>NC_135883.1:144774860-149574860 GCF_964194155.1 Cetorhinus maximus | reverse complement strand
TGCCTTCCTGTTTTTGCTACCAAAGTGGATAACCTCACATTTATCCACAATATACGGAATCTGCCATGCATTTTCCCACTCACTCAGCTTGTCCAAATCACACTGAAGCATCTTTGCATCCTCCTCACAGCTCATCCTCCCACCCAGCTTTGTGTCATCTGCATTGTGTCATTCTTGATGCTGAGATCACATTTTCTTCTAGTTTTCAGAATACAAAAAAAGGGATATGGCCCATAAGCTAAGTTTCCCTCTGGGATTTGGTTTGCTTATTAATTAATATCTGCTGTGGTCATAACAGTGAGTTGTTGAGAAATTCATAGAATCTGCTTTGGTCATATTTGTCATTTACTTTGGAGTCTGGTGTGTCTGAGCACAGTTCGAATGTTAATTCACATAAGATAGATATTGTAAATTGCTTTATCTTTCTGAATTTGTATGTTTCTGTAAAGATATTGCTGGGGTAAAAGAAATAGTTTGAGTTTGGATCATTTTCTTGTGTTTGTATTGAGATCTTTCCAACTTTTTTGCCTGGTGTAGTATGGTTCATTTTTTTTCTTGTTGAATAAATATTTTAATTTTTGTGTTAAAAGTTCATCAGTAGACTCCTGTGAATTTGTTCAGTAACTTTCCTCCACAGTTTTTAAAAAAGTTAGGATCTATCAAGCGAGGTTTCACTCTGGGATCTGACTGGTCCAACATTAACATTAGCTGGGATTGTAATAACATTAGCTGGGATTGTAATAATACTAGCTTTAACTTCCTTAGTTAGCCACAGATGGTGCGTTCTTCCCTTAGAGTCTTTCTTTCTCACTGGAATGTATGTTTTCTGAGTATTCTGAAGTATCATCTTAAATGTCTGCCACTGCATCTCTACTGACCTATCCCTTAATCAAATTTCCCAGTTCACTTTAGTCACCCCTGAGTTCATGCCTTTATTATTACCCTTGTTTAAGTTTAAAACACTAGTCTTAGATCCCCTTCTCTCGCCCTCAAACTGAATGTGAAATTCAATCATAGTATGATCAATGCTACATAGGGGCACCTTAACGATGAGGTCATTAATTAATCTTGTCTCCAGAGAGTAGGCTATACTAGATTTGATAATTTGTAATGAGGTAGGTTTAATAAATGACCTCATAGTTAAGGCAACCCTAGGTAGCAGTTGATCGTAATATGATTGAATTTCTCCACCTGCCGCAGATCCAGTCCAGCAGTTATGTCCTTTAGGACTCAGCTAGCTTGGTCTCTAGCGGTGCTACCGAGCCACTGTTGATGATGGACTTTGAAGGCCCCCACCCTGAGTACATTGTGTGCCCTTGCCACCCTCAGTGGTGTTACGTAGAAACTAGGAGCAGGACTAGGCCGTTCGGCCCTTCGAGCCTGCTCCGCCATTCATTATGATCATGGCTGATCATCCAACTCAATAGCCTGCTCCTGCTTTCCTTACCCTTTCCATACCCTTTGATCCCTTTCACCCCAAGAGCTATATCTAACTCCTTCATGAAAGCATACAACGTGGAGGACTATTGATTCATCAGCTGAGGGAGGGCAGTCGGTGGCAATCAGCAAGAGGTTTCCTTGCCCATGTTTACCCTGAAGCCATGAGACTTCATAGGGTCAGAGTCAATGTTGAGGACTCCCAGGGCAACTCATTTTCCACTGTATACCACTGTGTCGCCAACCCTGGTGGATCTTGTTGGTGGGACAGGACATACCCAGGGATGGTTTTGTCTTGGACATCGTAAGGTATGATTCGGTGAGTATGACTATGTGAATCTGTTGCTTGACTAGTTTGTGGGACAGCTCTCCACATTTTGGCACAAGCCCTCAGATGTTAGTATGGAGAATTTCGCAGGGTCGACAGAGCTGCCGTTGTCATTTCTGGTGCCTCGGTCGATGCTGGGTGGTCCGCCTGGTTTCATTCATTTTAGACTTTGTAACGGTTTAGTGAGTAGCTGGTTCAAAAAAAGTCATAGAATGACTGCAGCACAGAAGGAGGCCCTTCAGCCCATCGTATATATGCCGGCTCTCAGAGCCACTCAGCTATTCACATACTCCTGTCTTTTTCGCATATCGCTTCAAATTTTTTCTCTTCAGATGACAATTATCAAATAATACCCTTTTTAAAACCATAATTAAATCTGCTTCCACCATGCTCTCAGGCAATGGATTTCAGTTTGAAAACACTTGCTGTGTAGAAACACCTTTTTCAAATTTCCCCTCAACCTTTTCCAAATAGAACAGCTCTTCACCAATTGATCTCATAATTGAAGTCTCTCATTCCTAGAACCATTCTCGTAAATCTTTTCTGTACTAGATCCTTCCTAAAGGGTGGTGCCCAGAATTCAGTTCAGGCCAAACCATATTTTCTTTGCGTTTGTACTCTGTCTCTATTTATAAAGCCCAAGCACCCTTTATGTCTTATTATGCCTTCTCAACCTGCCCTGCCACCCTCAATGATTTGTGCATATGTATCCCCAGGTCCCTCTGCACCTGCACCCCCTACCAAAATGTATCACTTCACACTTCCCTGTATTAAATTTCATCTGGCATCTGTCCACCCATTCCACCAGCCTGTCTATGTCCTCTTGAAGTCTATCATCATCCTCCTCACAGTTCACAATACTTCCGAGTTTTGCGACATCTGCAAATTCTGAAATTGTGCCCTGCACACCCAAGTCTAAGTCATTAATATAGATCAGGAACAGCAGAGATTCTAATAATGACCTCTGGAAACATCATTACATTACTGTCCTCAAGTCCTTAAAAGAACCGTTCACTACTACTCTCTTTCCTGTCACTCAGCAAACTTTGTATCCAAAACAAAAACAGAATTACCTGGAAAAACTCAGCAGGTCTGGCAGCATCGGCGGAGAAGAAATCAGAAACGTTAACTGATTTCTTCTCCGCCGATGCTGCCAGACCTGCTGAGTTTTTCCAGGTAATTCTGTTTTTGTTTTGGATTTCCAGCATCCTCAGTAGCTTTTAGCTTTTTGTTTTTAAACTTTGTATCCATGTTGCCACTGCCCCTTTGATCAGATCATGCATCTTGCTTGACATTGCTCAACAAATTTATCACAAGCTACTCCTAAGTCAGTATCTCTGGTGTTTAACTAGCTTTGCTTTCTTGGGCACTGATTAAATTTGAATATTTAAAGAAAATTATGAAATATTCTTCTTCTTTCGGCTTCTCCTATTTTCCTTGGGGTCACCACAATGCTGGTTGACCACCCTTCTCCATCTCCTCCTGTCAGTTACCCATTCCTCTTCCAATTCCACTGCATTTAAGTCTTTTCATCCGGTATTACGCATTCCTCCTCTCCTTTTTCCTGCAGTCCCATCTCCATCACTTACCTCACCACAAGTCCTCTCTCTCTTTCCAAACAGGTGACCACGAAATTTCAGTCTTTTCTCAGCTATTTTCTTCAATATTCCCACAATTTTCATTGACCCCCTGATGTGCTGGCTCCTGATTTTGTCCTTTCTCGTTACTCCGCATCTCTGCATCTGCATCTCATTAGTATCCAGTCATAGTCCCTCTCTTCTTCATGTTGCACAAGTTTCTGCAGTATACAACTAGGCTGATCTCACAACTGTCTTGTAAATTCTTTCTTTCAATTTCAGCAATTCTTCTCCATCTCACAACACTCCACTGCACTTTGGACTACTCCAACCAGAGCCAATCCGTTGCTTGATTTCCATTTCCACACTTTCATCTTCTGCCACCGCTGACCCCAGGTTCTTGAAACTCACTTTTTCCAAGTCTTCACTGAATCTTTACACCTTCATTCTGATTCTCTCCCTCTAGGCTCAAACTGACAGCCCATAAATTGGTTCTTTGGTCTACTGATCTTCATATCCTTGTCTTTCAATGTTTTTCTCCCGTTCTCCAGATACTAGGTCAAGTGCTTATTATCCCCACCACTTAGTTCAATGTCATCTACAAACATCATTAACCATGGCACTTCCCACCTGCTCAGTTAGAACATCCATGACAATCAGGAAGAGGAAGGTGCCGAACCTTGGTGTAATGCAACTTTGGCTTCAAAACTCTCACTCTCCCCCACACTGCTTCTTACTCTTGCCTGGCACTCCTTGGACATGTCCTGTAAAAGTCGTACGTACTTCTCAGGGGCTGCCCAAATTCTAGTACATCTCCAGACTTCCTCCCTAGGCTCCCAGTCATAAGTCTTCTCAGCCACAGGTGCATGCAAGTCAGTGTGTATCCAGTCCCAAGCCTGGATAAATGGAGAGGGTTAGCGGTAGGAAGGGGACAGGCTATAAAACCACCCACCAATTCCAAATGATGGTTGATATGAATGGAGTGAAATATTGTTTTTTCAAAAAAGGAAAATTTCATTTATTGCAGGTGATTTCCAGTGATATTAACGGAGTACCTGTGGGCAATCCGTAGCAAAAGATTGTCAGATATTTGCATTAATTTGTGTGCTTATAGATATGTTTTCCACTTTCCTGTTCATTGTTCTCTTTATCAGATTATCAATATGGTTGTGCTTTTCAGTAGAATGATTTTGTTTCTTGTTATTTGCAGGCTTGCAATTATTTGTGGGCATCTTTCCGAATATGGGAGCATACAGGCTAAAATCAAGAATGGCTCTCTTTTCAAAGTAAGTTTGGCGGTTGCGCCAATTGACCATATTTGGCAACACTTTTGTGACAGATCAGAAAACTGTGCTCTTAAAATGCATAATCTTTATTTCTGCGTAGCGTGGGTGCGTAAATCTATAGTTGTGCCAGTATTGTGGTCCCTGAAACTGGGTACTGTACTGTTGGAAACAGCTTGTCTAGTTAGAAAGTATGGCCAGGATTTTATGGCCCCTCCCTCCCGGCAGGGCCGTAAAATCCTGGTCGATGTCTTTAGAACAGACAGGGATTGTTTTGACTTTGTGCCTTAGTGTCAGGTCATAGCAAACCAGAAGCCTGTTCTACATCTGTCATGATACTTATTTCCATTGGAATCAATGGAAGGAAAATTGAGAGCTGTAAAGCAGTTTGCTGATTTGGTATCACCCATTTTACTCAATCATACAGTCAAAATGATCAAACATTGGTTCATAGCCATTTGAATAGTGTGACTTTGAGATGCTTTGAGAAAATGTTTAAGACAGGAATGGAAGTTATCACCCTATTATTTAAATAGTGGTAAAGAGCACACATCTTACCCAAGTGGTAGAAATATTTAATATTGAGCACAGGACTCCAACCTTCCAATACTTAATTAATTCTGCCAGGCCTTTTAAGGACCTCTAACTGTACTGCCTGTTTTTACAGTGGGTCCTGTTTAGCAGCATTTCAGCCCTACTTTACTCATGTTCCGTGAAAAGCTTGAGACCAATTTTTGAGAAAGGTAGCATTTGGAGTAATTGACAGTGTTGTAGCCAGAAGCTTCTTGAAACTGGATATAATCGTGAAATGGTTTTACCAGTTCACAAGATCTATGGCCCAAAGTAAAAGTGTTACCAGCACATGCTAAAGCTTTGTTGCCCAATCTGCTATTTCCTTTCATTTTCCTTTTCTGTTGATTTTACTCCTTAATAAATTTGATTATGCCATGGGAATGAGATGACTGGTGAAAAGTGGCTGTCCAGGAAATCTTATTACTAGGATTTGTACCTAGTTTTCAGCAAGATAGTATAATCCAAAATTCTACAGCTGATATAATTTGGGGTATTTAAAGAAAACAGTAGAATACTGAATGTTGTCAGGGTGAAAGGTTGGGAACATCCGGTAGTGATGAAAAATAGCATAAAAATGCAAGTCCTCCCTCCCTCCCTTCCTTAAATTATGTTGATGAGGGTCAGACTTCTTTGTCTATCATGTTACATGATTTGGTACACAAATGCATTATCATTAATAGACTATATAAAACGGGCACGTTTTTCAAGGTCGCTTCCTAGTCGACTAAGTCTTTAAAAAGGTATATTTAGCTAGTTTGTAAGTGTGAGAGATTCTTGTTGGGGACTGGATATGGAATTGAAGCAAACAAATTAAGTTAACATACAGATTAGCCATGTTCTAAAAGAAAGGCAGAGCAGGCACAAAAACTGAATGACCTACCCCAGTTTCTATGGAAGAATGGTTATTTGATGTGATTGAAGGAGTATGATGATTGATTTCAATGATTGAAAGAAGTTGATGTTGAAGAAAATAGGGGACATAAAAAAGAAATTCCAGAGTTCTGAATGTGATAACTAAAGGCATTGCCACCAATAGTGGAGACGAGAGACAGAAAGGAAGAGAGAATGGGACAAGGATATGGAAGGATTTTTAAACAAAGAAAGATTTTGAAACACTTTCTGAAATTGTGAAAGATATTTTTAGATTTAAGGCAATATTTACACATGATATCCTGTACTAACTAGTTGCTGCAAATATCATTTCTTTTTTATAAATAGGATCATATAGACAAAGCAATTGAACTGAGACCACAAGATCCCATACTGTATCATCTGGTGGGAAGATGGTGCTATGCAGTAAGTTGGTGAATTCTGTAAAAATATCTTTGGACAAAAGTTTAGCTAGGCAGGGAGCAGGTGGAATAATGTTCCCCTTCCAACTTATCTCAATTCTTTTAAAGGTTAGGGCATCCCACTATCCATGCTTTCTCAATCATCGGAGAGACTGTCTCTCCTAGAAACATACACAAGACATTCTAGAATGCAAATAATTAACAACCACAGCTACCTATTCGACCCTGAGCTGAGTTTATGATCCCATTTCAACTCCAACACATAAATAAGAATAATAAATAATATTTGAGCTTAAGTATTGCTGAAAAAGAGGCATGTCAAAACTTTTTGTCTTGCCCTCATCAGGACACTTTGCAAGAATGCCAATATAAGGGGAAAACAGTAATTTATACCGTATGGGAAGAGAATGCTGATTGGTTGGCAAGTGGACTCTGGTAGAGGCATTGCCATGGAGAGTACACCAGTTGATGGTGACTGACAGTTAACTGCCAGTATTGTTTGAAATTTAAACCAGGCAGCTTGACCCTGATGGGTTAAGGCTTTGCCCTGAGGAATAAGTCGGCAAATGGCTGTCACTTACTTTGTTCAGCTGAAACAAGTGGAATGTGTGTACATGTTCTTTCTATCTACAAAGAACAGGGCCCTGTGTATTAGTATATGTAGCTTCCAGTACATGCAAATGCACTGCACTGCTAGCCCGACTGAGAATCATAAATTGGTTGCCAGCGTAATTCATGGCACACTGAGCATTATTTAGCAAATGTTGTCCGATCACGGAATCACATCAAATGTTGGACACTGTGTTTTGAGTTTTGCAAGCATGGGCTGGTTGGTTATGGTCTGTGACATGCTCGTTGCGAACAGTGGCTGGGACATGCTGTTTGATATGATCCGCCTGTCTTTGGGATGTATAGCCTATGTACCTAGCATCACACTGGCACTTAAATTCACATACATTACTAATTTGTGTGATAGATAGAACATCTTTTTGGCTTGACGGCAGCATCCTGTTAGTGGCGAATACCACTCATGTTGCTACTTCATAGTAGCAGCGTGAAACAGCTAGCTTCACCTATTGCTCAAATTCAGTCTCACAGACTAGTCATGCAACAGCCCGACATAGTCATCCTCACAGAATCATATCTTACAGTTAATGCCACCATCACCATCCCTGGGGATGCCCTGTCCCACTGGCAGGACAAACCCAGCAGAGTTGACAGCACAGTTGTATACAGTCGGGAGGGAGTTGCCCTGGGAGTCCTCTGGCTCCGGATCTCATGAAGTCTTATGGCATCAGGTCAAACATGGGCAAGGAAATCTCCTTTTGGTAGCCAAAACAGGAAGGCAGAATATTATCTGAATGGCTATAAATTGAGAAAGGGGAATGTGCAACGAGACCTGGGCGTCCTTGTACACCAGTCGCTGAAGGTAAGCATGCAGGTGCAGCAGACAGTAAAGAAGGCAAATGGTATATTGGCCTTCATAGCCAGAGGATTCGAGTACAGGAACAAGGATGTGTTGCTGCAATTGTACAGGGCCTTGGTGAGACCACACCTGGAATATTGTGTGCAGTTTTGGTCTCCTTATCTGAGGAAGGATGTACTTGCTATAGAGGGAGTGCAGCGAAGGTTTACCCGACTGATTCCTGGGATGGCGGGACTGACATATGAGGAGAGATTGAGTCAATTAGGATTATATTCGCTGGAGTTCAGAAGAATGAGGGGAGATCTCATAGAAACCTATAAAATTCTGACAGGACTAGATAGGGTAGATGCAGGAAGGATGTTCCCGCTGGTGGGGGAGTCCAGAGCCAGGGGTCACAGTCTGAAGATATGGGGTAGACCATTTAGGACTGAGATGAGGAGAAATTTCTTCACCCAGAGAGTGGTGAGCCTGTGGAATTCGTTACCACAGAAAGTAGTTGAGACCAAAACATTGTATGCTTTCAAGAAGGAGTTAGATATAGCTCTTACGGCGAAAGGGATCAAAGGGTATGGGGAGAAAGCGGGAGCAGGCTATTGAGTTGGATGATCAGCCATGATCATAATGAATGGCGGAGCAGGCTCAAAGGGCCGAATGGCCTACTCCTCCTAGTTTCTATGTTTCCTGCTGATTACCACCTACCACACCCTGTCAGCTGATGAATGAATAATCTTCTATATTGAGCACCACTTGGAAGAAGGGTGGCAAGGATACAGAATGTACCCTGGGTCGGGGACATCAATATCCATCATCAAGAGTTGCTCGGTAGCACCACTGCTCACCAAGCTGGTCGAGTCCTAAAGGACATAACTGCTAGACTTGGTCTGCAGCAGGTGCTGAGAGAACCAACAAGAGGTAAAAACCTACTTGACCTCATCCTCAACAATCTACTTGTCGCAGATGCATCTGTCTATGACAGTATTAGGAGTGACCACCATACAGTCTTTGTGGAACCAAAGTCCTGTTTTCACATTGAAGATATGCCCCATCGTGTTGTGTGGCACGCCATAGTGCTAAATGGGATAGACTTTGAACAGATCTAGCAACTCTAAACAGCATCAAAGAGGTGTTGTGGGCCATCAGCTGTAGTGGAATTGCATTCAACCACAATCTGCAACATCATGACCTGGCATACCTCCCACTCTACCATTACCATCAAGCCGGGGATCGACACTGTTCAATGAAGTGTGCAGGAGGGCATGCCAGGAGCCACTAATCTGTGCAGACAGCAGAAGCATTGCTTTAACACTCCAATGGCCTACTTAATGTGGGCTCTAGTTGATGTTGATCCACTGGTACTGCAGTTCAGCCAGCAAATATGAGTTTCTGAAAGGAACCGTAAACCATGTGTGCAGGGGAGCTCCTTGTCCATTCACAGCCAGTCACTACTGTCCAGGCTCAAAGAGTGGGATGTTGGGTATGGAGAATGGGCACAAGCTAAAAATATCTTGAGCAGAGGCCTGCAATATTCACACACTATTTACTTATTAGTGAATTAGAAGCCCTTCTGATTCTTGAAGCCATGGATCCATTTTCACAAGAATATTGTCATGTGTGTCCAGGGGAAAGTTGCAAATTATCCTGAACCCCATAGCCCAATTCTACTGTTTCCACTTGCAAATGGATAAGTGATGAAATAGTTTGCTGTGGCAAATGTAGTATTCATCTGTATAATTCAAACATGAACTGCAGACTGACTGAGGTCGCTGGCATAAAACTTTATCTGCAACAAGGCAGGGTTACCAAACCCAAACATTTTAACTTCTGGTTAAGTCCAGGCTGCAGCAGAGGATAACAGCAACATGAGGCAACACAGATGTGTGACAGTTGTTGTGGGAAACTGCAATCTTCTGTGCAATTTTCCTTTCAGAATTGGAAGTATGTAACCCTGGGCATATGCATTCTTTTAGTGGAGTAAAGATATCTCCAAGCTCCACTCCTCCTCAGTAGTCTCAATGCAACTGAAGCTCCATGTGTTTCTTCCACCTGTTGCTCCTGCTGCTCCCACGAGCAAGAAATTGCACTTTTGTGGCCAGTGTCCCCTAATCTTCCTGAAAGTTGTCCAGCCACCAGAAACTCAAAATTCTGCACCAAAAATAACAGAAAAACGAACGATCTGTCAACCAAGCATTCGCAGTGATTTAAATTGTAGCAGGTGACTTTCCATTTAAGTATTGTTGGAATTGGCTATTTCTATTCTGTACTAAATCATATCCTTAGATCAATAAATTATCACTTAATATCATGAGCAAATTCTGCTACAACTTAATAATTGATGATGACTGAAAAAAGGAGAAAATAGGTTATGAGAATAAACTGGCGAGAAATATAAAAACAGAGCTTCTACAGGTATAATAAAAGGAAAATAAACAATGATCCCTTAGAGGATGATACTAACGGGGGAAAAAGGAAATTGCGGAGACTTTATATAAATATTTTGTATCTGTCATGAAAGGGAGGGAGGAACTTAAAACAATCATTATCACTTTATCACTAGAAAAATAGTACTAGGCAAACTAGTGGGATTAAAGGCTGACAAGTCCCCTGATCCTGATGGCCTGCATGCCAGGGTCTGAAAAAAAATGGCTGTACCTGGCGCACACATGCGCATAATGCCTGAGGCTTGTTAGCTCTCGTGGTTCCCGGCACCCCCCCGCCGACCCAAATTTCCAAAATTCCCTAGATTCTGGAAAGATTCCAGCGGATTGGAAAACCACAAATGTAATGAACCTATTCAAGAAAAGAGGGAGACAGAAAGCAGGAAACTATAGATCAGTTAGCCTAACATCTGTCATTGGGAACATGCTGGAATCAATTATTAAGGAAATAATGACAAGGCATTTAGAAAATAGTAATACAATCAAGCAGATTCAACATGATTTTATGAAAGGGAAATCGTGTTTGACAAATTTATTAGAGTTCTTTGAAGATGTAACAAGCAGGTTGGATAAAGGGAAACCAGTAGATGTAGCATATTTGGATTTCCAAAAGGTGCCACATAAAAGGTTGCTGCACAAGAAAAGAGCCCATTGTGCTGGCGGTAATACGTGGATAGAAGATTGTTTCCTGTTAATTAGCCAATCGGGATAAATGTGTCATTATCAGGTTGGCAAGCTGTAACTAGTGGAGTGCCACAGGGATCAGTGCTGGGGCTTCAGCTATTTACAATCTATGTCAATGACTTGGATGAAGGGACCTAGCGTACGGTAGCAAATTTACTGATGATATAAAGATAGATGAGAAAGCAGGTTCTGAGGAGGACACCATCTGCAAAAAGATATAGATAGGTTAAGTGAGTGGGCAAAAATGGCAAATGTGGGAAAATATGAGGTTATCCACTTTGGTAGGAAGAATAGAAAAGCAAAAAAAATGTAAATGTAGCGAGACTGGGGAATGCTATGGCACAGAGGGACCTAGGTGTCCTCGTACATGAAACAGAAAATGTTATCAGGCGAGTACAGCAAGTAATTAGGTTTGCCTTTACTGCAAGGGGATGGAGTATAAAAGAAGGTCTTGCTACAACTGTAGTGCATTGGGGAGGTCCACACCAAGAGTATTGCATACAGTTTTGGTCTCCTCATTTAAGGAGGGATGTAATTGCACTGGAGGCAGTTCAGAAGGCTCACTAAATTGCTCTTTGGGATGAAGGGGTTGTCTTATGAGGAAAGATTGAACTCATTGGAGTTTAGAAGAATAAGAGATGATTTTATTGAAATGTATAAGATTCTGAGGAAGCTTGACGGGTTTGATGCTGAGAGGATGTTTCCCCTCATGAGAGAGTTTAGAACTAGGGGGCATAATTTCAGGATAAGGGATCATCCATTTAGGATGGGGATGAGGAGGAGTTTATTCTCTCAGAGGGTCGTGACTCTTTAGAATTCGCTACCCCAGCAAGCTGTGGAGACTGAGTCATTGAATTTATTCAGGGCTGAAATGAACCAATTCTTGAATGACAAGAAAGTCAAAGATTATGCAAAACAGAGAGGAAAGTGGAGTTGAGGCCAAGAACATACCAGCCATGATATTATTGAATAGCAGAGCGGGCCCCAGGGGCCTTATGACCAATTCCTGCTTCTACTTCTTACTTTGTTTTGTTCTTATTTTCTTATGATGTCACCAATCAGATTAGCAGAGTTAGCTTTGACTTTGGCAAGCATGTGCAGACACCCTGGCAAAAACAAGGGATTTGCCTGCCAACAAAGTTTGCTATTTACCAAACTTTAGCTCTCAGCACCCTACTATTTGGATTTGAGTCATGGATCTGCTACTGCCATCACATCAAACCATTTGACCATTTCCACTTGCGCTATTTATGAAATATTGCTGGCATAAGCAGCAGGACAAGATACATAACACTTCTCCTTAAATGCGACAATACAACTGAAATTGATACTTCGATCAAAAAAGAAATAGACACCAAGGCCATCTAACAGTATATGAAAAGAGAAAGAAGCAGGTTAGCGTTGCAGAAGGGATTTCTAAAACATTTTAACTTCCAACTTTATGTTATCCATTTACTTTAATTAACTAAATGAATCATGTTAAACTTCACTGCTTTGTCGGATGTAAGTAAAGAAATCTGTTTTGTCAGTTTTTAAAAAGTCTGTCAGAATTATTAACTTGCAGTGAAATGTTTATGGCAAATAACATATGCAGCAGTTAGGCCAATTATTCTTTACAGTATTTTATAGCTCAATTTGGAATCTCTGGCCAGAGTCCACGTCATTAGAGACCTTATTAAGTTGTTCATTCATGGCATAAGGGCATCACTAGTAAGGCCAGCATTTATTGCCCATCCCTATATGCCATTGATCAGATTTTGGTGAGCTTCCACCTTGAATATAACTCAGTGGCTTGCTAGACCATTTCGGAGAGATGTCAAGAGTCAACCACATTGCCATGGGTCTGGAGTCACGTATAGGAAAGATCAGTTAAGGTCGACAGATTTCCTTCCCTAATTTCTTTCTGTGGCAGCCTTCCGTCTCATAAGGTGATGGCTTGAGCCATGGTGGTCAACCGTGTTAAGCATCGCCTGGTGTCACTCAGGAACCTCACACTGGCTTGGCAGTCTCTGGCACATTTGAACATGGAACATAGGAATTAGGAGCTTGGGTAGCCCATTCGGCCCCTGAGCCTGCTCTTGCATCAACAAGATTATGGCTAATCTACTACCTCAACGCCATTTTCCTGCATTATCCCCATATCCCTTGGTACCTTTAATAGCTAGAAATCTATCAATCTCTGTCTTGAATATACTCAATGACAGCCTCCACAACCCTCTGAGGTAAATAATTCCAAAGATTCACCACCTCTGAGCGATGAAATTCCTCCTCATTTCAGTCCTAAATGATCTACCTCTTATTCTGAGACTGTGTTCCCTGGTTCTCGAGTCCCCAGCCAGGGGAAACATCCCTCCTGAATCTACCCTGTGGATTCCTATAAAAATGTTGAATGCCTCAATGATATCATCTCTCATTCTTCTAAACTCTAGACGATTTGGCCAATCTCCTCAGTCTCTCCTCATAAGACAATCCCTCCATCGCAGGGATCAGTCTGGTGAACCTTCATCCCTTTATGGCTAGTATATCCTTCCTTAGATAAGGAGACCAAACTGTACATAATACTCCAGGTGCAGTCTCACCCAAGGTTCTATACAATTGTAGCAAGACCTCTTTACTCCTGTACTCAAATCCTCTTGCAATAAAGGCCTGCATCTTAGCTTGCAGTGACTTATGAACGAGGACACCCAGGTCCCTTTGGACAACAATACTCTGCATTTCTGTTTTTCCTATCAAAGTGGAGAACTTCACATTTATCCACATTATATTCCATCTGCCATATTCCTGCTCACTCACTTAACCTGTCTAAATCTCCTTGAAGCCTCTTTGCACCTTCCTCAAATTACCACCTAGTTTTATGTCATTAGCAAACTTGGAAATATTATATTTGGTCCTCACATCCATTTCATTGATATAGATTGTGAAGGGCCCAAGCACTGATCCTGTGGTACCCCACTAGTCACAGCCTGCTAACCTAAGAATGACCCACTTATTCCTACTCTTTGTTTTCTCTCCGTTAACCATTTTTCAATTCATACCAGAATATTACCCAAACACACATGTGCTCTAATTTTGCTTTCTAATCTCCTGCCTGGGATCTTTTCAAAAGCCTTCTGAAAATCCAAATGTACCACATCCACTTGTTCCCCCTTATCTATTCTGCTAGTTTCATCCTCAAAAAACTCCAACAGGTTTGTCAAACATGATTTCTCTTGCATAAATCCATGTTGACTCTGCCTAATCCTACCATTATTTTCGAAGTGTCCAGTTCTCACATCCTTTATAATAGATTCTAACATTTTCCCTACTATAGATATCAAGCTAACAGACCTGTAGTTCCCCATTTTCTCTCTCCCTCCTTTCTTAATTAGTTGGATTGCATTTGCTACCTTCATTTCTGCAGGAACCCTTACAGAATCAATAGAATTTTGAAAGATGACCACCAATGTATCCACTATCTCTACAGATACCTCTTTAAACATTGGGATATAGATCGTCGGGCCCAGGGGATTTATCAACTTTCAGTCCCATTAATTTCTCCAGTACTACTTTTTTACTAATATATATTTCTAATTTCTTTCACTTTCTCATTCTTGCCAGTCCCTTGGTTCTCTAGTATTCCTGGGAATTTTTTTGCATTTTCCTCCGTGAGGATAGACACAAAGTATTTGTTTAGTTTCTCTGCCATTTCCCTATTCCCATTATAAATTCTCCTGTCTCTGCCTGTAGTGGGCCCACTTCTATGCTAATCTTGTCTTTTTACATACCTATGGAAGCTTGTACAGTCCATTTTTATGTTTCTTGCTAGTTTACTATTCTATTTTCTCTTTATCGATGTCTTAGTCCTCCTTCACTGAATTCTAAAATGCTCCCAGTCTTCAGGCTTACTACTTTTTTGACAACTTTATAAGCCTCTTCCTTTGACCTAATACAATCTTTCACTTTGCTTATTAGCCATGGCTGGATCACCTTTCCTGCTGGGCTTTTGTGCCTTAAAGGAATGTAAATTTGTTGTAAACCATGTATTAATTCTTTAAATACTAGCCATTGCCTGTCAACTGTCACAGCTTTTAATGTAGTTTCCCCAATCTACCAAAGGCAATTTGTCCCTCATACCTTCATAGTTTCCTTGTTTAGATTTAAGATCCTAGCTTTGGATTGAACTGCATCACTTTCAAACTTAATGTAAAATTCTACCCTATTATTGTCACTCTTTCCTAGGGACACCTTTACAACAAGAATATTACTTAGCTCTTTCTCATTGCACAATACTAGATCTAAAATAGCCCGTTGTGTAGTTGGTTCCTCAACATACTGTTCTAGAAAACCATCTCGTATACATTCCAGGAATTCATCCTCCACAACATTAGTGCTAATTAGGTTTGCCCAGTCTATATGTATATTGAAGTCTCCCATGCTTACTGTATTATCCTTGTTGCATGCACCTCTAATTTTCCTGATCTATACTGTGCCCTGCATTACCAATACTTTTTGGTGGCTTATAAAAATCTGCTCCCAATGTTTGATGTCCCTTGCTGTTTCTTAGCTTCACCCAAACTGATTCTACATCATGATCTTCTGATCTAAGATCCTCTCTCACTAATTTATTGACCTCATCCTTTATTAACAGCGCTACCCCACTTCCTTTTCCTATTTGCTTATCCTCACTAAATATCAAATACCCTTGCACATTCAGTTCCCAGCCTTGTTCACCCTGCAGTCACAACTCCGTAATTAAAATTAGACCATACCTGTTTACTTTCATTTGTGCCATCAATTCATCTACCTTGTTGCAAATGTTGTGTACATTTAATTCTGTCTCCTTATTATTCTCGCAACCATCCAGCCTTATCTGCTGGCGCACTGGTAAGTTTGTACACTCTGTTCCTTCCTGCCACACACAGATTATCAAGTTCCTTATTGCTACCTTGTTCTTTTGCCTTGTCCTCTCTCTTTAATTTATCACATCTTCCCTGACTTAATTCCTCCCATTTGCTACTGAGGCTTATTTTTTGGCCTTTGTCTTCTCTTGGCCTTCTTCTCATGGACCTCTTTCAGCCAGCTGAACATTTCTCTTCTGCTCACCTCTTCCAGTGCCCTTCCTGTCACCCTCCGGAGGTCATGACCATCTGCGACTGTCTCCCAATTGCCGGTGTCAATATCCGCAATCTTCATATCTCACTTTCAGGTGTCCTTGTAGCAGAGGTATGGACCTCTGGAGGCATGACCCAGTGGCCAATTCACCATATAGAAGGTCACTGGGTATATATACAAGATCCATCTGTTGAATGTGGCTGAGACAGCGCAGACAACGTTGACTTAACAATGAGTGTATGCAGATGGAATTATCACACCACAGGACCTCTGAGAATGGTGACCTTGTCCTGCCAAGAGATGCCGAGGATATCTGAGACAGCAAAGGTGGAAACTGTTCAGCCTTTTCTCCTTCCGAGCATATGTTGTCTGGGTCTCACCACTGTAGAGGAGTGAGCTGAGGACCCAGGCTTGGTAGACTTGCGATTTGATGTTCTTAGCCAGTTTGCTGTTGTTCCTCACACTCTTATTCAGCTTGCACATAACAACTGCAGCTTTTGCGATGCATTGTTGATTTCAGCATCAAGCCATAGATTGCTGGTGATTATAGAACCTAAATATGTAAAGATATCAACAGCTTGCAGCATTACGTTGTCAATTCTGATAGATGGTAGTATGGCAACGTCCTGGACTATGACATTTGTCTTCCTGATGCTGATGATTAAACCAAACTCTTTACAGGCATGAGAGAGTCTGTCGGTTTGCCACTGCAGGTGTTCGTCAGTATGGAATGTTAGTTCAGCATCCATTAGCATAGAGCAACTCTCTGACAAGGACTTGGTGCACCTCCGACTAGGATCTCAGGGCGAGCAAGGCTGAACGACTTTCTGTCAGTTCTGGTAGTAAGTAGACATCCTCTGTAGATGACATGAAGGCATATCATAGCAGCCAAGAGAAGAATATATCAAAGAGTGTCAGTGCCAGAACACAAATCTGTTTGACTCCACTGCTGATCGCAAAGATTTCCAATGTTGCTCTATCATAGCTGACCTTACCCATCATGTTGTCATGAAACCTGGGAATCACATTGAGCAGCTTTGGTGGGCAGCTAATTGTCTCCAGCTGTTTAAATAGACTGCCTCTGCTCATGTGGTCTTGGTGAGATTTATGAAGGCAACGTACAGTGGCCTCCTTTGTTCATGGAATTTCTCTTGCAGCTGTCGGGCTGAGAAGATCATGTCAATTGTAGATCTTCCAGTTCTGAAACCATACTGGGATTCGGGATGGATGTGTTCAGCCAAGACCTGCAGCCTAACAAGGGCAATATAGGCAAAAATTTCTCTCAATTGCTCAGCATGGAGATGCCTCAATTGATGTTGCAATTACTGTGTTTGCCCTTGTTCTTATACAGGGTCACAATCCTTGTATCATGCAAATCCTGGGACACAGCCCTTCCCTCCAGCAAAGACAGAGAAGCTCATGCAGATGCTGCAGGAGAGCTGGTTTCCCATGCTTGATGAGGTCAGGCAGTATAGCACCAGCACCTGGCACTTTGCCCACGGCAAGCAAGTCAGTTACTTTGCTAAGTTCCTCCACTGGTTCAATATTCATCTCTGCCGTGATGGGTAGTCTTTGTTATAGTGCCTAGAGCTGCCTCGGTTATAGAGGTTTACCTAGAATACAGCTCATGGTAGTGTTCCACCCATCTCTGCAACTGTTTATTGCAGTTGGTGATGATGTCCCCTGCCGTTGTTTTTGATGGGAGTTGTTTTTGCTGATTGATCCCTTCAGACATGTTTCTGACATTCCCTGTGTTGAAGAACGTCTGGATATTCTGGTAGAGGTGTAACCAGTAGAGGTGTAACTCACTGGAGGAGGAGGCTCCGCAAATATCCCCATCCTCAATGATGGGGTAGCCCAGCACATCAGTGTAAAAGATAAGGCTGAAGCATTTAGTACAATCTTCAGCCAGAAGTACCGAGTGGATGATCCAACTCAACCTTCTCCGGAGGTCCCAAGCATCACAGATGCCAGACTTCAGCCTATTCGATTCACTCCACGTGATATTAAGAAATGGCTGACGGCACTGGATAGTGCAAAGGCTATGGACCCTGACAATATTCTGGCAATAGTAATGAAGACTTGTGCTCCAGAACTTGCCGTGCCCCTAACCAAGCTGTTCCAATACAGCTACAACACTGGCATCTATCCGGCTATGTGAAAAATTGCCCAGGTATGTCCTGTACACAAAAAGCAGGACAAATTCAACACGGCCAATTACTGCCCCACCAGCCTACTCTCGATCATCAATAAAGTAATGGAAGGAGTCATCAACAGTGCTATCAAACAGCACTTGCTTAGCTGTAACCAGCTCACTGATGCCCAGTTTGGGTTCCGCCAGGGCCACTCAGCTCCTGACCTCATTACAGCCTTGGTTCAAACATGAACAAAAGAGCGGAACTCCTGAGGTGAGGCGAGAGAGACTGCCCTTGACATCAAGGCTGCATTTGACCAAGGAGCCCTAGCAAAACTTGAGTCAATGGGAATCGGGGGAAACTCTCTGCTGGTCGGAGTCATACATAGCACAAAGGAAGATAGTTGTGGTTGTTGACGTTCAGCCATCTGAGCTCCAGGACATCACTGCAGGAGTTCCTCAGGGTGGTGTCCTAGGCCCAACCATCTTCAGCTGCTTCATCAATGACCTTCCATCCATCATAAGGTCAGAAGTGGGGACATTCGTTGATGATTGTAAAATGTTCACCATTCACGACAACTCAGATGCTGAAGTAGTTCATGTCCAAATGCAGCAAGACCTGGACAATATCCAGGCTTGGGCTGACAAGTGGCAAATAACATTTGCGCCACACAAGTGCCAGACAATGACCACCTCCAACAAGAGAGAATCTAACTATTGATCCTTGACGTTCAATGGCATTACCATCACTGAATCCCCTGCCATCAACATCCTGGGGATTACCATTGATCAGAAACTGAACTGGACTAGCCATGTAAATGCTGTGGCTACAAGAGCAGGTCAGAGACTAGAAATCCGACGACAAGTGACTCACCTGTTGACTCCCCAAAGCCTGTCCACCATCTACAAGTCACAAGTCAGGAATGTGATGGAATACTCCCCACTTGCCTGGATGAGTGCAGCTCCCACAACACTCGAGAGGCTACAAAACAGCCCGCTTGATTGGCACCACATCCACAAACATTCACTCCCTCCACCACTGATGCACAGTAACAGCAGTGTATACCATCTACAAGATGCACTGCAGGAATTAACCAGGGCTCCTTCGACAACAGCTTCCAAACCTACGACCACCACCATGTAGTAGGGCAAGGGCAGCTGACAGATGGGAGCACCACCACCTGGAAGTTCTCCTCCAATTCACTCACCATCCTGACTTGGAAATATATTGCCATTCCTTCAGTGTCGCTGGGTCAAAATCCTGGAACTTGATTATACCTACACCACATGGATTGCAGTGGTTCAAGAAGGCTGCTCACCACCACCACCTCGAGGGTGATTAGGGATGGGCAAGAAATAACTGACCTTGCCAGCGACACTCACATCTCATGAAATAAATTTTTAAAAATTAATGATTGCAGTATCTTTTTCTAGAATGTATTTCTTATACTGTCAGTAACATGATAAAGCTTTTGGATTAGTCTTTCATCCCTAAGTGCATCTTTCAACAAGACTTTGATCACCAGAAGTTAATGTTCAACCACATTTATCTTTTAGTTAATTGTTTTTAAAATTAAAATTATTCCTATATTTAGGAATAATTTTACATGCGTTGTCAGAGTCTGAAATCCATTGTATATTGTTACACTAAACTGATTCATTTGGTTCCATTGTTATATATGCTAATAATGTTTGAGTTAATGGTTTGCAGGCTTCGCAGTTGTCATGGCTAGAAAGAAAGGTGGCTGCAACATTGTTTAACGAGCCGCCAAATTCAACAATACAGGATGCTTTGCAGTGTTTCCTCAAGGTAATTAACTTTTGCCATTTATTCAGTTCTAAGTATCTTGCCTGCTGTCTAGTTACTGAGTCAAATGTTGATTTTAATTTTAAAGTATTTGAGAGCGAAGCCAAAACTTCAGGCCATTTAAATACTGCATTTATCTATTCATGTCATTTATCACTTGCATTCTTGTTCATCCTTCAAGGTGACAATGTTCATCATCTGAGGTGTTTGGTAGGCGTCCAGGGGCTATTTAGTTGATTACTAAGGCTGATCTGTGCCCAGAAGTTTCTGCTGCAAATAGAGTCATAGAGGTGTACAGCACAGAAAAAGGCCCTTCGTCCCATCGAGTCTGCACCTGACAAACAAGTACCTAACTATTCTAATCCCATTTTCCAGCACTTGGCCCATAGCCTTGTATGCCATGGCATTGCAAGTGCACATCCAAATACTTCTTAAATGTTATGAGGGTTTCTGCCTCTATCACCCTTTCAGGCAATGAGTTCCAGATTCCCACCACCCCCTGGGTGAAAGAATTCTTCCTCACAACCCTTCTAACTCCAGGATAAACAAATCCCTAAGTCGCCGAGAGTAAGGGACCCTCCTTGGTTTGGCCTACCTAGCAAAGCGGTTTATTGGAGTGTAGCCGCTGACGAACATTAACAACCACTTGGAGCCACAGGTGAGAGCTGGGTGAAGATGAGGTCCAATACAAGATGGACCACTCCAAAGAGTGCAGCAAACCCAGCTATGAAAGGTGCTACCTCTCCCTTACACCCCATCACTTGTATTAGGCAGATATAGAAACAAGGGCTGCTTAATACAGTCAGCAAGTACAGGCTGAAGTGCTTGTATTTTGACCTAGTTTTTAATATTTACATTTTTCCTGGTTCCTAATCCTCCATTCCTGAAGTTGGTGACACATTCTGGAATACAGTTCAATGGGGGTTGCCAGCATCCAAGTTTATATGTTGACTTAAATTGCAAGTTCAGCACTTTCAGTTATGAGATATTTCATATGTCCTTGCCCAAGAGTTTCCAAATGTATATTCTAGCAAGGGTTACTGGGGAGCAACCAAGAACAGAAATTCTGGCTGTCTTAATTTTCTAGTTGTAAGATCTCAGGCAAGCCTAGGACAAGAATAAGCCATTTAACCCATCTCCCACTTTCAGTCGACTAACTCAGCTAGTATTGCTGAAAAGAGACATTTTGTCAGGACAGTCACAAGAATACTAATGTCACCAGTTAATGGTGACTGACAGTTAACTGCCAAAGCATTGTTTGAAATTTAAACCAGGCAGTTTGACTCTGGTCAAGCCATTGCCCTGAGGAATGAACCAACAAATGGCTATCACTTATTTTGTTTAGCTGAAACAGGAACAATGTGTGTGCACATGTTCTTTCTCCATGCTGCTTAGTTTAAATTTCAAACAATGCTTTGGCAGTATACTGCCCTTAGCGTAGTAAATGTCCTAAGGGACTTCACTGGAGCGTGATGAAAACAAAATTTGACACCAAGCCACATAAAGAGACATTAGGACAGGTAATGAGAGGCAGAGAGTTTTAGAGATGGGATATCAGAGCTCAAGGCCCTGGCAGATGAAGGCACAGCCACTGATGGTGCAGCAGTGAAGATCAGCATTCTATATTGCAACTCAACCAACCTTCAGATCCATGAGCTGCACCATTGGAGATTTGCTAATCAGCCTGCTTACCTATCAAGCTGAGTCTCATGGTCTGCCTTGTAAATTAGCTGCTTAGTTCTCACTTTGAATTCTGACTGTCACCCCAACTCAGCTCAATCCTTTAATTCTCGAGCATAACCTGTCTGTAAAGATGTATTTGTCTCCTGTTTTCCAGGTAGAGGAACTACACCCAAGATATTCCAAAGCTAATTGTGTATATATAACAAAGGTGGGTACCACGTTTTCCTTGTCCCTTAGAAATATCATGTGCAGTTCTGTTTATAAACTCAAAACCATCGTGTTCAAAGTTGTTTAAGGTCCATTTCTGCAAATTCTTTTGTTTTACCTTCAGTGTTACAGAGAACTTGGACAAACCAACAATGCACAAATGTGGTGTGACATGGCAGCATCCTTTCCCAACAATACAGAGGTATTTAAAATGTAATCTGTGCTTAACATTGTTTACGATGCACCTCCCCAGCAATTCCGTGAATTTCTCCTGTGAATAGCTGAGTCTGACCTCTGCCTGGGCTGAGGTGGGTAGCACTAAGGGCGTTATAATGGCTTCAGTAACCTTATACTGGGAAGGGAAAAATGTCCAAGATTTGTTTCCTAACGATAATTGAATAGCTGTCATTAGAATTATGCATTTGTGGATAGTAAACAACAAGACCTGGCTTGGCCGTAACATCACCTGCCTCCTGTGGCAGCCTTCCGTCTCGTAAGACAATGGTTTGCGCCATGGTAGTCTACTCTGTGTTAAGCATTGCCTGGTGTGGCTCAGGAGCCCCATTCTGACATGGCAGTCCCTGCTGCATTTCCAACAGAGGAAGACAGTGGGCTGAGAAGGTGCACAATTCTCTAGCCTCTATTTTCTCTTGGCCGTCTTCTCAGCCAACTGAGCTTTTAGTTTCTGCTCGCTTCTTTAGATGCCCTTCCAAGCAGTCAGCCTCCAGAGGTCACAGCCATCAGCGACTGTCTCTCAGTTGTCACTGTTGATGCCCGCCATCTTCATACCTCGCTTGCAGGTCACCACCGCTGAGGAGCGCACTGAGGACGCAGGCTTGGTCGGCTTGCAGTTTGGTGTTCTCAGTCAGGTTGCTATTGTTCCACACTCTCTTACTCAGCTTGGACATAAAAGCTGCAGCTTTTTGGATGCATGTGTTAACTTCAGCATCAAGTGAGAGATTGCTGATGATTGTGGAGCTTGATATGTGAAGCTATTGCCAATGTCCAGTGTCACACTGTCAAAGCTGATAGATGGTGGTACGGCAACGTCCTGTACCATGACCTTTGTCTTCCTGATACTTACAGGTGTGAGAGAGCATCCATTTGTCACTACAGGTGTTTCTCAGTATGGAATGTTAGTGTGCCATTGCCAACATGGAGCAACTCTTTAATGAGGACTTGGTTCTCAGGCATGTAAGGCTGAACAGCTTTCCATCAGTTCTGCTATGTAAGTAGATATCCTCTGTAGATGATATGAAGGCATATGATAGCAGCAAAGAGAAGAATATGCTAAAGAGTGTCAGTGCCAGAACACAACTTTGTTTGAACCAACTGTGGATCTCAAAGGGTTCTAATGTTGCATTGTCATAGCTGACCTTACCCTCACGTTGTCATGGAAAGAGGAGATCACATTGAGCAGCTTTGGTGGGTAGCCAATTGTCTCCAACAGCTTAAATAGACCACCTCTGTTCACATGGTCGAAAGCCTTGGTGAGATTGATGAAGGCAATATATAATGGTCTCCTTTTTTCATGGCATTTCTCTTGCAGCTACTGGAGTGAGAAGATCAGATCAATTATAGATTCCAGTCTGAAACCACACTGGGATTTGGGATAAATGCGTTCAGCCAAGATATGCAGTTTGACAAGGGTAACACAGGCAAATACTTTTCCCATGAAGCTTAGCATGGAAATGCCTCAACTGTTGTTGCAATCGCTGCGGTTGTCTTTGTTCTTTTACAGGTTCATAGTATTTACATCCTGCGTATGGTTCACTAATGTTCTTTAGGGAAGGAAATCTGCCATCCTTACCTGGCCGGGCCTACATGTGACTCCAGACAACAGCAACGTGATTGACTCCTAACTGCCCTCTGAAATGGCCTAGCAGATATGTCAAACCGCTATAAAGTCTAAAAGGAATGAAACTGGAGGGACCACCTGGCATCTACCTAGGCACCAGAAATGACAATAGCGCACTCAGTCGACCTTGAAAATCCCTCCTTGCTAACATCTGGGGGCCTGTGCCAAAATTAGGAGAGCTGTCCCACAGACTAGTCAAGCTACAGCCTGACATAGCCATACACACAGAATCACACCTTACAGTTAATGCCATTAGCATTACTGGGTATGTCCTGTCCCACCTACAGGACAGATCCACCAGAGTTGGCGGCACAGTGGTATACAGTCGGTGGGGTTGGGGTGGCAGGGGGGTGGTGTGGTTGGGTAGGGGAATTACCCCGGAGTCCTCATCATCGACTCTGGACCCCATGAAGTTACATGGCATCAGGTCAAACATGGACAAGGAAACCTCCTACTGGTTACCACCCACCAACATCACCCCCGCCCACCTCTCAGCTGATGAATCAGTACACCTCCATGTTGAACACTGCTTGGAGCAAACACTGAGGGTGTCAAGGGCATAGAATGCACTGTGGATGGGGGACTTCAATGTCCATCACCAAGAGTGGCTCAATAGCACCATGAATGAGCTGGTCGAATCCTAAAGGACATATCTTTAGACTAGGTCTGCGGCAGTGGTGAGGGAACCAACAAGAAGGGAAAACCTACTTGACCTCTTCCTCACCAACCTAGATGTCGCAGATGCATCTGTCCATGATAGTATTGGTAGGAGTGAATACCACACAGTCCTTGTGGAGATGAAGTCCTTTCTTCACAGTGAGGATACTCTCCATTGTGTTGTTGGCACTACCACCATGCCAAATGGGATAGATTTCAAACAGATCTAGCAGCTCAAAACTGGGCATTCGTGAGGCGCTGTGGGCATTCAGCAGCAGCAGTATTGTATGCAACCACAATCTGTAACCTCATGGCCCAGCATATCCCCCACTGTGCCATTACCTGCAAGCCGGCGGATCAACGCTGATTCAATGAAGTGCAGAAAGGCGTGCCAGGAGCAACACCAGACATACCTAAAAAATGAGGTATGAACCTGGTGAAGTAACAACATCGGACTACTTGCATGCCAAACAGCAGAAACAGTATGCGATAGACAGAGCTAAGTGATCCCACACCGAACAGATAGAATCTAAGTTCTGCAGTCCTGAGACATCCAGTTGTGAATGGTGGTGGTCAATTAAACAACTAACTAGAGGAAGAGGCTCCACAAATATCCCCATCCTCATTGATGGGTGAGCCCAGTACATCAAGATATGGCTGAAGCATTTGCAACAGTCTTCAGCCAGAAGTGACAAATGGATGATCTATCTCGGCCTCCTTCTGAGGCTCCCAGCATTTCAGATGCCAGTCTTCAGCCAATTCTATTCACTCCACCCGATATCAGGAAATGGCTGAAGGCACTGGGGATACTGCAAAGGCTGTAGGCCATGACAACCTCTGGCAATAGTACTGAAGACTTGTGCTCCAGAACTAGCCCTACCCCTAGCCAAACTGTTCCAGCACAGCTACAACAAATGCATCCACCCAGCAATGTGAAAAATTGCCCGGGTATGTTCTGTCCAATAGAAGCAAGTCAAATCCAACCCAGCCAATTACTGCCCCATCAGTCTACTCTCGATCATCATTATTCCCTTTGAGATCCTGCTTGCTGATTTCTTTCCTAGCTCCCTAAACTCTTTCCACCTATGTCATTGATACCGAAATGGAGCGTGACTGCTGGCTGTTCACACTCCCATTTCAGAGTGCTCTGCAGCTGCTCAGTGAAGTCCTTAACCTTGACCACCAGAAAGGCAATGTATCATCCTGGGTACATCAGCAAGTCCATGAGCTTTCTGCACTTTTTGTTGGAGGTGAGGATTTAGGGGGAAAGTGAGAGGGTGAAGAAGGTACTCCCTCCAATCCAGCAACTACCACATAGGCCAGTTGAAGACGAGAAGTTACAATGCCCGATCACACAGCAACCGCAGAGACTCAGGCTTCCTTTAACCAGTTTTATTCAAGCATATGCAAGGGAGCCGCAATCATTCCTAAGAATGAAGACCCAGCTCCCAGATTGATTACATTTCATTACTTTTGTACTTTTTCTTATCACAATACATTTGAGTACATCCAGTCGATAACCGACACACTGGTCTCATGCTAACTCTATCCTATTGCGTATATAAACATGTGATTTTGCTAACCAATTATTCTAAAGGTGGTATACATAATTATATTATGCAATCCAAATTAAAACACGTACGCAAAGACCTTGGTTCTCACAGCTCAAGACTGTGTTTCATCAAAGCCCCCTCTTTGTCTATTGTATGACCTCCCATATGTAAGCTAAAACCACCTGCCCCTTCCCTATGTGAGAGGGAGTGCACTTAATCTATTTTATGTCCTGCTTGTGTCTTCAGCCTGACTCTCAAGGCTGTGCAATGTTCATTTGGTAATCGTCAACTCTTAATATGCTTAGCAGCCATTTCTGCCTGGAGATTTTAAGTGTTTTTCAGTAAATTCTTAGTGTTCTCTTTTAGCATTTTTAATTTTCCCCTAACAGAGGGGTTTACTAAGACAGTTGCTGGTAGAGAAAAGGAGCTTGTGTTTATCTTTTCATCCCAAGATAATCCTGGAAAAGTGAGCAGTTTTGGCTTTTCCATACTAGAATGTCCCAGCTTGATTTTTACTGTATGAAAGCCGCCAAAGTCCCAGAGGACCATAGGCTGCTCTGTCATCTGATAGACAGACGACTGGTGGTGAGGGTCACCATGCCTCAGGTGAGGGGCGAGGTTGAGAAGGCAGAGCCTTCATGGTGACCTCAGCCAGTACAGGAATTGAACCCGTTGCTGCTGGCGTCACTCTGCATCACAAACCAGCCAACTGAGCTAACCGACCCCCAGCTTGATTTCTGTTGTGTAATGAGTTAGTTTATCTCAGTCAGGTGGCTGTGGAACATCACAACAGATTTCATTGCTTCTGGGTTAGAAAGGGGGTAAAACAGCAAAATTACCCATTTCTAATTACTGTCCATTGAATCTTAATGGGACATGTGCATTTTAAGAAAATAATCTGAGTTGCATAAGATACTTCCCACAGTTCAAAACACTAGCAACATTTGGTTCACTGTGCAAAATTATCACCTTGGCAAGGCTTTGGACTGACATATAAGAGCACAACGTAGTGAGAGTCAGCAACTTCAGGAGAGGAGCAGGACAAAAATTGGAGGGGAAAACTGGCTTGCCGGAATAAAGATTATGTCTATTCTGGGAATATGCTAGTGACCACAACAAAGAAATAAAATTCACACAATTAATTTTTAAAAAGGAAACACAGTGAACAATATGCCATATAGTATACCATAACCATGTTTATTATTTGACAGCTATTAGAAAATAGGCTGTGCTTGTGCACCATTCTGAAGGACATTTTCACAGTGGCTTAGTTCCCTGTCCTCAGGGGAATGGCTATGAGCAGTTGAATTAAAAAGTGCTTATTATCTGTAATAAGGAAATGAGCACCTTTTTAATCCTACTGTTTGTATCTTAATTTCTCCATGGCTGAAAACAAGGACCAACACAAGGTTACTTACGTTCTGCTTGTCCTCAGCATCGTTTGTTTTGGCCAACTGGTTGTAGGTGGCGGAAGTCCATCGCTAACACCAGTAATAACAAATGTTCATTCACACCTGACTGAAACAGGACTCTATGTGGGTGTGCAGTGAAAAAGGTGAATATGAAGTATATGACAAAATTGCCTGACATATTAGCCTAGGGATATTTTGGTACAATGTTTGAAGGGTTACATGTATAATTTCTTCAATTTGAAATATAGATTTTAGGGATTAACCCATGTTGTGTGGAGGAAACATTGATTTGGTGAATGAGGGTCTTTTTGTTCTTCAGGGAATAATTGACCATTTTAGAAGTACATGACAATACTTTTGTGCTAACTTGCAAAAGCTGACTCATCCATCCTTTTTTATGGTATTAAAATAACCAAATATTGTAAATTGCTACAAATTTACAATGCTATGTACAAAATAAAGGATAGGTAATTGAGATATATTTATCTCTGTGATCTGAAACAGATGTGTATATATAAAAATGCATTGATGGAAAGAAATAGCTTGAACTTTGTTATTATGCCCACATGGGTAACAATTGGAAAATGGGTATCAATCTCATTATTATGACACAACTGATGATAAAGGCTGAGTTGTTCAAATCCCAGAGGGAAATTTGAAACAACTGTCATAACCCATTTCTTCAATTTGTATGTTTCGAGATACAGGGTTTGAATTCAGTAGTAATAAGATCACCGAGTCTCAAGAGGGTTTTTATAAAACTAAATTAAACATTTATTAATAGAAGAAAGATTGTAAACACATACATATGTCTACAAAATTACCACTAGTAACTACAAAAATCTCCTGATTAATCTCTCAGTTACACCCCCATTAAGGCAACAATAAATCTCATAGATTTAAAAAGACATCTGGCAAAGCACAACCTGGACAGTTGCATCCAAATTGTGTTTCTTTCAGCTCTGGGTCCTTGCAGACAGCAGCTTGAGGCTTCTCACACTTGTTGAATCTTAAAATGCCTCTACCTTACACAGAACCTCCTTTCTCCTTTATACATATTTTCCTCTTTGAATGTAAAGTTTCCATTGTATCACTAGGCCTTTAACTTCACCTCTTCTAACAATAACATCCTTTCATCCTACCAATTTTATTAGTAAGCAGAAAAAAATAAACATATTGCTTGGCATCTTCCAGCTAGGTGCTCGATTTCACCCATTCTTTTGAATGGTTTATTTAAAAATGCAAATTGCCCCCTTGACAACCATGTTTCTAAATTTCCCCAAGTTTATCTAATTACCATTTCAAAACTAGTACTTTCTATACATCAAAGCATCTAGACCAGCTGGCTTTAATCCAATTAAGATACACACACATAGACACAGACTCCACTAGAAATCCATTTTAAAATAATTTCCAGTAACATTATTATATCTTCTTGACAATAACAGTTCACTATTTAAAGATTTTTAACAGTATTCATGAGGGAGGTCATTTGGCCAATCTCAGCTCATCCATCCAGAATAAAGAAAATCTTCTGTTGCTCTTTTCACATGATCTTGTCAAATTTGGAATAGGTCTGTGGTTCCACTTCCCCTACTTGATCCAAAAGGCAAGCTGTTGATCAGTCCTTGTGTGATTCTTTCTGACTTCATTCCGAAATTTCTTTTTATTAGTTTTAATTGGTGCACCATTTATTCTATTTTATTGCCACTCCTTGAAGTAGTACTCAAGATTAACCATATCTATGCTATCTAATAGCTTGTAAACTTCTGTAAACTGCTCTCTGTTACCTGCTTTCGAGATTAAAGAATTTTACTAGTATTCCCACATAACTGAATTATTTTGCTCCAGGGTTTAACCTAATTGCTATTTCCTGCATTGTCTTCATTACTTCAATATTTCACTTATGTTTTATTAAAAAAAACTGAAGCTTAAGGTGCAATCTGAGCAGAATGCTGCTTGAACTCGACATCTTCTGATTAATCAACTGACCTAGAAATATAATTAATCATTATTATAGTTAACCATTCTGCACACTTCAGTGGGAAAACTCTCCACTGCTTGGAGTCATACCTAGCACAAAGGAAGATGGTTGTAGTTGTTGGAGATCAGTCAGCTCAGGTCCAGGACATCACTGCAGGAGTTCTTCAGGGTAGTGTCCTAGGCCCAACCATTTCAGCTGCTTCATCAATGACCTTCCTTCCATCATAAGGTCAGAAGTGGGCATATTCACTGATGACAATGTTCAGCATCATTCATGACTCCTCAGATACTGAAACAGTCCATGTACAAATGCAGCAACACCTGGACAGTATCAGGCTTGGGCTGACAAGTAGCAAGTAACATTCATGCCACACAAGTGTCAGGCAATGACCATCTCCAGCAAGAGAGAATCTAACCATTGCTCCTTGACGTTCAGTGGCATTACCATCACTTAATCCCCCAGTATCAACATCCTGGGGGAGGGGGGGGTTTACCATTGACCAGAAACTGAACTGGACTAGCTATATAAATACAGTGGCTACAAGAGCAAGTCAGAGGCTAGGGATCGTGCGAAGAGTAACTCACGTCCTGAGCCCCCAAAGCCTGTCCACTATCTACAAAGCACAAGTCAGGAGTGAGATGGAATACTCCCCACTTGCCTGGATGAGTGCAGCTCCCACACCACTCAAGAAGCTTGACACCGTCCAGGACAAAGCAGCCCACTTGATTGGCACCCCACCCACAAACATTCACTCTTTCCACCACTGACGCACAGTAACAGCAGTGTGAACCATCTACTAGATGCACTGCAGGAATTCATCAAGGCTCCTTAGATAGCATCTTCCAAACCCACAACCACTACCATCTAGAAGGACAATGGCAGCAGATAGATTGGAAACACCACCACCTGGAAGCTCCCCTCCAAGTCACTCACCATTTTGACTTGGAAATATATCGCCGTTCTTTCACTGCAGCTGGGTCAAAATCCTGGAACTCCCTCCCTAACAGCACTGTGGGTGTACCTACACCACATGGACTGCAGCGGTTCAAGAAGGTAGCTTACCACCACCTGCTCAAGGGCAATCAGGGATGGGCAATAAATGCTGGCCCAGCCAGTGAAGCTCACATCCCCTGAATGAATTAAAAAAACAATTATTTTTGTTTCACTGATTTCATGTCATGCTGAACCTATCCCCCAAATCCCTTTCCACTTTACGTTTAGCTATTTCTAGACCACTCAGACAATGTGTCATTCAAAGAATATTGCTGAAACTTTTGAAAATTTCAGGTGAATCTTTCAAGAAAATTGACATATCCATTCATGGTCTTTCCTCCCTCAGGATTATCCTCCAGGTTTGGTTGCTCACACACAAACGTTCGGCTCCCCTGACTCTAGGTTATTCCCTCTGCTTCATTTTTAAAAATTATTTTACAGGACAGCTGGTTAAGCAATCATTTTTGCTGCTCATCCCTAATTGCCCTTGAGAAGGCAATGGTGAGACCCCTTCTTGAACCGCTGCAATCCGTGTGCTGTAGGCACACCCGCAGTGCTGTTAATGGCGATATACTTCCAAGCCAACAAAAACAGAAAATGCTGGAAAAACGCAGCAGGTCTAAAGCATCTGTGGAGAGAAAAAGAACATTGAACATTTCGAGTCCTTATGACTCATCTTCAGAGCTCGTTGAAACCATTGCTGATTGTCGTAAAAACCCATCTGCTTCACTAATGCCTTTAGGGAAGGAAATCAACCGTCCTTACCTGGTCCCGCCTACACATGACTCTAGATCCACAATAATGTGGTTGCCTCTTAAATACCCTTGTGCCCGCTGAACAAGGGCAATTAGGGATGGGCAATAAACGCTGGCCTAGCCAGTGATGCCTACATCCCGTGAACGAATAATTTTTAAAAACAGCTGAGGATTAGTTGGACAGCACACACAACTAATGAGGAAGTTTTGAGGAAAGCAGGCACACGAGAAACTTTTGCAAATGATCACCAAGAGACAACTACAGTTCCTTGGGTGCGTACTTAGGAGAGAGAAACTAGAACATTTAGTGATGATTGGCAAAATTGAGGGCAGCAGAGCAAAAAGGAGGAAATACACCAACAGCTTAAGAAGCACTGAGGTACAAGATTTGAGAACACCACTAAGATGTTGGCCTTTATCAAAGATCATGAAAGTTGGAGAGCCATGACTGCTGATGTTGCGAAACATGGCAACTGAAGAAGAAGCAGTTAGAGACATCTTCCTGTATATGAGGACCATGACAAAAATAATTATTGCTATATAAAAATATGCCAGTTTAAAATGGAGTATTGATTAAATATTCTTATGGGTATTTTCCTTTCCTCTCTACAGGAACCAGAAATTCAGGAAGAATTAGAAAACCTGCTCTCTCTCCTCAAGCAATAAGCTTCATTTCTTTACTTCCAGTTATGAAAATGATTTAAATATTTGAATGCACTCATGATTGGATAACTATACTGTAATATTACCTTGAGAAAAGGAGCATGACAAATGGGTTAATGGGTTATATTGAGAATAAGCACCAAGAAACATTTCTGACATTTGCTGAAATTTTGCTTCACTAAATTAATTTACTGAATCATGTTGACTTCAAAGATTCTAAGTTAACCTGGTTAAGATTGTTAACATTGAAAATATCTACAGTATGGAAATGCACATTTTTAAAAAAATATATGATGGGCCATATCAGCAAATATAGTTTTTTAAGTAGATTTATTGTCACTAAAATGTCTGTAAAGTCCAGGAAATGTGCAGAAATGTACAGAAACCACTACATGCATCTTTTATCAAAAACATTGGGTATTCCGGAGGCAGTACAAGTGACTCGAAACATTAACATTCTTTTGCTTTTTTTTACTTTTTATGGGAAGATTAACTTAAATTTATCAACATACACAATGGATTTTCAAATGAATTGCATTTCATTAAATGCTGTATTTAAACAAGCTGATCAGTTTTTCCAAAGATTAATAAAATATAAAAATCAGTGCATTGCACATGAAGTTTCTCTTTTCTATGCTACAACAATAAATATGACTATTTCTATATTCGAGAGGGTTAAAACAAATTTGTCACGAATTGGAAAGGTTCCTTTTTTAGATCTTTCTATCCGCTGCTCAAAAAAAGTGATAGCAGGGAATGAGGAGATATATATTGTAAATGAGAAGCCAACTTCATGAAATGGTATCTAAGGGGATGAAAAATTTATTTTTGAGTTTTCATCCATACTTATGAATGCATCAAAAAGTGAATAAGTGCATCTGAGGACCTTTATTTTAAAAGAAACATCCATAGAACTCACATTGTCTCTAACATTTTGAAGAAAAGAGATTAGAATTTTCCTGACTTCCAATTACCTCCTACAGCTACAAACATATATCTATTGAGCCTCGTGGATCTTGGTGCTTCAGCCACTTCCTACTATTAAATATCTTTACCCAATGAGAATAGTGATCTCCATGTAAACATTGTGCTGCACAGATGCAGTCAGCAGCAGATGAAGACTGCAATTCTACTTGACTGTGCTCCCCAAATAACCATCGAACAGGAATTACTGGATAAGGATCAGCAGCTCCTTAGTAATGACACTGTCAGCACACTATTTGAATCTCAGTATGATTTTGGGTTTCCCAGAATTGCATTAAGTGTGGTAGCGGGCAGGTAAAAGTTCTACCTGCCGATGAAAATGGCGGGCTTTCATGCCGTATCTTCCCAAGCCAGCCTCATTATATATTGACTCCCGCGAAACACGCCATTTCCTTGTCAGGCAGGCTCTCATTCGCCTGCTCGGCATCACTCCACTGTTGCATCACACCGGCCACCATCTTTAAAAGGCAGCCGCCAGCAAAGCGCTTATCGCCACCAACTCACCACCACTGCCTGGAAGACATGGCCAGCAAAGGCAAAAAGACTGCAGTCCCCTGCTTCAATGACAGGTCCCTCGAGCGACTGCTGGATGCCATGGAGGCCGGCCGGGATGTGCTCTACCCCCACTCTGGCTGCAGGAAGGGTAGCAATGTCACCAACCCGGCTTGGGAGGTGGTGGCAGCGGTGGTCAGCGCGAAGGCCCTGCAGCCACCCAGTGCCGCAAAAGGATGAATGATCTCCATTCCGCCAGGGTAAGTCACTCTTTTCATCACTCCCAACTCTCTCACTCACAAACCCATCACACATCCACGGGGCCCTCACTCATTGCCAGTGCAAGGCACATCACCATTCATTCTTTCACACACACCGTCATTGTCCTCATCCCGTCCATGGGACCACTCACCGCCCACACAGGCCAGGCATACTTATCATCTAGCCTGGCAGGCGTCTGATACACTCTCCGCACCTCTATCCATGCAGGACAAACTGGCTCACAGCAGGAGGGAAAGGTTACAGACCAGTGGAGGGATGCTAGAAATTAAAGTTCTGACAGAATTTGAAAACGCAGCCATCCAGCTGGCTGGCGATGACCAGGACTGGTCCTGTGCTAATGGTGAGGTTGGCGCTGCTCAACCAAGTGAGGATCCAGCAGTGCTTTATCCATCAGACAGCATGCTGTGAGTGATGTGTCCTCTTTCACAGGCCACTGCCATGCACTAATTAACTCCCCTTGCTTTTGCAAGCACATCTGCCAACAGAGTCCATGACCCATGGCCTCCAAAGAAACCTCTGAAGAGGAATCTGAAGACACCCTCCCTGAAGTTCCATCACAGCGCTCACCCACACCCTCCATCAGCACAGAGACAAACACCTCAGTGGAACCCAGCTTTAGAGTAGCCTCAGGATCACAATTTGGTAAGCACATCACACTTTCTGATCCACAGCAGGCAGAGGCAGGGACTTCCCAGGTCACGGGCACTCACCGGAGAACTGCTGGAGGCCAGAACGTTGCCGAGTCCAAGTCAGATGATGAGCCTCTGGACTTAGTCATGTCACAGTTGCTGGAGCTGTAATGGCAAGCTAGTGAACAACAGGAAGGGATGCCCGCTGCACTCCTCAGATTGCAAGGCATGATGGAGGAGTCTGTCTGTCTATCTTCAAGCTGAGGTGATAGCGCCGGGCATTGCAATGTACCGAGGCCAACACTGTCAGGATGGCAGCCACCATGGAGAGCTTGGTCCAGGATGTCACTCCTGCACTGCTGCGTGGGCTTAACTCCATCGCTGATGCCATAGTTGGCCTCCAACAGTGTGTATGTGAGAGGGGTGCTGGGCAGCTTGATCTCATTCCAGCTACCCCTTCCGCTCATGGAGTCAGCCAGGGGCCCTCGGGCACCCAGAGGGAGGAGGATCAGCAGGTGCACGCTCTGGGGCCATCTGCCCAGGTGACTCTGGAAATGACCTGCCCATTTGACTCCACTCTTCCTGTGACCTCCGCAGATCCAGCTTCACGGGCTAAGGAGGGTGCCACTGCCACACAGCAGGACCCCGAAAGGCGCGGGTCCTCCCAAGTAGGACACCCACCAAAGTCATCACAGACAGGGCGTCACAGTCAGCAGGCGGCCTCTACCTCTGCTGTAGATGTCTGGGGAGCACCAAGGCGTAGCAGCATGGTTAGGAAAGTTAAGTAAAAGTAACTTTTGAGCCAACCAAGTAAACTAAATTAACAAAATTAGGGACAATGTAAAAAAGCAGCCCCTTAAAGGGAAACTGCATAAACAAAAGACAAAATTTAAAGGAAACTTGCAAACATTAAACCAAAATGTGATTAACAGGGCCAATAAAACACCCCAGTCCCCATGGAGCACAGAAGGCCTCGACAGTGCCGGCAGACACTGTGTGCTCCCTCTTCAGGGATTCCACAGCAGCAGGAACAGCCACTAGAAATCCCACAGTAGCAGCAGCAACAACCACAGGAAAACAGCAGCAGGAACAGACACTGGAAATCCCACAGCAGCAGGAACAGCCACAGGAAATCCCACAGCAGCAGGAACAGACACTGGAAATCCCACAGCAGCAGGAACAGCCACAGGAAAACCCACAGCAGCAGGAACAGCCACAGGAAAACCCACAGCAGCAGGAACAGCCACAGGAATATAGCAGCAGCAGGAACAGCCACTGCCCACAGCAACAGCAGCAGCAACAACCACAGGAAAACAGCAACAGGAACAGCCACTGGAAATCCCACAGCAGCAGGAACAGACACTGCAAATCCCACAGCAGCAGGAACAGCCACAGCCAGCATCAAGCACAACCACAGCAACAGCACACAGCTCAGGCAGTAATGAGCTGCAACTGACACCAATCAGGAAGCACAGCCTGGCACATACTGCTCACTATTGTCAATAAACTCCTAAGAATGTCACCCTGCCTGTGGCTCCTTGTTCTGATGAGCAGTGCTCTTGTCACTCAGATGTGAAACCTTTCTGCACAAGATAAAAGGCATGTGTCTCAGTCCAGGGCCTCTTCCCTGTTCTCTGTGCAGCCTTCAGACCACAGTGATGGTCCAGCCTCATACTCCCTGGAAACATTACTGATGCCTGGACCTGCCAGAATGTAGTGGGCAGGCGCCACAGAGTCCTCTCATACTCTCTGTGTGCTCTCAGCACCATTAAGGTGGGGCTGGCCCCCATCACACAAGCATCTGCAACCAGTGATGCTGTGCACTAGCTCCTGAAGAGCTGAGGGGCTGAAGGCAGACACAGCATCAGATACATCTAAAGTTTCATGGCTGCATCTCTGATGGCTGCCCTGATCATGGAACGCAAGTGAGCTGCCCTTGGCCAGATAGGAGTCAGACATTCTCAGAGGCTATGTGAAGATCTATGGAGGGTCCTCACTGCATGTTGTCATCATCCTCCTACGATCGAGTGATTATTAGGGCCTCCGCTGCATCTCCATGGCAGAAGCATTCTCACAGTCAAACATTCATAACTGCGATGTGAGGATCCAAGGGGGCACCTCGCTGCATGTCGTCATCATCCTCCACAAATCTGGCAGCTCTGAAGGTCTCCCGAGTGCACCTGCCTCATCTAGCCAGGGCAAGAGCCCCATCCCCATCGTGGTCACCACCAAGGACCCCCTCATCCACATCCCCATTGGTGTCCTCCTCATTAGAGGAGATGTGCAGCTCCTCCATCTCCTCCTCAGACAGCTCCTCACCCTGTTGCAGTGCCAGGTTGTAAAGGGCGCAGCAGACAACAACGATGCGTAACATCCTCCGCAGACTGTATTGCAGGGCTCCACCAGTCTGGTCCAGGCACCGGAACCGCATCTTCAACATCCGGGATGATCATCTCCACCAAGTTGCGAGCTGCTGCATGAGCCTCATTATAGCGCCACTCTGCTGCGGTCTGAGGCCGCCACATGGGTTTCGTCAGCCACAGCCTCTGCGGGTAGCCCTTTTCCCCAGGAAGCCAACTCTGCAGCCTCTGTGGACCCTGGAAGACTGCAGGGATCTGCGAGCGACTTAGGATGGAGGCATCATGCACACTCCCTGGAAACCATGCGCATACCTGCAGGATGCATTTCTGGTGGTTGCATACCAGCTGCACGTTCAGTGAGTGGAAGCCCTTGTGGTTGATGAAGTCCACTGGGTGTAGCGATGGAGACCTGAGCACCACATGAGTGCAGTCAATCGCACCCTGCACCTGTGGGAATCCCAAGATCAGGGCGAGTCCAATGGTCCTTGCATCCTGGCTGTCCCGGTCCTGGGCGAAATGCACAAAGTTATGTGCCATGGAGAAGATGGCATCTGTGACCTCATGGATGCATTTGTGGGTGGTGGATTGTGAAATCTCACAGAGGTCACCTGTGGAGCCCTGAAAGGAGCCACTGACATAGAAATTGAGCACCGCAGTCACTTTCACAGCCACTGGCAATGGATGCCCTTCATGTGCCCTTGGCGCCAAGTCCTGCAGTAAGTGGCAGATGTGAGCCACCAGGTCCTTTGACACGTGCAGTTGTCGGTGACACTGGTTCTCAGTCATCTGCAAGAATGGCAGGCAGCGACTATAGACCCTGGGTGTCACTAGGCGCTGACCAGCCACGGCTCACTGTTGCTCCTGGGCAGCGTGTGTGGGAGCCCCTGCTGCCCCTTCTTAATGAGGCTGCTGCTCCTGCCTTTGCTTGGCCTGGTGCCTCAGTCGCTCTCTCCCCCATCTTCTATGGTCTCTGTAGGCCATCAGGCATACAGCTAGGTCACAAGGATCCATGATCTGGACGTGGGCCTCCTGCAGCATGAAAGAGAGAAAGAGAGACGTGGTTATCATGACTGCACTTAGTACCTTTCCTGGCCCTGTGTGACCCCCCTTTCATGCTTGCTGTAGAGTGCTGGTGACCCCTCGGATGGCCAGAGATGAGTGTGTTGCATGGCTGTCCTGTCAACCTGTGACATGGGAGATCCTGGTCAAAACCGGGATGCTGAGATTGCAAGGGGCTGTGAGTGCCTTCAGCAGTGACTGTTACATGGCCAGCGTTAGCAAGGAGATTGTACAGCGTGTGCAGTCCAACTGCTCTACTGTCCAATAAAGCGGTGGCAGACTTGAAGTCTGGGCTGGAGGGTGAAGGAAGAGGTAAGGCACAGAGCATTTGGTGGCCCTTTGATGCTTTCGCGTTACTTGTATTGGCAGGCAGGCTGGGAACCTGACCCCAATCATGTCATTGTGGCTGCACCTGATCTGTCTTAGTTGCAGAGGCATGGTCAGTTTATACAGGTGACCCTAATGCGTGGCCACTTCCCTTGCTTACCCTGCCCCCACCTCGATTGCCTGTACGCAGTATGCAGCGCCAGGGTAACATTTAACACCCCCCCCCCCAGCAGTCACCTCCAAGGCTGGCCATCAGTTGCCCCCAGGCAGCAACCACCCCTCAGCAGTTGCCTGCTGGGTGAGGCATCAGTTTGCCCAGCCCCCCTGTGCCCCTGAGGCCTGTACAACAGGAAAGCTATGGAGAACGCTGCTGCTCACTCACCTCAGTTCCCCCAAAGTGAAGGCCGCCAAGTGTACGTCACCTGCGTGCTGTTGTGAAACACATTGGCGTGCTTTCCTGCCGATGTGGACGGACGATACAGCGGGGTTCCAAGTGCCTGGCAGGATGGCCTTTTAATTATATGCTAATGTATTACAATTAGCTCCCTGCCGACCGATGGCAGGAAACACGGCCTGCCGTCGGCAGGCTGAGTGGAAGATTGCGGCCTGCCTTCACACCGTTGTGAAGTGCATCCTGCTATATTTTCCATGCATGCCACCTATCATGCCCACCACCAGAAGCTCAGAAAATTCCTTTTCCATGCTGAAGGAGGCCTTTGAGTTCGTACATGAATTCTCTAGGCACATATCAAGATTTGTGTTGATTGCTAAGTCAACACTTGTATTTAACATCAGCATTAGCAGAATCACTATTTTTTATTCTCAGCACCTTATCCACCAGGCACAGCTGCAACGTTTTGACACTGGGGTACACTCCTCTACCAAAAAATAAAATCAGTGCCAAACTCCGTAGCACAGATTTCAATGCTACAGTATTGAAGGCATGCCAAAGTGAACAGACCTGCTCCCAAACAGTGCAAAGCAGTCATAAGGACATGAGAAGACCATACAGCCTGTCGAGGCTGCTTCCCATTCAAAATTATTGTGGCTGATCTTGGGCTTCAACTTCACTTTCCCATAATCCCTTGATTCCCTGAGAAACCAAATATCTTTCTGTCTCAGCCTTAAATACATTCAACCCTTTGAGTGAAGAAATTGCTCCTCATCTCAGTCCTAAATGATCAGCCCTAATTCTGAAACTGCGCACACTTGTTCTAAATCCTCCAGCTAGGAGAAACAATGTCTTGGTGTCTACCCTGTCAAGCCTCTTCATAATCTTGAATGTTTCAATGAGACCACCTCTCATTCTTCTCAACTCCAGAGAATATAGATCCAATTTACTCAGCTTCTCATCATAGGACAACCCCCTCATCCCAGGGACCAATCTATTGAACCATTACTCTACTGTCTCCAATGCAAGTATAGCAAGTATACCCTTCCTTAAATATGGAGACCAAAATTGCACACACCATTTTAGGTATGGTCTCACCAAAACCCTTACAAATGTAGCAAGACTTCTTTATTCTTGTACTCCAATCCCCTTGCAATAAAGGCCCAACATGACATTAGCTTTCTTAATTGCTTGCTGTACCTGCATGCTAACTTTCTGTGTTCGTTATACGAGTACACCCAATCAATCTGAACATCAACATTTTATAAGTTTCACGCCTTTTTAAAAAATATTCTGCTTTTCTATTCTTACAACCAAAGTGAACAACCTCACACTTCCCTACATTATACTCCATCTGGTAGCTTGTTGCCTAATCATTTAACCTATCTGTATCTCTTTGAAGCCTCTTTTTGTCCTGCTCACAGCTTGCATTCCCACCTAGCTATGTACCATCAGCAAACGTAGATGCATTTCTCTCTGACTATTCATCTAAGCCATTACTTTAGATTGTAAATACTTGAGGCCCCAGCACTGATCCTTGTGGCACTCCATTAGCCACAGCCTGCCAGCTTGAAAATTCCCCATTTATCCCTACTCCCTGCTTCCTTTTCATTAACCAATCCTCTATCCATGTTAATATATCACCCCAACTCCATGAGCACTTGTGCATGAACACTCTGTGTGGCACATTATCAAATTCCTTTTGGAAATCCAAGTATACTACTTCTACGGTTCCCCTTTTTCTAACCTACTAGTTACATCCTCAAAAGACTCAATAAATTTGTCAAACTGTTTCCCTTTTGTAAAACCATGTTGACTTGTTCTAATCATACTAAGTCCATTGATAAAGGTCTGTCTCTTGCCACACAATGCCCCATAATATTCTCCAGTCATGGTTGAACAATAGTTTCCTTGTAAGTGTTAGGAATGAGTTTTAGCTTTAAGTTAAGTTTGATTTGTGTTTCTGTATTTGAGTGCTAAAAGGGAAAGTTGAGATTTAGTTTTACCTGAAAAGATGCCTGCATTTAACTGAAAGTTTTACAACTTTTAAAGGGAAGGTAAGACGAACACAGGGTAGAAATGAACTGTGCTGTTGCCTAGCAACAGGGGGCCCCACAGAGACAGAGAAAAACAAAAAGTAGTTTCAGTTCAGTTGAAGTCAGGATTCCAGAGAAGCAGGCCAGGAGAGGGAACTGCAAGGAACAGGTTCCAAAAACCAAAGAAAAAAGTCCCCAAAATCAGGGAGTGAAACAGGAAAGGTCCCAAGGGGACAGTGAAGTCAAAGGACAAGGACCGGAACCTGGAAAAGGTCATACCAAGTGAAGTTAAGAGTGAGGAGCAGAGAAAGGCTCCCAAGCTTAAAGGGAAAAAGCTGTAGGACACAGATTTAAAGCAATATAGGGTTGTGAGAAGCCAGAAGATCCAAGGAGACAGCCACAGGTCTGTAACTCTTTACTATGGGCATGTGAAGCAGTGGTGTTCTGTTGGGATGGCTGAGCATTTGAGAGAGAGTGCATAGAAGGAATCTTGAATGCATATGGTGACCCAGGGGATAGGGATGTCGGAAGGAGAGTTTGAAACCCTGGAAGTGGACCCTTGTGGAAGGCATCTAAAAGCGTCAGCTTGGGAGAAGATTCCAAAGCGAGTTCTTCAAGAGTGGAGATGGGAAACCCTTGTTTGAAAGATGGAGTTCAGTGAGACCGGTTGGCTCACAATGTGACAAGCACCCAGGGGGAATTGATGAGAGACCCATAGCATTTGTTTGGGGTGGCATCTGTTACTTGCTTCCAGAGTGTGGTGTGCCTGAACACAGGTTGCCTATTGAATTACATGGACTGTGTATTTACTGTGAACATTAGAGTATAAGATAGCTTTTGTAACTTGTGTTATCCTTACAAATCTGTATATATCTGTAAAGGTATAGTTGTGGATGAAAGAGTATTGTAATATAGTTCATCTTTTCCTGTTTAATAAATGTTTTATTCTTTTGTTAAAAGTTCATCAGTTGACTCCTGTGACTATGTTCAGTAGCCACTCTTCACATATCTAAACAAAAAAATAAAAGTTAGGATTTATCAAGCCAGGTTCCACCCTGGGATCTGGCTTGTCCAGTAGTAACATCAACTGGGATCATAACAAAGTGGGGGCTTACCCGGGATTATTGTTATAAAGTGTGATCTCTTGTGGGATTAGAAATCCTTAACTTTCGGTAGGATCCTCGAATCCTTTTAAGGTGTACATGGAGGTACTGAGGTACTGGACATAGGAATTGTAGTTGCTGTGAGATATATTATCCTGGTTAGAATTCAAAATGGCTTTGGAAGTTGCTAAGATCTTTTTACAGATGGAAAATATAACCCTGACTTGCTTACGAAAATTAACCAAGAGTAAGCTAATGGAATTAGTGGATAATTTGGAGTTAGGGATGAGGAAAGCAGACATTGTTGAGATAATAGCGCAGAATTTGAATTTGGAAGGGATACCAGAGGGACCACGTTCTCCAGGGGGTGAATTAATTAAGTTAGCTAAGATCCATTTGAATGAGGCAACTTGAACATTAAAGGAACTGCAAAAAACTTGAATTGGAGGCAGAAGAAAAAGAAAAGGAAAGAGAAAGAGAGGAAAAGGAAAAAGAGCATTTCAAAGGGAACAAGCAGAAAGGCAGCAGAGAGAAAGGGAGCAAGATAAGATATGAAAACTTGACCTTCCAAGGCAGAAGTTATTTATGGAGGAAAGAGAATAGGAACAAGAAAGGGAATACCAGATAAAAGGCTGAACTTTAAAAGACTGGACTTTAAAAGAGCCACCTCAGATGCTAGGCAAGGTTCTGATGGTGAAATGATAGCTTCCAACCCAAAGCCCAGTGGGGAGGTGTTTAAATTTGTGCAAACTCTTCCAAGATTTGAGGAATGGGATGCAGAGGCATTCTTTATCTCATTTGAAAAGGTGGCTAAGCAAATTAAATGGCCAAAAGAAATCTGGGCATTTCTCTTACAGAGTAGGTTAGTGGACAGAGCTCATGAGGTTTATGCATCGCTGTTAGAAGAGGTATCTATGGATTATGACACAGTAAAAAAGGCTAATCTTAGTGCGTACGAATTGGTCCACAAGGCATACAGACAGAAATTTCAGAACATAAGGAAACAGCCTGGGCAAACTTATATTGAGTTTGAAAGGATAAAGCAAAGTACTTTTGACTGTTGGATATGGACAGTAAAGGTAGAGATAACGTATGAAGCTCTTATTCTCTTTGAAGAATTTAAAGATTCACTTCCTCCTATAGTTAGAACTCATGTTGAAGACCAAAGGGTAAAAACATCTAGACAGGCAGTGGAGATGGCTGATGAATATGAACTGGTGCATAAATCCAAAAACTTTTTCCATCACCCCCACAAACCTGAGAAGGATGGAAGGTGGGAATGAGAAAGGAAGGCAAGTAGCCAGGGAAGAGAAGGGACAGTTAGAATTCCCAGGAAATTTCTCCTCAGGCCACAAGGGAAGGTGCTGATGGTGGAAGTGAGAATTGAAAGCCTAAGTGTTTCCATTATAACAAGGTGGGACACCTTCAGGCAGATTTCTGGAAACTAAATGTTAGACCTATTGCAGCAGTAGGAATACCTAAGGAATCCTCAGGAAAGGTTGCATCAGAAAAGGAAATGGTTGTTAAGACTGTAGCAGTTGTACAGATGAAACGTGTTCCCTGAGAACCTGAACGAAAGGGGGATATAGTTCAGGATAGTCCAGAGAATTCTCCTTTGGTTACTGGTAAAGGAAATCAGGCTATTAAAGGTTCTGTATGTTTTGTCTTGAAGGGAGAAGTGGTCCCTTACTCCTCCAACAAAATAAGTAAACAAATTAAAATTCTGAGAGATACTGGGGCAGATCAGTAATTGATGGTAACTGATGATACAATTTCTGTTCCAGGCAGCTTTATGAAGGAAAATGTATTTATTTGGGGCATTAATGGAATTTATGAGCCTGTTTCTTTGTGCAAGGTCAACTTACAAAGTCATTTTGAAAACGGAATTGTTATGGTGGGAATTATTTCTGGATCACCTATTGAAGGGGTGGATTTTATTCTGGGTAAAGACTAAGCTAGCAGATGCAGTAATGTGGCAACAACTGTATTGCAGCAGGCACTTGATCATGCCGATCTTAACAAACTTCAGAAAATTACCATGGCCAAACAATGAGATGCTTAACACAAATAACAAGCAATTGAAGGTAAACCTGATCAATGTAGAAAACCAACTTTCACATACAAAAGAGGAATTTGCTAATGAAAAACAAGAATTGGTGAGAACAATTGAGAATCAGTCATGGAAAGTAGAACACTTGACTGAGGACTTGAAATGTCTAAATGATAAACTTGTAGAAACAAATTTAACAAAGGTCAATCTTCTGTTAAAACTTGATGAATTTCAGGCTTCAGTAAGTTGCTATGAATTATCATGGAAAATGCCTTGAACAAAAAAAAGAATTGTTGGTGAATCAGAATAATTGGTTGAATGCAGAATTAAAAACCAAAACTAATGAACTGTTAGAACTTCATTGTGAAAAGAGCAGTGAGACTCTTGAACTTTGAAGCAATCAGGAAAAATTGAAAGAGAAGATTTGTGGTAGGAAGTCCACCGTTCTAAAGTTGTTCCTGTAAGTAAAAATGTTGTGCTAAATTGCAGTCCAGTTGAGCAAAGAACTGATCCAAGTAATGGTACTGATGTATCAACTTCAGTAATGGACAATATGAAAACAACCAAAGTGCCTGCAGAATTGGTAATCAAGAAGTGTCAACAAAAAGGATTGAAAGTGCTAAATGACTCTTCCACGTCAATGACCAGAGACACTGATTTACAAGTGCTTGCTGGGGTTAATACAAAAAATACAGCAGTGGGAATCCAGGCAAGTGGACAGTTTGCAAAAGACCATTCAAAACCTGTAGAGGAGAGGCACGATATAGTTCATAGAATATGCAAAAGAGTTGAAGGGTTGGAACGGACCATGAAACTCCAAAGGAAGAAAATAATTGACTTTGCTCAAAGAGGAGTGGAAAAGACCTGTTCGAAATGGAACCATAAAAAGTTCAAAGATCAAACTAAGCAGGAGTACAAAACCCTTTTTTGTGAACATAAATAGCATTTCAATAACATCCTTGAAACAGCTAAAAGAGATTTTGACCAGAGAAGAAATTAGATGTTAATGCACAAAAATACCATTTTGGCTTTGCTAAATCGAAATGAGAATTTACCGCATTTGAGTTCAGAAAATGAGCCTTAAAGGTGGAACTATGCCTACAGCTAACGAACAGGACATTGGTCTGTAGACTTGAATGAAACATTCTTTGCTGAGTTAAGTAATGGGAATAAGAGGAAAGAGAAATTCAAGGGTTGAGTTATGATAATGCTATGATGTACAAATTCTGCTAACTTTAGTACGTTTATGGACTTGGTTTTGCTTATATCTTTGTAATTGTACGATATAACGTGTAATTGTGAAACAAGATGGAAAATTTATTTATATACACTGTAATAAGCTATTGTTAGAGGTTTATGATGTTAAGCTTGTGTGAAGCCATTGTAAGGCCATTCACTGTTGTGAAGCTTTCTTTCACTGAGTGAGGCGTTGGGAAATAGAGATAGCTTAAGTAAGTTATATTTCTGGGTGTTAGGAATGAGTTTTACCTTTGTTAAGTTTGATTTGTGTTTATTTGTGTGTTAGAAAAAGGGAAAGTTGAGATTTAGTTTCACCTTAAAAGATGCCTGCATTTTAATGAAGGTTTTATGATTCTTGAAAGGAAAATAAAACAAACACAAGGTAGAAAAGAACTGTGCTGTTGCCTAGCAGCAGGAGGCCCCACAGAAACAGAGAAAATCAAAAAGTAGTTTCAGTTCAGTTGAAGCCAGGATTCCAGAGAAGCAGGACAGGAGACGGAACTGTAAGGAACAGGTTCCAAAAACCAAAGAAGAAAGTCCCCAAAACCAGGGAGTGGAAAAGGAAAGATCTCAAGGGGACAGTTAAGTCAAAGAACAAGAGCAGGAACTTGGAAAAAGCCCTGTTAAGTGAAGTTAAGAGTGAGGAGCAGAGAAAGGCTCCAAGCTTAAAGAGAGAAAGCTGCTGGATGCAGATTTAAAGCAGTATAGGGTTGCGAGAAGCCAGAAGGCCCAAGGAGACAACCAAAGCCTGTAACTCTTTACTATGGGCATGTGAAGTAGTGGCGTGTTGTTGGCATGGCTGAGCATTTGAGAGAGAGTGCGTAGAAAGAAGCTTGAATGCACGTGGCAATCCAGGGGAGAGGGATATCGGAAGGAGAGTTTGAAAGCCTGGAGGTGGACCCTCGTGGAAGGCGTCTGAGAGAAACTGTCGGCTTGGGAGAAGATTCAAAAGCGAGTTCCTCAAGAGTGGAGATTGGAAACCCTTGTTTGAGAGATGGAGTTCAGTGAGACTGATTGGCTCACAGTGTGATAAGCGCCTAGGGGGAGTTGATGAGAGATCCAAAGCATCTGTTTGGGATGGCATCTATCATTTGGTTTCAGAGTGTGGTGTGCCTGACCACAGGTTGCCTATTTTAACTTGTGTTATCCTTACAAATCTATGTATATCTGTAAAGCTATAGTTGTGGGTGAAGGAGTATTGTAAGTGAAGGAGTATTGTAATAGAGCTAATCTTTTCCTATTTAATAAATGTTTTATTCTTTTGTTAAAGTTCATCAGCTGACTGCTGTGACTCTGTTCAGTAGCCACTCTCCATGTGTCTGAACAAAAAATAAAAGTTAGGATCTATCAAGCTGGGTTCCACCCTGGGATCTGGCTTGTCCAGTAGTAACATCAGCTGGGATCATAACACAAGTCGCATTAACTTTATCATTGAATTTGATTTTTGTTTTTAATCAGTAAATTAGACTTATAAGGCTTATAGAATGAAGTTAATTACAATGCCAATAGATCCAAACTAATTTTGCTCACCATTCATTAGATGTTTTGAATCTTCTCAAAATTATTCTTCTTAAAAGTTTCAGTAATGGCCACCGTCCTTATCAATTTTAACTAGCTGATTTTCCCATCCCTAGCCCACGGGAACCGAGGACAGTTGTGGATTTGAAGTTTGTCCGTCTGTTAAATTCCAATTCATTGACTACAAACCAAACTTTATTATTAAGTTAATGGCACACCATTGGTAAACCACATAGAACAATAATGGTATAACATTTTTCAAGGGTGGTGGCAAGGGTGCAGACATGTAATTAGAGGTTATCAATTAACTACCTGCAACATACTGCTCAGGTACTCTATAAATCTAAGCATCGATAGCTTAAAATGCACACAATGTGGAAACATCTCTTCATTGTATAAGTGGAAAAGTGCTTTGATTACTATACATAGTTAGAATTAACCATTCAGTTCTGCACACTGGTACCCTTGTTTTATTCTCTCTTGCTGTAACTGATTCTCACGGAGAACTGAACAATGGATCAAACCTCTTTTAACTTTGTAGAACAATTGGTGAGTAAAACACATAACCAGTGCAATGGATATGGTGTAATGTAATTTGTACTTAAAACATCATTTCACAATAGCTCTGAAGTGCAGTAATCCCAGATACCTGTGCATGCCATGTGAAACATATTTCTGAAATACTAATTATGAAAAATCTTTTCATAATGGTTAAACAAGCCATATGAAGATGAGCTTTGAAGCTCGGTGTAAGATGGTTTTAATGACATTTCAAGTCTCATTTTCAATGCAATCCTGGAGTGCTGCTTTGATAGGAAACAGATTTTAGCTGCATTAATGAATAATAATGATTTTTTTTTATATCATAGAAGGAAGACTGGGACATTTTTGCATTTTGAATATCAATGGTTGGCATACTGTTAGAGTAACACCACTGGCTGGAGTACCATGAAGTGTGGGATGAATGTTTGATTCACTTGCATGATCTTGACTTTGCTGTTCTGGGTAGATTTGAGCCAAAAGCTCATCTTTGGCTGGTCTCACCTTCCTCTTAGCGGGCAACTCAGAGCAACACCTACCCTCTCACTGTAGTCTAAAGGATGCACTAATCTCTAGAGAAAATAAAGAGTTGTTGAACTGTCCAGTAAATGTGAAGTGCCAGCAATTATCTGTTGTGCTGGCAGTCAGCTTAGGGAAATTGGAAGAAATGACAATTGCCAAGGCCTTTATTAGGCTACAAATAAGAAACAAAAACAAAAATACCTGGAAAAACTCAGCAGGTCTGGCAGCATCTGTGGAGAGGAGCACAGTTAACGTTTTGGGTCCACATGACTCTTCAACAGAACTAAGGAAAAATAGAAAAGGGGTGAAATATAAGCTGGTTTAAGGGGGGGGTGTGGGACAAGAAGAGCTAGATAGAGGGCCAGTGATAGATGGAGATAACCAAAAGATGTCACAGACAAAGGGACAAAGAGGTGTTGAAGGTGGTGATATTATCTAAAGGAATGTGCTAATTAAGGGTAGAAAGCAGGACGAGCAAGGTACAGGTAGCCCTAGTGGGGGTGGGGTGAGGTGAAGGAATCGATAAAGGCTAAAAGGTAGAGATAAAACAATGGATGGAAATACATTTAAAAATAATGGAAATAGGTGGGAAAAGAAAAATGTATATAAATTATTGGAAAAAACAAAAAGGAGGGGGAAAATCGGAAAGAGGTTGGGGATGGAGGAGAGAGTTCATGATCTAAAATTGTTGAACTCAATATTCAGTCCAGAAGGCTGTAAAGTGCCTAGTTGGAAGATGAGATGCTGTACCTCCAGTTTGCGTTGAGCTTCACTGGAACAATGCAGCAAGCCAAGGACAGACATGTGGGCATGAGAGCAGGGTGGAGTGTTGAAATGGCAAGCGACAGGGAAGTCTGGGTAATGCTTGCGGACAAACCGAAGGTGTTCTGCAAAGCAGTCACCCAGTCTGCGTTTGGTCTCTCCAATGTAGAGGAAACCGCATTGGGAGCAACGAATGCAGTAGACTAAGCTGAGGGAAGTGTAAGTGAAATGCTGCTTCACTTGAAATGAGTGTTTGGGCCGTTGGACGGTGTGGAGAGGGGAAGTGAAGGGGCAGGTGTTGCATCTTCTGCGGTTGCATGGGAAGGTGCCTTGGGAGGGGGTTGAGGTGTAGGGAGTGATGGAGGAGTAGACCAGGGTGTCACGGAGGGAACAATCCCTACGGAATGCCGCCGGGGCGGGTGAGGGGAAGATGTGTTTGGTGGTGGCATCATGCTGGAGCTGGAGGATGATCCTTTGAATGCGGAGGCTGGAGGGGTGATAAGTGAGGACAAGGGGGATCCTATCATGTTTCTAGGAGGGAGAAGAAGGTGTGAGGGCGGATGCGCGGGAGATGGGCCGGACACGGTTGAGGGCCCTATCAACCACCGTGGGTGGAAAACCTCGGTTAAGGAAGAAGGAGGACATGTCAGAGGAGCTGTTTTTGAAAGTAGCATCATCAGAACAGATGCGACGGAGGCGAAGGAACTGAGAGAATGGGATGGAGTCCTTACAGGAAGCGGGGTGTGAGGAGCTGTAGTCCAGGTAGCTGTGGGAGTCGGGAGGCTTGTAGTGGACAGTCTATCACCAGAAATTGAGACAGAGAGGTCAAGAAAGGGAAGGGAAGTGTCAGAGCTGGACCATGTGGAAATGATGGAGGGGTGGAAATTGGAAGCAAAATTAATACATTTTTCCAGGTCCAGACGAGAGCATGAAGCATCACCGAAGTAATCATCGATGTACCGGAGAAAGAGTTGTGGGAGGGGGCCGGAGTAGGACTGGAACAAGGATTGTTCCACATACCCCATAAAGAGACAGGCATAGCTGGGGCCCATGCGGGTACCCATAGCCGCACCTTTTTGGAGAAAGTGAGAGGAGTTTAAGGAGAAATTGTTCAGTGTGAGAACAAGTTCAGCCAGACGGAGGAGAGTAGTGGTGGATGGGGATTGTTCGGGCTTCTGTTCGAGGAAGAAGCGGAGAGCTATCAGACCATCCCGGTGGGGGATGGAGGTGTAGAGGGATTGGACGTCCATGATGAAGAGGAGGCGGTTAGGGCCAGGGAACTGGAAATTGTTGATATGATGTAGGGTGTCAGAGGAATCACGGATGTAGGTGGGAAGGGACTGGACAAGGGGAGGGAGAATGGAGTCAAGATAGCAAGAAATGAGTTCCGTGGGGCAGGAACAGGCTGACACGATCGGTCTGCCGGGACAGTCCTGTTTGTGGATTTTGGGTAGGAGGTAGAAGCGGGCCGTCCAAGGTTGGTAGACTATCAGGTTGGAAGCTGTGGAAGGAAGATCTCCAGAGGAGATGAGATCAGTAACAGTCCTGGAAACAATGGCTTGATGTTCAGTGGTGGGGTCATAGTCCAGGGAGAGGTAGGAGGAAGTGTCTGCGAGTTGACGCTCAGCCTCTGCGAGGTAGAGGTCAGTGCGCCAGACAACAACAGCACCACCCTTGTCAGCGGGTTTGATGACAATGTCAGGGTTGGACCTGAGAGAACGGAGTGCAGCAAGTTCAGAGAGAGACAGGTTAGAATGGGTGAGAGGAGCAGAGAAATTGAGACCACTAATGTCACGCCGACAGTTCTCAATGAAAAGATCAAGAGAAGGTAAGAATCCAGAGGGAGGGGTCCAGGTGGAGGGAGAATATTGGAGGTGGGTAAAAGGATCCGTTGAACCGGGAGAGGACTCCTGCCCAAAGAAGTGAGCACGGAGACGAAGGCAGCGGAAGAAGAGTTCAGCATCGTGCCGAGCCCGAAATTCATTGAGATGAGGGCGTAAGGGTATGAAACTAAGTCCTTTGCTGAGCACTGAACGTTCAGCATCGGAGAGGGGAAGGTCAGGGGGTATGGTGAATACACGGCCGGGGCTGGGATTGGAAGACGGGATGGGGACAGAGGGACAGGTAGGGGTGGAGGGTCCTGGATGGGTGTTGGTGTCAATGAGTTAGCCTTGGATCATATTCTGACATTGTTTTCTCACAGTGGTCTGCCTTCTGCAGCACCCTGTAGCTTTTTTTTACTCGTTCATGGGATGTGGGCATCGCTGGCTAGGCCAGCACACATTGCCCATCCCTAGTTGCCCTTGAGAAGATGGTGGTGAGCTGCCTTCTTGAACTACTGCAGTCCATGTGGTGTAGGTACACCCACAGTGCTGTTGGGGAGGGAGTACCAGGATTTTGATCCAACGACAGTGAAGGAATAGCGATATATTTCCAAGTCGGGATGATGAGTGGCTTCGAGGGGAACTTCCAAGTGGTGGTGTTCCCATCTATCTGCTGCCCTTGACCTTCTAGATGGCAGTGGTCGTGAGTTTGGAAGGTGCTGTCTAAGGAGGCTTGGTGAGTTTCTGCACTGCATCTTGTAGATGGTACACACTGCTGCCACTCTGTGTCGGTGGTGGAGGGACTGAATGTTTGTGGCTGGGGTGCCAATCAAGCAGGCTGCTTTTTCCTGGGTGATGCCAAGCTTCTCGAGTGTTATTGGAGCTGCACTCCTCCAGGTAAGTGGAGAGTATTCCATCACACTCCTGACTTGTGCCTTGTAGATGGTGAACAGGCTTTGGCGAGTCAGGAGGTGAGTTACTCGCCGCAGGATTCCCGGCCTCTGACCTGCTCTTGTAGCTGCAGTATTTATATGGCTAGTCCAGTTCAGTTTCTGGTCAATGGTAACCTCAAGGATGTTGATAGCGAGGGATTCAGCGATGGTAATACTATTGAATGTCATGGGGCGACAATTAGATTCTCTCTTGTTGGGGATGGTTATTATCTGGCACTTGTGTGACGTGGATGTTAATTGCCACCTGTCAGCCCAAGCCTGGATATTGTCCAGGTCTTGCTGCATTTGGACATGGACTGCTTCAATGTCTGAGGAGTCGCAAATGGTGCTGAACATTATGCAATCATCAGCGAACATCCCCATCTCTGACCTTATGATGGAAGGAAGGTCATTGATGGAGCAGCTGAAGATGGTTGGGCCAAGGCCACTACCCACTACCCTGAAGAACTCCAGCAGTGATGTGCTGGAGCTGAGATGATTGATCTCCAACAGCCACAACCACCTTCCTTTGTACTAGGTATGATTCCAACCAGGGGAGAGTTTTGCCCCTGATTCCCGTTGACTCCAGCTATGTTAGGCATCTTGATGCCGCACTTGGTCAAATGCTGCCTTGATGTCAAGGGCAGTCACCTGAAGTTATTGCTTCCCTTGACATTGGTATTCCTGCAATTGTCCTCATGAGTACAAGATAAAAAGCTTCAACAAAATGTCTTTTCAGAAAGTAAAAACAGTGTATAGTGGAATTAAAATTATTGAAGATATGATTATTAATGTTTAGATACAAGAATGCCAAACAATTTCCAAGGTAATAACTAAGAACCCTTGCTAACATTGCATTGCTTTGTGTTTCAGACCTACACGTGTATCAAAAAGCTACATCAGTTACCATCACTACAGCACATTGTGCTCAAGCAAGGTTTGTTCTTGGTAACGGGAGAGCCCTGGATCACATTTCACTGCTATTGTTCTCATCTTTACACTTCAAAAAAAAAAGAACTAATTAAAGTATGTTTTCTCATGTTCCCTTCCTAAAAATGTAAACAATAGTAGGAATAAAATCTTGCTATTAACCTGGAGCAAGTTTTATTGTCTAGTTTTGCAAACATCCTAAAGAATAAAGTCAATTTTAGTTATTTTGAAGTCTTAAATTATGATTGACATCTTTGTGCCACATTGTTTCCAAGGCAATGTTGTGGTTTCTGTCATCATACCTTGAACTATGTCACCAGATTGTCTTAGTCTAATGCCCACCACTTAATACACATTTAAAATGGACAGTCATTTAAATTGGGCAAATAGCACAAACCAATATCCATTACCATTATCGCCAATTACAAAGTCGCCCCATTAACTGCACCAGTTACTTTGAACAAAAACAGGTGCACTGTAAGTACTTTACTCCTCATAAAGGTGGATTTATAAGTAAATTATTTTTTACCTAATATGTAAATTACACAACAATTACCCAACTAGGATTTAGCTCAGTTAGCTAGATGGCTAGCATATGGATCAGATTAACGCCAACGGCACTGGGTTTGATCTCTGTTCTGGCTGAGGTAGACTCAGGGCCTGCCTCCTTGCCCTACTGGTAGTGAAAACCATGGCACTTTGCCATGGTTTAGACCTGCCATCAGAGAACACAAGAAGAAGAAAAATCCAGCCACGCCATTCAGATGCAGCTAATCCAGCCGCCTTTATATAATGGTATATTTTCACCTTGGGTATGTTTTTGTCATCTGAAACCCCTGCCAAGCTTTCGTGGGATTCAAGTTCCTCTGCTGCTACTACTGCCTCTATTGTTTTTATGTAAGTAAACATTGTGAAAGAAAAAAAGTTAAGGCAAGCAAGACAGATTAAATCAAAGTCCCACAGAAAAGGCAGGCTTTGTACAGGTTCTCTGGAAGGATTTTTTAAATATCTTTTTAAGGCTTAATTAGTGTCAGAATATTGCCAGAATATTTTTGATCATATAAACTGCCCAATGCTTGTAATGGGAAAATTGTGTTAACGTCAATTTTAAATGGGGATTATACGAAGCTCAAGAGAAGAAGGGCTAAAAATTTGTGTTTGCTGTTTTTCAGGTACCGGGATCACAATTCGAGTGGCGGTAGACAGCACATAAATTTGGTGCTACTACTTATTTTCCTTGATTGCAGCATAGTGTGAAGTGTCTGCCATGCTGGTGGCTCCCTCTGCAATCAGCAGGGAGCCTAGCAGTGTGCGCTAATAGCAAGTCCCTTTATCGCTTTCAAACAGTGAAGAACTGGAGCCTGCCCAGCCACAACAACCGCAGAGGGAGGGGAGAGAGAGCAATAGCACTGCACTAGTGAAGAGGCACTTGATCACAGTTATTAACTCAGATACTGGCACTAGATGTGCTTTAAAGGCTGGTGTAGAGTTGGGGTCAGCATGAGATGAGCCACCAGTGGGATATAGCCAGGCCAGGTGTAAAGGATGGTTTGTGTGCCAGGGAGCAAGGCCGCAGACGAGTTCTGCTACTGGGCACTCAGATGAGGACCTTGAAGGGGCATTCATAAGAATGCTGATAGGCTTGCATACCAAGATGTTGGGTGCATTAGTTGGCCTGCCAGACAGCCTAATGTCACTGTTAAAGAGCTTGGAGGAATCCAGCTCAAAGTTACGAGAAGACAAAGTGCAGACCTAATCTCTCCCCAGCCTCTGTTCCACCTTCCTGCTGTGCTGCAGACCCAGAGGCACTGCAACTGTGTCCCCCATACCTGTTTTAACCTTTGTGCGGTCAGGTCACCTACTCCCTGTGAGGATAAAAGAACGCGAGGAGAGCGGCGAAGACACAGGATAAAAAAGCGTGAAGAGAAAGGAGGAGACACAGGATAAAAGAGCGCAAGGAGAGCGGACCTGTGTGAGAATGGCAGCGGGGGCAGGAGATAAAGACTGGCAGCAAGGAGCCCCTTTAACCTGTTTCTACCTGTCAGAGCCAAAGTGTGATGTCACAGGATAACAGGTAGGTGATTGGTGGCTACTTCTTCCATGTCTCTTTTGATTGGCCAAGTGGTCTAAATCAGGAGACATTGTTACAGCTGAAGAGTACAGTTAACAAATTCACATTCAATATATTTAACACCCAAATTAATTAATTAAATAGAATAGAGATGGCTGGGCAGACAAGGTGTTGCAGTTGTAGTATGTGGGAGCTGGTGGACACCGGTGAGATCCACGGTGACCACATCTGCAGCAAGTGTTGACTGCTCGAGGAACTTCGGCTCAGATTTGATGAGTTGGAGTCTGAGCTGTGGACACTGCGACACATCTGGAAGGGGGAGAGTTACCTGGGCACTGTGTTTCAGGAGACAGTCACACCCCTTAGATTAATTACATCAAATTTGGACCATGGTCAGGTGTGACTGCGAGTGAGGCAGGTATGGGGATCCAGAACTTAGATTTGGAGGAGGCTCAGCCAGTGCCCCTGTCCAATAGGTACGAGGTTATTGCTCCCAATGTGGATGAGGGCACAGACTGCAGGGAGGATGAGTGAACTGACCACAGCACCATGGTACAGAGCACCATTTAAGTTGGGGGGGGTGGAGAAAAGAGAAATGTAGTAGTAATAGGGGATAGCATAGTTAGGAGAATAGATACTGTTCTCTGCAGCAAAGACAGAGAGTCCTGAAGGCTATGTTGCCTACCTGGTGCCAAGGTTAAGGACATCTCTTCTGGGCTGGAGAGGAACTTGGAGCGGGAGGAGAAGGATCAAGTTTTCATGGACCAAGTAGGTACCAATGACATAGGTAGGACTAGGGAAGAGGTTCTACTGAGGGACTACAGCTTTAGACTAAATTAAAAAGCAGAACCACAAAGTTAATAATCTCCGGATTACTACCTGAGCCACGTGCAAATTGGCATAGAGTAAATAAGATTAGAGAGGTAAATGCATGGCTCAAAGATTGGTGTGGGAGAAATGGGTTCCGATTCATAGGGCACTGGCACCAGTACTGGGGAAGGAGAGAGCTGTTCTGTTGGGACAGGCTTTATTTGAACCCATACTGGGATCAGTGTCCTGGCGAATTATATAACTAGGATTGTTGATTGGACTTTAAACTAATTAGTCGGGGTGGGGGGGGGGGAGGGTTCAATTGAGGGGAAGTTTAAAAAATCAAAAAGAAATGAGAGAGCAGAAATGCAGGATAGTGAAGAGGCGAACAATAATCAAAGTGTGACAGGAAGGGGTAAAAAATATAGGCAGAAGAGTGCAGTAGAAATTAGAAACAGAATGAGTAACAATGGTAAAAAGTCAAAGCTTAAGGCTCTTTATCTGAATGCACACTGCATTTGTAACAAGATAGATGAGTTGACGGCACAAATATAGATAAATGAATATGATTTGATAGCAGAGGCGGCTGCAGGGTGACCAAGACTGGGAATTCAATATTCAAGGGTATTCGACGTTCTGGAAAAATATGCAGAAAGGAAAAGGAGGTGGGGTAGCTTTGTTAATAAAGGAGAATATCAGTGCGGTGGTGAGTAGTGATATAGGTGCAATAGATTGTGATATGGAATCAGTTTGGGTGGAAATAAGGAATAGCAAGGGAGTCACCTATAGGCCCCCAAAGAGTAGCCTCACTGCAAGAAAAAGTATAAATCAGGAAATTATGGAGGTGTGTAAGAAGGGCGTTACAATTGTCATGGGTGACATTAATCTGCATATTGACTGGACAAATCAAATTGGCAGGAGTAACATAGAAGATAAATTTGTGGAGTGCATCGGGGATTGTTTCTTAGAACAATACATTGCAGAACCTACCTGGGAACAGGCTATTGTAGATCTAGTAATGAGGTAGGATTAATAAGAGATCTCATAGTTAAGGATCCTCTAGGGGATAGCAATCACAACATGATAGAATTTCAAATTCAGTTTGAGGGCGAGCAACTCAGGTCTCAAACCAGTGTCCTCACCTTAAATAAAGGCAATTACAGAGGTATGAAGAAAGAGCTGTCTAAAGCGGGCTGGGAAAATAGACTAAGGTGAAGGTCAGTGGATGAGCAGCGGCAGCCATTTAAGCAGATATTTCATAAAGCTCAGAAAAATTATATCTCGGTCAAAAAGAAGGACTCGGTGAGAAGGATGAACTACCGGTGGTTAACAAAGGCGGTCAAGGAGAGTATCCAATCAAAAGCTAAGGCATACAAAGCGGCAAAAACTATTGGTAGGCCGGCCAGAGGATTAGGAATTTTTTAGGAACCAGCAGCAGATGACTAAAAAGCTAATAAAGAGGGAGAAAATTGATTATGAAAGTAAATTTGCAACAAATATAAAAACAAACAGCAAGAGCTTCTACGGGTATATAAAAAGAGAGTAGCTAATGTGAGCATGGGACCATTGGAGGCTGCGACTGGAGAATTGATAATGGGGAACAGAGAAATGGCAGATAACTTAAACCAATATTTTGCATCGGCCTTCACGGTGGAGGACACTGTAAACATCCCAAAGATATCAGATAAGCAAGGAGCTAATATAACAGTCTCTATCATGAGGGACAAAGCATTTGACAAACTAATGGGACTAAAGGCAGACAAGTTGCCAGGACTTGATGGTCTGCATCCAAGGATTTTAAAGGAAGTGGCTGCAGAATGGTCAATTTGTTTTATTATGCATTCATGGGATGTGGAAATTACTGGCTAGGCCAGCATTTATTACCCATCCCTAGTTCAGAGGGCATTTAAGAATCTACCACAATGCTGTGGGTTATATGTAGTTACATATAGGCCAGACTAGGTAAGGATGGCAGATTTCCTTTCCTAAAAGACATTATTGAACCAGATGGGTTTTTACAACAATCAAAATTGTTTCATGCTCATCAATAGACTTTTAATTCCAGATTTTTATTGAATTCAAATCCCATCAGCTGCCATGGCAGGATTCAAACCCAGGTCCCCAGAACATTACCCTGAGTCTTTGGATTACTAGTCCAGCGACAATACCACTACACCATCACCTTCCCATCCGCTTCTAGAACTCACTGGATTCCGGGAGGGTCCAAGCGGATTGGAAAACCACTAATGTGACAGCCCTGTTCAGGGAGGGAGGGAGACAAAAAGCAGGAAACTATAGGCCAGTCAGCTTAACATCTGTCATTGGAAAAATGCTCGAGCCCATTATTAAGGAAGAAATAGCAGGATATTTAGAAAAGCTTAACGCAGTCAAACAGAGTCAACATTGTTTTGTGAAAGGAAAATCATGTTTGGCAAATTCGCTAGAGTTCTTTGAGGATATAATAAGCAGAGTTGATAAAGGGGAACTGGTAGATGTAATGTATTTAGATTTCCAGAAGGCATTTGGTAAGGTGCCACATGAAAGGTTATTGCATAAGATAGGAGCTCACGGTCTTGGGGGTAATGCATAGCACGGATTGAGGATTGGTTTACACACAGAAGACAGAGAGTCGGGATTAATGTGTCTTTTTCAGGTTGGGAAGATGTAACTAATGGAGTGCCACAAGGATCAGTCCTAGGGCCTCAATTGACTTGAAGTCAAATGACTTGGAGGAGGGGGCAGAGTTTATGTATCCAAATTTGCTGATGATACAAAAATAGGTGGAAAGGCATGTTGTGATGAAGACATAAGGAATCTCCAAGGGGATAAAGATAGGTTGAGTGAGTGGGCAAAAATTTGGCAGATGGAATTTAATGTAGGAAAGTGTGAGGTCATGCACTTTGGTGGAAGAATTAAAAGGCAGACTATTATTTAAATGGAGACAGACTCAAAAAAAGTGCAGCACAGAGGGATCTGGGTGTTCTTGTGCATGAAACACAAAAAGTTAGCATTCAGGTGCAGTAAGTAATTAAGAAAGCAAATGGAGCTTTGGCCTGTATTGCTAGTGGGGTGGAGTTTAAAGATAGGGAAGTCTTGTTACAACTGTACAGGGTGTTGGTCCCTGTATTTGAGAAAGGATATATATACTGGCATTGGAGGCAGTTTAAACGAGATTCACTAAGCTGATTCCTGGGATGAAAGGGTTGACTTATCAAGATTGGCTAACGAGGTTAGGACTTCATTCATTAGAGTTAAGAATGATGAGGGGTGATCTTATTGAAACGTACAAGATTCTGAGGGGGCTTGACAAGGTAGATGTTGAGTAGATGTTTCCACTAGTGGGGGAATCTCGAACTAGGGGACATAGTTACAGAATAAGGGAACACTCATTTAAAACTGAGATCCGAAGGAATTTCTTCTTTCAGAGGGTAGTGAATGTCTGGAATTCTCTACTCCAGAAAGTTGTGGAGACTAGATCACTGAAAGTATTTAGGTAGATTTTTGAAATATCAGGGCATTGAGGGCTATGAGGAGCTGGCACGAAGGAGGAGTTGAGGCCTGGGGCAGAACAGCCATAACCTTATTGAATAGAGGGGCAGGCTTGAGGAGCCGAATGGCCTACTCCTGCTCCTATTTCTTATGTTCTTATGTAACATTTCCTGCCAAACCAGGAACTCACCACAACCCCTCCAAAAAACTCCAGAATACTTTAAAACATTTGCAATAGCAGAATTTGTCCAAAATTCCCTTACCTGCAAATTGGTTGTCTGGTCCCTTAAATAACGCTAGTGCTGGGACCCCCTTGCAGCTGAACAATCGATCTTTGGTGAGTGAAGTGCAAATCCATTGAATGCGCCTCCGTGGTCCATATTTGGAAAATGGGTGTTCCATCAGCCGGTAGGCCTGTGTAACATCATGATAGGGTTAGCGCAATTGCTTCCAGCGTTTGTAGGGGACACCCGCGCAAGTGAACTTCTCAACATGGTGTGCCATGGAAGCAGCTGATGATGCAGCGCATACTCCCAAGAAGGTGATCAGGAGTCGGCACTACAGATCTACATTTTGCACCCTTAGTCTTCTTTACACATAACTACAGTGAATTTTATGAATATGCCCTTGTATTGCTAATAGCCTTGCACTATTTATATATCCTCAGCAGCCTAGATGCAACGCAGAATCACTCATTGCTCTTTGGAATAATACCCAAGATAGGGAATTGGCTCCAGTTGCACAATTAGAGTGCCTAATTACATTATACCATCACAATGTGATGATGAACATCAGGGCTGCCTTACTCAGCATCTGTCCATCCCTGGCACAATAGTCTTATTTCCAGTAGGGAGATATGACCTAGGTACCCAGCTTGCACAAGAGTGGCTCGGTAGCACCGCTTCTGACCGAGCTGGCTGAGTCCTGAAGGACATAGCTGCTAGATTGGTTCTGTGGCAGGAGGTGAGAAACATAGAAATAGAGAAAATAGGCACAGGAGTAAGTGATTCAGCCATTCGAGCCTGCTCCACCGTTCAATATGATCTTGGTTGATTCCCTATTTCAATGCCGTACTCCTGCTCTCTCTCCCCATACTCCTTGATGCCTTTAGAGTCGAGAAATCTATCTATTTCCTTCTTCAATATATTCAGTGACTTGGCCTCCACAGTCTTCTGTGGTAGAGAATTCCACAGGTTCACCACCCTCTGAGTGAAGAAATTTCTCCTCATCTCAGTCCTAAATGGCCTACCTCATATCCTGAGACTGTGACCCAGAATCACAGAATCACACAGTGCAGAAAAGGCCCTTCCGCCCATCGAGTCTGCACCGACACGCGAGAAACACCTGACCTACCTACCTAATCCCATTTACCAGCACTTGGCCCATAGCCTTGAATGTTATGACATGCCAAGTGCTCATCCAGGTACTTTTTAAACGATGTAAGGCAACCCGCCTCCACCACCCTCCCAGGCAGCGCATTCCAGACCGTCACCACCCTCTGGGTAAAAAAGTTTTTCCTCACATCCCCCCTAAACCTCCTGCCCCTCACCTTGAACTTATGCCCCCTTGTGACTGACCCTTCAACTAAGGGGAACAGCTGCTCCCTATCCACCCTGTCCATGCCCCCCATAATCTTGTACACCTCGATCAGGTCGCCCCTCCTCAGTCTTCTCTGCTCCAACGAAAACAACCCAAGTCTATCCAACCTCTCTTCATAACTTAAATGTTTCATCCCAGGCAACATCCTGGTGAATCTCCTCTGCACCCCCTCCAGTGCAATCACATCCTTCCTATAATGTGGCGACCAGAACTGCACACAGTACTCCAGCTGTGGCCTCCCTAATTTTGGAATCTATGTCTCTTCGATCCAATGACCTCTGGTTTATGGGCCCAGCACGCTTCCGCTGCGCCACTCTGCTACGCACCTAAAGAAGGCAGTACTGTAGTTACCATTACTGAGACCGACTTTCAGTTTTTATTAAGCGAAGTCAAATTCCCCTAGCTGCCGGGGTGGGTTTCAATGAGATCCCGTCTCATTCTTCTAAACTCCAGTGAATACAGGCCTAGTTGGCCCAATCTGTCCTCTTACCACAATCCTGCCATCCCAGGAATCTGTCTGCTGAACCTTCGTCCTTCTATGGCAAGTATATCCTTTCTTAGGCAAGGAGACTAAAACTGCACACAGTACTCCAGTTGTGGTCTCACCAAGGCCCTGTACAGCTGTAAATAAGACATCCTTGATCCTGTACTCAAGTCCTCTCGCAATGAAGGCTAATAAACCATTTACTTGCTGCAATTGCATGCTTGCTTTCAGTGACTGGTGTACAAGGACACTCAGATCTCTTTGTACATCAACATTTCCCAATCTATCACCATTTAAATAATACCCTGCCATTCTGTTTTTCCTACCAAAGTGGATAACTTCACACTTATCCATGTTACACTGCATCAGCCATGTATTTGCCTACTCACTCAACTTGTCTAAATCGCCTGGAAGCTTCTTAACATCCTCCTCACCACCCACATTCCCACCTACTTTTGTGTTGTCAGCAAACTTGGAAATATTACATTTGGTCCCCTCATCCAAATCATTGATATATATTGTGAATAGCTGGGGCCCCACTAGCCACTCTGAAAAAGACCCATTTATTCCTACTCTGTTTCCTGTCTCTTAACCAATTCTCAACCCATGCCAATATATTACCCATAATCCCATGTGCTTTAATTTTGCACACTAACCCCTTATATGGGACTTCATCAAGAGCTTTCTGAAAATCCAAATATACCACATCCACTGGTTCTCCCTTATCAGTTCTATTAGTTACATCCTCAAAAAACTCCAGAATGTTTGTCAAACCTGATTTCCCTTTCATAAATCCATGTTGACTTTGTCTAATCCCTTTGATATTTTTTAAGTGACCTGTTATCACATCCTTTATAATAGACTTTAGCATTTTCCCTACTGATGTTAGGCTAACCAGTCTGTAATTCCCAGTTTTCTCTCTCCTTCTTTAAATGGTGGGGTCACATTTGTCATCCTCCAATCTGCCAGGACTGTTCCAGAATCTATAAAATACATTAGTTCCTTAAATATTAGCCATTGCCTATCCACCGTTATACCTTTTAATGAAGTTCCCTAATCTATTTTAGCCAACTAACCCCTCATACCTTCATTGTTTCCTTTGCTTAGATTTAGGACCCTAGTTTCGGATTGGACTACGTCACTTTCCATCCTATTGAAGAATCCTATCATGTTATGGTCACTGTTCCCTGAAGACCCTGCACAACAAGATTATTAATTAACCCCTTCTCATTGCACAATAGCAAATCTAGGATAACTTGTTCCCGAGTTGGTTCCTCAACATACTGGTCTAAAAATCCATCTAGTACACATTCCAGGAATTCATCCACAACAGTATTATTGCTCATTTGGTTTGCCCAGTCAATGTATAGATGAAAGTCACCCATGATTACTGTAGCACCCTTGTTGCATGTATCTCTAATTTTCTGTTTAATGCTGCCCCCTTCCTTACCACTGCTATTTGGAGGCCTATAGGCAACTTCCACTAATGTTTTTCGCCTCTTGTTGCTTTTTCGCTCCACCCAGACTGATTCTACATCTAGATTTTCTGAGCAAATATCCTTTCTCACTTTTACACTGAATTCATCCTTAACTAACAATGCCACGCAACCTCCTTTTCCTTTTTGCCTGTCCTTCGTAAATATCGAGCACCCTTGGATGTTCAGTTCCCAGCCTTGGTCATCCTGCAGCTATGTCTCCCTAATCACAAACATATTGTACCCATTAACATCTATTTGTGCTGTTAATTCATCCACCTTACTGTGAATGCTCCGTGCATTCAGATACAGTGCCTTTAGACTTGTCTTTTTAACAGTTTTACACATCTATTTTTTGTACTATGGCCCTATTTGCTGCTAGCCCTTGTTTCCACTCCTTCTACTTTTACTATTTAATTTTCTATCTTTGTTTCCGTCTCTTGTGTCTCCCTGCTCAGGTTCCCATCCCCCTGCCACTCGACCTAACTTTGTCTCATCAGAAAACCTGAATACATTACACTCAGGGCGGAATTTCCCGAGTCTGCTGGCAGCGGGTGTGATAGGTGGGCATGTGCGGAAAATATGGCAGAATCCAATTCATGATGGCGTGAAGACAGGTCACGATCTCCCGTTCAGCCTGCCGACAGTGGGCCGCGTTCCCCACCATCGGTCGGCGGGGAGCTAATTGTAATGCATTAGCATATAATTGAAAGGCCATCCCGCCAGGCTCTCGGAACCCCACCGTGCCGTCCGTCCACGTCGGAAAGCACGCTGACGCCTTTCACCACAGCACGCAGGCGACATGCACTTGGCAGCCTTCACTTTGGGGGGAACTGAGGTGAGCGAGCATCAGCATTCTCCACAGCTCGCCTGTTGTTGACAGGCCTCGGGGCGCCGGGGTGGGGGGGTGGGGAAAACTGATGTCTAGTCCCATAGGTGACTGCTGAGGGGTGGGGGCGGGGTGGTGGGGGTCAAGTGCTGGCCTTGCACTGCATCCCACACACAGGTGGGGGGGCAGGTTAGTGAGGGAAATGGCCATGCATTAGGGACACCTGTATAAACTGACCATGCCTCTGCAACTAGGACAGATCAGGTGCAGTCACTGTGATATGATTGGGGTCAGGCTCCTAGCCTGCATGCCCATGCAAGCATCGTAGAGGCACCAAAGGGCCACCAGGCGCTCCATACATTACCCACCCACCACCCCCCCCCACCCACCCAGCACAGACTTCGAGTTCGCCATTGGATCGTTATTGGATCGCGGAGCAGTTGGCCTTCACATGTTGTGCAATCTCCTTGCCAATACTGGCCATGTAGCAGTCACTGCTGGAGGCACTCACGGCCCCTGGCAATCTCAGCATCCTGTTTTGGACCAGTGTCCCCCATGTCGCAGGTTGACAGGGCAGCCATGCAGCGCACTCATCTCCGGTCATCCGAGGGGTCACCAGCACTCTCCAGGAAGCATTAAAGGGCAGTCTCACAGGGCTAGGAAAGGTGCTAAGTACAGCCATGATAACCACGTCTCTCTCTCTCTTTCATGCTGCAGGAGGACCACATCAGGATCTTGGGTCCTGGTGACCTAGCAGTATGCCTGATGGCCTACAGAGACCATAGAAAAAGGAGGAGAGAGCCAGGAGCAGCAACCTCATGAAGAAAGGGCAGCAGAGGCTCCCACACATGCTGCCCAGGAGAAACAGTGAGCCGTGGCTGGTTGGCGTCTAGCGACACCCAGCGTCTATCGAAGCCGCCTGCCATCCCTGCAGATGACTGAGAACCAGTGTCGCCGACTGCGCATGGCTAGGGACCTGGTGGCTCACATCTGCCACTCACTACAGGACTTGACGCCAAGGGGACATGGAGGGCATCCACTGCCAGTGGCTGTGTAAGTGACTGCGGCGTTCAATTTCTATGCCAGTGGCTTCTTTCAGGGCTCCACAGGTGGCCTCTGTGGGATTTCACAATCCTCCGCCCACAAATACATCCATGAGGTCACAGATGCCATCTTCTCCATGACACACAACTTTGTGCATTTCGCCCGAGACCGGAATAGCCAGGAAGTAAGGGCCCAGTGGATTCGCCCTAATCTCGGGATTCCCACAGGTGCAGGGTGCAATTGACTGCACTCATGTGGCGCTCAAGTCTCCATCACTACGCTCAGTGGATTTCATCAACCGCAAGGGCTTCCACTCACTGAACGTGAAGCTGGTATGCGACCACCTGAAACGTGTCATGCAGGTATGCGCTCAGTTTCCAGGGAGTGTGCATGCCCCTGCATCCTGAGTCACTCGAAGATCCCTGCAGTCTTCCAGGGTCCGCAGAGGTTGCAGGGTTGGCTCCTTGGGGACAAGGGCTACCGCAGAGGCCATGGCTGATGACACCCATGCGGCGGCCTCAGACTACAGCAGTGCGACGCTATATGAGGCTCATGCAGCAGCTCGCAACTTGGTGGAGCTGAAGTTTTGGTGCCTGGATTGGTCTGGTGAAGCTCTGCAATACAGTCTGCAGGGGGTGTCACGCATTGTCATCGGCTGCTACGCCCTTTACAACCTGGCGCTGCAACAGGGTGAGGAGCTGGCTGAGGTGGATGGCAGCCTGCTGACTGTGACGCCCTGTCTGTGATGATTTTTGGGGGCATACTCTGGAGGGCCGAGACTTGGAGGGGCCCGGCCTGCTTTCAGGGTCCTGCAGTGTGGCAGTGGCACCCTCCTCGGCCTGTGAAGCTGGATCTGCGGAGGTCACAGGAAGACGGGGGACAAATGGGCCGGTCACTCCCAGAGTCTTCCTATGGGTGCCCGAGGGCCCCCTGGCTGACTCCGTGAGTGGAAGGGGTAGCTGGAGTGAGATCGAGCTGCCCAGCACCCCTCTCATGTACACACTGTTGGAGGCCAACAATGGCATCAGCAATGGAGTTCACGATGCCCTGGACCAAGGTCTCCATGGCGGCTGCCATCCTGACAGTGTTGACCTCAGTGTTGCAATGCCGGCGCTACCATCTTAGCCTGAAGATGGACGGGCTCCTCCATCATGCCTTGCAAACTGAGGAGTGCAGCAGGTATCCATTCCTGTTGTTCCATAGCTTGCATTTGCAACTCCAGCAACTGTGCCAAGACCGAGTCCAGAGGCTCATCATCTGACTCGGACTCAGCAACGTTCTGGCCTCCAGCAATCCTCCGAGTGCCAGGGACCTGGGAAGTCCCTGCCTCCGCCTGCTGTGGATCAGAAAGTGTGATGTGCTCACCAGATTGTGGCTACTCTAAAGCTAGGTCCCACCGAGATGTATGTCTCTGTGCTACTGGAGGGTTTGGGTGAGCACTGTGACTGGACTTCAGTGAGGGTGCCTTCAGATTCCTCTTCAGAGGTTTCTTCAGAGCTTGCTTGGAGGCCCTGGGTTGTGGACTTTGTCGACTGCTTCCCAGATGTGCCTGTGAAAGCAAGGGGAAATAATTAGTGCATGGCAGTGGCCTGTGAAAGAGGACACATCACTCATGGCATGGCTGTCTGATGGACTTAGCACTGCTGAGTCCTCACTTGGTAGAGCAGCGCCGACCTCACCATCAGCACAGGACCGGTCCTGGTCATCGCCGGCCAGCTGGATGGCTCTGTTTTCAAATTCTGTCAGAACTTTGAATTCCAGCATCTCTCCACCTGTCTGCGACCTTTCCCTTCTGTTGTGAGCCAGTTTGTCCTGTATGGATAGAGATGGGGAGAGTGTATCAGGATGCCTGCCCGGCCAGATGATAAGTATGCCTGGCCTGTGTGGGTGGTGAGTGGTCCCATGGACAGGATGAGAACAATGATGGTGTGTGTGAAAGAATGAATGGTGATGTCCCTTGCACTGGCAGTGAGTGAGGGCCCCGTGGGTGTATGGTGGGTTTGTGAGCATGTGAGTTGGGAATGATGAAAAGAGTGATTTACACTGGCGGAACGGAGGAGATCATTCATCCTTTTGCGGCACTGGGTGGCTGTGCTCCTCTGCAGGGCGTTCGCGCTGACCACCGCTGCCACTGCCTCCCAAGCCGGGTTGGTGACATTGCTACCCATCCTGCGGCCAGAGCGGGGGTAGAGCACATCCCGGCCGGCCTCCACGGCATCCAGCAGTCACTCGAGGGACCCATTGTTGAAGCTGGGGGCATCAGTCTTTTTGCCTTTGCTGGCCATGCCTCCCAGGCAGCAGTGGTGAGCTGGTGGCGGTGAGCGCTTTGCTGGCGGCTGCCTTTTAGAGGTGGCGGCCGGCGTGATGCAACAGCGGGGTGATGGCAAGCGGGCGAAGGAGAGCCATGGAAACGACGTGTTTCGCGGGAGTGAATATTTAATGAGGCGGGCTCAGGAAGATATGGCATGAAAACCCGCCATTTTCATCGGCGGGTAGGACTGCATTTTACCCGCCCTCTACTGCACTTAGTGCAATTCTGGGAAAATTCAGCTCTCAAGTCCCCTCATCTGGGCCAGAATCATAGATTGTAAATAGCTATGGCCCAAGTACTGATCTTTGGTGACATTGGTAGCAATTTCTAGCCAAATTCAGTATTTTGCATTAGAGGCCATTGTCGTTGTATTGTGGAATACAAGAAATAAATATGATTGGACTAGAAATGCAGATATTAAGCGCTGTTCGTAAATTTTTGGGCAAAAGGAATCGAATCAAAAGACAAGAGAAAAGCCACAGATAGGAGGTGAAACTAAGGGCTGCAATTTACCAGCCCTCGGGAAATGGGAGGGGAGTGCAATCTGTACGCGTAACCTTGGGCTATTATCAATGACGGGAACAATAGCGGCGCAGCTAATTAAACCAAGTAATAGGCCAATTAGCAGCTATTTCCAGCCCCCAATGACATTTTACTGATGTTGGGTGGGGCTGCTGTAGCGTGGGGAAACTTTCAGGTTAACCATGGAACCCAGCGGATTCCAGGAGGGTCCGGTCCCTCACTTATGGCTGATCCGTGCCTCCCACTCCCAGTGCCAATGGCCGCCCTCACCACTCAAGGGGGCAACCCTCCAATCGCTGGGGACTGCCTGCCTGGCCCTAACACTGAAAAGAAAACTTACCTGGCTTTAGAGGAGCGCCCTCCTTTGCCCTGCAGCCTCAGCAGCAGCCACCCCGAGAGGCAGGCTACCGTCCTCAATTGGACGACAATCCCAGCAGCAGCCTCTTAATTGGGCGTTGCAGGTAAAATGCTGCCTTGGGTGCCACCGTAGGTCCACATGGGCTCGGGATCTGCTTTCGGCCCCGGCGATAGGGCAACCTGCCTTTTGATAAAATTCTGGCCTAAGTATCAAATTGATATGGACTTTTGCACCTAAAGTTTCTCTGCAAAGAATTATGTCAGAGGACCTGATGCTTAAAACTTTGGGAAGCAAGGGATAATTGAGAAAAAGCAGGATCGACTGTGTTGTCGGTCCCGGGTGCCAAAATTGCTAAACAAATGTAGCCATGAAATAGAGAAATGATACTTAGTTTTGTTAACACCCCTTTGTCCTTTTGTCTATGACATCTTTGGCAATCTCTTCTTTGCCTCCACCTATCACTGGCCCTCTATCCAGCTCTACCTGTCCCACCCCCCTCAACCAGCTTATATTTCACCACATTTCTATATTTCTTTAGTTCTGATGAAGAGTCATTCGGACTCGAAACGTTAATTGTGTTCCTCTCCGCAAATGCTGTCAAGACCTGCTGAGTTTTCCCAGCTATTTTTGTTTTTGCTTAGTTTTGTTAGATTGGTCTGTTCTTTTGCATTGTCAATTGAATGCTGCTATTCAGTCTTAATGTTTTATATTGACTTTAGGCTACTGCTGGAAAAATGCTAAGCCATGATATTTACATAATATATTGCCTCTCCAACCAGCCTTATATTCATTTATAGAGCAGCAGTATAACCACAAAGCTCCTTTGATTGTTTGGAATGAAACTTACTGAACAGTATAATGGTGAGCCAGATAGGCTGTCAATAACCTGGGTTTAACTCCTGACCTGAGCCTAATTTGCTGATCTTAATATCTATAAGTTAAGGGGGGATTCGGCCAAGGAGTCTGCCCCGATAACTGTTTGGTGACACCTGCTGGAAGATGCAGGAGTATTGCTCACGTGAACTATAGTACTTCTCTTGTGGTTAAAAAGGCTCAGCGCTTACTCTCTATTCTTACACATGAAAAGTAGCCACTTGGACAAGATATTAAAGGACTGAGTTGACTCCCTGTGGAATCATACACTGCCTGAGTTAGCACCTTCAGAAGAAGGGAAGAGAGAAAGGAAAGAAAGGAGGGAGAAAAGGAATTGAGTTTGGCTTCAAAAGAGAAGAAAATATGTTACTAGAAAATAACTCTGCTCTCTTTAACTTGCTGTTAAATTACTAAGTGGGTCATATTTGTATATAAATAAATCCATAATATTGTTCACTTTTGCATACAGTTAATATCTTTTAGAAAAAAATTCTGAACATTTCCCAAAATCAGGTAAACTGAAAATTAACAGGATGCAGCACTTGCTTGATGCAGGACTGAAAATGGTTACGTTTTAATCTATGGACAAAATTTTAAAGCTTTAATGTTGCATTTGCTACAGCAACTATGATTTTACTTTGTGTTAAGGCAACACTTATAATGGTAAATTCTGCAAGGCCTCAAAAGCAACACTAGCTTTTCAAACTTTACCTTTTAGTTTAAATGCAGCCTAACTCCAGAGTCAGGATCTGGCAATGTTCATGCCAGTCAATTTCACAGGTTACCATGGTGGGACTTACACTCACAACCTCTGGGTCATTAGTTTTGTACCATAATCACCACCATACCCACTTAATCATTCTGTAATTTATGGTTCTTACAAACATCTTGATTGCAAAACCAAATCTTGCTGCAGTGAGTAAAGAATTTAATGCAGTGGTAGGAAGATGTTAATGTAATAAGCCAGTCATATTAGCAGCAGGTTCTATAAGATTTTTTTGTTGTAAATTACAGTCATAAATCGTAGACAGGTAATGATCTGAGTTTCACATAGCATGGCCATATTAACTAAATCCTAAGCTAAACAAATTTTCAGTGACGTGTTTACATGAGCCAAGTCTCATTAACTCTCAAGACCAACAAAACACTAATTAATGCACATGTAACTCCTTTTTCATACAGCTAACTGCATACAACTATGCTGACATGGTTTTAATTCAGTCCCTTGCAAATTCCACACAAGTTCTACATATGACAACTGCACCAATATTTAATTCAGTGTAAAGTTCTTAGTTCTTTTAAAATGAGTAAGATTATTGAGAAGAATTCTGTATTCATGGTCTCATAAAGAAGCCAACTTGCATCACTTAATTTCAAGTTATGGTTTGTCCAGCACACCCGGAACTTAGCCCATCCCATCGTCCCTGAATTAAGATTCAGGCATTTGAAAAGGCGGAAATGACATTGGCGTTAGAAGAATTTGAGATGATGACATCATTCTACAACAAGGTGTATGACTGGCTTAATTCCAGAAGATCTTTGTAAGTCAGTACTTACAGCACTACCTTAAAGATCAGGTGCAACAGAATGTGAACTTCATAGAACAATCGGCCTCATGAGCCACATAATCAAATTCATTCCAACAATCATCATGATTACAGCACGAAGCAGAATTAGACAGGATATCAGGGGAACAATAGAGTTCATTGAAGGAAAATGAACCAGAAATACAGCATTTGTGTTAAGAACTATAATAGAGGGGGCGAGAGAATTCCAAAATGAATGTACACCTATGTTTTATTGATTACACCAAAGCATTTGACAGAGTGACACACGAGCAGATGTTTGAAATGCTACATAACTTGGACGCAGAAGGGAAAAAATTAATATTACTTCATAAATTATACTGGAATTAAACAGCAGTCAGAACAGACAATGAATACAGTAAATGGATGGCTGATGGGAGGAGTGTGACAATGTTGCATTGTCTCCAGATCTTTTCAATCTTTATAGTGAATTGATTAGAAGACATCTATCAGTTACCAGGAATTTCAGTAGGTGGCCAGAATATAAATAACCTGAGATATAAGGATGACATAGTAATTATGGCAGAAACAAAGACACATTGACACAATTGTAACAGGTAGTAACAGATATGGATTATCATTAAACTGCAGCAAAACAGTATGCATGGTAATATCAAATGAAAGGATTATACCTTGATACAAAATAAAGGTTAAATCGAAAGAAATAAAACAAGTAGAATCATTTTATCTGGGTAGCCTGGGAAAAATGATCAAGACATCAGGAAGCACAAAACACCTGCAAAACAAGTCTTCACAGAATTACCAGACCTCTTTAGAAATAGGAACATTTCTATGGAAAGCAGAATGAGATTATTAAAATGCTACATCTTGTCAATATTATTATTTAGATGCAAAAGTTTTAATATAAGCAGGACAACAGAAGATAAATGAATGAATAGATAAATGAAAAGAAGGGCCAGAAAAGACTGTTACTGTTCCCTCTACCCTTTAAGATGATGGCCCAACTTCATGCATTATCCTCTTCCCCAAAGGTAGACTATTCAGTAGTTAATGCTAACTATGCCTATTTAATAGGGTTAGGGTTAGAAATGCTAGGTAGAACTGAATGGTCTCAAGGGTATCTGCAACAACCATTCACAAACCAGATCGACAAATTTGATAACTCTTGGATTTGATTGTATTGCAAGTCATCTTTTCAGTTAATAAATACATCCATTTCTGCTGATTTGTTTAAAATTTATTCATTCATGGGATGTGGATGTTGTGCCTAGGCTGGCATTTATTGCCCATCCCTAATTGCCTTTGAGGAGGTGGTGGTGAGCTGCCTTCTCGAACTACTGCAGTCCATGTGCTGTAGGTACACCCACAGTGCTGTTAGGGAGAGAGTTCCAGGATTTTGACGCAGCGAGAGTGAAGGAACAGTGATATAGTTCCAAGTCAGGATGGTGAGTGGCTTGGGGGGGGACTTGCAGGTGGTGGTGTTCCCATGCATGTCTTCCCTTGTAATTCTGAGTGGTAGAGTTCGGAGGTTTGGAAGGTGCTGTTGAAGGAGCCTTGGTGAGTTACTGCAGTGCATCTTATAGATGATACACACTGCTGCTACTGTGCGTTGGTGGTGGAGGGAATGCCTCGCAAGGGGGCTGCATTGTCCTGATGGTGTTGAGCTTCTTGAATGTTGTTGGAGCTGCACTCATCCAGGCAAGTGGAGGGTATTTCATCACACTCCTGACTTGTGCCTTGTAGATGGTGGACAAGCTTTGGGGAGTCAGGTGAGTTACTGGCCACAGAATTCCCAGCTTCTGACCTGCTCTTGTAGCCTCAGTATTCTCAGTATTTATATGGCTGGTCCAGTTCAGTTTCTGGTCAATGATAACACCCAGGATGAAGGTAGTGGGAGATTCAGCGATGGTAATGTCATTGAATGCAAAGGGAAGATGGTTGGATTTTCTCTTTTTGGAGATAGTCAATGCCTGGCACTGGAGGCCTGACATGAATTTTACTTGCTACTAATCATCATAAGGAACATGTTATTATGGATAGATGATTGGTTAGCCAACAGGAAACAGACAGTAGGCATAAATCTGCTCAGGGCTAGAGAGAAACTTGCAGTGGGAGGGGAGGATCCGGTTGTCATGGTCCATGTAGGTATCAATGACGTAGGTAGAACTAGGAAAGGGTACCTGCATAGAGACTATGAGGAGCTAGGTACTAAATTGAAAAGCAGAACCTCAAAGGTTATAGTCTCTTGATTATCATCTGAGCCATGTCCAAATTGGCATAGGTACATAAAACTAGAGATGTACACGTGGCTCAAAGACTAGTGTGGGAGAAGTGGATTCTGGTTTGTAAGGCACTAGCACCAGTACTGGGGAAAGTGGGGCCTGTACCATTGGGACAGCCTATACCTGAACCGTGCCGGAACCAGTGTTCTTGCGAACTGCATAACTAGGGAAGTAGAGAGGGTTTTAAGCTAAATAGTAGGGGCAAGGGATCAAATGTGGAAAGATGTGCTATATCAAAGAGTAAAAACAATTTAGGAGAGGAAACAAGTAATATGTGAAATGAGGGTCGGAGAATGGCATGACGGGACAGAGAGAAAAAACCTAAGAATGCACCAAGAATCAATGATTTGGATGAGGGAAACAAATGTCATATTTCCAAGTTTGCTGACAGCACAAAACTTGTTGGGAATGTGAGAAGGATGTTATGAGGCTTCAAGGCAATTTCGACAACTTGGGTGAGTGGAAAAGTACATGGCCGATGCAGTATAACGTGGATAAGTGTGAAGTTATCCACTTCAGGAGGAAAAACAGAATGGCAGAGTATTATTTAAATGGTGATAAATTGGAAAATGGTGATGTACAAAATTGGAAAATGGTGATGTACAAAAGCACCCGTGTGTCCTTGTATGCCAATCACTGAAAGCAAACATTCAGGTGCAGCAAGCAGTTAAGAAGGTAAATGGTATGTTGGCCTTCATTGAGAGAGGACTTGAGTACAGGAGCAAGAATGTCTTTTTGCAGCTGTAAAAGGCCATGGTGAGACCACACCTGGAGTATTGTGTGCAGTTTTGGTCTCCTTACCTAAGAAAGATATACTTGCCACAGAGGAAGTGCAGCGAATGTTCACCAGACTGATTCCTGGGATGGCAGGATTGTCGTATGAGGAGAGGTTGGGCCGACTAGGCCTGTATTCACTGGAGTTTAGAAGAATGAGAAGGGATCTCATTGAAATGTATAAAATTCTGACGGGGCTGGACAGACAGGATGCAGGGATAATGTTTCCCCTGGCTGGAGTCTAGAATAAGGGGTCACAGACTCAGGATACAGGGTAGGCCATTTAGGACTGAGATGAGGAGAAATTTCTTCACTCAGAGGGCGGGTGAATCTATGGAATTCTCTACCACAGAAGGCTGTGGAGGCCAAATCACAGAATATATTTAAGAAGGAAATAGATAGATTTCTAGACTCTAAAGGTGTCAGAGGTATGAGGAGTGATTAGGAATATGGCACTGAGATAGAAGATCAGCCATGATCATATTGAATGGCAGAGCAGGCTCGGTGCTCCTATTTTCTATGCTTCTAAGAATCAAGACTAGATGTCACAAAGATAACAAAAAGACAAAACTAAAGTCTCTGTATCTGAATGCGCGCATAGCATTCATAACAAAGTAAACAAATTGATAGTGCACATAGAAATAAATAAATATGACCTGATAGCCATCATGGTGATGTGGCTGTATGATGACAAGGATTGGGTCTTGAATATGACCTTTCTAGAAATATAGGAAGCCAGGTAAAAGTGGAGGGATAGTATTGTTAATCAAGGATGGCACTTGTGCAATAGTTAAAGATGACCTTGGTTCAGGAGATCACGATGTAGAATCGGTTTGAATGGAGATGAGGAATAGTAATGGGAGTGATCAACAGGCCCTCTAACAGTAACCACAGTGTAGGACAAAATATACAAGAAGAAATATTGGGTGCTTGTGATAAAGGTGCAGCAATAATCCTGGGAGACTTGAATCTACTTATAGACTGGAAAAATCAGATTGGCAGTAGAAGGTTGGGTGAGGAGTTCATAGAACACTTTCAAAAGAGTTTCTTAGAGCAGCACGTTCTGGAACCAACCAGAGAGCAGGATATATTTCATTTGGTATTGTGTAATGTAACAGGATTAATTAATGAAACAGAATTAATAGATAAGGCTGAAGCATTTGCTCCAATCTTCAGCCAATCATCTTGGCCTCCTCTAGAGGGCCCCAGCCACGTGATATCAAGAAACGGCTGAAGGCACTGGATACTGCAAAGGCTACGGACCCTGACAATATTCCGGCAATAGTACTGAATACTTGTGCTCCAGAACTTGCTGTGCCCCTAGCCAAGATCTTCCAGTATAGCTACAACACTGGCATCTACCCGGCTATGTGGAAAATTGCTCAGTTATGTCCTGTACACAAAATGCAGGACAAATCCAACCCAGCCAATTACTGCCCCATCAGTCTACTGTCGATCATCAGTAAAGTAATGAAAGAGGTCATCAATGGTGCTATCAAACGGCACTTGCTCAGCAATAACCTGCTTATTGACGCCTAGTTTGGGTTCTGCTAGGGCCACTCAGCTCCTGACTTCTTTACAGCCTTGGTTCAAACATGGACAAAAGAGCTGAACTCCCGAGGTGAGGTGAGAGTGACTGCCCTTGACATCAAGGCAGCATTTGACAGAGTGGCATCAAGGAGACCTAGCAAAACTGAAGTCAATGGGAATCGGGGGAAACTCTGCACTGGTTGGAGTCATACCTAGCACAAAGGAATGTGGTTGTTGGAGGTCAGTCATCTCAGCTCCAGGACATCACTACAGGAATTCCTCAGGATAGTGTGCTCGGCCCAACCATCTTCAGCTGCTTCATCAATGACCTTCCTTCCATCATATGTTCAGAAGCAGGGATGTTCGCTGATGATTGCACAATGTTCAGCACCATTTGTGACTCCTCAGATACTGAAGCAGTCCATATCCAAATGCAGCAAGACCTGGGCAATATCCAGACTTGGGCTGACAAGTGGCAAGCAACATTTGCACCACACAAGTGTTAAGCAATGACCATCTCCAACCATAGAGAATCCAACCATCGACCCTTGATGTTCAAGGGCATTACCATCACTGAATTTTCCACTATCAACAAACTGGGTGTTACCATTGACCAGAAACTGAACTAGACAAGCCATATAAATAGTGTGGCTACAAGAGCAGGTCAAAGGCTAGGAATCCTGTGACGAGTAACTCACCTCCTGACTCCCCAAAGCCTGTCCAGAAGGCACAAGTCAGGAGTGTGATGGAATACTCCCACATGCCTGGATGAGTGCAGCTCCAACAACACTGAAGAAGCTTGACACCATCCAGGACAAAGCAACTTGCTAGATTGACACCACATCCACAAACATTCACTCCCTCCACCACTGACGCACAGTAACAGCAGTGTGTACCATCTACAAGATGCACTGCAGAAATTCACCAAGGCTCCATAGACAGCACCTTTCAAACCCACGACCACTACCACCTAGAAGGACAAGGGCAGCAGATAGATGGGAACACCACCACCTGGAAGCTCCCCTCCAAGTCACCCACCATCCTGACTTGGAAATATATCGCCGTTCCTCAACTGTTGCAGGGTCAAAATCCTGGAACTCCATTCCTAACAGCACTGTGGGTGTACCTACACCACATGGACTAGAGTGGTTCAAGAAGGCAGCTCACCACCATCTTCTCAAGGGCAACTAGGGATGGGCAATCAATGCTGGCCCAGCCAGCGAAGACCAAAGCCTGTGAATGAATTAAAAAAAAGTTAATGACCTCAGTGTAAAGCCACCCTTAGGTAGCCGTGACCACAATATGATTGAATTTGCATCCAGTATGAAAGGGAAAAGAGTAGGTCTAAGACTAGTATTTTAAACTTAAATAAGGGCAACTATATGGGCATGAAAGCTGAGCTAGCTGAAGTTAACTGTTATACTAGGCTAGGGGATAGACCAATAGAGAAGCAGTAGCAGACATTTAAGGGGATTTTTCAGAATACTCAGAAATAAGGTTAAAGGTTAATCAAGACGAAGAAATTAGAATATGAGAGGAAGCTAGCTAGAAATGTCAAAGCGGTTAGCAAGAGCTTCTACCGTTAGTTAAGCTGGAAAAGAGTAGGTAAAGTGATTGTTGGTCCTCAGGAGAGTGAGAATGGGAGTTAATAGTAGATAATAAGGAAATGGCGGATGAAATGAACAGATATTTTGCTTTTGTCTTCACTATAGAGGATATAAAAAGCATTCCGGTAATAGCTATAAATCAGGAGGTGGAGGAGAGAGAGGAACTTGGTGAAATTAAAATCATTAGGGAAGTGGTACTGAGCAAACTGATGGAGCTGTGGGCTGACAAGTCCCCAGGTCCTGATGGGATTCATCCTAGGTTCTTAAAAGAGGTGGCTTATGAGGTAGTAGATGCACTGGTGTTAATTTCCAAAATTCCCTAGATTCTAGAAAGGTTCCATCAGACTGGAAAGTAGAAAATATAACCCCTCTATTCATGAAGCGAGGGGGGCAGAAAACAGGAAACTAGAGGCCACTTAGCTTGACGTCTAACATGGGGAAGGTGTTAGAGTCGATCATTAAAGACGTTATAGCCAGGCACTTAGAAAAACACAAAGTAATCAGGAAGAGTCAGCATGGTTTTGTGAAAGGGAAGTTTTGTTTAACCAAATTAGTAGAGTTCTTTGAAGGTATAACATGTGCTGTGATTAAAGGGGAGCCTGTAGATGTACTGTACTTGCATTTCCAGAAAGCATTTGATAAGGTGCCAGATCAAAGGTTATTGCAAAAAATGAAAGCTCATGAAGTAGGGGTAATATATTAGCCTGGATAGGGGACTGGCTGGCTGTCAGAAAACAGAGAGTATGCATAAATGGGCCTTTGAATGATTGGCAGGATGTGTAGTGGAGTCCCGCAGGGCTCTGTGTTGTGGCCTCAACTTTTTACAATTTACATCAATGACTTAGGTGAGGGGATCGAAAGCATGGTAGCTAAATTTTCAGACGACACAAAGATAGGTAGGAAAGTATGTTGCGAAGAAAACATAAGGAGTTTGCAGACGGATATAGATAAATTGAGTGAGTGGGCAAATATCTGGCAGATGGAGTATTATGTTGGAAAATGTGAAGTTGTTCAGTTTGGCAGGAAGAATAAAAAAGCAGAGTATTACTTAAACGGAGAACAGCTGCAGAATTCAGAGGTGCAAAGGGATCTAGGTGCTCTCATGCATGAGTCACAAAATGTTAATATGCAGGTACAGCATGTAATCAAGATGCCTAATTGGATGCTATCCTTTATTATGAGAGGAATTGACCATGAAAGTAAGGATGTTATGCTTCAGTTATACAGGGCATTGGTGAGACCACATCTCAAATACTGTGTGCCGTTTTGGTCTCCTTATTTCAGGAAGGATATAAGTGTGTTAGAGGCAGTTCAGAGGAGATTTACTAGACTTTAAGGCAGAGGTAGATAAATTCTTGTTAGGCAAGGAATCAACGGTTATCGGGGGTAGATGGGAATGAGTGGGTTGTTTCATGAGAATAAGTTGGGCAGGCTGGGCTTGTTTCCACTGGAGTTTAGAAGAGTGAGGGGTGACTTGATTGAAGTATGTAAGATCCTGCATGGTTTTGACAAGGTGGACGTGAAAAGGATGTTTCCTTTTGTGGATGAGTCCAGAACTAGGGGACACTGTTTTAAAATTAGGGGTCAACCTTATAAGACAGAGATGAAGAGAAATTTTTTCTCTCAGAGGGTTGTGCGACTTTGGAAATCGCTGCCTCAGAAGGCGGTGGAGGTAGGGTCACTGAATAATTTTAAGGCAAGGGAATTAAAGGTTATCGGGGGCAGATGGGAATGTAGAACTCAAAACACAAGCAGATCAACCATAATCTTGTTGAATGGTGGAGTAGGCTTGATGGGCCGATTGGCCTACTTCTGCTCCTATTTCGTATGTTCGAAGAAATTGATTATTTTTTGTTTGGCAAGATGTGACGAGATGTGAGTGTCACAGGGATCAGTGCTGGGGTCAACTATTTACAATTTATATCAATGACTTGGATGAAGGGACCAAATGTATGGTTGCTAAGTGTGCTGATAGCACAAAGATAGGTAGGGAAATAAGTTGTAAAGAGGACATAAGGAGTTTGCAAACTGTTATAGATAAGTTAAGTAAGTAGGCAAAAATTTGGCAGATGGAGTACAATGTGGGAAGATGTGAGCTTGTCCACTTTGGCAGGAAGAATAGAAAAGCAGCATATTATTTAAATGGTGAGAGATTGCAGAGCTCTGAGTTACAGAGGAGTTTGGATGTCCTGGTACATGAATCTCAAAATGTTAGTATGCAGGTACAGTAAGTGGAATGTTGTTGTTTATTGCAAGGGGAATGGAATATAAAAGTAGGGATGTTTTGCTACAGTTGTACAGGGTGTTGTTGAGACCACACCTTGAGTACTGTGTACAGTTTTGTTCTCATTAGTCAAGAAAGGATATAAATACATTAGAAGCAGTTCAGGGAAGGTTCACTCAGCTGATCTGGGATGGGGGATGGGCTAACTTATGAGAAAAGGTTGGACAGGCTGGACCTGTGTCCATTGGCGTTTAAAAGAATAAGAGGTGATCTTATTGAAACATATAAGATCCTGATGGGACTTAACAGGCTGGATGCTGAAAGGATGTTTCCGTTTGTAGGAGAGACTAGAACTAGGGGACATAGTTAAAAAATGTCACCCATTTAAGACGGAGATGAGAAGAAAGTTTTTCTCTCAGAGGGTCATGAGCCTTAGGGACTCTCTTTCCCAGAGAGTGGCAGAGGCAGGGTCATTGAATATTTTTAAGCCAGAGGTATATAGATTCTTGACTAACAAGGGTGTCGAAGATTATTGGGGATAGGCGGGAATATGGAATAGAGGCCAGAATCATGATCTAATTGAATGGTGGAGCAGGCACGAGGAGCCGAATGGCCTACTCCTCTTCCTAATTCTAGTATGTTCATACGTACTGCAGAATTTGTATATTCCTGGCCCAAGCCTGAATATTGAACAGGTCTTGCTGCATATGGACATGGACTGCTTCAGTATCTCAAGTGTCACAAATGTTTTTTTGAATTCATTCATGGGATGTGGGCATCACTAACTAGGCCAACATTTATTGCCATCCCCAATTGTCCTTCAGAAGATGATGGTGAGCTGCCTTCTTGAATCGTTGCAGTCCATGTGGTGTAGGTACACCCTCAGTGCTGTTAGGGAGGGAGTTCGAAGATTTTGACCCAGCAACAGTGAAGGGATGGTGATATATCCCCAAGTCAGGATGGTGAGTGAATTGGAGGTGAGCTTTCAGGTGGTGGTCTTCCCATCTGTATGCTGCCCTTGTCCATCTAGATGGTAGTGGTCGTGGGTTTGGAAAGTGCTATCAAAGGAGGATTGGAGAATTCCTGCAGTGCGTCTTATAGACGGTACACACTATTGCCACTGTGCATCAGTGACGGAGGCTATGTATATTTGTGGATTGGGTGCCAATCAAGTCCTGAATGGTATCAAGCTTCTTGAGTGTTGTGGGAGCTGCACTCATCCAGGCAAGTGGAGAGTATTCCATCACGCTCCTGACTTGTGCATTCTAGATGGTGGACAGGCTTTGGGGAGTCAGGAGGAGAGTTACTTGTCGCAGGATTCCTAGCCTCTGACCTGCTCTTGTAGCCACAGTATTTATATGGCTAGTCCAGTTCATCTTCTGATCAATGGTGATGCCCAGGATGTTGATAGTGGGGGATTCAATGGAACAAAGTCTTGGGAGATGAGATTAAAACCATGCAAGGTGGGCCATCATTGACGCTGTCCAAATTGGAATGACTTTTGCAGAGAATTCCAAGGTGTGATCTTTGAAGGTGAAAATTGAAGCCTCTCGTGAGAGAGACAGAGTTTCAGTGAGATTGGTTGAGTGACAGTGTTACTGATGTTTGGGTAGGTTGTTGAGAAATCTGTGGACTCTGTTTTGGTCCCTTTTGTCATTTATTGTGCAGTAGTATGTTCGACCACTGTTTCCTTGTTAATTGACATGTACCTCATATTAACTCTGAATGTTAAAGTAGTATAAGATATTGTAAATTGTTTTATCTTTCTGACTGTTATGTCACAGCAGTTGGTAAAGGCTGAGTTGTTTAGGTCCCAGAGGGAAACTTTAAACAACGGTCATAACTCTATTTTCAATTGATACGTTTGAGATGCAGCTCTGAATTCAGGCATAAGACCACCAAGCCTCAAGAGGTTTTTTTTATATAAAACTAAATTAAACATTTATTAATTTACAACAAATTAAACACATACACATGTCTACAAATTACTACCATAATAACTTTTAAACAAATCCCCGAATTATTCACTCCCAGGTAAATCCCCACCAAGGCAACAGTAGCCCATAGACTTTAAATGGACACCAGGCAAAGCACATTTGACCTCACCAATTCAAAATGAGGTTCCTTGCAATTTGGCTCCTTTGCAGACAGAGTTGGAGGCTTACAGGCTGGTTAGATCTTAAATGCCTCTACCTTACACACAATCTCCTTTCCCTGTTTATACTGAGCTTCCCCTTTGAATGTAATTTTTCCATGAAATCACTAGGCTTTTAACATCACATATTCTAACAATAACATTTTCATCACACTAATTTTATCAGTAATATAAAGACATTGCTTGGCGTCCCCCAGATGGTGCAAGAATTTACTCCCACTCTTGAATGCTTTATTCAACAAATGAAAATGTACACGTAACCTTTTAACTTCCTTACTGTTTACCCAATTAACATCTCAAACTACTATACATCAAAGCACACAGACTAGCTGGCTTTAATCCAATTAAGACACACACAGTCAAACGCATAGACACAGACCCCACTACAACTCCATTTTAAAAATAATTTCCAATAACATTATAGACATTACTATCTCTTCATGACATCCCCCTCCCTATCAAAAAATGAACCATCACAATTTTAAAAGACAGCTTCATTTTTAATACCTTACACTATCTCCTATACTTATTACTCTATCACATTACCAGACACATGCATTAACATAACAATATATATACACAAGTCCTTGGTATCAATAGAAATCGCTCCAATTCAGTCTCCAGGTTTTTTAAAATGTCAAATTTTCCCTTTAAGCTTCAAACTCTTGATAACGCATCTGCGAACAGATTTTCTCTCCTAGCAACATGTATAACCCGTAGATTAAATGGTTGTAATAATAGATTCCAACTGAAAGGTCTTGCACTTTTGTCTTCAAATTTGTCCAAAATACTTCAAAGGATTGTGGTCTGTACAAACAATTGTTTCTGATGAATTGTTTGCAACATAACTTTCAAAATGCTGCAAAGCTAGCACCAAGCCCAAGGTCTCTTTTTCAATCATTGAATATCTTCTCTGTTGTACATTCAGCTTCCGTGAAAAATACTCTATTGGTTTTTCAATTCCAGTGTCATCCTCTTGTAACAGTTCGGCCCCAATGCCATATTGCTCACGTCAATGGCCAACTTAAATTGTTTGGCATAATTGGGTGCTGCCAAAACTGGTGTCATAGTTAATACAGTTTTCAAACTGTCAAATTACTTCTGACACTTCAGTGTCCATTAAAACTTCCTGTTCTTTTTTATAGTTCAGTCAGTAGAGCAACCACTCAGCTAAAATTTGGTACAAATTTCCAGTAAAACCCACTCATGCCCAGAAATCTCAAAACTTCTCATTTTGTTGTAAGCACTGGGAAATCCACAATAGCCTTGGCTTTTGCATCTCTTGGAAACGCCTTACCATATCCAATGGTATGGCCTAGATACATGACTTGTGCTTTTGCAAATTCACTTTTAGCCAAGCTCATCACCAAATTAGCTTCTTGCAATCGAGAAAATAATTCTTTCAGAAGCTGTAAATGTCCATGTCTGACTGAAAACTATCAGATCATCAGTATAAACAGCAAAATTGCTTAGGCCTTCAATTACTTTGTTTGTCAGTCTTTGAAATGTTGCAGGTGCATTCTTCATACCAAATGGCATGACTTTAAACTGATATAGTCCATTTGGTGTCACAAAAGCCCATGGGCGGAATTTTCCAAGCCCGCTGGTGGCGGGCATGATAGGTGGAGTGTGCGGAAAATATGGTGGGACCCACTTCATGACGGCGTGAAGGCAGGTTGCGATCTTCCGCTCAGCCCGCTGATGGAGGGCCGCATTTCCTGCCATCAGTCAGCGGGGAGCTAATTATAATACATTAGCATATAATTAAAAGGCCTTCTCGCCAGGCTCTTGGAACCCCGCCATATTCGTCCGACCATACCGGCGGGAAAGCACGCTGATGTGTTTCAAAACAGCACGCTGGCGACAGTCACTTGGCGGCCTTTGGGGGAGCTGAGATGAGTGTGCAGCAGCGTTCTCCACAGCTTGCTTGTTGTTTACAGGTTCAGGGGTGCCAGGGGGTAGGGGAAACTCATGCCTGGCCCCGCAGACAACTGCTGAACGGTGGGGGTGTCTGCTGGTCGGGCAAGCGCTGGTCAGCCTCGGAGGCGACTGCTGAGGGGGGTGGGTCAAGTGCTTCCCTGGCACTGCATCCCGCGCACAAGCAATCAAAGTGGGGGGCAGGAGAAGCGAGCGGAGTGGCCATGCATTAGGGACACCTGTTTAAACTGACCATGCCGCTGCAACTGAGACAGATCAGGCGCAGTCACAGTGATATGATTGGGGTCAGGCTCCTAACCTGCATGCCCTTGCAAGCAACGCCGGGCCACCAAGTGCTCCACACCTCACCGCCCCTCCTCAACCCCCCCGGCACAAATTTGCATCTGCCACCACTTTATTGGACCGCGGAGCAGTTGGACTGCACACGTTGTACAATCTCCTCGCCAACACTAGCCATGTAGCAGTCACTGCTGGAGGCGCTCACAGCCCCTGGCAATCTCAGTATCCTGGTTTGGACCAGTGTCCCCCATGTCGCAGGTTGACAAGGCAGCCATGCACTGCACTCATCTCTGGCCATCCGAGGAGTGACCAGCGCTCTCCAGGAACCACTAAGGGCCAGGAAAGGTGCTAAGTATAGCCATGATAATCATGTCTCTCTCTCTCTTCCATGCTGCAGGAGGACCATGTCAGGGTCATGGATCCTGGTGACCTAGCTGTATGCCTGATGGCCTTCAGAGACCGTAGAAGATGGGGGAGAGAGCAACTGAGGCACCTGGCCACGCAAAGGCAGGAGCAGCAACCTCATGAAGAAGGGGCAGCAGGGGCTCCCGCACACGCTGCCCAGGAACGACAGTGAGCCGTGGCTGGTCGGCGCCTAGCGACACCCAGGGTCTATAGATACCACCTGCCATTCCAGTAGATGACTGAGAACCAGTGTCACCAACGACTGCGCATGTCTAGGGACCTGGCGGCTCACATCTGCCACTTACTGCAGGACTTGGCGCCAAGGGGACATGGAAGGCATCCTCTGCCAGTGGCTGTGAAAGTGACCATTGCACTGAATATCTATGCCAGTGGCTCCTTTAAGGTCTCCACAGGTGATCTCTGTGGGATTTCACAACCCGCCACCCACAAATGCATCCATGAGGTCACAGACACCATCTTCTCCATGGCACACAACTTTATGCATTTCGCCCGGGACCGGGACAGTCAGGGTGCAAGTGCCATTGGGTTCGCCCTGATCTCGGGAATCCCACAGGTGCAGGGTGCGACTGACTGCACTCATGTGGCGCTCAGGTCTCCATCGCTACACCCAGTGGACTTCATCAATCGCAAGGGCTTCCACTCACTGAACGTGCAGCTGAAATGCAACCACCAGAAACGCACCCTGCAGGTATGCACACGGTTTCCAGGGATTGTGCACGGCGCCTGCATCCTGAGTTGCTCGCAGATCTCTGCAGTCTTCCAGGGTCCACAGAAGCTGCAGGATTAGCTCCTTCGGGACAAGGGCTACCCGCAGAGGCCGTGGCTGATGACATCCATGCAGCGGCCTCGGACTGCAGCAGACTGACGCTATAATGAGGCTCATGCAACAGCTTGCAACTTGGTGGAGCAAACCATCGTGATGCTGAAGATGCAGTTCCAGTGCCTGGATCGGTCTGGTGGAGCCCTGCAATACAGTCCACAGAGGGTGTCACGCATCGTTGTCGCCTGTTGTGCCCTTTACAACCTGGCGCTGCAACGGCGTGATGAGCTGGCTGAGGGGGGAGATGGAGGAGCTGCAGGTCTCCGCTGAGGAGAATGCCAACGGGGATAAGGGTGAGGGGGTCCTTAGTGGTGATGACGATGGGGATGAGGCTCTTGCACTGGTTAGACGAGGCGCACTCAGGAGGCCCTCAGAGCTGCCAGATTTGTGGAGGATGATGACGACATGCAGTGAGATATCCCCATAGATCCTTGCATCGTAGTTGTGAACCTTTGACTCCAGTCTGCCTTATCGCAGCACAAATACATGGAGATGCAGTGGAGGCCCTAATAGTTGCTCGATCGCAGGAGGATGATGACAATATGTAGTGATGAAACTCCATAGATCTTCAAATAGCCTCTGTGAATATCTGACTCCTGTCTGGCCGAGGGCAGCTCGCTTGCGTTCCATGATCAGGGCCGTCTCAGAGATGCAGCCATGAAAGTTTAGACGCACCTTATGCTGCGTCCGCCTTCAGCACCTGACCCCTTCAGGAGCTGGTGCACAGCATCACTGGTCGCAGATGCTGGTGTGATGGGGGCCAGCCCCTCCTTAAAGGTGCTGAGCACACAGAGAGTATGAGAGAGCTCTGTGGTGCATGCCCACTACATTCTGGCAGCAATGACAAGCACTGCTAAGGTGCAGGCATCAGTAATGTTCCAGGCAGTGTGAGGCCGGACCATCACTGTGGTCTGAAGGCCACACAGAGCACAGGGAAGAGGCCCTGGACTGAGACACCTGCCTTTTATCTTGTGCAGAAAGGTTTCACATCTGAGTGACAAGAACACTGCTCATCAGAACAAGGAGCCACAGGCAGGGAGACATTCTTAGGAGTTTATTGACAATAGTGAACAGTATGTACAAGTGATCAACACCCGTGGCCAAGTTGTGCAACCACTTTTACTCAACTTTCCTAGCCGTGCCGCTACGTCTTGTTGCGCCTCGGACATCTACAGCAGAGGTGGAGGCAGCCTGCTGTCTGTGACGCCATGTTTTTGATGACTTTGGAGGGCGTCCTCTGGAGGGCCGAGACTTGAAGGGCCCCAGCCTTCTTTCAGGGTCCTGCTGTGTGGCATTGGCACCCTCCTCGGCCTTTGAAGCAGGATCTGCGGAGGTCACAGGAAGAGGGGAGTCAGATGGGCCAGTCACTCCCAGAGTCACCTGGGTGGATGGCCCCAGTGCGTGCACCTGCTGATCCTCCTCCCTATGGGTGCCTGAAGGCCCCTGGCTCACTCCGCGAGCAGAAGGAGTAGCTGGAGTGAGAGCGAGTGCCCTGCACCCTTCTCGCATACAAACTGTTGGAGGCCAACTATAACATCAGCGATGGAATTAAGCCCGCGCAGCTGTGCAGGAGCGACATCCTGGGCCAAGGCCTCCATGGCAGCCGCCATCCTGCCAGTGTTGACCTTGGTGCATTGCAATGCCGGTGCTATGATCTTAGCCTGAAGATGGACGGGCTTCTCCACCGTGCCTTGCAATCTGAGGAGTGCAGCGGACATCCCTTCCTGTTGTTCCCGCGCTTGCCTTTGCAACTCCAGCAACTGTGCCATGACTGAGGCCAGAGGCTTATCATCTGATTCGGACTCAGCAACATTCTGGCCTCTAGCAGTCCTCTGAGTGCCAGGGACCTGGGAAGTCCCTGCCTCCGGCTGCTGTGGATCAGAAAGTACAATGTGCTCAAAGATTGTGATCCCGAGGCTACTCTAAAGCTAGGTTCCACCGAGGTGTGTGTCTCTGTGCTGGTGGAGGGTGTGGGTGAGCACTGTGACAAAACTTCAGAGAGGGTGCCTTCTGATTCCTCTTCAGAGGTTTCTTCGGAGCTTGCTTGTAGGCTTTGGGTCGTGGACTTCGTCGGCTGCTTCCCAGATGTGCCTGCGAAAGCAAGGGGAGATAATTAGTGCATGACAGTGGCCTGTGAAAGAGGACACATCACTCACAGCATGGTTGTCTGATGGATGCAGCACTGCTGGATCCTCACTTGGTAGAGCAGCACCGACCACACCGTCAGCACAGGACCGGTCCCGGTCATCTCCGGCCTGCTGGGTGGCTCTGTTTTCAAATTCTGTGAGCACTTTGAATTCCAGCATCTCTTCACCTGTCTGAAACCTTTGTTTTCTGTTGTGAGCTTGTTTGTCCTGCATGGATAGAGATGAGGAGAGGTATGAGGACGCCTACCAGGCCAGATGATAAGTATGCCTGGCCTGTGTGGGTGGTGAGTCGTCCCATGGACGGGATGAGGACAATGATGGTGTGTGTGAAAGAATGAATGGTGATGTCCCTTGCACTGGCCGTGAGTGAGGGCCATGTGGATGTGTGATGGGTTTGTGAGTGTGTGAGTTGGGAGTGATGAAAACAGTGACTTACCCTGGTGGAACGGAGGAGATCATTCATCCTTTTGCGGCACTGGATGGCTGTGCTCCCCTGCAGGGCATTCGCGCTGACCACCGCTGCCACTGCCTCCCAAGCCGGGTTGGTGACATTGCTACCCATCCTGCGGCCAGAGAAGGGGTGGAGCACAGGGCCTCCATTGCATCCAGCAGTCACTCGAGGGACCCATTGTTGAAGCTGGGGGCTGCATTCTTTTTGCCTTTGCTGGCCATGTCTCCCAGGCAGCGGTGGTGAGCAGGTGGCAATGAGCGCTTTGCTGGCGGCTGCCTTTTAAAGATAGCGGCCGGTGTGATGCAACAGCGAGGTGATGGCGAGCAGGCAAATGAGAGCCCGCCTGCCATGGAAATGGCGTATCTTGTGAGAGTGAATGTATAGTGAGGCGGCTCAGGAAGATACGGCATCAAAACCCGTCATTTTCATCAGCGGGTAGGACTCCATTTTACCCGTCCGCTACTGCACTTAGTGCGATTCTGGGAAAATTCCGCCCAATATCTCCTTTGTTCTTTCCAACATCAGTCCCTGTCAATATCCTTTTAGCAAGTCAATCTTTGTGATAAATTTCGATTGCCCCACTTTCTCCGTGCAATCTTCCAACCGTGTTATCGGACAGGAATCTGCTTTTGTCACCACATTTACCTTTCAACACACAGCCTTTGTGTTTCATCCAGTTTCAGTACCAGCACAATAGGTGAACTCCAATTACTGCAACTAGACTCAATGATACCATTTTGAAGTATGAAGTCAATTTCTTTCTGTACTTGTGATAACTTTGCCAGATTTAATCTATAAGGATGTTGCCTTACTGAAGATGAAACTTGTACAGACACACTATGTATAGTTAAATCTGTCTCTCCCAACTATTCCCACAAATATGTTTGTGTGACTGCAATAGCTTTTCCAAATCACTTTGACACTTGTTTGGAAGGTAACTCAATATTTCATTAAATTTTCAAGCATCCTCTCATTATTCAATTTAATTAGAGGAGAATCAATTTCAGAGTCCTGCACTTCTACCTCTTTCTCATCATCCACCATCACTAATAGCCCTTTTGTCCCTCTTCCCAGTCAAAGTACTTTTTAAGCATAATTACATGACACACCTTCAGTTTCTTTCTTCTATCTGAAGTATTTATTAAATAATTTACTTCACTCAATTTCTTTTCAACCCTGTAAGATCCACTAAACCTTGCATTTAATGAATCCCCTAGGAGTGGTAACAGAACTAGCACTTTCTCTCCAGAAACAAAACTGCGAGCTGCAGCTTTCTCGTCTGCCTTCATTTTCATTACTTGCTGTGACATTTTTAAATGTTCCCTAGTGAATTCACATGCTCCATTCAATCTTTCCCTGAAATTTGATACGTAATCCAGGAGAATAGTTTCTGAATTTTGACCCACCAATTTCTCATGTATCAATTTCAGCGGTCCCCTTACCTCATGACCATAAACTAGTTCAAAAGGGCTAAAACCAGTCAATGCATTAAAAGCATCTCTAATAACAAATAGCAAGAAGGGAATTCCTGTACCCCAATCCTGTGGATAATCCTGACAGTACGCTCTTATCATAGTTCTTAAAATTTGATGCCATGTTTCCATAGCCTCTTGTGACTCCAGATGATAAGCTGTTGACTTAAACTGTTTTATCCCCAAACTGTTCATTACTTCCTTAAACAGCTGTGACATGAAATTTGACCCCTGATCTGATTGTATTCCCTTGGGTAAACCATATCTTGTAAAAAACTTAGTTAACTCCTCCACAATCTTCTTGGTTGTAATATTTCTTAAAGGTATTGCTTCAGGAAACCTGGTAGATAGATCCATTATTGTCAGTGAGTCCTTATTTACAGTTTTGGTCTTAGGGAAGGGTCCTACACAATCAATCATGACCCTGGCAAAAGATTCTTCAAATGCTGGTTTTGGGATTAAGGCTGCCGGCTTAATCACTGCTGTAGTTTCCCTATTACCTGACATGTGTGATATGTCCTACAGAATTTTACTACACCCCTATGCAATCCAGGCCCAAAAAAATACCTCTGCACATTTTCCTGTGTTTTCCTAATTCCTAAATGTTTTCCCATTGGAATTTCATGAGCAATCCTCATCATCTCATTTCTATACCCAACTGTGTACCTGATGCACCCCACTCCAGTTTTAATTTGCTGAGACATGATCCAGCCTCCATTTTCTCATTAAGATATCATCTTTAAGGTAATAACATACTAGAATACATTTTGCCTCTGTTTCTGAGTAAGCTGCCTGATATAACTTTTAATTGCAAATCCTGTTTCTGTAACTCCACTAACCTCCTTGAGTTAAACATTTCTGCTGAATTGCCCTGCAATCTTTCTTCCTGAACAATGTTATCAAACATAGTGCCAGCTAATTGGATTTCGACACCTTCTTCTTGCCTTTGAACTGCCTGCCCTTCTTGTTTTTCTTGTTTCAACCTATCAGCCTGTGATCTCGTTACCACACAATTGGGAAACAATTCAGGATGCCCTCTCTGTAACACCCCTGTTGAACCAGTTCTACAGGCTGCTCAACTATCATAGGCATCATCCAAATCTGTCACCCAGTTATATCATTAACCAAAATAAATTGAACCCCTGCAATGGGCAATTTTTCCACTACTCCAACAATAACTTCGCCTGACTTCCATTTACTCTTTAAATTTATGTTCCACAAGGAGATAGGTTTAGCATCTCCATGAACCCCACTTCTTATCATCCGTTCCTGCATTAATCCCTCTGAACAACAAAAGTCACTATCCCACAACATTTAGGATTGACTAGCCCCATGTCTCTTAAAATTTTAACATCTTTACCTACTCCACCCTGTACACATGGAAAGACTTTCCTTTCACACGCAAAGACTGTAAACATTTCTGCAACTTACCCCTCAGAATTCTCTTGGGTAAATTGTGAATACATTCCCACTTCTTTAGCTATCACTGATTCTTCCTGTTTTACCTGTACACACACCACTGGTTTTTCCTGTGTCTGAACCTCAGGACCCACAATACTTTAATGACCAGAACTTTTATGCACCCCAATAATTCCAACAGATTTTCCCAGTAATTTCCAACACTGGCTTTGTATGCCCCACTTTATTACAATGAAAACACCTCAATTTTTAAATGTCACTCCTACCCTCAGCACCTTCCTTTTTATTCTGAGAAAAAAAGTTCCTAGGAATTTCCAGCCTTTCCTTCTCTTCCCTGATTACCCATCTTCCTTTCACCTTCTCACTTTCTATCCTCTTCCGATTTAAAAGGGTGAAGGAAGAAAGGTTTAGCTCTATTTTTTTATTCATTCATGGGATAGGGGCTTCGCTGGCTGGGCCAGCATTTATTGCCCATCCCTAGTTGCCCTTGAGAAGGTGGTGGTGAGCTGCCTTCTTGAACCACTACAACCCATGTGGTGTGGGTACACCCACAGTGCTGTTATGAAGGGAGTGCCAGGATTTTGACCCAGCGACAGTGAAGGAATTGTGACATATTTCCAAGTCAGGATGGTGAGTTATGCACTAACTCTATGCACTAATTCATAATCATCAGCTATCTCTGCTGCTTGTCTTGCCATTTGAACCCTCTGTTCCTCCATATGAGTTCTCACTACCGAAGGAATTGAATCTTTAAATTCTTCCAAAAGAATTAACACTCTAAGAGCTGCATATGTTGCCTCTATTTTTAACGCCAATTATGACACAGCAGTTGGTAAAGGCTGAGTTATTTAAAATCCCAGAGGGAAACTTTAAACAACAACTATATTGTCAATTGGTATGTTTGAAATGCAGCTCTGAATTCGGAAATTGAACCACCAAGCCTCCAGGGGTTTTTATATAAATTAAATTAAACATTTATTAATTTAACAAGGAATTAAACACATACACATGTCTACAAATTGCTACCATAATAGCTTTTAAACAAATCCCCAAATTAATCACTCCTCAGTAAATCTTCAACAAGGCAACAATAACCCATAGACTTAAACAAACACCAGGCAAAGCACATTTAATCATATGAATTCAAAATGAAGTCCTGTGTAATTTGGTTCCTTTGCGCCGTAGGCTTACAGACAGCTTAGATCTCACATGCCTCTGACTTACAGCTCACAAAACTCTTTTCTGTATATACGTGGCCTTCCCTTTGAATGCAAATCCTCACTGTATCATCAGGCCCTTTGAACTCCACCTCTTCTAACAATAAAACCTCTTTCATAGTACCAATTTTATTAGTAATATAAACATATTGCTTGGTGTCTTCTATCTAGGTGCAAGATTTCACCCCCAATCTTTGAATGGTTTATTCAACAAAATGCAAATGTATCCTCTACCTTACTGTGTAACATCTCAAAACTACTATACATCAAAGCACCCAAACTAGCTGGCTTTAATCCAATGAAGACACACACACTCACACTTACACAGACCCCACTACAACTTCAATTTAAAATAATTTCCAAGAACATTATACATTAATATCTTCATGACAATGCCCATATCCACATCAAAATTACTCTTGTTTTACTCTTTCAAACAGCGCAAGTTTACCCAGGCTGTTTTCTCATATTCCTAAATGTCTGCCTGTGTGCCTCAGGAACCAACTCATATGCACTCAAAATAGCCTTATACACCACATCATAACTCACTGATATCTCTTCAGATTTTTTTTATTCATTCATGGGATGTGGGCATCACTGGCTAGGCCAATATTTATTGTCCATCCCTAATTGCCCTTGTTCAGAGGGCATTTAAGAGATAACCACATTGCTGTGGGTCTGGACCACATGTAAGATTTCCTTCATTAGTGAACCAGATGGGGTTTTACAACAATTGACAATGGTTTTAATTCCAGATTTTTATTGAATTCAAATCCCACTATCTGCTGTGGCAGGATTTGAACCCAGATCCCTACCCTGTGTCCCTAGAGTACTAGTCCAGCAACAATACCACTATGCCATCGCCTCCCCTGATAGCCTGTCCACCATCTACAAGGCACAAGTCAGGAATGTTATGGAATACTCCCCACTTGCCTGGATGAGTGAAGCTCTCATAACACGGAAGTAGCTGGACACCGTCCAGGACAAAGCAGTCCGCTTAACTCATGCACTCTACCCACCAACCTGGATTGTAAAAATAATGTCCAGTACTCCTGTGGCCATTTCATCTGTTTATCTATCTTCTCAAATGAAATAAAGAACACTTAAACATCTCTTTCTTCAAACTTAGGAAGAGCTTGTACAAATCTAAATATCTCCCCACTGGGTTTTAGGTTAAAGGTTTTTTCATCATCAGAACTCTCCTCAGCATCTGAGAATTTTTTTAACTTCCAGCCCTTTAAGCAGTTATTATCTTTCCCTTTTTTTCTCTCTTTCCCTTGCCTCTCTTTCGTTATCCTTCTCTCTTGCCTGAAACTCAAGTTCCAGCTTCCTTTCTTTCTTCTGCCTTTCTGCTTGCTCCCTTTGAAATGCCTTTTCTCTTCCCTTTGCTTCTAATTCAAGTTTTTTCAGCTCCTTTGCTTGTTCAAGTACAAGCATCTTCATTTGTAACTGAAGTCTCATTACCTCCAGCAGTGACTCACTAGTTTTTCTTTTATTCATTCACAGGATGTGAGCTTCGCTGACTGGGCCAGCATTTATTGCCCATCCCTAGTTGCCCTTGAGAAGGTGGTGGTGAGCTGCCTTCTTGAACCGCTGCAGTCCATGTGGTGTAGGTACACCCACAGTGCTGTTAGGGAGTGAGTTCCAGGATTTTGACCCAGCGACAGTGAAGGAACGGCGATATATTTCCAAGTCAAGATGGTGAGTGACTTGGAAGGGGAACTTCAGGTGGTGATGTTCCCATCTATCTGCTGACCTTCTCCTTCTAGGTGGTAGTGGCCGTAGGTTTGGAAGGTGCTGTTTAAGGAGCCTTGGTGAATTCCTGCAGTGCATCTTGTAGATAGCACACACTGCTGCTACTGTGCGTCGGTGGTGAAGGGAGTGAATGTTTCTGGATGTGGTACCAATCAAGCGGACTGCTTTGTCCTGGACGGTGTCCAGCTACTTCCGTGTTATGAGAGCTTCACTCATCCAGGCAAGTGGGGAGTATTCCATAACGTTCCTGACTTGTGCCTTGTAGATGGTGGACAGGCTTTGGGGAATCAGGAGGTGAGTTACTCTTCGCAAGATTCCAAGCCTCTGACCTGCTCTTGTAGCCGCAGTATTTCTATGACTAGTCCAGTTTAGTTTCTGGTCAATAGTAACCCCCAAGATGTTGATAGTGGGGGATTCAGTGATGGTAATGCCATTGAACATGGGGGAGGGGACACAGAATGTTAGCAGAATAGGGACACATCATAATAGAGTAAAACAATCAAGTCAGAGGGAGTACAGCTGCATTAAGTCTCAAGGGAGTAAAGCAAGGCTGGATGGCCTCTATTGCCAGGAGTATTACAGGTAAAATGGATGAGTTAATGATGAGGATTGACACGTGGAATTGTGATATAGTAGCCATCACTGAGATGTGGTTGAGGGAGAAGCAAGATTGGCAGCTCAACATTCCGGGATATAGAATCTTCAGGCAAGACAGGGCAGGAGGTAAAAGAGGAGGAGGCATTGCATTATCAGTTAAAGATTCAGTTGCTGCAGAAAGGAGAGATGATATATTGGAGGGGGCATCGAATGAAGCTTTGTGGGTAGAGCTTAGGAATAAAAAAGGGGCAGCCACATTGTTAGGTGTTTATTATAGACCCCAGATAGTCAGCGGGAAATTGAGGAGCAAATATGTGCACAATTTGCGGAGGTCTGTAAAAATAATAACAATAGGGTAATTATATTAGGTGATTTCAACTTTCCCAACATTAATTGAGATAGACATAGTGTTAAGGGCTTGGATGGAGTGGATTTCTTGAAATGTGTACAGGGGAACTTTTTAGGTCAATATGTAGAGGTTGCAACAAGGGACAGCACAGTGCTGGACCTATTTCTGGGGAATGAAGCTGGACAGGTGGCTGAGGTAGTGGTGGGGGAGCATTTTAGTGATAGCGACCACAACATAGTACAGTTTAAGTTTGTTATGGACAAAGAAATCGACAAGTTGCAAAAAAATGTTTTGGATTGGGGAAGAGTGGATTTTAGTAAAATAAGGCAGGATCTGGCTAGGTAGACTGGGAACAGCTACTAATCTACAGAGGAGCAGTGGGGGGCGTTCAAAAAGGAAATGGGGAGGGTACAGGCTCAACATAGTCCCTCTATGGTGATAGGAAGGAGTAACAAGCCCAGAGAGCCATGGTTGACCAGAGATATTCAGGTTACGATGAGAAGGAAAAGAGAGGCTTTTAGCAGGTACAAGGGAAGCAAATCAGCGGAGGCATTAGTGGAGTACAGGAAGTGCAGGGTGGAGCTTAAGAAAGCAATTAGGAGAGCAAAGAGGGGATATGAGAAAGCTCTGGCTGGTAAAAGTCAGGAAAATCCCAAGATATTCTATAAGTATATCAATGGAAAGAGGATAACCAGGGAAAGAGTAGGGCCCATAAAGAACCAAGGGGGCAATCTATGGGTGGAGCCAGAGGACATCTCTAGAGTGTTGAATGAATACTTCACATCCGTCTTCACCCAAGAGAATGAGGATGAAGGTATCGAACTCGGGGAGAGAGACGGCAAGGTTCTTAAGCAAATTGATATAGGGAGTGACAAGGTATTGGAGGTGTTGGCCGGCTTAAAAGTGGACAAATCTCCAGGTCCAGATGATTTGTGTCCCAGACTGCTGAGGGAGGCGAGGGAGGAGATCACAGGGGCTCTGACCCAAATTTTTAATTCCTCTCTGGCCATGGGGGAGGTGCCAGAGGACTGGAGAACAGCTAATGTGGTTCCGCTATTTAAGAAGGGTAGTAGAGATAAGGCGGGGAACTACAGACCAGTGAGTCTCACGTCAGTGGTAGGGAAACTATTGGAGAAAATTCTGAAGGAAAGAATCTATCTCCACTTGGAGAAGCAAGGTTTGATTAGGGATAGTCAGCATGGCTTTGTCAGAGGGAGGTCATGCCTAACAAATTTGATTGAATTTTTTGAGGAGGTGACCAGGTGTGTAGATGAGGGTAGTGCAGTTGATGTACTTTATATGGACTTCAGCGAAGCCTTTGACAAGGTCCCACAAAGGAGCCTTATAAAGAAGGCAAATGCACATGGGATACAGGATAATTTGATTAGGTGGATTCAAAATTGGCTTAGTTGTAGGAGACAGAGGGCGATGACAGAAGGATGCTTTAGTGACTGGAAGCCAGTGTCCAGTGGCGTACCACAGTAATCTCTGCCCGGTCCCCTATTATTTGTCATTTATATAAATGACATAGATGACTATTTGGGGGCTAGGATTAGTAAGTTTGCGGATGACACAAAGATTGGCCGGGTGGTTAACAGTGAGGTTGAGTGTCTTGGGCTACAGGAAGATATAGACGGGAAGGTCAGATGGGCAGATAAGTGGCAGATGGAATTTAACCCGGAAAAGTGTGAGGTGATACACTTTGGAAGGAGTAATTTGACAAGGAAGTATTCAATGAACGGCATGACACTAGGAAGTTCTGAGGAACAAAGAGATCTTGGTGTGTGTGTCCATAGATTTCTGAAGGCGGAGGGGCATGTTAGTGGGGTGGTGAAAAAGGCATATGGGACACACCTTTATTAATCGAGGCATGGATTACAAAAGTAGGGAGATCATGTTGGACTTGTATAGAACCTTGGTGAGGCCACAGCTGGAGCACTGTGTGCAGTTCTGGTCGCCACATTATAGGAAGGATGCGATTGCACTGGAGGCGGTGCAGGGGAGATTCACCAGGATGTTGTCTGGGATGAAACATTTAAGTTATGAAGAGAGGTTGGATAGACTTGGGTTGTTTTCGCTGGAGCAGAGAAGACAGAGAGGCGACCTAATCAAGGTGTACAAGATTATAAGGGGCATGGACAGGGTGGCTAGGGAGCAGCTGTTCCCCTTAGTTAAAGGGTCAGTCACAATGGGGCATAAGTTCATGGTGAGGGGCAGGAGATTTAGGGGGGATGTGAGGAAAAACCTTTTTACCCAGAGGGTGGTGACAGTCTGGAATGCAATGCCTGGGAGGGTGGTGGAGGCGGGTTGCCTCACATCCTTTAAAAAGGATGAGCACTTGGCACATCGTAGCATTCGAGGTTATGGGCCAAGTGCTGGTAAATGGGATTGGGTAGGTAGGTCAGGTGTTTCTCACATGCCGGTGCAGACTCGATGTGTGATTCTGTGAATATCAAGTGTCGATGTTTGGATTCTCTCTTGTTGAAGATGGTCATTGCCTGACACTTGTGTGGCGTGAATGTTGCTTGCCACTTGTCAGCTCAAGCCTGGATATTGCCCAGGTCTTGCTTCATTATGTCATGGACTGCTTCAGTATCTGAGGAATCGTGAATGGCACTAAACATTGTGCAATCATCAGTGAACATCCCCACTTCTGACCTTATGATGGAAGGAAGGTCATTGACTCACTAGTGTCTGGTATTACTTCCAACTGTAGATGCTGTGCTATACCTTTAATTATATTTGCTTCCTCACCCCTACAGGTAACAATAATTTTAACTTATCTGCCAACTCTGTTAACTTACAGAGTTATATCTTCCACTCCCAGACAAGTCTTAGCAATTTCCAAAGCCATTTTGCAGTCTCACCACTTACAAAAAACCTCACCAACTCCTGAATTCAAAGTGCCTCTCGTACTCTTAACCTTAAGATTCACCAATTCCAAACCAATCCAGGAATTACAAATATTATCCCGGACGAGCCCCCAATTGTTATGACACAACAGCCTCAAGAATTTTTTTTATATAAAACTAAATTAAACATTTATTAATTTACAACAAATTAAACACATACTCATGTCTACAAATTACTACCATAATAACTTTTAAACAAATCCCCAAATTAATCACTCCCAGGTAAATCACATGATGCAATATTTTATTCCTACTTTTGAATGCTTTATTCAACAAATGCACATGTACACTTTAACTTTTAACTTCCTTACTGTTTACCCAATTAACATCTCAAACTACTGTGCATCAAAGTACCCAGAGTAGCTGCCTTTAATCCAATTCAACACTAGTCAAACACATAGACACAGACCTCACTACAACTCCATTTTAAAAATAATTTCCAAGAACATTATCGACGCTAATATCTCTTCATGACACTGACATTGTATCGTAAAGTTTATTTTTGTTTGTTCAAAACCCATGGAACCTTGTGACTTTATTCACTGACCAAGTGTCTTGAATCTCAAACTTTGTCTACCTTAAACAAAATGTTATTCGTCCCCAAGCAAATCTTACCAAAAACTTGGGGGGCTGGTCAAGGATCATAGCATAAATTGGGAGCTCTTGTGGAATTTCGAACCTACAGACAAATACGAGTGCTGGTACGTGCTGAGGTTAATGTTGCTAAGATTTCCATTTTATCCTACTGATTGAAAAGCAGAATTTGTCAATTCCTATGACTTTTCTGGAGAGGTAAGATTAATCCATGAGTGATTTTCAGCAATTAACCAAGGCTAGGTTAATCCCATTAGCTGAAGAGTTGAAGTTAGAGTCAAAAGCAAGGGCCTAGAAAGCAGAAATAATTGAGGTAATACACAGCATCTGGGATTGGAAGGAGAAAAAGTTAACCCAGATAACAATTCAGTTGAGTTAGCTAGAATTCAGTTGCAGATGATGCAGCTTGAGATAGAAAGAGACAGAGAAATGAAAACCCTCAAATTGGAAGAAAAGTAAAAAGAACTAGAAATGCAAAAACTTGAACTCAAACTCCAGAGAGGAAGAAATTAAACAGTATAAATTGGCTAAAGAAAAGCATGGTTACATGGTTTAAGAGAAGCTGTTCCAGTCAATAAAATTGACAGTGTAGAGAAGAAAAGCTATGATATTATTGCTATTACAGAGATAAAAACAAAAAACTACTGCGGATGCTGGAAATCCAAAACAAAAATAGAATTACATTGATATTATGATTGAATTACATGATATTATTGCTATTACAGAGTCCTGGCTCAAAGAAGGGCAGGACTGGGCATTAAATATTTCTGGGTACAGGGTATTTATGAGAGACAGCAAAGGAAGAAAAGGGGTGGGGGGGAGTGGCAGTATTGATTAAAGGTGGCATTACAGGACTGGAGAGAGAGAGGATATTCCAGAGGGGTCAAGGACGGGATCTCTCCGGCTAGAAGGAAGGAATGAAAAAGATGCAATAACAGTGATCGTTGTAGTATATAGACCACCAACTAGTGGAAGGGATGTGGAGAAACAAAAAGAAATTAGAGAGAGGTGCAAGAATTATGGAGTAATTATAATGGGGGACTTCAATTATCCAAATATAGACTGGGATAGGAATACTGCTAAGGGACAAGAAGGGCGAGAGTTCCTAGAATGTATTCAAGATCATTTTCTGCAGCCAACGAGAGGGCAGACACTGTTGGACCTGGTTCTGGGGAATGAATTGGCCCAAGTGGATCAGATAACAGTGTGAGAGCATTTAGGGGACAGTGACCATTGTATCATAAGACTTAGGTTGGCCATGGAGAAGGACAAGGAGCAATCCAGAGCAGGAATAATTCACTGGAGGAAAGCTAACTTCGAGGGGATGAGAATGCTTCTGAGTCAAGTCAGTTGGAATCAAATGTTGGCAGAAAAGATGGTGGCTGAACAATGGGCTACCTTCAAAGAGATAGTATTGCAGTCAATGTCATGGTATATTCCTTTGAAGGAGAAAGGTAGGACAATTAAATCTAGAACGCCCTGGATGATGAGAGGGATAGAGGTGAAGTGCACAAATGACGGATGTCAGGTAGAAAATTAAATGGAGAATCAGACTGAATGTAGAAGGACCAGTGGGGAAGTGAAAAAACTAACCAGAAAACCAAGGAGGGAGTGTGAAAAGAGACTAGCAGCTAACACAAAAGAGAATCCCAGGGTCTTCTACAAGCATGTGAATAATAAAAAAGTGGTAAAAGAGAGGGTAGGGCCAATTAGAGATAAAAGAGGAGACTTGCATGTGGAGGCAGGAGAAGCAGCAGAGGTATTAAACAAGTATTTTGCGTCTGTCTTTACAAAGGATGAGGATACAACCCAGGCTGAGGTGAGAGAGGAGGTAACTTGTACACTCGAGGAATTTACAATTGAGGAGGAGGTGGTATTAGAAATGCTATCTTAAAATTGATAAGGTACCAGGACTGGATGAGATGCATCTGAGGATACTGAGGGAGGTGAGAATGGAAACTTCAGACGCACTGGTGATAATTTTCCAGTCTTCCTTGGACACAGGGTGGTGCCAGAGGACAGGAGAATTGCGAATATTACACCCTTGTTCAAAAAGGGGTGCAAGGATAATGCCAGCAACTACAGATCAGTCAGTTTGACCACACTGGTAGGGAAACTTCTGGAAACTATAGTTAGCGACAAAATCAATAGTCACTTGATCAGGTGCCGGATAATTAAGGAAAGCCAGGATGGATTCATTAAGGGAAAATCAAGTTTAACTAACTTACTGGAGTCTTTTGAGGAGGTAACAGAGAAAGTTGATAAGGGCAATGCTATTGATGTGGTATATATGGATTTTCAAAAGGCATTTGAAACAGTGCCACACAATAGACATGTGAGCAAAATTCTAGCTCATGGATACAAGGGAAGGTAGGGACATGGATAAGAAATTGGGTGAATGACAGGAAACAGAGAGTGATACATGGTTGTTTTTCAGATTGGAGGAAGGTCTGTAGTGGAGTTCCTCAGGGGTCAGCGTTGGGACCTTTGCTCTTCCTAATATATATTAAGAACCTGTACTGTGGTGTGCAGGGCATATTCAAAATTTGCAGATGATATGAAGATTGGAAGCATTATCAACTGTGATAGGATAGCCTTGAACTTCAAAAGGACATAGACATATTGGTGGATTGGGCAAACAAATGGCAAATGAAGTTCAATGCAGAGGAGTGTGAGGTGATTCATTTTGGCAGGAAGAATGTGGAGACACAGTATAAAATAAAGGGAGAGCCTTTAAAGGAGGTGCAGGAACAGAGGGACCTTGGTGTATATGTACATAAGTCATTGAAGGTGGCAGGGCATGTTGAGAGAGCAGTTAATAAAACATATGGTATCCTAGGATTTATTAATAGGGGCATTAAGTACAAGAGTAAGGAGATCATGTTAAACTTGTAAAAGACATTAGTTAGGTCTCATCTGGAGTACTGCATCCAGTTCTGGGCGCCATACTTGAGGAAGGATGTGAAGGCATTGAAGAGAGTATAGAGGAGATTCACAAGAATGATTCCAGGGATAAACAAATGTAGCTATGAAGATAGATTGGAGAGGTTGGTTCTGTTTTCCTTGGAGAAAAGAAGGCTGCGAGGAGACTTGATAGAGGTATTCGAGATCCTGATGGGTATGGACATAGTAAATAGTGAGAAACTGTTCCCACTCAAGAGTACATCAAGAACTAGAGGACATAGATTCAAAGTAATGGGCAAAAGGAGTGGAAGTGATGTGAAGAAAAAATTTTTCACCCAGAGGGTGGTTGGAGCCTTGAACAAACTCCTTGAAAGGGTGGTGGAGGCAGGTTCAATCGAGGTAATCAAAAGGAAATTAGATTGCTATCTGAAAAGAAAGAACGTGCAAAGTTCTGGAGATAAGGCAGGGGAGTGGGATTAGTTAGAATGCTCTTTCAGCGAGCCAGTGCTGACTCGATGGGCTGAATGGCCTCTTCTGCACTGTAAAGATTCTGTGATTCTGATTCTGTGATTTTGTGAAGTGAAAAAAGGCCATTAGCCCAGGACCAAGAAAAGTTAGTATCTGAAATGAAAGAATGTCAAAGGCTGGGTGAGGAATTAAACTTTGCTAAGAAAAAAACAGATCAGTGTAGAGAACCAACTTTCATGCACGAGAGATAAGTTTGCGAATTAAAATGGAGAACTGATAAGAAAACTGGAGTGTCAGTCACACTTGAGTAAGCACTTGAAATGTCTAAATGATAAACTCATAGAAGCAAATTCAATAAAGATGGATCATCAAGTAAAACGTGATGAACTTCAAGTAACAGAAGACTCTTTTAAGTATCGTTAAAGACACCTTGAACAAGAAAAGGAATTGCTGATGAATCAGAACAGCTAGTTGAATGCCGAATTAAAAACCAAGACTGATGAACAGTTGGAAGCCCGGGAAATTGAATAGGGGCTCAGGACAAGCCATAAAGATCCAAGGAGGATGCACAAGGTTGGTGACTCCATGCCATGGACCATTGGGGCAAAGGTACCTTTAGAGAGCAGTAGTGTTCTTCTCAGCATGGCCTAAGAGCAGAAGTCACGCTTGTGAATTGGTGTTTGAGTGACGATTCTGGAATTCAAGGGAATGGAATCTCGGGAAGCAAGATTGAAATGCTGTGAAGTGGGCAGTCATTGACACCTGATTTAAAGCGACTTTTGGAGAGAATTCCAAGGCGAGATCTTTGAAGATAATGATAGGAATTCCTCGTGAGAGAGACCAAGTTTCAGTAAAATTGGTTGACTCACAGTGTTACTGACATCCGGGTGGGTTGTTGTGAAATCTGTGGACCCTATTTTGGTCACATTTGACATTTATTGTGCAGTGTGGTGTGTTAGACCACAGTTTGTTTGTTAAATCACATGTACCTCATATTAACTCTGAATGTTATAGTATGATATGGATATTGTAAATTGATTTAAATTTCTGACTTTGTATCATAAAGTGCAGAAGAGGCCCCTCGGCCCATCGAGTCTGCACCGACACGTGAGAAACACCTGATTTACCTACCTAATCACATTTACCAGCACTTGGCCCATAGCCATGAATGTTATGACGTGCCAAGTGCTCATCCTTTTTAAAGGATGTGAGGCAACGTGCCTCCACCACCCTCCCAGGCAGTGCATTCCAGACCGTCACCACCCTCTGGGTAAAAAAGTTTTTCCTCACATCCCCCTAAACCTCCTGCCCCTCAACTTGAACTTATGCCCCCTTGTGACTGACCCTGCAACTAAGGGGAACAGCTGCTCCCTATCCACCCTGTCCATGCCCCTCATAATCTTGTACACCTCGATCAGGCCGCCCTTCAGTCTTCTCAGGCCGCCCCTCAGTCTTCTCTGCTCCAACGAAAACAACCCAAGTCTATCCAACCTCTCTTCATAACTTAAATGTTTCATCCCAGGCAACATCCTGGTGAATCTCCTCTGCACCCCCTCCAGTGCAATCACATCCTTCCTATAATGTGGTGACCAGAACTGCACACACTACTCCAGCTGTGGCCTCACCAAGGTTCTATACAAGTCCAACATGACCTCCCTACTTTTGTAATCTATGCCTCGATTGATAAAGGCAAGTGTCCCATATGCCTTTTTCACCACCCCACTAACATGCCCCTCTGTCTTCAGAGATCTATGGACACACACACCAAGGTCCCTTTGTTCCTCAGAACTTCCTAGTGTCATGCCGTTCATTCAATACTTCCTTGTCAAATTATTCCTTCCAAAGTGTATCACCTCACACTTTTCAGGGTTAAATTCCATCTGCCACTTATCTGCCCATTTGACCATTTTTGTTCAAAACCCATGGAATCTTGTGGCTTTATTTACTGAGCCAGTCTCTTGAACCTCAAACTTTTTCTACTCTAAGCAATTATTTGTCCCCAAATGAATCTTACCAAAAACTTGGGGGTCTGGCCCAGGATCATAACACTATGTCACGCTGTTGCTTGACAAGTCTGTGGAACAGCTCTCCCAATTTTGGCACAAGCCCCTCGATGTTACGAAGGAGGACTTCGTTTACTGTTGTAATTTCCAGTGCCTCAGTCAATGCCGGATAGTCCATCCAGTTTCGTTTTTTTTTGATTTTGTAACAGTTTGATCCAACTGAGTGGCTTGCTCAGCCATTTCAGAGGGCATTTAAGAGTCAAACACATTGCTGTGGATCTGGAGTCACATGTAGGCAGACCAGATAAGGATGGGAGATTTCCTTCCCTAAAGGGCATTAGTGAACCAGATAGGGTTATTTTCGACAATGGTCTCCATTAGACTAGCATTTAATTCCAAATTTATTAATTGAATTTAAATTCCACCAGCTGCTGTAGCGGAATTTGAACCCATGCCCCCAGAACATTAGCCTGGACCTCTGGATTTTTAAAAATTAATTTATGGGATGTGTGTGTCACTCGCTAGGCCAGCATTTATTGCCCATTCCTAGTTGCCCTTGAGAAGGTGGTGGTGAGCTGCCTTTTTGAACTGCTGCAGTCCATGTGGTGCAGGTACACCCACAGTGCTGTTAGGAAGGGAGTTCCAGGATTTTGTCCCAGCGACAGTGAAGGAACGGTGATATATTTTCAAGTCAGGATGGTGAGTGGCTTGGAGAGGAACTTCCAGGTGATAGTGTTCCCTTGTGTCTGCTGCCCTTGTCCTTCTAGATTGTAGCAATCGTGGATTTGGAAAGTGCTGCCTAAGGAGCCCTGGTGAGTTCCTGCAGTGCATCTTGTCACTGGTACACACTGCTGCTGCTGTGTGTTAGCGGTGGAGGGAGTGAATGTTTATGGATGGGGTGCCAATCAAGCGGGCTGCTTTGTCCTGGATGGTCAAGCTTCTTGAGTGTTGTTGGTGCTGTACTCATCCAGGCAAGTGGAGGGCATTCCATTACACTCCTGACTTGACCTTGCAGATGGCGGACAGGCTTTGGGGAGTCAGGAGGTGAGTTACTCGCTGCAAGATTCCTAGCCTATGACCTCTCTTGTAGCCATAGTATTTATATGGCTAGTCCAGTTCAGTTTCTGGTCAATGATAACCTCTGGATGTTGTTAGTGGGGGAATTCAATGATGGTAATGCCATTGAATGTCAGGGGGCTATGGTTAGATCCTCCCTTGTTGGAGATGGACATTGCCTGACACTTGTGGGGCATGAATGTTAATTGCTACTTGTCAGCCCAAGCTGGGATTTTGTTTTTATTCAATTACGGGACATGGGTATCGCTGGCTAGATCAGCATTTATTCCATTCCTAATTGCCTTTGTCCAGGTCTTGCTGTATTTGAACATGGACTGCTTCAGTATCTGAGGAGTTGCAAATGGTGCTGAACATTGTGCTATCATCAGCAAATATTCCCACTTCTGACCTTATGAAGCAAGGAAGGTCATTGATGAAGCAGCTGAAGATGGTTGGGCCAAGGACCTTGAAGAACTCCTGCAGTGATGTCCTGGAACTGAGATCATTGACTTACAACAGCCACAATCATCTTCCTTTGTGCTAGGAATGACTCCAACTAGCGGAGAGTTTTCCCCCGATTCTCTTGGCTCCAGTTTTGTTAGGGCTCGTTGATGCCACACTCGGTCAAATGGCCCCTTGATGTCAAGGGCAGTCACTCTCACCTCATCTCTGGAGTTCAACTGTTCTGTCCATTTCTGAACCAAGGCTGTAATTAAGAAAGGAGCTGAGTGACCTTGGCAGAACTCAAACGAAGTGTCAGGTCGCAGGTTATTGTTAAGCAAATGCCATTTGATGGTACTGTTGATGACTCCCTCCATCACTTTACAGATGTTTGAGAGTAGACTGATGGGACGGTAATTGGCCAGGTTGGATTTGTCATGCTTTTTGTGTACAGGACATACCTGGGCAATTTTCCACATAGCCAGGTAGATGCCAGTGTTGTAGCTGTACTGGAACAGCTTGGCTAGGGGCGTGGCAAGTTCTGGAGCACAAGTTTTCAGTACTTTTGCCGGAATATTGTCAGGGCCCATAGACTTTGCAGCATCCAGTGCCTTCAGCAGTTTCTTGATATCACATGGAGTGAATCGAATTGGCTGAAGACTGGCACCTGTGATGCTGGGGGCCCCTGGAGGAGGCCGAGATGGATCATCCACTTGGCATTTCTGGCTGAAGATTGTTTCTAACACTTCAGCCTTATCTTTTGTGGTTTGATAACCCCCTCATTGGGGCTGGGGATATTTGTGGAACCTCCTCCTCCAGTGAGTTGTTTAATTGTCCACCACTATTGACTGCAGAGCTTAGATCTGATCTGTTAGTCATGGGATTGCTTAGCTCCGTCTGTCACCTGCTGCTTATGCTGTTTGGCAATGCAAGTAGTCACGTGTTGTAGCTTCACCAGTTTGAAACTCATTTTTAGGTATACCTGGTGTAGCTCCTGGCCTGCCCTCCTGCACTCTTCATTGAACCAGGGTAGATCTCCTGGCTTGGTGGTAATGGTAGAGTGGGGGATATTCTGCACCATGTGATTACAAAATATGGTTGAGTACAATTCTGCTGCTACTGATGGCCCACTGCACCTCATGGATGCCCAGTCTTGAGTTGCAAAATATTTTCAAAATCTATCCCATTTAGCATGGTGGTAGTGCCACACACAACAATGGAGGGTATCCTCAACATGAAGGCAGGACTTAGTCTCCACAAAGACTGTGGTGGTCACTCCTACTGATATTGTCATGGACAGATGCATCTGCGGTAGGCAGGTTGGTGAAGATGAGGCCAAATATGTTCCTCCCTCTTATTGGTTCCCTCACCACCTACCGCAGACTCAGTCTAGCAGCTATGTCATTTAGGAATCGACCTGCTCGGTCAGGAGTGGTGCTACCAAGTCACTCTTAGCGATGGACATTGAAGTCCCCCACCCAGAGTGCATTCTGCACCCTTGCCACCCTCAGTGCTTCCTCCAAGTGGTGTTCAACATGGAGGAGCACTGATCCATCAACTGAGGTGGTACATGGTAATCAGCAGGAGGTTTCCTTTCCCATATTTGACTTGATGCCATGAGACTTCATGAGGTCCAGAATCGCTTTATAGGATTCCCAAAGCAACTGCCCCCTGCACCGCCCCCCCCCCCCCCCCGCCGACTGTATATCACTGCTGCTGCCACTGCCACCACCTCTGCTGCTTCTGTCCTACCGGTGGAACCGGACATGCCCAGGGATGGTGATGGTGGTGTCTGGGACATTATCTGTAAGGTATGAATCCGTAACTGTGACTTTGTCAGGCTGTTGCTTGACTAGTCTTTGAGATAGCTCTCCCAATTTGGAACTCAGCCCCAGATGTTAGTAAGGAGGACTTTGCAGGGCTGACAGGGCTGAGCTTGCCGTTGTTATTTCCAGTGCAGAAATGAGAAGGGACTTGGCTGAGGTGGACTGGACAGCACTGCTGGAGGATAAAACAGTGGAAAACCAGTGGGATGCACTAAAAAGTGAGATCCTAATTGTACAATGTAGACATGTGCCCTACAAAAATAAGTGTGGTACTGCCAAATCTAGACCCCCCTGGTTGTCTAGAGGAATACAGGGGAAGATCAAACAGAAAAAGAAAGCGTACGATAGGCACAAAGAACTAAGCACTGCAGATAGCCTAGACAAATATAGGAAGTGCAGGGACAAAGTAAAAAAGGAAATAAGGAAATCAAAGAGAGGGCATGAAAAAAGATTAGCAAGTAAAGTTAAAGATAACCCAAAGATGTTTTACCAATACATTAATGCTAAAAGGTTAGTTAAGGAAAAAGTGGGACCTATCATGGATGAAGATGGAAACTTGTGTGTAGGTGCAGAGGCTGTGGGAAGGGTTTTGAATGAATATTTTGTCTCCGTGTTTACAAAGGAAAGGGAGGATGTAGATATAGTAGTCCAGGAGGAACACTGCGAAATATTGGACGGGATAGTCATAAAGAGAGAGGAAGCACTCGAAGGGTTGAAATCCTTGAAAGTTGATAAGTCACCAGGGCCAGATGGATTGTTTCCCAGGCTGCTGAAGGAAGTCAGGGAGGAGATAGCAGATACTCTGAGGATGATTTTCCAATCTTCACTAGATACAGGGGAGGTACCGGAGGACTGGAGAAATGCAAACGTAGTTCCATTGTTTAAAAAGGGATCAAAGGAAATGCCAAGCAATTATAGGCCAGTTAGTCTTACATCGGTGGTGAGCAAATTAGTAGAATCAATCCTGAGAGATAGGATTAGCTGTCATGTGGAAAGGCATGAACTAGTCAGGGGTGGTCAGCATGGATTTGTTAAAGGAAGGTCTTGCCTCACAAATTTGATTGAATTCTTTGAGGAAGTGACAAGAAGGGTTGATGAAGACAGTGCAGTGGATGTTGTGTACATGGATTTTAGCAAGGCATTTGACAAGGTCCCACATGGCAGATTGGTCAGGAAAGTAAAAGCCCATGGGTTTCAGGGTAATGTGGCAAACTGGATAAAAGGTTGGCTTTGTAACAGGAAACAAAGGGTAACGGTCGATGGATGCCCTTGCGAATGGAAAGTTGTCTCAAGTGGTGTTCCACAGGGCTCGGTGTTGGGATCCTTGCTGTTTGTGTTATATATTAACGATTTGGACATGAGCGTGGGGGGCACGATTGGGAAATTTGCAGATGACACGAAAATTGGCCGAGTAGTGGATAGTGTAGAGGATAGCCATAATCTCCAAAACGATATAGATGGGTTGGTGGAGTGGGCGGTAAAGTGGTAGATGGATTTTAACATAGAGAAGTGTGAGGTCATACGTTTAGGGAGGTCAAACAGTTACAGGGATTACACAATAAATGGGAATATACTAAGAGGGGTAGATGAAGTGAGAGATCTTGGCGTACAAGTACACAGGTCCCTGAAGGGAGCAGTTCAAGTAGACAAGGTTGTAAAGAAGGCATGTGGAATGCTCTCCTTCATTGGCAGAGGTATAGACTATAAAAGTAAGGATATAATGTTGGAATTGTATAAAACACTGGTGAGGCCACAACTGGAGTATTGTCTGTAGTTTTGGTCACCACATTACAGGAAGGATGTAATAGCTCTGGATAGAGTGCAGAGGAGGTTTACAAGAATGATGCCAGGGTTAGAAAAGTGTGGCTACGAGGAGAGATTGGATAGGTTAGGGTTATTTTCCTTAGAACAAAGAAGGTTGAGAGGTGACTTGATTGAGGTGTACAAAATTATGAGGGGAATAGATAAGAGTCGACAGGATAAAATTGTTTCCCTTGGTGGAGAATTCTAGAACCAAGGGACATAGATTCAAGATAAGTGGCAGAAGGTGTAGGGGGGACATGAGGAAGAACTTTTTTACGCAGAGTGTAGTGGGTGTCTGGAATTCGCTATCCAAGTTGGTGGTAGAGGCAGAAACTTTAAACTCTTAAAAAGTACCTGGATCTGCACCTAAAGTGTTGTAAGCTGTAGGGCTATGAGCCAGTTGCAGGAAGGTAAGATTAGAAAAGGCACCTGTGTGTCCTCGGGATGGCATAGACAAGATGGGCCGAATGGCCTCCTCCTGTGCTATAACTTTTCTATGGTTCTATTCCTGTCGGACTCTTTTTTTCTTGCTGTTGGAGTTTCTTATTTATTAATTACATTTTCAACTTAATTTTCCTGTTTCTCTCACACCTCAAACAACAATTAGAATTTTAAAAAAATACTTTAGCACATTTATTTATCACGAATGTAATACAACATCAGATGGAACCAGTGGATAGATTGTAAATTCACAGTGTACAAAACCATTTGTATGATAGCTTCTGGGGGAAGGGGAAACAATCCAGTTCTTGAGTAAAGGCCATACTAAATTTTAGTACCATGTATCATTCTTCTCTGAAAAATTCAGATCAATAATTCAATCTACATTTTTCCTGAGCTGCTGGCATATGTCTGATTCACAAATCCTGAAAATAGTGTAATTAGTGTAAAGGGTGCAGATGCCATTTGTGGTATATTGTGGGTTGGCGCCAGAGAAGCCAGAATGGTAAGGTTGTATTAGCTACAGAGTTGAATTGTTTTGTAAATGTAGTGATTTATTTGTATCCACTTTCCTAACATCAGTTGATTGCTCTGTGATTAATTATTCTTAGAAGATCAGCATTAGGCCTGCAATTTCACCATTGCTACAGTCACTCTGCCCACTGCATGCCGGTGTAATGAAAGAAAGACAAAACTTGCATTCATACAGCACCTTTCATTATGTCTCAGATTGCTTTGCAGTCAATTAAATACTTTTAAGTTGTAGTCACTGGTATAGTATAGGCAATGTTATCAAATAGCGGAGCAGACTCGAAGAGCTGAATGGTTTACTGCTACTCCTAATATGTATATTTGTATGTTATTCTGCATAGATTAGATGAGCTGGGCTATATGGCCTTTGTCATTCACAATTGTCTTGTGAACAAAGGGTGGAATCATGGCTGGAGTTTTGTTTATTTTGATGCTAATGGAAGTTTACTGTGAGCAGGTTTTGTGGGGAAAATTGCCAGGATGGGAATGCTTAATGGGCTCATAGTGAATCAGTTCTACACTGCACATGACTTTCAAGAGTCCTTTCCATTGACTTCAATCTTGTTCTTTTGTCTACCTACCTATTATCTCGCCCTATCTTGATGCTTTTATGATGTTTTTGAGGAATGAAATATCATGATATAGTTGTGTTGCATAATAGGTATTGAAAATATAATGTAGTGAGAAGCAGAAATCAGCAGAGTCTTCAGACTTGCTGATCAAGAAAACAAAGATACAATTGTGAATCATTCAGTCTTTGTCCTCTGGCCTCTTAAATGTTGTGCTGCACAGAGACACCTGAGGACTCCAATGCTTCTCACTGACAGTGACAACCTATGGCTGGGATTTTATGGCCCCTCCTGCCTGGCGGAATATTACGGTCCCACCGAACTGAATAGAGATTCAAATTGCTCGCCACATCCACCAAGGGACGACATGCCGCGGCAGTGCCATAAGATCCTGTCCTATGTTGTTCAATCAGTCTACTTTGTTGTTCAGGAGTCATTTGATCTTTCTACCCTGTGAGATTACTGACAAAATATAATTCAATTACACCTCTTATATGAAATAATTATATTAAATAATACCATGCACCCAGGCAGGAGGAAGTTGTCTAATTCTTCTACAGAATAGAAAAGACCTTGTGCAGTTTATCTGGGTTGTAAATCTTTAATCTTTCCCCTGAAAATGAATTTGCTGTCATCGTGTTCATATGGTGCAATGTGCAGACCATGTTAATGAGGGCTGAGGCAGTCACCAAAACCAATGTTATCGTCTGCACAGTGTTATAAATAACTAATGGGATATTTTCCTGTCAAATTAACAATATTGCATGATGCTGTTAAAGTAAAATTTGTACTTTCTGGTTTGTTTAATAGCTGTGGTGGGATCTCCTATAGGGTGCACACAAACTAGCACTGCATTATATCATTGTTGCTCTTAATATTAATGACCCATACAGAGATATTGGACAATATTTATAATCAGATACCAACAATGGGTGTTATCATTTTAGTAGGACCATTCTGTGATTGCTTGGTGAATTGATTGATGAATCTTGAAAGTGGCGAAAATATCATGCATGATCGAGGGGTAAGGGTAAAGTGGGGGGGATGGTGGGATGAATAGGGGGCTGGAAACAGGAGAAGCATCCAGGCCCATGATTTCTCTCCCTGGCCCTGCCCTCAGGCAGTGCATTTTAACTACTCGCTATGTGAAAAAGTTTTTCCTCATGTGGCCACTGCTTCTTTTTCCAATTACCTTAAATCTGTGCCCTCTGGTTCTCAATCCTTCCACAATGGGAATAGTTTCTCCCTGTCTACTCTGTCCAGACCCCTCCTGACTTTGAATAACTGTACAAAATCTCTTCTCAACCTATTCTCCTCAAAGGAAAACAGTCCCTACTTCTTCAATCTATCTATATAACTGGAGTTTCTCATCCCTGGAACCATTCTTGTGATTTTTTTCTGCATCCTCTCTAATGTCTTCACATCCTTCCTAAAGTGTGAAGCCTAGAACTGGATGCAATATTCCAGTTGATGCCAAATCAGTGTTTTTTAGAAGTTTAACATAACTTCCTTGTGTTTGTACTCTGTGCTCCTATTAATAAAGCCTAGGATGTTGTATGCTTTACTAACTGCTCTCTCAACTTGTCTTGCTTCCTTCAATGATTTATGTACATATATACTGAGGAGATAGTTAGAATCTTGAATCTTGTGAGACAGGAGACTTCTATTTTTGTTTGAAGGTAATTGTTGCTCATAGAGGTGACACCAAAAACTGTGTTACAATAGCATCAACACAGAACAATTATCTGAAGTTTTAAAATTGCATATAGTAACCATTGGTATGGTAGATCAAGGATTTAATTCTTTGATTAACAATGCAGTGGAAGATGTAAATAAGATATGGCAATCATGACATTTTTGCTAAAGAAAATAAGTCTTAGCTTGGTGAGAGTAGCTGAGCCGTAAAGCTGTGTCTTACATGGAAACCACATCATGCACACAGGTTGTTTGGCCCATCTTCTATGTACCCACCTGGTTCTGATATTCTTTTATCCCCCTTTTCTTCAGTGCTCATCTCACCTTAAGGGGCAGCTAGATGAATACATAAGGGAAAGTTATGCTGACAGGGTGCGATGAAGTAAGGCAAGAGGAGGCTTGCACAGGCCAGTTGTGCAGAAATGGCCTATTTCTGTGCTGTAAATACTGTGTAATTCTATGTAAACAGCAGGAATGGATCAATTCCTGGTATGATCTCAGCTCAGCCAGTCATAGTGGAAAGCATAGTTGGCCTCAATATCTCTGAGTTAGGGTGGTGAAAAATTGATTGGGGTTCTCACTGCCTATCATCAACAACCTCCCTGCTGAAAGTGCAATGAAGACATCTTTGGGCTTACTTGTAATGCTTCATGTGGTCAAGTAGCCAGCTCAAATATTTCCTGAGTCTGGCTAAATTGGGACCCCTTTAAGAATGGCTGGTGGGATCAAGAATCCCATACCCATTCCTATTTCTGCCAATTTTCACTGGCATTGGAAAAGGTTGTGGGCACTCAGCCTGTATGTAGCACTCCCACCCCTGCTGGCTCTATGATGGGGGTGGGCAGTTCAAAATCCCCGCCATTTTAGCGGAGTCAGACCTCTTCTCTAAGTCTAAATGGTTCATAGCCTCTCAGATATCTCCATAGTGAACCACAGGGGAACCCTAGTCCCAAGTGGGGAACCAAAAGAATTCACATGCTCCTGGAATTCTTTAATTGACAAGCTTTGAATTACAAAAAAAAACTTGTTCTTTCCGTTTCAATAGTTAGATATATTGTAAGTTAAATGTGTTTTTACTGCAGTGATTGATTATAGGTCTCTGTCCTGTAAAGGCAAATTGACCATTACATTGATCAACATTGTGTAAGTGTTGAGATGGGTTTGAGTACTTTTCCCATTGGAAACAGTGCTACTATGCATTCAAAACAAGATAAAACAATCCTTGGGAACTCTAGTATAATAATCTGAAGTAATTTAAATTCCAAGAGCCCTTTTCAATTGAAAAAATAAACTTCAGCAGCTTTCTCTTAGAGAAAAAAGCATCCACCTGCTCCTGGACTGCTTTGATTGACAGGATATCTGGTGTAGCTTAGGGGAAAAAAGGCCATCTGATTTTTCATTTTCAAAAGACTCCATTGTTTAAATCTCAGGGGTTTGTTTTGACAGCTGAGTTCATCATGAATGCTTAGCTGGAGAACATGGAGGGGCATGGAGAGTATGAGGGGACATGAGAGGGGCATAAAAATTATGAGGGGGTATGGGCAGTATGAGTGGGCATGGGGAGGTTGAAGGGGCATAGAGGGAGTATAGGAGTATGAGGGGGAAAATGAGGGTATTGAGGAATGGAGGGGGCATGGGATATGAGGGAGCGTGGGGTTTGAGGGGCCATGGGAACAGCATGTGTGGTGGGTGGGGGATGAGGGGTGAGGGTTTGAGGGCCAGACATTCATCATTACAATTGGGACAATGTCCCAGTAAACGGAGGCAGGCGTTGTAGCCTGCCAGTTTTGCCATACCCTATTTCCAATGTCACCTCGGGTCTGCCCCCAGATGCACCCTTGCCTCCCTGGATTGAAAATAGGGTGGGCAGGGTCCTTTTTAAAGGAGACAAGTCTGCCGAATTGACAAATTTCTTGACTCAACCTTCCCATCTCTTCCATGAAAATCCAGCCGTCAATGTCTAAACTTATGCATGAGTAATAACCACTTGAATGACGATAGCTTATGGAAATATATCTCAAGAATGAGTCAATATTTTAGCATTCCTGCTGAGAAATTTTCTGCCCATCTATATCTTTCTCACACCTTTTAATGAAACTCTCGAATACAGCTTGAAAGATCACCAAAGCTTCGTCTCTGAAAACTTGTGCATTGATTTTTCCTTCAATCTTGAATTTTACAAAGCATACTTATAAAATTCTAGTGTTTTACAATCCTTTATGAAATGTTAAAAGTTATAAAGATGTTTCTGGAACAATTTGATCACTTTTTTTGCAAACTTATAAAATTCTGTTCCTTTCATCTTGAAAGCAAGTCAGCTTAGCATTATCGCAAAGGTCACGTTATTTTGCTCCTTTTGCAACCATTTATGGTAATTATATCTTCCTCTAGAGTTTATAGTAATGTCATAGAGTTATTTACAGCACAGGAGGAGGCCATTTGGCCCATATAGTGCATGCAAGGTCCCCAGAGAGTAATCCAGTCAGTAACACTCCCCTGCTTGGTCCTCATAGCCCTGCAGATTTATTTCCTTCAATTGCCCATCCAATTTCCTTTTGAAATCATTGATTGTTTCCGCATCCACCACCCTTGTGGGCAGTGGGTTCCAGGTCATTACCATTCACTGCATTAAAAAATTATTCCTCACATCCCACACGCATCTCTTGCCCAAAATATTAAATCTGTGTCCCCTGGTCTTCTATAATCACCTAATGGGAAGAGATTTTCCTTGTCTATCTTTCTCTAAGCCTGTAAGAATCTCGTACACCTCTATCAAATTTCCCCTCAATCTCTTTTGCTCCAAGTAGAATAAACCCTGCCTTCCCAACCTAACCTTGTAACTAAAGTCTCCCATCCCTGGAACTAAGGTCTAGACCTTTAACAAATGTTTACAGACTAATTGAATGCATGTGCAAACATCGCCTTCTATAATACTTGAAAGCTTTCAGGCTTGTGATAACTTTTATTGCCCTCAATGCTGTTCACAATGACTATTCTGAACCAAAGGTTGGGACTTTTTTTTTTAAAGCTTATCTGCATTTGCTTGTATTGCTTTCTGTCACGCAATTGGAGTCTGGTGCTTGACTTAGAGTTTTGTGTTAATAATATACAGGATGTACTAAACAAAAAAGATAACACATTATATGAGGGAGATTAACTTAAACACTTCCTTTTTGTTCCTGTGCCATTTGGAAAACCTCTTCAAACTATGCCTCTGCTGGGCACACTTGCAGTAGTGTAGATTAAGCAGTATATGTGTTAGAAGCATGGTTATATGAAAAACAGGTACAAACATGAGCTTGATATGGCAACACCCACCAGTGTATTTTTCGTAAATGCTAAACATGCAGTGTGTATCATTTTAGCAATAAAAATACTTAAAAATCTTGCACTGGAATAAACAGTAGAAGTGCATACTTACACAAAGGCTACTAGTCAACAGCTTGCTGCATAGACTAATTCCTATCGTATAAAACCCTACCTGTGGCACCAGTAGTTTTAATCCCTTCCAGATGCTCACCGACATGCGACACATATGGGAAAAATCACTTACCCTCCTAGTGACTAACACTTCCTATGGGACAAAGAATGTTTTGTGTGGAAATTTAGATTTTGCTTAAATTTCCTGTCCATGTTATCCACCCAATTTGCAACCAGGCAAAAATATTTTAATGTACTATCATACATCTACAATGAAGCCAATTACTGAGGGATGAATCTGGTCCACTTTCATTTCAAACTGATGTAGAGAGAGCTAACACGAGGGAAAAATCTACTTGGCCTTGTCGTCACCAATCCACCTGTCACTGATGCATCTGTTCATTATTGGTAGAGGTGACCACTACACAGTCCTTTATCCCATCTTTACACTGAGGCCATTCTTCATCGTGTTGTGTGGCACTATCTCTGTGATAAATGGGATAGATTCAGAACAAGTCCAGCCAGAAACTGGACTTTCATGAGGCATTGTAGATCATTCAAAGCAGAACAGTTGTATTCCACTAGAATCTGTAACCTCATGGCCCGGCATATCCTTCACTCTACCATTACCATTAACCAGGTCAAAGATTAAGTTTCTGCAGGGAGTGGCTCACCTGACTCCTCAAAGCCTTTCCAAAATCTACATGGAACAAACCAGGAGTGTGATTGAATACTGTCCATGTGTTTAGATGATTGCCACTTCGACAAAACTCATGGAACGTAACGTCATCCAGGACAATATAGCACTTGATTGTCACCCCATCCCCCACCATGAACTTTAACTCCCCTCCAACACTGACACACTGTGGCTGCAATGTGTACCATCTCCAAGATGTACTGCAGCAACTTGCCAAGGCTTCTTCAGTCGCATCTCCTAAACCCACAACCTCTACTACTTCGAAGGATAAAGTCAGCAAGTCCATAGGAGCACCGCAGCCTGCAAGTTCCCCTTTAAGTCACGCACAATCCTGACTTTGAACTATATCACCATTCCCTCATTATTGCCGAAAGTCATGGAACTCCCTGCTTAACAGCACTATGGGTGTTCAGCTGACAGAGTGCAGCGGCTCAAGAAGGCAGCTCACTATCACTTTCTCAAGGGCAATCAGCAACAAGCAATAACTGATGATCTAGAATGACTTAAGGATCCAATAAAAACGCATATACAGATCTTGGGATTGTTACTGGGATTGTTCTTGCTGAGGAGGACTGCAATCCATTGGCATACATAAGTAGCAAGAAGAAACATTTTAGGTTTATTTTTTATTCATTTATGAGATGTGGATCTCACTGGCTGGGCCAGCATTTATTGCCCATTCCTAATTGCCCTTGAGAAAGTGGTGGTGAGCTGCCTTCTTGAACCGCTTGCAGTCCCTGTGGTGTAGGTGCACCCATATTGCTGTTAGGGAGGGAGTTCCAGGACTTTGACCCAGCGACAGGGAGGGAACAGCGATATATTTTCAAGTCAGGATGGTGAGTGGCTTAGCACCATAGAACCAAAGAAAAGTTATGGCACAGAAAGAGGCCATTCAGTCCATCATATCTGTGCCTGCCAGAAAACGATGAAAAAAAAACTAGTCGCTCATTTTAATCCCACTTTCCAGCACCTGGTCTGTAGCTTTGCAAGTTACAGCACTTCAGCAGATGCAGATCCAAGTGCCTTTTAAATGAGTTGAGCATTTCAACCTCAACCACCGATTCAGGCAGTGAATTCCAGACTCCCACCACCCTCTGGGTGAAAAGGTTTTTCCTCATGTCCCCTCTAATCCTTCTACCAATCACCTTAAACCTATGCCCCCTGGTAATTGACCCCTCAGCTAGGGGAAACGAGTCTTCCCTGTCTACCCTATCTAGGCCCCTCATAATTTTGTACACCTCCATTAGGTCACCCCTCAGCCTCCTCTGTTTTAAGGAAAACCCTAGACTATCCAATCTCTCCTCACAGCTGCAATTTTCAAGCCCTGGAAGCATTCTTGTAAATCTCTGTACTCTCTCCAGAGCAATTATATCTTTTCTGTAATGTGGTAACCAGAACTGTACACAAAATTCCAGCTGTGGCCTAACCAGCATTTTATACAGTTCCATCATTACATCCCTGCTTTTGTATTCAATACTTCGCCCAATAAAGGAAAGCATTCCATATGCTTTCTTTGCCACCTTGTCCACTTGTCCTGACACCTTCAGGGACCTGTGGACATGCACCCCAAGGTCCCTCACTTCCTCAACCCCCCTCAATATCTCCATGTTTATTGAGTATTTCCTTGCTTTATTTGCCCACCCCAAATGCATTACCTCACACTTTTCCAGATTAAATTCCATTTGTCACTTTTCTGCCCACTCAACCAAACCATTGATATCATTCTGGAGACAACAGCTATCCTCTTCACTATCAACTACACGGCTAATTTTTGTGTCACCTGCAAATTTCCCAATCATACCTCCCACATTTATGTCCAAATCATTAATATATACAACAAACAGTAAGGGCGCCAATACTGAGCCCTGTGGAATACCGCTGGAAACTGTTTTATGTTCGCAAAAACATCCATCGACCATTACCATTTGTTTCTTGTCGCTGAGCCAATTTTGCATCCAACCTGCCACCTTCCCCTGTATCCCATGGGATCTCACTTTCCTGACCAGTCTGCCATGTGGGACCTTGTCAAATGCCATACTAAAATCCATGTAGACAACATCCACTACACTACTCTCATCAATCCTCCTTGTTACTTCCTCAAAAATTTCTATTAAGTTAATAAGACATGACCTTCCCCTAACAAAACCATGCTGACTATCCCTGATTAATCCTTGTCTTTCTAAGTGACAGCTTATCTTGTCTCTCAGAATTGATTCCAATAATTTGCCCACCACTGAAGTCAGACCGGTCTATAATTTTCTGCCTATCTCTTGCACTCTTTTTAAATAATGGTACAACATTTGCAAATCTCCTATCCTCTGGTACCTTGCCTGTATCTAATGAGGATTGGAAAATGATCCTCAGAGTATCCGTTATTTCCTCCCTGGCTTCCTTTAACAGCCTGGGATACAATCCATCTGGCCCTGGTGCTTATCCACCTTCAAGGATGTCAGTCACTCCAGTATTTCCTTTCTCACTATGCTTATTGTATCTAACATTTCACCATCCTCCTCATTAACTAGAATGTCTGTATCATGCCTCTCCTTAGTGGAGACGGAGACAAAATGCTCATTGAGAACCCTGCCCACATCTTCAGCATCAACGCATAAGTTACCATGTACATCTCTGAAAGACCCTACCCTTTCCTTAGTTACTCTCTTGCTCTTAAGGTACTGGTAAAACACCTTTGGGTTTTCTTTGATTTTACCTGCCAATATTGTTTCATATCCTCTCTTTGCTTTCCTAATTTCCATTTTTACTTCACCCTGTACTTTCTATACTCCTCTAGGCTTTCTACAGTACCAAGTCTTTTGTAACCGTCAGAAGCTTTCTTTTTCTGCTTTATCTTGGCCAGTAAGCTTCTGGATAGCCAGGGAGCTCTAGATTTGGCAGTACCACATGTCTACACTGTGCTCGTAGAATCATTCTTTTTGGCTCCCACTGATTTGACACTGTTTCCCTTCTAATAGCCGCATCCAGTCCACTCTCGCCAGCTCACCTCTCAGCTTTGTAAAATTTGTCTTCCCCCAATTTAGAACTTTCACTCCTGTTCTACCGTTGTCCTTTTCCATAATGATGCTAAATGTAATTGTGTTTTGGTCACTATCTCCAAAATGGTCCCCCACTGCTACTTCATCCACTTGCCCAGCTTCATTTCCTAAGACTAAATCTAGAATTGCACCCCCTCTCATTGGGCTCGTTACATGCTGGCTAAAAAAGTTCTCTTGAATGCAGTTCAAGAATTTTACACCCACTGTGCCCTTCACACTGTTCGTATCTTAATTGATATTAGGGTAGTTGAAGTCCCCAACTATTACTGCCCTATTGTTTTTGCTTTCAGAAATCTGCCTACATATTTGCTTGTCTAACTCTCTTCCACTATTTGGGGGTCTGTGGCACATTCCTCGCATTGTGGATGCCCCTTTTTTATTTCTGAACTCAACCCATATGGCCTCATTTGATGCCTCATTTAGTTTATCATCCCTCACCACAACTGTAATTAATTCTTTAACCAATAATGCTTCATCATATTTTTTACCCCCCTCCCTATCCTGCCTGAAAACTCTATACCCGGGGATGTTGAGCTGCCATTTTTGTCGCTCCTTAAGCCAAGTTTTCTTTATTTGTTATACTCCTTGCATTTACATATATACCTTTTAATACTGCCAAATTCCTGCACTGCACACTTTTTAACCTGTGCTTCTTCTGTCTTTCAGAGTCACTCACTAATTCCCCATCTCCTGTTCCCTGCTCTGACTTTGCCCTCAGGTCCCCAGCCCCCTGCCAATCTATTCTAAACCCGCCCTCCAACAGCACTAGCAAATCTCCCTGTGAGGATATTCATCTCAGCCCTGTTCAGATGTTGACCGTCCAGCTTGTTGAGGTCCAACCTTCCTTTTCTCCGGAACTGGTCCCAATGCCTCAGGAATCTGATGCCCTCCCTCTTACACAAGCTTTCCAGCCATGTGTTTAATCACTCAATCCTCCAATTTCTACACTCACTTGCACATGGGTTGGGAGTAATCCTGAGATTACTGCTTTAGAGGTCTTGCTTTTCAATCTCCTTCCTAGCTCCCTAAAGTCTGCTTTCAGGACCTCATCCCATTTCCTACCTAAGTCATTGGTACCCATGTGGACCAAGATCTCTGGCTGATCACCCTACCCCAGAAGAAGAATGTCCTGCAGCTGCTCCATTACATTCTTGACCCTGGCACAGGGAAGCAACATACCATCCTGGAGTCATGTCTAAGGCCACAGAAATGCCTGTCTGTTCTCCTACCTAATGAATTCCCTATCACTATAGCTCTTCCTTTCTTCTTCCTCCCCTCCAGTACAGCTGAGCCTCTCATGATGCCACAAACTTGGCTCTGACTGTACTCCTCTGGGGAGCCAGCACCCTCACCAGTATCTAAAACAGAAAATTGATTTGTGAGCAGGACCTCAGGGGACTCCTGCATCACCTGCCTAGTTTTCTTGGACTACCTGGCAGTCACCCATTCCCTTTCTACCTCCAGGCTCCTAAGCTGCGGTGTGACCACCACTCTGAATGTGCTATTCACATAGCTTTCAGCCTCGCGGATGTGCCACAGTGACTCCAGCTGCCACTTGAGCTCTGAAACCCGGAGATCAAGGTTCTGCAGCTGGTGACACTTGCTGCACATGCGGTCGTTTAGGACATCGGGAGCATCAACAACTTCCCACATATTACAGGATGTGCATTTCACATGACCTAGCTGCCCTGCCATGGCTTCAATTTACTTCTTTTACGTTTACTTTATTTTACTTGGCATACTTCTATTAACTTTATATCACTTGGCTCTACTTAATAAACCTTACCAAAAGTAGAGTTCCTGCTTTATTTTAAACCTTAGGAATGGTATAAACCTTAAACACTTTCTAGATACTCACCAGATACTCACCAAACAGCTAGCTTCTTCTCTAACCAATCAAGTTGCTTCTTTTCTGTGATGTCACAATTTGTTTCTTTCACTCACCTCTCCGACTGCTCTTCCCCAAGGTGAGTGATGTAGGCTGCATTTCCCAGGCTGTATTTATTCTCTCCCCGCTCCATGTATCTCTCACAGGTCCGCCTCTCCGACTGCTCTTCCCGAAGGTGAGTGTTGTAGGCCACACTCCCCAGACTGTATTTATTCTCACCCCACACTATGTATATCCCACAGGTCCGCCTCTCCGACTGCTCTTCCCAAAGGTGAGTCACTGATCTTCCTGCAAGGAGAGGGGAGCTTCAAGTGGTGGTGTTCCTATGTATCTGCAACTCTTGTCCTTCTAGATGGTAGCAGTCGTGGGTTTGGAAGATGCTGCCTAAGGAGCCTTGGTAAGTTTCTGCAGTGCATGTTCTAGTTGGTACACACTGCTGCCATTGTTAGTCAGTGGTAAAGGGAGTGAATTCTTGTGGAAGGGATGTCAATCAAGCAGGCTGCTTTGTCCTGGATGGTGTCAAGTTTCTCAAGCTTGAAGTTGCACTCATCCAGGCAAGTAGACAGTATTCCATCACACTCCTGACTTGTGCCTTGTAGATGGTGGACAGGCTTTGGGGATTCAGAAGGTGAGTTACTCACTGCAGAATTCCTAGCCTCTGACATGTTCTTACAACCACAGTATTTGTATGGCTAGTCCAGTTCAGTTTCTGGTCAATGGTAACCTCCCAGAATATTGATAGTGGGGAATTCAATGATGGTAATGCCATTGAATGTCAAGGGGCGACAGTTTGATTCTCTCGTTGGAGATGGTCATTGCCTGACACTTGTTTGGCACGAATGTTACTTGCCACTTGTCAGCCTAAGCCTGGATATTGTCCAGGTCTTGCTGCATTTGGACACGGATTGCTTCAGTATCTCAGGAGTCGCGAATAATGCTGAACTTTGTGCAACGATATGTAGTTGAAAAGATATATAGGCTAGCAATGAAGCATTTTGATCTCTACAATGAGTAGACAGTGTTACTCAAAGAGTGGGCCATGGAGGGCATCACAAAACACTGCAGATCTTAACACCGTTTCTATCCACTGCACAGGTATACATACTGTGGCAGCAAAGTTGCACCAATAACTCAGTTTTCTTTAACAAATATCCAGCCAAGCTACTAGAGAAAATTATACTAGAGTTACAAAAAGCGCAGTGTTTTCGTGTATATGGAAGGTAATTCAAGCTGTAATGGTGCATTCTTCATAGTTGTTCATTTCTCTAAGAATGTTGACAGACAGGTAACAAAGCACTGCACTTTTCATGCACTTGAGGATACCTTCAAGTGGGGGGAGTCTGCGTCTGCACATGTATTCAGATACAGGCACCCGTTTACTTCCACAGAAATGATTCTACTTCATGAACACACAAATCACACATTATAAACAGGACATTATGTTACTGACATTTTACACAATGAATTCATCCTAAGTGCTGTTGACATACAAAGAAGACAACCATTTGACTGGATGACTCCTGTGGATTTAAAGCCATGACTAATGACACTGATCCAGAATCCATACACGGAATGAGGAGCATCGATCTGTAAAACCACACCGCCATCAGTTGTAGATGCCTTATGTGAAATGTTGAAGTACAGCTGGAGGTGTTCGGGTACAAATCTAGTGGTGCCTTTCTATAAATTGCCCCCCTCCACCCGATTTTTGCTGTTCTCTGTAAATGTAAAAGGGTTATTATTCATATAATAGTTGATAAAGGAAGATTCTACGTAATACAAAGTTCGGGACCTGCAAGTGTCAGATCTTGAGTGACAGCTGTGGCACACTTTCCTCTAAGGTTATGAAGTATAAGAAAATTATAAGTAGAAGTCCCACTCCAGAACTTGAGCCCAAAAATATAGGCTGACAGTCCAGTGCAGTACTGAGGGAGTGCTGCACCATTGAATGTGCTATCCTTTGAATGGGACATTGAACTGAGGTCCCAACTTGCCTCTTCAATGGATGTAAAGAATTCCATGACACCATTTTGAAGAAGAGCAGGGGTATTATCCCTAGCGTCCTGGCCAATATTTATCCCTCAATCAATATCACAAAAACAGATGATCTGTTCATTTTCACATTTGTGGATGCTTGCTGTGTACAAATTGGCTGCACTGTTTCTCACGTAGAAACATAGAAAATAGGAGCAGGCGTAGGCCATTCGGCCCTTTGAGCCTGCTCCGCCATTCATCATGATCATGGCTGATCATCCAACTCAATAGCCTGCTCCCGCTTTCTCCCTGTATCCTTTGATCCCTTTCACCCCAAGAGCTACATCTAACTCCTTCTTGAAAACATACAATGTTTTGGTCTCAACTACTTTCTGTGGTAACAAATTCCACAGGCTCACCACTCTCTGGGCGAAGAAATTTCTCCTCATCTCAGTCCTAAATGGTCTACCCCATATCCTCAGACTGTGACCCCTGGCTCTGGACTCCCCCACCATCGGGAACATCCTTCCTGCATCTACCCTGTCTAGTCCTGTTAGAATTTTATAAGTTTCTATGAGATCCCTCCTCATTCTTCTGAACTCCAGCGAATATAATCCTAACCAACTCAATCTCTCCTCATACATCAGTCCCGCCACCCCAGGAATCAGTCTGGTAAACCTTCGCTGTACTTCCTCTATAACAAGAACATCCTTCCTCAGATAAGGAGACCTAAACTGCATGCAATACTCCAGATGTGGTCTCACCAAGGCCCTGTATAATTGCAGCAAGACATCCCTGCTCCTGTACTCGAATCCTCTGGCTATGAAAGCCAACATACCATTTGTCTTCTTTACCACCTGCTGCACCTGCATGCTTACCTTCAGCAATTAGTGTTCAAGGACACCCAGGTCTCGTTGCACATTCCCTATCTCAATTTATAGCCATTCAGATAATAATCTGCATTCCTGTTTTTGCTACCAAAGTAGATAACGTCACATTTATCCACATGATACTGCATCTGCCATGCATTTGCCCACTCACTCAGCTTGTCCAAATCACACTGAAGCATCTCTACATCGTCCTCACAGCTCACCCTCCCACCCAGTTTTGTGTCATCTGCAAATTTGGAGATATTACATTTAGTTCACTCATCTAAATCATTAATATATATTGTGAATAGCTGGGGTCCCAGCACTGATCCCTGCAGTACCCCACTATTCACTGCCTGCCTTTCATAAAAAGACCCGTTTATTCCTACTCTTTGTTTCCTGTCTGCCAACCAGTTTTCTATCCATCTCAATACACTACCCCCAATTCTATGCGCTTTAATTTTACACGTGGGACTTTGTCGAAAGCCTTCTGAAGGTCCAAATAAACCACATCCAGTGGCTCCCCCTCATCAACTCTACTAGCTACAGCCTCGAAAAAATCCAGTAGATTTGTCAAGCATGATTTCCCTTTCATAAATCCATGCTGACTCTGTCCGATTCTGCCACTGTTTTCCAAGTGCTCAGCTATTAAATCTTTTATAATGGACTCTAGAATTTTCCCCACTACTGTCGTCAGGCTGATTGGTCTATAATTCCCTGTTTTCTCTCTACCTCCCTTTTTAAATAGTGGGGTTACATTAGCTACCCTCCAATCTGTAGGAACTGTTCCAGAGTCTATAGAATCTCGGAAGATGACCACCAATACATCCACTATTTCTAGAGCCACTTCCTTAAGTACTCTGGGATGTAGATTATCAGGCCCCGGGGATTTATCGGCCTTCAATCCCATCAATTTCCCCAACACCACTTCCCTACTAATACTGATTTATTTCCGTTCCTCCCTCTCACGAAACCCAGTGTTCCCCAACATTTCTGGTATGTTATTTGTATGTATTTAGTTGGTCAGCCATTTATTTGTTCCACATTATAAATTCCTCTGTTTCAGACTGTACATTTGTCTTCACCAATCTTCTTCTCTTCACATACCGATAGAAACTTTTACAGTCAGTTTTTAGTCGGTGCAATAATGACTGCACTTCATTTGCTGTAAAGTGCTTTGGGACTTCCGGTGGTCGTGAAAGATGCTATATAAATGTAAGTCTTTCTTTATACAATATGCTGAAAATGGCAGTTCAACAACCTGTCTGCATTACATAACAAAAACAGAAAATGCTGGAAAAACTCAATGGGTCTGGCAGCATCGGTGGTTTTTCCAGAATTTTCAATTTTTATTTCAGATTTCCAGCATCTGCAATATTTTGCTTTTATATTTATGTTTGTGTTACATGTTAGTTTCAGCACTGGAACTAGCTCCCTTGAAAATCCCTCTCTCAGTTCATGTGGAATAGTTAAAGAACAGCAAAAGGTCTGTCGTAAAAAGAAAAGCTGTGGGCCTTGCCTACTCTCAAATAAACCATTTGGGTGTTTTTTTACAACCTCAAGAAATTTGTGCTTAAGGATGCTGTCATTTAATTTCCTGGCACCATACGCAATGAGTGCTGATATAAGATAACTAACAGGCTGATAAGTGGTAAAATGTTGTAATAAACATACAGTCACTAATGTTTGTCTTTTTTCTCCAGCCAGATTGTATTTGCAATAAACAAAGCAATACGCAGAAGATGAAGCAATCTAAATGATAGTAACTTAATCCACAATTTACCAAAATATAGTTAAAAATATTACATCCACAAGCACTCTGAATTTTTATAAATTCCCATGTCCACATTTATAATGAAAACTGCTCATGTAAGCTTGTCACGTTGTATGTGTGGACTGAGATAATCCAGATACTTGTTCTGCAGATATGTGTTTAAAAGCCAAGAAAGGGCCTGTTCACTAATGGTTCCACAGGGTCCAACTCCATTTACAATTCCTCCAACAATGAGACAGCCCACGCCAAACTACAACATGATCTAGATAACACCCAGACTTGGTCTGACATGTGACAGACAACATTTGCAACTCAGAATTGCCAAGCTTTGATCAGCTCAAACGCACAAAAAAAAATCTACCAGTTCCCTTACTTCCTTCAGGAAGCCACTATCTTCCCCATTATCAACATCATGACAGTCGCTACTAGATAGTAGCTCAGCCGGACCAGCCATCTCAACACAGTAATTATAAAAGCAAGAGAGAGACTACATAATCTGTAACAGGTGGCTCACCTCCTGACCTCTCAAAGCCTCTCCATCATCTACAAGGCTCAATTAGGAGGGTAATAAAGTCTTGTCTTTTATCTGGAGGGGTCCAACTGCAGCAAGACTCGAGAAGTTCGATACCATCCAGGACAAAGCAACTTGCTTGATCAGTACCCCTGCTATTGCACTCAAACCTACACCCAGCATTGCATATGTACTATCTATGATATTTGCTACAGCCAATCATGATTAAGGTCAATGACAAGATCCTGGAAAATCTGAAACATTTTCCACATCTTGGGATCCTCCTCTCTATGAAGGCAAACATAGATAATGAAATTCATCATCACCTCTAATGTGCCTATTCATCCTTTAGCTGACTAAGGAAAAGTATATTTGATGACCAGGATCTCAAACCCAAGACTAAGGTCAAGGTTTACCAGGCACCAGTGATCGCCACACTCCCATATGGTTCGGAGGCTTAGACGATCTACAGCAGGCACATCACAGCACTGGAGAAGCACCACTAGCTGCATCTTTGCAAGATTCTCCAGATCCATAGAACCATAGAAAAGTTACAGCACAGAAGGAGGCCATTCGGCCCAACTTGTCCATGCCAGCCCGAGGACACACAGGTGCCCTTTCTAATCCCACCTTCCTGCACCCGGCCCATAGCCCTGCAGCTTACAGCACTTTAGGTGCAGATCCAGGTATTTTTTTAAAGAGTTTAACGTTTCTGCCTCGACCACCAACTTGGGCAGCAAATTCCAGACACCCACTACCCTCTGCATAAAAAAGTTCTTCCTCATGTCCCCCTTACACCTTCTGCCACTTATCTTGAATCTATGTCCCCTGGTTCTAGAATTCTCCATCAAGGGAAACAATTTTATCCTGTCGACTCTTATCTATTCCCCTCATAATTTTGTACACCTCAATCAAGTCACCTCTCAGCCTTCTTTGTTCTAAGGAAAATAACCCCAACCTATCCAATCTCTCCTCGTAGCTACACTTTTCTAACCCTGGCATCATTCTTGTAAACCTCCTCTGCACTCTATCCAGAGCTATTACATCCTTCCTGTAATGTGGTGACCTGAACTGCGCACAATACTCCAGTTGTGGCCTCACCAGTGTTTTATACAATTCCAATATTATATCCTTACTTTCATATTCTATACCTCTGCCAATGAAGGAGAGCATTCCATATGCCTTTTTTACAACCTTGTCTACTTGAACTGCTCCCTTCAGGGACCTGTGTACTTGTACGCCAAGATCTCTCACTTCATCTACCCCTCTTAGTATATTCCCATTTATTTTGTAATCCCTGTAACTGTTTGACCTCCCTAAACGTTTGGCCTCACATTTCTCTATGTTAAGATCCATCTGCCACTTTACCGCCCACTCCACCAACCCATCTATATCGTTTTGGAGATTATGGCCATCCTCTACACTATCCACTACTTGGCCAATCTTCGTGTCATCTGCAAATTTCCCATTCGTGCCCCCCACGTTCACATCCAAACCGTTAATATATAACACAAACAGCAAGGGTCCCAACACCGAGCCCTGTGGAACACCACTTGAGATAAATTTCCATTTGCAAGGGCATCCATCGACCATTACCCTTTGTTTCCTGTTACAAAGCCAACCTTTTATCCAGTTTGCCACATTACCCTGAACCCCATGGGCTTTTACTTTCCTGACCAATCTGCCATGTGGGACCTTGTCAAATGCCTTGCTAAAATCCATGTACACAACATCCACTGCACTACCTTCATCAACCCTTCTTGTCACTTCCTCAAAGAATTCAATCAAATTTGTGAGGCAAGACCTTCCTTTAACAAATCCATGCTGACCATCCCTGACTAGTCCATGCCTTTCCACATGACAGTTAATCCTATCTCTCAGGATTGATTCTACTAATTTGCTCACCACCGATGTAAGACTAACTGGCCTATAATTGTTTGGCATTTCCTTTGATCCCTTTTTAAACAATGGAACTACGTTTGCATTTCTCTAGTCCTCCGGTACCTCCCCTGTATCCAGTGGTAAGAAAGGCAGCCCAACATAGCATTCTGTCTCAAGCCAACTTTCCCAGCATCGAGGCGCTAATCAATCAAAGCCAGCTCCACTGGATGGGAGATATCAGTTGTATGCCTGACATTAGACTCCCCAAGCAACTGCTCCATTCAGAACTCAGATACAGCAGGACACTGCCATATGGACAGCAGAAACACTTTAGGGATGTCCTCAAGATCCCTGAAGACTTCAAACATACCCACAGACTCATGGAAGTCCCTGGCTTGCGACTAACCAAAATGTGGAGCGTTCATTCAGGAAAGCACCAAGCACATAAAAAGGCTTTGTCAGAATGTGCAGAAGCAATGTTGAGGCATTGGAAGGAGTGCTCAAACCCCCAAACAACACATCTACCTAACCCTTCAAGCAGCACCTGCTCCTCATGTGTCAAAGTCTCCAAATCACTCATTGGACTTAGCAGCCATTTCAGAACCCATTGAAGCAGAGTGAAACCAGGTCATCCTCGATCTCAAGAGACTGTCTAAGAAGAAGAGAAGAACCTACAAGATTCGCTGCAGCCAATCCACAACCCCACTTTGATAACCTCAAGAAAACTGAAGACCAAGTTACGGAAACACCGATTCTCCCCTTCAAGTCATACACTATCCAGACCTAAGCATATACCACAGGTTCTTTCATCTTTGCTGGGTTAGTAACCTATAATTCCCTACCTCCCACCATCACTTCATATTCTCTGCATTAAATTCCATTTGCCATGTATCTGCCCATTTTACCTGTACTCCTAAAGTCTTCTGCTATCCATTGCTTACTACATTTCGAGTTTCATATTGCCTGCAGACATTGAAATTATGCCCTCTAAATACAAGTTCTGGTCATTCAAAGTGCAGTACTCTTAATACTGGCAGGCTTGAAAGCCTTTAAATAGTGAAATAGCATAGCTGTTGGCCAGCCTATGTGAAAGATTTGTGTGAGCAATAGGACATAGCTAGGCTAGCAGAATGGGCAGACAAGTGGCAGATGGAATTTAATACAGAGAAGTGTGAGGTAATGAATTTTGGCAGAAGGCGTAGGGAGAGGCAATATAGACTAAATGCACAGTTCTAAAGAGTGTGCAGGGACAGTGTGGCATGTGCATGGACCTTTGAAGGTGTCAGGAGATATTGAGAGAGTGATTAGCAAAGCATTTGGGATCTTAGGTTTCATTAATAGAGGAATTGAGTACAAAAGCAGAGAAGTAAGACTAAACCTGTATAAACTCTGGTTAGGCCATCACTAGAGAATTGCATCCTGTTCCAGTCACCACACTTTAGGAAGGATTTAAGGTTCCTTGACAAGGTCCAGAGGAGATTTACCAGGATGGTTCTAGGGATGGGGGATTTTACCTACAAGGTTAAGTTGGAAAAGTTGGGGTTGATTTGATAGAACTGTACAAGATTGTGACAAGCTTGGATATGAAAGACAAGGAAAAACTGTTCCCATTAGCTGATGGTAGAGGTCAGTAAAACAGATGCAATAAACAAAACTCAAGAAGCATAATTGGTTACGCAACAACAGAATCAGATGAGACCTGGTCCAAAGAAACTTTCTTTCTGATTCACCTGTTTCTCACCTTCGCTCCTTTGAATACCATTGCTTTGATTAAAGATACAACTTGTTAACTCGTTATTCATTTGCTGCCTTTAAGACTTTATAGCCTTACGACTTTTTGTCAAACTGAAGTGGAATTTTTAATGACTTCAGCTTTTACCATCAGCAGTGGCTGCGAGGAGTAGTTGAGAAGAGCAGAAAGTCATTCGCAGAAAAGAGAAAAAGATCAAATTGCTTAGAGATAGCTTTAGCAAGGGGTAAGAGGTGTTCCATTTGAAGCGAATTCCTTGTTGAGATGACTAAACTGGAGGACAAGGGCCATAATTGGATTTCAAAAGGTATTTGATAAACATCCGCAACACTGAAATCAAGAAAATTAAAGTTGTATGGAATTTCTACCATTGAAAGTGTGAGATATTGTTAAATGGAAAAGATGGAGGAAAGTAAACAATGGAGTCCAAAAGGGATCTGTTCTGCCATTCATTTTTCATAATTAGCCAGCATTTAGTGTAAAATTTGCTGATGAGTAGTCATGTGATTACTGTAGGGAAGACTGATGGTACCCTGTACCAAGTAGGTGGGCTAAGAATTGTGCCATTGGCAAATGTGAAGTAATGCACTCAATACAAGAAGCATGAAATGTGGATAACATGGATACCTATCTGCTGGAAAATGGAATTAGGAAAGTATTTCTGTTGAATGGCACACTGAAAATATCTACTCATTGTGAGGTAGTTGTGAAGAATGCTATCAGGTCCTGGGATGTCTCTCAAAATTATTTGTTTAAAGCTATATAATCCATTGCTAATGTAAAGAGAATATCATTTTTCTTAATATTATTGTGGGATACTATGAAGCAGGCTTGAGGAGGGCTATGTGGGTGTGTGGCTAATTCAATTAAACTGAAGGCAGTCAGACTGCAAGGTTTAAATCAAAGTATTAGGTGTGAAAGCAGGTATTTTGAAATGGAGGTGGGTGAGCTTAGATGAGATTCCAGTAGATACAGGATGAATGGGAATTTGCATTAGGAGATAAGTGAGGAGTGAATTGTTAACTGTTGAATTACAAAGAGGCATAACAGGAAGTTTTATAACTGGCAAAAATCATAAATAAATAAAGCAAATTTAATGTTTATTTTCCCAGAAGTGCTGTCCATAATGACAACATGAAAGTTTTTATACTCTGGGAAAGGTAACTTCCAAAGAAAGTTTAGAACAATGGGTTTAAAGATCAAAGGGGAAAAAATATATTTAAGGAAAGAGTGAAAGCTATATAAGGTGAGTAGCCATGTGAGATCATGAAAGGTGGACTGTGTGAAGATAGACCTGTGAAAAGCAACCTCTAGCCATCCCAGAGAAGTGCTTGTTTGTTCCAGAAAGCAAGGGTTTGTTACAAGCCTTGATTTCCATTGTTGAGTGAGAGAGGAAAGCCATGTGAAATTCCTCCCTTATCGCAACAGTGGGTGCCTTGTGGTAATATTACTGGATGTTTTATAGATTTAGAATCTATTTGGGCTGTTGCCTGGAAAGGCATGTTTATTTGGGAGTCTAGCTAAGTAGAAATCTTTTGTGGAATGTTGTAGGACTAACTTTAACTGTGTACCTATAATCTTGTGTGTTTAAGCTTTCTTTTCTTTTATTAATAAATGTTTTAATTTAATATTTAAAATTTCCAGAAGTGGTAGTGAAATATTTACACCTGACTTCAGTGCATATACTTTCTCATAATACAAATGCATGTTACAAATTGTTTGATAGCTTGGCCAAGTTTTCCTTTGGGATTTGGTCAGCCCAGCAATTACCACCTGCCATTTCATAACATTAAGTTGACCTTTGGGCTATTATTTCCAAATTTTGACTACATATTTTACAAGGGCAATGATGCATTGAGAGAGTCAACTTACTTTACAAAGGACTAGTGCTCTGAGAGGGCATCCTGGAGAATAACAAGAACAAATCTGAAACTTTAGGTTGCAATAGGAGACTTAGAGAACAGAATATGATTTCATCAAAGAACAGAAGATGTGTAAATTATACAGGTCTTGATATAGAATTAAATACAGCTCAGAAGCAGGCTTTAACTGGTCCATGCCTGTATTTTTGCTCTACATGAACCCCCTCCCACTCTTTTCATCTGACCTCATCAGGATGACCTCCTATTCCTTCCTCCCTTACGGCTTTATCTACTTTTCCCTTAAATGCTTCTATGCTCGTCACCTCAACCTTTCTAACCACTAAAGAAGTTTCCCCTGAATTCCCTATTGGATTTATGTGTGACTATTTAATGTACATCCTATATAGTGGCCCCTAATTTTGATATCCCCCACAAGTGGAAGCACCTTCTTTATGTCTACCTTATCAAACCCTTTCATAGTATTAAAGACCTCCTTTGATCATCCCTCAGCTTTTTCTTTTCCAAAGAAGTGCATTGACCACATGCAAGCACGTAGATGTAGCCATATAATTGAAATTACACTTTGTGTTTATAGAACTGGAAAACTTAGATTCAACCGAGATAGAAATTCTATTATCCTTACCATAGTGGTCAGCTTTACGTTTTCCCATAAAATATGCCATCTACCTTTTTTTTTTATGTGTTTGTATTGGCGAGACAAGGAGAAATTTCATAAGAGCTTTATAGCTCATAGAAACCTATAAACTTCTAACAGGACTAGACAGGGTAGATGCAGGAAGGATGTTCCCGATGGTGGGGGAGTCCAGATCCAGGGGTCACAGTCTCAGGATATGGGGTAGACCATTTAGGACTGAGATGAGGAGAAATTTCTTCACCCAGAGAGTGGTGAGCCTGTGGAATTCGTTATCACAGAAGGTAGTTGAGACCAAAACATTGTATGCTTTCAAGAAGGAGTTAGATATAGCTCTTGGGGTGAAAGGGATCAAAGGGTATGGGGAGAAAGCGGGAGCAGGCTATTGAGTTGGATGATCAGTCATGATCATAATGAATGGCAGAGCAGGCTCGAAGGGCCGAATGGCCTACTCCTGCTCCTAGTTTCTATGTTTCTATAATGAGTTGATAATTCACCAGTTGGAGTATGGGCCTTTGGAGGGAGGAAGCATGATGTGTTGCATAAACTTTTTCCAGTCCATATTTTTTATGTTCCACATGTTAGTGTTACGTTATGTTAGTGATACTACCAGCCTGCCATATTTATATAACATTCCTTTGTCCTCTATTTTAGAAGAATGTATAACCGAGATAGAAATTTACAGATGAAGGATCATTGACCTGACTATTTCTAACTCCACAGATGCTGCCTGACCTACTGAGTATTTCCAGCATTTTCTGTTATTTTCTTTTCCAGTATCCATGATATTTTTGCTTTTGCAAAAAATCAAAGAATTGTTTTACCTCCCCCCCCTCCCCCCACCCCACCCAGAGCTATAGCAACATGAACCAGACTCCCAACAAAAATGTTTGCTACTCTTTTTATAGCTCTTTAAAAATGAGCTGCGTAAATATCTCGTAAAGAAAGGAGTTGAAGAATGCAAAGACATAGACAAAAATAATCAGTGTGCTGTTTGAAACATAGGACCATTGAGGTTTACAGTGCAAAAGGGGGCCAATTGGTCCATCATGTCCATGCTGTTTTTTTTTAACTACAGCAACCCAAAACTCATTCAATTGGCTTTCTCCCCATAGTCCTGTACCATCCTCTGCTCCAATAATTTATCCATATTTCCTTTGAAAGATCCAATTCTCCACCTCGAACATTGAAGAAATACCTCCTAACCTCTATTCAATCTGCATAGCCTTTTCTGTTTATGGAATACATAGGATCATAGAAACATGTGGTACAGAAGGAGACCATTTGACGCACTGTGACTGTGTAGACTTCCAAAGAGCTTTCCAGCCTAATTCCATTTCCCAGCTCTTGGTGCATAGCCTTATGCGTTCACTTCAAGTGCATATCCAAATATTTTATAAATGTGAAATAAAAACAGAAAATGCTGGAAAAACTCAGCAGGTCTAGCAGCATCTGTGGAGAGAGGAACAAAGTTACCATTTTGAATCTAATATGACTCTTCTTCTACAGTTGGAGTCATACCCAGCACAAAGTAAGGTGGTTGTGGTTGTTGAAGGTCAGTCATCTCAGCTCCAGGACATCACTGCAGGAGTTCCTCAGAGCAATGTCCTAGGCCCAACTATCTTCAGCTGCTTCATCAAGGACCTTCCTTCCATCATAAGGTCAGAAGTGGGGATGTTTGCTGATGATTGCACAATGTTCAGCACCATTCGTGACTCCTCAGATACCAAAGCAGTCCATGTCCAAATGCAGCAAGACCTGGACAATATCCAAGCTTGGGCTGACAAGTGGCAAGTAACATTTGCGCCACACAAGTGTCAGGCAATGACCATCTCCAACCAAGAGAGAATCCAACCATTGCCCCTTGATGTTCAATGGCATTACCATTACTGAATCCCCCACTCAATACCCTAGGGGTTACCATTGACCAGAAACTGAACTGGACTAGCCATATAAATACTGTGGCTAGAAGAGCAGGTCAGAGGCTAGGAATCATGTGAGGAGTAACTCACCTCCTGACTCCACAAAGCCTGTCCACCATCTATAAGGCACAAGTCAGAAGTGTGATGGAATACTCCCCACTTGCCTGGATGAGTGCAGCTCCCACAACACTCAAGAAGCTTGATACTGTCCAGGTCAAAGCAGCCTGCTTGATTGGCACCACATCCACTACTTAATAACCTACTTAAAATAAATGAGTTATCTCCTACTATGAAGTAGTGGATGAAGGAACATCACGCAATCTCAGTTATCCTTTATCCACTAATATCATCAACAGTAATTTTTAGTCTAATATTTATTAAAAATACTGTGGCAGAATGAGTTTGTGCAAACTAATCCTAGTGGTTAGAATCTACAGTTTAAGAGAACTTTCAAATTCTATGAAGTTGATCCAACTTTAGCATAGCTAAGTTGGTGTTTCAGTCATTCTCTTTGAAAGATTTATTACAATTACTCCATCACTCATGAGTTAGCAGGTCTTACTCACAAAGTGAAATCTGTGTTCAATGGTTTGAAGTTGAAATCCTACATCCAAGCCCATTTCCTTCTGAACATGGCCATGGCTTAATATCTTGCAGTTGTACTTTATAAGGCAGTAAATCTGGCTAAAAGTATCACTCCTGCCACTAAAGTCAACATCCCTTCCCTCTGCCACAGGTGCACTGGATATACTATCTGGTACTCAGAATATACTTTCTACAGAATGCACTGCAGAAAACCGTCATTAATTCAATAGCATGCCCCCAACCCAGCCCTGTGAATAGTAGCACTTGTGGTTTTCCTTTTCAACCCCATTCTTATGCAATCTATCACCACTTTGGTAAAAGTGACCTTTTTGAGATGGATTTCTAGCTGGAGCATTGCATCTTTTAAACCATTCAGCAGATGACCAGTATGTTTAGTAAATTATTTCAATGATAATGCTAGAGAGTGTTCGGTAGATTGAAGGAATACTATAATTTACCAGTTTGAAAGAAGTAGGTTAACATCAATCAATTCCATTTAAGTCGTAGAACAGTTGAACCATAGTTTGATCAGAGCACTTTTTAATACCTAGTAAAGAAACACAAACCACTGAACAGATTAAGTACTGTGTTGTTGATGATGTTAATGCACAACATGTTCCAAGTGCTATGTTCATACTTTTCAATTTACAACTCACAATTATGATATAATTTATGGGTTTATTGTGTGTTAAAATACAGAATGGTTAAACTTAATTTAGGAAACAGTTTCAATTTATAAAATTCTATATATTTAACAGCTTTATCAACAACCACTGATTTTGATTACTGTAAATATATTACACATTTCGTTGATATATATATATATATATAGCATATAATCAAAGCACAAAAATGAAAGTGTTCAAGTTAAGTTATGGAACATTGAACTTGGAGATAAAAAGAAATTATAGCAGCCATCTAAATGTGTTAAAGCTTATGAGACAATATAAAAATACAAATCTTAAATAAGGTTTATCATATGTATCTTGTGTTATTGCAACCATACAGATGTATAAATATATAACAATATTTCCTATTTTGTAGGAAAGATCAATCACATTTAAAATGAGTAGGAAGAAATGAATGTCATATAATATAATAGTGGTCTAACATATCTATTTGATCTAACAAATATGTTAAAAAAAAATAACATTTCAATATTTAACAGCAGTTCACAGATATAGGCTAAGTCTGGAAATTGCACAAAGGTGGCAATCACCTGAGATTTTGTATGGGTTCAGAGAAATAACGATACTTAATTACAGGGCACAATAAATTGCAATTGGGCAATGGCTATGTACAGTAATGGAATAAAGGGTTTTCAAAGGATTATATGGTAAGGATTTTGTTTTAAAGTATTGCTGTTCCTGAACTTCTCACGTGCGTTGCATAAAGGTTTTAAAAACACATGCACTTCCTCCAGTCTACCTTCACAAAATACCCAATAAAGTCACCTACAGTTTGCCAAAGACAAATTATTACATCTTTGCAAGTAACAACTCTATTGTCAGTTCCAGGGCAGCTTCAATATGCAACAATCACTACATTAACTAGCCTGAATTTGTAGCTTGTTTTCTGTGGTTATTACCTGTCAATCCATTTGACTTCAAGCATTTCAAAAGCAATGCATCAAATTTAAAAGTGTGCTTATTAATTCAGCCTCAAGATAATTTTGATTGATTATTCTCATAGACACTCAGCATTGTACCCTAAATTTATTGAATATAACAGCTGAAAACAGCATTGTTAAAGATTGTATCAAACTATTAATATTTGAAATCACTGGTCCTTTCGATATTGGTGATTTGATCTCAAAATTCAATGAATGGCAGGGTGATTTCTGCTGGAATAACTGAAATCATCTAAAGTCTTCTTAGATAGCAGCTTCCAAACTCACGACCACTAACATCTAGAAGGACAAGGGCAGCGGATAGATGGGAACACCACCACCTGGAAGTTCCCTCCAAGTCACTCACCATCCTGATTTGGAAATATATTACTGTTCTTTCACTGACACTGGGTTAAAATCCTGGAACTCCCTCCCTAACAGCATTGTGGGTGTACCTACACCAGATGCACTGTTTAAGAAGGCAGCTCACCACCACCTTCTCAAGGGAAATTAAGGATGGGCAATAAATGCTGGCCTAGCCAGCGGTGCTCATAACCCATGAACAGACAAAAAAGGAGATTTCCTGCATATTGAAAATGTCCTCCTCATTTTTGCAACTTATATCATTTTGCAAAGTTCCCATAAAATTTGCATAATCAGTTGACCCTTGTGTTTTGCTGTTTGTTTGGTCTATTGAAGAAAAGAAACTGCACTGTGAGATGTCAACAGTTCTGTTGGAGGCCCTTATTTAGATTTAGCCTTGCCTGATGAGGGAACCCCTTTTATAATTTATGTACTCCTATCCAAAATAAACCTTGTTGCATCTGATTAATTTGGTCAACTGGAACCCTGTGCAGGATGGAGATAAGGAAGTGCAAAATTTACTTTCATGATGAGGAAGTTTCTGTGAAAAGTTTTTATTTTAATTTTCAACAGTCTTAACAGTGTGATTGGTCCTACTTCAGAGGATTAGGCATAAAGGATTGGAACATTAACATACTGGGGAAGTACCTTACCACTGCTGTGATGAAATCAACCAACAATCTACAGTTTCATCTGAGGCTTAAATTTTGGTCCAGTTTGCTGTAGCCAGTCCAGTTTTCTTAATATGCATTAGAGCATTAATTTAACCAGATATTGTATTTTGAAAGAAGATGCCTGAAAGTAGTCAAATTAATATATGTACACCATGGACAGCAACGTATCTGCCTTGTTTCTTAAATATTAATTTGTTTTGTTTTACTGAACGTATTGTACCTAATTTAAATATGAAAATGCTGAATGGGAAGATTACCTATTTACTCCCGTTGACCTAGGCAGCTACCTTCATTATATACTTTGCTATCCAATCTTTTCCCAGAAGATAGACTTCCCAGCGATTCCATACTAAAATGAATTGAACCCCAGATTTTCAGGACCCCTCTCCAGCACAGTCTCCTAAATCATATTCCATCATTAAGCTACTCGGTTTCCTTTTCCCCCTGAAAGTGTTCAGTGTAGCTGAGGTATGAATTCACAGGGGAAGTGTATTACAGTACTTCACCCAAATGACCATTTCTGCGTGCGGGGGCCTGTCCAATCGAAGCTTTATCAACGGCAGGAGAGCATTATGGACAAACCTCACCAGTCAGCATCCACACAACTAGACTTTTCAGCAAGAGTCAGTGGATAATGATCAGCAGTGGGTGATTATTTTTCCCCTTGCCATAGCCCAGGCATGAGGAGGCCAATCGTTTTTCCGGCTGAGACCAGCTAACAGCACAGACCCGATATCAAACGTGGAAGAGTCGTCTTCCATAATAGTCAGTTTCAAACCAGGTTGTGCCTTAATCAACTGAGTTAGCAGTAATGTATTATTTTTAACAGTCAACACAATTACATTCTTGTTCTGTAACAAACGGTAATTCTGGTAGCTATCATGAGCTTGAGATCCCGCCAAATCTTGTCATTTCATTGATTTCTAACAGGCTCTAATTATTTGTACAGCGGTTCATTTAACATATAAAAGCACAATTATTGTTCGTTTGCACTGTAGCTATTTTCTCTCTTGTAATGTTACCTTCATTAGCAACATAATCAATCACTGCGTGTCTGATGCCGCTACCTGATCCGCGGCCGTCGCTTTATTCAGATCTTCCAGCTTCATTACTGCTATATGATGCTTTACTTTAATGTATATGATGTGATATCATAGAAAAGTTATTGATTTAAAAACTGTCATCATCGGTACTCACTGGATTGTATCTGGAGAAGCGCTGAGAGCAAAGCTATTAGTAACTCTTGATAAAAAATGATGTCTTCCATGTAATGTAAAATTACAGTGACTGCCCAGTTACGGAAAGTTTGATCGGCGCATTTGATTTTGGTTAAGCGCAGTGGTGGCGCAGCAGAGAAGGTTGTAGCCAAATTAGGGTGCAGAAGAAAGCATTGAGTCGTCGATTTAGGGGCAAGCAATCTGTGCAAACTGTGAAGCAGTTTCGCCTTCCAAGTGAGACCACCGGAGTGACGCCGCTTGCAATTTTTGACAAGATTAATTCCCTCCCATTTCCGACTACCTGTCCTGAACGTTGACAAGCTTTTGCTGCAACTGTGCGTGGGCGAGCCTGTCTCTCACTACAACCAATCCAATGTGCCCATAGCTTTAGCCCCCACAAAGTAACAGCTCTAGGGAACGGGAATAAAGTACACGCCGCTTCGAATAAGGTGATAATACTGGAAGGCATGATTAACATATCAAAATCTTTGTGTTTGAGCTTACAGCCTCAGACACGCAGAGAAAACCTGATTGTAGCACAGCGGCGGCGTTCGGGTCTGTTAATGTACCTCCAACCCCCGGCTCTACCTGAAACACTGTCAATCGTTGCAGAAAAGAGCCAGTGGGCCTCAGTAACTGGTTTGTCCCCGCTTCACAGCTTGCAGGAATGCCCTTGAGCAGGAAGCGAAGAATTGGGCTTGGGTTCGGAGGGCGGTCAATGTTCCGATACAGGACGGGGTAGGTCACTCATCGGAAATGAAGACCTGAGGACCGTCAGTTTGGAATCACTATTTCAAATCATCACATTACTGAAAATCCGAAAGGGGGCAATGGGGACAGTTAGAGGAAGGGCGGAAGCTGAAATCAGTGTTTGGAAAGAGCGCAGAGCCTCTCACACAGCGAATAACTTTCCGAGTTGGGGGGGTCACTGTTTGTTATGTCGGCAAACTCCAGATGTGCTGTGTTCCCTCCGCACCTAAAGCAGTTTCGGGAGACTATTTAACGTTATTAAGTTCTGAACCTCGGGATCAAGTGTGGATATGTGTGCGCGGACGATCACCCTTAAAACCTCGTTTGATTTCGAGTCTGTGTCCGAAACGCCCCTGCGCCAATGTTGGGAGTAGGTTATATACAGGATCCCCATTTATTGCCCACTTCTTGCTGCCCAAATAGGCACTTAGGTCAGTATACGAGGACTCGTTTCACCATTCCCACAAAAACTATACCTTTTCTCCAGCCATTGACACACGAGCCATGAGGTGCAACACCACTAGTGGGTTAAAGTCAACATTGGGTTAAAGTCAACAACAACAAGCCTCAAGCGGCGCTCGGACCTGGACGCCACAGTCAGGTTGGAATCGTTTTTTTTTAAATTGTAAACTCTTCAGTATTTCGTTTTTTTAACTCACAAAAGAGGCAGAAGTTACTGGTTGTCCTCGGCTTGGATTCTCTGGACGGCCGCCTGCAGAGGCTCCATGGTGTCCCGCAGAGTCACGTTGATGGTGAAAGCCTTGGGCTTTATGGATAAGCCGTAGTTGAAGTCCAGGGTGAGCTGTTGCCGGGGGTTCGCGGTGAAGGTGCACTGGTGCATCAGCAGCGAGACGCACAGGAAGAGCTGCAGTTTGGCCAGCTCATCCCCGATACACCTCCTCCTCCCCACCGAGAAGATCATCACCCGGCTGGCCAGGTCCTTGTTGAAGGTGCCGTCCTCGCTGAGGAACCGGCTGGGGTCAAACGTCTCGGGCTGGCGCCACTTCTGGGGGTCGTGGTTGACCGACCACTGGTTGACGAAGATCACGGTGCCCTTGGCGATGTGGTAGCCGTTGAGGAGCGTGTCCCGGGTGGTGGCGTGCGGGATGGTGAGGGACACGAAGCTGCTGAAGCGCATGGACTCGTGGAGAAAGGCCATGAGGTAGGGCATGCGGGGCTGGTCCTCGATGGTGGGGATCCTCTCCCTGCCCACCACCCTGTCCACCTCCTCCTGGATCTTCAGCTGGACTTCGGGGCGCCAGACCAGGTAGAGGGTCATCCAGTGCAGGGCGGTGGACAGGGTGTCCTGGCTGGCCCCGAAGATGTCGCCCACCGTGGCGTCCACGTAGTCGGGGCTCAGCCTCAAGCCCTTGTCGCTGCTCACCTTCTCGTAGTCGATGGTGCGGATGAAAGCGTCCAACATGTCGCGGACCCGGTCCAGGCGGAAAAGCCGCCGGTGCTGCTGCGCTTTCTCCTGGATGAAGGTGTGGAAGTCCTTGTTGAGCTGCTTGAAGTCCTGGAAGACGCTGCGGACGGGGTTGGGGAAGTATTGGAGCCAGGGCATGATGTCCACCAAGCTGCCGGCTCCCACCGTCTGCCCGAAGCGGTGGTTCTTGGAGAGCAGCGAGCGGAATTCCTGGTCGTCGTGACTGTACCTCTTGCCGAAGCAGACGGCGCTCATGACATTGGCCACGGCCACCACCACACTGACCCACGGGTCAAAGTAACCCCCTGCCCGGCTCCGCTGCAGGAAGTGGCCGATGAGCTGGTGCATCTCGCACACCACATGCTGCTCGAAGGCTTTCTTGGTGGCCAGGTTGCTGGTGGAGAAAGCCCGCACGGTGGAGTGGGCCACCTTGCGGTGGAGCCTCCACAGGTCCCCGTGGCTCCTGAAGGCCAGGCTCCGGCCCCCGGACACCACGCCGAACGAGGCGAAGTCGGGTCTGCCCGAGAAATCTCTCCCTTTCCTGACCAGCGCCTGGCGGATGGTCTCCTCCCCGTTCAGCACCACCACCGTGCGGCTGCCCAGCTTCAGGCGGAACACGCTGCCGTACTTCTCGGCCATCCTGGAGAAGGAGAGGTGGGGGGCCGGGCCGATCTGCGCCGCGTTGCCGATCAGGGGCCAGGGGAAAGGGCCCGGCGGGCTCCTCCGGTGCCAGCCCCGCCGCTGGCACTGGAGCCAGCACCAGCCGCGCAGCCCGAGCAGGAGGGAGAGAGCGGCCGCCAGCAGCAGCTGCACGCTCGGCGTGACAGGCAGCCCGCTCTCGGTCAACATCCCCTTCTCCGGGGCACGTCCAAAAGTGCAAGTTTTATTGGAAAGCATGGCAGTCCTGGTGGCTGAATCTCTTCTGCATATTCCTGCTCCCGCGTCGAAAAGCCTTTTCTCCCTCTCCCCCACCACCTCCCCTAAGCTAATGCAGAAGGATATGTTTTATATATATAAGCAATTAAACAGATGCTCCTATATTCCTCAGATGCTCCTGCTTGGATCAGCGGTTTCCCCTGCCGTGCTAAGCCAATTCTGTGTCGCCGGTTGTTGCTGAGCAGCACATAACGCAGACTGTGGCAAACGAAGAAAAAAAAGGTCGAGGGAACCAACTGACCAAGTGTCCAAGCCTCAGCTTCTTCTCCCAGATCACTGTCACCTTGAGCACGTTATATATATATATATATACACAGAGCGAGAGATGCCGACACTGTCCCACCGTCACAGACACACATATAGCAGGCAAACTCTTCTCAGCGTTCACCAAGTCACAGCGAATAGGATCAAAAAAGGATTGAGCCCCCCTTTTTTTTCTCTCCCCCCCCCCCTCCCCCCTCCTCCCTCCTCCCTCCCTCTTTCAGTAAAACAGCTCCAATCGCTTTAGATCGTCAATGAAGAAAAAAAAAACCTTGGCACATCCAACTTGCCTGGTCTTGTCAAAGTGATTGAATGAGAGAGAGCTGGGTCCGGGACACACACATACAGGGGGCTGGTGTGAACTCTCCCCCCTCCCCCAACCACCCCCGACCCCCACCCCCACCCCTACCCCACCCCAAGAAAGTGGTCGCCTCAGCCGGTACAGCGAGCGCTCTTCCAGCCACTCCCCTGTCGCCACCCAGCTGCGATTGGGGGCTACTTAAATGCAATCTCGCACAGAACAATGTGATAACCTGACACCAGCGGTGGCTTTTTAATGGGCGAACGCGAGAGAGAGAGAGTGGAGACCGTTTCCGTCTGTAATCTCCCCGCCCTCCCTTTTGCCCCCGCCTGTTTGCTTATCGTATTTATATTGTGCAGCGTAGATGAAAGGGCTAACCGCAATGTTTATCTCCAAGTAGCGGGTTGGAAATGGAGATTGATGTTTTTAACCTGAAGCCTCGCAGTCTTTATTTCTCCCCCCCGTCCCGCCGATTTAGTAATAAAACAGAAAAACGCTCAACAGGCCAGGCAGCATCTGGGGTGAGAGAAACAGGGGCTTAATGTGTCAGGTCACCAAGAACAACAGCATTTTCTGTTCTTATTCCAGATTTCCAGCATTGGATTCACTATAATTGTCTGGTGACCAAAAGTCTTTATTTCGGGGTGGGGTGGAGGGGATATTTAAATAAACGAGAATGGGAGACAGCGGGAAACGCACTTGATCCGTGGATGCAACAACGATTCTGACTGAGAAATACCCCCACCCCCCGTTTCCCCACCCCCCGGGCTCCCCATCCCACATTTACCGATGCCTGGAGTCACTGTCGCCCTGTTTCTCCCGAGAATTAAACCCAGATTGGTCAGCCCTACTGGTTTTCTTACTGAGCCACTGGCATCTGAGCGCCTCATTCCTCTCTGAGGCCGGGTTAGGGTTTGGATTTGTGCTCTATCACCTCCACTCGATCCCAGCTAATCGACTCTTTTAACTCTCGGTTCTCGCAAGGGTTCGGGTACATTTATAACTACCTTCCATCTTTCATCCCCTACCTCCCATTTTTAATAGTTACAAAGTTTTTAAAAAAGAGCTTTGCCTCTCTGTTACCCCTCTCTCTGCTCTCCCTCTCCGCTACCCCTCTCTCTGCTACCCCTCTCCGCTACTCCCCTCTCTCCGCTACCCCTCTCCGCTACTCCCCTCTCTGCTCCCCCTCTCCGCTACTCCCCTCTCTGCTCCCCCTCTCCGCTACTCCTCTCTCTGCTCCCACTCTCCGCTACCCCTCTCTGCTCTCCCTCTCCGCTACCCCTCTTTCTGCTCTCCCTCTCCGCTACTCCTCTCTCTGCTCTCCCTCTCCGCTACCCCTCTCCGCTACTCCTCTCTCTCTGCTCTCCCTCTCCGCTACCCCTCTCTCTGCTCTCCCTCTCCGCTACCCCTCTCCGCTACTCCTCTCTCTCTCTGCTCTCCCTCTCCGCTACCCCTCTCTCCGCTACCTATCTCTCTGCTCCCCCTCTCTGCTACTCCTCACTCTGCTCCCTCTCTCCGCAACCCCTCTCTCCGCTACCCCTCTCCGCAACCCCTCTCTCCGCTACCCCTCTCCGCAACCCCTCTCTCTGCTCTCCCTCTCTGCTCCCCCTCTCCGCTACCCCTCTCTCCGCTACCTATCTCTCTGCTACTCCTCACTCTGCTCCCCCTCTCCGCTATCCCTGCTACCCCTCTCTGCTCCCCCTCTCCGCTCAGTTCCTCCACTTGTTGCTCCCTCCCCACATCGCTGGGCTGAAAGTCCCCGCTCGGGACTGTGACCGCAGTGAGCGAATTTACTGCTTTCCATTGCAGCATCAAACATCGCCGCCCCTCCTCCCCCTCCACCCCCAAACATACACACACACACCCCCCAAAACCTCCCCGGCACGGAGGAAATGTCGCCCTGGCAGCATTGCCCCACACCCAGCCAGCCCCCAATACTGCCCAAAGACAAGAGACACAAGAGACAGCGGCTGAAGGAAATGCAATAGATGCACGGCTTCTTCAGCCAGGCAAAAGATTTAAATGGATAACAGGAAGCAGCCCTGTGCAGGTGAGTATGCGGGTTTTAAAACACATCATGAATGATGAAATAAAGTTTATGCTTCTGAATAGAAGTGTGTGTGTGTAGCAGTGTTTGTATGTGCGCATGTACACGTGGAAACATACGTGTGCGAGCGTATGCACGTGTGTATGTGCGCGTGTGTAAATGTGTGTGTGCACCAACATCACTAAAACAGATACCATGATCACATTGTGGTTTGTGGGATCTTGCTGTGCATTTCGCTGCCACCTTCCCTGCATTCGAACAGTGACGACACTCGCAGAGCAATTCATTGGCTGCAAAGGCTTTGGACATCTGAGGCTGTAACAGGCGCTATTCATTGTGCATCTCTTTATTTCTGTACATGTGCGGGTGCCTTTGAGGAAACCCATTCTGAACGAATACGCAGTAACCAGCCCTTTCTTAGTTCGCTGTAACGTGATGTTCTCAGCTAGGCACATTTCTCTCCCTATTAAACACTGAGAATACTGGAAACACGCAGCAGGTCAGACAGCAACAGTGAAGATTAAAAAAAAAAGTTAGCATTCGAGGTCGCTGACCTTCCGTCAGAAGCCAGGAAAGTTAGGAATGTAATGGAAGTGAGGCATTTCTCTCCTCCCGGGCGCACCGCAGTTCAAAGAGTGATCGCCTCGCTGGGATAAGGAGCGCTCCCACAGTGGAATTTGAGTCGCTGCGCTCTCTGCTACCGCAGTGAGCAGACCCGGGGAGATCACTGTGTCAGTCACAGGGCACAACATTTCACCTGTGAGTGTTTCATACATCAACAGCCGTTTAACAGAATCGTGTCTGCCTCACTTCCTCTCCAAAACCCCCTTAGTTACTTACACAAATCAAATTCTTTCTTTACACACACATAAATCTTAATCATATAACACGGGCCACGAGACCTTTGACCGCCTTGAAAAATGGCATATAAGTACAAGTTGTGTTTCCTTCGAGTCGTGCTATACCATTTTTGCCGTCGCTCAAATACAAATAGATATCCAACACTTGTGTTTCAAACCATTAAACTCAAATCTGAGGTACCATTTTAAACCACCGCGCCTCCCGCCTGGCTCCCCATCCCACACACATGACTATAAGCCTCCTGACAAGGAGCCGAGGGAGCTTTCCACTTAGTTGCAGATGCGTGAGAAATAACCCCGGCCTCAGTATTACTAATATGTATTCGTAAGGCTGAAGAAAATGTCAAACAGACATGAACAAAACAATGAATCGCCCCAAGTCCCGGCGGTTTGTCGAACTGTTGCAATATTTCTGTGACTGATATTAACATCTATGAAATTCCGCTATTTTGCGGTCGCACTGGATTAGGCAGGACTTTGGCTATTTATCGTTAATTCAAATATAAAATCATTCGATTTTCCACAATTACTATTATATACATGGGGATTTTAATAGGATTCGAGCTAAAATATAATGGATTTAGCTGGACTCATCGATAGAAATAGGAGCATTGGAAAATAGATATATATCGAACTGTTAAAGTAAACGCCATCGAGGAAGAGGTAAAATATTTGCCAGCTAGTTAGATCGATAGCTACATAAGCAACTGTTCTGGATTCTCTAAATAACATAACGATGTACAAAAGGTAAACAACAATTGAACAATTATACAATATATTGGAATTTATAGTTTGGCAAATATACAAATATAATGTTATATAATACGTGTAGTAAGTAAAGTACATGTAAATGTTTAATAACAAACATATGCTTACTGGGTATAGAAATACGCGCATTTTGTACATTCTCCCTAGGTAACTAAAGGATATGGGTATATTTAATAGAATGCCATAAAATGGACGGAATATATGGAAGTCCACAATACATGAAAAGTAGCAAATAGTACAAATTCCATGGATTGACAGATATTTGAGTATAGCTATATAGACAGCCAATTACAATGCATATTTAACAGGTAGCATGAATGTTGGTTGAAAGATGTATTAATAGGTATGTACGTTACAAGTACATGTATAATATGCAGCACTGACGCTGTCTGAAAGTGTCACACATAAAACCTAAAACAAGATAATGTAGGACTGAAGTAATAACATCCAGCAGTAAACACTAAGCTGGCGATAATTTGCATTCCCTTATCTTTTTCCAACTTCAGTTAGGAGACGCTTCGTTGTAAGACAGTTTAAATCGCCTAATAGAGTAGGTTTGGCATTAGTGTTGTTGTTTAGACAACTGCCCGTAACGTTATTTGGAAAACGTGTCAGAGATGAGTTTGTAAAATAACAATCGGTGCAGTTTAAGTTAGTGAATATTTTTCTTCTTAACAAGCGGACAGGTGAAACCTGGATCTGCTTCAGGTTTATTCAAAATAAACCACATTGCTTTTTACTTTTCAAAACAAAAGGCCTCTGATGGGATTCTGGTGAACTCCAGAAAAACCTATAAACCTGGGGGACATTTTTAAACAATAGATCCCACAGAGGGTACACCAGAACTCCCGCATTGCCTGTCACCCTTGCTGTAGTTATGGACGAGCTTATGGCGGCGAACGTTGTCCTAACGCTGATCATTCAGTGGGAAGATCCCGCCGAATAGATTCAGATATTAACCGGGCTGAGGAAACTTTTAAAATCTTACCTAAAAGATGTGACCTTTTTTTCCTGGAAATCGGAGATAAAGTCGTTGTTGGAAATACACGGCAGTTTCACGAACATCTGGCAGAGAGGAGTTAATATTTTCCTGTCGGCCAGTATATCAGTAGTTGTGAGTTTGTTAAAAAAATTATTTCAGGCAACCTGGAATTAGATCTTAGATCCTGGAATTATGATGGGAATGTCAAGCAGGTGGGGGGGAGGGCGGCTATGCTCTTAACTCATTCCCCATCTCAATGGGCCGTGCCTCAAATTTCATAGACTCAGATGGATTGTCTGAGTGGCAGGTCTAATGGGTTAATAATGGGAAAGATTCAAGGACATAGAGGTCAGATGCTTCACACATTTCACTCATGCCTTGAGATGTTTTACTAATAATCGATATCCCCGAGATTCCACCGACTGTGTGTCATATCAATGGCTATTTCCCTTGACTGACACCGAATAACGGGCCCTGCCCCCCCCCGCGCTTTGAGGTAATTCATAATTTGTGGTTTCCTCAAGGGACGCGCGAAAGGGCGCCAAGCAAATGCTGCACGATTGTGTACACAATGCGCTCCAGGCCACTGATCTGATGTTCAATTTAACGACGAGATAACACCACCGAACTGGTTCACCAGGACCCGGGCTCTTGCCCGGAGGTGACATTGTGAGACATTGTGGCGCAGAAAGTGGCGAGCGGCGGCCCCGGGCTGCTGCTTAATTCCTCTCAAGCGCTTTGGACAAAGTGCTCGGGCGGAGCCTCCCATCCCAACTCCTGGAGAAATCCCAGCGGCCGCTGAAAGCTTCCAGGGTCTTGTGGCATCATTTAAGGCTGGGAGTTCGTTACAAACACTGTAACTGTAAAGGGGATGCCCTGAGGGTGACACACACGGTTGTGGCCACGGAAATGGTGATGTCGTTGTACATGGGCGAAGTCATTGGCCGAAGAAGCCTGGCTGGATATCAGGTCCGAACCCTGCCCTGTTGGACCAGCATTCCACTGTCAATGAACGAACTATATTTCAATTTAAATAAAGATGTAATTAGCACTTCAAAAAAAAATAAGCATTTACTGGTCATTTAACTTCCCCAGTGCTAGTTAGACACTAGACATTTTATTCGCCAAAACTAATGGTGCACGTGTAAGGTTTCTGCTTCAGCAGTAACGACCAACTGGCAAAAATCCCTAGAGATGGGTTGTTGAAAGGGAAAGTTGCAGGTGAGTAAGCGTTACAGGTCCAGTCTGGTCTGAAGCTCGCTTCAGGATATCCGTGTGTTAAAAGCCTGATGTTCAGGATTAATGCTTATGTTTGTGTTCCCTGAGGACACTATTTTCAAAATAGCGACGCAGTCATTTGACGAATAAGGTTTTTTTTTTCAAAAAATAAAAACTATTGCAACAGGCGGGGGAAAGAAAACTCTTTAAAACACACGTACACAGGCACCATTCTCAAGCCCTGCGTTAAGTTAACCCTTAATGCACTGCCCGGTTAAATATGTTTTCAAAGGCGAGGATGAATGGCGTGTTCTACGGATCCAGGGCAGGGCGTGCAACACATTCATTCTGCAATGCAAAATGCTGGCAATCTGAATTTAAAATAACACAGAAGAATGCTAGAATACGTCAGTAGAGAAAGGAAAATGGGTTTAACTTCCTAAGTCTATGGCTCTTCGTCAGAACCTGAGAAGGGTCGCTGGCCTGAAACGTTAACTTTGTTTTTTTTAACCCCCGCCGATGCTGCGTTTCGAGCATATTTCACACTCATTTCTCTTCACAGTATCACATGTACCTCAGAATCTTTACAGTGCAGAAGGAGGCCATTCGGCCAATCGAGTCTGCACTGACTCTCTGAAAGGGCATTCCACCTAGTCCTACTTCAGTGCCTTATGCCCCTAACCTTGCACACTCTCTCTTTTCAGGTGGCGTTTCGAGTCTTCATGACCCTTCGGCAGAACTGAGTATAATTAGGAGAAAGGTGAATACTCAGTTCTGCCGAAGGGTCATGAAGACTCGAAACGTTAACTGATTTCTTCTCCACCGATGCTGCCAGACCTGCTGAGTTTTTCCAGGTAATTCTGTTTTTGTTTTGGATTTCCAGCATCCGCAGTAGCTTTTAGCTTTTTGTTTTTACCTCTCTTTTCAGGTAGCAGTCCAATTCCCTTTTGAATATCTGGATCTCATCTGCCTCCACCATCCTTTGTTCCAGACTCCAACCACCCTCTGGGGGAAAAAGATTTCCTCACATTTGTTCCTTTTGCCAATTATTTTGAATCTGTGTCCTCTAGTTCTTGATGTTCTCTTGAGTGGGAACAGTTTCTCACTATTTACCCTGTCCATCCCCTCAGGATCTTGAATACCCCTATCAAGTGTCCTCTCAGCCTTCTTTTCTCCAAGGAAAACAGTCCCATTCTCTCCAATCTATCCTCATAGCTCCAGTTCTTCACCCCTGGAATCATTCTTGTGAATCTCCTCTGTACTCTCTCCAATGTCTTCACATCCTTCCTCAAGTATGACACCCAGAACTGGACACTGTACTCCAGATGAGGCCTAACTAGTGTCTTATACAAGTTTGAATGACCTCCTTACTCTTGCACTCAATGCCCCTATTAATAAAGCCTAAGATACTATATGCTTTATTAACTGCTCCCCCAACATGCCCTGCCATCTTCAATGAATTATGTACATATGCACAGATGTCCCTCTGTTCCTGCACTTCCTTCAAAGACCCTCCCTTTATTTTATGCTGTCTCAACATATCTTTCCTGCTAAAATGAATCATCTCACTTTTTTATTCATTCACAGGATGTGGGCTTCGTTGGCTGGGCCAGCATTTTTTACCCATCCCTCATTGCCCTTGAGAAGGTGGTGGTGAGCTGCCTTCTTGAACGGCTGCAGTCCAAATGGTGTAGGTACACCCACAGTGCTGTTAGGAAGGGAGTTCCAGGATTTTGACCCAGCGACAGTGAATGAACAGCGATATATTTCCAAGTCAGGATGGTGAGTGACTTGGAGGGGAACTTCCAGGTGGTGGTGTTCCCCTCTATCTGCTGCCCTTGTCCTTCTAGATGTTAGTGGTCGTGAGTTTGGAAGTTGCTGTCTAAGGAACCTTGGTGAATTCCTGCAGTGCAGCTTGTAGATGGCACACACTGCTGCTACTGTGCGTCGGTGGTGGAGGGAGTGAATGTTTGTGGATGTGGTGCCAATCAAGTGGACTGCTTTGTCCTAAATGGTGTCCAGTTTCTTCGGTGTTGTAGGAGCTGCACTCATCCATCACATTCCTGACTTGTGCCTTGTAGATGGTGAAAAGGCTTTGGGGAGTCAGGAGACAAGTTACTCATTGCACGATTCCTAGCCTCTGACCTGCCCTTGTAGCCACAGTATTTATATGGCTAGTCCAATTCAGTTTCTGGTCAATGTTCGGATGTTGATTGTGGGGGATTCAGTGATGGTAATGCCATTGAGTGTCAAGGGGCGATGGTTGGATTCTCTCTTGTTAGAGATGGTTATTACCTGACACTTGTGTGGCGCGAATGTTACTTGCTGCTTGTCAGTCCAAGCCTGGATATTGTTCAGGTCTTGCTGCATTTGGACATGGACTGCTTCAGTATCTGAGGAATCGTGAATGGTGCTGAACATTGTGCAATCATCAATGAACATCCTTACTTCTGACCTTATGATGGAAGGAAGGTCATTGATGAAGCAGCTGAAGATGGTTGGGATAGGACACTATCCTGAGGAACACCTGCAGTGATGTCCTGGAGCTGAGATGCCTGACCTCCAACAACCACAACCATCTTCCTTTGTGCTAGGTCTGACTCCAACCAGCAGAGAGTTTTCTCCTTGATTCCTATTGACTGCAGTTTTGCTAGGGCTCCTTGATGCCACACTCAGTCAAATGCTGCCTTGATGTCAAGGGCAGTCACTCTCATCTCATCTCAGGTGTTCAGACCTTTTGTCCATGTTTGAACCAAGGCTGTAACGAGGTCAGGAGCTAAGTGGCCCATAGCCTTTGCAGCATCCAGTACCTTGAGCCTTTTCTTGATATCACATGGAGTGAATCGAATTGGCTGAAGACTGGCAACTGTGAAGCTGGGGACCTCCCGAGGAGGCCGAAATGGATCATCCACTCGGCACTTCTGGCTGAAGGTTGTTGCGAATGCTTCAGCCTCATCTTTTGCACTGCTGTGCTGGGCTCCTCCATCATTGAGGATGGGAATATTTGTGGAGTCTCCTCCTTCAGTGAGTTGTTTAATTGTCCACCACCATTCAAGACTGGATGTAGCAGAACTGCAGAGCTTAGATCTCATCCATTGGTTGTGGGATTGCTTAGCTCTGTCTATCGCTTGCTGCTTATGCTGCTTGGCATGCAAGTAGTCCTATTTTATAGCTTCACCAGGTTAACACCTCATTTTTAGGAATGCTTGGTGCTTGAACCAGGGCTGACCCCCTGGCTTGATAGTAATGGTAGAGTGGGGGATATGCCAGGCCATGAGGTTACAGATTGTGTTTGAGTACAATTCTGCTGCTGCTGATGGCCTACAGCGCCTCATGGATGCCCAGTCTTGAGTTGCTAGATCTGTTCGAAATCTATCCCATTTAGCACGGTGGTAGTGCCACACAACATGATGGAGGGTATCCTCAATGTGAAGGCAGAACTTTGTCTCCACAATGACAGTGTGGTGGTCACTCCTACCATACTGTCATGGACAGGTGCACTTCCCTTAAACCCTAGGATGCATCTCATCTGGTCCTGGTACCTTATCTATTTTAAGTAAAGTTAACCTTTCCAACACCTCCTTCCTCTGAATTTTGAGTTCTTCTAATGTACCAGTTACCTCCTCTCTCACCTCGGCCCGAGTAGGAAGTTCTTCCTTTGTAAAGACAGATGCAAAGTATTCTTTCGACACCTCTGATATTTCTCCAGCCTCCACATGCAAGACCCCTTTTTGGCTCTTAAACAGCCCTACTCTTTCTTTTACCACCCTTTTATTATTTACATGCTTATAGAAGAACTTGGGATTCCCTTTTATGTTTGGTGCCAGCCTCTTTTCATGCTCTCTCCTCACTTTTCTTATTAGTTTTTTCACTTCCCCTCTTGTCCTTCTATATTCAGCCTGATTCTCCAGTGTATTTTCTACCTGGCATCTGTCATAAGCTCAATTCTCCCTTTTCATCTTTACCTTTATCTCTCTTGTCATCTAGGGCGCTCTAGATTTATTTGTCCTACCTTTCCCCTTCAAGGGAATATACCTTGAGATAGCCTGCAATACTTTTTCTTTGAAGGTTGTTCAACCACTGTCTTTTCTGTCAACATTTGATTCCAACTCACTCGACTCAGATGCATTCTCATCCCATTGATGTTGGCTTTCCTCCAATTAATTATCCCTGCTCTGGATTGTTCTCTGTCCTTTTCCATGATAAACCTAAACGTTATGATACAATGGCCACTATCTCCTAGAGGCTCTCCCACTGATATTTGATCCACTTGGGCCAACTCATTCCCCAGAACTAGGTCCAAAAGTGCATGTCCTCTCATTGGATTGGAAACATACTGCTGCAGAAAATTATCTTTAACACATTCCAGGAACTCTCATCCCTCTTGTCCCTTTATACCATTCCTACCCCAGCCTACATTTGTAAAATTGAAGCCTCCCATTATGATTACTGTTTACCTCTTGCACTTCTCCATAATTTCTTTGCAAATGTGTTTCTCCACATCCCTTCCACTAGTTGGTGGCCTATACACTACACCAAGCAATGTTATTGTATCTTTCTCATTTCTTACCTGTAGCCAGAGAGATTCTGTCCTTGACCCCCTCTAGAACATCTTCTCTCTCCAGAACTGTAATGCCATCTTTAACCAATATTGTCACTCCCCACCCCTTTTCTTCCTTTCCTATCTCTCCTAAAAACCTTGTTCACAGGAATATTTAATGCCCAGTCTTGCCCTTCTTTGAGCCGGGTTCCTGTTATAGCAATAATATCATAATTCCATTTGTCAACCTGTGCCTGGAGTTCACCAAATGTATTATTCACACTCCGTGCATTCACACACGTGCACATTAGCTCTGATTTAGGCTTTTTTACTTTCCTGCTTATTCTGACCTCACCTAATGACTAACTGTTGCCTACTCAATCAATCTCTCCAAGTATTCCATCTACCTTGATGCAACTCTTTGATGTATCCTCCTTTTTTACTCCCCACTGCCAGCCCAGTATTTCTCCTCCCCACTCTGAATTTCCCCCCAGGTTCCTATCCCCCTGCCAATCTAGTTTAAACCTCCCCAAAAGCACTAGCAAACCTCCCCGTGAGGGCATTAGTCCCAGTCATATTAAGGTGTAAACTGTCCTTCTTGTACCTGCCCCAGAACCGGTCCCAATGCCTCAGAAATCTAAAGCCCTCCCTCCTACTCCATTTCTCCAGCCACATGTTGAACTGCTCAATTTTCCTTTTCTTATGTTCATTAGCATGTGGCACTGGGAACAATCCTGAGATTACTGCTCTTGAGCTCCTGCTTTTTCATTCCCTTCCTAATTCCCTAAAACCTCTTTTCAGGACCTCATCCCTTTTCCTACCTATGCCATTGGTCCCAAGGTGGACAGTGACCTCTGGCTGTTCACCATCCCCCAAAAGAATGTCCTGCAGCCACTCTGCGACATCCTTGACCCTGGCACCAGGGAGGCAACATACCATTATGGAGTCACGTCCAAGACTGCAGAAATACCTGTCTGTTCCCCGAACTATGGAATCCCCTACTACTATAGCACTTCCACTCTTCCTCCTCCCCTCCTGTGCAGCTGAGCCATCTGTGGTGATATGGACTTGGCTCTTGCTATAGTCCTCTGAGGAACCATCTTGCTCACCAGTATCCAAAATGGAAAAGCAATTAGAGAGCAAGAAAGCCTCAGGGGATTCCTATACTACCTGTCTGTTTCTCATAGATGCTCTAGTGGTCACCCATTCCCTCTCTGCCTGTGTACTGCTTAGCTGTGGTGTGACCACCTCTCTAAATGCGCTATCCAAGTAATCCTCAGCCTTGTGGATGCACAGCTCGGAGCTCAAGTTTCTGCAGCTGGTGATTCTTCCTGCAGATGTAGTCAGTGAGGGCACTTTGTGCCTGCACGACTTCCCACATCCTACAAGATGCACATTCCACACGGCTAAGCTGCACTGACATGCCTTATACTTAATATAAAGTGTTTACTACAGTATTTACTAATTTATTTAAATTATTATCTTAATTTAGAATAATTCCTATGTATGTTACAATTTACCATGCTTATTTCAGTCTCACCCCTTCTCGTGCTCTTTTAACTCCGGCTCCGCTCTCAGTCTCACCCTTTCTCACACTCTTTTAACTATCCAGCTCTGCTCTCTTGTCTGATGCAGCGTTTACCCAATTAGAACAAAAATACAAACTGCATTTTGTACAAAACAAGGTTTTGATAGAGTAAACAAAAAATAACAGTGGGCAAGGTGGGTCAATAACCATTGGACACATTTAAGACAATTAACAAAAGAACCAGAAACAACATGAGATTTTTTTTGTACACTGCCTGAAGGCATTGGCATACACATATACAGATGTATAGTTGAAAAGGAAGAAAAAATGTGGTGTTATGTAGAAAGAACATGGAAGTAGGATGAATGATAACTCTTTTGAAGAGCTGGAAAAGGCATGATGGGCCAAGTGGCCTCCTTCTGTGTTGTATCATTCTCTAACAATTGGATTTTGGCAGTCAGTAATGAAGCAACATTGTCATTAACTTCAACAGAAACTGCCCACAAAGATCCAGTGACTTCCCTTTTCCTGATGGGGAAGTTTAAGTTTGGTGCCAAATCAGTTGGATTTGATGACCCATGCATCAAGAAGTGATGTCAGCAAGCAGGTAAGCAACCAATCACATTGAAGTGTTTACACACAGCAAACCAGGAAGTTCAAAACACTTACATCCTTCACTATTAATTTAAATTTTTAAACAGTGAAATGAATGATTATGTATTGCTGAAAAAAAGAGACTTTTTTGTTGAAGTTTTTCATCTTGCACTCATCAGGACAATTCGCAAGAATGCCAAATGTGAAGGGAGCAACAATTTATACTGTATGAGAAGAGAGTGCTGATTGGTTGACAAGTGGACTCTTATTGGTAGAGATGTTGCCATGGAGAATGCACTGGTTGATGCTGACTGATACTTAACTGTCTTTTTAAATTTAAATCAGACAGCTTGACTCTGATTGGTCAAGGCATTGCCCTGAGGAATGAACCAGTGAATGGCTGTCACTTATTTTGCTTAGCTGAAACAGGCGCAATGTGTGTACATGTTTTTTCTGTCTGCAAAGAACAAAGGCCTGTGTATTAATATATGTAGCTTCCAGTACATGCAAATGTGCCACACTGTGGGCCCAACTGACAATCTTAAATTGGTTGTCAGTATAATTCTTACACATTGAGGATAATTTAGCAAATGTTGTCCAATCATGGAATCACATCTAATGCTGGACACCTGTGTTTTGAGTTTTGCAAGCACGGGCTGGTTGGGTACAGTCTGTACCTTGCCCATTGCAAACAGTGGAAAGGACATGATGTTTGACATGATCCGCCAGTCTTTTGGATGTACAGCCTACATACCTAGCATCACACCGGCACAGAAATTCATATACCACATTACTCATTTGTGTGCTAGGCACAACGTATTTTTGGCATGATGGCAGCATTCTATTAATGGTGAATACAACTTGAGTGGCTACTGCACAGTAGCAGCGTGAAAGAGCTAACTTCACCTGTTGCTCTAATTTCTGAGATACCTTATCCTTCCAGGGCAATCTGAGGTAGACTGGGCACTTTTCAGGGCCTTAGGCCCATTCATGAGTTTATGCGATATTCATGGCAAAATGATCTGATCAGGGTAGCCATTATCTCTTTGGGATGCCTTTGATGGGCCCAATTTCAGCATCAAGCTTGTACAGTGAGCAAATGGCTCAGGCCCTATTTACCAGGTTCCTAGTGTGTCTATTGACTGAAGGTAGGCTTGCAGTAGAACATGGTAGAGAACCCCATCCTGATTTCTCAACTAGTACGTCGAGGAAATGGGGTTCATTTGACTGCTCCATTTCATAGGTGAGTTTGAGTGCAGGCTGGAGCCCATTAGGACGTGCAAGCAAATTATTACATGCAGCTGCAGATTTAAATGTATCAAGTGTATCATCCATGTATCAAAAATTTGCAAGGTGTAGGGCGTTAGTTATCATTCCATCGAAGACACGTTTCAATGGAACCCAACCAAGATGTTTGCGAGAGCTGGGCCTAGAGGGGATCCCATTTGCACACCATGCAAGCTTGATGCTGAAGTAGGGCGCATCAAAGGCATCCTACAGGATAAGGGCTACCCTGATCAGACCATTTCATGCTATAGATCAGGCAAACTCCCTTTACGGTTGGTTTTCTTGCAAATTGTCCTGACTAATGCAAGACGAAAAGTTTCGACAAAAAAAGTCTCTTGTTTCAGCAATACTCAAGTTCTGTACTACCAAAAAAAACAATAAATGATTATGATTGAATTCAGATAGAAGCTAAAATAAATATTAACACACTCTTAAAAATCCATTTTAGAAGCATGGGATTTTTTTTTTATCATACAGAAATTTGACGTTCCACAAATATAAAATTAGTTTTTCAGGACCAATGAGGGTATTCAGCAGTAATTATGAAGTAGGTCATTAAAATGCAATTTTTTCAGGGGTTTTTGCAGTGAGACTAACAGTTCAAGAATGGAAGTTCTCCTTCAATTCATGGATTTTCCATTTTGGGGCGGATATGCCTCAACAGCGCAGCCTCTGGAGAAGCATAGAATCACCTTCTGGAGTTCTGTGTTATTTGATGTCTGTGAGGACTCGAGAGGTTGCTGTCATTGGAGTAATGATGGTAAATGCTGACAGTGTTGCTGTCATTAACATCACAAAACCCAGGCTAATGAATTTATTTTCCCACCCCCATACACAGCCTTACTATTCAATTGTTTATCAATAAACTGCCTCTACCCCATCTAAGTCAGAATGTTGTGACTTTAAGTCACATATCCAGATTTGACCAGGTAATCTTGGCTGATATTTGGGCACAGTAGTGAAGGAGTGCTCTTTTGTTGCTGAAAACAAGGTTTCATCTGCCAGCTCAGCTTGATAAAGAATTCCACAACACCATTAAAGAGCAGACTGTTCTCCCAGTGTCTGAAACCAGTGCCAACTTAAAGCCAGACTGACTGCCATTCATCTAAGAAAGTTGCAGTTTTTTAAAAATTCATTAACGGGATGTGGGCTTCACTGGCTGGGCCAGCATTTAATCCCCATCCCTAGTTGCCCTTGAGAAGGTGGTGGTGAGCTGCCTTCTTGAACCACTGCAATCCAAGTGGTGTAGTAGGTACACCCACAGTGCTGTTACAAAGGTTGTTCCAGGATTTTGACCCAGCGACAGTGAGGGAACGGCAATATATTTCCAAGTCAGGATGGTGAGTGACTTGTAGGGGAACTTCCAGGTGTTGGTGTTCCTATCTACCTACTGCCCTTGTCCTCCTAGATGGTAGTGGTCGTGGGTTTGGAAGGTGCTGTTGAAGGAGCCTTGGTGAGTTGCTGCAGTCCATATTGTAGATGGTACACACTGCTGCTACTGTGTGTCGGTGGTGGAGAGTGAATGTTTGTGGATGTGGTGCCAATCAAGCGGGCTGCTTTGTCCTGGACGGTGTCAAGCTTCTTGAGTGTTGTCGGAGCTGCGCTCATCCAGGCAAGTGGGGAGTATTCCATCACACTCCTGACTTGTGCCTTGTAGATGGTGGACAGGCTTTGGGGAGTCAGGAGGTGAGTTACTCGTCGCACAATTCCTAGCCTCTGACCTGCTTTTGTAGCCACCGTATTTATATGGCTATTTCAGTTCAGTTTCTAGCCAGTGGTAACCCCCAGGATATTGATAGTGGGGGATTAAGTGATGGTAATGCCATGAAACATCAAGGGGCAATGGTTGGATTCTCCCTTATTGGAGATTGTCATTGCCTGGCACTGGTGTGGCATGATTGTTACTTGCCACCTGTCAGCCCAAGCCTGGATATTGTCCAGATCTTGCTGCATTTGGACTGGACTGCTGCAGTATCTGAGGAGTTGCGAATGGTGCTGAACATTGCGCAATCATCAGCAAACATCCCCTCTTCCAATCTTATGATGGAAGGAAGGCTATTGATGAAGCAGCTGAAGATGTTTGGGCTGAGGACACTGCCCTGAGGAACTGCTGCAGTGATGTCCTGGAGCTGAGATGTCTGGCCCCCAACAACCACAGCCATCTTCCTTTGTGCTAGGTATGACTCCAACCAGTGGAGAGTTTTCCCCCTGATTCCCACTGACTCTAATTTTTCTAGGGCTCCTTGATGCCACACTTGGTCAAATGCTGCCTTGATGTCAAGGGCAGTCACTCTCACTTCTCCAAAGGAAACTGTTGTGACAAAGAGAGAGAAACTTTGTTTTGTGATGCACATTATTTAAATGGTTAGCATTGGAATTTTTTTAAAAGAAAGATTTATACCCAACATGCCTTGCTGCTTTGGTGGCTTCCTTTAACTATGCTTTTACCTGGCCAATATTTATCCCTCAACCAACATCACTAAAAAAAATCAACATTATTAAATAACTATTTGTGGAACATTGCTGTATGCAAATTGGCCACCACGTTTCCTACATTACAACAGTAACTACATTTTAAAAGTATTTCATTGTTGTAAAGTGCTTTGAGACATCACAATGTCATGAAAGGCAAGCCTCTTTTTTTTTACCATTCTACTGTCCAAATCAGTTTTTGTTAAAGACCTACATTCAACCCTCAAGCATACTGGCTGCAACTGATAATAATTTTATGAATGAGGATCAAGTCCTGCTGATTATACTCAATCATTTGTACACCCCACCCCTGACGAGGACAGCCAACTGTGGAAGTATCATAACATATTGTATTCTGTAAGTAAACATGTCAGAAACCTGAAAAGCCAACACATTTTACTCATACTCCTCTTGTTTGAAATTCCTTGTTATATTCCAGAAAGCCCATTGGTGAAGGATAGAACTGGTGCCAATCTTTACACTTTTAAAATTATTTATTTACAGAGTGACACATTACAGGCATACACTTCCTAACTCAACAACCACAGTTTAAGTGTCTATTCATAGGAACACAAGTGAATCCCCAGTTGATGCCCACCACCTGCATACAATTGAACACAATTAACATATAATTAACATCCTTCCCTGTTTGGCTATTACTGTTGCCTAGGCATAACATTAAATGTGACTTCCAATCTACCAGATGGTTATTATACAAGGAAAAGTCAAGGATGGTTTGGGATAAATGATGTGGGTCATACGAAGACAAGAGACTATAACAATTAATAGCATGGGGCATAAGAGCTTGTGCTGCAAGTGGTTACTTTCTCTGTCAAATGTTACAAACCTGAATGTTCCAGTTTTGTATCCTCTTTGTTTTAATTCCCATGGTTCATAGCACGGGGTTGCCGGTACCCCATGTTTCAGGCTAAGATTGATGTACTGTGAAACAACAAGTTCAAGTTCAGTTACAAAACACAAATACAACCTTCTATTAACATATGCAGGTTCTATTTTTCATTCAAAGCTTGTATCCCTCGAGCATGACTAGTTCTTGTGGCTAAAAATGCACAGCGGCTTTCTCAGTTTCAGCAAATAGCGTGATTTAGTGCCATTTCCCATTTTAAAATTGCAGCACTCTCAACATGAACCACACTGGGATTAGACTCCTGGGTTTCTGCACTGAGGTCTGTTGGTAACACTAGAACTACCCATATGTAAAAGCTTAACTATCACCTGAGGCTGACTGCATAAATTTTAACAAGAACATCAATTCTAAAGACTGTGTCCTTTAACTGAACTGAACGAAAGCTTTTTTCATACAGTAGAACTTGATTGCAGTAAATAGCAATCAGAGCCATTAAGATATCTATTGTGGCAAGTTTAGAAATAGGAAAGTTAACTATATGCAGTTACAGGTTGTGTAAAAGAATTATTACAGCAAGAATCAAGAACTCCTACATGGGGTAAATTGACAATATTTGACCAAAGTTAATGACAATGATGGGAATTTCATGCAGAAGCAATCTCATCAGTAAGAACGTAAAAAATGTTAGCTGAGCACAACACGTGCGCTATATTTCTTCAGTGTCTCTCAAAAAGTTAACAAGACACGTAACCAATACCATATAAACCTCTATAACTTGTGGGTGGGATCATAATGAAGAATGTGGGTAATTGTGGGCAGTGAAATCTAGAGTCTGTCCACCCGCTAGGCAGTAGGAATGTCATCAAGGGTCTGACATGGTTCCCTGGCATGGACCCCTGTTCCAGGAAAAGGGCTGGCTTAGGAGGATTCAGAGGAGTTGGCCTCACCTCTTACCTCAGCTTCTCCAGCAAGGAAACCCTTAATCACGCCTTTTCCGTTTCTTCATTCAGTTTGTCTAGTGGTCTCCATGCTGACATTTTTATTCATTCATGTTGTATGGGTATTGGTGGAAAGGTCAGCATTTATTGTCCATCTCTAAAAGTGTGGGGGTAAGCTGTCTTAGTGAACTGTTGCTGTCTATGTGGTGCTTTCACAACCTCATGAATTCCAACACTTCTTTACCCAGGTAACGGTGAGAATGTGCAACTCGCTATCACAATGAGTAGTTGAGACAAATGACATAGATGTATTTAAGGGGAATCTAAACACATGAGGGGAGAAAAAAGATTAGAAGGCTTTGCTGTAAGGGTGAGGTGCGGAGGAGTGGTGAGGGGAGGGGGTTGGTGGGGGGAGGCTCATATGGAGCATAAATATTGGCATGGACTAGGTGAGGCAAATGACATGTTTCTGTACTGCACATTCTGCTTAACTGCAGCTCATCCAAAATTCAGTCACCTGCATCCTATGCCACACTAAGCCCTGCTCACCCAACACTTTGGTCTTTGTTAAGCTTTTCTGAATGCCTCTCTCCCAAACACATTAAGTGTTAGATTCCCTCACTTGTATTCAAATTCTTCCATGGCCTTTCCCCGCCCTCCCTCTGCAACCTTCTGCAGACTTCTGGCCCCTCTTATGTCTTCCAATTTAACTCGGTCCTTTAGGTAATACTTAACTTTTTTACCTGATCTTTGGTGACAGCGCCTTCAGACAATACGTCCGTACTCTCTGAAGCCCTATCCCAAAACCCTTCCATCTTCCCACATGTCTCTCTTTTAAAACCCAACTTTTCAACAAAGCTAAAAGCAAAATACTGTGGCTGCTGGAAATCTGAAACAAAAACAACAATTGCTGGAAAAACTCAACAGGTCTGACAGCATCTGTGGAGAGAAAGACAGAGTTAACGTTTCGAGTCCATATGACTCTTCTTCAGAGCTAAACAAAGTTTTCAACAAAGCTTCCAGTCTCTCTTGTTAATCTCACCATCTATTGCTCAGCATTTGTTCCCTTGTCCAGTCTTATTTATTGTTTATTCTCCTGCCACACAGGGCGCTTTGAGATGCTTTCAATGTTGAAAGCACATTTTGTTCATCTCAAATCTGACAACTTTTGAAGCCCAGTGAGGACGTATTGACTGGAGGAAAATGGATGTACTTATAACACAACAACATGTATCTTGCCTGCTGCATCAGAGTTTCCACTGTCACAAATCACCAGCATGAGGACACCACCCAGGCAAGCACAAGAATTCATGTCTCAACAACAATATTTTAGAGGGTGTTTAACACTTTTATTATTCAGTGCCGCAGATGGTAAAACATATTGTCCCATTTGAACTGAACATCTGCTCTTTGTAATGTCACGTTTGCTCTGACGTGAGTAATTGCTTCTCCTAAACTAGTTACAATAACAAACAGGGACAACTCAACAACAATGCCAACAATACCTTGCACATATATATGCACACATATACCGGTATAAAGCAATAGTCTGATTTAGAAGAGTGGAAATTAGCCAAAAGACTATTGGAAGGGTAAAACCAAAGATAATCACTTTAGCTCTTTAGGAGGTAAAAAGTGCAACAAGAGAGATAGCAAGGCAAAGGGACTTTGGAAGAGAGGGCCAGGACTGAACTGAGTAATGGCCAAAATATTCTCAGGTGGGGTGAAATAGAGACCCAAAGGAAAAGTAGTAATTCAGAGTGAGGGGAATGGAAGGTGTGGGTCAGAGGTTTGGTTAGACATTTCCCACATTAGCTGAGGCAAGGCCATGTAGGGATTTGAAAACCAGAACCTGGACCTTGAAGTTAATTTTCTGGGGCACAGGGAGCCAAAGGAGTTGGTTTAGGCCAGAGGTGAGGAGTGAATGAAAACTTGTAGACTCATTGAAGTTTGCGTGGGATGGAAGAAAGTGGGTCATCAAAAACTCTGCTGCCCTTACCCTAGGTCATACAAAGTCCTGCTTATCCATCACTGCTCTTCTCACTGACATCCACTGGCTCCTGGTTCAGCAATGTCACAAATTTAAAATTCACATCCCTGTCCCCACCCGCGCCACCCCAGCCCATGGCCTTGCCTCTCTGTAATCCCCTAAAGCCCCACATCCCTCTGAGATCTCTGCATTCTGGTTTAAGGTGATTGGCAAAAGAAGCAGAGATGGCATGAGGAAAAAATTATTTACGCAGTGACAGTGTTGTAGTGGCAAATGTGTGTGTGTGTATGTGTGAGTGAGAGAGTGAGTGACTGTGTGTACGGGAGTGAGAGAGAGTGTGAGTAAGTGAGAGTGTGTGTTGGCCTCACTCCCAGTCTCAGGTACCTCACTTACCCTCACCACCACACACTAACACATACACACACTCATACACACACGCATTCACAGTGGGTAAGGGTGAGTGAGGGAGCACCCTGAGACTGGTAGTGAGTCTGGCACACATACACACACACACACCATTGTACCACCAAACACATCTTCCCTTCACCACCACCCCCCCACCCCCCCCCCACCCCCATTGGCATTCCGTAAGGACCAATCCCTCCAGGACAACCTGATCCACACCTCCATCACCCCCAACACCTCAACACCTTCTCATGCAATCGCAGAAAGAAGCAACACCTGCCCCTTTACTTCCCCTCTCCTCACCGTCCAAGAGCCCAAACATTCCTTTCAAGTGAAGCAGCATTTCACTTGCACTTTCTTCAATTTGGTCTACTGCATCCGCTGCTCCCAATGCGGTCTCCTCTACATTGGAGAGACCAAACACATACTGGGTGACTGCTTTGCCGAAGACTTTCGGCCTGTCCGCAAGCATGACCCAGACCTCCCTGTCGCTTGCCATTTCAACACACCACCCTGCTCTCATGCCCACATGCCCATCCTTGGCCTGCTGCGTTGTTCCAGTGAAGCTCAATGCAAACTGGAGGAACAAGAACTCATCTTCCAATTAGGCACTTAACAGCCTTCCAGACTTAACATTGGGCAGAATCTTCTGGCTGGCGTGCGAGTGGTGGAGTCCGCACACCAGCACTTAAAATGTCACGTGCTGACGTCGCGCAAGCGTCCCGACGTCAGCACACGGCATCGCGATATTTCGGTCAGCGGGCGCGCTATGCAGTGGGACGCCCACCCGCCATTAATTAAAGGCCTTGTTAAGGCCATTAATTCTCCAATCGACCAAGAGTTTGAGGGGCCCGTGTGAACTTTGGGTCAGCGCACGGGCCCAACGGGCAGGCGGGTAAGCGAATTTTTTACAAACCTTATCCAGTGGCCGGATGAGGTTTGATATCAGGTTTAAAAACTTTTAATAAAGTGTTTGTGTTCTTCACTAAGATGTCCCATCTCGTGTGACATTTTCACATGAGGGGGACATGTTAATGATTTTTTTTATTTTCCTATTTTTAGAGTTTCACAGAGTTTCAGCGATCTCCCTGAGGCAGCACTTTGCCTCAGGGAGATGTGCGCTCTTTTGTGTCCCCCCCCAGCCTGCACAGGAAGTGCATAGCGCTTCCCGTCGGGTGACACGCTGGGCAGGCCTTAATCGGCCCGCCCACTTAAAATGGCGGCAGGGCCCGCTTTGGCATCAAGGGCAAAATTCAGTTCAACAACTTCAGATCATGAACTCTATCCTCCATTCTCACCCCTTTTTAATTTTTATGTATATATATATATTTTTTTCCCACCTATTTTTATTATTATTATTTTGAAAATTATTTCCATTCATTGTTTTATCCCCACCTTTTAGCCTATTTCAATCTTTTTTCCCACACCGTCCCCACCCCCACCCCCACTCCACCCCCACAAGAGCCATCTGTCACTCGTTCATTCTGCTTCCTATTCTTAATGTAGATTAGATATCCATCAGCACCTCCTTTAGCCAGCATCACCACCAACACCCCTTCGGCCTTTTGTTTATGACATCTTTTGCAATCTTTCCTTTGCCTCCACCTATCGCTGGCCTTCTATCCAGCTTCACCTGTCCCACTCCCTCCCCCCATCAAACAGTATATATTTCACCACAATTTTACTTCTCTTTAGTTCTGAAGAAGAGTCATACGGACTCGAAATGTTAACTCTGTCTTTCTCGCCACAGACACTGTCAGACCTGCTGAGTTTTTCCAGCAATATATGATTTTATAATTCCTCCAGTTTTGGCCTCCGAAGCATCCCTGATTTTAATCACTCCACTATCAGTCGCTATGCCTTCAGCTGCCAAGATCCAAAGGTCAGGAATTCTTTGCTCAAATCACTCTACCTCGCTAACTCTCTCAACTCCTTAAAACTTACCTCTTTTACCAAGTTTTTTGCTTACCTGCCCTAGTGTCTCCTTTGATCAAATTTTGTTTCATAATGCTTCTGTGAAATCCCTTGGAACAATATACTATGCTAAAGACGCTGTATAAGTACAAGTTGTTGAGAGCATTTGAGAAAATAAACCCCAAGGTTAGGTTTTTGCGTAATGGGCAATGTATGAGCCTTAGGGGCTGGTGGGAGAAGATAGTCTCGAGACAGCCTGGGAAGGGAATGCTTTAAGTCCACAAAAATCTGTGGAAAGTACAATAAGTCAGTTTGAAATCACTCTATGTATGAAAATCATTAAAGAAGCATTGCATTTTTATATTTACAGCTTCAGATTGTATTTTGCACAGGGTAGTGGGTCTGACATATGATACAAATTCTATCATTTTCATTGAATGTACCAATATGATTGTTGGGGGAGAAAGTCTCTTTGGTTCCACTTCCATCCTTGGCAAAGTACCCAGTCTTCCTATTTCACATACCCTTAAAATCTCTCTTCAGGGAAGTTTTGTATTGCAGGCTCACACCCACCAGGATTTAGCTTGAGACCCGACCCCCACCCAACCCTGATCCCCCTCCCCTTCCACCCCAAGTTCATTTACAGCCCACAGCAGAAACCTTTCCACTTCATCAGTCCAGACAGAATACACAGCCAGATCACAGTGGTGTAAGGCCAGTGTGGTAACCCACTCCGTCACTCAGTCCCCAGGTTTGGGCAGCCTATTCAAAGTTGGAAAGTTGATGCCAGTCTGGACTCATTGCTCAGTGCTGGTTATCCTTTATGTGTCACTATCAGCCCATTAGCTGGACTTGCACTTAAGTACAGTTCTGAAGGTACGCTGCATTGTTGGAGATGGCCATTTTTAATGTGAATTTAAGATGGAATAAGATCTAAAATGTCTTTACTATTTGATTTGAAGAGGGTGTTTTTGGTCAGTTTTTGAGATGTGGTGAATGTTACTGCACTCGGTGTTGTTGGTGTATTATGATGTCCTCATAAAAAAGCATTGGCCGTGTGAAATCACTGCGGTTTAATCTCTTGTTTCAGTCATTTAACTGTCTTAGTTTCTGGTGATATCTAAACAAATGCACACAAAGACTGCCAGGTATACCTGTGGTTGGCTGTTTGCTCTATCACTGTGACTTAGCAGTCCTTAAAATCATGTGTCATATTTCTGTCGTATAAGGATGTTTGGCATAGCAAGGGTTAATGTGGGACTAGAGCATAGTACCGCCCACATTGTGATGTAGAGAGTCACATGATAGTACACAGTGTGTAGAGGAGTCTGAGGTCCACATGAATATGGCACCTGGATAGGGCTATACTTTGGAGATATGTATATTGTTGTGTGTTAACAATAAACAGTTTATGTTTAACCACACAAGCCTCCAGACCTCTTAGTGAGACACCAAACAACCTTACAAGAATTTCCGTCTGGAACTTGACTCCAGTTGCTGACCACATGGTTTGTTTTCCTTTTACAGACACAGTCGTGATTAAGCTTCAATCAATGCCACTTTGCTTAATTTTTTTTATATTTGTTCACAGACTATGGGCGTTGCTGGCAAAGCCAGCATTTGTTGCCCATCCCTAATTTCCTTTGAGTTTTTTTTATTCTTTCATGGGATGTTGGAGTCGCTGGCAAGGCCAGCATTTGTTACCCATCCCTAATTGCCCTCGAACTGAGTGATTTGCAAGGCCATCTAAGAGTCAACCATATTACTGTGGGAGTGGAGTCGCGTGTAGGCCATAGGAGGTGAGGACAGCAGATTTCCTTCCCTAAAGGACATTAGTGCACCAGAAGTGTTTTTATGACAATCGATGATAGTTACATGGTCAACATTAGTGAGACTAGCTTTCAATTCCAAATTTTTCATTAATTTGAATTCAAATTCATGTTTAGACCAAGGTTGTAATGAGGTCCGGAGCTGAGTGGCCCTAGAGGGACCCACACTGAATGTCAGTGAGCAGGTTATTACTGAGTAAGTGCCGCTTGAATACACTGTTGAAATATCTTCCATCGCTTTGCTGATGATCGAGAGTAGACTGATGAGGCGGTAACTGGCCAGGTTGGATTTGTCCTGCATTTTGTGTACAGGACACACCTGGGCAATTGTCCACATGGCCGTGTAGATGCCAGCGTTGTAACTGAACTGGGACAGCTTGGCCAGGGACACAGCAGGTTCTGGTGCACAAGTCTTCAGTACTACAGCCAAGATGTAGTCGAGGCCCAATGTCTTTGCTGTGTCCAGTGTGTTCAACCGTTTCTTGGTATCACGTGGAGTGAATCGAATTGGCTGACGACTGGCACCTGTGATGCTGGGGATCTCCGGAGGAGGCCGAGATGGATCATCCTCTCAGCACTTCTGGCTGAAGATAGTCACAAAGCTTCAGCGTTCACTTTCACACCAACAGGCTGGACTCTGCCATAATGGCAGATGGTGAGGTTCATTAAGCTTCCTGCTCCCTTTAGCTGATAGATTTTCCGCCACTATTCAGGGCTGGATGTGACAAGTGTGCAGAGCAGTGGGGATTGGTTGGATTTTATCGAAGCCTCGCGTATGGTAGGAAAACCGAGAGAAAAAAATAGTTTAGCTAATGTGGAAATCGACAATGCAACCAGAAACACTGGTTATGGTTATCTCCCATCATCTTAGACCAAGTATTCGTGCGAAGACAGCGTATTTCAATTGGCTAAAGGATACGTTCTTAAAATAAACCTTTTTTTCGAGATTAGGTGTTAATGCCAAGCCTTGCGTCATGGGAACTTCGCAATTCTTGGATGTGGTGACATTTTATACAAAGAAATTCTGGTTTGCTCTGGCGTGCTCTTAATTGTACGCCTTGGGTTGAACTTGTAGAGCGGAAGAAAACCGGATATAAGTGTTGTTCTCACCCAGTGGAACCTCCGAGTTTATGGAAGTTTTTGTTTTGTTGTTGTTGGAGGATTAGGAGGAACACTCGCACGCGATTCCTCCGCAATATTGGCTCCGGAGCAAAACCCAGCGCAAGGTTGCGAAGAAGCAGCTGTGGCGCTTTCTGGGTCGTCCCTTTCGCACAACGTTAGGAACCCAAAAAAAATAAATAACCACCCCCACCCTCCCACACAGTCCTTGTGATTTTACATCAATTTTATTTAATACGGGGAAATTGCAGGCGATGTGGCAATTACACACTGCGTCCACTCCATGGTTGGAAAACACCACAGACCAGCTCCCCCCCACACACACAGTGCCACAGAACAACAAACAACGGCGTTTTGTGTTGTCAGCTTAAAAAACGCAGCATTTTTAGAATTAATTAAGCTGAGTGACAACATCCAAGAGGCAGATCGCCACACTCGCCGAACTTGCGCTGTTGGGTCAGAAGCACATGACTTGCAGATAAAGCAGGAGCGATAGATAGACCAAGCTGGCGAATCCTGTGACTTGAAGCGCTTTGGGGTCGTTTTGTTTTCTCCCTTCAAGTCGTTATATAAATGCGAGGTGGTTATTTCCGCGAGCCATTTCCAGTTAACTAAAATCAAAGCAGGACGCTGGACAACTGAACCAGAAACAGAGAATGCTGGAAACACTCGGCAGGTCTGACAGCATCTGTGGAGAGAGAAACGGAGTTAACAGCATCTGTGGAGAAAAAAAGGCACAGATGCTGTCAGACCTGCTGAGTTTTTCCAGCATTTTCTGTTTTTGTTTCCAATTAACTAAAACCCAAGGCTGCACAGTCCATCCAGTAGGAAAATTGCATCCCCCAGACACTACAGTGTCCAGAGTGTTGTGCCTGGGATTTTACCCAGGGGGCTGTGCCCTACCACTGTGCTGGCAAAATGTGCGCAGGGAGTATACTATGGGATGATACAGGGGACTGTGCCAGTGGGCGGCGCCCGTGGTCAGTGGGGAAGGGGCGAGGAACTATGCTGGAGAACTGGGCCCTGGGGTCTGTGACCAGGGACCATGCTGGCAAATCATCCCTTGTGGCTTTGCCAGTAAACTGTGCCCAGGGATTATTCCTGGGGATAATGCCCCGGGGACTGTGCGTGGAGGCTGCACGTAAGAAATAAGAACACAAGAAATAGGAACAGGAGTAGACCATTCGGCCCCTTGAGCCTGCTCCACCATTCAATAAGATCATGGCTGATCCTCTTGTGTTTCGACTTCCACGTTCCCATCTAACCCTGATAACCTTTGATTCCCTTGCCTAACAAGAATCCACCTACCTCTGCCTTAACAATACTCAAAGACCCCACCTCCATCGCCTTCTGAGGCAGAAAGGTCTGTCCCAATAGCTATATCCATGGAATTGTATCTGGGCACTGGGCCAGGAGTTGTGTCTGGCAAACGTGCCCAGGGACTATGCACAGGGGTTGTGCCATGGAACAGTCCAGGGACAGTGATGGAGAATTGTGCCATTGAGAGCAGGGGTGGTGGGGGGAGAGTACTGAGCCTAGGAGATTGTGCATTGAATTGCACCCGGTGCTGTATCAGGGAACTGTGTCAAATGGCAATACCAGGGAAGTGTGCCCAGTGTTTGTACTGGGCAATTGTAGCTGGGAATTATACAATGGGATTGTGCCTGTGGATTACTCCTGCGGATTATGCCCAGTTTCCAGGCAGCGCCTGTAACATTGCACTAGGGGACTGGGAGCATTGTCTGCAACTAGACCAATGGCACATGTCTCGAGTGCAAACCAAACTCCCCGTGGAAGTCACGCTAAAGGTTTAAGTTGGATTTGGAGGGAATAAGTAAATGTAAAAATGAAAATCAATGCAAACTATGGAGGCTGTAGGTGCAGCAGTCTCCGGACCCTATGATATACCCGAAGGCCTTGTTTTGGATATTGAATTTCATCAAGGATCGAAAGCTGGGCTGTTTTAGGAAAAGCTTTTCAACATCATTTTCTTTTTAAACATGCTTATATTTTGTTCTTGAAAAATGTACACAGTGTATTCATCTCAGCCAGTGAACTGCTTCCAATAATCTGAATGTGACACTTAACTCACACCAAAGCCAAACTTTCATCATCTGATTGGCAAAACTGAACTGCTTTCACTTACAATTATCTCTCTGATTTTTTCCCTCTGTTTATTTAAATGTGTAACTTATTTAATTACTGGTTTTGTTTAATCTTTTCAAGCCTCCCGCTCCCTTCAACCCAAATCTATTTGATTCACTAACATATCTCTTCTAGTGACTGAAATGATACATTGTGCAGTACAAACTTCATGGGATTTGTTAAGATAAGCATCCGCTATTAGTCTATATAGTTAAGGCCTACCTCATTTGAACAATGCTCGTTATTGTATTAAGAGCATGCCCAGCTTAATGATGTAATTCTACTGCAAACTTTGAACAGCTAACACCCAAGTCTTTGGAACTTGGATACTAACATAGTAAAGTGGCCTGTAATTTGTCTGAAATTGTCAGTGTTTGGCGCCATTACAACTGTGAAACTGACAGAAACTTCTGGTATCTGTTACGAAGTAGACAGGGAAAAACTGTTCCCACTGGTGGAAGTATCAAGAACGAGAGGGCACAGATTTAAGGTAATTGTCAAAAGAAGCAATGGTGACTTGAGGAGAAACATTTTCATGCAGTGAGTGGTGGAGATCTGGAATGCACTGCTGGAGAGTGTGGTGGAGGCAGGTTCAACCGAAGCATTCAAGAGGGAATTGGATTAATATCGAAAAGGGAGAATGTGCAGGGCTATGGGCAGAAAATGGGGGAATAGCATTGCTCATTTGGAGAGCTGGCGCAGACACAATGGGCCGAATGGCCTTCTTCTGTGCTGTAACAATTCTGTGATTGTGTGCACAGCTAAATGTGGAATTCTGAATGTTGTCAGTAATTTCCTGCTCCTTCCCAGGCTGTACTGTTGAAGTTCCCGCAGGTGGAAATCTTTTGAAATCAGTTGCATTGTCATGAGCTTCCACTTTTACCTATTAGTTTCACTATAAAGACTTTGAAAAGTTATGCCTTGTTGAATAAGGCATAACTAGATTTTTAATAAAGTAGTAAGTTCACAATTAATGCTGAACAATTTCTCTGACTTTGAAAAACTAATGTCAGATTTCTCCATTATCATAAAAGGCTCCATGGATTAATAAAGTTTTTTTCACATTTGTGTTATTTTTGCTTCTAACTTAATCCCCGGTGTATATCCTAGTATTTATTTTGCCGTCCATAAAACGTTTAATAAGTGATGGTGCTTTTTACTTCCTGGTTTGCTGTCTGTGAGAATTCTTCATTGTGATTGGCTACTTAACCTGACTGATGATATCATGTTTTGAATCCATTCAGGATTATAGGTATCTCTGGTACATACAACATTCCTCGGACTGCTGTTCTCGCCGTATCCTGAGACCCACACTCAGTGCCATGCACCGCCATATGAACACACTCGACCTCTCCCTCCAGCAGCACCGACTCACCCTATCTCAAAGCTGTCCTTGTCCCCAGTTTTATTTTATTCTTCATCTCATCCGACGCCTTAACAAGAAAAGGTTTCCAGCATCTGCGGTATTTTGCTTTTATTTCAGAGTGCTTACCCTTGTCCTGCTATTATTACATTCTGCTTTCTTACCTTAATGCCATTATCAGCAACTCCTTTAGCCCTTACCACTACCATTAACACCCACTTTGTTCCTTTTGTTCATGACATATCTGTCAATCCCTCACCTAATGCTGGTCTTCTATCCAGCTTCACCTGCTCCACATCCCCTTAAACAGTATAAATTTCATCATATTTTTACTTCTCTTTCGCTCTGAAGAAGAGTCATAACGGACTCGAAACGTGAACTCTGTTTTTCTCTCCACAGATGCTGTTAGACCTGTTAAGTTTTTCCAACATTTTCTGTTTTTGTTTCTGATGACATCACCGTTGCTGGACACCTGAGATCCCTTTGAGCTGAGGCCAGAATGAAAGTAATGGCTGGAAAGGTGAAATCCATGCCACGGGGATCGTTAGATCTTTGTTTTGTGGCAGCTTCCTTCAAGGTCAGCAGCGAGAGCCATCACTTTGCTGCTGATTGCAACATCCGGGCCATTAATCATCCCACAGTTAAGCAATAGAAGGAAAGGAGAACTCTGTCTAAAGTGTCTACTGCTGATTTGTGATTACAACTCTGTGTTCTTGCTTTAAACAGATAATTGTATCAACATCTAAACGCTATTTAGATCCCATGACACTATTTGAAGGAGAGTAGGAGAGTTCTCCAAAATCCTACGCTTTCTATGTACCTCAACCAAAATCACCGGAACAGATCATTTGGTTTCTGAGAACTTACTGGGTGCAAATTGGGTGCCGTGTTTCCTACATTATAATAGTGATTACACTCCAAAAGAACTTTATTGGCTGTAAAGTGCTTTGGGACATCAGGAAGTTGTGAAAGGTGCTTTCTTTTAACTCCAGTTGCCTCTTGAATTATTCAAGAGATTATGTGCTTAAAGCCAGTGCATCGAGGTCACAGCTCTCAGCATTTTGTCTGGACTCTCTTTAATTCAAGGAGACTCACCTCTTGACCCTGCCGAGTCTCTCCACCTCTGACAAGGCTGAACTTACGATGGTAATGGAATGCTTACCACTTGCCCAAGTGAGGGCACCAACAGCATTGAAGAAGCTCAAGAGCACCCAGGAGAGTACAGTTTGCTTAAAAACAAAAAACTGCAGATGCTGGAAATCCAAAACAAAAACAGAATTACCTGGAAAAACTCAGCAGGTCTGGCAGCATCGGCGGAGAAGAAAAGAGTTGACGTTTCGATTGAAGGGACATGAGGACTCAAAACGTCAACTCTTTTCTTCTCCGCCGATGCTGCCAGACCTGCTGAGTTTTTCCAGGTAATTCTGTTTTTGTTTTGAGTACAGTTTGCTTGACTGGTGTCCTGACTGTGTGCTCAGCACCCGCCCCCTACACTACTGCTGGCTGAAGTATGTACAATCTACGGAATGCACAGTAGCAGCTTATCAAGTTTATTTTGACAGCATTTCACTGCTTCGCAATCATCAACACCAGAATGGATAAGAGCAGCAATATCATTGGAATACCATCACTTCCAGTTTCCCCTCCAAGCAGCAAACCATCTTGACTTGGACACATCACCATACATAGAATTGCATGGAATTTACAGTGTAAAAACAAGCCACTTGATCCAACTGACCTGCACCAGTATTTATGCCTCACACAAGCCCTCAACTAGCACCATGAAAACAGATCACTTGGTCATTGCTGTTTGTGGGAACTTGCTGTGCACAAATTGACTGCCACTTTTCATGAGTACTTTCATCATTATTGGGTCAACATCCTGAAATACCCTACAAAAATCGAAATGGGTATAACCATGGGATCACCATTATAGTATCAGCATCAGTTCACCACCACCTTTTCAGGGCAATTATGGATGATATTGCTGAAAAAAGAGACATGTCAAAGCTTTTCAACTTGCACTCAGCAGGACACTGTGCAAGAATACTAACATAGGGGGAAAATAACAATTTTTGTTTTCCCCCTACATTGATATTCTTGCAGAGTACCCTGAAGATTCTGAAGAGTGCAAGACAAAAAGCTTTGACATGTCCCTTTTTTCAGCAATACTCAAGTTCTGTACTGCCAAACAACCATAATTATGGATGGGTTATGAATGCAGCTATGTTAACGTTGTCCACATTCCAAGACCAAATTGGAAAAAATGAAGTCACGCCCTTAATCATTTTGTATTTCTCAGAAGCATTACCAAGGGCAAAGTTATGGAAAACTTCCATTACCTAGTCAAAGTTGCCATCCTTTATGTTTGAATCCAGGCAAAGACTGTGGCAAACTGTGTGACAATGGAGGGCATTACAGCAGAGTCTGAGTCAATGTTTACCTGACATCTAAACTCATACACCTTTCATTAAAAAGATCTGGTTAATATTCAGGAGCAGGAAACCTGGCTGATAGTTTGTCTGCCTAATCCAGAGTCACTGACATACTTTAAATGCATTCTCTGTTCAACCTTTGGGCTTAAACCAATAGCAACGGCTGATCACTCCACCGCCTGCTTCAATACTTCAGTTATTTTGTTTCCACCATGCCCTTGAATGAATCGGCCCTTGTTCTTGTTGCGTGATGGTAAGATTTACGTTTTTGGATATTCAAATCACTACTCGACATTACAAGAGCGTTAAATGTAAGTGTGCTGTGATCACGCTCACCTTGGCATTACCCAGCTCCCACCAAATAGCTTCAGCTTTCTCGGATTAACTCCGTGCTAATTTTCAGACCCAGTCAGTCGCTCCATTTAAGGTTTAACAAAGGCATCGAGGAAAGTGTTGGATTTAATGCTGATGTCAGGCTTTGCATGCTCTTTTCTTTACAAAAAATAAACATTTAGTCCTTCAACATGCTCATGATCAGATGATGCATAAATTATTCCTATATTTACACGAGTCAATAGTCAGTGGAGGATGTATTTAAGCTCATCAACAAAGGGGGAAATTGGGAGAAATGTTATCCAGAGTATCCTTAGGACATGAAATTTCTCAGCAGAAACAGTGGGGCAAGCTGAACCCATAAAGCCTTTTAAAAGGGAAGTGAATAAGTAAATGTCTGAAAGAGAAATGAAGGGAAGGGAAAAGGGAATAATTGGGTAGACTTGGCAGACATATGATGGGTTGAATGGCCTCCTTCTATACCACAAAGTTCAATGCTGGATTTTGTGTGGCTTTATGGACCACTTACCCTGGCTAAAAAGTCAGTGGGAGGGAAGGGAACCCGCCCAAGGTCCCAGTGGCTGCCCCACAGCAATTCGCAGGCAGTCCCATCTTAAAGGGCTACCAGCCAATCCGATTGGCCGGCAGCTCTGTAAGTCAGCTTTGTAGGGTGGAATTCACTGCTCCCATGGGCTGTGGGAAATTTGGCAGGCAGGGGCACTTAATTTGGCGGGAGGCAAAAATTCTGTTTCCTGATGTCGGGATAAACTGTTGGAATTTTGTTCTCCTGGCTTTCAAGGTGGGTTGAAGGCGGGTCGAGCATCCCGACGAGCAATGTCGGGAACCCTATTTGCAGGCACTAGCACCTCATGCATGCTCATTAAAAGGCCACCTTGCCAGAATTAAATACCCTGTCAGCGGGTCATTGGAACGTTCTGTTTTATGACTGTAAATAAGCGGCATGCACCTGGTGAGCTTCACTTCACCCACGACTTGGAGGTCAGTAGATGTTGCTTTCACCTTTCTGTTAACCATTCACACTTTCATTTTGGGTGCTGGTAGCCCAAGCTGCGCCAAGGCTGGGCATGGGAGGCACGACCAGCGGATAGGGGTGGGACGGAGACAGGACTAGAGGGGGAAAAGATCAGAGGGGAAGGGTGGCATGGAGGCATGACTGGTGGGGGTGGAAGGACCAGAGGGGAAGGGGGGAGTTTGGAAAGTTCTAGAAGCACTCCCAAATTGTATTCAAACCACCTTGGAGACTTGAAGGTAATGACACAGTTTGAAAAAGCTATCAAAAAAACAATATGGAAAGGGTCTCTGAGTGGTTGGGAGGAGTTAATGACTCATCTTTTGGGCAGAGTGAAGAGGCACCCTATTAATTATTTGCTTAAACCATGGACAATCGGGCTCAGCTGGGTACTGTCCTCGAGGTCCAAATGCCCATTGAAGGACCATTGCTCCATGGCTAATGGGGCTCCTTCATGTGAGAATCCATTGAGATTCGGAGCTGTCATTGAGTATCTGTGATTGGTCATCTCCTCCTGTATGTGTTTCCTGAGAGAGACATGGAGGAGCGCGATGTCTCCTCAGGTGAGGAGGCCGTTGAAGGGGATGAAGCTGACAAGGACCAAGATATCGATTAGCCACACGAAGAGGCCACACCAGGGGTATGACATGGCAGATATGCCCATGACAATGACAGCTACCAGATTCCAGGAGGAGTAAGGTGTCAACACATTTTTATAATTGGTTTTCTTGCTTGCTGACTGGAAGGCCCCAGCACCTTTTTGCTCACGGAGATTATTTTTCTCCAAAGTTCCATATTTACTGAGGGCTGAATTAAACATCAGTACTCACCATTGGCCCTGATGTTGATTTGGTCATTTGCTAAACAATGGTTAAATACATAGCCCTAGGGATAAATGGCCACTGTAGAGCCTGAACAGCATTCCCTTCTCCCACGTCCTTAGGCAACTTTAACTAGAACAATGATTTCACTCATGCCCTCACTAAGTCGGCGTGCATGGCAGTTATAAGCAGTTGGATGTCATATTTCACCAGGGATGCACTCCTGTCATCTGCTCCCAAAGTAGACAGATCATTCTTTCAGGCGTAACCAGATGGATGGGTCAACAGGGAGCAGCAGCATAAGAGGACCATATGTCCCCTCGATATTGCTCCTCAACGCAGACTGATGAGGCAAGATCGTGCACCGATCGCCACTCACACATCATCAACCCACGACCCGTGGCATTTTATCATGCTCAGAAGCTTCAAGGTTTCTTTGTAGTCTTCTCACCGAGAATGCCTCACCTGGACTATGGGTTGTCGAGGTGCAACCACTTGAAACCCTGCAATCGTTGAAACCTTTAAAAGCCTCTTTCCTGGATGGCCTTAGAATTAGTGCAAGACCATGAGCTGTCATTTTGGGCACGCCAGCCAAAGTGGAAATGTTTCCTGCATGGAAGCTGCTGAGGCCTGATAGAACTGGTTATGCATCACATTGGCAGCAACAGAGCCCTTGATATGGTCCAGCACACTGGCCCATTCTAGACTCTCTCCCCTAATTCAGTAAAAGCCCTGTCATGGAATGAGTTCCAAATCAATCTGAGCGCTCTGCCTTTATCTGAGGTCTGGTGACAGTTTTGATAAGGAGATTAGCAGGGCAAACAACTCCTCATCGGAGGTCTGACAAAGGCTTCAGCCAGATGCACAGACACACCTCTTAAATCCTACACTCAAATCCCTCATGCAGTCAAGGCCAACATGCCCCTGATCTCCTTACCTGCTTTGCTCAGCTGCATGATCGCTGAAATTGACAAATCACCAAGGTAGGACATTCACAAATGAACGTGCCCCACATCATCTTCCAGACAGTTATGGTAGCCTCTGGATTTCAAATGTTATGAAGACAGTGTCCAACTACAGTCTCTCACCTCTGAAACTGCACTCAGAATGAACCTTGGCACACACGTAGCTGATTTAAGCCCCCACAAGTAATCGTGTCATCCACATACAACTGAGATCAGTGCATCAGCAGCGGGAGATTCTATGAGCTCGATGAACACACCTCCTAAGGCCACAACATGGTGAGTTGTGAGAAATGGCTGACATGAAGAGTGGCCGGGCAGCACACTAACAACTGAGGGCCAGTGTTTAATCTTGCACCTGTGGGTTTATAGACTAATTACTCTGGCAATAACATGGGAGAACTGAATCAAAGAAGGTCCTGAACGGACTCTGGTGGGGGCCAACATGCTGGAGCCTTAACTAACTGTGGGACATTGAAGCAACTATTCACCAGGTGGAATCCATGAGACTTGTAACTGGTTATCTCCAATGAGTGTATACCGATGCCACCTGCATTCCTTTAATGCTGCTTAATTATTATTGCTCCGCTGTCTTGGTGCAGCCCCAGCATCCGCAGCTGAGGTGGAGGCAGCCTGCTGACTGCTATGCCCTGCTATCCGAGGTAGCTTTGTGCCCTCTGGTGGCTCGAGGCCTAGAGGGCCCTGGCCTGCTAAGAGTATCCTGCTCAGGTGCAGGTGCACCCTCTTCAGCCTGGCCTGCTGGAGGCTACGGGGTCACTTGTAGAGGGAAGGCAGAGCACCCTTGGAGTACCCTGAGACGATGCCCCCAGGGCGCCTGGCTGGCGCTCCTCCAGCCTGTGGAGGACTCCTTGAGGAGAAGGGGTAGCTGGAGGGAGGTTAAGGTGCCCTGTCTCCCTCTTGTCTGGCCACTGCTCCACTGCACCCTAGCTAGAGCAATGGAGTGCAGGTCTGAGCACATATTCGGCAGCCACTGTGCGTTCTGCTGGACCTGGGTCTCCAAGGCTGCCGCCACCCTTTCCATGGAGGCAGCCACACACGTCAAAGCCACAGCAGCAGACAGAATGTAGACGGACTCCTCCAGCCCTCGGTCCGGTCTGCGGACAGCCTCTGACACCTGTGCCTGATGTTCGCCTGCCTGTCTCTATATCACCATCGGGTCTCTTACAGCCAAGCCCAGAGGCTCACCATCTGATTCGGGCCCAGCTGGGGCCTGGTCTCCAGCGGTGCTCTGAGTGTCTGAGACCTTGGCTGTCACTGCCCCCACCAGCTGTGGACCCGTGTCTGTGATGTGATCACCAGATTGTGAGCCTGAGCCTGCTCTCGAACTAGCACCCACCGAGATGCTTGTACCTGCGCTGGTGGAGGGTGTGGGCGAAAGCAATGACTGTTCTTCCTCTGAGGAATCTGAGGTTTCCTCCTCAGAGGTGGGTTGGGGGCTAGGGCTGCGGCATATCCTTCTCGATGTCCTCCCCCATTTCCTGCGAGGATCCGGAATAGAGAAAAAGAAAAGGTTTAGTGATTGACTAAGCAGGCTCATAAATTAAAGATCACTCACAGTCAACGCAAGCATATTGCAGCTTCAAAGCCACTGGTGGGGGGAGCATAAAATCCAGCCCATGCATGTGTGTACTGCACTACAGTATCAGCGTTATATACCGGAGGACAGCCTTTGTTAATGAAACATGTTGCTTATCATAAATTAGAAACAAAAATCTTTTCCTTATATTTTTGACCTATATTCCTGAAGGTCCCCACACATGTTGGGGTGTGGCACAATTCTGGGAGATTTTAACCCTCAAAATGTTCTGGGGAGGGAGTGGGTGGAATATTTGCCCGTGCTCGCTGCGGGGGTGGGAGGAGACGGTGGCCATTTTGATAGCCTAGGCCTTATTACTGCTGCTGACAAGCTAGATGTCCTGAATGGGTGCCCCGCGCGCTACAGCTCGCTGGCTCCGAGTTGGTACAATATTGGCTGGCCTGGACATCGAACAGGCAGATCGGGGATCAGGCGTCAGATGTTGGGGCGGGACAGAAACGGAAGGTGCTGGGGAGGGGAACCTGGGCCAGCACTGGACCACAGTTACGGAGCCTGGAGCAACATTTATGCTCCGCATGGCCTGTGAAGAAATAATCCTGTGCTTCCCTTTTTCTGCTTGGCCGCCCCGGGCGACTGGGTGGAATATACATGTTCCTTCCAGGTCATCCCTCATATGTACACCATCGGACCCCGATCTGCATGCAGTAATGAGGTTCCAATGCAGGGGTCTAGTACACCCAACTGCCGGCCCCAGGGAAAATGGTGGGAGGCTTCAAAGGGCCTACACAGGTTAATTTTTATTTTTGCCATTGCTCGGCATGCATACGCTGGGCCAGTGTGTATGGGAAAACCAGGCCCACTGTGTTCACAATTCCCCGTCCACTCAGTTGAATTTGCTGTACACCAAAAAAGTGAATAAATAAATAAATTCATCCTTCCTTGGGTGATGCCTTCGCCGCAGGCTCAACTCAACTTGAAACCGGGAGTCTACCAGAGTCACATTCAGTTCGGTTTCCCAATTTCATGGGTAGGATTTTACATCCGGCAGGATATTACGGTCCTGCCGAACTGAATGGAGATGTAAATAGCTCGCTGCATCTGCCGGGAGGTGGGGGGCGGTGGGGAGGGACACACTGTGGTGGGGCTGTAAAATCCTGGCCCATGTACCTTGTTAAAAAGAGAAAAAAACGGTGTGATTTTGTTAAGCTTCTTGTCTATTATTTCCCTTTGGAATATGAAAACCTGCCAATCTGTTGCCTCAAAAGCCTGTAAATGTTGAAACTTTCAAGCCTGAGATTAATAGGTTTTCGTTGGGCATTAGGCATCTGAAAGACTAAACTGCTGCTGCCAAGACTGATGAAGAATCTTTGGCCTTTCCTTTGTTGCCTTTTACAATTTTTAGTTTAACCTCATTAAAAATATTAAAATATTCTGTGTTTTATTTTTGTAAACGCACTTAAAGGAAATGTGATTCATTGCTGTATTCTTTACGTAATTTTATTCTTTCTCTAATCCCTTCTCCCCTGCCACCCACAGCCTCAGAAGCCTGGTGTGTATTTTCTGTAAGGGATATAAAAACAGGAGTAGGCCATTCAGCCCCTCAAGCTTGTCGCCGTTCATGACTAACCTGTATTTGCCCTCCATTTACCCACCATAGCTCTATGTCACTTGGTATATACCCTGACCCAACAAAAACTTTGAAGGTTTCAGCATTTACAGGCTTTTGAGGTAACAGATTGGCAGGTTTTCATATTCCAAAGGAAAATAAAAGAAAACAAGCTGAACAAAATCAAACTGTTTTTTTCTCTAAGTCTCAATCAGTGAGTGGGCAACAAGTTGGCAGATGGAGTATGATGTGGGGAAGTGTGAAGTTATTCACTTTGGTCATAAGAATAGAAAAGCAGAAGATTTTTTTAAAAAGTGAGAAACCTGTAAATGTTGATGTTCAAAGAGACTTGGGTGTGCTTATACAAGAAAGTTAGCATGTGGGTGCGAGCGGGAATTAGGAAGTCAAATGGCATGTTGGTCTTCATTACAAGGGGATTGGAGTACAAGAATAAAGAAGTGTTGCTGTGATTGTATAGGGTTTCAGTGAGACCACATCTGGAATACTGTGTGCAGTTTTGGTCTCCACTTTTAAGAAAGGATATACTTGCACTGGAGGCAGTATGATTAAGGTGCACTAAATTGGTCCCAGGGCTGTCCTATGATGAGAGGCTGAGTAAATTAGCCTTATATTCTCTGGAGGTTAGAAGAATGAGAGGTGATCTCATGAAACCTCCAAAATTCTGAAGGGAGTTGATAGGGTAAATGCTGAGAGATTGTTTCCATTGATCGGGGAGTCTAAAACACAGGCACAGTCTCAGGATAAGGGGCCAATCATTTAGGACTGAGATGAGGAGAAATTACTTCTCCCAAAGGGTTGTGAATCTTTGGAATTCTCTACCCTGGGGGTCGTGGATACTCCTTCGGTGAATATATCTAAGGTTGGATTAGACAGATTTTTAGTCTTGCAGGAAATAAAACGATATGGAGAGCAGGCAGGAAAATGGAGTTGAAGCCCAAGATCAGCCATGATCGTATTGAATGGTGGAGCAGGCTCGATGGGCTGTGTAGTCTACTCCTGTCCCTATTTCTTATGTTCTTATGTTCTTGTATCAACATTCTGGGGTTACCATTGACCAGAAACTGAATTGGACCAGCCATGTAAATAGTGCGGCTACAAAAGCAGGTCAGAGGCTCGGAATCCTATGGTGAGTAACTCGTCTCCTGACTCCCTAAAACCTGTCCACCATATATGGCACAAGTCAGGAGTGTGATGGAATACTTTTCATTTGCCTGGATGAGTGCAGCTCCCACAACACTCAAGAAACTTGACACCATCCAGGACAAAACAGCCCACTTGTTTGGCACCCCATCCACCACCTTCAACATTCACTCTCTCCACCACTGACACACAGTAGCAGCAATGTATACCATCTACAAGATGCACTGCAACAACTCACGAAGGTTCCATCAACAGCACCTACCAAACACATGACCTCTACCTAGAAGGGCAAGGGCAGCAGATAAATGGGAATACAACCACCTGGAAGTCCCCCTCCAAGTCACTCACCACCCTGACTCGGAAATATATCACCGTTCCTTCACTGTCGCTGGGTCAAAACCCTGGAACTCCCTCCCCCACAGCACTGTGGGTGTACCTACAGCACATGGACTGCAGTGGTTCAAGGCAGCAGCTCACCACCACCTTCTCAAGGGCAATAAATGTTGGCCTAGCAAGTGATGCCCACACCCTGTGCAAGAATAAATAAACCTGTCATTGCCTGTCATTTCACCCTGGAGCCAAAAACATCCCAAATAGATTGGCTTTAAAAGGATATTTGGGTAGAAATTGATGTACAGTGTTCCTGCTTTAGGTGTATGACAGATGCAAAGCCTACCAATTTGGCAGTGAAATGGTCTGTGTCCAATCTGTGCAAATGTTGCAGTTGCTGCTAAGTTTATGGGGTTCATTTTTTAGGTACACCTATCACAGGTGTTAAACTCCCTGCGCTGGATTTCCATTCAGGGAGTGGGAACCCGACATGGGGCAACCCCACACGGTGTGTTATAGGCACACCCACCACTATTTTGAAATGGGGAACCAATTAAAGGCCATGGATCAGGGTCCAACAGGGATGGCGACCAATGTGAGGTCATCCCATGCTCTCAGATCAGCAGCTTTAAAAACATTTTTAAAATGTATTAACGGGATGTGGGCACTGCTGGCTAGGCCAGCATTTATTGCTCATCCCTAATTGCCCTTGAATGCCCCTTCCAGGGGCTGGCCAGCAGCCAGAGCTGTGGCCCAGTGGCCATTATGGGTGTGGAGGAGTTCCCTCACGTGAATAATGCCAGCTCCCTCCACTGTCCCACTTCCCACTCTAATGTGGTCCAGGTCAATGTGGGCTGCCTGCGTTGCTGAATGGCAACCTCAGCTGGCACAGGAACGGAACCATAATGGGCTCCTTAATAACACTAAGTTGCAGATTATGGGCTGTCCACCTCTTGCTGGCAGGCAGCCAATCCGACCCTGACCTGCTCTCTCCGTAAATGGTTTGGGGTTGGGGTGATTGCAGGGGACCACATGATGTTCACTGACACCAAACGGTGGGCTCACAAGCCTCTGATTCAGACCCCAACCTTGACTGAAAATTTGGCCCCTCGTCAAAATTCAACAGCCCCTGTGTCTGCGAATTGAAGGTAAGTTATTAAAATATAAATATAAAAAAAATCTTTCTTTGGAGCCAGAAAAATATTGCTTCCCCCCGCCTCCCCCACCCAATCCACTTTCCCCCCCACACGGAACTTGCCGCTGTCTCCAAAATGGGTCCAAAGTTGACTATTCTTGTGGGGCAACCTGCCTGTGGTAGTATGACCGGTTTTGGCAGCTCATCTCTAAATATATAGCTGAGCTCTGAGAGCTAATTCGTACTCACCTTCAGAGACTTTTGTTTCAGATGTGCTCTCATTGTGCCAAATCTGAGCCCAGGGATGGGCACAGACTCATTTTTACTCTTCTCATTATGACAGCCACGGCCACAATAACTGAACAAGTACCTATTCCATTTTTATTACGTGTCATTTTTGTCAGTGTTTTGAGGATTAGAATCCACAATTCTGTACAATTTTTGTGAAAGCCATGGATCCAATCATTTAATAGGTAATATTTTAATTTTCACCGGGTGATATGAGCAATTTGCAGCATAACAAGCAGAAGCCATAGACAACTTTGTTTATGTGTTTATGTTTCCAAAGCTGTTCATCATTGGATTTTCCAGATCTCGGGTGGAATTGAAAGCTCCCCCCTCGCCACCCCCTCCCCCACCAACAGTGAGTTTGGAGGCAGGGCATTTAATCAGGCAGGAGATGGCAAGGTGGAGGGGACCTTGCTAACTTCCCGCCTCCTCCTGATTAAATCCGGGGCAGGCAGGATGGTGGGCAGCCTTCCCACCCAGGCATTAATTGAGGACCTTAAATGGGCAATTAATGCTCAGTTAAGGGCCTCAGGCTGCCTCCGTTGGTATCCAACAAGCAGCAGGTGGGGAGTCACCAAGCGGGGAGCCCAAAAAGCAAACCCTTTTTGGGTTGCTTGCAAGCTTCTAGGGGAGTCCCTCATTCAGAGGCACTCAGTGCCTGATCAGGGGACCCAGCATTGCGGGGGGTTGGGGGAGGGGTTAGGGGGAGGGCGGTGGTGTCTGCAGCGAGCCACCCCCCACCCTATCTTTTGGTGCTTTACCCCCTCCCAGCGACTCCCTCCCATGACCTACAATCCGCCCTCACTCACCTGTGGCTTGAGTCCCTCATTGACCCTGGGCCTCTGGTGGATGCACTACCAGCAACAGCCACTGCTCCTGGTGGCACTGGCAGGCAATCGAGTGCTCCTGGCCTCCAATTGGCCGGCAACTCTTGGGGGCGGAGTCCTAAATCCTGGGGAAGGCCTGACACTGGCCACTTAAGGCACCTAATTTCAGGGGCCTTCCTCAACAGAGGCAATGCGGGGCTCCGACTGGTTCTCTACCTGGTAGGCAAGACCCCCATTGCCAATGTTAAATTCTGCCCCTCATGTCTGGGTCTGATGTAGACTAATTGATAAAGATTGATTGCTATGATTGGTTCACAACTACATTATTATTGTATCATGGGACAATCAGGATGGTAGAAGGTCAATTCATTCCTTTTGTCGTTTAAAATTTCCTTTGTGAGCGTTGCTGGCAAGTCCAGATTTATTGCCCATTGCTATTTGCTCCGATAAGGGGATGATGAGCTTTCCCCATGAGTTAAGTTGATTGTATACCTAGGATGTTTTGTCGGCCCCTTCAGGGGTCATTATGGATCAGCCTCGTCATTGCACACCAGAGTCAGCCTGGGTAAGGGTGGGGGGGGGTTCCCGGGTTCCCTTCCCTGAAGTGAACCAGTTGGTTTCTTTGGGTGGAATTTTCCAGTCCGGCCAGTGGCCTATTTCATGGCAGGCGGATGTGGAAAATTCGGATTGAGGCTCAAAGCCTGAATTCCGCTGGTGGGAAAACAAGTCGGAATTTTCTGCTCATGGCGGGTCAGCTTTCCCGTTGATCTGTGCCGGGAACGCCACTTGCATGCATTAGCATGTCGTGAATACTCATTAAATACTCAAGTGGCCGGAATCACGTTCTCCCTTCCAAATATCTGCCAGGCAGCATGATAGACGAGATACTGGTGATGTTAAAGTGTCCGTGAGGCATTCAATGCTGATAGCTTCCCACGCTAATATTGTGAGAGCTCCCTGAGGAGTGTAACCCTTTGAGTGCGTGATGCTATTACGAGAGTGAGTTTGGAGTGAGCTGAAGGTTTTTTCTTACCTTGACGGTGCGGATGAGATCATTCACCCTCTTCATGCACCGCAGGGCATTTTGCTGGCGGTTGCCAGCAGCACAGACCTTCTTTGTGACCGCCTCCCAGGCTGGCGAGGTGAGGTTTGCGCTCCTCCTGGAACCATCCCTCGGGTAAAGGACATCCTGGTGTTGGCGGGCGCCTCTCGTTAAAGCCTCCAGGGAGCCATGGCTAAACCTTTAGGGCTACACTCTTCTGTGCCCCGGAGGGCCATCTCAGGGTGGGTGGAAAACACAGCTGGGTGGCAGAGAGCGAATGTGTGTGTTCGGGTGGCGTTTAAACATGGCGTTAAACCTTTGACCCCATTAGGTGGACGAATCAGTGCCCGCCGCACCATGTGATTCGGAGAGCTGCTGGTCGATGCATAATTAATGAGCTTCCAAGCATAAAATTGGGCACAATATCCCAGCCCACTGCACAGTAGGAAACGCGCCACTTATCGCACCCGCCATCGCACTTTGTATCCAGAGCGGAAAATTCTGCCTTTTGCTTCTACCCCAACCCTTTCCCTATAATTCAAAGTTTGCTAACTTCAAATCCCATGCATACGTCCCTTTAATGTTTCATGCACGATGTGGTGTGAACAGATGTTTAGATTTGCTTCCCCAGCCACCCCTATTTTCAAAGGGGCTCAGGCTGTGATTAACTTGCCAAAAGCTATTTCTGGAGGCTGTCATTTTTTTTTAATATTCATTAAAATCTGTAATTGATCCAGTCAGAAAGAAAATGGATATAATTAAATTAGCACATGGAGACTCTTTTATTCTTAAATTAAATGAGCACATGGAGACTCTTTTACTCTTAAATGTCTGCAACAAGTGATTTGAATTTGAGAGACGTATCCTTCAGATGCGGCGGGGGGGGAGGGTTCAAAGTTAGGTGGCCCCTCCTCATACCCGTTGCTGCTCAGGAAGTTTATGAAAGGAAGGGACAATGTCTTCGGCAATATGCTCAGTGTGGCTTCAAGCGCCTCACACAAAGTAACAAAGGCGGGCTGAAGTCAGACAGAGCTGAAGATGACAGAGCTTTGTTTTATATTGCTTTTATTCCGCCCTATTCCAATGTCTGTTCAGTTCAATGTCCCCTGTGCTTATAGCGTCAGCTGCGACTCAGTCAGTAGCGCCCTCGCCTCTGATCAGACAGTCGTAGGTTTAGGCCTACTCTAGACGCATAAGCACAAAATCCAGGCACACACTGCAATGCAGCACTGGAGAGTGTGGCCTTCTTTCTGAAGCAATGTGATACTGAGGCCTCAACTGCCCTCTCAAGCGATTGCAAAAGATCAATGAGTGTTAAAGCTCCAAAGCATATTTGGTAAAGAACTTATTTCTGATTTTGCTATTTCCTGCTGAGTTCCTTACCTTAGGCCTCTTGCCACTGGCCTGAAATTGTGCATATGGTAGAAAGCCCTTTTAATATTTTACAAATTGTATCAATTCTCCCATTACTGTTTTCAACTCATCTCATTGCTGTTTGTCACTGTGCTTTATATCATGCTGTGAAAGGCTTTGAGACATTGGGAAGCAATAAGACTCTGCATAAATGCCAGTATTTATTCCAGAAATGGGTGGATTAAAACATTACCCCTTCAAATTTCGGACTTGGGCTCAATGGGATGCAAATCTTTCTCTGCTGGTTCTCAGACTTGGACTGGATAAATTCTGGAGGGGTGGTGAGGTCGGGGAGGGGAAGGGTGGTAATATTTGTAGGACTATGGAGAAAAAGCTGGGGAGTGGGACTAATTTGATAGCTTTTTTTAAAAGAGTCGACACGGTCACAATGGGCAGAATGGCCTCGTTCTGTCCCTTGTGATGCTAAGACCCTCTGCAAAGTGAGTTTGGGCACATTCAGCACAGCTGCGAATGGGCACAAGTTCAAAGCATGGCATCATTCATAAGTTAACACAAATTGGCAATCATACCCAGAGAGGCCAGTAAAGTAATATGCAAAGTTATGCTGCTGCAGAGTAGTGCGCAGTGCTGCAGCTGAGTTTAAGGCACTCTGCCATGACAGTGGCAGCCCTCGCCACACCTCAGCTGGGAGGTAGCTCACTCAGCTCAGAGCTGGGTGCATCAAAAATGGAAAGTGTTTTACTCCCCCAATGCTGACATTGCTCAACTTGATGAGCACAGCAATTCACCTAAATAGAAATCTTGGGCTGAATCTTACCTATGTTGGGCCGTCTGGGTGGGAGTGGACAGGTGCAGAGCCGATCGCTGCCCGCGAATGGCTGTGCGCCGCCTTTTTACGCGGGCGGGCCAATGAAGGCCCGTCCAGCGTAATACGCATTCCATAGTGTTCAGCACTACCTGTGTGGGTGGGGGAGGAGGGATAGTTGGGGCCTGCGCTCTTTTGTGTATACGCACAGAGCTGCCTCAGGGAGATTGAATAGACCATAAAAGTTTTTAAAAATTCAAGTAAAAAATTATATAAACATGTCTCCTCATGTGACAGTGTCACATGAGCTGGGACATGTTTGCCAAGTTCACCAAACTTATTTATTAATTTTATAAAACCTTCAGGAAATCTCATCTCACCCGTGGATGAGGTTTTCCTGGAAAACATGTAGGCCGCTTGGGCTCTTTGCCTGCCCGCCAACCTTAAGGTTGTTAATGACACAAATGTCACTTAGTCTGTTGAAGGGTCATGAGGACTCGAAACGTCAACTGTGTTCTTCTCCACCGATGCTGCCAGACCTGCTGAGTTTTTCCAGGTATTTCTGTTTTTGTTTTTGTTTACTTTCTTAATGGCCTTAATAGGCCTTTGACAGTCTGGCGGGCATGCAGCCACCTCGGGCACGTGCCCGCCGAACATAATATCGAAATGACGCGCGATGACATTGGCATGCATGCCCGACATCATCTCGTGTCATTTTACGTGTCGGTGTGTCAGGCCCGCCCCCGCACGCCGATGGCAATATTCTGGCCCTTGTTGCGTTTGACCTCATTGTTATGACTTTGGGGAATGTTAAGTGTGAATTTCATAACCAGGGCCTGAATTTTCAGCTTGGCGGGCAGGCGCGATTGGCGGGCCCGGGATCGGCCGGGAAATGGACCTGTGATCGACCCCTGACCGCGATTTCACGCTGGCTGGCCAATTAACAGCCAGCCGGCGTGAAACGTATGCTGAAAAGCTCAGCGTTGCCGGGGTCGGGGCGGGAAGAGGGTGGGCGATGATGCAAATGCGAACATGGGCCAGCGGTGACTGAAAGCTCCCTGACGGCAGAGATGAAAGTTCCAAAAACTGAGAAAAGTGACCATGCATCATAATCAGTCACCTGAAAATTTAGCTTTTGAAATTGCTGCCCACAGAAATTTACTTATAGTTTATTTCATCAGAGAAATCTCATTCCGCCCGTGGATGAGGTCTGTTGAAAAATGCAAAGGCTGCCTGGCTGATTCACCCCTCTTCCAAATGTAAGGTTGGACGGGCTACATAAGATGACAGACAATTGCGCTGTTCTCAGGCTGAATTGCCCTCTTAATTGTCAGCGGGTGTGCTTCCGACTTTTGCGGGTGTCTGCCGACTGAAATATCGCGCGAGCGCAGGATGACGCCAGGGCGCTCGCCCCAACGTCGTCTCGCGTGATTTCATGCCCGATCGGGTCGGGCACTTGCTGGCCTGATCAGCGTAAAATTCAGCCCCTGACATGTGCTTTTAAGGCTCGGTGTTTATGTAAAATTTGGAACCTGAGACGAGTGAGTCAACTGGACAAACACGGATTTAATCAAATCAAGATTAAAATATAAATCTTAGGTAAGTACTTGATATATAAAAAAAACGATAAACATCTGTGTTCTCAAGTGTCATGTCAAACATTAATAACCCAGGGTTCAACCAGACTTCATCTACCTTGGAGACTTGGATCAAGTCATGTTTGACACATTATTCTTGTTACTCAGTGTCTCAGCGGCTGTGTTGCCATTAGCTTATTTTTGAGAAATTATTGCACAACATTCAGCCCCCAGGTTTCCAGGAGGATCTTGATATCTACTTGCACATTCAAAACAATGTTTACAGCCATCTGTATGAAAGTTAAGCTGTTGTACTTTCCTGGAAAAGATGGTCAAAAGTGTGGAAGGAAATGAACAGAAGCTGGCCTATTATTCAGCATCTCTATTAGAACTGAATATCAGGCGTATTGTATAAGGGTCACAAATCTCTTTAGTGCCCTGTGCCCATGACTAAAGTCATTAGGGTGCATCAGAGCCAAACCCAATCCCAATCCCATCCTCACTCACTAAACCCTTTCTGTCCACAAGAGGCAGCCAGAAGTGTGAGCCTTGATAGCTTCCTCCCTCTGTTTAATGCACCCTGTAGAATTCTTGGTAAATGCATTTCCCAGTGTAGTGTTGAACCGTACAGAGCAGGAAGGCCCTTAGTGTTGAATTAGCTGATTTCAGCTTTTGTGACTGCAGCTGGGGGTGTTACCATTGGCCATAATCCCCCCATGAAACAGAGGGAGGAAGCTATCAAGGCTCACACTTCCGGCTGCCTCTTGTGGTCAGAAAGGGTTTAGTGAGTGAGGATGGGATTGGGATTGGGTTTGGCTCTGATGCCCTCTGAAGGTGCGCCATCAATGGAGCCAAGTTCTCACGCGCATGGAGGGAGTCAGCACTGTCAGATGCGGGGCGGGGGTGCGGGGGTGCGGTGGTTAATGGCAGAAAATTGAGAAGAAAAGAACATCTAATGTTCCTGCAGATTCTTTTGGTTTTCTTTCTGGAGCTGCTTTACATGGTATGAATGTGCCAGAATCCACACATATGCTGAATATCTTTCAACTCCGTTTAATGGTCGATGGATGCCCTTGCGAATGAAAAGTTGTCTCAAGTGGTGGTCCACAGGGCTTAGTGTTGGGACCCTTGCTGTTTGTGTTATTTATTAATGATTTGGATGTGAATGTGGGGGGCACGATTGGGAAATTTGCAGATGACACCAAGATTGGCTGAGTAGTGGATAGTGTAGAGGATAGCCATAATCTCCAAAATGATATAGATGGGTTGGTGGAGTGGGTGGTAAAGTGGCAGATGGATTTTAACATAGAGAAATGTGAGATCATACATTTAGGGGGGTCAAACAGTTACAGGGATTACAAAATAAATGAGAATATACTAAGAGAGGTAGATGAAGTGAGAGATCTTGGCATACAAGTATACAGGTCCCTGAAGGCAGCAGTTCAAGTAGACAAGGTTGTAAAGAAGGCATGTGGAATGCTCTCCTTCATTGGCAGAGGTATAGAATATAAAAGTAAGGATATAATGTTGGAATTGTATAAAAGACTGGTGAGGCCACATGAGTATTGTGTGCAGTTCTGGTCACCACATTACAGGAAGGACGTAATAGCTCTGGAGAGAGTGCAGAGGAGGTGTACAAGAATGTTGCCAGGGTTAGAAAAGTGTAGCTACGAGGAGAGATTGGATAGGTTGGGGTTATTTTCCTTAGAACAAAGAAGACTGAGAGGTGACTTGATTGAGGTGTACAAAATTATGAGGGGAATAGATAGAGTGGACAGGATAAAATTGTTTTCCTTGGTGGAGAATTCTAGAACCAGGAGACATAGATTCAAGATAAGTGGCAGAAGGTGTAGGGAGGACATGAGGAAGAACTTTTTTACTCAGAGGGTAGTGGGTGTCTGGAATTCGCTGCCCAAGTTGGTAGTAGAGGCAGAAACTTTAAACTCTTTTAAAAAGTACCTGAATCTGCACCCTAAGTGCTGTAAGCTGCAGGGCTATGGGCCGGGTGCAGGAAGGTGGGATTAGAAAGGGCACCTGGGTGTCCTCAGGCTGGCATGGGCAAGATGGGCTGAATGGCCTCCTTCAGTGCTGTAACCTTTCTATGGTTCTATGGATCTAACTGTGAAGTGGAAGGTCTTCTGAGTGGATTTCAAGTGATTGAAGCAACTCACAGTCACTATTTTACATTTCCCTTTTGATTAATTGGTAAATCCAGTTACTTATGGAATGAGGGTCACATAGCCAGTGCCAGTCACTCAGCTGGTATCCAATAAGAGTGCAGTTTGGCACTCATTATTATAGAAAATACCACTTTTAATTGGTCTAGGTGCTGAGCACACTTTTTATTCCCACACTTGGAGAGGGAGATGATTTCCAAATGGTTGTGAGTTGTGTAGATGTTACTGTGCATGGTTAAACACAGGGTTGTCAGAGCATGTTATGCTTTGCGTCAGTGACTGGTTGAGGCATGGCAGTGACTCCAGCTGTTGTTCAAGCTCCAAAACTGGAGCTCGAGCTGCTCCAGCTGATGGCCCACCCTGCATATTGGTTATCCAAGGAATGAGATGTGTCCTGGAATTAAGACATGGCAAAGGATGTGCATTTGGGAGGACTGAGGTGCTTTGTCATATCTCCATTAATCAGAATGCCACCGCGTCATCGCAGTCAGCTGTCCTTCAGTTTGAGGATGGCTTCTACCCAGGGTCCCGAGTTTCGGCCGTGGGACTTCGGGTGACTGAACAGGCCAATTCTTGACCCACAGATCCTTGGGAACATGGGACAGAATGCCCCACAGGGTAATGGAATCGGAGGGCATGATGTGCTTCCTTTCCTTTCCTTCCCTGCTGCCTTTCTGCCTCATCATTAAGACGTTGTGACTCAAAGCGTGGTGCAGCTTGATGGACAAGTTGTCGCCATTTTGAACGATTGGTAGCAAGCTCCTCCCAGTCATTAATGTCAATCCTGCCGCATTTCAGAGAGAGCTTCAAAAGTGTCTTTGAGGGGAGGGCTACTACCTAAATTTACTTGAAATAAACTTGTCCCTGATCTGGACAAATATATATATTTAATTAACTAAAGTTGATGTATTTAATCAATTTAGATTTTTTTCATTCTTTAAACTTATTGTTTGATCTAGTTTAAGTTACAGGTAGGTTAAATTGAATGTTTACCTGTAAGCTTATCCCCTCCGTGTATTCTAATGTCACTTTGCAATTCTTCTTCTCTCATGCCGTTCACCTCTGCTGCTCTGCTGCAATTCAGTTTAAATCTTGAGACCAGTGCTCTGGTGCTCCTTGCTGCCTCGATTCTCTGCTCCAAGAGTCAGCCAGATGAGGTAGGGTCATGGCCTTGCTTGCCCACAGGACACGAGTGAACCAGTTGGGTTATTTTGCTTTTATGGTGTTTTTATTTCAGGCTTTAGTGCTCTTGCTCTATAGGCAAACACAACAGCCAATTTATGTGCACAAGCTTGCAAACAGTTAAAGGAATGCCGGAATAATCTGTATTTGGCTGAGGGAGGAATGCTAGCCAGGACAATTAGACTGCAGCAGTTCAAGAAGGCAGCTCACCACCGCCTTCTCAAGGGCAACTAGGGATGGGCAATAAATGCTGGCTCAGCCTGCGAAGCCCACACCCCGTGAATGAATAAAAAAAAACTGAAGTTAATGCTTCATCCATAAGATAGCACCCCTGACAATGCAGCATTTCCTCAATACAGCACTGAAGGCTGTATGCTTATGTCCAGAATGGGAAGCCCAGGTTGAAGCCAATTGCTAGCTATCACCGAGGTGAAAATGTTCCCAACTAGGCCAAGATGAAACTATAAAAGAAGTAAAAAAATAATATCCCAGCATATCTTCTAGCGTGTGAAACTGAAGCTGGAACAACTGAGGCCATAACCTCCAAGTTGATTTTCCTCTCTGCTCATAATTTCTTACCTTCAAATCCAGGTGCTCCCACCTTGCCTGACCTTCTGACTCAGACCGGGTGAGATCTGTGCAGTGCAGCGCGCTCCGAGGGCCTACCATTGAGGGCTGTAGAGTTGAAGATAAGTAAACCAGGCCCCCTTAATTACAGCAAGAGCTTCCGTAAACTGAGTAAGTTTAAAGGTGCAGGACAGGGTGAAGGTGAGTGGGTAGGATCAGGGGTTTGGGGGGGTTGGGGGGGGCGCTGTGGTCAACGAGAGGGGGTCATTGGGGAGGGTATGTCAGTTGGGAGGGAGGGTGGTCAGTTGGAGGGTTATCAGATGGGGGCGCCAGTCAGGGGAGCGGGGGTCAGTCAGTGTCAGACAGGGGGATGGCAGTTGGACGGGGGTGTCAGACGGGGGGAGGGGTTCAGTCACGGGGGTGTCAGTCAGGTGGGAGGGGGGCAGTCGGAGTGGGTGTCAATCTTGGGGGGGGGCAGGTGTTAGACAGGACGGGTGTCAGTCGGCGTAGGGGTCAGTCATGAGGAGCGGGGGTCAGTTGGGGCAGGTGTCAGTCGAGGGAAGGGGGTCAGTCAGGGTGGGTGTCATTTGGGGTGTGGGTATGGGGGTCAGTTAGAGTGGGTGTTAGTTAGAGGGCAGATGGTCAGACAGGGCGGGTGTCAGGGGAAGGGGGGGCAGTCAGAGCGGGTGTCATTTGAGGGGAGAGGTGGTCAGTTGAGGCGGGTGTCAGTTAGGTGGGGGAGGGGGTCATTTGTGGGGGCGTATCAGTTGGTTGGAGGGGGGGGTGTTGTCAGTCGGGAGTTCTCATGCGGGTTGTCGGGGTGTCCCATTGGAGCCGGGAGGTAGTTGGCGGGTAGTCGGAGGTCCCATGTGGGGTCGGGGGGTGTAGTAGGTGGGTGAGGGGTAGTTGGGGTGGCCTGTGGGGGTGTGAGGTGTCGGAGACTTCAGTACAATAGTAACCCTGTAGCTAGAAGTTTTAATTCTTTTGTTTCTGGGCAAGTGTTGTTCTAACACAGTCGGAGGCATCCGAAGTTTGTGATCTCAATCGCATTTTTGGATGGTTCCCAGCGCAGGACAATTGCCCAAGGGGAGTTTGAACTTCCCGGGCAATTGCCGTGAAAACCTTATCTGGGAACATCCGGGGTGGTTCCCCAGTGCATGTTTGGGGTACCCCTCCCAGATATACTACTACACTACCCTAGAGCTCTGAAGTTATGGGCCAGTGTTGTTGGTAAGGCAAAATGCAATTACATTTGTGTAATACACAGTACTGAAGGAGCTCCACAGCTTAAAGTGCCAACCGGGTCTGTAACTAATTACCATAATGTAATTATATTATCAGAGTTGTGAGTGCCAACATTACCAGCGAGTAGAGCCATACTGCTCAAATTCATTATAACCCCATTCTTTCTGGAGCTCCACATTCTGTTGTATACCAACTTTTTGCTTTTGGACAGGGACACTGAGCGCTCCATTAGCAACTCCTCTGATAATGAGGACGCCTATATCAGTTCCATGACTCAATACCACATGTAGGCTTGGACGGTGAGTGGCGGGCAATATTGGTGCCAGGTAAAGGATAGTCTAATTACCCCAGCTTGACCTTTACTGCGGAGGTGGGGGTGGGGGTGGTGGGTGATTAAGAGTTAGTGCCCTCTGAAGAACATGAGTAAAATAGTTGGGCATTTATGGTCAGTTCTTTTCTGGTGCCAGCCCACAAATGATCACATTTATTGAATTTGGCTTCATACCTTGGCACTCAGTGGAACTTGAACTCGTGACCTCTAGCCAGCTCCACAGCCTATGCGATGGATACCTGTGGATTTTTTCAGCTTAAGTCGATTTCTCAGTCGATGTACACCGGAGATGGGTTTCATGTTTGTTCAAACACCTGGCTGATCAAAATACAGAGGCCTTGTTAAAAAAAAAAACTGCGTGAGAAGAATATACGTTATAAAAATAAACAGTCAGAGATGATCAAATCCTCCCATGGTATACTCTGGTTCCTGCGCTGATAGGGGCCATGGAAATGTCATTGACGGAATGCGACTGGTCAGGTTGAAAAATTCAGATTGTAATGATTGACATCTAGGAATTTAATTTGATTATCTTTGAGAGTCAGTGAAACATTTCAGAACTTTATCTTAGGAGTTTTGCTTGTGTTCATTCAGTACCCTCAAGGGATTAACTGCATCAGGGAGTGTCTGCAACAGTGTTAGGCGAATGTGACTTAGAGGTGGAGTAGATTTAAAGGGTCATTACCTTCATGAAAATGAGTGCGGCAAAAAATTTGTTAAGGGCACCCTAAGGAGGGGAGAAGAAGAAAGAAGGCATGCATCTGTACAGGTTCTTAACTATGTCTCTTATCAACGTCAAAAGGTGTCAGCCATGTCACAGTGCGAGCACACTTCCTTTCAGCCAGACAGTTGGGGTTTAAGCCCCACTCTGGAGAATGAGCATATAATGTAGGGTGGTATTGCAGGGTGGCACAGCACTATTGGAGATGCCACCCTTTGGTTGAAACACTAAACCAAGACCCTGACTGCCCACTCAGCTGGATGTAGAAGTACAATAGAACTATTTGAAGTAGAGCAGGGAAGTTCTCCATGGTGTATGTCCTAGGCACTGTTCAACCCTCAATTAACAAGACCAAAACAGATCATCTGGCCGTTATCCTGCTGCTGTTTGTGGAAGCTTGCTGTGTGCACATGGGCTTTGGCCTTTGGTACATTTCAACAGTGCATCCACTTTCAAAAGTACTTTAATGGCTGTAGGTGGCTTTGGGATGGCCTGAGGCCATAAAAGGGGCTGTAGAAATGCAAGTTCTTTCTTTACTTCAGGTGCAGTGAATTATGTGAGCAATTACAGCAACCATTGTGTGCACATTGAAGTCTTAAAGATGGCGTTGAAATGTGTTTTTCACTGTTGGTTGTGGGAGGAATGTTGACATAGCTTCCCTACAAGAGATCAGGCTTGCTGGGAGCAGATGACTCAAAGAAAAGCAATATGTTCATCTGACAGGGGAAGAAACACCTGAGCAAGGTGTAGGTTTTGCTGTAAGGAACTCACTCATGTCGATGAACGACTTGCCCACAAATGGTTCAGAACTTGCTCTCTCCAACCACCCCTCAACTCATACTGGATCAGTTAACCTCATGAATATCTGTGCTCTAATGCTGTGCTCCACTACAAAGGTGAAAGACCAGTTCTAAGAGGAAAAAACAAAAAGCTAAAAGCTACTGCGGATGCTGGAAATCCAAAACAAAAACAGAATTACCTGGAAAAACTCAGCAGGTCTGGCAGCATCGGTGGAGAAGAAATGTTAACTGATTTCTTCTCCACCGATGCTGCCAGACCTGCTGAGTTTTTCCAGGTAATTCTGTTTTTGTTTCAGTTCTAAGAGGAACTTGACATTAGTGTCAGCAGAATCCCTAAGTCAGAACTGCTGGGAGATATCAACACAGGAGTGGGCACAGACCACAAAACATGGCCCTCCTGCATCAGACATCACGGCTTGGGAAAGACAAATGAGAATGGACAGAACTACTTATGATTTGCTGCCACCACAAGTTTTGTGTAGCGAACACCTCCTTTCAGGACAAACCATGTTGCAAGGTCTCCTGGAGACATCCAAGATCAGCACATTGGCACCAGCTGGATCTGATCACCAGACATAACTCTCTGAACAGTGTGCTCAACACACACAGCTACCACAGCATTGGCTGTGACTCAGATCACTCCCTGGTGTGCACCAGGGTTAGGACGCAACTCTTGGGGCTGAACTTTACACTGAGTGGGCGGGCGCACGCCTGACCCGATCAGGCATGAAATCGTGCAAGATGACATCGGGCAAGAGTTCCAACGTTATCCCACGCTCACGCAATATTTCGGTCAGCAGGCGCGTGCTAAAGTCGGAAGTGCGCCCATCGACAATTAAGAGGGCAATCAAGACCATTAACGGTGCAATTGCCTGTCATTTTACATAGCCCCGTCCAACCTTACAGTTGGCGGACAGGCGAATTGGCCAGGCGGCCTTTACATTTTTCGTCAAACCTCATCCAAGGGCAGGATGAGGTTTCCGTTATTCAGTAAAATAAAAAATAGAAACCTGTGACAGCATTTCTATAATCTATATGTTCAGGTGCCTGATTGTGAGGCTTGGACATTTATTTCCTGATTTTAAAAACTTTATTTCCTGGGTTTCGGGTCTTCAGCTCCCTGAGGCAGCTCTCTGCCTTCAGGGAGCTTTCTGTGCCAGCGTTAACGTCATCGCCTGCCCTCCTCCCGCCCCCCACCTCAACATCACTGAGATTTTCAGCGCGCGCTTCACACTGGCTGGCCATTAATTGGCCAACCAGCATGAAATCGCGGTCGGGGGCCGATCATGGTCGGCGGTCCGTTTCCTGACCGCTCCCGGGCCCGCCGATCGCACCCATCCATCAAGTTGAAAAGTCAGGCCTTGAAGTTTATTTATTCAAAGCAGAAATGCTGTCCTCGTATCAATAACAGCCATACTATCTACCCAGATAAAAACCAACAGTTCCTTGGCTCATGCGAACATACAAAATAAGAACAGGAGTAGGCCATTCGGCCCCTTGAGCCTGCTCGGCCATTCAATAAGATCATGGCTGATCAGAGTGTCATCTCAACCCCACATTCCTGCCTATCCCAATAACCTTTCACCTCCTTGTTAATCAATAATCTATCTAGCTCTGCCTTAAAAATATTCAAGGACTCTGCTTCCACCACCTTTTGAGGAAGAGAGTTCCAAAGACTCACAATCCTCGGAGAGAAAACATTTCTCCTCATCCTTATTTTAAATGAGCAACCCCGTGTTTTTAAACAGTTACCCCTAGATTCTCCCACAAGAGGAAACATCCTTTCCACACCCACCCTGTCAAGACCCATCGGGATCTTAAAGGTTTCAATTGAGTCACCTCTTCCTCTTCCAAATTCCAGTGGATACAAGCCTAACCTGTCCAGCCTTTCCTCATAGGACAACCGGCCCATTCCTGGTATTAGTCTAGTAAACCTTCTCTGAACTGCTTCTAATGCATTTACATCTTTCTTTAAATAAGGAGACCAATATTGTACACAATACTCCAGATGTGGTCTCACCAATGCCCTATACAACTGAAGCATAATCTCCCTACTTTTGCAATCAATTCACCTCACAATAATTGTTACGATCCCAACTGAGGTTACTCCTGGACAAGCCAGAGTGGAATCCAGCTTGATAGATCTTAACTTTTATTTGTTTTAGACATGTGGAGAGTAGCTACTGAACAGAGTCACAGGAGTCAGCTGACGAACTTATAACAAATGCATAAAACATTTATTAAACAAGAAAAGATGAACTATATTACAATACTCCTTCACCCACAATTATACCTTTACAGATATATACAGATTTGTATGGATAACACAAGTTATAAAAGCTATCTTATAATCTATTGTCCACAGTAAGTACATAGTCCATGTAAACCAATTGCGACCTGTGGTCAGACACACCACACACTGAAATCAAATGCCAGATGCCACCTCAACCAGATGCTATGGATCTCTCCTCAACTCCCCTCCAGACACTTATCACATCATGAGCCAGCCAGTCTCACTGCATTCCATTTTTCACACGAGGGTTTCCAATCTCCATTCTCCAAGGCCTCGCCTTGGAATCTTTTCCCAAACTGATGCTTTCTTTCAGATGCCTTCCGTAACTCTCCAGGGTTTCGAACTCTCCTTCCAATGTTCCTCTCCCCTGGGTCACCACATGTATTCAAATTGTCTTCCAAGCATTCTCTCTCTAACTGGCCCAGCTGTCAACAGCATACTACTGCTTCACATGCCCATAGCAAAGAGTTACAGATCTCCGGTCATCTCTTTGGACCTTCTTGCCTCTTTCAAACTGTTCTCACTTTAAATCTGCTTTCTGCAGTTTTTGTCTCTTTAAACCTGAAGCTTGGAGCCTTTCAATCTGCCCCTCACTCTTATCTTCACTTAACAGGAACTTCTTGAGGTTCCTGCCCTTCCTTTGACTAGAAGGTCTGCTTGGGATTTTCCCCTGTTCCACTCCCCTAGACTTAGGTGTCTTTTCTTTAGCTTAGGACTTGCTATTTGTCCCCTTTGCTCTAGTCTCTCCTGGCAGCTACTTTCAAAACCAACCAACCAAACTCAAACAGCTTCCAAAATCAAACTGACTGCTGTTTCTGAATGTGTGTCTGTGGGAGGGACCTGCCTCTCTGGACTCCTGTTGCTTGGCAACAGCCCAATTCTTCTACTCTTATTTGTTTACCTTAGCTGCAACAGTCCTAAAAACCTCATTAGAAAGCAAGCACCTTTTAAAGTGAAACTAAAACTCAATTTGACCTTTACTTAACACAGATACAGAAATATAAATCAAACTTAAACTTCAAAGCTAAAACTCATTCCTAACACCTACAACTACCAATATAACTTACTTAAACTATTTCTATTTCTTAACAGAATAATAACATTCTATTAGCTTTCCTAATTACCTGCTGTACCTGCATACTAACCTTTTGTGATTCATGTACTAGGACACCCAGATCCCTCTGAACCTCAGAGCTCTGCAATCTCTCACCATTTAGATAATAAGTTTCTTTTTTATTCTTCCTGCCAAAATGAATGATTTCACATTTGCCCACATTATACTCCATTTGCCAGATCTTTGCCCACTCACTTAACCTATCTATGTCACTTTGTAGCCTCCTTACATCCTCTTCACAATTTACTTTCCTACCTATCTTTGTGCCATCAGCAAATTTAGCCACCATTCCTTCGGTCCCTTCATCCAAGTCATTTATATAAATTGTAAAAAGTTGAAGGCCAAGCACTGATCCTTGTGGCACACCGCTCGTCATATCCTGCCAACCAGAAAAGGACCCATTTATGCCAACTCTCTGCTTCCTGTTAGCCAGCCAATCTTCTGTCCATGCCATTATGTTACCCCCTGCACCATGAGCTTTTATTTTCTGCAATAACATTTGATGTGGCACTTTATCAAATGCTTTCTGGAAATCTAAGTATAGTACATCCACCAGTTCCCCTTTATCCACAGCACATGTGACTCCTTCAAAGAACTCCAATAAATTGGTGAAACATGATTTCCTTTTTACTCTGCCTGATTGCCTTGAATTTTTCTAAGTGCCCTGCTATAACACCTTTAATAATAGCTTCTAACATTTTCCCTATGACAGATGTTGGGCTAACTAGCCTATAGTTTCCTGCTTCCCTCCCTTTTTGAATAAAGGAGTTATATTTGCTATTTTCCAATCTAATGGAATCTTTTCCGAGTCCAGGGGATTTTGGAAAATTAAAACCAGTGTATCAACTATCTCACTAGCCACTTCTTTCAGGACCTTAGGGTGAAGTTCATATGGAGCTGGAGATTTGTCAGCTCGTAGCCCCAACAAGTTGCTCAATACCACTTCCCTGGCGATTGTAATTTTCCCCAGTTCCCCCTTCCCTCGATTGAACAGGGGCTCTCCGCCATTCCCACACAGCGTGCAGAAGCAAATTGGAACATACTGTGAGACACCATCTACAATGCTGCACTCTTAACATATGGGAAGCAAGAGTGGAAAAATGCTGACTGGTTTGAGGCTAACATCACTGTGATGGAACCTCTTACTGACTCTGAGTGTACTAAGAGCTGCTTGAAATAAAGTCCAAAAGACTGCTAGGCAGTGCATCAATGATTACTGGTTACAACATTGCTAGGATACCCAGGAATGTATTAAGGGATCAAAAAGGCGGTATGTCCATCAGCAAAGAAAACAACTCCAATGAAAGCAAAGGCAGGGGAGGTCATCACCGACTGCAATAAACAGTTGGAGACATGGGTCAAACTCTACCTTGAGTTGTACTCTAAGGGGAACACTGTCACCAAGGAAGCTCTAGACACCATAGTAAGCCTGCCTATCATAATAGAGCTGGATGTTGAACCCACAGTGGAGGAGCTTAGCACAGCTATTGACTCACTTGCTATGGGCAAAGCTCCTGGTGCTGACGTTATGCTGCCTCACAATATACATGAAGCAAAGATTGTGACCCTGTACAAGATCAAGAGAGACCACATTAGTTAAAACAACTATTGAGGCATCTCCCTGCTGAGCACCTACCGATGCTGCCCTTGTCAGACTGCAGGTCTGAATACACATTCTTCTCTTTGCTGCTGTCATATGCCTTCAGGTCAGAACTGATAGAAAGCTATTCAGCTTTGCTCACCTGAGATCCAAGACAAAGGTGCACCAAGTCTCTATCAGAGAGTTGCTCTATGCTGCGATGCTGCACTAACATTCCATACCAAGGAAGACCTACAGCGGCAAGTGGACAGACTCTCTCACACCTGTAAAGAGTTTGGTGTGACCTATTTTAAAATGCAACATAGCAATAGCCAACCAATGAAAACAAAAACCTGTTAAACATCTGGGGACATTATGAAATGCTGAGAAAGGTTGGGGGAAATTTATTTCAACAGAACTTTATCAAAGTATGTAATTCTTTGTCACAGGGAACAGGTGATGCAGGTGCCAACACATGATTTGAATGAAAATTGGTTATATATTTGAAACAGAGGAGGATGCATGCCTATGGGTGGTAGGGAGTTGGCAGGGGGGTGGGGGTGGTATGGTTGCTTAGTGGAGGCAATGGGATCAGTTATGGATTACTCTAGCAAAAAGTTACTATAGACACAATGGGCCAAATGACCTATTTTCAAAATTCAATGTCTTTTTTAATAATCCAGATATGGGTTATGCAGAACAATAAAGAGAAAAATAACTATCCATTCAGTAGTGTCATTGTACCATACCTAACGACTTTGCAATTCCTGACTAGACTAAATTTATCTCTCAAACAACTAGGTAATTGCTTCGCAAGCCTAAATATTTCTCCTACTTGTCAGTTGCCAAGTCCTGCCGCAAGAATAGCAAAATTCTTCAACAAACCATTGCCCACCTTGGCAAGAGGGCTTTCAGCATCTGTGGGAAAGGTGATATCATTACATCCTGATAATTGCACTTCTGTTTCATCTGGAAATGCTTACCACTGAAAAAGAACATGAGCAATCATGAATTATTCACACCAGAAAATTGTGCAGTCCACAGCCTGTGTACCATAGAGGAATGGAATCCTGTGAAATACTTGTTTATTTCCCCATCTGCCTCTAAAACAAGTTAGCTGGTTGATACTTTCTGGAGATGGAATTATAGACCACAGAAGGTGGTCACCTGGCCTGTTGTGTTTGTGCTGCCTCTTTAAAAGAGCTAGCCAATTAGTCCTGGTGCCCTGCTCATTCCCTGTAGCTCTACAATTTATTTCCCTTCAATTATTTATCCAATTTCCCTTTGAAAGCCATTTTTGAATCTGCTCCCACTATCCTTTCAGCCAGTTCCTTCCAGATAATAACAATTTGTTGCGTAAAAGAAATCTCACCTCTGATTCATTTGCTAATTATTTTAAGTCTGTGTCTGCTGGTTACCGACCCTCCTGAGAACAGTTTCTCCCTATTTATTCTATCACAATCCCTCATAATTTTGAACATCCCTATTAAATCTCCCCTTAACCTTCACTGCTCTGAAGGGAACATTCCCAGCTTCCCTAGTCTCACCACATTTCTAAAGTCCGACATCCCTGATACTGCTCGAGTAAATCCCCAGCACCCTTTCTGAGGCCTCGAGGTCCTTTCTAGAATGTAGTGCCCAGCATTGTACATGGTACTCCAGATGAGCCCTAACCAGTGATGCCAACATTCATTAGTTAAGGGAAGGTAACTACCGATTACTTACTGATGAGGACTTGCCCTTAGCTTTACATTTGATCTGCTCAGTAAAATTTTAGCTCCACGTTGTGAATGTTCTCTGTGCCATAAATCAGCATTAAGGTGATACTCTTCTGATATTAACAGATGGAGGAGGAAGGAAAATTTTCTTTATCCTTAATAAGACTGCAAACTGCTCACATTGAAGTTTTTCTAAAGCTCTGGTGGCCCTCTCCTATCCTGTACCAAGTTCTGCTCACTCATTACCCCCATCTTATTTTGGCTCCCGGTCTCCCAACACCTCGTGAGGCTCATGGGCAGCATAAACGCTGACATAGACCATTTGGACAGCATGGCCATTACTGTGCTCTACACTCCATGTAATACCTCCACTTTAATATTTCCTTCCTCACGTTTAAAATCTCTTCATAACCTCACCTCTCCCTATCTCTGCCACCTCCTCCTTCCTAAAACCCCTCCCAACCCCACAAACTCTGTTCCTCTAATTCTGACCTCCTGCATTTCCCACCCCCCCCCTCCCCCCGACACATCCATCCCCCCCTCCCCCCTCTCTCCCCCCCCCCCCCCCGCCAATCCATCCCCCCCAACGTCTGTGGTCAACAGCTGAGCCTTCAGCCTTTTATTCCCCATACTCTGGAAATCCCTCCCTAAACCTGTGCGCCAACCACATCATTTTGATAAAGTTTTTGGTCGCCCCTTTCATAATATCTCCTATTTATTAGTTTGGCGTCCATTTTGTGTCTGTGAGATACCCTGGGATATTTTTTTTACCTTAAAAGCTGTTCTGTGAACATAAGCTATTGTTTAAACAGCTCTCCTGGACCTCCAACCATACTAGATTGTGTGAAGTACTTTGAGATGCTACAACTTGCTGAGTCACAAAGTAAGTACAATTTTGCTTTCTTTGAATCTCAAAGCGAAATTAAGTTCCACCAAACCAAGTAATGCAAATATTTCAAAGAGGTTGCATTGTGCCTTAAGGAAATTATTGCAAAGGTTGTTTAAGTGGAATAACTAGTTTTAGTTACGGAAGGAAGTTTAGAATACTGTTGATCCCAAAAAGATGGCGAGATTTTCTGCTTACAAAACTGGCAAAGCCACAGACTAAACTGCACTGAAATGCCAATACTAATTCACTTGCACATGATGCTATTGTGAGGAACATAACGCACAATCCCATCGCAGTATTTTAGAGTTCTCCTGATGTTTGAGCGACAGATTTCTGTCTCGTAAGGCGATGGCTTGCACGTGGTGGTCAACTCTGTTCAGCACTGCCTGGTGTGGCTCAGGAGCCCCACTCTGGCATGGCACTCTCTGCCGCGTTTGCTACAGAGGGAGAAAGTGGACTGAGGAGGTGCACGATTCGCTGGCCCCTGTTTCCTCTGGGCCCTTTTCTCAGCCAGCTGATCTCCTTGTTTCTGCTCGCCTCTTCCAATGCCCTTCAAACAGTCAGTCTCCAGAGGTCATGGTCAGCAGTGACTGTCTCCTGGTTATCAATATCTGCTACCTTCATATCTCAATCCTCTTTACAGGATTGAGAAAGTCTGTCCATTTGCCACAGCAGATGTTCCTCAGTATGGAATGTTAATGTGGCATCATCAGTGTAGAGAAACTCTCTGAGGACTTGCTGTACCCCTTTCTCTTAAATCTTAGGCGAACAAATGAGCTTTCTGTCAGTTCTGGTATATAAGTAGGCACTGTCTATAGATGACCTGAAGTCACAAGACAGCAACAAAGAGCAGAATATGCTAATAAATGTGTGTGCCAGAACACAACCCTGTTTGAGCCCACTGCAGAGCTCAAAGGGCTCCGGTATTTCCCCATCATAGCTGACCTTACCCATCATATTATCATGGAAAGAGGAGCTTCCACAGCATGACAATTTCCTCCAGCAGCTTCCAACATACTGCATTCTCAACATAGAGTTATACAGCACAGAAACAGGCCCTTCGGCCCATCATGTCCATACCGGCCATCAAGCACCTATCTATTCTAATCCCATTTTCCAGCACTTGGCCCATAGCCCTGTATGCTATGGCATTTCAAGTGTTCATCTAAATACTTCTTAAATGTTGTGTGGTTTCCTGCCTCAGGCAGTGTGTTCCAGCTTCCAATCACCCTCTGGGTGAAAAGATTTTTTCTCAAATCCCCTCTAAACCTCCTGTCCCTTACCTTAAATCAATGCCCCTGGTTATTGACATCTCCGCTAAGGGGAAAAGTTTCTTCCTATCTACCCTATCTATCTGTGCCCCTCATAATTTTGTATACCTCTATCAGGTTCCCCCTCGACCTTCTTTGCTCTAAGGAAAACAACCCCAGCCTATCCAGTCTCTCTTCATAGCTAAAACGCTTCAGCCCAGGCAACACCCTGGTAAATCTCCTCTGCACCCTCTCCAGTGTAATCACATCCTTCCTATAGCATGGCAACCAGAACTGCACACCGTACTCCAGCTGTGGCCTAACTAGCATTTTATACAGCTCCAGCATAACCTCCCTGCTATTATATTCTAAGCCTCGGCTAATAAAGGCAAGTATCCCATATGCCTTCTTAACCACCTTATCTACCTGTGCTGCTGCCTTCAGGGATCTGTGGACATGTACACCAAGGTCCCTCTGATCCCCTGTGCTTCCTAGGGTCCTACCATTCATTGTGTATTCCCTTGCCATGTTAGTCCTCCCAAATTGCATCACCTCACATTTCTCAGGATTAAATTATATTTGCCACTGCTCTGCCCATCTTACCAGCCCATCTATATCATCCTGTAATCTAAGGCTTTCCTCTCACTCTTTACAACACCACCAATTCTCATGTCACCTGCGAACTTACTAATCATACCTCCTATATTCACATCTAAATCATTAATGTACACTACAAACAGCAAGGGTCCCAGAACCAATCCCTGTGGTATACCACTCGTCACGGGCTTCCAGTCACAAAAACAACCTTTGACCATCACCTTCTGCCTCCTGCCACTAAGCTAATTTTGAATCCAATTTGCCAAATTGCCCTGGATCCCATGGGCTCTTACCTTCTTGACCATTCTTCAATGCGGGATCCTGTCAAAAGCCTTATAGAAGTCCATATAAACTACATCAACTGCACTACCCTCATCTACACAACTGGTCATCTCCTCGAAAAATTCAATCAAATTTGTTTGACATGATCTCCCCCTGACAAAGCCATGCTGACTATCCCTGATTAATCCCTGACTCTCCAAGTGGAGATTAATCCTGTCCCTCAGAATTTTTTCCAACAGTTTCCCTACCATTGATGTTAGACTCACTGGCCTGTAATTACCTGGTTTATTTCTACTACCCTTCTTGAATAATAGTACCACATTCGCTGTCCTCCAGTCCTCTGGCACCTCTCCTGTGGCCAGAGAGGATTTGAAAATTAGTGTCAGAGCCCCCTGCAATCTCCTCCCTTGCCTCACATAGCAGCCTGGGATACATCTCATCTGGGCCTAGGGATTTTTCCGCTTTTAAGTCCACTAAAACCACTAATACCTCCTCCCTTTCAATGCTAATTTGTTCAAGTATATCGCAGTTCCCCTCATTGATTTCTACACCTACATTGTCCTTCCCCATAGTGAGAAGTCCTGGATACACTGACCTAGAGCTTGGATGTGGGTTGTGACTTCCAAGTTCCAGGGCTTCATATATGGGGAGAACCCCAAAGATGCGCTGGGGAACCCCGCTTCGGAAGTTCCCAGGTCAGGTTTGCATGGCAATTGGCCAGGAAGTGCAAACTTCTGATGGGTACTTGCCCTGAACTGGGGACTATCCGAAAATGCAATTTAAATCGCAAACTTCGGATGGTTCTGACTGTGTTACGTCAATAGTTACCCAGAAAAAGTTAGAAGAATTAAAACCACTTCTAGCTTCTGGGTAACAATTGTACAGAGACATTCGAACCCCCACAGGACCCCTCCCACACCCCAAACTCCCAGGAGACTCTCCCTACCCCTCGACTAATCACCCCCCCACCAAAAGGGACTCCTCCAGCTCCCCCACGGGACTCCCGCGCTTCACGGGACTCCCCCCACCCCCAAAGGCCCGACACCCCCCCCCGTCTCCCCAAATCCTACCCACTTACCCTATTCGCACACCTTTTCAAAGACCTTTAAACCTGGCTGGACATTTAAACTTACCTTTAAACTTTACAGCACTGCACTGCCCAGATCTCGCCCAGCCTGAGTCGGAAGGTCGGGTGAGATAGGATTGGCTGGATTTTCAAGTAAGAATCTTCGAGCAGAGTGGCAATCTGGCTCAATTGCCACTCCGTCGGAAGTTACGACCTGTGCGTAATAATAGAAGTGAAGCTGGCTACTTCGATAAAGTTACTGCAACCGTCACAGATAAACATGCAGGGCGCAGCCAAGTAACTCACAAACGTCAGCATCAACATTCGACAATGCCTAGCCATTATCCAGTGATGAATTAATTGTTCCTTCCTTAGAGAACTCCTATAAATCCAAACAGATAAAACCCTTTGCAATGCATTATTGAAGTTTTATCGACATCCTGGACAGTCTCTACGTCGAAGTGAGTGGAATGAGGTGCTAACATTAATTCCTTTCACAATTCAGCTGGTACCACAATTTGCTGTCCTTTGTACAGTTAGTTCATCTCGAAAGTCTAAGGATGTAGGCATTCAGGCACCTCTGACTTTATCCCAGGCCAGCCTTGCTGAATAATAACACACAGTTACTTCTGAACTAGGTTGAGATTCTTCACATCAATATCCTGGGGTTACCAGTGACCAGCCATATAAATATTGTGGCTGCAAGAGCAGGTCAGAGGCTAGGAATTCACTGTTAGGCAGTGAATAACTCACCTCCTGACTCCCCAAAGCCTGTCCACCATCTGCAAGGCACAAGTCAAGAGTGTGATGGAATACTCTCCACTTGCCTGGATGAGTGCAGCTCTAACGACACTAAAGAAGCTCAACATCATCCAGGACAAAGCAACCGGCTAGATTGGCACCTCATCTACCATCTTAACCATTCATTTCCTCCACCACCATCCACTAAGGAGCTCTGCAGCAACTCTCTAAGGCTCCATTGACAGCACCTGCCAAACCTATGACCTCTACCGCCTTGATGGACAAGGGAAGCAGATGAAATGGGAACACCACCATCAGCAATTTCCCCTCCAAGCCACACACCATTCTGATTTGGAAATATATCGCTGTTCTTTCACTGTCACTGGGTCAAAATCCTGGAACTCCCTTCCTAACAGCACTGTGGGTGTACCTACACCACATGGACTGCAGCGGTTCAAGAAGGTGGCTCACCACCACCTTCTCAAGGACAATTAGGGATGGGCAATAAATGCTGGCCTAGCCTGCAACACTCACCACCACCCCGTAAAAGAATTTTAAAAAATGTAGAATGCTTATTCCTTGACATTATTATACCTAGGGAGAGGAGTGCTGGTGCATTTCTTAGAGTCATTGCACTTCCAATTCCTGTGATTCTTCCCTGAACTATTCTGCATCTTACTTTTGGTGTTAAAACTCTGAATGGCTTTGTTATGTCTGACAGAAGTGGGAGGATCCACTCAGATTTTGAGCAAGTCCAAGCAAATTCTGGGTCTATGTTACTGCAGTCAATGTCAGCATCTCCAAAACACTTCAGGGTCTAAGCAGATGTGCCATTCTTCGGTACAATTGCCATTGAACTGATCCATTAGGTTGGCATTGTTACAGAGCAATGATAACCTGCCTACTCAGACTATCCAGGGTTTCCTTCAGTTTATCCCTACAAACCACTACTACATGATATGGGACATACTGGACCAGATCCAATGCTTCATTGAGCCTGATTTGATGTTTACCCTCAACTTGTCTTACCCATCACTGAATACCCGAGAATATTTCAGTATTAGAAACCCCTTGGACAGTGGCTTGTACTTATTGATTGTGTATACTGTTACTTATTATCTTCTTTTAATTTCATCATTATCATTGTACTTAATGATGCTCATGCCCAGGCAGTCCTTTCTACCCAGTAAAGGTTATATGGTCAGGCTGTCAACACGCTAACAATCCAACTTACACTTACGGTGCCCACACTGGACTCAAATTCGTACTAGTCCTCTTCTATAGGCAAATTATTCCACTATAAGGTATGATTGCAGACTTAAGTGGTTCCAACTTTGTAAGCTAGGTGCTTTTTTGTTTAGCTAAAGAAGAGTTATGCTACATTGTGCATGCTTGTCTACTTGAAACTTAGGTTGTCTGAGTCCATTTTAGGCATAACACACCCTGAGACATCCGAATAAATAACTTCTTGATGACAAAGATTTCTTCTGTCCTCAGTTCTCTATCTATTGCTCTAGCTGTCTGTCTATGTGTAGGCAATTCTTTTCTATGGCATTTTGCTACAAAATGGTTTTTCATTTCACAATTATTGCAAACCTTCCCAAAGGCAAGGCAAAGCTTCCTCTTAGGAAATGTATGTTTCCTTCCACAATTCCAGAACTCATGAGTCTTTGGGGTTTATTTTGCATTGACCCGAAACTTTTTATGTCTCGCTTTGGGGCTGCCTTGGGTTTAAGCATCGCGCTCACACTCTGTCCCTCTATCTCTTCAATAATTTTAACTTGGTCCGCCATGCTTTCAGTTGGGTGACAAATCTCATCCATCTTAAATGAGGTTGAATTAACCTCTTGAAGCAGTCTCTTTTGCACCATTGAATCAGCAATTCCAAACACGAGTCCATCTTTTCTGGTATTATAGTCAAACACATACCCTTGGGGTTTTCGCAGTTCTGTACAATACCAGTCAAACGTTTCACTAGTATCCTGCATTGTCCTCTTGGACTTATATTGGAACATTTTTGTATGGTTGGCAGTACTGACCTGTCTTATCTCTGCCTCCATCCTTGGTCCCGTCCATATGTTTCCTTCTCTGTTCCTTGCGAAATGGTGAGTCCTGCACTCATTGCATCTCTTGACAAGGTCTTGACACAAAGGAGTAAACATTTCAAGGCTCACTCATCCAGTTCTCTGCAATATTTACTTGGTGGATTTCGAGAGCCTGAGGTGATGGTAAAGCACCTTCTGACACCATCGGGTGGGTACAAGTTTTACAACTTTAAAAACTTTGCTGATCACTGAGTTGTCCACCATAATAGTGAAAAATCACTTCAATCAATTGGCTGCCACCATGTGTTGTGTGTCGATATCTCTTTAAATAATAGGAATAGTTGTGAGCTGTTACCAAGAGTATCAAAGTTTTATTTACGTATCTAAAATAATAAGTTAACTTACAGTAGTTTTTGGTTCGTGGTTTAATTTCTACTTTGAAAAGTATTTGGATCTCTCTTCGGGTAACTTGTGACCTAATCTAATTGGGAAGGTTTCCCTCTTCTCGTGAGTGACTTATGTCTAACTCCAGTCGATTTCTTCAAGAACTACTTTATTTACACTATAATACATAATAGGCTTCTAGGTAAATACATCTCTCTCTTGTACAGACTATTCCATCTAATCTTCTTGGTCTCATGCACATGACTGCTGATATCACTGTTACATCATAGTACACATCGCTATCTCATTGCCATAACTATTAACCCATTATTCTACAGTTTTCAGCAGATGTAAGTGTCTTGTTGCCTTACCATATCTCACAGAGAATAGAGAGAGAGAAAACAATGAAATCACATGACAAGTCACATGATCAGACTTGCATCACATTTATGTTCACTGAATAACAGATCAGGATTATGGCTGACTGGTGTGTTCTTAATTTAAACAAATTTCAATGGTTGTTTTTTTTTAATGAGAACAGCTTCTAATATTCTCCACACATGTAGTTGACAGCATCCCAGAGCACGTTCATTGTTCTAGTATTACGTGATTGAGTATTTGGGAAGTGTGTTGAAGGCATCTAAGGCTTTATATTCTGCTCCGAACACCCAATTAAATGGGGAGGAAAACCAACATTATCTTGCAGTTTTGGCACCAATCGGAGCTATTTTTTTCTCAGTGAGATCAATTATGAATTGCCACCTGATGTTCACTACTTAAGGTAAAGCCATTGCAACTAAACATACTATTGAGCATGACAGTGGCAACAAGTGCCATGTTGCATTGCTACACACAACTATGGAGTTATCATAAAATGCTTGCAGTCAATTGCATCTTGTGTACAGGGCAGGAGGTGGTTACCTGGTCCCAAAGGAGTAGCAGTGCATCCAATGGCTGAAACAGTCCAGAAAGACGGTTACCTGTCTGTGCCAGCACAGAAGCTGGCCATTCAGCCCAACAGCATTGCGCTGGTGTTGTTGCTCCACACAAGCCTCCTCCCATCCTTACTTCGTTTAACCCTAACAGTAATATTCTACTAATTGCAGTGACAGGCTTTAGTATTCATTGCCCCCACTCTGTCATAACAATGTCACTGCTCCAGGGGCAATCCCGTCTCACACACTGGCCAAGACGGTAGGTTGAAATTAGTCCTAGTTCGCTTTCAGGCCAGTCTCAGCTCTGGGTGGGCAGCGTATACGAACCAAGATGCCCAAATTGGTCCCAGGGCCCTCCTCTGAATAATGGAGAATAATGAACTGCCCTCAGGTGATTCCAAGGAAGGGGGATGAGCTGGCTGTTGGGCATGGACCAAACAAGATGCCTGTGGAGTTTGGGAAGCAGTCCTGTTCCTCCTGGCTCTAGACGAAGGAGTTGGAAAAACCTTCCCAAACTGTGTGGCCCTGTGGGATCTTTGGCCCTTTCTACCCAAAGTCCAAAATCTCAAGATAGGTTTATCTTTTCATTCAAAAATGCAGCATTGGTGATCCATTGGCAAACCACCCCCCGCCCAACCCCCACATTCATTCCACCTTTATGGAAGGAAAGTACCCCTGAATGATGCAGGTATATTTGCAGGCTTTGGGGCCTAATGGTAGTTACCTAACAGCAATGAGTCACATTATATTGACAATAATTACTTATCTCCCTCCACAATAAATTAAATTGTAAAAAGGGAAAAGTGAGCTTGAATTAGATGATAGGAAAGCAATGCCGAGGCAGCAAGGTGTCATATATAAGGGGGGGGGGGCGCAATAAGTTGCGAGTGAGTTGACCCCCTTCATGTAAATTCTGGTGACTTGGTGGACAGGATCAAGAGTGGAGCAGGTTGGCAGCTGGAAGTCCTGTCCTGTCATGTACCATTATGTAATGTAGCGCCCAGTCCTGCTCTGTCCCATCCCACAGCACTTGCTGCAGTGGACTGGGCCTACCAAAAATTGTAGACCCAGTCGCTGGAAACTTTCCAATTAATATAAGGTTAGCTTCGACTGTTCACCAAACAAATTCAACCAATTCAGCTGCATGTTGATATGAAATCGAAGACTGTGTACAGACTATAGGTATAGATAGTCTCATCTATGTAATAGACAGCTCTGACCCCTTACAATGGGAAACAGTGAAAGATTTTATCAGCACATGTTAAACAGGTTTGATAGATACTTGCTTCATTTTCACTTTCGCTGAACCATGAACGTTTACATCACAGGAGGAGGCCCTTGAGCCCATCATGTTTGTACCAGCCCTCTGCTACAGCAATCCAAAATGAATCTCACCACCCCCCTCCCACCGTACAGCTCTCGATCATCCACTGCTTCAAATATTTATTCTGTCAGCAGAGAGCAAATCAATTCTAATAAAATAAGGTGGCCATCTATTATTTAAATGACAGACTCCAGTAAAGAGGCCAACAATTCAGCCTCTTGTGACAATAATGAAGAAAGAAAGGGAGGTCTGTAAACCATTGAAGTTAATTTTGGTATGAATATAGGGGATGATATCATGGACTAGCCTCTCATTTTCAGAATAGCAGGCTTTTAGCTATGAACTTTCGTCGAGTCATTTATGTCATCACCATTGTAACCAATTAATCATATTACATCTGTTTGAAGCAGGAGATCAAGTTTAAGATTAGTGTTTGAACTGTACATGGTGTTCTAGATATTATCTTGTACTTTCCTTTTGTCTAACTCCATTCCTAATATTACCTGCTTCTACCTGACATTTAATATATAGTTCATGTGGCTGAACCAAAAATAGTTTGAAGGTATGAAAGGGAACAATTTGAGGAGAAACTAGCAAGGGAAAGTCACCAAGGTTGCATTTTATACGACAGTACAAATGCAAAGTGCAAGGTCTCTCCTCCACTTGTTCCTGGAGACAGGTCAAGTCCAGATTCTGGGATAAAATGGGGCCTATTTACGTAATGTGCCTATTTAATTTGCCATGGCTCAATTGGTACTGCTCTTAGCTCTGAGTCAGAAGGTTCAATTCCACTTTAGGGACTTGAGCACACAACCTAGGCTGGTATTCCAGTGCAATGCTGAGGGTGTTCGACAATGTGGATGTGAAATGATAAACCCAGTCCCCATCTCCTCTCTCAGATGCACTACTAGGTTTGGGGATCTCACTCACCAGTGAGCTGCACTTAGAAAACCTGCCTTCGTAACTTTAATCTAACTGCTGTGTCACAACACAAAAACTGTGGTGTGAGTGAAGTCTGAATGAGAAGCTTATCCTGTTATTAGGCAGTTTAATCTCATTGGTGCACAAATTCCTGGCTAGTGTAATCGCAACAAGCATATTAGACTTTTGAACTTTCAAGTCTGCCTTTCCTGTATCCAAAAAAATTACTCAATTCAGTTTTCCTATTTAATTTTCCATGGCTCAGTTGGTAGTACTCTTACTAGTCAGACGTTTATGGGTTCAAGTCCCACTCCAGGGACTTGAGCATATAATCTGGGCTGACACTCCAGTGCAGTATTAAGGAATGCTACAGTGTAGGTGGTACCAATTTTTGGATAAACCAAATCTCGCTCTGCTCTGTCAGGTGGATGTAAATGATTCCCTGGCACTATTTCAAAGAAGAGTGGAGGAATCCTCCTCAGTAGCTGTTATGGACTTGGTTTTCCAGACAGGTTTCTCATAAGAAGAAGTGAACTTTATTTACCGGGCTTCAGCAGCAGTTACATGCTTCCAGCAAGAACCACAACTAGACACAAACTCCACCCCTAAGGTTCCCCTTGCTTTGGGCTGACTCATTCACACTGTCACGTGATACTACACAGTACAGTAAGTCTTAAAGCTACAGTCACTACATTCCTTAAAGCTGCAGTTACTACATTCCTTCCCCCTTAATTTTTTGTTTTGTATTTACAAGAACAGCTACATTCATGACACTACAAATATATACATGGGGATTGAAATTATAAGTTCAGCCTCTCCGGTGGTTTCCTGATCCGGGTGGAACATCATAGCTCCATGACCTTTGAATCTCTTAATGAATCTTCATTTCTTGGAACTGCAGCAACATCAGGTACATCCTTAGGCATAGGCAGTTCAGTGTTATCCACTCCAACAGAGATATCTGGTATGTCTATCCTTGGTTACATGAGGGATCTGTACCGTTGGGACAGTCTCCACCTGAACCCATCTGGGACCAATGTTCTAGCGAAAAGGGTAAATAGGGTGGTCAACAGGACTTTAAACTAAAAGTGGGGGGGAAGGGAAGGGTAAAACTCCAAGAAGTATGACTAATGGGAAACAAAGCAGCAGGTTAGCGTGTGGGGGGGAGTGGATTCAGCTTCATGGAAAATTATGAAAAAACTGAAAAGAAAGGAGGGCCCAGGAGAGGCTATTAAATTCTCCAGAACACAAAATAGGACAGAGTGTTTGGAAAGGGCTAGGAATCTAACTTCAAGCACATCAGATAAAGGGACGACAATGAGAAAGGGGACGGGAAATACAGGACTGAAGGTGTTGTATCTGAATGCACGCAGTATATGAAATAAGGTAAATGAGCTTTTGGCGCAGATTGAAATAGGCAGGTATGATGTGGTGGGCATCACGGAAACATGGCTGCAAGGGGATCAGGACTGGGAGCTAAATATCCAAGGATATACATCCTATCGAAAAGATAGGCAGGTTGGCAGAGGGGGTGGGGTTGTTTTGTTAGTAAGAAATGAAATTAAATCGATAGCAAGAAACAACGTAGGGTCAGATGATGTAGAATCTGTGTGGGTAGAGTTGAGGAACCGCAAAGGTAAAAAAACCAAAATGGGAGTTATGTACAGGCCTCCGAACAGTAGTCAGGATGTGGGGCACAAGATACACCAGGACATAGAAAAGGCGTGTAAGAAAGGCAAGGTTACAGTGATCATGGGGGATTTCAATATGCAGGTAGACTGGGAAAATCAGGTTGGTAGTGGATCCCAAGAAGAGGAATTTGTGGAATGTCTACGAGATGGCTTTTTGGAGCAGCTTGTGGTGGAACCCACTAGGGAACAGGCAATTCTAGATTTAGTGATGTGTAATGAGGCAGATTTGATAAGGGAGCTTAAGGTGAAGGAACCCTTAGGAGGAAGTGACCATAATATGATAGCATTTACCCTGCAATTTGAGAGGAAAAAGCTGGAATCAGATGTAACGGTATTACAGTTGAATAAAGGCAACTACAGAGGCATGAGGGAGGAGCTGGCCAGAATTGACTGGGAGATGAGCCTAGCAGGAAAGACAGTGGAACAGCAATGGCAGGAGTTTCTGGGAGTAATTTGGGAGACACAGCAAAAATTCATCCCTAGGAAGAAGAAGCATACTAAAGGGAGGACAAGGCAACCATGGCTGACAAGGGAAGTCAGGGACAGCATAAAAGCTAAAGAGAAAGCATACAATGCGGCGAAGAGCAGTGGGAAACCAGGGGATTGGGAAGCCTACAAAGACCAACAGAGGACAACTAAAGAAGAAATAAGGAGGGAGAAGATTAAATATGAGGGTAAACTAGCCAGTAATATAAAAGAAGATTGCAAGAGTTTTTTTAGATATATAAAGGGTAAGAGAGAGGCAAATATGGACATTGGGCCGCTGGAAAATGACGCTGGAGAAGTAGTAGTGGGGAACAAAAAAATGGCGGAGGCACTGAATAGGTACTTTGCGTCAGTCTTCACAGTGGAAGACACGAGTAACATCCCCAAAGTTCAAGAGAGTCGGGGGGCAGAGGTGAGTATGGTGGCCATTACCAAGGAGAAGGTGCTAGGAAAACTGAAAGGTCTGAAGGTGGATAAATCACCTGGACCAGATGGATTACACCCCAGAGTTCTGAAGGAGATAGCTAAGAGATAGTGGAGGCATTAGTTGTAATCTTTCAGGAATCACTGGAGTCAGGGAAGGACCCAGAGGACTGGAAAATCGCTAATGTAACCCCCCTGTTTAAGAAGGGAGTGAGGCAAAAGACAGGAAATTACAGGCTGATTAGCTTGACTTCGGTCGTTGGTAAGATTTTAGAGTTCATTATTAAGGATGAGATTTCAGAATACTTGGAAGTGCATGGTAAAATAGGACAAAGTCAGCATGGTTTCATCAAGGGGAGGTCATGCCTGACAAATCTGTTAGAATTCTTTGAGGAGGTAGTGAGTAGGTTAGACAAAGGAGAACCAATGGATGTTATCTACTTGGACTTCCAGAAGGCCTTTGACAAGGTGCCGCACAGGAGGCTGCTCAGTAAGATAAGAGCCCATGGTGTTAGAGGCAAGATACTAGATGGATAGAAGATTGGCTGTCTGGCAGGAGGCAGAGAGTGGGGATAAGGGGGTCCTTCTCAGGATGGCGGCCAGTGACTAGTGGAGTTCCGCAGGGGTTAGTGTTGGGACCACAACTTTTCACTTAATACATTAATGATGTAGATGAAGGAAGTGAGGGCATTCTGGCTAAGTTTGCAGATGATACAAAGATAGGTGGAGGGACAGGTAGTATTGAGGAGGTGGGGAGGCTGCAGAAGGATTTGGACAGGTTAGGAGAATGGGCAAAGAAGAGGCAGATGGAATACAATGTGGGGAAGTGTGAGGTCATGCACTTTGGTAGGAAGAATAGAGGCATAGCCTATTTTCTAATGGGGAGAGAATTCAGAAATCTGGGGTGCAAAGGGACTTGGGAGTCCTGGTCCAGGATTCTCTTAAGGTTAACTTGCAGGTTGACGCAGTTGTTAAGAAAGCAAATGCAATGTTGGCATTTATTTCGGGAGGACTAGAATATAAAAGCAGGGATGTGCTGCTGTGGCTTTATAAGGCTCTGGTCAGACCACATTTAGAATATTGTGAACAATTTTGGGCCCCGTATCTCAGGAAGGATGTGCTGTCCCTGGAGATGGTCCAGAGGAGGTTCACGAGAACAATCCCAGGAATGAAAGGCTTAACAAATGAGGAACATTTGAGGACTCTGGGTCTATACTTGACTGAGTTTAGAAGGATGATTGAAACTTACAGAATACTGAAAGGCCTGGATAGAGTGGATGTGAGGAAGATGTTTCCATTAGCAGGAGAGACTAGGACCTGAGGGCACAGCCTCAGAGTAAAGGGAAGACCTTTTAGAACAGAGATGAGGAGAAACTTCTTTAGCCAGAGAGTGGTGAATCTATGGAATTCATTGCCACAGAAGGCAGTGGAGGCCAGGTCATTGAGTGCATTTAAGACCGAGATAGATAGGTTCTTGATTGGTAAGGGGATCAAAAGTTACGGGGAGAAGGCGGGAGAATGGGGTTGACAAAGTTATCAGCCATGATTGAATGGCGGAGCAGACTCGATGGGCCGAATGGCCTAATTTCTGCTCCTATGTCATATGGTCTTATGGTTGATCAATCACAACGGGAACCACAGGTTCTACAATGGTTACAGGTGGAAAATCGGTTTACTGGGGTATCTCCCTTCTCCTCAAATGATCCACGAGTTTTCGGGTTATCCGGCCCTCCACTTCTACGTGGTACAACAATGGTCCGATCACAGAAACTATTAGACCAGGTAACCAACTCGATCCACCACCAAAGTTTCATACAAATGCTGTTTCACTGATAATAAATTCCCACTCTCGACTATGCAAATCATGAGTCACTTTTTGATTCCCTTAACTTTTCTCCACCTTCCCCTCCAAATTGGGAAGTACCAGGCTTAATCTTGTGTGAAAGTGGTGCTTCATAAGTAATTCTGAAGGTGTTGAACCTGTAGTCATGTGGGGGGGTTGTTCTATAGTGAAACAGAAAACGTGAAAGTTTAGTCTCCAATGATCCTCCCAATAGTTTTTTCATCCCAATTTTAAAAGTTTGTACTGCTCTCTCAGCCAATCCATTAGGCAACGGATGATAACGTGCTGTCTTTATGTGTTTGATACCATTTAGGCTCATGATTTTTTGAAATTCAGCACCAGCAAATGCAGTACTATTGCCTGAGATGATGACTTCTGGCAATCGATGTATAGAAAAACTCTGGCATAACCTGCCTATAGTCGCACCTGACGTTGGCGATCTAACTTCGTACGCATCTAACCATTTGGAATATGCATCAATTATTAGTAAAAACTAGGTGCCTAGAAATGGACCTACGTAATCTATATGCAGTCTCACCCAGGGTCGACCTGGCCATTCCCACGGGTGCAGTGGGGCTGCAACAGGCAACTTTGGTAGTTGCTGGAGACAGTGTTTAACCATTTTTTTGATATCACTATCTATACCTGGCCATCAGATATAGCTCCTTGCAAGCATTTTCATTTTGGAAATTCCAGGATGCGCGCTATGCAACTCAATTAAAAGCAGTTCCCTTCCTTGTGAAGGAACAAGGACTCGTGCAAGCCTTAATAGGGTACCATCCTGACTACTCAATTAATTTGTTCAAGTGAAGAATGGCTTCAATTATTCAGGGACTGATTCCTGGGACCATTCTTTCAATACTTGGTCCCGTACTCTAGACAAGACTGGATCACAGATCATCGAGTTTCTTATTTGCCTTGCTCAGACTGGTGAAGAATCCAGGAAACTCATTGTTAATATGATCTCTTGGGGAGTTGGGGCACGTTCAATGCTCTCCTGCAAAGGAAGGTGACTTAGAGCATCTGCATTGGCTAAATGCATCCCTGGCCTCTGTATAAAATTATATTTATATGCTGATAAAATCAAAGCCCATCTTTGAATTCTTGTGGAAGCTATGGGAGGGATAGCTTTTTCTTCACTAAGTAGACCCAAGAATGGTTTGTGATCAGATAGTACAGTAAAGTGTCGGCCATGTACGTACTGATGGAATTTTTAACTCCAAAAATAATCGATAATCCTTTCTCGATTTATGAATAACCATTCTCGGCCATCGACAGGGTTCTGGATACATAGCCTATTGACCTTTCTGAACCATTGACCATCTTGTGAGATAGTGTCACGTCATAGCGGGAGGGGTCGCAAGTTTGCACCAATTCTTTTGTTGGGTCATAGGCCAGGATTTTCGGCTCGCCGAGCGGGGCCGTAAAATGACGTGGGGTGACGTCAGGTGTGCATCCCAACGTCACCGCGCATCATTTAGATTTTCAGCTCGGTGGGCACGCAGCCAAGTCGGCTGCCCACCCACCAAGCTGTCAAAGGCCTATTAAGGCCATTTAAAAACTAATTAAACTATTAAACTGAGCTTCCCGTCCAATCTAAAGGTTGGCGGGCAGGTGAAGAGCCCAGGCGGCCTTCGCATTTTTCATGGAACCTCATCCACGGGCGGGATGAGGTTTCATGAGGTGTTTATAAATTGAATAAAGAGGTTTATAAAAATTCATTGACGTGTCCCAGCTCATGTGACACTGTCTTCAATGACTTCACTTGCTTGAAAGGTACACTTTTCCTTTCTCAAGTGCATCCCTGCTTCCAAGAATTATTTTAAGACTGCTTCCAAGTTAGCTAAGTGTTCCGCTTCTGTTAGCCCAGTTATCAGGACATCGTCCGGGTAGACCACGACTTGAGGTAGTCCCTGCAGCATTCCCTGGAAAAGCACACAGGCCGAAGAAACACTGAAAGGCAGGCTCATATATTGATACAACCCTTTGTGTGTTTTTATGGTTACAAATCCTCTGGCTGTATCATCCAGTTCCAGCTGCTGATATGCGTGACTCATATATAATTTAGTGTAAATTCTCCCTCCTGATAATTTGGAATACAGATCCCTGATCCTGGGGATAGGGTATGTGTCCAACTTGGCAGCCTTGTTTACTGTTAACCTGCAATCCCCACAGATATGGATGGTCTGATCTGGTTTCAAGACAGGGACTATGGGTGCTGCCCATTCCGAAAATTGAGCCGGCTGAATAATACCCAGCACCTCTAAATGGTTTAATTTGCTGTCAACCTTCTCTCTCAGGGCATAAGGCACAGGCCTGGCTTTAAAAAAATGAGGAGTTGCTTCAGAGTCAACATAGATCTTAGCCTGCAGGCCCTTGACTTTCCCCAATTCCTTTCGAAAGACCTTGTCATATTTCTTTAGCAGTGTAACAGTCCTCCAGCTCTCAGCTGGAAAACTTCTGGCCAATTTAGTTTAATTTATCTTAACCAATCATGAACTAGAAGGCTTGGCCCTTCACCTTCCACTGCCCAGGGAGCGATGCTGTCTGGTGCTTGTATAACAGGTAAAGTTGTAATACCTTTCACTTATATGGCTTCACCAGTATACATTTTCAATTTGGCTGAAGACTGCTCCATATTCAGTTGTTGAGTACCCTTGTTTAAATATTTAAATGTGTGCTCCCCCACTACATGTTGTTGCACTGACATCCACTTCCATAATCAAAGGTTTGCCATTGACCTGCAGAGTAACAGTGATTAGCTCTGTTTTCCCTACTTTCGCATTAAATAGAGAATAAACATCAGAATTAGTGGTTTCTGGTTCTTCCACGTTATGTACTTCGATCAGTTTAGTTTGCTGCCTGAGAGTCTGTCTCAGTCTTGCTTTACATTACTTCAGTATGTGCCCTCTTTGATGACAATAATGGCACTCCACCTCCTTAAAATGGCAATGGTTACTTCCACATTGGTAACAATTCATTTTCAGATTTGCTGCTGAGCTGTCTCCTGTATATTTTTAAAATTTTCGAACAGCAGGGATTGTCTCCCTCTTTGCAGCTGACTCCCTGGTTTTCATGCCATGCCCAGTGGTCTGTTCCTGCCCCAACTGGAAAATGGCACCAATTTTTACACCCTCTAAGGCCTGCGAATCCCGCTCAGTGCTTTCCAGCGCAAGTGCTATTTCCAATGCTATTTCCAATATTTACTTCAGCCAATCGGTGAATGGCATCATTGTGCACACTGCAGACCAAACGATCCCTTAACATGTTGTTTAGGGTCTCCCCGAAGTCACAATGTTCAGTTAGCTGTTTCAACTTCGCTACGTACGTTGCTATGGTCTACCCCAGGGCTCTTAGTTAAATTTGAACCTTGCATGATTACAGAGGGTTTGGGTTGAAAATGACCCTTTATGAGGTCTACCAATTTGTTGAAGGTCTTTGAATCAGAAGCAGTTGGGGCAGTCAAACTATGGATTAAATTATAAGTTTTATTCCGATAGATGTTTAGGAGAATTGCTTTCCTTTTTTCCTCCACTGTTACTTTGTTTGCTTGGAAAAAGAAACTGAGGTGTTCTATATATTGACTCCACTCCTCTGTGAATGAGTTGAAGGGGGTCGATCCTGCCAAAAAGTGGCATACCTGGTGAGTATATTTTCCCTTTCTTCTGTTTAAAGCAAGATACTCACATTCACTGGGCGAGGGACAGCACTGGAGCCAATTTATCCTCGTCGCTAGTTGTTATGGACTCCGTTTTCTAGATAGGTTTCTCATAAGAAACAGTGAACTTTATTTACCGGGCTTCAGCAGCAGTTACATGCTTCCATCAAGGACCACAACTAGACACAAACTTCACCCCTAAGGTTCCCTGTGCTTCGGGCGGATTTATTCATACTTCACGTGATAATACACAGTACAATAAGTCTTAAAGCTACAGTTACATTCCTTAAAGCTACAGTTACTACAGTAACCTGGCCAATATTTATCACATAACCAACATCACTAAAAAACAGACTAGCTGGTATATCTCATTACAAATTGGCTGCTGCATTTCCCTACATTACAACAGAGAATACACTTCAAAAAGTACTTCATTGGTTGTAAAGTATTAGCCATGTACTGAACGGTGCTATATAAAAACAATTTCCTCTTTCTTTCTACTAGAATGTAATAGCCAGCTGTGAGTTAATGGATGCAAGTTAGTTTTTCTACCATAGCTTTTCCTACCATTATTCTCCAATCTACACATCTGCCAGTCTAGTTAATGAGCCAGTTCTTAATAGGCATAAGAAAGCAATACAGATTGTTACACCCTCTGATTAACCCTTCGTCTGGGGAACCTCCTTACCTCCACTCAACAGCTCACTAATCTCACCAAATCGCATATTTGGTTTTAAGTGGCATACCTCATAATAGATTAACCAATCAATCATCTCACAGCAGGTTTGAGACATTGCTGGCACAGGATGATTACCTATGTAAATTGAAGTATTATTATTAAATGGAAGTATTATTCATTATTACTGCAGATTAATATCTTATGGCTTGCTAACTGACAAAAATTACAATAAAACTTGTGATTCACTGGTCAAGTAACAAATATTCTATTCCTCACCCATTCTGAATTTAGAAGCATAAAATGATACAGTACAGAAAGAGGCCATTCAGCCTATTCAGCCTGTGTTGTATATTTGGTAGAGCAGTCCAATTAATTCCACTCCCCTGCTCTTTCTCCATGGCCCTGTAGCAAAAAAAGATTCTGCTTCAGGTATTTAACTGGACGCAGACTATAGAACCTGCGTCCACTAGAAGCAGAATTTCAGAATCCCTTTGCCTGTATCTGTCTCGCTGAGACCTGCACTTGTTGCCTTGACGTCTATCCAGACATGATGCACAAATATTAAAAGCAAAATACTGGGGATGCTGGAAATCTGAAATAGCCATACGGATTTGAAACATTGGCCAGAATTTTTCACTCGTCGGGCGGGTGCATGTCTGACCCGAATCGGCATAAAATGATGCGCGATGATGTCGGACGAGCGTCCTGATGTCATCACGCACTCGTGCAATATTTTGGTCGGAGGCCCATGCGGGAGTTGGCAGCGCACCCGCTGACATTTAAATGGCCTATTAAAGCCAGTGAAGTAATAATTAAGTTAAATTTTTCGTTGCCCCGCTTGGCGGGCAAGTGAAAAGGCTAAGCGGCCTTTGGGTTTTTTAGAAAACTTCCTCCAAGGGCGGGATGAGGTTTCCAGCAGCAATTAAAAATTAAATAAAAATGTTAACATTTCATTAATACCATGTCCCTGCTCATGTGACCAGAGTCACATGAGGGGGCACTTTTTTTTAACATTTTTAAACTGTTACTTATAATTTTCAAAAATGTTCATCTCCCCGATGTAGCCCTGTGCCTCAGGGAGCTTTTCCTGCGTGTATTCGCGTGCATGCGCAAAGTTCCCCGCTCCCCCTCCCCCCCCCCCCGCCACTCACACAGCGCTGCGCACTGCAGCATGCATTTCATGCTGGGCGGGCAGGCAGGGGTCAGCTTCCCAACCGCTCCCACTCGCCCCCACCGAGCCCGCCTGACGAGGGCAAAACCATGGCCGTTAACTTTGTTTTTCTCTCTACAGATGCTGCGGAATCATCCTGTCCCATTGGCGGCGGGTGTCATGGCGGGCATGAGTGGGCAATATTGCAAGAAGGCCAAAAATCTGTTTTACGCTATCATGAAACCAGTTGGTGATTGTCGGTGCCACCCGTCAATGGTGGGCCGCTTTTCCCACCACCCCACATCAGGAGCCTAATTTCAATACTTTAGCAGCTCATTATAAGCCCCGCTTGCTGGAATCACCTCGCCCTCGCTGGATCACGTGGGAATCGCGCCGACGTGTTTCACAACTGTACTTGCGCCTGTTGAGCTGCACTTCGCTCGGGACTTCGAGGTTTGTTTGCTTACCTTGCTTGGGGCAGCACTCGCGGTCAGCAACAGGCTTCGCAGGCAGCACTGCATCACTTTTAGGAGGTTCACGGGCAGGTCTCTACCTACCAGAGCTGCCATAAGGCAGGGGGAGGCCTTTCAATGGCTGCAGGGCGAGGGCTTGCTTGGGGAAGGGGGAGAAGTGGCCTCAGGCAAGGGAAGAGGCTGCAGGGGCGAGGGCTGTACTGGAGAAGGGGATATCCCAGGGTGTGTGTTGGGACACAAGTTGGTCTGTGTAACAGGCCTCAATATGGTGAGGGCTGAGGATGCAGTCCCTCGAGGAGATGAGGCCAGATGGGAATGTGAGGGTGTGTGTGAGTGAGCGGTGATGTCCCTTGAGCTGGCAGTGGCCACTGGATGGCCAACCTTTACTGTGCAGCGTTGGCATTGACCACCACTGCCAATGCCTCCCAAGCCGGAGTGGTGAGATTGCTGGACCTCCTGCAGCCAGAGCAGGGTGGAGGACATCACGGTGGGCCTCCAAAAGGCATTCCAGTGACGGGTCACTGAACTCTTCTTGGCTTTCAGGGCCATGTCTTCACTGGAGCAGTCCTGGGTTGCAAGCATTGAGAACTGTGTGAGTGGCTGCAGTTTCGATATGGCACTTGGAGTGACGAAATGGTGAGGTAACAGGGTGGCAGGCGATTCAGAGGCTGCCCACCAGCGAGACGGCATGTTTCCTGTGGCTGTATAATTAATGAGGTGGGAAGTGGACGATACGGTGCCTAAAACCTGCCATTGCGGCCGATGGGTAAAACGTTGATTTTCACACCTGCCACCGCACTTAGTGCAATTCTGGGATAATCCTGCCCATGACCTACAATGTGGTTTTTACCCAGCCCATTTCACATATAGAGCAAACAATCTCTTTGCTAATCAACTATGGTAAATCAAACATAAGTATTTGCCAAGCGATCAGCACCCCCCACCCCACCCATCACTTTTCTCCTGTGATATAATTTGTTGTGATCGTTTTTGAAATTTGGCATTCTTGCATTTGCCCTGATGAGTGTAAGATGAAAAGCTTCAGCAAGATGTCTCTCTTTTCAGTAATATTCAAACAAAATTCCAGATAATGTGAGGTCACCTTCTTTAATATGACAGCTCCAAGGCTAAAACATTCAGAAATTCTCTCTGCTAGTCTCTCAAAGCCAGTACACTTGCCATGAAGTGCATCCCATAGCAGGAACCTCTGTGTGGAATCTTATAATGTGGGAGGCTGTTGTGCTGCAGCTACCCCACAGTTCCAGCTGCGAAGGAAACTCTCCCACTCTTGCTGCCTGCTATAAGCACGTTGGAAGGATTAACAGTTTGATAATCGAACTGTTTACGCAGATTCTGAACCAGAGTGGGACTCGAATCCAGAGCTCCTACGTAGGAACACTACCACTGCACCACAAGACCTCCATTCAGAAATTATCCTGTTCCTCACAAAGGTGGATCTCTAATCTACTCTGTGGAATTGCATACCTGACCATTAGGGAAACCTGAATCTCTCCATGACATTGTTTCTGCTGTGCAGAGCATTAATAATGAATGCATTGATGAAAGCTTATTATGGGTAAGTGGCTATTCTGACACACTCCTGGACAGCTTCCCAAGTTCTGCCCTGGGTAAACTGAAGTCATCCAAAACTCTGCTCCCCTGTCCTAACTCATACCAAATCCTGTTCACCCATAACTCCTTCATCTTCCGACATTCACTGGCTCCAGGTTAAGCAATACCTCGATTTTAACATTTTCATCATTGTTTACAAACCCCTCCCTATCCCTGTAATCTCCTTCAGCCCCACAGTCCTTCGAGATTTCTGCGCTCCTCCAATTCTGGCCTTTTGAGCATTCCTATTTTTAACCGCTCCACCATCGGTGGCCCCGCCTTCAGCTGCTGATCTCTAAAGTCTGGAATTCCTTCCCTATACTTCTCCGCACCTCTACCTCATTTTCCTCCTTTGAGGCTCTCCTTAAACCTACCTCTTCAACCAAGCTTTCGGTCATCCACCCTTATAGCTCCTTATTTGGTTCTGCGTTATATTTTGTTATAATGCCTCAATGAAGAGCCTTGGGGTACTGTGTTTCGTTAAAGGCACTAAATAAATATAAATCTTTGTTAGGTGAGATGCTTTTTTCTTGGAGGGGAGGGGGTGGGGATTCTTTCTGCCAAAAGCATTTATCATCCCATAAATCGCCGATAATACTGGCATGGTGTCAGACCACACAGAATGAAAGACAGAGGCCACTGATATCATGTCTTATTTCAACGGTCAATGAAGGCATGAGGAACAGGTAAACTGGAATATCAGCCTTGGGAAATTCCAGCAGTCTTCACATGCAATGTAGAGTCACGCTATCTGCCTGGAGATAAGGAGAAAGCTGTTAAGTCTAAAAATCAATGCTAATAGCTATCAGGCTTGTATTTATACAGGGCTTTTTGTGACCTCAGGACATCCCAAATCACCTTACCACCAGTGAAGGAATTTTTGAAGTGCAGTCACTAATGTAATGTCAGAAACACAGCAGCCAATTTACACAGAGTAACTTCACACAACCAGAAATGTGCTGATGACCAAATAATCTGTTTTAGTGATGTTAGCTAAAGGATTAATATTGGCCAAGACTCTAGGAAAACCTCCTGCTTTTCTTTGAGTTCTGACTCAAGAGGCAACGGTGCTACCTAGCAAGCCACTATTGACATCAGCCAGGCCACTTGGAAGAGCTTGTGAGGACCACAGTTAACATCTTTTACAAAATCCAAAGTCAGAGGGGCAGGTAGCAGAATCACAGCTGGAATTTGAGAGATAGAGACATTTGTAGAGCAATTTATCACATCTTTTAGAAACATCTCAAAGCACTTCATACACCGTGGTTGTTATATAGGCAAGCAACTGAAATAAAAAGTACCTATATTCTATAATTTGTTTGTTGTTACCTAACAGCTTATTCTTGAACTTACTTCAGAAGGGGTGCTGGGCTTTAGAGGCACAGAGTACAAAAGTCAGGACATTATACTAAACATGAGTAAGACAATTGTTCAGCCACAGCTGGAGTATTGTGTCCAATTCTGGGCATTATACTTTCGGAAGCACATGAAGGCTTTTAAGTGGGTACAGAGGAGTTTTACTAGAGTGTTATGAGGGGTTACATTTATGAGGAATGACTGAAGAAGCTGGGGTTGTTCTCCCTTACAGCAGAGAAGTCAAAGGGGATTTGGTTGAGATCTTTAAAGTTGTGAAGGGTTTAGATAGAGTAAATTAAGTAAACAGCTTCCAATGGCTGAACTATGGTTAACCAGTGCGCAAAAATTAAAGACGATTGACAAATTAGAGGCAAAATGAAGAGGAACTTTTTACGCAACACCTGACAGATCGATAGATATGGATTCGATAGGGAATTCGAAGGGGAAAAGGATTGCAGGAATATGGGGGAAAGAGCAGGGGAGTAGTACTAACTGAGTTGCTCTTCGAAGAGAGCCAGTACAGATGTTATGGGCTGAATGGTCTCCTGTACTATTCTATAATTCCATGAATAATTTCATTTGTGATCCAGTAGTATATCTGACCATTAACAAATGAAATTCGGTGCAGATGAATACTTCTTGAAAGAAAGAACAAAGGAGTGAGAAATTCCAAATTTGAAACAGGTTTTCTCCCTACCCCATTCTTAGATGAAGTCCAGTTCTCAGAAAGTTTTGCAGATTTACTTTAAGTCCAATATTATAAAGGAGTGAGCAATTTTATTAAAGTATCATTGGCAGTCAACGATTTGGAACTGGTTCAATTTTGCTTTCTATACTGCTGGATGACAACCAGCTGGGCTGCTCTAAATTAATTTATAACTTGCTCAAGGGTAGTTATCAATATGTTTCTTCAGGTAATTCCCCCTCCTCCCCCTCCACTCCACTCTTTGTCAACCTCCCCTTTCCTGTTGAGAATATCACTGCATATATTTATCTGCTAAATGTAGGAACCAAATGCACTTACTATTAAGCCATTTCCAAGGAGCTTTCCGTGAGCAGTCCTCTCACTAGGTTGTTTGTGTGATTTCGGCAGACATCCCACCGATTGAATTTTCCGTCCCCTTCTCCCCAATAAAGCTTGGGCTGTGAAGCAAAAGCTTTTATTTCAGCCAGCCCCAGCTGTTGTTTATATATATTCAAGTAACATGACAATACAGAGGCAGAGTTTTTGTTCTACTCTGTTGGCCAAGTTTGAATCTGTGCCAATGGAAAATTTGCCTGTTGTTGATCACAGAACACAAAGCAGGTAACAAGCCAAATGCTTTACTACTTAATAACATCTTAGAATTATATAGCACCTTTAATGCAATGAAAAGTTCCAAGAGACTTCACAGAAGCATTATAGAAGGAAGTATGACACTGAGCCACATAAGGAGATCTCAGGTCAGATAACTTAAATGAGGAAAGTGAGGCAGAGAAGTGTAGGGAGGGAATTCTAGAGCATGAGACCTAGCAACTGAAGGTATAGCCACCAATTATAATTAGGAATGCACAACAGGCCAGAATTAGAGGAACGCACATATCATGGAGGATTGTGGGGCTTGTTCTAATATGCCTTTAAGGAATAGCAGCATGGCATCACTGGAAGGGAAGTGTGTCATGCAATCCAGTTTTACTTTTCGCTGTTCTACACTGTAGATATATCCCCACAAAGAAAATAGGTGGTGCTGCTAAATCTAGAGCCCCTGGCTATCCAGAAGCATATAGAGTAAGAAAAGCACACACCTAGCTCTGCATTTCTTTTGTCTCCAAGCTTTATATCCATGCCCAGGGTTTTACGGCCCCTTCCTCCTGACGGGATATTACGGTCCCGCCGAGCTGAATGGAGGTTTAAATGGCTTGCCGCACCTGCCAGCGGGAGACACACCGCAGCAGAGCTGTAAAATCCTGGCCCATATGTATCTGTTCACATGCACTTCATCTTAATAAATGAACCCACAACGTGTTTATCCAATCCCTTATGAGTGATTGGTACATTTATATCATTATAAATAGGAATATAATGATATATCATTATGATGATATATGGTGTGCAGCAATGGTTCCTTTTAAACCGATGAGCTGAGGTAGACACATGGCAGCATGATATCATCACTATAATGGAAACCTGGCTTAAAGAGGGACAAAAATGGCAGCTCAACATCCCTGGATATAGATCTTTCAGGCAGGATAGAAGGGGGGATTAGAAAGGTGGGGCATAGCATTATTGCTTAAAGTCACAATTATAGCTGCGAGGAGGGATGATATTCTAAATGAAGCGTCAGATGAGGCCATATGGGGTGAGCTCAGAAATAAAAGACGGGCAACCACATTGCTAGGTGTGTACTATAGACCCCCATAGAGTAGAAGGGAGTTAGAAGAGCAAATATGTAGACAGATTTCTGAATGCAAAAACAATAGGGCAGTAACAGTTGGGAACTTCAACTACCCTAATATCAAATGGAATATGAACAGACTGAAGGGCACAGAGGGCACAAAATTCTTGAGCTGCATTCAAGAGAACTTTTTCAGCCAACATGTAACAAGCCCAATGAGAGGGGGAAGAATTCTAGATTTAGTCTTAAGAAATGAAGCTGGGTATCTGGACGAAGTCGCAGTTAAGGACTATTTTGGAGATAGTGACCATAATACAGTTAGATTTAGCATCATAATGGAAAGGACAAAGATAGAGCAGGGGTAAATGTTGGATGGATTGTGTCCCAGGCTTTTAAAGGAAGCAGGAAGGAAATAGCGGATGCTCTGACAATAATTTTCCAATCCTCACTGGATACAGGCGAGGTACCAGAGGATTGGAGGTCTGCGAACATTGTGCGATTATTTAAAAAGGGTGTGAGAGATAGGCCAGAAAATTATAGGTCAGTCAGTCTGACTTTGGTGGTGGGCAAATTATTGGAATCAATTCTGAGAGACAGGATAAACTGTCACTTAGAAAGGCACAGATTGACCAGGGATAGTCAGCATGGTTTTTCTCAGGAAAGATCGGGTCTTTTTTGAGGAAGTAACAAGGAGGATTGATGTGGATGTTGTCTACACGGATTTTAGTAAGGCATTTGACAAGGCAGACTGGTCAGAAAAGTGAGATCCCATGGGATACAGGAGAAGGTGCCAAGTTGGATCCAAAATTGGCTCAACGACAGGAAACACAGGGTAATGGTCGATGGATGTTTTTGCAAATGGAAAGCGGTTTCCAGTGGTGTTCCACAGGGCTCAGTGTTGGGGCCCTTGTTGTTTGTCACATATATTAATGATTTGGAATTAAATGTGGGAGACATAATTGGGAAATTTGCAGATGTCACAAAAATTGGCCGTGTAGTTGATAGTGAAGAGGATAATTGTCAACTCCAGAATGGTATCAATGGTTTGGTTGAATGGGTGGGAAAGTGGCAAATGGAATTCAATCTGGAAAAGTGTGAGGTGATGCAATTGGGGAGGGCAAACAAAGCAAGGGAATACTCAATAGATATTGAGAGTTGAGGAAGTGAGAGACATTTGAGTACATGTCCACAGGAACTTGAAGGTGACAGGACAGGTGGATAAGGTGGTAAAGAAAGCATATAGATTGCTTTCCTTTATTAGCCGAGATATTGAATACAAAAGCACAGCTGTATTGATGGAACTGTATAAAACGCCGGTTAGGCCACAGCTGGAATTTTATGTACAGTTCTGGTCACTACATTACAGGAAGCACATAATTGCTCTGGAGAGACTGCCGAGGAGATTTACAATAATATTGCCAGGAATTGAAAATTGCAGCTATGAAGAGAGATTGGATAGGCTAGGGTTGTTTTCCTTAGAACGGAGGAGGCTAAGGGGTGACCTGATTGACGTGTACAAAATTATGAGGGGCCTAGGTAGGGTAGACAGGAAAGACTTGCTTCCCCAAGCTGAGGGGATTATCAGGGGGCATGGATTTAAGGTGGTTGGTAGAAGGATTAGAGGGGACATGAGGAAAAACTTTTTTACTGAGATGGTGGCGGGCATCTGGAATTCACTGCCTAAGTTAGTGGTTGAGGCTGAAATGTTCAACTCATTTAAAAGGTACCTGGATCTGTAGCTGAAATGCTGTAACCTGCAAGGCTACAGACCAGGTGCAGGAAAGTGGGATTAAAATGAGCAGCTAATTTACTTTTTTCTCTTTTTTGGCCAGCACAGACACGATGGTCTGAATGGCCTCTTTCTGCGCCATAGCTTTTCCATGGTTCTTAACCGATATGGTGCTCAATCTGACAGCAACAGTCAGTACAGGGACAACATGGTGAACAGTTTTAGATCATGCTACATGGCATGAGACGACCCTCGACATTATGGTCAGACCACAACAGAGTCACAGCACGAGAGAGTGTTGAAATTGCAGCGGGGTGACTGTATAACAAGGCTTTGGAGACACAGAACTCACATAAAGAGCTGGTAAGCAGACAGGTCCCTTGGTGAGACTGCAGCGCATAGCCTGTCAGTTTAGTGAGTGGGACAGTGTGCTGAAAGGATTAGCACCATGCTAGCTCAGTTGGGAAAGGAGAGTGGCCAAAGTGTGAGCCAGATCGATAGCGAGCAAGGGAGAGTCAAACAAAAAAAACCATCAAAAAAATCAGGGCAGTGAAGGTTGCAATTATGGAGCTTTGGAAAAACGGGAAAGCAGCTACAACAACATTCATCCCAAATATAATAGGAGAAGGAAGGTCAAAGGGACATCATCAAAATGTCTACAAAATTCCCCAGTTTGAATTGGGATGCATCTGACCTAATGTCCGAATTCAAAATGTTTAAACAGTGTACAGAGTTATGGTTTCTTGATTCAAGTGTGTCTGAAGCAGACAAGCAAGCCATAAAAATTCACCTCATAATTGGGAATGAAGGCTGAGCACGTCAAGATTAACAAAAAAAGAGCTAAAGGGTCCCCAAAATATATGGGCTACATTGGAAGACCAGTTCAGAATCAGGTTAAACTTCTGTATTCATCGACTAGAGTTCATGTCATTTGGACAACAGCGCGCCAAATCCACAGATCACTTTGCCAGTCGATGCAGTGAAAAGTATACATAGTGTGATTTTGCAGATGCAGAGCTAGCAGACAGAATTGTTGAGTCGCTGAACACATCCACTCCCATGGAAGCTTTCCAGAAAGATCTGCTAGACAAACCCAAAACGTATAGCATCGAAGAGCTTACACAAGGATGGACAGAAGCACGAAGTGATCCTCACAGGGTGATGAAGCATACAGGTTTTAAGTACAACCCCAATTGTTAATGCACTCACTAGAACACCCAGACCTAGCAAGGCATGTGGAGGGTCTGGCCTTCTCCATGCACCAAGGAAATATCCAGCTTCCCATCAATTCTGCCAGGTATATGGCAGAAAGGGCCATTGTTAGCAGTAGTGCACTAGAGCAAAGGCTGATGCAGCTACAAAGAGCCGTGCACTGATCCAAACAGACTGTACACAATGGGTGTCTCTTCAAGCAGTAAGAATGACCATCCGGTCTCCCATCAAAAACATGTACATGAGGTGATGGGCAAACTAGAAAATGACAATGATGTGCACGATGAGACGAAGAGCGGTGAACACAGGTTTCACACCGTCAATCTCGTGGAAAATATAGATGCCATGATTAAAATTACCTGCCCTAAGATACTCATTTTTAGCCAAGATTGACACAGGGGCAAGTGCCAACATACTACCTCTGCGAATTCTAAAAGACATGTATGCACAGACATAGAAGGCCCTGGTGAAACCTACTGCTGTGAAACTCTCAGTGTACAATGTTCACTAATTCTATGCGCAGGTTCCATAGTCCTGGGGTGCAAGCACAATCAATCCCTGGGTGTCACAGATGTTCTACGTCATGAAGAATAAAGGCTCAGCGATTGTAGGTCTACAGGCATGCCGTGACCTCGCACTAGTGACAATCCATGGAATCAGTCAGACCCCATACAGTAGATCAGTCTCAGAAACTATTCCTGTCACCTTAATTCACAACCTAACGCTTATTGATGCAAATGGCACATAATGAAGGGTTGGTGTTCGACAGTCTGATAAGTGCCAACAAATGTGCAGCAGATCAATTTCTTTAGTTCTATTTATTCCAGTGCTGGCTGACATCTAGGTCGCTTTAATTTCTTATCTCCACACATTCCCAATTTCAGTCAAAAATCTTCATCTCTAAGAGACTTGTTGAGATAGGATGTGCCTTTCCTGTGATACGAACACCACCAATATCTCTTTGAAGCTCTGGAACAGTCATTATCAGAAGCATCGACATTGCAATTTTACGTTTCCAGGGAGACAACTCCCCTGGAGATAGATGCCTCACAGAGAGGTCTGGGAACATGCCTACTACAAAAAGGCAAACTGATTGCATTTGCTTCAAAATCTCTGTCTGTACACAATCCAACTACTCTAACATCAAGCAGGAAACATTAGCTTTAATGTTTGGACTCATGCATTTTCATACCTATCTTTTTGGAAAAAGATTTGTGATAGGGACAGAGCACAAGCCACTGGAGGTGGTCTGGTGAAAACCATTGCACCACCCAGATTGCAACCTCTCCTGATGAAGATTCAAGGTTACGACTGTGAGATTAGGTACAAGCCAGGTAACTTGATGATCACATTGGATACACTGGGCAGATTTCCTAACCCAGTGTAAACAGAAGATATGTCCTTGGGTAAAGGCAAAATACTGCGGATGCTGGAAATCTGAAATAAAAACAAAAAATGGCGGAAAAATTCAGCTGGTCTGACAGCATCTGTGGAGAGAAAGACAGAGTTAACGTTTCAGATCCGTGTGACTCTTCAGTCTGAAGAAGAGTCATACAGACTCGAAAAGTTAACTCTGTCTTTCTCTCCACAGATGCTGTCAGATGTATCCTTGGGTCTACAAGTTGACTTCATTGACATCGAACTTTAAGATGTTTCTCCGAATTGATCTGGTACATTTTGTGCAACATAAATGTCAACAGCTACAAGAAGAAATGGCGAAAGATTCCACCTGCAGAAATTGTGGAAAACCACCATCGAAGGATGGCCTCACTCAGTTTAGCATGTCCACAAACACGGGAGGCCATTTTGGCCTTATCAGGACAAACTAGGCATCTCCCGGGGAGTCAGTCATTTTTAAAGGCAGCCAGGTCATCGTACGGGAATGTTTGCGACCTGATATTCTTCAATAACTTCATCACTCACACACAGGCATGGATAGGATGAGAAGACTCACAAGAGATGCAGCCCATTGGCCAGTTATGAACAATCGCATTGGGCAGGATTTTCGGGTCATCGGGCAGGCGCGGTGGGAAGGTCCAGGAGCGCCCCACCCCCACCGTGATTTCACACTGGCTGGCCGTTAATTATCCAGCCAGCGTGAAATGCGCCCTGAAAGGCTCAGCGCTGCCGGGGTGGGGGGCGGGAGGAGGGCGAGCACTGAAGTCTGCGCGGGCACAGGGGAGCGCGCAATGAAAGCTCCCTGAAGACAGAGAGCTGCCTCAGGGGGCTGAAGAATTTTAAAATCAAAAATAAAGAGTTTGAAAGCCTGAATAAAATGTCCCGATATCAGACTCCCTCACATGAACATATAGGGCAGAATTTTTAGCTCGGCGGACGGGCGAGCGTCCAGCCCGCTCAAGCACTAAATAAAGAGCGTTAACATCGGCTGAGCCTGCTGACCTCAACGCGTACTCTCACGATATTTCGCTAGGCGGGCGCATGATGGAGACGGAGGCGCTCCCGCCGTTAATTAAGTAGCCAGTTCAAACCTTGAGACACCAATTGTCTCTGACTTAACGTAGCCTGTGTGATTTTTAGGCCTTCACGCAGGCAAAACGGGCAGGTGGGCAGGCCACAATTATCCAAACCTCATCTACGGGGGGATAAGAGGGCTCAGTGTCCTTGTCAAAGTGATTACTGAGGAGTTTGGGATATCACTTGCTGTTGGTTGTTTCTGTGAACAGAACAGCTTCATCTCGCTTCAGAGCTGCCTTCAGATACTTTAGCAGCTTCACTTCAGGACTCAGTGTTGTTTTCCAGGCCCCCGGAGGTTTCACACCACGTGGGGCTTTCCAGGTATCAGACAGCCTTCCCTTACCCTTAATGGGGATTGTGGTCTCCGCTGGTGGCACCTCCTCCTCTGAGGAAGAGAAGGCCAGAAGGGAGAGGAGGCCAGGTGTCCCTATTCAGCTTCCAGGGGAGTGACTTGTGGGAGGAGAGGCGCAGGCACCTGGGGCATGGGGCTAACAGGAAGTCCAAGGCGGAAGGGGCCGCAGAAGACGCCACTATCCTGCTGCCAGGGTTTACAGGCGGTGATGCAGCTTCCTCAGTATGTCTGAGGTGCAATGTCAAAGCAGACTCCGTCTCTCAAGGGAGACGGTAACCTCCATCTGTCAGAGGATTGGCCCTGAGATCAGCTCCGACTGTATGGGTGAACACCCTATGCCAGTGCCGCTGAAGGGTTACAGGACCAGTTCCTTGGTGAACAACATGCACTATGTGCCATTGCAATAAAGTTTCAGGAGACACACATCCATCATAACATTATGGCTTACCCTGCACCTACAGAACAAATGAAGCATCCAGAGGCCAGTTGCATAAAATAACATCTTATTTACTTGTGAATGTGAAACATTGCAGAAATTAACATTAACCGGTGTTTTCCATCACACCATTAAAAAAAAAGGAAAATGGGGGAACCAAATATCACCCATGATAAGGCCGTGTTGTGCTTAAGGTGCTTTAAGTTTTCGCTTGCCGGTGCTACGTCTAGGTGCTCCCCCCTCGCTGGCACTGGCATTGGAGACAGCCTGCTCACTCTGCTGTCCTGTTGGCCTTGTTGACTTTGGCGAGCGTCCTCTGGCCTGTGGAGCCTGTGTTGGCTCTGCCTGGGAGGGTGCAGCCAGTGCCATGGCTGGCATCTCCCCAGTCACCGCAGCCTCATCAGATGCCACAGTCACTGGCAGAGGGGCAGAGGAGCTGCTGCCATCATCTGGAGCAGCCTGAGAGGATCCCGCAGAGACGACAGGCAGCTCATGCGCCAACGTGAGGTCGCTTTGGACCTCCCTGTTCACCATTGATGGATGAGCACCTAGCTGGGATACTGGGTGCCCAATCCATCTCCCACACTGACGCTGACCAGCTGAGGTCATTGCCGGTGTGAGGGCTTGCAGGTCCGAACGCATCCCCAGGAACCCCTGACTGAATCCCTGGAGGAACCTCTCCATGAGAGTCGTCACTCTCTCCATAGAGGAGGCAGTGCGCTCAGCCTTGAGGGTCATTGCATTGCTCATGCTCGGCATGGACTCCTCCACAACGGACACCATGGCACGCATTCCCTTATGTTTCTCTGCCAGATCCTCCCGCACACCCTGCTGGACATCCAGCATCTGCTGCCTCAGATTCCTCTGCCATCCCAGAGGCCCATCATCAACCATCGACTGAGCATTGCCCTGGTCCCCAGCAGTCCTCCAACTGCTGACGCCCTGGGCACTCTGCCTCTGTCTCTGCCTGCACCTCAAGCGAGTGTGAAGTGCCCTCACCAATATGCACCAATAGAAGACATGGCAATGTTATGCCCACCGAGGTGTTGGTATCTGCTCTGGTGCCTGCTTGATAGAGAGGGCGTGATGCAGGTGCACGATGAGCATGGTGGTCCTCAGGGGTCAGGGATGGGCCTTCAGGCTCCTCATTACGAATGGCTGCTGGTGAGCCTAAAAGGGAGAAGAAGGACATTAGTTTAAGTCATGAAACAGTCACTGTACATGGCTGGCACCCTGATGAGATGGAGATATGCATCATGGTGCCCTCGTCTTTCAATTATCAATGGGGATTCCAGGTTTGAGGCTCACATCAATATAGAGACAACACTGGAATGGTTACAATAACTGACATTCTCACCTCAGTGAACTGCACTCTTACCTTCCTCTGGCACCCAAACCTCACCCCGGCAGCTTGACCGAGGTGCATGGCGCCTCTCCAGCTCCAGGGCCCCCTGCTCGTATTGTGAGAGGATGAGGAGGCTTGGGGGGGGTGCCCCGCCAGTCCGTGACCTCTCAGCATTGTTATGGGCTGTTTTCTCCTGAAAGGGCAGAGGAGCACTGATTAGCCCACTCACTACCCGCAGCATCACTGCAGCCTGGCCAATCCCACCTGAGGGACACCTCGCAGGGCTCATCCGATTCATGACCCTGGAGCCGCAAGGCACTTAGTCCTAGAAGCCAGGGCTCACCCCCTTGGCCAGCTCCTGCCTCATTGACATTTGCCACTCACACTCTAACACCTCTGAGGTCCATGGTGAGTGTGGGGGGAGGGGGTGTGTGGTGGGCAGCTCTTAACTGTTCCGCAAAGTGACCCATGCCAACAAGGTACTCACTCTTCCCGATCGCAGGAGACTGTTGAAGCGCTTCCAGCACTGGACCCATGTCACCACGTCATTGCTGCTGACCCTGGATGCCACCTCCTCTCAGGCCTTATTGGTGAGGTGGGAGGGCCTCCTCCTCCTGTCCCTGGGGACAAGGGTTTTTCTCCTCGCAGCAACCTCCTCCAGGAGGGCTGTGAGGCGCTCATACGAAAAACGTGGGGCCGACTGCCCTGCCAGCCTGTCCTCCCACTTGCCATGTCTACCCGCTACGATTTCCATTCGCAACACTTCCGTGTCCTTCGGTGGCAGCCTCCCAGGGGCTGTCAAGGCTGCATTTGAATTGGCTGCCGGGTCGCCATTGAACCCGGCAGACACCATGCCCCCGCTCCCGCCCACCCCCTCGCGCTCATTCCCAGGCCGTGTATCACGCTGGGCAAGCCTTAATTGGCCCACCTGCCTAAAATTGCGGAGCGCTGCCGATCACGGGCAGCGGTCGGCTTCCCGTCCACCCCTGCCAACCCCGCATGCCAAAGGCAAAATTCTGCCCACCGAGCATAAAAATCCTGTCAAAACATTTTTTTAAAAATTACTATTGGAAACCTCATCTCGCCCGTGGATGAGGTTTCATCAAAAACGCAAAAGCAGCCTGGCCGATTCGCCCACTCGCCAACCATAACGTTGTACGGGCAGAGAAAAAATCTCTCTTAATTAATAAATTAATGTCCTTAATAGGCCTCTGAATTACATGAGCTCTGCCGGTGATGGACTACCAGTCTACTCTTCAGAAACTAGAAAATGACTTTTAAAACTGAGAGAGAAGATGACCAATGCGCACAATAAAAATGCTGGTACAGAATTGCCAAGTTTATATTTGGGACAACATGTTTGCACCCAGGGTCACAGAGAGGTACGTGGCAACCAGCTGAAGTGACAAGGATTTGTTCGGAACCAAGGTCCTATGAAGTCATGACAAAATTCACAACAGTGAGGTGTAACCAAGGACAAATCAGATCCATTCCAGATCCCCAACCACCATACAGTCCTATTGTATCTAGGACAAGATCCCAAATGCAACCAGGAACAACACCCAAGAATCACAATCTCACAGATCACTGTGAGCAATTAAAGTTACTCCCAGACAAGGTTATCATTATAAGATCTGGGCATACCAGCAGTTTACCTTTATGCTTTATAAACTCAAAGATTCATCAGTTCTATGCACTTATGTAATGGCAATTAAACATGAGCATGTGTAGTAAATAGTTATGCCTCTTTGGAGGGGGGAAGTATCTTTAAAAAGAAAGGGGGATGTTGTAATATGCCTTTAAGGAATAGCAGCATTACACCACTGGAAGGGAAATGAGTCATTCGATCCAGTTTTAGTTTCGCTTTTGATTTTAAGTAGAGTACACACACTCACAGCTCTGCAGCACTGATGTCTTCAAGATTTATATCCATGTATATCTCTTCACTTGTGCCTTGTCTTAATAAGTGAACCCGCAACGTGTTTACCCAATCCCTTATGAGTGATTGGAGCCTTTGTGTCATTATAAAAACACAAAAGGGCAGGAGGAGGTTACAGAGACAGGAACATTCCAAAACTGCTAATTTGCAATGGAAATCTACAAAGGACGGCTACACAATCTTTCATTCCTGCTACGGCCTTTGACCTTTTAAGACACAAGTTAATCACTTGTTTGTGATTCACTTCATCTTCAATTGTCAAACCAAGACTCCTTCTAACCCCATTGCCCCCAGCCCAGGGTGGATGTTGAAGATTCCATTTCGATGAAGGGCAGGTGGATTATCCCCAGTGTCCTGACCAATATTGATCCCTGAATCAATATCACTAAAACAGATTACCTGGTCATTATCACATTGCAATTAATAGGAGCTTGCTATGTGCAAATTGGGTGTTGTATCTACCTAAGAAACAACAGTGCTTATGCTTCAAAAGTACTCCATTGGATGTAAAGGTCTTTGGGACATCCGGAGGCCATGAAGGGTGCTATACAAATACAAGTCTTCCTTTCTTTTTGACAACAGCTTGCACTGATATAGTGCCTTCAATGCAGTAAAACATCCCAAGGTGCTTCACAGGAGTTTTATCAAACAAAATTTGACATAGGAGCTATTAAGACAGGAAAGAAAGACTTGCATTTATATAGCACTTTTCATGACCACTGGGTGTCTCAAAGCACTTTGTAGCCAATTAAGTACTTTTTTGAAGGGTAGTCACTGATGTAGTGTAGGATACACAGCAGCCAGTTCGCTGATAGCAAGCTCCCACAAACAGCAATATTACAATAACTAGATAACCTGTTTTTTGATATTCATTGAGGGATAAATTTTATCCAGGACTCCAGGAATAAATCCCCTGCTCTTCTTTGAAATAGTGTAATGGGATCTTTTACATCCACCCAAGTAGGCAAATGGGGCCTTGGTTTAATGTCTCACCCGAAAGATGGCACCTCTGAGGTAGATTTTAAAGAGCATTGTAAACTAGAGGGATAGGGAAGGAATCCCAGAGTTTAGGGCCTAGGCACCACCTATAAAATCAAACATGTGCAAGACATCTATTTCGATGTCGGAGAGTTGTAAGGTTGAAGAAGATTACAGAGGTGGAGAAAATATCCTATCCAAATAACTCCCTCCACATCTTAGACAAGAATCCACAGTTTAATATTTTACTATTTAGAAAGTTGCTGATTCCAAGCTTTGTTTTTTTCTTATTTTTTCCAAGTTTCTTATCCCAACATTTTTAGGAGGACTCTGTGCTAAGATCACTGACCAACATGAATTTCAATTCACGCCCCTAAGGCTGCTTGCTGCAGCTTCCGCTACATTGCTTGTCACAACCCCTAAATCAGTGAAAGCTCTTGTCACACTTTTGTCACCTTTCAACTCCATTACTCTAGCAGTCTCCTTGTGGGCCTTTCACCTTCCACCTTCCACAAATTTCAGTTTGTCCAAAAAGTAGCTTTCCCCCACTAAGTCCTGTCCGCCCTTCAACCTATTCTCACTGACCCACACTGACTCCCTGTTCATGAAAGGATATAATTTGAAATCTCTGTCAAGAATTCCTCCATCGTTTTGCTCCCACTTTACCTCTACAAACTCCCCCAATCTTATGTCCCTGCCCTTACACCAATCCTGACCTTTTTAACAACCCCCTGCTTTGCTTTTTCATTGGCGGCACAGCCTTATTTCCTGCAACTTGACTGGTATCTGGGATGGCAGTGGAGGAGGTGGGGGTGGGGAGACTTACCTTACAAGGAAAGGTTGGACGTTTGGGGTATGAGGGACAATTGGGGGTGAGTAGAGGGGCATAGCTTGGTATAGAGATTATGAGGGGCCTTTGGGGGGTGGGTAGGGGCATGGGTTGGTCTGAGTTGGCAAGGATGAGGCATGGGGAGTGTGTAGGTGGGTGGGTGAGGGGATGTGAGACTCAGGGTTACCAGGCCTAATATTAAATAAAACAACTTGTATGGAGTCCCAGAGAACCAAGGTGAGCCTTTTAACTGGCCGCCTCGGTACTTGGCAGCTCCTGTGGCTACCTCCAAACAGTTTCCGGGAGCGGGAGGCCTGACTTCAGCACGCGCCCACCCTCCACACCACTACCAACAGCGCTCTGCAATGAAACTGGTATCCTTTCCAGGGTGCAAACCTGGGAAAAGTTTATGAAGATCCTAGGTTGCCCAAAAGTCAGGGTCTGCATCTTGACTTCCCCCGTTGAGTCCAAAGGAATGTAAGCCCTTACGTTTGGCACTGACTGGGTTGCAGGAGTTGCTGGAAAGATGACATATTCGGACATCCGTCTGCCTTCAGGCTTCGCTCCAGGGCCAGAATATTGCTATCGGGGTGTGGGGGCGGGCCGGACGTGCCGATACGCAAAATGACACGAGGTGACACAGGGCGTGCGTCCCAACATCACCGCGCGTCATTTAGATCTTTTGTTCAATGGGCACGCGCCAGAGGCGGCTGCACGCCCGCCGAACTGTCAAAGGCCTGTTAAGGCCATTAGGAAACTAATTAAGCCAATTAACAGCGCTGCCCTTCCAACCTTAAGGTTGGCGGGCAGGCGAAGAGCCCAAGCGGCCTTCGAGTTTTTCAGGAAACCTCATCTACGGGCAGGATGGAGTTTCCTGAAAGTTTTATTAAATAAATAAAAAAATTTCCCGAAATATAAAAACATGCAGGTGCAGCAGGCGGTAAAGAAGGCAAATGGTATGTTGGCCTTCATAGCCAGAGGATTCGAGTACAGGAACAGGGATGTCTTGCTGCAATTGTACAGGGCCTGGGTGAGACCACACCTGGAATATTGTGTGCAGTTTTGGTCTCCTTATCTGAGGAAGGATGTTCTTGCTATGGAGGGAGTGCAGCGAAGGTTTACCCAACTGATTCCTGGGATGGCGGGACTGACATATGAGGAGAGATTGAGTCAATTAGGATTAAATTCGCTGGAGTTCAGAAGAATGAGGGGGGATCTCATAGAAACCTATAAAATTCTGACAGGACTAGATAGGGTAGACGCAGGAAGGATGTTCCCGATTATGGGGGAGTCCAGAATCAGGGGCTACAGTCTGAGGATACGGGGTAGACCATTTAGGACTGAGATGAGGAGAAATTTCTTCACCCAGAGACTGGTGACCCTGTGGAATTCATTACCATAGAAAGTAGTTGAGACCAAAACATTGTATGTTTTCAAGAAGGAGTTAGATATAGCTGTTGGGTGAAAGGAATCAAAGGGTATGAGGAAAAAGCGGGAGCAGGCTATTGAGTTGGATGATCAGCCATGATCATAATGAATGGCGGAGCAGGCTCGAAGGGCTGAATGGCCTACTCCTGCTCCTAGTTTCTATGTTTCTATGTTCCATCTCATGTGACACTGTCACATGAGGGGACATGTTTAGATAACTTTTTAAATGCTTTGTTTAATTATTTTAATATCAACTTAATCTCCCTGAGGCAGCTCCGTGCCTCAGGGAGTTGTTGCGCTGTTTCGTGAAAGAGCGTAGTTCCCGACTCTCCCCATTCCCCCTGCCCGCACAGGTAGCGTTGAGCACTACCGTTCATGTATTACGCTGGTCGGGCCTTAGTTGGCCCACCCATTTAAAACGGCGGCATGGAGATGATCGCAGGTGGCAATCGGCTCCGTGCCTGCTCCTGCCTGCTCCTGCCCAGCCTGCCCGACATAGATAAGTTTCTGGCCCAGATGTTTTTTCAGGGTTTACTCCCTTAGCCTTCAACTCTGCTGAGGAGAGTGGAGCTATTCACCCATAGCTGGGAGTTTGGTTCATGAGTGCCAGGTCATGTCCCCATGCTGGTGGGCCTGCACACTACATGTTCAGGAGCCAAATCCTCCTCTGAGTTCCTCTGCAGCTTTAGCCTGGGGCAGTGAGAGACTCAATTTCCATATGAAACCTCAAGTTAGGGAGGTGATGGTGTAGTGGTATTGTCTCTGGACCAATGATCCAAAGACCCAGGATAATGCTCTGGGGACCTGGGTTCAAATCTTGCCATGTAGATAATGGAATTTGAATTCAATAAAAATCTGGAATTAAAAGGCCATGAAACCATTGTTGGTTGTTGTAAAATCCCATCTGGTTCACTCATGTCCTTTACAGAAGGAAATCTGCTGTCCTTGCCTGGCTTGGCCTACATGTGATTCCAGGCCCACAGCAATGTGGTTGACTCTTAAATGCCCTCTGAACAAGGGCAATTAGGGATGGGCAATAAATGTTGCCCTAGCCAGTGATGCCCACATCCAATGAATGAATAAAAATGAAGCTGTGTACTGACAGGGACTTGGCATTTGGCTCTATTTTTCCATTGCTACTAGTCAGTAGCGTGGAAAATGAGAAGCAAACTAGCACACAAAAGCAGAAAGTACGGGATGCATCATATTGACCTGCTGGACACTTGGACCCTGAGTGTTTTGTCGGCAGTGCTCCCCCAGTGGGCCGGAAGGCTCAAGACCCTCTCCTGGACTTGTGCTCCTTGGGACTAGCGTTAATCTGTTATTTGTTATTAGTGTAGTAGGTGATTTGAGAGGTGAAAGTATGAGAGCAGAATGGCCAGGAAAATGTTATAGATCATGAGTGTTATTAGCCAGAATGTTGTGATTATAAGGCAGGTAATTGGCATTAGTTGCATCCTTTAGGTCTGTACCATGATGGTAAGGTTAGAATAACAATATAGCACATGCACAAGATCCGTATTAACATATTTCCATATATAGGAACACAAAGGGCTCTGCTTTTTACAGGTAACTAGAGACCTGGGGCCCATTTTTTGCCATATTTTCTTTTGCCTCTGGCTGTTGTATCCTAATGATTCCCTCAGGAAGTTAAAAGAAAACTGCCAAGTGCTCCAGAATACAGTGCACTATGTAATTTTTTTTTTAAAGTTATATTTTTATTTAATCTGTATTGAAAATTGTTTTGAACACTTATTAATCCTTAAAACAGTAATTATTTCACAGTATCAAACCACCTTTCAGTTTCCTTCCTCCACCCGATGCACTTTGGCCGGTGCAGACATGATCGGCTGAATGGCCTCTTCCTGAGCCGTAAGTTTTCTTTGCTTCTATGGTTCTATAGAGAGGAATCTCCACGTATTAAGCAACTGCTGCCCCCTGCACCCCTCCCACCCCCATCCCCTCACCTACCTCACTGCTTATTGAACACAAGGGAGCTGTTTATTGCCTCATTTGTTCTTTGAATTAATACCACATACAGAAAGAATTTAATTTAATTTTTGACACTTAATATCACAAATCAGAAAAAGGAAAGGCAAACCTTTTTAATAACAAAAGGCTGCATTCTCAGGGCGGCCAAGAAAAGCAACTATACTTGTGTTTCAATGAGAGCTGTCAAAACAATTTCATGGAGGTCTCAATTAAGCGATAGCATGTTTTTTCAATAGGCCTATTAATAGTTGTTGCTGTGCTTTTTTATATATGTGTTTGACGAGTCATTTAATGGCCCAATTTTAATCTGAAACCATTGCATTGTCACCATGGCTCAGGAATAGCATTCTTGCCTTGGTGTTGGATGGCTGTTACACCTCATTGCAGAGGCTTCAGCACATCATCTAATTTGGCCTTTTTGTGACACTTTGCTGTGAGTGCAACTCGGACGCTACATTCGCTTATCAAACAGTAGTACTTTATGGAATCATAGAATGGCCACAGCGCAGTGGGAGGCCATGCAGCCCCTTGCGGCCATGCCGCCTCTCTGCAAGAATAACTTGGCTAGTCCCACTGCCCTTTCACTGTAGCACTGCAAATATTTTCTCTCCGGGTGCTATCCAATTCCGTTTTGAAAACCCAGATTGTATCTGCCTGCACCACACTTTAAGGTAGTGCATTCCAGACACAAAGAACTCACCATGTACAAAGACTCTTCCTTACGTCGCTTTTAGTTCTTTTGCCAGTCACCTTAAATTGATCTCTTCTGGTTGTTGATCCTTCCGCCAATGGGAACAGTTTCTCCCTATCTACTTTGTCTAGGCCCCTCATGATTTTGAACACTTCTATCAAATCTCCTCTCAACCTTCTCTTCTTTAAGGGGAACAGCCCCAGGCTCTCCAATATATCCATCTGAACCACTTCTCATGCAATCATATCTTTTCTTAAGTAAGAAGACCAAAACTGTACACAGTATCACCAATGCCCTGTACAATTGTAGTAAAACTTCCCTACTTTTATATTCCGTTCTCCTTGCAAACATTCCATTGCCTTCCTGATCACCTGCTGTACCTGCATACTAACTTTTTGTGATTAATGCGCCAAGACACCCAGGTCCCTCTGTACCACCAAGTTCTGCAATGTCTCTCCATTTAAACAACATATTGAATTTCTTTCCTGCCAATTTTTTGCCACTCACAACCTATCTAAATCCCTTTATAGGCTCTTTATATCCGCTTCATAATTTGCTTTCCTCCTATCTTTGTGTCATCAGCAAATTTGCAACCATACATTTGGTCCCTTATCAAACAGCTGAAGTGTCAGCGCTGATCCCTATGGCCCTCCACTAGTTACAGCTTACCAACTTGAAAAAGACCCTTTATCTCTCCTCTCTGCTTCCTGTTAGCTAACCAATCCTCTATCCATGATAATATGTCACCCTCTATGCCATTTTGTGTAGTAACCTTTGATGTGGCACCTTGTCAAACACCTTTTGGAAATCCAAGTGCACCACATCTACAGGTTCCCCTTTATTCATGTTACCTGTTACTTCCTCAAAGAACTCTAATAAATTTGTTGAACAAAATTTCTCTTTCACAAAACCATGTTGACTCTGCCTGATTACATTAAAATTTTCTAAGTGCCCTGTTACAACTTCCCTAACAATAGATTTTAGTATTTCCCATATAGAACAGGTTAAGCTAACTGGCCTGTAGTTGCTTGCTTTCTGTCCCCTTCCTTTCTTGAATATCTGAACATTTCCTATTTTCCAATCTGATGGGACCTTTCCCAAATCTAGGGAATTTTGGAAAATTACAATCAATGCATTAACTATCTCTGCAGCAACTTCTTTTAGGACTTTAGAATGAAGTCCATCAGGTCCTGGTGACCTGTCAGCCTTTAATTCTAATAGTTTCTTCAGTACTCTTTCCCTGCTGATTGTAATTGTTTTAAGTTCCTACTTCCCTTTCCCTCTTGATTTACAAGTATTGTTGGGATATTATTATGTGTCTTCTACAGTGAAGGCAGGCACAAAATATTTGTTCAACACTTCTGCCATTTCCTTATTTCCCAATACGAATTCCCCAGACTCACTCTCTAGAGAACTCATGCTCACTTTTGTTACTCTTTTCCTTTTAATTACTTTTAGAAGCTCTTACCATCTGTTTTTATATTTCTAGCTAGCTTTCTCTCATACACTAATTTTCCCTCCTTCTTACTTTTTAGACACCCTTTGCTGGTTTTTAAATCCTGTCCAGTCTTCTGAACTGCCACTAATCTTCACAGAATTAAATGCTTTTTCTTTCAATTTTATACAACCTTTAACTTCCTTAGTTAGCCCCAGATGGTGCATTCATCTCTTAGTGATTTTCTTTCTCACTGGAATGTATTTTTGTTGAGTGTTATGAGATACCTTCTTAAATGTCTGCCACTGCATCTCTACTGACCTACCCCTTAACCTAATTCCCCAATTTACGATAGCCAGCATCATCTTCATATCCTTGTAATTGCCTTTATATAAATTTAAAACACTAGTCTTAGGCCCACTCTTCAATCCCTCAAACTGAACACAAAATTCAATCATGTCATGATCAGTGCAACCTAGCGGCAGCCCCTTTACTATAAGGTCATTAATTAACCCTTCCTCATTGCACATCAGCTGGTCTAGAATTTTCTGTTCTTTGGTTGGCTCTAGAATATGCTGTTCTAAGAAACTGTCCTGAAAGCTGTCCCTTTGTCAATCTGATTTGTCCAATCAATATGTATATCACCATGATTATTGCAGTGCTTTCTTACAAGTCCTCATTAATTCTTCCTGTATATCCCATCCTACAGCTACTGTTAGGGAGCCCATGAACTACTCCCACAATTGACTTCTTCCCCTTGCTATTTCTTATCTCTACCCAAACTGACTCTACATCTTTATCTTCAGAACTAAGGTTCAGAACTCTCAATATTGTACTAGTGCCATCCTTAATTAATTGAGAAAACCCACCACCCTTTCCTCGTTTCCTGTCCTTCAGAAATGTCAGGTACCCTTGATAATTCAGGTCCCAGCATTGGTCACACATCTGTAATGGCTATAAGGTCATACAGATTTATTTCAATTTCAGCTGACCCTTTTTCATCTTCATTTGGAATTTTACTTCCATCTCATGGTCACCTTAATGATTGTGAGGACCTCAGATCCGAAATATGCAACTTGAATTGTTCAAACTCTATTAGTTGTCATGACTACTTAAAAGGAATTTCCTCAAAGTGGTCCGTGAGCTAAGAATTTGGGTGTGTGCTTGTCTGTATGTGTGTCTGTGTGTGTGTGTGTGTGTGTGTGTGTTTGGGGTGTGTGTGTGTGTGTGTGTGTATGTATGTGTGTGCGTCGGGGTGTGTATATGTGTGTGCGGGGGTGTGTGTCTGAGTGTATGTGTTCCTGTGTGTGGGGTGTGTGTATGTGTCTATGTGTGTATGTGTGTGTGTATATGTGTGTGTGGGTGTATGTATATGTGTGTATGTATGTGTGTGCGTATGTGTGTGTGAGTGTATGTGTGTGTATGTGTGCGTGTGTTTGTGTATGTGTGTGTGTATGCGTGTGTGTGTTTGTGTATGTGTGTGGGTGTATGTATATGTGTGTGTTTGTGTATGTGTGTGTGGGTGTGTATATATGTGTGTGTGTGTTTGTGTATGTGTATGTATATGTGTGTGTGTGTGTTTGTGTATGTGTGTGTGTATACGTGTGTGTGTGGGTGTGTGTATACGTGTGTGTGTGGGTGTGTGTATATGTGTGTGTATGTGTGTGTTTGTATATGTGTGGGTGTGTGTGTGTTTGTGTGCGTGTGTTTGTGTGTGTATGTATTTGTGTGTGTGTGTTTGTGTGTGGGTGTGTGTGTTTGTGTGTGTGGGTGTGTGCGTATATGTGTGTTTGTGTGTGTGGGTGTGTGTTTGTGTGTGTGTGTGTTTGTGTGTGGGTGTGGGTGTGTGTATGTAGTCCCCTTTTTAAATTTGCAAGTGATTCAGTTGAAAAATAACCAGCAGCAAAGGTTTAGCTTTAAACAAGATAAAGGTTCATTTATTACAAAGCTACTACCATAAGTTATTTAAGTAAATGTAATAAAGGGTGGGATTTTCCGTTCTGGAGACCAAATGCGAGGGCAGGTGGGATAAGCAGCATATTTCCCACTGGGTGGGTTCTCTTGCTCGATTTTACACTAGGAACCTTCATTTCTCCCTGTGGCTGGTGATCTCCCCTTTGCAGCGCCAGGTTGTGCAGGGCGCAACAAGCCACAATGATGTGGGACACCCTCCCCGGAGAGCGCTGTACAGCCCCACCTGAATGGCCCAAATGATCGGAAGCGCATCTTCAGGATGCCAATGGTTTGCTCAATGATGGACCTTGTCACAGAGTGTGCCATGTTGTATCTCTCCTCCGAGGCACTTTGAGGATGACACAAGGTTGTCAGAAGCCATCTCTTCAGCGGGTATCCCTGATCACCCAGCAGCCAACTCGGCCCTTTGAAAATCTGTGGCACCCGGGAGTGACTCAGGATGTAGGAGTCATGTGAACTCCCAGGGTACTTGGCACACATGTGCATGATCTGCTTCTGATGATTGCAGAGCAGCTAAACGTTGATGGAGTGGAGGAACCCTTTCCTGTCAATGAACAGCAGGGGCCTCAGCCAGGGAGATCTTCACAGAATTACCGAGTCACAGAATCACAGAATTGTTACGGTGCAGAAGGAGGCCATTCCGCCCATCACATCTGCACCGGCTCTCCGAATGAGCATTATGATTCAGTGCCATTCTCCTGCCTTTTCCCTGTAACCCTGCACATTGTTTTTATTTAAATAATCATCTAAAGCCCTCTTGAATGCCTCAATTGAACCTGCCTCCACCACACTTCCAGGCGTGCATTCCACACCCGAACCACTGGTTGTGTGAAGAAGCTTTTTCTCAGATTGCATTCGATTCTTTTGCAAAACACTTTAAATCCATTGACCATTACCCTCTCATTTTCGATCCTTTTATGAGTGGGAACAGGTTTTCTATATCCACTCTGTCCAGCCCCCTCATTATTTTGAAGACCTCTATCAAATCTTCTCTTAACCTTCTCCTCTCCACAGAGAACAGTCCCAACTTCTCCAATCTATCTTCGTAACTGAAGATTCTCATCCCTGGAACCATTCTTGTAAACCTCTTCTGCACTCTCTCCAATGTGTTCACATCCTTCCCATAATGTGACGCCCAGGAAAGTACACAATACTCCAGCTGAGGTCTAACTAGTATCTTATATAAATTCAGCATAATCTCCTTGCTCTTGTACTCTATGCCCCTATTAATAAAGCCCAGGATACTATATGCTTTATTAACTGCTCTCTCCACCTGTCCTGCCACCTTCAATGATGTATGCACATATACGCCCAGGTCTTTCTGCTCCTGCACCCCCTTCAAAATTTCACCCCTTATTTTATATTGCCTCTCCATGTTCTTCCTAGCAAAATGAATCACCTCACGCTTCTTCGCATTGAACTTCATCTGCCACCTATCTGTCCACTCCACCAACTTGTCTATATTCTTTTGAAGTTCTACACTATCCTCCTCATAGTTTACAACAGTTCCAAGTTTTGTATCGTCCGCAATCTTTGAAATTGTCCCCGGCACACCAAGATCTGGGTCATTAATATATATCAGGAAAAGCAAGGGTTCCAATACCAATACCTGGGGAACTCCACTATAAATCTCCCTTTAGCCTGAAAAATATCCATTGACCATTACCCTCTGTTTCCTATTACACAGCTAATTTTGTATCCACGTTGCTACTGTCCCTTTTATTCCATGAGCTATAACTTTGCTCACAAGTCTGCTGTGTGGCACTGTATCAAATGCTTTTTGAAAATCTATGTACATCACATCAACAGCATTACCCTCATCAATCCTCACAGTTACCTCTTCAAAAAACTCCAGCAAGCTAGTTAAACATGATTTTCCCTTAAGAAATTCATGCTGGCTCTTCATAATCAACCCACAATTTTTCATGTGGCCATTGATTCTATCCTGAATAAATGTTTCTAGAAGCTTCCCCACCACTGAAGTTAAACTGACTGGTCTGAAATTGCTGGGCTTATCCATATAACCTTTTTTGAACAAGGGCGTAATGTTTACAATTCTCCGGTCCTCTGCCACCTCCCCTGAGTCTAGGGAAGACTGAAAGATTATGGGCAATGCCCCTGCAATTTCCACTCTCACTTCCTTCAATATCCTTGGATGCATCTCATCTGGTCCTGGTGCCTTGTCAACTTTAAGTACTGACAGTGTATCCAAAACCTCCTCTTTGTCAATTTTGAACCCTTCTAGTGATAGAGGATCTTCCTCTGTCACCATGGCCTGGGTAGCATCTGCTTCCTTGGTAAAGACAGATGTAAATTATTCATTTAACACCTCAACCATGCTCCATGCCTCCATGTGTAAATCCCCTTTTTAGACCCTAATTGGTCCTACTCCTCCTTTTACCACCCTATTACTATTTTTGTGCCTATAGAAGACTTTGGGATTCTCCTTTATGTTGGCTACCAGTCTTTTCTCATAATCCCTCTTTGCGTTTCTTAGTTGCTTCTTCATCTCTCCTCTGAACCTTCTGTATTCAGTTTGGTTCTCAATTGTATTGTCTACCTGATACCTGTCATTAGCACACTTTTTCTTCTCTATCTTAATTTCTATCTCATTTTTCATCCAGGGATATCTGGATTTGTTTGTCCTACATTTCCCTTTTGAGGGAATATACCTTGACTGTGCCCAAACCATTTCTTCTTTGAAGGTAGCCCATTGTTCAGCTACAGTTTTTCCTGCTAACCTTTGGTTCCAGTCTATCTGGCCCAGCTCCATTCTTGCCCAATGAAGTCAGCTCTCCCCCAATTAATTATTCTTATTCTGGATTTATCATTGTCCTTTTCAACCATCATCCTAAGCCTTATGATACAATAATCTCCTAAATGTTCCCCCACTGATACTTGATCTACTTGGCCCACCTCATTTCCAAGCACCAGGTATAGCAGTGCCTTTCTTGTTGGACTGGACACATACTGCTGTAGAAAATCCTCCTGAACACACTCTAGGAACTCTTGGCCTTCACTACCCTTTACACTACCGCTGTCCCAGTCTACATTCAGGTAATTAAAGTTCCCCATTATAACTAGTCCATAATGTTTGCACTTCTCTGTAATTTCCCTGCAGATTTGTTCCTCTATTTGTTCCCACTAGTTGGCGGTCTATAGACTGTACCGAGCAATGTAATAGCACCCTTTATGTTCCTTAGCTCTAGTCAAATTGGTTCTGTCCTTGAACCCTCTGGGACATCCTCTTTCTCCAGCACTGGAAATGCCCTCCTTAACCAAAACAGCCACCCCTTCTACTTTTCTTCATGCCCTATCTTTCTTGAACATCTTGTACCCAGGAATATTTAACACCCAGTCTCACTAATTTTATTAGTAATATAAACACAGTGCTTGGCATCTCCCAGATAGGTGCAAGATTTTACTCCCACTCTTGAATGTTTTATTCAACAAATGCAAATTTGCACTTTACCTTCTATCCTCCTTACGTTTGTCTAATTAACATCTCAAAACTACTATACGTCAAAGCACACAGACTAGCTGGCTTTAATCTAATTAAGACACACACAGTCAAACACATAGACACTGACCCCACTAGAACTCTATTTTAAAAATAATTTCCAGTAACATTATAGACATTAATATCTCTTCATGACATCCCCCTCCCTATCAAAAAATGAACCATCATAATTTTAAAAGGCAGCTTCATTTTTAATAACCCATCTTACACCATCTCCTATGCTTATTACACTATTACATTACAAGGTGCATGCATTAACATAACAATATATATACACAAGTCCTTGGTATCAATAGAAATCACTCCAATCCAATGTCCAGGTTTTTTAAAATGCCGAATTTTCCCTTTAAGCTTCAAACTTTTGATAACGCATCTGCGAACAGATTTTCTCTACGAGCAACATGTATAATCCATAGATTAAATGATTGTAATAATAGACTCCACCTGAAAAGCCTTGCACTTTTGTCTTGAAATTGTCCAAAAATTTCAAAGGATTGTGGTCCGTATAAACAATTGTTCCTGATGAATTGTTTGCAACATAAATTTCAATTTGCTGCGATGCTAACACCAAACCCAAAGTCTCTTTTTGAATCGTTGAATATCTTCTCTGTTGTACATTCAGCTTCTGTGAAAAATACCCTATCCGTTTTTCAGTTCCAGTGTCATCGTCTGGTAACAGTATGGCCCCAATGCCTATATTACTCACATCAACGGCCAACTTAAATTGCTTGGCTTAATTGGGTACTGCCAAAACTGGTGTTGTAGTTAATACAGTTTATCAAACTGTCACATGACATCTGACACTCCAGTGTCCATCAAAACTTCTTGTTCATTTTTATAGTTCAGTCTGTGGAGCAACCACTCGGCTAAAATTTGGTACAAATTTCCAGTAAAACCCACTTATGCCCAGAAACCTCAAAACTTCTCGTTTTGTTGTAGGCACTGGGAAATCCATGATAGCCTTGACTTTCGCATCTCTCGGAGCCACCTTGCCATGTCCAATGGTGTGGCTTAGATACGTAACATGCACTTTTACAAATTCACTTTTAGCCAAGTTCATCACCAAATTAGCTCCTTGTAATTAAGAAAATAATTCTTCCAGATCCTGTAAATGCTCCTCCCATGTCTGACTGAAAATAATCAGATCATCAATATAAACATCACAATTGCTTAGACCTGCAATTTGTTTGTCAGTCGTTGAAAAGTCACAGGTGTATTGTTCATACCAAATGGCATGACTTTAAACTGATACTTGTAAACTTTTGGCATTACAAAAACTGATACCTCCTTTGCTCTCTCCAACAAGGGTACCTGCCAATATCCTTTTAGCAAGTCAATCATTGTGATAGATTTCGATTGCCCCACTTTCTCAATGCAATCTTCCAACCATGGTATAGGATAGGAGTTTGCTTTTGTCACCATATTCATCTTTCGATAGTCCACTTGATACAATGAAAATACCTCAATTTTCAAATGTCAGTCCTACCCTCAGCACCTCCCTTTTTATCCTGAGAAAAAACTTGCAGGGAATCTCTAGCTACTCCTTCTCTTCCCTGACTGCACACCTTCCTTTCACCTTCTCACTTTCTATCCTTTTCTGATTTAAAAGGGTGACGGAAAAGAGGTTTAGCTCTATGCAGTAATCATCAGCTATCTCTGCTGCTTGTCTTACCATTTGAACCCTCTGTTCTTCCACATGAGTTCTCACTGCTGAAGGAATTGAATCTTTAAATTCTTCCAAAAGAATTACCTCTCTAAGAGCTGCATATGTTAGCTTTATTCTTAATGCCCGTATCCACCAGTCAAAATTAATTTGTCTTACTCTCTCAAACTCAATATAAGTTTACCTAGGCTGTTTTCTCATATTCCTAAATTTCTGCCTGTGTGCCTCAGGAACCAAGACGTATGCACTCAAAATAGCCTTTTTCACCACATCACAATTCACTGATACCTCTTCAGATAGTGAAGCATATATCTTATGTACTCCACCCACCAACCTGGATTGCAACAACAATGTCCAGTACTCCTGTGGCCATTTCATCTGTTTAGCTATCTTCTTAAATAAAATAAAGAACGCTTCAATATCTTTTTCCCCAAACTTTGGAAGAGCTTGTACAAATCTAAACATCTCCCCACTGGGATTTAGGTTAAAGGTTTTTCATCATCAGAACTCTCCTCAGAATCCGAGATCTTTTTGTTTAATTCCAGCCTTTTAAGCAGTTATTCTCTTTCTCTTTCTTTCTCTCTTTCCCTTGGCCCTCTTTCTTTATCCTTCTCTCTTGCCTGAAATTCAAGTTCCAGCTTCCTTTCTTTCTCCTGCCTTTCTGCTTGTTCCCTTTGAAATGCCTTTTCTCTTCCCTTTGCTTCTAATTCAAGTTTTTTCAAGTTCAAGCATCTTCATTTGTTACTGAAGCCTCACTACTTCCAGCTGTGACTCACTAGTGTCAGGTGTCACTTCCAACTGAAGATGCTGTGCTATACCTTTAATTATATCTGCTTTCCTCACCCCTACAGGTAACCCTAATTTTAACTTATCTGCCAACTCTGCTAACTTATTCTTGGATACTTTTTGTAACCAATTCAGAGTTGTATCTTCTACACCCAGACAAGTCTTAGCAATTGCCAAAGCCATCTTGCAGCCTCACCAACTCCTGAATTCAAAGTGCTTCTCATATTGGTAACCTTAAGATTCACCAATTCCAAATCAATCAAGGAATTACAAATATTATCCAGTCAAGAGCCCCCAATTGTTATGACACAGCAGTTGGTAAAGGCGGAATTGTTTAAATCCCAGAAGGAAACTTGAACAACTGTCATAACCTATATTTTCAATTGGCATGTTTGAGTTGCAGCACTGAATTCAGGAATAAGACCACCAAGCTTCAAGAGGTTTTTATATAAAACTAAATTAAACATTTATTAATTTAAGACCATAAGACCATAAGACATAGGAGCAGAAATTAGGCCATTCAGCCCATCGAGTCTGCTCCGCCATTCAATCATGGCTGATAAGTTTCTCAATCCCATTCTCCCGCCTTCTCTCCGTAACCTTTGATCCCCTTACCAATCAAGAACCTATCTATCTCGGTCTTAAATACACTCAATGACCTGGGCTCCACAGCCTTCTGTGACAATGAATTCCATAGATTCACCACTCTCTGGCTAAAGAGGTTTCTCCTCATCTCTGTTCTAAAAGGTCTTCCCTTTACTCTGAGGCTGTGCCCTCGCGTCCTAGTCTCTCCTACTAATGGAAACATCTTCCCCACGTTCACACTATCCAGGCCTTTTAGTATTCTGTAAGTTTCAATCAAATCCCCCCTCATCCTTCTAAACTCCATCGAGTATAGACCCAGAGCTCTCAAATGTTCCTCATATGTTAAGCCTTTCATTCCTGGGATCATTCTCGTGAACCTCCTCTGGACCCTTTCCAGGGCCAGCACATCCTTCCTGAGACACGGGGCCCAAAATTGCTCACAATATTCTAAATGTGGTCTGACCAGAGCCTTATAAAGCCTCAGCAGCACATCCCTGCTTTTATATTCTAGTCCTCTGGAAATAAATGACAACATTTCATTTGCCTTCCTAACTACCGACTCAACCTGCAAGTTAACCTTAGGAGAATCCTGGATTAGGACTCCCAAGTCCCTTTGCACTCCAGACTTCTGAATTCTCTCCCCATTTAGAAAATAGTCTATGCCTCTATTCTTCCTACCAAAGTGCATGACCTCACACTTCCCCACGTTGTATTCCATCTGCCACTTCTTTGCCCATTCTCCTAACCTGTCCAAATCCTTCTGCAGCCTCCCTGCCTCCTCAATACTACCTGTCCCTCCACCTATCTTTGTATCATCTGCAAACTTAGCCAGGATGCCCTCAGTTCCTTCATCTAGATCATTAATGTATAAAGTGAAAAGTTGTGGTCCCAACACTGACCCCTGCAGAACTCCACTAGTCACCGGCCGCCATCCTGAGAAGGACCCCCTTATCCCCACTCTCTGCCTCCTGCCAGACAGCCAATCTTCTATCCATGCTAATACCTTGCCTCTAACATCATGGGCTCATATCTTACTGAGCAGCCTCCTGTGCGGCACCTTGTCAAAGGCCTTCTGGAAGTCCAAGTAGATAACATCCATTGGCTCTCCCTTGTCTAACCTACTTGTTACCCCCTCAAAGAATTCTAACAGATTTGTCAGGCATGACCTCCCCTTGATGAAACCATGCTGACTTTGCCCGATTTTACCATGCACTTCCAAGTATTCTGAAATCTCATCCTTAATAATGGACTCTAAAATCTTACCAAAGACCGAGGTCAGGCTAATCGGCCTGTAATTTCCTGTCTTTTGCCTCACTCCCTTCTTAAACAGGGGGGTTACATTAGCGATTTTCCAGTCCTCTGGGACCTTCCCTGACTCCAGTGATTCCTGAAAGATCACCACTAACGCCTCCACTATCTCTTCAGCTATCTCCTTCAGAACTCTGGGGTGTAATCCATCTGATCCAGGTGATTTATCCACCTTCAGACCTTGCAGTTATCCTAGCACCTTTTCCTTGGTAATGGCCACCATACTCACCTCTGCCCCCCGACTCTCTTGAACTTTGGGGATGTCACTCGTGTCTTCCACTGTGAAGACTGACGCAAAGTACCTATTCAGTTCCTCCGCCATTTCTTTGTTCCCCACTACTACTTCTCCAGCGTCATTTTCCAGCGGCCCAATGTTCACTTTTGCCTCTCTCTTACCCTTTATATATCTAAAAAAAACTCTTGCAATCTTCTTTTATATTACTGGCTAGTTTACCCTCATATTTAATCTTCTCCCTCCTTATTTCTTCTTTAGTTGTCCTCTGTTGGTCTTTGTAGGCTTCCCAATCCCCTGGTTTCCCACTGCTCTTCGCCGCATTGTATGCTTTCTCTTTAGCTTTTATGCTGTCCCTGACTTCCCTTGTCAGCCATGGTTGCTTCGTCCTCCCTTTAGTATGTTGCATCATCTTCCTAGGGATGAATTTTTGCTGTGTCTCCCAAATTACTCCCAGAAACTCCTGCCATTGCTGTTCCACTGTCTTTCCTGCTAGGCTCATCTCCCAGTCAATTCTGGCCAGCTTCTCCCTCATGCCTCTGTAGTTGCCTTTATTCAACTGTAATACCATTACATCTGATTCCAGCTTTTTCCTCTCAAATTGCAGAGTAAATTCTGTCATATTATGGTCACTTCTTCCTAAGGGTTCCTTCACCTTAAGCTCCCTTATCAAATCTGCCTCATTACACATCACTAAATCTAGAATTGCCTGTTCCCTAGTGGGCTCCACCACAAGCTGCTCCAAAAAGCCATCTCATAGACATTCCACAAATTCCTTTTCTTGGGATCCACTACCAACCTGATTTTCCCAGTCTACCTGCATATTGAAATCCCCCATGATCACTGTAACCTTGCCTTTCTTACACGCCTTTTCTATCTCCTGGTGTATCTTGTGCCCCACATCCTGACTACTGTTCGGAGGCCTGTACATAACTCCCATTATGGTTTTTTAACCTTTGCAGTTCCTCAACTCTACCCACACAGATTCTACATCATCTGACCCTACATCATTTCTTGGTATCGATTTAATTTCATTTCTTACTAACAAAGCAACCCCACCCCCTCTGCCAACCTGCCTATCTTTTCGATAGGATGTATATCCTTGGATATTTAGATCCCAGCCCTGATCCCCTTGCAGCCATGTCTCCGTGATGCCCACCACATCATACCTGCCAATTTCAATCTGCGCCACAAGCTCATTTACCTTATTTCGTATACTGCGTGCATTCAGATACAACACCTTCAGTCCTGTATTTCCCGTCCCCTTTCTCATTGTCATCCCTTTATCTGATGTGCTTGAAGTTAGATTCCTAGCCCTTTCTAAACACTCTGTCCTATTTTGTGTTCTGGAGACTTTAATAGCCTCTCCTGGGCTCTCCTTTCTTTACAGTTTTTTCATAATTTTCCATGAAGTTGAATCCACCCCCCCACACGCTAACCTGCTGCTTTGTTTCCCATTAGTCATACTTCTTGTAGTTTAACCCTTCCCTTCCCCCCCCCACTTTCTAGTTTAAAGTCCTGTTGACTACCCTATTTACCCTAAACAAAAACAGAATTACCTGGAAAAACTCAGCAGGTCTGGCAGCATCGGCGGAGAAGAAATCAGTTAACGTTTCAAGCCTTCATGGCCCTTCGGCAGAACTGAAGCATAGTTAGAAGAAGGGAGAAATATAAACTGGTTTAAGGTGGGTGGGGGGGGGGTGGTGGAGAGAGACATTGAGGGTGTGGTGATTGTGGAGATGAGCAGGTAATCAAAAGATGTCACAGACAAAAGGGTCAAAGAGGTGTTGAAGGTGGTGATATTTGTCTAAGAAAAGTGCTAATTAAGAATGGAAGACAGGATATTCAATGTACAGCTCTAGTGGGGGTGGGGTGGAAAGACTAACAAGGTTTTAGTTTTAGATTTAAAAATAATGGAAATAGGTGGGGAAAGGGTGGGGGGGGTGGGGAGAGAAACGGGGTGGGGATGGGGGGAGGGGGAGTTTAAGATCTAAAGTTGTTGAATTCAATATTCAGCCCGGAAGGCTGTAAAGTGCCGGTCGTTGACAGGGCCCTCAACCGTGTCCGGCCCATATCCGGCGCATCCTCCCTCACGCCTGCTCCTCCTTCCCAGAAACATGATAGGGTCCCCCTTGTCCTCACTTATCACCCCACCAGCCTCTGCATTCAAAGGATCATCCTCCGCCATTTCCGCCAACTCCAGCATGATGCCACCACCAAACACATCTTCCCTTCACCCCCCCTGGCGGCATTCCGTAGGGATCGTTCCCTCCGGGACACCCTGGTCCACTCCTCCATCACCCCCTACTCCACAACCCCCACCTATGGCACCTCCCCATGCCCACGCAGAAGATGCAACACCTGCCCCTTCACTTCCTCTCTCCTCACCGTCCAAGGGCCCAAACACTCCTTTCAAGTGAAGCAGCATTTCACTTGCATTTCCCCTAACTTAGTCTACTGCATTCGTTGCTCCCAATGCGGTCTCCTCTACATTGGAGAGACCAAACGCAAACTGGGCGACCGTTTTGCGGAACCCCTGCGGTCTGTCCGCAAGAAAACCCAAACCTCCCTGTCGCTTGCCATTTTAACACTCCACCCTGTTCTCTTGCCCACATGTCTGTCCTTGGCTTGCTGCATTGTTCCAGTGAAGCCCAACGCAAACTGGAGGAACAGCACCTCATCTTCCGACTAGGCACTTTACAGCCTTCCGGGCTGAATATTGAATTCAACAACTTTAGATCTTAAACTCCCCCTCCCCCCATCCCCACCCCGTTTCTCCCCCCACCCCCCGCTTTTTTTTCAATAATTCATATAGAATCTTCTTTCCCCACCCATTTCCATTATTTTTAAATCTAAAACTAAAACCTTGTTAGTCTTTCCACCCCACTCCCACTAGAGCTGTACTTTGAATATCCTGTCTTCCATTCTTAATTAGCACTTTTCTTAGACAAATATCACCACCTTCAACACCTCTTTGACCCTTTTGTCTGTGACATCTTTTGATTATCTGCTCATCTCCACAATCACCACACCCTCAATGTCTCTTCCCCCGTGCCCCCACCCACCTTAAACCAGTTTATATTTCTCCCTTCTTCTAACTATGCTTCAGTTCTGCCGAAGGGCCATGAAGGCTCGAAACGTTAACTGATTTCTTCTCCGCCGATGCTGCCAGACCTGCTGAGTTTTTCCAGGTAATTCTGTTTTTGTTTTGGATTTCCAGCATCCGCAGTAGCTTTTAGCTTTTTGTTTTTAACCCTATTTACCCTTTTCGCTAGAACATTGGTCCCAGATCGGTTCAGGTGGAGACCGTCACAACGGTACAGATCCCTCCTGTTCCAATACTGATGCTAGTGCCCCACGAAATGGAACCCCTCTTTACCGCACCACTCCTTTAGCCGCATGTTTACTTCCCTTATTCTCACATCCCTATGCCAATTTGCATGTGGCGCGGGTAGTAATCCGGAGATTATAATCCTTGAGCACCTGTTCTTTAATTTAGTTCCTAGTTCCTGATAATCCCCAAACAGACAACAAATTAAACACATACACATGTCTACAAATTGCTACCACAATAACTTTTAAACAAATCCCGAAATTAATCACTCCTAGGTAAATCTCCACCAAGGCAACAGACACCAGGCAAAGCACATTTGACCTTATGGCCACAATTTTCCTGTCGGCGATTTTGGGGTGGGGCCCGCTTGCCGACGGGAAAATGATGCGGAATGACGTCGGGAGGAACCCCCCAATGTCATCCCGGTCCTTTAAAATTTTAGGAAGGAGGGCGGACAGCGAAATCAGCTGTCCGTCTGCCAAACTGTCAATGGCTAATTAAGGCCATTGACAGCTAATTAAGATCATTAAAGACCTACCTGTCCAACCTTAAGGCTGGTGGGCAGGCCAGGAGCCCCAGTGGGCTTCTGATAATACATGAAACCTCATCCACTGGCAGGATGAGATTTCATGTCCGTTTTCAAAAAGTGTAATAAAGTTTATGTCGTTCTTATTAACATTTCCCATCTCGTGTGACATTGTCACATGAGGGGGACACGTTAATAATATTTTTATTTCTCTATTTTTTAACTTTTGTGCACTGTCACTAATCTCCCTGAGACAGCACTTAGTCTCAGGGAGCAGTGCGCTCTTTCGCGTGCATGCGCGAGAGAGCGCACTTTGACAGCTTCCTGTCAGGAAGGCCGCTGGGCGGGCCTTAATTGGCCCAACCACGCAAAATAGCAGCGGGCCCCATTTCGGCGACGGGGGTCAGCTGGCTGCCTGCCACCGAGCTGGTGGGGCCCGCAAGCCCACCAAGGGCAAAATTCTGCCCTATGAATTCAAAATGAGGTTCCTTGCAATTTGGTTCCTTTGCAGGCACAGTTATAGGCTTACAGGCTGGTTAGATCTTAAATGCCTCTGACATATACACAAACTCCTTTCTGTTTATACCTAGCTTTCCCTTAGAATGTAAATTTTCCATTGTACCATTAGGCCTTTAATGTCACATCTTCTAACAATAACATTTTCATCCCACTAACTTTATTAGTAATATAAACACATTGCTTGGCATCTCCCAGCTAGGTACAAGATTTTAATCCCTCTCTTGAATGCTTTATTCAACAAATGCAAACTTACACTTTACCTTCTATCCTCCTTACGTTTATCTAATTAACATCTCAAAACCACTATACATCAAAGCACCTAGACTAGCTGCCTTTAATCCAATTAAGATACACACTGTCAAACACATAGACACAGACCCCACTAGAATTAAAAACAAAAAGCTAAAAGCTACTGCGGATGCTGGAAATCCAAAACAAAAACAGAATTACCTGGAAAAACTCAGCAGGTCTGGCAGCATCGGTGGAGAAGAAATCAGTTGACGTTTCGAGTCCTCAAGACCCTTCGGCAGAACTGAAGTATAGTTAGGAGAGAGGTGAAATATAAGCTGGTCTAAGGTGGGGGGCGGGGGGGGAGAGAAGTTGAGGGTGGGGTGGTTGTGGGGATAAGCAAGCAGTGATAGGAGAAGATAATCAAAAGATGTCACAGACAAAATGATCAAAGAGGTGTTGAAGGTGGTGATATTATCAAAGAAAAGTGCTAATTAAGAATGGAAGGCAGGATACTCAAGGTACAGCTCTAGTGGGGGTGGGGTGGAAAGACTAACAAAGTTTTAGTTTTAGATTTAAAAATAATGGAAATAGGTGGGAAAAGAAGAATCTATATAAATTATTGAAAAAAAAAGGGGGAGGGGGGGAGAAACGGGGTGGGGATGGGGGGAGGGGGAGTTTAAGATCTAAAGTTGTTGAATTCAATATTCAGCCCGGAAGGCTGTAAAGTGCCTAGTCGGAAGATGAGGTGCTGTTCCTCCAGTTTGCGTTGGGCTTCACTGGAACAATGCAGCAAGCCAAGGACAGACATGTGGGCAAGAGAACAGGGTGGAGTGTTAAAATGGCAAGCGACAGGGAGGTTTGGGTCTTTCTTGTGGACAGACCATAGGTGTTCTGCAAAGCGGTCGCCCAGTTTGCGATTGGTCTCTCCAATGTAGATGAGACTGCATTGGGAGCAACGAATGCAGTAGACTAAGTTAGGGGAAATGCAAGTGAAATGCTGCTTCACTTGAAAGGAGTGTTTGGGCCCTTGGACGGTGAGGAGAGAGGAAGTGAAGGGGCAGGTGTTGCATCTTCTGCGTGGGCATGGGGAGGTGCCATAGGTGGGGGTTGAGGAGTAGGGGGTGATGGAGGAGTGGACCAGGGTGTCCCGGAGGGAACGATCCCTACGGAATACCGCCAGGGGGGCTGAAGGGAAGATGTGTTTGGTGGTGGCATCATGCTGGAGTTGACGGAAATGGCGGAGGATGATCCTTTGAATGCGGAGGCTGGTGGGGTGATAAGTGAGGACAAGGGGGACCCTATCATGTTTCTGGGAAGGAGGAGAAGGCGTGAGGGAGGATGCGCGGGATATGGGCCGGACACGGTTGAGGGCCCTGTCAACGACCGTGGGTGGAAAACCTCGTTTAAGGAAGAAGGAGGACATGTCAGAGGAGCTGTTTTTGAAGGTAGCGTCATCAGAACAGATGCGACGGAGGCGAAGGAACTGAGAGAATGGGATGGAGTCCTTACAGGAAGCAGGGTGTGAGGAGCTGTAGTCGAGGTAGCTGTGGGAGTCGGTAGGCTTGTAATGGATATTGGTGGACAGTCTATCATCAGAAATTGAGACAGAGAGGTCAAGGAAGGGAAGAGAAGTGTCAGAGATGGACCATGTGAAAATGATGGAGGGGTGGAGATTGGAAGCAAAATTAATAAATTTTTCCAGGTCCCGACGAGAGCATGAAGCAGCACCGAAGTAATCATCGATGTACCGGAGAAAGAGTTGTGGGAGGGGGCCGGAGTAGGACTGGAACAAGGAATGTTCCACATACCCCATAAAGAGACAGGCATAGCTGGGGCCCATATGGGTACCCATAGCCACACCTTTTATTTGGAGGAAGTGAGAGGAGTTAAAGGAGAAATTGTTCAGTGTGAGAACAAGTTCAGCCAGACGGAGGAGAGTAGTGGTGGATGGGGATTGTTCAGGCCTCTGTTCAAGGAAGAAGCTAAGGGCCCTCAGACCATCCTGGTGGGGGATGGAGGTGTAGAGGGATTGGACATCCATGGTGAAGAGGAAGCGGTTGGGGCCAGGGAACTGGAAATTGTTGATGTGACGTAAGGTGTCGGAGGAATCACGGATGTAGGTGGGAAGGGACTGGACAAGGGGAGAGAGAAGGGAGTCAAGATAACGAGAAATGAGTTCCGTGGGGCAGGAACAGGCTGACACAATCGGTCTGCCAGGACAGTTCTGTTTGTGGATTTTGGGTAGAAGGTAGAAGCGGGCCGTCCGAGGTTGGGTGACTATCAAGTTGGAAGCTGTGGGAGCAAGATCTCCAGAGGAGATGAGGTCAGTGACAGTCCTGGAAACAATGGCTTGATGTTCTGTGGTGGGGTCATGGTCCAGGGAGAGGTAGGAGGAAGTGTCTGCGAGTTGACGCTCAGCCTCCGCGAGGTAGAGGTCAGTGCGCCAGACAACAACAGTACCACCCTTGTCAGTGGGTTTGATGACAATGTTGGGGTTGGACCTGAGAGAATGGAGTGCAGTAAGTTCAGAGAGAGACAGATTAGAATGGGTGAGAGGAGCAGAGAAATTGAAACGGCTAATGTCACGCCGACAGTTCTCAATGAAAAGATCAAGAGAAGGTAAGAACCCAGAGGGAGGAGTCCAGGTGGAGGGAGAATATTGGAGGTGGGTAAAAGGATCCGTTGAACGGGGAGAGGACTCCTGCCCAAAGAAGCGAGCACGGAGACGGAGACGAAGACGGCGGAAGAAGAGTTCAACATCATGCCGAGCCCGAAATTCATTGAGATGAGGGCGTAAGGGTATGAAGCTAAGTCCTTTGCTGAGCACTGAACGTTCAGCATGGGAGAGGGGAAGGTCAGGGGGTATAGTGAATACGCGGCTGGGGCTGGGATTGGAAGATGGGGTGGGGACGGAGGGACAAGCAGGGGTGGAGGGTCCCAGATGGGTGTTGGTGTCGATGAGTTGTTGGAGCTTGCGTTCCTTTGCACTTGAGAGAAAGAGAAAAAGTTTCTTGTTGAGGCGACGGATGAGGCGAAGAATAAAATGAAACTGGGGGCACGCGCAACTTTGAAAAAGGGTGCGGCGGTGCTGCTGGAGGGAGAGGTCGAGTGTGTTCATATGGCGGCGCATGGCACTGAGTGTGGATCTCAGAATGCGACGGGAACAGCAGTCCGAGAAACGTTTTATGTCCCGGAGATACCTGTAATCCTGGGTGGGTTCGAAACAAGAGGGATGGAATTTCAGTTGAAATCCACGTGGGGTGAGTCGGAGACGGAGACAGTCACTGAGGAAGGAAATATGGCTGTGAAAGCGGGTTTTAGTAAACACCTTGTCAAACACCAGGAGAGAAATGGAAAGCAATGAAGGTGAGCAGGGCAGAAGAGACAGGCGGAAATCCTGTCGGAGAACAGAACAGTACTTCTTCAGGGAGGGCATTTCTTGAAGAGAGGTGGCAGTCAATTAAACACAGAGATAAAAACAAAAAGCTAAAAGCTACTGCGGATGCTGGAAATCCAAAACAAAAACAGAATTACCTGGAAAAACTCAGCAGGTCTGGCAGCATCTAGTGACCCCACTAGAACTCTATTTTAAAAATAATTTCCAGTAACATTATAGACATTAATGTCTCTTTAAGACACCTTAACAGCACGAGCAAAGCTAGCAAGGAACTCAGTCCCGGCTCTGTTCAGGTGCAACCCACCTGGCTTGTACTGGTGCTACCTTCTCCAGAGCCAATCCCAGTGTCCCAGGAATCTAAAACCGTCCTTCCTGCACCATCTTTCCAGCCACACATTCATCTGCCTTATCCTCCTATTCCTGTACTCACCTGCACGTGGCACTGGGAGTAATCCAGAGAGTACTACTTTTGAGGTCCTGCTTGCTAATTTTTTATCTAGCTCCCTAAATTCTGTCTGCAGGACCATAACCCCTTCCTACCTAAGTCACTAAAGTGATATGTGTCCAATCGATTGCACCCTGCACTCTCGGGAAGCCAGAGATCAGTACAAATCCCAGAAATCTAGCAGCCTGGCTCACTTCATCCATTGTGAACTTTATATAATGATGAGCCTTACTGTAGCAGGTATCCATCACCTCATTGATACATTTATGTTTTAATGTCTGAGAAATGCCACATAGGCCCCCTTTGGATCCCTGGAAGAGGCCATATGCAAATAAATTGAGCGTGGCAGTGACCTTCAGGGGCACTGGCAGGGGATAGCCTCCCAGTCCATGTGGCGTTCGCTCCTCCTGCAGAATGTAGCAGATATGAGCCACCACATCTCTCGACAAAGGGAGATGTGTGCAGCACTGTCTCTTGCTCATCTCCAAATAGGAGAGGTGTCTTCGGTAGACCCTGGGTCATGCCAGTCACCTCCATGGATGGGTCTGACCTCCTCAGCCTCTGGGCCTTCCTGGACCATGGGCCTCAGGCCGGGGCTCTTCTCTAAGCTCTGCTAGACGGCGCCGGGCCCATCTTCTCCTCCTCAATCTGACGGTGTCATCAAGAAGGAGACACTGACTGCAGCCTCTATTCCGCAATCCTCCTTCTTTCTGTGGACAGACAGATCCAAGAGATGAATGTATCTCACCCAACAATTACAGACCTCTAAGTCCAAGCCATTGAGCCACTGTCATGCCCTTGGGCTGCACTTGCGCTACCTGCCTTTCCCTGTTCCTCCCCTGTAGCTGAGGCTCTCCCTCACCAATCATAGGTGTCTACGAAGCCACCCCAATAACTTGACATCTAAATCCCATATAGGATGGAAGGGGGTTGAGCACAGCCACGTAATCCTGAGGCTCACTAAAGACACAAATACGCTGCCTGATTTGGATTTGAGATTATCCCTGCCTTGCGCTTTTGGAAAGATTGGATCCCTTGTGTCCTGTTCACCGTGTTAATTGGACCATGCAGTTTGCTTCTTGCATATAGCCAGCAGCTGTGCTCCCTTAATGGCTGGCAGCCTCTTCCCTTCTCACATTCCTCTGATGGTTAAACGCTCAATGAGACCACCTCAAATGTGACCCCAATGCCTAGCGTAGCCTCAAGTAAAAGCACACCATGAGTTACTGGTTCCAATTCTTTTTCAATAAAATCTTCATGTGTTCTCTCAGCTCAGCCTTCATCTCCATGTTGAAATTCTAATAAGTATGAGTTTTCCCCTTGAAAGAGTGCCTGAGCCCAGCCATGGGCTCCTGCCTCACTGCCTCACACCCCTCCTGTGGTGATTTTTTTCCAGTTTCAGTTTTAGACTGCGTCTTGCATTCAGGGTCTCAACATGGTGGTGCTGCACTTCTGCTTCCAGGGCAGCTTTGACCCTCCCCCTGTCACCGTTCGCATCTGTCCAATAATCCTGGAAATCCACGATGTGAAGGTAAACCTCCCTCTGGTAATTCTCCAGCCTCCCCCAGTAACCCTGGAGCCCATATTGATTGTAGTGAACACTTCTGACCTCCCCCCGAACCCATCACTGTGGATGTCCTCTGTAGAGGTGCCCACCCCTATCACCATGAAAGCTTTGATTAACCCCCCCTTTATTATGTTTTCCCCAGTTGCAAGCTGCAGATGCCTCCTTTGATCATAATTATTCCATCTGCAGCCCAGTACCCAGCCAGCCACCCCCAGGACCACCATGTGTGAGGCACTGACCATGCCCTGCACATGATGGTGTATATGATAGGCCTTGCCACTCCCTGGACTGGGACTGCAAAGTCCGAGCCATGTTTAGCCCTGTAGCATGGCCCAAAAGCCTCAGGGCTGCCTTTAATCTCTCATCCTGACAATGTGTTCCACACAGCCCCAGCACTGCCTTTTATCTCCCATCCTGACCATTTGACCTCAGTCCCAGGACTATGACTGTCTGACACTCATCCCCCTGCTTCCTTCAGCACTCATCCACACATCCCCCCAGTCATGAGTCCCTGTGTGCCACTTACCTCTTGTGCTACCCTAACCCCTTACACCCAATCATGAGTCTGCAAGAAGCCCCTCCCCAGTCTAGAGTCTGCACGCACCCTCTTCCTCACATGTCATTCTAACCCCACCCACCCCCCCTCCTAAGTCTGCGTGCACTCCTTCCATGTCAGGCTCCAGCTCCCCCACCCCCAGTCATCCCTCTGCCCGCCAACCCCATCCACTTCCTGTTCCCTTCAACCTCGTGTCTCTGCCCATTCCACTCCGCCACCCCAACGTCCCCATGCAGCTCTGCCTGTGTCCCGCAGCACCCTGTGTGAGCAGTCCTGCATACATCCCGCAGCTCCCAGTGCGAACAGCCCTGCCTTCGAACCCCACATCTTGCCTGAGAGAGCAGCTTTGGCAGTGGCGATGAGTTGGAGCATCGCTGTTGTATGTAGGCTTTGAATGTTGTACGCACCTCAAAGCCAAGAGTGAAGTGAATGTGGGCAGGTGCACATCACTTATGAATCAGGCTGGTCTAATTTCCTGCTGGCATGGCACGTAATTAGGAGGGAGAACATGATTCCGGTGAGTTGCATTTAATAAGCATTCGTGATATGTTAATGCATTGGGTTAGGATTTCCAACATGGATCAGTGGAAAAGTCGACAAGCCATTAGAACGCCATGAACATGTTGAGGGGAAAATTCCAAATTGTTTTCCTGCCAGTGGAAATCTGATTTTTGACCTTACGCCTAATTTTCCACTCCCATCCGCCACGACCCCCACCGCTGGTGCGACTGGAAAACTCCACCCAAAGGTACTAACTAAATACCTACAAGGGTCAAATGTAAATAAAGATAGAAGATACTTCTAAAGATGAAATTCAGTTCAGTCCTTTAAAGCATTGTTGCAGCCCCATAGCTTGAAGTTGAAGTTTCGGTTATCTGGAGTGAAGGGTTGAAGTTGTAGAGTTGTGTTCAGCAGCTGCGATGGCTTCTGCAGTCAAATCAGAGATTGCCTTTGTAGGTGGACTGAGCAGGTCAGCAGGATTTTGGAGGATGGAGGAGCTTTCTTGTTCCTCATTACTGTGGTTATGACACTTGAAAATTGCTTAGATTCTTTTTCAGTTGATTTCTGGATACCTTCCCCTTTGTCCTCCCTTGAACAAGAACCTTCTTTGATGATGTCTCTCAGAGTTCTTCTTGGGGGTTCTGTACAAAGTGGCTGTTCTCATTCAAACCCTATACAGCTCCAAACTCAAAATGGCTGCTTTCCCAAACTGTTGAATCGTGCTTTCACACTAGGTATTGGCTTAGCCCAGGCCTGGGCATAGTCTCAGCTGTTGTATTTTAGCCGAAGTAGTTAACCTTTTAAATGTCTCAGCCGTTAAATTGAATGACTCCTATTCTCCCAGGTTTGGAGAGATAAGAAAGAGCGATTCACTCCTCCAGGGAAGCCATTTCCAATGAGTTTCTGTTACCCTTATGGAAATGCACCTTAAATTTCAAGTGTCTTCGCATGTCTGGGTATGTCGATTTGCAATCCATTTAAAATCTTCTAGAAGCCTGAAGAACCTTGCAGGTGTAAAAGTTCAGGTGACTTTTGGCAGTCTCCTTGTGTCCATTTAAAAGAAATATTAGCCCTATTACAAAATCTAGAATATCACAACTATATGTTCATGGCATTGTTTAAGTGTGTCATTTTTGGTGAATAGGTGAAACTCTTCTCAATTAAAGGCCAAAGGAATCCAGCTACACATCAGGCTCGAATTTATAAGGCACACTGCCAACTCAGCGCAACACAGAGAGAGTGCTGTCTTGTTGGCAGTAATGTGCTTTGAGATGGAAAACTGAGGTTCAGTATGTTCTGGTGAAAGTCACAGACCCTGCCAAATTATTTTGAGATTGAGCAGGGAAATCTCCTGATGTCCTGGCCAATATTTCTCAGTCAACAATGAACAAAAGAAACTCAATAAATCCCAATTATTTTGTGGGATGTTTCTGGTGCAGAATGGCAACATAACATTTTCCTGTATTTTATTTCAGTCATTACACTCATTTACAAAATTAGCTGCAGATTTTATGATCATTTCAACTGACAGGAAACGGTTGACAGACAAAGGGGCATTTTTTTGCTCTCCTCTCCAGCAGTGGTGTTGTATTTCTGCCATTGTCCTTGGTAATGCAGGGACAAGCACCTCTTGAAGAGTAAAATAACTCCTCCAGTAGCACAGTTGTCACATTTACATTAACACTATTTCATTAGCAACATCACTGTAATGTCAATGTGAACCATAAGTCACTTCCGAAGCCTTATCTTGCCATGTTTGGATAAGTAGCTAGAGGGGAAGAAATGATCTACAGAGAGCCTGATCTCAGGCCCCTTGCACACTCTCCATTCCCTTTGCTTCAGCATTGGCAATCGTGCTTTCAGCTGTCTAGGCCCTAAGCCCTGAAATAACTTCTTGAAAGTGTCCGACACCTCCACCTCCCTCTCTTCCTTTAATACCCTCCTTCTCTGGCTAAGTAATCATTTTTTCCCCCCATTATGCTCCTGTGAAGCATCTTGGGATGTTTTTCTACATTAAAGGGTACTCTGTAAATGCAACTTCTTGTTATCTTATTTGAGTCTGACAAAATGCAAGACAGCTAAATAAAGGTACTGGAGTTAGAAAGATCTCATTTCCACCACTGAGCAGCTATCTGTGTGTGTCTCTCTCTCTCTCTCTCTCTCTGACTGAGCATAAAAAGAATGTGATTGCTATTTTGCTGAAATCTAGGTTGGTCCGAACGATGCGTGCATTGATAGCAGATTCAGTTGTGAGCAGTAAGCCCTTCCTCTCTATAGAAACAAACTAAGTGTTTTATTCAAGTAGTTTTGTTTGCCTGTATGATGCAGATTGCAATTGGCCTGCTGAAACAAGCCAAATTATGTGAGTTATCAAGATTGATTCTAGCGGCAGCTTGGCTGTGCCGATTGACAGCCTGATTTCTTGTGTCTCGATAAACTGCTATTTGTTTAGGAGTGGGCAGCATAGGCCGAGCACAGTGGCGCCACGATAGCTGTATTTTGGGTGCTCCTTGTGTGCCTGCGGAGCCTCGGCGTTGAATGGAAAAATCAAGTAAGCAGGTTGATCCATTGATCAATGGAAGTTAAGATCAAGAGAGGTTGAAAACGGGCTGTCGACTTGCTATTGCCCGATTTTTCAATGTCGCTCCAAGTCAAAATCCACCCCTACTGAAAATTACTACATTAAACCCACTCTCAACTCTACTTCCTCACTGATATACCTGTGGCATGACTTACTGGTGCTCCATGGTTCCTGTTAACATACAATGGCTTTCTATTCAGAGCTGCTATCTGAATTTAAACAATGACAATAGGATTTTCCACCATTATCTTCAGCCTATCCCAGCTGTTTTTGTTGGACCCTCAGTTACGTGTTGATTTTTGCGAATAAAAGGGATTCAACCATTCCATCCACTCAGAGCAAATTACAAGATAAACAGCAGTGCAAATTTTCAAATGCAAAGTTTCATTTGTTACATTGGCAGATGTAGACAGTAGTTACCAAAGATGGTATATTGGTTCCTTACAAGAAGAGGACTATGGTGCGTCTAGGCAATTGAGAAAGTGAGGAAAATTAGGCCAGGGGTTCTCCGCAGTCCCTGACGAGTATCCTTTCCATTTCATTGTGTCTCCTCCCTCATTTGTTCACGGGTGCAGCATTGTAACCTGAGGTGCAGGCAAAATTATAGGTGTTCTAATTGTTAGCTGGAGGGTCAGCTTGAGGCCCCACAGTTTCTACATTAGCCCTATGTCCTGGACTAACTGCATCGCCTCTTGAGTGATTGCATTCTGGTGAGATCATAGAATGGTGCAGCATGCATTGGCCATCCATGTGAATGGTAGCATAGTGGTAATATTGCTGGATGAGTAATTCAGAAACCCAGGTTAAAACTGTGCAGCTAGTGGAATTTAATTTAATCTGGAACAAAAAGCTAGTTTCAGGAAGGGGGAACATGAAACTACTGGATTGATGGGAAAACCCAACTGGTTCACTAATGTCCTTCCTTTCTTCCTTACACCCCATACATTTGTCAAAAGAACACTGATATGGGCCACACGTATACTAGAAAGGACAGGCAGTGGGCAGGGGCAGGGAGTGGGCAGGGAGAGGACAGGGAGTGGACAGGGAGTGGACAGGGAGAGGACAGGGAGCGGACAGGAAGAGGACAGGGGGCGGACAGGGAGCGAACAGGGAGAGGACAGGGAGTAGACAGGGAGAGGACAGGGAGCGGACAGGGAGAGGACAGGGGGCGGACAGGGAGCGAACAGGGAGAGGACAGGGAGTAGACAGGGAGAGGACAGGGAGTGGACAGGGAGAGGACAGGGAGTAGACAGGGAGTGGACAGGGAGAGGACAGGGAGTGGACAGGGAGAGGACAGGGAGTAGACAGGGAGTGGACAGGGAGTGGACAGGGAGTGGACAGGGAGAGGACAGGGAGTGGAGAGGGAGAGGACAGGGAGAGGACAGGAAGTGGACAGGGAGAGGACAGGGAGAGGACAGGGAGAGGACAGGGAGAGGAAAGGGAGTGGACAGGGAGAGGACAGGGAGTAGACAGGGAGTAGATAGGGAGTGGACAGGGAGAGGACAGGTAGTGGACAGGGAGTGGACAGGGATTAGACAGGGAGTGGAAAGGGAGAGGACAGGGAGAGGACAGGAAGAGGACAGGGTGAGGACAGGGAGCGGATAGCGAGAGGACAGGGAGTAGACAGGGAGCAGACAGGGAGTGGACAGGGAGAGGACAGGGAGTGGACAGGGAGTGGACAGGGATTAGACAGGGAGTGGACAGGGAGAGGACAGGGAGAGGACAGGGAGAGGACAGGGAAAGGACAGGGAGTGGACAGGGCTTAGACTGGAAGTGGACAGGGATTAGAGAGGAAGTGGACAGGGAGAGGACAGGGAGTAGACAGGGAGTGGACAGGGAGTAGACAGGGAGTGGACAGGGAGAGGACAGGGAGTGGAGAGGGAGAGGACAGGGAGAGGAAAGGGAGTGGACAGGGAGAGGACAGGGAGAGAACAGGGAGAGGACAGGGAGAGGACAGGGAGAGGACAGGGAGAGGACAGGGAGTAGACAGGGAGGAGACAGGGAGTGGACAGGGAGAGGACAGGGAGTGGACAGGGATTAGACAGGGAGTGGAAAGGGAGAGGACAAGGAGAGGACAGAGAGAGGACAGGGAGAGGACAGGGAGTGGACAGGGAGAGGACAGGGAGTAGACAGGGAGTAGACAGGGAGAGGACAGGGAGTGGACAGGGAGTGGACAGGGATTAGACAGGGAGTGGACAGGGAGAGGACAGGGAGAGGACAGGGAGAGGACAGGGAAAGGACAGGGAGTGGACAGGGATTAGACAGGGAGTGGACAGGGATTAGAGAGGGAGTGGACATGGAGAGGACAGGGATAGGACAGGGAGATGACAGGGAGAGGACAGGGAGTAGACAGGGATGGACAGGGAGTAGACAGGGAGTGGACAGGGATTAGACAGGGAGTGGACAGGGATTAGACAGGGAGCGGACAGGGATTAGACAGAGAGTGGACAGGGAGTGGACAGGGAGAGGACAGGGAGTGGACAGGGAGTAGACAGGGAGATGACAGGGAGTAGAAAGGGAGTGGACAGGGAGAGGACAGGGAGTAGACAGGGAGAGGACAGGGAGAGGACAGGGATTAGACAGGGAGCAAACAGGGAGTAGACAGGGAGAGGACAGGGAGTAGACAGGGAGTGGACAGGGAGTAGACAGGGAGTAGACAGTGAGTAGACACGGAGAAGACAGGGAGTAGACAGGGAGTAGACAGGGAGAGGACAGGGATTAGACAGGGATTAGACAGGGAGTGGAAAGGGAGAGGACAGAGAGTAGACAGGGAGTGGACAGGGAGAGGACAGGGAGTGGACAGGGAGTAGACAGGGAGTGGACAGGGAGAGGACAGGGAGTAGACAGGGAGTAGACAGGGAGTGGACAGGGAGTGGACAGGGAGAGGACAGGGAGTAGACAGGGAGTGGACCGCGAGTGGACAGGGAGAGGACAGGGAGTAGACAGGGAGAGGACAGGGAGTGGACAGGGAGTGGACAGGGAGAGGACAGGGAGTAGACAGGGAATGGACAGGGAGTAGACAGGGAGAGGACAGAGAGAGGACAGGGAGAGGACAGGGAGAGGACAGGGAGAGGACAGGGAGAGAAGGGGGAGTGGACAGGGAGAGGACAGGAATAGGACAGGGAGTAGACAGGGAGTAGACAGGGAGAGGACAGGGAGTAGACAGGGAGTAGACAGGGAGAGGACAGGGAGTAGACAGGGAGTAGACAGGGAGTGGAAAGGGAGAGAAGGGGGAGTGGACAGGGAGAGGACAGGGAGAGGACAGGGAGTAGACAGGGAGTAGATAGGGAGAGGACAGGGAGAGGACAGGGATTAGACAGGGAGAGGACTGGGATTATACAGGGAGTAGACAGGGAGTAGACAGGGAGTAGACAAGGAGAGGACAGGGACAGGACAGGGAGTAGACAGGGACTAGACAGGGAGTGGAATGGGAGAGAACAGGGAGTAGACACGGAGTGGACAGGGAGAGGACAGGGAGTAGACAGGGAGTGGACAGGGAGTAGACAGGGAGCGGACAGGGGCTAGGCAGGGAGTAGACGGGGAGAGGACAGGGAGTAGACAGGGAGTAGACAGGGAGTGGACAGGGAGAGGACAGGGATTAGACAGGGAGTAGACAGGGAGAGGACAGGTAGAGGACTGGGATTAGACAGGGAGTAGACAGGGAGTAGACAGGGAGAGGACAGGGACAGGACAGGGAGTAGACAGGCAGTAGACAGGGAGTGGACAGGGTGAGGACAGGGAGTAGACACGGAGTAGACAGGGAGTGGAGAGGGAGCAGACAGGGAGTAGACAGGGAGAGGACAGGGAATAGACAGGGAGAGGAGAGGGTGAGGACAGGGAGAAGATAGGGAGAGGACAGGGAGTAGACAGGGAGCAGACAGGAAATAGACAGGGAGAGGACAGGGAGTGGACAGGGAGTAGACAGGGAATGGACAGGAAGTGGACAGGGATTGGACAGGGACAAGACAGGGAGAGGACACGGATTAGACAGGAAGAGTAGAGGGTGAGGACAGGGAGAGTACAGGGGGTAGACAGGCAGTGGACAGTGAGAGGACAGGGAGAGGACAGGGAGTGGACAGTGTGTAGACCGGGAGTAGGCAGGGAGTCGACAGGGAGTAGACAGCGAGAGGACAGAGAGAGGACAGGTAGTGGACAGGGAGTGGACAGGGAGAGGACAGGGAGTAGACAGGGAGGTGACAGGGATTAGACAGGGAGTAGACAGGGAGTAGACAGGGAGATGACAGGGATTTGAAAGGGAATGGACAGGGAGAGGACAGGGAGAGGACTGGGATTAGACAGGGAGTAGACAGGGAGTAGACAGGGAGTAGACAGGAGGGGACAGGGAGAGGACAGGGATTAGACAGGGTGTGGACTGGGATTAGACAGGGAGTAGACAGGGAGTAGACAGGGAGTAGACAGGGAGAGGACAGGGACAGGAGAGGGAGTAGACAGGGACTAGACAGGGAAAGGACAGGGAGAGAACAGGGAGTAGACACGGAGTAGACAGGGAGAGGACAGGGAGTAGACAGGGAGTGGACAGGGAGCGGACAGGGGGTAGGCAGGGAGTAGACGGGGAGAGGATAGGGAATAGACAGGGAGAGGACAGGGTGAGGACAGGGAGCGGACAGGGAGATGACAGGGAGAGGACAAGGAGTAGACAGGGAGAGGACAGGGAGTGGACAGGGAGTAGACAGGGAGAGGACAGGGACTAGACAGGGAGAGGATAGGGAGAGAACAGGGAGAGGACAGAGAGAGGACAGGGAGTAGACACGGAGAAGACAGGGAGAGGACAGGGAGAGGACAGGGAGAGAACAGGGAGTAGTCAGGGAGTTGACAGGGAGCGGACAGGGAGCGGACAGGAAGGAGACAGGGAGTTGACAGGGAGAGCACATGGAATAGACAGGGAGTAGACAGGAAGAGGACAGGGAGAGGACTGGGATTAGACAGGGAGAGGAGAGGGAGCGGACACGGAGATGACAGGGAGAAGACAGGGAGAGGACAGGGAGCGGACAGGGAGCGGACAGGGAGTAGACAGGGAGAGGACAGGGAGTAGACAGGGAGAGGACAGGGAGAGGACAGGGAGTATACAGGGAGTGGACAGTTAGTAGACAGGGAGTAGACAGGGAGAAGACAGGGAGAGGACAAGGAGTAGACAGGGAGTAGAGAGGGAGAGGACAGGGATTAGGTAGGGAGACGACCGGGAGAGGACCGGGAATAGACAGGGAGAGGACAGGGAGAGGACAGGGAGTAGACAGGGAGTGGACAGGGTGTTGACAGGGAGAGGACAGGCAGTGGACAGGGAGTGGACAGGGAGAGGACAGGGAGAGGACTGGGATTAGACAGGGAGTAGACAGGGAGTAGACAGGGAATAGACAGGGAGAGGACAGGGAGAGGACAGGGATGGACAGGGAGAGGACAGCGAGTAGACAGGCAATGGACAGGGAATGGACAGTTAGTAGACAGGGAGTAGACAGGGAGAGGACAGGGAGAGGACAGGGAGCAGATAGGGAGACGACAGGGAGAGGACAGGGAGTAGACACCGAGAGGACAGGGAGTAGTCAGGGAGTAGACAGGGAGAGGACAGGGAGTAGACAGGGAGTAGACAGGGAGAGGACAGGGAGAGGACATGGAGTAGACAGGGAGAGGACAGGTAGTAGATAGGGAGTAGACACGGATAGGACAGTGAGTAGACAGGGAGTAGAAAGGGAGTAGACAGGGAGAGGACAGGGAGAGAACAGGAAGTAGACAGGGAGTAAACAGGGAGAGGACAGGGATTAGACAGGGAGAGGACAGGGAGTAGACGGGGAGAGGACAGGGAGTAGACATGGAGAGGACAGGGAGAGGACAAGGAGTAGACAGGGAGTAGATAGGGAGAACAGGGATTAGACAGGGAGAGGACAGGGAGTGGACGGGGAGAGGACAGGAAGTAGACATGGAGAGGACAGGGAGAGGACAAGGAGTAGACAGGGAGTAGACAGGGAGAGGACAGTGATTAGATAGGGAGGCGAGCGGGAGAGGACAGGGAATAAACAGGGAGAGGTCAGGGAGAGGACAGGGAAAAGACAGGGAGTGGACAGGAAATAGACAGGGAGAGGACAGGGAGTGGACAGGGAGTAGACAGGGAATGGACAGGGAGTGGACAGGGATTGGACAGGGACAAGGCAGGGAGAGGACACGGATTAGACAGGAAGAGTACAGGGAGAGGACAGGAGGAGGACAGGGAGTAGACAGGCAGTGGACAGGGAGAGGACAGGGAGAGGACAGGGAGTGGACAGTGTGTAGACCGGGAGTAGACAGGGAGTCGACAGGGAGTAGACAGCGAGAGGACAGAGAGAGGACAGGTAGTGGACAGGGAGTGGACAGGGAGAGGACAGGGAGTTGACAGGGAGGTGACAGGGATTGGACAGGGAGTAGACAGGGAGTAGAAAGGGAGATGACAGGGATTAGACAGGGAGTGGACAGGGAGAGGACAGGGAGAGGACTGGGATTAGACAGGGAGTAGACAGGGAGTAGACACGGAGTAGACAGGGAGAGGACAGGGAGAGGACAGGGATTAGACAGGGAGAGGACTGGGATTATACAGGGAGTAGACAGGGAGTAGACAAGGAGAGGACAGGGACAGGACAGGGAGTAGACAGGGACTAGACAGGGAGTGGAATGGGAGAGAACAGGGAGTAGACACGGAGTAGACAGGGAGAGGACAGGGAGTAGACAGGGAGTAGACAGGGAGTAGACAGGGAGCGGACAGGGGGTAGGCAGGGAGTAGACGGGGAGAGGACAGGGAGTAGACAGGGAGTAGACAGGGAGTGGACAGGGAGAGGACAGGGATGAGACAGGGAGGAGACAGGGAGAGGACAGGTAGAGGACTGGGATTAGACAGGGAGTAGACAGGGAGAGGACACGGACAGGACAGGGAGTAGACAGGCAGTAGACAGGGAGTGGACAGGGTGAGGACAGGGAGTAGACAGGGAGTAGACAGGGAGTGGAGAGGGAGCGGACAGGGAGTAGACAGGGAGAGGACAGGGAATAGATAGGGAGAGGAGAGGGTGAGGACAGGGAGAAGACAGGGAGAGGACAGGGAGTGGACAGGGAGTTGACAGGTAGAGGTCAGCGAGTAGAGAGGGAGTAGACAGGGAGAGGATTGGGAGAAAACAGGGAGAGGACATGGAGAGGACAGGGAGTAGACATGGAGTCGGCAGGGAGAGGTCAGGGAGAGGACAGGGAGTAGACAGGGAGAGGACAGGGAGTAGACAGGCAGCGGACAGGGAGCGGACATGGAGCAGACAGGGAGTTGACAGGGAGAGGACAGGGAATAGACAGGGAGTAGACAGGGAGAGGACGGGGAGAGGACTGGGATTAGACAGGGAGAGGACAGGCAGCGGACACGGAGATGACAGGGAGAAGACAGGGAAAGGATAGGGAGAGGACAGGGAGTGGACAGGGAGTGGAAAGGGAGAGGTCAGGGAGAGGACAGGGATTAGGCAGGGAGAAGACAGGGTGTAGACAGGGAGATGACAGGGATTAGACAGGGAGTGGACAGGGAGTGGACCGGGAGAGGAGAGGGAGAGGACAGGAAGTAGACAGGTAGTAGACAGGGTGTAGACAGGCAGAGGACATGGAGTACACAGGGAGTAGACTGGAAGAGAGCAGGGAGAGGACAGGGAGTAGACAGGGAGTAGACATGGAGATGACTGGGATTAGACACGGAGTAGACAGGGAGTGGACCGGGAGAGAACAGGGAGAGGACAGTGAGTAGACAGGTAGTAGACAGGGAGTAGACAGGGAGAGGACAGGGAGGATACAGGGAGTAGACAGGGAGTAGACAGGGAGAGGACAGGGAGAGGAGAGGGAGTAGACAGGGAGTAGACAGGGAGAGGATAGGGAGAGGACAGGGAGTAGACAGGGAGTAGACAGGGAGTAGAAAGGGAGAGGACAGGGAGTAGACAGGGAGAGGACAGGTGGAGGACAGGGAGAGGACAGGGAGTAGACAGGGAGTAGACAGGGAGTAGACAGGGAGAGGACAGGGAGAGGACAGGGAAAGGACAGGGAGTGGTCAGGGAGTAGACAGGGAGTAGACAGGGAGTAGACATGGAGTAGACAGGGAGTGGACAGGGAGAGGACAGGGAGAGGACAGGGAGTGGACAGGGAGAGACCAGGGAGTAGACAGGGAGTAGACAGGGAGTAGACAAGGAGAGGACAGGGACAGGACAGGGAGTAGACAGGGACTAGACAGGGAGTGGAATGGGAGAGAACAGGGAGTAGACACGGAGTAGACAGGGAGAGGACAGGGAGTAGACAGGGAGCGGACAGGGGGTAGGCAGGGAGTAGACGGGGAGAGGACAGGGAGTAGACAGGGAGTAGACAGGGAGTGGACAGGGAGAGGACAGGGATGAGACAGGGAGGAGACAGGGAGAGGACAGGTAGAGGACTGGGATTAGACAGGGAGTAGACAGGGAGTAGACAGGGAGAGGACACGGACAGGACAGGGAGTAGACAGGCAGTAGACAGGGAGTGGACAGGGTGAGGACAGGGAGTAGACAGGGAGTAGACAGGGAGTGGAGAGGGAGCGGACAGGGAGTAGACAGGGAGAGGACAGGGAATAGACAGGGAGAGGAGAGGGTGAGGACAGGGAGAAGACAGGGAGAGGACAGGGAGTGGACAGGGAGTTGACAGGTAGAGGTCAGCGAGTAGAGAGGGAGTAGACAGGGAGAGGATTGGGAGAAAACAGGGAGAGGACATGGAGAGGACAGGGAGTAGACATGGAGTCGGCAGGGAGAGGACAGGGAGAGGACAGGGAGTAGACAGGGAGAGGACAGGGAGTAGACAGGCAGCGGACAGGGAGCGGACATGGAGCAGACAGGGAGTTGACAGGGAGAGGACAGGGAATAGACAGGGAGTAGACAGGGAGAGGACAGGGAGAGGACTGGGATTAGACAGGGAGAGGACAGGCAGCGGACACGGAGATGACAGGGAGAAGACAGGGAAAGGATAGGGAGAGGACAGGGAGTGGACAGGGAGTGGAAAGGGAGAGGTCAGGGAGAGGACAGGGATTAGGCAGGGAGAAGACAGGGTGTAGACAGGGAGATGACAGGGATTAGACAGGGAGTGGACCGGGAGAGGAGAGGGAGAGGACAGGAAGTAGACAGGTAGTAGACAGGGAGTAGACAGGGAGAGGACATGGAGTACACAGGGAGTAGACTGGAAGAGAGCAGGGAGAGGACAGGGAGTAGACAGGGAGTAGAAATGGAGATGACTGGGATTAGACACGGAGTAGACAGGGAGTGGACCGGGAGAGAACAGGGAGAGGACAGTGAGTAGACAGGTAGTAGACAGGGAGTAGACAGGGAGAGGACAGGGAGGATACAGGGAGTAGACAGGGAGTAGACAGGGAGCGGCAGGGAGTAGACAGGGAGTAGACAGGGAGAGGACAGGGAGAGGAGAGGGAGTAGACAGGGAGTAGACAGGGAGAGGACACGGAGTAGACAGGGAGTAGACAGGGAGTGGATAGGGAGAGGACAGGGAGTAGACAGGGAGTAGACAGGGAGTAGAAAGGGAGAGGACAGGGAGTAGACAGGGAGAGGACAGGTGGAGGACAGGGAGAGGACAGGGAGTAGACAGGGAGTAGACAGGGAGTAGACAGGGAGAGGACAGGGAGAGGACAGGGAAAGGACAGGGAGTGGTCAGGGAGTAGACAGGGAGTAGACAGGGAGTAGACATGGAGTAGACAGGGAGTGGACAGGGAGAGGACAGGGAGAGGACAGGGAGTGGACAGGGAGAGACCAAGGAGTAGACAGGGAGAGGACAGGGATTAGACAGGGAGTGGACAGGGAGATGACAGGGATTAGACAGGAATTGGACAGGGAGTAGACAGGGAGAGGACAGGGAGAGGACAGGGAGAATACAGGGACTAGACAGGGAGTAGACAGGGACAGGACAGGGTGTAGACAGGGAGTAGACAGGGAGTAGACAGGAAGTAGACAGGGAGTTGACACAGAGAGGACAGGGAGTAGACAGGGAGTAGACAGGGAGTAGCCAGGAAAAGGACAGGGTGTAGACAGGGAGTAGACAGGGAGTAGACAGGAAGTAGACAGAGAGTAGACACAGAGAGGAGAGGGAGTATACAAGGAGTAGACAGGGAGTGGACAGGGAGAGGACAGGGAGTGGACATGGAGAGGACAGGGAGTGGACAGGGAGTAGACAGGGAGTGGACAGGGAGTGGACAGGTCGTAGACAGGGAGTAGACAGGGAGTGGACAGGGTGTGGACAGGGAGAGGACAGGGAGTGGACAGGGAGTGGACAGGGAGAGGCCAGGGAGTAGACAGGGAGAGGACAGTGAGAGGACAGGGAGAAGACAGGGAGTAGACAGGGAGTAGACAGGGAGGGGACAGGGAATAGACAGGGAGTAGACAGGGAGAGAAGAGGGAGAGGACAGGGAGTAGACAGAGAGTAGACAGGGAGTAGCCAGTGAGATGACAGGGAGTAGACAGGGAGTAGACAGGGAGTAGACAGGAAGAGGACAGGGAGTAGACAAGGAGTAGACAGGGAGTGGACAGGGAGAGGAGAGGGAGTAGACAGGGAGTAGACAGGGAGTGGACAGGGAGTGGACAGGGAGTAGACAGGGAGTAGACAGGGAGATGACAGGGAGAGGACAGGGAGAGGACAGGGAGTGGACAGGGAGTGGACAGGGAGAGGCATGCAAGTAGACAGGGAGAGTACAGGGGTTGGACAGGGAGTAGACAGGGAGATGACAGGGATTAGATAGGGAGTGGACAGGGAGTGGACAGGGAGAAGACAGGGAGAGGACAAGGTGAAGACAGGGAGTAGACAGGGAGTGGATAGGGAGAGGACAGGGAGAGGACAGGGAGTAGACAGGGAGAGGACAGGGAGAGGACAGGGAAAGGACAGGGAGTGGTCAGGGAGTAAACAGGGAGTAGACAGGGAGTAGACATGGAGTAGACAGGGAGTGGACAGGGAGAGGACAGGGAGTGGACAGGGAGAGGCGAGGGAGTAGACAGGGAGAGGACAGGGATTAGACAGGGAGTGGACAGGGAGATGACAGGGATTAGACAGGGAGTGGACAGGGAGAAGACACAGGGAGGAAAGGGAGTAGACAGGGAGTAGACAGGGAGTAGCCAGGGAGAGGACAGGGTGTAGACAGGGAGTAGACAGGGAGTAGACAGGAAGTAGACAGAGAGTAGACACAGAGAGGACAGGAAGTATACAAGGAGTAGACAGGGAGTGGACAGGGTGTAGACAGGGAGTAGACAGGGGGTAGACAGGAAGTAGACAGGGAGTAGACACAGGGAGGACAGGGAGTAGACAGGGAGTAGCCAGGGAGAGGACAGGGTGTAGACAGGGAGTAGACAGGGAGTAGACAGATAGTAGACAGAGAGTAGACACAGAGAGGACAGGGAGTATACAAGGAGTAGACAGGGAGTAGACAGGAAGTAGACAGGGAGTAGACACAGGGGGGATAGGGAGTAGACAGGGAGTAGACAGGGAGTAGCCAGGGAGAGGACAGGGTGTAGACAGGGAGTAGACAGGGAGTAGACAGATAGTAGACAGAGAGTAGACACAGAGAGGACAGGGAGTATACAAGGAGTAGACAGGGAGTGGACAGGGAGAGGACAGGGAGTAGACAGGGAGTAGACAGGGAGTGGACAGGGAGTGGACAGGGCGTAGACAGGGAGTAGACAAGGAGTGGACAGGGAGAAGCCAGGGAGTGGACAGGGAGAGGACAGGGATTAGACAGGGAGTAGACAGGGAGGTGAAATGGATTAGACTGGGAGTGGACAGGGAGTGGACAGGGAGAGGACAGGGAGAGGACAGGGAGAGGACAGGGAGAAGACAGGGAGTAGACAGGGAGTAGACAGGGAGGGGACAGGGAATAGACAGGGAGTAGACAGGGAGGGAAGAGGGAAAGGACAGGGAGTAGACAGGGAGTAGACAGGGAGTAGCCAGTGAGAGGACAGGGAGTAGACAGGGAGTAGACAGGGAGAGGACAGGGAGTAGACAAGGAGTAGACAGGGAGTGGACAGGGAGAGGACAGGGAGTAGACAGGGAGTAGACAGGTAGTGGACAGGGAGTGGACAGAGAGTAGACAGGGAGTAGACAGGGAGTGGACAGGGAGAGGACAGGGAGAGGACAGGGAGTGGACAGTGAGTGGACAGGGAGAGGCATGTAAGTAGACAGGGAGAGGACAGGGTTTGGACAGGGAGTTGACAGGGAGATGACAGGGATTAGACAGGGAGTGGACAGGGAGTGGACAGGGAGAGGACAGGGAGAGGACAGGGAGAAGAAAGGGAGTAGACAGGGAGTAGACAGGGAGAGGACAGGGAATAGACAGGGAGTAGACAGGGAGAGAAGAGGGAGAGGACAGGGAGTAGACAGGGAGTAGCCAGTGAGAGGACAGGGAGTAGACAGGGAGTAGACAGGGAGTAGACAGGAAGTAGACAGGGAGTAGACACGGAGAGGATAGGGAGTAGACAGGGAGTAGAAAGGGAGAGGACAGGGAGTAGACAGGGAGTAGACAGGGAGAGGACAGGGAGTAGACAGTGAGTAGACAGGGAGTGGACTGGGAGAAGACAGGGAGTAGACAGGGAGTAGACAAGGAGCGGACAGGGGGTAGACAGGTAGTATAAAGGGTGTAGACAGGGAGAGGACAGGGAGAGAACAGGGAGTAGACAGGGAGTAGACAGGGAGAGGACAGGGAGAGGACAGGGATTAGACAGCGAGTAGACAGGGATTAGACAGGGAGAGGACAGGGAGTAGACATGGAGAGGGCAGGGAGAGGACAGGGAGTGGACAGGGAGTAGACAGGTAGACGTCAGGGAGTAGACAGGGAGTAGACAGGGAGAGGATAGGGAGAGAACAGGGAGAGGACAGGGAGTAGACATGAACTCGGCAGGGAGAGGACAGGGAGAGGACAGGGAGTAGACAGGGAGAAGACAGGGAGTAGACAGGCAGTGGACAGGGAGCGGACAGGGAGCAGAATGGGAGTTGACAGGGAGAGGACAGGGAATAGACAGGGAGTAGACAGGGAAAGGACAGGGAGAGGACTGGGATTAGACAGGGAGAGGACAGGCAGCGGACACGGAGATGACAGCGAGATGACAGGGAGAGGACAGGGAGAGGACAGGGAGTGGTCAGGGAGTAGACAGGGAGTAGACAGGGAGAGGACAGCTATAAGGCAGGGAGTAGAAGGGAGTAGACAGGGAGATGATAGGGATTAGACAGGGAGTGGACAGGGAGTGGACCGGGAGAGGAGAGGGAGAGGACAGGGAGTAGACAGGTAGTAGACAGGGAGTAGACAGGGAGAGGAGAGGGAGTACACAGGGAGTAGACAGGAAGAGAACAGGGAGAGGACAGGGATTGGACAGGGAGTAGACAGGGAGAGGACAGTGAGTAGACAGGGAGCGGACAGGGAGCGGACAGGGAGCAGACAGGGAGTAGATTGGGAGAGGACAGGGAAGAGACAGGGAGTAGACAGGGAGAGGACAGGGATTAGACAGCGAGAGGACAGGGAGCGGACAGGGAGATGACACGGAGAAGGCAGGGAGAGGACCGGGAGCGGACAGGGAGCGGACAGGGAGTAGACAGGGTGAGGACAGGGAGAGGACAGGGAGTAGACAGGGAGAGGACAGGGAGTGGACAGGGAGTAGACAGAGAGAGGACAGTGAGTAGACAGGGAGTAGACAGGGGGAGGACAGGGAGAGGACAGGGAGGAGACAGCGAGTAGACAGTGAGAGGACAGGGAGTAGACAGGGAGTGGACTGTGAGAAGACAGGGAGTAGACAGGGAGTAGCCAGGGAGTAGACAGGGAGAGGAGAGGGAGAGAACAGGGAGTAGAGAGGGAGTAGACAGGGAGAGGACAGGGATTAGACAGCGAGTAGACAGGGAATAGACAGGGAGAGGACAGGGAGTAGACAGGGAGATGACAGGGAGTAGACATGGAGAGGACAGGGAGAGGACAAGGAGTAGATGGGGAGTAGACAGGGAGAGGACAGGGATTAGACCGGGAGAGGACAGGGAGTAGACAGGGTGTGGACAGAGAGATGACAGGGAGTGGACAGGGAGAGGACAGGGAGTAGACAGGGAGAGGACAGGGAGAGGACAGGGAGTAGACAGGGAGAAGACAGGGAGAGGATAGGGAGTAGACAGGGAGTAGATAGGGAGTGGACATGGAGAGGACAGGGAGTGGACAGGGAGTGGACAAGGAGAGGACAGGGAGTAGACAGGGAGTGGACCGGGAGTGGACAGGGAGAGGACAGGGAGTAGACAGGGAGTAGACAGGGAATAGTCAGGGAGAGGACAGGGAGTGGACAGGGAGTGGACAGTGAGAGGACAGGGAGTAGACAGGGAGAGGACAGGGAGTGGACAGGGAGTGGACAAGGAGAGGACAGGGAGTAGACAGGGAGTGGACCGGGAGTGGACAGGGAGAGGACAGGGAGTAGACAGGGAGTAGACAGGGAATAGACAGGGAGAGGACAGGGAGTGGACAGGGAGTGGACAGTGAGAGGACAGGGAGTAGACAGGGAATGGACAGGGAGTGGACAGAGATTGGACAGGGACAAGACAGGGAGAGGACAGGGATTAGACAGGGAGAGTACAGGCAGAGGACAGGGAGAGGACAGGGAGTAGACAGGGAGTGGACAGGGAGAGGACAGGGAGAGGACAGGGAGTGGACAGGCAGGAGACAGGGAGTAGACAGTGAGTAGACAGGGAATAGACAGGGAGTGGACAGGGAGAGATCAGGGAGAGGAAAGGGAGTGGACAGGGAGTGGACAGGGAGAGGACAGGGAGTTGACACGGAGAGGACAGGGATTAGACAGGGAGTAGACAGGGAGTAGAGAGGGAGATGACAGGGATTAGACAGGGAATGGACAGGGAGTGGGCAGGGACTGGACAGGGAGAGGACAGGGAGAGGACAGGGAGTAGACAGCGAGTAGACAGGGAGTAGACAGGGAGAGGACAGGGAGTTGACAGGGAGTAGACAGGGAGAGAACAGGGAGAGGACAGGGAGTAGACAGGTACTAGACAGGGAGTAGAAAGGGAGAGGACAGTGAGTAGACAGGGAGTAGACAGGGAGAGGACAGGGTGTAGACAGAGAGTAGACAGGGAGTAGACAGGGAGAGGACAGGGTGTAGACAGGGAGTAGACAGGGAGAGGACAGGGAGAGGACAGGGATTAGACAGGGATTAGAAAGGGAGCAGACAGGGATTACATAGGGAGAGGACAGGGAGTAGACAGGGAGTGGACACGGAGAGGACAGGGAGTAGACAGCGAGAGGACAGGGAGAGGACAGGGTGTGGACAGGGAGTAGACAGGGAGAGGACAGGGATATGACAGGGAGTAGACAGGGAGTAGACAGGGAGAGGAAGGGGAGTGGACAGGGAGAGGACAGGGAGTAGACAGGGAGTGGACAGGGAGTGGACAGGGAGAGGACAGGGAGTAGACAGGGAGTAGACAGGGAATAGACAGGGAGAGGACAGGGAGTGGACAGGGAGTAGACAGGGAATGGACAGGGAGTGGACAGGGATTGGACAGGGACAATAGAATGAGAGGACAGGCATTAGACAGGGAGAGTACAGGGAGAGGACAGGGAGAGACAGGGAGTAGACAGGCAGTGGACAGGGAGAGGACAGGAAGAGGACAGTGAGTGGACAGGGTGTAGACAGGAAGTAGACAGGGATACGACAGGGAGTAGACAGCGAGTAGACAGGGAGAGGACAGGGAGAGGACAGGGAGTGGACAGGGAAGAGACAGGGAGAAGACAGGGAGAGGATAGGGAGTAGACAGGGAGTAGATAGGGAGTGGACAGGGAGAGGACAGGGAGTGGGCAGGGAGTGGACAAGGAGAGGACAGGGAGTAGACAGGGAGTGGACCGGGAGTGGACAGGGAGAGGACAGGGAGTAGACAGGGAGTATACAGGGAATAGAAAGGGAGAGGACAGGGAGTGGACAGGGAGTGGACACTGAGAGGACAGGGAGTAGACAGGGAATGGACAGGGAGTGGACAGAGATTGGACAGGGACAAGACAGGGAGATGACAGGGATTAGACAGGGAGAGTACAGGCAGAGGACAGGGAGAGGACAGGGAGTAGTCAGTGAGTGGACAGGGAGAGGACAGGGAGAGGACAGGGAGTGGACAGGCAGTAGACAGGGAGTAGACAGGGAGTAGACAGGGAATAGACAGGGAGTGGACAGGGAGAGAACAGGGAGAAGACAGGGAGTGGACAGGGAGTGGACAGGGAGAGGACTGGGAGTAGACAGGGAGAGGACAGGGATTAGACAGGGCGTAGACAGGGAGTAGAGGGGGAGATGACAGGGATTAGACAAGGATTAGACAGTGAGTAGACAGGGAGATGACAGGGATTAGACAGGGAGTAGACAGGGAGTAGACAGGGAGAGGACAGGGAGAGGACAGGGAGTGGACAGGGAGTAGATAGGGAGAAGACAGGGAATAGACAGGGAGAGGACAGGGAGAGGACAGGGAGTAGACAGGGAGAGGACAGGGAGTAGACATGGAGAGGACAGGGAGTAGACAGGGTGCGGACAGGGATGGACAGGAAGGAGACAGGGAGTTGACAGGGAGAGCACATGGAATAGACAGGGAGTAGACAGCGAGAGGACAGGGAGAGCACTGGGATTAGACAGGGAGAGGACAGGGAGCGGAAACGGAGATGACAGGGAGAAGACAGGGAGAGGACAGGGAGCGGACAGGGAGCGGACAGGGAGTAGACGGGGAGAGGACAGGGAGTAGACAGGGAGAGGACAGGGAGAGGACAGGGAGTATACAGGGAGTGGACAGTTAGTAGACAGGGAGTAGACAGGGAGAGGACAGGGAGAGGACAAGGAGTAGACAGGGAGTAGACAGGGAGAGGACAGGGATTAGATAGGGAGACGACCGGGAGAGGACCGGGAATAGACAGGGAGAGGACAGGGAGAGGACAGGGAGTAGACAGGGAGTGGACAGGGTGTTGACAGGGAGAGGACAGGGAGTGGACAGGGAGTGGACAGGGAGAGGACAGGGAGTCGACAGGGAGTGGACCAGGAGTGGACAGGGAGCGGTCAGGGAGTAGACAGGGAATAGACAGGGAGAGGACAGGGATGGACAGGGAGAGGACAGCGAGTAGACAGGCAATGGACAGGGAGTGGACAGTTAGTAGACAGGGAGTAGACAGGGAGAGGACAGGGAGAGGACAGGGAGCAGACAGGGAGACGACAGGGAGAGGACAGGGAGTAGACAGCGAGAGGACAGGTAGTAGTCAGGGAGTAGACAGGGAGAGGACAGGGAGTAGACAGGGAGTAGACAGGGAGAGGACAGGGAGAGGACATGGAGTAGACAGGGAGAGGACAGGGAGTAGACAGGGAGTAGACACGGATAGGACAGTGAGTAGACAGGGAGTAGAAAGGGAGTAGACAGGGAGAGGACAGGGAGAGAACAGGAAGTAGACAGGGAGTAAACAGGGAGAGGACAGGGATTAGACAGGGATACGACAGGGAGTAGACAGCGAGTAGACAGGGAGAGGACAGGGAGAGGACAGGGAGTGGACAGGGAAGAGACAGGGAAAGGACAGAGAGTGGGCAGGGAGTAGACAGGGAGAAGACGGGGAGAGGACAGGGAGAGGACAGGGAGAGGACATGGAGAGGACAGGGTGAAGGCAGGGAGTAGACAGGGAGTATACAGGGAGTAGACAGGGACAGGACAGGGAGAGGACAGGGAGTGGAGAGGGAGAGGACAGGGACAGGACAGGGAGTAGACAGGGAGCAGACAGGGAGAGGACAGGGAGTAGGCAGGGAGTAGACAGGGAGTAGACAGGGAGAGGACAGGGAGTAGACAGGGAAAGGACAGTGAGTAGACAGGGAGTAGACAGGGAGAGGACAGGGAGACGACAGGGAGTAGACAGGGAGTAGACAGGGAGACGACCGGGAGTAGACAGGGAGAGGATAGGGAGTAGACAGGAAGAGGACAGGGAGTAGACAGGGAGTAGACAGGGAGAGGACAGGGAGTAGACAGGGAGTAGACATGGAGTTGACAGGGAGAGGACAGGGAGTTGACAGGGAGTAGACAGGGAGAAGACAGGGAATAGACAGGGAGAGGACAGGGAGTAGACATGGAGAGGACAGGGAGTAGACAGGGAGTAGACAGGGAGAGGACAGGGAGAGCACAGGGAGTAGACAGGGAGTAGACAGGGAGAGGACAGGGAGTAGACAGGGAGAGGACAGAGAGTAGACAGGAAGAGGACAGGGAGTAGACAGGGAGTAGACAGGGAGAGGACAGGGAGTAGACAGGGAGTAGACAGGGAGTTGACACGGAGAGGACAGGGAGTTGACAGGGAGTAGATAGGGAGAAGATAGGGAATAGACAGGGAGAGGACAGGGAGAGGACAGGGAGTAGACAGGGAGAGGACAGGGAGTAGACATGGAGAGGACAGGGAGTAGACAGGGAGTAGACAGGGAGAGGACAGGGAGAGGACAGGGAGTAGAGAGGGAGTAGACAGGGAGAGGACAGGGAGTAGACAGGGAGAGGACAGGGAGTAGACAGGTAGTAGACAGGAAGAGGACAGGGAGTAGAGAGGGAGTAGAGATGGAGTAGACAGGGAGAGGACAGGGAGTAGACAGGGAGTAGACAGGGAGAGGACAGGGAGTAGACAGGGAGAGGACCGGGAGCGGACAGGGAGCGGACAGGGAGTAGACAGGGAGAGGACAGGGAGTGGACAGGGAGAGGACAGGGAGTAGACAGGGAATAGACAGGGAGAGGACAGGGAGAGGACAGGGAGTGGACAGGGAGTAGACAGGGAGAAGACAGGGAGAGGATAGGGAGTAGACAGGGAATAGATAGGGAGTGGACATGGAGAGGACAGGGAGTGGACAGGGAGTGGACAAGGAGAGGACAGGGAGTAGACAGGGATTTGACCGGGAGTGGCAGGGAGAGGACAGGGTGTAGACAGGGAGTAGACAGGGAATAGACAGGGAGAGGACAGGGAGTGGACAGTGTGTGGTCAGTGAGAGGACAGGGAGTAGACAGGGAATGGACAGGGAGTGGACAGAGATTGGACAGGGACAAGACAGGGAGAGGACAGGGATTAGACAGGGAGAGTACAGGCAGAGGACAGGGAGAGGACAGGGAGAGGACCGGGAGCGGACAGGGAGCGGACAGGGAGTAGACAGGGAGTGGACAGGCAGTAGACAGGGAGTAGACAGTGAGTAGACAGGGAATAGACAGGGAGTGGACAGGGAGAGAACAGGGAGTGGACAGGGAGAGGACAGGGAGAGGACAGGGAGTGGACAGGCAGTAGACAGGGAGTAGACAGTGAGTAGACAGGGAATAGACAGGGAGTGGACAGGGAGAGAACAGGGAGAGGACAGGGTGTGGACAGGGAGTGGACAGGGAGAGGACAGGGAGTAGACACGGAGAGGACAGGGATTAGACAGGGAGTAGACAGGGAGTAGAGAGGGAGATGACAGGGATTAGACAGGGAATGGACAGGGAGCGGGCAGGGACTGGACAGGGAGAGGACAGGGAGTAGACAGGGAGTAGACAGCGAGTAGACAGGGAGTAGACAGGGAGAGGACAGGGAGGAGACAGGGAGTAGACAGGGAGAGAACAGGGAGAGGACAGGGAGTAGACAGGTACTAGACAGAGTGTAGAAATGGAGAGGTCAGGGAGTAGACAGGGAGAGGACAGGGAGTAGACAGGGAGTAGACAGATAGTAGACAGGGAGAGGACAGGGTGTAGACAGGGAGTAGACAGGGAGAGGACAGGGAGAGGACAGGGATTAGACAGGGATTAGAAAGGGAGCAGACAGGGATTACATAGGCAGAGAGGACAGGGAGTAGACATGGAGAGGACAGGGAGAGGACAAGGAGTAGACAGGGAGTAGACAGGGAGAGGACAGTAATTAGATAGGGAGACGACCGGGAGAGGAGAGGGAATAGACAGGGAGAGGACTGGGAGAGGACAGGGAGTAGACAGGGAGTGGACAGGGAGTTGACAGGGAGAGGACAGGGTGTGGACAGGGAGTGGACAGGGAGAGGACAGGGAGTCGACAGGGAGTGGACCAGGAGTGGACAGGGAGAGGACAGGGAGTAGACAGGGAGTAGACAGGGAATAGACAGGGAGAGGACAGGGAGAGGACAGGGATGGACAGGGAGAGGACAGAGAGTAGACAGGGATGGACAGGGAGTGGACAGTTAGTAGACAGGGAGTAGACAGGGAGAGGACAGGGAGAGGACAGGGAGCAGACAGGGAGAAGACAGGGAGAGGACAGGGAGAGGACAGGGAGTTGACAGCGAGAGGACAGGGAGTAGTCAGGGAGTAGACAGGGAGAGGACAGGGAGTAGACAGGGAGTAGACAGGGAGTAGACAGGGAGAGGACAGGGAGTAGACAGGGATAGGACAAAGAGTAGACAGGGAGTAGAAAGGGAGTAGACATGGAGAGGACAGGGTGAGAACAGGAAGTAGACAGGGAGTAAACAGGGAGAGGACAGGGAGAGGACAGGGATTAGACAGGGAGAGGAGAGGGAGTAGACGGGGAGAGGACAGGGAGTAGACATGGAGAGGACAGGGAGAGGACAAGGCGTAGACAGGGAGTAGACAGGGAGAACAGGGATGAGACAGGGAGAGGACAGGGAGTAGACGCGGAGAGGACAGGGAGTAGACATGGAGAGGACAGGGAGAGGACAAGGACTAGACAGGGACTTGACAGGGAGAGGACAGGGATTAGATAGGGAGGCGACCGGGAGAGGACAGGGAATAAACAGGGAGAGGACAGGGAAAAGACAGGGAGTGGACAGGGAGAAGACAGTGAGTAGAAAGGGAGTTGACAGGGAGAGGACAGGGAGTAGACAGGGAGTAGACAGGGAATAGACAGGGAGAGGACAGGGAGTGGACAGGGAGTGGACAGGGAGAGGACAGCGAGTAGACAGGGAAAGGACAGAGAGTGGGCAGGGAGTAGACAGGGAGAAGACGGGGAGAGGACAGGGAGAGGACAGGGAGAGGACAGGGGGAGCACAGGGTGAAGGCAGGGAGTAGACAGGGAGTATACAGGGAGTAGACAGGGACAGGACAGGGAGAGGACAGGGAGTGGACAGGGAGAGGACAGGGACAGGACAGGGAGTAGACAGGGAGTAGACAGGGAGAGGACAGGGAGTAGACAGGGAGTGGACAGGGAGTAGACAGGGTGAGGACAGGGAATAGACAGGGAGTAGAGAGGGAGAGGACAGGGAAAGGACAGGGAGTAGACAGGGAGAGGAAAGGGAGTAGACAGGGAGTAGACAGGGAGTGGACAGCGAGAGGACAGGGAGTCGACAGGGAGTGGACAGGGAGTGGACAGGGAGAGGACAGGGAGTGGACACGGAGAAGACAGTGAGTAGACAGGGAGTAGACAGGGAGAGGACAGGGAGAGAACAGGGATTAGACAGGGAGTAGACAGGGAGAGAACAGGGAGAGTAAAGGGAGAGTACAGGGAGATGACAGGGATTAGACAGGGATTAGACAGGGAGTAGACAGGGAGAGGACAGGGACAGGACAGGGAGTAGACAGGGAGAGGACAGGGAGTAGACAGGGAGTAGACAGGGAGTTGACACGGAGAGGACAGGGAGTTGACAGGGAGTAGATAGGGAGAAGACAGGGAATAGACAGGGAGAGGACAGGGAGTAGACAGGGAGAGGACAGGGAGTAGACATGGAGAGGACAGGGAGTAGACAGGGTGCGGACAGGGATGGACAGGAAGGAGACAGGGAGTTGACAGGGAGAGCACATGGAATAGACAGAGAGTAGACAGCGAGAGGACAGGGAGAGCACTGGGATTAGACAGGGAGAGGACAGTGAGCAGAAACGGAGATGACAGGGAGAAGACAGGGAGAGGACAGGGAGCGGACAGGGAGCGGACAGGGAGTAGACAGGGAGAGGACAGGTAGTAGACAGGGAGTGGACAGGGAGAGGACAGGGAGTATACAGGGAGTGGACAGTTAGTAGACAGGGAGTAGACAGGGAGAGGACAGGGAGAGGACAAGGAGTAGACAGGGAGTAGACAGGGAGAGGACAGGGATTAGATAGGGAGACGACCGGGAGAGGACCGGGAATAGACAGGGAGAGGACAGGGAGAGGACAGGGAGTAGACAGGGAGTGGACAGGGTGTTGACAGGGAGAGGACAGTGAGTGGACAGGGAGTGGACAGGGAGAGGACAGGGAGTCGACAGGGAGTGGACCAGGAGTGGACAGGGAGCGATCAGGGAGTAGACAGGGAGTAGACAGGGAATAGACAGGGAGAGGACAGGGAGAGGACAGGGATGGACAGGGAGAGGACAGCGAGTAGACAGGCAATGGACAGGGAGTGGACAGTTAGTAGACAGGGAGTAGACAGGGAGAGGACAGGGAGAGGACAGGGAGTTGACAGGGAGACGACAGGGAGAGGACAGGGAGTAGACAGCGAGAGGACAGGGAGTAGTCAGGGAGTAGAGAGGGAGAGGACAGGGAGTAGACAGGGAGTAGACAGGGAGAGGACAGGGAGAGGACATGGAGTAGACAGGGAGAGGACAGGGAGTAGACAGGGAGTAGACACGGATAGGACAGTGAGTAGACAGGGAGTAGAAAGGGAGTAGACAGGGAGAGGACAGGGAGAGAACAGGAAGTAGACAGGGAGTAAACAGGGAGAGGACAGGGATTAGACAGGGAGAGGACAGGGAGTAGACGGGGAGAGGACAGGGAGTAGACATGGAGAGGACAGGGAGAGGACAAGGAGTAGACAGGGAGAACAGGGATTAGACAGGGAGAGGACAGGGAGTAGACGGGGAGAGGATAGGAAGTAGACATGGAGAGGACAGGGAGAGGACAAGGAGTAGACAGGGAGTAGACAGGGAGAGGACAGGAATTAGACAGGGAGGCGACCGGGAGAGGACAGGGAATAAACAGGGAGAGGACAGGGAGAGGAGAGGGAAAAGACAGGGAGTTGACAGGGAGAGGACAGCGAGTAGACAGGGAGTAGACATGGAGAGGACAGGGAGAGGACAGGGAGTGGACTGGGAGTAGACAGGGAGAGGACAGTGAGAGGACAGGGAGTAGACAGGGAGTAGAAAGGGAGTTGACAAGGAAAGGACAGGGAGTGGACAGGGAGTGGACAGGGAGAGGACAGAGAGTAGACAGGGAGTGGACAGGGAGTGGACAGGGAGAGGACAGGGAGTAGACAGGGAGTAGACAGGGAATAGACAGGGAGAGGACAGGGAGTGGACAGGGAGTGGACAGGGAGAGGACAGCGAGTAGACAGGGAAAGGACAGAGAGTGGGCAGGGAGTAGACAGGGAGAAGACGGGGAGAGGACAGGGAGAGGACAGGGAGAGGACAGGGAGAGGACAGAGTGAAGGCAGGGAGCAGACAGGGAGTATACAGGGAGTAGACAGGGACAGGACAGGGAGAGGACAGGGAGTGGAGAGGGAGAGGACAGGGACAGGACAGGGAGTAGACAGGGAGCAGACAGGGAGAGGACAAGGAGTAGGCAGGGAGTAGACAGGGAGTAGACAGGGAGAGGACAGGGAGTAGACAGGGAGTAGACAGGTAGAGGACAGGGAGTAGACAGGGAGTAGACAGGGAGTTGACTGGGAGAGGACAGGGAGTTGACAGGGAGTAGACAGGGAGAAGACAGGGAATAGACAGGGAGAGGAGAGGGAGAGGACAGGGAGTAGACAGGGAGAGGACAGGGAGTAGACATGGAGAGGACAGGGAGTAGACAGGGAGTAGACAGGGAGAGGACAGGGAGAGGACTGGGTGTAGACAGGGGGAGGACAGGGAGTAGACAGGGAGCGGACAGGGAGAGGACAGGGAGTAGACAGGGAAAGGACAGTGAGTAGACAGGGAGTAGACAGGGAGAGGACAGGGAGACGACAGGGAGTAGACAGGGAGTAGACAGGGAGAGGACAGGGAGTAGACAGGGAGAGGATAGGGAGTAGACAGGAAGAGGACAGGGAGTAGACAGGGAATAGACAGGGAGAGGACAGGGAGTAGACAGGGAGTAGACATGGAGTTGACAGGGAGAGGACAGAGAGTAGACAGGGAGAAGACAGGGAATAGACAGGGAGAGGACAGGGAGTAGACATGGAGAGGACAGGGAGAGGACAGGGAGTAGACAGGGCGTAGACAGGGAGAGGACAGGGAGAGGACTGGGAGTAGACAGGGAAAGGACAGTGAGTAGACAGGGAGTAGACAGGGAGAGGACAGGGAGAGGACAGGGAGTAGACAGGAAGAGGACAGGGAGTAGAGAGGGAGTAGAGAAGGAGTAGACAGGGAGAGGACAGGGAGTAGACAGGGAGTAGACAGGGAGAGGACAGGGAGTAGACAGGGAGTAGACAGGGAGAGGACCGGGAGCGGACAGGGAGCAGACAGGGAGTAGACAGGGAGAGGACAGGGAGAGGAAAGGGAGTAGACAGGGAGAGGACATGGAGTGGACAGGGAGTAGACAGGGAGAGGACAGGGAGAGGAAAGGGAGTAGACAGGGAGAGGACATGGAGTGGACAGGGAGTAGATAGGGGGAGGACAGGGAGAGGACAGGGAGTAGACAGCGAGTGGACAGCGAGAGGACAGGGAGTAGACAGGGAGTAGACAGGGAGAGGACAGGGAGAGGACAGGGAGTAGACAGGGAGTGGACTGGGATAAGACAGGGAGTAGACAGGGAGTAGACAGGGAGCGGACAGGGAGTAGACAGGGAGAAGAAAGGGAGTAGACAGGGAGAGGACAGGGAGAGAACAGGGAGTAGAGAGGGAGTGGACAGGGAGTGGACAGGGAGAGGACAGCGATTAGATAGCGAGTAGACAGGGATTAGTCAGGGAGAGGACAGGAAGTAGACAGGGAGTGGACAGGGAGAGGACATGGAGTAGACAGGGAGTAGACAGGGAGAGGACAGGGAGTAGACAGGGAGACGAAAGGGAGAGGACAGGGATTAGACAGGGAGAGGACAGGGAGAGGACATGGAGTAGACAGGGTGTGGACAGGGAGAGGACAGGGAGAGGACAGGGAGTGGACAGGGAGCAGACAGGGAGAAGGCAGGGAGAGGATAGGGAGTAGACAGGGAGTAGATAGGGAGTGGACATGGATAGGACAGGGAGTGGACAGGGAGTGGACAAGGAGAGGACAGGGAGTAGACAGGGAGTTGACCGGGAGTGGCAGGGAGAGGACAGGGTGTAGACAGGGAGTAGACAGGGAATAGACAGGGAGAGGACAGGGAGTGGACAGGGAGTGGTCTGTGAGAGGACAGGGAGTAGACAGGGAATGGACAGGGAGTGGACAGAGATTGGACAGGGACAAGACAGGGAGAGGACAGGGATTAGACAGGGAGAGTACAGGCAGAGGACAGGGAGAGGACAGGGAGTAGACAGGGAGTGGACAGGGAGAGGACAGGGAGAGGACAGGGAGTGGACAGGCAGTAGACAGGGAGTAGACAGTGAGTAGACAGGGAATAGACAGGGAGTGGACAGGGAGAGAACAGGGAGAGGACAGGGAGTGGACAGGGAGTGGACAGGGAGAGAACAGGGAGAGGACAGGGATTAGACAGGGAGTAGACAGGGAGTAGAGAGGGAGATGACAGGGATTAGACAGGGAATGGACAGGGAGTGGGCAGGGACTGGACAGGGAGAGGTCAGGGAGTAGACAGGGAGTAGACAGCGAGTAGACAGGGAGTAGACAGGGAGAGGACAGGGAGGAGACAGGGAGTAGACAGGGGGAGAACAGGGAGAGGACAGGGAGTAGACAGGTACTAGACAGGGTGTAGAAAGGGAGAGGACAGGGAGTAGACAGGGAGAGGACAGGGAGTAGACAGGGAGTAGACAGGGAGTAGACAGGGAGAGGACAGGGTGTAGACAGGGAGTAGACAGGGAGAGGACAGGGAGAGGACAGGGATTAGACAGGGATTAGAAAGGGAGCAGACAGGGATTACATAGGGAGAGAGGACAGGGAGTAGACATGGAGAGGACAGGGAGAGGACAAGGAGTAGACAGGGAGTAGACAGGGAGAGGACAGTAATTAGATAGGGAGACGACCGGGAGAGGACAGGGAATAGACAGGGAGAGGACAGGGAGAGGACAGGGAGTAGAAAGGGAGTGGACAGGGAGTTGACAGGGAGTAGACAGGGAGACGAAAGGGAGAGGACAGGGATTAGACAGGGAGAGGACAGGGAGAGGACATGGAGTAGACAGGGTGTGGACAGGGAGAGGACAGGGAGAGGACAGGGAGTGGACAGGGAGCAGACAGGGAGAAGGCAGGGAGAGGATAGGGAGTAGACAGGGAGTAGATAGGTAGTGGACATGGAGAGGACAGGGAGTGGACAGGGAGTGGACAAGGAGAGGACAGGGAGTAGACAGGGAGTTGACCGGGAGTAGACAGGGAGACGAAAGGGAGAGGACAGGGATTAGACAGGGAGAGGACAGGGAGAGGACATGGAGTAGACAGGGTGTAGACAGGGAGAGGACAGGGAGAGGACAGGGAGTGGACAGGGAGCAGACAGGGAGAAGGCAGGGAGAGGATAGGGAGTAGACAGGGAGTAGATAGGGAGTGGACATGGAGAGGACAGGGAGTGGACAGGGAGTGGACAAGGAGAGGACAGGGAATAGACAGGGAGTTGACCGGGAGTGGCAGGGAGAGGACAGGGTGTAGACAGGGAGTAGACAGGGAATAGACAGGGAGAGGACAGGGAGTGGACAAGGAGTGGTCAGTGAGAGGACAGGGAGTAGACAGGGAATGGACAGGGAGTGGACAGAGATTGGACAGGGACAAGACAGGGAGAGGACAGGGATTAGACAGGGAGAGTACAGGCAGAGGACAGGGAGAGGACAGGGAGTAGACAGGGAGTGGACAGGGAGAGGACAGGGAGAGGACAGGGAGTGGACAGGCAGTAGACAGGGAGTAGACAGTGAGTAGACAGGGAATAGACAGGGAGTGGACAGGGAGAGAACAGGGAGAGGACAGGGAGTGGACAGGGAGTGGACAGGGAGAGGACAGGGAGTAGACACGGAGAGGAGAGGGATTAGACAGGGAGTAGACAGGGAGTAGAGAGGGAGATGACAGGGATTAGACAGGGAATGGACAGGGAGTGGGCAGGGACTGGACAGGGAGAGGTCAGGGAGTAGACAGGGAGTAGACAGCGAGTAGACAGGGAGTAGACAGGGAGAGGACAGGGAGTAGACAGGGAGTAGACAGGGGGAGAACAGGGAGAGGACAGGGAGTAGACAGGTACTAGACAGGGTGTAGAAAGGGAGAGGACAGGGAGTAGACAGGGAGAGGACAGGGAGTAGACAGGGAGTAGACAGGGAGTAGACAGGGAGAGGACAGGGTGTAGACAGGGAGTAGACAGGGAGAGGACAGGGAGAGGACAGGGATTAGACAGGGATTAGAAAGGGAGCAGACAGGGATTACATAGGGAGAGAGGACAGGGAGTAGACATGGAGAGGACAGGGAGAGGACAAGGAGTAGACAGGGAGTAGACAGGGAGAGGACAGTAATTAGATAGGGAGACGACCGGGAGAGGACAGGGAATAGACAGGGAGAGGACAGGGAGAGGACAGGGAGTAGACAGGGAGTGGACAGGGAGTTGACAGGGAGAGGACAGGGTGTGGACAGGGAGTGGACAGGGAGAGGACAGGGAGTAGACAGGGAGTAGACAGGGAATAGACAGGGAGAGGACAGGGAGAGGACAGGGATGGACAGGGAGAGGACAGAGAGTAGACAGGGATGGACAGGGAGTGGACAGTTAGTAGACAGGGAGTTGACAGGGAGAGGACAGGGAGAGGACAGGGAGCAGACAGGGAGAAGACAGGGAGAGGACAGGGAGAGGACAGGGAGTAGACAGCGAGAGGACAGGGAGTAGTCAGGGAGTAGACAGGGAGAGGACAGGGAGTGACAGGGAGTAGACAGGGAGAGGACAGGGAGTAGACAGGGGAGTAGACAGGGATAGGACAGGGAGTAGAAAGGGAGTAGACATGGAGAGGACAGGGTGAGAACAGGAAGTAGACAGGGAGTAAACAGGGAGAGGACAGGGATTAGATAGGGAGAGGACTGGGAGTAGACAGGGAAAGGACAGTTAGTAGACAGGGAGAAGACAGGGAGAGGACAGGGAGAGGACAGGGAGCAGACAGGGAGACGACAGGGAGAGGACAGGGAGTAGACAGCGAGAGGACAGGGAGTAGTCAGGGAGTAGACAGGGAGAGGACAGGGAGTAGACAGGGAGTAGACAGGGAGAGGACAGGGAGAGGACATGGAGTAGACAGGGAGAGGACAGGGAGTAGACAGGGAGTAGACACGGATAGGACAGTGAGTAGACAGGGAGTAGAAAGGGAGTAGACAGGGAGAGGACAGGGAGAGAACAGGAAGTAGACAGGGAGTAAACAGGGAGAGGACAGGGATTAGACAGGGAGAGGACAGGGAGTAGACGGGGAGAGGACAGGGAGTAGACATGGAGAGGACAGGGAGAGGACAAGGAGTAGACAGGGAGTAGACAGGGAGAACAGGGATTAGACAGGGAGAGGACAGGCAGTAGACGGGGAGAGGATAGGAAGTAGACATGGAGAGGACAGGGAGAGGACAAGGAGTAGACAGGGAGTAGACAGGGAGAGGACAGAAATTAGACAGGGAGGCGACCGGGAGAGGACAGGGAATAAACAGGGAGAGGACAGGGAGAGGAGAGGGAAAAGACAGGGAGTGGACAGGGAGATGACAGGGAGTAGACAGGGAGTTGACAGGGAGAGGACAGCGAGTAGACAGGGAGTAGACATGGAGAGGACAGGGAGAGGACAGGGAGTGGACTGGGAGTAGACAGGGAGAGGACAGTGAGAGGACAGGGAGTAGACAGGGAGTAGAAAGGGAGTTGACAAGGAGAGGACAGGGAGTGGACAGGGAGTGGACAGGGAGAGGACAGAGAGTAGACAGGGAGTGGACAGGGAGTGGACAGGGAGAGGACAGGGAGTAGACAGGGAGTAGACAGGGAATAGACAGGGAGAGGACAGGGAGTGGACAGGGAGTGGACAGGGAGAGGACAGCGAGTAGACAGGGAAAGGACAGAGAGTGGGCAGGGAGTAGACAGGGAGAAGACGGGGAGAGGACAGGGAGAGGACAGGGAGAGGACAGGGAGAGGACAGAGTGAAGGCAGGGAGCAGACAGGGAGTATACAGGGAGTAGACAGGGACAGGACAGGGAGAGGACAGGGAGTGGAGAGGGAGAGGACAGGGAGTAGACAGGGAGAGGATAGGGAGTAGACAGGAAGAGGACAGGGAGTAGACAGGGAGTAGACAGGGAGAGGACAGGGAGTAGACAGGGAGTAGACATGGAGTTGACATGGAGAGGACAGGGAGTTGACAGGGAGTAGACAGGGAGAAGACAGGGAATAGACAGGGAGAGGACAGGGAGTAGACATGGAGAGGACAGGGAGTAGACAGGGAGTAGACAGGGAGAGGACAGGGAGAGGACAGGGAGTAGACAGGGAGAGGACAGGGAGTAGACAGGAAGAGGACAGGGAGTAGACAGGGAGTAGACAGGGAGAGGACAGGGAGTTGACAGGGAGTAGATAGGGAGAAGACAGGGAATAGACAGGGAGAGGACAGGGAGAGGACAGGGAGTAGACAGGGAGAGGACAGGGACTAGACATGGAGAGGACAGGGAGTAGACAGGGAGTAGACAGGGAGAGGACAGGGAGAGGACTGGGAGTAGACAGGGAAAGGACAGTGAGTAGACAGGGAGTAGACAGGGGGAGGACAGGGAGAGGACAGGGAGTAGACAGGGAGTAGACAGGGAGAGGACAGGGAGTAGACAGGGAGAGGACAGGGAGTAGACACGTAGTAGACAGGAAGAGGACAGGGAGTAGAGAGGGAGTAGAGAAGGAGTAGACGGGGAGAGGACAGGGAGTAGACAGGGAGTAGACAGGGAGAGGACAGGGAGTACACAGGGAGAGGACCGGGAGCGGACAGGGAGCGGACAGGGAGTAGACAGGGAGAGGACAGGGAGAGGACAGGGAGTAGACAGGGAGAGGACATGGAGTGGACAGGGAGTAGACAGGGAGAGGACAGTGAGTAGACAGGGAGTAGACAGGGGGAGGACAGGGAGAGGACAGGGAGTAGACAGCGAGTAGACAGCGAGAGGACAGGGAGTAGACAGGGAGTAGACAGGGAGAGGACAGGGAGAGGACAGGGAGTAGACAGGGAGTGGACTGGGATAAGACAGGGAGTAGACAGGGAGTAGACAGGGAGCGGACAGGGAGTAGACAGGGAGTAGAAAGGGAGTAGACAGGGAGAGGACAGGGAGAGAACAGGGAGTAGAGAGGGAGTGGTCAGGGAGAGGACAGGGAGAGGACAGCGATTAGATAGCGAGTAGACAGGGATTAGACAGGGAGAGGACAGGAAGTAGACAGGGAGAGGACAGGGAGAGGACAAGGAGTAGACAGGGAGTAGACAGGGAGAGGACAGGGAGTAGACAGGGAGACGAAAGGGAGAGGACAGGGATTAGACAGGGAGAGGACATGGAATAGACAGGGTGTGGACAGGGAGAGGACAGGGAGTGGACAGGGAGAGGGCAGGGAGTAGACAGGGAATAGACACGGAGAGGACAGGGAGAGGACAGGGAGTGGACAGGGAGTAGACAGGGAGAAGACAGGGAGAGGATAGGGAGTAGACAGGGAGTAGATAGGGAGTGGACATGGAGGGGACAGGGAGTGGACAGGGAGTGGACAAGGAGAGGACAGGGTGTAGACAGGGAGTAGACAGGGAATAGACAGGGAGAGGACAGGGAGTGGACAGGGAGTGGTCAGTGAGAGGACAGGGAGTAGACAGGGAATGGATAGGGAGTGGACAGAGATTGGACAGGGACAAGACAGGGAGAGGACAGGGATTAGACAGGGAGAGTACAGGCAGAGGACAGGGAGAGGACAGGGAGTAGACAGGGAGTGGACAGGGAGAGGACAGGGAGAGGACAGGGAGTGGACAGGCAGTAGACAGGGAGTAGACAGTGAGTAGACAGGGAATAGACAGGTAGTGGACAGGGAGAGAACAGGGAGAGGACAGGGAGTGGACAGGGAGTGGACAGGGAGAGGACAGGGAGTAGACACGGAGAGGACAGTGAGTAGACAGGGAGTAGACAGGGAGAGGACAGGGAGACGACAGGGAGTAGACAGGGAGTAGACAGGGAGAGGACAGGGAGTAGACAGGGAGAGGATAGGGAGTAGACAGGAAGAGGACAGGGAATAGACAGGGAGTAGACAGGGAGAGGACAGGGAGTAGACAGGGAGTAGACAGGGAGTAGACAGGGAGAGGACAGGGTGTAGACAGGGAGTAGACAGGGAGAGGACAGGGAGAGGACAGGGATTAGACAGGGATTAGAAAGGGAGCAGACAGGGATTACATAGGGAGAGAGGACAGGGAGTAGACATGGAGAGGACAGGGAGAGGACAAGGAGTAGACAGGGAGTAGACAGGGAGAGGACAGTAATTAGATAGGGAGACGACCGGGAGAGGACAGGGAATAGACAGGGAGAGGACAGGGAGAGGACAGGGAGTAGAAAGGGAGTGGACAGGGAGTTGACAGGGAGTAGACAGGGAGACGAAAGGGAGAGGACAGGGATTAGACAGGGAGAGGACAGGGAGAGGACATGGAGTAGACAGGGTGTGGACAGGGAGAGGACAGGGAGAGGACAGGGAGTGGACAGGGAGCAGACAGGGAGAAGGCAGGGAGAGGATAGGGAGTAGACAGGGAGTAGATAGGTAGTGGACATGGAGAGGACAGGGAGTGGACAGGGAGTGGACAAGGAGAGGACAGGGAGTAGACAGGGAGTTGACCGGGAGTAGACAGGGAGACGAAAGGGAGAGGACAGGGATTAGACAGGGAGAGGACAGGGAGAGGACATGGAGTAGACAGGGTGTAGACAGGGAGAGGACAGGGAGAGGACAGGGAGTGGACAGGGAGCAGACAGGGAGAAGGCAGGGAGAGGATAGGGAGTAGACAGGGAGTAGATAGGGAGTGGACATGGAGAGGACAGGGAGTGGACAGGGAGTGGACAAGGAGAGGACAGGGAATAGACAGGGAGTTGACCGGGAGTGGCAGGGAGAGGACAGGGTGTAGACAGGGAGTAGACAGGGAATAGACAGGGAGAGGACAGGGAGTGGACAAGGAGTGGTCAGTGAGAGGACAGGGAGTAGACAGGGAATGGACAGGGAGTGGACAGAGATTGGACAGGGACAAGACAGGGAGAGGACAGGGATTAGACAGGGAGAGTACAGGCAGAGGACAGGGAGAGGACAGGGAGTAGACAGGGAGTGGACAGGGAGAGGACAGGGAGAGGACAGGGAGTGGACAGGCAGTAGACAGGGAGTAGACAGTGAGTAGACAGGGAATAGACAGGGAGTGGACAGGGAGAGAACAGGGAGAGGACAGGGAGTGGACAGGGAGTGGACAGGGAGAGGACAGGGAGTAGACACGGAGAGGAGAGGGATTAGACAGGGAGTAGACAGGGAGTAGAGAGGGAGATGACAGGGATTAGACAGGGAATGGACAGGGAGTGGGCAGGGACTGGACAGGGAGAGGTCAGGGAGTAGACAGGGAGTAGACAGCGAGTAGACAGGGAGTAGACAGGGAGAGGACAGGGAGTAGACAGGGAGTAGACAGGGGGAGAACAGGGAGAGGACAGGGAGTAGACAGGTACTAGACAGGGTGTAGAAAGGGAGAGGACAGGGAGTAGACAGGGAGAGGACAGGGAGTAGACAGGGAGTAGACAGGGAGTAGACAGGGAGAGGACAGGGTGTAGACAGGGAGTAGACAGGGAGAGGACAGGGAGAGGACAGGGATTAGACAGGGATTAGAAAGGGAGCAGACAGGGATTACATAGGGAGAGAGGACAGGGAGTAGACATGGAGAGGACAGGGAGAGGACAAGGAGTAGACAGGGAGTAGACAGGGAGAGGACAGTAATTAGATAGGGAGACGACCGGGAGAGGACAGGGAATAGACAGGGAGAGGACAGGGAGAGGACAGGGAGTAGACAGGGAGTGGACAGGGAGTTGACAGGGAGAGGACAGGGTGTGGACAGGGAGTGGACAGGGAGAGGACAGGGAGTAGACAGGGAGTAGACAGGGAATAGACAGGGAGAGGACAGGGAGAGGACAGGGATGGACAGGGAGAGGACAGAGAGTAGACAGGGATGGACAGGGAGTGGACAGTTAGTAGACAGGGAGTTGACAGGGAGAGGACAGGGAGAGGACAGGGAGCAGACAGGGAGAAGACAGGGAGAGGACAGGGAGAGGACAGGGAGTAGACAGCGAGAGGACAGGGAGTAGTCAGGGAGTAGACAGGGAGAGGACAGGGAGTAGACAGGGAGTAGACAGGGAGAGGACAGGGAGTAGACAGGGAGTAGACAGGGATAGGACAGGGAGTAGAAAGGGAGTAGACATGGAGAGGACAGGGTGAGAACAGGAAGTAGACAGGGAGTAAACAGGGAGAGGACAGGGATTAGATAGGGAGAGGACTGGGAGTAGACAGGGAAAGGACAGTTAGTAGACAGGGAGAAGACAGGGAGAGGACAGGGAGAGGACAGGGAGCAGACAGGGAGACGACAGGGAGAGGACAGGGAGTAGACAGCGAGAGGACAGGGAGTAGTCAGGGAGTAGACAGGGAGAGGACAGGGAGTAGACAGGGAGTAGACAGGGAGAGGACAGGGAGAGGACATGGAGTAGACAGGGAGAGGACAGGGAGTAGACAGGGAGTAGACACGGATAGGACAGTGAGTAGACAGGGAGTAGAAAGGGAGTAGACAGGGAGAGGACAGGGAGAGAACAGGAAGTAGACAGGGAGTAAACAGGGAGAGGACAGGGATTAGACAGGGAGAGGACAGGGAGTAGACGGGGAGAGGACAGGGAGTAGACATGGAGAGGACAGGGAGAGGACAAGGAGTAGACAGGGAGTAGACAGGGAGAACAGGGATTAGACAGGGAGAGGACAGGCAGTAGACGGGGAGAGGATAGGAAGTAGACATGGAGAGGACAGGGAGAGGACAAGGAGTAGACAGGGAGTAGACAGGGAGAGGACAGAAATTAGACAGGGAGGCGACCGGGAGAGGACAGGGAATAAACAGGGAGAGGACAGGGAGAGGAGAGGGAAAAGACAGGGAGTGGACAGGGAGATGACAGGGAGTAGACAGGGAGTTGACAGGGAGAGGACAGCGAGTAGACAGGGAGTAGACATGGAGAGGACAGGGAGAGGACAGGGAGTGGACTGGGAGTAGACAGGGAGAGGACAGTGAGAGGACAGGGAGTAGACAGGGAGTAGAAAGGGAGTTGACAAGGAGAGGACAGGGAGTGGACAGGGAGTGGACAGGGAGAGGACAGAGAGTAGACAGGGAGTGGACAGGGAGTGGACAGGGAGAGGACAGGGAGTAGACAGGGAGTAGACAGGGAATAGACAGGGAGAGGACAGGGAGTGGACAGGGAGTGGACAGGGAGAGGACAGCGAGTAGACAGGGAAAGGACAGAGAGTGGGCAGGGAGTAGACAGGGAGAAGACGGGGAGAGGACAGGGAGAGGACAGGGAGAGGACAGGGAGAGGACAGAGTGAAGGCAGGGAGCAGACAGGGAGTATACAGGGAGTAGACAGGGACAGGACAGGGAGAGGACAGGGAGTGGAGAGGGAGAGGACAGGGAGTAGACAGGGAGAGGATAGGGAGTAGACAGGAAGAGGACAGGGAGTAGACAGGGAGTAGACAGGGAGAGGACAGGGAGTAGACAGGGAGTAGACATGGAGTTGACATGGAGAGGACAGGGAGTTGACAGGGAGTAGACAGGGAGAAGACAGGGAATAGACAGGGAGAGGACAGGGAGTAGACATGGAGAGGACAGGGAGTAGACAGGGAGTAGACAGGGAGAGGACAGGGAGAGGACAGGGAGTAGACAGGGAGAGGACAGGGAGTAGACAGGAAGAGGACAGGGAGTAGACAGGGAGTAGACAGGGAGAGGACAGGGAGTTGACAGGGAGTAGATAGGGAGAAGACAGGGAATAGACAGGGAGAGGACAGGGAGAGGACAGGGAGTAGACAGGGAGAGGACAGGGACTAGACATGGAGAGGACAGGGAGTAGACAGGGAGTAGACAGGGAGAGGACAGGGAGAGGACTGGGAGTAGACAGGGAAAGGACAGTGAGTAGACAGGGAGTAGACAGGGGGAGGACAGGGAGAGGACAGGGAGTAGACAGGGAGTAGACAGGGAGAGGACAGGGAGTAGACAGGGAGAGGACAGGGAGTAGACACGTAGTAGACAGGAAGAGGACAGGGAGTAGAGAGGGAGTAGAGAAGGAGTAGACGGGGAGAGGACAGGGAGTAGACAGGGAGTAGACAGGGAGAGGACAGGGAGTACACAGGGAGAGGACCGGGAGCGGACAGGGAGCGGACAGGGAGTAGACAGGGAGAGGACAGGGAGAGGACAGGGAGTAGACAGGGAGAGGACATGGAGTGGACAGGGAGTAGACAGGGAGAGGACAGTGAGTAGACAGGGAGTAGACAGGGGGAGGACAGGGAGAGGACAGGGAGTAGACAGCGAGTAGACAGCGAGAGGACAGGGAGTAGACAGGGAGTAGACAGGGAGAGGACAGGGAGAGGACAGGGAGTAGACAGGGAGTGGACTGGGATAAGACAGGGAGTAGACAGGGAGTAGACAGGGAGCGGACAGGGAGTAGACAGGGAGTAGAAAGGGAGTAGACAGGGAGAGGACAGGGAGAGAACAGGGAGTAGAGAGGGAGTGGTCAGGGAGAGGACAGGGAGAGGACAGCGATTAGATAGCGAGTAGACAGGGATTAGACAGGGAGAGGACAGGAAGTAGACAGGGAGAGGACAGGGAGAGGACAAGGAGTAGACAGGGAGTAGACAGGGAGAGGACAGGGAGTAGACAGGGAGACGAAAGGGAGAGGACAGGGATTAGACAGGGAGAGGACATGGAATAGACAGGGTGTGGACAGGGAGAGGACAGGGAGTGGACAGGGAGAGGGCAGGGAGTAGACAGGGAATAGACACGGAGAGGACAGGGAGAGGACAGGGAGTGGACAGGGAGTAGACAGGGAGAAGACAGGGAGAGGATAGGGAGTAGACAGGGAGTAGATAGGGAGTGGACATGGAGGGGACAGGGAGTGGACAGGGAGTGGACAAGGAGAGGACAGGGTGTAGACAGGGAGTAGACAGGGAATAGACAGGGAGAGGACAGGGAGTGGACAGGGAGTGGTCAGTGAGAGGACAGGGAGTAGACAGGGAATGGATAGGGAGTGGACAGAGATTGGACAGGGACAAGACAGGGAGAGGACAGGGATTAGACAGGGAGAGTACAGGCAGAGGACAGGGAGAGGACAGGGAGTAGACAGGGAGTGGACAGGGAGAGGACAGGGAGAGGACAGGGAGTGGACAGGCAGTAGACAGGGAGTAGACAGTGAGTAGACAGGGAATAGACAGGTAGTGGACAGGGAGAGAACAGGGAGAGGACAGGGAGTGGACAGGGAGTGGACAGGGAGAGGACAGGGAGTAGACACGGAGAGGACAGTGAGTAGACAGGGAGTAGACAGGGAGAGGACAGGGAGACGACAGGGAGTAGACAGGGAGTAGACAGGGAGAGGACAGGGAGTAGACAGGGAGAGGATAGGGAGTAGACAGGAAGAGGACAGGGAATAGACAGGGAGTAGACAGGGAGAGGACAGGGAGTAGACAGGGAGCAGACATGGAGTTGACAGGGAGAGTACAGGGAGTTGACAGGGAGTAGAGAAGGAGTAGACAGGGAGAGGACAGGGAGTAGACAGGGAGTAGACAGGGAGAGGACCGGGAGCGGACAGGGAGCGGACAGGGAGAAGACAGGGAGAGGACAGGGAGAGGACAGGGAGTAGAGAGGGAGATGACAGGGATTAGACAGGGAATGGACAGGGAGTGGACAGGGACTGGACAGGGAGAGGACAGGGAGTAGACAGGGAGTAGACAGCGAGTACACAGGGAGTAGACAGGGAGAGGACAGGGATTAGACAGGGATTAGAAAGGAAGCAGACAGGGATTACATAGGGAGAGAGGACAGGGAGTAGACATGGAGAGGACAGGGAGAGGACAAGGAGTAGACAGGGAGTAGACAGGGAGAGGACAGGGATTAGATAGGGAGACGACCGGGAGAGGACAGGGAATAGACAGGGAGAGGACAGGGAGTAGACAGGGAGTGGACAGGGAGTTGACAGGGAGAGGACAGGGTGTGGACAGGGAGTGGACAGGGAGAGGACAGGGAGTCGACAGGGAGTGGACCAGGAGTGGACAGGGAGAGGACAGGGAGTAGACAGGGAGTAGACAGGGAATAGACAGGGAGAGGACAGGGAGAGGACAGGGATGGACAGGGAGAGGACAGAGAGTAGACAGGGATGGACAGGGAGTGGACAGTTAGTAGACAGGGAGTAGACAGGGAGAGGACAGGGAGAGGACAGGGAGCAGACAGGGAGAAGACAGGGAGAGGACAGGGAGAGGACAGGGAGTAGACAGTGAGAGGACAGGGAGTAGTCAGGGAGTAGACAGGGAGAGGACAGGGAGTAGACAGGGAGTAGACAGGGATAGGACAGGGAGTAGACAGGGAGTAGAAAGGGAGTAGACATGGAGAGGACAGGGTGAGAACAGGAAGTAGACAGGGAGTAAACAGGGAGAGGACAGGGAGAGGACAGGGAGTAGACAGGGAGTACACAGGGAGAACAGGGATTAGACAGGGAGAGGACAGGGAGTAGACAGGGAGAGGACAGGGATTAGATAGGGAGGCAACCGGGAGAGGACAGGGAATAAAAGGGAGAGGACAGGGAAAAGACAGGGAGTGGACAGGGATATGACAGTGAGTAGACAGGGAGTTGACAGGGAGAGGACAGGGAGTAGACAGGGAGTAGACATGGAGAGGACAGGGAGAGGACAGGGAGTGGACTGGGAGTAGACCGGGAGAGGACAGGGAGAGGACAGGGAGTAGACAGGGAGTAGAAATGGAGTTGACAAGGAGAGGACAGGGAGTGGACAGGGAGTGGACAGGGAGAGGACAGAGAGTAGACAGGGAGTGGACCGGGAGTGGACAGGGAGAGGACAGGGAGTAGACAGGGAGTAGACAGGGTATAGACAGGGAGAGGACAGGGAGTGGACAGGGAGTGGACAGGGAGAGGACAGCGAGTAGACAGGGAAAGGACAGAGAGTGGGCAGGGAGTGGACAGGGAGAGGACAGGGACAGGACAGGGAGTAGACAGGGAGTAGACAGGGAGAGGACAGGGAGTAGACAGGGAGTGGACAGGGAGTAGACAGGGTGAGGACAGGAAATAGACAGTGAGAGGACAGGGAAAGGACAGGGAGTTGACAGGGAGAGGAAAGGGAGTAGACAGGGAGTAGACAGGGAGTGGACAGCGAGAGGACAGGGAGTCGACAGGGAGTGGACAGGGAGTGGACAGGGAGAGGACAGGGAGTGGACACGGAGAAGACAGTGAGTAGACAGGGATTAGACAGGGAGAGGACAGGGAGAGAACATGGATTAGACAGGGAGTAGACAGGGAGAGAACAGGGAGAGTACAGGGGGAGTACAGGGAGATGACAGGGATTAGACAGGGAGTAGACAGGGAGTAGACAGGGAGAGGACAGGGACAGGACAGGGAGTAGACAGGGAGTGGACCAGGAGTTGACAAGGAGAGGACAGGGAGTAGACAGGGAGTAGACAGGGAATAGACAGGGAGAGGACAGGGAGAGGAGAGGGATGGACAGGGAGAGGGCAGAGAGTAGACAGGGATGGACAGGGAGTGGACAGTTAGTAGACAGGGAGTAGACAGGGAGAGGACAGGGTGTAGACAGGGAGTAGACAGGGAGAGGACAGGGAGTAGACAGGGAGTAGACAGGGAGTTGACACGGAGAGGACAGGGAGTTGACAGGGAGTAGATAGGGAGAAGACAGGGAATAGACAGGGAGAGGACAGGGAGAGGACAGGGAGTAGACAGGGAGAGGACAGGGAGTAGACATGGAGAGGACAGGGAGTAGACAGGGTGCAGACAGGGATGGACAGGAAGGAGACAGGGAGTTGACAGGGAGAGCACATGGAATAGACAGGGCGTAGACAGCGAGAGGACAGGGGGAGCACTGGGATTAGACAGGGAGAGGACAGGGAGCGGAAACGGAGATGACAGGGAGAAGACAGGGAGAGGACAGGGAGCGGACAGGGAGCGGACAGGGAGTAGACAGGGAGAGGACAGGGAGTAGACAGGGAGAGGACAGGGAGAGGACAGGGAGTATACAGGGAGTGGACAGTTAGTAGACAGGGAGTAGACAGGGAGAGGACAGGGAGAGGACAAGGAGTAGACAGGGAGTAGACAGGGAGAGGACAGGGATTAGATAGGGAGGCGACCGGGAGAGGACCGGGAATAGACAGGGAGAGGACAGGGAGAGGACAGGGAGTAGACAGGGAGTGGACAGGGTGTTGACAGGGAGAGGACAGGGAGTGGACAGGGAGTGGACAGGGAGAGGACAGTGAGAGCACAGGGATGGACAGGGAGAGGACAGAGAGTAGACAGGGATGGACAGGGAGTGGACAGTTAGTAGACAGGGAGTAGACAGGGAGAGGACAGGGAGAGGACAGGGAGCAGACAGGGAGAAGACAGGGAGAGGACAGGGAGAGGACAGGGAGTAGACAGCGAGAGGACAAGGAGTAGTCAGGGAGTAGACAGGGAGAGGACAGGGAGTAGACAGGGAGTAGACAGGGAGAGGACAGGGAGTAGACAGGGAGTAGACAGGGATAGGACAGGGAGTAGACAGGGAGTAGAAAGGGAGTAGACATGGAGAGGACAGGGTGAGAACAGGAAGTAGACAGGGAGTAAACAGGGAGAGGACAGGGAGAGGACAGGGATTAGACAGGGAGAGGACAGGGAGTAGACGGGGAGAAGGACAGGGAGTAGACATGGAGAGGACAGGGAGAGGACAAGGAGTAGACAGGGAGAGGACAGGGATTAGATAGGGAGGCGACCGGGAGAGGACAGGGAATAAACAGGGAGAGGACAGGGAAAAGACAGGGAGTGGACAGGGAGATGAAAGTGAGTAGACAGGGAGTTGACAGGGAGAGGACAGGGAGTAGACAGGGAGTAGACATGGAGAGGACAGGGAGAGGACAGGGAGTGGACTGGGAGTAGACAGGGAGAGGACAGGGAGAGGACAGGGAGTAGACAGGGAGTAGAAATGGAGTTGACAAGGAGAGGACAGGGAGTGGACAGAGAGTAGACAGGGAGTGGACCGGGAGTGGACAGGGATAGGACAGGGAGTAGACAGGGAGTAGACAGGGAATAGACAGGGAGAGGACAGGGAGTGGACAGGGAGTGGACAGGGAGAGGACAGCGAGTAGACAGGGAAAGGACAGAGAGTGGGCAGGGAGTAGACAGGGAGAAGACGGGGAGAGGACAGGGAGAGGACAGGGAGAGGACACGGGGAGCACAGGGTGAAGGCAGGGAGTAGACAGGGAGTATACAGGGAGTAGACAGGGACAGGACAGGGAGAGGACAGGGAGTGGACAGGGAGAGGACAGGGACAGGACAGGGAGTAGACAGGGAGTAGACAGGGAGAGGACAGGGAGTGGACTGGGAGTAGACAGGGTGAGGACAGGAAATAGACAGGGAGTAGACAGGGAGAGGACAGGGAAAGGACAGGGAGTAGACAGGGAGAGGAAAGGGAGTAGACAGGGAGTAGACAGGGAGTGGACAGCGAGAGGACAGGGAGTCGACAGGGAGTGGACAGGGAGTGGACAGGGAGAGGACAGGGAGTGGACACGGAGAAGACAGTGAGTAGACAGGGAGTAGACAGGGAGTGGACAGCGAGAGGACAGGGAGTCGACAGGGAGTGGACAGGGAGTGGACAGGGAGAGGACAGGGAGTGGACACGGAGAAGACAGTGAGTAGACAGGGAGTAGACAGGGAGAGGACAGGGAGAGAACATGGATTAGACAGGGAGTAGAAAGGGAGAGAACAGGGAGAGTACAGGGGGAGTACAGGGAGATGACAGGGATTTGACAGGGAGTAGACAGGGAGAGGACAGGGACAGGACAGGGAGTAGACAGGGAGTGGACCAGGAGTGGACAGGGAGAGGACAGGGTGTAGACAGGGAGTAGACAGGGAATAGACAGGGAGAGGACAGGGAGAGGACAGGGATGGACAGGGAGAGGACAGAGAGTAGACAGGGATGGACAGGGAGTGGACAGTTAGTAGACAGGGAGTAGACAGGGAGAGGACAGGGAGAGGACAGGGTGTAGTCAGGGAGTAGACAGGGAGAGGACAGGGAGTAGACAAGGAGTAGACAGGGAGAGGACAGGGAGTAGACAGGGAGTAGACAGGGATAGGACAGGGAGTAGACAGGGAGTAGAAAGGGAGTAGACATGGAGAGGACAGGGTGAGAACAGGAAGTAGACAGGGAGTAAACAGGGAGAGGACAGAGAGAGGACAGGGATTAGACAGGGAGTAGACATGGAGAGGACAGGGAGTAGACAGGGAGTAGACAGGGAGAGGACAGGGAGAGGACAGGGAGTAGACAGGGAGTAGACACGGAGAGGACAGGGAGTAGACAGGGAGAGGACAGGGAATAGACAGGAAGAGGACAGGGAGTAGACAGGGAGAGGACAGGGAGTAGACAGGGAGTAGACAGGGAGTTGACACGGAGAGGACAGGGAGTTGACAGGGAGTAGATAGGGAGAAGACAGGGCATAGACAGGGAGAGGACAGGGAGAGGACAGGGAGTAGACAGGGAGAAGACAGGGAGTAGACATGGAGAGGACAGGGAGTAGACAGGGTGCGGACAGGGATGGACAGGAAGGAGACAGGGAGTTGACAGGGAGAGCACATGGAATAGACAGGGAGTAGACAGCGAGAGGACAGGGAAAGCACTGGGATTAGACAGGGAGAGGACACGGAGCGGAAACGGAGATGACAGGGAGAAGACAGGGAGAGGACAGGGAGAGGACAGGGGGAGGACAGGGTGAAGGCAGGGAGTAGACAGGGAGTATACTGGGAGTAGACAGGGACAGGACAGGGAGAGGACAGGGAGTGGACAGGGAGAGGACAGGGACAGGACAGGGAGTAGACAGGGAGTAGACAGGGAGAGGACAGGGAGTAGACAGGGATTGGACAGGGAGTAGACAGGGTGAGGACAGGGAATAGACAGGGAGTAGACAGGGAGAGGACAGGGAAAGGACAGGGAGTAGACAGGGAGAGGAAAGGGAGTAGACAGGGAGTAGACAGGGAGTGGACAGCGAGAGGACAGGGAGTCGACAGGGAGTGGACAGGGAGTGGACAGGGAGAGGACAGGGAGTGGACACGGAGAAGACAGGGAGTAGACAGGGAGTAGACAGGGAGAGGACAGGGAGAGAACAGGGATTAGACAGGGAGTAGACAGGGAGAGAACAGGGAGAGTACAGGGAGAGTACAGGGATTAGACAGGGATTAGACAGGGAGTAGACAGGGAGTAGACAGGGAGAGGACAGGGACAGGACAGGGAGTAGACAGGGAGTAGACAGGGAGAGGACAGGGAGTAGACAGGGAGTAGACAGGGAGAGGACAGGGCGTAGACAGGGAGTAGACAGGGAGTTGACTGGGAGAGGACAGGGAGTTGACAGGGAGTAGACAGGGAGAAGACAGGGAATAGACAGGTAGAGGAGAGGGAGAGGAGAGGGAGTAGACAGGGAGTAGACAGGGAGAGAACAGGGAGAGGACTGGGAGTTGACAGGGAGAGGACAGGGAGTAGACAGGGAGCGGACAGGGAGCGGACAAGCAGCAAACAGGGAGTAGACAGGGAGAGGACAGGGAGTAGACGGGGAGTAGACAAGGAGAGGACAGGGAGAGGGCAGGGAATCGACAGGCAGAGGACAGGGAGCAGACAGGGAGCGGACAGGGAGATGACAGGGAGATAAAAGGGAGAAGACAGGGAGAGGACAGGGAGCGGACAGGGAGCAGAAAGGGAGAGGTCAGGGAGTAGACAGGGAAAGGAAAGTGAGTAGACAGGGAGTAGACAGGGTGAGGACAGGGAGAGGACAGGGAGTAGACAGGGAGTAGACAGGTAGAGGACAGGGAGTAGACAGGGAGAGGATAGGGAGTAGACAGGAAGAGGACAGGGAGTAGACAGGGAGTAGACAGGGAGAGGACAGGGAGTAGACAGGGAGTAGACATGGAGTTGACAGGGAGAGGACAGGGAGTTGACAGGGAGTAGACAGGGAGATGACAGGGAATAGACAGGGAGAGGACAGGGAGAGGACAGGGAGTAGACAGGGAGAGGACAGGGAGTAGACATGGAGAGGACAGGGAGTAGACAGGGAGTAGACAGGGAGTGGACAGGGAGTAGACAGGGAGACGAAAGGGAGAGGACAGGGATTAGACAGGGAGAGGACAGGAAGAGGACAGGGAGTAGACAGGGTGTGGACAGGGAGAGGACAGGGAGTGGACAGGGAGAGGACAGGGAGTAGACAGGGAATTGACAGGGAGAGGACAGGGAGAGGACAGGGAGTGGACAGGGAGTAGACAGGGAGAAGACAGGGAGAGGATAGGGAGTAGACAGGGAGTAGATAGGGAGTGGACATGGAGAGGACAGGGAGTGGACAGGGAGTGGACTAGGAGAGGACAGGGAGTAGACAGGGAGTGGACCGGGAGTGGCAGGGAGAGGACAGGGTGTAGACAGGGAGTAGACAGGGAATAGACAGGGAGAGGACAGGGAGTGGACAGGGAGTGGTCAGTGAGAGGACAGGGAGTAGACAGAGTATGGACAGGGAGTGGACAGAGATTGGACAGGGACAAGACAGGGAGAGGGCAGGGATTAGACAGGGAGAGTACAGGCAGAGGACAGGGAGAGGACAGGGAGTAGACAGGGAGTGGACAGGGAGAGGACAGGGAGTGGACAGGGAGTGGACAGGCAGTAGACAGGGAGTAGACAGTGAGTGGACAGGGAATAGACAGGGAGTGGACAGGGAGAGAACAGGGAGAGGACAGGGAGTGGACAGGGAGTGGACAGGGAGAGGACAGGGAGTAGACACGGAGAGGACAGGGATTAGATAGGGATTAGACAGGGAGTAGAGAGGGAGATGACAGGGATTAGACAGGGAGTAGACAGGGAGAGGACAGGGAGAAGACAGGGAGTAGACAGGGAGAGAACAGGGAGAGGATAGGGAGTAGACAGGGATTAGACAGGGAGAGAACAGGGAGAGGACAGGGAGTAGACAGGTACTAGACAGGGAGTAGAAAGGAAGAGGACAGGGAGTAGACAGGGAGAGGACAGGGAGTAGACAGGGAGTAGACAGGGAGTAGACAGGGAGAGGACAGGGAGAGGACAGGGTGAAGGCATGGAGTAGACAGGGAGTATACAGGAAGTAGACAGGGACAGGACAGGGAGAGGACAGGGAGTGGACAGGGAGAGGACAGGGACAGGACAGGGAGTAGACAGGGAGTAGACAGGGAGAGGACAGTGAGTAGACAGGGAGTAGACAGGGAGCAAACAGGGTGAGGACAGGGAGTAGACAGGGAGTAGACAGGGAGAGGACAGGAAAAGGACAGGGAGTAGACAGGGAGAGGACAGGGAGTAGACAGGGAGTAGACAGGGAGTCGACAGCGAGAGGACAGGGAGTCGACAGGGAGTGGACAGGGAGTGGACAGGGAGAGGACAGGGAGTGGACACGGAGAAAACAGGGAGTAGACAGGGAGTAGATAGGGAGAGGACAGGGAGAGAACAGGGATTAGACAGGGAGTAGACAGGGAGAGGACAGGGAGAGTACAGGGAGAGTACAGGGAGATGACAGGGAGTAGACAGGGAGTAGACAGGGAGAGGACAGGGACAGGACAGGGAGTAGACAGGGAGAGGACAGGGAGTAGACAGGGAGTAGACAGGGAGTTGACTGGGAGAGGACAGGGAGTTGACAGGCAGCAAACAGCGAGTAGACAGGGAGAGGACAGGGAGTAGACAGGGAGTAGACAGGGAGAGGACAGGGAGATGGCAGGGAATCGACAGGCAGAGGACAGGGAGCAAACAGGGAGCGGACAGGGAGATGACAGGGAGATAACAGGGAGAAGACAGGGAGAGGACAGGGAGCGGACAGGGAGCAGACAGGGAGAGGACAGGGAGTAGACAGTGAAAGGACAGTGAGTAGACAGGGAGTAGGCAGGGAGAGGACAGGGAGAGGACAGGGAGTAGACAGGGAGTAGACAGGGACAGGACAGGGTGTTGACAGGGAGAGGACAGGGAGTAGACAGGAAGAGGACAGGGAGTAGACATGGAGTAGACAGGGAGAGGACATGGACTAGACAAGGAGTAGACATGGAGTTGACAGGGAGAGGACAGGGAGTTGACAGGGAGTAGACAGGGAGAAGACAGGGAATAGACAGGGAGAGGACAGGGAGAGGACAGGGAGTAGACAGGGAGAGGACAGGGAGTAGACAGGGAGAGGACAGGGAGTAGACAGGGAGTAGACAGGGAGAGGACAGGGAGTAGACAGGGAGAGGACAGGGAGTAGACAGGAAGAGGACAGGGAGTAGACAGGGAGTAGACAGGGAGAGGACAGGGAGTAGACAGTGAGTAGACAGGGAGTTGACAGGGAGAGGACAGGGAGTTGACAGGGAGTAGACAGGTAGAAGACAGGGAATAGACAGGGAGAGGACAGGGAGAAGACAGGGAGTAGACAGGGAGAGGACAGGGAGTCGACAGGGAGTAGACATGGAGTTGACAGGGAGTAGACAGGGAGTTGAAAGGGAGTAGACAGGGAGTAGACAGGGAGAGGACAGGGAGTTGACAGGGAGTAGACAGGTAGAAGACAGGGAATAGACAGGGAGAGGACAGGGAGAAGACAGGGAGTAGACAGGGAGAGGACAGGGAGTAGACATCGAGAGGACAGGGAGTAGACAGGGAGTAGACAGGGAGAGGACAGGGAGAGGACTGGGAGTAGACAGGGAAAGGACAGTGAGTAGACAGGGAGTAGACAGGGAGAGGACAGGGAGAGGACAGGGAGTAGAAAGGGAGTAGACAGGGAGAGGACAGGGAGTAGACAGGGAGAGGACAGGGAGTAGACAGGTAGTAGACAGGGAGAGGACAGGGAGTAGAGAGGGAGTAGACAGGGAGAGGACAGGGAGTACACAGGGAGTTGACAGGGAGAGAACAGGGAGTAGACAGGGAGAGGACAGGGAGTAGACAGGGAGTAGACAGGGAGAGGACAGGAAGAGGACAGGGATTGGACAGGGATTAGACAGGGAGTAGACAGGGATTAGACAGGGAGAGGACAGGGAGTAGACAGGGAGAGGGCAGGAAGTAGACAGAGAGAGGACAGGGAGAGGACAGGGAGAGAACAGGGAGTGGACAGGGAGAAGACAGGGAGTAGACAGGGAGTAGACAGGGAGAGGACAGGGATTGGACAGGGACAAGACAGGGAGAGGGCAGGGATTAGACAGGGAGAGTACAGGCAGAGGACAGGGAGAGGACAGGGAGTAGACAGGGAGTGGACAGGGAGAGGACAGGGAGTAGACAGGGAGCGGACAGGCAGCAGACGGGGAGTAGACAGGGAGTAGACAGGGAGAGGACAGGGAGAGGGCAGGGAATCGACAGGCAGAGGACAGGGAGCAGTCAGTGAGATGACAGGGAGATAACAGGGAGAAGACAGGGAGAGGACAGGGAGCGGAGAGGGAGCAGACAGGGAGAAGACAGGGAGAGGACAGGGAGTAGACAGGGAAAGGACAGTGAGTAGACAGGGAGTAGACAGGGAGAGGACAGGGAGAGGACAGGGAGTAGACAGGGAGAGGACAGGGAGTAGACAGGGAGAGGACAGGAAGTAGACAGGGAGAGGACAGGGAGTAGACAGGGAGTAGACAGGGAGAGGACAGGGAGTAGACAGGGAGTAGACAGGGAGAGGACAGGGAGTAGACAGTGAGAGGACAGGGAGTAGAAAGGGAGTAGACAGGGAGTAGACAGGGAGAGGACAGGGAGAGAACTGGGAGTAGACAGGGAGTAGACAGGGAGAGGACAGGGAGAGGACACGGATTGGACAGGGATTAGACAGGGAGTTGACAGGGATTAGACTGGGAGAGGACAGGGAGTAGACAGGGAGACGATAGGAAGTATAGAGGGAGAGGACAGGGAGAGGACAGGGAGTAGACAGGGAGAGGACTGGGATTAGAAAGGGAGAGGACAGGGATTAGACAGGGAGAGGACAGGGAGTAGACAGGGAGAGGACAGGAAGTATAGAGGGAGAGGACAGGGAGAGAACTGGGAGTAGACAGGGATTAGACAGGGAGAGGACAGGGAGAGGACAGGGATTGGACAGGGATTAGACAGGGAGAGGACAGGGAGTAGACAGGGAGTGGACAGGGAGAGGACAGGGAGTAGACAGGGGGTAGACAGGGAGAGGACAGGGGGTAGACAGGGAGTAGACAGGGAGAGGACAGGGAGAGGACAGTGAGTGGACAGGGAGTAGACAGGGAGAGGCCAGGAGTAAACAGGGAGAAGACAAGGAGAGGACAGGGAGAGGACAGGGAGTTGACAGGGAGAAGACAGGGAGAGGACAGGGAGGGGACAGGGAGGGGACAGGGAGTAGACAGGGAGAGGACAGGGAGATAACAGGGAGAGGACAGGGAGTAGACAGGGAGTAGACAGGGAGAGGACAGGGAGAGGACATGGAGTAGACAGGGAGAGGACAGGGAGTAGACAGGGAGTAGACACGGATAGGACAGTGAGTAGACAGGGAGTAGAAAGGGAGTAGACAGGGAGAGGACAGGGAGAGAACAGGAAGTAGACAGGGAGTAAACAGGGAGAGGACAGGGATTAGACAGGGAGAGGACAGGGAGTAGACGGGGAGAGGACAGGGAGTAGACATGGAGAGGACAGGGAGAGGACAAGGAGTAGACAGGGAGTAGACAGGGAGAACAGGGATTAGACAGGGAGAGGACAGGGAGTAGACGGGGAGAGGATAGGAAGTAGACATGGAGAGGACAGGGAGAGGACAAGGAGTAGACAGGGAGTAGACAGGGAGAGGACAGGAATTAGACAGGGAGGCGACCGGGAGAGGACAGGGAATAAACAGGGAGAGGACAGGGAGAGGAGAGGGAAAAGACAGGGAGTGGACAGGGAGATGACAGGGAGTAGACAGGGAGTTGACAGGGAGAGGACAGCGAGTAGACAGGGAGTAGACATGGAGAGGACAGGGAGAGGATAGGGAGTGGACTGGGAGTAGACAGGGAGAGGACAGTGAGAGGACAGGGAGTAGACAGGGAGTAGAAAGGGAGTTGACAAGGAGAGGACAGGGAGTGGACAGGGAGTGGACAGGGAGAGGACAGAGAGTAGACAGGGAGTGGACCGGGAGTGGACAGGGAGAGGACAGGGAGTAGACAGGGAGTAGACAGGGAATAGACAAGGAGAGGACAGGGAGTGGACAGGGAGTGGACAGGGAGAGGACAGCGAGTAGACAGGGAAAGGACAGAGAGTGGGCAGGGAGTAGACAGGGAGAAGACGGGGAGAGGACAGGGAGAGGACAGGGAGAGGACAGGGAGAGGACAGGGTGAAGGCAGGGAGTAGACAGGGAGTATACAGGGGGTAGACAGGGACAGGACAGGGAGAGGACAGGGAGTGGACAGGGAGAGGACAGGGACAGGACAGGGAGTAGACAGGGAGCAGACAGGGAGAGGACAGGGAGTAGACAGGGAGAAGACAGGGAATAGACAGGGAGAGGAGAGGGAGAGGACAGGGAGTAGACATGGAGAGGACAGGGAGTAGACATGGAGAGGACAGGGAGTAGACAGGGAGTAGACAGGGAGAGGACAGGGAGAGGACTGGGTGTAGACAGGGAGAGGACAGGGAGTAGACAGGGAGCGGACAGGGAGCGGACAGGCAGCAAACAGGGAGTTGACAGGGAGAGGACAGGGAGTAGACAGGGAGTAGACAGGGAGAGGACAGGGAGAGGGCAGGGAATCGACAGGCAGAGGACAGGGAGCAGACAGGGAGCAGACAGGGAGATGACAGGGAGATAACAGGGAGAAGACAGGGAGAGGACAGGGAGCGGACAGGGAGCAGACAGGGAGAGGACAGGGAGTAGACAGGGAAAGGACAGTGAGTAGACAGGGAGTAGACAGGGAGAGGACAGGGAGATGACAGGGAGTAGACAGGGAGTAGACAGGGAGAGGACAGGGAGTAGACAGGGAGAGGATAGGGAGTAGACAGGAAGAGGACAGGGAGTAGACAGGGAGTAGACAGGGAGAGGACAGGGAGTAGACAGGGAGTAGACATGGAGTTGACAGGGAGAGGACAGGGAGTTGACAGGGAGTAGACAGGGAGAAGACAGGGAATAGACAGGGAGAGGACAGGGAGTAGACATGGAGAGGACAGGGAGTTGACAGGGAGTAGACAGGGAGAGGACAGGGAGAGCACAGGGAGTAGACAGGGAGTAGACAGGGAGAGGACAGGGAGTAGACAGGGAGAGGACAGGGAGTAGACAGGAAGAGGACAGGGAGTAGACAGGGAAAGGACAGTGAGTAGACAGGGAGTAGACAGGGAGAGGACAGGGAGAGGACAGGGAGTAGACAGGGAGTAGACAGGGAGAGGACAGGGAGTAGACAGGGAGAGGACAGGGAGTAGACAGGTAGTAGACAGGAAGAGGACAGGGAGTAGAGAGGGAGTAGAGAAGGAGTAGACAGGGAGAGGACAGGGAGTAGACAGGAAGTAGACAGGGAGAGGACAGGGAGTAGACAGGGAGAGGACCGGGAGCGGACAGGGAGCGGACAGGGAGTAGACAGGGAGAGGACAGGGAGAGGACAGGGAGTAGACAGGGAGAGGGCATGGAGTGGACAGGGAGTAGACAGGGAGAGGACAGTGAGTGGACAGGGAGTTGACAGGGGGAGGAGAGGGAGAGGACAGGGAGTAGACAGGGAGTAGACAGCGAGAGGACAGGGAGTAGACAGGGAGTAGACAGGGAGAGGACAGGGAGAGGACAGGGAGTAGACAGGGAGTGGACTGGGATAAGACAGGGAGTAGACAGGGAGTAGACAGGGAGCGGACAGGGAGTAGACAGGGAGTAGAAAGGGAGTAGACAGGGAGAGGACAGGGAGAGAACAGGGAGTAGAGAGGGAGTGGACAGGGAGAGGACAAGGAGAGGACAGCGATTAGATAGCGAGTAGACAGGGATTACACAGGGAGAGGACAGGAAGTAGACAGGGAGAGGACAGGGAGAGGACAAGGAGTAGACAGGGAGTAGACAGGGAGAGGACAGGGAGTAGACAGGGAGACGAAAGGGAGAGGACAGGGATTAGACAGGGAGAGGACAGGGAGAGGACATGGAGTAGACAGGGTGTGGACAGGGAGAGGACAGGGAGTGGACAGGGAGAGGACAGGGAGTAGACAGGGAATAGACAGGGAGAGGACAGGGAGAGGACAGGTAGTGGACAGGGAGTAGACAGGGAGAAGACAGGGAGAGGATAGGGAGTAGACAGGGAGTAGATAGGGAGTGGACATGGAGAGGACAGGGAGTGGACAGGGAGTGGACAAGGAGAGGACAGGGAGTAGACAGGGAGTTGACCGGGAGTGGCAGGGAGAGGACAGGGTGTAGACAGGGAGTAGACAGGGAATAGACAGGGAGAGGACAGGGAGTGGACAGGGAGTGGTCAGTGAGAGGAGTGGGAGTAGACAGGGAATGGACAGGGAGTGGACAGAGATTGGACAGGGACAAGACAGGGAGAGGACAGGGATTAGACAGGGAGAGTACAGGCAGAGGACAGGGAGAGGACAGGGAGTAGACAGGGAGTGGACAGGGAGAGGACAGGGAGAGGACAGGGAGTAGAGAGGGAGATGACAGGGATTAGACAGGGAATGGACAGGGAGTGGGCAGGGACTGGACAGGGAGAGGACAGGGAGTAGACAGGGAGTAGACAGCGAGTACACAGGGAGTAGACAGGGAGAGGACAGGGAGTAGACAGGGAGTAGACAGGGGGAGAACAGGGAGAGGACAGGGAGTAGACAGGTACTAGACAGGGAGTAGAAAGGGAGAGGACAGGGAGTAGACAGGGAGAGGACAGGAAGTAGACAGGGAGTGGACAGGGAGAGGACAGGGAGTAGACAGGGGGTAGACAGGGAGAGGACAGGGGGTAGACAGGGAGTAGACAGGGAGAGGACAGGGAGAGGACAGTGAGTGGACAGGGAGTAGACAGGGAGAGGACAGGAGTAAACAGGGAGAAGACAAGGAGAGGACAGGGAGTTGACAGGGAGAAGACAGGGAGAGGACAGGGAGGGGACAGGGAGGGGACAGGGAGTAGACAGGGAGAGGACAGGGAGATAACAGGGAGAGGACAGGGAGTAGACAGGGAGTAGACAGGGAGAGGACAGGGAGAGGACATGGAGTAGACAGGGAGAGGACAGGGAGTAGACAGGGAGTAGACACGGATAGGACAGTGAGTAGACAGGGAGTAGAAAGGGAGTAGACAGGGAGAGGACAGGGAGAGAACAGGAAGTAGACAGGGAGTAAACAGGGAGAGGACAGGGATTAGACAGGGAGAGGACAGGGAGTAGACGGGGAGAGGACAGGGAGTAGACATGGAGAGGACAGGGAGAGGACAAGGAGTAGACAGGGAGTAGACAGGGAGAACAGGGATTAGACAGGGAGAGGACAGGGAGTAGACGGGGAGAGGATAGGAAGTAGACATGGAGAGGACAGGGAGAGGACAAGGAGTAGACAGGGAGTAGACAGGGAGAGGACAGGAATTAGACAGGGAGGCGACCGGGAGAGGACAGGGAATAAACAGGGAGAGGACAGGGAGAGGAGAGGGAAAAGACAGGGAGTGGACAGGGAGATGACAGGGAGTAGACAGGGAGTTGACAGGGAGAGGACAGCGAGTAGACAGGGAGTAGACATGGAGAGGACAGGGAGAGGATAGGGAGTGGACTGGGAGTAGACAGGGAGAGGACAGTGAGAGGACAGGGAGTAGACAGGGAGTAGAAAGGGAGTTGACAAGGAGAGGACAGGGAGTGGACAGGGAGTGGACAGGGAGAGGACAGAGAGTAGACAGGGAGTGGACCGGGAGTGGACAGGGAGAGGACAGGGAGTAGACAGGGAGTAGACAGGGAATAGACAAGGAGAGGACAGGGAGTGGACAGGGAGTGGACAGGGAGAGGACAGCGAGTAGACAGGGAAAGGACAGAGAGTGGGCAGGGAGTAGACAGGGAGAAGACGGGGAGAGGACAGGGAGAGGACAGGGAGAGGACAGGGAGAGGACAGGGTGAAGGCAGGGAGTAGACAGGGAGTATACAGGGGGTAGACAGGGACAGGACAGGGAGAGGACAGGGAGTGGACAGGGAGAGGACAGGGACAGGACAGGGAGTAGACAGGGAGCAGACAGGGAGAGGACAGGGAGTAGGCAGGGAGTAGACAGGGAGTAGACAGGGAGAGGACAGGGAGTAGACAGGGAGTAGACAGGTAGAGGACAGGGAGTAGACAGGGAGTAGACAGGGAGTTGACTGGGAGAGGACAGGGAGGTGACAGGGAGTAGACAGGGAGAAGACAGGGAATAGACAGGGAGAGGAGAGGGAGAGGACAGGGAGTAGACATGGAGAGGACAGGGAGTAGACATGGAGAGGACAGGGAGTAGACAGGGAGTAGACAGGGAGAGGACAGGGAGAGGACTGGGTGTAGACAGGGAGAGGACAGGGAGTAGACAGGGAGCGGACAGGGAGCGGACAGGCAGCAAACAGGGAGTTGACAGGGAGAGGACAGGGAGTAGACAGGGAGTAGACAGGGAGAGGACAGGGAGAGGGCAGGGAATCGACAGGCAGAGGACAGGGAGCAGACAGGGAGCAGACAGGGAGATGACAGGGAGATAACAGGGAGAAGACAGGGAGAGGACAGGGAGCGGACAGGGAGCAGACAGGGAGAGGACAGGGAGTAGACAGGGAAAGGACAGTGAGTAGACAGGGAGTAGACAGGGAGAGGACAGGGAGATGACAGGGAGTAGACAGGGAGTAGACAGGGAGAGGACAGGGAGTAGACAGGGAGAGGATAGGGAGTAGACAGGAAGAGGACAGGGAGTAGACAGGGAGTAGACAGGGAGAGGACAGGGAGTAGACAGGGAGTAGACATGGAGTTGACAGGGAGAGGACAGGGAGTTGACAGGGAGTAGACAGGGAGAAGACAGGGAATAGACAGGGAGAGGACAGGGAGTAGACATGGAGAGGACAGGGAGTTGACAGGGAGTAGACAGGGAGAGGACAGGGAGAGCACAGGGAGTAGACAGGGAGTAGACAGGGAGAGGACAGGGAGTAGACAGGGAGAGGACAGGGAGTAGACAGGAAGAGGACAGGGAGTAGACAGGTAGTAGACAGGGAGAGGACAGGGAGTAGACAGGGAGTAGACAGGGAGTTGACACGGAGAGGACAGGGAGTTGACAGGGAGTAGATAGGGAGAAGCCAGGGAATAGACAGGGAGAGGACAGGGAGAGGACAGGGAGTAAACAGGGAGAGGAGAGGGAGTAGACATGGAGAGGACAGGGAGTAGACAGGGAGTAGACAGGGAGAGGACAGGGAGAGGACTGGGAGTAGACAGGGAAAGGACAGTGAGTAGACAGGGAGTAGACAGGGAGAGGACAGGGAGAGGACAGGGAGTAGACAGGGAGTAGACAGGGAGAGGACAGGGAGTAGACAGGGAGAGGACAGGGAGTAGACAGGTAGTAGACAGGAAGAGGACAGGGAGTAGAGAGGGAGTAGAGAAGGAGTAGACAGGGAGAGGACAGGGAGTAGACAGGGAGTAGACAGGGAGAGGACAGGGAGTAGACAGGGAGAGGACCGGGAGCGGACATGGAGCGGACAGGGAGTAGACAGGGAGAGGACAGGGAGAGGACAGGGAGTAGACAGGGAGAGGGCATGGAGTGGACAGGGAGTAGACAGGGAGAGGACAGTGAGTGGACAGGGAGTAGACAGGGGGAGGAGAGGGAGAGGACAGGGAGTAGACAGGGAGTAGACAGCGAGAGGACAGGGAGTAGACAGGGAGTAGACAGGGAGAGGACAGGGAGTAGACAGGGAGTGGACTGGGATAAGACAGGGAGTAGACAGGGAGTAGACAGGGAGCGGACAGGGAGTAGACAGGGAGTAGAAAGGGAGTAGACAGGGAGAGGACAGGGAGAGAACAGGGAGTAGAGAGGGAGTGGACAGGGAGAGGACAAGGAGAGGACAGCGATTAGATAGCGAGTAGACAGGGATTACACAGGGAGAGGACAGGAAGTAGACAGGGAGAGGACAGGGAGAGGACAAGGAGTAGACAGGGAGTAGACAGGGAGAGGACAGGGAGTAGACAGGGAGACGAAAGGGAGAGGACAGGGATTAGACAGGGAGAGGACAGGGAGAGGACATGGAGTAGACAGGGTGTGGACAGGGAGAGGACAGGGAGTGGACAGGGAGAGGACAGGGAGTAGACAGGGAATAGACAGGGAGAGGACAGGGAGAGGACAGGGAGTGGACAGGGAGTAGACAGGGACAAGACAGGGAGAGGATAGGGAGTAGACAGGGAGTAGATAGGGAGTGGACATGGAGAGGACAGGGAGTGGACAGGGAGTGGACAAGGAGAGGACAGGGAGTAGACAGGGAGTTGACCGGGAGTGGCAGGGAGAGGACAGGGTGTAGACAGGGAGTAGACAGGGAATAGACAGGGAGAGGACAGGGAGTGGACAGGGAGTGGTCAGTGAGAGGAGTGGGAGTAGACAGGGAATGGACAGGGAGTGGACAGAGATTGGACAGGGACAAGACAGGGAGAGGACAGGGATTAGACAGGGAGAGTACAGGCAGAGGACAGGGAGAGGACAGGGAGTAGACAGGGAGTGGACAGGGAGAGGACAGGGAGAGGACAGGGAGTAGAGAGGGAGATGACAGGGATTAGACAGGGAATGGACATGGAGTGGGCAGGGACTGGACAGGGAGAGGACAGGGAGTAGACAGGGAGTAGACAGCGAGTACACAGGGAGTGGACAGGGAGAGGACAGGGAGTAGACAGGGAGTAGACAGGGGGAGAACAGGGAGAGGACAGGGAGTAGACAGGTACTAGACAGGGAGTAGAAAGGGAGAGGACAGGGAGTAGACAGGGAGAGGACAGGAAGTAGACAGGGAGTAGACAGATAGTAGACAGGGAGAGGACAGTGTGTAGACAGGGAGTAGACAGGGAGAGGACAGGGAGAGGACAGGGATTTGACAGGGATTAGAAAGGGAGCAGACAGGGATTACATAGGGAGAGAGGACAGGGAGAGGACAAGGAGTAGACAGGGAGTAGACAGGGAGAGGACAGGGATTAGATAGGGAGACGACCGGGAGAGGAGAGGGAATAGACAGGGAGAGGACAGGGAGAGGACAGGGAGTAGACAGGGAATGGACAGGGAGTTGACAGGGAGAGGACAGGGTGTGGACAGGGAGTGGACAGGGAGAGGACAGGGAGTCGACAGGGAGTGGACCAGGAGTGGACAGGGAGAGGACAGGGAGTAGACAGGGAGTAGACAGGGTATAGACAGGGAGAGGACAGGGAGAGGACAGGGATGGACAGGGAGTGGACAGTTAGTAGACAGGGAGTAGACAGGGAGAGGACAGGGAGAGGACAGGGAGCAGACAGGGAGAAGACAGAGAGAGGATAGGGAGAGGACAGGGAGTAGACAGCGAGAGGACAGGGAGTAGTCAGGGAGTAGACAGGGAGAGGACAGGGAGTAGACAGGGAGTAGACAGGGAGAGGACAGGGAGTAGACAGGGAGTAGACAGGGATAGGACAGGGAGTAGACAGGGAGTAGAAAGGGAGTAGAAATGGAGAGGACAGGGTGAGAACAGGAAGTAGACAGGGAGTAAACAGGGAGAGGACAGGGAGAGGACAGGGATTAGACAGGGAGAGGACAGGGAGTAGACGGGGAGAGGACAGGGAGTAGACATGGAGAGGACAGGGAGAGGACAAGGAGTAGACAGGGAGTAGACAGGGAGAACAGGGATTAGACAGGGAGAGGACAGGGAGTAGACGGGGAGAGGACAGGGAGTAGACATGGAGAGGACAGGGAGAGGACAAGGAGTAGACAGGGAGTAGACAGGGAGAGGACAGGGATTAGATAGGGAGGCGACCGGGAAAGGACAGGGAATAAACAGGGAGAGGAGAGATAAGACAGGGAGTGGACAGGGAGATGACAGTGAGTAGACATGGAGTTGACAGGGAGAGGACAGGGAGTAGACAGGGAGTAGACATGGAGAGGACAGGGAGAGGACAGGGAGTGGACTGGGAGTAGACAGGGAGAGGACAGGGAGTAGACAGGGAGTAGAAAGGGAGTTGACAAGGAGAGGACAGGGAGTGGACAGGGAGTGGACAGGGAGAGGACAGAGAGTAGACAGGGAGTGGACCGGGAGCGGACAGGGAGAGGACAGGGAGTAGACAGGGAGTAGACAGGGAATAGACAGGGAGAGGACAGGGAGTGGACAGGGAGTGGACAGGGAGAGGACAGCGAGTAGACAGGGAAAGGACAGAGAGTGGGCAGGGAGTAGCCAGGGAGAAGATGGGGAGAGGACAGGGAGAGGACAGGGAGAGGACAGGTGGAGCACAGGGTGAAGGCAGTGTGTAGACAGGGAGTATACAGGGAGTAGACAGGGACAGGACAGGGAGAGGACTGGGAGTGGACAGGGAGAGGACAGGGACAGGACAGGGAGTAGACAGGGAGTAGACAGGGAGAGGACAGGGAGTAGACAGGGAGTAAACATGGAGTTGACAGGGTGAGGACAGGGAATAGACAGGGAGTAGACAGGGAGAGGACAGGGAAAGGACAGGGAGTAGACAGGGAGAGGAAAGGGAGTAGACAGGGAGTAGACAGGGAGTGGACAGCGAGAGGACAGGGAGTCGACAGGGAGTGGACAGGGAGAGGACAGGGAGTGGACACGGAGAAGGAAGTGAGTAGACAGGGAGTAGACAGGGAGAGGACAGGGAGAGAACAGGGATTAGACAGGGAGTAGACAGGGAGAGAACAGGGAGAGTACAGGGAGAGTACAGGGAGATGACAGGGATTAGACAGGGATTAGACAGGGAGTAGACAGGGAGAGGACAGGGACAGGACAGGGAGTAGACAGGGAGTGGACCAGGAGTGGACAGGGAGAGGACAGGGAGTAGACAGGGAGTAGACAGGGAATAGACAGGGAGAGGACAGGGAGAGGACAGGGAGTAGTCAGGGAGTAGACAGGGAGAGGACAGGGAGTAGACAGGGAGTAGACAGGGAGAGGACAGGGAGTAGACAGGGAGTAGACAGGGATAGGACAGGGAGTAGACAGGGAGTAGAAAGGGAGTAGACATGGAGAGGACAGGGTGAGAACAGGAAGTAGACAGGGAGTAAACAGGGAGAGGACAGGGAGAGGACAGGGATTAGACAGGGAGAGGACAGGGAGCAGACGGGGAGAGGACAGGGAGTAGACATGGAGAGGACAGGGAGAGGACAAGGAGTAGACAGGGAGTAGACAGGGAGAGGACAGGGATTAGATAGGGAGGCGACCGGGAGAGGACAGGGAATAAACAGGGAGAGGACAGGGAAAAGACAGGGAGTGGACAGGGAGATGACAGGGAGTAGACAGGGAGTTGACAGGGAGAGGACAGGGAGTAGACAGGGAGTAGACAGGGAGTAGACATGGAGAGGACATGGAGAGGACAGGGAGTGGACTGGGAGTAGACAGGGAGAGGACAGGGAGAGGACAGGGAGTAGACAGGGAGTAGAAAGGGAGTTGACAAGGAGAGGACAGGGAGTGGACAGGGAGAGGACAGAGAGTAGACAGGGAGTGGACCGGGAGTGGACAGGGAGAGGACAGGGAGTAGACAGGGAGTAGACAGGGAGTAGACAGGGAGAGGACAGGGAGTGGACAGGGAGTGGACAGGGAGAGGACAGCGAGTAGACAGGGAAAGGACAGAGAGTGGGCAGGGAGGAGACAGGGAGAAGACGGTGAGAGGACAGGGAGAGGACAGGGAGAGGACAGGGGGAGGACAGGGTGAAGGCAGGGAGTAGACAGGGAGTATACTGGGAGTAGACAGGGACAGGACAGGGAGAGGACAGGGAGTGGACAGGGAGAGGACAGGGACAGGACAGGGAGTAGACAGGGAGTAGACAGGGAGAGGACAGGGAGTAGACAGGGATTGGACAGGGAGTAGACAGGGTGAGGACAGGGAATAGACAGGGAGTAGACAGGGAGAGGACAGGGAAAGGACAGGGAGTAGACAGGGAGAGGAAAGGGAGTAGACAGGGAGTAGACAGGGAGTGGACAGCGAGAGGACAGGGAGTCGACAGGGAGTGGACAGGGAGTGGACAGGGAGAGGACAGGGAGTGGACACGGAGAAGACAGGGAGTAGACAGGGAGTAGACAGGGAGAGGACAGGGAGAGAACAGGGATTAGACAGGGAGTAGACAGGGAGAGAACAGGGAGAGTACAGGGAGATCACAGGGATTAGACAGGGAGTAGACAGGGAGAAGACAGGGAGAGGACAGGGACAGGACAGGGAGTAGACAGGGAGTAGACAGGGAGAGGACAGGGAGTAGACAGGGAGTAGACAGGGAGAGGACAGGGCGTAGACAGGGAGTAGACAGGGAGTTGACTGGTAGAGGACAGGGAGTTGACAGGGAGTAGACAGGGAGAAGACAGGGAATAGACAGGTAGAGGAGAGGGAGAGGAGAGGGAGTAGACAGGGAGTAGACAGGGAGAGAACAGGGAGAGGACTGGGAGTTGACAGGGAGAGGACAGGGAGTAGACAGGGAGAGGAGAGGGAGTAGACAGGGAGAGGACAGGGAGTAGACATGGAGAGGACAGGGAGTAGACAGGGAGTAGACAGGGAGAGGACAGGGAGAGGAATGGGAGTAGACAGGGAGAGGACAGGGAGTAGACAGGGAACGGACAGGGAGCGGACAGGCAGCAAACAGGGAGTAGACAGGGAGAGGACAGGGAGTTGACAGGGAGTAGACAGGGAGAGGACAGGGAGAGGGCAGGGAATCGACAGGCAGAGGACAGGGAGCAAACAGGGAGCGGACAGGGAGATGACAGGGAGATAACAGGGAGAAGACAGGGAGAGGACAGGGAGCGGACAGGGAGCAGACAGGGAGAGGACAGGGAGTAGACAGTGAAAGGACAGTGAGTAGACAGGGAGTAGACAGGGAGAGGACAGGGAGAGGACAGGGAGTAGACAGGGAGTAGACAGGGACAGGACAGGGAGTTGACAGGGAGAGGACAGGGAGTAGACAGGAAGAGGACAGGGAGTAGACAGGGAGAGGACATGGAGTAGACAGGGAGTAGACATGGAGTTGCCAGGGAGAGGACAGGGAGTTGACAGGGAGTAGACAGGGAGAAGACAGGGAATAGAGAGGGAGAGGACAGGGAGTAGACAGGGAGAGGACAGGGAGTAGACATGGAGAGGACAGGGAGTAGACAGGGAGAGGACAGGGAGTAGACAGGGAGTAGACAGGGAGAGGACAGGGAGTAGACAGGGAGAGGACAGGGAGTAGACAGGAAGAGGACAGGGAGTAGACAGGGAGTAGACAGGGAGAGGACAGGGAGTAGACAGTGAGTAGACAGGGAGTTGACAGGGAGAGGACAGGGAGTTGAGAGGGAGTAGACAGGTAGAAGACAGGGAATAGACAGGGAGAGGACATGGAGAAGACAGGGAGTAGACAGGGAGAGGACAGGGAGTAGACATCGAGAGGACAGGGAGCAGACATGGAGTAGACAGGGAGAGGACAGGGAGAGGACTGGGAATAGACAGGGAAAGGACAGTGAGTAGACAGGGAGTAGACAGGGAGAGGACAGGGAGAGGACAGGGAGTAGAAAGGGAGTAGACAGGGAGAGGACAGGGAGTAGACAGGGAGAGGACAGGGAGTAGACAGGTAGTAGACAGGGAAGGGAAAGGAGGAGTAGAGAGGGAGTAGACAGGGAGAGGACAGGGAGTACACAGGGAGTAGACAGGGAGAGAACAGGGAGTAGACAGGGAGAGGACAGGGAGTAGACAGGGAGTAGACAGGGAGAGGACAGGGAGAGAACAGGGAGTAGACAGGGAGTAGACAGGGAGAGGACAGGAAGAGGACAGGGATTGGACAGGGATTAGACAGGGAGTAGACAGGGATTAGACAGGGAGATTACAGGGAGAGAACAGGGAGTGGACAGGGAGAGGGCAGGAAGTAGACAGAGAGAGGACAGGGAGAGGACAGGGAGAGAACAGGGAGTGGACAGGGAGAAGACAGGGAGTAGACAGGGAGTAGAGAGGGAGAGGACAGGGAGAGAACAGGGAGTGGACAGGGAGAGGACAGGGACAGGACAGGGAGTAGACAGGGAGTAGACAGGGAGAGGACAGGGAGTAGACAGGGAGTAGACAGGGAGATTACAGGGAGAGAACAGGGAGTGGACAGGGTGAAGACAGGGAGTAGACAGGGAGTAGACAGGGAGAGGACAGGGAGAGAACAGGTAGTGGACAGGGAGAGGACAGGGACAGGACAGGGAGTAGACAGGGAGTAGACAGGAAGAGGACAGGGAGTAGACAGGGAGTAGACAGGGAGAGGACAGGGACAGGACAGGGAGTAGACAGGGAGTAGACAGGAAGAGGACAGGGAGTAGACAGGGAGTAGACAGGGCGAGGACAGGAAGTAGACAGGGAGTAGACAGGGAGTTGACAGGGAGAGGACAGGGAGTTGACAGGGAGTAGACAGGGACAAGACAGGGAATAGACAGGGAGAGGACAGGGAGAGGATAGGGAGTAGACAGGGAGAGGACAGGGAGTAGACATGGAGAGGACACGGAGTAGACATGGAGTAGACAGGGAGAGGACAGGGAGAGGACTGGGAGTAGACAGGGAGAGGACAGGGAGCAGACAGGGAACGGACAGGCAGCAGACAGGGAGTAGACAGGGAGAGGACAGGGAGAGGGCAGGGAATCGACAGGCAGAGGACAGGGAGCGGACAGGGAGCAGTCAGTGAGATGAAAGGGAGATAACAGGGAGAAGACAGGGAGAGGACAGGGAGCGGACAGGGAGCAGACAGGGAGAGGACAGGGAGAGGACAGGGAGTAGACAGGGAGAGGACAGGGAGAGGACAGGGAGTAGACAGGGAAAGGACAGTGAGTAGACAGGGAGTAGACAGGGAGAGGACAGGGAGAGGACAGGGAGTAGACAGGGAGAGGACAGGGAGTAGACAGGGAGTAGACAGGGAGAGGACAGGGAGTAGACAGGGAGTAGGCAGGGAGAGGACAGGGAGTAGGCAGGGAGAGGACAGGGAGTAGAAAGGGAGTAGACAGGGAGTAGACAGGGAGAGGACAGGGAGACAACTGGGAGTCGACAGGGAGTAGACAGGGAGAGGACAGGGAGAGGACAGGGATTGGACAGGGATTAGACAGGGAGTTGACAGGGATTAGACTGGGAGAGGACAGGGAGTAGACAGGGAGACGACAGGAAGTATAGAGGGAGAGGACAGGGAGAGGACAGGGAGTAGACAGGGAGAGGACTGGGATTAGAAAGGGAGAGGACAGGGATTAGACAGGGAGAGGACAGGTAGTAGACAGGGAGAGGACAGGAAGTATAGAGGGAGAGGACAGGGAGAGAACTGGGAGTAGACAGGGAGTAGACAGGGAGAGGACAGGGAGAGGACAGGGATTGGACAGGGATTAGACAGGGAGAGGACAGGGAGTCGACAGGGAGTGGACAGGGAGAGGACAGGGAGTAGACAGGGGGTAGACAGGGAGAGGACAGGGGGTAGACAGGGAGTAGACACGGAGAGGACAGGGAGAGGACAGTGAGTGGACAGGGAGTAGACAGGGAGAGGACAGGAGTAAACAGGGAGAAGACAAGGAGTGGACAGGGAGAGGACAGGGAGTTGACAGGGAGAAGACAGGGTGAGGACAGGGAGGGGACAGGGAGGGGACAGGGAGTAGACAGGGAGAGGACAGGGAGAGGACAGGGAGAGGACAGGGAGTAGACAGGGAGAGGACAGGGAGTAGACAGGGAGCGGACGGGGAGTAGACAGGGAGAGGACAGTGAGTAGACATGGAGAGGACAGGGAGTAGACAGGGAGTAGACAGGGAGTAGACAGGGAGAGGACAGGGAGAGGACAGGGAGTAGACAGGGAGAGGGCAGGGAGAGGGCAGGGAATCGACAGGCAGAGGACAGGGAGCGGACAGGGAGCGGTCAGTGAGATGACAGGGAGATAACAGGGAGAAGACCGGGAGAGGACAGGGAGCGGACAGGGAGCAGACAGGGCGAGGACAGGGAGAGGACAGGGAGTAGACAGGGACAGGACAGGGAGAGGACAGGGAGTAGACAGGGAAAGGTCAGTGAGTAGACAGGGAGTAGACAGGGAGAGGACAGGGAGAGGACAGGGAGTAGACAGGGAGAGGACAGGGAGTAGAAAGGGAGTAGACAGGGAGAGGACAGGGAGTAGACAGGGAGTAGACAGGGAGAAGACAGCGAGTAGACAGTGAGAGGACAGGGAGTAGAATGGGAGTAGACAGGGAGAGGACAGGGAGAGAACTGGGAGTAGACAGGGTGTAGACAGGGAGAGGACAGGGAGAGGACAGGGATTGGACAGGAATTAGACAGTGAGTTGACAGGTATTAGACAGGGAGAGGACAGGGAGTAGACAGGGAGACGACAGGAAGTATAGAGGGAGAGGACAGGGAGAGGACAGGGAGTAGACAGGGAGAGGACTGGGATTAGACAGGGAGAGGACAGGGAGAGGACAGGGAGTAGACAGGGAGAGGACAGGAAGTATAGAGGGAGAGGACAGGGAGAGAACTGGGAGTAGGCAGGGAGTAGACAGGGAGAGGACAGGGATTGGACAGGGATTAGACAGGGAGAGGACAGGGAGTAGACAGGGAGTGGACAGGGAGAGGTCAGGGAGTAGACAGGGGGTAGACAGGGAGAGGACAGGGGGTAGACATGGAGTAGACAGGGAGAGGACAGGGAGAGGACAGTGAGTGGACAGGGAGTAGACAGGCAGAGGACAGGAGTAAACAGGGAGAAGACAAGGAGAGGACAGGGAGAGGACAGGGAGTTGACAGGGAGAAGACAGGGGGAGGACAGGGAGGGGACAGGGAGGGGACAGGGAGTAGACAGGGAGAGGACAGGGAGAGGACAGGGAGAGGACAGGGAGTAGACAGGGAGAGGACTGGGATTAGACAGGGAGCGGACAGGGAGTAGACAGGGAGAGGACAGTGAGTAGACATGGAGAGGACAGGGAGTAGACAGGGAGTAGACAGGGAGTAGACAGGGAGAGGACATGGAGAGGACAGGGAGTAGACAGGGAGAGGACAGGGAGAGGAATGGGAGTAGACAGGGAGAGGACAGGGAGTAGACAGGGAACGGACAGGGAGCGGACAGGCAGCAAACAGGGAGTAGACAGGGAGAGGACAGGGAGTTGACAGGGAGTAGACAGGGAGAGGACAGGGAGAGGGCAGGGAATCGACAGGCAGAGGACAGGGAGCAAACAGGGAGCGGACAGGGAGATGACAGGGAGATAACAGGGAGAAGACAGGGAGAGGACAGGGAGCGGACAGGGAGCAGACAGGGAGAGGACAGGGAGTAGACAGTGAAAGGACAGTGAGTAGACAGGGAGTAGACAGGGAGAGGACAGGGAGAGGACAGGGAGTAGACAGGGAGTAGACAGGGACAGGACAGGGAGTTGACAGGGAGAGGACAGGGAGTAGACAGGAAGAGGACAGGGAGTAGACAGGGAGAGGACATGGAGTAGACAGGGAGTAGACATGGAGTTGCCAGGGAGAGGACAGGGAGTTGACAGGGAGTAGACAGGGAGAAGACAGGGAATAGAGAGGGAGAGGACAGGGAGTAGACAGGGAGAGGACAGGGAGTAGACATGGAGAGGACAGGGAGTAGACAGGGAGAGGACAGGGAGTAGACAGGGAGTAGACAGGGAGAGGACAGGGAGTAGACAGGGAGAGGACAGGGAGTAGACAGGAAGAGGACAGGGAGTAGACAGGGAGTAGACAGGGAGAGGACAGGGAGTAGACAGTGAGTAGACAGGGAGTTGACAGGGAGAGGACAGGGAGTTGAGAGGGAGTAGACAGGTAGAAGACAGGGAATAGACAGGGAGAGGACATGGAGAAGACAGGGAGTAGACAGGGAGAGGACAGGGAGTAGACATCGAGAGGACAGGGAGCAGACATGGAGTAGACAGGGAGAGGACAGGGAGAGGACTGGGAATAGACAGGGAAAGGACAGTGAGTAGACAGGGAGTAGACAGGGAGAGGACAGGGAGAGGACAGGGAGTAGAAAGGGAGTAGACAGGGAGAGGACAGGGAGTAGACAGGGAGAGGACAGGGAGTAGACAGGTAGTAGACAGGGAAGGGAAAGGAGGAGTAGAGAGGGAGTAGACAGGGAGAGGACAGGGAGTACACAGGGAGTAGACAGGGAGAGAACAGGGAGTAGACAGGGAGAGGACAGGGAGTAGACAGGGAGTAGACAGGGAGAGGACAGGGAGAGAACAGGGAGTAGACAGGGAGTAGACAGGGAGAGGACAGGAAGAGGACAGGGATTGGACAGGGATTAGACAGGGAGTAGACAGGGATTAGACAGGGAGATTACAGGGAGAGAACAGGGAGTGGACAGGGAGAGGGCAGGAAGTAGACAGAGAGAGGACAGGGAGAGGACAGGGAGAGAACAGGGAGTGGACAGGGAGAAGACAGGGAGTAGACAGGGAGTAGAGAGGGAGAGGACAGGGAGAGAACAGGGAGTGGACAGGGAGAGGACAGGGACAGGACAGGGAGTAGACAGGGAGTAGACAGGGAGAGGACAGGGAGTAGACAGGGAGTAGACAGGGAGATTACAGGGAGAGAACAGGGAGTGGACAGGGTGAAGACAGGGAGTAGACAGGGAGTAGACAGGGAGAGGACAGGGAGAGAACAGGTAGTGGACAGGGAGAGGACAGGGACAGGACAGGGAGTAGACAGGGAGTAGACAGGAAGAGGACAGGGAGTAGACAGGGAGTAGACAGGGAGAGGACAGGGACAGGACAGGGAGTAGACAGGGAGTAGACAGGAAGAGGACAGGGAGTAGACAGGGAGTAGACAGGGCGAGGACAGGAAGTAGACAGGGAGTAGACAGGGAGTTGACAGGGAGAGGACAGGGAGTTGACAGGGAGTAGACAGGGACAAGACAGGGAATAGACAGGGAGAGGACAGGGAGAGGATAGGGAGTAGACAGGGAGAGGACAGGGAGTAGACATGGAGAGGACACGGAGTAGACATGGAGTAGACAGGGAGAGGACAGGGAGAGGACTGGGAGTAGACAGGGAGAGGACAGGGAGCAGACAGGGAACGGACAGGCAGCAGACAGGGAGTAGACAGGGAGAGGACAGGGAGAGGGCAGGGAATCGACAGGCAGAGGACAGGGAGCGGACAGGGAGCAGTCAGTGAGATGAAAGGGAGATAACAGGGAGAAGACAGGGAGAGGACAGGGAGCGGACAGGGAGCAGACAGGGAGAGGACAGGGAGAGGACAGGGAGTAGACAGGGAGAGGACAGGGAGAGGACAGGGAGTAGACAGGGAAAGGACAGTGAGTAGACAGGGAGTAGACAGGGAGAGGACAGGGAGAGGACAGGGAGTAGACAGGGAGAGGACAGGGAGTAGACAGGGAGTAGACAGGGAGAGGACAGGGAGTAGACAGGGAGTAGGCAGGGAGAGGACAGGGAGTAGGCAGGGAGAGGACAGGGAGTAGAAAGGGAGTAGACAGGGAGTAGACAGGGAGAGGACAGGGAGACAACTGGGAGTCGACAGGGAGTAGACAGGGAGAGGACAGGGAGAGGACAGGGATTGGACAGGGATTAGACAGGGAGTTGACAGGGATTAGACTGGGAGAGGACAGGGAGTAGACAGGGAGACGACAGGAAGTATAGAGGGAGAGGACAGGGAGAGGACAGGGAGTAGACAGGGAGAGGACTGGGATTAGAAAGGGAGAGGACAGGGATTAGACAGGGAGAGGACAGGTAGTAGACAGGGAGAGGACAGGAAGTATAGAGGGAGAGGACAGGGAGAGAACTGGGAGTAGACAGGGAGTAGACAGGGAGAGGACAGGGAGAGGACAGGGATTGGACAGGGATTAGACAGGGAGAGGACAGGGAGTCGACAGGGAGTGGACAGGGAGAGGACAGGGAGTAGACAGGGGGTAGACAGGGAGAGGACAGGGGGTAGACAGGGAGTAGACACGGAGAGGACAGGGAGAGGACAGTGAGTGGACAGGGAGTAGACAGGGAGAGGACAGGAGTAAACAGGGAGAAGACAAGGAGTGGACAGGGAGAGGACAGGGAGTTGACAGGGAGAAGACAGGGTGAGGACAGGGAGGGGACAGGGAGGGGACAGGGAGTAGACAGGGAGAGGACAGGGAGAGGACAGGGAGAGGACAGGGAGTAGACAGGGAGAGGACAGGGAGTAGACAGGGAGCGGACGGGGAGTAGACAGGGAGAGGACAGTGAGTAGACATGGAGAGGACAGGGAGTAGACAGGGAGTAGACAGGGAGTAGACAGGGAGAGGACAGGGAGAGGACAGGGAGTAGACAGGGAGAGGGCAGGGAGAGGGCAGGGAATCGACAGGCAGAGGACAGGGAGCGGACAGGGAGCGGTCAGTGAGATGACAGGGAGATAACAGGGAGAAGACCGGGAGAGGACAGGGAGCGGACAGGGAGCAGACAGGGCGAGGACAGGGAGAGGACAGGGAGTAGACAGGGACAGGACAGGGAGAGGACAGGGAGTAGACAGGGAAAGGTCAGTGAGTAGACAGGGAGTAGACAGGGAGAGGACAGGGAGAGGACAGGGAGTAGACAGGGAGAGGACAGGGAGTAGAAAGGGAGTAGACAGGGAGAGGACAGGGAGTAGACAGGGAGTAGACAGGGAGAAGACAGCGAGTAGACAGTGAGAGGACAGGGAGTAGAATGGGAGTAGACAGGGAGAGGACAGGGAGAGAACTGGGAGTAGACAGGGTGTAGACAGGGAGAGGACAGGGAGAGGACAGGGATTGGACAGGAATTAGACAGTGAGTTGACAGGTATTAGACAGGGAGAGGACAGGGAGTAGACAGGGAGACGACAGGAAGTATAGAGGGAGAGGACAGGGAGAGGACAGGGAGTAGACAGGGAGAGGACTGGGATTAGACAGGGAGAGGACAGGGAGAGGACAGGGAGTAGACAGGGAGAGGACAGGAAGTATAGAGGGAGAGGACAGGGAGAGAACTGGGAGTAGGCAGGGAGTAGACAGGGAGAGGACAGGGATTGGACAGGGATTAGACAGGGAGAGGACAGGGAGTAGACAGGGAGTGGACAGGGAGAGGTCAGGGAGTAGACAGGGGGTAGACAGGGAGAGGACAGGGGGTAGACATGGAGTAGACAGGGAGAGGACAGGGAGAGGACAGTGAGTGGACAGGGAGTAGACAGGCAGAGGACAGGAGTAAACAGGGAGAAGACAAGGAGAGGACAGGGAGAGGACAGGGAGTTGACAGGGAGAAGACAGGGGGAGGACAGGGAGGGGACAGGGAGGGGACAGGGAGTAGACAGGGAGAGGACAGGGAGAGGACAGGGAGAGGACAGGGAGTAGACAGGGAGAGGACTGGGATTAGACAGGGAGCGGACAGGGAGTAGACAGGGAGAGGACAGTGAGTAGACATGGAGAGGACAGGGAGTAGACAGGGAGTAGACAGGGAGTAGACAGGGAGAGGACATGGAGAGGACAGGGAGTAGACAGGGAGAGGGCAGCGAGTAGACAGGGAGTCAACAGAGGGAGGACAGGGAGTAGACAGGGAGAGGACAGGGAGAGGACAGTGAGTGGACAGGCAGTAGACAGGGAGAGGACAGGAGTAAACAGGGAGAAGACAGGGAGAGGACCGGGAGAGGACAGGGAGTGGACAGGGAGAAGACGGGGAGAGGACAGGGAGATGACAGGGAGTTGACAGGGAGAGGTCAGGGAGAGGACATGGAGAGGACAGGGAGTAGACAGGGAGAGGGCAGGGAGTAGACAGGGAGTCAACAGGGAGAGGACAGGGAGTAGACATGGAGTAGACAGGGCGAGGATAGGGAGAGGACATGGAGAGGACAGGGAGTAGACAGGGAGTTGACATGGAGAGGACTGGGAGAAGACAGGGAGTAGACAGGGAGATGACAGGGAGTAGACAGGGAGCGGACAGGGAGCGGACAGGGAGTAGACAGGGAGAGGACAGGGAGTAGACAGGGAGAGGACAGGGAGAGGACAGGGAATCGACAGGGAGAGGACAGGGAGAGGACGGGGATTAGACAGGGAGAGTACAGGGAGAGGACAGGGAGAGGACAGGGAGTACACAGGGAGAGGACAGGGAGAGGACAGGGAGTGGACAGGGAGAAGACAGGGAGAGGACAGGGAGTAGACAGGGAGAGGACAGGGAGTAGACAGGGAGAGGACAGGGAGTTGACAGGGAGTAGACAGGGAGAGGACAGGGAGAGAACAGGGAGTAGACAGGGAGTAGACAGGGAGAGGACAGGGATTAGACAGGGATTAGACAGGGATTAGACAGGGAGTAGACAGGGATTAGACAGTGAGAGGAAGGGAGTAGACACGGAGAGGACATGGAGTAGACAGGGAGAGGACAGGGAGAGGACAGGGAGTAGACAGGGAGTTGACAGGGAGAGGACAGGGATTAGACAGGGAGAGGACAGGGAGAGGACAGGGATTAGACACGGAGAGGACAGGGGGAGGACAGGGAGTAGACAGGGAGTGGACAGGGAGAGGACAGGGAGTAGACAGGGGGTAGAAAGGGAGAGGACAGGGAGTAGACAGGGAGTGGACAGGGAGAGGATAGGGAGTGGACATGGAGTAGACAGGGCGAGGATAGGGAGAGGACATGGAGAGGACAGGGAGTAGACAGGGAGTTGACATGGAGAGGACTGGGAGAAGACAGGGAGTAGACAGGGAGAGGACAGGGAGTAGACAGGGAGCGGACAGGGAGCGGACAGGGAGTAGACAGGGAGAGGACAGGGAGTAGACAGGGAGAGGACAGGGAGAGGACAGGGAATCGACAGGGAGAGGACAGGGAGAGGACGGGGATTAGACAGGGAGAGTACAGGGAGAGGACAGTGAGTAGACTGGGAGTAGACAGGGAGAGGACAGGGAGAGGACAGGGAGTAGACAGGGAGTAGACAGGGAGTAGACAGGGAGTAGACAGGGAGAGGACAGGGAGTACACAGGGAGAGGACAGGGAGAGGACAGGGAGTGGACAGGGAGAAGACAGGGAGAGGACAGGGAGAGGACAGGGAGTAGACAGGGAGAGGACAGGGAGTAGACAGGGAGAGGACAGGGAGTTGACAGGGAGTAGACAGGGAGAGGACAGGGAGAGAACAGGGAGTAGACAGGGAGTAGACAGGGAGAGGACCGGGATTAGACAGGGATTAGACAGGGATTAGACAGGGAGTAGACAGGGATTAGACAGTGAGAGGAAGGGAGTAGACACGGAGAGGACATGGAGTAGACAGGGAGAGGACAGGGAGAGGACAGGGAGTAGACAGGGAGTTGACAGGGAGAGGACAGGGATTAGACAGGGAGAGGACAGGGAGAGGACAGGGATTAGACAGGGAGAGGACAGGGGGAGGACAGGGAGTAGACAGGGAGTGGACAGGGAGAGGACAGGGAGTAGACAGGGGGTAGAAAGGGAGAGGACAGGGAGTAGACAGGGAGTGGACAGGGAGAGGACAGGGAGTGGACAGGGAGTAGACAGGGAGAGGCCAGGGAGTAGACACGGAGTACACAGGGAGAGGACAGGGAGTGGACAGGGAGTAGACAGGGAGTAGACAGGGAGAGGACAGGGAGTAGACAGGGGGTAGACAGGGAGAGGACAGAGTGTAGACAGGGAGTAGACAGGGAGAGGACAGGAGTAAACAGGGAGAAGACAAGGAGAGGGCAGGGAGAGGACAGGGAGTTGACAGGGAGAAGACAGGGAGAGGACAGGGAGGGGACAGGGAGGGGACAGGGAGTAGACAGGGAGAGGACAGGGAGAGGACAGGGAGAGGACAGGGAGTAGACAGGGAGAGGACAGGGAGTAGACAGGGAGCGGACAGGGAGTAGACAGGGAGAGGACAGTGAGTAGACATGGAGAGGACAGGGAGTAGACAGGGAGTAGACAGGGAGTAGACAGGGAGAGGACTGGGAGAGGACAGGGAGTAGACAGGGTGAGGGCAGGGAGAGGGCAGGGAATCGACAGGCAGAGGACAGGGAGCGGACAGGGAGCGGTCAGTGAGATGACAGGGAGATAACAGGGAGAAGACCGGGAGAGGACAGGGAGCGGACAGGGAGTAGACAGGGAGAGGACAGGGAGAGGACAGGGATTAGACAGGGAGAGGACAGGGAGAGGACAGGGAGTAGACAGGGAAAGGTCAGTGAGTAGACAGGGAGTAGACAGGGAGAGGACAGGGAGAGGACAGGGAGTAGACAGGGAGAGGACAGGGAGAGGACAGGGAGTAGACAGGGAAAGGTCAGTGAGTAGACAGGGAGTAGACAGGGAGAGGACAGGGAGAGGACAGGGAGTGGACAGGGAGAGGACAGGGAGTAGACAGGGAGAGGACAGGGAGTAGACAGGTAGTAGACAGGGAGAGGACAGGGAGTAGACAGGGAGTAGACAGGGAGAGGACAGGGAGTAGACAGGGAGTAGACAGGGAGAGAACAGGGAGTAGACAGGGAGAGGACAGGGAGTAGACAGGGAGTAGACAGGGAGCGGACAGGGAGAGAACAGGGAGTAGACAGGGAGTAGACAGGGAGAGGACAGGAAGAGGACAGGGATTGGACAAGGATTAGACAGGGAGTAGAGAGGTATTAGACAGGGAGAGGACAGGGAGTAGACAGGGAGAGGGCAGGAAGTAGACAGAGAGAGGACAGGGAGAGGACAGGGAGAGAACAGGGAGTGGACAGGGAGAAGACAGGGAGTAGACAGGGAGTAGACAGGGAGAGGACAGGGAGAGAACAGGGAGTGGACAGGGAGAGGACAGGGACAGGACAGGGAGTAGACAGGGAGTAGACAGGGAGAGGACAGGGAGTAGACAGGGAGTAGACATGGAGAGGACAGGGAGAGAACAGGGAGTGGACAGGGTGAAGGCAGGGAGTAGACAGGGAGTAGACAGGGAGAGGACAGGGAGAGAACAGGGAGTGGACAGGGAGAGGACAGGGACAGGAGAGGGAGTAGACAGGGAGTAGACAGGAAGAGGACAGGGAGTAGACAGGGAGTAGACAGGGAGAGGACAGGGACAGGACAGGGAGTAGACAGGGAGTAGACAGGAAGAGGACAGGGAGTAGACAGGGAGTAGACAGGGCGAGGACAGGAAGTAGACAGGGAGTAGACAGGGAGTTGACAGGGAGAGGACAGGGAGTTGACAGGGAGTAGACAGGGACAAGACAGGGAATAGACAGGGAGAGGACAGGGAGAGGACAGGGAGTAGACAGGGAGAGGACAGGGAGTAGACATGGAGAGGACAGGGAGTAGACATGGAGTAGACAGGGAGAGGTCAGGGAGAGGACTGGGAGTAGACAGGGAGAGGACAGGGAGCAGACAGGGAGCGGACAGGCAGCAGACAGGGAGTAGACAGGGAGTAGACAGGGAGTAGACAGGGAGTAGACAGGGAGAGGACAGGGAGTAGACAGGGAAAGGACAGTGAGTAGACAGGGAGTAGACAGGGAGAGGACAGGGAGAGGACAGGGAGTAGACAGGGAGAGGACAGGGAGTAGACAGGGAGAGGACAGGGAGTAGACAGGTAGTAGACAGGGAGAGGACAGGGAGTAGACAGGGAGTAGACAGGGAGAGGACAGGGAGTAGACAGGGAGTAGGCAGGGAGAGGACAGGGAGTGGACAGTGAGAGGACAGGGAGTAGAAAGGGAGTAGACAGGGAGTAGACAGGGAGAGGACAGGGAGAGAACTGGGAGTCGACAGGGAGTAGACAGGGAGAGGACAGGGAGAGGACAGGGATTGGACCGGGAATAGACAGGGAGTTGACAGGGATTTGACTGGGAGAGGACAGGGAGTAGACAGGGAGACGACAGGAAGTATAGAGGGAGAGGACAGGGAATGGACAGGGAGTAGACAGGGAGAGGACTGGGATTAGAAAGGGAGAGGACAGGGATTAGACAGGGAGAGGACAGGTAGTAGACAGGGAGAGGACAGGAAGTATAGAGGGAGAGGACAGGGAGAGAACTGGGAGTAGACAGGGAGTAGACAGGGAGTAGACAGGGAGAGGACAGGGAGAGGACAGGGAGTAGACAGGGAGAGGGCAGGGAGAGGGCAGGGAATCGACAGGCAGAGGACAGGGAGCGGACAGGGAGCGGTCAGTGAGATGACAGGGAGATAACAGGGAGAAGACCGGGAGAGGACAGGGAGCGGACAGGGAGCAGACAGGGCGAGGACAGGGAGAGGACATGGAGTTGACAGGGAGAGGACAGGGAGAGGACAGGGAGTAGACAGGGAAAGGTCAGTGAGTAGACAGGGAGTAGACAGGGAGAGGACAGGGAGAGGACAGGGAGTAGACAGGGAGAGGACTGGGATTAGAAAGGGAGAGGACAGGGATTAGACAGGGAGAGGACAGGTAGTAGACAGGGAGAGGACAGGAAGTATAGAGGGAGAGGACAGGGAGAGAACTGGGAGTAGACAGGGAGTAGACAGTGAGAGGACAGGGAGTAGAAAGGGAGTAGACAGGGAGTAGACAGGGTGAGGACAGGGAGAGAACTGGGAGTAGACAGGGAGTAGACAGGGAGAGGACAGGGAGAGGACAGGGATTGGACAGGGAGAGGACAGGGAGTAGACAGGGAGAGGACAGGTAGTAGACAGGGAGAGGACAGGAAGTATAGAGGGAGAGGACAGGGAGAGAACTGGGAGTAGACAGGGAGTAGACAGTGAGAGGACAGGGAGTAGAAAGGGAGTAGACAGGGAGTAGACAGGGTGAGGACAGGGAGAGAACTGGGAGTAGACAGGGAGAAGACAGGGAGTAGACAGTGAGAGGACAGGGAGTAGAAAGGGAGTAGACAGGGAGTAGACAGGGTGAGGACAGGGAGAGAACTGGGAGTAGACAGGGAGTAGACAGGGAGAGGACAGGGAGAGGACAGGGATTGGACAGGGAGAGGACAGGGAGTAGACAGGGAGACGACAGGAAGTATAGAGGGAGAGGACAGGGAGAGGACAGGGAGTAGACAGGGAGAGGACTGGGATTAGACAGGGAGAGGACAGGGAGAGGACAGGGAGAGGACAGGGAGTAGACAGGGAGAGGACAGGAAGTATAGAGGGAGAGGACAGGGAGAGAACTGGGAGTAGGCAGGGAGTAGACAGGGAGAGGACAGGGAGAGGACAGGGATTGGACAGGGATTAGACAGGGAGAGGACAGGGAGTAGACAGGGAGTGGACAGGGAGAGGACAGGGAGTAGACAGGGGGTAGACAGGGAGCGGACAGGGGGTAGACATGGAGTAGACAGGGAGAGGACAGGGAGAGGACAGTGAGTGGACAGGGAGTAGACAGGGAGAGGACAGGAGTAAACAGGGAGAAGACAAGGAGAGGACAGGGAGAGGACAGGGAGTTGACAGGGAGAAGACAGGGGGAGGACAGGGAGGGGACAGGGAGGGGACAGCGAGTAGACAGGGAGAGGACAGGGAGAGGACAGGGAGAGGACAGGGAGTAGACAGGGAGAGGACTGGGATTAGACAGGGAGCGGACAGGGAGTAGACAGGGAGAGGACAGTGAGTAGACATGGAGAGGACAGGGAGTAGACAGGGAGTAGACAGGGAGTAGACAGGGAGTAGACAGGGAGAGGACATGGAGAGGACAGGGAGTAGACAGGGAGAGGGCAGCGAGTAGACAGGGAGTCAACAGAGGGAGGACAGGGAGTAGACAGGGAGAGGACAGGGAGAGGACAGTGAGTGGACAGGCAGTAGACAGGGAGAGGACAGGAGTAAACAGGGAGAAGACAGGGAGAGGACCGGGAGAGGACAGGGAGTGGACAGGGAGAAGACGGGGAGAGGACAGGGAGATGACAGGGAGTTGACAGGGAGAGGACAGGGAGAGGACAGGGAGAGGACAGGGAGTAGACAGGGAGAGGGCAGGGAGTAGACAGGGAGTCAACAGGGAGAGGACAGGGAGTAGACATGGAGTAGACAGGGCGAGGATAGGGAGAGGACATGGAGAGGACAGGGAGTAGACAGGGAGTTGACATGGAGAGGACTGGGAGAAGACAGGGAGTAGACAGGGAGAGGACAGGGAGTAGACAGGGAGCGGACAGGGAGCGGACAGGGAGTAGACAGGGAGAGGACAGGGAGTAGACAGGGAGAGGACAGGGAGAGGACAGGGAATCGACAGGGAGAGGACAGGGAGAGGACGGGGAGTAGACAGGGAGAGTACAGGGAGAGGACAGTGAGTAGACTGGGAGTAGACAGGGAGAGGACAGGGAGAGGACAGGGAGTAGACAGGGAGTAGACAGGGAGTAGACAGGGAGTAGACAGGGAGAGGACAGGGAGTACACAGGGAGAGGACAGGGAGAGGACAGGGAGTGGACAGGGAGAAGACAGGGAGAGGACAGGGAGAGGACAGGGAGTAGACAGGGAGAGGACAGGGAGTAGACAGGGAGAGGACAGGGAGTTGACAGGGAGTAGACAGGGAGAGGACAGGGAGAGAACAGGGAGTAGACAGGGAGTAGACAGGGAGAGGACAGGGATTAGACAGGGATTAGACAGGGATTAGACAGGGAGTAGACAGGGATTAGACAGTGAGAGGACAGGGAGTAGACACGGAGAGGACATGGAGTAGACAGGGAGAGGACAGGGAGAGGACAGGGAGTAGACAGGGAGTTGACAGGGAGAGGACAGGGATTAGACAGGGAGAGGACAGGGAGAGGACAGGGATTAGACAGGGAGAGGACAGGGGGAGGACAGGGAGTAGACAGGGAGTGGACAGGGAGAGGACAGGGAGTAGACAGGGGGTAGAAAGGGAGAGGACAGGGAGTAGACAGGGAGTGGACAGGGAGAGGACAGGGAGTGGACAGGGAGTAGACAGGGAGAGGCCAGGGAGTAGACACGGAGTACACAGGGAGAGGACAGGGAGTGGACAGGGAGTAGACAGGGAGTAGACAGGGAGAGGACAGGGAGTAGACAGGGGGTAGACAGGGAGAGGACAGGGTTTAGACAGGGAGTAGACAGGGAGAGGACAGGAGTAAACAGGGAGAAGACAAGGAGAGGACAGGGAGAGGACAGGGAGTTGACAGGGAGAAGACAGGGAGAGGACAGGGAGGGGACAGGGAGGGGACAGGGAGTAGACAGGGAGAGGACAGGGAGAGGACAGGGAGAGGACAGGGAGTAGACAGGGAGAGGACAGGGAGAAGACAGGGAGCGGACAGGGAGTAGACAGGGAGAGGACAGTGAGTAGACATGGAGAGGACAGGGAGTAGACAGGGAGTAGACAGGGAGTAGACAGGGAGAGGACAGGGAGTAGACAGGGAGAGGGCAGGGAGAGGGCAGGGAATCGACAGGCAGAGGACAGGGAGCGGACAGGGAGCGGTCATTGAGATGACAGGGAGATAACAGGGAGAAGACCGGGAGAGGACAGGGAGCGGACAGGGAGTAGACAGGGAGAGGACAGGGAGAGGACAGGGATTAGACAGGGAGAGGACAGGGAGAGGACAGGGAGTAGACAGGGAAAGGTCAGTGAGTAGACAGGGAGTAGACAGGGAGAGGACAGGGAGAGGACAGGGAGTAGACAGGGAGAGGACAGGGAGAGGACAGGGAGTAGACAGGGAAAGGTCAGTGAGTAGACAGGGAGTAGACAGGGAGAGGACAGGGAGAGGACAGGGAGTAGACAGGGAGAGGACAGGGAGTAGACAGGGAGAGGACAGGGAGTAGACAGGTAGTAGACAGGGAGAGCACAGGGAGTAGACAGGGAGTAGACAGGGAGAGGACAGGGAGTAGACAGGGAGTAGACAGGGAGAGAACAGGGAGTAGACAGTGAGAGGACAGGGAGTAGACAGGGAGTAGACAGGGAGAGGACAGTGAGAGAACAGGGAGTAGACAGGGAGTAGACAGGGAGAGGACAGGAAGAGGACAGGGATTGGACAGGGATTAGACAGGGAGTAGACAGGGATTAGACAGGGAGAGGACAGGGAGTAGACAGGGAGAGGGTAGGAAGTAGACAGAGAGAGGACAGGGAGAGGACAGGGAGAGAACAGGGAGTGGACAGGGAGAAGACAGGGAGTAGACAGGGAGTAGACAGGGAGAGGACAGGGAGAGAACAGGGAGTGGACAGGGAGAGGACAGGGACAGGACAGGGAGTAGACAGGGAGTAGACAGGGATAGGACAGGGAGTAGACAGGGAGTAGACAGGGAGAGGACAGGGAGAGAACAGGGAGTGGACAGGGTGAAGACAGGGAGTAGACAGGGAGTAGACAGGGAGAGGACAGGGAGAGAACAGGGAGTGGACAGGGAGAGGACAGGGACAGGACAGGGAGTAGACAGGGAGTAGACAGGAAGAGGACAGGGAGTAGACAGGGAGTAGACAGGGAGAGGACAGGGACAGGACAGGGAGTAGACAGGGAGTAGACACGAAGAGGACAGGGAATAGACAGGGAGAGGACAGGGAGAGGACAGGGAGTAGACAGGGAGAGGACAGGGAGTAGACATGGAGAGGACAGGGAGTAGACATGGAGTAGACAGGGAGAGGACAGGGAGAGGACTGGGAGTAGACAGGGAGAGGACAGGGAGCAGACAGGGAGCGGACAGGCAGCAGACAGGGAGTAGACAGGGAGTAGACAGGGAGAGGACAGGGAGAGGGCAGGGAATCGACAGGGAGAGGACAGGGAGTAGACAGGGAGCGGACGGGGAGTAGACAGGGAGAGGCCAGTGAGTAGACATGGAGAGGACAGGGAGTAGACAGGGAGTAGACAGGGAGTGGACAGGGAGTAGACAGGGAGAGGACAGGGAGAGGACAGGGAGTAGACAGGGAGTAGACAGGGAGAGGACAGGGAGTACACAGTGAGAGGACAGGGAGTAGAAAGGGAGTAGACAGGGAGTAGACAGGGAGAGGACAGGGAGAGAACTGGGAGTAGACAGGGAGTAGACAGGGAGAGGACAGGGAGAGGACAGGGATTGGACAGGGATTAGACAGGAAGTTGATAGGGATTAGACAGGGAGAGGACAGGGAGTAGACAGGGAGAGGACAGGAAGTATAGAGGGAGAGGACAGGGAGAGGACAGGGAGTAGACAGGGAGAGGACTGGGATTAGACAGGGAGAGGACAGTGATTAGACAGGGAGAGGACAGGGAGAGGACAGGGAGTAGACAGGGAGAGGACAGGAAGTATAGATGGAGAGGACAGGGAGAGAACTGGGAGTAGACAGGGAGTAGACAGGGAGAGGACAGGGAGAGGACAGGGATTGGACAGGGATTAGACAGGGAGAGGACAGGGAGTAGACAGGGAGTGGACAGGGAGAGGACAGGGAGTAGACAGGGGGTAGACAGGGAGAGGACAGGGGGTAGACAGGGAGTAGACAGGGAGAGGACAGGGAGAGGACAGTGAGTGGACAGGGAGTAGACAGGGAGAGGACAGGAGTAAACAGGGAGAAGACAAGGAGAGGACAGGGAGAGGACAGGGAGTTGACAGGGAGAAGACAGGGAGAGGACAGGGAGGGGACAGGGAGGGGACAGGGAGTAGACAGGGAGAGGACAGGGAGAGGACAGGGAGAGGACAGGGAGTAGACAGGGAGAGGACTGGGATTAGACAGGGAGCGGACAGGGAGTTGACAGGGAGAGGACAGTGAGTAGACATGGAGAGGACAGCGAGTAGACAGGGAGAGGACAGGAGTAAACAGGGAGAAGACAGGGAGAGGACAGGGAGAGGACAGGGAGTTGACAGGGAGAGGACAGGGAGTAGACAGGGAGTAGACAGGGAGTAGACAGGGAGTAGACAGGGAGAGGACAGGGAGAGAACAGGGAGTAGACAGGGAGAGGGCAGGGAGTAGACAGGGAGTCAACAGAGGGAGGACAGGGAGTAGACAGGGAGAGGACAGGGAGAGGACAGTGAGTGGACAGGCATTAGACAGGGAGAGGACAGGAGTAAACAGGGAGAAGACAGGGAGAGGACCGGGAGAGGACAGGGAGTGGACAGGGAGAAGATGGGGAGAGGACAGGGAGATGACAGGGAGTTGACAGGGAGAGGACAGGGAGACGACAGGGAGAGGACAGGGAGTAGACAGGGAGAGGGCAGGGAGTAGACAGGGAGTCAACAGGGAGAGGACAGGGAGTAGACATGGAGTAGACAGGGCGAGGATAGGGAGAGGACATGGAGAGGACAGGGAGTAGACAGGGAGTTGACATGGAGAGGACTGGGAGAAGACAGGGAGCAGACAGGGAGAGGACAGGGAGTAGACAGGGAGCGGACAGGGAGCGGACAGGGAGTAGACAGGGAGAGGACAGAGAGTAGACAGGGAGAGGACAGGGAGAGGACAGGGAATCGACAGGGAGAGGACAGGGAGAGGACGGGGAGTAGACATGGAGAGTACAGGGAGAGGACAGTGAGTAGACTGGGAGTAGACAGGGAGAGGACAGGGTGAGGACAGGGAGTAGACAGGGAGTAGACAGGGAGTAGACAGGGAGTAGACAGGGAGAGGACAGGGATTACACAGGGAAAGGACAGGGAGAGGACAGGGAGTGGACAGGGAGAAGACAGGGAGAGGACAGGGAGAGGACAGGGAGTAGACAGGGAGAGGACAGGGAGTAGACAGGGAGAGGACAGGGAGTTGACAGGGAGTAGACAGGGAGAGGACAGGGAGAGAACAGGGAGTAGACAGGGAGTAGATAGGGAGAGGACAGGGATTAGACAGGGATTAGACAGGGAGTAGACAGGGATTAGACAGTGAAAGGACAGGGAGTAGACACGGAGAGGACATGGAGTAGACAGGGAGAGGACAGGGAGAGGACAGGGAGTAGACAGGGAGTTGACAGGGAGAGGACAGGGATTAGACAGGGAGAGGACAGGGAGAGGACAGGGATTAGACAGGGAGAGGACAGGGGGAGGACAGGGAGTAGACAGGGAGTGGACAGGGAGAGGACAGGGAGTAGACAGGGGGTAGAAAGGGAGAGGACAGGGAGTAGACAGGGAGTGGACAGGGAGAGGACAGGGAGTGGACAGGGAGTAGACAGGGAGAGGCCAGGGAGTAGACACGGAGTAGACAGGGAGACGACAGGGAGTGGACAGGGAGTAGACAGGGAGTAGAGAGGGAGAGGACAGGGACAGGACAGGGAGTTGACTGGGAGTAGACAGGAAGAGGACAGGGAGTAGACAGGGAGTAGACAGGGCGAGGACAGGAAGTAGACAGGGAGTGGACAGGGAGTTGGCAGGGAGAGGAAAGGGAGTTGACAGGGAGTAGACAGGGACAAGACAGGGAATAGACAGGGAGAGGACAGGGAGAGGACAGGGAGTAGACAGGGAGAGGACAGGGAGAAGACATGGAGAGGACAGGGAGTAATCATGGAGTAGACAGGGAGAGGACAGGGAGAGGACTGGGAGTAGACAGGGAGAGGACAGGGAGCAGACAGGGAGCGGACAGGCAGCAGACAGGGAGTAGACAGGGAGTAGACAGGGAGAGGACAGGGAGAGGGCAGGGAATCGACAGGCAGAGGACAGGGAGCGGACAGGGAGCAGTCAGTGAGATGACAGGGAGATAACAGGGAGAAGACAGGGAGAGGACAGGAAGCGGACAGGGAGCAGACAGGGAGAGTAGAGGGAGAGGACAGGGAGTAGACAGGGAGAGGACAGGGAGTAGACAGGGAAAGGACAGTGAGTAGACAGGGAGTAGACAGGGAGAGGACAGGGAGAGGACAGGGAGTAGACAGGGAGAGGACAGGGAGTAGACAGGGAGAGGACAGGGAGTAGACAGGTAGTAGACAGGGAGAGGACAGGGAGTAGACAGGGAGTAGACAGGGAGAGGACAGGGAGTAGACAGGGAGAGGACAGGGAGTAGACAGTGAGAGGACAGGGAGTAGAAAGGGAGTAGACAGGGAGTAGACAGGGAGAGGACAGGGAGAGAACTGGGAGTAGACAGGGAGTAGACAGGGAGAGGACAGGGAGAGGACAGGGATTGGACAGGGATTAGACAGGGAGTTGACAGGGATTAGACTGGGAGAGGACAGGGAGTAGACAGGGAGACGACAGGAAGTATAGAGGGAGAGGACAGGGAGAGGACAGGGAGTAGACAGGGAGAGGACAGGAAGTATAGAGGGAGAGGACAGGGAGAGAACTGGGAGTAGACAGGGAGTAGACAGGGAGAGGACAGGGAGAGGACAGGGATTGGACAGGGATTAGACAGGGAGAGGACAGGGAGTAGACAGGGAGTGGACAGGGAGAGGACAGGGAGTAGACAGGGGGTAGACAGGGAGAGGACAGGGGGTAGACAGGGAGTAGACAGGGAGAGGACAGGGAGAGGACAGTGAGTGGACAGGGAGTAGACAGGGAGAGGACAGGAGTAAACAGGGAGAAGACAAGGAGAGGACAGGGAGAGGACAGGGAGTTGACAGGGAGAAGACAGGGAGAGGACAGGGAGGGGACAGGGAGGGGACAGGGAGTAGACAGGGAGAGGACAGGGAGAGGACAGGGAGAGGACAGGGAGTAGACAGGGAGAGGACTGGGATTTGACAGGGAGCGGACAGGGAGTAGACAGGGAGAGGACAGTGTGTAGACATGGAGAGGACAGGGAGTAGACGGGGAGTAGACAGGGAGTAGACAGGGAGGAGACAGGGAGAGGACAGGGAGAGGACAGGGAGTAGACAGGGAGAGGGCAGGGAGAGGGCAGGGAATCGACAGGGAGAGGACAGGGAGCGGACAGGGAGCGGTCAATGAGATGACAGGGAGATAACAGGGAGAAGACCGGGAGAGGACAGGGAGCGGACAGGGAACAGACAGGGAGAGGACAGGGAGTAGACAGGGAGAGGACAGGGAGAGGACAGGGAGTAGACAGGGAAAGGTCAGTGAGTAGACAGGGAGTAGACAGGGAGAGGACAGGGAGAGGACAGGGAGTAGACAGGGAGAGGACAGGGAGTAGACAGGGAGAGGACAGGGAGTTGACAGGTAGTAGACAGGGAGAGGACAGGGAGTAGACAGGGAGTAGACAGGGAGAGGACAGGGAGTAGACAGGGAGTAGACAGGGAGAGGACAGGGAGTAGACAGTGAGAGGACAGGGAGTAGAAAGGGAGTAGACAGGGAGTAGACAGGGAGAGGACAGGGAGAGAACTGGGAGTAGACAGGGAGTTGACAGGGAGAGGACAGGGAGAGGACAGGGATTGGACAGGGATTAGACAGGGAGTTGACAGGGATTAGACAGGGAGAGGACAGGGAGTAGACAGGGAGAGGACAGGAAGTATAGAGGGAGAGGACAGGGAGAGGACAGGGAGTAGACAGGGAGAGGACTGGGATTAGACAGGGAGAGGACAGGGATTAGACAGGGAGAGGACAGGGAGAGGACAGGGAGTAGACAGGGATAGGACAGGAAGTATAGAGGGAGAGGACAGGGAGAGAACTGGGAGTAGACAGGGAGTAGACAAGGAGAGGACAGGGAGAGGACAGGGATTGGACAGGGATAGGACAGGGAGTAGACAGGGAGTAGACAGGGAGTAGACAGGGAGTAGACAGGGAGAGGACAGGGAGAGGACAGGGAGTAGACAGGGAGAGGGCAGGGAGTAGACAGGGAGTCAACAGAGGGAGGACAGGGAGTAGACAGGGTGTGGACAGGGAGAGGACAGGGAGTAGACAGGGGGTAGACAGGGCGAGGACAGGGGGTAGACAGGGAGTAGACAGGGAGAGGACTGGGATTAGACAGGGAGCGGACAGGGAGTAGACAGGGAGAGGACAGTGAGTAGACATGGAGAGGACAGGGAGTAGACAGGGAGTAGACAGGGAGTAGACAGGGAGAGGACAGGGAGAGGACAGGGAGTAGACAGGGAGAGGGCAGCGAGTAGACAGGGAGTCAACAGAGGGAGGACAGGGACTAGACAGGGAGAGGACAGGGAGAGGACAGTGAGTGGACAGGCAGTAGACAGGGAGAGGACAGGAGTAAACAGGGAGAAGACAGGGAGAGGACAGGGAGATGACAGGGAGTTGACAGGGAGAGGACAGGGAGTGGACAGGGAGAGGACAGGGAGTAGACAGGGAGAGGGCAGGGAGTAGACAGGGAGTCAACAGGGAGAGGACAGGGAGTAGACATGGAGTAGACAGGGCGAGGATAGGGAGAGGACATGGAGAGGACACGGAGTAGACAGGGAGTTGACATGGAGAGGACTGGGAGAAGACAGGGAGCAGACAGGGAGATGACAGGGAGTAGACAGGGAGCGGACAGGGAGCGGACAGGGAGTAGACAGGGAGAGGACAGGGAGTAGACAGGGAGAGGACAGGGAGAGGACAGGGAATCGACAGGGAGAGGACAGGGAGAGGACGGGGAGTAGACAGGGAGAGTACAGGGAGAGGACTGTGAGTAGACTGGGAGTCGACAGGGAGAGGACAGGGAGAGGACAGGGAGTAGACAGGGAGTTGACAGGGAGTAGACAGGGAGTAGACAGGGAGAGGACAGGGAGTACACAGGGAGAGGACAAGGAGAGGATAGGGAGTGGACAGGGAGAAGACAGGGAGAGGACAGGGAGAGGACAGGGAGTAGACAGGGAGAGGACAGGGAGTAGACAGGGAGAGGACAGGGAGTTGACAGGGAGTAGACAGGGAGAGGACAGGGAGAGAACAGGGAGTAGACAGGGAGTAGACAGGGAGAGGACAGGGATTAGACAGGGATTAGACAGGGATTAGACAGGGAGTAGACAGGGATTAGACAGTGAGAGGACTGGGAGTAGACACGGAGAGGACATGGAGTAGACAGGGAGAGGACAGGGAGAGGACAGGGAGTAGACAGGGAGTTGACAGGGAGAGGACAGGGATTAGACAGGGAGAGGACAGGGATTAGACAGGGAGAGGGCAGGGGGAGGACAGGGATTAGACAGGGAGTGGACAGGGAGAGGACAGGGAGTAGACAGGGGGTAGAAAGAGAGAAGACAGGGAGTAGACAGGGAGTGGACAGGGAGAGGACAGGGAGTGGACAGGGAGTAGACAGGGAGAGGCCAGGGAGTAGACACGGAGTAGACAGGGAGAGGACAGGGAGTGGACAGGGAGTAGACAGGGATTGGACAGGGAGTCAACAGGGAGAAGACAGGTAGAGGACAGGGAGAGGACAGGGAGAGGACAGGAAGTGGACAGGGAGTGGACAGGGAGAAGACAGGGAGAGGACAGGGAGAGGACAGGGAGTAGACAGGGAGAGGAGAGCGAGAGGACAGGGAGAGGACAGGGATAGGACAGGGAGTAGACAGGGAGTGGACAGGGAGAGAACAGGGAGTGGACATGGGGTAGACAGGGAGAGGACAGGGAGTGGACAGGGAGAGGACAGGGAGAGGACAGTCAGTGGACAGGCAGTAGACAGGGAGAGGACAGGAGTGGACAGGGAGAAGACGGGGAGAGTACAGGGAGATGACAGGGAGTAGACAGGGAGAGGACAGGGAGAGGACAGGGAGTAGACAGGGAGTAGACAGGGAGAGGACAGGGATTAGACAGGTAGAGGACAGGGAGTAGACAGGGAGAGGAAAGTGAGTAGACATGGAGATGACAGGGAGAGGACAGGGAGTAGACAGGGAGAGGACAGGGAGAGGACAGGGATTACACAGGGAGAGGACAGGGAGAGGACATGGAGTAGACAGGGATAGGACAGGGAGAGGACAGGGAATAGACAGGGAGAGGACAGGGAGTAGACAGGGAGTCGACAAGGAGAGGACAGGGAGTAGACATGGAGTAGACAGGGCGAGGATAGGGAGAGGACAGGGAGAGGACAGGGAGTAGACAGGGAGTAGACAGGGAGAGGACAGGGAGTAGACAGGGAGCAGACAGGGAGCAGACAGGGAGTAGACAGGGAGAGGACAGGGAGAGGACAGGGAATCGACAGGGAGAGGACAGGACTGCGTTGACTCTTATTGATGTAGAACAGAGATGAAATGAAGATGATGTAAATAATAGTTTTAGAAATCTATTGCTATTATATATAACTTTTTCAACAAGAAGCCCACATGCCTGATAGCTTTCGTGATGCACACTTCCTTTGTGGGTTTTGGTCAGTGTATGATATGGCTCATAGGATGTGAAGGAGACTTGAATTCAGAGGACAAGTATTACTATGTCACTAAATAATAAACTTCTGCATCAAAAACTTCACTCAGATTAGATTTACGATCCTGCTTTATGAGTCAACTCTTTGGCAGGATTTCAGATTGTAAAACAGCAAAATAAAATAACCCTACACCAAATATAATAGTTCTGGCTTTGTTCCTCTCATGGAAATATATTTTGATGAAGAAATTGCACACAGGCTCCGAAGTTTTGAAGTTTGGATCATCTATCAAAAGTACTCATCTGCTTTTTCTGCACAATAGGAGCTGTTTTGTTCTCCCTGGCTACAGAGTTAGCCAGAGCACACAGATCACTGCTGTAACAAAGCATGATTTAACATTGCCAATATTTCACTCACTACACTGGGTCTGTTTAAATGTTGCATGTTATTAAATTCTGTTTGATAATACTCCTGTGAAGCCCTTTGGGACAGTTTACTATGGGATAGGTGCTAAATAAATGCAAGTTGTTGTACTAATTTACTCGTTCTTTGTTTTACAAACAGAAAGCTTCAGCTTGGCATTATCTGGTCATGGGTTCAAATCCCCATTGATATAGGGTTGAGGCTTCAGTACTGATCTCAAAGTTGTTAACACAAGATCCTCATTGCCTGATCTGCTAGTTCACGTGGATGTTAAAGTCCCCATGACACTATTTAAGAAGCAGTTGTTAGTTCTGCTGAACTCCCTCAAACCAAAGCCCATTAACTGGACATGGTACTCTATTTAAATCTAGGATTTTATATGCTTTAATAACAAGTTTATCAACTCACCCACAACACTTAAAGATTGATGTATCTGAGGCTCTAATCTTCTCTGCTCTCCTATTCCTTTTAAAGTTTTAGTGTGAAAACCACATTGTTCAAAATACTTCCTGCACATTACATTTCATTTGACACCTATCTGATCAACCTACTAGCTTGTCTATTTTCTTCTGAAGGTACTTACAGTTCCTGTCACAGTTAAATACACCCTGTGTTTTGTAAATTCTGACATTTTATCCAAGTGATCTTTGCATTTATTAAGATCAAACGTCCCAACACTGACTTCTGGGGGACATCAGTGTTCTTATCCCTCCATTCTGAACATTGGCTGAGGTTTTCCTGGCATGTGGGTGAGTCCCGACATTGAGACCATAAGTATGAGCCACACTAGTATTGGCAGCCAGCGGGACCGCATATGGCAATCCTCCTGGCGGCGGGCACTTAAGAGGCTGCCACCGGGCACGCTGTCCAATTCAGGAGGGTGGGCTCGCTCTCCATGCTGTTGGCTGAATCAGAGAGCCAACTGCTCTGCAGCCTCGAGAGAGGTGGCCGCTGCTGAAACTGCAAGAGGAGCGAGAGGCCTTCTCCATTTCCTCTAGGCCCAGGCAGGAAGATCCCTCCAGTGGCAGTGCTGGGGCTGCTGGGTCAGCCATAGCTGCTGGGGGCCCTCTCCTTGGGTTATGGAGTCTGTGGATACAAAGGTACTCCCTCCCCACTGCACACCCGCACCCCAGGAAGCCACTGGGAGGCTACCTCTATGCAGCTGTCAGTCTCCCCACGTTTTGAGCAGGGGGGTATGAAAAGTGTCAGAAGCTCAAGAACATAGCCCTCAATTGGGCCTTTAATTTAGTAAATTGACGGCCCGCTTCCAGCTGTTCCCACCACCAAATGGCCCAGAGGTAGGACTGTGTCGAGAAGCCCTCCCAATGTGGCTCTCCGGCATTTTACTAGCTCATCTGCCTCCCAGTCCGTCACTCCAGGACCAGTAAAATCCTGGTCATTCATTCACCACTGCTCCCTGTTTTGTTTCCTTTGAGCAATTACCTTATCCACATTTGCTATATTCTCTTTAAAACCACATGCATTAATTATCTCAACAAACAATATACTTTTCTTTCTTTGAAGAATCTATTACATTTTTTGGAAATAGCGCATCACTTATAATCGTCCTTAATTCACCTTCATGGCATTGAGTTTTGGACACCTCCTCAGGGTCTACAATGTGGATTCATCCAAAGCTCTTTATAACCAACTAAGTCATTCTGAAGTATAGTCAGTGTTGTAGTGCAGCAAGCTCCCACAAGCAGAAAATCGATAATGATTTTTATAATGATGCTTGTTGAGGGATAACAATTCACTGCGACTCTGAGGCAGACTCCCCTTTCTTCTTTGAAATAATGCCATGGAATATTTTATTTCCACCTGAGAGGGTAGATGGCACCTAAAGGCAGCACTTCCAGCTGTGCAGCACTTCCTTGGGACTTAATTCCTCAAACTTAGGGTCTCATATTGATCCAGGAGGTTCCCTGGTAATCAGCTAAATGATCCATGAGGATAAAACATTTAGACAAGAGAGGGCCGGAAAATAATAGAGCATCAATTATATTGGAATTTATATCTTGGAACATTAGGCACGCCTCTTGCTGTAGCGAATCTAACTTGGATCTCCCTCTTTGATGTAACTTTGGTGCTCATCACCGAGCCAAGGTGCTTCTTGATGTTCCAAGCTTGACTTTCCCATTGCCGCTTTGAGCTGTAACATTGGTCTTTGCCTCATTTATGTGCAGTTCAAAAGACTCACTGTGTCCTTTGGTGTGACCAGTGACTTAAGTAGCATCTGGAAGTCCAAAAGCATCAGCATGAAGCTGAAAAAACATCTAGCCTGGTCACTAGTGTGAGGTGTTGCACTCTATGGATGTGAGAGGTGGACTCTGATGAAAGAGGACGAGAGGAGAACAGCTTTTGAAATGTGGGTGTGGTGGAGTATGCTCAGAATTATCTGGATAGACAGAAAGACAAGTGAGTGGGTTAGACCAAGAGTACAAGTTCAGGAATCAAAAGGGTTGCTAAATACAGTTAAAGAGAGAAAGATGGTTAGGTATGGACATTGGAAACAAAGACCCGACAGCCTTGTCCTGGCAACAATTGAAGTTGAAATTGAGGGTTAAAGACAGAAGAGGAAGAAGAAAAATCAGATGGGTGAATAACATTGGGACGTGGACTGAGGGAGGCTTGAAGAAAGTCAGAGAAGAAGCAAGATGATGCCAATGGCCCCAACTAAGGCATTGGCGACAATGAATGAATGAATGAACATGGAACAACAAGATAATGATGCCTGCAATATTGTCAGTTAGCGGCATCTGGTTGTTCACATTTTTTTTAAAGAAGGTAATATTTTGAAGATAATTTTAAAGAAGTGACTTCAAATAATTTGTAATCACAACAAATACTAATCAAATCTACAGGACCCAGATAAAGCACTCAATGCAAATTTTGTGTTTTTCATCAATGCATTCATTTCAATGGGAGAGTAAGTACATGATAGAGTTGACTTTGATTGAGGAGTCATATGCAGCACAAAGGGAGATGCTTATGGTTTTAAAAATTCTTTCATGGGACATGGTCCTCGCTGGCTAGGCCGGCACTTTTATTACTCATGGAGGTCAATCATCTCAGTCCCAGGACATCACTGCAGGAGTTCCTCAGGGTAGTGTCCTGGGCTCAACCATCTTCAGCTGCTTCATCAATGACCTTCCTTCCATCATAAGGTCAGAAATGGGGATGTTTGCTGATGATTGCACAATGTTCAGCACCGTTCATGACTCCTCTGATACTTAAATCTGTGTCCATATGCAGCAAGACCTGGACAACATTCAGGTTTTGGGCTGACAAGTGGCAAGTAACATTCGTACCACACAAGTGCCAGGCAATGACTATCTCCAACAAGAGAGAATCGAACCATCTTCCCTTGACATTCAATGGCATTACCATCACTGAATCCCCCACTATCAACACTCTGGGGATTTCCATTAACCAGGAACTGAACTGGAGCAGCCATACAGATGCTGTGGCTGCAAGAGTAGGTCAGAGGCTGAGAATTCAATAACAAGTAACTCACTTCCTGACTCCCCAAAGCCTGTCCACCATCTACAAGACACAAGTCAGGAATGTGATGGAATATTCTCGACTTGCCTGGATGAGTGCAGCTCTAACAACATGATGAAGCTTGACACCATCCAGGACAAAACAGCCCACTTGATTGGCACCACATCCACAAACATTCACTCCCTCCACCACCGAAGCATGGTAGCAGCAGTGTGTATCATATACATGATGCACTGCAGCAATTCAGCAGGGCTCGTTTGACAGCACTTTCCAAACCCACAACCTCTACCGCCTAGAAGAACAAGGGCAGCTGATGCATGAGAACACCACAACCTTTAAGTTCCCCTCCAAGCCACACACCACCGTGACTTGGAAATGTATTGCCGTTCCTTCAACTTGCTGGGTCAAAATCCTGGAACTCCCTCCCTAACAACGCTGTGGGTGTGCCTACACCACATGGACTGCAGCGGTTCAAAAAGGTGATTCACCTCCACCTTCTCAAGGGCAACTAGGGATGGGCAATAAATGCTGGCCCAGCCAGTGACATCCACATCCTGTGACTGAATGAATAAAGCATAAAAAAGAAGGGAAATGAGTTGAAATCATGCTGTATGACGTTAGCAGCAAACTTGCAAAAAAATCACTATGACTACTATTTTGTTTTTAAACAGTTTGGCACCTTTCTAAAATTGCAAAGAGGTTTCCTCACCTCTACTCGCAGGTTAATAATCTTGCCCCCGGGGCTCACTTCCACTTGTTGAAGTTTGTCTTTCTCCAGGGCAACTCACTGCACTATAATATCAATTGATTTTGATTTGAAACAGAACATGATACCATTGAACTGAAAGTTTATAACTATCAGGAAAAATTGAACAGGTTGAGACTCTTTCTCCTAGAAAATGAAGACAGAGAGGTGGCCTGATAGAAGGAGTTAAGATTTTGAAAAGATTTGATTGGGTAGACGTAAAGAAGGTGGGCTGGTAATTCAGCTCCGTAGCACTATTATTTGCAGTGCTATGAGTGCCTTTTTTCATCCAAATGGTGTTCACATTGCAAGTGGACATTTCTGGTGCAGGTCATGCTGGAAACCATTTTCCTAAAGGTCAAAAGCACGTGTTGATCCATTAACATATGCAAATAGAGAGGCCTGACACCTGCTTCTGCTCCATCTTGCAACTTTGGCTTGTCCCTGAATCAGCCAACACCAGTGGCCATTGCCTCTGGGAAAAACACGGCTAAGCAACACAAAATGAGAAGAAGGTTGGCATCCTCACCTCAATCACCAGCATTCTCAGTCCCAATACCTTGAACCTCATTCCTGACTCCAACCTCCAGGGCCTCCTGATCTCTCCCCAGCTGAGGCCCCAATCTACTAGTCCCCTAACCCACCGATTGAACTCTAAGAACATAAGAAATAGGAGCAGGAGTAGACCACACGGCCCATCAAGCCTGCTCCGCTATTCAATATGATCATGGCTGATCTTGGGCTTCAACTCCATTGTCCCACCCACTCCCCACATCCCTTAATTCCTGAGAGACCAAAAACCTGTCTTTCTCAGCCTTAAATGTATTCAACGATGGCGCATCCACAACCCTCTGGGGTAGAGAATTCCAAAGATTCACAACCCTTTGAGTGAAGAAATTTCTCCTCTTCTCAGTCCTAAATGATCAGCCCCACTTTATAAGGCTCTGGTCAGACCACATTTAGAATATTGTGAGCAATTTTGGGCCCCCTATCTCAGGAAGGATGTGCTGGCCCTGGAGAGGGTCCAGAGGAGGTTCACAAGAATGATCCCAGGAATGAAAGGCTTAACATATGAGGAACGTTTGAGAACTCTGGGTCTATACGCGATGGAGTTTAGAAGGATGAGGGGGGGATCTGATTGAAACTTACAGAATACTGAAAGGCCTGGATAGAGTGGTCGTGGGGAAGATGTTTCCATTAGTAAGAGAGACTAGGACCCGAGGGCACAGCCTCAGAGTAAAGGGAAGACCTTTTAAAACAGAGATGAGGAGAAACTTCTTTAGCCAGAGAATGGTGAATCTATGGAATTCATTGCCACAGAAGGCTGTGGAGGCCAGGTCATTGAGTGAATTTAAGACCGAGATAGATAGGTTCTTGTTTGGTAAGGGGATCAAAGGTTATGGGGAGAAGGCGGGAGAATGGGGTTGAGAAACTTATCAGCCATGATTGAATGGCGGAGCAGACTCGATGGGCCGAATGGCCTAATTTCTGCTCCTATGTCTTATGGTCTTATGAGACTATGCCCCAGTGTTTTAGATTCCCTGATCATCAGAAACAATCTCTCAGGGTCCACCCTATTAAGCCCCTTCAGAATGTTGTAGCTTTTGTAAGGCCCACCAACAACAGACTCCCACGATGCTCCTAGTGCAGCCCCTCACACTCTGAGGCCCAGCCATTCCTCCTTCCCGTAAACTTACCTAATCGCTTACCTGAACATTGGCGCACAAATCTGTGCGGGTTCCTACCGCTGTGCCTGTTACATTAGAAGGGGACCTGAGGCCCAAAGTCCCAGGCTCCTCAGACCTCCCCATTTGTTTAGAGGCTGTTAGTACTCTGCTGGTAAGGCCCTCGAACATGGACACTGCCCTGTATCTAGGCCGAAGTTTTCACTTCAGGGGGAAACCAAAACTAGTGGCCGTAAATATGATAATCACTAATAAATCCAGTAGAAATTGCAGGAGGAATGTCTTTACTCAATAGTGGTGAGAATGCAGAACTTGCTATCACCATGGAATAGTTGAAAGCTGTTGTCACTGAATGGCTTAGACGCATTTAAGGGGAAGCTACATAAACACATGAGGAAGAAAGGAATGGGAGGGTATGCTGATAGGGTTAGTTGAAGTGGGGTGGAAGGAGACGTGTGTAAAACAGAAACCCCGGGATGGACTAGTTGGGCCTAAAAGGCCTATTCTGGTGCAGTACATTCTATGTAACATGTAGAACTGTTTGGTGTCACACCAACGGCCAACACAAGCTATATTGGGCCAACAGTAATTGCGGCTGTAAGATGTGGTGTTAATTCCATCAGTAAAAGATTCTCTCTGTAGAAATAATGTCCAATTTATTTTTCTGGTACAGCAGCTTTTTGAATGTTTGCGAAGGCTGAAAAGCAGCCAGGTATTATATGTAATGATGTCATCTGTGACAGCCAACTTTCAGCCTCAGCCCAAGTTTCAGCTAAAGTAGAGTTGCCATCAACAAGAAACAGGCCCCAGAACCTTTTCAGTCAAAAACAGCCAGAAAGAATACAATGATGTTTTGGTCAGCACGTAGAAGGTGAGGTTCATTACACTGATGCACTCATGGATTTCATCTGCTGTCTCTCAAACCCAGACCCACATGGATCTGTCTACATCTCACTCAAGTCAGCAGAGTCATTCACCCAGCAGTTTCTGAATTTAATATCACTTGTACATTTTGGCACCAGCCTGTAGTGTCTGGTTATGCTTTATCACTGCTTGACTCATCCTTTGATTTTAACAGGTATTTCCCTCCTGCTGTTGTGGTGATGTGGGGCTATGTAATTTCCATTTCTGTTGATCTCACACTAGGTCTGAGATTTCTGCTTGATGTGCGGGAGGGAGCGGGCGAGTGTCCCGGTGTCATCGTGCGCCATCGCGATATTTCGCTGGGCGAGGGAGCGATGAAGTGCGACGCACACCCGCCATTAATTAACGGGCCAGCTAAGGCCCTTAAATCGTCAATCGACGGCGATTTTCAGCCGCCCGTGCGATCTTCGGGTCAGCGCTCGGGCGTAATGGGCAGGCGGGTAAGAGACTTTTTAATCAAACTCATTCACGGGCGGGATAAGAAGGCTCAGTGGGGTTGTCAATCTGCTCTGCTCTCCGACAGGATTTTCCTAATATTGCTCAGTTCTGCTGAAGGGTCATGAGGACTCGAAACGTCAACTCTTTTCTTCTCCGCCGATGCTGCCAGACCTGCTGAGTTTTTCCAGGTAATTCTGTTTTTGTCAATCTGGTCTGTGAGTATTTGTTGCAGGAAGTTTTTTAAACTTGCCTGTGTGATCTGCAGCAGTTCAGAACAAATTCCAGCAGCTTTCTGTGTATTTTGAACCTTCAGGTCAGCACTCTGCAGTCAGTAATCTTTATCGGGCCTGCAGCTTTCCAGAGGCCTCCATTTAGCCTGGGTATGGGTTCTGACATGTCCTCTGGAGGCAGCTCCTCTGAGGAGGCAGGGAGGGATAGAATAAGGAGGAGGCCAGGAGTGCACAATCAGCCTCCAGGGGAGCCACCTTTGGGAGGCCAGGCGCAGGCATAAGGGGCTCAGGGCCAAGAGGAAGTCCAAGGCGGAAGGGGCCGCAGAAGACGTCACTATCCTGCTGCCAGGGTTTACAGGCGATGAAGCAGCTACCTCAATATGACTGAGGTGCAATGCCGAAGGAGGCTCCAACTGTCAAGGGAGACAGTCAGCTACACCTGTCAGATGATTGGCCCTGAGGTCTCCCCTAACTGTGTGGGCGGACACCCCATGCCAGTGGCTCTGAAGGTCACAGTTGCCCTCAACTTCTATGCCTCTGGGATCTTCCAGGGTTCGGTGGGTGATCTTCGCAGTGTCTCCCAATCAGCTGTGCACACTTGTGTCAGGCAGGTTACAGACATTCTGTTCAGGCATGCATCGACCTCCATCCACTTCCGCTGGGACCAGGCAAGCCGGACACAGCGAGCAGAGACTTCGCAGCCATTGCTGGCTTCCCCCGCGTTCAGGGTGTAATAGACTGTACACATGTGGCCATCAAGGCACCAGAAGGTGAGCCCGGTGCCTTCGTCAACAGGAAGGGCTTCCACTCCTTGAACGTGCAGATAGTGTGTGACCACAAGATGCTGATTCTGCAAGTTTGTGCAAGGTACCCAGGCAGCTCCCACGACACCTACATCCTCAGACACTCCCAGGTGCCGGGGCTCTTCAGTGCTCCAGCCCAGCTGGATGGTTGGCTGCTGGGTGACAAGGGCTATCCCCTCAGAAGGTGGCTCATGACGCCTCTCCGCCATCCAAGAACAGAAGCAGAGCAGCGGTACAATAGGAGCCATGGCACCACAAGGGCTGTGGTGGAGAGAGCCACCGGTCTTCTCAAGATGCACTTCCGATGCTTGGGCCGCTCAGGGGGTGCACTCCAATACCCCCCAGATCGTGTCTTGGTGATAGTCATAGCATGCTGCGCTCTCCACAATCTTGCACTGGAAAGGGGGGACACAGTGGACGATGAAGACATAGACGCAGTGGATGAGGCTGCACACGATGAGTCCAGCACTGATTCTGAGGATGAGGAAGCACAGGGGAATGATGAGGGGCTAACTGCTGACCCGGGACTATACCAAGGAGGCAGGGACTCCTGGGAAACTTTAATCCAACAAACCTTCAGCTAGCTCCACACAAATGGATCAGGAGGACCAGCCTTGCCTGGCGCTTCCATACTCAGCATTTAAGTGCTAAATCTGCCAGGTCACCAGCTGCAACTAAGGGCTTTGGACATAAACTTCAATGTCCACTCAAACACTCATGACATGTATGTAAAGCATACAAATGCAGAACAAAGGAGCCACCCTCAACCATGGTAATACATCTGGTTTTAATTTTCACCAACAGAAGTTCACACAAAGTCAAAACAAAATGTTTTTCAAGCATAAACAAATAATAATTCCCTAATCTCGAGCCAACACAAAAGCACCAGTGAGAAACCTGTGGTGTGCCTAAGGTGCCTTATGTTTACGTTTGCGGGTGCTACGTCTAGGTGCCGCCCCATCACTCGGAGTGGCTTGTGAGACAGCCTGCTGACTCTGCTGTCCTGTTGGCCTTGATGACCTTGGTGGCCATCCTCTGGCCCATGGAGCCTGTGCTGGCCCCACCTGGGAGGGATCTGCCAGGTCCACAGCTGGCACCTCCCCAGTCGTCGTAGCCTCACCCGATGAAGTGGTCACTGGCAGAGGGGCGGAGCAGCTGTTGCCCTCATCTGGAGCGCCATGAGAGGAGCCTGCAGAGACGACAGGCAGCTGCTCCGCCGACGTGAGGTTGCCCCCGGACCTCCCTGCTCACCGTCGATGGATATGCAAGGAGCTGGGAAGCTTGAAGCCCACACCATCTCCCACACTGGCAATGACCAGCTGTGGCCACTGGCGCTGTGAGGGCTTTGCAGGTCCAAGCATAACCCCAGGAGAACCTGCTTGTTCCCATGGAGGTCCCTCTCCACGAGAGTCACCACTCTCTTCATGGAGGAAGCATGACGCTCTGCCATGAGGCTCCTTGTATCAGTGATGCTCCGCGTGGACTCCTCCACCACGGACACCAAGCAACGCATAGTCTTATGCAACACTCCCAGTTGCTCCTGCACACCCGGCCGCATTTCCTGCAGCTGCTGTATTGCGGACGACTCCAGAGGTACATCAACACACACCGACTGAGCATGTGCCCGGTCCCCTGCAGTCCTCCGGCTGCTGGCAACATTGTCACTCTCTGTCTCTGCCAGCTCCTTCAGCAATTGTGAAGTGCCCTCTCCACTGTGCCGCGGGACATGAGCCGACGTTGCAATGCCCACCGAGGTGCTGGTTTCTACACTGGTGCCTGCCTCACAGAAATGGTGTGACGCAAGTGACAGCTGAGGGCCCTCAGGTGTGAGAAGGGGCATCTGGAATTCCTCCTGGTGGACAGGATCTGATGATGCTGAAAATAACAACAAGGACAGTGGATCAGTTAGCGTCCTCACAGTGACACATCTCATCCCTTTCCCCCTGGCTCATTTGCGCTCAACCTTCCAGAACCTATGGATATGAATATTGATGGGGTGGCAAATAGTCAGGAGGATACACTTACATTATAGGCGGATACGGATGGGCTGGTCAGGTAGGCTGATGTATGCCAAATGGAATGTTATGTGGATAAGTGTGAGGTGATGCAATTGGGCAGGAGAAACAAGGTCCAGGAATACACGAGGAATGGTAGGACCGTGGAAAGTAAGGAGGATCAGAGGGACCTTGCTGGGCATGTCGACAGGTCCCTTAAGGTAGCGGGACAGGTACATAAGGCATTTAAGAAGGTAAGTGCACACTTGTCTTTATTAGCCGAGGAATAGAATATAGGAACAGGGAGGTCATGTTGCAAGTGCAGAAAACGCTGCCTAGGCCACAGCTATAGTTCTGCGAGCAGTTGTGAAATGCGCTTCACGGGAGGGATGTGATTGGAGTGGAGAGAGTGCAGAGGTCATTGACCAGGATGCTGGCTGGGCTGGAGAGTTTGACTTGTGAGGAGAGGTAGCATAGACTGGGGTTATTTCCCCTGGAGCAGAGGAGATTGAGGGATGACATTATTGAGGTTTATGACATTATGAGGGGCATAGATAGGGTCGACAGAAAGGAACTTTTCCCCTTGGCGGAGGGATGAGTAATCTAGTGGCATTGATTTAAGGTAAGGGGCATGAGGTTGACAGCTTTTGCACACAGAGTGTGTTGGGAATGTGGAACGCGCTGCCTGAAAGAGTGGTGGACGCAGAAACCCTCCTAACATGTAATAAGTATTTGGATGCGCAGTTGCGATGCCATAGCATACAAGGCTATGGACCTAGTGCTGGGAAATGGGATAAGGCGACTTTGAAAGGTGCTTGACACATGCATCTTCGAAGGGCCGAGGGACCTTTGTCTATGACCCACATGTCTGACTCTATCAGTCTGTGAATGAGCAATGTTGCTACAATAACAAATCAAAGAATCATCAGCGCTATGGATGGTGGGAAGACAGAGTGGATCTCACTGTGGACCTCAAATACCTGGCCGCTCCACCCCAGCCTCACCGACACCAGTGGATCTGGGCACATGGCGCTTCTCAAGCTCCAGGGCCTCCTGCTCAAAATGGCTCAAAATCATGAGCTGGGCCTGGCCGCCTCCAGTCTGTGAATGCTCACATGCATTGTGAGCATCCTTCTCCTGAAAAACAGAGACCACCATTCATTGCAGCTAATCGCACATGGACTCTGCACGTGCAGGCTGCACCCTACCACAGTGGCCCATCTCAGGCCTCCAGGGCCTCCTCTCCCCACTACTGCTGATCACTCACACAAAGATAGTACGCCCGCTCCCAACCCACCCCAACGGCCACCTTGGGCACATTCTGCATCCATCACTTTAGGAAATACACGGTCTTAGCTCCCATAGCAAGGAGACACAACTAGGTGCGGCGTCGAGGGTAGCAGTTGGTTCTTGGTCATGAGACCTTGAGGCTCCCCTTCCACAATCTCATCACCGTGAATAGGACATTTGTTGGAGTTTTGAGTATGTACCTAGCTGCATCTATTGCAGGTTGCCCCCAGACTAGTCATGTGCGACTAAGAGCAACACATGGTGGGAGGGAGAACTCATCTCCTCATGAGCCACTCAGGCTGATCTAAGCATGGGCACTATCTGCTTGCCCACCCAGCGTACGAGAAATGCCCAACTTGATTCAATGCAGTCACGACAGTAAGACTTCAGGGCGGGGTGGGGGTGGGGGGGACCCTCAAAGGCTAAGGCTACCTGCTGGGTTAAATGCCCAATGCCAACCTGGTACTCACCCTTCCAGAGTGCAGCAAATCATTGAAGTGTTTGAGACGCTGAATCCAGGTGCGCCACACCATGTCACGGGAGCTCACTACCCCCGCCACCTTCTCTCAGGCATGTTTGGTCATGTGGGGGGAGGCCTCCTCCTCCCACCCAGGGGGACCAACACCTCCCTCCGTGCTGCCACCTCCTTAAGGAGGGCAGCAAAGCAGTCATCAGAAAAGCAAAGGGCACATTGGCCTCCCGCTGGCCTACCCTGCAGCCTGCCCTGCCCCTGTGGCAGACCCTGCAGCTCGGCCTGCTCCTGGGGCTGACCCTGCAGCCTGCCCTGCTCCTGGGGCTGACCCTGCAGCCTGCCCTGCTCCTGGGGCTGACCCTGCAGCCTGGCCTGCTCCTGGGGCTGACCCTGCAGCCTGCCCTGCTCCTCTGCCCTTCCCTCCAGCCTGCCCTGCTCAGCCGACCCCCTGCGGTGTGACCTGGAAGTGGTCATTGTGAGCAGCCTACAGGAGGCTGCCAGGCCTTCCTTTAAACAAGCTGCCGGGTCGTCATTGGATCCGGCGTTCTGTGCACGCCCGACGCAGCCCACACACTCCCGCTATTCATGGGGGTCGGAAATGCGCTGGGCGGGCCTTAATTGCGCAAAATGGCAGCATGGCCCTAATCACGGGCGCCGGTCAGGTCCGCGGCCACCCGCGTCTGCTCATGCTCCGCCTGCCCGACAGGCAGAAAATTCTGCCCTAGGTGTCCTAATAAGTGTGCATCTGATCCAGTAGTCACATCTTTAGTGTGTATGCTGACAAGGTCATGAAATGAATAGTGAAGCGGAAAGCCACTCAGCCCGTCAGAGCTTGAATCCTTCAGCCGCCCGCTCACTAAATGACCTCAAGGTATTTAATATCCATTATGGCGCATAGGACATTTTATCACACAGGAAGGCCACTTTCTGTCTGCAATGAATTTAGGCTGCTTTCTTCCCAACTGGTCCACAGACCCTTTCATATTCTCCTTTAATTATCCATTGCATTTCTAAATGCTGCAAATGATTTGGCGTTAATCATAAATTGTGGTTACAGTATCCCATAATCTGAAACAGTAATTGCTCTTGGAAAAAAAGTTTCTTCTAATCTCCCTCTTTATATATCTAATTCTTCTCTTATCTTTGATTCATTTGACCAATGAAAGTCATCCATGTTTATATTATCTATTTCTTTTATTATGTGAAATTCCTTTATCAAATGCTTCAATTTTCTCAGTTTGAAAGGATGTACCACTAGCTGCTCCAGCCGTTCCTTGTAGCTCACCCTGGTGAATCTGTGCTGCAATGTTATCGAAGGACATTACACCTTTCTGATAACAAGGAGACCTGAGCTGGACTTTGATCCAGTAAAAGGAACGGCGATATAGTTCCAAGTCAGGATGGTGTGTGGTTTGGAGAAGAACTTGCAGATGGTGGTTTTCCCATGTGTCTGCTGCCCTTGTCCTTCTATATGGTGGGGTGCATGGGTTTGGAAGGTGCTGCCTAAGGAGCCTTGGTGAGTTTCTGCAGTGCATCTTGTAGATGGTACAAACTGCTGCTAATTTGGGTCAGTGATGGAGGGAGTGAATGTTTGTGGAAGGGATGCCAATGAAGTGAAATGCTTTGTCCTGGATGGTGTCAAGATTCTTGAGTATAGTTGGAGCTGCACTCATTCAGGCAGGTGGAAAATATTCCATTACACTCCTGACTTGTGCCTTATAGATGGTGGACAGGCTTTGGAGAGTCAGGAGGTAAGTTACTCGCTGCAGGATTCCTAGCCTCTGACCTGCTCTTGTAGTCATAGTATTTATGTGGCTAGTCCAGTTCAGTTCCTGGTCAATGGTAACCCCCAGGATGTTGATAGCAGGAGATTCAGTGTTGGTAATGCAATTGAATATCAAGGGACAATGGTTAGATTCTCTCGTGTTGGAGATGGTCATTGCCTGGCACTTGTGTGGCGCGAATGTTGCTTGCCACTTGTCAGCCCAAGCCTGGATATTGTCCAGGTCTTGCTGCATTTGGACGTGGACTGCTTCAGTATCTGAGGAGTGGTGCTGAACATTTTGCAATCATCAACAAACATCCCCACTTCTGACCTTATGATGGAAGGAAGGTCATTGATGAAGTAGCTGAAGTTGGTTGGGCCGAGGACACTATCCTGAGGAACTCCTGCAGTGATGTCCTGGAACTGAGATGATTGACCTCCAACATCTGCAACCATCTTCCTTTGTGCTAGGTATCACTCCAACCAGCGGAGAGTTTTCCCCCTGATTCCCATTGACTCCAATTTTGCTATGGCTCCTTGATGCCACACTCGGTCAAATGCGGTCTTGATGTCAAGGGCAGTCACTCTCACCTCACCTTGGGAGTTCAGCTCTTTTGTCCATGTTTGAACCATGGCTGTAATGAGGTCAGGAGCTAAGTGGCCTTGGCAGAACCCAAACTGGGCGTCAATGAGCAGGTTATTGCTAAGCAAGTGCCACTTGATAGCACTGTTGATGATCCCTTCCATTGCTTTACTGATGATCAAGAGTAGACTGATGGGGCAGTAATTGCCAGGTTGGATTTGTCCTGCTTTTTGTGTTCAGGGCATACCTGGGCAATTTTCCACAAAACCGGGTAGCTGCCAGTTTTAGCTGTACTGGAACACCTTGACTAGGGGCACGGCAAGTCTGGAGCACAAGTCTTCAGTAATATTGCCGGAATATTGTCAGGGCTCATAGCCTTTGCAGTATCCAGTGCCTTCAGCTGTTTCTTGATATCATGTGGAGTGAATAGAATTGGCTGAAGACTGGCATCTGTGACGCTGGAGATCTCAGGAGGAGGCCGAGATGGATCATCCGCTCGGCACTTCTGGCTGAAGATTGTTACAAATGCTTCAACCTTATCTTTTGCACTGATGTGCTGGGCTCCTCCATCATTGAAGATGGGGATATTTGTGGAGCCTTCTCCTTCAGTGAGTTGTTTAATTATCCACCACCATTCAGGCTGGATGTGGCAGGACTGCAGAGCTGAGACCTGATCCTTTGGTTATGGGATCACTTAACTCTGCCTATCACTTGCTGCTTATGCTGTTTGGCATGCAAGTAGTGCTGTGTTATAGCTTCACCAGGTTGATACCTTATTTTTAGGTGTGCATGGTGCTGACCCTGGCATGCTCTCCTACACTCTTCATTGACCTGGGGTTGATCCCAGGCTTGGTGGTAATAGTAGAGTGGGGGATATGCCTGGCCACGAAGTTACAGATTGTGGCCTAGCCAGCGATGCCCACATCCTGTGAAAGAATTTTAAAAATGATCAGATCTGTTAGTTCTCTCACCTCTTCATTACCCACTATTCTCTATTTTACTTAAATAAAATGCCTGCTTACTTTCTAGTCTTCATAATGGATAGGTAACCAAACTATTCTCTATGGATTCTGATGGCGTATTTCCACGGTGTCTAGTTTTTTTTACACAAATTTCTAGCATGTGCTTTCTGGAAGAAGGTTTTCTTTCAGGGAGGGGATCCTCAACCTTTTGAGGAGAGGACAGAGATCAGTACTGCCCGCTGTCATTTAATGCAAGCAACAAATAATGCAGCAATGTCTTCACGCTGGACTGACATATTTTAAGGTGGCTTACTTTGCTGATGTAAATTGCATCTGTCTGAACACAAAATACTCTGTCAGTTTGTTGATAAGCAAAAAGCTACAACAATTATGTTCCAAAAGTGACAATGTGCCTTCAAAGATTTGAAGAGGTAACAGAGAGGATTGATGAGGGTAATGCTGTTGGTGTGGTGTACATGGACTTCCAAAAGGCATTTGATAAAGTGTCACACTTGTGAGGAACGTTAGAGCAGATGGAATAAAAGGGACATTTGCAACATAGATAAGAAATGGACTGCAGCGGCTCAAAAAGGCAGCTCACTGCCACCTTCTCAAGGGCAATTAGGGATGGGTAATAATTGCTGGCCTAGCCAGCGATACCTACATCCTGTGGAAGAATAAAAAAAATTGGCTGAGTGATAGGAGAGAATAGTGATTAACGGTTGTTTTTTGGACCAGAGGAAGGTCTATAGTGGAGTTCCCCAGGGCTCAGTGTTAGGACCCTGCATTTCTGGCAGTGGCCACTGCTCCTGGTGTGGCTCAGATTTGCTGGCCTCCAATTGGCCAGCAGCTCTATGAGGTGGTACATCCCCCTGGAGAAAGACAGAAGTGGCGCCTCATATTAATTAAAGGGCCATCGCCTGAAAAATTAAAGCAGGGCAAGCCAACCTAGTGGAAGCAGGCTTGCTCCCGAAATTTAGGTTGGGGCGCAAGGACCACCCTCACCAGTGAGTTCTTATGATCTTGAATGTCTTGCTTCAAAGTGCTGTGAGAGTGGATTTAATGGTAATTTTCAACAGGCAATTTCCAAAAGGGAATTTGGTATATACTTAGAAAGGAAAGGTTTGGAGGGCTATGGGGAGTTAGCTTGGAATGGATCTAATTGGTAATACTTTCAGAGAGGCAATGCAGACATGATGGGTCGAATGACCTCCTTCTGTACGATGTGATTCTATGAAAGGAATGACCATGAAACCTGATGGATTATTACAACCAGTCATCCCTTCTAGTCTGACCTATAGATGACTTGTGATAAACGCTTAATGCACTCAGGGTAATTGAGGCAATAAAGGCCCCATCCCAAGAATGTTTACAAGCAAATGGCCATATAATCTGTGCTTGCTCTTTAAATAATGCTACAGAACAATTTTAATTTAGCTGCAATGCACCTCAGTGATCCAAGGCTTTGTAGCTTTTCACCCTATTTTTCCTACAGTATCAATCACCCATTAATGAACCAAAGTCAGATCCACAGATATCAAAATATGTCAGCCATCTGTTCTCCAAAGGCAATTATAAATCAGCAACGAGATAGCAAGCAAAATGCATGTAGGGCACAATGACCCCAACATCTGAAAATTCATTGAACCAATGTGCACAGCAATATGACCATTATGTTAGGAGGTCAGCTAATAATTTATACTAGTAAAGTGCATAAGGATTTATAAAACATTTAGAACATCAAAACTCTGCATTCTATGCAGCCTTAGACTAATTAACTATTGTGGGACAAAAAAACGATGTGGTGTTTCTACATATAGGCAATACTTAAAATCAGACATAGTGTACTGATGCTTTACATTAAAACCATGGAAATTTTGTTCTTCTGCTGGTGTACTGGGTTATCACGTTTGTGTAAAATTTCTTTACATGCTATTTTAATTAAGTCAGTTAGCTGTTTAGAAAAACAAAACAAAGCTGTATTTAAGTGATATGACAGCAAGACATCCCAGACTGTTTTACAGATGATTATGTAGTTTTGAAGTGCAGTCACTGTTGTAATGTAGGAAATGGAGCAGCCAATTTGCACGCAGCAAGGTCCCACAAACAGCAATATGAGAATAACCAGATCATGTGCTTATATCACATTAGGGAAAGTACAGAATTAATTCAAGAGTGATCACAGCAGCTATCTTAACATGTTGCTGCCACTAGAAATTATCATCAGAATTGTACAAATAAAAGAAGGGAATGTACAGACAACATATATAACGGGGGTTCCCTCACTGTGGGCCCCACTTGGGGTCGCAGGTCGCGAATTTGGGGTCACCAGCTCCGAGGCCATAATGGCGGCCGTGGAGCAGATACTCTGTCAGGAAAGTCCTGGGCCTGGCTCCGAGGCCCCGTGACACGCACACCCCAGCTCTTCCCCAGCTCGTAGTTTGCTGGAAGCGACGGATAATGAAGAGGTATCACACAGGGCAGCCTCAGTGTCTGCCATGAGCGGCTCAATTATTTTTTTCTGGCTCGCAGTTCGCTGGGAGGAGAAGGGAGTGAACAAGCTTCACACAGGCAGCCTCATAGATGTCACATCAGAGATTAGATGTGCACTATCAACCACACTGCCAGATTTTGAGAGACTGTGTCACATCATGCATGCCCATGTGTCTCATTAAGCCCAGTGTGTAAGATGACCATTTTCACAAAACAGTTTAAATTTAAAAACACATGATTTTCATGTGTGTAAAATTAGTGTACACTTTAATAATAAAATAGTGAAGGCCCCCCAATTCTACCCACAACCCACTCAAAACCTGAAGACCACCCCCCCCCCCCCCCCCCCCCCCCCCCCACAACCCCACTCAACAAACTGAAGGCTCCCGCCACCACCCGCTCAACCCAAATTTTCACTATGGGGTCACACCAAGTCTGAGGCATTAAAATGGGGTCGCATCGGGAAAAAGTTTAGGAAGCACTGATATATAACTTCCTGATAAAGGGAAAGTTAATGTGTTGTTTATGTTACTTATTTTTAATCAGTCAACTAGAATGTCTGAACAGTGTCGCGTGCAGCTAGCTTGTTCCAGGACTCTTGGCTGACACAGACAGTGACTATGACCGAATATCTGTGGACTGAACAACAAAAGCCCAGACAGAATAATGTACAAGACAAAAGAAGAGTAAAAACTTTTATTAAAAAATATTTTAAGGTAAACTGTTTTAAATATTTCAAGGTTTTAAACATGTTATTAGTGTAATTTGATGGCTTGTTTCATCTTTATAGTGAAAACATTATTTTAAAGGCTGGTTTGCGGATGCCAGAAATTCTTTAGATCTAAATAGCCAAATATAACTCTGCAATTACAGAAGCAAATTTGTTTGATAAGCAGTGAGTGTAATTAGAATGATACAATCTCCAGAAGGAGGCTATTCAACCAGGTGTGCCTATGCTAGCTCTAGAAAGAGCTATCCAATTTAGTTCCACACATCAACATTTCCCCTTAACCCTGCAAATTGGTACTCTTCAAATCGTAGGCAATTAGGTAACATTAATGGATATGCACTGGTATTTAATATAATTGGATGATACAATTAGTCCACTCTTGTTTCTGTTTTCATATTCCTGATTTTATGGTAACCACAATTAATTTTACCCTGTTTTTAATTGAATTAGTTAGTAATATTCCCATGACTCACTCCCACATCTGCTGTTGCAGAAATTCCCAACTATGTGCCAATTTAAGATTACTTAACAGATTTGCAATTGACAAGAATCACTAGTGATCATAAATTAGAAAAAATTTTCAGTTTCTGTTATCTAAGCCCTCTAACTGTATTGGTATTTCACTGCCAACTATTTATTATACTGGATGTAAAGAGTTATGAAAGAACCCATCATATTCTCTAATTGCCCTGGGTTTTGACTTACTTTTTCTTGCACCTCCTACGATAAGTAACTTAGGTGATAAGGAGTGTCTTGAGCATTACATAAGGCATTAAAATGCTATGGAACAAGCTGGATCAGCTGACCATTTTCTGTCCGATGCTTTAGTATATTAGGGTAGAATATTGCCGTTGGCATGCGGGGGTGGACCCGACACGCCAACACATAAAATGATGCACAATGACATCGGGCGTGCGTCCCGACATCATCGCGTGTCATTTCGATATCTTGTTCGGCCTATTAAGGCCATTAAAAAAGCAATTAAAGTTGTTAACCACACTGCCTGTCCAACCTTAAGGTTGGCGGGCAGGCGAAGAGCCCAAGCAGCCTTTGTGTTTTTCAGGAAACCTCATCCACAGGCGGGATGAGGTTTCCTGAAGCTTGTATAAAATAAATGAATATTCTTGACTTCATCACATGAGGGGACATGATTAAATAATTTTTTACTTTGATATTTAAAAACTTTTATTATCTCCTCAATCTCCCTGAGACAACTCCGTACCTTAGGGGGATTGCTGTGCTCTTTCGCGTGCATGCGCGAAAGAATGTAGGCCCTGACTCTCCCTCCTCCCCCCGCCCACACAGGTAGTGCTGAGCGCTACGGAACACGCATGACGCTGGGTGGGCCTTAATTGGCCTGCCCGTGTAAAATGACGGCGCGCAGCCAATCACGAGCAGTGATCGGCTCCGCGTCTGCCCCGCCCAGCCCGCCCGACAAAGGTAAGATTCAGCCCTTAGTACGTTTGCATTAAGCACCATTAGTGCAGTATGCATGTTGTTTACTTTTCCTTTCTATGTTTTATATTACATTAAATTTCATTTGCCGTTGTTCTTCCCATTTATTTATTCTGTCCAATTCATTCTGTAATTTTTCAGTGGCCTCTTCTGATTCTATTGCCTCTTATGGTTGGTATTATCTCCAAATTGACCATTTTGTATTGAGTTTCTGAATCCAGGTTCCTAGAAACAGTGGGCCTGAACTTCCTCAGAGTGACAATCAGCGTCGGATTGCCACTCCATGCCCAATTACTTACGTCAAATGTTTTTAATCCTATCTCACCCGACATTCCGACTCAGGCCAGGTGAGATCCAATCAGTGCAGCGTTCCCCCTGGGCCCAGTGTCAAAGTGCTGGAGGGTCAAAGGGAAGGAGGCCACACCCCCTTTTTTACAACCTGTGCAGGTGGGTGGGGGTTGGAGGGTATCAGGCCCACTGGGGATGGTGGGGAGGAGTCAGGTGTTGGCGGGAGGATCCCGTGGGGGAGGGGGAGTGTTGGGGGGTGCAGTAGTGGGAGACACTTGGGGCCTCGGGTGGGATGGGGGAGTCCCGTAGGTGGGGTAGTCGGGGGGTGGTGGAGGGAAACCACCAGGGGGTAGGGTTGTCACATGGGGGGTGGTAGTTGGGGGTTTGGATGAGTCCCCTGTGTGTTCAGGAGGATGCCTGGAGACCTGTGGAGGCCGGTCTGGGTCTGCACAATAGTTACCCAGAAGTTAGCGGTGGTTTTAATTCTTCCAACATTTTCTGGGTAACTATTGGTGTAAGCCACTCAGAACCATCCGCTGTTTGCGATTTGAATTGCATTTTCGGACAGTTCCAAGTGCAGGGAAATTGCTCAGGGGAAGTGTACACTTCTGAGCAATTGGCGTGTAAACCTTACCTGTAAACTTCTGAAGGGTATTCCCCAGTGCATCTTTGGGGTACCGCCCCCCCAATCCGACGCCGGGGACCTTGGAAGTTACGACCCATTATTGATCCAAGCGCTGTAACATAAGCCAACCCCATTCAGTACTTTCCTCCATTCTGACATAATCTGCTTGTGTTTATCCCTAATCTTCACAGTTTGAGTTACATAAATTGGTTTTCATGTGGAACTTTGTCAAAAACCTTTTATAAGTCAAGGCACACACTTGGGTTGTCACTTCTTCAAAAAGGTTGAGGACACTATGCAATAGTGTAGTGGTATTGTCACTAGACTAGTAATCCAGAGACCCAGGGTAACGCTCTGGGGCCCAGGTTTGAATCCCACCACGGCAGATGGTGAAATTTGAATCCAATAAAAATCTGGAATTAAAAGTCTAATGAAGATCATGACCATTGCCAATTGTTGTAAAAACCTACCCTGTTCACTAGTGCGCCTTAGGAAAGGAAATCTGGTCTAGCCCACATGTGATTCCAGGCCAACAGCAATATGGTTGATGCTTAACTGCCCTCTGAAACGGCTTAGCAAGCTACTCAGTTGTAACAAACTGTTACAGAACAGCCTAAAAGGAATGGAACCAGATGGGCCACCTGGCTTTGACCAAGGCACTAAAAACGACAAAGGCAACCTTGCAAAGTCTTCCTTACTAACACCTGGGGGCCTGAGCTGTCTTAGTTGCCTGGATGAGTGTAGCTTCAACAACACACAAGGAGATTGATATCATCCAGGACAAATCAAAGACCCCTAGCCAACCTGTTCCATTACAACTACAACACTGGCATCTACCCAGAAATGTGGAAAATTGCCCAGATATTTCCTGTACACCAAAAGCAGGGCAAATCCAACCCGGCCAATTATCGCTCCATCAGTCCACTATCGATCATCAGCAAAGTGATGGAAGGGGTCATCAACAGCGCTATCAAGCTCAGGCCCCCAGGTGTTAGTAAGGAAGACTTTGCAAGGTTGCCTTTGTCGTTTTTAGTGCCTTGGTCAATGCCAGGTGGCCCATCTGGTTCCATTCCTTTTAGGCTGTTCTGTAACAGTTTGTTACAACTGAGTAGCTTGCTAAGCCATTTCAGAGGGCAGTTAAGCATCAACCATATTGCTTAGCAATAATCTGCTCAGTTTGGGTTCCACCAGGGCCTGACCTCATTACAGCCTTGGTTCAAACATGGACAAAAGAGCTGAACTCCCAAGGTGAGGTGAGAGTCATTGTCCTTGACATCAAGGCAGCATTTGACTGAGTGTGGCATTAAGCAGCCCTAGCAAAACTGGAGTCAATGGGAATCAGGGGGAAAACTCTCCACTGGTTGGAGTCATACCTAGCACAAAGGAAGATGGTTGTGGTTGTTGGAGGTCAATCATCTCAGTTCCAGAACGTCACTGCAGGAGTTCCTCAGGGTAATGTCCTCAGCCCAGTCATCTTCAGCTGCTTCATCAATGACCTTCCTTCCATCACAAGGTCAGAAGTGGGGATGTTCGCTGATGATTGCACAATGTTCAGCATCATTTGTGACTCCTCAGATACTGAAGCAGTCCATGTCCAAATGCAGCAAGACCTGGACAATATCCAGGCTTGGGCTGACAAGTGGCAAGTAACATTCGTGCCACACAAGTGCCAGACAATGACCATCTCCAACAAGAGAGAAACTAACCATCACCCATTGATATTCAATGGCATCAGCATCGCTGAATCCGGCACTATCAACATCCTGGGCGTTGCCATTGATCAGAAATTGAACTGGACTATCCATATAAATACTGTGGCTACAAAGGCAGGTCACAGGCTAGGAATCCTGCAGCGAGTAACTCACCTCCTGACTCCCCAAAGCCTGTTCACCATCTACAAGGCACAAGTCAGGAGTGTGATGGAATAATCTCCACTTGCCTGGATGAATGCAACTCCAACAACACTCAAGAAGCTTGGCACCATCCAGGACAAAGCAGCCCACTTGATTAACATCCTATCCACAAACATTAACTCCATCCACCACCGCGCACAGTAGCAGCAGTGTGCACCATCTCCAAGATGCACTCCAGGAACTCACCAAGGTTCCTTACCCAGCACCCTGCAAACCCACAATTACTACCATCGAGAAGGATAAGAGCAGCAGATACATGGGAACACTGTCACCTGGAAGTTCCCCCCACCCTAGCCACTCCCATCTTGACCTGGAAATATAACACCGTTCCTTCACTGTCACTGGGTCAAAATCCTTGAACTCCCTCCCTAACAGCACTGTAGGCGTACCTACACCACATGGACTGCAGCGGTTCAAGAAAGCAGCTCACCACCACCTTCTCAAGGGCAATTAGGGATGGGCAATAAATGCTAATCTAGCCAGCGATCTAGTCCGTATCCCATGAATGAATATAAAAAACATATATCTGGTACAATCTTTCCTTTCCGAATCGATGTTGACTACTGCTGACCAGATTATTACTCTAGGTATAGTCTTCTCGTTTGCTCCTGGTAATCAATTGAATTACTTTACATGAAATGGAAATAAGATTAATGGGTTCATAATTACCTGTGTCATTTTGTTGTCCGTTTTGAATATGGGCACTAGCCTGTTTCCAATTTCCTCGTAATTAATATGTTTAGATTGACTCTTTCTCCCAAAATGATTTCAAGTGCTTCACAAATCTCCCCAAGCCCCACCCCCACCCTGACCCCTCCCGGGTCTTTCTCAGCACTCTGGAATAAATACCGTCAATGCCCAGAGGTTTCTTTATCTTGAGCTCCTTTAGCCCATCTGCAACCTTTGACTCAGTTATAGCAAAGTTATTGATTTACCTCGGGATAGATTTTATTAGAACGCGTATACCTCATCTTTCTTGTGACTTGGAATTAAAATGTTCCGAATATTTACTATTTGGTGAGCAACTTCAATTTCAAGCCTGTTTGCTCTGAGTTAAAAATAATTTTCACCCTTTTGTAATCATGTCAAGCAAATATCATTGTATCTGTTTCTGAAAAATATGTAGGGAAATTGCACCAACACGAAAATAAGTTAAAAAAATCTTTTTTAATAAGACATATGCAAAATCCTGTCAGGTATAAAGATGTCAGGAAAGATGATGGTGTATCATTATTGAAAACATATAGCCTGACATTGGTAGCTCTATGTTTCAAACGTGTGGTTCCAAACTGTCAACAAAAGTGAAAAATGGTAATTTTTCTTATCAATGGATTAAAAGTAGGAAACCTGTTCATTGACAAACAGCTTTCATTGAAGTAATAATTGCTCTTAAAGCACTGGTCATAGCATGCACATTTCAAACTGTCTGATGCTCTGTTTAATTCAGTGGGTTAATGGTTATAAGTGGCAGTATCAAGAGTAAAAGATGAGAAGTTCAGTTTCACTGTGTATGCACCGAATATTTGACACAATTTATGTGTCACCAATACCATTTAGATTTACTCTATGTTGCAGTATAACACAGAAACCCCATTCAAAGTAGGCTCTCAGGCTAAACTTTAAAAATATATAAAACAAACATTATTAGTGTTGAACATTAAAATTGAGGGATACGGTCACAGTAATAGGTGTGAGTGGCATTTCTCTAATTGACTGGATTCGGAGCTAGTTCACTTCACAGAGAATAATTTGTGGCAAGGATCTTAAAAAGACTGATTCAGAGACTGGTACCATGCCATGCCAGATTGCTAGAGTTGTACTAGCTGCTCGCTAAATAGGGATAAAAAAATTAGACAATTCATTAACTAATTGCACACACATGTGGCCAAGTGGCCTGTTTCTGTGCCATAGACCTTCTATGTCCAAAATCCTCACTGCCACCTTGTGAAACATTCCTCAGCAAACTATGCCATGCCTCATGACAGCCAATTTGTTTGCAAAGTAGTTTAGGTGCTCATCATCGCAAACAAATTTCTCCCACCCCGGGCCCAGGTAAGTACCTTGGAAACATTGTTGGGATAAAACATTCATAGTTTGAACAGCAGGCTGGAGTGGTAATTAATGCCTGAGAGGATGGTCAGGGCAAATTTCTGTAGTAAACCAGATGAGGTGCTGAGGATGCTGTGAGATAGCCAGCACATCCAATATCAGTCACAGCAAAATAGCGAACATCAACATTATTAGAAATAACAAAGAGAAAAACTAAACAGGGAACGGTGGAAGTGAGCTGCATGATGTCGATCTTGTGCGACATCAAGGTGAAACTGCAGAACAACAACCTCAAATTCGTAGATCTCAGCACCGTCATCAGCAACCTTCAAATCTTAAAAACTTTCTGTACTTAGAGAAAATGGACAGTTTGAACTCGTAGAAATGACTTGATGTACCTATGTTTGTTGTTTGACTTAGGTTAAATTAAAATAAGGTCTTTTAGTTTTATAAGGGAGTAATGATGTTGTGTTCAATTGTTCGGTGTTTGATTGTCTGTCTGTTGACTGTTCCCTATGCTGTGTGCTGTTAGTCAAGCCTGTGAATGTGGTTACAGAGAAAGGAAAACTGAGAGCTGGAAGCTTATGGAGCAGACATTTAAAAAAAAACAATTGTAATAGAGTTTTGTTCACACATAGAACCTTATGTGTATCATCTCTACACATCTCCAAAGCTCAAAACACAAGGAGGCCAAAAAGGCTGAAGGAAAATTGAGGAAGAACAGAAACCCTGGCTTCCACTGAAAGCAAAAATCCATGGGCTCTCACATATTAAAAAAAGCTTTCATTTATATGGCATATTTCATCACCTCAGAATGTCCCAAAGAGCCTTAAAGCCAAACAAGTACTTTAGAAGTAGTATTTGTTATGATTTAGGAAATGTGGCAGTCAATATGTACACAGCAAGGTCTCACAAACAGTAATGAGATAATGACCAGGATATCTGTTTTTTAGACAATGGTTGTAGGATAAATGTCCAGGATGCTGCAGAGAGCTCCCTACTTCCCTAGGTCTTCTTCTATTGGTGCAGTTGGATCTTTTACATCCACCTGAGAGGACAGACTGGGCCTCGGTTTAACATCTCACCTGAAAGACGGCATTTCCAACACAGAAACAGGAGTAGGTCCTTCGGCCCTCAAGCCAGGTTGTTCCCTATTCAATCAGGTCATAGTTGATCTGTGCCTTAACTCCATTTACCTGCTTTGGTGCCACACCCCCTAACATTCTTTCCTAACATAAATCAACCACTTGTGCTCCCCTACAGCCTAGAAGGATATAATACTGAAGTGCTATGATTTAAAACAGGAAGGACCCCATTTCTGTAACAGAATTTCCTTGTACAACAATGTGTAGCAACTGCAGATTACATTGCTGATAACTCCCTTTGCTATAGAGACAGAACTGGATATATTTTCTTCCATTCACTAAAGTTTTCAAAAACATTGATAGGATAACAAAGATGTAGAATTTTTAAGAACAAGCATTACAGCCCAAAGATGTCATTCCTGTTTAGTAGATTTGAATTCAGTGTTGTTCACTGTGGACATGGGGCTTCAATGGCCTGAACCTGTTACTATAATTGACCTTATGCACCTCTCTAAATCCTTCAATCTGCACTCATCAGTTGCCTCGTGAATCCACATAATGACTTTCCCTGGAAACTTATTCTATGGGCAGAATTTTCCCCCCATCAGGGGGGAAGTTTAAGAACGGGCGCGCAGAAGCGTGCCTCCGATTGGGGGCGCACCGCCATTTTACATGGGCGGGCCAGCCCATCGTGACATCTGCCAGGAAGTGCTATGTGCTCCCTGTGCGGGCAGGGGGCGATTCCCTGAGCCGAGAGTGCGCTCTTTCATGCATGCCCACAAAAGAGCGCACTCATCTCCCTGAGGCTAAGAGCTGCCTCAGGGAGATCGGCTGTAAAACAAAAAATCGGAAAAATAGAAAAAAAAATTTCCCTGACATGTCCCCTCATGTGACACTGTCACATGAGTTGGGACATGCCCATCACTTTTAAATACACTTTAATTACATTTTTTAAAACCTACATGAAACCTCATCACCTTAAGGTTTCATACTTTTTCTAATGCCCACCAGAGCTCCTGGCCTGCCCGCCAACCTTAAGGTTGGACGGGCAGGTCCATTAATCACTTAAATGACTCTGTCAATGGCCTCAACAGCTGATTCTACTGAGCCCCCGCCTACCTGAAAATTTAAATGGGGCGCGGTGACGTCAGGAGTTCCGCCCGATGTCATCCCACATCATTTAACGTGTCAGTGAGCGGGCCCTGCCCCCCCTACTCACCAACCGGGAAATCCTGGCCTATGATTGTTGCACAAATCTAATGCTCCTCAAATAAAAAATAAAGTTATCTTGCCTCCCCACTTTATTCTGAACGCTTTCATTTACAACTTGCACCCCCAGATAATCCTTCACCGCCGAGATCATCCAACACCTTTAGCAATCTTGGAAAATTCAGTTAGCTCAACCAAGATTCTTCCCAAAGAGAGAACAAATCCAATTTATTTAAACTTTTCTTGAGATATGAGTTCCTGAGATCTGGAATCTCTTTTGTTCCTGGCTTTCCCAAGGCTGACAGTAACCTAAGAAACCATACAGTTGCTTCCTCCATGGCATTCTCTTCATTATAATGCACTCACCCTCAAAGAATACTTTCAGGAGACAGCCAGCAACAATACCTGAGACTGTAATTAGGTGTCTAATAAACTTAAAGAGAATCTCTTAATTAGCAAAAAAAAATGTTTATGAAACCTGTGAGGTGAGGTGAGATTTCATTTAATCTCAGTCCCTCTCATTTTTCTGGGGCTGTGCAGTTGAGGGGAATCACAGACAGCAACTGAAATGTTATTAGAAATATTATTAGAAAAATAAAATACACACGATCATATGTTAGAATTGACTCAGAAGCTTTCCAATCATCAGGTTAAGAAAGCACAGTCTTGTTTGACATGAAAGATCATCATTAATAAGCAGAGGCCTACGTTTTCTTCCAATATCAGACCCTAAAACAACAGGATAGTTATAGACACAGCGGATAAACGGTGAAAGGAAGATATTGTCACTATTGGCAGGTTGTAGGTCATCACAATGAGCTCATTGGATTGAGACCTCAGGATTGGCCTCGGGGAGCCACCAACAAGATCCTCGAGGAACCACAAAAAAATTCCACACTTGCCTCTGATGGGTCTCTTCAGTTAAGAATTTGTCGGAGTGTGCATAGGCACAGCACAATGCATTCCAGACAATTTCTTAGAGCAGTATGTTCTAGAACCAACCAGGGAGCAGGCTGTTCTAGACATGGTAATGAGCAATCAGACAGGATTAATAAATCACTCCAAGATAAAGACGCTTCTGTGTGACAGTGATCATAACATGATAAAATTTCACCTTCAGTTTGAAGGGGAGAGGCGTGGCACCAAGTCTGATGTTTTAAACCTGAATAAAGGTATGAAGGAAGAGCTAGTTAAAGTGAACTGAGAAACTAGGTTAAAAGGTAGAACAGTAGAGATGCAGTGGCAGACTTTTAAGGAGGTAGTTAATAACTCTCAGTAAAGATTTATCTTCTCGGCCTTTTGGCTAAGATCAAGTGTAGTATCTGTTCTTATCGCTTCTCGGCCTTTTGGCTAAGATCAAGTGTTGCAGGGGCGACACCATGGTCCTGCCAAGGCAAGGTCGGGATGGAAGGGCGATAACCAATCGCAATTCAAATCCATACCGTGGGTTACCTATCACCGTCCGAGTCACGGTGAACCACAGCGAAGAAGGATCACCTATGGATCGGGGCTTCTTCACCAGGAGGATCCTGTTGAAGGCGTGTGGCTTCCAAGCTCCGGAGATCTTCACCCTGCATGACTCCCGCAAAGGTGGTTATTTTGACGTGACGTTCAAGCGGGTGGCAGACTGCGTCCGGCTCCTGAGGGTGTTCGAGGAGAAGAGAGACCTGCCGGAGATGAAGATCCTGACGGCGGAGCCGCACTTTTCTCTGCCGTTGCAACGGGAACGTGTGGTGATGGTGCATGTGTACAACCCCTTCGTCCCTGTCGCCGACGTGGTCACCTTCCTCACCAGGTACTTCGATAAGGTGGGGAGCGGCACCGAGATTCGAGACGACTTGGGGATCTGGACAGGCAAACGCCTGTTTAAGGTCACGCTAAAGACCGATGGTAAGGGAGCCATTTTCCACCCTCCTTCCAGTTTCGCTATCGGGGGAAACCGGGGCTACCTGGTCTACGCTGGGCAACCCAAGCATTGTCGCTCATGCGGCAAGGCTGGTCATGTGGCGGCCAACTGCAGCGCCTCCCTCTGCAAGATCTGCAAACAGGAAGGGCACCAGACAAAAGACTGCAAACAGGCCAAGTGCTGCAACCTGTGTGGCGAGGCAAGTCACCTCTACAGGACCTGCCCCAAACGCTGCCGTACTTACGCACAGGCAGCCAAAGCCGACCAGGGGGAAGCAGAAGAAATGTTCCGTGTCACTCCAACCACCAAGGCCCCCAGGGAGCTCAACGGGACAAAGGAGGACACAGAGAGAGACAAGGTGGAGAAAGAGATTGAGGCAACAGAGAGCCAATCAACAGCACTACCCCCTGAACCTCCCAGTCCTCAGGACAGCGAATCAATGGAGGAGGAGGCAGCAGTGGAAAAGCAGCAGGGGGAGTGGCGGACGGTGAAGAACAAGAAAAGTAAGAAGGAGCGAAGAAGAAGCAAAGGCACTTCCCAGAGAAGCGGCAAGAGGCGTCTCCCATCCGACACGGATGACAAGGGCAGCAGCTCTTCGGATGATGAAGTGCCAGGGCGGCACCGACAGAAGAGGCGGCAAAGCTCCAGGGCGTTGGAGGACGAGACACCCGAGCTCCAGAAAATTGGAGACAACAAGGAGACCAGCGCACCCCAACTTTGCCTGCAACCTGAGGAGGCCAGTGCACCACAGCCCCTGGAATCTGGGAGCAGTGAGGCAATCATCGCACCCCAGCTCCAGGAAGCCGGGAACAGCAACACCCCCGAGGGGGTGAGTTTTGGAGAAGCTTCTCCAGCAAAGGTCATCTCAAAACCCGCTCTCTACGTGAACCTCCAGATGCCACCGGAGCAGAACACGGCCAAGGAGATCTACCTCAGCCCATCCAAAGTGAAGGAATTTGAGCTCACTACGGGTATGAAGGAGCAGACTAAAGGTCTGGGACTCTCAGAGACAGTGGGTTTGGTAGGAGAATAAATGCTTTAAAATGGGTTTAAAGATTGTATCCATAAATGTGCGTAGCATTAAATCTACTACGCGATGTGTTGCGACCTTGGACTACCTAGCCAAGGTCAAAGCTGACCTGTTGTTTCTGCAGGAGTGTGCGATACCGCACCTCAGCTCCTACAGGCAATGGTCACGATGGTGGTCCCACGGGCCATCGATCTGGTCGGGCGGAAACGACTCTCGTTCCTCCGGCCTGGGTATTCTGCTGCGGGGAGGCAACTTCACCGTCTCCGAAGTCAAGGAGGTGGTGGGCGGGCGACTCCTCGTAGCAGACGTAATGTACAAGAACGCTCCACTCCGGTTAATTAACGTGTATGGCCCGGCACAAGGGGCTGAGCGGCTGGAGGTTTTTCAGCAGCTCCCACTGCTGCTGGCGACCTCCAGGCCGGTCATTCTGGGCGGGGACTTCAACTGCATCATCGATGCGGCTGGACGATCCGGCAGGGCCGGAAGCAGATTGGACGCTACGTCCAGATCCCTGATGGAAACAGTTAAGGATGCCAAGCTGCACGACGTCTTCAGCAACCCTGCAGACGGAGCGCAGCGTAGATACACCTGGTCGCGGCCAGACGGGTCCATTCATTCCAGGATAGACTTCCTGTTTGTGTCCCGTGCATTCACAGTCAGATCCACCGACGTCAAGCCGGTGTTCTTCTCTGACCACTGCCTCCTACTGGCGGACTGCCACTTGGAGAAGGACCTGAGGGTGGGCAGGGGGGCATGGAAGCTAAATGTGCAACTGCTGACCCCAGAGAACATTGAGGAGCTCAAGAGGGATTACAAAGGTTGGAGAACCATGAAACCCCTCTTTGAGTCCCTGACACACTGGTGGGAAGCGATCAAGGGAAGCATCAAGAGGTTTTTCATCCTCAAAGGCGTCCAGAAAGCTAGAAAGGAACAGAGGGAAATGCCCCGACTCCAGAAAAAGATGCAGAATCTGCTCCGGCTGCAGTCGATGGGGGTCGAGGTCAAGGAGGAGCTCCAAGAGGTGAAGGGCCAGCAAGCCTCGCACTTTGCCTCGGAGGCCTCCAAGATCATCTTCCGTTCCAGAGTCCGCTCCGTGGAGCAGGATGAGACGTGCTCACGTTTCTTCTTCCAAAAGGTACACAGAGAGCGCTCTGTGATCAGCAGCCTGAAGGAAGAAGACGGCTCAGTAAAGTCATCACGGTCCGACATTCTGAGGATCAGCAAATCCTTTTACGCCGGATTGTATGACGTGAAGCCCACGGACAGCAAGGCCTCCCAGTCCTTCCTGTCCTCTATCACGGAGGTCTTAGATGACAGTACACGGGAGAGCCTGGACAAACCGCTAACTCCTGACGAACTGACTAAGGCCCTCGAGTCCTTCGAGAAGAGTAAAACCCCCGGAAGCGACGGCTTGCCGGCGGAGTTGTATTCGGCTCTGTGGGACTTGATCGGCCCAGACCTGCTAGGAGTGTACGAGAGTATGCTCCTGGCCGGTAGCATGTCAGAATCCATGAGGAAAGGCATCATCACCCTCATCTACAAGCACAAGGGGGAAAGGGAGGAAATTAGAAATTGGCGACCCATTTCACTGTTGAATGTGGACTATAAGATTCTGTCCAAGGTCATCGCCAATCGGGTCAAATCCGCTCTGGAATTGGTGATTCACCCTGACCAGACCTGCTCTGTGCCAGGCAGGAAGATCTCTGACAGCCTGGCGCTGCTCAGGGATACGATTGCCTATGTACAGGACAGGGGTGTGGATACCTGCCTCATCAGCTTGGATCAGGAGAAGGCCTTTGACAGAATATCGCACACCTACATGGGGGATGTGCTCTCCAAAATGGGGTTTGGGGAGGGAATTCGAAATTGGATCCAACTGCTCTACACTAACATCAGTAGCGCAGTCTCAATCAATGGGTGGGAAACAGATAGCTTTCCGATTAAATCTGGAGTCAGGCAGGGCTGTCCTCTCTCGCCTGTCCTTTTCGTGTGTTGCATAGAACCCTTTGCCGAGTCCATCAGGAAGGATCCGGGCATAAGAGGAGTGACGATCCCAGGCAGTGGAGGCACTCAGGTAAAAGCCTCCCTGTACATGGACGACGTCGCCGTCTTCTGCTCGGATCCGCAGTCGGTGCGCAGACTGATGCACATCTGCGACCAGTTCGAACTGGCCTCGGGAGCCAAGGTAAATCGTGGGAAGAGCGAGGCCATGTTCTTTGGGAACTGGGCTGACCGATCCTTTGTCCCCTTCACTGTCAGGGCTGACGGCCTGAAGGTGCTGGGGATATGGTTCGGACGGACCGGGGCATGCGTTAGAAACTGGAAGGAGCGAGTGGCTATGGTGAAAAGGAAACTGGGCATGTGGGAGCGACGCTCCCTCTCCATTGCGGGAAAGAACCTGGTCATCAGGTGTGAGGTACTCTCGCTGTTGCTGTACGTGGCGCAGGTCTGGCCCATTCCAGACTCCTGCGCGATGGCGATCACTCGAGCCATCTTCCGCTTTATCTGGAGGTCGAAAATGGATCGTGTCCGCAGGGACGCGATGTACAAGCCTCTAGATAAAGGGGGAAAAAACGTGCCCAACATCGCCCTCATACTGATGGCCACCTTTGTGTGTGGCTGCATCAAGCGGTGCGTAGACCCTCAGTACGCAAACACCAAGTGTCACTACGTGCTGAGGTTCTACCTGTCCCCGGTGTTGCGAAGGATGGGTCTGGCCACGCTGCCGCGGAACGCTCCAAGTAGTTGGACCGTGCCGTACCACCTGTCCCTGGTGGAAAAATTTATGCAGAAAAACACCTTTGACCACAAGTCCATCAGGCAGTGGTCAGCACGTAACGTCCTAGAGGCCCTGAGGGAAAAGGAGAGGGTGGACCCTGTGGGATGGTTCCCCGAGCAGACTGTCAAAGTCATTTGGCAGAATGCCTCATCGCCAGAACTTTCCAACAAGCACCAAGACGTAGCTTGGCTGGTGGTGAGAAAGGCCCTCCCCGTGAGATCCTTCCTACACGCCAGGAGGCTCACCCCCTCTGCACGTTGCCCTCGAGGTGGCTGTGGTGGGGAAGAGACCGTTGTTCACCTCCTTGTGGATTGTGCCTTTGCAAAGAAAGTCTGGAGAGAGATGCAGTGGTTGCTGTCGAGGTTCATCCCGAGCAGTTCTGTGACACAGGACTCTGTGCTCTACGGGCTGTTCCCAGGGACACACACCGAGACAAACATCAACTGCAGCTGGAGGATCATCAACTCGGTGAAAGACGCGCTTTGGTCTGCCCGAAACTTGTTGGTCTTCCAGCACAAAGGGTTGTCCCCGACCGATTGTTGCGGACTGGCACAATCCAAAGTCCAGGACTACGTGCTGAGGGACGCACTAAAGCTTGGGGCAGCTGCCGCAAAGGCGCAATGGGGAAGGGTCGCTGTCTAAGACCTTTCTACCACAGCGCACCGAGAGACTGGGAACTGTTTAGAGCCCCTCGGGCTGTACAGATCAAAATGAAAGGCTGTAAATGATTGTAATATTGTTTGTACTGATGCACCTGGTGATACATCTTGTAAAAGTGTAACCTGGATTGTACCCTTGTAATGTTGTTTTTGAAATGGTTTGGAATGTGATTGAAGATATTTTATGAATAAAGTATATTTTTACAAAAAAAAAAGATTTATCTCAGTATCATCCGTAACTAAGTAAAGAAGTTAAGGATAGTATCAAACTGAAAGAAACACTGTACAAACCTGCAAAGATTAGTGGTAGGTCAGAAGATTGGCCAGATTTTAAGAAACAGCGAAGAATGACCAAGAAAAAATAATAACGAGGGAGAAAGAAGAATATGAGAGAAAGCTAGCTAGCAATATAAAAGCAGATAGTTAGAGTTTCTACAAGCATTTAAATAGGAAAAGAATAACTAAAGTTAATGTTAATCCTCGAGAGATTGAGTCTGGGAACTGAAGATAGAACACAAGGAAATAGTGAAAGCATTGAACAGATATTTTATGCCTGTCTTCACCATATGTCATGAACACTTTAATTACAAAAAATGGTTCATTTTCAAGGACTAAGGACATTCTGGAAGAATTCGTGTTTTAGAAGACACTTATCCTTAAAGGGTTAAAGCAGGCCTCTGATTGCTATTCCTGGAAAAAAATACCCTTTTACAAGAACAGGTAATTAAGCAGTTGTGAAGAAAGCTGGAAATCTCTTGACCCCGGTGGACTGCGTGCAAAAGGGGTCACATGGTAGCTTATGGCTCTGGAAAAAAAAATACCTGTAAGACTGTGTTTAAAAATTGGTTTTGGTTTTGCTTTTGAGAAGAGAAGGACCAACTGATTGAGAAGGAAGACATCAGCCTTCCTGAAGTCCAGAGCCAATCCACAGCTGGAAGCGAATATAAGTTGCTCTACATGATGGAATAGAGTACCTGCAAGTGTTCCTCAAGCCGCCTGAAAAGCAATGCAAGTATCATTGATTGTTTCGCAGATCAGTGCTAAGAGACAAACTGTATAACACGGATGCCATTTCAAGGACCCCACCATCTTCCTTTTTCCCATGAACCATTGACTTTTAACTTTTTGCAGAATTCCTCAATTTTTATTTTATGTTTGCTTTTTTGGTGTGTGTGTGTGTGATTTAGGGTATCTCAAAAGAGTAATTAGTATACTTTCATATTCCATATGTTAATAAGCTTTGCCTTCCTATTTGACAAGACTGATTTGAAATAAACTAATAAGTTGATTGTTTATTGAAAGAAGCCTGGTTAAAGTCTCTTTTACTCTGGGTAACAGTAGCGAAGGTAAACAATTGGCCATTTTGATGAGTGAATCCAATTTTTAAACTAATGTTGTGACTTATGGACTAGTGGGTCTAGATCAACTGCGCACTCCACCCATCCTGGTCATAACATAGACTTAGAAAACTTCCCAAAGGCATTTGAAAATCAAGAGGTGAAAGATAGGAAGGAGCTTAAAACAATCACCATCACCAGGGAAAAGATGCTGGGAAAACCAATAGAACTGAAGACTGACAAGTCCCCAGGACCAGATGGTCTACATTCTAGGGTCTTAAAAGAAGTGCCTGTAGAGATAGCAGACGTGTTGGTTATAATCTTCCAAAATTCCTTACATTCTGGAAGGGTCCCAGCAGATTGGGATAGCTAGTGTAACAGCTTATTCAAGAAAAGAGGGAGAGGGAAAGTAAGAAATTATAGACCAGTTAGCTGAACATCCATCATAGGGAAATTGCTTGAATTCATTATTATAGCAGGGTAGTCAGAAAATTATAATTTGATCAGGCAGAGTCAACATGGTTTTGTGAAAAGGAAATCGTGCTTAACTAATTTATTAGAGTTCTTTGAGGAAGTAACAAGCATGGTAGATAAAGGGGAACCTGTTGATGTAGTATATTTGGATTTCCAAAAGGCATTTGAAAAGGTGCCACATCAAAAGCTATTACACAAGATAAGATCACATGGTGTAGGGGTTATATATAGAGGTCAAAAGATTGGTTAGTTGACAAGAAGCAGAGAGTAGGGATAAATAGGTATTTTTCAAGTTGGAAAGCTGTAACTAGTGGAGTGCCACAGGAATCAGTGCTGGGGTCTCAACTTTTTGCAATCTATATCAGTGACTTGAATGAAGGGACCAAATGCATGGCAGGTAAATTTGACGATGACATCAAGATAGGTAGGAAAGTAAGATGTCAAGAGGGACTAAAGTGTCTACAAAGGGATGTGGACAGGTTAGGTGAGTTGGGAAAAATTTGGCAGATGGAGTATAATATGGGAAAATGTGAACTTGTCCACTTTGGCAGGAAGAATAGAAAAGCAATATACTATTTATATGGGGAGGTGATGACGTAGTGGTGTTGTTGCTGGACTAATAATCCAGAGATCCGGGTAATGCTTTGGGGGCCTGCGTTCGAATCCCACCATGGCAGATGGTGGAATTTGAATTCAATAAAAATCTGGAATTAAAAGTCTAATGATGACCATGAAACCATTGCTGATTGTTGTTAAAACCCATCTAGTTCACCAATGTCCTTTAGGGAAGGAAATCTGCTGGCCTACAGACCCACTGCAATTTGGTTGACTCTTAAATGCCCTCTGAACAAGGACAATTAGGGATGGACAATAAAATGCTGGCCTAGCCAGTGATGCCCACATCCCATGAATGAAAAAAATCATGGAGACAAATTGCAGAATTCAATGGTACATAGAGATCTAGGTGTCTTGGTGCATGAATCATAAAATGTTAGTATGCAGACACGGAAAGCAAATGGAATGTTGATGTTTATTGCAAGGGGAATTGAATATAAAAGTAGGGAAGTTTTACTGCAGCTGTAGCTGAGACCACGTCTAGAGTACAGTGTCCAGTTTTGGTCTCCTTATTTGAAAAAGGATATAATTACATTAGAAGGAGTTCAGAGAAGGTTCACTTGACTCATTCCTGGGCTGAAGGGCTTATCTTATGAAGAAAGATTGTGCAGGTTGGGCCTATACCCATTGGAGTTTAGAAGAATGAGAGGTGATCTTAGTGAAACATATAAGATCCTGAAGGGACTTGATAGGGTGGATACCAGGAGGACGTTTCTTCTTGTGAGCGAGATTAAAACTAGGGAACACAGTTTAAAAATAAGAGGTCTCCCTTTTAAGGTGGAAATGAGGAGAAATGTTTTTCTCTCAGTGGGTCGTTAACCTTTGGATTCTCTTCCCCAGAGGGAAGTGGAGGCTGGGTCACTGAATTTATTCAAGGCTGAATTAGACAGATTTTTGATAGACAAGGGAGTCAAGGGTTACGGGAGGCAGACAGGAAAGTGGAGTTGAGACCATAACCGGGTCAGCCATGACCTTAACGAATGGTAGAGCAGGTTTGAAGGGCTGAATGGCCTACTCTTGCTCCTAAATCCTATGTTCCTATGCATATCCCATTTCAGCTTGTTCAAGCAATTTTTCTGATAAAGGTCAAAGCTTCACCAAATCTACAGGGTAGCTAGGGAATTAAAAAATATCATTCCATTTGCCTAATGTACAACAGCATAGACCTGTGCAAGTAAACTTGAATACTATGTGCCTTTAGGGAGATTTTGTTCTTTCTTTGTTAAACATTGCCATGTGACTTCATGATCGAAAGAAAGGCATAAATCTGTCATACAATCAAATTGTTCACGCTTTGCCTGCCTCTTTTTTCCTACGTCATCCAGAGAAATGAGAGAGCAGTCATTATTGTAATTTAAAACATTAAAGGATTTCTGTGGTCTTGGGGAGGTTTGCGGCAAGTCTCAGTCATGACCTGTCTGTACAATAAAGAATAAGATTCCAAAAGCATGCAATCACTTCCCCCTCAGGTCTCACTTTGGCTCAGTGGTAGCACTCCTGTCTCTAAATCTGAATATTGTGGGTTCAAGTCCCACTCTAGAGACTTGAGTTGATATTCCAGTGCAGTGCTGAAGGAGTGCTCCACTGTTAGATGTGCTGTTTTTCAGATGAGACATTTAATGGCAGCACTGCCTGCCCTTTCAGGCAGATGTAAAATATCTCATGGCAATAATTTAACTAAGAGGAGGACAGTTGTCACCAGTTAGGAGTAGGCCAATATTTACCTATCAATCAATGTCACTAAAGCAGATGATTTGGTCATTATTCCATTGCTGTTTGCATGACTTTACGGTCTGTAAATTCTCTGCTGTATTTCCTTTACTGATTGAGACAGTAGAAAGAAAAATTAGAAAGAAAGAAAGAGAAAGAAAGACTTGCATATCTAGCAGTTACTGGTAGTCCAGACAGGACTCCAACTCACCATCTCAGCCTAAGGCTGTATCAGGAGACTAAAAACAGGGAAACTAAAATACCTCAAGAATATTTATGTACCAAATCTACTTACAGATGATTCTTATTAAAGAAAATGTAACTTGTAGTAAACCTACAATACTCTACAAGTCATCTTTATATTGTAGACTTCTATTGTGCCTTTATAATATTTTTGGAGTTACAAAATAGTATAAAACATTGTAATATTAACCTATAATTATATATATTATAAAAATCATGCATTTATAAGCCATACCTAAGAAAAAAAGGTAAAGAAATGTTTGCAGTTATGAAGTAACATTAGGAGTAGGCCATTCAGGCCTGTGTGCCTGCCCTGCCATCCAATTAGATCAACAACAACCTGATTTTATATAGAGCCTGTACAGTGTAAAGTGTCTGAAGACACTTACAGATGATCTGTACCTCAACTTAATTTACATCCCTTTTCTCCATGTCAACATAATACCCTTACCTAACTATCATCTATCCATAACTCAGTCTTAAATGTTCCAGTGGACCCAGCATTTACTGCCTTTTTGAGGGGACACGTTGCAGTACTCTAGTACCTTTTGTATGAAGAAGTGTTTCCTGATTTCCCTCCTGAATGACCTAGCTCTAATTCCTCTTTTACATCCCCTTTCTCTTGATTCCTCCATCGCAAGAAATAGTTTCTCCTATCGACCATATCAAATCCTTTTAACCTTTTAACATCCAAGCATAATATAGCCTTGAAAGGTATTTCAAAATGAGGCTGGAAGTTCCAAAATAAAGAGCAAGAAAATATGTTGCTGAGAAACAGAACAAAGAGAGATTATGAATCTTTTTTGTTGTTTGTTCATGGGATATGGGCACACTGGCTAGGCCAGCATTTATTGCCCATCCCTAATTGCCCTTGAGAAGGTGGTGGTGAGCCGCTTTCTTGAACCGCTGCAGTCCATGTGGTGTAGGTACACCCACAGTACTGTTAGGAAGGGTGTCCCAGGGTTTTGACCCAATGACAGTGAAGGAACAGTGATATATTTCCAAGTCAGGTTGGTGAATGGCTTGGAGGGGAACTTGCAGGTGGTGGTGTTCCCATCTATCTACTGCCCTTGTCCTTCTGAGTGGGAGAGGTTGCAGATTTGGAAGGTCTTGTTGAAGCAGCCTTGGTGAGTTATTGCAGTGCATTTTGTAGATGGTACACCCAGCTGCCACTGTGCCTCGAAGGGAGTGAATGTTGAAGGTGGTGGGTGGGGTGCCAATCAAGTGGGCTGTTTTGTCCTAGCTTGTGTTGAGCTTCTTGAATGGTTTTGGAGCTACACTCATCCGGGCAAGTAGAGGGTATTCATCACATTCCTGACTTATGCCTTGTAGATGGTGGACAGGCTTTGGGGAGTCAGGAGGTGAGTTACTCGCTGAATTCCCAGCCTCTGACCTGCTTTTGTAGCCACAGTATTTATATGGCTGGTCCAGTTCAGTTTCTGGTCAATGGTAACCTCCAGAATGCTGATGGGAGTCAGGGATTGTAATGCTGTTGAACATCAAGGGGAGTTTGATTCTCTTTTATTGGAGACGACTATTGTCTGGCACCTATGGCATTAATGTTAACTTGCCACTTACAGCCCAAGCCTGAATGTTGGTCAGATCTTGATGAATGCAGACAAAACTGCTGCACTATCAAAGGAGTTTGAAATTGAATCAAAGACCATGCAATCATCAGTGAACATCCCCACTTCTGACCTTATGATGGAGGGAAGGTCAGTGATGGAGCAGTTAACGATAGTTGGCATAGGTCATGTCCTGAGTGAATTGAGTTGGCTGAAGCCTGCCAATTGTGATGCTGGAGGTCTCAGGAGGTGGCTAACATGGATCATCCACTTGGCAGTTCAGGCTGAAGGTGGTTACAAATGCTTCAACCTTGTCACTTGCATTCACATGCTGGGCTTCACCATCATTCAGCATGGGGATGTTCACAAAGCCTCCTTCTCTCATCAGTTGTTTAATTGTCCACAATGATTTACTACTGCAAGCGGCAAGACTGCAAAGTTTTTAACTAATTAGTTGGCTGTAGGATCACTTAACTCTGTTTATAGGATGCTACTTCTGCTATTGGGTGGGTATGTAGTCCTTGTAGCTTCACCAGGTTGGCATCTCATTTTTAGGTATACCTGGTGTTGCTCCTGACATGCTCTTCTACACTCCTTCTTGAACTAGTGTTGATCCCCTAGCTTGATGGCAATGTTACAGTGAGAAATATGCCTGGCCATTTGGTTATAGATTATGGTGGAATACAATTCAATGCTGCCAATGGCCACAACATCTCATGGATGTCCAGTTTGAGCTGGTAGTTTTGTTCTAAATCAATCCCATTTAGCATGTATTGATGTCACACAACACGATGGAGGGCATCCTCAGTGTGGAGAGGGAATTTCACCTCCACAAGTTGGATACAGTGATTGCTGTACTGTCATGGACCTATTTATCTGTGACAGTTATGTTGGTGAGGACGAGGTGAAGTACAGTTTTTCCATGTGTTGGCTCTCCCGCATCTGTCACAGGCCCAGTCTGGCAGATATGTCCTTCAGGACTTGGTCAGCTCAATCAGCAGTGGTGCTACCAAAGCCATGCTGAGTGATGTATATTGGAGTCCCACACCCAGTGTAAATTCTCTGCCCCTACTACCTTTAATACTCCATTATACAAAAGCTGATGGAAGATAAGTTGCCATGCAGATTCACTGGAGCAATACCAGCAAAGAGAATCTACTTATAATGAACAGAGAAGCTTAAGGGGAATACCAATTAGAATTAAAAGGTTATGAAAGTGCATGAGAGCACAAATAGCGAAAGATGGTTTGCAGTGATCAGTAAATCAGTTACAAGAAACATTGGTATTAGAATTTGTAGCTTAAAGGAAGGTAAAAGGATTTTTTTTGCAAAGGATTGTTAAAATATGGCTACTTAAGCCTAGTTAATCATAAGAGTGAATTACACTCTTGAAAAAAATTAAAAGGCACGGAGAACTAAGGAGGATTAACATAGTTTATTTCACCCTAGAGATATCACTAGGTTAAAAACAATGGACCATGTGACCTCCTTCAGTGCTAAAACACAAAACCCAACATCCAACTCATTCAACCCAACATCCAGCTCCTCAGCCTAAACTCAACTCACTCAGCCCAACATCTAACTCACTCAACCCAACAACCAACTTATTCCTGGACTCCCTTACATCTTCGATTCCATTGCCTTACCTGGAAACAATTCCAAATACTGTGCTTAAGGATATTTATCTAAAATGTTTCCAAAATTTAATTTTCAATAGTTTGTATAATTTTTCTACTAACCTCACTGACCTCAAAGCAATATTTTGGGTTCACCTTAACCATTGCCATTCATACTTTATGTAACTAGCATCACTGAAATAGACCATTCTGCCCACTGCTATTGTTAAACTTTGAACTGGAGCTATCTACGGTAACAAGAAAGCACTTTTGATCAGCACTCCTGCCACTAGACTCACCTTAGGCACACTGTGGCTCATGTGATATCAGCAGATAAATAAATGTGCTTGCGAATCATCCGCCTGATTGTTATGTTAACACAGGCTGTTTGGGGATTTGTATTATAGACTGCTGGAGATCTCCATTTCTCACCTTCATTCTAGATAAGGTTGCGTGCTGTTGCATTGAGTCCATTATCATAATTCAAGCCTTTTCTTCAATGCATGTCTTGATGTTGCAAAGGAGGGTCTTTAAGTATTAACATTTGAAAGATTCCAGCCATGCTTCCTTTTTCACAAAAGGTAATGGAGCAGAAGTTTTCTGTCAGTAAAATTAGTTAAACATGCAAGTGTCAGACTTCTTCAGTGACTCAATAAAAGCCATTTTAACTTTAGTGACAGAGTGAAACAAGCCAAATCAAATTGGTTGCCTGTCATATATCTTACCTTACCTTCCTTTGACTTCAATTGAGAGGAAAAGTTGGCAGAGCCTTATTCAATAACACCCATTTTACAATATTGCCCAAAGTGAAAATTGTCCCCAATGATGAGGTGCAGAGGAACGCAAGGTTCCAGGTTCTATCTTTCTCCCTTCCCCTCCTTCCTGAAAGTGTTGACTTCTTGCTGGGATAGATGACTAACCATTAGATCAAAGAACTCTAAAGGGGAGAGCTAATAGAGCTGCTGAGTAAGCTGAATTCAGTCACAGCAGTGCTCGGAATGTTCCAGTTAATGTCTGCACAGATTGGTTGGTGAAGGGAAAGGTGGGCAGGATTTCTGCTTCTGAGTGCCATCTAACATCCCTGCCAGAAGTGCATGTGTGAGGACACCAGGTAAAGACAAGGATAGGGCTTGGTAGCCTGTGGACAGTCAAAGTCAAGGTTCATGTATGAAGAATGGGACAAGGTTCCAAAGAATCATGGAATTTTTTCATACAGAAGGAGGCTATTTGCTCCTCCATGTTTGTGCTAAACATAAGTTCAATTCCCTTCCATTATTTATTCACTTCTCTTTTAAAAGCTATATGGATTCTGCTTCCACCACTATTTCTAATACAGAATTCCATAACCTAACAACAAAAACTATTTCTCCTCGTCTTTCCTTCATTTATTTTATTGTTCCTTTATTTTGAAGATGATTTTAAATTAATGCAGAAATGAAATCAACTCACTGACCAGTGCAACATTTTTCCTGAGTTGCTTTATCAAAATCTTTCATAATTTTGAATGGCTCTATTAGATCTCCTTTAGCCTTGCTGATTCTAATGAACGGAGCCTCAGACAGAAACCAGCAACAATGGAACCCGACCAGGAACCAGCAAGGAATCAAAAGCTTCGTGCAAAGAAGGGAAGGGAGGCCGTTGACATATTCCAGGCAAAATAGTGCGGAGCGACGTCAGCCTAAAAACCTGGAGTCTTCTGGACTGCCTCACAAGTCATTAGGTTAATGTTTTTTTTCAATCTTTCATGGAATGTGGGCATCACTGGCAAGGCCAGCATTTGCTGCCCACTCCTAATCACCCTTGAACTGAGTGGCTTGCTTGGCCATTTCAGAGGGCAGTTAAATGGTTTGGTCTGGAGTCACATGTAGGCCAGACCAGGTAAGATTTCCTTCCCTAAAGGACATTAGTGAACCAGATGGGTTTTTACAATGACTGAGAGTAGCTTTCAATTTCTGATTTATTCATTCAATTTAAATCCACCAGTTGCCAAGGTGAGATTTAAACTCATGTCTCTAAAGAATTCACAAGCCCAGTGACATTACCTTGATGTAAATGCACTGATCTATCACAGAGACCACAGTAGTAGATTAAAGATATATTTTCATTTTTAGTACCTGGGTTGATAAACAGCTAAAATCTGGCACTGACTCTTTAAAATATTCAGATACAAATTATTAAAGCAAATGGAGTTTATCTGTGGGAAAAATAGGATCTTCAAACCTACCTAATGTGCCAAAATAATATAGATTCAATTTGAAAGGCAGGACAAGATCCATGAGCTCATAAGTATTTTATTTTCAAAGTGTTTCCAGCCAATGAAAAGTTACCTTTGTTGAGCTTCAGTTGAAACAGGCAAGATTAATGAGTCAGCATATAAACTTGAATCTACAAAATGTGACTAGGTTTTGCAAGATCTCTTCATTTGACTGCTGATGTGTGAAATCTTTAAAAACAAAGTACAAATCATTGGGGTCCTGTTGCTTTTTTTATTCGTTCATGGGATGTGAGTATCACTGGCTAGGCCAGCATTTATTGCCTATCCCTAATTACCCTTGAGAAGGTGGTGGTGAGCTGCCTTCTTGAACCACTGTAGTCCATGTGGTGTAGGTACACCCACAGTGCTGTAACGGAGGGCATTCCAGGATTTTGACCCAGCGACAGTGAAGGAACGGCGATATAATTCCAAATCAGGATGGTAAGTAGCTTGCAGGGGAACCTCCAGATGGTGGTGTTCCCATGTGTCTCCTGCCCTTGTCTTTCTAGTTGGAAGGCACTGTTGAAGGAGCCTTGGTGAATTCCTGCAGTGCATTTTGTAGATAGTACACACTGCTGCCACTGTTCGTCAGTAGTGGAAGGTGAGAATGTGGTGCCAATAAAGAGTGCTGCTTTGTCCTGGATAGTGTCAAGCTTCTTGATTGTTGTTGGAGCTGCACTCATCCAGGCAAGTGGGGAGTATTCCATCACATTCCTTAGTTGCGCCTTGTAGATGGTGGACAGGCTTTGGGGAGTCAGGAGGTGAGTTACTCTCCACAGAATTCCCAGCCTCTGAGCTGCTCTTGTAGCCACAGTGTTTATATGGCTAATCCAGTTCAGTTTCTGGTCAACGGTAACCCCCAAGATGTTGGTAATGGAGGATCCAGCGATGGTGATGCCATTGGATGTCAAGAGGCGATGGTTAGATTCTCTCTTGTTGAAGATGATCATTGTCTGGCACTCGTGTGGAGCAAATGTTACTTTCCATTTGTCAGCCCAAGCCTGGATTTTGTCCAGGTCTTGTTGCATTTAGACATGGACTGCTTCAGTATCTGAGGAGTCACGAATAATGCTGAACATCGTGCAATCAGAAACATCCCCACTTCTGACCTTATGATGGAAGCTGCTGATGATGGTTGGGCTGAGGACACTACCCTGAGGAACTCCTGCAGTGATGTCCTGGAACTGAGATGATTGACCTCCAACAACCACAACCATCTTTCTTTGTGCTAGGTATGACTTCAACAAGCAGCGAGTTTTCCCCTTGATTCCCATTGACCGCAGTTTTGCTCGGGCTCCTTGATGTCACACTCAGCCAAATGCTGCCTTGATGTCAAGGGCAGTCACTCTCAGCTCACCTCTGGAGTTCAGCTCTTTTATCCATGTTTGAGCTAAAGCTGTAATGAGGTCTGGAGCTGAGCGACCCTGCATTTCTCTTCAAGGATTTATTCCTTAACCTTTGATTCATCTTTGGCGTCCAACATTCAGGGAATGAAATGCACAACTCAGTAGGAAATATTAATAAACTTGAGCACAAAATCTGGGCTCAGACTCCAATATAGTACTGAGGGGGTGCTGTACCTGTTGTAGGTGCTGTCTGTTAAGATGAAATTTTAGCAGAGACCCCCCCTCTGCCCTCTCAGGCAGACATAAAATATTCCATGACACTATTTTCAAGAAAAGCAGTCAACATCTAGACCTCAATCAACCTCACTAAAAACAGGTTATTTGGTGATTATCACATTGCTGTGGAATCTTGCTGCATGCAAATAGGCTGCCATGTTTCTATGATACAATAGTAACAACACTTCACAAGTATTTTATTGGCTGTAGAACTTTTTTTTTATTCATTTACGGGATGTGGGCTTCGCTGGCTGGGCCAGCATTTATTGCCCATCCCTAATTGCCCTTGAGAAGGTGGTGGTGAGCTGCCTTCTTGAACTGCTGCAGTCCATGTGGTGCAGGTACACCCACAGTGCTGTTAGGGAGGGAGTTCCCGGATTTTGTCCCAGTGACAGTGAAGGAACGGCGATATATTTCCAAGTCAGGATGGTGAGTGACTTGGAGGGGAACTTCCAGGTGGCAGCGTTCCCATCTATCTGCTGCCTTTGTCCTTCTAGATGGTAGCATTTTTGGATATCCTGAGGTTGTGAAAGGTGCTATGTAAGTGCAAGTTCTTTCTTAGTTTTGTACTGTGAGCAGCCTCTGCATTATTTCAGTTGGCTGCATATAGGCATGAACATGAGTTTGAATGGGTACCTCTAGCTAAAGATTTTGTCAACTCAGTTTTATTGTGCATCCTACTTTGCCCTTTACATCATTTTTGCAAGTTCAAACATCTTGGGTGGAGTTTATTTGGGTCAGTCAAGGATAGTCTTTTCAAGGGTTTGCAAAGTGCTCAAACAGAGTCTGCCTCTTTGTTTGCTGTGGTGAAAGCGGTTCTGGTCCGAGTGCCACCAGAAGCCTAGCTTGCAGGAATTTCTCATCAGCAGGATATGCTTTTGTATCTGAAATGTCAGCTAATTCAGTGTTTTTCCTAAAACTAATTATACCGCAGTTTTAACTAATAACCTGTCAACTCAAAAGCAAAATGTGACGTTAATGAGCACAGATATTCAGGTTTGTTTAATAAAAAAAAGACCCTTAATAAAAAAAAGGCTAATTCACGGAGTTACCAGCAACACTCTCTGTCTGATGGGCTGTCACCGAGGCGTAGCTAGCAGCCCATGAAGGCGTCGGCCATCCCATGCCTGACATTGCGAGGGCATTTTCAGTGAATGCCAAATGACCGTGCTTGTCCGAATTGTTCTCTGTGGGCAGATTTGTTAAATAGTGGAAACGGAGCAGTCAGTTTCGATCAGCTCATCGGTCTGAGGTCGTCCGCTTCATACGTGCCATGCCGCACGACTGCGCTTCTGCTGGCGAAAACAGTCGCTTGCCAGCTTGGAGCCGTGCTGAGTTTTTTTGCATACTTATACAGCACGAAGGCAAATTAAAAGAAAGAAGAAAAACAATGCAGGCTAGCATGACCTTAGCAAAACAATGTGAAATAAAATTGCTAATGAGTTGTTGGTAAATATCTTAATATTTTAAGCGCATTTGAGTCAAAAAACAGAAAAGCTAAATCTCTACTTAAAAATGTGACTGCATTTCTTTCTTCTCGTTAAGATGCAGCCTGGATTCATTCTTCTGACAATAGGCAATTACATAAAAGTTAATAAAAGATCCCGAATCAGGTGGACTGTTTTATGTTTAATTCCACATTTCCAATTATGGTATAATTTTATCAACATAAATCAGCCAATATTTAACAAAATGCCAGGCAAAGGTTTTTTCAGCAGGAAACAACATGAAATACTGAAGAAAAAATAGAAAGGAGTTTTCTTTGCTATGGCCTACACACTTTAAAGAAAACTGGCTCCACTTTTCATTCATTTCTAAGTCAAATCAGTGAGCAAATTTTCTTCCTATTTTCTTCCATAAAACAAGTCAAGTTTCTAACAGAATTTGCTGCTCTGTGCTGTTGAAAATTGGCAGAATAAAGTTCAGAAATAAAGTATCATTGCGTCAGTTTTTAAAGTAGGTCATGCTTTTCCGCAGGGGCTAAGATGGGGGGGGCAGAGGCATCTGACATTAAGTATCTCAAGAGTCACATTGAACCATTGTCATCGTAATTTAAAGTAAACTTTGACAGGCTTGAATGTGAGTATGCCCTTTGATGCTCATTTCTCGTAATAAAGACGAGTTGTGAGTGGGCGAGTGAGGGACGAGACTCTATGAAATGGAACGCAAGGTCGACTAAAGTACTGATAGCTTGACCGTTCCTTTGTAGATCAAGCAGGCGTAGCAAGCTATTGAGGGACTAAACAAGAGACGGAAAGGCAAATCCAGGCCTAACAAGAAGGCAGGCCTTTGGGGAGCACAGCTGATGTGTTCTAATCAGATCTAATCACCGTGTGATGACAGTGTTGCTTTTTTAACCCTAACAGAATCTGTCATTAAAAGTTACTGAAGCTTAGCCTTTCCACTTCCCTCTATCATTCACCCTTGACAAAGGCTTCAGCACAGATTTTTTTTTGTTCATAGACAGTCAGCTACTGTTCTTTTCCTTTCACATAAACCAACTAAGGATGGCGGACAATTTCTGCCCTCTCTCAATTTGGTGGGGAACCCATTGCACTGGACATCCATATCATTAACAATGAGCAAAGTTCTTTGCTTCTGGAACTTCTGCCACTGGTCAGTCACAGAACAGCTCAGAATCCACCTTGGCATTGAGCGGCCACAATTTGTTAGAAAACAAATTGGAGCAGGCTGCAGTGACCATCGGAGTCAATCAGAAGCAGCGCAACCAACAGCCAGTGGTCTCGCACAGCTCGAACGAACAGGTCCGTGGGGGGATATTGGCATCTCACCATCAGTTATTCTTGTGTTGAACCGTGGACATATTTCCTGCAGGTTTTTGTGTTATGTCATTCTCTGTGGTGTCAAAATGACATCTCCAATTTTTCTGCATGATAACGGAGAAGTAAGTTCCACTCAGTGGGTACTGACTGACTGGTTAGATTCAAAGAAAATGCTTAAGGCTCTTACATTGTGCACGTGTGAAGACACCAATGGATTTCTGCAGGAGTCTCCCAAGCTTCCCAAGGACTGTTCTGCAGTAACTCAGTTGAATATTTTTGAATGCTTTTCTGATGATTGATTAAAATGCTGATCACTTTTGCATTAATACTTTACTTTCTATGCAGCTATAGACAACTCTTTGCTGCAAAAGAAAGTATAGAGGTCAATCTTTAACACAGGCATTTTCCTGGATGGGAACTGTATGCAGTTTTAATGCTCTCATTTCTCTTGCTGACTGATTGGCGTTAAGAACATCGAGGAATTGCCAAACAAAGATAGACCAAGGTCCATCGAGTTCACTTTCTACCATGCTGGTTGTCCATGATACAACCATAATGGAGAAACCATAAATAATTAACTCATACCATGGCTTAACTGGAACTATTCTGGATACGTATGTAGTTCTGTACATAGATTAGGCGTTAAATACAAATATTTAGAATATGAATATTGGGAAGAACTATATGCAGAGAAGGAAACAAATGAATAATTTTTTTATTCATTCATGGGATGTGGGCTTTGCTGGCTGGGCCAGCATTTATTGCCCATCCCTAGTTCCCCTTGTTCAGGGGCATTTAAGAGTTAACCACATTGCTGTGGGCCTGGTCACATGTAGGCCAGACCAAGTAAGGACAGCAGATTTCCTTCCCTAAAGGACATTAGTGAACCAAATGGGTTTTTACAACAATTGACAATGGTTTCATGGTCATCATTAGACTTTTAATTCCAGATTTTTATGAAATTTAAATTCCACCATCTGCTGTGGTGGGATTTGAACCCAGGTCCCCAGAGCATTACCTTGGGTCTCTGGAATACTAATTCCAGTGATAATACCACTACACCATCACCCCCCATATTGTGGTGTATTGTATAATACACCTGCCATCAAGAATTGAGTGATCTCCAGATTCTTCAATCATAGATTCATAGAATGGTCACAGCACAGAAGGGGGCTGATGACTGATCCTATCTGCACCAGCTCTTAAGAGCAACTCAGCTAGTCCCACTACCCCACCCTTTCCTCATGGCCCTACAAAGTTTCTCCTTTCAGGTGCTTAACCAGTTCCATTTTGAAAATCTTGATAGTATCTGCCTCCACCACACTTTCAGGTAGCTCGTTCCAGATCTAACTATTCGTTGTGTAAAAGAGTTTCTCCCCATGTTGCTGTTGGGTCTTTTGCCAGTCATCTTATATCAGCGTCCTTCTGTTCTTGACCCTTCCACCAATGGGAACGGTTTCTCTCTATCTGCTATCTCTAGACCCTTTATGATTTTGAACATTCCTATTAAATCTGCTCTCAGCCTACTCTTCTGTAAGGAGAAGAGCTCCCCCAATGGTTTACCATGAATTTAGTTAAATAAGGATAATAGTGGACGTTTCACAAAATGTAAACAACTTGCTGTGATTCACTGGCAGCACTACCTACCACCTAACCACCACCATCCCCTCTGAGCCAGAAGGTTGTAGTTTGAAGTCCCACTCCAGAGACTGGCACATAATCTGGACTGATGCCCCAGTGCAGCACTGAGGATGCGCTGCACTGTAGGAGGTGCTGTATTTTGGATAATGCATTAAATTAAGGCTCTGTCTGCCCTCTCAGGGGGCATAAACGGTCCCCTGACACTAATCAAAGAAGAGGACAGGAGATCCCTCTGATGTCATGAGCAATATTTACCCCTTAACCATCATCACTGAAACAGGTTATCTGGTCATCTGGCGCAATGCAACATTGAAATCGTGACTACATTTCAAAAGTACTTATTTAGCTGCAAAGTGCTGGATGACCCGAGGACATGGAAGGTGCTATATAAATGCAAGTTGCTTCTTTTAGAGACCAAAATGAAACCAAGCCAGTTTGACTCACCAAGTTTTTACTCTCTAAACAAGTGACTTTGGTAAAGCCTGCAGACCATATGTTAGTGCAGTGCCTGGAATGTCTATCCAGCATTATCATATTCTTCAATCACCAAATCATTAAAGAACATATTCCTGAATCAATCATGTAATGCAGAGGCACAAAATGTATAAAGAGTTGAAGGGACGTCTTGACAGTTTCAAGGTTTGGAGAAAGTGTGGAAGGGGACATAACCCATGCTAAAAAATGAGCCAGAGGGGCAGTGGAACATTTCCCCACACAACCCTTGCTCATCTTATCTCCATTGCAACAGTGACCATTATAAAACTGATTTTATTTATTAATTTTCTGAGCTAAAATCCTTTCCCTTTATTGTCTTTATCCCATCCTTTGTTATCAAGGTTAATCCTTCTCCACTTCCCTTTTGCCTATCTTGGGCCCGATCCACCATTCATTTAGATCATGGTTGATCTGCATGTCAACTCCATTTACCCACCTTTGCCCCATGCCCCTCGGTATTCTTACCTCATAAAAATCTATCAAACTTGTTCTTGAAAGCTCCAATTGTCCCAACATTCACAATATTTTAGGGGAAAGAGATTTCCAGATTTCAGCATTAGAGTGATATAAATCTTGAACCATCCCCCCAGTGCCCATTCTTGACTCTTGGATACTTTTAACTTAAGTGGCATATCTTGTTGCTTAGCTCATACATTTTAGTGCTTGTTGCAGCCAAAGTTGTACAGATATACTCACACACCTCTTTCCTGACTGTAAACAATTAATAATTGCCCATTAAAACTTAAGTTGTATGAGGAGCTAAATAATAAAATCAACAAGAGTATCATACATCAGTACATACCTTATTATTATAAAACATGTAATATATTTCAAACTAGCAATTATCTCACTATTAGTTTGAAAACAACTGTCTCACCAACATGAAGCAGAAATTCCTTACAGTCATCCAACATGGTGCCTGTCTCCATTTTCAGACCAGTGATGCTTGTTTTTGAACAGTACTTATGCAAACATAAATCACCCGCTTGAAAAGTGTTTGGAAACACATTATTATCAAAGTAGTAAGCTTAAGACTTACATCACCGTATACTGATCTCACAGAATTTCCACCTTGCAAGATTTGTTATGCTTCTATTTCATGAGAAAAATACAATCCCTTCAACAGCTAGAAAGAGTGAGCTTTCACCTCCTCAGGATGTCTCAGTCAGCACTTTGCAGCCAATTGATTCATCGGTGAGGTGTAGTCACTTTGTTTTCCAAGAAAATACAAGAAGCAATTTCAATGCAGCAAGGGTCCTATAAACAACCAATGATGTAAATAATTGGGAAACCTTGATCTGATGTTTGAAGGATACATTTCAGACAGGACACTAAGATCAGGACACTTCTCCCAATAACGTCGGGGATCTTTTATAGCTGCCTGAGCAGGCAAGTGGTACCCTTGGTTTAATGTCACATCCAAAATTCCACATCTCTTACAGTGCAGTACTCCCCTGGTATTGTACTGACTTATCAGCTAAAGTCCTGGAGTGGGGTTGATCCACAGCCTTCTGACTCAGAAGTGCTATTAAACTAAGTTGAGATTAGTTTATTATTTTGGTTAAATGTTATCAAATTACTCTGCTTCTCTCTTCATAGATGCTGCTGAGCACATCCAACACTTTTGTTTTCATTCCAGATTTCCAGTACTCACAGGACTTTGGCTTTTGCATTAGTGGATTATTGTTGGTTAATTATCTGCTGAGTCCATAATATTAATGTTTAAAACTTAACATCGCCTCCAATGTGCCAGCGCAGGCTTCGGCCGTCTGTTTAATGACAAATATCTCAATCCTGGCATCAAGCTCATGGACTACAGGGCTGCAGTGCTATCTGACCTCCTGTATGCGTCAGAGACATGGACAATGTACAGCAGACACTTTAAATTCCTGGAGAAATATCACCAGTGATGCCTCAGCAAAATCCTGCAACTTCAAAGGCAGAACAGGCTTTCCAATATTTCTGTTGAAGAGTCATATGGACTTGAAACGTTAACTGTGTTCCTCTCCGCAGATGCTGTCAGACCTGCTGAGTTTTTTCAAGTATTTTTATTTTTGTTTCCAATATCAGTGTCCTCTCTCAGGCCAACATCCCCAGTATTGAGACACTGGTTATGGTTAATCAGCTACATTGGGTGGGCCACATCATCCGTATGCCTGACACAAGACTCCCAAAACAAGCTCTCTACTCCAAGCTTCGTCACAGCAAGCGGTTACCAGGATGGCAAAGGAAACGCTTCAGGGATGTCCAAAAGCCTCCCTGAAAAAATGCAACACTCCCACTGATATGTGGGAACCTCTAATTCGAGGCAGCCCAAAGTGGAGGAGAAGCATCTGTGAAGATGCCAATCATTTCGAACGTCTCCAACAGGCCCAGGTGGCGTCCAAGCACAAACAGAAAGACTGTACCAAAAATCCAAGTATCACACCCACCCACCTCATCAAACACTGCCTGCCCCACCTGTGGCAGTGTGTGCAGATCCAGCATTGGACTTTTTAGTCACCTCAGGACCCACAACCCCCGAGTGGAAGAAAGTATCCTCGGTCCTCATGGACTGCCTAAGAAGAAGAATATTTTAAAACCCTCGTGTTTGTTTGGTTTTGTGTAGATATCACAAAATACATTTTAATGTACTTCTATCACCAATACTGTACTTGTAATTTGACTAGATCGCTATTCACATCTCACGATGCAGGCAATGGAGAAAGGTTGCATCAGAACCTGCGGGTGTGGAGAAGTCAGTACATGGCCAACGAGGTGGCCTGTAACTCCTAGGCTGGAATTTTACAGACTCGTTGTGATGGGGGCAGGGCTGTAAAATGCGGCGAGCCATTCTAAACTCCATTGACTTCGGCGGGACTGTAAAATCCCACCGGTGTAAAATTCTGTCCCTAAGGTCTACCTGCCCTCCTTCTGCCACATTCACAGGCCATGGCAAACCTCTCTGCTTTGTAGATTCTCCAGGCTTTCCTTCCCCTCTGCTATTCTGCTGTAACAATTTACATCTCCTCTAGATCCATCTTTAGTTTCATTCCTTGACCAACTAACACCTCGTTTTACCATGCGCCATCACCTCTTTTGCCATGTAATTAGTCCTGTTTTCCATGCCATCACAGTTCCTGGGCTAGAAGCTCATCTGCCCCAGTTTTCTGGGAGGGGACCTGCCCACACCCATTCTGATAGAGGTGGGTATTACCCCAGATTCATGTACCCCACTCATTTGAATGATTGTGATACACTTCCAACGCTGCTTTCTGCTCCTCAACACTGCTCTGTACACCGATCACATGGTGCAGGGAACCTTCTCTATCTTAAAACCAGGCTGCCTCTTGAAGGGAAGTTGCACAAAAAATTTGCTGCAATAGAAATGCGTGACAGGGGGTCCATAGTGATTGTTGTGGCGCAGGAGGCATCAGTGGCGAATGGCATAGCCCCATGGGGGCCCAGGAGACCCTCGAGGATGACCCTCGTAAGGCAATGGATGCAGGTGTCCAGGAAGGTCAAATTCTCACAGTCTGAGCCGGAGGACCTGGCAGCAGTGCCACAAGAGGTTATACACAGGTTTTTTCAAAATGAGATGAGGGCATCACTGGCTAGACCAGCATTTATTGCCCATCCCTGATTGCCCTTGTTCAGGGTCAGCCACATTGCTGTGGGTCTGGAGTCACATGTAGGCCAGATCAAGTAAGGACGACAGATTTCCTTCCCTAAAGGGCATTAGCGATGTGCTTTTACGACAATCGATTCATCGCCAACGTCAGACTTTTACTGAATTCAAATTTCCCTATTTGCTGTGGTGAGATTCAAACCCAGATTCCCAGAGCGTTACCCTAGCTAGGTCTCTGGAATACTAGTCCAGTGACAATACCATTATGCCACCACCTCCCCATAACATCAGTGAGTGCATCTTCACAAGATATCTCCCATCCATAACAACTCCAACCTCACACTGCCCTACCACTCACCCAACAGCTGGCACTCAGGGCTCACCTTTAATATCCAGATACTCCACTTCACTCTTACATGCCCACACCGATGCTGCCAGCCTCACACCCACCTCTCACTGTTTCCACATATTTCCAACCATTCAGCTATGACAGGTACATCATCCAAACACAGTGCAACACAGTCACTGACATTGTGCTCTCTCTCTTTTCAGGGCAAGTTGGCACACAATAGAAGGGAGCAGGTTAGGGCCAGTGGGCACAAGGACGACTGCATCTTCTCAACCCTACTGAAGAGATGGTCCTCTGCATCATGGTGCCATCTGAGATGGGGCTCAATGCATCCGATACCACTAAGAACACTGAGGATTACAGTACATTCCTGCCTTATGCCCCTTCTTAACACCCAACACACCCTCATCCTCTATCTGGCATGATGAGCAAACTGCAGATGCTGTGATCATGGACCTCCTGCCTTCCTACCCCACTCCCCTTCCCTCAAACCAGCCTTCCCCCTCTGAGCTCCTACTTGCAGACACCTAGGAACTGCTTCCCACCCATAAGCAGAACCCTCAGGAGGTGGAAAGAGAGAAACACCCCAGCACTTAATGAACAGGCCCCATCTCTTGATCTGCCACTCGCAACCACCAACTCAGACACTGCCACTGCACTTTCCTTAGAGGCTACTATAGAGTTGAGAGTCATCTGGGCATGAGTGGCCTACAGCCAGGCCAAAGGATGTTCCTTTGCCAGCTCACCAGAGGGTAGGGTGGCAAACAAGTACTACTGCAGAGGATTCAGGTGAGGACCTGGTTGAAGCCACAAACATGAAAGTGTTGAATGGGGCATGCACGCTGAGGTACAGGGTGCATTGGCTGGCCTGCCATGTAGTCTCCTGTCATGGGGAATGGAGGAGTCCAGCTTCAACGTGGCATAGGGCATCATGTAGATTTTGACCTCACTGCAGCCTCTGCTCCACCTCCCTGACACGTAGTGGATGCAAAGGCACTGGTACTGCTGCCCTCATACTTGTTGCACACACTGCAGCAACAGTCTGGCAAATGCAGGAAATTACGAAAACACCACCCAGAGTAGCTTCAGGCGTGTTGCAATTTTAAAAATCGAACAATTTAACTTAGCTGCAATCAGGTGATTGGCCTTTTAAATAACATAACTGCAGGCCCCACCTTGATGCTACACACTTCTTTTTTCAAAAGTGGACAACACAGGCATTGCCGGGACTTGCAATGTCCAAATGTGGAAACCAGGCATCACATCAACCATGTGGGCTTGTGTGTCTTCAGGGTAATACCAATTCAGAGTGTGCAGGCACACCCAGTGGACACTGCTGTATGCGCCCTTATTTCTGGAGAACGCCATGGAGGCTGTGCATGTCCTTAAAATGGAACACCAGTAAAAACTGGGAAATAGGAACACTGGTACGAACTGGTCTTGTATACCTTAAAATGGAACGCCAGTAAAAACTGGGAAATAAGTGTACTGGTCCGAACTGGCCTTATAAACCTCAAAATGGAACGCCAGTAAAAACTGGGAAATAAGTGTACTGGTCCAAACTGTTTTTTCTTTCTGGGATAGCAGCCAGTGGCACAATCTGGCCCTGAGTAAGCCACTGGAAACCACACTATGTATTTGAATTTTGCTCCCTTTATACCTTTTATTCTTTCCCTGTTCTCCCCACCACCTTTGCCCTACCTCTGTATTTGTTTAAAAGCTCTTTATCTATAACACCCTCCCGTTCTAATGGAAGATCATCAATTTGAAACTTTCATTCTGTTTCTGTCGCCACAAATGCTGCCAGACCTGCTGAGTGTTTCCAGTAATTACTGCTTTTATTTCACCTCAAGGCATACTTGGGTTAACTGACATTCAACTTTCACCAATGTTCTTAGATCACCTCTGTAATTGATAAGAATTCAAACACCAATGCCCATGACCATTACAGACCACTGTGGCCTGAAGTCATAATGCATTTTGAGTGGAAATGGTGACATAGTGGTAATGTTGCTGGACTAATAACCCAGAGACCCAGGCTAATGGTCTGGGGTCATGGGTTCAAATCCCACTACAGCTGCTAGTAGTAAATTCAATTAATAAATCTGGAACATAAAGCTAGTCTCAGTAATGGTGACCATGACAGCTATTGTCAATTGTTGTAAAAAAAACCCATCTGATTCACTAATGTCCTCTTGGGAAGGAAATCTGCCACCCTCACCTGGTCTGGCCTACATGTGACTCCAAGCCCACAACAATGTGGTTGACTATTAGCTGCCCTCTGAAATGGCCTAGAAAGCCACTCAATTGAAGAGCAATTAGGGATTGGCAACAAATGCTGGCCTTGTCAGCAATGCCCACATCTCATAGAAGAAAAAAAAAATGTAGGCCTTTGTGGAAGGTAAAAGCAACGATGCGTATTGAAATAGCGCCTTTGCCATAGTAAAACATCCTTCACTTCATAGGAAAGTTAACAGAAACAATTTTTGGGCCTGCTGAGTTCGGGAGCGGAGGTGGACAAGCCCTGAGAATACCAGCACCGGCTGGCATGCACGTTCTCCACCCCAATCCTAGTGCTGACAATTTTGAGGAGTGCATTCAATCAGACTTGTTAAAGTCTTGATAAGGTCAGTTAAAGGAGGTTGATTGGGATTTCCCAGAGGCCAGTGTCCAGACACGACGGTGGGCAGTTAAATTGCCTGGAGGTGTGCACACAGTGACAGGCATGAGTGCCATTGCTCCAAGCAGGCCTACAGGCTCTCCCTGCCTGCTAACGGCCACCCTAGTAGAGGGACTGCCCCCACCCCACACAAGGGTGGTCTGGCTGCTTTCTCTATCTTTTATTTGAATTTTTGAAAAAGTTTTTAAGAAGGCACCTTCATGTTGAAGCACACTCTCAGTTACTTACCCTGCACTGCAGCCTACTGCTCCTCTTAAACTTGGCAAGCCTCTGATTGGCCATCCTGCTTCGAGAACCTGCCTGCTGTCCTTAATTAAATGGGGCCTCCATGCCAATTAAGAGGATGGTCCTGTCAAATTCCCAAAGAGTGACCGTTTCCACCCACACCTGGAAACAGTCCCGTCCCCTGTCTCCTTCCCCTGGAAATGAAGATTCAGCCCTTTAGGAGAGATGAACGAAAGCTTGGTTAGCGACGTAAGTTTTAAGGAGGATCTTAAAGGGGAGAGGGAGATTGGGAGGGGAAAGGTTTTGGAAGGGAACTCTGGGGCTCAGGGTCTAGGCAGTTGTCGGCATGGCCGCCAACCATGAAGTGGTTAAAATTGGGAATGAGCAAGAAGCCAGAATTGGAGGAGTGCAGAAAGGACAGAAAATAATTGATTCATTCAGGTTAAAGGATGCCAAAATATATTATATGGTTCTGCCATTCTGCTTTAAAAAGAATTAAATTTACTCAAAGTTCAGCCAGCAACAAGAAATATTATATGACTTAACTTAAAAAAACCATCTTAATCAACTTACCTTCACTGGGGCCACTTATGCTCATGCAAAAGGGTGTATTTCCTTCTGAAATTAGAATTGATTATGCATTCATAATTTGCAAGATATTCCTTAAGGCCTCTATGGAAATAGTTGACTGAAATGATCCAATGATCATATTAGTGAAACAATGGGTCAAAAAAGTTATTTTTGAAAAATCTATTAATTTCGACATGAACTCCTTCGCAAATATGTGCTCAGATGTCTAATCAATTTTTTTTTACTCCAAAGAGATTTTAGGCAGGTGGGAATTATTCAAACAAGTTGAAGTCTGAATTTGTATTCTCCAGTTGCTGGTCAGTTGAAGATGATGAAAAAAAAAAACGACGAAATTTGATGGAAAGCTTGAGATGATGTAGTGCTATTTTTAAACTAGGGCAGAAGTCATGTGCGTGATAACATGACATTTATTGTTTGCGTGCAAGGAATCAGGAAACAATCCTTTGTTCACCCCCTTGCAATCTATTTTTGATTGAAACGTGTGGAGAAGCTGGATGTTTGACTTTGTTGTAAGCATTTTCTGCTCGTTGCATCATCGATAAATGTATTCATCTTGAACTGGCATATATTGAGGGAATTAAACATACCATAGAATCATAGAATGGCACAGGCTAGAAAGAAACCATGCAGTCCATCATGCCAGCTCTTTGGTGGAACTGCCCAGTTAGTCCCACTCCCTTTCTCTTTCACCAAACCCTGTAATTGTGTTTCTCTTCAAGTATTTGTCCAGTTCTGTTTTGAAAGTTACTATTGAACCTGCTTCCATCATTCTTTCAGACTGTACATTCCAAATCTGTATGAAACTTTCTCCACCTTTTGCCTCCGGCTCTTTTACCAACCACCTTAAACCTGTGTCCTCTAGTTACCTATCCTTCTGCCACCGGAAAGAGTTTCCCTTTGCTTTTATTTTTATTCATTTATGGGATGTGGGCATCGCTGGCTAGGCCAGCATTTATTGCTCATCCCTAATCGCCCTTGAGAAGGTGGTGAGCTGCCTTCTTGAACCGCTGCAGTCCATGTGGTGTGGGTACACCCACAGTGCTGTTAGGGAGGGAGTTCCAGGATTTTAACCCAGCGACAGTGAAGGAACGGCGATATATTTCCAAGTCAGGATGGTGACTGGCTTGGAAGGGAACTTCCAGGTAGTGGTGTTCCCATGCATCTGCTGCCCTTGTCCTTCTAGGTGGTAGCGGTCGTGGATTTGGAAGGTGCTGTTGAAGGAGCCTTGGTGAGTTCCTGAAGTGCATCTTGTAGATGGTACACACTGCTGCTACTGTGCGCCAGTGGTGGAGGGAGTGAATGTTTGTGGATGTGGTGCCAATAAAGTGGGCTGCTTTGTCCTGGACGGTGTCAAGCTTCTTGAGTGTTGTGGGAGCTGCACTCATCCAGGCAAGTGGAGAGTATTCCATCACACTTCTGACTTGTGCTTTGTAGATGGTGAACAGGAAGTCAGGAGGTGAGTTACTCACCACAGGATTCCCAGCCTCTGACCTGCTCTTGTAGCCACAGTATTTATATGGCTAGTCCAGTTCAGTTTCTGGTCAATGGTAACCCCCAGGATGTTGATAGTGGGGGATTCAGCAATGGTAATGCTGTCAAGGGGCAATGGTTAGATTCTCTCTTGTTGGAGATGGTCATAACCTGGTTCTTGTGTGGCGCGAATGTTACTTGCCACTTGTCAACCTAAGCCTGGATATTGTTTACTCTATCAAAACTGTTCATGATAATGGAGATGGTGGAGGCAGGGGGAGGGGTTCTGCGTTGGAAGATCACACCTGATCACCTGACTACACCCAATTCCCCTACTCCACCCCGACCCAACAACCTCTGCCGTCCAAACCCAGTTACCCCACCGACCCAACATGACGAACCCCCCACCTGATCGACTACCCTCCTGACCCGACTTCACTAGCCTCCAAACTGACAACCCCTCCTGACTCGACTACCCCCCATCCATTTACCCACTCACCAACCTGCCCACCTCACCCACCTGCCACCTTACCCACCTGACACCCTACCACCCACCCCACCTCCCGCCCCACTACTTCACCCACCTGCCACCCTACCCTGCCATGCCACCCACGTGCCACCTTACCCATTCACTCATTCATCCACTCACCCATTTACCCATTCACTAACGTTCACCCAGGACATTTAAACTTACCTTACAGCAGCTACTGCCCTAAAAAAGGAGTGTGTCTCCTGTGCTGATTCTCCTCACTGCTCTTTGCATGGACTCTTGCACTGAGCAAGCTCCTCCGCATTGTGGATTGGAAGTCTGGTCTGTTTAAATGTATCCAGGTAAATTTCAGTCTGATCAGCGTCGGATGCAGCAATTTGGAAGGTCCGATCAGAAGATTTGGGCTTTTATTATTATTATTATTGTTTTTGAGGAGGTTAAAATTACTCCTATGCCTCTATTGATACAGTCATGGGTCCCAAAGTCTTTTTTAACAGCCTCCTTCATTTGTGCTCCCAATCTTAAAGAATTGTCTATATAAACCCGCAGGTGTCCCAATTCCTGCACTCCTTAGAATTGTACAATTTTGTTTATATTGACTCTCCTCATTCTTCCTATAAAAATGGACCACTTCACATTTCTCTGCATTGCCGTGTGCCATGTGGCTTGCCATTTCACCAATCTATCGATATCCTTCTCATATCTATTACTATCCTCCTCATTGCTTTCCGAATGTCATGTTAAACGCAAATTTTGAAATGATGCCCTCAAGGCTATGTCATTATTACATGTCACTAGAGAAAGGGTCCTAATTCTGAATCCTGGGGGACCCCACTGTACACTTCCCTCCAGTCTGAAAAACAATTGTTCACCACTACCCTCTATATCACTGGCCTGTCTCTTTAATTTTTGTTAGGCTTGCTTGGCCACACTCTTCGGCCATTTTTTAGTCATTAGCCCTTATCTAAATTGCATCATTTAAAAAAATTTATTCCTGGATGTTTCTCTCTCCATAGGTGTTGCCAGACCTGCTGAGTTTTTTGCAACACTTTCTGTTTTTATATCAGATTCATTTAATTCAGTGTTGCAACTTGTTGGGAATGTAAATTAATTGAAACAAAACTCAATAGACCCCAAAAACAGGAGTCGGGGGGTCATAATGCATCATTACCTGTGTCCATAGCTTCCGACACAGACAGCAGGTTGAACTTGTACTGCCTGCAGCTCTCTGAAAGATATGCAGTTGCGTGGCTGCACACCTCAGAAGGGTGCATGTTTGTGCGAGGCTAGCTTAAAACTAGTCTGCACAACTTAAAGCCGGCCACAACACTTAATGGGAGTGTGCATTTTGGCTGGAGCAGTTGCTGGAGCTGATTGTAGCAGAGGGTCTGAACAGGAATTATCGCACAGCAGGGGAGAGAGAGCACACTCCGAGGTTCACTGACACTGCACTTGGTGGAGGAGGTGAAGAAGAGGAGAGATCTGATTTATCCAGTAGGCCCTTCAGACTGACTTTGCAAAACAGCGGGACCAGAAAGCTGTACCTGGTCAATGTCAGGAGTCAAGACACAAATAATGTAATGCTGTAAAAAGTTCAATGATGTTACATGAGTGATCAAAAACAGTGAACATACCTTCAAATACTATATCCCATCAATTGCACCACTAGCCTGTTAATCCACCACACCCCCATCACTCACCTATAAACAATCTCCATGAATCATGACCTGACATGAACTTCACCTCAGTCTCACACACTTAGCACTACTGTAATCATCAAACCCACACTTCACAGCTTGCACGCACTGCCAGTTATTCAACCACCACAGCCACATCACCCAAACATTTTGCTCAACACTCACTGGCATACTTCCCTCTGTCTATGTTCTACAAGACAGAGGGAGAAAAAGTTAACAGCAGGAAATGTTCACAGGTGTTTGTCCTTACTTACATGGAGGAGAGGGCAGTCACCATCACTGAAGCAGGTATGATTGAAGCCATGGCCAGCAACATGGTTGAAACAATCAATGATCTTGATATTCTCATACCTAATTCTCCTTCTCACAACCCATTTCCCCCTCAACGCCCAAACTTTTCAGGTTTACAAGCTAAAGCTGATATAAGCATGCATGTCATACTTTCATCCCCTCCCCTTACCACAGTCCTTCCCATGTACCTTTCTCCTTTCAGATACCCAAGAACAGTAACCTTGGCCAGGCAGTATCGAGGAAGAGGTGAAAGAGCAGGTCCTTCTCATTCACTTTATCTAGACCCCTCAATTAAGTCTCCCCTCAGCCTGCTCTAATCCAAAAGAACTGACCCCAGCCTATCCCATCTTTCCTCGTTGCTAAAATTTTCAATTCCTGGCAACATCCTGTAAATCTCCTCTGTAACCTTTTTAATGAAATCACCTCTTTCCTCTAACATGGTGACTAGAACGGTATGCCGTACTATAGCTATGACCTAACTAGCGCATATACAGTTTTAGCATAACCTCCCTGTTCTTATATTCTGTGCCTTGGTTAATAAAAGAAACTATCCTATATGCCTTCTTAGCCATCTCATCTACCTGTCCTGGTTCCTTCAGGGGCCTGTGGACATCCATTCCAAGGTTCTTCTGTTCATAAGGTCGTAAGAAATAGAATGAGGAGTAGGCCATCTGGCCCATTGAGCTTGCACTGCCATTCAATAAGATCGTGGCTGATCTGATTGTGACCTTATACCCATTTTCCTGCCTGTCCCCATAACCCTTGACTCCCTTGTAGGTCAAAAATCTGTTTAATTTAGCCTTGGCTATATTCAATGACCCAGCCTTCACTGCTCTCTAGGGAAGAGAATTCCAAACACTAATGACCCTCTGAAAGTAGAAATTCTTCCTCATCACCATCTTAAATGGAGACCTCTTATTTTTAAAACTGTTTCCCCTAGTTCTAGATTCCCCCACGAGGGGAAAGATCCTCTCAGCATCTACCCTGTCAAGCTCCCTCACTGTTCCTCTGCGCTTCTCATTATTCTACCATTTATTATGTATTCTGTTGGCCTTCTTGGACCTCCCCAAATGCAGTACTTCACATTTCTCTGGACTGAATTCCATTTTGCCAATTTTCTGCCCATCTGATATCTTCCTGCAGCCTACAGCTTTCTTCCTCATTATCTTCATACGGCCACTCTTTCTATCGTCTGCAAACTTCTTAATCATGCTCTCTACATTTAAGTCTAATCCCTGATATAGATCACAAAAAAAGAAGAGACCCCCAGGCCAGACAAGAATGGCAGATTTCCTTCCCTGGGGGACATTAGTGAACCAGATGGGTTTTTACGACAATTGATGATAGTTTCATGGTCTGAGACTAGATTTCAATTCCAGATTTATTGATTGAATTTAAATCCCACCAACTACCGTGGTGGGATTTGAACCCATGTCCTCAGTGCATTAGCCTTTGGAATACTAGTCCAAAGTGATGTCACCACAACGCCATCATTTTTCCAACAGCCCTTGATGTTACCTATCAGTCAGCAAGCCCAGACTGCTGCTGCTGCTGAGGGGGCTGCAGTCCAAAGCTGGGCCTTCTAGTTCATACTGCAAGGCCACCTGCAGCCTCCCCCACTGAAAGTCAGCAGCCTTCTCCAGCCATGCTGCAGCCATTGGGGTAGAGCTATGCAGGAGCACGAGGAGAAGCAAAGGCACACGAGAGACAGGCAAAAAACACAATACACGAGGGTGATGACTTGTCAATTCTGTGCAATGTGGCAGGCTTGAATTTATAAATTTGTTTTGGAATGTTCTATTGCATTGGCTTTCATTTTTGCACTGTGGCCAAGCAGACACTGTGATAATCAATAAGAGAGGGAAGGTAAGGTATGCGACTGTTGGTGAGTGGGGAATTGGAGTTCAGTTCATGGTTCAGAGCCTGGCCACCTCCTTTCCTCTTCCTCCTCCTCAGCTGGTTACCATCAGCTGGAGTCAGGGCCCATGCCCTTGTGATGATGAGGATTGCAGCCAGCAGAGAATCACTGCAAATCTTGGCACACACTCTGCAGAGTTCTGCATGGCAGTGAGGTCCAGACAGCGGAAGTATTGTTTTCAGCATGCCAATTGTCTATCACATTTTTTGCAGTAGCATGCCCTTATATGTTTACTGCTCACGTGTGTGGGGGATTGCGCACTGGAGTCATGAACCATGTCATTAAAGAATAGTCCGCACCATCCAGTAGCTATCTCTGGTTTGTTGTGGAGGCACAAATGCAGATGACACAGTGGCCTGCACAGAATGAAGTTAATACGACTTATGCCATGATACTGGACATTGACTTTTATGATTCACTATCTATGATCACACACCAGCTGGGCTTTGAGGGAGTGGAATCTCTTTCAATTGTGGTACATCTCAGGGTTGAACCAGTGTAGACGCAATGGGCCAAATGGCCTCCTGCTGTGCTTTACTGTACTTTTGGCTGGATTTAATAGGGGTCTCCATCCACCGGCTAAAAAGTCAGTGGCAAGCCCACCCACGATCCCAATGGCTGCTCCGCAGCAATTTAACACTGGGAACTGTGTTAATGGCTTTAAGGCAAAAGCTCCATTCCTATCCCAGAAGGAAGTCCTGCCTTAGAGAGCTGCCAATCAATCAGATTGGTTGGAAGCTCTGTAGTCCCACCAGCACCAGCTGGTGCCAACGCTGCGACTACAGGCAGTCCCACCATGCCAAGGAGCCCAGATAAGTCCGGGGGTGGGGGTCTTGGCGAGGGGAGTAAAGGGGGACTGTATGAGTGGTGAGGAGGTAAGGGTGAGGGGTGAGTGGGTTGGGGGGGGTGCAGATTCCAGACGCCAAGGGGAATGGTCGAACGTGAGTGTCGATGAGCTTGGGGCGGGTGCCTCCAATGCTCCAGGTGCCACCTGCTGTCTACCCACCACTCCGTATAATTTCGGACCAGGTCGGGCTGGGTGGGTAAGCAGCAGAGAGGCCACATGCTGGATTTTACATGGCCTTCCTACCTTCAAACCCACTGGCAGGGAAGCGTAAAATCCAGCCCTTCGATTCTATGATTTCGACAACCTCCCCAGCAGTGAGCTAAGGCATCAGACAAGGCAAGACTTTAATCATTCAGCTGCTTTAGTCCACGGGACAGTGAAGGTTGGATTTACTTCCATCAATATAACTTATTTTTCCTACTTAACCCATTTTGATTTGCCACCTTGTTTGATTTAAAGTTAATTTCACAACTAGTCTCTTCTCTGTTCCACCTTCCTTACAGTCTGTTACTGTAAGGGGATTTTATGGAGTCTGCAAGGGTGAGAAATGTGGCGTGCAGGGTGACTTCATTAGATGGGATGGGGAATTTCAATTTCCCGATGGTGGGTTGAGGGGCAGAGATAAAATCAGTGGCGTGTTTGTAGCGTGTCGAGCCTCATGCTCTCCTGTGGCAGGTTCCTACTTGTAATACATCTGCATGCCATGAATACTCACTCATGTAACATTCTTAAAAATTATGTCATTTCTTCAAGATAAACTCAGTAGCGCACGAGAATCTTGTGGCACCCAGTTCACGAAGGCAGCATGCACCTGTTGGCTTTGTGCAGTTGTGTCTGAGGTCAGCGTTTGTCCTTGTTTAACTCTACGGCACAAGGGAGGGAAGCAGGAGAATGGGCTCTTGCATGGAGTCTCGGGACCGGCAAGGGTAAGTGAGCGGCAAGGGGGGGTTTTGGAGTGCTGTCAAGGACATGGAAGCGTGAAAGAGGGATCTAGAGGAGGACAGAGAGTGGAGTCAGTGGCATGGTGGGGTGAAGTGGGAAGGACCTCGTGTCCTGGGTGTGGAGTGGGGAGTAGTGGGGACAGTCAGTCAAGGTAAGAAAATGAAGGGACGATGACAGTACTGTCCAAATTTAAGTCTGTCTCAAGGTGTTGGGTAGCAGAGTCCTTGCAGGGCTCTGAGTTCACCTACAACATTTCAATTGTCCCCATTAAGATTGCTCTCAGACAATGTCCTTTACAGTGCATTGAAAGGAAGGCCAGCGGGGCTTGCAAGTTCAGCCATGTCCCACAGAGTGATGAGTACAACACTGGACACTAACGTGACCATTCAATAAAGAGCGAATACAAAAACACAACATTATTTCTTCCACAGTAAAGGAAATGTCCCTAACACTCCTATAACCATCAATGCGTGCCAACAAGCGAACAAGATTTCGGGTGAAGAGAAGAGGTGAGCAATCCTCTTGAGTACATGTGGAAGCAAAACCTACAGTCTGATTTGAGGTTTGATGGCACCCAGTGCCCCAGATTAAAAGAATTCCAATCAATTGGTAGACCTTGCGAAGGGTCATTTTCAATGAAAGCCCTCAGCCACAATGCAGAGGTTGAGGTTTGATCCATGAAACAGAGACCTGGGTGAGGCAATTGCATGCTACATGACAAATCTGAAGCAGCTAATGGAACATTGTGAGCTTGGTACGATTCTGAATGACATGCTCAGAGGTCGCTTAGTGTGTGGTGTGAAAGAGGACTCTATTCAGAAAAGATTATTGTTCGAAGTGAATCTGGATTTCAAGAAGGCGCTAAAGATAGCACTGGCCATGGAAAGTGCAGCAAGAGATTCAAAAGCAATACAGGGTGCGCAAATTGGTGCCGTCATCAACTTCAGCTGAAAGAGGCATGAAAAAGCCAGACTCTGCCGAGAAGCAGGAAATAGCCCCCGCTAGCTGAAGAGTAAAGAAAAATAACTTAGCTAAAATGGAAGAATAATTTTGATAGAGGTGGAGACAATCAGTCTTTTAGTGACTGACAGTTTAAAAAAATCAATTGCTACTTTTGTCACAGAAACGGACATATTATGAGGCTATGCAAGGAAAGATTCAAGCAAGTTTGTAAACAAAAGGAGAAGCCCAATGAAATCTACAGTGTAGAAGAGCCTGAAACAACAAATTCAGACATTTACTTGTTGTTTAATCTGAAAGTTGAAAAGACAGAACCAATATTTGTCACAGTGAAAGCAAATGGCAAACCTGTTAGAATGGAAATGGACACAGGAGCTTCCACTACAGTAATTGGGGAACATACCTTCAGATATCTGAATAATAGTGAACATCAATTAAGGTTAGAAGAAACAGCCGCCAAGCTAAAAATATATACAGGTGAAGACATTCAAGTAAAAGGCATAAGCAGAGTAACTGTCCATCATGGAAGCCAACCAGCAAAGCTACCCTTGATGGTAGTAGCAGGTGAAGGACCAAGCCTCCTGGGCCAAAATTGGTTAAAGGAGATTAGTTTAGAGTGGGCTGAAATTTTACAGTTGAGAACAAGTGGGCTACCAGAGCTACTTAGAAAGTACGCCACCATCTTCATGGATGAACTGGGGAAAATCCGGGGCCTGCAGGCCAAGATTCATGTGGATCTGGAAGCAACCCCTCACTTCATGAAGGCGAGACCGGTGCCATATGCCTTGCGAGAAAAAGTCGACATTGAACTGAACAGACTGGAGAAACTGGGCGTAATACAACCTGTTCAGTTCTCAGAATGGGCAGCATCCATAGTCCCCGTCCTTAAACCTGACCAAAGTGACCAAGTTTGTGGAGACTACAAACTGAGGGTTAATAAAGTAGCTAAGCTAGATATGCACCCCATTCCAAAAATCGAAGACCTGTATGCCAAGCTGGCAGGAGGGACAATGTACACAAAGCTTGACATGAGTCATGCTTATCAACAATTAGAGTTGGATAATGCCTCCAGGAAATTTGTCACAATTAATACCCACAAAGGGCTGTACCAATATCCATGATTGCCTTTTGGTGTCTCCTCAGCTTGTGCTATCTTTCAGAGAACAATGGAAAGCTTATTGCATGGACTGCCCCAGGTTGTAGTCTATTTAGATGATGTATTGTTGACAGGATTCACTGAAAAAGAGCATTTAGCAAACTTAGAAGAAGTCTTAAAATGTTTCTAGCAAGCTGGAGTGCATTTAAAAAAAAGAAAAGTGTATATTCCAAGCAAGGGAGGTAATCTATTTGGGTCACAGGGTAGATTCACAGGACCTCCACCCGGTTGAGGAGAAAGTGAGAGCCATAAGAGAGGCACCTGCACCAAAGAATGTCTCAGAACTCAAATCATTCCTAGGAATGATCAACTATTATGGGCGGTTCTTACCCAATTTGTCTACAGTGCTGGCCACCCTGCATTCTCTACTCAAAAAGAACCAACGTTGGTCTTGGGAGGTGCCCCAGAAAGAAGCTTTCGTTAATGTGAAACAATTGTTGCACTCATCCAATCTATTAGTGCATTAATGAATTAAATGAAAGAGTTGGTGCTGACATGTGACGCATCTCCCTACGGAGTGGGAGCAGTGCTCTCTCATCAGATAGACAACGGCATGGAACGGCCAATAGGTTACGTATCAAGAACGCTCACTGAAAGAGAAAGAAAGCCAGTCCATCATCTTTGGTGTCAAGAAATTTCACCAGTATGTACACGGCCGTCACTTTACAATCATTTTAGACCACAAACCACTGTTAGGATTGTTTAGTGAGGACAAGGCTATACCACCCATAGCCTCAGCAAGAATACAACCATGGGCCTTAATTCTGGCAGCATACAAATACCATTTTGTACATAGGCTTGGCAATCAAATCGCAAACCCCGATGCCCTTAGTCGTTTGTCTTTACAAGAAAATGATGAACACATCCCAGTTCTACAGGAACTTGTTTTACTGTTAAATTCCTCGCCGGTATGTGCTCAACATATCAGAGACTGGACAAGTCGGAATCCAGCCCTATCTGAAGTATGAGAACAAGTGCTACATGGTTGGTCACAGGAGTCCGTATCTGACGAAATGAAACCGTACTTCAACAGAAGACATGAAATAACCAGCCAGGATGGCATCTTATTGTGGGGAGCACAAATAATCTAAATGCACTATCTAAAGGGAAGGGGGCCACTTTTAATTGAACTACACAGTGCCCATCCAAGAATTTCCCAAATGAAGACCATAGCACGCAGCTATCTATGGTGGCCTGGGATAGATGGTGAAATAGAGAGTTTAGTAAAGTACAGTGTGCAATGTCAGCAACTGCAAAAGTTACCAGTGACAGCTCCATTACACCCATGGAAGTGGCCAGGTAGACCCTGGGTGCGGTTACACATTGACTACGTTGGACCTTTCCTGGGAACAATGTTTCTGCTCATTTTCAATGCCCACCCAAAATGGTTGGACATATATGAGGTGAAGTCACCAACATCAGCTGCTATGATTGAGAAACTGCACCAGAGTTTTGCCATTCACGGATACCAGAAGTAGTCGTTTCCAATAACGGCAAGTGCTGAGTTTCAACAGTTTATCAGCCTCAGTGGTGTCAGTCACATGAAAACCGCACCGTACGACCCTTCGTCAAATGGACTGGCCAAAAGGGCAGTTCAAATGTTTAAGGCAGGCATGAAAAAGCTAACTGACGATTCCTTGGCATGCTTTCTTTTTCATTATAGGACTACACCTCACACAACAGGTGTCACACCTGCAGAGTTATTGTTGAAACGCTGTCTAAGGGCGAGATTGAGCTTAATAATGCCGAATTTAGAGGGGAAGGTGGAAAGGAGTCGGGGAAGCCAGAAAACTAGACACAGCTGGCATAGTCACAAGAGGAAATTTACAGTGGGAGAGCCGGTATACGTGAAAAACTTCAGGGAAGGACCAAAGTGGTTACCGGGTCAAATAAGTACATTGACTGGGCCTCTATCTTACCACATGGAGGTGGAAGGCCGGGTCATCCATAAACATGTGGACCATTTAAGGAAGAGAGAGACAAATCACCAAGATATGGTTCCACCAGTGATCATGACTGGGTTCTGTGTTTCCTGTTGAGGATACTCAACCCAGGACTGGCATGTCTGATGTTCCTGTAAGAGTTGAGGATACAGAACTGCAAGTCAAAAACAGAATTACCTGGAAAAACTCAGCAGGTCTGGCAGCATCGGCGGAGAAGAAAATGCTGCCAGACCTGCTGAGTTTTTCCAGGTAATTCTGTTTTTGTTTTGGATTTCCAGCATCCGCAGTAGCTTTTAGCTTTTTGTTTTTAATCCTCCATTTGTATCGAGGAAATACTTTGGAGTAATTCTTAAAGTAAGACTACATTAGATTTCATCACAGACATAGACTTAGGATATCCATAAGGTGAAATGTGCATTCTGTCCATTCAGCCCATTCTGAGCCTATGTGTGATTATTATAAAAAGCATTCCCCCATATACATCTGTTGATCCCTTACTTGAAGCAAGTTATTTTCAGTAGCCATCTGAAAAATTAATGTGGGAAGTGTTTGGATGTGATATTAACCTGAGATTTCTCCCTTCTCAGGTTGATGCCAGGTCACCAGTTCTCCTCAGTGACACTGGACAATGTCCATCCCTCAACCTTCAACTAAACCAGATTATCTGGTTCTGAAGAAGAGTCATCTGGACGTGAAACACTGGCTCTTTCTCTCCAAGGGTGCTGTCAGGCCTGCTGAGTTTTTCCAGCAGTTTTTGTTTTTGTTTCAGATTATATGGTCATTTGTCTATTTATTGAACCCTTGCTGTGTGCAAATTGGCAGCCACATTTCCCACATTACAAACACTGACAACACTTAAAAAGTACTCCATCGGCTGTAAAACATCTTAGCATGCCTTGAGGTGGTGAAAAGCGGTACATAAAATGCATGACTCAATTTAAGTTCAAAATATTTAGGTTAGATGTGTCAGAATGGATGGAACATTGCCTGTTTAGTGTTTGCTGATTGTATCTTTTTGTTAATCTGTACCTCTTAGATCATGTGTTGAGCCGCTGAATAAAATATTCAAAATCCCAAGAAGGGCTGTGAGGAGTTGTGTGAGAAACCAGCTGGTTACCCCTACCCTGGATCATGTCATCCTAGACATTATCAGACATTAGTCATTACATTTTCTGGCTTCGGATAGTCAACAGATGCGAGGGAAATTCCAGAATTAGTCTATGTTCTGAGAAAAATTCACAAACGTCGGGGAAAAAAACATAGGGTGGGATTTTCCATTCCGGGGCTAAGTCCCGTGGCAGAGGCCAGTGGTGATTCATGCCGTATAGCACAACGCTGGCCTAATTAATTATGCAGTTGAGAGTTTCCCAACGTTTTCCTCAGCGGGGCAGGCTGGATGGTGCACGCCCTGCTGTATTATCCAGGTACAATACTGACCTACATCAACCTACCCACCGTTCAAGGAGGAGATGGCCCATCAATCACAGGGAGCTCCATCCCCCAGATTCAGTGACACTCCCTGCTAGTCCTGCTGAATGAAGTGGGGTCAGGAGGGGTGTCCCCTACCCAAAGGATGGAAGGAGGAGGCCGAGCCGACAGACCAACACGGCATGAGAGGAAGTCTCAAGGGTGCTCAGTGCCCACGGCCTCCACCGGAGGACTGCCCTGCAGTGCAGGAAACACATGAATGCTCTCATCCGCTCTGCCAAAGTAAGTGAACCCTCAGCTGCTCACACGCATCTCATTGAATGGTAGAGGGGACATGAGCCTCAGTGGCAACATGAAAAGGTAATGCCTCATGGCCCCACTGCAGCCCATCTAGTCTGCATGTGGAGATGCCACTGTGGGTCCCTGACCCTTCCACACAGAGAGCTCACATGCTGCCTGGGAGGGGGGAGGGGGATGCAGTGGAAGGAGTTCAGGCATTGAGGGCACCAGCAAGCACTGCTAATGACATGCCTCTGTGAGTCTTATCCTTCTATCTGCATGGGCTCACCGCTCTGGAGGGTGCTGCCCCAGAACCCTTGTTGACAACCTGCACTACAACAATCACATGGCACATAATCCCGTGCATTATTTGTAAGACTGGAAGCATGAAAAAGATATATGAAACCCAATAGCTCTCAACCCCATCATCTCTCTTTGTGAAGAAGCAATTAACGCACCAGGGTGGCGGATGCAGATTCAATCGAGGTATTCAAAAGGGAATTGGACTGCTATCTGAAAAGAGAGAATGTGCAGGGCTGTGGGGATAAGGCAGGGGAGTAGGACTAGGTAGAATGCTCTTTCAGAGAGCCAATACAGACTTGATGGGCTGAATGGCCTCCTTTTGTACTCTAACGATTCTGTGAATCTGTGACAATAGGAGAGACAGAAGACGGGAGGGGGCTGGCCTGACCTCCAGTACCATATGGACTTCGAGAGACAAGCAGCTCAGTTCGCAGGGGAGGAACCTGACCAAGCCTGAGGAGATGGAGAGGTCAGCAGGTGGCCTGCATCCAGTAAGGATCCATGCATGTCACATAGAAACCTAAGGGTCATGCGTTCCTCCATGTTGGAGGCAGCTCATGCAGACACTCGTACTCTCCTCTCTCATTTACAGGTGCCAGCAGGAAGAGAGCAAGACAAGAGGATGAAGCCCTGTCCAGCAGTCACACCAGCCCTTAGAGGACCAAGGTCATTGGGAAGGAGAAAGAAAGTGCACCTGTAGAGGCATCACAGTTGTCACCTGCACCCTCCACCAGCGCAGAGACGCATGCCTCGGCGGGTACAAGATCTAGTTCAGGAAGGGTCTCACATTCTGGCAGTCACCGCATGGACACATGTCCACAACAGGAGGAGCTAAGGTCACCCAAACTCACCAGCATTCGAAGGGATGCTGGGGAAGAGGCATCTGCGATGTCCGACTCCGATGACGAGCCTCTGGGATCAGTCCTTCACAAGATGCTGGAGACAACAAGAGGCGGGGTGAGGTGCCCAACAGGCAGAGGTGGCGAAGGCCCTCAACAGAGTGGCATGTGAGGCAGAGGAGTCCACCCACCTGCTCTCAGATGAAGTGGTGCCGATATGTGTGCACATTGAGGTTTCCATGGGGAGGGTGGCGGACGCCATGGAGAACCTGGTCTAGGAGCTTCTGCTGGAGGTGCATCCAGACCTGCATTACATCGCTGTAGCCATGGTTGAGCTTTCGCAGTGGCTACGTGAGAGGGGGAGGGGGCATATCAACCTCCCTCCAGGTGCCTCTTTCCCTCAAGGAATTACTCAGGGGCCCTCAGGCCTCCTCTCAGGACTCACTGAGGATGTCCGGCCCTTCAGAACCCCCATTGCCTGTGACCCCTTCAGCCTCATTCTCTGTGACCGCAGAGGGAGTAGCTGCCCCACAGCAAGGCAGCCAAAGTAAGCCTCCAGGTCTTCAGAGGATGGCCGCCTAGGTCATCCGAGACAACAGGGGAAAGTAGCCAGCAGGCTGTCTGCACTCCTGCTGCAGATGTCAGGGGAGCACCTAGAAGTGGTAGGGAATGAAAGATTAAGAAGTTTTGATTGCTCATTTTGTTGCACGGGCACACTATGATCGTTAATTTTATGACACTTCTGTAAATATAGTCCACTTGCATTTCGATGAGGTCTGATGTGCTTTACTTGCTATGAAGTCCTTCAGCCTGTCCGTCACTGCACCCCCCACCCTCCAACATCTTCTGAGAGGCACCACAGGCTGAGTCTATGTCCCCCAGAATCAGGTATGCACAGGGAGGCAAAGTTCATTGCCAGGGCCCTTGCGGGCCATGTGCAAGAAGTCTCCTGCATACGCTGAGTCTTTGGCCTTCACATTTTCACCTGTCCCAAGGCCCTAGTATTGTCAGTACTACATGCTGGGGTCCCCTTCGGTTGTCCAGTTGAGATGACCGGCAACTCCACCCTCCCCGATGGCCCAACTCCCATGTAGCATCTCAAGACCTCCACCACGAGGCTCTGCATAGTTTGGAGCAGCCATGGTTATTGTGATATTCAGCCAGTCAAATACCTTTACCCCTCCCCTCACCACCCACATCCTACATGCCCCCCCCTACAACAACCATAGACCCCCCCCCCCACCAGGTGCAATACTTGACCTCCCCACTGTTACTCTTAAATCCTCCCCCCATCATGCTCCAAGTACAGGTGAAATGTTGAAGTCCCCTACCTTCCCGAGTGGCCCACCTTTGTGACTGCAGACCTGCCCCACTCATTCGCCAACCCCCAGAATCTGCCTCTCCTTCCCTATCCCCTCCAACAACCCTCAGTGTTCCTTCACCTGCCATCACTGAGCCCTCCCACCCTGTCGGCTCATACTGCCCCTTTTAACCCTTACCATCCCTTCCTATCACCGATTCCCTGAGTATGCCCCCCCCAAGACTCCTCAATTGACACTATAGACCCCACCCTCTGAACCCCTTTCCCCTCTTCGCGTCCATACCCGTTCACACACCTGTACATTCCCCTATGCCCAATCACATCTACACACCACCCCTGTGCCCATTCACACCTGCACATCACCCCCCCCGAGTCTGCACTCCAGCATGGTCCTTCCCACTCTCCCGCTCCATATGAGCTCATCCATTCAACAGCCCCTTCAGTATCTCTCTCCTTCCCAACAACCCCAACCTCCCCTGCACCCTCTAGGCTTCCATACCCACCCCCATACCTTAATTCCTCTCCTCCCTGTCTAAAGCCCCCTCCAGCGCAGACCATTGCCGCCCAACAGTACAGCCTGCAGCCATACTCCTGCTGCTTGAAGATCCAAACCCTGGATTATGCTCCTGCTTGAAGATCTGAAACCTGAAAGAAGCTGCTATTTAAAAATCTGAAACCTGGAAGAAGCTGCTACTTGACGATCCACCTGTTGGAAGAAGTTGTGCCTTGAATATTCAAATCCTAGAAGAAACTGCTGCTTGAAGATCTACCTCCTGGAAGAAGCTGCTGCTCAGAGATTCACCCCCTGGAAGAAGCTGCCAATTGAATATCAACCTCCTAGAAAAAGTTGCTACTTGGAGATCCATCTCCCGGAGAAGCTGCTGCTTGAAGATCCAAACCCTTGAAGAAGCTGCGGCTTGAAGATTTACCCACTGGAAGAAGCTCCTACTTCAAGATCCAACCCTGGAAGAAACTGTTACTTGATGGTCCGAACCCTGGAAGCAGATGCTGCTCGAAGATCCACCTCCTGGATGAAGTTGCCACTTGAGGATCAACCTCCAGGAAGAAGATGCAGCTTCAAGACTCGTTTCCTGGAAGAAGCTGCCAATTGAAGATCCACCTCCTGGAGAAGCTGCTGCTTGAAGATCCAAACCCTTGAAGAAGCTGCAGCTTGAAGATTTACCCACGGGAAGAGGCTCCCACTTCAAGATCCAACCTTGGAAGAAGCTGCTATTTGAAGATCCGAACCCTGGAAGAAGCTGCTGCTGGAAGATCCACGTCCTTGGAGAAACTGCTTCTTGCAGATCCACCTCCTGGGACAAGCTGCGGATTGAAAATTCAAAATCTGGAAGAAGCTGCTACTTGAAGATTCACCTCCTGGAAGAAGATGCTGTTGAAGATCCACCTCCTCAAAGGAGCTACTACCTGAAGATACAAACCCTGGAAGAAGCTGCTGTTTGAAGGTCTGGACCATAGAATAAGCTAGCAATTAAAGATCCACTTCCTGGAAAAAGCTGCTACTTAAAGATCCAAACCCTGGATGAAGCTGCCACTTGAAGATCAATCTCCATGAAGAAGCTCCTGCTGGAAGATTCACCTCCTCAAATAAGCTGATACTTGAGGATCCACCCCCTGGAAGAAGCTGCTGCTTGAAGTTCCAAACTCTGGAAGAAGCTGTTGCTGGAAGACCAACCTCCTCGAAGAAGCTGTTATTTGAACATTCACCTCCCGGGAGATGCTGCTGCTTGAAGATTCAATCCTGGGAGAAGCTGCTAACTGAGGATCCACCAGCTGGAAGAAGCTGCGGCATGAAGATCCACTTCATGGAAGAAGCTGCTACTTGAATATCCAGCTCCTGCAAGAAGCTGCTACTTGAAGATCCGCACCCTGGGAGAAGCTGCAGCTTGAAGATCCAAAGCTTTGAAGAAGATATTCATTGAAGATCCACCTCCTGGAAGAAGCTGCTCTGTGAAGATTCAAACCCTGGAAGAAGCTGCTGCTTGAAGATCCACCTCCTGCAAGAAGCTGCTCCTTGAAGATCCAAACCCTGGAAGAAGCTGCTACTTGAATTTGCGAAACCAGGGAGAATCTGCTGCTTGAATATTCACCTCCTGGAAGAGGCTGCTAGCTGAATCTCCAAACCCTGGATGAAGCTGCTGCCAGTAGATCCGAACTCTGGAAGAAGCTGCCGCTTGAAGAACCATCTCCTGGAAAAAACCACGACCTGAAGATCCAAACCCTGGAGAAGTTGTGACATCAACATCCAAACCTTCGAAGAACTTGGCTCTCCAAGATCCACCTCAGAGTGAGCTGCGGCTTGAAGATTCGAGCCCTGGAAGAAGCTGCTTCTGGAAGGTCCATCTTATGGAAGAAGCTGCAACTCAAAGATCCAAATCCTGGAAGAAGCTGCTGCTTGAAGATCTGAGCCCTGGACGAAGCTACTGCTTGACAAGCTGAGTGAGTGGGCAAATGCATGGCAGATGCAGTATCATGTGGATAAATGTGAGGTTATCCACTTTGGTAGCAAAAACAGGAAGGCAGATTATTATCTGAATGGCTATAAATTGAGAGAGGGGAATGTGCAACGAGACCTGGGTGTCCTCGTACACCAGTCGCTGAAGGTAAGCATGCAGGTGCAGCAGGCAGTAAAGAAAGCAAATGGTATGTTGGTCTTCATAGCGAGAGGATTCGAGTACAGGAGCAGGGATATCTTACTGCAATTATACAGGGCCTTGGTGAGACCAAACTTGGAATATTGTGTGCAGTTTTGGTCTCCTTATCTGAGGAAGGATGTTCTTGCTATAGAGGGAGTGCAGTGAAGGTTTACCAGACTGATCCCTGGGATGGCAGGACTGACATAGGAGGAGAGACTGAGTCGGTTAGGATTATATTCGCTGTAGTTCAGAAGAATGAGGGGGGATCTCATAGAAACCTATAAAATTCTAACAGGACTAGACAGGGTAGATGCAGGAAGGATGTTCCCGATGGTGGGGGAGTCCAGACCCAGGGGTCACCATCTGAGGATATGGGGTAGACCATTTAGGACTGAGATGAGGAGAAATTTCTTCACCCAGAGAGTACTGAGCCTATGGAATTGTTACCACAGAAAGTAGTTGAGGCCAAAACATTGTAAGTGTTTTCAAGAAGGAGTTAGATATAGTTCTTGGGGTGAAAGGGATGAAAGGATATGAGGAGAAGCAGGAGCAGGTATTGAGTTGGATGATCAGCTATGATCATAATGAATGGCCTACTCCTGCTCCTTTTCTATATGCTTCTATGTTGAAGATTCGAAACCTGGATAAAGCTACTCCATCAACATCCAAAACCTTGAAGAAGCTGCTGCATGAATATCCATATTATGGAAGAAGCAGCAGCTCGAAGATCCACCTCCTGGAAAGAGCTGATACTTGAAGATCCACCTCTCGGGACAAGCTGCTACTTGAAGATCTGAACCCTGGAAGAAACTGCTGCATGAAGATCCATCTCCTGCAAGAAGCTGCTGATTGAAGATCCAAAGCATGGAAGAACCTTCTGCTTGAAGTTCTCCCTCCTGGAAAAATGTGGTGCTTGAATGTCCAAACCCTGTATGTAGTTGTGGCTTGAAGATATACCTCCCGGACGAAACAACTGCTAGAAGATCCCCCTTCTGAAAGAAGCTGCTGCTTGAAGATCCACTGCCTGGGAGAAGCTGCTGTTGGAAGATCCACTTCATGAAAGAAGCTGCTTCTTGAAGATCTGAACCCTGGAAGACGCTGAGGCTTGAAGGTCCGAGCCCTGGAAGAATCTGCCTGAAGGGGTGGTTGAGTTGGAAACACTCTTAACATTTAAGGAGTATTTTTATATTCACTTGTGTTGCCATAGTCTCCAGGACTATGGGCCAAGTGCTGGAAAATGGGATTCATGTAGTCAGCTCTTTGTTGAGCAACGCGGACACGATGGGTGGAATTGCCTCCTTCTGTGCTATGGGTGTCTATGAGTCTAAGAGCTCCAGGAGGGTGATCTTCAGGCAGCAGCTTCTTCCAGTAGTCGCCTCTTCATGCAGGAGCTTATTCCAGGGTTTGGTTCTTCAAGCAACAGCTTCTTCCAGGGTTCAGATCTTCAGGTAGCAGTGTCTTCAAGGAGGTGGATTATCAAGTAGCAGCTCCTTCCAAGGTTTGTATCCTCAAGTAGCATGTTCTTCCAGGAGGCGGATCTAGAAGCATAAGCCTCTTCCCGAAGATGGAAGCTGCTGCTTGAAGATCCACCACCTGGAAGAAGATGCTGCTTGAAGTTCTGAACCCTGGAAGAAGCTGCAGCTTGAAGATCACCCTCCTGGACAAAGCTGCTACTTGAATATCCGAACCCTGGAGAAAGCTGCTGCACCAACATCCAAAACCTCAAAGAAATTGCTGCGTGAATATTCACATTGCGGATGAAGCTGCAGCTCAAAGATCTGATCCCTGGATGAAGCTGCTGCTTATAGATCCACCTCCTGGAAGAGGCTGCTACCTGAAGCTCCAAACCCTGGATGAAGCTGCTGCTTGAAGTTCTGAACCCTGGAAGAAGCTGCAGCTTGAAGATCACCCTCCTGGACAAAGCTGCTACTTGAATATCCGAACCCTGGAGAAAGCTGCTGCACCAACATCCAAAACCTCAAAGAAATTGCTGCGTGAATATTCACATTGCGGATGAAGCTGCAGCTCAAAGATCTGATCCCTGGATGAAGCTGCTGCTTATAGATCCACCTCCTGGAAGAGGCTGCTACCTGAAGCTCCAAACCCTGGATGAAGCTGCTGGCAGTAGGTCCAATCCCTGGCAGAAGCTGCCCCCGGGAGATCTACCTCCTGGAAGAAGCAGCAGCTTCAAGATCGGAACCTTGGAAGAAGCTACTACTTGAAGACCCACCTCCTGTGAGAAATTCCTGTTTGAAGATCCAAACCCCAGAAGAAGTTGTTGCTTGAAACTCCACCTCTTGGATGAAGCTGCTCCTTGAAGATCTGAACCCTGGAAGAAGCTGCTGCTTGAAGACCCACCTCCCGGAAGAAACTACCACCTGAAGTTCCGAACCCTGGTGAAGCTGTTACATCAACATCCAAACCCTCAAAGAAACTGGTTCTCCAAGATCCACCTCTTGGAGTGAGCTGCTGCTTGAAGTTTCGAGCCCTGGAAGAAGCTGCTGGGAGATCCACCTTATGGTAGAAGCTGCAACTCAAAGATCCAAACCCTGGAAGAAGCTGCAGCTTGAAGATTCACCTCCTAAAAGAAGCTGTTGCTTGAAGATCTGATCCTTGGGTCAAACTGCTATTTGAAGGTCTGAATGCTGGAAGAAACTACTAATTGAAGGCCCGAATGCTGGAAGAACCTACTGCTCGAAGGTTCGAACTCTGGAAGAATCACATGCTTCAACATCAGAACCCTGGAGGAAGCTGCTAAATCAACATCCAAAGTCTCGAAGAAACTGCTGCATGAATATCCACATTATGGAAGATGCTGCAGCTCGAAGATCCACTTCCTGGAAAGTGCAGATACTTGAAGATCTGAACCTTGGAAGAAGCTGCTGCTTGAAGATCCACCTCCTGGTAGAAACTGCTACTTGAAGATCCATCTCCAGGATGAAGCAGATGCTTGAAGATCCTAACCCTGGAAGAAGCTGCTGCTTAAAATTCCAAAGCATGGAAGAAGCTACTGCTTGAAGGTCCGAACCCTGGAAGTAGCCATTGCTTGAAAATCCCCCTTCTGAAAGAAGCTGCTGCCTGAAGATCTGAACCCTGGGAGAAGCTGCTGCTTGAAGATCCACTGCCTGGGAGAAGCTGCTGCTTAAAGATCCACTTCATGCAAGAAGCTGCTCCTTGAAGATCCAAACCCTGGAAGAAGCAGAACCTTGAAGGTCCGAGCCCTGGAAGAATCTGCCTGAAAAGGTGGTTGAGTTGGAAACACTCGTAACATTTAAGAAGTATTTAGATATTCACATGCATTGCCTTAATCTCCAGGGCTATAGGGCAAGCACTGGAAAATGAGATTTGTGCAGTCAGATCTTTGTTGACCAGCGTGGACACTATTGGTGGAATGGCCTCCTTCTGTGCTGTAGATGTGTATGAGTCTATGAGTTCCAAGACGTGGATCTTCAAGCAGCAGCTTCTTCCAGGGTTTGATCTTCAAATAGCAACTTCTTCCAGGGTTTGGATCTTCAGGTAGCAGCTTCTTCCAGGAGGTAAATCTTCAAGTAGCAGCTTCTTGCAGCGGTCGGATTTTCAAGTAGCTGTTTCTTCAAAGAGGTTGATCTTGAAGGAGTAGCTTCTTCCGGTAGGTGCCTCTTCATGCAGGAGCTTCTTCCAGGGTTTGGCTTTTCAAGCAACAGCTTCTTCCAGGGTTCAGATCTTCAGGTAGCAGTGTCTTCAAGGAGGTGGATTATCAAGTAGCAACTCCTTCTAGGGTTTGTATCCTCAAGTAACATGTTCTTCCAGGAGGCGGATCTAGAAGCAGCAGCTTCTTCCAGGAGATAGAAGCTGCTGCTTGAAGATCCACCTCCTGGAAGAAAATGCAGCTTGAAGCTCTGAACCCTGTAAGAAGCTGCAGCTTGAAGATCACCCTCCTGGAAGAAGCTGCTACATGAATATCCGAACCCTGGAGGAAGCTGCTGCATCAACATCCGAAACCTCAAAGAAATTGCTGCATAAATATACACATTATGGAAGAAGCTGCAGCTCAAAGATCCGATCCCTGGACAAGGCTGCTACTTGAAGATCCACCTCCTGAAAGAGGCTGCTACCTGAAGCTCCAAACCCTGGTAGAACCTGCTGCTAGTAGGTTCAATCCCTGGCCGAAGTGCCCCCGGGAGATCCACCTCCTGGAAGAAGCAGCAGCTTAAAGATCAGAACCTTGGAAGAAGCTGCGGTTCAAGACCCACCTCCTGTGAGAAGTTCCTGCTTGAAGATCCAAACCCCAGAAGAAGCTGTTTCTTGAAATTCCACCTCCTGGAAGAAGCTGCTTCTTCAACATCCAAACCCTGGAGGAATCTGGTTCTCCTTTCGGAGTGAGCAGCTGCTTGAAGATCCGAGCCTTGGAGCAAACTGCAATTTGAAGGTCTGAACACTGGAAGAAGCCACTAATTGAAGGTCCACAGCCTGGGAGAACCTGCTACTTGAAGATCTGAGCCCTGGGAGAACCTAGTGCTTGAAGATTCGAAACCTGGATGAAGCTGCTCCATCAACATTCAAAGCCTCAAAGAAACTGCTGCATGAATATCCACATTATGAAAGACACTGCAGCTCAAAGATCCACCTCCTGGAAAGAGCTGATACTTGAAAATCCACCTCTCAGGACAAGCTGCTGCTTGAAGATCTGAACCCTGATAGGAACTGCTACTTGAAGATTGACCTCCAGGATGAAGCAGGTGCTTGAAGATCCAACACATAGAAGAAGCTGTTGCTGGAAGGTCCACCTTATGGAAGAAGCTGCAACTCAAAGATCCGAACCCTGGACGAAGCTGCTCATTGAAGATCCTCCATCTGGATGAACCTGCTGCTTGAGGATTCACCTCCTGGAAGAAGCTGCTGCTTGAAGGTCTGAACCCTGAAAGCAGCTGTTGCTTGAAGATTCACCTCCTGAAAGAAGCTGCTGCAAGCTGCTCCTTGAAGACCCAAGCCCTGGAAGAATCTGCCTGAAAAGGTGTTTGAGTTGGAAACACTCATAACATTTAAGAAGTATTTATATATTCACTTATGTTGCCATAATCTCCAGGACTATGGGCCAAGCGTTGGCAAATGGGATTACTGTAGTCAGATCTTTGTTGACCAGCGTGGACAATGGGCAAAATGGCCTCCTTCTGTGCTGTGGACGTGTATGAGTCTATGAGTTCCAATAGGTGGATCTTGAAGTAGCAGCTTCTTCCAGGGTTTGGAACTTCAGGTAGCTCCTTCTTCAAGGAGGTGGATTTTCAAGTAGCAGCTCCTTCCAGGGTTTGTATCCTCAAGTAGCATGTTCTTCGAGGAGCTGGACCTTGAAGCAGCAGCTTCTTCCAGGAGATGGAAGCTGCTGCTTGAAGATCCACCTCCTGGAAGAAGCTGCTACATAAATATCCAAACCCTGGAGGAAGCTGCTACTTCATCATCAGAACCCTTGAGGAAGCTGCTGCATCAACATTCAAAACCTCAAAGAAACTGCTGCGTAAATATCCACATTATGGAAGAAGTTGCAGCTCGAAGATCCGATCCCTGGACAAAGCTGCTACTTGAAGATCCACCACCTGGAAGAGGCTGCTACCTGAAACTCCAAACCCTGGAAGAAGCAGCTGCTTGAAGATCCAAACCCTGGAAGAAGCTGCTCCTTTGAGATCCACCTCCTGGTAGAAACTGCTACTTGAAGATCCATCTCCAGGTCGAAACAGATGCTTGAAGACCCTAACCCTGGACAAAGCTGCTGCTTGAAGATCCACCTCCTGGAACATGCTGCTCCTTGAGGAGCTGAACCCAGGAAGAAGCTGCTGCTTGAGGTTCCACGTATTTCAAGAAGCTGCTCCTTGAAGATCCAAACACTGGAAGAAGCTGTTTCTTGAAGATCCACCTCCTGGAAGAAGTTGTGTCTGAAAAGGTGGTTGAGTCAGAAGCTTATTTAACGAGTATTTAGATATTCACTGGCGTTGCCATAACCTTCAGGGCTATGGGCTAAGTGCTGGAAAATGGGATTAGTGTAGTTAGATCTCTGTTGACCAGCGCAGACACGATGAGCCAAATGGCCTCCTTCTATGCTGTAGACATCTGTGAGTCTATGAGCTCCAGGAAGTGGATCTTCAAGCAGCAGCTTCTTCCAGGGTTCAGATATTGAAGCAACAGCTTCTTCCAGGAGGTGAATCTTCAAACAGCAGCTTCTTCCAGGGTTTGGATCTTCAACCAACAGCTTTTCCCAGGGTTCGAATCTTCAAGCAGCAGCTTCTTCCAGGAGGTGAATCTTCAAGTAGAAGGTTCTTCCAGTAGGTAGATCTCCATACAGCAGCTTCTCCCAGGTTTCAAATCTTCAAACCACAGCTTTTTCCAGTTTGTCGACCTTCAGGTAGGAGCTTCTTCAAGGAGCTTCATCTTCAAGCAACAGCTTCTTCCAGGAGGTGAATCTTCAAGTAGAAGCTTCTTCCACAAGGTGGATCTTGATTCAGCAGCTTCTTCCAGGGTCCGGATCTTAATGCAACAGTTTTTTCCAGGAGATGTATTTTCAAGCAGGGTAAGAATCTTCAAGTGGCAGCTTCTTCCACCACCCTCTAGGTGAAAAAATTTCTCCTCAACTCCCCTCTTAGCCTTGTATCTCTTACCTTAAAGCTATGCCCTCTGGTTATTGACCCCTCTACTAATAGAAAAAGTGCCTTCCTACCCACCCTATCTATGCCCCTCATGATCTTATACACCACAATCAGGTCCCCTCTCAACCTTCGCTGCTCTAAGGAAAACCACCCCAGCCTATTCAATCTTTCCTCATAACTCTGACACTCCAGCCCAGGCAGCATCCTGGTAAATTCTCTCGGTACCCTCTCCGGTGCAATCACATCCTTCCTATAATGTGGTGACCAGAACTACACACAGTACTCCAGCTGTGGCCTAACCAACATTTTACACAGTTCCAGCATAACCTGTCTGCTCTGGTATTCTACACCTCAGCTAATAAAGGCAAGTATCCCATATGCCTTCTTCGCAAGCTTACCTACCTTGCCTGCTACCTTCAGGGATCTATGGATATGCACACCAAGGTCCTCCTGATCTTCAGTGCTTTCCAGGGTCCTACCATTCATAGTGTAATCCCTTCCCTTGTTAGCCCTCCCAAAGTGCATTACCTCGCACTTTTTCTTGGTTGAATTCCATTTGCCACTGCTCTGCCCTCCTGCAGTTTACGGCTATCATTCTCACTATTTACCATCCTACCAATTTTCGTGTCATCCGTGAACGTCTTGATCATACCCTCTACATTGAAGTCCAAATCATTTGTGTACACCACAAACAGCAAGGGCCCCAGCACCGAGCCCTGCGGAACCCCACTGGAAACAGACTTCCAGTCACAGAAACATCCCTCTACCATCACCCTCTGCTTCCTGCCTTTCAGCCAATTTTGGATCCAACATGCCACTTTGCCTTGGACCCCATGGGCTCTTACTTTCTTGACCAGTCTGCCATGAGGGACCTTATCAAAAGCTTTGCTAAAGTCCATGTAGACCACATCAAATGTGTTACCCTCATCAACACTCCTGGTTACCTCCTCAAAAAATTCAATCAAATTTTTCAAACATGACCTTCCTTTAACAAATCCATGCTGACTATCCCTGATTAATTCATCTCTCTCCAAGTGCAGATATATTCTCTTCCTCAGAATTCTTTCTAGTAACTTCCCCGCCACCGAGGTTAGACTAGCCTCTAATTTCCTGGTCTATCCCTTCCTCCCTTTTATAATAATGTTAGCAGTCCTCTAATCCTTTGGCACCTCAACTGAGGACAAAGAGGATTTGGAAATTACTACCAGGGCCCTTGATATTTCTTCCCTTGCCTCCCACAACAGCCTGGGATACATCTCATCCGGGCCTGCGGATTTATCCACTTTTAAGGCCGCTAAACCCATTAGTCCCTCCTCTCTCTCTATGTTAATTTCCTCTAATATTTCACAGTCCTCCACCCTGATGTCTATATCTGTGTCATCCTTTTCCATTGTGAAGACTGAAGCAAAGTATTCATTGAGAACTGCACCCGCGTCTTCTGAGTCCACACACAGGTTACATCTATGGTCCATTATTGGTCCTAATCATTATTCTCTTGCTCTTTATATATTTAAAAAACCCCTTTGGGTTTTCCTTTATTCTACTCAGCAATGCTTTCTCATGCACTCTCTTAGCTTTCCTAATTTACATTTCAAGTTCCCCTCTGCACTTTTTATACTCCTCTAAGGACTCTGCCTTATTGAGCCCTCGGTATCTGCCATAAGCTTCTCTGTTTTCATTAATCCTAACCTTTATGTCCCTTGACATCCAGGGTTCTCCAGACTTGGTCCCCCACTTTGTCTTTACGGGAACATATTTGCCCTGTACTCTCATTATTTCCTCCTTGAATGCCTCCCACTGCTCTGACAGTTTTATCTGCAAGTAGCTGCTCCCAGTCCACTTGAGCCAAATTGCATCTCATCTTAGTAAAATTAGCCTTTCCCCAATTTAGAACTTTTATTTCCAGCCCAACTTTATCCTTTTCCATAACTATCCTAAATCTAACTAAGTTATGGTCACTATCTCCAAAATGCTCCCCTACTGATACGCCTTCCACCTGCCCAGGCTCATTTCCGAATATTAGGTCCAAAACTGCCCCCTCCCTTGTCGGGCTTTCTACGTACTGGCTAAAAAGATTCTCCTGGATGCAACTTAAGAATTTTGCTCCCTCCCTACCTTGCACACTAAAACTATCCCGGTTAATATTTGGGTAGTTAAAATCCCCTACTATTACTGCCTATTATTACACTTCTCTGAAATTTGATTGCATATTTGATCCTCTATCTCTCCCAGGCTGTTTGGTGGCCTATAGTACACACCCAACAGCATGTTTGCCCCTTTTGTGTTTTTTATTTCTACCCATATGGCTTCATTTGATGATCCTTCCAAGATATCATCCCTTCTCACTGCTATAATTAATTCCTTGATAAATGTTGCAAACCCCCCCTCCCCTTCTATCCCCCTCTCTGTCTCGTCTGAATACCCTACAACCAGGAATGTTGAGCTGCCAATCCTGTCCTTCTTTTAGCCAAATGTCAGTCATAGCTATATCATACTCCCATATGTCTATCTGTGCCCTCAGCTCATCTGTCTTATTCCTCAGGCTCCTTGCATTAAAATATATTCCATTTAGCCTTGCTAAACTCACTTCTTTCTTACCTAGCCCATGTTTTCTCTGCCTTCCAGACTCACTTACTAGCGTTTTAACTTCTAATTCCATCTCAGCTTCTCTCTCCTCTGAACTACTTTTCATGATCCCATCCCCCTGCCAATTAAGTTTAAATCCACCCCAACAGCATGGGCAAACCTCCCCGTGAGGATGTTGGTCCCATTCCTGTTGAGATGCAACCAGTCCAACTTGTACAGGTCCCACCTCCACGAGAGACGGTCCCAATGCCCCAGTAATCTAAAGCCCTCCCTCCTGCACCATCTCTCCAGCCACGCATTCATCTGCTCTATCCTTCTGTTCCTATACTCACTACTGCATGGCACCGGGAGTAATCCTGAGATTACTACCTTTGAAGTCCTGCTTTTCAATTTCCTATATAAGTCCCTAAAATCAGCTTGCAGGACCTCATTTCTCTTTCTTCCTTTGTCATTGGTCCCAACATGGACAATAACCACTGGCTGTTCACCCTCCCCCTTCAGAATGTCCTGTATCCGTTCCATAACACCCTTGATGCTGGCACCCTGGATGCAACATACCATCCTGGAGTCACATCTACAGCCGCAGAAACACCTGTCTATTCCCCTCAATAATGAATACCTTACCACTATTGCCCTTCCACACTTCTTCCCAACCTGAGCAGCTGGACTACACACAGTGCCATGGCCTTTGCTCTGGTTGGACTCCACAGTAGAAACGTCACTCTCTGCTGCGTGAAGGTCCAAGCCCTGGAAGAAGCTGTTGCTTGAAGATCCACCTCCTGGAAGAAGTTGCTCCTTGAAGATCCAAACCCTGGAAGAAGCTGCTCCTTGAAGATCCACCTCCTGAAAGAAGCTGCTGCCCGAAGATCCGAACACTAGAAAAGCTGCTGCGTGAATATAAACCTCCTGGAAGAAGCTGCTCCTTGAAGATCCACCTCCTGTACAAAGCTGCTGCTTGAAGGTCTGACACCTGGAAGAAGCTGTTGCTTGAAGATCAAACTCCTGGAAGAAGTTGCTCCTTGAAGATCCAAAGCCAGGAAGAAGCAGTTGCTTGAACATCCATCTCCTGGTAGCAGCTGCTCCTTGAAGATCCAACTCCTGGAAGAAGTTGTCCTTGAAGATCCACCTCCTGAGAGAAGCTGTTGTCGAAGGAGTCTTGGTGAATTCCTGCAGTGCATCTTGTAGATGGAACACACTGCTGCTATTATGTGTCGATGGTGGAGGGAGTGAATGTCTGTGGATGTGGTGCCAATCAAGCGGGCTGCTTTGTCCTGAACGGTGTCAAGCTTCTTGACTGTTGTGGGAGCTGCACTCACCCAAGCAAGTGGGGAATATTCCATCACACTCCTGACTTGTGTCTGGTAGATGATGGACAGGCTTTGGGGAGTCAGCAGGCGGGTTACTCGTCGCAGGATTCCTAGCCTCTGACCTGCTCTGATAGCCACAGTATTCATATGGCTAGTCCAGTTCAGTTTCTCATCAATGATAACCCCCAGGATGTTGATAGTGGGGGATTCAGCAATGATAATGCCATTGAATGTCAAGGGATGATGGATGGATTCTCTCTTGTTGGAGATGGTCATTACCTGACACTTGTGTGGTGCGAATGCTACTTCACAGAATCAGAGTCACAGAATCACACAGTGCAGAAGAGGTCCTTCAGCCCATCGAGTCTGCACCGACATGTGAGAAACACCTGACCTACCTACCTAATCCCAATTACCAGCACTTGGCCCATGGCTTTGCATGTTACGACGTGCCAAGTGCTCATCCAGGTACTTCTTAAAGGATATGAGGCAACCCGCCTCCACCATCCTCCCAGGCAGCGCATTCCAGACCGTCACCACCCTCTGGGTAAAAAAGTTTTTCCTCACATCCCCCTTAAACCTCCTGCCCCTCACCTTGAACTTATGTCCCATTGTGACTGACCCTTCAACTAAGGGGAACAGCTGTTCCCTATCCACCCTGTCCATGCCCCTCATAATCTTATACACCTTGATCAGGTCGCCCCTCAGTCTTCTCTGTTCCAACGGAAACAACCCAAGTCTATCCAACCTCTCTTCATAACTTAAATGTTTCATTCCAGACAACATCCTGGTGAATCTCCTCTGCACCCCCTCCAGTGCAATCACATCCTTCCTATAATGCGGCGACCAGAACTGCGCACAGCACTCCAGCTGTGGCCTCACCAGGGTTCTATACAACTCCAACATGACCTCCCTACTTTCGTAATCTATGCCTCGATTGATAAAGGTAAGTGTCCCATATGCCTTTTTCACCACCCCACTAACATGCCCCTCCGCCTTCAGAGATCCATGGACACACACGCCAAGGTCACTTTGTTCCTCAGATCGTCCTAATGTCATGCCGTTCATTGAATGCTTCCTTGTCAAATTACTCCTTCCAAAGTGTATCACCTCACACTTTTTAGAGTTAAATTCCATCTGCCAATTATCTGCCCATTTGACCATCCCGTCTATATCTTCTTGTAGCCCAAGACACTCAACCTCACTATTAACCACCCCGACCAATCTTTGTGTCATCCGCAAACTTACTAATCCTACCCCCACTTAGTCATCTATGTCGTTTATATAAATATGGGGGGCCCAGCACAGATCCCTGTGGTACGCCACTGGACACTGGCTTCCAGTCACTAAAGCAGCTTTCTGTCATTACCCTCTGTCTCCTACAACTAAGCCAATTTTGAATCCACCTTATCAAATTACCTTGTATCCCATGTGCATTTGCCTTCTTCAAAAGTCTCCCATGTGGGACCTTGTCAAAGGCTTTTCTGAAATCCAAATAAACTACATCAACTGCACTACCCTCATCTGCACACCTGGTCACCTCCTCAAAAAATTCAATCAAATTTGTTAGGCATGGCCTCCCTCTGACAAAGCCATGCTGACTATCCCTGATCAAACCTTGCCTCTCCAAGTGGAGATAGATTCTCTCCTTCAGAATTTTCTCCAATAGTTTCCTTACCACTGACGTGAGACTCACTAGTCTGTAGTTCCCTGGCTTATCTCTATAGCCCTTCTTAAATAGCGGAGCCACATTTGCTGTTCTCTAGTCCTCTGGCACCTCCCCCATGGTCAGAAAGGAATTAAAAATTTGGGTCAGAGCCCCTGCGATCTCCTCCCTTGCCTCCCTCAGCAGTCTGGGACACAAATCATCCAGACCTGGAGATTTGTCCACTTTTAAGCCTGCCAACACTTCCAATACCTTGTCACTCCCTATATCAATTTGCTTAAGAACCTCACAGTCTCTCTCCCCAAGTTCAATGCCTTCATCCTCATTCTCTTGGATGAAGACAGATGTGAAGTATTCATTCAACACTCTAGCGATGTCCTCTGGCTCCATCCATAGACTGACCCGTTGGTCCCTTATGGGCCCTACTCTTTCCCTGGTTATCCTCTTCCCATTGATATACTTATGGAATATCTTGGGATTTTCCCTACTTTTACCAGCCAGAACTTTCTCATATCCCCTCTTTGCTCTCCTAATTGCTTTCTTTAGCTCCACCCTGCACTTTCTGTACTCCACTAATGCCTCTGCTGATTTGCTTCCCTTGTACCTGTTAAAAGCCTTTATTTTCCTTCTCATCATATCCTGAATATCTCTGGTCATCCATAGTTCTCTGGGCTTGTTACTCCTTCCTATCACCCTACAGGGAACATGTTGAGCCTGTACCCTCTCCATTTCCTTTTTGAACGCCCCCCACTGTTCCTCTGTAGATTTCCCCACAAGTAGCTGTTCCCAGTCTACCTTGGCCAGATTCTGCCTTATTTTACTAAAATCCACTCTCCCCCAATTCAAAACATTTTTTTGCAACTTGTCTATTTATTTGTCCATAACAAGCTTAAACTGTATCACGTTGTGGCCACTATCACTAAAATGCTCCCCCACCACCACCTCAGCCACCTGTCCGGCTTCATTCCCCAGAATTAGGTCCAGCACTGTGCTGTCCCTTGTTGGACCCTTTACATATTAACCTAAAAGGTTCTCGTGTACACATTTCAAGAAATCCACTCCTTCCAAGCCCTTAACACTATGTATATCCCAATTAATGTTGGGAAAGTTGAAATGACCTAATATAATTACCCTATTGTTATTGTTTTTACATACCTCAGCAAATTGTGCACATATTTGCTCCTCAATTGGACTGACTATCTGGGGGTCTATAATAAACGTCTAACAATGTGGCTGCCCCTTTTTTATTCCTAAACTCTACCCACAAAGCTTCATTCGATGCCCCCTTCAGGATATCATCTCTCCTTCCTGCAGTAACTGACTCCTTAACTAATAATGCAACGCCTCCTCCTCTTTTACCCCCTCCCCTGTCTCGCCTGAAGATTCTATATCCTGGAATATTGAGCTGCCAATCCTGTCCCTCCCTCAACCATGTCTCAGTGATGGCTATTATATCACAATTCCACATGTCAATGCTCACCCTTAACTCATCCGTTTTACCTGTATTACTTCTGGCATTAAAGTAGAGGCTATCCAGTCTTGCCTTACTCCCTTGAAGCTTAATGCAGCTGTACTCCCTCTGACTTGATTGTTTTACTGTATTATGATGTGTCCCCATTCTGTTAACATTCTGTGTCCCCTCCCCCTGCTTAGTTTAAAGTCCTCCCAACAGCACTAGCAAACCCGCCCGCAAGGATGTTAGTCCCGCTCTGGTTCAGATATAGACCACCCCACTGTACAGGTCCCACCTTCCCCAGGAACAGTCCCAATGATCCAGGAATCTAAAACCCTCCCTCCTGCACCAACTCTTAAGCCACGTATTCATCTGCGCTATTCTCCTATTTCTGAGCTTGCTAGCACGTGGCACTGGGAGTAATCCAGAGATTACAACCCGAGAGGTCTTGCTTTTTAGTCTAAAATGCCTAACTCCCTGAATTCTTGATGCAAGACCTCATCCCTCTTTCTACCTATGTCATTGGTACCAACATGGACCATGACCTCTGCCTTATCACCCTCCCCCTTCAGGATGCCCAGCAGCCGTTTAGTGACATCCCAGACCCTGGCACCAGGGAGGCAACATACCATCCTAGAGTCACATTGACGGCCACAGTAGCGCCTATCTGTTCCCCTGACTATAGAATCCCCTATTACTATTGCACTTCCTCTCTTCCTCCCCTCCTGTGCAGACAGGCTGCTTGTGGTGCCAGAAGCTTGGCTCTGTCTTCACTCCCTGGAGGAACCAGCGCCCTCACCAGTCTCCAAAATGGAATGCCGATTTGTGAGCGGGACCCCAGGGGACTCCTGAACTACCTGCCTGTTTCTCTTGGACTGCCTGGTGGTCACCCATTCCCTTCCTTCTTAAGTCCCTACATCTGCAGTATGATCACCTCTCTAAATGTGCTATCCATGATGCTCTTAGACTCGCGGATGCTCCACAGTGTCCCCAGCCGCCATTCCAGCTCTGAAACCCGAGCTTCCAGGAGCTGCAGCTGGACACAATTCCTGCACACATGCTGGTCCCGGGCACTGGAGATGTCCCAGCTTCCCACATAGAGCACGAGGAGCACACCATGGCTTTGAGCTCTCCTGCCATGATTTATCCCTTTAAATTAAACCTTTTAAATCAATTACTCTGGGGCCCTTCTTTCCTGATCCTCGTTACTATAGAATATACAAACTATAAACCACAAAAGGACCTTAAACTATAAGCAATTAAAGTAGTAAGTACTTACCCGACCTTACTCGCTACTTACCAGTGATTCCTTTCTTTTGTACCCTCTACTGCTGCAGCAGGGCAAGACCCACACTCTGAGATTTAAGAATCTGGATAGCAAGGAAAAAATGCAAAGAGCACCTCTTCTCCTATGCACTGAATTCTCACTGGGCACCAAACTGCCAATACTCACTCTGGCTATGTCTTACCCAGGATGAGCTCTCTCCCCTGTTTGTGTCATTTGTCAGTCCAAGCCTGGATATTGTCCAGGTCTTGCTGCATTTGGACAAAAAAAAAGCTGCTCCTTGAAGATCCACCTCCTGGAAGAAGTTGCTAATTGATGCTCCAAACCCTGGAAGTACCTGTTGTTTGAAGCACCACCTCCTTGAGGAAGCTGCTGCTTGTAGATCCACCTCCTGGAAGAAGTTGCTACCAGTAGATCGAATTCCTGGAAGAAGCTGCTACCTGATGCTCTGAACCCTGGAAGTGCCTGATGCTTGAAGCACCACCTCCTGGATGAAGCTGCTGCTTGCAGATCAAAACACTGGAAGAAGCTGTTGCTTGAAGATCCACCTCCCGGAAGAAGCTGCTACTTGGAGATCAACCTCCAATGAAGAGTCCAGGAGGGCATGCCAGGTTCAGCACCAGGCACACTTAAAAATGAGGCATCAACCTGGTGAAGCTATAACACAGGACTACTTGTGTGCCAAACAGCGTAAGCAGCAAGTGATAGACAGAGCTTTCCGACCCCACAACTGACAGATCAGATCTAAGCTCTGCAGTCCTGCCACATCCAGTCGTGAATGGTGGTGGACAATTAAACAACTCACTGGAGGAGGAGGCTCCACAAATATCCCCATCTTCAATGATGGAGGAGCCCAGAACATTAGTGCAAAGGATAAGGCGGAAGCATCTGCTACAATCTTCAGCCACAAGTGCCGAGTGGATGATCCATCTTGGTCTCCTCTTGAGGTCCACAACATCATTGATGCCAGTCTTCAGCCAATTCAATTCACTCCGTATGATATCAAGAAATGGCTGAAGGCACTGGATACTGCAAAGATTATGGGCTGTGACAATATTCTGGCAATGGTGCTGAAGACCTATGGTCCAGAACTTGCCGTGCCCCTGGACACACTGTTCCAGACACTGGCATCTACCCAGCTATGTAGAAAATTGCCCAGATAGGTCCTCTATACAAAATGCAGGACAAATCCAACCTGCCCAATTACCACCCCAGCAGTCTATTCTTGAACATCAGTAATGAAATGGATCATCAAGTGGCACTTGCTTAGCAATAACCTGCTCACTGACGCCCAGTTTGGGTTCCGTCAGGGTCACTCAGCTCCTGACCTCATTACAGCCTTGGTTTAAACATGGACAAAAGAGTCCCGAGATAAGGTAAGAGTGACTGCCCTTGACATCAAGTCCGCATTTGACCGAGTGTGGCATCAAGGAGACCTAGCAAAACTGGAGTCAATGAGAATCAGGGGGGAAACTCTCCACTGGTTGGAGTCATACCTAGCACAAAGGAAGATAGTTGTGGTTGTTGGAGGTCAGTCATCTCAGATCCAGGACATCACTGCAAGAGTTCCTCAGGGTAGTGTCCTCGGCCCAACCATCTTCAGCTGCTTCATCAATGATCTTCCCTCCATCACAAGGTCAGAAGTGGGATGTTCTCATTCCTTCCGTGTTTCTGAATGCTTCCATAGCCTCACCCCTCATGATCTCTATAACCTCCTCCAGCCCTACAAGCCTCTGAGACACCTGTGCTCCTCTAATTCTGGCCTCTTGGACATGCTGACTTTAATTGTATCACCTTTGGCAACCAAGGCCCTAAGAAATGGAATTCTCTCCCTAAATCTTTCTGCCTCTCTTGCACTTGTTCCTCCTTTAAGATTCTCAATAAAACTTACCTCTTTGACCCAGCTGATGGTCATCTGTCTTATTTTCTCCTTTTGTGACTCAGTGTTAAATTTTATTTGATAACACTCTTGTGAATTGCCATGGGATGTTTCACTACTTTAGGGGTGCTATATAAATATAAATAGTTAAATTTGTTGCATCTGGAGAAGGGGACCAGTCTGGGTCAGAGATGGTGAAAGATGGGGAAGTTGCAGTTAGTACAGACAATTTCAGGTGCCAGAATTTGGCTCATGGTTAGGTAAAGAAGCTTTTGTAGAAGTGGTGTCTAGAGATGATGGAGACATTGATAAGATTTGATGCCAATGGGGGTAGAGTAGTGATGAAGGCAGGAAAGGTTCTGATGACTAAAGTAACTGTTCATTGTAATCGATAGGAAATGGGTTTGAAGTTCAGTTCAGAATTGAACTGAATGTGGAGACCGTGCACAACCTGGTTCAATCTAAACAAGGAGTCTGGGAGGGGAGTTATTTGCAAGGTGCCAAAGTTGAACAGGGGCTAAAAAACGTAGGCCGGGATTTTGCGGCCCTGACGTGGCAGGTACCCGTCGTGGGAGACTCGGCGGCCCAGCCATTGGCTTTCAGCGGGACCGGACAATCCCGGCGGCAGTCAGGGCTGGAAAGTCCTGCCCAATGTCACTGAGGATGATGTCCTATTGGTGAAGAAAAGGATGGGAGAGGGGTGGGTTTAAAGATAGAGCTAGAGTGTTTACCATTGCTGGATATCTGCTGGCTGCATTGAGGTATTTAGGAGTGGAAGCATCTAAAGGCAGTTCCAAGGGCTGACCATGGATGGGGGGCAATGGAGGAGGATGGTGTGGCTGGTCATGCTGAAAGTTGCAGAGAAGTTGAGGGGGACAAGGTGGAATAGCACTGTCTGGTCATAGGCGTGGAGGATGTCATCGGTTTTGGTGGAGCAGAAACTGGACTGAAGGAAGAATTGAATGGAAAGAACTGGAGAAAAGACTGGGAATTATAAGTTTGTTCCTTCTGTTCTATCCCAGCTGCACTAATCCACTAGCATCCAGTCCATAATTCTGCTCTGGCCTCCTCCTGTATTAATTTGTCTTGAGTCAGAAGATTGTGGTCCCATACCAAGATTTGATCTGATGATCTAGGTATGTGCCCCAGTGCCGTACTGAGGTAGTGCTATATTGTTAGAGCTTTCATTCTTTGGAGGAGGCAGTGAGCCGAAGCCCCCAGCCCTTTCCAAATGGGTTTTAAAGATCCCAGACACTGGTCAAAAATGTTGCCCAACACCACCACTGCCCCCACCCCCAACCCCGTGTACTGGTCAACATTCCTCCCTCAAGCAACAACACCAAGGAGGCTACAATAGATTTCCAGTTTAATGACTTAACTGTTGTGGGAGGTTGCTGACTGCCACATTTGCTTTAAAAAGCCCTGAAAAGTAATGCATTGTGCAAAGCGCTTTAAAACATTTCAATGGCCTAACAAGGCACTCTGAATGAATTTTAGTACAGTAAAGCTACAGATCGCTGCTAATAGTCAAGAGGAGGACCTCCACCCACAAGTGCCAACTACTTACGCGCGTGTCAGTAAAACAGAGCAAAAAATTGGTCGAAGAATCAAATTGCGGCTGCAAATTGCAATGATTTATGATGTTCAGTAAGCAAGGAACATTGCTCTAAGCAATGGCAAATCTAAACAATCTGTTCCTAAGAAGCAGGAAATGCTTCCTAATAAGCAGTTACCGAGATTACTTCATGAACTCGTCCGCTCCGCCCGCTGTGAAGGGCAAAGTAAACTAGCTGCATACACGAAAAGGAAGTCCCAGTCTCAACCTAAGTGGCCAGCGCATTATTAAGCGACCAGCTTTGTAGTTCACAGTTCCACACAAGAAAAGGAGGGTCAGGTTTCAGTACACTGTAATTCCCCGTAGCACCAGCTAATTATGTCTCTATTTACAGTGTTGTTGTGAGATGTAAACACAATCGGGGACGGCTTGCTCAGACCAGCGGAGGTCAGTTTGCTTCTCGCAAAGGTTACTAATGGCTTGTGAAAGGTTTTAATCACACGACTCAGGAGGTTTGATAAACTCCTTTCTTGCTCCCATGTGCTAGCCGCAGCAGCACCAAGTGGCCCAGTTGGTATGTAAACCAATCAGTTTGACCCTCGGCCTGCCTGATCTCAGGCAGCATGGCGGGGGTGGTTTCAGTACCATAGACTGACACAGCACAGTAGGAGACCATTCGGCCCATCATGAAAGTGCCCAGGTCTTTGCTTAATCAGGGAAGGTCCCTGTTCCTGAGTTCTCTCCAGTGGGTTCTGCTTGAGAGTGCATGAATTTCCTTTAAATCGCTTCTAGTTGGTTAAAAATTGGCACAAATCCTGCCAGGAAGTCGGAATAACGTAATTATCCGCCAATTTAAGACCGAGACAGGTTAAGTGGAGCGCAGCAATAATAGGAATGATATTTAAAGGGAGAAATAGAGTTAACTTGAAAAGTCACAGGCCTAAAATGTTAACTATTGTGTCTCTCTCCACAGATGTTGCCAGGCCTGCTGAGTATTTCCAGCATCTTCTGCTCTTATTTCAGATTTCCAGCATCTGCAATGCTTTGCTTTTGTATTGATGAGATTTACAGGATTGGGGCTAACTAAGATGGAGTGATGAAGTTCTGCAAGGCTTTGAAGCTCAAAGATATCTTACCTCACTATTGGAGTACGGGGGCTAAGTCAGGGCAAGCACAAATGAAGGCATTTAAGGAGCTGTGTCAGTTGTTCAGTTGGTAGTGCATTCACCTCAGGATTCTGGAATCAAGTCCGGCTTTGGAACTTAAGCACAAAAATCAAGGCTGATGCTCCAGTGCAGCACTGAGGGTGTATTGCGCTGTTGGAGGTGCTGTCTTTCAAGTGAGATGTTAAACTGAGTTCCTATCTGCATTCTAGGATAGATGTAAACAGGTGCTATTTTAAAGAAGAGCAGGGAAGTATTCCCTGGTCAGTAATTGATCCTTCAATCAATATTACAAAAAACAGGTTATCTGGTCATTCTTACATTGCTGTTGATGGAGTTTGTTGAGCACAAATTAACAACAGTATTTTCTACATTACAACTGCGACTACACTTTAAAAAGTACTTCATTGGTTATAAAGTGCTTTAGGATGTCTGGTGGCCATGAAAAGCATGAAATAAATGCAAATCTTTCTTCTTTCTTTCTCCATTGCTTCTCCCTTTCCTGGGAATACTCATCTCTGCTGAATTTCATGCAGCGTTCCACTGTGCCCCCAGTCATTCCTGTGACAGATTAGCATCTGATGAGGACAAGGTCAGGTTGATCTGTGCTAGAAACATAGAAACTAGGAGCAGTAGGCCACTCAGCCCTTTGAGCCTGCTCCACCATTCAATACGATCATGGCTGACCCTCTATCTCAATGCCATATTTCCGCTTTCTCTCCATGCTCCAAAAATTTATAAATTTCTTTCTTGAATACACTCAGTGACCCGGCCTCCACAGCCTTCTGTGGTAGAGAATTCCACAGGTTGACCACTCTCTGAGTGAAGACATATTTCCTCAACTCAGTCCTTAAAGGCCTGCCCCATATCCTGAGACTGTGACCCAGTTCTAGACTCCCCAACCACGGGAAACATCCTCCCTGCATCTAGTCTGTCTAGCCCTATTAGAATTTTATACGTTTCAATCAGATCCCCTCTCATTCTTCTAAACTCTAGTGAATACAGGCCCAGTTGAACCAATCTCTCCTCATACGACAGTCCTGCCATCCCTAGTATCAGCCTAGTGAACCTTCGCTGCACTCCCTCAATGGCAAGTATATCCTTTCTTAGGTAGGGAGACCAAAACTGCACACAATACTCCAGGTGTAGTCTCACCAAGGCCCTGTATAACTGCAGCAAGGCATCCCTACTTCTGAACTCAAATCCTTTTGCGATGAAGGTCAACATGCCATTTGTCTTCCTAATTGCTTTCTGCACCTGCCTATTTACTTTCATTGACTGGTGTACAAGGACACCCAGATCCCTTTGTGCATCCACATTTCCCAATATATCACCATTTAAATAATACTCTGCCTTTTTGTTCTTCACACCGAAGCGTATAACATCAGTTTATCCACATTATACTGCATCTGCCATATGTTTGCCCACAAACACGGCTTGTGCCCACCTCACAACTCGCAACCCCACCCAGTTTTGTGTTGTCAGTAAACTTGGAAATATTGCATTTGGTTCCCTCAGCCAAGTCACTTATATATATTGTTAATAGCTGGGGCCCAAGCACTGATCCCTGTGGTACACCACTAGTCACCGTTGCCACCCGGAAAAAGACCCATTTATTCCCACTCTCTGCTTCCGGTCTGTCAACCAATTCTCAATCCATGCCAGTATATTACCCCCAATCCCATGTGCTTTAATTTTGCCCACTAGCCTCTTATGTGGAACCTTATCAAAAGCCTTCCTGAAATCCAAATACACCACATCCACTGGTTCTCCCTACTAGTTACATCCTCAAAAAACTTCAGTAGATTAGTTTAAGCATGATTTCTCTTTCATAAACCCATGCCAATTTTGTCTAATCCTGTTATTGCTTTCCAAGTATTCTGTTACCACATCTTTTATAATAGACTCTAGCATTTTCCCCACCACTGATGTTGTGCTAACTGGTCTGTAATTCTTTGTTTTTTCTCTCCCTCCTTTTTTAAATAGTGGGGTTACATTTGCCACTCTCCAATCTGTAGGAACTGCTTCAGAGTCTACAGAATTTTGGAAGATGACCACCAATGCATCCAATATTTCCAGGGCCACTTCTTTTAGTACTCTGGGATGTAGATTATCAGGCCCTGGGGATTTTTCAGCCTTTAACCCCATTAATTTCTCTAGCACCATTTTTTTTACTAATATTGTTTTTCTTCAATTCCTCCCTAACATTTCTGGGGAATTATTTGTGTCCTCTTTTGTGAAGACAGAAACAAAATATGTGTTCAATTCTTCTGCCATTTCTTTGTTCCCTATTATAATTTTCCCCGTTTCTGACTGTAAGGGACCTACATTTGTCTTCGCTAATCTTTCTGTCTTCACGTATTTATAGAAGCTTTTGCAGTCAGTTTTTATGTTCCTTACAAGTTTACTCTCATGCTCCATTTTCCCCTTCTTGATCAATCTTTTTGTCCACTTTTGCTGGATTCTAAACTGCTCCCAATCCTCAGGCTTGCTGCTTTTTCTGGTAATTTTATATGTCTCCTCTTTGGATCGAATGGTATCCCAATTTCTTTTATAAGCCATGGTTGAGCCACCTTTCCTGTTTTATTTTTGCGCCAGGCAGGAATGAACAATTGTTGTAATTCATGCACATGTTCCTTAAATATTAACCATTGCCTATCCACTGTCAACCCTTTTAGTGAGGTTCCCCAATCCATCGTTGCCAACTCACACCTCATACCCTTGTAGTTCCCTTTATTTAGACTCAAGACCCTAGTTTCAGATTCACCTTCTTCACTCTCCATCCAAATGAACAATTCTATCATTTTATGGTCGCTCTTCCCCAATTAATTAATCCTTTCTCATTGCACAATACGCAGTTCTAGGATAGCTCTCTAGTTGGCTCCTCAATGTATTGGTCTAAAAAACTATCACATACACACTCCAGGAAATCCTCCTCCACAGATTTATTGCTAGTTTGGTTTGTCCAATCTTTATGTAGATTAAAGTCACCCATGATTACAGTTGTACCTTATTGCATGCGTCTCTAATTTCCTGTTTAATGCCTTCCCTTAGACCTCTATTACTGCTTGGGGGCCTAAAGACAGCCCCCACCAACATTTTCTGCCCCTTGGTGTTTCCTATCTCCACCCAAACAGATTCCACATCATGATTTTCCAAGCCAATATCTTTCCTCATTATTGCATTGATTTCCTCCTTTACTGACAATGCTACCCATCTCCTTTCCCTATTTGTCTGTCCCTCCTAAATATTGAATACCCCTGGATGTTCAGTTCCCAACCATGGTCACCCTGCAGCCATGTCTCCGTAATTGCAAGTATATCATAATCGTTTATATCTATTTGTGCTGTTAATTCATCTACCTTATTGTGAATGCTCCCCGCTTTAAGATACAATGCCTTTTATTTTTAACCTTGTTAGTCATCTTTATTTTGCACTATGACCCTATTTGTTCCTCGCCCTTGTTTTTTTCTGCCTTCCACTTTTACTTCTTACATTTCTGTCTTTTGTTTCTATCCTTGTTTTCCCCTCCTCAGTCTCCCTGCTCAAGTTCCCATCCCCCTGCCATTCTAGTTTAAACCCTCCCCGGCCGCATTAGCAAACACCCCCCTGAGGACATTGGTCCCAGTCCTGCCCAGATGCAACCCATCCTGTTTGTACTAGTCCCACCTTCCCCAGAACCGGTCCCAATATCCCAGGAATCTGAATCCCTCCCCACTACACCATTTCTTCAGCCACGTATTCATCCTGTTATTTCTACTTTCGCTGGCACGTGGCACTGGTAGTAATCCTGAGGATAGTACCTTTGAGGTCCTACTTTTCAATTTACATCCTAACTCCCTATATTCAGCTTGTAGGACCTCATCCCTTTTTTTAATCTATGTTGTTAGTACCAATATGTACCACAGCCACTAGCTGTTCACCCTCTCCCTTCAGAATGCCCTGCAGCCTCTCTGAGACATCCTTGACCCTGGCACCAGGGAAGCAACATGCCATCCTGGAGTCCCTTTTGTGGCCGCAGGAACACCTGCCTGTTCCCTTTACTGTTGAATCCCCTATCACTATAACCTCACCACTCTTCCTCCTCCCACCTTGTGCAGCAGAGCCACCCATGGTGCCATGGGCTTGGCTCCTGCTGCTTTACCCTGAGAAGTTGTCTTCCCCCAACAGTATCCAAAACGGTATACCTGTTAGAGAGGGGGCCGGCTGCAGGGGGCTCCTGTACTACCTGCTTTCCTCTACTCTGCCTGTTCAGTCTTTACCTGCGGTGTGACCACCTCACTGAATGTTCTGTCCACGATAATCTCAGCATTCCAGATGCTCCACAGTGAATCCACCCACAGCTCCAGCTCCAAAATGCAGTTAGCCAGTAGCTGCAGCTGGACACACTTCCTGCACACATGGTCGCCAGGGACACTGGAAGTGTCCATGACTTCCCACATAGTGCAGGGGGAGCATATCACAGGTGCGAGCTCGGCTGCCATGACTTCTCTTTGGATTAAGCTCGTTAGCAACTCCCTTTAAAGAATACTAATTACACTTGGGGCCTTATTCTGCTCCAAACACTCCAGCCCAATGTCCTCACCTTATTTTGTTTAAGCTAATGGACTGCAACAGTTTAATTATTAGAAAAAGTAGAAGTACTCACCTGACACTACTTACCAATCAGCTGCCTCCCCTGCGTCATGACACTTTTTGAATCGTGTCGTCCCTGCGCCGCATTCAGCCCCGAGTCTCCCCGGATATCTCACTCTGCCCTTGCGCCGCTTTCAGCCCCGAGTCTCCCCGGATATCTCGCTCTATCCTTGCGCCGCTTTCAGCCCCGAGTCTCCCCGGATATCTCGCTCTGTCTTCGTGCCGCGTTCAGCCCCGAGTCTCCCCGGGTATCTCGCTCTATCCTTGCGCCGCGTTCAGCCCCGAGTCTCCCCGGATATCTCGCTCTATCCTTGCGCTGCGTCAGCCCCGAGTCTCCCCGGATATCTCACTCTGCCCTTGCGCCGCTTTCAGCCCCGAGTCTCCCCGGATATCTCGCTCTGTCTTCACGCTGCTTTCAGCCCAGAGTCCAGCTGCCACTCTTTTTAAATCTCCGCTCTGACTGTCAGCTCCTGCTCTTTTTAAAACTTACCAAGGCCACCGCTCCTCTCGCACTACCCCTGGTCCTGCTCTGGGGTACCACCCACACTGTTTTATCTGCCCCTGTTTTATGTTGCCCCTTCATGGCTGAAAAGGCCCTCTGTCTTTTATCACACGTGAAGAATGGCAGCTTTACAGTTCATCATGGGTCAGCACGTTCAAGAGAAGGCAAGAGAAAATTAGGAGGAGAGGCATGCAGAAAAAATAGACAAGTAGAATTTGACAATGTGCTGGATGGAGGGCTTAAAAAAGTCACAAATAACAGCTTACGTGACTATGACAAAGATAAACTATCCCTCCTCATCCTCATTAGCCTGTCTATGGCCTTTGGCACAGTTGCACATACTATCTCCCCTCCATTATCGTCCAGTAAGTTGTGACTGCTGTCACTTGGTTCCACTCTTAACTATCAAATTATAGCCAGAGTATCACTTGCAATGGTTTCTCTTTCTCTCTTCCTGCTCCCGGACCATTAACTCTGGTATACCCCCAAAGGATCTATCCTGGGCCCCCTCCTATTTCTCAACCACACGCTGCCAATCGGCAACATCATCTGACAGCGCAGTGTTAGTTTTCATAGGTATGCTGATGATACCCATCTCTACCTCACCACCATCTCCCTTAACTCTGCCCCTGTTGCTAAATCACTAGACTGCTTGTCTGACGTCCAGTACTGAATGAGCAGAAATGTTCTCCAATTACATGTTGGGAAGATTGAAAGCATTGACCTGAATCTTCTGCGAAATGGAAATCATTGTTGGATTGCCACTCCGCTTGAACTTTTCCATGCCTAGGCGCTGTCCCATGTTACTTGCCTGGCTTCTCCAGAAATGCATTAGCTACCATACGGTAAGTTTAAATGCCCAGTGTGAATTTTTGGCGAATGGGTGATTGGTTGAATGAGTGAATGAGCACAGGGGTAGGCTTGGTAGATGCGTGAGCTAAGTAGACAGGATAGGTGAAGTAAGTGGGTAGTGTGATAGGTGGGTAAGATGGTAGGTTGGTAGGGTGACAGGTGGGTAGAGTGGCAGGTGGGCGAGGTGGCACCTGGGTAAGGTGGTAGGAGTGTGGGTGACAGGTGGACAATGCGGCAGGTGGATAGGATGGCAGTGGGTAGGGTGGCAGGTGGGTAGGGTGGTAGATAGGTACGGTGACAGGTAGGTGAGGTGGCAGATGGGTAGGGTGAGTGAGGTGGTGGGTGTGCCGAGGGGTAGCTGGGTCAGGTCAGGAGGGCACTCAGGCTTGTCAGGCCTGGCCCATGGGGGGAAAATCTGAAGTCTCCGACTCCCACTCAGAGTTGGAGACTTTTGAGGAGGGTACCAGGAAACTGGGGAATTGCCTGTCGGAAATTGAAAATTCCCAGACAATTCCCATGGCGGTCCATACGTCAGGAGGTCTACAGGGTCCAGAGGTGCATTTTGGGTCATATGTCTGCTCTCCGACAACCTGGAAGCGGGAAGATCTGAGCCATTGTTTTTTGTCCCTGCTCCTCACTCCATTCTCTAGATGCCAACTCCATGCCTCTCTCTGGCAACAGTCTGAGACTCAACCACTCTGCTTGTCATCTCGTTGTCATATTTGGCCCTCAAGGTGACCTTCTTACCACATGTTCGCACCAACAAGACCAACAAGATTTCCACTTCCATAACATCACCCAACATTATCCTGCCTCAAATCAGCTGCTACTGATACCCTCACTCATGCCTTTGTTACCTTGTGGTTTGACTATTTAACACACTCCATGCAAATTCTCTAATCTTGAGGTTGGCTAAAACTCTGTGGCCCATGTTTTAGCTCACACCCAGTTTCATTCCCCTATTACCCCTGTGCTTGTACATTGGTTCCCAGTTGAGCAAAGTTTTGATTTTAAAATTCTTATCCATGTTTTCAAACCCTCCCATGGCTTCATCCTTCCTTATCTCTGTAATCTCATCCAGATTTACAACCCTCTGGGATTTCTGTGCTAATCTAATTCCGGCCTCTTGAGCACCCCTGATTTTAATAACCAAGCTTCCTGCAACATTTTTTTATTCATTCACAGGATGTTGGCTTCGCTGGCTGGGCCAACATTTATTGCCCATCCCTAGTTGCCCTTGAGAAGATGGTGGTGGAAATATATCGCTGTTCCTTCACTGTCGCTGGGTCAAAATCCTGGAACCCCCTCCCTAACAGCACTGTGGGTGTACCTACACCAGATGGCCTGCAGCAGTTCAAGAAGGCAGCTCACCACCAGCTTCTCAAGGGCAACTAGGAATTAGCAATAAATGCTGACCTAACCAGCGACACCCACATCCCATGAGCAAATATTAAAAAATCATTCCACCATTAGTTTTTATTTATTCATTCATGGGATGTAGATGTCACTGGCTAGACCAGCATTTATTGCCTATCCATAATTACCCTTGAGGAGGTACTGGTGAGCTGCCTTCTTGAACCACTGCAGTGCATGTGTAGGTACACCCATAGTGCTGTTAGGAAGGGAGTTCAAGGGTTTTGTCCCTGCAACAATGAAGGAACGGCGATATTTTCCAAAACAGGATGGTGACTGGTTTGGAGGGGAACGTCCAGGTGGTGGTGTTCCCATCTGTCTGCTGCCCTTGTCCCTCTAGATGGGAGCGGTCGTAAGTTTGGAAGGTACTAATTAGCGAACCTTGTTGAGTTCCTGCAGTGCATCTTGTAGATGGCATACACTGCTGCCACTGTGCATTAGTAGTGGAGGGAGTGAATATTTGTGGATGGGATGCCAATCAAGTGAGCTGCTTTGTCCTGGATGGTGTCAAGCTTCTTCAGTGTTGTTGGAGCTGTACTCATCCAGGTAAGTTCCATCACACTCCTGACTTGTGCCTTGTAGATGGTGGACAGATTTTGGCGAGTCAGGAGGTGAGCTACTCGCCACAGGACTGCTAGCCTCTGACATGCTCTTGTAACCATAGTATTTATATGGCTAGTCCAGTTCAGTTTCTGGTCAATGGGTGTTGATAGCGGGGGATTCAATTATGGTAATGCCATTGAATGTCAAGGGGCGATGGTTAGATTCTCCCTTGTTGGAGATGGTCATTGCCTGGCACTTGTGTGGCACAAATGTTACTTGCCACTTGTCAACCCAAGCCTGAATATTGTCCAAGTCTTGCTGCATTTGGACATGGACTGCTTCAGTATCTGAAGAGTTGCGAAAGATGCTGAACATTGTGCAATCATCAAAGAACATCCCCACTTAGGACCTCATGATGGAAGGAAAGTCTTTGATGAAGCAGCTAAAGATTGTTGGGCTGAGGACACTACCCTGAGGAACTCCTGCAGTGATGTCCTGGAGCTGGGATGATTGACCCCCAACAACCACAACCATCTTCCTTTGTGCTAGGTATGACTCCAGCCAGTGGAGTGTTTTCCTCCTGATTCCCATTGACTCCAGTTTTGCTAGGGCTCCATGGTGCCACACTCAGTCAAATGCTGCCTTGATGTCAAGGGCAGTTACTCTCACCTCATCTCGGGAGTTCAGCCTCTTTGCCCATGTTTGAACCAAGGCTGTAATGAGGTCAGGAGCTGAGTGACCCTGGTGGAACCCAAACTGACTGTCAGTGAGCAGGTTATTACTAAGCAAGTGCCACTGATAGCACTGTTGATGACACCTTCCATTACTTTACTGATGATCAAGAGTGGACTGATGGGGTGGTAATTGGCCGGGTTGAATTAGTCCTGCATTTTGTGTACAGGACAAAGCTGGGCAGTTTTCCACATAGCTGGGCGGATGCCAATTTTGTAGTTGTACTGGAAAGCTTGGCTAAGGGCACGGCAAGCTCTGGAGCACAAGCCTTCAGTATTGGTTTCCTTATTTAAAGAAAGATGTAAATGCGTTAGAAGTAGTTCAGAGAAGATTTACTAGACTAATACCAGGAATAGGCGGGTTATCCTATGAGGAAAGGCTGAACAGGTTCGGCTTGTATCCACTGGAATTTAGAAGAGTAAGAGGCGACTCAATTGAAACCTTTAAGATCCACAGGAGCCTTGACAGGGTGGATGTGGAGAGGATGTTTCCTCCTGTGGGAGAATCTAGAACAAGAGGTCACTGTTTAAGAATAAGGGGTCGATCATTTAAAACAGAGATGAGGGGAAATGCTTTCTCTCAGATGGTTGTGAGTCTTTGGAACTCTCTTCCTCAAAAGGCGGTGGAAGCAAAGTCTTTGAATATTTTTAAGGCAGAGCTAGATAGATTCTTGATTGACAAGGGGGTGAAAGGTTATCGGGGGCAGACAGGTATGTGAGGTTGAGGCTACATTGAGATCAGCCATGATCTTATTGAATGGCGGAGCAGGCTTAAGAGGCCGAGTGGCCTACTCCTGCTCCTAATTCGTATGTTCATATGTACCATTGCTGGAATGTCAGGGCCCTTAGCCTTTGCAGTATCCAGTGCCTTCAGCCGTTTCTTGATGTCACGTGGAGTGAATCGAACTGGCTGAAGACTGACATCTGTGATGCTGGGGACCTCTGGGGGAGGCCAAGATGGATCATCCACCCAGTAGTTCTGGCTGAAGATTGTAGCAAATGCTTCAGCCGTATCTTTTGCACCAATGTGTTGGGCTCGCTGATCACTGAGAATGGGGATCTTTGTGGAGCCTCCTCCTCCTCCAGTGAGTTGTTTAATTGTCCACCACCATTCACAACTGGTGTGGCAGGACTGCAGAGCTTAGATCTGATCTGTTGGTTATGGAATCACTTAGCTCTGCTGATCACTTGCTGCTTGTACTGTTTGGCATGCAAGTAGTCTTGTGTTGTAGCTTCAGCAGATTGACAACTCATTTTTAGGTGTGCTTGATGCTGCTCCTCGCATGCCCTTCTGCACCCTTCATTGAACCAAGGCTGATCCCCTGGCTTGGTGGTAATGGTAGAGTGGGGAATATGCTGGGCCATGAGGTTACAGATTATGGTTGAGTACAATTCTGCTGCTGCTGATGGCCCACAGCACCTCATGGTTGCCCAGTCTTGAGTTGCTGAATCTGTTTGAAATCTATTCCACTTAACATGGTGGTAGTGCCACACAACATGATGGAGGGTATCCTCAGTGTGGAGGTGGGACTTAATCTCCACAAGGACTGTGCAGTGGTCACTCCTAGATCCTGTCATGGACAGATACATCTGCGACAGGCAGGCTGGTGAGGATGAGATCAAGTGTGTTTTCCCTCTTGTTGGTTCCCTCACCACCTGCTGCAGACCCAATCTAGCTACATCCTTTAGGATTTGTCCAGCTCAGTCAGTAGTGATGCTACCGAGCCACTCTTGGTGGTGACAGACATTGAAGTCCATCACCAGGTACATTCTGTGCCTTTGCCACTCTCAGTGCTTCCTCCAAGTGGCGTTCAACATGGAGGAGCACTGATTCATCAGCTGAGTCGGGGGCGGGGTGTGGGTGGTTTGGGAATGCACTATGTGGTAATCAGCAGGACGTTTCCTCACCCATGTTTGACCTGATGCCATGAGACTTTATGGAGTCCAGAGTCAATGTTGGGTCACAGCCTCACTACTTCGTTTTCCTCCTTTAAGACATTTCTTAAAACCTACCTTTTAGGCCAAGCCTATGGTCATGTGGCCTAATATCTCCTTATGTAGCTTGGTGACGCATTTTTGTTTTACAATGATCCTATGAAGCACCATGGGATGTTCAAGGCACTGTATAAATGTAAGTTGCTGTTCCTAATGGAGAGCAGAGTGGCTGAGGGCTCAGCTCCCACTTGGACCTACATGTAACCGGAGTGGGCATAGCAAGTTTTGAGTGGACTCAGAAATTGGCAAACTGCTGTTGAGCAGGCCAGAGCCTGCATGGGTACCTGGGAAGTCAAACCAGGGTGAGAGAGAGCCAAGGTTCACTCAGTATCAGGTAAATTACTCAATTTTCTAAACTTCCTGTTTTCTAGCCGCTTACCATGTCTGGGACAAATTATGTAGCATTACACGGCTACATAACAGGAATCTGAGCCTAGGGGAGTTCCATGACAGGACAGGAATCTGGAACTATAAGATTTGTGAATAAAATTATGCAGCATTTGACTGATGATGCTCTCTATTAACTGCCTATAGCTGTAGGTGAGGAGGAAACCCAAGACATGGTTGAGAATTTGCACGATTTACCTATCAACAATCACAGCAGTAATGAAGTGTTTTCAGATGTTTCAATGCGGTGCCATATAAATCACCATTGATTTTTTTTTGGAAAAATATACTTCATTCATAAAATATCTGAAAGAACATTACAAAACATTCCAAAATGGCCATCACGAAACTCAGGATGGTTCAGATGTGACTGGAGCTGGAAGCTTGTGTGTGTAGCCTCTCCCCCTCTTTTTTAGTGTCTAAACCAGGACAGTGAGTGCCAATTGTAATTGGGGACAATTTTACCACTCGCCTCCATCTCAAATGCTGATGTTTTTAACCCAGCCACACAGCGGAAACCTGATATTGTTAGTGTTCAGCAGGCTCCAACTGGCAGCAACCATAAAATGAACTCAATCATCAAAAGGAAACAAAGAGCTATGACTGAAGTAGCTTCAATAATAGTGCTCCTGTACAGAAAGGCAGCCTCCGTCACGGCCTTTACTAAATCCTGTGGGAAGTTTCTTGCCAATTTGCATTTCAATACTTCACAAGAAATTGTTGTCCCCTGCCAGAAAAGTCGCCTGGTAACCTGATCCCAATCTATTAATGGATCACACGGTTATTCGAGTAAATTAAGCAGGGCCACTGAAAGTCATGGGGTGATAAGGTACGTTCATTTCCTCCTTATGGCCACTCATTGGGGTCCTTCTACGCCTCCTCCTCTTGTGAAATAAGAGGAACTCCAGCGACAACTGGGAACTCATTGGCTTTCATAAGTGATTTGGGTTCACACTCTGGGGTAGAAATAAATGACCTTCTGGGGATGGTACATTCCTGTCTGGACCCTCGGTTACCGGCAACAGTCTCCGTCATGAAAACTGCTGCCAATCTCACATGTTATTGCAAAGATCTGCACTGACTCCCAGCAACACAAAGTCTTAAGTGGGCTCGGCACAATGGGGTTCTCCCCCCATTCAGCAGTGTTACGGCCTTACAGCGATTCATTCGAACCTCTGCTCTGCTTCAATTTTAAAGAGGCCCCTGCGATGAAAGCTCAATTATTCGGCCGCAGCACGAGTGTGTGCGTGCGGTATGAATATTGTAAACTTCATGAAGTTGCTACAGATTCAGTGATCAGCATTGATTAGGTTGGGTTTTTTTTTAGATTGAGTTGTTTCTATCTGACGATCACAAGGTCAACACTCAGCACCTCAAACCTGCTCCACCATTCAATTAAGATTATGGGTGATTTATATCTCAACTCCATTTACTCAGGTTGGCTCCATTTCTCCTGCTACCTCTACCAATCAAAAATCCATCCACAAGCAACATACTGCAGATGCTGGAAATCTGAAATAAAAACAGAAAATGTGGGAAATATTCAGCAGATCTGGCAGAGGTTGTGCAGAAGATCAACAGAGTTAGTGTTTCAGACTGATGACCTTCCATCAGGACTGGGAAAAGTTAGAAATGTAATCAGGGTTTTCTTTTTCATGGCATGTGGGCATCAGCATATGTTGCCCACCCCTAATTGCCCTTGAACTGAGTGGCTTGCTAGGCAATTTGAGAGGGCAGTTAAGAGTCAACCACGTTGCTGTGGGCGTGGAGTCACGTATAGGCCAGACCAGGTAAGGACGGCAGATTTCCTTCCCTAAAGGGCATTAGTGAATCAGATGGGTTTTTACAACAATCAATGATAGTTGTTATGGTCACAATTACTGAGACCAACTTTATATTCCAGATTTATTAACTGAATTCAATTTCCACCGTCTGCCATTGTGGGGTTTGAATCTGCATCCCCTGGGCATTAGCCTGGGCCTCTGATTGTATGCCACCACCTCCTCCTTTAAGTACGCCAACTGGCGGAGGGTGGAAATAGAACAAATCTGAAGGCTCGTGATAGGACAGGACACATTATATGACACCAATCTCAGTTTTGAAAGCATCAATTGTCCCCTGACATCCACAACTTTTTAGGCCACAAAATTCTAGATTTTCAGAATCACAGAGTGCAGAAGAGGCCCTTTGGTCCATCGGGTCTGCACCGACACATGAGAAACACCTGACCTACTTACCTAATCCCATTTACCAGCACTTGGCCCATAGCCTTGAATGTTATGACATGCCAAGTGCTCATCCAGGTACTTTTTAAAGGATGTGAGGCAACCTGCCTCCAGCACCCTCGCAGGCAGTGCATTCCAGACCGTCACCACCCTCTGGGTAAAAAGGTTTTTCCTCACATCCCCGTAAACCTCCTGCCCCTCACCTTGAAAATATGTCCCATTGTGACTGACCCTTCAACTAAGGGGAACAGCTGTTCCCTATCCACCCTGTCCATGCCCCTCATAATCTTGTACACCTCGATCAGGTCGCCCCTCAGTCTTCTCTGCTCCAATGAAAACAACCCAAGTCTATCCAACCTCTCTTCATAACTTAAGTGTTTCATCCCAGGTAACAACCTGGTAAATCTCCTCTGCACCCCCTCCAGTGCAATCACATCCTTCCTATAATGTGGTGACTAGAATTGCACACAGTACTCCAGCTGTGGCCTCACCAAGGTTCTATACAACTCCAACATGACCTCCCTACTTTTGTAATCTATGCCTCGATTGATAAAAGCAAGCATCCCATATGCCCTTTTCACCACCCCACTAACATGCCCCTCCGCATTCAGAGATCGATGGACACACATGCCAAGGCCCCTTTGTTCCTCAGAACTTCCTAATGTCATACCGTTCATACCAAATGCTTCCTTGTCAAATTACTCCTTCCAAAGTGTATCACGTCACACTTTTCAGGGTTAAATTCCATTTGCCACTTATCTGCCCATTTGACCATCCCATCTATATTTTCCTGTAGCCCAAGACACTCAACCTCACTGTTAACCACCCGGCCAATCTTTGTGTCATCCGCAAACTTACTAATCCTACCCCCGACATAGTTATCTATGTCGTTTATGTAAATGACAAATAATAGGAGGCCCAGCACAGATCCCTGTCGTACGCCACTGGACACTGGCTTCCAGTCACTAAAGCATCCTTCTGTCATCACCATCTGCCTCCTACAACTAAGCCAATTTTGAATCCACCTTATCAAATTACCCTGTGTCCCATGAGCATTTGCCTTCTTTATAAGTCTCCCATGTGGACCTTGTCAAAGGCTTTTCTGAAATCCATATAAAATACACCAACTGTACTACCCTCATCTACACACCTGGTCACCTCCTCAAAAAATTCAATCAAATTTGTTAGGCATGACCTCCCTCTGACAAAGCCATGCTGACTATCCCTGATCAAACCTTGCCTCTCCAAGTGGAGATAGATTCTCTCCTTCAGAATTTTCTCCAATAGTTTCCTTACCACTGATGTGAGACTCACTGGCCTGTAGTTCCCTGGCTTATCTCTACAACCTTTCTTAAATAGCAGAACCACATTAGCTGTTCTCCAGTCCTCTGGCAGCTCCCCCATGGCCAGATAGGAATTAAAAATTTGGGTCAGAGCCCCTGCGATCTCCTCCCTTACCTCCCTCAGCAGTCTGGGACACAAATCATCCGGACCTGGAGATTTGTCCACTTTTAAGCCTGCCAACACCTCCAATACCTTGTCACTCCCTATATCAATTTGCTTAAGAAACCTCACAGTCTTTCTCCCCAAGTTCGATACCTTCATCCTCATTCTCTTGGTGAAGACGGATGTGAAGTATTCATTCAATACTCTAGCGATGCCCTCTGGCTCCACCCATCGATTGCCCCTTTGGTCCCTAATGGGCCCTACTCTTTCCCTGGTTATCCTCTTCCCATTGATATACTTATAGAATATCTTGGGATTTTCCCTACTTTTACCAGCCAGAACTTTCTCATATCCCCTCTTTGCTCTCCTAATTGCTTTCTTAATCTCCACCCTGCACTTTCTGTACTCCACTAATGCCTCCGCTGATTTGCTTGCCTTGTACCTGCTAAAAGCCTCTCTTTTCCTTCTCATCGTAACCTGAATATCTCTGGTCATCCATGGTTATCTGGGCTTGTTACTCCTTCCTATCACCCTACAGGGAACATGTTGAGCCTGTACCCTCCCCATTTCCTTTTTGAACACCCTCCACTGCTCTTCTGTAGATTTCCCCACAAGTAGCTGTTCCCAGTCTACCTTGGTCAGATCCTGCCTTATTTTACTAAAATCCACTCTCTCCCAATCCAAAACAATTTTTTGCAACTTGTCTATTTCTTTGTCCATAACAAGCTTAACTTTACCATGTTGTGGTCGCTATCACTAAAATGCTCCCCCACCACCCCCTCAGCCACCTGTCCAGCTTCATTTCCCAGAATTAGGTCCAGCACTGCACCGTCCCTTGTTGGACCCTCTACATATTGACTTAAAAAGTTCTCGTGTACACATTCCAAGAAATCCACTCCATCCAAGCCCTTAACCCCCTATGTATCCCAATTAATGTTAAGAAAGTTGAAATCACCTAATATAATTACCCATTTGTTATTATTTTTACCTACCTCTGCAAATTGTGCACATATTTGCTCCTCAATTTCCTGCTGACTATCTGGGGGTCTATAATAAACACCTAACAATGTGGCTGCCCCTTTTTATTCCTAAGCTCTACCCACAAAGCTTCATTCGATGCCCCCCCTCCCTGCCCTTTTCACTGCTCTTTGTGCAAGAAAGCCACTCTAAATGGTCAAGTTCTGCTTTTAAGGTTGTGACCCTTCATTCTGGATACCCCCCAGCAGAAGAAATGGTTTCTCTGTATTTAACCTGTCTAATACTTTTAAATATCTTAAAACCTTGATCAGATCACTCCATAATATTCTACACTCATGGGAAAACGAGCCAAGTTTAAGTAATCTGCCGTTATATTGTCACTGTCAAGTCTCGGTATCATTGCGACTGATGTCTTTTTAATGTCAGGTTGCTTTTAAAGTTCATTTTTTTAACAGATTAGCGCATGAGGGCTTTTCTCATGGGCATAGACGGAGGCACGCAGCTAAAGAACTCAACTGGTAAAAGGACACAGATGAGAGACAAATAGACAGAGATCTATGTACATCCATCGACACAAAGCTGCTAAAATAATGCTGTATGAGATAAGTAATGAACATGATAAACCATAATTCAGAGAGTCTGCAAAGGGATATAGATAGGTTAAGTGAGTGGGCAAAAATTTAGCAGATGGAGTATCATGTGGACAAATGTGAACTTGTCAACTTTGGCAGAAAGAATAGTAAAGCAGTGTACTATTTAAATGGAGAGAGATTGCAGAATTTGGTGGTACAGAGGGACCTGGGTGTCCTGGTACATGAATCGCAAAAAATTAGTGTGCAGGTACAGCAAGTGATTAGGAAGGCAAATGGGTTAGTGTTTATTGCAAGCAGAATGGAATATAAAAGTAGGGAAGTTTTACTGCAGCTGTGCAGGGCCTTGGTGAGACCACATCTGGAATACTGTGTACAGGTTGGTTTCTTTTTCTGAAAAAGGATATAATTGCGTTAGAAGCAGTTCAAAGAAGGTTCGCTCAACTCATTCCTGGGATGAAGGGCTAATGAAGGAAGGTAGAACTGGTTGGGCCTATATCCACTGGTGTTTAGAAGAATGAGAGGTGATCTTATTGAAACATATAAGATCCTAAGGGGATTTGATAGAGTGGATACGGGGACAATGTTTCCACTTGCGGGGGAGACTAGAACTAGGGGACACAGTTTAAGAATAAGAGGTCTCCCTTTTTAAGATGGGGAGAAGATAATTCTTTTTCTCTGAGAGGGTTGTTAGTCTGTGGAATTCTCTTCCCCAGAGAGCAGTGGAGGCTGGATCATTGAATTTATTCAAGGCAGAGTTAGACAGATTTTTGATAGACAAGTGGGTCAAGGGTTATGGGGAGCACACAGGAAAGTGGAGTTGAGACCTTATTGAATAGCAGAGCAAGCTCGAATGACCCAATGGCCTATTCCTACTCCTGCTCCTAAGTCCTACATTCCTATGTTCTTATTTATTAAAGTGGTGGGCAGAGGAATGTCAACACATTTGTTACTAATATGTTGCACAGCCCTCAGAGCTGAGTACGATGAAATAGAAACTAAGGTTGTGGGCAGTTAGCAAGAGAGATAGACAAGATAGATGCAGTGATTAAGAAGTAGATAATGAGTGACATCCTTGTACAAGCCCAGACAGAACAATCACCCATTTGTTTCTGGTTTTTCCTCCATTAGTAAGTTAGAGTAGGAATACAGAATTGCTTTTAATTATGTATATATTTGACAAATTGTTCATTCCCCAAACCAAATTTAGTTTGTAACAGTTTAAAGCAGATAGGGTTAGACAAAACCAGCAGAAGTGGAAAGGACAATAAAACTCCTCCTTCCAACAGCTCCTTTACAATCGTCTTTGGCAGGATTTCTCCCCAGTTCTTATTATCTCTTCGAAGAGGTGAATGATTTTCCAAGGAAATAAAAAATTGTGGAATGCTTACTAGTGGAGGTAGATCCATAGCACAGAACTCCCCTTAATCCAGAATTTATTGATAATATAAACTGGCAATCCCAATGATATGCCGGCTGGTGCAGAAAATGAGGAATTGGTACATTGCGGCAGTAGGTGGCACTATTCTGGCCATGCGACGAGGACTTATTGAGTGTGCTCCAACTGCAGTATGTTTGTAAAACCATTCTTTATAAGGACATTTAGGACTTTGCTTCACCTATTTCAAAGAGGAAAACTTCCCTCCTTATTGGAGCAGAGTAAAGGGTGCTTTACTCTGCAACCAATCATAGGTTAGACCTGGGAATGCCATGCCTAAAATGAAAATTCCATTCATCCCGATGCGCACAAAAAATTACATAAAGTAAAATGGATAAGAACTCTAAACTCCAAACATTGCATAAGCGTTCTCATAATTCTTCCAATGTAACAGAGGGTATGACTGATTGTCACAAATGCATTGATTAACGCCACACTAGAAATTTGAGGTCAATGCTTTTTAGGTAAAGTTAAATTTTATGAAACATGGAACAAAGTCCAAATTTACTGGTAATGATTTTAAAATAAAAGGAAGAATGGAAAACTCCAAATAGACTTAAATATATCAACATTTTTCCTTTTAGCCTTTTCCTATAAAATATTCAGATTGGGCAAACACAAAGGGGCAGAGGCCTTCTGCCTCTCTCCATGTGTCCCCGCGCTGCCAGTCTCCTCCTGTATATGGCTTGCATAGCATTCTCCCCTGGGATAGGGTCAATTCCCCTGCATGCACCAGAAGACTGTGATTTGAAGCTATTCTGAAGTCACACAGCCCAACTTGTTGATGCGATGCCAGGATCCCAAATTTGGGCAATGAATGTTCTGGTTGTTAACACTCAAAAAAACAAGTGTGAAGCTGAAAAATGGACCTGCAGTAGTTTTATTTAAAGGGCCAGACACTTTGATCGCAGATGAGGTATTTTTTTCTCTGTCACAAAACTTCTGGAAGAATTCTGGAATATTTTTGAGATGTTTTGGTGAGTTCCTGGATTTGCCAGATGGTGCTGCCACATCATAACGGAGGCACCAAAGGAGTAGGTGACCAGTCCGCATTAAGGCTGCAACACTTAAGGGAGGCAGAAGCCAGTGCTTCTGGATCTGCAGCAGGGCAGGGTGATGAGGCAGAGGCCACAGAGAAGGCAAACTCTGACCTCAGCCAAGTTGGAGTCAGACTTCTTCTTGTTCTTTGACAGTTCAAGAAAGTGGCTCACAACCACCTTCCCAAGAGCAACTAGAGATGGGAGACAAATGCTGGCCTTTCCAGCAACACTTACATCCTATGAAAGAATTTAAGAAAAAGAGTGACAAGACGCTGTCTGGCAGGTCCATGTATCTCTGTGTGCATGCCGATTCAGTGCTCTCCTGTATGCTGCACCTTCTAGGTCCTCACTTGAGCTCTCTGAAACAGTACTCATGTGCCACCTCACTCTCTGCCATCTTTATCACTGGCCTGGCTGCAGGTCACCCATGCCTGAATGACTTATCATGTGCTGATGCCAACTCTACAGCAGTCTCCACAGAGTGTGCAATGCCAATATCTGAACTGGTATCAGATCAAGTGATGGAGCCTTGTCATCAGTGTTGTGCTGCTGCTCTCTCTCTCTCCTCTTCCTCCTAGGGTTACCTTAGCTGGGAAGATTCAAACCCACAACTTTTACTACCTAGAAGGAGAAGGACAGCTGATGCATGGGTGCACTACCACAAGGAAAAATGTTGATATCTTTAAGTCAGTTTGGAGTTTCCCATTCTTTCTTTTATTTTAAAATCATTACCAGTAAATTTGGACATTGTTCCATGTTCCCTTCCAAGCCACTCACCATCCTGACTTGGAATTATATTGCTGTTCCTTCACTGTCGCTGGGTCAAAATCCTGGAACTCCCTCCCTAACAGCACAATGGGTGTACCTACACCATAGGGACTGCAGTGGTTCAAGAAGGCAGCTCACCACCAGTTTCTCAAGGACAATTAGAGATGGGCAATAAATGCTGGCCTAGCCAGCAAAGCCTACATCCCATGAAAGAATAAATAAAGATACCTGAATAGCTGGAGTTGTGTAGTGGCAGGGAGAAATAGGATTGGTGCTGGCAGCATTGGTAGATTTATGTGGGTGAGGTAAAATATGTGAAAATTAGGCTTGAGTCTTGAGTGCCAGGGAGTGCTGATGGCTGAGTGATGGGGTATGTTACCTTGTGCAGAGTGAGAGGTTATTGGTGAGGTGGGAGTGAGATATATTGTGAGTTTGCATTCACTGATCTTGACCATTAGGGTCATTGCATTTTTTTCTGCAGTTCTACCATGTCCATGGTGCTAGACTCCTTGCATTCAGACTCTGGGTGACATGCTCCCATTCCCTCCTCAGGCCATGCCTCGAGGGCTTCTCTTCCACCCAGATAAACATTGCTTCCCTCCTGGAGTCCACCTCAGTGACCAGAGCCTTCAGTGCAGTATCACTAAAGCAGGAGTCCTCTCCCTTACCAGCTGAGACATTTTTCCAATCTTGAAATCTGAATTTCTGTCAGGCATGGTTGCAGGTTTCTAACCTTGCTTTAATAGTCAGGTAGCCTTTAAGAGGAATAAAAGCAAAATACTGCGGATGCTGGAGATCAGAAATAAAAACAGAAAATGCCGGAAAGCTCAGCGGGTCTGGCAGCATCTGTGAAGAAAGAAACAGAGTTAATGTTTAGAGTCCAATATGAATCTTCTTCGGAACTCCCTTAAGAGTCTTTAAGAAGACAAGGCTCTCTGGATATCATGATTTACAAACAATGCTGCTGGGGCCTCCTGCTGTGCACAAAGACCACATGGAGCTTGGAGACAGAAAAGCAATACTGGAACTGCTTGGGCCAAATCATGCAGATAAGGTAACTCAAAAATTGCTTGGATCCCACCTCGATCTGCGAACAGGTCGTGAATTTTAACCCTTGCACCCAGAATTGGCTTCTACCAATTTTTAGCCCAAAGAATTGAGGTGCCAATGCTTGATTTTAAATGTTTGCATTGTTCCAAATCAGGAATTTCCTTTGGGTTTGCCATCTCAATGTCAAAGCTTGAAGATGATGGGAATTAGAGACGATCATCAAGTAATCCAGGAACATAAAAATAACCTCAGATATGCATAATACAAAAGTTGTACAAAATCAGTAAAAGAGGAGAACGCACAGATCAACAAGCAGTTGCTGAATTAATAACGGAACAAAGAAAACTTCTGGGTATTAAGCCTTTTGCCTATTTATTATCAAAGATGCGTCAACCTGAGACATTGTACACTGAGCTGTGTACAAAAACTGAAACTGGTCCTTCCAATGACTTTGACATTTTGCGAGGGGGAAAGCGATTAATTGCTGAAGAAAGTTGAATCTCAGAAAATAAAAGTACCCAAAGACAAAAATGCATCATGATGTTCCTGCGAAACCAAAGCAAATGCTGAACCAATCGCTCAAACATTTGGAACATTTACGAGAAAAAATGAAAATCTTTGAAAATCAAACAAAAGCGAAAAAGTTGTGAAATGAAAAGAGCAAGAGCAAAAACTCCTTGAATGTATTGGCTTACAAATCATAATATTTTAATATATCTACAAAATCTACTTGGGAAAAATACACAGGCCCAAAAATTCTGCAGGCACATTCCCAGAGTAATTCTGCCAGGAACAGGGATACTCATTGCCAAGTTTCCTGTGGTGTTAGGGGACAGATGATCTTTCCAAAGAACTTTACAGCCTATGGAGTACTTAATTATGAAAAATGGTCACTGTTGTAATATAGGGGAAATAATCTAATGCTTGTCTCTTTTCAATTGTACTTTAGAACATTCTGAAATAGATGGGGTGAATTTTATGGCCCCCCGCGAGGTGTGTTTTTGGCAGGGGGAGGGAATGTAAAATATGACGAGTGTCTAGCCCACCATCTTCCTGCCCACCCCCCCAACCCACTCCCCATAATATGGTGGGTGATTAAGGCACCCACTAGCCCACCCCCTTATGCCTATTGAGGCCCTTAACTGCCCAATTAAGGGCCTAATTCCGTCTCCACTGCCATAATATAGTTGGGATTCACCCATCCGCCAACCGTAAGGTTGGATGGGTCATGAAAAATCGGAGGCAATTGCGTTGTTAATGGTCTTAATTGCCCTCTTAATTGTTGGCGGGTGCGCTTCCGATTTTTGCGCGCGCCCGCCGAGTGAAATATCGCGCGAGTGCATGATGACGTCGGGAGTGGAAAGTGGATAAGAGGGGCAGGCAGCTTTTTCGTCAACTCTAGTGAAAAAAACGGGAAGTAACTGGGGGCACCTCCTTTGAGTGGGTGCCCCGAGCCTCCAAAACCTAATCCCCCACCTCCCCTCCACTCCTCCCTAGGGTGCCCGACCCCTCCATGCCCAAAAATCCTGGGCTCACCTGAGACCATAAGCCTTACCTTACCGTGCTGTCTTCTTCTTGGGACTGCTTGCAGTCCCAGCAGTGTCCACGATTGAGTTCTGGCACTGCTGGGACTGCAAGAGCTGCTGGCCAATCTGAGGGTGGGACTTCCTTCCACTGAGGAGCGGATGTCCCACTCCCAGCTTGGGTTAAGGCCGCTTGCAGTGTATTACCACTGCAAGACAGCCTTCTTTAGAGTCAGTCGGTTTGTGACTTACTTTTCTATCGGGGACTGGAGGGGGGAGGGGGGGTGCAGGGAGGAGGCAATCAATACGCCTCCCTGTAAAATTCACCCTATAGATCTAACGGTAAGTAACCGTAAAGGGAAATTACTTCTGTGCTGCTGGATGTGAAAGCTCCAGCTCGGCTCAAACAGAAGTATTCGCCCCCGTTTGCAGAAAGCATCTTTTCACCAGTGCTGTCATGTTTACTTCACTGACTTACTTCCTGTGTTTCTGCAAAAAAGGTTTTTTTTGTGTGAAATGGATTAATTTGTTTGCAATTATCATATGGCAAGCCTGAAAGTGGCATCTGTCATTAGTGGATTTGTTGTGGTTTGTGACAGGCAGGAATTAGACCCAGGAGAACTGTCATTCATAGTGCAAACAAGTTATAACTATCTTCTCAAACAAGCCCTACTGCTATGAAAAGAAAACAGAAAACAATTTTTTTAACTAGCTTCAGAACCCTCTTGACCCATATGGAATTAGAGACGAGCATATAAAACTAATCTGGATCCACATTGACTACCAATTATTTAGAATGTTAACTAATTAAACTATTTGAAATTTTTAAAACGTTACTTAAACTATGATGGGAAGAAAGTAGAAACCGGGGGAGAGGTTTACACCCTGCAGGCGGGCGCATGCCCGACCCGATCAGGTGTAAAATCGCGCAAGAGGACGTCGGGCAAGCTCCCCGACTTCGTTGTGCACTCGCGCGATATTTCACTTGGCGGGCGCACACAAAAGTCAGAAGCGCATCTGCCGACAATTAAGGGGGCAATTAAGACCATTAACGACGCAATCGTCTCTGATTTTTCATGACCCGTCCAACCTTACGGTTGGCAGACGGGCGAATTGGCCAGGCAGCCTTTGCATTTTTCATCAAACCTCATCCAAGCGCGGGATGAAATTTCCATTATGAAATAAAATTAAAATAAATACTTGTGGACAGCATTTTTATCAGTTATATTTTCAGGTGATTGATGCTGATGCATGGATATTTTTTTGCAGCTTTTTAAGTCCTCATTTCAGCTTTTTCAGGTCTGCAGCTCCCTGAGGTAGCTGTCTGCCTTCAGAGAACTTTCTCACAGCGCTCACCCGTGCCAGCAGACAGGTCATCGCCCGCCCACTTCCAGCCCCTACCTGGGCAGCGCTGATCTTTTCAGCGTGCATTTCACGCTGGCTGGCCGTTAATTGGCCAGTCAGTGTGAAATCGCAATCGGGGGCCCATTTCCCAACAGCTCCCAGGCCCACCAATCACACGCGCCTGCCAAAGGTCAAATTCAGGCCCAGGTAACTATAGACCGCCAGTTTAACATTACTTGTCAGGAAGTTACTGGAATATTAGGGATGGGCAATAAATGCTGGCCAAGCCCACATCCCATGAATGAATTTTTAAAAATCATCAGAGACGGAGGACAGAACTCTCACCTGGAAGGGCGGGGGTGGGTGAAGGCAGATGTTAGTACCTGCAGGGGGGTGTTAAAACATCAAAAATGCCAGCATGTCGGAAACTCGATGTGACCCCGTTCGCTTCTGCATTTAACCGGCGCACTTTTGAAAGTATGGGGGGATGGCCCTGTGCAGATGACAGGTCTGTAAATATGCGGAAAGGCAATTGACAGCACATTCAATCCTGCATTCTGGCAGCGCATGGGTTTCCAGTGTCAACAAGGCAAGAGGACAACAGAGATTATTGGGGCTGTGAAATTGAAATGCTGGAAAGCATTAGATGCTGAAACAGGACAACTGCTTTCTGGCCTAGGTGAAAGGCTTTTGTACACATGACTTCTTCTGAGCGCACGCTTTCACTGCTTTGGAGGTAATATCCAACATTTTGGAGATCGCTCCTGATACCTAGTACTTTATTGACTTTGCTCTGCCCTTCCCAGCTGTCGGCCGTCACTGCAACATTGGAGCAGCTTATGCAGCTCTACTTTGGACCTCTGATGAGGAACAAGAGGAGCAGCACCAGTAACGCCAACAGCAGTAGCTCACTTCTCCTTAGCCACCTGCCAGCCCACAGGACACAGGGGGATGGACACAGAATTCCAGTTCGAAGGAGGCTACACCTCCAACACAGGGTTTATAGACAGAGGCTCAGCTTTCTCAACATGTCTGAGCAACAGCGCCTCAGGATGCTCAGGCTTTCACAGCAGGTCATTGCTGACATTTGCAGCCTCCTAGAACACGACCTCCTTCCAAGAGCCCAGGTGGTCACGCGTTGCCAGTAACCATCACAGTTGCCACGATCCTGAATTTCTTTGCCTCCGGCTCCAGCCAGGGATATGTCAGTGGCACCTGCAGGACTTCACAAGCTACTGTGCACAAATGCATGTCGCAGGTGTCTGTCAATGCTGTGTTTGACTGTGTCATCAATTTTGTCCAGTTTGTAACTGCTGAGGCCAGTCAGACACAGAGGGCTGTCAGATTTGCTGCAGTGGCTGGATTCCCACAGGTACAGGGAGTCAAAGACTACAGCATTTGGCAATCAAGGTGCCACAAATCAATTAAGATTAAACATCAATTGAAATGGATTTCACTCAATCAACAGAGAAAAAGGCAGAGTTTATGTTAAAGGTCTGTAAATATTTATCAGAATTCTGATGAAAGGTCACTGACCTGAAATGTTAACTCTTGTTTCTCTCTCCACAGATGCTGTCAGACCTGCTGAGTATTTCCAGCATTTTCTGTTTTTATTTCAGGTCTGCAGTATTTTGCTTTAGCTGTCATTGTTCATGTGATGACTGGAAGACTTTCATGTGTGGCTGTGCAGGTTAACCTGGAAACTGTCATGTTACCTTCACAATGTTCCAATCACATCTCCCACGAACCTTCGCTCCTCCAAACAGAGTCAGCAGGTGGCTCCTTGAGGACAAGGGCTCCCCTCGAAGGATTTGGTTCAGGATACCTGTGAGGAGCCCTACCAGTGATGTGGAGGAAAGGTACAACCGGAGCCATGTGGTCATCAAGCAAGCCATTGGGTTGCTCAAGATGCAGTTCAGGTACCTGGACAGATCTGGGGGCACTGGCAAGGGTATTGAGAACAATAATGGTCTGCTCTGTCTTGCACAACATTGCACTGCATAGAGGGCTGGAGATGCAAGAAAAGTAAGATGATGACCACTCTGTATCCTCAGCGAAAGAGGAGGAGGAGTAGCTGCAGGACAAGAGGAGGAGGAGCCAGATGTGGTCAGGATTCCTGCTACCACTCAGCTATCTGCCAGAGAAGCCCGTGACAGGCTCATACAGGCATGGAACAGCTAATGTGAGTATGTGAAGCAAACATCACAACTCCATTCCCAGAGTCAATAACTCTTTCATCTCACTAACACCCTTTCCTCATCTTCCACTCTGGTCGTACCATTCTCCTCAAGGCTGATGGCCATTTGGCAGGCGAGAGGCAACAATGGAAATGACTGGACAATGGAGAATTGAAACAAAGTTTATTCTTTATTAACATTTTTTATAACATGTGACTTCACTATAAACACCCAAGTGATTCCCCTTGTAGAACTAAAATGCTCCCTTTTCCTATTCTACATGGTGTTCCTCCTGTGGCTTCAGCTGAGCGAGAGACAGGCTGTTCATTCCCTTGCTCTGACAGCTGAGGTGCCCATGGAGGACATGCTCTGGGCTTGGAGCCCATGAGGGCCCTGTCAGAGAATGCTCCACCTGCACCTGTACAGATGCAAACTTGGTCATTGAGGTCGGAGGCAGCAATGAGGGGTGAGGGGGCGTGCAGGGAAAAGGATGAGAAGTGGGAATGCTTTGAACACAGTCCCCAAACCCATGTTCCGTTTCTCTATCTTTCATCTCATGGCCCACCTGCACCTCCCTGCTGGCCAAGAGTTGGAGAGCATTGAATGCACTTGGTGACCTGCCATATCTGATGGCCCACGCAGATGGCCAGTCTTTCCATGGAGATGGACATCAGTGCAAAGACCTGAGACATAATGTGCTCATCTGGAGACCGACTCCTCCAGTTTCTCTCCAATGTTGCTTCTGGAAATGCTGACAGAAACTCACATATTTTCTGTTGCTGATCCAGAATAGCCCTCTTTGTGGATGACCCCTGATGCTCTGCACCCAGCTGGGCAGAGTTTGGATTGCCCCGAGCTACTTGATGGGTATAGTCCACTGTTGTCTCCTGTCTCCAACACCTCCTCCTGCTCACTTCTAATATGTGGCTGAGCATGTGGAAATTCAACTAACTGCCCTCAGCCATGTGGCTGAGCAAGTGTGTCTGAGATGGTGAAAGGTGCATATGAGTCATGTAATAGTGCTTCCCCAGCATATGTGCCCTCCTCTAAGGAGCCTCAACCTCCTCCCACAACAGCTCCTGCATCATGCTTGAAGGACCCATGGGAAATGAAAGACATGAATTAGAATTGACATGGGGAAAAGATTCAGAACCCTACGTGCTGCAGATCTTGTCATTTCAGTTAGTGGTGACAGCAAATCGACATCAGTGATTGCGATGTGCCAATTGGCAGCATGATTTCTATTTGTCACCAGGTTTCTGGGAGAACCCCATCCCTCCATGGTCATTGACCAGGTACACTGCCACTTTGCCAACCTCCATGGCCTCCTCTTACACAGCCATCAGTGTGGCTATTACTGGAAGGCTAGACCCCAATTCTCTGCAGAACAGATGCAGAACTCCAGAGAGAGGCAAGGAGAGAAAGCAGAGAACTATGACTGTCAGAAACATTTATGGAGGGCGTCTATGAGGGATGGGTGTGAGATGACAATAGGATGAGTGTAAGTGCTAGTGTTGACTGGTCAGACAGGATGTGAGGAGGTGTTTCGAAAGAGAGGAATGGGTGGGACTGTGAGGTGTGTTGGTCTGAGGAATACTGTGCAGGAGAATGCTGGGGACGTCTGAGTATGGGAGAGTGGTGCGTGGATGCCATTCACCTTTCCTTCCCCCATGAGGCCATTGAACCTCTTATGGCATTGTATTCAACTGTGAGGCACCACACTCCTGCTGCTGGCCTCCTCAGCTACTTTGAGTTGCTTCTTTTATTTGAGAGGGTTAGAGTTACGGTTAGGGTATCAAGGTTTATGGAAAAAATGCAGGCAAATGGAGATACAGATCAACCATGATGTCTTCGAATGAATAGGCTTGAGGGACTAAATTGCCTTCTCCTGTTCCTACATAAGAGTGAGAGTAAGAGAGAAAAATGATGCTAGAATTTTTTTTATCTTTTCATTCTCTGACCTCTGTAACCTATAACTGGCCCAAAATTCAGCCACCTTTAAAGATTCCTGCATAATGTCCCACTTGGCCATCACCCTTATCTTCACTTATCCTCATTGGCTCCCCCTTCCCAAATATATTTAATTTTAGGGCCATTTTTGGTATAAATTGCATCAGCTTTTGCCATAGGTGTGGATACCAGTGAGCATTAGCGCTACTGCCTCTGGCGAAAGACTTAGTCTGTGTCTGTAGCTTCTTCAAAGGCTGAAGCAGGGACCTCAAAGTAGTATTTCAGACAAGTTGTCTCAGTAAACATCCAATTATGGGACACACACAAAGCACCTCAGCAAAAGCTGACAAATCAACTACAGCAGTAACATTTCCCAAGACCAGATAAGTGATCTTAATATCGCCAATTAGCCCAATTTCACAATAGCTCCTTTTCAAATGTGCTTAATTAGCATATCCTTCAATAGTAGTCCGTTTCTGAAACTGGGCTTGTTACCGTCTTACACAATAACTGTGCCTTGATCCTGGCCTGAGAACGATCAACTTAATTACTTGACGTCTAGGCATTATTGGCAGGAACAGCCACACGCTGAAGCTAAAGCGTGACCCAACCCCACCACAAAGCAAGTGCACAGTGAACGTCAAGCTGAGCATGCTAACTGTGTTGGCAAGGAAAAGTCTTGAGTTTGAAGAGTTGACTGAGGGCGGAATCGTCCATTGCCGTTGACGGTGAGCATGCTTGGCGGCGTGAGCGGACAATATGGCGGGAAGGCCAAAAACCATTTTCCTGCCATCATGAAACCGGTTTGCAATCATCCACTCCACTCATCAATGGTGGGCCGCGTTTCCTGCCGCCACATATCGGGAACTTCATTTTAATACATCTGCATCTCACCATAAGCCCTGCTCGCCAGAATCATCCCCCCCACGCTGGATCACCTGGGCACATCGGTGTCATTGCACGCCGACGTGTCCCACAACAGCATATACAAGGCGTGCACCTGGTGGGCTGCACTTCGAGGGGAACTCAGAGATGAGTGCACGGTAACGTTGCGGAGCACTCGTGAGGATCGCCTGTTGGACCCCAAGGTTGAGGCGCCGCTCATTCAGGCGAGGGCACAGGCAAGTCGCTTTTTCCCGGTTGGCTGACAGAGCAGTGCCGAGGGTTGGGGTGGGGAGGGAAGCAGCCACGCATTAGGGAGACCTTATATAAAGTGACCATTCCTCCGCAGCTGAGACAGTTCAGATGCAGCCACATTGACATGCTTGGAGTCGGGCCTCTAGCATATCTGCCCACTCGAGCAATGCAGGGCATGGAAGTGGCACCAAATGTTCCAGAGCTCATCGCCCCTCGGGCACAGACTGCACACTAATAAGTGTTTTAAAGGACTGCAGAACAGTTGGACGACTGGGCATGTTGTACAATCTCCTTGCTAGAGCTGGCCATGGAGCAGCCACTGGTGGAGGTGCCCTCAGCCCCTTGCAATGTCATCATCCCAGTTTGGACCAGTCTCCCCCATGGATTAAGCTAACAGTGCAGCCTTGCAGTGCAGGTTAGGAGAATGTCTGCGCCTGAGCTGAGGGCACAACATGCAGTGCAGTGGGCAAAGCTGCCACCAATTGGTCTGATGAAGTGATGCGGAGGTGGTTGGGGTTTCGGACAACCCTGCAGTGCACTAAACTCTGGCCATCCAAGTGGAGGTCAGTCAGCACTCTCTGGGATGCATTAAGGGGCCTTCAGGCTTAACCAAGAGAGGTTCTTAGTCCACCTATGTTACCCCCACATATCTTTCTTTCATCCGGCAGGAAGAATACATCAGGAGCATTGTTGTCCTAGCTGTATGCCTCATGGCGGAGACGAAGGAGAAGAGAGCGACAGAAGCGCCTGGTTGGGCAGAGGGAGGAGCAGCATCCTCGGGAAGAAGAGGCGTCTGGGGCCTAGCTAGACCCAGGGTTGGCGCTTGTCATTCCTGCAGATGACCAAGAACCAGTGTCACTGAAGGCTGCGCATGTCCAGGGAACTGGTTGGTCACATCTGCCACCTGCTGCAGGATTTGGCACCACATGCCAGTGGCTGTGAAAGCGACTACAGTGCTCAATTTTTATGTCAGTGGCTCCTTTAGGGGCTCCACAGGTGACCTCTGTGGGATATCGCAAGCCTCCATGCACAATTGCATCCATGAGGTCACGGATGCCATCATCGTGAAGGCACACAACTGTGTGCATTTTTGCCTGGGATCAGGAAAGCCAGGAATCAAGAGCACTGGATTTGCCCAGTTCTCAGGTTTCCCACAGCTGCAGGGTGCCATCAACTGCTCTCACGTGGCACTCAATCTCTGTAGCAACAGACAGTCAACTGTGTCAGCCGCAAGGGCTTCCACTCGCTGAATGTTCATCCTACAGGGCTGCACATGGTCCCCAAGGAATGCCCACAACTCCTACATTCTCAGTAGGTCTCAGATCCCTGACGTCTTCCTGGGTCCAGAGAGGCTGCAGGGTTGGCTCTTCGGGAACAAGGGCTACCCACAGAGGTCATGGCTGATGACACCCATGGTGCGGCCTCAAAGTGCAGCAGAGAGAAGATACAACAAGGCTCATGCTGCAACTCGTACATTGGTGGAGCAAATCATCAGGATATTGAAAATGAGTTTCCTGTGCCTGGACCGGCCTAGCAGAGCCCTGAAATATAGTCCACAAAGGGTGTCATGCATCGTCGTCACCTGCTGCGCCATTCACAATCTGGCACTGCAACCGAAGAGGAGCTGGCTGAGGTGGAATTGGAAGAGCTGCACATCTCCTCCGATCGACATCGACAGGGCTGAAGGACCTCGAAGGCAAGGATGACGGTGATGAGGCCATCACACTGGCCAGTTGCAGCAGGCACGCCTGGGAGGCCCTCATATCTGCTAAATTTGTGGAGGATGTCAACGACATGCTGTGAAGAGACACCTTAATCCTCACGTTGCATCTATGAACATTTGACTCCGGTCTGGCTCATGTTGGAGTTGTATAGAACCTTGGTGAGGCCACAGCTGGAGCACTGTGTGCAGTTCTGGTCGCCACATTATAGGAAGGATGTGATTGCACTGGAGGGGGGTGCAGAGGAGATTCACCAGTATGTTGCCTGGGATGAAACATTTAAGTTATGAAGAGAGGTTGGATAGACTTGGGTTGTTTTCGATTGAGCAGAGAAGACTGAGGGGCGACCTGATCGAGGTGTACAAGATTATGAGGGGCATGGACAGGGTGGATAGGAAGCAGCTGTTCCCCTTAGTTGAAGGGTCAGTCACGAGGGCACATAAATTCAAGGTGAGGGGCAGGAGGTTTAGGGGGACGTGAGGAGAAACCTTTTTACCCAGAGGGTGGTGACAGTCTGGAATGCAATGCCTGCGAGGGTGGTGGAGGCGGGTTGCCTCACATCCTTTAAAAAGTACCTGGGTGAGCACTTGGCACGTCATAACATTCAAGGCTATGGACCAAGTGCAGGTAAATGGGATTAGGTAAGTAGGTCAGGTGTTTCTCACGTGTCGGTGCAGACTCGATGGGCCAAAGGGCCTCTTCTGCACTGTGTGATTCTGTGATTCTGATGGCAGTGCACATACCCTCTGTGATAAGGCTCCTGACAAAGGTGCTGGGAGCACACGGAGAGAATGACGGAACTCTGTGCCGTCGCCCAGGACATTCTGGTAGCAGTGATAAGCCCCATTGAGGTGCAGGCATGACTGATGTGTCCAGTGACTGTGAAGACTCATCGTCAGTGTGCTGGGGAGGTTGCACAAAGCACAGGGAGGAGGCCCTGGACTGAGGCACCTGCCTCTATCTTGTGCAGGGACCAAGGTTCCACATCTGAGTGACACAAATACTACTCATCAGAACAAGGAGCCATAGGCAAGGAGACATTCTTGGGATGAAAGCATTCATATGACACTCTGAAGGACAGTCATACGGACTCGAAGCATTAACTCTATTTCTCTCTCCATAGATGCTGTCAGACCTGTTGAGTTTTCCCAGCATTTTCTCTTTTTATTTCAGACATTTAAGGGAGTTTATTAACAAAGAGAACATTATGTACAAGTGATTAACACCCGTGCCCAGGCTGTGCAACTCAGCTGTGGCTCAGTTCATAGCACCCTCACCTTTGAGTCAGAAGGTTGTGGGTTCATGTTCCACTCCAGCACTTTGAACAAAAAAAAAGTCAAGAACTGTGAATGTACTCGAAAGAGTTACATCTTATTACCCCCTTTTTGTGGTCTTGTGGAGTCCGTGGACCACACATATATAGGGTGTCATAGGCTGCACTCCCTTTTTAGTTATTTAAAAAACCTTTTGTTACTGTTTTGTTTGCACTTCAGTCCCACGCTCCTGATCTACGGACGCCCGGTGCGGAAGGGGGTCGGGAAGGAGGAGGACCTCCTCGTGAACCTGCTCCTGGGCCTGGCCAGGTTGGCCATTAACAGGTCCAGGCAGCGGGCGATCGAGGGGGGAGTCTCGCCCGATTGTTTGTCCCTCTTCCGCGGCTACATTCGCGGCCGGGTGTCCCTGGAGAGGGAGCACGTGGTGTCTGCCGGCACCATCGAGGCCTTCCGTGCCCGGTGGGTGCCGCGGGGACTGGGGTGTTTTGTTGACCCTTTAATCACATTTTGGTTTGATGTTTCTAAGGTTCCTTTAAAGTTTTTCCTTGATTTTACAGCTGACCTGATTTAGGGGCTGTGCTTGATTTCTCCCTTGTTTTTGTTAATTTAGTTAATTGTTTTGACTCGAAAAGAGTTACATCTTATTACCCTTCCTAACCCTGCTGTCCTGATGCTCCCCTGATGTTTACAGCGGAAATGGAGGCAGCCTGCTGACTGCCAGGCCCTGCCTGTGATGACCTTGACGGGCGTCCTCTATATGGCCGAGACCTGGAGGCCCTGGCCTGCTTTCAGGGTCCTGCTGTGTGGGAGTGGCACCCTCTTAGGCCTGTGGAGCTGGAGCTGCTGGGGTCACAGGGAGAGGGGATTTGGATGGACCGGACACTTCTGGAGTCACCTAGGTGGATGGCCCCGGGGTGTGCACCTGCTCCTTTCTATGGGCAGTCAAGGGCCCCTGGTTGACTCCTTGAGGAGAAGCGGAAGCTGGAGTGAGATTGAGCTGCCCCGCACATCTCCCACCTTGACATTGTTGGAAACCAACTATAACGTCAGCGATGGAGTTCAACCCATGCTGTAGTGCAGGACCAATGTCCTAGACCAAGGTCTCCATGGCAGCCGCCATCCTACCAATGTTGACTTCGGTGCATTGGCATGCCAGTGCTATCAACTCACATTGAAGGTGGATGGACTCCTCCATCATGCCTTGCAATCTGAGGAGTGCAGCGGACATCCCTTTCTGATGTTCCCGAGCTTGCCTTTGCAGCTCCAGCAACTGTGACATGACCAAGTCCAGAGACCCGTCATCTGACTCAGACTCAGGTTTCTGATCTCCAGCAGTCCTCCAAGTGCCGGAAACCTGAGAAGTCCCTGCCGCGCCTGTAGTGGATCAGACAGTGCTATGTGCTCACCAAGGTTGTGATCCCGAGGCTACCTGAAGCTTGGTCCCACCGAGGCGTGTGTCTCTGCACTGGTTGGAGAGCGTGGGTGAGCGCTGTCATGGGTCTTCAATGATGATTTCAGCAGATTCCTCTTCTGAAGCATCCTTGGGGCTTGAGGTCCTGGGTCATGGCATCCCTCGGCTGTTTCCCAGATATTACTGCAAAAGCAAGGAGAGATAATTAGTGCATGGCAATGACCTATGAAAGAGGACACATCACTCACATGGTAGTCTGATGGATGTTGCACTGCTGGATCCTCACTTGGTTGAGCATCGCCGACCTCACTGTCAGCACAGGAACGGTCCAAACATTCGCTGGCCAGCTGGATGACTCTATTTTCAAAGTCCGCGAAGGCCTTGATTTCATGCATTACTCCACCAGTCTGTGACCTCTCCCTTTTGGTGTGTGCCCGCTTGTCATGCATGAATACAAATGGAGAGAGTGTAAGCAGGACACTTGGCAGGCCAGATGATAAGTATGCCTGGCATGTGTGGGTGGTGAGTGGTGCCATGGATGGGATGACGACATTGAAGGTATGTGTGAGAGAGTGAATGATTATGCCCCTTGAACCGGCAGTGAGTGAGATCCCTGTGGATGTGTGATGGGTTTGTGAGTGTGTGAGTTGAGAGTGATGAGAAGAGTAACTCACCCTGGCGGAACAGAGGAGACCATTCATCCTCTTTTGGCACTGGGCGGCTGTCCTCTTTTGCAGGGCGTTGGTGCCTCCCACCGCCTCCCATGCTGGACTTTTCACCTTGTTTGCTGGCCTTCCCTAGAAAGGGGGTAGAAGACATCGCGGTGGGCCTCAGCTGTGTCTAGTAGGTGCTCGAGGGAGGCATCAGTAAATCTGGGGGTTGCATGTTTCCTCCTTTTGGCAGCCATGACTTTGCAGCAGCTTCCTGTCCCTTGAAGAGCACTAGCTCTTTGCAGGAGTGGCCTTTAAATATGGAGCCCAGTTTACTGAAGGCCTGAGGTGACGGTGTGGTGGGCCGCCTACTAGCGGCCCAACGTGTTTTCAGGGAATGCATGATTAATGAGGCAGGTTTTGGACAATACGGTGTGAAAAGCCGCCATTGTGGCCAGCAAGTAAAGCGTCCTTTTTCCTACCCGCTACCACACTTACTGCGAATCTGGGATGATTCCGCCCTTAGAGGCAAAGAACAGTTGTTGTGGCACACTAGCCTCTCTGAGCATTATTTGATGCTGCTGTGGCTTATCCTGTAGAATACAGAATCAAAGCACAATCAACAAGGGAAGGCATTTGTCAGAAGAAAACTCGACAGAACAAAGCTGACCTGCTCCTAAGAATTAACATTTTTTCTATGTTATTTTTGGATCCAGAAATCAATCACTTTCATCTCAAGATATCCCAAGATATTCTATAAGTATATCAATGGGAAGAGGATAACCAGGGAAAGAGTAGGGCCCATTAGAGACCAAGGAGGCAATCTATGGGTGGAGCCAGAGGACATTGGTAGAGTGTTGAACGAATACTTCACATCCGTCTTCACCCAAGAGAATGAGGATGAAGGTATGGAACTCGGGGAGAGAGACTGCGAGGTTCTTGAGCAAATTGATATAGGGAGTGAGGAAAAACTTTTTTACCCAGAGGGTGGTGGCATTCTGGAATGCGCTACCTGGGAGGGTGGTGGAGGCGGGTTGCCTCGCATCCTTTAAAAAGTACCTGGATGAGCACTTGGCACGTCATAACATTCAAGGCTGGTAAATGGGGTTAGGTAGGCAGGTCAGGTGTTTCTCACGTGTCGGTGCAGACTCGATGGACCGAAGGGCCTCTTCTGTGCTGTGTGATTCTGTGATCTCAATCTAATGACTAAATAAATCCCATGACCATGTCTCCCTCCTTAGAATCAAGATACAATGCCATTCTTCACTTCCCTTCATCTATTTTCCATATTGAAATCTTTGCTTCTTTTTCCCTAACCATTTTGTGAATGAAACCATTCCTATGTCAGCAAAAAAAAATAGAAAGGCAGTTTGGTACACTGAGGGTTAACACAGTGTTGTTGGTGAAGCATTCAGAACGTGAGAAGAAGGCAGAGACTCAACCTCGCTTCCCACAAGCAGACTAATCCTTCATTCATCCGTATGTTCAATGTTACTGCTCACAGAATCACTTGCCCGGGGACATAGCCATGAATCAAAGTGACACACTCCTAACTAGAATGCAGCAGATGCCTTGTAACCCTTTCAGGTTCTCCTGCCTTGCTTCTGCACCAACATTAGAAAGGTACTGAGTGGGACATTATTTCCTCCTTCCCTGCAATCCTCAAATTTGGGCTTCCCCAATTTTCATTGCCCATTTCTTCAGCCACCTGAACCCAAAGCTTTAGAATTGCCTCTCTAAAACTTACTGCCTTTCTATCATCCTTTAAAATGCTCCTTGAAGCCTACTTCTTTGACCAAGCTTTTGGTCACCTGAACTCATCTGAGTCTGCTTTGTTGCTGTCCATTGCTAGGGACACAGGGAAGTTGCTCCTTTGAAGTAGCTCCCAAGAGACTTACGGGATGAATGTGATTAAGAGGCGGGCACCCCTTGTACTGATTATCCAATCTCTTGTAATGTGAATGCAGGGTTTCAGTGAACTCATTCTGCCTGTCTGACTGACAGCAACTCATCTTCAAAGTGACTAGAACAGCTAAACATACTTATCCTGCCTCTTTCAGCAGGTGGTCAGAGAGGGTGAAGTTGACTCTGGAGGGCATCTTGTGTGATAGGCGGAATGATGACATGCAGTGGCGGGGGTGGTTCAATGTGTTTGTTGAAAACCCGAATCAGAAGTAGACATGGTGTTACACGGAACGTACAGCAGAGAAACAGCCCATTCAACCCGAACGGTCCATGCTGGGGCTTATGCTCCACGCGAACCTCCTCCGATCCTATTTTCTTTTCACTCCTCTCAGCATTTCCTTCTAGCCCTTTCTCCCTTGTGTACTTACCTGGATTCCCCTTAAATGCTGACAAGTTAAAACACATTTAAATTTAACTTTTGTAATTTAAAATGTCAATTATTTTCCTTTCATTAATTGTCATTTTTTTGCCAAGTGCCAGTCTGTATCGTGTTTTCGTGTTTTGCCTTCACACAGAGCTGTCCTTTATTCTACCATTAACACTTACTCTGGATCAATGCTTTATTTCTTTACTACAACCATTACCACTCACTTTGTCTTTTGTTCCTTGATATCTTTGTCATTTAATCTCCCTTGCCTTCCTTTTGTTCTACCTGACCCTCCTCCTTTTTCAGCAACATAAAACCCATCACTTTCTTCGGCTTCAAAAAAGTCACATTGGACTCAAAACATTAACCCTGTATCTCTCTGCGTAGACACTGCCAGGGCTGCTGAGTTTTTCCAACATTTTCTGTTTTATTTCAGATTACCAGTATCTGCAGAATTTTGCTTTTAATTATTTTCCTAAACGGACATAGTGCAGTGTTAGAAAGAGGATCAATCCATTCAAATTCACTGACGACTACTTTAGTAATGAAAGCAAGACACTCAAGAAACTGGTGTCTGCAGGCTCCAGCTCTCAAAACTGAATTATCTTTGAAATGAGGTGACAAGGTAAGTTTGTAAGTAAAAGTAACTTCAAAAGTTAATTTTTCACCTGACCTGTATCTGCCAAGTGTAATTTATTTTTTGTTAACTTTGCACATGTTGATGGCAATGGCTGGCAACAGGTCAGGCACAATGCACGATGAGTGCATCACTGAGCTACTTTTTGTAGTGGCATATAGTGTGCAAGGCTGTTTTAAGCAATTACACAACCATTCAGCAGAGGGAGCCCCATTCAAGAAATAATCCCAACCTTCATTTAGTTGGAGAGGCAGAGGGCCGACAATTTAGAACTCCAGACACAGTGAGCTGAATAGGAATGTGGAGAATCACAGGATCTTGCAGAAGAAGTTGTTTCCTTTCAACTTTATTTCATCCCAATTCCACAAACACACAGGTCTGAACCCCTGAACCTCCCACTCTGTTGACAGCCAATTTAATAGTCGACATGATCTGTTCCTTCCACGTTCAGTTGGAATGAGGTGTTTGAGCCAGTACTCATTTTTGAGGTGGATTCATTACCACTGGAAACTTGGTTCAGTGAAATACAAGAAAGGATGGTCTTCACCTTATCCACCTGAACACTTTCAGGAACTCCAACAATTTTCCTTTTGACTCCTGAATTACGTGCTCATTGTTGGGAGCTTGATAAGGGGGGAAACAAATGTTCATTGGCCCCTGCATATGCGAAACATCATTAAAAAAGCAAGAACATGTGCTCGTCATTCTTATCTAGCAGAGTAGCAAACACACTCAGTGTGCTTTACAACTTCAGATGGAATAACATCCTGATATACAATGTCACTCAAAAAAAACAATTTCCCTGCTCATTATGCTTTTTCGCTTATCATAATCAATCTAGTTGTCCCTCTGTTTTCTTGTGCTAATCCAAGGATCTTCATCCAGCTAATTTTCAACAGGTGCAGGTAGCAGCAGGTCTTCACATGAACCAGGAGAAGGCTACTCGGCCCTTTAAGCCTGCTCCGCCATTCAATAAAATCATGGCTGATCTGATTGTAACCTCCTGCCTACCCCCGGTAACCTTTCACCCCCTTGTTAATCAAGAATCTATCCGGCTCTGCCGTAAAATAATCGAAGACCTTTCTTCCACTGCCATTTGAGGAAGGGAGTAACAAAGACACATGACTCTCTGGGAGAAAAAAATGTCTTAAATGAGCGACCCCTTATTTTTAAACAGTGACTCCTAATTCTAGGATTCTCCTACAAGAGGAAACATCCTCTCCACATCCACCCTGTCAAGACCCCTCAGGATCTTAAAGGTTTCAATTAAGTCACCTCTTGCTCTTCTAAACTCCAGTGGATTCAAAACTAACCTGTCCAGCCTTTCCTCATTAGACAACCCGCCCATTCCTGGTATTAGTCTAGTAAACCTTCTCTCAACTGTTTCTAACGCATTTACATCTTTCCTGAAATAAGGAGACCAATACCGTACACAATACTCCAGATGTGGTCTCACCAGTACCTGCACGCTTGAAGCATAGCCTTCCTACTTCTGTATTCAATTCCCCTTGCAACAAATGATAACATTCTATTAGCTTTCCTAATTACCTGCTGTACCTGCATACTAGCCTTTTGTGATTCATGCCTCAGACACCCAGGTCCCTCTGAATCTCAGAGCTCTGCAATCTCTCACCATTTAGATAACGTGCTTCTTTTTTATTCTTCCTGCCAAAATGGACAATTTCACATTTGCCCACATTACCTTCCCCACTATCAATTTATTTTGGTGATGTTCAATCCTTATGGCCTGTGAATGTTTCCCTGACAATAAAACAATAGAAAGACTGTCTTTGCAAACAGGTATTAATGAATGGCTGCATATAGTGACACTGCAAATTCTGGCCAGAATGGAGATCATTGAATAATTCTCCCATCAATGAATGTGTTGAAGGTAAACTGTCTCTTTCACTGGTTCATCAATCAACGGTGATGCTACAGAAAACTAAACTGGTTACTCTTCTAATGCAGTCCCTCGGGACCGAGGATGACTTGATGAATCGTATTACTCTGGTTCTGAGATAGCTCGTAAGTCCAATGCACAATCTGCAGACCCTGCCACATGTGGGGCAGGTGCTTCTTGTGAAGTAGATGAATTGTTTGGAGATTAGTGCACTCTTCTGATGCCTCGACTTCACCTCTGCGTATTCTCGACGAAGCCTCTCGATGTGTTCAGTGCCTCCCTGAATGAGCCTTCTCCATATTGGTCAGTCACAATCCGGGGTCTCCCATGATTTGACTGGTAAGTTTGACTTCTCTAGGGATGCTTTGAGGCATCTCTTCCCTACCCTCTAAGCTATCCCTGACCTTACTTTTGTTCCTACCTGACCCTCCTCATTTATCAACAGCAAAAAACTGATCATTTTCTTCAGTTCCGAAGAAGTCACGTTGGACTCGAAACATTAACTCTGTTTCTCTCTCTGCAGACACTGCCAGACCTGCTGAGCTTTTCTTGTCCTCCTTGGAGTCTCTTGCCATGACCAAGCTCCGAGTAGAGCAGTTGCTTTACGAGTCTTTCAGGCATATGAATGAGCTGGTTTTGAGTGATTAGCACCTCGATGCTGGGCATATTGAGCTGTGAGAGGATGCTGCTATTGGTCCAACTTCACAGTGGATCTAGAGGATCTTGCCAAGGCACCCCTGGTGGTACTTCTCCAGTGCTTTGTGTTGCCTGCTGTAGGGTCCCCAAGTCTCCAAAGCATAGAGGAGCATGGGGTTCACTGCTGCCTGGTAAACCATGGCCTTAAATTTGGGTTTGAGATCCTGGTCCTCAAAATACTCTTTTCCTGAACCGGTTACTAAATTGCCTCGATACATTTGCTACGTTAAAGGTGTTATATAAATACACCTTGCTGATCAGCACATGACAAGCATGTAAATACATATTAAAAATACATTGACATGTGCTTTGGCTCTTAAGTATCAGTTTAGCCAAGCTGTTCCAGTACAGCTACAACACTGGCATCAATCTGATAATGTGGAAAACTGCTCAGGTATGTCCTATTTACAAAAAGCAGGACAAATTGCCCCAGCAGCAGGTCAGCACTGGGGAACCATCCAGACCCGGCTTCTCTACTATTTTACCAGACTCCGCCTCCTCCGTTCCTGTCAACCAGAGGGAGCTGGTAAAATTCAGCTCTGAGCGACCACCCATACTCAACATTGAACTGTGAGAATTTGAAGGATCTGGCTCACTCCAGCATGGAATGAGCCCAATGCAAAGAAGTTCATGGCCACGAATCTAAGTTTGCTGATGATATAAAGCTAGGTGGGAATGCAACCTGTGCAGAAGATACAGAGAGACATAGACAGGTTAAGTGAGTGGGCGACAAAGTGGCAGATGGTGTATAATGTGGGCAAGTCTGAGGTTTTTCACTTTGGTCACAAGAATAGAAGAGCAGAATATTTTTTTAAAAGGCATGAAATTTGTAAATGTTGATGTTCAGAGAGACTTGGATGTACTCGTACAGGGAACATAAAAACTTAGCTTGCAGGTACAGCGAGCAAATTAAGATAGTAAATGGCACGTTGGCCTTGCAAGGGGATTTGAATACAAGAATAAAGAAGTAGTGCTACAATTGTATGGGGCTTTAGTGATATTACACCTAGAGTACAGTGTGCAATTTTGGTCTCTATGTTTAAAGAAGGATATACATGCATTGGAGGCAGTACAGTTGAAGGTTCACTAGATTGGCCCCTGGGATGAGAGGGTTGCCCTATGATGAGAGGCTGAGTAAATTGCATCTACATTCACTAGAGTTTAGAAGAATGAGAGGTGATTTTGTTGAAACATTCAAGATTAGGACATGGTGGATACTGAGACAATGGTGCAATTCTCTGCGATTTTTCGTGGCCCGTCCAACCTTACGGTTAGCGGACGGGCGAATCGGCCAGGCGGCCTTTACATTTTTCATCAAACTTCACCCAAGGGCGGAATGAAACTTCTGTTAGGAAATAAAATAAAAAGAAATACCTGGAGAGAACATTTTTATGAGGTATGCTTTCAGGTGCTTGATTGTGATGCCTGGGCATTTTTTTGCAGATTTTTTTCATTATTTGCAGGTCTGCAGCTCCCTGAGGCTGCTGTCTGCCTTCAGCCAGCTCTCTCGCAGTGCTCACCCACGCTCGTGGTGACATCATTGCCCGCCCTCTTCCTGTCCCCGCCCCGGCAGCGCTGAGCTTTTCAGAGCGCGTTTCACACTGGCTGGCCGTTAATTGGCCAGCCAGCATGAAATCGCGGTCGGGGGCCAATGGCGGTCGGGGATCTGTTCCCTAGTCCCTCCCAGGCCCGCCAATCACGTGTGCCCGACGACCAAAAAATTCAGGCCATTGTTTCCCTTGGCTGGGAAATCTAGAACAACGAGAACAATTTCAGGGTAAGGGGCTGATCATTTAGGACTGAGATGCGGAGAAATTTCTTCACTGAAAGGTTTGTGAATCTTTGGAATTCTGTACCCCATAGGGTTGTGGGTGCTCCATCGTTGAATATATTTATGCTGAGGTCGACAGATAGTTGGTTTCTCAGGGAATCAAGGGATAAGGGGAGCAGTTATACCCAAGATTGGCCACAATCATACGGAATTGTGAAGTAGGCTCGACAGGAAGTATGGTCTTCTCCTGCTCCTATTTCTGATGTTCTTATGTACCTTAGCACTGTCAATGCCATCTTTGCTCTACTCTGAGGCTGTAGGTTTGCCAGCAATGGGTGGCAGATTTCTGTGAGCACTTTCTTAGTGAAAGGGAAATATCACACGCGCTGTTCCTCATTGAGGCTGTGATAGGAGAAGTGCTCACTGAAGACCCTTGGCGGATATGACCACCTGCTGGGAGCCTTCTCCCCAGCCTCCTCCTTCCTCTTCAAGCAGGATGCCATCCTCTGCATCATCGCTTGATCATTCTCCCCGTCATGGTGTAGACCAAGGGAGATAGAGACCGTAGCGCTCATGACTGAGACCAAGTGATATGAGTCGAACCCTTGAGGCAGAATTTTACGAGTGGCGGGGTTTCCGAGTTTCGTGGCTGTGACTGCATTGCTGTTTGTGGAATCTTGCTGCGTGTGAATTGGCTGCCACATTTCCAAAGTCACATCAGCACTTCAAAGAATTACTTCATTGCCTGTGAAGTGCTTTGGGCTATCCTCAAGTTGTGAAAGGCACCACAGAAACACAAAACCTTTTCTTTCTTTACTTGGACAGCAAACCGCACTACACACAGTAAGTATAGAAATATGCAAACTTAGTCACTGGATATTGTGTCATCCACACAGATGCAGGCTGCCCCGCAGCTATTTAACACTCCAAGGAGCAGTAATTAGCTGCAAAGCAGGATTCCACTCCTCACTCCACAGGAAGTCCTGCCTCAGAGAGCTGCCAGCCAATCTTTAGCTGACAGTTCTGTATTCTCTGCTGGGGAGATGGTGGCGTAGTGATAATGTCACTAGACTAGTAATCCAGAGGCCCACTGGGCTAATGTACTGGGGACAAGGGTTCAAATCCCACAGATTTGACTGGCAGCTGTTGGAACTTAAATTCAATTAATAATCTGGAATTGAAGAGCTGGTCTCAGTAGAGATGACCAGGAATCCATTGCTGATTGTTGTAAAAACCCATCTGGTTCACTAATCCCCTTTAGGGAAGGAAAACTGCTGACCTGGAATACATGTGACTCCAGACCCACAGCAATGTGGTTGACTCTTAACTGCCCTCTGAAATAGCCTAGCGAGCCACTGGGTTCAAGGGCAATTAGGAATGGGTGACAAATGCTGGCCTTGCCAGTGATGCCCACATCCCAAGAATGAATACATTTTTTTTAAAAGTCCCAGCAGCACTACTGGGAGCAGTGGCCACTGCTGGGCCGACAAGCAGTCCCAAAATTCTACGTCCTGGAGCCGAGGAAGGAGGAAAGTATGGGGGTGTCGGGGCGGGCGACTAGCAGGTGGTGGGGAGAAGGGGTCGGGGATCGTGATGACAAGGCCAGGTTGGGAGGGAGTTTTGGGGAGGGGGCAATGGACAGATTCGGTGCGGGCGGGGTGGGGTGGGGCGATCTCAAAAGGGGCCGATAATGGGGACACTTCCCCCCCCACCCCTGTTTCCCACTCGAGGTCAGAACAGAGTGATCTGCATTACATGCTGACTGAAGTCACCATCTGCCTACTCTGCATACTTAGCTGCACGACCTCACCAAAATGGTGTCTGGCATGGCCAGCACAAGAATTGAGTGTGAGCAGTATGGTCATTTTGGACCTGAATTGGCAGACTAGCACTGGGAAGACAGGTGTTGTGCAACCAAATTTTGCCACCATTACCTGGTCAGTACTGCATTGCTGTTTGTGGAATCTTGCTGCGTGTGAATTGGCTGTCACATTTCCAAAGTCACATCAGCACTTCAAAGAATTACTTCATTGCCTGTGAAGTGCTTTGGGCTATCCTCAAGTTGTGAAAGGCACCGCAGAAACACAAAACCTTTTCTTTCTTTACTTGGGCAGCAAACCTCACTACACACAGTAAGTATAGAAATATGCAAAGTTAGACACTGGATATTGTGTCATCCACACAGATGCAGGCTGCCCCTCAGCTATTTAACACTCCAAGGAGCAGTAATTAGCTGCAAAGCAGGATTCCGCTCCTCACTCACTGGGAAGACAGGTGCTGTGCAACCAAATTTTGCCACCATTACTGGTCAGTACTGCATTGCTGTTTGTGGAATCTTGCTGCGTGTGAATTGGCTGTCACATTTCCAATGTCACGTCAGTACTTCAAAAAAAATGGTTCATTGCCTGTGAAGTCCTTGGGGCTATCCTCAGGTTGTGCAAGACCTTTCCTTTCTTTAGTTGGCCAGCAAATCACACTACACCCAGTAAGTACAGAAATATGCAAGGTTAGTCACTGGATATTGTGTCATACCAAACCATCTGCCCAATAGCTATCGTTACAAGACATTCAGTTCATTACATGAATTTACATTTGTGAAGTGACAATCAAACTGAAAAATAATTGTCTCAGCAAAACATCTGACTTTAGAATGTGACCATTATCGCACATATGAAAGGTGTGTCATTTTGTTCATGTCTGCATTTTGGTTAGAAATGCATTGCCTGAGAGCGTGGTGGAGGCAGGTTCAGTCGAAACATTCAGAAGGGAATTAGACTGTTATGTGAAAAGAAAGAATGTTGAACTCAATGTTAAGTCCAGAATTAACAACTTCAGACCGTGAACTCTCTCCTCCATCCTAACCCACTTTTATTAAGCCCCTTTTTTTCTACATTCATTTTTATTTTTTATCCACTTATTTTTATTTTTATTCATTTCTCCATGGTTTCATCCCCTTTTTTATCCCCCTTCTATCCCATTTTCTATCCTTTTCGCCCCCACCACCGCCCTCTCCCCCCACCTCATTCCCGACAGGGCCATCTTTAACTTGTTCCATGTTGTTCTTTCACACAATGCTATCCTTGTTCTGCTATTATCACATTCTGCTTTCTTACCTTTATGCCACTATCAGCACACTTTTTTTTTAAGCACTTACCACGACCTTCAACACTCCCTTTGTCCTTTAGTTCATGACATCTTTGTCAATCCCTCCTTTGTCCCCACCAATCGCTGGCCTTCTATCCATCTCCACCTGTCCCACCCCCTTATACAGTATAAATTTCATCACATTTCCACTTCTCTTCAGCTCTGAAGAAGGGTCATATGGACTCGAAATGTTAACTCTGTTTCTCTCTCCACAGATGCTGCTAGACCTGCTGAGTTTTTCCAGTATTTTCTGCTTTTGGAACATCCCTGTTGCAGGGTGTCCGACTTGTACTATTAATGATAAAGTTGATCTGCTGACCCTTCTTGGGTGGAAACATTAATTTTATTTACAATATACTCAGCAGCAACTACACATGTGCTTTCAACTCCAACTCTATCTCTACACTTACTGCTGAGGTAGCCCTCGCTACTCACCTATTGGTTACTACAGATCATGTGATCTTCCCTAACAAGTATTATTCTTAAAGGTACATTACACACTAAATAAAACCATAATTACTACAATCCCAATAATAGATAAAGTGCAGTAGAGAGAAATGCTATGGTCCTTTATAGACTATAGCTAAATACCTGTTCCCTATATAAATGTAAGTTAATTCTTTCTTTACAGCTCTCACCTTGATTAAATGTGCTGCCATTTTCAAAACTGTGAAAATGACATCCAGCAGCAAAACTATTTTATATACTGTCATGTTTATGATCTATAATTCTTAACAGCATATATTGATACATTTAACAATGGGCTTCATATTTCAGGGGGGATGGATTGCTTGCACGCAGCCTGGAATGCAAGCCGTCAGAACCAGGCAAAATATCCATGCTAAGCATAATCAGCCTTTCTAGTCCTCCCTCACCCCCCCATCCATTACCATTACTATCTCTGCTTCTGCCGATGTGTCGTCAGATTCCTTTTTCTTAGTAGACATCGATACAAAGTGCTCATTAAGCTTTCTAGCCTTGCCCTGCACCTCAAAGTATATATGACCCTCTTTGTTCCACACAGGACCCACTGCACCTCTTACAACCCACTTACTATTTACTGCCAGTAGAAGATTTCCATAATTTATACTGTATAAGGAGGGTGGGACAGGTGGAGCTGGATAGAAGGCCAGCGATGGGTGGGGACAAAGGAGGGATTGACAAAGGTGTCATGAACTAAAGGACAAAGGGAGTGTTGATGGTAGTGCACGCTGGAAGCCAATTCGCACCGCGGTAGCCCGCCCCACAGCTATAATCTACTGCTGGTGGGCTAACTTTCCTGACAGCGAGATTTCTACCCCTCACTGTGGAGAAGTCCGCCCCTTGGGAGCTGCTGGCCAATCCGATTGGCTGGCAGCTCCAGCAGTTGTGGCAGCTCCAAGAGCGCGTTAGTGACCACTGCCGGGTCTGCAAGCAGACCCAAGAAGGTGGCCCAATGGATCAAGGAGCAGGCTAGCTAACCCTGGCCCAACAGGGTTTGGCCAGTTTAGAGAGGGGGGGGCAAAGGGGTGGGGGTGGTGGGTTTTGGCAAGCAGGTAGGAAGAAAGGAGTGTACAATCTTAGGGGCGCTGCTTCCCTTTGCACAAAGGGCACCCCTGAAGATACTACCCCTCATCCTTCCTGTCTTTTTAAAAGGTTGTTAACAAGCCTAATTGACCCTTGATTATTTATTTAAATATAGCAGGTGGGTGCTGAAATCGGTACCTACCGTGTTTATGGGGGTAAGCGCATGCGTGGGCAGAAAGGTGGTGGGGTTGGCACCCACCCTATTTATCGTGCCCCACCCCCACCAAAACCACACCCGTCAGGGGCATGTAAAATCCAGCCCAATGTTTTTGCTTTTCAAACTCAAGTCCCTTCCTAAAGATTCCAGGAATCAAAATGAAATCCGAGACTGACAGGAAAAACTGTGTCGGAGCAATGGGTGATCTCTAAGGAAGAGATATTTCAGGGACAGGCTAGGTACATTCCAACAAGGGCAAAAGGTAGGGGAACCAAAACCAGATCTCTTTGAATGACAAGGAAGACAGAGAACGTGATGAAACAAAAAAGAAAGAGGGTGTATCTTGCACGTCAGTGAATTCTTCAAGAAAGTACCAGGTCAAATACAATAGGTTGAGAGGGAAAGTGTAGAGGAAAATAACACTGGCAAAGGGACAATATGAGATTAGAATGACAGTCAACATAAAAGTGAACCCAAAAATCTACTGGCATGTAAATGGTAAACGGGTTGTAAGAGGTGCCGTGGGTCCTGTGTGGAACAAAGAGGGTCATGTATACTTAGAGGTGCAGGGCAAGGCTATAATACTTAATGAGTACTTTGTATCAGTGTCTACTAAGGAAAAGGAATCTGACAACATATCGGCAGAAGCGGAGATAGTAATGGTAATAGATGGGATGATATTTGAGGGGAAGTAAGTACTGGAAAGGCTGGCTATGCTTAGGGTGGATTATTTGCCTGGTTCTGTCGGCTTGCATTCCAGGTTGCTAAAGGAAGTGGGGGTGTAAATAGCAGAAGGGCTTCCCATAATCTTCCAATCTTTCCTAGATACAGGAAAGGTGCAAAACGATTGGAGAGTGTTAAAGTGACACCTTTATTCAAGAAAAGGTTGTAAGGGCAGTTCTAACAACTACAGGCCAGTTTAACACCAGTGGTGGGTAAGGTTTTAGAAACCATAATCAGGGGAAAAAAGTCAACAGGCACTTAGAGAGATTTGAGTTAATTAAAGAGAGCCATCAAGGATTTGTAAAAGGCAGATCCTGTTTAACTAATCTAATTAAATTTTTTGGCGTAGGAACAGACTGATTGGGCCAGGATTTTCCCGTCGGCGAACATAAAATGACACACGGTGACATCGGGCGGAATTCCCGACGTCACCGCATTCCATTTAAATTTTCAGGTAGATGGGGGCTCAGCAAAATCAGCTGTGCGCCCGCCGACCTATCAATGGCCAATTGAGGCCATTGACAGAGTCATTAAAGTAATTAGTGGACCTGCCCGTCCAACCTTAAGGTTGGCGGGCGGGCCAGGAGCCCCGGCGGCAAATAGAGAAAACACGAAACCTCATCCACGGGCGGGATGAGGTTTCATGTACATTTTTAAAAATTTAATTAAAGTGTTTTTAAAAGTTATGGACATGTCCCAACTCATGCAACAGTGTCACGTGAGGAGACATGTCAGGGAATTTTTTTTTCTATTTTTAATATTTTTCAATGTACAGCCAATCTCCCTGAGGCAGCTCTTAGCCTCAGGGAGATGAGTGCGCTCATTTGCAAAATTTGTTGATGATACCAAACTGGAGGGCTGGCAGACAGTGAGGCTGACACCATTTGACTGCAACAGGACTTAGTCTAGCAGAATGGACAGACAAGTGGCAGATGGAATTTCATACACAGAGATTTGAGGCGATGCATTTTGCAGAAGGAATAGCGAAAGGCAATATAGACCTAATGACACAGTTCTAAAGAGTGTGCAGGGACAGAGGGATGTGGGGGTTTCATGTGCATAGACCTTTGAAAGTGGCAGGACTTAATGAGAGTGTGGTTAGCAAAGCATAATCTTGGACTTTGTAAATAGAGGCATCGAGTACAAAAGCAGGGAAGTTATGCTGAACCTTTATAAGGCTCTGGTTAGGCCACAACTATGCGTCCAGTTCTGATCATTACACTTTAGGAAGGATGCGAGGGTTCTTGAGAGGGTGCAGAGGAGATTTACCAGAATGGTTCCAAGGGTGAGGGATTTTATCTACAAGGTTAAGTTGGAGAAGTTGGTGTTGTTCTCCTTGGAGCAAAGGAGCTTGAGGGAGATCTAATAGAGGTGTGCAAGATTATGTCAGGTAGACAAGGAAAAACTGTTCCATTAGTTAACAGTACATGGACTAAGAGGCACATATTTAAGGTTTTGGGAAGAGATACGGGGAGGTTGGTGGGAGATGAGGGGAAGAACATTTTTTATGCAGAGGGTAGTAATGACCTGGAATTGTTGTCCACGAAGGTGGTGGGAGCAGAGACAATCAACGATTTCAAACGGAAATTGGATGGGCACTTCAAGAAAACAAACTTGCAGGGCTATGGGGATAGAGTGGGGGGAATGGGACTGACTGGATTGCTCCATGGAGAGCCAGCATGGACTCAATGGGCCACATGGCCTCCTTTTGCTGAAAATGACTATGAATTGGAAGTATAAGTACAAAATTAGCAGGTTACAGTAAATTGGTGGGGGGTGGGTAGCTGGGTGGTGGTGGTGCTTGCAGGAAGACATTAATAAGTTTGCAGTAGGACCAAGCAAAGTAAGAGCTTTAATATACATGCTGGTAGGAAGAATAAGAGAGTCACGTTAGAAAATAAGGGGATAATTTTAACTCCCAAAAATGAATGCGTGGAGTCAGGTGAGATGTAAAACTTTTTAAAATCTCAAAACGGACCCCAATCACCGCCAACCTGCCCACTTCCAATTTAATGGAGGCGGGACAGGGGCAGGCAACCAACCCACTCCCAGTAGGTGGGTCGTCTATTTGAATATTATAATGAGGCTGATTTATGCTGATTTAACCCATCTTCCAGGTTTAACCTTGGCCAACCGGGATTTCCAGGCCTCAGGAAAACCGGCAGATAAGGGGTTTGATAGGTATGATAGGGTTTGATGGGATAAACATGGTGAAGATCGTTCCACTTATGGGTGAATGGGAACTAGAATCCATAAATATAAGGTAGTCATCAATAAATACAAAAGAGGATCCAGGAGAAACTTCTTTACTCACAGAGTGGTTGGTATCTGGAACGTGATACCACTGGAAGTAGTTGAGGGAAATAACATGGATGCATTCAAGGAGAAGCTAGATAAGCAGGAGGGAGCAAGGAATCAAAGGATATGTTGACAACATTAGATGAAGAGGAGTGGGAGGAGGTTCATGTGGAACATAACTCTCAGAAGAGACCTGTTTGGCCAAATGGTCTGTAAATGCTTTGCAACCACCATTTCTTCCAGGAAGCACCAAAATCTGGTGGGTGGCTTATTAATTTAGTATCTTTTCACATTACAAAGTTTCAGGAGTTTTTAAAAAATCATGTAGGAGGTTTTTCACTATTTATTTTTAGTGAAGATGCAAATGTGTTCTCCAATACCCATTTAGAATGTTGATTCCCTTTTTGCCAATAATGGACCTTCCCTCTATCATAAGGTCAGGAGTGGGGATATTTGCTGATGATTGCACAATGTTCAGCATCATTCGTGACTCCTCAGATACTGAAGCAGTCGTGTCCATATACAACAAGACCTGAATAATATCCAGGCTTGGGCTGATAAGTGGCAAGTAACATTCATACCGCACAAGTGTCAGGCAATGACCATCTTGAACAAGAAAGAATCCAACCATCTCCCCTTGACATTCAATGGCATTACCATCACTGAAACCTCACTATCAACACCCTGGGAGTTACCATTGACCAGAAACTGAACTGGACTAGCCATATAAATACTGTGGCTGCAAGAGCAGGTCAGAGGCTGGGAATTCTGTGGTATGTAACTCACCCCTGACTCCCTGAAGTCTGTCCACCATCTGCAAGGCACAAGTCAGGAGTGTGATGGAATACTTTCCACTTGCATGAATGAGTGCAGCTGCAACAACACTCAAGCAGCTCAACACTATCCAAGACAAAGCAGCCCGCTTGATTGGCATTCCATCCATCACCTTCAGCATTCACTCCCTCCAACACTGATGCACAGTGGCAGCTGTATGTGCCATCTACAAGGTGCACTACAGGAACTCACCAAGGCTCCGTCAACAGCACCTTCCAAACTCGCAACCTCTACCACCTCGAAGGACAAGGGCAGCAGATGCATGGGGGGACACCACCTTTATGTTTCCCTCCAAATTGTTTCATCTTGAGTTCAAGGTCTAGATGGGGTTGCTTTAGGGTTTGCCTGTCACCTTAAGAATGTTACCATAGATTGTTATTCGTAAAAGCTATTCTTGTTTATTTACAGATCCTTACACATCTCAGTACTCCACACATTGTATTCTGCTTCCCACCAGATCTCAGCCTTAGTCATGTGATATTGTATCATAGTTACATCAGGATCAGGTGCTCCTGATGTTAACCTTTTACTCTACATCTCCCCCCAACAAGTCTTTATCACAACTATATATATCCTCCTACATCTCCCTGCTAAGTCTCAGACTTCACAGGGTTAGCCTCAGTGGTGCTTTGACCAATCTTGCTGATCTAGTCCCGATTTAATTGAGATTGACAATGAACTGCACTCTCTTGTCATTCCATAGACTTCCACCTGGGTAGTTGTAGAGTTTCTACTTGTTTCTGGTCCTTGTCTCCATCCATATCTAAATTTCCAAGATTCCATTGGTTTCCTTCTAAATGATATTAAGACTCTTTAGTTTTTATCTGAATGGAGAGCTGTGACTAGTGGAGTTCCACAGGGATCAGTGCTGGGACCTTTGCTGTTTGTAGTATACATAAATGATTTGGAGGAAAACGGAACTGGGCTAATTAACATGTTTGCAGACGACACCAAGGTTGGAGGAGTTGCAGATAGTGAAGAGGACTGTCAAAGGATACAACGGGATATAGATCGGTTGGAGACTTGGGCGGAGAAATGGCAGATGGAGTTTAATCCGGACAAATGCGCGGTAATGCATTTTGGAAGGTCTAATACAGGCAGGAATTATACAATAAATGGCAGAATCCTTAAGTGCATCGACAGGCAGAGGGATCTGGGTGTACAGGTCCACAGGTCGCTGAAAGTGGCAACGCAGGTGGATAAGGTAGTCAGGAAGGCATATGGCATGCTTGCCTTCATTGGCAGGGGTATTGAGTATAAAAGCTGGGAAGTCATGCTGCAGCTGTATAGAACCTTGGTTAGGCCACACTTGGAATATTGCGTGCAATTCTGATCACCACATTACCAGAAGGATATGGAGGCTTTGGAGAGGGTGCAGAGGAGGTTTACCAGGATGCTGCCTGGTCTGGAGGTTATTAGCTATGAGGAGAGGTTGGAGAAACTCGGATTGTTCTCACTAGAGCGATGGAGATTGAGGGGCGACCTGATAGAAGTTTAGAAAATTATGAGTGGCATGGACAGAGTAGATAGTCAGAAGCTTTTTCCCAGGGTGTAAGAGTCAATTACTATGGGACATAGATTTAAGGTGAGAGGAGAAAACTATAAAGGTGATGTGCGGGGCAAGTTTTTTACGCAGAGGGTAGTGAGTGTCTGGAATTCGCTGCCAGAGGAGGTGGTGGAAGCAGGTACGATAGTGGGGTTTAGGAGGCAGCTTGACAAATACATGAATAGGATGGGAATAGAGGGATACGGACCCCGGAAGTGCAAAATGTTTTAGTTGACGGGCAATATGATCAGCGCAGGCTTGGAGGGCCAAAGGGCCTGTTCCTGTGCTGTACTTTCTCTTTCTTTGTTCTTTGTTCTTAGTTCCTTCTGATATTTCCCCGGTCCATCTCAATTCTATAAGATCTCAGCTGTGGAGCTCTTTCTATTATGATGCCTTCTTTCTGTTGATCTCGTACCCACACTCTCTCCCTGGGCTATAGCCCTTTCTCCTGCTCTGTGCCTGAAGTTGACACTACGAGCTTGACTGTCTCTTTGTTGCTCCTCACACTTCCTAACTTTCTCACGATCATCTGAGGTAATGTTAGGTTGCAGTGTTTGTTGTAGAGCTGGAGGTTGTGTTTGCAGCCGTCTCGCCATCAGTAGTTCTGATAGCGAGAACCCGTTTTGGAGTGGTGACGTTCTATATTTAAAAAGGGCTAAGTTAATATCTTTGTTCCTTTTCATCAATTCCATGATTGTTCGAGCTCTTCTTTCTGCTTCTCCATTCGACTGAGGATATCTGGATGAACTAGTCACATGCAATGAAACCATATTCCTGTGCAAAGCTATGGAACAGTTTGTTAACAAACCGAGAACCGTTTTCTGACACCACAACATCCGGGATGCTGTGTGTTTTGAAGGTTCTTCTTAGTGATGGTATTGACTGCCTCTACCATGGTGATACACAGATCACTTACTTCAAACCGTCTAGAGTAGTAATTAATGATGATGATGGAAATTTTTCTTTGAACTTAAATAAATCTATTCCCAGGCTGCCATGGCCTCGAAGGAAAAGTTAGATGGTGCCAGTGGTTCAACTGCTGCTGGATATTCACTGCACACGTAAGGCAATTTGTGATTAATTCTTCAATGGAGCGACTGGCCACCAAACTGACTGCTGGGCTCTTGCTTGGCATTTCACTATTCCCAAGTGACCTGGATGGATTTTCTGGAGAATGTTGAGTTAGAGTGTTTTAGAGATGAGTAGTCTGTCATTGATCTTCTCTGCTCGAAGTACTGGTGAAATATTGGGTTGTTAGGAGTATAATCCAGCCATCCATTCTGGCAAAACTCTTATTTGATGCACTCGTCATCCTACTGTTGAGCTTGCTTAATTTCTTATAATCTCTTCTCAGTAACTGGTAGCATTTGGTAATAAGTGAACTACACACTTCCACCTCCTCAATAAAATTTAAATCTTCCAGCTTGACTTCTTCCACTGGTATTCTTAATAATGTATCTGCTTTTGTCTGGCGCTTCCTTGAACGTACTGAATCATATCTCATGAGTCTCAGTCTAATACATTGAATTCTAGGCAGCATTTTGGGCAATTTCCTTCAGGAGAGTAAGGAGAGTGACCAAAGATTTGTGGTGGGTTTCAATTTTAAATGTTAATTCCATGACATAATCAGAGAACATCTTGCAGGGCCACGTGGCTGCTCATGCTTCTTTCTCAATGGCTGCATGCCTCTTCTCTGTGTCCATGAGAGATCTTGAGGTGTAATAAACTGTTGTTCTTTGTCCAGGTTCTTTTGAACTTGAAACAGCACTGCACCCAAGCCTGAAGATGATGCATCCACTGCTAAAATTGTTGGCAACTCTGGATCAGAAGAAATTAGGGGATTGTTGACCTTGTCAAAAGTATTTTGTTGGTCCACATTCCAGCACCATTGTTGATTTTGACTCAACAGCTGTCGTAATGGCTCATTTGGATTTCCACCAAGTTTGATAGGATCGTGTCTACTTGGTTGACCATTCCAAGGAACCTTTATGATTCTGTGATGGTTCTAGGCTGTGGGAACTCTCCAATCACCTTGGTTTTCTGCAGGTCGGCAGTAATTCTTGAAATTTACACAATGCGCCCTAAGAATTACAAATTCACATTTATCCTTAATGTCAAACCTGCTTTTTGTAGAACCTCGAGGACGACTTTTACTCGATGGTTATGTCCTTCCCTTGATGTACCGTGAATGAGAATGTCGTCCATGTGGCATATTACTCCTTCTGTGCTTCCAGGGTCTGAGACATTGTTCTTTGGGATATCTCAGGTGTAGAAACAATTCCGAATGGTAACCTGTTAAAACAATAATGATCAAATGGGGTAATAAAAATAGTTAACAATCTGGATTCTTTGTCCAGAGGCAACTGCTAAAAACCACTGTTAACATCCAACTTTGTGAAGAGGGTGCATTTTACTAATTTGGCAAGACTTTCATCCACTGATGTCATTGGGCGGGTCTTGTACTGTATGGTCTTGTTTAATTGAGTTAAGTCCAGATTCTAATTTTACCATTAGCCTTTGGTACTGTGACTATTCCAGAACAGGACTTTGTCGGTATGGTTACTGGAGAGATGATCCCTTGTTGTAACATTTGTTCAATCTTGCTCTTGACTTTATCTAAGAGTGGGTGAGGGACCTTCCTCGCTGTGAAGAGACATATAGGCCTTAGGGTAATGTGATATTCTGCTTTCAGCTTTCCTAAACCTGAAAATAGGGATGAAAATTCATTCCTGAATACCTCACTGGAATGCTCATTATCAATTTCATCAACCTTGTAAATGAACCTCAGCTGCAAACATGCTTTTCTGCTCAGTAATGATGATTCCTGGTTCTTTATCACATACAGGGGTTCCACAATTTCATTACCCTTGTATCTTAATCTTGCCAAGTGTTGTCCTGTTACTTTTAGTATAGTCCCTCCTGGACCTTGTAACTGGATGGAGAATGGCTGTAATGTGATATTTTTAAACCATTTAACTTCATCAATTAATACTAAAACACCTGAGCCAGTATCTAGTTTGAATTCTGTGAGGTGGTCATCGACTTCTAATTTAATGCTCCTAAAATTATTTTATGTTTTGTTAACTTCTCCTTAGAGGGTTTATGTGTTTTTCCTGTGGCTCTTCCACTTCTTGAATTTTAATCTATTTCATTCCGTCTTTCTTCCCATGTGCAATACGAATTTTAGATCTGCAGGCTTTTTTAAAATGTCCTAACTTCCCAAGTTGTGGCTCTCAGCTCCCCCTGCTGAGCATTCTTCCCACTTGTGTAGGGTTTTCCCACCAGACAGAACATCTCAAGATGGCGATTGGCTCGCTTTTTACCAATTTCACGGGCTTTTGCTTCACTGCACTCTCTTTTTTGTCTGGCATATTGAATGGTATCACTCATTTTTTCCAAGGAACATCACTTTCCCCGTGAACGACCACTCTGCTTTCTATGCTTAGTCTGTTGTGCTATTTGTACTGAGAGTTAAGTCTTCCCAGGTTTGCAAAAGATCTGATAGAGTTTCACCTAAGACCCCAACCACTACACGATAGCATGTTAATTCATCTCTGAGGATTCCATAGTCAGAATTCTCTGCGAGTCTGTACAGGTCATTTATAAATGAGTCCTGGTTTTTGCCTCCTCTTATCAAATTTTGTTCACTCAATGATCAAATTTTTTCAAACACTTATGTACGAATCGACTGCATGGAGGACTTCCTTTTATGAGGTCAAAGTCTCATCAACACTCTGTCTTGCAATAACCTCATCTGTTATGGTCCCGACTGCATAGCGTACATACCTGATCCTTATGGTCCATCTTATGCAAACCTGAAGCTGTTCTATATCTAGAGAATCACTTCCTCCAACTGTCCTAGTATTGAGCCTGTTGTGAGCCTTCAGCACTTGGGAATGGTTCTGGGAGTGGCAATGTAGACTCCATTCTTACCCTAAGCTCTGGATCTGTTGCTGCTTCATTATTTTGGTTTGTAGATTGTGATCTGTGCTCACTACTGTCTGGACTCTAGGACTGTATGCCTGCTTGCATCTGCAGCAGCCATTATGCTCCATTCTCAGCTGAGTCTTCTATCTTTTTACTTCTTGTCTTTTTTCCAAAGATTTGTAGGTCTTTCAGGCCTGCAGTTTTCTCCAGGGGTTTTTCTGGGTCTGTCCATTGTCACCATGTTTCATCTTGAATTCAAAGTCTAGGCAGGGTTTCTTCTGGATTTGCCTGTTACCCTAAGAATGCCAGCATAGGCTGTTATCCATAAAAACCATTCTTCTATATTTACAGATCCATGTACACAAGTTTATACTTCTGTTTCCCACCAGAACGCAGTCTGTTAGTCATGTGACATTGCATCACAGTTACATCAGTAGCAGGTGCTCCCTGTACTCTACACAAGCCACAGGGAGAGACCCAGAGTAATGCTCTGGGAACCCGGGTTCGAATCCTGCCATAAAGTAAAGCAACATTTTTTTTTATTCATTCATGGGATGTGGGCGTCATGGCTTGGCCAGCATTTAATACCCATCCCTAGTTGCTCTAGGGCATTTAAGAGTCAACCACATTGCTGTGGGTCAGGAGTCACATGTAGGCCAGACCAGGTAAGGACAGCAGATTTCCTTCCCTAAAGGACATTAGTGAACCAGATGGGTTTTTACAACAATCGTTTTCATGGTCATTAGACTTTAATTCCAGATTTTTATTGGATTCAAATTCCACCATCTGCCGTGGCGGGATTCAAACCCAGGTCTCCAGAGCATTACCCTGGCTCTTATGGATTACTAGTCCAGCGACAAAACCACTACACCATCACCGCCCCACATCTGGGATTAAAAGACTAATGATGACCATGAAACCATTGTCGATTGTTGTAAAAACCCATCTGGTTCACTAATGTCCTTTAGGGAAGGAAATCTGCTGTCCTTACCTGGTCTGGCCTACATGTGACTCCAGGCCCACAGCAATGTGGTTGGCTCTTAAATGCCTCTGAATAAGGGGATCCAATGAATGAACAATATAAAAAAACACACCATCCCGACTTGGAGTTATGTTGCTAGGTAAAAATCCTGGAACTCCCTTCCTAAAAGTACTGTGGACTACACCACATGGACTACACCCACACCACATGGACTCCAGTGGTTCAAGAAGGTAGCTCACCACCACCTTCTCAAGGGCAATTATGGATGGGCAATAAATACTGGCCTAACTGGCGACACCCGTATCCCATGAAAGAATAAGAAAAGACAGCCATTTAGCCCCTTGAGACTGCTCCAATAGTCAATAGGATCATGGCTGATCTGATCCCTAATATACCTCCATATACCTGTCTCTTTTCCATGTTCCTTAACACTTTGGACTAGTAAAATTCCATTACTCCCAGTTTTAAAATGAAAAATTGTCCGGTCATCAATTGCCATCTGAGCCTTCCAAGAGACTTGGAAGAGGCTTTCAAACTTTTACCCCCTTTGATTGAAGATGCGCTTTCTAATTTTACTCCTAGCGGCATTGGATATTATTTTCCAAAATTCCTTCAATTCTGGAAGGGATTGGAAAATTGCTTTTTCAAGAAAGGAGGGATGCAGAAAGCCTGAAACTATAGGTCAATTAGCCTAACACATGTAATAGGGAAATTACTAGAATAGCAGGAAACTTAGAAAATCAGAATGGGATCAGGCAGAGTCAACATGGTTTTGTGAGAGGGAAATCATGTTCAACTAATTTATTAGAGTACTTTGTGGATCAAACATGTAAGGTGGATAAAGGGGAACCTATAAAAATGGTGTATTTGGATTTTAAAAAGGCGTTTGAGGTGCCACATCAAAGGTTACTACATGTGTTGTGACGATAAGTGCAGGAGGTAACATATTAGCATAGGTAAAGGATTGGTTAGCTAACAGGAAGCACAGAGAAGGGATAAATGGATCTTTTTTGGGTTGACAAGCTGTAACTAGTGGAATGCCTGGGCAATAATCATTTACAATCTATGTCAATGACTTGGATGAAGGGACTGAATGTATGATAGCTAAATTTGCTGATGACACCAAGATAGTTAAGAAAGTAAGTTGTTAAGAGGAGGTAAAGTGTCTGCAAAGGGATATAGATAGTTTAAGTGGGTGGGCAAAAAATTGGCAGATGGAGTATAATGTGGGAAAATATGAATGTGTCCATTTTGGCAGGAAGAATACAAAAGCAGTATACTATTTAAATGGAGAGAGATTGTAGAACTCGGTGGTATAGAAGGATCTGGGTGTCCTGGTACATGAGTAACAAAAAGTTAGTATGCAGGTACAGCAAGTGATTAGGAAGGCAAATAGAATGTTGGCATTTACTGCAAGTGGAATGGAATTTAAAAGTAGGGATATTTTGCTGCCGCTGTACAGGGCCTTAGTGAGACCACATTTGGAGTACTGTGTACAGTTTTGGTCTCCTTATTTGAAAAAGAGTACAATTGCGTTAGAAGCTGTGTCCAGAGAAGGTTCACTCAACTCATTCCTGGGATGAAGGGCTTATCTTATGAAGAAAGGTTGAACAGTTTGGGCCTATACCCATTAGTTTAGAAGAATGAGAGGTGATCCTATTGAAACATATAAGATCCTCAGGGGACTTGATAAGATGGATACAGGGAGGATATTTCCTCGTGTAGGGGAGACTAGAATTAGGGGACATAGTTTACGAATAAGAGGACTCCCTTTTAAGATGGAGATGAGGTGTGTTTTTTCTCTTAGAGGGTTGTTAGTTCATGGAATTCTCTTGCCTAGGGAGCAGTGGACAATTTATTCAAGGCTGAGTTGGATATATTTTTGATAGACAAGTGAGTCAAGGGTTATGGGAGAAAGACAGGAAAGTGGAATCAAGACCCTAACCAGATCAGCCGTGAACCTACTGAATGGTGGAGCAGGCTCGAAGGGCTGAATGGCCTACTCCTGTTCCTAAGACCTATGTTCCTACGTCTGGATCAGGCTAGATTCCCCAACTTGTGGAAGTCATTTTTCCTAACCTACTCTATCTATTTCCTCTAATATCTTGAAAAACCTATGTCAAATCATCCCTTAACTTTCTAAATTGCATGTAATACAACCCTGGTCTGTAAAATCCTTGCAGTCCAGGTATCATTCTAGTTAATCTATGCTGAACTCCCTTCACAACATATGTATGCTTCCTAAGGTGTGGTGCCCAGATTGCTTACAGCAGTTTGTGTTAATTATGTAACTTTGTGTAACAGTCACAAAGCCCTGGGTGCAGATTCACTGGGAAAATAGTTACTTGTTCTGCCTTCTGTAGTGTGTGGCTTGAAAGGGAAACCATAGAATTTTAAAATACATAAAGGAGGTCATTGTGCCTGTGGTAGCTCTCTGAAACAGCTTTCCACTTACTTCCATTCGACATCCTCTTTTCAATCCTTATCTGTTTCAGATAATTATCTACTTCCTTTATAAATGTTGTTATAGGCTACCACCGCTGTTCTTGGCGGGGCACTTCATGTCCTAACAATTCCCCGAGTTTAAAAAAAACCTCCTAACCTCACCCTTTATTCTCTTACCGATCTTAGAGATAGGCCCAGCACTTACCCATTTATCAACCAGCGGAAATAGCTTTTCCCTGTTTAACCTGTCAAAACCCCTCATGATCTCGGTATTACTTTTTCGAGTTTACTGTCAAAAAGAATGTAAAATGATGAGCTGCAGCCAATGAAAGACCTTCAATAAATTTTAAACAACAATTGGTCCTTAAGCTTCAAACATGAGGTGTATTTTTTTCTCTCAGAGGGTCGTTAGTCTGTGGAATTCTCTTCCCCAGAGAGAATTAGAGGCTGGGTCATTGAAGTTATTCAAGAGCGAGTTAGAAGTGAGTCAAGGGTTATGGGGGGCAGACAGGGAAGCGTAATCAAGACCACAACCAGATCAACCATGAACTTATTGAATGGCGGAGCAGGCTCGAAGGGCGGAATGGCCTACTCCTGTTCCTAAATTCCTGTTTCTTGTGTCTGTCTCTGACTTGACTCCTCAACTTGTGGAAGTAGCTTTGCCTAATCTACTCCATCAAGTTTTATTTTACACAAAGCACGAGAAGAAATTTGCACAAATACCACAGCGATTCTCTGTGTTAATAAAGCAGCACTAAATAAATGTTCAGAATAACGGTGTGGTCTTAAATTGATACTTAAATGGGCCAACCTTCCTGGGCATATGTTGTTCGGGGGAATGGAGAACACAGCATACTTGAACTGTGCTGCATGCTGGAAATCATTGGAGTGCCTGGATTTTCTGCTGGCCCTCAGTATAATGGGTTGGATGTACTTTATTCAGTACAGACACGAGGAGATCTGAATCGTAAACATGTTTGCCATGGCTCAGTCAGTAGCATTCTTCCCTCTGAGCCAAATTGTTAGTACAAGCCTCTCCCCATGGGGCTTGAGTGCAGAATCTAGCTTGACACTCATGGCAGATGGGAGAGAGTGCTGCACTGTCAGAGGTGCAATCTTTTGAATGAGCCATTAAACCGATGCTCTATTTTTCCTCTAAAAAGATCCTATGGCATGATTTTGAAGGGCACGCAAGTTCTTCACAGTGTCCTGATAATCATTATTCCATAACCAACATCTCTATGAGAGATTTTCAAGTCTTTATTACATTACTATTTGTGGGGCCTTGCTGTATGCAAATTGGCAACTTCATTTCCTACATTAAGATCAATAAATTATTTAATTAGCTGTAAGGCACTTTGGAACATGCTTTGGGTTGTGAAAGGCCCTGAATTATTGCAAACTTTTCTTTCTTTTAAAGGCAGTGGTGCCTCATTGTCAGCTGTGACATAGTGGTAATATCACTGGATGAGTAATCCTAAGGTCCAGGCTAATGCTTTGGGGATATGGATTCAAATCCCACCATGGCAGCTGGTAGAATTTTAATTCAATTCATAAGATCTCAGTAATGGTGACTCTGAAGCTATTGTTGTAAAAACCCATCTGGTTCACTCGTGCCCTAAAGGAAACTGCCTTCATTACCTGGTTTGGCCTACTTTGTGACACCAGATCCATAGTAATGTGGCTGACTTCTAACTACTCTCTGAAATGGCCTAGTAAGCTAGGCAAATAGGGATGGGCAACAAATGGTTCAAGGGCAAATAGGGATGGACAACAAATGGTGACCTTAATTGCTAGCAAGGCTCACATTCCATGAAAGAATAAATTAAAAAAGCAGGTACAGTCAAAGTCCTAGAAAGAGCCAGGAGATCTTTGTTGAATTGTACTTAACACAGCCCCCATCACTAAATGTAGAATAGTACAGAAATGACCATATTACTTATGATCAAATATCTAAAAAAAAAAATCCTTTCTTGTCGGTACCATCAGATTGCTTAAGACAGAGAGCACCAAACAAAGGTGGTCCGAAACCAGTAGCACCAGGATTTTCTGGGACCAGCTTTCCCCTGAACTGTACCTGGTACTGGAGCAGGGAATCTGAATGCACAGCTCCCTGACTTTCGCTTGTAACCTCAATTTTAACTCAAGGCAAGAATCAGGGGCTGTAGGGGCCAAAACAAATGATGATCCATCTGGCCTCTCCTCCCTACCACTATCACAGTTTGAGGCTCAGGAGATTTCAAAATCCAGGTCTCATTTGAATGCCCTAAATTTCAACCCTCCTGCCAGCAGGAACGATGTCACTGTTGGTGAGGGAGGTGTAGAATTCGTGGGCTCCCAGGCTGCTGAAGAGTGATAAGAACATAACATAAGAAATATGAGCAGGAGCAGGCCATATACTCCATCATTTAATAAGGTAATGTCTAAACTTTTAAATCACACTCCACTTTCCCCCCTGATTCCCATATCCCTTGACTCCCTTAGTGCCAAAAATCTATTGATCCCAGTATTGAATACATTCATCAGCTAAGCATCCACAGCCCTGTGAAATAGGGAATTCCAAAGATTCACAACTATCTGAATGAAAAAAATACTCATCTCAGTCCTAAATGGCCAACCCCTTATATTGGGACTATGAGCCCTAGTTTGAGACTTGCCAGCCAGGGGAAATAGTTTTTCAGCATCTACCCTGTCAAGCCCTCTAAGAATTTTATACATTTCAGTGAGATCACCTCCCACTCTTCTAAACTCCAGAGAATATAGACTTATTCCACGCAATCTCTCCTCATTGAGACAGCCCTCTCATCCCAGAAATAATCTACAGAACCTTTGTTGTACCTACTTTAAAGCAAGTATGTACTTCCTTAGGTAAGGATGTAAAAACTTTACACAATACTCTAGATATGGTCTCACCAAAGCACTATTTAGCTGTGGCAAAATTTCCTTCTCTTATTCTGTACCCAATGCAATGAAGCCTAACATATCATTTTCCCTCCTAATTGCTTGTTGTACCTGCATTTTAACTTTTCGTGATCATGTTCAAATTTCTCTGAATCCTAACATTTATTAAACTTTCCTCTTTTAAAAAATATTCTGCTTTTCTATTCTTGCTACCAAAGTAGATAATTTCACGCTTCCCCTACCTTCTTGCCCAATCACAACTTATCCATATCCCTTTGCAACTTCTTTATTCCCTCCTCACAGCTTACTTTTGCACCTAGCATTGTATCGTCAGCATTTGAAATATTACACTTGATGTTCTCATCTAAGTCATTGATATAGATTGTAAATAGCACAGGCCCAAGCACTGGTCCTTGTGGCACTGCACTAATCACACTCTGCCATACTGAAAATGGCTCATTTATTCCTACTCTCTGTTCTCTATCTCTTAACTGATCCTCAATCCATACTAATATATTACTCCAAAACCCTTCAGCTTGTCTAATAATCTTTTGTTTGGCACATTATCAAATGACTGAAAATTGAAATATACTACATCCTGCTAACTTATACCCTCAAAAACCATAATAGATTTGTCAAAGACGATTTCCCTATCATAAAAATATTTTGACTGCTTAATCATATTGTAATTTTCCAAATGCCCTGTTACCATGTCCTTAGTAATATATTCTAGCATTTCCCTAATACTAAAGACAGGCTGACTTGCTTATAGTTCCCTGTTTTTTTGCTCTCTCTCCTTTCTTGAATGGTAGAGTTATATTTGCGACCTTCCAATCCATGGGAACCATTTTAGAATCTAAGGAACTCTGGAAGATGAAAACCAATGCGTCCACCATCTCTGCAACCACTTGTTTTAAAACCCTCGGATGTAGGCCATCAAAGGGTATTTGTCAGCTTCTAATCCCATTATTTTCTCCAATATTTTATCTTTGCTAATATTAATTTTAATTTTCCCACTCCCATAATCGTAAAAGCTCTTACAATCTTTTTTTTTATATTTCTTGCCAGTTTAGTCTAATACTCAATTTTCTCCCTCTTAGGCAAGTCAGGAAATGGGGTGGGGAGCAAATTGGAAAAGTCCACAATCTTGGGAAGGGGTTGTTTTATATATGTCTCAGAGATATGCAGAGATGACACTACTTTCTATGTGTGTAACAGATTTTAAGGCACTGTGAATAAAATGTCTACTCCATACTTCTAACGCTAGCTTTCAACTCTTTCTATATTCCCCCCACCCCACCGAGTCCATGCTCAGGCTTAACAATCAGGCACAATGAGCATCAATTGTAAACAGATATACATAATCAATACAGAACAATTGAACATTGAATACAACAGGGGCAAGCCTGGGACGGAGCAAGTCCAGGTATCCTTTCTTGCACCAGAGAATCACTCCTGTTCCTTGTGGCCCGCAAGGAGCCTTTTAAAAAAAAAAATCACACCTACCTGAGCCTCCCGTGGTCAGGATCCTCCATGAGATTTGATACTTTGCAGCCCTCAGTCAGGCCTTCAGTTAAAATGGCATGTGGGTCCTCATGACATCACCAAACCACAATTTACTACTTACATTTGGCCTCTTTGGGGGGTCAGGCGTCCTTCTGTTGCCTGAGTTCAAGCAAATATACATGGGGACGCAGGAAAGGGTTGGCACGTTGATGCAAATCCCTCTGCCCACAATCTTACATCCGGACTGCAGGGATGGGGGAAATTAAATTCAAGCCTTATATTGCTGCTGCTATTTCAGTATTGAACACAGAAAGGTCACCCCCGCATTTTTTTTTATTAATGGTGCAGTTGAAGGCCAAGTCACAACAGTTTCCTAAACTGCATTCCTAAATAAACAATCAACTCCGCTACAAGCCTCTAATTGCATGAGCGTGTTCAAGAAATAAGCAAGAAATATCCTGATACAATGAAAGATTATTGCAAACAAGCCTCTGATATCCGTTGTGTGGTTATACCGAACCTGAGCCACTGTCTGATTTCATGTTCATCAGGCATTCCTGTAATTACTGAGAAAGTTTGTTCCAAGCTTTACAATAACCTTTGTTTTGAGTACATTGTCAATGGCCACGATTAAATCACAATACATTTAATCTGTTTTCGGGCATTCTGTTATTGCAGCAGGTACACTGTGTCATTCTGTAAAGCAAAATAATAATTCCTTAAAAAGAGAAAGTGGCCATTCATGCATTGGGAAAGTTCAGAAAGGAACAGGAAGAACGATACTAGTACTCAAATCATTGGTTTATAAGGTGAAACTCACGGAATTTGTTTTATTTGATTAAAGATTGAGCGGAAGTGGGATATACATCTCTGAAACACCGAGTGGCATGCAGTAATATTGATGCACACAGGCTCTTTAACTTGAACTATGATCAGAGCACAAACCCGATAAGTCTCACACAAGATGTTATCGGATGTGAGAAGTTATGTTTCCCACAGAACGGTAAGTGAAAGATGGCCACATCCAGATTAGTTCACAGTATTTTTCTTTACTCCTCTATAAAGGAATTGGGTGAGTATGTAAGATGTGACATTCTTCCTTGTTGATATGTTACTGATAACATGAACAGCAGCACAAAAAGGAATTTCAGGTTTTATCCTCACGTCAAATGCTTCACTAAAAGCAAGCAACAATGCTTATATAGAAAGCCTAGTGATGCATTGATTTTAAAATTCTCAACTTTGTTTTCAAATCTTCCATGGCATCATCCCACCCGATCTCTGTAACATCCTGCAGCCCTACAACCATCCAAGACCTCTACGCTCTTTATGGGGAGTTGGTGGCATAGTCATGATGTCACTAGACAAGTAATCCAGAGGAAAAACAAAAATACCTAGAAAAACTCAGCAGGTCTGGCAGCATCTGCGGAGAAGAACACAGTAAACGTTTCGGGTCCGTATGACTCTTCAACAGAACTAAGTAAAAATAGAAAAGAGGTGAAATATAAGCTGGTTTAAGGAGGGGTGGAACAGGTAGAGCTGGATAGAGGGCCATTGATAGGTGGAGATAACCAAAAGATGTCACAGACAAAAGGACAAAGAGGTGTTGAAGGTGGTGATATTATTTAAAGAATGTGCTAATTAAGGGTAGAAAGCAGGACAAGCAAGGTACAGATAGCCCTAGTGGGGGGTGGGGTGGGGTGAAGGAATCGAAATGGGCTAAAAGGTAGAGATAAAACAATGGATGGAAATAGATTTAAAAATAATGGAAATAGGTGGGAAAAGAAAAATCTATATAAATTATTGGAAAAAAAAGGGGGGGATCGGAAAGGGGGTGGGGATGGAGGAGACAGTTCATGATCTAAAATTGTTGAACTCAATATTCAGTCCGGAAGACTGCAAAGTGCCTAGTCGGAAGATGAGGTGCTGTTCCTCCAGTTTGCGTTGAGCTTCACTGGAACAATGCAGCAGGCCAAGGACAGACATGTGGGCATGAGAGCAGGGTGGTGTTGAAATGGCAAGCGACAGGAAGGTCTGGGTCATGCTTGCGGACAGACTGAAGGTGTTCTGCAAAGCGGTCACCCAGTCTGCGTTTGGTCTCTCCAATGTAGAGGAAACCGCATTGGGAGCAACGAATGCAGTAGACTAAATTGAAGGAAGTGCATGTGAAATGCTGCTTCATTTGAAAGAAGTGTTTGGGCCCTTGGACGGTGAGGAGAGGGGAAGTAAAGGGGCAGGTGTTGCACCTTCTGCGGTTGCATGGGAAGGTGCCGTGGGAGGGGGTTGAGGTATAGGGGGTGATGGAGGAGTGGATCAAGGTGTCCCGGAGGGAACGATCCCTGCGGAATGCCACCAGGGGGGGTGAGGGGAAGACATGTTTGGTGGTGGCATCATGCTGGAGTTGGCGGAAATGGCGGAGGATGATCCTTTGAATGCGGAGACTGGTGGGGTGATAAGTGAGGACAAGGGGGACCCTATCATATTTCTGGGAGGGAGAGGAAGGTGTGAGGCGGATGCGTAGGAGATGGGCCAGACACGGTTGAGGGCCCTGTCAACCACCATGGGTGGAAAACCTTGGTTAAGGAAGAAGGAAGACATGTCAGAGGAACTGTTTTTGAAAGTGGCATCATCAGAACAGATGCGACAGAGGCGAAGGAACTGAGAGAATGGGATGGAGTCCTTACAGGAAGCGGGGTGTGAGGAGCTGTAGTCGAGGTAGCTGTGAGAGTCGGTAGGCTTATAAGGGATATTGGTGGTCAGTCTATCACCAGAAATTGAGACAGAGAGGTCAAGGAAGGGAAGGGAAGTGTCAGAGATGGACCATGTGAAAGTGATGGAGGGGTGGAAAATGGAAGCAAAATTAATAAATTTTTCCAGGTCCAGACGAGAGCATGAAGCAGCACCGAAGCAATCATCGATGTACCGGAGAAAGAGTTGTGGGAGGGGGCCGGAGTAGGACTGAAACAAGGTATGTTCCACATACCCCATAAAGAGACAGGCATAACTGGGGCCCATGCGGGTACCCATAGCCACACCTTTAATTTGGAGGAAGTGAGAGGAGTTTAAGGAGAAATTGTTCAGTGTGAGAACAAGTTCAGCCAGACGGAGGAGAGTAATGTTGGATGGGGATTGTTCGGGCCTCTGTTCAAGGCAGAAGCGGAGAGCCATCAGACCATCCCGGTGAGGGATGGAGGTGTAGAGGGATTGGACGTCTATGATGAAGAGGAGGCAGTTGGGGCCAGGGAACTGGAAATTGTTGATATGATGTAGGGTGTCAGAGGAATCACGGATGTAGGTGGGAAGGGACTGGACAAGGGGAGAGAGAATGGAGTCAAGATAGCAAGAAATGAGTTCCGTGGGGCAGGAACAGGCTGACATGATCGGTCTGCCGGGACAGTCCTGTTTGTGGATTTTGGGTAGAAGGTAGAAGCGGGCTGTCCGAGGTTGGGAGACTATCAGGTTGGAAGCTGTGGAAGGAAGATCTCCAGAGGAGATGAGGTCAGTAACAGTCCTGGAAACAATGGCTTGATGTTCAGTGGTGGGGTCATGGTCCAGGGGGAGGTAGGAGGAAAGAGGAAGTGTCGGCGAGTTGACGCTCAGCCACTGCGAGGTAGAGGTCAGTGCGCCAGACAACAACAGCACCACCCTTGTCAGCGGGTTTGATGACAATGTCAGGGTTGGACCTGAGAGAACGGAGTGCAGCAAGTTCAGAGAGAGACAGGTTAGAGTGGGTGAGAGGAGCAGAGAAATTGAAACAACCTAATGTCTCTCCGACAGTTCTCAATGAAAAGATCAAGAGAAGGTAAGAATCCAGAGGGAGGGGTCCAGGTGGAGGGAGAATATGGGAGGCGGGTAAATGGATCCGTTGATTGGATCCATTGGACTCCTGCCCAAAGAAGTGAGCACGGAGACGAAGGCGGCGGAAGAAGAATTCAGCATCGTGCCTAGTCCGAAATTCATTGAGATGAGGGCGTGAGGGTATGAAACTAAGTCCTTTGCTGAGCACTGAACGTTCAGCATGGGAGAGGGGAAGGACAGGGGGTATGGTGAATACACGGCCGGGGCTGGGATTGGAAGACGGGATGGGGACAGAGGGACGGGCAGGAGTGGAGGGTCCTGGATGGGTGTTGGTGTCAATGAGTTGTTGGAGCTTGCGTTCCTTTGCACCTGAAAGAAAGAGACAAAGTTTCTTGTTGAGGCGTCGGATGAGATGAAGAATAAAATGAAACTGGGGGCACGCGCAGCTTAGAAAAAGGTGCGGCGGTGCTGCTGGAGGGAGAGGTCGAGTGTGTTCATATGGCGGCGCATGGCACTGAGTGTGGATCTCAGAATGCGACGAGCACAGCAGTCCGAGGAGTGTTGTATGTCCCGGAGATACCTGAAATCCTGGGTGGGTTCGAAACATGAGGGATGGAACTTCAGTTGAAATCCACGTGGGGTAAGTCGGAGACGGACACAGTCACTGAGGAAGGAAATATGGCTGTGAAAGCGGGTTTTAGTAAACACCTTGTCAAACACCAGGAGAGAAATGGAAAGCAATGAAGGTCAACAAGGCAAAAGAGAGATACGGAAATCCTGTCGGAGAGAAGAGCAATATTTCTTCAAGTAGGCATTCCTTGAAGAGAAGTGGCAGTCAATTAAACACTAAGATAAAAGCAAAAAACTGCGGATGCTGGAAATCCAAAACAAAAACAATAATACCTGGAAAAACTCAGCAGGTCTGGCAGCATCTGCGGAGAGGAACACAGTTAACATTTTGAGTCCGTATGACTCTTCAACAGAACTAAGTAAAAATAGAAAAGAGATGAAATATAAGCTGGTAATCCAGAGGCCTAGGCTAATACTCTGGGGGCAAGGGTTCAAATCTCACCACAGCAGCTGGTGGAATTTAAATTCAATTAATAAAATCCCAGTAATGGTGGCCATGAAACTATTGTTGGTTAAAAACTCTAGCTGGTTCAATAAGGACCTTTAGAGAAGGAAATCTGCCATCCTTACCTGGTCTGGCCTATGTGTGACTCCAGATCCACAGCAATGTGGCTGACTCTTAACTGTCCTCTGAAATGGCCAAGAAAGCCACTCAGTTCAGGGGCAATTAGGGATGGGCAACAAATGAAAGAATAAAGAACAATAACTCTTCCAATTCTAGACTCTTTCTATACCCAGTTTTAGTCACTGCAGCATTGGAAGCTGTGCCTTTAGTTGCCTTGGCCCTAAGTTCTAGAATTTCCACCTCTCTCCATCCTTAAAACCTATCTCCTTGACAAAGCTTTTGGTCACTGTCCTAATATCTCCTTATGTGACACGGAGTCAAATTTTGTTTGATAATCACTCCGAAGCATCTTGGAAAATTTTACTAAATAAATGCATGTTATTGTTGTTGGTGAAGGGGTCTTTTCTCATTTCATCAGTTAAAGCTACTGTTCAAAAAACTTTTTATTAAAAAGGACATCTTTCTCCCCAACTGAAAGGTGAGGGTGACTGCCTTTAACAGCAAAGCAGCATTTGACCGAGTGTGGAATCAAAGAACACTAGTAAAACTGAAGCTAATGTGAATCAGTGGGAAAACTGTCCATGGGCTGGAGAGTCATTCCTAGGACAAAGGAAGTTGGTTATGGTTGTTGGAGACCAAACATTCAGCCCCAGGACATTGCTGCAGGAGTTCCTCAGTGTAGTGTTCTAAGCCCAACAATCTTCAGCTACTTTATCAGTGAACTTCTCTCCATCATAAGGTCAGAAGTGGGAATGTTTGCTGATGATTGCACAGTGTTCAGTATTATTTGCAACTTCTCAGACAATGAAGCAGTCCATGCCCATCTGCAGTAAGACCTGGACATCTTTCAGGCTTGGGCTGATAAGTGGCAAGGAACAATTGCACCACACTGCTGCCAGGCAATGGCCATTTTCACCAAGAGAGAGTCTAACTACCTTCCCATAACATCTAATGGCATGACCATCACTGAATCTCATGCCATCAACATCGTTGTGGTGGGGCAGGGGCTTATCATTAAACATTACTGGGAATTCTGTGGCAAGTAACTGAGTAACTCCACCTGACTCCCCAAAGCCTTTACGAGACACAAGTCAGAAGTGTGATGGAGTACTCTCCACTTGTCTGGATGAGTGCAGCTCCAACAACACTCAAAAATATCAACACCAACCAGAACAAAACAGCCCACTTAATTGACATCCCATCTACCACCTTGAAAATTCACCCCCTCCACCACTGATGCACAGTGGCAGCAGTGTGTACCATCTAGAACATCCAGTGCAGCAGCTCACCAAGGCTCCTTCAACAGTGTTTTCCAAACCCATGACCTCTACACCTAGAAGTATGAGGGCAGCAGATGCATGTGAACACCACCACCTGCAAATTCCCCTTCAAGTCACATACCATCCTGACAATTATTACGCTGTTCCTTCATAGCCAATGGATCAAAATCCTGAAGCTCCCCACCTAACAGCATTGTGGATGTACCCACACCGCGTGGCATCTCCCTGCCTCCTTCTCAAGGGCATCAGGGATAGATAATAAATGCTGGCCTTGTTAGTGAAGCCCACATCCTGATTAAATAAAAAAAATGAGTGGTTAATTGAAAGTGATGTTGGAGATGCCAGGTTCAATCTTACCTGTGTGCTGGGTTAACACATGGGAGTGTTCCAATTGCCCCTGGTACTCCCAAACTAGAGATGGGGAGATCAACCAACGCCTCTACTCCTGATCACTATCCAGAAATTCCACTGGGCGGGTACAGGCTCAGCTGTGAAGCTTCACATGATCAAATGTCTTGTTGGCATTCACTTTCAATGTTCAGAGAGGAGAGCAATCAATCAGCATAGAAATATAGTCCAGCAAGGAATCGACTCAGTCTGGATAGGAGAAAAAAAATAATAAAATCTCACAGCGTTTTCACCAAACCTGCCGTCTTTCCCCCCAGAAACCTAGTGCAAAGCTTAACAGCGGTATCACAGCTCTCACTAAACTCAGCACTCAAATCAATGCTTGACAGATCTACTGGCATCTTCTAACAGTCCCAGATCTTTGAGCAAGTTCTTGAACTTGGACAAGGCAACTTCACTCCTGTTATTTTTCCATCAGTTTACTAAGCTGCAAGTACTAGCTAAACTATTATTTTTTAAATTCATTATTCTTTTTCTTCATCTCCCATTACTTTCCTGGCACTGTTGACTCCTTCCCAGATGAATGGGACCATGAGCATCAGTTTACCACCAGTATGTTGACCAAGTGGTCGATATCCATGCATTCACATTGATAGTGAGCCTCAACAGAATATTCAACCACAGGAAAGTATGGGAGGTATCATAACCAGACACAAGTTCTTAAGTACATTCTTGTACTTCAGAGATCACCTTGATTAGGAATCTGTTGTGGGAATTCTGAACGATTGATACCAGCCTAGTACCTTGGCGATTTGCAGCACATTTATTTTTATTCATTTACAGGATGTGGGTTTCGCTCGCTAGGCCAACATTTATTGCCCATTCCTCGTTGCCTTTGAGAAGGTGATGGTGAGCTGTCTTCTTGAGCCGCTGCAGTCCATGTGGTGTAGGCACACCCACAGCGCTGTTAGGGAGGGAGTTCCAGGATTTTGACCCAGCGATGGTGAAGGAACAGCGCTATATTTCCAAGACAGGATGGTGAGTGACTTGAAGGAAAACTTCCAGGCAGTGGTGTTCCCCGGAATATTGAACCTAAGAAACAAAAAATTAAAACAGAAGCACTCAGCAAATCAGGCAGCATCTTTGGAAATAGGGCTAATGATTCAGCTCAATGACCTTTGGCTGAACATTTTCTATCCTTTTCAGTGGGTATTGAACCCAGAACCTTCTTGGGCTGTAGTACTCAAACACTTCATCCTGCGGGAAACTTGGGCGCCTAAAAGCCATTATATAACCTCACCTTTTTATAGATACAAATTTCTTCACTTGGTATCGATCTCTAATCTTGTTAGTCCCACCCTTACGCGAATCTTCTGCTCTCACTGGTGGCAAGCTTGGAGGCAGGAAGGGCACGTATTTAGGCGGGATGGTGCTGTGCCTGAAGCCTGCCACCTTCACTAGAATTAAGTTCTGGGCGGGAAGGCTCTTGGTGAACCTTCCCACCCTGCTGCCAATTGAGGCCCTTAAATGGTCAACGAATGATCCCTTAAGGGCCTCATTCTGCCACCGTTAGTATTAACCCAGCTTCAAGTGGACCTGTTGCCATGAGGTGTGCATGACAGGTGAAACTATCCAGGCCACGTCATCTGGGGGGGTGGTGGCCCCTCAATCAAAGGCTCTCAATGCCTTTGACATCGGGAAGTGGGGGAGGGGGGGAAGGGCGGGGGGTTGCTGAGAGCCACCTCCCTGTCCTTGCTTCTGATCACCCTGCGCCCCACCTCTCCCCATGACTCCCCCCCACCCCCCACCCTCACCTGTAGCCTGGTTCCTCTGCGATCCTGGGAGTCCAGCAGCCATGGCCTCCTCAGTGGCGCTGCTATGCGCAGGAGCCGTTGGACTCTGATTGACCTCCGCCCCAGGTTTCTCGATTCCAGGGGAAGGCCTGATCGGCTTCCAGTTCGGCAGGGCTTCCGAAAAGAGGCACCACAAGTCTGCTTCCAGCTCTCCAGCCAGCAGGTGAGACCCCCGAGGCCTCAGCAAGATTCTGCCCTTAGTTCTCCCTGAGCAATGTTTCATCTTTGATTTTGAAATGAATACTAATTCATACCTAGAGGTCAGGATGTAGGCTGGGAACTTCATTCAGAGTTTTATGTATTTTCTTGAAAACATTGTGTGTTACCATAAATACTGGATTAGATGTTGCTCCAGGAAATTCAGGATCACTCAGCAATGTCGTGCTCAATTTATTGCCACCCAAAAAACACATTTCCCTGGAAATGAGTTATAAAAGGAGCATTTTGAAATACAATTTTTAATATATGTTCTTGGGATATAGGCATGGCAAGGCCAGCATTTGTTACCCGTCACTACTTGCTCTTGAGCATATAATAGTGAGCCCTCTCCTTGAACTGCTGCAGCCCATATGGAGAAGGCAGTCTTATAGATGATGTTAAGTAGGAACAGTTCAGGATATTGACCCAGCAACAATGCAGGAACAGCAATTATTTGTCCAAGTCAGGATGATATTTAGCTTGGAGTGGAATTTGGAGTTGGTGCTGTTCCCATACACCTGCTGCATTGTCCTTTTAGGTGTTGAAGGTTTGAAAGCAACTGTCAAATGAACCAAATATTTCTTAGTAAAACAACGAACCCTCATCACTTATCCTGAATCTTTCGCCTCAATTTACTCCTGGAAGGTTCTGCAAATTGTCTCCCTGCTTCCAACTTTTAGAATAGCTGTCTTAATCTAACATTTATCCATCTTACATCACAAAAGCATGTTTTTATGGAACACCTTTAACAAAAGAAACTTTGGAAGGCACGTCGCAGGTAGGCCTGAGGAAACTAACCCAAGCAAAGAAGGGAAAGGTTAGGAGGAGTAACCAAAAGCCTGGTCTACAAATGAACTTGGAGAAAGTTTACAAAGGCGTTGAGAGAAGTGGAGAGGCTTGAGAAATTTAGAGGTTAGTTCTAGAGGAAAGAACCAAGGCAGCTGATAATGCTCTACCACCAGCTGTGAGTTGAGGTAGTGGTGGGGGGGATGGGGCACAAAGGGGGGACTCACAGAAAGCCAGAGTCAGAAATAATTATTCATTCTGGGATAATCATTCTTCCTTGACATAACCCTAGTAGCTGAGATGCCATATTGCTTTATAAACTTGCAGTTAACTCTATCTGAGTGTATTCCTGTAACCCTCAATTCCATTCCTAACCAGATAGCGCCCTCCAGCTCTTTCATCCAGCTGTTAATCACCCATTAGCAGGCGTCTATTTCACATCTCCACGGTGGTGAAAGAAAAAATAACATTGTAGCTAAATAGAACCTTATCAGAAACACCTCAAACTATTTCACATACATTGAGTTACTTTGAAAGGCGGTGAACAATTCATACATTGATAAAATTGAAGAAAATAGCACAGATGCCTTTAAGGGGAATCTGATAAGTACAGAAGGGATAAAGGAATTGAATGATAGGCTGACAGGGTTCAATGAAGTGGATTGGGAGGAGGTTTGTGGGAGAACAATCAGTAGCCACTTAGCACATAGTTACATCCCACAAGCAGCATCATGCTAAACTGTTTGATGGAAGAATGTTGACCAGGACAAATGCCTGCTCTCCAATGGATCTAGAACTACTGGAACAGATAGATTTGGCATCAAATTAACATATAATTAGAAGTATTACAAATCATACACAGATTACATAGAATTTACAGCACACAAATAGACCACCCTAACCAGCCCAGGCCAGTGTTTATGCTCCATTTGAGCCTGCACCCAACCTACTTCATTGAACCTTATCAGTATATCCTTCTATTTCTTTATCCCTTCTGCACGTATCTAGATTCCCCTTAAAGGCATCTATGCTATTCGCTTCAGACATTCTATGTGATAGTCAGTTCCACATTAGAACCACTCTTTGGGTAAAGAAGTTTCTTCTCAATTCCTTACTGGGTTTATTAGTGACTATCTAATAAATAGATTATTTATTTTAAAAAATAAAAACATTTTCGCTCCTAGTTTTGGACTCTACCACAAGTGGAACCATTTTCTCTGCTTCTGCCCTATCAAACACTTTTAAATGCTGAAGACTGCTATTAGATTACCCATCAGAATATTGAATTTCTATTGAAAAGAGCCACAAGACTGTTCTGATATAAGAAATTCAAACCATCGAAAGGCCATTGAGCCCATAATGTCTACTTCCCCCAAGGCACAAGTATGATTATTTAATACGGACCTCCATTCCACTCAGCAATGCAGCATTCCCACAGTAATGGTTCTGAAGTGCAGGCAAGATTGTGTCCTCAAATTCATTAGCAGGGATTCTACCCAGGCCTTCTGACTCACATGGGGGAGTTCAACTATTGCAGGACATTACTGTCGCTTACAGTGATGGTGATTAATCCTATAACTGCATGGGATTGGTTTGTGGGAAAGGGGGCGACATAACATTCCTGGAAGATTTAGGGGGAGGTGGTGGTGTCGTGGTATTGTCACTGGACTAGAAATCCAGAGACTCATAGTAATGCTCCAGGGACCTGTGTTTGAATCCCACCACAGAAGATGGTAGAATTTGAATCCAATAAAACTCTGGAATTAATGATCACTGTGAAAGCATTCATCAACTGTCATAAAAACCCATCTGGTTCATTAATATTCCCTAGGGAAGGAAATCTGCTGTCCTTACCTGGTCTAGCCTATATGTGATTCCAGATGCACAGTGACGTAGCTGACTCTTAAATGGCCTTGCTCAGTTTCTCAAGGGTAAATAGGGATGGGTAATAAATGCTGCCTAGCCAGCGATGGCCGTGTCCTGTGAATGAAGGAAAAAAATTTTCAGTATGCAGTGGTGCATGTTATTTTTGTGACGCTCAAAGGATCACTCCCAATCTTCCTGGCCCTATGATGAAAATTTACCTATCTGGTTCCCCTTTCAGCTGGACCAGCAGGTTTAAATGGCAGGAGAGGGCACAGGGAACAATCTGCTCATGCATCCCAAGAAAGCAAGTGGGGCCCTATACACCCCATAAAGTCTGAATGGCTGAATCAGGTGATCATTTGTGGCAATTTACAACTCATGGGATATCTCTTGCTTGCCACAAGTTGCTATTATTTTGCCAGCAAATTTTGGTTGAATGTGTTCCTTGTGCAATGCTTCTACTTGTGCCTCAAGTCACTCCTACCCTTTCCACCATCACTGATGGAACTATAACCATTCATACTTACCATCCCATTTCCTTCAACTGCTACTGAGCTCAAATTGCTCTCTCTGAACACAGACCAAATTTAGAAAAACAAAATCTGGAATAGCAAGTCCTGGCTGTTCTTCACAGTTCAGGTTGACCTATCTTTGACAGAGCCACCATTACATTTTACTGAAATCCCACTAGCAATATTGCACAGGTCACAAAGTTACCTTTAAGTAAGTCTTGTTTGACATCCTGTCAGACAACAGTAGATTCAAATGACAGGAACTGGGCCATATTAATGGGAATTCTATGTCATTGAGGTTATATCAGAAAGAGAAATCTGGAGTTATCACCTAGATGTTCTGTCTTTATCCTTCTGTGCTGCAAATTTCTATGATTCTATGATCCGATTATATTGCAATGAGAGGTGGCTCCCTTGCACAGCATCCCATCGAGCACAGTTCGATAATCAGACAGGATGTCAGCAACTTGGTGCATGATCAACATGCCATAGATCATCATGTCCTGCATTCTTGCACCTCATCCACTACCTCAAACATTCATTCTCTCCACCATCAGTGCACAGTAGGAGTGTGTACCATCTACACAGTGCACTGTAGCAACTTTCCTATGACAGTATCTTCCAAACCAGTGACCTCTAACACCTAGAAAAACAAAACCAGCAGGCACATGGAAACACCACCTGCAAATTCCCTCCAAGTCACACTGGTCTATCACCATGTAAACTCTGTTAAGTTCCCTTTATAGGATCTTGGACTCCCTAATTAAACTTGGCACCATCTGCAGCATAAACAACCATGTACTGTAGTGGGATTGTGAATCCAGGTGATTTAAAATCATCCTTGAGAGACTTCTTTTCATCTGCGTTTCCATCTCATTGTTACATATTTCTGACCACCCCATCATCACTCCACTCCATGACCAGGTCTGGTCTTTGTCCAACTTACTGTAAAGCTCAGGGAGTGTCATAGAAATGGAAGTTGTCATTTGTTCTGAATGCTCTATGGTCTAAAGTAGAAATGAAGAGAGTAATAAAAGGATCACTGCTGAAAATCTGAAAAAAAAACAAAATGCTGGAAATGCACAGCAGAAATGTAGCAACTGGAACTGATGAAGGTTGGAGCAAATGATTTGCTTCCGAGAGGTTAACTCACTTTACAGATGCTAACGCCTTCTTAGTCTGTGCTAATTAAAGTTTTCAGCAGTTGACGCGACTATGTGCCCCTTTCATCTTTTGAAGCTATTGTTCTGTCATATCTGTTGTCCTTTCATATCCATTACCCTGTCATCCCCATTGCCATATCATATTGTACCTATTGTATCTGTTGCACTATCATGCCTATTGTGTCTATTTTTACTATTGTATTGCCTCTGCCTATCATACTTATTGCTCTAAACACCTATTGCTCTGTCGGACCTACTGCACTGTTTATCTGTTGTTCTATTGCCCTATTGTATCTTACCTATTATACCTATTTAATATTTGTACCTATTGCCCTATTGTACTTGTTGCCTAATTATTGTATCTGTTGCCCTATCATACCTACTGCCCTATCATACCCATTACACTATCTTACCTATTGCCCTAATATATCTGTTGCCCTGTCATACCCAACCTATTGTTGTACCTATTTCTGTGTTGTATCTATTGCTCTATCATATCTGCTGCCCTATTACCATGTCCTACCTAGTATTCAAGATGGTTTGAAAAAATATAAATAACCATAAATAATTCTAAACTAGAAATAGAGGAAGATCAGTGAACTGGTTAAAATAAAAAGCAAGAGACCTCATTGGTCAACCATGTATATTAAGTTATTCTGAGATAAGTTTCAGTAGCGAGCTAGTCCCAAGTGGTACATAGATTTGCATTCTAAACATGATCCTTCCATTGCAAGAGGATCCAGTTGATGCTGGACATTTATTCTAATCTCATCAAATCCTGCAGCAATTTTCCTGGATACATTCCCATCCTTTAAGAGCTGGATTGGCATAAATTCAAAGTATTGGAAATATTTGCAAAAGGTGGCCCTTTGATGCATGTGTTACGAACATGTTAAAAAGTGAGAACTTGTTGGAAAACTATAGTTTTGATCATTATGATGTTACTGTACAAATTTGTTGTGTGATCAACTAACCACATCCTGCCTTCCTCGGTACCTGAGAAGAACCTTCCTTTATTCAAAGAACAATGGCAGTTGAAATTTCTTATCCTTTGCTTACTGAGATGGTTAAGGAATAAAATTTATCTGATTTGCTAAATGTCATGCCAATGCCTTATCAAAATTAAACTACACTGATTACGGACAGAAGGGAAAGGGAATTGAGAGTTTCAATCTCTCTCTCTCCCTGTCCGTAACAGAAATTGGGTGCTGCATTCTGGGATTTGAACCATTTGGACTAAAACGAGCTGAATCTGACATTATAAGAATAAATTGGAAGCCAAAAAAAAAAGGGGGAAGTTCAGGAGCTGAAATTGTCTTTACAACAAACAACTACAGCAGCAGGTTATCATGTACTAACACCAGAAAGTAACATGGCTAGGTTCAATACAAAAATGTTTGTAGAACAGGAGGACTTAACTTGGGAAGAACTAAAGTCCATAAACATAGAACAGCTACAAGCTGTAGCTAAGAAGGTGGAACTTAAGATCGAGCCAGTTCTTTACCTGGTACGGCCTGTCAAAAGAGGTCCAATTGGATCGGGGGACCATCTTCATGTCACAGATGTTTCAGGAGTTTGTCCACAGCATGGGAATAGCCCTAGCTGAAGTCCTTGGCCTACCACCAGACTTGCAAAGCTATGATTCAGACCTCTTGCTCAGAATATCCTCATGACTAGGTCAAGGACTTAGGTTTCCTGCTGTTTGCCACCAGGCACTCTCCTAACGAATCCACAGGCTTCAGCCCGATTGAGTTCATTTACGGTCGTGAGGTGCGAGGCCCCTGAAACTATCAGAAGAAAAGTTTCTGGAGACCAGAGAGGACACCTTCATACTGGAGTACAGCTCCATGTTCCAGGAATGACTCTTTATGGTGTACATGGACTTTCAAAAGGCATTCGATATGGTAATTGTTCATGATCTGTTCAGCAGTCAATGACTTGTTGCCATGAGAAACGCCACAAATGTCTTCTGGTACATGGAAAGTTACCAGTCCAAGCTTTTGACTTGTTTCAGCTGAGATGAGGGGATTTTGATTAGTGTCGATTATCTGCAACTGTAGATTTTCTTTCTTCTCTTTGCATTGGGCTCTCAGCTTAGTTTGTCCTCTTGGGGTGAGCATCATTCCACCATTTAGCCTCAACTTTAGCTTCAACGGCTTCATTTTTGGGTCACCATCTTAAGCAACTTCACACAAGTTTGAAGCTCATGATGTTGCATGAAGCACCAGTGTCTATCTGACACTTGACATTAACTTGATGGCCATCTTCTGCAGTCATCATTCCAATAGTAACAAGCCATTTTTTACCTTGAGACTTGACAGTGCCAATCTGTTCTAGAGTGTAGAATAATGATTCCTCAGAATCATTGTCCGGCATCTCTCCAACAAACATCTTTATAGGCTCGCTTCTCTTCTTTCCAGCAAAGCACTTGAACGCAATTCGAGCTTTCTACTTCCCCCACACAGGAAATGCTTCCTTTTCTTTTGTGTGCTGCCCCCCTGCAATATTTATATCCAGTACTCTGGCCTCGATCTTTCTGTTGCCCCTTCTGTAAATAGTTCTCCCCTTTCTCCATTGTCTTGTGCTTGGAAGGACTGAACTGCCCCTCAGTGCGCTTTGTAAGTTCTCCCATCAATGTTCTTCAGCCACTTATTAATCATTTGAGAGATTCTGTACATGTCGATAGCTTTCGTGAGAATAAGTCTCTTTTCTCTCAGCTGACGTGCTCTCATGGAGGGATCTCTTGTTCCAAGGGCAATCCTAACTTTAATCGGATCATCCTTCAGCTGCCCAAACTTTCAAGATTCAGCTAGACGTCTCAGTACAGTCACATACCAATCCATATTCCGCCCCTCTTCCTGAGCTCTGCTGTTGAACACGTAGCATTCATGAATAATATTAGCAGAAAATTCAAAATGAGTCTTCAAGGCCTCCAAATTTCACAAGACTGGCTTTTCTGCTCCTCAGTGAGAGCTAGGGTGAAATACGGATTGTGGCACTCTTTCCCCAGCACTAATAATAGAGTTGCTACTCTTATTTGTTCATGTAGGGAGGTGGTGTGTTGGTATCGTCACTGGGCTAGTATTCCAGAGACCGAGGGTAATGTTCTGGGGGACCTGGGTTCGAATCCCACCATGGGAAATGGTGAAATTTGAATTCAATAAAAATCTGGAATTAAAAGTAACAGAAACTAGGAGCAGGAGTAGGTCCATCGAGCATGCTCCACCATTCAATATGATCATGGCTGATCTTCTATCTCAATGCCATATTCCTGCTTTCTCTCCATACCCCTTGATGCCCCTAATATCCAAAAAATTATCAATTTTTTTCTTGAATATACTCAGTGACCCAACCTCCACAGCCTTCTATGTTAGAGAATTCCACAGGTCGACCACCCTCTGAGTGAAGACATATTTCCTCATCTCAGCCCTACATGGCCTGCCCCATATCCTGAGACTGTGGCCCCTGGTTCTAGTCTCCCCAACCAGGGGAACCATCCTCCCTGCATCTAGTCTGTTTAGCTCTGTTAGAATTTTATATGTTTCAATCAGATCCCCTCTCATTCTTCTAAACTCTAGTGAATACAGGCCCAGCCGAACCAATCTCTCCTCATACGACAGTCCTACCATCCCTGGTATCAGCCTAGTGAACCTTCGCTGCACTCCCTCTATGGCAAGTATATCCTTTCTTAGGTAGGGAGACCAAAACAGCATGCAATACTCCAGGTGTGGTCTCACCAAGGCCTTGTACAACTGCAATAAGACATCCTTACTTCTGAACTCAAATCCTCTTGCATGAAGGCCAACATACCATTTGCCTTCCTAATTGCTTTCTGCACCTACCTGTTTACTTTCATTGACTGGTGTACAAGGACACCCAGATCCCTTTGTACATCCACATTTCCCAATATATCTCCATTTAAATAATACTCTGCCTTTCTGTTTTTCACACTGAAGCGTATAACTTCACATTTATCTAGGTTATACTGCATCTGCCATGTGTTTGCCCACACACACAACTTGTCTAAATTGCCCTGAAGCCTCCTTGCATCCTCCTCACAATTCACAACCCTGCCCAGTTTTGTGTCATCAGCAAACTTGGAAATATTGCATTTGGTTCCCTCATCCAAGTCATTTATATATATCGTGAATAGTTGGAGCCCAAGCACTGATCCCTGCGGTACACCACTGGTCACCGCCTGCCACCCAGAAAAAGACCCATTTATTCCCACTGTCTGTTTCCGGTCTGTCAACCAATTCTCAATCCATGCCAGTATATTACCCGCCAATCCCATGTGCTTTAATTTTGTCCACTAACCTCTTATGTGGGACCTTGTCAAAAGCCTTCTTGAAATCCAAATACACCATATCCACTGGTTCTCCAGTTCAAGTCTGATGATGACCATGAAACCATTGCCGATTGTTCTCAGAACCCATCTGGCCCACTAATCCCTTTAGGGAAGGAAATTTGCTGTCCTTACCTGGTCTGGCCTACATGTGACTCCAGACCCACAGCAATGTGGTTGACTCTTAAAAATTACCCTCTGAACAAGGGCAATTAGGGATGGGCAATAAATGCTGGCCTAGCCAGCGACGCCCACATCCCATGAATGAGTTTTTTAACAAGTGTCTTGTCTAACATTGTGGCAATTTCATAGTTCTACCATTGAGACTGGAAGAATTTCCAATTCATTCTCAAATCTGCCTTCATCTCCATGGGAGTCGGTGGTAGAATATTCAAAGCCATACTGATTCACCCAGCAGTCAATGTCCTGCACAAAGTTGCAGACTGAAGGTTTGATTATTCGCTGCCATTTCTTACATAGGCTGGCTCCCTTACAGCTATCAAAATCCACACAAATTCAGCTGCACATTCCTGATACCACATGTTTCTTGTGGTGTGTAAAAATGGCTTCTGCCTCCTCTTGTTTTAACAAAGATGACTTCAGATGTTACATGACTATGGCAAGCCATAGTATTCAAAAAGCAACAGTGCAGAAAGGCATTTCTCCAGTCTCCCAATGTGTTTCAAAAGTCCTCTTCAAAGCTCCAGCAGTGTGTGAACAGTAAAAGGCGATAAGCATTTGATGGGCATTTTCAATCAGTCAATCACTGTCGAGGGTATTAGTTCAAGTGCCTGCACCGAAATGCCATGCAATCTTCTTAATGAGTGCTTTCAGGCAATTTGAGTTGCAATCAGCTCTTCATCGATCTTCCAACTAGCCATTCCAGTGCAATCTTCAACCCCTTGAGCAAGATGGCATTGTGCACTAAACAAACAAAATTGCCACTTCAGCTTAAGACCCCATCTTGGCCAACTCTGAGATTCTTAGGCGCCTAAAGTATCCATGGGAAATTATCTCTAGGCCCTTGTTCCAGAGTTGGGGACAGAATTTGTTACCTGTGCCCTCATTACATCCATGCTCATGCAAAATACAAAATGGAAGTGAGTCTTACTTATGAGTGTGCGTAAGGGTTAAATTAAACTCTTCTGAGTAAGTCATTTAATATTTTTTTACAAAATTGATTAGCATTGTTAATAACAGTCTTAGATTGATTGGACATTTGAAGTGAAAGTCGATGTTGCAAGTTTTTACCTAGGATTACACAGAACGTACATCACAGAAACAAGCCATTCGCTTCAACTGATCCATGTGTCATGATGCATTCCCGTGTTTATGCTCCATCTGCCTCCTCTCCCTCTTTATTTCACCCTATCAAGCAGAACCTTCTATCTCTTTCTCCCTCATGTAGTTAGCCTACTTACCCTCAGGTACAGCTATGCTAAACACCTCAACCACTCCTTGTGGTAGCAGGCTCCGCATTCTAACCACTCACTAGATAAGCTTTTTGTAAACTCCCTATTGCATTAGTGTCTATCTGATATTTATGGCCCCTGTTGTTAAAACTGGTTTGCCCATGGCTTCCCTCCTGCTGAATTTGCATGTTTAATATCTCCTGTTCCAAGCTGCATTCCCTTGCAAATGTTCATTGAAACCTATCTGGAATTCCTTGGCCTCACTTTCAAAGGAACGTTGATGTCATGAAAGTAACTTTTGCCAAATCATTTTTCCTGTTTATGACTGGAAAAGAGCCAGCTGAATATTGCACCATTTCCATCAGTAGTTACACAATGGGCGGCTTTTGCTGCTTCTACAACTGCATGGGCAGATTCACTGGACATGCAATCGCAGTGCCTGTGACGTCACTGCGAGAGATGCTATAGTAGCTGCCTGGACCAAAGAATAGGGCCATCCGTAATATTGAGCAATGTGAAGTATTTTAACAAGTGTGGCATCAATAAAATGTGTTTTCTTCACCATGGTTAAGGATTGAAGTTTTCAAGGAATATTGAAAAATCCTGGGATCGCGATTATGATTTGCTCGTCATCCAGCTCGCTGCCTCACTGGCCACCCCACTCCTGACCCCTCATGCCTCCCTCTCACTCATCACCCTGCTCCCTCACTGTCTACAGGCAGCCAGGGGGGCGGCAAGCAAAGCATTCAAGAGCTGGGACCAGGGCAGAGAGAGGAGCAGCAAGTGGGGCGGTGGCAAGCGGGTTAGCGAGTGCAAGCAAAGAGGCAAGTGGGGTGGCGAGCAGGACAGCAAGCGAGGTGGTGAGCGAGGCAGCAAGTGGATGGCGAGCATTCAACGGACAGACAACAATGATCAACGGCAACATGCATGCGCCTAGGGGCGGAGTGGGTGCCGACTTCCTGTTCCAGGCACACAATGATGATGTCAGTGGCACTGACTTCCTTTTCCAGTGCAATGGCAGCAGATACCAGATATCTTACATTACAGAAGACATTATAACGCTAAAGTACTTCAGTATCTCCACAATGCTTTGGAACATCCTGAGGTCTTGAAAGAACATAACAACATAGGAAATATAGGATTAGGCCATATCCCCTCAAGCCTGCTCTGCAATTCTTCTTTAGGGTGTCTATAGGATCTAAAGATGCAAGTTCTTTCTTCATATGTTTCAATATGACTCAGTTCAGTATAGCACATGTTTTTAAACAAATTTAAATTTGAAGAAAATGGCATCCTTTAACTTGTCCAGATCCTGCCATTATTATGTGGCTTAAAAACATTTGTACAGCCAGATGCAGTTATAGTGATAGAAAATGCTGGAAAAGCTCAGCAGGTCTGACAGCATCTGTGGAGAGAGAAACAGAGTTGAAGTGTCAAGTTCACATGACCCTTCTTCAGAGCTACAGAGAAGTAGAAATGTGATGAAATTTATACTGTTTAAGGGGGGTAGAGGTGGTGAAGCTAGATAGAAGGCCAGCGATAGGCGGGAGAAAAGGAGAGATTGACAAAGATGTCATGAACAAAAGGGCAAAGAGAGTGTTAATGATAGAGGTTAGGGCTAAAAAAAGGTGCTGATAGTGGCATAGGTCTGTTTCTCTCCCCACAGATGCTGTCAGACCTGCTGAGTTTTTCCAGCATTTTCTGTTTTTGTTTCAGATCGCCAGCATCCGCAGTATTTTGCTTTTTTTTTGTGCGGTTATAGTGAGCTATTTTCACTGCCGGAAATCTCCCAGCCAACATCGATCTCTTAATCAATAATACAAAAAAACAGATTAACTAGTGAATCATCTCCTTGTTGGTGCAGATGACTGTTGTGTTTGTTAACATAATAGTACTCACTGCATTTCAACTGTATTTCATTGTATGTGAAGCAGGTTTCTGAGAAATATGATCAGGTAATATTTTGCTTTGAGTTTCCTTTTTTCCAGCAACAATACAAAAGCCAGATTAAATTGTCATTCAATATACTTTTCGTTCCTTCAAGCACTTTTGATATGATATAAATGTAAACACTGAAGCCATTATTAGCATCACAGTTGTTGCCCTCGTGGCATTATTACACAGCTCAGAGGTAGTCCTCTCACCTCTTTGTCAGTAGGTGGTGGGTTAAAGCCAATTTCAGAGAGTTCACCATGTGATCGAAGCACTGCCAAAGGTTCAGCCTTTCAAATGAGATTATAGTCTCACCTACCTCTAAGGTGGATGCAAAAGATCCCCTGGCATTAATTGAATAAGAGCAGGCGATGTGTCCTGTCAACATTTAAGCTTCAAAAGCATTGGCTGTAAAGCACTTTAGGACATCCGGAGATCATGAAGGGTGCTATCTAAATGCAAAACTTTCTTTCTTTCAAATAGCGCCACCACAGATAATCTGAACTTCGATCTGATTTTTTTTGTGCTACCTCTTTGTGTTCAAAATGTGCTGTTAAGTCATTAAACTGAGGTCCAGCTACTATCTTAGTTAGACGCCAAACAGCCCATGGCACTATTTTGAAGAAGATCAGGGACTTCCCCCCCAGTGTTCTGGCCAATATTTGTTCTTTATATTGTTTGTGTGAGCAGCATATGCACAGATTGGCTGCCCCATTTCTTACAACAGAACTATGGGTGGAAACTACCCCCGACACTGTCAGCGGGCATTGTAGCGGGTGGGGGCGGACAGTCACACAGGAACAGGAAAATTGGTTATCCGACGGCAGGATTTGGTAACGGGAACTTACAGTTCTGAATGTTGTGGCTGCATTCTCGCCACAGGCCATCAGGAAACCCCTTTGCATCCCATTGACGGGATTCAAATTAACCCCCAACTGGAATACACCCCCACCAGCCAATCATTCCCCCCCTTGCCGACATGAAATCACACCAGTCCAGAAGACATCCGGACCAATGTGGCGTACGCTTGTTGGGACATACCTGGATGGAGGCCTGGGAGGGCTCTTGGACACTGGAAAAGATGGATGATTCTGAATCTGGTGCTTTCCTGAGCACCACATGGTCCATCAGTTAGGTAAGCCATCGATCGGGTGGACTCTTCAGCAGCATTCGCATCAATCCGGTGGACTCTGCTAGGAGCTGTGGTCTCAATTGGGCGGTCTCTGCTAGGAGCTGTGGTCTCAATTGGGCGGACTCTGCTAGAAGCTGTGGCCTTGATCGGGTGGACTCTATTAGAAGGTGTTATATTGATCAGGTGGACTCTAGTAGAAACTGTGGCCATGATCAGGTGGACTCTATTGAAGCTGTGGTCTCGATCAGGTGGAATCTACTAGAAGATCTAACAGCGATCAGGTGGACTCTACTGGAAGCTGTGCCCTCGATCGGATGGACTCTGCTAGAAGCTGCTGCCTTGATCAGGTGGACTCTACTGAAGCCTTGGCCTCGATCGGGTGGACTCAACTAGAAGGTGTTATATTGATCAGGTGGACTCTTCTCGAAGCTGTGGCCTCGATCGGGTAGTTCCATTTTGTTAAGGATTGTACGTTGCCGATTGTCATATTCTTGATCAGCTGCTCACATGTCCAGTGCCATGACTGACCTTCCCTATACCTTCCTGAACACAGGTGAGTTTGACACAAGAGTGTCTGCTATTCTTCCTCAGCTGATACTCACCTTCAGGAATCACAGAGAGTCCTGGGGGCTCGGTGAACTGATCACCCTGCTAAAGCGGGCAGCTTCAGGATGAGAGGGGGATGGGTTGTTGAAGTGGAGGTTGGGAGGAGGAAGTAGAAACTACAACAAAGGCTCTCACCTGCAACACTTCACGACATTAAATTTTCTGCCAGAGGTGCATCATTCTTCTGCAGCCTGGTCTGGCCACACCTGTCTACAACATCAGAGGGAATGTTAAATACCAGAGCCCGCAGAACATTAAGAACTGCAGTCGCCCCACATGTACCTGACCCAATCTGTAGAATCTTCTGCACAACCTCTTCCAAGCTCCACACCATCACCGACTGATCTTTCTCATCCTCTGCTGACCTCCCTTGGCCCATGGCATCACCACATGGGCCACTGGAGACCATTCTCCACACAAACTGCGTGTTCCTCAGAATCCTGTCAGGGAGCAGGAAATCCCAATCTGAGCGATGGCCAACTTTCCCAAAATATTCAGGATGGCTTCTGGGTGTAATGAAACCCCTGTGACAGTGTGGTGGCAGCAGTATATCTTGTAGATGGTACACACTGCTGCCGCTGTGCATCAGTGGCAGAGGGAGTGAATGTTTGTGGATGGGGTGCAAATCAAGTGGGCTGCTTTGTCCTGGTGTCAAACTCCTTGACTTTTGTTGGAGCTGCACTCATCCAGACAAGTGGAGAGTATTCCATCACACTCCTGACTTGTACCTTATAGATGGTGGACAGGCTTTGGGGAGTCAGCAGGTGAGTTACTCACTGCTGGATTCCTAGCCTCTGACCTGCTATTGCAGCCATGGTATTTATATGGCTAGTCCAGTTCAGTTTCTGGTCAATGGTAACCCCCAGTATGTTGATAGTGGCAGATTCAGCTATAGTAATGCAATTGGATGTCAAGGGGAGATGGTTAAATTTTCTCTTATTGGAGATGGTCTTTGCCAGACATTTTTGTGTGTTGTGAATGTTGTTCAGGTTTTTCTACATGAGGACACAAATTGCTTCAGTATTTGAGGAGTTGCGAATGGTACTGACCACACTGAACATTGTGCAATCATCAGCAAACACCCCCACTTCTGACGTTATGATGGAAGGAAGATTTTTGATGAAGCAGCTGAAGATGGTTGGGCCTAGTTAACTACCCTGAGGAACTCCTGCAGTGATGTGTATTACCCTGATCGATGAGATCATTCTTTAATCCATTTTTGAGATGCTTCATTCTTGCTATCCAGTATCTCTTCCTGCATTTGTATAATGCAATATTTTTCTCACATTCCTAAACAGGAGATAAATAATTATTTGTGAGAAAAATGATGATTATTCTTTGCCTCTAACTTTCAATCTCTTTCTTTATCACTATCTTCCTTGTCTTCTTCCTTTATACTACAATGGTGAAAGCTCTGAAGGTGATGGCGATATGGTTCGGAGTAGCTCGCCAAAAACTGGCAGGAGCGTATAGCCAAGATCAAATAGAAACTGGGCATCTGAGAGCAATGTTTCCTCTTCGTTGTGAGTAAGAATCTGATCTTCAGGTGTGAGGTGCTCTAGGTGTTGCTATATGTGGTGCATGTCTGGCTCATACCCCATTCCTGCACCATAGTGGTTACCCAAGCCATCTTTTGCCTTATCTGGAAATTGAATATAACCATGTCCACAAGGACACATTGTATAAATCTCTAAACACGGGGATGGGGCTGAGGGGGGATAAACATACCCAATGCGACCCACGTTCTGATATTTTGTGCGGCTGTGCGTAGACCCTCAGTGTGTAAACACCAACATGCTGCGGTTCTAGCTGTCTCCATTGTTGCGAATGGTAGGTCTGGCCACATTGGCTCCACTCAGTTGGACCGTGCCATACCACATGTTCATATTGTAAAAACTGGTGCAGAAAGACAGCTTTGACTGCAGTCTTTCAGGCAGTGGTCCTCACATAATGTCCTCAAGGCCCTGTGGGAGAAGGAAGGGTGGATCCTATTAGATTTCTCCCTGAACAGACTATTGTCATGGCAACGTAAAAGGCATTTCCTTAAAGTGGTCCATGAGCTAAGAATTCGTATATATGCATGTAGCCCCCTTTTAATTTATAAGTGATTTAATTAGAAATAAACCAGCAGCTTTAGTCTTAAACAAGATAAAGGTTAGTTTGTTACAAGGCTACAGATGGAAGTATTTAAGTATGAGTGATAAAGTTATTAACTAAAAATACGAAGATTAAAATGCAAATAAAGGAAAAAGATGCACGAAGATAAGGTTTCAAATCAGTCTCATTGAAATATTGTTGCAGGCCCATTGCTTTGAATTCCTTCTTTCCAAAGTGAAGGGTTTGAAACTTGTAAACATATTCAGCAGCTGCAATGGCTTCTATAGTCTACTGTCTGGAGGTTGCCTGTACAGGTGAACTCTGCAGGTCAGCAGCTTTGAGGAGCAAATGAAGGTCCCTTTTCCTTATGGGTTCTGCTGTATGACAGTTGAAGATTGTCTGGTTTCCTTTTTTAGCAGAACCAGGATGTTTTCCTTCTGGACACCCTCCTCTGTAGCTCCGGTTGGCAGGGAACTCCAGCTCTGGGTGGTGTTTTAGCTGAAAGCTGCCTGCTGGTAAGTTCTCTCAAAACTGTCACACCAAAATATCTTCTTGCAGCCATTCCTATAATTCAAAAAACAATGCAAAATGGCTGCTACGTTAATTTAGATGAGTCCTTGTTCCAAAAAACAAAGAAGCTATTTAAATTGCAGGCTTTTGAATCAGCCCTTCCTGTCTCCTGTTCCCTCAGAAGTAGGAGGGTTTTTCCACACCTTTTAGGAGATTCAGGTCCAGGGTTTTGTCCCCGGGTCAGGCTCACAGAGTTGGGAGATTCGCCAGGTTGGCAAACCCGACCTGCGGTCTGTCCACAGGTCAGAGTTTCAGTTGGAGGGGGTGGGCGGAAATAGGAGCCGGGACGTGACCCGGGTGACCCTGGAACAAGTGCAGAGGTTGCCGGGTGCTGAGGCAACTGGGCGTAACATCTGCCTCTGTGAACTGACACTGTGTTTAGATAAATAAAAAATAACAATCAAACAAAAAAAATCCCCCTAGCCCTCAACCACCCCCCCCCTCACCTCCTCGAACACACTTCCTATGCCCCATCCATGTCAACCTATGCCCCCCACACACCACCATGGCCCTCACACCCCCATGCCAATCCAGCCCCTCTACCCATCCCCATTGCCCCATACGCCAAATGTTAACCACCGTTTGCCCTTACACTCTCACTGGCAGCTCACATGGTATCCTTGGACAGTTCCTTGACAGCTTTGACACTTATTGGACATCTTTGACAGCTTTGACAGTTAAACAGCTCTTTAATAGTCCCTTGAAAGCTGGGCAGATCTTTGATAGTTGAACAGCTCTTTAATAGTTCCTTGACAGCTGGACAGGCCTTTGACATCTGGACAGCTCCTTAACAGCTGGATAGTTTTTTTTAAAAGTTCCTTGACAGCTGGACAGTACTTTAACAGTTCCTTGATAGCCTGACAGTTCCAATGAGTTTGTGTGTAAAGAATATGTTCACTCTTAACAATCCCAAAGGGTGTCTTCCCTTTCCCAAAGGTATCCTGGGGCCATATCCAAAGGGGTACCTTACCTCTCAAAAGGGGTACCCCTGACTATCCAAATGAATCCACCAAGTTCAGACCAGCTCTTATCTGTTCTAATCTGCGCACTCCGGGTTTCACACTCATGAATTTCCAAAATTCCACTTCAGTGTAGGTGCTTGTGATATAAATGGCCAGCTGCCTCCTCGAATCGTGCATGCACAAACCCCGGCCTGACTCCGCTCCCGCTCATTTGAAGATGGGAAATTCTGGGTTCGGGGGCAGGACTTAGAAACTTAAGCCATTTCTGGCTTAGTTCTTTGCCACAGGATTCCCAACCTCTGACCTGCTCTTGTAGCCACCGTATTTATATGGCTGATCCAGTTCAGTTTCTGGTCAATGATAACCCCCAGGATGTTGCACCCTCAATGTCAGATATGTGTGGTCTGGGAATGCTGGGGACAGACAGGCAGGCCCCGGCAATTCAGAAGGTGGCAGATACTGCTGAGGGCCTGCTGGCAAAATGGTATGGCAGTGGGAAGACGTCAGACATGTCGCTCAACGCCATCTCACGTAATTTTGCAAACCTCCCCGTCTTCCAGCTTGTCCCAAAAAGGCAGGTAAAATTCAGCCCCCAGAGTCTACGTGTCACTGTATACTGCCTCAAGGCAGCTGCAGTGGGGGAAAAAATTATCATCTACCTCCTTCTGGAAGGTGCCTTTGCATAGGTAGTGTGGAAAGGGATGCAATGCTTTTCGTTGAGTTTCATCCCAAACAGATCCGTAATGCAGCTCTGTGTTCTGTGCAGGCACACCAAGATAAACTCAACTGCTGCTGGAGGACCATCAACATGGTGAAAGACTCTTTATGGCCTGCCCAAAACCCATCGGTCTTCCAGTGCAAAGAGCTGTCCACGACTGAGTGTTGCAGACAGGCACATTCCAATGTCCAGGACTAATGTGTTGAGGGATATATTAAACCTTGTGGCAGCCTCTGCAAGGGCTGGAAACTCTTTCGAGTCATCAACAGTCACAGATTGCAACTCTTTTGAGTACAATCACAGTTCTTGGTTTCCTGGAGTGGACGTGAACCCACAATCCTCTGATTCAAAGGCGAGGGTGCTATGAACTGAGCCACAGCTGACACCTCGTGCAAGGGCTGGAAGGGGTACCGAGATAGATAGGTTCTTGATTGGTAAGAGGATCAAAGGTTACAGGGAGAAGGCGGGAGAATGGGGTTGAGAAACTTATCAGCCATGATTGAATGGCGGAGCAGACTCGATGGGCCGAATGGCCTAATTTCTGCTCCTATGTCTTATGGTCTTATGGTCTATGGGAAAGGCCAGTCTAAGGTTTCCTACCATAGTGCACCAAGGGGTTGGAAGCTGAGTAAAATCCCTTGGAAAGTATGCACCAGAAAATCTTTGACTTGAAACATATATTGTAAATTTTTCCAGTGTAGTGAGGCACCTCAGAATGCCACACATTGTATTGGAAGAAACTGAAATATATTGCACTTCATGCCATGTCAAGTTTTAACTGTTATGCAATGTACTTTTACAAATTTTACAAATAAAGTATGTTTTTGAAAAAAAAATCTGTTCCTATCAGTTTAATATCTGATATGTCCATTACCTGAGGACCATATATTGGAATGGAGAGATGAAAAGGGGCTTGCTCAGGCCAACTCTTACACATCTACCCAGTATCGCAGTACCTCTAGGAATGGTTCTCTGTTCTTTTGGAGGATTTTTAAAATAAAAAATAGCTTCACTCAAAACAAAAGCAAGCCTGCTGGGAATCTCAAATAATCTCTGGCCGGGGTTTTACGTCCCTGCCGCGGGGCATGCTGCGGGCCAGCCAAATGTCCAGTGACTTTCAGCAGGACCGGAAGATCCCAGCAGCGGGTGTGGCCAGAAAATCCCGGCCTCGGTCTTCACTTTACTTCCTTTCTCTTTGCAGCTTTCACTTTTTACTCCCCCTTTTCTCTTGTTTTTGCTTTCCCACGGCAGCTTTTCATCATTCTGCCATTCACACCTCCTCTAGGCACCTTTTCATCATTCTGCCATTCACACCTCCTCTAGGCACATCTTTTCTGTCTTCATTTGTCCCATTACCACTCCCTTTGTCTCTGTGCCAACAACTCTTTTTGCCATGTAACCTCTCCTGTTTTCAGCTCCCTCACATACCTTCCCTTTTGTTCTTTCTCCACCCTCTCAGGGACAGGATTCCATTTAAAGCCTGTCATTGAGCATGCACCAGAGAATCTTTGACATGAAACGCAGATATCAATTGTAAATATATCTTGTAATTGTAAGTGTAGTAGGACGCCTCAGAATGGTACACACTGTACTGAATTGAAATTGAACTATACTGCACTCTATTTAATGTCAAATTCAAACTGTTATGTAATTTACTTTTGCAAATGTTATGGATAAAGAATACTTTTGGTGTAAAGAAATGCACCATATGGACTCCTACTCTAATACACTGTTCCACGGGAACTCAAAGCTATGGTGTTCTTTAGTCCCCTCAGCATCTTTCTTCTTTCATTGTATGTGCTGTTTGAAAGAAACAAGTTTGCCGTCACCTGATTATCGCTTCCTGATTTACTCATCATATCAGCAGCTCTCTGTAAAAAAAGCTTTGCATTTACACAGCACCTTTCACAACTTCAGGATGTCCCAAACTGCTTTATAAACAATTAAGTATGTTTGAAGTGTAGCCACTGTTGCAGTGTAGAAAATGTGGTAGCTAATTTGCGCACAACAAGCTCCCCAGCAATGAGCTAATGAAAATATATGGGCCGAATTTTTCGTCCCGCGGACGGGCGTGCACCTGACCCGAATGGGAGTAATGTGCGATGACGTTGGGTGAGCGTCCCAACGTCATTGCGCATTCGCATAATATTTTTCTCGACGGGGCACGTGGGTACTGGAGCAGCGCCCGCCATTAATTAACAGGCCTGTTAAGGCCCTTAGCAGTCCAATTGTCTGTGATTTTCCATTGCCCGTGCAATTTTCTGCTCATCGCATGGGCAAAACAGGCAAGCGGCCAGCCAACATTTTCACAAACCTCATCTATGGATGGAATAAAAAGGGTCAGCAGCATTGCCAGTAGTAGTGAGGAGTTTGAGTTAGTTTGCGGCTGGTTGCTCATTCCTCATTTCTGTTCGGAGCTTCATTCTTAGCATTTCTAGGCCTCATTGATGTCTGCCAGGCCCCCGGAGGATTCAGACCGTGTGGACCCTTCCAGATATCAGACAGCCTTCCTTTACCCTGGTAATGGGGATTGTGGTCTCTGCTGGGGGAACCTCCTCCTTTGAGGAAGAGAGGGCCATAAGGAAGAGGAGGCCACGTGTCCCTATTCAGCTTCCAGGCAAGGGACCTGTGGGAGGAGAGGCGCAGGCACAAGGTGGGCCAGCAGGTAGTCCAAGGCGGAAGGTGCCACAGAAGACGCCACTATCCGGCTGCCAGGGTTTACAGACAGCGATGCAGCTACCTCAATATGTCTCAGATGCAATGCTGAAGGAGGCTCCGTCTCTCCAGGGAGACCGTGACCCCCGTTTGCCTGATGATTGGCCATGAGATCATCTCCGACTATGTGCGTGGACACCCCATGCCAGTAGCTCTGAAGGTCAGTGACCCTCAGCTTCTATGCCTCTGGCTCTTTCCAGGGCTTAGTCGGGAATCTGTGTGGGGTCTCCCAATCAGCTGTCCACAGTTGCATCAAGCCAGTGACAGAAGCTCTGTACAGGTGGGTACTGACACTTATTCATTATCGTATGGACGGGGCCAACCAGGCAGAACTCCGGGGCATCTTGCTCGAACTTGGAGAGCATCAGCAGGTTGGGCGGGCCTCCGCCTGTACGTGCCTACTTGGCTTGGTTATGACTTGTCTTCTCCTGAAAGGACAGAGGAGCATTGGTTAGTCCACCTGCAGCGCCAATGCAGCCTGGCCAACCCCAGCTGAGGAACACCTCACAGGGCACATCCCAGTCATAGCCCTTGAGCCACAAGGCACTCTGTCCAAGCAGCCAGGACTCATCCCCTTGGCTTGCTCCAGCATGATTGACAGTTGGCACTCAGACCCCTGAGGGGGATGGCCACACCTTAAAACTTCTGCACATTGTTACTCACAATAAGAGGTTGTGGTAGAAGAATTAATCCAGGCTGGTCTCTTAGTTAAAGCTGGTTTATTTCCAAGACAACTCCTCAATACTACTAACTTCCTAACAGCTACCACACAAAGTGTTCCAGCTGTATCTTTTTATTCTATTTAGATGGGATAATTAATGCCCATCATCTGTTTAACTAACAATTGGTTTTAACAAGATGATTGCCATATTAACAGACACCACTGTTTGAACACCCTTTTTTTAAACAAACAGAAGGAAATAATGTCATGTATTTCCACGTCTTTAATTCCCTAATTTCTTTTACCACATATATATACACACAATTATAAGACAAAAACAATTTTTTCACTGCATCATTATAAGACATCCCTCTTCCAACACATTTAATAATTTTTTAAGAGCAGGCACTTCTTTTTGTAAAACAGTCTGATAGTTGGTGACTTGTGTCTACCCATTTTATCTTAGAGATCTCTTTTCTTTTTAACATTTCCTTTATGCTGGCTAGGTCTATTCGTAGCCTGTTTTCCGTGACACTTTGTGTTTGTCCCAAACAGACCGGTTATCAACATAACATTCTATGGGCAAACTTTTCCCACATTGCCCGTTATATAATATTTCTGTCAATATATTGGACAAGTAAACCCCCCATATCTAATGCCTCTACTAAGGCTAACGTTTCAGCAGCTTAGATGCTTTTCACTATCCTTTTTATTTTCTTGGCCTCCCAAGCCAGTGGGCAACATTTATCGTTCTTTCCCACCAAGAATATGATGAACCCTGCTGTGCTAGAGTACCCATCTGGAAGATTGGCATGTGAAGCATCACTAAAAATGACCAACCTCATATCTTCTGGATCACCCAAGGCTGGAAACTTGAAGACACATCTCTTAGAATTTAATTTTTTAAGTGTCTTATTTGATCTTAGAACTTGCTCAACTGTAGCATGTTTCATCATGGTACTCCACTCCAACACATCATAACTAGCGTCAGGTCTAGTCCGAATGCACAACCAGTTCAACTGCCCAATCAAACTTCCCAACTGTTCCATTTCTTCCTTGGTAGCAGGATCCTCTTTTTGTGAGGATCTACCACGAGTTATTGGGATATGATTAACATTTTCTAGATAAGATTGTTGATTCAATGTCACTCCTAACTTGCTCTGCTTAAATGCCTAAGCCTATGTATTTACAGGCCCCTGAAGCCGTACTTCCAACCTGGAATTCCTCCTTTATCTTCTCGATTACCCGTTGTTCAAATTCTACAAATCCTCCCCACAGGAAATCATCAATGTGCATGATAACGATTCCAGCTAGTTTCTACTTATGGTGCCAGTAGAACATTGCGGGGTCTGCCTTTAACTGACAGCAACCTATTTTCAGCAAGACAGAAAAATACCATACTCTTGATGCATCATTCATCCCATAAACATACTTATTCAATTTCCATAGCTTTCCTTCTACATCCCCAACTTCTTTGGGTGATTTCAAAAAAACTTCCCTTTGAAACTTCTCCCCCTGTAAAAACGCAACCTTTATATCAATCGATTTGCACTCCCAGGAATAGGATGCCAAAATAGCTAAAAAAAATCTTCAAACTCACTTTCCCCGAAGCAGGTGAGTCCACTCTGACATCCTGATCTCCTAGTCTCTCTCCAAAGCCTTGGGCTACTAATCTCGCTTTGGCCTCTTATGTGCTGTCTGGGAGTGCCTTTTCTGTATAGATTCATCTGAGAGATAAAGCTGGCTGTCCTCAGTCAGGTATTTCAGAATATATCCCAAATTCCTTCCAACTTTCTAACTCTTTCATTTTGGCTTCCTTTATCAGCTAACTTTCCAACTTATTAGCAGCTACTAGAATCTCTCAGTCATAAGGACTTTTACTTCTTTTGAGATTGCTAGCTTGCTCTCTGGTCCTCCTTGTTAAGCTACGACCTCTACTCACATTCCTCTCCCTTTCTGGACTTTTACGATATGATCGTTCTCCCATGCGAACAGAACTCCGTTCGCAAGTCCGTGTTCTTTTTCTAGGGTCATTACCACTTTCTGGTCCACTGTCAGAACTCATACTGCCCTTTCTGGGTTTCCAGATCTTTACCTCGGTTTGCCAATCGATAGGTCTTGTCTCCTGTCCTTTATCCTGCACATTTAGCCAATGTTTGTATTTACCAGTGGCCTTTCCTGCTCTCCCTATGATGGTGGCATCCCTCCACACACTGGTTCATTCTGGCATGTATGTTACCTTTGTTCCTACTTTGGGTAATTGCCCTTTTGGACGAATAGCGCTATCCTGTACCTCAGTATTACTTTGTTCATAGTCAGTCAACCCTGTATCTGCTGTCGTCTGCTCCTCATAACTACCCAGTGAATGTGTATGTGAAGTGCATGGTGCAACCTTGCATTCTATGTCCCGTTCAGAACCTGTAAATGTATAGTCAGTACCAATTAACTGTGAAGAACGTACCCTAACAGTTTGATTACCATGTTGCACAATTACTACTTTCCCATCACTCCCTACAACCTTGCCAGGTCCTTTCCACTCTTTCTGGCCTTCCCTTTCATAATATACCATGTCTCCTTGTCTAAACTGTATTCCTGATGGTCTTTTGCAGTGCTGTAGGGCCCGCCGAATTTTCTCCAAAACCTCAGCTTTAATGAAAGCTTTTCTGCCTGCATGCAAAGCATTCAGATGAGCAGAAAAGGTGGAGCTAATGCTTGTCCCTTCTAGGGCAGGGGGAGCATCTGACAACACCAAAGGTAACTTCAGATTTCTTCCGTACGCCAACTGATATGGACTGTACCCCCCAACCATTTTCAGAGAGTTCTTTGCGTGCACCGCCCATGCGAGCGCCGTTTTCAGTTTACAACCTGGTTGATCAGCTAATATTTTATGCAACATGTCATCTATTACCGCATGGTTTCTTTCACAAAGATCATTACTAAACGGGCTCTCAGCTGCAGTGTGCATAACTATCATGTCTAAATTTTCACACATCTCTAAATTCCTCATTGACGAATTCCCCACCATTTACTGTGAGGAACTTCGTTGGTGTTCCTAATCCTGTTCCTACCCATTTCTCCATGACTATAGACAATGGTCCTTTTGTCTTTACCATATATCACAGTGGATAGGCTAAATCTGGTTGCCATATCTATGAAGTGTAGTAAAAAAATATCCCTTTCCTTGTCCCAAACTTTCAAGTCTATTGCCACTGCATCGTTAAACTCCCTGGCTAGTGGCAAGCTCACAACAGGTCACGGTGGTGTCTCGAGATATTTAAGGCAAATTTCACACTGAGCAGTGATTTGTTCAACAAGATCATCATATCCTTTATCAATCACTCCTGCATTTCGAAGCAAAATCTTCAGTTTCTGTGGCGCCGGATGTGCAAACTGTCTATGTAATTTCCAAATCATCTTCTTTTTGTACACCTAATTCTCATTCTCAGCAGTTAACAAAACTTCATGAACTTTTTTATGAGATATCTCTGGCTTCCTTAGTGGCAAGCAGTAATGGCCTGACCGAGTAAAATGGAGATCCACATTTTTCCCAATCACGACTGCTCTATCATTCTTCATATCTAGCGTCATCTGAGCCTTCTTCATTGCAGATCAACTCAACAATAGCAGTATCTCGCTAGAAACCACAACAGTACTGATAAAAGATTGATCTGTGCTTTCTTACAAGGGAGGACTACCCGTTTGGAGGATGTTAATGTATTGTCATCTCCGAACTTGAAGCAAGTAGAGCTTTCATACTCCTTGACCTTTCGCCTGTCTTCCGCATCGAGACACTCCAGATGTCAGTCAAGCCAGTCCACTCACACACCGTAGAAGTGCAACCACTGTCCAGAACTGCACAGTTGAAGGAATCTACCATCAAGATACTCATCACCAGAATCAAACTCTCACGTGATCAATACAATTCCACCATGGCAGTCACCATCATCATTTTCAGTTTCAGATGAATCCGTCTCGTGGGTCACTTCAAAAACACGATTCCTTCGCTGTGGGCAGTTCATTGCGTAATGGTACTGGGAATCACACCGAAAACACCGATTAACCATTCCCCGTGCGTTTTTTGGGTTTAAACGTCTACGGTCACCATCCCAGATACACTTTTTGCCCCGACCCTCAAATTGGCTAGGATTACGACCATTTTCAGGCCTCTTGTCATTAACCCCATCTTTGTATTGGAATCTTCGTCTAATATTTGGTCGACCACGAAATTCGGCCACCATTGAATCCTCTATCCTTTGTTGTACAGTGCAGTTGTTCGCATTTGCTAAAAAAGTGGCAGGGAACTACAGTTTCCCCAGAAATTTTTTTAGGGCAGCAGCCATTTGATCCAAGAGAGATTCTTCCCTCCAGGACCGAACCCCTGTTAGTGCTAAAAGACTATCAGCGTGGAAAATACGAGCACAGTCCAGTAATTTTAATGCCAATGCCAATTCTGGAATTTCAAGTTCAAATCGCTGTAGTCTCCTGTGCCGCTTATCAAAATCCATGATATATTCTTCCATGGGCTGATCATCTGATTTCCTAAACCTATCAAAGATCGTCCAAGCTTCATACGCTTCCAATAACTCATCCTTTTTGTAGAACTTATCCAAAAATTGTATCGGACGGTTTAATCCCTCTTCATGATCCAAATCATCCGCTCTGAAAATACTTTACTCCTTATCTTACTTTTGGCTGGTAATGATAACACCAAAGCCACACCTTGCTTCTTCTGGGATATAGCAGTAACCCGGGTCCACATTTCAACTTTAGCCTTCCATTGCTGATAAGGTTCAGAGTCAGAACAAATTGGTGGATAGTCAAAGCTTGCGATTTTGCACCATCCTTCCGCCACTCCGTAACTTAAATTGTCAGCAACAGTACACTTCTTTTCCCTCAGAGAACTGAGACAGAAATCTTCATATACAGCAATCAATCAGCAAAGCTTAAAGTTCATCCTCTGCTACCATGTTACTCACAATAAGAGGATGCGGTGGAAGAATTAATCCAGGCTGGTGTCTTGGTTAAAGCTGGTTTATTTCCAAGACAACTCCTCAGTGCCACTAACTTCCTAGTAGCTTCCACACAAAGTGTTCCAGCTGTACCTTTTTAGTCTATTTAGATGGGGTAATTAATGCCCATCACCTGTTTAAACTAACAATTGGTTTTAACAAGATGATTGCCATATTAACAGCCCATGCGAACACGTTGCAGCAGGTCATTGAAGCGCTTCCGGCACTGCACCCACATGCACCGCACCATATCATGGCTGCTCACCCAGGCTGCCACCTCCTCCCATGCCCTCTTGGTGAGGTGCGTTGGCCTCCTCCTCCCATCTCTGGAGACAAGGGTGTCCCTCCTGGCAGCCACCTCCTCCAGCAAGACCGCGAGGCACTCATCCGAAAAGCAGAGGGGCCGAGCGCCCACCTGACCTGCCCTCCCGCCTGACGTTTGTTGCCGCACTCGCGTGCATCTTCAGGACAGCAGCCAAAGTCCTTCCCTGGTGTCCTTTCTTGGGCTGCCTGGGCCTTCTTTATATCGGCCACCGGGTCGCCATTGGACCTGGCGGCAAACAGGCCCCCAGTCCCGCTCGGCCCTTCCCGGCCAGTGATGAGCCGCATTTCACGGTTGGCTGGTCAGCGTGAAACCGCGGTGGGGGCCCTATCGCGGCCGGCGGTCAGCTTTGCAGCCGCTCCCAGGCCCGACCGCCGTCCCCACCCAACAATGGCAAAACCCAGCCCAAAATCTGTTTTTTTAGTGATTTTGATTGGGGGATAAATATTGACGAGGGCACAGGGGAGAACTCCCCTGCTCTTCCTCGAAATAGTGACGTGGTATCTTTTACATCCAGCTGAGAGTGCAGTCGTACTTCTTGATGCACCTGTCACAGCTGGAGCTCTATATATTCCACCAGACGTACTGCAAAACTGAGTAAGAACTGTTTGTAAATATCTTTATGTATCAACCTTTTGGATCTGCTCAAATCATTACACAAGCCATACAAAGGTTTTTGGTTTACCAGATTAAAATTTTAAGATGCAGGAAAACTGCTAATTGATCCAAGTAAAGAGGGCTGTCCCGGCTTGACGATGGGAGTTTTTATTGTTTGTGAATCTTTGTTTTAAATTCTAATTGTGTCCTCTAATGTGACCTCGCAATCAATATCATGACCACCCTGAAGGATAAATTAGTGGTTTTAAAGTGCAAAACAGATGTTAAGTTCAGCCGTTTCTTATTTGGAGTAATTTTCTTTTTTAAATAAAGGAAGATGAAATTAGTGCTTTCTAAATTTAAGGACAAGATTGTCAGTGAAGCTAATAGGCCTGATTTTGTAATCTTCTCATTATTACCGTCAGCCAATTTCCTTGTCATCATCTCCCACCGAACAAACCCTCTCCCCCCGCCATCCCACTCCCTCCGGCTACTCCACCAAGCTATAAGTAAAGGTAATTAATTTCCCAGCGATTTTTGCTGAGGCAGCACTCACATAAAGGTCATGTTGCATGTTGATGAGCAACATTTCGAGGCTGATTTCAATTCCGTTGAAATTTCAAACTGATTATGTCCAAAATACTGGATGTTTGGGGTGAATCATACGATGATTGCAATTCCCAATTGCTTTGGAGCCAAAGTCTGTGAGCATAAATTAGCATGTCTAATATAAGCAAATTTTTATCTTCTCCAGCCTTTACTTGCTGGATCATGTCAGGGCGCATCACTCCGAGGGCAAGTTGATTGCACAGGTGGAGAGATAGTGAGGAGGTTATTAGTGCGAAACAAAAACATTATGTATTGGAAGGAAAGTTCCAAGAAAACAAGTTTACCTGGCTACAGGTTCAAGATAATGGCTAGCGAAAAAAAAGGATGTTGCCATTTGACTTTCAATGATGGATGGAAGAAATGGAGTTTATAAGAGGCAGAGATTATGGTGCCTTTCAGAACCTTAGAATGACTCAAGGTGCTTTACAAATTATAGGGTACTCACAGAATCAAACAATTCAGAATTAGGGCAAAATCAATACACTGGGCAGGATTTTCTTGACCCCGTGGAAATGGGGTTGGGTTTATTGGGAGGGGAAGGGGGCGGGTGGTGGGGAAGCACCAGGAAAATAGGGGTGAGCCAGTTAGGAATGACTCCCCGAGGTATTGCTGCTTCTGGGGGACTTTCCTAGGACCAGGCGGGGAAATGGGTTGGTTAGCTGCTCCATGGAGGTGGGCAACCAATGAGACCAATTAGGGTCCTACTCAGAGGGCATTTTGCACTGGCACCAGTGTTCACTAATGTTGGCGTAACCACACTCACCCTCGCCCGCCATGTGTGGAGACGGGTGGCTTAATCAAGGCAGCTTCCCAGCTGCAGGCTAAGGGGCCATTGGAGCCAGAGGCTTAATGCCCAAATGATGGGGCCATGGGGGTGATAGGCCACAACCCCGTCCTTGAATACGCTGGTGGAGGGGTTTCCTTCCACCCCAATAGTCCTTCCATCTTCAAACCTTTTAATTTATTACGCCTATCCATCCAGTCAAGGGTGCCTCCATGTTGAGATGCCCTCAAACTCACCTGCCTGTGTTGGCAGTGGCCACCTATCCCATTGGGGCTGCAGCCTGACATCACTGCAGGCCTTCTGATTGGGCCGATAGCATCAGGATGGCAAGCACACAGGCGGCTACTTAGGATGCTGCCTCCCAGAAGGTTGCACTGGAGGGCATGCTGATGACATGAGGGCTCAGGACTACTAAATGGGCCCTATTTTTTTTATCCTTTTCACATGATGTGAGCGCCAGTGGTTGGCCAGCATTTATTGCCCATCCCTAGTTGCCCTTGAGAAGGTGGGGGTGAGCTGCCTTCTTGAACTCCTGCAGTCCATGTGGTGTAGGTACACCCACAGTGCTGTTAGGGAGGGAGTTCCAGGATTTTGACCCAGCAACAGCGAAGGAATGGTCATATATTTCCAAGTCAGGGTGGTGAGTGACTTGGAGGGGACCTTCCAGGCGGTGGTGTTCCCATCTATCTGCTGCCCTTGTCCTTCTAGATGACAGTGGTCGTGGGTTTGGAAGGTGCTGTCAAAGGGACGTTGGTGAATTCCTGCAGTGCATCTCGTAGATGGTACACACTGCTACTACTATGCGTCGGTGGTGGAGGGAGTGAATGTTTGTGGATGGGTGCCAATCAAGCGGGCTACTTTGTCCTGGATGGTGTCAAGCTTCTTGAGTGTTATGGGAGCTGTACTCATCCAGGCAAGTGGGGAGTATTCCATCACACTCCTGATTTGTGCCTTGTAGATGGTGGACAGCTTTGCGGAGTCAGGAGGTGAGTTACTTGTCGGATGATTCCTAGCCTCTGACCTGCTCTTATAGCCACAGTATTTATATGGCTGCTCTAGTTTAGTTTCTGATCAATGGTAACCCCCAGGATGTTGATAGTGGGGGATTCAGTGATAGTAATGCCATTGAACATTAAGGGGCAATGGTTGGATTCTCTCTTGTTGGAGATGGTCATTGCCTGACACTTGTCTGGCGCGAATGTTACTTGCCACTTGTCAGCCCAAGCCTGGATGTTGCCCAGGTCTTGATGCATTTGGACATTGGGACTGCTTGAGTACCTGGGGAGTCATGAATGGTGCTGAACATTGTGCAATCATCAGCGAACATCCCCACTTCTGACCTTATGATGGAAGGAAGGTCATTGATGAAGCAGCTGAAGATGGTTGGGCTGAGGAGCTGCATTAATTCAGGCAAGTGGAGAGTATTCCATTACACTCCTGACTTGAGCCTTGTAGATTGTGGACTGGCTCTGGGAGTCAGGAGGTGAGTTACTCTCTACAGAATTCCCAGCCTTTGACCTGCTCTTGTAGCCACAGTATTAGTATGGCTAGTACAGTTCAGCTTTTGGTCAAAGGTAACCCTCCAGGATGTTGATGGTGGGGCAATTCAGCAATGGTGATGCCATATAATGTCAAGGGGAGATGGTTAGGTTCTCTCTTGGTCATTGCCTGGCACTTGCAGGCCACTTCTCAGCCCAAGCCTGAATGTTGTCCAGGTCTTGCTGCATATGGGCACGGACTGCTTCAGTATCTGAGGAGTTACGATTGGTGCTGAACATTCTGCAATCATCAGCGAACACCCCCAATTCTGACCTTATGATGGAAGGAAGGTCATTGATGAAGCAGCTGAAAATGGTTGGGCCTAGGACACTACCCGAGGAACTCCGGCAGTGATGTCCTGGAGCTGAGATGATTGACCTCCAAAAACCACAACTGTCTTCGTTTGCGTTGGGTATGACTCCAACCAGTGGAGGGTTTTCCCCCTGATTTTCTTTTATTATTAATTTATGGGATTTGGGCATCACTGGCTAAGCCAGCATTTGTTGCCCATTCCTAATTTAATTTTATGAGTCAACCACATTTCTGTGGGCCTGGAGCCACATGTAGGCCAGAACAGGTAAGGATGGCAGATTTTCTTCCCTAAAGGACATTAATGAACCAGATGGGTGTTTACAACAGTCAGCAATGATTTCTGCAGATAGATTTCAATGTGGGCAAGAAGCAATAAGGACATTATTAGACTTTTAAATTCCAGATTTTTATTGAATTCAAACTTCACCATCTGCTGTGGTGGAATTTCGAACCCGGGTCCCCAGAGCATTACCTTGGATCTCTGGAATACTAGCCTAGTGACAAAAACACTATGCCATCGCTTGCCCCATTGACTCCAGGTTTTCCAGGGCTCCTTGATGCCGCACTTGGTGAAATGCTACCTTGATGTCACTCTCACCTCACCTCACCTATTGGGGTCCTGACGTCAGACAGGAAATCCAGCCATTTAATGAGTGAGCAAAATTTCCGTAGATAGATTTCAATGTAGGCAAGAGGCAATAAGGACATCAGTAGTTCAAAAAAATAGTAAGATGTATAAGGGAAGGATAATTCCAAGAAATTGAGCTTACAAGACTACAAGTGCATCATTACCTTCTCAAGAGCAATTCTGGATTTGCCAGTGATACCCGCAACCCTTGAATGAATTTAAAAAAAAAGATATGTGGGACCATCCATTTTGGACCAATACAGGATATATCTGATTATTTTTTTAAATGATGAAGATCTAGGAACAGTGTGGGTCCAAAGGATAAAAACAAAAAGCTAAAAGCTACTGCGGATGCTGGAAATCCAAAACAAAAACAGAATTACCTGGAAAAACTCAGCAGGTCTGGCAGCATCGGTGGAGAAGAAATCAGTTGACGTTTCGAGCCCTCACGACCCACCCCACCCCACCCTCAACTTCTCTCTCCCCCCGCCCCCCACCTTAGATCAGCTTATATTTCACCTCTCTCCTAACTATACTCAGTTCTGCCGAAGGGTCGTGAGGACTCGAAACGTCAACTGATTTCTTCTCCACCGATGCTGCCAGACCTGCTGAGTTTTTCCAGGTAATTCTGTTTTTGTTTTGGGTCCAAAGGAGTCCAGTTACACTGATCACTAAAATATCAAGAAGAAAAAAATTGAAAAGGTCAATGGAATGTTAGCATTTTTAACCAGAGGGCTAAAACATAAATGGGAGGAAGTTTAGCCAGAGCTATACAAAGCCCTGTTAGACCATATCTGCTGGATTAAGTTCAGTTATAGGCACCTTAGAAATGATATATTGGCCATGGAAGAAGTACAACACAGATTCACCAGAATTTTACTAAGGCTCCAAGGGTTAAAATCTGACGGGAGATCACTAAAACTTGCATTCCTCGAATATGGAAGATTAAGGGAGTTAAGGGAGGCCACTGAGGCTTTGTGTGCAAGAAGAGCTCAATGCTTGTCATTCCCTGTTGCTGGAGAGAAGCAAGCTCCTTTATGGTGCAGGGTATTGTTGAATGCAAACATATTGCTCCACAGGTGTCGGCTGTAAATTCAGAGAAGGACTGCAATGGGAAGGAAGTCTATTCCCTCTATGTCTAGCTGGAGTGTGACCACAATCAGCAGATCATGCAGAATATCAATGCTTGATATTCTGACTGTGGTTATGTTGCCCTTATTCTGTGACAGTCCTCTGTACCATTATCATTTAAACGGCCATGAGAAACCAGAGGATGGTTACTGGATAACAAGTGTTACCCACTGACCATCTGGCTCATGGCTTCATTGCACAACTCATGCACTTGCGCACAGCATGCATACAACGAGAGTCATGCTGCCACACAATGTCATCGGACAGCCCACTGGGGCGCTTAACAACATTTCTGCTGCCTGAACCTCTCTGGAGGAGCCTTGCAGTACTCTCCAGAGTGTGTCTCATCATTCATCATGATCTGCTGCATCCTGCACAACCTTGCCATCATAAGGAAGCAGGGACACCAGGGGCAGCTGAGGAGGAGGAGGAAGAGGAAGAGGAGGTGGAAAGGGGGAGGTAATCACCACAGTCCCTTTCCAGACTGGCTGCCCATGATTGGCTCATCTGACTACAGCACCGGATAAGCACAATCGCATTTTGCCATTCAACAGCAATTTCAAACCTTGCTCTCCCTCTGGCACTGACCATCAGTGTCCTCTTGGCCATAAAGCTGAAATAAAGGCAACAGAAAACAAACATCCCAACTAATGTTATAAATTAAATCTTCCAATATTCCATTCTAAAGTCAATGAATCAGGATTCTCTTTCTGCATGTCTTGTATGTGGAGCAATATCCATGCAGTGCTATCCCAATGACTGTAGCATGGCTGGTGGAAAACTGCTGACTTTCAGTGGGGGAGACTGCAGGATAACCTCGAGTAGCTCTGGTCCTATAAGGCCCGGCTTTGCACTCCACCACCTGGGCATTGACAGTAACAGTCTGGACTGGCTGACTGACAGGCAACAGCAAGGGCACTGGTGCGTAGTGTCATAGAGTTTACAGTACAGAGAGAGGCCCTTCGGCCAATGTGCAATGGCAGTGCTGGAAGGATGAATGCTGTCATCCTGAGAGAGGGCAACAGATTAATGCTCCATGAAACCATTGCCACTCCCTGGGACAGTGCCTGAGCAATCCCAGCAACCTATTTCAGGACAGATTGCTGGATGGCTGTGATACCCTGTAAGCCCCTTTGAACACTGGTGTCCACAGCCAAAATGACAGCGGTCTGAGCTGCACTTGTATCTATTTCCTCTAAGTTCCACGGCAGCACTCAGACATTGATTTTGGCTACTGCTTGTGCTACAATAGAAGCTGAGATATCAGCCATCAGATGCTGCATCATGGTTTAGCCCACAAGTGTGGTAATGGAGTTTGGTCACCATTTCCCGCTGAGTTCTGCACAAAGTCATGTGTAATGTCTCTGCCAGACTCCACATTGCTGCTTAACATTGGCTGCACTTCACTGTACATACCCATCAGCCTTCTCCTGTTTCATGCTCCATCGAAATCCTCATCTGTGTCCGCTGCAGCAGAACCCATATGAAACATTGTTCTCTAATGAATTGTCACTGTGCTGCTGTTTCCCCTGTACTGGCTGTAGGCCGTTCATACCCTGTGTCTCACCACATACAGATCCCAGCTCTAAGCTACCCTCAAAAGTACACGCAGTTTCAGGATCTGTGCTGGTGGCTGTGAGTGTGAGATAGAGTGACTGTGTTTCTTCATCATCAGTCTCTCCTTCCACTTCCACTTATTGCTCCTTCATCACTGCCTGGTCAGGTTGCAGCTCTTGGGTATCTCAAAGGAGAAAGGCACAATAATACAATTGCGATGAGGGGAGGTGGGGAAATCAAGAGGTGCCTACTTAGACTACCAGGAACTTGTAAATCAGAAGAAATTGTGAGATGAGGGAGATGGAATGTGAGAAGGAGGATTAGCCGGCTCAGTCCTGGACACTATGATGTCACCTACCATCATGGTGAGGACATGCAGCCACCACTATCAGTTAGGTACTGAGGCCTGTGGTTTTGTACCGCCTTGTGCTGTAAGAAAGAGGGAAGTGAGTCAGCAAGTGCGGTGCTGTTTGGATGATGTGCTGGTCATGGTTAAATAGCTGGAAATGTGAGCAGGCTGTGAAATATGGGCGTAAGGCTTGCAGAAGTGCAAAGTGTGTGAGGATGAGGTGAAGCTATGAGTATTAGCTTCAAAAATTGTGGTTGATAGAGATTGTTGGTAGGTGAGAAAAGGAGTGGGAGGGGTGGTGATTGATCAGTGTGTGAGGCTAGTGCTAGTACTTGTTGGTATTTAACACTTGAAGATGCACCCACTGATCTCGGCCACGCATGCGAGATCATTAAGCTTCTCATAGCACTCCATGCAGACAAACTCTTTAAGTACTGCAGCAGCAAAGATAAGACTTTTTTAGTGCACACATGGATATAATTGTAGATTTTGTAGGGAAAAGAAAACTGTGATTGGCTGACTATACAATAAAATATAAACTACACAAATAAGGAAGATGAATTCAGAATTCTACTCTGGTGAACACAATGAAAGAGGGTATTTCATACCGTAGTGACAATGAGTCTTCAGCATATTTCAACTGCCTTAACTTCCTTCTTTGCACTTTGCACTGAAAAGCAAAACCTGTAGGTACGATATTAATAAATTAGAGATTTTTTTTTAAAGAAACAAACCGTAGAGATTGTGATGGCGGTGCTGTAGCAAGATTCTTTATTTTTGACCTTCCTTCATCACCGACAAACAAACACCCTAAAGTGAATTTGGAATGTTTCCAGTTCCCTGTTGCTTTACCAGTGGGAGTGTATTCTGCACCCCTTCTACTGTAGCAGTGGGAGTGTATTCTGCATCCCTTCTACTGTAGCAGTGGGAGTGTATTCGACACCCTTTCAACAATGACATTAGGATTGTATTCAGCACCCCTTCTATTGTAGCAGCAGGAGTGTATTCAACAATCCTTCTATTGTATCATCAGGAGTGTATTCAGCACCCCTTCTACTGTAGCACTGGAAGTGTATTCAACACCCTTTCAACAGTAACATCAGGAGTGCATTCAGTACCCCTTCTAGTTTAGCACTGGGATTGTATTCAGTATGCCGTCTAGGGTAGCACTGGGAGTGTACTTAGCATCCCTTCTACTGTAGCATTAGGAGTGTATTAAGCACCCTTCTACTCTAAAATTGGGAGTGTATTCAGCACCCTCTCTACTGTAGAATTAGGAGTCTATTCAGCACCATTTCTACTGTAGCATTAGGATTGAATTCATCACCCCTTCTATTGTAGCATTAGGAGTCTATTCAGCACCCTTTTTTACTGCCGCATTTGGAGTGTAATCAGTTCCCCCTTCCACTGTATCATTAGGCATGTATTTTGCATCCCTTATGATGTAGCATTAGGAGTGTATTCAGCACCCCTACTTCTGTAGCACTGGGAGTGTATTCGGCACCCTTTCTACAGTAACATTAGGAGTGCATTCAGTACCCCTTCTAGTTTAGCACTGGGATTGTATTCAGCACCCCTTCTACTGTAGTACTGGGACTGTATTCAGCACCCCTTCTACTGTAGTACTGGGAGTGCATTCAGGCGCCCATTCTATTGTAGAAATAGGAGTGTATTCAGCACCCCTTCTAGTATAACATAAGGAGTGAATTCATCACCCCTTCTACTGTAGCATTACAGGTATATTCAGCACCACTTCTGCTGTAGCATTAGGAGTGTATTAAGAACCCCTTCTATTGTAGCACTGGGACTGTATTCAGGACCCCTTCTATTGTAGTACTGGGAGTGCATTCAGGCACCCTTTCTAGTGTAACATTAGTAGTGAATTTGGCCCCTCAACAACTGTAGCATTAGGAGAGTATTCAGCACCCCTTCTACTGTAGCAGAGGGAGCTTATTCATCAGGCTTCTACTGTATCATTAGAAGTGTATTCCGCAACCCCTTCTACTGTAGAATTAGGAGTGAATTCATCACCCCTTCTACTCATTAGGAGCGTATACAGCACACCTTCTACTGTAGCATTAAGAATGTATTCAGCACCCCTTCTACTTTAGCATTAGGATTTATTCAGCACCCCTTCTACTTTAGCATTAGGAGTCTATTCAACACCCCTTATACTGTAGCATTAGGAGTCTATTTAGCTCTCCTTCTACTGTCGCATTTTCAGTATAATCAGTTCCCCATTCAACACTACCACTGGGAGTGCATTCAGCAGCCTTTTAGAGCCAGACTGGGAGTGTATTTATCACCCTTCTACTTTAGCACTATGAGTGTATTCAGCACCCCTTCTACTGTGGCATTAGGAGTGAATTCATCACCCTTTCTACTGTAGCATTAGGAGTGTCTTTATAACACCTTCTACTATGGCATTAGGTGTACATTAAGCACCCCTTCTAATGCAGCATTAGAAGCGTATTCAGCAATCTTTCTACTGTAGCATTAGGAGTGTATTCAACACCCCTTCTATGGTAGCAGTGGGAGTGCATTCCACACTCCTTCTAAAGTAACATTAGGAGTGTATTCAGCACCACTTCTACTGTGGCATTGGGAGTGTATTCTGCAGCCCTTCAACTGCAGGACTGGGAGTGTATTAAGCACCCCTTCTACAGTAGCACTGTGAGAGCACGCAGCACCATTTCTACTGTAGCCTTAGGAGTGTATTCAGCATCCTTCTACTGTAAAATTGGTTGTGTATTTTGCACCCCTTCTTCTATAGCATTAGGAGTGTATTCATAACTGATGCTATTGTAGCATTGGGAGTGTCTTCAACAGCCCCTCTACTGTAGCATTAGGAGTGTATTCAGCATTTCATCTACTGTAACATGAGGATGTATTCAGCACCCCTTCCACTGAAGCCTTAGGAGTGTATTCGGCACCCCTTAACTGCAGGATTAGGATGTAAATCAGCACCCCTTCTATTGTAACACTATGAGTATATTCGGCACCCCTTCTACTGTAGCATTAGGAGAGTATTCCGCACCCCTTCTACTGTAGCATTAGGAGTGCTTTCATAACCACTCTACTGTACCATTAGGAGTGTATTCCGCACCCCTTCTACTGTAGCATTAGGAGTCTATTCAGCACACCTTCTTCTGTCTCATTTGAAGTGTAATCAGTTCCCCTTCTGCTGTGGCATTAGGTTTGTCTTCAGAAGCCCTTCTACTGTAGCATTAGGAATGTACACAGCAATCCTTCCACTGTAGCAATAGTAGTGTCTTCAGTATCCCTTCCACTGTTGCATTACAAGTGTATTTAGCACCCCTTCTACTCTAGCATTAAGAATTTATTCTGCATTCCTTCTACTCTAGCATTAGGGCTGTATTCATCACCCCATCTACTCCAGCATTAGCAGTGTATTCGGCACCCCTTCTACTGAAACATTAGGCGTGTATTCAGCACACCTTCTTCTGTAGCATTGGGAGTGCATACAGCAACACCTCTACTGTAGCATTAGGAGCATATTTAGCACCCCTTATACTGTAGCATTAGAAGTGCATTCAGCACCCATTCTACTGTAGCATTAGGATTGTTAGGGGGAAATTAAAAATGTTAAAAGAGAATACAGTAAGAATTTACTGAAAAACCCCTAAAATCTCAAGGCAGACATGGCTGCTAAACATATTAAGAGTTGAAGATGAACATTGCACTGCCGTGAGAGTCAGCCTGGAGACAAAAGTATGACATAAATTAGGTTAAGTGTACTCCTCTCTCAGATAGGGAAGGGACAGATGGTTTTAGCTTAGATATGGGAAGGTGAACAATGGACAAAGAGGGAGCTTTGATGAAACACAAACAGTCTTGAGTTGTAAGAACCAAGGTCCTTGTGTACGTGTTTTAATTCTGATTGGATAATATAATTATGTATACATCCTTTAGAATAATTGGTTGGCAAAATTACATGTTTATGCACTCAATAAGATAAAGTTAGCATGGAACTGGTGTATCAGTTACCAATTGGATGTTAACTGTGTACTCAAATGTGTTATGATAAGAAAAGGTACATAAGTAATTAAATGTAATCAATCAGGGAGCTGGGTCTTCATTCTTAGGAATGATTGCGGCTCCCTTGCATGTGCTTGAATAAAACCAGTTAAAAGGAAGCCTGAGCCTCTGTGGTCGTTGCGGGATCGGAGAGTGTAACTTCTCCTCTTCAGTGGCGTAGTCGGCAGGATTTGCCCGGACCTCTGTGATGGCAGAACAATGATCTGGTGAGTATTTTCATTTGAAAGATACTCTCCGGTTGTTCGCGTCAGATTCGCCAATAGGGCGAATCCGAACGTTTCGGCCAGGGATACTCAGGTGGACAGGTGGGGCGATTGAGCCTCAGGAGACTCAGATCTCGGGGGAACTCTGGGTCCCTGTTTTAGTGTGGGGTGATTGAGCCTCGGGAGACTCAGATCTCGGGGGAACTGTGGGTCCCTGTTTTAGTGTAGGGCGATTGAGCCTCAGGAGACTCAGATCTCGGGGGAACTGTGGGTCACTATTTTGGTGTGTGTGACCATTTAGTGTGCGTGTGTGGATACGGCCGAGAAGACCAAACTCGAGTTCGTTGCAGAATGGGGAGGTGAAGGAACCATGTCCTTTCACCTCGCCAGGAAGCATAGAAAGCAGATCAGCAAAATGAAACAACAAGGTTGGCAGCCGAGCGATCCACAGTCACACTCTAAGGAGTGGTAGAAAGCTCAGATTAACGATAAAACTGACAAAGCTCCAGTACTCATTTTGAGTCTGTATCTGCAACAAACTAAACTAATCCAGAAATATCTTGGTCGAGTTGCGCCAGTCGTAGCGGCAGATCGATTTCTCCCAGGGGCCACCAACAGATATTGGGAAATGTGAAATGCATGTACCCATTACCAGCTTTTCGTCAATAGACATTTGGGTATATCAAGAGATTAATGTGACCGCCGGATGGACAGACCTACCTCCCTTTGTTTGGGAACCTGGTCTTGAGGGACAATATTATCAAGAAACATGTAAATATGTAATAGGCATGGTTGTTATGATACACGATGTTTCACTTTGACGACGTGTGGATATCAAAGACCCACTCAATGTCCAGATATAGCAAGTCCCCCCACAGATGGGATAGTCAGGATAGGAAAGTCGAAACCACTACTACATGATGTAACTATGGTGTCCTTGGAAGTAACATACAACATCTCAGGACTCCTGTCAGTGTTACATACTACTTGTTACAGCCACCAGAATTCCATAAAATGGGCTAGAAGCCAACTGAAGAGGGTAATTAAAGACTATAAATTTCAAATCGTCCAGGGAATTAGAGCAAAAGCACAGGCCAGGTTAAAAAGAATATACTAGGAGACATCGGAGGGCCATTTGGGAGTGCCAATTCCATGCTTAATTCAGGTCAGATCAATGACATAAATGATTATGCCTCCTGGGTGGCTGCTGAGACTCCTGAGGGTTGCACCACAGTGCACGCGGGACAGGATATGCCCTGAAAGCCATGGAGCTACAAGGAGAAGGTCTGCTACGGATCATTAGGCAGACAGCAGACAGGATAATAGACACAGCCGAATCACAAGCCACAGGGAGAGCACGCAATATGTTAGTGTGAGATCTAATTGATGGGGTAAAATCCGACATTGAAGATATCAGGTTCGGAACAATTCCCGAACACATGTTCGAGTCAGTATACCAATTAAACCTCATAAATTTACACAAGGAGAGGCAGGGATTGGTGATTACACAACCTCAAGGTGGAGGAGAGGATGGAGTTATAAAATTTATCATGGCCATTCCCCAAGAACATCATCCAAACGGGGCTTTCTTGAACAGGTTTGAGTCTCTAAGTGTAGATAAAGGGGGATGGTATTCCACGTAGGGCTATGTAAATATATAAATCCTATGTAAAAGACATGGTACTGATGAGTACTAGAGATTGTTGTACGGAATCAAGAAATTACATTGTATGCTCATGCCAAACGCTGGAGGTATTTACAAACACAAGCAAAGTTACATTCACCGCTTTACCGATTCAGGAAGCATTTAAGGCAACTGAGGTGTTCTCAACTCAATGGTGCTTCATGACCAGAGAGGCTGAGTTCCTTTATTGGGACTTACTTTGTGCTAGTAACTCGAGTTTCTGCCTACAGGAGACTTCCATTTGCCAGACAGAACCACGGGATACTTGTTTAGCCCTTGGTGGTGTGGCACATTGTTCACTGATCAAACTCCTGTCAGAATAGCACGCCTGGCCATGCAGGAAGCAACAAGAATAGCTCAATCGTATGTAGAAGCTTCTAGAGAGCAAATCGCAAGGGGGCGTGTACAAGGGGATTTAGCCACCCAATTGGCCAGGAGGTTAGCCCAATCAGCTACTTCCTATGCTACAGCCGGAAGATTGATGAATTGGTGGGAGATTGTTACAATGGGTATGACGCTAGTCACGGGAATTATGCTCTTATGGGCTATCGGACTCTGCTGCTACCAACATAAAACCTGGAAAGAGACTCTCCACGCACAGATAGCAACAAACCAAAGGTGCGCATCAATTCCCTGACCTATGCAAATTCCAATGGAGAAGACAGGAGAAGGGAAAGTTAGGTTATACAACCAGGTGGTTTAGGATTCCTCTGGCGGTCTGGATGACTGGCCACCCGAAGGACCAGAAGAGGAATTCTCAACTTAAGGTGTGGCCAGCTTGAGCTTTGCCAAGGGCCAAAAGGGGGGATTCTTAGGGGGAAATTAAAAATGCTAAAAGAGAATATAGTGAGAATTTACTGAAAAACCCCTAAAATCTCCAGGCAGACATGGCTGCTAAACATATTAAGAGTTGAAGATTACCAGGTGAACATTGTACAGCCTTGAGAGTCAGATTGGAGACAAAAGTATGACATAAATTAGATTAAATGTACTCCCCTCTCACATGGGGAAGGGGCAGATGGTTTTAGCTTAGATATGGGAAGGTGAACAATGGACAAAGAGGGGGCTTTGATGAAACACAAACAGTCTTGAGTTGTAAGAACCAAGGTCTTTGTGTACGTGTTTTAATTCAGATTGGATAATATAATTATGTATACATCCTTTAGAATAATTGGTTAGCAAAATCACATGTTTACGTACTGAATAGGATAGACTTAGTATGGAACTGGTGTGTCGGTTACCGATTGGATGTATTCAAATGTACTCAAATGTGTTATGATAAGAAAAGGTACAAAAGTAGTAAAATGTAATCAATCAGGGAGCTGGGTCTTCATTCTTAGGAATGATTGCGGCTCCCTTGCATGTGCTTGAATAAAACCAGTTCAAAGGAAGCCTGAGTCTCTGTGGTCGTTGCGTGATCGGAGTGTAACTTCTCCCCTTCAAGGATGTATTCAGCACCTCTTCTACTTCAGCACTAGGAGAGTTTTCAGCACCCCTTGTACTGTAGCATTGGGAGTGTATTCAGCACCCCTTCAACTGTAGGACTGGGAGTGTATTAAGCACCCCTTCTACCTTAGCACTGGGAGAGTATTCAGCACCACATCTACTGTAACATTAGGAGTGTATTCGACACCACTTTTACTGTAGCATTGGGAGCGTATTCACCACCCCTTCTACTGTAGCATTAGCAAAGTATTCAGCACCCCTTCTACTATACCACTGGGAGTGTATTCAGCAACCTTTGACTTTATTGAGTCGCACTGGGAGTCAATTCATCAGCCCTTCTACTGAAGCATTGGGAGTGTATTCATCACCCTTCAGTGTAGCATTCGGATTGTATTCAGCACCCCTTCTACTGTAGCATTTGGAGTGGATTCAACACCCCTTCTACTGTGGCATTAGGAGTGTCGTCAGAACGCCTTCTACTGTAGCATTAGGAGCGTATTCAGCACCCATTCTCCTGTTGTATTAGGATGTATTCAGCACCCCTTCTGCTGTGGCATTAGGAGAGTATTCAGCAGCCCTTCTACTGTAGCATTTGGAATGTAATCAGTTCCCCCTTCTATTGTACCATTATGCGTGTATTTTGCACCTCTTCTGATGTAGCATTAAGAGTATATTCAGCACCCCTTCCACTATAACATTAGGAGTGAATTCAGCACCCCTTCTGCTGTAGCATTAGGAGTATATTCATCACCCTTTCTACGGTAGCATTGGGGGTGTATTCAGCAACCCCTTCTACTGTAGCATTAGGAGTATATTCATCACCCTTTCCACGGTAGCATTGGGAGTGTATTCAGTACCCCTTCTGATGTGGCATTAGGATTGTCTTCAGCAGCCCTTCTACTATAGCATTTGGAATGTAATCAGTTCCCCCTTCTACTGTACCATTATGCGTGCATTTTGCACCTCTTCTGATGTAGCATTAAGAGTATATTCAGCACCTCTTAGACTATAACATTAGGAGTATATTCATCACCCCTTCGACGGTAGCACTGGGAGCATATTCAGCAGCCCTTCTGCTGTTGCATTAGGAGTAAGACCAGCACAATTTCTACTTTAGCCTTGGGAGTGTATTCAGCAGCCCTTCAACTGTAGGACTGGGAGTGTATTAAGCACCCCTTCTACTGTAGCACTGGGAGAGTATTCAGCACCACATCTACTGTAGCACTGGGAGAGTATTCAGCATCCCTTCTACTGTAGCACTGGGAGAGTATTCAGCATCCCTTCTACTGTAGCACTGGGAGAGTATTCAGCACCACTTCTAGTGTAGCATTAGGAATGTATTCAGCTCCCTTTTACTGTGAAATTGGGAGTGTATTGAGCACCTCTTCAACTGTAGCATTCGGAGTCCGTTCAGCATTCCTTTTACTGTCGCATTTGGAGTGTAATCAGTTCCCCATTTCAACATTACCATTAGGCGTGTATTTGGCAGCCCTTCTACTGTAGAATTAGGAGTGTATTCAGCACCCTTTCTACTGTAGCATTAGGAGTGTATTCAGCACCCCTTCTACTGTAGCATTAGGAGTGTATTCAGCACCCCTTCTACTGTTGCATTAGGAGTGTATTCAGCACCCCTTCTACAGTGAAATTGGGAGTGTATTGAGCACCCCTTCAACTGTAGCATTCGGAGTCCATTCAGCATTCCTTCTACTATCGCATCTGGAGTGTAATCAGTTCCCCATTTCAACTGTATCATTAGGCGTGTATTTTGCACCCCTTCTACTGTAGAATTAGGAATGTATTCAGCATCCCTTCCGCTGTAGCATTAGGAGTGTATACCACACCATGTCTCCTGTAGGGTTAGGAGTGTATTCAACACCCTTTCTCCTGGATCATTGGGAGTTTATTCAGCAACCCCTTTTACTGTAGCATTAGGAGTGCTTTCATAACCACTTCTACTGTAGCATTAGGAGTGTATTCCACACGCCTTCCACTGTAGCATTAGGATTCTATTCAGCACCACTTTTACTGTAGCATTAGGAGTGTATTCCACACACCTTCCACTGTAGCATTAGGATTCTATTCAGCATCACTTCTACTGTAGCATTAGGAGTGTATTCAGCACCCATCTACTGTAAGATTGGGAGTGTATTCAGCACCCCTTCTACTGTAGCATTAGGAGTCTATTTAGCACTCCTTCTACTGTCACATTTGCAGTTTAATCAGTTCCCCCTTCTGCTGTACCATTAGGCGTGTATTTTGCGCCCCTTATGATGTAGCATTAGGAGTGTATTCAGCACCCCTTCTACTATAACATTAGGAGTCAATTAATCACCCTTTCTACTCTAGCATTAGGAGTATATTTATCACCCCTTCTACTGTAGCATTGGGAGCATATTGAAAACCTCAGCTACTGTAGCATTGGCAATGTATTGAGCACCCCTTCCACTGTGGCATTAGGACTGTCTTCAGCAGCTGTTCTATTGTAGCACTAGGAGTGTATACATCAACCCTGCTACTGTAGCCTTAGGAGTGTGTTCGGCACCCCTTCTACTGTAGCATTAGGAGAGTATTCAGCACCCCTTCTACGGTAGCACTGGTTTTGTATTCAGCAAGCCTTCTACTGTAGCACTGGGAGTGTATTCAGCACCGCGTCTAATATAACATTATGAGTGTGTTCAGCACCTCTTCGACTGTAGCATTATTAGTGTATTCAGCACCCCTTTTACTGTTGTATTCAGAGTGTAATCAGCAACCCCTCTACGGTAGCATTAGGAGTGTTATCATCACCCCTTCTACTGTAGCATTGGGAGTGCATACAGCAACACCTCTACTGTAGCATTTAGAGTGTATTCCACAGCCCTTCCACTGTAGCATTAGGAGTGTATTCAGCACACTTATACTGTAAAATTGGGAGTGTATTCAGCACCCCTTCTACTATAACATTAGGAGTGAATTCATCACCTCTTCTACTGTAGCATTAGGAGTATATTCAGCACACCTACTACGGTAGCATTGGAGGTCTATTCAGCACCCCTTCTGCGTTGGCATTAGGATTGTCTTCAGCAGCCCTTCTACTATCGCATTAGCAGTTCAGTTCTTTCATAACCATTCTACTGTAGCATTAGGAGTATATTCAGAACTGTATTCCACTGCAGCATGAGGGTTGTATTCAGCACCCCTTCTCCTGTAGCATTTGGGGTATATTCAAGAACCCCTCTACTGTAGCATTTGGAGTGAATTCAGCACCCCTTCTACTGTTGCATTAGGAGTGGATTCAGCACAGCTGCTGTAGCATTGGTAGTGTATTCCCCACCCCTTCAACTGCAGGATTGGGAATGTATTAAGCACTCCTTCTACTGTAGCACTGGGAGAGTATTCAGCAGCCATTCTACTGTCGCATTTGTTGTATAATCAGTTCGCCTTTCTACTGTACCATTATGCATGTATTTTGTGCCTCTTCTGATGTTGCATTAGGAGTATATTCAGCACCTCTTCTACTATAACATTAGGAGCGATGCAGCACCCTTTCTAGCATTAGCAGTTTTTTCATTACCATTCTACTATAGCATCAGGAGTGCTTTCAACACCCCTTCTACTCTAGCATTAAAAGTTTATCCAGCATTCTTTCTACTGTGGCATTCAAATGTATTCATCATCCCTTCTACTGTAGAATTAGGACTGTATTCGTCACTCCATCCACTCTAGCATTATCAGTGTATTCGGCGCCCCTTCTACTGAAACATTAGGCGTGTATTCAGCACACCTTCTACTGTTGAATTAGGAGTGTATTCAGCACAGCTGCTACTGAAGAATTGGGAGTGTATTAGCACGTATTCAACTGTAGGACTGGGAGTGTATTAAGCACCCGTTCTACTGTAGCATTAGGAGGCCATTCAGCACCCTTCCACTGTAAAATTGGGAGTGATCCAGCACCGCTTACACTGTCTCGTTTGAAGTATAATAAGGCCCTCCTTCTACTGTACCATTAGGCGTGTATTTTGCACACCTTCTAATGTAGCATTCGCTGTGTTATCAGTACCCCGTCTACTGTGGCATTTGGAGTGTCTTCAGCAGCCCCTCCACTATAGAATTAGGCTGTATTCAGCACGCCTTTTACTGTGGCGGCAGGAGTGTATTCAGCACCCGTCCTACTGTAGCATTAAGCAGTACTCAGCACTCCTTCTACTGTAGCATTAGGATTGAATTTGGCACCCTTCTACTCTAGCCTTAGTATGTATTCACCCCTTCTACTGTAACATTAGGAATGTATTCGGCAAGTCTTCTAATGAAACATTACATGTGTATTTGACACCCCTTCGGCTGTAGCATTAGGAGTCCTCTCAGCACCCCATTTACTGTAGCTTTAGGAGTGTATTATGCTACCCCATCTAGTGTAGCCTAAGGAGTGCTTTCATAACCCTTTTACTGTAGCATTAGGAGTGTATTTGGCACCCCTTCTACTGTAACACTGGGAGAGTATTCAGCACCCCTTCTACTGTAGCTTTGGAATGTACTCAGGACCCCTTCTAATGTAGCATTAGGAGTGAATTCAGCACCCCTTCTACTGTAGCATTAGGAGTGTATTCAGCACCCCTTCAACTGTAGCAGTGGGAGTGTATTCAACACCCCTTCCACTGTAGCCGTAGGAGTGTATCCAACACCCCTTCCACTGTAGCATTAGGAATGTATTCCGCTCCCCTTCTGCTATAACAACGATAGTGTATTCCGCACCCCTTCTACTGTAGCATTGGGACTGTATTCAGCAACCTTTCTACTGCTGTACTGGCAGTGTATTCCGCACCATTCTACTGTAGCATTAGGAATGTATTCAGCACCCCTTCTACTGTAGCATTAGGAGTGTATTCAGCACCCCATCTACAGTACCATTAGGAGTCTATTCCGCACCCCTTCTACTGTAGCATTAGGAACATATTCAGCACCCATTCTACTATGGCCGTAGGAGTTTATTCAGCACCCCTTCTACTATAGCAGTGGGAGTGTATTCAGCACCCCTTCTACTGTAGCACTGGGAAAATACTCGGCACCCTTTCTACTGTAGCTGTAGGAGTGTATTCAGCACCCCTTCTACTGTAGCAGTGGGAGTGTATTCAGCACCCCTTCTACTGTAGTAGTGGGAGTGTATTCAGCATCCCTTCTACTGTAGCACTGGGAGAATATTCGCCACCCCTTATACTGTAGCATTAGGAGTGTATTCCGCTCCCCTTCTACTATAGCACCGACAGTGTTTTAAACACCCCTTCTACTGTAGCATTGGGAGTATATTCCGCACCCCTTCTGCAGTAGCATTGGGAATGTTTTCAGCACCCCTTCTATTGTAGCATTGGGAGTGTATTCAGCACCACTTCTACTGCAGCATTGGGAGTATATTCAGCACCCGTTCTACTGTAGCAGTGGGAGTGTATTCAGCACCCCTTCCACTGTAGCAGTGGGAGTGTATTCAACACCCCTTCTATTGTAGCAGTGGGAGTGTATTCAGATCCCCTTCCACCGTAGCCGTAGGAGTGTATCCAACACCCCTTCCACTGTAGCCATGGGAGTGTATTCAGCACCTCTTCTATTGTAGCAGTTGGAGTGTATTCTGTACCCCTGCTGGTACTGTAGCAGTGGGAGTGTATTCAGCAGCCCTTCTACTGTAGTAGTGGGAGTGTAGCAGGTGGAGTGTATTCACGCCGCTTCTACTGTAGAATTTGGAGTTATTGAGCACCCCTTCTATTGTAGGATTAGGTGTCCATTCAGCACCCCTTCTACTTTTGCATTAGGAGTTTATTCCGCACCACTTCTTCTGTAGCACTGGGAGTCTATACAGCACTCCATCTACTGTAGCATTAAGAGTGTATTCCACACCCCATCTACTGTAGCACTGGGAGTTTGTTCAGCACCCCTTCTACCATAGCATTAGGAGTGTATTCAGCACCCCTTCTACTGTAGCATTAGGAGTGTATTCAGCACCCCTTCAACTGTAGCATGAGGAGTGTACTGAGCACCCCTCCTATTAGAGCATTAGGAGTGTATTCAGCAGCCCTTCTACTGTAGCATTGGGTGTGTACTCCGCACCCCTTCTCATGCAGCATTAGGTGTGTATTCAGCACCTCTTCTACTGTAGCATTGGTAGTGTATTCAGCACCCTCCTGCTGTAGCTTTAGGAGTGTATTCCACACCCCACCTGTGGCAGCTGTGGGAGTGTATTCACTCACTGGTGGTCAACTAAATGTTGAAGTAAAATTAGTTCAATTTAGTATGGATGTACTATGTGTGGTTAGTTAGAATGAAGATTCATTTGTAATAAAAGACATGTTCCCTTTTCAATCAGATGACCTCTTAATTAGCGCCAACTGTTCAATTGGATTACCATTCCTAATATATTCCATCGAGACCACTAAATGGACTGCAGTAATCAATTGTGCTTCTTAAATGGATATATAGTAGTTTTAACACCCCGGCCAGACAAGGTTTTCTCTCTTAGTTTTGAATTCCCATTTGCAAGCAGGATAAATTGAAACACACGCTATTTCAAAGCTGCCTTTATACACTGAAAGATGAAGTTTTGCAGCTTCACTAGGAGTGTAAGCCCTTCTCCTTTAAAGAGGGAGTGACAGGCTTTGAAGAGCTTTTCTGTGAATGGGTTTAATCTATGGCACCTTTAATTGATTTTGTGTCTCGAAGGAAGCCTGGAAATAGGCTGGAGAGCAGCGGGGCGGGGTGCGGTGTTACATTAAAGATGTAGCGTGCGGAGGCTCCACCTAAGGCCCTGGCACACCTGCTTCATCTCACGAAAATTTACGGAGCAGGTTCTGTAGAGGCAGCACTCTGTGTGACAATTTGCAAGGCAGGCTCGACTTTGTTCTTTTGTTTTCTTAGCATGCTTTGAAACATTTTTCTTCAGTGTTATGACATGCAACCATCACTTAATTATTAATTGGAATGGAAAGGGTGGAGGGGGAGGGGGAGGCGAGAAGGCATTTTGATTAATTCGCTCGTATAGTGTGTACAGGGAATAGTACAGTTGTTTCAACTTTAAAACAGTGTCAGTCTTGATGGAAGTTTGTGCTGATTTGGTATCTCAGAATCTCTCACAGTTTGAAGGTGATGTGTTCGCCTGGGTGATTTACTTTGTGTTTATTTTTAATTGAAACGTTACCCACACATCTTTCCTGTGACTTGAATTTCACCACAATTATTGCTTTAAAATATGCCGCGTTTGGATTCCAACGAGGCCCAGATATTTTTTGTCAGCTATCTAACAAAAAAGACAGAAAAGGCGGCAGTCAACTTATAATGTCCTGATGTGATTCAAGGAGCGGGGGGGAGGCGCCATGTAAAGCCTTGTCTGAAATTTTTCCAGGGACCTACTGTTTCATGTGTCTTTGCAACATCATCCACAGCCTGCAAGCTCTGAAATGGTACAGCAGGCTTGCCATTGGTCAACACCTCCCCACGTCAATTAGAAAGTAACTTTTAAAAATTCGTTCTTGAGATATGGGCGTCACTGGCAAAGCCACTATTTATTGCCCATCTCTAATTGCCCTTGAGCAACTGACTGACTTTCTGAGCTATTTCAGAGGGCAGCTGAGAGTCAACTATATTGCATGGCTCTAGAGTCAAATGTAAGCCAAACCAGGTAACAATGGTAAAATTCCTCCCGCGAAGGACCTTAGTGAGCCAGACGTATTGTTACGACAATTCAGTAGTTTCATGATCATTATTAATGAGAAAAGCATTTTACTCAAGATGCGTTAATTCATTGAAGTTCAATCCCCCTCAGCTGCCATGGTGGAATTTGAACTGGTGATGCCAGAGCCTCTAGATTACTGGTCCAGTAACATGACCAAATGCCACTGTACCGAATAGATTCTTCATTACCCAACTGGATGACTCTGGACTGTCAGTCAAACGGCCCTGTTTTTCCATGTTTGATTAAGCTTTATAACTAATGAACAAAATTGTTCAATGAAATGTATATTTGTAAAAAACGCAACTTAGTATTGCCCCAATGTTTTTTTTTTAAATTGGATTGCTTTCAGTACTGTCCTGGAAATCAGGCTTTAGTCCCTCGGCAATCCTGAAGGGTTGGCAATCCTATGTTACAGGCAGGATAAAGGAGAGCAATAACTGGCCTATACCCACAAAAGAAACATTTACAGGGATTTGTTTTGTCATGAGTTTGGGGTCTAGATGGGATTCTTTGTGATTTGTCTATTCTTCCAAAGTGCTCGAGTCTGTAGTTTGTTAAAGCTATTATTATTTATTTACAGCTCTATATACATCTTAGGAACTCTGCACGAGGTTGGACTTCTCCCTCCGGATCTCTGATACTTAGTCATGTGCTATTACATCATTGTTACATCAGCAGCAGATGCTTCTGATGTTAACCTTTTACTTTATATCTCCCCCCAATTATATACATCCTCCTAAATCTACCACACAAGTCTCAGACTTCACAGGGTTAGTCTCTGAGTTGCCTTTACCAATCTCCCTGATCTTGTTCTGATTTCTTTCTGAGGTTGAGGACATTCTGCACTCTCCCTTCTGTTGGTGTGAGTGTCCTTCTCCTGGGTGGCTGTAGAGCTTTGTCTTGTCTCTTGTTCCTTACCTCTGTCTGGATCTGAGTAGCAACCCAAGTTTCTATTGGCTTTCCTTCCAAGGATATTAAGTCGCTGCAGTTTCTCCTTATAGTTCCCTAGTCTGTCTCAATCCTAAGATCTTGCTTGTGGAACTCTTTCGATTGTTACAACTTCCTTTTGTTGGTCTCATACCCAAACTCCCTCCCCAGGCTTCAGCACTGATAAATTTCATGTTCTGTGCCTGAAGTTAAAGTATTTGTGTCTCTCTTTGTTTAACCCTCTCATGGTCGCTCGACATGATATTAGCTTCTAGTTTCTGTTGCAGAGCTGAAGTTGTGATCTCAGTCACCTTCCCATTAACAACTTTTATAGTGAGAAACCATTTTGTAACAATGAGGTTTGACAACTTAAAGCTAAATTGAGATCTTCATTCTTCTTCATCAAGTTTTTGATGGTTCGCACACCCCACTCAACTTCTCCATTTGCTTGAGGGTACCGAGATTTGCGAATCATGTGAAGGAAACCATATTCCTCTGCAAAGTTGTGGAGTCCTTCATTAGCAAATTGCAGATCATTGTCTGACACTAAAATGTCCAGAATGCCATGTGTTGCGTAAATTCTCTTCAGTGATTGAATGACTGCTTCCAGCATGATGCTGTGCAATCTGTTCACTTCAATCCATCTGGATAGTAATCGATGACAATAAGGAATATCTTGCTTTTAAAATCAAATAAATCCATTTGCAGGTGCTCCCTCGGCCTTGATGAAAAAGTAGAAGGTGACAAGGGTTCTCGTTGGTCTTGACTGCACACGTAAGGCAATTCAAAATCAGTTCTTCTATAGAACGAGTAATGCCTGGCTACCAGACTGATTGCTGGGCTCTTGCTCGACATTTTGCTATCCCTAAGTGACCTTGGTGAATTCTTTGAAGAACATTAAGCTGAAGTGTTCTTGAAATGACTATTCTTTCATTAAGTACTAAGAGATCATCAGTGATTGTGAGGTTATTTCTCTATTCAAAGTACTGCTGTAGTGTTGGGCTGTTAAGAGTATAGTTATGGCCATCCTTCAGATAGTATTCTTCTTTATTTATTCAGTCATGAGATGTGGGCATGCTGGCTAGGCCAGCATTTATTTCCCATCCCTAACTGCATTTGTTCAGAAGACATTTAAGAGTCAACCAGATTGTTGTGAGTCCCTTGAGTGTACTCTGTTATGGAGTCGTACCTCATTAATCTCAGTCTGAAGCATTGGATTCCAAGCATGATTTTCACAATCCTTTTCGTAGTCAGAAGGGTGACTAGTGGCTTATAGTCTGTTTCAAGTTTGAACTACAAACCCATCGTGTATTTTTTGAGAGTTTTTTACATGCCTACGTTGCTGTCAATGTTCCCTTTTTGATTATAGCATATCTTTCCTCTGTGCCTGCGAATGACTTTGAGGTGTAATAAACTGGTCTATGTTTGCCATCTCTTTGTACTTGGAATAGTACTGCACCCAGACCTGTAGACGTTGTATCTGCTGCTACTATAGTTGGCAGTCCTGGGTCATAGTGTGCCAAAATTTCAGGGGAAATTAGAAGGTTTTTGATCTTCACAAAAGCATATCACTGGTTCAAATCCCAGCAGCACTGTTGACCTTGTCTCAACAGCTCATTGATTTCTGCCAAATTTGGTAGGACCTTGCCTAATTAGTTGACCATCCTGAGGAATCTTTGAAGTTCAGTGATGTTCCTGGGTTGTGGAAACTCGCTCACCAATTTTGTTTTTTGTGGGTTGATTGTGCAAGCCTCAGGAACAACAATGTTGCCTGGAAATTTAATCATAGGTTTTGCAAACTCACATTTCTCATTCAAGTTTAAACTTGCATCCTGTGGAACTTTCAGGACTGCTCTAACTCTAAGGTCATGCTCTTCCCTTGTGGAGCCGTGTACGAGTATGTTATCCGTATTGCATGTTATTCCTTCCATGCCTTCTCGGGTCTGAGGCATTGTTCTCAGGAATATTTCTGGAGCAGACACAATTCCAAATGGTAATCTATTACAGCATAATGACCGAATGGTGTTATAAAAGTAGTCAGCAGTCTGGATTCTTTGTCTAGGGGCAACTGCCAAAATCCACTGTTTGCATTTAATTTAGTGAATAGGGTACTCCTAGTTAGTTTAGCAAGACTCTCATCCACTGAGGCTATCAGATGGATCTCACCTTCCACTGATTTGTTTAGCTGATTCAAATCCACGCAGATTTTAATTGAGCCTTGGGTTTGGGATGGTGTCCATTCCAGAACACCATTCTGCTGGTATGGTTACTGGTGAGATAAAAATCCTGCTGTTATCAATTTCACCCTTGAGTTTGTCCAAGAGTGGGTGAGGGACCTTCCTCAGTGTGAAGAGGCAAATTGGTTTAGCAGCAGCTCTTAGGGTAGCATGGTATTCGGTCTTCAGTTTTTCCATGTCTGCGAGTAATCTTGGAAATTCATTCCTGAATGTGCTGCCGTACTGCTCATCAACAACTTCATCAACTTTATGGATCAGATTCAATTGTAAGTAAGCCTTCCTGCTTAGTAAAGAAGATTCTTGGCTCTGGGTGATTTGCAGAGGCTCAATGTTTTCTCCACCTTTGTATTTTAATTTTGTCAAGTGTTGGCCTATGACTTTCAGTGTAGTCCCACCTGGCTCTTGTAATTTGATGATGGCTAAGATGATGGCTGTAGTGTAATGTGCTTGAGCCACTTTACTTTGTCAGATAAGGAAGATATTCCTTCCCCTGTGTCTAATTTGAACTCTGTCCATCCACTTCAAGTTTAATACTCCGGTATTTGTTTTCTGTTTCACTCGCTTCCCCGCGGAAAGTTTCTGTGGTTCTTCTGCTTCTTGTGTGTGGTTTGGCTTGAATATTTTTTTCTTCTTTTTGTAGGTTATCTGAGTTTTAGATCAGCAGACAGTTTTAAACTGTCCGAACTTTCTACAATTGAGGCACGCTGCTCCCCCTGCTGGGCATTCTTGCAGCTTGTGCAGGTTTTTCCCGCCACACTGAGAGCGTTTCAAGATGGCGGTTGGCGCACTTCTCCCCGATTTCACATGCTTCTGCTGTGGTGCGCTTTCCCCCCTCTGGCCTACATAGACTGAACAGACTCACTCGTTTGTTTCCATGGGACTTTGCCATCCCCGCAAACAAATGCTCTAATTTGCTTTGAGCTCAGCTTACCTCACAATTTCTACTGCTTTAATTAGAGTTAACTCTTCTCTCATTTGCAAGAGGTCTGATAGAGTTTCATTTAGGACCCCAATTACTATGTAATCATGAAACAATTCCTCCCCAAATGTTCCATAGTGGTAATTTTCTGCTAGCCTGTATGGATTGTTAATGAATGAATCTATGCTCTTGCCTGGTTTTTGTTTTTGCTTGCTTAATTTTGCCCTTTCTATAATTTTTTTGCGCACTGAAATAAGAATCAAATGCTTGGAGTGCTCCCTCAAAAGAACCTGAAGCCTCATCAACTCCCTGCCTCATTATTACATTGTCAGCAATAGCTGCAACTGCATAGAGTAATGTACTGACCTGATCCTTTTGTTCCTCTTTGTGAAAACCAAAAGCAGTTCTATATCTGGAAAACTTCTTTTCTCCAGTTGTCCCAATGCTGAATCTGTTGAGCGCCTTCAATGCTCCACAATGGTTCTGTGGGTGGTAGTGTATGTTCCATGCTTTGGACCTGTTGCTGCTTCACTGGTGTTGTTTGTTGATTCTGGTCTGTGCTCAATGCATCACCTCACACTTCTCTGCATTGAACTTCATCTGCCACCTATCTGCCCATTCCACCAACTTGTCTATGTCCTCCTGAAGTTGCACACTGTCCTCCTCACAGTTTACAACATTCCCAAGCTTCAAATCATCTGCAAACTTTGAAATTGTCCCCTGCACACTAAGATCTAGATCTTTAATATATCAGGAAAAGCAAGGGTCCCATTACCAACCCCTGGGGAACTCCACTACAAACATTTCTCCAGCTCGAAAAATATCCATTGACCATTACTCTCTGCTTCCTATTTTCATCCAATTTTGTATCCATGTTGCTACTGTCCCTTTGATGCATGAGCAATAATATTTCTCACAAGTCAGTTGTGTGGCAGTGTGTCAAAGGCCTTTTCAAAGTCCATGTACCCCACATCAACAGCATTACCTCATCGATCTTTTCTGTTACCTCTTCAAAAAAACTCCAGCAAGTTAGTTAAACACTATTTCCCCTTTAGAAATCCATGCTGGCTCTTCCTTATCAACCCATATTTTTCCACGTGACTAATTCTATCCTGAATAATTGTTTCTAGAATCCTGCCACCACTGAAGTTAAACTGACTGCTCTGTAATTGTTGGGCTTATCGTTACAGCCTTTTTTGAACAAGGGCGTAATATTTGCAATCTTCCAGTCGTTTGGCACCACTCCAAGTCTGGGGAAGACTAAAAGATTATGGCCAGCGCCCCTGCAATTTCTACTCTCACTTCCTTCAATTTCCTTGGATGCATCTCACCCAGTCCCGGTGCCTTGTCAACTTTAAGTACCGACAGCCTATTCAACACTTCCTCCATGTCAGTTTTGAACCCTTCTAGTGACAAAGTTTGCTCATCTGTCACCATGACCTGGGTAGCATCTACCTCCTTGGTAAAGATGGATGCAAAGTATTTATTTAATACCTCAGCCATGGCCCCTTCGTCCACGTGTAAATTCCCTTTTAGGTCCTTAATCAGCCCCACTCTTCCTTCTACCATCCTTTTACTATTTATATGCCTATAGAAGACTTTGAGATTCCCCTTTATGTTGGCTGCCAGTCTTTTCTCATAATCCCTCTTCTCTTCTTTAATATGTTTTTTCACATCCGCTGTGAACCTTCTGTTGCCACTCCTTATTCTCCAAGTCATGCTATATTACAAAGAGAATGCCTGCGACTGTGCTGATGTCTGAGAGTACTTGCTACACCATTCCCTGTAGACTTTACCAACTTTAAAGAACTCTAGAAACCACTTCAATAATCATAACAATAGCCAGCATAAATCAATTGGCAACTAACCTCAAAGTAGCTGATGATTCCTTCAAATAACATTCGTGGAGGGGTTCTGCCTGCTGCTGGATGCATTTTCAGCCCTGCGTAAATAAGAGAGAGCATTTAACTAGAGAACTGAGCTCAAAAATGGCAGCACTGGCATCAGACCAGCATTGCATGTTGATTGTGTCATGACCTGCATGGCTCTGATGGACGCTTGCTGCACTCACTTTAATGCCCTCACCAATATGGCACCCAGTGCAACTTACGCCAGAAATGTGCATGCATGCCAACGGACACCATTCTTTGCTGTTTGTTCATGTGATATGGGTGTCGCTGGCATGGCCAGCATTTATTACCCATCCCTAATTGTCCTTGAAAAGATGATGGTGAGCCACCTTCTTGAACCACTGCAGCCAATGTGGTTTAGGTATACTCTGTTGTTGACGGTGGATAGGGCTGGGTGGAGAGTTCCAGGATGGGCCACTAAGGTCAATCAAAATGCGGACCAAATTTTGCACTGTTAAAATCCATAATTTGAGGTAAAATTACTAAGAATTTAGAAAGGCATGGTTTAATCAAAGGCAACCTTTCTAGGTGTAGTAAAGATAAGTCGTAATTAAATTTATAGAGCATTTGGGAGAAGTGACTAATTGGATATGTAAAGGAAATGTACTAGACATAGTCTAGTACAATACTAAGGTGACCATTCTTCATGTGTACATATTCAAGGCCGATGGGATATTTACTGTGGAGAAAGGCTGGAACTACATAGAACTTACCTCACAGAAATAGACCATTTGGCCAACTGGTCTTTGCCAGTGTTTATGCATATTTTTATGATTATGCACCACAGGAAACTCTGACCTACTCTTCACCTGATATATGGATATCAAAAGTTGCCAGCAGCAGGCACTGGGTAGTGCTCTGAATCATTTTTTCTCTTCCTAGCCAGAATTTTAAACTCTATAGCTGTTCTTCTTTGATATATTATAGGAGCATATGTTACCATATGGGGTGACCCAGGCATGTCCAGCTGCCGTTCCTGCACCCTCCCACAGCTGCACCCCACCCCCCGGCTGCACCACCCCCAATTGCAGCCCCTGGACTGCACCCCACTCCAATTGCACCTTCCCGACTACATCACCCCAACCGCACCACCCCCCCGACTACAACTTCTGCACCGCCCCCCCCAACAACTGCATGCTCCCTGACTGCACCACTCCCCAACTACCCCCACCAGCCACTCCCCCAAACTGCACCCTTCCCCCCAACTGCACCTCCCCGACTGTACCACCCCCAACTGCAGCCACTGGGCTGCACCACCTCCCGACTGCAATCCCCCCTGACTGCAGATCCCCTGAATGACCCCCTCCCCCACCGACCATCGTTCCCCCACTGACTACCCAACCCCACCACCACTGTCCCGCCAACCCCCACCCACCCCCTGATCACCCCAACCCCCTTGACGACCTTAACCCACCCCCCACCTCCACCCTCTGACTAACTGACCCTCCCTGCACGCCCCCCCCCCCGGACAACACAACCCCCCGCCCCCAGCCTCTGCATGACCACTCTGACCATCCGACTCCTCCCTCCCCCTAATCCTACCCACATAGCTGACAAACCTACCTTCTCCCTGGCTTGAAAACGGCTGGACTTTTAAATTTACCTGATTTACGGCAGCTGGCGCCATAGAAAAGGGGGTGTGGCCTCTTTGCCTACAACTCTGCAGCCCTCGACTGAAAGTCTCAAGAGTGCACTGCATGACACAGTTCACGCTTGGCCTGAGTCAGAAGGTCGGGTGGGAAAGTATCGCGTGTATTGTGGCTGATTGCCACTCCACGGAAGTTCAGGCCCAAAGTAATTATTTAGCTTCTCTGTCTTTTCCCTATTCCCCATTATAAATTCTCCTGATCCTGCCTGTGTTGGACCCACATTCGTCTTTGCTAATCTTTTCCCATTTAAACACCTACAGTAGCTTTTACAGCCCATTTTTAAGCTTATTGCTCATTCACGTTTATATTCTATTCTCTCTTTCTTTATCAGTGTCTTGGTCTTCCTTTGCTGAATTCTAAAATGCTCCCAAACCTCAGGCTTACGACTTTTTTTGGCAACTTTATAAGCCTCTTCCTTTGATCTAATACAATCTTTAACTTCCTTTATTATCTATAGTTGACTCACTTTTCCTATTGGGTTTTTGTGCCTTAAAGGAATGTACATTTGTTGCAACCCATGTATTAATTCTTTAAATACTAGTCATTGCCTGTCTACTGTCATACCTTTTAATATATTTTCCTAATCCACCACAACCAACTTGCCCCTCATACCTTCATAGTTTCCTTTTTTTAGATTTAATACCCTAGGTTTGGATTGAACTATCTTGTTTTCAAACATAATGGAAAATTATTCCATATTATGGTCACTCTTCCCTAAAGGCTCCTTTACAACAAGATTATAAATTAGCCCTTTCTCAATGCATAATACTAGATCTAAAATAGCCTGTTCCCTAATTGGTTCCTCAATATACTGCTCTAGAAAACCATCTCAGATGCATTCCAGGAATTTGTCCTCCACAGCATTAGTGCTCATCGTATGTAGATTAAAGTCACTCATGATTACTCTCTTACCTTTGTTACATGCACCTCTAATTTCCTGATTTATACTGTGCCCTACATTACCACTATTGTTTGCTGGCCCTTGCTGTTTCTTAGCTCCACCCAAACAGATTCAACATCTTGCTCTTCTGGCCCAAGATTCTCTCTCACTAATGTACTGATCTCATCCCTTATTATCAGTGCTACCCCGCCTTCATTTCCTTTTTGTCTGTCCTTGCTGAGTGCTGAATATCCTTGAATATTCAGTTCCCAGCCTTGGTCACCCGGTAGCCACGTCCCCATAATGGCAATTAGATCATTACCACTTACTTCTATTTGTTCCATCAATTCACCTACCTTGTTGCAAATGTTGCATGCATTCAGATAGAATGCCTTTAACGCTCCCTTTTTAACATTATTATGTATTTTGACTCTGATGCTGGCATTTGTTTCTGCTGCCTTCCACTTCTGTTTACAACTTTTCTGCTTCCCATTACAGCTTTATTTTTCTCATATCTGAATTCCTTCTCAGGTTCTCATCTTCCTAAAAAGCTAGCTTAAACACCCTCAACAGCACTAGCAAATCTCCCCACGAGGATGTCAGTTCCGGTCCTGCTCATGTGTAACCTGTCCTTCTTGCACAGGTCACACCAAACACCCAGAACCAGTCCCAAAGCCCCAGAAATCTAAAGCCCTCCCTCTTACATCATTTTTCCAGCCACATGTTCATTTGCACAATCTTCCTATTTCTATACTCACTAGCATTTGGTACAGGGAGTAATCCAGAGGCTACTGCCTTAGGTGTCCTGTTTTTCAATCTCTTTCCTAGCTCCCTAAAATCTGCTTTCAGGATCTCATCCCTCTTTCTACCTATGACTTTGATGCCCATGTGGACCATAACCTCTGGCTGTTTGCCCTTCCCCAAAAGAATGTCCTGCGGCCACTTGGTGATATCTTTCACCCTGGCACCAGGGAGGCAAAAAACCATCCTGGAGTCACATCTACAGCCACAGAAAGGTCTGCCTGTTCCCCTAACTGTCGAATCTCCTACCACTGTTGCTCTTCCACACTTCTTCCTCCCCAAATGTGCAACTGAGCCGGAGACTCCTGCACTACCCACCTGATACTCCTAGATTGCCTGGTGGTCACCCATTTCCTCTCTGCCTGCCTGCCACCAGCCTGTGATGTGACCACCTCCTTAAATGTATTATCCACCTAGTTCTCAGCTTCGCAGATGCACCACAGTGACTCCAGCCATCGCTGGAGTTCCAAAACCCGGAGCTCGAGTTTCTGCAGCTGATGGCACTTCCTGCACGTGAAGAGCCCGTGGCTCCCCACATGCCACAGGATATACATCCCATGCAGCTGAACTTCCCTGTCATACCTTAAGCTTACTTTCGGACTGTTTACTATAAACTGGGGACTCAAAAATAGAGCATAGAATTACTCACCCTTACTAACCAATCAGCTCCTTCACCTGTGCCTATAAGGTAGGTGCATAGGTGTTATGTGAAGCTTTTACAATTTTCTGTAATGCAATTATTTACACACCTTTCCTAAAGGTAGTGAATTATTCTAGCTATTTGCACTCAGACCCTTACAGTAGATACTCACCAACCAATCAACTTACGATTTTGCTGTGATGTCTGTTTTTTTCACATTTCTTTCAAGCTCAGCGTGGGCTGTTCCAAGCAGTGACTGGTGCGCCTCTGACTCCCAGGTCATAGAGCCCATCAAGCTTATTCCACTATTGAATTGGATCATGACCGATCTTTATCTTAACTCACTTACATGTCTTGGTTTCATATCCCTGAATAAGCTTACCTAACCATCTCTGTCTTGAGATTTTCAGTTGACTTATCCATTATTTAAAAGTGTACCAGTTCTTGCCATCAATTCTCATTTGCTGCTGTTCTAATGATACTAAACCACCTACTTTTTAAATTGCAGCAAATGAATTGGAAGCAGAGGTTATTACAGAATGGAATCATAGCATTGTTACAGAACAGAAGGAGATCATTTAGCCCATCATGTCCATGCCAGCAAGAGCAACTCAGCTAGCCCCACTCCCCTGCCCTTTCCCTGTAGTCCTGCAATTTCTTTTTCTCTTCAGTACCTTTTGAAAGCTGCAACTGAATCTGCTTCCAACACACCCTCAGGTAGTGCATTCCAGATCCTAACCACTCGTTGCGTAAAAAATCTTTACCTTATTTTGCCAATGGTTCTTTTATCACCTTCATCCTGCGTTCTCTAGTTTTCATTCCGTCAGTCAAAGGGAATAGTTTCTTTTTATCTGCCCTGTCTTGATTCCTCTATCAAAACTCCTCTTTACCTTCCCTTCTCTAAAAAGAACAACCCCAGTTTCTCTAATCAACCACTAACTGAAGGTCTCTTCGCTGGAACCACTCTCATGAACATTTTTTGCTCCCTCTCTAAAGCTTTCACATCCTTCCTAAAGTGTGATGCCCAGAATTGGGCACAGTTCGCTAGCTGAGTCCGAACCACTGTTTATAACGGTTCATCACGATTTCCTTGCTTTTGTGCTGTATGGGCATAATTTTGCCCTCGGGTGGGCTCGGCGGGGGTCAGTGGGAGCAGTCGGGAAGCAACTGTTACCCGCGACTGGGCCGCAACTGCAATTTCATGCTGGCGGGCCAATTAAGGCCCACCCAGCGTGAAACGCATGCTGCAGCGCTCAGTGCTGCCTGTGTGGTTTGGCGGGGGGGTGGGGGTGGGTGGAGAGAGTTGGGCAAGCGCAGAAGTTCACACATGTGCACGACTGCGCACAGGAAGAGCTCCCTGAAGCAGCTCTGCACCTCAGGGAGATGAAGATTTATGAAAATAAAAAAGCAACATTTTAAAAATGTTTGCAACATGTCACATGAATCTGTCATACGAGCAGGGACATGTTAGAAATTGGTTTGAAAAAATTTTTTTAATGACGGATCCACACCTCATCCCGCCCGTGGATGAGGTTTCGCAAAAAATCCAAATGCCGCTTGGCCTTTTCGCCTGCCCGCCAACCGTAAGATCCCTCACCAGGACCCTCAGCTTCTGTTTTATATGGCCTCTCCACGTTCCTACCAAAATGGATCACTCCACACTTCTCTGTATTAAATTTAATCTGTCACTTGTCAGATGCACATATATTCCCTGGTTTCCTTGTTCCTGAAACCCCTTTAGAATTTCACCCTTTATTTTAATTTGGTTCCCTTCATTTTTCTTACCAAAAACTATCACTTCACACTTCTCTGCATTAAATTTCAACATATGTCCGCCCATTCCACCAGCCTATGTCCTCTTGAAATCTACCACTGTCCTCCTCACAGTCCAAAATACTTCCAAGATTTGTTTCATTTACAAATTTTGAAATTGTGCCTTGTGCATCCAAGTCTAGGTCACTAATATATATCAAGAAAAGCAATGGTTCTAGTACTGACGCTTAGGGAACCCCACTGCATACATTTCTCCAGACCAAAAAATTCATCAATACTCTCGGTTTTATTATGGGCAAGAGGGGGGTAAATTTAAACAGCACTAATTTCTCCTCTCAACACCATCCATAAACAGAAAGCTGTTTTCATTTGCTTCCTCCTTTATAAGCGGTGGCAGATTTCAAAGCCCCTTTGTTTTGGTGTGATCCAATTTCTAGTAATAACCCCCATAGCAAACTTGAGATAGGATGAAATCAAAGTTTATTTGCACACACTCAAACATGGGATCAGGGGGGTGTTGCAATATTGCTCCCTTTGCACTTATACAGTAAAAGAGGCTTAGAGATAGAGAAAAGAAAGATTAACAGTGCAGAGACCACAGAGAAAAGAAATATTGCCTCACATGGGTCCAGAGTCCAGAGTCAAAGTCCAATGAGATATTCCTTCACGGAGGCCAGTGGGTTGAAAACCGATGCTGGATAATTCAGTTTTCTGGTGGTATTGACTTCACATGATGAGGTAGGCTTGCAGAGATGAATCAGTCTTGTAGGCGATGGTACAGAATTCCAGTAGAAGCAGTGTAGATGGGGCCAGGTATTCAATCAGGGCAGAGCCCCTTTTCTGTGATGCTGCCAGTTACAGAAAAATGGCAGACTGAGCTTGCAGCTGCACAAGGCAATATCACTGGTTACACAAGCTGGAGGTCCATGTCACATGTATCCCACCTCTCCACACTGTCTTTGACAAGAGATGTGTATCCCTCATCTGGGTTCCCCAGATGGTTAAATGTCCCAACCATTAACAATTGAAAGCAAGGTTGCAGGGTCCTTTGCCCTAGCAGACGAGTAGATGGCCTTTGCATAGTTCTCTTTGAATTTGGTCTCTGCAGCCCACAGAGGGGTTCGTTAGTCTCTCTTTAGAGATAACAAGATGCAAGTTTCTTCAATACTGCCATGGCGGCTCCTTTGGTTCGAGGGTCACAGACAGACATAGCTTCAGCCATTTTAAAAGGTATTTGTCCAGTTTTTAAAATTTTAGAAATAGCCTTGAGGATACCTATATCTATTTTATAAAAAAATATACAGGGTGGGGTCTTAGTCCCCTCACAGTTTCTGGCCACTTTGTATCCGTGCTTTTTTCATTTTTTTAATATGGGATGTGGGCATCGCTAGCTAGGCCAGCATTTATTGCCCATCCCTAATTGCCCTTGAGCTGCCTTGAACCGCTGCTACCACTATCCACCAGTGCTGCCATTATTCCTTTTATTCCATTTATTCCATGGGCTTCAACTTTGGTGGCAAGCCTGTTATATTGCACTTTATCAAAGGCCTTTTGGAAGTCTGTGTACACTAGAATAACCATATTACCCTCATCCACCTTCTCTGTTATCGGATCAAAAAACTTAATCAAGTTAGTTAAACACGATTTGTCTTTGACAAATTAACGCTTTCCTTAATTAATTCACATTTATCCCGGATTATTATTTCTGAAGCTTCCCTGCCACTGATGTTAAACTGAATGCCTGTAGTTGCTGGGCTTATCTTTACACGCTTTTTTGAATAACGGTGCAACATTTGCAATTCTCTCTAGTCCTCTGACACCCTGTGCAGAATTTTCCCCCTATTGGGGGGGAAGTTGATGAGCTGGCGCGTGTGGGCGCGCTTCTGATTGGCGCGATCGGAGGTGCGGCGCCATTTTACGTGGGCGGGCCAATTAAGGCCCGCCCAGCGTGACATCCGCAGGGAAGTGCTATGCACTCCCTGTGCAGGTGAGGGGGAGTTCCTAAAATTGAGACTGCGCTCTTTCGCGCATGCGCACAAAAGAGCGCACTCATCTCCCTGAGGCTAAGTGTTGCTTCAGGGAAATCGGCTCTACATTCAATAATATTAAAAATAGAAAAAAACAATTCCCTTACATGTCCCCTCATGTGACAATGCCACATGAGTTAGGACATGTTCATAATTTCCATAACAACTTTATTAAATTTTTTAAACCCTGCATGAAACCTCATCCCGCGGGTGGATGAGATTTCATGTTTTATCTAGTTGCCACCGGGGCTCCTGGCCTGCCCGCCAACCTTAAGGTTGGACGGGCAGGCCCTTTAATTGCTTAATTGATCCTGTCAATGGCCTCAATTGGCCATTGACAGGTTAGCGGGCGTGCAGCTGATTTTGCTGCGCCCCCGCTTTCCTGAAAATTTAAATGGGGCAGGGTGACGTCGGGAGTTCCACCCGACATCATCCCGCGTCATTTTACGCGTCGGAGAGCAGGCCCTGCCCCCGCTCGCCAACCATAAAATTCTGCCCTCTGTATCTGAGGTGTTTTGGAAGGTTATGGCCAGTGCCTCTGCATTTTCCTCCCTTTCTCACATCAGTACCCTCAGTTGCATCCCATTCAGTCCTGGTGGCTTATCAATTTTAAGTGCAGCCAGCTTTTCTAATACCTCCTCTTCATCAATTTTTAGCCTATGCAGTGTTTCAGCTACCTCTCCTTTCACTTTACTTTAGCAGCATCTTCTTCCTTGGTAAAGACAGATGCAAAGGACTCATTTAATACCTCAGCAGCCATGTGTGGATCTCTTTTTTGGTCCATAATCGGCCTCGCCCCTCCACTTACTACTTTTTCCAGAACACATGACAGAAACTTGGAATGATTTCCCTTAAGAGAAAAAAAAATTCAAATGCTGAGTTTATAGAAATTACTGGAAAAACACTGAATGGGGCAATTGAGGCTGGAGTGCTTGGCCCAGCTCCAGAGGTTAAAAGATGGTGAGTTTGGATTACTGAAAGATAAGATCAAATGGTGCTGCAGGGCCTTCTTCAGCTGAATCTATCTTACAATCCTGTCAATGGCAGGTGCTTTAACTGAGTGACAGGATTGCACTTTTCTTCAAATAAACACTACCTCCAAAGTCTTGCATTCAAATAATTTGGCAAAATAGTAACTGAATTGCTCTGAGAATGTTCCACCCTCCTAATTATTGGTTAAGTATACAGGCGGTAACCATATTGCATCCGGTAGTAAATCAGCCCAAGTGCTTTTTAACAAAATCCATCTCGAGATGCCAAATTGTGATCAGTTCTCAAAATGGGGTAGTGACTAAAAGAAGAGTGAGTACAATCGAATGAGTCATAGAATGTTGACTTGAAACGAAACAACTTTGTTAATTTTTGAGGCAAATTAGCAGATGGATAGATATAGAAAGGGCTTTTTAACAATTTTTTTGTTGGATCATCCAGCTCGAATGATTCAACTTCAAAACGTGCACATTTCAGGCCAGATTATAAGAACACAACAATGTGCACTCATTGGCACCTTTAGGTGGTAAAACATCAAAGGCACGTCGCAAGAGTGTTACCAAGCGAAATTTGATGCCCAGCTGCATAAGGAGATTTTAGGACATGCGAGGTAAGTTTTGGGTAGCATTTTAAAGGAGGAAAAGGGGATGGAGGGGTTTAGGGAGGGAATTTCAGAGTTTAGGACCAAGGCAGCTGAAGGCCATGCTGCCAATGGTGGAGCAATTAAAATTGAATATGTACCAGGCTGTAAAAGGTTTTATATTGCAAATGCTCAGTATTTTTTCATGTCGGAGCTGCTGGTCAGAAACCTGAGCATCGCCATAAAAAAAAAATAAGGTGCAACTATCCAAAATTCAGTGCCAATGGATTATTCGCCCAGGAAGAATTTCTTCATTGCACAACTAGTTGTGACTAACAATTACTTGTTGACGTACCAGTGTTGGACAATTTGAAGTGCTGCCAGAGGCTCACACGAAAGGCAAGTTTTACAGCACGTGAGAAAATCAAGATTTTGCAACCTTCCTCAACTCCCTGCCCCATTACTTGTGCAATTGGTGCTCACTTGACTTACCATGACAAAGAGATCAAAACATGAACCAACAAAGTTGTCTTTTCTGTTTTGAGGCAGTGACAGTTTCTGCTGTGCGCTTTATGCCTTTCAGTTCAGATTTCCAGCATAAAAAGTTTTTTGTTCTATATTTCAGTTCATGATGCGAATCCTGGTCATTGTTTTAATGGGTACTAATGTATCAAAGCAGATAGTCAAAACCAGAAAGATACAGGTGGCCTTACCTAATCTGCGACAGTGTTTAAGATAAACACTATGTACCACCAGCTGTCAGTGGTAACAGTTTCTCCTTATTTATTCTATCAACCTATTAACAGATGCAGCTCAGTTGATAGCGCTCTTCCCTTTGAGTCAGAAGTTATGGATTCAAATCCCACCCCAGTGATTTGAACAAAAAATTCAGAGCAGTAGTGAGGGAAGTCATCTTTCGAGTGAGATGTTAAACCAAGACTCTTTCTGCTCTCTCAGAGAGACTCAAAGATTTCTTGGCACTATTTTGAAGATGAGTGAGCTGTTCTCTCTGGTGATCTGGCCAATATTTACCAACCAACATCACTAAAACAGATTATCTGCTCATTATCGTTTTGCTGTTTGTGGGGCCTTGCTGTGCATAAATTGGCTGCTGTTTTGCCTATACTACAATTCTTTGCATCTCCTGAGGTTGTGAAAGACACTGGGTGGGATTTTCCACCACAGGACCAAAAATTCCCACCCAAAGTCAGTGGACCTTTCGCTGGTCCATCAAATTATCCATCCCGCCTGCTATGATTCCCACAGCGAGTGGGGCTGGAAAATTTAGGCCTATATAAATGCAAGTCTTTCTAGTTTTTAATGTACACATGCTGCTTGATGTTAGCTCTTCATGTTGACTAGTGCTTTGGGAGAATTACGTGCTCTTCATCAAACAGCACTATAGGACCTTTAAGATCCGCTGGACCAGACAGACCAATGGTGAAAAGCATGCGTTTTCACATCTCTCAGAAATGGCTCAAAGCACTTGATATGCGTGCATGCAGTGACTTGTTCTGTAGACAAAAGGAATGATACAAATGACCTGTTAATCTACTTCTGACAATATTGCCAGAGGGAGTCACTGAAAGAGTTATAAAATCTACAGTAAAGAGGAGGTTATTCAGCCCACCTCACTTGCGCTGATTGTTGCTAGCTGTTCAACTGGAGCTATTTCCTTTCCCAGTTATTTCCCATGTCCTTTCATATTTCTCCTTTTCAATTATTTCAATTCTCTTTTCGTAAATTATGTTTTAGCCTCTATTTCAAGAGTCACCTGCTGTAAAGCAATCTGTTCCCTAATAACTCTTGTTCAAAAAAAAACTCTTCTAACTTTTTAATTAATTCTTCTAGTACTCCAAGTATGGCTTAACTAAGGTTCAATACAAGTTTAGCATAACTTCTCTACCTTCCAATTGCATCCCTCTCGAAATAAACTCTGATGTTTGACTTGCTTCTTTCAATAGCTACTTGTGGTGATTTGTGTAATTGAACTACCAGATCCCTTTGCTCCTTTACCCCATTTAGATGCTTATGTTCTAATTAATAAGTGACCTCATAATTTTAGCTATATTGAAATTCATTTGTTGATTTATATGCCCATTCTGCAAGAAAATTAAAATCTTGTTATTTGTTGTAGTCCTCCACGGTATACACTCCCCACACCAATCTCCGCCACCACCTCCCAATTTAGTGTTGTTTGGAAATTTATAAATTGTATTTTTCATTCCAAAGTCTAAAACATTAATATAAATTATGAACAACTGTGGTACCAGCATTGATCCTTGTGGGATCCTGCATCCCACCTCCTTTCACTTTTTAGGTACACTTTACCCATACTGCCTTCTGTCCTGCAGCCAGCTGGCTACTCCTAACTCCCCAAGCTCTGACTTTTTCATATGTTATCTTATTAGAGGACTTTTAAAAATCTGGATACATTATCCTTGTCTACTGTCTCTGTTACCTCTTCAAATACTGTAATTCAATGAGATTGGAGAAGCAAGACTTTCTCTTTTGAAATTCATGCTGATTATTCATTAATACATTTTTGGTTTCCAGGTGTTTTTCCCTTTTCTCCTTTAGTTGGGATTCCATTAACATTCCTAACACTGAGTTTAAGCTGACTGCTTTATAGTTTACTGTACTATTCTGTCTCCCTTCTTAAATATCGTTATGACATTAGCCATCTGCTATTCTTCTGTCAAAACACTGTTTTCTAACAAAATATTAAATTTGTGTAATGATGTCTTAGCTATCGCTTCCCTCAGCTCTTTCAACATGGATTTTTTGAAAAATGAGATGATAATTCAAGAGTCTGCCCTTTCAGGTGAATGTACATAATGCCAAGGCACCTTTAAAGTAAAACAGGGCAACTCTCTGCCTTAATCAAGAGCACTAAATCAATTATCTGTTCATTTATATCACTGGTTTTGTAAGGCTTTATTGCCTGTAAATTGGCTGCCATGTATCCCTATGTTACAACATTGACTGAACTGAAAAGGTTCTTCAGAGGCTGTGATGCAAGATGCTTTTTCAATGCAAACCCTTTCTTAAAATTTTTCTTGCACGTTACTTATATCTATATATTATGTTTACCTCAATCAACTTTTACCCAGATGTTGCCTCTACCTAAATATTCCCCTTACCATTACTAAACCTTTACTTTGAAAATTCCGTTACCTAGATAGAAATTTTACCTTTATCAAACTTTGGTCTGGGAACTGAACCTAACCTAAACCTAACAATACTTTCATTCATTGTCTTAAAGAACACTGCATTCCCTTCAGCTGAACATTCCCTTCACCTGTATTAAATATTCATTTACTGCATATGGCTGGAATTTAAATGGTTCTCTGGTAGGATTTCACAGAAAAACTACAAAAACTGCTGTTTCTGTGAGGACTTTGCCAACCTCCCACAAAAGTTACAGCAGGAGGATCATGCGGACATTCCATGTCATTACTTTTATCTGGACTATACTTCTATCTGGATGTTGCTTCGGCCAAGCTACTGTTCCACAGCCAATTCACTCCAATGGGTTAAGTCACAGCATGTGATATTTAATAAGAAGTGTCTCAATGTATTTGTACACAAATCCTTTGGTATTGTAATGAATGTGTGATCCATTTTTTAAAACTGGTCAGTCAATACATTGATTGAAAAAAGCAGAATTATAAAATTCATGTGAACTCATTGAGATAACTCCAGCATCTTTGAATATTCTTAATTAGCCAAAACATTTTAAATGTATATTTTAATCTTTTCTCAATTTTAGAGCAGTTTTCTATTTTCCATCAGTTCCAGGGGCTTTAATCTTGTCTAAAAGTTTCAAACGTCGAACTTTTCAAATTTCTACTGAACGTCTGGTGGGTAATATTAACAGGCTCGCCTTCCTCTTCTGACTCATATGGCTCCAACAAAAGGCAATGGATTTCTCCCAGGTAAATGCGTCTCTTCAACATAATTGTATTCTTGTAAGACATAACATTGTTGTCTGGTAACAATATTTTAGAATTTGTTTAACAATGAGAGGGGAAAAATTTAATTTTTGATGGCTGTGTATTCATGGACAGGTGAAGTTGTTCACCTTTTCAAAGCACAATACGCAAAACGCATCAATATATTGATTTGGTGGCAAACTTTGTAAAGTGGGGTAATTGCAATGTTGTGTGGAAAGTTCCAACTAAAGACTGTTGTGAATCCAGGTCAGAGAATGGGCAACAAACTACTTTTACCTGAAACAATCTTGTTCATACTTGCTCTCTGCTAATCAACGAACACCTGCCTTTCATTTGCACTGAAGCATGGAGCTTAGCTTTTCCTATATCATTTGTCACCTGTAGCAAGATATCAAGCTGTACATTTATTTCCATGCAGCATAAAAAGAAAAAGCTTTGCATTCATTTAGATGCTGTTAGATTTATTTACACAGAAATATGAAGGTTGATGCCATGGTCCACTGCACTGATCCTGACCATATGACTGACACTGGCAGCAAATAGGCTCATGTCACATCCGGTGCACTGCAACTCTTTGGAATCTTAAACGGATTACATGCAGACTGAGTCACAATGGAGTTTGTCCTTGCAGCTGTCCGCTTCATATTTCGCAACCTCGGTCCATACCTAAATTTGATCTAGTGTTTTTTTTATGATTCAGTCGCATTTTGCCAAACCTTAAAGGGGCAGACTTATTTTTACAATTATTTACACAAATTACAATCGCCAGGGAAGTGGTACTGAGCAAATTGTTGGAGCTGCGGGCTAACAGGTCCCCAGGTCCTGATGACTTCATCCTAGGCCTTAAAAGGAGTGGCTAGTGAGCTAGTTGATGCGTTGGTTTTAATTTTCCAAAATTCCCTAGACTCCAGGAAGGTTCCATTTGATCGGAAAATGGCGAATGTGGGAAAAGATCTGGCATATGGAGTATAATGAGGGCAAGTGTGAAATTGTCCATTTCGACAGGAAAAATGAAAAGGAAGCATATTATCTAAATCGTGAGAGATTGTAGAGCTCCGAGATGCAGAGGGATCTCTGGGTCCTAGTGCATGAATCACAAAAGTGTGCAGGTACAGCAAGTAATTAGGAAAGTGAATAGAATGTTATCATTTATTGTGAGGGGAATTGAATTCAAAAGTAGGGTGGTTATGCTTCGGTTATACAGGGCATTGGTGAGATCACATCTGGAGTATTGTGTACAATATTGGTCTCCTTATTTAAGAAAGGATGTAAATGCATTGGAAGCAGCTCAGGGAATGTTTACTAAACTAATGCCTGTTCCTTTATGGGGTATGTGGAACATTCCTTGTTCCAGTCCTACTCCGGCCCCGTCCCACAAATCTTTCTCCGGTACATCGATGATTGCTTCGGTGCTGCTTCATGCTCTCGTCTGGACCTGGAAAAATTTATTAATTTTGCTTCCAATTTCCACCCCTCCATCACTTTCACATGGTCCATCTCTGACACTTCCCTTCCCTTCCTTGACCTCTCTGTCTCAATTTCTGGTGATAGACTGTCCACCAATATGCATTACAAGCCTACCGACTCCCACAGCTACCTCGACTACAGCTCCTCACACCCCGCTTCCTGTAAGGACTCCATCCCATTCTCTCAGTTCCTTCACCTCCGTCGCATCTGTTCTGATGATGCCACTTTCAAAAACAGTTCCTCTGACATGTCTTCCTTCTTCCTTAACCAAGGTTTTTCACCCACGGTGGTTGACAGGGCCCTCAACCATGTCCGGCCCATTTCCCGTGCATCCGCCCTCACACCTTCCTCTCCCTCCCAGAACCATGATAGGGTCCCCCTTGTCCTCACTTATCACCCCACCGGCCTCCGCATTCAAAGGAACATCTTCTGCCATTTCCGCCAACTCCAGCATGGTGCCACCACCAAACACATCTTCCCCTCACCCCCCCTGGTGGCATTCCACAGGGATCATTCCCTCCAGGACACCCTGGACACTCCTCCATCACCCCCTACACCTCAACCCCCTCCCACGGTACCTTCCCATGCAACCGCAGAAGGTGCAACACCTGCCCCTTTACTTCCCCTCTCCTCACCGTCCAATGGCCCAAACACTCCTTTCAAGTGAAGCAGCATTTCACTTGCACTTCCCTCAATTTAGTCTACTGCATTCGTTGCTCCCAATGCAGTTTCCTCTACATTGGAGAGACCAAACGCAGACTGGGTGACCATTTTGCAGAACACCTTCGGTCTGTCCGCAAGCATGACCCAGACCTCCCTGTCACTTGCCATTTCAACACTCCACCCTGCTCTCATGCCCACATGTCCGTCCTTGGCCTGCTACATTGTTCCAGTGAAGCTCAACGCAAACTGGAGGAACAGCACTTCATCTTCCAACTAGGCACTTTACAGCCTTCCAGACTGAATATTGAATTCAACAATTTTAGATCATGAACTCTCTCCTCCATCCCCACCCCCTTTCTGATCCCCCCCCTTTTTTTACAATAATTTATATAGATTTTTCTTTTCCCACCTATTTCCATTATTTTTAAATGTATTTCATTCATCCATTGTTTTATCTCTACCTTTTAGCCTATTTCAATCCCTTCCCATCCCTTCCCCCCACCCCACCCCCACTAGGGCTATCTGTACCTTGCTTGTCCTGCTTTCTACCCTTAATTCGTACATTCCTTAGATAATATCACCACCTTCAACACCTCTTTGACCTTTTGTCTATGACATCTTTTGGCTATCTCCACCTATCACTGGCCCTCTATCCAGCTCTACCTGTCCCCCCCCCACCCCCCCCCCACCCTTAAACCAGCTTATATTTCACTTCTTTTCTATTTTTAATTAGTTCTGTTGAAGAGTCATACGGACTCAAAACTTTAACTGTGTTCCTCTCCGCAGATGCTGCCAGACCTGCTGAGTTTTTCCAGGTATTTTTATTTTTGTTTTACCTAAACTAATACCTGGATTGGGCGGGTTGTCTTATGAGTAAAGGATGGGCAGGCTAGGCTTGTATCTGCTGGAGTTCAGAAGAGTAAGAGGTGACTTGATTGAGACATATAAGATCTTGAGGGGTCTTGACAGGTTGGATGTGGAAAGGACGTTTCCTCTTGTGGGAGAATCTAGAACTAGGGGTCACTCTTTAAAAATCAGACAGAGATGAGGAGAAATTTTTCTCTCAGGGTCGTGAGTCCTTGGAACTCTCTGCCTCAAAAGGCTGTGGAGGTAGAGTCTTTGAATATTTTTAAGGCAGAGGTAGATAGATTCTTAGTAAGCAAGGGAGTGAAAGGTTATCGGGGGTAGGCAGGAATGTGAAGTTGAGGTTACATTCAGATCAGCCATGATCTTACTGAATGGCGGAGCAGGCCCAAGGGGCCAAGTGGCCTACTCCTGCTCCTAATTCATATGTCCATATTTTCACACATCATCCGCACTGTTCAACCTTGATATGCACATCAAAACAATTCTCATCTGGTCACCGTTAACACAGTTCCTTCTTTCTTGCAAGAGAAGCTGGCACACCCTGCCCCTGATCAAGGAGGACCTGCTTGGCATTGCAGAAAAGGGACACATCATAGTCATAGCAACTGGAGAGTCTAGAGGAGCCTTCCCACGATGTTTTGCCTGCCGACTGCAATGGTGGCTTTCGGTGCCGTATCGTCCCAAACCCGCCACATTAATTATGCATTCCCAAGAAACACACCATTTCAATGGCGGACAGACTCTCATTCATCTGCCATCATCGCCACCTTGCTGCTTCATCACACCGGGCGCCATATTTAAAGTCCAGCCACATGCACACATCTCAGTGCTTCCAGCCCATGACTGCTACATGGAAGACATGGCTCCGAAAGGTAAAAAGACTGCAGCCCCCACGTTTAGTATCACATCCCTCAAGTGCCTTTTGGACATCATAGAGGCCCGCCGTGATGTCTTCTACCCCCGCTCTGGCAAAAGGAGGGGCAGCGGCATCATCAATCTAGCATGGTAGGCGATGGCAGCGGTAGTCAAGGTGTATGCACTGCAAAAGAGAACAGCCACCCAGTGCCACTACAGGATGAATGGTCTCATCCATTCTGCTAGGGTAACTCACTCTTCTCATCACTCTCAACTCTCACACTCACAAACCCATTACACATCCACAGGGATCTCACACCTCAAGGAACAACACCGCTAACTCTCACACACACTCACATCTCTATCAGGCTCATGTTCTCTAAGCTTGTTAGGCATCCTGCTCACACTCTCTCCATCTGTTTCCATGCAGGAGAAGCCTGTTCACATCAGCAGGGAGCAGTCCCAGACCAGGGGTCAAGTGGCCCACATTAGGCCCCTCACTCACTTTGAGGAGTGTGCCATCGCGCTGACTGGTGAGGAGGTGGACAGTGCCTGCAGTGACAGTGAGGTTGGCAGCAGACATCCTCCTGAGGGCCTGCACCACATCATCCCTCTCTCAACACAACTGTGAGTGCTTTCTCTCCTGCGTTTGACTCTGCTTCCATCTACTAATTATCTCTACTTAGGGTTCACAGGGAGCTCTACCAAGCGACCAATACCTTCAGCCAGTCAGTCCCTCAGCTACATCCATGTCCTCACCTCCAGCCAAGAGGACACATCCCCCAATGAAGAGCTGAAATTAGCAACCTGGAAGACCCGTCACAGCGCTTACCCACACCCTCCACCAGTGCAGAGACACACACCTCAGTGGGACCTAGATCTAGAGCAGGCTCGAGCTCACAATCTGGTGGTCAGTGCATGGACACGTGTCCACAGCAGGAGGAGGCAGGTTCAGCCGAGCTCCCGGGCACTCGGAGGATTGCTGAGGAAGAGGCATCTGTGAGGTCCGAGTCAGATGACGAGCCTCTCGCTTTGGCCTTCCAACTCATTGTGGAGAGTCAGCAGAAAGTGGGGAAACATCACGCAGAGATGTTGGAAGCCCTCAACAGGGAGGGTTGCGAGTTGAAGGTGTGCATCCGCCTGGTCCCTGATGAAGTGATGCCCACATGTGTGTGTACAGAGGTCTCATAGATAGGATGATGGGTGTCATGGAGACCCTGGTCCAGCAGAATGCGGAGATGTGCGCAGACCTGCACTCCATCGCGGGAGCCATGGGTGAGTTCCTATAGTGGCAACACGAAAGGGAAACGGGGCACCTCAACATCCCTCCAGGTACTCCTTCCCCTCAAAGAGTCAGGTCGGGTCCCTTGGCCGCCTGAAGGGAGGGGGAGCAGCAGCTGGACATTCCTGGGCCATCCACTCAGGAATCTCAGAGGCTGTCTACTCCTTACAAGTCCCCTTTGCCTGTGAGCCCCTCAACCTTGTCCTCTGTCACCGTAGAGGGAGCAGCCTGGTGGTTCTGGAGTGTTGTGAATGTGGCAAGGCCTTTCGGAGCCTCGTGCAAGCATTCTCCCCTACATGCACAGATCCTTCCTGTATAACACTTATCTCAATGTCCTGAGCGTTTTGAATGCTGCCTGCTGGGGTTCGCTTTCAGTTGTCCATCTGAGCTGATCTGCATCTCTGCCCACCCACTGATCACACTCCCATGCAGCATGTGATCTCACCCACTACAAGTCTCATTTCACTTTCAGTTTGGGCAGCATAGTGCTAATTCGATTTTACTTTGGCTCCCTCATCCTTTACCCTCCCCCAGTCACCCGGCTTGGTAGTTTTCAGTCAAACGTGGGAGGAGCATTTACAATATCTGAGAAAAACTGTTTGATCAAGTGAAAGAAGCTAATTTAGTAGTGAACTTGGCTAAGAGTAAGTTTGCAAAAGAGCAAGTTACATATCTAGGCCATACCATTGGACATGGTCAGGTAGCTCCAAGAGATGTGAAAGTAAAATTCATCGTGAATTTTGCAATGCCTACAACAAAACGGGAAGTTTTGAGATTTCTGGGCATGAGTGGGTTTTACCAGATGTTTGTACCAAATTTTAGTAGTGTGGTTGCTCCATTGACTACTGAAAAAGAATAAGAAATTTCATTGGACACAGGAGTGTCAGAATGCATTTGACAGTTTAAAAACTGTGTTGACTACTACACCAGTTTTGGCAGCATCTAATTATGCCAAGTAGTTTAAGTTGGCAATTGATGCAAGTGATTTGTGTAATGGTGCTGTGTTGTTACAAGAAGATGAAACAGGCATTGAAAAGCTAGTAGGATATTTTTCATGGAATCTGAATGCACATCAGAGAAGAAACTCAACCATCCAAAAAAAGACTCTAGGACTGGTGTTGGCTTTGCAGCATTTCAAGGTTTATGTTGCAAGCAATTTTTCAGAAACAATTGTTTATATAGACCAAAATCCTTTAAAAATTTCTGAACAAATTTCGAGACCAAAGTGCAAGATTCTTCAGATGGAGTTTATTACTGCAACTATTTAATTTACAAATTATACATGTGGCTGGATGAGAAAATTTAATTGTGGATGCATTGTCAAGAGTTTAAAGTTCAAAGGAAATTGGATATTTGAAACATGAGCACTGGACAGAAATTACCTTTGTGGACACAAAGGATTTGTATATATTGTTATGTTAATGCATGTACCTGGTAGTTGTAATAGCTTTGTGTATAGAAATAAGTATAGTAAGCAAAGTAAGATGGGTTGAGAAAATGAAACCCTTTTTTAAATTTGACAGTTCATTTTTCTATAAGGATGGGAGGTATCAAGAAACTATCATATATTTTTCCTAATATTATTGTGGGATATTTTAAAGCAGGCTCATGTGTGTGTGTGTGCATGTGGCTAAGTTAATTCAACTAGAGATGGTTAGACTGTTAGGTTTCAATTATCAAAGAAGTGAGATGTAAAACAGGCATTTGAAAGAGATGAGATAAGCTAGGGGTGAGGTCTCAGCAGAGGTGGTGTGAATGAAATTTGCATTTTTAGATCTGCGGGAAAGATATTTGATTTTCAAAGTGACATGGAAAATGTTTACAACTGACAAGATAAATAAGGCAAGTTTATTATGTTGATTTCTCCCAAAAGTGCTGGCCATAATGATAACATGAAAGATTTTTATATTCTGGGAAAAGTAACTTCTAAAGACAAGTGGAAATAATGAAATTTACAAATCAAAAGGGATGAAATATATTTAAAGAAGGGTGGAAGGCTATGTGAGGTGTGGCCGAATGAGATCTGGAAAGGTGACTTGTGTGAGAGAGACTTGGGGAAAAGCCTCAAGCCACCATGAAGAAGCTTGCTGTTCTAGTAACCAAAGTTGTATTCAAAGCCTTTGGAAGCCCATTGTCCACTGGGTGCTTGGAGAGAGTAACAGAGTTAACATCATTGGCCTGAAATATTAACTGTTCCTCTCTCCACAGATGCTGCCTGACCTGCTGTGTATGTCCAGCATTTTCTGGTTTTATTTCTGCTGCTCTCTCATCTTCCTTCATTTAGTCCGTAAGGAAGGAGATGTAGTTGCCCTTCCTGGAACAAATAGCAAACAAAAAGGTAACCTCCCTTTGTAGAAATGGACAGTGAACTGGGAGATGGCACTGATGTCGCCTGTTGCAGCTGAAAAGAAGCTCGTTGCAGTGAGGTTAAGGGTCATGGTCACCATGACAGCCACAGGTAATGAATGCTGTCCATGCCTTGGCTTGTGGCTCCAGCTGGGGCCTCCATGGTGAAATGCAGCCACCTCACATATTTCTCCCTTGCATTGAGACAGGAGTAATATTGTCAGATAACCCACATTAGGTATCATCCTTTTCTCCCAATTCCAGTAAACATCAAATAAATGACAGCAACTATAGTGTTTATCTGAATCAGTTGAAGGCCCATTTACAAGCTTGCAAACTAACTAATAACTAAAGTGATTTAGAATCCTTTTACCTTATTATGTGTCATGGAAAATTTAAGCCCTTTCTGGCCTCATCATGGATGCCAAGAGCCCTTGCAAGTCAAAACCACAGCCTTGGAATAGACTTCTGTTAAGGGAAAGGGTCACAACTCAAACTCTTCTGGAAAGGAGGTGAATTTGTTAAAATATATTTTTTATTTTATTTTTCATTTAAGGATAAGAAGTCATTGGTATTCAAATGGATGCCTGACTGTGGTTATGAACAGTGCAATCCATGAGCATACATAGTAAGATAAAGCAAAAAAAAGGAAAGCTTATGTCGGCTACTGAGAGCTCAACACTGAAGAAAGCCTTAGGTGTATAGAAAGCTCAGGATGACAAAGTAATTCTGGACACTTTAAGGGCCAGGAGAGAAGTCCTCCTCCCCATGGACAGCAGGAAAATGCCAGCCAGTCTAACAGGCATGGCTGGAAGTGGCAGAGGCTGTCAGCAGCAGGAGTTTGGTGCCCAAGACCTGGATACAGTACTGCAAAATGTTTAATTACCTCATTAGGACTGACAAGGTGAGTTTCATACTACTTTCCAGTGGTATCCATCACTCTCTGAACTCTCTAGCATTCTCCTGTACAGCACTCCTCTGACCAATAGACACAGTTCCACACATTCCTTTCTCTTCTGCACAACACTCACTTACCCTTACCTTCTTCCACCTGAAAGGTCAGAGGAATCCTCTGGTACAAAATTTCAACACTCGGAGTCCAGATGCAATATTCAAGTGGTTCCTTTATTACGCATGCGGGGAGCAAACGCTGGGCAGTCCAGGGCGCTTCTCCACCGAGGTTCAAATGAGCACAGTTTATATATTTTTTACTATCAGTTACAACTTAATGGTATTAGTTAGAGAAAGGCCACTGCACAATGACCCCCCAGTGGGCTGATAATTGTGTTCTTGTAATTGCAGTGCAGAGACTGGATTTTGTCCTTTTGGAGACAGCAAAGGATGTATGTTTGTTCTATACAAAAGGTTTACGGGGAGCTGACTGAATGTGGTTCGAGGCCATCAGACGTTGTGAAATGGCCTTCCCCATTTCTCGATCGAGTCATCCCGTGTCCTCGCCCGTGTGTGTTTCTCCCAATTCCTATTTGCAAATTTACAGCTGAGCCCTTTGTGCAAGTTTTTAGCTTTCATGTAAGGCTGTGATTGTCCTGGCTGGCACTTCAAAATAAATCCAAATTTTCTGCACCTTCAGTCCCCACCTTTGGGTGCATAACCGTTAGGTTAAGCTAGCCAATTAACCTGCATCGGATGGTTCTGTCATAGCTCCGGTGATACCGATCCGAGTAAGTCCTACAGGCCATGGCATCATCCGGACCTCTCGCCAAGTTTTTAAGCTTCCTAATGTCCAAGACCCCTGTCTTTCCGGTGGTGCGTGGCCACCAAGATGGGAGGCTGGGACCCTACTACATTAATATTGTGTCCTGTCCCAGCAGCCGTTGTTGCTCCTTTAACATTATTTTTGTCCTATGTCTAAGGGCTTTCTTCTTACAGGTGCGACATGCTGCAATTCTCCACTCCAATGCTAACACTAGCTGCACTGCGACGAGTATATGAGGGATTATTCTTATCCAGGGGTGTATATCCACATTCAGCACCAAGTCCCACACTTGCTCCCACCTTGTCGGATCTCTCAATTGCTCTTCCGTATCATTGATTAGCCTTTTAAACACTGCCTGTATCACGTAATATTGTTTCATCACCTTTTGTAAATCACCTTTAATCTTTGTCAGAGTTTCGGGAAGGTGAGGAAATGGTTCCTCATTCTGTTCTAGGGTATCGTGGAGTGTGTTGGAGGCGTTGACTAAGACCTGATCCCTTTGTTGGATGTACATCATTCGCGTGTGTCCGATAGTAACTGGAAGTTGTACCCGCATTCGTCCAGCCCCCCCCATTCCAACTGGATGGGGGCAAATCGTGAGGCTACCTTTCCTCCTGCACCCGCTCAGTGATAGCCCGTGTATGCCCTCATTCTTGTGTATGGCATGCATGTCTATGGGATAGTACCAGAGGGAGTCATTGTCTTGGATTAACCCAATGTTCTCCACTTGGTACTGGGGGTGCGGGCCCGTGTCTGCTGTGACTGAGGGGATTGCCAATACCATGCCTATCACGTTCATTTGATTTGTGGTGCACTTCTGAATCACTGGATACACCCTGGTCATTCCTTTCAATGTACAGGCATCGATGATGCCTGGGTTCTTGGCCATCCCCCGCAACCGGGTACTGTTGATCCAGCTCGGTACCTCCCCACTTTGGATCTGGACCAGATTGTGTCTTAATTGCCCTATCATTCACTGGCCGTAAGCGCGGCACAGCTGGCTTTTTTGGGTGCTGTCCTCGTGTTGTTCCTCCCTTTCTATTAATTGGTTGGTGGTTTTAGCTTGAGTCTCTATAACGTGTATGCTTTCCAATAGAGATGCCACACTCTTGCCCCCTAGAGCCGCTGCCGTTTCACCGCCCCTCGCTGCTCTTATAAGCAGCTGCCTCATGATCCCTTTAAGATTCGTGACTTCGGAGTTGATTCCTTGAATATTGAGAGAGTTTACCAGGGATGTCCCTGTGTTTACCCCTATCAATACATTGTTAACTAACCCTCTCTTCTGGCTGTGGAAAGCAGCATGTCCCCTGAATCTAGTGGTGCCCGTGGCGTCGGCCACCTGATTAATCACAGCCTTACTCAGTCATTTGTATGGTTTTTGTAGGAGTGCTCGGTTACTGCAATACTCAGACAGTTGTATACCTGCCAGGTTCACAATTACCGGTACAATTTCATGTTTAACGTTATCATACAATAGTTTACTGTCCATATACAGTACCAGTCCAATCTGTGGCCCAGGGGTCATGTCTGGGTAAGATAGTCTCTATGGTGTCATTGTGTCCTTTGATAGCGGGGTGGTGTCAGTCCGGGGTCCACCGTTGTAGTCAACTCTGTGTGTTTGGGCCTCAAGATCCAATGTCAGGTATCTGTCATTCCCAAGTCCTCCTCCCCGGGACAGTGACCCGGGGTGTGAAGGTAAATTGCAAAAAATCTCACACATTGTATCTGGACCTGTGCCCCCTTCACACATGTCCTGGGTCCGTCCGAACCATCGCTGATCTGGAAACATATTGGGCCCTCATCTTTCCATCGGAGTTTCATTCCTACATGTGAGCTCTGCCCTAGGCTCTCTCCATCACTCATTCCAACAGATAGTCGCATAAGCCCAGTGCCACATTTGAAGAGCATTGACCTTTCCATTGTCGTGTTCACACCTCCTTTCACGCAATATCCGTCGCTGACATTCTTGTAGTATAAACTCATACCGGCCACTGCTTCATAGTTTACGGTCTGTATGCCGGTGGCTGCAATAGCCAGGGCCCTGGTAATGATTATCGACACCCAGCTTTTTTCCATCTTGGCGTGGAGGTTACCGGGTTGTTTTTATTTCTGTAATGAAGCATACTGCTGGTGATCACCAGGGGTTAGGTTGTATATAAGAGGCAGCTTTCTCCTTTTCACCCGCCTTGTGCACAGCCCACGGTGACCATCCCTGTAGCTGAGGATTCCCCTTTTTTGTCTTTCGGATGGTCAGTCCTCCAGATTAGGAATGAATCCTAAACCAGTTGGCTAACACAGGATGGATTGCTCATTGCCTGTTTTCCCCCCACTGCCCGGTAATTCAGTCTTTCTTACTTACATCATACCTTTTCAGTTGTGACCAGTGTTTCCACCTACCTTTTCCCTTCATATCGACGCAGGCACATAAATCGCTGGTCAAAATAATTTTGTACGGTCCAGTCCATTTTGGGGCAAAACCTGGTTGGCTCGGGGTGATTTGAACAAACACCACGTCTCCGACCTCAGCCGATGGTGACGGGGGCCCCCCTTTTACATTTTTGGCTAGAGCCTGTCTCCCCTTCATTTTCTGTCTCTTCCCCCGGTTATCTATGCCTGATTGCCCATGCAGATGACATGGAGGTAGATATCAGAGAAAAAACCTGAGATATCAGGGCACTCATACTAGAGGTGGACTCCTCCCCCCATCCCCCACCTTAAACCAGCTTATATTTCACCCCTCTCCTATTTTTACTTAGTTCTGTTGAAGGGTCATGAGGACTCGAAACGTCAACTTTGTTCTTCTCCTCCGATGCTGCCAGACCTGCTGAGTTTTTCCAGGTAATTCGGTTTTCGAGTCGGGGTATAGTTGTCGTCAGCGGCACGGTTATTACCTGGGTTCTTTCTGACCAAACTCGTTACTTGCAACTAATACCGGATATAATTATAACAATCTATAATACAAGCGTTTCTACCCCACCCTTACCACCCCTTGAACTATCGCCTGGAGCCTAGGTTTCAGATACACAGGGCGCCTGACACTTCCTGGGCTGGGACGGAGTCAGATTTAGTATGAATAAAAATGTACTCACACTGTGACTCATCCTGCGTCCTGCGTCCTTTGCATCCTGCCAACTACGCCAATTGAAAGGTCCGAGGAATCCTCTGGTACAAAATTTCAACACTCGAAGTCCAGATGCAATATTCAAGTGGTTCCTTTATTACGCATGCGGGGAGCAAACGCTGGGCAGTCCGGGCGCTTCTCCACTGAGGTTCAAATGAGCACAGTTTATATATTTTTTACTATCAGTTACAACTTAATGGTATTAGTTAGAGAAAGGCCACTGCACAATGACCCCCCAGTGGGCTGATAATTGTGTTCTTGTACAGTAATTGCAGTGCAGAGACTGGGTATTGTCTTTTTGGAGACAGCAAAGAATGTATGTTTGTTCTATACAAAAGGTTTACGGTGGCTGACTGGATGTGGTTCGAGGCTATCAGATGGTGTGAAATGGCCTTCCCCATTTCTTGATCAAGTCATCCCATGTCCCCGCCCATGTGTTTCTCCCATTTCCTAATTGCAAATTTACAGCTGAGCCCTTTGTAAAGTTTTTAGCTTTCATGTAAGGCTGTGATTGTCTGTGTATGCTTTGGCGGCCTAGCTGCTGGTCCTGGCTGGCACTTTAAAATAAATCCAAATTTTCTGCACCTTCACACCCATCCCTCACAGATCCCCTCCTCAAATATTCTCATTTCATCCTCAGCATACTTCCCATTTTTCTCACATTTCCTGTCTTCTCTCATTGTCGGGGAAGAGAATGAATAACTCCATGGAGAGGCAGAGGACTGGGGTGGAACTGCAGCAATAGCCACCCTGACCACATTCTGCGGAGGAGCACTCCCTGGATATCAACAGCGTGGCAGACCCTGGTAGACCTGCGATGGAAAGATGGGGGTGGTTTAGAGACCTGGTGGCAGCATTAGATGATGCACTGTCACTTGGCACTTCACAGTTTCTCATGCTGAATTGATGTCACAATTGATGCATGACAGCCTTTGGCCAGAAGCAGTAACAGTAGGGAAAATTTGTAGATACTTTAAAATGTTTGAGGAATCGTAATTGTTTTTAAAAATGTTTGAAAGGCTCTTTTAAGAGTGTCAATTGTAAAGGGATCAATTATAATTTTTGGATAATAAATACAAAACCATGTGACCTGCCAACTCTAGACGTGGAAGCAGTACCAACAGTTGGGAAGTTAAAGTGCAGAGGCCACGTGGCACACAGACAGAACATGGAACACAGAATTTGTGTGAGGAGAAGCTTGCAAAGCTCTTACAGAAACATCAGTTTTCTGTTTGGCAATAAAAAGAAAAATAGAATTCCAGAAGCTCTTGGGAAAGTGAAATACAGGAGAACTAAAAGGGATTAAATCCTAAAAATGGCGCAAATAGTTAAGGCATGCGAAAGAGCTCAGAGTTTGTATCAGTGGGTCAGATTGTGAACTAGTATTGTTGGTTGGTCAGTTGAAAAGGAAATCTGGAAAGCTATGCCATCAGGACTGACGTGACCTGAGTGAGAGAGGGTTCGTACACGCGTGCCTTGTCAGTATTAACTGCGTCCAGGGACCTCAGATGGAATAAGGCTGCCAGTGAACGAAACAAGTGGGAAAGTGATATATCCTATGTACTGTGGCCAAGTTAGAGAACATTGGAATAAAAACAGAAAATGCTGGAAAAACTCAGCAGGTCTAACAGCATCTGTGGAGAGAAGAACATTGGAACAAAAACAGAAAATGCTGGAAAAACTCAGCAGGTCTAACAGCATCTGTGGAGAGAAAAACAAAGTTAACGTTTTGAGTTCATATGACTTGAAGAGTCAAGTGGACTCAAAACGTTAACTCTTGTTTTTCTCTCCACCGATGCTGTTAGACTTGCTGAGTTTTTGCATAATTTTCTGTTTTTGTTTCAGATTTACAGTATTTTGCTTTTATCTTAGAGAACATTGGAACTGCACATTGTGCCATGTATGTGGAGAGTGATGCAGGTGCTTGTGGTTTTGTAAGACGTATTTGTTGAATCGACTAAAGTGAAATTTACCCTTTTATTTGAAGTATCATTTACTTGTTAATTCATGTTTAATTTACATTGTTTCTGATTTGTATTATGTAAAAGTTACAGAAAGTGAAATATTGTTGGTAACTTCTTCATTTGGGGGGTTTGTTTTGATTTGCAGACCCCCAGTGGGATTTTAACTACAGTCTTGATAAGCAGTATGCTGAGTTTGCACCCTTTCTCAGCACTAACAAATTTCTTTCATCTTGCACCGGTCCTTCACGGGTGACAGAGCATCTACTGAGCAAACAGGCCAAAGAGCCCTTCGAGAATGATGAGCATTCTGAGGGTGCACCATCATATGGCTCATGCTTATCACTGCAGAGACACACACCTTGGTGAGCCCTGCATTAGAGATAGCTAAGTTGTCACGTGGTGAGGAGCGCATCACATGCGAATAGAAGCAGGTGCTGGAGACAAAGGGCAGCGGAGAGTCCCTGTTGGAGGATGCAGGACATTCCAAGCTCTGCTCAGTTGAATGTAGATTGTGTGCCTCGGAGATCATCTGCAAAAAGAGAACTTTTGTAGCTGTAATGGGTTATGTGTGCTTCTGCCATCATTTCCAGGGGCATTTTAAACCCTTGGAGAGAGAATGGAGGAGTCCACCTCTAGTATGAGTGCCCTGATGTCTCAGGTTTTTGCTCTGATATCTACCTCCATGTCATCTGCATGGGCAATCAGGCACAGCAGGAAAGTGAGACCAAGAGGCTTTACACAAAAGAAAGCCTTGTCTTGGTGGCTCAATGCCTGACTGACATGCAGCCAAGTGTTCTCCAACTCTCGGCTAGTTGGGAAGTGCAGGTGGACCATAAGATGGAGAAAGGGCACATGGCAATGGCGATGCTTCTCAATGCAGCCCTACTACTTATCCCTTGGCCCTTCCTCTGCCAGAGCTGCACATGCTGCCTCCTGCCCCAATGATCCAACCTGCCCATTGCCCAGATGCAGTGGGGTAGTCTTTGATGGGTCCCTTATGTCCTCCAAAACCCAAAGGATATCCGCCACAGGCATCTCATGTCTTAGAGCAGGGGAATGGGCAGCCTGCCTCCAGCTCAGCCGAAGCCAAAGGCTAGCACCATGTAGGTGAAAGAGGAAATGGATAAGAAAGACATCTTAGTTGCAGAAGGGAATTCACTTAGGTGCTTATAACAATAAGAGCTTCAGGCTACTGCTGCATTCTTTATTGCAATGATCGAAAATATTTATGGGAACTCCTCATCCTAATGGCATCTGCTTTGTTGCACCACTCATTCACCGTGGACTGAAGCCTTCAGCTGAATGCTATGATCTGTCTTTATGAGAAGGAAAGAGTGCAATTGTTATCGTTGACTTGATTGAATTTGGAATGAGGTGTGATTTGCCCAGATGGGGGTGGGGATGGGGGAGATGGGCAGAAGGTTACTGATAGAACTCTCAGATGGCTTTCCACACAAATATGAAGTGAAGCCGTGCCTGGATGAGTCTGTCACTGGCTTCTCTGGCAGCCAGGTGTGCACCTGGAGGCAACATTGGCGTATCTGGCCTCTCCTCGGAGGAAGGCGCCAGCCGCTCTCCACCTTCCTGTTGCTGCAGTTCCATTCCTCCTCTCTGCAGCTCGGTGTTGTAAGGGCACAGCAGATCACAGCCATTTTGGAGACCCTTGACGGGACACAATCAATCACTCCCTGTGCCCTGTGGGAAACCAGGTCATGCAGCGAAGCCGACAGCCCTCTGTGTTTGACCAGCCTCATCTGTGGCAAAGCGGATGTAATTGGCAGCCTTGGAGAACAGGGTATGCATGGCCTGGGTGATGCACATGTGGGCAGCAGATTGTGATATCCTAGAGATGTCTCCAGTAGTTCCCTAGAAGAAGCTGGCGGCAAATAAATTCAGGCTGCTGTGACCTTGACATCCACTGGCAATGGTAAACTAGTCCTCATGGAAGGAGGTCTGATTCTAGGAGGCTGCAGATGTCTGCCATGACATGCGGTAGGAGCCTGAGCCTCCTGAGGTACTGATGCCCTCTTATGTTGAGGAAGCTCTTCCTCTGTTTGCAGATTCTGTGCTGCGGTTATTGCCTCCTTCAGGATGAAGCTCTCTGTCCATCCCCTCTGTCCTTTAGAGCAGCATGTGGCTGCAGAGAAGACAGCTGCTGATCTTAATGTTGCTGCTACTTTTAGTGTGGCTGATCACCGCTGCTCCTCAGAGGTCCAGGCTACTGCTGCAAGAGTTGCTCCACTACTGCAGTGTAGGCTGGCAGCAAGGAAGTTGGGAAGCAGGTAAAACTCTCATCTAAAAGTTGCAACTGACACTCCAAAGTATTGATTTCAGTCTGACGGAAGTAATCCTGCAAGCACAAGCCTTTCACTGTAGCGAACCACAAGCTTGTTGATTTCAGTTTTTAAAGTCTTCCCTGCACGCCAGTTTCATTACACAATCGCTCGCTGCTATGCTGTCACCCCATGGACGTTGGCAAGATGCAGAGAGCTCTGGGAACATGTGCCCCAGCTGTTAAAGCCAGAATGCCGGCTTAAAGTGAGCCTTAATGACCTCTATCAGTATTTTAATTAGTTTCCTGACAGCTGCACGGGGGTCTCCCTGCTCAGCTCCAAACCCGACCGTGTCAAATCCAGAAGTGATGTCTGGTTCCTGACCCACCATCAGGTTTTTGGAATTTCACCCTGTGGCCACACCCATGTCCACCTTCTATTGCCCACTAAAATTATTCCTTCAGAGTCTGACCTGTGGGGTCAGGAACAGTATGACCCCCTCAGGGCCTGAACTGTGAGGCAGGTATGCCAAGATCACTCGACAACATAAAATTTTGACCACGAACAGCAACATTTTGCATTAAGTATTTCAGCATGGAGACAAAATGTATAATAATAACTGATGAGTTGATAAGAGGATAAGGGAGTGAAGACATAATAGTCATCACATTATGAATTAGATGATGAGCCACATGAAGTAAAAGATAAAAGGATTGCGTGTGAGAGTACAGGAGTCAAAGTAATGAGAGATAAGAGGATTCCGGGAAAATGCTATGACGGGCCAAAAATGGCAAAAAAAAACAGCACCACACAGCTAAAGGTGAGTCTGATAGACGTGACAACATTGGCACGTGAGCCAAAAGAAATAGAAAGAGGAAAAGAAAACACGAAAATGGAGAGGTGAGCCAGATTCAGACAAGATAGCATATGAAAGCAGAGAGCAGCCAAAGTATGTTGCTACAGCATGCAATTTAAATCCAAGCAAAGGAGTGAAATGAGATGTAACAGCAAAGATGATCCAAATATATCAAACTTAGAATAGTTCTTATTCAAGGAAATTCCATTTTTTTTCATTCATACTCTGTGCCATAATAGGATTGAGGTGGGGAGAGCGTGGGGTGGGTGGGGAATTCTTCATCTCCTACCATTTCGTACAGGTTTGTTCATTTGCACTTATGCAGAATCTTATCTGACTTACTAGCAGACCTCCTGTAGCATTGCCCCAATCAGTCATCAGCCTAAAATTTCCTGAACCATCCTTACATAGGAATTACCCAGGGGTCTACACTAATGAGCAGATGGGAAATTTCCTGAGGAACTCAATTGCCTACGCCTGCTTGAAGCTAATGTGAATGAAAATACTCCACTACCAATAGAGGTGATAGGGATAGGGATGCCTCAATGTATGCCTCAATCTCAGAGTCTTTTTACTTTACTGCCCCTCTTCCTCTTCCATATTTATGCAAGGGAGAGTGAGGATCTGAATAATTTTGGGTGCAATTAGACTGCCAGGACTTGAGTGAAGTATTCTGCAAATCTTGGCAGGAAAAACATTTTAAGAATGCAAAGAAAATCATGACAACAATGCAGAAATCTTAGAAATGCCAATATCAGTTGATTTCGGGCATGGTTGTGCCTAGATTTTGGAAGACAAATCTACGGCAACGCAGTTCTGGTGTAAACGAAGGAAGCTCACATGAGCGGGTCTTTTGCCTGGGGATGTGGACGTGTGTAAATGAGCATCACAGGGCTTTAGAAGCAACCCAAGTGGTGAAGCCACAGGTTTTAATCTTCCACGGAAAATCCGGACAACCCTGAACCACTTGAGGGCGGGTCAGGCAAGATGTGACCATTTGTTCTGCAAGTGTAAAAGGCAGCTCAAATTGTGATTGTGGCCATCCAAGTCAGACCATCACCCATACACTGAACCCCTGCCCTGAGAGATCCAATCCTGGTAGCATCACAAAAACATTCACTGCATCAGCTGATGCCGTGAATGGATTGTTAACCTCAACATTGATCTATAACTGCTTCCCCAGCCTAAAGAGTAAAAAGACGTGACGCAAATGATTAGGGAAATTTGCACCGATTGATATTTTGGCATAAAACTCGCATAATATTTTACACACCAAATCTGCTTGGAATCCCATGACACAGTGTCATTCTTTTGCCGTAGTTACACCAAAATGTCTGAATTGTGATCGCAAAAGTGTGACAGGAAATAAATATAACATTTTCAGGTAAAGTGTGCTTTGTGTAAAGGAAGTATATTATATGCACAATGTTTACGTATAATGTACAGCACAAAAACAGGCCATTTGGTGCAATGGGTCTATGCCAGCATTTAAGTCACACATGAGCCCCTTCCTCCCACCCTAATTCATCTCACCCTTTCAGCACATCTTTTTATTCCTTTCTCCCTCACGTATTAACTGTTTTACTGTTTTGTGCCTCTTCCAGGAGGTGACATGTCTGCAGAGTGTATGTGGGATGACGGGAGGTGAGGAGGAGAAAGTGTTTAATCTTGATTCTCCAGCCATCATGAGTGTGGGGCAGGATGGTTGGATGGACCAGCTGATTTATTCCTGTCCATCAACTTTGTATGTTCTTATCTAGATTTCTCTTAAATGCAATCTTTGTTAATCATCTTAACTATTCCATCTGGTAGCAAGTCCCACATTCTCACCACTATCTGCTTATAGGATTTTCTGCTGCATTCCTTATTGGATAATTTATATGTTTGCGATTAGACCATTAGATGTAGGAGCAGAAGTAGGCCATTTGGTCCATCGAGTCTGCTCTGTCATTCAATGAGATCATGGCTGATCTGATAATCCTCAACGCCACTTTCTTGCCTTTCCCTCATAACCCTTGATTCCATTACTGATTAAAAATCTGTATATCTCAACCTTGAATATACTTAACGACCCACCCTCTACAGCCCTCTGTGATAAAGAATTCCACAGATTCACTACCCTCTGAGAGAAGAAATTCCTCCTCATCTCTGTCTTAAATGGGTGATCACTTACTCTGAGATTATGCCCTCTGGTCCTAAACTCTCCCACAAGGGAAAACAACCTCTCAGCATCTACCCTGTCAAGCCCCCTAAGAATCTTATACGTTTCAATAAGGTCACCTCTCATTCTTCAAAACTCTAATGAGTACAGGCCCAACCTACTCAGCCTCTCCTCATAAGAAAATCCCTCCATACCCAAGATCAGCCTAGTGAACCTTCTCTGGACTGCCTCCAATGTCAGCATATCTTTCCTTAGATAAGGGGACCAAAACAATTCAGGGTTCTAGCTGTGGTCTAACTAGTGCCTTGAATAGTTTTAGCAAGACTTCCCTATTTTTATACTCCATTCCCTTTGAAATAAAGGCCAACATTCTATTTGCCTTCCCTATTACCTGCTGAACTTATATGTTAGCTTTTCGGGATTCATGTACGAGGACCCCCAAATCCCTCTGTGCTGCAGCTTTCTGTAGTCTTTCTCCATTTAAATAATATTCAGCTCCTCTATTCTTCCTGCCAAAGTGCATAACCTCACATTTTCCCACATTATATTCCATCTGCCAAGTTTTTGTCCACTCACTTAATCTGTCTATATCCCTCTGTAGACTCTTCATGTCATCCTCACCACTTGCCTTCCCACCTATTTTGTGTCATCCGCAAATTGGCGATAGTAGATTCATTTCTCTAATCTAAGTCATTAATACATATAGTAAATAATTGTGGCCCCAGCACTGATCCCTGTGGCACTCCACTGGTTACAGGTTGCCATCCTGAAAATGCCCCCCTGAACCCAACTCTCTGTCTTCTATTAGATGGCCAATCCTCTATCCATGCTAATATACTACCCCCAACAACATGGGCTCTTATCTTATTAAGTAGCCTTACGTGCGGTACCTTACGGAACGCCTTTATCTATCCTGCTTGTTACCTCCTCAAAGAATTCTAATAAATTTGTCAGGCATGATTTCTCCTTCATGAAGCCATGCTGACTCTGCTTGATTATATTTTTAAATGCCTTGCTCTTACATCCTTTATAATAGACTCTAACATTTTCCTAATGACGAATGTTAAGCTAACTGGTCTAGAGTTACCTGTGTTTTTTCTCCCTCCCTTTTTGAATAAGGGTGTTTCATTGGCAGTTTCCCAATCTTCTGGGAATTTTCCAGAACTTTTCTCTTGTGATAGTTATTGTATTTATTTCCTCCCCCCCCCCCCCGCCTTTTGCCACTTGATTATTTAATATTTTTGGAATGCTATTAATGTCTTCTACCATGAAGACTGATGCAAAGTATTTATTCAACTCCTCTGCCATTTCCAGATTTTCTCCATAATTATTTCACCAGGCTCATTCTCTAAGGGGCCTATGTTCACTTTGACCTCTCTCTTCATTTATATATATTTAAAAGGAACTCTTACTGTCTGTTTTTATTTTACTTGCTAGTTTACCAGTTGCGATCTTTAATTTTGCATTCCCTCGTAAATTCAAATTTAAAGCTGTGAACTCAAGGAATCAAAACCACACAAATAAAATGCTCATCTTTATACATCGATCAGAAGCTAATGACAAACAATTTTTAGAGATTTACCCAATTGGATATTTTCAAAGCAAGGAGAAACATGACCCAGCAGAATCATGAGAAAGCACCAAGTGAGAAAAGGTGCAATCGCTGGGAGGAATTATTTACGGCAATCTCTAAACATGAATAAACCAATAACATGAGTTCTGTCTTATTCAAATCAATCTTGCTTCTAGACTCTGATCTAAATTTTAATAACTTATCTTACATTCATCAAGGTAAAAAATGTCAGTGCTGATGAACAGATCTTAAATATCCAGTCTCAACATTACAAGCTCCCTGATCCCTTATCGTAATCAGACTCAAAGCAAGTCTCCTTTAACTCTGTTTCCACAATGTACCTTAGCCCAACACCAGCAGTAATGAGACTCCACACTTGTAAAATTCGCTTTTCAATGCCAGAGAGGTTGTTTGGCTTTAATTGTGACTTATCCCAGTGTTAACTTTTACATTGGATCAGTTTTGCATATAATGGTTCCAGAATCAATAAGAAAAGATGGGACAGATGAGGTATGACAGCCATTTGAAATTTTATTTCTTCTTTCACGAGATATGGGCGCAAGTGGGCAGCAAGCATTTATTGCTCATCCCTAGATTAAATATGAACTTAGGGGGCAGAATCGTCCCAGATTTGCACCAAATGCGGTAGCGGGCGGGTAAAACGACATTTTACCAGCTGGCCACAATGACGACTTTTCAAGCCGTAACATCCCAAACCAGCCGCATTAATCCCTGGGAAACATACTGTTTCCATGGCGGGCTCTCATTCGCCTGTCACGCCATCATCTTGCCACTTCATCACGCTGGGCGCCATATTTAAAGTCCAGCCGCGCGCACACACAGCTCTCAGTGCTTCCAGCCCACAACTACTGTAAAAAAAAATGGCCCTGAAAGGCAAAAAGACTGCAGCCCCCAGGTTTAATGACGTGTCCCTCGAATGCCTTTTGGATGCAGTGGAGGCTCGCCGTGATGTTCTCTAACCCTGCTCTGGCCGCAAGGTGGGCAGAAACTTCACTAATCTGGGATGGGGGTGGTGGCAGTAGTGGTCAGCGCCAACGCCCTTCAAAAGAGGACAGCCACCCAGTGCCTCAAGAGGATGAATGATCTCCTCCATTCCGCCAGGGTAAGTCACTCTCACTCTCAACTCACACACTCACAAATCCATCACACATCCACAGAGCCTTCACTCACTGCCAGCTCAAGGGACATCACCATTCACTCTCTCACACACATCTCACTGTCCTCATCCTGTCCATGGGACCACTCACCGCCCACACATGCCAGGCATATCATCTGGCCTGCTTACACTCTCTCCATCTTTATTCATGCGGGACAAGCTGGCACACAACAAGAGGGAGAGGTCGTAGAATGGTGGAGGAATGCCTGAAATCGAGGTCCCCATGGACTTTGAAAACAGAGCCATCCAGCTGGCCGGTGAGGATCTGGAACATTCCTGTCCTGACGGTGAGATTGGCGATGCTCTATCAAGTGAGGATCCAGGAGTGCAACATCCATCAGACTACACAGCAGTGCAGGAGTGATGTCCTGCACCAAAGCCTCCATGGCGGCCGCCATCCCACCACTGTTGGCCTCAGTGCTTTGCAATGCTGGTGCTATCATCTCACAGTGAAGGTGGACGGACTCTTCCATCATACCTTGCAATCTGAGGAGTGCAGCGGACATCCCTTCCTGATGTTCCCGAGCTTGCCTTTGCAGCTGCAGCATACTGTGAGTGATGTGTCCTGTTTCACAGGCTGCTGCCATGCACTAATTATCTCCCCTTGCTTCCTTGCTTCCACAGGCACATCTGCCAAACAGCCGATGGAGTCGCAGGGTCTCCAATCAAGCCCCAAAGAAACTTCTGAAGAGGAATCTGAAGGTACCCTCCTTGAAGACCCATCACAGCGTTCACCCACACCCTCCACTAGAGTAGAGACACACTCCTCAGTGGGACCTAGGTTTAAAGTGGCCTCGGGATCACAAGCTGTTGAGCAAATCGCAGCGGCAGGCACTTCCCAGGTCCCCAGCACTCGGAGGGTTACTGGAGGCCAGAGATTTGCTGATTCTGAGTCAGATGATGAGCCTCTGGGCTCGGTTATGTCACAGTTGCTGGAGCTGCAAAGACAAGCTCGGGAACATCAGGAAGGGATGTCCGCTGCACTCCTCAGATTGCAAGGCATGATGGAGGAGTCCGTCCACCTTCATTCTGAGGTGATAGCACCAGCATTGCAAAGCACTGAGGTCAACAGAGGTAGGATGGTGGCCGCCATGGAGACTTTGGTGCAGGGCAGTTTGATCTCACTCCAGCTACCCCTTCTCCTCAAGGAGTCAACCGGGGGCCCTTAGGCACCCATAGGGAGGAAGATCAGCAGGTCCACACCACGGGGCCATCCACTCAGATGACTCTGAGAATGTCCGGCCCATCCAAATCCCCTCTTCCTGAGACCCCAGCAGCTCCAGCTCCACAGATTGAGGAAGGTGCCACTGCCACACAGATGGTCCCCAAAAGCGTGCCGGGGCCCTCCAAGTCTCAGCCCTCCTGAGGACTCTGTCAAGGCTATCACAGACAGGGCATAGCTTTCAGCAGGCTGCCTCCGCTTCTGCTGTGGATGTCAGGGAGCACCAAGATGCAGCGGCAGGGTTAGGAGGGGTAAGAACGTATAGTTGCATAGCCTGGGCATGGGTAATAATCACTTGTGCACAATGTTCACTGTTGTCAATAAACTCCCAAGAACATCTCCCTGCCCATGGCCCCTTATTCTGATGAGCAGTGTTCGTGTCACTCAGGTGTGAAACCTTTCTGCACAAGATAAAGGCAAGTTTCCCAGTCTAGGGCTTTTGCCCTGTGCTTTGTGCAGCCTTCAGACCAAAGTGATGGTCTGGCTTCACAGTCCCTGGTCACATTATTGATGACTGCACCTTGATGGTGCTTGTTATTGATGCCAGAATGTTGTGGGCAGGCGCCACAGAGTTTCGTCATTCTCTCTGTGTACTCTCAGCACCTTTAAGGTGGGGCTGGCCCCCATCTCTTCAGTATCTGTGACCAGTGTTGCTGTGCTCCAGCTCCTGAAGGGCTCAGGTGCTGAAGGCAGACAGAGGATCAGATGCTTTTAAAGTTTCATGGCTGCATCTCTATAATATGACCCTGATCACAGAGCACAAGTGAGCTGCCTCGGCCGGGCAGGAGTCAGACATTCTCAGAGGCTATGTGAAGATCTATGGTGTCCTCACTGCATGTTGTCATCATCCTCCACAAATCTAGCAGCTATGGGGACCTCCTGAACACACCTGCCTTGACTCGCCAGTGTGAAGGCCTCATCACTGTCATCGTCACCTTCGAGGACCTCCTCACCCTCATCACCGTCGACGTCCTCTTCATCAGAGGAGACTTCCACTTCCTCCATCTCCCCCTCAGCCAGCTCCTCTTCCCCTTTCAGCGCCAGGTTGTAAAGGGCGCAGCAGGTGATGACGATGCGTGACACCCTCTGTGGACTATATTGCAGGGCTCCACCAGACCTGCTCAGACACTGGAACTTCATTTTCAACATTCTGATGGTTTGCTCCACCAAATTGCGAGTTGCAGCATGAGCCTCGTTATACCGTCGCTCTGCTGCAGTCTGAGGCCGCCGCACGGGTGTCATCAGCCCATGGCCTCTGCGGGTAGCCCTTGCTGTGGACCCTGGAAAACTTCAGGGATCTGCGACCGACTAAGTATGTAGGAGTCATGCACATTCCCTGGAAATCGTGTGCAGACCTGCAGGATGCATTTGTGGTGATCGCACATCAGAAGCACATTCAGCGAATGGAATCCCTTGCGGTTGACATAGTTGACCGTATGTTGTGATGGAGATCTGAGCGCCACGTGAGTGCAGTCAATGGCACCCTGCACCTGTGGGAAACCAAGACCTGGGCAAATCCAATTGCTCTTGCATCATTGCTCTCATCCCAGGCAAAATGTACAAAGTTGTGTGCCCTCACAAAGATGGTATCCGTGACCTCATGGATGCATTTGTGGGTGGAAGATTGTGATGTCCCACAGAGGTCACGTGTGGAGCCCTGAAAGGAACCAATGGTTTAGAAACTGAGCGTCGCGGCTACTTTCATGGCCACTGGCAGTGAATGCCCTCCATGTCCCCATGGTGCCAAATCCTGCAGTAGCTGGCAGATGTGACCAGCCAGTTCCCTAGACATGCGCAGTTTTCAGTGACACTGGTTCTTGGTCATCTGCAGGAATGAAAGGCAGAGTCTATAGACTCTGGGTCTAGCTGGGCACCGGCCAGCGATGGCTTGCTGTGACTCTTCGGTGGCGTGTGCAGGAGCCCCAGCCACCATTTCTTCCAGAGGGTGCTGCTCCTCCCTCTGTGCAGCCAGGTGCCTCAGTTGCTCTCTTCTCCCTCACCTTCACTCTCTGTACACCACGAGGCATACAGTGAGGTCACCAGACTCCATGATCCTGATGTACTCCTCCCACAGGATGAAAGAGAGAAACTCGTGGGTTAGCATGGGTGTACTAAGAACCTGTCTTGGTTAAGTCCGAAGGCCCCTTAACACCTCCCGGAGAGTGCTGGCCAACACTTGGGATAGCCAGAGATTAGTGCGCTGCATGGCTGCCCGAAAACCCACCCACCTTCGCTCTACTACCCCTGACCAATTGGTGGCAGCTTTGCCAATTGGACTGCATGGTCTGCTCTCAGCTCAGGTGCAGGCATTAGTTTGCAGTCTGTGCCCAAGGGGTGAGAAGCTTTAGAGCACTTGGTGGCAATATCATGCCTCTGCATTGCTTTAGTGGACAGATAAGCAAGAGGCCTGACTCCAATCATATCAATGTGGCTGCATCTGAACTGTCTCAGCTGCAGAGGAATGGTCACTTTATATAAGGTGTCCCTAATGCGTGGCCGCTTCCCTCGCCCACCCTCACTCCCCCTACCCTGCATATGCATGTGCGCTACCTTCAACTGCAGGGCAGCCTTTGTCCCCACCCTCCAAAATTACCGCAACCACAGGGCAGCCTTTGCCCGTCACCCACCCCTCCAACGTACCTCAACCTTGAAGTCCAACAAGCATCCCTTGCAAGCGCTCTGCAATGTTACTGTACACTCACTTCCGATTTCCCCTCAAAGTGCAACCCGCTAAGAACACGCCTTTTATATGTTGTTGTGAAACACGTCAGCATGCAATCGCACCAACGTGAATGGATGATCCAGTGTGGGGGAGGGAATGAGTCCGGCGGGCTGGCCTTATAATCATATGCTGATGTATTACAATGAGGTTCCCGACACACGGTGGCGGGGAACGCGACCCGCCATCGATGGGCTGAGCAGACGATCGCAAACTGGTTTCACGCTGTCGTGAAAGTGAATTTCGACCTTCTCACCATATTGTCCTCTCACGCCACCAAACACGCCTGACGCCAGCGGGCACAGATGATTCCGCCCTAAGTCCCCAGATTTCCAATTCAAGTCCAGCAGTTCAATAATCAAAATCAAAATTTATGATAGAAAGGGCTGATAAGGGTAAAGCTGTACGTGTCATGTGTTTTGAGCGAGGAGTTCCCAGCCATGATCTAATCAAGTTACAATTGGAGTACAATAACCATGACCTTATTCGGATCACTGCGCAATTGGAAAGAGCAGGTTACGTGACAAACAAACCTTTTGTGTCTTTTAAGCACCTGCAGAACTAGACAAGCAGCTGAAACACTGAAGGAACAAGACCCTGAAGTGGGTTCCTTTTCTCCCTCTCTCTCTCTCTCTCTCTCTCTCTCCAGCCAACTTGCAGGTTTTTTAAACCCTGTCTGCTGATTTTGACTATCCAGATGCTGCAGTAAGAGATTTTTAAAAAATAACTCAACTCAGTGCTGTTGGCTCCAGAAGAACGGATAAATCATCCATCTACACCTTAAAAATGCTTCAATGCCAAAAGCAGCAAGACCACTGAGTGAAAACAGCAGGATCCCCAAATTCAGCCTGAAACCAACCAAGTCACCAACCCTCAAGAGCTGTATGCCCCTTTAATTTTTCTGGACTCTAAATTACTTAATCCATCCTCCCCATTCTGTAACGTATTTGTGTGAATGTGAACTTCAAGTGCGTGTGTGTGTGTGTGTGTGTGTGAGTGAAAGTTAAAGCTGTTTTTATTATTTTACTTAGGCCAAGTTAAGTACGACAAAAACTATCCTCCTTTCTTTATAAAAAATCAGTAAAACCTGTCTGATTATGTCTTTTATGGTCACAGCAAGTGAACAGTTAAACACACACTGAATTGGCAAGTATATCCTTTTTAAGCAAAAGACCTGTTGTGGTCAAATGAGGAGAAGAAAAGAGGAGAGCTATTCGGCCCGTCCTCCCCTAATTGTAACATAATACAGAGGAGGTCTACAGAAAATGTAGGAAGACATTAATAAGCTAGCACAATTTGTGAGTAACTGACAAATTAATTCAAATATAGTTGAGTGTGAAATACATTTTCAAAGGAAGAGTAAGGAGGTTACATACTCCTTAGAAAATAAGTGTCTACGTGGGGTACAGGATCAGAAGACCTGAGGGTACAGATACAAACCCCTAAAAGTTGCAGCACAGGTTAACAAGGACATAAGAGAAGTAAACAAAACACTGGAGTTAATTTCTAGAGGGATAGAATTGAAAAGCAGAGAAGGTATGTTAAACTGGTATCAAACCTTAGTTGGATCACACTTGTGCACAGTTCTGGTCTCCATATTGTAAAGGGATATAGAGGCATTAGAAAAAGTGACGAAAAGATTCATAAGTATGACATTTTTTTTAGGTAATATTTCACTATTTTGGCAATGTTTTAATGATTGTAAGTTCAATTAACTATTTAGGGCATGATAGGGCTAATATGAACATGTATATCTTTAAGCTGAAATTTTCCAATCCATTTTTTTCTCAATGCCTCTTAATGTTAAGAGCCCAGATCATCTCAATTCATCAGACTGCTGTAGAATTAGTTACATTTCTATCCCTGAAGTGAACAAGCTGGAACTTGTTTGGATTTTCATGGCACTTTAAGCTGGGTTGAATCCAACTCATTGAGTTCAGTCGTACCGTTTGAGAAGCCAGATTCTATGGTACAGTTGTAAATCTGGCAGCAGTAACAATATTTTTATTTCTTAATGAATACTGGAAATGACAGACAGTCACGGATTATGAACAAAGCAAGGGCAGTCTAGCCTCTGTCTCAGCTGAACCAGATTTCTTGCCACTTCAATGTTGAGCTGAACTTACATCTCTCCACCTAGGCTCTGTGACCTCACCTGCCTCCACCGGTCCAGCTATTGCTAAAATGTTCAGTCATGCCCCTGACACCTCATTATTCCAATATTATACCCTCCTTCCATAAACTTCAGCCCATCTAAAATTCTGCTGCATGTATCCTAGCCTGCAACAAATGCCATTCACCCACCAGCCCTGTCCTCACTGACCTCTATTGGTTCCTGATACCCCAATGCCTCAAATTTAAAATTCTCATCCTTTTGATTAAATTTTTCCATACCCTCACTCCCTCACTCTCTCTGTAAACTTCCTTTCCTGTGAATTTGTTGCTCATCTATGGCAGGCCTCTTGTGCATCTCCCCTTCCATTCACCCATAATTTAATGTGACTTCAGTTGCCCAAGCCCTACGTTTGAAATTGCATTCCTTTAACCTTTTCACCTGCCTTCAAGATCATTTTCATAAAGCCACTGTTGTAGGGTGTTGGATACCATCCAGAAGGTCTTAATGAAGTCTTTGTAGTCTAGGTGGTGCGGAGTCATGTGTTCTCTTACATCACTGTGTGGTTGGTACTGTACTCGATCCCACGTTAACCCTGTATGTGTCAGACCCTTATACTATGCCAAGCCTTTGTGCAATATATTCAAGTTATTCTAGCTTACCCCATGTATTTGCATCACTAATACTACCCCATCTCCCCCCTTCAATTCTCTGAGTTCATGGGTTCAGGTGGTCTGGAGGCCTGAATTAATTTTGTTTTTTTTCCTTTTCAGAGCAAACTCAAATGCCACATGTTCATGCACCGACTCAGGAATCTGATTTTTCTGGCAGTTTTTAAGTGGCAATTTCTGACCACTGAACTATTTAAAAGCTTCTCAGGACTTGCTGTATCCTGAAATTTAAATGTTTTACTCACCACTGCTAGGTCTGCTGACTCTGCACTCTGGGGATTGAAGTTCGACTTCCAAGTCCTCTGCTGCAGTGAGGAATTTTAAATTTCTGCCTTCAGCTTCCAAGCCTTTCTTTGGAGTTTTTCCCTGATGATTTTGCTCTGCATGCCTGCTTCTCAAGCTTTTATTCAGGTCAGAATGCTTCTTTGAATTTTCTTTAGCATTGCAGGATTTTAGTTTTACTCTGCCTATTTTGCGAGGTTTTGGGTTTTTCCAGTCGCTACCCTCGTGTTGCAGGATGTTGGATACCGTGCAGTAGGTCTTAATGAAGTCTTCATAGTCTAAACTAGGTTAATTATATGTATTTATTAACTACAATAACTATGTACATTTATATAGTAAAGGATTCAAGCTAGGGGCTGTCTTCATACTTGTTTCTACATATGGCTCTGTCCAACACTAGACTGACCCCTAGGTGTGGGTCATGTGTTCTCTCACATCACTGTGTGGGTGGTATTGTATTCAATCACATTAACCCAAATGTGCCAGGCCTTTATACTACAGCCACCCCTTTAACTCCAAAAACATTTATTCCTTCTGCCTCTGGGAAACACCTAGGGACATTTTTCTGATTTATAGGTGCTATATAAATGCAAGATGTCTATTTTGCATTGCAGTTGTCATCTCCTGTATAAGAAAATTAAAACTTTAAAAGAGCCACCACTTGCTTAATCACAGTCACTGGAAACCTCTTTCAATTTAAAACAATCTTGGTGCCCAGTGTAATTTCCCCAAGGGGCTGAAATTTTTTTGTACAAGCTTTTCATAAGAGATTTCTCTGAGTGATATATTAAGTACATCAACAACAACTTGCATTTCATAACACCTTTAATTTTGCAAATGGGGCCTTGGTGGCTGAAGGCATTGCTGCCAATGGCAGTGCAGGACAAAGACGTGGGGTTACAAGAGCCCTAAGTCAAGATGAGGGCATTGTAATCCTGGAAGAGATGACAAAGCTGGGAGGAGCAAAGTCATTAATTTAGAAACAAGGACAAGAATTTGAAATTCTAAACATAGGCAAGCACGAGAGAGCCCATCGTTTGTGGGTGAAAAGTGAGTGAAACTTGGTGTGGGAAAGGATAGGAACAGTAGAGTTTTGGTTGAGCTGGAGTTCATTGAGGCTGAAGGATGGAGGCAAGCAAGGACATCACTGGGATAATAAGTCTGACAGTGACACAGGAACTCTTTACTGTATATATGTACATAGTTCTTGTAGTTAATAAATACATACAATTAACCCCCTTAAGACTACGAAGACTTCATTAAGACCTACTGAATGGTATCCAACACCCTACAGCATGGGAACAGCGAATGGGAAGCCCAAAACCTCGCTAAAAATGCAGAGAAAAATTAAAATCCTGCAAGGAGGGTTTCAACAGCAGATGGGTTGAGGTAGGGACCAAGGTGGATGATCTTACAGAGGTGGAAGTCTTTGTGATGAAGAGAATGTGGGATCAGAAACTTAGCTTCAGAACATACAAGACAACCCAAGACAGTGAGGGAGAAGGGGGCTGGAGTTGGTGTCAACAAGCAGAGCTTGGTTGAAGGTGATGGCTTTCACCTTCTCAAAGATTGGCTGAAGGAACTTCAGACTCATCTATGACTGGTTGTTGGACAAGTGGTACGACAGAAATAAATAATGGAGAGCTGGAGCAAAAAGGCTTAGAGCTAGAAGCATTGCTAAGGTTCCTGCTGCTAACTCTCCTGAAAACAAATCAGGTTGTGCTATAAATATTTCAGCAACTCTCTCAATGCCTCTTCTCAACAGATATGAATGCATTTCCACTTAAAGTTGTTAATTGGCCCTGAATCAGTAACAATTTTTGGGAATCTGCTCCATGTTTCCACTAATCTGTAGGTAAAAAAATGCCTTTTCAACTCTCTAATCTTGCAGGAGCGTGTGTTCATTTGGGTTCCATTTGATTTATAAGTTAGAGCTGAATGCATATGTGCCTGGAGGAAGATCCCAATCATGCTCAAACAATAACTTTTATGAAACATATATTCCATGAATGGGCTAAAGATGTTCTGACATGCCCTGCTCTCTAGTCAATAAGAAATATTTATTTTGGCTTAATAGAATTTTTAGGTATCATGTATGTTACAGCAGCAGTGATACACTTTACATCCTATTCTAACAATAGTCTAGCAAGTAGAATATGATCCACTTCAAATCATAAATTTTACACAAGAGACCATTCAGCCCATCATGTCAGCTCTCTTAAAGTGCTATCCTCTTGGCTTAATCTGATGCATTTTCCATACACCCTTTTAAATTTTCCTTCCTACTCCTGCATAATATCCTAGTCTTGAGGTTGTGAACTGCCTGTTGTGCTGCAGAGAACCAAACCAAAGATTTCTCACTCCCTAGGTTAAAATATTTGAGTCTTATTCATGCGCTCAAAAGTGGACAATAATCATATGTGGCATGGATGAGCTCTGCATCCATACTTTATAATTAAGAGTACTGATTGATTAAAAGTAAGAGGCAGGTGAACTGCTCTGGTTCCTACAGATAGTGAAAGCACAAACAAATGAAAATAAAAGCTAAGAATTTCTTTATTGCTGCTTCCGCTTTGACACTGTAACCTCAGCAGAGGCGCACCAGAAACCCTATTTTCACTGAAGTCCAACTGAAGTAGGGGGGGAACAACTCCAAGGAAATTTCAGTCTGTGTTTACAATTTAACAACACATGAGGCTGTAAATTACCAGATGTTATGTAAGAACACTTAAGAGCACACATTAAATGCTTAGTCTCTGCTATTTTAACAGAGGTGTTGAACCATTTAAATGAAAAATATGGAAGCTCAGGAAGCTGATTAGGTGAATTCAGGCCTCTGAGTTGATAGATGACATAGATGAAGGTTTAGCAACTTCTCCTCAACTCCATTGTGTATGGAGAACAGAGTGCAGGCTTAAACTCCTGTTCTGCTCTCGTGGACTCCCAACATAACTTCAGCAAGGGTCTGGCAAACTGGCCACAATCTTCACTGAAATGCTAATACACTGGGTCACAGCTGCAAGGTTAAGTTTCCAGCATGGCTTTGTAAAGGCAGAATATCTGCTGCCCCACAAGTACGTCCACACAAAAGAGCAGAGATGGGAAAAGAACTTCTTGAATCTGTATTATTTAAAATAATTGGTAACAGTTGTAACATTGCTTCATGTTCTAACTGTGTCTCTGTCTTCACAGAATCTTCTAGATGTTGCTTTATATAACTGACTTATCTTCCTTTTCACTAGGGGATCAAGCAGCCACAATTCAACTTTTCCTCAGTCCAGTTACTCAAGTTTTGGGGGTGAATGAGGAATGTCGGCAAGAAAAGGGCGCAATCCTGTCACAATGAAGTGCATGCTCTAGTTGTAAGTGAAAGCAACTGTTACTAATTAGGGAAAGGTAAGGGCATTATTCTTAAGTATATATAAAAGCTGGCTTCTGCCTGTATGGGAGCGGAACAAGGGTGCCTGTGCTCCTTGGGTTATGTGAGTAAACCTATGTGAAGGAAACATGGCTCCAGATTCCTCCTTTGCTCAGTGACTGAGCAACAAATTATAACAAGGGCTATCTACAAAGGGATGGAAATTAAGTCTTTGTCGAGTGATGGATGTTTCGTTTGCAACTTTTTTTGCTGTTGAATGCTGCCCAGTTCAACCAGAGTTTGCATAATGTTTATTACTGTGCATTAAATCCGGCTTCAAACCCCAGAGCAGATGTACTGAGGTAGTTGATAGAAGATTTTTCAATCAAACTCTTCCTTAAGGCTGTTGATTCAAGAATTGGCTCCACATCTTTCAGCTCATGGCTTTGCTAATACTTCATTTACTGTTTGCTTGTTTATGCAAGTTGTTGGGGTGGATTGCTTAATGAATTGTCTGCTTTAGTGTAGGGGCCAGGCACTGTGACAAGAAATAACCAGTCAAATCCACCATTTTGTCTTCTATACAGACAAAAACATTGACAGGTTTGGCAACTTTTGGAGCTGTGAATGCTTTCTTCTCTTCTGTCTATATATTGCAGTTGGGTCTAGCTAGGTGCAATGGCTTAACTTTTCAATCAGGTATTTGTCAGTTCACCTGATCTCAGGTACAAGTGACATTACACGGCATTTTTAATCTTTGGAACACATCTGTCAATTGCTAATCATGACATATGTGGCTAAATTAAATTGTATTTGCCAAATCTGTGAGAAGTTGTTATTATAGCCCCATAGTAATTATCAGCTATCTTGGCCAACTTGTTATCACTCAGAACAATAGCTGAGTGGGATTAAGAAAGAGAATTTTCATATAAAAGGCACCTTTCATGACTTTAGCACATTTCAAAGCACTATATAGTGAATGAAATGCTTTTGATGTGTTGCAATGTAGGAAATGACACAACCAATTTGCATAGCAAGTTCCCACAAACAGCAATGAGAAAAATGACCAGATAATCTGTTTTTTTTGTGAAGTTGGCTGAGGACACCAGGGAGAATTCTCTGCTCTTATTCAAGGGGTGCCACGTGATCCTTTAGATCCACTTGAGAGAAATTACACCTTTAACAGTACCTCCATATTATGTTCTCAAGTCTCTGGAGTAGGATATGAATGCACAGCTTTCTAACTGGTTAATAGGTTTTCCAATTGGCTAATTCTTTTGGAATGAAGCAAAGACAACTCTGATAATAGGTTAGAGCAGCTTTTGTGTTACTATAGCAGCAATGACTACATATTGTCATTCATGGAACTGCTCTTTGGACACTTAGTGCAAACCTGGGACAATTCTGCCCTAAGTGCGGTAGCGGGTGGGGAGAAAGGACATTTTACCTGTTGGCTGTAATCATGGCTTCTAATGCCATATTGTCTCAATCCCACCTCATTAATCATGCATTCCTGGGAAACACAACGTTTCAATGGCAGGTGGGCTCTCATTCGCCTGCCATGCTGTCACCTCGCTGCTTCCTCATGTCGGGTGCCATATTTGAAGTGCAGATGTGTGCACATCTCTCAGTGTTTCTAGCCCAGGACTGCTGCAAAGAAGACAAGACCCCAAAAGACAAGAAGAGTGAAGCACCCAGGTTTAATGACATGTCCCTTGAGTGCTTTTTGGGTGCTGTGGATGCCTGATGTAATGTCCTCTACCCTAGCGCTGGCTGCAGGAGGGGCAACAAAATCACTAATCCAGCATGGGAGGCGGCGGTCAGTGCCAATGCCCTGCAAAAGAGGACAGCCAACCAGTGCCGATCCACCAGGGTAAGTCACTCCTCTCATCGCTCTCAACTCACACTCTCAAACCCATTACACATCCACAGGGATCTCATTCACTGCCAGTTCAAGGGACATCACCATTCACTCTCTCACATACACACCTTCATTGTCCTCTTCCCATCCATGGGACCGCTTACCACACACACATGCCAGGCATACTCATTATTTAGCCTAGCAGGCATCCTGCTTACACTCTGTCCATCACTAGTCATGCAGGACAAGCTGGCACACAACAAGAGGGAGAGGCTGCAGACCGGTGGAAGAATGCCTGAAATCAAGGTACTCACAGACTTTGAAAACAGAACCATCCAGCTGGCCAGCGATGACCTGAACCGTTTCTGTGCTGACGGTGAGGTCGGCAGTGCTCTATCAAGTGAGGATCCAGCAGCGCAACAACCATGCTGTGAATGATGTCTCTTGCCATGCACTATTTAGCTCTTCTTGCTTTTGCAGGCACACCTGGAAAGCAGCTGACGGAGTCCATGACCCAGGGCCTCCAATCAAGCCCTGAAGAAACCTCTGAAGAGGAATCTGAAAGCACCTTCATTGAAGTCCCATCACAGCGCTCACCCACACCCTCCACCAGCACTGAGACACACACACACCTTGGTGGGACCTAGCTTTAGAGTAACTTTGGGATCACAATCTGGAGCACATTGCACTGTCTAATCCACAGCAGGCGGCAGCAGGGACTTTCCAGGTTTCCAGCACTCTGAGGACTGCTGGAGACCAGAAATCAGAGTCCGATGACAACCTCTGGACTCGGTCATATCTCAGTTGCTAGAACTGCAAGGGCAAGCTCGGGAACATCAGGAAGGGATGTCCACTGCACTCTTCAGATTGCAAATCACAAGGGAGGAGTCTGTCTGTCTATAAGCTGAGGTGATAGTGCCAGCATGCCAACGCACCGAGGTCAACACTGGTAGGATGGCGGCCGCCATTGAGGCCTTGGTCCAGGACGCCACTCCTGCACTGCTGCATGGACTGAACTCCATCGCTGATGCCATAATTGGCCTCCAACAGTGTGTACACAAGAGAGGTGTGGGGCAGCTTGATCTCTCTCTCCAGCTACCCGTTCTCCTCAAGGAGTCAATCAGGGGCCCTCAGGGAGGAAGATCAGAAGGTGCACATCCCATGTGACTCAGAGTGTCCGGGTGTGATGAAAGTATAATAATTTTCAGAACATTTTTCTGGGTTATTGTGAAGTAGGTTTATGGGGGTAAGTATAGCTGTGATTTAATTACATTTGGAGTCAAGTAGGCTGCAAGCTTTAAATCGTCAAAAGAAGCTAGGTGCTTGACATACTAAAGAGTAAACCTGGATGCTGGCTTAGCATGTAAGGTGTGAAGGGAATTTGCAATTTTAGATAAATGAAGGGAATTGGATTTCAATGGGATCTTAGCCTTGCTTATCTGGCTAGTTGTAAACAGACTAAGGACTGTTTATTTTTCCCAAAGGTTACTGACAATATTGGCAACATGAAAGTTTTTATATCATGAAGATACAGTTTCAAAGACATATGGGGCAGAATTTTTGAGTCGTTGGGCAGGCACAGTCGGCAGGCCAGCCCCCAACCACAATTTCACACTGGCTGGTGGTTAATTGGCCAGTCAGCGTGAAAGTCCCAGCGCTGCCGGGGTGGGGGCGAGAAGAGGGCGAGTGCGCAATGAATGCTCCCTGAAGGCAGAAAGCTGCCTCAGAGAGCTGAAGAATTTTAAATCCAATAATAAACATTATGAAATTCTAAAATTCCCACCCATAAGATTCAAACACCTAAACGTTTTGATGATAACTTCTGCCCAAACATTTTTTATTTTTTTTAATGTCGGAAACCTCATCCCGCCCTTGGATGAGGTTTCCTCAAAAATCCAAAGGCCACCTGGTCGATTCATCCGCCCGTCCAACCGTAACATTGGACAGGTAGCAAAATATTATGGTCAATTACTACATTAATGCTCTTAATTAATGGTCAGCAGGCGTGCTGCCGACCAAAATATCGCGCAAGTGCACAATGACGTCAGGGCACCTTCCCAACATCGTCACATGCTATTTCACATTCAGGTATGTCGGGTGCACGTCCACACACTGAGCGACAAATCCTGCCCATGGAACAATAGAATTTCCATATTGAAAGGAGAGAAACATATAAAGGAGAATGAAAGTCTATGTGGGAGAAGGCCATGTAAGACCTAACAGTGTGTGAAGTATCCTTAATGAAGCCTCCAGCCATTTGTGCAAAAGTCTATATAACGAAACTAAAGTTTTTTTTTAAATCATTCTCGGGATGTGAGCTTCGCTGGCTGGGCCAGCATTTATTGTCCATCCCTAGTTACCCTTGAGAAGGTGGTGGTGAGCTGCCTTCTTGAGCTGCAATCCATGTGGTGTAGGTACATCCACAGTGCTGTTAGGAGGAGAGTTCCAAGATTCTGACCCAGTGCCAGTGAAGGGATGGCGATATATTTCCAAGTCAGGATGGTGAGTGATTTGGAGGGGAACTTCCAGGTGGTGGTGTTCCCATCTATCTGCTGCCCTTGTCTTTCTAAACGGTGGTGGTCATGGATTTGGAAGATGCTGTCTAAGGAGCCTTGGTGAATTCCTGAAGTGCATCTTGTAGGTGGTACACTGCTGCTACTGTACATCAGTGATGGAGTGAGTGAATGGCACCACATCCATAAACAACCAATCAGGCTGTTTTGTCCCAGACGGTGTCAAACTTGTGTTGTGGGAGCTGCACTTATCCAGGCAAGTGGGGAATATTCCACCACACTCCTGACTTGTGCCTTGTAGATGGTGGACAGGCTTTGGGGAGTCAGGAGGTGAGTTACTCATCACAGGATTCCTAGCCTCTGACATGTCTTGTAGTCACAGTATTTATAAGGTTAGTCCTGTTCAATTTCTGGTCAATGGTAACCCCCAGGATGTTGATAGTGGGGGATTCAGTGATGGTAGATTCAGTGATGGTAATGCCATTGAATGCCAAGGGCTGATGGTTAGATTCTCTCTTGTTGGAGATGGTCATTGCCTGGCACTTGTGCGGTACAAATGTTACTTGCCAGTTGTCAGCCCAAGCCTGGATATAGTCCAGGTCTTGCTGCATTTGGACATGGACTGCTTCAGTATTTGAGCAGTCACAAATGGTACTGAACATTATGCAAACATCAATGAACATCCCCACTTCTGACCTTATGATGGAAGGAAGGTCATTGATGAAACAGCTGAAGCTAAATGGGCTGAGGACACTACCCTGAGGAACTCCTGCAGTGATATCCTGGAGCTGAGATGTCTGACCTCCAACAACCATAACCATCTTCCTTTGTGCTAGGTATGACTCCAACCAGTGGAGAGTTTTGCCCTCTGATCCCCATTGACTCCATTTTGCTAGGGCTCCTTGATGCCACACTCGATCAAATGCAGCCTTGATGTCAAGGGCAGTCACTCTCACCTCACCTCTGGAGTTCAGCTCTTGTCCATGTTTAAACCAAGGCTGTAATGAGGTCAGGAGTTGAATTAGGGAAAAGCCCATTTGGAATTTCACTGTCAAGTGGGTATTATATTAACTAGCTCATTCTGTTTTAAATCTAAAATTTATTTTGAACTGTTGTCTTAAAGGGGGTGTAACTAGGGGTCAAGTTAATTAGGAATTTTAGGAGTTATTATTGTAGTAAGTAATTGTAGTCTTATGTATGTGCTCAATCTTTTAGTTTGTTAATAAATACATTAATTTAATTTTTTTAAATCTCTAAAGGTCTTGGTGGACTTATTACTTATTAATTCAGTGCACATATCCTCTCATAATAAATACAAATTGCAAAACCATTGATAGCACGGCCAAGTTTCCCTTGTAGATTTGGTCCACCTGGTACACATCATCTGCCATACATAACACCAGGCCAGGTGAATCCACTGTTCAGCTCCAAAGGCCAAGAAGGATGCAACTGGCACCCAGCAGGACCCTGAAAGTAAGCTGGGGCCCTCCAGGTCTCGGCCCTCCAGAAGACCCCTATCAAAGTCATCACAGACAGAGTGTAGCAGTCAGCAGGCTACTCTCCCTCCATTGTGGATGTCGGGGGAGCACTAAGACGTGGCGGCAGAGTTAGGAAAGTTTAAGAAGATGTAATTGCACAGCCTGGGCACAGGTGTTAATCGCTTGTGCATAATGTTCACTATTGTAAATAAACTCCCAACTCCAGCATGATGCCACCACCAAACACGTCTTCCCCTCACCACACCCCCCGCTCCCTGTCAGCATTCTGTAGGGACTGTTCCCTCCGACACCCTGGTCCACTCCTCCATCACCCCAACACCTCATCCCCTTCCCACGACACCTTGCCATGCAATCGCAGTAGTGCAACACCTGCCCCTTTACTTCCTCCCTCCTCACCGTCCAAGGACCCAAACACTCCTTTCAGATGAAGCAGCGCTTCACTTACACCTCCTTCGATTTGGTCTACTGCACTCGCTGTTCCCAATGCGGTCTCCTCTACACTAGGGAGACCAAACGCAGGCTGGGTGACCACTTTGCGGAACACCTTCGGTCTATCCACAAGCATGACCCAGACCTTCCTGTCGGTTGCCATTTCAACACACCACCCTGCTCTCATGCCCACATGTCCGTCCTTGGCCTGCTGCAATGTTCCAGTGAATCTCAATGCAAGGTGGAGGAACAGCACCTCATCTTCCGACTAGGCACTTTACAGCCTTCCGGACTGAATATTGAATTCAACAACTTCAGGCCATGAGCTCCCTCCTCTATCTTCACCCCTTTTTTTTTCGTCCCATTTTTCTACATTCATTTTTATTTTTTATCCACTTTATTTTTATTTTTATGTATTTTTATTCTGATTCATTTATTCATTGTTTTATCTCATTTTCTATCCGTTTTTCCCACCACTGCCCCCTCCCCTCACCCCATCCCCCACAGGGCCATCTGTTAGTTGGTCCATGTTGTTCTTTCACAGAGTGCTTACCCTTGTTCTGCTATTATCACATTCTGCTTTCTTGCCTTTATGCCACTATCAGCACCTTTTATTTTTAGCACTTACCACTACCATTTAACATTCTCTCTGTGCTTTAGTTCATGGCATCTTTGTCAATCTCTCTTTTGTCCCCACCTATCGCTCACCTTCTATCCAGCTCCAGCTGCTCCACCCTCCCCTTAAACAGTATAAATTTCATCACATTTCTACTTCTCTTTAGCTCTGAAGAAGGGCCGTATGGACTCGAAACGTTAACTCTGTTTCTCTCTCCACAGATGCTGCCAGACCTGCTGAGTTTTTCCAGCATTTTCTGCTTTTGTTTCATATTTCCAGCATCCACAGTATTTTGCTTTTATCCCAAGAATGTCTCCCTGCCTATGGCTCCTTGTTCTGACGAGCAGTGTTCGTGTCACTCAGATGTGAAACCTTGGTTGCTGCACAAGATAAAGGCAGGTGTCTCAGTCCAGGGCCTCTTCCCTGTGCAGTGTGTAACCTTCAGACCAAAATGATGTTCCGACCTCTCGCTCCCTGGACACACGACTGATGCCTTCACCCTCGACAGTGCTTGTTATTACTGCAGGCGTCAGAGTTCCATCATTCTCCGTGTGCTCTCAGCGCCTTTTGAGGTGGGGCTGGTTCCATCCCCCCATCTCATCAGCATCTGTGACTGGTGACGCTGTGCTCCTGAAGGGCTCAGGTGCTAAAGACTGACAAAGGATCAGGTGCATTTAAAGTTTTGCAGCTGCGTCTCCATGATATGACCCTGATCACAGAGCACAAGCGAGCCAGACTGGAGGTCTGAGCGCAAAGTGAGTGCAGTCCATGGCACCCTGCACCTGTGGGAAATCAGATCTTGGCAAATCCCATCATTCTTACATCCTGGCTTTCCTGGTCTCAGGTGACATGCACAAAGTTGTGTGTCTTTGCAAAGATGGCGTCCGTGACTCATGGATACATTTGTGGGTGGAGGCTTGTTATATCACAGAGTTCACCTGTGGAGCCCTGAAAGGAGCCAGTGGCGTAAAAATTGAGCGCCGCGGTCACTTTCACAGCCACGGGCAGTGGATGCCCTCCATGTCCCCATGGCACCAAATCCGACAGCAGGTGACAGATGTGCCTAGACATGCACAGTCTTCGGCGACATTGGTTCTCAGTCACCTGCAGGAATGAAAGGTGGCGTCTATAAACCCTGAGTCTAGCTAGGTGCCGAACAGTGAAGGCTCACTGTGGCTCTTTGGCGACATATGCAGGAGCCCCAGCCACCCCTTCCTCCTGAGGGTGCTGCTCCTCCTGTTCCCAGCCAGGAGCCTCTGTCACTCTCTTCTCCTTTGCCTCTGCTCTCTGTATGCGATGAGGCATACAGCTAGGCCTCCAGTCTCCATACTCCTGATGTTGTGCTCCTGCAGGATGAAAGAGAGACAGGTGGGTTAGCTTTGGTGTTCTAAGGACCACTCTTGGTTAAGTCTGAAGGTCCTTTAAAGCATCCTGGTGAGAGCTGCCCACCACTTGGATTGGCAGAGTTTAGTGCACTGCATGGCTGACCAAGACTCCACCCACCTCTGCCCCACTCCACCTGACCAATTGGCGGCAACTTCGTCTACTGGACTGCATGCTGTGCTCTCAGCTCAGGCGTGGACATTCTCCTAACCCGTGCTGCAAGGCTGCACTGTTAGCTTGAACCATGGAGGAGACTGGTCCAAACCGGGATGATGACAATGCAAAAGGCTGTGAGGGCCTCCACCAGTACCTGCTCCATGGCCAGCTTTAGCAAGGAGATTGTACAACGTGCGCAGTCATCCAATTGTTCTGTAGTCCACTAAAATGCTCATCAGTTTGCTCAAGGGATGAAAAGCTTTGGAGTACTTGGTGGCAATTTCATGCCTCTGCGATGCTTGAATGGGCAGATAAGCTGGAGACCTGACTCTAAGCATGTCAATGTGGCTGTGCCTGAACTGTCTCTGCTGTGGAGGAATGGTCACTTAATACACAGTTTCCCTAATGCCTGGCTGCTTCCCTCCCTCCACCGCATGTGCTTTTGCACTACAATCAACTGCAGTGCAACCCTTGCCTCCCCCCGTTCAAGTCACCTCAACTATCGGGCAGCCCTTGCCCCAGCACTGCACTGTCAGCCAGCCGGGAAAAAGTGACTTGCCTGTACCCTCGCCTCAGTGCGTAGTGTCTCAACCTAGGGGTCCAACAAGCGATCCTCGAGCACTGCGCAACGTTACTGTGCACTCACCTCTGAGTTCCCCTCAAAGTGCAGCTCGCCAGGTGCACACCTCGTATATGCTGTTGTGAAACACACCGGTGAGATTGCACAGACGATCTGGCCATCAGGGGTGATTTGAGCAGGCTGGGCTTATAATATGCTGATGTATTACAATGAGGTCCCCAACGTTCAACAGCAGAAAACGCAGCCCACCATTGACGGGCAGAGCAGACGATTGCAAACTGGTTTCATAACATTGTAAAAAATTATTATTTTTTTTTGCCTTCTTGCCATATTGTCTACTCCCGCCATCAAATGGGCACAGAAAGTTCTGCCGTTAGTACTTTCAAAAGTTAAACTTATATGTAGGAACTATATAATTTTCTTGACACTTTAAAAATTTGAAATCCTTCAGGTTAAAACTCGTACAGTGTTATTCACCCTAATAGAAGGAACCTTTCTGGCTGGTTATGGAAATTGGTGATTAATTGAGGTTCCAAATTGTTTGACTGTACATATAAGAATGTAAATAATTCAGAAGCCAGAATGCTGTTAGTTATGACACAACTATAACGCCTGCCTCTGCCAAAGTGCCAGCATTAACTTGGTGGTATCACACTTGCCTCTAAATCAAAAGACAGAACATAATAATGTCCTGCCTCTGAGATCTGCCAGCCTATCAGAGGCTAGAAGCTCTCCAGTACAGGGGTGACTGCCAATACTGCAGTAGGCCCAGGCTAAAGATCGTCGCTGGAGCACTGGTAGGTCCTGGCAAGGACAGGCAGGAGGTTGGTCTAAAGGGCAGGCCCTTCCCTCCAGGGGATCTTCCTGTGTGGGAAGCCATTGCTGCAGGTGGGGTTCTCCAGTTGCCACAGGCTGGCCAGACAGGATGGACCACCTCCACCAGGTCACAGGCATACCGTTGCCCACATGATGTGACCCCTGCCTGCCAGTGGTTGAATACCAGTGGCAGCAGGATGAGGCCCTTGTGTGACTTTTAAGTGGAGGGGACTTAATCATGATGGTGGGGAGTCAGGGAGGCAATGACGTCTCCATGCCATATCTTCCCGCTTCATTATATCGTTCTACCCCACCTCCAGGGGCAGCATTAACTTACACCCTGTGATTCTACCTTTCATGTCTCCGCTTGCCTACTTTTGTGTAGGCTGCAGGTTCTTCAGGGACTAAATTTAACAGCCCCCAAAAATAGGTGCAGGCCTCGATGTATGATGATCCCCCACCCATTCAATATGATACAGGCATCATGCTAACTCTGCCTGCTCATTATGATCATTGGTATCATGCAGTTAACACTAACCACACTTAAATGGCAGCATGCTTCATAGGTGGTCTCAAAATAGTGACAGCCTAATACAAGTTGAAGTAGGTGGTATAAGTCCTTGCACAAGTCACTCTTACATCAATAAAGACTGAATAATAATACAACATTAGAGACAGCACAAGTTAAGGTTCTTGAATGTTGCACCAGTGGCCTTGGAGGAGGTGCAAAGGAGGAAACAAGTGCTGCATCCTTTGTGGCTCTCCAGACAAACAGAAGGCAGTAGGACCAGCTAGCTACGGTAGTCAATGCCAGCAGTCAATCCTCAAGGACCTAGAGGCCGTGCCACAAAAGGTTCAATGATCTCACACAAATGGTCAGTCAGTCAGTGCATTCATCATTAAATTCTATCTTCCACCAACTGTACCGTTAGCTTCAGACACTGCTCGATGCATCACAGCTCCATCACAGCTACTAGCAAGCTCTATCAGCCAGATCTCTTACCTAACATTCAGAGCTGTTTCTCACATTCACACACTTAGCTCAGCTAGGAGCCTCATACCCACATCCCACAGCTCACATCAACTGCCAGCTATTCAACCACACCAACCAAACAGATTGCACCACACTCACAGACACACTTCCCTCTGTCTTGCAGGACAAAGTGGAATTCAACCAAAAACAGCAGGAGCTAACCGGCAGGGGACAAGGAGACTTGTTTCTTCCTTACCATTATGGCGGAAATAGAGTTCACTATCATTGCAGTGCCATTGCTGAAGCTGGGGCCAGCAGCAGGGCTGAAACCACAGAAAATTATTGTATCTTCATACCTAGATCACCTCCTTACATCCCTCTTCTCCCTCATCCCAGAAGCTCTTGTGATTTACAAGTGTAGATAGCTAAAACATGCACTTCTTGTTTTCACCCTCCTCTCCTCTCACCATAACCTCACCCTCGTACCTTTCTCCTTTCAGATAGCCAAGAACTGCAATTAGCCAAGTAATGATGAAAGAGCAAGAGGTTACAGAACAGGAAGACAGCAATGAAGAAGAAACACCGCCATTCTTTCTTTCTTATGTTCCCAACCATCCATTAGGTACTGCCACTGCATGTCATTTTGAGGGTAGCATAGCCGTGGAGACTGCACCCTGATGTGCAATTGGCTTGGAGCGAGGGTAAGGAAGGCAGAGCTGCCAGAGGGTAAGGACACATAAATTCTGCTACAGAGGATTTTATTTGAGGACATCCATAGGATGGGCCACAGAAAAAGGCTGATGGGTATGCACAATGAAGTGCTTAGCGCATTGTCAAAAAAAAAGCCTGTGTGCAAAGTCAATTCAATCTTGATAAATCCTTTTAAAAGTTAGACTAATGGAAAGTTATTTTTTAAATAGTTGACTAAAATGCTTAGTAGTGACACTAGTGGCTGTAATTTCATCACGATCTCCAAGCAAGCATGCTGAGATGCACAAACAGACTGCAATTTTTTTTTATTCATTCTTGGGATGTGAGTGTCGCTGGCTAGGCCAACATTTATTGCCCGTCCCCTAGTGCCCTTAAGAAGTGAGTAGCGAGCTGCCTTCTTGAACAGCTGCAGTCCATGTGGTGTAGGTACACCCACAGTGCTGTTAGGGAAGGAGTTCCAGGATTTCAACCCAGCAACAGTGAAGGAACGGTGATATATTTCCAAGCTAGGATGCTGAGTGGCTTGGATGGGAATTCCAAGTGGTGGTGTTCCCATGTGCCTGTTGCCCTTGTCCTTCTAGATGGTAGCGGTTATGGGTTTGGAAGGTACTTTCTATGGAGCTTTGGTGAATGTCTGCAGTGCATCTTACAGATGGTACACACTGCTGTCACTGTGGAGGGAGTAAATGTTTGTAGATGGGGTGCCAATCAAGTGGGCTGCTTTGCCTTAGAAGGTGTGGAGTTTCTTGAGTGTTGTTGGAACTGCACTTATCCAGGCAAGTGGAGAGTATTCCATCACACTCCTGAATTGTGCCTTGTAGATGGTGGACAGGCTTTGGGGAGTCAAGAGGTGAGTTACTCAACACAGGATTCCTAGCCTCTGACCTGCTCTTGTAACCAGAGTATTTATATGGCTAGTCCAGTTCAGTTTCTGGTCAATGGTAACCCCCAGGGTGTTGATAGTGGGGGATTCGCTGATGGTAATGCCATTGAATGTCATGGGGTGATGGTTAGATTCTTTATTGTTGGAGATGGTCATTGCCTGAAATTTGTGTGGCACAAATATTACTTGTCGCTTGTCAGCCCAAGCCTGGATATTGTCACATTGGCACTTGTGTGGCATAGTTTCCCCAGAATATGGTTAATGCATTGAACTCAAATGTATTGATTCTCTGTTTACTATTCGAACTTTGGTACCAACTTTGCACACGCACCCCTAATGGCAGCACTGACATAAAATCACACATGACCCATCTACTCTGTATACCTCTGAGGGGTGCTCACAGCGGCACGCTAATGGCTTTGCCAATATCGTGTCTGCCATGTCTAACACCAAAATGGGCATATGCACGCAGACACCACTTTAAACATCTAAGGACACTTGTAGCACTCAAATAATAGACACTATGATTCCAAATTTAGAGTGCTCAATCTTGGCAACCTCTCTTTTTTTGTCATGTCCTGTTCTCTTCAGCACTCATACAGTGGACTTGTGCCCTATTATAATTTAGCTGCAATCTCAGCCTCTCAAAGGTGTCTATTGTATACTGCTTCCCCAAATCTTTGTTTAGTATCAACTAAAGGTCAGTGGAGTATTTATGAAGAGGTCATGTTTTGGTTTGAAAATATATGATACTCCGCAGAATTCTATATCAACAATGGCGTAACCCTTATCTCTTATGTAATGTGGTGTTGTTAGAATTTTACTGTTTAATCAAGTCAAGAAGATAAAGGAAGGAGATAAGAGCTGAATCATATGAAGAAATATATTAACAATCACTTGGTCTCATTTCAATAGGAAACGTCTGCATTTGCTGATTTGATGTAATTAGAGCACTGAAAGACAGGCATCGCACTGCCCATTCATTTCTGTTAACTTCCAGCTCTTTGTTTCCTTTGCAGTGCCTTCACTGCATGCTTGTTCTCATTACTGTTGCGAAATAGCATTCAGTGCATTTTTTTGAAATGAAAGCAAAGCCTGTTCTTAACTCTGCACTTGGCACATTTATAGTTAGAAGGAAAGCTACTAAAAGTTTCCAGAATAAATTCAAATTGTTTTGCCAAGCAAAAATTGGAGTTTGATTTAAAGCATTTGTGTAAAATTAAGGCCCAGCTGAAGATTGAGCTTAAACTCTATTCTGCTGAAGACTACCAATCTGCGACCTAAAAGAGGGCTCAACTCAGAATATTTTTAATTGATTTATGAGTCGGGTGAAGGAGGGTTTGAAAGGGTTAAGCACCCAATATACTGAAGGACATGACAACAAAGATAAAAACCTGATGAAAGCTAAATTCAGGACTAAGGTTAGGAAACACTTATTTATACAAAGTGATCAATTCCTGTAATGGTAGATCAAGTATATTAGCAAAGGCATTTAGATGCTGTCATGGGGAACTATTGGTTTCACTAGAAGGATGTGCTTCCCTCATCTGCACGCTAACTTTTGTGATTATGTGTGAAATAAAGGAATCAATGAGATCGCCGTACCCCCATGTGATGCTTTCTCTGCAACCCATTACCAATCCCTTGGAGGCTGGATAAGGCAATCTTATTCAACGTGGCAACAGCCTCACACCTCCCCCAACCACCGCCCAAACAAACACTGTTGCCTGCAATCTGAGCATGCATGATCTGATCATAGACTGCTCTTACAGTCTCTGTCATTAGGGGATGCCTGTGTTTCAATCTCTGTCATTGGGGGATGTCTGTGTTTCGGATGTCCTTGAAGCAGCCATATGCTCGAGGTGTGCTGCAGAGTTGCAAAGCCATCCATGTATTAATAGCACGACAGGGCTCTGGGTGTCTTCGATAGAAGAGAGTTGGAAATCAGGCTGTTGCAAACTAGTGAACATTTATTGACTACACTATCTCCAGAAACTTTAGCAGGACTTCTTTAGAACCTTCTTCCCTCGGGTTCCAGTTACATGTCATCTGACATCACTGATGATGCACTCCAACTACAATCCATGCACCAATGTTTTGAACATGCTGCTGAAGATTGAGCTTAAACTCTATTCATCTTTCACCCAGGCCCCCATCTACAGCATCTATCTAGTACAGCTCTAATGTCTGCACTGATGCTTAATGTCTGTGACTATCATTCTTCTAAAAGCCACGCTCGCAAGCTCTGCAGCCAAGGGACTGTATAAGCTGACCCTCCTGTGGCACCAATGCTCAATCACACTGTGTTACTCATTGTTGAGAAACAGCATTTGCTTAAAAGTGCTCACACAACTGAACGCATTCTTCTTCAACAACATGTAACATCTCTTCCTCTTTTCCAGCTTTACGATAGTTCCAGGTAAGAAGAGGTAACTTACAGTAGGAGTGACTTGAGTGGTTCATGAGATAGTTTGGAAAAAAGGAACAAAACATAGCAACATAGGACTCAGCAGGAGTAGGCCATTCGATCCTTTGAGTCTGCTCCACTATTCAATAAGATCATAGCTGAACTCCACTTTCCTGTCTGCCCCCCATAACCCTTGACTCTCTTGTCAATCAAAATTCTGGCTAACTCTACCTTGGATGTATTCAATGACCCAGCCTCTACTGCTCTCTGGGGAAGACAATTCCACATACTAACAACCCTCAGAGAAAAAAAATCTCCTCATCTCCGTCCTAAAAGGAAGACCCCTTATTCTTAAACTGTGTCCCCTAGTTTTAGTCTCACCCACAAGAGGAAACATCCTCTCAATATCTACCCTGTCACGTCCCCTCAGGATCTTACGTTATAATGAGATCACCTCAGTCTTCTGAACTCTGGGCATAGGCCCAACCTGTTCAACCTTTCTTCATAAAATAAGCCCTTCATCTCAGAAAGGAGTTGAGTGAGCCTTTACTGAACTGCTTCTAACACAATTTTATCTTTTTTTCAAATAGGGAGACCAAATTGTACACAGTACTCCAGATCCAGTATCACCAAGGCCCTTTACAGCTGCAGTAAAACATCCCTCTTTTTATATTCCATCCCCCTTACAATAAACGTCCACATTCCATCTCCTTCCTTATCACTTGCTGTACCTACATACTAACTTTTTGTGGTTCATGTACCAGGACACCCAGATCCTTCTGTACCACAGAGTACTGCAATCTCTCTCCATTTAAATAGTGTACTGCTTCTCTATTCTTTCCGCCAAAGTGGACAAGTTCATCCCACATTATACTCCATCTGCCAAATGATTGCCCACTCACTTAACCTGTCCATATCCCTTTGCAGACTCTCTACATCCTCTTGATAATTTCCATTCCTATCTTGGTGTCATTAGCAAATTTATCTAACATACATTCAGTCCCTTCATTCAAACCATTGATATAGATGCTGATGGTTAAGCTAAAGTGTAGTAGAAATAGAAGGATGCTCATCAAGAACTCATAGCTGTCTTGTGTATTCTTAATTCCCTGTCTTCAATACTCTTTATGGAATCCCTTCCTCCCTCCTTCCCCAGGATCATCTACTCCTCAGGGGTGAAAGGCACAAGTTTGAAGTGCTGCAGGCTCTCTTCACCTTAATAAAGAATGCAAAAACTGAGGATTAAATCTTGTGGCTGTGATATACAGTAAAACCCAGCTATCAGAATGCAGCCAACACGGGTTCAATGCAACAAGCAATTGCATTCAATGTGAGTATTTTGCATGTAAGGTGACTAAGAAGCACAGAGGTAAAAGCTACAGTGTCATGGGAATGGTGCACCCTCATTGGCTTTGATAGTAAGCTGTTGAAGTATGTCAACCGTAGTGACTGAAGAAGAAGTTACCGTAAGTGGCACACATGCTTAGTTAATTCTGTATAATATTGGAAGGCTTTGCTTACCTTGGCTGACCTGCAAAGGTCATTAACCTTCTTTTGGCAGCGCCTGGATGAGCCACGAACTGCTCCTCAGCCTCGTCCCTTCAGGTGCGGCTGCGCCCGTACCAGAGAGCATTGCTGCCCTCTGGCTTACTTCCTGCAGCAGCATTTCCACTGCCTTGTCGAAGAGCACGGGGTGGAGAAGGGAGAGGGGGGCCTCTCTGCCCTCCTGCAGATTGGCTCATTCATCAGTCTCCAATCTTCTTCCCCTGAAGAGAAAGAACAATCATGATTTCTGTCCCTTTAAGCAGTTGGAGTTTTCAGGTCCTGCAGCAGCAAGCTATTATAAACCCAATTAGATGCATTTTTGACACCTGGTTCTTCCCCAAAATACTTAACACCGCATTATCCAATTGTCCATTACATGATTCCAAGGTGTTCATCTCCATGACAAGTGCATTCCATGCACTGATCAAAATCTTTGGATCAAATTCCAAGGATGTTCCACTGGAATCAACAACAGGTATTGAATATATGACAGGGGATGGTGGCATAGTGGTATGGTAGCATATTGGTAATGTGAGTGGGCTACTAATCCAGAGGCCCTGGTTAAAGTGCTCTGGGGACATGGGTTCAAAAGCCACCACAGCAGCTGGTGGAATTTAAATTCAAAAAATCAGAAATTGAAAGCTAGACTCAGTAATGGTGACCATGAAACTATCATTGATCGTCATAAAAACTCATTTGGTTCACTAGTTTCCTTTAGGTAAGGAAATCTGTCATCCTTACCTGGTCTGGCTTCAGAACCACAGCAATGTGGTTGACTCTTTGTGCAAATCTGGGATGATTTCGCCCTAAGTGCGGTAGCAGGTAGAAAAAAAGTATTTTTACTTGCCGGCTGCAATGACAAGTTTTTGCAACATATATTCCCATTCCCTCCTCTTTAACTATGCAGTCACAGGAAAGACACAGTTACCTCGCCGCTTCCTCACAGAGGTTGCCACAATTTAAACTGCAACCGTGCACACAGTTCTCAGTGCTCGCAACCTATTAGTGCTCCAGTGAAGACATGGTCCCAAAAACCAAGAAGAGTGCTGCCCCCTAGTTCAGTGACGGACCCCTGGGATGCCTTCTGGATGCTGTGGAGGCCTGCCGCGATGTCCTCTACCTCTGCTCTCATCTGTGCTGCCAGGATAAGGCAACCATCTCATCACTCTAAACTCACACACTCACAAGGCCATCACACATTCACTGGCATCTCACTGTCAGCTCAAGGGACATCACCACTCACTCTCTCATTCACGCCCTCGCATCTCCGTCTGGCCTCATCTCCTCTGGAGCCTGCCCCCTCAGCCCTCGGCATCTTGACGCCACTTGCACAGATCAACTTGTGCCCCCAAACGCACCTTGGGATACCCCTCTGCCCCATTACAGCCCTTCCCTAGCCTGAGGCCACTTCTCCTCCTTCCCCAAGCAAACCCTAGCTCTTCAGGTGTTGAAAAGCCCCCCCCCGCCTTACGGCTGGTCTGGTAGGTAGAGACCTTCCCGTGGCCTCTCCTAAAAGTGATGTGGTGCTGCCTGCGAAGTCTGGCACTGATGACTGTGAGTGTTGCCCGAAGCAAGGTGGGCAAACAAACCTTGAAGTCCCGAGTGAAGTGCAGCTCACCAGGTGCACGTCATTTGTGTACAGATGACGTGCCCAGATGATCCAGCATCGCTAGATGATTCCAGTGAGCAGGGCTTATAATGAGGTGCTAAGGCATTGAAATTAGGTTCCTGGTGTGGCAGCAGCGGAAAAACGGCCTGCCATTGATGGGTGGAACGGACAATCGCAAGCTGACAGCATGAAACCGATTTTTGGCCATCTTGCCATATTGTTCACCCCAGCCCGCCATGACACCCGATGCCAATGAAGCCAGAAAATCCTGGCCTTAGCTGCCCCCTGAATATGTCTAGCAAGCTATTCAGTTCTAGGACAATTAGGGGTGGGCAACAAACGCTGGCCTTCTCAATGACACCCACATCTCATGAAAGAATAAAAATAACGCTCGACCCAGAAACAGGTCGGTGTACATGTTAAAAGTAGATAGCAAAGATAGGATCAAACCACACATTACATTTTCCAACATTTATGGTATAGCAACAAGTAGTGTCAGCCCATTACCAGTGTCCAGCATTTCATTATTGTTAATTCCAGTCTCCTGGAGTTTGCTTAACTGTCTTAAGTTGAGAAATTTCCCATAGTTTTTGTTTACCTGAAATTGGCCACTGTATTTTCTACTCTCTTTTTGCCTCCAGTTAATATATACCCATGTTTGGGGAGGATATGATGTACCACTCAATGGATAGAATGATCACTGCTGGGCCTGATGGCCTTTTCTGACCTGTTCCTTTCAAATGTAATAATATGGAGTGAGCAAAATGCAGATTAATTGAACAGAGTTTTAGAACACTCTTATGAACATTTAAGCAGTATCTAATCCTTATACCAATTATCTTATTGACTAATGTGAAATTAGGCTGCATCTTTGGGTGTGTAAAGTAGGCTTCTTTGATCTCAGTCTTTCTTGTTAATGTTCCAAATCACTCTTGTATGCCATGACACAATCATTATTCCCTTTGCCAATTTGTTCCTGCAGATGTCAACTTGTCAAAATAAAACAAACATCCAATGCTTGAATAGGCTTTTAATGATTGATTAAGAGCAAACAGGCACCTAAGGGGAGGTCGCATCATTTAATGATGACAGAATTCCTGGTCACGGATGCCCAGTGCGTCCTCTCAGCACTCCTGCCACCTTGAGTTGCCCATCTTCCAGGATTGTCCTGGAATTTCCAGGAATTTAAAGATTGAGTACACTGGAGAAAAATCGTAGCTGCACTAAAAAATAATAGTGTATGTTTTTCATTCTCTCTGAACAATTTTGTTTCTTGGTTATATAAATATCAGAAATACAAAGAAAGGCTCTTTGGTTGGCAGTGAAACAACATCCAATCAGGTGTTGAAGAGTCTGTTCACTTTCCAATTGATGCAAGTAGACAGCGTGAGATTGGAGATTGGAGTGCCCAATGGCAGGATATGGCAGCAGGGCAGTTGAAGGCAGCAATGAAACTTCCAAGGGTCCATCCAAGCAGATTGGGTAACCCTACACTCTGAAAGTCATGCCAACTTCCCAGCCTGGAGTCTACAAGTCAGGTAGTGCCTAGCCTGACCTGAGCTGAAACCCATTGGGCCCAATATCCTCTGGCACAGGAGTGCCTTTTTGTCCAAAACCTGAGGCCAAGAGACCTTCCAGATCCAATAGTACTATTTAAAAAAAGATTTGTCCTTTAACTGGCTCCATGCCTTTGCTGCCTGTTAATTCTCAGGACATCGAATCTGAGGGGTCTAGAGACAAGCAGCCAGGCTCAATAACTAAGGTCACCCCTACACTTGGCCATCTGCTAACCAGAAATGTCACTCCTACCTCATTACCATTTTATGATGATTTTGTCTGTTACAAATGCAAGTGCTCCTCCCTCACACGAAAACATCCACAAAAGTACATGAATGGTGTAAAGGGAGGTGGTGCGTAGGAGCTGGCAAATCAGGTTACTAAGATCCTGAGTTCAAGGCAAAGCCGGGTTCTGAGCAGCAGTGGTGGGGATAAACTGTACACAAGAAACTAGGGTCAGAACCTCTAATTTCACATCAATTGCTGAACTAAATTGTTTTTCCGGGTTTCATGTCTCCAAACAGTGCAGTGGAGATGATCTGCACCCACATGACACAATCTCAAGTATCCAAGGGCCAATGTAAAATTGAATTTGGAGGAGATCTGAGGTTTTGGAAGGAAACATTAAGAGTTATTTAATATGGATTCAGGGTGAGCAAGGCCAGCATCCCAATGTATTGTTGGGTGCAATCAGGAGCATAAGATTCAAAATTTTCCTCAGCAGTGGAAGGAATAAACTTGCTGCTTTCACCAAGAAGGCATTCTTGGAGGTGTGCAGCAGGAGCATTTAATGACCTAACCAGGTCAGGAAAAGCGAGTACATTTGCTGATTTACCATTTCCTGTAGTGTGCAACCATCACCCGCATACCTCTAACTCTGTCTTGCCAAACGTAATCCATCACATCACTCTTCACACCCACTTAAGTTTCAACAGCATCTAGCCTTCACTTTCCATGCACTTCCTCTCTTCCCATTTATCCAGCCCCTGCTGCTGCTCATCCGATCCTTATGAAATGTGAAACATCTGTCTAATAGTCACCTATATCGGATGCACCACATTCATCGGGGTTAATGCCAGACCTTCACTTGCTCATAGATCTGTTCTTTTTCCCCCTGTAACAGAAAAGAGTACAAAACACAATGAATCACAGATACTTAATGGAAAGAGGGAGGCCATTCGGCCCATCATGTCTGCACCGGCTCTCCAAATCAGCATTATGACCTAGTACCATTGCCCTATCTCTTCCCCCGTACCTCTGCACATTGTTTCTATTCAAATAATCATTTAATGCCCTCTTGATTGCCTCGATTGAACCTGCCTCCACCACACTTCCAGGCAGTGCATTCCAGACACGAACCACTCGTTATGTGAAAAGGTTTTTTCACACGTCACATTTGCTTCTTTTGCAAATCACTTTAAATCTGTGCCCTCTCGTTCTTGAACCTTTTTATGACCGGAAACAGCTTTTCCCTATCTACTCTGTCCAGCTCCCTCATGATTTTGAAAACTTCCTCTCCAAGGAGAACAGTCCCAACCTCTCCAATCTACCCTCATAGCTGAAGTTTCTCATCCCTGGGATCATTTTTGTAAACCTCTTCTGCACTCTCTACAATGTGTTGACATTCTTCCTATAACATAGTGCCCAGAACTGTACACAATATTCTAGCTGAGGTCTAACGAGGGTCTTATATAAATTCAGCACAACCTCCTTGCTCTGGTACTTTATTAGCTGCTCCATCCACCTGTCCTGCCACCTTCAATGATCTTTGCACATTTACACCCAAGTCTTTCTGCTTCTGCACCCCCTTCAAAATTCCACCCTTTATTTTATAATTGGCTGTCCATGTTCTTCCTACCAAAATGCATCACCTCACGCTTCTCCGCATTGAACTTCATCTGCCAACTATCTGCCCACTCCACCAACTTGTCTATGTCCTTTTGAAGTTCTACACCATCCTCCTCGCAGTTCACCACACTCCCAAGCTTCGTATCATCCGCAAATTTTGAAATTGTCCCCTGCACACCAAGATCTAGATCATTAATGTATATCAGGAAAAACAAGGGTCCAATACCGACCCCTGGGGAACTCCACTACAAACCTTCCTCCAGCCTGAAAAACATCCATTGACCATTACTCTCTGCTTCCTATTTTTCAGCCAATTTTGTATCCATGTTGCTACTGTCCCTTTAATTCCATGAGCAATAACTTTCCTCAGAAGTCTGTGTGACACTGTGTCAAATCCCTTTTCAAAATCCATGTACACCACATCAACAGCATTACCCTCATCAACCTTTTCTGTTACCTCTTCAAAAACTCCAGCAAGTTAGTTAAATACTATTTCCCCTTTAGAAATCCATGCTGGCTCTTCCTTATCAAACCATATTTTTCCATGTGACTATTAATTCTATTCCAAATAATTGTTTCTAGAATCTTGCCCACCACTGAAGTTAAACTGGTTTGTAATTGCTGGGCTTATCCTTACAACCTTATTTGAACAAGGGCGTAATGTTTGCAATTCTCCAGTCTTCTGGCACCACCCCAAGTCTAGAGAAGACTGAAAGATTATGGCCAGTGCCCCTGCAATTTCTACTCTCACTTCCTTCAATATCCTTGGATGCATCTCATCTGGTCCTTGTGCCTTGTCAACTTTAAGTACCGACAGTCTATTCAACATTCCCTCCTTGTCAATTTTGAACCCTTCTAGTGACAGAGTTTCCTCATCTGTCACCATGGCCTGGGTAGCATCTACCTCCTTGGTGAAGGCGGATGCAAAGTATTCATTTAATACCTCAACCATGGCCCCTTTGTCAATGTGTAAATACCCTTTTAGGTCCCTATTCGGCCCTACTCATCCTTTTACAATTTATATACCTATAGAAGACTTTGGGATTCCCCTTTATGTTGTCTTTTGTCATAATCCATCTTCACTTCTCTGATATGCTTTTTCACCTCCCCTCTGAACCTTCAGTATTCCACTTGGTCCTCAGTTGTATTTTCTACCTGAAACCTGTCATAAACGCAGGGGATTGGAAGTGGCCACCACACATTCTGCCAATCGCTGATCAGGAGAAGAAGGCCATGGAGGTAAGTGCCCTGGTCAACCAGAAATGGAGAGACAGGGAGATTACATATACCTGGTGAAAGATTTTAAAGTATCTCTGACACACATGCTGACTTTATTTTATCAATGACTGAACTATGAAAAGCCAGAGTATGGTGACTGTCAAGATTGTTACTTTTCTCAGACTGATTCACATCCTTTCCTTTGCTCTTCCAGATTCTTTGTGCATAGAGGAACAGCCTGTGCAGGTGGCATGCTGACGATATCCTTAAAGGGCTCCATTTTTTCTGGGAATGCACCATCACAGAATGAAAAGCGCAAAGACACACACTTCAGTGAGTTCAGTTAGACAATTAGTTGGGCTTTCACCTGGTGCTTCACCATTCACATGTGAGCACACTGTTTGCTGGGAAAGCTGTGGAGAGTCCTCGCCAGTTGATAAAGAGTGGGTCATAATCATCTCCAAGCCCTGCTCAGCTGGACAGTGAACCACCGGGATGGCCATTGTTGAGAAGGAGAATGTTAGAAGTACAGCAGGAACTTTACATTAATGTCACAGGACAGAATCGTCCCAGACTCTAAGTGTGGTAGTGGGTGGGTAAAAGGGCGTTTTACCCGACGGCTGCGATGGCGGCATTTCGTGTCACATCATCCCATTCCCGGCGCGTCCTGCTACATTAATTATGCATTCCCAGGGAGCACACGAGGTCGCTGGCGGGGCGTCCTCTGATTTGCCTGCCCCGCTGTCACATCAGGTCTTCAGTAAACCGGATGCCATGTTTAAAGACCACCCCTGCACAGAGCTAGCACTCTTCAAGGGATAGGAAGCTGCTGGCAACTGATGGCTGCCAAAGGGAAGAAACCTGCTTCCCCCAGGTTTAGCGACACCTCCCTTGAGAGCCTACTGGATGCAGTGGAGACCCGCCGCGATTTCCTCTACCCCGACTCTGGGTGAAGACTAGGAAGCAAGATCATCAATCCTGCATGGGAGGTGGTGGCAGTGGTGGTCAGCGCCAATGCCCTGCAAAAGAGGGCAGCCAGCCAGTGCAGGAACAGGATGAATGCTCTCATCCGTTCCACCAGAGTAGGTCACTCTTATCATGCTCACAAACTCTCAGACTCAAAACCCATCACTCATCCACAGGGATCTAACACCTCAAGGGGCAACACCACTAACTCTCACATGCACCCTCACATCTCCATCAAGCTCATATCCTCTGGAGCTTGTATCCTCATCCTGTCCATGGCTCCGCTCACCACAAAAACATTCCATACAGTGCTATGCATCCTGCTCACACTCTCGCCATCTGTTTTCATGCAGGAGAAACTGGCTGACAACAGCAGGGAGAGGTCCCAGGTGGGTTGGAGTGGCCAACATTAGGCCCCTCACTCACTTTGAGGAACGAGCCATCGTGCTGGCTGATGAAGACATGGACAGTGCCTGTGACTACGGTGAGATCAGCAATGAACACCCACATGAAGATCCTGCACCCCATTATCCTTCTCTCAACACAAATGTGAGTGCTCTCTATACTGCTTTTGACTCTGCTGCCATGCACTAATTATCTCTACTCCAGTTCACAGGGAGCTCTGCCAAGCGACTGACACCCTCAGCCATCCAGTTCCTCAGCTCCATCCAGGTCCTCACCTCCAGCTAAGAGGACACCTCCTCCATTGAAGAGCTTTAAATAAGCAGCCTGGAAGTCACATCATAGCGCTTACCCACACCCTGCACCAGCGCAGAGACATACACCTTGGTGGGACCTAGATCTAGAGTAGACTCGAGTTCACAATCTGGTGGTCACCGCATGGACACATGTCCACAACAGGAGGAGGCAGGTTCAGCTGAGCTCCCCAGTGTTCAGAGGACTGCTGGGGAAGAGGCTTTTGTGAGGTCCAAGTCAGAAGGTGAGCCTCTGGATTCGGCCTTTCAGCTCATTGTGGAGAGTCAGCTGAAGGGGGGGGGGAAATCATGCAGAGCTGTTGGAAGCCCTCAACAGATTGGCACACGAGTCAGAGGAGTGCGTCTGCCTGCTCCCTGATGAAATTGTACACACATTGAGGTCTCCATGGGGAAGATGGTGGACGCTATGGAGACTCTGGCGCAGCAGAATGCAGAGATGTGCACAGACCTGTACTCCATCACAGTAGAGAATTCCTGCAATGGCAACACGAGAGGGAAACAGGGCACCTTGACGTCCCTCCAGGTGCTCCTTCCCCTCAAGGAGTCAGGCCGGGGCCCTCGAGCACCCGAATGGAGGAGTGGTGGCAGCTGGACACCCCAGAGTCATCCACTCAGTAATCTGAGGCTGATCTCTCCCTCCGAGTCCCCTTTGCCTGTGAGTGGCTGGCCCACAGGAGGACAGCCAAAGCAAGCCAGGGGTCTCAAGGCCTTGGCTCTCCAGAGGACCCACGCTGAAGTCAGAGGCAACAGGGCCAACCATTGCACAGACTGTCGCCACCCCTGCTGCAGATGTCAGGGCAGCGCCTAGAAAAGTTAAGAATTTCTGATCACAAGTGGTTGCACAGGTGAACAAATTTTGTCACTTTATAACCTAAAAATATATTAACTTTCACTGAGTGATGTGTAACAAGTCTCTCAGCTTCATTGACAGATTTTGCAAGTCCTCCCCCTGCATTTAACCCCCCCCCCGGCCCCCACCACGGCCCTAGCAGTTCAGTTGCACGCAGCCAGACCATGAATGATTCTGGAGGGAGGTGTATGTGTGCGTGTGTGTACGTCTGTGCATGTGTGTCTTTCACAGCCTCATGCAAGCACTCTCCCACACACAGGGAACCTTCCTCCATCACAATCATCTCAATATCCCGAGCACTTTGACTGCTGCCTGCTCGGGTTCTCTTTCAGTTGTCCATCTGAGCTGACCTGTATCTCTGCCCACCTACTGATCACACTCCCATACAGCACCTGAGCCCGCCAAACATGAGGCTCAGCTCACTTTTGATTTCAAAAACACGATCTTGGTAAGTTTTCTTCTCAGGTCCCCCATCTTTTTGCCTCCCCCAATCACCCATGTCCTTTCCCCCATCGCTGTTGACTCCCCTGGCATCACCTTCCACTTCCCCACCGTTGCCTGCCAGCCAGAACCCTTTTCTTGCCAGAGTGTCCAGGTGAACGTGCACATTCCCTATCTTCCCGAGAATCCCACCCCCATTCACATTGACCTCCCCAACCTCCTCCTTCCCACTCCCAGGGTCCATGTCTGCCTCCACATCCCCACCAACCACCCTCGCTGCCCCTTCTACCGCTACTGTCACACCCCACCCTCCCACCTTACCAGCTCGCTCTGCCCTCTCTCATATTCACTGTTCCCTCCTACCATGCCCACCCTCAGTTCACCCCCCAGGAGGCAGTTATTGACTCCACAGACCCCTCCCTTAAATGTTCACCTCGACATATGAGCATTATGACTCCTTCCTCCTCCTGGACACCTTCTCTACCACCCCCACCACCGCCCGAACTTATTCCTCCCCCACCCCCCACCGCCGGACACCCTTCCCCCTCCGATCTCCTTCCTCCCCCCAAAATCCTGCCCCCTCCGAGCTCTTTCCCCCCCGACTCCAAACTCCTTCCCTTCCACCTTCCTCCCTCCTTACACCTACCTCTCCAGTTGCCGCATTCTCCCCCATTACACCCTCCTCCTCCCGCTATACACCCTCCCCATTCCCAACCTCAACCCCCGGTACACCTACCTCTCCCACACACAGCTGGACCTTCCTCTCCCCCCCATCGCCACTCATCTGTGGCAGCACTTGTCCAAGACCGTGATGTCCTGAAGCAGACCCGGACATCAGCAGAGACCCCCTACCTTCCATGAGCTGCTTTGCAATGGAAACATGTCCATGCGGATCCACCCAGCATGCAATGGACATCTTCTTCCAGGATCTGGTAGCTGTAGGGCTCCAACATCTTCTTCTTCTCAGATGTCCGCGATGTGAATGAGGCCCTAACAGTAAGTCTTGACTTCTGCACATCACACTTGTCAATACGTGTTCTGGGCCGATGTGTTTTCCCGCCAATGTGGACAGTAAATTTGATGTGGGAAAATGATTCCGGTGAGCAGGCAAGACGATGAGATGCAATTGCATTAAAATCAGGTTCCTGATGTCCAGTGGTGGGAAAGGCGACCCGCCGTTGTCGGGTGGAGCAGATGATTGCAAACTAATTTCCAAACAGCATGAAACCAATTACAGTCATAGGGTTATACAGCACAGAAACTGGCCCTTCAGCCCATCCTGTCCATGCCAGCTATCAAGCACCTATCTATTCTAATCCCAGTTTCTAGCACTTGGCCCATAGCCTTGTATGCTATGGCATCTCAAGTGCTCATCTAAATACTCCTTAAATGTTGTGAGGGTTCCTGCCTCTACCACCCGCTCAGGCAGTGTGTTCCAGATTCCAACCACCCTCCTGGTGAAAAAGTCTTTCCTCAACTCCCCTCTAAACCCCCTGCCCCTTACCTTAAATCTATGCTCCCTGGTTATTGACACCTCCACTAAGGGAAAATGTTTCTTCCTATCTACCCTTTCTATCTATGCCCCTCATAATTTTGTATACCTCTATCAGGTCCCCCCTCAGCCTTCTCTGCTCCAAGGAAAACAACCCCAGCCTATCCAGTCTCTCTTCATAAGTGAAACGCTCCAGCCCAGGCATCATCCTGTTGAATCTCCTCTGCACACTCTCCAGTGCAATCACATCCTTCCTATAGTGTGGCGACCAGAACTGCACACATTACTTCAGTTGTGGCTTAATCAGCGTTTTATACAGCTCCAACATAACCTCTCTGCTCTTATATTCTATGCCTCGGCTAATAAAGGCAAGTATCCCATATGCCTTCTTAATCACTTTATCTACCTGTGCTGCTGCCTTCAGGGATCTATGGACATGTACACCAAGGTCCCTCTGATCCTCTGTACTTCCTAGGGTCCTACCATTCATTGTGTATTCCCTTAACATGTTAGTCCTCCTAAAATGCATCACCTCACACTTTTCAGGATTAAATTCCATTTGCCACTGCTCTGCCCAACTTACCAGCCCATCTATATCATCCCGTAATCTAAGGCTTTCCTCCTCGCTCTTTATGACACCACCAATTTACGTGTCATCTGTGAACTTACTAACCATACCTCCTATATTCACGTCTAAATCATTAATGTACGCTACAAACAGCAAGGGTCCCAGCACTGATCCCTGTGGTACACCACTCGTCACAGGCTTCCAATCGCAAAAACAACCTTCGACCTTCACCCTCTGCCTCCAGCCGCTAAGCCAATTTTGGATCCAATTTGCCAAATTGCCCTGGATCCCAAGTCTAACTAATGGTACATGCAGCTAGAGCTGTACAACAACAATGAAAAATCCGACCCAATGCCTTTAGAGGAACAGAGAATAAACGGAGAAGAAATTAAAACTATATAAATAAGCCAACTGCAGCTCAATGTTATGCAAGATGCTTCCTTCAGACAAACATCAGCAGTCCAGCATCCAGCAAGGAGGCATATGTGATGAGTGCAATATTTAGTAAACTACTGTTTAAAACAGGAAGTCATTTACTCACACCTGGCTCTTGCTTTCAAGCATGCTTGACGGCATGCTATTTGAAATGAAGTTTTGAATGGCAAGATACTAACCAACCTTTTGGTAATGGCATTCAAGTTCATCACTGCTTGTACAGGCATCTTGAACTAATACTGGTTGACAGGCTATAAATTTTGTTTTTCTCTCCCCCCACCCAACAAGCTGTGCTGATATTTCATGATACTATCAGTACCATGCCGCAGGAAATCCAGCACCTAACCCACTCCAACTGCCTGGCAGCACAAATGTAGAATTTACTGTTTTTGCATGTTGTTATGACATTTTGCAATGGGAACTGGATATGAAGTCTTGCTGCCAAGAGTCATTAAATCTGAGTTTCCCTTTACTTTTTTATTGTGTATTTTATGACCATTCATCAAGTTAAACCAAAATATTTTTTTCACAGCCTTCCATGAACAATCTACAGATTGTAATATTCTATTCATGGTTAGATTCAACTGGGAGAGGGACGAGGGAGGCGGGAGGAGGCAGTCGCCCACTTATAATGACCAATGAATTACACCTTTAGCAGACAGATATTCCCTGATATTTTTATCTCATAACTTGGATGCTTTCAAAGGGAAAAGAATGAGCACCAAAGAAACACAAATGTATGCTGAAAGGCTGAGGTGAGGGATATAGAATAGAAGAAGACTCGAGGTAAGTATAAACACCAGCACAAGTTAGTTTTTTTTTATTCATTCACGGGATTTGGGCTTCACTGGCTGGGCCAGCATTTATTGCCCATCCCTAATTGCCCTTGAGAAGATGGTGGTGAGCTGCCTTCTAGAATCGCTGCAGTCCATGTGGCGTAGGTACATCCACAGTGCTGAAAGGAAGGGAGCTGGGCCAAATGGCTTGTTTCTATATCACCTTCATTGTGTAGGGATAATTGACAGGACTGGTTTCAGAGGTATTGGGGAGAATTTTATGGCCCCCTCACTATGGTAATTGAAGGTGGGGTGGAGATGTAGAATAAAACAGGTAGCTAGCCCACTGCCTTCCCACCCACCCCGAGCCGTCCCCCATATTACAGTGGGCGAGTAGGGCATCAGCCAAGCCACCTGCCCTTTAGGCTTATTGAGGCCCTTGCATTGCCAATTAAAGGCTGTTTAAGCACCTCTTTCAGCCTCCACCTCTATAATACGGTGGGTGGAGGAAGGCGGAAGGAAAGTGGCCAGACCCTGACTTTTCCTACTGGGAGGTAAAAGGTGGGAAGAAAATGTGGGGTACCTCCTTTGCGGGGGGAAGGGTTCCTCTGTGCCCATCTGGGGCAATTCCCAGAATGGAACACCCCCACCTTTGTGCCTCCACCAACCACCCCGACCAGCCTCCAAAACTCAATCTCTCCCACCCCCTCACTAGGGTCCCCAAACCCTCCCTGACCAAAAGCCCCGGACTTACCTTGAAGTCCAGTATCCATGATCTTCTTTTTGGGACTCCCTTGTGTTCTGGCGCTGCGAAGGCTACTCAGCTGCCAGATAAGCAGATTTGCCAACAGCTCGTAAGGGCACAACTTGCTGTCCTTTGGGGGCATAAGTCCCATCTCACCTTGTTAAGGCCAGCCCTAGCATATTATCCCTTTTTAAAGTTGATGAGCTGCTGACCTACTTTTCAACCAGTCGGGGGAGAGCACGAGGCACCCACTCCCCTGCCCCACCCCCATAAAATTCACCCCAATACATCTAATTAAGCCTGTAGTTTACTCCCCCCAAGCTAAAGATCCAAAAGCTGTGGGTGTACTAAGATCCACAGCTTTCAGTTATATCATTAAGTGAGTCAGAAGGTTATGGGTTTTAAGCCCACTCCATTTAATTTTCTAAAACAGGATACCAGGAGTATGCAGCCATTCCTAATGGCCAGCGTTGCTGGGGTGGAAATGGCGGGAAATCCATTGGCTGATATACTGCTGTCATTAGCACACCATTACAACAGTGTATTCCAATCATTGCTAAGTGACAAAGGATAGCAAAGAGCCAATAGAAACATAGAAATTAGGAGCAGGAGTAGGCCATTCAGCCCTTCGAGCCTGCTCCGCCATTCACTCCGATCATGGCTGATCATCCAACTCAAGTGCTCCCACTTTCTCCCCATATTCTTTGATCCCTTCCACCCTAAGAGCTATATCTAACTCCTTCTTGAAAACATACAATGCTTTGGCCTCAACTACTTTCTGTGGTAGCGAATTCCCCAAGCTCACCACTCTCTGGGTGAAGAAATTTCTCCTCATCTCAGTCCTTATTGGTCTTCCCCATATCCTCAGACTGTGACCCCTGGTTCTGGACTCCTCCACCATCAGGAACATCCTTCCTGCATCTACCCTGTCTAGTCCTGTTAGAATTTTATAGGTTTCTAAGAGATCCCCTCTAATTCTTCTGAACTCTAGCGAATATAATCCTAACCGACTCAATCTCTCCTCATATGTCAGTCCCACCATCTCAGGAATCAGTCGGGTAAACCTTCGCTGCACTCCCTTGATAGCAAGAACATCCTTCCTCAGATAAGGAGACCAAAACTGCACACAATATTCCAGGTGTAGTTTCACCAAGGCCCTGTACAATTGCAGCAAGATATCCCTGCTCCTGTACTCGAATCCTCTCTCTATGAAGGCCAACATACCATTTGCCTTCTTTACTGCCTGCTGCACCTGCATGCTTACCTTCAGCGACTGGTTTACGAGGACACCCAGGTCTCGTTGCACATTCCCCTATTTCAATTTATAGCCATTCAGATAATAATCTGCCTTCTTGTTTTTGCTACCAAAGTGGATAACCTCACATTTATCCATATTATACTGCATCTGCCATGCATTTGCCCACTCACTCAGCTTGTCCAAGTCACACTGAAGCATCTCTGCATCCCCCTCACAGCTCACCCTCCCACCCAGCTTTGTGTCATCTGCAAATTTGGAGATATTACATTTAGTTCCCTCATCTAAATCATTAATATATATTGTGAATAGCTGGGGTCCCAGCACCGATCCCTGTGGTACCCCACTAGTCACTGCCTGCCATTCGGAAAAAGACCCGTCTATTCCCACTCTTTGTTTCCTGTCTGCCAACCAGTTTTCTATCCATCTCAATACACTACCCCAATCCCATGTGCTTTAATTTTACATGCTAATCTCTTATGTGGGACTTTGTCGAAAGCCTTCTGAAAGTCCAAATAAACCACATCCACTGGCTCCCCCTCATCAACTCTACTAGTTACATTCTCAAAAAATTCCAGTAGATTTATCAAGCATGATTTCCCTTTCGTAAATCCATGCTGACTCTGTCCGATTCTGCCACTGTTTTCCAAGTGCTCAGCTATTAAATCTTTTATAATGGACTCTAGAATTTTCCCCACTACTGACGTCAGGCTGACTGGTCTATAATTCCCTGTTTTCTCTCTACCTCCCTTTTTAAATACTGGGATTATATTAGCTACTCTCTAATCTGTAGGAACCATTCCAGAGTCTATAGAATCTCGGAAGATGACCGCCAATGTGTCCACTATTTCTAGGGCCACTTCCTTAAGTACTCTGGGATGTAGATTATCAGGCCAATGGAGCAGCTCCTGAAGAATTTCGAGTCACATTCCTCTGGAGTTACATCGACCCCACTGCCAGTCCAAGATATCTCAGACTGCAATACGAGTCCATTGAGATCAATTTTGTATTTAAATTAACGGCAATCTGAACTCCAACAATCGAAATTTGTGCAAGTTTCTTCCAAGTTTGCTTTATAGTTGGAGGATCCACTCATTTTAGGATCCACTCACTGGGCTAGCCATATAAACACTGTGGCTACAAGAGCAGGTCAGAGGCTAGGAATCCTGTAGCCCACCCCCTGACTCCCCAAAGCCTGTCCACCATCTACAAGGCACAAGTCAGGTGTGTGATGGAATACTCTCCACTTGACTGGATGAGTGCAGCTCCTACAACACTGAAGAAGCTGGACACCATCCAGGACAAAGCAGTCCGCTTGATTGGCACCACATCCACAAACATTCACTCCCTCCACCACTGACGCACAGTAGCAGCATTTACAAGATACACTGCAGGAATTCACCAAGGCTCCTTTGACAGCACCTTCCAAACCCACGACCACTGCCATCTAGAAGGACAAGGGCAGCAGATAGATGGGAACACAACCACCTGAAAGTTCCCCTCCAAGTCACTCACCATCCTGACTTGGAAATATATCGCTGTTCCTTCACTGTCGCTGGGTCAAAATCCTGGAACTCCCTCCCGAACAGCACTGTGGGTGTACCTACACCACATGGACTGCAGCAGTTCAAGATGGCAGCTCACCACCACCGTCTCAAGGGCAACTAGGGATGGCAATAAATGCTGGCCCAGCCAGTGAAGCCCACATCCCGTGAATGAATAAAAAAAAAAAATTCAATAACTATAAAACCTGACCTGAGTTTCTTGGAATTCATTTGTGATTATGCGTGATACTTTTATTTTGTCAACCAAACACTAAATGGCCTCCCTGATGGGAGGAAATACATTGAAGCAATTATATTCCAAGGTATCTCTTGCTCTCAAGTTGCTTTTTGTTATTCTTTGACGGAATACTCTAGGGTGTCTGGAAGTAAAGGCAGCTAGTTATTATCACGTCAATTCAAGTATTAATATTTGGGCTTCACAGTTTGGTGTTGACTTTATAACATTTTGACATTTGCGTGGTGACATTAAGACATAAAAACAAATGCTGACCAAACATTACCCCCAGCAGAAACAAAAAGGAACAATTTCCATCATCAAAAAGAATCCTCACCAGGCTTGCTTAGCATTGTCCTTTGGGTGCTGAACTGCAGAAAACCATGTTTTAACTGCAATTTGAGACCTAAAACCATCAGCTGCTAGGTTTCTGTAGTACAGATGGGTCTGCAGAGTAATGCAATCTGCCGTTTAGCCATCTTTAACGTTGCTGTGATGTGAAAAGAGGTTGTGTGAAGGCACCCTAAAATTTAAAGATGTCAGGCAGTGCAATTTAACGTGAATTAAACTTTTAGATCAAAATAATTTATTTGTACAGCAATCATCATTTTGAGTTTATTTCCAACATGAGATCTAAGGCAAATCTTGTGAAAGAAATTAATCAAGCCTCATCATCCAATCGTAGTGACTTTTTGTGGATACACCCCTGTCTGCCTGTGACTCATGCCTTCGTTTGCCCTGTTATGTTTTCTCTGTAAGATTGACAATAACAAAATGTACAGCTCTCGTGATAATCAGCAAAATCAGAGTGTGAAAAGAGTTTGAAATGATCTTAGCCCACAGGCATTCTCATTATCCAAATAGCTATAATTTCGAAATAACCCCAACCTCTCAGCTCTCTGTTACTCTGCACACTGACTTCAACGTCCTCACTCTTGCCTCCAAATACTTTTTTGGCCTCACTCCACTCTACCTCTTCAGACTTTTATGCCCCCAGTTGCACCGTCCTCTATTTCACCTCTGTTCCCCTGCCCATTGCCATTTTCTTCTGCTGTAGCATTGGTGCTCAATGCCTAGCTATATAACCAAGCATTTGATCTATATCAGCCACTTGCTTGAAAAACCTCTTTAAAACAAACTCTTCCACTGTGCTTAAGCCCAACTTGCCGAGCTTCAACCTACTCTCGCCAAGATTCAAACACTCCCCCACCCCGTAATGCCTTGGGACATGTCTATGTTACAGCAGTTGTATACACCTTAATTTATACTTGGAGAAGACAATTAATTTTTTTTAAAAATCTTGCATTTATATAGACCTTTCATGTCCTCAGGATATTCCAAAGCACTTCAGAGCCAATGAGCTACCTTTGAAGCATAGTCACTTTTTTAATATAAACAAATGCAGCAGCCCATTTGCACACTCAGATCCTGCAAACAGCACTGAGATAAATGACCAGATAATCTGTTTCAGTGATGTTCATTGAGAGATAAGTATTATGTAAGAACAAAGAAAGTCTGGAAAGACTCAGCAGGTCAGGTAGCATCTGTGGAGAGAAATAGAGTTATGTTTCAGGTCGATGGCCTTTCATCAGACTACAGGGAGAGACTTCTCTCTCATAATGGAGACAACATGGCCATCCTATTCCAAAAAAAATCCTGTGACTGTGCCTTAGCTTCTATACTACGTGGGTGACTGATGATCAAAATCTGCTTCTGGATTTCAATAATCCACCTGGAGACATAAAGACCTCCATAGGAATAGGGGAATATTCCCTCATGATTAATTACAACTTGTATGTCATAGTCATAGCTACAATGAAAGCATTTTATAAAGGAGGAGTCATCGAGTTCACCAGAAGACAACCTCAATATTATGCACCATCGGCCCCTCCACCAAACGACACAAGAACATAAGAAACATATAAGCCATAAGGAATAGGAGGAAGACTTGAACATATGGCCTCCCAAGCCTGCTCTAACATTCAGAACAATAATGGCTGATCTTTTGCCTCAACTCTACTTTCCCACCCGCAAGTTGACATCAAACAGTTGAATGATAAATTTATCTGGACCCACTACAATCTTCAGTTATTGTAGCCGCCCTGATTGTCTTCCTAAGCTGGTGCCCAAATGCAACCTTGTCTTTGATAGTCTTTTTGGTTTTGGTCATTGGCCATTTTCTGATGTCCTGCCTAGATTTTCTCTGGGTTCAGATAAATCTCATCCATCCTCCCAGGACCACTTCATGGAGGGTGGGTGGAGAAAGGAGATAGAGAGGGATGGGGTGCATCTGCATGATTAAAGGATGCGACTATACTTCCCTACAATGAATGCCAATTTTGTGTTATTAATGCTTACCATGTTTTCCGCCATTAAGGTTGAAATATTCTATAATGCCTGTCTAGTGTCCTACAGTTTAACAGTCTCACTCCTTGTTTGTTAAGGCGTGGAACTATAAAGCACCGATCAGATGTCAAAACTTACTGCCTGTGGTAGGTTACACTAATATCAAAAAGTGCATTCTTGCGTGGGCAGAAATTGAAGGCAATTACCAACAAATGACTGTCTAAAAGGGCCTTAACAATTGACAGGCAGAAAATCATGCCCAAGGCTCTAAGCCATTCCAAACCAGTATAAAGTAAATATGTTAATTCCATGCAAAATTTTATTTTTTTCGCCCTTCATTTCAGGCTGCCTTGCTCTCATTGCTACACGGTAACTTTAAGATCTTTGCATAACCCTGCCAATCTCCTCATTGGTCTGTTTTGTGGACCTTTGGGAGATGCTTGGAACCCAGGTTTTCTCTTCAGATATGGAAGCCGAATTCAGTCAAAATCCAGTTTGTATCAAATGCGGCCAAGTAATGTACAATCTAATATTTTAGAAGCTTGGGGAACCTATAGTTCCCCATTGCTTTCTCCATGGTAATGTCTCAGCCAATCAGAGTCACTTGCCAACCAGTCAGCATTCTTTTCTGCTGTACTGTAAGTTGTGATTGTTTGAAATTTGGTATTCTTGTGTTTTCTCTGAAGAGTGCAAGGTGAAAAGCTGCACCAACATATCTCACATGTCAGCAATATTCAAGTTCCGCATTAGCAAGCGACAATCTAATAATTATTTTTATCAGTAACTTGTATAAATAGTTGACTTAACAAACGTCAGATGTTTTACAATTAAACCATAAGCTTTCAGCTTTTAAAAAATTGCAGAACAATGATCACAACTGGTTCACCATCCCTGATGTTCCCTCCCTCTTCCCTTGCTCAGTAATATTTATTGCCTTTTTAGAGAAGTATCAAAATCAATGTTGTTACTAATGGCCTTTGGTGCGATTTTTTTTCTGCAATAGACTTCAGACTCCAGAATAAAAAAAACAAGTATTTAATATCTTGCTTTCCTTTGATATGGGGCTGAGTTATATGAGGTGCCCGGATTTTCCACTCCCACGCCACCAACCCCCCCACCACCATCAACCCCCACCCTCCCCCCACACCCCCTCCCTCCCCCCAACCCCCAGCTAAAAAGGGAGACCGCCAAGGGGAGCACAGGCTGCCCCACAGCCATTTACATTGGTTGCTAACTAACCTGGAGGCAGGACTGCCACCCATATCTGCATCAGGAAGTCCGCTTCAGAGAGCTGCCAGCCAATCAGACACCAACAGTTCTCCAGTACTGGAGCAGAGGCATGTGGCATTTAATCAGGATTTGGGTATGTGCTTGGGGGTATCTCCAGGTACCAAGCTGACAGGCCCTGGTGAGGGGTTGGGGGGGGTGTGGTTTGAAAGGCCATGTCGGGAGTGCAACTTTGGAGGTGGGGGGGTAGATAAAACCTTGCGAGGGTCCAGAGGAGCATAACATTCTTACTTTTACATTGAATTCCTCTCCTAATAAAGGATAACATTCCAATAGCCTTCCTAATTACTTGCTGTATGCTGTACCTACATACTGACTTTTTATGACTCATGCACTAGAATACCCAGATCCCTCTGCACCTCAGAATTCTGCAGTTGCTCTCAGTTTAAGTAATACTCTGCTTTTTTATTATTCCTACCAAAGTGGACAACTTAACATTTTCCCATCTGCCAGATTTTTGCCCACTCACTCAACCTATCTATATCTGTCTGCAACCTCCTTATGTCCTCTTTACAACAAACTTTCCTACCTATCTCTGTGTCATCTGCAAATTCAGTTACCGTGCCTTCGCTCCCCTCATCTAAGTCATTGATATAAATTGTAAAAATTTGAGCCCCCAGCACAGACTCCTGTGGGACTCCAATCATCACATCCTGCCAATCATTCAAAGGCCCATTTATGCACACACTGTTTTCTGCCAGCCAGCCAATCTTCTATCCATGCTAATATGTTACCCCCTACACCATGAGCTTTTATTTTCCGCAGTAACCTTTGATGTGGCACCTTATCAAATGCCTTCTGCAAATCCAAGTACAGTGCATCTACAGGCTCCCCTTTATCCACAGCACATGTTACTCCTTCAAAGAACTCCAATAATTAGTTAAACATGATCTCCCTTTCACAAAACCATGTTGACTCTTCCTGATTACCTTGAGTTTTTCTAAGTGCCCAGCTATAAGCTCCTTTGTGATCAATTCTAACACCTTCCCCATGACCTGAAGAGTCGGCAGGGAACACAGCCCCGCAGCCATTTAACACTCCAAGGAGCGTTAATTGGCTGGAGATGGGAATCCCAACCCTCACTTGGGCAGAAGTCCCGCCTCAGAGAGCCGCTGGCCAATCTGATTGGCCAGCAGCTCTGTCATTCTGGTGGCAGCTGTGGCCGGGACTGATATTACAAGCAGTCCCCAGAGTCCAGGACCAGTAAGTGCAGGAGGAGGGGAGGATGGGGTCTCCTGGCGGGGAGGGGTTGGGGAGATGGGGTTGGGTTCTTGATGGGGCAGTCAGGACAAGGAGAGAACCACAGGAGGAAGATCTTGTTGGAGAAGTGGCCCCTGATGCAGAAAGGGGGCCCTTGAGAGAGGTGCTCCCGACCCATCCTTGCCAGTGGTGGACTATAAAGTTCGGCCTCATTTCTTTCTAGCCATATTATTTATTCCAGCATGCGCTGGTGTATTGAAACTGCAGGTCTGGAGAGCTCCGTTTCCTCACCAAATAAGGGTATGTGGGCCTGCCAGTGATAGCTTCTCGGAGCAGGCTCAATGGGCCGAATGGCATGCTCCTGCTCCAATTACTTATGATCTTAGACTCTTTAGGATTGCACAAAAGTGGCATGGTCTGTTTTTTTAATCCTCTTATTCTTTCTGCCTTTGCAATTATTCACCTAGGAATCACTTATTGTTTACAGCTGGAATGACTGCACATTATTTTAAACTTTACTTGATCTCAGCTCCCATTCCAAATGAGAAGTTTGGTGAACGGTTCCTTCAAAGGAAACAATTAAGTTTGAACTTCATAGACAGTACAGTAGTGCAGCCATTGTGGTCTTTGACAATCTCGCCATGGCAATTTGCGAAATTGAAATCAATAAATCTGGTAAATTATGGGCTAACGGCAAGAAACAAAAGCTGCTATTACAGCTGCTAGACTGTCATAAAAACCCAACTAGTTCATTCTTACCTTGCAAACATAGAACCTATCACTGTACTGATCTGGCCCACATGTGAAGTAAGTGGTTGATTTATATGTCCACTGGCATTGCCAACTTGTATTTGACATATTTGTGGAGATTTGATCATGTTATATTTGATGTCTCATGGCAATCAATCATATGACACTTCTCACGCTACTGTATTTTTAATCACATGACATTTGATGATGTAATGTTTTACCACTGCTTGCAAATGTTTTTACTTAGTTGAGTGTCTCAATATCACCACACACCGAATGCTTTTTGAGTTTTTGTTTTACACTGAAATGAAGAACATTACTCATAAACCAAAGAACACAAAATAGAAAAATTTAAAAATAAATAATGCTTCATTAAAGATTACTTCTGTGATGTCACTACAGTATCAACCACAATGCGAAACACCACTACTCCTCAGTTTGTGTTTTTCTCTTTCTCTCCTTCCCTACTTGGTGTTTCTCCCTTTCTGACGTGGGTAGAGGGAGTTAGGAAAATTCCCAGCTTCGCGCACCCATCTCGGGAGAAAGTGCCCGCAAATATGGGATCGTGATTGTTGGGGGGCAGGGTGCGGGCTGCAGCCAGGTCAGACGACCTGGGAAAGTGGTCGTAGGCAGCCACAGGGGCTGCCAGGTGCCGAAGCAGGCTTTTTAAAAGGCCCGACTCAGTGCTTGAGACTTCATCCCAGTTATAATGAAAAAAGTAATCCTCTAGCCCTCACTCCTCACACCTTTTCACCTCACACACGCTTTCCATACACCATCCATGTCCCTCATGCCCCCCTTGTTCATTATGGCAAGTTACAGCCCCCACCCACCTTCCATGGCTCCTCATGCCCCGTATGCCAATCTCTGCCCCTCTGCCTACCCCATGGGCTCTCATGCCCCCATGCCAAGCTGTGGCACTTTCATGCGCATTGACCCACTTTACACTGCAGAGAACCAATGAACTCTATAGCAACAATAGGATGTGTAAAAAAAGCTTTTTAAAAAAGTAATTCATTCATAACTTTCCAATATGTTAAAGAAAAGTCCTTTTACTACAGGGCTATAAAAGTGTCAATCATCTAGCCCCTTTAAAGTCTCAATAGCATAAACTATAAGCCTCGAAACCTCTTAACCTTGTATAAATAAACATTATGCAATTGACAGTGGGTATCAGAGAGCCAGAGCTGTCAATTGTGCAATTTTTTCTTTGGGGCTCAGGTATTTCAACAGACAAATGGATTTCTGAGCTCTCAACCAAGAATGCACAATAGGCTTGGGGAGATGTATTTGGCCCAAACATCTTTGGTTGCTTCATCAACGACAATCATAAGATCAGGAGTGAGCTTGTTTGCTGCTAATTCTATAGCATTCAACTCAGTTCATAATTTTGATCTTGAAGGAGTCTGTGCCAGCCTACAGAAGAACCTGAAAAAGGTTTGGCTGACAATTGACAAGTAACACTGAACCACAGAAGTACTAGGTAATGACCACCTCCAACAAGAAAGAATACAAAAATAAAATATTGCAGATGCTGGAAATCTGAAATAAAAACAAAGAACTCTGGAACTACTCAGCCAGTCAGGCAGCACCTGTGGAGAGAAACAGCATGAATGTTTCAGGTCAGGATGACCTTTGATCAGAACTTAAAGAAAAAAATACAATCAGCTCGTCTTGACCTTCAAATGCACTACCATTTCTGAGGGCCCCACATTCAACCTCTTGTCATTCACCATATAAACAGTGAGGAGCAATCATTACATTGAACAGCAGAGATTGAAAGATTCTCAGCTTAACTACTTGGAATGCTAGATTAAATTAATGCGCAAGAGGGAGAAGACTTTCAGTGAGAAGTGTCTCTGTGAAAGGGCAGGAGTTTGCACAGTGTCTCAGCTGGTGCAGCGAATTGAGTCTGTAGGGGGTAGAGTGCCTTTATGAAGGGCTGTGGATATAGGACATGGCTTTTGGGTAAAAACATGGTCTACTTTGTGCATTGAAATCCAAATGTCACTTTTTTAAAAATTGAAAGCATTTAATTGTGAACTATTAACATGCTTAAAATTAATCACAATGCATCATTTTGATATAAATTTTCTCTATCAATCTGTGCCTTCAAGCATTCGCTTATAAATGTGTTTTATTTTTTCTCTCCAGTACAAGTGAAGGAATGTTGCATATCTTTATCATTTAAGATACAAAATCCATGTAACTACTTGTTTTCACATGTTAGGCCTGTCTCATGTTGATTACTTTTTATGAAAGGAAAATTACACGCTCCACACCTGTGGTTTCCTGATACGCACCCCTTGTGAGCGCTTCTCCTTGCTGGAATATCCAGATCATTCAGGTTCTGCTCTGATTGGAGGCATTCTTGGAGGTGTGAGCATGTTACAATCTGACAACATGATCTCTGGCCAAGTGATAATAGATCACATGACATCTGATCACATGTCTTCTACAAATGCCATGGCATTTACCTTAGAAAGGTTGGGTTGGCTGTAATTCAGTACTTTTGTTCGTGGTTCCACACCTTGTGGCCAGAGGTTTTCCTCCCCAAATCAGATAGCAGGAGGGGGGATGTAGTGGGTGTGATGTGCAATTGCGTGAGATGGAGTCTGGTTGGGTCCCCTCTGCCACCATGTCAGATTTCACCAGGGGTGGATGGCGAGCTGACTGGGGGCTCCACTTGCCATTTGGAAACGAGCAATGAAACATTTATTTTTAACCAATTAACATTTCTGAGGAGGCTATTGAGAATGATTTTACGAGTCCCTCAGAATTTCACAAGCAGCGCCCAGGCCATCCGAGGGCAGAAGGTGTAGAGCCTCAGCAGTATTTAAACGGCAGTAATGGGGTGGCAGCTGTTGGAGTCTGTTGCACTTGGCAGACATTCATTGAAACCTTTTGGTTTAAGAGCACAGCAGGGGAGGGGCAACCATTTGTCTTGGCTTGACACCCCTTAAGCAGTTAGTCCTCTTGGGAGGGGGCTCATTGGAGAGGGGCCTAATAGGGGGAAAAGATTGGGTGGACATTCAGCAACACTGGGAAGGGTGATTCCCGTAAAGTAGTATTGCCCAGATGACATGGGATTGTGCATCCTGGAGGAGGTTTCCTGTAATTCAGCGAAGAGGAGGTGGTGGAATAGTGGTGTTGTCACTGGACTGGTAATCCAGAAATTCAGGGTAATGCTCCGGGGACCTGCTGTTGAATCCCATCATGGCAGATGGTGGAATTTGAACTCAATAAAAATCTGGAATTAAAAGCCTAATGATGACCACAAAAATCCATTGCCGATTGGTGTAAAGACCCACCTAGCTCGCTAATGTACTTTAGGGAAGGAAATCTGCTGTCCTTACCTGGTCTGGCTTACATGTGACTCCAGACCCACAGCAATGTGGTTGACTATTAAATGCCCTCTAAACAAGGGCAATTGGGGATGGGCAATAAATGCTGGCCTAGCCAGTGATGCCCACGTCCCATGAATGAATAGGAAAAAAGAACTTGTGAGTGAGGGAGGGGCGGGTAAATGGAAAATGGACATCAGTGACCTGCAGGCGCAGCCTCATGACAGGGAAGCGACAGAAGGTGGCAGAGGGGACTGGGCACAGAGACCAGCTCGGAGATGGGGATACCCATAGCCAGGGTTTACAGAAAACGGATTAGCTACCTCCAGATGTTGGATCGGCAGTGTCACCCAAGATTGTGCCTGTCTCAAGAGCCTGTGCATGATCTGTGCATCATGCTGGCAGAGGGGGCGAGCTCCAATCGCATTGGTGGACATCTGATGCCAGTAGCTCTCAAGGTCACTGTGGCCCTTAATTTCTATGCCTCAGGCTCATTCCAGGGACCCACTGGAGAAATGTGCGACATCTCTCAATCAGCTGCACATTACTGCATCAAGGTGGTGACAGATGCGCTCTTCAGGAGGGCCAAGTAGCACATCAAGTTCAGACCCGATGCAGACAGTCAGACCGAGAGAGTCCAAGGCTTCGCATTGGGGCTGGATTCCCCCAGGTGCAAGGCTGCATGCTTTGGTCGTCAGGCCAGCCAGGGACTTTCATCAACCCAAAGGGATTTCACTCCCTCAATATCCAACTTGTCTGTGACCACCGCCAGTCTACGCTGCAGGTGTGAGCTCATTATCCTGGGAGCAGTTACAACACCTACACTCTCCAGCACTCTTCAGTTTCTCACTCCCCACCTTCCTCGTGTGCCTGCAGAAATGGGTATTTACCAGCAAGGGCTACCCACTGGAGAGATGGCCAACAGCACCAAAAAGGAACCCAAGGACTAAAGCTGGGGAACGCTGTAACGCCAGCCACACCACAACCAGAGTAACCATCAAGCAGATCATCAGTTGGCTCAAAGCAAGATTTGATGCCTGGACTGACCAGGTGGCATGCTTCAATATGCCCCAGTGAGGTTCTCCAGGATCGTGATGGCTTGTTGAGCTTTATGCAACCTGATGATGCAGAGGTCCGAGGTCCTGGCTGCTGAAGTACAAGGCATCCTCAGATAAGGAGGAAGGTGAGGAAGCCAAAGAGGAGCCGCAGCATCCTGATAGACATGCAGGCCACTTGAAGGGCGTTAAGATATAGGCACGGGGAGGCCCAAGGGGCACTTATCCTCAGCCGTCTCTCCAGACCCTTACCACTTCAGCAATCCAGCCAAATAAAGATCCACACTCCAAGCACACATTCACCTCTACTGAAAGCACAGACACTCTCGTCCACTAACACCTGATGCATCCGCAATGTGCAAATGATGAACACACGCACCATGGACAACCTTTAGGCTGATACTTCCAACTCTTGTACTTCCACATGGCCACCACCACTACATTGGATGATCATAACAAAATTTAACATGTATAATATTAACAGTTGCACACTAGTTGATAGTCTTTACTTTAAGAAGAATCCATGAAGCTCAAGTGCATCCAGAGCATTTTCTTGAATTTCTTACGTGTGCTCCTACACGGTGCTCCCCCCTTTACTGCCAGCTAGGCCTTTTAGGTGGTAGCGGTGGTTGGTTTGGAAGGCGCTGTCGAAGAAGCTTTGGTGAGTTGCTACAGTACATCTTGTAGTTGATGCACACTGCTGCTACTGTGCCTCAGTGGTGGAGGGGTGAATGTTGAAGATGGTGAATAGGGTGAATAGTCAAACAGGCTGCTGTGAGCTGGAGCGTGTCGAGCTTCTTGAGTGTTGCTGGAACTGCACTCATCCAGATAGGTGGAGGCAGTGGCGTAGTGTTATTGTCACTGAGCTAGTAATCCAGAGACCCAGGGTAATGCTCTGGGGACCTGGGTTCAAACCCACCATGGCAGATGGTGGAATGTGAATTCAATAAAAATCTGGAATTAAAAGTCTAAGGATGACCATGAAACCATTGTCAACTGTTGTAAAAACCCATCTGGATCACTAACGTCCTCTAAGGAAGGAAATCTGCCATTGTCACCTGGTCTGGCCTCCATGTGACTCCAGACCCACAGCAATGTGGCTGACTCTTAAATCCCGTCTGAAATGGCCTAGCAAGCCACTCAGTAGTAACAAAGTCACAAAAACGGACGGATCACCTGGCATCACCGGTGCAGTGGTGGTGACCTGGGAGACATCTTACTAACATCTGGGGGCTAGTGCCAAAATTGGGAGAGCTGTCTCACAGACTAGTCAAGCAACAGCCTGATATAGTCATCCTCACGGAATCATACTGGGACAAATGATGTCCCAGACATCACCATCCCTGGGTATGTCCTGTCCCACCGGCAGGACAGGCCCAGCAGAGCAGGCGGCACAGTAGGTATACAGTCAGGAGGCAGTTGCCCTGGGAGTCCTCAACATTGATTCCAGACCTCATGAAGTCTCATGGCATCAGGTCAAACATGGGCAAGGAAACCTCCTACTGAATACCATATACCTGTTTACCATGTTCCTCAGCTGATGAAACAGTACTACTCCATATTGAACACCACTTGGAGGAAGCATTGAGGGTGGCAAGGGCGCAGAATATACTCTGGGTGGGGGACTTCAATGTCCATCACCAAGAGTGGCTCAGTAACATCACTACTGATGGAACTGGCCGAGTCCTAAAGGACATAGCTGCTAGACTGGGTCTGCGGCAGGTGGTGAGGGAACCTACAAGTGGAAAAACATACTTGACCACATCCTCACCAATCTGCCTGCTGCAGATGCATCTGTCCATTACATTATCAGTAAGAGTGACCACCGCACAGTCATTGTGGAGACAAAGTCCTGCCTTCACATTGAGGATACACTCCATCGTGTTGTGTGGCACTACCACTGTGCTAAATGGGATAGATTTCGAACATATCTAGCAACTCAAGATTGGGCATCCATGCGGTGCTGTGGGCCATTGGCAGCAGCAGAATTGTACTCGAACACAATCTGTAACTTCATGGCCCAGCATATCCCCCACTCTACCATTACCATCAAGCCAGGGGATCAACCCTGGTTCAATGAAGAGTGCAGGAGGGCATGCCAGGAGCATCACTAGGCATACCTAAAAATGAGGTGTCAACCTGGTGAAGCCATAACACAAGACTACTTGTGTGCCAAACAGCATAAGCAGCAAGTGATAGACAGAGCTAAGCGATCCTACAACCAACGGATCAAATCTAAGATCTGCAGTCCTGTCACATCCAGTCATGAATGGTGGTGGACAATTAAACAACTCACTGGAGGAGGAGGCTCCACATGTATCCCCATCCTCAATGATAGAGGAGTCCAGCACATCAGTGCAAAGGGTAAGGCTGAAGTACTTGCTACACTCTTCAGCCAGAAGTGCCAAGTGGTTGATCAATCTCGGCCTCCTCCGGAAGTCCCCAGCATCACAGATGCCAGTCTTCAGCCAATTCGATTCACTCCACGTGATATCAAGAAACGGCTGAAGGCTATGGGCCCTGACAATATTCCGGCAATAGTACTGAAGGCTTTATGCCAGAACTTGCCCTACTGCTGTGGTAACTAGATTTGTTGTCCCTCCCTCCTGTCAATCAACCACCATGCGACGCAGTTGCTGAGGCTTCGACCAATAAGCTTCTTGCGCAGGCTTTGAGTCGGGACATGTTTTCCGACAGTGAGATGGTGACAAACATATAAGCGTCTCTACATGTGTCCTGAATAAAAGTTAAACCGTTTTGCACCAAACCTGCTCCTCCCTCAAGTTATTACAGCTATATATTCAAGTCTTTCATTTTTCTTCCCTTATTTAAGCCCAGGCTTGGGAATTCTTAGAAGATGAGAAAATACAGAAGAGAAAACACAACACGGAGCATGGCTGCAAATTGTGTTGAAGTGTACACTAGAAACAGAATTATGGTGCAAAGACTAGGGGCGGAATTTTACGGCAGCAGGATTTTACGTTCCCGCCGCAGTCAATGGAGTTTAGAATGGCTCGCCGCATTTTACGGCCCCGTCCCCACCGAGACAGAGGCCGCAAAATTCCGTCCTAGGACTGGAAACTCCGACAGAAACTTACACAGTGGGGTGAAGAGATAATTTAGCTCACTTTAGTTCAGACCATGGAATCGTTCCTGCAGATCATGGCATCTGGTGTACAGGTGTGGATATGGCTGAGGTACTCGTCATGACAAGGCTTTGCAAAGTAGATTGTTCTGCATTTAGGCAGCTGCTGAAGCAGCAGCACACCCTGGTTTGGCAATATTTGCGATGTGGTTGAATAAATGTGCTGATAGCATGTTTGACAAACTCAATGCTGTAGTCGGGGCATGCAATATTTGTGAGGAGGACTGGTATTCACTGAAGCACAGATAAATACCAACAATTAAGGCAGTAGACATTGATTATGCACAGTGCCCAACAAAATTATGTAAATATTTATAAAGAAAACATTTACTTTTCCATAATGTACAGTGATAAGAAGGCATCACCACTCTGTGTGAGGCTGTATAGTGTAGACAGACAAGTCTCATCTTTTTGTAACATTGCGAAGATTGAGAATATATCTATCAAATCAGAACAAATATGTACATAAAAGAGACCCACATGAAACACTTCAGGAAATACTCCTGCAGCAAAGTAACTACAAAGTGAAGGGTGGAGTTTAAAATAAATCTACACCCTTTTCTGCAAAGCTTTTAAAACAAATGTTCAATACGGTTTCTGAGGAGTTGTACGTAACTGCACATTATTTTCTAAGGGTGGAAATGTATTGTCACACAAAATAACAGCGTACCTTAATAGAATGCGGAAGGTGCAATTTCTAATACCCTAAGCAACAGGAAAGATGATGCTTGATACTGACATCTTCACATATAGTTGAATAATTTGAATGTTATAGCGTCTTATCTCTTCGTCAGCAAGAGGAGTTCACAGCGTTCCAAGATAAATATGGATGAGGAAAGTAATTTTATCAAATTGAATTAGTAAAATTTATAGGGTTTTTTTTTGTCTTCAGCAGTCTTAATACAAAGCTTTGTGCATTAGAATCATTTACCAGGAATTTTGGGGTGACCCCTCCCCTGACCACCACACAACTTTATGTCCACTATTTGTAATGAGCACTGGTTAGCTCAGTCAGCTAGATCATTAGTATGTGGTTCAGAGTAGCACCAGCAGTGCTAGCTCAGTTTCTGCTCTGACTGCTTATAGTTGGGGCTTTGGACCTGTCCCCTCACCATGCCCTGGAAAGTGGGAGGCAATGACAAACCATTACTGACAAGGAAACAGCTCAGGATAAAGTACCAGCAGAAGACCTGCCTTTGGGCAGAGCACTTATGGAATTGTAATGAATGGAAAATTGTGGAGCCTGTTCCTGAATTTGTAATTCATGCTTCCAGCATGAAAAGTTCTGAATTATGAGTGTGGAAGATAAACAGTTACACCATTATTCTAAATTACAGTATCCAACAGTCTTTTTTAAAAGCCCCAAAGCTTCGGCCTCTACTATCCTATCTTGAAGTCCATCTCAAATCTAATTACTGTTCTCATGAAGAAGAATTTCAGCCCCCAGCCAGTCACCTCCTTATTGTTGGGACATTAGTAATTGTACCCTCCGCTTCTCATTAAGGTGAGCTGTCAATTTGTATGACGATACACTTGTAATTTGTGACAGCTTGAATAGCCCATAATTCTCACAGCTCAACTCAATCCTCTAACACTGAGGGTTGAAGTATAACTTACAGATCCACTTGCAGCAGGGGAAGCCGGCAGCAGTTCAGGAACATGAAAGTTCATGGAGCAGGATTTTCCTCGACTTTTTAACAACCAGCCGAGGGGGAGAAGGGTGAGAGGGTCCTCGAAGGTGGTGGAGATGTGGATGAAGCCCTTACACTGGCCAGGCGAGGCAGGCATGCTCAGGAGGCCCTCATAGCTGCTAGATTTGTGGAGGATGATGACGACGTGCAGTGAGGAGACCCCACAGCTCCTCACATTGCATTGGTGAATGTTTGACTTCAGTCTGGCTTATTGCAATGCACATACCCTCTGTGATAATGCTCCTGTCATAGCAAAGCAGTGGAGGCCCTAATAGTAGCTCGCCTGCAGGAGGATGATGACAACTGCAGTGAGGACGCTCCATAGATCTTCACATAACCTCTGAGAATGTCTGGCTCCTGTCTGGCTGAGGGCAGCTCACTTGTGCCCTGTGGTGAGGGTCATAACATACAGACACAACATGAAACTTTAGAAGCATCTGACCCTTCGTCCGTCTTCAGCACCTGAGACCTTCAGGAGCACAGCGTCACTGGTCACAGATGCTGAAGAGATGGGGGCCAGCCCCACTTTAAAGGTGCTGAGAGCACACAGAGAAAATGAGGGAACTCTGTGACGCCTGCCCACTACATTCTGGTGGCAATCATGAGCACCACTGAGGTGCAGGCATCAGTAATGTGTCCAGAGAGTATGAGTCCGGATGATCACTTTGGTCTGAAGGCTACACAAAGCACAGGGAAGAAGCCCTGGACTGAGGCACCTGCCTCTATCAGTGCAGAAAGGTTTCACATCTGAGTGGCGTGCCCAAGCTGTGCAACTACATCTCCTTAACTTCCCTAACCCTGCTGCTACATCTTGGTGCTCTCTGGACATCCACAGCAGAGGTGGAGGCAGCCTGCTGACTGCGACGCCCTGTCTGTGATAACCTTGGTGGGCATCCTCTGGAGGGCCGAGACTTGGAGGACCCCGGCATGCTTTCGGGGTCCTGCTGTGTGGCAGTGGCACCCTCCTGTGGAGCTGGAGCTGCTGAGGCCACAGGGAGGGGATTGGGATGGGCTGGACACTCCCGGAGTCACCTGGGTGGATGACCCCGGTGGCAGAGGGACACCTGCTGATCCTCCTCCCTATGGGTGCCCAAGGGTGCCAAACTGACTCCTTGAGGAGAAGGGGTAACTGGAGTGAGATCAGGCTGCCTTGCACCCCTCTAGCGTACACACTTTTGGAGGCCCACTATGGCATCAGTGTTGAGCCCACGCAGCAGTGCAGGAACGATGTTCTGGACCAAGGTGTCCGTGGCGTCCTACCACTGTTGACCTCAATGTATTTGCATGCCAGCACTATCACCTCAGCCTGAAGGCAGACGGACTCTTCCGTAATGCCTTGCAATCTGAGGAGTGCAGCGGACATCCTTTCCTGTTGTTCTCTAGCTTGCCTTTACAGCTCCAGCAATTGTGACATGACCGAGTCCAGAGGCTCATCATCTGACTCAGGCTCAGCAAATTTCTGGCCTCCTGCAATCCTCTAAGTGCCGGAGACCTGGGAAATCCCTGCTTCCGCCTGCTGTGGATCAGAGAGTGTGATGTGCTTACCAGATTGTGATCCTGAGGCTATTGTAAAGCTAGGTCCCACCGACATCAGTGGTAGGGAAACTACTGGAAATAATTCTGAGGGACAGGATTAATCTCCACTTGGAGAGGCAGGGATTAATCAGGTATAGTCAACATAGCTTTGTTAGGGGGAGATCATGTTTAACAAATTTGGTTGAATTTTTCAAGGAGGTGACTAGTTGTGTAGATGAGTGTAGTGCAGTTGATGTAGTCTACATGGACTTTAGTAAGGCTTTTGACAAGGTCCCAAATGGGAGAATGGTCAAGAAGGTAAGAGCCATGGGATCCAGGGCAACTTGGCAAATGGATCCAAAATTGGCTTAGTGGCTGGAGGCAGAGGGTGATGGCCAAAGGTCATTTTTGCGATTGGAAGCCTGTAACAAGTGGTATACCACAGGGATCTGGGACCCTTGCTGTTTATAGTGTACATTAATGATTTAGACGTGAATATAGGAGGTATGATCAGTAAGTTCACAGATGACACGAAAATTGGTTGTGTCGAAAATAGTGAGAAGGAAAGCCTTAGATTACGAGACGATATAGATGGGCTGGTAAGATGGGCAGAGCAGTGGCAAATGGAATTAAACCCTGAGAAGTGTGAGATGATGCATTTTGGGAGGACTAACATAGCAAGGGAATACACAATGAATGGTAGGACCCTAGGAAGTACAGAGAATCAGAGAGATCTTGGTGTACATGTCCATAGGTCGCTGAAGGTAGCAGCACAGGTAGGTAAGGTGGTTAAGAAGGCATATGGAGTACTTGCCTTTATTAGCCGAGGCAAAGAATATAAGAGCAGGGAGGTTATGTTGGAGCTGTATAAAACGCTGGTTAGGCCACAGCTGGAGTAGTGTGTGCAGTTCTGGTCGCCACACTATAGGAAGGATGTGATTGCACTGGAGAGGGTGCAGAGGAGATTCATCAAGTTGTTGCCTGGGCTGGAGCGTTTCAGCCGTGAAGAGAGGCTGGATAGGCTGGGGTTGTTTTCCTTCAAGCAGGGAAGGCTGAGGGGAAACCTGATAGAGGTATACAAAATTATGAGAGGCGTAGATAGGGTAGATAGGAAGAAACTTTTCCCCTTAGCGGAAGTGTCAATAACCAGGGGGCATAGATTTAAGGTAAGGGGCAGGGGGTTTAGAGGGGATTTGAGGAAAAGCTTTTTCACCCAGAGGATGGTTAGAATCTGGAACACACTGCCTGAGCGGGTGGTAGAGGCAGGAACCCTCACAACATTTAAGGAGTATTTAGATGAGCACTTGAAATGCCATAGCATACAGGGCTATGAGCCAAGTGCTGGAAATGGGACTAAAATAGATAGATACTTGATGGCTGGCATGAGCACAATGGGCCGAAAGGCCTGTTTCTCTGCTGTATAACTCTATGACCCTATGACTCTATGAGGTGTGTCTCTGCACTGGTGGAGGGTGTGGGTGAGTGCTGTGATGGGTCTTCAAGGGCCTTCACTATCTTCTTCAGAGGTTTCTTCAGGGCTTGATTGGAGGCCCTGGGTCATGGACTCTGTCGGCTGTTTGGCAGATGTGCCTGCAGAAGCAAGGGGAGTTAATTAGTGCATGGCAGTGGCCTGTGAAACAGGACACATCACTCACAGCATGGTTGTCTGATGGATGTTGCACTGTTGGACCCTCACTTCGTAGAGTACCGCTGACCTCACCGTCAGCACAGGACTGGTCAAGGTCATCGCCGGCCAGTTGGGTGACTCTGTTTTCAAAGTCCGTGAGGACCTTGATTTCAGGCATTCCTCCACCAGTCTGCAACTTCTCCCTCTTGTTGGGTGCCAGCTTGTCCTGCATGAATACAGATGGAGAGACTGTAAGCAGGACACCTACCAGGCCAGATGATAAGTATGCCTGGCATGTGTGGGTGGTGAATGGCCCCATGGATATGATGAGGACAATGGAGGTGTATGTGAGAGACTGAATGATGATGTCCCTCTTGAACTGGCAGTGAGTGAGATCCCTGTGAATGCGTGATCGGTTTATGAGTGTCTGAGTTGAGAGTTTGGGAAGAGTTACTGACCCTTTCGGAAGGAAGAGATCATTCATTCTCTTGCGGCACTGGGTGGCTGTGCCCTTTTGAAGGGCATTGGCACTGACCATCGCTGCCACCTCCTCCCAAGCCTGGTTGGTCACACCGCTGCCCATCCTGCAGCCAGAGCAGGGGTAGAAGGCATTGCGGTGGGCCTCCACGTCATCCAAAAGGTGTTCCAGTGACGCATCACTAAACCTGGAGTCTGTAGTCTTCTTGCCTTTTGTGGACATCTTCTCTGCAGTAGTCGAGGCCTGGAAGCACTGAGATGTGTGCACGCAGCTGCACTTTAAATATGGCACCCAGCATGATGAAGCAGCGAGGTGTCGACGGACAGGCAAATAAGAGCCCGCCCAGCATGGAAATGGCATGTTTCCCAGGAATGCATAAATAACGTGGTGGGTTTGGGACGATGCAGCGTGAAAAGCCATCATTGCAGCCACACGGCACTTAGCGCAAATCTAGGACGATTCTGCCCTATGATTCCCTGTACCTATGGGAATCCAGCCAGGAGAGCAAGTCCGAGTTGCCTCTCATTCTGTAATTCTAAGTGCCCTTTCACCTAGGAGCTGCACTTGTACACAGCAGATTATGATACCCTACTGGTGTCATCAGAGATTCCTGTGAGTAGCCAGATGGGGAAGATTCAAAGCCGCAGTGACCTTGACCGCCACTGGCAATGCATGCCCACCTAATCCATTTGTTCCAGGAGGTTGAAAATGTCAACAATGGCCTGCCATTAAAGTCTGAGTTTCTGAGGCACTGTTTGGTCATGTTCAGAAAGCTCATCTTCTCCCTGTATACACTGTATTGGGGGTATAGCCTCTAGAGAGCTGGAGCTCTGTGTTCATTCCCTCTCTCCTCTAGAGTGGGAGGTGGCTGAGGAAAACATAAAAACATAAGAAATAAGAGCTGGAGCAGGCAAATCAACTCCTAAAGCCTGCTTCACTGTAGGCTGATCTAATTGTGGCCTCAACTGAACTTTCTTGCCTGCCCTCATAACCTTTGACTCCTTATTGATCAAAAATATGCCTAACTCAGCCTTGAATATATTCAATGACCCAGACACCACTGCTCTGGGGTAAAGAATTCCAAGGAATAACAACCATCTGAGAGCAAAAATTCCTCCCCATCTCTTGTCTTACATGGACGACCCTTCATTTTGAAACTGTGCCCCCCTAGTTCTAGATTCCCCAACGAGGGTCAACATCTTCTCAGTATCTACTCTGTCAAGCCGCTTCAGAATCTTACATGTTTCATTAAGATCACCTCTCACTGTTCTAAACCCCGATGAGTAAAGGCCCAACCTACTCAAGCCTGATGAGCTGAATGCCCTACTCCTGCTCCTATATCTTCTGATCTTACTTCTAGCACTGCTATGAAGGCCTATCCGGCTTTCCTGGGGCAGGTTACACCACAGGCCATACCTGTGCAGCCTGCGTGGCATTGTCCAGGAACATGCTCCCTGCACGTGCCAGAACACAGTGAATTGGCGTTAACCTGATGTCACACAACCCAGCTGGCTGGTGTGATACTATGTTCCCAAACATGGGCACCCCAGGTTCTGGTAATGCCGGGCTTTGGTCACGCTTGAAAAAAGCATGAAGCAGCAAGTTAGGATAATAGAATCACAAAATGCTTACAGCGCAGAGGGAGACCATTCAGATCACCATTTTCATGCTGTTTCTCTGCAATAGCAACTCAGCTAATCCCACTGCCTCGCTCTTTCCCCATAGCCCTGTAAACGTTTTTTTCTCTTCACGTGCTTATCCAGTTCTCCTTTGAAAGTCCACGATTGAATCTGACTCCACCACACTCTCAGGGAATGCATTCCAGGAACTCCTGCAGCAATGCCCTTGGGCTGAGATAATTGGCCTCCAACAGCCACAACCATCTTCCTTTGTGCTAGGTATGACTCCGACCACAGGAGAGTTTTCCCCCTGATTCCCATTGACTCCAGGTTTGCTAGGCTTCCCCTTGATGCCACACTCGGTCAAATGCGGCCTTGATGTCAAGGGCAGTCGCTCTCAGCTTACTTCAGGAGTTCAGCTCTTTTGCTCATTTTTGGATCAAGGCTGTAATGAAGTCAGGAACTGAGTGGTCATGGCAGAAACCAAAATGAGCAGATTGTTTCTGTGTAAGTGCCACTTGATAGCACTGTTGACAACACCTTCCGCAACCTTGCTTATAGGATGGTAATTGGCTGGATTGGATTTGTCCTGGTATTTGTGAACAGGGCATACCTGGGCAATTTTCCATATTGGTGGTTAGATGCCAGTTGGTGTTGTAGCTGTATTGGAACAGCTTGTCTAAGAGTGTGGTTAGTTCTGAAGCACAAGTTGTCACTATTACTGGTGGGATATTGTCACGGCCCATAGACTTGCAGTATCCAGTGCATTCAGCCATTTCTTGATATAAATGGAATAATCGAATTGGCTGAAGACTGGCTGGATTTACAAGGGCCGCAGGTGCATGGAAACACAACCACCTGCAAGTTCCCCTTCAAGTCATACATCATCCTGACTTATAAATATATCGACTTTCCTCCACTGTCGCTGGGTCAAAATCCTGGAACTCCCTCCGTAAAAGCACTGTGTGTGTACCTACACCACATGGGCTGCAGCGGCTCAAGAAGGCAGCTCACCACCACCTTCTCAAAGGCAATTATGGATGGGCAATAAATGCTGGCCTTGCCAGCGAAGCCAACATCGCTTAAAAAAAAATTTTGAAGGTGTGTAAGGCAAGAAGATGTCATCATGCTCAATGTTTTCAGTGATGTTGAATGCTAAGGATCAGACCCCTATGTCTCCCTGAACCGCTGTGTAACTAAACTTCAGAAGGTCTCAATTAGGTAGTCCTTTCTTTTTGCATCAGCTCCAATTCTGCTAGAATTTTTTAAGTCCTTCACTTTTAGTCTGTTTCCAAGTGGCCTTGTAATACTGAGCTTTTTTGTTCGGAATGTTTCAAAACAAATTTGCTATAATGGATAAACAAAATAATTCCCTAAAATTATACCCAAAAATCATTTCCTAATGAAAGAATTCAGAATTATTGCAAAAATAATCTCTAAAAGTAACAGGAAATTATAAAAATGCACCATATTTAAGCGCTTGAAGTAAAGCTAACTTCACGTATCTAGGGCCGGAATGATCCAGCCCAGTTGGCGGCAGGAGGCATAGCGGGCGCGGGGGTGCAGATGCTAATATGGTGAGAAAGCCAAAAATCGGTGTCACACCAGCGTGAAAGCACAGCAGGATCACCCAATGGTGTCCGCCTTGGGGAATGCAAATGGGATGCAAAGTAAGGCCCAACCGGAACCGTTACCCCACGCCAGATTTACCGTTACGCCAGTGGGAAAACACGTCGGCCCAGAACACGCCTGGACAAGTGTGACGTGCAGAAGCCGGGACTTACTGTTAGGGCCTTGCTCAGATCACGGACTTCCGAGGAGAAGAAGATGCTGGAGCCCAACAGCTACCGGACTCTGGAGGAACACATGCATCACATTCTCATGGACATGGCTCCACCACAAAGCAGCTCACGGAAGGTGGGAGGTCTCCTTTCATGCTTTGAGTCTGCTTCAGGACATCACAGTCTTGGCCATGGGCTACTACAAATGATCGTTGAGGGTCGGGGAGAGGAAAGTCTAGGTGAGTGGGAAAAGAAGGCGTACCGGGTGGGCAGGTGAGGTTGGGATGGGAGAGGAGGGAGTACGGGGGAAGGAGGGTGTAACGGGGGAGAATGCAGCAAGTGGGGAAATGGATGTCAGGGGGTAGGAAGGTGTAAGGGAGGGATTTCAGAGGCGGCTAAAGAGTTCGGAGGGGTGAAGGTGTCCGGGGGGAGGAAGGTGTTCGAAGGGGGGAAGATGTCCAGGAGGAGGAGGGAGTTCAGAGAGGGGAAGGTATCCAGAGGAGGAAGGAGTTCAAAAAGGGGGAAGGAGGTGCCCAGGGGGAGGAGGGAACTCGGAGGGGGAAGGTGTCTGGGGGGAGGAGGGAGTTCAGGTGGTGAAGGTGTCCGGGGGTAGGAGGAAGTAAGGGTGGAGGAGGGAGTAAGGGGGTGGGGTGTGATGTCCAGGTGAACGTGCGAGGCAGGAGTCTGTGGAGTCAATGATTGCCTCCTGAGGAGCAAAATGAATGTAGATATGGTAGAAGGGGTGGTAATTACAGGAGGTGGCAGATTGAGCTGGAAGGGTGGGAGGGTGAGGGTGAATCGGTAACGGTAGAAGGGGCAGCGAGGATGATTGATGAGGACTTGGAGGCAGACATGAACCCTGGAGGGTGGGAGTGAGGAGGTTGGGGAGGTCAATGTGGATGGGGGTGAGATTCTCAGGAAGATAGGGAATGTGCACGTTCACCTGGACATCCTGGAAAAACAAGGGTTTGGGTTGATAGGTGACGGAGGGGAGGTGGAAGGTGATGCCAGGGGGTCGACAGTGTTGGGGGAAAGGACATAGGTGACTGGGGGAGGGGAAGGGACGGGGCAGCAAACAGTATACCTCACTACTACCATTATTGTCAAAACCGAAAGTGAGCGGAGTCTATTGTTGGACAGGCACAGATGCTGCATGGGAGTGTGATCAGTGGGTGGGCGGAGATGCAGGTCAGCTCAGATGGACAACTGAAAGTGAACCCCACCAGGTAGCATTGAAAATGTTCAGGACATTGAGATGAGTGTGATGGATGAAGGTTCCACATGTGTGGGAGAGTGCTTGCACGAGGCTCCAAAAGGCCCTGCCACACACACACACACACACACTTCTCCAAAATCTCTCATGGTCCGGCTGCATGTAGCTGAACTGCTAATGTGGGGGGATGCAGTGGGAGGATTCGCAAAGCCTGTTAATGAAGCTAAAAGACAACATTGCACATTATTCAGTGAAAGTGAATATATTTTCAGATTATAAAGTGACAAAATGTGCTCATCCATGCAACCACTTGTGATCAGAATTTCTTAACTTTTCTAGGCCTGCCACTCCATGTAGGTGCTGCCCTGACATCTGCAGCAGGGGTGGCGACAGCTTGTGCAATGGTTGGCCCTGTTGCCTCTGATGACTTCAGCATGCGTTCTCTGGAGAGCCAAGACCTTGATGGCTTGCTTTGACTGTCCCCCTGTGAGCCAGCTGCTCCCTCTGTGGTGACAGAGGATGAGGTTGATGGGGGTCACCAACAAAGGGGACTTAGAGAGAGAGGACAGCCTCTGAGATTCCTGAGTAGATGACCCTGGGGTATCCATCTGCCATTGCTCCTCCCTTTGGGTGCCCAAGAGACCCGACCTGACTCCTTGAAGGGAAGGAGCGCCTGGAGGGACATCGAGGTGCCCTGTTTCCCTCTCACATTGCTGCTGCAGGAACTCACCCATGGCTACCGCGATGGAGTGCATGTCTGCGTGTTTCTCTGCGTTCTACTGGACCAGGGTCTCGATGGCATCTGCCATCCTTCCCATGCAGACTTCCATTGCACACTTGTGGGCACCACTTCATCAGAGAGCAGGCAAACGCACTCCTCCAACTCATGTGCCATTCTGTTGAGGGCTTCCAACAGCTCTGCATGATGTTGCCCCACCTCCTGCTGCCTATCCACGATGAGTTGGAAGGCCAAATCCGGAGGCTCGTCATCGGACCTCACAAATGCCTCTTCCCCAGCACTAATGAACCTGCCTCCTCCTGCTATGGACATGTGTCCATGTGGTGACCACCAGATTGTGAACCCGAGCCTGCTCTAGATCTAGGTCCCACCGAGGTGTGTGCCTCTGCACTGGTGGAGTGTGTGGGTAAGCGCCGTGACGGGTCTTCCAGGCTGCTTATTTCCAGTTCTTCAATGGAGGATGAGTCCTCTTGGCTGGAGGTGAGGTCATGGATGGAGCTGAGGGACTGGTTGGCTGAGGGTGTCGGTTGTTTGGTGGAGCTCCCTGTGAACCAAAGTAGAGCTAATTAGTGCATGGCAGCAGAGTCAAAAACAGGAGAGGGGGCACTCACATTTGCATTGAGGGGGGATGATGTGGTGCGGGATCCTCACAAGGGTGTTGTCTGGTGACCTTACTGTCGCCGCAGGCATGGTCCACGTCCTCACCAGTCAGCGCAATGGCACACTCCTCCAAGTGACTGAGGGGCCCAATATAGGCTCCAACCCTGGTCTGGGACCTCTCCCTGCTGTTGTGAGCCAGCTTCTCCTACATAAAAAGAGATGGAGAATGTGTGAGCAGGACGCATGGCACTGCATGGAATGTTTGTGCGGTGAGCGGAGCAATGGACAGGATGAAGACGCAAGCTCAAGAGGTTATGAGCTTGATGGAGATGTGAGGGTGTGTATGAGAGTTAATGGTGTTGTCCCTTGAGGTGTGAGAGCTGTGTGGATACGTGATGGGTTTGGGACTATGTGAGTTGTGATTGATGAGGTGGTTGACTTACCCTGATGAGATCATTCATCCTCTTCCTACACTGAATGACTGACCTCCTCTGTGTTCCGGTGGCACTGACAACCACTGCCACCACCTGCCAAGCCGGATTGGTGACTACGGTGGTCCTCCTGCAACCACAGTAAGGGTCGAGGAAATTGTGGCAGGCTTCCACTGAGCCCAGCAGGCGCCCCAGAGAGGTGTCACTAAATTTGGGGATTGCCGCCTTCCTTCCTTTCGGGGCCATCTGTCGCCTGGAGCAGTCCTGGTCTGTAGACATGAAGTAGGCTGCGCTCTGGTGCGCTTTAAATATGGCGCCCAGAACAAGGAAGCACTGAGGTCATGGTGTGGCGGGAAAATCCAAGCCCGCCCACCAACGAAATCGAGCATTTCCCGTGAATGCATTACTAATGAGCTGGGACATGCCGGGAAGGGGACAATAAGGCACAAAAACCCGCCAATTTGGCCGGCGGATAAAGCAATTTTTTTAACGCCCACTACCGCACTTAGTGCAAATCTGGGACAATTCCGCCCTAATAGATGATAAGCTGAATTGGAGGGAACAATGTATAGATGTGGTGACCAAGAGTCATGCATTAATATCTCAGAAAATTAAAATCCTTTTCAATAGATCCCACAGTCATGAAACTCTTTTAACTGCTGTAGTTTGAGAGTGCTATTCTTATTGGGTTTCTCACCTGGTACTGTTGCTGTAGTAAAGCAGACTCTTTAAGAGCACAGAGATTATTGAACCAAGCAGGAACAGTATTTGATGAGCAGATCTCATTTGACGAAATCTGCTCTTGAAGAATTTTGCCAAAAGTAAGAGCATTATGAACGATGAGATTCACCCCCTGACTCAGTGTGGACTCATCCCTCAGATGCAGGACAAATTGGTTCCTGAACTCATTTCTGTCCTTCCCTATAAAAACTTTTAACAGGAGTTTGATGTATGGATGAGGATATGCACTCAGGGTGGGGATCACTGACTGATTATCATAATGCATTGGACTAGTTTTTTATACATAGTTAATTAAAGTTAGATCTTTGTGATGGGATAATTTTCTTTATGTTACTGTTATTATTCAATTATATATATATATTATAATTTTAATGAATAAGCAATGTACCCAAAACAAATGAATAAAAATAAAGTGAAAAATAAGAACAATCCTGGACCAAAAGCCTGGAAATTACACCAACTGTTTGAAATTAATCTGCCTAACCTGCAACCTACCTTAGGTGCGGTGTTAGAAGAAGTCAGTGTTGCAAGATTCCTGCTTGAATAGGTGACCTATCAAGTATGAGTACAAACCAAATGTTTTGAAAGAACTGTGTGAGGGCTTGACGTGGATAAGTAATAACAGGTTGGCAAGCAAACTTTATGGCATGCATCTGTTCAATGTGTTGGATGTCTTTACTATGCCAAATTCCTTAAGGTGTCCTAAATCTTTTCCCAGTTCCTTCACACCTCTCACCATGTAAGGTTGTACTGTAATCTGCTGGCAAGGGTGATCTCATGGAACAGTACTTCCAGTTCCCAGCCACCAAATAGTTGAGGGGAGGCTTAGAGAGTGAAGTGGGGGGTTATGTGGAGTGGGGGGAGAGCTGCTGTGCCACTCTGTCACTTACCCACAGAATGCTTTGTATGCCTCCACTTTTGGTTAGCCAGCCACTGGCATTCTCCATTTCCATTTTTGGCCTCAGACATCCCCTGGTAGAATGAAATGTGAATTTTAAACACTTGCAGTCTTTTTAAAGGCTAAATAGCTTTTGGCCAGTTAACTCATCCCCTCAGCAACTGTAATCCTGTGTGGTTTTCTATGCACCCTCAACCACCATCACAGAATCACAGAATCACACAGTGCAGAAGAGGCCCTTCAGCCCATCGAGTCTGCACCGACACAAGAGAAACACCTGACCTCCTACCTAATCCCATTTACCAGCACTTGGCCCATAGCCTTGAATATTATGACGTGCCAAATGCTCATCCAAGTACTTTTTAAAGGATGTGAGGCAACTCATTTGGATTTGGTAAAATCATGGCACAGCTAGGTGAGGAGTTCACATATAACTGTGATACATTGATCTCACAAAGCATGTCAGCTTCAGTTTGGACACAGGCACATGAATGAAGGTAATGGATCAGATGCTAATTCTACAACCCAATAGAAAGAAAAATTGAACGGGTCATTAATGGGAGACAATCCATTAATGCCCTTCCTAAGGCCAAAAATAAACCCCAAAACAAAGCAGTCAGACATTCAGCAAGGACTGCACTCATTGCATTCTACATCCAGCTCCATTGCACTGGGACCAGAATATCCACCCTTAAGAGCTGTCCTGAGTGGATAATTGGATTGGAAATGGGCCAAAGGACTTTCATTGTCATCTGACTCTATCTTCTTAGCTTTTATTAATGTCTTAGAAAATTGAAAGGGTGATACATGCAGACAGACACTTTCTCAGATTCGACGAAGACTGGCACTAGTTCAACTTGTATTGTAAAACCCTAAGCCAGAGCCAGTCAGTTAGGGTGAGATTAACTTTGATTTCTGCAGGCTCTCCCACGATTTGAAGATACTAATTCCCACTATGTTGTCACTCTGAGGTTTGATCTATTTCTTCTGCCTACTATAGTTTGTCATTATAAATCATTGGATTAGCAACTGAACTGGCGTCATTTGAAACAGACACCAGGGGCAGGGTGCAGGGTTAAGTCCCAAGCCAGTGCAAACTCAGAAACAAAAGGACATATCAATGTAAACCTGAGCATGACCTTAATCATCAACATGCTCTCCAACATAGAAACAGGGGTCAGCCATTCAGCCCCTCATGCCCATTCAATCTTCAATCAGATCATGGCTGATCTGCACCTCAATTTAATTTATTCATCTTTGTTCCATTCTTGCCCCCCACCCCCAAAACACCATCCCCATCTACTTCCCATACTATCATCTCCCTTTTTACACTCTTAGACCAGTCAATCAAGTTAGGAAATAAAACCCCTAATGGTTCAGTGAGATTATTTGATTGATGGAACAGGCAGCTTCTGGAGAAAGTAGAAGCAGATTGTATTGATTCAATCAAGTGCAAATTAAGATTTCTTTCAGAAAATGCCATTTTGGGATGCAGTATATGAGTAATTTAAGATATGGGGGAGGAATTTCCCCTTGTCAGGCGGGCGCAGCGGGCAGGCCTGGGAGCAGCCACACAAGGATCCACCGCCCGTGATCGAGCACCGCCCGCAATTTCACGCTGGTTGGCCAATTAACGGCCAGCCAGCGTGAATCGTACACTGAAATGCTCAGCACTGCCTGGGTGGGGGAGAGGGAGGAGGGCAAGCGCAAAAGTCAGCGCACACGCGCGGGTGCACCCAATGAAAGCTCCCTGAAGGCACAGAGCTACCTCGGGGAGCCAAAGATTTTTAACTTTACAAATAAAGATTTTAAAATTAAGGAAAACATGTCCCCTCATGTGATTCTTAATCACTCTTCGAAACCTCATCCCGCCCGTGGATGAGGGTTTCACAAAAAATGCAAAGGCCGCTTGGCCTGTTCGCCCACCCGCCAACCATAAGGTTGGATGGGCAGCGAAAAATTCAATTTCATTAATTTATTAATGGGCTTAACAGCCCTCTTAATCGTCGGCGGGCGCACTGCCAACTCCCGCGCGTGCCCGCCAACCGAAATATCGCACAAGTGTGCGATGACGCGGGATGCTCGCTCGACGTCATCACGCGCTATTTCACGCTCATACATGTTGGGCGCATGCCCACCCACCGAGGTAAAAATTCAGCCCGTGATATATGGTAAGTGCAGCGTGCTTGGGAGTAATAGTTGACTTTGGCCATATGATTCTCAAAGCTTTCAAACACTGGCACATTCCTTTCCTCATGACTGGGTCTGTTGTAGACTAATTCATAGAGATTGATTGATATGATTCGTCAACAATTCCATTATAATTGTACCATGCGACTTCCAGGAAAATAGAAGGTGAACAAGCTGGAGCTTGGTCTTCTTTATTTATTTTTTTACATCTAGCAATTCCTATGTTTCAATATTCACATTGCAGACAGGCACATAAAATCCAAGTTTCAGTTTCTGGTTTGTAAATTAGTTGATCCCAGCTGTGCCAGAGGTAGGGCTATTAAAATAGATATCAGTATCCCTCACTGAGGGAGGAGATTTTTAGCCATGATTCCCATTACTCAATAGAAAGTATGGCATCAGGTGAAGACGGTGGTAGGGGGAAGATGGTGGCGGAAAATGGGTGGTATCAGATTGATCTCCATTGCAAGCAGTGCTTGGTATTTAATTCTATTGACTACAGTGAGACTGAATATAAGGCGCTGGGCATATCGGATGCCAATCCGATACCACCCATTTTACAGAATCTCCCAAGATGAATTTCTACCCCAGGGTCTGGCTTGCATTTGATGTGCCCTTCCTTCCAAGGCTAAAGAGCTTACCAATGCTCATGCCAGGGCTCACCTATGAATAATGGTCATTTGAAGAGAATTAGGGCCTGTGGAAGTGTATGTCAGATAGGCCATCCTCCTATCTGACGTACATTTCCACAGGCCCCAATTCTCTTCAAATGACCAGTGAGGAGGAAGGGAGGAGGAAAACTGGCCACAGAAGGAGGGAAACAATTTAAAACTATTCATGTTGCTGTGCACATGCACGGAAACCTCTTGGAAACAGGTTCTTCTGACATGTCAGCATAGATAAATATTACTTATCAGACACAAGCAGCAGTGTGTTTTAGTCAATGAAGTAAACAACACAAAGAACTTGCAGGTCATAAAATGAGATTTTAAAAAATAAATTCCACACAGAAAACACACATAATGAGGCAGGAACTTAAACTCAGAATATAGGAGAACAGACAGCTTAGATTTAGTTGCTACACAAAGAAAATGAAAAATACATGTCCAAGAACACAGTTGAGATTCTGACAAAAGGTCATCAACCTAAAACGTTAACTCTGGCCCAGGTTTTCACCATGGCGGAAAGCCTCTCCATCGTGGCACAAATCCCGGGAATGGGAAACGGAAATGGGCCTTCTGCCCAGCCCGCCTCAGCACGTGGCAGCCTCCACACTCATTCCGGGGGTGGCGGACCTGACTTCCAATCCAGCCCACACCCCCAGAACGATTATCGAACCTGCAGGCGGCCATTTTTAAAGGTCCAGCTCTCAGAGCCGGGAGCTCTATTGTCTCTGCGCAATCGACCCAGGGGTGAAAATTTGGGCCTTTGTTTTTCCCTCCACAGACGCTGACCTGCTGAATATTTCCAACATTTGCTGTTTTTGGCTGTAAAGCAGTTTGGGACATGGTGAAAAGTGCTGTAGAAATGCAAATCTATATTGAAATTCAACAGGATAGATATTTTGCAGATGACTGAATTGAAGGCATGAGAGCAGGGTTGTGTATAGAACTGTTTGAACGTGGAGACAGCCAGATGGGACACATATGCCAATCCTTTACATTAATTTACAGATTTACAATGCATTATCATACAGTTCTAAAATTTATTTCACTTCTACCTTCAGAGTAACACAAAACAAATTAAAAGACACAGGAAGCTCCATTCCCACTCTAACACATCAGCATAAATATCTGATGCCACATTTTATACTAAATTGCAATCACTTTCCAGATCATTGAATGCTCTGTAGCATGCCTCTTAATTTCAAGGGGAATATTTTCCTCTCTTTGTTGTTTTTACAATAAACAAACATGAGATTATATGCCATTTCTGCATTTTGTCTTCACACCTTCACTGAAATTAGAGAACTGTGGAAACTAGAGCCCAACCTTTTCCAAGTCCCACAATTGACATTATTAATGAGCTGAATCAATATTTCCATAATAATAATTGAACTGCTTAACTTCGATAGATTAAATAGGTTGTTGAAGGAAAGGAGGATAAAAAGGATATGAGGACAGAGTGAGCATGGGGGATTAGCACTGCTGCTCTTATGAAGGATGGACACCAGTACAGACAGGTTGTGCTGTTTTCACATTGTAATTCTATGTAAAATACTGAGGGTGATGAAAACAGAAGAAGACATGCTCAGAAACAATATGTTGTACATTCCAGCGTACCGTAGCTTAACTGCTATCTTACATAGCTTTATCATTGGTCTTTCCTACAAAACTAGTCCACACAAAACTGAAATAAAACTCAAAACATGTTAGATGATATCTCTACAACAAGATGTCTCTTAGCATTCTTAGTGACCCTATGGGAAAAACTTTCCCCGCGTTGGGTGGGAAGTGCAGGAGTGGGCGCGGGCGGGCGTGCCTTCAATCGGCACCCCTGATCAGGGGCGCACCGCCATTTTACATGGGCGGGCCTTAACTGGCCCGCCCAACATGATGTCCACCCAGAAGCGCTATACGCTCCCTGTGCGGGCGGGTGGGAGGGATTCCCTCAGCCGGGAGTGCGCTCTTTCGCCCATGCGCGCGAATGAGCGCCCAGATCTCCCTGAGATTAAGTGCTGCCTCGGGGAGATCGGCTCGGAATTGAAATTTGTAATACAAATGATTTTTTTAAATCCCTGACATATCCCCTCATGTGACACTGTCGCATGAATTGGGACATGTCCATAACTTTTATTGAAGCCTTTAATAAAAATGTAAATACCTTCATGAAACCTCATCCTGCCCGTGGATGAGGTTTGATGCTTTTTCCGAAGCCCGCCAGGGCTCCTTAAGCTTGAACGGGCAGGCCCATTAATGACTTTAATTAGTTTTTCAATGGCCTCAATGGGCTGTTGACAGGTCGGCGGGCGCGCAACTGACTAGGCCGCGCCCCCGCCGACCTGAAAGTGGAAATGATGTGGGGTGACATCAGGAGTTTCACCCAACATCATCCCGCATCATTTTACACGTCGACAAGCAGGCCCCAGCCCCGCTCGCCGACCAGAAGATCTCTATAAGTTGTGCTTCTTCTAGTCCCTACCCTGCTATTACATCTGAGTAATATGAGAGAAGCACCAAGTTGTTGTAAGTCTCAAGGGATGCAGGGATATGAGGTGGAACCACTTTAGCAAAGGCACTGTCTGCTAGTTCCTGCCTGCTAATTTTTTAACCCTTTGAAGGTCCTGTGTGATTTGGGCATTTGTGCTCCAACTGCGATCAACCCCTGCAGGATGATCAGCTCTCTAACCAATAACAAAATGTAGAGTACCACTGAGGAGTGTGTGGCTCTCTTGAGATGATCCCTGGGCTTGTCAAATCCTGCAACAAATGCCTTTTAAGCTGAATCCCAAGTGTGTGAGAGAAACTGTGAGCGGAATCATCCCAGATTTGCACAAAGTGCAGTAGCGGGCGGGGAAAAGGACATTTTGCCCACTGGCCACAATGGCAGGTTAGCCCGTGGTATTGTCCCAATCCCGCCTCATTAATCATGCATTCCTGGGAAACGCGTCATTTCACTGGCAGGCAGCCTCCAATTCGCCCTCAACACCATCACCTCGCTGCTTCCTCACGCCGGGCACCATATGTAAAGTGTAGCAATGCACACACCTCACAGAGCTTCCAGCCCAGGACTGCTGCAGAAGACAGGCCCCCAAAAGGCAAGAAGGCTGCAGCCCCCTGATTCAGTGATGCATCTCTGGGATACCTTCTGGGCACTGTTGGAGGCAGCCGCAACGTCTTCTACTCCTGCTCTGGCCACAGGAGGCTCATCAGTTTCACCACTCCAGCTTGGGAGGCGGTGGCAGAGTTGGTCAGTATCAATGCTGCACATAAGAGGTTTGCCATCCAGTGCAGAAATTGGATGTATGATCTCATCCATGCCGCCAGGATAAGGCAATCATCTCATCACTCTAAACTCACACACTCACAAGGCCATCACACATTCACTGGCACCTCATCACTGCTAGCTCAAGGGACATCACCACTCACTCTCTCACACACACCCTCACAGGTCCATCTGACCTCATCTCCTCTGGAGATTGCCTCCTCAGCCCTCATCATCTTGAGGCCAATTGCACAGATCAACATGTGCCCTCACACACACCCTGCGATACACCCCTTTCCCAGTATAGTCCTCGCCCTGCAGCCTCTTCCGTTGCCTGGGTTCACTTCTCCCCCCAAGCAAGCCCTAGCCCTGCAGCCATTAGAAAGCCACCCCCGCCTCACGGCTGGTCTGATAGGTGGAGGCTTGCCCATGAGCCCCCCTAAAAATGATGTGGTGCTGCCTGCGCAGCTTGGCACTGATGACCGTGAGCGCTGCCTGAAGCAAGGTAGGCAAACAAACCTCGAAGTCCCGAGCGAAGTGCAGCTCGCCAGGTGCACATTGCTTATGTACAGTTGTGATTGCACGCCAACATGCCTGGATGGTCCAGCGTGGGAGGATGATTCCAGTGAGCGGGGTTTATAATGAGATGCTAAAGTATTGAAATTAGGTTCCCGACATGCGGCGGCGGAGGAGCAGACAATTGCAAACTGGTTTCATGACAGCATAAATTTTTGGCCTTCTCACAATATTGTCCACCCGCGCCCACCATGATGCCCGCCGTCAAAGGAAGAGGAAAATCCCGGCCATTGTGCTTCCAGCAAAAGACTCCAGTATTCTACCAAATTTCTCTATCCCAATTTTCAGACATTTGAACAGGTAAACAGTGACTTTCTCTGGTTCTCAACATGTTTAATAACCAAGTATCTTTAAATGTCATGCAGCTTGCCAACTATTAAATCTCCTCTCAGGCAACATCATACAAGTAATGATGGGTAGGATAGACCCCCTTTGTCCTTTCTAAAACATTGAATCACATCTTAACAAGGGCTTGTGAGCAACAAAGGTCTGTCATGACATCCTAAAGCTATAATCAGAAAGACAAACACACTAAAGAGTTGTTTATTCTCGACAGCACAGTTTCATGTCAGAATTTTGACCCAACTATTGAAAAGTAGATGAGAATTGAGTGACACCAAGACATCTGGAAAGTTGGTGCTTACGTTTTGATTGATGTCCACTATTGTTTCCTCATTTGGAGATTGACAGATATTTTTGTCTTAAAAATAGGTGTGCATTGAGAGCTGTCAGCCAAAGAAAACAAAGTTTTAGTCCTACCATTATATTGAAGGGGATGCTCCTGCATGAACAGAGCAGTCAGTCAGAACATTAGAAGCTGTTGCTCTGAGTCTGACCCACTTATTGCTCAATTTAAATAATGAACACTTGCTTTATTAACACTTACTGGGGGAGATGGTGGCATAATGGTATTGTCACTGGACTAGTAATCCCGAGACCCAGGGTAATGCTCTGGTGACCTGGGTTCAAATTCCACCATGGCAAAATCTGGAATTAAACATCTGATGATGACCCTGAAACCATTGTCAACTATCATAAAAACCCATCTGGTTCACTAATGTCCTTTAGGGAAGGAAATCTGCCAATCTTATCTGGCCTACATGTGACTCCAGACCCACAGCAATGTGGTTGACTCCTAAATGTCCTGTGAACTAGGTCAATTAGGGATGGGCAATAAATGCTGGCCTAGCCAGTGATGCCCACATCCCATGAATGAATAGTTTAAAAAAAAACTTTCTGTCCTCAACTCTGTTCTTTTCAATAAATATCAACTTATTTTTGGCCTGAAACTGTCGCTGTTTCCTCTCTTATAGTTATCAACTGTGGCTCAATTAGCAGCACTCTCACTTCTGAGTCAGGGAGCTATAGGATCAAGTGCCACTCCTGATAAGGTGCTGCACTGTCAGAAGTGCTGCCTTTTGCATGACATGTTAAACCAAGCCTCCATCTGCCCTCTCAGGTAAGTGTAAACAATCCCACTTCATTATTTGAAGGAGAACAGGGGTGTTTTCCCCAGAGTCCTGGGCAATACTTGCTCAGCCAACTCCTTACACAGATTATTTGGTCATTATCAAATTGCTGCTTGTAGGAGCTTGCTGTGCAAAAATTGGCTGCTGTATTTCTTACATTACAACATTGACAACACTTCAGAAGCACTTCATTGCCTGCGAAGCACATTGGAACATCCTGAGGTCCTGAAAGGTGCCAGAAATACAAACTTATTCTTTCTTTCTCTCTCCCCTCACTCCAGCATTTTATTGTCATATTTCATCCAGTCCTCTGCTTAGCTTTTCATGGCCAGAACCTGCTTCTACACCTCTGCCAAAAATGCTCTTGATCCAGGTGATTTTCCCTCCTTCCCTTTGGAGAAAGTGCCCAGCCAATAGTCATTAGTTGTCCGCCAAAAATAGTAACAAGGGAGGAGGAAATGGGTTCAGACATCCCACCCCACTGTACATGAGCCAAGGAAGCTTCAAAGAGGGCAGGAAAAAACGTGTATGCACACATAGAAGAACTTGCAGTCCTGGGATTATGTTGCTGCATTGTGCCTAATTAGACAATATTTTGTGGGACAACTGTAACACTTAAAGGCCCACAATAACATGGATAGCAGTGCCAGAGATTAGAAAGTTATGGCTCTGTAAAATAATCTACATTGTTCAAAATTGAGTAAATTATGTCTAGATAATCTAAGCTCACTCTTCAGTGCTATACTGAGGGCGTGATACACCACAGAATCACAGAACTGTTGGAGAGCAGAAGGAAGCCATTCAGCCCATCTTGTCTGCACCGGCTCTCCGAATGAGCAATTCACCTATTGCCATTCCCCTGTAACCCTGCACATTCTTTCTTTTCAGATAACAGTCTAATTCCCTTTGAATGTTTCGATTGAACCTGCCTCGACCACACTCTCAGGCAGTGCATTCCAGACCTCAACCACTCATTGCGTGAAAATGTTTTTTCTCGTGTCGCCTATACTGAGTCTATCATTGGTCAGGGTCTATCCTGCCCAGCAGGATATTATGGTCCTGCCAAACTGAATGAAGACTTAGATGGCTCGCCCCATCCGCCAGGGGGAGACATGCCACAGCGGGGCCATAAAATCCTGGCCCTTGTGTTTTCAGATAATGGAACTGAGGGGCAGGGCATGGTTGAGAAAAAGGAGGGTTTAAGGATCGATCTTTGGGGTTTTCCAGAGGAGAGCCATTACAGGTGATTCTCTGGCTGTAAGGTAAAAGCAAAATGCTGCAGATGCTGGAAATCTGAAATAAAGACAGAAAATGCTGGAAAAACTCAGCAGGTCTAACAGCATCTGTGGAGAGAGAAACAGAGTTAACATTTCGAGTCCGTATGACTTCTTCAGAGCTAAAGAGGAGTAGAAATGTGATCGAATTGATACTGTTTATGGGGGCTGGAGCAGGTGAAGCTGGATAGGTCAGCAATAGGTGGGGGCTAAGGAGAGATTGACAAAGATGGTTGTGTCTGGGTAGATAGGAGTAATATTAGATGAATGCATTCCTGTTCAGCTGAATGAAAGAGAACAGGTTCCTTTACAAGCATGCACTGCAACCAGCATGAGTTTCTAGTATACACTACACTTAGACAATCTAGTATCCTGGCCAGACCCAGGAAATATTCCCCATCTCTTGCTAAAGCTCTATCTCAATAGTTTAGTATATCTTCCATTCCAGCCCCCTTCTTCATGATGATACATTGTTGACTTTCAAAGCAAGAGACCAGACCTGTTTGATTCACTTTTCCCCTGAAACTCAAATCCCTCATCAACGACCTGAAATGTTGACACTGTTTCTCTCTCTTCACAAAGGCTGCCAGACCTTTTGCTTTGTTCCAGCATTTCTCTTCTTATTCAAATCCTTCCTATATCCTGACTGCGTTGAAATAAAGACATAACACAACGCTCATCATTCTAACTCATCCTTGAGACCACACAAACTCAAACCTCCACTAGATTTTTTTTAAAACTAAACTTTCTGTCGTCTACTTACTGATTCAACTCACCCTTTGGTTCTTTTTAATTCTGTGGTGTTTTACAGAAACCCTTCACTTTGATTGATCAATAAGAGAAAAAAAATAAGAGAATAAGAGAAAAATAAAATGCATCTGTTTTCTGTGAGAATGCTATTAGTACATAGTCACAGTGTGTTCCATAGGGTATACTTGACTTTAGAAAATTCATATCCTAGCAAAGTCCAACTATTATTGTCATTTCTTTGGAACTCATTCTGAAGAAGTCATAATGGACTGAAAAGGTTAACTCTCTTTCTTTCTCCACAGATGCTGCCAGGCCTGCTGAGATTTTCCAGCATTTTGTTCTTATTTCATATTTCCAGCATCTGCAGTATTTTGATTTTATATTATTGTCATTTCCTGCTTAGTCTCACCTTCTTGGTTGATGAATTGAACGTGATAATAGCAGGAGTCTACTGTATATAGATATCTGGCATTTCATAGATTTCTTCACAACACACAGGAATAGAAATTCATCCTGGGATGTGATGCAAATAGGTAATAGAGGATCAGCAGCCTGTTTTACTTGCTGCCCAATTTTCTTTCCCATTGAAGGCCAAAATGAATTTCCTGTATAAAGACAAAATTAACTTTACAATAGAATAGAAGTGACAGTTTATTCAAAAGTCAACAGCTCAAAGTGTGAAGGGTTGTTACTCAGGTTCTTTTCCCTCCAATTGAGAAGCCTACATGATAAGACAAGGCCCAAATACATGACTTCATCGAGGCTAGGGGAGAGTAGGTAGAGTTTTAGAATTGCCTAGATTCTAGGAAGAAGGGAAGATCGAAGAGTAGAGTAGCTTTGACTTAACAGTAGAGAATAAACAAGAGTAGGACAAGATGTGATGAGCCTTGGTTTCTTCAAACTTCTATTTAAAACGTAGATTTTTTTACTCATTGACAGGTTGTGGGTGTCGCAGGTAAAGCCTGTCCCTAGATGCCCTTTTGAGAAGGTGGTGGTGAACTACCATCTTGACAGCAGAGTTGGTGGTGAGACCATAAAAGTCAACCACATTACAATGGGTTTGGCGTCACATAAAGGCCAGACTAGTAAGGGCAGGAGATTTCCATTCCTAAAGGACATAAGTGAAGCAGATAATTTTTTTATATATGATAATTCAGTAGTTACATGGGACTGAATTTTGCCCTTGATGGGCAGGCGGGCCCGACCGACTCGGCGGCAGGCAGCCAATCGCTGCCGCTGAAACGGGCCCCGCCGCCATTTTACGTGGGCGGGCCAATTAAGGCCCGCCAGTGTGACACCCAACGGGAAGCGCTATGCGCTTCCTGTGCGGGCAGGAGGGGATTCCCCAACTGCGAGAGTGATGCCTCAGGGAGATTGCTGAAAGGCAGTGAAACATTAAAAATAGAAAAATTAAAAAATCATTAACATGTCCTCCTCATGTGAAAATGTCACACAAGATGGGATATGTTAATAAAATACACAAAAACTTTATTAAACTTTTTTAAATCCGAAATTAAACCTCATCCCGCCGGTGGATGAGGTTTGTTAAAAAATCACTTACCCGCCTGCTCGTTGGGCCCGTGCGCCGAGCCGAAGTTCGCATGGGCTCCTCAAAATCTTTGTCAATTGGTGACTTAATGGCCTTAACAAGGCCTTTAATTAATGGCCGGTGCGTGTCACGCTGCATAGCGCGCCCGCCGACCTAAATATCGCGATGCCGCGTGCTGACGTCGGGAAGCTCGCGCAACATTTTAAGCGCTGAAGTGCGGGCTCCACCACCCACACGTCAGCCAGAAAATTCAGCAAATGGTTACCATTACTGTTACTAGCTTTTTATTCCAGATTTATTTACTAACTGAATTTAAATTCTCCAACTGCTGTAGTGGGATTGGAATTAATGTCTGCAGATCATTTGTCCAAGCCTCTGGATTACTAATCCAGTAACATAACCCCTATGTTGCTGTGCCCCTTTGACTCCAGGCAAGTGACCATTTTGTAATTCTGAAAATATTAATATATAAGATATTATTTATAATTTTTAATTGCTAATGCAATGGGAGCTGAGGGGTCCAGAAAGGCATGGAAAACCATAAGTGTGGGTTTCCCTGCATGCTGTGGAGTTTTAACTTTAGAAGTGTCTGGCTTTTGGCCCTGTCAGGCTCCCTGCCCAGAAGTCATCCTGATTGACAGGCTTGGCTCCCAATTGAGTAGGGAGCACTGCAGAGGGGACCACAGGACCAGGTAGATCTGATCCATACTCCAGGAGGGGAGGTGGGGAGGGGGGTTTAATCCCAAAGTGGAGCCCAATCCTCAATCACCAATCCTTAGTAGAGGAGTCTGATCCAAAACGCTGGGGAGGGAGTTCTGATCCTCAACCCTGGAGAATGATAATGGGAAAAAGTTGTATGTTGGGCAGGGTGGAGAAGTTTGGGGAGCCGAGAGGAAACACTTGCAAGATCACAAAAAATAGAAACATGAGTATCCCATATAGTCCCTCAAGCCTGCTTCAATATTCAATACTCTCATGGATGATCTTCTGCCTCAACTCCACTTTCCCACCTGTTCCCTATAAACCTTGATGGTTGAAAAATGTGTCTATCTCAAATCTGAATAGATATAATGACCCGGCCTCAAGAGCTCTTTGGGGCAGATAATTCCAAAGATTCATGACTCTGAGTGAAGAAATTCCTCCTCATCTCCGTCTTAAATGGGAAAATCAAAATTCTAAAAGTATCCCTTTGTTTCTCAAACCTGTTTTTTATTCTTTCATGTGATGTGGTCGTCACTGGCAAGACCAGCATTTGTTGCCCATGTCTAATTGCCCTTGAACAGAGTGGCTTGCTCACCCATTTCAGAGAGCTAACCACTTTATTGTGAGTCTGGAATCACATGTAGGCCAGACCAGGTAAGGATGGCAGATTTCCTTCCCTAAAGGACATTGGTGAACCAGATGGGTTTTTACAACAATCAATGATAGTTTCATGGTCACCATTATTGAGGCTAGCTTTATATTCCTGATTTTATTAATTGAATTTAAATTCCACCAGCTGTCGTAGTGGGATTTGAACCCATGACCCCAGAACATTAGCCTGGACCTCTGGATTCCAGCTCAGTGACATTGCTAGTTACATTAATACTATTCCACCATCTCCCCTCAGTTTAAATCTAGCCAGAATGCAAGTTTTTTTTTTATTCATTCACAGGATGTGGGCTTCGCTGGCAGGGCCAGCATTTATTGCCCATCCCTAGTTGCCCTTGAGAAGTCTTAGACAAGAGTTCTAAATGAAATGAATTTAGCCTGTCTTAAACGAATTTATACTGAGCAAAGGTTTACAGGACAAAATTGTCTATTGTTCCGAATGAGTTTGCAATCACTCTTAGGTGCAATGGCTAAGAGTTTCCGTTTGTGTGTTAGCCAGCCTGCAATATTCTTTATTAACTTTGATGGTCAGTAAAATCATTGGCTGGCAAAGTCAGAAGCAGGACACACAGGCCAGTGGCTGCCATAAGTAATGGAAATGTTGGTACTCTTCTGAAGTTGAGATTGAGAAGCATTACTGTGACAGAGTATAGGACAGAATCTTCAGATCACATAATAGATCTCTAGGAACAGCACCTCATCTTCCAACTAGGCACTTTATAGCCTTCCGGAATGAATATTGAGTTCAACAATTTTAGATCATGAACTCTCTCCTCCATCCCCACCTGCTTTCCGATCCCCCCCCTTTTTTTTCCAATAATTTATATAGATTATTCTTTTCCCACCTATTTCCATTGTTTTATGTGTATTTCCATCCATTGTTTTATCTCTACCTTTTAGCCTATTTCGATTCCTTCACCCCACCATGCCCCCACTAGGGCTATCTGTACCTTGCTTGTCCTGCTTTCTACCCTTAATTAGCAAATTCCTTAGATAATATCACCACCTTCAACACCTCTTTGTCCTTTTGTCTATGACATCTTTTGGCTATCCCCCCCCACCTCCCACCCCGCCTTAAACCAGCTTACATTTCACTTCTTTTCTATTTTTACTTAGTTCTGTTGAAGAGTCATACAGACTCGAAACGTTAACTGTGTTCCTCTCCGCAGATGCTGCCAGACCTGCTGAGCTTTTCCAGGTATTTTTATTTTTGTTTTGGATTTCCAGCATCCGCAGTTTTTTGCTTTTATATTAAAAGGTCAATATCAATTGATGTAAGTGCTCTTAAAATTAGCTATCAGTGAGAAATGTGCATTTTACAGCAAAGTTAATCTGAGGTAAACATTGCACCAGTAATTTCACTTTCAATGGAAAATTACAGCTGCAGTACAAATGTCTTGGTCTCATGGAAAATTCTTATGGATCTGCTGTTGGCTTAGCTTTAAATGCTGAACAGTGGCAAATGGCTACAGTCCTCTGTTTTAACCTGTTCTTATTTAATCAAGTCTCTATCCTGGTGAAAACCTTAGTCAAATATTAAATTTTTTTTTTGTACTGCCACTCCCTCCACCACGAGCAAACCAGAGCTTCAGTGTGTACCATCTACAAGATGCAATGCAATGACTTACCAAAGCTTTTTTGACAGCTCCACCCAAACCCACAATCTCTACCACCAGGACAAGTTAATTGTATTAATAAGGTTAAGGATGTATAATTAGAGGGCATTGATTGCCAATCTGAGCAACTATCATTAACCCCTATTCTCTACTTCTTTTGGTTTCTAACCAGCCTGTTGCTTGTCCCCTGACTCCCCACAGTCTGATCTTAGTTATGAGTGGTCTAACACTTTTAGGAAATTCAAATATATTACATCTACTGCATTACTCATAGTTATTCTTTCTGTTACTCAATAGGTTGGGCAAGACTGACCTTCTAATTTGCAATCCATATTGACTGCTCTTTATTTTGTTTTCAGTTTCTAGGGCCAGAATTTTACATTCGGCGTGCAGGCGCAGGCCTGACACACGGGAACATAAAATGACGCGCGATGACGTCGCCGCACACCATCGCGATATTTCGGTAGGCAGGTGCGCAATGAGGACGGAGGCGTGCCCGCCATTAATTACGGGCCAGTTAAGGCCCTCGAGGCTCCAACTGTCTTTGATTTTACGCAACCCGTGCGATTTTCAGGGCATCATACGGGCTCAACGGGCAGGCGGGTAGGTCACATTTTCAAAAAACTCTTCCACAGACAGGATAAGAAGGGTGAGTGGGCTTGCTAATGCGAGTTGTTAGTACTTTAGATTACAACTTACTGCTGCTTGCTTGTGTGAACAGGACCACTTCATTTCACTTCAGAGCTGCTTTGACAGAAATAACAGGCTTCACTTCAGGACTCCGGAGGAGTTATAACGCTTGGGGCCTTCCAGGTATCAGACAGCCTTCCCTTACCCTGGGAATGGGGATTGTGGTCTCCGCTGGAGGCACCTCCTCTGAGGAGGAAGAGAGGGCCAAAAGTGGGAGGAGGCCAGGTGTCCCTATTCAGCCTCCTACGGAGCGACTTGCGGGAGGGCAGGTGCAGGCCAACAGGAAGTCTAAGGCAGAAGGGGCTGCAGAAGATGCCACGATCCTGTTGCCAGGGTTTACAGGTGGTGATGTCTGAGGTGCAGTGCCGAAGGAGGCTCCGCCTCTCAAAGGAGACAGTGACCTCCATCTGTCAGATGATCGGCCCTGAGATCAGCTCCAACAGTATGGGTGGACATCCCATGCCAGTGGTGCTGAGGGTCACAGTGGCCCCTCAACTTCTATGCCTCTGGCTCTTTCCAGGGTTCAGTGGGTGATCTCTGCAGAGTCTCCCAGTCAGTTGTCCACACTTGCGTCAAGCTGGTGACAGACACTCTGTTCAGGCATGCATTGACTTTCATTCACTACCACACAGACAAGGCCAGCCAGGCAGAGCGAGCCAGAGGCTTTGCAGTGATTGCTGGGTTCCCCCACATCCAGGGTGCAATAGACTGTACACATGTGGCCATCAAGGGGTCAGCGGGTGAGCCCGGTGCCTTTGGCAACAGGAAGAGATTTCACTCCATGAACGTGCAGATAGTGTGTGATCACAGGATGCTGATTCTGCAAGTCTGTGCAAGGTACCCAGACAGTTCCCATGAAGCTTACATCCTGAGACACTGGCAGGTGCCCGGGCTCTTCAGTGCTCCAGCCCGGCTGGATGAGTGGCTGCTGGGCAACAAGGGCTATCCCCTCAGAAGGTGGCTCATGACGCCTCTCCACCACCCAAGAACAGAAGCTGAGCAGTGGTACAATAGGAGCCACGCCTCCACAAGGGCTGTGATGGAGAGAACCATTAATCTTCTCAAGATGCACTTCCGATGCCTGGACTGTTCAGGGGGCGCACAGTAATACCCCCCATATCTTGTGTCACTGATAGTGGTTGCATGCTGCGCTCTCCACAATCTGGCGCTGGAAAGAGGGGACACAGTGGAGGAAGATGTTCACGCAGCTGCTCTGGCAGCAGATGATGAGTCCAGTAGTGAGTTCAAGGACGAGCACGCTCAGGAGAATGCTGAGGGCATAGACTCTGACCTGGACAACATCCAGGGAGGCAGGGACACCCGGGATACTTTGATCCAACGCTCCTTCAGTTAGCCTACCAAAGATGAACCACCACCACATGCCAGGGCTGCAGGCTCCATTGCCAATACCTGACAGGAACATTTGCTGGGCGAACAATATGCACTATGTGCTAGTTCTAATGAAGTACCCAGAGGCTTGTTGAACACAAACACATTTAATGGTGTTGTGCCTGGCATACATAAAACAAATTAAATGGAAAGGTGTTCTCCATCACACCTACTAATAGCTAACTTAAAGTGGGGCAAAAATTTACCATCAGTGATAAGTCCGTGTTGTGCTTAAGGTGATTTACGTTTACATTTGCGGGTGCTAAGTCTAGGCGCTCCCCCCTCGCTGGTACCAGTATTGGAGACAGCCTGTTCATTCTGCTGTTCTGTTGGCCTTGATGACCTTGGTGGGCATCCTTTGGCCCGTGGAGCCTGTGCTGACCCTGCCTGAGAGGGAGCAGCCAGTGGCACGGCTGGCATCTCCCCAGTCGCCGCAGCCTCATCAGATGCCATGGTCACTGGCACAGGGGCAGAGGAACTGCTGCCCTCATCCGGAGCGCCCTGAGAGGAGTCCGCAGAGACGACAAGCAGCTCATGCACCAACGTCTTTGGACCTCCCTGCTCGCCATTGATGGACGGGCACCTAGCTGGGATACTGGATGTCCAATCCATCTCCCAGACTGACAGTGACCACCTGAGTTCATTGCCGGTGTGAGGGCTTGCAGGTCTGAGCGCATCCCCTGGAACCCCTGATTCAGATCCTGGAGGAACCTCTCCATGAGAGTTGCCACTCTCTCCATGGAGGAGGCAGTGCACTCGGCCATGAGGGTCACTGCATTGCTCATGCTCCGCATGGACTCCTCCACAACGGAGTCCATGGCATGCATTGCCTCATGTATCTCCGCCAGATCCTCCCGCACACTCTGCTGGACATCCAGCATCTGCTGCCTCAGGAATGACTCCAGAGGCACATCATCAGCCACCGACTGAGCATGTTCCTCCCGCCTGCCGGCGCTCTCTTGGGCACTCTCTGCCTCCGCCTGCACCTCAAGTGAGTGTGAAATGTCCTCAACGCTGTGCACCGAGATACTATCCGCTGATCTAATGCCCACCGCTGGTATATGCGCTGGTGCCTGCCTGGCTGAGAGGCTGTTACGCTAGTGCGTTTCTCTCTTCCTCTGGGATGAGCGGTGGACCTTCAGGCTCCTGACCCCAATGGGCTTCTGGTGAGCCTGAAAGGAAGAACAAGGACATGTCATTAGTTGAAGTCATTCCACTGTTACTGTGCATGCCTGGCACCCGGATCAGGGTACCCTCGTCTTTCCATTATCAATGGGGATTCCATGTTCGAGGCTCACATCAATATAGAGACAACAGTGGAACGGTTGCTATGACCGACACTCTGACCTCAGTGCACAGCACTCTTACCTCCCTGTGGCACCCCAACCTCACCCCGGCCGGTTGATCTAGGCACTTGGCTCCAGCTCCAATGCCCCTTGACAAGATTAGAAGGTGGGGGCGGTCCTCCGCCATTCCGCAACCTTTCAGCATTATTGTGGGATGTCATCTCCTGAAAGGAGCATTGATTAGTCCACCCTGTACCTGCATTACCATTGCAGCCTGGCCAACCAAACCTGAGGAATGCCTCGCAGGGCTCAGCCGATTCGTGACCCAGAAGCCTCAAGACACTCATTCCGAGCAGCCGGGGCTCCCCACCTTGCCCAGATGCTGCCTCATTGACATTTGCCATTCACTCACACTCTAAGAGCTCTGAGGTCCGGCGGGGAGGGCCCACTCCTAACTGCTGTGCTAAGTGACCCATGCCAACACGGTACTCGCCCTTTCCGATCGCAGGAGGTCATTAAACCGCTTGCGGCACTGAACCCATGTGCGCCACACCACATCATTGGGAGTTGACCCGTGATGCCACCTCCTCCCGGGCATGTTTGGTTAGGTGGGGGGGGGCCTCCTCCTCCCATCCCTGGGGATAAGGATATCCCGGCGTGCTGCCGCCTCCTCCAGGAGGGCAGCAAGACACTCATCGAAAAACCACGGGGCCAACTGCCCTGCCGACCTGCCCTCCCGCCGTGTTCAGCACTGACATTCTCCATGACAATGGTCCTCCGAGTCAATGACAGTGTTCACATGGCTGCCTGCACCGTTTTTGAATCGGCCGCCGGGTTGTCATTGGTCCTGGCGGACATTGAGCTCCCACCCCCACCCGCCCCTTCACGCTGATGCCAGAGTCACGTCATACGCAGGGCAGGCGTTAATTGGCCTCCTCGTGTAAAATGGCGGCATGGAGCTGACCGCTCCCACCCGGCCAATGTAAAATCCTGGCCTAGATATTTTTCAATTACATCTTAGAGTATGGATTCCATTATCTTTCCTACCATTAAGCAATTGGTCTATAATTCCTATTTTTTTCTGGTTCTTACTCTATTACAGAGGAAGAAGCTAGCTGTATGGTGACTATCTGGTAAGTATCTGGTAAGTGGTTAGGATTTATTCTATTCCTAAGTTTTAAAATAATATACGAACTAGAGGTAAGGTTAATAAAATATATAAAAAAAGAAAAGCATTAATTGAATCAAATAATTAAGTGGTTAATTAAAACACATTAAGGATGGAAGAACAGTTAATGTGTCAAGGCTGCAGCATGTGGGAGCTCCTGGATAACATTGTGATCCAGGGCAAACACGTCTGCAATAAACGTTTGTGGCTCGAAGAGCTTTGGCTCAAAGTCATTGAGCTGAAGGCCGAGCTGCAGACACTGTGTTACATCAGGGAGGGGGAAAGTTACCTGGACACTTGTACCAGGAGGTGGTCACACCCTTGGGATAGGGTCTTCTGATTTGGTCAGTGGTCAGGGACAGGAGGGTGTGACTGTGAGTGAGGCAGGTAAGGGGGCCCAGAGGGTGGGAGTGCAGGAGCCTTAGCCATTGTCTGACAGGCTTGAGGTTCTTTCAGCTTGTTTGGATGAGAGTGGGGGCTGCAGAGTGGATGAGCTGACTGGCCATGGCACCATGGTACAGGAAGCTGTTCAAGTCTGGGGAGCAAAAAGGAATGTAGCGGTAGTAAGGGACAGTATAGTGAGAGGGATTGACACTGTTCTCTGAGCAATTACCGAGAGTCCAGAAGGCTTTGATGCCTGCCTGGTGACAGGATTCGGGTCATCTGCTCAGGGCTGGAGAAGAACTTGGAGTGAGAAGGGGAGGATCCAGGCATCGTGGTCCATGTAGGTACCAATGACATAGGCAAGACAAAGAAAGAGGTTCTGCCAGTATGAGGAGCTAGGCACCAAATTAAGAAGTAGAACATCGGGATTATTACCTGAGCCATGTGAAAATTGGCATAGGGCAAATAAGATTAGAGGAGTGAATGCTGGCTCAAAGACTGGTATGGGAGAAGTGGGTTCTGGTTTGTGGGGCGTCAGTACTGGGGAAAGCGGGGGCTGGGCTGTATCATTGAGCCAGTCTACACCTGAACCATGCTGGGACCAGTGTTCTAGCGAGCCACATAACTGGGGAAGTGGAGAGGATTTTAAACTCAATAGTGGAGGCATGGGATCAAATTTGGGAAGATGTGGTGAATCAAAGAGTAAAGACAAGACAAGAGAGAAAGGTACTAATCTGGGGAATGATAAACAGACTGTGACAGGAAGGATAGAGAATACAAACCTAAGAGTAAATCAGCAGATAATGCAAGAGGTTACGAAAATAATAAAAGGATAAAATTAAAGGTTTTGTATCTGAATGCATGTGGCTCATGAAACAAAACCTCAACAAACTGTTGATACAGTTGCCAGGTGGCCTCATTATGAATGCTTAGCTGAGCTCTCAAAGACTAATGGAATCAGCTCAGCAGAGGCTCTTGAGGGGGAAAGTTGGCTTTAATTGATTGACATCTTGATGGGATTATGATAAGTTATTATTTCTTTAATGTGGTGTTTCAATGTCTGTTTGTTTATTTGGACAAGATTAAGTGTATGAAGTGGGGGAAAGTTTCTGTAAGTGGCTGTGGCTAATTGACACTTTTATAAGGTTGTATGAGCAACTGTTTTTTTCAAAGGAGATTTTTTTGGGGATGTTTTTCCATAAGCGTTTCAAACACTTGCCAATGTTATTATATGGTTCATTGAGTCTGTATTTAGTGCATACTGGGTGAATGGGTATGGAGGATGCAGGGGGACCTGGAGGGGGCATGATGGATATGAGGGGCAATGGGGTATGAGGTGGTACGAGGGGGAGTAAGGGTGGGTGTGTGGGGGGTGAGGCGGTGTGAGGGGTGAGGGCTAGAGGACCTAATAGACTTTAATACATCTGGACCGAATTCCCAGAGAACTGAGACAAGCTTTTTAACCAGCCTGCGTCAGCACTAGCCTGTGAGAAAAGCTGAGGGAAAGCCCTGATCAGCAGTGACCTGAAGCCTGTTTTGTGCAGCTAGGGAAATGCTACTGCTTCTTCTGGCTCCAGAAAAATAAATTTTGACCGTTCTTAAAGCAGCCTTTTCAGCAGTCCCTTTAAAGGCTGCTTGCTATCCTGTTCATAACATTTTGCACAACTAAGCAGACCTCCGCTCATTACAATTTTACAATGTGGTCTTACAGCAGGAACCGATGTTGGAACCCAAGTCGAATAGTAAAGCAACCTTATGTCTGCTTTAGATGGGCAAGCTTTAAGCTCAATTACCGACCAAACAGGACATGGCATCATTTGGGCCTTGGTGGGGCCAAAGTACCCCTCCTATCATTGATTTTCAATTCCTGCCTGCCTTTCTTCAGGTGCAAAGTGAGTCAAAATGCCTATGAATCAAATCACTCCCCCATTAATTCAAAACAGTTACTGCTGAGTAAGGGGTATATGGAGAAATAACCTTTCCGTATATTAACCATCTTCTGCTCAATCTTTATTTTGACTCCCTTTGTACCTTTTTTATGCTTCTTGCCTTTTCTCTATTTGCCCTCTCAATGTTAACGTAAAGAATTTTGCACTACTACTGACTTCATTTACATGACAAGCCAGGGCTGTTTTCCTTGGAGCAGGGAAGATTAAGGGGGGATTTAATAGAAATGTTCCAAAGTGTGATGTCACAACCATAGCTGATGTTATTCGCTAAGCATGCAAAATCCCAGAGGGAAACTTATCTTACTGATCATAACTTCTTTTTTTTGCATTTTGAAAACTAGTGATTCCAGAAGCATAGAATCCCAGCAACACTTTTAGGGTTTTAAAATTAAAAGATTTATCAACAAGAAGAAAAAAAACTTAAACACACAAGATTAAAATTACACAGTTAAAACAGTCTTACAAAACATTCCCCCAAAACCCCACATACAAGTAAACTACTTGGCAACAGCTCCCTTATAGATTTTACCCATAACAATCAGTAATATTACCCAAGGCAAAAACTGCTGCTACTTTAGTAAAGTATACCTCACAACTTCTCACTCTCTTCCACTCTACTGTGGAAATGAAGGAAGTTCAGAAACAGACTGCTTTCTGAAAACAAATGCTTTTCAGGCTTGAAACTGAATGGCTGCTTCAAATTCATAACTTTTCAACACAGACCTGGTCTCAGGACATCTCCCCCACACAGCCAACACAACTCAACTACATTTTTTTCCTTAAATATCCTTTTACCCTTTGATCTTAGACTCCATTGTTCTAAGCACTTCTTTGAACTCAATTTTTCCAAAATATAAAAATCTTCCATGTTTTCCTATTGATTCCACTTTTGGATCACATAAAATTTAATAACCTATGAAACCTTTGTAACAACTGAAAAGTCAAGTTCTTAGCTGTCACCTAATGCAAATCACACACACACACACACACACAGACACACACACACACACACACACATACCCTTCTTTACAGAACACTACCATATTCCCAAAAGTATTTAAAAATATAACATCCATCTTCACACCTCCCTCAATGGAAAAAAAAATGAAACGTCATATTTTTAAAATAATTTTTCTCAAACCATTTCATATTAATTATTCTATTTCTAAAAAAAATTATTATACTATGATGTGCATGCATCAACCATGTAAATATATACAATTCTTTTGTAAGAGTAAATTTAATTTTGGTCCATTCTCAATTCCACAACATCCAAGCCCTTTTGATCTTAAACTCTTGATAGTGCATCTGCAATTAAATTGTCACGTCCGGCCACATGTATGATTTTTAAATTGAATGGTTGCAATAACAAGCTCCACCAGAACAGCCTGGCATTTTGATCTCAAAACATTTCCAGAAAAATCAAAAGTGTGTGGTCCATATATACAACTGTCTCTGAAGAATTGTTTGCAACTTACAATTCAAAATGCTGCACCGCTAAAACCAAACTTAAATATAAATATAGTTGAATATTTCTTCTGATGCACATTCAACTTCCATGAGAAATATCCAACTGGTTTCTCAAGTCCCAGTTCATCTTCCTGCAGCAACGCAGCAGCAATACCCACATCACTGGCATCAACAGCTATTTTAAACTGCTTTGTATAATCAGGTGCTGCTAGAACAGGTGTAGTGGTTAGTCCAGCTTTCAAACTGTCAAATGCAGTCTGACACTCCTGTGTCCATTGGCATGTTCAGTTCTTTTTCAATATTCCAGTCAGTCGAGCAACTACACTGCTGAAATTTGGCATGAATTTCCGATAAAATCCACTCATGCCCAGAAATCTCAAAACATCCCAATTTGTTGTAGGGACTGGAAGTTCTACAATAGCTTTTACTTTTGCATCTTGTGGGGCCACTTGACCATGTCCAGCAGTGTGGCCTAAATATGTAACCTTTGCTTTTGCAAATTCACTTTTAGCCAAATATATCACCAAATTGACTTCCTTGAAGTCGGGTCAAACAGTTCCTTTAAATGACGAAGATGTTCCTTCCAGGTTTGACTGAATACCACTAAGACATCAATATAGGCAGCTCAATTGCTCAGTCCTTCAATCACTTTGTTTGTTAGTCACTGAAATGTTGCTGATGCATTTTCCATACCAAACAGCATCACTTTGCATTGATATAAACTATCCAGCGTCACAAAAGCTGATACCTCTTTTGCCCTTTTCGGATAAGGGTATTTGCCAGTATCCTTGCAGCAAACCATTTTTGCGATAAGAGCTGACTGTCCCATTCTCTTGATACAATCCTCCAATCAAGGAATAGGGTATGAATCTGCCTTTGTTACTGCGTTTACTTTGCGGTAATCAATACATAGGGTGAAATTTTCCCAAAATGAAACTAAGTGCGGGGGCTGGTAGTTCGGCAGTGCCCAGCCCGCTCTCTGTAATGGCAGCAACTCATGCCCAATTGGAGCCTCATTAATTATGTAGAGGCACATTTCACTCTGAATCACCTGGTGGGTCACGAGCTGATTCATCCGCCTGGCATCAGCTGGTGGGTTCAAAGGGCTGAATGCCATATTTAAATGTCAGTCCAACACAATCTCAATCCTCCAGCCAACCAGAGATGTCTGCAATCCATAAGAGAAAGGCTGAGAGTCTCAGCACAAAGTTTGAACTCCGCTTCACCCACCAGGCCCTCCAGGCCTTGCTCAGAGGGGTGCAGGAACAACAGCATGTGTTCTACCCCACAGATAGCTGCAGGAAGCGTAGCAGCCTCACCTCTCAGGTCTGGGACATTGTAGCGGAGCAGGTCAGCACAGCTGACACCCATGCCCGAAGTACCACTCAGCACAGGAAGAGGATGAATGATCTCATGAGGTCTGCAAGGGTAAATCATCCTTCAAGACCCTCCAGTATCAAACTCTCATCATGGCATCATGCACTCAAATGGCTACTCTTTTCAGGGGTGCCATGCAACCATTAGCAGGGGAGTACCAACACTCGTTCTCTCACCAGAACGTTCACATCACCACCATCCCATCTATCATGTTGCTCACACTCCATCCTCTGGCACTTCTCGGGAGGGTTCACCACACACAGGGGACATGCATCTCACCCAACCTCTGCTCCATCCCTTCTCATTACATGCCTTTCTTTCTTCTTCATACAGGCTAAGCTGGCGCACAATGGGCATGACAGAGTGCAGACTGGGGGAAGGACGTCCAACATCCTCGCCCTCAGTGAATTCGAGGAGGCTGCAGCTGAGCTGGCCGGGAAGGACAGGGAACGCTCCTGTGGAGAAGGGGAGATCGACTTCTCCAATCAACCTAATATGGATCGCAGCTCCATCACCTCATCAAATCCTGACATTCATAGACTGTCATGTGCAGTCTTATCTAGCTCATGCTCATTAACTAAAACTCTCTTTTCTATTTTCTAGGCACAAGCACATCCAGCCCCCAAGCCATTCCAGCACCACCAGTGTGAGCCCCCGGACCTCATCCGAGGACAAAGCTCCAGAAGAACCGTCATGGCATTCACATGCACCCTCCACCAGCTCAAAGACACACATGTCAGTGAGGCACAGGTGTACATTAGACTCGGGCTCACTTTCTAGGGAAGACCTCACTGACACGACCCCACAGCAGTCAGAGACAGGGACAGCCCAGGTCTCCAGCACTCGGAGGGCTGCTGGAGACCAGCCACCCACTCGGCTTGAGTCAAATGATGAGCCTCTGGATGTGGCAGCCAAATCTATGCTGGAGATGCAACCGGTTGAATCCGGTAGACACGTAATAGGCCTCCATTGATGGAATGCCATATATGAAACAGCTGTGTCTCCCTCACTATTGCCTGCATTCCCAAATTCTACATTCCTATGTGTTACACTTGAGATGCGGCAACTGTGATGTGTAGCCACTGATTTCTGAGTAGCCCTTTAACAGTGCTAATGAAGCCATTGGCTTTAAGTGGCTTTCATCGCAAGGAGGTCTTCCTCCTTCCTCTCTAAGCAGACTCCTGCTCACTCCCGCAGCAACAAGAGGTTACAGGGCGACCCTAGAAAGGACCCCCTCACATTTGCACTTCCCTCTGACTAACATTCCACAGCCTTCCCTCCCCATTATCCCCCTCATGTTCTCCCTTCCCTCTCACTGCCATTCCACAGCATTCCCTTCCCATTGTGCCCCTCATGCTCATCCTTCCGCCGACTGCTATTCCACAGCCTTCCCTTCCCATTGACCCCTTCGTGTTTGTCAGCCTGACCCCTCGCCTCACAACTCATCCCCAGTTGAGATGCTAGCCTCTGAAAGTGGAGGTCTGTATGAGTACCACAGCACAGTTGTGTTTCTTGGGACAATGAAAGCAAAGAGAAGGAGCAGTCCAACCCTACAACCCCACAAGATTAGCATTCATCGCAACAAGATTGGCGCAGTGCTACGGCAGGTATGTTCTACTCACCTCGAAGTTACCAGTTAACTGAGGTCCAACTTGTGCATGTCACCCCTTTTTGAAATGGGTTTGAGGCCGGCGTAATTTCTTGCTGCCGCAACAGAAGATTGGAAGGCTTGGCATGATTCCAGCAAGCAGCTGTTTTAATAAGCAATCATGACATGCTATTGAATTATTGAATGCAAATGGCGTTCGGGCCACTAGTCAGCAAGATAACCGACCTGCCCTGAAAACACAGCCAGAAGAATTGCGACCTGTTTTTATGATGGTAGGGTTCCAATTTTTTGCCTCCCACTGGATTCTTTGCACTCATCCACCACAAAACCTGCTGCAGGCGGGATGGGAAAATTCTGGCCATAGTCTTTGTGATCCATTTGGTTTTGGCACCATTACAATGGGTGAACTCTAATTGCTGTGACTGGGCTCTATGATGTCATTTTCAAGAATATATTCAATTCCTTTATGCACTCGAGCCATTTTTACTGGATTTAATCTATGTGGGTATTGGTTTATTGAAACTGAATTCCCCACATCAACATCATGCAAAGCCAATTTTTTTCCCCTTGGTCTATTTCCACAAATTGCTTTGTGTGACTACAACAGTTCTTGTAAATCACTTCAACGGTTTTCTGGAAGGTAACTTAATATCACATTTAGATTCTTAAGTACTTCCTCATTTAATCAGAGGAAGGTCAATTTCAGAATCTTTAATTTCTGTTTCCTCCTCTTCACCTACCACTACCAGTATCTCCTTCTGTTTATCCTTTTTGTCAAAGTACATTTTTAGCATGTTTACATGGCACACTCACTGACTCTTTCTTCTATCTGGGGTATTTAGCACATAGTTTACCTCACTCAGACTCTTTTTGATCTGGTAATGTCCACAAAATCTTGCCCTCAATGGTTCGCTTGACACTGGCAACAATACTAACACTTTTTCCTCAGCCACAAAACGACAAGCCTTTGCCCTTTTATTCTCATTTGCGTTCATGACTTGCTGTGATATCTTTAAATGTTCCCGAGATAACTCACATACCCTACTCAATCTTTCTCTGAATTTCGTCACATAATCCAGGAGAGTCTTTTCAGAACTTTGACTCACTAATTTCTCTTGAAACAATTTGAGTGGTCCCCTTACTTCATGACCATAAATTAACTTGAAAGGACTGAACCCTGTTGACTTATTAGGGGCATCCCTAATAGCAAACAACAAGAACAGAATCCCATGATCCCAAACATGTGGGTAGTCTTGACTATATGCTCTAATCATAGTCTTTAAAGTTTGATGCCACTTTCTAAGGCACCTTGTGATTCAGGGTGATACGCTGATGTCCCAAATTGCTTTATTCCTATGCTGTTCATTACTTTCAACAGCTGTGACATGCAGTTTGAACCCTGAACCGATTGTATTTCTTTTGGTAATCCATATCTTGTAAAGGATTTGGCCAACTCTCCTACAATCACCTTTGCTGTGATTTTCCTTAAAGGTATTGCTTCTAGAAATCTTGTGGATTGTCAGTAAATACTGATTTCCACTTTTAATCTTGTGGGGGGGGGTGTCCTACATAACCAATCAGGACCCTGTTAAAAGCCTCCTCAAATGCTAAAATTGGAATTAAAGGTGCAGGTTTAATTACTGTTTGAGGTTTCCCTACTACTTGACATGGTTGGCATGTTTAACAGAATCTAACTATGTTTTTATGTAGTCAAGGCCAATAGAAATATTTTTGTAGCTTAGCTTGAGTTTTCCTAATTTCCAAATGTCCGGCCATTGGAATTTCATGAGCCACTCTCAAAATTTCATTCCAGCACCCACATGTTATCAATACTTGGTACACTATCACCTACTTTCCATCTGCTAGGTCATGAAGTGGTCTCCATTTCCTCATTTACACATTGTTTTCAAGGGAATAACATTCTGGACTGTATTTTGCTTCTGTTTCAGAATAAGCTGTCTGGTATAACTGCTTTAAGCATGGATCCTGCTGCTGTAACTCTACTAACTTCAAGGAATTAAATACCTCAGCTTCATTCTCTCCAATCTTTTCCCCCTGAGTAATCTTTTCACAGATAGGTCCATCCAACTAAGGTTCAGTATCCTCCCCCTGTTTTTTAAATTCTTCCCCTTCCTGTTTAAGTTTGTGTGTCTGTGATCTCATCACCACACAATCTGGAAACAATCCAGGATGCTCCTCCTGTAAAATCTCTGTTGATTGCACCTCAACTGGTTCCTCCACTATGGTACAATTGTCAATATTTGCGATCTAGCTACATCATTTCCTGGAATAAATTGAACCCCTGCAATAGACAATTTCTCCATCACTCTAATAATCACCTCTCCTGTTTTCAAATCACTTTTTAAATTTAGTTTATATAATGAAATAGACTTGAACCCTCCATGAATTCCACTAACTAACACTTTCTCTTGCAATAACCCTTCTGGACAGCAGATAGCACTATCTCATAACATTAATGACTGGCTAGCCCTGTATCTCTTAAAATCTTAACAATTTTCCTTGCTCTTCTCTTTCCAGATCACAGGGATATACTTTCCCTTCACATATAAAATTCTTAAACATCCCTATACCCTGCCATTCAGAACATCCTTGGGTAGCGAAAACATTCCCACCGCTCTGGCTAATACTCACTCTTTCTTTTTCACCTGTACAAAGGCTACTGGCCTGCCTTTCACTTGGGTCTCAGAGCCCACAGCACCTTTACTTACAGAAATCTTATGAGTTCCTATCACTGCAATCGGCTTCCCATTTAACATTCAACAATTTGATCTTGTATGTCTAGCCTTGTAACAATGGTGACATAAAACTTTTCTTTCTTCACCTTTGTCTTCTACCTTTCCATCTTTAATAGACTGGCATCCTTCAACTGGCTCCTTGTTACTAATACTTTTACCATCATTAGGTTTTCTATACCTTCAATTTCCTTGCTGAGCCCCATATGATCCTTTTCCTACACTCAACTGTCTGTGTAAAATATAAGTATCGGCTAAAACAGCAGTTTCCGTGATCTTTTTACTTTGTCTTTCATCTAAATATGTTATAGTTGTTACTATAATAACATTTCTAAATTCTTCCATAATCATGCTCTCTCTTACAATTTCAAAAGTCTTATCTAATTTTAATGTCCTAAATCATTGATCCTAGATAGTTTCTTTTTTCCCTCTTGCAAACTCTAAAATGTCTGATTAGGTCTCTTTCTTACAGTCCTACTCTTCAACTGATAAACTTCAGGGACAAGCTCATAAACATTTAATATCGCCTTTTTTATTACCTCATAGTCTGCATATTGCTCCTCTGATAAGCTTGCATACACATCCATTGTCGTATCTGGCAAAACGCTCTGTAACATTACAATCCAAGCAGCTTTTGGCCAATTCAATTTTACAGCTATTTTTTCAAAGGAGGTGAAATATCTTTCAACTCCATCCTCCATAAATTTAGGCACTAACCAAAGATTTTTGGTTAAATCAAATTCCTCAAAGGAACCAAAGTCACCATCTGAATCACTATCTTTTCTTTCTTCCTTTACTCTAAGATTTTCCCTAGCCAGGGTATGCTGTCTGAGCTCCTTCTCCCTCTAATACTCAAGCTCAAGCTTTCGCATTTCCATTTCTTGCACTCTGTGTTTTTCTTTTTTTTGTTCCCCCTTTTCCCATTGCAGCTTTTTTATTTCTATTTCTTTCAATCTAACCTTTTCTTTTTCCTTCTCCCTTCTTTCTAACTCATTTTTTTTTCATTTCTCTTTCTTTTTCTCCCAATTCAATTATTTTCATCCTTCTTTCTTTCTCTCCTTCCTCCAGTTCAAGCTTTTTCGTTTCCATTTCTTTTTCCAGTTCAAGCTCCAAACTCCAAGCTAATCAAGAAATTTTAATATCCCACACAGAGACCCCAAATTATTTATGACTGCAGCCCATGTTATTCGCTGAGCAAGCGAAATCCCAGAGGGAAACTTGACTTGCTGATCATAATTTTTTCTTGTATTTTGAAAACATGGGGAAAACTAGTGATCCCAGAAGCATAGAATCCCAGTAACACTTTTAGGTTTTTAAAATTAAAAGGTTTATCAACAAGAAGAAAAAAAACTCAAACATACAAGATTAAAATTACACAGTTAAAACAGTCTTACAAAGCATTTCCCAAAAAACCCACTTGGTCAGAACACACCAGTAAACTACTTGGCAATAGCTCCCTTATAGATTTTACCCATAAAAATCCAGTAATATTACCCAAGGCAAAAACTGCTGCTACTTTAGTAAAGTATAACCACACAGCTTCTCACTCTCTTCCACTCTGCTGTGGTAATCGAAAGGAAGTTCAGAAACCGACTGCTTTCTGAAAACAAAGACTTTTCTGGCTTGAAACTGGATGGCTGCTTCAAATTCACAATTTTTCTCAGCACACGCCTGTCCCAGTACATCTCCCCCACACAGCCAACACAACTCAACTAAACATCTTCCCTTAAATATCCTTTTACCCTTTGATCTTAGGCTCCATTGTTCTAAACACCTCTTTGAACTCAATTTTTCCAAAATATAAAACTCTTTCATGTTTTCCTTTTGCCTCCACTTTCGGATCAAGTAAAATTTAATAAACTGAACGTTCAAAAGTTCTTTTGAAGGGTCATGAGGACTCGAAATGTCAACTTTGTTCTTCTCCGCCAATGCTGCCAGACCTGCTGAGTTTTTCCAGGTATTTCTGTTTTTGTTTTAAAATTTAATAAACGTTCCTTGTTTACCTATGAAACCTTTGTACATTGTAAAAGTCCCTTGTCACTTCTAAACTCCCTTTGAAAGTAAACAACTGAAAAGTCAAGCCCATACCTATCACCTAATGCAAATTTTAAAACCCAACCTATTTACTCATACATTCAACTTCACCATAACCTCTCATTACATTTGTATGCACCTTTACCTTTCATCTCTCTGCTCCCACAGACAAGCTGTCTTTATTAATCTTCCCCCAATTTTATTACACACACACACACAGCTTTCTTTACAAAATATCACCATATTCCCAAAAATATTACAAAATCATCCACCTTTATGGTGAAAAGAATTTCGGATGGTAAATGGTGAAAGGCTATTGCCATTGGTTAGTAAATCAGTGACAAGGAACATAACATTTTATTAAAAGTGAAAAGGTTAAGATAAAATTTTCGCACAAAAGGCTCTTGGAAGAACAGGGTAGAATTTCTAATTAGCGAACTTCACTTTTGAATACTTAACTCACTGGTACTTGATTTTTGTGAGCGATATTTCCGCAATGTTAACCTCTTTATTTTAAACTTCCTCAAATTCCCCCTCCCCTGAACATTATACGGTGGAGTTTAGTAGATGCAATTTAGTGCAGTGAGCTCATTAACACAGAAAAAGAACTAACAGAAATATTAGGCAATAAAGCTACTTATCTTAAGAGCACGCTGACAGTTTAAACTGGACGCACTCCAACTGAGATTTATTTGAGGAATTAAACTGCTCAAACAATCTCATACACACAAGCCTCAGTCTGAGCCTAAGATAATTTTCTGAGTAAACAAACTTTCTGGTGTAATGTGATTGCGTGACAAGGCTGGGCTAGTGTGTGTGCCAGAGCAACAAATCACAACCTAGTACCAATCCACTCTGCTGCACAGATACAATGCAAATAACTGTTGCTAGCCAGTCTGTCTAAAAACATAGGAAATGTGGCAGTATGCACCACCACAATTCTGAAGAACCACACCAAAAAAGAACTTTCTTAGAAAAATTTGCACAGCCTGATCTTAATCTCCAACTAATAGGAATAGCTCGCATACATGTTATTTAGCCGGTTGAGCCAGACTGAGTGCGTGACAAGAAACTGCGTACCTTCAAAGAATGCACGGGTTAAAACTTTCTGAATACCAGAGCAATCTGGCATGCCAAAAAAAACTCAATGTACAATAGAGTAAAGGCCAAGGCTGCCATTAACCACTAACGAAGATGATTATGTACTTTGTAACTATAAAGTACAAAGATGTTTTGTTACTTTTCGGTTTACTAAACACATAGGTCAACTTTTTTCATAATAGACACATAACTATACATCTCCAGGATACAGCCCTTACTAGGTGCTGTCCTCATCTGTCTTCTGATAGACTTCTTCTGTACTGAATCCACTATCATGTGACTCTCTACATAATAATATGGGCAACACTGTTTCCCCAATCCCACATTAACCTTTGGTATGCCGAACACCTTTATACCACACCTATACACTTTATACCACGCCCATGTATTTACCCAAACATTTTTACATTATAATCATGCTACCCCTTCTCTCCCCCTCAAATCTTTGACTTTACAAATTGACACCATCTGGAAGCTTTATGATTCTTCCAGGTCTCATTCTTGTCACATTCGGAGGAGTGGGAGTCTCAGTTGCTTCGGAGTTGAAATTGTAGTGTTTCCAGTACTTGGGTGTCTCCATCTGATTCACTTTTGGTGCTCCTTAAAGTTGTGTTTCTCTTTATCGACAACCTGTCTGATTTGTTTGAACACCATGGGTGGAATTTTCCATACCCACTGACATTGGACCTGTTCGCGGCATGAGTGAACAAGGTGGTGAGAAGGCCAAAAATCGGTTTCACAACGTCATGAAACCAGTTTGCGATTGTCCGCTCTGCCTGTCAATGGCGGGCCACGTTTCCGGCCATCGGATGTCGGGATCCTCATTGTAATACATCTGCATATCATTATAAGGCCAGCCCGCTGGAATCATCTCACCACGCTGGGTTGTCTGAGCATGTCGACACCGACGTGTTCCACAACAGCATATATAAGGCGTGCATTTGGCGGGCTGCACTTTGAGGGGAACTCGGAGGTGAGTGCATGGTAACATTGCACAGTGCTTGCGAGAGTCACCTGCTGGATTTAAAGGTTGAGGTGCGTGGGGGGGCAAGGTCCGTCCTGCGGTTGAGGCAACTTGGTGGGGGTGCGCAAGGGCTGCCCTGCTGTTGAAGGTAGTGCACAAGCACATGTGGGGTGGTGGGGAGGGAAGACACCATGCATTAGGGAGATCTTGTATAAAGTGACCATTCCTCTGCATCTGAGACAGTTCAGACACAGCCACATTGACATGCTTGGAGTCGGGCCTCTAGCTTATCTGCCCGCTCCAGTAACAAAGGGGCCTGAAAGTGCCAGCAAGTGCTGCAGAACTTTTCACCCCTTGGGCACAGACTGCAAATGAATGAGCATTTTACTGGACTGCAGAACAGTTGGAAGACTAGGCATGTTGTACAATCTCCTTGCTAAAACTGGCCATGGAGCAGTCACTGGTGGAGGCGCTCATAGCCCCTTACAATGTCATCATCAAGGTTTGGAGCAGAGACTGGTTTAAGCTAACAATGCAGCCTTGCAGCACAGGTTCGGAGAATGCCTGTGCCTGAGCTGAGAACACAGCATGCAGTCCAGTGGCGCCAATCGATCAGGTGGAGTGGGGCGGAGGTGGGTGGAGTTTCAGGCAGCCATGCAGTGCACTAAACTCTGGCTATCCAAGTGTGACCAGCACTCTCTGGGATGCGTTAAGGGGCCCTCAGATTTAACCAAGGGAGGTTCCTAGAATGCCCAAGCTAACCCACGTGTCTCTCTCTTTCATCCTGCAGGAGGAGTACATCAAGAGCATGGAGCCTAGTGAACTAGCTGTATGCCTCGTGGCATACAGTGAGCGAAGATGACAGAGAAGAGAGCGACTGAGGTACCTGCCTGGGCAGAGGGAAGAGCATCACCCTCAGAAAGAAGGGGCGGTAGAGGGCTCCCGCACAGGCTGCTGAAGTGCCACAGTGAGCCATCAGTGGTCAGTACTTAGCTAGACACTGCAGATGACCGAGAACCAGTGTCGCCGAAGACTGCGAATATCTAGGGAACTGGTTGGTCACATCTGCCAGCTGCTGCAGGATTTGGCGCCATGGGGACATGGAGGACATCTACTGCCCTTGGCCATCAAAGTGACCGCCGCGCTCACTTTTTACACCAGTGGCTCCTTTCAAGGCTCCACAGGTGACCTCTGTGGGATATCACAAGCCACCGCCCACAAATGCATCCTTGAGGTCATGGACGCCATCTTCGTAATGACACATAACTTTGTGCATTTCACTGAGGACCAGGAAAGTCAGGATGCAAGAGCAATTGGATTTGCCCAGATCTCGGAATTCCCACTGGTGCAGGATGCCATCGGCTGCATTCACATGGCGCTCAGATCTCCATGGCAACAAGCGATCAACAAGACAACTGCAAGGGCATCCATTCATCGAATGTGCAGCTAGTGTACAACCTCCATAAATGCATCTTGCAGGTCTGCGCACCGTTTCCAGGAAGTGTGCATGACTCATACATTCTCAGTTGGTCACAGATCCCTGAAGTCTTCCAGGGTCCACAGAGGCTGCAGGGAAGACTCCTCGGGGACAAGGACTACCCGCAGAGGCTGTGGCTGATGACACCCGTGCGGCGGCCTCAGAGTGCAGCAGAGCGAAAGTATAATGAGGCTCCTGCTGCAACTCGCAACTTGGTGGAGCAGACAATAATCGGGATGCTGAAGATGAGGTTCCGGTGCCTGGATCGGTCTGGTGGAGCACTGCAATACAGTCTACAGAGGATGTCATACATCGTCATCGTCTGCTGCGTCCTTTACAACCTGGCCCTGTAACAGGAAGAGGAGCTGACTCAGGTGGATGGAGAGGTATCCTCGAATGAGGAGGATGCCGACGGGCCTGGTAATTTTGGTTTACTAGCCATGGTTGCTTTTTAACTCAGGTGAGTACAGTTTTAAATGCTGCTCCACTTTTAAAGATAGCACTGCAATAATTGTATCTTCAAAGAGTCGTCCTGCAAAACCCTTCAGGGTTTGACAGGCTCCCGTGATGATTTTGGTCGCGACATCTTTGGGATTTTATTATTTGTTCATGGGATGTGGGCATCGCTGACTAGGCCAGCATTTATTGCCCTCCCTAGCTGCCCTTGAGAAGGTAGTGGTGAGCTGCCTTCTTGAACCGCTGCAGTTCATGTGGTGTAGGTACACCCACAGTACTGTTAGGAAGGGAGATCCAGGATTTTGACCCAGCAACAGTGAAGGAACTTGGAGTTGCTTGGAGGGGAACTTCCAGGTGGTGGTGTTCCCATGTGTCTGCTGCTTTTGTCCTTCTAGATGGTAGTGGTGTGGGTTTGGAAGGTGCTGTCTAAATAGGCTTGGTGAATTCCTGCAGTGCCATCTTGTAGATGGTACGCACTGCTGCTACTGTGCGGTGGTGGAGGGAGTGAATGTTTGTGGAAGGGGTGCCAATAAAGTGGGCTGCATTGTTCTGGGTGGTGTGAAGCTTCTTGAGTGTTTTGGAGCTGCACTCATCCAGGTAAGTGGAGAATATTCCATCACACTCCTGAATTCTGCCTTGTGGACAGGCTTTGGGGAGTCAAGAGGTGAGCAGGATTCCTAGCCTCTGAGCTGCAGCAATTTCAATGATTTGGAGCCTTCCCCAAGATGTTGGAGGATTTTTGGATGTATAATTGATTCTCAGCTTTGGCTGAGGTTTTTAAACCTTCCACTCCTTTTTTTTCATGTAAACGAGTTGGGCTGCCACATGGTACAGTGCCATTCCTAAATCTGGGCTGGCCGTGGTGATTTCAGAAACGGGCTGCGCTGACATTTTTTAAAGCACTGAAATTTAAAGCACAATTTAAAACAATTCTGGCTTAGAACTGAATACTTGCTCGCCCCTGCTAGGTGCTTTGACTCTACAAACGATGGATACTCACAATGGCTCCATGAGGTCTGCTGTAGTCCTTAGCTGCTCAGTGGAGTTTTTTATCTTCTGCCCTTCAGACTCCTTTTTGCTTTTTCTAATTTTGCTCAGACTTTTGTGATCTGGCTAGGTCGTGTGACTCTGCGTTCAATCAGATCTGGCTTTTTATCTGCACAGTGGATTCTTCCTCTGCCCTTCAGCCTCCTTTTTTTCTTTTTGGAATTTTCCTGCACCTTTTGTGATGTGGCTCAGTCCTATTAAGTATTTATTGGTAATACGTAACTATATACATCTCCAAGGTACAGCCCCTACTAGGTACTGTCCTCATGCTGGTTTCTGTTAGACTGCTACTGTACTCAGTCCACTATCACGTGACTCTCTATATCATAATGTGGGTGGCAGTATTTCCCCAGTCCCATATTAACCCTTGCTATGCTGAACACACTTATACTACAAGACATATATCCAAAACAGCAGAAGTTTGTCCAGCAAAGGTCACATTCAAACTGCTTTTATACCACTATCAATGGGGTGTTTGTGCCATCTGTTTCCATTTTCTTTTTTTGCTGGGGCCATTATAAAGTCAGGAACACCTGAGATATTGTCAGTGGCATCTCATAAATGGCCTGAGCTTCTTAATCTAATGGGCACTGATTCACACTGCCCTATATCTACATAATAAGGTCTCCTTAGGATTTGGACTGAGTATTCATGTCTTTCGCACATGTGCTTCTTCAAACTTTATGAAGGTGACTCAAGCAATATTTGTTGATACAAGGCCAGATTGGAAACATTGAGCTGTTTAACTTAACAGTAATGTGAACATACAGAATAGCCATTGTGATCAATAATAAGGGAGTGCTGCGCTTTCACCTTCCAAACCCACGACCACTACCATCTAGGACAAGGGCAGCAGATAGATGGGAACACCACCACCTAGAGGTTCTCCTCCAAGTCACTCACCATCCTGACTTGGAACTATATCGCCGTTCCTTCACTGTCACTGGGTCAAAATTCTGGAACTCCCTCTTTAACAGCACTGTGGGTGTACCTACACCAAAGAAACATAGAAAATAGGAGCAGGAGTAGGCCATTCTGCCCTTTGAGCTTGCTCTGCCATTCATAATGATCATGGCTGATCATCCAACTCAATAGCCAGCTCCCGCTTGGACTCCAGCGATCCAAGGAGGCGGCTCACCACCACCTTCTCAAGGGCAACTAGGGATGGGCAATAAATGCTGGCCTAGGTACACCCACAGTGCTGTTAGAAAGGGAGTTCCCACTTTTTAACCAAGCTTTTTACTTCAATTCACCAGGACACGTAAATAACTCTCCTGCTCTCCTTCGAATAGTGAAGCCCACATCCCATGAATGAATATAATAAAATAAAGGTGCCATTCTCAGATAAGATGTAAAAGTGAGCCCAGTCTGTCATCTCAGGTTGCCACAAAGATCCCACGGCACTATTCGAAGGAGAGTTATTTACGTGTCCTGGTGAATTGAAGTAAAAAGCTTGGTTAAAAAGTGGGAACTCCCTTTCTAACAGCACTGTGGGTGTACCTACACCACATGGACTGCATCGGATGTCATGGTGGGTGTGAGTGGATAATATGGTGAGAAGGCCAAAAATTGGCTTTACACCATCATGGAACCAGTTTGCGATCATCTGCTCCACCCAGCGGGCCGACTTTCCCACCGTCCAATGCTGTGAATCTAATTTCAATGCATTTGCATCTCATCATTTTTCCTGCTTGCCAGAATCATCCCTCCATGTCAAATTTACTGCCCATATCGTTGGGAAAACACATCAGCCCAGAACACATCTGGACAAGAGTGACATGCAAAAGTTGGGACTTACCTTTAGGGCCTTGGTCACTTGGCGCACAGCCCTGCAGGTACCTGACCCTGGAGGAAAACGTACATCACGTGGTGGGTGAATTCTCATGGACAAGACTCTAATACAAAGCAGCTCACGGAAGATGGGAGGTCTCCATTGATCCCTGGGGTCTGCTTCAGGGCGTCTTAGCCATTGGCTGCTACGGATGATCGGCGAGGAGGGGAGAGGAAGGTCTAGATTTCACTGGGAGAGGAAGGTGTACCAGAGGTGCTGAGGTTGGGAGGGACAGCAAAGGTGTCGGGGGGCATGAGGTTGCGAGGTAGATATGAAGGTGATGGTGGGGTGAGATTGGGAGGGGGAGGTTGGGAGGGAGAGGAGGGTGTAACGGGGGAGAATGCAGCAACTGGAGAGGTAGGTGTAAGGGGGAGGAAGGTGTAAGGGAAGGAGTTCGGAGGGGGAAAGGATTTCCGGTGAAGGAAAGAGTTCAGGGGAAGGAAGGAGTCCAGGGGGAGGAAGGAGTTCAGAGGGGGGATGGAGTCCGGGGGAAGAATGAGTTTGGAGGGTGGAAGAGTCCAATGGGAGGAAGGAGTCCGGGAGGAGGAGGGAGTCCGGGTGGAAGAAGGAGTAAAGGAGTGTGTGCTGTCCAACTGAACGTGCAATGGAGGGATGTGTGGAGTCAACAACTGCCTCCTGGGGAGCAAACTGAGGATGGGTGTGGTAGGAGGGAACGGTGAGTATGAGAGGGGGCAGAGTGAGCCGGAAGGGTGGAAGGCTGAGGGTGCAACGGTAGCGGTAGAAGGGACAGCGAGGGTGGTTGGTGAGGACTCGTAGGCGGGCACAGACTGTGGGGGTGGGAAGGAGGAGGTTGGGGAGGTCAATGTGGTGGGATTCTCAGGGAACATGCACGTTAACCTGGGCATACTGGAAAGAAAAGGGTTCTGGCTAGTAGGTGCCAGAGGAGGTAAACAGTGATGGGGGGAAGGACATGGGTGACTGGGGAAGGGGAAAGCACGGGGGGAGCTGAGAAGAAACTTAATGGCTACCATGGCCATCAAAATCGAAAGTGAGCAGAGCCTTAGACCAGAAGACCATAAGACATAGGAGCAGAAGTTAGGCGATTCGGCCCATCAAGTCTGCTCTGCCATTCAATCATGGCTGATAAGTTTCTCAACCCCATTCTCCCGCCTTCTCCCCGTAACCTTCGATCCCCTTACCAATCAAGAACCTATCTATCTCGGTCTTAAATACACTCAGTGACCTGGCCTCCACAGCCTCCTGTGGCAATGAATTCCATAGATTCACCACTCTCTGGCTAAAGAAGTTTCTCCTCATCTCTGTTCTAAAAGGTCTTCCTATTACTCTGAGGCTGTGCCCTCGGGTCCTAGTCTCTCCTACTAATGGAAACATCTTCCCCACGTCCACTCTATCCAGGCCTTTCAGTATTCTGTAAGTTTCAATCTGATCCCCCCTCATCCTTCTAAACTCAGTATAGAGTATAGACCCAGAGTCCTCAGATGTTCCTCATATGTTAAGCCTTTCATTCCTGGGATCATTCTCGTGAACCTCCTCTGGACCCTCTCCAGGGCCAGCACATCCTTCCTGAGATACGGGGCCCAAAATTGCTCACAATATTCTAAATGTGGTCTGACCAGAGCCTTATAAAGCCTCAGCAGCACATCCATGCTTTTATATTCTAGTCCTCTCAAAATAAATGCCGACATTGCATTTGCCTTCCTAACTACCAACTCAACCTGCAAGTTAACCTTAAGAGAATCCTGGACTAGGACTCCCAAGTCCCTTTGCACTTCAGATTTCTGAATTCTCTCCCCATTTAGAAAATAGTCTATGCCTCTATTCTTCCTACCAAAGTGCATGACCTCACACTTCCCCACGTTGTATTCCATCTGCCACTTCTTTGCCCATTCTCCTAACCTGTCCAAATCCTTCTGCAGCCTCCCCGCCTCTTCAATACCACCTGTCCCTCCACCTGTCTTTGTATCATCTGCAAACTTAGCCAGGATGCCTTCATCTAGATCATTAATGTATAAAGTGAAAAGTTGTGGTCCCAACACTGACCCCTGCGGAACTCCACTAGTCACCGGCCGCCATCCTGAGAAGGACACCCTTATCCCCACTCTCTGCCTCCTGCCAGACAGCCAATCTTCTATCCATGCTAGTACCTTGCCTCTAACACCATGGGCTCTTATCTTACTGAGCAGCCTCCTGTGCGGCACCTTGTCAAGGGCCTTCTGGAAATCCAAGTAGATAACATCCATTGGCTCTTCTTCGTCTAACCTACTCGTTACCTCCTCAAAGAATTCTAACAGATTTGCCAGGCATGACCTCCCCTTGATGAAACCATGCTGACTTTGCCCTATTTTACCATGCACTGCCAAGTATTTTGAAATCTCATTCTTAATAATGGACTCTAAAATCTTACCAACGACCGAGGTCAGGCTAATCGGCCTGTAATTTCCCGTCTTTTGCCTCACTCCTTTCTTAAACAGGGGGGTTACATTAGCAATTTTCCAGTCCTCTGGGACCCTCCCTGACTCCAGTGATTCCTGAAAGATCACCACTAACGCCTCCACTATCTCTTCAGCTATCTCCTTCAGAACTCTGGGGCGTAATCCATCTGGTCCAGGTGATTTATCCACCTTCAGACCTTTCAGTTTTCCTAGCACCTTCTCCTTGGTAATGGCCACCATACTCACCTCTGCCCCCCGACTCTCTTGAACTTTGGGGATGTCACTCGTGTCTTCCACTGTGAAGACTAACGCAAAGTACCCATTCAGTTCCTCCGCCATTTCTTTGTTCCCCACCAATACTTCTCCAGCGTCATTTTCCAGCAGCCCAATGTCCACTTTTGCCTCTCTCTTACCCTTTATATATCTAAAAAAACTCTTGCAAGCTTCTTTTATATTAATGGCTAGTTTACCCTCATATTTAATCTTCTCCCTTCTTATTTCTTTTTTAGTTGTCCTCTGTTGGTCTTTGTAGGCTTCCCAATCCCCTAGTTTCCCACTGCTCTTCGCCGCATTGTATGCTTTCTCTTTAGCTTTTATGCTGTCCCTGACTTCCCTTGTCAGCCAAGGTTGCCTCGTCCTCCCTTTAGTATGCTTCTTCTTCCTAGGGATGAATTTTTGCTGTGTCTCCCAAATTACTCCCAGAAACTCCTGCCATTGCTGTTCCACTGTCTTTCCTGCTAGGCTCATCTCCCAGTCAATTCTGGCCCGCTCCTCCCTCATGCCTCTGTAGTTGCCTTTATTCAACTGTAATACCGTTACATCTGATTCCAGCTTTTTTCCTCTCAAATTGCAGGGTAAATTCTATCATATTATGGTCACTTCCTCCTAAGGGTTCCTTCACCTTAAGCTCCCTTATCAAATCTGCCCCATTACACATCACTAAATCTAGAATTGCCTGTTCCCTAGTGGGCTCCACCACAAGCTGCTCCAAAAAGCCATCTTGTAGACATTCCACAAATTCCTTTTCTTGGGATCCACTACCAACCTGATTTTCCCAGTCTACCTGCATATTGAAATCTCTTGTGTTGGACGGGCACAGGTGCTGCATGGGAGTGCGATCAGTGGGTGGGCAGAGATGCAGGTCAGCTCAGATGAACAACTGAAAGCGAACCCCAGCATTGAAAAAGCTTGGTATATTGAGTAGAAGGCTCAGCGCGAGTGGGAGAATGTTTCCAAGAGGCTACGAAAATCTTTGCCACATACACACACCTCTCTTGCCAGAATCACTCATGGTCTGGCTACGTGTAGCTGAACTGCTAGTGGGGTGGGGGGAAGCAGGGGGAGGACTCACGAAACCTGTAAATGAAGCTGAAAGACACCATTGCACATTAATCAGTGAAAGTGAAAACATTTTCAGATTATAAATTGACTAAATGTGTCCACCCGTGCAACCACCTGTGATCAGAAGTTCTTAACTTTACTAGGCCTAACACTTTTTCTAGGTGCTTCCCTGACTTCCGCAGCAGGGGTGGAGACAGCCTGTGCAATGCTTGGCCCTGTTGCCTCTGATGACTTCAGCTTGCATCCTCTGGAGAGCTGAGGCCTTGATGGCTCCAGCTTGCATTGGCTGTCCTCCTGTGGGCCAGCTGTTCCCTCTGTGGTGACAGAGGACGCGGTTGAGGTGATCACAGGCAAAGTGGTCTTGGAGGGAGAGGACAGCCTCTGAAATTCCTGAGTCCAGCTGCTGTTTCTCCTCCCTTCGGGTGTCCAAGGGCCCCGACCTGATTCCTTGAGGAGAAGGAGCACCTAGAGGGACGTCGAGGTGCCCCGTTTCCCTCTCGCGTTGCTACTGCAGGAACGCAGCCGTGGTTCCCGTGATGGAGTGCAGGTCTACACACATCTCTGCGTTCTGCTGGACCAGAGTCTCCATGACATCCTCCATCCTTCCCATGGAGGCCTCCAAATGCACATGTGAGCATCACAACATCAGAGAGCAGGCAGACGCACTCCTCCAACTCGTATGCCACTCTGTTGAGGGCTTCCAACAGCTCTGCATGATGTTCCTCCACCTTCTTCTGACTCTCTACAATGACTTGGAAGTCCAAATCCAAAATCATCTCACTCGGACCTCACATATACCTCTTCTCCAGCAGTCCTCCGAGTGCTGGGGAACTCGGTTGAACATGCCTCCTCCTGCTGCAGAAACATGTCTATGCAGGGACCACCAGATTGTAAACCTAAGCCTGCTCTAGATCTACGTCCCACCGAGATGTGTGCCGCTTGCTGGTGGAGGGTGTGGGTAAGCACTGTGATGGGTCTTCCAGGCTGCTTATTTCCAGCTCTTCAATGGAGGAGCTGTCCTCTTGGCTGGGGGTGAGGACCTGGATGGAGCTGAGGGATTGGCTGGCTGAGGGTGTTGGTCACTTGGCAGAGCTCCGTGTGAACCAAAGTAGAGGTAATTAGTGCATGGCAGCAGAGACAAAAGCAGGAGAAAGAGCACTCGCAGTGCATTGAGGGAGGGATGAAGTGGTGCAGGATCCTCACGAGGGTATTCGCCACCGGCCTCACCTTCACCATAGGCAGATCCACTTTCTCGCCAGTCAGAACAATGGCACACTCCTCAAAGTGAGTGAGGGGTTTAATATGGGCCACTCCAACCCTGGCCTGCGACCTCTCCCTGCTGTTGTGAGCCAGCTTCTCCTGCATGAAAACAGATGGAAAGAGTTTGAGCTGGACATATGGCACCGCGTGGGATTTTTAAAAAATTCATTCATAGGATGTGGGCTTCGCAGGCTGGGTCAGTATTTATTGCCCATCCCTAGTTGCCTTTGAGAAGGCGGTGGTGAGCCGCCTTCTTGAACCACTGCAGTCCATGTGGTGTAGGTACATCCACAGTGCTGTTAGGAAGGGAGTTCCAGGATTTTGACCGAGTGACAGTGAAGGAACGGCGATATATTTCCAAATCAGGATGGTGAGTGACTTGGAGGGGAACTTCCAGGTGGTGGTGTTCCCATGTATCTGCTGCCCTTGTCCTTCAAGGTGGTAATGTTTGTGTGGTGAGCAGAGCCATGGACAGGATGAGAACGCAAGCTCTAGAGGATATGAGCCTGATGGAGATGTGAGGGTGTGTGTGTGAGAGTTAGTGGTGTTGTCCCTTGAGGTGTGAGATCCCTGTGGACACGTGATGGGTGTGTGAGTATGTGAGTTGAAGACATGAAGTTAGCATACACTTTGTTGCGCTTGAAATATGGCGCTTGGAGCGAGGAAGCACTGAGGTCCCAGCATGGTGGGCAAATACGAGCCTGCCCGCCAGCGATCCGGCGTGTTCCCTGTGAATGCATTATTAATAAGGCGGGAAGTATGGGGAATGGCACAATTCAGCGCTAAAAGCCACTGTTGTGGCCGGAGGGTAAAGCTTCCTTTTTCCCGCCCTCCTAATGGTAGTGGTTGTTGGAGGTCAATCACCTCAGTTCCAGGACATCACTGCAGGAGTTCCTCAGGGTAGTGTCCTCGGCCCAACCATCTTCAGCTGCTTTATCAGTGACTTTCTTCCATCATAAAGTCAGAAGTGGGGATGTTCGCTGATGATTGCACAATGTTCAGCACCATTCACAACTCCTCAGATACTGAAGCAGTCCATGACCAAATGCAGCAAGACCTGGACAATATCCAGGCTTGGGCTGACAAGTGGCAAGTAACATTTCCATCACACAAGTGTCAGGCAGTGACCATCTCCAACAAGAGAAAATCTAACCATCACCACTTGACATTTAATGGTATTACTATCGCTGAATCCCCCACTATCAATATCCTGGGGGTTACCATTGACTAGAAACTGAACTGGACTAGCCATATATATACTGTGGCTACAAGAGCAGATCAGAGGCAAGGAATCCTGTGGCGAGTAACTCACCTCCTGACTCCCCAAAGCTTGTCCACCATCTACAAGGCACAAGTAAGGAGTGTGATGGAATACTCCCCACTTGCCTGAATGACCACAGTTCCAACAACATTCAAGAAACTTGACACTACCCAGGACAAAGCAGCTCACTTGATAGGCACCCCTCCACAAACATTCACTCCCTCTACCACCAACGAACAGTGTCAGCAGTTTGTACCATCTACAAGGTGCATTGCAGAAACTCACCAAGCCTCCTTAAGTAGCACCTTCCAAACTTATGACAGCTACTAACATAAGAACATAAGAAATAGGAACAGGAGTAGACCATTTGGCCCATCGAGCCTGCTCCGCCATTCAATAAGATCATGGCTGATCTTCTTGTGTTTCAATTTCCACGTTCTCATCTAACCCTGATAACCTTTGATTCCATTGCCTAACAAGAATCTATCTACCTCTGCCTTTAAAACATTCAACGACCCCAACTCCGCCCACCTTCTGAGGCAGAGTTCCAAAGTCGCACAACCCTCGGGGAGAAAAGATTTCTGCTCATCTCTGTCCTAAAAGGGTAACCCCTAATTTTAAAACAGTGCCCCCTAGCTCTGGACTCACCCACAAGAGGAAACATCCTTTTGACGTCCACCTTGTCAAGGCCGTTCAGGATTTTGTATACTTCAATCAAATCACCCCTCACTCTTCTACATTCCAGTGGAAACAAGCCCAGCCTGTCCAACCTTTCCTCATGAGACAATCCATTCATTCCATGTGTCATTCTAGTAAACCTCCTTTGAACTGCCTCCAATGTACTTACATCCTTCGTTAAATCAGGATACCAAAACTGCACACATTATTTGAGGTGCAATGCCCTATTTAACTGAAGCATAACATCCTTACTTTTATGTTCAATCCCTCTCATAATAAAAGGTAGCATTCCATTAATTACTTGCTGTACCTGCGTACTAACTTTTTGTGGCTCATGTACTAGAACACCTAGATCCCACTGCAGCTCCGAATTTTGCAGGCACTCTCCATTTAAGTAATACTCTGCATTTTTGTTCTCCATGCCAAAGCAAACAACTTCACATTTTCCCACATTAAATTCCATTTGCCAGATCTTTGCCCATTCACTCAACCTATCTATATCCATCTGCAACCTCCTCATGTCCTCTTCACTACATACTTTCCTTCCTATCTTTGTGTCATCTGCAAATTTAGCTACAATGTCTTCACTCCCCTCATCTAAGTCATTGATGTAAATCGTAAAAAGTTGAGGCCCCAGTTCAGACCCCTGTGGGACTCCACTCGTCACAACCCGCCAATCAGAAAAAGACCCATTTATGTATACTCTGTTTTCTGCCAGCCAGCCAATCTTCTATCCATGTTAATAGATTACCCCCTACACCGTGCGCTTTTATTTTCCGTAATTATCTTTTATGTGGCACCTTATCAAATGCCTTCTGGAAATCCAAGTACAGTACGTCTACAGGCTCCCCTTAATCCACTGCGCATGTTACTCCTTCAGAAAACTCCAATAAATTGGTTAAACATGATTTTCCTTTCATAAAACCATGCTGACTCTTCCTTATTGCCTTGAGCTCATCTAAGTGCCCAGCTATAACCTCCTTAATGATCATTCTAGTAACTTCCCCATGACAGATGTCAAGCTAACTGGCCTTTGGTCCCTGTCTTCTGCCTCCCTCCCTTCTTGAATTGAGGGGTTAAATTTGCTACTTTACAATCTGATGGAACATTTCCAGAATCTAGCGAATTTTGGAAAATTAACACCAGCACGCCTACTACCTCATTAGCCGCCTCTTTTAAGACCTCAGGATGTAATCCATTGGGACCCGGAGACTTGCCAACCTGCAGCTCCATTAATTTGCTCAATACCATTTCCCTCATGATTTCAATTTCACCAAGTTCCTTTCTCCCGTTCATCTCCTGATTTGCAGCTATTACTGGAATGTTTTTTGTATCCTCTGTAGTGAACACAGAAGCAAAATATTTGTTCATTTCTTCCAACATTTCCTTATTATCTACTATTAATTCCCCACTGTCACTCTCTAGAGGACCAACGCTAACTTTGTTTACCCTTTTCCTTTTTAAGTACCTGTGGAAACTTTTGCTCTCTGTTTTTACATTTCTAGCTAGTTTCCTCTCATACTCTAATTTATTTCTCCTGCTTAACTTTTTAGTCATTCTCTGCCATTCTTTATATTCTGTCCAATCATCTGTCCTGCCACTCATCTTTGCAAAGTTGTACGCTTTTTCCTTAAGTTTGACGTTTACCTTAACATCTTTAGTTAACCATGGATGTTGGGTCGTCCCCTTAGAACTTTTCTTTATGGTAGGGATGTACTTATTCTGAACACTTTGAAATATCCCCTTAAATGTCTGCCTCTGCTTCTCTATTCATCTGTCCTCTAGCCTAGTTTCCCAGCTTACTTCAGCTAGCTCAGCTTTCATCCCCACATAGTTGCCCTTATTTAAGTTTAAAATACTAGTCTTAGACCCACTCTTCTCCCTTTCAAACTGGATGCAAAATTCAATCATATTGTGGTTGCTGCTACCTATGGGTGCCTTTACTCTGAGGTCATTAATTAATCCTGTCACATTACACAATACCAAGTCTAATATAACCTGCTCTCTGGTTGGTTCCAGGACATGCTGCTCTAAGAAACTATCTCAAAAGCATTCTAAGAACTCCTCATCCAGGCTACCACTGCCAATCTGATTTTTCCAGTTTATGTGTAGATTAAAATCACTCATGATTATTGCCATCACCTTATCACAAGCACACAATATTTTCTCTTGAATACTTTGTCCTATGCTGTGGCTACTGTTAGGGGACCTGTAGAACACTCCCACTAATGACTTACTTCCCCTACTATTCCTCATCTCCAACCAAACCGATTCTACATCCTGATCTCCTGAACCAAGGTCATCTCTAACTATTGCAGAAATGCCCTCTTTGATTAATAGTGCTACCCCTCCATCTTTACCTAGCTTCCTATTCTTCTTAAACGTCATGTACCCTTCAACATTTAGGACCCAGTCTTTGTCATCCTGCAGCCACGTCCCTGTAATTGCTATCTGATCATATTTATTTACTTCAATGTGGGCCATCAATTCATTTACTTTGTTATGAATGCTACATGCATTCAGATAGAGAGCCTTCAGTTTTGTCTTTTTGTTACCTTTGTAACATCTAGTCTTGACTGTTGATGTATTCTTAGGTTTTTTTTCTCTCTGCCCTTCCTGTCACTCTCTGACCCTGATTTCTCATATTACTATTTTGCTCTCCAGTCTTGACTTTACACCTTGAATTGCTACCTCTACCCAAGCTTGATCCCTCACTCCTCTTGTTTAGTTTATTCCCTAGTCTACTTCTCTAGTTACACGGTTTGCAAGGACACACGTCCCAGTACGGTTCAGGTGTAAATCATCCCAACGGTACAGCCCCCACTTTCCCCAGTGCTGATGCCAGTGCCCCACAAACTGGTACCCACTTCTGCCACACCAGTCTTTGAGCCACACGTTCGTCTCTCTAACCTTATTTCCCCTATGCCAATTTTCACATGGCTCAGGTAATAATCCAGAGATTGTTACCTTTGAGGTTCTGCTTTTTAATTTGGTACCTAGCTCCTCATACTGACTTTGCAGAACCTCTTTCCTAGTTCTACCTATGTCATTGGTACCCACAAGGGCTACAACAACTGGATCCTCCCCTTCCCACTGCAAGTTCCTCTCCAGCCCTGAGCAGATGTCCCGAACCCTGACACCAGGAAGGCAACAGAGCCGTCTGGACTCTCGCTCTTTGCTGCAGAGAACAGTGTCAATCCCCCTCACTATACTATCCCCTACTACCACTACATTCCTTTTTGTTCTCCCTGCTTGAACAGCTTCCTGTACCACAGTGCCATGGCCAGCTGGTTCATCCGTCTTGCGGACTTCACTTTCATCCACACAGGTTGTGAGCACCTCAAACCGGTTTGACAATTGCAAAGCCTGAGGCACCTCCCCTACTATCTGCTCAGTCCCATTACCTGCCTTACTGACAGTCACATCCTCCTGTCCCTCGCTGCTGACCACAACAGATGACCCTCTTCTAAGAGGTGTGACTGTCCTCTGGAACAAAGTATCCAGGCACTTGTCCCCCTCCCTTATGTTGCGCAGTGTCTGCATTTCGGCTTCCAGATCAATAATCCTGATCCGGAATTCCTCAAGCTGCTTACACTTCCTGCAAACATGTTAGTCATGGATCGCCTTGGCATCCAAAAGCTCCCACATCTCTCAGCTGCAACATAACACCTGTCCCACCATTATAACTTTAGTTAATTTACTTTAATTACTTTCTTCCTATATATGCTACAATTTACTGTGTTTATTGAATGCTAGTGCCCCACAAACCGGTACCCACTGTGCTGCTCAACTCCCAACTGTCTCCCACAGGTCTGCTCCGCTCCACTCTGACTCTCAACAAAGTAGACCTCACCCGAATCCCCTCTGTATTTATAGGCGCTGCTTAGTTCCCGACTGTCTTCCACAAGTCTGTTCTGCTCCAACTCCCAGCAAGGTAGGCCTCACCTGAATCCCTGGTCTATATTTATAGGCGCTGCTCTGCTCCCGACTGTCTCCCACAGGTCTGGTCTGCTCCAACTCCCAGCAAGGTAGGGAGCGCACTACTTTCCTACTATCTAGAAGGACAAGGGCAGCAGATACATGGGAACACCACCAGCTGCAAGTTCCCCTCAAAGCTGCTCACTATCCTGACTCAGAAATATATCGCCGTTCCTTCACTGTCGCTGGTTCAAAATCCTGGAGCTCCCTCCCTAACAGCACTGTGGGTGTACCGACACCACATGGCCTGCAGTGATTCAAGGGCAATAAATGCTGGCCCAGCCAGTGACACCCGCATCCCGTAAATGAATAAAAAAGAACAGTGCAAATTTGAGGTGATTCCGCCCATAGTTTATCACCCAGTCAGCAGCTTACGTTTCTGCTCCCCTGTCATTGTTATATCTACGAATAGTGGAGTTCGCAACATTTGCAGCAAGTTCCACAAAAATTGGTTATCCACTGGAATACGGTAATTTGGCCACTTTACATTTCCTAGTGCAGCCAATGGTAGATAGAGGAGGGGGAAGCTATGCCTTATGTTAAGGAGAGCCAAACTGTACATATTTCCTCTCACCAACTGTCTGTAAGCAGGTGTTATGAATCATTTTTAAAGTGAGCTATGGCGTGTTTTCCTAAGCCCTCAGTTTGTGTGATTCATTTTACTAATAACTCATAGCGAACTCGCGTTATGATTAACTCAGAAGGTTAGCTTATTTCACATTCAAAGCCTGGGGGAGGAGTGTTTTTGCAACTTCCCACTCAACTACAAGCACATATAGTAAGGGGAGGATTGAAAAAAGAGTTTCACAACTATGGATAGTAACAAAGACCACAGAAATGAATATTAGTTAATATGATTTCCAGAGTCTGTGAAGTGGAAGTCCAGAGGGTGTTTCCTTCGTGACTAAGTTCAGTCATGATGAGTTCCTGGTTGGAGATGACAGCATGAAAATCCTTGAAATGAATAACACTACAGCTTAATGGGCTTTCTATGCTTAAACCACTTGGCAGCCATTGATCAGAAACATTTAAAATCAAGCAGGCATCGTGAAATTGAGAGATGGTAACTGACTGCTTGCTCAACCAGGTAGCTGGAGTCCTTTTCAATTGATGTTAAAACAGCAGTCTGCCTGTGAGGCCAAAGATGTAATGTTAAAACTGTCTGAAAGGTCAGAGGCTTGGGTCATGTGACATGGCCCATTAATGGTTAATTGCAGCTTAACAATCAATTTCTGTGCTTCTGGCCAGAATTCCATTATTCCTCCCCAGGAGAGAGGCGAGGGGGTTATTGGCATTTCTTCCAGTTTAAGGAGTTTCAATATATCTCTTTTGTGATAGTTCAGGTTGGGGAGCCAGTTCATCTGCACTTCCTCTGCCTTTGTTGATTACAAGGACTGAATGCAATGAGGTGTGAGATTCCACAGGCTGGGCGAAGAATTCTTTTGTTCTTGTAACTCCTGGTGGTAGCTTCCAGAACAATGGGCAAGACCTGTGGTCATGTGATTTGTAGCAGCCATCATTTTTGTTCAGCAGAAAGTCCATTTTTTTAAGCCTAGCAAAAGAATAAAGTGTTGGATTTCTTTTCATGTCATATGGACTCAACATTTGAATTGGTGAAAAACTATTCAGGCATAGCTACATTTTATATTCATCTTAGCTGTTTGTTTTACACATAAAAACAAACTCTGCAATAAGTTGTATAGAAATGAAGTGATATTTAGAAATATGTATAAAAGATTATAGTAGGATATGATATATTGTAACATACATATAAGGTTCATCACCAACCTACCTTCTAATTTTTTATGGATTTGTTCTAAGTATATGAGCCCTTTAAGTTTTAAATTAGAGGCCAACTTGTGTGCAGACTGTGCAGGAATTTTCAGGTTGCGGCACAGACTTGAGAGAACATTGTTTATCAGTGAAGAGCTAAGAAGTGAGGGTTTAATTGGAATACCCAACCCCACTGTTGTCAGACTATGGTCAGCCAGCATAACACTGAGTAGCAATCTGAGATGGGACTTTCCTGGCCTCTATGCTGCATTGTGACAGAGGGTCATGCAGTTCCCCTGGAATCACTCAGGAAGCAATTTTCAACTGGTTTAAATTGAGACAAATTTGATTAGTTACGTTTCCGTTCCATCCCATCCTGCCAAATATGCATACTTTCCTCATAAATTACAATTCTTACAATAGTCTGTTATATTACAGGGATAGAACAACAGCAATTAAAATTTCTACAATTTGTAAACCGTCTTTCAGCTTATACAGAGACACTGGTTCGGTGGACATAATGATACACAACAGGCTTGTGAGAAAAGTTATTGCTCATGGAATAAAAGGGACAGGAGCAACATGGATACAAAACTGGCTGAAGAATAATGGTCAATGGATATTTTTCGGGCTGGTGGAAGGTTTGGAGTGGATATCCCCAGGGCTTGGTGTTGGGACACCTGCTTTTCCTGATATATATTAATGATCTAGATCTTGGTGTGCAGGGGACAATTTCAAAGTTTGTGCATGATACGAAGCTTGGGAGTGTTGTAAACTGTGAGGAGGACAGTGTAGAACTTTAAAAAGACATAGACAAGTTGGTGGAGTGGGCAGATAGTTGGCAGATGAAGTTCAATGCGGAGAAGTGTGAGGTGATGCATTTTGGTAGGAAGAACATGGACAGACAATATAAAATAAGAGGTGAAATTTTGAAAGGGGTGCAGGAGCAGAAAGACCTGGGTGTATATGTGCATAGATCATTGAAGGTGGCAGGACAGGTGGAGAGAGCAGTTAATAAAGCACATTGTAAGTATCCTGGGCTTTATTAATAGGGGTATAGAGTACAAGAGCAAGGAGGTTATGCTGAATTTATATAAGACACTCGTTAGACCACAGCTGGAGTATTGTGTGCAGTTCTTGGTGCCACACTATAGGAAGGATGTGAACACATTGGAGTGTGCAGAAGAGGTTTACAAGAATGGTTCCAGGGATGAGAAACTTCAGTTACGAAGATAGATTAGAGAGGTTGGGGTTGTTTTCCTTGGAGAGAAGCAGGCTAGGAGGGGATTTGATAGAGATGTTCAAAATCATGAGGGGGCTGGTCAGAGTAGATAGGGAGAAGCTGTTCCTGCTTATAAAAAGATCAAGAACGAGAGGGCACAGATTTAAAGTGATTTGCAAAAGAAACAAATGTGACGTGAGAAAAAACTTTTTCACACAATGAGTGCTTCGGGTCTGGAAAGCACTACCTGGAAGTGTGGTGGAGGCAGCTTCAATTGAGGCATTCAAGAGGACATTAGATGATTACTTGAATAGAAACAAGGTGCAAGAACACGGGGAAAAGGCAGGACAATGGCACTAGGTCATAATGCTCATTTGGAGAGCCGGTGCAAACACGGTGAGCTGAATGGTCTCCTTCTGTGCCATGGAATTTCTGTGATTCTGTGATACTCTTTAAAAAAACAAAAGAGACAGAATTCTCCTGGACAATATATTCATCCTCCAACAAACATGGATTACTGGGTTATCTCAATATTCATTTATTTCCTGTTTGTGTATTACTTTGTTATCACAAATTGACTAAGATGTTTGCCTGCATAACGTAGATTGCACTGCAACAGTAATTAGTTGCTTGTGAAGCACGTTGGGATGGCCTGAGGACACATTATATAAATGCACGTTCTTTCTTTAGGTGGCAGCTACAGATCAGCAGGCTTTTCTCTGAGTCCATGGGTTGAATCGTGCCACCTAAAAACTGGTGGATTGGGGTGGTAAAAGAGATTAAAATGTAAAATATCTGTAACAGGAACCAAACTTGCCTTGCACATTCCCACTTCCAGTTTTAACTGAGGCCCTATGAGGACCAGCCTACCAATCTGTTCATGGGAAGTGGGTCATTTAAATATTATAATGAGGGTGCATGCCTTCATTTTAATAGTCATTCTATTTTTAACCATAGTGGCCGGGATTCTCCATGGCAAGAAGGACTGAGTCCATGAGGGAGCTGCCTTTATAAAACTGCTTATGAGCTAGGAGGAGCAGGAGTGTTTCCTCAAGGCCCAACAAGTTATCCAGTAAACAACCACCCCCTCCCATCTTGCCCCCTCATGTGATCCGTCTACTCCCTGATCAGTAGTGGGCTCCCTGGACCACCATTGGAACTCAACCTCCACAACGGATCATCATCAGATCCCCTTGCCCTCAGACATCACTGAGACTCTGGATTACTACCTGAGTTACGAGCAATTGGCATTGGGTAAATAAGAGCAGAGAGTTGAAAGCATAACATAAAGATTGGTGTGGAAGAAATGGATTTTAATTCATGGGACACTGGCACCAGTACTGGGGAAAGAGGGAGCCATTCCTTTAGAATGGACTTCACTTGAACCAGGTTTGGACCAGTGTCCTGGTGGATTGAACAGCTAGGGTTGTAGAGAGAGTTTTAAACTAAACAGTTGTGGGGGTGGGGGGGTGGGGGGGAGAGGGGGCTGGGAGTGGTACAGGTGAGGGGAAATTTAGAAAGTTAAAAAGAAAGGACAAGGCAACAAAAGATAGCAATAAGGATAATGATAACCAGAGTGTGACAGGAAGGGTTAGAGCATAAAAACACAAGACGGCAACAGCAAAAAGTGTCAAAGTAGGGAAGATGCTAAACAGATAGAATTAAAGTCTCTTTATCTGAATGTATGCAGCATTCATAATGAGATGAATTGATAGCAAAAATAGAAGTAAATTGATATGATATAGTAGCCATTACAGAGAAGTATTTGCAAGTTGACCAAGGCTGAGAACTGAATATTTAAGGGTATTTGACATTTCAAAGGACAGGAAGAAAGGAAAAGGAGGTGGAGTAACTCTGTTAATAAAGGGTTAGCACAGTAATGAGAAATGACCTTGGCTCAGAAGAACAAGATGCAGAATCAGTTTGAGTGGAGATAAGAAATAGCAAGCGAAATAAGTCACTGGTGGGAGCAATTTATAGGCCCCCTAATTGTAGCTCAACTGCAGAACAGAGTATAAATGAAGAAATAATGTGGGTTTGAAAGAAAGTACTGCAATAATCGTGGGCAATTTCATATAGATTGGACAAATCAAATTGGCCAATGTAGCCTTGAGGAGGAATTCACAGAGTATATTTGGGACAGTTTCTTATAACAATATGTTCTGGAACCAACCAGGGAAGAGACTATTTTAAAGCTGCTAACATGTATTGAGCCAGGATTAATAAATGATCTCATAGTAAATGATCCTCTAGGGAAGAGCTTCATGTCATTCAGAAATACTCTAATCTATCTTTCTTACTTCTAAAGTACAAGACTTCACACTTGCCCACACTGAACTCCATCTATCACAGTTTTGGAAGCTCACTCAATGTTGCTTTGCATCTTTCTGCTCCCATCTACCCCATTCATTATGCCACCTAACTTAGTGTAGTCAGCAAATAGAGATTTACGGCTCTGTATTTCTTCATCTAAGTCATTTATAAATATAGTGAAAAGTTGAGGTTCCAGTACAGATTCCTGTGGGACACCACTAGTTACATCCTGCTAATGAATGAATACTCATTTTCCTAGCTTTTTGCCTTTAACCTCCTAACCAATTCCCTATCCAAAGTTCTTTCCAAAGCTGCTCAGTATTTGCAGGATTTTGTGTTTTTATTTCAAGTAAAATTTTAAAAAGACTTGCATTTATATAGCGCTTTTCACAACCATCAGACATCTCAAAGAGTTTTACAACCCATTAAATACTGTTACGATGTAGGAAACACAACAGCTAATTTGCACTCAGCAAACTCCCACAAACAGCAATGTGATAATGGTCAGATAATCCAGCATCCATAGTATTGTTTTGTGTCCCTATCCAAAACAATAGGTTGTCTCCAATTTATGCACTTTTCATTTTTATAAACCGTCTTTTATGTGGAATCTTGTAGGATGCCTTCTGAAAGTCACATTAAATAACATCCATAGATACTCCCTTATCTACCACATTAGTTACCTCCTAAAAAAGTGTTAAATAAAAAGGGTGACTTTGTTAGAATTTGAAGAGAAAGGTCAATGTATTTGTTGCTACAATTGTACAATGTGATTTTAACCTTGTCACTTTCTCACCTAGAACTTAAATGCTTCATACTTCCTCTGGTCATAAATATCTGTTCGGCAACATTATATAATAACAGGAATGTCACTAAATTATTCTGTAAAAACAATGCATTCTTGATGCCCATTGGTGCACAAAACTCGTGCCTTAGCATGCCCAATCATCAACAGTTCATGTCGAAAGATAACATAGAATTTACTTACAGATCATTTTTGATGCATGTGGCAACTGTATTCTAAATCTTCCAAATTTTACAGGTATAGATTTCTAAGTAGCTTGCCTTAGGGGAGTGCTTCAACATGGTTCCCACACATATTGCATGCCCAGTTGAATTATTTTATGGTGAAGTGTTACTTTCAAAATGTGACAAGGTTTAAATCACATTGCAATATTTGCTGTAAATGCATTCACATTTGTATAGAATTCTTTCCCCTTCATTTTAACAAAGTTAACTTGTTTATTTGAAGCCTTCAATAAGATAGTGAATGCTGTCACTTCATAGTGACAGTAATTTTTTTATTTATTCACAAGGTGTGGCTGTTGCAAGCTAGGCCAGCATTTATTGCCTATCCCTGGTTGCCCTTAAGGAGAGTAGTGAGCCACTTTCTTGAACCCCTGTAACCCGTGTGGGTAAAGGTACTCCCATAGTGCTGTTAGGTATAGATTTCCAGGATTTTTGACCAACAAAAATTAGGGAACAGCGATATAATCCAAGTCAGTTCAGTGTATGACTTGGATGGAACTTGGAATTGGAGATCTCCCCTTGCACCTGCTGCCCTTGTCCTTCTAAGTGGTAGAGGTTGCCAGTTTGGGAGGTGCAGTCGAAGGCAATTTGTTGAAGTGCTTCTTGTAGATGGTATACAGCCACCATGTGCCGGTGTTGGAGGGAGTGTTGATCAAGTGAGCTGGACGATTTTGAGTTCTTGATAATTGCTGTAGCTGCACTCACTAGGGCAAGTAGATAGTATTCCATCACACTCTTGTTCTGTGCTTTGTAGGTATTGAAGGACTATATTTGGGGAGTAAGAAGGTGAACAACTTGCTTTAGAATACCCCACTTCTGACCTGCTCTTGTGGCTGCAGTATTTATATGTTGGCTTGTCCAGTTAAATTCCTGGTCAGTGCTGGGCACCAGAATGTTGACATTGGTGTATTCAGCCATGGCAATGCCAATGAATCTCAAGGCGACTCTCTCTTGTTGGAGATGATTACTTGCCACTTAACAGTCCAAGCGTCAGTATAGTCCCGGTCTTGTTGCATGTGGGCAAGGATTATTTCGCTATCTGAAGAACTGCGAATTGGCTGAACACTACACAATCATCAGTGAACATCCCCACTTCTGAACTTTGGAATGACGGGAAGGTCATTGATGAAATTGTTGAAAATGGTTGGGCCTAGGACACTGCTCTGTGGAACTCCTGCAGCAATGTCTTGTTGCTGAAATGATTGGCCTCCAACAACCACAAATTTGTGCTAGTATGACATCAGCTAGTGGAAAGCTTTCCCCCTGATTTGCACTGACCAACTAGGGCTTCTTGATGCCAAACATGTTTGAATGCTGCTTTGATTCAAGAAAAGGAGAGAGAAAACAGGGACTACAGGTCAGATAGCTTGACATCAGTCACTGAGAAAAAGCTGGAATCCATTATATAGAAACTCTTAAAAATGTATTTAGGACAAAGTTAACATGGTTTTGTGAAAGAGAAATCATGTTTGACAAAATTCATTTGAGTTTTTTTGAGGATGAAACGAGGAGGGTAGATTAAGGGGAAGCAAATAGATGTAGTATACTTCGATTTCCAAAAGGTGTTGTGTGACACCTTATCACACTAAATGTTAATATGCAAGGTATGAGCTCATGGAGTTGAGGGTAATATATTAGCATGGACAGAGGATTGGTTAATGGACAGAAAACAGAGAGTAGAGATAAATGGACAATTTTTCAAGATGACAGGCCATAAGTAGTGGAATACTGCAAGGATTAATGCTGGGCCCTCAGCTATTTACTATCTATAGTAACGGCTTAGACGATGAGACAAAGAGTAATGTATACAAGTTGGCTGACGTTACCAAGCCAGGTGGGAATGTAAGCTATGAGGAGGACACAAGAAGGCTGCAATGAGATATATATACAGGTTAAGTGAGTGGGCACCAAGATGGCAGATGGAGTACAATTTGGAGAAATGTGAGGTTATTGAAGTTATTGAGGTTATCGGGAGGTGGTGGCAGAGTGGTATTGTCACTGAGCTAGTCTTTACGAGACCCAGAGCAATGCTCTGGGGAGCAGGGTTTGAATTCCGCCACAGCAGATGGTGAAATTTCAATAAAAACCTGGAATTAAAAGTCTAATGATGACCATGAAACCATTGTCAATTTACATAAAAACCCATCTGGTTCACTAATGTCCTTTAGGGAAGGAAATCTGCCATCCTTACCTGACCTGGCCTACAAGTGACTCCAGACCCACAGCAATGTGGTTGACTCTTAACTGCCCTCTGAACAAGGGCAATTGGGGATGGGCAATAAATGCTGGCCTAGCCAGTGATGCCCATATCCCATGGGCAAATAAACAATAAAGTTTTGTTCTCCATATTTAAGAAAGGATATATTGGTACAGTGAAAGTTCCTGCTATGAGGGGGTTGTCCTATGATGAGAGGCTGTGTAAATTGGGCTTATAGAAGAATGAGGGGTGATCTCATTGAAACATACAAGATTCTGAAATGACTTGATGCATAGACACTGAAAGATTGTTTCCCTGGCTGGGTAATCTATAACACGGAGGCAAAGTCTCAGGATAAGGGGTCGATCATTTAACACTGAGATGAGGAGAAATTTCTTCACTCAAAGGATTGTGAATCTTTGAAATTCTCTACCCCATAGAGTGTTGAGTGTATTCAAGTATGACATAGTTTTGGTCCCTCAGGGAATCAAGGGATACGGGGAGCAGGCAGGAAAATGGAGTTAAGGCAAAAGTTCAGCCATGATCATATTGAATGATCTGCAAATAAATTCTATGTTACCGCTGGAATGAAATACTACCTAGTGGACATACTGAGGCATACACACCATGCGCCCCAAAGAGCATCAAGAATGCATTGTGTGTAATTTGGAGACATATACAATGTTGCCTAAATTATATTTTCAGTAAAGAGGAAATGTGAAGTATTTAGTGCTAGGTATGAATGTGTGGTCTACTCCTGCTCCCATTTCTTATGTTCTTATGTTGATGTCAAGGGCAGTCACTCTTACCTCATCTCTGGAATTCAACTTTCTTGTACATGTTTAGCCCTAATGAAGTCGGGAGCCAAGTGGTCCTGGCAGAACTCAAACAGGGCGTCAGTGAGCAGATGATTGGTGAGTAAATGCCACTTGATAGCACTGTCAATGACACCTTCATCACTTTGATGATGAATGAGAATAGACTGATGGAGCAGCAATTGGCCAGATTGGATTCATTCTGGTTTTAGTGCTTGACTTACCTGAGCAATTTTCCACCTTGTCAAGGAGATGCCAGTGTTGCAGTTGTACTGGAACAACTTGCCTAAAGACCTGGCTGGTTGGACCTAAAGGACACTGCCCTGAGAAACTCCTGCAGCAATGTCATAGGGCTCAGGTGACTGGCCTCCAAAAGCAGCACAGCTATCTTCCTTTGTGCTAGGTATGACTCCAGCCAGCCATTGACTACAGTTTTACCAATTATTACCCACAACTCAATTCTAGCCATATTGTGTATTCAGCTCATACATCACCACTGTCTGATATGGAAAGAGTTCACCTATTTATGGAAAGGTATGACACACGCAGGAATTAGCTACATTTTTGGAAGTTGAAGTGAATATAGATTGGAAAACTACGTCACATTCTTACTTAGCACTTAAATACTTCATTTTTCCTCTTTCCTGAAAATATAATTTAGGCAACATTATACAATAGGAGGGATGTCTCTGAATTGTACACAACACATTCTTGATGCTCATTGGGGTGCATGGTGCGCAGGCCTTAGCATGTTCACTGGATAGCATTTCACTTCAGCGGTAACATAGAACTTATTTGTAGATCATTTTTGATTAACATGCCAATTGTACTCTCAATCTTTAAAATACTGCAATTTTTATATCTTTATATTTTAAAATAAATATGCTTATGAGAAGGGAGAGAAGACCATCAATGGGCCCTCTCCCCTTATCTTGAAGGAGGGAGGCTTGGGTCAGGTCAGGCCTGCGGGGAGGGTGGAGTGGTCGGGCCGGGTCAGGTATGGGGGAGTTCGGGTCGGGTGGGGTGTCAAGTCAGGGGTGGGGTTTGGGTCCAGTCGTGGAGGGGGGGGTGGTCGGGTTGGGGGTGGGAGTTGGGAGTTGGCTCGGTGGGGTGGGAGTGAGATCAGGTCCTGGGGTGGGTTGGGTCTCGGGCAGGTGTGGGGCTGAGAGTCTGGCCCGTAGGCTGGGGGGGAAATCCCATGGGGGGTTTCGGGGGGTGGGGAATACCGTGGGGGTGTGATTAGTCGGGGGGGTGGGGGACTCCCGCGGGTCAGGGGGGGAGACCCATGGGGGGTCAGGGTGTGGGGGAGTCCCGTGGGTGGGTCGGTCTGGGTCTTTACAGTAGTTACCCAGAAGTTAGAAGAGGTTTTAATTCTTCTAACTTTTTCTTCTAATGCTGTAACCCTGTCGGAACCATCTGAAGCTTGCAATTTAAATCACATTTTCCAGTGCAGGGCAATTGCCCAGATGAAGTTTGCGCTTCTGGGCAATTGCCCTGCAAACCCATACCTGTAAAGTTCCCTAAGGGGTTCCCCAGCACATCTTTGGGGTATCCCCCCACCCCGCAATCCGACGCTGGGGAGCTCGAAAGTTATGGCCTGTGGTATGAAAGAAAAAATGGTTTAACCCCCTGAGTGCTGTAATTGTTAAGAATGGGGAAATGACAAATTTTCTCCTAAGTTTTAAAAATGGATAAATGTTCATTACTCAACAGCTGAAATGTTTTCTCTACCATACACACACACACACACACACAGAGGAGAAAAGATGGTGATTACAAAAGAGGTAGCATGCACTTAGGCCTTAAAAGCCCAACAATTCACGTTCACAGTTGCTCTACCCGAGATGAAGTCTAGAAACATTGCAAGCCTGTGATTCCTTTTCGGTCCACTAAAGAAATAGGGTCTGGAGGTTTATGAAGATGGGTCTGTGGTGGTTTACTGCTTGCAGTAGCATGTTTCTCTTGTTTCTCTCCAGTCAAGGTGCAGCCGAGCCTCTGGTTTGACCTGGTTTGGTTCTTCAAATAGATAGGTAAAGGCCAGCCAAAATTCTCTGCCTGCTGATGGATCTGCAGCAGGGTCCTGTTCCTTTGTTAGTCTGGATCTTTCCCCTCTCCTCTTTTTTCCTGCTCCAAAAATGTTTCTTATCAAATTTCCCTTATCAGAAACATGGGCCCAGGTCTTCCGGTCTCCAGATAGTCAGAGACTAGACAAAACCCTCAAGATATGCTATGGGTCCCCTGGGAAGTTCCAAGGCAATGATTCTGTGGGAATTGCCTGGAGGTTTGAGCTTCCGATGGGCGATTCCCATGCTCCCTGGGACCCTCCAAAAACGTCTCCACCTCTGAGTTAGAGCCAGAGACTTCGGACAGTTCCAACATTCTTACCAGGATAGCTACCCAGGAAATGTTACATGGATTAAAGCCTGGTCTAACATCTGGGCAACTATACAACTGACCTGCCAATCACACTGACCACCCTCAACTCCCTCGTTGACCCCCGACTTTGTCCCCGAACCCACAGACTCCCCCTGACCCTCTGACTCTCCACTGACCCCAGACTCTCCTCGACCTTCCAACTTTCCCCCCAACGCCCTCCCTTCCTCCATCCCGGCTACACCCCAAGTCTCACCTGGTCACCTAAGTGCCCCGAATCCTCTGACTACCCCCACCACCCGACTCCCACCTGACACCCCATGAACTGATCAGACCCAACCTTACCACCCAACAGCCCCCCTGATGCCCTGACTCCCCCCTAACCTGACCTTACCTCACCGCTATACCCTTTATCCACTTACCTTAGCCACCCTATCCCTTTACCTGCCCTATCCCCTTACCCACTTATCTTACCCACTCTATTACTTTACTCACCCCACCCTCTTACCCACCCTATGCCCTTACCCACTTCCTTACTCACCCTATTCCCTTATCCACCTGACCTCTTACCCACCCTGCCCAGTTACACACTCACCTTCTCTCTGTAGCTTTTCAAAGAAGCCTCAGGACATTTAAACTTTTTACTTACAAAATACAATGCCGTAAAAAGAGGGTGTGGTTTCTGCGCAGATTCTCACTTTTGCTCCCTCTGAGGTTTCCCGCGTGAGTCAGTTCTGCAGGATCCTCTATCTGCCCTGAAATATCGGAGGAAGGTAAGAGTGCATTTTTTTTGCCCATTCAGGGTTGGGAAAAGGACTTCCAACCTTGAACGGAAGATTCGGACCATGGTTTCTGTCATGTGACCAGAGTATCTGAGTATTTTTTGTTGGATGGAGCAAACACCTGCTCCGAAAATCAATTTAATATATGGTCCCCAGATAAGGGACGTATCAGCCATTAAACTGATAAGAACAGATACTACACTTGATTTAAGCCAAAAGGTCGAGAAGCGATAACGCATATCATCCTTGCACAGAGACAATGTCAATCTTCTCACAAATGGTTTCTGATAATTAGGCCATTGTCAAACGAGGGGTTCCGAGTTTCGCCCATTCACATATCATTGTGATAGAATAGGGGTTTTTCACACCCATTCATTGGAATTGCACTCTGAGCCAAAAAGTCTTCAAGAAGCACTGTAAACTTGTTTCTTTAATTATTTGGATAAAGGCAGTCATTAATCCACAGAAAAAGCCTGTTGCATTTTAATGACTTCTCCGTCAGATGTATGTCCCGAGAGCTTGTTTGCATTTTAATGTCTTGTGCAGACATGAAGATCAGCTCCAGGGCCTTGTGTGGTTCTATGTATATTGACACCTGACCTCTCATCTCTATACTGCTATACTGCTTAAAGATAGCATGTACTGCTTTGAGCTAGTCTGAACCTCTTAAAGGGGAGGTACATTGTGTTTGCAGCAGGTGCTGGGAGTCATGGTTGAAGAGAATCTGATCTAAAAAGTAAGGGAAAGAGTTTTGGATGCCTTCGGAGGCTTTGGCGGAGGAGGTGGAGCACAACAGAGCTGTCATCTATCCTCTAGGACCAAAAGACCCTCCTGATACATGATCAAAAGGCAGGGAGAGCAGATAGCTGTGGAGGTCAATGCCAGCAGTCAAGCCCCACGGACCTGGATGCAGTACCACAAGAAGTTCAATTACCTCACATGAGTGGTCAAGGTCAGTAAATACTTCTTCAAATGCCATACTTTACCTATTGCACCAGTAACCTCAGACACTGCTCAAATCACACCACATCACGCACCTATCAACAATCTCAATTAATCAGGCCTCACGGCTAATATTCATATGCTTCACTTCATTCTCACACACTTAGCACAGCTACAAGCCTCACATCCACATCTCAAAGTTTGCACACACTGCTATTTTAAGAACCACATCAACAAAATACATGGCATCACACTCACTGAAGCACTTATCTCCCTTTTTCAGGAAAACTGTAGGTGCACAACTGGAGGTAGCAACACAACACTGAAGGGGTTCAGGTGTCCCTGCATGCCCTAACCCTGACGGAGGAGATAGTGCTGGATGTTATAGCAACGCCCATTGCTTAGGCTGTAGATAGTGGTGGGGCTGAAGGCATCAAAGATGACAGTATCCTCATACCTAAACCTCCTCCTCACATCCCACTTCTCCTTCATCCCACAACCTCTTCTGATTTACAAGCTGCAGATGAGCTAAGCATGCAACTCTTAATTTTTCCCCTCCCTGCAATTCAATCTTACCCCTGTGCCTTTTTCCTTTCATATACCCATGAGGTGAAACCTGGCCAGGCACTGGTGGAACACTAGGAAGAGAGTGATATAGGAGATACATCAGCATCACTTGTTTTCACACTTGCGGGCACCAGCAAAGTTACTGACACTGTGCGTGTCTTAAGTAGATAGATCAGAGGTGGGATCTGCATGTGGTGAGACATCTGGCATGAATGGGCTGCGACAAGCTCAGGGACATGAATGGCTTAGGTGCCAGTTCACTGGAGGACAATGTCAGGAAGATATAATAATGTTATTGGAATTTATTGTAAAATAGTGGTATGTGTGTCTATATATATATTAGATATATGTGTGTGTGTGTGTGTGTGTGTGCGCAAGACAGACTTAATGACTTAATTGGGCTAAAGGCAGCTGGACTGATGGCTTTGATGTATTAGAAGATAAGCCAAGTTTGAAATGTTAAGTAGGTAAACATGGGGGAAGTTTAAAACGTAAGGCGTAAAAGAACATTTGCATTTTTAAATAAACCAGACCAGGTTCTTTTCAAAGGAGGGGTGAAATGTGTCACCTAGCCAGGTGAAGTTCAGAAACAGTGGGCCTGCTGGCTCAGCAGGGCAGTCAGGAAGCCGACTGCCGCTCATGATCGGCAGCGCACCGTGATTTCACGGTGCCAATTAAGGCCCGCCCAACGTGAAAAACGGCTGGGGAATTTGCGAGATGGGGCAGGCGGGGGTAGGGGTGGGGGCATGATGTCCACCGGGTCCAATGGCGACCTGGTGGCCGATTCAAAACTGGCCCAGGCAGCCCCTGAAAGGCTACCACGGGAGGACGCTGAAGTCTCCATGAATCCAGTTGCGGTTGGACACGGCAGGCGGAAGGGCAGGTCGGCGGGGCAGTTGGCCCCGCGTTTCTCATCCAGGAGAGAAACCCTTGTCTCCAGAGACGGGAGAAGGAGGCCCCCCAACCACCCCCCGCCCCCCACCTCACCAAAAAGGCCTGGGAGGAGGTGGCATCCAGGCTCAGCAGCCACAACGTGGTGAGGCACACATGGGTGCAGTGTCGCTTCACGATCTGCTGCCATTAGGAAGGGTGAGTACCGTGTTAGCAAGAGTCACCTTGCAGAACAGTTAAGAGCTGCCCATCCCCCCGTGGGCCTCAGAGGTGTTAGAGTGTGAGTGGCAAATGTCAATGAGGCAGGAGCTGGCTAAGGGGGTGAGCTCTGGCTGCTTGGACTGAGTGCCTTGTGGCTCCAGAGTCACGAATCGGCTGAGCCCTGCGAGGTGTTCCTCAGGTGGGATTGGCCAGGCTGCAGTGGCGCTGCAGATAGAGAGTAGACTAATCAATGCTCCTCTATGCTTTTAGGAGAAGACACCCAATAATAATATTGAGAGGTTGCGGACTGGCGGGGGACCCCCAAACCTCCTAATCCTCAGGCATTATGAGCAGGAGGCCCTGGAGCTGGAGAGGCGCCATGCACCTCAGTCAAGCGGCCACAGTGAGGTTGGGGTGCCAGACAAAGGTAAGAGTGCAGTGCACTGAGGTGAGAATGCCGGCTATTGCAACCATTCTAGTGTAGTCTCTATATTGATGTGAGCCTCGAACCTGGAATCCCCATTGATAATCAAAAGACGAGGGTACCATGATGCATATCTCCGTCTCATCAGGGTGCCTGGCATGCACAGTAACAGTGTCATGACTTAAACTAATGACATGTCCTTCTTGTCCCTTTTAGGCTCACCAGCAGGCGGTCGCAATGAGAAGCCTGAAAACCCACCCCTGAGGACCACAATGCTGAGCATGCACATGCATCACACCCGCTTTCTCAAGCAGGCACCAACACAGATACCAGCACCTCGGTGGGCATAAGGTCGCTGTCTAGTATCTTGGTGCACATTGGTGAGGGTACTTCACATTCGCTTGAGGTGTAGGCGGAGGCAGAGAGTGCCCAGGGCACCAACAGTCGGAGGACTGCTGGGGACCAGGACAATGCTCAGCCAATGGCTGATGATGGGCCCCTGGAGTTGTCCATTAGGCAGCAGATGCTGGTCCAGCAGGATGTGCAGGAGGATTTGGCGGAGATACATGAGGGAAATGCGTGCCATTGTGTCCATTGCGGAGGAGCCCCTGCAGAGCATGACCACTGCGTTGACGATCATGGCTGAGCGCAATGCCTCCTCCATGGACTCTCTTGGAGACGCTGCTCCAGGGACTCAATCAGGGATCCCTGAGGATGCACTTGGACCTGCAAGCCCACAGACCAGCAATGACTTCAGCTGGTCAGTATCAGTGTGGGAGATGGATTGGGCACCCCGTATCCCAGCTAGGTGCCCGTCCATCAATGGTGAGCAGAGAGGTCCAAAGCGACCTCACGTTGGTGCATGAGCTGCCTGTCGTCTCTGCGGGCTCCTCTCAGGGTGCTCCAGATGATGACAGCAGCTCCTCTGCCCCATGCCAGTGATCGTGGCATCTGATGGGGGATATTGCAGTGCACCCCCTAAACGGTCCAGGCATTGGAAGCGCATCTTGAGATGACCTATGGTTCTCTCTACCACCACACTTGTGGAGGCATGGCTCCTGTTGTACCGCTGCTCGGCCTCTGTTCTTGGGTGGTGGAGCAGCATCATGAGCCACCTTTTGAGGGGATAGCCCTTGTCACCCAGCAGCCATCTATCCAGTTGGGCTGGAGCACTGAAGAGCCTCGGCACCTGAGAGTGCCTCAGGATGTAAGCATCATGGGAACTGCCTGGGTACCTTGCACAGACTTGTAGGATCTACAGCTTCTGATCACACACTATCTGCACGTTCATGGAGTGGAATCCCTTCTTGTTGTTGAAGGCACCGGGCTCACCTGCTGGCACCTTGATGGCCATATGTGTGCAGTGGATTGCACCCTGGACGCATGTGAACCCAGCAATTGCTGCAAAGCCTCTGGCTCACTCTACCTGGCTGGCCTCGTCCAGATGGATATGAATGAAAGTCAATGCACACCTGAACAGAGCTTCTGTCACCAGCTTGACACAACTGTGGACAGCTGATTGGGAGACTCCACAAAGATCACCCACTGACCCCTAGAAAGAGCCAGAGGCATAGAAGTTGAGGTCCACTGTGACCTTCAGTGCCACTGGCATGGGGTGTCCATCCATACAGTTGGAGCTGATCTCAGGAACAATCCTCTGATAGATGGAGGTCACTGTCTCACTTGAGAGATGGAGCCTGCTTCAGCACTGCACCTCAGACATATTGAGGTAGCTGCATCACCACCTGTAAACCCTGGCAGTAGGATAGTGGCATCTTCTGCGGCCCCTTCTGCCTTGGACTTCCCATTGGCCCTGCCCCACTTGTGCCTGCACCTCTCCTCCCACAGATCGCTCCCCTGGAAGCTGCATTGGGATACCCGGGCTCCTTTCCCTTCTATCCCTCTCTTCCTGCTCAGAGGAGGTGCCTCCAGCGGAGACCACAATCCCCATTACCAGGGTTATGGAAGGCTGTCTGGTACCTGTCTGGAAGGGCCCACGCTGACTGAATCCTCCGGGGGCCTGGAAGACAACAATGAGTCCTGAAATGAAGCTTAGAAATGCTCAGAATGCAACTCTGAAGCGAGATGAAGCTGTCCAGTTCACAGAAGCAACCAGCAGCAAGTTATATACAAAACTCCTCATTACTCGCATTGACAATGCCACTGACCCTTCTTATTCAGCCCATAGATGAGCTTTTGCTAATTGTGGCCTGCCCGCTTGCCCGTTTTGCCCGTGCGACAGCCAAAAAATCGCACACGCTACATAAAGTCAGAGACAACTGGTGTGTCAAGGGCCTTACTGGCCTCTTGATTAATGCAAGCTGCGCCCCCATCTCCATTGCGGCCTGCCTAGCAAAATATCACGAGAGCGCGCGTTGACATCGGCACACTTGGCCAATGTCATCACGCATTATTTCATGCTTGAAGGGCCCGCCTGCGGAGCCAGAAACTCTGCCCAGTGTGTTTATTTTTCCCAAAGATTACTGGTAAAATTGGTACTATGATAAATTTTTATGATCAGGGAGGTAAAGTCCAAAGACATAGTGAAACAATAGGAATTTGCATTCAAAGGGGGAAAATGTGTATAAAGGAGAGAAGGCTGTGTGTAAAGGGCAGGCATTTTAAGATCTAACAAGTGTGAAAAGCCTTCAGCATCTACGCCTCAAGCTGCTGTCTACAACGAACTGAAGTTAAGAAAACTCACTAAAAACTGAATTGTTCAGGGGATCATGTTTCTTTGCCTGGGTCTTTTAGAATCTATGGGCAGAAATTTGCACTGAGTGGGCGGGCATGCACCCGACCCGCTCGAGCATAAAATGACGTGCAATGACGTTGGGCGACTGTCCCAACTTCATCACGCATTCATGCGATATTTCAGTCAGCGGGCGCGCGCGGGAGTTGGCAGCGCGCCCGCCTATTAAGGCCAGTAAAGTAATAATTGACTGAAATTTTTCACTGCCCATCCAACCTTCCGGTTGGCGGGCAGGCGAACAGGCCAAGTGGCCTTTGGATTTTTTAGGAAACCTCATCCATGGGTGGGTTGAGGTTCCCAATAGCAATTAAAAATTAACTAAAAATTTTAATTTCATTCATAATATATCCCTGCTCGTGAGACAGAGCCACATGAAGGGACATGTTTTTAACAGTGTTTTTATTTTTTATTTTTGTGTTTTTAAATCTTCAGCTCCCTGAGCTGTGCCTCAGGGAGCTTTCATTGCGCGCACTCATGCGCATGCATGAACTTTCGCGCTCACCCTCCTCCCACCGCCACCCCGGCAGTGCTGAGCACTGCAGCGCACCTTTCATGCTAGATGGCCGCTAATTGATGTCGGGACTCGATCGCAGGCGGCAGGCGGCTTCGCAACCGTTCCAGTGCCTGCCTGCCACACCCACCTGACAAGGTAAAAATCCTGGCCTATGTGTCTTACTGTTGCCTTAATGGAGGTGTAACTGGGAGTCAAGATTAATTCGGGGATTTAGAAGTTATTATAGTAGCAATTTGCACATATGTATGTGTTTAAAATCATTTATCTTATTAATAGACGTTTAATCTAGTTTGTAAAAACCTATAAGGCTCGGTGGTCTTATTACCACTGAATTCAAAGCCCGCATCTCGAAACATACAAATTGCAAAAATAGTTGTGGCAGTTGTCTCAAGTTTCCCTCTGGGATTTGAACAATTCAGCATTTACCATCGGCTGTGCCATAACAGCGAGGATGTGCACTGTTCTGATGCAAAGAACTTAAAATAAGCACTTCAATGGGGCAACCTGCAGAAGAACACTGATAAGTTTGCACAATGTAATGCTTGGTACATTGACAGGTGTGCTAGAAAGCCTGAGGTCAATGACAAGGAAAATGCAGGTGTCCAGAACCAACTTGGCATAGGTCTCTGCACATAGTTGGAAGTCCACCTTTTCCAGCATGGAAGTGGTGGCCAATTCAGTTCGTACACTTGTAGAGGACCCAACCATGATGAAGTGTCTGATGATCAGTATTACAGCTTCCATTGCAACAACCTCAACAGCCACCCAGCATCAGAGTGCTCAGACTACTCTCAGGGAAAGTTTGGTTTGCTGCTATCAGGGCTGTGAATTACTGTGTGCAGGGTGTCACAGCAGCCCAGAAATCTATCCTCCAACATGTTACTGGATTACTGAGACACCGCTCCAGGGGAATGCCAGTGGTTCCATAGAGCACAAACCTGCTGTCCTCTCTCAGGGAGGTACTATTCGTCTTCCCAACCCTGCCACCCTCCCAGATTCCTTGCTGTTGCCTGTCAGCCAGTCAGCCCAGACTGCTGGCACCTATTCTGAGATGATGCAGTCTGCTCAAGGTTGGTTTGCAAGGCCATGCACAATCTCCTCCAATGAAAGTCAGCAGCCGTCCACTAGCCATGCTCCAACCACTCAAGCATCACTGTGTCAGGGTACTAGGACAGGCAGAGGTACGTGGAAGACAGGCACTAAGTTAATACATGAGGGCAATTAGTTGACATTTGTATGCAATATGGCATGATTTAATTTATGAATTTGGTTTGGAATGTTTATTTTTGGTGTTTTTTATCTTTGCATTGTGGCCAAGCAAATGCTTTAATGGTCAACGATAGAAGGTGGCAGATTGATAGACCGTTGTTGAATGGGAAATTGGGCTTGCAGTTACTGGTGCGGCACTTAAATTAGTTCTTCATGGATAGTCCAGGCAGAAAGGGTTGTTTAGGTCGCAACTTTCCTTCCTCTTCCTTTTCCTCATGCTCCTGTTCCTTGGCTGTTAACTGGTGATAAGGGCTGTGCCCTCACAATGGCACAGCTGTGCAGCTTATCAACATAAATCTTGACACCCGCTCTAGCCATATACTGCACATGTCTCCTCCTGGACAGACACTGGTTCCTGGCATCACCTGAGCCCGAAGGAAGTCACATGTGATTAAAGTTTCCACTTTTTTTTATTCATTCATGGGATGTGGGCTTTACTGGCTAGGCCAGCATTTATTGCCCATCCCGAATTGCCCTTGTTCAGAGGGCATTTAAGAGTCAACCACACTGCTGTGGAGTCTGGTCTGGAGAAAGGACTGCCCCTAAAGGGCATTAGTGAACCAGATGGGTTTTTTACAACAATGGTTTCATGGTCATCATTAGACTTTTTTAATTCCACATTTTTATTGAACTCAAATTCCACCATCCGCCATGGCAGGATTTGAACCTGGGTCCCTAGAGCATTACCCTGGGTTTCTGGATTACTAGTCCAGCAACAATACCATTACGCATTGCCTCCCCCTTAAATATGTTTGTGCTCTATGGAACCACTGGCATTCCCCTGGAGCAGTGTCTTAGTAATCCAGTAACATGTTGGAGGATAGATTACTGGACTGCTGTGACACCCTGCATACAGTAAGTATTATTTTGTTTTTATTTCAGATTTTCAATATCTAAAACATTTTGCTTTATTTTATTTTACTTTAGTACTTTACAGTCTTTGGTTTGACTTTTATTCTTTAGGGAGGTTTTCTGTGAACATACAAATTAGGACCAGGGGTCGGGCATTCAGCCCCTTGGGCCTGCTCCGCCATTCAATAAGAACATGTCCTCAACTCCACATTCCGTCTACCCCAGTAACCTTTGATTCTCTAATTAGTCCAAAATCTGTCTACATCTGCCTTAAAAATGTCAGTGTCTCCTGCCAATCAAGATGGTCACGCAAGATGGTCGCCGATACCCATCTGCGCATGCGCACTAGTCTGCACCTGCACAGAAACTCTGCTGCACCCAGCCTGCCAGAAAACTTGTTGTTCTGTCAGTTTGAGGGGGGCGCGGGGTGATGTGTGTAAGCCCATCAGAACTGTGGCCGCCAGACCGATTGAATCATGTGTGGTTGGAGCAGTTCAGCACTTGCCTGAACGAGGCCAACATTGTTACTAACCAAGGACCAGAGTGAGATTGTGAGCAGGTTAAACCACCGAATAAGCACTCGGGACAGGGCCCACTGTGTCCTTCGGTGGCCTCCTCTGGTTTGAGGAACTGTGGGGTGAACATTGTTGGGCGGAATGAGAGTTTTTTTTTACTGGTTTGGAGACGGGGATTTATCTTGTGTTTTCTTACAGCATATGCATTTGCTTCAAATATCTTTCAAAATTCATGGGAAAACATCTGTACTGACTCTTTGATAGGCATCTCTGGTCCTGGTCGCTGCCTACTCCATCAGTCGCGATGATGTAACAGGGTAAAACACTAGAACTGCACATGCACAGCATTGGCAACAAACACAGCCTAAAAATACTCAATGACCCTGTTCCACTGCTTTTAATTTTTAATTTCCAGTTTCTTTCAACAAGGGCAGAACCATAGAACCATAGAAAAGTTACAGCACAGAAAGAGGCCATTCGGTCCATCTTGTCCATGCCAGCCCGAGGACACCCAGGTGCCCTTTCTAATCCCACCTTCCTGCACCCGGCCCATAGCCCTGCAGCTTACAGCACTTTAAGTGCAGATCCAGGTACTTTTTAAGAGTTTAAAGTTTCTGCCTCTACCACCAACTTGGGTAGCGAATTCCAGACACCCACTACCCTCTGCGTAAAAAAGTTCTTCCTCATGTCCCCCCTACACCTTCTGTCACTTATCTTGAATCTATGACAACTGGCTCTAGAATTCTCCATCAAGGCAAACAATTTTATCCTGTCCACTCTATCTATTCCCCTCATAATTTTGTACACCTCAATCAAGTCACCTCTCAGCCTTCTTTGTTCTAAGGAAAATAACCCCAACCTATCCAATCTCTCCTCGTAGCTACATTTTTCTAACCCTGGCAACATTCTTGTAAACCTCTTCTGCACTCTCTCCAGAGCTATTACGTCCTTCCTGTAATGTGGTGACCAGAACTGTACACAATACCCCAGCTGTGGCCTCACCAGTGTTTCATACAATTCCAACATTATATCCTTACTTTTATATTCTATACCTCTGCCAATGAAGGAGAGCATTCCAAATGCCTTCTTTACAACCTTGTCTACTTGAACTGCTGCCTTCAGGGACCTGTGTACTTGTACGCCAAGATCTCTCACGTCATCTACCCCTCTTAGTATATTCCCATTTATTGTACAATCCCTGTAACTGTTTGACCTCCATAAATGTATGACCTCACACTTCTCATTGTTAAAATCCCAGAAGGAGGATTATAGATGAGCTCAAGTTTCCACTTCTAATAAGTATTCAAAGACACATACTGGAATTTGTGGATGGACAGCCTGTTGACATTCACTGTTGGAGCTCACATTTTTAACGTGATCACTTGGGAAAGATACAGAGCAGTCCAGGCAACAGAATGCCAGTGGTCTGTTATATCATATTTGGTGTACCGACATGGCTTTCACTGAATGCACGCTGCTCACATGAGGTGGTTTATAGCACCAGAGTCACGAGCAACACGGGTTAGTTGTGTAGCAGCAAATCTTTGATTTGTTGTGGTGGTTCAAATGTAGCAGACGGCTGCAAATGAAAGCATCATGATTGCTGCCAGGATGCCGGACATTGGTGTGATTGCTGCCAATGATCACACACCAGCTGCATGTTGAGGGAATGGAATCCCTTTCAGTTCCTGTGTAAGGAAGAGTTGATGTGCAGTGCCCACAAAACTATGAGCATGCAGTCAATGATACCTTCTACCACAGGGGAGCCGGCAATCCTGCCTGCTTTTTTCTGGGAAGAGAAAATGAAATTTAGTTAGCCAAATAACATCTTCTTTTATTGAAAAGCTTCATCCTGCACCAAATTAAGCAAGTTTGAAGAGCAAAAGTTGCGCTGCAGCAGGTGCATTTCAGAATAGTTTTCTTCCCCTGAAACCTTCAAAAATTAGATAATAACAATTCCTGATCTTTGAAGGATTTTCCTCAGGGACATAGCCAATTATGAGTTTAGGACATGAAAACAATTTGACCCACTGAAAGTTCATGTTAGGAAATCATTAAAAAGGAATTTGTAACCATTTAGAGTGCCCATTCAGTACATTGTTTCCTGTCCTTTGCACCCAGATCACTTGGTATTTTTCTCTCTGCCACTGGGTAAGTAAAAAAACCTTACAAGAAGTCACACATTCAATATCCAAGAAAACCAACAGTATGCAGTCGGGTTCTCTTGTTTTTAATAATGATGGAGGAACTGATCGCTCACAAGGGATTGTGTAAATATGTTGTGGGTTCATTTATTTAGACTAGAAACCTGGGAACATTTATACATGATCCTACAACAGAACTGAGTAAAACAACCACCCCCCCAACTTCTCTCCCCCCACCCCCCCACCTTAAACCAGTTTATATTTCACCCCTCTCCTAATTTTACTCAGTTCTGTTGAAGGGTCATGAGGACTCGAAACGTCAACTTTATTCTTCTCCGCCGATGCTGCCAGACCTGCTGAGTTTTTCCAGGTAATTCTGTTTTTGTTTTGTAATAGGGTGGAACAAGCAGCAGGATGACCTCAAGCTGGGATTCCTGTAGGGAGACTATACAGCTGACTCCGATTGCAATCATTCACAATGAAGGGAGAATACATGAGTTTACACAGCAAGTTTATTTTGGGGCTTAACTTTGAATAACAACACAGGAAACTTAAATTAAACTGTAGAGGTAAGATAAGGGTGTTTTTTCTTAAAACAAAATAAGACTTCTTTCCATTGGAGATTGTTTTTTCAGGTTTTAATCGCTTATTTATTTTGCTCTGAACAAGATGAAATTACAGATTTAGTCCCAAGCATTTATGACAATCAGGTCAAATATGAGACTAGCTGGCATGTGTTACTCCTGAATAAATTATTTTCTAAATTCATTTCTCCCCACATAATTTTTTTTCTTTTTCACCTTCTTCACTCCAGCATTGTGCTTTTGCCGCCCTTCCGTTGACTTTCAAGAGAACTAGCCTGGAGTGACTTACCGCTTCCTTGACCTGGAATGTTTTCCTGGAATAGTTTCCAAGTTCAGTAATTTGCTGCATAAGGAATGGTGGGCATAAGGCTGGGGGTTTGCATCTCTATACTGTAACTTGTTAAATAACCAGTGTACTGTTTCACTGCTGGTGCATTCCACCACGTACATACATACCCTTTTAAATTACAACAACTTATTAAAATGGCCATTTGCTGTATTTCTCAGACCTAAAGCATTGCTTGATACTCTGACCTTTCCTTTCTAGAATTCTGGGGCGCATTATTCATATTTTACTTTAACGGCTCATTACAAAATATTTTCTTGGTATTTAAGAACATCCAGATCCTGATCTTCGGCCCATACTAGCTCATCTATCTCAGAAGGAACTTCTCCAGTCATTAACAATTTGGGTTCATAAATTACACTTTCATCTTTAAGCTCAAATCCAGCAGATAAGATGAAACCCCTCTTTCTCTTTCCCTGATGGTTGTAAGGATTTTATATGAAATGAGTTTTTGCAGTCTGACTCTTCTTTCATAGCCAATGTGAGTCACCAGACAATAAATAAACCAATGTTACTTGACAAGAATGAATAAAAAGAGGTCTATTGCTTGTACATAGATATGGGACATCAGCCAGACTTGCCTGTTATTGTAGCAAAGTCACAGCCTTGCCATGTTTTCTGTCACTGGGAGACTGCACATTGCTGAGATTCATTTCTGTCTGTCATCGATATAGTTTCCAACCTTGACTCCTGTGGAATGGAACAGTTTTGCATCAGAATGAGCGTGTTAAGAACCAGAAATGCTGTTTCACTTGGCTGTGTGTCGGAAACCTATGAAAAGAATTCCGCTCACAGATTGCCGTGTTGAGACAAGACCAGCAAACAAGGTGTAATCATGCCAATTTTGCACCAGCTCATGCCCAAGGTGAACTTGCTCCTTACATGCTACTTTTCTCATAATCTTATCCATCACTGCACCTATTCCATCCCATTGCCCGTTTCTGCCCATCAGAGGAAATAGCTGCTCTCTATCTACCCTACTGAATCCTATTAACATGTTAAAGACCTCAGTTGGATCACCCTTCAAACTCATATGTGTTGTTATTCAAGCGAATACAAGCCAAGTTTCTGCAACCTGTCCTCTTAAGTCAGTAATGAGCGATTGAGGCAGAGAGGGAGAAGAGTGATCATAAAATGGTTGGCAATTAGTGCTTCCTCTGTGCAGGCCACCCCTGTCAGCAGTACAATCTTAGAAAATTACGCCATAAAAGAGAGAGAAAGACCAAGGTGAAACAAAAAAAACACTGGGGGGCTATTTTACCTCATCCAATCTGGCTAGAATGGTGGCAGACAGGTAGTTAAAATCGCTGTGCAAAGACTTTACTGCCCATTCCTGCTCGATTCTGACCTACTGCTATCTTAATTAGGTTCTTATGTAGTTGACCAAGGTGCCAGTCTGACTTGTAATTTGCAGACAAAACCATGGGGTTCATTTCTAGAGGAATAAAATTGAAAAGCAGAGAAGTTATATTAAATCTATAGAGAACATTTGTTAGACAACACTTAGTGTTCAATTCTGGCTTCCATGGGTGGAATTGTCCGATCCTGTTAGAGGAGGGCATCATGGCAGCCGGGGGGTGAGGGGGGAACAACTCGGCGTGTGGGGCAGAAATTGGTTTCCCACTAGCGGGAAAGCAGAGCAGGATCATCTGATGGTGTCAGCCATGGCGGAATGCGAATCCAGCTGGCGGCTGGTGTGAACCCAGTTTGCATCCCAGTAATGGGATGCAAAATAAGACCCAACCGGAATCGTTCCCCCACATTTTTACGTTTACCACGTTTACCATTATGCCGGCGAGAAAACACGCCAGCCCAGAACACATCTGGACAAGTGTGACGTGCAGAAGTCCATGAGGGGCTTGCTCAGATCACGGACATCCGAGGAGTAGTTTCTGGAGCCTTACAGCTACCGGACCCTGGAGGAACACGTGCATCGCATGCTGACTGGATTCTCATGTACATGGCTGCACCGCAAAGCAGCTCACGGAAAGTGGGTTGATGCTTTGGGTTTGCTTTGGAACATCATGGTCTTGGCCATGGGCTACTACAAACGATCGGTGAGGGGGCAGGAGAGGAAGGTCTAGGTGTGACTAGGAGAGGAAGGTGTTCCAAGGCGGGTGAGGTTGGGAGGCGGGGATTGGTAAGAAGGTGTCAGCGGGGGTGAGGTTGGGAGGGAGGGGAACGAAAGTGTCGGGGAGGATGAGGTTAGAGGGGGAGGGACCACAGAGGGAGGAGAGTGCAATGGGGGAGAAAGTAGCAAGTGGGAAGGTAGGTGTAAGGTGGGAGGAAGGCGTAAGGGAGGGAGTTTGGAAGAGGAACATGATCGGGGGAAGAGGGAGTTCGGATGGGCAAGGTATCCAATGGGAGGAGGGAGTTCGTAGGGGGGAAAGTGTCTGGGGTAGGAGCGAGATCTGAGGGGGGAAGGTGTCCATGAAAAGGGGGAAGTTCCGAGGGGTCAAGGGCCTGGGAGGAGGAGGGAGTAAAGTTGGGGGGGGGGGGGGGGGGGGGGATGTCCAGGTGAACGTCTATGCATTAACTGCCTCCTGGAGAGTGAACTGAAAGTAAGCATCGTAGGAGGGAACGGTGAGTGAGAGGGGGCAGAGGGATCCAGTAGGGTGGGAGGGTGAGGTGCGAACTGGCATAGGGCAAATAAGATTAGAGAGACAAATGCGTGGCTCAAAGACTAGTGTGGGAGAAGTGGATTCTGGTTTGTGAGGCACTGGCATCAGTACTGGGGAAAATGGGGGCTGTACCGTTGGGACAGTTTACACCTGAACCGTGCTGGGACAAGTGTCCTCGCAAATCACAAAACTCGGGAAGTAGAGAGGGCTTTAAATGAAACAAGAGGGGTGAGGGATCAAGCTTGGGTAGAGGTAGCAATTCAAGATGTAAAGTCAAGACAGGAGAGAAAAATAGTAATATGAGAAATAAGGGTGAGAGAATGGCAGGAAGTGACAGAAAGAAAAAAACCTAAGAAAACATCAACAGTCAAGAGTAAATGTTACTAATGTAACAAAAAGACAAAACTAAAGGATCTCTGTCTGAATGCATGTAACATTCATAACAAAGTGATGGCCCACATTGAAGTAAATAAATATGATCTGATAGCAATTACAGGGACATGGCTGCAGGACGACAAAGACTGGATCCTTAAAATTGAAGGGTACATGACATTCAAGAAGAATAGGAAGCTAGGTAAAGGTGGAGGGGTAGCATTGTTAATCAAAGAGGGCATTGGTGCAATAGTTAGAGATGACCTTGGTTCGGGAGATCAGGATGTAGAATCGCTTTGGGTGGAGATAGTAGGGGAAAAAAGTCAATAGTGGGAGTGATCTCAGGCCCCCTAAAAGCAGCAACAGTGTAGGACAATGTATTCAAGAGAAAATAATGTGTGCTTGTGATAAAGTGACAGCAATAATCATGGGTGATTTTAATCTACACATTAACTGGAAAAATCAGATTGGCAGTGGTAGCCTGGATGAGGAGTTCTTAGAATGCTTTCGAGAGAGTTTCTTAGAGCAGCATGTCCTGGAACCAACCAGAGAGCAGGCTATATTAGATTTGGTGTTGTGTAACGTGACAGGATTAATTAATCACCTCAGAGTAAAGGCACCCCTAGGTAGCAGCAACCACAGTATGATTGAATTTTACATCCAGTTTGAAAGAGGAGTGGGTCTAACACTAGTATCCTAAACTTAAATAAGGGCAACTATGTGAGGATGAAAGCGGAGCTAGCTGAAGTGAACTGGGAAACTAGGTTAGAGGACAGATCAATAGAGAAGCAGTGGCAGACATTTAAGGAGATATTTCAGAGTATTCAGAATAAGTGCATTCCTACTATAAAGAAAAATTCTAAGGGGAGGACGCACCATTCGTGGTTAACTAGCGATGTTAAGGAAAGCATCAAACTTAAGGAAAAAGCATGCAGCTCCGCAAAGATGAGTGGCAGGACAGACGATTGGACAGAATATAAAGAACGTCAAAGAATGACTAAAAGGTTTGTCAGGAGAAAGAAATTAGAGTATGAGAGGAAGCTAGCTAGAAATGTAAAAATGGATAGCAAGAGTTTCTACAGGTACTTAAAAAGGAAAAGAGTAAGTAAAGTGAGTATTGGTCCTCTACAGAGTGACAGTGGGGAGTTAATAGTAGATAATAAGGAAACGGCGGAAGAAATAAACAAATATTTGCTTCTGTGTTCACTACAGAGGATACGAAAAATATTCCAGTAATAGCTGCAAATCAGGAAGTGAACGGGAGAAAGGAACTTGGTAAAACTGAAATCATGAGGGAAACAGTATTGATCAAATTAATGGAGCTGCAGGCTGGCAAGTCTCCGGGTCCCGATGGACTACATCCTAGTGTCTTAAAAGAGGTGGCTAATGAGGTAATCGATGTGCTGGTGTTAATTTTCCAAAATTCGCTAGATTCTGGCAAGGTTCTATCAGATTGGAAAGTAGCAAATATAACACCTCTATTCAAGAAGAGAGGGAGGCAGAAAACAGGAAACTATAGGCCAGTTAGCTTGACATCTGTCATGGGGAAGTTATTAGAGTTGATCATTAAGGAGGTTATAGTTGGGCACTTAGAAGGGCTCAAGGAAATTGGGAAGAGTCAGCATGGTTTTATGAAAGGAAAATCATGTGTAACCAATTTATTGGAGTTTTTTGAAGGAGTAACATGCGCAGTGGATAAAGGGGAACCTGTAGAGGTACTGTACTTGGATTTCCAGAAGGCATTTGATAAGGTGCCACATCACAGGTTATTATGGAAAATAAAAGCTCATGGTGTAGTGGATAACATATTAGCATGGATAGAAGATTGGCTGGCTGGCGGAAAACAGAGAGTATGCATAAATAGTCTTTTTCTGATTAGCAGGATGTGACGAGCGGAGTCCCACAGGGGTCTGTACTGCGGACTCAACTTTTTACGATTTACATCAATGACTTAGATGAGGGGAGTGAAGACATGGTAGCTAAATTTGCAGATGACACAAAGATAGGTAGGAAAGTATGTAGTGAAGAGGACATGAGGAGGTTGTAGATGGATATAGATAGGCTGAGTGAGTGGGCAAAACTCTGCAAATGGAGTTTAATGTGGGAAAATGTGAAGTTGCTCACTCTGGCAGGCAGAACAAAAAAGCAGAGTATTACTTAAATGGAGAACGGCTGCATAATCCTGAGGTGCAGAGGGATCTAGGTGTTCTAGTACCTAAAAGTTAGTATGCAGGTACAGCAGGTAATTAAGAAGGCTAATGGAATGCTATCCTTTATTACGAGAGGGATTGAAAATAAAAGTAAGGATGTTATGCTTCAGCTATACAGGGCATTGTTGAGCCCGCACCTTGAATACTGTGTGCCGTTTTGGTCTCCTTATTTAAGGAAGAATGTAAATCCATTGAAGGTGGTTCAAAGGAGGTTTACTAGATTGATACCTGGAATGAGTGGGTTGTCTTATGAGGAATGGTTGGACAGACTGGGCTTGTTTCCACTGGAGTTTAGAAGAGTAAGGGGTGATTTGATGGAAGCATACAAGATCTTGAATGGCCTCAACAAGGTGGACGTTGAAAGGATGTTTCCTCTTGTGGGTGAGTCCAGAACTAGGAGGCACTGTTTTAAAATTAGCGGTTGCCCTTTTAGGACAGAGATGAGGAGAAATTTTTTTCTCTCAGAGGGTTGTGCGACTTTGGAATTCTCTGCCTCAGAAGGTGGTGGAGGTAGGCAGGGTCATTGAATATTTTTAAGGCAGAGGTAGATAGATTCTTGTTAGGCAAGGGAATCAAAGGTTATCAGGGTTAGATGGGAATGTGGAAATCGAAGCACAAGAAGATCAGCCATGATCTTATCGAATGGCGGAGCAGGCTCGAGGGGCCGAATAGTCTAGTTCTGTTCCTATTTCTTTTGTATGTTCTTATGTTCATTCCACCCCTGGTCTGAGACTTCTTCCTGGTGTTGTGAGCCCACTTCTCCTGCATGAAAATAGATGGAGAGAGTGTGAGCAGGATGCATGGCACCTCGTGGAATGTTTGTGTGGTGAGCGGAGCTGTGGATGGGATGAGGACGCGAGCTCCAGAGGATATGAGCCTGATGAAGATGTGAGGGTGTGTTTGAGAGTTAGTTGTGTTGTCCCTTGAAGTGTGAGATGGGCCGAAGGTCCTCTTCTGCACTGTGTGGTTCTGTGATTCTGAGTCCGTGCCCAAAAGCAGCAAGGCCTGGACAACATTCATCTTGGCCTGATGTGTGACAAGAAATATTGCACCAGTGCCAGACAATGATCATTACCAACAAGGGAGACTCTAACCATCTCCCCTTAATATTCAACAGCTGAATTCCCCACCATTAACATCCTGGGGGTTACCATTGACCAGAAACTGAATTTGACCAGCCACTTAAATACTGTGGCCACAAGAGCAGGTCAAAGGCTGTGAATTCTGCAACGATTAACTCACTTCCTGACTTCCCAAAGCCTGTTCACCAACTACAAAGCACAGTCAGGACCGTGAATACTCTCCACTTGCTTGGATGAGAGCAGATCCAAAAACACTTAAGAAGCTCAACACCATCCAGGACAAAGTAGCCCACTTGATCAGCACCCCATCCACATCCTTAAACATTCACTTCCTCCACCACCGGCACACAGTAGCAGCAGTGTGTATCATATGCAAGATGCACTGCAGCAATTAGCCAAGCTTCCTTTGACAGCACCTTCCAAACCCATGACCTCTACCACCCACAAGGGCAAGGACAGCAGAGACATGGGAATCCCACAGCAGAGACATGGGAATCCCATCATCTGCAAGTTTTCCTCCAAGCCACACACAAACTTGGATTTCCACGCAGTCCAGGACACTCTGCAGCACATCCAAAATGACAGACGGACCCAGAATCTGGAGATCCCACCCCTAATATCCAGCAGAAAACATTTTCACTGCGGGGGAGTAGGGGGAACGTGGGTGGGGCATGACTCCCACATGTGAGAAACCTGAACTGAAATGTTTCAAAATGGATTTATGGGTTCTCAGCCAAGCCTCATTATGTATTCTTGGCTGAGAGCCCAGGCATCCATCAGAGTACTAAAATAGCTGAGTCCCAGAGAAAACGTTGCTAGATTGACAGCTCTGGCTCTCAGATCTCTTCTGTCAATTTCATCATTTTTATATACACAAGATAAAGAGGTTTCAAGTGCTCACAGTTTCTGCAATTGAAAATTTAAAGGGTTTGGATGATTGACACTTTATTGGTCTGTAGCAAAATTTATTTTCATGAATGAATGACAGTTTCTTTAAGTTTTTTTTTAACCCATCCTACTGTCGCTCTAGGGTTCATTGTTTCTATATGGTGTTTAGTGAGTGAATGGGCGTAGAAATGCTATAGCTTGGTATGCGGGGGCATGAGGGGCCATAGGGGTTGCTTGGAGGGTATAATCTGGGATGGGACGCATGAGGTGCCATGGATGGTTGGGGATTGAGGGAATGTGAGGGGTGAGGGCTGGGGGGCCTTACTGTTTTTATTTTATCTGGGACAAAGTCCCACAGCACTGAGGCGGGCCTTTTAAACAACCCACCTCCGCACCCAGCAACCCCTGAGGCTGCCTCTGAACGCTTTCCCAGGTCAACATTAAAAATCCTGGTCCTTGCAGGCACATTCTCCTGAGGCAGGTGGGGCAACCCAGGAATTTTCCCAACTCCCGCTGCCCTTCTCGAGGATTAAAATCCAACCCAAAATATTAGTTTAACAACTCTTCCTTATTTCCCATTGTAATTTCTCCTGTCTCAACCTCTAAGGAACCCAATTTTACTTTTGTTACTCTCTTCCTTCTTACATACTGGTAGAAGCACTTACAATTTGTCTTAATATTTCTTGCTAGCCTACTCCCATTCTATTTTCTTCCTTTTATCAATTTTTGATCATCCTTTGCTGGTTTCTAAAACTTTCCCAATCCTTGGACTTACTTCTTTTGCAAATATTATAAGCCTCTTCCTTTAATCTAATACTATACTTAACCTCTTTAGTTAAACCACCGATGGATCATTTTTCTTGTGAAATTTTAATTTCTCAAGGTAATTTAAGCTCATTGAGAATTATAAAATATATCTGTTTGCATTCCAAGCAAACAATTTGTCCTAAATACATTTATCCAGTCTGTTCTCATATTTCTTTATCCCCTCTTCCTTCATCTACCTATCTAATCTAATCTTGAATGTTGTCATAGTTTCCGACTCAGTGACTATCACTGGAAGTCGATTCCACAGCTGTAAAATTCTGTTCTCGGTTCTAAATCTCTTACATTTAATCTTGTATATTATGGCCTTCACATTCTTGATCCCTCAACGACTGGAAACAGTCCACTCAAAACTACTCTTTCCTGTCTGTTCATAATTTTAAACACTTCTATCATGTTGCTGGGGAGAACAAAAGTTCCCAAGAGACCAGCAATTTTATATTTCTTTAAGGCATGTTGGCATATACTCATCATTTGTAAATGGCTGTAATAAATCTGGTACAGCCCCTGATGTACAATTACAGTTGCTTCTGTAATTGTAATTTCAGTGTCTCTAAGTCATTTAGCGGTTTTCTGTCTTCATCAAAACTTCCTAAAAATACTCCCTATTTGTACTTTGTCATTAGAATCAGTTAATATGAAAAATTGTAACATAACCCATTTTTCTTTTTGAAAATTTCATACAGTGAGTTTACACACTCTTAAGATGATTTCATACAACAGCCTATGTACATTCTAACCCAAGTATCCCAAAAATTATTTCACAGCATTCTGCCCAGAAACGAGAAATTAACAACTCTTAAAAGACCTCTTAGTATTCCTAGCTCAGCGAGGGCGCCTAGTGTCCTTAATGTAAATGCACTACTTATATTGACATTAATTTTAAAGGCTGTATTATGAACAGGTTATGATGAAAGAAACAGCAGCAATTGATGAAAAGATGAGGAATTTACCGATAAGCATAGGATGTATTTCATAAAACTGGTATTGCTGCCTTAAAAAAGCATTTACATTACATGCCTGGTGGATCCAACAATGCATGCTACATGATACTCCTTACGTTAATTTACAGTCAGCGGCCATAGTTGAACAGAGGACAAGCTAGCCTGCACATTTGGAGGAAAATGTATATGGACAACTGCAAGGACATGAGTTGGAGAAGGGTAATAAACAATTGCAATAGTAGTTAAATGATATTGCTTTACAGAACAAAACACAAGAGAAGAATTTGGGGTATCGGTGGATGGATCACAGAAGCTATTCACAAAGTTTGCAGCAGGAAAAGCAACAGACCTTTGAACTCTATCATCATAGGAATAGAGTGTAAATTTCAAGAAGTGATGCTGAACGAGTATGAGACAGTAGTAGTCTGGCCCCACCTTGAATACTGTTCACAATTCTGGTCATCATGCTATGAGAAAATCACCCACACATTGGAAAGGTTTCAGCAAAGGAAAAGTAAACTGAGAAAAGAATTTTGAGGAGAGGTTGCAGAAGTTAAGAATGTTTGCAACGGAGAAGAGAAGGTGCCAGAATGATCTTATGCATGATCCAAAAAGTCACAAACAAAATACAAAGATATGTACATCTGAAATTGACAGGCAGAAAAAGATTGTTAAGTCTACTCTAAATGTCAATGCCCCAGATCAATGTAATATAGTCACAAAGAACAGAGAGTACAGCATTAAACTTCGAAGGAGGGTGAAATGTAACTTCCAATGTAACTATTTTATGCAGTGGCAAACGTGTGGAATTACCTTCCATGGGAGGCAGTGGGGTTTCACTGCACTAACAAATTCAAGAGATGGTTGGAAATGGAGAAAAGCTGACAGAGGGATATGTCATTTGTTGTGGGATATGATAATAGCTAGACACTGGGGCCTGACAGAAAGGCTACTTTGGTCTTTTCCAGCTCTATATATTCTGATGTACAAGCTGTGAGATTTTTAAAAAACTTATTCATGGGATGTGGGCGTTGCTGGCTAGGCCAGCATTTATTGCTCATCCCTAATTGCCCTTGAGAGGGTGGTGGTGAGCTGCATTCTTGAACCGCTGCAGTTCATGCAGTCTAGGTGTACCCACAGTGCTGTTAGGGAGCGAGTTCCAAAATTTTGACCCAGTGACAGTAAAGGAACGGCAATGTGTTTCCAAGTCAGAATGGTGTGTGGCTTGGAGGGGAACTTGCAGGTGGTGGTGTTCCCATGTGTCTGCTGCCCTTGTCCTTCTAGATGGTAGCAGTTGTGGGTTTGGGCGGTGCTGTCTAATGAGGCTTGGTGAGTTCCTCCTTTGCATCTGTCATTGGGAAAATGTTAGAGTCTATTATAAAGGATGTAATAGCAGAGCATTTAGAAATACATATTATAATCAAGCAGTGTCAGCATGGCTTCATGAAGGGGAAATCATGCCTGACAAATTTATTAGAATTCTTTGAGGAGGTAACAAGCAGGATAGATAAAGGGGAACCACTAGATGTAATGTATTTGTATTTAGAAATGGAGTTAGATAAGGTACCGCACATAAGGCTACTTAATGAGACAAGGGTCCATGGTGTTGGGGGTAGTATATTAGCATGGATAGAGGATTGGCTAATAGAAGACAGAGAGTTGGGATAAGGGGACCATTTTCAGGATGGCAACCTGTAACTAGTGGAGTGCCACAGGAATCAGTGCTAGGGTCACAATTATTTACTATATATATTAATGACTTGGATGAGGAAAGTGAATATACTATCGCCAAGTTTGCGGATGACACAAAAATAGGTGGGAAGGCAAGTGGTGAGGATGGCACAAAGAATCTGCAGAGGGATATAGACAGGTTAAGTGAATGGGCCAAAGCTTGGCAGATGGAATATAATGTGGGAAAATGTGAGGTTATGCATTTTGGCAGGAAGAATAGAGGAGCTGAATATTATTTAAATGGAGAAAGATTGCAGAAAGCTGCAGCACAGAGGGATTTGGGGGTCCTCGTGCATGAATCACAAAAAGCTAGCATACAAGTTCAACAAGTAATAGGGAGGGCAAATGGAATGTTGGCCATTATTTCAAAGGGAATGGATTATAAAAATAGGGAGGTCTTGCTAAAACTATACAAGGCACTCGTTTAACCACAACTAGAATACTGTGAACAGTTTTGGTCCCCTTATTGAAGGAAAGATAAATTGGTTTTGGATGCAGTCCAGAGAAGGTTCACTAAATTGATCCTGGGTATGGAGAAATTTTCTAATGAGGAGAGCTTGAGTAGGTTGGGCCTGTACTCATTGGAGTTTAGAAGAATGAGAGGCGACTTTATTGAAACATATAAGATTCTTAGGGGGCTTGACAGGGCAGATTCTGAGAGGTTGTTTCCCCTTGTGGGAGAGTCTAGGACCAGAGGTCATAATCTCAGAGTAAGGAATTGCCCATTTAAGACAGAGATGAGAAGGAATTTCTTCTCTCAAAGGGTAGTGAATCTGTGGAATTCTTTACCACAGAGGGCTGCAGAGGCTGGTTCGTCAAGTATATTGAAGGCTAAGATAGACAGAAATTTAATCAGTAAAGGAACCAAGAGTTATAGGGAAAAGGCAGGAAAGTGGAGTTGAGGGTTATCAGATCAGCCATGATCTCACTGAATGGCAGAGCAGACTCGATGGGCCGAATGGCCTACTTCTGCTCCTGCCTCTTATGGTCTTATGATCTTATGGCTAGGGGCATGGCAAATTCTGGAGGACAAGTATTCAATACTATTGACCATAAGACATAGGAGCAGAAATTAGGCCATTCAGCCCATCGAGTCTGCTCCGCCGTTCAATCATGGCTGATAAGTTTCTCAACCCCATTCTCCCGCCTTCTCCCCGTAACCTTTGATCCCCTTACCAATCAAGAACCTATCTATCTCGGTCTTAAATACACTCAATGACCTGGCCTCCACAGCCTTCTGTGGCAATGAATTCCATAGATTCACCACTCTCTGGCTAAAGCAGCTTCTCCTCATCTCTGTTCTAAAAGGTCTTCCCTTTACTCTGAGGCTGTGCCCTTGGGTCCTAGGCTCTCCTACTAATGGAAACAGCTTCCCCATGTCCACTCTATCCAGGCCTTTCAGTATTCTGTAAGTTTCAATCAGATCCTCCCCTCATCCTTCTAAACTTCATCGAGTATAGACCCAGAGTCCTCAAATATTCCTCATATGTTAAGCCTTTCATTCCTAGGATCATTCTCGTGAACCTCCTCTGGACCCTCTCCAGGGCCAGAACATCCTGAGATTCCGGGCCCAAAATTGCTCACAATATTCTAAATGTGGTCTGACCAGAGCCTTATAAAGCCTCAGCAGCACATCCCTGCATTTGCCTTCCTAACTACCGACTCAACCTGCAAGTTAACCTTAAGAGAATCCTGGGCTAGGACTCCCAAGTCCCTTTGCACTTCAGATTTCTGAATTCGCTCCCCATTTAGAAAATAGTCTATGCCTCTATTCTTCCTACCAAAGTGCATGACCTCACACTTCCCCACGTTGTATTCCATCTGCCACTTCTTTGCCCATTCTCCTAACCTGTCCAAATCCTTCTGCAGCCTCCCCGCCTCTTCAATATTACCTGTCCCTCCACCTATCTTTGTATCATCTGCAAACTTAGCCAGGATGCCCTCAGTTCCTTCATCTAGATCATTAATGTATAAAGTGAAAAGTTGTGGTCCCAACACTGACCCCTGCGGAACTCCACTAGTCACCGGCCGCCATCCTGAGAAGGATCCCCTTATCCCCACTCTCTGCCTCCTGCCAGACAGCCAATCTTCTATCCATGCTAGTACCTTGCCTCTAACACCATGGGCTCTTATCTTACTGAACAGCCTCCTGCGCGGCACCTTGTCAAAGGCCTTCTGGAAGTCCAAGTAGATAACATCCATTGGCTCTCCTTCGTCTAACCTACTCGTTACCTCCTCAAGGAATTCTAACAGATTTGTCAGGCATGACCTCCCCTTGATGAAACCATGCTGACTTTGCCCTATTTTACCATGCACTTCCAAGTATTCTGAAATCTCATCCTTAATAATGGACTGTAAAATCTGACCAACAACCGAGGTCAGGCTAATCGGCCTGTAATTTCCCATCTTTTGCCTCACTCCCTTCTTAAACAGGGGGGTTACATTAGCAATTTTCCAGTCTGACGCAAAGTACCTATTCAGTTCCTCCGCCATTTCTTTGTTCCCCACTACTACTTCTCCAACGTCTTTTTCCAGCAGCCCAATGTCCACTTTTGCCTCTCTCTTACCCTTTATATATCTAAAAAAAACTCTTGCAATCTTCTTTTATATTACTGGCTAGTTTACCCTCATTTTAATCTTCTCCCTCCTTATTTCTTTTTTAGTTGTCCTCTGTTGGTCTTTGTAGGCTTCCCAATCCCCTGGTTTCCCACTGCTCTTCGCCGCATTGTATGCTTTCTCTTTAGCTTTTATGCTGTCCCTGACTTCCCCTGTCAGCCATGGTTGCCTCGTCCTCCCTTTAGTATGCTTCTTCCTAGGGATGAATTTTTGCTGTGTCTCCCAAATTACTCCCAGAAACTCCTGCCATTGCTGTTCCACTGTCTTTCCTGCTAGGCTCATCTCCCAGTCAATTCTGGCCAGCTCCTTCCTCATGCCTCTGTAGTTGCCTTTATTCAACTGTAATACCGTTACATCTGATTCCAGCTTTTTCCTCTCAAATTGCAGGGTAAATTCTATCATATTATGGTCACTTCTTCCTAAGGGTTCCTTCACCTTAAGCTCCCTTATCAAATCTGCCTCATTACACATCACTAAACATAGAATTGCCTGTTCCCTAGTGGGCTCCACCACAAGCTGCTCCAAAAAGCCATCTCGTAGACATTCCACAAATTCCTTTTCTTGGGATCCACTGCTAACCTGATTTTCCCAGTCTACCTGCATATTGAAATCCCCCATGATCACTGTAACCTTGCCTTTCTTACACGCCTTTTCTATCTCCTGGTGTATCTTGTGCCCCACATCCTGACTACTGTTCAGAGGCCTGTATTTAACTCCCATTATGGTTTTTTTACCTTTGCGATTCCTCAACTCTACCCACACAGATTCTACATCATCTGACCCTACATCGTTTCTTGCTATCGATTTAATTTCATTTCTTACTAACAAAGCAACCCCACCCCCTCTGATAACCTGCCTATCTTTTCGATAGGATGTATATCCTTGGATATTTAGCTCCCAATCCTGATCCCCTTGCAGCCATGTCTCCGTGATGCCCACCACATCATACCTGCCTATTTCAATCTGCGCCACAAGCTCATTTACCTTATTTCATATACTGCGTGCATTCAGATACACCTTCAATCTTGTATTTCCCATCCCCTTTCTCATTGTCGTCCCTTTATCTGATGTGCTTGAAGTTAGATTCCTAGCCCTTTCCAAACACTCTGTCCTATTTTGTGTTCTGGAGACTTTAATACCCTCTCCTGGGCTCTCCTTTCTTTTCAGTTTTTTCATAATTTTCCATGAAGCTAACCTGCTGCTTTGTTTCCCATTAGTCATACTTCTTGGAGTTTTACCCTTCCCTCCCCCCCCCCCACCCCAACCACTTTCTAGTTTTATTACTGGAGTATTGTCAGGGCCCATAGCCTTTGCGTAATCCAATGCCTTTAGCCGTTTCTTGATATCTCGTGGAATGAATCAAATTGGCTGAAGAATGGCACCTGTGATGCTAGGGACCTCCGGAGGAGGCCAAGATGAATCATCCACTCGGCACTTCTGGCTGAAGATTGTTGCAAACACTTCAGCTTTACCTTTTGCATTGTAGTGCTGGGCTCCTCCATCACTGAGTCTGGGGATATTTGTGGAGCCTCCTCCTCCAGTGAGTTGTTTAATTGCTCATCTTTCAAGCCTGGCTGTGGCAAGACTGTAAAGTTTAAATCTGATCTGTTGGCTGTGGAATTGCTTAACCCTGTCTATCACTTGCTGCTTGTGCTGTTTGGCATGCAAGTAGTCCTGTGTTGTAGCTTCACCAGGTTGTCACCTCATTTTTAGATATGCTTGGTGCTGCTCCTGGCATGCCCTCCTGCATTCTTCATTGAACCAGGGTTGATCCCCTGGTTTGGTGGTAATACTAGATCGGGGGATATGCCAAGCCAAGAGGTTATAGATTGTGGTTGAGGAAGATTCTGCTGCTGTTAATGGCCTACAGCACCTCATGGATGTCCAGTCTTGAGTTGCTAGGTCTTTTCAAAATCTATCCCATTTAGCACACTGGTAGTGCCACATAACACAGTGGAGGGTATCCTCAATGTGAGGATGGGGCTTTGTCTCCAAAAGGACTGTGCGGTGGTCGCTCCTACCAGTACTGTCATGACATGCATCTGCGGCAAGCAGGTTGGTGAGGGTGAGGATGCGGTCAAGCATGTTTTTCCCTCTTGTTGATTCCCTCACCACCTGCCGCAGACCCAGTCTAACAGTTATGTCCTTTAGGACTCAGCCAGCTCAGTCAGCAGTGGTGCTACCGAGCCACTCTTGGTAATGGACATTGAAGTCCCCCATGCAGACTACATTCTGCGCCCTTGCCACACTCAGTGTTTCCCCAAAGTGGTGTTCAACATGGAGGAGTACTGATTCATCAGCTGAGGGGGTGCGGCATATGATAATCAGCAGGAGGTTTCCTTGCCCATGTATGTCCTGATGCCTAGAGACTTAATAGGATCCAGAGTCAATGTTGAGAACTCCCAGGGCAACTCCCTCCCAACTGTCTACAGCTGTGCCACCGCCTCTTCTGTCCTGCCAGTGGGACAGGACATACCCAGGGATGGTGATATCTGGGACATTATCTGTCAGGCATGATTCTGCGAGATAGCTCTCCCAATTTTGGCACAAGCCCCCCCCAGATGCTAGTAAGGAAGATTTTGCAGGGTCGACATTTGTCATTACCAGTGCCTAGCCAGTTTCATTCCTTATTGACTTTTTAAGCTATTTTGATACAGCTGAGTGGCTTGCTAAGCCATTTCAGAGGGCAGTTAAGTGTCGACCACATTGGTGTGGATCTGGAGTTGGAGTCACACATAGGCCAGACCAGGATGGCAGGTTTCCTTCCCTAAAGGGCACTAGTGAACCAGATTGTGTTTTTTTTTAAAAACAACAATCAATTCATCATTAGACTTTTAATTTCCATTTTCTTTATGCTTGATTGAATTCAAATTCCACCATCTGTCATGGAGGGATTTGAACCCAAGTACCCTGGAGCATTAGCCTGGGTCTCTGGATTATTAGTCCAGTGACAATACCACTATGCCACCACCATGGGCTTGAGGCTTGTAATAGTGATAAACATATGAGGGGAAATGAAGAATATGAATGAGTCCTGATTAAAAACATTTATTGTTCTGTGAGTAATGAGGGTATGATGAATTGAGCAGTGGTTGAGACTAGTAGTAGAGTTGGTAGAATATGGCATTTGAAGATGCGTTCACTAGCCTTGATCATTAAACTTCTTCCTGTCCTGAATCAATATCCTGTCTGATTAGAGTATCAAATACCTAATCCTCCTTCTGCCCTCCCACTTCTTCCTCATCCTTCAATCTCTTCTGATTTACAAGCTGCAGATTGTATAAACATGCACTCCTTACTTTTCTCTTGCCCCTCATCAGAATCTAACCTTTGTTCCTTTTGCATTTCACTCAAGAATTTGCACCAGTTAGTGGAGGAGGATCTATAAGAAAGTGAAGGTGAATGCCAGCAGCCAATGAACAGCACAGGGAGCACTGCTGAATGTAGGGACGATGGTAATGTTCAGGTAGCATGAAGTTGTTGTTCAGCCTGCATATCAATTAACAGGTATTGCGATCCCTTTACGTGTGCTTTCAGGGTTTATCCAATTTAACCCCATTTACCTTTATTTATTCCATCAAAACCCTTCATGAGAAATGGAGCAATGGTTAAGTAAAACACTAAAACAAAGTGAGTCAACTGGAAATTTATTAAAATTGTACTTTCTTTTTAAAAAGGTACTAAAAGATGGAGTGAAATTAAACACCACTGGAACACAGGTTTCAAAATAATATAGATTGGTGTCATACAGCTCTTCCACCAAGCAAATCTGGCCAGAATGTAGGTTTCCTGATAAAAAGGTCATTTTATCAGCGAATGACTGTTATATTGGCCCAAAAACGCACACTGCTGATGTTAGACTTAGCACCATGCCTTAGGGAGACAAAAAAAACTACAAAAATTCTTACTCCTGTTTACTGTCCACGAATCTGCTACATGTGGTTGTCGTATGCGTGCAAGGTGAGTTTTTTTTGTAATGCCTTCTCACTCTTCTCATTTTTCTGCAATGCCCAGCACTCAGTATCAAAGCTCACACCGGATAACAATCATATGATAATATACAGTAAGATGGTTGATATCTGTGAAAACATACACCAGCAAGGAGTTCACGTGAAGAAATTAGCAAAAGGGAAGAATAAATGTCTTGTTCAGATTAGCCACTGAACTAGAAACCAGCGGTTGTGTTAGAGCCTCTCACTTTTACCCCCCATTAGTTCAGGGAAGTACTTACCTCGGGTATCAAGTATCAACTGATAGAATATGCTGTTCTACTAACTGTTCCCTATTTGCTGTTGATATCTGTTTTCTGACAGCTGGCCTGAATGGTTCTTGTCAGGCAAATCTGAACTAGTCTACTGCATGTTACATGCAGCAGTTGTAAGCTCTATCAGCATATCAAACACAAGCTGACAAATGATGCCATCCAAGTACATTAAATTTAAAAATGCAAACATAGAAAAAGAGAAGAAAAACAGCTCTGTCATGCTCCTTGGAATCATGTCAACATTGGACACAGTGTCTGCAATCTCACTGACCAAAGCAAACAGCATCCACTTAAAAGTCATCCTAGCTGTTATAAACTAACCCTAGTTTGCCCAGAGCAATATTTTTACAGTTCAACAGGAATAGTAAGTCCACAATGTTGGTCACTGAAAAGATGTTATGAATCTAAATAAAGTTAATTACAAAGTATTGTGCTCAACATCAGAATGACCACCAACAGTGATGCTGTTAACTCTGTGAAGGGCTCTGCATTGGTTCAGTGTCTTTATCCAGTTGATAGCTGAAGCATAAAGACCGGATGGTTCCTCTGTCAGTGCCAATTCAGCTGATTTCCAATGAGAGGATGGTAGGTGTCACAATTAAGGTCATAAGATTGAGTTCAGTGTTTTTTTTTCATTCATGGGATGTGGGCATCACTGGTTAGACAAGCATTTATTGCCCATCCCAAACTGCCCTTGTTCAGAGCCATTTAAGAGCCATGGGTCTAGAGTCAGATGTAGGCCAGGTAAGGACAGCAGATTTCCCTCCCTAAAGGACATTAGTAAACCAGATGGGTTTTTTTTACAATCAACAATGGTCATCATTAGAACTTTTAATTACAGATTTTCATCAAATTCAAACTCCACCATCTGCCGAGGCAGGATTCAAACCCAGGTCCCCAGAATGTTGTGCTGGGTTTTCTGGATTACTAGTCCAGCGACAATACCACTATGCAATCACCTCCCCAACAAATTAAAGAGAAGAAATTGGCCTGGACTGTCTCCTTTTGATTGCTTCAAAGAACTTTTGGGTCAAGCATGGCTCAAGTTGGTTGCACTCTCACCTCAGACTCTGATTCAATTTCTGATTTCTGCAGCCAGTAACTCACCTCCTGACTCCTCAAAGTTTGTCCAAGGAACAAGTCAGGAGTGTAATGGACAATGCTCCACTTGCCTGGATGAGTGCAGCTCCAAAAATACTCAAGAACCTTGACACTATCCAGGACAAATGGCACCCCATCCATCACCTTTAACATTCATTCCCTCCACCACTGACACACAGTCACAACAGTGTATACCATCTACAACTCATTAAGCCTCCTTTGACAGCACCTTCCAAACCCCTGACCTCTACCACCGAGAAGGACAATGGGCAGCAGATGCATGGGAACACCACCACCTGCAAGTTCCCTTAAAAGCCATACACCATATTGGAACAATATTACCGTTCTTTCACTATCACTGGGTCAAAATCCTGGAACTCCCTTCGTAATAGCACAGCGGGTGTACCTACACTACATGGATTGCTGTGGTTCAAGGTGGCCCCAAGGCCTTCTCAAGGGCAATTAGGGACGGGCAATAAACCCTGGTCTAGCCAGTGACACTCATATCTCATTAAAGAATAAAAATAATTCAAGTTCACTCCAGGAATTGAGCACAAAAATGAAGGCTGGGGAGCGCTGCACTGCACATTAAACCAATGCTCCTCTTAGGTGAATATAAAAGATCCTGTGGCACTATTTTTAAGAAGAGGATGGGAGTTTCTTCCTGTGTCCTGGACAATATTGTCCCCTTAATCAATATTACAAAAACATCTTATCTGCTCATTACCACATTGCTGTTTGTTGGGAGGTTGCTGTGTGAAAATTGGCTTCTACATTTCCTACATTACAATAGTGACTACACTTCAAAGTACTTCATTGGTTGTAATGCACTTTGGGACATCCTGAAGTCACAAAAGGTGCTATACAAATGCATGTCTTTCTTTTCTTTCTACTGGACATGCAAGTATGTAGGCATCAGGGAAGAGAAGGATCAGACATTCATTGCCAAAGTTCACCACTATCCGTTACTTCACCAATTCTCAACATATCACACAGAAACTTCAACCATGTCCTCTAACCCAGTAAGCATTGTAATTGAAGGTCCACTGGTATAAAAAATGTATACCATTCTTATCAAGAAAAATGTTCCAAACTTCAAGAGTCTTTTTTCACCTCAGAACCTCCAAGCACAATGCCAAGATGTGTTAGGGATTACAGCCTCAATTTTCATCCTCGGGTCTGGTGGCAGGAGTCAGGAAAATTCCTGGCATGGTCCGTCCGCCTTGGGAGAAAGTGCCCACACAGGCGGGACCTTCATTGCTGGTGGGCGGTGCAGGCTGGAGTTTGGCCAGCCGACTTGGGATAAAGTTTGGAGGCAGCCACAGGGGCTGCCGGTTGCGGAGGCAGGCTGTTTAAAAGACCCACCTAGGTGCCATAGGACTTTGTCCCAGCTAAAATAAGAACACAAAGGCCTCCATCCCTCACCCGCACACCTCCTTCAGCTTCCCATGTTCTATCCATGCCACATCATGCCACCCACCCACCCCCATGGCCCATCTTGACCCTATGCCAAGCTCTGCCCTTCCACCGACTCTGTCTGGCTCCTCATGCCCCCTATGTCTATGGCACTTCCACCCCCACTGGCCCACTGTACACTTTTTAAAACCAATGAACCCTATAGTGTAAAGTTGCATATTTTTTAAAAACCCTTGAGAAAAGTAACTCATTGAGAAGTTTTTCCTATTGAAAAAAGTCTGAAGTACAAGTTAACAAAAGTGTCAATCATCCAGGCCCTTTAAAGTTTCAAAAACCACAAACACTTGAAAACACTTAACTTATGTAAACAAACATTGTTTAATTGACCACAGAATGTGAGCTGTCAATCAAACAATGTTTCCTCCAAGGAGCAGGTGTTCTAGTGTTCTAATAACTGTCTGGGCTCTCAGCCAAGTATACAGTGGAAGGGGAAAGGGGGCATGAGGGGCCACGGGTAGTGTGGATGGAAGAGCAGAGTTTGGCATTGGGGGCATGAGGGGTCATGGGGGGTGAGTGGAAGGGCAGAGCTTGGCATAGGGGGCATGAGGAGTTATGTAGGATAGATGGCAGGCCATAACTCGGCATAGGGAACATGAGGACAACCTTTTGAGCTTACCTTTTAAAAGGTCCCCTCATGCAGACTAAGGTTCACAACTCCTCTCTTTAAAAACCTGGCCCGACTCCATGAGTGTTGCAGAGAAGTAGGAGATGCCTATCCCCACAATGGAGCCAGCCAAGTTGGGAGTGTCAGATACAAGCTTTTGACAGGAACTAGCCTGTACCGTTTAAAGGCACTTCCAAAAATCGCACAGCCTGGGGATGGGGTCGGGAATCCTGGAATCGGGACCCACCCACCATTTTTAAAGGGTTCCCAAGTTATCCTGACTCAGTAATCCTGATCCAGGGGTACCTATCACAGCATTTAAAATTAGATTGCAGCAGATTAAAGTATAAAAGATATTTCAATAAATTGAATTCTGAACATTCATCCAGGTGCTTCTGAAGAATATAATAATCTCACATTGCTATATCCTATCTTTATCTGTATTGCTCTCTTCTGAATACAAACATGCCATGTTACATCAGTGTCTGAGATACTTTGCTAAACACAATCTAGCTGTTTTAAGAACAATTTACCATTAAACCTAAGGGCCATTGAATGGCATGAATAAGCAAGCTGCAAAAGCCACAACCCACTAAACTTTCCAATCTTAACAAAAACAAGAAATGCTGGAAAAACTCAGCAGGTCTGACAGCATCTGTGGAGAGAGAAACATAGTTAATGTTTAGAGTCCGTATGACCCCTAAGGGATGACGAATGCTGTCAGACCTGCTGAGGGGCTGTATGGACTCGAAACTTTAACTCTGTTTCTCTCTCCACAGATGCTCTCAGGCCTGCTGAGTTTTTCCAGCATCTTCTGTTTTTGTTTCAGATTTCCAGCATCCGCAATATTTTGCTTTTTTCCAATCTTAGCATTCAATTACTATTTTGTTAAAGATAAAAAATAAATAAACCAAAAATGAATAAATAAATAAATACATAAATCAAAATAAAAGTCCAGAAGGCTGTAAAATGCCTAATCGGAAGATCCTTTATGCTTTTATTCCTGTTTACCTCAGAAATTAATTATTTTCAGTAAAGAAGTGCTGTTTAAAATTTGTTTTTCACTAATTTAATGCCTTCTATCTTACATTATGTATCTCTATGAAGATTGCCCACACAACTGCATTGTTTGGCGGCCAGACATCTTGAACTTCTGTAATCTTTCCTCACTTCTTTAACCCATCCTGTTGGTACTTGGGATCAGCCTGGCTTTCTCAGCTTGATTAGTCTGGCGCACACCAAAATCTGTACACTTGGGCGATCTGTGTATCCCCTCGCAATCATTCTGCACTTATTTGCCCTCAATCAGAAGTACTAGAACATCAAATTCAAATGGCCATTAATAATGTTCCACAGACATATGGAGGGGGAGGGACGTGGATGCGTGCAGGAAGATAAATCCCCTGAAACTGATGTTGAATCGAGATCTCGACATCATCCTGCGCTCTGCTGGGTTTCTGTGAGGTGGAATTGAAGGTGAGCGAGGAACCTCCTTTGGTCTGTCAGGCAAGTTATTAAGGTAATTAAAAAGCCAATAAAGGCCCTATTTTAACCCTCATTTCTGGAATTGCCAGCTAGGGCATCTTTTCCCCAACCTGTCAGCACCTCGCCAGTGTCACTGAGGTGAGTACACAGCAGGAATAGCTTCTTCAGTGAAAGCTGAGAAGGCTTTGTCATTGAGTCATAGAATCATTAGCGTCATTGTGGCACAGAAAGAGGCCATTCAGTGCATCCAGTCCACGCTGGCTCTCTGCAGAGCAAACTAGTCAGTCCCATTAACCCCTCTATCCCTGGTAGCCCTATAAATTTATTTCCCTCAAGTTCCTATCCAATTCCCTTTTGAAATCATTGATCCTCTCCACTTCCACCACCGTTGTAGACAGCAAATTCCAGGTCATTACCACTCACTGCGTAAAAAAGTTCTTCCTCACATCCCCACTGCATCTCTTACCCAAAACTTTAAATCTGTGTCCCCAGTACTTGGACAATCAGGTAATGGGAATTATTTTTCTGTGTTTAGCTTATCTAAACCCACCATAATCTTGTACACCTCTATCAAATCTCTCCTCAATCATATAAATCATAGAAATTAATTATTCTCAGGAAAGAAGTGCTTCCAAATACCTGTTTCAAATTTTCTTTTCACTAATTTAATACCCTCTATATTACATTATGTACCTCGATGAGAATTCCCCACTCAACTGCATTGTTTGTAGACCATACATCTTGAACTCCTTTAATCTTTCCTCACTTCTTTAATCCATCCTCATCATACCTGGGATCAGCCTGGCTTTCTCAGCTTGATTAGACTGGTGGACACCAAAATATGTAAACTTGGTCTCTCTGCGTATCCCCTCACAATCATTCTGCATTTATTTATCCTCAGTCAAAAGAACATTGATTCAAATAATGTTCCACAGACCCCCTTGTCCTCACTTTTCACCCCACCAGCCTTCACGTTCAAAGGATCATTCTCCACCATTTCCGCCAACTCCAGCATGATGCCACAATCAAATATATCTTCCCCTCACCCCCCTTCAGCTTTTCATAGGGACTGTTCCCTCAGTGAAACCTTGGTCCACTCGTCCATCACCCCCAACTCCTCATCCCCTTCCCACAGCACCTTCCCATGCAATCGCAAAACGTGCAACGCCTGCCCCTTTGCCTCCTCCCTCCTCACCGCACCAGCCACACCTTTCAGGTGAAGCAGTATATGCTTCACTTGTACCCCCTTTAATTTGGTCTACTGTATTCGCTGCTCCCAATGTGGCCTTCTCTACAATGGGAAGACTAAACGCAGACTGGGTGACTGCTTTGTGGAATACCTTCGCTCAGTCTGTAAGCATGACCCAGAATTTCCTGTTGCTTGTCATTTCAACACACCATGTTGCTCTCATGCCCACATGTCCATCCTTGGCCTGCTGCAATGTTCCATTGAAGCCCAACGCAAACTGGAGGAACAGCACCTCATCTTCCGATTAGGCATTTTACAGCCTTCTGGATTTTAATTTTGATTTATGTATTTATTTATTCATTTTTGGTTTATTTATTTTTTATCTTTTTTCCCCAACCCCACCCCCCCCCCCCCCACCCCCACAGGGCCATCTGTCACTTGTTTTAATGTAGTGCTTTCACAGAGCGCTGACCTTTGTCCTGCTATTAGCAATTTCTGCTATCTTACCTTTATTCCACTATCAGCACCTTCTTTAGTCTTTAACGCTACCATTAACATTTCCTTTATCCTGTGTCTATGACATCTTTTTCAAATTTCTCCTTAGTTCTCACCTATCCCTGACCTTCCATTTGGCTCTTCCTGCTCCACCCCCTCTTAAACAGTAAAAAGTCCATCACATTTCTACTTCTCTTTAGCTCTGAAGAGTCATACAGACTCGAAATGTTAACTCTGTTTCTCTCTCCACGGATGCCAAACCTGCTGAGTTTTTCCAGCATTTTCTGTCTTTACTCCCCTCAATCATCTTTGCTCCAAGGAAAACAACCCCAGCTTCTCCAACCTAACATTGTAGCTTAAGTCCCTCATCCCTGGAATCATTCTGGCAAATTTACTCTGCACCCTCTGAAGGACCCTTGCAACCTTCCTAAAGTGTGGTGAGCAGAAATGAAAATAAAATTCCGCTGTGAACTAACCAGAGCTTTATAAAGGTTCAGCATAACTTCCCTGTTTTTGTACTCAATACCTCTATTTATGAAGCCGAGGATCTCATATGCTTTGCTAATTACTGACTTGATATGTCCTGCCATCTTCAAAGATCTATTCACATTATTCCACAGGGTCCTCTGTCCCTGCACACTCTTGAGAACTGTGCATTTATTCTATATTGCCTCCCCCTATCCCTTCTGCCAAAATGCATCACCTCACATTTCTCTGCATTAAATTCTATTTGGATCTGTGCTGGGACCATTGTTGTTTGTTGTCTATATCAATGATTTGGATGATAATGTGGTGAATTGGATCAGCAAGTTTGCTGATGACACTAAGATTGGAGGCGTTGTGGACAGCGAGGAAGGCTTTCAAAGCTTGCAGAGAGATCTGGACCAACTGGAAAAATGGGCCAGAAAATGGCAGATGGAATTTAACGCGGAAAAGTGTGAGGTGTTACATTTTGGAAGGTCAAACCAAGGCAGGACATACACAGTAAACGGTAGGGCACTGAGGAGTGCGGAGGAACAAAGGGATTTGGGAGTTCAGATACATAATTCCCTGAAAGTGGCGTCACAGGTAGACAAGGTTGTAAAGAAAGCTTTTGGCATACTGGCCTTCATAAATCAAAATATTGAGTATAGGAGTTGGGATGTTATGGTGAGGTTGTATAAGACATTGGTGAGGCCAACTTTGGAGTATTGTGTACAGTTCTGGTCGCCTAACTACAGGAAGGATATCAGTAAGATTGAGAGAGTGCAGAGAAGATTTACTAGGATGTTGCCGGGTCTTAAGGAGTTGAGTTACAGGGAAAGATTAAACAGGTTAGGACTTTATTCCTTGGAGCGTAGAAGAATGAGGGGAGATATGATAGAAGTTTACAAAATTATGAGGGGTATAGACAAAGTAAATGCGAGTGGGCACTTTCCACTTAGATTAGGAGAAATAAACACGAGAGAACATGGCTTTAGGGTGAAAGGGGAAAGGTTTAGGGGGAACATTAGGGGGAACTTCTTCACTCAGAGTGTGGTGAGAGTGTGGAACGAGCTACCATCTGACGTAAATGCGGGCTCACTCTTAAGTTTTAAGAATAAATTAGATAGATACATGGATGGGAGAGGTCTGGAGGGTTATGGACTAGGTGCATGTCAATGGGACTAGCGGAATAATATTTCGGCACTGACTAGAAGGGCCGAATGGCCTGTTTTCTGTGCTGTAGTGTTCCACGGTTCTGTGCTACTTGTCTGCTCATTCTGCTAGGCTATCTCTGTCCTGTTGTAGTCAATTAGTATCATCCTCATTGTTTGTTACGCCTCCAGCTTTGATATCATTGGAAAATCTTTGAATTTGCTCTGTATTCCAATATCCAAGTCATTTAAATATATCAAAAAAGCATTAGTCCTAGCACTAACTCTTGGGGAACTCCATGGACTGCCATCTTCCAGTCTGAAAAACAACCATTTGCCACGACTCGCCATTTTTTTAATCCAAACTGACACTAATCCTTCTATCCCATGAGCCTCACTTCTGTTAACCAGCCTTTTTTGTGGTACTTTGTCAAATATTTTCTTAAAATCCATTTGGGCGTACAATGTTTACTCTTGATCAGTGAAGCTGAAAAGCTTCAATGATGGTCATTGAGAGACTGCTGTTCAAAGCACTGCTTCTCTCAGAAATGTGCTAACACTGCTTGACAGGTGATTGCCAACTTCTTGGAAAGCACTTCACTCACCTTCAGCTGCAGTTGCCTGCTGCCACCCTTCAGCACAGCATGGATGCAGCTCCACCTTGCACCTCTGTTGAGGGGCAAGAACAGAAGCCACATCACCACAACAGCACCAGCAGCAACAGGAGCAACACCAACAACAGCAACTGCCTTCTCCTCAACCATATACCCCGCCACAGAGTGCTGCACAAGAGAATGCTGCGAAATGCAGCTTGGCACCTGAAAGTATTATGCCACTCGCCTTTTCTGGCCTCTTGAGGTCCTGGATCCCCTTGGTGCACTGTCTCCAGGTTGGGGGGACCACACTTTTGCTGATGACTTCCTCAGCCACTCCAATCCACAACAGTTTGTTGGAGAGGCTACTCTCTCCCTCCCATCCTTGAGAAACCTCTGAGGACCCTCAGATGCCACAGAAGGGCCTCCAGGTAAGAATGAGAGACTTGGGGTGCAGTCTTCCCAGGTTTCCTCTCCATCCTTCTGGTTACTGTGCTATGGTATGCCCTTGTGACCTATGCAATGATCCCTTTAATTAGAAATCCTTCCTTTGGCAGAAGAGACGCATCATCCTGCCCGCCATAATTGATCAGGCAACTCAGAGGCAGGATGCTAATGCTTTGGCTGAGTTAAAGAGGCAAGGCTAAGCCCACCCATTAGTAAATGGGTTCCTGACCCAAAAATGATCCCACCATCCCGGCAGGAACTAAGTCCAGAATATTCCATTCATACATTTAAACAGTGCAAAAAGAGGTTCTTTCACAGTTGCATTTTTTTACTCCTTCCGACAGACATTCTGTTTGAAAGTGCAAACATAACTAGAATGCACCCTGCGATTGCTAAAATAAAAGGCACTTTTTAAGTAAGTGCATTAACCTCTGGGGCAGAATCTTCTGTTCGGCGAGCAGGGGCGGGGCCCACTCGCCAATGCGTAAAATGACGCGAGGTGACCTGTTAATGGCCTATTAAGGCAATTAGAAAACTAATTGAAACCATTAATGGACCTGCCCGTCCAACCTTAAGGTTGGCGGTCAGGCCGGGAGCCCTGGCGGGCTTCTGAAAAAGCATGAAACCTCATCCACGGGCCGGATGAGGTTTCATGAGTGATTAAAAAATCTCAGAATATTTCAAAATAAAAGTTATGGACATGTTCCAACGCATGTGACAGTGTCACACGAGGGGACATGGCAGCAAAATTTTTCTTCCATCTTTATTTGAAGTTTCAAATCTGAGCCGATCTCCCTGAGGCAGCATTTGCCTCAGGGAGATCAGTGCACTCTTTCGTGCGCATGTGCAAAACAGCACACTCCCGGCTCAGGGAATCCCCCCCGCCCGCACAGGGAGCGCATAGCGCTTCCTGGCAGACATCACGTTGGGTGGGTCTTAACTGGCCCGCCCACATAAAAGGGCGGTGCACACATAAAAGGCCCGCCCACGCCCGCTCCCGCACATCCCCCCCGACAGGGGGAAAATGTTGGCCCTGATTTTCATTGTGGAAATTGTATCTAGAATTTCAACATGTGAGTTGGAGTAAGTGGATTAAATAAATAGTGCTGTGCATGGCACAGTGTCTAACTCCAGAAAGTGAGCCACATCTCCTCTGATAAAAATAAAATCACAGAATCACAGTGCAGAAGAGGCCCTGCATCGACACATGAGAAACCTACCTAATCCCATTTTCCAGCACTTGGCCCATAACCTTGAATGTTATGACGTGCCAATTGCTCATCCAGGTGCTTTTTAAAGGATGTGAGGCAACCCGCCTCCACCACCCTCCCAGGCAGCGCATTCCAGACTGTCACCACTCTCTGGGTAAAAATGATTTTCCTCACATCCCCCCTAAATCTCCTGCCCCTCACCTTGAACTTATGCCCCCTTGTAACTGACCCTTCAACTAAGGGGAACAGCTGCTCCCTATCCACCCTGTCCATACCCCTCAATCTCGTACACCTCAATCAGGTCGCCCCTCAGTCTTCTCTGCTCCAACAAAAACAACCCAAGTCTATCCAACCTCTCTTCATAACTTAAATGTTTCATCCCAGGCAACATCCTGGTGAATCTCCTCTGCACCCCCTCCAGTGCAATCACATCCTTCCCATAATGTAGCGACCAGAACTGCACACAGTACTCCAGCTGTGGCCTCACTAAGGTTCTATACAACTCCAACATGACCTCCCTACTTTTGTAATCTATGCCTCGATTGATAAAGGCAAGTGTCCCATATGCCTTTTTCACCCCACTAACATGCCCCTCCGCCTTCAGAGATCTATGGACACACACGCCAAGGTCCCTTTGTTCCTCAGAACTTCCTAGTGCCATGCCATTCATTGAGTACTTCCTTGTCAAATTACTCCTTCCAAAGTGTATCACCTCACACTTTTCAGGGTTAAATTCCATCTGCCACTTATCTGCCCATTTGACCATCCCATCTATATCTTCCTGTAGCCCAAGACACTCAACCTCACTGTTAACCACCAGGCCAATCTTTGTGTCATCCGCAAAGTTACTACTCCTACCCCCCACATAGTCATATATGTCATTTATATAAATGACAAATAATAGGGGACCGAGCACAGATCCCTGTGGGACGCCACTGGACACTGGCTTCCAGTCACTAAAGCATCCTTCTGTCATCACCCTCTGCCTCCTACAACAAAGACAATTTTTAATCCACCTTATCAAATTACCCTGTATCCCATGTGCATCTGCTTTCTTTATAAGTCTCCCATGTGGGACCTTGTCAAAGGCTTTGCTGAAATCCATATAAACTACATCAACTGCAGTACCCTAATCTACACACCTGGTCACCTCCTCAAAAAATTCAATCAAATTTGTTAGGCATGACCTCCCTCTGACAAAGCCATGCTGACTATCCCTGAGCAAACTTTGTCTCTCCAAGTGGAGATAGATACTCTCCTTCAGAAATTTCTCCAATAGTTTCCCCACCACTGACGTGAGACTCACTGGCCTGTCGTTCCCTGGCTTATCTCTACAACCTTTCTTAAATAGCAGAACCACATTAGCTGTTCTCCAGTCCTCTGGCACCTCCCCCATGGCCAGAGTGAAATTAAAAATTTGGATCAGAGCCCTTGCGATCTCCTCCCTTGCCTCCCTCAGCAGTCTGGGACACAAATCATCCGGACCTGGAGGTTTGTCCACTTTTAAGCCCGCCAACACCTCCAATACCTTGTCACTCCCTATATCAATTTGCTTAAGAACCTTGCAGTCTCTCTCCCCAAGTTCGATACCTTCATCCTCATTCTCTTGGGTGAAGACGGACATGAAGTATTCATTCAACACTCTAGCGATGTCCTCTGGCTCCACCCATAGATTGCCCCCTTGGTCCCTACTCTTTCCCTGGTTATCCTCTTCCCATTGATATACTTATACAATATCTTGGGATTTTCCCTACTTTTACCAGCCAGAGCTTTCTCATATCCCCTCTTTGCTCTCCTAATTGCTTTCTTAAGCTCCACCCTGCACTATCTGTACTCCACTAATGCCTCTGCTGATTTGCTTCCGTTGTACCTGCTAAAAGCCTCTCTTTTCCTTCTCATCATAACCTGAATATCTCTGGTCATCCATGGTTCTCTGGGCTTGTTACTCCTTCCTATCACCCTACAGGGAACATGTTGAGCCTGTATCCTCCCCATTTCCTTTTTGAACACCCCCCACTGTTCCTCTGTAGATTTCCCCACATGTAACTGTTCCCAGTCTACCTTGGCCAGATCCTGCCTTATATCACTAAAATCCACTCTCCCCCAATCCAAAACATTTTGTTGCAACTTGTCGATTTCTTTGTCCATAACAAACTTAAACTGTACCATGTTGTGGTCGCTATCACTGAAATGCTCACCCACCACCACCTCAGCCACCTGTCCGGCTTCATTCCCCAGAATTAGGTCCAGCAATGCACCAAAATGCATCAAACGCAAAATATGCAACACCTGCCCCTTCACTTCCTCTCTCCTCACCGTCCAAGGACCCAAACACTCCTTTCAAGTGAAGCAGCATTTCACTTGCATTTCCCCCAACTTAGTCCACTGCATTCGTTGCTCCCAATGCGGTTTCCTCTACATTGGAGAGACCAAACGCAGACTGGGTGACCGCTTTGCAGAACACCTTCAGTCTGTCCGCAAGCATTACCCAGACCTCCCTGTCGCTTGCCATTTTAACACACCACCCTGCTCTCTTGCCCACATGTCTGTCCTTGGCTTGCTGCATTGTTCCAGTGAAGCCCAACGCAAATTGGAGGAACAGCACCTCATCTTCCGACTAGGCACTTTACAACCTTCCGGACTGAATATTGAGTTCAACAACTTTAGATCTTGAACTCCCTCCTCCATCCCCACCCCCTTTCCGTTTCTTCCCCCTCCCTTTTGTTTTTTCCAATAATTTATATAGATTTTTCTTTTCCCACCTATTTCCATTAATTTTAAATGTATTCCACCCATCGCTTATTTCACCCCACCCCCACTAGAGCTACTTTGCTTGTCCTGCTCTCCACTCTTAATTAGCACATTCTTTTAGATAATATCACCACCTTCAACACCTGTTTGTTCTTTTGACTGTGACATCTTTTGGTTATCTTCTCCTATCACTGCTTGCTTGTCCCAACAACTGCCCTATCCCCGGCCTTCTTCCCACCCACCCACTCCGCCCCCCCCCCCCCCACCCCCCCAAAACCAGCTTATATTTCACCCCTTTCCTATTTCTACTTAGTTCTGTTGAAGGGTCATGAGGACTCGAAACGTCAACTTTGCTCTTCTCCGCCGATGCTGCCAGACCTGCTGAGTTTTTCCAGGTATTTTTGTTTTTGTTCCAGCAATGCACCGTCCCTTGTTGGACCCTCTAGATATTGACCTAAAAAGTTCTCCTGTACACATTTCAAGAAATCCACTCCATCCAAGCCCGTAACACTATGTCTATCCCAATTAATGTTGGGGAAATTGAAATCACCTAATATTGTTATAACCCTATTGTTATTGTTTTTACACACCTCCACAAATTGTGCACATATTTGCTCCTCAATTTCCCGCTGACTATCTGGGGGTCTACAATAAACACCTAATAATGTGGTTACCCCTTTTTTATTCCTAATCTCTACCCACAAAGCTTCTTTCGATGCCCCCTCCAAGATATTATTTCTCCTTACTGCAGTGACTGACTCCTTAACTAATAATGCAATGCCTCCTTTTGGCAATCCCCACCTATCGCTGGCCCTCTATCCAGCTCTACTTGTCCCACCCCCCCTTAAACCAGCTTATATTTCACCTCTCTTTATTTTTCCTTAGTTCTGTTGAAGAGTCATACGGACTCGAAATGTTAACTGTATCCCTCTCCACAGATGCTGTCAGGCCTGTTGAGTTTTTCCAGGTATTTTTATTTTTGTTTATGCAATGCCTCCTCCTCTTTTACCCCCTCACCTGTCTCGCCTGAAGATTCTATATCCCGGAATGTTGAGCTGCCAATCCTGCCCCTCCCTCACCCATGTCTCTGTGATGGCTACTATATCATAATTCCACATGTCAATCCTCACCCTCAACTCATCTGTTTTACCTGTAATATTCCTGGCATTAAAGTAGAGGCCATCCAGCCTTGCCTTACTCCCTTGAAGCTTATTGCAGCTGTACTCCCTCTGACTTGATTGTTTTACTGTATTATGATGTGTCCTTATTCTGCTAACCTTCTGTGTCCCTTCCCCCTGCTGAATTAATTTAAACTCCTCCCAACAGCACTAGCAAACATGCCCTCAAGGATGTTAGTCCCGCTCTGGTTCAGATGTAGACTGTTCCGCTTGTACAGGTCCCACCTTCCCCAGAAACGGTCCCAGTGATCCAGGAATCTAAAACCCTCCCTCCTGCACCAACTCTTAAGCCACATATTCATCTGTGCTATTCTCCTATTTCTGAGCTCGCTAGTACGTGGCACTGGGAGTAATCCAGAGATTACAACCCGAGAGGTCTTGCTTTTTAGTCTACTGCCTAACTCCCTGAATTCTTGATGCAAGACCTTATCCCTCTTTCTTCCTATGTCATTGGTACCAACATATACCATGACCTCTGCCTTATCACCCTCTCCCTTCAGGATGCCCTGCAGCCGTTCAGTGACATCCCAGACCCTAGCACCAGGGAGGTCACATACCGTCCTGGAGTCACGTTGACAGCCACAGTAGTGCCTATCTGTTCCCCTGACTATAGAATTCCCTATTACTATGGCTCTTCCTCCTTTCCTCCCCTCCTGTACAGGCAGGCTGCTTATGGTGCCAGAAGCTTGGCTCTGTCTGCACTCCCCGGAGGAACCAGTGCCCTCATCAGCCTCCAAAACGGAATACCGATTTGCGAGCAGGACCCCAGGGGACTCCTGAACTACCTGCCTGTTTCTCTTGGACTGCCTGGTGGTCACCCATTCCCTTCCTTCCTCAAGTCCCTTCATCTGCGGTGTGACCGCCTCTCCAAACGTGCTATCCATGATGCTCTCAGACTCGCGGATGCTCCACAGTGTCACCAGCCGCTGTTCCAGCTCTGAAACCCGAGCTTCCAGGAGCTGCTGCTGGGCACACTTCCTGCACACATGCTGATCCCGGGCCCTGGAAATGTCCCCGGCTTCCCACATGGAGCACGAGAAGCACACCACTGCTTTGAGCGCTCCTGCCATGATTTATCCCTTTAAATTAAACCTTTTAAGTCAATTACTCTAGGGCCCTTCTTTCCTGATCCTCGTTACTGCAGAGTAAACCACAAAAAGACCTTAAACTATAAGCGATTAAAGTAGTAAATACCTTACCCACTACTTACCAGTGATTCCTTTCCCTTGTAGCCTCTACTGCTGCAGCATGCTCTGAAGGTTTAAGAAGTTGGATAGCAAGGAAAAAATGCAAATAGCACCTCGTCCCCTATGCAGGTAGTCCCTTTCTTAAATAGAGCTGACTTGATTCACCACTAGTTAAGCTTCAAATAGTACTTAACCCCTATGCAGGCCCTAATCAGGCTTCAGGTGATTGACAATTAACTGTCGCCAAGTCAGCTGAGTCAACTACCTTACCAACCTTTTAACTAGACTACTGAACTTACAAAAATTAAGGAGAAATTAAAGAGAAAGACTTACCAGTTCAATTCCCGCTTTGCACCAAATTCCGAATACCCACTCTGGCTGTGCCCCACTCAGGATGTGCTCACTCTCCTGTTCGTGTGCAAGCACACTGACTTGCATTTATACAGCACTTTCCATGACCACCAGACATCTCAAAGTGCTTAGCAGCCATTGAAGTACCTCTGAGGCATGGTCACTGTTGTAATTTAGGAAGCGCAATAGCTAATTTGCACTCAGCAAAGTGCTATTGACCATATAATCTGTTTTTTGTGATGTTGATTGATGGATAAATCTTGGCCCAGCACCTGGTTCTTCTTCAAAATGATGCCATAGGATCTTTTACATCCACCATAGCAAGCAGATGGGGCCTCAGTTTACTGTCTCATCTGAAAGATAGCACCTCAAACAGTTGTACAGTAATTTACTGGAGTGGCACTGCACTGGAGTGTCAGCCTTGATTTTTATGCTCAGTCCCTAGCGTGGGACTTGAACCTAAATGGTCTCTTTCCACATACACTTTTTCCACTAATGCTAAAATAGATATTCTCCTAATGAGCTCATGGAGGTTGGCTCAGTTGGCTAGATGGCTAGAGTGTGGCGCACAATGACGCCAACAATGTAGGGTCAATTTCCATATTGTCTGTGGTAGTTCATGGAGGCTGACTCCTTGGCTTGCCCCATGCTTGATTTGGATGGTCCTCTTCAAACTCTATAACCACTTGTCTCTCTCTCTAACAGAGAGAGATGCCTATGGTCCTTTGTGAACTATGGCTAATTACCTTTACCTAAGGGAGGTAATTCCGCCCAGAACAGGAATAAATGGCCTTTATGCTTGATCTTTTGAAGCTACTCGTACACATGCATTTGTCAATTGATCAGTTTGAATCTCTATTTAAAACCATTGAAATTTGAATGCAATACATAAAGGGCTATGAAAGAGAAAAAGCAATGAAGACTGATGCTTTACCTGGGAAAAAATTAACAACAAAATTCCATTGCATAACTTGGTAGCTGCTATCGGATACATGATGCAATGATGCATAAATCAATCATCTATTGTAAAGTGGACAATCAATCACTGAATGGTTTTATATATATATATATATCCAGTTACTTTTTGAAAGGGTTCCTGTTGATGGTGAGAGTGTTAGTTGAACATTTGAAAGCTATAGCTCTGTTAAATCATCTTAACTGTGAAGTCTTCTTTCAAACTCTGACATTGCCAAAGTTCTATCAAAATATATGACTCATGGCTAGTTGAAAATTTTTTTCTTTGTGATTTTTAAAGGCTTGCTGACAAGCAATGTAACAGTTCCTACAGTTTCTTTTGTCACACGTGCCCTTAGTCAAAAATGTCGATCTTGTCTGGAATTATCAAGCAAGTGTGCCATCAATTGCACTCAATTACTCAGCTAGTTATTACATGCAGTGACACATTCCATCTCCATTCTGGCTTCACAGAATGTGCCAGCAGTTTTGGCCTCTCCCCTTGGAATGTTCTATTCCATTTGACATATACATTGCTGACATATTGAGATCACGACTGACATAATACACCAGCTACAACTTCACTTAAATGATTACTGGATAACCAGACACTGTTTTTCAGATTGGAGGGAGGTATACAGTGAAGTTCTTCAAGGTTCAGTATAAGACCACTGCTGTTTTTGATATATGTTAGTGACTTGGAAATGAGGGTTCAGGGCGCAACTTCAAAATTTGCAATGATACAAAACTTGGAAGTGTAGTAAACAGCGAGGAAGATTTAAATAGATTTCAAGAGAGCATAAAGAGGCTGATGGAATGGTTGGGCGCATAGCAGATGAAATTCAGCGCAGAAAATTGTGGCGTGATACAATCTGGTAGGGCAAACAAGGGGAAACTATACATACTATAGTACAATTTACAGGGAATGCAAGATGCAATAAACAAGGGGGATTGTTGTGCACAAATCTTTGAACGTGGCAGGACAGGTTAACAGAACAATTATTAAAGGTTATGGAATCCTGGGCTTTATAAATGGAGACATTAGGTACAAAAGCCAGGAAGTTATGCTAAACCTATGTAGAACATTAGTTGCCCTCCAGTTAGTGTATTGTGCACATTTTGGGCAGCACATTTTAATAAGAGCTTGAAGGTTTTAGAGAGGATACAGGAAAGATGTATTAAAATTGTTCCAGGGATGAGGAATTACGATTATGTGGATGGGTTAGAGAAACTGGAGTTGTTCCCCTGACAGCAGAGACCGCTAAGGGGAGCTTTGACCAAGGTATTATATCATGAAGAGTATAGATAAGAGTATAGATAAAATAAATACAGAGAAACTGTTTCAAGTGGCTAAAGTTTCATTAAACAGATGACACATAATTTAAAGTAATTGGGAAAAGAACCAGAGGGGACGTAAGAACTCTCATGTGCAACGAGCGGTCAGGATTTGTAATGTTTTACCTGAAAGGCTGGTGGATGTGGATTTAATAGTAGTCTTCAAAAATGAAATTGGATTAACAATTGAAGGAGAAAAAAATTGCAGGGATATGGGAAAGAACAAGGGAGAGGGACTAACTGGATTTCTCTTCAAAAGAGCTAGCACGGACTCAGTGGGACAAATGATCTCCTTCTGTGCTGCAGTACTCAATGATTCTGTAGTTCTATGACACTGACATCAAAATGCATATCAAGGATGGAGAAAATGCACCAATTCAGCAGCCTTTAGCCGTTATCCATGCCCTTCATGAAATGGTACATAACGTGCATTCAGAAATAGTAATAAGCATTCTATACCCCAGTTGTTTAGCATCCTTATGATTCCCAGTTTAGTGCCAAGGTCAGCTTCACCAGGTATCTTCCTAGAATCTCAAAGGACAGGAAAGCCTTCAGATTCCCTCAAAAACACTAACAGCACTGTGGGTGTACCTATCACATGGACTGCAGCAGTTCAAGAAGGCAGCTCATCACCATCTTCTCAACAGCGAGATGAACAATAAATGCTGGCCTTGACAGCATTGCTCACATCCCATGAATGAATTTTTTTAAAAACCTAATAACATTGATACTTGCACCTATTATGCTGAAATACTTCAAATTATCCTAACACAAGGAAAGGATGATGATACTAACATACAGAGAAAAGCATGTTAGAGTCTGACCAAGAGCCCAGAAAAGCACAATAGGATTGTATGCTGCTGATAAGCATAATGACTGCGTGTGCTGTCCCTCATCTGATCAGTGTTACTGAGGAACTCAGTTTTGTTGTTAGCATCCAAAAGAGTCAATGAATCACAGCACTTGACTACTTCAGAGAATGTTTTAATCACTTAGAGTACCAACTGAATTTTGAAGCAAGCAAATTGAAGTTTAGAAAAGTTCAATGCTAATTCTTACATCTGTGAGATGGAGATTCTAATGTCTAGTACCTGAGAGAGCAAGAGGGAGCAACTGGAAGCAAATCAGAGAAATACAGGAAACTAAAAGGAAGGAAAGAAAAGATAGAAATAGAGAGAAAGGTCATTTCTTTCCTCATTCTAATTTGAGCTTTCCTTAAAAAAAGGAAATTGAATTTGGGGGTGAAGGATTATGGCAAGCGAGAACAGAGAATAGATGGAGGGCTCAGGTGCGATGAGTGATATTAGGTCACAGGGCAAGGGAAGATAAAAAAGTGGATAGTTCTGAGGAACTATCTGAGGAGGAGTTCTGAGGAGGATGTCAGGTGTTTCGTTGTGTGGTTGGGGGCTAGACGGGGATTTTGGGGATTGTCTATTCTCCCAAAAGTATGCTACTCGAGTCTGTAATTTCTCAAAACCATTGCTCTTTATTTACAGCAAATATTTACACATTTGGACCTCTACATGAGTTTGTGGCTTCTCCTCCTTCCAGATCTCTCTAACTTCTCAGTCATGTGATCTGACATCATTATTATGTTACAGACACGAGAGCGACAGAGGCAAAACTGAACTTCTTTATTCTCTCACCATCTATCCGTAAGTAGAGGTGTTTTTTTGTTTTACAAATAAGCTGTGGCTCTTATTCCAAAAACCCTTTGTGTAGTCAATTTTTAAAGTCACTCACAGAAATCTCTCTTAGGATTAAATCAGAAGTTTAGTTTATTTACATATTCAAACCTAGGGGGACTGTATACAGTAAGGGGATAGGAAAAAGGGGTTTTACAACTGTGAATAACTTAACAGTAAAAAGAACCCCAGAAATAGATGTCAGTTCACATGATTTCTAGACCCGACCAATTGGCGGCAACTTTGCCCATTGGACTGCATGCTGTGCTCTCAGCTCAGGTGCAGGCATTCTCCTAACCCGCACTTGCAAGGCTGCACTGTTAGCTTGAACCATGGGGGAGACTGGTCCAAACCAGGACACTGACATTGCAAGGGGCTGTGAGCATCTCCAGCAGTGACTGCTCCATGGCCAGCTTTAGTGAGGAGATTGTACGACGTGTGCAGTCATCCAAAACAAAAACAAAAATAAAAATACCTGGAAAAACTCAGCAGGTCTGACAGCATCTGCGGAGAGGAACACAGTTAACGTTTCGAGTCCGTATGACTCTTCAACAGAACTAAGGAAAAATAGAAGAGAGGTGAAATATAAGCTGGTTTAAGGGGGGGTGGGACAAGTAGAGCTGGATAGAGGGCCAGTGATAGGTGGAGATTGCCAAAAGATGTCATAGACAAAAGGACAAAGAGGTGTTGACGGTAGTGATATTAGCTAAGAAATGTGCTAATAGGTGACATTAAGGGTAGAAAGCAGGACGAGCAAGGTACAGATAGCCCTAGTGGGGGTGGGGTGGGGGGAAGGGATCGAAATAGGCTAAAAGGTAGAGGTAAAACAATAGATACATATAAATACATATAAATACATAAATACATATAAAAATAATGGAAATAGGTAGGAAAAGAAAAATCTATATAAATGATTGGAAAAAAGGGGGATTGGAAAGGGGGTGGGGATGGAGTAGAGAGTTCATGATCTAAAGTTGTTGAACTCAATAATCAGTCCGGAAGGCTGTAAAGTGCCTAGTCGGAAGATGAGGTGCTGTTCCTCCGGTTTGTGTTGAGCTTCACTGGAACATTGCAGTAGGCCAAGGACGGATATGTGGGCATGACAGCAGGGTGGAGTGTTGAAATGGCAAGCGACAGGGAGGTCTGGGTCATGCTTGCGGACAGACCGAAGGTGTTCCACAAAGCGGTCACTCAGTCTGCCTTTGGTCTCTCCAATGTAGAGTAAACCACATTGGGAGCAGCGAATGCAGTAGACTAAATTGAGGGAAGTGCAAGTGAAATGCTGCTTCACTTGAAAGGAGTGTTTGGGCCCTTGGATGGTGAGGAGAGGGGAAGTAAAGGGGCAGGTGTTGCACCTTCTGCGGTTGCATGGGAAGGTGCCGTAGGAGGGGGTTGAGGAGTAGGGGGTGATGGAGGAGTGGACCAGGGTGTCCCAGAGGGAACGATCCCTGCGGAATGCCGCCTGGGGGGTGAAAGGAAGATGTGTTTGGTGGTGGCATCATGTTGGAGTTGGCGGAAATGGCGGAGGATGATCCTTTGAATGCGGAGGCTGGTGGGGTGATAAGTGAGGACAAGGGGGACCCTATCATGTTCTGGGAGGGAGAGGAAGGTGTGAGGGCAGATGCGCGGGGGATGGGCCGGACACGGTTGAGGGCCCTGTCAACCACCATGGGTGGAAAACCTCGGTTAAGGAAGAAATGTCAGAGGAACTGTTTTTGAAAGTGGCATCATCAGAACAGATGCGACGGAGGCGAAGGAACTGAGAGAATGGGATGGAGTCCTTACAGGAAGCTGGGTGTGAGGAGCTGTAGTCGAGGTAGCTGTGGGAGTCAGTAGGCTTATAATGAATATTGGTGGACAGTCTATCACCAGAAATTGAGACAGAGAGATCAAGGAAGGGAAGGGAAGTGTCAGAGATGGACCATGTGAAAATGATGGAGGGGTGGAAATTGGAAGCAAAATTAATAAATTTTTCCAGGTCAAGACGAGAGCATGAAGCAGCACCGAAGCAGTCATCGATGTACAAGAGAAAGAGTTGTGGGAGGGGGCCGGAGTAGGACTGGAACAAGGAATGTTCCACATATCCCATAAAGAAACAGGCATAACTGGGGCCCATTCGGGTACCCATAGCCACACCTTTTATTTGGAGGAAGTGAGAGGAGTTTAAGGAGAAATTGTTCAGTGAGAGAACAAGTTCAGCCAGACGGAGGAGTGTAGTGGTGGATGGGGATTGTTCGGGCCTCTGTTTGAGGAAGAAGCGGTGAGCCCTCAGACCATCCCGGTGGTGTGCAGTCATCCAACTGTTCTGCCATCTACTAAAATGCTCATGACTTTGCAGTCTTTGCCGGGGGTAGGGGGTGCTGGCACTTTGATGCCTCTGCATTGCTTGAGTGGGCAGACAGACTAGAAGCCCGACTCCAATCATATCAATGTGGCTGCGCCTGAACTGTCTGAGTTGCCTATAATGGTCACTTCATACAGGTTTCCCTAATGCGTGGCCCCTTCCCTCACCCACCCTACCCCCCAGCCCAAATGCTTGTGCGCTATATTCAGTGGCAGGCCCTTGACCCCACCACCTCACAAATCACCTCAACAGCAGGGATGCCCTTAACCCCAAACCCCCAACGCCCCTCAAGCTTGAAGTCCAACAGGGAACCCTGGAGAGTGCTGCACAACATTACTGTGTACTCACCTCCGAGCTCCTCTCAAAGTGCAGGCCGCCAAGTGCACACCGCTTATGTGCTGTTGTGAAACATGTCGGGTCCTTTCCCGCCGACGTGGACGGACGATCCAGCGGGGTGGATGATTCCGGCAAGCTGGCCTGATAATGATATGCTGATGTATAACAATGAGGTTCCTGACTTCCGATGGCGGGAAATGTGGCCTCCCGTCGGCGGGCTGAGCGGATGATGGCGAACTGGTTTCATGCCGTCATAAAACCGATCGTGTCATATTGTCCGCCATATTGCCAGCGGGCACGGAAAATTCCACCCGATGTTTTCTCTTGTGGGAGAATTTAGTACTAGTGGCCACTGTTTAAAAATAAGGGGTCACCCATTTAGGACAGAGATGAGGAGAAGGGTCGTGAAGCTTTGGAACTCTCTTCCTCAAAAGGTGGTGGAAGCAGAGTCCTTAAATATTTTTAAGGCAGAGGTAGATAGATTCTTGATAAGCAAATGTGTGAAAGGTTATCAGGGTCAGCAGGAATGTGGAGCTCAAGTTGAAATCAAATCAGCCATGACCTTATTGAATGGCAGAGCAGGCTTGAAGGGCTGAGTGGCCTACTCCTGCTCCTAATTCGCATGTTTGTATGTTCATATGTACCAGACACCCAGGTCCATAAGTACATCAGAGTTCTGCAGTCTCTCTCCATTTAAATAATATCCTGCTTTTCTAGTCTTCCTACCAAAGTGGATAAGTTCACATTTTCCCACATTATATTCCACCTGCCAAATTTTAGTCCACTCACTTACCTATCTATACCTTTGCAGGCTCCTTATGTCCTCTTCACAACTTACTTTCCTTCCTATCTTTGTGCCATTAGAAAATTTAGCAACCATACATTCAGTCTCTTCAACAAAGTCGTTGATATAAATTGTGAATAGAATCACAGAGTTATTACAGCGCAGAAGGAGGCCATTTGGCCCATTGTATCTGCACCGGCTCTCCGAATGACCAACTCACCTAGTGCCCTTCCCCCATAACCCTCCACATCCTTCCTTTTCAGATAACAGTCCAATTCCTTTTTGAATGCTTCAGCTGGACCTGGCTCCACCAGGCTCTCAGGCAGTGCATTCCAAACCCAAACCACTCACTAAAAAAAGTTTCTCCTCATATCGCTGAACTCCATCGCTGATGCCATAGTTGGTCTCCAACAGTGTCAGTTTGATCTCATTCCAGCTTCCCCTTTTCCTCAAGGAGTCAGCCAGGGGCCCTCGGGAGGAGGATCAGCAAGTGCACACTCGGGGCCATCCAGGTGACTCCAGGAATGTCTGGCCCATCCGAATCCCCTCTTCCTGTGACCCCAGCAGCTCCAGCTCCACAGGCCAAGGAGGCCACACATCTGGACCCCGAAAGCAGATAAGGGCCCTCTAGGTCTCAGCCCTCCAGAGGACATCCACCAAGGTTATCACAACTCCGCTGTGGATGTCAGGGGAGCACTAAGACATAACAGCAGGGTTAGGACGGTTAAGGAGATGTAGATGCAGAGCCTGGGCACGGGTGTTAATCACTTGTACATAATGTTCACTTTTGTAAATAAACTACCAAGAATGTCTCTTTGCCTATAGCTCCTTGTTATGATGAGCTGTGTTTGTGTCAGTCTGAAGTGAAGGCTTTGTTCCTGCACAAGATAAAGGTAGGTGTCTCAGTCCAGGGCCTCTTCCCTGTACTATGTGCAACCTTCCCAGCACACTGATGGCACACCTTCACAGTTACTAGACACATCAGTAATGCCTACACCTCAATGGGGCTTATTATTGCTACCAGTATGTCCTGGGCCGAATGTCCTGGGCCAGAATGTCCTGCTCCTCCATCTCCTCCTCAAGCAGCTCCGCTCCCCCTGTTGCACCGTCAGAGTGTGAAGGGCGGAGCAGGCAACGATGATGCGTGACACCCTCTGTGGACTATATTGCAGGGCTCCACCAGACAGATCTAGGCACTGAATCTCATTTTCAAACATTCTGATGGTTTGCTCCACCAAAGTACAAGTTGCAGCATAAGCCCCGTTGTACCCTCCCTCTGCTGCGCTCTGAGACCGCCGCATGAGCGCCATCAGCCACATCCTCCCTTGTCCCCAAGGATCCAACCCTGTCTGGACCCTGGAAGGTGTCAGGGATCTGAGACCTACTGAGAATGTTGGAGTCGTGGACACTTCCTGGGAATCGTCTGTAGGATGCGTTTGTGGTGGTCGCACACCAGCTGTACATTCAGTGAGTGGAAGCCCTTGCAGTTGATGTAGTTGACTGCTTGTCAGGAAAATCTAAGTGCCACATGAGTGCAGTTGATGGCACCCTGTACCTGTGAAAAACCTGAGATCTGTGCAAATCCCAGCACTCTTGCTTCCTGGTTTTCATAATTCCTGGCGAAATGCACACAGTTGTGTGACTTCGCGAATGTGCCGTCCATGACCTCCTGGATGCACTTGTGGGGAGGCTTGCGAGATACTACAGAGGTCATCTGTGGAGCCCTGTAAGGAGCCATTGGCACAAAAATGAGCACTGTGGTCCCTTTCACGGCCACTGGCAGTGGATGCCCTCCACGACCCCGATGCGCCAAATCCTGTAGCAGGTGGCATATGTGACCAACCAGTTCGCTAGACATGCGCAGTCCAAAACTTAATGAAGGCATTGCAAGGGTCTATGAGTGCCCCCACCAGTGACTGCTCCATGGCCGGCAGGAGATTGTACAACTTGCCCAGTCATCCAATTGTTCTGCAGCCCCCCCAAAATGATCATTAATTTGCATTCTGTACCCGAGGGGTGCAAAAGTTCAGGGGCATTTGGTGGCATTTTCATGCCTCTGCATTGCTTGAGTGGGCAGATAAGTTAGAGGTCTGACTCCAAGTAGCTGCACTTGAACTGTCTCAGCTGCAGAAAAATGCTCACTTTATACAAAGTTTCCCTAATGTGTGGCCACTTCCCTCCCCTCCCCACCCCTCATGTGCTTGTGCACTACCATCAGACAATGCTGCTTTGCCCCCCTCACATCACCCCTACCGCAATGCAGCCATTGCCCCAGCACTGCACTGCCGGGAAAAAGCGACTTGCCTGTGCCCTTGCCTGAATGCACTGCACCTATTCCTTGGAGTCAAATGGGCAACCCTCACTGGCGCTGCGCAATGTTAGTGAGCACTCACCTCCAATGTCCCTTCAAAGTCCAGCTCACTAGGTAAATGCCTTTTAAATGCTGTTGTGAAACATGTCGGCATGCAATGGCACCGATGTGCCCGAATGATCCAGCGTGAGGGGATGATTCCAGCAAACAGGGTTTATAATTGGGTGCAAATGTATTAAAATGGCATTCCCGACATCTGGCGGCAGGAAACACGGCCCACCATTGACGGGTGTTTCAGACAAACTGATTTCACAATGGCTTAAACCCGATTTTTGGCCTTCTTGCCATATCGTCTGCTCACGCCCACCATGACACCCGATGCCAATGGGGATGGAAAATTCCACTCTCTGTCTCCTGTCTGTCAACCAATTCTCAGTCCATGTCAATATATTACCCCCAATCCCAAGTGCTTTAATTTTACACACTAACCTCTTATGTGGGACTTTGTCAAAAGCTTTCTGAAAATCCAAATACACCACATCCGCTGGTTCTCCCTTATCTATTCGACTAATTACATCCTCAAAAACTCCAGCAGGTTTGTCAAACATGATTTCCCTTTCATAAAGCCATGTTGACCTTTTCTAATCCCATTCGTGTTTTCTAAGGCCAGGGTTTTACCTCCCCGCTACAATGTGTCTCTCCCGCCCCCCCACCCCCGCCTCCCCCGGTGGATGCGGTGAGCCATTTAAATCTTTATTCAGTTCGGCGGGACCATAATATCCCACCAGATGGGAGGGGCCATAAAATCCTGGCCTAAGTGTCCTGTTATCACATCCTTTATAATAGGCTCTAGCATTTCCCTACTACTGATGTTTGGCTAACCGGTCGGTAATTCCCTGTTTTCTCCCTCCTTCTTACACTGGACTGTTCTTTTTCCTTTTCCATAGTCAGCCTAAAATGTATGATATGATGATCGCTGTCCACTAAATGTTCTCCTCTTGACACTTGATCCATTCAGCCCACCTCATTTCCAAGAACCAGATCTAGCAGGGCCTCCTTCCACGTTGGACTGGAAACATGCTTCTGAAGAAAATTTTCCTGAACACACTCTAGGAACTCTTACCACTCTCTACCCTGTACACTACTCCTATATTTGGATAATTAAAGACCCCATTAGTAGAATTCTATAATGTTTGCACTTCTCTGTAATTTCTTAGCAAATTTGTTCCTCTACATCCTTCCCACAACTCCACTTTCCCCAGTGTTGGTACCTGTGCCCCATGAATCGAAATGCATTTTTCCCACACCAACCTTTGAGCCATGCATTTAACTCTCTAATCTTATTTACCATATGCCAATCTGCTTGTGCTTCAGGTAGTAATCTAGTGACCACTATTTTTGAGGTTCTGCTTTCTAATTTAGCCCCTAGCTACTCATATTCCCTCAGCAGAACCTTCTTCCTAGTTCTACCTATGTTGCTGTTACCTACATAGACCACCACCACTGGATTCTCCCACTTCCACTACAAGTTCCTCTCCAGCCCTGAGCCTATGTCCCGAACCCTGGCACAGGGCAGGCAACACAGCCATTTGGGTTCTCGTTCTCAGGTGCAGAGAACTGCATCTTTCTCCTTGACTTTAGTGTCCCCAACTACCACCACATTCCAACTAACTCCCCCCTCTTGAATGGTTTCCTGTACCATGGTGTCATGGTCAATTTGCTCATCCACACTGCATCCACCGCTTTCATCCATGCAGGTTGCAAGAGCCTCAAACTGTTGGCAAGAACATCAAATCTGTAGGAGGTGCATCGAAGGAGCCAAGTGGTTGCTGTGCATCTTGTAGGTGGTACATATTGGTCACTGTGCATTGGTGGTGAAGGGAGTGAATGTTTTAGGTGGTGGTTGGAGTGCAAGCAAGCAGGATGCTTTGTCCTGGATGGTGACGAGCTTCTTGAGTGTTGTTGGAACTGCACTCATCATGTATTATATCACATTCCTGATTTGTGGCTTGTAGGTTGTGGACAAGCTTTGTGAAGTTAGAAAAGAAGTTACTCACCACAGAATTCCTAACCTCTGACCTATATCTGCAGTCACAATATTTGTGTCTGGACCAGTTAAAAGTTTCTGATCAATGGTAACTCCAGGCTGTTGATGTTAGGCAATTTAGCAATGGTAATATCATAGGGGGAGACGGTGGCATAGTGGTTTTGTCATTGGACTAGTATTCCAGAGACCCAAGGTAATGCTCTGGGGACCTGAGTTTGAATACCACGATGGCAGATGGTAAAATTTGAATTGAATAAAAATCTGGAATTAGAAATCTGATGATGACCACGAAACCTTTGCCGATTGTTGTAAGAACCTATCATGTGACTACAGACACCCACAGCAATGTGGTTAACATTTAAATGCCCTCTGAACAAGGACAATTAGCAAGTAATACCCACATCCCATGAACGCATAAAAAAAAATGTGAAAAGAAGATGTTTAGATTCTCCATTGTTCAAGATGATCATTGTCTGGCACTTGTGTGGAAAGAATGCCTGAATGCCTTCCAGATCTTGCTGCCAGTAGACAAGAAATGCTTTGTTATCTGAGTTACAAATGGGACTAAACACTGTGCGATCATCCCCACTTCTGGCTTTATGACGGAGGGAAGGCCATTGATGAAGCAGCTTAAGGTGGTTGGGCCTAGGGCACTGACCCGAGGAACTCCTGCAGCAATGCAAGATGAGGTGATTGTCTTTCAACAACCACAACCACCTTCCTTTGTGCTAGGTATGACTCCAACCAGTGGAGAGCTTTCCTCACTATTTCTGTTGATTTCAATTTTGCTGCTCCTTGATGCCAAAATCAGTCAAATGCTGCCTTGATTTCAAGGACATCTCACCTCACCACTGGAATTCAGCTCTTTGGCCCATGTTTGGACAAAGGCTGTAATGATGTCTGAAGCCTGACAGGACCCAAACTGAGCATCGGTGAGCAGGTTATTGGTGACTAAGAGCCACTAGATAGCACTGTCAATAGTATCTTCCATCATTTGCCGATGATTGAGAATAAACTGATGGGATGGCAATTGGTAATTGGGATTTGTCCAATTTTTAGCAGACAGGAATATCCTGAGGCAGCTTGACAGGGTAGATGCTGGGAGGATGTTTCCACTTGTGGGGTATCTAGAGCTAGGGGGCACAATTTAAAAATAAAGGGTCTCCCTTTTAATACGGGGATGAGGAAGAATTTCTTCTCTCAAACAGTTGTGTTTGTAATTTTCTTCCCCAGCAAGCAGTGGAGGCAGGGTCATTGAATCTATTCAAGGCTAAGTTAGATAGATTTTTGATTGACAAAGGAATCAAGAGTTATGGGTGGGGAGTTAGGAAAATGGAGTTAAGGCCACAATCTGATCAGCCACGATCTTATTGAATGGCGGAGCAGGCTCAAGAGGCCGAATAGCCTACTCCTGCTCCTATTTCTTATGTTCTTATGGTGAAGTGGCAACATGAGGAGAGTTTTTTATGCAGTAACTAGTTAGGATCTTTAATGCAGTGCCTGATTGTGGTGCAAGCAGATTCAACTTGCTTTAGAAAGGGAATTGGATAATTATCTGAAGAGAAAAGATTTGCAGGGCTGTAGGGAAAATGCAGGAGAATGAATCTAGCTGAGTTGGGCCAAATGGCCTCCTTCTGTATTGGAACCATTCTATGATTCTAAGTAGATGCCAGTGCTATAGCTGTATTGGAGAGGCTTGTAAGTAAAGCTTCTGCCATATTCATCCTTATTTTGCCTAGAACCTAGGATATATTCATTGACTAACTTTGCTACTTTGTGCATTTAGGTACACCCTCTTTACCTATTTTTATGATTTCCAATTTCTCTATTACCTTCTCCCATACTGTAACATTGTCAGTATCTTGTTTTCTGAAGACATGCACAAAATATTCATTTAATACCTCAGCCACGCACTCTGCCTCCAAAAGTAGAATTACATTTCAGTCCCTCATCAAGCCAATCCATCCTTTGTTTAACTTTTTTGTTGCATTGTTCTCACCACAGACTCCATTCCTCTCCCTAGCAACTAAGTGAGGCTGAACCAGACTGTTCTCAACCTTGATGTCATTTTGACCTCAAGACTAACTTGCAACCACAAATCCACACCATCACTATGACCGCCTATTTCTATCTCTGTAACATCAACCGACTCCACCCCTGCCTCAGCTCATCTGCTGCTAAAATCCTCATCCTTGTCTTTGTTACTTCTAGACCTGACTATTCTAATGCATTCCTGGCCAGCTTCCCACATTCCACACTCCTCAAACTTCAGATCATCCGAAACTCTGCTGTCCATGTTCTTACTCGCAGCATCCATAACCTCTGTGTTTGCAGACTTATACTGCTTCTTAGTTAAGCGACACCTCGATTTTAAAATTTGCTTGTTGTCTTGTTTTCACCTCCCCCCCATGTCCTTGCCTCTCATTACCCCTGTAATCTTCTGTAATCCGCACTCTTTCCATTCTGGCCTCTTGTTACTTTAATGTTTACATGTTTATGAGAAAATTTAGAGAGCCCTTTTATGTTGCCCAGTAATATTTTTTTCAGTTTGACCCTGTACTTTATGTATTGTGAACTTGAATCATTCAGAAATCAAGACATCCAAGAATACAGTGAATTTTATACCTTGGAGTCCTGGAATAGGGCCCAAGATAAGGAGTGTTTTTTTTGGCAAATATTTAATTGCCCACATTTCCAACACAGATGAAATAACTGTGGAACAAGGTATCTAATAGAGGAAACGTTGTACAAGTATGCAACTAGATAAAACACCTGGGCCGGATGGCTTCATCAGAATTTTATGACTAGTCTTGCTGTAACTTGCTCCTCTGTTGATTAAAATGCGTAACCAACTTCTCGTAACTGGGGTCAGAATATATTTCTTTCTTTTATGTATGTCATTATTAGCTTTACTAAAAAGTGCAAATCTAAAAATTCTCACACTCAACTTGGAAGATAATTTCTCGACAATTACCTATTCGGGTTACTTTTCAATAAAAGAGCACCAAACCCTCGATAATGTAGGAAGATGACTGAATTTTAGTCACACAACAATCTGAATAAAGACAAATAAGGCACCTCTAATCATGTGGAATAAGGATTATATCACAGTGAGGGGGGAGATGGTGGTGTAGTGGTAATGTCACTTGAGTAGCAATCCAGAGGCCCAGGCTAAGGCCCTGGGGATATAGGTCCGAATCCCACTACGGCAGCAGGTGGAACCTAAATTCAATTCAAAAATCTGGAATTTAAAGCTAGTCTCAGAAATGGTGACCGTGAAATAATCATTGATTGTCGTAAGCACCCATCTGGTTCACGAATGTCCTTTGGAAAGAAACTCTGCCATCCTTACCTGGTCTGGCCTACATGTGACTCCAAACCCACAGCAAGGTGGTTGACTCTTAACTGCCCTCTGAAATGGCCAAGCAAGCCACTCAGTTCAAGGTCAATTAGGGACAGGCAACAAATGCTGGCCTTGCCAGCAATGCCCACATTCCATGAAAGAATAAAGGGGAAAAATGAGAAAGAAGGGATAAATGTTGTTGACATCTTTGTACACTGGATTCAAATACTATACTCAGGCCAACAGCCTTGTCTTCCAGCTCCTGCACCATCCGGGGTCCCCCAGCAATCTATCCTTGGCCTCCTCCTATTTTCTTTTCAAACATGCTTTCCCTTGGTGACATTATCTGAAAGTACAGAGTTAGTTTTCAAATGTACACTGACGACATGCAGCTCTACTTCACAGCCATCCCTTTCAACTCTTCCACAACTGCCAATTATCAGACTACTTATGCGACATCCAATACTGGGTGATGAGAAATTTCCTCCAATTATATACTGGGAAGACTGAAGCCATTGTTTTCAGTCCCTGACTCCAAAACTCCATTCCCCAGCCACTAACTCCAACCCTCTCCCTGGCAACACTCTGTGATTAAAGCAGTCTGATAGCAATCTTGGTGTCACATATGATCTAGACCTTGAACACAATTTGCCAGATTATTTTAACATGTATCTATTCTCAGGACGTGGGTGTCATTGGTGACAGCATCTATTACTCACCCTCTGTTCACTCCTTCTGTGGCCAGCAGGTTTCAAAGTGGGACTTGAACCCAGAGATTCTGCCTTGGAGGCAGAGACACTACCTACTGAGCCACAAGGCCTCCCTCTGTGAACATGAGATCATCCAAAACTATGCTGCCCATATCTTAACTTGCAGCAAGTCTCGTTCCCTTATCACCCTTGTGCTCACTGACCTACACTGGCCCCTAGTCAATGAAAGTCTTGATTTTGGTCTGTAAAATGAATCTTTTTACAAAATATGTGTAGTGACATCTCCTTCTTCTTCTTCTTCTTCTGAGGCAGTTCCTTGGGATCAAGGATGGCTTGCTTCCACTCGGGTTCGATGGGTAAGTCTAAGTCTAATGATAAGTCTAATGTGAGGTTTGCAGACTCTGCCACGTGGCAGTGGTGTTGCTTAAAGGTTTGGAAGTTTGTGCATTCCCTCCCATGCCTCGAATTCTCCTCTGTACAGTCCCGACGAAGTCTCTCCATGTTCTGATGCCTTCCCGAATGAGCCTTCTCTATTTTGGTCGATCACAAGCCAGGGTCCCCTATGAGTCAACGGGTATGTTTGACCTCTTCAACAATGCTTTGAGGACATCCCTAAAGCATTTCCGCTGTCTTCCTGGGAGTCTCCTACCACAACCGAGCAGTTGCTTCAAGAGTCTGGTGTCAGGCATACAAATGACAGATCCTATCCAGTGGAGCTGGTTTTGAGTGATTAATGCCTCGATGCTGGGTAAGTTGGCTTGGGAGAGGGTGCTGCTGTTGGTCCATCTTTCCTGCCACCAAATTTGGAGGATTTTGCAAAGGCACTGCTGGTGTCACTTCTTCAATGCTTTAAGGTCTGCTGTAGGTCGTCCAAGTTTCCAATGCATATAGAAACCCAGGATCACTATTGTCCAGTAAACCATGACCTTAGTCTCGGGTTTGAGATCCTGGTCCTCAAATACTCTTTTCCTCAGATTGCCTAAGGCTGAGCCAGTAAATTGGAGGTGATGATGAATTTCAGCGACTATGTCTGTTTTAGTCAAGAGGAGGCTCTCAAGGTACAGAAAATGGTCCACATTTTCCAGGATCTCGTCACTGATCTTAATTGATGGGGAAGGTGTTTTGCTGTGGGTGCTGATTGGACAAGGATGTTAGTTTTCCAGGTGCTTACTGAAAGGCCCATTTTCTCATATGCTTCGGAGGAGTTGACAATGACCTGGAGCTTAGTTTCTGAGTGAGCACACACACAAGCGTCATTTGCATACTGAAGCTCTATGACTGAGTTTGGAGTGATTTTGGGTTTGGATTGAAGGAGGCCTGGGTTGAACAGTTACTTTGGGACTGCAAAATGAATCTTATTATAAAATAGATCTAAGTGTACTGACATCTAGTGGCATAACAAATACTGCATCAGCTTTAATTTCTTTCATATCACACCCTGCAAAATGCAGCTAATTCAAATGTCAACCATCCATTGACCACTTGGAAATATTACTGAGTTTGCTGCTTCCCACCGGTTCAACCCTATCTCCTTTGTAAGAACATGTTTCCAGATTTGTTTAAATTTGCTGAGGAAATGAGCTGACATTTCTCAGAACATGTTGCCACCCACTCCAGAAACCAATCAGAAACTGCCAATTGAGTGGCTCAGAGGGATTGAGCACGAGGGCATGTGCCACACAGCCAAAGTATAAAATCAGGCTAAAAGCTCTCATCAAAACACTGCCGTCGGAAATAAGACCATCAACAGGAGAAATCCCGCTGGAAGTGAATCGGTCCTAGTTAGATCAGATCCAATCGGCCTGCACTCAACACAGTCTGACTAAGGAGTAACGGTGTGTTTTAATTTTTTTTAATTCATTCATGGGATGTGGGCATCGCTGGCTAGACCAGCATTTATTGCCCATTCCCTAACTTCCCTTGAGAAGGTGGTAGTGAGCTGCCTTCTTGAAGCACTGAAGCCCATGTGGTGTAGGTACACCCACAGTGCTGTTAGGGAGGGAGTTCCAGGATTTTGACGCAGTGACAGTGATGGTGAGTGGCTCGGAAGGTAACTTCCATGTGGTGGTTTTCTGATGCATCTGCTCCCTTGTCCTTCTAGATGGTAGTGGTCATTGGTTCAGAAGGTGCTGTCGAAGGAGCCTTGGTGAGTTCTTGCAGTGTATCTGTAGATGGTACAAACTGCTGCCACTATGTGTCGGTGGTGGAGGGAGTAAATGTTTGTGGATGGGGTGCCAATCAAGCGGGCTGCTTTGTCCTGGATGGTGTCAAGTTTCTTGAGTATTGTTGGAGCTGCACTAATCTAGGCAAGTGGGGAGTATTCCATCATACTCCTGACTTGTGCCCTGTAGATGTAGGACAGGCTTTCGGGAAGTCAGGAGGTGAGTTACTCGTCACAGAATTCTTAGCCTCTGACCCAGTCTTGTAGCCACAGTATTTACGTGTCCAGTTCAGTTTCTGGTCAATGGTAACCCCAGGATGTTGGTAATGGGGGATCCAGCGATGGTAATGCCATTGAATGTTAGATTCTCTCTTGTTGGGATGGTCACTGCCTGGCACTTGTGTGGCATGATTTTTCTTCACACTTGTCAGCCCAAGCCTGGATATTGTTCAGGTCTCGCTGCATTTGGACATGGACTGCTTCAGTATCTGAGGAGTCGCGAATGGTGCTGAACATTGTGAAATAATCAGCGAATATCCCCATTTCTGATCTTATGATGGAAGGAAGGTCATTAATGAAGCAGCTGAAGATGGATGGGCCTAGGACACTACCCTGAGGAACTCTTGCAATGATGTCCTGGATCTGAGATGATTGACCTCCAACAACCACAACCGTCTTCCTTTGTGCTAGGTATGAATCCAACCAGAGGAGAATTTTCCCCTTGATTCCCAATGACTCCAGTTTTGCTAGGGCTCCTTGATGCCACACTCAGTCAAACGCTGCTTTGATGTCAAGGGCAGTCACTCTCACCTTACCTCTGGAGTTCAGCTCTTTAGTCCATGTTTGAACCAAGGCTGTAATGAGGTCAGGAGCTGAGTGGTCCTGGCGGAACCCAAACTGAACATTAGTGAGCAGGTTATTGCTAAGCAAGTGCCCCTTGATATCACTGTTGTTGCCCCCTTCCAGCACTTTATTGATGATGGAGAGTAGACTGATGTGGCGGTAATTGGCCGGGTTGCATTTGTCCTGCTTTTTGTGTACAGGACATACCTGGTCAATTTTCCACATAGCCAGGGTAGATGCCAGTGTTGTAGCTGTACTGGAACAGCTTGGCTAGGGGCGTAGCAAGTTCTGGAGCACAAGTGTTCAGTACCATTGCTGGGATACTGTCAGGGTCCATAGTTTTGCAGTATTCAGTGCCTTCAGCCGTTTCTTGATATCACGTGGAGTGAATTGAATTGGCTGAAGACTGGCATCTGTGATGCTGGGGACCTCCAGAGGAGGCCAAGATGTGTCATCTACTTGGCACGAGACCTCATGGGGTCCAAAATCAATGTTGAGGACTCCCAGGGCAACTCCCTCCTGACTGTATACCACTGTGCCGCCACCTCTGATGGCTGTCCTGCCGGTGGGACAGGGCATACCCAGGATAGTGATAGTGGTGTCTTGGACATTATCTGTCAGGTATGATTTCATGAGTATGACTATGTCAGGTTATTGCTTAACTAGTCTGTGAGACAGCTCTCCCAATTTTGGCACTAGCACTAGTAAGGAGGACTTTGCAGGGTCAAGAGGACTGAGTTTGCCATTGTCATTTCCAGTGCCTAGGTTGTCCGTCCGATTTTATTCCTTTTCGGCTTTCTAGCAGTTTGATACTGCTGAGTGGCTTGTTAGGGCAATTCGTAGGGCAGTTAAGAGTCAACCACATTACTGTGGAATCACATGTCAGCCAGGTAAGGATGGCAGATTTCCTACCTCTCTCAGAATATTAGTGAACCAGATGGGTTTTTACAACAATTGACAATGGTTTCATGGTCATCATTGGACTTTTTAATTCACCATCTGCCATGGTGGGATTCAAACCCAGATCCCCAGAGCATTACCTCCAGAGCAGTGACAATACCACTATGCCACCGCCTCCCCTCACTCCAGATTGCTTTCAAGTTCATGTTTTTGGCGACAAAGCTGTTGGATTTGTGGTGAAAATTGTGTCAATTGTGATTCTCAATCTCTCGAATGTTACAAATTGCCGATTTGTAAATCAGGAGATTGGCTAAATTGACACAATGGGCCAATCAGAGGAAAAGGATAAATCTGAGGATGAAACCATGGGGGATTTACTTAGCAAGTAACTGAGAGTGAAAACCTGGTGGAGAAGGTGGCAAATTGGATGATGAGCTCAATGAACTATGAAATTAATGAAAGTCATATGGTTTATGCTTCCATGGCTCGACTGCAGAATCAACAGGAAAGGATAAGGCAATTGAAGTCAGAAAAGGCAGAACTACAAAAGAAGGCCAGTGATAGAGAGGCAGTAGTGGACCACCTTACTGGGAAATTACAGAAGGTGATGAGAAATCATGGAGTAATAGTGAGAAACACCAGTGTAATGAGCCAATGTTTCAAATATAACAATAAGTATATAATGATTTGAAAGAAAAATGTAAGTGTGCAGAGGAGAGAGCAGAAATGGCTGAGAGAGGTAGAAGACATGAAAGCTGCACTTAAGGTTTTGTGAAAGGAGTCACATGGGGCTGAGTCATCAGTGCTGTCAACATACAAACATACGAACAAAGAGCAGGAGTAGGCCATTCAGCCCCTCAAGCCTGCTCTGCCATTTAATAAGATCATGGCTGATCTGATAATAACCTGAAATCTACATCTCGCCTACCCCAGATTACCCATCACCCCCTTGCTTACCAAGAATCTATCCACTTCTGCCTTAAAAATATTCAAAGACTCTGCTTCCACCACCTTTTGAGGAAGAGGGTTCCAAAGACTCACGACCCTCTGAGTGAAAATTTTTCTCCTCATCTCTGTTTTAAATGGGCGACCCCTTATTTTTAAACAGTGATCTCTAGTCCTAGATTTTCCCACAAGAGAAAACATCCTCTCCACATCCACCATGCCAAGGCCCCTCAGGATCTTATATGTTTCAATCAAGTTGCCTCTTACTCTTCTAAACTCCAGCAGATACAAGCCTAGTCTGTCCAACCTTTCCTCGTAAAACAATCCACTCGTTCTAGGTATTAGTCTAGTAAACCTTCTCTGAACTACTTCCATCTGCCTTAAATAAGGTGACCAATACTGTACACAGTACTCCAAATGTATTCTCACCAATGCCCTGTACAACTGAAGCATTATCTCCCTACTGTTGCGCTCAATTCTCCTTGCAATAAATGATAACATTCTATTAGCTTTCCTAATTACTTGCTGTACTTGCATACTAGCCTTTTGTGATTCATGCACTAGGACACCCAGTTCCCTCTGCACCTGAGCTCTGCAATCTCCCATCATTTAGATAATATGTTTCTCTGTTATCCTTCCTGCCAAAATGGACAATTTCCATTTTCCCACATCAAACTCCATCTGCTAGACCTTTGCCCACTCACTGAGCGTATCTATCTGTTTGTAGCCTTCTTATGTCCTCTTCACAACTTACTTTTCTACTTATCCTTGTGTCACGAACAAATTTGGCAACCATCCCTTCAATCCCTTCATCCAAATCATTTATATAAATTGTAAACAGTTGAGGTCCCAGCATTGATCCCTGTGGCACACCAGTCGTTACACCTTGCCAACCTGAGAAAGACCCATTTATGCCTACTGTCTGCTTCCTGTTAGCCAACCAATCTTCTATCTATGCCAATATGTTACCAAGAGCTTTTATTTTCCGCAATAACCTTTGATGTGGCGCTTCATCAAATGCCTTCTGAAAATCTAAGTACAGTACATCCACCGGTTCCCCTTTATTCACAGCACATGTTACTTCCTCAAAAAACTCCAATAAGTTGGTTAAGCACAATTTCCTTTTCACAAAACCATGTTGACTCTGCCTAATGACCTTGAGCTTATCCAAGTGCCCTGCTATAACATGTTTAATAATAGCTTCTAACATTTTCCCTATGACAGATGTTAAGCTAACTGACCCGTAGTTTCCCGCTTTCTGTCTCCCTCCCTTTTTTGAATAATGGAGTTACATTTGTTATCTTCCAACCTAATGCGACCTTCCCCAAATCTAGGGAGTTTTGGAAAATTAAAACCCTCATCCAGCTCACTAGACACTTCTTTTAAGATCCTAAGTGAAGTCCTTCAGGACCCAGGCTCTTGTCACCCTGCAGCACCAACAATTTACTCAGTACCACTTCTCTGGTGACTGTAATTTTCCTGACTTCCTTCCTCATTTCCATTTCCTAGTTTATAACTGCTTCTGGGATGTTATTTGTATCCTCAATAGTGAAAACTGATGCAAGATATCTGTTCAATTCATCTGCCATCTCCTTGTTTTCCATTATCAATTCTGCAGTCTCACTTTCTATGGGACCAACGCTCATTTTGTTAACTCTTTTCTTTTTCAAATATTTATAAAAACTCTTACTATATGAGTTTTTATATTTCTGGCTGGCTTACTCTCATACTCTAATTTTTCCCTCTTTATCAGTCTTTTAGTCATTCTTTGTTGTTCCTTATATTCTGTCCAATCTTCTGGCCTTCCACCTATCTTTGCACAATTATATGCTTTTTCTTTATGTTTGATAATATCTTTAACCTTTCTAGTTAACCACGGATGGTATGTCCGTCCCTTGGACTTTTTCTTACTCGTTGGAATGTATCTATTCTGTGCATTCTGAAATATCCACTTAAATATTAGCCACTGCAACTCTATTGACCTATCCCGTAAACTAATTTGCCAATTCACTTTTGCCAGCTCAGCTTTCATGCCCTTATAATTTGGCTTATTTAAGTTTAAAAACAGTCTCAGACCCACTCCTGTCTCCCTCAAACTGAATGTAAAATTCAATCATGTTATGGCTGCTGCTACCTAGAGGTGCCTTCAATATGAGATAATTAATTACTCTGGTTTCATTGCACAATACCAGGTCCTGTATAGCCTGCTCTCTGGTTGGCTCCAGAATATGCTGTTCCAAGAAACTATCCTGAAAACATTCAATGTATTCCTCATCTAGGCTATCTTTTAAGAATAAATTGGATAGATACATGGATGGAAGAGGTCTGGAGGGTTATGGGCTAGGTGCAGGTCAATGGGACTAGCGGAATAATAATTCGGCACAGACTAGAAGGGCCGAATGGCCTGTTTTCTGTGCTGTAGTGTTCTATGGTTCTATCTGAATTTTCCAGTCTATATGTAAATTAAAATCTCCCATAATTATCATCACACCTTTCTGACAAGCTCCAATTATTTCTTCCTTTATGCTCAACCCTATCATGTGGCTACTGTTAGGGGACCTGTACACAACTCCCACAAGTGACTTCTTGCCTTTACTATTTCTCATCTCTACCCAAACCGTTTGCACATCCTGGTTTCCTAAACTTAGGTCATCCCTCTCTATTGTGCTAATACCATCATTAACGAATAGAGCCACCCCACCACCTTTTCTTCACTTCCTGCTCTTCCTAAGTATCCTGTACCATTCAATATTCAGGACCCAATCGATGTCCTCCTGCAGCCATGTCTCCCTAATGGCTATCAAATCATAATTATTTATTTCTATGTGCGCTCTCAGTTTATCTGTTTTGTTTTGAATGCTACATGCATTCAGATAGAGATTTTAGTTTTATCCTTTTATTCTTTTAAAACTTCTAGTTTCATCTGTTGATTTACTGTTAGATTTGTACTCTCTATCCCTTCCTGTCATGGTCTGTTTTTCATTTCCCATAATAATACGTTTTTCTTATGCCTTGTTTCTACTCTTTGGTTTACCACATCTTCCCAAATTTGATCCCTTGCCCCCAATATTTAGTTTAAAACTCTCTCTACTTCCCTAGTTATGCAGCTCACAAGAACACCGGTCCCAGTACAGTTTGGGTGTAGACTATCCCAACGGTACAGGTCCCACTTCCTCCAGTACTGGTGCCAGCGCCCCACGAACTGGAACCCACTTCTCCCACACCAGTCTTTCAGCCACACATTCATCTCCCTAATCTGATTTGTCCTATGCCAATTTACACGTGGCTCAGGTAATAATCCAGAGAATATGACCGTTGAGGTCAAATAGAGCCCAAATAGAGGAACTGAAAGCAAAGTATGACAAGGCACACTTTTTGTTTGATGGAACTTGCAGATGCAGATCCCGATGACATGCCTCAATTTGGTGATTGTCAACCCCTGGGCCCAGGCTGAGGTGGTATCTAGATTTTCAGGTGATGTCATGGCCAGTAAAGGCATATCCTACTTATAACTTTTAAAATTGAACTGTAATCAGTTTGAAATCTTCTGGAACTAACTTTTCTTTTAAAAACTGACATTAAAATGCTTGAAAAGATTGCCACCAAGAGTCACCTGACTTAACCCATGGATTCAAACTGCCAAACTGTTTTGAAAGAACAGAAGAACACCTTCCAGATTAAGAAGTGTCAATACCCACATCCTGAGACCTTCCAGAAGAGATTTCCTGACCTGAATGGGTCCTTTTCAGAAACAAAGACAATGATTGTCTCAGACTTCCAAGGTAAATGTCTGCACACATAAACCCAGGTTGTGGCTAATTAACTTAAGCACTACACCATATTTGGAAGGGAACTGTGAAGGACCATTTGGTAAGGCAGCCATAGAACCATAGAAAAGTTACAGCACAGAAGGAGGCCATTCGGCCCATCGGTTCTTCCTCACATTGTTTTACACTTTTGTGGTCATTCTAGCAATATTGGGTTTGAGCATTTGTTCCTGGCTGCTTACGGCACAAGTAAGACAGTTAGAAATCATTTCTCCTATAGAGCAAGTAATACCTGGCTACCAGACTGATTGCTGTGCTCTTGCACCATATTTTGCTATTCCTAAATGACCTTGGTGGAGTTTTTGAAGAATATCAAGCTGAAGTGTTCTCGGTATGACTCTTGTCTCCTGGAAGACTAGTAAGGCGACAATGACTGTGAGGTGCTTGTGCTGTTCAAAGTACTGCTGTTGTATCGGATTAGTGGGGATTTAGTCTGACCATCCTTCCAGATAATATTCCCAGATGTGGAGACATTCGTCATCTTGTTGCTGGGCTTCTTTTATTTCCTACAACTCCAGTAGCTGCTAAGTGTTGAGTGATTAAGGGTGGGGAGTCTGGGAAGGGAAGGAGTTCCAAGAAGGAAAGAGTCCAGAGTGGGGGGAATGTCCAGGTGAATGGCAAGAGAAGGCTCTGTTGAGTCCACGACCGCCACCTAGGGAGCAAACTGAGGGTGGGCGCAGTAAGACGGAACGGTGAGAATGACTGAGGGCAGAGTGAGGCAGTAGGGTGGAAGGGTCAGGGTGCGACAGTATTGGTAGAAGGGTCAGCGAGAGGGGTTGTTGGGGACTAGGAGGTAAACACAGACCCTGAGTGTGGGAAGGAGGAGGACGGGGAGATCAATGTGGATGGGGGTGGGATCTTTGGGAAGGAAGGGAATGTGCATGTTCATGAGGACATCCCTGAAAGAAAAGGGTTATGGCTGGTAGGTCACAGTGAAGTGGAAGATGATGCCAGGGGGGTTGACAATGATGGGGGAGAGGAAATGGGTGACTGGAGGAGGGGAAAGAACAGGGGGGAGCTCAAGAAAAACCGCAGCACTACTATGCTGGCTAAATCAAAACTGAAATGAGAGTCGTAGTGGGCGAGAACAGGTGCTGCCTGGGTGGATGGAGATGGAGGGCAGCTCAGATGGTCAACTGAAAGCGGACCCCAGCAGGTAGCATTGAAAATGCTCAACATTGAGATGAGTGTGATGCGCGAAGGATCCATGTACGTGGCTGAGTGCTTGCACGAGTCTCCGAAAGACCCTGTCACACACAAACTTCTCCCTCCAGAATCACTCGTGGGCCAGCTGCATGCAGCTGAACTACTAGTTGTGGGGGGATGCAGCAGAACTCGCGAAGCCTGTCAATGAAGCTGAAAGACACCATTACACATTATTCCATGAAAGTAAATATGTAAAGTGACTGTTATAAGGTGGCTGAGCTATACTATTAATGGTAGATTTGATCAGCAGACACTTCTTGGGTGGAAACTTTAAGTTTATTTACAATGTACTCAACAGCAACTATATATGTGCTTTCAACTCTACCATGATTGCTGAGGTAGCTCACACTACTCCTATTGGTTACTACAAATCATGTGACCTTCTTTAACAAGCATTATTCTTAAAGGTACATTACACAGTAAATAAAACCATAATTCCTCCCCCTATACATAATATATTTACAAATTCATATTTTTCAAGACAATATAATATTTACACTGGGTAAGGAATTTACAAGTCAGTCTTTCAGGTGGTTTCCTGGTACGTGTGGAAGGTCACAGCTCCACAATTTCAAATTCTTTGTCAGGAACATCCTTTTCCGGAGTTGCCTGAACATCAGGTGCTTCGGTGGACACTTGCAGTTCTGTATCCTCAACTCTTACAAGAACATCAGACTTGTTAGTCCTGGGTTGAGTATCCTCAACAGTAAATGCAAACCCGGTCACAATCACTGTTGGAACCAAATCTTGGTGATTTGTCTCTCTCTTCCTTAAATGGTCCACATGTTTACAGATGATCCAGCCTTCCACCTCCATGTGGTAAAATAGAGGTCCAGTCACCGCACTTATTTCATCCGGTAACCACTTTGGTCCTTCACCGAAATTTTTCATGTATTCCGGCTCTCCAACGGTAAATTTCCTCTCACGCCTATGTCAGTCGTGCCTAGTTTTCTGGCTTCCCTGACTCCTTTCCACCTTCCTCTCTAAATTCGGCATTATTAAGATCAATCTCATCCTGCGATGACATTTCGACAATAACTCTGCAGGTGTGGCACCTGTTGTTGTGTGAGAGCTAGTCCTGTGATGAAAAAGAAAGCGTGCTAGCTTGGTTGCCAAGGAATCACCAGTTAGCTTTTCATGCTTGCCTTGAACATTAGAACTGTCCTTTTGGCTTGAGGAAGGGTGGTACGGTGCAATTTTCAGGAGTGATACCGTTGAGACTGATAAACCGTTGAAACTCAGCACTTGTAATGCTGTGCCGTTATTGGAAATGACTACTTCTGGTAGTCCGTGAATGGCAAAACTCTGACATAGTTTCTCATTTGTAACGGCCGATGTTGGTAACTTCAACTCATATACGTCCAATCATTTTGAATGGACATCGACAATGAGCAGAAACATTGTTCCCAGGAAAGAACCAAAGTAGTCAATGTGTAACCGCACCCAGGGTCTACCTGGCCACTCCCATGGGTGTAATGGAGCTGTCGCAGTTGCTAACATTGCACACAGTGTTTTACTAAACTCTCTAATTTGCCATCCATCCCAGGCCACCATAGATAGCTGCGTGCTATGGTCTTCATTCGGGAAATTCCTGGAGGGGCACTGTGTAGTTCAGACTCCCTTCCCATTGGAGGAACTATCACTCGTGCTCCCCACAATAAGAATAACCTTTGCTGGTTATTTCATGTCTTCTGTTGAAGACGGTTTCATTTCGTCAGATACAGGCTCCTGTGACCAACCATGCAGCACTTGTTCTCGTACCTGAGATAGGACTGGATCCTGGCTTGTCCAGTCTCTGATCTATCAAGCACATACCGGCGAGGAATCTAAAAAATTTAACAGTAAAACAAGTTCCTGTGGAACTGGGACATGCTCATCATTTTCTTGTAAAGGCAAATGACTAAGGGCATCAGCTTTTGCAATTTGATTGTCAGGCCTATGTACGAAAGTGTATTCGTATGCTGCCAGAATTAAGGCCCATTTTTGTATTCTTGCTGAGGCTATGGATGGTAGAGCCTCATCCTCACTAAACAATCCTAGCAATGGTTTGTGGTCTGAAACAATTGTAAAATGGCAGCCGTGTACGTACTGGTGAAATTTCTTGACACCAAAGATGATGGACAGGCCTTCTTTTTCAATCTGCAAGTGGTGAGCGTTCTTGATACGTAACCCATTGACCGTTCCATGCCATCATCCATCCAATGAGAGAGAACTGCTCCCACTCTGCAGGGAGATGAGTCACATGTCAGCACCAATTCTTTTGTCTGGTCATAATGCAGTAGAGAATGCAGGTGGGGGGCGTGGGGGCAACAGCAGCACTGTAGGTAAATTGGGTAAGAACTGTCCATAACAGTTGATCATTCCTCGGAATGATCTGAGCTCTGAGGCGTTCTTTTGTGCAGATGCCTCTCTTATGGTTCTCACTTTCTCCTCAACTGGGTGGAGGCCCTGTGAATCTACCCAGTGACCCAAACAGATTACTTCCCTCGCTTGGAATGTGCACTTTTCTTTTTTTCTAGCACAGACTTTAATCTTGGTCTTCTTTTTGACTTCACTATTGGCCAAACTTCTCTCAGATGCAAGCACAACTTGTCTGAGCTCAATGGTTGAGTCTCCCAAAATTTCATTATCTGTCTGCTTCTCGGGAAATTCTGCGACTTTTGCTTCCAAAGCCTCTTTGGCTTCATTTCGCTGATCTTTCAGCTCTACCTTCTCTTATTGTATTTGTCTGCTGCCTCCTGGAAAGTTGAGCATTGCTGTGTCTTCTCTGCCAACTCATTCTTCAGTTTATTCAGAGAAGTCCTGAATTCTTTCTGTTTCTCTTCATACTTTTCCAGAGATAAAAACTTTGACCTGATAAATCTTGTAGTGTGTGAAGGTCTTTCAACAGGGTTTCTTTTTCCCTTCGATGGCTGCTCACCTCGTCTCAAACTCTGTCATCAAGCAAGGTTGAGTTTCTTCTGATGTTCTTCCAGGGTTTGGCTCAAGACAGCCTGCGTTTCCTCAGGTTGTTGAGTCCTTGCACACTCGGAATACTTCCAGCTTCCTTTTGGAAACTCAGTGGTCAATCAGAGTTGATTTCCCTTAGCCAATTTCGCCCTAGAAGGCTTCGTCCTCTGCCTCTCAATACCAACACTGGTAGCTTTGCCGATTGGCTTCCATAATAGACAATTACTCTGCTAATGCCTTTTACTTGAGTGTCTTCACCTGTATATGTTTTTAGCTTGGCGGCTGTTTCTTCTAAACTTAATTGATGTTCACCATTATTCAAATATCTGAAGGTATGTTCCCGAATTAATGTAGTGGAAGCTCCTGTGTCCACTTCCATTTTAACAGGTTTGCCATTTACTTACACTGTGACAAATATTGGTTCTATCTTTCCAACTTTCAGGTTAAATGAGTAAATGTCTGAATTTGTTATTTCAGGCTCTTCTTCTTTTGTTTACAAACCTGCTTGAATCTTTCCTTGCATAGCCTCCTCATATGTCCATTTCTATGACAATAGTAGCATTCAATTTTTTTAAGCTGCCAATCGCTAAAAGACTGATTGTTTCCACCTCTATTAAAATTATTCTTCAATTTCGCTGCTAAATTATTTTTCATTATTCTTCAGCTAGCGGGGGCTGATTCCCGCTTCTCGGGTGGAGTCACGCTTTTTTCCACCTCTATCGGCTGAGGTTTCCCGCCCAATGTGGAGGACAGTGCCATTTTTCGCACCCTGTATTGCTTTTGAATCTCTTACTGCGCTTTCCACGGCCAGCACTACCTCTAGCGCCTTCTTGAAATCTAGATTCACTTTGGACAATAATCTTTTCTGAATAATGTCTTCTTTCACATCACACATTAAATGATCTCTGAGCATTTCGTTCAGAGTCGCTCCAAACTCACAATGTTCCTTTAGCTGTTTCAAATTTGCCACATAGCATGCAATTGTCTCACCCGGGCTTTGTTTCACGAATTAAACCTGAACCTCTGCATCGTGACTGAGGGCTTGGGCTGAAAGCAACCCTTCATGAGGTCACCAATTCATCAAAATTCTTCGAATATGGGGCACTGGATGCCGTCAAACTTCGAATCAAACCATAGGTTTTGCTCCCACAAGTACTCAAGAGGATCACTCGCCCATGTGAAATGTGTTCACCCATGTAGCCAACTGTGATCAGAATTTCTTAACTTTTGAACACCTTAGGCTTCCAGCGCTGCCCTGACATCCACAGCAAGGGTGGAGACAGTCTGTGCAACGGTTGGCCCTGTTGCCTCTAATGACTTTGACGTGGATCCTTTGGAGACCCAACGTTTTGGGGGCCCTGGTTTGCTTTGGCTGTCCTCCTGTGGGCCAGCTGCTCCCTCTGAGGTGACAGAGGACAAAGTTGAGGGGATCACAGGCAATGAGGACTCAGAGGAAGAGCGCAGCTTCTGAAATTACTGAGTGGATGACCCAGGGGTGTCCAGCTGCCACTTCTCCTCCTTTCGGGTGCCCAAGGGCCCCAGACTGACTCCTTGAGGGGAAGGAGCACCTGGGGGGTGTCGAGGTGCTCCTTTTCCCTCTCGCGTTGCCACTGCAGGAACTCAGTCATGGTTACAGCGATGGAGGGCAGGTCTGCGTGCATCTCCGCGTTCTGCTACACCAGGGTCTCCATGGCGTCCGCCATCCTCCCCATGGAGACCTCCATACACACATATGTGGGCACCACTTCATCAGAGAGCAGGTGGACACACTCCTCCGACTTGCGTGCCACTCTGTTGAGGGCTTCCAACAGCTTTACAAAATGTTCCCCTGCTTCTGCTGAATCTCCAGGATGAGTTGGATAGCCAAATCCAGAGGCCCGTCATCTGACTCGGACCTCAGAAATGCCTCCTCCCCAGCAGTCCTCTGAGTGTCAGGGAGCTCAGTTGAACCTGCCTCCTCCTGCTACAGACACGTGTCTGTGCAGTAACCACCAAAATGTGAACCCGAGCCTGCTTTAGATCTAGGTCCCACCAAGATGTGTCTCTCTGCGCTGGTGGAGAGTGTGGGCAAGCGCTATGATGGGTCGTCCAGGCTGCTTATTTCCAGCTCTTCATTGGAGGAGCAGTCCTCTTGGCTGGAGGTAAGGACGTGGATGGAGCTGAGGGATTGGCTGGCTGAGGCTATCGGTCGCTTGCCAGAGCACTCTGTGAACTAAAGTAGAGATAATTAGTGCATGTCAGCAGAGTCAAAAACAGGAGAGAGAGCACTCACAGTTGCATTGAAGAGGGATGATGTGGTGCAGGATCCTCACAATGGTGTTCGCCGCCAACCATCACTGCAGGCATGGTCCACATCCTCACCAGTCGGTGTGACAGCATGCTCCTCAAAGTGAGTGAGGGGCCTAATGTGGTCCACTCCACCCCCAGTCTGGGATCTCTCCCTGCTGTTGTGAGCCAGCTTCTCCTGCATGAAAACAGATGGAGAGAGTGTGAGCAGGACACATGGCACATCAGACTTTAATTCCAGAATTTTATTGGATTTAATTTCACCATCTGCCGTGGTAGGATTCAAGCCCCGTTCCCCAGAGCATTACCCTGGGTCTCTGGATTACTAGATCAGTGACAATACCACTTTGCCACCGCTTCCCCCCGCTGTGTAGTGGAAATTCTGATTACTTCCATTTTTTTGTGCAATTCTGAACCAGTTCTGTACCTTAAGAACTTTTTTTTCCAATTGTTCCAGTTCTAGGCCTGTTGCAAGTCTTCTGCACTCTGAAATGGTTCTGGGAATTGTAGTTGGATTCCATGCTTCTGCTGAGCCTTGGAATTGTTCCTGCTTCTGTACTGCTGCTTGCTTCCTCGGGCCTGTGCTCACTGCTGTCCGATCTCCAGGTCTGTGTCTCAGCTTGTATCTATTGCTTCTGCAACGTTCTAACATCTTGGTGAGTCTTAAATTTTTTCTTTTGTCCTTCCTTTGAGGATCTCTTCCCTTGCGAACCCTGTACCTTCTCTTTAAGGTTCGTTGGGTCTTTTACTCATTGCCGCCATGTTTCGTTGAATGGTCAGGGTCTAGGCGGCGGTTTTTGGGATTGTCCATTCTCCCAAAGCATGCTGCTCAAGTCTCAAGACCATTACTCTTTATTTACAGCAAGTATTTACACATTTGGACCTCTACACAATGTTGGAGCTTCTCCTCCTTCCAGATCTCTCTTACTTCTCAGTCATGTGATCTGACATCATTTTTACATGAGCATCATGTATGCTTCTGATTTTAACCCTTTACTCTACAGTGCACTATCCTCTTTAACTGTATTTTTCCTCAAGTGTGCATGCGTGTGTGTGCACGTGTGGCGAGTGAATGACATAACGTTAAGACTTTCAGGGTGTGCGTGAGAATAAATAATTCTCTTTATTTAAACCCACAAGAAGCTTTGTCATTCAAATAGTCCACACACTCAAGGATTAAGAAGCGCACACATCTTCCTTTTCAAAAACACACTGATTGCAGACAATAGGGGAAGAGTACAGGAGTTGCAGTAGTTCTCTCTCATCCCCGTCCGTAACATTGAAAACTGAATGGAAAGTCATACTCTTATTTGGGATGAACCCGGAGTAGGGGTGTTGCGATCCAATTAAATTCAATTAATAAATCTGGAATATAAAGCTAGTCTCAGTAATGGTGAGCATGACAACTATCATTGATTGTAGGAAAAACCCATCTGGTTTAATAATATGCTTTAGGGAAAGAAATCTGCCATCCTTATCCAGTTTGACCTATATGTGATTCCAGACCCACAGCAATGTGTTGACTCTTAAATGCTCTCTGAAATAAGCGAACAATGAAGGGATGGGCAACAAGTGCTGGCCTTGCCAGGGTCACCTGCATCCCATAAAGAATAAGAAATGTGACATTGATGTTCGGGCAATGGTAAGAAATTATGCCCGAATAGGTGTTTTTTGAGCCTCTCGACAATCATTGATAAGGCTTATCCAGTTACTCCTGTGGTTAAAATGGGACCACATCAACCAATGTAAGTTGTACCAGGGAGACTAGGAAAGGAAAGTTTAAAAGACAGGAAACCATCCTGTAATAGTGTATCTTCAGCTTATATATTGGAATGATGAAAATGGAGAAAGGAGGAAAGAACTAGATACCCCAGACCCGCCCATCTTGCCTGAGCAGCATGAACCACTGTATCTCTGTGATCAGATGTTGCGTAGAAACATAGAAAATAGGAGCAGTGGTAGGTCTTTCGGCCCTTCGAGCATGCTCCACCATTCAATATGATTATGTCTGATCCTTTATCTCAACACCATATTCTCCCCTCTTTCCCCTTACCCCTTGATGCCTTTAGAGTCTAGAAATCTATCTATTTCCTTCTTCAATATATTCAGTGACTTGGCTTCCACAGCCTTCTGTGGTAGAGAATTCCACAGGTTCACTACCCTCGGAGTGAAGTAGTTTCTCCTCATCTCAGTCCTAAATGGCCTACTCTGTATCCTGAGACTGTGACCCTTTGTTCTAGACCCCCCCCAGCCAGAGGAAACATCATCCCTACATTCAATCTGTCTAGTCCTGTCAGAATTTTATATGTTTCAATGAGATCTCCTCTCATTCTTCTAAACTCCAGTGAATACAGGCCTAGTCGACCCAATCTCTCCTCATACGACAATCCTGCCATCCCACGAATCAGTCTGGGAACCTTCGCTGCACTCCCTCTGTGGCAAGTATATCCTTTCTTAGATAAGGAGGCCAAAACTGCACACAATACTCCAGGTGTGGTTTCACCTGTACAGCTGCAGTAAAACATCCTTGCTCCTGTATTCAAGCCCTCTTGCAATTAAGGCCAACATACCATTTGCCTTCTTAACTGCTTGTTGCACCTGCATGCTTGCTTTCAGTGTAGACACCCAGGTCCCTTTGTACATCAACATTTCCCAATTTATCACCATTTAAATAATATTCTGCCATTCTGTTTTTCCTACGGAAGTGGATAACTTCAAATTTATCCACGTTATACTGCATCTGCCATGTATTTGCCCACTCACTCAACTTGCCTGAATCATCTTGAAGCCTCTTAACATCCTCCTCACCAATCATATTCCCACCAAATTCCATGTCATCAGCAAAGTTGGAAATATTACATTTGGTTCCCTCATCCAAATCATTGATATACATCGTGAATAGCAGGGGCCCAAGCACTGATTCCTGCAGGACCCCACTAATCACCACCTGCCACTCCGAAAAAGACACATTTATTCCTACTGTTTCTTGTCTGCTAACCAATTCTCAATCCATACCAATATATTACCCTCAGTCCCATATGCTTTAATTTTGCACACTAACCTCTTACATGGTACTTAATCAAAAGCTTTCTGAAAATCCAAATACACCACATCCACTGGTTCTCCCTTATCTATTCTGCTACTACCTCCTCAAAAAACTCCAGTAGGTTTGTCATACATGATTTCCCTTTCATAAAATCATGTTGACTTTGTTTAATGCCACTGATGTTTTCTAAGTGTCCTGATATCGCATCCTTTGTAATAGACTCCAGCATTTTCCCTACTAGTGATGTTAGACTAACCAGTCTATAATTCCCGGTTTTCTCCCTCCCTCCTTTTTTAAATAGTAGGATTACATTTGCCGCTCTCCAATCTGCTGGAACTGTTCCAGAATTTATAGAATTTTGGAAGATGACAACCAACACACCCACTATTTCCATGGCCACCTCCTTTAGTACTTTGGAATGTAGACTATCAGGCCCTGGGGATTTATCGGCTTTCAGTCCCGTTGATTTCTCCAGCACTACTTTTTTTAGTAATACTAATTTACTTCAATTCCTCCTTCTCACTAGACCCTTGGTTCCCTAGCATTTCTGGGAAGTTATTTGTGTCTTTCTCCATGAAGACAGAACTAAAGTAGTTGGTTAATTGCTCTGCCATTTCCTTGTTCTCTATTATAAGAACAAAGAAACAAAGAAAAGTACAGCACAGGAACAGGCCCTTCGGCCCTCCAAGCCTGCGCCAATCATATTGCCTGTCAAACTAAAACATTTTGCACTTCCGGGGTCCGTATCCCTCTATTCCCATCCTATTCGTGTATTTGTCAAGCTGCCTCTTAAACACCACTATCGTACCTGCTTCCACCACCTCTGGCAGTGAATTCCAGACACTCACTACCTCTGCGTAAAAAACTTGCCCCACACATCTCCTCTAAACTTCTCTCCTCTCACCTTAAATCTATGTCCCCTAGTAATTGACTCTTCCACCCTGGGAAAAAGCTTCTGACTATCTACTCTGTCCATGCCGCTCATAATTTTATCAAGTCGCCCCTCAATCTCCGCCGCTCTAGTGAGAACAATCAGAGTTTCTCCAACCTCTCCTCATAGCTAATAACCTCCAGACCAGGCAGCATCCTGGTAAACCTCCTCTGCACCCTCTCCAACGCCTCCATATCCTTCTGGTAATGTGGCGACCAGAATTGCACGCCAATATTCCAAGTGTGGCCTAACCAAGGTTCTATACAGCTGCAGCATGACTTCCCAACTTTTATACTCAATACCCCTGCCGATGAAGGCAAGCATGCCATATGCCTTCCAGACTACCTTATCCACCTGCGTTGCCACTTTCAGTGACCTGTGGACCTGTACACCCAGATCTCTCTGCCCGTCGATGCACTTAAGTGTTCTGCCATTTGCTGTATAATTCCTACCAGTATTAGACCTTCCAAAATGCATTACCTCGCATATCTCCATCTGCCATTTCTTTGCCCAAGTCTCCAACCGATCTATATCCCGTTGTATACTTTGACAATCCTCTTCACTATCTGCAACTCCTCCAACCTTAGTGTCGTCTGCAAACTTACTAATTAGCCCAGTTACATTTTCCTCCAAATCATTTACGTATACTACAAACAGCAACGGTCCCAGCACTGATCCCTGCGGAACACCACTAGGCACAGCTCTCCATTCAGAAAAGCACCCTTCCATTGCTACCCTCTGTCTTCTATGACCAAGCCAATTCTGTATCCATCTTGCCAGCTCACCTCTGATCCCGTGCGACTTTACCTTCTATACCAGTCTGCCATGAGGGACCTTGTCAAAGGCCTTACTGAAATCCATGTATATAACATCCACTGCCCTTCCATCGTCGATCATCTTTGTCACTTCCTCGAAAAACTCGATCAAGTTAGAGACACGACCTCCCCTTCACAAAACCATGCTGCCTCTCACTAATACACCCATTTGCTTCCAAATGTCACGAAGAATCTTCTCCAATAATTTCCCTACCACTGACATAAGGCTCACAGGCCTGTAATTTCCTGGATTATCCTTGCTACCCTTCTTAAACAATGGAATGACATTGGCCATTCTCCAGTCCTCTGGGACCTCACCCGTAGCCAGTGAGGATACAAAGATTTCTGTCAAGCCCCAGCAATATCCTCCCTTGCCTCCCTCAGTACTCTGGGGTAGATCCCATCTGGCCCTGGGGATTTATCCACCTTAATATTCTTCAAATTCTCCTGTTTCAGACTGTAAGGAGCCTACATTTGTCTTCACTAATCTTTTTATTTTAACATACTTATAGAAGCTTTTACAGTCTGCTTTTATGTTCCTTGCAAGTTTACTCTCACACTCTATTTTTCCCCTCTTAATCAATCTCTTGGTCCTCCTTTGCTGAATTCTAAACTGCTCCCAATCCCCAGGCTTGCTACTTTTTCTAGTAACTTTATATGACTCTTCTTTGGATCTAATACTACCATTAATTTCTTTTGTAAGCCATGGTTGGACTGCTTTTCCTGTTGTGTTTTTGCACCAGAAAGGAATATATAACTGTTGAAATGCATACATTTGTTCCTTAAATATTAGCCATCGCCTATCCACCGTCATGCCTTTTAATGAAGTTCCCCAATCTATCTTAGCCAACTCATACCCCGTACCTCGTAGTTTCCTTTGTTTAGATTTAGGACCCTAGTTTCCACCAGACTACTTAGCTTTCCATCCTAATGAAGAATTCAATCATGTTATGGTCACTGTTCCTTAAAGGACCCCACACAAGAAGTTTATTAATTAATTCCTTCTTATTGCACAATACCAAATCTAGGATAGCCCGTTCCCTAATTGGTTCCTCGACGTACCAGTCTAAAAAAAACCATCACATATACACTCCAGGAATTCATCTACCTCAGTATTATTGCTAATTTGGTTTGCCCAGTCTATATGGAGATTAAAGTCATCCATGATTACTGTAGCACCCTTGTTACATGCATCTCTAATTTCCTGTTTAATGCCATCCCCTACTTTATCATTACTATTTGGAGACTTATAGACAACTCCCACTAATGTTTTCTGCCCCTTGTTGCTTCTTAGCTCCATCCAGACTGATTCTACATCTAGATTTTCTGAGCCAATATTCTCTCTCACTATTGGACTGATTTCATCCTTAACTTACAACGCAGATGGGTGCAGTGTTAGCCCAGGGAACTAAACATCCGAACCCAACCCAAACAACAACTTCCCAGGGAATCTGATCCCAAGGATCAATCATGTCCCACCTCAACTGAAAACCAGTGAATGTACTGGTCCCCACCCATATGGTGTTGTATGGTGATTTTCATCATGAGATAGTCCCTGTCGTTTTGAACCTCACTGATTTGGGACTGCCACAGTTTTGAAAAAAGAGACTAATGTAAGCCTTGATGCAGGAAGTGGCAGATGATTTTTGGAATAGTCATAGTTACGGGACCCAAAGTGAAGATCCAGCGTACTCACACTCGGATAAGGAAGACAAGTCCCAGCATAAAAGACATGGGCTGATCAATGACGCAGCCACAGTGTTTAATATGCAGATGTCTCAGATGAATAGTATTGATTTAGCAGCAATAAATAAGAAAATGGCAGGTACTAGGTCACAATTGAAATGGGTATTTTAGGATATAACCAGGATCAGGAACTTAATGAGGATAAAGTTATGACCAAACATTTACAAGACATTGTCACACAAACTGGAAGACCATGCATCAGAAATTAATGCTCTAATTAGAGAAGAATGGAACATCTCCACTGAGGCAATGCAAAATTAAATGTGTATAATGTACGGATCCTAGTTGGTAGAGCAAGCACATGAAAAATTAAGGTCAATTGAGGAGGGGAAAGCTCCCTCATGGATAGAGAATCACCATCTGAATATCATCGTGAAATATTACAGAAACATTTCTATTTGCAAGTTCTCAAGTCCACCCAGTAAAATGGGAAAAATGGGAATATGAGTCAGCTTCTAATTTGACCATGTTGGGTTTGATCTTAGGAAGTGGTTGAGGTCTGGAATGCACTGCCTGATAACGTGGTGGAAGTACATTCAATCGAAGCATTCAAAAGGGAATTAAACTGTTATCTGAAGAGGAAGAATGTTAAGGATAACGAGGAGAAGGCAGGGGATAGCACTAGGTGAATTGTTCATTTGGTAAGCCAGTGCAGACACAACGTGTTCTGAGATGGTCCTTCTACCTCTGGGCTCTAGGCGTGGTATTTGATTACGAGACATACTCTGGTATCTACTTAACATTTGTACTACAACTAAAGAGGTTACAGAGTAGACATGTTGCTCCTAGGCATGGTGTTCCAACCTATCTCTTGAGAATCTAACAGATGACTACTGATGTCAGTAGTACATCATCATCTACATCATATATTAGCATATCCCTTCTGTTAAACCTTTATACTACACCTCTGCCCAAGTTAACTATCCAGCTTTCAACAAATATGAATATATATCTTTTAACTACTTGCACTGCAATTCTGTAACTCCCTTTTTACAACCCAATTCCAACTCCTACTCTTCCCCCTTCCAAATCACAGCCCTGAGGGATTCAGTCTCCCACTGTATTCACAGCCTTTAGGGAACACGTCTTGGAGGTACGCAGGGTTTCTTCCTTGTCTTGGAAGACATCATCATCATCAGAATGGGACAGCAATTTAGAAACATTGCTGGTAAGCAGAGTTTAGGTTTCATGGTGACTGAACTGCAAGGACAATGAGGACTTTTCAATGAAAGGCTGATCCAAGAAAGAAGGCTGAACTGCATCAATCTTTGGGCTCTCTGGGATTAGAAGAAAAAAAAAATCAGGACTTCCTGAGGAACTTGTTACTCCCTCAAAGCACACAGGGAAAGACCTTCGGAAGAAGAATGATCTTCAATTCCAGGGAAGATAGTCACAGTCATCTCATTCACTGCTGCATCAAAGATTGAAAAGGTGTTGAAGATCTGAGATTTCAATGGACTTAAATGACAAAGGAAAAACTGACAAAGTTCCTGTAAGCCTTTCTGGAAAAGATGAAGAGATGATTCCCCAGTGATATTTTGGGAGGGCTGTTTACTTTCTGTTGGCAGTGGTAAGAGAGCCACATTTTTGTCAATGTGAGGCTGCTCCACTCTGGGCAATTGTATGATATGGATATGGAGCCAAGACTGTACCATCTTCTGTAATGAGATAAATTTCCATTAGCTCGGAGACAAGTTTGCTGTGGAATATTGTAAAGCTTTAGAAGTGCACCATAGAGCATGTCATTGCAGATGCAGCCATCATACATTCAGCTCAAGTGACGCAGCCAACAGATTCGAGAGAACAAATATGTTGGGGATCCCTGCATGCTGGTGTACTTCCATATTCGGCACTGTGTCTTGCCAAGAGATGCCTAATGCTCATCTGAGGCAACGGAGGCAGAAGCTCTTCAGCCGCTTTCCTTGGCTTGCATAAGTTGTCCGTGCCTCACTACTCTAAAGGAGTGTGCTGAGGACACAAACCTGGTACACAGAGCTTTGTATTTTTGGTTAGTTTGCTATTGGTTCACACTCAACTTCTCAATTTTAACATAACAGCTGTGGTCTTGGCAAACCTAGCGCTGATTTCAACATCAAGGGACAGGTTTCTGGTAATTGTTGATCTAAGGTATGTGAAGCTGTCGACAACCTCCAGAGTAAGGTTGTCAATGTTGAAATGCTGCAAGGTGGAGTCTCTACGTCCTGGCCCATAACTTTGGTCTTCCTGACGCTGATTGCCAGTTCAAACTCCTTACAGGCCCAGGAGAACTGATCGACAAGCTGTTGCAAGTGAACTTCAATATGGGATGCCAGCATGGCATCATCAACAAACAGCAACTCATGAACTAGGACATTAGATACTTTGGTCTTGGTGTGCAACCTTTCTAAGATATGGGGATATTATCTTTCTGGTTGGGTAAAGTACATTTTGTTTTACTCCACTTAAACCTGTTCAATTTGATGTTCATGAATTAACCAATATCTACCAACATAATTGTGCTTATATTTTGAATGTCATGGATAACATGAAGGTTGCAATGCACAAAAATGTTGCCAGATTTGGTTACAAAATGCCCCCCCTCTCAGAACATTTGACTGTACTTCGAAGGGATATTTAACTGTCCAGGAAACACTATTATCAACTTCAAAAGCACATGGAATTAAGCATGAGTCATATTAACAATCTGAATTCTAAATCCTTCTGGTCTAAAATTTGGAATTGGGGTATGGATGTTGACTTTCATCCCTGGGCATGGATCAGTTCTCATGACCTGGTGCTGGCACAATTGGTAATAGTGGAATACCTGTGGTTGACTCTTAACTGCTCTCTGAAATCCTATAGCAAGCCACTCAGTTCAAGGGCAATTAGGGATGGACAACAAATGCTGGCTTTGCCTGCGATGCCCACATCCCGTGAAAGAATAAAAAAACCTACCAATTGATCTGGCTACGAAGTTGAAGAATCGAAGGCCAAGAAGATGAAAAGATGAATGGCTCAGGTGTTTCAAAACATCATTGTGTGGGATCAAGAGACAGTGTGTATATTGTCAGTAACTTTGAAGGTGCCCGTTACAGGAATAACAGAGGCACCTCAGGGTGAACTGTAAGAATATGCTTTAAGATTTGTTTTAATTTGCTGCAGAAATAAGTTGATAATTCTCGGAATGTTACCATGCAGAAACCAATTGGGAGGCATTCAAAGAGGAAATAGCGAGAGTACAGGGCAAATATGTTCCCAAAAAGACAAAGGGGGGACCAAGTCCAGAGAACCCTAGATGTCAAGGGACATAAAGGGTAGGATTAAGAAAAAAAGAGAAGCTTATGGCAGATACCGAGGGCTGAATACGGCAGAGACCCTAGAGGAGTATGGGAAGTGCAAGGGGGAACTTAAAGAGGAAATTAGGAAAGCTAAGAAAGTGCATGAAAAACATTGGTGGGTAGAATAAAGGAAAACCCAAAGGGTTTTTTAAAATATATAAAGAGCAAGAGAATAACTAGGGAAAGCGTAGGACCAATTAGGGACCATAGAGATAATGTGTGTGTGGACCCAGAAGACGTGGGTACAGTCCTCAATGAATACTTTGCGTCGGTCTTTCACAATAGAAAAGGACAACGCAGGTACAGACATCAAGCTGGAGGAGTGTGAAATATTAGAGGAAATTAACATTGAGAGAGAGAGGAGGTACTAGCAGGTTTAGCGGCCTTAAAAGTGGATAAATCTGCAGGCCTGGATGAGATATATCCCAGGCTGTTGAGGGAGGCAAGCGAAGAGATATCAGGGGCCCTGGCAGTAATTTTCAAATCCTCTCTGGCCACAGGTGAGGTGCCAGAGGACTGGAGGACTGCTAACGTTGTCTCATTCTTAAAAAAGGGAGGAAAGGATAGACCAGGAAATTACAGGCCAGTCTAACCTCGGTGGTGAGGAATTACTAGAAAGAATTCTGAGGGATAGAATATATCTGCACTTGGAGGGACATGGATGAATCAGGGATAGTCAGCATGGATTTAAGGGAAAGTCGTGTTTGACGAACTTAATCAAATTTTTTGAGGAGGTAACCAAGAGCGTTGATGAGGGTAATGCATTTGATGTGGTCTACATGGACTTTAGCAAGGCTTTTGTTAAGGTCCCTCAGACTGGTCAAGAAAGTAAGAGCCCATGGGATCCAAGGCAAAGTGGCACGTTGGATCCAAATTGGCTGAGAGGCAGGAAGCAGAGGGTGATGGTAGAGGGATGTTTCTGTGACTGGAAGTCTGTTTCCAGTGGGGTTCCGCAGGGCTTGGTGCTTGTTGTGTACATAAATGATTTGGTCTTAAATGTAGGTGGTATGATCAAGAAATTCGCGGATGACATGAAAATTGTTAGGGTGGTAAATAGTGAGGATAGCCGTAAACTGCAGGATGATATCAATGGACTGGTCAGGTGGGCAGAGGATTAGCAAATGGAATTCAACCCGGAAAAGTGTGAGGTAATGCACTTGGGGAGGGCTAACAAGGCAAGGGATTACACTAGGAATGGTAGGACCCTGGAAAGTACTGCATATCCATAGGTCCCTGAAGGTAGCAGGGCAGGTAGATAGGTGGTTAAGAAGGCATATGGGATACTTGTATTCTATGCCTTGGCTAATAAAGGCAAGAGCAGGGAGGTTATGCTGAAACTGTATAAAATGCTGCCTAGGCCACAACTAGAGTACTGCGTGTAGTTCTGGTCACCACATTATAGGGAGGATGTGATTACACTGGAGGGGGTGCAGAGGAGATTTACCAGGATGCTTCCTTGCCTGGAGGGTCAGAGTTATGAAGAAAGATTGGATAGGCTGGGGTTGTTTTCCTTGGAGCAGTGAAAGTTGAGAGGGGACCTGATGAGAGATTTATACGATTATGAGGGACATAGATAGGGTGGATAGGGAGGTACTTTTTCCATTAGTAGAGGGGTCAATAACCAGGGGCTATAGATTTAAGGTAAGAGGTAGGAGGCTAAGAGGGGAGTTGAGGAGAAATTTCTTCACCCAGAGGGTAGTGGCAGTCTGAAACTCACTGCCTGAAAGGGTGGTTGAGCCAGAAACTCTCGTAACTTTTAAGAAGTATTTAGATATTCGCTTGTGCTGCCATAGCCCCCAGGGCTATGGGCCAAGCACTAGAAAATGGGATTAGTTTAGTCAGATTTTTGTTGACCGGCGTGGACACAATGGGCCGAATGGCCTCCTTCTGTATTGTAAACATCCATGAGTCCATGACCTCTATCACCTTGAATGACAAGAGCAGCCAATGCATAGGAACACCATCACCTGCAAGTTCCCCTCCAAACCGCTCACCATCCTGACTTGGAAATATGTCACCGTTCCTTCACTGTCACTGGGTCAAAATCCTGGATCTCCCTTCCTAACAGCACTGTGGGTGTACCTACGCCACATGGACTGCAGCGGTTCAAAAAGGCAGCTCACCACCAGCTTCTCAAGGGCAACTAGGGATGGGCAATAAATGCTGGCTCAAGTCTCGTGAACAATTAATAAAAGAAAATGGACGGGAAAAGGAATTTATCCTTAACTCTTGAGCTCCACAGAAACCATTCTGCCGAATAGAAGCAGCTCTCCAAAAAACTGAGAAGACAACTGGCTGGAAATACTCAGGTGGTCGTGAGTTCCCAGGACATTTCCATCCCCACACGAAAATTTCAGTTCAGTACCTCGATCGATTGGTGCATCGGATGCAGAAGAGTTTTTAAGTGTTCCCCATGTACATGTTAAAAAAAAACTCACCGAACCAAAAGAGCACGCGGCCGAGCGCACCAACCAACACGCGCTTCCCTCCGAGCCAACCGCCGAGCGCGCTCCTGTCCGAATCAACGGCGATGCGTCGAGCGCGCTCCTCTCTGCGTCAGTGGTTGTGCGACGAGCGCGCTCCCCTTCGAGCCAACGGCCGTGCGCCGAACGTGCTCGTTTCCGAGTTTACGAGCTGTGGCACGGCTGCCGGTGCGATGGCCGCTGCGGGAACCGCAGTTGGGATCCGTGCGTTGTTGTTCGACTTGGACAACACCCTGATCGACACGGCCGGGGCAGGGAGACAAGCGGAACGGCAGGTAACGAGTTAATGGGGATACCATTCAAAAAAAAAAGATCAGCCATTGAAATGAGGGAGGGAAAGATGGATCGACTTGCAGTCTTGCTCATTACCTACAGTTGCATAAACTATACTGCATAAAACAGGCCATTCGGCTCAACCGGTCCATTTTCCTCCTGATACAGCTAGATCTATAAGTATAATCCTCTGTTCCCTTCTTATCAAGCTTCCCCTTAAATGCATCAATATCAACGACCTCAACTGCTCCCTGTAGTAGCCAAAAACAGCACTGAGGCTGTACCTAAACTGCATGGACCACAGCAGTTCAAGAAGATGGCTAACCACCACCTACTCAAGGGCAACTAGGGATGGGCAATAAAAATGCTGGCATAGCCAGCAACGCCCAAGTCCCATGAAAGAATAAAAACAAGTTCCACATTCTTGCCACCCTCTGAGTAAAGAAGTTTCTCCTGAATTCCCCACTTGATTTTTTGCAGACTATCCTGTATTGGTGGCCCCTAGTTTTGCTCCCCACCGCCCCCCCCCAAAGCGGACACACTTTTTCATTGCAACAGTAAAATACTGTGGATGCTGGAAATAATGAAGCAAAAAACAAAATGTAAATATTCATCAGGTCATGCACCATCACTGGAGAGGGAAACAGTTACCTTTTTTTATGTTGAAGACCCTTCGCCAGAACTGAGAGTGTTTAAAGTTGTAACAGTTTTTAAACCAGGCAGGAAAATGGGAGAGGACAAAGGAGAACGTCTGTGGTAGCATGGAAGACAGGAAAGATTAAATGATAACAGAACTGATGGTAGAAGGCAAAAAGAGACAAGTAAAGAAACAAAAGATGGATTTAGAGGAGCTGTATTTAGGAATAGCAGAATCATCACAAACAGCTGCTATCTGAAAGCCAGGATAAAGGTTATGATCTAATATTGTTGAACTCAATGTTGAGCCTGGAAGTGCTAAATTAAAATATGAGGTGCTTTTCCTCAAGCTTACATTGAGCTTCATTGAAACACTGTAAGAGGCTATGGGCAGAGTGGGAGTGGGGTGAAAAATTAAAATGGCAAGTAACTGGAAGCTCAACGTCACACTTGCAGATTGAACAGAAGTCACCCAGTCTCTGTTTAGTTCCCCCATTGTAGAGGAGACTGCATTGTGAGCAGTGAATAGAACTGAAGTAAGTACAAGTAAATCATTGTTACACTTGGAAGGAATGTTTAGGGATGTTGCATCTCCTGCACTTGCATGGAAAGGTGCCATGGGAGAGGGTGTCATGAGAGAACAATCCCTTTGGAATACTGAAAGGAGAGGAGAGGGTTAGATGTGCTTGGGTGATGCTACCACGTTGGAGGTAGCAAAAATGGCAGAGGATGATCCATTGAATGCAGAGGCTCATAGGAAGTGAGCACAAGGAGAATACTGTTGTGGTACTGGGAAGTGGGAAGGGGTAAGAGCAGATGTACAGGAAATGGAACGGACGTGGTCGAGGGCCCTGTCAGTCATGGTGGGAGGAGTCCTTGCTTTGGGAGAAAGGAAGACATATCAGAAGAGCTGTTATTAAAGATGTCATCATCAGAATAAATGCAACAGTGACAGAGTGGAATAGACTCATTACAAGAAGCAAGCTATTAGAAGCTGTAGTCAATATAGCTGTGGAATCAGTGGACTTTAGTGAATATTGGTTGACCAATAGAGAGGATGGGTATTGAGGAATTGAGGACTGTAGAAGGGATAATGCAGAACAACTTGGAGTTCTGTTGTCTCTTTACTGACCCAAGCAGGCATTAGCAGAAAATAATGCTGATTACCACCTACCACCCTCCCTCAGTATTCCTCCATGTTGAACAACACTTGGAAGAAGCTGAAGGTAGCAAAGGCACGGAGTGAACTTTGGGTGAGGGACCTCAATGTGCATCACCAAGAGTGGCTTAGCAGCATCACTGCTGACTGAGCTGGCTGAGTCCTGAAGGACATATCTCCCAGTCTGTGTTGGTGGCAGGTAGTGAGAAAATCAACAGGAGGGAAAATCCTCCTTAACCTTGTCCTCGCCACTCTACCTTTCACAGGTGCATATGTCCATGATAGTAGTGACCGCCACGCAATCCTTGAGGAGACAAAGTCCGGCCTTCACAACGAGGACGTTCTCTATCATGTTTGGCAGTATCACAGTGCTGAATGGGATAGATTCAGATCTAGCATATCAAAACTGGGCGTCCATGTGGTGCAGTGGGCCATCAGCAGCAACAGAATTGTACTCAACCACAATCTGTAACCTCAACACCTAGCGTATCCCTCACTCTACCATTACCATCGAGGTAGGGAACCAGCCCTGGTTCATGAGTTTACGAAAGAAAATAAAGAAATTATTGCATTTATATGGAGTCTTTCATGACAACCAGATGTGCTAAAGCAGTTTACTGCCAACGAAGCACTTTATTTTGATGTGTGGTCACTGTTGTATGAAACATGGAAGCCAATTTGCACAACAAGCTCCCACAAACAGCAATCTGATAATGACCAGATGATCTGTTTTTGTAATGTTGGTTGAATAATTCCCCGTCTTTGAAGAATGCCATGGGATATTTTACATTCAGTTGGCAAAGCAGACAGGGCCTCAGCTCGCTATTTCATCTGAAAGATAGCACCTCCAACAGCGCAGCACTCCTTCAGTACCACATTGGAGTGTCAGCCTTGATTTCAAGACCTGGAGTCTGACTTGAACTCATAACTTTCTGACACAGATGTGAGTGCTACCAGCTGAGCCACACTGAAACTGTTAGGGGACCATGCAAGGAACAGGACCAATTGTATCTAAAAATGAGGTGGCAATCTGGTGAAGCTACAACACATGATAAACAGCAGAAGCAGCATGCTGTGGACAGCTAAGCAAAGCCAAAATCAGCTGATCAGGTAAAATCTCTGCAATCCTGCCACATCCAGATGTGGCAATAATGGCAGATCCCAGCACATGGGTGCAGAAGACAGGGCTGAAGTGTTTATAACCATCCACCTCCACCCAGAAGTGTTGAGTGGATGATCCATCTCTGCCTCCTCCTGAGGCTCCCAGCATCACACAGTGATGTCACTAAGTCTGTCCAATTCACTCCTCGTAATATCAAGACCAAGACCTGGGTCAAAAACCTGGAATTCCCTTCCTAACAGCAGGTGGGTGTGCCTATACCATACAGACTGCAACCGTTTAAGAAGGCAGCTCAGCACCACCGCCTCAAGGGCAACCAGGGATGGGTAACAAATGCTGGTCTTGCCAGCGATGCTCAAATCCCATGAAAGAATTTTTAAAAACCTTCCGAACCCACAACCTCTTACCACCTACCCCTTACCACAGGTGCGTCAAAACGCCACCACTTTCAAGGTCCTCTCTAAGCCACACACCATCCTGATTTGGAAATAAATCACTGTTCCTTCATTGTCACTGGGTTGGCATCCTGGAACCCCCGTTACCTAGCTACACCACACAAACTGTAATGGTTCATGAAAGTGGCTCATCACCACCTTTGCAAGGGCAATCAGGGTTGGGCAATAAATGCTGCCCTTGCCAGCGACACCCACATCCCGTGAACAAATGAAAAATCAGCCTCTGCATTATGACCGTACTATTGATATGGGGGGTCTATTCAACTGGTCAGTGGTGACCCCCAAAGATTTTTATGATACTCTGTATTCCAGTAGGAACTTAGGAACAGGAGTAGGCCATTTAGTCCCCATTCAATGAAACCATGGCAAATCTGGGAACTAACTCTTTATATCCATCCTTGCATCATATCCCTTAACACTATTGGATAACAGAAATCTATCAATCTTGGATTTCAGATTTATAAATGATCTAGCAACAATTGTTGCAGAAGAGAGTTCCAAGCTTCTAACACCCTTTGTGCAAAAAAAGTGTTTCTCAATTTCACCCCTGAAGGGTCCGACTCTAATTTTTAGATTATGTCCCTAGTCCTAGACTCTTCAACCAGTACAAAAAGTTTCTCGTAGAATCCTAGAACGGTTACAGAACAGAAGGAGGCCATTCAGCCTGTTATGTCTGGGTTGGCCCTCTTTATCTACCCTTTCTGTTCCTCTTAATATCTTAAAAACTACAATCACATCACTGCTTAATCTTTGAAACTCCAGCGAATGCAGTCCTATTTTGTGTAATCTTTCCTGATAATTGAACCCTTGGAGTCTAGATTTCATTCTAGTAAAGCTTTATTGCATTCCCTCCAAGCCCAATATATTATACCTAAGGTGTGTTGCCCAGAATGGCTCCAACACAGATCCTTGCAGAAATCCACTAATCACATCCTGTCAATTATTGTACCTGCCCATTATCTCTACTCTCTTTGTCTTCTAGCTGTTTTCTAACCGGCTTAATGATTTGCCTTCAGTTCCATAGGCTTCAACTTTAGCTAACAATCTCTCATGAAGGACTTTATTAAATGCCTTCTGGAAGTCCATATAATCAACATCCATAGGCATTTCCTTCACTTCTACTTTAGTCACCTCTTCAAAATATTCAATTAGGTTTGATTTCACATTTGATTTTTTTTGGTTTTCTTTCTTTGGTGTTCTGAATTCTTTCTGGTACCTTTTACAAAAAGGTGGAAAACTTCAGTTATTTGGTCTGTCGGCCACCATATGTTCTGGCTGATCCTGTCTCAAACAGCATGCTGTCCTAGTGTTTATATTTGGTGAAAGTTGCACTGTCTTCTGGATGCAGCTGCTAAAACCACTTCTGCAATTGATGGCAAGGAAACTGAACAAGCAGGGTGTAAAGCTGCTGCATTCCCAGCTGGTGGCAAGCTGTCCTGCAGTCAGGGAGCATTCTTGGATTGCTCTCCATTGTTAAGCAGCCTTTCAGGGTTAGGGGGAATCTTCCTATTAGGTAAATAGTTGATCTTTTCAGTTAAATCTTTTATGTAAAAATTGGGAATACATTATATACAAGTGAAGAGGGCACACCATAGAATGCACACCTCTGCCAAGGTGTGTTAACTCAACATTATTACAATTATACAGCTCTCCCTTGAGGCTTTTCCCTGCTTAGTTGATGTCCTGTAAATACAAAACTGAAAAAAGAAATATTTTTATCAAGAGCTTTCAGATAGTAGACTCATCTGAATCTCAGTAATATAAGTAAGAGAGGTTAAGTGCAGAGGCATGGATTGCAGCTGGTACTGAGTTTACTTATTGTGAGTTTGTTGAGTAAGGGGGTTTGGTGAGGAGGGGAGGGAGGTGCTCTTTTTTCCTTTTTCTATCTTTCTCGGCCTCTAGGCAACCAGGAGTTGAAACGCTGCACAAGAGGGCTAAAATTGAAAAAAATCAAGAGTGACAGCACAGGAGAAACATAAGTTCATTGGTTGGTGAGAAACTGCTGTTAGGGAGTGTGTTTAAGTAGCTGAAAGTTAGAAATGTGCATTCATTTTAAAAGAAGTAGCTACTTAGATTTAAGTAAGAATCACAAGCAATAGGGAAGTAAAGTTAAGTCAAGGCCAGGTAAAATAAAGTACTGTAAGTAAACCAAAGTAAAATAAAGTAAACATAAGGAAGTAAATTGAAGCCATGTCAGGATAACTTGGCAGTGTGGAATGCGAGTCCTGTATAGTGTGTGAAATCGTGAACACTACTGGTGTCCTAGATGACCACAGGAAGTGTCACCAGCTGCAGAAACTTGAGCTCTGGGTTTCAGACTCGAGTGGCAGCTAGAATCACTGGCACATCCACAAGGCTGAGAGCTATGTGGATAGCATATTCAGAGAGGTGGTCATACCACAGCTTAGGAGCCTGGTAGCAGAAAGGGAATGGGTGACCACCAGGCAATCCAAGAGAACTAGGCAGGTAGTGCAGGAGTCCCCTAGGGTCTTGCTCACCAATTAGTTTTCCATTTGGATTCAGCAAGGGCTTTGGTTACTCAGAGGAGTGCAGTCAGAACCAAACTTGTGGCACCACAGGTGGCTCTGCTGTATAGGAGGAGAGGAAGAAGAAAGGAAGAGCAGTAGTAATAGGGGATCCATTAGAGGAATAGTAGGCATTTCTGTGGCTATAGACATGACTCCAGGATGGTGTGTTGCTTCCCTGGTGCCAGGTCATGGATGTCATGGAGCAGCTGCAGGCAATTCTTCTGGGGCAAAGTGATCAGCCAGAGGTCATGATCTATGTTGGTACCAATGACTTAGGTAGAAGAGGGGATGAGGTCCTGAAAGCAGATTTTGGGGTACTAGGAAGGAGATAAAAAAAAGCACGACCTCTAAAGCAGTAATCTCATGATCACACCCAGTCCCATGTGCTAGTAAGCATAGCAATAGGAGAATTGAGTGATTGAACATGTGGCTGGAAAGCTGGTATAGGAGGGAAGGTATCAGTTTTCTGAAGCATTGGGACCGGTTCTGGGCAAGGTGGAACCTGTACAAGCCAGACCGTCTACACCTGAACAGGACTGGGATGAATATCCTCATAGGGAGATTTGCTAGCGCCGTTGGGAAGGGGGTTTAAACTAGATTGGCAGGGGATTGGGAACCTGAGGGCAAATTCAGAGCAGGGAATGGGAGTTGGAAAATTAGTGAATGATTCTGAAGAAACACAGGTTAATAAGTGTACAGCATTGGAATTTGGCAGTATTAAGAGATATATATGTAAATGCAAGAAGAATAGCAAATAAAGCCGAGGAGTTGAGGACACGGATACATACAAATTAGGAGTAGGCCACACAGCCCCTCGAGCCTGCTCCACCATTCAATAAGATCATGGCTGATCTGAATGTAACTTCAACCCTACATACCTGCCTACCCCGATAACCTTTCACCCCCTTGTTAATCAAGAATCTATCTAGTTCTGCCTTAAAAATGTTCAAAGACTCTGCTTCCACCACTTTTTGAGGAAGGGTGTTCCAAATATTCACAACCCTCTGAGAGAAAAAATTTCTCCTCATCTCTGTCTTACATGAGCAACCCCTTATTTTTAAACAGTGACCCCTAGTTCTAAATTCTCCCACAAGAGGAAACATCCTCTCCACATCCACCGTGTCAAGACCCCTCGGGATCTTAAAGGTTTCAATTAAGTCGCCTCTTACTCTTATAAATTCCAGTGGATACAAGCCTAACCTGTCCAGCCTTTCCTCATAAGACAACCCGCCCATTCCTGGTATTAATCTAGTAAACCTTCTCTGAACTGCTTCTAACGCATTTACATCTTTCTTTAAATAAGGAGACCTCATTGTACACAATAACCCAGATGTGGTCTCACCAATGCCCTGTACAACTGAAGCATAACCTCCCTTCTTTTGTAATCAATTCCCCTCACAATAAATGATATTCTATTAGCTTTCCTAATTACTTGCTGTACCTGCATACTAACCTTTTGTGATCCATACACTAGGACACCCAGATCACTCTGAATCTCAGAGTTCTGCAATCTCTCACTATTTGGATAATAAGCTTTTTTTTAATTCTTCCTGCCAAAATGAACGATTTCACATTTGCCCACATTCTACAGCACTTGCCGGATCTTTGCCCACTCGTTTAACCTACCTATGTCACTTTGTAGCTTCCTTCCAACCTCTTCACAATTTACTTTCCTATCTATCTTTGTGTCGTCAGCAAATTTAGCAACCATTCCTTTGGTCCCTTCACCCAAGTCAGTTATATAAATTGTAAAAGTTTGAGGCCCCAGCACTGATCCCTGTGACACACCACTCATCACATCCTGTCAACCAGAAAAAGACCCATTTATGCCAACTTTCTGCTTCCTTTTAGTTACCCTCTTACTGACTATGCAGAGCCTCCTTCCTCATCCTGCCTAGATAGATACATGGCAGAATAATATCGTCGCTATAATGGAAACTTGGCTTAAAGAGAGGCAAAAATAGCAGCTCAACATCCCTGGTCATAGAGTTTTCAGGCAGGATAGAGAGAGGGGTGAAAAAGGTGGGGCTGTAGCATCATTGGCTAAAGAATGAATTACAGCTGTGAGGAGGGATGATATACTAAATGAAACATCAAATGAGGCCATGTAAGCTGAGCTCAGAAATAATGGGGCAGCCACACTGCTAGGAGTGTACTATAGACCCCCAAATAGTGGAAGGGAGTTGGAAGAGCAAATATGTAGGCAAATTTCTGAGTGCAGAAACAATAGGGCAGTAATTGTTGGAGACTTCAACTGCTCTAATATCAATTGGGATACAAAAAGTGTGAAGGGTGTAAAATTCTTGAACTCCATTCAAGAAAAATTTTTAGCCACCATGTAACAAGCCCAATGAGAAGAGGCGCAATTCTAGATTTAGTCTTAGGAAATGAAGCTGGGCACATGCATGAAGTAGCAGTGCGGGATCATTTTGGAGATAGTGACCGTAATACAGTTAGATTAAGCATCATTATGGAAAAAGATGAAGATAGAACAGGGGTAAAAGTTCTAAATTGGGGGAAGACAAATTTTACAAAGCTGAGAGGTGAATTGGCGAAAGTGGACTGGATACAGCTACTAGAAGGGAAAACAGTGTCAAATCAGTGGGAGGCATTCAAAAGCGAGATTCTACGGGCACAGTGTAGACATGTCCCCACAAAGAAAAAGGGTGGTACTGCCAAATCTTAGAGGCCCTGGTTATCCAGGAACATTCAGGGTAAGATAAAGCAGAAAAAGAAAACTTATGACAGTCACAAAAAGCTTAATACTGTAGGAAGCCTAGCGGAGTGTAGAAAGTACCGGGTGAAATAAAAAAGGAAATTAAGGAAGCAAAGAGAGGATATGAAAAATATTGACAGGTAAAAGCAAAGAAAACCTAAAGATGTTTTACCTGTACATTAAGAGCAAGAGAATAACTAAGGAAAGGGTAGGGCCTATCAGAGATGTACATGGTAACTTATGCACTGATGCAGAAGATGTGGGCAGGGTACTCAATGAGTACTTTGTCTCTGTCTTCACTAAGGACAGGGATGATGCAGACATTCTTGTTAAAGAGGAGAAGTATGAAATACTAGGTACAGTAACCATAATGAGAGAGGAAGTACTGGAGAGACTGACATCCTTGAAGGTGGATAAATCACCAGGACTAGTTAAATTGTATCCCAGGCTGTTAAAGGCACCCAGGGAGGAAAGAGCAGGTGCTCTGAGGATCATTTTCCAATCCTCACTAGATACAGGTGTGAGGTATTTTAGGATTGGAGGTCTGTAAACATTGTACCATTATTTAAAAAGAGTGCAAGGGATAGGCCAGATAATTAAAGGCTGGTCAGTCTGACTTCAGTGGTGGGAAAATTATTGGAATCAATTCTGAGACAGAGCATAAACTCACTTAGGCATGGATTGGTCAGGGAGAGTCAGCATGATTTTAGGGGAAGATCGTGTCTGTCTTCCGCAAAAAAGTTGATTAAGTTAGCAACAAGGAGGGTTAATAAGGATAGTGTAATGGATGTTGTCTACATGGATTTTAGTAAGGCATTTGATAAGGTCCTACATGGCAGACTGATCAAAAAAGTGAAACCCCATGGGAAACAGGGAAGTTGGGTTCAAAATTGTATCAACAGCAGGAAACTAAGGGTAATGGCCGATGGATGTTTTTGTAAATGGAAAGCGGTTTCCAGTGACATTCCACAGGGCTTAGTGTTGGGGCCCTTGCTGTTTTTGTGTACATTAATGATTTGGACTTAAATGTGGGAGGCATGATTGGGAAATTTACAGATGACACAAAGATTGGCTTTGTAGTTGATAATGAAGAGGATAGCTGTTGTCTCCAGAATGATATCAATGGTTTGCTTGAGTGGGCAGAAAAGTGGAAAATGAAATTCAATGCAGAGAAGTGTGAGGTGATGCAATTGGGGAGGGCAAACAAAGCAAGGGAATACTCAAGGAGGAGAGTGTGAAAGGAGGACCCTGGGACTGGGCAGTCAGCAGCACTGAGAGGAGAGCGGACCTGCGTGAGAAGGGCAGCAGTGGCAGGAGATAACTGGCAGCAGAGAGAGAGGCCCAACACATGGGAGAGTGGACCTGTCTGAGAAGGACATCGGCGGGAAGAGATAAAAACCGGCATCAGAGAGGGAGACCCAGCACAGGGAGAGCAGACTTGTGTGAGAAGGGCAGCGGCGGTGGGAGATAAAAACCGGCGGCAGGGAGGGAGACCCAGCACACGTAGAGTGGACCTGCGTGAGAAGGGCAGCAGCGATGAGAGATGAAAATGGGTGGCAGAGAGGGAAGCCCAACACACGGAGAGCGGACCTGCTTAGAAGAGCAGCAGTGGTGGGAGATAAAAACTGGCAGCAGAGAGCCCCTTCAACCTGCTTCTACTTGTCAGAGCTGAAGTGTGACGTCAAAGGAAAACAGGTAGGTGATTGGTAGGTATCTCTTCCGTGTCTCTTTTGATTGGCCAAGTAGTTTAAATCAGGAGCGGCTATTACAGCTAAAGAGTACAGTTAAGAAATTCACTTTTAAAATATTTAACATCCAAATTAGTTATTTAAATTGAATAGAGATGGCTGGGCAGGTGATGTGTTGCAGCTGTAGCATGTGGGTGCTGGTGGACACCGGTGCGATCCACAGTTACCACAACTGCAACAAGTGTTGGCTGCTCGAGGAACTTCAGCTCAGAGTTGATGAGCTGGGGTCCAAGCTGCGGACACTGCGACACTTCAGGGAGGGGGAGAATTACCTGGACACTGTTTCAGGAAACAGTCACACCCCTTAGATTAATGACGTCAAATCTGGGCCGTAGTCAGGGAAGGAGGGCATGACTGCGAATGAGGCAGGTATAGGGATCCAGGATTTAGCTTTGGAGGAGCCTCAGCCAGTGCCCTTGTCCAATAGGTAGGACGTTTCTTGCTCCCGGTGTGGACGAGGGTACAGGCTGTAAGGAGGATGAGTGAATGACCACAGCACCATGATACAGAGCGGGGTTTTAAAGGAAGTGGCTACAGATATAGTGGAGGCATTGGTTGGAATATTCCAGAACTCATTGGATCCCGGGAGGGTCCCAGCGTATTGGGAAATCAAGAAGGGAGGGAGACAAAAAGCAGGAAACTATAGGCCAGTCAGCCTAACATCTGTCCTTGGGAAAATGCTAGAGTCCCATTATTAAGGAAGAAATAGCAGGACGTTTAGAACAGCTTAACGCAATCAAACAGAGTCAACATGACTTTGTGAAAGGGAAATCGTGTTTGACAAATGTGCTAGAGTTCTTTGAGGATATAACAAGCAGAGTTGATAAAGGGGAACGGTAGATGTTGTGTATTTGGATTTCCAGAAAGCATTCAATAAGGTGCCACATAAAAGGCTATTGCACAAGATAGGACCTTGTGGTATTGGGGTAATGTATTAGCATGGATTGAGGATTGATTAACACACAGAAGACAAGAGAGTCGGGATTAATGGGTTTTTTTCAGGTTGGAAAGACGAAACTTGTGGAGTGCCACAAGGATCAGTCCTAGGGCTTCAATTATTTGCTATCTATAATGACTTGGAGGAGAGGGCAGAGAGTAATGTATCCAAATTTGTTGATGATACAAAAATAGGTGGGAGGGCATGTTCTGATGAGTAAATAAGGAATTTGCAAGGGGATATAGATAGGTTGAGTGAGTGGACAAAAACTTGGCAGATAGTTTAAAGTAGGAAAGTGTGGGGTCATGCACTTTGGTAGGAAGAATCAAAAGCAGACTATCATTTAAATGGAGAGAGACTCCAAAAAAGTGCAGCACAGAGGAATCTGGGAGTTCTTGAGCATGAAACACAAAAAGTTAGCATGCAGGTGCAGCAAGTGATTAAGAAAGCAAATGGAATTCTGGCCTGTATTGCTAAGGAGTTGGAGTTTAAAAATAGGGAAGTCTTGTTACAACTGTACAGGGTGTAGGTGAGGCCGCACCTAGAGTACTGTGTACAGTTTTGGTCCTTGTATTTAAGAAAGGATATACTGGCATTGGAGGCAGCTTAAAAGAGATTCACTAGGCTGATTCCTGGGATGAAGGGGTTGACTTATCAAGAATGGCTAAACAGGTTAGGTCTTTATTCATTAGAGTTTAGAAGAATGAGGGGTGATCTTATTGAAGCGTAGAAGATTCTAAGGGAGCTTGACAGGGCAGATGTTGAGAAGATGTTTCCACAAGTGGGGGAATCTCAAACTAGGGGACATAGTTACAGAATAAGGAAACACTCATTTAAAACTTGAGTTGTGAAGGAATTTCTTCTCTCAGAGGGTAGTGAATGTCTGGAATTCTCTACCCCAGAGAGTTGTGGAGGCTAGATCACTGAGAGTATTTAAAGAGGAGGTAGATAGATTTTTGAAATATCGGGGAGTTGAGGTCTCTGAGGAGCTGGCACAAAAAAAGGAGTTGATGCCTAGGGCCGATCAGCCATGATCTTATTGAATGGCAGGGCAGGCTTGAGGGGCTGAATGGCCTACTCCTATTTCTTATGTTCAATAAATGGGAGGATATTGAGAGGAGTTGATGAAATGAGAGATCTTGGAATACATATCCACAGGTCCCCGAAGATGGCAGGACAGTGGATAAGATGGTAAAGAAAGCATATGGAATGCTTTCCTTTATTGGCTGAGGTATTGAATACAAAAGCACAGTTGTATTGATGGAATTGTATAAAATGCTGGTTAGGCCACAGCTAAAATTTTGTGTATAGTTCTGGTCACTACATTACAGGAAGGACATAATTGCTCTGGAGAGATGCAGAGGAGATTTACAAGAATGCTGCCAGGGCTTGAAAATTGCAGCTATGAAAAAAGATTGAATACGCTAGGGTTTTTTTCCTTCGAACACAGGAGGCTGAGGAGTGACCTAATTGAGGTGTACAAAATTGGTCTATTTAGGGTAGACCGAAAAGACCTGTTTTCCCTAACAGAGGGGTCAATTACCAGGGGTATTTAAGATGATTGATAGAAGGATTAGAGGGGACATGAAGAAAATCTTTTTCACCCAGAGGGTGGTGGGCATTTGGAATTCACTGTCTGAATTGCTGGTTGGGGCTGAAACACTCAACTCATTTAAAACATTCCTGGAGCCGCACCTGAAGTGCTGTAACCTGCAAGGCTACGGACCAGGTGCTGGAAAGTGATTTGAAAATAAGCGGCTAGTTTCTTTTTTTCCTCTTTTTACGCTGGTGCAGACACGATAGGGTGAATGGCCTCTTTCTGTGCCATAACTTTTCTGTGGTTCGATCTCACTGGGGAAGCTTTAGGCCAATCCATATTCAACAACCTATTCTGAAAACTCTGCTCACATTTTGACAGCTGTGACAAATTTCACTACATCGGCTAAGACAATCAACAACATACCTAAAGAATCAACAACATTCAAAATAAAACAACCCACAAAATTCTTTTAAAAAGGTCAGTTTGCCCTATCTCCCAACCTTAAAGGATTTTGTAAATTCCAGGAAACTGGGTTCGTTTCTTTGAAATTGTCCATTCATTTTGAGATATATAAGACCATAAGACTTAGGAGCAGAAGTAGGCCATTTGGCCTATCAATTTTGCTCCGCCATTCAATGAGACTATGACTGATCTGATAATCCTCAACTCCACTTTCCTGCCTTTTCCCCATAACCCTTGATTCCCTTACTGATTAAAAATCTGCCCATCTCAGCCTTGAACATGCTTAACAACCCAGCCGCTAAAGCCCTCTGCAGTAAAGAATTCCACAGATTGACTACCCTCTGAGAGAAGAAATTCCTCCTCATCTCTGTCTTAAATGGGCGACCCCTTACTCTGAGATTATGCCTTCTGGCCCTAGACTCTCCCACAAGGGGAAACAACCTCAGCATCTACCCTGTCAAGCCCCCTAAGAATCTTATATGTTTCAATAAGGTCGTCCCTCATTCTTCTAAACACCAATGAGTACAGGCCCAACCTACTCAAGCTCTCTTCATAAGAAAAGCCCTCCATACCTGGATTCAACCAAGTGAATCTTCTCTGGACTGCCTCCAATGCCAGTATATCTTTCCTTAGATAAGGGGACCAAAACTGTTCACAGTATTCCAGGTGCGATCTAACTAGTGCCTTGTATAGTTTTAGCAAGACTTCCCTATTTGTATACTCCATTCCCTTTGAAATAAAGGCCAACATTCCATTTGCCTCCCCTATTACCTGCTGAACTTGTATGCTAGATTTTTGTGATTCATGTACAAGGAACCCCAGATCGCTCTGTGTTGCAACTTTCTGCAGTCTTTCTCCATTTAAATAATATTCGGCTCCTCTATTCTTCCTGCCAAAGTACATAACCTCACATTTTCTAATATTATATTCCATCTGCCAAGTTTTTGCCCACGCACTTAACCTGTCTATTTCCCTCTGTAGACTCTGTGTCATCCTCACTGCTTGCCTTCCCACCTATTTTTGTGTCACCCGCAAACTTGGTGATAGTACATTCCCTTCCCTCATCCATGTCATTAATAGAAATTGTAAATAATTGTGGTCCCAGCACTGATTCCTGTGGCACTCCATTAGTTACAGGTTTCCACCCTGAAAATGCCCCCCTTATCCCACTCACTTAACCTGTCTATTTCCCTCTGTAGACTCTGTGTCATCCTCACCGCTTGCCTTCCCACCTATTTTTGTGTCATCCGCAAACTTGGTGATAGTACATTCCCTTCCCTCATCCATGTCATTAATATATATTGTAAATAATTGTGGTCCCAGCACTGATTCCTGTGGCACTCCATTAGTTACAGGTTTCCACCCTGAAAATGCCCCCCTTATCCCAACTCTCTGTCTTCTATTAGTTAGCCAATCCTCTATCCATGCTAATATACTATCCCGAACACCATGGGCATTTATCTTATTAAGTAGCCTTATGTGCGGTAGCTTATCGAATGCCTTTTGGAAATCCAAATATGTTACATCTAGTGGTTCCCCTTTATCTATCCTGCTTGTTACCACCTCAAAGAATTCTAATAAATTTGTCAGGCATGATTTCCCTTTCATGAAGCCATGCTGACTCAACTTGATTATATTATGCATTTCTAAATACTCTGCTATTTCATCCTTTATAGTAGACTCTAACATTTTCCCAATAACAATATATTGTTTACAGATAAACAGACTAACAAACAGGGATGAAAAGATTACCTTTGCTCACCCTCAGTGGGCAATGAAAAGATAATACATTTCCACATAGACTTTAAGGATTGTGATTCATGAAAGTAATCAGTGGGTTTGTAAATGAAGTCTTGCAGTTTTGATTTGAGGAGTGATGAAGAAATGTGTAGAAGTTATCATTTAGAATATGAAAAATTGTAAGTTTGAATTTACACTGATTTTCTTCCTCCCAAAAAAAAGGTTAAGAACTTATTGATGTCGCAACATGGTTATGAAGAATCTGCTGCTGACCTGGTTATTGAGAAGTTTAATACTAAGTTAGGGAAAGAGCATGCTAATTCCTCTACCAAGATAGATATCGATGAAGAACGCACATTATTTTTGGAATTGGCTATACAAGAAACAAATGGGCATAAACCAGACCAGGGTTTGGCTACTGAATGTTATATACTGTGGAAAAGTACAAGACTCCAAAACATCCACATCCCGGATGAGGTGCAGGCCATGTTGAGGGAGCTGCATCAGTCTTACAAGCTGCTTTTATTAACCAATGGGAGTTCCTCAGTACAACGGGAGAAGATTAATGTTTGTCAGTGCGAGCAGTACTTTGACCTGATAGTTATAGGCGGTGAACACCAGGAGCAGAAACCAGCTCGCTCTATTTTCCAGGAATGTTTCAGGCTCTTGGGAGTGAAACCTGATGCCTGCGTGATGATCGGTGACAATCTAAAGACAGACATTGAAGGCGGGGTGAATGCTGGTGTTTGTGCAACTATCTGGATAAACAACAATAATGGGAAACTTGACAGAGAGAGTGCAGTGCCTGACTATACTGTGAAATCTGTACTAGATGTTAAGGATATTTTGGAAAATATTAAATGTAAATTTTAACTGGAAATAGTAATTTCCTCCTGTTTGTGTACTTTGCACAATTTGAATGGGAAAATTGTTTAGAAATAAAAGTTTATGGATGGCTTCTGTAGATTTTCTATCTTAATTATTCGTGGGGATGGGGGCACGGTTTTGTGGGCAACATCTAAGTCTACAAGAAAATCACACTGTTACCTAAATGAAATAATAAGTAATTTAATTGTTCTACAAAAACAGAATTTAAAAAATATTTTAGTGGATAGTGGATCCTAATCTGTTAATTTTTAAAACCTAATGGTGGAAGATATATAATTGCTTTGGACATTTTTTAAACTTAGTACTGAAAGTTTTACAAATGTTTTGAACACTTTTCTTAAAAAAAAGTATGTGGGACTGTATTATTGTTGTTTCTGATATCAAAGCTAATATTCAATTTACAAATAAAATCAACTAGAATAGGAAGCTAAATTATTTTAGCTCTTCAGAACATTTATTTTGTTTTTAGAATGTATTGTCAGGCAGCAGTTAATTTGTAGAAATTATCAAGAAATGCAACACCGTCCAAAACCAATGTTCAAATATAGCAGATCAGAATGGATGTCATTCGTATTTTATTTGGTGTGATCTAAGTTCTGATAGGATTGTAAGAGACTCTGCAAATTTGTTTTAATTTCCATCTTAAAAGCTCGGGTGTTCCATGTTTAGGATTTCAAGCCGCAGTATCGTGGTAACTGAAATGCCTTCTCCCTAACTGTGTGATGGTGTTTTAGTGCCAAGCTCTATTGACCAAGAGGCACCAGATTCAAGCTGATGTCAGCCAGATTAGAGGTTGGACATTGGGTGGTTGGGCACAGGATAGAGGGACCAAGTTATTGTGCAGCTCCTCCACTGAGAACGGGATTGCGATGGCATATGGTAATTTCCATGATTGAATCATCTGCCAACAATTATTGTCCAGACCAAATGATAAATAGGGTAGAGTGGAGTGATTTTTTTTTTAAATCTCCCTGAAATTGCGTACAGTTCCACACAGTTATTTCAAGTGGGTTTAGGCCCTAATGATTGACTGATGGGTTATAAGGTTCGAGAAAAATCATGAACTATAGAATGAAGACATTACATTGTGGGAGGGGAAATTCAGGTGGAACATAAACCTGTAATGGCTGGGGTAAAAATAATACAAAGCAAAGTATGGTTTCAAAATGGGATTATCAACCTACACTGTTCTCTTAATTGACGAGTTTATTTAAAAAAAACTTGAAATTACTTGTACAGGGTGTTATATTTATGTTCCCATTGCTGTTGTGTCTGCATCATGTAGTGTGTCACAAATAAAATGTGAAATTTAAATCAAACAGCTTTTAATGCACTAATGGCTCAAATTTATTTGTCTGGAAATGACAATGCAGTTATTTTGAGGCAGGAAAGGAGCCTGTTGAATTTTTGAATCCAATCTAATAATAAATGTGTACATTAAAATTGTCTTGAGATACATGTGGATAATGTTTTCATCCGAAACAAAAAATAAAGTTTTTCATTCATTGTTTGTATCCCTTTGACAGATAATTAAATATTTCTACAAGTGTGATCATGACATTTTATTTGAAAGCTCACTCAGCATTCCAGTGAAGGAGAAGCTTAACTTGATCAGTTCAGTAACAAGGCACACTTAAAAAGAAAACAGCTAAGAAGAAACATTCAGTAAATTAAAATGTCACTTGTACCGTTTATCAGCATGTCTTATACTAATTTCTTCTTCCCCATCTCTGATATACAGGCAGGGGCGTACATTTTCTTCAGGGATGGCCTTGCTGGATATCTAACAGACACAACATGCTTGTGGTGCTCTTCACCTGTGTGGAAACAGGCCAGGTGTACTGGTTAGACACTAGAGCAAAAGCTAGGTAGCATTGCCACTCCTCCTGGATTGCCAGGAAGTCTCCTGGAATAGAGGTTTGCTCTCTGGCCATTAATATTAGCAATCAAGTTATTGTGCAGTTCCTCCTTCGCTGAGAACAGGATTGCAATGGCTTATGGTAATATCCATGATTGAATTATTTGCCAACAATTATTGTCCAGACTAAATGATAAATTGGGTAAAGTGCAGTGAATTTTTTTTTAAAAGCTCCCTGAAATTTAAAGCTGGAGTAAAGTTCCACACGGTTATTTCAAGCGGGTTCAGGCTCCCTAATGATTGACTGATGGGTTATACGGTTCAAGAAAAATCATGAAATATAGAATGAAGATATTACATTCTGGGAGAGGAAACTGGGGTGGAACATGCAGAGAACAGGCCCCTACATATAAATGTATGTCACTGAAGCCAGACAGATGGTTGAGGTGGTGGTGGGCGAGCATTTTAGCGATAGCGACCACAACATGGTACAGTTTAAGTTTGTTATGGACAAAGAAATCGACAAGTTGCAAAAAATGTTTTGGATTGGGGGAGAGTGTATTTTAGTAAAATAAGGCAGGATCTGGCCAAGGTAGACTGGGAACAATTACTTGTGGGGAAATTTACAGAGGAACAGTGGGGGGTGTTCAAAAAGAAAATGGGTACACGCTCAACATGTTCCCTGTAGGGTGATAGGAAGGAATAACAAGCCCAGAGAACCATGGATGACCAGAGATATTCAGGTTACGATGAGAAGGAAAAGAAAGGCTTTTAGCAGGTACAAGGGAAGCAAATCAGCAGAGGCATTAGTGGAGTACAGACAGTGCAGGGTGGAGCTTAAGAAAGCAATTAGGAGAGCAAAGAGGGGATATGAGAAAGCTCTAGCTGGTAAAAGTAGGGAAAATCCCAAGATTTTCTATAAATATATCAATGGGAAGAGGATAACCAGGAAAAGAGTAGGGATCAAGGGGGCAATCTATGGGTAGAGCCAGAGGACATCGCTAGAATGTGGAATGAATGCTTCACGTCCATCTTCACCTAAGAGAATGAGGATGATGGTATCGAACTTGGGGAGAGAGACTGCAAGGTTCGTGAGCAAATTGGTATAGGGAATGCAAGGCATTGGAGATGTTAGCAGGCTTAAAAGTGGACAAATCTCCAGGTCTGGATGATTTGTGTCCCAGACTGCTGAGGGAGGCAAGGGAGGAGATCGCAGGGGCTCTGACCCAAATTTTAATTCTTCTCTGGCCACGGGAGAGGTGCCAGCGGACTGGAGAACAGCTAATGTGGTTCTGCTATTTAAGAAGGGTTGTAGAGATAAGACAGGGAACTACAGGCCAGTGACTCACAGGTCAGTGGTAGGGAAACTATTGGAGAAAGTTCTGAAGGAGAGTATCTATCTCCACTTGGAGAGGCAAGGTTTCATCAGGGATAGTCAGCATAGCTTCGTCAGAGGGACGTGCGTAACAAGTTTGATTGAATTTTTTGAGGAGGTGACCAGGTGTGTAGATGAGGGTAGTGCAGTTGATGTAATTTATATGGATTTCAGCAAAGCCTTTGACAAGGTCCCATATGGGAGACTTCTAAAGAAGCCAAATGCACATGGGATACAGGGTAATTTGATAAGGTGAATTTAAAATTGGCTTAGTTGTAGGAGGCAGAGGGTGATGACAGAAGGATGCTTTAGTGACTGGAAGCCAGTGTCCAGTGGCGTACACAGGGATCTGTGCTTGGTCCTCTATTATTTGTCATTTATATAAACGACATAGATGACTATGTGGGGGGTAGGATTAGTAAGTTTGCGAATGACACAAAGATTGGCCGGGTGGTTAACAGTGAGGTTGAGTGTCTTGGGCTACAGGAAGATATAGATGGGATGGTCAAATGGGCAGATAAGTGGCAGATGGAATTTAACCCTGAAAAGTGTGAGGTGATACACTTTGGAAGGAGTAATTTGACAAGGAAATATTCAATGAACGGCATGACACTAGGAAGTTCTGAGGAACAAAGGGACCTTGGCGTGTGTGTCCATAGATCTCTGAAGGCAGAGGGGCATGTTAGTGGGGTGGTGAAAAAGGCATATGGGACACTTGCCTTTATCAATTGAGGCGTAGATTACAAAAGTAGGGAGGTCATGTTGGAGTTGTATAGAACCTTAGTGAGGCCACAGCTGGAGTACTGTGTGCAGATCTGGTCGCCACGTTATAGGAAGGATGTGATTGCACTGGAGGGGGTGCAGAGGAGATTCATCAGGATGTTGCCTGGGATGAAACATTTAAGTTATGAAGAGAGGTTGGATAGATGGGTTGTTTTTGTTGGAGCAGAGAAGACTGAGGGGCAACCTGATCGAGGTGTACAAGATTATGAGGAGCATGGACAGGGTGGATAGAGAGCAACTGTTCCCCTTAGTTGAAGGGTCAGTCACAAGGGGGCATAAGTTCAAAGTGAGGGGCAGGAGGTTTAGGGGGGATGTGAGGAAAAACCTTTTTACCCAGAGGGTGGTGATGGCCTGGAATGCCTTATTTTAAGGAGCTGGGAAATTAAAAGGTTTTTTTTAGTTAATAAGGGTTACGTAAAGCATTTAAGTGAATTCCCCTATATTTAAGTGACATAAGCAGAAGAGAAGTAAGTAGCTGGTGAGTCCTTTTTTAGTAAGTTTTATTATCTTAGAGAAATGGCAGGACAGCTCCAACCTTCCATATGCACATTCTGTGCCATGTGGGAACTCCCAAGACGCTTCCAGTGTCCTGAATAACCATATGTGTAGGAAGTGTCATCAGCTGCAGTGCATTTGTAAGGTTTAGAACTTCGTGGAGAATATGTTTATAGTTGTGGTCACAGTCCTGCTTAAGAGAATGCAGAAAGAGAGGGAATGGGTGACCACCTGGCAATCGAGAAGAAACAGGCAGGTGGTGCAGGAGTCCCCTGAGTGCATCTCATTCTCCAACCAATATTCATTTCTGAATACTGATGAGAATGATGGTTCATCAGGGGATTGCAGCTAGAATCAAGTCCATGGCACCCATAGCAGACTCAGCTATGTAGGGTGGCAATGAGGACACGAGAAAAGTAGTAGAGAGAGGAAATTCAATATGTAGGGGAACAGGCAAGTGTTTCTGCAGGTGTGAATCCAGTTTGCCTCCCTGGTGCTGGGATGAAGGATGTCACAGCAGCTGCAGTGCACCCTGAGGGGGTAAGGTGAACAGCCAGCAGTCATGATCCATATCGGTACCAATAACATCGGTAGAAAAAGGGAAGTCGTCCTGCAGTCAGAATTTAGGAACTAGGTAGGAAATTAACAAGCAGGACCTTAAATTAGTCATCTCTGGATTACTCCCAGTGTCACATGCAAGTGAGTATAAAAGTAGGAGGATAAAGTAGACGATTGTGTTCCTGGAAAAAGCATGCCGGAAGGAGGGCTTTAGATTTCTGAAACACTGGGACCAATTCTGGGGGCGGTGGGACCTGTACAGGCCAGATTGGTGGCACATAAAAAAAGCTGGGACCAATTTCCTTGTGGGACAATTTGCTAGTGCTATTGGGAAGAGTTTAAACTAAGTAAGCAGCAGTGTGGAAACCACGAGGTCATACTAGAGAAGAGCATCATGGTGCAAAGACTACTGGGAGTGAAGATACCACCAGAGTAGGAAATAGCAAGGTACTAGGTGGGTTCAGTGTAAGGTTGGAAAGTAATAACATCTAAATTTAGGGTCCTTTGCATCTGTGAATGCAGAGTGTGGTAAATAGGATTGGTGAATTGCAGGTGCAAATAGCCACATGGAAATATGATGATGTGGTGAGAATGGAGACCTGGCTCAAAGAAGTGCAGGGCTGGGTATTAAATATTTATTTTAAATATTTCCTGAACTGGAAAGATAAAGGAAGGAAAGAGGGAGGGTAGCAGGATTGATTAAGGAAGACATTGCAGGGCTGGAGAGAGAGGATGTTCCAGAGGAGTCAAGGACAGAATATATTTGGCTAGAGCTAAGGAACAAAAAAAGATACAATTACATTGCTCAGTGTAGTCTATAGGCCACCAACTAGTGGGAAAGATGTAGATAAACAAATTTGCAAGGAAATTACAGAGAGGTGCAAGAATTATAGGGTAGTTACAATGGGGGACTTTAATTAACTGAACATAGACTGGGATATTAGTACTGTAAAGGGCAGAGAGGGCTAAGAGTTCCTGGTGCGTGTTCAGGAAAAGTTTCTACCACAGTATGTTTCCAGACCAGCAAGAAAGGAGGCACTGCTAGACCTGGTTCTTGGGAATGAGGTGGACCATGGATCAAATGTCAGCAGGAGAACATTTAGGAGATTGTGATCATTGTATCATAAGATTTATGTTGGCTACAGAAAAGGACAAGGAACAATCCCGTGTAAATAATTAACTGGGGGAAAGCAAATTCCAGTGAGGTAAGAATGGATCTGACCCAGATAAATTGGAATCAAAGGTTGGCAGGCAATGCTGTAACTGAATAATAGGCTACCTTTAAAGAGATCATGCACAGTCAAGTTATATTCCATCGAAGGGGAAAGGTAGGGTAAACAAATACAGAGCTACCTGTACGGCAAAAGAGAGATTAAGATGAAGAAAAAATTTGTGCTTATGACAGACATCAGGTGGATAACACAACCGAGAACCACGCTGAATATAGAAGTTTCAGAGGGGAATTGAAAAAGCAAATAAGATAAGCAAATAGAGAGCCTGAGAAGAGACTGGCAGCTGACATAAAAGGGAATCCAAAAGTCATCTACAGACATATAAACAGTAAAAAGGTGGTAAAAGAAGGATTGGAGCCAATTAGGAACCAGAAAAGGGGATTTACATATGGAAGCAGGGGGCATGGCTGAGGTATTAAATTAATAATTTACATGTTTTTACCAAGGAAGAAGGTGCTGTGCAGGTCATGGTGAAAGAGGAAGTATATCAGACACTTGAAGGTTTAAAATTGATCAGTAGGAGGTAGCAGATTGGCTGTCCATACTGAAAGCTGATAAGGCACCAGGACCAGATGAGATGCATCCAAGGATATTGAGAGAAGTAAGAGTGAAAATTGCAGAGGCACTAGCCATAACCTTCCTCAGGCTCAGGGGCGGTGCCAGAGGACTGGAGAATTGCAAATATAACACCCTTGTTCAAAAATGGGGCTAGAGATAAGCCCAGCAGCCGTGGGCCAGTCAGTTTAACTTCAATGGTGGGGAAGCTTATAGAAATGATAATTTGGGACAAAATTAATAGTTACTTGGGTAAATGTGGGTTAATTAAGGAAAGCCAGCATGGATTTATTAAGAGCAAATCATGTTTAACTAACTTGCTTGAATTTTTGGTGAGGTAAGAGAAAGGGTTGATGAGGGTAATACTGTTGATGTAGTGCACACGGACTTTAAAAGGCATTTGATAAAGTGCTGAACAATAGACTTGTGAACAAAGTTAGAGTTCATGGAATAAGAGGGACAGTAGCAACATGGATATGAAATAGACTGAGTGACAGGAAACAGATAGTGGTTATCGGTTGTTTCTCACACTAGAGGAAGGTTTATAGTGGAGTTCCCAGGAGTTGGTGTTAGGACCCCTGCTCTTCCTGATATATATTAATGGCTTAGACCTTGGTGAGCAATAAAGGAGCCTTTCTACAACCATCCAGAGCTTTGGTGAGACCACATCTGGATTTCTGTGTGCAGTTTTGGTCTCCATATTTAAGGAAGGATATATTTGCATTGGAGGCAGTACAGTGAAGATTCACCAAATTGATCCCTGGGATGTAGGATGTTATCCAATGATGAGAGGCTGAGTAAATTGACCGTATATTCTCTGGAGTTTAGAAGAATGAGAGATGATCTCATTGAAACTTACAAGATTCTGAAAAGGCTTGATAGGGTAGATGCTGAGAGATTGTATCCGTTGGTGGGGGAATCTAAAATACTGGGGCACAGTCTCAGGATAAGGGGCTGATCATTTAGGACTAAGATGAGGAGAATTTACTTCACTCAAAGGGAATTGTGAATCTTTGGAATTCTCAACCCCAGAGGCCCGTGGATGCTCTATTGTTGAATACATTCAAGGCTGAGATAGACAGATATTTGGTCTCTCAAGGAATTGGGGGATATGGAGAACGGGTGGGAAAGTGGATTGAAGCCCAAGATCAACCACGATTGCATTGAATGGCGGAGCAGGTTCGACAGGCCATATGGCCAACTCCTGCTCCTATTTCTTGTGTTCTTATGTACAGGGCACAATTTCAAAATTTGTCGACAGTACAAAACCTGTATTGTCTTATTGTCAACTGTGAGGAAGATAGTGTTGTGGACAGGAGGGGAATTAATTTAAACAGCCCTGAGTTCTTCTCCTCACCACCAGTCCGTAAACAGAAAGGTGTTTTGATTTTGATTTCCTCCTTTGGCTTATTTTCCCCAAACCCTCAGTTTTGGTGTGGACAATTTCTATTAACAACTCCACAGAAAACTCAAGATAGGGTAAAGAGGAGGAGCTTATTTTACACACAAATGTAGAAAGAGGGTTTGCAATGCCCCCCTCCCCCACATCTTTTTTTCACTCATACAGTAAAAGAGGGATAAGGGAAAGAAAGAGATACAGGGTAAAGACCACAGAGAAAATAAAAATTATTGTTTCACATGAAACCAGAATTTCAGAGTTGGCAGGTTGAAGACTTATGCTGGATAATTCATTTTTCCAGTAGAGATGGCTTCCATGATGAGATGGGCACGTAGAGATGGTACAGAAGTTCAGAATTTCCAGAAGAAAGTGTAGATGGGGGCCAGGCATTCAGCTGGACCAAGCCCTTGTTGTGAGCTGCTGCTTCGTTGATGGAAAATGGCGATCTGCTTTTCAGCTCCACAAGGTAGGGTAACTGGTTCTCCCAGGGTGTCATGTGAAAAGGCGCCTTTTGTCTAGTTTCTTGATATGGTTAATGTTTCACCCGTTAATAATTTTAAAGGAGGGTTCAGGGTCCTTTGTCCCCGCAGACTGGCCATTTCTGTTGGCTGGGCCTGGCCTTAGAAATGTAAATGGCCTTTGTACAATTCCCTTGGAAGTTGGTCTCTGCAGTCATAAGGATCAATAGCGCCTCTTTAAAGATAATGAGGTGTCAGCTTCTCTGAATTCAAAATGATTCACTTCACACTTCTGATCTGCATTAAATTTAATCTGCCATTTGTCCACCTATTCCACCAACCTATCTATGTCCTTTTGAAGTTCCACACTATTGTCAGGGGGCTAAGACCTCGCTCTATTTTTTCTTATGGAGTATGTGTGTGTGTATATATATATATAAATAAATATGAGGAACTTGTTTTGGAAAATTTGAAGGACGTTGAATCTTGGACATTCTCCTTCCAGAGTTATAAGTTTAAAAGTCTGCAAGATTAATTTGAGGCTGTGAATATGCCATTCTTCAAGAAACCACGAATCAACAGACACATATCAAGCAGGGAACAGCTGAGAGGGAAGAGATACTTTGTATATCTAAGTTAAAGAACTGCTGTTGCTAGGCTATAGACGCTTGCTGATTGGTTAAAAACACCTGGCCTGAGAGAAGCATTCTCTGAATACTTGATTCTTTGACTCTCAGTCAGAGTGAGTGTGTGTGTACCTTAGAAACAGGTTGCAAGAAGGAGGCTCTTTCTCGCTCTCTCTGCCCCATCTTTGTGTTATATGCAGTCTAAAGTGAGTTAAACTTTCATCAGAAAAGTCTCATCAGAATAACTCATCTGTTTTTTTTTGAAAGTCTGCATAAGCAAAAGTCATCAAGGACAGTTTCACCAAAAATCCATCTGAAAGAACTTCCTGATCCATTGTGACCAGAAACCTACATTTGTTAGATCAACAGCATTGAGATCTTTTCGAATTTTATCCTTTTAAAAGAAACGTTCCCATACTCCAACCTCTGCAGGGGACTGTATTTGTTTTATCCTGCTTTTTGTTTGTGTGAGAGTGTATGGGGGTTCGAATATACATTTTTTTTTTAAAGGGGAAAAGTCATTACACTTCTAAACTACAATTTATATGTTAAGCAACTTTATAGCTTGTTTCAAAAAAGTTTGTTTATAATAAATCCATTTTTTTTTGTGTTTACTGAAAGAAGCCTGGTTAGTCTTTTAATGCTGGGAATAATAGTGTCAAAGGTAAACATTTGGCCAGTTTTGTGGGTGAGTTAGATTTTTAAACTGTTATTACTACCTGTTGAGAAGTCAGGCGAGAATTAACCGCGCAGTCCTCCCATCACGTCCGTAACAATAGCATCATGGTTAATTTATAAAATCTTTAAAACTGGACAAAGACTTAAAAATGACTGAAGCCATGACTGGCTATGACTCAAACAGAGAATACTTCGCTCAGGCCAAGTGTTTTTAACCAATCAGCAAGTGTTTTTAGCCTGGCAACAGCAGTTCTCTGTTAACTTAGATATACAAAATATATCTTCCCTCTCCGCTATTCCCTGCTGGACATATGTCTGCTGACCCGTGCTCTCTTGAAGAATGGCATATTCAAGTGATTCATTTTATAGGAAGAATGCAGAGAGGCAATATAAAGGGTGCAATTCTAAAACAGGTGCAGGTGCAGAGGGACCTGGGTATATATGTGCATAAATCATTGAAGGTGGGAAGACAGGTTGAGAGAGCAGTTAATAAAGCATATGACATCCTGGGTTTATCAATAGGGGCATAGACTACAAAAGCAAGGAAGTTATGTTCAACCTCCATAAAACACTACTTCAGCCTCAACTGGCAGACTCCAGTTCTGGGCATCACTCTTTAGGAAGGATATGAAGGCATTAGAAAGAGTGTAGAAAACACTCATGTAGATTCATCCAGAGGTGAGGAACTTCAGTTACATAGATAGACTGTTCTCCTTGAAAAGAAAGTTGAGAGGGGATTTGATAAGAGGTATTCAAATTCATGAGGGGTCTGGACAGAGTAAATGGGGGAAACTTCCTATTGATGGAGAAATCAAGAGCACAGATTTTGGGCAATTGGCAGAAGAAACAATGGAGACATGAGGAAAAACACTTTCAGAGTGAATGGTTAGGATCTGGAATGCACTGCCTGAGAGTGGAGTGGAGGCAGGTTTAATCAAGGCATTCAAGAGGTAACTGGAATATTATCTGAAAAGAAGGAATCTGCAGGGCTATGAGAAGAATGTGGGAGTGGCTTCAGGTGAATTTCTCCTTCAGAGAGCCAGCACAGACACAATGGACCAAATGGCCGCCTTCTGTGCTGTAACCATTCTATGATCCTGTGTGATTGTAACAAAGGTAAATTTTAACTCCTTGTCCTCTCTGAAGCTTTTAAAACATCTCCTTCCAATTCCTCTCCACCACCAGCCAGCTCAATGGGACTGCACTCGCCTGGTTCGATTCATGTCTATTTAAACGTAGCCAGAGAACATCAATGGCTATACTTCCCATTCATGCAGTTACTTCTGTGTCCCCCAAGGCTCTATCCTTCGACCCATCCTATTCTTCATCTACATGCTGCCCACAGTGACATGCTCCAAAAACACCTCAGTTTCTACTTGTAGCTGATCAAACCTAGCTCTACTTCACCTCACACCTATCTTGACCCTTCCACTGTCTCCAAATTGTGAGGCTGCTTCTCTGGCATCTAGTACCAGATGAGCAAATATTTTCTACAGTTAAGACATTGGGAAGACTGAAGCCATTGCCTTAAGTCCCCATGACAAACTTTGCTCCCTCACCAATTCCCTCTCTCTAGCAACTGTCTGAGGCTGAACCAGACTGTTTGCAACTCACCATCCTGACTTGGAAATATATCACCGTTCCTTCACTGTCACTGGGTCAAAATCCTGGAACTCCCTCCTTAACAGCACTGTGGGTGTACCTACACCACATGGACTGTAGCGGTTCAAAAAGGCAGTTCACCACCACCTTCTCAAGGGCAATTAGGGATGAGCAATAAATGCTGGCCAAGCCCACATCCCTTGAATAAAAATGATTTAAACAGTGCCTCAATTTTAAAGTTCCCATCTGGTTTTCAAATTGTTCCGTGGCCTGGTCCCTCCCTAACTCTATAATCTCCTCCAGACCTACAACCCGCTGAGAAAACAACACTCCTCTCATTCTGGCCTCTTCAGCATCCCCAATTTTAATTGCTCTACCATTGATGACTATGCCTTCAGCTGCCTAAACCTTAAGCTCTTGACTTCCCTCCCCAAACCTCTCTACCTCATTTTCCTCTTCTAAGCCACATCTTCAGTCCTCCCTCCTTAAATCTTTGACCAAGCTTTGGTCCCCTGTCCTAATATCTCGTGGCTCAATGTTATATTTTGTTTTATAATGCCTCTGTGAAGTGCCTTGGTACTTTATATCACATCAAAGGTGCTAAATAAATAAAAGTTTTTAAAGCTTTGTTCTCAATTTTACAAAAAACAAGAATGACTGATTTTTTTTTCCTCAGTACTACTCAACTGGCACTAAGGTGGCAGAAAACAAGTTTTACAGCCAGCAGTTTAATTTTCATTACTGTAACAAAAATTAAAATTGGGGATGCTGAAGAGGCCAGAATGAGAGGAGTGTTGTTTTCTCAGCGGGTTGTAGGTTTGGAGGAGATTATAGAGATAGGGAGGGACCAGGCCACGGAAGGATTTGAAAACCGGATGGGAACTTTAAAATTGAGGCATTGTTTAAATCTTTTTTATTCAAGGGATGTGGGCTTGGCTGGATCAGCCAGCATTTATTGCCCATCCCTAATCGCCCTTGAGAAGGTGGTGGTGAGCTGCCTTTTTGAACCGCTGCAGTCCATGTGGTGTAGGTACATCCACAGTGCTGTTAGGGAGGGAGACCTGTTAAAGGTCTAGCCATGGTGTTTCTTTTAAAAAAAATAGCAAAATAAGATTGGTCTTTATTACAAAAATCCTAGGTATAACAAACATTCTCAGTACATTAAATTTATAGCCAAGTTTAAATATTCACTACAGTGCTGCCCAAATGAATCGTACTAGAACTTCACAGGATCAAGGGTGCCAAGATTTCTTTAAGGTTTCAGGCATGTTCACAGAATTAACGCACTACATTCAAGTTGCATATTCACAAATTAAAATGGGTGTTCTGTAGTTATGTGCATCTCAAATAACCACAGGTTGACTGAAAGGTAAGAATGTGCCTAGGAACCATAGTGCACGTAGCTGTTGATGAAATCAGTGCATAAATCAGATAATAAAGATAAATTGATGGCACAAAGCTTTTGGTCAGAGCAGAATTTTAAAATATGATGCCTGGTAACTGGAAGGCACCAGTAGCTGTCTGCATTATATATGAACTGATTAAAATCAGAAATTGCACAATTTTTGACATGATCTTGTGCTGCAGTTTCTGATCCATAATTAATTGTGCACGTACAGCACCTGCATATTACGGGAAAGATTTCAAAATGCAGCCTGCTTCATTTTTTTGCAACCTGCAATTTGAGGAACTCCATCTTTAAATTGTGTTCAAAATCATTATATAGAAAAAAGTAAAAATCTGCAAAAAGGAGCGTAAACTGGGCCATATCATAATGTATAGTTTTTTTCTTGAAGTGCACTGCATTTCAGTTAAGATATAGCCTGAGCTGACAGACTGAAGCATAATTCAACCCATTCATAATGCCAAATGTGCAATCTGGATTAGGTAATTATGCGTGAGGAAGGCAATGTGGTCCATCTTAATTCATCCATCCAGAAGTCCTGACATCCATAAAGCTCTACCCACTCAGTAGCATTCAATTGTTTCTTTAAAAAATTGAAATGTGGGAGTTTTGCCTTTACTGCTGTTTGGATTCTATTCTAAATATTGTTAATTATATGAAAAATGTTCTGCTAATAATTCTAATAGCCATTTACTAGTTTGAATCTGTGCTCCATTGTTTACAGTTATAGTAGAGTCATGGATTACCACTGGACAGACAAGGGGTGATCTGACAAGGGGTGGAATACTGTCCCCCGAGGCAAAGCTGGTGGGGACATTTAATTGGGCAGGCGTAAGTCCAGGACAGGAAGGCCCATGAATGGACCACCCTGCCGAAGGTCTGTAATTGGGTATTGGGCATTTACGGGCCTCATCCTTGCTGCTAGTATTAATCCAGGGGGGGGGTTGTTGTCTTGCCACGTAGGGTGCATGACAAGTGAACTATGGTATGTTTTCTTGCGGGATCCCAGGGTATCCCTTGTTAAAAGGCACTCAAGTGCCTGAGGGACCTGGCCTGGGAAGGGAGTACCCACAGAGAGCCACTCCCCTGACCTTGCTGCTGCTCCGCCTTACCACCCTCTCTTGCAGCCTCATTCCCACCATCACTGGCAGCAGCCACCGCCTCCCCAGTAGCACTGCTGAGTAGAGAAGAGCTGCCAGCCTCTGTTTGGCCAGCAGCTCTCGACAGGCAGGACTTCCATTCCCCAGGTCCTTGCTCCTGGGGGAAGAGCGCCAATGGCCCAAGTGCCTGAGTGGCACAAGGTGCCATGGGCTTTCTCAAAAAGAAGCGACACAGGGTCTCATTGGTTCTCCAGCCGAAGACTGAGACCGCCCCCCCCCATCACTTCTACAAAATTGCACCCTAGGAGTTCAAATTGCACCATGGCACTTTGAGAATTTGAATTTAATTTTTTTTTAAATCTGGAAGTAAAAAGCTGGACATGAATGTGTCAGATTGTCGTAAAAACGCAAGTGGTTCATTAATGTACTTGAGTCAAACTGCTAAAGAGAATTGTAATGCCATTGAGAAGCACCCTGATTGCACAGATTGCAGCTGTTCAAAGAGGTGGCTCACCACCACCTTCTCAAGGCAAGTAGGGTAAGAAATAAATGCTGGCCTTTAGAATTTAAAGATTTTTTAAACGCCCCAAAATTAAATGCAAGATTCTGGGTTAACTTCCTCTATACTCTTAACAATCTTAAATACCTCCATAAGATCTCCTTTCACCCCTTCTTTCAAGACTCAGATGCCCACGTTTCTGCAGTCTTTCAAGATCCAGACTCCTAAAGCTAAGGAACGGCCTGGTGGCTCTTCTCTACACTGCCCCGAATGTTCCCCTTGTGTCACAGTGCCCAGAACTGAATGCAGTACTCAAGGTGCGGTGCCAAAGTGTATTATTTAAAATGATCAAGTTTTTCTTGTGAGATTGTGACGGTTATCACTTTTATCAGGAATTTCCTCTAAGTTAGGTACTGCAGCATTTTGTAAATTTAAGAGCAGCAGCCACATGTCCCCTGAAAGTTTTCTCATATCATTTTTGTTTATAATAACTCATCAAATCCTCGAAGCTGCTCAAATATCTGTATAGTGAAAAACTAATATGTGCTAACATTTGATTCTTTAAACCCTCAGCTCAGATTTGTGAACCAGGTGCAAGGTTACGACAAAAGATAAGTCCTTCTGGAATTTCTTATGCAATACTTGAAGACTTGCATTTGTATATTGCCTTATCATAACTCCCAGAAACACCTAATAGCATTTCACTTAAGGCAAAGTGCAGTCATTTTTAGTATGCAGGGAAATCTAATAAATTTCACAAGTGATGAATGACCAATTAATCTGGTTTTTCTAGTGTTGGTTAAAGGAGAAATGTTAAGCCAGATGTCACAACTCCTGGTAAAACAGGAGTTTTTAATCCCTGCCTGAACCACTAGGACAGGTGGAAAGTACCCAGTTTGACATTTCAAATAAAGGACAGAGCAAACTCAGCAGTGAAGCATTCTCTGCGTCATCAGTCGAAATCACCATTTCAAATTCAAAAGCTTTTGATTTCCCTTTCTCTGTCACAGGTGTGAGGTATCAAGCAAACAGAATCTACACAGGGAGGCAATGAAGATCAGAACAATGAATTGGTGCACTGCACCCCGAAGGTCTCTTTCGAAGTAGCAGAGCTAGGGTTTGGGGGAAGGCTGCAGAATACCAACAAGTGGATGAGAAGCAGCCCTACTGGCAGGGAGAAAATGCTTGGAAATAAAAATAAAAGTGAAAAATAAATGTAATTCACTGTTGTGCTGTCTCCACAGCAGCACTCCTCAGACTTTTACAACCCAGTCTTCAGACTGGGCACCGAGGCTGCAGTTTTCCTAGCACATGTAACAAAATTACGGAATCAGATTCTCACACAATCAAAAAATCTGTAAATATTGCTGTTGTGGTATACAATTCACTATAAAGCTTCTCTGACAATGCAATTTCCAATGCATTATCTTCAACCAGTCAAAAGCAACTTAATTCTCAAATAAATCCCACAAGATGTCAATGCATGTGCTGCCACCAAGAGTCCACAGCAAGGTATGAATACAAATCAGCTTGAAACAGTTTTCACTGATCTTTCAGCGTGGTACAGCTTTTACCATATGTTACCTTTCCCCACTCTCTGTACAAAATATACAAGCTGAGTGAATACATTGATTAAAAAGAAAAACCCACTGAAATGAATCCACCATATCATCTCACGTCGAGTCGAACGTTAATGTTCATCGCTGCTAATTCAGCTATGAAGTATCGGAAAACATAGGGCACAGAGACAATCTCAATGGTGTCTGATTGGTGACACAGAGTACACTGGTGCTTCCTATGACGTGTGGCAGACCATGATGGCGGGGGCTTTTCCAGTACTGGCGACAGAAGGCTGCCGCACTTGATGCACACCTGAGCCACAGATCGGTCGGAGCAATTGAAGAGGCGGTCTTGAAGCAAGAAGGACGTTCCATGGGCCAGCAGGGCATCACGTTCCATCTCCCCAAATCGAATACCGCCCTGGACATTTCTCCCTCCCAGGGGCTGATTAGTCACCTTATCCCTTGCCCCAGTAGTTCTAACTTGGAACTTGTCAGATACCATGTGTCGCAGGCGCTGGTAGTAAACCAGACCAATGAAAATGTCCGCCTCCAGCTCCACCCCGCTGATGCCACTGTAGAGTCTTTCCGTACCATAGTAGTTGTATCCAGCAGCCTGCAGCATCTTCCCGAAGTATTCCAGGGCGGAGTTTTCCTCAGAGAACGTGAACGGTGTGGCATCATGGCACAAGCCGTGCATGGCGGCAGATTTACCCGCCATGCTTTCAATCAGCATCCCAATGGTCATACGGGAAGGGAATCCATGGGGATTGAACAGAATGTCTGGCATCATTCCACTCTCTGTGAACGGCATGTCTTCTGCTGGCCACAATCGACTCAAGATGCCCTTTTGTCCATGTCGACTGGCAAACTTATCTCCAATAGTGGGGTTACGAGGGACACGCATGGTGATGCACACACGCTTAAACGCCGCTGTTCCATTATCATTGCTACAGACTTTGATGTTATCCACGACACAGCTCTCTTTGCTCCTGTGGGAAAATACGCAACATTAAAAAAAGTTAAATCTATTCACAATCTTTAAAGCTCAGTGTCTGGTTAAAAGGTACCCAGCCACAAGCAGGTTAATTTTATGTATGTTACCATAGGCTTCGCAATGGGCACCTCACCCACAGCCTAAACTCTAACCCGGAGATGAAGTGTAACCAACCGGGTCAGAGTGGCCACGCTCTGCCGGAACTTCTGGAGATCGAAATGTAACATTGTTTGGAAAAAACAGGCTAGTTAAATTTCCTGATTGCATCCTTGGGCCCATTGCACAAGAAAGAGGGAAGGTATTGTCTCTACTGCGGTGCTTTATCATGTCACTGAAACATCTCAAAATCATATCACACAACAAATTACTTTTTGAAGTGCAGTCACTGTCACTATGTAGTCTGAATCCCACAAATGGCAACAGAATGAATTCCCAGTTAGTGCATTTAGTATACATTGACAGAAAAAACTGATCCATGTCTGTCAGCAAGTGTGCAGAGGGCAAAAATACAAAAGACATCTAGTTATCAATGTAAATGTTACAGGAAACAAATTCCAGTTTCACTTGGATCTGTTGACAAAAGGCAACGCCAAGAAACTCAGAACAAATTTCCCATACTTTATTAGCGTAACAATGTACATGAGTATTTGCACCACAGATGATCTATTTTTTTACTTACTTGTAGTACACCACAGAACTATCCCCAGTGTTGAGATTCACGTAACTGTAAAACGGATCACCGTACTCCAGTAGGGCCCCAATAAACGGCAGTCCGTCATCATCCAGTTTCTGCGCTGTTCGCTTATCGCCAGGTTTGACACCAAACACATAAAAACCATCATTTTGCTTAATCTTTTGGTCGAGGTCTATCATTTCAGTCTTATAAACACTTCCATGAGCAAATCCTCGCTCCCAAGATGCCTTGTTGATAATCTTTTTCATGTATTAAAAAAAAAACACACACTGTTAAGAGTCAGTACTGCATACAGCGAGTTCAACGCAAAAATATTTTCATGGGCCTGAACTTCCACAGAGCGGCAGTCAGAGTCAAGACTGCCACTCCGCTCCTACTTTCTTACCTGGAAATCTTCTCGATCCTGTCTCGCCCGGCCTTCCAACTAAGGATGAACAAGAATTATGCAGGGCAGGGTGCTCCTGAAGCCTTCAGTTGAGCGCTGCTGAATCGGACGGAAGTCACGCCCCGTTTTTTTATGGCACCGGCTGCTGTAAATCAGGTGAGTTTAAAGGTCCGGCCACTTTCAAACCAGCGATGATAGGTTTGTCAGGTAAGTGGTTATAATTGGGGCGCAGTTGGGTGGGTGGGGGTAAGGGATCAGGCAGCCCGGGCAGGAGTGGAAGAATCAGGGGGAGCGGAAGGGGGGCGGGGGGGGAAGAAGGGTGGTAGTTGCGGGGGTGGGGTGCGTCCAGGGGAGTCCTGTGGGGAAAGATTGTCGGGTGGAGGAGGGGTGGGTCCCCTGGCAATTTGGGAGGAGTTCGGGGGGGTGGTCGATGTGGGTTTGTACAATAGTTACCCAGAAGTTAGAAGTGGTTTTAATTCTTATAACTTCTCCAGGGTAACTACTGATGTAACACAGTCGGAACTATTCGAAGTTTGCGATTTAAATTGCATTTTCGGATGGTTCCTGGTACAAGCCAAATATGCCCTGAGGAAGTTTGCACTTCCCGGCCAATCGTCACGCAATCCTTACCTGGGAACTTCCAGGGGTGGGGGTTCCCCAGCACATCTTTGGGGTACCCCATCCAGTTACACGGCCCTGGAGCTCGAAAATATGTTTATCCCAGAACCGTTCATAATTTAACCAACTATACCTTTTAATAGCGATGGTCAGAATTATTATACAGCTATTATTGTGCAATGTTTTTTTAATTACGTGCTAATTGAGGTAACAATGTTCAGTTGGAACAATTTCCATTTCAAATATCCAATGCCAGTACCAAGCACACCCAAGTCAGATGCAGACTAAAACTCACTAAATGCTGCCCTATCAAAACAAACTTCGCAGAACATCACAAACAGAACCGGTATGTCAATTTTCATTTCTTGCACCTACTATCCTCTCTAGTCACGCTGCTAATTTTGTCCCAGTTTTCAGGTTGGGTCCTTACAGCTAGATTCAAACCCTGGTCCAGAGTCCACTGTCTAACTCACTAGTTGATGCTCCATTATAAAGAACAGTTCTGTGAAAATGATATTTATAGGCAGCTGATGGACCTTTAGCACAATTGTGATGTGTGTTTACATGTGTGCGCACCAGTAATTACACATAATTTAATTTTAATGAGGTACTTGGTGACTCCTGCCTTGCTCAGTAGAACAGCTGCTCTTATCTAAATGGGAAATTTTACTTCCCAAATAAATCACATGGAGAGGTTTGACAAAATATACTGTATGAGACACATAAATTATTAAAGCTCAGGTAATAAAGCAGGAGTCAGGCAGCAGTTACTCGCATAGGTTTGCCTTGATTTCTAAATGCAGAGAAAGACCTGGTTAAATTGCAAGAGTTCCCTACAGTATCGGAACAGGCAGGTGTTTGAATTTAAAATAAGTTTCTCCACATGAGACGACAGGACTATGTTGCATGGTATTTACAGCACAAAAACTGGTCTATGCCAGTGTTAATGCGCCGCACAAGGGGAGCTGGTGGTGTACTGGTATTGTCACTGGACTAGTAACCCAGAGACCCAAGGTTGCACTTCCCGGCCAAATGTCGCACAATCCTTACCGGGGAACTTCCAGGGGTCGGGGTTCCCCAGCACATCTTTGGGGTACCCCCCCCCCAGTTACACAGCCCTGGGGCTTGAAAATATGTTTATCCCACAACTGTTCATAACTTAACCAACTATACCTCTTAATAGCGATGGTCAGAATCCGCCTGATTTTGGGGACGCAAGTTCGAATCCCACCACAGCAGATGGTGGAATTTGAATTCAATGAAAAATATGGAATTCAAATGTCTAAAGATGACAATGAAATCATTGTCAATTGTGGTAAAAACCCACCCAGTTCACTAATGTCCTTTAGGGAAGGAAATTCGCCATCCTTACCTGGTCTGGCCTGCATGTGACTCCAGACCCAAAGCAATGTGGTTGACTCTTATATGTCCTCTAAAATGGGCTAGCAAGCCACTCAGTTATCTAGGGTAATTAGGGGATGGGCAATAAATGCTGGCCTAGACAGCGATGCCCCATCCCGAACTGAACAAATAAAAAAAGTCTTGTTTCCCCATAACACTGTCAACATATGTATATGATTCCCAATGCATTCTGTCCCTGGTTTGGGTTATAGTTGCATGGTTTTACACATCTCCTGCACTAAAAGTGAGAGGGGAGTTGAGATAAACTAGCACTGACAGGAGTCAGTAAGCAAGTGCTGACTCTCCCTTTCAATAGCAGAGGTGATCACTGGAGTGCTGCTTTGGGCTTCACTAGCATGCTTAAGTTGGAGTTTGGTGAGTGAGGGGGTTCGGTGAAGAGAGACAGAGGTGATCCTTTCATTTTCTACCTTTACTCAGAAAGAAGGCCTTGGTATGTAGGACCTGGTGAGTATTTCTATTATCTTTAATATTCTCTAAATTGGAGGAAGTAAAAGTAAAGGGAACTGAAGGGTATATCATGGCAGGGCAGCTCGGTCATGTGGAATGCTCCTCTTGTGCGATGTCCGGAAGTCAGGGACACTTCCAGTATCGAGGGCGACCACGTATGCAGGAAGTGTCTCCAGCTGCAGCTACTTGAAGTCTGCATTTCAGAGCTGGAGCTGCGGCTGGAGTCACTGTGGAGCATCTGCAAGGATGAAATCTTCATTGATAGCGCGTACAGTGAGGTGAACACACCACAGGTAAAGAGCGTACAGGCAGAAAGGGAATGGGTGACCACCAAACAGAGTAAAAGCACTAGGCGGGTAGTGCAGGTGCCCCCTGGGTCCATCTCCGTCTCTAACAGATTTTCCATTTTGGATACCGCTTGAAGAGATGGTTTCTCAAGGAAATGCAGCAAGAGCCAAGTCTGTGGCACCACAAGTAGCTCAGCTGCACGGGGGAGGAGGGAGAATAAAAGAGTGGGAGAGCAATAGTGATAGGGGATTCTATTGTAAGGGGAATAGATAGACATTTCTGCGGCCGCAGATGTGATACTAGGATGCTACATTGCCTCCCTGGTGCCAGGGTCAAGGATGTCACTGAGCGGCTGCAGGACATTCTGAAGGGAGAGGGTGAACAACCAGAGGTCGTGGTCCATATCGGTACCAACGACATAGGTAAAAAGAGGGATAAGATCCTGCAAGCAGAATATAGAGAGCTAGGAAATAAAAAACAGGACCTCAAAGGTAGTAATCTCGGGATAGCTCCCAGTGGGATAAAAGCAAAATACTGCGGATGCTGGAAATCTGAAATAAAAACAGAAACTGCTGGGAAAACTCAGCAGGTCTGACAGTATCTGTGGCGAGAGAAACAGAGTTAACGTTTCGAGTCTGTATGACCCTACTTCAAGCTAAAGAGAAGTAGAAATATGATGAAGTTTATGCCGTTTAAGGGAGTGGAGGTTTTTTCCGGCCTTCTTTCCAGCTTCACCTGCTCCAACCCTTTAGGAAGGACAGGCAAAAAGGAAACGAAGGTGGGGCGGCGTTGTTAGTTAAGGATGAAATCAGTGGAGCAGTGAGAAAGGATATTGGCGTAGAAAATCTAAACATTAGTGAGAGTTGTCTATAGGTCTCCAAACAGTAGTGATAAGGTAGGGGGCAGCATCAAACAGGAAATTAGAGGTGCGTGTAACAAGGGTACTACAGTAATCATGGGCGACTTTAATTTACATATAGTCTGAGCAAACCAAATTAGCAATAATACTGTGGCAGATGAATTCCTGGAGTGTGGATCTTTTAAAAAATGGATTTTTTAGACCAGTACACCGAGGAACCAACTAGGGAACAGGCTATCCTAGATTTGGTGTTGGGCAATAGGAAGGGATTAATTAATAACCTTGTTCTGCGGGGTCCTTTAGGGAACGGTGACCATAACATGATACAATTCTTCGTTAGAATGGAAAATTTAGTAGTCCAATCCAAAACTAAGGTCCTAAATCTGAACAAAGGAAACTACGAAGGTATGTGGCGTGAGTTGGCTAAGATAGATTGGGGAACTTCATTAAAAGGTATGACAGTGGATAGATAATGGCTAATATTTAAAGAACAGTTGCATTGCAACAGTTATACATTCCTTTCTGGCTCAAAAAGATAACAGGAAAAGCAGCCCAACCATGGCTAACAAAATAAATTAAGGATAGTATTAGATCCAAAGAGGAGTCATATAAAGTTGCTAGAAAAGTAGCAAGCCTGAGGATTGGGAGCTGTTTAGAATTCAGTAAAGGAGGACCAAGAGATTGATTAAGAGGGGGAAAATAGAGTGCAAACTTGCAAGGAACATAAAAGCGGACTGTAAAAACTTCTATAAGTATATAAAAAGCTTAGTGAAGACTAAGGTAGGTCCCTCACTGTCCGAAATGGGACAATTTATAATAGAGAACGAGGAAATGGAGGAGCAATTAGGCAACTACTTTAGTTCTGTCTTCAGAGGAAGACACAAATAACTTCCCAGAAATACTAGGGAACCAAGGGTCTAGGGAGAAGGAGGAATTGAAGGAAATTGGTATTACTAAAAAAGTGCTGGAGAAATTAATGGGACTGAAAGCCAATAAATCCCCAAGGCCTGATAATCTACATCCCAGGGTACTAAAGGAGGTAGATACGGAAATAGTGGATGCATTAGTTGTCAGCTTCCAAAATTCTGTAGATTCTGGATTGGAGGGTGGCAAATGTAACCCCACTATTTAAAAAGGGGGGAGGGACAAAACAGAGGATTACAGACCGGCTAACCTAACATCAGTGGTAGGGAAAATGCTAGAATCTATTATAAAGGATGTGATAACAGGACACTTAGAAAACATCAACAGGATTAGACAAAGTCAACATGGATTTATGAAAGGGAAATCATGTTTGACAAACCTACGGGAGTTTTTGAAGACGTAACTAGCAGAATAGATAAGGGAGAACCAGTGGATGTGGTGTATTTGGATTTTCAGAAAACTTCTGATAAAAGTCCCACATAAGAAGTTAGTGTGTAAAATTAAAGCACATGGGATTGGGGGTAATATATTGGCATGGATTGAGAATTGGTAAGCAGACAGGAAACAGAGAGTAGGAATAAATGTGTCTTTTTCGGAGTGGCAGGTGGTGACTAGTGAGGTACCGCATGGATCATTGCTTGGGCCCCAGTTATTCACAATATATATCAATGACTTGGATGAGGGAAACAAATGTAATATTTCTAAGTTTACTGACAACACAAAACTTGGTGGGAATGTGAGAGGTGAGGAGGATATTAAGAGGTTTCAAGGTGATTTAGATAAGTTGAATGAGCTGACAAATACATGGCAGATGCAGTATAACGTGGATAAACGTGAAGTTATCCACTTCTGTAGGAAAAACAAAATGGCAGAATATTATTTAAATGGTAATAGATTGGGAAATGTTGATGTACAAAGGGACCTGGGTGTCCTTGTACACCAATCACTGAAAGCAAACATTCAGGTGCAGCAAGCAGTTAAGAAGGTAAGTGGTATGTTGGCCTCCATTGCAAGAGGACTTGTGTACAGGAGCAAGGATGTCTTACTGCAGCTGTACAGGGCCTTGGTGAGACCGCACCTGGAGTATTGTGTGCAGTTTTGGTCTCCTTACCTAAGAAAGGATATGCTTGCCAGAGAGAGAAAGCAGTGAAGGTTCACCAGACTGAGTCCTGGGATTGCAGGATTGTCGTATGAGGAAAGATTGGACTGACTAGGTCTGTATTCACTGGAGTTTAGAAGAATGAGAGGAGATCTTTTTGAAATGTATAAAATTCTGACAGGGCTGGACTGGACAGACAGGATGCAGGGATGATGTTTCCTCTGGCTGGAGTCTAGAACAAGGGGTCACAGTATCAGGATACGGGTAGGCCGTTTAGGACTGAGATGAGGAGAAACTTCTTCACTCAGAGGGTGGTGAACCTGTGGAATTCTCTACCACAGAAGGCTGTGGATGCCAAGTCGCTGAATATATTTAAGGAGGAAATCAATAGATTTCTAGACACTAAAGGTGCCAAGGGGTATGGGGATAGAGTGGGAGTATGGCGTTGAGATAGAGGGTCAGCCATGATCATATTGAATGGCAGAGCAGGCTTGAAGGGCCGAATGATCTACTCCTGCTCCTATTTTCTATGTTTCTAATCCAGATGGGACTTTCAATTACCAACAAGAAAATTATAGAGATGTGCGTCCTTTAGTGGCAGGTAAAGAACGTCACATGTTTCAAACATTAATCGCCCCACTTGTTCTGAGTATAGGAGTGCGTGCTCAGCAGGTTTAAGATTAATTCAAGAAACAAATACATACCATAGCATCTTCCATGTCATATCCAGTGTATGAGATGACGGCTACAATAGCATTTGTCCCTATGGGATAGTTATCCATATTGAAGTAGTCATACATGTGTGGTCGCACAAGGGGACTCTGAGGAGTTTGAAGGCGATACAGCTTGTTATCAGATCTGTCTGGGTATGTGTGTAATGGAAAACCCATTGTTTGCTTGCCTAAAAGGAGGGAGAAGGGGAGGTAAGTCATCCACTGGCCTATCATCAACATATCTATATCAACTATCATATATCGTCAACACTTAAAATGAATAAAAACAAAAAATGCTGGAAAAACTCAGCAGGTCTGGCAGCATCTGTGGAGACAGAAACAGAGTTAACGTTTCGAGTCTGTATGACTCTTCTGAAGGAGAGTCATAAGGACTCGAAACGTTAACTCCGTTTCTGCCTCCACAGATGCTGTCGGACCTGCTGAGTTTCTCCAGCATTTTCTGTTTTTATTTCAGATTTACAGCATCTGTAGTATTTTGCTTTTATCTTAAAATGAATAAGCTAAGCATTTGCTATACACATTTTTTAGTTGCATTGTTTATTTTCTGAACAGAAATTAGCAATACTTTGCAGACTTAAAAATACTGCCATAAACTGACATAAAAGAATAACTTAGCAAGAAAATATCACTAGAGGAAAAAGTATGAAATAGGTTCATATTTACATTCTAGTACTTAGTATAGAATGAAAGGCATGATTTAAAATGTCTTGCTCCATAATTAATTTAATATCCTTCCCCATCTCACCACCTTAACAATTTTTTCCCTCCTCGCCTCCTGAAGACCTTGGGCTTCTAGAGCATTTAAGTACCACAGACACTGGTTACCTTCTGGTTCCTTGTTAAAGGGACTTTCTTGATGTGCAAGCTTTATACAGTGAGTGTTGGAAAGGTATTCAACTACGAGAGAAGGACTTCAAAGCTGGGAACAATCTTGTCATCACTCAAAATGCAGACATGCTCACTTCCAGCACAGACCACTGGATAATGATCAGGAATGGGAATTCTGGTCAAATACCTCTTCTTAACCTAGGTTCACCAATTCAAACTGCTAACTGCCACCCCAGCCATCTCAGCACTGACCGTGTTCAAACCCACGACCTTACAGGTCTGTGTGACTGGCTACTTTTGCCAACTATGCAATGCAGCTGAGTTTGTGTCAAGTAGGTTTTCAACACACAAGTTTATAGCTTTTTTTAAAAATTAGCATTACGTTGTTCGGACTACACCTCTATTAAAGTCAATTACTTTTTTTTTAAAATGTTTTTGTGATTTGTACTTCTGTCAACACTGTTCTGAAACCAGCCTCTAAGTAAAAGAGGACACACATGGTAGTCTAATTTTCCCTTCTTGCATGGAGGCATCTGACACCTCTTTTGTCCTTCCAACAGCAAAGCCAAGATTGCGAGTACTGGCAGCGAGTTCCCTACATGTTAAGTACACACTTGTTTTGAGCAGATCACACGCCTTTGCCATTGTTACATACTGAGTCAATGCAATCTCATCCTCCAGAATTAAAATGAAAGAAAATGTGTCATAATCTCATTCCATTTTTCTTTCGTCCTCATCATCTAAATCCGTGGATCATGACACCGGAGCTAGGCACTCCTCCAGCACCATGTCCAATAAACCAACCAATTCCTCCACTGCTATTTCTTTCTAATCCACTATCCCCTTTGCAAAGGGTTGTATCCTCTTCACTTAAGTAAAATGGCGGATGCCAAATCATTCTTTACAGGTGCAGCTGTTCATGCAATTTCAATCTCTAAACTACTATTGATTTCTGGCATAGCTTAGTTTCCATTTTTACTTACCCATCTGACATTGGTACATGTTCCTAGGACTTTGATTATGATCAGAGTACGGGATGAAATTAGCCACCACACTCAGCATGCTATGGGGAAAGAGTTCCTGATGGCTGGTTACTCCAGGCAAGATATCCGTCTCGGTGATAGCAACATTCATGTACAGCTGCAGCGACAACAGAATGTATTATAAACACCAGCACTTTTTTTCAGCACTATAGTCAAATTGTGTTCATTAGTATTAAAAGAGAGGGAACATTAGTTTGGCTTTGAACTATTTACCTCAGAATGATTTTCAAGTGCTTTAGCCTGTTTTCTTTAAATATAAGAATAGCTTCCTCTTTAATTCACTTATCTCCTTTGCAGAGGGTTGTACCACCTTCACGTAAACAGAGCAGTGAATAGGCTGGACACAAGATAAGTGAATACTCAGGAAGCATCTACATGTCTTCCCGCTGGTAAGTAAAGAGATGTCTGACAAGTATCCCAACTCTTTAAGGAGGAGACTTAAGGGGAGACAGTGGAATAATGGTAATGTGACCGGGCCTGCAATCCAGAGACCCAGGCTGATGACCTGGTGATATGGCTTCAAATCCCACCATGGCAGCAGGTGGAATTTAAATTCAATGACTAAGATCTGGAATTGAAAGCTAGGCTCAGTAATGGTGGCCATGAAACTATCATCAATTGCCATAAACACCCACCTGATTCACTCTCCTTTAAGGAAGGAAATCTGCCATCCTTACCTAGTCTGTCCTACATGTGACTCCAGGCCACAGCAATGTGGTTGACCCGTAACTGCCCTTTGAAATGGCCTAGCAAGCCACTCAGTTCAAGTGCAATTAAGGGTGGGCAACAAATGCTGGCCTTGCCAGCGATGTCCACATCCCATGAAAGGGTAAATAAAAAAATCTCCTTCCCACTACTAATTTCAACACAGTCAAAAATGTTATTATTTGCATTACAATATATTTAGGGAACAATTAGATGCTGGGACAGAAAAAAAATGTAGGATTAGCATGGAGATCAATTAGGCCAAAGGCCACCCAAATTTACCAAAATCCAAATTCTTTTTATCACCTTATGAGCAATGAATTAGGCTTTTCCAAAGCTCATAAGTGAAAAGTGTCACTATTGGGAGATTATTACCTGTTCAAGTGTCCCAATAAGCTCCTCTTTTCCCAAGGCCAGGTTTCTGACAGGCCGCATCATTCGACTCATGGTGGTGAAGATGTACAATCCTGGGTAAATGCTAGGCTTACCCAGCATCGGAATAAGAGCAATTTCAGTCCACGGAGGAACTTTTTTCAACTGGAGTACCTAACAGCAAAACAAACCACAAGTAATACTATTAATATTTTCTCCCTATCATCCATTCATTTTAATCCTCTGCATCAAATATAAATTTATCGCTCAGTTAATGAGTTTTTCCTTCGAGCAGCAAAAACCACACAGATTAGACAAGGTCTAGGTCTGTGCTGAATTAGTCAAACTCAGCAGAAGTAGGGGCTTTGCAATTGGTGTCAACACTTTTAAGCTGAGAGGAGAGGGGAAGTCAAGGTCAGTACTTGATCATGATCACTAACTCTGTGTTCCCCCACCGTCCCACCGTCCCCCCCCACCCCCCGCCCCTGCCATTTCTGGGTGAATAGCTTGCTGTTCTTTACCACCCAAGTTCACACATGAAGGAGGCTGCATTCAACAAGGGCATCCTACTTGTATGGAACTATGCCCCTGCAAGGGTTATTAATATCAGAAGAAGGAAGTGTGTCTGAGGAGGGGAGTGGGAAAGCGCATCTGTCGTACTTAATTACTCAGAATAAACCGTCCTTACTTCATCAAAGGCTTCAAGCTTTCTGCTCACCGATCACAGCCCCCAAATTTCCCACACCAATCCAATCCCACTTTTGATGGAAAACAGAGAAAACCCAAGTAACGCAAAGTCTCACTTTGTCTACCACCTGCAGAAGGTGGTTCTCCACAAGGGTGATGCAAAGGACAAATGAAGAGAGATGCTCCCTCCCGTTTCCCATTGTCTAAAGCAATGGCATTCAACTTTTCCTGGTGCCAGGCACCCTTGCAATATTCAACAAAATCCTGAAAACACCAAGGGAAACCCAACTTCCAATAGACAACGCCAGCTCGTGCAGCAGGAAAGGGTGCTGTGATTGCCAGGAACACTTTTTATTACAATATAAAGCAACAAGAATAATGTACAGATGAGGCAACAGAAAAATACACAATGCACGATTCTTGAGATACTGTCCTTGTAGCACATCGTGTACCCAGTTCAGGGAAGACATTTCTCATGACTTATAGCTCCCTAGGACCCTATAAACCCCCTAAACTCCACTGATTCTATTACGTCTAGAGATCAGCTTCAGAATGGGTCTAGCAGCTGTGGAGAAAGGTGAAAGCGAGTGGAGGTCCCACAGTATGTGTTGGAATGGGGCTGTGTGGGTGCGGATAAACTGTTGCAGCTGGAAAAATTGTTAATTTATTTCAATTTTTGGTAACCCCAAATTATAAATGTGAAAAAATAGGAAAATAATGAAGCAAAATGTATGCATACTTTGAAGTTGCGTAATGTATCAGCAATACTCGGTCCCATGTCTTTTCCTACCCAGCCAATGACAGCACCATCTAGGAGAACAGGGTAGCATTCAGAATATGGCTTGCTGGGTGTACCATCCACTGGTGTAACACCTGCAGAACATGAGGAACATAAACAGTTCACAGCTGGGCTGACACTGATAATAAACAGTAAAACACACAGCTCTACAGTAGCAGCATCAATATCAAGAAACAACAATACCTCTGACTATTGTTGGATTCCTCTGGCACGGAACTGAAACTCAACCCTGTGTATATTTTAAAAACTTAATCCTTGTTACCATTTCTTATTTTTAAACTGGACTTTTCTGCTAAGCAAAGACAATGAAGGTGGTTGACCCTCTGACTGGAAATTATCCCCCAGCAGTCTCCAGAACAAAAGAATTTTCTTCTCAGCTTTGCGAATGTCACACCTTGTTATGCTTAAGGAGCTTTTAACAGACCACCTGGGGCTGTGCAGACCAATTTCAAAAGGAGCTCCAGAGATGCTGTTTGCATGTGATAAGCCAACCTTACCTTGCTAACGGAGTCCATGGGTCTGTTGAGACAATGGCTTCCCAAATACCAGAATTTCAACACGAATGGTAACCTTTCAACCCATAATGGCCAAGACAAAGAGTTGTCCCCGACCGAGTGTTGCGGACTGGCACAATCCAAAGTCCAGGACTATGTGCTGAGGGACGCACTAAAGCTTGGGGCAGCTGCCGCAAAGGCGCAATGAGGAAGGGTCGCTGTCTAAGACCTTTCTGCCACAGCGCACCGAGGGACTGGGAACTGTTTAAACCCCCTCGGGCTGTACAGCTCAAAATGAAAGGCTGTAAATGATTGTAGTATTGTTTGTACTGATGCACCTGGTGATACATTTTGTAAAAGTTGAACCGGATTGTACCCTTGTAATGGTGTTTTTGGAATGGTTTGGAATGTGATTGAAGATATTTTATGAATAAAGTATATTTTTGCAAAAAAAAAAGGGCCAAGACAATGGCCTGTAGCTTCCCTGCTCCCCAGCGTTGGATTGAGGGGGGTGGGGGGGGGAGGTAAACCCAAAGATGACTGGGGAATCTCTCTGGCAAGTTCCCAGGTAAGGGTTTGCACTGCAATTTCCCAGAAATGCACACTTCCTCTGGACAATTGCACTGCGCTGGGAACCATCTGAAAATGCAGTTTAAATCGCAAACTTCGGATGGTTCAGCTGGGGTTATACCAATAGTTACCCAGAAAAAGTTAGAAGAATTGAAACCTCTTCTAACTTCTGAGTAACTATATTGTAAAGACCCAGATCGACCCCAGGGGACTCCCCCAACACCCCTGACTGCACCCCCACCATGGGACTCCCCCATTCTCCCCCCACTCCACCAGACTCCCCACCCCATCTCCACCCCCAACCTCATCCTCCCCAACAGCCACCACCCAGACCTCAGACCCGACCGACCCCACCCCCCCAACTAACCGCCGTCCGGACTTCCGACCCCCCCACACCCCACCCCAGACCTCTGGCCACCTCCCCCTCACCCCGGGCTACCGAACACCCTGCCCCCACGAGCTACCCGCCCAAACTCCAGCCCACCCCCTAACCCCTGGACCACACCCTCAACTCCAGGTCCAACCCCCAGATCCTAACCACTTACCTTCCCTTGGCCTGTCAATTTCCCTGGCCCTTTAAACTTACCTGCTTTATGGCAGCAGGTGCTGTAAAAAAAGGGGGTGTGGTCTCCTTGAATACGCTGGATCTAGACTTTGCTGGGGCCTGCGAGGAGTCTTTCGATGCAGGCCCCAAGCAGCTCCGGCGAACAGAAGAGGCCACGCAATGTTCAAGACCAGGTAAGTGGGTATTTATTTCTCCTAATTTCTGCAGGCCAGCGCTTTCCGACGCTAGTCGGAGGTTACAGCCCATTACCAGTCCTGAAAACAAAGCCAAATTCCAGACGCTGGATAAACCTCCTTTGCTGAAGTCACAGTGGGGAAGGAAAGTCCACACTGACCCAAGACTCTGGCCTTTTGGGCAGTTTAATATTACCTTCCTGAGCTGTGGAGGCAGCCTGCTGCTTAACATCCGACTGGCAGGTCACACAGAATCATGCTCTGTCCAGGTTGGACCACCGGCCCCCATCTAACCTGACTCTACTGGAAGATTTTGTGTCACTGCCTACAGAACCGACCCAATCTCTGCATTCCCACTTCATCTTGCAACATCAACACCACCTGAGAAAGCGAATCTTACAACATCGGCCTCCGGCCAGCCGACCATTGAATGCCTACGTGAAAAATCTCCTCACTGAGACTGCGGAACCCGTGTGAACCAACATTCAAGCTTTGCTGTGGTCCTTGCACTGTAAACCTCCTTTTCTCTATCCCTCTTTGTCGTGGGTTTTTTGAACGTGCAAAATAAATTAACTTTCTGAGTTAATCCTAACTCAAGTTTGCTGCGGGGTTATTAGTAAAACTGGATCGCACAAAAACCGAGGGGTTTTAAAAAATACACCACCGCCCTTCTTTAAAACGAACTAATTCAAAACACCTTCTGTTTATGGGTAGGTGGTAAGAGGAAAACAGTGCTGTTTGAACTGGCCCCCTACTGTCTGTAACACTGTTCTAAATATTGCCACTCCTTTGATCACAGCTTATGTGGGACAAACATTCCAACACACCACAGTGTAATCATTTTTCTTCTCCTTTACATGTGAAGACAGTAGGAACTTGGTGGTAGGATGGCTCTTGGCCACTGCCAGTTCTGCACTGAGGATATTAAGGAGGCATTCAGCGTTGGGCCTGGACTTTCGAGTGATATCAGGCAGGCCTTGGATAGGATTGGGGGCGGAGGGAGGGGGATGCTGAGAGGGATTACTGTTGGGTGGGGATGGGGGAGACCTCCGTTTGGCACCAGGGACCCAGAAAGGAGGCACCCCCCCCCCCCCCCCCCACCCCCCACCCCCAACCCCCTTCACTGGCCACCAACCCACATGCACAAATCTGCCACGTTGCCGATTGGGCGCAAGTTTCTCCTGGCCCGCGGCGGTCCTTAAGCGGGTGTTAATTGCCCACTTAAGAGCCTTAACTAGGCCATGGGCCCACTCAACACCTCCACCGTTGCTCGTAAAATTGCAGCAGGGTCCTGGGGGATGTCACTCGCCCAATTTTTGAGTTCACCCGCCTGCTTTCCTGCCTGGGCGTGGCTCATAAAATCCAGCGCCATGGTTGTATTTACAAGGCCAAGAAGGTTGTAGTTACAAAGCCAAGAAGCCTATATGTCCTTTTTAAAACAGCCTTCGCAACTTATTTTTCACCTTCCAAGTCCATCCACTCCCAGATCTCTATGTTCCTGCAGCCCATTTAAAAGTGCACCATTTAGTTCATTTTTGCCTCCCTTCATTCTTCCTACTGAATGAATCACTTCACCATTTGGTGCATTAAACGTCATCTGCCACATGGTTGCCCATTTCACCGGTCTATGCCCTCCTGAGCGTTCATCACGTTTTCGAGTTTGATGTCATCTAAAAGCGATGAAATTATGCTATCCATACTCAAGTCCAGGTTATTAATATACATCAAAAAGACCAGTGCTCCTCATACTGACCCCCTGGGGAACCACTCTATGGACCTGGACTTCTGCAGAGTGGCAATCAGAGTCCGATTGCCACTCTGCTCCTAGTTACTTAGCTGGAAATCCAGCTGCTCCTTTCTCACCTGACCTTCTGACTCAGGCCGGGCGAGAACAGTGCAGTGCAGCAGGTGCCGGAGGCCTTGTATCCAGTGCTAGAGAGTCAAAGGAAAGGAAGTCACCGCCCAACGTTTTTTTACGACAATAGCTGCAGTAAAGCAGGTGAGTTTAAAGGTCCAGCCATTTTCAGAAGCCAGGGAGAAGGTAGGTTTGCATGAAAAGTGGGTAGGATTGGGAGGGAGGTGGGGGGGGGAAGGGGTGGCGTTGGGTGTCAGGTGATCAGTGGGTGGGGTGGGGTGGGAGGTCGGTCGGTGTTGGAGGGGGTGGGGATCAAGTGGTCAGTTGGGGGTGGGGATCGGGTAGTTAGTGGGGGGGCTCAGGATGGGGGGGTTCGGGTGGTCAGGAGGGGGTGGGGTCAGGTGGTCTGTGGGGGGTACAGGTGGTCAGGACAGGGAGTCCCATGAGGGTGGGGGGGAGTCTGTGAGGGTGGGGTGGGGGGGGTGGGGGGGGGGTGGGTGTCAGTATTATAACTACCCAGGAGTTAGAAATGGTTTTAATTCTTCTACCTTTTCCTGGGTAACTACTCTGATAAGACAGTCAGAACCGTCTGAAGATTGCAATTGAAATCATACTTTTGGATGGTTCCGATTGTAGGACAATTGCACAATGGAAGTTTGAACTTCCCAGGCAATCCTTATCTGGGGACTTTTATGAGGTTGGGGGGGGGGGGGGGGGGGTCCTAGCTTTGGCTACCAACCCAGTCATGATGCCCAGAAGCTCAAAAGTTACTGGCCTATATTTCCCTCCAGTCCAAAAAACTATTGCTTACTCTCTGCTTTCTGTCTCTTGGCCAATTTTATATACATATTGCCAATGTCCCTGTAATCCCCTGAACAGCCCACTGAACGCACTCATATGATGAGCACAGCAATGATCACAGCAGCTAGTACAGATATCAGACACTCTTACATTCAGCACTCTGCTTACATTTCAATGTACAGCACTGGTCGTATCAGGAGCCCATACAGTAATTGTAAAGAAATTATACACCATATTAAAAAAAAACTTCAAATCTTCCTCATCGTTTGAACAGTTGCCCATAATGGACAAAACACCCATGCATAACCCAGTTTGTTTTAAGCAGCTTACTCTGCAATCATTATCTATTATAAACAACCCAACAACCTATCTAAATCATTTTATGTACAACTCCCTCATCACTTACCCATTGCACAGAGCAGGGCTGGCAGAGAGACTGTATTTGATGTCTGGGTCACAATCTCACAAATGGCAGTTAAGTGATTCATTAGCCCACAGGGCTCTCCATCGGGAGTGTGCACAGGGCACAGGAAGCCCCAGGATTCTGGCAGTAACTTGCGTACAGAGGTGGTTCTCATCTTAGCAAAAGCAGCCCCTCTGTGCACACATCGGAAATGGGAGAGATAACGGATAAAATTCAGCTTGTCCGCCACAATGCACAAACCCGCATCCTGTAACATTCCCAGACCTGGGGCAAGAGCAGAGAAATAAATTTGAAATTAAAATGCACGATTACCCAGCATCATGAGAAATACAGCATGTCTTTTCAGATTTGTGTCTGCATTTCAACAAGAGACTTAGTCAGGTGTATTTTGCATGTCTATTTTACGTAGTTTTACGTAATTTTTGTACCTCATTTTTGTGAAGTTTCAGTAGAGAATTCTCAAGTTTGTATTTGCTGTTTGAAGCAAGCATTTTTTTTTTACATTTTTGCAGCTCAGGTTCTGAAATGTATTTATTTTGAAATTAAGGCAAAGCTTAATCTTCAGGCACTTTTCTTCCTTCCCTTAGCTCTACCTGTATCTCACAATCTCCATAGCTAAGAAATGACACTGCAGAGTGCATCAGATGGATGAAATCAGCCTTACAGTCCTGTCTGCTAGAAGATAATCACCAAAGATACTCTGCACAGTCAACTTTCTGAATTTTGGACAATACCTGTGATACTCTGTCCATCAGTAGGTGGACAAAGTCGGCCAAATGCTTCGTGGTTTAAGCATCTTTCGGCCAATTTTGTTTTTTTAACAGGCAAACAGGATTGGTAACGCCCTTGTCCGCTGACGGAAAAGTTTACATTCTAGTTGCAGGAAATAGTGATGATTGCTTCGGTATTGCTTCAAGTACATCGACACAAACTTTACAAACGTGTACAAATCTGCAGCACGCTGAATATTTTGTTTAGTTGGCTCATCTAGTCTACAAATCTACATTATATTTTAAACTTACATTTGCTGGCAGAAGACAAACCAAAATCAGATTTTCTAAAGTCACTTTATTAAAACCGTCTCTTTGCGAGCTGCTCTCAGCACATTATCAGCATAGTGCTCACCTGATTTTGAGCGCAGGTTTCCTGTGGCCAAAAGATACTCAAATGGTCTTGATAGATCTGGCACTAAATTAAACACTTTCATTAGGTTTTCAGAATTAATCTGGATAGTTCCTTTCTGGCTCTTTTTATCCAGTGCTAACTTTATGGATTGCAACCAAAACTCCATTTTCTCCTGTCAACAAGAATCAAGGGAAAATAATTCAGTTTTTTTTTTACAATATTTATACTAACATGAATTTGAGTGATTAGTTAAAATTTCCCCACACTGATTACATAAAGTGTGAGTTTGGTTCAGTTGGTAGCACTGAATGTTGATGCATCAAACCCCGTTCCAGGACTTGAGTAACTAAACTAGACCTATGCTTCACTGGACTGTGGGACAGGCAATCATTCAGTGGACATGAAACCTGTGAGCCTGCTCAGACACATGCACTTGCTGAAGGGCAGGGAAAATTTCCTGGTGTCCTGGCCAAAATTGTTCCTGTGGCTAACAGAAGCAAAACAGTTTAACTGGCCATTTATCTCATCTGCTGTTTGTGGGATCTTGACATGTGTAAACTGGTTGTAATGTGGCTTTAATTTTGTAGTAAAAACAGTCCCTCCCTTCTTGCGCACAAAGAGAACGTTGAAATTGTCCACATGTTTATAAATGTTGTTTTAAAGGAGATCCAACTTTTGCCCCAAAGGTTCAGCATTGCTTTATATATAAATTATTTTATTTCTCTCTTCGCCATGTTCACCCCACATTTTGTGTATGTGTGTGTATGTGTTTGTATGTGTGTGTGTGTGTATGTACTTGTATGTGTATGTGTGTGTGTGGGGAACTGGGAGATTTTAAGACATAGATAGTTACACTTCCAGATTACAAATTGTGTGTTAACCAGTTCTTGTAACTTGTTTTAAAAAATAAGTTTCATTTTACAAGAAATCAAATCATTCTGAGTTGATCGAAAGAAGCCTGGTCAAAGTTTCTTTTATTCTGGGTTTAACATTAGCGAAGGTAAATCATTGGCCATTTTGGTGAGTGAATTAAATTTTTTCATTAACGGTGCGTCCTATGGAGTAGTGGAGCTACATAAACTGCACACTCCTCCCATCCCAGTCATTACAACATCTTCTCCCGAAGGCACTAATCTTGTGCTGCATTGCAGTCCCACAGCTTCCTATCATGCTCTGGTACCTGATCCGATTGGCCTTTATTATTGCGTGAACCTAGAATTCAAGTGTTGGCAAGATATTTGACAGGCACAAGATTGCTGGATAACAATCAGGAATTAGGAGCCCTGGCTGATAATTCCCTTTCAAATCCAGGGCAGCCTAGACAACTGTACCTGTAGCCAAAAGCAAAATACTGCGCTTGCTGGAAATTTACCTTATTTCCCTAACAGAATTAGAGTTCCAGTTTAAAATCACTTAATTCTGATGACTTCTAACATAATTTATATAACTTGTATAATCCTGGGGAAAACACTCCATCCAAACGTGAATTTAATCAGTTCACTGAGTACAAGCAACCTGTTAAATACTGCAGTAATTCTCCCTTACTCAATCTCTAGTTAATCTCTACCAAAAACCTGAAATGGGTCATCACAATGAATTAAACACAAAAACTAATATATATCTTTTATATAAATCATAATTAAATGTATATTTAATATATATTATGGCATCTGAATAAGATGTTCCCATTACAAAACTGTCACTGAGCCACACCTGCAGCTGCTCATTTTGACAACTAGATGGAGCTTTCAAAGCTTCAGAAACTGCAGGTCCCCATACTCACACAGCCAATTAAACTTACGTATTTGGAGGGAAATACACTTTGTTCTGAATTTTCATAGGCTACACCACTGGAGGCCCATGACAAATAAATTCTAGTTCACCCAGGTATGTTAGCACTGACGTTAATATATATCGCTAGACCAGCAATCTAGAGGCCTGGACTAATAATCTAGAGACATGAATTCAAACTATGGTAGATGGGGAATTTAAAATCAACAAATTAAGATCTGGAATAAAAATCTAGTATCAGCACTGGCAACTGTGATACTACAAGATTGCCGTAAATCCCATCTGGTTCACTAATTTCCTTTAGGGGGAGAAATCAGCCCTCCTTACCTGGTCTGGTCTTTAAGTGACTCCCTTAACTACCCTCTGAAAAGGCCTAGTAAGCCATTCAATTGTATTCAAGAAAGTGGCTCATCACCAGCTGCTCAAGAGCAATTAGGAATGGACAATAAATGTTGGTCTTGCCAGTGACACCTTTATCCCATGAACAATATTTTTAAAATCAGTGGGTTAGATACTGTTTTACTTCTTAAAAAACTTTCATTTATATAGCACATTTCACGAGTTCACAACACCCCAAAGTGCATGAAGTGCAGTGTTTGAAGTGTAGCCCTTGTTTAAATGACGGGAACGCAGTAGCTAATTTGCACAAAGAAAATTCCACAAATACACTGTGATTGTGAGCAGGTAATCTGTTTTTAGTGATGTTGATCGAAGGTTAATTATTGCCGAGGACACCTGGAATAACACCCCTGCTCTTCTTCAAAATAGTGCCATAGGATCTTTTACATCAACTTGAGAAAGCAGACAATGGGGTGCAGTTTAAAAATAGGTCCACGGTAAAAGCCTCCCCTGCCTGAGTTTGTTATGATTTTGAATAATTTCAGTCCAGTTCTGAGCAAGCCCACAGCTTGGCTGTCTGGTGCGATACAAAATGTCAGGGTGAAGTACAGCAATCTGAGGTAATGAATTAAGAGCATAAAATGATGCACATCACTGAGTACAATATTAAAACATACTGGTTTAAGTGCATTTTCCACATGCTGTAGAAAGAAAGCAGTCTAATGGGAAACTGCTTCAGGTTAAGAGTTAGCACATTCAGTTGCCTGAAGCCTATTTCGTAAAGTAATCAGAAAATTAAGTAAATATCAGTCTCTGTATAAGCCAGATATCAATACACTTGAAAAACTAACATCACAACTCCCCTATACAGAACTTGTGCTGACCAATATGTTACGGAAAAGGTTTTAACTCTTAATTTAATTCCATTCCTTTATTAGCTGTATCAGTTTGGTTCAGTGCTATACTGAGAAAGCACTACGTCATGAGAAAAGGAAAGACTTACATTTGCATAGCGCCTGTCATGGCCTCAGGATGCCCCACAGCACTTTACAGCCAATCAAGCACTTTTGAAGTGCAGTCGCTGTTGTAATGTCGGAAATGCAGCAGCCAATTTGTGCATAGCAAGATCCCACAACATCAATGTGACAATGATCAGTTAATGTTTCTTTTCGATGATGTTTATCAAGGGAAAAATATTGGCCAGGTCACTGTGGAGAACTGCCATATCCTTTGGGTTAGAAATAAAACAGAGACCCGATCTATCTATTCCAGCGGCTCAACTGGACATTAGAGGACCCCATGGCACTATTTATGGAATTTACCTGGTAACCCAGCCAAAATTCCTCCCTCCGCCAAAAGCAGATTAACTTGACATTCATCTTAGGCTGTTTGTGAGATCTGGCAACGCAGAAAATGGTTGCCATGTTTGCCTACATACCAAAAGGCTGCATTTCAATGTGAAGCGCTCAGAGATATTTCTGAGAGATGCAGTGTCATTGTCCATAAACTAATGTCTTACTTTTGTCTTCTTAATAAACCACTAGAGGGCACTACAAATTAAAGATTATGTATGAACGATAGGGGTAGTAAGACATGAAAAACAACCTTAAAATTAACAAGAAATCATCTGCATCTGTCATTGAATTAGCCGATTACGTACTTAAAAAGGTGCATTAGTTCATAATATTGGGCAAATGAGATGTACATAACTGGATGGTAGCCAAGCTTGCTTCAGCAGCACCTCCCATTTATGATCTCTACCACCGAGAAAGGTAGCAGCATCAAGCTCATGGAACACCCCTCCCTCCTCCATCCCCTCCCCTCCTCCATCCTCTCCCCTCCCCCTCCCTCCCTCCCCTCCCCCTCCCTCTCTCCTCCCTTCCCCCTCCCCTCCCTTCCCCCCTCCCCTCCCTTCCCCCTCTCCCCCCCTCCCCTCCCTCCCTCCTCCCCCTCCCTTCCCCCCTCCCTCCCTCCTCCCCCTCTCCTCCCTTCCGCCCCACCCCTCCCTCCCCCCTCCATCCCCTCCCCTCCCTCCCTCCTCCCCATCTCTCCTCCCCCTCCCTCCCTCCTCCCCATCTCTCCTCCCCCTCCCTCCCTCCTCCCCATCTCTCCTCCCCCTCCCCTCCCTTCCGCCCTTCCCCTCTCTTCCCCCCTCCCCTCCGCTCCCTCCCTCCTCCATCCCCTCCCCTCCCTTCCCACTCCCTCCTCCCTTCCCCCTCCCCTCCCATCCCCCCCTCTCCTCCCTTCCACCCCCCCTCCCCTCCCCCCCTCCTCCCCCCTCCCCCCTCCCCTCCCTCCTCCCCCTTCCCCCCTCTCCACCCCAGGCAACTCAGGATGGGCATATCCTCAGAATAAATAATCTGCAAATAAAAAACACAGCAACATACCAGGGGGAACTTAAATTTTATATTAAAAAACTTATTGCCAAAATGTTTTCTTAGAGCCCTGGTGAGACTGACAGCGGACTTTAAATATATTCCGTAAGTGCAAATTGACGATAAGGTCATTCTCAGATACAATTGAAAAGTGTCACATTCTACCCCAACCGCTTGCAAAAAAGTTAACTGCAATCACTGTTTTGCAATTACCGCAAAAGCAAAATTAGGAAGGAAAGTCTTAGTTACGACACTGTTGGGTTTTAGCTGGCTTTTGCAAACATAATCTACACAGATTATATGCATACCAGCCCATTCCTGGTTATCATGCAGTCAACCAACCTTCAGAAACATCAAATAGAGCTGTCCAGGGGCCAACACTTCATGATTTATCAAGCTATCTGGATTCTCTTCTTGACATTCATCCTTGGCAAATGCAAACAGCTTCCGGGTCATCAAGCAAAGCAAGTAAAACTTCTCCGCACTGGATCTTAGATGTATACAGAGGCACTGACTGCAGATGAACAAAAAGATAACACAATCCTGTAAACAAAGTTATTAACTGTGGCAAAGGCAGAACCAATAAAATCATCAGCTGTGTATCTTGATCTTTGTTACACAAAATGTTACTGGAAAATAAGACACCTGGGTAGATAGTCGATTCTTTTCCAATCGCCATACACCTCTGGCAGAAATAAGGTGCTTTCTTCAGCTCATATTTCACAGGGGAGGCAGATGTGGAGGTCGTGGAACCACCAGGATGTAGAACAGTTGGTGAGGATTATTATTCAAATGGAAATGGTACCAAAGAAGTCACTTTATCTGAAGATAAATTCCCTTTACCTAATTTTCTAAAATGCTCCATAATGGAAAATTTGACTAGAGGATGAAGTGGAAACGTGACACTCCTTTTCAAAACAGGAGAGAGAAATAATCCAGGAAATTCTCGGCCAGTTAGTCTTACTTTAGATGTTGGGATCCTATGAAAGTCTATAAATTCAGGATAAGAAATGAGAGTTAATCAAGGGCAGGTAGCACTGACTTCTGGGAAACAGCTCATATTTGACCAACTTTGATGAATTCTTTGATGCAATCAATAATGTGTCACATAAAGGCAAAGATGATAGTGCACAAAAACTAAATAGAAATGTGGGTTGAAGGCAGAAAACAAAGGGTTTTGGGGTAAAAATAAGTTCCTCACACTCTTGAACATGAGAAACATTCCACAGTAATCTCTACTGGAGATACTGAATATGCAGCAGTGTGGAAAAACGAGATTGCCACCAGCCTGTGTGCCTAATGCCAATTCCCTCTCACCATTGTGGTTTTGATGTCACTCATCCGGATGCTGCCTCTCTTCCAGGCATCAGTTTAATTTGGTTCACCAGTCTGGCTCCAGGGCCCTGAATTTTGCGCTTGTCGGGCGCGCTTGATCTGCAGGCAGCAGTGATTTCCTCTTCCAGCCTCGATCAGACCCAGAACACGATTTCACGCTAGCTGGTCAATTAAAGGCCAGCCAGCATGAAATGTGCCTGGACATTGGCGATAGGGGCAGGAATGAGGCAGGCACCTGGGCCAATGGGGGCCCAGCGGGGCATTTAAACATAGCAGAGGCAGCTCCCTGATGGCTACCAGGAGGTTTTGAGGAGCCTCAGGGAGCTGTACTGCAATGACTTTTCAAATTTGCATGAGTTATGGCCTCAGCAGCCGCTGGGCATGCAAGGCGGGACCCCCCCCAGGTTCCCAGACAACTGCCTGCGCACTCTACTGGAGGCAGTGAGTGCCAAGTGGGACATCCTGATGTCACGGAGTGGCAAGAGGAGGCCACCACACCGGGCAAAGAAGGCCAAGTCAGAGGTGGCAGCTCAAGCCAGCAGGCATGACGTAGTGGGTCAGTCCTGGATCCAGTGCCACAAATGCTTCAATGATCTTCTGCGCTCAGCAAGGGTGAGTACCCAATTGACATGGTAACTGTGTGGAGATGTTGTGATGGGTGGCCGCTCTTCCTGGCCATGGTCTCTGTCATGGAGGAGTACACGAGAAGCATGAGGAGTTGACCCTGATCACCAAGCACACAGCCTCTTCCGTGAGAGAGTGGCGACTATCATGGAGAGGCAACTCCAGAAACAGAATCAGGAGTTCCTGGGGTCACACTTGGACCTGCAAGCCCACACACCAGCAGTGGCCTCAGGAGGTCATTGCCAATGTGAGTGGTGGATGAGGCACCTAGTCACTCTGCTAGGTGCCCGTCCATCAGTAGTGAGCAGGGATGCCCAGGCATACCTCACCCTGGCGGACGAGCTGCCTGTCGTCTCTGTGGGCTCCTCTCACAGCGCCCCAGATTCAGGTGGCAGTTCCTCCACCCCTCTGCCAGCGACTATGGCATCTGATGAGGCCACAATGACTGAGGAGTGCCCAGCCATGTCACAGGTCGCACCCTCCCAGGCAGAGCCTGCTCAGGCCTGCTGGCCAGGGGGCGACCGCCAAGGTCATCAGGGCTGACACAACAGCAGAGTCAGCAATCTGCCTCCAATGCCGCTGGGAGCAAGGGTGGGGCACCAAGACGCAGCACTCGCAAACGTAAGTTTCAATGGCCGTAAACACAAGAGGCGGTTTTCACGGGTAACATTCTTTCATTTCATAAGTGTTATGTATTGTTTTTTGTGTGACAGTAGCAACAAAATTATATTATGCTCCTTTTTTGCAACTCTGGAAAAGATATAAATCTAGATTTTGTTTCAGTACCTTGAGTGTCCTTCATGTTTTCCATAGGTGCAGGGCTCATCAGTGCCTTATGATAGACAGCAGGGGCAGCAAAATTTATTACAGAGGTTGTGAAGCAACACTGGAGTCATGGGACTTTCTCCTCAGAATTGTGTGGTAAGGAGGTGGCGCCCTTGCCATGAGATAGAAGCAGTGCCTTGGCAGCCTAACTGAAGGTGTGTTGAATCAAGGCCTCCCTGAAGGTTCCTCAAGTCTGCCTCCACGTCCTCACCCTGTATCTGCCTGGGCTCCTCATCAAATCCATCAGTAGAATCATCCTGTGAGGCCTGTGCAGCTGCCTCGCTATCCTCATTCTCCAGTGGGTGCCCCTTGCCAGTGCCAGATTGTGCAGAGCACAGAATATAATGACTATAAGTGACACGAGCTCTTGAGGATATTGCAGTGCATCCCTGATCGGTCTAGGTAGCAGAACCTCATCTTCAGCAGCCCAAAGGCCCTCCCAACTATTGCCTCGTGGATGCATGACTCCTATTGTACCTCTCTTCCACCTCTGTCTTTGGGTGCTAGAGTGGTGCCATGAGCCACCTTTTCAAGAGATATCCTTTGCCACCCAACAGCCAACCATCCTGCCGAGCTGGAGCCATGAACAGCCTTGGCACCTGGGAGTGTCGCAGGATTTATGCAACATAGGAGCTGCCAGGGTGCCTTGCACAGTCTTTTTTTTAAATTCATTCATGGGATGTGGGCTTTACTGGCTGGGCCAGCATTTATTGCCCATCCCTAGTTGCCCTTGAGAAGTTGGTGGTGAGCTGCCTTCTTGAACCGCTGCAGTCCATGTGGTGTAGGTACATCTACAGTGCAGTTAAGGAGTTCCAGAATTTTGACCCAGTGATGGTGAAGGAACGCCGATATATTTCCAATTCAGGATGGCGCATGTCTTGAAGGGGAACTTCCAGATGGTGGTGTTCCCATCTATCTGCTGCCCTTGTCCTTCTAGATGGTAGTGGATTTGGAAGGTGCTGTCTAAGGAGCCTTGGTGAATCCCTGCAGTGCACCTTGTAGAATGGTACACACTGCGGCTATTGTGCGTCGGTGATGGAGGGAGTGAATGTTGTGGATGTGATGCCAACCAAGTGAGCTGCTTTGTCCTGGACGGTGTCAAGCTTCTTAGGTGTTGTGGGAGCTGCACTCATCCAGGCAAGTGGGGGGAGTATTCCATCATACTCCTGACTTGTGCCCTGTAGATGGTGGACAGGCTTTGGGGAGTCAGGAGGTGGGTTGCTCATCGCACGATTCCTAGCCTCTGACTTGCTCTTGTATGGCTAGTCCAGTTCAGTTTCTGGTCAATGGTAACCCCCCCAGAATGTTGATAGTGGGGGATTCAGTGATGGTAATGCCATTGAACATCAAGGTGCGATGGTTGGATTCTCTTCTTTGGAGATGATCATTGCCTGACACTTGTGTGGCGCGAATGTTTCTTGCCACTTGTCAGCCTAAGCCTGGATATTGTCCAGGTCTTGCTGCATTTGGACATGGGCTGCTTCAGTATCTGAGGAGTCGCAAATGGTGCTGAACATCGTGCAATCATCAGTGAACATCCCCACTTTTGACCTTATGATGGAAGGAAGGTCATTGATGAAGCAGCTGAAGGTGGTTGGGCCGAGGACACTACCCTGAGGAACTCCTGCAGTGATGTCCTGGAGCTGAGGTGACTGACCTCCGACAACCACAACCATCTTCCTTTGTGCTAGGTATGAATCCAACCAGTGGAGAGTTTTCCCCCTGATTCCCATTGACTCCAGTTTTGCTAGGGCTCCTTGATGCCACACTCTGTCAAATACGGTCTTGACGTCAAGGGCAGTCACTCCCACCTCACCTCAGGAGTTCAGCTCTTTCGTCCATGTTTGAACCAAGGCTGTAATGAGGTCAGGAGCTGATTGGCCCTGGAGGAACCCAAAGTGGGCATCAGTGAGCAGGTTATTGCTAAGCGAATGCTGCCTGATAGCACTGTTGATGACCCCTTCCATTACTTTACTGAAGATCAAGAGTAGACTGATGGGGCGGCAAATGGCTGAGTTGGATTTTTCCTGCTTTTTGTGTACAGGGCATGCCTGGGCAATTTTTCACATGGCCAGGTAGATGTCAGTGTTGTAGCTGTACTGGAACAGCTTGGCTAGGGGTGCGGCAAGTTCTGGAGCACAAGTCTTCAGTACTATTGCTGGAATATTGTCAGGCCTTTGCAGTATCCAGTGCCTTCAGTGGTTTCTTGATATCACGTGGACTGAATCGAATTGGCTGAAGACTGGCGTCTGTGATGCTGGGGACCTCTGGAGGAGGCCGAGGTGGATCCTCCACTCAGCACTTCTGGCTGAAGATTGTATCAAATGCTTCAGTCTTGTCTTTTGCACCGATGTGCTGTGCTCCTCCATTATTGAAGATGGGGATATTTGTGCAGCCTCCTCCAGTGAGTTGTTTAATTGTCCACCACCCTTCATGACTGGATGTGGCAGGACGGCAGAGCTTAGATCTGATCCGTTGGTTGTGGGATCACTTTGCTCTGTCTATCACTTGCTGCTTAGGCTGTTTGGCACGCAAGTAGTCCTGTGTTATAGCTTCACCAGGTTGACACCTCATTTTTAGGTATGCCTGGTGCTGCTCCTAGCATGTCCTCCTGCAATCTTCATTGAACCAGGATTGATCCCCTGGCTTCATGGTAATGGTAGAGTGGGGGATATGCCGAGCCATGAGGTTACAGATTGTGTTCGAGTACAATTCTGCTGCTGCCGATGGCCTACAGTGTCTCATGGATGCCCAGTCTTGAGTTGCTAGATCCGTTCGAAATCTATCCCATTTAGCACGGTGGTAATGCCACACAACGATGAAGAGTATCCTCAATGTGAAGGTGGGACTTCATCTCCACAATGACTGTGCAGTGGTCACTCCTACAGATACTGTCATGGACATATGCGGCAGACAGGTGGGTGGGGATGAGGTCAAGTATGTTTTTCCCTCTGGTTGGTTCCCTCACCACCTGCCACAGACCCAGTCTAGCAGCTATGTCATTTAGGACTCAGCCAGCTCGGTCAGCAGTGGTGCTACCGAGCCACTCTTGGTGGTGGACATTGAAGTCCCCCACCCAGAGTACATTCTGCTCCCTTTCCACCCTCAGTGCTTCCTCCATGTTCCTTCCTGATTCATCAGCTGAGGGAGGGCGGTATGTGGTAATCAGCAGGAGGTTTCCTTGCCCATGTTTGACCTGTTGCCATGAGACTTCATGGGGTCCAGAGTCAATGTTGAGGACTCCCAGGGCAACTCCTTCCCGATTGTACACCACTGTGCTGCCACCTCTGTTGGGCCTGTCCTGCCGGTGGGACAGGACATGATGGGACCCACCTGGGACATTATCTGTAAGGTATGATTCAGTGAGGATGACTACGTCAGGCTGTTGCTTGACTCGTCTGTGAGACAGCTCCCAGATGTTAGTAAGGAGCGCTTTGCAGGATCAACAGGGCTGAGGGTGCCGTTGTTGTTTCCAGTGCCTAGGTCGATGCCAGGTGGTCCGTCCGGTTTCATTCCGTTTTTGTGACTTTGTAGTGGTTTGTTACAACTGAGTGACTCGTTAGGACATTTCAGAGAGCATTTAAGAGTCAACCACATTGCTGTGGTAAGGACAAAGGATTTCCTTAGGACATCAGTCTTTTCATTGGAGCAGAGAAGACTGGGGGGCGACCTGATCGAGGTGTACAAGATTATGAGGGGCATGGACATGATGGATAGGGAGCAAAAACAGAATTACCTGGAAAAACTCAGCAGGTCTGGCAGCATCGGCGGAGAAGAAATCAGTTAACGTTTCGAGCCTTCATGGCCCTTCGGCAGAACTGAAGCATAGTTAGGAGAAGGGAGAAATATAAACTGGTTTAAGGTGGGGAGGGGGGGAAAGAGAGATGTTGAGGGTGTGGTGATTGTGGAGATAAGCAGTGATAGGCACAGACAAAAGGGTCAAAGAGATGTTGAAGGTGGTGATATTTGTCTAAGAAAAGTGCTAATTAAGAATGGAAGACAGGATATTCAAAGTACAGCTCTAGTGGGGGTGGGGTGGAAAGACTAACAAGGTTTTAGTTTTAGATTTAAAAATAATGGAAATAGGTGGGGAAAGAAGAATCTATATAAATTATTGAAAAAAAAAGGGGGGGGGGAGAAACGGGGTGGGGATGGGGGGAGGGGGAGTTTAAGATCTAAAGTTGTTGAATTCAATATTCAGCCCGGAAGGCTGTAAAGTGCCTAGTCGGAAGATGAGGTGCTGTTCCTCCAGTTTGCGTTGGGCTTCACTGGAACAATGCAGCAAGCCAAGGACAGACATGTGGGCAAGAGAGCAGGGTGGAGTGTCAAAATGGCAAGCGACAAGGAGGTTTGGGTCTTTCTTGCGGACAGACCGCAGGTGTTCCGCAAAACGGTCGTCCAGTTTGCGTTTGGTCTCTCCAATGTAGAAGAGACCGCATTGGGAGCAACGAATGCAGTAGACTAAGTTAGGGGAAATGCAAGTGAAATGCTGCTTCACTTGAAAGGAGTGTTTGGGCCCTTGGACGGTGAGGAGAGAGGAAGTGAAGGGGCAGGTGTTGCATCTTCTGCGTGGGCATGGGGAGGTGCCATAAGTGGGGGTTGAGGAGTAAGGGGTGATGGAGGAGTGGACCAGGGTGTCCCGGAGGGAACGATCCCTACGGAATGCCGCCAGGGGGGGTGAAGGGAAGATGTGTTTGGTGGTGGCATCATGCTGGAGTTGGCGGAAATGGCGGAGGATGATCCTTTCAATGAGGAGGCTGGTGGGGTGATAAGTGAGGACAAGGGGGACCCTATCATGTTTCTGGGAAGGAGGAGAAGGCGTGAGGGAGGATGCGCGGGATATGGGCCGGACACAGTTGAGGGCCCTGTCAACGACCGTGGGTGGAAAACCTCGGTTAAGGAAGAAGGAGGACATGTCAGAGGAGCTGTTTTTGAAGGTAGCGTCATCAGAACAGATGCGACAGAGGCGAAGGAACTGAGAGAATGGGATGGAGTCTTTACAAGAAGCGGGGTGTGAGGAGCTGTAGTCGAGGTAGCTGTGGGAGTCGGTAGGCTTGTAATGGATATTGGTGGACAGTCTATCATCAGAAATTGAGACAGAGAGGTCAAGGAAGGGAAGAGAAGTGTCAGAGATGGACCATGTGAACATGATGGAGGGGTGGAGATTGGAAGCAAAATTAATAAATTTTTCCAGGTCCCGACGAGAGCATGAAGCAGCACCCGAAGTAATCATCGATGTACCGGAGAAAGAGTTGTGGGAGGGGGCCGGAGTAGGACTGGAACAAGGAATGTTCCACATACCCCATAAAGAGACAGGCATAGCTGGGGCCCATGCGGGTACCCATAGCCACACCTTTTATTTGGAGGAAGTAAGAGGAGTTAAAGGAGAAATTGTTCAGTGTGAGAACAAGTTCAGCCAGACGGAGGAGAGTAGTGGTGGATGGGGATTGTTGGGGCCTCTGTTCAAGGAAGAAGCCAAGGGCCCTCAGACCATCCTGGTGGGGGATGGAGGTGTAGAGGGATTGGACATCCATGGTGAAGAGGAAGCAGTTGGGGCCAGGGAACTGGAAATTGTTGATTCTTCTCCGCCGATGCTGCCAGACCTGCTGAGTTTTTCCAGGTAATTCTGTTTTTGTTTTGGATTTCCAGCATCCGCAGTAGCTTTTAGCTTTTTGTTTTTATATATGGATAGGGAGCAGCTGTTCCCCATAGTTGAAGGGTCAGTCACAAAGGGCCATAAGTTCAAGATGAGGGGCAGGAGGTTTAGGAGGGATGTGAGGAAAAACCTTTTTACCCAGAGGGTGGTGACGGTCTGGAATGCACTGCCTGGGAGGGTGGTGGAGGCGGGGTGCCTCACATCCTTTAAAAAGTACCTGGATGAGCACTTGGCACATCATAACATTCAAGGCTATGGGCCAAGTACTGGTAAATGGGATTAGGTAGGTAGGTCAGGTGTTTCTCACGTGTCGGTGCAGACTCAATGGGCCAAAGGGCCTCTTCTGCACTGTGATTCTGTGATTAATGAACCAGATAGGTTTTTACAACAATCGACAATGGTTTCATTATTTAATTCCAGATTCGAACCCAGGACCCCAGGCCATTACCCAGGGTCTCTGGATTACTAGTCCAGCAACAATACCACTACATCATCACCTCCCCTGCAGAACCTGAGTCTTGTGGTTGCATGCTATCTCTACGTTCATGGAGTGAAAGCCTTTTCTGTATATGAAGGTACCCAGCTGACCTGCTTGCACCTTAATGGCCACATGAGTGCAGTCTGTGGCATCCTGGGTGTGGGGGAACCCAGAAATTGCTGCAAAGCCTCTGGCTCGCTCAGCCTGGCTGGCTTGGTCCATCTGGCAATGAATGAAGGTCATGACCCGTTTGAAGAGAGCGCCAGTGACCAGTTTGACGCAACTGTGGACAGCTGACTGGGACACTCCACACAGATCGTCCACTGACCCCTGGAAAGAGACGGATGCGAAAAAGTTGAGGGCCACTAGAGCCACTGACCTCGGGTGCCCACCCACACAGTTGGAGGCGATTTCCGGCCCAATCATCTGGCATACGGATGTCATGGTGTCCCTAGCAAGGTGAAGCCTCCTCCGGCACTGGACCTCAGATATGTTGAGGTAGCTGGATCACTGCCTGTACACTTTGGAAGCAGGATAGTGGCGTCCTCTGTGGTGTTTTCCGCCTTGCTCTCCCTGTTGGCCCTGCATCGCTTGTGCCTGCACCTCTCCTCGCACAGGTCTCTCCCTGTGCCTGCGGACACCTGGTCTCCTCTCCCTTCTGCCCTTTCTTCTTCTTCAGAGGCGATCCCACCAGCAGAGTAAACAATCCCCATCTGCTGAAATGCAGATGGCACTGTCTCGTGCACTTGGCAGAAATCCTCCAAGAGAGTTGACAAAACGCTCAGTCCTCAGAACAAAGCTAACAAAGCAAACTACTTCAGCAGAAACCAGAGAAAAAGGTATGAAATGTCAGCACTAAAGCCGCGGCAAACTCTCACCTGAACCTCTAACAACTCACACAGCCAATGCTCCGGTCCACTTTTATCCCATCCTTGGATGAGAAATGATAAAATAATGGATTGGCTGCCTGCCCGTGCGATGAGCACTAAATCGCGCGGGCAATGTAAAATTTGGAACATTTGGGTTGTTAATGGGGTTAATTGCCCGTTTAATTGTCAGTGGGCGCGCTTCCAACTCCCACACGCGCGCACTGACGGTAATGTTGCACCGGAGCACAAGATGTCGGGACGTGCACCTGACATCTTCTTGCGTTATTTCATGCGATTCGGGTCGGGTGCACATCCGCTCATTCAACGTAAAATTCTGGGCCATGACCAGACATGTACAAAAGTATAAAGTCGTTTGGTAGTACAAAACTTGCAATATTGCTGAAAAAAGACATTTTGTCAAATCTTTCACATTGCACTCATCAGGACAATCGCAAGAATACCAATGTCAAGGGAAACAACAACTTTATACTGTATGAGAAGAGAGAGCTGATTAGTTGGCAAGTGGACTCTGATTGGTAGAGGCATTGCCATGTCAAATGCACCAGTTAATGGTGACTGACAGTTAACTGCCAATCACTTTTTGAAATTTAAATCTCACAGCTTGACTCTGATTTGTCAAGGCATTGCCCTGAGTAATGAACCAGCAAATGACTATCATTTATTTTGTTTAGCTGAACAGGCGCAATGTTCTTTCTGTCTGCAAAGGACAGGGCCCTGTGTATTAATATATGTAGCTTCCAGTACATGCAAGTGCGTCACACTGTGAGCCCGACTGACAATCTTAAATTGGTTGTCAGCATAATTTTTAGCACACTGAGGATTATTTAGCAAATGTTGTCCAATCACAGAATCACATCTAATGTTGGACACTGTGTTTTGTTTTTGCAAGCACGGGCTTGGGTAAGGTCTGTACCTTGCCCGTTGCGAACAGCGGAAGGGACATCCTGTTTGATATGATCCACCAGTCTTTGGGACCTACGGTCTAGCATCAGCATACTAGCACTGAAATTCATATACCACATTACTCATTTGTGAGATAGGCAGTACATCTTTTTGACTTGATGGCAGCAACCTGTTTGTGGCAAATACCACCCGTGTTGCTACTGCACAGTAGCAGCGTGAAACAACTAGCTTCACCTGTCACTCAAATTTTTGAGATGCCTTGGCCCTTCCAGGGTAACCCAAGGTAGATTCAGTGCTTTTCAGGGCCGAAACTGACGGCCTTAGGCCCGTTCATGAGTTTGCATGACATACGGCGCGAAACGATCTGATCAGGGAAGCCATTATTGCCCTATTTCAGTATCAAGCTTGCATGCTGAATAAATGGCTTGGACCCTATTTACGAGATTGCTCAGAGGCCAATCTTATAGCACATGGAACAGTAAGAATCCCAACATGCGTATTGACCAGTGACGGTAGGCTTGTGGTAGACTGTGGTAGAGAATCCCCTGGCAGGTTTCTCAGCTAGTACGTCAAGGAAGGGGAGTTCATTTGACTGCTCCAATTCAAAGGTGAATTTGAGCACAGGATGGAACCCGTTAAAGACATGTAAGGAAATTATTGCATGCTGCTACAGATTTAAATATAGCAGATGTATCATCCACATATCAGAAATATGCAAGTAGTAGGAGGTTAGGTGTCATTTCATCAAAGACATGTTCCTCATGGAACACAACAAAGCTGTTTGCGAGAATTAGGCCTGGAGGAGGTCCCATGGCAACACCATCTATTTGGGCATAATGATGCCATTAAAAGCTGAACACAACTGCTCAAGTTGCCAAGTTCATAAGCTCAATGAATACTGATTCAGGCAATGGTGGCAGGTCTATTTCACCATGATATAATGCTGCAGCGCAAATATCTATGGCTTCCTTAAGTGGAACATTGGTGAATAAGCCAGCAATGTCAAACACATGGACACAGCACTGCTGTCGATATGCAAGTCCTGTATGGTCTTCACAAATGTGAAGGAATCCTTCACCGTGTATTAAAACTGGTTGTAACAATTTGCCCAACTATTTGGTCAATTCATACGGTGCAGAACCGGTCATTAAGAAGATAGGGCGTAAAGGGACATCACTTTTGTGTGTCTTGGGCAGCCCCATACATACACGGATGCAGCAAACCATGAGGATGAACCCTGTCATATATATATTTATATATGCGGCAGTTCATTGCTCTTACACAAGTCCAGCAAGGCTGACTATTTGATACGAATTTGGATCCACCATTAAGAATAGCATGCATTTTGTTGATATAGTCCTGCTTGTTAAGGATGACTATTCCCATCCCTTTGTCAGGTTTACTGAGTGAACGTCCAGGTTGGTCTTAAGATCTCACAACGCTGTAAAACATTTGCGTTGCATGTGAAAATCAGACAGGTCGTTCAGGATCCCATAATATGTGTACGCTAGATCAGCTAGGCGCACTTTCAAGGATTCAGCACCTTCATTGGATGCTGGTTTGTGGCAGGATAGTTGGGAGCAGAGGAGTTCGAACTCAGCAAATATCTCTTCCCGTTTGTAGCAACATGAGTGGTATTCGCCACTAACAGGATGCTGCTGTCAAGCCAAAAAGACATTCTGCCTATCAGACTGATGAGTAATGTGGTGTATGAATTTCAGTGCCAGTGTGATGCACGGTATGTAGGCCATACGTTCCAAAGACTAGTGAATCATATCAAACAACATGTCCTTTCCGCTGTTCGCAACAGGCTAGGTACAAACTGTATCCAACCAGCCTGTGCTTGCAAAACTCAAAACACCGTCCAACATTAGATATGATTCTGTGATTGGACAACATTTGCTAAATAATCCTCAGTGAGCTAAAAATAGTGCTGATAACCAATTTAAGATTATCAGTCGGGCTCGCAGTGTGGCACTTGTGTGTGTGCTGGAAGCTGCATATATTAATACACAGAGATCTGTTCTTTGCAGGCAGAAAGAACATGTACACACATTACACCTGTTTCAACTAAACAAAATAAGTGATAGCCATTTGCTGGTTCATCCCTCAGGGCAATGCCATGACAAATCAGAGTCAAGCTACATGGTTTAAATTTCAAACAATGCTTGGAAGTTAACTGTCAGTCACCATTAACTGGTGCATTCGCCAAGGCAATGCCTCTAGCAATCAGAGTCCACTTGCCAACCAATCATACAGTATAAAGTTGCTGTTTCCCCTGACATTGGTATTTTTGCAATTGTCCTGATGAGTGCAAGACAAAAGATTCGACAGAATGCCTTTTTCAGCAATACTAAAGTATAAAGTATCAGACATCTACATAAAAGAGCGTCACTTACTCAAACAGGAATTCTGCAGCTTGCTCATTTGTGTACCACTCTGCAAGATGAAGTTTCACACGGAATCGCTCTCCCAGGTAATTCAGGACCTGCTTCTTTGTAGTGCATCCTTCCATCATCACCATTCTCAACATGTGTGCCACACAACTCTTGAAGAAGGAGTTGTCCTCTTTTCCTTTAATCAACTCCTGGTAAATCTGGTAGTCCGTGAAATCAACCATCGCCTGCAAAATAACGGGGTAAAAGCTACTAGGTGAGGATGAAATAAAGAATGAATACGGGGAGACCATGGCAGGTCCAATAGCACCTAGACAGAGACAAGTCAGGTTATTCGTTTCAAGTGGAGAACGGAAAGGGAATGCTGGTACAGGATTGACCAAAGCCAAGATAAATGGTCCTGAGTATAGAAATGCCAACTGTTATTACAAAGGGACAGCTAGTAGAATGTACAGCCTTTAAACAGATTTCTTTTCAGTATTATGCATTATGCCTTGAGTATATATACGTAATGTATATTTGAAAATTCAAATCGATTTCTTCTGTACTTTGGGGGTCCCTTGTTTCAAAATCATCCTCCCTATTCTTTCCTCCATTTTATTTATGTTTCTGTCCCACTTTAGGCTCTGCCCATCACCTACTATGGAGCAAGCCACTGACCTGCAGCTAAAGCCCCTTGTCGAAACAGCACCTGCATGATTAGAATTGTTTCCTTTTATAGTTTCACTGACAGTTTTCCACAATGATATTATAAATGGCCCAAACAAAATAACCTCCACAAATCACAGCATCTTACAGCACAAGGATGTACAAGTTGGTCCGTCGTGTCTGTGTCATCACTTTGTAGGAGCTATTCAATTAGTCCCACACTCCTCAACCTTCTCATAACCCTGAAAATCTTTCCATTTCAAGTATTAACAATTGCAGTTAATATTGAATCTGCTTCCATCATTTTTCTTTAGGCAGCGTATTCCAGATCATAACAATTCACTGCATAAAAACAATGTCCTCTTCTCCGCAAGTTCTTTTAACCAATCATCTTTGGTTATTCAGTAGCTTTTTGTAAATTCTCACTGCCCAACACCCATTTTTCGATTATCCATCCTTGACTGCTCGACAACAACTTGTATTTATATAGTGACTTTAATGTATTAAAAATGTCCCAAGGCACTTCACGAAAGTGTTATGAAGCAAAATTAGAAACAGAGTCACATTAGGCAAAATCAGGGCAAATAACCAAAAACCTGGTCATAGGGGTAGGTTTTAAGGAGAGTCTTAAAGGAAGAAAGAGAGATAAGAGAGGTGACTGAGAAGGGGGCCAGATAATCTATTCCAACACCCTCTACAAAGGCAACAATAAGCAATAGAATCAGTCACATACAACCCTTCCATCCTTTGTAGGAAGATTTGGCATCAGCTCATCGTGGCTGTGCCAACTTATTGAAAGAGCTGTCCAAAGCCTCCAGCCAGAGTCCCTGTATACAGCACAGCTCAGATCAGATCAGGAATGGAGAAGGGAAAAGACTAAATTCACTCATCCTCTTCTGTAAAACTCTAAGCTTTATTGTCCAGGACCAGCCCACTCCCCTCCAGAACTTTAGTGAATGGTGAGGTTTTCATCTGTAAAGCAAATGTTAGTGTTCACTACCATTCTGTACTCCTCAGATTTTTCAGTCTGTGTCCATATGAAGCAAGATCTGGACAACATTCAAGCTTGAGCTGATAAGTGGGAAGTAACATTCGCACCACACAAGTGCTAGAAATGACCATCTCCAACAAGAGAATCTAACTATCTTCCCTGACATTTAATGGCATTCCCAAAGCTTAATCCCCCAGCGTCAACATCTGGGGTTACCACTGACCAGAAATGTAACTGGATCAGCCATATATAAATACTGTGGCTACAAGAGCAGGTCAGAGGCTGGGAATTCTGTGGTAAGTAACTCACCACCTGACTCCCCAAAGTCTGTCCACCATCTTCAAGGCACAAGTCAGAAGTGTGATGGAATACTCTCCACTACCTGGATGAGCTCCAACAACTCTCAAGAAACTCAGGAAATTACATCCCGCTTGATCAGCACCCCGTCCATTTCCTTAAATATTCACTTCCTCACCATCAGCGCATAGTAGCAGCAGTGTGCACCATATATAAGATGCACTGCAGCAACTTACCAATGCTCCTTCGGCAACACCCTTCCAAACCCACGATCTTTACCACCTAGAAGACCAAGGGCAGCAAACACATGGGAATTCTACCACCTGCAAGTTTCTCTCCAAGCCACACACCATCCTGCATTGGAACTATACCCCTTTGCCTTCATTGTTGTTGGGTCAAATTCCTGAATCTCCCTTCCTAACAGCACTGTAGGTATACCTACACTACATGAACTGCAGTGGTTCAAGAAGGCAGCTCACCACCACCTTCTCAAGGGCAATGAGGGATGGACAACAAATGTTGGTTTTGCCAGCTTCACTCACATCCCATGAAAGAATTAAGAAAAATACACTTTGAACTGCAAGATTTAATCCTAAATCACATCTGTCAAAAGCATCAAGTCTTCTTTATTTTTAATCCCAGCTCCCCTACAGCCATTGCAATATCCCATCTCACCTTCAGTGCAAAGCAAAGTGGTATGAAGAAGAGTTCCTTCTGGTAAATAAAGTTGACCATTACGGTGCCATTGTCCAGATAGTGGAGGTTCATGTTAACAGCAGTGTGCTCATCCTTCACACAGTGCATGCTTATACCTGGTAAGAGAAAACGTCTATCATTTTCATGAAATGTCACTTTGCTGTTAGTTAATATTTTTTTTCCTCTTCAAGTCTCACAATGTCACCAATGAGAAATGTAGCATGGCAACCTGGTCCCATGCGTCCTCTCAACACATCTGACAGCAAAATTAACAAGGATTGCGGGGGAATTAACCAATGTTGTACCACTTTGTGCCAGAGTGGGCTGACAGTCACATCAGCCTATCAAGCTTTTGACATATGTCAAAGCTTCAGGGAGTGGGGGAAACATTTTCAGCATCACATTTCCTAATTGAGAAATTTCCAAAGCGATTGAATTAAACAGTTGAGTGTATCAACTTCCAAAGAAAGCTAAACCGGAGCATTATGTCACAAGTTTAAATATTATGGTCCTCCTTGAAAATTTGCAATTTAAGTACTATGGCCAATTTCATCACTAGTTACTCTGTTCTCTTTCTCTTTTACAGGCACTGAATGCTTGCTTCGATATGAAATGATGAGTGATGAAGCTGGATACAAGATAGGATTCTAGACAACAGAGATTTGGATGAGCTGAAGTTTACAAAGGCTGATCAGGACAGCACGGATAATTAAATCTGGAGGCACCAAAGGCAAGAATGAGTACGAGTGGGAGATGGACTGAGGTGGGGGGGTGAGGGGGTGGGTGAAGAACAATGTTATGAAGGCCTTTGTCACAGAGAGGATATGGGGTCAGAAACTTAGTTCAGGATCGCTGAGGACGCTGAGTTGCAAACTGTCCGGTTCAGCCTGAGATAGCAGCCAGGGAGAGGGGCAAAGCTAGTGCCAAATTTTCCCAGGGAAACTAGGTATGGACAATAAATATCAGTCTTATGAACAACATGCACATCCAGAAAATTAAATTTTGAAAACAAAAATAATGTTGCAACATCTCTATCTGTATGAGCCATCTCAACACAGAGATAAACAGTGGGTTCTTCCTTGCGCATTTTGGTCAGTGAATGACTGGACAAACTCAACAAATAATGGAGGGAACTGTACTATCCACTTTATTGCTGCAAAATTGCTGCAGGCATTGGAAAGATCACATTCAGGATCAAGAGTTTTAAACCTGCTGATGTGCTTGGCAGTGACTATAGCTACATTAAAATCAATACTGTTGTAGCAATGCTGACAGTCACTTTAGCATCCTTCAGTGCAGCTCTGCAGAAGTATGAACTGTTGGTGCAGAAAAGGCACACAACACATACCTCAGATACCAATACAGCTGCACATTATGCACTCAGCAAAGGTCACCATCACAACTGAAAGTTTCCCTCCAAGCCACTCACCACCCTGACTTGGAATTATATCATTGTTCCTTCACTGTCGCTGGATCAAAATCCAGGACCTCCCTCCCTAACAGCACTGTGGGTGTACCTAAACCACATGGGCTGCAGCAGTTCAAGAAGGCGGCTCACCACCACCTTCTCAAGGGCAATATGGGATGGGCAATTTAAGCTGGACCAGCCAGCAACGCCCACATCCCATGAATGAATTTTTTTTTAAATCACAATAGGGACTAAAAATCAGTTCATATCGATTACAACACAGGAGGCTGTCACTCAGTCCCCATTCCAGTGCAGGGAAATTAGCAACAAAAGCAAACACATCAGGTGTGGTTCTCACTTCTGTTTGATATCCAGCGACCCTTCTGGGAAATACATCTTGATGGGCGAGGGCAATTTCAGACTGAGTTTGAAATTGTGACAAGCCCCACTTGAATGAGGGCCAGTTAGGGAAAGGGGCCCTGTGAACAAGGAACCAAGTAGGAATCATCATCAGGCAGAGGGAAGAAAACTGGAGGTGCATAAGAGGGTGGGGAACATTGCCACGAATGGGCACACACCGACTTGAAGTGATATGGCTTTGAGAATCAAATGAGTGGAGGGTTCAGAAAGAAATCTTCCATGAACCAACAATTACTAGCACTGTTACATATAACACAAAATGTATTAATCAACATTTCCTATAAAAAACAATCTTTAAAGTAATATTTAGTCATCAAGCTTTGAATTTATTTTTAAAAATTTACAATTACCATATTGCGTATAGTTGGGGCCTCTGCTCTTCCATTTGGGTCTCAACATAGCAATGGGAAAATTTCGTCGTGGCATGATCAGCATCCGAATGATTTTCTCTATACCATTTATTATGAAGTATCCTCCCATTTCCTGTTGAAAAGAAGAATAAATATCAAGTTCCATTATCTCTTCTCTAAAATCACAGTATGTCAAGTTGATTATAATTTTGAACTCAAATTGATCCAGTTACATTTCTGGTCAATGGTAACCCCCAGGATGTTGAGGCTTTTGTTTTTAAATTTAATTTAATAGTAACTGATAGGTGTTTTTTTTTAACCCAGCCCAACTGCAGCCATTCTATGAGCAAGTACTGTCAATTGGTAATGATCCATATTGTACCTCTACCTTCACATTTTAGTTTTCAAAACACAACCTTATTCAGCGAGGTCTTATATCAACCATTGCACACTGAAAGCTTGCAATACATTGACGTAACATCACCAGAGAAAGTACGCTTACGCTTCCTGTGTGTGTATTACACACAATCAACAAATTCATTTACCAGATTCCTTAGCAGCATTTATGTAGGTTTTTTAAGGATCTTCATGAGTAGAACGTAACAGGTCCGGATGTGTGGCGGAGGCGACTGGGAAGGCTTCCACTGGTAACTATGTTCTAGTGATGATTGTTATTTGTGGAAATGTAGATTAATAGGACGTTAGATTTTGCGTTATCTGCACCAGTGCTGGGACAATTTCCTGAGTTTACCCTTTGCGATAAAGCCCAAACAACAATTGTTCATAACCTTACTGGAAATAATCAGTTTCCCACTGCATTACAATTCATTAACACGGTGACCAAGGTAGTTAAGGTTTGTATTCTATTTAAAAAAACTTTTCCCAGCAGCAATGAATGACAACATAGAAGCTTTCCTCTCTTCCTTCCCCTCATCTGCTGCCCAAATTCAACACCCCCACCCCCCAATCCCAAAGATAGAATATCACACGGGGAGAAAAGGAAGTCAGGCCACATTTGTTAATTCATTACCTCTGCTTCTTCATGGTGTTTAATGAGATCTTGAGGAGAGAGACGGTATAGGTTGCAGAGTTTTGATTTTACCATAATAGGGATCAAACCAAGGCTCTGCTTAATAATCCCCTTTGATGCGCCATTCAGTGACCAGCCAATGTCTGCCTAAAAAGGGGGAAAAAAGAAAGTTAAAGAATTGCTATTTGCTTAGAGGCAAAAGACTAGATACTTTGGACTGTCCCTTTTTGAAGCTGAGAAATGCACCATAGGTTATGAAAAGGTCACAGGTGGAACTCTTCAATAACATATGACAGATCAGATATAACAGAGCCATTTAAATCATACTGAGCTCAGCTCGTGTCAGGTGCCCAATTTACACCCAGAGGTGCCAATAATGCTGATTGACATTGAATGATTTGGTATCAACAGTCTTCAGTCATTTTATTCGAAGACAATTCAGGGTTAAAATCATGCAACGCAAATGTTCCTGGATCAGGAATAAAGTGGGGAGAGGACATCATCTACAGTGTCCATTCCTGGTTACTACTTGTCTCCTACTGGAGAGTATGCACATAAAATGTCAGCTGAAGACATGATGGTGAAACAGCTGTGAACAGGGATGAATTGCTTACGCATGCTCATTGATTGGCATAACACATGAAGAACAGCCACTTGAGTAAAGTAGCAGAGGACACTCAGTGAACCATACCCCATTTGAGTCAGTGCTTTCAGACAGCATAACAGTTATGGACCAGTAACCTAGTGGCCAAAACTTCAAACCCTGCAATGGTGAATTGTGAAATTGAATTGAATAAATTTGTGGGCTGGCACTAGGAAAATGACCAAGAACATGTCAGAGTGTCATTAAAAACCAAACTAGTTCAGTGATGCTCTTCCATCCACTCCAGTCCAACAACATCTAGTTCATTTTTAATGCCTTCAGGGCAAATGAAATTTGCCAATAATTTTATTAAATTCATTCACGGGGTGTGGGCTTCACTGGCTGGGCCAGCATTTATTGGTCATCCCTAGTTGCCCTCAAGAAGATGGTGGTGAGCTGCCTTCTTGAGTCGCTGCAGTCCATGTGGTGTAGGTACACCCACAGTGCTGTTAGGAAGGGAGTTCCAGGATTTTGACCCAGTGACAGTGAAGGAACGGCGATATATTTCCAAGTCAGGATGGTGAGTGACTTGGAGGGGAACTTCCAGGTGGCGGTGTTCCCATCTATCTATTGCCTTTATCCTTCTAGGTGGTAGTGGTCGTGGATTTGGAAGGTGCTGTCAAAGGAGCCTTAGTGAATTCCTGCAGTGCATCTTGTAGATGGTACACACTGCTACTACTGTGCGTTGGTGGTGGAGGGAGTGAATGTTTGTGGATGTGCCAATCAAGCGGGCTGCTTTGTCCTGGACAGTGTCCAGCTTCTTCAGTGTTGTGAGAGCTGCACTCATCCAGGCAAGTGGGGAGTGTTCCATCACACTCCTGACTTGTGCCCTGTAGGACATGGACAGGCTTTGGGGAGTCAGGAGGTGAGTTACTCGTTTATTGTCCAGGTTTTGCTGCATGTGGACAGACTGCTTCAATATCTGAGGAGTCACGAATGGTGCTGAACATTGTGCAATCATCAGCGAACATCCCCACTTCTGACCTTATGATGGAAGGAAGGTCATTGATGAAGCAGCTGAAGATGGTTGGGCCTAGGATACTACCTACAAATCTGTTGCTTACCATTTCAACACTCCACCCTGCTCTCATGCCCACATGTCCGTCCTTGGCCTGCTGCACTGTTCCAGTGAAGCTCAACGCAAACTGGAGGAACAGCACCTCATCTTCCGACTAGGCACTTTACAGCCTTCCGGACTGAATATTGAGTTCAACAATTTTAGATCATGAACTCTCTCCTCCATCCCCACCCCCTTTCCGATTTTCCCCCTCCTTTCTGTTTTTTCCAATAATTTATATAGATTTTTCTTTTCCCACCTATTTCCATTATTTTTAAATGTATTTCCATTCATTGTTTTATCTCTACCTTTTAGCCTTTTTCGATTCCTTCCCCCCACCCCACCCCCATTAGGGCTATCTGTACCTTGCTCGTCCTGCTTTCTACCCTTAATTAGCACATTCCTTTAGATAATATCACCACCTTCAACACCTCTCTGTCCTTTTGTCTGTGACATCTTTTGGTTATCTCCACCTATCACTGGCCCTCTATCCAGCTCTACTTGTCCCACCACCCCCACCGCCCCCAAAACCAGCTTATATTTCACCCCTTTTCTATTTTTCCTCAGTTCTGTTGAAGAGTCATACGGACTCGAAACGTTAACTGTGCTCCTCTCCGCAGATGCTGCCAGACCTGCTGAGTTTTTCCAGGTATTTTTGTTTTTGTTACCTACAAATGAAGTTTGTCAATAATTGCTGGCATCACAAGAACAATTTTTTTTAAAATTGGGCTTGAAAGATTTTATGGTTGGCATAACTCTTGATGCAAATCCAGTTATGTGTCAACTTGCATCCCTGTAGGATCATCTCAAGCAAACCCAATGAGCTGCAAACCAGAAGCTAGGTATTTCAGATCACTGTTTTAAATTGCTTGTATTATCGTTAAAAATAGCACCAAATGAAAAGATTGAGACTAAGGAGACCATAATAGTATTTAGTCTAGTACCAAAAACAATTCCCACTTACAGTTAACTTGCCCTTGTAAGTACTCCGTCGTCCTCTACACTCCGCTGGGTAGATTCTCAGGTCACTGCAGATGCTACCTTTTGGCACCATGGGGGGGTTGATGCAAGCATCCACAAATGCCAGGCTGATCCGTTCATTTCTATAATTGAACTCCAATGGAGGAATAGCCTGTAGTGAGCACATTTAAACCAAATGTGTCAGTAAGAGGTTACAGTGCACTATTCACACAAAGCGCCATTTTAGAAAGTTCTTGACAGCTAGCTCAGCTCTGTGGAATCGACAATAACTTGAATTTATGTAGCACCTTTAAAATAGTAAAACATCCTATGGTGCTCCACAGAAGCATCATCAAACAACATTTGACACTGAGCCAAGGACAGATGGCCAAAGCCTTGATCAAAAAGGTAGGTTTTAAGGGGCATTTCAAAGGAAGAAAAAGGGATGGAGAAGCAGAGATTTAGGGTGGCGATCAATGCAACCAATGGTGGAGCGATTAAAATCAGGGATCCACAAGAGGCCAGAATTGGAGGAGTAGAGATCTTGGAAGGTTGTAAGGCTGGAGGAGATTACAGAGATAAGGTGAGAATTTTAAGATTGATACGTTGCAAAACTGGGAGCCACTGTAGATCAGTGAGCACAGAGGTGGTGGGTGAATGGGACTTTGTTAGGATTCAGCAGTTTTGAATGAGCTCAAGTTTGAGGAGGACGAAACAGAGACACTGGGGGCGCAGTGTTTTTTGTGCACAAATCTTTGAAGATGACAGAACAGAGTAATAAAGCAGTTAAGAAAGTATTTGGGATCCTGGGTTTTATGGTCAGGGCATGGGTGGAAAAGCCAGGAAGTTATGCTTGACCTGTTGACCTATATAAAACACTAGTTCTGTCCCAGCTGGAGAACTGTGTCCAATTCTGCACATCACACTTTAGGAAGGACATAATGGTATTGCAGAGAGTACAGAAGAAATTTACTAGAACAGTTTCAAGGATTAGTGATTACAATTACATGGATACACTGGAGAAACTGGGGTTGTTGTTCTTAAAACATAGAAGGCGAAGAGAAGATTTGACAGAGGTGTTTAATATCGTGAAGGGTTTAGATAAAATAAATAAAGAGAACTGTTCCCAATGATGGAAGGATCAATAACCAAAGGGCACAGATTTAAGGTGACAGGCAAGAGAACCAGGGACAATGAGGGAAAGCTTCTTTTTATGTAATGAGTGATTAGGATTTTGAACCAACAGCCTAATGAGGTGATGGAAACAGATTCAAGAAGGAATTAGATAAATATTTGAAGGGGAAAAATTGCAGGGGTGTGGAAAAGAGTGGAACTAACTGGATTGCTCTGTGAAGCAGCTGGCACAGACTTGAGTAGACAAATGGCCCCTTTCTGTGTTGTACACTTCTACAATAAATAGGGGAACGAGCTGTGGGTGCCTGAGGAAAAATAACCCAGCCTAAGCTAAACTAATGAAGAGCTGTCAAGCTCCAGGCTCCTGCCAAGCTCCATGTGCCTGCCCCCCGGTCCATGTCCATGTCCCTGCCCAGCTCCAGGCTCCTGCCCAGCTCCACGGCCCTGCCCAGCTCCACGTCCCTGCCCAGCTCCACGTCCCTGCCCAGCTCCACGTTCCTCCCCAGCTCCACGTCCCTGCCCAGCTCCGGGCTCCTGCCCCAGGTCCATGTCCCTGCCCAGCTCCAGGCTCCTGCCCCACCGGTCCATGGTCCTGCCCAGCTCCAGGCTCCTGCCCCCGGTCCATGACACTGCCCAGCTCCAGGCTCCTGCCCCAGGTCCATGTCCCTGCCCAGCTCCAGGCTCCTGCCCTGGTCCATGTCCCTGCCCAGCTCCAGGCTCCTGCCCCTGGTCCATGTCCCTGCCCAGCTCCAGGCCCCTGCCCCGGTCCATGACCCTGCCCAGCTCCAGGCTCTTGTCCCCGGTCCATGTCCCTGCCCAGCTCCAGGCTCTTGTCCCTGGTCCACGTCCCTGCCCAGCTCCGGGCTCCATGTTCCTGCCCAGCTCCAGGCTCCTGCCCCTGGTCCACGTCCCTGCCCAGCTCCTGACTCCTGCCCCCAGCTCCATGTCCCTGCCCAGCTCCATATCCCTGCCCAGCTCCGGGCTCCTGCCCCCAGCTCCATGTCCCTGCCCAGCTCCGGGCTCCTGCCCTCGGTCCATGTCCCTGCCCAGCTCCGGGCTCCTGCCCCAGGTCCATGTCACTGCCCAGCTCCGGGCTCCTGCCCTCGGTCCATGTTCCTGCCCAGCTCCAGGCTCCTGCCCCCGGCCCATGACACTGCCCAGCTCCAGGCTCCTGCCCCCCGTCCATGTCCCTGCCCAGCTCCGGGCTCCTCCCCAGGTCCATGTCCCTGCCCAGCTCCAGGCTCGTGCCTCCCGTCCATGTCCCTGCCCAGCTCCGGGCTCCTCCCCAGCTCCAGGCGCCTGCCCCGGTCCATGTCCCTGCCCAGCTGCAGGCTCTTGTCCCCGGTCCATGTCCCTGCCCAGCTCCAGGCTCTTGTCCCTGGTCCATGGCCCTCCCCAGCTACGGGCTCCTGCCCCCAGCTCCATGTCCCTGCCCAGCTCCATGTCCTTGCCCAGCTCCATGTCCCTGCCCAGCTCCATGTCCCTGCCCAGCTCCATGTCCCTGCCCAGCTCCATGTCCCTGCCCAGCTCCATGTCCCTGCCCAGCTCCATATCCCTGCCCAGCTCCATATCCCTGCCCAGCTCCGGGCTCCTGCACCCCGGTCCACGTCCCTGCCCAGCTCCGGGCTCCTGCACCCCGGTCCACGTCCCTGCCCAGCTCCGGGCTCCTGCCCCCGGTCCATGTCCCTGCCCAGCTCCGGGCTCCATGTCCCTGCCCAGCTCCGGGCTCCTGCACCCCGGTCCATGTCCCTGCCCAGCTCCGGGCTCCATGTCCCTGCCCAGCTCCGGGCTCCTGCACCCCGGTCCATGTCCCTGCCCAGCTCCGGGCTCCATGTCCATGCCCAGCTCTGGGCTCCTGCCCTCGGTCCATGTCCCTGCCCAGCTCCAGGCTCCTGCCCCCCGGTACATGTCCCTGCCCAGCTCCGGGCTCCATGTCCCTGCCCAGCTCCGGGCTCCTGCCCCCGATCCATGTCCCTGCCCAGTTCCGGGCTCCTGCCCCCGGTCCATGTCCCTGCCCAGCTCCGGGTTCCATGTCCCTGCCCAGCTCCGGGCTCCTGCACCCCGGTCCATGTCCCTGCCCAGCTCCAGGCTACTGCCCAGCTCCAGGCTCCTGCCCCCGGTCCATGTCCCTGCCCAGCTCCAGGCTCCTGCCCAGCTCCGGGTTCCTGCACCCCGGTCCATGTCCCTGCCCAGCTCCAGGCTCCTGCCCCCGGCCCATGTCCCTGCCCAGCTCCAGGCTCCTGCCCCCGGCCCATGTCCCTGCCCAGCTCCGGGCTCCATGTCCCTGCCCAGCTCCGGGCTCCATGTCCCTGCCCAGCTCCAGGCTCCATGTCCCCGGTCCATGTCCCTGCCCAGCTCCGGGCTCCATGTCCCTGCCCAGCTCCAGGCTCCATGTCTCCGGTCCATGTCCCTGCTCAGCTCCAGGCTCCTGCCCCCGGTCCATGTCCCTGCCCAGCTCCGGGCTCCTGCCCCCGGTCCATGTCCCTGCCCAGCTCCGGGCTCCATGTCCCTGCCCAGCTCCAGGCTCCTGCCCCCGGTCTATGTCCCTGCCCAGCTCCAGGCTCCATGTCCCCGGTCTATGTCCCTGCCCAGCTCCAGGCTCCTGCACCCCGGTCCATGTCCCTGCCCAGCTCCATGTCCCTGCCCAGCTCCAGGCTCCATGTCCCCGGTCTATGTCCCTGCCCAGCTCCAGGCTCCTGCACCCAGCCCATGTCCCTGCCCAGCTCCAGGCTCCTGCACCCGGTCCATGTCCCTGCCCAGCTCCATGTCCCTGCCCAGCTCCAGGCTCTTGTCCCTGGTCCATGGCCCTCCCCAGCTCCGGGCTCCTGCCCCCAGCTCCATGTCCCTGCCCAGCTCCATGTCCCTGCCCCCAGCTCCATGTCCCTGCCCAGCTCCAGGCTCCTGCCCCCGGTCCATGTCCCTGCCCAGCTCCGGGCTCCTGGCCCCCGGCGCACGTGCTCCAGGCCCGCACTCACCTGCACGGCTCGCGCTAGCCCCTCGCTCACCGCCTGGTCGTACGAGTCCAGATGAGCTCTGACCAGCTCCTGCAGGGGCTGGTGCTGCTGCTGCTCCGGCGTCACTCTCCCAGCCTTCAGCCCCGGATCCGTCAGGTTCTTCAGGCTCGGCCGGAGCCTCTCCTCACCGCACAAGCTACTCCATTTGCCGGCCATGTCCAACCGAGGCAGAAGAGACCGGAGGGAAACAACCACCCAGCGACAAAAGTTCCGCTTCAGTATCGCTCAGTGCAACTGAGTGTGCACACCAGGGAGGGAAAGGCACTGAGTTTTCAACTCAAGGTATTTGCACTGAAGCTTATTCATATTCATTTTAAACATATGTGGTTTGTTTTCATTGTATATTATTGCAAAAAAAAAATTCTGAAAGAAAATGTATGTGTACAGATAGATTATTTGGAAGAAAAAGGGGCAGAATGACTTTTACATTGAACTCTTAAGATAAAAGCAAAATACTGCGGATGCTGTAAATCCGAAACAAAAATAAAAATACCTGAAAAAACTCAGCAGACTCTTCATCATACGGACTCGAAGCGTTAACTGTGTCCCTCTCCGCAGATGCTGTCAGACCTGCTGAGTTTTTCCAGGTATTTTTGTTTTTGTTTTACATTGAACTGTTTGTTTCAGGAGCGGTTAGGAAATAAATACAACCTGTTCTGCTCGTCGCTCTTAAAAAGCGCAGATCCATATATTTAAATCGTTTGTGAACTGTTGCACTCCTTTTGATGGCATGCATTAAAAAAAAAATCAGACCCTAAACTCTAATTCATCTTGTATTTGTGATCTGCGAAGATCTTTCTTAATCAGTGAATTTCACTCTTGTCGTTGGGTTTTCTGGAGATGTTAGTGAGATTTGTATAATATATTTCACAGTACAGACAGCTTTTGCATTTCTACGGTTCAGTTATATAATGCAACAAATCCTCATGTCTTCTATTATCATCTGTATTGCACAGCGCATCTCATAGCTCCCTGAAGAAGAGTCATACGGACTCGAAACGTTAACCTTGTCTTCCTCTCCACAGATGCTGTCAGACCTGCTGAGTTTTTCCAGCAATTTTTGTTTTTGCTTCAGATTTCCAGCATCGGCAGTATTTTGCTTTTATCATAGCTCCCTCTTCCATTTAGAAAACTGTTTCATTTTTGACCATCATATTAAAGCAAAGTATAGACGCATTAGAAAATGCACATGAAAGAGCAGCAAGACTGATTTCCAACCTAAAAGGGTTAAGCTGTGAAGCAACATTAGACAGGCTTAAACTTTACATTCTATAAGAAGATAGCAAAGAAAAAATCATCATCAAAATATATACAATATTGTTTAGAAAAACATTACTTTCAATTATGCCAAGGAAGTGGGGAACAGTGCAAAAGTTTGAAATAATCTACCATGTAAAGTATTAGATGGAAAACATTGCAGTTATTTAAAATACAATTAAGTACCATGATGGGAAATTTACACTAGAAGGATCGACCGAATGCCTTTTTCCTATCCCTGATTTTCCCTATTTTATTGTAAAGGTCATAAAGTTTAAAATGTAAACGGATTGTAAAATGTAAAGAACAACGGCCTAGCTCTTAAATTTAAAGCAATAATTCAATGACATGGTTGTGCTGTTGTTCATGAGCCACTTCAAGTGTTGCTTTCATAGTTTATGTTAGCAACCTAACTGCATTATGTCCTATCTTAGTCAACATCTATTTGTAATGAAAGGCCAAGTGGTTATCTGAAAGATAATCCGCTCTGTAATTGTAAAAGCAGAATATAACCTAATGGATAGAATTGGAAATAATTTATCTCCAGCATCACAAAGCAAGCCCACGTATATAGTAAAATCTAGTGCTTCAAAACATGAAATGGATTTTTCTTGTTCAGTCCCCTTCCTGTCAGATGCACTCTGTGGTGATTTGTTGTGTCTTGTGTTGAGTCAGATTTAGTTCAACTCTATTCTTTACAATGGATCATCCTTTATCACACTCCTATAATCCACCATCCCAGAACGTTTGATGGACAAATCTGTTCTTTTATTATTCATTCATGGGATGTGGGCTTCGCTGGCTGAGCCAGCATTTATTGCTTATCAGAAGGTGGTGATGAGCTGCCTTCTTGAACTGCTGCAGTCCATGTGGTGTAGGTACATCCACAGTGCTGTTAGGGCTGTGGATGAGCGAAGGGAGTTCACGGAGAGCGAGGGGAGTTCATTTTAAAAAGAGCGCGGAGAGCGAGGGGAGTTCATTTTAAAAAGAGCGCGGAGAGTGAAAATAAAAGGAGGGGAAGCTGAAGAGGAGCGGCCAGTGTGTGAGCGACCCAATGAAGGAGTGGAGCTTTGATGCTTTGGCTCGAGAGGCTTCGGTGAGCAGAGGCTGAGGACGAGCTTGCTCCCAGTGGGGTAAGGCCTGGTAAGTTCCTTTAATTTAATTAGGAGTAGGTAATGGAGGCAGTAGTTAGGGCAGTCAAGTGCTCCATATGCAGCATGTGGGAAGTCAGGGACAGCACAATTGTCCCTGGTGACGACACCTGCAAAAGATGCATCCAGCTGCAGCTCCTGACAAACCAAGTTAGGGAACTGGAGCTGGGGCTGGATGAACTTCGGATCATTCAGGAGGCAGAGGCAGTAATAGACAGGAGTTTCAGGGAGACAGTCACCCCTAAAAGTCAGGAGGCAGGTAGCTGGGTGACTCAGGAGAGGGAAGGGGAATAGCCAGAAAGAGCTGAGCACCCCTGTGGCCGTTCCCATCAACAATAGGTATACCGTTTTGGATACTGTTGGTGGGGACGACCTACCAGGAACAAGTTGTAGTGGTCGCGTCTCTGGCACCAAGGCTGGACCCTCAGCTCAGAAAGGAGGGAGGGAAAAGAGGAAAGCAGTAGTGATAGGGGATTCGATAATTAGGGGGACAGATAAGAGGTTCTGTGGGAGAGATCGAGAATCCCGGATGGTCTGTTGCCTCCTTGGTGCCAGGGTCCACGATATCTCGGATCGAGTTCTCAGTATTCTCAGGAGGGAGGGTGAGCAGCCAGATGTCGTGGTCCATGTAGGGACCAATGACGTGGATAGGAAGGAGGAGGAGGTCCTGCAAAGAGAGTTTAGGGAGTTAGGTGCAAAGTTGAAGGACAGGACCTCCAGGATTGCTATCTCAGGAGCGCTACCCATGCCACGTGCTAGTGAGGATAGAAATAGGAGGATAATGCAGCTAAATACATGGCTAAGGAGGGAGGGCTTCATGTTTCTGGACAATTGGACTCTGTTCCAGGGAAGGTGGGACCTGTTCCGACGGGGCGGTTTGCACCTGAACTGGAGGGGGACTAACATCCTTGCGGGTAGGTTTGCTAGTGCTGCTCCGGGGGGGGTTTAAACTAGATTTGCAGGGGGAGGGGAACCAGAGTGTTAGAGCAGATAGTGAGATGGAGGAGGATAAAGGTCAAGCGAGGAATGCATGTATAGACAGAAATCAAAGGTTTGTACGGGATAGAAATGTTCTCAGGTGCATCTATTTCAATGCAAGGAGTATTGTCGGAAAGGCATATGAGTTTAGGGCGTGGATTGGCACATGGGATTATGACATTATTGCTATTAGCGAGACTTGGTTGCAGGAGGGGCAGGACTGGCAGCTCAATGTTCCGGGGTTCTGTTGTTTCAGACGTGATCGAGGGGGAGGGATGAAAGGGGGAGGAGTGGCATTACTAGTCAGGGAAAATATCACAGCTGTGCGTAAGCAGGACAGCCCGGAGGGCTCGTCTACAGAGGCCATATGGGTGGAGCTGAGGAACGGGAAAGATGTGACCACACTAATAGGGTTGTATTATAGACCGCCCAATAGTCAGAGAGAATTGGAGGAGCAAATCTGTAGAGAGATAGCAGACCAATGTAAGAAACAGAAAGTTGTGATAGTAGGAGATTTTAACTTTCCACATATTGACTGGGATTGCCATACTGTAAAAGGGCTGGATGGCTTGGAGTTTGTCAAATGTGTTCAGGAAAGTTTTCTAAATCAATAGAGATACCAACGAGAGAGGATGCAATACTTGATCTCCTATTAGGGAACCAGACAGGTCAGGTGACAGAAGTATGTGTAGGCGAACATTTTGGGTCCAGTGACCACAATGTCATTAGTTTTAAATTAATTATGGATAAGGATAGGTCTGGTCCTCAAGTTGAGATTCTAAATTGGAGAAAGGACAATTTTGTGGAAATGAGAAAGGATCTAGGAAGAGTGGATTGGGATAAGTTGTTTTCTGACAAGGATGTGTTCAGTAAGTGGAAGGCATTCAAAGGCGAAATTTTGAGTGTGCAGAGTTTGCATGTTCCTGTAAGGATTAAAGGCAAAGTTAACAGGCATAGGGAACCTTGGTTTTCAAGGGATATTGGTGATCTGGTTAAGAAGAAGAGAGAGGTGTATAGCAGGTATAGGCAACATGGAACAAATGAGGTACATGTAGAGTATAGAAAATGTAAGAAAATACTAAAGAAGGAAATCAGGAAAGCAAAAAGACATGAGGTTGCTTTGGCAAATAATGTGAAGGTAAACCCGAAGGGTTTCTACAAGTATATTAAAAGTAAAAGGATAGTAAGGGACACAATTGGTCCCCTTGAAGATCAGAGTGATCGTCTATGTGTGGAGCCTCACGAGATGGGGGAGATCTTAAACAGTTTTTTTGCATCAGTATTTACTCAGGAAACTGGCATAGTGTATAAGGAAGGGAAACAAGCAATAGTGTCGTGGAACATATAGAGATTAAAGAGGTGGAGGTGCTTGCTGCCTTACAGCGAATAAAGGTAGATAAATCCCCCGGGCCTGACATGAGATTCCCTTGGACCTTGAGGGAGACCAGTGTAGAAATTGCAGGGGCCCTGGCAGAAATATTTAAAATGTCCTTAGCCACAGGTGAAGTGCCGGAGGATTGGAGGGTAGCTCATGTTGTTCCGTTGTTTAAAAAAGGCTCCAAAAATAAACCAGGTAATTACAGGCCAGTGAGCCTGACGTCAGTAGTAGGTAAATTATTGGAAGATGTTCTGAGAGATCGGATATACAATTATTTGGACAGCCAAGGGCTGATTAAGGATAGTCAGCATGGCTTTGTGCGTGGTAGGTCGTGTTTAACGAACCTTGTAGAGTTTTTCGAGGAGGTTACCAAGAAAGTAGATGAAGGAAAGGCTGTGGATGTTGTCTATGTGGACTTTAGTAAGGCCTTTGACAAGGTCCCACATGGGAGGTTAGTTCAGAAGGTTCAGACACTTGGTATCCATGGAGAGGTTGTAAACTGAATTCGAAATTGGCTGTGTGGGAGAAGACAGAGAGTGGTAGTGGATGATTGCTTCTCAGACTGGAGGTCTGTGACTAGTGGTGTGCCTCAGGGATCTGTGCTGGGACCATTGTTGTTTGTTGTCTATATCAATGATTTGGATGATAATGTGGTATATTGGATCAACGTTTGCTGATGACACTAAGATTGGAGGCGAGGAAGGCTTTCAAAGCTTGCAGAGGGATCTGGACCAACTGGAAAAATGGGCCAGAAAATGGCAGATGGAATTTAATGCAGAAAAGTGTGAGGTGTTGCATTTTGGAAGGATAAACCAAGGTAGGACATACACAGTAAATGGTAGGGCACTGAGGAGTGTAGAGGAACAAAGGGATCTGGGTGTTCAGATACATAATTCCCTGAAAGTGGTGTCACAGGTAGACAGGGTTGTAAAGAAAGCTTTTGGCATACTGGCCTTCATAAATCAAAGTATTGAGTATAGGAGTTGGGATGTTATGGTGAGGTTGTATAAGACATTGGTGAGGCCAACTTTGGAGTATTGTGTGCAGTTCTGGCCACCTAACTACAGGAAGGATATCAGTAAGATTGAAAGAGTGCAGAGAAGATTTACTAGGATGTTGCTGGGTCTTAAGGAGTTGAGTTACAGGGAAAGATTAAACAGGTTAGGACTTTATTCCTTGGAGCGCAGAAGGATGAGGGGAGATTTGAAAGAAGTTTACAAAATTATGAGGGGTATAGACAGAGTAAATGCGAGTAGGCTCTTTCCACTTAGATTAGGAGAGATAAACACAAGAGAACATGGCTTTAGGGTGAAAGGGGAAAGGTTTAGGGGGAACATTAGGGGGAACTTCTTCACTCAGAGTGGTGAGTGTGTGGAATGAGCTGCCATCTGATATGGTAAATGCGGGCTCACTCTTAAGTTTTAAGAATAAATTGGATAGATACATGGATGGGAGAGGTCTGGAGGGTTATGGACTGGGTGCAGGTCAATGGGATTAGCGGAATAATATTTCGGCACAGACTAGAAGGGCCGAATGGCCTGTTTTTCTGTGCTGTAGTGTTCTATGGTTCTATGGTTCTAGGAAGAGAGTTCCAGGATTTTGACCCAGTGACAGTGAAGGAATGGCGATATATTTCCTAGCTTGGCCAGGGGCACAGCAAGTTCTGGAGCACAAGTCTTCTGTACTTTTGCCGGAATATTGTCAGGATCCATAGCCTTTGCAGTATCCAGTGTCTTCAGCCATTTCTTGGTATCACATGGAGTGAATTGAGTTGGCTGAAAACTGGCATCTATGATGCTGGGGACCTCCAGAAGAGGCAGAGATGGGTCATCCACACGGCACTTCTGGCTGAAGATTGTAGCAAATGCTTCAGCCTTATCTTTTGCTTTGATGTGCTGGGCTCCGTCATTGAGGATGGGGACATTTGTGGAGCCGCCTCCTCCTCCAGTGAGTTAATTGTCCACCACCATTCATGACTGGATGTGGCAGGACTGCAGAGCTTACATCTGATTCATTGGTTGTGCGATCGCATGGTGAAGGGAGTGATATTGGATGTCACCTCTTTGCAGGGCTTCCTTTGTTAGTTGGTACTTGATCTTTTCTTCATGAAATTGTGTATTCCAACACAATATTTATAAAAGTAAAATTTGGGTATCTTCAATTATCTGCACCAGGAGTGGCTGATGGTGGACATTTCACTGCAATTCCATCAAACTGGTGGTAATGAGTATCTGTTGCATTATGGAGAAGCATTCAGCCCAAATTAGACAACTAACATTTATGTAGCACCTTTAATATAATAAAACATCCCAACATACTTCACAGGAGCCTCATTAAACAAAATTTGACACTGAGCCACATGAGGAGATATTAGGGCAGGTGACCAAAAGTAGGTTTACAGGACCACCTTAAAGATGGATTTAGGAAGGGAATTCGAGTTTAGGGCTTAGGTGATGAAGGCATAGCTGGGGAAATTAGCAGATTTGCTCCTTTAATGTTATACAGTAGGAGGAGCTTCCATATGTATGTAGATCAAGGAAACAAACCATCAGGCTACTTTTTGAAAAAAGGTGTCTCAGATCTCAGTGATTATTTCAGCCATACATATCAGGGAAGTTCCAAGCTTGATCTGTACTGAGTTAACTGACTCAGTCAGGGTGGCAATAAAGGCTTTAAGCTAGCTCGTTTCCCTGATTCAGGGAAGGGAAAAAAATCACCCAGGTTTCCTGCTCCTAACCAATAACTAGAGTATTCTGGTGGAGTATGCACACGATGACATCAACAAGGAAAAGGTCAACCTAGTAATTTCTCCAACCTTTACTTCTCCCTCACCTTTCCTAACCTCATTTGGTTAGCAATAACTTCCTTGAGCCTCTAAGTTGCTTGTAGCAATTGATATAATGAACCATTAAAAACTGGTACCTTACAGTTTGAAGTAATTTTTTTTCAATGTTCTTTTCCACTTTTGTCTGCAAATCTCTCCCCACCCATCTTCTCATTTCATGGTCCAAATGCACTCTGTTCTTATTCCATGACTCCTTTCAGTACATCTGTGATGAGGCTGAAGAGTTAGTGGCACTAGGCTATTCAAGTTTTGAGGTGGTAATGTGGGGGAAGGAGAGGGACATTACAATATCACCTGATCCCACACTACACATACAACATCTGCTTTATGCTTTCACCCGAGGCCCACTCTCACCAATGAGTCATTGTATAACAATCAGTCAGAAACACAAACTTTTTTTCCCTCTCCAAACCAGTGATAGAAGGCAATTGTAGCACTCCTGCTGCTGTTCTGGGTGAGAACAGGCAACACAGACCAAGAACTGAACTGGAACTTTTCTAGTTTAAATTGTCTCGACTACTGCAAGGGACAAGTGCACTTAACCATTGGGAGAACCTGAACCTGGCCTCTCCCTAACTTGCTGTAGTACAAGCCAGTTAGGTTTTGTTCAGTAATATCTGGAAGCTACGCTTTAATTTCTTTGAGAAGATACATCTTAATTAACATTTGACTGAAGGGCAACATATAAACAGACATAATCTGTAGGTTGAATAACTTCAGTGGGGAGCTGTATTTTTGCACTGAGTTAGACACCAGCTATTTATTTCTGGGACCTGGATTCCAATGCAATCCAGTCTGATGGGATGAAAGTCCTCTAGTTGTGTTTAATTCTCAGTTTCTTAATTGTCTGATATTGTTTCTGTATTTCAATTTAATATTGCAACATTGATTTGTTTCCTTGTAACCCACAGTGAAATCAAGAACAATATTATAGTACACAAGACCAGGGTGACTTCGCTCTCAAAATGTTACTTTACAAGTAAACTTAAAAATCGACACAGAAGAGATTCAAAAACGAAGACAGGAGATGATTGGTAATTCTGTTTATTTCTCATGATATTGTTTTGAAGTTAGATACCGAGAAACATGCACTAATAGCAACATGTCATCGCAATAATCTGCCTGTGATGAGTGTGACTTAGGATAACACTTTACGGTGCACTCCGTAGAGAAACTGTAGAGAATATTCTGGGGAAAGATCTTAATTGGAACAGCATTCCACAAATACCCTGGAGTAACAACCAGGTTGTTCCTGATAGTTAACATTTTAGACAGTAACATGTCTCCATCCTCAGTAGCAGAATCTTAACTCATAGAAAGGAAGTGGAACCATAAATACTAGAAGAACAAAACATTTGACTTATAAAAATAATCATGCATTTGGCAGTACACACAATAAAATAACAGCAAAAACCTGGACATATAGATGGCCAACTTGGCTGGGGAAAAAACGAAAACTATACATACAAAATATCAAAATTATTTTCCTAACTTAATTAACAAAACATTAATTAATTTTCAAGAAGAGGGCAGTTTCTGTGATATATATATATATATAATTTGTGAACCAGGACAAAATGCATTTAGTGCATGCTACCATTTTCCAATATATGTCATATTAATCCTCATCAGCTGTATGCAAGCTTTTATAGGCTGCCAACAGAATAAAGTAAAGTTTTTAACAGTGCATTTCATTCTGCAGTGATCCCAATACAAGTGTTAACCAAATAAAGGCAAAAAAGGGAAGAAAGGATTCTTTCCCACTTCATAAAATTAACATCTTTAAAATACCATTCCTTCCCACCCTCCCACTACCCCTCACCCCGCAACTCCTCTCAGAGGATTGAGTGTTTGCAATATAATAAAAACAATAAGCAGAATTCTTTGCTTTTGTCACATTCATGATATCAACTGCATTTCAAAGAGGAGCTCTGAGTATACAGACAATCTGAATGGAAGCAGTGCGTAACAACTTTCGTTCATGGTTTCTGAAATGCTTAGTGTTCACGATTGGTAAATACACTACCATACACAAGAGATGTAGCTTAAGGAGTTGGTTTGGGTCTTACCAGGTCACAGTGATATCCATCTCTATGCACCATTATATGTGATAGCAGAATACAGCACATAATGAAAGATGCCTGCACATTTTAAGTTTAGTGCCAAAACTTCAGCATTCAAGCTGAAGTATTATTGAGTACTTAAATAAAATCTTTTAAGGGTCCAAAACAGTACTTCTAATCGCATAATCTACAAACAGATTATGTCAAGATAACTACTGCATGATCCCTAATTGTTTGTAATAAACAAAGCACATTTTTGCAGCATTTCTGCAATTTGAAGCAGCATGTACCAGTTTACAGCAACTCCCATTGTCATGCTTTGATTGTAATTTCCCAACAAGAATCTCAAAGTTGTACATTTATTAAGCTGCTGATTTATACAAGTGACCATTATCTAATAACTCCACAGCTTTCATAATTATTCTTCTTCATCATGGATGCGATGGCCTTTTAATAGACTTCTGAGGGCTATGTATTGAGTTTGTATGCATGATTCACAGCACTCAGTTGATACTGATTGTGAAATGAAATGGAGGTGGGAAAAAGGAGGAGAAAACAGACTCTGTTAACTTCCCAATTTGATGAAGACAGACTGTTGGCTCGGTTTCTGTAGTGAGTCACTTAATGGAAAGACGGAGGAAATGGCTACATCCACTATTCCTTGACAAAGTTCAGCATAGAGTTTCCTGAAAACAGCAAGAAGTGTTTTAATGTAAAACCTTTCACAACCAAATTCCAGTTACTGAAACAAAAGCAAAATACTGCAGATGCTGAAAATATAAAATAAACACACAGAAAATGTTGGAAATACTCAGCTGGGCAGGCAGCATCCGTGGGGAGATAAACAGAATCAGAATCATCGACCTGAAATATTAACTGTGTTTCTCTCTCCACAGATGCTGCTTGACCTGAGTATTTCCAATATTTTCTCCAGTTACTGAAAGGTTGATTTATCCAAATGATGCTTGTTGTACATGAAGCAGTTTAGATCAAATATGTAGTTGCAATTCCTTGTCGTTGCTTTTATAGAATTGAAAAGATATATACACCAAGAAACACAGACGAAGTAACTAACCATTAGTGCAGGTGCAGTCATACTGCTATGTTAATGTCTATGTGAGACTGTTTTAGATACGATGATAGAAGACTGGCAGTATAACTCAGGTTGTTGATCAGATTCACTAAAGCAACAGTATATAGTAGGCAGTTTCACACTTGAACTTCACAATGTGTGTAGTGGGACTCTAGGTCTAAATCTGATTTTGCATTTGAAAAAGGTCCACTGAGCCTCTTAAAACTTTTTTTTTCTTATAAAGTTCAAGTCTTTTGAACATCTTGTAACAACTAAGACTCTCAAGGCACAGGGTGAGAAGGTGCCTATGTGTAGCTTTGCTCCAAAATCAAAAACTATCCATTCAGGAAACAAAGCTTTGTGCATGCATACTGTTTCACTACCTTCATGGGATTCTTGCTTGGCACAGTACACAGGATTAAAGTTAGCTACTGAGAGTTGACTTTTTAAGCTACATTACAACAGTGACTACGCTTCAAAAATACTTCGTTGGTTGTATAGCACTTTGGGACTTCCTGAGGGTGTGAAAGGCGCTACGTAGTACAAGTTCTTTCTTTCTACATAGAATAAACTTAACTGTCTGGTTGTATTCAAACCTCAGGATGAGGCAGGGATGAGCAGTTCAGTACATCTACAAACGATGCTATAAATCGGAGGGTGACATTCGCCCATCAGCAGTCTGTCGGAGATCATGCGTGGTTTGATTTCTGTCATCATGGTTGGATTGGAACCCGTCTAACTAATCATTCAGAACATATGGCATAAGTCAGTCAGTCAACTCAATTCAGACATATTATGTAATTAACTACAGGGGCAGCTTTTCACGTTGTCAAGTAAATTATGGATTTTTAAAAAATCTCTTAGTATATCTACAGGAGATTCTAAATGGTACATCTGAGATGACTCACCCCAATTAGCAGTCAGTCTGAGGTCATCAGGTGCACAAAGTTAATTTTACAATGTAAGCTGTGACCAGTTAAGTGTCAAGAATCAATTAATGTTGATAGGTCCTTGCAGTAGGGACCTGTCATCTGCAGGCAAAAGGAATATGTCCAGACATTGTATCTTTTTTGAATAAACAAAAACATAGGGGACAATAATTCCCTGATGCATTTGCCATGTCAATGTCTCAATCAATTACAGCCAATTCACCAACCAATCAGCAGCCCTTTTCTCATGCAGTATAAATCCCTTTGAAATTTGGTATTCTTGCATCTGTCCTGATGAGTGCAAGACAAAAAGCTTCAACAGCACCTCTTTTTTTCAGCAATAATATATTATAGTGAGCCAGAATATACTGACAAAGGGTTCTGTTTGATTCCCCAGTATCACTACTTTTATCTAGAAATTAGGAAGGTAAAGGCTCACTCCCAATTGTAGGTCCACTTGTGGGAATGGACAATAACGTTGAACTCAAGGAGACCATCCAGGACCTACAAATGGAACAACCTCGATGATAAAATTGATGTTTAAATCATAAAGAAAAAGCAAATTGGGTCGACATTGAAACATTGCTACTTTGAGTCTTGATTTCATTCCCCTACACAGTTTATTGGTAAATCATTATTGGTGACCATTTTGTGGTGATATAGTTTATTTTCATTGGCTTGTGCTTATCTAATAAAAAAAGGGGGAACCAATTGTGAGATGAAGTATGGTGGGACTAGGCTCATATGCAGCCTAAACGCCAGCATAAATCTGTTGGATCAAACAGCCTGTTTCCGTGCTGTGAATACTGTGTCGTATAATTTCTTCCATGCACTACACAGAATAAGTTAGTTTATTTATAATAAAAGGCTTATAATTTCAATACATACAGCACATTGGAGGAAGTGTTCCCCCCCAATACCACCTGTAGAAAAGGTCAACGGATACAAAATATAGTATTTTTAATTGGATAAATTTAGGACTTATTAAACATCCAGCTTTCAAAGACACATTCAGCAAAGGATTACACAGGATGTACAGCACAAAAATAGACCACGAGGTCCCAGTTGGTCCATGGCTTACATTCCATACAACCTCCTCCTACCCCAATGCTAGTAATATAATCTTCAATTTATCAGAATTAAAACATCATCTATCTTGTGAAATGTCCTGTAAAGTGAATCCATATTTATAAGACCTTTCAGAATAAGCTAGAAAATAATTTCTAAATTATTCAAAGCTTGAAACACTTATAAAGACAATAAACTAAGCCATGCCATAGTATTTAATGAACTGCCACATAAAACACCATCAAGCAACAAAGTGACTCAGGGAAAGCTTACTTAGCAAATCTATAACTTACTGAGCACAGGCTGGCGCTCCATTCACTTCAATTAGCCAGACTTTAAGATCTTCATCAACCATAAAGTCAAACCCAAACAGTTGAAAGCTATGGTATGGGAGCAGCTTAGTGCCAATTGCAGGCTCTATACACATGAGGCAGCTTCTAAAGACAAAATAAAGACAGGAATTATAGGATTCACAAGTTATCAAGATTCACCAATTTCAAGCGAAAATAGAAACCAAAAAACAGGTGCAAGTTTTTAAAACAGACACACACTTTGCATTGTGACTTGATCACATTTTACATCCTTAAATTTCCCAAGGAATAATTTCACCAGCTATAATGCAATAGCGTTTGGCAAATTCTTATCGAGGTGGGCTGCCAAGCCTCCTGCTTCCAGGATTGTCCTGGAATCTCCAAGAATTGAAGATTAATCTTCTGCTGCAAGCAACCCTACAGAAACACCACAGCAGCATTAAAATGAAACTTTTTTTCATTTCTTCGAATACTTTCTTTTATTAGATATAAAAGTACTGGAAATGGAGGAAAAACTGTTTGATAAACAGCCAAGACTATTCCAACTGAGTAATAAAGTCTGTTCCTCTTCCAATAGGTATGGGAAGGCAGTGCGTCTAGGCAATGGACCAATAGCAGGAACGTGGAGGAGTGGGGTGGTTCAAGCCAGGTTCATGTGATAAAACCTCCAAGAATACCCGAAATAGAGTTGGCAAACCTATCCAGACCTCTGGTGGAGGAAGTTACCAAACATATCGGTGGTAAGTTGCTCATAACAGAGAGAGAGTAGACAAATGGTAATGTAGTCGATGTAATTTCTGGATTTTCAAAATACCTTGAATAAGGTGCCCCAGAAAAGAATATCGAATAAAGTGCCCCATAATAGATTATCAAATAAGGTCAGAGAATGTGGTGTCAGGAGACAAGTGGCAGAATGCATTGTTAGCTGATTTCAAGACAAAGTGAGAGTGGGAATAAAGGGTAGTTATTCAAAGTGGCAGCACGTGGCAAGTGGTGTTCCATGTGGGTCAGTGCTGGGACCACTGCTGTTCAAAATTTACATCAACAATTTGGACTGGAATCAAAAACACAATTTCTAAACTTACAGATGACACCAAATTGGGAGGACTGCAAATTACAGGAGGACATTAATAAACTTGTAAAAGGGCAAGTAATTGGAAAATTAAGTTTAATACAGATAAATGAGGTAGTACATTTTAATAAGAAGAATAGGGAGGTAACTTATAATTTGGAAGGTGCAAGTCTAGGTGGGGTAGAGGAACAAAAGGATTTCAGAGTACATCAATCACCGAAAGTTGTGCCACAGGTTAGCAAGGTCATAAAAAAGCAAACCAAGCACTAGGCTTTATTCCTGGAGGAATAGAATTGAGAAGTATAAAAAGTAGAATTGAAAATAAAAACTCGAATCGAACCTTGGTTAGACCAGACTTAAGAGTACTGTGTGCAGTTCTGGTCGCCATATTATGAAAAGGATGTTGAGGCACTGGAGAGGATGCAGAGAAGATTTACAAGGATGGTACCAGAAGTGTGTAGGTATACATATCAGGAAAGGATTGACTGGCTGGATCTCTTTTCTCTTGAAAAAAGGCAGCTGAGGGGTGATCTAATAGAAGTCTTCAAAATTATGAAAGGTTTTCACAGAGTGGATAGAGAGAGAATGTTTCCACTTGTGGGGAAGAGCATAACTAGAGGCCATCAATATAGGATAGGGCACTCAGAAGAAGCTTCTTTAAAGAATGGTACGAATGTAAAACTTGCTACCATAGGGAGTGGTTGAAGGGAATAGTATGGATTTATTTAAAAGAAAAGTAGACAAGCAAATGAGAAAGAAGGGAATAGATGGTTACAATGGTAAAATTAGATGAGAAAAGATGGGAGGAGACTAGAGTGGAAAATAAATACTGGCATGGACTGGTTGGGCAGTATTTCTGTGCTGTGTAACCTATGTAATAAAATGGCTGATACCACAGGAATTTCATCTCAAATTATTTCATGGAAACCCTCCCCTCCATCAAAGAACAGCACACAAGGCAAAAGAGCTTGCAAAACAAACAAAAAAGTAGTTTGCAAGTATCATAAAAATCAAAGCCAAAACTCAGTGTACACTGTTTGAGTCCTCCAACAACACTGGAGTCTAACTATTACAAAAATCATGTCATCTTGTCGTGTTTAGCCAATACTGATTGAAAACTGGGTTCAGCCAGATCTGTTCTGGATGGTTTTCAAGCACAGCGTGTGAAAAAGGAAGCTAGCTGAAGACAATATTAACTGGCTAAATGATTGTCATGTTATCTAAAAAAAAAGACATCTGAACAATTCCACGTGGACCCTGTTTAAATCCCTGCTCTCATCCCTTGCAAAGCCTGTGGCGATTCCCATTTATTCAGCTATGGCTTTTCAAATGCCATTATACAGGCACAACCAAAAATTCTAAACGGTAACTAAGTCACCAAAAGACACATATCCATAACCTGAAGATCTAGATGAGAAAGCGAAGGGTTTTATTTACTAGTAGACAATCAGATACTCATTTACATACTAAAGACACTATTGTGCCATATAGAGAGGTTAAGGGCAGTCTAACAGGGGTTTTCAAAGTTATGAAAGTTTTTTTAAAAACAGTATAGAGATTATTTTCATAGGTTGGTAAATCAGTAACAAGGCTGTATATACTGAAGCATCATTAGAAGAACAATCACAGGCTCACTTGGATGTGGTTATTAAGGCAGAAAATAAATACAAAAAGGTCAGAGAAAGAGCAGGGAAATAGGTTTGGAATAGAGAATTCCAATTGAGGAACAGGCACAATAGACCACAAGTCTGTGCTATAACTTCTAGGATCTTATTATTATGAAGCTCATAGCCCAAGGCAACTGGAATCACCATATCCCAATGAGAAATTTTGACGCAAGGAATGGGTGTGTACACTGTTGAACTCCCCTCGCCTTCAACCGATACCGATTTATTTAGGCACTTCAAAAAGGCAGACAGGTAATCAGACATTGTCCAGGAATCAGTCTTCATCCTATTATGGAGAAGGAGAAAATATCCCCCTCTCAAAGATCAACACCATACAAACCTGAGTTAAGTTGGCCCCATAATTACAGGAGAGAAACTGGGGGGAAAAAAATTGCTTTTTCCACTTCTCCTCCCCCAACCCCCTCAAATTTCCTATTCTGAAGTCATGGAATCATGCTAGAAGTAGCTCCATAAGCAAGAGTCTATTTACTGCCTATGCCAAATGACTTTTCTTCGCATCTCACCCTAGACAGTGAATGTAATTACATAGTCAATTGAGCCTGTATCTGCCTTCACCAAGCAAACACACATACCAGCAAGAGTCAACGAATAATGAGGAGGAGAATCACACTGATTTTTCCCCTTTTGAGTCCATGTTATATCTGACATACTGCAGGGAATTGATGGAACAGTATAAAAATTTCTTAGTTTCAATTTACAATAAATTTTAGCTTTCAAAGCAATAATTTCTTATATTTAGTTATTGGAAACTTTTCTCTAACTGAAAAAAATGTATAACTGCTATTTTCAATAAATAGAAGTTAAATTGATAATCTTCAGTGAGTTATTAACTAGTAAGTCAAATGATTGATAAATTCTTGGGAAGTATTGTAAATGATGAAAGGTCCATCATGCCTCGATTTCAAATGAGGACTCAATCAAGTATTAGGAGAAAATTCACCAGTAGCTGAGTAACAAACCTGAGATCTTACTGGTCTGTATGGCTCAGTTCCACACTGAGCAGCACAGCTACCCACTGCATTTAACACTGTGGGCAGATTTCCTCAGCACTGTCTGAAAGGAACGACAATTCCTTTGTAAACATTTACAAACTTCTCCAGTGCATCAGTGTCTGGTGTAATGGGAGTGTACACACAGACACCTGCAACTTTTCTTTTTTATATTAATTCATGGAATGCGGGGGTCACTGGCTAGGCCAGCATTTATTGCCCACCTCTAATTGCCCTTGTTCAGAGGGCATTTAAGAGTCAATCACATTGCTCTGGGTCTGGAGCCAGACCAGATAGGGATGGTAGATTTCCTTCCCTAAAGGACATTAGTGAACCAGATGGGTTTTTACAACAATCAATGGTTTCATGGTCATCATTACACTTTTTAATTACAGTTTTTATGGAATTCAAATTCCACCATCTGCCATGGCGGGACTTGAACCTGGGTCCCCAGGGCATTACCCTGGGTCTCTGGATTACTAGTCCAGCAACAATATCACTACACCATCGCCTCCCCAAACAGAAAAAGCAAACCATGGTTCTCTCCCCCCCCCACCATTTCTCTCTCTCTCTTTCAACAACCTTTGAATGACCCAACTGAGTTCAGGAACTCATGGCAAGAACAATAGGAGGTACACAAATCTGTTAACAACAAAAGACACTCAATATCATCCAGCAGCAATAAACAGCCCAGTACCCCTTACCCTCAGCAGATGTGGGCCTCAGCCTCCAGTCCGTCTGCCGGGAGCACGCATTGGTCTTTAATTTAACAGTTGCCAATGACACAAAAAACAGTAAGTGAGCCCAAATAAGATCTGATTAATGCAGGAATTCAGAAAGGTTCAAACTGCACCTTATGATTTGCTTGATTTGTGGTAAAACACTGTTTTCCAAATTAACGTTGTGAGTGTTCATTAAATACTGATTGAATTCTTCAAAGAACATTTCGTTGCCTTCTTCATATTTCCCATAATTTTTCGAGAATTCTTTCTGAATACAATGATTTGTCAGGTGACTGGTTTTGTCTTGAAAATCAGTGCTATTGTATGGTTCGGAGGAAGTCCGTAATACACCTTCCTTGTAGAGGTAGATGTTATACTGGTGGTCAAGAAGTACCCAACTTCTGGAAACACAAAAGGAAGAAAACACACTGTAAGGACTTGGTATATCAGAACAGAGGCATGTAAATACATCACTCTTGTCCACCATTTTCAGTCTATTGCAGTGATTTAAATCTGTTATTTTATCAGTTTTCAACCTCTCCAGAAAGAAAGATTTTATGTAGTACCTTTCATGACCTAATCACAAAGCAGCCAATGAAATACTTAAAAGTGTTGTATTGCAGCAACCAATTTTGTCCATAGCAAGGCCCCACAACCTGTAACAAGATAATGAATTAGATGTCTTAGTGATGTTGTTTGAGGATAAATATTAGCCAGGACACTGGGGAGAACTCAGCTGCTCTCCTCTGAATAGTGTCATTGGATGATTTGATGTCCACATGAGGAGGCAAAATAAGAACATAAGAACTAGGAGCAGGAGTAGGCAATTCAGCCCCTCGAGCCCGCCCCGCCATTCATTACAATCATGGCTGATCTGATTTCGGCCTCAACTCCAATTTCCCACCCTCTCCCCATAACCTTTCAACCCATTACTAATTAAAAATCTGTCTATTTCCTCCTTAAATTTATTCAGCGTCTCGGCATCCACTGCACTCTGAGGTAGTGAATTCCACAGATTCACGACCCTTTGAGAAAAGTAATTCCCCCTCAACTCTGATTTAAATCTACTACCCCTTAGCCTAAAATTGTGGCCTCTCATTCTAGAATGCCCCAGAAGGGGAAACATCCACTCCACATCTACTTTGTCTATCCCTTTTAGCATCTTATATACCTCAATTAGATCTCCTCTCATCCTTCTAAACTCTAGCGAGCATAGGCCTAAACTGCTCAATCTCTTCTCATAAGACAAGCCCTGCATCTCTGGAATCAATCTAGTGAACCTGATGGTGTTAAGGGAACACTACACTGTCAGGGGTACTGTCTCATCTGAAAGATGGCCCCTCTGACAGTGCAGCACTCCCTCCACTACTGCACTGAAGTGCCAGTCTAGATTTTCCAAGCTTAAGTTTCTAGAGTGGTACTTGAACCCACACCTTCTGACTCAAGAGGTGAGAGAGCTACTTCTGAACTATGGCTGACAGAAGGCAATAACTTTCACTAAAGTACAGTTCTACAGGTACCAACAGCCGTTCTCCACATGCAAGCCTAAATGTGCACAGTGCAAGCTGTTCAACTGCAGACAGAATGCTGGTTGAGCCAAGACCAAACAACATCTCACCTGATGCACACTTTTCCAACTGAAGTCAGTGCACTGTAATCTAGAGCTGGAAGCCAGACCAATATCTCCCCTTCCTGATCTTAATCACTGAAGTATAATAGATAAGATTAATTTACTCTGTCCAGGCCAGGAATCGAACTTTACCATTTCAATTACTGATGTCCGAGATCAGTTAACTAAGAGCAGAAAACGAGCCTGGGGCTTACCTGGGCTGTATAGTTAAGTTAAAGACAAATGTTGGAAATTTGAAATACAAACAGAAATTGATGGGAATTCACTTCAAGTGAGTATCTACAAAGGGGTAGCATTTATTTTTAGCCCTTTGGCAATGTATGAAAAACTATACAAGCTTATACTCCTATAAACATGCGGCCACATCAATATGTAAACCAGAGCACACTTTGAATAAGGAATCAAGAATGGAACCAGCAGCCCTGATTAAACATGTAATTTGATGTGGAGTTGTCTTAGTCAGTTGAATAGTTTTAAATATTTGAATTTTATATATATATTCTGTTCTCTGATTCCTCCTTTAAGATCTTTCCTAACACCCATCCCTTTGACCAAGCTTTTGGTCACTCCTCCTGATTCTCCTGCTTTGGCTTTGCATCCATTTTCGTCTGATTACACTTGGAACTTTGTTCTATGTTAAAAGTGCTGTACAAATGCAAGTTGCTGTCATTGCCCAAAGGGTTCATCCACTTCAGTTCTGTCAATTTAGAGGAAGCTTCCACATATTCTGCATTTGTGTCTTTCTTTTTCGCTACTAGCTCAGGACCCAAACGGCTAATGAAGTCTTTCAAGGCTCAGAATATCAGTCTATTTAAATATCATGGGCACATATTGTTTTGCTGTACAGTTTTTTGGGTGGCCATGCCCTTCTTACACTAACTGCTTTTAGACTTAGAAGCTGACCTCCTCCAACCTCAGTCATTTTCATCTACTTTCTTATCACTCAAGATAATCTTCCACCTTTTCTCTTTTCATACACCAGACCATCTCATGACCAAAATCATGGGGAGCCCAGTTGTCAAGACCTGACAGCTAGAAGGCACAAAGATTCATCCTCCTCCAGAGGACAGCAGACAAGGGGCAGCTGCATGTGATGTAGCTCTAATCTTGTCTTTCCATAAGTCAGTCAGTCATCACTCCTATTAACAAGACGCTGCATTATGTTATGAACATGCAACACGAGCAGTTTCTCAGAAATACAAGCAGGCTACAAATATTATTCATCACCACTTTTTAATTTTAATTGTAACTTCAAAAAGATTCACTGCCAATCTACATTTTTTTTCTGCTTTTCAAATAACTTGCATGTTAATTGAAGGATTAGCTGAAGATCATCTACATATATAGAGAGCACGAACAGGGGAGACTCAAGATCTCTCCTTAAAGACAAGGTTCATGTTGGGAGCTCATGAATACCAAACATGTATCTACATTACCACTTGGTATGACAATGTTACAGCACTGTAATACTGTTTGTTTAATTATATGTCACATCCTCATCAATATCTTGTTATAGTTGTGTATATATTTTGTAAATCCACTTGAACAAGAATTAACACACGTTCAGTACTGTCTCTTTAAAACCCAAAAGATTGTGATTATGCTGGATTGCAAGCCAATGGGACTGGTCTTTGATCTTGTATTTGGTTACGACCTTTTAACTGATATGCTAAGTGTTGAACCCAGGTGCTAGTAGTTGTGTTTAATGAATGACAATCATCACTGTGAGACTTCTTTGTACGCAGATATGAAGATGTCCTTTTGACAGAGTTGATATGAGAATCTAGATTCTGTTTAAATACATCAAGTTAATTTCTTCTTGAGGGCAGTACATTAAACAGCATTGCTTGTTATCACAATGTACTGAAATCATATTGCTGTTTCTGATCACCTAACTTCACCTGCATGTCTAAAAGCATCAGTTACATCAGATGTCATGGTGATTACAGTGATCAAAGGAAAATGTACAATTTATGAATGGGAAGGTCTTTGCAGTTAGAGAGAGATCCCGGTGCAGTATCCTGGAAGACTGACCGTTAAAAGAATCAGAAGTGCAGTACTGGAGGAATCCTTGATGGACTGTTTGTGGTTTAACCTGACAGGACTCTTAAGATGATACATTGTCCCCTCATGAACTCTGCTGCAAAAAAAATTGAGAACTGAATATTGTACAATCCAAAATTGTCTAATCTTAGTCTTGTTTCCTACAATTTGTGATTTGTGTGGTGGTGTTCCATTTAAAAAGGTGGCTGAAAATACGGTAAGCATTTTGCTATAATTAGGATAACAGTTAACTCTGGAACATGTTACTGATCACGGAACAAGGTCTGTTCATGAGAACTGCTCTGAAATCACTAAAAAAAGAACAAAGGTACTGGAAAAATTCACATAATAGAATTGAAGGAGGATCACTTTCACAATAGTGTGACTTGCAATCACCAGCCATTAAGATACAGCGAGGCAGTTTCTCACCACCTATTCAACGTGCAGAATCAGAGCAATGGGAAGGAAGACTGGAACAAAAGATTTCAGAAACTGACTCCCTTTACCTTATGTCAAATTTGCGATGTCCTGGTTCTAATAGTAAAGGTCTCTCGAGGTATTTTTGAATCACGTGAACTTGACCTTGATTATCAATGTAATCCATCAATTCATTAGCATCAGAGGAAATAAAAATTCCAGTACCTGAAAGGAGACATCAATGTATAAATTCAACTAGAAACATATACAGGGTGTGGAGTCACAATCTCTAACATTGCAACCGGGTAAAGAAAGAAGCTGAAGGAGTTATTTAGACCTCTGATTATGGCCTTGGGAACTCCCAAAAATACTTCACATCCAAATAACTAACAGCGTCACCGATAACATGACACCCAGCTTGCGCACAAAGTCACAGTTTTATGTCTCATCCAGCCGCAGCTCTAAAAATGCAGCAATCCATCTGTAATGCACACTGTGGTGTCAGTCTAGACCAAATGTTGAAATCCAAGATGGCCCATAGCTACATTGAGTACATTGGTGTAAGCAAACAGCAGGGTGCATTAATTCTCCATTACGTCCCTTCTGAAGACAACCAGAAACAGGGCAGGAACAAACCTTCTACGACTTGACATTTATCTTCTCAAAGAAAAGCCACAGAATTGAGCAAGATACTTCAGTGAAACACTGCTAAGATTGAGGCAACACAGCACCAGTATCTCAACTCGAAAATCCTATAATTAAAATAGAAAACGTAGCACCAATGACTCAATAGGTAACCACACCATCAGTTATAGTACTGAGCTATGCAAGTCAGAAAATTTCACAGTCTGATGCAGTTAGCTGATCTCAACTACAGTTAGTCTTGGTGCCCCAGGGAAATGCAGCAAGGCCTGGACAATATCCAGGCTTAGGCTGACAAATGGCAAGTAACATTTAAGCCATACAAGTGTCAGGCAATGATCATCTCCAACAAGAGAGAATCTAACCTCTGCCCCTTGACGTTCAATGGCATTACCATCACTGAATCCCCCACTATCAACATCCTGGGGGTTACCATTGACCAGAAACCAAACTGGATTAGCCACATAAATACTATGGCTACAAGAGCAGGTCAGAGGCTAGGAATCCTGTGACGAGTAACTCACCTCCTGACTCCCCAAAGCCTGTCCACCATCTACAAGGCACAAGTCAGGAGTGTGATGGAATACTCCCCACTTGCCTGGATGAGTGCAGCTCCTACAACACTCAAGAAGCTTGATACCGTCCAGGACAAAGCAGCCCCCTTGATTGGCACCAAATCCACAAACATCCACTCCCTCCACCACTGACACACAGTAGCAGCAATGTGTACCATCTACAAGATGCACTGCAAGAATTCACCAAGGCTCCTTAGACAGCACCTTCTAAACCCACGACCCCTACCATTTAGAAGGACAAGGGCAGCAGATAAATGGGAACACCACCGTCTGCAAGTTCCCCTCCAAGTTACTCACCATCCTGACTTGGAAATATATCACTGTTCCTTCACTGTCGCTGGGTCAAAATCCTGGAACTCCCTTCCAAACAGCACTGTGGGTGTACCTACACCACATGGACTGCAGTGGTTCAAAAAGGCAGCTCACCACCATCTTCTGAAGGACAACTAGGGATGGGGCAATAAATGCTGGTCCAGCCAGCGAAGCCCACATCCCATGAATGAATAAAAAAAAAATAAAGGCCAGGTTCTCATGATCACCAATAAGGGACTCCTACTCATTAGTGCGCTGGTGTTAACGTTGAACAATATTTATTAAAAATCTGTCATAGAAGTAAAAGAGAAGTCCAAAGGCACTTCACAGTTGGAGGTCAGGTCCAAAGAGGACGAGGGGGAGGTAGTGAAAGATACTGGGCTAGAGTTATTAAAATTTTGAGGGACAAAGATGTAGTCAGGGGTGCAATTCCAGACGAAGAGGGTAATTGGTTGAAGGGTTTACTGTTAATAGGATAATATAAGGAGAGTGGAATGGATAGTAGACATGGATTGGGAAGAATGGAGGGTTCAAGCAGGGACTTGGGGTTCTTGAATCAAAGCATTTAAATCAACTCTTACCATAACCAGACCACCTCTAGCTAGGAGTTTTATTACTATCTGCTACCCAGCTCCACTCTTTCAGGATGCTTCTAACTTCCATTACTGATATTAGGCTCAGTGGCCTGTAGTTCCTTGAATGCAGAGTAAACCTCTCTCTGCATTTTCCAAAACCTTGTGCCCTTTCCCCCTCAGACAGCAATTTTCCAACTATCCTTATGCCTCGTTTGCCAAATTAGGGATCATTTTGTGCTGTGAGCTTATATCTACCAGCAACTTAACAGAGATTGCCAAAACCTCCATGGCTTGAACTCCTTACTCCCTGCCCAGGGAGAGGTGACTTTCATCTTATCGTCTCAACTGATTCAAGACTCTGCATATTATACCATGCAGTCATCAAGTTCTGACAAAGCAGATATGGTTACTATCCATGATTACTATTTCCAAACTTGATCATTCCTAAGGCATTTCTAATGAATGCAACAGAATTGATTAAATAACTATTGATTCAACTGCATAGATAAATACAGCCACTCTCATTGTGGAGCACTAGCACAAACACATTGGTCACAGTATTTAAGGAGGCAGGGAGGGAACGAGGCCATGTTTGAAGGGCAGGGGTGGGGGAGAATCCAAAAATGCTGGGGATTCGGAGAGCATATCAAATTTAATGGCAGGCCCTCATTATCAATCTTTTCACCCCTTTTCCTGGCCAGCAGCCAGCCACATTGAACAGTTCCCTGGCTGTCAGATGGGAAAGCCAGTGGTAGAAAGCCGCAGCAAGGGACTATTGGGCCCCCCAAACAACAGAGTAGAGAGCCTGATTAGCAATCAAGAGTAAGAGAGATCGAGGTAGTGGGATGGGTGGTGGTCTTATATGGGCGAGGTTGATGATGGCAGAAGATTTCTTGAGGGATTGAGGAAAGCACTTGTCCTCCTGACCCACAAGCAATGGTATTAAAAGCGCTTACCTGGGGTGGGTTTTGAATATTTGCAGATTTAACACACATATCAAACATTGTCTGAAACAGTTTTTAAACATACCTTTGGCACCTGCAGAAGATTTGGCTATCCACACGTTGTTTTCCCCATTTTCTTGTCTCTTGTGATAGGATGCCAGGAATGCTTCCCGATCATCTGTCCTCACATTATTTCTTTGTGCTTTGATGCCGTTCTTCACAGGTATTACCGTGGTGTGGAGACCCGTGGGATAGATCACGTAAGATTCTGGAAACCAGGTGCAAGATTCCATCAATTCTGGGATCGTGTTGATGAGTCTAATTTAGGAAAAGCAAGTTGCTTCATTGAAAAAATGAACCATGAACGTACGCAAGTTTCACTTTAGACAGATAAACTTTCAATAAATCCAAAGGCAGCATTAATGCGCTCAAATTCAAGAGTCAATACATTCATCACTTTCATCATGAAATGGTCATTCTGATACTTTTCTCCCCTCCTCTCTTGATAGCACTAGCTTTTCACTGGGCTAAAATCTGGAAAAAACCCATCTCTTAGCTCTTTTGGCAATGTTTGTTCAAATAAAAAAGACTTAATTGAGATGCTGTTCAAGTTGGAAATAAAAAAAAACTGAGTAACTCAAGAAACGCAGAAGGTATGTTACTTATCCTGTGCAGACACTGGTGGTTATGGTTCTGGACAAGCAACCCAAAAGTGGTAAGTTCAAATTCCACTATGGCAAGTTGTGGAACAGAATTCAATAAACTAGTATATTTTGATCATGAAAGAGGTCAAAAAAAATCTAACTGGATCGCTGACATCTATCAGGAAAGGAATCCACCAACCCTACCAAGTCTAGTCCATAAGTGACTCCAGTCCCCTACTACATGGTTAAGTCTTAATGCCTTCTGGTGGCCTTCAGGCAGCCTATCACTATCCTCTTTGACTGTGCAAGCATCATAGACATGGTCCTCATCCGAAAGATACACACAGACACATATGCATGCACACAAATACACACAAACCTTCCAGCAATATTCACTGGAGCAGGAATACAGCCTTCCCTAATCCAGAGGCATGCAGGGCAATTGTAGTATTCTTACAGTTGTTTCAGCTAACTCAGCATAAATCAGCCTCCTTTACATAAGAACTAGGAGGAGTAGGCAGTTCAGCCCCTCGAGCCTGCCCTGCCATTCAATACGATCATGGCTGATTTCATTTCGGCCTCAAATTCAATTTCCCACCCTCTCCCCATAACCTTTCAACCTGTTACTAATTAAATATCTGTCTATCTCCTCAAATTTATTCAGCGTCCCAGCATCCACTGCACTCTGAGGTAGTGAATTCCACAGATTCACAACCCTTTGAGAAAAGTAATTCCTCCTCATCTCTGATTTAAATCTACCACCCCTTAGCCTAAAACTATGACCTCTCGTTCTAGAATGCTCCACAAGGCGAAACATCCGCTCCAGGTCTACTTTGTCTGTCCCCTTTAGCATCTTATATACCTCAATTAGATCTCCTCTCATCCTTCTAAACTCTAGCAAGCACAGGCCTAAACTGCTCAATCTCTCCTCATAAGACAAGCCCCGCATTGCTGGAATCAATCTAGTGAACCTCCTCTGAACCCCCTCCAATGCAACTACATCCTTCCTCAAGTAAGGGGACCAAAACTGTGCACAGTACTCCAGGTGCGGTCTCACCAATGCCTTGTACAGTTGCAACAACACTTGCCTATTTTCATACTCTATTCCTTTAGTAATAAATGCCAAAATTCCATTTGCCTTCCTTATTACCTGCTGTACCTGCATACTAGCTTTCAGCAATTCATGCACGAGGACACCCAGATCCCTCTGCACTGAAGCATTCTGAAGTTTCTCTCCATTTAAATAATAAGTCGCCTTTTTATTCTTCCGACCAAAATGGATAACGTCACACTTATCCACGTTAAACTCCATCTGCCAAATTTTGGCCCGTTCACCTAACCTGTCCATATCCATTTGTAAATTTCTTATTTCTTCATTGCAACTTACTTTCCCACCTATTTTGGTGTCATCTGCAAATTTAGCTATAGTACCTTCTATCCCTGAATCCAAGTCATTAATATAGATTGTAAACAGTTGGGGCCCCAAGGACCAAATCCTGTGGCATCCCACTAGTTACAGCTTGCCATCCAGAAAAAGACCAATTTATCCTGACTCTCTGCTTTATGTTGGTTAGCCAATCTTCCATCCAAGCTAATATATTACCCTTAACTCCGTGTGATCTTATCTTGTGTATTAATCTTTTGTGCGGCACCTTATCAAAGGCCTTCTGGAAGTCCAGATATACATCTACAGGATCCCCATTATCCACTTTGCTTGTCACATTTTCAAAGAACTCTAGCAAATTAGTCAAACACAATTTACTCTTTATAAAACCATGCTGACTGATGGATTGCATTTTGACTTTCACAATGCCCCATTACTGCTTCTTTAATAATGGATTCCAACAATTTCCCAACGACAGACATTAAAATAACTGGTCTATAGTTTCCTACTTTCGGCCTCCCCACCTTCTTGAATAAGGGCGTTATATTAACATTTTTCCAATCCACTGGAACCTTTCCAGAATCCAGGGAATTTTGGAATATTATAGCCAATGCATCCACTATCTCCACTGCCACTTCCTTTAAGACCCTGGGATGTAGGCCATCAGGTCCTGGGGACTTGTCGCCCTTTAATCCCAATAGTTTGCTCAGTACTTTTTCTCTAGTGATGGTGATTGTTCTAAGTTCCTCCTTCTTCATAAACAATACAGACAGTGCAGAGGGTAAGGTTCACATTGGACAGTCCATTGAATAGCTTCATGGTGGGAGGGTGTTGCAGGGAGGTAAGGGAGTAAAACATTAAACATTATTTCAGCAAGAACAGCAAGGGCTAGATGTTGAATCCTTACAATCAGTTTCCACCCATCATAGTACCAAAATGACTCAAAGTCACGAAAGACATCCTACGTGACTGTGACAAAAGCAAAATATCCCTCCTTGTCCTTCTCAACCTGTATGCAGCTTTTGACACGGTTGACCAGACCACTCTTCTCCAGCAGCATCCAGCTGGGTGGGACTTCACTCATCTGGTTTCACTCTCAAATAATTGTAGCCACAAAATCGCTTGCAATGACTTCTCTTCCTGCTCCTCTGGTGTCTCCCAAGGATCTATCCTTGGCTCCCTATTTCTCATCTACATGCTTCCCCTTGACAACATCATCCAAAAACACAACTTCGGTTTACACATACATGCCAAAGACACCCAGCTCTACCTCCCCACCACTCTCATGACTCCTTCATTGTTGCTAAATTATCAAACTACTTGTCTTTTTTTAAAAATTCATTCATGGGATGTGGGCATCTGGCATCTAGTACTGCCTGAGCAGAAATTTCCTCCAGTCAAATATTGGGAACACTGAAACCATTGTCTTTAGCCCCTACTTCAAATGTATTCCATAGTTACTGACTACATCCATTTCCCGTCACTAGTCTGAGACTAAATCAGACTGTTCGCAACCTTGGTGTCATGTTTGATCCAGAGATGAGCTTCCAAACACAGATCCACACCATCACTATTGATGCCTACTTCCAGTTCCATAACATTGCCTGACTTCACCCCTGCCTCAGCTTATTTGTTGCCAATACCTTCATCCATGCATTTGTTACCCTTAGACTTGACTATTCCAATGCACTCCAGGCTGGTCTCCCAATTTCTACTCTCCATAAACTTGAGCTCATCCAAACTTTGCGTTCTTACTCACATCAAGTCCTGTTCCCTATCACCTGTGTTTGCTGCCTCACATTGGCTCCCGGTCAAGTGACACCTTCATTTTAAAATTCTCATCTTTGTTTTCAAATCTCTCCACGGCCTTGCTCCTCCCTTTCTCTGTGTTCTCCTCCAGCCCCACAACTCGCCAAGATATTTGCGCTCATTTAATTCTGGCCTCTAGAGCATCCTTCATTTTAACTGCTCCACCATTGATGGCGGTGCCTTCAGCTGCCAAGGTACCAAAGCCCCAAAATTCCTTCGTTGAACCTCTCTACTTAGTTTCTCCCTTTAAGAGCTCCTTAAAACCTTCCTCTTTAACATAGCTTGTGGTCACCCGTTCTAATTATCTCCAAGTAGCTCAGTGTTTAATTTTGCTTCATAAAGTTCCTGTAAAGCGGCTTGGGACATTTTATTGCATTAAGGGTGCTAAAAAAAGATAAGTTGTGAAATTACTGGACAGATTTCATCCTGCATAAAATCAGGTGGCAGATGGTTTGCAAAAGCTGAACAAGGCAGAGGAACTACAGCCAGCTCATTACAGATTTTCAAAGACCTTATGCTGACAAGTACAGTAGCATTCAGTCAGACCAATAACCTCTTCGGCTGTTGAAAAGGTTTGTAAAGGGAAGATATTCCTCTTGTTCAGATCATATACATGTACATGCAACTCGTGTCGCACAACGTGCAACACAAATTTAATAAAATGAATGCATCTAGGTCAGCCGCTTGCATCAAGTGACATCTGTGCTATGAGCTAGACTTGAGTTACAATATCACTAATTGTGAATCTGATGGGTAACTTGTTTGCAAACTTCAACGTTTGGGCAAAAATAAGGAATCTTTCAAATTGATTATAAGTTTTTCTAAAATAGTTATCCAAACTACTTTACACACTGGGATTGTCACCATTAGCTGCTGTTAGTACCCTTTCATATTGCTTACTAGCTTTGAGGCTGTATACAACACAAAGAGTTTGTGAAATGAGAATTAACAAACAACGTTGACATAAACCTTTTCCTTAGTGTTTTCATCAATACCCTTAACTCCCGGAATGAAAAGTGTGCGCTTTTTTTCCCTAAAAAAGTAAATAATTTTCCAAAAAGTTCTGCAATTTGTGCCCGCAGTACAGTAGCCTGGGCTGCTAAATTTAAATAAGAAAGTAATGTACTTACTTGACTAATGAAGCCTTGCGGCACAGTTTGTCAGCACCCCTATAATAGTTCACAAGCTGTGCAAGTCCTGGTTCATGACCTGTAAAGAACCAAAAGTGCTATTATTAGAATGTGCAATGTTGGACTTGGCAGTGTACAATACCCATAACTCTCAATTACTTAAAGGGACCACTTTGTATCTATATGTTGCTCAGTGTAGAGCACATGTCTTGGTGTGGTAATAAACCATAAAAACTAGCAAGATCCTAAGTTCCATTCTAGTTCTGAGGTGGGTTTCCTAAACACAGCTAGGTTACCAATGGAAGTACTATAAATAAAATGGTTGGGTGGGGGACGGCAGGGGTGGAGGGGTAGACTGCAAATCAGAAGTAAAAACTTCTGCAAATACACAAATCTGTGAATATCCATAAAGCAAGAAGATAGCCTTTCAGCTATATCGCTGTCAGAACTGAAAACAGAAAAAGTAAGTTAATGGATTGAATGGAATACGAGAAATTTTAAAGAAATTGTACAGTGAAATAAAAGATCATCTGTGTAGAAAGAAGAAAGACTTGCATTTCTATAGCACCTCGCACAACCTCAGGACGTCCTAAAGTGCTTCACGGCCAATGAAGCATTTTTTGAAACGCTGTCACTGTTGTAACATAGGAAGCCTAGCAGCCACATTGAATGCAGCAAGGTTCAATGAACAGCAATGTGATATTACCAGATAATTTTTTTTTATTCTTTCACAATATGTGGCCATTGCTGACCAGGACAGCCTTTCTTGCCCATCCCTAATCGCCCTTGAGAATTTGTGTTGATGAGCTGCCTTCTTGAGCCGCTGCTGTCCATGTGGTGTAGGTACACCCACAGTGCTGTTAGGGAGGGAGTTCCAGGATTTTTACCCAGCAACAGTGAAGGAAGTGTTATTAGTAATGTTAAGAGATAAATATTGGTCTGGAGACAGGGGAGAACTCCCTACTCTTCTTTGAATATAATGTCCTAGGATTTAAACATTTAACTGGGCATGCAGACAGGGCCTCGATTTAACATCTTCCTCATCTATACTATATCTTATGATCTCATTCACACACATATAAAGCAATTGTACTTAAGAAACTGAGAAAATCAGTGTATTTTACCAACTTTAATAAGAAGTTCTTTATTAATCTAATGGCTAGCAATATTTTGCGTTGGTTTCTAAATATCCTAGATAAGCACAGAATTATTGGGACTACCATACTCAGGTTTACTGCATTCTGGAACCACATGACTGCTGGACTCTCCAGAGAGATACTGTGGAATGCACAATGTTTCGGGAGAGGAGGTCAGGGAAAGGCCAGCAAAGTTGGAATCCATATGCTTATATGCCATCTCTTACACATATTGGCAAAAACTGTGCTAATTGAAAGGATATCTTAAGTAAAAGGTACAACATTAGACACTTTTGTCTGAGATGATTTTCTTTTGGCACAGGAGGGTATTTTAAATAAGGAATTACAGCTTATAAGTGAGGTGCTGTTTTATTTCCTATCAAAATAATAATTTACATATCAACTGTTCCTTTCTTAAGGTGCAGAAAATGCAGCACAGCTTGGGCAGCTGACCCATTCCTAGACCTCTGTCAGTGCTGCATGAATCGACTGCTAGGAAGGGCAGTCATCATAAATTCTCCCTTCAGTTTTTTTTTGCTTCTTTGGACAATTAATATTCTTTTCTCCCTCCATTCTTCATCCACCCCCTTCAACAAGAGTCAAAATTTGCTATGCAATTACTCAGGTGATGAAAATCTAAGTCCTATCATTCCTGTCAGAGTGCAATGCAACATCAGCTCTCTGCCCCACCCAGTAGGGTAAAATAGGACTCTTCCAGTATCATTCCCTGCTGGTCACCAAGCACAAATGAAGGGTCTGATGTCATCAAGTCTGTGAAACACGGCTGCACAAACATAACATATTCATGGTAAAATGCTGGCCAGCTCTGACCCAGCATCTTGGGACACTGCAATGCACACATTACAATATTCAAACATCTGCAACTATCAATTCGCATGCACCAGGGCAAGTAAGAGGTTACTGAAGCTCCCTTCAAAACAAAAAAGACTCAAATAACCTACACATATGGACCCCTCCCAATGTTTCAGCACCTCTTAGATGAAAGTGTAGGTTCTGCATCATGTACCCGCTGGGGCTGTGTTTAATTTTACAGTGCAAATATGAATTTTCATTGTGTCCACTTGAAGAGCTGGGCACGTTAACCTATCCTTCTCTTTCAGACATCAACTGACATTTCCAGCTTCAACTTTAATTCTTCACAGCCATGTTAATGATAATTACTCAATTGCACAATCCATAATCAAAATTCAACAGCTCTGAAGTTGAGCCTCTTAAACCCTTTGGCAAAGCTGAAAGAGAGAGAGAGATCTGATTTATAGGGGAGGCGGGGAGCAAAACAAAACTGCGGTCCCATCTTCTATCATAGATACTGAGGGTAACATTGCTTAAGGTGACCTGAATATACAACATATGGTCCTGGAAAGAGATGCTTTTGCCAATTGTACCTGTCATTTAGTGTTAGGGAGGGGATCTTGTGCCGCTGCAATAACCTGCAGACACTCACTGAAGATCATATATGAAGAGATGGCACTGGAGTGTAACTGTCACTTGTTCAACTTTAACCCCAATGAGGAGTCAAAGCTTTTAGGAGAGAGGAGGAAAAATGGCCCAAAAAAAAGGAAAATAGTATACAAGCAATGTTAGAAGTGTTTTTATATAAATATTCAAGGAAAAATGCTACTTGAAAACAGTGTGTTTCTGGAGGCTCACAATGAAGAAGCTAAAGTTCAGATATCACTGCAAAACTTGTTATAATTGTACAGCAAAGAGAATTAAGAAAATCATAAAACTGTTTCAAGTTGCTCCAAGTTATTTAAAGTCTTAACAAGAAATCTGATTATTCCCTTTTCCTCCAAGTTAAACTGAATAAAATATTTTACTAGATGCTTTAGAAAAAAAATTCTAGGGCCAAATAATATAACAGGTGAAAGAGCTTGACCAAGTACAGTCGATTTGGTGCAATGAAGGTTTAAATCCCCTGGGTAATGCTTAATGTAATAGAATACACTGGATAAACATTAAGGCCACCTCGCTGAGATGTGCTGGAGATAGCAGGACACCGCCCAGCTCTGCAGTGCAAACCTGCACTGGTCTGGAGATGACAGATCACAACTCTCTCCCTCCCCCTCCCTCCCCCAATAAGGAAAGGCACGCTCAAGATTCCCAGACGCGCAAGCAAACAAGCAAGCAAGATGCGCACAAATTCCTCCCTCGCGAGAGCGAGCCTTACCCAGGGTGCCGAAAGGCAGCTTGTTCCTCTCCCCCAGCATCAGGTTGAACCTGGGGTTGTCCCGTTTAAGTCTCCGCCATTGTCCCGTGGAGATTAGCACTTTGCCCACTTCGGCGTAGATGGAGCTGTTCCGATCCCGCACCACAAACGTGTACATAATAGAAACGGGGAGAGACCTCGCAACCTCCACCGCACACGCTGATACCCCTCTCACACTGGGCACTAACTAGTAAACCCCACTGACTACTAACTAATGACCTCACCTACCACAGGCACCTTACCCCCACCTCCCCACCACGGCGGCACTGGCTGGCTCTCCCGGTCCCAGGCACTCCCTTTCCCCACCACTGCACACTGACCCCCGAGTTCTGTGGAAGAGCCGAGCCCGAGATCCTGACCAGCGGCTCCGACACGAAACGGGCTGGGCTCGAGCAGTGGGAGGAGTAGCGCGACTCCTCCCGGTTTCTCCCCAGGGGAGGGTCTTCTCTTTGGTCTGTTGACTCCTCTTTGTTTGCTGAGCCGCGGCCTGCTCTCGGCACTCAGCGCGGGCCGATCGGTGTGGACCGTGCGGCAGCAACTGCTGGGCCCATTCTCAACGCGGCAGTGGCCTGGCCTGACCCGACTTCGTTCAGGTCAATGCTGCTGCTTCTTCTTCTTCTTCTGCTGCTGCTCCTCCCCCTGACTTCAGCTTCATTCTTCTCGCAGCAGCTGACGTCTCAGATCCAAATGAGTAGGAGGCGAGAGCACCGCGCATGCGCTTTCCACGCAAGGCGTTCTGGGAATTGAAGTTTTTTCACCGCGCACACCAAAACTACAATTCCCAGAGTGCAACAGTCTTTGAATCCCCCTGGCGGTTGAGGAAGGGAGGAGGCGCTCTTAAATTGGATGTTGGTAGCATCTGAGGATAGAGAAACAGTTAACGTTTCACGTCTGTGACCTTTTTCATCATGAACCACGCATTCGCCAAGCTTCAGAGATGTTGGAATTGTAGCAGATGCTTATTTCGTCTCCCGGAGGAAATTATATGGAGCTTGTGCACAGGATTTCCAACTGGTGCAATATAAATGCTAATTGTGGTTTGAGGAAAATACTGCAGAAATTGGTTCTGGGAACATTGATAAAGTTATCAATCCTCCAAGGATGACCTAGGGTCTTCTGGCATTAAAAGTTAACTTCTAGGACCTGCCAACATTACTAAGAGCAGTCCAGGAGAAAGGTCACAGCAACATTAGTTACAATAGCTATTTATTTACATTACCCCAAGGACTATCATCATATCATTATTAAACAGATTGTGTGTTTTAATCGCGATCGTAACAGGGAACTCTTACTCTACGATAACATAAAAGCAACATTCTTCAGATGCCTGAAATCTGAAATAAAAATCACAAAATGCTGGAAACACTGAGCATCTGCAGAGAGAGAAACAGAGTTAATGGACTGGATGTTTGTGGATTCATGGAGACTCTGGACCTTTAAAAATAGCAGATGGGATCCGGATCCAAAACTCCTGTCTTATCATTTCTGACATCCCATTTTTGCCGGTAGAGGGTGGGGCGTGACTCACACTCGAGGGAAACCCAAACTCAGCAGGGCCATTCAAACAGACCTCATTTTCATTGTAGCAAGGGCCTGAGACCGCAGTGTGGGAGTCCAAATTTATGGAGGAGATGTAAATGCTCATGAAGGGCAGATAAGGTATATAGAACTGTCAAGCTGTCAAGTTATTTAAATCCCCAACCCTTTGAAAAATTTTAAAAAACAGCCCGCCTGTGTCAGTAAGAGTTGAAAAAAATCAGTTGCATTAGTTAGGAAAGCTTTTTATTTACATTACTCCAAGGACTATCATTATATCATTATTTATGGTTGGCTGTTTTTCACAAACTGCAATTATCCCAGCAGGCGGGCTGTAAATTCACAGTTTGACAACTCAAACAGGTTATTAAAGGAATTAGCTGTCTTTGATATGGAGTTATGAATACAAGTCTGTTTGTTTTGATAAGGGATGAAGTACTTGACAGGCCTTTAAAGTTTTGAATGGGCTTTCATGAATGGGTTTGGTTTTTTTATTATAGTGAAAGCTGAAGTAGATATTCAGAACTTTACATTTCATCTCAACATAACTCCTGGGGTCTGCCCATTGTGGATACTGGTTAAGCTGGCTTGGAGGGTGAAAGGGAAAAGGGTAGTGGTTGGGGTCATGAGTTGGCATGGAGAGTATGAGGGTCCATGTGGGGCATGAGTTGGCATGGATGGGGTGTAAGATTGAGGGCTAGAGGGCTTAATATTTATCAAAATAACTGGGATGAAGCCCCAGAGAATCAAGTTGAGTCTTTTAACCCTCCAATCTGCATCTGTTTGGGGCACTTTTCCCAAGGCGGGTGCACTAAGCTGGGAAATTTCCATCTACCTGCCTTGGGAATGAAAATCCAGCCCAATGTTTCAGGTCGATGATCTTTCATACAACTGGGAGAAGTTGGAAATGTATAAGTTTTAAGCAATTGAAAGTGGTTGGGTTGGGGGGGTGGTGTGGGGGTTGGGAAAAAGAACAGGGAAGGCCTGTGATGGGGTGGAAGACACTGCAAGAAGATATAATAATTTTCATAATGTTATTGGAATTTATTGTAAAATAGAGTTGGATGTGTCTATATGTGTCTGTGTGCATGTGTGAGATTTGATTGAATTAAAGGCAGCTAGCCTGGGTGCTTTGATCTAAGAAGAGAGGTTAGGATTGAAATGTTAATTAGATAAACATGGGGAAGTTTAGAAACATAGGTGTCAAGGGAACATTTGCATTTTGAAATAAACCAGACTAAATTGTTTTCAAAGGAAGGGTGAAATGTGTCACCTAGCCAGGTGAAGTTTAGAAATGGTGTGTTTATTTTTCCCAAAGATTACTGGTAAAACTTAGTGCTATTAGAGGGTTTTATTATCGGGGAGATAAAGTCCAAAGGTATAGTGAAACAATAGGTAGTTGCATTCAAACAGAAAGATATGTATAAAGAAGGAGCAAGGGCTGTATGTAAGGGAAGGCATTTTTAAGATCTTACAAGTGTGTGAAAGAGCCTTCAGCATCAATGCCTCAAGCTGCTGTCTTCAAAGGACTGAAGTTAAGAAAACTCACTTGGAAGTCAACTTGTTCAGGATATCATGTTTCTTTGCCTGGGTCTTTTAAAATCTGTGTGTCTTACTGCGGCCTTAATGAAAGTGTAACTGGGAGTTAGATCAATTAGGGGATTTAGAAATTATCATAGCAGTAATTTGTAGATCTATGTATGTATTTAAAGTCTTTTCTTCTATTAATAAATGTTTAGTCTAATTTTGTAAAAATGTACAAGACTTGGTGGTCTTATTACTACTGATTTCAGGGCCCGCATCTCAAAACTTATACAAATTGCAAAACAAGTTGTGGCAGTTGTTTCAAGCTTCCCTTTCGGATTTGAACAACTCAGCATTTACCATCAGCCGTGCCGTAACAGATACGGGAGATCAAATGACATAAGAGTTGGTGCTGCAAGGCCAAATGGAGTTGTAATGGGACAATTAAAGGAATGCAAGATGTTTGGTGTACCTGTGTTGGAGGGAATGCATCTTTCAGCCAGTGGACAGGGAGATCAAGCTGACTGCTTTGTCCTGAACAGGATACAAACTATCATCTGCTACATTATGGATACAGAATAAACACCAAAAAATATAACATTGATTCTACGTGTGAACGGATTGAGCTATGAAAAAAGATGACAACTTATACTTTATAGTCCAAAAAAGTCAATAAAGTGGACTGGACCACATCGATATATAAAATACTGAATGGTATTGATACAGTACACCTCAGTTATTTCTTCAAAGTAAACATGACTGGTCAGGAAGAGGGAAAGAGGCAAAAGATGTAAATGAGTGAAGCATATTTGAAATGCAAAACAACTGGCAAACAATAGATCCTTCCTCCTTAAATTTTTAAATGCATTATTTCCTGCTGCCAGAAGGGTCTAAATGACCCTTCCATCCAACACACGTACACACTCTCCTGCTCTGCTTGAATCTTGTGCCCAGTGCTGCTGCGCTTGGGATTTCAGAATGTAGCCCAGAATTGCGAGGCAGGATGAATGGTTACTAAGAAACGGGGATACATTCATACTACAGGGTTCAAGGCGGAGTTCAGGCTTTGGGTGCACTTCAAATAAAAGCGAAGCCCTTTCCCCCACTCCTTCACTTGTAAGGTCTGCCTGTAATGTCTTATGGTTCCCATAAGTTAGAAATAATCACACTTTCTAGACTCAAAATGCTGGAACTTCAGGTGTGTTTTTTGCTGCTCTTCATGTAAATGGTACACTAATATGTTGTCACTTGAAATACGACTGCAGTGTGACAATGAACGTGGCAACCTGGGATATTTATTCACACAACAATTAGTTCTAAACTCTTAACAAATTTTAGAATACATTTGTTTCTACACTTCTAGGTTTCTATGAATGGTGTACTTTTATTAGAATGGGATTGGTGCTCTAATCAAGACCAAGAGCACTGAAAGTATCATAGCACCTATTGCTACTGAAGTGTGCCATTTGATTATATTCAGTGAATGGAAAGTCATCTAAGGGAGTGGCCAGAGTAACTGAAAAACTTGTTAATGCTGCAAAAAGGTATGTCCCTCGGAAATTAATGGGAGAAAGGATGCTGCCATGTTTATGGTATGAGTTAGAATATCTTCATAAAGTGCAGATGCTGCAATCACAAGTGAGCTATTTAAATCTGCTTCATGAATGGATGAAAAAAAATCAAACGTCAAGTATTTTGATTCAGAAACTCTCCAAATGTCTTGGTGGTAAAACCACCGCTCAGTATAATAGTGAGCCACACAAACCAGGGCTAACTAAAGTTTGTTCTTGGCTGTTTTGCTGGGTTTGCTAATTTCAGCTAAGGCTTTTATAAGGAATGTCACGATGGACATCAGCATTTCTGGAGTAGGGAGAAGAAAAATCAGCTCATGTTCCTGCTCCTGGTTGTTATCCAGTGACCCCCTGATTAAAAGTACATATCTGTCTACATCAGGAAGGGCAGGGTTTTGTGCAACTGTGATGCCTCACTTGGTTAGGTAGATTCCTGATACTCGCAGAATGATGGGGGTGCCCAGTGGTTGCATAAAACTGTACTCTGGCATGAATTAAGAGAGTAGGAGGAAAGAGAGAAGAAAACACGGTGGGAGGAGTACTGTAATTGTACATATATTTTTATAAATGGAGTTAAGATACAGATCAATCATGATCTAATTGAATGGTGGAACAGGCGCAAGTAGCTGAATGGTCTACTCACATCCCCATGTCCAATTTTGAAAGAACATATTTTATTTAAAATCTTGTTGTACATTTGTTGAGCTTATTTTTGCACCAGCACAGTGGTTGTCAATTATGAGTGATATACTAAGTGACAGGTGCACAACGTGGCCACAACAGCTTGTGGTGTACTGAATGAATGACAAAAGATTTGCTTTGCTTTTGGAACAATAATTGGTCTATTTTTCTTTGAGCTTTGAATAATCTCAGCACTGCCATGCTGTTGAGTGATATGGTACAGTTGCCTCAACTGCCACATTGTTGGGTTCAATGAAGTGTCGCTGCCCCACATAAAATCATGGAATGGTTACAGCACAGAACCATTTGGTCTGTCACATCCATGCAAGCTCCCCGGAAGAGCAATTCACCTAATCCCACTAACCTCTCTTTTCCGCAGAACACCACAAATATTTTCAATTCAGATAATTAGTCAGAGCTCTTTTGAAGGCCTCGATTGAATCTGCCCCACCCACCACACTTGCAGGCAAAGCATTCCAGATCCGGACCACTCACTGTGTAAAAAAAGTTTTTCTCATGTCACGATTGCTTTTTTGCCGTTCATCTGGCTGCTGCATTTGTTTTACGTGCTTGTCCGGTGTTTGTAGAACAACATTCTATATCTGGTCTGTAATTTCCCTCACTGAAACACATTATTGTTATTGCTCACCCACAATGTGAAACATGATTAGTATATGTTCTCAGCAAGGTGATAAAAGGAAACAGTATACTGTTTTAACCCCTTCAATGTTTGAAGCAATGCATTTTTCAATTTGGCCCGAGCAATTACATAGACACATAGAATAATACAGAACCTGAGTTAAGGACAATAATTTACCATGAGACAAATGCCACACATTAAAGGGTAATGAGACCTGAAGGCATTTCGATGGATCGTATGTGCTGGTTAAGTTTTATATTGTCGATTTGCATTATGTATGAGAATATTGCATTTGGGAGGTGTGTGACGGCAGAAGTCATTGAGCTGAAGAGAATGGGTTAAGAAATGCTATACTTTATGTGGAATTATAGCTTGAACCGCTAAAACGGGTTATTACAAATCACATGATGATGATTCATGTCCAAATATGCAATATAATAGAAATAATGCAGTAAATTGACAGCAACTGTCTGCTCACTTGCAAACAAACTTGTTTCTGTAATTTTTTTTCATTTTAATGATTATTCCCATTTGTAAGGGATTTTATCTTTGTGTTTTTAGATTTGTGGGAAAACTCTGAGGATGATCTGCTGAAAAGCAAAATGGACCCGACATTAGAATTTGCCGCAGTATCCGGAAAGGGCATTCTGATGGCAGACCAGAAAGTTGGTATTCAGCCAGCACTCCATGAACACAGAAATGAGCTTGTCACCTCCGCTCAGGATGTCCTACAGGGGACTTTACGGGGTAGTTCTAAGCGGAGCCCCTGGCCCCGAGACCCACAATCTGGTGGAGAAAAGCTCACAAGTGTTAGGAATTCAAAGTCTATCTTATCGCCAGTTGACGTAAATAGTTTCAGAAAGCCAGCATCATCTGCATTCTTGACTGAAAGTACAGTGCAGGGTAACGTTAACCTCACCTACCTTGTTGGGAAACCCACTGGATCAGGTGGCACACTAGTTTTACACCCCGCCCATTGATTTTACTGGAGGGTAAAATTGGGCAAGGTGTTACAAGCCAAGTGTTACACTCAATCCCGCCAGTTATCTGACAAGCAATTTAGGTTAAATTGCCCCCACAACAATGTTGAATCCAAAGTTTTGACTGTTGTTTTGACTCCAGTTTCTGCGAGGGAGACGCCGTTTGCCTTTTCTAGTTATGTTGTTTGGGGCGGGGGAAGAAGCAAAGTGATATCTGAGGAGATGAATGTCCGCAAGACATTGTGTTCCCCCAAACTCTAGAATCATAGACATTTACAGCATGGAAAGAGGCCATTCAGTCCATTGTGTCTGGAGCAGCTGGCAAGTAGACATCGAGCCCAGTCCCACTTCCCAACTATTGATCCCATAGCCTTGTTGGTTATGGTACTTCAAGTGCATGTCCAAGAATTTTTGGAATGTTATGAGGGTTTCTGCCTTTATCACCTCTGCCTCTACCTACTCTAATCACCTGTACTTTAGTCAGTAAGCTCCAGATCCCCACCACACTCTGGGTAAAAAAAAATTCCCCTCAAATCTGCACTAAACCTCTTAATCCTAAATCTATGCACCCAGGTTATGGATGCCTCAACCAAGGGGAATAGGGTCTCCCTACTGATTCTGTTGTATATTCTCAGTTGGGAGCAGTATTGAGGGCTGGAGCTTGAGGGTAGTAGCAGTTATGATAAGAAGGAAAAGAAACTCAAAACTGGGATTGATGATCCTGATTTCTATGGTGAATGGATCTGCCAAGGCTCATTGTCTATGGCCCATACATGAAGATCAGCCATTGCAACCAAGCACTTGGGGTGCCTAGGCACCTGCGGAATGGCATAAATCAGGAGGAACAGAAACCTGAAAGCCCGGCAGTCTTCAAAAGGCTCCCACTGCTCCACAGAAACTGGATGTATGAAGGCTGTTGGCATCTCTGGACGCGGTGATTGACGTTTGCCAGTTTATCATGCTGTCCATCCAGGCGATTCTGGATGACAAGGAGTGTGAAAAGACCATTAGTCACCAAAACATCAGTCACTTTGTACAAGACCTGACCGGATGGGCTAAACATGTAGCACAAGCTGCCAAGCGGTGATAGAAGTGCTGGCTCAGGGCAGAATCATCCCAGATTTTCACTAAGTGCAGTAGTGGGCAGGAGAAACGATGTTTTACCTGCCAGTCTCAATGGCGGTTTCTCATGCCATATCATCCCAATCCCACCACATTAGTTATGCATTCCTGGGAAATACGCCATTTCGATGGTGGGCAGACACCAGCTGATCCACAGCAGGCAGAGGCAGGGACTTCCCAGGTCTCCAGCACTCAGAGAACTGCTGGAGGCCAGGAATCTGTTGTGTCCAAGTCAGATGACGAACCTCCGGACTTGGTCATACCTCAGTTGCTGAAGCAGCAAAGGCAAGCTCAGGAACATCATGAAGGGATGTCTGCTGCACTCCTCAGGTTGTAAAGCACAATGGAGGAGTCCATCCACCTTCAGGTTAATATGATAGCACTGGCATGCCAACACACCGAGGTCAACACTGATAGGATGGTGGACACCATGGAGACCTTGGTCTAAGACATTGCTACAGCACTGATGTGCAGGCTGAACTCCGTCGCTGATACCATAGTTGGCCTCCAACAGCATGTACATGGGAGGGGTGCAGGTCAGCTCAATCTCACTCTAGCTACACCTTCTCCTCAAGGAGTCAGCCAGGGGCCCTCAGGCACCCATAATAAGCAGGATCAGCAGGTGCACACCCCGGGGCCATTCACCCAGGTGACTCTGGGAGTGTCTGGCCCATCCAAACTCCCTCTTCCTGTGACTCCAGCTGCTTCAGCTCCACAGGCCAAGGAGGGTGTCACTGCCACACAGCAGGATCCCGAAAGCAGGCCGGGACCCTCCAGGTCTCGACCCTCCAGAGGATGCCCGCCAAGGTCATCACAGACACCTCCGCCATGGATGTCCAGGATCACCAAGATGTATTGGCAGGGTTAGGGAAGTTAAGAAGATGTAGCTGCACAACCTGAGCATGGGTGTTAATGACTTGTGCATAATGTTCACTATTGTCAACAAACTCCCAAGAATGTCTCCCTGCCTATTGCTCCTGGTTCTGATGAGCAGTGTTCATGTCACTCAGATGTGAAACCTAGGTTCCTCCACAAGGTAAAGGCAGATGTCTCAGTCCAGGGCCTCTTCCCTGTGCTTTCTTCAGCCTTCAGACCAAAGTAATGGTCCAGCCTCACATTCCCTGGACACATCATTGATGCCTGCACCTCGACGGTGCTTGGAATGGGCAGGCATCACAGAGTTCCGTCATTCGCTCTGTGTGCTCTCAGCACCTTTAGGATGGGGCTGGCCCCCATCTCGTCTGCATCTGTGACCAGTGACACTGTGCTCCTGAATGGGTCAGGTGCTGAAGGCTGAAAAAGGATCAAATGCATATAAAGTTTCACAGCTGCTTCTCCATGATAGGACCCTGATCATAGAGCACAAGTAAGCTGCCCTCGGCCAGACAGGAGTCAGACATTCACAGAGGCTATGTGATGATCTATGGCATGTGCTCACTGCATGTTGTCATCATCCTCCTGGAATCGAGTGACTATTAGGTCCTCCATTGCGTTTCCATGACAGGAGCCTTATCACAGAGGGTATGTGCACTGCCATCAGCCAGACTGGAGTTCACAGATGCAATGTGAGGATCGATGGTGTCTACTCACTGCAAGTCATCATCACCCTCCACAAATCTAGCAGCTATGAGGGCTTCCTGAGTGTGCGTGCCTTGTTTCACTAGTGCAGTGGCCTCATCATCACTTTCAAGGACCTCCTCACCCTCATCCCTGTCAACGTCCTCCTCATCAGAGGAGACCTCCATCTCCTCCTCAGCCAGCTCCTCTCCCCGTTGCAGTGCCAGGTTGTAATGGGTGCAGCAAATGACAATAATGCGTGACACCTATTATGCAGCCAATGGTAAGGGTTGAGTTGTTCAAATCCCAGAGGAAACTTGAAACAGTTATCATAATCCATTTTTGTAATTTGTATGTTTCGAGATGCAGGCTTTGAATTCAGTAGTAATAAGACCACTGAGTCTCAAGAGGTTTTTTATAAATCTAAATTAAACATTTATTAATACAAGAAAAATTGTAAGCACATACACATATCTATAAAATTGCTACTATAATAACTACAAAAATCTCCTAATTAATCTGACTCTCAGTTACACCCCAGTTAAGGCAACAGTAAAACTCATAGATTTAAAAAGACCTCAAGCAAAGCACATTTGTCCTTACAAATTCAAAATGAGGTTCCTTGCAGATACAACTACAGGCGTACAGGCTGGTTAGATCTTAAAAGCCTCTACCTTACACACACAAACTCCTTTCTGTTTATACCTAGCTTTTTCTTTGAATGTAAATTTCCCATTGTATTACTAGGTTTTTAGTTTTACCTCTTCTAACAATAACACCCTCTGATTCCACCAGTTTTATTAGTAAGCTAAAAAAAACACATTGTTTGGTGTCTCCCAGCTAGGTGCAAGATTTCATCCATTCTTTGAATGGCTTATTCAATAAATGCAAATGTAGCCCCATGATACCTGTGTTTCTAAACTTCCCCATGTTTATCTAATTACCATTTCAAACCTACTTCTTTCTATACATCAAAGCACCCAGACTAGCTGGCTTTAATCCAATTAAGACGCGCGCACACACAGACACACACACACACACACACACATAGACGGACACCACTAAACTCTATTTAAAAAAATAATTTCCAAAAATATTATAGACATTAATCTCTTCATGACACACCCATGTGGACTATATTGCAGGGTTCCAGCAGACCAATCCAGACACTGGAACCTAATTTTCAGCATCCTGATGGTTTGCTCCACCAAGGTGCAAGTTGCAGCATGAGCCTCATTATACCTTCGCTCTGCTGTAGTCTGAGGCTGCTGCATGGGTATCATCAGCCATGTCCTCTGCGGGTAGCCCTTGTCCCCAAGGAGCCATTCCTGCAGCCTTCGTGGACCCTGGAAGTCGACAGGGATCTGTGACCAACTGAGAATGTAGGAGTCATGAACACTCCCTGGAAATCATGCACAGATCTGCAGGATGCATTTGCAGTGGTCGCACACCACCTGCATATTCAGCGAATGGAATCCCTTGTAGTTGACATAATTGACTGTTTGTTACGATGGAGATCTAAGCACCATGTGAGTGCAGTCGATGGCACCCTGCACCTTTGGGAAACCTGAGATCTGGGCGAATCCAATTGCTCTTGCATCCTGGCTTTCCTGGTCCCAGGCAAAATGCACAAAGTTGTGTGCCTTTGCGAAGGTGGAGTCCATGTACTCATGGATACATTTGTGGGTGGAGGCTTGTGATATCCCACAGAGGTCACCTGTGGAGCCCTGAAAAGGGCCACTGGTGTAAAAGCTAAGTGCCATGGTCACTTTCATGGACACAGGCAGTGGATGCCCTCCTTTGGCATCAAATACTGCAGTTGCTGGCAGATGTGACCGACCAGTTCCCTAGACGTGTGCAGTCTTTGGTGACACTAGTTCTCGGTCATCTGTAGGAATGAAAGGCAGCGTCTATAGATCCTGGGTTTAGCTAGGTGCTGACCAGCGACGGCTCGCTGTGGCTCTTCAGCGGTATGTGCAGGAGCCCAAGCCACCCCTTCTTCCTGAGGGTGCTGCTCCTCTACACAGCCAGGTGCTTCCGTCACTTTCTTCTCTGTCGTCTCTGCTCTCTGTACACCACGAGGCATACAGCTAGGTCACCAGGCTCCATGAACCTGATGTACTCCTCCTGCAGGATGAAAGAGAGAGAGTCATGTGGGTCGGCTTGTGTGTTATAAGAACCGCTCGGTTGAGTCTGAAGGCCCCTAAACGTATCCCAGAGAGTGCTGGCCACCACTTGGATAGCCAGAGTTTAGTATGCTGCATGGCTGCCCAAAACCCCACCCTCCTCTGCCCCACTCCACCTGACCAATTAGTAGCAGCTTTGCCCTGTTGCATTGTTAGTTTGAACCATGGGGGGAGACAGGTCCAAACCGGAATGATGATTTTGCAAGGGTATGTGAGTGCCCCTGCCAGTGACTGCTCCATGGCCAACTTTCACAAGGAGATTGTATAAAAGTGCATAGTCGTTCACCTGTTGTGCAGTCCACTAAAATGCTCATTAGTTTGCAATCTGTGCCCAAGGGGTGAAAAGTTCTGGAGCACTTGGTGGCACTTTGATGCCTCTGCATTGCAGATAAGCTAGAGGCCCGATTCCAAGCATGTTAATGTGGTTGCGTCTGAACTGTCTCAGCTGTGGAAGAATGGTCACTTTATACAATGTTTCCCTGATGTGTGGCCACTTCCCTCCACCCCCTTGCATGTACTTATGCACGACCATCAACCACAAGGCAGCCCTTGCCCCCCCCACCCAACTCGCCTCAACTGCAGGGCAGTCCTTGCCCCTCCCCCCACAACTCGCTTCAACCTTGAAGTCCAACAAGCAACCCCCGCGAGCGCTGCACAACAGTACAATGCACTCAGCTGGCGTCAACCTCAAAGTGCAGCCCACCAAGTATAGACTTTATATACGCTGTTGTGAAATACTTGGACAATCCAGTGTGCTCGTCTTATAATGATATGCAGATTTATTACAATGAGGTTCCTGACTTCCGTCAGCAGGAAAGGTGGCCCGCCATTGACGGGCAGAGCGGACGATTGCAAACTGATTTCACAATGTTGTGAAATCAATTTTTGGCCTTCTCGCCATATTGTCTGCTCACACTGCCAAACACGCTCAACGCCTGCGGGCAAGGAATATTCCACCTCCAGTCTTCAGTAATTGACCCCTGGCTTTAGTAAGTCAATTGGACAAAGCCATCCCACCAGTTAAAGTGGCTCCTAGTCACTGCTTGGGGAACCCATTGAATGGGAAATCGAGAGTCGATCTCTTTAAAAAGGATAAAGCTGTTGAGTGACTTTATTTACAAGGTGTGCAATGGCATTGATGGCCAACCTTCTTCATCCCTTGTGTGAATATGTTCATAAGCCCAAAGGTCTTGAGGAGATTAGCTGTGTAAGTAACATGGATTTTTCATTGATATACATCAAGGACCTCAAAAACTAAAAATTGGTCAAAGGTTCTGTGTAATAGGACAACTACCTCTTCCATCACATGATCCACCTGAAAACAACTTTGAAAGTGTGAAGAAGATGAGCAATGAGCTTCCTGCTGAGTTCCCCCTTATAGGTGAAGGAATTTATTCAGCTGCAAAAGTTAAAGACAACCTCATAGTTAACATCACTTTTGTAGGTATACTTGAACTGTCTAGTCATCACATGAATGCTGCTAGGGAAGTGGCAGCAAACACAGATCCACTAGAAAAGTAAGGAAGCCTTGGGTCACTGTAGGGTGAAGTGGCAGGCCTGATGCCAGATCTTCTCAGCCTGGCCAGGGGAGTGGCAGTTAAACAGAAAGGAGTTTGTGTGTGTAAATCAGAGGCATTTTAGGTCCAACCAGCCTGTGCGCCTGAAACTGTGTCTGCAAGAAACATCATTTTGAATTTGTAAGGTCAAATGTACTTTGCCTGGGGTCTTTTTAAATCCTTGAGCTTTACTGTTGCCTTAATGGGGGTGTAACTGAGAGTCAGGTTAATTAGGAGATTTTTGTAGTTCTTGTAGTAGTAATTTTGTAGACATATGTATATGCTTACAATTTTTCTTGTATTAATAAATGTTTAATTTAGTTTTATAAAAAACCTCTTGAGACTCGGTGGTCTTATTACTACTGAATTCAAAGCCTGCATCTCGAAACATACAAATTGCAAAAAATGGATTATGACAGTTGTTTCAAGTTTCTCTCTAGGATTTGAACAACTCAGCCTTTACCATTGGCTGTGTCATAATAGGGAAAAGCAAGAGACAAGGGAGGTAAATTTCTATGGTGGTTCTCTCCATCAATAATAGTAACTTTGGCAGAAGGTTATGGCAATTTCAGAGAAACAGCATAGTACAAGACTGGTTACCATATACAAATAGCATATAATTATTAGTCTTTCTGGAACTGCACAGTAGTTAGACATTGAGACCTGGATTCAAATCCAGCTGAGACTGATGACTGCTTCCCGTAGTGTCCGATGGCAGCAGAGCTTGGACAGCCTCAGTCCATTTGTGGCGGGCACAGGCCAATAGCACAAAACTGCTCCTAGTTCAGCATTAGTTGGCAATATCATTCAGACAGACCAATGACCTGCGCCTGCTTGATGCTGAAATGAAAAATATTCAATTCCTAAAACCCCTTGCCTTGTTGTGTAATAACAAAAAAAATGTAATCTTTGACTAACCTAACTCTTTCTTGTTTACATTTACTCCAGCTTGCTCACAGCTCTCTATATACTTCCAGCAATCCAGCACATTCAATTGCTGCTGAAGCTCTGGGTCTAAGAGCTGAGACCGAGGAATGGCACAATGACAACTAGATTGTGCAGGTCATCAAAGACATAGCAGTCCAAATATATCATATGGCACAGTTTCTCATAAAGCAAGGAGCAGTCAACATAATTTATATTGTGCCATCACAACACATTCAGAGCACAGGTCTAAAATAGCATCATACTGACACTGCAACAATATGCTGTTCTTTTTCAATAAGGCGTTCTGATTTAAAGATCAATCCCTCAGTCTTGGCAACTTAAAACTTTCTACAGTTCTTAGCTGTTAACAGAGGAAAGCTGAATGGGGAAGAGACTGATGTTCTAATAACTTTAATAAACAATTCCCATTATTAAAGACAGTTGCACATATGAAAACTAGGTATCTGCAATATAAGCAGATTCCAGGAGTTCTTATTCAAGACATGATTAGAACCTGTGCACAAACTGTACCAATAATCTACAAAGGCGGATATGGCACGTTCTAGGCATTGAACCAGATAATCAGGAGACCAGATAAATACAAGAGAATAATCAAGATGACATCAGGAAAGATGAGATATTGCTGAAAAAAAGACATGTCTAAGCTCTTGTTCTTGAACTATGCAAATTTGTATCTTTCAAATTTTTTTGTGCGATTTTGTCTGTTGTCCCATTTAAAATCTTAGTAATACCTAGCTGCAGTAGCAACACGAGTGATATTCGCCATTAACAGGATGCTGCCATCAAGCCAAAAAGACGTCCTGCCTATCACACAAATGAGTAATGTGGTATCTGAATTTCAGTGCCAGTGTGATGCTCGGTATGTAGGCCTTACGTCCCAAAGACTGGCAGATCATATCAAACAGCATGTCCAAGCCACTTTCGCAACGGGCAAGGTACAGACTGTACCCAACCAGCCTGTGTTTGCAAAACTCAAAACACAATGTCCAACATTAGATGTGATTCTGCAATTGGACAACATTTGCTAAATAATCCTCAGTGTCCTTAAAATTACACTGACAACCAATTTAAGCTTATCAGTTGGGCTTGAAGTGTGACGCATTTGCATGTGCTGGAAGCTACATATATTAATACACAGAGATCTGTTCTTTGCAGACAGAAAGAACATTTACACACAGAATCACACAGTGCAGAAGAGGCCCTTAAGCCCATCGAGTCTGCACCGACACGTGAGAAACACCTGACCTACCTACCTAATCCCATTTACCAGCACTTGGCCCATAGCCTTGAATGTTATGACGTGCCAAGTGCTCATCCAGGTACTTTTTAAAGGATGTGAGGCACCCCGCCTCCACCACCCTCCCAGGCAGCGCATTCCAGACTGTCATTACCCTCTGGGTAAAAACGTTTTTCCTCACATCCTCCCCAAATCGCCTGCCCCTCACCTTGAACTTATGCCCCCTTGTGACTGACCCTTCAACTAAGGGGAACAGCTGCTCCCTATCCACCCTGTCCATGCCCCTCATAATCTTGTACACCTCGATCAGGTCGCCTCTCAGTCTTCTCTGCTCCAATGAAAACAACCCAAGTCTATCCAACCTCTCTTCATTACTTAAATGTTTCATCCCAGGCAACATCCTGGTGAATCTCCTCTGCACCCCCTCCAGTGCAATCACATCCTTCCTATAACGTGGCGACCAGAACTGCACACAGTACTCCAGCTGTGGCCTCACTAAGGTTCTATACAACTCCAACATGAACTCCTTACTTTTGTAATCTATGCCTCGATTGATAAAGGCAAGTGACCCAAATGCCTTTTTCACCACCCCACTAACATGCCCCTCTGCCTTCAGAGATTTATGGACACACATGCCAAGGTCCCTTTGTTCCTCAGTACTTCCTAGTGTCATGCCATTCATTGAATACTTCCTTGTCAAATTATTCCTTCCAAAGTGTACTACCTCACACTTTTCAGGGTTAAATTCCATCTGCCACTTATCTGCCCATTTGACCATCCCGTCTATATCTTCCTGTAGCCCAAGACACTCAACCTCATTGTTAACCACCCGGCCAATCTTTGTATCATCCACAAATTTACTAATCCTATCCCCCACATAGTCATCTATGTCGTTTATATAAATGACAAATAATAGGGGACCAAGCACAGATCCCTGTGGTACGCCACTGGACACTGGCTTCCAGTCACTAAAGCATCCTTCTGTCATCACCTTCTGTCTCCTACAACTAAGGAAATTTTGAATCCATCTTATCAAATTACCCTGTATCCCATTTGCCTTCTTTATAAATCTCCCATGTGGGACCTTGTCAAAGGCTTTGCTGAAATCCATATAAACTACATCAACTGCACTACCCTCAAGCCAGTTTCATGCTGTCTGATTTCTTTCTCTCTCTGGAGTTCAAGTTCAAGCTTTCACATTTCCATTTCTTTTTCCAGTTTGAACTTTTTCATTTCTCTTTCTTTTTCAAGTTCAAATTCAAGTTTTTGCTTTTCTCTATCTCTTTCTATCTCAAGCTGCTTGACCTGTAACCAGTTAACTCAACTGTTACCTGGATTAACTTTTTCTTCTTCCCATCTCAGACGCTGTTGTATTATCTCAATTATTTCTGTTTTCTTGAGCCCTGCTTTTAACTCTTAACGCTAACTCTTCTGATAGTGCAATTAACCTAGCCTTGATTAATTGCTGTAAATCACTCAATGATACTCTCTGGTAGCTTTATATTCTCAACACCTGGGCAGTCATCTGGTGGAGTGAATCAGCCACCCTGTGTAGAACCTGCCCAATTATTGCCCCATTGCAAGTTTGAAATACCTGGTTCATCTTCTTCAAACACTTTACCTACAGTCTGCAGGGTTCTGGTAACTTTGTTGGTACTGGGGAATAGGTGGAGTGCTTAACACAACCGATTATAAATTGTTAGGGTCTGTGGTGCCACTTGTTCTGGCCTCCTCAACTTGAAAATAATGTATGAAAGAGAAAGAGGAGAAGATTTATAACTCATTTCCAAGAAAATAGAAATAAAAGAATAAGATCAAATTATTTTGCATCATATTCTTTACTGGGAATTGGACATTGCTGACAAAGCCACCATTTGTTGCCCATCCCTAATTGCCCTTGGACTGAGTGGTTTGCTAGGCCAGTTCAGGGGGCACTTAAGAGTCAACCATATTGCTAAGGACCTGGAGTCAAATGCACATCAGACTGTGTAAGGACAGCAGATTTCCTTCCCTAAAGGGCATGAGTGCACCTGATGGGTCTTCACGACAATCAATGATTATTTCACGGTCACCATTAATGAGACCAGCTTTATATTCCAGATTTATTAATTGAATTTAAATTCCACCAGTGGGATTTGCACCCATATCCCCAGAGGCTAGGCCTCTGGATGACTGGTCCAGTGACATTTCCACTATGTCACTGGCACCCCATGTAGCTCTTGCTTTGAGGATTAAGAAAGTAAGTCAGCCTCAGAAGGATAAAAATAAATGGAAAATTCTTGAAATATTGATCCAATCTCATCCTCACTAACTTCCCCCACAAATTCACAACTAAAATGGGCCAGGATTACATCCTCATGATGAATACACTGTTTCAGCTTGGCAATCCCATCTTCTGGTCATGATTCTCTCGGCTTTTTTAAAATTCATTCATGGGATGTGGATGTCACTGGCTAGGCCAGCATTTATGGCTTGCTAGGCCGTTTCACAGGGCAGCTAAGAGTGAACCACGTTGGTGTGGGTCTGGAGTTACATGTAGGCCAGACCAGGTAAGGACAGCAGGTTTCCTGCCCTAAAGAACATTAGTGAACTAGATGGGTTTTTATGACAATTGACAATGGTTTCATAGTCATCATTGGACTTTTTAATTCACCATCTGCTGTGGTGGGATTCGAACCCAGGTTCCCAGATAATACCACTATGCCACCGCCTCCCCTGTAAACAAACACATTCAGGTAGACATCAGCGACCACCTGAGCAACCCAACAAGCATCTTTGTGCATAGCAAACCTTCCTCCTGTCACTAGGATTTTGAAAAGGAGCTTGCTTTGTGCATCTGCTGGCAGTACTCTTTGCAAGGTGAACTTTGAACTGCTATGTTATTAAAGCAAGAACTTGCTATTAAAGAAAGCACTTTTATTTACCTAATCTTTTGATTATCTGCTCCTATCACTGCTTATCTCCACAATCACCACACCCTCAACTTCTCTCTTCCCCCCCTCCCCCCCACCCCCACCCCCCCACGCCCCCCCCAACCCCACCCCCCCACCCACACACCCCCCCCGCCCACCCCCCCCACCCCCCCCACCCCCCCCCCCCCACCCCCCCACCCCCCCCCCCACCCCCCCCACCCCCCCACCCCCCCACACCCACCCCCCCCCCACACCCACCCCCCCCCCACACCCACCCCCCCCCCCCACACCCACACCCCCCCCCACACCCACACCCCCCCCCCACACCCCCCCCCCCACACCCCCCCCCCCACACCCCCCCCCCCACCCCACACCCCCCCCCCCACACCCCCCCCCCACACCCCCCCCCCACACCACCCCCCCCCCCACACCCCCCCCCACCCACACCCCCCCCCCACCCACACCCCCCCCACCCACACCACCCCCCCCCCCACCCCCACCCCCCCCCCCCACCCCCCCCCCCCACCCCCCCCCCACCCCACACCCCCCCCCCACCCCACCCCCCCCCCCCCACCCCCCCCACACCCCCCCCCCACACCCCCCACCCCCCCCCCACACCCCCCCCACACACCCCCCCCACCCACACCCCCCCCCCACCCACACCCCCCCCACCCCCACCCCCCCCCCCACCCCCACCCCCCCCCCCCCACCCCCACCCCCCCCACCCCCACCCCCACCCCCCCCCACCCCCACCCCCCCCACCCCCACCCCCACCCCCCCCCACCCCCACCCCCCCCCCACCCCCCCCCACCCCCCACCCCTCACCCCCACCCCCCACCCCCACCCCCCACCCCCACCCCCCCCCCCCCACCCCCCCCCCACCCCCACCCCCCCCCACCCCCACCCCTCACCCCCACCCCCACCCCCCCCACCCCTCACCCCCACCCCCACCCCCCCCACCCACCCCCCCCCCACACCCCCACCCACCCCCACACCCCCACCCACCCCCACACACCCCCACACCCCCACCCACCCCCCCCCCCACCCACCCCCCCCCCCCACCCACCCCCCCCCCCCACACACCCCCCCCCCCACACACCCCCCCCCCCACACACCCCCCCCCCACACACCCCCCCACCCCCCCCCCACACACCCCCCCCCCACCCCCCCCCCCACCCCCCCCCACAACCCCCCCACCCCCTACCCCCCCACACCCCCCACCCCCTACCCCACCTTAAACCAGTTTATATTTCTCCCTTCTCCTAACTATGCTTCAGTTCTGCCGAAGGGCCATGAAGGCTCGAAACGTTAACTGATTTCTTCTCCGCCGATGCTGCCAGACCTGCTGAGTTTTTCCAGGTAATTCTGTTTTTGTTTTGGATTTCCAGCATCCGCAGTAGCTTTTAGCTTTTTGTTTTTACATCTGTTTTTAGTGTTGATTGAGGGATGAATATTGGCTAGGACACTGGAAAGAACTCATCTGTTCTACCTCAAAATAGTGCCATGGGCTCTCTTAAATCCACCTAAGAGGGCAGATGGGACCTGAGTTTTTTGTCTCATCCAAAACATGGTATCCTCCCAGTGTAACACTCCCTCAGTACCTCACCGCAGTATCAGCCTGGGTAATGACATAATTGTGCTTGACAACTTCTATGTTGTGTGAAGAAGTGTTGCAAGAAGGAGCCATTTGTCTCAATAACATCCGTATCTCTGCGCACCCCTCCTCCAGCCCTATAAGCCTCCGAGAACTCTGTGCTCTACCAGTTCTGGCCTTTTGCACATCCTTGATATTCATCACTCCACTGTTGAGGGCTGTGCCTTCAGCAGCCTAGGCCTTCAGCTCTGGAATTTCCTTTCCAAACCTCTCTCTCCTCCTTTAAGATAGTCTTTTGATTTACCTCTTTGATCAAGATTTTTGTCATAATATCTCCTTATGTGACTTAGACCATAAGACGTAGGTGCAGAAGTAGGCCATTCGGCTCATTGAGTCGTTCACATCGCCGTTCAATGAGATCATGGCTGATCTGATAAACCTTAATTCCACTTTCCTGCCTTTTCCCCATAACCCTTGATTCCCTTACTGATAAAAAGCCTTGAGTACAGTTAACATCCCAGCCTCTACAGCCCTCTGCGGTAAAGAATTCCACAGATTTACTACCCTCAGAGAAGAAATTCCTCCTCATCTCTGTCATAAATGGGCAACTCCTTATTCTGAGATTATGTCCTCTGGTCCTAGGCTCTCCCATAAGGGGAAACAACTTCTCAGCATCTACCCTGTCAAGCCCCCTAAGAATCTTATATGTTTCAATAAGGTCGCCTCTCATTCTTTTAAACTCCAATGAGTACAGGCCCAACCTATTCAACCTAAGAAAATCCCTCCATGCCCAGGATCAACCGAGTGAAACTTCTCTGGACTGCCTCCAATGCCAGTATAACTTTCCTTCGATAAGGGAACCAAAAATGTTCACAGTATTCTAGGTGTGATCTAACTAGTGCCTTGTATAGCTTTAGCAGGACTTCCCTATTTTTATACTCCATTCCCTTTGAAATAATGGCCAACATTCCATTTTCCCTCCCTATTACTTGTTGAACTTGTATGCTAGCTTTTTGTGATTCATGCATGAGGACCCCCAAATCCCTCTGTGCTGCAGCTTTCTTCAGTCTTTCTCTATTTAAATAATATTCAGCTCCCCTATTCTTCCTGTCAAAGTGCATAACCCCACATTTTCCCACATTATATTCCAACTGCCAAGTTTTTTACCACTCACTTACCCTGTCTATAACGCTCTGTAGACTCTTTGTGTCATCCTCATCCACTTGCCTTCCCACCTATTTTTGTCAACCGCAAACTTGGTGATAGTACATTCACTTCCCTCATCCAAGTCATTAATATATATTGTAAATAATTGTGGCCCCAAGCACTGATTCCTGTGGCACTCCACTAGTTACAGGTTGCCATCCTGAAAATGCTCCCCTTATCCCAACTCTCTGTCTTCTATTAGTTAGCTGATCCTCTATCTATGCTAATATACTACCCCCATTATGCACATTATTAAATTTGTTTGCCAAGACTCCTGTACAGCACTTTGGTGCTATATAACTGCATGTCGTTGTTGGAACAGTTGGTGCAGCATAAAGGCAGGTACACCAAGTGATAAATCAGCAATGAAATGCTGGTAAAGAATGCTGAGAACGTGATGAGAATTGTACTGCAAACCATCCAAGTAGCAGAGGCAGCATGTATCTAGGTGAGACCTTTTCCCTCTTTCCTACCACCATTTTGCCACAGTATTCCTTTTATTCAAAAATGTAAAAAAATGTTTCCCCTATTCTCCATTCTAAATCTCTTACATTTAATCATATATTTATATCATCTTGTTCTAAGCTCCATAAGCACCGGGAATAGCCTGTTTCTTAATGCTCTGCTCCATCCCATTATAATATATTACAACTTCTATAAAATCACTGTACTCTCCTCTGTTCTGACAACAGCCCCAATTTTTCAATTTAATGGTTCCTATTTTTCATTTGCTAGCATGCTGCCTTTCCCCCTTGGTTTAACATCCTCACATTCTACTATCAAATTCTTATTTGCTCCTGAATATCTACCCTTCATTTCTTTTATTCTTTCAGGGGATGGGGGTGTAGTTGGCGAGGCCAGAACTCGTTTTCCCATTCCAATTGTCTGTGAACTGAGTGGCTTGCTGGGCCAGTCCAGAGGACAGTTAAGAGTCAACCACATAACTGTGGGACTGGAGTCACATGAAAGCCAGACCAGGTAAGGAGAGCAGAATTCTTTCCCTAAAGTACATTAGTGAGCCAGATGGGTTTTTACATGATATTTTACAGTATTACGATCACCATTACTGGGACCATCTTTATATTCTGGATATATGAAGCTTTATATTTGAGATTTATTAATTGAATTTAAATTCCACAGCTGCCGTGGTGGGGTTTGAACCCATGTCCCCAGAGCATTAGTTTGGGCCTCTGGATTACTAGCCCAGTGACATTACCCCAAGCCACCATCTCCTCTTCATCATCACTTTATTCCAAGTTACCATTCCAACTCTGGAGTTTCCGGTGTGGAAGCTAGGACTTGCTGTCACTAGATCAGCTGTGTACCTTGGTCCAGATTTGTCATACTATTGGCTGTTTAATTGTGTCAATTCATCGCTGTTAATGATGGTGTTATGGCACGGCTGATGGTAAATGCTGAGCTTCTCAAATCCCAGAGAAACAGCTGCCAAAATGGTTTTTGCAATTTGTACAGTATGAGGAGAGGTTCTGAAATTCGTAATGATTTCCCTGACTACTTGTGATGATTTTATAGTAAAGTAAACATTTATTAAAAGAATAAAGGGGAAAAATAAAACACTTCCAGTTAAACGCAAGAATGGCTTCACACTGTAAGCAGTACTTTACATAAATCTTAACTACCCTCAGAGCTAACCTTCCCCTTCTCTGTTCAGCAACTATCCTCACAGATTTTAAAATCTATAGAATTCCAGTAGTTTTTACCATGCAGTGCCTTTTTTCTTTGGGGGTCCCCTCTAAGGCTGACAGCAACTGGGTCCTCAGATCTGGCCTTATTCACACCATCTTCTTGGGGTAGAATTTTGCGGTCAGTGAGCAGGGGGCGGGACCCATTCGCCGACGTGTAAAATGACGCAGGATGACATCGGATGGAACCCCCAACGTCATCCCGCCCCATTTAAATTTTCAGGAAGGCGGGGCCGCAGCAAAATCAGCTGCATGCCCGCTGACCTGTTAATGGCCAATTGAGGCCATTGACAGGATCAATTAAACAATTAAAGGACCTGCCCGTCCAACCTTAAGGTTGGCGGGCAGGCCAGGAGCCCCAGTGGCAAATAGAGAAAACATGAAACCTCATCCAGCTGTGGGATGAGGTTTCATGCAGGGTTTTAAAAATTTTAATAAAGTTATTATGTAAATTATGAATATGTCACATGAGGGGAACGTGTTAGGGAATTTTATTTTTCTATTTTTAATATTTTTCAAAGTGGAAGCAATCTCCCTGAGGCTGCACTTAGCCTCAGGGAGATGTGCACTCTTTCGTGCACATGCGCGAAAGAGCGCACTCTCGCTTTTAGGGAATCCTCCCCGCCCGCACACGCTTCCCGCCAGACGTCACGCTGGGTGGGCCTTAATTGGCCCGTCAACGTAAAATAGCAGTGCGGCCCACTTCACTGGCAGAGATCGGCTCCCCGGCCGCCGGAGATCGGGTTGGGCCTGCCCGCCCAACAGGCAGAAAATTCTGCTCTTGGAGTTCTGCCCAGCTATCCTGCTATCTTCTGTGAGATCTAACCAGCTACCTTCATTCACCTAGGTATCAGCATTTCCTTAAATGCAATCCTTCCCTTCTTCCCTTTGATTTCTCTATTGTCCCAACCAGTCTCTTCAGAAATGCTTTCTTCCCAGGATTGATTAACTTGTTCTTTATTATAGCTCTTAGACTTGTAAAAACAAACCTACCCTGTCTTTATCTTACTTGCGCCTTTTACCACCTGCATATATTCATCCCCATTTGAACTATAACAACTCAATTTGAAAACACTCCTGTTGTTGCTTTATGTAAAACTCTGATTGGAGTTCCTCTTGGTTCATTAACACATCAAAACAACTTTTTACTGTTGACTTTAGTGCCTTGCTGTCATTCTAACTCTTAATCCAATTACAGCCTGACTTCCAGTACATAAGACAATATGCCAGGGTAATTACCAGAAGAAAAAATTACAATTTCTTGTTTTCTTGACAATGGCACTAGCACCTGCTATCATAAAGCAACCATTGGAAGAAATGGGGAAAAAAATGTTAAAGTTGCCTTTGACTCTAGGGGTAAAATTTTTATCTCGGCGGGTGACCGCACACCTGACCCGACTGAACATAAAATGATGCACGATGACATCGGGTGTGGGTCCCAACGTCATGGCGCACTTGCGCGATATTTCAGTCAGTGGGTGCGCACCAGAGTTGGCAGCGTGCCCACTGACAATTAAAAGGCCTACTAAGGCTATTAACAAATTAATTAAAATAAACTTTTCGCTGCCCGTCCAACCTTATGGTTGGCAGGCAGGCGAAAAGGCCAAGTGGCCTTCGCATTGTTGGAAACCTCATCCATGGGCGGGATGAGGTTTCCAAAAGCAAATGAAGGTCAAATAAAAACTTTATTATTTCATTAATAACATCTCCCTGCTCATGTGACAGAGTCGCCTGAGGGGACATGTTTCATAACAGTTTTGAAATCTTTAATTAAAAAAAAAAATCAGTTCATCTCCCTGAGGCAGAGATCTGCCTTAGGGAGATTATGTAGCTTGCACTCGCATGCATGCGCGAAGGTCACGCTCACCCCACTCCTCCTCAGGGGAGCGTGAAGGTCGTGCTCCCCTTTCACGCTGGGCAGGCCTTAACTGGCACGCCAGCGTGAAGTTGTCTCCCGGGCCCGATCGTGCGCCAGCGGTCGGCTTCCCGACCGTCCCCACCAAGCCCGCATGCCAAGGGCAAAATTCTGCCCTAGCTGATATTTAAAGTGCTCCTGATGGAAGAGCTCTTTTAAGTATTATACCTGCATATCAAGACAACCTCAATATGTATGTCCATCTCAGATATGAGATCAGATAATAGTTGTTAATATTCTAATTATGATTCTCATGCACCACTGTTTGATTCAAGGGTCTAAAATAGCCTCCAGCTAACAAAGATAAAGCTGAGTCTGCTGCCTGTGTATTCAGTGGAGGAAGAAGTTGCAGCTGTACAAAGTCTCCAATCCAAACTAGACACGAGCCAGAGAAGAAGCAGCCAGCTTGTGCTCTATTTTTAAACTATTAAACTTCCTATAACAAGGCAACCAATGGCATTTGATAAATGTAGACCTTTGTGAGAAATGGATTTTTAAAAATATTTTAGGAGAATACTGTGTTATCTGCGAAAAAAGGCTGCGTGTGTGTGTGTGTGTGTGTGTGTGTATGATTTAATTAAGCTGGGCAGAGATTAATAGGAGACAGGTTGTTTGGGGGGGTTTAAAACATGAAAAGGATAGAGGTGTTAGGTTTGAGGTACAAGTGAATAGGTTAGATCTAACATTTGCATTTTTAGATAAGTTGAGAGTGTTTGAATATCAAAGCAAAATCAGAGGTAACAAGAAACATGTTTGCATCTTGGAGGAGTTCCACAGGTAAATAGAAGTGGGGATATCATATTTTATTGACTCGAAAGCAAAGACAAGATGGAAACTTGAAAGATCTTATATTTGGAATGATTTGAGTTTTAAAGAGGTGTGAGGACAAAGGAACCTGAGCCAAAAGGGGAAAAAGGGTATTTTAGATTTACTGTGGAGAGCTGCTTGAGCTGTAACTGTTAAGCTGGAGCTGTGAGATATAGTTGCTGAGCTGTGGCTGAGAAGATGTGGTTTGAATCAGCCATCCAGTCAAGCCATAAAAGTCTTGGGCTGCAAAAAGCAGTTTTATTCTAAAGCTTGGGTTTCCATAGCAGAGTGGAAGAGTGTTACAGGTCATGTGGTATGCCTTTATTAAGCTACAGCAGTTTGCCTTGCATAATATTACAGGATTTTTATAGTTAAATGTCAGTAAGGGAGTGATGCCTGGAAGGTGTTTACTTGTGGGTCTGACCAAGTAGAGAGTCTTTTTTGGCGAATGTTTTGTTAGACTAAGTTTAACTGTATAACTGTGATCTTGTGTGCTTAAGTTCTCTTTTATTCTTGGTAATAAAACTTTTACTTTTAATTTTTAAGATCCCAAAAGAGTTACTGGATTTCTTGCTGCTGAGGTCAGTATGTCATCTTCTCATTTTCAGAATACACAAAAAAAATGGGTGTGGCCCATAAACTAAGTTGCCCTCTGGGATTTGGTTTGAGCAGCAGTTAACATCAGCTACGGTCATAACAAATCTGGAGGCTTTTTGCAGGATCATTGAAATTCTTTGATTGGGTTGGAGTTTGTGAATCTAAGGGATACGAGTACAAGAGGAACGCTGGACTCGGGAATTTTGTGTTGAAGGATTTTAAAGCGGTTGGCTTTGGCAATTGCTATGACTTTACTGGGAGTAGAAAATGTAACTGTGGAGTATTTGAAATCTCTGACTAAAACTCAGTTGAGAGAATTAGCAGATGAAGTGCAGGTAAAAGCGGAATTTCGTAAGGCTGATATATTTAAAGTACTTACCCAGCACTTAAAGTTTGAGGAAGAGATACCTGAAATGAACATGTCACAGCTGGAGGTAGTAAGACTTCAGTTGCAAATGACGTAGCTTAATATAGAAAGAGTTAGAGAAAGACAAAAGCTTGAATTGGAAGAAAGAAATGAAAAAACTCGAGTTAGGGAGAGAAGAGAAGGAAAAAAAGAGAAGAATAGATTAAAAGAAATAGAAATAAAAAAAGCTTCAATGGGAAAGAGAGGAGCAGGAAAAGGAAAAGAAAAGATCACAAGAAATAGAAATGCAAAAGCTGGAACTTGAACTTCAGAGAGAGGAGTTAGCAACTGAGGAGAGAGAGAGGGAAAGAGATAGAGAGCTTCAGAGAGAGAAAGGAGCCAGATGGTATAAATTGTCTAAAGTGAAACTTAGCATAAAGGAAGAAATGAGAGATAGTGATTCAGGTGGTGACTTTGATTTCTTAGAGAAATTTGATTTAACTAAGAAACTTCGGTTAGTGCCTAAATTTGCAAAGGATGGAGTTGAAAGATATTTTACCTCATTTGAAAAGATAGCTATGAAATTGAATTGGCCAAGAGCTGCTTGGGCTAACATGTTACAAGGTGTTTTGTGAGGTGAATGTGTATGCAAACTTATCAGGGGAACAGTCTGCAGATTACAGGCAGGATTTTTCATATGGCAGGCAGGCTCGGTGGGAGTGGGCTGGGCGGGCGCAGAGCCGATCGCTGCCCACGATCGGCTCTGTGCCACCCATTTTACATGGGCGGGCCAATTAAGGCCCGCCCAGCGTAATATGTGGCCAATAGCGCTCAGCGCTACCTGTACGGGCAGGGGGAGGAGGGCGATTCGGGGCCAGTGCAATAGAGTGCAGCAATCTCCCTGAGGCACAGAGCTGCCTCAGGGAGATTGAATCGATATTAAAATAATTGAATAAATGATTTTTAAAATTATTTAAATATGTCCCCTCATGTGACTGTGTCACATGAGTTGGGACATGTTTTTATAGTTATGAAAATTTATTTATTTGATAAAAGCTTCAGGAAACCTCACCCTGCTTCCTGAGAAACGCGAAGGCCGCTTGGGCTTTTCTCCTGCCCGCCAACCTTAAGGTTGGACGGGCAGCATTCACAAATGCTTCAATTAATTTCTTAATGTCCTTAATAGACTGTTTACATGTCAGCAGGTGCACAGCCGCCTCCGGTGTGTGCTCGCTGAACGAAACATTGCTACTGAGCGCGATGACGTCGGGGCACACGCCCAACATCATCACACGTCATATTGTGCGTTGCCGTGTTGGGCCCGCCCCCACACCGACCGGAAAATTCTGCCCAAGGAAATAGTAAAGGCGGCAATATTAAACGCTTATGAACTTCTCCCTGAAGCTTATCAGTTGAAATATAGAACTCTAAGGAAAATAACCCATCAGACTTATGTGGAGTTTGCATGAGAAAAAGAAATTATCTGGGATCAATGGTTCAGGGCATTAAAATTAGACGAGACTTTTGACACTGTAAGAGAGGTTATGATTATGGAAGAATTTAGAAATAGCATTCCAGTAAACAACAAGGCCTACTTAGGTGAAAGACAAAGCAAAAAGATCAGGGAAGCTGCTGTTTTAGCCGACCTGTATGATATTTCACACAGTGGGAGTTGAGTGTAGGAAAGGGTCATATGGAAATCAGGAAGGAATTTGGGGATATGGGGCAGGATTTTGAGTTTGGCATGCGGGCACAGTCGGCAGGCCCGGGAGCGGCCGGGAAACGGGCCACTGTCCGCAGTCAGCCCCCTGACCGCGATTTCACGCTGGCTGTCCAATTAACGGTCAGCCAGTGTGAAAGGCGCACTGAAATGCTCAGCGCTGGCAGGGCGGGGGTGGGAGGAGGGCGAGCACAGGCATGGGGGAGCGCTCACAGAAAGCTCCCTGAAGGCAGATGGCTGCCTCAGGGAGCTGAAGAACCCAAACGCCATAAATAAAGATTTTAAAATGCCGAAAAAAACGCCCACACATCCGGATGAGTCACCTAAACATATGGATGCTGAAAATACTGTTCGAACATTTTAATCTTTCTTTTTCAATTAATCTCGGAAACCTCATCCCTACCAGAAAAAATATTCAACCATAGAGAAAGAGACTTTGAGTTTGGTGTTGGCTTTGCAGCATTTTAAGTTTGTGTTGCAAACAATTCTTCAGAGACAGGTTTCTGCCCATTACAAATTCCTTTGATTTTGGAACACAATGGGCAGGAGAATTATGATGCCATACAGACAAAGGAAATGCACATTTCATTTGAACCCGTGGCTGCCAAAGACATCTGTATCTCCCTCCTATCCAGCATTTAAAAGGCTAGTTTGCCTATTGCACTCAATTAGCAAGTGGCTGATTATAAAATTGCAATTAGTCTATTCATAAGAGAAATCAGTTAATCATTTCTCTTTTAAATTGTCGGGCATACTACACTTTTTCTGTAGTGAAATGCTTTCATGTTCTGCACCCTCCAAAATACTTAAATACCCAACTGCCAGGAACTGGAATAGGATTAAAAATACAGGGTGGTTGGACATCCATTCACATCATATCTAAAGCAGCAAGCTGAATGAAGAGAAATTTGAGGTCCATTAAACAGGAACTATTATCAGTATGTGCAGTTCATTAGCACTTTGTGCCAAGGCAAAACAAGACAGATTAAGTGAGTGGGCAACAAGGTAGCAGATGGAGTATAATGTGGAGAAGTATAATTTGCGTTTTTTCACTTTGGTCGTAAGAATGGAGCATATGAACAGAGAAAATAGGAGCAGGAGTCGGCCATTTGGCCCCTGGAGCTTGCTCCGCCATTCAACTAGATCATAGCTGATCTTCTACCTCAATGCCATTTTCCCACACTATCCCCATATTCTTTGGCATCTTTAATATCGATCTTTGTCTTGAATGTACTCAATGACTGTGCCTCCACAGCCACAGGGTAGAGGATTCCAAAGATTCTGAGTGAAGAAATTCCTCCTCATCTCAGTTCTAAATGGTCTACTTCTTATTATGAGACTGTGTCCCATGGCTCTAGACATCTGAGCCAGAGGAAACATCCTGTATCTACCCTGTCAAGCCCTTTAGGAATTTTGTATGCTTCAATGAGATCATCTCTCATTCTTCTAAACTCTAGAGAATATAGGCCCAGTCTCCTCAATCTCCCTTCATAGGGCAATCCCACCATCCCAGGGATCAGTCTGGTGGACTTTTGTTGCACTCCTCTATACAAAGTATATGCTTCCTTGGGTAAGAAGACCAAAACTGTACATAACACACCAGTTGTGGCACCAAGGCTCTATACAATTGCAGCAAGACTTCATTCCTGTACTCAAATCCCCTTGCAATGATACCACTTGGCTTCTAATTGCTTACTGCACCTGCATGTTAGCTTTCAGTGATTTATGAACAAGGACATCCAGGTCCCTTTGGAAATCAACACTTTCCAATCTCTCACCACTTAAGAGATACTCTGAATTTTGTTTTTCCTACCAGTGAAAAACTTCACACATTTTCCACATAATATTGCATCTGCCATGTTCTTGTTCACTCACTAAGCCTGTCGAAATTATCTTGAAGCCTCTTTGCATCCTCCTAACAACTCACATTCTCACTTAGTTTTGTGTCATCAGAAAACTTGGAAATATTACATTTGGTTCCCCACATTCACATCATTTATATAGATTGTGAACAGCTGAGCCAAAGCACTGATCCTAGCAGTGCCCCACTAATCACAACCTGCCAACCTGAAAATGACCCGTTTATTCCTACTCTCGGTTTTCTGTCCATTAACCAATTTTCAATCCATGCCTGTAAAAGAAGATCATTTCTTAAAAGGCTTGAAACTTGTAAATGTTGATGTACAGAGGAACTCAGGTGTACTTCTACAAGGAGCATGATGTTAGCATACAACTACAGCAATCAGGAAGACAAATGGGATGCTGGCCTTTATTGCAAGGGGATTGGAGTACAAGAACAGAAAAGTCTTGCTACAATTGTACAGGGCTTTGGTGTGACCATACCTGGAATACTGTATCCAGTTTTGGTCTCCATATTTAAGGAAGGATATACTTGCATTGGAAGTGGTACAGCAAAGGTTCACTAGATTGGTCCCTGGGATGACAGGGTTGTCCTATGATGAAAGGCTGAGTAAATTGGATCTATATTCTCTGAAGTTGAGGAGGAGGAGAGGTGATCGCATTGAAACATGCAAGATTCTGAAGACACCGAGAGTTGTTTCCCCTGGCTGGGAAATCTAGAACATTGGGGATCTCAGGATAAAGGGTCAATCGTTCAGAACTATGATGAGGAGAAATTTCTTCACTCAAAGGCATGTGAATATTTGGAACTCTCCGCCACAGACCATTGTGGATGCTCCATTGTTGAATATATTTAAGGCTGAGATAGATAGATTTTTGATCTCTCAGTGGATGAACGGATATGGGAATGGGCAGAAAAGTGGAGTTGAAGCTGAACATCAGCAGTGACCATATTGAATGGCGGAGCAGGCTCACTGGGCTAGATGGTCTACTCCTGTTCCTATTTCTTATGTTTTTAAGTGTTAATATTTGCCTTGAATAAGAAAAATTTAACATCACAGATTTTCACATGAAATCCCTTGTCAAGATAATTTAAGTTACAAAAACTATACATCTGCATCGATAAACTTTAAATGGCTGACGTACATGATAAAACTCTTTAAGAAATTTCCAACTCCTATGAGTAGAACACTTGCATTGGTGAATTGCCTATGCTGTTTAACTCTTTCTTGTAGTGTTTCAGCCAAAGTGAATTCATAATTCTCAACACATATACATTCCCTTGTTGAGGAATTATAAACTCCACTAGAAACGTGGGACAAACATGGTTCCTTAGAAATATGAAGGATAGCATTGGATTAAGAGAAGCTTACAATACTGGCAAAAAGAACAGTAGGCCTGAGAATTAGGAAGGTTTTAGACATAGACAAAGTATAATCAAGAAATCGATAAAGGAAAAATTGGAGTAAGAGTAAACTAGCAAGAAATATGAAAACACTTAAAACTTCGACAAGTATGCAAATAGGAAGAAAGCAGTAAAAGGAAACATGTGTCCCTTAGAGGCAGAGAGGAGAAATTATATTGAAGATTAAGGAAAGGTGTTAAACAAATATTTTGTGTCTCTTTTCACAGTTGAAGACGAAAGAACATACTGGAAATTATGATGAACTTAGAGTAACTGATATTTGTAAAGAAAAAGGACTAGAAAAGTTAATGGGATTAAGAACCTGGGCCTGATTCTTGTGTTTTAAAAAGGATGACTGCAGAGATAGTGGATGCATCTTCCAAGATTTCCTAGGGGTGGGGTTTCCCAACACCGCGAAATAGGGGGAGTTAGGAATGCATTCCTGCCTCTCTGGGATTTTCTCCAGCAGGCTGGGAACAGATTTTGCTGCCCACTCCACAGAGGTGGGCGGACAATTAAAACTCCACTTAGGGACTACTCTGCACCAGCGACGGTAATTTACCAATGTTGGAGCGATCCCTTTGTGCAGAGGCTGCTCGCTCAATTGAGGCTATCCAGTGGCACACCAGGGGGCCATCAGAGGCAGTGACATCCTGACCTAATGGGGCCATAGGGATGAAAGGCCACAGCATTGTCCATGAATAGGCATGTGGAGGGGTTGCCCTTCCAGTTTGATGGCCATACAGGCTTCTGGCCTTTTAGTTTATAACTTCAATGCAGGTAGCCAAGGGCACCATCATGTTGAGGAGACTTTGTGCTCACCTGCCTGCCATAGCAGCACCCACCTTGGGCCTTCTGGCCTGACGTCGCTGCGGGTTGATTAGGCCTGCAATATCGGAAGTCCGTGCTGAGGTAGCCATTTAGGAAGCCATCTGCCAGTAAGTTGTGCCAGAGGGCATGCTACCAACATGGGTCTGCTTTTGGAGACCTGGCACCTACTGGGATATCCAGCCCTAGACTCTAGAATAAACAAGAAGGTAGCAAATGTATCCCCACTATTCAAGAGAGAGAAAACAGAAATCATAGGCCAGTTAGCCTGACATTAGTAGTAGGGAAATTACTAGAATCTATTAAGGATATGGTAACAAGGCACTTTGCTTAATCATGTTGTGATTTTCCAAGATAACACGGTTTTATATAAGGGAAAACATGTTTGACAAACTTTAGAATTTTTTTGAGAGTATGAATAGCAGAGTAGATAAGAGCCAACCATGTAATATATTTGGATTTTCATAAAATATTCAATAAAGTGCTGTACAAGAATAAGGCTCATGGGTTGGAGGATTGGTAAATGGACAGCAAACAGAGTAGCAATAACAGGTCTTTTTTAGAATGAAAGGGTGTAACTAGTGGAATGTCTAAGGATCAGTGCTTGGACCTCAGTTATTTACAATCTATATCAATGACTTAAATGAGAGGACCAAGCACAACATATTTAAGTTCTATGATGATACAAAGCTAGGTGGCAGAGTAAGCAGAGAGGACATAGAGACTGCAAGGGGATTGGCATGACAATGGGAGTTAGACCAAGATGTAGAGAAGTGTAAAATGATCCATACGGTAGGAAGAATAGACAAGCAGAATTTTATAAAAAGTGAGACTTGTAAATGTTGGTAATTCAGAAGTGTTTGGGAGTCCTCGAACACAAAATGCATAAAGTTAACAAGCAAGTAAAACAATTAGGGAGACAAATGGCATGATATGTAAGAATAAGTCTTGCAATTATACAGGGTTTTGATATGGCAACACATGAAGTACTGTGCACAGTTTTAGTCTCCATACCAAGGAAGGAAATAATTATCTCAGAGGGGTGCAAAAAGGTTTAGTAGATTGATTCCTGGGATGAAATGGTTTGCCTGCAAGGAAAGATTAGGTAGAGTAGGCCTATATTCTCTGAAGTTTAGAAGAATAAGAGGCGATTTCAACATAGAAAATTCTTGAAAGGCTTAACAGGACAGGCGTGGAGAGGTGGTTTTCTCTTGGCTGTAAAGAGTCAGAGGATAAAGGTCTGGCCATTTATGGCTGAAACGAGAAGAAACTTCACCCAGAAGGTGGTGAATCTTTGGAGTTCTCAATCCTTGAGGACTGTGTGCTCAGTCAAGGAGTACATTCAAGACTGAGGTCGATATATTTTTGGGAATTAAGAAATGTTTTTTTAAAATTGAATCTTGGGTTGTGAGCATCATTGGAAAGGCCAGCATTTATTGCCCATCCCTAATTGTCCTTAACAAGGAGGCAGTGAGCTGCCTTCTTGAATCACTGGAGTCTATGTGGTGTTGGTACACTCTCAGTGCTTTTATCTGTAGTATTTTTCTACAACTGAGTGGCTTGCTTGCTTAATTCATAGGGCAGTTAAGAGTCAATCACATTACTATGGATCTGGAGTCACATGTGGGCCTGGCTAGGTCAGGATGGCAGATTTCCTCATTAGTGGAAAATTAGGGCATCAGTGAAGCAGATAGTATTTTACAACAATCATGATCAGTTTCATGCTCATTACTGAGACTAGTTTTTTTAAAAATTCCAGATTTATGAATGAATTGAATTTAAATTCCCTCCATTGTTGTGGTGGGATTTCAACTTTTGTCTCCAGAACATTAGCCTGGGCCTCTAGATTACTAGTAACATGCATTACCACCATGCTACCGTTCCCTTATACATGGAAAGTGCAGGTTATGTAGTTCAGCTATGATCAAAATGAATAGCGTAAAGGAAATATCATTTCTTTACTAATATTACTGTGGGATACTGAAGCAGGTGTGGGCGTGTGTGTGTGAGAGACTAATTTAATTAAAGACGGCCAGACTGCAAGGTTTGAATCATCAAAGGGATTAAGTGTAAAACAGGCATTTTAAAATTGAGATGGGTGAGCTAAGATGAAGTCTCAGGAGATACAGTGTTAATGGAATTTGCATTTTGTAGATAAGTTGAGAGGTTCTTTGATTTCCAAAGGGACATAATAAGATATTTCACAACTGGCAAGATAAATAAGGCAAAGTTATTAAGTTTATTTTTCCCTGGAAGTGCTGGCCATAGGGATAACATGAAAGATTTTTATATGCTGGGAAAAGTAACTTTGAGAAAGAAACAATGGGATTTACAGATCAAAAGGGAGAAAATATATTTAAAGAAAGATGGAAAGCTCTATGGTGAGTGGCTCTGAGAGATTTTGAGAGATGGACTGTGTGAAATAGACCTGTGAAAAATCAGCCTCTAGCCTACCCAGAGAAGTGCTGGTTTGGTCCAAAGTGCAAGGTATTGTTAAAAGCCTTGGAGTTCCATTGTCGAGTGAGAGGGAGAGAGAAGCTGTGAAATACCTCCCCCCTTATAGCAATAGTGGGTGCTTGTGGTGATAGTGCTGGATGTTTTATATATTAAGAATCTATTTGGACGGTTGCCTGAAAGGGGTTGTGTAGTTGGGAGTCTAGTTAAGTGGAAATCTTTTGGGAACTGTTACAAGACAAGTTTAACTGTAATCTTGTGTGTGTTTTTTACTTTTCTTTTGTTAATAAATGTTTTAATTTAATCTTTAAAATCTCCAAAGGTGGTAGTGGAGTCTTTACTTCTGACTTCAGTGTACCTACCTTCTCGTAATAGATCCAAATTGAAAAATTGTTGTGATAGCCTGGCCAAGTTTCCCTTTGGTCAGCCTGGCAAACACCACCTGTCATATCATAACAAAGCTGGGGGCTCTTTGAGGGATTTTTAAAATTCCTTGATTGGCTTGGAGTTGGTGAATCTTAAAGCTACGAGTGCGTAAAGAACATTCAACTCAGGAGTTGGTGTTGTGGGATTTTAAAGTGATTAGGCTGCAAATATGGCTTTAACAATTGCTAAGATTTTTCTGGAAGCAGATGTAACCCTGATCAGTTTGCAAAGAGTAAGGGAGCAAGCAGAAAGGAAGGAGAAAGAAAGAAAACAGGAAAGAGAAACGGAAATACAAAAAATTGACCTCCAGGGGGAGAAGTTAGCAATGGAGGAAAGGGAAAAAGAGAATACCAACTGAAAAGGCTGGGCCCTAAACAAAAGAGACCTCAGATGCTGAGGAAGGTTCTGATGGTGAAAGGACCACCTTCAATCCAAAAACCAGTGGGGAGATGTTTAAAGTTGTGCAAGCTCTTCCAAAGTTTGAGGAAAGGGATGTAGAGGCATTCTTTATTTCATTTGAGAAGGTAGCTAACCAAATGAAATGACCACAAGAAATCAGAACATTGATTTTACAGTCTAGGTTGGTAGGTACAGCTCATGAGATATATGCATCACTGTCAGAAGAAGTATCGGTGGATTATGATGCAGTAAAAATGACTATTTTTAGTGCATATAAGTTGGTTTCTGAGGCGTGCAGACAGAAGTTTAGGAATGTAAGGAAACGGCCTGGACAGAGTAACATTGAGTTTGAGAGAGTAAAACAAAGTAATTTTGTGGATCAGGGCATTAAAGGTAGAGGTGACATATGCAACTCTTAGAGCAGTAATTCTTTTGGATGAATTTAAAGGTTCACTTCCTGCAGTGGTTAGAACTCATGTACAAGAACAGAGGGTTAAAACGGCAAGCAGCAGAGATAGCTGATTAATATGAGCTAGTCCATAGATCTAAACCTTTTTTCCATCACCCTTTTAAATCCGAGAAGGATAGAAAGCAGGAAGTTGAAAGGAAGGCAGCAGTCAGGGAAGAGAAGGGAAAGTTGGGAATTCTCAAAGTTTCTCCCTAGACCAGAAAGGAAGGTGTTGAGGGTAGAACTGAACCTGAAGACTTAAATGTTTTCATTGTAATAAGGTTGGGTACACAAAGTCAATATGTTGGAGGTTACAGGAAAACCTATTGCAGTAATTGGAACACAGAAAAGTTCAGGAAATAAGTGTACTGTGGGTTTGGAGAACCAAAGCCAAGGGAAAACAGTGGTTTGTGTACAGGTGGAGCAAGAAGAATCAGTGGTAGCTAAAGAAGTGGGTATATGTTCACAATTTACCCAAGGGAGTCCTGAGGGGAAGGTTAAAGAAATGTTTAAAGATTTTGTATATAAAGGGAAAGTCTTTCCATGTGTACAGGGTGGAGCAGGCAAATATATCAAATTTTTAAGGGACATGGGAGCTAGTCAGTCCTTAATGCTATGGGATAGAGCTAGTTGTTGTCCAGAGGGGGTATTGCAGGAAAGAATATTAATAAGTGGAATAAGTGCTAAACACATTCCATTGTGTAGTGTAGATTTAAAAAGTAAGTTGCAAACAGGCGAGGCGATAGTTGGGGTAGTGGAAAAATTGCCCATTGCAGAGGTTCAGCTAACCCTAGGTAATGATATAGTTGGATCACAAATGTTGATGCTTACTGTAGTCATGCAGCCTGTGGAGACACAGTCAATACAGATGTTGCAGAAAGAACATCCTGGAGTGTGTCCAGATTGTATGGTAATGAGATCACAAGCTCACAGGTTGAAGCAGGAATAGGAAGAATCTATAAGACAGGGGAAAGATGTTGACATCCAGTTAGCTGGATCTGTCTTTGAAAAGATTGTTCAGGAAGAGAAGGTTGAAGAGAGTGAGGCTTGCGTGTTTGGCTCAGTGAAATTAGTAGAGTTACAGCAGAAAGATCTACGGATAAAGCAGTTATACCTGACAGCTTATTCGGACGCAGAGGCAGGATGTATTCCAGAGGGTTATTACCTGAAAAATAATGTGTTAATGGAGAAGTGGAGGCCGTTTAATATCCCAACAGGAGAGAAGCGGGTGGTAGTACATCAAATAATAATCACATCTGGATACAAATTAAATATTAAGAGTGGCTCATGAAATTCCAATATCTGGACATTTAGGAATTAGGAAAACTCAGGCTAAAATACAAAAAGATTTCTATTGGCCTGGGCTGCATAAAGATGTAGTCAAATTCTGTAAAACATGTCACACATGCCAGGTGACAGGAAAACTTCAAACAGCAATTAAATTACACCATTAATTCCGATTCCAGCATTTGAGGAACCTTTTACCATGGTCCTGATTGATGTGTAGGGCCCCTCCTCAAGTCCAAAAGTAGAAATCAGTACTTGCTGACAATCAATATGTCCACAAGATTTCCGGAAGCGATACCTTTACAAAATATTACAGCAAAAAGGATTGTAGGGGAGTTGACCAAATTCTTTACAAGATATGAGTTACCAAAAGAAATACAGTCGGATCAGGATTCGAATTTCATGTCACAGCTGTTTAAGGAAGTAATGAACAGCCTGGGAATAAAGCAGTTTAAGTCATCAGCTTTTCACTCTGAATCACGAGGTGCTTTAGAGAGATGGCATCAAACTTGAGAACTATGATGAGAGCATTAAGTCACGACTACCCACAGGACTGGGATTGGGGGATTCCATTCTTGATATTTGCTGTTAGGGAGGCCCCTAATGAATCGACTGGGTTTAGTCCTTTTGAATTAGTCTATGCTCATGAAGTAAGGGGACCACTTAAGTTGATTCAGGAGAAACTAGTAGGTCAAAGTTCAGAAACTACTCTCCTGGATTGTATGACAAAATTCAGAGAAAAATTGAACAAAGCCTGTGAGTTAGCTAAGGAACATTTAAATATATCACAGCAGGTGATGGAGACAGGTGCAGATAAGAGGGCAAAAGCTCATAGTTTTGTTGCTGGAGAGAGAGGTGTTAGTATTGTTGCCAGTGTCAGGTGAACCATTAAAGGTAAGGTTTAGCGGGCCTTACAGAATAGAAAAGAGACAGAGTGAGGTAAATTATTTAATAAATACTCCAGATAGAAGAAAGGAGCAGAGGATGTGTCAGGTAAATATGCTTAAAAAGCACTTTGACAGGGAGGTAACCAAAAGGAGGTATTAGTAGTGGTAGATCAGGAAAAAGAGGTAGAATGAAGGATTCAGAAAATAATTTTCGTCTAATTAAATTGGACAATGAAGGAGTGCTTGAAAATGTAAACATAATACTGAATTACCTTCGAGACAAGTGTCAAAATGATTTGGAAAAGCTATGGCATCCTTTGAAGTTCAAAGGAAACAAAGCTATTTGTGTGAATAAGTTGGAGAAAACAAATTTAGCTGTACATGATGTAGATGTGGGAGATTTAGTTTCAATAAGTCAACATTCTTATAGATTAAATCCAGTAAAATTAGCTGAAGTGCAAAATGAAACTGAATTCATGCTTCAAAATGACATCTGAATCTAGTTGCAGTAATTGGAGTTTACCTATTGTGATGGTGCCGAAACTGAATGGAACACGAAGAGTGTGTGGATTATCGAAAAGTAAAAGCAGTGACAAAAGTGGATTCATAGCCTTTTCCAGGTTGGAAGATTATATCGAGAAAGTGGGACTGTTTATCATAAAGATTTACTTGGTACTTGCCAATATCCTCACAGCCTTATCAGAGAGAGCAAAAAAGATATTTGCTTTTGTAACGCCAGGTGGACTATATCAGATCAAAGTTATGCCATGTGGTATGAAGAATGCCCCAGCAACATTTCAAAGACTGACGAACAAAGTAATTGCAGGCACAAAAACAAAAAATGCTGGAAAAACTCAGCAAGTCTGACAGCATCTATGGAGAGAGAAACAAGAGTTAATGTTTCGAGTCTGTATGACCCTTCTTCAGAGCTAGTAATTGCAGGACTGAGCAATTGTGCTGTTTATATTACCAATTTGGTAGTTTTCAGTCAAATGTGGGAGGAGCATTTGCAACATCTGAATTAACTGTTTGATCAACTGTAAGAAGCTAATTTGGTGGTGAATTTGCAAAAGCGCGAGTTACATATTTAGGCCACACCATTGGACATGATCAGATGGCCTCACGAGATGTGAAAGTAAAAGCCATTGTGAATTTCCCAGTGCCTATGATGAAACGTCAAGTTTTGAGATTTCTAGGCAAGAGTGGATTTTATCGGAAGTTTGTACCATATTTTAACAGTGTGGTTGCTCCATTAACTGAACTACTGAATAAGAACAAGAAATTTCAATGGACACAGGAGTGTCAGAATGCATTTTACAGTTTAAAAACTGTTGACAGCCACTACAGCTTTGGCAGCACCTAATTATGCCAAGCAGTTTAAGTTGGCGATTGATCTGGGTAGTGGTGCTGTGTTTTTGCGAGATGTTGAAACTGGAATTGAAAAGCCAGTAAGACATTTTCCATGTAAGCTGAATGTACACCAGAAAGATACTCATCGATCAAAAAAGGGACTGGGTCTGGTGCTAGCTTTGCAGCATTGAGTTTTCTGTTGCAAGCAATTCTTCAGAAACAATTATTTATACAGACTACAATCCTTTAAAATGTGACAGAAATGCAAGGCTATTCAGATGGAGTTTATTACTGCAACCATTTAATCTAAGATTATACATGTGGCTGGACGAGAAAATTTAATTGCAGATATGTTGTCAAGAGTTTAACGTTCAAAGGAAACTGGACATTTAAAACATAATAGACTGGTGACCTCTGTTGTTGTGGAGTGTTTGTATATATTGTCATGTTAATGCATGTACCGGGTAGTGTAATAGTTTTGTGTATTGAGATGAGTATAGTAAGTAAAGTGAAATGGGTTAAGAAAATGAAACCCTCTTTTAGAAACATGATGGCTCATTTTTCCATAAGGATGGAGGTGTAAAATAATTTTTTTCCCCGAATATTATTGTGGGATACTGGAGCAGGCTTGTGTGCGTGACTAATTTAATTAAACTAAAGACAGTCCGAGTGCAAGATTTAAATTATCAAAGGGGTTAAGTGTAAAACGGGCATTTTGAAATGGAGATGGAAGCTGTATGGGGAGTGGGGAGATCTTGAGAGGTGGACGACTGTGTGAAATAGATCTGTGAAAAAGCAGCCTCCAGCGACCCCAGAGAAGTGAGGGGGAGAGAGAAGTTGTGAAATACCTCCCCTCTTATAGCAACAATGGGTGCTTGTAGTAATATTGTTGGATGTTTTATAGATTAAGCATCTATTTGGACAGTTGCCTGAAAAGAGGTTCATCACTGGGAGTCTAGTTAAGTGGAAATCTTTTGGGAACTGTTATAAGACTAAGTTTAACTGTGTAACTAATCTTGTGTGCGTTTATTTTTTTCTTTTCCTTTGTTAAAATTAGATTAAACCATTTATTAAAATCTCCAAAGGAGGTAGTGGAGTCTTTACTTTTGATTTCAGTGTACAGACCTTCTCGTAATAGATACAAATTGAAAAATTGTTGTGATAGTCTGGCCAAGTTTCCCTTTGGGATTTGGTCAGCCTGGCAAATACCACCCGCCATATCATAACAATATTACAGGCTTGCAGGGCCCACTTCTGCTCCTGTTGCTCACTGATAAATACCATGGTCCCACCTTGAGCAATACTAAAAGTCTTCACAAGTAGGGTAAAATTGAAATTAGTAGCATGTTGGTCAGTGGCCAGATGTATGGTCACTCAGGCTCGAAGGAACATTAAACCGGTATTTTAAAGCAATGCTTGAGCTTGTGACCAAATTCTAGAGAAACCTGTGGAGAATTCAAGCAGCCCATCAACCTTTTATCCCCAGATCTAAAAATCAAGAGTTAAAATATGGCTTCTTCAATGAATCTTTTTTGGAATCCTGCTCCCACCTGAGGAATATCCTGAATGCACAATTGATTCTTTTCGCCTCATCTGATTTTACTGAATGGATCAATGCACTCATGCAAATCTAGCAGGGATCAATGAACAGCAAAGAACTAGAAGCATGGCCAAATTCCCACTCCTTATTCCTGCATTGCCAGGCCATCTGTGATGCTTCCATCATCCCAGGGGATGCTGTCTCTCAGCAAAAGCTGGTGTTTAGGTAGTAGCTCTTAAAAGTTTTGTCTCTTTTAGGTTGAATTAAAACTAGCTGTCATTCAGTGTGTTCAGGACATAAAATATCGGATAGAAAAGCAAATTACTGTGGATGCTGGAAACCTGGAACGCAAGCGGAAAATGCCAGGAAAGATCAGCAGGTCTGGCAGCATCTGTGGAGAGAGAAGCAAAGTTAATGGGCGGAATTCTCCCAGATTTGCACTAAGTGCGGTAGCAGGCGGGTAAAATGGAATCCTACTTGTCAACGAAAATGGCAGGTTTTCATGACATATTGTCCCAAGCCCATCTCATTATATATTCACTCCCGCGAAACACACCGCTTCCATGGCGGGTGGGCTCTCATTGGCCCGCCCACCATCACCCCGCTGTTGCATCAAGCTGGCTGCCATGTTTAAAAGGCAGCTGCCAGCACAGCGCTCATTGCCACTGGCTCACCACCGCTGCCTGAGAGACATGGCCAGCAAAGGCAAAGAGACTGCAGCCCCCAGCTTCAACGATGGGTCCCTCGAGCGACTGCTGATGCTGTGGAGGCCCGCCAGGATGTGCTCTACCCCAGCTCTGCCAGAAGGATGGGCAGCAAAGTCACCAACCTGGCTTGGGAGGCAGTGGCAGCAGTGGTCAACACAAATGCCTTGCAGAGAACGACAGCTGCCCAGTGCCGCAAAAGGATGACTGATCTCCTCCATTCCGCCAGGGCAAGTCACTCTTTTCATCACTCCCAACTCTCTCACTCTCAAACCCATCACACATCCACAGGGCCCTCACTGCCAGTTCAAGGGACATCACCATTCACTCTTTCACACACAACTGCATTGTCCTCAGCCGATCCATGGGACCACTCACCACCCACAGAGGCCAGACATACTTATCATCTGGCCCGGCAAGTGTCCTGATACTCTTCTCTCCATCTCTATCCATGCAGGACAAACTGACAAACGGGAGGGAAAGGTCACAGACAGGTGGAGGGATGCTGGAGATCAAAGTTCTTACACAATTTGAAAACAGAGCCATCCAGCTGGATGGCGATGACCGGGACTGGTCCTGTGCTGACGGTGAGGTCAGCCCTGCTCTACCAAGTGAGGATCCAGAAGTGCAACATCCAGATAACCATGCCATGAGTGATGTGCTCCATTTCACAGGTCGCCGCCATGCTCCCCTTGCTTTCGCAGGCACATCTGCTAAACAGCCGACAGAGTCCATGACCTCCAATCAAGCCCTGAAGAAACCTCTGAAGAGGAACTTGAATGCTCCCTCCCGCCTCGGGATCACAATCTGGTGATCACATCACACTTTATTCCACAGCAGGCAGAGGCAGGGACTTCCCAGGTCCCCGACCCTCCGAGGACTGTTGGAGACCAGACTGTTGCTGAGTCAAGCGCCAGATGGCGAGCCTCTGGACTTGGTCATGTCACAGTTACGGGAGCTGCAAAGGCAAACTAGGTAACATCAGGAAGGTTAGTCCACTGCACTCAGTTGCCCCCCGCCCCCAGCATCCCAGAGGCCTGTAAACAACAGGCGAGCTGTGGAGAATGCTGCTGCTCACTCACCTCAGTTCCCCCAAAGAGGATACCAAGTGCACGTCACTTGCGTGCAGTTGTGAAACACGTTGGTGTGCTTTCCCGACTTGGATAGATGATACAGAGGGGCTCCGAGACCCTGGTGGGATGGCCTTTTAATTATATGCCCATCTATTACAATTAGCTTCCCGCAGGCTGATAGTGGGAAATGCGGCCCACCATTGGCAGGCTGAGCGGATGATGGCGATTTGCCTTCACACCGTCCTAAAGCAGGTTGCGCCATATTTTCCACGTACACCACCTATCATGCCCTCCGCCAGCGGGCTCGGAAAATTCCATCCAACGTTGAGTCCAATATGGATCCTCTTCAGAATAGATAAAATGTCTGGTGTTCTCTTGCACACAGAAGTATTGGATCAGCGCAAATATGTTGCCACCTTCAGATAAAAGGTTGTTTCTACAATTGGTCACAAAAGGATACAAGAGTACAGTGCAGCTCTTCAATTCATTGTGATCCCAACTAGATGGCTAACATAATTTGACAGTGGCAACTAAAGTGGAATCTTCCGCTTCCTAAGTCTGTAATTGATCTCAGATGATTATTCTTTCCGATGATAAAACTGCCAAACTTACATGTATATAGCATCCCTCACCTCAAGATATCTTAACTGGGCTTCACAGGCAAATAATTATTTTTGAAGTATTTTGGTTGCCATGTTTGCCTGCAAAACAGCAAAATGCATACAGCAAGGTGCTACAAATAACAAAATAAATTGCCAGTTAATCTGTTTTGGCACTGCTGGGGATAAAAATTGGCCAGAACACTGGGAAAAATCCACTTCACTATGAATAGTGCCGGGAATGAGGTTAGAGTCCTAGCTCCGATAAGATTAATACCACCAAGCCAAGCTAGCAATTGATGTCCTTTTGGGTACCATTTCACATGTAGAAACTTCCTCAGAGTTTAGGGAAATCAGTAACATACGGATCTGGTTGCCCTAGTGCATGAATCACAAAAGGCTAATATGCAGGTACAGCAAGTAATTAAGAAAGCTAATAGAATGTTATCATTTATTGTGAGGGGAATTCAAAATAGGGAGGTTATGTTTCAGTTATACAGAGCAGAGTGAGACCATATCTGGAGTACTGTGTACAATATTGGTCACCTTATTTAAAGGATGCTAAAAGGTTAGTTAAGGAAAAAGTGGGACCTATCAGAGATGAAGATGGAAACTTGTTTGTAGATGCAGAGGCTGTGGGAAGGGTTTTGAATGAATATTTTGTCTCCGTTTACAAAGGAAAGGGAGGATGTAGATATAGTAGCCCAGGAAGAACACGGCGAGATATTGGACGGGATAGTCATAAAGAGAGAGGAAGTACTCGAAGGGTTGAAATCCTTGAAAGTTGATGAGTCACCGGGGCCAGATGGATTGTTTCCCAGGCTGCTGAAGGGAGTCAGGGAGGAGATAGCAAATGCTGAGGATTTTCCAATCTTCACTAGATACAGGGGAGGTACCGGAGGAATGCAAACGTAGTTCCATTGTTTAAAAAGGGATCAAAGGAAATGCCAAACAATTATAAGTCAGTTAGTCTTGCATCGGTGGTGAGCAAATTAGTAACATCAACCCTGAGAGATAGGATTAACTGTCATGTGGAAAGGCATGGACTAGTCAGGGATGGTCAGTATGGATTTGTTAAAGGAAGGTCTTGGCTCACAAATTTGAATTCTTTGAGGAAGTGACAAGAAGGGTTGATGAAGGTAGTGCAGTGGATGTTGTGTACAAGGCATTTGACAAGGTCCCACATGGCAGATTGGTCAGGAAAGTAAAAGCCCATGGGATTCAGGCTAATGTGGCAAACTGGATAAAAGGTTGGCTTTGTAACAGAAAACAAAGGTCAATGGATGCCCTTGCAAATGGAAAGTTGTCTCAAGTGGTGTTCCACAGGGCTTGGTGTTGGGACCCTTGCTGTTTGTGTTATATATTAACGATATGGATGTGAACATGGGGGGCACATTTGGGAAATTTGCAGATGACACAAAGATTGGCTGAGTAGTGGATAGAGGATAGCCATAATCTCCAAAACTATATAGATGGGTTGGTGGAGTGGGAGGTAAAGTGGCAGATGGATTTTAACATAGAGAAAAGTGTGAGGTCATACATTTAGGGAGGTCAGTTACAGGGATTACACAATAAATGGGAATATACTAAAAGGGATAGATGAAGTGAGAGATCTTGGCGTACAAGTACACAGGTCCCTGAAGGCAGCAGTTCAAGTAGACAAGGTTGTAAACAAGGCATGTGGAACGCTCTCCATCATTAGCAGAGGTAAAGAATATAAAAGTAAGGATATAATGTTGGAATTGTATAAAACACTGATGAGGAGTATTGTGTACAGTTCTGGTCACATTACAGGAAGGACACAATAGCACTGGACAGAGTGCAGAGGAGGTTTACAAGAATGTAGCCAGGGTTAGAAAAGTGTAGCTACGAGGAGAGAATGGATAGGTTGGGGTTATTTTCCTTAGAACAAAGAAGGCTGAGAGGTGACTTGATTGAGGTGTACAAAATTATGAGGGGAATAGATGGAGTGGACAGGATAAAATTGTTTCCCTTGGTGGAGAATTCTAGAGCCAGGGGACATAAGATTCAAGTGGCAGAAGGTGTAGGGGGAACATGAGGAAGAACTTTTTTTACACAGAGGGTAGTGGGCGTCTGGAATTCGCTGCCCAAGTTGGTGGTAGAGGATTAAACTCTAAACTCTTTTAAAAAGTACCTGGATCTGCATCTTAAGTGCTGTAAACTGCAGGGCTATGGGCCGGGTGCAGGAAGGTGGGATTAGAAAAGGCACGTGGGTATCCTTGGGCTGGCATGGACAAGATGGGCCGAATGGCCTCCTTCTGTGCTGTAACTTTTCTACGGTTCTATGTAAATACAATGGAAGCAGTTCAGGGAAGGTATACTAGACTAATACCTGGCATGGGCGTGTTGCTTTATGAGGAAAGGTTGGACAGACTAGGCTTGTATCCACTGGAGTTTAGAAGAATAAGAGGCGACTTGATTGAAAGATATAAGTTCCTGAGCGGTCTTGACAGGGTGGACGTGGAGAGGATGTTTCCTCGAGAGAATCTAGAACTAGGGGTCACTGTTTAAAAATAAGGGGTTGCCTATTTAAAACCGAGATGAGATGAAACGTTTTCTCTGAGGGTCGTGAAGCTTTGGAACACTCTTCCTGAAAAGGTGGTGGAAGCGCAGTCTTTGAGTATTTTTAAGGCAGAGGCGGGTGGATTCTTGGTAAGCAAGGGTGATAGGTTATCAGGGGTAGGTGGGATGCAGATTTTAAGTTATCAGCCATAATCTTATTGAATGGCGGAGCAGGTTTGAGGGACCGAATGGCCTACTCCTGCTCCTTGTTCGTATGTAGTTTGGCAGGTTGGAATGTCTCAAGCCTCATGTAGCCCATGAAGCATCCATGATGCATACCAGACTTTCCAGAATAGGCTATCACCCAGCCACATAATCAAAATGTATGGTACAATCCTTTGGTTGTCAGTTTTACCATAGCAAATAGCTTGGTGCACATTTTTTGAGTTCTTTGCGTCAAAATTATTACTTTCATCCCTGAAAACTGAAACAAAACAGAAAACAGGTCTGATTTTCCAAATGAGCAATTTACATACTTATTACAAGATAAACATACATTTGCGTACACATTATCAGCATAACGTAAACCACATTAGAGTGCAATGCCTAAATTCAGATAATCTTCAAAACAAACCCAACTGAACCCAACCTTTCTTCTGTGAGCTTAACCTCCGCACGGATGGGCCAGTATAGAATTACCACTGCGCATCAGTACTCACAAGAATTGATCAGCTCTTGTAATTGTGTAGAATGGTTCAGGTATTTAGGCCTTTGGTAAATATAAGCATGTGTTTCATTCAAACTACTGAGTAAGTGAAGACAAGAGTTAAAATACTCACTTTCAATTCTATCCAAAACTGAAAAAGATGTTGAACTATGTGCAATGCTAACTAAAATGATTTCTGATGTGGGTTCATAAATCTACAATAGTTTAATTTAAATTTTAGCTGTCAAATGCTTCATCATTGCAGAATGTCACAACTGGGTGGGTACAGTAGGTATGTATAAGTCTGTATTTGATTTTATATATACAAGCATAATGCAATATTTAATTTACTACTCAATTCAATATCTCAATCTGGTTCCTGAGGATGTTACTCTAATTTTCTTTGCATGTCATGTATTTTTCCATTTTAAAGCAGTTTTTTTAAACCTTAATGTTTATGTATAGAAACCCAAAATTAAAATAACTGCAGTCAGGCTGAAGTATTATATGCAGGATTGTATAAATAACTAAAAATTACAGCATACATATAAAATATACATTAAAAGAGTTTAATACATTTGTACAAAAAGCTTTTACATTAGGTTTTCTTTATAAAGCTAACTCTCAGTAGCTCAATATGAAAATACGGTATCGTACGTAAAGAACAAGTTCAGAAACTTTTATTAATGCACAATAATCCACCACTAGTTCCTTGTGTTAAATGGATAAGCAGTAGTTCACTAGATTTCAGACTTATTCTAGACAAAACAAAAAGGTTTTCACAATAAATGCTTTATACATTGTATACATTGATCTTCAGTAAATCACGTCATGATTCTGGTTGATTTACCAATTCAAAAATTGATAATCAGCTGTTACATTTGCTAAACAAAAAACATAATTTTTGAAGTACATTAACAAATTGTACAGTGCAATATCTATGGACAGTGTCTAACTGCAAATGGTTCCACACTTGATTGCGACAAAAAATTAAAGCAACTAATTTAAAACAAAACTGCAGTGCACGCATGACAGCATTGATTAACAATGAAACTCAAAAACTAGTTAGGACCATGACTAAGTATACCATTGGAGTGATATTATTGAAACTGTACAATATAAAAGTGGCAGTTATTTTTCTTTTTAAGATTAGCTCTCAAAACAAAAAGTAGTTACTTGAAAGTACTAAAAACAATATAGTTTTTCAGTGTACTACTTCAATAATACATAATCACACAATACCCAAGCAGGAAATAACTTAGAATGCGATTTCAGCAATTTCAGTACACGGAAAAACAATGACTTCACCGGGAAGAAAGTTTAAATGTGGTCACAGGTATATTCTCTCTATACATATATATATATATATATTTCTATTACCATAAAAAATTATTCATTCAAAATGTAGTTCTTACATACTCAGACCAAAAGAAAATTAGTCATACAGTCTGCGTGTGCCACTGCATGCATTTCTTTGAACAGTTAAACAGACTGTACATAGTAAAAAATAAATAAACCACTACCAACAAGCCAAATAAGTTAAAGAACCAGGACAAGCTACAATGTACAGACTGAACACCAGTCTTTCGATGGGTGCTAACAGAAAGGTGATGCTGTTGGATCAAAAGTCTTGAACATTTCTTTCAGTGGTTTTTTATCCTTTTTACTGTTTAAATCCTCTTCATCCACTTGACTAGGAGGTCCAGAATGTTTAGTTTGTCTTGGGTCACTGTACTGTGGTCTAATTAGACCAGCTAAAGCCTGGATTGGCAGATTATGCACTGCAGGTGCAGAAGTAGCAGTTGCCTGGGATGCTTCAGGCTTTAGCTGTGGTCTGTAACTATCTGACTTTTCTGCACCAAGATCAGTTGCATTCTCTGTAATACTACCTTCTTGTACCAATGAAGATTTATATGTTAGTGATGAGTCACACAGAACATTTTCTGACTTTGTGGGATTTTTTGGTACAAAAAGTTTCTTTACTTGCTCTCCTTCCCTAGAGGAATCTGCTTGCGTCGTTAAAACGGACGTCACTAAACTTTGTGAAGTTTGGGTCCTTGGGTCATAGAGACTGATGCCACTGAGCAACGTGCTGGGGGACCCAAGTCCAATGCCACTTGCAGAGAGTTTGGGAGCGTATGGGGGGAGTGTCTGATCCATCTTAACAGTCACTCCTGAGACTTGTGTAGAACCACTACTTAATTTTGATAAGCGAGGATCTGCTCGTGCAATGTGGGACTCTCTTGAAGTGGTATCTGTGCTGCTGCTTTTCTGCAATCTAGGATTAGATGACTTTTGCAATCGTGGGTCTAAAGGTCTGTCAGAAGAAACCCTTGAATCTGCGCTCTTTTCCGTTTTCATTGCGTTATTCTCCTTCGACCGCAAAGATAGCCGTGGATCAGTTTGACGAGGGTCACTTATAATACTCAGAGCTCTATTCAGCCGTTGATTAGCTATTAATGGAGGGAGAGGCAAGTTTATTGAAGACACTGGGTCTGGCTTTGGCAACGGCAGTGGAAGGAGGTCCTCAGGAGTCCAAACAACAAGTTTTGCAAAGTGAGGTTTAGAGAGGGTGATGTCCATCTTGATATGGCTGAACTGCTTCAGCTGACAGCGTGGATCCCGTAAGGTCACACCAGGTATTGTATCTAAAGGTATTATGGCTGGTTTCTCCCTCAGTTCTCGTTCTGTCTCTTCGTCATCATCGAGTCCTTGTTGCTTATTGTTTGGGATAGGATGAGGATCATGTTTAGGGCTTTCACTAACAGGAAGGCCTACACCGGCATTCTCATGTACCTTCATCTTTCTGGGATCTCTTGCTAATCTTGGATCAGCAGAGACCATTTCTGGAGGTTTTTTGACTTCTCCAGCTGTGCCTTGTCGTAAGTCAGCTCTTAATCGAAGATCTGAAGATTTGTTTTCGGGGGGTTTTTCTTTCACAAGTCTGGGGTCCATATATGTGTAAGATGTCTGTTCAGTTACAGGAGGCTGCTGGCTTTTCATGGTTTCACTTTGTTTCTTAAGAGTTTTCAATATTGATTTTACACTGCTACCATCTTCCTCTTCATCACTAGAATACCAATTTACAGTCTCATCTGAAAATATTAACAAAAGTTCTACGAGTTAAATATAAATACTGATTTTAAGTAAGCAGCATTACCATAATCTGGTGGTGTGCAAATGTAAATAATGCTTTCCCTTCCAGTGCCATGCATCATACTTTGAGGACAACTTGCTCCCAAAGACTTCACTTATGCTGCTTTAGATACAGTCAATAGAAGCAGCATGATACAGGTAGTATTCAACTGTAAAACTTAATCACAAATACTGTTGCCATGGTAATGGTATCAAATGAAGGGTTATAGTAAAATAAGCTTAGGCAGTGTTAAACCAGTTACCACTGAGTTGGGCTGCCTAGTAAAGTAGGGACATAACTCAGCATCAACAGAAAGTTATTAGCACAAAAGGCAATCATAATTGAGGGTGACCTGAATATTGCTCTTTTGGTTTAAAAATAATGAAGAAAAATGTTTCTTATAGATCCAATCGGCCACTAAAGGCAAAGAATGCATATATAATTTTGATGTACAAAACATACAGATCGTGCTAAACACTTCTAGGTGAGCAGTTCTGCAGCTTTCCAAGTGACCTCAAACTGATTATTACAAACATCCCATTACACAAAATGAGACCAAGTTCACCTTTTAACTAAAAATATGGTTTAACATCAACCTAAAGGATAAAACGTTAGATTATATTGAGTTACAGCGTTAACAGATCATAATTCTATCTACACATTACTAAATCTTACTCTAGGCGCATATCTTGTGTGCACAAATACTGGTTGTCACAGTTTTTATTCATTACTTTGTGTCAACATTTCCCATTCAATTTTGCTCTGTAACTGATGTAGTTTCGAGCTCTGACCACAACGTGGCACCATGAAGCAAGTTGTCATCGTCTCATCCAAGTCTATCATCATCTTGTATATACAGCAATTCACTGAATTACCCAGAATTCACAATACAGAAATAGACCATTTGGCTCTTTTGCGTACTCTTCTATTCTTTCTTTTACTCTCCCTTAAAGGCATCTATGCAATTAACCTTCACTGCTCTATATGGTAGCATGTTCCTCATTCTAATTATTCTCTGGGTAAAGTTTCCCCTCAATTACTAATTGGATTTATGAGCAATAATTCACAGCCCTCAGTTTTGATCCATCCCACGACCCCCACAAGTGAGATCATCTTTTCTATGATTACATAAGATATATGGCACAGAAACAGACCATTCGACCCAACCAGTCCATGCCAGTGTTTATGCCCCACTTCAGCCTTCTCTCACCTTTCCTCTTTGCAATCTACCATGGTAACCCTCTACTCCCTTCTCCCTCAAATGCTTGTCAAGTTTCCCCTTCAATACGTCTATATTATTTGCTTCAACCACTCACTGTAGTAGCAAGTTCCAAGTTCTTACCACTCTTTGGATGAAAGTTTTTTTGAATTCCCTACTGGATTTCTTGGCGGCTATCTTATATTGATGTCCTCTAGTTGTGTTCTTCCCCACAAGAGGAAACACTCTCTGCATCCACTCCAACAAAGCCTTTAGTCATTTTAAAGACCTGTTTTAGGTCATCCCTCAGCCTTCTTTTTTCAAGTGAAAATAGATCTAACCCATCAATCCTTTCCTGATACGTGCACGCACACATTTCAGTATCATCCATGTAAATCTCTGCATCCTTTCCAGTGCCTCTATTTCTGTTTTATAAAATGGCTCAGGAATGCACAAAGTATTTAAGTGCAGTCTAAACAAGGTTCGATACAGATTTAGCATAACTTCCCTACTTTCAATTCTACCTCTGCTTGGTTAGTTATTTTTATGGCCTTGCTAACCTGTAGCGCAACTTTTAGTGATATATTTTATGATCGTACTCCAGAACCCCCTAAACTTACACCTTCCAAGTAATAATTGACCTCCTATTCATCCCACCAAAATGTACCTCACATTTGTGTGTGTGGAACTTCCATTTGTCAATTATTTGCCCATTCTGCAAGTTTATTAATGCCCTCCTGTAATTTTCTGCAGTCTTCTTCACCACTGACCACATCCCCCAAATTTGGTGTCATCCACAAATTTAGAAATTGTGTTTTTGATTCCAAAGCCAAAATTTTGAACAGCAGTGGTCTGAGTACTGAACCTTGTGGAACAGCACTTCTCACATCCTGCCACTCTGAATAACTACCCTTTACTCCCATTCTCTGCTTTGTCTTGAAGCCAGCTAGCAATCCATTGTCACTTATCCCCTGACTCCACATTCTCTGACTTTATTCATTAATCTATTATGGGGCACCATATAGAAGGCCTTAGACAATCTAGATAAATTACATCGAATGAATTACCATTGTCTACTCTGTTATCTCCTCAAAAAAATTCAGTACGGTTGGTCAAGCAGAATTTTCCCTTTTGAAATCCATGCTAACTATTCATTATTAATTTTTTGTTTCTAAATGTTTTTCTATTCTCTTCTTTAGTAGGGATTCCATTATTTTTTCATGCCACCAATATTAAGGTTTCCAGTCTATTATTCCTTGGGAATATTCTGTCCGCCTTCTTAAATATAGAAATTACATTAGCTATCCCTCTGGCACTACACCTTTTTCTAATGAGCTATTAAATGTGTGTAATAATGCCTCTGCTATCTCTTTCAGAGATTATTTTAAAATACACGATATAATCCATCTGGATTGGTGGTTTTAAGCTCTGAATTAAAAACAGAAAATGCCAAGAATACTCGGCAGATCAGGCAGCATCTGTGGAGAGAGAGAGTTAATGTCCCTGATGTCAAGTTACAGACCTGAAATGTTAACACTGTTTCTCTCTACACAGATGCTGCCTAACCTTCTGTGCATTTCCAGTTTTTATTTTAGATTTCCAGCATCTACAGTATTCAGCTTTTCGCTTTATCCTTCGAGTTTGATTTGTTTATTCAATGCATCCCTCTTATTCAATTTTAAATGAACTTATCACATTGCTCATCTCATCTTCCAATATTATGTCATGTCTACTTGCTCTCTCTTATAAACAAAATAAAATAATGTAATATTTCAGCCATCGCTCAATCATTACCTGTGATATTATCTTATTCCTTCATGGTCTTAGTTACATCACAGCCTTTTTACTGATGCCTGTAAAATATTTTACTGTTTTGTTTTATGTTCCTTGATTAGTTTAATTTCAAAGTTCCTCCTTGCCTTCCTAATTGTTTTGCCTTCTCTCATCTCATATTCTCTCTTATTCATGCCCTCCGCTGTCTATGTACTTAATGTATACCTCTTTCCTTTATGTCTTTATTTATCCATGGAGTCCCACTAGTTTTGTTCTTTCGTTTGAGCCAAATATATTTTTCCTGCACTCTGTTGAACACAGTCTTAAATGTTTCCCATCATTATTCTCCACTGTCGTTTGCCTATATTGTTGCCCATTTTATTTTCCAAAGCTCTATCCTCAACCCCTCAAAATCAGCTCTTCTCCAATCTATTAATCTGGTTTTCATCATACTTATTCCCTTCTCTGTCATCATCTTGAAGTGTATTATATTATGGTCACTTGTGCCCGATGTTCCCTTACTTTTACTTCTCAAACCTGCTCTAGTTCATTCCCAATTACTATATTCAAGAGCATATTATCCCTTGTTGGGCTTTTTACATCTTGGGTTAGAAAGGAGTCCTCTACACATTGTAGGAACTCCATTCCCTTATCCCCATTACCTACCTTTTTAGTTCAATCAATGTCAGAGTAGTTGAAAGCCTCATGATTGTTATTTGATGCCTTTCACTCAATTCCCTAAATTGTATGCATATTCTTCCTCCACCTTCCTTACACTATTAGGTGATCTGTGGACTACAATATTAGTGAGATTGTTGCTTTATTTTTTATTTCTATCCATATGGATTCTATTTTAGTGTTGCTGATAGCTGCATCCTTGCAGTGACTTACTACATCTGTTGCATTACCCTTGTCTATTCTGTTGCTTCTTCAAAGACTTGAAGGAGGTTGGTAAAGTTTGAACTTCCTTCTTGAAATCCATGTTGGCTATTCTTAATTATATTTTCAGTTTTTAGACATTTTGTAATTTTACTCTTAAGGTTCCATTATCTTTCCTACCATTGACAATAAGCTAACTGGAGTTATTCTATCTCCCATTTTAAATATAGGGATATAAACAGTCCTTCAAATCCTCTAGCACTGTATCGATCTCTAATGAAATTTTCTAAGTATATAATGGTGCCTCTACTACCTCTTTGCTGGTTTCTTTTAGTGCTGTATGTGTGGATGCAACTTGATACAATAGTGAAAAATGCCTGGGACACCCTTCCTTTAATCATTTGTGCCTCATTGAGATGTCCCTCCTCAAGCTTGCTGGCAAAGTATTGTTGAGAACCACTATATTAATGTGCTCAGGTTTGGAACTAAGTAATGGCAAGCGCAATGAAACCTAGCTGCAAGTTCACCGAGTAGTTCCATGCTAGGTCAGAAAGAGAATCAAGTAATAGGCAGGGAGGGAACAGTGTGTACTGAAACTCTTTCAAAGAAAAAAGATCACCCATACACAATCTAAGTCATTAACATTCTTTCACATTCATTCAACATCCACATTCAATGAGAAGTATACAAAGCAGCGCAGAAGATTGGTAATGGGAATCTGGAAGACCTACAACTTCAGGATGGTTTGGTACACAGTTCCATTTACTGACCGTGGTTAAGGTGAGTTCAAGAGGAACCCTTTGAACATTGGATCACAAAGCAACCATGGAATAAGCGTCACCTAGCAAAATCATACAATGAAGAAATAACCTGTAAACAACTGCTGAAGCTTGCTTGGCTGGTGGCGAGAAAGGCCCTCCCCGTCAGATCCTTCCTACACGCCAGGAGTCTCACCCTTCCACACGCTGCCCTTGAGATGGCTGTGGTGGGGAAGAGACCACTGTCCATCTCCTTGTGGAATGTGCCTTTGCAAAGAAGGTCTGGAGATAGATGCAATGATTTTTGTCGAGGTTCATCCAGAGCAGTTCCATGACACAGGACTCCGTGCGCTACGGGCTGTTCCCAGGGACATACTCCAAGACAAACATCAACTGCAGCTGGAGGATCATCAAATTGTTAAAAGACACTCTTTGGTCTGCCCGAAACTTGTTGGTCTTCCAGTGCAGAGAGCTGTCCCGGCCGACTGTTGCAGACTAGCACATTCCAAGGTCCAGGACTATGTGTTGAGGGATGCAAAGAAGCTTGGGACAGCTGCCGCAAAGGCTCAGTGGGAAGAGGTCACTGTCTAAAGCCTTCCAGCCATAGTACACTTAGGGGCTGGGAATTGTATAGACTCCTCTGACTGTATGACTCACACTTAATGTATGCAGTGAATATTACGTGTATCACAATTGTATTGATGCACTTCAGATTGCAACATAATCTATGCAGACAACTTAAATACCATTGCACTAACTGTCTGTTATGATCATTTTGAAATGATTTTGTAATGTTCCTTTGATTGTATTGAAGGACCTCGGTGCAACATGATCCTAGTGGACAACTTGGATGTTATTGCACTTTTTGTGATAGCCATTTTGAAATCTTTTCATAGGGCCACAGTCATAGTTATACAGCACAAAAGCAGGCCCATCATGTCCGTACCAGCATCTAATCCCATTTTCTAGCACTTGGCCCATAGCCCTGGATGCTATGGCATTTCAAGTGCTCATCTAAATACTTCTTAAATGTTGTGAGGGTTTCTGCCTCTATCACCCCCTCAGGCAGTGCGTTCCAGATTCCAACCACCCTTTGGGTGAAAAATTTTTCCTCAAATCCCCTCTAAACCTCCTGCCCCTCACCTTAAACCTATGCCCCCGGTTATTAACACCTCCGCTAAGGGGAAAAGTTTCTTCCTATCTACCCAAGCTATGCCCCATATAATTTTGTATACCTCTATCAGGTTCCCCCCCTCAGCCTTCTCTGCTCCAAAGAAAACAACCCTAGGCTATCCAGTCTCTCTTCATAGTTGAAACACTCCAGCCCAGGCAACATCCTGGTGAATCTCCTCTGCACCCTCTACAGTGCAATCACATCCTTCCTATTGGGTGACGACCAGAACTGCACTCCAGCTGTGGCCCAACTAGCATTTTATACAGCTCCAATATAACCTCACTGCTCTTATATTCTATGCCTCGGCTAATAAAGGCAAGTATCCCATATGCCTTCTTAACTACCTTATCTACCTGTGCTGCTGCCTTCAGGGATCCATGGACATGTACACCTAGGTCCCTCTGTACTTCCTAGGGTCCTACCATTCATTGTGTATTCCCTTGCTGTGTTACTCTACACAAAATGTAATATTATTTCAGATATTTTATAAATAAAGAATATTTTTGCAAAAAAAATGTAAACAAATGCTGTGCATATTTATCACTAAAAAGGCTAATTGGATTTTAAGACAAGATGATAGTATTAACTGCCTGTAGCCAAAAGTGCAAAAATATTGGTGAGGCCAATGGAGCCAATTGCAGCTATTTCTTTGTAATGACTGAATAAACAGGAAGAATTCAGCTTGGCTGCATTGCCTCCAGTCTGCCAATACTCTGTAGCTAGATAAACACACAAGGATCGATCACTTAGTTAGGGACATGATGGCTGTCAAGTGCCCAAACTCCAACAACAGTTGGAGTCTTCAGGACAGAAAGAGAAAAATTAGTCCATCAAATAAAAAGAAATACGTCCTAGGTAGGAAATACAAGAGAGTAATCACCATTCAATGACAGATTCAATCAAATTAACAGCAATTTTTAGACCAACCTTCATCTCTGTTCTGCAGCAACTGTGACTGGTTGTTGTCCGATCCTCCCTCTTCCTGTTGCTTCTGCTTAATTCTTAGAAACAGAGCTTTTTGTTTGGCTGGAAGGAAGTCTGGAACAGTAACAGTAGGTTTACGGCCTGCTGAACTGCTGGCATCAGATTCTGTGTCGCTATCTCTCGAATCGTCTGTAGCCAAGTAAGGCTGATGATCTCTCTGCTCAGATGCCAAATTTGATACTCCATCTGCATATTTTTTAAAAACACAAAAAAAATTTGCTTCTTAAGCCAGTAAGACACTACTAATGGGTCACAAATAAGGTACTTCAAGGAAATTACCTATCTGCCTTATTTATATTTTTCTGAAATAAACACATCTTTTGCCATTCAATTTTATTGTATTATAATGTTCAGATTAACTTCTACTTTGTCTTTCTGCCCAAGTTATAGGCAAGAAACCATTTTCAGGCATTTATCATGTCATAATTTGTGTTAGGCGATATGTGAGACTTGCCCGAGTTAAACTGTTTGCCTACACATTTGGTTGGAATGCAAAAGCCCAGTAAAGGCTCATGGTTCACCACCTGGGGAATTACAAGCAAGAAACCTTTCTTGTATGGCTCCACAATACACAATCTAGAACAAATAATAAATTAGTTTAGAACGCCTTACTGCAAAGCTAAAGAGCTTTGTATGCATATAAAATTAGGCATTTTTAACTACAAAAAAAAATGACAGAATGTAAAGCAGATTGGCTCAACTAGTCCATGCTGGTCTTTTATGCTCCACACTGGCCTCCCTCACATTTCATCTAAACCTATCAGCATAACTTTCTATTCCTTTCTCTAGTGCCATGAAGTATGGTTCAACAGTGTGAACCATTACCTTCTAGTTACTTGAAGCTGTTTATTACATCAGCAGATAGTGGGAATGTTTGGCCCAACTGCAAAGCGGAAACCTTGTCAGTTTTAGTTGAAGGCCAGTTTAAAAACGTGAATACAAATTTTGAAGTCGCTCTGTCTGAACAATGGTTATTTTAAACATGACATACTGTTCCTTTAAGCAGTATTTCCAAATAAGTTCATGCCGTACCTCCCATATGGTTTTCTTGCTCCAAATTATGCACTACTTTCTGTGAATAGTAAGAGTTATAGAAGTCCACTGGATTTTGGATTTGTTGGTATGCGATGTCTTGCTGGTACCCAATGTCTTGTTGCATTTGTTGAGATGCATCAATTGTATATTGTGGATGAGTCTGATTTTGTGATGGTGGCAGTATCTGATGTTCCATGGGCATGTTCATCATAGGTCCCTGAAATCCCATCTGACCCGGAGGTTCATTTGGTCCTGCATTTATTGGTGGACCTGGAAATCCTGGTGGAGGAGGTAAACCAGGATGTCCTGGAGGAACTGGTGCTCCAGGTTGGCCTTGTAACACTGGCTGTCCAGGTAAGCCTGGAGGCATGACTGGTCCAGGTAGACCTTGTGTAACTGGCATATTATGTGGAGGACATGGAGGACCAAAGCCACCTGGAGACTCTGGAGGTCCATTGGGTCCTGGAGGCATCATGTTTTGTTCTGGACCTGCTCCAAACATCTGAGGTGGAGGAGGTAGTTGGTCTTCTTCAAATGGAGGATGTGGGGGTGACGGGGAGTTACAAAACTGTGGCCTACAAAAAAGCAAATGATTAATGAAAAATAGGTAGAATGCCATCTCTTTTTCTGAACCAACCAGTGAGGGAATTTAAAGTACCACTTAATAGCCTTGCTACTCCACACTCTCTTAAAGCCAGGCTCAATTATTTTTAAAAACCACCACCCTTATAAGAGTCAATTAAATTTATAATGAATGCCTCACAATATCTGTTTAACGCAAGTTACTGCTTTCTCTCATTCCCTTGGAGGTCATCATCTCTAGCTGAAATGATACTGCCTTTCCTTTAATGCTATTCTGTATCCAGATGTTTGACTATAGCACTCTTTTCAACCATAGGTGTAATCAAAAACTGCTATTTGTGTGGAAAGCACAAACCCATGAATGAAAGCCTATTTTTCTGTAGTGCTGTAATAACTACAGACTGGGGCAGGAAAGCTGCTCGATTTCCCAAGTATAAAACCTGAAGTAGCATTATGTGTAAATTTCTTCTTGTTTTCCAACGAAGAGAATAACTAACTCCAAACTGATATTCTCAAATTATCTAACAATTCAATCAGCACTGACAGTACTGTTGCTGTTCTAAACTTAAAGTAATGTATTATTTATTAAGATTTGTTAGAATTAGACCTTTACTGTCATTTTAAAATCAAATTTGTAATATGTAATGAAATCTGGTAGATGAAGTTCAATAATGTAATATATTTTATCTATCATTTTCTGCACAAAACAACAGGTTGAGAGGGTTGTAAAAAGCTCTAATCTTCAGGTTTTGAGAGAAACTAATTCAGTGCTCCTATGGTTTTCATAACCAACTATGACTTTACAACAGGCCATTCTCAAATTTGTAGGACAACACAAAGTCCGCATTTTGAATATTTTAACTCAAAACACTGCTTCAAGATCCTGAATGGCCTTAACAAGGTGGGTATCAAAAGGATATTTCCTCTTGTGGGTGAGTCCAGAAGTAGGAGGTACTGTTTTAAAATTAGGGGTCACCCTTTTAGGACAGAGATGAGGAGAAATTTTTTTCTTTGAGGGTTGTACGACTTTGGAACTCTGCCTCAGAAGGTGGTGGATCAGGGTCATTGAATATTAAGGCAGAGGTAGACAGATTCTTGTTAGGTATGGGAATCAAAGGTTATCGGGGGTAGTTGGGAGTGTGGAACTCGAAACACAAGGTCATCAGCCATGGTCTTATTGCATGGCGGAGCAGGCTTGAGGGGCCGAATGGTCTACTCTTGCTCCTAATTCTTATGTTCTTTATAGTAAATATCGATACAGTATTTTCAAAAAACCTTAACACATAGATGAAGACAAGCAAGCCATTTGGAAGATAAGCCTGATGTTTTTACTTTATGGTGAATTTACAAGTTTAGCACAGGGATGAATAAGCAGTTTGCACTTTATTCCTACGCTCAACTTACATCATGTAAATACAGGATTGACCTGTTTGGCTCCAGTACAAAGTGGTCTGAGACTCACCCCTCCAGAGCTTCACGTCACTTTGCTCCCCAGTTAGGATGAGTTAGGTCAGATGTAGGTTGCACACTAGCATCAGTGTGAACCAAATTCTTTTTGCATTGAAACTAGTTGTAGTGTAAAGGCATCCATATCAAGTCTTGGAGCCAAATTAGATATTGCACATAAGTTTATTACCGGGAGCAGACAAGGAAGCCCTCAACATATGCAAACATTTGTCTAAAAATTGCATCGTTTGTTATTTAATGTATATCTGCCACCATCTATTCAAACTAGAAAAGATTTGCAGTATGCTTCCAGTAGGCACATACTAGTACATTTTAAACTCAGTTTGCTTTGAAGGGAGTTTGTAACCCATTATATGATTCAATTAATTAGATAATGGCTGATCACTGGCTCTTATTCCAATAGATACATGTTAAAATCAACATACCTCCGTCCCATCTTGTTAACAAAGACACTTGTTGGCTGTACAACAATATCAAAGATAGAGGGAATCTTCCTCCCTGGTGAAGTTGCCTGTGGCTGGTTGCCAGGAGAACCCATTGGCATTGGACCAGGATAGTTTGGTGGTTGCGGAGGAGTTGGTAATAATCCAACCCCTGGTGGTGGCTTTGGAAGAGGAGTTATACCTTGTTTCCTAAGTTCTTCCACTTCAAGTTTATCATCGTCTTCGTTATACACATACTCATAATCATACTCATAATTATCAAAATCATTGGTATTGCTGTGGTCATTGTTATTGTCGTAATTTATATTTTCATTGTTCAACACCTGATAAAATATAACAAATATTAAGTTTTCAAGCAGGCACGGGTCTAATAAACAATTTTGCAAAATTTATGAGATCAAGCAACTCAAAATCTAAAGAACCACTTCTTAGGTACAAGTATGCTTTCCCGTTAATAAAATGCAAAAACAATATTATAATACTTATCAATGAAGTAATGTTACAATCTTTGCACGACTATTAATGCTTAAAGAAATTCAAACAGCCAGAGATTAACTATGAGGAGGCCATTTTACGTTTTTAAAGAAAAACAAATATTACTGTAACAAAAAATATTAAACCATGCAAGCACTACTAATTTAACACTGCGGTTTATAAAGACTTACTTTATAAAAAGAATATTTTTTACTTCCACCGCCCCACTGACCCAAAGAGTTCCCTTATAATTTTCAAAGTTTAAGACTTAAATTTATTTACACTCTTGGCTAGGTTAAGAAAAATACACCTACAACTGAACACACTTTCTTAGATCACTGTTGGCAATTCAACAACTTTACCATTCCTTATTAAGTCTATAACCCTCACAGAAAAATAAGAAATGGCCACACCCAGAATGGTCAAAGGCATTAGCTTTCAACTTGGCCAAGACTCAATTTAAAAATGTGATGCAGTTAAAAAGCACAACAAAAATCCAACCCTTAATTTTATCAAAAGCATTTTAAGTTCTCATGCTGTCAGGAAGATATAATAATTTTCATGTTATTGGAATTTATTGTATAGTAATAGTGGGGTCTGGGTCTGTGTGTGGCGGAGGGACTTAACTGAATAAAATGCAGCAGGTCTGAGGGCTTTGATGTATCAGAAGATAAAATAGGTTTGAAACGTTATGTAGGTAAACATGGGTGAAGTTTTAGAATGCGAGGTAAAGGGAACATTTGCATTTTTAAATAAACCAGGCTAGCTTGAATTAAAAAGGAGTGAAATGTTACACCTAGCCAGGAGAAGTTAAGAAACGGTGTTTATTTTTCCCAAAGATTACTGGTAAAATCGGTACTATGATAGATTTTTATTATTAGAGGTAAAGTCCAAAGACATAGTAAAACAATGGGAATTTGCATTCAAAGGAGAAAATATGTACAAAGAAGAGAAGGCAGTGTGTAGGGGCTAGATTTCTAAGATCTAACAAGTGTGAAAAGCCTCCAGCATCTAAGCCTCAAGCTGCTGTCTACAAGGAACCGAAGCTGAGAAAAACTCATTTTGACTTTGACTGTGCAGGATGTGCGCTTTGCCTGGGTCTGTTTAAACCTATGTTGTTTTACTGTTGCCTTAACGGAGGTGTAACTGGCAGTTAGATTAATCAGGGGAGCTAGGAGTTATCATAGTAGTAATTTGTGAACCTAAAAATGTGCTTAAAATCTTTTGTTATTTAATAAAAGTCTAATTTCGTTTTGTAAGAAACCTATAAGACCCCGTGGTCTTATTACTGCTGAATTCAAGGCACTCATCTCGAAATATCTACAAATTGCAAAACAGTTGTGGCAGTTGTTTCAAGTTTCCCTTAGGGATTTGAGTAGATTATTTGCCACCAACTGTGCCATAACAATGTGATAATACAAATTGAAGACTCTTTTTGCCAGGACCTGTCTTAATTGACGATTTGTAATGAATCTTAAAATAAGATTTGGAAAACTCAATCACGGAAGGCAACACAGCTGACCCTATACTATCCCAGTCTCTCTCAAGCACACACATTCCATAGAAGCTGCATGGCTAGTGAAATGGAAACTGACAAGGATGCTGAAGTCAATTTTGCATCCACAGTAGTATACCTTCTAAGGTCACCTAACACATCACAGATCAGCAAACAAACCTGGAAGCTTCCTAGTTTGCATCTCTGAATAAGGTACCATATTGTGCATTTCCCTATACAGCCATCAATATGGCTACTTGTGATACATTTCATGTTTTAAATCACATCTATTTACACAAACCTTGTCTAGCAGCTCCCTTGTTTCTTCAGTAAGTGGAGCATGCGAGAATTTGCAGTTGTCTCCTTGATAGCATTTTGCTCCTGTGTGGTAGAACTTACATGGATATTCACGTAAAAATACATTAAGGAACATAACTAATTTAATTGGAGCATTTAATTAGAACATTTAAAAGAACAAGGAAGACTGTGGCAAAGAATTCTTAGAACTCAGAAGCAGGGCGAGAGGTCAGCGAGAGGGGCCATAAAAGCAGCAAGACTTCTGCGAGCAGAGGGCTTATCTTTACATCCTTGTTCAGAAAAGGATGTAAAGATAAACCCAGCAATTACAAGCTAGTCAGTTGAACTTTGATGGTGGGAAAATTCTAGAAACAATAATTCGGAACAAAATTATGTTTAACTAGCTTGCTGGAAGTTTCGAAGAGGTAACAGGGAGGGTTGATGAGGGCAATGCTGTTGCTGTGGTGCACATCGACTTCCAAAAGGTGTTTGATACAATGCCACACCACAAACTTGAGAGCAAAGTTATAGCTCATGGAATAAACGGGACAGTAGCAACATGGATACAGAGTTGGCTGTATGCCAGGGAACAAAGAGTAGTGTTTATTGCATGTTTTTCAGGTTGGAAGAAAATTTGTAGTGGAGTTCCCCAGGGGTCAGTGTTGGGACCCTTGTTTTTCCTGATATATATAAATGGCCTAGACCTTTGTGTACAGGGCACAATTTCAAAGTTTGCGGATGATACCAAATCTTGGAAGCATTGTGAACTGTGAGGAGGATGGTGTAGAAATTCAAAAGGACACAGACAAGATAGCAGAATGGACAGGCAGGTAGCAGGTGAAGTTCAATGCAGAAAAATGTGAAGTGATTCATTTTGGCAGGAAGAACATGGACACACAGTATAAAATAAAGTGCACAATCCTAAAGGAGCAAAGGGACCAGGGTGTATAGGTGCAAAAATCATTGAAGGCGGCAAGATAGGTTGAGAGAGCGGTTAATAAAGCATAATAAAGTATCCTGGGTTTTATTAATTCCAGCATAGAGTACAAGAGCAAGGTGGTTACGTTGAACTTGTATAAGACACTAGTTCGCCCTCAGCTGTAGTATTGTGTCCAGTTTTGGGTGCCGCACTTTAGGAAGAATGTAAAGGAATTGGGAGAGTACAGGAAAGATTCACAAAAATGGTTCCAGGGATGAGGAGCTTCCATTATGAAGACAGATTGGAGAAGTTGGGAAGGCTTTTCTTGGAGAAAAGAAGGCTGAGAGGAAATTTGATAGAGGTGTTCAAATCATGAGGAGTCTGGACAGAGTAGATAGGGAGAACCTGTTCCCACATGAAAGGATCGATAATGAGAGGGCACAGGTTTAAAGTAATTGGCAAAAGAAGAAAAATCAACAATGAGGGAAAACTTTTTCATGCACAAATTGGCAAAAGAAGAAAAAGCAACACGAGGCAAAACTTTTTCACACACTGAGTGGTCAAGGTCTGGATGCATTGCCTGAGAGTGTGGTGGAGGGAGGTTCAATTGAAGCATTAAGAGATTTAGACTGTTATCTGAAGAGGAAGAATGTGCAGGGTTACAGGGAGAAGGCACGAAGTGAATAGCTCATTCAGAGAGCTGGTGCAGACATGATGGGCCAAATGGCCTCCTCCTGGCCCATCGAGTCTACTCCGCCATTCAACGAGATCATAGCTGATCTGATAATCCTCAGCTCTCCAGAATTCACTTTAATTTCTCCCTCAGTTCCAGCATAGGCTTCACTGCCTGCTTACTTAGTGGCTTTTAAAAACTAACACCCCTGATTCCCAATGGCCTCTATGCTCCTAGTTCCGCAGCTGGCTCCTTTCTCTCTGCCTGTTCCAAGCTGACACTTCCAAGCTAACTGAAGACTGCCTGTTTTTTTGTGAGAAACACCCAGGTGAATTAAAACAAAGGAACCTCTCTAACCTCCACAGCCTATCTCCATGGCAAGCTCCAAACAGCAAAAGTAAACTAATTATTTTTTACCTCAAAACAATTCTTTGATTCTATAATCCACATGAAGAATCTCTAACGGAGGTAACAACCCTCTCTCCACATTTGCTGGTTCTATCAAGAAACCTCCATATTCACAAGCCTGCTTTTGGCTTCTTCTAATCTGGGATTACATGAATAATTTAAATCCCTAATCGAAATAACCGTAGACACCACGGCTCTTTCAAAAACTCGAAGATGGGTCATCCATTGTTTAAGTTTTCTCACCATCAACTCTGACCTTATTGAATAAACGCAGGTTACCTTTTAACTGTAATTAGTCTAGGCTTTTTGATTTGCATTCACCTTAGATGTTTTCCAGTTTCTCAACCAAGTTTCTACTTATCTATATTTAAAAAGAAATCCAATTACCAAACCAAGTTATTTTCAAAAACATATGAATTATGAAGCTAGATGTTCACAACAGTAACTTTACAAACCACATTTATGTACATACAAATTAACTTAATACTACAATACAGCACCGTTAAAATACACCATTTAAAAAGCCTATTAACTTAATTTGTCTAGGTGATTTAAACTGTGCTTGCACTGTCTTAAAAAATAACTGGGGTGGGCAGGAGGAAAGTGATAAAAATGCAAAACACCACAAATGGAGCCAAAGGATATGGTATGGCAAAGTAAACTGGTAACATATTAAAGGTACATTCAAATGGGTGCAGAAACATCTGTGAAAGTAGAAACATTTTTTCTTTTTTAAGTCCATGGTTACCACAGTAATGAAGCTGTTTCTAACATGAATCACTTTAATGGCTTTTCAGGATAATTTTTGATTAAAATTAGTTAAAACTGACCAGCTCAAGAAGACGGACATTTCCCCAGGTCTGTAATTCTGAGAATTAATATTTCTGCATTTAAAGACTATATTACATACTTACAAGGAAACTGCAAAGAATAATCAAGAAATCACTGACTTCGTGAATTTTCAATACAGAAATCCAACCACCTTTTCCTTGCAGCTCATAAAAAGCAGCAATTTAAACAATTTCTTGCACTGGGCCTGTAGCTTTATTCAGATACGGAACAAATATCACCAAGAAGTGGACCAATGCATGAACACATTGTCTAATGAAAGCCAACGCTGGAGAATGAATGTTTACATGTGCAAAAAAGGATATCATGCATGAAAATGCAGTTATCTCCTTTGGTACAAAATCCATTTAAGTAGAATTTGCAGATGTCCTTCTTCTTTTGTATGACTACATCATGGCTATATCTGCATTGGTCCCCCTATGTAAAAATCAAAAACACATGCATTATAATAGCCTGTCAAAGTAAACAGGAAGCAAATTTGATGGTATTAGAAAATACAATACTCTTGAAACTTTTCAGCAAGTTGCAATTTCTTGAATTTGAGACTTCCTGGGGTGTAAAAAGTAGACTTAATGACCACTTTTGTTCACCTTGAAAGAATAAGTTAGAATAGTATTTAGAGTTGTCAACCTGTGCTACCTATAGAAATACCTCGTATGTGGGGGGCATCCGGTATGTGGTATGTAGATGGTCTACGAGTGTGTGTTTCTCTGCAAATTTCTATGTGCATGTCTGCCCGTGTATGAATTCTTGTATAAAGTTCTATTCTACAGTGATGGGCAAGGTGCCTCATTCTGTGTTGTATAAAATGATCATTCAACTCACTTCATATAAATTAAATAAGTTGTTTTAGCCTAAACAATGAAGATGACAGCTTGGCATTTTCAAGAATCTGGTGGACAGCGTGTTTTCAAATCAGCAAAGGTATGTTGCTAACTGTACAGCCAACAATTCCTATTCAATGCACGTTTTAAGTTTGAAGTTCCTGTTCACAAGGAATGTGAGTTCGCCAATGGAAATCTAATCTGTAATGAACTGTTTTGGAAAAGGGCCTAAATATAATAACCATGAATAGGAACTATCCACAATTTACATTTACAATCACAACTGGGGGCTGGGTGAGGTGTGCGGTGGGAGAGGAAGAAAGGAGAAGAGAAAGAAGTTCTGCACTACATTTAATCTACAGCTCCAACTGATGAATACCAGCAGCTCACTTTAGATGGTTGAGAGCATGACATACAAAAATCTTACAACAAAAAACGTACCCTAATACAGCGTCCTTCCAGAAAATACTTGCATATGCCTCCTTTCCTAATCTTTTCACCTGTTCCATGGTATGAAAAATCTTGATTTTTCTTCTTCTTCCGGGAAAAATTTGTATTTCCATAACCATCCTGCTAAATACAGTATTTAGATCAGTCATGTTGCTTAAATAAAACAAAAGCTCCATTTTGATTCCAGTTTGCATAACTGGCAGCTCAAAGCTATTAAATCAGGAATATATAGTACAGCTTTCTAAAATTCTTAAGATTCCTGAAACATTAGTTTCTATCCACCTTCCTAATCATTTAATCACAGGGTTGCTCCTCCCCAAAGTGTCTATTGTAAGAAAAATTATTTGGAATAAATATGATTTTTTCCTCCGGCAATGCAAACATAATTAAAACGTAGTGAAGATTGGATTTACCTTCAGCACGCGGGAGTAAATAAATCAGTTTAACAGAGAAGAGAATGCTGCCAATGTAGCAGTAAAGGAGGAAACAGTAACAATATGGGATGAAAATAAAGTGGTACATAAAAAATTGGCAGTCTGCAGAGAGGTCACCCAGTCCAGATGGGATGCACCCTAGGTTATTGAGGGAATTAAGCGTGAATATTGTGAAGACTCTGGAAACTATCTTGCAATCCTCCCTAAATACAGTGTTGGAGGATTGCAGATGCTATACCCGTCATAAAATGGTGAGTGGGATAAACCTGGCAATTACAGGCCAATCAGCCTAATATCAGTGGTGGGGAAGCTTACAAGACAATAACCTGGGATATTAATTAAAATTTGAAGTAGTATAGTTTTATAAATGAAAGTCAGTAAGGATTTGTTAACAACAAATCATCCTTGAATATGCTGAGTTCTTCAATGAATAGTGAGGATTGATTAAGGCAACGCAGTTGTTGGGCACATGGGCTTTCAAAAGGCATCCAACAGAGAACCACATAGTAGACTTGTTAGCAAAATTAAAGCCAATGGGATTAAAGGGGCATGAATAAGAAACTCAATAAGGAAAAGGAAGCAGAAAGTAGAGGTGAACGGTTTGCTTTTCATTCTGAACAGAAGTATACAGGGGCAGTCTTAGGACTATTGCTCTATTTAATATATTAATAAACTAGATTTGGGTATACCAAGCATAATCATGAAATTTGCCGAAGACGTGAAATTCGGAGATACATTAAGAAAGGCTTGCATTTACATAGTGTCTTTTATAATCTCAGGATGCCCCAAAGCACTTGACCAATTTTTAAAAATATTCTTTCATGGGAAAGAATAGACTAGCATTTAATTCCCATCCCTAATCGCCTTTGAGAAAGGGGTGGTGAGACGCCTTCTTGAACATCTGCAGTCCATGTGGTATAGGTACGCCCAACTGATGTTAGGGAGTTCCAAGATTCTGACCCCACTGAGGGTGAAGGAAAGGCAGTGATATAGGTCAGGATGGTATATGGCTTGGAGGGGAACTTGAAGGTGGTGATGCTCTGGTGCATTTGCTGCCTTTGTCCTAGGTGGTAGAGGTCACAAGTTTGGAAGTTGCTGTCAAAGAAGTCTTAGTGAGTTGCTGCAGTGTATCTTGTAGATGGTACACACTGCTGCCACTGTGCATCAGTGGTGGAGGGAGTGAATATATACATTAGGAGGATTAAGTACTGATCAAGTGAGCCACTTTACGCTGGATGGTGTCAAGCTTCTTGAATGTTGTTGGAGCTACACTCATCCAGGCAAGCAGAGAGTATTTCATCACACTCCTGACTTGTGTCTTGTAGATGGTGCACAGGCTTTGGGAGTCAGGAGGCGAGTTATTCACCACAGAATTCCTAGGCTCTGACATGTCTTGTAGCTGCAGTATTTGTATGGCTGGTCCAGTTCAGTTTCTGGTCAATGGTAACCCCAGGATGTTGATAGTGGGGGATTCAGTGATGGCAATGCCATTGAATATCAAGGCCCGAATATTGTCCGGTCTTGCTGCATATGGACACTAACAGCTTCAGAATCTGAGAAGTTGCGAATGGTGCTGAACACTGTACAATCAATAGCGAACATTTCCACTTCTGACATTTTGATGAAGGTCATTGATGAAGCAGCTGAGAGTGGTTGGGCCTAGAACACCACCTGAGGAACTCCTGCAGCAATGTTCTGTAACTTAGATGATCGACCTCCAACATCCACAACCATCTTCCTTTGTGCTAGGAATTACTCCAACCAGTGGAGAGTTTTCTTCTCTCTTCCCATTGACTTCAGTTTTGCTAGGGCTCCTTGATGCCACATGGTTAAATGCTGCATTGATGTCAAGGGCAGTCACTCTCACCTCATCTCTTGCGTTTAGCTCTTTTGCCCATGTTTGGACCAAGGCTGTAATGAGGTCTGTTGCTGAGTAGCCTTGGAGGAACTCTGAGTATGCGCCAGTGAGGTCATTGCTGTGTAAGTGCTGGTTGATAGCAATGTCGAGGACATCTTCCATCACTTTGCTGATGATTGAGAGTAGACTAATGGGGCAGTATTTGGCCGGGTTGGATTTGTCGTGCTTTTTGAGGACAGGAGATACCTGGGCAATTTTTCACATTATCGTTTAGATGCCAATATTGTAGCTCTACTGGAACAGGTTAGCTAGAGGCATGGTTTTTTAAAAAAAAATTTGTTCATGGGATATGTGCATCACTGGCTAGGTAAGCATTTATTGCCCATCCCTAGTTGCTCTTGAGAAGATGGTGGCTGCCTTTTTGAACCGCTGCAGTCTATGTGGTGTAGGTACACCCACAGTGCTGTTAGGGAGGGAGTTCCAAGATTTTGACCCAGCAACAGTGAAGGAACAGCAATATAGTTCCAAGTCCGGATGGTGCATGACTTGGAGGGGAACTTATAGCTCAAATCTTCAGTACTACTATCGGAAAGTTGTCAGGGCCAATAGCCTTTGCTGTCTCCAGTGCCTTTAGCTGTATCCTGGTATCACGTGGAGTGAATCAAAGTGGCTGAAGACTGGCATCTGTGATGCTGGGGTCCTCCAGGAGAGGCTGAGATTGATCACCACTTGGCATTGAAGGTGGTTACAAATCCTTCAGCCATATCTGTGGCGCACGAAGAGACAGGCGACTACACCGGAATGACACAGAGGCTGAGTAGTGAATTACGTTCATGTGGTAAGTTCTGGTAAGTCCTTTTAAGAATCAAGTACTAACCTTCAAGTAAGTTAGGTTAGCTTCTTAAGTAGAGAAGTGCCTGTAGTGCCAGTTATTTGTCAATCACCTGAAAGCAGTTGGTTCAAGTGGTGTTAACTACTGTAGCAGGAAGTTAAACTAGCTAGGGACTCAGAGGATCGAGAAAAGGGACAAGTTTTTCAAACCGCATGATCATTAAGGGGCGTGCGAGGAGATAGGTAACTACGCTGCAGTGAGTCAGAGACGAAGTGAGTAGCAAATTAGATTCACGTGAAAATTTGGTGCACCGCGGAAAGGGGTGTGGTATACATAGGAATTATTCTACGTTAATTGAGTAATTAAACTAAGTTAACTAAATAGCGCAAGGAACAATGGCAGGAAAGGTGTTATGTTACAGTTGTGGAATGTGAGTGCTTTTGGACACCAAGGCGATCCAGGACAAACAAGTCTACAAAAAGTGTAAGCAGCTAGAGGAATTCCAGATCAGGATTATTGATCTGGAAGCCGAACTGCAGACAGTGGGCAACATAAGGGAGGGGGAGAAATACCTGGAGACTTTGTTCCAGAAGATGACCACACCTCTGAGAATAGGGCCATCTGTTTTGGTCAGCAGTGAAGGACAGGAGGATGTGACTGTGAGTGAGGCAGGTAACGGGACTGAGCAGAAACAGAGAGTAGTGGAGGTGCCTCAGACTTTGCAATCGTCAAACAGGTTTGAGGTGCTCACAACCTGTGCGGACGAAAGCAAGGTCTGCAAGGGGAATGAGAAGACTGGCCATTGCATCATGGTACAGGAAGCCGTTCAAGCGGGGAGCAAACAGGGGTGTAGTAGTAGTATGGGACAGTATAGTGAGGAGGATTGACACTGTTCTCTGCAGCAAAGAGCGACTGTCCAGAAGGCTGAGTTGCCTACCCAGTGACAGGGTTTGGGACCTCTGCTCAGGGTTGGAGAGGAACTTGCAGTGGGAAGGGGAGGATCCAGTTGTCATGGCCCACGTAGGTTCTCATGGCTTAGGCAGAACAAGGAAGGAGGTTCTGCATAGTCAGTATGAGAAGCTAGGTACCAGATTAAGAAGCAGAACCTAAAAGGTAATAATCTCTGGTTACCACCTGAGCCACATGCAAATTAGTATAGGGCAAATAAGATCAGAGAGATGAATGCATGGCTCAAAGGCTGGTGTGGGAGAAGTGGATTCTGGTTTGTGGGGCACTGGCACCAGTACTGGGGAAAGGGGGGGTTGTACCATTGAGATGGCCCACACCTGAGCCGTGCTGGGGCGAGTATTCTTGCGAATCACTTAACTAGGGAGGCAGAGAAGGTATGGCGGTAAACTAAACGAGGTGGGTGAGGAATCAACCTTGGGTAGATATGGCAAATCAAGGGTAGATTCAAGGCAGGAGACCTTTGTAGTAGTATGGGAAATGAGGGTCATAGAATAGCAGGAAGGGGCAGAGAGATAAAACCTAAGAATACACCAATAGTCAAGACTAGAGGTCACAAATATAACAAAAAGACAAAACTAAAAGCTCTGTATCTGAATGCACACAGCATTCCTAACAAAGGAAACGAATTGATAGCACACATTGAAGTAAATACATATGATCCGATAGCCATGACGGAGACAAGGCCGCAGGATGACAAGGATTGGGTCCTGAATACTGAAGGGTATATGACATTCAAGAAGAATAGCAATAAACTGCTCACTGACGCTCAGTTTGGGATCCTGGCCTCATTACAGTCTTGGTTCAAACATGGACAAAAGAGCTGAACTCCAGAGGTGAGGCAAGTGACTGCTCTCGACATCAAGGCAGCATTTGACAGAGTGTGTCATCAAGGAGTCCTAACAAAACTGGAGTCAATGGAAATCAGGGGCAGAAACTCCCCAATGATTGGAATCATACCTAGTACAAAGTAAGATGGTTGTGGTTGTTGGAGGTCAATCATCTCATTTCCGGGACATCACTGTAGGAGTTCATCAGGATAGTGTCCTCGGCCTAACCATCTTCAGCTGCTTCCTCAATGACCATTCGTTCATCATAAGGTCAGAAGTGGGGATGTTCGCTGATGATCGCTTACTGTTCAGCACCATTCGCGATTCCTCAGACACTGAAGCAGTCCATGTCCAAATGCAGCAAGACCTGGACAATATCCAGGCTTTGAGCTGACAAGTGGCAAGTAACATTCGTGCCACACAAATGCCAGGCAATGACCATCTCCAACAAGAGAGAATCTAACCATCGCGCCTTGACATTCAATGGCATTACTGTCGGCTGAATCCCCCACCATCAACATCCTGGGTGGGGGTGGTGGGGGGGGTTACCACTAACCAGAAACTGAACTGGACTAGCCATATAAATACTGTGGCTACAAGAGCAGGACAGAGGCTAGGAATCCTGTGGTGAGTAACTCACCTCCTGACTCCCCAAGCCTGTCCATCATTTACAAGGCACAAGTCAGGAGTGTGATGGAAGACTCTCCACTTACCTGGATGACTACAGCTCCAACAACAATGAAAGCATGACACAATGCAGGACAAAGCAGCCCGCTTGATTGGCACCCCATCCACAAACATTCCACCAAGATCTACTGTTTATAGTACATATTTACAAATAATAAATAATAATATTAGTGACTAGTTATTCTATGATGGTGGTATAATATGCTCATCATTTAAATACAATAGCTGTGGCCACTTAACATTTTCAACTTTGTGTTGTCTTTTGCATCATTTCACACTTGAAATCATGTCACAGACTTCACCTCAGATAGCTTTTCCTTTGAGAAATATTCAACGACTCATTCACCCCTCACATGCTAATTCTAGAAATGAAGAATCTAAATTTAAAAACGCAATACAGATAAATCTTCTTTTTATTAGAATGGCACACTGCATGATAAACAGCAGCAGAGCTTTCAAATGGCATGATTTTAGCTGCATGATATTGGATACTGTTCCATTGCATTTTGTAGAACAGCACATCTTACATTTAGTTCAAGTTCCAGTGGCAGAACTTAATGTCTTCATTTAATTTGTTCTGGTAAAGGATGTTACAGCACTAAATTAATAGCTATTCTTTTCTTACCTCATCAGAAGCATCCATCATACCGCCGTCAGCTCCTCTTCCAGGTCCCCAGACCTTGCGCTTCTGTTTCGGTTGTCCTCGCATACCACGGCCTCGACCAATTCCTCGACCTCTACCCTTCTGCATAATACCTGGAACAATTTCACATCAAATTAAATGTCTTAGTTTATTTTGTACACTCAAATCACACATGCCTTTCGCAGCCAAGACCTGTGTCCAAATCTGCATGTTTCAGAAGCTGCAAACAAGAAATCTGAAGCCACTAGCCTTTAGGGGTTCCTTTCTTATGAGAAGTGAATCCTAGATGAAATTTCTCATGGCAGAGAGCAGAGAAACTGGAAGAAGGAATCCAAAATCTGACGGTATTTTTCAGTTCCAACACATCTTTGTAAATCATTTAAAAGTAGTCATATGTGAAGGTATTGATGATGGTATAAGCATTGCTGTATGCTGGTCTTTTATTTGAGTTAAAATGGCACAGATTAGTGGGGTGAAAGCTTCTCATGTCTGCTGGGCTACAAGGGTTCCACATGAAATGTGTCTAGTCATTCTCTGCCAATTGTTCATCAAGATGTGGGTCACAGGCCAAAACATCTCCAAATTCAACATTAAGTTGCCAACCTTACACAGAGAAACCAGAGGATGGCTAGTGTATTGAATAAGAAAAGCTAGGCACTTTTCTAACCTTAGGGCAGAGATACTATTATTGGGTTAGATTTACTTTGCATTAATCAATGTTGCAGCTGACCTAGGAATGTTTTGATGTGAACACTTGGTGCCTGATATTGGAAGAAGCTCAGTTCTCCAACGCAAATATTTTATCAACTCGATAAATACAAAATTCGGGAAAAATATTCAAATTCTTTATGACCATTTAATTAGGAAAGCTGTGAATCACTAAGAATATATTGTACTCGCAAATCACTAGCCTAGATTGCATCAGCATTCGGCATCATTGACTGAGAGGAAATATGCGCATAATTCCATACATAGTAATGTGCCAATCTTAACTGGACCATCAAGGAAGATAGTGAGATTTCCAACAGGTTGGGAAGGGATGAAAAGTCAGGCTTTTTTGTCCATCAAGTCTGCACTAGCTCGACTCCCTGCTCTATTGTTATAGCCTTGCTTGAGACAGTTTCTTAGAGTGGCACATTCTGGAACCAAGCAGAGAGCAGTTTATATTATACTTGGCATTGTGTAATGTAACAGGGTTAATTAATGACTTCAGAGTGAAGGCCTTCCTAGGTAGCAGCGACCACAATATGATTGAATTTTACATCCAGTTTGAAAGGGAGAAGAGTGGGTCTAAGACCAGTATTTTAAACTTAAATAAGGGCAACTAAGCATGGAAGCTGAGCTAGCTGAAGTGAACTGGGATACTAGGCTAGGGGTTAGATCAATAGAGAAGCAGTGGCAGACATTTAAGGGGATATTTCAGAATACTCAGAATAAGTATATTCCCACTACAAAGAAACATTTGAAGGAGAGGACTCACCATTTGTGGTTAACTAGAGAAGTTAAGGAAAGCATCAAACTTAGGGAAAAAGCATATAACTGCACAAAGCTAAGTAGCATGTCAGATGATTGGTTAGAATATGAAGAGTGGCAGAGAATTATTGAAAGGTTAATCAGGAAAAAGAAATTAGAGTATGAAAGGAAGCTAGCTAGAAATGTAAAAAGGGATAGCAAGTGTTTCTGTAGGCATTATAAAGGAAAAAAGTAGTGAGTATTGGTTCACTACAGTGACAATAGGGAGTTAATATTAGATAATAAGGAAATGGTGGATGAAATGAACAAATATTTTGCTTCTGTGTTCGCTGTACAAAAAACATTCCAGTAATAGCTGTAAATCAGGAGATGGAAGGGAGCGAAGGACTTGGTGAAATTACAATCACTAGGGAAGCGGAACTGGACAAACTGATCAGAGCGGTGGACTGACAAGTCTCCAGGTCCTAATGGACTTCATCCTAAGGTCTTTAACACCAAAGGATCTTCAACCTCATTAGCTACCTCTTTCATCTTCCAAAATTCACTAGATTCTGGAAAGGTTCCATCAGACTGCTAAGTAGCAAATAGAACACCTCTATTCAAGGAGGGAAGGAGGCAGGAAGCTATAGATCAAGTAGTTTGACATCTGTCATGAGGAAGGTGTTAGAATCGATCATTAAGGAGGTTATAACTAGGTACCCAGAAAAACTCAAGGCAATTGGGAAGAGTCAGCGTGGTTTTGTGAAAGGAAAATCATGTTTGACTAATTTATTGGAGTTCTTTGTAGGAGTCACATGCACTGTGGATAAAGGGAAGCCTGTAGATGCGCAGTACTTGGATTCCAGAAGGGATTTGATAAGGTGCCACATCAAAGGTTATTACGGAAAATAAAAGCTCACTGTGTAACATATTAGCATGAATAGATTGGCTAGCTGGCAGAAAACAGAGTGTGCATAAATGGGTCTTTTTCTGATTGGCAGGATGTGACGAGTGGAGTCCCACGGGGGTCTGTGCTGGGGCCTCAACTTTTTACAATTTATATTAATGACTTAGATGAGGGAAGCAAAGGCATGGTAGCTAAATTTTCAAAAGACACAAAGATAAGTGGGAAAGTAGGTTGTGAAGAGGACATTAAGGAGGTTGCAGACGGATATTGATAGGTTGAGTGAGTGCGCAACAATCTGGCAGATGGAGTATAATGTGGGAAAATGTGAAGTTGTTCACTTTGGCAGGAGGAATAAAAAAACAGTGTGTTACTTAAACACAGAATGACTGCAGAATTCCGAGCTGCAGAGGGATCTAGGTGCTCTAGTACATGAGTCACAAAAAGTTAGCGTGCAGGTACAGCAAGTATTTAAGGCGGCTAAAGGAATGCTATCCTTTATTACAAGAGGAATTGAACATAAAAGAAAGATGTTATAGTTCAGTTATACAGGACATTGGTGAGACCACATCTCAAATATTGTGTGCAGTTTTGGTCTGCTTATTTCAGGATAGATGTAAATACATAGATGGTGGTTCAGAGGAGGTTTACTTGATTGATACCTGGAATGAGCAGGTTGCCTTATGAGAAAAGGTTAGACAGACAGGGCTCGTTACCACTGGAGTTTAGAAGAGTGAGAGGTGACTTGATTGAGGTATATAAGATCCTGAATGGTACTGACAAGTTGGATGTGGAAAGGACGTTTCCTCTTGTGGGTGAGTCCAGAACTAGGGGACACTGTTTTAAAATTAGGGGTCACCATTTTAAGACAGAAATGAGGATAATTTTTTTCTCCTGGGGTGGGGGGGTTATGCAACTTTGGAACACACTGCCTCAGAAGGTGGTGGAGGCTGGGTCATTGAATATTTTTTCAGGTGGAGGTAAATTGATCCGTTAGGCAAAAGAATCATAGGTCATTGGGGTAGACCAGAATGTGGAACTTGAAACACAGATTAGCCATGATCTTGTCGAATGGCAGGGCAGGCTCAAGGGGGCCGAATGGCCTACTTCTACTCTTATTTCGTATGTTTCTATGCAATATTTCCTTTTCAAGCAAACATCCAATTCCCTATTGAAAGTTGTTAAATCTGCAACCACCAACTTTCATGCAGTGCATTCCAGATCACTGTGTGCAAACAAATTCTTAGTTCTTTTGCCAATTACCTTAAATCTGTGTTCTCTGTTTACTCATCCCTCTGCCAGTGGAAACAGTTTCTCTTAATTTATTCTACTGAAAATTTTCATAATTTTGAAGACCTCCCATCAAATCTTCCGTTAACTAAGATTCTGTGATTCTGAACTTGTGTCAAACATAGCTTAAAATGCTCCTGGTACTTTACTACATTAAATGTGCAAAATAAATACAAGCTTTTGTTGTAGTAGTAGTTGCACCCACAGATAGTCAAGTTATTTGACTTTAAATGCTGCCATGTACCACTCTTGGAAGCCACAACATGCATTTCAGCTCCAAAGTACATACTTTCTAAAGATACAGACAACCCATATAAATACCTTTCATTCCAGGCTTTCGCATCTGTCCCATAGGCGGCCCTTTAGGAGCCATAACTGTTGATGCTTCCTTTGCCTGTTTGTACTGTTTTAATTCATGAGCAAAGTCATCGCACTCCTCGTCTTCATAGGCATCATACTTCTCCTCACTATAGTCACTGTATTCAGCATAATCTCGGTTATCGGCCTTATTGTTATTGTAACATTTCTGTGCAGGTAAAGGTGCAGGGGATTTCATGTAATTTCCAGGTCCTTGTGCATGCTGAAAAAAAGTACCTAATTTAGATCCAATACAGCAGAGGTTTTATATCAACTTCACTTTATCATTGTCAGTATATTTTATCAAGAGTAGCAGATCCTTAACAAAACTAGGTTTCCCCTCAAAAGATATTTTTTAAATGAGCTCCAAGCATTATAACTATTTGGTAGTTGGATTGATAGACAAGCAGAATGCAATACCAATCACAATTTAAATTGATCAACTTCACCTTAGAGTTTAACAGAATGAAGAAATGGAATACGAAAAATACAAGGTGGCATTCTGAAAATATTGTTGACCAACACTTGCAAGGCAATCTGGTTGAAGCTCAGTATTACACAGCACTAAGTATGCAAGATACCATCAGTAACAATAAAGTGGGAAAAAATCTTCCTTTCTACAGGGCTGAAACCTTCAGATTAGTTTGTCTATAAACACCATTAACCTTCTCCTGTATTTATGGGCAATCATTAAGAATGGTGCTTTTGGAGAAAAGGCAGCAATGTAGCATTGAATAATGCCTCAAGTACAACATGAGGGAATGAGGAAGAGAGGAAAATTTTAATGAAAGTAATTGTGCAAGACATTCTTAAAGGGTCATTGTCCCTTGCTGACTAACCCAAACATGGATTCCTGCTCAGATTTGGGCAAAGATGCACAGAAGATATAACTGAAGATGTTAGACTACTCCATAAATTACATGATAACACAATGTCTTGCACTTCAGTCAAGTGAAAAAATTGTGACCAAATGTAGTGCATTTCAAAGCAGTTGAACAATTCTGAAGCTAAAAAAATTACACTTGAGTCCTAAAAGAAAATTATGAAAAGACCTGCAAGTTGTACTATTGAACTTCTTGCTGTGCCACTGAAGATCATGTGAAGGTTATATATGGTTGACATTTGGAGATGTCATGGCAGTGAGTTTTGATAGTGATGAACTGTTTTTGATTGGCTCCTGACCAAATAGGAAATTAAGATATTTTATGGTACAGGCAATTTATTTAAAACATATCACTAATGCTATATGCAAAGCTTTTAGATAAGACAAAGTTAGAACATAGAGGGACAAGAAAGAAGGACTTCAGGACATGAATTTAAATGAGTGAGACAGTTTTAAAACAGGTCAGGGAGGTTTTCTTTATCTGGGTTGAGTGGGGGGGGGGGGGGGGGGTGGAGGCGGTGTGGTTAGTTGAGAGGGAATTGTCTCAAGATGCCACAAAAAGGTCAGGTTTATGTGCTGAATAGAGCATTCCCAACATTAACAAGTTTTTAGGTTAATTCTGCACTTTGAAATAGAGGAGGAGGATTGAACATTCTTTCCTGCATCACTCAAGAACATTTCCTCTTCAGCTGATTAAAAAGAGAAAAACACACACTCCTACAAGTTTCTTTTAGGGCATGACTCCAAGCTCATCCTCCAATTTTTTCTGTTTCCCAAGATTTACATTAGCCCTGCTGCTGAAAGAGAACGGTAATGCAACACAAATTGAGGGAATTAGTCCACATATTGCATTAAAATATATTAGTACAAAGAAAATCTAGCCTTTTTATTTAGAAACCGCATCACAACTGTTTTTGGTTACTTACTGGAGAGAAAGGAGCATCATATTCCCTGTAGGGTACAGGACCTTTCTTGTACGACCTTTCAGTATCAATATCAGAGTCATAACTGAAGTCTGAATCACCACTGGAAGGTGAATGTCGCTGCAAAATAATTTAAGTTCACTCAGTATAATAAAGGTCCTATATGCTATAAATGTTAATGTTTAAAGAGGATGTATTATTTTCTACAGTAACCAAATTATATCTGTAGACAAGACAAATACAAACACTAGTTTAACAGGGCCATCTGTTCATGTTACCTTGTGTTTTTCTTTCTTTCTCCTCTTTGTTTTTTTCTTTTCCCTTTCCTTTTCTCGCTTTCTCTTCTTCTTTGATCTTCTATGAGATGACTTATCCTCTTTTTCACTTTCTTTTGATTCTTTCTTCACCTCAAGGTTTCCTTCAAGTCCATCATCATCTATTTCTCCATCTTCAAGTTCCCCATCCTCCCTATAATTGCAAATACCACCATCATGTTTGAGGGTTTACACATTTTTAATGGAAGTCCGAGCTGGGTAAAGCTTTTCCTTTTTTTATTTTGGCTTTTTAAAAAAATCTCATTTGTCAAACTTTCTCTTCCAAATTACAGAAAACTGCTAATTTCATAGGAACACAGGAGCAGGGGTAGGCCATTCAGTCCGTTGAGTCCACTCTGCCATTAAAATAGATCATGGCTGATCATCTACCTCAATGCCACTCTCCCGAACTACCCCCAGTGCCCAAGACGTCATTAGTATCCAGAAATCTATCGATTTCTATCTTGAACATGCTCAATGATCGAGTTTTCAGTCTTCTGGGGTAGACAATTCCAAAGATTCACCACCCCGAGTGAAGAAATTCCCCTTCATTTCAGTCCTATATGGCCTGCCCCTTATTTTGAGACTGTGCCCTCTGGTTCTAGACTCGCCAACCGGGAAAACATCCAATCTACATCCACCCAGTCATGCCCCATAAGAATTTTGTAAGTTTCAATGAGGTCACCTATCATTCTTCGAAATTCTAGAGAATACAGGCCCAGTTTCCTCAATCTCTCCTCAAAACAATTCTACCATCCCAGGGGTTAGTCTGGTGACCTCCATTGCACTCCTCCATGACAAGTACACCCTTCCTTAGATAAAGAGACCAAAACTGTAAACAGTACTCCAGGTGCAGTCTCACTAAGGCTTTATACAATTGCAGCAAGACATCTTTACTCCTGTACTCAAATCCTCTTGTGATGAAATGCAACATACCATTTGCCTTCCTAACTGCTTGCTGCACCTGCATGCTGGCTTTTAGTGACTCAAGAACAAGGACACCCAGGTCCATTTGGTCACCAACGCTTCTCAACATCTCACCATTCAAGAAATACTCTGCCTTTCCGTTTTTCAGGACTAGTTATTAAATGCAGGACTAGTTATTAAATACACTACAAAATTCTACACACAAAAGAAAACTACTAAAGAGCTAACAGTGCACACAAGCAAAATTAACTCTGCAATATGGCTCTTTTCACACCTTTTCCTCTGAGACGGCAATATTGTATGGGAATACCACAACAAATAAACCACATGCAAGACCAATGCCCAGAGAACAAAGGCTGCAGCTATAGGAAAGGAAACATATACTTGAAGAGGAAACAGATTTGACCTACAATGATAGAATGGTTACAGGTGGTGGCAATTTGGCCCACAGTATCCATGCTGGTGTTCTGCAAGCTAGTCCCACTTCCCCCATCTTTTGAGGTGTCAGCTGTGGCTCAGTTCATAGCACCCTCGCCTTTGAATCAGAGGGTTGTGGGTTCATGTCCCACTCCCGGAAACCAAGAACTGTGATTGTACTCGAAAGAGTTGCAATCTGTGACTGTTGATAACTCGAAAGAGTTTCCCCCATCTTTTGAGGTGTCAGCTGTGGCTCAGTTCATAGCACCCTCGCCTTTGAATCAGAGGGTTGTGGGTTCATGTCCCACTCCCGGAAACCAAGAACTGTGATTGTACTCGGAGGGTTGCAATCTGTGACTGTTGATAACTCGAAAGAGTTTCTCCCATCTTTTTGCTGTAACCCCGCAATGTTTTTCTCCTCAAATAATTATCCAATTGTCTTTTGAAAGCCACAATTGAATTTGCCTCCATGTCACTTTAAGGCAGTGCATTCCAGTTCTTAACCACAAGCTGCATAATAAAAATGTTTTCCTCTCAAGCCACCTTTGGTTCTTTTACCAATCACCTTAACTCATTGTCCTTTGGTTCTCAACCATTTCCAGGATTACAGGGTTGGGGGAGAAAATAGGAAAAAAGTTCTCACTGCTGACTGGCCAGTCACTTCTTTCAAAAGAGCAGAGAGGGGGGGAAAAAGGTGAAAGTTGTAACATATCAGAACATTCCTCCTGCACAAAACCATTATAAGCTCATTAACTTGTCACTAATCTCATTTAGAATTTGAGACACCTTCCTGGAGGAAAACAACAACTTGAATCTATGTAAAGAATATTTAATCTTTGCTGCAATACCAAAGTAATACAAAATAGACTTGCATTTACATTACCCCTTCCATGTTTTTGAATTGTGATCACTGTTGTAATGTATTAAACTCACCAGTCAACTTGCACACAGAAAGCTCCCACAAACTGCAATGTGATAATGACCAGATAATTCTTTGTGATGTTGGTTGAGGGATAAATATTGGTCAGGGCACCAGGGCTAAATCCCCTCTCTCTTTGAAATAGTGTCATGGGGTCTTCTCACGTCCAGAGTGTGGCATCAAGGAGTCCTAGCAAAACCAGGGTCAATGGGAATCAGGGGGAAAACTCTCCACTGGTTGGAATCATACCTAGTACAAAGGAAGATGGTGGTGGCCGTTGGCAGTCAATCATCTCAGTTCCAGGACATCACTGCAGTTCCTCAGGGTAGTGGGTTCGGCCCAACCATCTTCAGCTGCTTTAGCAAAGACCTTCCTTCTATCATATGATCAGAAGTAGGGATGTTTGCTGATGGTTGCACAATGTTCAGCACAATTCGTGACTCCTCAGATACTGAAACAGTCCATTTCCAAATGCTGCAAGAGGTTTGGGCTGACAAGTGGCAAGTAACATTCACACCACACAAGTGTCAGGCAATGGTCATCTCTAACATGAGAGAATCTAACCATTGCCCCTTGACATTCAATGGCATTATCATCGTTGAACCCCCCACCATCAACACACTGAGATTACCACTGACCAGTAACTGAACTGGGCTGACCATATAAATACTGTGGCTACAAGAGCAGGCTAGGAATCCTGTGGCAAATAACTCACCTCCTGCCTCTCCAAGCCTGTCCACTATCTGCAAGGCACAAGTCAGGAGTGTGATGGAATACTCTCCACTTGCCTGGATGAGTGCAACTCCAACAACACTCAAGAAGCTTGATGCCATCCAGGACAAAGCAGCCTGCTTGATTGGCACCCCATCCACAAACATTCACTCCCTCCACCACCAATGTGCAGTGACAGCAGTGTATACCATCTACAAGTGGCACTGCAGGAACTCGCCAAGCCTCCTTATACAGCACCATCCAAATCCACGGCCATTACCATCTAGAAGGACATGGGCAGCAAACAAATGGAAACTCCACCACCTGGAAGCTCCCCGCCATCCTGACTTGGAAATATATTGCCGTTCCTTCAACTGCCACTGGGCCAAAATCCTGGAATTCTCTCCCTAATAGCAGTGTGGGTGTACCTACATCACATCAACTGCAGTGGATCAAGAAAGCAGCTCACCATCATCTTCTCATGGGCAATTAGAGGTGGGAAAATGCTGGCCTAGCCAGCAACGCCCACATCTCATGAACAAATGAAAAAAAAAATCACTACTTCACCAATACTGCTAACAGTTTACTCTAGATTGTATGATCAAATCCATAGGAGGAGCTTGAATTCTCAACCTTTTACTTCAGAAGTATATGTTACCATCTGAGCTAGGGGTTTTCCTACTGGAAACAGAATGCAACCCCACACTGGACATAAAAATTAGAACAATTGGTCAATTTCAATATCCATACTGGGTTTGACAAAATCATGTATTCTATTTAAAATTTCTAAAACAATAAGAGGAAAAGAAAGTTGCATTTCCCATTTTTCAAACTGGCATATATGTACAGACTCATATTGGAATAGGAACCTTTCACATAATAAAACATGAGTCAGGAGCTTGATGAAATACACTCCAAAAACATGGAGGAGCGCAGCTGCAACAATCAAGGAGCTCAGCATTATTCATGCCAAACAAGCGACCGGATCGCCAGCCTATCCACTACTTTAGCCCTCCACTCCCAGCGCACAGTAGCTAAATGTCCACTATCTACAGCTCTATCGAAGTTATTCCCTAGGCTTCTTCAACATCATCTCCAAAACCCGTGACCTTCACTGAATAGAAAGACAAGGGCAACAGGTGCACAGAGTACCATCGTATCCAAGTGCCCTTTTAAGTAACACACCACTCCGACTTGGACATATATCACCAGTTCCTCATCACCTCAGGGTCAGAAACAGAACTGCCAACCTAAAAGCAGCAGTTTAAGAAGTGAGCTCACCAACACTTTCAAAAGCAACTAAGGATGGCAACTGTGCAGGCCTTCAGGCCTTGCCCAGAGATGCCCATATCCCGAGAATTGTTTTTGAATATTCAATCCGCTTGAGCTCATCATTCCAGCATAAATATTGTCACATTGTGCACCAGCTATAGAAATAAACTCCATAGGACAAATGGAGGGTTCTCTTAAAACCATATGGGTAACTGCAGTACGACTTCACTGAAATTGTACAATCTGCAGAAGAGAATTGAATGGAAAAGAATGCAGTAAGTGTAGCTTGTAGAAAGTAATTTACCTACAGCCTATACTTAAAAGTTGACATTACAAACATTATCAGTTCAATGTTATTTAATATTTACAATGCATGCATGATTAGCGTGCTAGCTGGTTACCATATCCTTTAATTCTTCCAGAAGAGGTAGCAATCTGTATTGGGCTTCACTTTTATTTTAGCTGCAAAAGTCTCACTACAAGAGTAGCTAGTCACAGCGTCAGCTATCACAATTCTGACAGACGGATCAAAAGGGAAGCGAGCAATAAGTTTGGTAGACCTGAGTTAATTCAGATTTTGTTGAAGTTGATCAGACTTTTAAAAAAGTTTGGGAATTCCATTCCCTTATTTATGAGTCAATACTCATTTAATTATGAAAGACTGCACAAATTGGGTAGGTAAAAAAAATTCATACAACTGCTCTGACTACCTAGGTATTTGAAGCATGAGATGTAAGGCGTGTAAGGGAGGGGTAACATCTCTCACAGGCAAGATCACCACACTCTTTGGAGTGGCTCATCTTGTACTGGTCCTCATCTTCACCCTGCTCTCAAATGTGGTTCCAAAACGTTGTTAGCATGTGCCAGTCACACCTCGGTTAACCACTTTGATGGGCAGGCCTAACCAGGTGAGGGTAGCCGTAGGGTTTCCTACCCTTGGTGATTAAGGGATTTGTCTACCCTGATATTCAAAGACTGATTCTGCCGGACTGGACGAGACCAATACACGGTCCAATGGCCTTGGGCGGGTTAGCACTGCATTCTGGAACGCAGAGAGCTTGACGTGACGCAGAAGGCATTCAGCTCATCCAATGCATCGGGATCTATCTCCAGCCGTCCAGACTCGTCCTGCCACTTGACCAAGATAAGTCAGGACAAGAGAGAGTGTCTGACAATGCATAGCTCTCTCTCACTACAATCCAATTCAGGCACAAGTCATGATCATCTTCTTTCTATAACCCGTCATCCATTACCTATCTGTCGCAAGTCCTGTGGCAAGGGGCACAGCAGCAGCTGAGGATTCACTGGAAGTTATGGCCGTGAACCTGCACATAGGTGGCTCAGGCCACAGGGTCACATCACTGGAAGGAATCAGGAGTAGAACTCAGCAGCTCCCTGTGCAACTGAGCAGCCCTTTTCAGAACCACACTGCTCACCTCCCTACTGAGGAAGGAACCAGAAAAGGTGTCCTAAAAATGGTCTGCTTCACCTCCCTGGCCAGCAGGCTGCAGTTGGCAGGGATCCCATCAATGCAGTCATAAGTCAGTCTCAAAAAAGAAAGTAAAGATGACAAGGGTTACTGCTGGCATATGGAATGCATGCACCCTCATGGACAATGTCACAGCCGACAGATGAGAGAAGAATTGCTCCCCAATAGAAAGCTGGCTAGGTACACGTCCAGATCATCACCCTCAACGAGATTCACGAGGGTGAGCTCAGGAAAATTGGAATGGCGGTACAAAACAATTACAGCATGAAGCTGGTGTAGACTTTGCTGTCTTGAACCATCTAATCAGTAGGTTGATTTGCCTTCCCAAGGGTGTTAATAACCAGCTCCACCACCTCAGCACAATCCGCACCCGACATGAGGTTGAAAGGGCCATCCGACAGCTAACAACCAACATGGTTGCCTGTGCAGACGGAATCCCTGCCAAAATATGGTGAAGTGCTCAACACGAATACATGACCTCATCTCCCTCATTTGGAAGGAGGGGAGCGTGCCAGGGGATCTCCGAGATGCTGTAATTGTGACCATCTTCAAAAAAGGAGGTAAGACTTACTAAGATAACCACAGAGGGATTTCTCTGCTGTTCACCACAGGGAAGGTAATTGCAAGAGTCCCCAATCGCCTTCTCCCCATGGCTGAAGAGCTCCTATGCGGATTCCGTCCATTGAGAGGCACAGTGGGCATGACCTTCACAGCAAGATAAGTCCAAGAGGAATGCAGAGAGCAGCAGCAACCTCTATTCATGGCCGCCTTTGACCTCACAAAGGCCTTTGGCTCTATCAAACGGGATGGAACTTGGAGCATCCTCTTCAAATTTTGCTGCCTAAAGAAATATGTCACCATTGTGCCTGCTGCACGATGATATGCAAGCCATGATCCTTACCAACGGATCTGCCACAGACTCAATACGAGTGCAAATTGGAGTCAAACAGGGCTGCATCATTGCAGAAATGCTCTTTTCCATCTTCCTCACTGCAACACTCCATCCCATCTCCATGAGACTCCACACCGGAGCGGAGCTACTCTTCAGGACAAGCGGGAAACTACTCAACCTACGAGATCTCCATTCCAGAACCAGGATCACCCAACCTCTGTCATCATACAGCAGTACGCTGACAATGCTTACGTATGCGCACACTCAGAAGTCGAACTCCAAATTATCAACACATTCACGGAGACGTATGAAAAAATGGGCCTTAGGCTAGACATTGGGAAGACAAAGGTCCTTTACCAGCCTGCTCCCGCTGCACACACTGCCCCCAGACATTAAGATCCACAGTGAACCACTGGACAATGTTGATCATTTCTCATAACTTGGGAGCCTCCTCTCAGCAAGGGCAGACATCGACGATGAAACTCAACATCCAGTAAGCCGTCAGAGGAAAAGAATGTTTGATGACAAATACCCTAAACCAGGCAAAAAGCTCACGGTCTACAGGGCTGCAGTGCTACCTGACCTCCTGTATGCGTCAGAGACATGGACAACGTACAGCAGACACCTTAAATTCCTGGAGAAATATCACCGGTGACGCTTCAGCAAAATCCTGCAACTTCAAAAGCAGAACAGGCGTTCCAATATCAGTGTCCTCTCTCAGGCCAACATCCCCAATACTGAGACACTGGTTATGGCTAATCAGCTACATTGGGTGGGCCACATCATCCATATGCCTGACACAAGACTCCCAAAACAAGCTCTCTACTCCAAGCTTCGTCACAGCAAGTGGTTACAAGGAGGGCAAAGGAAACGTTTCAGGGACATCCGCAAAGCCTCCCTGAAAAAAATGCCAAATCCCCACCAATTGTGGGAATCTTCTTACTCGAGACCACCCAAAGTGGAGAAGTAGCATCTGTGAAGATGCCAATCATTTCGAACGTATCCAACAGGCCCAGGTGGCGGCCAAGCACAAACAGAAAGACTGTACCAAAAATCCAAGTATCACACCCACCCACCTCATCAAACACTACCTGCCCCACCTGTGACAGTGTGTGCGGATCCAGCATTGGACTTTTTAGTTACCTCAGGACCCACAGCCCTGGAGTGGAAGAAAGTCATCCTCCAGAGGGGCTGCCTAAGAAGAAGAATGACCATTTGATGGTGCTTAAACTCGCCCTGCACGGCAACAGGCAAGAAACTCTCATCAGTATGCACAGTGCACCATGACCAACCCTGATGAAGTTATGGATAAATTTAATTGTGCCAAAGCAAACAAGCTAATCATTCTTGGTGACTTCAATGCAAGAGTTGGTGCAGGTCACCAGGCATGGGAAGTGGTCATCAGGAAAAACAACAGGGTTGGCAGTTGTAACAACAATGGTCACCTCTTGCGACAATACGTGCTGAACGTGAGCTCTTAATCACCAAGACAGTTTTCCGGCTCCCTAATTGCAACAACACGTCTTGGATGCACCATAAGGTCAGAAGTGGGGGTGTTCGCTGATGATTGCACAATATTCAGCACCATTCACGGCTCCTCAGATACTTAAACAGTCCATGTCCAAATGCATCCGAGACCTGGACAATATCCAGGCTTGGGCTGACAAGTGGCAAGTAGCATTCAGGCCACACAAGTGTCAGGCAATGACCATCTCCAACGAGAGAATTTAATTATTGCCCATTGACGTTCAATGGCATTACCATCACTGAATTCCCCCACTATCAACACCCTGGGGGGGGGGTTACCATTGACCAGAAACTGAATTGGACTAGCCATATAAATCCTGTGTCTACAAGAGTAGGTTGGAGGCTAGGAGTCCTGCGATGAGTAACTCACCTCCTGACTCCCCAAAGCCTGTCCACCATCTATAAGACACAAGTCAGGAGTGTGTTGGAATACTCCCCACTTGCCTGTGTGAGTGCAGCTCCCACAATACAAGCAGCTGGACACCGTCAAGGACAAAGCAGTCCGCTTGATTGGCACCACATCCACAAACATTCACTCCCTCCATCAACGCACAGTAGCAATAGTGGCAGAAATCAGAGTTTCTGATGCACTGCAGAAACTCACCAAGGCTCCTTAGACAGCACCTTCCAAACCCACGACTGCTACCATCTAGAAGGTCAAGCGCAGCAGGTAGATGGGAATATCACCACCTGAAAGATCCCCTCCAAGCCACACACCATTCTGCTTGGAAACATATCGCTGTTCTTTCACTGTTGCTGGATCAAAATCCTGGAACTCCCTCCCTAACAGCACTGTGGGTGTACCTACACCACATTGACTACAGCAGTGCAAGAAGGCAGTTCACCACCATTTCTCAAGGGCAGCTAGGCATGGGCAATAAATGCTGGACCAGCCAGCAAAGCCTACAGAAAAAAAAACTAATTGTTACTTACAGATTTATAGTTGCTTGCTACTATCCAGTGCCCTGCCCAAGTAGCATCTTTTCTCTAAGTCTCATCTGCCAGCGCGAACTGAAATGGTCAGAATTGGGCAGAGGAGGGAAGAGGAAGGGGGTATGCTGCTGTTAAAGCTCTTAGCAACCAGCAGCAGGAAGCATGGCTTATTATCCCACCTGCCCAGAGATCTATAGGTAATCGTAGTGCTTCACTCCTTTGCCAGTTTCAATCAACACAGCCCAGGGATCAAACTCAGTATCACAATAGTGCATTGTCTCAATAAGCCACTCGGAGAACTCTTGCTGGCAATTTAATTAGCCTACAACCTAAACAGAAGCAATATCCAAAATTAACATGCTTAATTCAATTTATTCCATTTAATACCATTGGTCCATCTAGCCTGTCCTCTCAAACCTCCCATCAGGATACTTACTTTGATTTTGGAACTAAGATATTGTTTGTATGGGCACTGGACAAGAACACGAACAAAATGACTCCAATGTCCTCACAGTCAGTAACCTACAAACATTTGTGAATAATGACTACTAGCCTAATCACTGGCACTTGTGGCATTGCATTACAGCAATAAATCTACATATTCATGACAGGACAAAATTGGCACGTATTAAAAAAATGTTGATTTTAATGTTTCAAGTTTCAGATTCAAATTAATTTTTGCTTTGGTTGCTAGGATGCTTTCTGGAAGTGAGAGTAAATTGTGTGTCTTCCTCCAGCTGACAAAATATTCAAGCCTTAACAAGCTACTTAGGAAATCTAGCTGAAAGTGGTGAGTTACGTTGCAATTTAGTTAACAGACCCAGATATTGCCATAACTTAGAACAACAAAGCATTATTCTTAAGCAACAGCTGAATCCCTATTACTACGACCATTACTCACTATTAATCACCCACTTAATTGAATACAAAAACTGAATGAGAACAATGGGGTTAGAATGATCAAAAATTGCAAGATGGTATAGAAGGGACCAGCTGATGTGAACTCAGGTGTGGCATAACAGGGATAACATCTTACAGCAGGGAAACGATAAGCCTATGATCCTCAAACATCAAATTAGCTGTTCTAATTACTGAAATCAGAAACATAGTTAAACACAATCATAGTGAAGTGAATGGCACGTGGCTTCAGGAGCACAACAAAATTAAGAGATTGGGAAAAAAGACATCAGATGAAATTTTCCTGGATGAAGAATAAGGAGATATAATAAATATATGTAGTATGTTAAAAGTAGAGGCTCAAAAGCTTATGGGTTCTTATAAATAAACACCAAAATTGAAGGCAGACTTGATAAAACGGAAAAACAGGATTTAGTTTCTTAGGTTTATACGTAGAGCACAATGTATAAAAACAAAGCGCTGTTACTAAACCTATACTGTTCTGGCCACAGCAGAAAGGATAGCAATGTCATGGAGAGGATACAAAAAGAGCTACTTGTATTATACTGAAGCAAAATACTGCTGATACTGGAAATCTGAAATTAAAAACAAAAAACTTTAGAAATACTCAATGGGTCTGACAGCATCTGTGGTGAGAGAAACAGAGTTTACATTTCAGGTCGAGGATGTTTCATCATAACTGATGAAAGGTCACTGGCCTGAAACGTTAAATCTGTTTCCCTTGCTACAAATGCTACTTATATTACGTTATACTCATGATGAGCTGTTTGAATTATGAGGCTAGAGAAAATGGGGCTGTCTTCATTAGAGCAGAGTAAATTTTAAAGGTTCTATACAGATAAACCAAGAAAAGCTATTACATATGAATTGATTAGAATGAATAAATTATGGTCACCAAAAGAACTATGGAATATCATAAGAATTTTTTTTTGGTAGAGGATTATTAGGACATAAAAGGCCCTATTAAAAAGTTGTGAAACCCAGAATTCTCAATAGCTTTTCAAAAGAGAAGCAGATGAATATTTGAAAGAACATTATAAAAACAAATACCAGGAAAATACAGGTGAATAGGACTAAGAGTTGGCAGAGGTCAATCACCAATGCTTTAAAATCATATGATTCTATTTCTCCTTCCCTCATCCTTAAAAGAAAGTTGATCATTCATAAAGCAGTCAAAGCATAGCCCTCCACCCATACAGTTCTTCTGTATTGCTGTTTTTTGAAAATACTAAATCAGATGAGACAATTTTATGTGGTCTCCATTTACTACAAGTTATTTTATGCAAAATGGTGGTATGCACTCCACTAACAGGTTACTTAAATTGTTCTATTCACCTTTAATACATTCATGTGTTTTCAGCTGTCTCCCCATTTCTCAATCCTTCCTTGTTCAAGCCTTTCTTAGTTTTTTTCCCCAGCTTAGTATATAAATCCATTTTCCTGTTTCTGTTCAAAACTAGCGGTCAATAGAACTTGATGAAAAAACAAACAAGCCACGATGGAATGAAAAGATCATTAAATCATTTTGGATGATAACCGTAAAACCCATTTGATCTCACCCTTACATAGTTAACAACTCTATCATCTTAGGTGAGTCCAATATCTAGCCTCAACTACTCTTCTTAGAAATCTTTAGCATCCACTGTGTGAAGCAATACTTCCCAACATCTGCTGAAATCGTTCTTTATATCCCTGAATCAGAGTACTATTGTCCTGTTACTCCGGTGTATATGATTGGTTCACTTTTCCAACTCAAAAAGACCAAGACGGAAAAAATACTGTCAAAGCCATGCCAATCCCAGCCTACAGTAACAATAGCAACTGTGATGAAAACTACAGCCAAAACTCTGCTCTTAGCCTAAAGAAATGTAAGCCAAGTCGCTTTAATATAAGCCTACTTTATTGCATATATAACATTTATCACCACAAATATTTAGTGCATGATCATATAACCAAATAATTCCTGAAAACCAGTTTCACTCTCATTTGGGAAAGTTGTGTTGCCCACCTTTATCCCACAAAGGGTACAAGCTAATAGGGCCAGCAAGGTGGTGCTAGAGCATTGATCAACTGGTAGGTGGTGAAATGCTGATCTCCGTATAGTAATCTTAGCTGCCCAACCATAAGGAGATAGATAGATGTTTGTTAGCTAAGTGTATGGAACAGAGATAGGAAATTGGTGTTGGGGGGCAGATGGAGGAGCAGGCCTGAGGAGCTGATTGACCTACTGCTGTCTTGTGTAAGGCAGACTTTACCTCAAAGAGAAGCTAGTAAAAGGGAATCCACTGGACATAATGACAGTTGATTTATGAGCAATCCATGGAAATGTGGGAACAATCTGATCACCTGTTTAGCCAGGATGATACATGGCACAGGAAGAGCGAAGAAAGAGGAATTGTCAGCTTCAAATTCAGGATTGTTATTGGTGTAAACAAATATAAGCATTCTCAAGGTAGTCTGAGAAGTTACTGTACCCACCAGCACAACTGAGCAAACATCTATTTTATCATTAATTGAAACTCAGTTGTCAGAAACCTCTTCTGGGAGTGCATGCATGAACAGGTATGGGCAGGGTGAGATTTGGTTGATGCCCATTGGCTAGGTAGCCTATCAGCATTTATCATCTCGACTTACTCAACAAAAAAGCCACTTGGACAAGATAGGTAACTGAACAACCAGGAAAGGAAGACAAAATTTGGCATAAACAGATAATATACATAATGGATGAACATTATGCAAAAGTTTCCATTCAAGACAACAGCTTCACTAGCTGTAACAAGTCCCACATTGCAACGGGTTGCTCAATTTTAAAAGCAGTGGGCTTACATGGGTTTTAGATGAATTGCATGTAACTACACCCTGAAAGAGTTTTGGGCCATTTTAAAAAAGCCAAGTGGTAAATCTCATTATTATTCTTAAAATCTACCTATACTTATTCACTATACCTGTTGCATTGTACCTCTTCCATTAATAAACATTCACCAGACCACTCCTTTGTGACTTTTTCTATTCTATCTCATGCAAAGATAAAACCAAATGTCCAATATGATCATCTAAACTGATGACAGGGTTACACCCTTTGCAGAACCTTATTGTTCACTTTTTAGTACTATATCATTTGTATTTACCAATCTCAGAACACCTCCACTGGCAGTATTTTTATATTGCTTATCTGTAACACAAAGATCTGCTTCCATCAGTAAAGCCAGGGCAACTGTACTCAATACATTTAAAAACTCGCCTAGAACAGAGTCCAAAGGGTTCAACTCCTGAGCACTGCAAACTTAATTTGACACTGCATTGGAATTATCCTCTACACATTGTCAACCCCTAAGGCTGCAAGACTGTTGTGCTAAACTTGCAGTACAACACAGCCTTACGAGTCCAATTGTCCAATGGGAATGTTAAAAATATCCTACTGCTTTTGCCACATAATACAAACAATTAAATTTCATAAACACCAAATAAAAATAATTAATGGAATGAATCATGATCATTCTTTTCCCTAGGAAAAAAAACAAAACCCAATTTTCTAGGCTAAACAATTGAGAAGTGTGTATACGCTGGAGTTGAGATTCTAAAACTGTTCCCACAATTTTAAATTCATTCATCTCATGGAATATTAAACTATATATTTTATAATGGGTACATGGGATGTAATTTACAAGAAATGAACAATCTGTGGTAATACATTTCAAGGACAGTTGTGGGGGCTCAAAGGGAGTTTGATTAGCTGTTGCAAAACCCACTTGTTGTTATCAACGCCTGGAATGCTGTGTTCCTAAAAATAGAACGAGCTTCAGTTTGGAATCTGAGAATAGAACAGCTGATGCATAGAGAAAGAGAAAACAGAAAAAGGATAATGAACAGGTCGCGAATGTCTGAGCAACACAGGATTAAGGCAGGTTCCTAAGCAAACAATGGCAAGGAAACAAATCAAAAATTAGAAGATTAAAACATTTGAAAGGTATAGTCATCTGAACATCAGGACAGAAGGGCTTGTAACAAAAAATGTGTAAGGACACCAAGTTAAAAAAAATGTTGCACACTAGTGGAATGGACAGCAGATGGATAAAGCAACATAAAAGAACAGAAAATACTAAAGAGAGAATAAGGTAGCTATTGCAAAGAGACCAGGACTAATTACGCTGTATCTAAATTATATCACTGACTTGGATTCAGAAACTACATAGAATTTACAGCAGAGGAACAGGCCATTCTGTCCGACATGTCTATGCTGGTGTTCATGCTCCACATAAATCTCCTCCCACCTTACTTCACCTCAACCTATCAGGACGTCCTTTTCGTCTTTTCTTCCGTTCATGTACTTATCAATCTTCTTTTTAAATACATTCATGCTATTCACCTCAGCTACTTCATATGGTAGGTTTCGCTTTCTGATCACACTCTAGTTGCAACTTCAAGTCCCACTCCAGATTTTTGAACACAAATATTAAAGCTGACACTCCAGTGTTGCATTGTTGCTGCTCTATTAGGTGGATGTAAGAGAGCCCATGGCACTGTTGCAAAGAATAGCAGCGAAATTCTCCTAGATATCCTGACAAATATTTACCCCTCAACCAATATTGCCAAAACAGATTATCTGATCATTATTACATTGCTGTTTGAGTGTGCTTTCGGTGTGCAAATTGCCACATTTCCAAAGTTACAACAGCTAATATACTTCAAAAAGTACTTCAATGGCTGCAATGTGCTATGGGACATCCCAAGTTCATGAAATATGCTATATAAATGCAAGCCTTTTGCCTGAATTTATTAGATTTATTGAGGAACAACTTATAAGTGTACAGCTGATACTAAATTAGAATAATCAAATCTGGTGAGTTATCCAATGAACTACAAAATGAGATAAAATAGAGTTGGTGAAACATGGCAGCATTATTGCAATGCAAGGGAGCAATGGGCACCAAGCCAAAGAAGTTTTGAGAGGTAGCCAAACACTTGCTCAAAGTGGTGGATTTTAAGGACAGCGAAATGGAGAAGCGGAGGAAAGATGGGGGGAGGTGGGGTGGCATTGGAGACTGTGGATGCAGCAAAGCAAGATTACAGATAAGGAGGGCTGAAGTTATGAAGGGATTTAAGTACAAGAATGAGAATTTTAAGAGACACATTGGGGAACCAATATAAATCAGTAAGGATAGTTAATAGGTGAACAGAACTTGAAGCAGGTTGGACACAGGCAGTAATGTTGTCCATGTGAAATTCAGAAAGTGTAAAATGAAAAATGAGTCCATCAGAAACAATGGACTTCCAGATAGTATAACAGAGGCCAAGAATATAGAAGAGCCAGATTATAAAATGTAGTTTCACTGTTCAGGCAGCTAGATTAGTGAGTTGAAATGGTCTTCCTCTGCCCTACTTATTGCTAAGGGGAGGAAGGAAGATGCAGAAATCAAAGTTTGACACCAAGCTACATAAGACAATATTAGGGCAGATGGCCAAAAGCTTGGTCAAAGAGGTAGGTTTTAAGGAGTGTGTTAAAGGAGGAAGGAAAGGCAAAATGGTTTAGAAAGGGAAATCCAGTGCTTTGGGCCTAGGCAACTGATGGTACAGCTGCCAATGGAGTAATTAAAATAGGGGTGCACAAGAGGCCAAAATTAAAAGAGTGTAGATTTCTCAGAGGGTTGTAGAGCTGGAGGAGAGTACAGAGATAGGGAGGATAGAGGCGATGGAGGGATTTGAATACATGAGAAGAATTTTAAAATCAAGGCATTGCTTAAATGTAGGTCACTGAGCAAAGGGGTTATGGGTGAATTGTGCATGCAAAGACGCAGGCAAAAAAGCAAGCAAATAAAGAACTGTACAAAGGATTAATAAGGCCAGATAGAGGGGAAGCGTTCATAAAACATTTATCTGTTCTAATATGTCTCTAGAAAGTCCATTGTGGTGATATTTAAAAGTGATTCCACAAAGCAAATATCCAAAAAAACACTTACTGGGACTGCTTTGATAAATACTTTTTGATTGCTTATTGAATATTGGAAATTAGATTATATTTATTGCAACATGGTTATTCGTAATGATATAGTGTAATTTGGGGAACACTTAACTGCTTGTTTAAATTGTTACAATACAAAGTGTATTCCAATATTGTATCAGTTGAAATTGAAATGAAAAAGTGACTTATACTAAAAAGCTAAATAACACGATACAGAACACATGCAAAAATAGTGCACAACATATAGCTGATAGTGTATGAAAGAACTGCTTGTGAAGATGAACTCACATCATATCCTTGTGGGTCAGTCAGAATGGCTACTCAAGTTAAATACTACTTGTGACCAGACACAACTAACTAAAAAGAAATTGAAGCATTTAACTTCAAAATTAAAATGACTTTCAGAGTAGACTCACAAATTAGTTAAGTATTCCAAGCAAAAAAAATACACTGATTGGATTTTATATAGGTTAATAATCCAAATGACCAAAAGTCTTTTAACAAATTCACTTCAAAATTTGGGGCTTGTACTTGATTTTCCTCCAAATAGTGAAAAAAGCTTTAGTATGCCAACAGCATTTCTAAAACAATTGACATAACTTATATTACTCACAAAAAATGTTTGGTAAACTGCACTCCAGAGCTAAATTATAATTGAATATATTTAAAAGCAAATTTCACTGAACAGTTATTACTGGATCAGTGTATTTGACACTTCCTAGCACTGACACCAAGAATGCAAGTTACCACTAAACTACCAGGTTGCACAAACTACAATATCACTTACATCACAGGTCAATCAACTCTTGAACAGGTCAATAGTACAATTAAAACAAGCTATTGTTTTGCAACTGCTGAATTTACAAATCTAAGTAAAATACTTTGCTATACATTCATGTTAACTCCTTAATAAAATGTTTATTGGGTTAAAGGCTTCAACTGTTGCACTCCATCTCCTGTGAAATTTAAATATTTAATGAGCAAATGGCTTAAGAGCAGACTGCCAGTTTGGAGCAATTATGTTTTGTGCTTACAATCCTTTCATTTCTATAATTCTGTACTCCAGTTGTTAAAATCCACCTATCTCAAGTCCTTCTACAGATAAAAATACAGATTCATGTTGGGGTACAGATCCAGATGTGCTGGCTAATCACCACTATCTTTTCAAGTGACCTCTCTTCAAATAAGCCCTAACAGCAATTTTTGGCAGGTCAGTCATTATTGGGGCCAGGAGTCTGGGGAGGCATTGATTTCAACCAATCCTGTTCTGTTCTCGGAGTCCAAAAATGCCAATTGCCAATAGAAATTCTAGCAATAGGAGTCAGAAGTAGAAAATCCCTTCTCTAGGTTAGAAGCACTAAGATGAAATGTAGCACCTTCAAAAACCATTCAGCTGAGCTCAATCAACATACCAAATACAAAAGAGAGGGCTTTCCAGTCTCCATAACTTAGTTTCTGGGTGCAATGAGCATTAGCATTTTATATCAACATTTTCAATTTATCAGTGTGGTGACAAAGGAAGAATATGTTCGGTTAACTTTGCTAAAAACATGCAGATCAAAATGTTTATGACCTTACTGCTTTGTTGAAAAATTAAAAGTACAGCACACCTGTGATCAGCTATTTTCCCTATGGGCAGCCAAGGGACTGTAGTTAAGTGCTCCTGGGAACTTGCAGTTTGATTCCACTCCCCTGATAACACATTATAAAAGGCAGGTGGAACAAGCTCATTACTTGCATCTATTACTAAACTCAACCTAGTGATAGCACTAAAGGCCACAGAGAATTGGGTAGGTTGATATTTTAAGAAAAGCTTTGGGTTCATCAAGCACTGGGTTAGACTTTCCCATCTTGTATGTGAAATGAGCAATCCCTCACTAGTTGCAGAATGGAACAGATGAAAAATAAAGCTGTGAACTGCTACTAGTGTACCTTAACCTCAGGTTTAAATTGACATCCTGTATTGAACAAAGATGAATGTTCACTTAGCACACTATTTAACCTTACAGTCCGAGTTTGCTCACTTACGCAGAATCCTGGATGATTACCTCACCACCAGCTAAGAAACTGATGGCAAGACATACATTTGAAAAAAAAAACTTAATCTTTTTAATCAGCATTATACTTAAATTAAATGGAAATTATGAATTGTGAATTGATACAGTCAGGGCAGTACCATAGAAATAAATTAAGTTATTCAGAAGCAAAGGGAAGCTACTAAATGAAAGATGAAACAACATCTCAGTAACGGTGGGCCCTGAGCATTATTAGCATGCATGAGCAGGACACAAGCAGAACGCTATGCTTGGTTGGGCAATATTAATGAATGTAGTAATACTATATACTAAAAATTTGTGCCTAGACTGGGGTGGAATGAAGTTACACCCATACTGATAACTGGTGGGGGGCCCATATCTGCCAATGCATAAGTATTGAGCTAATGACTGCTCACATTTTAATTTAGATTATGAATTATACAAAAATCTTTTAGAAACATGAATTACAGCCCTAGCCCAAAATTAAGGACAAGGTTTATAAATGGATAAATGTTCAGGCAGTAAAAGTTTTTAAAATTACTGCTTTACTGCACTCTTAAGGTTGCACATTAAGATCTACAATTGTCATATTATTTATTTTGATAATGAACAAAAAAATACTTAATTTATTAAGTGCTGGTGTATTGTTTGTTCTAGCTTGGAGGTATTACTGAAATCTACAATGTGAGGAAGGTTAACATTGGCAGTTGTCATTAACTTCAATACATATTCAAAGTCTTCTACAAGTAGGTATAGCAAATCCTCCAAGCTAGATTGGAGTGGAGCAGTATTCCCGAGTCATATTGCTTCAATAGGGTATACTAACAAGTTTTTGCAGGCACATGCTTTTTAAAAAGCATATATTCATGCATGGCCATCTTATTTGGAAATTTAAAAAGTTGCACTGCCTAAGTGTTTTACCAGAAGGGCAATAATAGTTTATTTTTAGTTCTCCAGACTAACTAAATGTTTAGAAGCAGACCTCATGATGACTTTTCTTCCTCTCTTTCTCAACAACTAGCCTGCACTTGTTACTATCTCCCACTAAAGGAGAATTAAGGAAAGGAAACCACATCCGGTTACTCAATAGTACAACACTCTGATTCCAGTATGCTCCACTATCACTTCACTCCAAAGACAAGTAAATGTTTAAGACATTTACGCCAGTGAAAGCCTACTGATAAATCCATGATATTGCAATTTTAAATACAAAGGCTTAGCATTTCCCAGACATCCATTTGGTAGATCTGTATTCAAATCACAATGCTTCCAAAGCATTTTTGATATGTAACATCTACTATAGATTGCACAGGAATTTCTAGCTACTTTTAGCTTCCCTTTGATTCTACTGGGATGACCAGAGAAAAGGGATTATAGAAGGTTAACTCTTGTTTGAAAAGTTAACATCTGCATAGGCTCAATTGATCGAACTATCTTCTTCTGCACTATAATTTCAATGACTCCAATTCAATAAGCAATGGCTACCTACCACACGTCCATTAATAATTTGGCTACAAATACAAGGAGGAAATGTACTGAGAGGGAATATGATCTTCCAAATTATCTTTACTCCCCTTTAACTTTAGAGTGAGCCAGAATGACAGACTACGTAAAATTTGATGGGGATGCCTGCCCTTTAAAAGTGAAACATTTGCAAATAAGAATTCTGAACATTGGTTATAACGAGTACTGATGTCAATTACAAAAGAACTTAAAAAGATGGGTTTTTTCCCCTTGACTTGAGATGTGGGGAAAAAAAATCACATTTATTTCCCAACTCTAACTATCTTGATGGATAAGGGGCTTGCTATGCCATATCAGAAGGCATTAAGATTCAAATGCACGGTGTAGGACTGGAGTCAAGTGCAAGTCAGACAAGGGGCTTGAAGGTCCTTTCTCTTTGGATATGTGAACCAGTAGGTTTTTAATAATGATCTAGCAGTTTTCATGATCATTTTTTGATGCTAGAAATTACTAGATTTATCAAATCCAAGGGCTTTGAACTCATGGCTTCTGGCTGATAGTTCTAATCCCAAAATAGCAAGATCGTAAGAAATAGGAGTCATCGGCCATTCAGTCCCTAAAGCCAGTTTCACTCGATAGTTGATCTGATCGTGGCCTCAACTTCTTGTGCCCCCCCCCCCCCCCCCACCCCACCCCAACCCCCCGGCCAACCATCAAAAATCAAACTCAGCCTTAAATATATTTAATGACCCAACCTCCACTGCTTTCACTGTAAGAAAATCTCAAAAATTAACAATCCTAAAAAATTGCTCAACGCCAGCTTAAATGGGAGGCCCCTTATCTTTAAACTCTGTTCCCCCATTCTAGATTCCACACCCCCCCATCCTGAGGAAACATCTTCTCAGCATCTACCCTAAGTCCCCTCAGAATCTTATGTTTTAATAAGATCACCTCTCATTCTTCTAAACTTCAAAGAGTATAAACCTAACCTGCTCAACCTTTCCTTGTAAGGCAACCCCTTCATCCCAGAAATCAACCTAGTGAATCTTCTCTGAACTTCCTCCAGTGCCTCCTTAAATGAGGCCAAAACTGCACACACTACTCTAGGTTGGTCTTACCAATGCCCTGTACGTTGTAGAAGGACATCCTTACTTTGAAGCTCCAATCCCACACCCCCACACCCCAAATAAGGGCTAATATTCCAATTGCCGAATTACTTGCTCTACCTGCACACTAGCTTTTTGTGATTCATGCACAAGGACACCCAGATCCCTCTGTACCGCAACATTCTCTCCCCCTTTAAATATTCTGCTTTTCTATTCTCTCTCCCCTACCCGTCCCCAAAGTCATGAAACTGAATTGCTGAACACAACTGTTGTGAGTTCTGACATATCACTCGATAATCAGATTCAAAAGTACATTCATCATCAATACAGTATCTTATTCAGCACACCACCCCCTCTTTGCAACATTCAGTTAGCCTTCCAAGCTAGTAACCCAGAGTGCAGGTGAGACTCTCACTAAAATTATATTTTCAAAGCACGAATGGGCACAAAAAGGCTATTTTTTAAGATTGTGTGCAGATGGCAAAACTCAATTATAGATTTAAATCTAAGTAAAAATGATCAACTACCCTTACACAAAACCAACGGCCCACGATCAAGTGCTGAGAGTTTACTGGTTGCTATATGATTACGGTAAAGCTATACTATTCCAATTCTAATCCATTGGGAAAAGATTCAGTATTCCAAATATATGCCTAACGTTAAAAATACTCACTGAACCTCATATTTGTCTCCATATGGGGGAAGGCGAGAAGGGAGAGAAAAGAGAAACTAAATTATTTTTGTGACTACACTGCCAAGGTCCCAAAAGTCTGCACTAGCGTGTTAATCAAATACTAAAGTGTACTGAATAGTATCTGTATCAAACAAGTGCAGAGTGCAGGGAAGGCTTAAAAGCAGAAGCTCATCCGCAAATATATTTAAACAAGTAACACGCATTATTTAAGAGTGAAAGGAATTTAAAAAGTTACATTTTCGGCAACTAATTAGTAGTTGCCCGTTGAGCTAAATTTCCCTTCGCTTTGAAACGACGAACGCAAAGAAATGTTCTTGGGTTTTTTTTTAAAAAGCGCTGCTATAAATATTGCTGTGACAAGTTTATGTAACAAGTCTGGGTGCAAACATTGTATTTATCATTTAAAAATAATCAAGGTGAAAGGAGAATGTTCGAATCGTTTTGATTTTCCGATTTTTTTTAAAAAAAATCCACGTGATGGTGCTTGTTTTTTTGGCAATTAAGTTTTTTTTTGGAAAGGGACTTCTTTGTTCTGTGCTCATGGGTATTTCTGTGGTGGCAACAAACTGAACGTTAACATGTCGGTCACGCCATTGATTTACATAAAGATTCACTGCCAAAATGGAGGATATAATCCGATGAGACGACATGAAACCGGATCCAACCCGACTTCGAGAAGAGGTTTCACGGACTCGAAAATATAAGACAAAACATTCAACCTCGTCACTACGTATAAATCAAATGGTTTCCTAAGTAAATAAAAAAAGAATGGTTTCCTCCCTAGTTTGATATATAAAACTTACCACGTTGAGCAGTGTTCTTTTTTTAAAAAAAATGGACAAATGATTTTTTTCCCCCTTTTTTTAAAAAGCCAAGCATGCACAAATTTCAACTGTTTGATTTTTTTTTAAAAAAAAGGGCAGGTGAAAGCGATACCCAGCAAAACATTTACTGTACAGACAGAGAGAGAAAAGAGAGAGAGAGAGAAATACAAATTGGATAGTATTCACCTCCCATGAACTGATTTTTTTTCCGGAAGAAAAAAGTTAAAAATTAAAACAGGTAGAGAGAGAGAGAGGAAAAGAGAAAGAAAGAAAGAGAGAGAGCGAGAGAAAGAATGGCAATGTTAAAACTTATTTTTAAAAAAATAAATTTTAGAATGGTTGATATATAAGAATGTTACTCGACCTTTCGTCCCCTGCAAGCTCAGACTCTGTCATGTTTAGAACATCATTTTTGTCAACTGGGGTTGGGGGGTTGGAGAAAAGGCTTTCAAAAGCCATTTTTCCCCGCACAACAGTACAAGGCTTGAGAGAGTGTCTCACTGAGACGTTGCTGGTGTGACTGTTGATAAAAATAAATAAATAAAAATCTCACGGTAAATTTGATGAGAACAGTATTTTTTCTCTTTTTTCAGAAAAAAACACAAGAGCGTTCAATCTTACGCGAGTTCTTATTTGGTTAAACTGTTTGCGTATTGGTTCTAAAGAGTTTGATACCCCTCTTTTTCCGTCGGTTTTGTTCTTGGTGATTTTGGTTGGCGAGAGCAAAAAAAAAGGAAAATTTTCACACGCTGTGGTTATTCCTCACAAACATGGCGCTCGATGCTTTCTAGTGCAGCGATGGTGACAGGGTTCTCTACCGAATTTACACAGAGGAAACGAATGAGCCCTCGCATCCCGCCTCAACCTAGCCTGATACCCTCGTAATACCATCCCCCTCCCTCTCCCATAGGCTGCCCGCCTTTGACGGACAGCAGCCTGACCTAAGGTACATAGAGTGGTCACCCGCGCCTGATTGGCTGATCAACACATCAGTCCACCGAGGGCGGGCCGCTCAGTTCCGGTAAGCAGGTTCGGTTGATGCTGAGATCGGACGACGTTTCTGGAAGGAGAAGGGGTAAAAAAGAGTGCGCGCGGGCGCAGAGGAGGGATCCGGCGCGGGTTGATATTGATGGCAGTGCTGCGGTCATTTTAGGTACGTGGGTGGGGTCAATTAACCTTAAATCGCCCTTTGGTTCATTGCAAAAATAATGTTTTGGTTTTTAGTAGCTTCTTTCTTACTAAAGAAAACGCTTTGTCGGCGATTTTCGCATTTCGAGATAAGTTGAGCGACCTCAATTTATCTCGAAGAGCATCGAGACGTTCTGACAAAATGGCGCCGACAGGAAATGGTTTGGAGGGAGAGCAAAGGAGAAGATTTAACCTACAACATTTTATTGCCCAAATTGAGGAATATTGATCTAAGTGTTCTTACTGTTCACAGAGGTATAGCGAAAACCCGTACATTCCGTGGGTAGATGGTGATTCCTCCAAGATAATGTGTCTATATTAACCTCCTGCAAGATAAGTTTTCAATGATTAAAAAAAGCAATGTTGTTCAAAGGACAGCGGTGAATGTTCTTTAACATTTACAGGGAAATTTGGTTGAAAACTAAGGTGTGACGGATGCTTACGGTTCACAGAATAATCTGGATAATTTAGAACCCCCAAAAATATATTTTCTCTTCCTGATGGCACTGACCCTCTTGCTGCATAAAGTTAGACGGTGAAATGGCGGCCTAATTGATCGTGGAGGATATCATTACTCTGATCCCACTACAAGACAAAGGAGCAGAAGTAGGCCATTCGGCCCATCGAGTCTGCTTCGCCATTCCATGAGATCATGGCTGGTCTGATAATCCTCAACTCCACCTATCTGCCTTTTCCCCATAATCCTTGATTCCCTTACTGATTAAAAATCTGTCTATCTCAGCCTTGACTTTAATTAACAACCCAGCTTCTACAGCTCAGGACGGTAAACATTTCCACAGATTTATTACCGTCAGAGAAGAAATTCCTCCTCATTTCTGTCTTAAGTGTGTGATCCCTTACTCTGAGATTATGCCCTCTGGTCCTAGACTCTCCCACCGGGGGAAACAACCTCTCAGCATCTACCCTGTCAAGCCCCCAAAGAATCTTATATGTTTCAATAAGGTCGCCTCTCATTCTTCTAAACTCCAATGAGTACAGACCCAACCTACTCAGCCTCTCCTCGTAAGAAAATCCCTCCAACCCTGGGATCAACCTAGTCAATCTTTTCTGGATTGCATCCAATACCAATATATGTTTCTTTAGATAAGGGAACCACAACTGTTCACAGTATTCTAGGTGTGGTCTACCTAGCGCCTTGTATAGTTTTAGCAAGAATTCCCTATTTTTATACTCCATTCCTTTTGAAATAAAGGCCAACATTCCATTTGCCTTACCTATTACCTGCTGAACCTGTATTGCTAGCTTTTTGTGATTCATGCGCAAGGGCTCCCAAATCCCTCTGTGCTGCAGTTTTCTGCAGCCTTTCTCCATTTAAATAATATTGAGCTCCTCTTCTTCCTCCCAAAGTGCATAACCTCACATTTTACCACATTATATTCCATCTGCCAAGTTTTTGCACTGTCACTTAACGTGTCTATATACCTCTGTAGACTCTTTGTGTCATCCTTGCTGCTTGCCTTCCTACCTGTATTTGTGTCATCCGCAAACTTGGCAATAGTACATTCATTTCCCTCATCCAAGACATTAATATATATTGTAAATAATGGTGGCCCAGCACTGATCCCTGTGGCACTCCACTAGTTACAGGTTGCCATCCTGAAAATGCCCCCTTATCCTAACTCCCTGACTTCTATTAGTTAGGCAATCCTCTATCCATGCTAATATACTACCCCAACACCATGGGCTCTTATCTTATTAAGTAGCCTTATGTGTGGTACCTTATCGCACACGTTTTGGAAATCTTATCATCTACTGGCTCCCCTTTATCTATCTTGCTTGTTACCTCCTCAAAGAATTTGTCAGGCATGAGTTCTCCTTCATGAATCCATGTTGACTCTACTTGATTATATTATGCATTTCTAATTGCTCTGCTATTACATCCTCCGACTGTTAGCAACTGAATGATTGGGTGAGCTTATTTGTCTATTTAGGATAAATGATAACAAGAAGGCAGACGTGATGCAGAAGTTAGAAAGATAGAGATAGCCAGATGTGATTTTGAGAAGATGATGGATGTGTTAACAAGAAGAAAATTCAAGCTTATAACAAGGAAAGAAAACTCCATAAGATGCTACATTCTATCTGCTTTTGTTATGACACAGCCGATGGGAAATGCTGAGTTGTTCAAATCCTAGAGGGAGAATTGAGACAACTACCACAACAAATTTTTGCAATTTGTATGTTTCAAGATGCGGGCTTTGAATCCAGTAGTAATAAGATCACCGAGCCTTGTAGGTTATTACAAAACTAGATTAAACCCTTATTAATAAGAGAAATTATTTTAAGCACATACATATGTCTACAAATGACTACAATAATAACTTCTAAATCCTCTAATTAATCTGACTCCCAGTTACACCTCCGTTAAGGCAACAGTAAAACACACACATTTTAAAAGACCCAGGCGAAGAACCATACCCTGAACAATCCAATTCAAAGTGAATTTTCTTAACTTCAGTTCGTTGTTGACAGCAGCTTGAAGTATAGAGGATGAAGGCTTTTCAAACTTTTTAGATCTTAAAATGCCTGCCTTTACATATAGCCTTCTCTCTTTTATACATATGTTCCCCATTGAATGCAAATTCCTATTATTTTACAATGTCTTTGGACTTTACATCCCTGATGATAAAAGCTTATCCTAGTACCAATTTTACCAGTAATCTTTGGGGAAAATAGACACATTTTCTGAACTTCACCTGGCTAGGTGACACATTTCACCCCTCCTTTGAAAACAATCTAGTCTGGTTTATTTTAAAATGCAAATGTCCTTTTACACCTTACATTCTAAACTTCCTCCATGTTTATCTACTTAATATTTCAAACCTAGCTCATCTTCTAATACGTCAAAGCCTTCAGACCAGCTGCCTTTAATCCAATTAAGTCTCTCTCTCATTCACACACACACACACATATATATAGACACAGATACCACTTTTTACAATAAATTATATCTTCCTGACACTTTCCTGTATGCCTCAGAAACCGGGACAAAAGTAAAGATCTGTGGAAGAAAATAAAGGCCTTTGAAATGTGGATACTAAGACATATGATAAAAAAAATTCCACATACAGGCCATAAGACAAATGAAGAAGTATTTGAAATTGCAAAAGCAAAAAAAACTTTTAAGAATTGGCATCTGGAAAAGACTATGTTTAGTACTTTGGCCATTTGATTAGAACTGAAACCTACAGAGATCTCTTCTAGAGGGCAAAGTGGAGGGTAACGGAAAGAGGGGTTGACCTCGGCATAGTTGGATACCAGAAGTCACAGTTGTTGCAGGTGAGCTATAGTGAGGGTAGCGCAAGACAGATGAGCGTGGCATACTATGACAGCAGATCTGGCAGGAATCGTTTCAAGCAGCAGCAACATAAAGTGTTACAACTGGGATGGGAGGAATGTGCAGTTGACCTAGCCACAGATCGTACAATTAGTTTAAAAGTTTAATTCACTCACCAAAGTGACCAACTATTTATCTAGCTACTGTTAGACCCAGAATAGAAGAGACTTTAACCAAGCTTCTTTCAATAAACTCTCAATGATTGATTTTATTGTAAAACAAAACTTTGTTTTTTAAACCGGTTGCTGGTTAACACGCAATTATCATTTGGAAGTATAACTACCTATCCTTCTTAAAATTCCCCAGCATGCACACATACAAACAAAGGATAAACAGACTTTCTGCAGAGATGGGCGGTTGAACAAAAGACTTTATAAAGTTTGCAGGGTTTCGATGCTGTCGATCTGAAACACCCTCGTGTGAAGACAGATCATCAGTCTCAGTAGATGCCTGGAGGATCTCACCAATGGAGCTTTGGCGTGGAGGAAAATAGAGCCGGATCAATCCTCCTCGTCTCAGCCTCTCAGGTTTCCAAACACAGACAAGTTCTACTGAGATGAGGATTCCTAGCTGGATATTGATAACCACTCTGCTTCAGGCAAGGCAAAGAGAGTACAAGCTGGGCAGCTTCCCCCTTCTAAGTTTGTTCCCAACTGAGTTCAAAAAACAAGCTCAAAACATAAAGCTCACCATCAGGTGATTTTCAGTAAATTACCAGGCCTTTGCCTTCAAACAGTTTTTTTCATCAATTTAAGTGTTTGCCATTCAAATGGCAAATAGCTTCCACTACCTACCTCCCTCAAGTGCCTGCTGCCCAGGTGATTTCTTGGAAAAGGCATGCTTGTTCACAGTCTAAGAAGAACTTATGACCTCTTTTTAAAAAAAAAACCCAAGTCAGCTTCCAAATGTCCAAATAATGCAAAGTCCTTCCAAATCTTAGAAAAAAATACTGTCCTTGAAGATTTGGTTCTAATAAAAGCAAAAGCTTATTCAAGGCTTGAATGCTGCTTGTACATCTCTTTCCCCCAACCTCTCTTATTAGAGTGACTGTAGTCAGTGTTTCCCAAATTTAATTTTTCTTGTTTCTCAAGACACATTTTGCCAATTTTGCAACCTTTTTCATTATGTCTATGGTGTGTAAAATTATTTCTCATAATATATTCTGCTGTAATACACTCTTTTTGAGATTCGTAAAACTATAGAGCTTCTTGTCTCTTTAAATCTTGCCTTCCTTTAGCCACTAATACATGGATTGGGCAGGTTGTCTTATGAGGAAAGATTGGACAGGCTCAGCTTGTGTCTGCTGTAGTTTAGAAGATAAAGAGGTGACTTGATTGAAACCAATAAGGGGTCTTGACAGGGTTGATGTGGAGTGGATGTTTCCTATTGTAGGAGAAACTAGTACTAGGGGCCACTGTTTAAAAATAAGGGGTTGCTGATTTAGGACAGAGGAGGAAACAATTTCTGAGTTGAGTGATTGGAACTCTCTTCCTCAAAATGCAGTGAAAACAGAGTCTTTGAATATTTTTAAGGCAGAGGTAGATAGATTCTTAATGAGCAAGGGGGTGAAAGGTTATTGGGGGTAGATGGGAATTTGGAGTTGAGGTTACAATCAGATCAGCCATGATCTTATTGAATGGAAGAGCAGGCTCGCAGGGCAGAATGGCCTACTCCTGCTCCTAATTCGTATATTCATATGCCACTTTCAAGTTTTGAAAATTAAATCTAGCATAAATCAACCTTGTCTTCTCAGTCTTCGTGAAGCTTCACATCACAAGCCTTGACGGTTCACATCAGTTCAAAAGATAATCTTTTATTAACCATTTTATGCAATACAATAGGATTATGGGGTAATTAGTGGATTGAGGGTTTGCTGCACTGTCAGGTGCTGTATTTCCATTGAGGTTTAGAACTACAGTGCCTCTGACCCCTTAAGTAGATGTAAAAAGTCTTTAACAACTACTTAAGGAGGCAGAGGTGAGTTCCAAACATACAAATTTGAAGCAGTCAAGAATCTATCTAACTCAGCTTTAAAAATGTTCAGTACACTCTCTGAGGAAAGAGAATTCCACAGACTAACGACCCTCTTAGAGAAAAACACTCTCCTCCTCTCTGTCTTAAATGGGAGACCCCTAATTTTTAGATTTTTTCCCTTAGTTCTAGTCTCTCCCCTAAGGGGAAACAGTGGGCAGAATTTTCCCAAATCTGCACTAAGTGCGGTAGCAGGCAGGCAAAATGGCGTTCCACCCACCGATGGCGGGCTTTCATGCTCTCATTTGCCCGCCCGCCATCACCCTGCAGTTGCGTCATGCCGGCCGCCATGCTTAAAAGGCAGCCGCCAGCACAGCGCTCATCACCACCAGCTCACCACCACTGCCCAGGAGACATGGCCAACAAAGGAAAAAAGACCACAGCCCTCTGTTTCAACGATGGGTCCCTCGAGCGACTACTGGATGATGTGGAGGCCCACCAGGATGTCCTGTATCCCTGCTTTGACTGCAGGTAGGGCAGCAACGTGATCAATCCAGCTTGGGAGGCGGTGGCAGTGGTGGTCAGCGCCAATGCCCTTCAGAAGAGGACAACCACCAAGTGCCACAAGAGGATCAGTGATCTCCATTCCGCTAGGGTAAGTCACTCTTCTCATCACTCTCAACTCTCTCACCCTCAAAACCATCATACATCCACAGGGCTTTCACTCACTGCCAGTTCAAGGGACATCACTATTCACTCTCTCTCACTCAATGTCATTGTCCTGATCCCGTCCATGGGACCACTCACCACCCACAAAGGCCAGGCATACTTACCTTTTAGCCTGGCAAGCGTCCTGCTTATACATTCTCCATCTCTATCCATGCAGGACAAGCTGGCACAAAGCAAGAGAGAGGTCGCAGACTGGTGGCGGAATTAAGATTAAACAGGTTAGGACTTTATTCCTTGGAGCGTAGAAGAATGAGGGGAGATTTGATAGAAGTTTACAAAATTATGAGGGGTATAGACAGAGTAAATGCGAGTAGGCTCTTTCCACTTAGATTAGGAGAGATAAACACGAGAGGACATGGCTTTAGGGTGAAAGGGGAAAGGTTTAGGGGGAATTTCTTCACTCAGCGTGGTGGGAGTGTGGAACAAGCTGCCATCTGACGTGGTAAATGCGGGCTCACTCTTAAGTTTTAAGAATAAATTGGATAGATACATGGATGGGAGAGGTCTGGAGGGTTATGGACTGGGTGCAGGTCAATGGGACTAGCGGAATAATATTTCAGCACAGACTAGAAGGGCCGAATGGCCTGTTTTTCTGTGCTGTAGTGTTCTATGGTACTAAGAGGTCGCAGACCGGTGGCGGAATGCCTGAAATCAAGGTCCTCACGGACTTTGAAAACAGAGCCATCCAGCAGGCCGGCCACAATCTAGACTGGTCCTGTGCTGGCAATGAGGTTGGCGCTGCTCTACCAAGTGAGGATCCAGCAGTGCAACATTCATCAGACGTGAGTGATGTGTCCACTTTCACAGGCCACTGCCATGCATTAATTATCTCTCTTTACTTTCACAGGCACATCTGCCAAACAGCCAACGAGTCCATGACCCAGGATCTCCGATCAAGCTCCAAAGAGGAATCTGGAGACACCCTCCCTGAAGTCCCATCACAGCGCTCGCCCGCACCTTCCACCAACGCAGAGGCACACACCTCGGTGGGAACTAGCTTTAGAGTAGTCCAGGGATCACAATCTGGTGAGCACATCACACTGATCCACAGCAGGAGGCGGCAGGGACTTCCCAGGTGTCCAGTACCCTGAGAACTGCTGGAGGCCAGAGATTTGCTGAGTCCGAGTCAGGTGACGAGCTTCTGGACTTAGTCATGTCACAGTTAATGGAGCTGCAAAAGGCAAGCTGGGGAACATCAGGGAGGGATGTCCGCTGCACTCCTCAGATTGCAAGGCACAATGGAGGAATCCATCCGCCTTCAGGCTGAGGTGATAGTGCCGGCATACCAAAGCACTGAGGTCAACAGTAGGATGGCTGCTACCCTGGAGACCTTGGTCCAGGACTTTGCTCCTGCACTGCTGCACAGACTCAACTCCATCGCTGATGCAATAGTTGGCCTCCAACAGTGTGGATGCGAGAGGGGTGCAAGGCAGCTTGATCTCCCTGCTCCTCAAGGAGTAGGCCTGGGGCCCCCAGCCACCCTTAGGGAGGAGGATCAGCAGATGCACACTCCGGGCCTATCCATCCAGGTGACTCCGAGAGTGTCTGGCCCATCCGACTCCCCATTTCCTGTGTCTCAGCAGCTCCAGCTCCACAGGCCGGAGAGGGTGCCACTGCCACAGATCATGACCCTGAAAGCAGGCCGGGGTCCTCCAAGTCTCAGCCCTCCAGAGGACGCCCGCCAAAGTCATCACAGGGCATCGCAGTCAACAGGCTGCCTCCACCTCCGCTGTGGATGTCCGGGGAGCATCAAGACGTCTTGGCAGGGTTAGGAAAGTTGAGGAGAATTAGTTGCACAGCCTGGGCACGGGTGTAAATCACTTGTACATACTGTTCACTATTGTCAATAAACTGCCAAGAATATCTTCCTGCCTATGGCTCCTGGTTCTGATGAGTAGTGTTCTTGTCACTCAGATTTGAAATCTTTCTGCACAAGATAAAGGCAGGTGTCTTAGTCTAGGGCCTCTTCCCTGTGCTCTGCAGCCTTCAGACCAAAGTGATGGTCCATCCTCACACTCCCTGAAAACATTACTAATGCCTGCACCTCGGCGGTGCTTGTCATTGCTGCCAGAATGTAATGGGCAGGTGCAACAGAGTTCTCTCATTCTCTCTGTGTGCTCTCAGCACCTTTTTAAGGAGGGGCTGGGCTCCATGTCTTCAGCATCTGTGACCACTGATGCTGTGCTCCAGCTCCTGAAGGGTTCAGGTGCTGAAGACGGACAAAGCATCAGATGCTTTTAAAGTTTCATGGCTGCATCTCTATGATATGACCCTGATTACGGAGCGTAAGTGAGCTGTCCTTGGCCAGACAGGAATCAGATTCTCAGAGGCTATGTGAAGATTCATGAAGTGTCCTCACTGCACGTTGCCATCATCCTCTTTAAACAAGCGACTATTAGGGCCTCCACTGCACCTCCACGACAGGAGCATTCTCACAAAGGGTATTCGCGCTGCCATAAGCCAGACTGGAGTTCACAGATGCGATGTGAGAATCTATGGGGTCACCTCACTGCATATCATCATCTTCCTCCACAAATCTAGCAGCTATGAGGGCCTCCTGAGTGCGCCTGCCTCGTCTAGCCAGTGTGAGGGCCTCATCCCCGTCATCGTTGCATCCAAGGATCTCCTTACGTTCATCCCTGTCGGCGGTGTCCTCATCAGAGGAGAGATACGGCTCCTCCATCTCCTCCTCTGCCAGCTTGTCTCCCCGTTGGAGTGCCAGGTTGTAGAGGGCGTAGCAAACGACAATGATGCATGACACCCTCTGCAGACTGTATTGCAGGGCTCCACCAGACTGGCCCAGACACCAGAACCTCATCTTCAGCATATCGATGGCCTGCTCCGCCAAGGTGCAAGCTGCAGCATGAGCCTCACTATACCTTCGCTCTGCTGTAGTATGAGACCACCACATGGGTGTCATCAGCCATGGCCTCTGCCAGTAGCCCTTGCCCCTGAGGAACCATCCCTGCAGCTTCATCTTTGGGAGACTCCAGGGATCTGTGACCGACTGAGGATGTAGATGTCGTGCACCCTCCCTGGAAACCATGCGCACACTTGCAGGATGTGTTTCTGGTGGTCGCATACCAGCTGCACATTCAGTTATCCCTTGCGGTTGATGTGGTCCACCGTGTGAAGCGACGGAGACCTGAGTGCCACATGGGTGCTGTCAATCACACCCTGCACCTGTGGGAATCCGGAGAATTTGTTGGCCCTTGCATCCTGGCTGCCCCAGTTCAGGGTGAAATGCACAAAGTTGTGTGCCCTCGAAGATGGTATCTGTGACCTCATGGATGCATTTGTGGGTGGCGGCTTGTGATATCCCACAGATATCACCTGTGGAGCCCTGAAAGAAACCACTTGCATAGAAATTGAGCACCGCGGTCACTTTCACAGCCACTAGCAGTGGATGCCCTCCATGTCCCCTTGACCCCCAGCCCTGCAGTAAGTGGCAGATGTGAGCGACCAAGTGCCTAGACGTGCAGTCATCGGCAACACTGGTCCTCGGCCATCTGCAGGAACGGCAGGTGGCGGCTGTGGGGAGGTCTGGAGCGCTTGGTAGCACTCTGGTGCCTCTGCATTGTTTGCATGGGCGCACAGTCTAGGAGCCTGACCCCAATCATGTCAATGTGGCTGCGCCTGAACTGTCTCCGTTGCAGAGGAATGGTCAGTTTATACAAGTGTCCCTACTGCGTAGCCACCTGCCTTGTCTACCCTGTCCCCCCAACTCAATTTTTTGTACATGGGATCCAACGCCAGGGCAGCAGTTGCCCTCGGACACCCCCCAACAACAGTCACCTCCGTGGCAGGGCGGCACTTCACCCCAGCACCCCTAAAGTCTGCAAAGCAACAGGCAACTCTGGCGAGCTCCACAGAACAATGCTGTTCACTCACCTCCAGTTCCCCCAGAGTGAAGGCCACCAAGTGCATGTTGCCTGTGTGCTGTTGTGAAACACGTTGTCGTCCTTTCCCACCAACGTGGATGGAAGATCCAGTGGGGGTCCAAGAGCCTGGCAGAATGGCCATTTAATGATATGCTGATGTATTACAATGAGGTCCCTGACGACTGTTGGCGGGAAACGCGGCCCGCCATCGGCGGGCTAAGCAGACGACCACAATCTGCCTTCCTGCCGTTGTGAAACACATTGCACCACATTGTCCACGCACGCCACCTATCACGCCCACCATCAGTGGGCATGGAAAATTCCGCTCATCTCCGCATTCACACTGTCAAGTCTCAGGACCTTATATTTCAATAAGATCACATCTCATTCTTCTAAATCTAATGGATACAGGCTTAACCTGTCCAACTTTTCCTCATAAGGCAATACCTTCATCCTAGGTATCAACTTAGTGAACCTTCTCTGCACTGCTATTGTAATTATATCCTTTCTTAAATAACAAGACCAGAACTGTACACAGTACTCCAGATGTGTTCTCAGCAAGACCCTGTACAACTATAGCAAAACATCTCTACTTTTATATTCCATTCCACTTGCAATAAACAACAATATTCCATTTGCCTTCCTAATCACTTGCTGTACCTACATACTAACTTCTTGTACCAGGACATACAGATCCTTTTGTACCGCACTGGGACCTGAAAAGCATGAATCTAAAAACTGGTTCTTTTAATGAAGGGAAGAACTGTACGGGTATCTAACGTTAACCTCCGTGCAAAGATTATGTACCAACCATTAAATTATGTTGAGACCAGATCTGAACAGTGATCCGTCTGGCTGAACTTGTTCTCACACTGAACAATTTCTCCTTTAACTCCTCTCACTCCCTCCAAATAAAAGGTGTGGCTATGGGTACCCGCATGGGCCCCAGCTATGCCTGTCTCTTTATGGGGTATGTGGAACATTCCTTGTTCCAGTCCTACTCTGGCCCCCTCCCACAACTCTTTCTCCGGTACATCGATGATTACTTCGGTGCTGCTTCATGCTCTCGTCAGGACCTGGAAAAATTTATTAATTTTGCTTCCAATCTCCACCCCTCCATCATTTTCACATGGTCCATCTCTGACACTTCCCTTCCTTGACCTTTCTGTCTCAATTTCTGATGATAGACTGTCCACCAATATCCATTACAAGCCTACCGACTCCCACAGCTACCTCGACTACAGCTCCTCACACCCCGCTTCCTGTAAGGACTCCATCCCATTCTCTCAGTTCCTTCGCCTCCGTCGCATCTGTTCTGATGACGCTACCTTCAAAAACAGCTCCTCTGACATGTCCTCCTTCTTCCTTAACCGAGGTTTTCCACCCACGGTCGTTGACAGGGCCCTCAACCATGTCCGGCCCATATCCCACGCATCCGCCCTCATGCCTTCTCCCTCCCAGAAACATGATAGGGTCCCCCTTGTCCTCACTTATCACCCCACCAGCCTCCGCATTCAAAGGATCATCCTCCACCATTTCCGCCAACTCCAGCATGATGCCACCACCAAACACATCTTCCCTTCACCCCCCCCTGGCGGCATTCCATAGGGATTGTTCCCTCCGGGACACCCTGGTCCACTCCTCCATCACCCCCTACTCCTCAACCCCCACCTATGGCACCTCCCCATGCCCACGCAGAAGATGCAACACCTGCCCCTTCACTTCCTCTCTCCTCACCGTCCAAGGGCCCAAACACTCCTTTCAAGTGAAGTAGCATTTCACTTGCATTTCCCCTAACTTAGTCTACTGCACTCGTTGCTCCCAATGCGGTCTCCTCTACATTGGAGAGACCAAACGCAAACTGGATGACCGCTTTGCAGAACACCTGCGGTCTGTCCGTAAGAAAGACCCAAACCTCCCTGTCGCTTGCCATTTTGACACTCCACCCTGTTCTCTTGCCCACATGTCTGTCCTTGGCTTGCTGCATTGTTCCAGTGAAGCCCAACACAAACTGGAGGAACAGCACCTCATCTTCCGACTAGGCACTTTACAGCCTTCCGGACTGAATATTGAATTCAACAACTTTAGATCTTAAACTCCCCCTCCCCCCTTCCCCACCCCGTTTCTTCCCCCTCCCTTTTTTTTCAATAATTTATATAGATTCTTCTTTCCCCACCTATTTTCATTATTTTTAAATCTACAACTAATACGTTGTTAGTCCTTCCACCCCACCCCCACTAGAGCTGTACCTTGAGTATCCTGCCATCCATTCTTAATTAGCACTTTTCTTAGATAATATCACCACCTTCAACACCTCTTTGATCCTTTTGTCTGTGACATCTTTTGATTATCTGCTCCTATCACTGCTTGCTTATCCCTACAACCACCCCACCCTCAACTTCTCTCTCCCCCCGCCCCCCACCTTAGACCAGCTTATATTTCACCTCTCTCCTAACTATACTTCAGTTCTGCCGAAGGGTCATGAGGACTCGAAACGTCAACTGTTTTCTTCTCCACCGATGCTGCCAGACCTGCTGAGTTTTTCCAGGTAATTCTGTTTTTGTTTTGGATTTCCAGCATCCGCAGTAGCTTTTAGCTTTTTGTTTTTATCTCTGAACAGTGATACCTCGGTAGTTGCTTCACAGCAAGTATTTTCTTGGCTCAGTTGTTACCGCTTACATTTGAGCCATGTGGTTTGAGTACGATGTAGCCTGGTGATGTAGTAGTGAGGATGTGTTAGTGTTAGAGCAGCTGTCATTTGGATAACAAGGCTGTTCATGTGGATGTTCAATTCACAATTACTGCTCCTAGTGTCCTAGCTAAGAGATACGGCATTTGAGGGTATTATAGGATTGCCAAACATATATTAGGTGTGGAACAAGTGGTAATATTATAGCGATGGTAGCTCTCACTCTTGATCACACACATACAAAATACTTCTCCAGCCTACCGGAGTTGACACAACAGCAGAGTCAGTATTCTTCACAGAACTTTTCATCCCTACCAAGGAGGTAACTTTTAGCATAGGCCTTTGATTAACCATTCCTGGCCATAAAAATTTGGGATCTCGTGTTACATATCTAAACACCTGCCTGAGGTAAAATTAGCTATTTGTCCTTACAAAAGATAAGCAGATAGTCACGAGAAAATATAATGAACAAGTGATTGGCATGAAATACTTGCTGACCCCTAGAGATAAGACCTATAAGCGGGTACCCGGGAAGGGAAGGATGGAGCGAATGGCAGACGCTTCACAAGGTGGATACGTGCTATCTTCGGCTTAACACTATGGTCAGCTTGAGAGACAATCGTGTGGAGGAGACTGTTGTGCGGACCTCCAAGACCAAGCTATTTCATTCCATCAGTCAGTTTATCCAATCTGGGACTGGCAAACCATCCTTACCTGTTAAAGGTCATATGCATACTTTTTCTGATCATGTCTTATGTGTCAACTACTGCTGTGTCATTCCTCAATAAACTGCTTGTAACCCCTCAATTCTTGAGTAATCTGTGACCACACACCCCCGCCACCCAAACAAATCTCAGTGATGTAAAAATTGGGATAATAGAAGTAAGGGCTAAACAAGCCTTGGCCTGTGAGAATCCAGAAAATTTTGAGAGGACATTTCAAATAGATGAAACCATGAGTACATGGCATTAGTATTTTACAAGAAACAGTTGATAGATAGCTTGAAAGAAAGCAGACACACCTGATGTAAAAGACATCCAAAAAGTTTTCAGAGAATGCAGTGGAGATTGTGCTTGCACACTTGGTAAAATGTTCAGAAGCACAAGCTGAAACTTTAAAAGTTGCCTACAAAGCACATGTATGCCTTGCAGTTAAATAAAAACAACAAATTGAATGGATAGGTAAATTACAAAAAGCAAATGGCAGTTGGCAGGAGAGCATGGCCATCTTGCTAAATCAACTATGCTGGGAACATGAAGCACTGGATGGATTTTTTTTACCTGGAAGAAGCTAGAGCAAATACTAGAACAGAATATCAATATTAATAACTAACATTACTCTCCCAATGCCACCAAAAAGTAAATTAGTTGACCATTCATCTGATGTCAGCAAAACGATCATGAAGTTGTCTTGATTGCAGTTTATCCACAACAGTGATCACACTTCTAAGCTATTGACTGTGAAGCACATCCTTTTTCGCAAAACAACAAAGTAACAGTGGTAGGTGGCTGTCTCACTGATTCTATTTAAGTTACAAAATTATTCAATTATAATCATTCTGATTCTCCACTATTAGCATTTAGGAACTTGGTTGGAGCTTACTAGTGTGTTGTAGCTCATTCCTTCATTTCTGAAAATTGCTAATAAATTTGAAAGCCTGGCAGTGTTACGTTCAGTTGTTTTATTCTGTTTGTTTCAAGTCGGGACCACTGATTCGCATATGCATGAACTACTTAGGATCATATGTGTGGCGTCTTTTCCTGACCTTTCTACTAGCCTGTGTTCAAGGGTTATGGGGAAAAGGCAGGAAAGTGGACTTGAGGATTATCAGGTCAGCCATGATCTCATTGAATGGTGGAGCAGACTTGCTGGGCCGAACGGCCTACTTCTGCTCCTACGTCTTATGGTGAGACCATTCAATGCTCTTGGCAACTGAACTAGTTGTTCAGTACTACTAAGAATTTTGTGAATTCTGATACTTGGTAAAACATGATGACCGATATAACTGGGAGTTTAAAGCATTATAGAGGAAGGCAACAAATTTCTTAATTATTAATGGCAGGAAAGTATACCATATTTATTTTCTCCCTTGATGGACTAGTTCCTTTGGCTGACGAGGAGTATCAGTCACCCAGGGGGGTGTACTCTACCTATAGTGAGGAAAATAACACAACAGTTCTATATCAGAAACCTGTTTTTAAAAAAAAGTATAATGAGATATTCACTCATTGATGCCTGGAATGAGTGGGTTGTTTTATGAAGAAAGGTTGGACAGGTTGGCCTTGTTTCCACTGGAGTTTAGAAGAGTGAGGAGTGATTCGGTTGAAGTATATAAGATCCTGAATGGCCTTGATAAAGTGGATGAGGAAAGGATGTTTCTTCTTGTGGGTGAGTCCAGAACTAGGGGGCACTGTTTTAAAATTAGGGGATGCCCTTTTAGGACAGAGATGAGGACGATTTTTTTCTTGGAGGGTTATGCGACTTTGGAACTCTCTGCCTCAGAAGGGGTGGAAAAAGGATCATTGAATAGTTTTAAGGCGGAGGTAGATAGATTCTTGTTAGGCAAGGGAATCAAAGGTTACCAGGGTTAGATGGCAACGTGGAAATCAGAACACAAGACGATCAACCATGATCTTATTGAATGGTGGAGCAGGCTCGAGGGACCAAATGGTGGTCTCCTGTTCCTATTTTATATGTTCTTATATTCATCAAGCTTAAACCAGCCACCATTGTGATGATTATTGGCCATTGTTTTGATTTGTGCAGAATATCACAATGTGAAAGGATGGTTGTCATGAAGCTATTAATGTATATAATGTTATTGGAATTTTTTTTTTAAGAGGTTTAGTCTGTGGGTGTGTCTTAATTGGATTAAAGCCAGCTAGCCTGGGTGCTTTGATGTATAGTAGTTTTGCGATGTAGACAGAGAGGTAAAGGTGTATTTGCATTTTGCTGAATAGAGCATTCAGGAGTGGGAGTGAAATCTTGCACCTAGCAAGGAGACACTAATCAATGTTTATATTACTAATAAAATTGGTACTATGAAAGGGGTTTTATTGTTAGAAGAGGTGGAGTTCAAAGGGCCTGATGATACAATGAGAATTTACATTCAAAGAGAAGCGCTGGGTATAACAGAAGGGAGCTTTTGTGTGTACAGGGTGGAGGCATGTAACATCAAAGCAGTTGAAAGCCTATAACTGTCTGCAAAGGAACCAAAGTGAAAGGAACTTCATTTTGAATTTGTACGGTGACAATGCTTTGCCTAGTGTCTGCTTAAAGTCTATGGGTTGTTGTTGCCTTAGTGGAGATTAGTTTGGGAATTTGTTGAAAAGTTATGATAGTAGTAATTTGTAGCCATGTGTATGTGTTTAGTTTGCGTAAGTTAATAAATGTCTCATGTAGTTTGATATAAAAACCTCTTGAGAACTGGTGGTCTTATTCCCGAATTTAGAGCTGCAACTCAAAACATACCACTTGAAAATATAGGTTATGTCAGTTGTTTAAAGTTTCCCTCTGGGATTTTAAATAACAGGCTTTACAAGCTGCTCTGTCATAACAATGGCACTTATCCAGGGAACAGTACAGTCGAATTAATTAAGAGGAATCTTCATCAATTTTTGTGCTTGTGCTTCATGGTTACCTTAATAGTGTCCTGTGTTTACTGCCACATTTTATTGTGCAGACTGACAGCATGGTTACTATGACCTGGCCTACTCAGCACTGACTCTTTAGTAACACCAGTGCTACATATGAATTAAGAGCAGGAGTAGGCCACTCAGCCCCTCCAACATGTTCCATCATTCAATAAGACCATGGCTGATCTGATTGTAACCTTGACTCCATATTCCCACCAACACCCGATAACCGTTCACTCCCTTGCTTTTACGAATCTATGCACCTCTGCCGTAAAAATATTCATAGACTCTGCTTCCATCGCCTTTTAAAGAAGAGAGTTCCAAAGGCTCAGGACGCTCTGAGAGGAAATAATTTTTCCTCATCTGTCTTAAATGGGTGACCCCTAGTTCTAGATTCTTCCACAAGAGGAAACATCCTCTCCACATCCACCCTGTCAAGACCCTTCAGAATCTTAAAGTTTCAATCAAGTCACCTCTTACTCTTAACTCCAACGGATACAAGCCTAGCCTGTCCAACCTTTTCTCATAAGACAACCCGTCCATTCCAGGTATTAGTCTAGTAAACCTTCTTTGAACTGCTTCTAATGCATTTACATCCATCCTTAAATAAGGAGACCAGTACTCCAGATGTGGCATCACCTATGCCCTATATCCATTTGTAGCCTCCTTATGCCCTCTTCACAACTTACTTTCCTACATATCTTTGTGTCATCAGAAAATTTAGCAACCATATCTTTTGATCCCTTCATACAAGTCATTTAGATAAATTGTAAGAAGTTGAGGCCCCAGCAATGATTTGTGGCACACCTCTTGACACATCTTACCAACCAGAAAATGAACCATTTATGCCTTCTCTGTTTCCTGTTAGCTAGCCAATCATCTTCTATCCATGCCAATATGTTACCCCCTACACTATGAGCTTTTATCTTCTGCAATAACCTTTGATGTGGCAGCTTATCAATTGCTTTTTGGAAATCTAAATACAGTACATCCACTGGTTCCCCTTTATCCATAGCACATGTTACTTCTTCAAATAACTTCAATAAATTAGTTAAACATGATTTCCCTCTCTCAAAACCATGTTGATTCTGTTTGATTACCTTGAATTTATCTAAGTGCCCTGCTGTAATGTCTTGAGCTTCCAACATTTTCCCTATGACAGATGTTAAGCTAATTGGCCTGTAGTTTCCTGCTTTCTGTCTCCCTCCCTTTTTGAATAAAGGAGTTACATTTGCTGTTTTCCAATCTAATGGAACCTTCCCCGACTCTAGAGAATTTTGGAAAATTAAAACCAATGCATCAACAATCTCATTAGCCACTTCTTTTAAGACCTAAGATGAAGTCCATCAGGACCCGGGGACTTGTCAGCCCACATCTCCAACAATTTGCTCAGTACCACTTCCCTGGTGATTGTAATTTTCCTGAGTTCCTACTTTCCTTCCATTTCCTGATTTACAGCTATTTCTGGGATGTTACTTGTATCCTCTAGTGAAGAGTGATGCAAAACATGCTGTTCAATTAATCTGCCATCTCCTTATTTTCCATTATTAATTCACCAGACTCACTTTTTATAGGACCAACACTCACTTTGTTAACTCTTTTCTTATTTAAATATCTATAGAAAATCTTACTATCTGTCTTTATATTCTAGCTACTTTCTCATATCTTTTCTTTCCTTATTAATCTTTTAGTCATTATTTGTTGCTTTTTATATTCTGTCCAGTCTTCTGACTTGCCATCCACCTTTGCGCACTTATATGCTTTTTCTTTAAGTTTGATACCGTCTTTAACTCATTTAATTAACCACGGATGATGCGTCCTCCCCTTGGAGTCTTTCTTTCTTGTTGGAATGTATCTATTCTGTGTACTCTGAAATATCCCCTTAAATGTCTGTCACTGCATCTCTATTGACCTATCCCTTAACCTAATTTGCAGTTTACTTTAGCTAGCTCTGCTTTTATGCCCTCATAATTATCCTTATTTATGTTTAAAATATTAGTCTTAGACCCACTTTTCTCTCCCTAAAACTGAATATAATACTCAATCATATTATGATCACTGCTATGTAGGGGTGCCTTCACTTTGGGGTCATTAATCGTTTCTCGTTGCACAATACCAGGTCTAGTATAGCCTGGTCTCTGGTTGGCGCCAGAACATGCTGTTCTAAGAAACTATCCCATAAACATTCTACAAATTTCTCATCTAGGCTACCTTTGCTGATCTGATTTTTCCAGTCTATATGTAGATTATAATCCCCCATGATTATCGCTGTACCTTTCTGATAAGCTCCCATTATTTCTTCCTTTATATGCTGTCCTGCCATGAGGTTACTTGTTAGGGGGCCGGTACACAACTCTCACAAGTGACTTCTTACCTTTACCATTTGTCATCTCTACCCAAACTGCTTCTACATCCTGGTTTCTTTAACTTAGGTCATCACTCTCTATTGTGCTAAAACCATCATTAATTAAAGATCCACCCCTCCACCTTTTCCTAGCTTTGTATCCTTCCTAAATGTCATGTACCCTTCAATATTTAGGTCCCAATCTTTGTCATCCTGCAGCCATGTCTCTGTAATGACTATCAGAGCGTACTTATTTATTTCTATTTGCACTATCAGTTCATCTGTTTTGTTTCAAATGCGACTTGCAGCCTTATCTGCTTATTTACTCTTAGATTTGTACTCTGTCCCTTCTGTTTGTTATTTCCAATGTTAATACCTTTCTCTCTTGCCTTGTCTCTATTCTTCAGTTTACCACATCTTCCCAAATTTGACCCCTTGCCCCCACTATTTAGTTTAAAATCCTCTCTACTTCCCTAGTTACTCAGCTTGCGAGAACGCAGGTTCTGGCAATATTCAGGCGTAGACCGTCCCCATGGTACAGCCTCCACTTTTGCCAGTACTGGTCCCATGAACCAGAACTCACTTCTCCCACGCCAGCCTTTGAACCACACATTCATCTCTCTCTCGTTTTATTTACCCTATGCCAATTTGCACGTAGCTCAGATATAATCCAGAGATTATTACCTTTGAAGTTTTGCTTTTTAATTTAGTGCCTAGCTCCACATATTGACCAAGCAAAACGTCTTTCTTAGTTCTCCCTATGTTGTTGGTACTTACATGGACCACAACGACTGGATTCTCCCCCTCCCACTGCAAATTCCTCTGCAGCCCTGAGCAGATATCCCAAACCCTTGCACTGGGCAGATAACACAGCTGTTTACTGTGGAGAGCAGTGTCTATTATTATGACACAGCCAATGGTAAAGGCTGAGTTGTTCAGACCCCAGATGGAAACTTGAAACAACTGTCGTAGCCCATTTTTGCAATTTGTATGTTTTGAGATGCAAGCTTTTATTCAGTAGTAATAAGGCAATCGGGTCTCGAGGTTTTTTTATAAAACTATATTAAACATTTATTAATAAAAGAAAGATTGTAAGCACATATGTCTTCAAAATTACTACTATAATAACTACAAAAATCCTCTAATCTGACTCTCAGTTATACCCCCGTTAAGGAAACAGTAAATCTCATAGATTTAAACAGTCACCTGGCAAAGCACACCCTGGATAGTCGCATTCAAAATGAGTTTCTTTCAGCTCTGGGTCCTTGCAGACAGCAACTGGAGGCTTCCCACACTTGTTGGATCTACCTTGCACACAATGTCCTATTTCCTTTATACATATCTTTCCCTTTGAATGTAAATTTTCCATTGTATCACTAGGCTTTTAATTTTACTTCTTCTAACAATAACATCCCTTCATCCCACCAATTTTATTAGTCAGCTGAAAAAATAAACACATTGCTTGGCATCTTCTAGCTAGGTGTAAGATTTCACCCGCAGCTTTGAATGGTTTCTTTTAACAAATGCAAATTTGCACTTTACCTTCTACCTTCCTTATGTTGACCTAATTAACATCTCAAAACTACTATACATCAGACTAGCTGGCTTTAATCCAATTAAGACCACACACAGACACAGACTCCACTAGAACTCTATTTTAAAAAATAATTTGCAATAACATTATAGATATTAATATCTCTTCATGACACCATGCCCATGACTATACTGTCCCCTACTACTCCTGCATTCCTTTTTGCACCCGTCCACTTGATCAGCTTCCTGTACCATGGTACCATGATCAATCTGCTCATCCACCCTGCAGACCTCGCTTTTGTCCACACATGTTGTAAGCACCTCATATGTTTTTAAGAATTGCAAAGTCTAAGATTCCTCCACTACTGTGTGCTCAGTCCCTTTACCTTACTCACTCATAATCCTCCAGTCCCTCACCGCTGACCAAAACAGACGACCCTATTCTAAGGGGTGTGACCATCTCCTGGTACAAAGTGTTCCGGTATTTCTCCCAGTCCCTGATGTTGCGCAGTGTCTGCAGTTGGGCATCCAAATCAATAATCCTGATCCAAAATTCCTCTAGTTGCTTATACTTCCTGCAGATGTGTTTGCCCTGGATCATATTGGCGCCCAGGAGCTCCCACATTCCACAGTTGTAACACAATACCTATCCTGCCATTGTTACTTAGGTTATTTAGTTAATTTAATTTAATTACTTTCTTAATTAATTAGAATTATTCTATGTATATTACAAGTTACTGTACTTATTAAATGCCGGTACCACCTTCAGCTAAGAGTTACATGCTCTAATTGGCTCCTTCCGCTGCACCAAACTATCAAAAAAGTACAAAAGATTAACTGCTCTTTGAAAGACCAACAGAAATGGCTCACAATGATTAAGATAAAACAGTCTGGGCCTGGCCAGGGCCATTCAGCTCCTGACCTCATTACAGCCTTGGTTCAAACATGGACAAAAGTACTAAACTCCAGAGGTGAGGTGACTACCCTTGACATCAAGGCAGCGTTTAACTTAATGTGGTATGAAGGCGCCCTAGCAAAACTGTAGTCAATGAGAATCAGGAGGAAAACCCTCTGCTGGTTGGAGTCATACCTAGCACAAAGAAAGGTGGTTGCAGGTCAATCATCTCAGTTGCAGGACATCACTGCAGGAGTTCCTCAGGGTAGTGTCCTAGCCCCAACCACCTTCAGCTGCTTCGTCAATGACCGTCCTTCCAAATTAAAGTCAGAAATGGGGATGTTCGCCGATGATTGCACAATGTTCAGCACCATTCGCGACTCCTCAGATACGGAAGTGGTCTACATCCAAATGCAGCGAGGCCTGGACAATATCTAGGATTGGGTTGACAAGTTGCAAGTAACATTTGGGCCACACAAGTGCCAGGCAATGACCATCTCCGACAAGAGAGAATCTAATGAACACCCCTTGACATTCAATGGCAGTACCCACATTGAATCCCCTACTATCAACACCCTGGGGGGTTTCCATTGAACTGAAACTGAACTAGCCATATAAATACTGTGGCTACAAGAGCAGTTCAGAGGCTAGGAATCCTGTAGTGAGTAACTTACCTCCTGACTCCCCAAAGCTTGTTCACCATCTATAAGGCACAAGTCAGGAGTGTGATGGAATGCTCTGCACTTGCCTGGATGAGTGCAGCTCCAACAACACTAAGCTTGACATCATCCAGGACAAAGCTTGATTGGCACCCCATCCACAAACATTCACTCCCTCCACCACTGATGCACAGATGGTAAAAACTGCTGCCAGCACAAGATACACTGCAAGCCACTTTAGACAACATCTGCCAAACCCTCGTGCACTACCATCTAGAAGGACAAGGGTAGCAGATACTTGGGACTACCAGCTGGAAGTTCCCCTCCAAGCCACTCACCATCCAGACTTGGAAATATATCACTGTTCCTTCACTGTCGCTGGGTCAAAATCCTGGAACTCCCTCCCTAACAGTACTGTGGGTGTACCTACACCACATGGACTGTAGCGGTTCAAGAAGGCAGCTCACCACCACCTTCTCAAGGGAAATTGGGGGTTGGCAATAAATGCTGGCCTAGCCAGCAATGTCTACATCTCATAAATGAATTAAAAAAAACTCACGGATTGTCTCAGTTGCTGTGGTGGAATTTTTCACAGCTGTCAAAATGTGAACAGAGTTTTCAGAGCAGGTTGTTGTATATGGATAAGCCTGACGCATCTTCAGTGAGATGGAAGCTCTTAATAAAAAACGTTTTCAGCATTGTAGTTATTGAACATCAACCTGGCAGGAAAAAGCCTCAAGGAAGTGCTGTGTAATTGTAATTTTGAGTCAACACAATGTAGTGGCGGCATATGCATCAATGAGTGTCCTTTCCACTTGTTTTTTTTTCTGTTAAGGGGTAAAAGCAGATCTAGTTTAGTGTTAACTCTGCTGCCTCTTGAAGACGCAGCATAGAAATAATAGCTGAAGTAATCTTAAATAAAAAGAGTTCTCTATTCATACACCCGGCCATGTTATCAAACGCGACTAGATATCCAGACATGTGAAAACACCGAGGACATAGGAGCATACAAAAAGTAGTTCTGACACAGAGGACAAAGGGGCATCCAAAAGTAGTCCTAAACACAGGAACCAAAAAATCTAGAGTACAAAATAGTAACAGAACCCTAAAGCTCATGGGGAAGAAGGAAAAGATGTAGTCATCTGATAACTACTCATACACATCCTCGTGGCTGGTTTCAGAGGACTGTTTGAAGAAACCACCAGGTTTCTGCTGGCAGTCGAGTTGGAATTTGGCACAGGAAGACCCAAGAAGAATACATATTATTCATAATGTACTGAGCACCAAGGTAAACAGTTTCCTTCTGGAATTAAAAATTTGAGAAATTAAGTTTTTGTGATCATGCTAAGAGAGAAAGAAGAAACTTGCCTTTCGAGACATCCCAAAGTGCTTAACAGCCACAAATATTTTTGATCACTTGTTTATATGCAGAAACTAAACATAATGGATATCGTGGCTTCTGTTAATTCCTATACAGTGCCATCATTCTAATCACTCATATGTCCTATGCCAGACCAGTTTCCAAGGATGTAGTTATGGTTTTGCTTCTGGTAGCGGAATGTGGAATTGTTCCCACACTCTTGGGCAAGAGCTCATTGTGTTCCTTTTTAATACATTGATTAGTGTGCTCTTTCTTGCTGTCTGTCTTTTTTCTGAGCAAGAGGCATTTATAAAAAAAAAAGCCAGCCAGTCTCATGTGGCGCTGTGAATGACAGCTGACTTCTTCCATTAATGCTGCTCCCCATTAAGGGGTGGTTTAAAGCTCTCTGACTGCTGCAGCTGCCCACCAAGCTTCAGATGTTTTGCAGTGCTCCTGCTCTTTGTGTGACATTGCCCAGCGTCACTCAGACTCTCTAAGCAGCTCCCTGACAACTACAACAATTGATTCAAGGCTTTCTGTAATTTTCTCTCCAGTGATGGGAGTGAATGCTTCAGTATCAACCAGCAGTAAAAACAAAGTGCCATGTCATTTGGTTGATAAAATATTCACACTGAAAGTTATGCTAGCTGCATCGCTGCTAATTGTGGTGACTCTTCTCAAGATTATCTTGTGTCTTGTGGGGTTTCCCAGTAATTCCATTACCATAGACAACAGATATCTGGAAAACGGACAGAATACGTTCCTCAACTTCAGCTATTTCAACACCAACCATACTTGGAGCAAAGGAAATTGAAGGAAAATTTAGTAGTGGTGTACAAGATTATGAAAGATTTAGGTAAAGTAGACAAAAAAATGTTGTTCCCATTTGCTAACTAGTGGGCACAGATTTAAGATTTTGGGCAAGAGATGCAGGGGAGGATGTGAGGACAAAATGCTTACTCCGTGATTGGTAATGACCTGGAAAACACTGTCTATGGGGATGGAGGAAACGGAGACAATCCAAAATGTTGGGCACTTGAGGCAAATAATCTTGCAGGCCCACAAGGATAGAATGCAGAAATGGGACTGATTGGCTTTACAGAGAGTTGGCATGGACTTAATGGGCTGAAGGACCTCTTTTTTAATTAATTCATGGGACGAGGGCGTCGCTGGCTAGGCCAGCATATATTGCTTATCCCTAATTGCCCTTGAGAAGGTGGTGGTGAACTGCCTATAACTAGTGGAGTACACAGGGATCAGTGCTGGGGCCACATTTATTTTCAACATATGTTAATAACTTGGATGAGGGAAGTGAATGTACAATCGCCGAGTTTGCGGATGACACAAAAATAGGTGGGAAGGCGAGCAGCAAGGATGACAAAAAGAGTCTACAGAAGGATATAGGTTAAGCGGTGGGCAAAAACTTGGCAGATGGAATATAATGTGGGAAAATGTGAGATTATGCACTTTGTCAGGAAGAATAGAGGAGTTGAATATTATTCAAATGGAGAAAGACTGCAGAAAGCTGCAACATAGAAGGATTTGGGAGCCCTTGTGCATGAATCACAAAAAGCTAGCAATACAGGTTCAGCAGGTAATCGGGAAGGCAAATGGAATGTTGGCCTTTATTTCAAAGGGAATGGAGTATAAAAATAGGGAAGTCTTGCTATTACTATACAAGGCACTAGTTAGACCACACCTAGAATACTGTGAACAGTTTTGGTTCCCTTATCTAAGGAAAGATATATTGGTATTGGAGGCAGCCCAAAAAAGGTTCACTCATTTGATCCCGGGGTTGGAGGGATTTTCTTACGAGGAGAGGCTGAGTAGGTTGGGCCTGTACTCATTGGAGTTTAGAAGAATGAGAGGCGACCTTATTGAAACATTTAAGATTCTTAGGGGGCTTGACAGAATAGTTGCTGACAGGTTGTTTCCCCTGTGGGAGAGTCTAGGACCAGAGAGGGTAATCTCAGAGTAAGGGATCACCCATTTAAGATAGAAATGACGAGGAATTTCTTCTTTTTGAAGATAGTGAATCTGTGGAACTCTTTACCACAGAAGGCTGTAGAGGCTGGGTTTTAAGTGTATTCAAGGCTGAGATAGACAGATTTTTAATCAGTAAGGGAATCAAGGGTTATGGGGAAAGGCAGGAAGGTGGAGTTGAGGATTATCAGATCAGTTATGATCTCATTGAATGGCGGAGCAGACTCAATGGGCCGAATGGTCTACTTCTGCTCCTACATCTTATGCTCTTCTTGAACTGCTGCAGTCCATGTGACGTAGGTACACCCAAAGTGCTCTTAGGGAGGGAGTTCCAAAATTTTGACCCAGCCATTGAAGGAACAGCGATATATTCCCAGTCAGGGTGGGGAGTGGCTTGGAGGGTAGAGGCTTCCAGGTTATTGTGTTCCCATGTGTCTGCAGCCCTTATCCTTTTATGCTGTTATGAATCTGGATCCCCCTTGCCACTCCTCACAGTAACTGAGGAGAGACTAGGGAGCAGCAACGGACCAGGGTGCACCGGAGTTTGAAAAAGTAGGGGGAAAAGTCGTACTGTGATATTACGGGATGGCTGTGAGTTGAATGCCAAGTATTGCTGCTGTGTTTCCCTTTCTCCATAGTTAAGGAGTTAGTTTAAGCAGCTCCAATATTAAAAATTTAGGACCCCTGCTGTTGATGATCTAGACCTTGGCGTACAGAACACAATTTTAAATTTTGTGGACGATACAAAACTTGGGAAATATTGTGAACTGTGAGGAGGATAGTGCAGAATTTCAAAGGGACATAGGTTGGTGGAATGTGTGGGGAAAATGGCAGGTAAATTTTATGCAGAGAAGTGTGAATTGATTCATTTTGGCAGGAAGAACACAGAGAGACAATATAAAATAGAGTATAATTCTAAAGGAAGTTCAGGAGCACAGGACCTGGGTGTATGTGTGCGTAAATAATTGAAGATGGCAGAACTGGTTAAGAGAGCGGTTAGTAAAACTTAGAATGCTGCATGCTTTATTAATGGGAGCATAGAGAACAAAAGCAAAGAAGTTATATGAAACTTGTATAGAACACTGGTTCCGTCTCAACTGGAGTATTGTGTCTAGTTCAGGGCGCCACACTTATGGAAGGATCTGAAGGCATTAGAGAGGGTGCAGAAAAGATTCACAAGAATGGTTCCAGGGATGAGGAACTTCAATTATATAGATAGATAGCTGAAGTGAGGATTGTTTTGAGAAGAGAGTGCTGAAAGGCGTTTTTATTTATTCATTTATGGGATCTGGGCATCGTTGACTCAGCCAACCCTTATTGCCCACCCATAATTGCCCTTGAGGGGTTGGAAAGCTGCCTTCTTGAACTGCTGCGTTCCATGTAGTGTAGGTACATCCACAGTGCTGTTAGGGAGGGTGTTTCAGGATTTTGACCCAGCGACAGTGAAGGAATGGCAATATTGTTCTAAATCAGGATAATGTGTGGCCTTGAGAGGGATTTCCAGTTGGTAGTGCTCCCATGTGCCTGCTGCCCTTGTCCTTCTAGATGGCCATGGGTTTGGAAGGGGTTGTCTAAAGAGGCTTGGTGAGTTCTTGCAGTGCATCTTGTAGATGGTGCACACTGCTGCCACTGTGCATTGGTGGTGGAGGGAGTGAATGCTTGTGCAATTAAGCGTGCTGATTTGTCCTGGATGGTGTCAAGCTTCTTGAGTTCCAGAGAACCATGGATGATATTCAGGATACGGTGAGAAGGAAAAGAGAGGCTTTTAGCGGGTACAAGGGGAGCAAATCAGCGGAGGCATTAGTGGAGTACAGAAAGTGCAGGGTGGAGCTTAAGAAAGCAATTAGGAGAGCAAAGAGGGGATATGAGAAAGCTCTGACTGGTAAAAGTAGGGAAAATCCCAAGATATTCTATAAGTATATCAATGGAAAGAGGATAACCAGGGAAAGAGTAGTGCCCATTAGGGACCAAGGGGGCAATCTATGGGTGGGGCCAGAGGACATCAGTAGAGTGTTGAACGAATACTTCACATCTGTCCTCACCCAAGAGAATGAGGATGAAGGTATGGAACTCGGGGAGAGAGACTGTGAGGTTCTTGAGCAAATTGATATAGGGAGGGACAAGGTATTGGAGGTGTTGGCAGGCTTAAAAGTGGACAAGTCTCCAGGTCCGGATGATTTGTGTCCCAGACTGCTGAGGGAGGCAAGAGAGGAGATTTCAGGGGCTCTGACCCAAATTTTTAATTCCTCTCTGGCCACGGGGAGGTGCCAGAGGACTGGAGAACAGCTAATGTGGTTCCGCTATTTAAGAGGGGTTGTAGAGATAAGCCAGGGAACTAAAGACCAGTGAGTCTCAAACAGTGGTAGGGAAACTATTGGAGAAAATTCTGAAGGAGAGAATCTATCTCCACTTGGAGAGGCAAGGTTTGATCAGGGATAGTCAGCATGGCTTTGTCAGAGGGAGGTCATGCCTAACAAATTTGATTGAATTTTTTGAGGAGGTGACCAGGCGTGTAGATGAGGGTAGTGCAGTTGATGTACTTTATATGGATTTCAGCAAAGCCTTTGAGAAGGTCTCACATGGCAGACTTATTAAGAAGGCAAATGCACATAGAATACAGGGTAATTCGATAAGGTGGTTTCAAAATTGGCTTAGTTGTAGGAGACAGAGGGTGATGACAGAAGGCTGCTTTAGTGACTGGAAGCCAGTGTCCAGTGGTGTACCACAGGTGCTGGGTCCCCTATTATTCGTCATTTATATAAACGACATAGATGACTATGTGGGAGGTAGGATTAGTAAGTTTGCGGATGATACAAAGATTGGCCGGGTGGTTAACAATGAGGCTACAGGAAGATAGAGACGGTATGGTCAAATGGGCAGATAAGTGGCAGATGGAATTTAACCCTGAAAAGTGTGAGGTGATACACTTTGGAAGGAGTAATTTGACAAGGAAGTATTCAATGAACGGCATGACACTAGGAAGTTCTGAGGAACAAAGGGACCTTGGCGTGTGTGTCCATAGATCTCTGAAAGCGGAGGGACATGTTAGTGGGGTGGTGAAAAAGGCATATGAGACACTTGCCTTTATCAATCGAGGCATAGATTACAAAAGTAGAGAGGTCATGTTGGAGTTGTATAGAACCTTGGTGAGGCTACAGCTGGAGTAGTGTGTGCAGTTCTGGTCGCCACATTATAGGAAGGATATGATTGCACTGGAGGGGGTGCAGAGGAGATTCACCAGGATGTTGCCTGGGATGAAACATTTAAGTTATGAAGAGAGGTTGGATAGACTTGGGTTGTTTTTGTTGGAGAAGAGAAGACTGAGGGGAGACCTGATTGAGGTGTACAAGATTATGAGGGGCATGGACATGGTGGATAGGGAGCAGCTGTTCCCTTTAGTTGAAGGGTCAGTCACAAGTGAACACAAGTTCAAGGTGAGGGGCAAGAGGTTTAGTGAGGATTTGAGGAAAAGCTTTTTCACCCAGAGGGTGGTGACAGTCTGGAGTGTGCTGCCTGGGAGGGTGGTGGAGGCGGGTTGCCTCCCATCCTTTAAAAAGTACCTGGATGAGCACTTGGCACATCATAACATTCAAGGCTATGGGCCAAGTGCTGGTAAATGGGATTAGGTCAGGTGTTCCTCACGTGTTGGTGCAGACTCGATGGGCCGAAGGGCCCCTTCAGCATTGTGTGATTCTGTGAGTGTTGTTGGAGCTGCACTCACCCAGGCAAGTGGAGAGTATTCCACCACACTCCTGACTTGTATGTTGCAGATGGTGGACAGGCTCTGGGGGGTCAGGAAGTGAGTTACCCATCACAGGTTTCCTAGCCTCTGACCTGCTGTTATATATATGTAACCCCGAGGATTTTGATACTGGGGGAATTCAGCGATGGTAATGCCATTGAATGCCATGGGACGATGATTGGATTCTCTCTTGTTAAAGGTGGTCATTGCCTGGCGTGAATGTTACTTGCCACTTGTCAGCCTACACCTAGATATTGTCCAGGTCTTGCTGCATTTGGACATGGACAGCTTCAATATCTGACGATTTGCCAACAGTGCTGAACATTATGCAATCATGAGCAAACATCCCCACTTCTGACCTTATGATAGAAGGAAGGTCGTTGATGAAGCAGAAGATGGTTGGGCTAGTACACTACCCTGAGGAATCCCTGCAGTGATGTCCTGGAACTGAGATGAACAACCACAGCCATCTTCCTTTATGCTAGGTACAATAGAGGTATTCAAAATCATGGGGGTTCTTGACAGAGTAGATAGGGAGAAACCTTTCCCATTGAAAGGATCGAGAACCAGAGGGCACAGATTTAAGATAATTGCCAAAAGAAGCAATGGTGAAATGACAAAAAGCCTTCTTACAGAGTGGTTAGAATCTCAAATGTACTGCCTTAGAGTATGGTGGAAGCAGGTTCAATTGAGGTTGTCAAAACCGAATTGGATCATTATCTGAAAAGGAAGAACATGCAGGGCCACTGGGAGAAGGTGGTGGAATGGCTCTTAGGTGAATTGCCCCTTCAGAGAGCCAGTTCAGACAATACGGGCCAAATTGCCACTTCCTGTGCTGTAACGATTGTGATTATGTATGTCAGAGGATAAAGCCTGTTACTTTCTCTGTTTTCCCTCTTCTAATTCAATTTCTCTTTTCTGCTCTTCTATGTTTCTCATTCTTTTTTCACCTAGTCAACTTGCTGTACTCTCTGATTATTTGCCACTTTTCAGAACTTTTTGATAGGAAATTTCGTGCCTCTGATCCAAGAACAGATTTTCCATTCTCATCTCTCCTGTAGATTTTTTGATGAATAGATATTACAGTACTCTCCAATCTCAAGAATTCCAGCAGGAAAAAGACAGCCCAAGATATGGCACAGAACAGTAAGTAAGGAAAGCCAACTAAATTAGGGTAGAGATGCTATAGGGGGAAATGGATGGTTTTATGCTCGAATGGACCATTTAACAGGCTGTGTAGTCCATTTGCTGAAAGAGAGGAGAATTGCTGATAAGAAAATCTGAGGTGAATCAGTGGTGAATTTACATTAGGCTGTAAATTGATAAACCAGTACATGAAAGTGCTCATAAAACATGGTAAGAAGCCTTGTGAGATCTTTAGAAGATTGAACAGAGCATCAGTTTCAATGAACAGCATTGCCATGGTAAGTGAAATTTGTGGTGTTAGAACCAAGTGAAGAGGAACAGGATGGCTCTCCTTTTCCACTCCTCTTTTGACTGTAACAGGTTTTTATTAAAAGGATATGTTTGCCAATTCGGTGAGTGTCTAACTGTTTACATATGACTATAAAATACTCAAAGCCAACGGGTTTTCTTGAGTTTTAAAAAAAGAGACAATGTACTTAACTTGATCTAAGCAAAATAATAAAAATGCTTCAACTTACATAGCCACACACCCGAAGTTCACACCACATACAAATAGAGTACAGTGGATAGATTAAGCAATTTAGAGTCCCATAACATTAAAGGGGTATACAGCTCTTGAAGGTTGGTGACTTGGTTGGCTTCAGGTTGAACTTGGAGGTCCTGCTGCTTTTCAGTGTCAAGATTTAAAGATGTAGATGGACGATTTTTCTGTTCTTGTGGAGATACCAGCACTGGGTTGGGTTCTTTTTAATATATCTTTCTGCAACCCCTGCATGGTAAAAATCTGCAAAACAGGACAAGTAAGTTGCTTAAACGCACTTGTCACATGACCCTCTCCAAGTGTCCAATGACCCAAATATGATGATGGTTAGTGTATTCTAGTTGTAACCTGATTACAAAATGGCTGAGAATTCCTCTCTCAACCAGGGCCCCATTGTCCAAGTGATTATGTCTAATGGTTTTTATCCACCTAGTTGAGCACCCAGGGGATTATCTGGAGGCTTTGCTGATGGGATAGGAGATGGCCCACTTTCATACTCTTTTTTTCAAGGCAATTGTTCCTGGTGTGGCTTTGCAGACAGGTTGCCTCCATTTCAATGGTTTTGGAATGTAGAAGGTGCAGTGATGCAAATGTGCAGCCATGTTTGACTGTGATCCCAAGATACTGGAACGTGGCTTTAGTATTTTTTCAAAATCAGTTGGGAGGTTTCTAGCCAAAAAATTCAATTTTTTAATATAAAGCATGGTTTCACAACAATAGGATCATGTTCTCAGATGCAGCTGTTGCATTTTCTGTTGAAATCTGATGCATGCTGAAAACGGGAAGAAAAGCTAGTGTGGGGTTTGATGCTTGAAAAGAAGTGCCCTCAAGAAAGATGGGAGTGAGCCTTGGAAATCTGGGCAACTGCTGGGAAGAGGAACAAAAGGATAATGGATGGCAATGGAGCTGTATCATAATGATGCTGGTCCTGTCAAGTTGGGTCAGCTGGGCGATGAAGGTAGTAGGTGCAACAATGCTGCCAGTACAAGGACCTACAGTGAAAGGTAACTAATGAGAAATTAAGTAATGGTAAATTTCCGATGTCAATTTATTTTTGTGAGGATGGTCCAACTAGATTTAGTTTCTTATCTATAGAGAGAAAGTGAAAATTGAAGATCTGGTCAACAAAGGTTAACATCTGTTGAGCAGGTAATTCAGAATAACTTTGCGGAATGAGAATGGGAGCAGGAAGAAGGAGTTACATTTATATAACGCCTGTCAGGATATCAAAAATATCCTTCCATCCAAGGAAGCACTTTTGAAGTGTCATCAGTGTTGTTAAAGTAGAAAAAGTGGCAGATATAATATTGTTTGGGAATGTTGGACAGGACACAAGCAGAACCCCTCGCTCTTCAAATAGTGACATGGAACCTTTTACACCCATCCAAGAAGTTTAGTGAGGTCCCAGTGAGACATTTCAACTGAAAGACAGCACCCTTGACAGTTCAGACCTCCCTCATTACTGCTGTAAAATGCCAGTATAGATTTTGAGCTGAAGTCTTTGGAGTGAGACTTGAATCATGTGATGATGTTAACACTGAGCCATAACTAAGTGAATATTACAGTTAACAGAATTTATTTTGCTTTGTTAGAAGAAGGAAGCACAAAGTAAATCGAAGAAAAGGAGAAAAATGGCTAGTTCCCCAGAGAAGCCACCAGAGGGCAATGTAAGTATGGAGCACACTGAGTATTTTACACTTTCTCCTTTTTTCTCTCCTGTGACTCCTCTGCTAAAGCCAAAAAATGGTCTACTCCTGATCATTGAAAGTAATTTTTGGAGCTTAAGTGAACTATCTAATAGTTTGAATTAATAAACCTAAATAAAACAAAGTAGGAATTTGATGTTTTAAAAATGAGTTAACGGCTTATTTTAATTACGAAACTTTGAATTAAGTGTAGTGTTTGCTGTGGTATGTTCTCACAGCTAACTATGACTCTCTAGCACCTGGTCTGAATGGCCACATAAGATGTCTAGATCCATCATTAATAAGTGTGATCAAAATAGCATATGGGTATAAATGAATGAGCAAGCCCAAGGTCTGAATTCCCTTTTCCAATTTCCTATTCCCCATTTCTAATATTTTTCTGCCTTTTTCCTTTTAAAAAAAATTGTGAATTGTATGGATGCTTTCAACTGAAAAATACTCAACTACTGTAAGCACTTGTGGAAATAGCAAAACTTACATGTACTGTTAACCTCTAACAATGTCTTTTCATTGGCAACCACAGAGCTTTGAGATCCGTTACTTGAAAGGTGATTTGTTCGCATGCCCAGAGAAGGATGCACTGGCACATTGCATCAGTGAAGATTGTAACATGGAAGCGGGAATAGCAGTCTTGTTCAAGAAGAAATATGGATGTGTTGAGGAGCTGCAGAATCAGAGTAAGAGAGTAAAATTACAGAGCTCATTTTAAATTGGTGAACCAACAGCGTATTATTATGACCAGGATGGGAGGAGTGCGCAGATTACCTAGCCCCACTGCAGGTCATATTATTAGTTTAAAAGTTTAATTTACTCATCAAAATGGCCAATTGTTTACCTTCATTACTGGTACCTGGAATAAAAGAGACTTTAACCAGGCTTCTTTCAATAAACTCAAAATGATTGATTTATTATAAAACAAAACATATTTTTAACAAGTTGCAAGGACTGGTTGACACACAATTGTAATCTAGAAGTATAACTATCTATCGCTTCTTAAAAAATCCCCAGCACACATACAGATAAACAAAGGACATATAAGTAGCCTCTGCAGAGGTGGGTTTTAAAAATATATATAAGAAAATGATAACGTTCGCAGAGGTTCAACACTGTTGATCTGGAGCTCCCTCACATGAAGACAGGCTGCTGGTCCCAGTAGAGGTCTGGAGGTTCTCACCAATGGAGCATCAGCAGGGAGGAGAATATAGAGCTGGATCAATTCATCCAGCCTCAGCTTTACGGGTCCAAAATGCAAACAAGTTACACTCAGATGAGAATTCTCTGGCTACAGGTTTATAACCACACACGGAATTTCAGCCAAGACTGTGAGAGAGAAAGTCAGTTAGGGTAGCTTTCCTGCTCAGCTTATTCCCCCAACAAGACTGAATTCACAAAAAAAGGTTCAAAACTTAAAGCTTGTCTTTGTCATGTGATTTACAGTAAATCACTTGCCTGTGCCTTTAACAGTTTTTTTCATCAATTAAAGTAATTGCAATGCCAACAAGCACACAGCTCTTACCCTCCCTCAAGTACCACGCTGATCAGGTGATTTCTTGGAAAAGGCATGCTTGTTCACAGTTCAGAGGTGAACTTATGACCTTTTTTTAAAAAAACTCCAGGTCAGCACCCAAAGGCCCAAATAATGCAATGTCTTCCAAATTTTGAAAGAAGAATGCAGTTCATGAAGATATGGTTTTCCCAACAATATCGGTTTCTCTGGTGAAAGACACAATTTTGTTTGGACACAAATTCTTACCCCCTTGTAAGGAAAATCAAGCAGCAAGTTTTTTCAGAAGCATAAGATGCTCCATTCTCCAACCAATCCATGTTGGTGTTTATACTCCACTTCAATGGTAGTACTTCTCTCATGTTCTACTCCAGTGGCCTTTAATCCTCTTTTGTTCAGCCACCGACCTAATCTATTCTGAAATGCCTCTGTTCTTAAAACTCCGGTAATGTCATCTGTATAAAAATTTTCTCCAATTCTCTATCCCAAACCTTGCGTTTAATCTTATACCTATACCTGTTCTTTCACCCCACTTTCCATTCTAGATCATAGCATGATTAGTACTACAGTTTATCCCCAAATATTTAGAAACATGATTGAATTTTCAAAAATCATCATAAAAAGAATTGCCAGGTTAGATGGAGGGAAGTTTTTGCTCAGAAGTTAAAAAGAGAACTTGGAGAGATGAACTGGAACACTAAATACTGGAATACTAAATACTGGAAATAGAAATAAAATCAACAATGCTGTGACAGGAAAGCGAGTCAGTCAGCAGTTGTGTTAAGACGAAAGACTGCCTCTGTTGGGACTTCAACACAACATTGCTGGGTTCTGATGATGAGTAGCAGGAAATATGGTTGTACATGGGGAATTCATAAGCTGAGCATAAATTCATTAACCTAAATCATAAGGCCTATTGCATAATTAAGTAAAATTGCAGTTAGTAATGTCAATTTTATAGTTGAAGTACTCCAAGAAGTTGGGCTGATTCAGGTCCATCTCCTCCTTAGGATGTGGGAATTACTGGCTAGCTCAGCATTTATTTCCAATTCCTAATTGCCTTTGAGAAGGCGTTGGTGAACTGCCTTCTTGAACCACTGCAGTCTATGTGGTATAGGTACACCCAAAGTTCTATTGTGAAGGGAGAAAAATGGGGAAAGATCAATCAAACTGACGTTTAAAATACCCTGTAGCTGTAACTAAAAACTGTTTGTATTTTATTCATGCAAGATTGTGCAGTACTCTTTCATAACTCTTTGAACTGACTTAGGCCAGCTGTAAGAAGGCAACTAGTGCCATGGAACTTGGAAGGCTTTTGGGAATCAAGTGCAATGTTTGAATTGAAGCTGGTGAGCTTCTATTTGGGTGGACTTAAAGGCATTAAAACAGAGTACAGGCATCCTGTACTGTAGCAAGATAGATGTACATCCTGACCACACACACGACCACCTCCACCCCCCATCCCCCTCACCCACCCACACACGCACACGCACACACACACACACACACAGTAAAATACATAGAACCATAGACCATAGAAAAGTTACAGCACAGAAGGAGGCCATTCGGCCCATCTTGTCCATGCCAGCCCGAGGACACCCAGGTGCCCTTTCTAATCCCACCTTCCTCCACCTGGCCCATAGCCCTGCGGCTTACAGCACTTAAGGTGCAGATCCAGGTACTTTTTAAAAGAGTTAAGAGTTTCTGCCTCTACCACCAACTTGGGCAGGGAATTCCAGACACCCACTACCCTCTGCGTAAAAAAGTTCTTCCTCATGTCCTCCTTACACCTTCTGCCACTTATCTTGAATCTATGTCCCCTGGTTCTAGAATTCTCCACCATAGCTAAATATTCTACTTAATTGGATTCTTCAAGAGCTTTTGTTCTTCCTGGGTGAGTTCAGTTGTCTCTGTGATAACTGAACTGAGTTGTTTGAGATCAAGGTTCACTGGAATGTGGGAAACATCAGGCGTACAAAGCCAATCAGTATTCGGCAACTCCAAACTTTTCTGAGCTGGATCAGGTGGATTCGAGGTTCGCTGGAGCGCTGAGAAAAAATATCCAGTTTTCTTACACCACTATTTTTCAGGTAGCCAAATTTGAGGTACTCTACCTATAGTGACTTTCATTGCAGTGCAATTTGATGTTGTCTGGGTATGGACCTTCCAGTATTTGGTCACAAGTACAGTCACCCGAATGTCATATGCGTTCCATAGCCAATTTTGTCCACTTTGTTCACTTAAAGGCATAGAATAAAGCCTTCAATCAGAGGTATGCCGGGGAAGCCCTTACTTATTCACGATAAAAAAAGAACTCTGCGGTCAAGACTAATACCAAGCATGGAAATAAATAACTAACCACCTTTTAGTAGAAAACCTAATATTGGCCCAGATCTTCTGGTCTCAGGATTATTAAAGACCTGATGTGCCACCCAAGATGCATGTCGGGACCCCATGGAAGTCCTGACGCGCTCACTCCATGGGAATTGCCCAGGAAGACTGAACTTTCAATGAGCAGTTCCCTCTCCAAAAAAGTCTCCAACTCTGAATTCAAGTCAGAGACTTTGGACCTGGGTAGTTATCCAGGAAATGTTGGACAGAAAAACCCTAATCTAATCAGTGGATAACTATGCAACTGAACGCCAACCACTCCCGCTGACCCCAATTTCTCCATCCCCAGCTACCCGACTGCCCCCAACCACCCTGCCAACCCAATAATCTTCACCCATTCTCTAACCTTCACCTAAGGGGAGTGTGTCTTCTGCTCTGATTCTCTTCGCTGCTCTGCATGGATCCTGACGCTAAGCGAGTTCTGGCAGCTGCATTGGAAATCGGAGCCTTTTAAACGTGTCCAGGTAAGTGCACTGATTTCTGCCTGATCAGTGCCGGATGCAGCAGTTCCAAAGCTGATCAGAAGATTTGGGCCAATGCTTTCGCTAAACAGAAATTACCTCCCTACACTTCTTCCCAGTATCTACATTACCTCAATATTAATTAAATCTGTTCAATGTTTTAGTACTATTGTTGTGCTTGTTTTGAGACCGCAATAAAGCTACGGGCTAAGCCATGACCCATTAGAAAATGCCAAACTGATAATACAATAAATTTGCTGTGTCTACAACAGGTTTGAAAATTATTAGTTATTAGTTGATTAGTCATTATTAGTTCTCATTTGGTCCCTTTACATAAAGATAGACTTTCTGTTTGCTAATGCAATTAATGATTTAAATTGTTTTGCTCTATCATCAGATTATTGCACCTTTTATTTTAGTTAATATGTAAATACAATTTTGATTGGTGATTTTCCTTACAGAAAAGAAGACTGGGGAGGTGGCTGTGCTGCAGAAAGATCAGAGATACATTTACTATTTGGTAATGGATCCAGCCATATTTTACATTGAGTAATGGGATCACTATTTACCATTTAAATTATCTAAACCTCATGTCGGGGTACAGGATAATTTGGAAAAATGTATTTTCACTTTTGAAGTCTTTATTAGATTTAAATTTTTCAAATACACTACTCACATTATTTTAACAAGTATTGGATATACTCCCAAGAGCTTAATGAAGTAACTGCTGTTCATTTTTTTTCATTTGGTTAATCAGAAGATAAACTCGATTTTAAAAAAATAGCACTTGATCTTAATATTTTTTAAATTGTTGACTTATGTGCAAAGCTTACTGGGGGTTCATGCTCCAGACTTATCTATAAACCCATCACTTTAACCTTATCTTACAATAATGATGGAACTGCAAGAGAGTGTTTGTGTAATGTAATTTGGTGTTAAACAAGGCTTTAATTCTCACTTCTCACTTTTTGTGCTTTTAGTTATTGACCTAATTCAAAGATGCCAACGTATTGCTGAGTTGTGAATACAAGATAAAATACTTCAAAGTTGGAATATTTTCCTTATCCACCTGATTTTCTGACATTCACTTAAACTGAGTGATCCTGTGTATTTGAGAACCAGCCCAAGAAAATTTCCACTTTTAATACCTCCTGTTCATTATTGTCTACCTTGTTGCCTGATATTAAGTGATTTAATTCTTCTACAGATCACTAAAAAGGTGGCATCAGATAAGCCAACTTATGACGATCTGCAGAGCAGCCTCAAGGCCATGAAGAATCACTGCCTGAGTAATGGAGTCTTGCGCATCTCAATGCCTAAGTAATAATGAAGGAGAAGTTGAATTTGTTGCTTCTACTGCAGTTTTATCACAATTGTATTCTTGATTATTTCAATGTCCTGCTTTCCGGCATATCATCCTGAACTCTGCACACTTCCAATTTTTCCAGAATTGAGATTCCAGTATCCTGTCCCATACTCAATCTCACTTGTCTATGATACTTGTGTAAATTAATATATAATAGCATTTTATTCTCCAATGTACTAAATTCAATGCCTCATCCTTATCAGATTTCTCGACAATCTTGCACACTCAATTTTTCAGAATCCCACGAACCTTTATCCTCCCTTTCCCCGCCTCCCCCTTCGACACACACAACTTCAATCTCCTGACTGTCATTTGTACATTTCTACCACTTTGCTTTTCCTCAGCCTTAATAGCAGAGTCTGTAGCTGCTTTGTCTCTACTCTCTGAAACAACTTCCCTAAACATGTATTTCCTCTGAAAGTTTTTGCAAAATTTATCTTTCTGACCAAACTTTGACATCCTTTCTGATCTCTGCATCAGTGCTTAGGCACCCACTTTCATGTCTATTTCCATTGTGAAGCACTTTGAGAAGGTGGGAAGCAGTAGTCAAGACTTGAAGGAATACAGATCTCTTGAGGGCTATAGAGATAGAGAGGGACAGGACGACATGGGATTTTTGCAAGGGGTTGTGAATATTAGACACATCAGTGGTATGTGTTGCTGCCAGGCTCAGCGAGGAACTCGCAATATTGTTTGGATTTCTGCATTAAACATGTATATGGTGGAGAAAGACCATTCTCACCACCTCAAACCACCTGTTGACTAATCACAATGCATGCATAGCAATCATGTAGAAGCCTTCAGAAAGAGCAATTCTGTCTTGGTCACTGGAGGATGATAGGGTAGACAGTGAGGAATAAGTATTTTTTTTTTGGAAAAAAAGCAACAGGAACATAGAAAGCTGACAGTTGCTCTGTTCATACTGCCTGTGAGCACAGTGAGAAATGGCTGTGGGCATGAAATAGACTCTACTCAGACTGTCTTTTAGCTGGTATGTGATCAGCTAATTTAAAGAGAGCGGAGATGAAATTGGTTTTAAAATAAACAACATGTCATTTTTGGTTCTGTTAACTCTTCACTAAAGTTGTAACTGCACTTACAAAGGAGTTGGTGACATACAGAGAACCCAATGAAACGTTTGCACAGCAGTAACTGGTCTTATGAGGATTTTCTTGTATTACTGTAATTAGAGCATAGTGCTGACGTTTAATAGACCAGCCAGAAAGCATGTTACAAGTAGAATCATTCCATAGGATAGGGCTATTAGTGTAATTGTATGTATGTCATGTAGACATTTGGGACCTGCATCATAAGAATGTAGTGGGGTGTTTTTGTTGGAGGGTTCCACAGGTGAGTTTGTTTTAATTTCTGTCTTGGATAGCTGGCAGCTTCAGGAAATCGTCTGAGTTTGCGATGCTGTTTGTTTTTTTCCCTGTTTGCTAACTCCTACTGTGTGTGCCATGCATTACTAAAATCTGCCTTTGTTTCCGCTCAATGCGACTCAACTCTGAAGACTAGCCTAGTTGTCTCTTCTTTGTAAATAAATTAAATAATTTATATATGTCAGAACAGGTGTTAAATACTCACTATCCTATATAATGGGATTTTGCAACTTTTCATTCTAATTGTGCTTAATAACTCAAGATCTGGCTATACTTTGTTATGAATAGTACCATTTTCTCTGCAGGATCGGATGTGGTCTGGACAATCTGGAGTGGGACAAAGTTTCTGCGATAATTCAAGAGGTTTTTAAAGACGCAAATACCATAGTCACTGTGTACTCTTTGTAAAGATGCATATTATGAATATGTGTACTGTTTAAAAAAACACAAGTATTCTACGTAAGTAATTTGAGCGATTAGGGACGGATGGATGTGAAATAATGACTTGGGTACTTTTTGTTGGTTACCTGTTTGATTCCCATCAGTTGATGGTTAATGTTTGCTTTTTCTATTGATAGACCTAGGTAGTAATTTCTAAAAACAAAAAGTAATAATTTTTGTTTATTGTGTATGTATTACAATAAGTTCATAAGATCTGAGTGAAATTCATCTCTTAATAGAAAGGCGGGGGAGATCCTGTTGTTCTCAAATTGTCTAGCGAAATCACCACACTTGTGAATCTCAGATTTTAAATGTTGTGCGTTCCACACTTTCTTTAGTAGATTGTTAATTTCAGACTAAAACAAGCATTTTCTATTTCTGTTGAAAGAATGCGAGAATTTTTTTCAGTCTGCGATTTGCCAAAGTATCAAGCTTGTAACTTGAGTGAGCCTGTTCACAAGTCCTTATTGAATAAATTCTTTCTGGTACTCTCTCAAGTTCAAATCTGTTGTTGGGATACTGCTGCTGCCATGGAATTATTGTACTGATGATCAATAATTTGATTTGTTGTTATTTACATAAAATTTTACGGAACTAAAATAGACCATTTGGCCCATCAGGTTTATGCTCCACACGTGACTCCTTCCACCTTAATTCATCTTGCCCTATCAATATATCTTTCTGTTCCTTTCTTCTTGTACTTCTCTTCCCCTTAAAAGCATCTATGCTGCAAAAACACATTCACGCCACTCTCTGAATAAAGAATTTCACCTGAATTGCTTATTGGATTTAATGGTGACTAGCTTACATTTATCACCCCTAGTTTCATACTTGCTCACAAGTGGAAACATCTCACTATGGCTACCTTTCATAATTATAACAATCTCTAACAGGCCATTGCTCGGTCTTCTCTCTTCCAGAGAAAGGAACCCCAATCTGTGTTTTCTGACAGTTGCCTCAGTTCTGGTGATTTTCATATCTAGTACTTCTATATCCTTTTTGTAATACGAGGCAGGATTTTTTAGTTCGGTGGGCGCCTGCGATCGGCAGGTCTGGGATCGGCCGGATATCGGACCACCGACAGCAATCTGCTCCCAACCACAATTTCATGCTGGCTGGCCAATTAACGCATGCTGAATTAAGGTGCGCTGAAATGCTCAGCGCTGCCAAGGTAGGGGGGCGGGAGGAGGGCAAGCGCTGAAGTCAGCTCAGGCGCAAGGGAATGCAGAATGAAAGCTCCCTGAAGGCAGAGAGCTGCCTCAAGGAGCTGAAGAATCCAAAAGCAATAAATAATGATTTTAAAATGCCGAAAGAAATGTCCACGCATCAGAATCATACGCACATATGGATGATGATAAATTCTGTCCAAACATTTTTTTTAAGATTAATACCGGAAATCTCACCCCGCCTTTGGATGAGGTTTCCTCAAAAAGGCAAAGGCCACCTAGCTGATTCGCCCACATGCCAACCAGTACGTTGGAGGGGCAACAAAAAATCTCCGTCAATTACAATGTTAATGGCCCTAATAGGCCTCTTAATTGTCAGCGGGTGCACTCCCGACGCTCGTGTGCGCCTGCTGACTGAAATATCACGCTCGCCTGATGTCATCACGTGCTACTTTATGCTCAAGTGGATCGTGCATGTGCCTGCACACTGAGCGAAAAATTCTGCCCATGGAGACCAGAACTGTGATCCGTACTCAACTGTTGTTTAACATTTTTTTGTTTTTGAATTCTATTCCTTCAAAAATAAACCAGTACTTGCTAGCATTTTTATAACTTTGCTATCTCTGTTCCTGAATTTACCTCTAAATCCAATAGCACCTTTACCTGTGGCTTGGTTGATAGCGCTCTTGCCTCTAAGTCAAAATGTTACGGATCCAGGACTTGAGCACAACAATCCAGGCTGACACTCCAGTGCAATACTGTCAGAGGTGTTATCTTTAAGATGAGACATTAAACCGAGCTCCTATGTGTTTCCTGAGTGGAATATTTGTTATTGTGGCTTTATCTCGGGATTTGTTGGCTTCTTACTCTGATGGAGGCAATGTCCTTCCGTTCAAAAGCATTTATTTAGATTCTAACTCTTTACAGAGGTTAAATAAGACCAAGACGTAGCTGGAGCAATGCTCTTGATGTTTCACACTCATCTCCTCTCAATGAGTGCCATCACTGTAACATAGCTCCTTTTGCACATGCTCAATAGTTATCATTAGAGTTAACCTTTATTCTACGTCTCCCCCAAGTCCCTATTCCCATACTATAATACACATTCTCCTACACTTCCCCCAATGTCTCTTTTCTTAAAGGGAAAGTGTCTTTGATGGTTTCACCAGGCTTCCTGAGCGAATGCGAAGCTCCTGAGGTAGATGGGAATCCTGTTGCTCTGATGTCAGTTTGTGGGGATTGTCACTCCTGGTTTCCCTCATTTCTGGTTGTGCAGGTGTGACATTCTCTTGAGGTTCAGGGTACTCTGCCTATGCTGTTGATGATTTTCTGTCTATTAAAATTAGGGCAGATCCGTTCCTTCGAATGATGCCTGACTGTGTCTTGACTAGATATGATCTCAGTTGCTGTAGCTTCTCAATTCCTATACCAGCACGGCTCTGGTCTCTGATCCATACCCTCTTCTTCCCAGAATCGAAAGGTCTTAAGCCCTATGCCTATGGTTCAACACACAAGCTTGTCTTGCTCAGTAGGCTTCTTCCTAGCTCGATCATGGACTGAGGGCATTTGGGGGAGCTCATGGCATGCACAAATCTATATGATGCTACAAATATTTGGAGGCACTCTGGCGAATTTGTGGTCGATTATCAGAAATGATGATGTCCAGAATGCCATGCCTAGAGAACATTTTCTTCCCACTTTCTATAGTCAAACAAATCCATGCCAAGGTGTTCCCAAGGCCTTGATGGAAAGGAGGAGGGCAAAAGTAGCTCTTTCTGCTCCTGCCTGTGAATGGTGCAGGTGACGCAGTTGGAGATCATTTCTTCAATAGAGTGTGAAATGCTTGGCCATCATACTGACTGCTGTGTCCTGGCTCAACACACAAGATATCCTTTGTGGATCTTCCGGAGGATTTCAGACAGGGAGCTCCAGGTACCACCACTCTTGCATCGTATACCAGGAGGGTGTCTACAATGCCGAAGTGGTGATACTGTTTGAAATATTTCCTCAAGATGGAGCTGCTTAGAATGTATTGTGGCCATCCGTCCAGGCAGTGTATGTGAATCTGGATGCACTCTTCCTCTTGCCTTTGGGCCGCACGAAATTCACACAATTTCTGGTCTGTTGCTGGCAAGTATTTGGTAGTCAAGGCTGTGAAGATTTTATCTTCCTATACTGGGTAAGTGGCGGGTGTCTTGGACAGTGCATAGCCTGATATTTATCCTATATGTACTCTGTAGTAGCATTGTATCACATGAATCTAAGTCAGAATTGCTGAATCCTGGGTGGCATCTTGGCGATTTCTTTTGCATTAAACAGGGTTAGTAATGGCTTATGATCAGTCTCAATCTTAAACTGCAGGCCTGGTACATAATCGGAGAATTTTTCACATGCCCAAGTCACTGTGAGGGCTCCCTTTTCGATAACCACATAGCACAGGTCTGTCTCGGTTAATGAACTTGTAATTAACAGGTTGTCTTTTGCCATCACTTTGGACCTGGAATAGTACCGCTCCCAGTCCCGTTCCAGATGCAACAACTGCTACAATCATGAGAAGTTCAAGGTCGTAGTGGGTTAAGACCTCTGAGGATATTAGTATTGTTTTGATTTGTTTCAATGACTGTTGCTAATGTTCAATCCAGTACCATCCCTGTCTTGTAGTAAAAATATATCTGAGGGGTTCATTTTATCTAGGCTAAGTGAGGCAGGGGTTTACCTAGTTGGCTGACAATGCCCATAAACATTTGTAGCTCTGTTATATTTCTAGGTGGCGGGAATTTCTTTATTGTTCATGGTTTCTGTGGGTCTACTGTAATCTCAGTCACTTGTATAATGTGCCCTAGGACTTTATCATGGGCCTAGAAAGCTCACATTTATCATGGAGCATCAAGCCAGCCTCTTGTTACATTAGTAAGATTCCCTGACCTCTTTGTTGTGTTCCTGTTTCATTGACCCATGGATCAAGAAGTCATCATGTGGTACATGACACCTTTCATTCTTTGCAAAATATTGGACATTATCCTTTGGAATATTTTGTAGAATCTTTGCAGTGCAGAAGGAGGCCATTCAGCCCATCGAGTCTGCACTGGCTCTCTGAAAGAGTATTCTACTGAGTCCCATTCCCCTGCCTTATCCTTGTAACCTTGTACATTCTTTATTTTCAGATAGCAATCCAATTCCCTTTTTAATACCTCGTTCGAACCTGCCTCCAACACCCTCTCAAGAAGTTCGTTCCAGACTCCAGCCACCCTCTGGGTGAAAAATGTTTTCCTCGCATCACTTTTACTCCTTTTGCCAATTATTTTGAATCTGTGCCCTCTAGTTCTTGATGCTCCCTTGAGTGGGAACAGTTTCTCACTGTTTACCCTGTCCATCCCCTCAGGATCTTGAATATCTCTGAAGGTGGAGGGGCATGTTCGTGGGGTGGTGAAAAAGGCATATGAGACACTTGCCTTTATCAATCGAGGCATAGATTACAAAAGTAGGGTGATCATGTTAGAGTTGTATAGAACCTTTGGTGAGGCCACAGCTGGAGTATTGTGTGCAGTTCTGGTCACCACATTATAGGAAGGATGTGATTGCACTGGAGGGGGTGCAGAGGAGATTCACCAGGACGTTGCCTGGGATGAAATATTTAAGTTATGAAGAGAGGTTGGATAGACTTAGGTTGTTTTCGTTGGAGCAGAGAAGGCTGAGGAGGTGACCTGATCAAGGTGTACAAGATTATGAGGGGCATGGACAGGGTGGATAGGGAGCAGCTGTTCCCCTTAGTTGAAGGGTCAGTCACGAGGGGTCATAAATTCAAGGTGAGGGGCAGGAGGTTTAGGGGGGATGTGAGGAAAAAGCTTTTCACCCAGAGGGTGGTGACGGCCTGGAATGCACTGCCTGGGAGGGTGGTGGAGGTGGGATGCCTCCCATCCTTTAAAAAGTACCTGGATGAGCACTTGGCACGTCATAACATTCAAGGCTATGAGCCAAGTGCTGGTAAATGGGATTAGATAGGTGCGTCAGGTGTTTTTCATGTGTCGGTGCAGACTCAATGGGCCGAAGGGCTTCTTCTGCACTCTGTGATTCTGTGATCTCTATCAAGTCTTCTCTCAGCCGCCTTTTCTCAATGAAAATAGCCCCAACCTCTTCAATCTACCCTTATAGCTACAGTTCTTTATTCCTGGAGCCGTTCTTGTGAATCTCCTCTGTACCCGCTCCAATGCCTTCACATCCTTCCTCAAGTATGGCACCCAGAACTGGACGCAGTACTCCAGATTAGGCCTAACTAGCGTCTTATACAAGTTCAGCATGACCTCCTTACTCTTGTACTTAATGCCCCATTAATAAATCCTCAGATACTTTATGCTTTATTAACTGCTCTCTCAACATGCCCTGCCATCTTCAATGACTTGTGTTCCAAGGTTCCTCTGTTCCTGCACCTCCTTTCGAGTTTCTCCCTTTATTTTATACTGCATCTTCATATTCCTCCTGCTAAAATGAATCACCTCACACTTCTCTGCATTGAACTTCATCTGCCACTTGTCTGCCCAATCAACCAACATGTCTATATCCTTTTGAAGTTCAAGACAATCCTCCTCACAGTTGACAATATTTCCAATCTTCGTATCATCTGCACATTTTGAAATCATGCTCCGAACATCACAGTCTAGGTCATTAATATATATCAGGAAGAGCAAGGTTCCCAACAATGACCCTTGGGGGAACTCCCGAGCAAAACTGGAGTTGGTGGGAATCAGGGGGAAAAGTCCTTGCTGGTTGGAGTCATACAATGGAAGCACAATGGAAGATTAGCTCTGAAGAAGAGCCATATGGACTCGAAGCATTAACTCAGTTTCTCTCTCCGCAGATGCTGCCAGCCCTGCTGAATTTTTCCAGCATTTTCAGTTTTTATTACAAAGGAAGATGGTTGTGGTTGTTGGAGGTCAAACGTCTCAATTCCAGGACATCACCGCAAGAGTTTCTCAGGGTAGTGTCCTAGGCCCAACCATCTTCAGCTGCTTCATCAATAACCTTCCTTCCATCATAAGTTCAGAAGTGGGGATGTTTGCTAATGATTGCACAATGTGTTCAGTACCATTCGCGACTCCTCAGATACTAGAGCAGTCCATGTCCAAAATCTGGACAATATCCAGGCTTTGGGCTGACAAGTGACAAGGAACATTTGCACCACTCAAGTGCCAGACAATGACTATCTCCAACAAAGGAGAATCTAACCATTGCCCCTTGACATTCAATGGCATTATCATCACTGAATCCCCCACTATCAGCATCTTGGGGGTTACCATTGACAACTGGACTAACCATATAAATACTGTGGTTACAAAAGCAGGTCAGAAGCTAAGAATCTCGTGGCGAGTAACTCGCCTCCTGACACCCCAAAGCCTGTCCACCATCTGCTAGGCACAAGCTTGGAGTGTGATGGAATACTCTCCACTTGCCTGGATGAGTGCAGCTCCAACAACGCTCAAGAAGCCTGGCACTCTTGAGGACAAAGCAGCCTGCTTGATTGGCATCCCATCCACAAACATTCACTCACTCCATCACTGATGCACAGTGGCAGTAGTGTGTACCATCTATGAGATGCACTGCAGGAACTCACCAAGCCTCCTTAGGTAGCACCTTCCAAACCCTCAACCACTACCATACAGAAGGACAAGGGCAGCAGACATGGGAACACCACCACCTGGAAGTTCCTCCTCAAGCCACTCACCATCCTAACTTGGAAATATATTGCCGGTCCTTCACTGTTGCTGGGTCAAAATCCTGGAACTCCCTCCCTAACAGCACTGTGGATGTACCTACATCATCTAAACTGCAGCGGTTCAAGAAGGCAGCTCACCACCACCTTCCCAAGGGCAATTAGGGATGGGGTAGTAAATGCTGGCCTAGCCAGCGATGCTCTCCTCTCATGAATGAAGAAAAAAAGCCCTTGCACCCCTTTTTGAACAAAGTGTGACATTTGGAATTCTCCAGTCCTTTGGCACCAGCCTGTATCTAAAGAAGACTGGAAGATTGTCACTAATGCCTCTGCAATTTTCACTCTCACTTCCCTCAGTACATTTGACTGCATCTCATCCGGTCCTGGTACCTTATCTATTTTAAGTAAAGATAGCCTTCACCACCTCCTTTTCAAATGTAAATTCTTCTTGTGTACCAGTTACCTCCTCTCTCACCTCAGCCTGGGTAGCCTCTTCTTCCTTTGTAAAGACAGATGCAAAGTACTTGTTTAATACTTCCGCTATTTCTCCTCCCTTCACCTGCAAGCTCCCTTTATCCCTAATGGGCCCTACTCTCTCTTTTACCACTCTTTTATATGCTTATAGAAGACGTTGGGATTCCCTTTCATGTTAGCTGCCAGTCTCTTTTCATGCTCTCTCCTCGCTTTTCTGATTAGTTTTTTCACTTCCCCTCTGGTCCTTTTACATTCAGCCTGATTCTCCATTGTATTTTCTACCTGACATTTTCTACCTGCACACTTCTTCTTTTTCATCTTCACCTCTATCTCTCTTGTCATCCAGGGCGCCATGGATTTATTTTTCCTACCTTTTCCCCCATCAATATACCTTGACATTGCCTGCAATACCTTTTCTTTGAAGGTGGCCACTGTCTTTTGTGCCATTTGATTCCAACTTACTTGACTCAGATGCATTCTCATCCTATTGAAGTTGGCTTTTCCCCCAATGAATTATACATGCCCTGAATTATTCCTTGCCCTTTTCCATGACCAACCTAAACCTTTTGATACAATGGTCACTGTCCCCTAAACCCGCTCCCATTGACATTTGATCTACTTGGGTCAACTCATTCCTCAGAACTTGGTTCAACAGTGCCTACTCTCTCATTGGACTGGAAACAAACTGCTGCAGAACGTTATCTTGAACACATTCCAGGAACTCACTCCCCTCTTGTTCCTTTGCGTTATTCCTATCCTAGCCTATAATTGGATAATTGAAGTTCCCCATTATAATTACTTCATAATTCTTGCACCTCTCTGTAATTTCTTCACTCGTTATCACATTGCTGGTTGTGGGAGTTTGTTGTGAGCAAATTTGCTGGTGTGTTTTGTACATCACAACAGTAATTATTCTTCAGAAGTATTTAAGTAGCTGTCAAGCACTTTGGGAGGTCCAGTGGTCCTAAAAGACGCTGGATGAATCCAAGTCTTTTTCTTCTTACCCCATTTCAAATCTTATTTTCCAAAGAAAGATTTGTTTCTCCTTGTTCCTCCTACTAAAATGTACCATTTCACACCTTTATAAAATGAATTTTTGTATTGATAACATAAGAAATAGGAGCAGGAGTAGACCAAATGACTCACCGAGCCTGCTCCTCTACTCAATTTGATCAAACCTGGTCTTTGGCCTCAACTCCACTCTCCTGCCTGTTCCCTATATCCCTCGATTACCTCAGACCAAAATCTGTCTGTCTCTGCCTTAAATATATTCAATGGTGCGGCATCCACTACTCAATAGGGTAGCAAATTCCAATCTTTTAGAGCGAAGAAATTTCTCCTCCATCTTAGTAAATGATCAACCCCTTATCTTGAGATTGTGGCCCCATGTCCTAGATTCCATAGCCAGGGTAAACAACTCTGTCTATCCTGTCAAGCCCCTTCAGAATTTTAATTAATAGCAAAATACTGCAGATGATAGAAATCTCAAATAAAAACGGAAAGTGCTGGAAATATTGGGTCTAGCACTATCTGTGGAGAGAGAAACTGAGGTAGTTCACTTCTGAAGAAGTCATATTCTACTTAATGTTCATGTTTTCTCTCTCCACAGGTACTGCCAGACATGCTGAGTATTTCCAGCACTTCTCTTCATAATCTTGAATGTTTCAATGAGCTCACCTCTCATTCTTCTAAACCCCAGAGAATATAGACCCAATTTATTCAGCTTCTTAAACCCTCTCATCCTTGGGACAAACGAGTGAAACCTTGCTCTACCGCCTCCAATGCAGGAGGCGATGGCATAAAAACACAGAAACTAGGAGCAGGAATAGGCCATTCGGCCCCTTGAGACTGCTCCGCCATTCATTATGATCATGGCTGATCACCCAACTCAATAGCCTGCTCCCGCTTTCTCCCCATACCCTTTGATCCCTTTCACCCCAAGAGCTATATCTAACTCCTTCTTGAAAACACACAATGTTTTGGTCTCAACTACTTTCTGTGTTAATGAATTCCACAGGCTCACCACTCTTTGGGTGAATAAATTTCTCCTCATCTCAGTCCAAAATGGTCTACCCCATATCCTCAGACTGTGACCCCTGGTTCTGGACTCCCCCACCGTCGGGAACATCCTTCCTGCATCTACCCTGTCAAGTCCTGTTAGAATTTTATAGGTTTCTATGAGATCCCCCCTCATTTTTCTGAACTCCAGCAAACAATCCTAATCAACTCAATCTCTCCTCATATGTCAGTCCCGCCATCCCAGGAATCAGTCAGGTAAACCTTTGCTGCACTCCCTCTATAGCAAGTACATCCTTCCTCAGATAAGGAGACCAAAACTGCACACAATATTCCAGGTGTGGTCTCACCTAGGCCCTGTACAATTGCAGCAAGGCATCTCTGTTCCTGTACTCGAATCCTCTGGCTATGAAGGCCAACATACCATTTGCCTTCTTTACCGCCTGTTGCACTGGCATGCTTACCTTCAGCGATTGGTGTACCAGGACACCCAGGTCTCGTTGCACATTCCCCTCTCTCAATTTATAGCCATTCAGATAATAATCTGCCTTCCTGTTTTTGCTACCAAAATGGATAACCTTACATTTATCCACATTATTCTGCATCTGCCATGCATTTGCCCACTCAGCTTGTCCAAATCACACTGAAGCATCTCCACATCCTCCTCACAGCTCATCCTCCCACCCAGCTTTGTGTCATCTGCAAATTTGGAGATATTACATTAATTCCCTCATCTAAATCATTAATATATATTGTGAATAACTGGGGTCCCAGCACCGATCCCTGCGGTACCCCACTAGTCACTGCCTGCCATTCGGAAAAAGACCCGTTTATTCCTACTCTTTGTTTCCTGTCTGCCAACCAGTTTTCTATCCATCTCAATACACTACCCCAATCCCATGCGCTTTAATTTTACAATCCAATCCCTGATGTTGGACTTTGTCGAAAGCCTTCTGAAAGTCCAAATAAACCACATCCACTGGCTCCCCCTCATCAACTCTACTAGTTACATCCTCAAAAAATTCCAGTAGATTTGTCAAGCATGATTTCCCTTTCATAAATCCGTGCTGACTCTATCTGATTCTGCCACTGTTTTCCAAGTGCTCAGCTATTAAATCTTTTACAATGGACTCTAGAATTTTCCCCACTACCAACGTCAGGCTGACTGGTCAATAATTCCCTGTTTTCTCTCTGCCTCCCTTTTTAAATAGTGGGGTTACATTAACTACCCTCCAATCTGTAGGAACTGTTCCAGAGTCTATAGAATCTCGGAAGATGACCACCAATGCATCCACTATTTCTAGGGCCACTTCCTTAAGTACTCTGGGATGTAGATTATCAGGCCCCAGGGATTTATCAGCCTTCAATCCCATCAATTTCCCCAACACCACTTCCCTACTAATGCTGATTTCTTTCAGTTCCTCCCTCTCACTAAACCCTGTGTTCCCCAACATTTCTGGTATGTTATTAATGTCCTCCTTTGTGAAGACAGAACCAAAGTATGTATTTAGTTGGTCAGCCATTTCTTTGTTCCCCATTATAAATTCCCCTGTTTCTGACTGTAAGGGACCTACATTTGTCTTCACCAATATTTTTCTCTTCACATACCTATAGAAACTTTGACAGTCAGTTTTTATGTTCCCTGCAAGCTTACTCTCGTACTCTATTTTCCCCTTCTTAATCAATCCCTTGGTCCTCCTTTGCTGAATTCTAAACTGCTCCCAATCCTCAGGTCTGTTGTTTTTTCTGGCCAATTTGTATGCCTCTTCCTTGCATCTAATACTATCTCTAATTTCCCTTGTAAGCCATGGTTTGGCCACCTTTCCTGTTTTATTTTTGCACCAGACAGGAATAAACAATTGTTGCTGTTCACCCATGCGCTCTTTGAATGTTTGCCATTGCCTATCCACCGTCATCCCTTTAAGTAACATTTCCCAATCCATCATAGCCAACTCGCGCCTCATACCATCGTAGTTTCCTTTATTAAGATTCAGGACCCAAGTCTCAGAATCAACTACGTCACTTTCCATCTTGATGAAGAATTCTATCATATTATGGTCGCTCATCCCCAAGGGGCCTCGCACAACTAGAATGCCAATTATTCCTTTCTCATTACACAATACCCAGTCGAGGATGGTCTCTTCTCTCGTTGGTTCCTCAATGTATTGGTCCAGAAAAACATCCCGTATACACTCCAGGAATTCCTCCTCTATGGTATTGTTACTAATTTGATTTGCCCAATCTATATGCGTATTAAAGTCACCCATAATTACAGATGTTCCTTTATTACATGCGTATCTTATTTCCTGTTTAATGCCATTCCCAACATCACCACTACAGTTTGGGGGTCTATATACAACCCCCACTAAAGTTTTTTGCCCCTTCATGTTTCTCAGCTCTACCCATACAGATTCCACATCGTTGGAGCTAATACCTTTCCTCACTATTGCGTTAATTTCCTCTTTAACCAGCAATGCAATCCACCGCCTTTTCCTTTTTGTCTGTCCTTCCTAAATACTGAATACCCCTGGATGTCAGTTCCCATCCCTGGTCACCCTGCAGCCATGTCTCCGTAATCCCGACTATATCATATCTGTTTACAAATATTTGCGCGGTTGATTCATCCACTTTATTACGAATGCTCCTCGCTTTAAGGCACAAAGCCTTAAGGCTTGTCTTTTTAACATTACTTGTCCCGTTCCCACTATTTTTCACTGAGGCCCTGTTTGATTCTTGCCCTTGATTTCTCTGACTATCACTTTTCTTATTCCGCTTTCTGTCTTTTGTACTTGTCTTTGATTCCCCCTCCTATGACTCCTTGCATAGGTTCCCATCCCCCTGCCATTTTAGTTTAAACCCTCCCCAACTACTCTAGCAAATGTTCCCCCTAGGACATCAGTCCCGGTCCTGCCCAGGTGTAACCATCCAGTTTGTTCCACCTCCCCCAGAACCGGTCCCAATGCCCCAGGAATCTGAAACCATCCCCTTCACACCATCTCTTCAGCCATGTATTCATCCAATATATCCTGCTATTTCTATTCTGACTGGCACATGACACTGGCAGTAATCCTGAGATCACTACCTTTGAGGTCCTACTTTTCAACTTACTTCCTAACTCCCTATATTCTGCTTTTAGGACCTCATCCATTTTTTACCTATGTCGTTTGTACCAATATGTACCACGACCACTGGCTGTTCACCCTCCCCCTTCAGAATGTCTCCTAGCCGCTCTGAGACATCCTTGACCCTAGCACCAGGGAGGCAACATACCATCCTGGAATCTCATTTGCGGTCACAGAAACGCCTATCTATTCCCCTTACAACTGAATCCCCTATAACTATTGCATTCCCACACTTTTTACTCCTCCCCTGTGCAGCAGAGCCAACTGCGGTGCAACAAATTTGGCTGTTGCCGCTTTCTCCTGAGAGGCCATTCCTCCTAACAGTATACAAAGCGGTATATCTGTTTTGCAGGGGAATAGCCACAGGAGATTCCTGCACTGCCTGCCTAGTCCTCTTGCTTTGCCTGGTGCTCACCCATTCCCTTCCTGCCTGTGGACTCTTAGCCTGCGGTATGACCACCTCTCTATATGTGCTATCCACGATACTCTCCACCTCGCGAATGCTCCACAGTGTCCCCAGCCGCCATTCCAGCTCCAAAACCCAGGCTTCCAGGAGCTGCAGCTGGAGACACCTCCCGCATACATGCTGGCCCCGGGCACTGGAAATTTGCCCAGCTTCCCACATAGAGCAAGAGGTGCACACCACGGATTTGAGCTCTCCTGTCATGACTTACTCCTTTAAATTAAATTAAACCTTTTGGAAGATACTTAATATCAGTGGTTTTGCTTAATATAGTGGTATTGCAGCTGGACTAGTAATCCAGAGATCTAGGGTAATGCTCTGGGGACCCGGGTTCAAATCCTGCCACGGCAGATGGTTGAATTTGAATTCAATGACAATCTGGAATTAAAAGTCTAATGATGACCATGAAACCATTGTCGATTTTTGTAATAACCCATCTGGTTCACTAATGTCCTTTAGGGAAGGAAATCTGCTGTCCTTACCTGGTCTGGCCTACATGTTTGGCTCTTAAATGGCCTCTGAACAAGGGCAATTAGGGATGGGTAATTAATGCTGGCCTAACCAGCGATGCCCACATCACATGAATTGAGTCTTTCCTTAAATATGGAAACCAAAATTGTACAGTGTACTCCAGGTCTTATTCAAGCCCTGTACAATTGTAGCAAGATTTCCTTATAATTGTCCCCCAATCCCCTTGCACTCAATGCCAGCATGTAATTTGCCTTCCTAATTGTTTGCTGTACTTGCATTCTAACTTTGTGTTCCTGGTATGGCACCCAGGTCCCCCTGAACAAAGACATTTACAAATTTCACTTTTAAAAAAACATTCTGCTTTTCTATTCTTACTATGAAACTGAATAATCACACTTCCCTACATTTATACTCCACCTGCCACCATGTTTCTCACTCACTGAACTTTTCAGTATTTCTTTGCATCCTTTTGGTGCTCTCCTCACAATGTACATTCCCCCGCCTTGTCAGTCCGTACCCCCACCATTCCTGCCCCCCCGGTTATCGGTCCGGTCTCCCCACACCCTCTGTTGGTACCACCCTCCCTCCGTTGATCCCCTCCCCTGCACCCCCCCACCCCGTGTTGATCTCTCCCTCCCTCTGTCGGACTCTCTCGGTTTGTCTCTCGGCCATTCTCTCCGCCTCTCTCTCTACGTCTCTCTCTCTCTGCCTCTCTTGCTCTCTCTAGGTCTCCCTCTCCGCCCCTCTCTCTCTCTAGGTCTCCCTCTCTGCCCCTCTCTCTCTCTCTCTCTCTCTCTAGGTCTCTCTTTGTCTTTCTCGTTCCCCCTCTCTCTGGGCCTCTACCCCTCTCCGCCTCTCCTCCTCTCTCTCTCTCTCTCTCCACCTCCCTCTCTCTAGGTCTCTCTTACTCTCGCTCGCTTTCAGTCTCTCTCGGTGCCTCTCTCTCTCTCTCTCTCACCTCACCCTCGCTCTCTCTCGGCCCCTCTCTCTCTCACTCTTAGCTCCTCTCTCTCGGCACCTCTCTCTCTCTCACTTTCAACCCCCCTCTACTCTCTCAATCTCTCTCTCTCTCGACCTCTCTCTCTCTCTCTAGACCTCTTTCCCTCTCTCTTGACTCTCTCTCTTTTGACCTCTCCCTCTCTCTCTCGACCTATCTCTCTCTCTCGACCTCCCTCTCTCGACCTCTTTCCCTCTCTCTTGACTCTCTCTCTTTTGACCTCTCCCTCTCTCTCTCTCGACCTATCTCTCTCTCTCGACCTCCCTCTCTCGACCTCTCTCGGCACCTCTCTCTCTCGGCCCCTCTCTCTCTCTCTCAGCCCCCCTCTCTCTCTCTCTCAGCCCCTCTCTCTCTTGGCCCCTCACTCTCTCTCTCGGCCACTCTCTCGGCCCCTCTCTCTCACTCTCTCTCTCGGCCCCTCTCTCTCACTCTCTCTCTCGGCCCTTCTCTCTCACTCTCTCTCTCGGCCCCTCTCTCTCTCTCTCTCTCTCTCGGCCCCTCTCCCTCTCTCTCTCTCTCTGCCCCCCTCTCTCTCTCTCTCGGCCTCTCTCTCTCTCTCTCTCGGCCCCGCTCTCTCTCTCTCGGCCCCACTCTCAGCCTCTCTCTCTCTCTCTCTCTCAGCCCCTCTATCTCAGGCTCTCTCTCTCTCTCTCTCTCTTTCAGCCTCTCTCTCTCTCAGCCACTCTCTCTCTCAGCCTCGCTCTCTCGGCCTCCCTCCCTCTCTCAGCCTCTCCCTCTCGGCCTCTCTCTCTCTCCCGGCTTTTCTCTGTTTCAGCCTCCCTCGCTCTTTGACTCAGTGAGAACGAGAGGCCGAGAGAGAGAGGGAGCGAGAGGCCGAGAGAGAGAAAGGGGCCTTCGCCCTTTGACTCGGCCCCTCTCTCTCGGCCTCTTGCTCCCTCTCTCAGCCCACTCTCGTTCTCTCAGATCTCTCTCTCAGATCTCTCTCTCTCTCTCTCGGATCTCTCGCTCTCTTGGATCTCTCTCTCGGATCTCTCTCTCGCTCTCTCGGATCTCTCTCTCGGTCTCTCGAATCTCTCTCTCGCTCTCTCGGATCTCTCTCTCGCTCTCTCTCTCGCTCTCTCGGATCTCTCTCTCGCTCTCTCGGATCTCTCTCTCGCTCTCTCGGATCTGTCTCTCGCTCTCTCGGATCTGTCTCTCGCTCTCTCGGATCTCTCTCTCGCTCTCTCGGATCTGTCTCTCGCTCTCTCGGATCTGTCTCTCGCTCCCTCGGATCTGTCTCTCGCTCTCTCGGATCTCTCGCTCTCTCGGATCTCTCTCTCGCTCTCTCTCTCGCTCTCTCGGATCTCTCTCTCGCTCTCTCGGATCTGTCTCTCGCTCTCTCTCCCGCTCTCTCGGATCTCTCTCTCGCTCTCTCTTAGCCTCTTTCACTCTCCGTCGGCCTCCCTCTCTCGGTCTCCCTCGGCCTCTGGTTCTCGCTTTCCCTCGGCCTCTCGCTCTCGCTCTCCCTCGGCCTCTCCCCCTCGCTGTCCCTCAGCTTGTGGCTCTCGCTCTCCCTCGGCCTCTCGCTCTCCCTCGGCCTCTCGCTCTCGTACTCCCTCGGCCTCTCGCTCTCCCTCGGCCTCTCGCTCTCCCTCGTCCTCTTGCTCTCGCTCTCCCTCGGCCTCTTGCTCTCCCTCGGCCTCTCGCTCGCCCTCGGCCTCTCGCTGTCGCTCTCCCTCGGCCTCTTGCTCTCGCTCACACTCTCCCTAGTCCTCTAGCTCTCCCTCGGCCTCTCATTCTCGCTCTCCCTCGGTCTCGCTCTCGTTCTCCCTCGGCCTCTCTCGCTCTCCCTCAGCCTCTGGCTCTCGCCCCCCTCTTGCTCTCCCTCGGCCTCACCCTCGATCTTCCTCAGCCCCTCGCCCTCCCTCGGCCTCTCATACTCGATCTTCCTCAGCCTCTCACTCTTCCTCGGCCTCTCTCGCTCTCCCTCAGCCTCTGGCTCTCGCCCCCCTCTTGCTCTCCCTCGGCCTCACCCTCGATCTTCCTCAGCCCCTCGCTCTCCCTCGGCCTCTCATACTCGATCTTCCTCAGCCTCTCACTCTTCCTCGGCCTCTCGCTCTCCCTCTGTCTCTTGCTCTCGCTCTCCCTCAGCCCCTCATTCTCGTTCTCCCTCGGCCTCTCTCGATCTCCCTCGGCCTCTCACTCTCCCTCAGCCTCTGGCTCTCGCCCCCCTCTTGCTGTCCCTAGGCCTCTCACACTCGATCTTCCTCAGTCTCTCGCTCTCCCTCAGCCTCTCGCTCTCCCTCAGCCTCTCGCTATCGATCTCCCTCGGCCTCTCGATCTCTCTCGCTCTCGCTCTCCCTCAGCCTCTCGCTCTCCCTCGGCCTCTCGCTCTCCCACGGTGTCTCGCTCTCGCTCTCCCTCAGCCTCTCCCTCGACCTCTCGCTCTCCCTCGGCCTCTCCCTCGGCCTCACACTCGATCTTCCTCGGCCTCACGCTCTCCCTCTGTCTCTTGCTCTCGCTCTCCCTCAGCCCCTCATTCTCGTTCTCCCTCGGCCTCTCTCGATCTCCCTCGGCCTCTCACTCTCCCTCAGCCTCTGGCTCTCGCCCCCCTCTTGCTGTCCCTCGGCCTCTCACACTCGATCTTCCTCAGTCTCTCGCTCTCCCTCAGCCTCTCGCTCTCCCTCAGCCTCTCGCTATCGATCTCCCTCGGCCTCTCGATCTCTCTCGCTCTCGCTCTCCCTCAGCCTCTCGCTCTCCCTCGGCCTCTCGCTCTCCCACGGTGTCTCGCTCTCGCTCTCCCTCAGCCACTCCCTCGACCTCTCGCTCTACCTCGGCCTCTCGCTCTCCCTCTGTCTCTTGCTCTCGCTCTCCCTCGGCCTCTCCCTCGGCCTCTCGCTCTCGCTCTCCCTCGGCCTCTCACTCTCCCTCGGCCTCTCGCTCTCGCTCTCCCTCGGCCTCTCGCCCTCACTCTCCCTCGGCCTCTCGCTTTTGCTCTCCCTCGGCCTCTCGCTCTCCCTCGGCCTCTCGCTCTCCCTCGGCCTCTCACTCTCGCTCGGCCTCTCGCTCTCCCTCTCGATCTCCCTCCGCCTCTGGCTCTCGCTCTCCCTCGGCCTCTCGCTCTCGCCCTCCCTCGGCCTCTCGCTCTCACTCTCCCTCAGCCTGTCACTCTCGCTCTCCCTCGGCCTCTCACTCTCCCTCGGCCTCTGGCTCTCGCTGTCCCTCGGCCTCAGCCTCTCGCTCTCCCTCGGCCTCTCACTCTCCCTCTGTCTCTTGCTCTCACTCTCCCTCGGCCTCTCACTCTCCCTCGGCCTCTCGCTCTCCCTCGGCCTCTCGCTCTCCCTCGGCCTCTCGCTCTCCCTCAGCCTCTCGCTCTCCCTCGGCCTCTCGCTCTCCCTCGGCCTCTCGCTCTCGATCTCCCTCGGCCTCTCACTCTCCCTCGGCCTCTCGCTCTCCCTCGGCCTCTCGCTCTCCCTCGGCCTCTCGCCCTCGCTCTCCCTCGGCCTCTCGCTCTCGCTCTCCCTCGGCCTCTCGCTCTCCCTCGGCCTCTCGCTCTCGCTCTGCCTCAGCCTCTCGCTCTCCCTCGGCCTCTCTCGCTCTCCCTCGGCCTCTCGCTGTCCCTCGGCCTCTCGCTCTCGCTCTGCCTCAGCCTCTCGCTCTCCCTCGGCCTCTCTCGCTCTCCCTCGGCCTCTCGCTCTCCCTCGGCCTCTCGCTCTCCCTCGGCCTCTCGCTCTCGCTCTCCCTCGGCCTCTCGCTCTCGCTCTCCCTCAGTCTCTCGCTCTCGGCCTCTCGCCCTCGCTCTCCCTCGGCCTCTCGCTCTCTCTCGGCCTCTCGCTCTCCCTCAGCCTCTCGCTCTCCCTCAGCCTCTCGCTCTCCCTCAGCCTCTCGCTCTCCCTCAGCCTCTCGCTCTCGCCCTCCCTCGGCCTCTCGCCCTCGGCCTCTCGCTCTCCCTTGGCCTCTCGCTCTCCCTCGGCCTCTCGCTCTCGCCCTCCCTCGGCCTCTCGCTCTCCCTCAGCCTGTCGTTCTCGCTGTCCCTAGGCATCTCGCTCTCCCTCGGCCTCTCGCTCTCCCTCAGCCCCTCATTCTCGATCTCCCTCGGCCTCTCGCTCTCCCTCGGCCTCTCACTCTCCCTCGGCCTCTCGCTCTCCCTCGGCCTCTCGCTCTCGCTCTGCCTCAGCCTCTCTCGCTCTCCCTCGGCCTCTCTCGCTCTCCCTCGGCCTCTCGCTCTCCCTCGGCCTCTCGCTCTCGCTCTGCCTCAGCCTCTCGCTCTCCCTCGGCCTCTCTCGCTCTCCCTCGGCCTCTCGCTCTCCCTCGGCCTCTCGCTCTCCCTTGGCCTCTCGCTCTCCCTCGGCCTCTCGCTCTCCCTCGGCCTCTCGCTCTCGCTCTCCCTCAGCCTCTCGCTCTCGGCCTCTCGCCCTCGCTCTCCCTCGGCATCTCACTCTCCCTCGGCCTCTCGCTCTCCCTCGGCCTCTCGCTCTCCCTCAGCCTCTCGCTCTCCCTCAGCCTCTCGCTCGCCCTCAGCCTCTCGCTCTCGCCCTCCCTCGGCCTCTCGCCCTCGGCCTCTCGCTCTCGCCGTCCCTCGGCCTCTCGCTCTCGCTCTCCCTCGGCCTCTCGCTCTCCCTCGGCCTCTCGCTCTCACTGTCCCTCGGCCTCTCGCTCTCCCTCGGCCTTTCGCGATCGCTGTCCCTCGGCCTCTCGCTCTCCCTCGGCCTCTCTCGCTCTCCCTCGGCCTCTCGCTCTCCCTCGGCCTCTTGCTCTCGCTCTCCCTCGGCCTCGCGCAGTTGCTCTCGCTATCCCTAGGCATCTTGCTGTCCCTCAGCCTCTTATTCTCGATCTCCCTCGGCCTCTCGTTCTTGCTCTCACTCTCCCTCGGTGGTGGTTCATCTTTGGTAGGCTAACTGAAGGAGCGTTGGATCAAAGTATCCCGGGTGTCCCTGCCTCCCTGGATGTTGCCCAGGTCAGCGTCTATGCCCTCAGCGTTCTCCTGACCATGCTTGTCCTCGGATTCATTACTGGACTCATCGTCTGCTGCCAGAGCAGCTGCGTCAACATCATCTTCCTCCACTGTGTCCCCCCTTTCCAGCGCCAGATTGTGGAGAGCGCAGCATGCAACCACTATCAGTGACACAAGATATGGGGGGTATTACTGTGCGCCCCCTGAACAGTCCAGGCATAGGAAGCGCATCTTGAGAAGATTAATGGTTCTCTCCCTCACAGCCCTTGTGGAGACATGGCTCCTATTGTACCGCTGCTCAGCTTCTGTTCTTGGATGGTGGAGAGGCGTCATGAGCCAGCTTCTGAGGGGATAGCCCTTGTCACCCAGCAGCCATCCATCCAGTCAGGCTGGAGCACTGAGGATGCAAGCATCATGGGAGCTGCCTGGGTAACTTGCACAGACTTGTAGAATCTGCATCCTGTGGTCACACACTATCTGCACGTTCATGGAGTGGAAGCCTTTCCTGTTGCCGAAGGCACCGGGCTCACCCGCTGGCACCTTGATGGCCACATGTGCGCAGTCTATTGCACCCTGGACGCGGGGGAATCCAGCAATGGTCACAAAGTCTCTGGCTCGCTGTGTCTGACTTGCCTGGTCTCAACGGTAGTGGATGAACGTCAATGCCCATCTGAACAGAGCGTCTGTAACCTTCTTGACACAAGTGTGGACAGCTGATTGGGAGACACCACAAAGATCACCCACCGACCCCTGGAAGGAGCCAGAGGCATAGAGGTTGAGGGCAGCTGTGATTTTTAGAGCCACTGGCATGGGGTGTCCACCCACACAGTTATGGGAGATCTCAGGCCCAATCATCTGACAGATAGAGTTGACCGTCCCCCTTGAGAGAGAGAGCCTCCTTGCACCTCAGACATATTGAGGTAACTGCTTCGCTGCCTGTATACCCTGGCAGCAGGATAGTAGCGTCTTTTGCGGCCCCTTCCACCTTGGACTTCCTCTTGGCCCTGCGCCCCTTGTGCCTGCGTCTGTCCTCCAAACAGTGGCTCCCCTGGAGGCTGAATGTGCACTCCTGGCCTCCTCCCCATTCTAGCCCTCCCTCCTCAGAGGAGGTGCCTCCAATGGAGAGTTCAGTTCCCATTCCCAGGCTAAGGGGAGGCTTCCTGAAACCTACAGGCCCAAAAAAGATTCCTCACTGCAGTGCTGACCTGGAGGTTGTGAGTCCAGTCTAAGCAGCTGGTATGTGTTTTTAAGTATTGCAAATCACACAGGCAAGTATCAGTAATTTTGAAAAATCAATATTTGACAGAGCACACTCGTGACCCCACTGAGCCCTCTTATCCCCCCCCTCGTGGATGAGGTTTATATAAATGTGTCTTACCCGCCTGCCCAGTGCGCCAATCCAAAGCTCACGTGGGTGCTGAAAAATCGCCATCAATTGGCGCCTCAAGGGCCTTAAGTGGCCCGTTAATTAACGGTGGGCACGCATCGAATATCATCACGCGCCCGCCCAGTGAAATATCGCAATGGGACACTCGCCTGACATCATCACGCGTCATTTTGCACGTCGGCGTGTGGGTCCCACCCCCGTAGCCAACGGCAAAATTCTGGCCTCTGTCTCTTAGTGTTCCTCTCTGCTTGTCTTTATCCAAATCACTACATTGCAGCACCGCCTTGACTTTTCTTAAAATTATGAGCCACCTAAACAACAAACACACTGCAAGTTAGAAAGTAACATTTCTACAGAAGAGAAATGTTTAACATGTTGTAAAGCAGATTAAACATTGTTTTCTTATCCAGAGTGAGACTTCTACAGCGGAATGTTTTGATTTGTCTGAACAAATTGGCAGAGCATCAAGCAATTCTTCAACTTCATAGAAATGTTCCTGTTGCTTAACTGTAATGGAACACTGATTTTTCAGGTTTACACAGCCTGCAGAATGAAAATAAAGCACAACTCTGTTTTGGGCTTCCTCTTCAATGTACAGTGTCTAATTCAGCAATCAAGTTTGGAAGAAAAAAAGGACTTGCATTTATATAGTGCCTTTCACATCCACCGGCCTTCTCAAAGTGCTTGACAGCCAATTAAATACTTTTGTAGTGTAACCACGCTTATAATGGCAGCCAATTCGTACACAGTGAGTGCAAATAGCTCTTTGATAATGACTAGATAATCTGCTTTTGCAATGTTGATTGAGGGATAAATACGAGCATAATTCCCGCCCACCCCACCCCACCCTTATCTGAGAGAGTGCCATGGGATCTTATACATCCATATTAGAAGGCAGGTGGAGCCTCTGTTTAACATTTCATCTGAAAGGCAGCAACTCCGACTGTGCAATGCTCCCTCAGTGCTGCCCTAGGTTGTCAGCTTTGATTTGTATGCTTAAGTCCTGAAGTGGGACTTGAATCCACAACCATCTGGCTGGGGTGAGGGTGCTACTAACTGAACCATGGCTGACATGGAAAAATGGCATTATTCCTTGCCCCGTAAAGTTGTGAGTATGTTACTTACTTTTACTTGGATTATGCAGCTTTATAACCCTGGTCAATCTTCCCTCATTAGTCTAATCTTCAGACTCTGTGAGCATTTTGTAGCACTCCAACTGCTGCCCTAACTGACATCTGCTGAGATCATGAATTGAGGCAGAAGAGATTCAGAAATAGAACCTTGGATTTTCCAATGGGACACATGGCTTGACTGCTACCTGCTGTCATGCTAACAAAAGATACTTCTCACTTTTTGCATTCCTTTTCTGGAAGAACATAGAGCATATGATCAAGAGTGATATTGACCAGATCATTTTTTCTTTCAGTGATGTTGTTTGAGGGATAAAAGTTGGCCAAAGCAAGGGGGAGAATTGCCTAGTCTTTTTCGAATAATATCATCGGATCTTTCATCTTTGTCTGAGAACCCAGTTGAGGCATCAGTTTAACATCTCAAGTTGAATTCCTTTATTATTTTAAGCGCCTATTGTACTCCACATGATTTGCCAGCAAATTCACAGAATCACAGAATCTCACAGTGCAGAAGAGGCCCTTCGGCCCATCGAGTCTACACCGACACATGAGAAACACCTGACCTACCTACCTAATCCCATTTACCAGCACTTGACCCATAGCCTTGAATGTTATGACGTGCCAAGTGCTCATCCAGGTCACCTCCTCAAAAAATTCAGTCAAATTTGTTAGGCATGACCTCCCTCTGACAAAGCCATGCTGACTATCCCTGATCAAACCTTGCCTCTCCAAGTGGAGATAGATTCTCTCCTTCAGAATTTTCTCCAATAGTTTCCCTACCACTGACATGAGACTCCCTGGCCTGTAGCTCCTGGCTTATCTCTACAATTCCCTTCTTAAATAGCGGAACCACATTAGCTGTTCTCCAGTCCTCTGGCACCTCCCCTGTGGCCATAGAGAAATTAAAGATTTGGGTCAGAGCCCCTGCGATTTCCTCCCTTGCCTCTCTCAGCAGTCTGGGACACAAATCATCCGGACCTAGAGATTTGTCCACTTTTAAGCCTGCCAACACCTCCAATACCTTGTCACTCCCTATATCAATTTGCTTAAGAACCTCGCAGTCTTTCTCCCCGAGTTCGATACCTTCATCCTCATTCTCTTGGGTGAAGACGGATGTGAAGTATTCGTTCAACACTCTACTGATGTCCCCTGGCTGCACCCATAGATTGCCCCCTTGGTCCCTAATGGGCCCTACTCTTTCCCTGGTTATCTTCTTCCCATTGATATACTTATAGAATATCTTGGGATTTTCTCTACTTTTACCAGCCAGAGCTTTCTCATATCCCCTCTTTGCTCTCCTAATTGCTTTCTTAAGCTCCACCCTGCACTTTCTGTACTCCACTAATGCCTCCGCTGATTTGCTTCCCTTGTACCTGCTAAAAGCCTCTCTTTTCCTTCTCATCATATCCTGAATATCTCTGGTCACCCATGGTTGAGCTTGTTACTCCTTCCTATCACCCTAGAGGGGACATGTTGAGCCTGTATCTTCCCCATTTCCTTTTTGAATGCCTCCCACTGCTCTTCTGTAGATTTCCCCACAAGTAGCTGTTCCCACTCTACCTTGGCCAGATTCTGCCTTATTTTACTAAAATCCAATCTCCCCCAATCCAAAACATTTTTTTGCAACTTGTCTATTTCTTTGTCCATAACAAGCTTAAATTGTACCATGTTGTGGTCGCTATCACTAAAATACTCCCCCACCACCACCTTAGCCACCTGTCCTTTTTCATTCCCCAGAATTAGGTCCAACACTGCACCGTCCCTTGCTGGGCCATCTACATATTGACCTAAAAAGTTCTCCTGTACACATTTCAAGAAATCCACTCCATCCAAGCCTTTAACACTACGTCTATCCCAATTAATGCTGGGAAAGTTGAAATCACCTAATATAATTACCCTATTGTTATTGTTTTTACATACCTCTGCAAATTGTGCACATATTTGTTCCTCAATTTCCCGCTGACTATCTGGATGTCTATAATAAACACCTAATAATGTGGCTGCCCCTTTTTTATTCCTAAGCTCTACCATCGAATGAACCTCTAAGCTTCATTCGATGCCCCCTTCAAGATATCATCTCTCCTTACTGCAGTAACTGACTCCTTAACTAATAATGCAATGCCTCCTTCTCTTTTACTCCCTCCCCTGTCTCGCCTGAAGATTCTATATCCTGGAATGTTGAGCTGCCAATCCTGCCCCTCCCTCAACCATGTCTCTGTGATGGCTACTATATCACAATTCCACGTGTCAATCCTTACCCTTAACTCATCCGTTTTACCTGTAATACTCCTGGCATTAAAGTAGAAGCCATCCAGCCTTGCCTTACTCCCTTGAAACTTAATGCAGCTGTACTTCCTCTGACTTGATTGTTTTACTGTATTATGACATGTCCCTATTCTGCTGACATTCTGTGTCCCCTTCCCCTGCCGAATTAGATGAAACTCCTAACAGCACTAGCAAACCCGCCCACAAGGATGTTAGTCCAGCTCTGGTTCAGATGTAGACCATCCCTCTTGTATAGGTCCCAACTTCCTCAAAAACGGTCCCAGTGATCCAGGAATCTAAAACCCTCCCTCCTGCACCAACTTTTAAGCCACGTATTCATCTGCGCCATTCTCCTATTTCTGTGCTTGCTAGCATGTGGCACTGGGAGTAATCCAAAGATTACAACCCGAGAGGTCCTGCTTTTTAGTCTACTGCCTAACTCCCTCATCCCTCTTTCTACCTATGTCATTGGTACCAACATGTACCATGACCTCTGCCTTATCACCCTCCCCCTTCAGGATGCCCTGCAGCCATTCAGTGACATCCCGGACCCTGGCACCAGGGAGGCCACACACCATCCTGGAGTCACGTTGACAGGCACAGTAGCGCCTATCTGTTCCCCTGACTATAAAATCCCCTATTACTATTGCTCTTCCTCTCTTCCTCCCCTCCTGTACAGACAGGCTGCTTATGGTGCCAGAAGCTTGGCTCTGTCTGCACTCCCTTATACTATGAAACAAAAGAAGGACTTGTTGGTGACACATGATGTGGGAGGATGGAGACAGTGGGTAACATTTCTGGCTGGATGGTTAGGTTGTGCAACGCCTCTGCTAAAGAGACTGGAGGAATCCGGTTTTCACTTCTCTAGCTTTTAAAATGCTTATACAGCATTGGTGGAGATACTAAGGGCTACATTTTCACCGAGTTGGGACAACATGGAGCCCTTTAAAAATGGCAGGCAGATCCTAATTCTGATATTCCCGACCCCATTTCCGGGATGTCTGATTTTTGGTTGAGCTTTTAAAAGGCACTCCTGACCTTCGGGGCTCCATTATTGAGATAGGAATGTCCTACTCCTCCGCAACTTTCATAGAGTCTGGCCAGGTTTTTAAAGAGTTGTGGTTCACAGCCCCTCAGAAGAGTCATGAACCATACTCTGTTTGAGGGGACTTTTTAAAAGGTGAGTTCAAAAGGGTCCTCCTCATGCCTCCCATATCAAGGTATGGCACTTCCAGGCCCATTTGACACACTGTGTAGAACCAATGAACCCTTTCATAACAATAGGATGTGTTTAAAAAAAACTTTTAAAAAACAGTCTTTAATTCATTAATTTCCACTACGGAAGTTATTTCACTACAGCCCAATAAAAGTATCAATAACAGAAGCTGCAAACCCTTGAAACCCCTTAAACTCGTGTGAATAAACATTGTGAAATTGACAGCAGAGATCAGAGAGCTAAAGCTGTCAATTAAGCAATGTTTTCCCTGGGGCCCAGGTGCTCGATGGAGTAATGGACTTCTGGGCTCTCAGCCGAGAATACATAATGAGGCTTGGCTCAGAGCCTTGACATTGGGCATGGAAGTACCATAGCTTGGCATGAGGGCGTGGGTATAGGGGCGTAGCTTGGCTTAGAGAGCATGAGGAGTGGGTGGGGGGTGCATGGGAGTCATGGATGGGGCATGGAGAGTATGAGAAAGGTGAAGGCTGGGGGGCCTTTATCCCAAGTAAAATAAAAACATAAAAGTCCCACAGAACCACGGCAGGCCTTTTGGACAGCCTGCCCCGGTACACGGCAGCTCCTGCCGCTGCCTCTGACATCTTTCGCAGGTCAACTTGCCCGACTCCAGCCTGCACCTACCCCCGCTCCCTTCAATGAAGATCCTGCCTTTGCAGGCACTTTCTCCCAAGATGGGCGGGCCTAACTGGGAATTTTCCCAACTCCCATTATTTGCTCGATGATGAAAGTCTCAGAATCACAGAATTTTAACAGCACAGAAGGAGGCCATTCGGCCCATTGTGTCTACACTGGTTCTCCAAATGAGAATTATGGCCTAGTGCCATTGCCCTGCCTTTTCTCTGTACCCCTGCACATTGTATCTATTCAAATAATCATCTAATGCCCTCTTGAATGCCTCAATTGAACCTGCCTCCACCACGCTTCCAGGCAGTGCATTCCAGACCCGAACCACTCATTGTGTGAAAAAGTTTTTTTCTCACGTCACATTTGCTTCTTTTGCAAATCACTTTAAATCTGTGCCCTCTCGTTCTTGATCCTTTTACGAGCAGGAACAGCTTCTCCCTATCTACTCTGTCCAGCCCCTCATGATTTTGAACATCTCTATCAAATCACCTCTTAGCCTTCTCTCCAAGGAGAACAGTCCCAACCTCTCCAATCTATCTTCATAACTGAAGTTTCTCATCCCTTGAACCATTCTTGTAAACCTCTCCTGCACTCCCTCCAATGTGTTCACATCCTTCCTATAATGTGGCACCCAGAACTGAACACAATACTCCAACTGAGTCTAACGAGGGTCTTGTATAAATTCAGCATATCCTCCTTGCTCTTGTACTCTATGCCCCTATTAATAAAACCCAGGATATTATATGCTTTATTAACTGCTCTCCCCACCTGTTGTGCCACCTTCAATGATCTGTGCACATATACACCCAAGTCTTTCTGCTCCTGCACCCCCTTCAAAATTTCATCCCTTATTTTATACTGTCTCTCCATGTTCTTCCTACTAAAATGCATCACCTCACACTTCTCCGCATTGAACTTCATCTGGCACCTATCTGCCCACTCCACCAACTTGTCTGTGCCCTTTTGAAGTTCTACACTATCCTCATCTCAGTTTACAACACTCCCAAGCTTCGTATTATCTGTAGACTTTGAAATTGTCCCCTGCACACCAAGATCTAGATCATTAATTTATATCAGGAAAAGCAAGTGACCCAATAGCGGCTCCTGGGGAACTCCGCTACAAACCTTCCTCCAGCACAAATAATATGCATTGATCATTAATCTCTGCTTCCTATTTTTCAGCCAATTTTGTATCCACATTACTTCTGTCCCTTTTATTCCATGAGCAATAACTTTTCTCACAGGTCTGTTGTGTGGCACTGTATTAAATGTCTTTTGAAAACCCATGTACACCACATCAACGGCATTGCCCTCATCAACTTTTTCTGTTACCCTTCAAAAAACTCCAAGTTAGTTAAACACGATTTCCCTTTTAGAAATCCATGTCTTATCAACCCATATTTTTCCATGTGACTACAAATTATATGCCGAATAATTGTTTCTACAATCTTGCCCACCACTGAAGTCAAACTGACTGGTCTGTAATTGCTGAGCTAATCCTTACAACCTCTTTTGAACAAGTCCAGACCTATGAGCTTGAGACAGACAGTAGGAAAGGCAGCTTGTGTGGAGGAGTATGCACAGTACAGCTTTACAACTCTGTTGTCCATTTTAAAGCATATTATTACTTCACAGACATAGCAGAGGCAGGTCAACTTGTAGCATAAGGCACATCTCAGCAACAGCCGCCTTTTGTAAAGTATTGCCTCTGCAGGCAATTCTGCTCTGGAAAAATGTAAGATGTCTACCTCTTTATATTTTGGTAATGTGGTTCCAGTCGATGGGTGGGTGCTGCGCACCTCTGATATTGCCTTATAGGGCTGGCATCTTTGAAAAAGCAAAGTGACTCAGAATTCCCATAGGAAGTTGATTGTGCATTATGTTGACTTGGTGGGTGGAAAATGGTACCCCCAGAGCAAATGGCATAAAATACACAGGTATAATTTCAACCGATTGGCCTAGATTTTCAGATTTCGGAGACCTTACCTGTAAATTTTCATCCCACAGAATAGTGAATGTGAAATGTGTTAGCTGTTGAGTACTTATCTCTATTTAGCTGTTTTCAAATTGGGCGAGAAAGGAAGTTCTGGGATACAGTCAGTAAACATTGAAAAATCAAAATGAACAGCCATTTGGTTTGCTAATAAGTGATATCATTATATGATTGCACCATTGAATCTTGAAATGATTTGTCTCCCATGTGAACTGCAAATGTCCCTTCCCAGCAGGATGCATGGCAGTTTTTCGGTAACTGTATTCTTGATGGTTGTTTTTTTGAAATTGTCTTTTGAAATGTTACAGCACCGTTTCCACATGTGTAACAGATCTCTCAGGAAGCTACTGCATAGCTAGGGGTTTGTGATCCTTGCGGAAGTTGGTTTACCAAACCTCAGAAGAATGTGAAAAGGCTTTGTTTAAATCAGAAACCTTGAAAAACAAGTTTGGAAAAAAAACATATGTAGCGTGCAACTTTCTGGCCTACCTTCCAAAACTCAGAGCAACAAGACATCTTCAGCAGCTGATGTCATTTCCCTGTGGAAATAAAAATACCATGATGGATTTTGCAGATGCATACTTTTGGCTTTCTACAAGATTGGCTGAGGTCCAGTCATTGGACCGAAAGCATAATTCCCCTTTTTTAGTTGATGTCGTAAAGTGGAAACAGGCTAGATAGTTATAGCTTCTACATTTCAATATGAATTAAACATGTTTGGAATGATCTGCCATGCACTTATATCAGTAGATCTGAGGAGAAATTTGGGCTCCATATCTATAATTGTCTGCTTCTTCCCATTCTCTAATTCATTTTTTATGGTACTCTTTCTGTTTTTCTCCCTCTCACTACATCTCTGTTGACGGTCACATGTTTTTTCACTCTGGTATCATGATATAATGTGTAATTGACTGAGGCCCAAGCACTGATCTTTGCAGTACCCCAGTCATTACCGCCTGCCAACCTGAAAATGACCCATTTATTCCTACTCTTTGTTTTCTGTCTGTTAACCTCCACTTCCATAAACTCTAATTTTATGTAATTATCTCTTGTGTAACACCTTTGCTTTTTGCAAATCCAAATACACTATACCCACAGTTTCCTTCCTGCTGGTTACAACTTCAAAAGCACGACTAGATCTGTCAAACACTATTTCCATTTCTTAAGTATGTGTTGACTCTGCCCAATTATATTGTGATTTTCTATGTGCCATTATTATCATATCTCTAACACTGGATTCCAACATTTTCCCTACTACTGATGTCAGGTTAATTGGCCTCTCATTCCCTGTTTTTCCATCTCCTCCCTTTCCTGAATAGTGGGATTACATTTGTTACCTACTGTTCTAGAACCTAAAGAATTTAATACAGGTATTATGCTTGAACATATCAGAACGATAGTCAGTGATGAAGAAGATGTAGAAGAACAAATCTGCAGGGAAATTACAGAAAGATGCAGCCATTATAGAGTAGTTATAATGGGGGACTTTAATTACCCGAATGTAGACTGGGACACTGGTAGTGTAAAGGGCGGAGAGGGGCAAAATTTCCTAGATTGTGTTTGGGAGAATTTTCTACAGCAGTATGTGTCCAATCCAACATGAAAAGTTGCAATGTTGGACCTGGTTTTTGGAAGTGAGGCGGGCCAAGTGGATCAAGTGTCAGTGGGGGAACATTTAGGCGACAGTGATCATAGTATTGTATGTTTAGGCTGATAATAGAAAAGGACGATAGGCAATCCAGAGTAAAAATAATTAACTGGACAAGAGCCGACTTTGATGGGGCAAGAACGGAGCTGGGCCAGATAGACTGGAATGAAAGATTGGCGGGAAAAACTGTAGTTGAACAATGGGCTGCCTTCAAAAAAGAATTGGTTTGGGCACAGTCAAGGTATATTCCATCAAAAGGGAAGGGTAGGACAAACAAATCCAGAGCTCCCTGAATGAAAAAGGAGATAGAAATTAAGAAAAAGAAGAAAAAGTGTGCTTATGACTGGTGTCAGGTGAAAAATACAATTGAGAACCAAGAGAAATACAGAAGGTTCCGAGGGGAGGTGAAAAAGCATATTAGAGAAGCAAAGTGGGATTATGAGAAAAGACCGGCAGTCAACATAAAGGGGAATCCCAAAGTCTTCTATAGGCATATAAATAGTAAAAAAGTGGTAAAAGGAGGAGTAGGGCTGATTAGGGACCTAAAAGGGAACTTACACATGGACGAAGGAGCTGTGGCTGAGCTACAAAATGAATAATTTGCATCTGTCTTTACCAAGGAGGTAGATGCTACCCAGGCCATGGTGACAGATGAGGAAACTCTGTCACTAGAAAGGTTTAAAATTGATAAGGAGAAAGTGTTGAATAGACTGTCAGTACTTAAAGTTGATAAGGCACTAGGACCAGATGAGATGCATCCAAGGATATTTAAGGAAGTGAGAGTAGAAATTGCAGGGGCACTGGCCATAATCTTTCACAGTCTTCCCTAGACTCGAGGATGGTGCCTGAGGACTGGAGAATTGCAAACATTATGCCCTTGGTCAAAAAAGTTGTAAGGATAAGGCCAGCAATTACAGACCAGTCAGTTTAACTTCAGTGGTGGGCAAGATTGTAGAAAGAATTAATTGGGATAGAATTAGTAGTCACATGGTAAAATATGGGTTGACAAGGAGGAGCCAGCATAGATTTCTAAAGGGGAAATAGTGTTTAACTAACTTGCTGGAGTTTTACGAAGAGGTGACAGAAACGGTTGATGAGGGTAATGCTGTTGATCTGGTGGACTTTGAAAAGACATTTGACACAGTTCCACACAACAGACTTGTGAGAAAAGTTATTGCTCCTGGAATAAAAGGGACAGTAGCAACCTAGATACAAATTTGGCTAAAACATAGGAAGCAGAGAGTAATGGTCAAGGATATTTTTCGCACTGGAGGAAGGCTTGCAGTGGAATTCCCCAGGGGTCAGTATTAGGACCTTTGCTTTTCCTGATATATATTAATGATCTAGATCTTAGTGTGCAAGGGACAATTTTAAAGTTTGTGGATGATACAAAGCTTGGGAGTGTTGCGAACTACGAGGAGGATGGTGTGGAACTTCAAGAGGACATAGACACTTTGGTGGAATGGGCAGATACGTGGCAGATGAAGTTCAATGCAGAGAAGTGTGAGGTGATGCATTTTGGTAGGAAGAACATGGACAGACAATATAAAATAAGGCGTGAAATTGTGAAGGGGGTGCAGGAGCAGAAAGACTTGGGTATATATGTGCATAGATCATTGAAGGTGGCAGGACAGGTGGAGAGCAGTTAACAAAGCATATAGTATCCTGGACCTTATTAATAAGAGCAGGGAGGTTATGCTGAATTTATATAAGACACTCGTTCTGGGCACGATATTACAGGAAGGATGTGAACACATTGGAGAGAGTCCAGAAGAGGTTTACAAGAATGTTTCCAGGAATGAGAATCTTCAGCTATGAGGATAGATTGGAGAGGTTGGGACTGTTCTCCTTGGCGAGAAGAAGGCTGAGAGGAGATTTGACAGAGATGCTCAAAATCATGAGGGGGCTGGACAGTGTAGATGGGAGAAGCTGTTCCCACTCGTAAAAGGATCGAGAACGAGAAGGCACAGATTTAAAGTGATTTGCAAAAGAAGCAAGTGTGACGTGAGAAAAAACTTTTTTGCATGAGTGGTTTGGGTCTGGAATGCACTACCTGGCAGTGTGGTGGAGGCAGGTTCAATCGAGGCATTCAAGAGGACATTAGATGATTATTTGAGTAGAAACAACGTGCAAGGGTACGGGGAAAAGGCAGGGCAATGGCACTAGGACTAAATGCTCATTTGGAGAGCCGGTACAGACACGATGGGCCAAATGGCCTCCTTCTTTGACACTAAGAATCTGTGATTCAGTGAAGTTGCGAAGTGGCAAGAGATGCTGTGGAAAAGGCACAGCTAAATAAACTGGAACTATTTTTAGATAGGTGCCAAAGTGGAGCAAAAATAAGGCATTCTATCATTTAGAATTGAGTCCAGTGTGGACATGTTGAACTTCAGTTTGAACCAAATATTGAAGTTCTGATGCAAAATGTTTTAGTGTCCAAACTGCAGAGCCTTTCAAGTGGATTCCTGACACACTTTAGCAGGGATCCGACAGAATGGCTCTAAGTTCTCAGCCACAGATCCCTGTATGGCCTTGTGGGGATTGTGTTTCTGATGGAGACCACAAGGCCAACACAATGTGGTTTTTCTCAGTCTGTTCTCATGTTATCCACTCAAATCCGCACAAATATGTCTGGTCCACAGGTATATTTCAACAAAGGGTAGAAGGAACCCCACCAGCTGGGACTCAGGTCAGAATTGGGGCCTGAGCCCCAAAATGGGGGCTGAATTTTATTTGTAGGTGGCTTCCAGGCATAATGCAGGGATTTCGAGACTGAGTGGTACAAATGAAAATGGATTATGAGTATTTTTTTAGTGCTGTTATCGTGATATAAAGCAGAGGAAGTATGGCTTTGTTCACAGGGAACATGTAAAGAGAATGGAATGGAATTTGTTTAAATTGGATTGCTTTATGAAAGGATTACTTGTTTAGAGTTGTGGCTTTCGATAGGGGAAGTAATCAGCTGCCAGTTTCTTCAACAGCACTTTCTAAATCTACGACCTCTATCATAGAAAAGAACAGGGAAGCAGGCACATGGGAACACCACCACTTGCAAGTTTCCCCTCAACTCTCTCACACCATCCGGATTTGAAAATATATTGCTGTTCCTTCACTGTGGCTAGATCAAAATCCTGGGAATCCCTCCCTAACAGCACTGTACCCACTGGAGTACTGGACTGCAGTAATTCAAGAATGGGGCTTACTACCACCTCCTTATGGACAATCAGGGATGGCAACAAATGCTAGCCTTATCACTGACTCCCACATCCCATGAATGGATCAAAAGTAAATTATTCCATAGATAATTACACACAATTTCCAGCAATGAAACAGGCTATTCAACTCAACTGGTCCATTGCTCTTTACAAACCCCATTCAGCACTATTTCATCTAAGCCTATCTACATAACTTGACCTTTGTGCCTCATATTTTTCTATCTCTCCTTTAAAGTTATCTCTACCTTAATTAGTCCATGTGATAGCAAGTTCAACATTCTAACACTTTCGCAAGTATTGATTGCAGCTACTACTTTTGCCAGTGTAATTGTGTGAGAGGTTTTTAGACTTTTTTTTTAAATCTTCTGCCTGAGGCACAAGTACAGTCTCCAGTGTTTCTTGTGGAAGGGAAAATTTAGGGCCACGCTCCTCATGACCCACAACAGCAAAGTAGAACATCTTATTTCCACACAGCTCTGTATCAAGGGTCTGACACAAACAAGAACATTCATCCTTGGAATTACACCAACAAATGTTTCAAATATAATACCTCACATGTGGGCACCTTGTTAACAGTGCTTCATGGGTGAAAAAAATGGTGCATTACAATCGTTTCTTGCGAAGAAGGATTTTGTTTCTACGTCTGGAATTTGAACCTTTTCAATAACAGCACAAATTAATTGGATTCTGAGCTAGAGGCTACAATAAGTGCCCAAAATGAGCCTGCTTTCTGAGCTTTAAGCTAAGAACATAAAACCTCACTGTGTAGTACTGAATAGGTGCATGATTCCAGGGTTAAGGAAATTAACACACTATTCACAGATAAACATGCTAGGAATGACAAGTATTCAAATGGCATGCTTAAGATTTTGTGAGAAAAGTCTGAGAGGGCATTCCAAATATGGTGTTTCTTATGGGTAAAGTCAACATTGCACATTCTCCCACCTCTGTTTTTTCTTCCCCCAACTTTTCTAAAGAATTTATCCAAACTTGAAGGGGAGGGGCAGAAAGGTGCTATGTATGTGTGTTTCTGGTAATCCTGCTCAATCCAACCGCAAGGATGTACGTGACCAGTGTTGGATAATTTAAGTTTTCCTCTCCCTCTCTTTCACAATAACTCTTCTTGTCCAATTTGTCGAGAATGGGCATCATAATTTAAACATAGAAACTTAGAATATAGGAGCAGGACTAGGTCATTTGGTCCTTCGAGCCTGCTCCAATATTTGATGTGATCATGACTGATCCTCTATCTCAACGCCATATCCCCGCTCTTTCCTCATATCCCTTGACACCTTTAGAGCCTAGATATCTATTTCGTTCTTAAATATATTCAGCGACTTGGCCTCCACAATCTTCTGTGGTAGAGAATACCACAGGTTCACCACCCTCTAAGTGAAGAAAAATATCTCCTCATCTCAGTCCTAAATGGTCTACCCCATATCTGGAGAATGTGACCCCTTGTTCCATACCCCCCAGCCAGAGTAAACATCATTCTTGCATCCAGTCTGTCCAGCCCTGTCAGAATTTTATATGTTTCCATGAGATCCCCTCTCATTCTTCTAAATTCCAGTGAATACAGGCCTAGTTGGCCCAATCTCTCCTCATAGATAATCCTGCCATTCCAATGAACCTTTGCTGCACTCCCTCAATACAAGTATATCCTTTCTTAGGTAAGGAGACCAAAACTGCACACAATACTCCAGGTGTAATCTCACCAAAGCCCTGTACAGCTGCAGTAAGACAGCCTTGCACCCATACACAAATCCTTTTGCAATGAAGGCCAGCATATCATTTGCATTTTTTAAATTCATTCATGGGATGTGGGCTTCACTGGCTGGGTCAGCATTTATTGCCCATTCCCTAGTTGCCCTTGAGAAGGTGGTGGTAAGCTGCCTTCTTCAACCGCTGTAGTCCATGTGGTATAGGTACACCCACATTGTTGTTAGGGAGGGAGTTCCAGGATTTTGACCCAGCGACAGTGAAGAAACAGCGATATATTTCCAAGTCCGGGTGGTGAGTGACTTGGAGGGGAACTTTCAGGTTGTGGAGTTCCCATCTATCTGCTGACCTTGTCCTTCTAGATTGTAGTGATCGTGGGTTTGGAAGGTGCTGTCTAAGGAACCTTGGTGAATTCCTGTAGTGCATCTTGTAGATGGTATGCATTACTACTACTGTACGTCGATGGTGGAGGGAGAAAATGTTTGTGGATGGGGTGCCAATCAAGCAGGCTGCTTTGTCCTGGATGATGTTAAGCTTCTTGAGTGTTGTGGGAGCTGCACTCATCCAGGCAAGTGGAGAGTATTCCATCACACTCCTGACTTGTGCCTGGGGACAGGCTTTGGGGAGTCAGGAGGTGAGTTACTCGTCGCAGGATTCCTAGTCTCTGACCTGCTTTTGTAGCCACAGTATTTATATGGCTAGTGCAATTCAGCTTCTGGTTAATGGTAAACCCCAGGATGTTGATAGTGGGGGATTCAGTGATGGTAATGCCATTGAACATTAAGGGGCAATGGTTAGATTCTCTCTTGTTGGATATGGTCATTGCCTGGCACTTGTGTGGCATGAATGTTACTTGCCACTTGTCAGCCCAAGCCTGGATATTGTCCAGGTCTTGCTGCATTTGGACATGGACTGCTTCAGTATCTGTGGAGTCGCGAATTGTACTGAACATTGTGCAATAATCAGCGAATATTCCAACTTCTGACCTTTTGATGGAAGGAAGGTCATTGATGAAGCAGCTGAAGATGGTTGGGCTGAGGACACTACCCTGAGGAACTCCTGCGATGATTTCTTGGAGCTAAGATGACTGACCTCCAACAGCCACAACCATCTTTCTTTGTGCTAGGTATGACTCCAACCAGCAGAGAGTTTTCCCCCTGATTCACATTGACTCCAGCTTTGCTAGGGCTCCTTGATGCCACACTCTGTCAAATGCAGCCTTGACGCAGAGGCAGTCACCCTCACCTCACCTTGGGAGTTCAGCTCTTTTGTCCATGTTTGAACCAAGGCTGTAATGAGGTCAGGAGCTGAGTGGCCCTGGTGAAACCCAAACTGGGCGTAAGTGAGCAAGTTATTACTAAGCAAGTGCCGCTTGGTAGTACTGTTGATGACCCCTTCCATTAATTTACTGATGACGGAGAGGAATGATGATGGGGCGGTAATTGGCTGGGTTGGGATTTGTCCTGCTTTTTGTGTACAGGACATAGCTGGGCAATTTTCCACATAGCCAGGTACATAGTTTCCTAACTGCTTGCTGCACCTGCATGCTTGCTTCCAGTGAGTGGTGTGGAAGAATACCCAGGTCCCTTTGTACATCAACATTTCCCAATCTATCATCAATTACATAATACCCTGCCATTCTTTCTTCCTACTTCACGCTTATTCATGTTACACTGCATCTACCATGTATTGGCCCACTCACTCAACTTGTCTAAATCGCCTTGAAGCCTCTTAACTTCCTCCTCACCACTCACATTCCCACCTAGTTTTATCAACAAACTTGGAAATATTACATTTGGTTCCCTCATCCAAATCATTGATATATATTGTGAATAGCTGAAGCACTGATTCCTGCAGTACCCCACTAGACACCTTCTGCCACTCCAAAAAAGACCCATTTATTCCTACTGTGTTTCCGGTCTGTTAACTAATTCTCAATCCATGCCAATATATTACCCCCAATCCCATGTGCTTTAATTTTACAAACTAATCTCTTTTGGGACTTCATCAAAAGCTTTCTGAAAATCCAAACGCGCCACATCCACTGGTTCTCCCTTATCTATTCTGCTAGCTATGTCCTCAAAAAAGTCGGTTTGTCAAACATGATTTCATGTAGACTTTATCTAATTCTGTTGATTTTTTTTTAGGTGTCTTGATATCACATCCTTTATAATAGACTCTAGCATTTTCACTACTACTGATGTTAGGCTAACCGGTCTGTAATTGCCTGTTTTCTCCTCCCACTCCTTTTTTAAATAGTGGGGTTACATTTGCCAACCTCCAGTCTGCTGGGACTGTTCCAGAATCTATAGAATTTTGGGAGATGACAGCCAAAGCACCCACTATTTCCATGGCCATGCCCCTTAGTACCCCAGGATGTAGATTATTAGGCCCTGGGGATTTATTGGTTTTCAGCCCCATTTTTTTAACTAATACTAATTTCCTTCAATTCCTCCTTCTCAGTAGACCCTTGGTTTCCCAGTATTTCTGGCAAGTTATTTGTGTCTTCCTCCATGAAGAGAGAACTAAAGTAGTTGGTTAATTGCTCTGCCATTTCCTTGTTCTCTATTATAATTCCCCCATTTCAGACTGTAAAGGACCGACATTTGTCTTCACTAATCTTTTTCTTTTTATATACTTATAGAAGCTTTTACAGTCTGCTTTTATGTTCCTTGCAAGTTTATTCTATTTTTCCCCTCTTATTCAACCTCTTGGTCCTCCTTTGCTGAATTCTAAACTCTTCCCAATCCTCAGGCTTGCTGCTTTTTCTAGCAACTTTATGTGACTCCTCTTTATGCTTAATTTCTTTTGTTAGCCATGGTTGCACTGCTTTTCCTGTTGTGTTTTTGTGCCAGAAAGGAGTGTATAACTGTTGCAATGCATACTTTTGTTCCTTAAATATTAGTCATTGCCTATCCACCATCATGCCTTTTAATGAAGTTCCCCAATCGATTGTAACCGACTCACCCCTCGTGCATTCATAGTGTCCTTTGTTTAGATTTAGGACCCTAGTTTTGGATCAGACTACATCACTTTCCATCCTAATGCAGAATTCTATCATGTTATGGTCACTGTTCCCTAAAGGACTCCACACAACATGATTATTAATTAATACCTTCTCATTGCACAATACCAAATCTAGGATAGCCTGTTCCCTCATTGGTTCCTCGACATACTGGTCTAAAAAAACCATCTTGTACACATTCCAGGAAGTCACCCAACACAGTATTATTGCTAATTTGGTTTGCCCAGTCTATATGTAGATAAAAGTCACCCATGATTACTGTAGCACCCTTGTTACATGCACCTCTAATTTACTGTTAGTTCCCTACCTTACTACTGTTTGGAAGCCCATAAAAAACTCCCACTAATGTTTTCCGTTCCTTGTGCTTCTTTGCTCCACCCAGACTGATTGGCTCAGAAAATCTAGATGTACAATGCCCTTTCTCACTATTGCATTGATTTCATCCTTAACTAACAATGCCACCCCACCTCCTTTTCCTTTTTGCCTGTGCTTCCTAAATATCGAATACCCTGGGATATTCAGTTCCCAGCCTTGGTCATCCTGCAGCCTTGTCTCCGTAATCACAATCATATCATACCCGTTTACATTTATTTGCATTGTTAATTTGTCTACCTTATTGCGAATGCTCCATGCATTCCAACACGGTGCCTTCAAACTTGTCTTTTTAACATTTTTACACATCTTTTTTTGTACTATAGCCCCATTTGCTGCTAGCCCTTGCTTCCTCTACCTTCCACTTTTGCTTCTATTTTTTCTGTCTTTCATTTCTATCTTTGTTTCCCTTTCTTGTGTCTCCCCGCTCAGGTTCCCATCACCTGCTACTCTAGTTTAAACCCTCCCCCGTAGTACTCGCAGATACCTCTGTGAGGATATTGGCCCTGGTCCTGCTGGGGTGCAACCCATCCAGCTTGTACAGGTCCCATCTTCCCCAGAATCAGTCCCAATGCCTCAGGAATCCCTCCTTCCTACACCATCTCTCCAGCCATGCATTCATCTGGTCTATTCTCCTATTCCTGATCTCGCTAGCACCTGCATGGGAAGGTACCCTGAGATTACTACTTTGAGGTCCTACTTTTTAATTTATTTCCCAGCTCCCTATATTCTGCTTGCAGGACCTCATGCCTCTTTTTACCTATGTCATTGGTACTGATAGGGACCATGACCTCTGGGCTGTTCCCCCCACCACCCCCTTCAGAATGTCTTACAGCCACTCAGTGACATCCTTAACCCTGACACCAGGGAGGCAACATACCATCCTGGTATCACGTCTGCAGCCGCAGAAACGCCTATCTGTTCCCCTTATGGTACTATTGTTCTCACACTCATTTTTCCGCCCATCCTGTGCAGCTGAGCCACTCGTGGTTCCACAGACTTGGTTCTTGCTGCATTCCCCTGAGAAACCATCTCCCCCAGCAGTGTCTGAAACAGAAAATCTGTTAGAGAGGGAGATGGACCCAGGGGATTCCTGCACTACCTGCCTAGTGCTTTTGCTCTGTCTGCCAGCCACCCATTCCCTTTCTACCTCTGCGGTCTTTACCTGCAGTGTGACCACCCCACTGTACATGCTATCCATGAAGATCTCAGCTTTGTGGATGCTCCACAGTGACTCCAGCCACAGCTTCAGCTCTAAAAAGCGGATTTCGAGTAGCTGCAGCTGGAGACACCTCCTGCACACGTGGTGGCCCAGCACGTTGGAAGTATCCCTGACTTCCCACATCACTCAGGAGGAGCATTCCACGTGGCTGAGCTGCCCTGCCATGACTTACCCTTAAATTACTCCCTTTACTTTTACTTTGTCTAGTTTAAGGAATATTAACTATATACTTCTTGTACTTTAAACACTACTTAATCTAAACTAAAGACCGATTTTTACTCTAAAGACTGGACAGTAGAAATATTTACCAGATCTTACTTATCAAGGCCTCTTGTCCTGGCTTCTGGTCCCATTCTGGTCTTGGGCCTGGTTCCCCTCCTTTTTAAGGCCACTGCTCCTCTCACGTTATCAAATGCCAAAAGCAAAGGAGCACCTCTTTTCCCGCCTCCCTTAACCCCCTTAATCACCCAACTCTAAGTACTCTATTCTAAGTCTCACTCAATTTATAAGGAAGTTGTATGTTTGAGAATACACTCATGCACGTTATATTAAGAAGTTACTGTCCATGCATGTATCCTGGCCAATATTTATCCCTTGACCAACACCACTAAAACAGGTTAACTGGCTGTTATCTAATTGCTATTTGTGGGGCCCTGCTGTGACAAATTGGCTTCTGTGTTTCCTACTTTACAGCAATGACTACACTACAAAAGTACTTCCTTCGCTGCAAAACACATGGGGATGAGCTGAGATCATAACAGATGCTATAGAAATTAAAATCTTTGCATACAGTTTCTTCCTTGGTTAAAAAATATAATTCATTTTACAGGAGAGACAGGTATTCAATGATTCTTCAGGTTTTCTCTCCAATCAAGAGTTTGGTATTTTTAATTGTTTTTTAAATCCAGTGCCAGAAAAGAGAAAGAGTTTGAGAGCAGTCAGTGGGAGCAGCAATGTGATGAGCCAAAGAAAAGGATGGAAAAGTCAGACATAACTGACACTACCACAGTAATCCAACGTGGGCAGGAATTTGTAAATGGAGATAGATCGGACTACTCGGCCTCCGCCATGGGGAAAATCATGTGAATTTTTTCTCTTCACCTTCAGACTATTGGTGACTTTGGCAAAGTCAGCATTTGTTGCCCATCTCTAGTTGCCCTTGAGTACGTGGTGGTGAACCTTTTGCTTGAATCACTGCAGTCTGTGGTGTAGATGCACCTACAATCCTGTTGGTTAGAGAGTTCCAGGATTTTGACCCATTGGCAATGTGGTGTCTTTGTCCTTCAAGTTAGTAGAGTTCATGGGATTGGAAGGTGCCTACAAAGGAACCCTGGTGGGTTGCTGCAGTACATCTTGTAGATAGCCCACACTGCAGCCAGCATATGGCAGAAGTGGATGTTTTAGGTCAGTGGATGGATTGCATGAGGAACAGAAGGATAAATGAAGAAAGCCTGTCAACCCAAAGATCATGTGGATGTCCACTAAAGAGATTAGCTTTAAGTAAGCATTAATAGGTGATCAGACTTTGAACACAAATTACATAATAGTCACATCCCTGTTATTTGAAGAAGTTTGAATTGTATAATTGCTGTTTAAAGGAACTACTGGGACCTCATCTAACAATGCTGCTGAAGCAGTGATCAGAGTGGCTTTAAGATATGATAAAAATGTATCATTGTACTTTGAAGCAACTTGATAAATTATTGTTGATAACTACATCTGCCTAAACATGAAACCTATGAAGCGTAAATATCATTAAAATACCTCACCCAAGATACACCCCGCTCCTTTTATTTGCATTACAGGTACAACAAACTTGAGGCCTTAGCTAAATATTTAGACGTAACATTATATTAAGAGAGCATTAATAGCAATGCAAATACTTTTTCTGTAACACTACTGTCTGAATGATCAAATGAAGAAAGGAGGACTTGCATTTACAATGTCATTCATGATATGTCAGAGCACATTACAGCCAATGAAGTGCAGACTGTTGTAACAGAGGAAGTTGGCAAGCCAATTTGTGCACAGCAAGATTCCTCAAACAACAATGAGACAAATGACAGGACAGTGTGGATAATTACCCTACTATTCTTATAATTCATACCCTGGGAACTTTTGCATTTACCTGAGAGGATTGACAGAGCCTTGGTTTAATGTCCCATCTGAAAGACAACACCTCTAACAATGCAGCACTCTCTATCACTGTACTTCAAGTGCCAGTTTGGAATAGGTGCTAAAGTCTCTGGAACAGGGCTTGAATTCGCAATCTCCTGACACACAGATGCAAAAGTGATACCAACTGAGCAATGGTTGACACCTATAACACAATGGAAGCTATTTGTTGGTATTAAGATGAAACAATTTGAATGAAACTAATAGGTGCATAAATACATCAGCATTGGATTTCTTCTAGCATTTCAGGCCACTTTTATTCTTGTGTTGCATTATAATGAACTGCTATTAACCAAGGCAGAAAATACATGCTAATTAGAGTATTCTTGATGTACCACTTTTGAAATAAACTCCATGAGAGTCAGACATTAATATTCCGGTTTAGTCATACATTGCCTATTGGGATTATCCATATTCCATTTAGCACCTTGATCCAACTGTTGCATTCATTTAAACACATTCCATTCCATGTTGCTTTGTGGCAGATCACATGGTGATTAATCTAGACAAAGGCTTCCCAGCTAATCTATGCATAACCCCTACGCTTCAAAAGTACCTCATTAGCTGTGAAGTGCTTTGGAGCATCCTGAGGTCAGGAAAAGGGCTACATAAATGCAAGTTAATTCTTTCTTTGTGTTCCTTAATATGAAACCAGAGAATGAGGACTGTTTTTAAAGGGACAATCAGATGGCACCAGGCTAAAACCAGTGTCTTTACAATGGTACTGTACTACTATTAAAACATTTCTACTGAGTTTTAACACCCAATTAACAAAACTATACAGCACCTCCAGTGAGTTAACTGCATTGAGTTAATCTAGCAAGTAACTGAGCCTTAGAGACCATAGAGGTGTTATATTTGATCCCTAATCTATGCTGAGTTAGTATTGATAGGAATGATAAAACTGGCTCCTGTAAAATAGGAAGATTCTTGATAGGATTAACATTTGCATGGAATGTCTTGCTGCTTACAAAAAATAGTAACTACAGGCTTAAAATGTATTGTTATGGCAGTTTCTGTTCTGAGTTTGCAAACCGAATGTCTTATTTTCCTCCTTTTAAGTCAAGTGATGAAACTCATTTGACACAGTAGCAAGTGCACCTCTACGTCAGTAGGTCATAGGCTCAAGCCTCACTCCAAGGTGCAAGTATGTAATTTAGGTTGACGCTGCAGTGCAGCACTGAGGGAGTTGTGTTGTCTTGGATGATACTTTAAACTGAGACTTGTCATTCAGGCGAAGGTAAAAAATCCCATGAAACTATTCAAGAAAGTACAGGGGTGTTCACAGGATCACAGAATGATCACCGCAAAAGAGAAGGCCATTCTGCCTGTCATGTCTATGCTGGCTCTCTCAATTCACCAAGTGCCAGTCCCCCACCTTCGCTCCATAACCCTGCACATTCTTCATTTTCAGATAATGAACAAGGAAATGGCAAAGCAATTAAACAGCTACTTTAGTTCTGTCTTCACGGAGAAAGACACAAATAACTTGCCAGAAGTACTAGGGAACCAAGGGTCTAGTGAGAAAAGAGGAATTGAAGGAAATTAGTATTACGAAAAAATAGTGCTGATGAAATTAATGGGACTGAAAACCGGTAAATCCCCAGGGCCTGATAATCTACATTCCAGGGTACTAAAGGATGTGACCATGGAAATAGTGGATGCATTGGTTGTCATCTTCCAAAATTCTATAGATTCTGGAATGGTCCCAACAGATTGGAGGGTAGCAAATGTAACCCCATTATTTAAGAAAGGATGGAGGGAGTAAACAGGGAATTACAGCCCCAATAGCCTAACATCAGTACTAGGGAAAATGCTAGACTCTATCATAAAGGATGTGATAACAAGACACTTAGAAAATATCAACAGAATTAGATAAAATCAACATGGATTTATGAAAGTGAATTCATGTTGACAAATCTGGAGTTTTTTGAGGACGTGGCCAGCATGATAGATAAGGGAGAGCCAGTGGATGTGGCGTATTTGGATTTTCAGAAAGCTTTTGATGAAGTCCCACATAAGAGGCTAGTGTGCAAAATTAAATCACATGGGATTGGGGGTAATATATTGGCATGGATTGAGAATTGGTTGGCAAACAGGAAACCAAGGATAGGAATAAATGGGACTTTTCAGAGTGGCAGGTGGTGTCTAGTGGGGTTCCACAGGGATCAATGCTTGGGCTGTAGCTGTTCACAATACGAACAAGGAGCAGAAGTAGGCCATTCAGCCCCTCAAGACTGCTCTGCCACTTAATAAGATCTTGGCTGATCTGACAGTAACCTGAAATCTGCATACCCCCTACCGTCAATAACCTATCACTCCCTTGCTTACCAAGAATCTATCCATCTCTGCCTTAAAAGTATTCAAAGACTCTGTTTCCACCACCCTTACGGGAAGAGAGTTCCAAAGACTCACGATGCTCTGATTGAAAAAATTTCACCTCATCTCTGTTTTAAATGGGCGACCCCTTATTTTTAATCAGTGACACCTAGTTCTAGATTCTTCCATAAGACGAACATCCTCTCCACATCCACCCTGTCAAGACCCCTCAGGATCTTATATGTTTCAATCAAGTCACCTCTTCTTGCGGATACAAGTCTTGTCTGTACAAGCTTTCCTCATAAGCCAACCCAGGTATTAATCTGGTAAACCTTCTCTGAACTGCTTCCAATGCATGTACACCCTTCCTTAAATAAGGTGACCAATACTGTACAGAGTACTCCAAATGTGGTCTCACTAGTGCCCTATACAACTGAAGCATAACCTCCCTACTTTTGTATTCAATCCCCTTCGCAATAAATGATAACATTCTATTATTTTTCCTAATTACTTGCTATGCCTGCATACTAGCCTTTTGAGATTCATGCACTAGGACACCCAGAACCCTCTGCATCTCAGAGCTTTACAATCTCTCACCATTTAAATAATATGCTTCTCTTTTATTCTTCCTGCCAAAATGGACAATTTCACATTTCCCCATATTGTACTCCATTTGCCAGATCTTTGCCTGTTCACTTAACCTATCTATATTGTGTTGTAGCCTCCTTATGTCCACTTCTCAGCTTACTTTCCTACCTATTGTCAGCAAGTTTGGCAACCATCCCATTCATCCCTTCATTCAATTCAATTATATAAATTGTAAACAGTTGAGGTCCCAGCACTGATCCCTGCAGCACACCACTTGTTACATCTTGCCAACCTGAAAAATACCCATTTATACCTTCTCTCTGCCTCCTGTTAGCCAGCCAATCTTTTATCCATGCCAATATGTTACCCTCTATGCCATGAGCTTTTATTTTCTGCAATAAATTTTGATGTGGCACTTTATCAAATGCCTTCTGGAAACCTAAGTACAGTATATCTTCCGGTTGCCCTTTATCCACAGCACATGTTACTTCCTCAAAGAACCCCAATAAATTGGTTAAACACGATTTCCCTTTCACAAAACCATGTTGACCCTGCCTGATGACTTTGAGCTTATCCAAGTGCCCTGCTAAAACTTCTTTAATAATAACTTGTAACATCTCTACGACAGATGTTGAGCTAACTGGCCTATAGTTTCCCGCTTTCTGCCTCCCTCCCTTTCTGAATAATGGAGTTACATTTGCTATCTTCCAATCTATTGGGACTTACCCCAAATCTAGGGAATTTTGGAACATTAAAACCAATGCATCAACTATCTACCCAGACACTTCTTTTATATAAGTCCATCAGGACCCTCGCTCTGGTCAGCCCATAGTTCCAACAGTTTACTCAGTACCACTTCTCCGATGGCTGTAATTTGCCTGACTTCCTCCCTCACTTCCATTTCCTGTTTTATAACTGCTTCTGAGATGTTACTTATATCCTCCATGGTGAAAACTGATGCAATATACCTGTTCAATTCATTTGCCATCTCCTTGTTTTCCATTATCAATTCTGCAGCCTCACTTTCTATAGGACCCATGCTCACTTTGTTAACTCTTTTTTAAATTTTTGTAACAATATATATCAATGATTTGGATGAGGGAACCAAATGTAAAATTTCTGAGTTTGCTGACGACATGAAACTCGGTGGGAATGTAAATGGTGAGGAGGATGTTAAGAGGCTTCAAGCCGATTTAGACAGGTTGAGTGACTGGGCAAATACATGGCAGATGCAGTATGACGTAGATAAGTGTGAAATTATCCACTTCAGTAAGAAAAACAGAATGGCAGAGTATTATTTAAATGTAATGGATTGGGAATTGTTGATGTACAAAGGGACCTGGGTGTTCTTGTATGCCAATTACTGAAAGCAAGCATGCAGGTGCAGCAAGCAGTTAAGAAGGCAAATGGCTTGTTGGCCTTCATTGTGAAAGGACTTGAGTACAGGAGCAAGGATGTCTTACTGCAGCTGTACAGGGCCTTGGTGAGACCACATCATGGTGACACCAGTTTTGTTGGTCTTCTTACCGAAGAAAGGATATAATTGCCGTAGAGGAAGTGCAGGGAAAGTTCAGCAGACTGATTCCTGGCATGGCAGGATTGTCATATGAGGAGAGATTGGGTTGACTAGGCCTGTAATCACTGGAGTTTAAAAGAATGAGAGGGATTTCATTGAAATGTATAAAACTCTGACAGGGCTGGATAGACTGGATGCAGGGATGATGTTTCCTCTGACTGGGGGCTTTAGACCAAGGGGTCACAGTATCAGGATATGGGGTAGGCTGTTTAGGACCGAAATGAGGAGAAACTTCTTCACTCAGAGAGTGGTGAACCTGTGGAATTCTCTACTACAGAAAGCTGTGGAGGTCAAGTCACTGAATATATTTAAGAAAGAAATAGGTAGATTTCTAGACTCTAAAAGTGTCAAAGGGTTTGGGGAGAGAGCAGGAGTATGGCATTGAGATTGAGAATCAGCCATGAGCATATTGAATGGCAGCGCAGGCTTGAAGGGCCGAATGATCTACTGCTGCTCCTATTTTCTATGTTTCTATAATAATCCAATTCCCCCTTGAATGCCTCAATTGTACCTGCCTCCACTACACTCTCCAGCAATGCATTCCAGATCCTAACCACTCACTGCAGGATAAAGCTTTTCCTCATGTCACCATTGCTTCTTTTGCCAATTAACTTAAATCTATGTCCTCTCTTTCTCAAACCTTCCACCATTGGGAACAGTTTCTCCCTATCTATTCTGTCCAGAGCCTTCATGATTTTGAATGCCTCTCCCAAACCTCCTCTCAACCTTCTCTTCTCCAAGGAAACAGTCCCAATTTCTCCAGTCTATCTATGTAACTGAAGTTCCTCATCCCTGGAACCATTCTCGTGGATCTTTTCAGCACCCCCTCTAATGCTTTCACATCCTTCCTAAAGTATGGTGGCCAGAACTGGACACAATGCTCCAGTTCAATGATCTTCATTACTCTTCAAGCAAGGGCTACTTTAGCAATACTAGTGCAATGTGAGAGCCACATCGCGAATACTAAATTGTCATTGTTTACTACTCCTTCATGATGTAATGTTACAGAGTAAAACAAAATCACACATTATACTTAAAAATAAATACACATGTACAATTAATAAAAATACAACATTTATAAAACAATAACCAGGAAAATATGAGGAATTAAAAATGCACCTGTGCAAGTAAATTTTTTAAAAGCTGAATAATGAAAAACTTACTTTAAAAACTGGAAGAGTTTGGTACATTGGTAAATGAAATAACTTTTATATTTTTAAACTTATTAAAAGAAAAATGTAACTTTCTGCTTACAGTACCTCCTGCCTGTCTTCCTGAACTTGCTGCTTTCTGATCCTCCTGGCCACTGCAGATCCTCTTCCTCCCTCACCCTCAGCATTGTGGTCTCTCTTCCCCGACCCCCAAACTTCAAGTTGCGGCCTCTTCCCCCTCTCTGATTCGCCCTCTCGCAGAGCCTCCCACTCCCTGGTTCACCCTCTCACTGCTTCCCTCTCCTGGACTTGTGCTCCCATTCAAGATCCAGATCCAATCCAAAGCCAGAGCTCCAATGTTGTGGAAATGCAAGTGCTGATGGTACAGAGGTACTGAGCTGGGTCTGCTACAATCGGTGTTTTTTTTTAAATGCGCCAACTTGCTGCTTGCTTGTCCTGAAGCTTCACTGTGAGCAAGGCAGGAGCAGCTTCTACAGTCATCTTGTGAACACCCCTGCATCTGCGGGGAGGGAAACAGGTTATCATCTTTGGTTGATAACCTTTTGTCAGGATTGGAAGAAGTTAGAGATGCAACTTGCTTTAAGCTGTACAAACGGTGAAAAAATAGAGTCAAGATAGGAAGAAAACAGTTCCTTGGGACAAGAACAAGCTGTAATGACCAAAATGACAAAAGGGATGATAGTACAATGAAAAGGAGATAGTAATGGAACAAGTAAAGAAACAAAAGATGGGTCCTGAGGAGGTGCAATTCGGAATAGCAGAATCATTACCAACAGCAAAAAGGGAGCAAAGGTTATAATGTGAAATTGTTACTCTCAATGTTGAATCAGAAAGTCAGTCCAGTTAGTGGATCATGGGAAGGAAAGAGAAGTGGATTGTTTGGAGGAATGTGAAGTTGGAAGGGATGGATTTCCAGAGGAGATAGGTTAGTGACACTCTTGGAAACAACGGCTTACTGTTTGTTGGTGGAATCATCTCAGGGATGAGGTAGGAGGCCGTGTAAGAGAGTTGGTGTTCAGTCTCTGGTTCATAGAGGTCAATTCGCCAAACAACCACAGCATCACCTTTGTCAGCATGTTTGGTGACAGCATTGGGGTTAGACTTGAGAAAATAGCGTTTTTATTTATTCATTCATGGGATGTGGCGTCCCTGGCTGGGCCAGAATTTATTGCTATTTCCTAATTGCCCTTGAGAGGGTGGTGGTAAGCTGCCTTCTTGAACCGCTGCAGTCCATGTAGTGTAGGTACACCCACTGTGCTGTTAGGGAGGGAGTTCCAGGATTTTGATCCAGTGACAGTGAAATAATGACGATATATTTCCAAGTCCGGGTGGTGTGTGACTTCGCAAGTGGAGAGTATTCCATCACACTCCTGACTTGTCCCATGTAGATTGTTTGACAGGCTTTGGGGAGTCAGAAGGTGAGTTATTCACCACAGAATTCCCAGCCTCTCACCTGCCCATGCAGCCACAGTATTTATGTGGTTGGTCCAGTTCAGTTTCTGGTCAATGGTAACCCTAGGATGTTAATAGTGGGGGATTCAGCGATGGTAATGCCATTGAATATTAAGGGGAGATGGTAATATTCCTGCTTGTTGGAGATGGTCATTGCCTGGCATTTGTGTGGCGCGAATGTTACCTGCATTTATCAGCCCAAGCCTCAATGTTGTTCCGGTTCTGCTGCATATGGACACAGATAGCTTCAGCATCTGAGAAGTTGCAAATGGTGCTGAACATTGTGAAATCATCCGCAAATATCCCCATTTCTGGCCATATGATGGAGGCAAGGTTGGCGCAGACATGATGGGCTGAATGGCCTTTTTCTGCACCGTAACTTTTCTGTGGTTCTATAGTTCTGTGATGAAGCAGCTGAAGATGGTTGGGCTGAGGACACTACCCTGAGGAACTCCTGCTGCAATGTCCTAGGACTGAGGTGACTGACCTCCAACAACAACAACCATCTTCCTTTGTGCTAGGTATGACTCCAACCAGTGGAGAGTTTTGCCCCTGATTCCCATTGAATTCCATTTTTCTAGGGCTCCTTGATGCCACACCTGGTCAAATGCTGCCTTCATCTCAAGGGCAGTCACTCTCACCTCACCTCTGGAGTTGAGCTGTTTCGTCCATGTTTGGGTCAAAGCTGTGATGAGGTCAGGAGCTGAATGGCTCTGGCAGAACCAAAACTGAGCATCAGTGAGCATGTTATTGCTATGCAAGTGCTGCTTGATAGAACTGTCAGTGACCCCTTCCATCACTTTACTGATGATCTAAAGAAGGTTGATTGGGTAGTAATTGGCTGGGTTGTATTTGTCCTGCTTTTTATCAACAGGACATACGTGGGCAATTTCCCACCTTACTGGAGAGATGCCAGTGTTGTACTGGGATAGCTTGGCTAGAGGCATGGCTAGTTTTGGAGAAAAAGTCTTCAGTACTGTTGCCAGAATATTGGCAGGGCCCATAGCATTTCCAGTATCCAGTACCCTCAGCCATTCCTTGGTATCACGTGGATTGAATTGAATTGGCTGAAGACTGGCATCTGTGTTGCTGGGGACCACTGGAGGAGGCCGAGATTAATCATCCACTCGGCACTTCTGGCTGATGATTGTTGCAAATGCTTCAGCCTCATATTTTATGCTGATGTGCTGGGCTCCCCCATCAGTCAGGATGAGGATATTTGTGGAGCCTTCTCCTCCAGTGAACTGTTTAATTGTCCACCACCATTCACCACTGGATGTGGAAGGACTGTAGCGCTTAGATCTGATCTTGGTTGTGGGACTGCTTACTTCTGTCTATTGCGTGCAGCTTCCACGGTTTGGCATGCAAGTAGTCCTGTGTTGTAACTTCACTGGGTTGAAACCTCATTTTTAGGTATGCTCCTGGCATGTCCTCCTGCACTCTTCATTGAATCAGGGTTGGTTCATCGGCTTGATGGTAACGGTAGAATGGGAGATATGCCAGACCACGCGGTTACAGATTGTGGTTGCATACAATTTTGCTGCTGCTGATGGACCACGCGCTTCCTAGATGCCCAGTTTTGAGTTGCTAGATCTATACTAAATCTATCTCATTTAGCATGGTGGTAGTGCCACCCAACATGATGGAGGGTATCCTCAATCTGAAGATGGGACTTCGTCACCACAAGGACTGTGCAGAAGTCATTCCAACCAATATTGTCATGAACAGATGCACCTGCGACAGGTCGATTGGTGAGGATGAGGTCAGGTAGGTTTTTCCCTCTTTTTGGTTCCCTCACTACCTGCTGTAGACCCAGCCTAGCAGCTATATCTTTTAGGACTCAGCTAGCGCAGCCATTAGTGGTGCTACCAAGCCCCCCTTGGTGATGGACATTGAAGTCCCCCGCCCAGAGTACCTTCTGTGGCCTTGCCACCCTCAGTGCTTCTTCCAATTGGTCTTCAACGTGGAGCACTGATTTATCAGCTAAGGGGTGGGGGGTGCGGTAAGTGGTAATCAGCTAGAGAGTTCCTTGCCCATGTTTGACTTGATGTCATCAGACTTCATGGCTTCCAGAGTTGATGTTGAGAACTCCCAGGGCAACTCCCCTCAGATTGTATACCACTGTGCCACTACCTCTGGTGGGTCTGTGTTGTCAGTGGGGCAGGATATTCCCATGGATAGTGATGGATGGTGGTGTCTGGGACATTCTGTAAGGTATTATGTGGTGAGTATGACTATGTCAGGCTATTGCTTGACTAGTCTGTGAGACAGCTCTCCCAAGTTTGGCACAAGCCCCCAGATTTTATAAGGTGGACTTTGCAGGGTCGATTTCCAGTGCCTAGGTCAATGCCCGGTTTTCTGTCTGGTTTTATTCTTTAATGACTCTTCTGTGGTGTTTGATACAACTGAGTGGCATACTCAGCCATTCCAGAGGGCATTTAAGAATCAATCATATTGCTGTTGGACAGGGTCCCATGTAGGCCAGACCAGGTAAGGATGGGATTTCCTTCCCTAAAGGGGCATTACTGAACCAGATGAGGTGTTATGACAATCGACAATGGTCGCCATTACTGAGACTAGCTTTTTATCCACCAACAGCTGCAGTGGGATTTGAACTCTGGATTACTAGTCCAGTAGCATTACCACTGTGCCACCACCTCCCAACCTGCAAGTTCAGAGGAAAATGGGTTAGAGTGAGTGAGGGAAGCAGAGAAATAGGGACAGCCAATCTCACACCAGCAGTTCTCAATGAAAAGATGTAGAGAGAATAAGAGACCACATGGAATAAGTTGGAGTCATTGGCAGTTCCCAAAGATAAAGTTACAGCAGCAAGGTTTGCTGAGTGACAGGAAACGCAAAGTAGTGGTTTTTTGGACTGGAGGAAGATATAAAGTGGGGTTCCCCATGGATCGGTATTAGAACCATCGATTTTCTTAATCTATATTAATCACTGAGACGTCAATGTACAGGACACAATTTCAAAATTTGCAGGTGACACAAAGCTAGGAAGTATTGTGAACTGAGAGGAGGATGGTGATAGACTTCAAAAGGCCTTAGATAGGCAGCTGGAATGCGCAGCCATGAGGGAGATGAAATTTAATGCAAGTGGACGGATGTGAAGGCGAATGAAAGGGTACAGAAAAGATTTACAAGAATTGTTCCAGGGACAGGGAACTTCATTTATGTGGATAAATTGCTGAAGTTGGGGCTGTCCTTCTTTGAGAAAAGGTTGTGAGGAGACTTGATCAGGGTGTTCAAAATCATGAGGGGCCTGGACAGAGTAGGTAGGGAGAAAATATTCCCACTGGTGAAAGGATCAAGAGCCAGAGGACACCAATATAGGGTGAATGGCAAAAGAACAAAAGGTAACATGAGGAGAAGCTTTTTTTATAGTCAATGGTTAGGATCTGGAATGCACTGCCTGAGAATGTGGTGGAGGCAGAATCAATTATTGCTTTCAAAAGGAAATTAGACGATTATCTGAAGCGAAAAGATTTGCAGGGCAACAGGGAGAAAGCAGGGGAATGGAAAGTTCCATATGCAGAGAACCAACATGGACACAGTGGACACAATGCACACAGCATGGCGTCCTCCTGTGCTGTAACATTCTATGATTCTATAATTCTAACATGTTACATTTCTAACATTTTTCAGTTCTGACTAAAGTGACCAGAAACATTAAGTCTATTTCTCTTTTCATGGATGCTGCCCAACCTGCCGAACATTTCCAGCATTTTCCGTTTTCATTTCTTAAAGGAGATGGAGAGAAGTTTAGAGAGGGAATTGCAGACCTTAGGTCCTAAGCAGCTGAGAGCACAGCTGCAATGGTACAGCAATTAAAATTGGCAATACACAAGAGGCCAAAATTAGAAGAGGTAACAGAGATAGGGAGAGGCAAGGTCATGAAGAAGTTAGAACACAAGGATTAGAATTTTAAAATTGTGGCATTGCCAGACCAGAGATCATTATGGGCCAGTGAGCACAGGAGTTATGGGTGAACAGACCTTAGTGCAGATTAAGGTATAGGCAGGAGAGTTTTGGATGAGCTCAGGCTTATGGAGGGTGGTAGATAGGAGGCCGGTTAGGAAAGCATTGGAATAGTTTAGTAACAATAGCGTGATGTCAAAAGAATACCACCCATAAACCAGTAGATCTCTATTTGAACTTTCGATTACCATTAGGCTTCACATTCTTCACAAAACAATTAAAGTTGCTTTCTTATATGGAACAAATGGTATGCCTGTTCCAGCTGAAAAACATATTGTCACAACGGTGGCTTACAGCCCTAAATTACTTATGGGCATGTTGAACTTTCTAAGGAAGACATGTGTTTTTAAAAAGACAAATAAGCAAAGACAATGAGCAAAAGATGGCTGAGAATGTAACAACCACTTTCTGGAAAATTCCTATGTGGATTATACTTGACCGACTGGTCCCAGGAGAACAAGGGATGTCGCACCTAAAAAGGTGTCAAGGCCTACTTCAGACAGATACACTTGAAAGGTAGAGATGAAATGCAAAATACAAAAGACTGAACTTTAATCTCCTGTGGTTGTACAGACAATACAGACTGATTGCCACATCTCAGCAGACATCCAAAACTGATCTCCTGTTGAATTATATCTCAGGATGTGGAAATGATCTGAGTTGAAAGAAAACAGACTCTGGGCGAAAGATATGTTTGTTTCTTCCCTTCCAGGAAGACGCAAGGGAATGGGTTAAAAAGCTATCTGCAGACTTGATCTGTGTGTGCTAGTATGCTAGAGTGCTGTGAGAGCAACAGCACAGGAAGATCAATTAGTCATCCCTGCAGCTTGCAGGCAAAATCTCTCTCCCTCTCACTGTTGCCGGAGGCAAAGCCACAATCAAAAAAGGAAATAGGACAACTTCTTCAGCCAAGTGTCTGCAAATCCAGTGCTCAGCTGCCAAAGTCAGCTCTACCGGAATCACCCAACTTAATGGCCACAACGTTTCGCCATCTACGCCTCACGGACAAGCCAAAGACTGATCCTTATGTCTTTTTTTAAACTTTTATTTGGACTTAACTTCTCATTTATGATCTGTGTGTATTTGTGTTGTGTTTTTATCATTTCTTATCAGGTTTTTGGTAACTAGTAAACTTACTCTTTCTTTGACTCAAGGAAGCCTGGTTAAATTGGATCCTTCTAAATCATAAATAAATTTGTACTGGGAAAAGGTATCCATGGGGGAAGGGATCCCTTTTAAATTAGCCTTGTTGTGACCAACCAAGGGGTTTGAATTAAGAAAGGGAGCCAGCTCATTCCTCCTCACCCAGGAGCATAAAAAAATTAGGTTCCTATTCGTGAGGTTAACAAATTTGGGGACCTCGCCTGGGGACCAGTCGTAACAACATGTTGGGTAAGTTCCTGGGAAGAAGAGATGGGAGTATGGCAGCAAAAACAAATGGTGGGATGTGACCTTGGGGAAGATTGGTGGGAGGCCACAAGTGCCATCCAAGTCCAGAATAAAAACCAAAATGAATCAATAAAGTGAGCAGACCCGAGCTGTGGCATGCCTGCATGCAGAAGAATGCACTAATTAACTTGTGGGACAAATACATAAACTTCTTTTCATAGGGTGTGGGCATCACTGGTAAGGCCAACATTTGTTGCCCATCCCTTGGGAACAGTTAAAAGTCAAGCACATTGCTGTGAGTCTAGAGTCTCATGTCAACCAGAGCAGGTAAGGATAGAAGATTTCCTTCCCTAAAGAGCATTTGTGTACAAGATGGGCTTTTATGACAATTAATGATGGTTTCATGGTTATCATTACTGAGACTAGCTTTCAATTCCAGTTTCTTTTAATTAATTGAATTCAAATTCCACTAGCTGCTGTGATGGGATTTGAACCCATGTTCCCAGAGCATTAGCTTGGGCCTCTGGTTTAACTAGGCCAGTGACATTACCACTGCGCCACTGTCGCCCCATTTGGGCAATAATTCATATATATTCCAAGCATAGAGAGTCCATAATATTTCAAAAATACATGGACATTGCGTGATTTGTATTAACACAAACAGAGAAGTTACAGTCATTCCCACACAGCAGTTATATGAATAGCTGGAATGTGTTATGTCTGCTTGTTCATTAAAGGGTTTCTAAACAGTATTTAGTTTGGCAGCTCTTCTGTTTACAATGCGTGAATGTATGCAATTTATCTTCAGGCCTGGAACCGAGGCTGTGGTTAGCCTGAATTTTTATGGGCATTGATAGAAAGCAACTATTCTGGAATGATGATTTATTTTCAGAAGCTCCTGTTTTAATCTTCCATAAATTTAAGTTGTGTAAAATGTGAAGGGGAATAATAAAATAATCATAGCACTTTCATGTACATTGTACATGATTCATTTCAAAGTTCTAAAAGCAATAAATTACTTTTGGAGCGCAGTGGCTGGTTTATGTAGACAAATACAGCACCCATTCTATGTCAGCAACATCGCACAAGTCAGATAAATAATCAGTTAATTTGTTTTTTGGCTGCTATTTTCAATTGAAGAAGGATTGTTGGCCAGGACATCTAGTGCTCCTCCAATAGAAAATAAGAACTTTCACTGGACATCCACGAGGTATTGTGGGCCATCAGCAGCAGCAGAATTGTATTCCACCACAATCTGAACCTCATGTCCTAGCATATCCCTCACTCCACTCTTACCATCAAGCCAGGGGGCCAATCTTGGTTCACTGAGGAGGGTAGGAGAATAAGTCAGGAGCAGCACTAAACTAAAAATGAAGCACTAATGCAGGATTTCATGCATGCTAAACAGTGTTAGCAGCATGCAATAGACTGAGCATAGCAATCGAACAACTAAGCTCTGCACTCCATTGTGGTGGACAATTAAACAATTAATTGGAGGAGGAGACTCCATGAACATCTGCATTCTGAATGAATGCAAAAAACAAGGCTGAAGTGTTTGCAACCAATTTCAGTCAGCCATGCTGAGCTGATGTTCCATCTCGACCTTCTCCTGAGCTCCCCACTATCACAGATACCAGTCTCCAGCCACTTCAATTCACTCCACGCAATTTCAAGAAATGGCTGAAAGTACTGGATACAGTAATTGATATGAGGTCTGACAACATCCCAGCTGTGGTGCTGAAGACCTATGCTCCAGAACTAGCCATGCCTCTAGCCAAGCTGTTCCAGTACAGCTACAACCTGGCATCTACCCAGATAGAATAGTGTGTGACTTGGAGGCGAACTTACAAGGTGGTGGTGTTCCTATGAGTCTACTTCCCTTAAGGTTAAGGGCAGTCACTCTCACCTCTGGAATTCAGTCCTTTTACCCATATTTTGACCCAAAAATGTAAAAATTTGTCCAGTTATGTCCTGTCCACAAAACGCAGGACAAGTCCAATCCAGACTATTCTCAATTGTCAGCAAACTAATGGAAGAGAGGGTTGACAATGCTATCAAGCGGCACTTACTCAGCAAGAACTTGCTCATGCATTCTCAGTTTGGGTTATGCCAGGGTCAGTCAAATCTAGATCTGATTACAATCTCGGTCAAAATATGGGTAAAAGGACTGAATTCCAGAGGTGAGAGTGACTGCCCTTAACCTTAAGGGAAGTAGACTCATAGGAACACCACCACCTTGTAAGTTCGCCTCCAAGTCACACACTATTCTATCTCGGAACTATATCACCGTTCCTTCATCGTCACTGAGTCAAAATCCTGGAACTCCCTCCCTAACAGCACTGTGGATGTACGTACACCACATCGATTAAAGCGGCTCAAGAAGCAGACTCCACACTACCTTCTCAAGGGCAATGGGGATGGTCAATAAATGCTGTTCTTGCTGGTGATGCCTACAACCCATGAATGAATGAACAAAATTCAACCATCAATCATGTTCTGGTTCCTATTAGAACTGAAAACATTTTAAAATTATTTCTATATTTGAAATTAATTGCACACAAAGAATTGCTCAAAAGTTTGGGATCTTTTAAAATACTGCAACCATGAAGCAACACATATACTGTAAAATATAACCCTTTCTAAGGTGAGACATGTTTACGATTGGTCAGAACTGGAAAATATTGTAGGTACTTTCTGTTTTTCCTAACATCTTGAACTGAAGGTGATCCTTGCACTGGAGAGATGATGTAATTATTGATTTGAAACTTATACTGGCATTATTCTGATATACATTTACATGCAGAACATGTTCCAGGGCAGGTGCCAGTGAATGGTGATGCCTCATGTTACAGCAGCTGTAACAGTACCTTTTTTGTGTTTTAACCATGTAACCATGTTAAATCCCCTTAAGGGAGCAATGCTAGGAGTCTTATTTTCAAGATTAGTGCAGTTTGTTACCCTCTCTACATTCCTCAAATATCCCATCATTTCCCAGCTAATTGTTCTCCATAAATCACTGCATTTTGAGTCATACTTTGCAAAAAAGTGATCTCAGAATAATAAATAATAAAGGCACCAGAGAAAGTAAATAGTCTCATTTAATGAAACCAGGTGGGTAACAAATTTCAGCAAATGTAAATGGCATACTTCAGCTGACTGTAACTTGTAGAAAATTTATTCCCCTCATCAAACTCCCTGCTCTGCTACTGGGTGAGTTTGACTCAGTGGGTAGAACTCTTGTTTTTGTGTCAGAATATTTTGGGTTGCTACATCTGCACAAAATCTATCCCCATTGTGTGGGACCACACAACATGATGGAGGGTGTCCTCAGTGTGAAGGTAGGACTTCATCTCCACAAGAACTGTGCGGTGGTCACTCTTACCTTCTCCTAGGCAGTCCCTCGGGATTGAGGAAGATTTGCTTCCACTCCAGTTCGCTGGGTTCTGACATGGCTGATAAGCCCGATGTGTGATTTGCAAACTCTTGCCTCATGTTGGGTAGATGGGTTGTTTGGAGGTTTGTGCACTCCCTCCGCACCTTGACTTCACCTCTGTAATTTCCCAACAAAGTCTTTTGACATGTTCGGTGCCTCCCTGCATAAGCCTTCTCCATTTTGGTCAGTCACAAGCCAGGGTCTCCCATGAGGCGGTGGGGATGTTTGACCTCCTCAGCGATGCTTTGAGGACACCTCTAAAGTGTTCCCGCTGTCCTCCTGAGAGTCTCCTGCCGCGATCCGAGTTCTGAGTAAAGCAGTTGTTCCAGGAGTCTGGTGTCAGGCAAACGAACTCCACATCCAGCCCAGTGCATCTGGTTTTGAGTGATTAGCGCCTTGATGCTGGACAAGTTGGCTTAGGAGAAGATGCTGCTGTTGGACCACTTTTCTTGCCACCGGATTTGGACGATCTTACAAAGGGACTGCTGCTGGGACTTCTCCAGTGCTTTGAGATGCCTGCTATACGTTATCCAAGTCTCCAAGCATATAGGAGCATAGGGATCACTGCTGCCAGGTAAACCATGGCTTTAGTCTCGGGTTTGAGATTCTTTTTCCCAAATACTCTTTTCCTCCGTCGGCTTAAGGCTGAGCTGGTACATTGGAGGCGCTAGTGAAATTCATTGTCTTTGTCTGCCTTCATCAAGAGGAGGCTCCCAAGGTACAGAAAAATTAAATGTTTTTATTTATTTATTTGCTTACAGGATGTGGACCTCACTGGCAAGGCCAGCATTTATTGCCAACCCCTAATTGCCCTTGAGAAGGTGGTGGTGAGCTGCCTTCTTGAATTGCTGCAGTCCATGTGGTTTAGGTACACCCCCAGTGCTGTTAGGAAGGAAGTTTCAGGATTTTGACCCAGCAGTAGTGAAGGAGTAGTGATATATTTCCAAGTCAGGATGGTTTGTGGCTTAAAGAGGAACCTGCAAGTGGTGGTGTTCACATGCATCTGCTGCCCTTATCCTTTTAGATGGTAGAGGCTGTGGGTTTGGGAGATGCTGTTGAAGGACCCTTGGTAAGTTGCTGCAGTGCATCTTGTAGATGATACACACTGCTACCACTGTGTCGGTGGTGAAGCGAGTAAATAGAACCATAGGACCATCGAAAATTTACAGCACAGAAAATGGTCATTCAGTCCATTGTGCCTGCACCAACCAAAAAAGAAAAAATTTAAAAACTAGCTGCCCATTCGAATCCTACCTTCCAGCACCCGGTCCGTAGCCTTGCAGGTTACCACACTTTAGGTGCAGATCCAGGTACCTTTTAAATGAGTTGAGGGTTTCTGCCTCCACCAGCAAATCAGTCAGTGCATTCCAAACATCCACCACACTCTGGGTGAAGAAGTTTTTCCTCATGTTCCCTCTAATCCATCTACCTTAAATCAGTGCCCTCTAGTAATTGACTGCTCCAATAGGGGAAATAGGGCATCCCTGCCTATTCTATCTAGACCCCTCATAAAATGTACATCTCAATCAGGTCACCCCTCAGCCTCCCCTGCTCTAAGGAAAACAACCCTAGCTTATCCAGCCTTTCCTCACAGCTGCAATTTTCAAGCCAGGGCAACATTCTTGTAAATCTCCTCTGTACTCTCTCAGAGCAATTATGTCCTTCCTGTAATGTGGTCTCCAGAACTGTATACAAAATTCCAGCTGTGGCCTAACCAGCATTTTATATAGTTCCAGCATTACATCCCTACTTTTGTATTCAATACCTCATCTAATAAAAGAAAACATTCCATTTGCTTTCTTTATCACCTTATTTACCGGTCCTGCTGCCTTCAGGGACCTTTGGACATGCACTCCAAGGTCTCTCACTTCCTCTACCCCTCTCAATATCCTCCTATTTATTGTGTATTCCCCAGTTTTGTTCGCCCCTCCCAAACGCACCACCTCAAACTTCTCTGAATTGAATTACACTTGCCACTTTTACGCCCGCTCAACCAAACCATTGATATAATTCTAGAGACAACAGCTAGCCTCTTCACTATCAACTACACGGCCAATTTTTGTGTCATCTGCAAATTTCCCAATCATGCCACTCAAATTTAAGTCCAAATCATCAATATATGCAACAAACAACAAAGGATCCAAAACTGAGCCCTGTGGAATGCTACTGGAAACCATTTTCCATTCACAAAAACATCAACCACTACCCTTTGTTTCCTATCGCTGAGCCAATTTTTACGATGGTGGATGGGGTGTCCATCAAGCGGATTGCTGTGTCTTGGATGGTGTCAAGCTGCTAAAAAGTGTTGTTGGAGCTGCAGTCATCCAGGAAAGCAGAGAGTATTTTATCGCACTCCTGACCTTTGCCTATTTGTAGATGGTCGACAAGCTTTGGCGAGTCAGTAGGTGAGTTACTCATTGCAGCATTCCTAGTCTCTGACCTGCTCTTGTATCCACAGTAATTCAGTAATCCACAGTACAATTCAGTTTCTGGTCAATGGTAACCCCCAGGATGTTAATAGTAATGCCCTGTAATGCCATTGAATGTTAAGGGGTGATGGTTAGATTCTCTCTTGCCTGGCACTTGTGTGGCATGAATGTTACTTGCCACTTATCAGTCCAAGCCTGAATATTGTCCAGGTCTTGCTGAATATGGACACAGACTGCTTCAATATCTGAGAGTCACGAATGGTGCTGAACATTGTGCAATCATCAGTGAACATCCCCACTTCTAACCTTATGATGAAAGGAAAGTCATTACCATAGCAACTGAAGATGATTGGGTCTAGGACATTACCCTAAGGGACTCCCTCGGCAATGTCCTTGGACAATAGTTCACATTTTCCAGGATCTTGTCATTGATCTTAATCGAAGGGGGCAGGTATTGTATGCGAGAGCTGGTTGGAAAAGGATCTTAGTTTTCATGATGTTTAGCGACAGGCCCATATTCTCATATACTTTGAAGAAGAAGTTGACAATGACCTGGAGCTCAGTTTCTGAGTGAGCGCAGACACAGGCACACACAGACACTCCTGCCAATACTTTTATGGATAGATGCATCTGCGACAGGTAGATTGATGAGGATGAGGTCAAATAGGTTTCTTCCCTTCTTCTTGGTTTTCTCATCACCTACTGTAGGCCCAGTCTGACAGATATATGCTTCAGGACTCCACCAGCTAAGTCAGTAGTGGAGCTATTGAGGCACTCTTGATGATGGATGTTGAAGTCCCACTGTTGGTTTTAGTAGATTTTTATGGCTTGAATATAATAATCGTTTTGTAATATTCTTCTTAAGAAACTGTAATGTCAAGGTTGAACTGCAAAGCTTAATTTTTAGCTTCACTGAAAACTGTCAATTTGTCAATGTTAGAATGTATAGGTGTGTAAAACCACACGTAGCTCACTCTGAAAAAGGGAAAGTTGTGGAAGGGGCCCATGCAATGACTCATACAGTTCAAGCAGGGGCTATAATGACATACTTCTGGCTTGTAAACAATAGAACAGTTAAACTAATAGAACTAATTATGTATTATGTGCACTAATATACTGAAGTCTGTTTGAGTTAATGCTTATGAAATTGTTTTACAAGGCCATAGTCTGTTAAAGCCTTTGTGTAAGATCTGGACTAAGAGAGATAGACTTAAGATTTGTTTGCAGAAAAAGAAAGGATACGATGAATGCGAAACTGCAGAATTGTAGAGGTTGAGCTATTAACAGAAATGCGAATCTTAGAACCTTTGGAAAAACTGGAAATATCTGTAAGGGCCTACATCTTGAGCATATGGGGCCCATGGAATATTAATGACCTCTACTTGATCCAATGATATTGACCAGGACAAACTAAAGCCTAATGTTGCTAGGTCAGAGTGTCTCGATGGAGATTAAAGAAAGCAGCTACAAAACATTGCTGGCACATATCTAGAGGAAGAAGACAGACTACAGTTGACAGAATACAGCAAGAGAAGAAGCGAAGACTGTGCCTCAGAGAGTTCAAAAGCTGGAACCATCGGAGCAGAGTCTCGCTGTATATCTATTGTTGCTGTTAAGTATTAACTTTGTATTTCCTTGTGATACTTAATAAACTCCCTGACTTAATTAAAGAACATGAGTCCATACCTTGCAAGGCAGAATTGGCCATGAACCCTGATTGAGACGGGTTGGGATATTCTTTGTCTCACATGGATTATCATACCTGGGTTCCTCTCTCTCTGTGATATCTTACACCCCACCCAGAATGCATTCTGTGCCCTCACCACCATCATTGCTTCTTCCAAGTAGTGTTCAACATGGAGGTGTACAGATTCACTAGTTGAGAGAGAGTGTGAGTGGTAATCAGCAAGAGGTTTCTTTCTCTGTCTTTGACCTGATGCCATGAGACCTTGTGGGGTTCAGAGTCAATGTTGCGAACTCCCAGGGCCTATCCCTCCTGACTGTATACTGTGCTGCTGGTTCTAGTGGGTCTATCCTGCTAGTAGAACAGAACATATCCAGCGACGGCAATAGAGGAATCCAGGATGTTGGCTGAAAGGATTCTGTGATTATGATGTTATAATAGCAGTTTGATACAACTAAAGTGGCTTACTAGTCCTTTTCAGAGGGATGTTAAGAATCAACTACTTGTTGTGGGTCTCGAGTTACATGTAGGCCAGTTCAGATAACGATGGCAGAGTTCCTTTCTTAAAGGATATTAATGAACCAGGTCAGTTTCTACAGCTGTTCAGTAGTTTAATAGTCACCACTGCTGAGACTAACTTTTCATTCCAGATTTACTTCATTAGCTCAATTTAAATTCTTCAACTGCCATGGTTTTTTAAAAAAATTCATTCATGGGATGTGGCCATCGCTGGCTAGGCCAGCATTTATTGCCCATCCCTAATTGCCCTTGAGAAGGTGGTGGTGACCTGCCTCTTGAACTGCTGCAGTACACCCACAGTGCTGTTAGGGAGGGAGTTCCAGGATTCTGACCCAGCGGCAGTGAAGGAACGGCGATATATTTCCAAGTCAGGATGGTGAGTGGCTTGGAGGGGAACTTCCAGGTGGTGCTGTTCCCATCTATCTGCTGCCCTTGTCCTTCTAGATAGTACCGGGTTCTGGGTTTGGAAGGTGCTGTCTAAGGAGCCTTGGTGAGTTCCTGCAGTGAATCTTGTATGTGGTACGCACTACTGCCACTGTGCATTGGTTGTGGAGGGAGTAAATGTTTGTGGATGGGGTGCCAATGGGCTGCTTTGTCCTGGATGGTGTCGAGCTTCCTGAATGTTGTTAGAGCTGCACTCATCCAAACAAGTGGAGAGTACTCCATCACACTCCTGATTTGTGCCTTGTAGATGGTGGACAGGCTTTGGGGAGTCAGCAGGTGAGTTACTTGCCACAGGATTCCTAGCCTTAGACCTGCTGTTGTAGCTACAGTATTTATATAGATGGTCCAGTTCAGTTTCCAGTCAATGGTAACCTCCAGGATGTTGATAGTGGGAGATTTAGCAATGGTAATGCCTTGAATGTCAAGAGGCGATGGTTAGATTCTCTCTTTTTGGAGATGGTCATTGCCTGGCACTTATGTGGTGTGAATGTTACTTGCCAGTTGTCAGTCCAAAGCCTGAATATTGTCCAGGTCTTGCTGCATTTGGACATGGACTGTTTCAATACCTGAGGGGTCACGAATGGTGCTGAACATGCTGTACAATCATCAGCGAACGTCTTCACTTCTGACCTTATGATGGAAGAAAGGTAATTGATGAAGCAGCTGAAGGTGGTTGGGCTTAGGGCACTACCCTGATGAATCCTGCAGTGATGTCCTGGAACTGAGATGATTGACCTCCAACAACCACAATCATCTTCCTTTGTGCCAGGTATGATTGCAACCAGTGGAGAGTGTTCCCCCTGATTCCCATTGACTCCAGTTTTGCTAGGGCTCCTTGATGCCACACTCAGTCAAATGCTGCCTTGATGTCAAAGGCAGTCACTTGCACCTCGCCTCTGGAGTTCAGCTCTTTGTCCATGCTTGAACCAAGGCTGTAATGAGGTCAGGAGCTGAGTAACCCTGGCGGAACCCAAACTGGGCACCAGTGAGCAGGCTATTGCTAAGCAAGTGCAGCTTGATGGCACTGATGATGACTCCCTTCCACCACTTTGCTGGATGATGGAGAGTAGACTGATGTGGCGGTAATTGGCCAGGTTAGATTTGTCCTGCTTTTTATGTATAGGACATACCTGTAATTACCTGGGCAATTTTCCACATTGTCGGGTAGATACCAGTATTGCAGGTTGTGTTATGTGAACTCATGTTCTTGCATCATTACTGCACAAAATCTGGAAATCTGAAATAAAGACAGAAAGTGTTGGAAATGCTCAGTAGGTCAGGCAGCATCTGTGGAGAGAGAAACAGGGGTTACGTTTCAGGTTGATGACCTTTCATTTATGTTAACGACCTCCTATTTTCACCCCCTGCTCATGTGTCTTGGCTGGGGTACAGTTCCACAGGCCCTCTGCTTGCTACCATACCTAACTGATCATTCTTCATTAGTAAGCATAAATGGTAGTTAGTGGCAGGCTCTGTGACCACTTGAGCACCACCAATGAACCTGGTCCTCTCCTTGTCCATCACACACATGTGCATTTTCCATCAGTGGTTACTGGATGACATTAAAGAATTGGGTACGTGTCAATTTTCTTCATAACAAAATTCAAAGGAAAATTTTGCTGCTCCCTGTGCCTAAAGCCTGGAGCTATAGGATCGCCTGAGTGCAGGAAATATGAGAAAAAGAGACAGGAAGGAGTGCACACCTACCAGGTAGCCCGCAGGACTGGATTAGACATGGTTATTTCTACATCCATTGAAATAAAATTGGGCAAGATCCCTCACCCTAAGCCCTGGCTCCCCACCTGATTGTCTTGCACTCAGCATGTCCAGATAATCCGGTATCCCAAGAATAGAAAAACTCCCCATTAGAGTTTATAGATTTACTTCGGTTATATATCGTTGGGGATGAAATCCAGCTTTGGTGGAGGCAGAAGATGGGCATTAATGGATCAGGTACCCATTATACACCCTGCCTCATTTTCCCCACCATTGGGGTCAACATGTATACTGGGCAGCCAGGTACATTATTGCCTGTTTAGAACTCTCCTCCCCTCACCCTCCCCTCCAATCAAATTGAATTTTACCCCCATGAGCTCCATTCACAGGGAACCCACCAGAAGCTATTGAAGAAAAGTCAGAAGGCTTGCATTTTTATAGTGTTTTTCACAGCCTCAATATATCCCAATTGCATCAGATAAAATACTTTTGAACTGTAGTCATTGTTGCAATGTAAAAAACACAACATCCAATTTGTGCTCAGCAAGCTCCCACAAATGGCCACGTGATAATGACTAGATATCTGATTTTCTAATGTTCGTTGAGGGACGAGTACTGGCCAGGACACTGGAGATAACTCTGTACTCTTCAAAATAGTGCCATGGAATCTTTTACATGCACCTGAGAGAGCATTTCATGTCTCATCCGAAAAGCAGCATCTCCAACAGCACGGCACTCCCTCAGTGCTGCACTAGAGTGTCAGCCTAGATTTTGTGCTTAAGTGTCTGGAAGTGGCATTTGTACCCACAACTTTCTCCTCTTCTCCACATTGCCTTTCCCACAAAGGGTGGAAATATGTAGACAATTAACAAAAATTGCACAGCTTTATATAAGTTTGAGCTGCTGCGGGGCTATAATAGTTTAATGCTTAACATATGGTTCAGTCATTGAGACGATGGAAAGTAAGCAAAGGTAGAATCTATGCTGAAGCTGTCAGAGATCAAATGATAATTACTCAAGGCTTTTAAACTGCTCCCTTGTTTGTTTGCAAACCATATGAGTGCTGTATGGGGGGTTTATTTCTCACATATTGAGCTGATTCATAGGTGGCTCACACCTGCGAGGAGCTCATGGTTCTTCCAGTAGAACCTTTCCACAGTCTCTAACTGCATATTCCCTCTGCTCAGAGAGATACCCCCTGTAATTCCAGCAAAACTGGCACTCTAAGTAAGAGCCATTAGAAGGATGCATTGTTCGGAAGTTAGCTTAAACTCCAGATTTGTTAATTGTTTGCTATTTCAAATAACTAATGATGCATATGACTGGATTAAACATCATAGTTTAATGATTCTCTCAAAGTCATTCCACTAAGAGTTAACACTTCCTTATTTGCATGACGGCGTTAAACTTTTAGCTTGCCTTGGTTAATATAAACCTCCATCTCTGAATTATTCAGGAAGATCAGGAAGTCCCAGGATATTTAAGGCGGCTGTTGGATTGCAGCATTCAGCCTGAGTATCCTTGAACTGGGAAGGAGGAAACCGGGGATCCTGCTTCTGATTATTATGCAGTGGCTTCTGCATGTGGAATATCACCTGAGGGCAGGATGGGCTCAACTGCAATGTTCCTCATGATTGAATATTCTGCCACTATCCTTTGTGACAAATGACCATTTTGCCAAAGGACCAGTGCCTTTGGAATCAAACCCCTCAAGGACTCGGTGTCTGCAGGGGAGGAGATAAAAGATTGGAATATGAGGGGGGAGATAGAAACACAAGAACACAAAGAATAGGAGCAGAAGTGGACCATATGGTCCATTAAGCCTGCTCCACCATTCAATACAATCATGCCTTGACCTTGGGCTTCAACTCCATTTTCCTGCCCACTTTTCATATCCCCTGATTCCCTGAGATACCAAAAATCTGCCTATCCCAGCCTTAAATGTATTCAACCTTGGAGCACCCATAACCCCCTGGGGTAGAGAATACCAAAGATTCACAACCCTTTTGAGTGAAGAAATTTCTCCTCATCTCAGTCTTAAATGATTGGCCCCTTATCCTGAGACTGTGCCCCCAAGTTTTATCTTCCCCGACCAGCAGAAATAATCTTCCAGCATCTACCTTATCAAGCCTCTCAGGATCTTGTATGTTTCGATAAGATCGCCTCTCATTATGCTAAACTCCAGAGAATATAAGCCCAATTTATTTAAACACTCATCCTAGGACATCCCCCTCATCCCAAGGACCAGTTTAGTGAACCTTTGCCATGCCACCCACAATGCAAGTGAATCCTTTTTAAACATGGAGTCCAAAGCTGCATACACTATTCCAGATGTGGGCCGGCATTTACCGCACCCACCAGTGCCTGGCGTGTTCAGTGGCATGAGCAGACAATATGGCAAATAGGCCAAAAGTCGATTTCACAACATGGTGAAATCAGTTTGTGATCATCCACTCTGCCCACCTATGGGGGGCCGCGTTCCCCGCCATCAGATGATGGGAACCTCATTGTAATACATCAGCATTACATAAGGCCAGCCCGCTGGACTCACCACCCCTCACTGGATCATCTGCCCACAATGGTGGGACAACACACCGACGTGTTACACAACAGCATATATAAGGTGAGCACTTGGCGGGCTGCGATTCACTCGGGACTTCAAGGTTTGTTTGTCTACCCTTCTTCAGTCAGCACTCGCAGTCTTCAGCACCAGGCTTCACAGACAGCACCACATCACTTTTAGGAGGACTCACAGGTAGGTCTCTACCTGTCAGATCAGCCATATATGGGTGGCTTTTCAACGGCTGCAAGGTCTTGCTTGGGGAAGGGGGAGAAGTGGCCTCAGGCAAAGGAAGAGGCTGCAGGATGAGAGCTGTACTGGGGAAGGAGGATATCCCAGGGTGTGTGTGGGGGCACATGTTGATCTGTGCAAGTGGCCTCAAGATGGTGATGCCTGAGGAGGCAGTCTCCAGAGGAGATTTGGCCAGACGGACATGTGAGGGTGTGTGTGAGAATGGGTGGCAATGCCCTTTGAGCTGGCAGTGAGTGAGATGCCAGTGAATGTGTGATGGGCTTGAGTGTGTGAGGTTAGAGTGATGACATGGTTGCCATACCCTGGCGGCACGGATGAGATCATTCATCGTCTATCTGCCCTGGATGGCCAACCTCTTCTGTGCAACATTGGCACTGGTCACCATTGCCATCGCCTACCAAGCTGGAGTGGTAATGTTGCTGCCCCTCCTATGGCCAGTACGGGGGTAGAGGACATCACAGCGGGGCCTGCACAGTATCCAAAAGGCGCTCGAGGGCTGCAGTCTCCTTGCCTTTCGGGGCCATGTCTTCTTTGCAGCAGCCCTGGGCTGGAAGCACTGAGCGCGGCTGTACTTTAAATGTGGTGCCAGGCATGATGAAGCGGCGAGGTGATGGCGTGGCAGGCAAATCAGAGCCCGCCCACCAGTGTGTATCCGGGGAATGCATAATTAATGCAGCGGGTTTGGGATGATACGGCATGAAAAGCCACCATTGCAACCGGCAGATAAAACTTCATTTTAGACACCATGGAGGTCTGCTGTGAGACCTCTACCCCCGCTCTGGCCGCAGGAGGGGCAGCTACATTACCATTCCGGCTCGTTGTTTTACCCACCCACTACCGCACTTAGCGAAAATCTGGGACGAATCCGCCCAGGGTCTCATCAAAACCCTGTACCATTATAGCAAGACTTCTTTATTCCTGTATTCCAATCCCATTGCAATAAAGGCTAATATGCCATTTACCTTCCTAATTGCTTGCTGCACCTGCATGTTAACTTCCCGCATTCCTTGTATAAGCACACCCAAGTCTCCTTGAACATCAATATTTACAAGTTTCACACCTTATAAAAAATATTCTGCTTTTTGATCCTTATGACCAGAGTAAATAACTTAACAGTTTTCTACATTATACTCCATCTGCCATCTTGTTGCCCATTCACTTAACTTGTCAATATCTCTTTGCAGCCTGTGTGCTCCCCAGTTTATTTTTCCACCTAGCCTGGTACATTCAGAAAACTTAGATACATTACTCTCTGCCTCTTCATCTCAGTCATTAATATAGATTGGAAAGAGCTGAGGCCTCAGCACTGATCCCTGCGTCACTCCATTATTCACTGCCTGCCAACTTGAAAAAGCCCCATTTATGCCACTCTCTGCTTTCTATCCATTAATCAATCCTCTATCCATGCTAATATATTACCCCCAACTCCATGAGCCCTTATCTTGCCTATTGACCTTATCGAATGCCTTTTGGAAATCCAGGTATACTACATCTACTGGTTCCCCTTTATCTACCCTACTAGTTACAATGTCAAAAACTCTAATAAATTTGTCAAACAGGATTTCTCTTTAGTAAAACCATACTGAATTGTTCTAATCATGCTATGCTTCTCTAAGTGAATTGTTAATATTTCCTTAATAATAGATCCCAGCATTTTCACAACAACTGATGTTAGGCTAACCAGCCTATAGTTCACTGTTTTCTCTCTTCCCGCTTTCTTGAAAAGTGGTGTAATGTTTACCAACTTCCAATCTGATGGGACCATTCCCAAATCTAAGGAACTTTAGAAAATCATAACTAGCATATCCACCATCTCTGCAGCTAGCTCTTTTAGAACCCTAGGTTGCAGGCCATCAAGTCCGAGGGGTTTGTCAGTTTTTAGTCCCTTAAGTTTCTCCAATACTTGTTCTCTGCTAATATTAATTTCCTCACTCTTTTGAGCCCCAAGGTTACTGTCTATTTCAGGTATGAAACTTGTGTCTTCTATTGTGAAGACAGGCACAAAATATTTGTTCAATGCCTCTGTCATTTCTTCATTCCCCATGATAACTTCTCCTGTCTCTGCTTCCAAGGGACCAACATTTAGTTTAGCTACTCTCTTCCTTTTTATATACTTATAGAATGTCTAATGTCCTTTAGGGAAGGAAATCTGCTGTCCTTACCTGGTCTGGCCTACATGTGACTCCAGACCCACAGCAGTGTGGTTGACTCTTAAATGCCCTCTGAACAAGGGCAATTAGGGATGGGCAATAAATGCTGGCCCAGCCAGTAACGCCCACATCCCATGAATGAATTTTTTAAAATGAAGCTCTTACAATCTCTTTTTATATTTCTGGCTAGCTCATACTCAAACTCCATTTTATTCCTTTTTAACAACTTTTTGGTGGCCTTTTACTGGTTTCTAAAATGCTCCCAATACAAAGACTTGCTATTGTTTTTTGTGCAACATTGTGAGACTCTTCTTTTAATCTAATATTATCCTTAACTTCCTGAGTGAGCCACAGATGGGACTTTCTTGCTGAGTTTTGCTTTTCAATGGAATATATTTTTGTTGAAACTTTTGAATTGTTTCTTTAAATGTTTCCCATTGTTCATTTACTTCCATAACTTTTAGTCTATTTACCTTATTAACCTTAGCCAGTTCTCCCCTTAGATTCTTGTTTGTGATTGGGATATACTCTGTTCAAAATTAACATTGAATTCAATGTTATTGTGATCATTATTTTCCAACTGATCTTCTACTGTGGCATTACTAATTAATCCTGCTTCATTACACCTGACTCCTCAAAGCCTGTCCACCATCGACAAAGCATAAGTCTAGAGTGTGATGGAATACGCTCCAGTTGCCTGGATGAGTACAACTCCAACATCACTCAAGAAGCTCAACACCATCCAGGACAAAGCAGCCCGCTTGATTGGCACCCTATCCACCACCTTCAACATCCACTCTCTCCACCACTGATGCACAGTGGCAGCAGTGTGTACCATCTACAAGAAACACTATAGCAGCTCACCAAGGCTCCTTCGACAGAACCTTCCGAACCCGCGACCTCTACCACCAAGAAGGACAAAGGCAATAGATGCGTGCGAACACCTGCAAGTTCCTCTCCAAACCACACACCACCCTGACTTGGAACTATATCACCGTTCCTTCACTGTTGACGAGTCAAAATCCTGGAACTCCCCCCACTAACAACACTGTGGGTGTACCTACATCACATGGACTGCAGCGGTTCAAGAAGGCAGGTCACCACCACCTTCTCAAGGGCAATTAGGGATGGGCAATGAAACTGCTATCCTAGCCAGCAATGCCCACATTCTGTGAAAGAATGAAAAAACACACAATACTAGATCTAAAGTAGTTTTTCCCCTAGTCAGTTCCACAACATATTTCTCCAAGAAACTGTCACAAAACCATTCTACAAACGAAAAGTAGAAGAGGATAAATATGATCAGTTCAGAAGGAGTAGACCCTTAGCTCATTTGACTACATCTAAAATAATAGCCCAACTGTATATTGCGTGGCTCTTAAAAGGTAATATCAAATACAGCTATTTTATTGTTTCATGGATATGTGATTGTTACCTCCACCACTGAAGGCAGGTGGAGATAATGTTTTTTCCCCTGCTTGTCTGTTTGTCTGAAAATAATATATCTCCCAAAGACTAATGGACAGATTTCAACACAACTTGGTACACATGTATGGTATGGCTCAAGGGAGAACTGATTAGTTCCAGATCTTGGAATTTTTTAAAGGATCCATTAATATTGGGAGCTAGGGTGAATTGACTTCTTTTTTAGAATGTTGTATGTTGTTTTATTTAGCATGTTCTTGATTGTTTTAGAATGTTGTGGATTGTCTCAGCTGCTGTGTTGGAATTTGTCACAGCTATGAAACTGTGAACAGAGTTTTCAGAGCAGGTTGTTATATGTGGATGGCCCAAAGCCTTCTCAGTGAGATGGCAGATCTTTTGCAGCTTTGTAGTTACAGAATATCAACCAGGAAGGGAGACGAGCTGTGGAATTGTAATAATGTTGATTAACACAGCAGGTGGAGACATGCACTCTACTAAATACCCTCTTCACTTATTGCATATATTATCCTTTAGTGCCAGTGAGTGAGGAGTTGCCATTTACAACTAGTCTGTGCTCACACCTACTCCAATCAGTAAGTTCGTTTTCAAGTGTACCATCATTGGGAAATGTTTGAGCAGAAATCTACAGGGTGGAAAGGGTAGTTCCCAGTCTGGGAACAGTACTTATCATCCACTTGTAACCATCTTGGACAGTTACACCTGCCGAGATCTAGAGTATCTCTGCCAATCGTATGCTGGGACCTGACTGAGGATCTATAGGTGGTGCATTCCTTTCTTAGAGAATCTCCACCTCAAGCCCTGATGGCCTCCTAGCAGATTAAAAAGACTCTGTCTCTGCAAGAATAACTTGGAAACACCAACATAAGGCTAGACTTATGGCAGCTGTTCACTGAAGCGGTTGTGGATTTTCAGGACCCATGGGTGCTGGAGCATTCACACCTGGAATATTGTGTACAGTTTTGGTCTCGTTACCTAAGGAAAGATATACTGGCCATAGAGGGAGTGCAACGAAGTTGCACCAGACTAATCCCTGGGATGGTGGGGTTGTCTGATGAGGGAAGATTGAGGAGACTGGGCCTGTATTCTCTAGAGTTTAGAAGAGTGAGAGTTGACCTCATTGAAGTGCACAAAATTCTTACATGGCTCAACAGGGTAGATGCAGGAAGGATGCCTTCCCCTGGTTGAGGGGTCTAGAATCAGTGGACTCAGTCTCAGATTAAGAGGTAGGCCATTTAGGACTGAGATCAGGAGGGATTCCTTCAATCAGAGGGCAGTGAACCTTTGGAATTCTCCACTCCAGAGGGCTGTAGGGGCTCAGTCTTTGAGTATATTCAAAGCAGAGCTTGATATATTTCTAGATATCAATGACATTGAGAAATATTGGTATAATGTGGAAAGATGGCATTGAGGTAAAAGATCATCCATGATCTACTTGAATGGCTGAGCAGGCTTGAGGGGCCGAATGACCTACTCCTACTCCTATGTTCCCCCACATCCAGGGTGCAATTGACTGCACATGTGGCCATCAAGGCGCCAGTGGGTCAGCCGGGTGCCTTCGTCAATAGGAAGGGATTCCACTCAATGAACGTTCAGATAGTGTGTGACCACAGGATGCAGATTCTGCAAGTCTGTGCTTAGATCCTCAGACACTCCCAGGTGCTGAGGCTATTCAGTGCTCCATCCTGACTGGATGGATGGCTGCTGGGTGACAAGGGCTATCCACTGAAAAGGTGGCTTATGATGCCTCTCTGCCACCCAAGAACAGAGGCAGAGCTGCGTTATAATAGGAGCCATGCCTCCACACGGGCGGTGATAGAGAGGACCATAGGTCTTCTGAAGATGGTGCTCTGATGCCTGGACCATTCACAGCATGCACTACAGTACCCCCAGAGCAGGTGTCACTGATAATGGTTGCATGCTGTGCTCTCCACAATCTGGCTCTGGCAAGGGGGGGAATCCACTGGAGGAGAAGTATCTTGATGCAACTCCACAGGCCACAGATGATGAATCCAGTCGCGAGTCAGAAGAGGAGCACAGTGAGGGTATGGAGGCAGACCTCTGTATCCTTCAGAGAGGCAGGGACATTAGGGACGCCTTGATCCAACGCTCCTTCAGCTAGGCTGCCAACGATCTGCTTCCACCCCATGCCAAGGCTGGCACCTCCATCCCGGATGTCTGAAATTACCCTTTCATTTGAACCCAAAATCCACTCAGTGCCTGTGCAATAAAGTTTAGAGCTACTTGTGTCCAGCATTAGATACTGGCGTACCCTGCACCAATAAAAAAAGGTAAAGCATACTCAGGCCATGACAACAAAAATAAAATTTATCTAATCTTGACAATCCAAAAACATTTACATAACCTTCTCTGGTCTTCATTCCCAGATCAGTAAACATAAACAAAACAGTACACAACAGAAGATCACCCATGACCAGTCCCTCTTGTGCTCATTGTGCCTTAAACTTACATTTGCGAGTGCTACGTCTTGGTGCCCCCCCCCACCCCACCCCCTCCCCCCTCAACTCTCTCGCTGGCATTGGAGCCAGCCTGCTGACTCTGCTGTCTCGTTGGCCTTGATGGCCTTGAAGGTTATTATGTGACAGCCGATGGCAAAGGCTGAGTTGTTCAAATCCCAGGCAGCTGTCTGGGATTTGAAACAACTATCATAATCCATTTTTTCAATTAGTAATTTCGAGATGCAGACTTTGAATTCAGTAGGAATAAGACCACCAAGTCTCGTGGTTTTTATATAAAACTAAATTAAACATTTATTAATTTAACAACAAATTAAACACATGCACATGGCTACAAATTACTACTATAATAACTTTTTAAACAAACCCCCAAATTAATCACCCCCAGGTAAATCTCCACTAAAGCAACAGTAACCCATAGACTTTAAATAGACACCAGGCATAGCACATTTGACCTTACGAATTCTAAATGAGGTTCCTTTGCAAGTTGGCTGGAGGCGTACAGGCTGGTTATGTTTTAAATGCTTCTACGTTACACACACAAACTCCATTCTTTCCCTTTGAATGTAAACTTTCCATTGTATCACTAGATCTTTTGAACGTCAGCTCTTCTAACAATAAAACTCCTTTTATAGCACCAATTTTATTAGTAAGCTGAAAAAATAAACACATTGTTTGGCTTCTTCTAGCTAGGTGGAAGATTTTACCTGCAGTCTTGAATGGTTTATTCAACAAATGCAAATGAACACTTTACCTGACTGTCCTCCTTACTGTTCACCCAATTAACATCTCAAAACTACAGTACATCAAAGCACCCAGACTAGCTGGCTTTAGTCCAATTAAGACACACACAGACACCACTAAACTCTATTCTAAAAAATAATTTCCAATAACATTATAGACATTAATCTCTTCATGACACAGTCATCCTCTGGCCCTGCCTGGGACAGAGTGGCCAGTGCCACGGCTGGCATCTCCCCAGTCAACGCAGCCTCATCAGATCCCACGGTCACTGGCAGAGGGACGGAGGAGCTGCTGCTGTCATCCAGAGTGCCCTGAGAGGAGCCTGCAGAGACAACAAGCAGCTCGTGCGCCAACATGAGGTCGCTCTGGACCTCCTGCTCGCCATTGATGGACAGGTACCTAGTCGGGATACTGGGTGCCTCATCCACCTCTCACACTAGCACCCGAGATAATTTCCTGTGTGAGGGCTTGCAGGTCTGAGTGCAACCCCAGGAATCCCTGATTCTGTTCCTGGAGCTGCATCCTCCATGAGACTTGCCACTCTCTCAATGGAGGAGGCAGTGCGCTTGGCCATGAGGGTCAAAGCAGTGCTCATGCTCTGCACAGGCTCCTCCGCAACAGATACCATGGCACGCATACCCCCATGGATCTCTGCCAGATCCTCCCACACATCATGCTGGACTTCCAGCATCTACCGCCTAACGGACGACTCCAGAGGCTCATCATCTGCCTTCTACTCAGCATCGTCCTAGTCTCCAGCAGTCCTTCAGCTGCCAGCACCCTGGGCACTCTCTGCCTCCGCCTGCTCCTCAAGTGAGTGTGAAGTGCCCTCACTGCTGTTCACTGACATTCTAGCCGAGGGTCAAGGTGTTGGTACCTGCACTGGTGCCTGGTTCAGGGAGCAGGCGTGACGCAGGTGCATCTGAAGCCTGGCAGTCCTCTGTCATCAGGGTGGCTCTTCAGGGTCCTGCGATTGGTTGTGTGGTGGCAAATATAAGGGAGAACAACGACATGTCATTAGTTTAAGTCATCACACTGTCACTGTGGTAGTGGTAATGTCACTGGACTAGTAGTCTAGAGGCCCGGCCAAATGCACTGGGGTCATGGGTTCAAATCTCATCATGGTAGCTGGTGGAATTTAAATTCAGTTAATTAAAAAATCCGAAATTGAAAGCTCATCTCAGAAATGGCAATTATGAGGCTATCGTTGACTGTCATAAAAACACATCTGGTTCACTAATGCCCTTTAGGGCAGGAAATCTGCTGTCTTTACTTGGTGTGGCCTACATGTATCTCCAGATCCACAGCAATGTGGCTGGCTCTTAACTGCCCTCTGAAATGTTCTGTCCACAAAAAGCAGGCCAACTCCAATTCAGCCAATTACTGCTCCATTAATCTACTGTCAATCATCGGCAAAATGATGGGATGTGTTATCACTGGTGCTAACAAGAAGCACTTATTCACCAATGACCTGCTCACCATTGCCCAGTTTAGGTTCCACCAGGACCACTTGACTCATAACACCCTGGTTCAAACATGCAATGCAGAGCTGAATTCCAAAGGTGAGGCGAGAATGACTGCCCATGACTTCACGGCAGCATTTGACCAAGTGTGGCATCAAGAAGCCTGAGTAAAACTGAAGTCAATTGGGATCGGGGGAAGTCTCTCTGCTGCCCTGAGTCACAAAGGAAGATGGCTGTGTTTGTTGGAGGTCAACCATCTCAGCCCCAGGGCATCACTGCAGGAGTTCCTCCGCATAGTGTTTAGGCCCAACCATCTTCAGCGGCTCATCGTTCACTCAGTCATAAAGTCAGAAGTGGGAATGTTCGCTGATGATTTTACAGTGTTCAGTTCCATTCATGACCCTTCAAATGATGAAGTAGTCTATGTCAGCACGCAGCAAGACCTGGGCAACATTCAGGCTAGGGCTGATAATTGGCAAGTGACATTCGGGCCACAGAGAGGTAGGCAATGGCCATCTCCAACAAGAGAGTCTGACCACCACCTGTTGATATTCAATGGCATTACCATCACTGAATCTCCAACATCCTGAGGGTCATCACTGACCAGAAACTTAACTGGCCAGGCCACATAAATACTGTGGCTACAATAGTAGGTCAGAGATTGGATATCCTACAGAAAGTGATTCACTTCCTAAACAGCCTAACTCAACCATCTACAAGGCATAGTCAGGAATGTAATGGAGTGTAACACCATCCAGGGCAAAGCAGCTACTTGAGCGGCACTCCATCTACCACCACCACCAGCGCAACATGTTTGTAGTGTGTACCACCTATAAGATGCACTGAAGCAACTCGCCAAGGCTTCTTCAGCAGCACCTCCCAAACCACCTAGAAGAACAAGGGCAGAGGTGCATGGGAATACCAGCACCTGCCAAGTCACACACCATCCTGACTTAGAACTATATTTTCATTCCTTCATTATTGCTACATCCTGGAACTCCCTCCATAAAAGTACTGTAGTTGTAACCATACCACACGGACTGTGGAAGTTCAAAAGAGTGGCTCATCAACATGCCTTCTCAAGAGCAGTTGGGGATGGGCAATAACTGCTGGCCTTGCCAGTAATGCCTACAACCTGTGAATGAATAAATAATATATCAAAAAGGTAGCTTTGACACCAATGGCAGGGTTTTGGATTGGCTTGGGGGGGGTCAATAGATGAGGGGTCAGAGGTCATGGAGGAATATATGATGAGGACAATGAGTTTAACTGAATGCACTAGGGGATAGAGAACCAATATAGATTTGTGATGATGCAGGTGATGGGCGAGTGGGACTATGTGAAGGGAAGGATGAATTGTAATTTATGGAGGATGAATGATAAGAGATTTGAAATAGTGAGATAGGGGTGAAATTGCTTTTGGCCAGTAGCCCTACAGAACAGGAGCGACTGCATTTCAAAGCAATTGGTTGCATGTAATGTACTTTGGGATGCTTATAATAGGCTACCAAAGAAATACAAGGAAAGGCTTATTCATACTAGTTAAAACTTACTTAGGAAAGAGAAAAGTTGTCATGGTTCAAAACTATCCACCATTTTAAAGGGAATTAGGTAAGTATTTGAAAGGGAAGAATATGGCAATACGAAGGGCAGGGAATTGGCACTGCAGTATACAGCTCTATGAAGAGTCGTCATTGGTGCAGAGATAATGAGCTGTATTGGAAAGTATATGAAGGTAAGTTAGTGCTTCTCAGAAAATATATATAGTGAATCAGCTGTCCATTTTAGGACACACCCAATTGTCTTTCCCAATAACTTCAATAGATGTCAAAGGCTGATTTCACCCCTCTGATTTGACACCTGACAGCAGGTTTAAAGTGGTCTTTCAGAACTTAATAACAGCTAAAAAAGGGTCTGTAAGCATATTCTCTGAATGTAGCCATGTAAGTGAAGCATGCTCAAAGCTTACTAGTGTAAACAACCTTTCCATGTCTAGGCATGTGGTTCAGAACTTTATGAATAGTTTGCTCTTGGACTCTGGCCAGTGTTATTTCATTTTTAATGCAGCTGGTATGGAGCGGACTAACACAGGGATCACATAAGTAATGATTTAAAGTCATAATATACAGCACCTCAAAGGAGAGTGAAGGGTTCCAAGGAATTTGGGCTGCTTTCTAGTTATCTCTGATAGAAAGGTTTTGTTTTGAAGGTCCATCACTTATTTAGACAAGAAAATGTTAGAAGTAGCTTCTTAGGTGATTTACAGACAAACATTTCTGGTTTACATTTGACAAGTTCCAGACATTGTGAACTCTGAACCAAGTTAGCTGATGACACCACAGCAAAACTTGCCTTTTTAAAATTTATTCTTTCATGGGGTGTGGATGTCACTGGCAAGGTCAGTATTTGTTACCCATCCCTAACTGCCCTCCAACTGAGTGGCTTGTGAGACCATTTCAGAGAGCAATTAACAGTCAAACACATTAATATGGAGTCACATATAGGCCAGACTAGGTAAAGACAGCAGATTATTTTCCTTACAGGATATTAGTGAACCAGATGGGTTTTTATAACAATCAATGGTACTTTCATAGTCACTATTACTGGGCCTAGCTTTCAAAGCAAGACTTTATTAATTGAATTTAAATTCCACCAGCTACCATGATGGGATGTGAACCCACGTCACTTAGAAGCATTAGCTGGGCCCTGCTGGATTACTCCAGTGATATTACCACCACGCCACCATCTCACCCAGGTTTAAATGGATATTCCGAAATAAAAGACACCTGGAAAAAATGGACACAGATAATTTACATCTTAAAGCATGCAAGAGACACACCAAAACCATGGATACATGCAAATTACGAACTAGGGTCTGCCTTCAATGTACCAAGCCCTTTTATGAGCTAAACATGGGACAAACAGGTCAGCAACGGGCAATAATAGGTTTGTGAAAGAATAGAATGGGGCATTCTTTATCCAGCCTCCAATGGGCCAAGAAACCATTCTATCTCTGGGATTGAATGCTTGCAAGCTCTGTCCCCGTGATGGAGCCATTTCTCTGTCACTGTGGGAAATGGGTGAAAAAGACCTCCCATTCTACCAAATCTATGCCTGTCACAAAACCCGCTGCAGCCTCACGTTAACCTGCGTGCACTGGCCGCACAGTGCCCTGAACTGAGAAAAGTGCACGCGAACAGCGAGAGGTGCTGCCATTGCCTGCTGCAGCTCCGGACGGATTGAATGTTTCAGCGACTGCTGGGAGCTCCTCTCCACCCCTTCCCTCGGCTTCTGATGATGTGACTGCTTCTCTGCTGAGTGAAGTCGGATGACTGTCCCAAATCTCGCTCTGCAGGTCTATAATGTGATGGCCTGGCATGTGAGTCCCAGCTATTAGTCAAGTCTTCCTGCAGACTTCCTACTCAACCAGAAAACTGCAGTGTCACTCCTATACGTAATGTGACCTATTTTCTTCTCCTTACAAATGTTCTTAATCCATTCTGAGACTTGACTTTGGAAGTCCAGCACAGCCCTGTCATCACATTTTTCGTCCTGTGACTGTCCTAATGTAAGCAGAACTGAGAAACACAGTCCAGTTACTGAAGTTGCACTCTATTCCAAGTGAGAGCATTTTGAAATGAAATGGGAATTTAGATTGTACGACTATCAAGTGAATGCTGGTGTGTAGGGAGTGGGGGGTGTGGGGGGGGGAATTCTTAGCGATGTTGCAGCTGATTAGGAGCTGATCATAACCTCACTTGGTGCTTTAATATCATTGGGAAATTTCTACGGTGCATACATTAAGCATTTTGAAAATAAGGACACCTGCATACTTGCTAATCAGCACAATGTTTAGAACCAAAGCACAGGCACAGGATTGATGGGCTGGATGGCCTCAATCTATGCTGTATTATTCTATAATTCCAATATTTTTCCTCAACAATTCTGCAAAAGAAAGTACATAATTATTCAACTCACCAAGGCTGCTTCGACAGCACCTCCCAAACTTGTGATCTTTACCACCTAGAAGGACAAGGGCAGCAGATAGATGGGAACACCACCATCTGCAAGTTCCCCTCCAAGCCACACACCATCCTGAATTGGAAATTTATCACTGTTCCTTCACTGTCGCTGGGTCAAAATCCTGGAACTCTCTTCCTAACAGCACAGTAGGTGTACCTACACCACATGGACTGTAATAAATGCTGGCCCAGCCAGCAACACTCACATCCCATGAATGAATAAAAAAAGCATAATCCTGGACCCTAAACCTATCGGCCTCTCTACTTCTCATTCTTTAAGATGTTCTATAAAACTTTACATTGACCAAGCTTTTGGCCATCTTTCCTAATATTTCCTTACGTGGCTCAGTGTCAAATTGGTCTGATTACACACCTATGAAATATCTTGGAATGTTTTATTACATCAGAAGTGTTATATAACTACAAGTTGCTATTGGGTAGCATTGGCAACGTGACTGCCAGTAACTGAAGATAGTGTATTAAGTGCTTATTTGATTCAAGTTACTATGATTGATTGCATATTGAGTAAATGTTCCTGACATAGGTGGAACCACAAATCTTCACATCAGTACATTGGACTGCCCACAGCATAACATATGACCTGGGCTGGCTTTGTTGACAACAAGGGAGGTGGTGGCATAGTGGTGTTGTCACTGGACTAGTGTTCCAGGGACCCAGTGTAATGCTCTGGGGATCTGGGTTCAAATCCCATCCACAGGTGAAATTTGAATTTAATAAAAATCTGGAATTAAAAGTCTAATGATGACCATGAAACCATTGCTGATTGTTGTAAAAACTCATCCGGTTCAGTAATGTCATGAAATTTGCTGTCCTGACCTGGTCTGGCCTACATGTGACTCCAGACCTACAGCAATGTGGTTGACTCTTGAATGCCCTCTGAACAAGGGCAATTAGGGATGGGCAATAAGTGCTGGCCTAGGCAGTGACATCCACACCCCATGAATGAATAAAAAAAAACGACTCCCCTTTTGTCCAACTAAATACTTTTGTTGATTTTTTAAATCCAGTTGTGTCTGGACTTAGCAGCAAAACTATTGGGGCGTAGCATTTAGCAGAAGAAGTAATGCCTCTGACTTGGTCATCTCTGCCTGCCCATCTCTCACCTGTGGTTCCAAGTAGTTGCATGTGCAGCAAAAAAACAATACCAACTTACATTTATATAGCACTTTTAATCTAGTAAAACATTCCAGGATGTTTCAAAGGCATGGTGTCAGACCAAATTTGACATTGAGGCACATAAGGAAATATAGGACAGATGACCAAAAACTTGGTAGGTTTTAAAAAGCATCTTAAAGAATGAGAGGAAGAGAGATGGATAGGTTTAGGGAGAGAATATCAGGATTTATGGTGTAGTCAGCTGAAGGCACAGTCACCAATGGTGGGTTGATGAAAATCAGGGATGTGCAAGAAGCCAGAATTGGAAGAGCAATGAGATCTCTAGCTATGAAGGCATAGTAGTCTTTGTAGAAAGCACAAATATTTGGTTTGGCTGCATCAGATACTGCAGGCCATCCATCGCGGACCTCCCCATCTCCAGACATCTAACTTCACTTTGCCGCTGGATTCAGATGTCATGGGGAAAAGAGGTGGGGAGGTGGGTGGGGGGGAGTGCGCAGGGTAAGAGAAGGTGAGGAAAACTCTGGGCAAGTTTCAGTCACTTAATCAAACTCTAATGTAAGTACTATCATTTCGTATTTCGGTTACTGAGATGATATGCTACCTGTCTTTTTCAATATCGAAGGACAAACGGCAACCTAAGCTGCTGCACTGGTCAAAAAAGAAAAACCTGCTCGTGTGGAGCACTTTTCGCAATCTCAGGATGTCCCAAGTGTTTTACAAGCAATTAAATATTTTTGATATGTAGTCACTGTTGTAATGTAGGAAACAAAGCAGCCAATTTGTGCACAGCAAGGTCCCACATAAGAGGACAGACAGGGAAACATTCAAACATCATTATGCTCAAGTTTCTGGAGTGGTACTTGAACCCATACTTTTGTGACTCAGAGGTGAGAATGCAATCCACTGATCAACAGCTGACACCCTGGTTAAAAATGCAGTGGAAGCAAATGGACCCTCTGAAACAACAGTTTAATTCCGTACTATTAAGGTAACTTCCTGGTGAAAGTCATTGGGATTCACCTTTCACTCATTGTTAAACCCAAAATATTGGGGTTGAATCTTGTCAGGGTCTTCTCCCTCTCTGCTACCCCATAAGCTTTACCAAATCTCTGCCAATAGAGTGGGAAAAAACGCCAAGGAAATTCGCTCTCACTCGTGACTCACCATGAGAACACCGCTCAATAATATTGAATTTTTAATGAAATAATCCATTGGCTGCTGCTTCACTGTTCTCTATGTTGACCAACCTACTGTTGGTAGGTTGTCTAATTGTCTTTGGAATTCTCTTCCTCAAAAGGCGGTGAGGCAGAACCTTTGAATATTTTTAAGGCAGAGGTAGATAGATTCTGGATAAGCAAGGGGGTGAAAGGTTATCGGGGGTAGGCAAGAATGTGGACTTGAAGTTAAAATCAGATCAGCAATGATCTTATTGAATGGTGGAGTGGGCTTGGAGGGCCAAGTGGCCTATTCCTTCTACTAATTCATATGTATAGTGCAAATTTCTTTTCTTTGTGGTGCTTGGACATATTCCTGAAGGTTTTGTCACGTGACTTCTTGATTCCAACTGCCCTATCCCACTACACTGCCACTATGGTCACTCTCAAGTTGTACTACTTTCCAAAAAGGAAAGCAAACAGATTTTTGACTGTCAGTCAAAGATCCTTTTCTCCCATCTCCAATATTTTTTACAACTAATAAATGGAAGTATTAAAAAAAAAATGAATGTATTCGAAAAAATGAAAAAAGACATTTAATGGGTTGCTTGCTGTGTCTTGGTGATTTATTTTTCATTCCTGGGGACTCCAGGAAAATCCTAGTGCCATTCCGCTTGATATTTACTGTTTCTTCCCCAGGCACAGTGTAATAAAACCTCTGTGGTCTTTTGCCGAAATGGGTTGCCGTCTATTGCCGGGAATTTCCTAGGGATTATTCCATTGACCACCATAACCTTGGCTGATTTCCTGACAATGATGGATCAGGAGATGACTTCAGGTGATTTCCAGCTTGTGTACTTAATAAAGTTAAGATTGCCGTGACACGAATGGGAAAATTGTCTGCGACTGCAAGTGTTTATTGTGCAGCCAACAGTGCAACGCAGTACCAAGTGTAGTGTGAAATATTTTTATTAAAAACAATTGGAATAAACAATGCCTGGCACAGGAGTTAAGACCTTCTATAAGAAACCTTTTTAGAACTTCCTGTGCAAAGCTATAATCCCACAAATAACTTCTGGCTACCAGCTCTTGAAAATATAGTAAAAAAACTAACAGCATCAGACCATTATATTGTTCTACTGTTCTAATAAAGTCAGGCAGTTTAGTGATGGTCAATGAGTGAATTTTCTTTTTGCATCTTGTCCGGGAGTCGTGATTATTTTTCTCATTGTACCCCACTGCTTTTATTAAGTGCCTGATGGAGATTAAACACTGCATTGTGTTGTACAATACACAATAGTAGATTAACTTGTTTGTAGCAAATAGCCCAAGATTAAAGAAAAGCCAAATTATTGGAGCTGTTTGTAAGGAATGGGAGTAAATATCAGGCCAGGGTTTGGTTTTCTTCGGTGTTCGGTTGCTGTGTGCAACGTTGACTTGGTTGAGTGGTATCCTCATTTCCTTTCAGGATATATTCCAATTGATTGATGGAGATTCCATGGAACATGGGACACTTAATGGTGAATAGGATGTGTGGCAAACATGAGATCAATAATGAACAAGGAAACCAGAGACACATGGTATTCAGATCTATGGCCAATAAGCAATGTATGATAAATAGGGAGGCTTACACAAATTCTAAAAGAGTTGCGCTATCTACAATGACAGAATTTGGTGAAGTCAGCTGATCATAGCACAACACTGAATATACAATTAAAGAGTAACAGGTAATAGATAGGATTCAGTCTAAATTGTACGTGGTAACACTTTCTGACCATTACATTGTGGCATTTGGACTCTGATAAAGTATCTTTCTCGCTAGCTGCTAATTCATTATCTCTCACAATAAAAGTCACAATTCAAACGAATCCCATGAGCCAAACATCAGTGGTCTCTGAATATTTTCTCAAAATCCATTGGCCGAGATAAAAAGTGTAACCTTTGACATATGCTTGGCCTGGAAAGTGCGATCGAGGTATTCAGACATGTCCACATCCACTTCTACGATGCAAGGTCCATTCAAAGACTGAACAAGAATGAGCTCACCCGTCTGTCTGTCAGATCGTTGGACTACAAACTGCCCCTGGTTGCTTCCTCCTGCAATGCCAAACCGCAGGCTGTCTGGTCCAGGCCTTCCGGGAGCAGCAGCTGTGGCCATCCGGAACAAGGTGACTGGGGGTTTCAGTTTTGAGGGCAAGGACAGGTAATGAAAGGAGATGGTCTTTGCAGCATGATGACAGGATTTGCTGTTCATAGGGCAAGGGTGACGTTCGCATTGACTGGAAACAAGAAAATCAGAAGATATACTGTGACCTTTTAAAAAATATATACATGGAATTACAGAAACAGACTATTTGGCTCAGTTGATCTAAATCTGTTTTTATGCTCCACATAAGTCTTCTCCCACCATACCTGTGTATCACCCTATCAGCATAACCGTCTATTTCTTTGTCCGAGTCTATCTAGCTCCTATTTAAATGTATTTATAGTATAAATACTGACAGTGTATTGTTTTTTGTTTTGCTTTTTTAAAAATAAGACTATGATATCCCCGAATCTTTTCCTGCACATATAGCTCTCCTGGCTTAGCCAAATTTGCTGTTAAAAGAGCATGGGAGGGTGGGTGTGCAGTGAGGGGTGCAACCCGCTCCCAGGTCTTAGCCAATACCACATTTCAGCTGGCTGTCAAGGGTTTGTGCAATGCCTCTTCATCATTTGTCTGGCCTCCACTCAGCAACTCATCAGAGCAACGAGGCCAAGGTTGAGAGTTTCTTTTTATTATTTCATGGGATGTGGGCATCACTGGCGAGGCCAGCATTTGTTGCCCATCCTAATTGCCCTTGAGAAGGTGGTGGTGAGCTGCCTTCTTGAACCGCTGCAGTCCATGTGGTGTAGGTACACCCACGGTGCTGTTAGGGAGGGAGTTCCAGGATTTTGATCCAGTGACAGTGAAGGAACGGCGATATATTTCCAAGTGAGGATGGTGAGTGGCTTGGTGGGGATCTTACAAGTGATGATGTTCCCATGCACCTGCTGCCTTTGTCCTTCTAAGCGAGCACAAGAACAGGCTCAGGAATAGGAAGCAGGAATAGACCATGCAGCCCATCGAGCCTGCTCCTCCATTCAATACAATCATGGCTGATCTTGAGCTTCAACTCCATTTTCCTGGCCACCACCCCTGGAACCAAACACATCTTCCCTTTACCCCCACTGTCGGCATTCCATAGGGACCGTTCCCTCCGGTACACCCTAGTCCACTCCTCCATCACCCCCAACACCTCAACCCCCTCCCACAGCACCTTCCCATGCAACCGCAGAAGGTGCAACACCTGCCCCTTCCCCCCTCCTCACCGTCCAAGGGCCCAAACATTCCTTTCACTCCTTGCATTTCCCTCAATTTGGTCTACTGCATTCACTGCTCCCAATGTGGTCTCCTCTACACTGGAGAGACAAACGCAGACTGGGTGACTGCTTTGCGGAACACCTTCAGTCTATCTGCAAGCATGACCCAGACTTCCTGTCGCTTGCCATTTCAACACGCCACCCTGCTCTCATGCCCACATGTCCGTCCTTGGCCTGCTGCAATGTTCCAGTGAAGCTCATTTCAAACCGGAGGAACAGCACCTCATCTTCCGATTAGGCACTTTACAGCCTTCCGGACTTAACATTGAGTTCAACAACTTCAGATCATGAACTCTCTCCTCAATCCTCACCCCTTTTTGATCCTCTTTTTCAAATACTTATTTTTTAATTTTTATATATATATATATTTTTCCCCACCTATTTCTATTATTATTATTTTTAATTTATTTCCATCCATTGTTTTATCCCCACCTTTTAGCCTATTTCGATCTTTTTTTCCCACACTGTCCCCTCCCCACTCTCCACCCCCACTAGGGCCATATGTCACTTGTTCATCCTGCTTTCTACTCTTAATGTCACCATTAGCACCTCCTTTAGCCAGTACCACCACCATCAACACCCCTTCGACCTTTTGTTTATGACATCTTTTGCAATCTCTCTTTTGCCTCCACTTATCACTGGCCTTCCATCCAGCTTCACCTGTGCCACCCCCCCTTAAACAGTATATACTTCACCACATTTTTACTTCTCTTTAGTCCTGAAGAAGAGTCATACGGACTCGAAACGTTAACTCTGTCTTTCTCTCCACAGATGCTGCCAAACCTCCTGAGTTTTTCCAGCAATTTTTGGTTTTGGTTAGATTCTGTCTTGTTGGAGATGGTCATTGCCTGGCACTCGTGTGGCGCAATGTTACTTACCATTTATCAGCCCAAGCCTGAATGTTGTCCAGGTCTTTCTGTATATGGACATGGACAGCTTCAGTGTCTGAGGAGCCTCAAATAGTCCTGAACCTGCAATCATTAGTGAACATCCCCACTTCTGACCTTACGATGGAAGCAAGGACTTTAATGAAGCAGCTGAAGATGGTTAAGCCTAGGAAACTACCCTGACAAACTTCTGCAGCAATGTCCTGGGACTGAGATGATTGACCTCAACATCTTCCTTTGTGCTAGGTATGACTCCAACTAGTGCAGAGTTTTCTCCCTGATTCCCATTAACTTCAATGTTGCCAGGGCTCCTTGATGCCACACTCGGCCAAATGCTGCCTTGATGTCAAGGGCAGTCCACTCTCACCTCACCTCTGGAGTTCAGCTCTTTTGTCCATGTTTGAACCAAGGCTGTAATGAGATCAGGAGCTGAATGGCCCTAATGGCATGGGGCAAAATGAAATAATGTGAGATTCTCACTTACATTATCAAATGGTGCAGCTGACCTCGCTCTGGAACAATGACCACCCACGCAGATGGTATCAAGTATGATTTATGGCCTTGATTGACTTTAAAACTCAAATGCCATGTTGGTGCAATGTTCAGTAAATTTATGGACAAATGGATAACATGAGGAAATCCTACTTCAGGAGTATTCCCCAATTCCTGATACACATGTCAATCACTGTGATGCAGAAATCCATAATCTAAACCCACCTAACTAGGCTCAGATGCACTGGAAATTTAATTTGTAATTTTGACTTACTGAGTAAATTTACTGAGTATGCGATACGCAATTCAGTTGTCAGGCTAGAGGACAGAATGAAAATATGTGGTGCATAGAACTTAAACTGGAATTAATTGACATACAAATTCATAAATTCATGGAAAGAACTTGCATTCATAAAGCAACTTTCATGATCTCTGGGTGGCATAAAATCCTTCAACACTAATTAATTTTCTGAAGTATAGTCACCATTGTAATATAGGGAAATGAGGCAACCAATTTGAGCACAGCAAGGTCCCAAAAATGACAATGAAATAAGCCACATGTTTAACCCGTTTAATGATTGTAATTGAGGGTGGAAGGTTGGCTAGGACATTGAGAGAACCCACCAATTTTCTTTGGTTAGTGCAACTGGACTTTCTACATCTACCTGACAAGGAAAATGGAGCAAAAGCATTTCCAGCTCCTGGAAATCCAAAAAAACCCACAGAAAATGCAGGTCAGCGGAGAGAAATGGAGTCAACATTTCAGGTCAATAACCTTTCCTCAGAATAGTTCTGATGGGGGAAAAGGGGGCCTTACTTTACCATCTCATCTGACAGAAGCTCCGACAGGGCAATGCTGAAGTGTCAGCCCAGATTCTACATCTAAGTTGCCAGAGTGGAGCTTGAACCCATAACCTTTGGATTTCGAGGCAAGATTGATAGGGATCAATTCATGTACAGGTACAGTTTTACTTACAATGGTGACGTTTTAACATAGCTGACATTTCCATGAGGTTCTGGACACTGTGGATTAACACACTGAAATCCTCCTCCTGTGTTGATACAAGTCTCCTCTCTTGTGCAGTTGTGTTGTAATGTTGCACACTCATCGATATCTGGAAAATCCCGACCACAAGTAAAACATGAGAGCACGTTCTGAACACACCATACAACATTTGAAATTTTTTTGAAGCAGTGCAACTAAATTAACATCGCTGCACTAATGCTACTTAATTGACCTGTTGAATCAAAGCAACAAAATTTCACAAAGACCTTGCTCTTGTCCTGTAGGTACTTCCTCCTTCCTCGTCATGTGACACGTGCTATTTGCCTAGCTTGGGACTCCTTGGCTGAAATCGTCTTCCTCGTCTTTTGCCAACGTTTCCCTGAGTCAATCAGTGGGAAATGCCTAAGGGCGCTTGTCTCTCTAGGGAAGTGCCTTGAACTCACTTGGCTCTGTCACAGATTACTTGTGAGCTCAATTTAAACGCTGCAAACTGTCAGGGTCACTGGCTTGAAGTTGAATAGTGCTTCTTCTACTTGGATTCCCCAAACCAATTCAAAAAAAGGGCCATGGTTGCAAACTTAAATCTTGTGTTCTGTTGCCCAGTTTTACAAGGGGCAGAATTTTATATTTACATTTCCCCACTGGCGGGTTTGTAGGGGGTGGAGGGGGGTGGATGTGATGGTGGCAGTAAAATTTTTCATATGGCTTTCCCACTGGGCTCCTGCCCACCCCTAGCTCTCTGCAATTTTACACTGGGATGGGAGAGGCCTAGGCCATCACACCCATCCTTGCCCTAACTGAAGCCTTTAAGTGGCCAATAGAGACATAGAGACAAAGAGAGAGAGACAGAAAGCGAGACAGACAGAGAGAGAGAGAGACAGACAGTCAGAGACTTGGAGAAAGAGGGAGAGAGCGAGGCAGAGGGAGGGACAGAGAGAGAGAGAGTCCATTTCCCACTCAGCCTCAATTTTAAGGCTGGCTCGAGGAGTTCAGGGGCAGGGGGAAGCCTGAAAAGTAACCCTGATTTAGGCCTCAGGCAGGAAGTGGGTGGGGAGGCGCCTCCATCAGCAGCCCCCTTTTAACATCAGGCACTCCTCAAAAGGTCTGGCCGTTGCAAGTGCTCCCTCCCCACTAGCCTCTTCACCAACACTTCACCTCCCGACCCTGTTCTGAAAACCCCACACTTAGCTGGCCCTGGACTTCTGGGTCTTAGAGCAGTCCCAGTCCTGTCCACTACAGCTTCTGGCGCTGCAGGGACTTAGAGAGCTGCCAGTCAATCAGATGAGTGAGGGACAGAAGTCCCACCTCCAACTAATTCACACTTGTTGGGGCATTAAATGACAGTGGGGTACGCAGCATCGGCAGAGATGTGTTCAGTGCCGATTCCTCAGATGGCAGGGAGGGAAATCCCACCATGATAAAAATCCTGGCCTTGAACCTTTGTTAAGCTGGTTAATATTTACTAGCTATTAGCAGGAGATCATCGTTCCTTCATCATCGCTGAATCAAATCTCTCCATCGAACAACAATGTGGAGGCACCATCACCACACATGGTTTATGAAGGTGGTTCACTATCACCTTCTCAAGGTCAACTAATGATGGGCAATAAGTGACCTACCTTGCTAACTAATTCTCAAGAATGGGCTGCTAAATGAATGCTTCACTCGTGGCTCCCGTATGTGGGGACTTACCGTCACAGCTCCTGCCATCATTGTGAAGTTTGTATGCAGGAGGACAAGTACAGCGGTAGGACCCAGGGATGTTAACACAGGTGTGCATGCAGAGTCTGGCAAGCCCTCCCAGTTGGAAAACCTCGCACTCATTCACATCTGTGTGGAAGAATTAAGGCATTTCTTTAATACAACTGTTCACTGCACGACAAATGCAGCCAGAGCAGTCCTGTAGGACATGATTTACAAATTAAACCTTATCAGATTGGCAGTTGATAAGAACTTGTACTTTGTAGACACTTGGGCAGATGCTTCTCAACTTCCTGCCCTCAAGAATATTCCTCCAACAGCACATGTGGTTCCCCGCCCAAGAGGTTATAGAATCACACAATCATAGAATGATACCGCATCCGCCCATTGTGCCTGTGCTGGCTCTTCTTGGCCTTTCATATTTTTCCCTGCAAGTATTTATTCGATTCTCTTTCGAAAGTTGCTGTTGAAACTGCTTCCACCACCATTCCAGGTAGTGCATTTTAGCTTACAACAACTTACTGCATAAAATAAATTCTCATCTAACTCTGATTCCTTTGCCAATTGTCCTAAATTTATGCCCTTTGGTGACCAGCCCTTCTGTTACTGGGAACAGTTTCTCCTTATTTATTCTTCATGAATATAATGTTAATCCTTCATAATTTTGAACACCTCTGTTAAATCTCTCCTTCTCCTTCACTGCTCTAAAGGGAACCAGCTTCTCTAATCACTCCACCTAACTGAACTTCCCTGTCCCTGGTACCAAAAGTCTCATCTTCGCCCTCTCAAAAGCCTTAACATCCTTCCAGAAAATCTTTTTTTCCAGACTTCAGCCAATTCTACTTTATATCAGTGTACAGAAGCCATACATATGCGGCCTGAGTTGATCTGGCCATTTGTCTTCTGGGACATAAATTATCTTCAATTGGCACATATACATTTTTCTTTATTCATTCATGGGATGTAGGCATCACTGGCTAAGCCAGCCATTTATTGTCCATGCTGATTGCCCTTGGGAAGATGGTGGTGAGCTGCCTTCTTGAATCGCTACAGCCCATGTGGTATAGGTACACCCACAGTGTTGTTAGGGAGGGAGTTCCAGGATTTTGACCCAGCGACAATGAAGGAACGGTGAGATATTTCCAAGTCAGGATGATAAGTGGCTTGGAAGGGAACTTCCAGGTGGTGGTGTTCCCGTGTGTTTGCTGCCCTTGTCCTTCTAGATAGTGGAGATCTTGGGTTTGGAAGGCGCTGTCTGAGGAGCCATGGTGAGTTTCTGCAGTGCATCTTGTACATGGTACACACTGCTGCCACTGTGCATCAGCAGTGGAGGGAGCGAATGTTTGTAGACGGGGAGCCATTCAAGCGAGCTGCTTTGTCCTGGATGTTTCAAGCTTCTTAAGTGTTGTTGGAGCTGCACTCTTCCAGGTAGGTGGAGAGTATTCCATCACATCCCTGACTTGCGCCTTGTGGACAGGCTTTGGGGAGTCAGGAGGTGAGTTACTCACCACAGGATTCCTAGCCTCTGACCTGCTCTCGTAGCCACAGTATTTATATGACTAGTCCAGTTCAGTTTCTGTTCAATGTTAATGGCTTTATTGGAGGCTTCTAGTTGATTATATTTGAGATCTATCAAAAGGGGGAGGGACTAGGAACAGAGGTCAGCCTGACGGACAATATGTTGTCTCCAATTGCATGACTCTGTCCATCATAGAACCTGCAACTCTACCCAAATTAGATTGCATCGCCTTCCGCAGTGAGGCAAGTAACTTGTCATTAGCGGAGTATTTATGAGGGATCCTTTGCTTTAATCACTAATTTTAATGAGTTTTAATCACAAATCAGCTCAGCCGGACCTGTGGCATGTCTGTGCCTCTGCTTGTCTTCATCCCTCTTTCTACTCCCCACACATGATCATCCTGCATTTTCCTCATCAAACTCACTTAACACCCATTGGAAAGTGCGTTTCAATTCTGCTGCCTCCTTCGAATAACATGGTTGGTGTAGAATTCTGGGATAAGGAGTGTGGTGGTGGCTCGCCACCGCCTAAGGCCAATTAGGGATGGGCAACAAATGCTGGCCCTGTCATCAACACTCACATCCCATGGATAAATTTAAGAAAAAAGCAGCTCCTTTCCTTCTGGGCTTATGCTATACTTTCAAAAATAAAAACTAACAACATCCTTCTCCAACACTTCTGTTGGTCTACATAGAGCAATCTCAGAGCTGAGCTGGGAATAAAACAGTGCAGACCAACCTGAAGAGCAGTGGAAATGCTGGAAAAATTAAGGGGACGGAGAGATGTTATCAAAAAAGAGAAAGGTTTTCGAAAAGAGAGGGAGGCAACAATATGGGGGAATTCAGGGAGGGAGTGGGAGGACAGGTCCAGTGGCTGAAAGAGAAATGCCAATGGTGGAACAGATGGAATGGGAAACCATGATTTACCAATTGTCAGTGCAAAGAGAGTCCATGTGGTGACAGTTCCTGGAGGAGATTGCTAAGGTGGTTGGAAGCAAGACCACGGTTGGTTTGAAAGACAAGATGAGGATCTTGAAGTTACTTCACTGGGGGTAGGGAGAGCCAGTGGAGCTTGAGAAGGACAGGGAGCTTGGAAGATGCAAGTCGTGGGTTCCTGAATAAACTGTGATTGATGGACAATGGAAACAGGGGGATTAGTGAGGAGGCCATTGGAGAAGCTGAGTTTGGGGCTGACAAGTGTAGGAATTAGTATTTTGTCACGAAAGGGAAAAGATAGGGTTGGAAATTATTCCAGCACAGCTTTTTAAACTTACAACAGAAGTAAAGCTTATTTGGATTTTTGATAACGTCCTGACAATTTGTGTGTTCCACACTCTACCACATGTTTTTATGATAATCACAAGCACGTACCTTGGCACACACTGTCCTCACTGATCACGCTCATATGGAACCCGGCATCACAGCTACAGTGTTGGGTCCTTTCAACCTTTGCACAACGGGGCTTCCGACTAAAAGACAGGTCACTTAACGCACTCGCACTCCATTCTACAGCAACAGGAGCTTTGGTGGGGGTGTGGGGGAGGAAGTGACATACCAGAAAAATAGTTTGTATGGCTCTCTGTTTTTTAACACCATAATGATTACAAGAAACTTGTAACTGTAATTAAACACCTTGGGAGTTAAATTCCCACTGTTGAGAAATTTCAGCAAAAAGAAGTTGGCGTAAGTACAAAGGTTTTAACTAAAGTTAATGATTCCTCCAACCCACACTTCTTTTTATTCTGGATTCTGGTTTGATATTTGTTTTGTTTGGATGGTGTCACTGAATGGAGAACATGGGTTTATAATTTCCCTGTCTGAGTTAGTCTCTGACTTAATCATTTTGCTTCGAGAAAAAGGAAATACAGGAATTCTTCCCATAACTTTTGGCACTGTTGATAACACATTATGAGCCTTCAGAACTGCCCTCCGGGAAAACCAAAGGGAAGAGAGGTGGGCAATAATTAAAAGAAAGTTAAAATTAAATCTTTCTGCATTTACAAATTTCAACAACAACTTGCAGTTCTATGGCACCTTTAATGTAGTAAAACATCCCAAGGTACTTCACAGGAACATTATCAGACAAAGACTAACACCAAGCCAAAGGGGGAAACATTGGGAGAGGTGAAGATTTTTGATACTGAGGCAGGTATCTAGTGTCAGGAAATTTCCTAACTTGGCAGACCCACTCTCGGTTTATAGGGCCCCTTTAGACCCAATTTTTGCTCCAGGGAAGTTGGGGGTGGGACAAGTTGGGCCCGCCGATCCTGGAATCAGACCCTAGGTGGCCACAGGGGTGGGGCGGGGGGTGGGATGGGCTGGATGAGTGCCGAGGTGAGCTAGTTAGAAGGCTCAATTCTCTGGGGCTTTGTCCAAGTCATTTTAGAAGTTGTTAGGTTGTCTAGCCCTGACCTCTCACACCCCCTCAACTCTCACCCACCTCCATGCTAACTCTGCTTCCCATCCACCCCCAATCCCTCTCTTATATCCCCATGTGACCTCCATGTTAATTTATTCCCTGCCTACCCCATGCCCCCTCATAGCCATTCACCCAGTACCCATGATGGACAGACCTCAGGACCCATGTGGAGATGAAACAAATAAACTTCTAATAATCTAATATAGTTCTCACTCATACACACTTGATAGTGAAAAAAAACTCTCATTGATGAAATCCTTTCAAAGCTATTAAATCTTCTTAAGTGCTTAAAAAGAAACTTCTGTTCAGACCCCCCACATCAAAGACAGCTAACCTGTCAATAGCCTAAACTATCAATCAAACTGTAAACTCAAAACTCCCTGGTGAGATATTTTTAGCTTTTGGAACATCAGCCAAGCATTCATAATGACATAATAATAGCCCTTTAGAAATGTCAACAAAGACTTCTATTGAAACTGCACAAACAGATAGTAATTTTTTTTCTAAACTATATCAGATAGTCTGTCACATAAAACAGTCCAGCAAGCGGTGCTTTTTCACTCTCACTGACAGTTTAAGCCTGTTTCTTTCCATCCTAAAAGAACGGAAGATTTAAATATTTCCGACCATGACACTTGATCAGACTTTTCGCCTTTTAGTGTTTATGTCTGCTCCATCAATTTGTGACTCTCACATTGAGAGTTAAAGCCCTTGAACCAGCCAAAATGGAGTCTGTTTGAACTCAGTACCAAGTTCAAATGGCCCTGCTGAGTTTGGGTTTGTGAATTGTGCGCCACCCCCTTCCCCTGACAGAAAAATTGGATCTGTCGGAAATGGGTGAAGAACATCCACACCCAAGTCCCACCCACCCTTTTTAAACGTTTTGAGGAGCATCTGAACGGAGGAGAGGGAAAATGGTGGTGAAGCTCAGGGAGGGAATTCCAGAACTTAGGGCCAAAACAGCTAAAGGCTTGGCTATCGATGGCGGGTTGAAGGGAGTGGCAGTGCACAATAGGCCAGAGATGGAGGAATGCAGCCAGGTGACACAGGGCTGATGAAATCATCAGTCTTTTGAAAGACAGATTTGACTCTGCTCGGTGGTTCTTACATGATCAGATGGTTGGAATTTGAAAGGCTTGCTCACTGTCTTTGAAGTTTAGGATTGTTTATATTCTGGGGAGGGCTGTGTTCATAAAGAAAAGCGACCAATTCTAGAATGTTTGTTAACGTGCTTCTGTAACCTCTTGATTGAACACACACAGGGCGAACATACTTTCAAAAGGTGTTAGCTGTGGCTCAGTGTCTACCACTCTCACCTTTGCTTTAGGATTTGGTGGATTTAAGTCCTACTGCGGACACTTGAGCACCAAACCTAGGCTGGCATTTTGATGCTGTGTGGAGGGAGTGCTGCACTGTTGGAGGTGCTTTCATCTTAAATGAGACATTAACTGAGGCCCTGTCTGTCCCCTCAGCTGAACGTAAAAGATCCCTTAACACTATTTTAAAGAAGGCTAATATTTCTCCCTGCACCATCATCACTGAAAGAGATTATCTGGTTCTTAACATACTGCTGTTTGTGGGACCTTGCTGTGCACAAATTGGCTGCAGTATTTTCTACTTTACAACAGTGAGTACACTTCAAAAGTGTCTATAAAGTATTTTGGGGCATCCCAATGTTGTGAAAAGCACTTTATAAATGCAAGTCTTTCTCTTTCACCCTTAAAGTTATGCAGATTCCAGATGTTCACTTTGTAAAGCAAATGGATTCTACCATGCACTGCTCAAACTGTATTAGTGTTAATCCGTCATGCTCCTGATGATTTAGATGCTGTCAATTTATGTGAACTGTTAGTTGCATGGTCAGACATCACTCGAGTATCCCAGACTGTGCCTCAGTAAAAACCAACGATGCTTAAGACTGAATTGTCCAATTGGCTCTTTTAAAAGCTATATATTATTTTGACAAAAATATAACCATGTTAGTGTTCCCAACCCTCCAGGATTGTCCTGGAGTCTCCAGGAATTTATGATCAATCTCCAGGACACTGATGTGTACTGCCCTGGAGAAAAAAAGCACCGGGACGTTAAAAAAGATTGAGTTTTTTTTGTTACTTTCTTTGAACATTTCTCTTTACCAGATTGAAAAATATTGATAATGGGGGTAAAAAAGGCTTTTTGGCTGACAGTTAAGCATCAACCATTGGGTAATGAACCTTTTTGCTTTCCAATTGGAGTAGGAAGGCACAAAGATAGATTTGTTGTCTGATAATGGCAGGAGTGTGGGGGTACATGTGATGAAACCTCCAGGACTAAATTTAACCACAGTTGGAAACCGTAAGCCATGTTCTACTTTCCAGTAGCCCTCACTTGGAAATGTGGGTCAAAAATCTCACGGTATGAAATATTCCGAAATCCTGTTGCTCACTATAATTAGTTAACGCTTTTGTAAAAGTAGCAGTGATAGGAATCTCATACGAAGATGCCAACATTTTGATCTAATACCACGCGGAATGATTTTCCTTCACTCTAATGGTTGGACGCGATAAAAAAAAATCTAATGGTCACAAATTGCTTCTTGCATCCAAAAGGAAAAGTTAAATAAATGAAACATCAGACAGACCATAGTGTAAGGAAGGAATAGTCTTTCAATGCAATTCTATCAGTCCCAGGTCCTACGCATCTGAGGGCTTATTGGGAATGAATGCAAAGCCGTCAGAATTGGACTTTAATTTTCACCTAGACATAGCTACCCAAAGCAACAGCAAAGATGTGTAATGACAATCTTGAAGTGGTGTATTGCTGAGAAGGCTATTCAACTTTATCATCCTGCTCCCCAAAATTTTGTCTATGTATCTTAAAAAAGAAGTAAAAATATTATTTACCAAACATGATCACATTCCCCCAGTGGAATGTGCGTGCATCCCACACAATAATAACTGTACTTCAAAGACAAGTTCCTGGAACAGACTCCACATGGTTTTAAAAAGTAAAACCACAGCATGTGCAAAATTGCTTCATAACACAGAGCGGAAAACACTTTTCAGTGCTTTTTTTTAGGTTAACTGATCAAAATTATTTTTAAAAGTTTGCCTTTGTAAAATTCCTTGCAGCACATTCCCATGTTAATACCCTTGAGGAAGTCTGAAATGTTTGTTTCCTAACTTTCACTGTTCTCACTTTCCCAAATCTAGACGATTATTTAACCTTCCCAGATGTTACAAACCTGTCTGCACTGGATAATGGCAGTGGCGCCCCGTCCAGCTGTTTGGGCAAGAGCACGTGTACTGGTTCACAGCATCCACACAGATTCCTCCATTTTGGCAGGGGTTGCTGACACATTCATTCATTTCTATAGGAGAAATCAAATAGGCTTGAAAGAACGGGTAAGTCGAACATCATAGTCCACAGATAAGGATTTAGCCATGTAGTTCTTTTAAATCACTTCCTGGGAGGTTCCTGTGACATTTATGAACCACAGAATCATAGAATGATACAGCACAAAAGGAGGCTATATGACCCATTGTGCCTGACGAGCTGTTTAAAAGAACAGTCCAGTTAGTCTCGTTCCCTTTTCCTTTCTCCATAACTCTACAATGTCTTCCTCTTCAAGTATTTATCCAATTCCCTTTTGAAAGTTATCTCTGAACCAAAAATGAAAAACAGTCCTCAAAGTCTTAATCTGGAAAAAATAGAGCTATCTAGTGCTATGGGGTATTATAGATATACTTTCTCCTTTAAGATGCCCCATAAAACCTACCTCTTTGACCAAGCTTTGGTTATCTGTTATAATATGTGGCTCATGGGGCAAAGGATGCAGAGGAGGTGAGAATGAGAGGTTTGAAGTTTGCAGAAGACTTGGTTAGTAATTTGTAAAAAATATTCATAAAAACCCTGCATTTGAACAAAGGCAAACAGATGGGATGACGAATAGGTGGAACAGTTTGCCAAGAAAAATGGTTGAGGTCAGGGTAGTGGGTGCCTTCAGGAATCGCAGGTGGTGGGGCTTGTATTATATTTATTTAATTATGTTACATAAAGCTCTGGCTAGACTGCATTTGGAGAACAGCATTCAGATCTCAGCACTGCCGCTCAGGCTTGTATTCCTTTTCACAGAGAAGATTAAGGAATTGAGGCGCTTAAGATGATTCAAGGTTTTGACAGGGTAGATAAAGAGAAACTATTTCTTCCTGTGGAAGAGTGCAGAACATGGGGACGTAATCTTATAATTAGAGAGAACCCTTTAGGGGTGACATCAGGAAGCACTTCTGCACACAAAGTGAACATCTGGAACTGGTTTCCCAAAAAGCTGTAGATGCTTGAGGGTCATTGAAAATTTCAAAACTGAAATTTATAGATTTTTGTTTGGCAAGAGTATTTAAGGTTTTTTTGTTAATATTCATTCATGGGATTGTGGGTATTGCTGGCTAGGCCAGCACTTACTGCCCATCCCTAGTTGCCCTTGAAAAGGTGGTGGTGAGCTGCCTTCTTGAACCGCTGCAGTTCATGTGGGGTAGGTACACCCACAGTGCTGTTAGGGAGGGAGTTCCAGAAGGGAGCTGTGGAACCAAGGTGGGTAAAGGGAATCAAAGTACAGATCAGCCACGATCCAATTTAAGGGCAAAAAAAAGCTCAAGGGACTGAATGGCCTCCTCCTGTTCCCATTTATTGTGGAAGAACTAGACCGAAAGAGCAGAATGATCTCCTCCATCTTAATCCATGAGTGATCTTGTAATGTAGCCTTTAATGCTTCTTAAGGGATTTTCATCACAATAGCGTCGGCTTCATGTTTTCATCCATTCAAACAGACAAAAGAGTTGTGCCCTGTGTGGCCTGATTCACAGAGCTCTCTTACAGCAACCAGCCAGCACAGCATCACAGAGAGTTACTCAGAACTAGGTACCATTGCCTATCAATAGCATGCCTGGAATATCTCTGGACTGTTAGACCATGAAATTATTTAATGAAATGTCTGAGACTATTAACTAAACGCGTCCTTGACCTCCGAAATCCATTAGGCCTGGCAGCTGCAGCATGGCTGGGTTACCGGGGCAAGTGAGCACAGGTTGCTTCACACTGGCAGAGACTGCCTGATGGGAAAGATAGGAAGCTCAGGGTGGAACGTGAGACCAAATATCATTAGCCTGGGGAGAGATATGCAGGTGTTCTCACATAGAGAATGCAATGTTGTCTTTTTTATGTTTAAGAATGAGAGCATTCAGCTGACTTTGATCAAGGTGGTTTTGTGTGACAAGAAGCACCATAAAAGACTTCATTATTCATTGCCTCTGAAATCAGAAGTTCTACATTTGTGATCACCACCGAGTAAAGTTATTAACAGTTAATTATCAATTCCTGACCCAAATACAGTCTGATAGTGTAAGCCTTTAAATTACTGCATGCAATGTTAATGTGCGAATGTTTAATACATGCATGTCATGTTGCTATTATAATGGAGGCATTAACCCATTCAGTTTAAATCAACACTGTGTTTCCTGCCAACACAATATGGCCATGCAAGATGGCTGCCGATACCCGTCTGCACATGTGCACATGCACAGAAACCAAGCACTCATTTCCATTGATTTTAAATAAGCTAAACTCGGCAGTTTGTGGGCATCGGCTCTATCATTCCAGGCGTCACAGTGAGCTGGTCCTGGTACCGATGGATGACTCTTGCCCTCTGCTACATCCCCCAGCATTGCTAGTTGCACCCTAGAGATCTTACCGGAAAGCGGTATTCTGACTCTGCACTATCCCACAGCTGGGCAGAGAGCCAGCCTCTGGGCACCAATATTGGCACCTGAGAAGGACAGACAGATGCAGAAATAGAGAGAGGTTGATGAGAGAGAGGATGCTGGTGTGATGCAACTATAATGAACGAGCCACACACAAGGGAGAGAAAGAGTGAGAGAGACATGCACAGAGACAGAAAGATGCTGAGAGACTGAGATACAAAGTGAGATGGAGAGAGATAAATAGAGAGGGAATATTGAAAATATAGAGCGAATTAATGACATTGCAGAACCAAATATGATTTTGCAAAGTGCTGACAGACATTTTACTTTGATATATGGTACATAGTTCTTGAAAGTGAATAAGCTGGGTTCATGTCACACATTGCCCCCTATAAAGATGGCTGGCGTGCATGCACCCTGCTGCACATTGCCCCCTATAAAAATGGCAGCCTACCATCAGCACACAACTACGCATGCAAGGCATTGGCAGCAAACACAACCTTAAATCAATGCCTTTGGTAAAAAGTGAAGAGAATACATTTGTATGAATGTGCTCAGCGTTTGTTTTCTGGCATTCAACTGCACACTTACATGGCCCATTTAGTAACTGATTTATTTATTTATAATATTTCACAATTAATATATTAAAATCCTTCAAAAATACAACTTGTTCAAGCAGAAATTTAAATATAGCACAAAACTGTTTCAGCCAACTATTATTAATTACTGTTAACACCACACTGGATCACTAAAGTCCCTGTTCCTATCCTCAAGTGTTTTTCTAACTCCTTTTGAAACATTATGATTGAATTATCTTCAATAACTAATTGTAATTCATTCCAATTACTAAGAACTATTTGCACAAAAATATTTCTTCCAACTAATGTTTCTAGTAAAGAAAGAACAAAACATCTAAAAGTTACAAGGACCTTAGGACATCAGAAGTGCTCTACAGCCAATGAAGTACTTTGAAGTGTAGCACTATTGTAATGTAGGAAATGCACAGCCAATTTGCACATAGCAAACTCTCGCAAACAACATGTGATAATGGCCAGATAGTTTGTTTTTAGTAATGTTGGTCGAGAAATAAATATTGGTCAGCAGGGAGAACTACTCAACTCTTCTTTGAAATAGTGTCATAGGATCTTTCATGTCCACCTGAGAGGGAAGACGGGGCCTTGACTTAACATCGCATCCGAATGACACCACCTCCAACAGTGCAGTCCTCCCTCAGTACTAACTCTGAAGTGTCAGCAGATTTGATGTTCAAGTCACTGGAGTGGACAATCTCCTGAGCTGGAGGCGAGAGTGCTACCACTGAGCCACAGCTGACATTGAAATGATTAACATCTCTATTCAACGTATTAATATAAAACAGAATTGGAGAGGTTAATGCCTTCTTTAAAACAGTAATATCTTGTGTATGCATTAAAAGTATGCACCTTAATATTGCATGGAGTTAGGCTAAAAATAAGCCATGATCTCATTTAATGGTGGAACAGGCTTGAGGGGCTAAATGACTGTTTCTATGCTCGCCCCATTTTCTAAAGGTGGAAAGCACGTCTCAATATTCTTGAGAAACAGATGCTCCTAACATTTTTTTTAAAAGTGTAAAATACTAATGGAACTAGTTACTGTTGTGGTTTGGTTCCACCCAATATCTGGTGATAGTGTCTCACTCAGAAAACCTAGACTCCTCCATATGCTATGTTGCCTAGTAAAGTTTAATGAATAGGGGTCTTTGGCCTGAATGATGTCAACTTTTTGTTTTCATGCAATGTGGGCATTGCTGGCAAGGCTCACACTTGTTGCCCATCCCTGATTGCTCTTGAACTGATTGTCAACCAAATTGCTGTGGGTCTGGAGTCACATGTAGGCCAGGCTGGTTAAGAATGACAGATTTCTTTCCCTAATGGTTATTAGTGAACCAAATGGGCTTTTGCAACTATCAATGATAGCTGTAGCTGTCATGGTCACCATCACTGAGGTAAGTTTATAATTCCAGATTTATTAATTGAGTATAAATTCCACTTACTGCCCTGGTGGTATTTGAACCTGTGCCCCCAGGGCATTAGGCTGGGTCTCTGGATTACTAGTCCAGTGATATTACCACTATACCACCATCTCCCCCAGCCCCTAAGTGAAACTTTAAACAGGAGTACCTGTACAATTAGCATTCTCCCCGGTCCAGCTCCCATCGGGCTGACATACTCTGGTGCTGGAGCCAATGAGCTGGTAGCCTGGCTGACAGACGAAGTGCACTTCATGATCCATCCTGTATCTGGAACCGAATTTCTTGCCATGATTGGGGGCCTCCAGCGAAGGGCACAATGTCACTAAAATGAAGCAGAGAGAGAGAGAAGAATTTCTCAACTGTGCCTGTGTATGTCACATCAGGAATACCTGCTTAAATTAAGTCTTGGTTTGATTCACAACGTTTTAAGCATTCAAAGTAAGGGAGAGTTTAGTAGGTGTCATGATCCAGAATCATAAACAATATAGTAAATGTGCAAATATGTGAAGAACTTGTGACTATTTATTTCTATATCCTTGTAGTCCCCTATTCTCCCTTACCCATTCCCACTTCCTCTCCTGAAGGCATTCATGCACAGTTGGTATGTGATTTCATTGGGACCAGATATCTCTCCAAGTGGTCATGATACACAGATGAGCCTAAAGCGTGAATTCAGGAAGGCTATTTAACAACAACAACAACAACAACTTGCAACTATATAGCGTCATTAATAGGAACATCGGAGCAGGAGTAGGCCATTCAGCCCTTCGAGCCTGCTCCGCCATTCAATATGATCGTGGCTAATCATCCACTACAGTGCCGTTTTACCACACTATCCCCATATCCCTTTACATCATTGGTATTTAGAAATCTGTCAATCTCTGCTTTAAACATACTCAATGACTGAGCTTCCGCAGCCCTCTGGGATAGAGAATTCCAAAGATTCACAGCCCTCTGAGAAAAAAAAATTCTCCTCATCTCAGTCCTAAGTGGCTTCCCCAATATTTTGAAATTGTGTCCCCTGGTTCTAGATTCCCCAACCAGGGGAAACACCTTACATTTACACTTCCTAATTCCTCACCATTTAAGAAATATTCTGTACATATGTTCCTCCTACTAAAGTGGATAACTTCACATTTTTCCTCATTATATCCCAACTGCCATTTTCTTGCCCACTCACTAAGTCTGCCCATCTTCCTCACAACACACATTCTGCGAACTTGGAAATTTTACATTTGGCCCGCACATCCAAATCATTGATATATATTGTGAACCTCTGGGGCCCAAGTACTGATCCTTGTGGTACCCCACTAGTCACAGTCTGCCAATGTGAGAATGACCTGTTTATTCCTACTCTGTTTTCTGCCTGTTAGCCAATCCTTAATCCATGCCAGTATATTACCTCCTATCCCATGTGCTTTAAATTTCCTAACCAACCTCCTATGGGGGACTTTCTCAAAAGCCTTCTGAAAATCCAAGTACACTACATCCACCAACTCCCCTTTATCGATTCTGTTAGTAACATCCTCAAAAAACTACAACAGGTTCGTCAAACATGGTTTCCCATTGATAAATCTATGTTGACTATGCCCAATCAGATCATTATCATCTAAGCGTCCATTTATCACATCCTTTATAACAGATTCGAGCAATTTTCCTACTACTGATGTAAGGCTAACAGGTCTATAATTCCCTGTTTTCTCTCTCCCTCCCTTCTTAAATAGTGGGGCAACATTTGCTACCTTCCAATCTGCAGGAACCTTTCCAAAGTCTATAGAATTTTGGAAAATGATCACCAATGCATCCACTTTCTCCATAGCAACACTCTTTCAACACTCTGGGATGTAGGATATCAGGTCCCAGAGACTCATCAACCTTCAGTCCCATTAATTTCTCCAATGCAACCTTCTTACTAATCCTAATTTCCTTCAATTCCTCATTCTCCTTAGTCCCTTAGATCTCTAAATCTGGGAGATTTCTTGTACCTTCCTCAGTGAAGAGAGACACAAAGTAATCATTTAGTTTCTCTGCCATTTCTCTATCCCCTATCATAAATTCTCCTCTCTCTGCCTGTAATGGGCCCACATTTATCTTAGCCAAACATTTCCTTTTTACAGACCTACAGGAACTTTTACAGTCTGTTTTTATATTTTTTGCTAGTTTACATTTATATTCTATTCCCATTTTCAGCTTCTTGGTCCTCCTTTGCTGTATTCTAAAATCCTCCCAATCCTCAGCACTACTACTATTTCTGGCAACTTTACAGGCCTTTTCTTTTAATCTTGTGCAGTCCTTAACTTCCTTTGTTAGCCACGGTTGACTGACTTTTCTTTTGGATTTTTGTGTCTTGAAGGAATGTGTAGTTGCTGTAAATTATGTAATAATTCCCATCCATTGCCTGTGTACTGTCATACCTTTTAATGTACTTTCCCAATCCACTTCAGCCAATTTGCCCCTCATACCTTCATAATTCCCTTTGTTCAAATGTAACACCCTGACTTCAGATTGAACTACCTCACTTTCAAACATAATGTAAAATTCTACCATATTATGGGGACTCATCTCTAAAGGTCCTTTTACAAAAGATTATTAACCCTTTCTTATTACATAATACTAGATCTAAAATAGCCTGCCCTCTAGTCAGTTTCTCAGCATACTGCTCTAGAAAACCACTCCTAACATGGTCCAGAAACTCATCTTCCACAGCATTAGTGCTCATTACATTTACCCAGTCTATATGAAGATTGAAGTCACCCATGATGACTGGATTATCCATGCTACAGGCTTCTCTCCTGATTAATACTATGCGCCCCACACTACCACTACTGTTAGGTGACCTCTAACAGCTCCTACCTATGTCTGCTGCCCATTGCTGTTCCTTAGTTCCACCCAAAAAGATTCCACATTTTGTTCTTCCGATCTGAGATCCTTCCTTACTAATGTACTGATCCCATACCTTATTATCAACGCAACAACACCTCCTTTTCTTTTTTGCCTGTCCTTCCTAAATGTCAAATATTCTTGGATATTCAGTTCCCAGTCTTGGTCACCCTGTAGCCATATTTCCATAAAGGCAATTAGATCATACCCATTCACTTCTGTTTGTGTCTTTAAATAATCTACCTTCTTGCAAATGCTGCGTGCATTCAGGTCGAGTGCCCTTAACTTTATCTTTTTAACATTATTTCACATTCTAAACCTAGCTGATGCTTATTTTTGTTTCGCCTGTCTTCTAATTTCGCTTGCTACTTTTCTATTTCCTGTTACCAGCTTTACTTCCTTCCACCCCTCTGACAAGCTAGTTTAAAAGCATTTAGAAGTTACCCTCCAAGTCACTCACCATCCTGACTTGGGAATATATCACAGTTCCTTCACTGTCGCTGGGTCAAAATCCTGGAGCTCCCTCCAGTAGAGCAAGCAGGCACAAACTTGCCAGTGTTATTCCATAGTCTACCATAATACCATTTGTTTTTATAACCCATCATAGTAAATTTATCAAGTTACTTTGGTGATTTTTCTCTTTGTGTTGTGTGGGTGTACCTACACCACATGGGCTGCAGCGGTTCAAGAAGACAGTTCACCACCATCTTCTCAAGGGCAACTAGGGATGGGCAATAAATGCTGGCCTAGCCAGCGAAGCCCACATCCTGTGAATGAATAATTTTTTAAAAAGATCTCTATTAGTGTCTCTGCACCTAAAAAATGGCTTAATTTTAAAAGCGCCCTCAAAGGCCTGAAAACAAGGACAATTGACAGAAATTGTCATGTTCATTTACTTGATCTGGGGCTGGGGGAGGGGGATGGGGTGTGCCCAGTTTTGTGGACACAAGCCAGCGCAAAAGATTGCAGAGCTCCATTTATACTGAACGTTACTTGTGCTCAAAATCGCTCAATCTTTGTTCAGGTCTGACTGATTTCAGGTGAAATCATCTAGGCTGATACATCAGTGTAATATCAAGCAAGTTTGCTTTGATGGAAATGTTGTCTTTTGACTAAGACATTCATAGATGCACTGAATTTTCACCATGCACCACTGACCTTTTTCACAGCTACACCAAGCCTACTAACACTTGTCACCATGCAGTCCCAGGAAGTGTCAGTAATTGGGATGACAGCAGGAAAGTGTCATGGCCCAGGACCCAGGCTCTCATTTAACTGCAGCGGTGGGTGGGGAATTCAACTCGTAAGGGTAGTAGCGGAGGAAAGGAGTCAAAAAATTTGCCTTCGAGCGGTATCACAGCACTATGACTTTACCACTGATTTTGCCACTTGGATGCTGCTATCTTGGCACATTAGCGAGGAGGAAACTCCAACCTCAACCTTCAATCCTATTATATCCATATTGTCAATGACCATTCATTTGCTACTATACTGTATACTGTTGGAATGTGAAATGCACAGTGACTCTAACACCACTATTGGCAGGCCCTTAATCAATTTAGCAAGCTAATAAACAAGATGTAAAATGCATGTGAACTAATTAACTATAAATCAATGAAAGATTGTGTTAACGCACGTGTTAAACCACAGCTATTACTGCAAGCACCTGAGCAGTACATTTGACATAAAGATGAAACACAGCAACTTGCTTTCAAGCATATTTTTCCAAACAGCCCTCCACTTATTGATGCTTTTGAACAGTATTTTTAAAAATCTAGTTATTGTACTGAGATTGGGATGTTCTCAAATCCTGAGAAGGATTGATGCAGACACAACAGTCTGATATCATGAAACTTGGTTTAGTTTTACTGCAGAAATGAACCAGAGGTGACACAAAAATTTAGGACCCTCAGCTATTTGCTTAGGAGCACCTCCCTGCAGGAGCTCAGAATGCTACACACATGAATCTGCCGAATGAAGAATGACACTGGCTGAGGGGCAGTCGGAGCTGCATATTTTTGCCACTACCTCTTCTCCACTGCAAATTCCTTTGTCCTTAGGAACATAGGACTTAAGAGCAGGAGTAGGCCATTTGGCCCTTCAAGCCTGTTCTGCCATTCGATAAGATCATAGCTGATCTGGTTGTGGTCTCAATTCCACCTTCTTGTTTTCCCCCAATAACCCTTGACCCCCTTGTCTATCAAAAATCTATCTAGCTCAGCCTTGAATAAATTCAATGACCCAGCCTCCGCTGCTTTCTGGGGAAGAGAATTCCATGACTAATGACCCTCTAAGAGATAAAATTTCTCCTCATCTCCATCTTAAAAGGGAGACCTCTTATTCTTAAACTGTGTCCCCTCATTCTAGTCTCCCCAACAAAAGGAAACATCCTGCCAGTAACCATCCTATCACTCTTCAAGTGATATAAAATAACTCATGCTACCTTTCCAAAGCAGGGAACTCTCCTATTATCCTGGCCAACATTCAACTTTCATTCAATGGCACCAAAACTGAAATTAACTGGTTATTCATTTCATTGCTGTTTGTGGAACCTTGCTGTGAGTATATTGGATCTGTGTTTGCTTACAATACAACAGTAACTGCACCCCAAAGAATAAAGAATTGATTGTGAAGTAGTTTGCTCTGCAGCTCTGAAAGATACCACATAAGGGCAAGCTTCTCCTTGCTTTAGGTCGCTATTTGTAAATAAAGTTATTAGTTGCTTTGGTGTGTGACCTTGGCTTTGTTTTTGTAATATCTGCTATTTTGAAGAGAATTGGGTGCTGAATGAGAAGACTAGTAAAAACTAGTAAGTAGGGTTATTGTAAGTGAAGTAATCATTAGCCCTCACACATTTTGCAAGACTCGAGTACAGAATTTGGATTGAAGGGAACAAAGGTCCATTCCTGAGTCAGAAAGTTATGGCTCAGCACCACTCTAGAACTTGAGCATGTCGCTTATGTTGATATTTTAGCGCAGCATTGAGGGTGTGGAGGGCTGGTTTACTCGGTTGCCTAGGTGGCTGGCGTGCTGATCAGACAAATGCCAACAGCGTGGGGCCCAAACCCCACTCCCGCTAAGGCAGACCCGAGGCCACACTCTACCCACCGGAAAAAACTCATAGCACCTTGCCTAGGACACTTTAGGACAATGAACTGAGAGCCTTTTGAAATAAAAACAGAAAGTGCAGGAAAAACTCAGCAGGTCTGGCAGCATCTGTGGAGAGAGAAACAGAATTAAACATTTTGAGGCTAACATGACTCTTCTTTGGAACTCACCTCTCCACAGATGCTGCCAGACCCACCAAGCCCCTCCAGCAACCCCCCCTCCCATTTCAGATCTTCTGCATCTGCAGTATTTTGCTTTTATTGAGGTGCCCTTTGCCTGGTCTTTGCCCTTTACCCTTTCAAGGGTGGTGGCTTAGTGGGAATGTCACTGGGCTTGTAAGCCAGAGGTCCAGGTTAATGTTGTGGGGGCATGGGTTCAAATCTTGCCATGGCAGCTGGTGGAATTTAAATTTAATGAAAAGCTAGCCTCAGTAACGGTGACCATGAAACTATCATCGGTTGTTGTAAAAACCCATCTGGTTCACTAATGCCCTTTCGGGAAGGAAATCTGCCATCCGTACCTGGTCTGGCCCAGATGTAGCTCCAGACCCGCAGCAATGTGTTTGACTCTTAATTGCCCTCTCAAACGACCGAGCAAGCCACTCAGTTCAAGGGCAATAAATGCTGGTCTTGCCAGAGATGCCCACGTCCCATGAGAGAATAAATAAAAAATAAAAGGCTGTTAGGGGTTAAGACATTTTGTACCACGTGAAGTCAAAAGAGTCAGGTCCAGAGTGGCAGTGGTTCCAGTAATTGCCTTATAGAGTGGCAGGCTTGCGCTCAGCCACAGTCAACCACAACTTTGAAAGGGAATTGGCGGGGTGGGGTGCAGTGAGAGCCAATAGGGCTTGTTTTGCTCTCCTTCCTTTGGGCAGCTCCCAAGGATATCTGCCTAGATTTGCATGGGTTCCATTCATTAATAGGGACTTAATCGGCAGGTAGATGGCACTGTACAACTTTACGGTCAAGAGTTTGGAGAAACGGGTCTCTGCTGACACCTGAGTCTGATGGTAATGTACCTGAGGGTTGGTCTGCTGTCAGTTTGCTCACAGACACCTGTAAGGCAGAGAGCTTGGCTTTCATGTTTCGAATTCCATCAGTAAAGCGGCTTTCTTGTCCTCTTAGAAACTGTTGCATTTGCCGGATGGCAGTTAGAACTTTCTGTCTGTTCAGGCAACCCTACACAATGAAAATAGGAGTAAATTGGGTGTTAGTTCTGATCGTAACTGTTCAGGTGTATGGCCAAATTCATCAGAACCATTATCAAGAGGGATGATGCTGAAAGCCAGGAATTGTATTTTAACTAAACATGCTCAAATAAGTATAGCATGGTACAAATTTAGTCCAGGTAGTGCAATGTTTGGGCTGATACCCAAGCAAAGAAACCAAACCTACATGGGCAACATGAACAGAGTTTCTGTACTATAACTGTGTGCTGTACTAAAACTGTGTGTTGTATTATACCTGTGTGCTGTACTACAGCTGTGTACTGCATTAGAATGGTGTGCTGTACTATAGCTGTGTGCTGCATCATAGCTGCATGGTGTACTATAATTGTGTACTGTATTATAGCTGTGTACTGTATTATAGCTGTGCACTGTATTATAGCTGTGTGCTGTACTATAGCTGTGTGCTGTATTATAGCTGTGTACTGTATTATAGCTGTGTGCTGTACTATAGCTGTGTGCTGTATTATAGCTGTGTGCTGTACTATAACTGTGTGTTGCCCTATAGCTGTGTGCTGTCCTATAGCTGTGTGCTGTATTATAACTGTGTGTTGCCCTGTAGCTGTGTGCTGTCCTATAGCTATGTGCTGTATTATAGCTGTGTGCTGTCCTATAGCTGTATGCTGTATTATAGTTGTATGTTGCCCTATAGCTGTGTGCTGAATTATAGCTGTGTGCTGTCCTATAGCTGTGTGCTGTATTATAGCTGTGTGCTGTACTATAACTGTGTGTTGCCCTATAGCTGTGTGCTGAATTATAGCTGTGTGCTGTATTATAGCTGTGCACTGTACTTTAGTTGTGTGCAGTACTATAGCTGTGTGCTGTAATATAGCTCTGTGCTGCATCATAGCTATGTGCTGTACTATAGCTGTGTACTCTAGTGTTGCTGTGTGCAATTTTATAGCTGTGTGCTGTATTATAGCTGTGTTCTGTATTATAGCTGTGTGCTGTGCTATAGTTGTGTGCTATGTTATAGCTGTGTGCTGATTTGTAGCTGTGTGCTGTACTATAGCTGTGTACTGTATTATAGCTGTGTACAGTACCAAAGTTGTCTACTGTACCAAAGTTGTGTACTCTACCTGTGCACCGTTCCATAGCTGTGTCCTGTACCAAAGCTGTGTACTATGCACAGTTCTATAGCTGTGCATAGTGTTATAGCTGTGTGCTGCATTATATCTATGTGGAGTATTATAGCTGTGTGCAGTACTATAGCTGTGAGCATTATTATAGCTGTGTGCTGTATTTTGGCTGTGTGTTGTACTATAGCTGTGTACTGTATTATAGCTTTGTACTGCACTAGAGTGGTGTGCTGTACTAAAGCGGGGTACTGTATTATAGCTGTGTGCTGTATTATAGCTGTGTGCTGTATTATAGCTGTGTGCTGTGCTATAGCTGTGTGCTGTATTATAGCTGTGTGCTGTGCTATAGCTGTGTGCTGTATTATAGCTGTGTGCTGTATTGTAGCTGTGCATTGTACTATAGCTGTGTACTGTATGAAAGCTGTGTACTGCACTAGAGAGGTGCGCTGTACTCTAGCTGTGTGCTGTACTCTCGCTGTGTACTGTATTATAGCTGTGTGCTGTATATAGCTGTGTGCTGCACTATAGCTGTGTGCAATTTTATAGCTGTGTGCTATATCACTGCTATGTACTGTATTATAGCTGTGTGCTGTGCTATAGCTGTGTGGTGTACTATAGCTGTGTACTGTATTATAGTTGTATACTGTATTATAGCTGTGTACTGTATTATAGCTGTGTGCTGTGCTATAGCTGTGTGGTGTATTATAGCTGTGTGCTGTATTATAGCTGTGTGCTGTACTATATTTGTATACTGTATTATAGCTGTGTACTGTATTATAGCTGCATGCTGTAGTATAGCTGCATTCCGTATTGTCTGTGTGTACGGTATCATTGCTGGATACTATATTATAGCTGTGTACTGTTCCAAAGTTGTCTACTGTACCAAAGTTGTGTACAGTATTATAGCTGTGCTGTATTGTAGCTGTGTGCTGTACTGCACGTGTGTACAGTATTATTGCTGGACACTGTATTATAGCTGTGTACTGTACCAAAGTTGTGTGCTCTACCTGTGCACTATTCCATAGCTGTGTGCTGTACCAATACTGTGTACTATGCACAGTTCCATAGCTGTGCTTAGTATTATAGCTATGTACTGTACTATAGCTGTCTGCTGTAATATGGCTCTGTGCTGCATTATAGCTGTGTGCTGTACTATAGCTGTGTACTCTGTTATAGCTGTGTGCTGTGCTATAGCTGCGTGCTGTATTATAGCTGTGTACTCTATTATAGCTGTGTGCTGTGCTATACCTGCGTGCTGTATTATAGCTGTGTGCTGTACTATAGCTGTGTACTCTATTATAGCTGTGTGCTGTGCTATAGCTGCGTGCTGTATTATAGCTGTGCGCATTGCTACAGCTGTGTGCTGTATTATAGCTGTGTGCTGTATTATAGCTGTATGCTGTAATGTAGCTGTGTGCTATACTATAGCTGTGTGCTGCACTATTCCTGTGTGCTGTATTATAACTGTATATTGTGCAATAGCTGTGCACTTTATTATAGCTGTGTGCTGTACCTGTGTACTGTATTGTGCCTGTATACTGTAATATAGCTCTAGGCTTTACTGTACCCATGTACCGTACTACAGATGTGTGCTGTATTATAGCTGTGTACTGTATTACAGCTATGTGCTATACTGCAGCTGTGTGCTCTACTCTACCAGTGTACTGTACTATAGGTGTCTGCTGTACAGTACTCGTGCACAGTGCTATTGCAGATACTGCATTATAGCTGAGTACTGTACCAAAGTTGTCTACTGTGCTAAAAATGTGTACACTACCTGTGTACTGTTCCATAGTTGTGTGCCTTAGCAAAGCTGTATGCTGTTCTTTAGCTGTGTGCATTACTATGGCTGTGTCCAATTTTATAGCTGTGTGCTATATTATAGCTGTGTCCAATTTTATAGCTGTGTGCAGTGCTATAGCTGTGCACAGTACTATAGCTGTGTGCTTTACTATGGCTGTGTGCTGTATTATAGCTGTGTCCGTTCTTTAGCTGTGTATTGTACTATAGCTGTGTGCTGTATTATAGCTGTGTGCTATATTGTGGCTATATGCTGTTTTACAGCTGTGTGCTGTGTCACAGCTGTGTGCAATACTATAGCTTTGTGCAATTTTAGAACTGTGTACTATATTATAGCTGTGTTGTTCTATAGCTGTGTACTCTACTATAGCTGTGTACTATATTATATCTGAGTGTTGTTCTATAGCTATGTGCTCTACTATAGTTGTGTACTGTATTATAGCTCTGTGCAATTTTTTATACTATTATAGCTCTGTGTTGTTCTATAGCTGTGTGCTATACTATAGCTGTGTGCTGTACTATGGCTGTGTGCTGTTTCATAGTTGTGTGCTATACTATAGCTATGTGCTTTTCAGGAAGCTATTAATGTATATGATATTATGGAAAATATTTTTCTTTTAAAATAGAGGTTTAGCCTGTGGTTGTGTCTTAATTGGTTTAAAGCCAGCTAGCCTGGGTGCTTTGATGCATACTAGTTTTGATATGTAAGTGAGATAGCGTGTATTTGCATTTTTCGAATAGAACATGCAAGATTTGGGGTGAAAACTACCACCTAGCTAGCAGATACCAAGCAATATGTTTAGATTACTGATACAATTCTTACTATGAAAGGGGTTTTATTGTTAAAAGGTGGAGTTCAAAGAGGCTGGTGATTCAATGAGAATTTACATTCAATGAGCGGTGCTAGGTATAACTTCAGCAGTTTTGTGTGTTTTGTTGCAGGGCAGGGGTAATGTGAGATCAAAAGCTGTTGAAAACCTTCAAACATCTCCACAGGAACCAAAGTGAAAAGAACCTCTTTTGAATTGGCAAGGTGAAAATGCTTTGCCTGGTGTCTGGTTAAGTCCATGGGTTGCTGTTGCCTTAATGGAGATTAGTTTGGGAATTTATTGAAAGTTATGATAGTAGTAATTTGTAGCCATGTGTATATACATTTTAACCTGTGTAAATTAATAAAATGTTTCATTTAGTTTAATGTAAAACCTCGAGAACTGCTGGTCTGATTCCTGAATTTAGAGTCACATCTCAAATATAACAATTAAAATTATAGGTTATGACAGTGGTTTAAAGTTTTCCTCTGGGATTTTTAAATAACTCAGCTTTACCAACTGCTTGGTCATAACAGTGCTGTGTTGTGGTTGTGTGCTGTTTTACAGCTGTGTGCTGTACTATAGCTGTGTGCTATTCTATAGCTGTATATTATACTATATTTGTGTACTGTATATGGCTGTGTGCTGTTTTATAGCTGTGTGCAGTGCTATAGCTGTATGCAATTTTATAGCTATGGGCAGTACAATAGCTGCGTCCAATTTTATAACTGTATGCTGTATTGTAGTAATGTACTGTGTTATAACAGTGTCCCACATAATAGCTGTGTCCTGTACAATAGCTGTGTACTGTATTAGAGCTGTATACTGTATTTTAGCTGTGTGCTATGCTATAGCTGTGTACTGTACTATAGCTGTATACTGTATTATGGCTGTGTACTGTATTTTAGCTGTGTGCTATGCTATAGCTGTGTGCTGTTCTATAGCTGTGTACTATACTATAGTAGTGTACTGTATTACATCTTTGTGCTCTATTATAGCTGTGTGCAGTACTTTGGCTGTGTGCTGTACTATGGTTGTGTGCTGTATTATAGCTGTGTGCTGTTCTATAGCTGTGTATTGTACTATGACTGTGTTCTGTGTTATAGCTGTGTGCTGTATTGTGGCTGTATACTGTATTATAACTGTGTGAAATGTTATAGCTGTGTACTGTATTATAGATGTGTCGTTTAATAGCTGTGTGCTGTTCTATAGCTGTACTATAGCTGTGTTTAGTTTTATAGCTGTGTACTGAATTACAGCTGTGTGCTGTTCTATAGCTGTGTGCTGTTCTACAGCTGTATTTTGTACTATACATGTGTACTGTATATAGCTGTGTGCTAGAGTATAGCTGTGTGCTGTACTATAGCTGTGTGCAATTTTATAGCTGTGAACTGTATTATAGCTGTTTGCTGTAATATAGCTGTGAGCAATTTTATAGCTGTGTACTGTATTATAGTTGTGTGCTGTTCTATAGCTGTGTACTGTACTATACCTGTGTACTGTATTATAGCTGTGTACCATATTACAGCTGTGTGCTGTACTATAGCTGTGTGCAATTTTATAGCTTGGTACCATATTATAGCTGTGTGCTATGCTATAGCTGTGTGCTATACTATAGCTGTGTGCTATACTATAGCTGTGTGCAATACTGTAGCTGTGTGCTGTACTATGGCTGTGTGCTGTATTATAGCTGTGTGCTGTATTATACCTGTGTGCTGTTTTATAGCTGTATATTGCACAATATATGTGTACTGTATATAACTGTGTACTGTATTATAGCTGTGTACCATATTATAGCGGTGTGCTGTACTATAGCTGTGAGCAATTTCATAGCAGTGCACTGTATTATAGTTGTGTGCTGTTCTATAGCTGTGTACTGTATTATAGCTGCGTACCATATTATACCATGCTGTACTATAGCTGTGTGCAATTTCATAGCTTGGCACTATATTATAGCTGTGTGCTATACTATAGCTGTGTGCAGTGCTACAGCTGTGTGCAGTGCTATAGCTGTGTGATGTACTATGGCTGTATGCTGTATTGTAGCTGTGTGCTGTTCTAAAGCTGTATATTATACTACATGTGTGTACTGTATATGACTGTGTGCTGTATTATACCTGTGTGTTGTATTATAGCTGTGTGCAATGCTGTAGCTGTATGCAATTTTATAACTGTGTGTAGTACTATAACTTTGTCCAATTTTACCTGTATGCTGTATTATAGCTGTGTACTTTATTATAGCTGTGTGCTGTGCTATAGCTGTGTGCTGTACTATAGCTGTGTGCTGTTCTGTAGCTGTATATTATACTATATATGTGCGCCATATATACCTGTGTGCTGTATTATAGCTGTGTGCTATAGTATAGCTGTAAGCAGTGCTATAGCTATATGCAATTTTATAGCTACATGCATTAGTATGTCCAATGTTATAGCTCTGTGCTGTATTATAGCTGTGTGCTGTGCTATAGCTGTGTACTGTATTACAGTCATGTGCTGTATTATATTTGTGTGCTATATTATAGCTAAATGCTGTACTATACCTGTGTACTGTATTAAAGCTGTGTGCTGTATTACAGCTGTGTGCTGTGTTATAGCTTTGTGCTGTATTACAGCTGCGTGCTGTACTGTAGCTGTGTGCTCTACTATAGCTGTGAACTGTGTTATAGCTGTGTACTGTATTATAGCTGTGTGCTGTACCAATCTACTGTACCAAAGTTGTGTACTCTTCTGTGTACTGTTCCATAGCTGTGTGCTGTACTATAGCTGTGTACTGTATTATAGCTCTGTGCTGTATTATAGCTGTGTGCTGTATAATAGTCATGTGCTGTATAATAGTCGTGTGCTATATTATAGGTGTGCTGTAATATAGCTGTGTGCTGCACTACAGCTGTGTGCTATAATATGGCTGTGTGCTGTATTATAGCTGTGTGCTGTATTATAGCTGTGTGCTGTATTATAGCTGTGTTCTGTATTATAGCTGTGTGCTGTGCTGTAGCTCTGTGCTGTATTATAGCTTTATGCTGTAATATAGTTGTGTGCTATACCATAGCTTTGTGCTGTACTATAGCTGTGTGCTGTACTATAGCTCTGTGCTATACTATAGCTGTGTGGTGTACTATTGCTCTGTGCTATACTATAGCTGTGTGGTGTACTATTGCTGTGTGCTGTATTATAGCTGTGTGCTGTATTATAGCTGTGTGCTGTATAATAGCTGTGCATGTTGCTATAGCTGTGTGCTGTATTATCACTGTGTGCTATATTATAGCTGTGTGAGGTACCATGGCTGTGTGCCGCACTATAGCTCTGTGCTGTATTATAGCTGTGTGCTTTTCTGTAGCTGTATATTATACTACATATGTGCACCATATATAGCTGTGTGCTGTATTATACCTGTGTGCTGTATTATAGCTGTGTGCTATACTATAGTTGGTTGCAGTATTATGGTTGTGTGCTGCACTACATCTGTGTGCTGTATTATAGCTGTGTGCTGTACTATAGTTGTGTGCTGTTCCGTAGCTGTGTGCTGTTCTGTAGCTATATATTATACTATATATGTGCACCATATATACCTGTGTGCTGTATTATACCTGTGTGCTATAGTATAGCTGTATGCAGTGCTATAGCTGTATGCAATTTTATAGCTACATGCAGTACTATAGCTCTGTCCAATGTTATAGCTGTAAGCTGTATTATAGCTGTGTACTGTATTATAGTTGTGTGCTGTACTATACTTGTGTTCTGTACTTTAGCTGTGTGCTGTATTATAGCTGTGTGCTATACTACAGCTTTGTGCTGTTCTGTAGCTGTGTACTGCACTATAGCTGTGTGCTGTATTATAGCTGTGTGGTGTACTATTGCTGTGTGCTCTATTATAGCTCTGTGTTGTATTATAGCTGTGTACTGCACTATAGCTGTGTGCTGTATTATAGCTGTGTGCTGTATTATAGCTGTGTGTTGTATTATAGCTGTGTGCTGTATTATAGCTGTGTGCTGTAATATAGCTGTGTGCTGTATTAATGCTGTGTGCTCTATTATAGCTCTGTGTTGTATTATAGCTGTGTACTGCACTATAGCTGTGTGCTGTAATATAGCTGTGTGCTGTATTAACGCTGTGTGCTCTATTATAGCTCTGTGTTGTATTATAGCTGTGTGGTGTACTATTGCTGTGTGCTGTACTATAGCTGTGTGCTGTATTATAGCTCTATGTTGTATTATAGCTGTGTGCTGCACTATAGCTGTGTGCTGTAATATAGCTGTGTGCTCTATTATAGCTCTGTGTTGAATTATAGCTGTGTGGTGTACTATTGCTGTGTGCTCTATTATAGCTCTGTGTTGTATTATAGCTGTGTACTGCACTATAGCTGTGTGCTGTAATATAGCTGTGTGCTGTATTAACGCTGTGTGCTCTATTATAGCTCTGTGCTGTATTATAGCTGTGTGGTGTACTATTGCTGTGTGCTGTATTATAGCTGTGCGTGTTGCTATAGCTGCGTGCTGTATTATCGCTGTGTGCTATAGTATAGCTGTGTGCTGTAATATAGCTGTGTACTGTAATATAGCTGTGTGCTGTAATATAGCTGTGTACTGTGCTACAGCTGTGTGCTGTATTATTGCTGTATGCTGTACTATAGCTGTGTGCTGTACTATAGCTGTGTGCTGTACTATAGCTGTGTGCTGTATTATAGAGAGCGTTGCTATAGCTGTATACTGTACTATAGCTGTGTGCTGTATTATAGAGAGCGTTGCTATAGCTGTATACTGTACTATAGCTGTGTGCTGTACTATAGCTGTGTGCTGTATTATAGAGAGCGTTGCTATAGCTGTATACCGTACTATAGCTGTGTGCTGTATTATAGAGAGCGTTGCTATAGCTGTATACTGTACTATAGCTGTGTGCTGTATTATAGCTGTGTGCTGTATTATAGCTGTATACTGTACTATAGCTGTGTGCTGTAATATAGCTGTGTGCTGTATTATAGCTGTGTGCGTTGCTATAGCTGTGTGCTGTATTATAGCTGTGTGCTGTATTATAGCTGTATACTGTACTATAGCTGTGTGCTGTAATATAGCTGTGTGCTGTATTATAGCTGTATACTGTACTATAGCTTTTTACTTTTCTGTCGCTTTTGTTTATACTCAAACACACACACTTGCCTCTTCCCTTTTTGCATTTTAACTACATCAGCGAACTCGTTTCTGAAGGTCACCAGCAGCTCTGTAAACTTGATTATTGCTCAGCTATCAATACCAGCAGCGTTTAAATCCGCTATCTTTGAACAGTTCCTCATTGGCCACCATATATTAACAGCTGGAAGAAACACTGAATAGCTGTATGTTCTTTAAAATCGGTAGTCACACATTAACCGAACAGTGGCTCATGCCCCCAGTGCATTCTCCATGAAGTGTAATTGTTTAGATTTGTTCCAACGCATCTGAACGTACATGTCACTTTTTTTTTTCCCTTGAACAAACTTGCGGCAAAGTCTGGAGCCTCGGAACATCCTTCATCCCTGCCCCCTGCAAGTTATTTACTTTACAATTTACTCGCATTTCTTTTTTAAGAAACTGAAGTTACAACTTGCCTGAGCGGCCTGTGATGGGTGAAAGCAGGAGAGTACCAGGTACAGAAAAAGGCTGTGCTGAATCCCAGGAACCATATCGCCTCTGCTCCTTGACTCTCGGGGAATTCCTTCAGGATCAGTATATGCGTGTGGGTTTTTTTCTCCTCCCACCGCACACACCAGGAAAACCCCTGGCTTGTACTGGCAGGTGCATTCACATCGAGGTCATTGCCTTCAACCGGTTTCACTCCTTACACCGGGTGGGAATCCGACAGGGTTTAAATCGGGTTCGTTTTCCAGACTCGACCGAACCCACAAAGTCAGGTTTGTTTTCTTGCTGAGGGACGTTGGGGGTGGGGGGGTGGGGGGTGATCTCTCCCGGACTGTGTGATCAGGGTGAAGGGATCTGCTGTGGTCTCAGGTTCCTGTCGGGATGATATTGTCCCGCCCCTTTCAGGAGATGGGGAACTGGTGGAATTTAAGACAAAAACAAGATTGCTTCAACTTTATTATTAAGACAGCAAATCACGGTTCAAAAGTTACATCCTTTGATTGCAGACAGTATTGACAAGGGTTACATTTTAGCGCACACACAAAAGTAATTGTCAAATCAGGACTGATTTACACGTAGTTTTTATATACATATACTGCACAAGTACATGTAAATACGATTACAGGGTATTGTGATGCTCTGTGGATTTGTACAACGGACCAAACTGGTGCAAAAAGCGATGCTCTCAGATTTCAGAATTGAACCCCACATACTGAGAATGTCAAAAATAAAAGTCGCATAATTTGCTTTCGTGCTTTAAAAATATTATCAAAATGGTGAGTGACAGGGTATCTTTCTAGCGTCAACGGAGATTAGAAAAATATTTTTAAAAATTTAGACGTGAAACTTTATCAAATTGCAAACTTCGCCCTCATTATCTTTTAGTTCAAATTAATATGTAATTATGAGAAATAATAATGTTGCAAAATAGATAGAACTAAGAAAGCACATGCAAAGCATTTAATGAACAATGGAACACTCCTCATGTGCAATATACAGCAAGGTTCCACAATCAGCCAATGAGATGGAATTAACCTTTAAAGCTGTTTTTTTTTGGTGCTTTTTTTTTGGTCGAGGGGAGAAGTTAGGACATGACCGTCCCTTTTCAACTTGGGGTCGGGGGAGGTGGGATAGTTTAGTCTGTTTCCGACTATGGTCCTTTTATGAAGTCTGAAAAGTAGTGTCTGTTTTTAAGTACTTACTGGAGTGCTTGACAAAGAACAGGCTTGGACAAAATGGGCCAGAATGACTCAAGACTGAAAATATTATTTAAATAGAGGGAGGCTGCAGTATGCTGCAGTACAGAGGGATCTGGTGTCCTGCATGAATCACCAAAAGTCAGCATGTAGGTACAGCAAGTAATGAGGAAGGCAAATGGAATGTTGGCCTTTGTTGAAAGCGGGATGGAGTCTAAAAGTAGGGAAATCTTGCTACAACTGCACAGGGCATTTGTAAAATCGCACCTAGAACACTGTGTTTTGATCTCCTTATTTAAGGAGGTATATACTTGCATTGGAGGCAATTCAGAGAAGATTCACTAGGTTGATTCCTAAGGTGAAGGGATTGTCTTATGAGAAAAGGTTGAACATAATAGACTTATACTCATTGGAATTTAGAAGAATGGGAGGTAATCTTACTGAAACATATAATATTCTGAGGCGGCTTGACAGGGTAGATGCTGAGAGGATGTTTCCCCTTGTAGGTGAATCTAGAACATAAGAACATAAGAAACAGGAACAGGAGTAGACCATTCAGCCCCTCGAGCCTGCTCCACCATTCAATGAGATCATGGCTGATCTTCTTGTGTTTCGATTTCCACAATCCCTTCTAACCCCGATAACCTTTGATTCACTTGCCTAACAAGAATCTATCTATCTCTGCCTAAAAATATTCAATGACCCCACCTCCACCACCTTCTGAGGCAGAGAATTCCAAAGTCGCACAGCCCTCAGAGAGAAAAAATTTCTCCTCAACTGTGTCCTAAAAGGGCGACACCTAATTTTAAAACAGTGACCCCTTGGTTCTGGACTTACCCACAAAAGGAAACATCCTTTCGATGTCCATCTTGTCAAGGCCGTTCAGGATCTTGTATACTTCAATCAAATCACCCCTCACTCTTCAAAATTCCAGTGGAAACAAGGCCAGTCTGTCCAACCTTTCCTCTTAAGACAGCCCACTCATTCCAGGTATCAGTCTAGTAAACCTCCTTTGAACCGCCTCCAATGCATTTTCATCCTTCCTTAAATAAGGAGACCAAACCTGCACACTGTATTCAAGGTGCGGGCTCAACAATGCCCTGTATAACTGAAGCATAACATCCTTATTTTTATGTTCAATTCTTCTAGTAATAAAGGATAGCATTCCATTAGCCTTCTTAATTATTTGCTGTTCCTGCATATTAACCTTTTGTGACTCATGTACTAGAACACCTAGATCCCTCTGCACCTCAGAATTATGCAGCCATTCTCCATTTAAGTAGTACACTGCTTTTTTGTTCTTCCTGCCAAAGTGAACAACTTCACATTTTCCCACATTAACTCCATTTGCCAGATCTTTGCCCACTCATTCAACCTAATTATGTCCATCTGCAACCTCCTCATGTCCTCTTCACAACATACTTTCCTACCTATCTTTGTGTCATCTGCAAATTTAGCTACCATGTCTTCACTCCCCTCATCTAAGTCATTGATGTAAATCTAGAGGACACAGCTCAAAATAAGAGGTCTCCCATTTAAGACAGAGATGAGGAGGAATTTCTTCTATGGGGCTCATTAGTCTTTGTAATTTTCTACCCCAGAGAGCAGTCACGGCTGGGTCATTGAATATATTCAAGGCTGAGTTAGGCATATTTTTGAACTTAAAGGGAGTCAAGAGTGATGGGGAACAGGCAGGAAAGTGGAGTTAAGGCCAGTCAGTCAGACCAGCCATGATCTTATGGACTGGCAGAACAGACTCAAGTGGCCAAATGGCCTCCTCCTTCTCCTAATTCTTATGCTGCTGTTATGTTCTTATGATTCTGCTGGGCATTTGAAGACACAATTAAGTCATATTCCCCCTTAAAATCACCTCAAACAATTCTACCAGGATGCCCGAATCAACATTGCAAAAGATCTGTGGCTCAATTATCCCTCACACTATAAAAAATAAGCAGCAACTGCATTCCTCTCCTGGTGAATTGATTTCATATCAAACAGTCCAGAAAGGTTACTCTTGCTGGATATAGAGAGCAGATACTCACAATACAAAGCTGTTAGACTTACCTAACATTCCTACTTTAGTCCATGCAATATGGGTGATATTTTCATTTTCCAGGAATGCGTACTTGAACTAACATCCATCAATACTATACATTAAAAAGCTTAAAATTGGCTGTTATATCTGACTGAGAAACCTTACTTCCTATTGTGACATCTTTTGCCATAGTTTCATGGTGCGTCAACTTTTTCTAATTATAATTCCTATGCCCACAATTGAACATTTAAACATGTGCAGTAAATCAGATTGGCAGGGGTAACATGGAAGACGAATTTGTAGAGTTAATCAGGGATTGTTTCTTAGAGCAATATGTTGCAGGACGTACCCGGGAACAGGCTATTTTAGATCTAGTAATGTGTAATGAGGTAGGATTAATAAGAGATCGTGCAGTTAAGGATCCTCTAGGGGGTAGTGATCACAACATGGTAGAACTTCAAATTCAGTTTGAGGGTGAGCAACTCTGGTCTCAAACCAGTGTCCTCAACTTAAATAAGGGCAATTACAGATGTATTAAGAAAGAGTTGTCTAAAGTGGGCAGGGAAAATAGACTTAAGGGGAAGGTCAGTGGATGAGCTGTGGCAGACATTTAAGCAGATATTCCATAATGCTCAGCAAAAATTTATCCTGGTCAAAAAGAAGGACTTGATGAGAAGGATAAACCACCCGTGGTTAACAAAGGTGGTCAAGGAGAGTGTCCAATCAAAAACTAAGGCATACAAAGCAACAAATAATAGTGATAGGCCAGAGGATTGGGAATTTTTTAGGAACCAGCAGCAGATGACGAAAAAGCTAATAAAAAGGGAGAAAACTGATTATGAAAGTAAATTGGCAAGAAATATAAAAACCGACAGCAAGAGCTTCTACGTGTATATAAAAAGAAAGAGAGTGGCTAAAGTGAGCGTGGGGCCGTTGGAGGATGCGACTGGAGAACTGATAACAGGGAAGTGGCAGATAACTTAAGCCAATATTTTGTATCGGTCTTCATGGTGGAGGACATTATAAACATCCCAGAAATATCAGATAAATAAGGAGCTAATGGGAGGAAAGATTTTGTAACAATTTCTATCATGAGAGACAAAGTATTTGACAAACTAATGGGGCTAAAGGCAGACAAGTCGCCAGGACCTAATGGCCTGGATCCAAGGGTTTTAAAGGAAATTGCTGCAGAGATAGTGGAGGCATTGGTCGAAATATTCCAGAACTCACTGGATTCTGGGAGGGCCCCCAGCTGTTTGGAAAACTGCTAATGTGACCCCTCTGTTCAAGAAGGGAGGAAGACAAAAAGCAGGAAACTATAGGTGAGTCATCCTAACATCTGTAGTTGGGAAAATGCTCGAGTCCATTATTAAGGAAGAAATAGCAGGACATTTAGAAAAGCTTAACGCAATCAAACAGAGTCAACATGGTTTTGTGAAAGGGAAATCACGTTTGACAAATTTTCTAGAGTTCTTTGAGGATATAACAAGCAGAGTTGATAAAGGGGAACCGGTAGATGTAATGTGTTTGGATTTCCAAAAGGCATTCGATAGGTACCACATAAAAGGTTATTGCACAAGATAGAAGCTCATGGTATGGGGGTAATGTATTAGCATGGATTGAGAATTGGTTAACATACAGAAGACAGAGAGTCGGGATTAATGGGTCTTTTTCAGGTTGGAAAGACGCAACTAGTGGAGTGCCACAAGGATCAGTCCTAGGGCCTCAATTATTTACTATCTATATTAATGACTTGGAGGAGGGGACAGAGTGTAATGTATCCAAATTTGCTGACGATACAAAAATAGCACATTGTGATGAGGACATAAGGAACCTGCAAGGGGATATAGACAGGTTGAGTGAGTGGGCAAAAAGCTTGGCAGGTGGAGTTTAATGTAGGAAGGCGGTGGAGGCGGGGACATTGAATATTTTTAAGGCAGAGGGAGATAGATTCTTGTTAGGCAAGGGAATCAAAGGTTATCGGGATTAGATGGGAATGTGGAAATTGAAACATAAGAAGATCAGCTGTGATCTTACTGAATTGCAGAGCAGGCTCAAGGGGCCGAATGGTCTACACCTGTTCCTATTTCTTATGTTCTTATGCTCTTAAAGTGTGAGGTCATGCACTTTGGTAGGAAGAATCAAGAGCAGACTATTATTTAAATGGGAGAGACTTCAAAAAATTGCAGCACAGAGGGGTTTGGGTGTTCTTGTGCATGAAACACAAAATGTTAGCATGCAGGTGCAGCTGGTAATTAAGAAAGCAAATGGTATTTTGGCCCTTATTGCGAGGGGGTTGGAGTTTAAAAATAGGGAAGTCTTGCTACAACTGTACAGGGTGTTGGTGAGGCCGCACCTGGAGTAATGTGTACAGTTCTGGTCCCTGTATTTAAGAAAGGATATACTGGCATTGGAGGCAGTTTAAAAGAGATTCATTAGGCTGATTCCTGGGATGAAGGGGTTGACTTATCAAGAATGGCTAAACAGGTTAGGCCTTTCTTCATTCAAGTTTAGAAGAATGAGGGGTGATCTTATTGAAACTTACAAGATTCTGAGGGGCTTGACAGGATAGATGTTGAGAAGATGTTTCAACTCGTGGGGGAATCTTGAACTAGGAGACATAGTTACAGAATAAGGCGACACTCATTTAAAACTGAGATGCGAAGGAATTTCTTCTCTCAGAGGAATGTCTGGAATTCTCTACCGCAGAGAGTTGTGGAGGTTAGATCACTGAATGTATTTAAAGAGGAGGTAGATACATTTTTGAAATATCGGGGAGTTGAGGGCTATGAGGAGCCGGCACGAAAGAGGAGTTGAGACCTGGGGCAGATGAGCCATGATCTTATTGAATGGCGGGACAGGCTTGAGGGGCCGAGTGGCCGACTCCTGCTCCTATTTCCTATGTAATGACACCCTCCTGCCAGTGGTGGTGTGATAGAGCCTCAATTTTCTAGCTCCTGGCTTCTCATCAAAATTACCATGTTCCAGCCAACTCTACTTCATTCCTTCCAAAACTTGCTTTTGCTGTAAAAATCAAAATATTATATACAAATAAGAAAATAATGCCTGACTTTAAAATGAGAATGGATGTTGTCAGCATACTTTGATTCAGTTATCACCTGTCCTCTAGATCTACTTCATGTGAACACCCATGCTGGACCTTGACCCCCATTTGCAATAGTGTAATCCTGAACAAATGCCAATGGTTCTTTTCATATCTGGGGAAGATAAAGGAAGCTTCCATTCGTATATCACGTCTCTCAGAAATACCACAGAACACTTCACAAACAATATGTCAGACTTAGAGGCTTTCCCGTGTCTAGTGACACAGGAGGCAGACAAAGGACATTCTTGTGCCTGTTTCCATGGCTAATTTTTCCTGGAATGGGTTGCTAGCCTGTCAGCAGAGGCTATAGCTTGAGGAGCACAACTCTGTATCAAGTATGCCTGACCAGCAGACGCTCCCACTTTTACTGCCTGCAATAGCTGTATTGGAAGGATTTACAAGTTGATAATCAACCTGCTTTGGCCACATTATGACTGCACCTTCTGTGACCATCAAGTCCAGGAATGAGACTTGAACCCAGAGCTTCTGGCTCAGAGGCACAGAGACTACCCACTGCACCATAAGACCCCAACAATATATTACTTTTGCAAAAGTAAATTACTTCAGCGGACAGTGAATTACTCTGGCGGGCAGTGAACCTATTTTGCACGCAGGAAGATCCCAAAAACAGCAATTGGGTCGAATAGCCAGTTAACCAAATTGTGGCGCTGTTGGTTGACGGCAGAACAGTGTTCAGAACACGGGAAGAGCTCCCTTCTCCTCTTCCAGCATGGGAGCCTTTAATATTCATCCAAAAGATGGATTGGGCATCAGGTTTAATGTCTTATTTGAAGACCATGGAGATCAATTCAGGAATGGATCACCATTCATGACAGCAGCAAAGCTGAGGGGAGGAATTTCAGCCTCCACAATGCTTCGTAGAACTGATAACCCGAATGCTGTATTCATTGAGAAGATGGAGTGGTGGGGGTGGGGGGGGGGGGGATGGGGGTCGGGGTCTGCAGAAAACAGGACCCATTTAAGGTCCAGATTGATTACATAGGATGTACGCATAGAAACAGGCCATTCGGCCCAACCAGTCCATGCCAGTATTTATGCTCCACTCGCACCTCCTCCCACCTTTCCTCATCTAAATTTACCATTGTAGCCACTTATTCCTTTCTCCCTCAAACACTTGTCTAGCTTCCCCTTAAATACATCTATACTATTCGCTTTAACCACTCCCTGTGGTAAGGAATTCCACATTCTTACACTCTATGGGTAAAGATTTTTTTATAATTTCCCTATTGGATTTCTTGGTGACTATTTTATATTGATAGCCTCTAGTTATGCTCTTCCGCATAAGAAGAAATATTTTTTCTGTATCCACTCTATCAAAAACCTTTCACCCTCTCAGCCTTCTTTTTTCGAGAGCAAGGAGACCCAGTCTGTCAATCCTTTTCTGATACAGACTTCCACATAGTTCTGGTACCATCTTTGTAAATCTTCTCTGCACCCTCTCCAGTGCTTCTATATCCTTTATATAATATGGTGACCAGAAACGCAGCATTCTGTGGTTGAACCAAGGTTCAATGCAGGTTTACCATAACTTCCCTTCCTTACTTCTCAATTCTGTCTCTCTAGAAATAAAGCCTAGTGCTTGGTTTGTTTTTTTATGGCCTTGCTAATCCATGGTAAACTTTAGTGATTGGTGTATTTGTGCTCCAAGATCCTTTTGATCCTCTACCCCACCTAGGCTTGCAACTTCCAAGGAATAAATGACCACCTATTCTTCCTATCAAAATGTACTACCTCATATTTATCTGTGTTGAGCTTCACTTGCCAATTATTTACCCACTGTCTATGTATATTAATGTCCTCCTGTAATTTGTTGTAGTCTTCCTCAGCATTGACGATCTGCTCAGTTTGGTGTCACCTGCAAATTTAGAAATTGTGCTTTTGTTTCCAAATTCCAAACCTTTAATGTAAATTGTGAACTAAGGTTGTCCCAGGACAGATCCTCGTGGAATACAACTTCACCTCTGCTCCCACTCTCTACTTTATGTTGAAGCCAACTAGCAATCCCTTCTGCCTCTTGTGCCCTGACTCCACAATCTCTGACCTTATTCATTAGTCTATTATGCGGCACCTTATCTGGGAGGATTTCTTCTGCCACAGGAAGTAGGCAGTTCACCGATGTGCGTGTCAGGAATTTCCCTGCTGTGGACAATAGGGAAATACCTCAATAGTTTCCACAGCACGCCTTATCTCCCTTCTTGAAGGTAGTTACAAAAGTCACATTCCTGAAGTCAGGGAGTGGGGTAGGGCTGGGGGTTGCGGGGGGGGAATTGCAGTGGAGGGGGTGGAGGGGGGAGTTCTTTAGCCTCCAAAATCTGTACGATGAGTGCATGGAGTCATGATGTGAGCATAAGCCCATCAGCTTTGAAGGCCTCAGCTGGAATGTCTTTGGGGCCGCAGGCTTTGTTGTTTTTCATCCATTTGACTGCTTGTTGCAGCTCCTCCATCGATGGTGGTTCACCCATGGATTCTACCTCAGGGTAGTGGGGGATAGCCTGGAGAGTATCAGCTGCCACTGTGAATTCACGGTTGAGGAGTTGTTGAAAATGTTCTTTCCAGCCTTGGCAGGTGGCATTGTCAGCCTTAAGAAGAGAAACACCATCCTATGGGCAAGGGGATTTTGTCCATTTGGCCATAATACAATTTAACAAGTATTCAGGCAAAACTCCTGCAAAGTCAATTTTGATGGACTGGACACTGTCCGGCTGCCCAAAAAGTGTCTTCCCCACAAAGTCCTGTTTCCTCATCTCTCAAATGGCCAACGTTCCAGGCGAGGACAAAGAAAATGCTTCAAAGACACTCTGAAGCTCCCCATGAAGCACGGCAGCGTTGACATTAATGACTGGGAGGAGCTTGCTATCAGCCCTTCAAAATGGCGACAACTTGTCCATCAAACTGCATCACGCTTCGAATCACAGCGTCTTAATGATGAGGCAGAGCGGCAGCAGGGAAGGAAAGGAAAGGATGCAAATGCCGCACTCCAGACCCCACTACTTCACGTGCTCAAAGATCTGTGGGGCGAAAATCGGCCTGTTCAGTCACATGAAGACCCATGTCCGAAGCTCGTGACCCTGAGTAGACATCATCCTTGAATCAGGGGACAGCCTGACAATGGGGCCCCTTAATTATCTTACAAGCTAGGTTACCCATTAATGGCTTACCATGAGTCATCGTGGGTATAGTGACTCTCCAGGTCTGTTACACTCACATTTCAACTGAGGGAAGATTGATGACTCAGGATTAACTGGACACAAAAAGGTTGGTTTGAATGCTTGGCTCAAGAGTAACCAAATATGACAGAAAGTAGTGCCCTCCACTGGCTGAAATCTGGAGGTCACCACAATAAATAATCAACTTCAGAAACACAGCTAGTGAACGCCCTCTGCTGGTCGTGAGCAAGAAGTGGCAGCAAAGCTCTGGCTTAAAGGGGCAGGCTTGCACAGAAAGTTGACAGGTTCAAAACTGCCCTGTGGTGAGATCCTGCACTGTTTCTCTTGTGAACATCCAAGTTAGTGGGAATCAGCAGGTTTTACAGCAAGAGTGCGAGAGAAACAGCAGGGTCATTTACAGCGAGAGAATGTGAGAGAAACAGCGTGGTCATTTACAGGGAGCGAGTGCGAGAGAAGCGGGGCCTTTAACAGTGAGACAGTGAGAGAAGACTGTGAGACCGTTAAAGAGCATGAGAGGGAAAAGAGCACGGAGAGCAACTGATTGGTGAGTAGGACTGGTGAGTATTTCTAGTCTTTAAAGTAAAAGTAAGGTCTTTAATTTATGTTTAGATCTCTAGTCTTTTGTTCTCTTTTTCTTGAAGATAGCTTTTAAGTATAAGATCAATACTGGTGTGTATTAAAAAAAATTATAATAAAGGGTTAAGAGTGTGGCTACTAGGGGAATTAATTAATAAATTGAATAAAATGTGATAGCGATGGCAGGATGGGTGATGTATTGCTGCTGCAGCATGTGGGAGCTTCTGGACACCAAGGTGATCCAGAGCAAATACATCTGTTCCAAGTTTTTGCAGCTCGAGGTACTTCGGATCTGAGTTAAGGAGCTGGAGTCCGAGCTGCAGACATTGCGCCACATCAGGGAGGGGAAAGCTACCTAGACACTTTGCTTCAGGGGGCAGTCACACCCCTCAGATTAGGTCATTCAAATTTGGTCTGTGATCAGGGACAGGAAGGTGTGACTGCAGGTGAAACAGGTTTGGGGACCCAGGGGGTAGCGTGTGAGGAGCCTCAGCCCCTGCAATTGTCCAACAGTTACGAGGTTCTTGCAAGCTGTGTGGACAAGAGCAGGGACTGCAGGGAGGACGAATGAACTGACCACGGCACCGTGGTACAGGGAGCCACTCAAGTGGGGGGAGAAAATGAGAACGTAATAGTGATAGGGGACAGTACAATTAGGGGGATAAATACTGTTCTCTGCAGCCGTGACCGTGCGTCCTGAAGGCTGTGTTGCCTGTCCGTTTCCAGGGTTAGTGGCATCTCCTCAGGGCTGGAGAGGAACTTGGAGTGGGAGAGGAAGGATCCAGTTGTCATCATCTACGTTGGTACCAACAACATTGATAGGACTGGAAAGGAGGTTCTTCTGAAAGAATTTGAACAGTTAGGGGCTAAATTAAAAAGCAGAACCTCCAAGGTAATAATCTCGGGATTGCCACCTGAGCCAAGGGCAAACTGGCATAGGGTAAATAAAGTCAAGGAGTTAAATGCATGGCTCTGAGATTGGTGTAGGAGGAATGGGTTTCAGTTCATGGGCACTGGCACCAGTGCTGGGGTAGAAGGGAGCAGTTCCGGTGGGATGGGCTTCAATTGAACCGCGCTGGGACCAGTGTCCTGGCGAATCGAATAACTAGGGCTGTAGAGAGGGTTTTAAACTAAATAGAGGGGTGGGGGTTCTGGAAAGGGGATACACAGGCTTACAAAGCAAAAGGATATGGCAGCATTGTAGGGCAGCGACTTAGGTAATAATACCCAGAGTGTGACAGGAAGGGACAGTGTATAAACATAAAAAAAACAGCAGCAAATAGGGTCAAAGGGGAAAAAAATGGTAAAAAGGCAAAATTAATGGCCTTTCACTTAAATGCACATAGTATTTGGAACAAAATAAATGAATTAATGGCACAAATAGAGGTTAATGGGTATGATCGTATAGCCATTATGGAGATGTAGTTATAAGGAGATCAAAGCTGGGAACTAAATATTCAGGGGTATGTGACTTTTCAGAAGGACAGGCAGGAAGGAAATGGCTGGTGAGGTAGCTTTGTTAGTATGAGATGGAATAAGTACGATAGCAAGAAAGGATCTTGGATTGGAAGATGTAGAATCCATATGGGTGGAGGTAAGAAATAACAAGGGTAAGAAGACAGTGAAGAGAGTAGTCTATAGGCCCCCTGACAACAGCTATACTGTAGGACAGAGAATAAATCAGGAGATAATGAGGGCATGTAAAAAAAGGCAGTACATTAATCATGGGTGACATTAACCTTCATGTAGATTGGGAAAATCAAATTGGCAGAGGTAGACATGAGAGAGAGAGAGGAGAGAGAGAGGGAGAGGGAGAGAGATAAAGAGAACAGAGGAACTGAAAAAAATGTTAGTGCTGGAGTCATCAGCCTTGCAGAATTAGAGGAAACAATTGCTCTGATGAAATGCTATCCACCTGAAACTTTTGGGTTAATTTTAAAACCCAAAATGGATGGGTTTTAATCCTTACCCGAACCCAACCCACCTCAAATTGGCCAACTTCTGGTTTTAAAAAGAGGAAGAGGTAGAGGGGGGGGTGTCACCCAACATGCTCTCAGGAAGTGGTACATGCCGCCGATTTTATCTCTTATCCAGCTTTACTGCTGTGGTCGGGATTCCCAGGCCTCTGGAAAAGCGGCAGCTAATGGGAAGTGAGGACTGGTTGGAAAAAATAAGTTAAAAGCAAAAAACTGCAGATGCTGGAAATCCAAAACAAAAATAAAAATACCTGGAAACTAGTTCTGTTGAAGAGTCATACGGACTCAAAACGTTCACTGTGTTCCTATCCACAGATGCTGCCATACCTGCTGAGTTTTTCCAGGTATTTTTATTTTTGTTTTTGGAAAAATTAAGTGCCTTTCTAGCACTGCTTGTGGGCCAGTAAGAGCAGGACTGCTTCTCCCTGGCTTCTGAACATAACCTGCTTGCGCTCCATGCCATTGGACCCCTTCCTTCATAATTGGGCTATCACCTCTGTGATCGCAGGCCCTCTCCCCACGATCAAACCCTGGCCCCACATTCACCAACTCCCCCCCTGTGACCATCCCTATCCCTCCAAGCTATGCTGCACCCACCCACTCCTCGTGATTTCTACCGAGGAACAGGAAACCTCCCTGCTCCTGGGCTGGGGCCCCTCCTTGAATGTTCCTCGTCCAACAGGGAGCCAAACCTGTAAATCAACTGCCCTTTGATCCAACCAAAACTTTTCCTTCCGAGGTTGAAAATCCCACCCCAATAAATATTGGGAATATTACGTCTGTTTCTTAATCCACAGACGCTGCAGACCTGTTGAGTGTTTCCAGCATTTTCTGATTTTATATCAGAATTCCAGCATCTGCGGTATTTCACTTTTGACTCACTTGTTTAGTCTGATGGAGCATGAGAATACTGGAGGTGACACCATTCTCTGCGCCTGGTCTGACAATTTGTGTGAAAGATCCTTTGTCAGAATGATGTAAAATTGGTTCCATATCCCCAGTGGTCCAGTGCGTAGCTGATCCATGCTGGCTGGTGGAATGGGCAGACACGTGGCAGAAACTTAATGCAGAGAAGTGTGAAGTAGTACATCTTGGGTAGAAGAACAAGGAGAGGCAATTTGAAATAAAGAGTTCCATTTTCAAGGGGATGCAGGAGCAGAGAGTGTATGTGCACAAATTAAGGAAGGTAGCAGAGCAGGTTGAAAAGGCATATGGGGTTCTGGGCTTTATGAATAATGGCATAGAGTACAAAAACTTTAAACTCTTTTAAAAAGTGCCTGGATCTGCACCTAAAGTGCTGTAAGCTGCAGGGCTATGGGCCGGGTGCAGGAAGGTGGGATTAGAAAGGGCACCTGGGTGTCCTCGGGCTGGCATGGACAAGGTGGGCCAAATGGCCTCCTTCTGTGCTGTAACTTTTCTATGGTTCTATGATGAACCTATATAAAACACTGGTTCAGCCTCAGCTGGAGTGAAGGGTCCAAATATAGGCACCACACTTCAGGAAGGATGTGAAGACTTTAGAGGGGCTGCAGAAAATATTTATGAAAATTGTTCAAGGGATGAGGGACTTTTAAATGGATAGATTGGAGAAGCTGGGGCCGATGTTTGATTGGAGAAGAGAAGGGGATTTGATAGAGATATTTAAAATCGTCAGGAGTCTAGACAGTGTAGACAGAGAGAAAGTGTTCCCATTGGCAGAAGTGTTGAGAACCAGAGGCCACTGATTTAGGGTGATTGGTCTGTTCTTCAGGGGCTTGACAAGATAGTTGCTGGGAGGATGTTGTGCTTGGCTGGGGAGTCTCGAACTAGGGGCATGGTCTCAGGTTAAGGGGTTAGCCATTAGGATTCAGCAAATTCTTCACTCAGTTGTGTGAACCTTAGGAACTCAGTAGCTTGGAGGGCTGCACAGTCATCGAGTATATTCAAGACAGAGTTTAATTGACTTTTAGACACTAAGGTGTCATCCCTAGAAGACATGAAGGAATATATATATATATGTCTATATCACCCTGGCTACTTCATAAATTTTTTTAAGTAGACAAAGACTTTACACTGACTAAAGTCTGACTTAGCTACAGCTCTCACGGAAGGAATTTCTAGCCTTCAGAAAACAGCAAGGATCTCATTATCTCTCAAGAGGTGCTAATGCCCCCTGTGACTGCAGAAATCAAATTCCAAGGAAATGCATAAAGACCCTTGACATCACTTAGGCAGGTCTCTGGCCAACAGAGACAGTACATCTGCAATATCAAAGGGGCCCTGAAACTTATTAATGGATGCAACATTAACCATTTCAAGAATCCAGGCCAGAAATATACATCCTTTATCCAAACCAAGGGGAAGTGGGAGTTACGTCACATGCCCCTCCCCTCCCCCCTCCCCCAAGCTGTTAGAATCTGTAATATTGCCTTGTGGAGCTGAATCCAGACAGTCTGCCATCTTTCATCAACAAAGCAGCAGCAGAAACAGAGCTCTGTCCAGGTTTAAATTGCCTGGCCCTCATCTACACTGTGTTCTACTGGAACATCTGAACTTCTGCACCAGTGCCTGCTGCAAGACTTCTTCATCTCCACGTGCTTCGCCCATCGTGGAAGGCAGCGCTACTGGAAAAGTGGATCACCCCACATCAGTTTCAGCCTGCTAACCTCTCTGAAGGAATACACCATTGGACTTTTGATTCTGGACTCTGGACTTAAGTGAAACAATCATTCTTATTTTGTCTCTGGTTTTTTTGCCCTGTACCTCTTTCTTTCCCTTATCCCTCTTTTATTGTGTGAATATACTGGGGTTACATAGCGACACCTGCTCCCTGTGTTTTCAGTGTGTGCAAAATAAACTAACCCTCTGATATTACCCTGTCTCAAATTTGCTGTGGGGTTATTAATAGAGGATTGGATCACTCCAAAAACTGAAGGGCTGGGGGAAAATACGCCACCACTTGTAAAGGGGGAAAATCAAAAACACCTGTATACAGATGAGTGGAGAGAGGAGAAATCAGGGTAGTTTTAAATTAAACCCCCTCTTGCCTGTAACAAAGTGAATTAAAGGATTATGAGGATAGTGTAGCTGGGGTAGATCATCAATGATCTTATTGAAAGGCAAAGCAGGTGTGAAGGGCTGAATAGCCTACTACTGCTTCTAGTTTGTATGTTTAATGCACAATTGATATGTAGTCACCAACAGCACCACCATGCAGGCCTGTTTCTGTTTTCTTGGCACTTGACTCTACAATCATAAAATGGCTACAGCTCAGGAGGCTGTTTGGCCTGCCAAATTTTGCCAGCTCCCTGCAAGAACAATTTAGCTTTCCTTTTCGCATAGTCCTGAATTTCTCTCTCTACAGATTCACATCCAATTCCCTTTTGCAAGCCACAATTTTATTTGCTTCCATCACATTTTTAGGCAGTGCGTTCCACATTGTAAACTTTTGCTGCGTAAAAGGTTTCTCCTCATGTGGCGTTTGGCTCTTTTGCCATTCACCATATATCAGTGTCCTGTGGTTCTCGACCCTTCTGCCAACAGCAACATTTCCTCTCGCTACTTTGTGTAGACATTTCCTACCAAATATGCAGTGCCCAGAATTGAATACAGTACTCCAGTTGACGCTGAAACCCTGTTTTACAAAAGTTTATCATAACTTTTTCAGATCTGAAGAAGAGCCATATGGAACCCAAAGTGTTAACTCTGTTTCCCTCTCCACAGATGCTGCCAGATCTGCCGAGTTTTTCCAGCATTTTCTGTTTTCATTTCAGATTTCCAGCATCCACAGTATTTTGCTTTTATTTATCATAACTTTCTTGCTTTTGTACACTCTGCCTCTATTTATAAAGCCTAGGTTTCCCTATGCCTTTTTAACCGCTTTTGCAACCTGCGCTGCTACCTTCAACAATTTGTGCACATATACCTTGCAGTCTCACTGTTCCTGCACCACCGTTGGAATTGCACCCATTATTTCATATTGCCTTTCCTTGTTGTTCCTACCAAAATGTACCTTCTCTAGATTAAATTTAATTGCCAAATTTCTGCCCAGCCTGTTTGTATCCTCTTGAAGTCTATCACTATCCTCCTCACAATTCTCACAATTTACAATACTTCTGATATTTGTGCCATCACAAATTTTGACTTATTTTTATTCTTTGATAGGATGTTGGCATTGCTGGCAAGGTCAGCCTTTGTCAGCCATCCCGGCTTGGAAATATATTGTTGTTCCTTCACTGTCGCTGGGTCAACATCCTGGAACTCCATTCCTAACAGCACTGTGGGTGTACCTACACCACATGGACTGCAGCGGTTCAAGAAGGCAGTCCACCACCACCTTCTCAAGGGCAACTAGGGATGGGCAATAAATGCTGGTCCACATCCCATAAATGAACAAAAAAAAAGTTCCTCTCTCCCTTCCACCTGATTTACAACTATCACTGGCATGTTTTTTGTATCCTCTTGAGTGAAAACAGAAGCAAAATATCTGTTCATTTCATCAGCCATTTCCATATTTTCCACTATGAATCCCCATTCCCACTCTCTAGAGGACCAACATTCACTTTACTTACTCCATTCCTTTTTAAATACTTGTAGAAACTCTTGCTATCCATTTTTACATTTATAGCTAGCTATCTCCTAATACATCTAATTTCTTACTCCTGAATATCCTTTAAGTCATTATCATCTTTATATTCTGACCAATCATCTGACCTGCCACTCATCTTTGCGCAGTTATATGCCTTTTCCTTAAGTTTGATGTGTTCCTTAACTTCTTTAGTTAAGCACAGATGGTGGGTCCTCTCTTAAGTATATTCCTACTATAAAGAAAAATTCTAATGAGTATTCTGAAACATCCCCTTAAATGCTTCTCTATTGATCTACCTATAGCCTAGTTTCCCAGTTCACTTCAGCTAGCTCAGGTTTCATGCCCACATAGTTGCCGTTATTTAAATTCAAGATACTAGTCTTAGACCCACTCTTCTCCCTTTCAAACTGGATGTAAAATTCAATCATTTTGTGGTCGTTGCTACCTAGGGGTGCCTTTACTCTGAGGTCATTAATTATTCTTCTCATTATACAATACCAAGTCTAATATAACGTGCTCTCTGGTTGGTTCCAGAACATGCTGCTCTAAGAAACTATCTCGAAAGAATTCCTCATCCAGGTCACTACTGCTAATCTGATTTTTCCAGTTTGTATGTAAATTAATCACCCATGATTATTGCTGTCCCTTTATCACAAGCACCCAATATTTCTTTTTGTATACTCTGTCCTAAATTGTGGTTACTGTTCGGAGACCTGTGGACCACTCCCACTAGTGACTTCTTTCCCCTGTATTCCTCATCTCCACCCAAACCGATTTACATCCCGATTTCCTGAACCAAGGCCATCTGTAACTCTTGTACAAATGCCATCCTTTATCAACAGTGTTAGCCCTCCGCCTTTACCTAGCTTCCTATTCTTGAGTGTTGAAGTATTTTGTCACTTCAATATGCGCTATCAATTAATTTACTTTGCTATGAACGCTACGCGCATTCAGAAACAGAGCCTTTAGTTTTGTCTTTGTTATCTCTATAACATCTAGTCTTGGTTATTGGTGTATTCTTAGGTTTACCTCTCCGCCCCTTCTGGCTATTCTATGGCCCTCATTTCCCATATTACTATTATGGTCTCCTGCCTTGAATCTACCCTTGATTTGTCACATCTATCCTAGCTTGATCCCTCACCTACTTTAATATAGAAACAAAATACTGCGGATGCTGGAAATCTGAAACAAAAACGGAAATTGTTGGAAAAACTCAGCATGTCTGACAGCATCTTTGGAGAGAAAGACAGAATTAATGTTTCGAGTCCGTATGACTCTTCTTCAGAACTGAAGAGAAATAGAATTGTGGTGAAATATATACTGTATGAGGGGGGGTGGGACAGGTGAAGCTGGATAGAAGGCCAAAAGGTCGAAGGGGTGTTGATGGTGATGATACTGGCTAAAGGAGGTGCTAATGGTGCCATTAAGAGTAGAGAGCAGAATTAGGAAGCGACAGATGGCCCTAGTGGGGGTAGGGTGGGGTGGGGGGAGGGGACAGGGGACAGGGGAAAAGAAAATCAAAATAGGCTAAAAGGTGGGGATAAAACAATGAATGGAAATACATTTTTAAAAATAATAGAAATTGGTGGGGAAAAAAAAATATATTAAAAAATAAACTTCACCTGCCTTGTTTAGTTTAAAGCCCTCTCTACTTCCCTAGTTATGCGGTTCGCAAGAGCACACGTCCCAGCACGGTTCAGGTGCAAACCGTCCCAACAGCACAGCCCCCACTTTCCCCAGTACTGGTGCCAGTGCCCCACAAACTGGAACCCACTTCTCCCACACCAGTCTTTGAGCCACACATTCATCTTTCTAATCTTATTTGTCCTTTGCCAATTTGCACGGCTCAGGTAATAATGCAGAGATTATTACCTTTGAGGCTCTTCTTCTTAATTTGGTACCTAGCTTCTCATACTGACTTCCTTATTTATGTCATTGGTACCTACATGAACCACGGCAACTGGATCATCCCCCTCCCATTGCAAGTCCCTCTCCAGCCCTGAACGAATGTCTTGATCCCTGGCACCAGGCAGGTCAGTATGAGGAGCTAGCTACCAAATTAAGAAGCAGAACTTTAAAAGTAATCAGCAGGTCTGATAGCATTGACAGGATTGTTCCAGTCCTACTCAGGCCCCCTCCCACAACTCTTTTATTGGTACATTGCTGACTCAGTGCTGCTTCATGCTCTCGTCTGGGCCTGGAAAAATTGATTAATTTTGCTTCCAATTTCCGCCCCTCCATCACTTTCACATGGTCCGTCTCCGACATTTCTCTTCCCTTCTTTGATCTCTGTCTCAATTTCTGGTGATAGACTGTCCACCAACATTCATTACAAGCCCACCGACTCCCACAGCTACCTCAACTACAGCTCCTCACACTCTGCTTTCTCTAAGGGCTCCATCCCATTCTCTCAGTTCCTTTGCCTCCGTTGCACCTGTTCCGATGATGCCACTTTCCAAAACAGTGCTTCTGATGTATCTTCCTTCTTCTTTAACCGAGGTTTCCCACCTACGGTGTTTGACAGGGCCCTCAACCGTGTTCAACCCATCTCCTGCGTCTCTGTCCTCACACCTTCCTCTCCCTCCCAGAACCATGATAGGGTCCCACTTGTCATACTTTTCATCCCACCAGCCTCCGCATTCAAAGGATCATCCTCCACCAACTCCAGCATGACGCCACCACCAAACACATCTTCCCTTCAATCCCTCTGTTGGCATTCTGTAGGGACTGTTCCCTCTGGGACTGCCTGGTCCACTCCTCCATCACCCCCAACACCTCCACCCCCTCCCACGGCACCTTCCTATACAATCGCAGAAGGTGCAACACCTGCCCCTTTACTTACCCCCTCCTCACCATCCAAGGGCCCAAATGCTCCTTTCAAATGAAGCAGTGCTTCACCTTACACTTCTCTCAATTTGGTCTACTGCATTCACTGCTCCCAATGTGGTCTCTACATTGGGGAGGCCAAACGCAGACTGGGCGACCGCTTTGTGGAACACCTTCAGTCTGTCCGCCAGCATGACCCAGACCTTACTGTCGCTTGTTATTTCAACACACCATCCTGCTCTAATGCCCGTGCTTGGCCTGCTGCAATGTTCCAGTGAAGCTCAACACAAACTGGAGGAACAGCACCTCATCTTCCGATTAGGCACTTTACAGCCTTCCGGACTTAATATTGAGTTCAACAACTTCAGACCATGAACTCTCTCCTCCATCCTCACCCCTTTTTGATCCCCTTTTATTTCAATATTTTAATATTTTTTCCACTTATTTTCTTTTTTTCAAATTTATTTCCATTTTTATTCATTGTTTTATCCCCAGCTTTTAGCCTATTTTCGATCTTTTTTCCCACCACCGTCCCCTCCCCCCCACTCCACCCCGACTAGGGCCATCTGTCACTTGTTCATGTTGTTCTTTCCAGAATGCTCACCCTGGTCTGGCTATTAACACATTCTGCTTTCTACTCTTAATGTCACCATTAGCATCTCCTTTAGCTAGTACCACCCCCATTAACACCTCTTTGACCTTTTGTTTAAGACATCTTTTGCAATATCTCCTTTGCCTTCACCTATCGCTGGCCTTCTATCCAACTTCACTTGTTCCACCCCCCTTAAACAGTATATATATTTCACCCCATTTCTACTTCTCTTTAGCTCTGAAGAAGAGTCATACGGACTTGAAATGTCAACTCTGTCTTTCTCTCCAGAGATGCTGTCAGACCTGCTGAGTTTTTCCGCATTTTTTGTTTTTGTTTCAGATTTCCAGCATCCGCAATATTTTGCCTTTTACCTCAAAAAATATACTCTGGATTATTATCTGAGCCATATGCAAATTGGTATAGGGCAAATAAGATTAGAGACAAATGGATGGTTCAAAGGCTGGTGTGGGAGAAGTATGTTGGGGTTTGTGGGGCAAGGGCATCAGTACTGGGGAAAGTGGGGGCTGTACCGTTGGGACGGTTTACACCTGAACCGTGCTGGGACAAGTGTCCTTGCAAATTGCATAACTAGGGAAGTGGAGAGGGCTTTAGACTAAATAAGAGGGGTGCGGGATCAAGCTTGGGTAGAGGTAGCAATTCAAGGTGTAGAATCAAGACAGGAGAGCAAAATAGTAACATGGGAAATGAGGGTCAGAGGATGGCAGGAAGGGACAGAGGAAAAAAACCTAAGAATACATCAACAGCCAAGACTAGATGTTACAAAGGTAACAAAAAGACAAAACTGAAGGCTCTGTATCTGAATGCGTGTAGCATTCATAACAAAGTAAATGAATTGATGGCCCACATAAATATGATCTGATAGCAATTAGAGAGATGTGGTTGCAGGACAAGAAGGATTGGGTCCTGAGTACTGAGAGATACATGTCAGTCAAGAAGAATAGGAAGCTAGGTAAAGGTGGAGGGGTAGCACTGTTAATCAAAGAAGGCATTTGTGCAATGGTTAGAGATGACCTTGGTTCAGGAGATCAGGATGTAGAATTGGTTTGGGTGGAGATGAGGAATAGTAGGGGGAAAAAGTCACTAGTGGGAGTGGTCTACAGGCCCCCTAACAGTAGCAACAGTGTAGGACAAAGTATTCAAGAGGAAATATTGTGCGCTTGTGATAAAGGGATGGCGATAATCATGGATGATTTTAATCTACTCAAACTGAAAAAAATCAGATTAGCAGTAGTAACCTGGGTGAGCAGCTCTTAGAATGCTTTCAAGGTAGTTTGTTAGAGCAGCATGTTCTGGAACCAACCAGAGAGCAGGTTATATTAGACATGGTATTGTGTAATATGACAGGATCAATTAATGACCTCAGAGTAAAGGCACCCCCTAGGTAGCTGCAACCACAAAATGATTGAATTTTAGACCCACTCTTCTCCCTTTCAAACTGGATGTAAGACTAGTATCTTGAATTTAAATAAGGACAACCATGTGGGCATGAAAGCTGACCTAGCTGAAGTGAACTGGGAAACTAGGCTAGAGGATAAGACCATAAGACATAGGAGCAGAAATTAGACCATTCGGCCCATCGAGCCTGTTCCACCATTCAATCAAGGCTGATAAGTTTCTCAACCCCATTCTCCCGCCTCGTGAACCTCCTCTGGACCCTCTCCAGGGCCAGCACATCCTTCCTGAGATACGGGGCCCAAAATTGCTCACAATATTCTAAATGTGGTCTGACCAGAGCCTTATAAAGCCTCAGCAGCACATCCCTGCTTTTATATTCTAGTCCTCTCGAAATAAATGCCAACATTGCATTTGCCTTCCTAACTACCGACTCAACCTGCAAGTTAACCTTAAGAGAGTCCTGGACTAGGACTCCCAAGTCCCTTTGCACTCCAGATTTCTGAATTCTCTCCCCATTTAGAAAATAGTCTATGCCTCTATTCTTCCTACCAAAGTGCATGACCTCACACTTGCCCACGTTGTATTCCATCTGCCACTTCTTTGCCCATTCTCCTAACCTGTCCAAATCCTTCTGCAGCCTCCCCGCCTCCTCAATACTACCTGTCCCTCCACCTATCTTTGTATCATCTGCAAACTTAGCCAGAATGCCCTCAGTTCCTTCATCTAGATCACTAAAGTATAAAGTGAAAAGTTGTGGTCCCAACACTGACCCCTGCGTAACTCCACTAGTCAGATAGATCAAAAGAGAAGCAGTGGCAGACATTTAAGGGGATATTTCAAGAGTATTCAGAATAAGTACATTCCTACCATAAAGAAAAATTCTAAAGGGGAGGACCCACCATCCATGGTTAACTAAAGTTAAAGGGAAGCATCAAACTTAAGGAAAAAGCATATAACTGCACAAAGATGAGTGGCAAGACAGGTGGTTAGTCAGAATATAAACTGCTGCAGGAAATGACTAAAAGGTTAGTCAGGAGAAATAAATTAAGAGTATGAGAGGAAGCTAGCTAGAAATGTAAAAAGAGAGCAAAAGTTTCTACAGGTAGTTAAAAAGGAAACGGTGAATAAAGTTAGTGTTGGTCCTCTAGAGAGTGACAATGGGGAGTTAATTGTAGATAAGAAGGAAATGGCAGAAGAAATGAACAAATATTTTGCTTCTGTATTCACTATAGAGAATACAAAAAACTTTCCAGTAATAGCTGCAAATCAGGAGGTGAAAGGGAAAGAGGAACTTGGTGAAATTACAATCACTAGGGAAACAGCACTGAGCAAACTGATGGGGCTGCGGGCTGACAAGTCCTGACGTACTACAGCCTTAAGAGATGGCTAATGAGGTAGTTGATGGGCTGGTGCTAATTTTCCAAAATTCACTAGATTCTGGAAAGGTTCCATCAGACTAGAAAGTAGCAAATATAACCCCTCTATTCAAAAAGGGAGGGAGGCTGAAAACAGGAAACTTTAGGCCAGTTAGCTTGACGTCTGGCAATGGGGAGGTTTAGAATTGGTCATTAAGGAGGTTATAGGTGGGCACTTAAAAAAGCTCAAGGTAATTGGGAAGAGTCAGCATGGTTTTGTGAAAGGGAAATCATGTTTAACCAATTTATTGGAGTTCTTTGAAGGAGTAACATGTTCTGTGGATAAAGGGGAGCCTGTAGACATACCGTACTTGGATTTCCAGAAGGCATTTGATAAGGTGACACATCAAAGGTTATTGTGGAAAATAAGAGCTAATGGTGTAGAGAATAACGTATTAGCATGGATAGAAGATTGGCTGGCAGAAAACTTTTTCTGACTGGCAGGATGTGACAAGTGGGAGTCCTGCAGGGGTCTGTGCTGAGGCCTCAACTTTTTACAATTTACATCCATGACTTTGAGGGAAGCGATGGCATGATAGCTAAATTTGCAGATGACACAGATAGGTAGGAAAGTAGGTTCTGAAGTGGACATGAGGAGGTTGCAGATGGATATAGATGGGTTGAGTGAGTGGGTAAATATCTGGCAAATGGAGTACAATGTGGGAAAATGTCTTCACTTTGGCACAAAGAATAAAAAGTAGTATTACTAAATGGAGAACAGCTGCATAATTGAGGTGCAGAGGGATCTAGGTGTTCTAGTACATGAGTCACGAAGTTAGTATGCAGGTACAGCAAGTAATCAAGGCGGCTAATGGAATGCTATCCTTTATTTTGAGAGGAATTGAACATAAGTTAGGATGTTATGCTTGTTATACAGGGCATTGGTGAGATTACATCTCGAAAGCTGTTGTAGTTTTGGTCTCCTTATTTAATGAATGATGTAAATGCATTGGAGGCGGCTCAGAGGAGGTTTACTAGATTGATACCTGGAATGTGCGGCTTGTCTTACAAGGAAAGGTTGGACAGACTGGACTTGTTTCCACTGGCATTTATAAGAGTGAGGGGTGATTTGATTGACGTATACAAGATCCTCAACAGCCTTGACAAGGTGAACGCGGAAAGGGTGTTTCTTCTTATGGGTGAGTCCAGAACTAGGGGGCACTATTTTGAAATTAGGGGTTACCCTTTTAGGACAGATGAGGAGAATTTTTTTCTCTCCTGGGGTTGTGCGGCTTTGGAACTCTCTGCCTCAGAAGGCGGCGGAGTCAGGGTCATTGAATATTTTTAAGGCAGAGGTAGATAGAATCTAAGGTTATCGGGGGGTAGACGGGAATGTGGAATTCGAAACATAAGCAGATCATCCATGATTTTATTGAATGGTGGAGCAGGCTCAAGGGGCTGAATGGTCTACCCCTGTTCCTATTTCTTATGCAACACAGCCTTCTGGACTCTCGCTCTTTGCTGCAGAGAACAGTGTCAATCCCCCTCACTATACTGTTGCCTACTACCACGACATTCCTATTTGCTCCCCCTGCTCGAACAGCTTCCTGTATCATGGTACCATGGTCAGCCTGCCAATCCACCTTGCAGACCTTGCTTTCGTGCACACAGGTCGTGAGCACCTCAAGCCTGTTTAACAAATGCAAAGTCTGATGTTCCTCCACTATCATCTGCTCGATCCGATTACCTGCCTCACTTAGTGTCACATCCTCGTGTCCCTCAGGGCTGAGCAAAACAGACGACCCTATTCTAAAAGGCGTGACTGTCTTCTGGAACAAAGTGTCCAGATATTTCTCCCCCTCCCTTACGTAGCCCAGAATCTGCAGTTCGGCTTCCAGATCAATCCTTATCTGGAATTCCTCTAGCTGCTTACACTTTCTTCAGATATGTTTGTCCTGGATTGCCTTGGCGCCCAAAACCCCACATTCCACAGCTGCAACATAACACCTGTCCTGCCATTGTTAGTTATATTATTTAATTACTCACTTTATTAACCAAATTAGAAAGACAGCAGCTCAGAATTGTGGCTTTGTATTATATTTAATGGAGTAAAAAGATTTACTTTGACATTTTTGAAATCTCTTAAGAGATATATTAACATTTAATTTAAGAGACAGACAGACTCAAATCATGATTTTACAGGTTATTACTCCTGTGGAATTGTGATTAACCCTTTTAGACCAGTCAATAGAAAGATAATTTATAAGTACAATTTGATCTTAAACAAGATAACGTTATTGAAGAGAAAGCAATAAGAGTGCATATTTCCTTTAACAAAAGAAATCGTTATTTGTGGAAGCTTTGCAGTTACCAAAATGCAATTAGTTAAAATTCTAATTTTGAAAAATACAGTATTTATAATAAAAACAGAAAATGGTGGAAACTCTCAGGTCTGTCAGCATTTATGGACAAGGGAGATGGAGTTGACATTTCGGGTCGTGACCTTTTCATTAGAAGTCTGATGAAAGGTCATGACCTGAAAAGTTAACTCTTGTTTCTCTCTCTACAGATGCTGACAGACCTGCTGAGTTTTATCAGCACTTTCTGCTTTTATCTCATAATTCCAGCATCCACAATATTTTGCTTTTCTTTGCAATATTTTGTAATGATTGTTAATACAATCAGTGGTTTGCATATTTAGTTGACAGACAAAAAAAATCTATTGCAGGACTATCCAAAATAATTCACCATTTTAAATACCTTCCATAACACCCTCTAAATTCTATTTAAATAGTACCATTTAAATGTTTGATGCAAAAACAGAATTGTGCCTTAAAGTCCAACACTAGTAACTCTTCCACAGGTAATGTATAAAACAATTTTAAAATGGAGTCAACGACTGCAGCAATCATTAGGCAATATGCAGGCCATTAAAAATAAATGAAATCCATTAACAAGGTTATCATCAACAGCAACATAACACGACAGAGATCCACTGTGCTTTATCAGACTGGTAGGACAGGCTTGCAATTGTCCACATAACAAAGTTTTGATCTCAGCTGCTGTCCTTGTTAAGGAAAGAGGGAAGAAACTAAGCAGAGCAAAGGAAAAGAAAAGCATCACCGCTACCCCTAGGATGCCACTCTTACACTTCCTCAGTGATCAAAAGCATTAGTAAAGAAGTGGCAGCACTGCACCTGTCCAAGCAAGGCAATGCTTTGTGGCATGGGAGAAAAGAAACATATCATTTTAAATTTTGTTTAAACTGCACCAAAAAAGGGAACTGTGTCAGGAGCTATTGCTGTTACTCCAGCAAGAGCAAAGAGTGAAGGTCTCAGAGATCAGCTGGCCACTTGTTTTATTTTGTGTTGCTAACAAAAGGCTGAATTCAGTATCACAATGTGTGCGCAATCTCTGTTTTTAACTCAGTTAGATTTGGTTCATTAACCTGAACATTCACAATACAATTATTTTCATGATTTTTTTGAAAGAAAATACAACAGAGATAATACAAACCATGATTTTTCACGTGCTTTCTATCATCCAGATCTTAGGCACTATTTCTCTTCCGACATTCACAATAATTGTGTTTTTCTAATTTACAAAAAATATATACTAGTGTCCCTACAGCAATATGTATCCATTATATCTATATCATACAATTCAAAGCAAAGGACAACTGTACTTATAAATGATTCATACAGTATGCTGTGGGCAAATACTGCTAGAAACAAGACACCAGCTTTACAGGTGGGTGTGAAATTAAAACTTCCAAGAAACTGTCAACAGAATATTTCAAGATACTTCTTACACTATGTAGGCTAGCTTAATGGAATACTGTCACAAGGACAAAATTCTAAATCCGCATCAGCCTACAGAGTATTTCATTCTAAGAGGGGAGGGGAAAGGAGGAATTACAGAAAATTGAACTCTCATACTATTTTAAAAGATTCATAGCAAAGTCTGTTTACAGTGCAGATTCTTGATTTTCTGTTATGTGGACTTCCATCTTTATTCACTTCAAAAGTAAGTTTAAAAATAAAATTAGAACGTGAGAATTGCACATGAAGTAAACGAACAGTGTTATCTCTGGTAGCCCAATTACCAACTCAAGCCATCCGTGACACTTCTTCCTTCACTATCCTTGGACCACACCATGTGCAGAATTCAGTCAGTGTCACAAAGTGAACTTCACAGTAAAATACCGGCTTGCATTGCACAAAAAACTTCATTCCATCTTTGACATTTCATATTTGGTTGTCATTATTTCCTAATTTGGAAAGAAAGAGCAAAATTAAAATTAATACTGCTTTGATTTAGTATACTTCTTACCAATGCCATTTCTACTTTCATACATAACTAATGGGGCACCAAGCTCTGGAATTCCCTCCCTACACCTCTCTGCCTCGCTTTCCTCCTTTAAGACACTTCTTGAAATCTACCTCTTTTGGCCAAGCTTTTGGTCACCTGACCTAATATTGCCTTATACCGCTCGGTGTCATACTTTGTTTTATAATGCTTCTTTGGAACACATTGGGATGTTTCATTACATTAAAGGCACAATAGGCGGGATTTTACGGTCCAACCAAAGTCAATGGGCTTTTGAATGGCTCGTTGCATTTACAGCTCCACCCCTGCCGCGACTGGGCCGTAAAATTCCACCCTACATAAATATAGGTTGTTGCTGTTTTAGTCACTTATGTTATGTTCTTCTCAATTGTGACACATGCCACCTCCACAAATACTACCATCCCACAACATACTGCAGGGTACACTCATCAAATAACACTGGTTAATCCACATGAAAATCTTAGCCAAGAAATTCAACTAGGTTCTTGCTCATACACAGAACATCAAGAGACCAACTGGGACCCTATAAGTATGGAACTGCCCAAAACTCAGTACAGAGTACAATCTGCAGAAAATATTGCCAAGTTTATTACAGCCTGACCTCCCTCAGCAGTAACATAAGTACATAATGCTGACATAATTAGAGCTACTGGCAGCTGAGATCTCAGCTGTACAGATCAGATAAACAACAAACCAAGTGGCAATTAAACAATATTTTATTGTAAGATGGGGAAGGAGAGAGAAAACTGCTTGCGAATCAACTTTAATTAACAATGTTCTAGGAGGAGTCTACTTACTTCATCTGAATCCAGCAACATAGGGAGTGCACTGAAACAAAAAATGCAAGTTACATTAGCTATAGTCATGCTAGGTCAAGGGAAATGGAATATATTGTGATAGCAGAGCAACAATCCCTCTAAATTTCTTTGTTGTGCTCAGTCTATTCATTTTAATACATGGTACTTTTAAAATTTTTTGGGTAGCCATGGAGATATGGCATGTTAAAGGGGTCAGCATGCAAGCATGGTAACTTCACCACTGGTGCGCAGAGGGAACATTGCAGTAACTGCAATTAAATAGCAAGCACATTTGGGAGAATCTGCCATTTGTTTAAGGTTGGCCGGGAGCTAAGTTTATCAGAAATATATGAAAAGATGTACAAAACTAATGTTCAGGTACACAACTGTGCTGTTAAATTACTAAATTTTAAATTACTAAATGCACTTTGGCAGGAATAGAGGAGCTGAATATTATTTAAATGGAGAAAAACTTCAGAAAGCTGCAGCACAGAGGGATTTGGGAGTCCTTGTGCATGAATCACAAAAAGCTAACATACAGGTTCAGCAGGTAATAGGGAAGGCAAATGGAATGTTGGCCTTTATTTCAAAGGGAATGGAGTATAAAAATAGGGAAGTCTTGCTATTACTATACAAGGCATTAGTTAGACTACACCTAGAATACTGTGAACAGTTTTGGTCCCCTTATCTAAGGAAAGATATACTGGCATTGGAGGCAGTCCAGAGAAGGTTCACTAGGTTGATCACGGGAATGGAGGGATTTTCTTATGAGGAGAGGTTGAGTAGGTTGGGTCTGTACTCACTGGAGTTTAGAAGAATGAGAGGTGACCTGATTGAAACATATAACATTCTTAGGGGGCTTGACAGGGTAGATGCTGAGAGGTTGTTTCCCCTTGTGTGAGAGACTAGGACCAGAGGGCATAACTTCAGTAAACCTATTTAAAACAGAGATGAGGAGGAATTTCTTCTCTCAGAGGGTAGTGAATCTGTGGAATTCTTTACCGCAGAGGGCTGTAAAGCTGGGTCGTTAAGTATATTCAAGGCTGAGATAGACAGATTTTTAATCAGTAAGGAAATCAAGGATTATGGGGAAAAGGCAGGATAGTGGAGTTGAGGATTATCAGGTCAGCCATGATCTCACTGAATGGCAGAGCAGACTTGATGGGCCGAATGGCCTACTTATGCTCCTACAGGTAGATTTTCCGTACCTGCCCACCACCGTGATCTTTTGGTCCCGCTGCAAGTCAATAGACTTCTAGCTGGGGTGCTGCCTCGCCCATGGCGGGTCCCGCCCTCGATGGGGCCAGAAAATCCCAGCCTATGTTTTATGGTCTAAATAAGTCACAATGTTTTCATGCTGAAGGTGAGAAGAAGCGAGGTGTTTGTTCATTAAGACAAATGACAATATAAGAAACACAAGAAAAAAAATGAACCCAGGAAGGTGTTGTAAAGAATAATTAGAAGTTAAAACTTTGGAAAATGGGTCACAAATGGATCAAACAAATCACCTTAGGACACAATTGTGCACTTTTTTCTGTTAAAGTTGTTGAAAAACAGCAGTGGCTAAGGCAAGAGAGTGTTAATAGTATGTTCATTATATTTGTAAGGTATACAGGTGAAGGGCATTGTTTAATTAAGTATTTTGAGCACATATTAATCGGGGACAGCTGAGGCACGGAGTGAGAGGAGAGCTATGAGACTGAACAAAGTCAACTAACTCTCAATAAAGAAAAGCTGTCTGTCTCGGTTTCTGCTTCACCAACCTGCTTGGGTTCTGCTGGCAGGGAGCAGGTTGTGTTCTGAGATTTAGAAAATGAGGCAAGGCATGAAGGGACTGGGAGGCACAAAGAGCAAAACCAAATGTAACAAAAATAAAATACTCAAAGCAAAGATTAGATCAGAAAGGGTCTCTTTAGAGATTTAATAAAATGCTGATAATTACACGTCTGTAATTGAAGGGATGTTCTCTTCCACCCACTTTAAATCTTCATCCTATTAAAAAAAGCACATATCAAACCAAGTCCTGAAAAAGTGTAAAAATCCGTACAAATTTAAAAATACACGTGTTTTGGAAAAGATAATGAATGATTTGTCACACAAGATGGGCTGGAAAAGTCTTCTCGGGACAATTTTGATCATGCATCGCAAATACAGAAAAAATAAGATTAAGGCAAGAGAACAAGAAAAACCCTGGGCAAGGAAAGGAATCAGTCTATCAAACCCACTCGCCCAGAGTTCACATGTAATTGTATCTTAGACTTCACCCCCAAATCACCTACTGATCTCCTGCTTCATTTAAAGAAGGGGATAGGTATACTTAAGGAGAAAGCAGTTGCAAAGTTATGGGGAAACATTGAGGGAGGGGCACTCTTTTAAAGAGTTGGTTTAGGAAAAAGTAGTCTCCAGTGCTGCCAGATTCCATGATTCAGGTGACATTAATATCCTTTTATCAGATGAGGGTGTCGCTAGCAAGGCCAACATTAGTTGCTCATGTCTTTGAAAAGATGGTGGTGAGTCACCTTCTTGAACCACTGCAGTTCATACGGTTTGGTACCCAGTGCTGTTAGAAAGGGAGTTCCACGTTTTAGACCTATTGACAGTGGAGAAATGGTCTCACAGTTGCAAGTCAGGATGGTGTGTGGCTTTATTTGGTATTTTGTAAACATAAAAAAACATCCCAAGGGGTAAAACAGAAATGTATGAGAGACAAATAGGGAGGAGATATTGGGTAGATATTAGGTGATTAAATGCTTGATCAAAAAGGTGAGTTTTAAGCAGCATTTTAAAAAGGAGAAATACAAAGAGATGGAGAAGTTTAGGGAAGGAATTCCAGACCTGAGGGCCAAGATGGCTGAATGCATGACCATCATTGGTAGACTATCGAAGGAATTGGGAACACACAGCCACATTTGGAGTAATGCAGAGTTGGAGGGTTGCAGGGCTGGAGGAGGCTACAGAGATAGGGAGGGGTAGGAGACCATGGAGGAATTTAAATACAATGGCCCCAATTCACAGTGGTAATGATGAAAAACCATCAGCATTTGCCATCATTACTCGACTGAAACTGACAGCAAGTTCTGGAGTCTGCACATGTGCAGAATAATGCAGAAATCTAGAAGTTGCTGTCAGTGATTCTACGATTCTCCAGAAGGTATGTTGTTTAGGCAACCTTCCCCCTCACCCTCACCCCAAGTTAAATCAATGGAAAATCAACTGAATTGATAAAAGCTTCCACTATTACGCTGTTAGTCTTACCTTGAAAAAGTAAACATCCAGTTACATCTCATTCAAAAAAGGTGCAAAACAGTGTACTGCAAAATACCCTCACTGGACCAGAGAAGCTACTTATACAATTGTGGGACGTCAAGTATTTCCTTAATGGTAAAAGAAATTTTTAAAAGTCTTTTAAGTTTATTTAACTTTCAGTTTCTCTCCTAATCCAATCAGAGTTTATTTTGCTATCTGAAAATTTAAAAGTGAAGGATATTAAGTGCTTTTAACTACCTGGTTTGCTTTTTGTGAATACTTCACTCTGGTCAGCTTGCTAACAACATTGCTGCTGTACATCAAGACATCCCCATAACTTGGCCCATATTTAAACCTTCATTAGGAGAGGGAAAAATCATGCTACAGAGACAGATCTTTGTTGGAAGCTTTCTTTGAAGTCACTGGTGAGCTCCACTGCTTCGTTGCTGACCATAAAGTCTAGCCCATTAATATGCACATACATCTAGACTTTTGAAAAATTAACTGTTCAACATTTTGACGTTATTTCAAGCCTATCCAAGATCAATACTTTACATCTGCATGTTTACATGTATTGATTCCATATCACGAATAACATGCAAAAATACTTCTCACCATATTGGAGCCTGGTTTTGCTGTGCCATTAATCCCCACTTTGGATGTCCTTGCCTTTATTCCATCAGCTTTAGAGTACACAACAAAAATGGTTTGATTGAGTGATACAGACTGTTGCAGTAAAGATTAAAAAATTACAGAAACAAAAATACAGACAATGAGTTGGCTCATTGGAAAAGGTCAACTCATATGTCAAGTTTAGAAAATTCACACTAATACAGAACAAACTCGAATACAGTTTATCTCTACACTTTTTCACTGTGCTAAACAATCTTTTGAGAAACCGTGACTAATTTTTACTACGCTATTTGTAGGATCTCACTGTGCCTACAATTCAACTCCATGCAAATTTAATGTAAATGAATTAAGTCGAAACTCTAGAAATGCAAGCATAATATGTATTTATATACATACCAAAGTTTACTCCAACCAGTTCATTCATTTCATCATCTGGGTCATCAATAAGAGGTGTAAATGCATATCTGAAGTTAAAAAACACCCAAGGGAGAGATAGAATCAGAAAATGTATACCGATAATTTAAAAAAAAATAAAATCTCCCCTCCTGCACTTCTGAAAGTAATGATTCATGCTGCCAGCAACCTCAATATATCTCCCAAGCAACACTTTAGGTCTGAGCTCAGACACCATTCAAGGCAAGGCATTACAACTCAACCTCGCCAGATAGAAGCAAAATGCAGCACTCTTATACCACAATGGGTCTAAAGCTGCTATTTTAACACAGAACAGGAATCACACCTGTCACTGCCCCCTACCCCCCCACAGTGTAAAATCTAGTAACATACCAAGTGATGTTTTTATCATCCAGATTATTTGAGACTTAAGCATTCAGCTTTTACAACAGGACTGGTTTAATCATGCGACTCAAGCTACATTAAAAATTATTAGTTTTGAAACCCAAGGAATCTGAAATACCTCTTTTACTTGTTTTAAAAAGAAACATAAGGAAACGTGAATTAAATGTAAAATCGGAAGAATTGTGCATTTTAAGTTAACACCATTATTTCAGATTAATTTTAATGCAGAAATGCTAAGACATTCTCTGAAGGACTCTAATAATCAGAATTACACTTCATGCAGTGGTGAAGCCATACTACATGATTAAAACAAGTCACTGGGGAAGTTCAATCAACTTTCAGATACTTATTAAAACAGTCAAGAAATTTAGTCTAGGTCTTTTCTGTGGACTTTTGAAGCATGAGAAAGAATTTTTGTGTGCTTTCTTTCGGCACCTTTACTCCGTTTCCATCTAATTAGAAAAAAAGGAAGTTGAGTCATAAGGAACATAGGAGTAGGAGTAGGCTATTCTGTCCTTCAAGTCTGCTCCTCCATTCAATAAGATCATGGTTGATTCTGGTTGTGGTCTCAACTCCACTTTCCTGTCTGCTCCCCATCACCCTCAACTCTCTTGTCTATCAAAAATCTGTCGAACTCTGCCTTGAATAAATTCAATTACCCAGCCTCCAGTGCTTTCTAGGGAAGAGAATTCCACAGACTAAGTCACATTGAGGGGGGAAAAAAATCTCATCTCCGTCTTAAGCAGTAGACCTCTTACTCCTAAACTGTGTCCCTGGTTCTCATCTCTCCCACAAGTGGAAATGTACTCCCGATATCTACCCAATCAAGTCCCCTCATGATTTTAAGTTTCAATAAGACCACCTCTCACTCCTCTAAACCCCAATGGGTATAGGTCCAATTTGTTCAATCTTTCTTCACAAGATAAGTCCCTTATCCCAGTTGAAAGAACCTTCTCATAATTGTGTTACAAGCAGTTCAATCTTTTCTCAGATAAAGAGACCAAAACTGTACACAGTATTCTAAATGCAGTCTCACCAAGGCCCTGTACAGCTACAGTAAAACTTCCCTACTTTTATATTCCATTTCCCTTGCAATAAATGCCAAAATTCCATTTGCCTTCTTAATCACTTGCTGTACCTGCATACTAACTTTTTGTGATTCGTGTACCAAGATACCAGATCCCTCTATCCCACCGAGTTCTGCAATCTCTCTCCATTTAAATAACATATTGGTTTTCTATTCTTCCTGCCAAAGTGGACAAGTTCACATTTTCCCACATTATACTCCATCTACCCATTTTTTGCACATTCATTTAACCTGTCCACGTCCCTTTGCAGACTCCCCCCCTCTTCTTGACAACTTGGCTTTCCTGCCTATCTTGGTGTAATCCACAAATTTAGCTACCATACATTCGGTCCCTTCATCCAAATCATTGATGTAGATTGGACTGCAACAGTTCAAGGCGGCAGCTAACCACCACCTTCTCAAGGGCAATTAGGGACAGGCAATAAATGCTGGCTTAGCCAAAAATGCCCACACCGCATGATGATAAAAAAGATTGTAAACAGTGAGCCCCCAGCACTGATCCCTATGGCATTCCACTTGCTACAGCTTGCCAACCCTAAAAATCATCTCGGTTGCCCAGCTATCACTTAAGTGGTAACATGAAAAGAGATTCAAAACAAATTGCCTGTCAAAAACTCCAGAATGGCAATACAACTAAAGGAAGTCAAGGGGGAAAAGAGAGAAACTCAAGCAATAAATATTTCAAAATGCATTAAGAATTAGAAACTTATACCTCTGATTATTTGCTGATGGTCTCCAGAGGAACATTATGACTAAGAGAATGACAGAAAAAAGAAGTCTCCAGAAAGCATCATCAACCCAGAGCTCCATCCAATCCTGGTAATTTTTGAAAGACAGATAAAAGTGGCTCAAATTTCATATCAATTTAGACAAATTGGAAGTTTGAATAAGGAACACAGTCAAATTACTTCAATTGTGGATGACTGCCAACAAATTTCTAACAAATGTAGTAAAACTCTATCTTCACGGAGACTTTAATGCAGTCCAGTGACAGCAAGTCTGATTTTGGAAAGTGTTTACAATTTCACATTTACTTTGAAATTTCCTAAACTAAACCTGGTTTTGTGATCACACTATAATCCCATTGATAGAACAACTCAATTTTAGATCCCTATCCTTCACATCGTGTCTGACTGAGAGCAACTAGGCAACCTGCTTCCAAGCCTCCACTCTGAAGAAATAGACTCATAGGCGTTTACAGCACAGGAGGAGCCCAGTTGGCCCATCGTGTCTGTGCCGGTCCACAAAGATCTGACTACACCAATCCCATTTTCCAGCGCTCGGCCCCTAGTTAAAACACAAACTAAGGTCATCCCAGGTTCGATCCCAGTATTTGCAGAGTTAGCTGACTCCAACCAAGTTTGACCTAGTTCAGGCAGGAGAAAATGGGCATGGTTTCTATTCTTGATTATTGTATACTGGTATTGTATTCCATTTGGACATTTGACAAGTCCAGAATTAGGATCTCGCCAATAGTTACCGTCATTTAACAGACGATAAGTAATCTTTATTCCCTCCCCCTCCCTGGAACCTGTGTGCAAGGAAATTAATAGTTTAATTCAATTAATGTTAAGGGACATAGTCCATAGCTTTATCAGGGCATACATGTCAAAATAAGCAGTTGTACTAGTTGTTCTTCCTTCTGCCAACTCTCAAGAAGAGAGTTGCTTGACTGTTTGCTTGGGGGTTGTTGGGGTGGTGGTGGGCAGGGGGACAGAGCAGAGTCGTGATTTTCAGGGCTAAATAGTTAATCGTATCAGATATTGATACTGATATTTAAGGCAGAGAAAGCACTGGAACACTAATTCTACTTCCGGATCATTAACATCTGAGCGAGATCATAAATCTAATACCTTCTATTGCAAATTGTTAAGACTAGTTTTGATTACACTCAGCCTTAAGTGGGCTCCACAACATTTTGAAAATGGGATTGGTAAAACATGCATTCCATCTAACGTGTAGCATTTTGGATAGGTCTGACAGAGAACGGCAAAAAAATAATTTAAATAAATAAAATCTTTTAAATAACTTACTGACTGGCATGCTGTCAATGTGAACTTTTTGGTTGTCCATACCATAAATCCAACTGATGCTAGAAAATTAAGATAATTTCTTTAATACACAAAGGAAGCCTTAACAGTTCAATTCACTTGAGGAACCTGAATGCACCAAAAAATGACTTACCTATTATTGCCAAAATTAACGTATTGGTAAAATGTCTGTATAGTGATAGCTTCACTGCATTTTTCCTTAATTTTAGAGTCTTAATTGTTTGAGCTAAGCTGACAAATATGTAACAAAAGTTAAGGAAAATGGCTGCAATAACCATAAGTTGAAAAAAATAGTTTTAAAGGACTATATTGCCACATGCATCAGAAAAATGCTCATTCATGAAAATATTCAAATTCAAGCCACCTAGTTCATTCCCAACACTCCGTTATGATCCCAGTGGAGAAACTGTAAACCAAAACAATCAAATTTATTGAATGACCCCCCTCCCCCCAATTGAAGAAATTACCAACAAGCTTCCACTTTTTGTAGCTTTTACTTTAACACAAATCAGAACCAATGCAAATTAAACACAAATTAACAGGCAAATGATACTTCAAATAAGAAGGTAAATTTCACTTTAAGTAGTTGATATGACAAAGATACATCTTAAGCAGCCACAAGCACCCACATCATTCCCTGGACAAATGCGGCACTAAGTAGCTATACAGTTCCACAATATGCTATTCTTTATTTACATAGGATAGGCCATGAGTCCTATCCAACAATAGCTTTGAGATTCACAATGCAATCATCAGCAAGGCACACTTCTACGAACTCTCTCCCTCAGGTCACAACAGTCCTGATTGGTTAACTTTCCAGAGTTTCTTTCCAACTTCTGAAAATAAATTGACCTCTTCCTGAAAGTGATTTGTTTCTTCTCAAAAATTCTTTGCATTCCTCTTTCTGTCTCTGTCTGCTTTCTCCTTGTGTCTGCATTTGTGTGCTGATCACCTTCACCCTCCAGCTCCTCTGCTTGTAGCTCTTTGTGCCTGTAAGCCACACGGCCTCTTTCTTGACTTCCTTTCTGTTGGTACTGCTTCCAGGTGAATGGTCTCCAAGTCACATTTTCTTAGTATCCAAGAAATCACAATTGATTCCTTTACAATTGATGCAAAGTCCTTTCCATACATTCTTAAAAGCAATTACAGATTCCAAAGACCTTTTAAAAGAAATTACAAATTTTCCTAACTGTACTGCTTCTGTGTCAAAGGTCATCAACACCTCTCTCAGCCATTCCAATTTTCCCTTCCACTCTTGAACAATTGAAATCTAATTCCTCAGGCACCAGCAGCCCTCCTGTACTTCACACAGAAACAGAGAGCACTAAAGCTATAAAATAATGGGAGCCATCATAACCAAGCCTAATTCTTATCCTCACCAGTCGTTCACACATGATTTGACATTTTATTTCCTTTCCTGGCGGGGGATATCAAGGTTCAACTGAAGCACCTCTCGTGTCATCTAAGTTAAGGTTGGCTAACTCAAGACAAATCAGGGATCAAATTAAGATGTGATTGGTTTAAATGGTTCAGTAGATTTATCTTCTGAACTATCTGAACCCTCTTCTCTCACCACACTGTTTTTTTGTTGGTTCTTTTGGGCTCCAAATTCTGGTTTGATTTTATTTTCCTTAACTTTCACCAAAGTTCTCCATCCCTTTTTTGACTTGTCCTTCTCTTACCATTTATGTAGTCATCATATCCTTTGATGGTACTTGTTCTAAAAGATGAATAAATAGAATCTGAAGCTAACTCCTTCCAAATTTACAGGTAAATCAGAGTATGGACCGCTACTGGGTAGGTACCTTGCACCGTAATAAGTTGTAAGAATTCAGTAGAGGAAGCAATGACCAAGCTAGCATGGGTGTAAAGAAAAAACAGCAAACCTACTTTTCTGCAATTTTTACTTTTGCTCAACTATATGCAATGATCTCTTCAGGAATCTCTCATCAGTAATGCTCCAGTCAGTTGAAAGGAAGAGCACCAAAGCCTTTTGGACCACTCACACTTCCATCTAACAAAGCACCTCAGCCTTGCTTATCATCTCAGTTTGACAATGCAGCTAACATCAAGAATTCATATCATAGCCACAGACTACGCTAATGGCAGAGCACTATCCACAAGAAGCGGGAGTCTTCAAATCTGAACTATTGAAGGTAACTGACTTTTCCAATTTATTTTGAACCAGCCTATTACAGACACCCACCCACCCCAGCCTCAACTTCAGAGGGGCTCAATGATTAACTTCATAAGTGTAGAATGAATTTGCAATGTAGTTTTCTTTAAATAAATAAAACCACTTGCAACAAATTAAAACAAAGTAAGGAATTTTTTTCTATAAATACAAAATGAAAGTGTTGAAGATAACGGTGCTGACGTTAAAGAGACAAGAGAGCGCTTGTGGCTGATACTGCTGTACAAGAATCAGGGTAAGGAATCAAACCGCACTTTGAACTTATCCTTAATGCTACAGTGCTTTTGAAACCATCCTCCCTGCCATGTGATATTAGAAATCGGCCAGGATATGGCTTGGGTCCAATTGTTGGAATTACTTGTGCTACTCAGCAGCAGGCATGTAACAAATTGCTTTACAACTCCTAACTGCTTTCAATATATTAAATAGGTCACTTTATTACCTGGCAAGCAATTTTATCATACGGCAATGTTATTGTTGAAATCCACTTGTAATTTGTAGTCCCTTTGTATCTCCATGTATGGTGGTCACGAATGGATAATGCAAGGTGGTGGATTGAATACTTGGCCCAAGTTACTAACATTTCGGTAAGTGAATCCCCATTCAAAAGAAGGAAGTATCATTGGTGTAAGGAATCCAGACTTAGCTTAGGAAAGCTACAAAAATATTATTGTTCTGCACCATCCTGTGGTGTCTACCCAAGAAGAATTCTGCATACCGTGAAGTTGAACGATGCCTTTCTTAGTTTCTCGAACTACCATCAGTTGCTCAAACTAAAAAAAAACCTACATCGATATGACATCATAAATCATTTCACACCCAATGATTTATTTTTTGAAATGCAGTGACTTCCTATCTGGATAAATGCAGTAGTCAGTTTGTACACACACACAGTCTAATGGACAGTTAATAAGGTGAATGAACCTGCTAATCTCTTTTTTGTTGGTGGTGGTTGGGGAAAATGTGGCCAGCACACTGGGAGAATTATGCTGCAATCTTGCGGACTACCTGAACAGATACACATACAAATAGTTGCTTGGTAGTACAGACCTTGAGTATTGCTGAAAAAAAGACATGCTGTCAAAGCTTTTCATCTTGCACTCATCAGGACAGATTTGCAAGAATACCAATTGTAAACGGAAAAACAATTTATACTGCATGAGAAGAGAGTGCTGATTGATTGGAAAGTGGACTCTAATAGAGGCACTGCCGTGGAAAATGCACCAAGGGACAGTTAACTGCTAAGCTTTTGTTTAAATTCAAAACAGGCGGATGGGTCTGATTGGTCAAAGCATTGTCACGAGGAATGAACCAAGGAATGTCTGTCCAAGCTTTTGTTGAAAAGGTGCAATGTGTGGAATTGCTCCTTCTGCCTGCAAAGGACAGGGCCCCAAGTATGAATATATGTAACTTCTAGCACATGTAAGTGAACTACACCATGAGCCTGATAATCTTAAATTGGTTGTCAGTGTTATTCCTAGGAAAATCAGGATTGTTTAGCAAGTGCTGTTTAATCACAGAATCACATCTATTGTTGGACACAATATTTAGAGTTTTGCAAGCATGGGCTGGTTGGGTACGGTCAGCACCTTGCCTGCTGCGAACAGCCAAAGGTGTGCGCTCTTTTATAATGACCTGCCAGTCACTGGGATGTAGAGCCTACATACCTGGCATCACACTGGCACTGAAATTCATACACCATGTTACATCTGTGTTAAGTAAGGCAAAAAGGATTCCAGTTTCATTTCGGTTATGTGTGCCTGGAAGTCTGGATCGACTCCTAACTGAAAAGTCAGGTCTTTTGGGTTTGTTTGTATATATACATTTTAATGATGTTTTACAACTCCTGAAGGTAAAGAGATAGGTTAACAGTTTAGTGACTGTGGGGAGGAAAACACAAAGTGGAAAAAAACTTTACTGTTATACAGCGACAGTGATCCCATGACACAGCCAAAGAAAAGAGAGTTCAGTGCGTGTCAGAGTGAAGACAGGGATTTTTCAGGTCTCTGAGAAGAAAACATTACAAGGCTGCTGGGACAGTGGTTGTATGAATAGTCAGTCATAGAACTCAGTAAAGTGATCAGTTTAGCAAAGGTGCTACTGGAAGACTGAGTTTAGTGTGTGGTTTTTGGGTGTCTTGGGAGAGATACAAGTTGAGTGAAAAGCCTTGAGTGAATGCTCAGGAATTCACCAGAAGAAAACCGTTTGCAAGTGTGCCAGCCCTAAGCGAGAAGACTTTGTGTGTCAAGCTAGTGGTAACTCTTCACTGGTTTGTGTGTCTGTAAAGATATTGCTGGGGTAAAGGAATAGCATGAATTTGAAGGGCTTCTTGATCAGCTGCAGTCCATGTAGTGCAAGTACACCCACAGTGCTGTTTGGGAGGCAGTTCCTGGATTTTAACCAGTGACAGTGAAAGAACGGCAATATGTTTCCAAGTCAGGATAGTGGGTGGAAGAGGGGAACTTCCAGGTGGTGGTGTTCCCATGTGTCTGCTGTCCTTGTCCTTCTACATGGTAGTGGTCGTAGGTTTGGAAGGTGCTAAGGAGACTTGGTGAGTTCCTGCAGTGCATCTTGTAGATAGTACACATTACTGTCAGTGTGCGTCGGTGGTGGAGGGAGTGAATGTTTGTGGGTGGGGTGCCAATCAAGCAGGCTGCTTTGTCTTGGATGGTCTCAAGCTTCTTGAGTGTTGTTGGAGCTGTATTCATCCAGGCAAGTGAAGAGTATTCCCATCACACTCCTAACTTGTGCTTTGGTAGACATGCTTTGGGGAGTCAGGAGGTGGGGAATTCAGCGATGGTAGTGTCATTGAATGTCAAGGGCAGATGGTTAGATTCGCTCTTGATGGTGCCTAGGTCGATGCTAGGCGGTCCATCAAGTTTTATTCCTTTTAGCCTTTTTAGCAGTTTAATACGACTGAGTGGCTTGCTAGGCCATTTCAGAGGGCATTTAAGAGTTAACCACATTGCTGAGGGTCTGGAATCACATGTATGCCAGACCAGATCAGGACGGCAGATTTCCTTCCAAGATATTTTACTTTTTACAACAATCGACAATGATTTCATGGTCATCATTAGACTTTTAATTCCACATTTTTATTGGATTCAAATTTCACCATCTGCCATGGTGGGATTTGAACCCGGGTCCCCGGGGCATTATTCTGAGTCTCTGGATTACTAGTCCAGTGACAATGCCACTATACCACTGCCTGGTATAATATAGTTCATTTTTTCTTGTTTAATAAATATTTTATTCTTTGTGATAAAAGTTCATCAGCACAATCCTGTGAATCTGTTAGTAACTTTCCACCACGGTTTCAAAAAAAAAAATTAGGATCCATCAAGCCTGGTTTCACTCTGGGATCTGACATGTCCGGTATTATCAGCTGGGGTCGTAACAATACTAACAGCAAGAAACAGCTAGCCATTTCACGCTGCTACAATGCAGTAGCAACACGAATGATATTCTCCACTAGCAGGATGCTGCCATCAAGCCAAAAAGACTTTCTGCCTATCACGTAAATGAGTAATGTGGTATAATTTCAGTGCCAGTGTGATGCCAGGTATGTAGGCCACACGTCCCAACAACTGGTGATTGTTCACAACAGCCAAAGTACTGACCATACCCAACCCAGCCCCTGCTTGCAAAACTCAAAACATAGTGCCCAACATTAAATGTGATTCTGCGATTGGACAGCTCTTGCTAAACAATCCTGATTGCGCTAAGAATTACACTGACAACCAATTTAGGATTCAGTCGGGCTTGCAGTATGGCACATAACATGTGGCATGCTAGAAGCTACATATATTCACATGGCCCCATCCTTTGCGGACAGAAGGAGCATGTCCATGCATTGCACTCTTTTCAATTAAACAAAAGCTTTGGGGACAGCCATTCCCTGGTTCATTCCCCATGGCAATGCCTTGCCCAGAGTCGACCTGCCTGGTGTGAATTTAAACAAAAGCTTGACAGTTAACTGTTCCCTGGTGCATTCTCCCTGGCAATGTCTCTACCAATCAGAGTCCACTTGCCAAGCAATCAGCACACTCTTCTCATGTAGTATAAATTGTTGTTCACTTTACAATTGGTATTCTTGCAAATCTGTCCTGATGAGTGCAAATCTGTCCTGATGAGTGCAAGACGAAAAGCTTCAACTGGCTTTTCTCCCAGCAAGATACACATACATGCAAGGATGTCTCATCGAACACAGCCATTCTCTCAGCACTGCACACTTATCCTAGATTATGCACTCCAGGAGTGGTAAGTTAGCCCTTTATTCAGTGGCATTACTGTTATCAACATAGCCAAATTGACACAAGTGTCTAAAATAATTACATGAAACAAAAGCAAAGAATTTTAGAACATAATTAACACAATGTATCTTGTTGGGTGATTAGCAGACACAAATTAGATCCTGCCTTTTGAGGAAAAAATATATTTTATACAGATTAGATTGAAGCAAGTTTAGCTTGAGAATCAATTTAGAAAGCAGTGAGAACAGTCTGACGCTAGTGTGAATTTTAGATTTTTAGAGTGAAAAACAGAGGTGAAGTCAACACACTAGACTGGATGCAGTGTTTATGATTAAAGGATATCCACCAGCACAAGCCAGAATCAAGCAAAGCCAATGGGATATTGGCTAAAAGCTCAAAATCAGATTTCTTTTCCTAGAAAGTTAAAATGTTAAACAATTCCAGTTAGAGAAAGAAAGAAAGCAAACAGTTTAAAGCCAAAAGCAGAAGTTCACAATCAATAACAAGCCAACTGGTTGATATGACAGATTGACAGAGAGGATTCTTTCTAGACAGGTTTGCTGAAAGAAAGTCCATTGTGTAACAGCAGAACAAGCAAACTGCAGTAAAAGCAGCAGCCCAAGATTTTACTTGCACAATATACTATTGATCAAATAGCAGGTCTTATCCAGGGTTGTCCATAAGCAAAATTATGCATCAAACAGCTTTTATAATTCTAGCCCACATGGTCTAGGATCAGTCCTGTCCCCAAAGTAAAACTATTTTGAATTAGGTGGTATAGGTCATGGACATGCTGCTGGCCCAAACTTATTTTAGTACTCTCGTACGTCTGGTGGGTCTTACTTCAGGTGATATTGCAGTTTCTGGCTAACCATCAAATTCTCAATCTACTGGAGTTAACAAAATTTTCTGATAAAAAATGCTACGAAGCACACAGGAACTAGGTCACTAAATTTTCAAATATAAAAGATGGAACAAAAGTTGAAAATGTTTTAATAATTTCTACAGGCTCAGAAAAATGAAAATCACAAAATATTCTGGATGTTGCTATATATTGAGCTTGGAGAAGGACTATAGTTCATGGCTGTACATAGTGACACCATGATTCTTGGCCAGAATGGAGATGATTGGATAAATCCTGCCAGGAGACCACACTGCTATGTGATTTTACACACACAATTTGTATTATATAACTACATTTTACTGGTGAAATAATCAATTTCTAAGATGCAACTATCCTCCACTCACTGCTTTTTGGTGAAAATACCCACCATGTTTATCATCGGGAGAAGTTGCTATAGTTTCATTCATGCATGAGTTCCCTTTTCTGCACTTGCTGACGACTTTATTTTTAAAGACTCTATAGATGGACTTTGTTTGCTTTGTTGTAAAATACACTTCCTTGCTATAAGTCCTGCCCCACCTCCAATTTATTGCCTGACATAATAGTGCCAACAGTCATGGTGAAGTTACATACATTGATGCTGCATTTGTCTGTTTACAATTGCATCTTTATAATAATTCACATCCCTAATAATCAAACTCAGTACCTCAGTCTAAACTCTGCTCAAAGCAAATTATTCTTAAAAAAACAAAAAAAAATAGATCTGCTAGTTGGAATTCTTTGCAAATATGAGTTAAGAAATAGAATCCCTCCTATGTTTGAACTTTGAGACCATCTGTGTGGGCAATGAATTTGACTATCAACAGGACTCAGACTTTTTAAAAACTAATAAACATTCCAGGCTGGTAGTTATTGTGCGAGAAACTAAATATGATCACAAGGTATATTTAAGGTAGTCAGGTAGTGAGAACAATAGTTTATTGTCCTCATTAAAAAAGATCAATGCAAGACTGTGGACAGAAAAAAAACTCATGATACCACTAAATAGTGCCACTTTCATTTAGTTTCAGTCATGAAGCGCAGGCTATTTGGCTCACACACTAAGGTGATAATTTTTGAGAAAGGCATTTATACATCATAAATTTGCAGTGCTTAAATGTTTGGATCAAAAATTTGATACTCATAGTTGCTGCATAAATTGACAGGGATTGGCATAATAGGGCTTGGATTAGAACGAGGCTCAGAGGCATCCAGCATTAGGACAAGCTTAGTACTGGAAAATAGCCTTACAGGTCTTTCCTTTTACTTATTCTTGGGATGTGGGCATCAGTGGTAAGGCCTGAATTCACTGCCCATCCCTAATTACCCTGAAGGTGGTGGTAATGAGTCGCATTCATGGGCCGCAGTCCCGTGTGGTAAATTTTTTTGTAGCCATTTGAAATGGCCTGGTAAGCCACTCAATTGTATCAGAGGGTCGTTTGGAGTCAAACAGTCTTGTGGGTCTGGAGTCACATATAGGCCAGACCGGACAAGGACAGCAGATTTCCTTCCTTCCTTCCTTCCTTAATTATGATAGTTTTATGATCACCATTTCTGATGCTAGCTTTTTAATTCCAGATTTATTTAATTAACTGAATTCAAATTCACAAACTGACATGGTGGGATTGAACCTCTCAAACTCCAGAATAATTAGTCCAGGCCTTTTGAATGCTAGTCCAGTAACAGAGCAACTATGCTACTGCATCCAATATTGTTAAACTTCAGCACAACAACAGGAATAAAGTGCAAGTGCACTTCCAGGTAGCCTAGAATTCATAGCAGAAACTGACAGAAAGGTATGGGATAGTTCTATCACTGTACTAAATTACATTATCTAAAATGAATATATGCTTAGGCACAAACTTTCAACTTCAGCAGGGGTGCTTAACTGGCAATATTCGATCAGCCGACCATTATGCCCACTGCCCGATGTTCCTTTTCAATAAGGAGTATTGAAACAGACAACAGATCTGATATCTTCCATTTTACACCGATATGGAAGTTGAAAGTACTGCCAATAATCTCTCATATAGAAACAATTCAATTCAAAATTCAATATTGAGATCACAGGAAACACGAGAAGGATATGAACCACACAAAACAGGAATCAATTAATGCTAAAACTATATCGGCCACCAAGACTGGCACACTTCTTCGATCCTGTAGTATTAAAAGAAAGTAAATATTAGATTTTCTTAGAATTGGTTTTAATGGGATAAAAGAAAATAAGTCAGTCTAAATGTTGGATTACTTTTCACAGAAAACAAAGTCAAACTTCAAAAATTAGATGATGATAGAAAGATTATTCCCTGTAGATAAAGGCAGAAATTAAACCCTGACCATAATTAAGCAATCAGATAGACAATGGTACCTATAAGGATACAGTAACTTCAGTATAAATGTTTCCCTCTCCCTCCTCCTCCTACAGCATATTGCTGCATTCAAGTGCTGCGCCATGGAACAATGCAATATAGCTTTGGTCATCCTGACACAGCAAGTTCTTGATCACAGGTGAAGCATCAGGAGGGATCGCCGAGATAAGGAAGGCCATCAGGCTCATCCAATCAAAAACCTACAGATCCCCAGCATCCAAGAGTTTAAATAATTCCAATATTTTCACACCCACTCAAATCTACCTTCTCTATTCCAATTATTACCTTCTCTCACTCTCTGAAGCCATTTCTCAAGTTGCTTACTTTCAAAGATAAAAGCTGCCAGTTTTTCCTCTTAATTTGGTCCTCTGAGGTTAGGGATCAGTCTTGTTGGTCCTTCTCAACCTCTTCTAGGGACTGAATGCCTCTTTTGTGTGTTAGTGGCCAGGACTTGATTCAGTACGAAAACATATGATCTGATTAGATAACCAGGCAGTTTGCTTCCTCTGGCATGTACTCTACAGATTTAGTTATATAGTTCAACATTGTATATGTCTTTCTGAATGTGGCTCTGCAGCCACCGAACATGTTTAGTATAAATTTAAAACAAAGAAAAAGCAAGTATTTTTGAACTGCATAAAATGAACTGAAAAATTCCTCACATTAATAAAACCAAAAAGAATCACCTAAATAAAAATATAAATGATTCGTTAAGAGTATTGGCATACAACCCATGCTTTCGTCTCATACTTTAACTAAATTTATGTTCCCCGTTTCAACATAAAGCTTGTTTGCATGGGTTTGGGACATTGAAACTGAGGGAAGAAAAGACACTTTCTTTTAAGTTTGAGTGAATCACAAATTGTACAAACAGTTCTCCATTTTGCTGAATTTAGAAGTGGAAGGCTGTGGGAAAAAAAAAGAGAATTCTCCATTTTAAATTAGAAATAATTGGACCACTTTACCCCTGTAATTCTCAAGACTCCTTCGACAGCTGCAAAAACCAAGTAGAGCGCTCCCAAACCAATCACTCTGTGCATTACTGTGCCCAGTCGAGGTCTGTATAAGTAATATAACAGTTAAGAGAAAAACTTCAAATATATTTACTTTTAACAATTAGCCTTTTTGGTCATTCAGGAACAGGAGTAGGCCATTTAGTCTCTCAAGCCTGTTCAGCTGCCATTCAGTGAGATCCTGGCTGATATGCAATCTAACTCCATAACCTTTGCCCTCATCCCTTAATATTTTTAGCTAACAAAAATCCGAACAATCCTAGTTTAAAAATTAACATTTGATCTAGCATCAATTGCCATTTGTGGAAGAACGTTTCAAACTTCTACCACACTTTGTGTGAGAAAGTGTTAATCCTGATTTCACTTTTGAAAGGTCTGGCTTTGAAAGTTTGAGGCTATGCCCCAGTTCTAGATTCCAGAGCTAGCAGAAATAATTTCTACCTATATACCCTCTCTGTTCCCCTTGATATCTTGAAAACTTAGGTCAAATCATCCTATAACCTTCTAAATTCCAGGGAATAGAATGCTAGTTTGTTTAATCACTCCTCATAGCTTAATTCCATCTTCGCTGCACTTCCTCCAAGGCTATTATATCTTTCCTAAAGTGTGGTGCCCAGAACTGCTCGCAGTAATCCAAGGGTGATCTAAACAGGTCCTTGTAGCTGAAGCATGGCTTCCAACCCCTGGATTTCTAGGTTAGATTAAAATTGGCCGTTCTTCAATACTTGGACAATATGCTAATCAGATCTGGCCAAGGGGGTGAGCCCTGGCTGCTTGGACTGAGTACCTTACAGCTCCAGGGTCACCAATGTGCTGAGCCCTGCAAGGTGTTCCTCAGGTGGGATTGGCCAGGCTGCAATGGCGCTGCAGGTAGAGGATACACGAATCAATGCTAGCCTATCCTTCCAGGAGAAACAATCCCATAACAATGCAGAGAGGTTGTGGACTGGCAGGGACCCCCACACCACATCCTCAGCAGATACGAGCAGGAGGCCCTGGAGCTGGAGAGGCGCCATGCACCTCGGCCAAGTGGCCGTGGTGAGGTTGGTGTGCCAGAGAGAGGTAAGAGTGCAGCGCACTGAGGTGAGAATGTGGCTTTTTGCGACCATTGCAGTGTAGTCTGTATATTGATGTGAGCCTCGAACCTGGAATGCCCATTGACAGTGGAGAGACGAGGGCACCATGATGCAGATCTCCATCTCATCAGGGTGCCAAGCATACACACCGATGGTCTAATGACTTAAAATAATGACATGTCCTTCTTCTCCCTTTTAGGCTCACCTGAAGGCCCATCCCTGACCCCTGAGGACCACCATGCTGAGCATGCACCAGCGTCACATCCTCTATGTCAAGCAGGCAGCAGCATGGACACCAGCACCTCGGTGGGCATAAGATCGGCGTCTAGTATCTCGGTGCACATTGGTGAGGGCACTTCACACTCGCTTGAGGTGCAGGCGGAGGCAGGGAGTGCCCATGGTGCCAGTTGTCGGAGGACTGCTGGGGATCAGGACAATGCTCAGTCGATGGCTGATGGCGGGCCTCTGGAGTCGTCCATGAGGGAGCAGCTGCTGGATATCCAGCAGGGTGTGCGGGAAGATCTGGCGGAGATACATGAGGGAATGCGTGCTGTGGTGTCTGTTGTGGAAGAGTCCATGTGGAGCATAAGCAATGCGTTGACCCTCATGGCCAAGCACAATGCCTCCTCCAAGGAGAGGCTCCACCAGGGATTCCTGGGGATGCATTTGGACCTGCAAGCCCTCACATAGGCAATAACCTCAGCTGGTCAGTGTCAGTGTGGGAGATGGATTGGGCATCTAGTATCCCTGCTAGGCGCCCGTCCATCAGTGGTGAGCAGGGAGGTCCAGAGCGACCCAACGTCGACGCACGAGCTGCCTGTCATCAATGTAGGCTCTTCTCAAGTTGCTCTGGTTGACAGCAGTAGCTCCTCCGCCCTCTGCCAGTGACCGTGGCATCTGATGAGGCTGCGGCGACTGGGGGGATGCCAGCCATGGCACTGGCTGCTCCCTCCCAGGCGGGGCCAGCACAGAGTCCACGGGCCAGAGGACACCCGCCATACTCCTGACTTGTGCCTTGAGATGGAAGCTGCCAGTGTTAAACATGGTAAAATGGGAACTGAGTTCTGGTAACTTCATTTAACTGTGGGATGAGCTGTTGGCCCATTTTACCTCTCTCTCTCATTTGCAACAGCACCACAGCACTGATGGATCGACAGTATGAATGGAATTAACCCCTGAGGTGTGGAGAACTGTCATTAGGTGCTGTTGCTCAATTTCTGTCAGCCAGGAACTTAAACAAGCTTAATGGATCAGGTCTCCTGGCAATCATCTCAGTCACAGATGTCTATTCCACAACATCAGGGTACAGGGGAGAAAAATGCATGTTTAAACCAGTCCAGAAATTATGAATTCAAAGTTTATCAAGTTATGCTACCTTTAATTGTATTTGAAAAAACCCCACCCCACACCACCCTGCTCCACCACATTTCTACTGAACTGCACAAAATCGATGTTTCGCTTGGGTTATGACAGAATAACAGCAACAATTTTCATTTACTTAGCGTCTTTAACATAAGGGAGGCACTGACTAAAGGTTTGGTCAAAGAGGTGGACTTTGAAAGAGAAAGAGGAGGGGATTTTCAAACAACAGGACCGAGGCCAGTAAAGCTTCTACTATCAATGTTGTGACAAAGGAAATGGAGGATACATGGGTCCAGAATCAAAGGGGTGAAATATTAGGATGGAACTGGGGGCAGGGTTATAGATCTGGATGAGAGGTTAAAGCGAGACCGTGGAAGAATTTGAACAATTTGAGAATTTCAAAATACAAAACAATAACCATGTTGTTACTTACACGTGATTTACACCCAGGGACCTATGTAACTGTACTGTTATTTATAGTTAGTAGGCAAAGTCGAGGCCATTCCTGATCAGGAGGTTCAGTCACACAAGAGGGTGAGGAGGGATCTCACTGGGTGCTACATAAGGGCAGTGTTTGCCTCATGTGGAAGTTGAGTTGATTGACGACTGCCAGGATTCCATCAATTCAACTCCATATATTTTTCTACAGTTCCTAATGCCAATTCTTTTATCTCAAACAAAAGTGATGTTTATTTTATACATGTAGTTCTGACGTTTAAACTGATCATATGTTAGATTAATTCCATTTGGAAAATTAAAGCCTGGGGAAGGCTAAAACAACAAAAGTTGCAAAAGAAACATGAAATAATTTTTTAAAAATTGAAACGTAAAACACAATTGGCCAATAAAGCTGGGCAACACTTACGGTAGATCTTTAAGAAGTGAGACACCAGTAGCTGTGGATGTAGGTACCCTAAAGCACTAAAAGCTAGTGTACGTGTTCAAAAAGTAAACAAAGAAATGTTGTATTTATTTTAAGATTAGAATTCATAAGTGAGGAAACAATATCTCAGTTGCACAGAGCCTTGATCAGTTTCCATCTGGACTAATGCATCCAGGTTTGGGCACTGAACCTCAGTAACGTTATAGTGACTTTGGAGTGGATACAGCATAAATTCATCAGAATTATACGAACACTTAAAGGATTAAGTTGTGAGGTTAGATTGCATAAACTTGGGTTTGTAATCCAGAGTGCAGAAAATTGATGGTTGATATCAAAAGGGATTTGATAAGATTGAGAGAGAAATTATAACCTCTGGCAAGGGGACCCAGAACAAGAGGACATAATCTTAAAATTAGAGCTACACCATTTCGGACAAGTGACAGTGGTAATCTGGAACCTTCTGACCCAGAAGACCACGCCTCCTAGGCCAATTGAAATTTTCAAGACAGATTTTTGTTAGGTCGGTGTAGCAATGCAAACATAGCAAAGGTAGTCAGCCATGATTTAACTGAAAGTTCTGCTCCTGTTCCTATATTTAGGAAGCCCATTTACATTTTCAATGAAATTTATATCAAAGTGCTTTGAGTAAATACTTACTTAACTATTCCATATCCCAAGCTTACAATAATCACAAGGAGCCGAGCCAATGTCCTTTTCACGGCAGAAATAAGTTCTGCAAAGACTAGGAGGCCTTGCACTACAGGAAAAGTAAAAACCCATTAGGTGCCTCTTGAACTCGCCATGTACAATTTCAATGGCAACATTTTAAAAAAATAGCTTATTATTTACTATGCTCAAACATTTTATAAGCAAAGAAGTAGTGAGTCAGTAAACAGAGGCCAAGTTCGCCCTTGTAGACAAGGAGGAAAGAAAACAGATGCAAGTGACAGAGCTGCTTTTACACAACATCTAGTAACAGTTTGCTACCTTGAGGTCCAAAACTCCTCAAAATTAAGAGAAAAACACAACAGGATGCTGGTTTTTCTTTGAATCAGTACAATTTCACATAAATCAGAGTCTTCTGGACTTTGTATGACTTTAATTTCCAACTCCCAATTTATTTTTAAATAAAGAAAATCAACAATATTTTGAGATCAATCAAGAACTTTAAAATGCTTCTTAATTTGAAGTGTTATGAATTCAACATTTGGAGGCACTCAATTTCAATAGGAAGAATGTGTACATGGTGACAATCTGATTAAACAGTTCTATCAAGTGATGTGCTCATGTTCTAAGAGTGACCCAACATTCTTACTTCAATACTTCAATGAAACTTTAACAGTATTTGAAGTGGCAGAGAATTTTTTTTCTTTTACATATAAAAATGTCTTCCCTCTGTTTTCCAAAAAAACCTGGCATTTCATTTACTTCAATTTGGACACTTAAACCATATTTGCATTTTTCTTTGCAAAATGAAGATTTGTCGGCTACATATCTATTCATGTGTCATCATTTTGTGCGCACACATTCACCATTGATGAAACAGGATACAGCTACTGCAATTGAGAGACAAAGAGCTCCAGTTGTCCTCAAGAGGAGGAAAAACATCATTGCAGTGAAGGTTAGGATTTTGTATCTACATTGCCAGAAGCACTCAAGTTTTCTAGAGAGTGATCCTAAGAGGTACCATTAAGGTACCATTTAATTCAAATCCCTGTCCAGCCAGATACAATGGTCTAGTCAAGATGTGGATAAGAAAACAGCATTAAGACTTATGATACTTTAAAATTGATCATTGACAAAGGTGTAAATTAGCCTGCAAGAGGCGCACTCAGTATCGGATTACACTGGAGAAAAAATTCATGTCATTAAAGATCAGAATATAAAACAGCTGATTATTTTCCGAAATTATTTAATCCTATAAAATGTGTTCAATGCACTAACTTAACTGTTGATCACATTTAACATGCTGAACAACTTAACTTCTATTTATTGAGCAGAGGAAGAATTACACATACCAGATATTCCACGAATATTAGTGTTCTGATATTCTGCATAGAAAACCGCTTTCTCCAGCATCCCAAGAAAAATAACTCCAGCTATCCAGAACTGTATCCTCAATAGGTCTTTCCAGTAACATGCAGACCAGAACAGCCACAAGATGCCATAAAGTATATATAGGATGCACATCACCATATAAAACTGCAAGAGAAGCACAAATCAGAATAAGAGGACCAAACATCGAGGAAAAACTTTAGATCTGAAACAATATGGTATAAATACACACATGGGGAGAAATTTAGCAACCGCCACCCATCCACACACCCCTCAATCCCCCAGATATTGGGCAATAGTCCTCATTATATGAAATGGATGATACGGATGATATGAAGCTTGGAAGCATTGTGAACTGCAAGGAAGACAGTGTAGAACTTCAAAAGGACATAGATAAGTTGGAGGAGTGGACAGGACAGATAGGTGGCAAATTAAGTCCAATGTGGAGAATTGTGAGGTGATGCATTTTTGTAGGAAGAGCATGGAGGGACAATATAAAATAAGGGGTACAATCCTTCAGGGGTGCAGGAGCACAGGGACCTGGGTAAATATGTGTATAGATCATTGAAGATGGCAGGACAGGTGGAGAGAGCAGCTAATAAAGCATACAGTATCCTGGGCTTTATTGATAGGGGCACAGAGCACAAGAGCAAGGAAGTTATCCCAAACTTATATGAGACACAAGTTAGACCTCAGCTGGAGTATTGTGTACAGTTCTGGGCACCACACTATAGGGAGGATGTGAATGCATTGGAGAGAGTGCAGAAAAGGTTTGCAAGAATGGCTCCAGGGATGAGAAGCTTCAGCTATGAAGATGGATTGGTTAGGTTGGAACTGTTCTCCTTGGAGAGGAGAAGGCTAAGAGGAGATTTGATAGGGGTGTTCAAAATCATGAGGGGGCTGGATAGAGTAGATAGCGAGAAATTGTTCCCGCTCGTAAAAGGATCAAGATTGAGAAGGCACAGATTTAAAATGATTTGCAAAAGAAGCAAATGTGATACGGAACAAAACTTTTTCATATAGCGAGCGGTTCGAATCTGGAACGCCTGTAAGTGTGGAGGAGGCGTTCAAGAGGCCATTATATGATTATTTGAATAGAAACAATGTGCAAGGGTACAGGGAAAAGGCAGGACAATGGCACTAAGCCATAATGCTCATTTGGAGAGCTGATGCAGACACGATGGGACAAAGGGCCTCCTTCTGCACTGTAACAATTCTGTGATTCTGTGATACTGAGGATGACACTGCAGAGGTCGGCAGGCTGTAATTAGTGTTGGAGCTTGGGCTATTTATAATCTAATGACTTAAGCGAAGAGACAGAGAGTGACTACAAAGCTGGGTGCAAATGTGAGCTGAGGACAGAGGGGTTGCAAAGAAATTTAGACAGATTAAGTGAGTGGCCAACAAGATGGCAGATGGAGTTTTTTTGGGGGGGTTTTCTTATTCGTTCATGGGATGTGGGTTTCACTGGCTAGGCCAACATTTATTGCCCACCCTTAATTGCCCTTAAGAAGGTGGTAGTGAGCCGCTTCTTGAACTGCTGCAGTCCATGTGTGTAGGTACACCCTCAGTGCTGTTAGGGAGTTCCACGATCTTGACCCAGCGACAGTGAAGGAATGGCAATATATTTCCAAGTCAGGATGGTGAGTGGCTTGGCAAGGAATTTGCAGGTGGTGGTGTTCCTATGCTGATGGTAAAGGTCCCAAGTTTGGAAGGTGCTGTCAAGTAGCCTTGGTGAGTTGTTGCAGTGCATCTTATAGATAATACATACTGCTGCCACTGTGTGTCGGTGGTGGAGGGAGTGAATGTTGAAGTTGGTGGATGGGATGCAAATCAAGTGGGCTACTTTGTCCTGGATGGTGTCAAGCTTCTTGATTGTTGTTGGAGCTGCAGTCATCCAGGCAAGTGGGGAGTATTCCATCACACTGCTGACTTGTGCCTTGTAGATGGTGGAAAGGCTTTGGGGAGTCAGGAGGTAAGTTATTCACCACAGAAGTCTAAGTTTGTAATCTCCTCTTGTACCCACAGTATTTATATGGCTGGTCCAGTTCAGTTTCTGGTCAATGGTAAGCCCCAGGATATTGACAGTAGGGAATTGTGCAGTGTGTAACTCACCTCCTGACTCCCCAGCTCCAACAACATCCAAGACGGGAAGTAGGGAACTTTGTTCACAGGAATAGAAAAACTGAAAAGTTTTTAAAAGGCATGAAACTTGTGAATGTTGATGTTCAGAAAGATTTGGGTGTGCTCATACAAGAAACACAAAAAAGTTAGCATGCAGCTATAGTAAGCAATTAGGAAGGCAAATGGCATGCCGGTCTTTATTGCAAGGAGATTAGAGTGCGGGAATAAAGAAGTCATGCTAGAATTATACAGGGCTTTGGTAAGACCACATGTGGAATACTGTGTGCAGTTTTAGTCTCCATATTTAAGGAAGTATATAGTTGCATTGTAGGCAGTAACAGCAAAGATTCAATAGATTGGTCCTTGGGATGAGAGGGTTGTTCTATGAGAGGTTGAGTAAACTGGGTCTATATTCTCTGGAGTTTAGAAGAATGAGAGGTGATCTCACTGAAACATACAAGGTACTGAAGGAGCTTGACAGGGTAGACACAGAGGTTGTTTCTTCTGATTGGGGAATCTAAAACATGGGGACACAATTTCAGGGTGAGGGGGTGATCATTTAGGACTGAGATGAAGAGAAATTTCTTCACTCAAATTTTTGAGAATCTTTTGAATTCTCTACCTAGAGGGTTGTGGATGCCCCATCGTTGAACATATTTAAGGCTGAGATAAACAGATTTTTGATCTCTTGGAGAATCAAGGGATATGGGGAGAGGGCAAAAAAATGGAGTTGAAGCCCAAGATCAGCCATGATCATACTGAATGGCCAGGCAGACTCAACGGGTCTTATGGTCTGCTCCTGCTCCTATCCCTTGTGTTCTGGAGATCATGCAGCCCAGGGCTATAATTTAGGTTGTTGCGCTAGCAGATAAATAACGCAGTTGGATGAGCAAGGGATCAGAACACTCTTAAAGATTGATTTAACATAAGTAAGCAGTGAACAAAAATCCGGCATGAATATTATAAACCAAGAATAGATACTCCACACTTACAACCATCAGTGGAAATTCAGTTGCTGAGATGAATCCATGGGAACCTTGCATTAACACCAGCACTGCAAAGATACTTCAACTGATTATGAAATTCTGAATAAGATTTTTTGAAAATAATCAAGTTTTAAACTTTAAGCTAAAATCATTTTCTAAATAAAACATCACATTTCAGGACTAGATCATAGAAACTGCAGCACAAGAGACCATTCAGTTCAGCACGCCTATACCAGACCTAACTTTGATTTCATTTTCTTAACATATGTGAGACAGCTCATTTTTTAAAAAATGTTTTATTCATTCACGGTATGTGGGCTTCGCTGGTGGGCCAGCATTTATTGCCCATCCCAAGTTGCCCTTGAGAAGGTGGTGATGAGCGGCCTTCTTGAACCGCTGCAGTCCATGTGGTGTAGGTACACCCACAGTGCTGTTCCAGGATTTTGACCCAGCAACAGTAAAGGAAAGGCGATATATTTCCAAGTCAGGATAGTGAGTTACTTGGAGGGGAACCTCCAGGTGGTGGTGCTCCCATCTATCTGCCGCCCTTGTCCTTCTAGGCGGTAGTGGTCATGGGTTTGGAAGGTGCTATCTAAGGAGCCTTGGTGAATTCCTGCAGTAGATGGTACATACTGCTGCACCTCCGGTGGTGGAGAGAGTGAATGTTTGTTGACGTGGTGCCAATCAAGCAGGCTGCTTGGTCCTGGGCGGTGTCCAGTGTGGGAGCTGCACTCATCCAGGCAAGTGGGGAGTATTCCATCACACTCCTGACTTGTGCCTTGTAGATGGTGGACAGGCTCTGGGGAGTCAGGAGGCGAGTTACTCGTCGCAAGATTCCTAGCCTCTGACCTGCTCTTGTAGCCACAGTATTTATATGGCTAGTCCAGTTCAGTTTCTGGTGAACGGTAACCACCAGAATGTTGATAGTGAGGGATTCAATGATGGTAATGCCATTGAACATCAAGGGGCGATGGTTGGATTCTTTCTTGTTGGAGATGGTCATTGCCTGACACTTGTCAAGCCTGGATATTGTTCAGGTATTGCTACATTTGGACATGCTTATTTATGAGTCGTCATCAATGGTGCTGAACATTGTGCAATCATCAGCGAACATCCCCACTTCTGACTTTATGATGGAAGAGAGGTCATTGATGAAGCAGCATTGGTGGTTGGGCCGAGGACACTACCCTGAGGAACTCCTGCAGTGATGACCTGGAGTTGAGATGACTGACCTCCAACAACCAACAACAATCTTTCTTTGTGCTAGGTATGAAAACCAGTGGAGAGTTTTCCCTGATTCCCATTGACTCCAGTTTTGCTAGGGCTCCTTGATACCACACTCAGTCAAATGCTGCCTTGATGCTCACCTCGGGAGTTCAGCTCTTTTGTTCATGTTTGAACCAAGGCTGTAACAAGGCCTGGCGGAACCCAAACTGGGCATCAGTGAGCAGATTATTGCTAAGTAAGTGCCGCTTGATAGCATTACTTTACTGATGATCGAGGAGTATACTGATGAGGGCGGGTTGGATTTGTCCTGCTTTTGTGTACCGGGCATACCTGGGCAATTTTCCACATAGCTGGGTAGATGCCAGTGTCTTCAAGTGCCTAGGTGGTCCGGTTTCATTCCTTTTTTGTGACTTTGTACAAACGAGTGGCCATTTCAGAGTCAAACCACATTGCTGTGGGTCTGGAATCACATGTAGGCTAGACCAGGTAAGGACGACAGATTTCCTTCCCTAAAGAACATTAGTGAACAACAATCGACAATGGTTTCATGGTCATCATTAGACTTTTAATTCCAGGTTTTTATTGCCGTGGCGGGATTCGAACCCGGGTTCCCCGGTGCATTACCCTGGGTGTCTGGATTACTAGTCCAGCGACAATACCACTATGCCATTGCCTCCCCTTGCTAAATTACTCCCCTTGTAAATTATTGAAATACTTTAAATATCAGCTAGCTTTGCAAATATAAAAAAATCTTGCATTTATTCAGCACTTTTCATAACCAGCATACATCCTGGAACACTTTACAGCCATTAATTACTGTTGTAGGAAACTTGTCAGCAGATTTGTGTTCAGCAAACTCCCACAAACAGCAACAAGATAATGACCAGGTCTTTTCTTTTAAAAAGAAAAAAAAAAAAGAATATTTTTAAAATATTGGCCAGGACATCAGGGAGAACTCCCCTGACAGTCTTCAAAATAGTGCCCGAGAATCTTTTACATCTGCCTGAAAATGCATACCTGGCCTCAGTCTAACATCTCAGATGAAAAATGAGGCTTCCTATGATTACTTATAGCCACTGGTTTGATTGTTGTAGCCAACAGGGCACATCAACTGCTGCATTTGGAATAAGAGCTAAAAAGCTGAAGCACAGGTTTCAGCAGCAATAATTTTTATTGACTCATTGAGCAGTTTCTCACAACTCAGCCAAGAAACCATTCCTTTTTGGTTTTAAAAAAAGACTTGTATTTATATAGCACCTTTTATGATCCCAGGAAGTCCCAAAACCTTTTACAGTCAATTAAGTACATTAAGTGTAGTCACTGTTGTAATGGAGTTGCACTGGAGCATGGTGGTGTTTATTCTGCACTATTGTAAACTTTTTTATGCAGTAGCGTGGTGGTAACATTACTGAACTGGTAATCCAGAGGCCCAAGCTAATGTTCAAATCCCACCATGGCAGCTGGCGGAATTTAAATTCAACTATTAAAAAAAAATCCAGAATTGAAAGTGAGTCTCAGTAATGGTGACAATGAAACTATTATCCATTGCTGTAAAAACAAAAACACCATCTGGTCCTTTAGGGAAGGAAATCTGTTATCCTTATCTAGTCTGGCCTACATGTGACTCCAGACACACAACAACGCGGCTGACTCTTAAATGACCTCTGAAATGGCCTGGTAAGTCACTCAGTTCAAGGACAATTAGGAATGGGCAACAAACGCTAGCCTTGCCAGCAACACCCACATCCCTTCAAAGAATAAAAAAAATCACGAGAATCAATTGCCTTAATTCTATGCAACTTAAGTAGTTTGTTTTAAAGATGTCTTTACTGAAAAAAATTATAGTAAATAAAAGTCAAAAAACACATTTAGGTATATTTTAAATTTTTTTACTGATACATAAATTCAATGTATTTTAATTACATCTGCAAATTACGCACTCCATCAGATACACAGTAATTTGCCAAGTATTTGGTTTACAAACGTCAAATTTTTTTCTCGTGGCTCCCAATAGTTTTTATTTATGACTTTTTTTTAAAAAAGAAAATTCTTCAGGTGAAAAAGGTTGCCGACCCCCAAGTTATGGAGGTACAGTCAGTTGCTCTGTTCGCTCAGGACCCAGTTGTCCAGTTTCCCTCACTGCGTAATTATCAATTCGCACTTTTAGCAATTTGCCATGTAAAAAATTTGAAAACCTAAACGTACATGGGCAAATTTAACTAATTGCAGATGTCATCAGATGCCATGCCACAGAAAATTACGGTCTGATAAAATGGTCTAAATTTTGCACATTTAGTTACATATTTAATGGTGGTTAATGTGTTTGAAATATTTAAATAATCAATGGCTTTAGTTCTACCCAAAAAAACGAGCAAACCATAAATGCAAATGTTTACATTAATTTTGGTTGGCTTGTCCATAACAAGAAGATAAAAAGTTATTAATAGAAAAGTTCCTACATTCTTTAAAAGAAAAAATTTAAATAGGAACGGGACCGGTTAGTAGAATAGGATAAAATACCTTGAAGAAGTACTGCTCTTCTCTCTGACAGGATTTCTGCTTGTCTCTTTTGCCCTGTTCATCTTCATTGCTTTCCATTCCTCTCCTGGTGTTTGACAAGGTGTTTACTAAAACTCGCTTTCACAGCCATATTTCCTTCCTCAGTGACTGTCTCACCATTAGCACATCCTTCAGCTAATATCACCACCATCAACACTCCTTTGACCTTTTGTTTATGACATCTTTGGCAATCTCTCCTTTGCCTCCACCTATCACTGGCCTTCTATCCAGCTTCACTTGTCCAGCCCCTCCTTAAACAGCTTATATTTCACCACATTTCTATTTCTCTTTAGTTCTGATAAAGAGTCATACAGACTAGAAACATTAACTCTGTCTTCCTCTCCACAGATGCTGTCAGACCTGCTGAGCTTTTCCAGCAATTTTTGTTTTTGTTTCAGATTTCCAGCATCCGCATTATTTTGCTTTTATCTAGGATGAAATACATAGTTTCCTCAAGAGTCAGTGCAGGCACACTGGCTAAAAATGCCGTGAAACTTAGCTGGATTTTCTGTGTTGTATTATTTTGCTCCTTTAATGTATTAGCATAGGTATGGTCAAGTGTATAAAAATATATGAAGATACATTTTTAAATAAAAGCTACTTCATTCATTTTATATAGAGTATTTGCGTAGATTGAAATTTACCTGTTAAATTCCAGTTACTTTCAATTCTTTCTTGGAGAGGTTTGATTGAGACAACAAATAGATATGGACCATCTCTCCAGGTCTGTGCTACGACATCATACTGAAAAAAAAACTATTACTTATCAAATAGTGAAGAGTTAATACACCAACATTTCCATATATAATGCTAAACATGTTCAGCTCCCTGGGAGCTCAGCATGAAAAAGTCAGATCAATCCCTGATCTGTGCAAAGTTCAATGATTTTTCCAAGATTAGCAAGCCCTGGTTTGTTGTGGGAAAATTCATAGGCCCTGCTTCAGACTGCTTTCCAATGGCCTTTGGTGGAGATGTTGTGAGTGGATGCTGGATGGCGAGATATCAGGCTCAATGGGAACCCCATATAAATAACAAGTTAGAACACTCTGAGAAGTCTTCATACATGTATATTCACTATTTGGAAAAGTTACTGACGGGTAACCAGGGCCCTCAGACAACAACGGGTCAACACTTTCAGGAGTTGAGAGAAGAAAATTGGTGAGGTATCCTGTGCGTTTTGTTTCACGTTACTATCAAAGGAGAGTGTAAAGTTTGTTCATGAGATATTAACATTAATACATTCAAATTTGTATACAATTGAAGTGACTTTAATTTGGTAATATCCACAAGTAACCATGTACCTTCTTAGATGAGATGTCTCTTTTCCATAATGAATGAAGAGTCTGAAAAAAAAGATTGGCTTTATTTTTTTTTCTATCTAGCTGTCTCGTTAGCTGCTTTGAAAAAATCACAATTGCATATTTGTAAAGGTGACACTTAAGTATTATGGTGCAGGTATAGCATACTCAAATGATTATAATTTAAATAGAATCAAAGACATGGTAATGGAAATAAATTCTCAACTTGCATTAAAATCAGGAGGTACAGTCTCGTGATATGACAATTAAAATACAGTTATAAAAAAATGCAATACCTTATCACCTTTAGACACATGGACACTGTCAGTGGTCTTGACAATCGAGTTGCTTTTTGCCTCCACATCCTTGAAACAACATATAAAAGTTATACTCAGGTTTAGTCACAGAGATTATAGCTCCTGAACAGATGATGTCAAAGTTACACTTCATCTATCATATACTTGCATTTACTTTTCAAGACTGCAGCAGCATCAAAATCAAAAATACAACAAAGTCAAAATTGCCTTCTTTTTTACCCCCTCGCAATGATTATACTGGAGAACATGTCGAGAAAGCCTTTAAAAAAATTCAATAAGAGTCACAGACTGCTAACTCCCTTAAAACCTTGATCCCTAATAATCATTTGGCTACACAGCTAAATCACAATATTATACATTTGCCCTTAAAAAAAATAATTGAACATAAAATGTACATTTCCAAAATTGTTGCTGTCCCTTGAATGGACAGCAAAGCAGCATGAGATGCAGTGTTATAGTAGCAGCACAGTTAAGGTATCAATTCTGCTGTACAAAAATCAAATAAGAACAAACATTTGACATGCAATATTTGGAAAAACAATCACCACCAAATACAGTTGAGTGCAATAAAGAGTTCTCTATCACTAACTGTATTTTAGAAAGTTATAGTGCAAACAGAACTGCATCTGGTTCATGTTATAAAATTCTTGCGTTACACCTTTTCATATGAATTCATAGCAAGGCCAAACACGCATAACTTAACATGGGCTTCAGTTAGCTACTCCCTGAAAGATCAAGTATTGAGAAGAGGGAGAAAGTCAAAGCAAAACATTAGGTACATTGCCATTAGGTACAACTCTGGATGGGGCAAAGTTGCTGACTGATTGCTCACAGCTTGGCTGGGCGTGGTGGGAGAAGCATTGCAGTCATATAATAAGTGCATCAAGAATTTTCTAATTGCTTTGAAATGTTCAGCACATGCAAATTTAAAATTAAAGAAAGTAAACAAAGTCAGTATCAGCATTGGCTGACCTATCAGGAATACCTTTAAAAGGAAGCTGTTGGTGTTCCAACGTTAAAACCTAGAACTTTAAAGGGTTCCTTTGACATAAAAGCATTACCATAGCCACTCAGCTCTAGTTCATTTTTCAACGTTGTTTCAATTCTGGATTCCATGGCAGCTGAATTAAGGAAATCATTCCACTGATGTATAGACATCATACTAGCAAATCTTCAATTTATGGGATCATAAAGGAGATATTGGGGGAACACCTGAATCCTGCTTTCCAGCAATGGGCCAAATGGCCTCCCATGCCGCAAATCTCTGACTACTTTGAATCCCCAGCAGCAGGCAGTGCTGTGGGCCACTACCCACGCTGCACTCTTCATTGATATCATTGAAGAAAACCACACAACCCTCACAGGTAGCAGCCCACAGGCTAGCTGCTCCCAGGGAATCAACATAGTCTGCACAGTCTAGTGGCACTACACAAGCAAATTTTTCCCACATTAAGTTCTATTGGGAAGTCAATCTTTGTTGTGGTTTAAGAGTGTGATTTAGTGTGGTTTGTACCGTTATCATCAGTTTCTTAGTAATCCTAATTATTATGAATAAATAGTCTAAAATTGGCAAAGGTAGCCTTGAGGACGAGTTCATAAAATGTATTTGGGACAGTTTTTTTCAGAACAAAATGTTATGGAATCATTCAGGGAACAGGCTATTTTAGATCTGGTAATGTGTAATGAGACAAGCTTAATTAACAATCTCATAGCGACAGATCCTCTAGGCAAGAGTGATCATTACTGTGATGAATTTCACAGTTTTGAGTTCAAGAAACTTGGGTTTGAAACTAGTGTCGTAAACTAAAATAAGACATTTATAAAGGTATGAAGGCAGAGTTGGCAAAAGCAGCAGACATTGAAGGAGATATTTCATAATTCTCAAAGATACATTCCATTGAGAAAACAAAACTCTACAAGAAGGATGAACCATTCATGGCTAACCAAAGAAGTGAAGGATGGTATCAAATTGAAAGAAAAGGCATACAATGTTGTGAAGAATAGTAGTATGACAGGAGACTGGAAAAAATTTAGAAACAAGCAAAGGATGATTCAAAAAAAATAATAAAGACAGTCAAAATAGATTATAAGAATAAACTAGCAAGAAATATAAAAACAAACAGCTTCTCCAAGTATATAAAAGAGAGTAGCTAAAGTAAACGTCTGTTCCTTAGAGGACAACACTGGGGAGTTAATAATTAGAAACAATGAAATGACAGGCATTTTGAAGAAGTATTTTTTATGTCTTCACAGTAGAAGGCACAAAAATCATCCCAATAATAAGAGGGTGTCAGAGGGAAAAGGGGAGCGAGGAACATAAAACAATCGTTATTACTGGAGAAAAAACAACTAGACAAACTTACGGGATTAGAGACTGACATGTTCCCTGGACTTGACAGCCTGCATCCAAGAACAAGGGTCCCAAACCTTGGGACAATCATTTAGGGTAGTGAGCTCCAAGGCAGCAATGGTGACTATTGAATGGAGACTCTGGTGGGACAGCCCTTTGATCAGCACTGAGGCTCCAATACACACACACCTGCATGATTCTTAGCTCTGAAGCCCCAGAGTCTTCCAAAAGGTTGTGGACAAAACCACTGGCCCTTGCTCAACAATTCCTTCTCCACGCCCTGCTCTCACTCTGAGCCATTAACATAAGATCACAGCACTGGCCTAGGGTCTTAAAATAAGTGGCTGCAAAGATAATGGTTGTAATTTTTTAAAATTCCCTAGGTTCTGGAAAATTTTCAACGGATTGGAAAACTGCAAATCTAATGTCCTTATTTAACAAAAGGAAGGAGGCAGAAAGCAGCAAAGTATGGGTCAATTAGCTTTATATCTGTTATTCGGTAAATGCTGGAATCCATTAATAAGGAAGTAGCAGGACACTTAGAAAATCATAGTACAATTAAATAGAGTCAACATGGTTTATGAAAGGGAAATCGTGTTTGACAAACCACTTCTTTCCACACCTGAGCTATGCATTTACTCCTAAATGTATGAGCTCTAACTTTTTCAACTGTCTTTGGTGCTGTACTAATGGGCAAGTATCCCAAGTTCAAACCACTACAGTGATTTCAGTGCTGAATCAATCAGCAAGGACCACAGCAGCATTCCCTGCGGAGGGGCAGGGTATCTTGATAGCAGCCTCTTGATTTCCGTGTTTAATTGCTGATAGTCTCATCAAGATTATTACTAAAGCAGAATCTGGGCCATGATATCCTTCAAGTATGTTAAGAGTTAAAATTGACTAAAAAATTGACATCACCTAACTAGAATACAGTTCCAGCTAACATAAAAATACCACCAATTCATTACCACATTTGTATTTGGTGTATGTACCATCACAGGTTTGGGTAGATCTTGGCTCATCTGAAATAGAAAGGGAAATGTTAGACTGAAGGACAGAATGTAATTTAAATAGTTAAGGCATTTTAACACCTCTTTCATATACTCACATTAAATTTTGGGAAGACCTGGGTTTCTTCATTGCAAGCAATATTTTCAGTCTTGTGGGCAATGAACTGTCCTTGACTTAATGGGTGAGGTTCAAGACTATTACTAATACCACTGCTGGACAATCTTTTGTCATACATATCCTAACAAAAAGGAAAGAACATGTAAGCCAACTAGATTGGTCACAAATTTAGCTCTTTGCAATAATTTCACTGACTGCTGATGTGCCCCAAAAAAATAGTTTGCAGACCAGGAGCAGCAAAATGTAAAGATCGTCAAAATGAATGGAGCAAATGGATGCATTTCAGCTAACAGCTTGCGAAAAATAGTTCCTTTCCTTGAAGTAACAGGAATGAAGTTGTGGAAGATTTTATAATCATTTGCCAGTTGCAACTTTTACTTTAAAGTTCACAAAATCCACACTGTGATTCAGACTGGGTTCGAATTTTAGGTTTAGTGCTTGCAGCTGAACTCAAATTTTCTTTTGTGATGTTTATTCAGTGCAAAGCTAAAAAAATTTACAGTTGAGTCCAAAGAGCTTAATAATATGACCTTTGAATAGTGTCAATTTGAATGAACAAATAAATATTTTTCCAATTAAAATTGGACAATGCACTGAATAAATAAGCCTTAAATGGCTTTACTCCTTTAACAAATCTGCATTGACCTTATGGGGAATCGTGGGAATGAATTAATAGATAACATGACCCCTAGCCTTGTAGCTACAACCAATCTTATCCCTCAAGATGTGCTTTTCAAGATTCTAGCAGGTATAGCATTACAAGTGAACATTTCACATTATAAACTTGGTCCAATGACAATAGTTGATAATGCAAAATAAAATGAAATAAAATGACAATTTTGTACTTTAAATGTTTAGTGGAGACTGCTTACATTGCCATTGGAAATAAGACATTGTATATAAAGGCATTAATACTTCCTGAATTCTAAATCTGCACAAAATATTTTCTAAGGATACTTACTTTAATATTATTAAATTCATTGTGGCAAGAGTAATATCTGAGGTACCATTCAACTGTTAACGATATTGCTTCAGGACATTTGAATGAAACAACTATGAAATGGACAAAAGAAAAAATATAAAAGGACATTTTTAGAATACCACAAACTGTTTGGTAAAACTGCCACACACAAGCACAAGGTGCAACAAAGGGGATTCTGGAAATTAAGCACTCATGAAATAACAAATTTCAACTGACATTAATATCAAATCACCACTTAGCTTGTAACAAACAATAAGTTAGTTCAGAAACTGAATACAGGTGTGACTTTGTGGTTGGTTAGCATGACCTGAATGTCCTCCATCACCCCCAACACCTCAACTTCCTCCCACAGCACCTTCCCATGCAATTGCAGAAGGTGCAACACCTGCCCCTTTACTTCCCCCTAAGTCCTCACCATACAAGGGCCCAAACAGTCCTTTCAGGTGAATGCACCTCCTTCAATTTGGTCTACTGCATTCGCTGCTCCCAATGCGGTCTCCTCTACATTGGAGAGACCAAACACAGACTGGGTGGCCACTTTGCGGAACACCTTCGATCTGTCCACAAGCATGACCCAGACCTCCCTGTCGCTTGCCATTTCAACACACCACCCTGCTCTCATGCCCACATGTCCGTCCTTGGCCTGCTGCAATGTTCCAGTGAAGCTCAACGCAAACTGGAGGAACAGCACCTCATCTTCCGATTAGGCACTTGACAACCTTCCGGACTTAACACTGAGTTCAATAACTTCAGACCATGAACTCTCTCCTCCATCCCCAACCCCTTTTTGAAATGCCCCTTTTTTCTTATTCATTTTGATTATTTATTTATTCCCTCCCCACTTATTTTCATTATTATTTAAAAAATTTATTTCCATTTTCATTCATTGTTTTATCCCCAGCTTTTAGCCTATTTTCGATCTTTTTTCCCACCACTATCCCCTCCCCCCAACCGCACCCCCACAAGGACCATCTGTCACTTTCCAGAGTGCCTATCCTGGTCCTGCCATTATCTTCTGCTTTCCACTCTTAATGTCACCATTAGCACCTCCTTTAGCCAGTACCACCACTATTAATTACCCTTTGACCTTATGTTTATGACATCTTTCGCAATCTCTCCTTTGCCTGCACCCATCGCTGGTCTTCTATCCAGCTTCACCTGTTCCGCCCCCCCTTAAACAATATATATTTCACCACATTTCTTCCGTCCTTTAGCTCTGAAGAGTCATACGGACTCGAAACATTAACTCTGTCTTTCTCTCCACAGATGCTGTCAGACCTGTTGAGGTTTTCCAGCATTTTTTGTTTTTGTTTCAGATTTCCAGCATCTGCAGTATTTTGCCTTTATTTATGACCTGGGTGATTGTTTGTATAACTTCAATATCCACCCAGGTCAATTGTGAAACTACGTAGGTACATTAAAAGAGTAAAGGCTATAATAACTAGATCACAACTTCAATTTCCATTCCAAATACACAGACTTACTTCTGTGCCTCTAGGTGGTCAGGAAAATGGGTAAATACAATCCAATTTTCCATTATGTAATTTTACAAAGTTATTTTCCCATTTTCAAAGTATTATGAAATTCAATTATAAAAACAGATTGCATTCAAATGATATCTTTATCACAGTAAAACAGCCCAAGAAGTTTGGAGGCACATGTAAAAAAATAAAAGTCAAGCCTAGAAGAGATATTAGGAGGACAAAAAAAAGAGAACGGAGGTATGTCTGAATAGCATTGGAGTAATCAAGCTAAAAAATGGCAGATGAGTGACATACAGGCAGAGGTAGGTGATGCTACAAAGATAATCTTTGTGAAGAAGATGATAAGGTTGGAAGCTCAATTCAGAGTTGAATAGAAAGCAAAGGATGTGATCAGTCTGAGAGGAGTCAGTGACACAGGCACAGTGTTTTTGGCTAGGGTCAATGATTTCCATGTTGCTAATGTTTAGTTGAGTGAAAGTGAATCTTATTCAAAACTGATGTCTGACAACATAAGTGACAGGAGTCTAGACAGTTGGGCCAGAAGTGGAGTCAGATGCCATCAACAAACATTGGAATTACCCAACATATGGAAGTTGTAGATTATGTTATCAAAATGATGATACCAAACTTTGAGGTGTGACTGAGATTGAGGATGACATCAATCCACTGCAACATGACATTAATAGGCTAGCAGAATGGGCACACAAATGGCAGATGGAATTTAATAAAGAGAAGTGATGCATTTTAGCAGAGGGGCTAGGGAGAGGCAATATAGGTTTAATGGCACACCGGAAGAGTGTGCAAGGGCAAAGGGACCTAGGGATTCATGTGCATTGAGCTTTGAAAATGTCAGGGCATATTAACAGAGTAATTAGCAAAGCATATGGGACCCTGGGCTTCATAAATAGAGGTGCTGAGCGCAAAAGCATGGAAGTTGTGCTAAACCTTTATATTAAAAAAAAGGCTCTGGTTAGACCCCAATTAGAGTACTGCATCCAGTTCTGGTCACTGCACAGAATAATGTGAGGGGCCTTGCGAGAGTGCAGAGGAGAGTTACTAGAACAGTTGCAGGAATGAGAAATTTAAGTTACAAGATTAGGTTGGAGAAGTTGGGGCTGCTTTCCTTGGAGCTGAAGAGATTGAGGGGAGATTTGAAAGAGGTGTACACAATTACGACCTGTTCTTGTCTACCTCAGGTGTACAAGCTTGCTCTGCCATTCAATACAATAATGGCTGATCTTCTGCCTTAACTCCATTTTGCTGCCTGCTCCCCATATCCCTTAATGCCATGAGAAACCAAAAATCAGTGTATCAAAGCCTTAAATACATTCAGCAACAGACCATCTATAAACCTCTAGGTCAGAGCATTCAAAATATTCACAGCCCTTCGAGTGAAGAAATTTCTCATCTCAGTTCTAAATGATTGGCCCCTTATCCTGAGACTGTTCCCATGTTCTAGATTCCCCAGCCAGGGGAAACAACCTCTCAGTGTCTACCCTGTCAAGCCCTTTCAGGATCCTGGAAGTTACAATGAGATCACCGCTCATTCTCCTAAACTCCAGACAATATGGACCCAACTTACTCAGCCTATCATCATAGGTCCCAGAGGTCAATGTAGTGAACTTTCACTGTACCACCTCCAGTGCAAATATAGAGACCAAAACTACACACAGTATTCCGGAAATAGTCTCACAAAGCCCTGACTCTTAAATGTCCTCTGAACCAGGGCAATTAGGGATGGGCTATAAATGCTGGCCTAGCCAGTGATGCCCAAATCCCATGAACAAATAAAAAAAAGCAAGACTTCTTTATCCTTGTACTCCAAACCCTTTGCAATAAAGGCCAATATGCCATTTGCCTTATTAATTGCGTACCAGCATGCCAACCTCATGCTCCTTCTACAATTATACCCAAGTTCCACTGAACATCAACATTTACAAGCTTCAAGCCTTTCAAAAACTATCCTGCTTTTCTATTCTTATGACCAAAGCGTATAACCTAACACTTTCCCACATAATACACCATCTACCTCTACCACCTTGTTGCCCACTCATTTAACCTGCCTATATTCCTTTGCAGCCTCATGTCATTTTCACAGCTTGCATTCCCACCTACTTTTGCATTGCTAGAAAATTTAGCCAAAGTCTCTGTCTCTTCGTCTAAGTCATTAATACAGATTGTGTATAGCTGAGACCCAGCACTGATCTTTGTGGCACTTCACTGGACACAGGCTGTCAACTTGAAAATGCCCCATTTATCCCTACTCTCTGCTTCCTGTCCTTTAACCAATCCTCTATCCATGCAAACATATTACCCCCTACTCCATGAGGCATTATGTTGTGTATTAACCTTTTCTGTGGAACCTTATTAAAAATCTTTTGGAAGTCCAAATGTACTGCTTATGCTGGGTCCCATTTATTTACACCTTCAAAGAACACAAATAAATTTGTCTTTGTGTAAAACCATGTTGACTTTGTCTGATCCTCCCATGATTTTTCTAAGTGCATCGTAAAGACTTTCTTAATAATAGATTCCAGCATTCTTCCAATGACTGATGTCAGGCTAACTAGCCTGTAGTCATCATTTTCTCTCTCTTCCTCCTTTTTTGAATAGTTGCGTTGTATTTGCTAACTTCAAATCCACTGTGACCATTCTAGAATCTAGGGAATTTAGAAAATCATAAACAGCCAATCCACCATCTCGGCAGCTACCTCTTTTAGAAACTTAGAGCAGAATTTTCTGCCTACCAGGCCTGACCCAATCTCTGGCGGGCGGGTAGCCGATCTCCGCCGGAGAAGCGGGCCCCGCCGCCATTTTAAGTGGGCGGGCCAATTAAGGCCCACCCAGCGTGACGCCCAGCGGGAAGCGCTATGCGCTTCCTGTGCGGGCGGGGGAGGATTCCCCAAATGCGAGAGTGCGCTCTTTCGCGCATGCACACGAAAGAGCACACATCTCCCTGAGGCTATGTGCTGCCTCAGGGAGATCGCTGAAAGTTGTCCAAACTTTAAAAATAGAAAAATAAAAAAATCCTTAACATGTCCCCCTCATGTGACAATGTCACACGAGATGGGACATGTTAATAAATTTCACTCAAACTTTATTAAAGTTTTTTAAAGCCTACATGAAACCTCATCCCGCTGGTGGATGAGGTTTCATGTTTTTTCGGAAGCCCGCCGGGGCTCCTGGCCTGCCCACCAACCTTATGGTTGGACGGGCAGGTCCTTTAATTGTTTTAAATATCCTGTCAATGGCCTCAATTGGCCATTGACAGGTCGGCGGGTGGACAGCTGATTTCACTGTCCACCCACCTTCCTGAATATTTAAATGAGGCGGGATGACGTCAGGGGGCTCACGTCATTTTGCACGTTGACAAGCGGGCCCCGCCCCCTGCTCACTGACGACAAAATTCAGCCCTTAGAATGTAGGCCATCAGGTGCTGGGATTCGTCAGATTTTAGTCCCTTAAGTTTCACCAATACTTCTTCCCTGCTGATATTAATTACTTGAATACTGTTGAAAAAAAAAAGATATGCTATCAAAGCTTTTCATCTTGCACTCATCAGGATAGCTCACAAGAAATTTCCAACTGCAACAGGCGAACAACAATTTATACTGCATGAGAAGAGAGAGCTGATTGGTGGAGGCGCTGCCATGGAGAACACAGCTTTTTTCAAATTCAAACTGGGCAGGTCGACTCTGATTGTTCAAGGCATTGTCCTGGGGAATGAACCAGTGAATGATTGTTCCTTAAAAGCTTTTGTTTAGTTGACAAAGGCATAATGTATGGACATGTTTCTTCTGTCTGCAAAGGACAGGGTCCTGTTATTAAATATGAGGCTTCAAGCATGCATAAGTAAGCAACACTGTGAGCCTGACTGACAATATTAAATTAGTTTTCCATATGATCAGATCATTGCTCACTGTATATCATACAGACTCATGAATGAGCCCCAAAGCTGCCACTTTCGGCCCTGAATAGTGCCCAGTCTACCTCAGATTACCCCAGTAAGTTGTCTCAAAAATTTGAGCGACAAGTGAAGCAGCAACACAAGTGGTGTTTGTCACTAACAGGATGCTGCCTTCAGGCCAAAAAGATGTTCTCCCTATCACACAAATGAGCAATGTAGTTTATGAATTTCAGTGCTGGTGTGATGCCAGGTATATAGGTTGTATGTTCCAAAGGTTGGCTGATCATGTCAAACAGCACATCCCTTCAGCTGTTCGCAACAGGCAGAGTACTGAATGTAACCAACCAGCCCTGCCTGCAAAACAATGTCCATCATTAGATGTGATTCCAAATTGGACAACACTTGCTAAACAATCCTGATTGTGCGAATTACATGGAAAACCAGCGTGTCTCTTTTTTCAGCAATACTCAAGTTCTGTGCTCTCAAACTACTGTTTGATATTAATTACCTTGAGTCCCTACTTTTGCTAGCCCCTCAGAACCCCTCCATTTCTGATATGTGATTTATGTCTTCAACTGTGAAGACAGGCATTTTTGCCTACTTCTCACTCCCTACAAGGACAAAGACCGTTCCCTTCAGCTGACAGCACGAGAACTAGGGGACATAGATTTTAGGGTTTTGGGCAAGAGGCGCAGAGGGGATGTGAGAAAGAACATTTTTTTATTCTGAGAGTGTTAAAGACCCAAAACGTGCTTCCTATGGGGGTCCATGATTTCAAAAGAAAATTGGATGAGCACTTGAGGGAAATAAACTCACAGGCCTATGGGGGTAGAGAGGGGGAATGGGACAGACTAAATTGTTCTACAGAGAGCCAGCATAGATTTGAAGGGCTCAATAGCCTCTTTCTATGCCATAATGACTCTATGACTGTTAAGAGGCAAGATGTAGATGAGGAAGAGGAAGAGGAAGCAGCTAAGGATGAGACTCTGGGGTTCCTGAGGCAACAGTAGAGCTGGATAGAGAAGCCGCTACAAATTTTTCTCCATACTCTGGTACAATAGATGGCACTCTTGTGATAGCCAGGCAATGTTTATGAAGCAATACCCTATTTAAAACATTGAAATTTCTTGATGTAATAGCAGGTGCCAAAATAGAGAAACATTCCATTTCTCAGTGTAGACATTTTTTACGTTGAGCAAAAAAATTCATAAAAATAATCAGAATTTAGGAGAAAGAGAGGGAAGAGGATTTGTGATACAAAAATTCAAAGCCAGATGGACTCAAGCACTTTATCTTCAAGCACTGACATGGTTTCTTTTGAAACATAAAATATATATTTTAAAAATCTATACAAGCTGAATTCAAGTTCTCATATCATGGACATTGCAGTTTCAAAACTACCAGGCAACAATTTGTTTCAAATCACATTGAACTGCTGCTGAAGAAACCACAAGAAACAGCTAAAAATGGAAAGCACCAATCTCAAGTCATTTCACAGAAGTTATGCTTTGCATGAACAAAGAGGAATTTAGGTCTTCATTGCAAAATTATAAAGAAACCAAGAAAAAGGTAAAATAAAAACGTATCTCCATGCCTGCACACACAACTTATTGTTGTCTACTTAACCATAGCTTCAAAATAAAAACTTAAACTTACCTTGAAGTACTATATCTGTTTTGTTAAACATTGTTTTTGTAAACACCAGTGGCTTATGGCTCTGAAAAGAAAATTTGAATCATAAGCATTGGTCAAAAATAGCAAAGAAAGAAAAGATGGTCAAACTAAAATTGTTTCAGGTATATTTAAAAATTAAAAAGGTGTTAATTAGCACCAGAGATAGTTTATTCTAGTTATGTATCAGAAAGGCTTATCACTGAGACCCCAAAACATAAAAGACATAATAATTTTGTTAAGACCTCTGCAGAGACCATTAACATTTAAAGAGAAATCTGAACACCTAGTAATTAACTGAAAGACCAAAGGCCACAAGAAAGCAAGCACTACTAACTTAACATTATAGTTTATAACTACGTGTGCCACGAATCCAGTTTTAGTTTTACTTCCACTCCCCCACCCCTACTACCCACCCACCCACCCCCAAGAGTTCTCTTATTTTACAAAATGTTGAAGGTTCATTTGCTTTTCCTGGGACCAACTCGACAGTATGCCACAGTCCTCCAGGTTTCATTTAAATTTCTCCCGAGTTCCAGCTATTCCCAGAGGTATGAAATTTCATGTGGATCCATTCATTAGCTAAGCAATTCTCCAATTTTATTTCAAAATCTCAAAACTGTGGACTTCCCAGCTCAAAATTAAGCTTTACTGGATTCTCCAAACTAACTGCTTATTTTCACTGTGAGGGTCACAGTAGATTTCTTCCTCTAAGTCAAGTTAGGCAAATGTTCCAGTCTATTTTTCCCTTATGAACTCAAGAGAGCTGCAACCTACACAAGACCAAATCTGCAACTGCCTTCTTTGAGAAACACCCAGATAAATCAAACAAAGGAACCGCCACAGCCTATCTCCATTACAGCGTGACATACTTGGGATGTTCCAAACAGATATGTAAATTAACTTATTTTTAACCTTCAAAACACCCTTAAATTCTGTGACTTATATGAATAATGTACGTCTCTAATGGAGTTTAACGACACTCTTTCCCAGAATTGCTAGCTTTTAGCTTCTTTTATTGAGATAATGATAGACACTCTGGCTCTACGAAGAGGTCCAGAGATGGGTGATCCATTGTTCAGTGTTTCCACTTCTAACTCTGATCTTAAAAGCTAACTGTGTTTATCTTACAAGTGTAATCAACCAAGCTTGTTCAATTTGCATTTATATTAGATGCATGCCAGTTTCTTAATGAATTATTTTCATTTGACACTAATTACAGCACAGGAGGCAGCCACTTAGCCTGACATATCTATGCCAGCTCTTTGCAAGAGCAAATCAACTCGTCCCACTCCTCAGCTTTTTCTCCGTAACACTACAAATTTTCTCTCTCCAGCTGTTTATCTAATTCCCCTTTGAAGGCCACAATTGAATCTACCTCCACCATACACTCAGGTCATGCATTACAGATCTTAACCACTCACTGCATAAAAAGGTTATTTCCTCATGTCGCCATTCATTTTTTTGCTATTCATCTTAATGAGTGTTCTCTGGTTCTCAAGCCTTTCACCAATGGGAATAGTTTATCTCTACATGCTCTACCTAGGCCCCTCATGATTTTGAACACTTCTATCAAATCTCGGCTCAATCTTCATTCTCCGAGGAGAACAAGTCCAGCTTCTCCAACCTCTCCATGTACTGAAGTCTCCCATTCCTGTGACCAATCTTGTATCAAAGAAAACTTGCATTGACATTGTGCTTTTCATGACCACCGGATATCTCAAAGCACTTTACAGCCAATGAGGTACTTTTGAAGTGTAGTTACTATTGTAATGTAGGAAGCACGGCAGCAAATGTGCGCACAACAACCTCCCAAAAATTGCAATGTGATAATGATCAAGTCTGTTTCTGTGATGTTGGCTGAGAGATAAATATTGGCCAGGAGACTGCTCTTCTTTGAAATAGTGCCATGGGATCTTTTACATCCAAAGCTTAGCTCAGGGTCAAAAGGATGGAAAGATTACGAACAATCTGGTTCAGCCTGAGACAGTGGTCAGAGATGGCGCTGGAATCACAAAAACAACTTGCAGCAACAAAATATCTCTAAACATAGAAAAACATTCCAAAGCACTTCCCAGAGGTATGATCAGTGAAAACTGAACCCCCAGGCAGGGGAGTAAACATTAGGAGGGGAGACAAAAAGCTTGATTAAAGAGATGGTAGACAGACAACCCTAAAGGAGAGGAAAGTGGAGAGGCAGAGTATTTGAGAAAGAAATTCCTGAGCGTGAGGAAGCCATCAATGGTGCAGCAAAGAAGGGGATGCACAGGAGACCCAAGTCACACAAAGTTCTGGGCAGGGTTATAGGACTGGGGAAGTTTACAGAGTTAGGAATGGTTAAGGCCATTAAAAACTTAAACACGAGGATGAGAATCTTAAATTGGAAGTGTTGTGCAACCCAAGCCTCTGCAGCTCAGGAAGAACAGAGGTGATCAGTGAGGATTTGATATGGGATAGGATATGGGCAATAGTTTTGAATGATCTGAATGAACAAAAGTGCTGATAGATTATTGGCCAATACAAGAAGGTTGGATTGAAAGAGGTGGAAGTTATACTTCAGTGATATAGAAAGTTGGTCAGAAGCCTTCTAGACTTTTGGGTTCTGCATCTCAGGAAAAAATTATTAGTCTTTAAGATGGTGCAGCACAGGTTCACCAGAATGATACCAGGCCTTAGATTAGAAGTTTAAGTTATGAGGACAGGATGCATAAACCTGGCTTGTTTTCCCCTGGGTAAAGGAGAATGAAGGAGGAATTTACAGCTAGGCCATTCAGGACACATTTTTTCACATAAATGGTAGCAGAAATTTGGATCTCTCTTCCACAATGTTCCAAATGGGTTTATGCAGGGGTGGAGATGAACACTGTAGAAAAATTGGAATAGAAAGGATATTAAAGTCATGGAGTGTATAGATTTACTTGAATGACAAACTATTATGAGCAGATCCTCAAGATGCGGGGACTGTTTCCAGTGGTGTTAAAAGGCTAAGGGGATTTTATAGAGGTTTTAAAATTGATGGAATGAAAAGGAAAAAAACTATTTCCATTGGTTAGGATGCTCATGAAGGGGATTTAGAATTATCATTAAGAGATTGATGAGAGGTTAGAATTTTACAAAGAGTTGTAGCAGCATGAAAATTTTTATCATTGGGAATGATTGGAAGTCTCAAGCAAACATTATAAGCCAATTTGTCACTTTCAGCACTGACAATTTTTAAGATTATGCTTAACGTCATTAATAATTCAAGTTTGCTGAAATTTGATTGCCTTCTTCCTATGTCAGGGGTATCAAATGTGCAGCCTGCCAGCCCTGGCAATCTGACCCTCAAATCACAGACAATGCTGACCTATTTACACATATTTGGTTGTCCTGTTTGAATTTATAGGTCCAAGATCTTGAAAAGGGTCATTTTAGCACTGTTGTTTACTTAACGGACCAATACACCAAGATCTTTGTATTCCAGACATCAAATTATGTTAAAATCAAAAGGAAAATGATATTACACATCATTTTGTTTCCTCAGGTTCAGTAGTATACACCTATGTGAGCATAAAGGCAAAACTTGCACAACCATGTCAATGTCTTCCTGCACTGTCCACTCCTGTCAAGTGATGTGCATAGCTTTCTGATGTACTGTATTCAAGCATACGACGATTCAATAATAGCTTTCAAAAAGGGAATTGAATAAATACATAAAAGGGAAACATTTGTAGGCCTATTGGGAAAGGGCAAAGGGATGATATAAATTGAACAAATCATTCAAAAGAACTGGCACAGACATGATGGGTCAAATACCCTCCTCCTGTATAATATAATGGGATATCCACCATATGAATTCAGTTACCTAGCACAATATCATTACTTCACCCAAGACAACCCCATTTGTGATGAACAATTATACCTTTGTGCAAGAGAAATATCTACATAATTTTCATCTGTGTTTGTCAATCACAAAATACAAATCTAGCACATTACTGAAATTAAACTCTAAGCAACACATTCTGACGAATGCTACTGAACCGCAATATAGATTCAGAAACTTACAGCACAGGAAGTGGTCATTTGGCTCATTTTGTGTGTATAATGGCCTAAAACATCTGCACAGCCTAATCCCACTTTTCAACTTTTGATCCGTAGTCTTGTAGGTTATAGCACTTCAAGTGCATATCAAAGTACAGTTTAAATTTGATGAGAATTTCTGCCTCTACTACCTTTTCAGGCAGTGAGTTCCAGACACTCCATCCCAGCCCTCCACACAGTGGGGGAAAAAATCCTCAAATCCTTTCTAAGCTTTCTAATTACTTCAAAACTTCCCCACCCCTATGTTATTGATCTCACTGCTAAAGGGTCCTTCCTATTCACTCCATCTAGGCCCCAAATAATTTTAAAATCTCTCCTCAGCCTCCTCTTTACCAAAGGAAAATAAAACAGCCTATCCAATCAATCAGTTAATCTTAAAACGATTCAAAAATCAACCAGCACTCCAAAAAATTAACGAACAGCAAACGAAAACTACAGTTTGAGGTATCAGAGACAATCAGAACATCACATTTTGCAACCAGGTCTTTGATGACTGGTGAAATCTGTTCTTGTTCGAAATGAGGATGCACAAGTTGCACAGTGGATGCGGACACACCAGCTTGAGAGATCTAGACTTTTCAACTTTTTCAGTTGATGCTTGGCAGGTTTCGTAGTATTATGGATGGATTTTCGCCATGCTCTATCTCGAGAGAAGTTATTCCACTTATGTAGGTCTATTTTACACACACACACATATCACACGTGACGTGCAAACATTTATATTTGAAATGCATGATTTAAATGATCGGGATAACATTGGTGAGATGTGTTTTGATTACTGTGGGAGAGACTGGCTGCTGCCACTCCTTGGCTCACAGAGCAGTTTGCGACCCCGGGCTAACTGGCTGCACCATCCCTAACTTGTGCAGTTAATGTACGAGTCACATTTTGCATCGCTGGCTGAGGGAGAAACCCGAGGCAGCAGCCCGCACTCGATACCGGTCGCCGCCATCAGACCAGAGTGTGAAAACACCAGCTACTTCACTTGTTAAACATAATTTACTCACCGGCCCCACCGTTTGGCTCCACAAGCCGGGTTCCGGCACAGCCTGGACGCCTCGGGCAAGAAAGAAGGCGGAGAAGTAAAAAGCAGAGAAGAGCGAGGCCTGCTTTGCCCCTCCTGGCCCTGACCGCCCACCTGGTGCCATCTTTATGCCGGGTCTCGTTCCTTCCCCCCCACACACACACCTCGGGCACGCGCGGGCTCACCTGTCAGCCACTGACGTCATGCGCTGTACCTGCCGGAAACAGGGAGAGGGGGCGGGGCCAACGGGAGGAGACAACAACAATAACACTGCGCAGCGCGTGCCGCTGCCTCTTCTCGCGCTCAGAACGGGGGTTTGATTTTTTTTTGCTCCCAGAAAGACAACCGGCCCGACTGCGCGTGCGCCCGCCACCGGATGTCTCGTTCCCTTTTTTTTTAAATTCCCGCGTGTCTTGCTGGAGCCTGTTCACGTGGTGAAAATCGGATCACAGTTGACCGGCGAAGGACGGTGGGAGATTTGATTCCTCGGCCTGCGTGCTTAGGGTGAGTTTTTGAGCGGCTTCTATGTGGGAAAGGAAACTTATATCTTGGCTTTTTTTTTTAAAACAACTTTTCTAAATGAAAAACCATCAACCTGAAAAGTTTCTCTCTTCCCCAGTTGCTAATTGACGCGCTTTTTTTTCGGCATTTTCTCTTTGCTTGTTTCCAATTTCTGGTAGCTGCAGTTTGTCGGACTGTAAGATGCACTAGGATTTCAAAAAGAAAAATCCAGAAAATGTTTTCTTTTAAATTACTTGGTGTGATGTGGGCGTTGCTGGCAAGACCAGCATTTGTTACCCATCACTAATTGCCCTGGAACTGAGTGGCTTTGCTGGGCCATTTCAGAGAACAGTTAAGAATCAACCACACTTATTCTGGGTCTGGAGTCAGGTGTAAGCCAGACCAGGTAAAGGTGGGAGATTTCCTTCCCTAAATTAATTTAGTGAACCAGTTGGGTTTTTACAACAATTGATGATAGTTTCATGGTCACTATTACTGAGACTACCTTTCAATTCCAGATTTTATTTATTGAATTTAAATTCCGACAGCTGCAGTGGTAGGATGTGAACCCTTGTTACCAGAGGATTAGCCTGGGCCAGCGAGCTTACCACTAGGCCACCAGGTGGCAAAACATATATTTCATGCGCTGCATTGTAGTTCCTAACTCTTTTCAAATAATATACTATTAAGCACATGTATACATAAGTATCCAGGATGTCACATCACTCACTACTGAATTACAGACATCTACTGAAATAGCAATGTATGGTTCTGCAGCACATGGTGAGATCTGAGAGGTACATTCAATGTCATGTTCAGCATTTGTGTTTAAAAGTGTGATTATTTTGAACTTCTAAGAACCATAAGACATAACATGGCAGTGGCAGGTGACTGGGTAAAACCCAAACATTTCAAATGGATTTGATCTGAATTGGATTGAGGAAAACTCAACCAAATTAGTGCCAGTGAGACAAACTGTGAATCATGTGAAAATGAATTGACCACCACCACAGCAATGTCCGCAGAGTTTCAGCTCAGGATGAATTGGGAGGCTGTTGACGTTGTAAAGGCATTTGAGAAGGTTAAACAAAAGTAAAGATTGATGCTCAGTATTTCTAAAAACTGCTAGTGAAGAGGAAAGGGACAGCTACATCCTTTTGTGGGCAGGTGAGAAAAATCTTTTCAATAGGTGGGAAATAAGTACAGACAATATTTAAAAACCCAGACAAGGTTTTCAAGAAATTCAGCGCACATCTCCGGTCAAAGTCAAACCATTAGATCCACCAATATGAATTTAAAAGCCTGAGAAGGAACTAGGTGAGCCTGATGACAATTTCTTCATGGGATTGAGAAATGTAGCCAGCAAGTGTTAATTCAAGGAAAGGACACACTCTCAATATCGCATGCTGTTGACACTGCCAGAGCACCTAAAGCCACGAGTAGACAGATGAAGGTGCTAACTACTCAAATGGCTGGCCTTTGCTTAAGTGAAGGGAAAAACAGTAGGGTTGATGCAGTGAAACAGCAACGAAAAAATGCACACCAGACAAAGAGAAAGATGTGCAAGAGCTGTAGATGACCACGAGTTCACAGAAAGAAATGTCCTGCATATGATCAAACTGCACAGCTGGTAGTAAGTCCGATAAGACCGAGATAGATAGGTTCTTGATTGGTAAGGGGATCAAAGGTTACAGGGAGAAGGCAGGAGAATGGGGTTGAGAAACTTATCAGCCATGATTGAATGGTGGAGCAGACTTGATGGGCCAAATGGCCTAATTTCTGCTCCTATGTCTTATGGTCTTATGGTAAAGGAGTTAGCAGAGACATGACACATAGAAAAGGAAATAAACCAAAACATCCATACTGTGGAAGATGGAGTGGGGGGAAGTTTGAGGATCCAATAGATGTAGAAACCATACAACTGCCATGAAATGTATGGATGTGATAGATCTCAGAGAAAATAAATTCTCACAAACATTCAGATCAGAAAGAAGGTGGTAAACTGTTGTGCCTCATCTTCAAGGCTAAAGCAGCAGGATGCAGTCAGTCATTGGCCTGGCTATACATCTCCTCATGCTCTGTTTTACGATTCTGTAGCTTATATTTCTCCTCCAACTAAAAAATGCCTGTCTTCCACCAGTTTTCCAGCTTCCTGATATTCCCACTCTGCTTGTCTTCTTTCATTTTGCATTGCATCTTTTAAACACTCCAGCATTCAAACTAGAGATGAGACCAGTGAAGATGAAGAGTTGCAGATGCTCTCTCAGCAAGTGATCCAGGGACGGACTGATAAAATGCAGCAAACACAACCAGAAATAAGGCAGTATCGGCCTATCAAAGATGATATTTCACTAGACGATGATGTTATGCTGGCCGGATCCAGAATTATCATACCCAAAATGATGCAGAAAGAACATCTCCAGAAGGTACATGAAGGCTGCATGAATAGAAAAGTGAAAGCTCAGAGCCAGATCAACTGTGTACTGGATAGGGATCCACAAAGACATTGGAAGAATAATATTGAGAGGTGGCCTTTGACATGGAAGCAGTACATAAAGAAAATTTGTATTTTTTGTTAAATGCCTGTGGAATCTGTAATTGTTTTTTTAAGAATGTTCAACTTCTTTCGAGTACAATCACAGTTCTTGGTTTTCCAGGAGTGGGACATGAACCCACAACCCTCTGATTCAAAGGTGAGGGTGCTATGAACTGAGCCACAGCTGACACCTCCTTTAAGAATGTTCAAAGAGGACTTTTAAGAATTTGCATCAATTGTAAAGAGGTCATTTGCAATTTTCTTGGATAAGAAATACTGGTCCATGTGACCTGATGACCCTTGACCTGGAAGCAACAGGAAGGCGGTTAACATATGAAATCCATGTGGCTGGCAGATACAAAAAGGGGAACTGAGGCAGAAGGCAATCAGCATAAAGATGTAGGAGCTGTTGCAGGTAATGCACAAGTGGGATAAAAATGTCTAAAACTTGGAAGGCTGCTTGGAAATACTAATAGAAGTGGCCACACCTATGAACCGGGCTGTTATTGGTTGGTCGGTTGAAAAAGAACTCTGGAGGCCTACTCCATCAGGGTTGTTGTGACCCGAGGGAGAGAAGGTTCGTAGAAATGTGCCTTGCTGGTGAAAATCATACTCAAACTTGTTGCAGGGAGGGTGGAGAGATGAAAACTGTTGTCATATAGGACTCCTAACCTGCCCTATATAAATAAAGAACTGCATATTGTTGAACTGTGTAGAGACATAATGTTATACATGCTGAAGGGGAATGCTTGTGTTTGTGAAATCGAAGTGAAATTTACCTTTTATTTGAAGTATCATTTGCCTGTTAATTCATGTTTAATTTGCATTGGTCTGATCCACGTTAAAAGTTACAAACAGTGAAATCTTGTTGGTAATTTCTTCATGGTTGAGAGGGGGGTCATTTGGTAAATTTGGTTGTTTTGGTTTATGGTTCTCCCATGGGGATCATAACAGTATCCACATACAGTATATGCCAGAAATATAGAAATACACAACTGAGAGCGGGGACAGCATTGCCACTGAAGTACCAGCAGGCCACAGCATACTGTGGGAGTCAATTTATTCACACACTATCAAAAATGGTACCTCATAGTAGCAAACTGTGACTCAAAGTTCCTTTTTATTAAAAGGCTTAAGGATTTGAGAGCTACAAGAATAATAATCTCAGCAGTATGAATACTGTTTGCTGAGCAAGGGATTCCTTAAAAGAGTAATATGTGATAATTGAACCCAATTCACCTCCACAGAGTTTATGGAATTTGCTGAACAGTATGGGTTCAACATCTTCACCTCATCACGACATTACCAAGGGGAAACAATTTTAGAGAAAGTCACGTCCAGACATAAAGAGACCCCTCATGAAATGTAGAGAAGCAAAAGACCCAAACCTTGCCTTATTGTTACTCCGAGCTACATCTCTCAAGGCTGACATAAAATCCTGATTCAAGTACGCATGCTTAGCCAGTGCCTTTGCATAAATCTGTAGCAGCAAGACATTGTTCCACCAAAATCAGTAATGTTGCTTACGACTGCTACTCTTCTGCTTCACATTCAATCGTTTTGGTAGATACAGAAGTTCCCTTTCTGCTGTGGTCTACTATCCAATTTTTCAGCTCTACTTCCAGCTGTGGCTACTTTCTAGCATACCCACGAGAAGTGTACTTGCTATTTTCTAATTCCACTAGTTCTTCCTCTTCTACCATTTCTGTATCATTTTCTCTGTTGGAGGAGGGCCAAAATGTCTTTCAGTTGCTCTATTTTCATGCTCTCCAACAAAGCTTACCACTTCCAGTTTGAATCCTACAGTATGAAAGAACCTTTTTTTTTTGTCTTGTACCCATTGGGTTTGCCCTAACTACCAGTATCTGTGTAACTCCAACACGTGCTAATGATCTATCTGATGGGGGTGACATTTGGACCATATGATGCACGGCAATTCTAGATGACTTTTTTCCAGGAAACTCTAGTTTCTGCAGGTAACGGAGAGGTAACGTCACAGTTGTCAGCTCAGGTCTTGCACAATGCATGGCTCTAACTAGCCCCATACCTCTGAAAACCCTGAACACCTTACCCTTATGGACTTGGCACTCAACATTGTCTAATTGTGTAGCTAATAGGGTACAACATAAATCATAGAAAAGCATGCTTAAACCATGCATTGTTCTGCTAAGACCACATTTAGAGTACAGTGTTCAGTTTGGACAGCTGGGCACAAAGGGCATATTCGAGCCCTGGAGAGGGTAGAGAAAGCCTTGGTGTCAAAGAACTGACTCAAAGACAGACTGGATAAACTCTAGCATTTCAGACTCTAAAGGCTGGGGAAAAGGGTTTATAGATGCAAAACGGTAGAACCAAAATGCCAATTTAAATTAAACTGATGGTAGAACAAGACAAAATTTGCAAGAGGATAAAACATGAGTCTAAATGACAATTTATTACTATCTCCAGCAGACATTTGCACTTGGCTTAATACCTCCACTGGAACAGTAGGAGTCTCAATGACAAAGAAACCGTTGTGCTTTGATGCACATAACTCAGAAAGTCGGGGTATTAGGTGGAGTGGGACAATTAAAAGATAAGCAATGGGTAATATGGGTAATAAGTTAAAGGAAGAGCAGAAATATGAAGAGGAAAGCCAGCAGAGCCAGCTACATTCCCATCAGAATGTAAACTAGGCACCTCAATTGGAATGTAATATGAAGGAAAGGGAGGGAGCCTCTTCCCGTAATCATTAGGTATTCAAGGACACCACTGGTCTACAGTGTAAAAGATGTCCCTTCATATTGCCACTGATGCACTCATAATGGTCTAGAAGTGTAAAAAATCATGATAAGGAATCATGAGATGTTGACCTGGCTGGGCAAGCAGATGAATACATGGCTTCTTTGGAATTGGATGGATTAAGTCAGGTGTAAATCCATGATTGAGTTAAATACATCTCCAAGTAATACCAATGAGACAGCGACCGGAATTGGGACACGTTTGCCATTTTCATCTAATTTTTGTCCTGTGTGCAAAAATAGCTAGACCTTTATTTAGGTTGCTAAAATCATGATGAAAATAGGACTGACGCAAAAGTGGGCGGGGACCCAGCTTCACAAAACTCTCCATTTTCTGTTTGGATGTGCAGGATTTACACCTGCAAATCAGGACGTCTCAATCAGAAAATCTCAGACTTTTGGAGAGAAATTGAAATTTTCAAGTTGGGATCCAGAAATTAATCTTGCCTAACTTGAGATTTACAGAATAACAACCCATGCCCTATACTTTCTTCTGCTCCCTGATTATTTTAATGTATAAGTTTTCAGTCTGCATTTGAATTTTTGGCCAACTGGCAAGAGGTTTGATGTCAGCTTATAGTATCTAAACCAAAACAGATATTCACTTCTTTCAAAACTTAGTTGGAATGCCTTGTATTTATGTAGAAATTTTCCCCTCCTCTTGGAAATGTCTCAAAGTATTTCATAGGCAATGGCTTGTGTATTGAAACACAGCAGCATATTTTCCTCCATATTTTTCACAGCATTACCCCTCAAGCAGCAATTAAATGTGTAACTATGGTTGAGAGGATTTAAAAGAAATAATTCTCAAAGTTGGATGTCAGTAGCAAGGCCAGCATTTCTTGTCCAGTTCTAGTTACCCTGAGAAGCTGTGCCCGCTTCTTGAACTTGATAGAACTGATAGTTGGGCAGCTAAGAGTCAACCACATTGGTGAGGAATATCACAGGTTTAATTCCCCAAAGGACATCAGTGAGCCAGTTGGGTACTTATTACAATCTAATAGCTTTCACGGTTACTTTTAAATGGTACCAGTTTATTTAAGTGAGAACACTGAAGTTTTCAATAGAATCCGATCATCACTAACCAAAATGAACGACTCATATTCGCTATACAAACAGTAAATTCAGCTCCAAAATCAAATACAGTCAAATTTGAAACTATGACTTCATTGTGAGAACATAAATTGTTTATGAAATTTCTTTCCCTGTCTTAGCTCCTGTGCAGGTATGTGTCCTTGGTTGGACATGGGTGTTAATCACTCTCTGCCAAAGTGATCCATTATTTATGTGTGAATCTTGACATTTTACCAGAAGGGGGCGTTAGGAGCCAAGTTTAATTCTATCCTCACCCAATGACCGGCCACATTCACTTCTAGCAAGGATCGATAGCAATCAGGAGAATGCACATTGGTTGATATCTCCCTCCCTAAACCACAAGAAAAAAGCCTAATTGAAAGGAAGGCACCAGTTTGAAATCAAAATGACAATCGATTGTATACATTGTCAAACGAAGTCATTTCCAGCAAGGATCGATAGCAATCAGGAGAATGCACGTTGGTTGATATCTCCCTCCCTAAACTACAAAAAAAAGCCTAATTGAAAGGAAGGCGCCAGTTTGAAATCAAAATGACAATTGATTGTATACATTGTCAAACGAAGGAAAGAAAGCAAAAAAAAAGATGCCATTTATATAATGTCTTTTGCAATCTTAGAACAACACAAAAAGCTTCAGTCAAAGAAGTACTTTCAAGCATAGTCACTGTTATAATGTAGGAAACATTTCAGCTGATTTGCACACAGCAAGGTCCCAAATAGCAATGATAATTAATCTGCTAAGAGTCCCAATAGTCATGTCATTTTTGTTCTGATAATGCTAATTCTATGCCAGAGTTTCCAACATGGCTTCCTTTTTCCTCAACTGGATTCTTGCCACCATAGTTGACAGTGCTTTCAACTGTGTTCTCATGCTATTCTCATACTTATGCTCTCACTCCTTCCCCTCCCTTGCAAAAGCACAATAGGGTTTCCCTTATACTCACCTTCCACCTCACTAGCCTCCACATTCAATGGATCATCTTCCCCCGTCTCCAGTGACGCTAGGACCAAACATATCTTCCCCTCCCTTAGTCTTTCAACGTTCCATTCACGACTGCCAGGTCTACTTTTCCATCATCCTCACCCCTGCTCCAGCATCCCATGGCACCTTCCCATGCAAGCACAAGAGATTCAATACCTGCCTTTGTCCTTCCTCCAATCTCATCATCAGTGTTCCAGATGCTCCTTCCAGGTGAAAGTGATTTATATGTTCTTCTTTCAATTTATTATACTGTGTATTTGCTTATATTTAGCATATTGTATACATAATGCGGTCACCTCTATGATGTGGAGACCAACCGCACATTGGATGATTGTTACTGAAAAAAAGATTTTTTTATTGAAGCTTTTTGTCTTGCACTCATCAGGACAATTCACAAGAAAATACCAATGTCAGGGGAAACAACGTATACTGTATGAGAAGAATGCTAGTTGGTTGGCAGATGGACTCTGGTAGAGGCATTGCCATGGAGAATGCACCAGTTGATGGTGACTGATGGTTAACTGCCAAGCATTGTTTGACATTTAAACCAGGCAACTTGACTCTAGTCAAGACATTGCACTGGGGAATGAACCAGCGAATGGCTATCACTTATTTTGCTTAGCTATAACAGGCACAAGGTGTGTACATGTTCTTTCTGTCTTCAAAGAATAGGGCCCTGTGGATTAATATATGTAGCTTCTAGTACACGTAAATGCGCCACACTGCGAACCCAACTGACAATCTTAAATTAGTCGTCAGCATAATTCTTAGCACACTAAGGATTATTTAGCAAATGTTGTCCAATCACGGAATCACATCTAATGTTGGACGTTGTTTTGAGTTTTGCAAGCACGAGCTGATTGGATACGGTCTGTACCTTGTCCTTTGCGAACAGCAGAAGGGACATGCTGTTTGATACAATCTGTCAGTCTTTGAGATGTACTGCCTACATATCTAGCATCACACTGGCACTGAAATTCATACACCACATTACTCATTAGTGTGATAGGCAGAATGTTCTTTTTGGCGTGGCAGCAGCATCCTGTTAGTGGCGAATACTACTCGTGTTGTGACAGCACAGTAGCGGTGTGAAACAGCTAGCTTCACCTGTTGCTCAAATTTTTAGGATACTCTTCTCATACAGTATAAACATGTTTCCCCTGACATTGGTATTTTCTTGCGAATTGTCCTGAGTACAAGATGAAAAGCTTCAACAAAAAAGTCTCTCTTTTTTCAGCAACACTCAAGTTCTGATAGCTTTGTGGAACACCTCCACAAGCATGACCCATACTTGGCATTTTAATTCTTCAACCCAGACCCACTCTGACCTCAAACAAAAATAAAAATAGCTGGAAAAACTCAGGTCTGACAGCATCTGCGGAGAGGAATACAGTTAACGTTTCGAGTCTGTATGTCTCTTCATCAGAACTGAGGAGAAATAGAAATGAGGTGAAATATAAGCTGGCTGAGGGGGTGGGACAGGTAGAGCTGGATAGAGGGCCAGTGATAGGTGGAGGCGAAGAAGAGATTGCCAAATATGTCATAGACAAAAAGACAAAGGGGTGTTGACGGTGGTGATATTAGTTAAGAAATGTGCTAATGGTGACATTAAGGGTAGAAAGCAGGATGAGCAAGTGACAGCCCTAGTGGGGGTGGGGTGGGGGGAAAGGATCGAAATAGGCTAAAAGGTGGGGATGAAACAATGGATGGGAATACATTTAAAAGTAATAGAAATAGGTGGGAAAAGAAAAATATATAAAATGTATATAAATAATTAGAAAAGGGGGGATCGGAAAGAGGGTGGGGATGGAGGAGAGAGTTCATAATCTGAAGTTGTTGAACTCAATATTAAGTCCGGCAGGTTGTAAAGTGCCTAGTCGGAAGATGAGGCGCTGTTCCTCCAGTTTGCGTTGAGCTTCACTGGAACATTGCAGCAGGCCAAGGACGGACATGTGGGCATGAGAGCAGGGTAGTGTGTTGAAATGGCAAGCGACAGGGAGGTCTGGGTCATGTTTGTGAACAGATTGAAGGTGTTCCGCAAAGTGGTCACCCAGTCTGCGTTTGTTCCCTCCATAGTAGAGGAGACAGCATTGACCTCTCTGTCTTGACACTGTTGGAGAAGTCTGGCAAAAGTTCATTGACCTGAAATGTTAATTCTGTTTCTTTCTTCATAGGTGCTGCCAGAACTGCTGCTTAATTCCAGCATTGTCTGCTTTTATATCAGATTTCCAACATCCACAGGATTCCCCTTTTTATTTCTTTACTTGTCCATTATCATCCTCTTGTACCTGTACCATCACCCCATTGTCATTTAATCTCCCCTGCCTTCCAACCTATCACAAACCTTCCCTTTTATTCTTTCCTCCCTTCCTCATCTTTCCCTGCCTCTTTACTTGCTTAAAACCTGTTATATTGCCAACTTTTTCAAATTCTGATTAAAAGCTGATGAACCTGAAATGCTAACTTTGTTTCTCTTTTCCATAAAAGCTACCTTAATTTTCTTTAATTTATGTCAGATTGCCAGCATACATCATATTTTGTTTTTGAATAATAATTGATAATATGCAGTTTTTGTCTGTTGGGTTGATTTGCTGGGCGGAACCTACATGGAGGACTGGAGCAAGTGAGGCATATACGGCTGTCAACATTTAGTGGTGGTGGGTGGAAGAGGGGTGTTGGTGGAGAAAAAGAACACCGGAAAGTAAGGGGAGCCGAACAACTGTTAACCCTGGTTGGAGGAATTGAGGAGGGGGTGGGATGGCATGGGAGGGATGTTTGGTGGAGGTAGTTGGGAGAAAAAATAACAGAGGTTAAAGGGAGCACAACAACAAAATTAGCCTGGCTGGAGGGATTGGGAAGGGGCAGCACAGTATTGGGATGGAGGGCATGGAATGGGAGAGAAGGCATGGAAGAGGTGGGGAAGGCATTGGAGGGATGGAATGGAGGCTGGGATGGATATGACATGAAAGGAATGCCATGGAAAGGATGGAATGACATTGGATGGGGATTTAAAGAAACATTGTTCCAATAAAGATACTAATTTTACTGCAAATGAACTCTGCTAGTTACCAAATAATCCAGCTATTTTTATGTGTTAATTGAGAGAAATACTTCCAGAACTAGGGAGAACTCCCCTGCCCTTCTTCAAAATATTGCTACCTGAGAACATGAATAGGACCTCGATGTGTGGCATATCTCCATCACACAACATATCCAAAACACGGATTGAAATCTAATGAGAATATTCATCAAGGAGACTAGATAAATGTTTAATCTTTCCACCATAATTCCTTTTCAATGAACTGTCCAGGGTTTACCATCTCGTTCATGCCAAGAGTTAATGATGCTCGTATTTGGCTTGTTGAACTGTCATACAAAAATCTGATCTAATTATATTAACATTTACACTAACCCACCACTTCTCTTCCCAACCCCTATCAGGATCTGCACAAGCTGTTGAGTGAATAAATTAACCCTTTCTTGCCAATTGTCAGAGAATTCAGATGACAGTTATGAGCAAACAATTGTTAACTTTACAATCACAGGAGCAACACTTAAACATTAAGTATGCAAATAATTAGTAAATAGTGCTAATTGAAATTGAGGTTACAAAAGCAGTTCAGTTATGTCACATCAATACAGCGTTAACTGCTTCTTGTAAATTTATATACAGATCAGATTAATTGGCGATATTTAGGATTAAATTCTTGATAGCTGGCAAGCTACAGAATCAGTCTAATCGGTCCTACTAGAATGTAAAGATAACCAGTGTCTTCCCTTTTCCACTACAAACTATCATCTTTAATCCCCCTTCCAGTGTCCTCCAACAACAAGTGTGAGCAGCTCATGGACTTTTGTCGCAAATTCTGAGAGCATCCATTCAGCTACCTCTGCTACTTCCCTTCCTCCCTCCCTTCCCCTCGCCTCCCCTAAGGTTTCCTTTGCCCTAGCCCTGCCTCCCGTAGCTTCCATCCTATGTCCCTTCACGCCGTCTCCGAGCTGATCTTGTACGTGAGACCCACTCCTCCCTCGACTCTATTCCTACTGAACTGCTGACCACAAAACAACTCTACCTTGCCAATGCCCCCCCCACAACTATATTAGCTGATTTTATTAGCAGCTCCCTCTCCTCGGATAACCCCCTCCGCTTCAAATCTAAAAATACCCATGACCCCTCTGTTCTTGCAAACTACCACTCCATCTCCACCGTCTTCCCCTCAGTCTTTGAATGTGTTGTCACTTCCCAAATCCTTGCCCATCTTTCCCTCAGCTCCATGTTTGAATCCCTCAGATCCGGTGTATCCCCTGCTACGGTACTGAAACAGCCTTTATTGAAGTCACAAATGACATCCTATGTGACTATGGTAAACTATCCCTCTTCATTCATATTGACCCGTCTGAAACTTTTGACATGGTTAACAGGACCATCTGCCTCCCACATCTCTATTATCCAGCTTGAAGGAACTGCCCTCGACTGATTCCATTCTTAACAGCTGAGTCGTATCGAGACAATCAGCTGCAGTGGCTTTTCTTCTGTTCCTGGACCATTGCATCTGGGGTCATTCGAGGATTTATTTTTATCACCCTCCTATTTCTCATCTACATGTTGCTCCTTGACAATATCATCCAAAAACACATCATTATGTACGTGTACCCTGAGGACACTCATCTCTGTCTCACTACCCCACCTCTCTTGATCCTTCCAGCATCTCTGATTTATCACACTGCTGTCCAACATCCAGACCTGGATGAACAGAAATGTCCTTCAACTATTGGGAAGACTGAAGCATTGTCTTTAGTCCCAGTCACAAACTCCGTTTTCTAGTTACCAACTCCGTTTCTCTACAAAAGCACCATTGACCTGAAACGCTAACTCTCTTTCTCTCTAGAGATGCAGCTGACCTGTGTATTTCCAGCATTTTCTGTTTTTATTGATGACTCCATCCCCCTCCCTGGTAATTCCTTTGTGGCAGAAGCTAACGTATCATTTATCTTCCTAACTTGTTGCTATATGTATATGTTAACTTACTGTGATCATATACTGATATATCATTCCAAAATGATTTGGGATCTATATTGTTTTCTTGCACATGTCTAAACATAATGCCACATCATGCACAACTGCACGACAATCTGGGTACCAAACACACATTGTATCATTCTGCTGCACATGAAGCGATGTGAGAAATCATAGAGGATGGAGGCTTCAGAATTTGTACCAAAAGGGTGATTTAATTTGGAATTCTGGGAACCACAAAACAAAACATGGTGGCAACATGTGTTTGTGAGCAGAATTCAAACCCTTTGAATTATGTAAATGCTGAACTTATGAAAATCAACTCAAATTAATGTCCAAACTGTGTGAATCGTGCAAAAACAAGATGGGTGCCGCTGCAGCATTGAACATACAGTTCCAACCCATGATGAAATGGGAGGCTGAAGATGTCATGGAGATGTTCAGCAAAAGTGCCAATTGATATTCAGTTTTCTGAAAGGCACTACAGATGAGGAAAAGGTCAGCTACATCCTTTTGTGGATGGGAGCGAAAGGATCAGTTTCTTTCAATAGCTTAGAAATTAATGAAGGTGACAGTAAAAACCCAGACAACAGTTTTCAGAAGTTCAGCACAAATCTCCAGGCAAAGTCAAACCATCAGATCCACTGATATGAATTTCAGAGTCTGAGGCAGGAACCAAGTGAGCCTGTTGACAATTTTGTCATGAGGTTGACAAATGTAACTACCAAGTGCAAACTTAAGAAAACGGATGAAAGACAGACAGGTGAGCTAATTTGGGACTTTGCGCATCCTGATGTATAAAAAGACCTAATTGGAAAGGACAAGCTCCCAATATTGTAGGCTTTTGACCCTGTCAGAACACCTGAAACCACAAGTGTATAGACAAACATGCTGACTACTCAAATAGCTAGCCTTCAGTTAAGTCAAGGGAAAGGCAGTAGGGTTGATGCAGTGAAACAGCAACAAAAGAATGCATACCAGACAGATGTGCAAGAGCTGCAGATGGCCACATGAGTTCACAGACCAAAAGAAATGTCCTGCATATGGAGCAAGCTGCAGAGCTTGTGGAAAGCCCAATCGCTGGGACAAGATGGACATGAAAAAGAAAGCTGATGGTAAAGGAATTGCCAGAGGAAGAAGAACGGTGAATGAGAAAGAAAAACCAAAACACCCATGTCCTCGAAGATGACACGGAGTTTGAGGACACAATAGACATGGGATTGGAGGTGGTTCAGAGGAGGTTTACTAGATTGATAACTGGAATGAGCGGGTTGTCTAATGAGGATAGGTTGGACAGGCTGGGCTTGTTTCCACTGGAATAAAGAAGAATGAGGGTTGACTTTATTGAAGTATATAAAATCCTGAACGGTCTTGACAAGGTGGACGTGGAAAGGATGTTTCCTCTTGTGGCTGAGTCCTTATGACCAGCCTATTTATCTTTTCTGCTAGGATTCTTGTCCCAGTACTGTTCAGGTGAAGCCAGCCCTCAGAAGTACAGCTCCTTCCTATCCCAACACCGGTGCCAGTACTCCATGAAATGGAACTCCTCTTGCCCACACCATTCCATAGCCAAGTGTTCACCTCCCTTAATCTGCATTTCCCAACACGAATTTGCATGTGGCTGTGGTAATAACCCAGAGATGGCCTGAGATTTCATCAAGCCCACTAGGGAACAGGCAATTCTAGATTTAGTGATGTGTAACGAGGCAGATTTGATAAGGGAGCTTAAGGTGAAGGAACCCTTAGGAGGAAGTGACCATAATATGATAGAATTGACCCTGCAATTTGAGATGAAAAAGCTGGAATCAGATGTAACGGTATTACAGTTGAATAAAAGCAACTACAGAGGCATGAGGGAGGAGCTGGCCAGAATTGACTGGGAGATGAGCCTAGCAGGAAAGACAGTGGAACAGCAATGACAGGAGTTTCTGGGAGTAATTTGGGAGTCACAGCAAAAATTCATCCCTAGGTAGAAGAAGCATACTAAAGGGAGGACGAGGCAACCATGGCTGACAAGGGAAGTCAGGGACAGCATAAAAGCTAAAGAGGAAGCGTACAATGCAGCGAAGAGCAGTGGGAAACCAGGGGATTGGGAAGCCTACAAAGACCAACAGAGGACAACTAAAAAAGAAATAAGGAGGGAGAAGATTAAATATGAGGGTAAACTAGCCAGTAATATAAAAGAAGATTGCAAAAGTTTTTTTAGATATATAAAGGGTAAGAGAGAGGCAAAAGGACATTGGGCCGCTGGAAAAAGACGCTGGAGAAGTAGTAGTGTGGAACAAAGAAATGGCGGAGGAACTGAATAGGTACTTTGCGTCAGTCTTCACGGTGGAAGACACGAGTAACATCCCCAAAGCTCAAGAGAGTCGGGGGGCAGAGGTGAGTATAGTGGCCATTACCAAGGAGAAGGTACTAGGAAAACTGAAAGGTCTGAAGGTGAATAAATCACCTGGACCAGATGGATTACACCCCAGAGTTCTGAAGGAGATAGCTGAAGAGATAGTGGAGGCATTAGTGGTGATCTTTCTTTCAGGAATCACTGGAGTCAGGGAGGGTCCCAGAGGACTGGAAAATCGCTAATGTAACCCCCCTGTTTAAGAAGGGAGTGAGGCAAAATATGGGCAATTACAGGCCAATTAGCCTGACCTCGGTCGTTGGTAAGATTTTAGAATCCATTATGAAGGATCAGTGCTGGGACCTTTGCTGTTTGTGATATACATAAATGATTTGGAGGAAAATGTAACTGGGCTAATTAGCAAGTTTGCAGACGACACCAAGGTTGGAGGAGTTGCAGATAGTGAAGAGGATTGTCAAAGGATACAACGGGATATAGATCGGTTGGAGACTTGGGCAGAGAAATGGCAGATGGAGTTTAATCCGGACAAATGCGAGGTAATGCATTTTGGAAAGTCTAATACAGGCAGGAATTACACAGTAAATGGCAGAACACTTAAGTGCATCGACGGGCAGAGGGATCTGGGTGTTCAGGTCGACAGGTCACTGAAAGTGGCAACGCAGGTGGATAAGGTAGTCAGGAAGGCATACTTGCCTTCATTGGCAGGGGTATTGAGTATAAAAGCTGGGAAGTCATGCTGCAGCTGCACAGAACCTTGGTTAGGCCACACTTGGAATATTGCATGCAATTCTGGTCACCACATCACCAGAAGGATATGGAGGCGTTGGAGAGGGTGCAAAGGAGGTTTACCAGGATGCTGCCTGGTCTGGAGGTCATTAGCTATGAGGAGAGGTTGGAGAAACTCGGATTGTTCTCACTAGAGCGACGGAGATTGAGGGGCGACTTGATAGAAGTTTACAAAATTATGAGTGGCATGAACAGAGTAGATAGTCAGAAGCTTTTTCCCAGGGTGGAAGAGTCAATTACTAGGGGACATAGATTTAAGGTGAGAGGAGAAAACTATAAAGGTGACATGCGGGGCAAGTAGTGAGTGTCTGGAATTCGCTGCCAGAGGAGGTGGTGGAAGCAGGTACGATAGTGGAGTTTAAGAGGCAGTTTGACAAATACATGAATAGGATGGGAATAGAGGGATACGGACCCCAGAAGTGCAAAATGTTTTAATTGACGGGCAATATGATCAGTGCAGGCTTGGAGGGCTGAAGGGCCTGTTCCTGTGCTGTACTTTTCTTTGTTCTTTTCTTTGATGAGATTTCAGAACACTTGGAAGTGCATGGTAAAATAGGGCAAAGTCAGCATGGTTTCATCAAGGGGAGGTCATGCCTGACAAACCTGTTAGAATTCTTTGAGGAGGTAACAAGCAGGTTAGACAAAGGAGAGCCAATGGATGTTTTCTACTTGGACTTCCAGAAGGCTTTTGACAAGGTGCCGCACAGGAGGCTGCTCAGTAAGATAAAAGCCCATGGTGTCAGAGGCAAGGTACTAGCATGGATAGAAGATTGGCTGTCTGGCAGGAGGCAGAGAGTGGGGATAAGGGCGTCCTTCTCAGGCGGCCGGTGACTAGTGGAGTTCCACGGGGTCAGTGTTGGGACCACAACTTTTCACTTTATACATTAATGATCTAGATGAAGGAAGTGAGGGCATTCTGGCTAAGTTTGCAGATGATATAAAAATAGGTGGAGGGACAGGTAGTATTGAGGAGGCGGGGAGGCTGCAGAAGGATTTGGACAGGTTAGGAGAATGGGCAAAGAAGTGGCAGATGGAATACAACGTGGGGAAGTGTGAGGTCATGCACTTTGGTAGGAAGAATAGAGGCATAGACTATTTTCTAAATGGGGAGAGAATTCAGAAATCTGGAGTGCAAAGGGACTTGGGAGTCCTAGTCCAGGACTCTCTTAAGGTTAACTTGCAGGTTGAGTCGGTAGTTAGGAAGGCAAATGCAATGTTGGCATTTATTTCGAGAGGACTAGAATATAAAAGCAGGGATGTGCTGCTGAGGCTTTATAAGGCTCTGGTCAGACCACATTTAGAATATTGTGAGCAATTTTGGGCCCCGTATCTCAGGAAGGATGTTCTGGCCCTGGAGAGGGTCCAGAGGAGGTTCACGAGAACGATCCCAGGAATGAAAGGCTTAACATATGAGGAACGTTTGAGGACTCTGGGTCTATATTCGATGGAGTTTAGAAGGATGAGGGGGGATCTGATTGAAACTTACAGAATACTGAAAGGCCTGGATAGAGTGGACGTGTTTCCATTAGTAGGAGAGACTAGGACCCGAGGGCACAGCCTCAGAGTAAAGGGAAGACATTTTAGAACAGAGATGAGGAGAAACTTCTTTAGCCAGAGAGTGGTGAATCTATGGAATTCATTGCCACAGAAGACTGTGGAGGCCAGGTCATTGAGTGTACTTATGACCGAGATAGATAGGTTCTTGATTGGTAAGGGGATCAAAGGTTATGGGGAGAAGGCGGGAGAATGGGGTTGAGAAACTTATCAGCCATGATTGAATGGCGGAGCAGACTCGATGGGCCAGATGGCCTAATTTCTGCTCCTATGTCTTATGGAATCATACACCTACATGAAATGTCTGAATGCAACAGTTCCCAAAGTAAAGAAATTCTTACAACTATTCAGATCAGGAATGGGGTGGGAGATAAGCCCACAACCATAAATCTGAAGCTTGATACATCATCCCACTCGAGAGATACCAGAGGAACTCTCCTAAGTTTTGAAAGAGGATAGTTACCTAAAGGAAGATGCTCTGAAACTGAGCAATGCTATGCTGATGGTTGACAGTGGAGCTGAGATTTGGCAGCAGGGAACAACCCAAATTGGAGGGACACAAAGGAAAAGACATTAACTGTATGTCCTATGTCACAAACAGATAGTCCTGTTATCCTGGAGCTGAGCAGTTGCGAAGAACTGCAGCTGATCTGAGTAAACCATGATATGATCAGTCAAACAGTTACAGATGTTCTCTCAGCAAGTGATCTGGGCGTAGCCCGATAAGATGATCGATCAGAGATGAACCTCACAAGAAGGTCGTGTTCTGCTGGCTGGATCCAGAATCATCATACCCAAAACAATGCATAGAGAACTTCTCCAGAAGATACACTTCTCCATTCCCTTGTGGCCTTCATGTAAGCTCAGAGCTAGATCAGCTGTGTACTGGATAGGCATCTACAAAGACATTGAAAGAATGTTGTCTACATGCAAGGTATGCCAGATGTATAGAAATATACAGCAGAGAGAGGAGATGGTAACTACTGAAGTACCACCAGACAGTGGCATATTGTGAGAGCTAATTTATTCATTCACAACTAAGAATGGTATCTCATAGCAGCAGACCATTACTCAGAGTTCCCGTTCATTAGAGAGGTGAAAGATTTGAGGGCTACAACAATCATCACAGCTGTACAAGTTGTTTGCTGAGCAAGGGATTGCCGAAAAATTAATATTTCACCTCCAGAGAGGAGTTTGCTGAACGGTATGGGTTTAATATCATAACATCATCTCCACTCAAGGGTTTCATAGAAAGACATGACCAGATGGTTAAGAGGACCCTCATCAAGTGCCATGAGACAAAGGAAGACCCAAACCACACCTTTTTGTCACTCTGAGCTGCTGCTTCTTAAGCAGCCCATTGAGTTTAAGGGTAACTTGCTCCCACTCACGTTTGATGGGTTCTAATTCCAATGTGCGATCTGCAGACCCTGTCACATGCGAGGCAGGTGGTGGTTCACGGGTTGGACAGTCAAGGTATTTGGAAGTTTGTGCAAGCTCTCTGACAACTCAAATTTGCCTCTGGGTGCTCTGATGAAGTCTCTCACTGTGTTCGGTGCCTTTCCCGAATAAACCTCCTCCATTTTGGTTGGCCACAAGTCAGGGACTCCCATGAGTCAAAGGGTATGTTGTACTCTTCAGGGATGCTTTGGGGACATCTCTAAAGTCTCCTGTCGTGACCGAATTCCCAGCAGAAGAGTCGATTTCGGAGACTGGTGTCAGGTATACAAACAATATGTTCCACCTAGCAGAGGTAGTTTTAAGTGATTAGTGTCTTGATACTAGCAAAAGAAGCAATGGAGACATGAGGAGAAACTTTTGCATGCAGCGAGTGGTTAAGATCTGGAATGTGTTGCCAGGGGCTTTGGTGGAGGTAGATTCAATCAAGGCGTTCAAGAGAGAATTAGATGATTATCTGAAAAGGAAGAATGTGCAGGGTTATAGGGAGAAGGCAGGGGAATGACATTAGTTGAACTGTTCCTTTAGAGAGCATGTGCAGACACAATGGGACGAATGGCCTCCTTCTGTGCTATAACAATTCTGTTATGTTGGCCTGGGAGGGGACGCTGCTGTTGGACCGTCTTTCTTGCCACTGGATTTGGAGGATCTTGATGGTACTTCTCCAGTGCTTTGAGGTGCCTGCCATAGGCTGTCCAAGTCTCCAAAGCTTATAGGAACGTGGGGATCACTGTTGCGTGGTAAACCATGACCTTAGTCTTGGGTTTGAGATTCTGGTTCTCAAATACTCTTTTTCTCAGTCGTTCGAAGGCTGAGCTGGTACATTGGAGGCGATGATGAATTTCATCGTCCATGTATGTCTTTATTGGGAGCCTCCTCTCAACAAGCGGGAAAAGGTCCACATTTTCTACAATCTCACCATTGCTTTTAATCAACAGGGGCGGCAGGGGAGATGTTGTGCTTTGGAAGCTGGTTGGAAGAGGACCTTAGTTTTCCGGGTGTTTATTGAAAGGCCCATTTCTCATATGCTTCGGAGTAGGAGTCGACAATGAGCTGGAGCTCAGTTTCTGAGCGAGTGCACACAGTGTCATCTGCATACTGAAGCTCAATGACTGGGGTTGTAGTGATTTTGGTTATGGATTGAAGGCGGTGTTGGGTTGAACAGTTTCCGAGCTACACTTCTCAAGGCTGATATGAAATCGCCTACAGAGTTACTGAATGGGAGAAAGTATAAGACAACATTGCCAAGCGAGATACATCCTCCAAAAACCAGGCAGAAATAAGACCACAACTCACTGAATCACAGGTAGAAGGAAGTCAATACCTCAACAAACATGTCAAATCCTTGCCTGAGAGGCCAAACCGTGCATATACAGGATCCAATCCCCAAAACCTCGACCAGAGCAAAATTTACAATAAACCTAAGTCTTCAAGATCATACATCTTCGAGACAGAAGCTGGTAAGCAGATAAGAAGGAACAGAGTTGATATCTGGCCTACATCCAGAGCCTATAAGGCAGGAAAAAATCATCAGCAACATCACTGACAAGCGAGACATCAACAACAGCTGGACCAAGAAGCTGTGGAAATCAATATTAGCAACATCAAGCACAACTCCCACAACGCACACGTCGCCAGTACAGCGTGCCATCTCATTGCAGAAAGGGATGACTACAACCAAGCCCATGAAATGCAACATCTTACCACCTAAGTGAAATTGTGAATAATGTTTTTGAAAGAAAACAAGCCATAAAAATGTTTTAAGATGTTCAGAATTCCAAGTTTATTGCAAACATTTATCTGCAAAAGTTTATTCCAGAAGTTTAATCTCTAAAGTTGCTTACCCAATTAATTGTAAAAGTTTTATTGTAAATGTTCTTTAGTTTAGACATGAAAAAGAAAGCCTACAAATTATAACACAAGTGAAACAGCAAGCACACATTATAACACAAGTGAAACAGAGCAAGCAACAACGTGCACATCAAGCACTGTTGTTCAGCAAGCTATGACCCGGAAAGGATCAAAATGTTTTATTGGGGACGAAATTGGGGGAAAAAAAACGGGAAAGACCAAAGTGATTCCTGATGAAGTTGGAAGTGAAATGCACGGATAAATCCTGAAATTTGAAAGTGAAGTGAGATTTGTGTTGCCAAGATTAACAGGAACAGAATAAGAAGAGATAAACCATCGTTGCAAGCAGAAAAATCCTGTGATTCCTAAACTAAAGGATTACTATCCTTCGCTCTGGTAATCCATGAGTGTTAGTTTTTGTGATTTTTTAATTTTTAAATCATTCAGAAGTTTTTGATACGAAGACTTATATTAACTCTGAACTGTTACTTGAAGAAATCTGAAATCAGTTAAAAACTCAGTTGAGGACTGAAAGTTTATTTTATTTCATGCTGCCATGAAGATGAAAAGAATAAAATGGTCCAAAAATATAATTGAAATAATATATTAGAAAGTACTAAGTTAATGATTGGAAAAATAATGCTGATAGAAAGAGAAATTACATTTTTCTGAAAGAAAATCCTACCTAAAAAAAATTGGAATGGTATTGTTTCCTCTGCATGTATATCCACAAAACTATATCATTCACAACTGCACCACAGCCTGTGTACCAAAAAGACATTGTATCATTCTGCCACATATGAAGTGAGGTGAGGAATTATACACAATGTAAGCTCCAGAATTTGTGTCAAAAGTGCGATTTATTTTGGAGTTTCTGGGAACCACAAGACATGTACAAAGATATTGAGATCCCTCTGAATGTAAACATTTCCCAGTCTCTCACCATTCAAGAAATATTCTGCTTTATTTTGCCTACAGCACTGGTATTATGTCCCTCTTTTTTTTTTTGAATGAGTGTGTAATATATACAATCTTCCAATGCTTAGGCGCCAGAGTCTCCACAATTCCATCCTTATTTCTCTCTGTAATCTAGGATGCATCCTGGAGGACCTTTTCTACTTTGAGGACTGCCAACCTTTCAAGTACAATCTCTTTATTTTCATACTATCCAGTTTCTCTACAAATTCATTCTTTCCTGTGTCTCTGGCAGAATCTTTAGCGAAGGCATTTACAAAGTACTCATTCAGTATGCCAGTCATGCCCTCGGCTACCTCCGCAAGAAGATCTCCTTTGTCCCTAATGAGCCCCACCTTTTCTTTGTCTCCTTTTAACTATTCATACATTTATAAAAGATTTTTCGGTTCCGTTTTTGTTACCTGCTAAACTATTCTTATACGCTCCCTTTGCTCCCCTTATTTTTAGTTCTCTGTGCTTTCTTTATACTGTGGCAGAAGGAAGTCAATCACATGAACAGAGGCACATTCAAGCTTATTAGGGATCAAGGAATATAAGACGGAGGACATTTTGTGTTCCAAAGGTAGTATATTACAATAAGGACTGCATGCTTACGTGTGCCATATTCTACCTGTTAAACCTGCTTCACTTGTGAATTGATATTTTTGCTGAAAAAAACAAAGATATTGAACCTCTCAGCATTTACTATTTTTGGCATTGCTCATCTAAAAAGAGAATATCCATCTTTTTCCCAATGATGTCTGGATAATTGTAGTTCCCCTTTATCACTGCTCTGTAGTTATGCATCTTTCTGCAATTTGCCTGCAAATTTGCTCCTATATCTCCTTTCCACTATTTGGTGGCCCACAGTGTACACTCTGTGTAATATTTGATCTATTTCGATTACATCATCCTTTTTCAGTGTTGTAAAAGTATTTTTTGAAGAGGTAACAGAGATGGTTGATGAGGGAAAGGCCATTGATGTGGTGTATATGGACTTCCAAAAGGCATTCGATACAGTGCCACACAACAGACTTGGGAGGAGAGTTATAGGTCGTGGAATGAAAGGGACACTAGAAATGTGGTTACAAAATTGGTTGAGGGATAGGAAACAGAGTAATGGTTAATGGGTATTTTTCGGGCTGGAAGAAGGTTTGTAGTGGAGTTCCCCAGGGGTCGGTATTGGGACCCTTGCTTTTCCTGATTATAAATAAATTATCTAGATTTTGGTGTGCAGGGAACAATTTCAAAGTTTGCGGATGACACACAACTTGGGAGAATTGTAAACTGTGAGGAGGACAGTGTAGAACTTCAAAAGGACATTGACACATTGGTGGAGTGGGCAGATAGGTGGCAGATGAAGTTCAATGCAGAGAAATGTGAGGTGATGCACTTTGGTACAAAGAACATGGAGAGACAGTATAAAATAAAGGATACTATTCTGAAGGGTGTGCAGGAGCAGAGAGACCTGGGTATATACTTACATAAGTCATTAAAGGTGGCAGGGCAGGCAGAGAACTGTTTCTAAAGCATACAGTATTCTAAGCTTCAATACTAGGGGCAAAGGAGGTTTTGATGAACTTGTATAAGACACTGGTTAGAGCTCAGCTGGAGTACTGTGTACAGTTCTGGGCACCACACTATAGGAAGGATGTGAACGCATTGGAGAGAGTGCAGAAGAGGTTTACGAGAATGGTTCCAGGGATGAGAACTTCAGTTATGAGGAAAGATTGGAGAAGCTGGGACTGCTTTCCTTGGAGAGGAGAAGGCTAAGAGGAGACTTGATAGATGTTTTCAACATCAAGAGGGGTCTGGACAGAGTAGATAGGGAGAAACTGTTCCTGCTCATAAACGGATTGAGAAGCAGAGGGCACAATTTTAGTGTTTTGCAAAAGAAGCAAATGCGAGTGAGAAAAAACTTTTTCTCACAGCGAGTAGTTAGGGTTTGAATGCATTGCCTGGAAGTGTGGTGGAGGCAAGTTCGATTGAGGCATTCAAGAGGGCATTGGATGATTATTTATACAGAAACCATTTGCAGGGTTACGGGGAAAAGGCAGGAGATTGGCACTAAGTTAAAATGCTCAGAGAGCCGGTGCAGACATGATGGGCTGAATGGCCTCCTTCTGTGCTGTAACAATTCTGCGATTCTGTGATCTTTGAACGTTCAGCCATCTGAACCTTTTTATTCTTTCTTACCTATCTTTCCTGAATACCTTGTAACCAGGAATGTTAAATCCCCAACTCTCCTCTTGTTAGAGCCAGGTCTCCATTACTGCCATTATATCTTAATTCCATGTGGCAATTTGTGCCTCCAGCTCCTACACCGTCTACTGAAAAAATTAGTCCTAAAATAACTGGAACTAAACTAAGAGCTGAAGAATGTAGACAGAAATCTGAAGACTGAAGATTTGACAAAACACTTTTACGTCTTTAATTTCCAAAGAAGACTCCTCAATTCTATTGACCAATTTGAGTGACGTGTGAGACAATTTCAACCTTCTGCTTTCCAAGATTTTAAACAGCACTGTTGATATCCCACTTGACCTACAAATCAATCAACGAAGCAGCTGCACCTAAAATGCTAAATATGTTCACTTACTCCGTATCTTCTTAGAACTCTTTAAACAAAAGCAGTGTGCAGAAGTCCAAATAACTAAGGACTTATTTATGTTCACTGCCATGAACCATCTCCAGGTCTGTAATCTTGTTAGCATGTCTTCTATTGTTTGTGTATGGCTACTTGGTTTAATAAACATTACCTTTTCTTTCATGTCAGTTGTGGCTCACTCACCTTTGAATCACAAGGTTGCAGCTTCAAGTCCCACTCCAGGGCTTGAGCACAAAAATCAAAGTTGACACTCCAGTGCAGTACTGAGGAAATGCTGTACTGTTGGAGGTGCCGTCTTTTGGATGAGACATTAAATTGAGGCCTCACTTGCTTGTTCGATGGATGTAAAAGATCTCATGGCACTGTTTCAAAGGAGAGCTGAGGAGTTATCCCTGGTTTATCCTGGCCAATATTTATTCCTCAATCAATATCACAAAAACAGTTGGTCATTATCACATTGCTGTTTGTGAGACACCCAGTGGTCATGAAAAGCACTATATAAATGGAAATCTTCCCTTTTCTTCACACCATTCAGTCTGATTACTGACTTCATTTTGAGGACACATTTAACAACTTGCATTTATATATTACCTTTAAAGTAGGAAAATGCCCCAAGTCATTTCACAGGAGATTAATTAGACAAAAATTTACACTGAAGCACTGAAGGCATGGCTGCCAATGGTGGAACAAAGGAAGAAGGGGACGTGTAAGAGACTAGAGTCAGAGAACAGAGAGATCACAGAAGGTTGAAGGGTTGGAGCTGGCTACAGAGCTAGGGAGAGACAGGGCATGGAGGAATAGTTGAATCCAGAGGTAACTAAAGCATGGATACGGTTTCAGCAGTAGATTAGCTGACAAAGGCATAGAGACATGGAATATTATGGATGGATGTTAGTGACCTTTGTGATAGAGAGGATATGGGATCAGAAGCTCAGCTCAGGGTCAAATAGGATGCCCAAAATTGGAAACACTCTGTTTCAGCTCGAGACAGTCCATGGATAAGGATGGAATTGGTGCCTGCAGGTAGAGTTAATGGGGGGTCAATAATGGTTTTAGTCTTCCCAATGTTTCAATGGAGGAAATTATGGGCCACCCTCTATTGCGTGTTCAGCAGCACAGAGGAAATGGAAGGGTCAAGAGAGATGGTGGTGAGGTAGATATGGGTCTCATCAGCGTATATGTGAAACTTAATGTCATGCCTGTATGGTGGACTGCAGCGGTTCAAGATGGCAAGGGTAACTAGGGATGGGCAATAAATGCTGGCCTAGCCAGCAAAGCCCACATCCCATGAATGAATAAAAAAAAATACGTGAAGTGCTGTGGTATATTTTGGCATTTTGGTAGGAAGAACGAGGAGAGGCAATATAAACTAAAGGGAACAATTCTAAAGGGGGTGCAGGAACAGAGAGATCTGGGGGGAAATGTACACAAACTGTTGAAAGTGGTAGGGCAAATTCAGAAAATGATTAAAAAAACATGGGTTCCTGGTCTTGATAAATAGAAGCATACAGTACAAAAGCAAGGAGGTTATGATGAACCTTGGTAAACATTGGTTCGGCCTTAACTGGAGTATTGTATCCAATTCTGGGTGCTTTGGAAGTGCCAGGGACCAGTGCAGTAGCCAGGGGAGACCTAGAGCCTTTTCCCCCCTGCGAGGGAAAACCCTTAAGAGGCTTTAGAGAGGGTGCAGAAAATATTTACAAGAGTGGTTCTAGTGATTAATTTACGTGGACAGATTGGAGAAGCTGGGGTGTTCTCCTTAAGGGATGAGATGATTGACAGGAGATTTGATGTTTCAGAATCATGAGGGATCTAGTCAGAGAGAGAAACTGTTCATCCCGGTGCAAGGGTTGAGAACCAAAGGACACCAACTTAAATTGATTGGCAAAAGAACCAATGGCTACATGAGGACAGCTTTTATACAGTGAGTGGCTAAGAGCTGGAATTTACTGCCTGGAAGTGTTGTGGTGGCAGATTCAACTGTGGCTTTCAAGAAGGAAATAAATAAGCACCTGAAGAGAAAGAAATTGCAGGGTGACATGGGAATTGGATCAGCTCAGTTCTTGCAGAGAATCTGCATGAATACAATGGGCCTCCTGTGCTGTAATTATTCTATGTTGTCACCTAGGGCAGCAGGTAGATGAAAAATAGGAGACTAAGGATAGGTCTTTGGGGTCTCCAGTAGTAAGGATGCAGGAATAAAAGCCAGAGCAGAAGATTCTCTGGTTAGGACTGACCAGATGTAATTTTCAATACATTTTGTCTTAACTGTCACTCTGCTTTCCACTCTATTACAGACCTTCACTTTTGGTCTTTCCCCTCTTTCATCTTTACCAACCTCTATGCTTGCTTAAAACCTATCAGTTCTGACAAAAAAAAAGAGGCCTTGTGGTGCACTGATAGTGTTCCTACCTCTGGGCCAGAAGCTTTGGGTTCATGTCCCACTTCAGCACTTGATGGCCATAGAAAATGTGGCCAAACAAGGTTGATTATCCTCCTGTAAATCCTTCCAAGATGCCTGATGCATTCTCCATGGCAACACCTCTACCAATCAGAGTGCATTTGCCAACCAATCAGCACTCTCCTCACACAGTATAAATTGTTGTTTTCCCCCTATATTGGTATTCTTGTGGTGTCCTGATGAGTGCAAGATGAAAAGTTTCAAATGTCTCTTTTCTCAGCAATACTCAAACTCTGGACTATCAAACGTCTATTCAAATATGGTTGTGCAGGTTAGAGCAAAAACTGCCTTTAATTAGGATCGGTACCCAAACACGTTATAGTCTAGTAATGTTAATTTTAAAAATGCAAATATCCTGTAATTCGAATAAAGTAATGTAAACAAATCAGCACAAAAGCTATTTATAGGTATTAACTCGAATTACTGGATATTTGGATTTTTGCATTAACATTGCTAGGCTATAACATGTTTTGTTACCAATACTGAATCGTGCAGCGTTTTAAATCTCCGAACGAGTTACAGCATCGAATTGTTTCACCCATTTGCATAAAATTCCTCTGACCGCTATTGACTTGTTTATTTTAAACGAATTAATAACTCGGACCACATCGGGCACAAGCGTTTATTTTTAGAACAGTGTGCTGCTAGAGGAGGGGTGTTGCTTTTGTTTGTTTCCGTTGGTCATGTAGATTTGTAATCTTTATTGCTGCAGTGGCTGGCCACGATTCCAGTCTACACATACACCTATCCATATATCATTGCCACATATCTTGTCTATCTTAAGGGTTTCGTTTCCTTCAGCTGCAAAATATAGAATCTCTTAAAGCCCCTAACTTTTTATCAAACGGTAACCGGGATACGGAATTTCGTTCCGAATTCCTCAGAAATGACAAAATCTACTTGGAAGTCACTCTGAAATCTCACATATTAAAATTTTTGTCTCACTTTTATTTACTGTAACAGCAGGGCTACAATAACATTAGCTTAAGTGTTTTTTTTCTGTCAGATCTCTGGAAATATAAGATAAATGCTAAGATAGATACTGCGGATGCTGGAAACCAGAAATAAAAACAGAAGGTGTTCGAAGAAGAGTCATATTGGACCCGAAACGTTAACTGTTTCCCTCTCCACAGGTGCTGCCAGACCTGCTGAGTTTTTCCTACACTTCAAGTCCCAACAAGCAGTGCCAGGGACCAGTGCGGTAGCCAGGAGGGACCTAGAGCCTTTTTCCCCTGCGAAGGAGAGAGAGAGGAGGGGGGTGAGTTTAGGCAGCAACTCGTGGCGAGCGGTAAGGTTCCCCCCCACCCCCCTCAGTGAGGTTCATATTGTGCTCAAAAACAAAAATACCTGGAAAAACTCAGCAGGTCAACTGTATCCCTCTCCGCAGATGCTGTCAGACCTGCTGAGTTTTTCCAGGTATTTTTGTTTTTGTTCTAGATTTCTACCACCGCAGTAGTTTGCTTTTTTCATATTGTGCTCTCCTCGTCTGCGAGTGAATTCATTTCCAACTCTCACCCTGGGCTGGGATCACGTGCCTTTGGCAGAGCCGCCTCTCCAACAGGCGATAGTTGCCGTAGAGAATAAGAAACCCAGTTTTTGCAGTCAGCAACCGTGCAGTGTTGCATTATAGTTGGTGCTCCCTCAGATGAGGAGGGGGGGGCTGTAATTTCCCCCATCGTTAGCAACACTGGCAGAATTCAGTGTCATTCTTACTCCTTATCAAAAATAGGCGAAAGCAGGAGTTGTGCGGTCAAAAGTTTGGATTTTGTTGCATGAGTGAAGAGTAATCGCTGCTGTGGGGCTTTCTGCAGCCGGTTGGGGAGCCCCGAGCGGCAGCTGCTTGAGGTGTCGCCGAACCCCAGCAACGAACCGCGCTCCGGGAGAGCTGGTGCGGACAAAGCCTTTCGGTCAAGATGAAACGCTCCAACTTCTGGACGTTTACTTTGTTCCTTCACTTGGCCCGCGGATCTGGTGAGTTGCTGAATAAGATTTGGAAACATGCGTCGACTTTTAAGTGAAGTCAACGAGCCCGTGCGCGCGCTCACCTGGGGATATATATCGTGCATATTTAAACTTTTTTTTTTAATAGTGTTATTAATAAACCGCAGTAGGTGGGAAAGGCTTTCTCGATTTAAATTCAGATGCAAGTATCGCTTTTAAATAAAAGAACAGAAAGGAGTTACAACATGTTCTCTAATGCCCTTCCACTATGATGTGACTGATGGGATGGTGAGCTGGTTTACTTAAATTTAGATTTTTTAATGGTATTTTATAGGTAAAGTAAATGGTTTCTAACCCACACGCGCGCGTGCGCGCGCACACAAACAAACCCGCAAACTTGAGATTCAAACAAAAAATGCTGACCACACATGCGATAAAGGTTCTCCAAATAGTGACCTTTCTTTCGGATGGTGGTGGATTTGTTGCATATTTTCAGCCTTTTTTTTTATATAGCGCGTAAATTCAATGGAGTTTTTAAAAAAAAATTTGTTTGAAAAGTTTCACTCTCTCTCCTCACATTGATATTAAATGAGCGAAAAATTGCAGCTTTACGTTTGCATTCTTGGACGAAAGCATTCCTGCTCTGTTCTCTTAATCCAAGTCCTGGATTTTCTTTTAATTGCTGGGAATGTGTTTAGCTGGCCAGAACAGGGGGAGGATTAGCGCGAGCAGTAATCTGAATGAAAACATTGGAAGCCCATGGCCCCTGGTTATCGTACACTGAGATTTGCTGAGTGTGACTGACAGCAGTTAGTGACTGCAATGGGGGAGGGTGACTCACTTTTTGCTTCTTTAAAGAAAGAAATAATTTGCAATAATACAGCCCCTGCCATGGCCTCCGACGTCCCAAAGGGTTTTAGACCCAATGCAGTACACTGGAGTGCAGTCAGTGTTATAATATAGGGAAACCCAAACAGCAACTAATTTGAACACAGACAAGTCCCAGAGACAGTAATTAAATTGAAACCTTATTTATATAGTGCCCTTAACATAAGGAAACATCCCAAGGTGCTTGTCCAGATAAGACCAGATAATCTGTTTTAGTTGCTTGAGGAGTAATTGTTGACCAGGGCCTCTGCTTTTCTTTGAATAATGCTGCGGGATCTTATATGTCCACTCAAGAGCCTGTGCCAAAAGTACTTTATTAGACATCTGATTTTTGTTTTTGTTCTTTCACGGGATGTGGACATCACTGGCTCGGCCAGCATTTATTACCCGTTCCTAATTGTCTTGAGAAGGTGGCGGTGAGCCACCTTCTTGAACCGCTGTAGTCCATGTGGTGTAGGTGCACCCACAGTGCTGTTAGGAAGGGAATTCCAGGATTTTGGCTCTGACAATGAAGGAACAACGACATAGTTCCAAGTCAGGATGGTGTGGGTCTTGGAGGGGAACTTGGTGTTCCCATGGATCTGCTGCCTTGTCCTTCTCGGTGCTGGATGTTGCGGGTTTGGAAGATGCTGTCGAAGGAGTCTTGGTGAATTGCTGCAGTGCATCTTGTAGATGGGACACACTGCTGCTACTGTGTGTCATTGGTGGATGGGGTGCCAATCAAACAAGCTGCTTTGTCCTGGATGGTGTTGAGCTTCTTGTGTTGTTGGAACTGCACTCATCCAGGCAAGTGGAGGGTATTGCATCACACTCCTGACTTGTGCCTTGTAGATAGATAGCGGGCAGGCTTTGGGGAGTCAGGAGGTGAGTTACTCTCTGCAGAATTCCCAGCCTCTGGCCTGCCCTTGTAGCCACAGTATTTATATGACTTGTCTAGTTCGGTTTCTTGTCAATGGTAATACCCAGGATGTTGATAATGGGAGATTCGGCAACGGCAGTGCCATTGAATGCCATGGGCAGATGGTTCAATTCTCTCTTGTTGGAGATGGTCATTGCCTGGCACTTGTGTGGCACGAATATTACTTGCCACTTGTCAGCCCAAGCCTGAATATGGTCCAGGTCTTGCTGCATTTGGACATGGACTGCTTCAGTATCTGAGGAGTCATGAATAGTGCTGAACATCGTGCAATCGTTCGCGAATATCCCCACTTCTGACCTTATGATGGAAGGAAGGTCATTGAAGCAGCTGAAGATGGTTATGCCTAAAACATTACCCTGAGGAACTTCTGCAGTGATGCCCTGGGACTGTGATGACTGACCTCCAACAACCACCGCCATCTTCCTTCATGCTAGGTATGATTCCAACCAGTGGAGTTCCCCTGATTCCTATTGACCCCAGTTTTGCTAGACTCCTTGATGTTACATTTGGTCAAATGCTGCCTTGATGTCAAGGGCAGTCACTCTCACCTCGCCTCTGGAGTGGAGCTCTTTTGTCCATGTTTGGGCCAAGGCTGTAATGAGTTCAGGAGCTGAGTGGCCCAGGCGGAACTCAAATTGAGTGTCAGTGAGCAGATCATTGCTGAGTAAGTGCTGCTTGAAAGCTCTGCCAATGATGCTTTCCATCACTGTACTAATGATCAAGATTAGACTGATGAGATGGCAATTGGCTGGGTTGGATTTGTCCTGCCCTTTATGGACAGGACATACCTGGGCAATTTTCCATATTGCTGGGTGGATGCCAGTGTTGTAGCTGTACTAGAACAGCTTGGCTAGGGGCATAGCTAGTTCTGGAACACATCCCTACTACCTCACTCACCACTGCCAAAACCTTTTTGAACCAGTCATCAGAGATTCTGAGCTTTCTCCTTCTTGCTTCTAAATTCCTCAAACCTCAACTTATACAGCTGTACCTCTGTTCTCTTCCCCATTCCCACTCTTGTGAAGTTCAGTGACTCTTCATCCTCATTCTCAAATTATTACATCCTGTCCACTGCACCAGTGCTTTCAAAAGCTCCCCAAAAGAAAAATCTTCAATCATGCTTTCAAAGTACCCACTTCATTTTTATTTTCTTTCTGTCCTACTCTGTCATTCTTTTGTCTGCTCTGGAAAGTTGTCTGAGCATTTTTTTTACCAGTGTAGAAATACCAATGGCTGTTGCTGAGGTGGCAGTATGATATTTTATTTTCAAGCTAGCAAGTTGCCTTTTCTGTCTCCATGAAACTGCAAAGTAACTTTTCTACTGTGTAATGTATTGCATGTCTGGTTCCAGGTGGTCAGGAAGCTGATGGCTTCATACACCCCGTGGAATTCCTGTCCAAAGACCTATGACAGGAGCTGCTTTTGTATTGCTCTCAGTACCCTACCTGTCTCCTGATGTGTGCGTCTTCTGGAGCTGGCTGCAACCACCAAAGTAAACCACCTAGATTTGCTAAGTCTGGTTGCTGGGGAGACTGATTTTCCTTTACTGGCACTACAATCATATAAAAGCAGCTTTCGGCATCTTAATGTTACTGTTATGCTGACTGTCCCTGCATATATGTCCATGTTCTTGTAATCCACAGATTAATTTAAAAAGAGTTAAAAGTGCCTCCATCTCCTGCATGTTGAATCTGTCACATTCACAATGTGGCTACGTTAAGTCAGCGACTCTATTACGTAGTTTAAAATCATGTATGTAGTATCTGTTTCTGTTCTATGGTACAGGGGTAGCTGGTCTTTAATAAGATAAAAACAAAAAGCTACTGCGGATGCTGGAAATCCAAAACAAAAACAGAATTACCTGGAAAAACTCAGCAGGTCTGGCAGCATCGGTGGAGAAGAATACCTGGAAAAACTCAGCAGGTCTGGCAGCATCGGTGGAGAAGAATACCTGGAAAAACTCAGCAGGTCTGGCAGCATCGGTGGAGAAGAAAAGTTAACTCTTTTCTTCTCCACCGATGCTGCCAGACCTGCTGAGTTTTTCCAGGTAATCTTCTCCACCGATGCTGCCAGACCTGCTGAGTTTTTCCAGGTAATTCTGTTTTTGTTTTCGTCTTTAATAAGGTTGGGCAGTCTGCTATGGAAAATGTGTCCAAGCAGAGTGAGCTGACTCTCACATTCTCCGACATCTTTGAAAATTCTATTGAATGGTACTGTCATGAAGCTATTAATGTATATAATATTATTGGGAAATATTTTTCTTTTAAAATAGAGGTTTAGTCTGTGGGCATGGCTTAATTGGATTAAAGCAAGCTAGTCTGGGTGCTTTGATGTGCACTAGTTTTGATACGTAAGAGAGAAAGCGTGCATTTGCATTTTTTGAATAGAGCATTCAAGAAATGGGGTGAAAACTTGACTCCCATCTAGCAGTTATCAAGCAATATGTTTATATTACTAATAAAATTGTACTATGAAAGGGGTTTTATTTTTAGAGAGGTTTAGTTCAGAGGTTGAATGGGAGTGGCAGGTATAACTTCAGCAGTTTCAGGTGTGCAGAGCAGAGGCAATATAATATCAAAGCCTGTAAGCCTACCACTGTGTCTGCAAGGAACCAAAGTGAGAAGCACCTCATTTTGAATTCGTACGGTGAAAATGCTTTGCTTGGTGTTTGGTCAAAGTCTATGGGTTGATGTTGCCTTAATGGAGATTAGTTTGGGAATTTATTAAAAGTTATGATAGTAATTTGTAACCATGTGTATATATATTTTAACCTGTGTAAATTAATAAAATGTTTCAGTTAGTTTAATGTAAAGCCTCAAACTGGTGGCCTGATTCCTGAATTTAGAGTTGTATCTCAAACATAACACTTAAAATTATAGGTTATGACAGTTGTTTAAAGTTTCCCTCTGGGATTTTTAAATAACTCCGCTTTACCAACTGCATCGGTCATAACAGTACAAAAACTATGCTTGTAACTGTCAATATTGGTGGTGGCATTTATTGTTGGGCACCCAACAGTGAGTGAGAGGGGACAAATGGTGATGGGTTTGCAGACCTACTTCCCTGAAATTTATATTTCCGGTTTAAGTATTGTTCGAACCAAAATCTCCCATCTTATCGTGCTGTTTATTCACTGCTCATCAACCCAGATAATTTTAGTCTCCAGTTGACTTAGAGGATAGATAGGGTGGGGGTGGTGGAAGGCTACATTTGTTTACAAATAATTGTAACAATAATCTATCTATATTGAAAGCCAAAGGACAGCTTCGCAACTCCGGAGACTATGAAACGGGATGTGGCCTTCACTGGCTAGGCCAGCATTTATTGCCCATCCCTAACTGCCCTTGAGAAGGTGGTGGCAAGCTGCCTTCTTGAATCGCTGCAGTCCATGTGGTGTAGGTACACCCACAGTGCTTTCCTTCTCCACATAATATAATTCATTGATGCTCTGCTCAAAGGAAGAACACTAAATTTCATTCCCTGCTTCCACTTTAAAACAATCAGCAGCACTATTACTATATAACCTCTGTTCCTCTCCTCAAGATATTGATCCAGCAAGGGGAAAGATCTTCAGGGTTATGGGGAAAGAGCAGGTACATGGGCCTAACTGGATAGTTTCTTCAAAGAGCTATCGGGCATGATGCGCCAAATAACCTCTATCTGTGTTGTATTAAATTCCTTTAATGATATCAGTTGACCCTGAATCAGCTATCTTGTCTGTTCCATGTACCCGTTATGCTATGGATTAAAAAAAAGTGCTTTTTCTCCGATTCCATCTTTGCTTGTAAATATTATGTTTGTGTCCTCCACCTTGAACTCATTGCCCATTGAATAGCTTGCTTACTGAAGTAATTTCATTCTATAACTGATACAATGAGACGCCAGCAGTTGTGTTAATAGAGTCAGAATAGTATTTGCAATACAATGGAATACAAAGCTGCTGGCGATTCTAAAATCTTGAGCTTTCAAATACAGTTGCAGCTAACGCATTTAAAGAGTGATGGGAAGATCTATTTTTGCATGTTGTTTTGGCAAGTGTAGTGAACTCTTCCTCAGAATGAAAGGCATGTCTGTCATGGCCTTTCAAACAGCTATAAAAAGTTCATTGAAGTGGAGCTTTTCAAAGTACAAAGAAATGTGATCATGGTTGTCATCAAAACCTGAACCAAAAGTAATGTTAATATGTGGAATGAATTCGAACCTTCCATCCTCTTAAGCACATCCTCAAATGCAGGAAGAAAGAAAAACTGCCGTTGCATATTGCATTCCCTAGGACATCTGAAAACAGACTTCAAGTGCGATCACAGTTCTTATGCAGACAAATGCATTTGCATGGTGTGATGGCCCATGTGCTTTTGGGGAAAAATCTATATTTTATATTGGAGTGGTGGTCCCTTTTAGATCTAGGTTCCTCTGAAAGATGATTCCTTGTAAAAGGCAACTTGCTTCTGATTAGACCAGGCTGCCTGGGCGGTAAACAATATTAAAAAAAAGGAAAACAAAAAGTTAATTACAGAAGGGAGTAGGTTCTTGTATGCGTGGTTCTGTTTTTTCAGGCAGTTTAGTTTGGGAGAAAAAAACTGGCTGCAGGGAACATTTCTTTCTAGCAGAATTTAGTTGAAATTCTGTGTTTAGGCTAATAGGGTTTAAAACCCTTGATAGCTGATGGATTCCACTAACAGTGAGTTGGACTTCTAGGATAGCCAAGCTGAGCCAACAGAGAGACACAGAGACTACAATCGTGGGATGGCTGGAGGGGATTTGAAGGGACAATCTGACAGGAAGTAAGTGGAAGGCCTGAGAAATCTCAACCCATGAGCGAATCTTTGAAACAGTACTCAGGCCAAGTGGTTAATCTTCCAGTTTCTGATAAGTATCTGACCTGAGTTTTTTGAGGTATTAGTCAAATAGGTGTAGCAGGAAATATGAATTAAAAGTTTGGTTTAGAGTATAACTGTGTTCATTGTACTTTAAATATCTTTAATGTACCTAAGAGTGTAGCTATTAGTATTCATGTTTGATTTTTGCGTAGTAAAATTCTTTTGTTTTAAACAGTGACCCTTATGGCTTCATTCTTTCAGTAAATACCTGGGTTGTTGGATTTCCAAAATAAAATAAACATTACTGGTCTCTGCTGAGATCATAACAATGGTACCGGGTAAGGACCTGCTAACAGTGAATGATAAATTTGTCTATTTTTAGATGGCATTGGTTGGGAAAGGAAGTTGGCTAGGGCATCTTTGCTGCACTTTAAACATCACAGGATCCCTAACATCGATTTGAAGCAAAATACCTCACTTTTGTCACTTATGACAAAGCAGCTCTCCCTTAGAGCTGCATTATATACAAAAGTCTGCAGTTGGGCCTGAGGCTATAATTTTCTGATTTTGGAGGCAAGAGTGCTCCCATCTGAGCTAGACTGATGATAAGAAATGAATAGGCCCTTTTTAAAATTCTTTCTTCTTTAAAGTTCTTTGATAGGAAGGTCAACTCCAAACAAGACTTCTAGAACGGACCCAACGTTCTCTATTTTAATCTAAAAAATAAAATTGGGAATTTTCATAAAGATATTTATTCAGAACGTTAAATGTAGAGGAAAATAGAAATGCGAGTAAAAATCCAAAGGAAAATTCAATATTATAGCAACTAAACAAAATAGTCATTTCGTATTTTACTGCGTATGAAGATCTTGATTTCTTCAGAAGTTTGATTTCCTAATCGTTGAAACTTGGTCCAATGACTAGCTGAACCGTTCTAAGAAGGTGTAGCACTCAATCATCAGTCTGTGTTGAGTTAGCTAATCTCAGTCGGGGCACTTTTGAGGACTATTTATCATAGAACATATTTCTCCTGGATGAGGGATGATTTGAGGGAAAGATCAACCAGGGTTTCCACCTGAGAATCACACCCCTGCAGACGCCCTCGCCGCACCCCCCCCTCCCCCCCCCAAACTTCCCGATGCTGGGTCCCTCAGTCAGGCACAAAGTGGCTTTGAACGAGGGACCCCCTCCTGCAGAAGGCCACCTGCAAACCCTATTGGGTTTGCTGGGTGGCTGCCCTGGATGGTGAGTCTACCCCCCTCTCTATCCCCCCGACTCAGGTAAATACCAGTAGCCATGGGATGAAGTCCTTAAGTGGCCTCTATGGGCCTCAATTGGCCTCCATGAGGGAAAGCTATCCACGCGCCTTCTCGCCCTGGACTTAATCAGGGGAAAGAGGTGGGATCTCCACTCTGCCTCCTGATCCCATTGGGGGGGGGGCATTTAAATTCCTCCCAGAGTTAACATTTCACATTGCGACCTTTCATCGACTATGTTTTTGTGGTCTAAAGCATTCTGTCCTTTGAACTGATAGTCCTTGCAGAGCTCGGAAACAGTGGAGGGAAAACGTCCCCATTAAGTTTATACAATTAAACATGAAGCAGGCATCAGCAGCAACAACCTGCATTATTATAGCACCTTTTAATGTAGTAAAACATGCCAAGGTGGTTCACAGGAGCATTATCAAATTTAACACTGAGCCACACAAGGAGATATTAGGACAAATGATCAAAACTTGGTCAAAGAGGTAGGTTGCAAAGTATGACTTAAAGGAGGAGAGAGTTGATGAGTTTTAGTGAGTAAATTCTAGACTTTTGGCCTGGGAAGCTGAAGACATGACCATCAGCCATGGGGTGATGAAATTCATGGATGTGCAAGAAGGCAAAAGCTGGGGACAGCAGCAACCTTGAAGTTATTTAGGATCTGGAGGAAGTTGGGGGGGGGGATGGGGAGGGGCACCGCCGTGTTGAGAGATAAGAAATTTAAAGTTGAGGCGTTGCCGGACCAGGGTGTTATTTGTTCAACTGTATCAACTACCCTGTATAACATGCCTTGTGCCAATTTTTAAAAAAATCAACACAGAAGTCATTGTCATATTTTTTACATCACATATCAATAATAGTAATTTTATTGTTGCACAGGAATTTTATTTGTCTTTTGTTTCCTTTTTAAAATGGTTTAAGAATGTTTGGTCTGCAGAAGAGGCAGTACATTATTGTCTTGTACTCAATCTCTCTCAAGTTTGAGAAAGCTGGTAACAAATGGTAACTGGCAAGCAAGGCCATGAAAACTATTGGCAGACGCTGAAAGAATGTGAACTTTAATCCACTTGAAAGTGCTAAATTCATGAGGCAGCTTCCTAGCAGTACTGTTTTCCCATCAATTTTCACCCATTCACTTCAGAAGACATTGACTTTTGCTGAGGTGTGGATGCTGATCTCTATCCAATCATCAAGTAGCTTACCACTATCCGTGTTTAAGCTTGGCTAATGTTAGCAGGGTCACGGGAGCATAAAGGAAAGAAGAAATACTTGCATTTCTGTGGTGCCTCAAGTTTCTGATTAGGACTTGAGTCCACAACCTTTTGACTCCAAGATGAGAATGCTACACCCTGATACCTGGCACCACAGCCAAGCTCAATCTACTCTTACCCATTGTCCATATATACATCCTTCAAGCAGGCATGAGTGGCTAGCAATCGAGAGTGCTGGTGATCGTGAGTGCACACTCTGGGAACATTTCCCCTCTCTAAGCCAGGAACACGGAGTTGAATTCTAGCGCGCCTGTTACTTCTGTACTGAGGCCTACAAACCCAGCTGAGACAGAGGTCAAACCTGGTACTAATAGCTCGGTGACTCAATTGTTAAACTCGCTGAATTGAAAACCAGGCAACTTACTTTAGTGTGTCAGCCATGGCTCAGTTGGTAGCACACTCGTCTAAGTTAGAAGATGTGGGTTCAAGTCCCACTCCAGGGCTCGAGCACAAAAATCAAGGCTGACACTCTAGGGAAGTACTGAGGGAATGCTGTAGTGTCAGAAGTGCCATCTTTCGGATGAGATGCTGAACCAAGCATTCCTAGGTAGATGTAAAAGATCCTATAGTAGTATTTCAAATTATCTCCAGTGCCCTGGACAATACTTATCCTTAAAGCAACGTCTCAAAGGTAGATTATTTCATCATTATTATATTACTGTTTATGGGATTTTCCTGTGTGCAAATTGGCTTCCGTGTTTCGTACGTCAAAACGGTGACTACACTTCAAAAGTACTTCATTGGTTGTAAAGTGCTTTGAGATGCCCTCTAGAGATGTTGTGAAGGCATTGTATAAATGAAATCTTTTTTAGCAAGTTAAACTACCATACACAGTCCTGGTCTCCATTTTATAAAGGCACTGGAGAAATTGTGAAGGAGAGTCACAAGGATGAGCTGAGAGGTCATACTTATCAGGAAAGATTGAAAGGTTATGCTGTGAGGTGTGAGGAAGCTTGTGAGGAGTACAGATACAAGTGTGGACCAGTTGTGGCCAAATGCCTGGCTCTGTGCTGTACAGCTTACAGCAGGAGATTGAAAACAATTTACACTGGGAGTCTGAAAACAGCGTGAGCGCAGAGGCAGTTGGGAGTCTGAAAACAGCACGAGATAACAATTACTGGCATCACAGCAAAGAAACAATTTGGTTGTTCCTCGGGTTTAAAATTGTATTGGCACTTTACTTTTGTAAGTTGATAGTAAGGTGATTGGCCACTAAGTGCTTAGTGTTAGGGACAGTGTGTTAGTAGCCAGTTTAGGACACAGGAGTTAAGGTAGATCTATAAATAAAATAAAACTGAAACTTTAAAATTAAAATAATTAAAGTAAGCACCTAAAACACACAACTGTGTAGTTAAGGAACATTTAACTTTTAGTTGTCAGTGGTACTAGCATTTAATAGGTACAGTAAATTTTAGCATACATAGGAATTACTCTAAGTTAATTAAGAACGTAATTAAATTAACTAAATAACACCTGTCCAGCCATTGTTACTTATGTTATGTTGCAGCACTGGAATGTGGGAAGTTTTGGACGCCAAGGTGATCCAGGATAAGCACTTCTGCAGAGAGTGTAAGCAGCTAGAGGAATTTTGGGTCGGGATTATTGGTCTGGAAGCCGAACTGCAGACACGGCACAACATAAGGGAAGGAGAGAAATATCTAGACACTTTGTTCCAGAAGATGGTCACACCTTTGAGAATAGGGTCATCTCTTTTGATCAGCAGTGAGGGACAGGAGGATGTGAAAGTGAGTGAGGCAGGTAAAGGGACTGAGCAGACAGTAGTGGAGGATCCTCAGACTTTGTAATTGTCGAACAGATTTAATGTGCTCACAACCTGTGTGGATGAAAGCGAGGTCTACAAGGTGGATAAGCAGGCAGGCCATGGCACCATGGTACAGGAAACTGTTCAAGCAGGAGGAGCAAACAGGAATGAAGTGGTAGTAGGGAGACAGTATAGTGAGGGTGATTGACACTGTTCACCGCACCAAAAAGCCGATCTCCAGAAGGCCGTGTTGCCTGCCAGGGTTCAGGACATCTCAAGGCTGGAGGGGGAGGATCCAGTCGTCATGATCTATGTAGGTACCAATGATATAGGTAGGACAAGGAAAGAGGTTCTGCATAGTCAGTATGAGGAACTGGGTACCATATTAAGAAGCAGTATCTCCAAAGGTAATAATCTCTGGACCTGAGCCACGTGCAAGTTGGCATTGGGCAAATAAAATTAGAGGGATGAATGCATGGCTCAAAGACTGGTGTGGAAGAAGTGGGTTCTGGTTTTTGGGGCACTGGCACCAGTATTGGGGAAAGTGCACGCTGTACTGTTGCTGGGGTGAGTTTTCTTGTGAATTGCATAACCAGGGATGTGGAAAGGTAGGATGGGGTATCAAAGAAGAAATAGTGAGACTTGTCAGAAAGGTACGGCGATTCTCATGGGGGATTTTAATCTACATATAGACTGGAACAACCAGATGGGTAAATGTAGCATAGATGACGAATTCATAGAATGTTTTTGAGAGAATTTCTTAGATCAGCACGTCCTGGAGCCAACCGGGGAGCAGGCTACACTGGACCTGGTATTGTGCAATAAGATAGGGTTAATTAATGACCACATAGTGAAGGTGCCCCCAGGTAGCAGTGATCAGAATATGACTGAATTTTACATTCAGTTTGAGGAAGAGAAGACTGGGCCTAGCACTAGTATTTTAAACTTAAATAAGGGCAATTACGAGGGTATGAAAGCAGAGCTAGCCAAAGTGAACCAGCAATTTAGGTTAAGGGATAGGTCAATGGAGATGCAGTGGCAGACATTTAAGGGGATATTTCAGAATACAAAAAATAGATACATTCCAATAAGAAAGAAAAATTCCATGGGGAGGATCCACCATCCATTGTTAACTAAAAAAGTTAAAGGCAGCATCAAATTTAAAGAAAAAACATTGAATTGTGCAAAGATGGGTGGCAGGACAGTAGATTGGACAGAAGATTAAAAAAAGCAAAAAATGACTAAAAGATTAAAAAGGAAGAAAGATTAGAGTACGAGAGAAAGCTAGCTAGAAATATAAAGACAGCAAGAGTTTCCATAGATATTTAAAGAAAAGTTGACTAAGTGAGCGTTGATCCTATAGAAAGTATGTCTGGGGAAATAATAATGGAAAATAAGGAGTTGGCAGATGAACTGAATAGATACTTTGCATCAGTCTTCACTGGAGAGGATACAAATAACATCCCAGAAATAGCTGAAATCAGAAATTGGAAGGGAGGGAGGAACTCAAGAAAATTCCAATCACCAGGGAAGTAGTACTTAGCAAATGTTGGAACTGTGGGTTGACAAGTCCTTGGTTCCTGATGGATTTCATCCTAGGGTCTTAAAAGAAATGGCTAGTGAGATAGTTATGCACTGGTTTTAATTTTCCAAAATTCACTAGATCCGGGGAAAGTTCCATTAGATTGTAAAATAGATAATGTAACTCTTTTATTCAAAAAGGGAGAGAGACAGAAAGCAGGAAACTATAGGCCAGTTAACGTAACACCTGTCATAGGGAAGATGTTAGAAGCTAATATTAAAGACGTTATAACAGGGCACTTAGTAAATGCTATGACTTTTAGCTTGAAACCAGCTTCATGCTTCATTCGTTTTGCCAGAGGACCCATTTTTGCTTGTCGTTACCCATGCGTGGTCTGTTCTGCGTGGGCGTGTCTTAAATTTCTAAGAATCTTTCTGGCAGCACAGCTTGTATCACTCGCTTGACCCCATGAGCTGACTCATAAGGTGAGTATAGCACGCTTTTCTGACGTGAAAAATTGAGGCCAAATTTAACGTGACTAAAGCATTTTTAGCAGAAAAGAGGACTTTTATGCAAAAAAGATCAACTTATACGCCACTGAAAGACCTAAACATGAATTTTAGTGCCAAAAAATAGGGTCACCTTCTACTTTGGGTCACCTTATACTTGGCAACCTACAATACACAACTTGTCGGTGCAAAATAGTGTCTGTGTATTTTTTTTCAAGTAGACTTCGTAGTTTTTTTCCCTTTTAGATTGTATTAAATCATATTTTCTTCCAGGCCCTCTTTATCTCTTTGGGCTAATTTTTCATCAGGCAAATGGGTCTTTACTGGTGGGCACTCTGAGGCATCCACCAAGAGATACTCAGAGATGAGCTTCCCTCTGAACTTCACCCTCATTTTGTATGGGGAAACTGCCAGCTCTTTTCCTGGGGGCTTTTATTTCCACCCATTCTTATCTCGCACCAGCAGCGTGGCTGAAATAGCAATTTGACAGCTCGGCAGGGAGGAAACTTGGCTTTTACCCCCACAATCCAAACCAGCAGACTTTCTATCTTTGGCAGGAGCTTCAGGTCATGAAAACTGCAATATAAATGCAAATCTTTCCTAATATCCTATAATCATAAAAGTCTAATATATTCTTTTCAAGACTGTGTTGCTATTTCTAAATTTCCAGGGAGTACAATTTTCATATAAAAGCTTAGACTTCAAAAATAGCATTATAGCAAACTTGGAAGAGAGAACACATTGTTCATTTTGCCAGAAGAGGGTAACTGATAATTTATTTCATTGCTGTTTGTGACACCTCGCTGTATGAAAAATGGTTGCTCCATTTGCTGACACAAATCACAAAGGCCAAAACACTTGAAATTAACTTAGTCTATGCAATAAAGCAGAAACTAGATAGGCTCTTCTCAAGAAATGTGATTCAAGGTTAATAAACATACCAAGGGGATAGGTTGGTTAGAAGGACGGAAGGCCTTTTTCCTGAAAACTCCTGTGTCACTAAGTACTTGAAGATGCATCTGAGATATTGGACTGAATTTTAACTGAAAAAATAGATGGGCTAGGGCTGGGTGGGGGTGCTTAGGAGGTTGAATTTTCTCTGCCCAGAAGAGGTGGAAGTTGGGGGGGGTGGGCCAGGAAAATATGACTGTGCCGGACTGGTTCCTGATTGCATTCCCACCACCCAGGAACCTTTCCAGGAGTAGGCTGGGATTAGTGTTGGTTGCCTGCTCCATGGAGACGGGTAGCCAATTAACATAGTAAATACTCCAATGAGGGGCAATTTTGCAGCCTAATGACATTCTTCTGGCAGTGGAGCAGCCCTCTACTGTATGTGGAGCCTGCCTGCTGTCCTTAATAGAATGGCAAACGCGGAGACAGCTAATTAAGATGCTGACTCCGGGAAGATTGCGTAAAGCATCAAGTAACCAGGCAACCTCCTAAAGAAGAAGACTTGGTGGATTCAGGAGCTGCGTGCCTTCTCACCTACCTCCTGGACAAGTGCCTGCCTGAGGAGTTTGCATGATCGGTCCCCCCTTGCCCTCCGGTCGCCCTCCCCACCCCCTGTTCCTGGTGTGGGCATACCTGTTGCTGTGGCCATTAGTGACTGGATTGGCACTTGGGTTTTTAGTCAGGTGGATAACTACTCAGCAGAGTTAAAGTTTCACAGCATTTGGGGAAATACTGAATGGCTCACACCAGCTTTCTGGCTGACCCACTCCCTGCAGGCCAGGTCACTAAAAATTCTGCCCATTAAGTCTTCTCTTTCTACTTTTGTTGAAGGTCAGATGACCGAAAGCATAGTTTAAGGAGGTAAAAGAGCTAAAGAGGTGGATAGGTATAAGTAGGAAATTTCAGAGCCTAGGACCTCGGTAGCTGAAGGCATGGCTGCCAATGGTGGTGTGATATGAACATACAAATTAGGAGCAAGAGTAGGTTATTTGGCTCCTTGAGGCTGCTCCACCATTCACTAAGATCACAGCTAATCGGATTATGGCCTCAACTCCACAACTCCGCACCTACGATAACCTTTGTCACCTTTGTTAGTAAATCTCTCTACCTCTGCCTTAAATTATTCAATGACCTTGCCTCCACCACTCTCCATTGAAGAGAGTTTTAAAGATTCATGATCGTTTGAGAAAATTCCTTCTGATCTCTGCCTTAAATGGGAGACCACTGATTTTTAAACTGTGTCCCCTAGTTCTAGGTGGGAAGTTGGGGGAATGGCAATAAGTGAATTGCTTGTTAGGAGAGTTGGTGCAGATACGATGGGCTGAATGTCCCCCTTTTATGCTGTAAGGATTCTGTGACTCAGAAAGTTGCAAACGTTTGGCAATTTACAGATTAAATGTTTAGAAAATTGAACAAAAACAACTATTTTATATCCGATGAAGCAAATGCTTTTTTCTACTAGCGTAGAGGGTTCACTGTGTGTAGCTCTACAGGATGTCCTTGCCTGATCAGTCATGTACAATTGTTCACTAGAATGCTGACAACCCTAATGTGTATTATGCCAAGTTGCATGCTTCTAAGTCGGTCCAGAATCTGAGAATGTTGCACTATTATGTGTTTGTCATTCTCCCTGTAGTGTTTGGAACTTTGGTGCTGTAGATGTAGGTCCATGTTTATTAATTTGGATTGGAGCTGTCACCTGACAGGTACATATTTGCCTGAGCTATCGAGTTCTGATGAACAAATGGATAAATTGCAAAAATACTCCATAAGGCATGGTGTGAATTCCTAATGTACAATCTGGGTGGTACACTTTCTTGCAATTATTTGAGTGGCGAAGGCTGGACAGTAAATCACAGAAACGCTTCTGGGCTTTTCTTCCAAACCACTCCCAACACTTTTTGTGCTGATCCATAGCTGGAAAATTTATCCTATGTGCAAAAATGTTCCACACAAAATATGTACTTCCTATGTATAATTGTAGATTCTGTGCTTCACACTGCAATTACGCACTTTGCCTTCTGAGATAACAGCTGGATCCCCACCCTCTTGGCATTGTCCCTAAATCAAATCACCCCATAACCTTTTTAAACTCTAGAGAATTCAATCCTTGGTGTCAAATCTACACTGTTTCCTCCAAGGCCCGTATACCCTCCCTAAAATGTGATGTACAGAACTGTTCACTATGCCACAGTTGTTGTTTGAACAGGCCTACATATAGCTGTAGCATAACTAACTCCTTGTACTCTAGTCCTCTTGATATAAAGGTTGCTAGCCTTTTTGATTATTTTCTGAATTTAAGAATCAATGCACCGGGACCTGCAAGTCTCTTTGGACCTCCACTGTTTCTAGCTTTTCACCATTTGGAAAGTACTTGTTTTATCCTTTTTGCAGGTCCAAAGTGGATGACCTCACGTTTCCTTACATTGATATCCATTTGACACAGTTTTGTACATTCACTTAATCTCTCAATATCTCTTTGTGATTCATCTACACTGGTTATTCTCCCACCACCCTTGAGTTATCAGCAAACTTAGATATGTGGCTTTCTAGCCCATCATCTATGTCATTGATAAATACAATGTATGTCTGAGGCCCCAACACTGATCCTTCCAAGACACCACTAGCCCCATCCGGCAATTCAAGTACCTGTTCATTATCCCGACTTTCTCTCTCCTCTCCTTCACCCAGTTTTCTGACCAGGTCAATAATTTGTCCTCAGTTCCGTGAGCTTCAACTTTAGCTCACACTCTCTTACGAGGAACTTTATCTATTGCCTTCTGGAAATCTGTTTGAATAATATCTATAGGCATCTCCCTGTCTTTAAATTTAGTAATCGCTTCAAAAAACTCAAATGAGTTAATCAGGCATGCTGGCTATGAAGTTGGAAATTTTCAAGGTAGTCAGTCACTCTATCCTTAATTATCTGTTCTCTGTAAATCTGTAAATTATTAGAGTTTATATTGGGCTAACTGGCCTAAAATTCCTTGGTTTCCCTTGTTCACCTTTCTTAAATATCAGAGTGATGTGCACAATTTTCCAGTCTAAGGGACCAATTCCCAAGCAAGGTCATGAATTTTCATCTTTCCGATGTTAACTTTGACATGCTTTGTGCAATTTATTTGGTGTCTGCCAGAGCCGTAATGCAACAAGGCATATTGAAATAATAATTAATGTACTTTGTTGTCCACCAGATGTTCCCCATGTGCCTCCCTTAACTGATGTGCCACCAGAGAATGTGCCAACGCCAGCTGGAGAACTGCAAACTACTGCCAAAAGCAGCAGTGATGCTACGTTTGTAGCAAATGTTCGCGAACAGATTAGATTCAAGCCTGGAGCAGCAAACATTGTAATATCTCAAGGCAACTCTGTAAGTTTCAACTGTTCCATTGATGTACCCAATGTGCATCAGGATCTGCGTATTCAGTGGCTGAAGAATGAGAAAGAACTACTAGATGGCCACCGTTGTTTCTACAAAGGGATTGCTTTTGGTGTCAGTGAAAGCAGGTCCAGGATTCTCAGCAGCTGCAGGTACAGGAACGTTTTAAATGTTTTTAGTTTTTGAAAATCGTATCCCTGTTGCCTTTGTATTGGGCCTCTCCCTCAATGTTTTATTTCACTCTATTTTTGTTTAAAAAATACTGGTATTTTTCATTCTTCAATACAACTTGTCATGTAGTCTATTTTGTCTCTCCTTGGGGTCTACTAGAATCAGCCTTGAGATTCCCTCTCACACACACTGCTGCACCTGAAGCCATGTTAGGCTGAAGCCAGGTGCTGCATTATAGCAAGCCTGGGAGCAAGGTGGCGGGGAGAGGCGGACAGTAGGGAGGAGGTGGTTGGGACATGAGCAACTTCTTTTTTTCGGAGCGCCGAGACAAACGATCACCAGCAGCTCCAAGAAACAAAAATTGTGCTTCCGAAATCCCTTGATATCGATTCCCCATGGATAAAGAACAAGCGCCTTGTCTGTGTGATATTCACAGCAGAAACCCTTCAGCCAATTAAGGACAAGCCATGATTAGGCAGATTAAGGAACAAAGGGTGGTTGTTTTACTTTCAAGTTGTGTTGATGCAGAACATGTTGACACTTCCAACTTTGTGGGGAATAAATGCAGGGTTAGTGATGAATTGTTCCACATGGCAACGCACGGTGGAAAATAATATTACTTGTAGTAAATGGCATTTTATGACTCCTAGTGCAAAATCGTTATTGAAATTCCTGAAAGGGGTGCAGGGGTGGGTGGGTGTGGAAGCAGGGACAGGAATGCTTTTGTAAAAATAAAGTCCTGTGCATCTTGAGAGCAATCTATGCATTTTTTTCCCCACAGCATCTCCAGCGTACAGCATTCTGATGCAGGTGCCTACAATTGCAGGATACTAATCTCTAATGTACCCATTGAATCAGACATTATCAATCTTCAGATTGAAGGTATGACTTTAAGTACAGCATGTCACCTTGGAACCATTGCGCGTGCCTAGTCAGTAATTTATAACAACTTTCTAACCAGATGGTAAAAGGAATGGGGCATTGAGTAAATTGGTGGAATGACATCAGGAATTAACCTATAGTTATGAGGAGAGATGTGATATACAGGGATTATCTCCATTTGGGTATAGAGGATTGAGACTATTTAGTCAAGGCTTTTAAATTATGATGGATTTTTATGAGGTGAAAGGGCAATCTATTTATGTTTGGAAAGTCATTGATGAGCAACAGGATTTGTCGGTTCAGAACTATCACCTAAGATTGAGGAGAAAGAATGGTGAATTTTTTTGAGAAAGAGTTGTTAAAATGTGGAATGCTTCGCCACAGGGAATAATCGAGGCAAAGATGGTTGCATCTCTGAAAGGAAGAGTTGATTTGAAAATTTGAAGCTGAAAGAAATAGAGGAATCTGGAGAGAGCAGTGGGATTAGTTTTTGATTGCTTTAGGTAAGGGCAGGTATAAATAGGATGGGCTGAATGGCCTTCCTCTACAATGTAAACTTCTGAGTTCTATAGATGTACAATTTGGAGCTGAATACCATCTGCAATGTAGCTTAACTTAGTAAAATCATGTTGTAGACACCATACTAAAATACCGTGTTCCTGCAAATTTAATTGTGTAATCATCAGAGGAGTTGAATGTTTGCATTCTAGAGTGTGTCATGTTCCATGCTTTTTCATCATTCCTCATTCAGGCCACTGGATTGAAGTGCCACCTAAAAGCAGAACGTTCCATTGAAAAGGAGCTGTCATTTTGTAACTTTGTACTGCACACTTCCAACTGAACTGCACCAGGTTAGGATAACATGGCAGGAGTGGAAACTAGGATTGTTCCCAGCTTGCTGGAGATATTGTGCTGGAGCCAGCTGAAAGGCGTGGCTAAGGCCGCTAGCCCTGCATTTTTCAGTGCCTTTCTTTTAAAGGAGGATGCTCACTTTCAACTCAACGTGTCTGTATTTTTTTCTCTTCAATCCAAAAACAGTCTAGGTGAAATTGGAAGATCATCACGTGTAGAATTCTCAATGTGAACCTCTGTCTTCTTGTACAATCATAGAAATTTATGGCACACAAGGAGGCCATTCAGCTCATGAAGTCTGTACTAAAAAAAAAAAAGCAGCTGTCCACCTAACTTGACGATTCAGCTCTTAGCCCATAGGCTTTTAGGCTAACAGTGCTTCAAGTACATTTGGTTTTTTTTGATGAGAGTTTCTGCCTCTTTTAGCCAGTGAACTCCAGAACCCCAATACTCTTGACAGCCATAGTCATTGTGGTACAGAAGGAGGCCATTTGGCCCATTGAGTCCATGCTGGCCCTCTAAGGAACAATCCAGCCAGTCCTCTTTCCCCTGCTCTAGCCCTGCAAGTTGTTTCCCTCAAGTTCACAGTTAATTTGCTTTTGAAATCAGTGATTGTCTCGGCTTCCACCACCCTTGCAGGCAGCGTGTTCATTACCACTCGCTGGGTTCAAAAGTTCTTCCTTACATTTTCGCCCTCGCTCCCCCATCAAAACTTTAAATCTGTGTCCCCTAATCCTGGTACCATCAGCTAATGGGAACTGCTTTTCTTTGTTGACCTTATCTAAAGCTGTCTTAACTTATACCCTGCTATGAAATCCTCCCTCAATCTTCTTTGGTCCAAGGAGAACAACCCCAACTTCTCCCACCTAACTTTTTGTAGCTAAAATCTCTTATTCTGGTAAATCTCCTCTGCACCCTTTCAAGGACCCTCACATCTTCCTTCAGTATGGTGACCAGAACAGGATGCAATACTCTGCCTAACCAGAGCTTTATATAGGTTCAGTATCACTTCCCTGCTTTTACACTCAATTTATGAAGCCCAAGATCCAGCATCCTTTACTAATTTACTCTCACCCTTAAAGATCTAAATACATAGATCTTTCTGTACCTGCAGACTCTTCAGAACTCTGCCAGTAAGTCAAAATTGACTTTGCCGATTCTTTCTGCCAAATTGCATCACCTTACAATTCCCTGTATTAAATTCCATCTGCCACTTTCCTGCCCATTCTGTAGCCTATCCATGTTTTTTTGCAGTCAACTGGTATCACCCTTGATGTTTGCCACCTCTCCGAGTTAAGCAATTTTATTCTGTGTTTCAATATCTAACGGCAGAATTTTACGGTTCCCACTCGGAGGGTTTGTGGTGTGGTGGGGGGGGGGCATGTCCCATAAAATTCCCTGGATGGCCCTCCCACCTGCCCTGACCTCTCCTCGGTTCCTCAGTTTTATGGTGGGACAGGTGAGACCTAGGCTGACTCTTGCCCCAATTGAGGCCCTTAAGTGGGCAATTTTCAGGCTGGTGGGAGGTGTTCAGGAGTGGGGATAGCCTGGCAAGTCCCTCTGCTCAGGTGGGAAGGGGAGGGCCATCTCCTTCAATGGCCTCCTTTCCACATTAGGTGTCGCGACCTCCAATGTCTGCCCCTTGCAGGTGGTCCCTCCCCACCTGCAACCCTGGCTTCTCCACCAAGACCCCACCCTATCTCCTCACCTTCCCACCCTGCTGCGGTATCACCTATGCTTACCTGGTCCTGGACTCTGGGACTTTGAACCTCAGGACTACATGTAATCCCAATCCTGGCCCTTACCGCTACTGGCACTGCTGGAATAACATATTGCCTGGAAGCTCTCCGAGGTGTGACTTCTTCCTGAATGAGGGACAAAAGTCCCGCCTCCAGCCAATTAATGCTCCTTGGAGTGTTCCCCATTGACTCTTCGGATGGCGGGCCAGCAAACCCTGTCACCTGAAAAATCCTATCTTATATCATTTATCTACATCAAATGGAGTATCAAAAAAAAGTAGCCCCAGCGTTGATCCTTGGGGAACACCACTGCCTGCCATCCTCCAGTCATGACTGGCTGTTTTTTGTCCTTAAGTTGATACTTTCTCGATGCTTTCTTAAAATCCATACAGATAACATTTATTGCATTCCCTTCAACCTTCCCTGTCACTTCTGGGTAAAAAGAAATTATCCTAAATTCCCCCTTATCCTTTTACCAATTACTTTTAAAATCTATGCCCCCTAGTTAGTGACCTCTCTGCTGCGGGAAGAGGTCCTTGCCTATTCACTCTATCTGAGCACTTCATAATTTCATACACTGCAATTAAATCTCCCCTCAGCCTCCCCTGTTCTAAACAACTCGGTCTATCCGCTACTTCCTCATAACGGAAATTTTCCAGTCCTGATAACATTGTCGTAAATCTCCTAAATGCCCCCTCTAGTGTGATCATATCCTTCCTCTAACATGGTGACCACAGCTGTACCCAGTGCTCCAGCTATGGCCTAACTGACGCTTAGTATATTTCTAGCATAACCTCCCGGCTCTTGTATTCCAAACTCAGCTAATAAAGGAAAGTAACCTGGGATGACTGTCACTTTAAGATCAGTTCAACTGAGTATGGGGTACGTGGTTTGTTCAACCAATGTGTAGCTAGCGCAGGGCAACAAATTCTATGGGAGGAGTTTCCTAGGAGATGGTTGTATGAGGGGCTGGTTAGCTACAAGCAGCCACAGAAGCTCTCATGTAAATTAAGTTCATTTTGTTTGACTAAGAAGCCTCCCAGAGTGTATTTCGACATTTGGCGACAAGGAAAAAGTATCCTGGCACTGTCTCCCGCCTGCACCTGTGAGTATCATGTTTAATCGACGACTGTGAATGGGACATTATATTACTCACTGAGATGCCTCTTCTTGGCCGGACAGACCCAGTCGATGACTCTGCAGAGGAATGGGGTCAATATGTCAAGTGCCTTGGATTCTATTTTTCAGGCGAATGAAATAAGGGATGAGGAGAAGCGTAAGGCGATCTTCCTGAGCGTTTGTGGAAGCCATACTTACAGTCTGATCTGCAGCCTTACTGCTCGAAGTGCACCTGACTCCAACTTATTCAATGAGTTAGCACTTAAAGGTCGTTTCCAACCGAAACCTTCAGTCATAATGCAATGTTATAAGTTTAATTCACGAGTGAGAGTCCCAGGGGGAATCGATTGCGTTGTACATTGCGAAACTCAAACAATTGTCAGAGCATTGCAATTTTGGTACGACCTCAAGTGATATGCTGCGGGATCGATTAGCCTGTGGTGTGTGTAATGATGCCATACATTGCCGGTTGTTAGCAGAAGTTGATATTGATTTCAAATGCGTGATAGAGATGAGTGCTCGCTATGGAAAACGCTGAGATAGATGCATTGGAACTGCAGGGCGCACAAAGTACACCAATTAGTGTGGGAACCTGCAGCCAGCTGTGGTGATAAATCGGCTGAAACCATTGGAAAAAGGGAAGCAGTTCCAGTCAACTACAAAACTGAAAGATACAGCGGAGGCAGTCGGGCAGTGATTCCTAAGACCCAATATTATTAATGTGGGAGTAATCACACTCCTAGATCTTGTCAATTTAAGGAGGCTGAGTGCCATTATTGTGGGGGAATAAGTTCACCTGAGGAGACAATGCAGGGCTAGGTCCAGGCACCTGAATAGCCAATCCAACAAGATGTTACAAGTACGCAATGTAGAAGACCCTGGTACCAGTAAGATATTTACTCACTTTTCAACCTCAAGGATGTTAAGCCAGACCTAATCACCGTAACACTCTGTGTAAATGGGAAGCCTCTAAATATGAAAGTAGATACAGGTGTATCAGTCACTGTGATGGGCGAGCACACATTCCAGTATTTGAGAGGGGTGCCCAGCCTTTAAATTTAGATAGCACTTCAGCCAAGCTGAAAACATACACCGGAGAAGAAGTAAAGGGGAGGGGTACCACCTTTGTACCTGTAAGCTACGGACAGCAGCCTGTCCCGCTACCTATCACAGTAGTAATGTCTAAAGGACCAAGCCTTCTGGACCATGATTAGCTCGAGAAAATAAAGCTAAATTGGGCTGATGTTTTCCAGGTGAGAATAGGGGGATTTTCAGAATTGTTAAGAAAATATAATGGTGAGTTAGGCAAAATTAAGGGCTTACAAACCAAAATCTACGTGGATCCGGAAGTCATTCCCCAATTTTTCAGAGCTTGCCCGGTATCATTTGCCCTGTGTGAGAAAGTGGATGCTGAACTAAAGAGGTTAGGAGAAGTAGGTATTATCCAACCGGTTCAGCTTTTGGAACGGGCTGCACCCATCATCCCCATCTTAAAGCTTGTCAAGACTATCCGCATTTGCGGTGATTACAAACAAACCGTCAATCAGGCCACAAAGCTGGACAAGTATCCTCTTCCACGAATCAAAGATCTTTATGCAAAACTGGCCAGGAACCAGTCATATCCCAAGCTGGACATGAGTCATGCTTACCAACAGCTTGAGTTGGATGACGGTTCCCGAGGATATGTCACGATATACACCCACAAAGGGCTTTTTCAGTACATGCGCTTGCCTTTTGATGTCTCGCTGGCATGTGCAATATTCCGACGCACAATGAAGAGCCCGCTACAGGGGTTGCCATAGGTTGTGGTAAACCTCGATGATGTACTCATCCCTGGGGCCACGGAGGCCGAACATCTGGCAAATTTAGAAGTGGTGCTAAAAAGATTCCAGGAGGCTTAAGTCCACCTCAAGAAAGAAAAGTGCACATTTCAAGTCAAGGAGGTGACTTACCTGGACACAGGATCAATGCTCAAGGGTTACAGCCTGTTGAGGAGAAAGTCAAGGCCATAAAGGAAGCGCCTTCCCCTACTAACGTGCCTGAACCTAAATCGTTTCTAGGGATAGTCAATTATCATGGGCGGTTTTTGCTAAATCTATCCACTGTGCTGATCCCCTTACATGCCCTACTAAACCTTGAGTTCTTGGGGGAACTCCTCAGGAAATGGCTTTCAACAAGGTGAAGCAATTGCTGCAGCCTTCAAGTCCACTTGTACACTTCCTCCCATCGAAGGAACTAATACTGATGTGCAATGCCTCCTTATGGTGTTGGGGTAGTGTTGTCCCATGAGATGTCTGACGGCTCGGAAAGTGTTCTTGACACATATATCAATAGCTGAAAGAGGCAATTCACAATTCAAAAAAGAGGGCCTATCGATAGTTTTCGTCGTCAAAAAGCTCCATTAATATCTACATGAGAGTCATTTCACTATTGTTTCAGACCTCAAGCTGCTGTTGGGCCTTTTTAAGGAGGACAAGGCTACGCCACCAATAGCCTCTGCGTGGACTTAGAATTGGGTATTGATCCTGTCCGCATATGAATACACCTTCAAAAGCCGACCAGGGGTACATATTGTGAATGTGGACACGCTCAGTCACCTGCCCTTGAGAGAAAGTATTACATGTACAACTATTCCTCAAGAAATTGTCTTGGCCATAAACTTTTTGGATACGCTACCGGTCTGTGCGAAACAAATCAAAACCTGGACCAGTCCGGATCCACTGTTATCCGGAGTGCGGGATAAAATCCTTACGGGATGGGACAATGAAGCAGTTTCAGAGGTCATGAAACCCTACTCCATCTGTAAACATGAACTTAGTTGTCAAGATGGTATTGGGGATCGTGAGTGGCTGTTCCTGTGCCAGGCAGGGAGCCACTCCTGATGGAACTACACAGTGGCCACCCTTGGTACCTCGAAAATTAAAATGCTAGCCAGGGGTTATGTATGGTGGCCTGGAATCAACACCGATTTTGAAAACTTGGTCAGGTGCTGCCAACAGTGCCAGTTGCAGCAAAACCTGCCAGCCACAGCTCCACTACACCCTTGGGAATGGCCTGGCTGGCCATGGGCCTTCATCCATGTCAGTTAAGTAGGACCATTTATGGGTACGATGTTTCTCCTCGCAATTGATGCATACTGCAAGTGGATAGGAATTTTTGAGGTGAAACCACCAACATCGATGGCGACCATCGAAAAGCTGCAGCACTGGTTTGCCTGAAGTAATCATGTCTGATTATGGGGAAGTGTTCACGAGTGTGGAGTTTCAAATCTTCACCGCTCTCAAAGGTATAAAACACACAAGGACAGTGCCCTACCACCCAGCATCGAACGGCTTAACTGAGAGCCATTCAAACTTTTAAATCTGGCATAAAAAACCTATCAAGTGGATCTTTAGCAACAAGAGTCTCACGTTTTCTTCTGAGTTACGTATCACCCCACAACCAACGTTGGGTGTTCCTCCTGCTGAGCTGTGAGTGAAATGTCATCTCAGGTCAAGGTTAAGTCTTTGCGTTTCCAAATTTTCAGGGGAGGGTAGAGTCAAGTCAGTGCAGCCAGATGACAAGTCATGATTCTCACAGTATAACTAGGAAGTTCTTAACTAATGAAAATATGTATGTGAAAAACTTGAGTAGCGGTCCTAGGTGAATTCTCGGGAGGGTAGTCTCTGAGGCCGGACTTCTTTCGTATGAAGTAAGGATAGAGGGACGGATCGTTCGGAAGCACGTTGACCACTAGAGGGGTAGAGAGGCACTCCTGCAGTCGGTGTTGCTACCGAATGTTGGCGAACTTGTGTGCACTGAAGATTCTGGTCGACCTGTAATAAACGTCAAGGACATCCTTGTGGAAGTTAATGATAATGAATTGTCTGTAAAGGAGGTACCCTTGAGTTCAGTTCCAGAAAATGTTGATCTAGTAGAAGCCTCACAACCTATCGAACTATTCCGCTTGACGCAAATTTGAAAACCACGCCAAAGACTTAATTTATAACTATGGGGTCTATTGTATGTATTGTGTAATTGAAATCCAGGCTAACAGCATATGTAATTATTTCTAGAATTCAGAAAATTTTTGGTTCAATTGTATAAAGCAATTGTTAACTGAAAAGATGTACAAAAGGGTTAAGAGGGGAGGGATGTTTTGACTGTCACTTTAAGATTAGTTCGTCTGAGTAGGGGTCACATGATTTATTCAAACAATGTGTAGCTAGTGCGGGGGAATATATCCTAGGGGAGGAGTTTCCCAGGAGATGGTTGTATGAGGGGCTGGTTAGATACAAGCAGCCACAGAAGCTCTTGTGTAAATAAAGTTCGTTTTGTTTGACTAAGAAGCCTCCTAGAGTGTGTTTCTACATAACCCATTTGCCTTCATAACTGATTTAGCTATGTGGCTGAGTTCCTTCAGGGATCTGGGGGCCTGCACTCCAAGGCACCTCTATTCCTCTACAATTCCAGTATCCTGCCATTTATTATGTATTTTCTTGCTTTGCTTGCCCTCTTCTCACATTACCTCGCACTTATCCAGGTTGAATTCCGTTTGTCACTTTTCTACCCATCTAACCAGTCCATAAATATCTTCCTGCAGTCTGCAGCCTTCTTCCTCACTAACAACCACACAGCCAATTTTTGTATTACATACAAACGTATGATAATCCAGAGACCCATGGTAATGCTCAGGGGATCCATGTTCGAATCCCGCCACAGCAGATGGTGGAATTTGAATTAAATAAAAAACTGGAAATAAAAGTCTAATGATGATCAGGAAGCCATTGTCAATTGTTGTAAAAACCCATCTGGTTCACTAATGTCCTTTACGGAAGGAAATCTGCTGTCCTTACCTGGTCTGGCCTACCTGTGACTCCAGACCCTCAGCAATGTGGTTGACTCTTAACTGCCCTCTGAACAAGGGCAATTAGGAATGGGTAATAAACGCTGGCCTATTCAGCAATGCCAACTTCCCATGAATGAATTTTTTAAAAAAAATACCAGTTAGGAGCAGGAGTAGGCCACACGGCCCCTCGAGCCTGCTCCGCCATCCAGTAAGATCATGGCTGATCTGATTGTAGTCTCAACCCCACATTCCTGTCTACCCTTGATAACCTTTCATCCCCTTGTTAATCAAGAATCTATCTAGCTCTGCCTTAAAAATATTCGAAGACTCTGCCCCCACTGTCTTTTGAGGAAGAGAGTTCCAAAGGCTCATTACCCTCCAAGAAAAAAAATTCTCCTCACCTCTGTCTTAAATGAGTGACCCCTTATTTTTAAACAGTGATCCCTGGTTCAACATTCTCCCACAAGAGGAAACATCCTTTCCATGTCCACCCTGTCAAGACCCCTCAGGATCTTAAAGGTTTCAATCAAGTCGCCTCTTACTCTTCTAAATTCCAGTGGATACAAGCCTAACCTGTCCAGCCTTTCCTCATAGGACAACCCGCTCATTCCTGGTATTAGTCTAATAAACCTTGTCTGAACTACTGCTAATGCATTTACATCTTTCCTTAAGTAAGGAGACCAATATTGTACATAATACTTCAGATGTCTCACCAATGCCCTCCACAACTGAAGCAGAGCCTCCCTATTTTTGTAATCAATTCCCCTCACAATAAATGATAACATTCTATTAGCTTCCCTAATTACTTGCTGTATCTGCATACTAGCCATTTGTGATTCATGTACTAGGACACCCAGACCCCTCTGAATCTGAGCTCTGTGATTTCTCACCATTCAGATAAGCTTTTTCATTCATCCTGCAAATATGAACAATTTCACATTTGCTCACATTATACTCCATTTGCCAGATCTTTGCCCATTCCCTTAACCTAATTATGTCCCTCTGTAGCCTCCTTACCTCTTCTTCACAATTTGCTAACTTTGTGTCATCAGCAAATTTAGCAAACTTTTTAATCATACCCCTGCGTTTATGGTTAAATCATGGATATATATGATGAGAAGCAAGGGATCCAATACTGAGCCCTACAAAACTTGACTGGAAATCAGCCTTCAGTCACAAAAAGGTCTGTCAACCATAGGCTTTGCTTCCTGCTACTGAACCAATTTTGTACTCAACTTACCACTTTCCCTTTGATCCAATGGCCTTTTTTTCTTTCTGTCCAGTCTGTCATGTGGGTCCTTGCTAAAATCTGTATTGACTGTACCAGAAAAATTTTGACTCAAAGACTATCTTTGTTACTTTGCGTTCTATAGCACAGCTTAGTGCGGCACCCTTGTGCCTCTGTCAATGTAACTATTAAGCATCTACTCTATTTATTGGACAAAATAAATTTGTATAATTATTTCCTGCCCAGTCAAATGTGGCAACACAGGATGGAGGGAAATATATGACACTGAGCAAGCTGAAGAGAGATTCTGGAAAGAAGGAGAGGAGGAAGGGGAAATTTTCCAAAAGTTCTTATTAATTTGGTATGGGGGACATTTGAGTCATAATTTGTGTTTCACTTCTTCTTCCTGTCATGGGTTATGTTATATACTCAAAAAGCAAAGCTCAGCAACATGAATTGGAAAGGCAGCTAGGTGGAGTCAAAAGATCTTCAGAATCTCACAGTGCAAAAGAGGCCCTTTGGCCCATTGAGTCTGCACCAACACGTAAGAAACACCTGACCTACCTACCTAATCCCATTTACCAGCATTTGGCCCATAGCCTTGGGGCCATTAAGGCAGTTATTAGAAATTATAATTAAGGATGCTTTGGTCCAGTTGATAAATACACGATGGAACTGAAGTGTGAAAAGCAGCAAGGTCTCCAAGATTGATCTCTGTTTTACGCTGAAGTAGCTAATCTGAACCAGGACGGAGATTAGGGTGCCACAGTTAGCTGCAATAGCCCTGGGCTAGGCAAAGAAATATTTGCTCTTCAGCAATGTGGTTGACTCTTAAATGCCTTCTGAAATGGTCTTGCAAGCCACTCAGTTGTACCAAACCACTACAGAAAATTGTATAAGGAATGAAATTGGATGGACCACCTGGCATCGATCTAGGCACCGGAAATGACCCCTGTGAACCCTGCAAAGTTCTCCTTACTAATACCTGGGGCCTTGTGCGAAAATTGGGAGAACTGTTGAACAGACTAGTCAAGCAACAGCCTGACATAGTCATACTCACTGGGTCATACCTTACAGACAATGCACTAGACGCCACCATCACCAGCCCTGGGTATGTCCTGTCCCACCAGCAGGACAGACACAGCAGTATGCTGAATACCATGTACTGTTTCTTCCCCCCCGCCACCCCTGCTCAGCTGACCAATCAAGGGCGCAGAATATACTGTGGGTGTGGGGCTTCAATGCCCATCACCAAGAGTGGCTCAGTAACATCACTACAAACCGAGCTGGCTGAGTCCTAAAGGACATAGCTGCTAGACTGGGACTGCGGTAGGTTGAGGGAATCAACAAGAGGGAAAAACACACTTGACCTCATCCTCACCAACCTGCCTGCTGCAGATGCATCTGTCCATGACAGTATCGTTAGGATTGACCGCCGCACAGTCCTTGTGGCGATGAAGTCCAATCTTCACATTGAGGATACCCTCCATCGTGTTGTGTGGCACTACCACCATGCTAAATGGGATAGATTTCGAGCAGATCTAGCAACTAAAGACTGGGCAACCATGAGGCGCTGTGGGCAGTCGGCAATGGCAGAATTGAATCAGAAGGTTGTGGGTTCATGTCCCACTCCCGGAAACCAAGAACTGTGAATGTACTCGAAAGAGTTACATGCGATCTGTTGATAACTCGAAAGAGTTACAGCAGGAAGTCGTTCACTCCATCTAATTTAGCCCCCACCAGTCAGCTTCTTCCTCCCATAAAGCTGCAAACTATTTATCAACAACAGCTTAATATAGTGCCTTTTAAGGTGACGAAACATGCCAAGGTGTTTCACAGAGCATTATAAAACTAAGTATGACACCAAGCCATATAAGGAGATATTAGTTCAAACGATCAAAAGCTTGGTCAGAGAGAGAGGCTTTGAGGAATGTCTTCAAGTAAAAAAGGAAGGTAGAGAGGTGGAGGAAGGGAATTCCAGAGCTTGGGACCTAAGCAACTAAAGACATAGACACCAGTGTTGGAGCCATCATAATTGGGCATGCACAGGAGGCCAGAATTAGAGAAGCTTATCTTCAAGTACATGTCTAATTGCCTTTTGAATGGTCTTGTGTCATCTGATTTCATCCCCTTTCAATCAGCTATGAGAAATTATTTCTCCTCATTTCTCCTGTAGTTCAATTGTCAAACATTTTAACTCTATGACCTACTTGCTAGTGTTGTTTCTCCCAACTTGCTTTATCAAAGCCCTTATGATTTTGAATACCTCTGTTGTGCCTATTGGAAAAGAATCCCTGCTTCTCCAATCTCTCCACAAAACTGAATTCCCTCATCTCTGACATCATCTTGGCAAACCTTCCCCCTACCCTCTCTAAGGTGTCGACATCCTTCCTAAAATGTGTGTAGAATTGGCCTAACCAGTGATTTGTAAAGGTTTGGCATGTTTCCTTGTTTTTGCATGAAATGCACCAATTTACAAAGCCAAGTATCACATATGCTTTCTTAACTGCCTTATCAGCTTGCTTTTCCACCTTCAAGGATTTGTAAATATGTACAAATTAAAATGCAAATACACAAAAACTTTGTGGATAATAGTCAGAGTTAATAGATACATTTTGGGGCACAATTAGTTTATTCCAATGGGCACAGTTAGGGTATGTTATAGATAATAGATATGGTTTTGACTACATTATCCATAGTATATGCATTTCGGGTATCTCATTGTTAACTGATGCCATTTTCAAATGTTGCCACTTGCAGGATTGCCAAGTTTTATTCGAGAACCTGAATCAAAGAACGTCACAAGAAATGCCCCCTTTAATCTCACTTGTGAGGCAGTGGGCCCACCGTATCCTGTGCATATTTACTGGTTACGAAATGGTGATAAGATAGAAATGGTTGCAGACAGTTCTCCTTCTGTCCTAACTGTACCAGGTAAGTTGTCATCGAGAACACCTTTCTGTTTCTTGATTAATTTAGTTGGCAGCTATGTCTGATTGGATTCTGTTGCTTTACATAGTCATTTACTGTGAAAGATGCGAATGAGTGAAGTATTTCATTTTACTAAGTACAGTATTATAACCGCCCATTTTGTTACATGAAGATTGTTTTGTGAGCTGTTAACCACATCAAGCTTGATTAACACATTCAAAAAGATAGCTGGAGAACTATGTGATTGGCAATGGGAACAATGGTTACAGGAAAAACATAGACTAAAGTGGTTGAATACATCAGAGGGTACAAAGGTTTCTGTGCTGTTGTAGGGAGGGTGATGAGGAATCAACATTTGTGGAGCACAGCGAGTTAGGTATAGATAGATACATTTTGAAATTATCCTCCACCATTATCATTGAGAATTGAGTGGGGTAGAAAATGGGCGAATGGTAGACTGCATTACATCTAGGCATTGGAAATTGGATGCATGATGTACACCATGGTCTTTTCTCATTCTCAAGTCTTTTTTGTGTTCTTAATGTGGCCTCTTCCCTGTAATTATTGTGCAGATTTTATGAAGGCAGCGTTCATGACACAAACCTTGGGTGGGACATATGCCCCCAACATGAAAGTTGGATGAACCTTTTGAGAACCTTTATATGAACTGACCAGGATCACAACTGCTTTATCAATATTTACAAAAGCAATTTCAATACATTTTTATGGAAAGAAATTGAAGAAGTATTCACACTTTTAGTCACAAGTGCTTAGTTTCTATCGAGGTTTCTTTTTAAGTCATATTTAAAAATAAATTTCTTCCCTTTTTGAGTTCTCTCACACTGAGTCCTTATTAATGCCCTGGATGGAAAATATTTATTGGTGCACTTCTGTAACAGCCCTTTAAAAAGGGTTAAATGCACAGCCTTGGTGAACTTTGTACTGGAGTTTTCATCCCTGTGGAAAATGTCCCAGTCTACACTTAAGGCTCCAACAAAAATCGTCTGTTTTTCATCAGCTTTCTGTTCTCTGGAAAAAAAGAACTTAACCAGCTGTCAAAAAACAAGTTCAGAAAATTGATTTATTTCCCTGACTTCCAGTATAGTCCTGAGAGAGTGCTGCACAATCAGAGGGGTAGACCTTCAAATGAGATATTAAACCGAGGCCATGTCTGCCCCCTTGGGTAGACGTGAAAGATTCCATGGCATTATTTCAAAAAGTGAACAGAGGGTTATCCCTGGTGTCTTGGTCAATATGGAGCCCTCAACCAACACCTAAAAACACATTATCTGGTCATTATTACATTGCTGTTTGTGGGATCTTGATGTGTGCTGCTGCGTCTCTCCTAAGACAACAGTGACTAAACTTCAAAAATACTTCACTGGCTGTAAGCATTTCCAAAGCTATGGTAAACAAGGAGGCTTCTGGGATGCTATGAGTTAAACATAGATAATAAAGAGGTACTTGAAAGGCTGGCTGCACTTAAAGTCAACGAGTCACCTTGTTTGGATGGGATGCATCTTAAGCTGATGAGAGAAGTTAGGGTTGAAATTGTGGAAGTGCTGACTTCAATCTTCCAATCCTGCTTGAGTGCAAGGCTGCTGCTGTCAGAGGACTGGAGGATTGTAAATGTTACACCTTTGTTCAAAAAAAGGTGAGAAAAATAAACCAGTCAGTTTTATGTTGTGTTCAAATATGCTAGCATGATCATAGGATGGTTACAGCACAGAAGGAAGCCATTTGACCTATCCTTGTTTTCTGCAAGAGCACCTTGGCTAGTCCCATCTCCTGTCCTTTTGCTGTAGCCCTGCAATATTCTTCTCTTCAGGTGCTTATCCACTTCCCTTTTGAAAATCACGATTGGATCTGCCACCAACACACACTCAGGCAGTGCATTCCAGATCTTAACCACTCGCTGTGTAAAAAATGGTTTTCCTTTCGTCTCCATTGGTTTTTTTGCCAACCACCTCAAATTGACGTTCTCTGGTTCTTGGCCTTTCTGCCAATGGGAACACTTTCTCTCTATCCACTCTTGTCTACACTATCCATGATTTTGAAAATTTCTATCAAGTCTCCTTTCCTCTAAGGAAAACAACCCACCTTCTCCAATCTATCCACATAACTGAAGCCCCTCATCTCTGGAACTATTCTTGTAAATCTTTTCTGCATGCTCTCTAAAATGTTCACATCCCAGTTTACCAGTGTGTGCCCAGAGCTGGCCACAATACTCCAGTCAAGGCTGGACCAGTGTTTATGCATGTTTATCATATTTCCTTGCTTTTGTACTCTATACCCATTATTTTTGTAATGCCCAGAGAGCTTTGTCATTTTAATCATTTTCTCAACCTACCCTACCACCTTCAATTATTTGTGTCTGTATATCCCCAGGTCTCTCTATTCCTGCACCTCATTGAGAATTGTACCCTTTATTTTGTATTGCAGGTCTTCGTTCTTTCTGTCAGAATGTATCACTTCACACTTTTCTGTATTAAATTTCATCTGTTACACGCCTGCCCAGTTTACCAGCCTCTCTCTGTCCAAGTGACAGTGAATTTTCTCTCACTTTATTTTTTCAAAAAGCTTTCCCACCACTGAGTTTAAACTGACTGGCCTTTAGTTGTTGGAGAAGCTTTTAGGGACATTAGCCCAGGAGAAAATTAACATCCACTTGGACAAACGTGGACTAACAAACCAGAGCAAGCACAGATCTGATGAGGGAAAATCGAGTTTGACTAACATGATATGAGTATTTTGATGAAGTAACAGAGGGTGAATGAGGACAGTGCAGTTGATTGTATATATGGCATCCAAAAAATGTTAGATAAAGTGCCATATTTTAGACTTGTTAGCACAATTGAAGCCCACGGGATTAAAAGCAGGGTAACAGAATGGATAAAAAATGGGCTGAGATAGAACGGAGAGTTGCACTGAATGGGTTTTTGTTTTGAACTGGAGGGAGAGAAAAAGGTCACATTTCCCAAAGTTCAATACTAGTACCACTATTTTTATGTGCATTAATGACTTGGACTTGGGGTGGTGGAGTGGGGGGTGGGTCACAGGACATAATTTCAAAATTTGCAGATGACATGAAACTTGCAAGTGTAACAAACTGGGTGGAAGATAGTAATCAACTCATAGAGGGGGAATGAATGAGTACGACCTGCCACCTCCAGAGTCGGGCATGGAGGCAGGCGAGTGCTGGGGTGGGCTGGTTAGAAATCCAACTGTGCCACCTCCATAGCCAGCCGCATAATATTCACTCTGGGCAGACCTCAGGACCCATGTGGAGATGAAAAAAATTAAACTTCTAACAATCACTCATACACCCACTTGATACAGAACAAAGCTGTCATTTATGAAACCCATTCAAAGATTTTAAATCCCCTCAAGTGGTCAGTCTGTTATAAAGCAAACAAGCTTCGATTCAAGTAAGCACATCAAAGACAGGCAATCTTTTGATAGCCTCTTTAAGCTGTCAATCAAATTCAGAACCTCCTGCTGAGATGAGCATTCATAATGGGCTCAGCTGCAATAACAGCCCCTGGGAAATGTCATCAATGAAGTCTATTGAAACTGCAGGAACACATGGTAATGTTTTCTAAGCCAAACCAGGTCAATCAATGAACTCCAGCATGTGTTTGTTTTTTTTTACACACTAACAGCTGCAGCTTGGTTATTTTCATGTTTAAAGGGCTGGGGATTTAAATAACGTCTGATTGTGACAATTAACCAACCTTCAAGAGTGTTTACATCTCCTCCATAAAATTGAGACTCCCACATCGCAGATTAAAACCCTTGGAACAGCAGAAAATGTGGTCTGTTTGAACTCAGCAGTAACTTGAAATGGCCCTGCTGAATCTGGGTTTCCCACTTCTATGATTCACACCTGCACCTACACACCCCCCTCCTCCTGTCAGCAAAAGTGGCATCTGCTGAAGATGGGAGTGGGACCCCCCTTTTCGGTCCTGCCCACCATTTTTAAAGGCCTCCAGAGTTGGCCCGAAATTTGTGGAAATACGGCCCTAATCCTTAATTAGATTATAAGTAGCTGTGGCCCAAGCATTGATCCTTACTGTACTCCACTAACAACAGCCTGCCAACTTGAAACTGATCTATTTATTCCCACTCTCTTTTCTGCCCCTTAACGAATCCTTGCTAATATATTATCCCCAACACCAAATTGTTCAATACATTTCACGTGGCGTCTTATTGAATCCTTTTGAAGGTCCACATCCATGGCTCCCATTTATCTGCTCTGCTAGTTACGTTCTTAAAAATCTCGAGTAGATTTATCAAGTACAATTTCAGCATCATTTGATTTTTTAAGTGCCCTATTACCACTCCCTTAATAATAGATTCCAGCACTTTCCTGACAGCTGATGTCAGGCTTAACTGGCTTGTAGCTCCCTGTTTTCTTTCTTTCTTCCTCCTTTCTAGCATAGCAGTGTTACATTTGCGACTTCCAATCCACAGGAACTATTCCAGGACATTGGAGAATCACAACCACTGCATCCAGTATCTCTGCAGCCACCTCTTTTAGACCCCTAGAATGTAAGCCATCAGGGCCATGGGAGTTGTTAGCTTTTAATCCATAAATTTCTTCAGTACTTTTTCTTTACTAATATTTTAAGTTCCTCACTCTCACGAGACTCTTGGTTCCGCTTTGTTTCTGGAATGTTTTGTATCTTCTATGGTGAAGATAAACACAAAATATTTGTTTAACATTTCTGCCATTTCCTTAAACCAAACATAATTTATCCTGTCAAAGCCATATTTACTTTTGCTTTCCTCTCCCTTTTTACATACTTGTAGGAAACTCCTTACAATTTGCTTGTATAATTCTAGCTAGTTCACTATCATATTTAATGTTCTAAGGGGAGGCGGTGGTATTGCCACTAGATTGGTAATCCAGAGACCCCGGGTAATGCTTTCGGGACCCAGGTTCGAATCCCACCACGGCAGATGGTGGAATTTGAATTCAATAAAAAAAATCTGGAATTAAAAGACTAATGACCATGAAACCATTGTTGATTATTGTAAAAACCCATCTGGTTCACTAATGTCCTTTAGGGAAGGAAATCTGCTTTCCTTACCTGGTCTGGCTTACATGTGACTCCAGACCCACAGCAATGTGATTGACTCTTAAATGCCCTCTGAACAAGAGCAATTAGGGATGGGCAATAAATGCTGGCCTAGGCAGCGACGCCCACATCCCATGAACGAATAAAAAAAAACTTCTGTCAATTTTTTTTTTTGAAATCTTTTGGTTTCTAAACTCCCAGTCCTCAGGCTAACTACTACTCTAGGTAATGTTGTAAACCTCTGCTTTTAATCTTGTACTATTTTTAACCTCTTTAGCCACAGATGGGTCGCTTTTTGTGTGGAGCATTGCTTTTTCAATGGAATGTTTGTTGAAAATTGTGAAATATTTCTTTAAACGTTCGCTGTTACTTGTCTACTGTCATAACTTTTAATATAAATTCCCAATCCACCTTAACCAACTTGCCCCTCATACCTGTGTATTTGGCTTTATGTAAGTTAAATACTCTAGTTTTGCTCAGGCAGGAGAGTAAAGGCTCTCCTTCTGGATCCGGCAAACCTTCGCCGGGATGTAGCTGCCGACTTTCAGTTAAAGATGAAAATTTGAATAATAATGAGGCATGCAGCCACATGATATTTAAAGAGCCAATATTCCACAGTGGAGCGACATGATCACTTGCCCACCTTGGTCAAAACCAGAAAGGGCGATTGGAGGCTTGGATCAGAAATCCGATTTCTTTTTTACAGCTTTAAACCCCCCCCCACCCCAACCCACTCCTCCTCTCAACCCAAACCTGCCGGGTTATTTTTTTGGTTAAAATTTCCCCTAGTTCTCTGCAGGATTAACACCAAATGCACCAAAAACGTTAAAGAAATTGTAACTTTCTTTTGGAAGAAAGGATTGGGTTCTCCTTTTAGAAAGTGTGTTAAATGTTCACATGAAGCACTGGCTTGTAATGGCTAAAGAGCTGGATTTAGGAACAGCTGCCCTGTCATTATCATGCATTGTAATTATGTGGTGATCCTGTTTGTATGTGTTCAGTGGGACTGAACATTATTGATGACATGCTGAGCAAATAAAGCTTGCCGTTTGTAGCAAATCCCTCAATGCACTGAATGACTTTCTATTTTCAGTCCTCAAAATAGCCTTTGCTTTTAAAGTTGGGTGAACTTTATATCCATCAAACGTAAGAAGGATCTTATTGCTGCAAAGTGTTGTGCCTTTTTGCTAAATTTACAGTGTCCAGCACTAATGCAAAATAAAACTCCCCATGACCCGCTTCACTTCCTCTGACCCAGAGTACTTCCCTTCCTGAGGCTCTATTGACACCAGCAACCCTGTGGTAAGGGTGAAATTGCCTATGAGCACCGAGTTAAGGAGAGTCACGACCTGTATGGTTTTCAACTAGAGATTGGTTGAGGAGTGGGTGGGGTGGTGGAAGACTGTTGGTGTCTAATTAGAAAAAATGAAAATAAGATAAAGATCCAGTTTTCCTAAAGGGCCTTTTAAAAATGGCTGTGTACCTTTTTTTAAAAAAAAGTCTGTCATGAAACTGTCCGCCTGCTTAAGTACAAACTGGGCCTGTGTTCATGTGTGTGTAGGTAAGGCCATTGCACATGTGCACTTTTCTTGTTTCAGTCACTGGTGAGCAGTTCAGCAGTCTAAGTGCATGTTATTTTTTAATATCTAACCCCCCACCTGGATTTTGACTGAGGGAAAAGCTAGTCACTCTTGAATTATGGGCAGTTTTGTGTGTGGGCTCATGGCCTTTGAGTTGAGACTGCTGAAACTCTTGTCGTTGTAGCAAATCATTCCCTGGTGTCTGAGGCCTCCGTCCTGTGGCACACTATTGGATTTGGGCTCAGGGCACAAAGATGAAAAATCACTATCTTATCACCTGTTGTCTTTATGTTATATTGTTTTCGGGTTCTTTATTTTTCTTTTATTAATTGATGGAAGATTACATTTGGGTTTATCATAAAACCAACTTTACAATCGGAAGCATAAACAGAAAATTCTGGATACACTCAGCAGGTCTGGCAGCATCTGTGCAGAGAGAAACAGAATTTTCCCAAGCCCACAGAGGTGGCTTTGGAGGCGGGGAGGGGTGGAGTGAGGAAATTTGGAAAGTTGCTCATTGGGTCGGCTCCCAAACGTGTTCCTGCTTCCATGTTCACTGTGTCTCCTCCTTCACTAGTTACTTTTTTGTCCTACCCCTGATGTGACAGGTTTGCAAAACTTTTACCTGATCCCTTGGTTGTGAGATCACTAAATTAGCTGCCGATACTACTTTTGCTGCATAGCATGTTGTGTTGTAGCTTCACCAGGTTGGTACCTCAGTTTCGGGTATGCCCGATGCTTTTCCCAGCATGTTCTTCTACACTCGTTCAGCCAAAGTTGATCGCCAGGCTTGATGGTGTTGGAGGAGTGAGGGATATTGTAGACCATTTTGGGCATTACTGGTAAGTCAAATTCAATTTATAGAAAGTGCAGACTTCCTATGGATGTTGGCTTTTGCTTTGAGCATGTTCTTACAGATGGGGAAGGAGTCCAAGTCATAATAAGGACATCGCCTTTTAACTCCTTAAAAATAAGGACAGCATCTCCCACAAGATAAATAAAGTAATAAATAAAGACACTATGCTTCAAAGTGTCAGCATAGACTCTGGGCTGAAGGCTGACTTGAAGTTTTGAGTGCAGTCAGTTGAACAGACTGACACTACATTTGAGTCATGCCAAATACAGCTTTTTTGTGCTAGTCCTGTTGTGTTCTCTTTGCAATGCAGCTCTGTTTTGAAGCTCATATACAGTAGGCAGTGCGGTTGAACTCTGATCTCACTTGTGCTTTTGACTTGAGGCCCATCAAGGAAACTGCAGTCATCTGGGACAGGAGAAGATGATTGCAGGAAGACTGAAGGCATCAGCTTGATTGAAAACAGATGACCAACGTGCAGACCACGTACTTGTGCTGTCTGCATTTTAGAATTTAAGCCGTGTATTGAAATCTGGAAATAAGGCAGTGAAATACAAAACATTGAAAAAAACAAATCTGAATATTGCTGAAAAGAGAGACATGTTGCCAAAGCTTTTCATTTGCACTCAACAGGACAAAAGCTAGAATGCCAGAAATTTGGCATTCTTTTATTTGTCCTGATGAGTGCAAGACAGAAAGCTTCAGCAACATGTCTCTCTTTTCAGCAATGTTCATAAATAAATTTAAAACAATGAAACAGAAATTGCTGAAAAAAGAAGGGTGAGTTCACAGCACCTGTCATTCTTTGATCACAAAACATCTAGCAATTTGTGGTGGCGAGAGGCCATGAGTTCCGATTCTCCCCAAATTGTTGGATGATTTACACCATTCTGCTGTTAGCTTTGCTTAAACTGAAAATATTGCCATCTTACCACGAACCTCCCTATTTGTCTGTCATGAAATTTTTGGAGTTACAATGTTAATTTTTAAAAATTCATTCATGGAATGTGGACGTTGCTGGCTTGGCCAGCATTTATTACCATCCCTAGTGGCCCTTGGTGGTGAGCTGCTTTCTTGAACTGCCACAGTCCATGTGGTGTAGGCACACCCACAGTGCTGTTAGGAAGGAAATTCCAGGATTTTGACCCAGTGACAGTGAAGGAACAGCGATATATTTTCAAGTCAGGATGGCTTGCAGGGGCACTTCCAGGAGGTGGTGTTCCCATGTGTCTGCTGCCCTTGTCCTTCTAGATAGTAGCGGCCTTGGATTTGGAAGATGCTGCCTAAGGAGCCTTGGTGAGTTCCTGCAATCCATCTTGTAGATGGTACACACTGCTGCCACTGTGTATTGGTGATGGAGTGAATGTTTGTAGATGGGGGTGCCATTCAAGTGGGCTGTTTTGTCCTGGACGGTGTTGAGCTTCCTGACTTGTTGGAGCTGCACTCATCCAGGCAAGGGGAGAGTATTCCATCACACTCCTGACCTGTGCCTTGTAGATGGTGGACAGGCTTTGGGAAGTCAGGAGGTGAGTTACTCACCACAGGATCCTAGCCTTTGACTTGCTCTTGTAGCCACAGTATTACAAATTAATCTTACTGCAGCCATTTAGGACTGGTACTTCATGTCATAAGAACCCTTTTCAAGACTTGATTTATGATCCTGAAATGGCACTCAACCTTGAAATCCCGTAAATGGAGCAATACGAACATACAAATTAGGGGCAGGAGTAGACCACTTGGCCCCTTGAGCCTGCTCCGCCATTCAATAAGATCATGGCTGATCTGAATGTAACCTTAACCCCACATTCCTGCCCATCCCCAATAACCATAAGACCATAAGACATAGGAGCAGAAATTAGGCCATTCGGCCCATCGAGTCTGCTCCACCATTCAATCATGGCTGATAAGTTTCTCAAATAACCTGGGGATAATAAATAAAACATCCCCATATTCATCAAGAATCTATCTATCTCTGCCTTAAAAATAATCATAGACTCTGCTTCCACTGCCTTTTGAGGAAGAGTGTTCCAAAGACTCTCAACCCTCTGAGTGAAAAAATTTCTTCTCATCTCTGTCTTAAATGAGCCACCCCTTATTTTTAAACAGTGACCCCCGGTTCTAGATTCTCCCACAAGAGGAAACATCCTCTCCACATCCACCCTGTCAAGACCCTGTCATTCCTGCAGTTAGCAAATTATTCCTAGCAGTTGATTAAATGTTTAATATTTAAATTTTATTCTTACTTTTCTTTTATGTCCTTTTTTTTCTTTTAACCTACTTTCTCTTGTTCCATCTCCCTCTCTCTCTCTCTCTCCTTCCCTCTCTCTCTCTCTCTCTCTCTCATATTCACCCTATTTGCTTCTCCATTGTTAACTTTCTTTCTCCATCCTTGAATTTAATTTCTTAGGTAGATAGACCACTGGACATTCACTAGGGCCCAGATGCACTGTTGACCTCTCATTTTAAGCACTAAAATGATATGAACTGTCCTGCCTGGACCCTTGAAGTCAACATCTAAATCCTGTGCAGTGACTGCTGTCATAGAAACTCAAGACAGTTGCCACTTAATTGGGCAATGGGGTGCAATATTTGTGGGAGTTTCCAGAAGCTCTTGTTACTTCACTCCACTCTTCTCTTGCAGAGACGCAGTTCCACGAGATTGGTCTTGGCTCCACTGGGGAGGCACCTGCCAGGATGACAACATGTCTACTCCCCTGCCACATAGTCCACTAGTGCTTATTAGTGCCGTGCAGCCAACTGGGCCAGACTGGCCCGGTCCATGCCGACTTGCTGTCTTTCACAACAGGGCCCTCGGGGCTTAGGGCTACTTGAGGTTGATTACCATAGTCAGCAGCCTTCCTTCCACCTCCCAAGCTGTAGCCCCTGGGAATACACTGGGAGAATGAGGTTCGGTAAATGAGCACATAAGCCAGGTTGCTAAGCATTATTATTGTTAAATATTATACACGGTGGAATTGATTTGTTGGATGCATTTATTTTTCTGTATTTGTTAATTGTGAAGAGAGGCCAGGAAGGCCATAGAGATGAGCATTTTTCAGGAGTGTGGGACTGTTGGTGTATTGGGGTTGGAGGGATGGCTTGCATGAAGTGCTCTAGGTGTGTTGGTCTCTAGCAGTTCTAGCAGCTTGGGCACTGGTGTTTGATGCTGCTTCAGCTGTTCCTCCTCTTAGTGCTATTCTTTTTTTCCTCTGCTCCCTGCTGTCCCAGTAGTGTTAAGAGTTCATCCCTTGTTATTGGAAAGTTAGGTAGCACACAGCCGCATATACAGTCAATGCTGTAACTACAAAACTTTCCTGAATGGTCCTGGCAGTGAAAGTGTTGTTTGAGGATACCAGCTGCCTGCTCAATGTTTCTGGTGGCCGCATGCTCCTGTTGTAATTCAGATTTGCAGTTGTGCCCGGCTTCCTGACTGGATTCATTATCCATGTATGTAAGCAATAGCCCTTGTTGCCCAGTAACCAGCCCAGAAACGAACCTTGTGACCTAGTTGGAATGAAGCACGGAGAACTGGCACAGTTTCATTGCACTATGAACGTTGCCCCGAAACTGGGAACAGACTAGCAGTGCTGCAGTGTCATAAATAAGCTGGGCATTGAGTGAGTCGAATCTGTTTCAGTTTGGAGAAATGCCAGGTTGATGTTTGGGCAGCATGCAAGGCAACAAGGGCAAAAAATACAGAACCTCGGACCCTGGGAAAGCCTTATAGTAATTAATGCAAAGTCCAATACTCTTTGCTTTGTCCATTTGGAAAGTAATATTGATGTACTTCTTAGTGTAAAAAGCTTTGGCCACCACCCTCCAATGGAGAGCAGCAAGGTAGGAGACGTTACTGATGTCATCTGCTACGGCCTGGAAGCAACCTATTTCATTAAAAACTAAGGGCCATAATGACCTTGACAGCCACAGGGCAGTGTTGCCATATCCTGGTTTGCTGCTGAAGTAGTGATGTAGTTCAGTGACAGCCTCCTAGGTGACGCAGTAGCATCTCCTGCAGTTTCTGCTCAGTGAAGTTCAGGTGAGATGAGCTGCCGGAAGGCCTCCTGTGGGTATTGTCTCCTGTCCGCATCATCCTCTTTTTTTCCCCTCCACCTCCCCACACCTCATACATTCTGGTCTCTCCTTTGTTGCTCCGCCTTGTCTTTCAGACCCAGCAGATTATCCCAAGACGGCAAGCAGTCCAGCACCAGAAAAATGTTGTTAGCAGAAGTCTGAATTCAGGCGCAACTTAAAAAAAAAACAGCCAAAAAAAGCCACCCAGACGTCTCGCAGCCACCGAACGGTCAAACCAACATGTTTAGAATAAATAGGCCCTTTAAATAAAGCCAGGATTTGTTTGAGCGAGTGCATTATGGGGTGAGCCAAACATTGGAATAGACCAGTTTCACAAAAGGGCCCTACAAGTGTAGGACCAAGTGTAATACCCTTACGTAACTATTAAAATGACTGCATTTAATCCTTCCAGTGCCCAGTCCAGCATGGTGAACAATGTGCCTCGAGCACTGACTGAATGCATGCATATCATGCATCAGTTGGACGGTAGGACAGCAGTCTTGTGCACTACTCAACGCCCTGAAGATGTTGACTCTTTGTTGGTACAAGAGGAGAGGACAGAACATTGGGAAGAAAAATAGAAAGAAGAAATGGGGCTCCAGAGCAAATTATAGAAATAATGATCCTACAAAAAAGACGTCCAAATAGACCTAGTGTTGCAGTAAACCCTCCTGTTACATTAAGCTCAGCTTGGCAAGCCAGTATGGAGTGGGAAAATTCTCCATGCTGGTGCAAGAAAATCCAGGAAAACCGTGCATCTGCAATTGGATGCGCAATCCAAAGGTTAAAAACAACTTGAAGATGCCAAACATTCAGCCCAGTCCTCTGCTTGCAACCCTGCTGTTTTTCACACCAATGTTTAGCCAATTTTATAGCCCTTTCAGACACTTTCCTGTCATCTGAAGCTGACACTGTATTGGTAACAGTGGTGGTTTTTATTTGATATGTGTGCATTAGTTGTATATTATGTTACCTTGGTATCTCCAGAAGTTGTGTTGTCTTGTTCCCCATTCCCTCTACGTTTTGTCCGCATTTAGCCATGACTCAGCAGATAGTGCACTCGCCTCTGTATTACAAGATTCTAGGATCAAGTCCCACTCCAGGGCTTGAACACAAAAATCAAGGCTGTCTCTCCACTGCAGTACAGAAGGAGCACTACATTGTCAGAGGTCCTGTCTTTCGATGAGATGTTAAACTGAGGCCCCATTTGCTGCCTGGTGTTTGTAAAAGGTCCCACAGCAAGATTTTGAGGGAGAGCGGGGAAGTTATCTTCTGTGTCCTGGGCAATATTTACCCCTCAATCAACATCACAAAAACAGATGATCTGGTCATTATCACTTTGCTATTTGTGTGAGTTTGCTGTGTGCAAATTGGCTGCCGCATTTCCTACATTACAAAAGTGACTACACTTCAAAACATATTTCATTGGCTTTGATACACCCATTGGTTGTGGAAAGCGACATATAAAGGCAAGTCTTTCTTTCTTTCTGTACATGCATCCTCGAGAGGCTTGCTGTTGAATCTTCCACAGTGAAGCTTCCAGGTTATACCCCATAAAGTGGAACTAACAGCAGAATTTGCCCAATCACGTCTTCTCCAATATTTCCCTCCCCTTATCGTTTAATGATGACCATGAAACCATTGTCGAATGTCGTAAAAACCCACCTGGTTCACTAATGCTCTTTAGGGAAGGAAATCTGCCGTCCTTACCTGGCCTGGCCTACACGTGACTCCAGGCCACAGCAATGTGGTTGGCTCTTAAATGCCTTCTGAACAAGGGCAATTAGGGATGCACAATAAATGCTGGCCTAATTAGCAACACCCACATCCCACGAATGAATAAAAAAAAACCTGCTCCACCATGTTGACAATATGTACAGGGCTCACTGTGTGTTATCTCTGTCCATAATCGTGTCACAAGCTTCTCTAGTCTCTGGGTTAAAGGGCCATCCTGCAGACCTTGAAACTAATGGCCTTGCTGACTGCAATCAAGTCTCAATACATTGTTCAATTTACTATTTTATTTAGAAGAACGAGCATAACTGTGGCTTATCAAACCTTAGAAATTAAGTAGTCTTCCAAGGCCCAATATTGTAAAAACCAGGTTGTAAACTGGACAAAGGAATAAACAGAATACAAGTCGGTCTGGAAAAGCTTCTCATCACTTGTGGCAGTTTAAGGTGAACCTAATATGCCAGACAAAGCTTCAATTTTTAGTTCTTTGAGACTGGTTTCTCCAAATACCTTCATACTCACAGTCGGCAGGTTATCAGAACCATAGAAAAGTTACAGCACAGAAGGAGGCCATTTGGCCCATCTTGTCCATGCCAGCCCGAGGACACCCAGGTGCCCTTTCTAATCCCACCTTCCTGCACCCGGCCCATAGCCCTGCAGCTTACAGCACTTAAGGTGCAGATACAGGTACTTTTTAAAAGAGTTTAAAGTTTCTGCCTCTACCACCAACTTGGCAGCGAATTCCAGACACCCACTACCCTCTGCGTAAAAAAAGTTCTTCCTCATGACCCCCCTACACCTTCTGCCACTTAGCATGAATCTATGTACCCTGGTTCTAGAATTCTCCGCCAAGAGAAACAATTTTATCCTGTCCACTCTATCTATTCCCCTCATAGTTTTGTACACCTCAATCAAGTCACCTCTCAGCCTTCTTTGTTCTAAGGAAAATAACCCCACCCTATCCAATCTCTCCTCGTAGCTACACTTTTCTAACCCTGGCAACATTCTTGTAAACCTCCTCTGCACTCTCTCCAGAGCTATTACGTCCTTCCTGTAATGTGGTGACCAGAACTGCACACAATACTCCAGTTGTGACCTCATCAGTGTTTTATACAATTCCAACATTATATCCTTACTTTTATATTCTATACCTCTGCCAATGAAGGAGAGCATTCCATATGCCTTCTTTACAACCTTGTCTACTTGAACTGCTGCCTTCAGGGACCTGTGTACTTGTACGCCAAGATCTCTCACTTCATCTACCCCTCTTAGTATATTCCCATTTATTGTGTAATCCCTGTAACTGTTTGACCTCCTTAAATGTATAATCTCACACTTCTCTATGTTAAAATCCATCTGCCACTTTACTGCCCACTCCACCAACCCATCTATATCGTTTTGGAGATAATGGCTATCCTCTACACTATCCACTATCCAGCCAATCTTTATGTCATCTGCAAATTTCCCAATCATGCCCCACTTTTTTTTTCACTCGTATAAATGGGGAAGCAGTCATAGTTTGATGTCATGGTTGACGATCCATTCAACGGCTTCAGCTGATGCAGTGTGAATGGTTGTGATACCATCAGGAATGGATCTCTCAGGGCAGAAGTTCAGGATGTGGGCGATGGTCTGACTTGGATGGCCGTAGTCACAATTTGTTGCACCTGTGGAACAAGTACCCATATCTTCCCTGGCCCGTCCTCCAGCGGCTGAGGGTTGCCCAGGTTTTCCGTGGAAGGTTGAAATCTGGCACTTCACCACCTGGGTCAGTTACCACATTGTGTGTTGGTGGTGTTTGCTGCCAACCAGGAGGCGTGCCATTGAGAGGTGGAGCTGTCGTCCGTTTGCAGGGTGTGGAAGTGCTCACTGGGGACTATGGGATTTCAGATGAGTGCGTGGGGTTTTTTGGGGTCCAAGATGTGAGTGCTTCATTAGCTGTCAGCCAGTGGTGTTCTCTGAGGAGAATGTTTTCCCCGTGGACATGATAAAGCTCAATATGTTCTCACACAGGAAGCTACTCAAGCTGTGTTGGTCTCAACATCCTGGAAATAATCTTCATGGCTCCCCGGAGGTGAATATCTACCACTTTTGTGTGGCTGTTCCTGAGCCAGATTGCGCAGCAGGACCTGACTGAAGGAACATCACTGGGGGAAAAAATGATTCTTCATTTAATACAAATCATTAAACCTGTTGAAAACTCTGACATTTTGTTTATTTCTTTAATTCCAGTCTCCCAATAACTCCAGGCTTATAACAGTGTTGCCTTTGTGTTTAAATCAGCCTTCCAATTCCCCACTCCACCACAGCAAAGGTCATGTTTCAACTCTGTTATATAGCTGGTGAACTGCTGATTACTGGCAGAAATGTGATGACAAAGAACCCCATTCACACTCTGCCCACGACTTACCTATCTGAACTCCTTCTCCCTCAAAAGTATTTGGTGCCATGTAAATTTACTCGACTGACATAACGATTTGAAACATAAGATCTGCTCCACGGCTTTTTCGCTTACCACGACAGGTTTTCAAAGATGTGCTGCTGAGCAAGAAAAATACAAGCTTTTGGAGATACTTTAAATGTGCTGCATTAATGTAGATTCAGTTAAGTCAAAGCTACATTTAAATATAGGTTTCCGGTTTTGAATTGAGAAAGGAAAGTTGATGAGAAGCTGCTTTGATAACTGAAGATAAATGTGTTTAATTGCAATGCTCACTCAGACTTGAATGGTGAAGAGATGACCTTGGCAGCTAGTATTGAGCTTCTGGCCCTCCGCTTGGAGTAGAATGCATGAAAGATATTCTATTTGAGATTAAACTTGTTTAAAACATAAGTGTTTTACCCTTCTACATTTCGCTGAAGCTTTTCTTAAAGCTTTGGAGGAGGACAAAGTGCGGCCAGTTTTACACAACTATTAATGAAGTAGTCATCTCTTGAGGACTTGGGCATAGTTACTGAAAATGTAGTTGGAGATTTAAGCTTTTGTGCTGTATATAGCTTTTACTCAATTAAATGTACTTAATATTTTTGTAACTGAAAATGCTGCCTGCAGTCCAATTGCACTCTAAATCTGCCTGTCGTGCAAAATAAATTCTATCTACTTTTGATTGGTTCCTGAGACATTTGATCCAACGGGAAAACAAACATTTCCTTCACTGTCTCTCAGCATGTTACTCATGATAGCTTGGCAAATTCCACCTCTAATCTCTCTTCATATGTATAACTTGACTTGCATCGTATCCTGATGTACATCATGTGCAATGCACATGGCATTTACTAATATTGCATTTTTTTTTAACCTATGTGAGCCCTCAGAATGGTCCCCAGGGTTTTGATAGCCTGTGCTTTATGAGTTGCAAAGGATTTGTCCTGTGTTTAGCTAATGTTCATCCAATTTGATTCGCCACTGTACAGCAGATTTCTGAGCCTGAAATTCATTTGAGTTGCTGCTGTAACTTCACCATGCACGAAAACCTTGTTTATACTTGGGGAGTCTTCTGCTGCAGTTCCAGAGGAGGTTCTGACAGCTGAACAGGAGCAGCTCTGAGGAAGTTCCCAGCCAGTCATTCAGATGTGTGCCGATCACTGTGACTCTGAGATCCTCGGATACGATCATCTTAACTAGCAAGCCCAACAATACTGATAGATCCCTGCTAACCATTTGATACCATAGACCAAATCGATTGCTGCACAAAGCTGAATACTGTACCCCCCCCGCCCCCCCCAACCATTGGTGATCCCTTGCCATGTCAGCACCACTCTATTTACAACCATCCTTCGCTTTTATCTGGTTTATCTATTTGCAAGTCCACCTCAGAAGTTTACCTGCCCCTATTCTGTGACTTGCTACTTTGTGGATTAAGTACTTGTGTGGTATGGTATCTAGAGTCTTGCTGAAATGTAATAAATCACATCAACAGAATTTGCACCGCCAGCCAGGCCATTAACTTCATTTCTTTAGTGAACTTCAGTAAATTTGAGCATTGCTGAAAAAAGACACGTTGTCAAAGCTTTTCATCTTGCACCCGCCTGGGCCTGTCTTCAGCAATACTCCAGTCATTTTGTAGTACAGAACTTCACAGTAAATCTGTTCGGCATGACCTCCCACCCGTAATTCCACATTATCCAAGTGTACAATATTCCCGTCTTCAACCGAAAATGGATGTAAGGTTCGCAGGCCTGTAGTTCCCCAGGCATCTTATCTCCTCTTTAAAGATGGGTGTTATCTCAGCTACTTTCCAATATTTTGACTATACCTCCATTTCAATGATTCCATGAGGATAGTGTGAAAAATGTGACCAGCACTACTGGCAACTTCTTCAAGTACTTTTGAATGAAGTCCATGCAGTCTTGGTGCCTTTGCCCTCCTTTTAACTTCCTCATCTTATCTGACATTCTTATTTCTTTTAATATTTCCTGAACTTTGAGGGAAGTGATTCTTCACTTCTGACACTTAAGTGTTTTAATATTTTGTTGCCGTCGCCTACTGTAATCATTTTTTATGGTTCGGCTGCATCAGTAAGTGCCATACTCTGTAACAATGCCTAACTCCTGTATCATTTTTGCTTCTGTCATTATTTTACCATTTTCTAGATCTGCTATGTTTTCTCCTCTGCCCTGTCCTTATTATTTTTACATTAGTACTGATTATATAGGTGGAGCTGTGTCCCATTTTGAGTTTCTCCCTGTCCGAGAGCCTTTCCCAGAGTTTGAGGAATCTGAGTTCCTTCCTTCAATGCCATGCAATCCGGTACCGAAGGGATAGTGTGAAAGTATGAAACTTCTAAATACTTATTTTTTTTTAATAACAATTAATAACAAGCAGTTCTGTTAATGTAGGGCAATAGAATATGGCTTTGTGCCTGGGATTCCTCATGCCAAGGATTTCTAGTCACTGAGGAGAGAGGTGTGACCTCTCATTGTAGGAAAGGATGGAAAATTTGGAGGAGAGGGAGAAATGCTAGCCTGGCCAATGATCAAATGAAAAGAGGGAGCTTGCCAGCGCATAGCAAGATAATGAATGGAGAGGCATCATTACTGTGGCGATGCAGGGAAAATTAAAGGGAAAGAAGATCCTGAAAAAGGAAGAAACCCCTGGCATTGCAGACCTGGGCTGAGACCATTGCTCACGAAAGTATTTACAGCACAGAAACAGGCCATGCTGGTGGTTATGCTCCACACACGCCTCCTCTCGCCCTTCTTCATTTCAAAGCCCTATCAACATATTCTTCTATTTCGTTCTCCCTCGTGCTTATCTAGGTTCCCCTTGAATGCATCTCTACCACTCTCAACTACTTGTGATAGTGGATTCCACTCTCTGGGTGAAGAAGTTTTTTCTAAATTTCCTACTGGATTTATTAGTGTTGGCACTATGTTTCTGACCTCCAATTCTGGTAGATATTTTTCTATTATATCTTTTGCTAAGTATTCCACTATCTTTTGTATCACTAATGTTAACCTAATTGGTCTTTTTTAATTCTTTCACGGGATGTGGTGCCAGCATTTATTGCCCATCCCCAATTGCCCTCAATGGTGTTGATGAGCCTCATTCTTAAACCGCTGCAGTTTGTGTTGTGTAGGTAAACATATAGTGCTGTTGGGCAGGGAGGTAGACTCAGCAATGAAGAAGGAATAGTTTCAAGTCGGGAGGTTGTGTAACTTGGAGAGTTACTTGCAGATGGTTGTTTTCCCATATGTCTGTTGCCCTCGTTCTTCTACATGACCTACGGGTTTGGAAGGTACTGTTGAAGTAGCCTTGGTGAGTTGCTGCAGTGCATCTTGTGGCTGGTGCACGCTGCTGCCACTATGCATCAGTGGTGGAGGGAGTGAATGTTTAAGGTGGTGGATGGGATGCCAATCACGCTAGCTGCTTTGTCCTGGATGATGTTAGTCTTTTTGAGTGTTGGTGGAGCCGCACTCATCCAGGCAATTGGAGCGTATTCCATCACGCTCCTGACTTGTGCCTTGTTGACGGTGGACAGACTATGGGGAGTCAGAACTTGAGTTACTTGCCCGCAATTCTAGATCCCTCTTTCTAATGAATTTTGCTGTGTGTGGTAGCATATCTGTTATCTTCTCCTAACTTCTTTTTGTATGTGGAGATGCAGTCCACCTGGAGCAGAGATGTAATCCTCCCAAAATTTGACTCGCAAGCCATGATCTCTTCTCCCCCACCTCCCCACACACCCCCTCCCCCGCCCAACCTATCCTCCTTATATTTTAACTCCCTTTATATCTTTTTGTTCTTTTCTAATTTCATGCACACCATATTAGTCTCCCTGGTAAATGCAGAGGCAAAGTAATTATTTAATATTTTTGCCATTTACTGTCACTACCTGTGATTTTCTCATGTGTATCCCCTGGTATTTTTTTTATTCATTCATGGGACGTGGGCTTTGCTGGCTGGGCCAGCATTTATTGCCCACCCCTAGTTGCCCTTGAGAAGGTGCTGGTGAGCTGCCTTCTTGAACTGCTGCAATCCATGTGCTGTAGGTACACCCACAGTGCTGTTAGGCAGGAAGTTCCAGGATTTTGGCCCAGCGACAGTGAAGGAATGGCGATATATTTCCAAATCAGGATGATGAGTAACTTGGAGGGGAACTTCCAGATGGTGGTGCTCCCATCTATCTGCTGCCCTTGTCCTTCTAGGTGGGAGTGGTCGTGGGTTTGGAAGGTGCTGTCTAAGGAGCCTTGGTGAATTCCTGCTGTGCATCTTGTAGATGGTACACACTGCTGCTACTGTGCGTCGGTGGTGGAGGGAATGAATGTTTGTGGATGTGGTGCCAATCAAGTGGGCTGCTTTGTCCTGGACGGTGTCCAGCTTCTTCAGTGTTTTTGGAGCTGCACTCATCCAGGCAAGTGGGGAGTATTCCATCACATTCCTGACTTGTGCTTGGTAGATGGTGGACAGGCTTTGGGGAGTCAGGAGGTGAGTTAGTTGCTGCAGGATCCAAGCCTCTGACCTGCTCTTGTAGCTACAGTATTTATATGGCTAGTCCAGTTCAGTTTCTGGTCAGTGGTAACCCCCAGGATGTTGATTATGGGGGATTCAGTGATGGTAATGCCATTGGATATCAAGGGGCGATGGTTGGACTCTCTGTTGTTGGAGATGGTCATTGCCTGACACTTGTGTGGCCTGAATGTTACTTGCCACTTTTCAGTCCAAGCCTGGATATTGTCCAGGTCTTGCTGCATTTGGAGCCCTATACTTATCTTCCTTTTATCTACGTGTTTGTAGAATATATCTATATCGTGCATATGTGTATTTTTGTGTTCCATGGCTATTTAATTTTCTAGTTGCACTTTTCCTTCCTAATCTCTTTGACTTATTTCCTAACCTTTCCATACTTCCTTTTGTCATCTTCCCCTTTGTTATCTATATACTTAACGTATTTTAATTTTGCCTATTTTCTTATTCATTCATGGTGGGTCATTGGGTGGGGGAGGGGTGTTAGATGTTGGTGCAGTGGTAATGTCACTGGACTAGTAATCCAGAGGCCCAGGCAAATGCATAGTGGGCATGGGTTCAAATCCCACCTTGGCGGATGGTGGAATATCAATTCAATTAATAAAACCTGGAATATAAAGCTGGTTTCAGTAATGGTGACCATGACAACTGTCATCAATTGTTGTAAAAACTCAACCGGTTCATTAGTGTCCTTGAGAGAAGGAAATCTGCCAAGCTTATCTGGACTGGCTGACATGCAACTCCAGACCCACAGCAAACTGCCCTCAGTTCAAGGACAATCAGGGATGGACAACAAATGTTGGCCTTGCCAATGACATACACATGTTGCATGAAAGAATAAAGAAAAATATTGCTGGCTGGTTTGTTCTTGATTTTTTTTATGAGGGTATATTTTTCCTTGATCACTCTTTTCAATGTTTCCACTACTGTTGTATTTCTGTGTTTGTTGATAAAAGTAAAGGTACAGGGCCTTGGACCAGGCCCTCTATCTCCATCTGTAATGTTCTAAGCTTCAACCCCACAACCCCCAGCTTACTACCTCCATTCATCTGGCAGTCTGGGAAGTGGCGATAAGAGGGACAGGCAGAGGTCTAAATTGGCACAGAGTCTGAAATCTCCTCTTTCCTTTTCTCCATCCCATCTGGCATTTACATACGGCAGTCAGGGAAACTCTTTCGAGTTATCAGCAGTCACAGATTGTAACTCTTTCGAGTACATTCACAGTTCTTGGTTTCCGGGAGTGGCACATGAACCCACAACCCTCTGATTCAAAGGCGAGGGTGCTATGAACTGAGCCACAGCTGACACCTCCACGGCAGTCAGGGAAGGGGCAGGGCAATTAAGATCAGGATTTTCCTCTGTGGCCCCACCCGATTTCAGGCAATTAGCAGCAGGAATGGGCTTTATTGGCCTGAAATCGGGTGCAATTGCGAGGAAAATCCCAAGCTCTTGCATTGCCTAATCTCTATAGGCCTCTGAACTTGGGTGTGTTAAAACGAAAACTTGGGCTGACTGGAATTCGTATGAAACATCTTAATAAAAATGCTTCCTTTTAATGAAATAAAGTTCATGTGAAACTAGCAATTTCGAAACTAAAAGCATGCTTTTTAAAATGAAAGAGCCAATAATGCTTCCAGTAACCATTGTCCTCGGTCATCATGAATTTAACCTCTTGACCTCAGGAAGATAAAATGACCTTGAAACTCTTGGATTGTCCTTTAGGCCAGGAAACGTGTCTGCATGTAATTTCAATCCCACACCAACGTGGCTGACTGTTAGCAAGCCATAACATGCAGCAAGCCACTCGGTTGTATCAAAACTGTGAAGAAGACACACCACCACCTTCTCAGGTTAGTTAGGCAAGATGCCAACTTTGCCAATGATGACCACATCCCTAGAATAACAAGTAACAATAAAAAAAAAATCACAGCTGCATTGGCTGAGGTTTGCTGTCTGTCGAAATGGACGGACAGAAAATCGAAAGCAGAGTAGTGGTGCAGGCTTTGTCAGCTTTGTTTGTGTGTGTGTGCGGGATGACCTGATCACTGAGTAACAGAGCCAGGAATACCTGAAACAATTAAACAACGTCAAGGAATGAAAATCGTATTATCCAATTTTAACTCCTTTTGTAATTGGTTTTGTGAAAAATAAGCACATGCTGTATATGTGCTTGAGTTTTATTTTTAATCAGAGTCTGAAGCTATCTAATTACATTTTAGCTCCATTCTTCTGGGGAGTTCTGAGAATTCTCTGCTAATGAGAAATAAGCAATACCTGTTTTCGGAGGAAAATAGTTCCTTTCTCCGAGAGGGGAATATTTATGTGGATGGGGCTTAATTATGTTGCAAAATATTTCTCGTCACTGTTAGTGGCTTGTTTAGCCACTGGAAAATTTTAACACCAATGTTATAATGAAACCATGTGAGTTGTGGCTCCACTGATGGTTCAGCAGGTTTAGCCAGTGAGTGACCAAGTCATACCAAGCAGCAAGGCCCTAGCTTCAATCCCAACTTCCAGCTGAGTAGCATTAAGGGTCGGACAATCAGCCTCAATATCCCTGCGATATGGAAGGAGAGGAACAGCCAAGGACACCAGTTCCTGTGGTGTCTTGTGATTCGTGGTTGAAGTTTTTGTGTGTGTACATGTATGTGTGTGTGTGTGTGTATGGCAAGTGAGGACAAGATGAAGTTTGACTGGGATGCCACCTGTGCCCAGATCACCCGCTGACATTTGCTGTCAAAGCCATACCTGTATAAATGACCAGGTATCAAGAGCTGTATCCAGTCAACATGTTTGAGAGAAAAAAAAAGAGTAAAAATTGACAGAAAAATCTATTTTTTTAAACTGTAAATTAAAATACAAATGGTTAACCCAATCGTTTCTGGGCTTCTGGTGGCCCAGAGGTTTGTAATGAGGTGGTCCATTTCTATCTTTGGCTTTCTCGTCATTTCATCTTCATTGGCAAGATTGACTGCATATGTCTCTCAAAACTGCATATTCCAAACAAAACTCTTTGTGATCACTGGGAAATGGATGAAAGGAGCCTGTATTTCCATGCAGGGGCAGGCTTGATCAGTCTAAAGATTTACTGGAACTGAAAACCTGACATTTTCTTTGTGAACTGGGATCCCTTATTTTGATGCAGGTGGATATGCAATTTAGTTCTTGGCTTTCATCAGAATTCCTTGGTTTCAGTTTCCCAACAAAAGCAATCCATCACTACACTGGGATTTCTAAAATGGATGTAACGCACAGAAAGGGTAAATTAATTTTCTCCATTTTAAAACTTTTTTTCCAATTCAGGAATTAGTCAGCGGACAAGATATAGCTGTGAAGCTCACAATCAAAAAGGAGTAGCAGTTTCAAAGGAAACCCAGGTTAACATCAAGGGTATGTACCATGGGCAGCTATTACTGCCTTTGTATAAGCACTTTTTTAATCCAATGCCACAGCCAGGAATTTCCTTGGAGCTTTTCTGTTCCATCATTGTAACCATACCAGAAATACTCTGCAAACATTGTCTAAATGAGCAAGCATGGTTCCTGGTGAAATTAGAATGGCAGGGTGGGATTGGCTCTGAGGAAATATACCCTGTGCTTATTTTTAATATGCCTATACTGTCAAGTTGTTAGTTTTTTTTCCTCCTCTCTTTTCTTGCCATGCTTTCCCATGCCTTCCTTTCTTGAAAGCGCCGTCAGCTGGATAGGATCCGATTGTATGGGCAATAGTTGCCCGAGCTATCTCAACAACAACAATTTGCATCTATATTACTTGTAAAAGAATGCTTTGGAACACTTTCAAAAGGGTGAATTAGTGACCAAGCTGAAGTGAAGAAACATGGTGGGGCGGGTGGGGAGAGGCTTTTATTTTAAGGTGCTTTTCAAGGCAAGTGAGGGAGGGTTGGAGGTAATGACGCAAAGCGAATTTGGAAGAGAGATGCCGAGGGATGAGGCATAACGGTCAAGAGATCAGCCTTTTTAGAACAACAGGGGATAAGGGAGCCAAAGAAATAGGAGAGTATGGATTGAGATAGTTGGCTAGAAAGGATTTCCAAAGTAAGGAGGACTGAGACTATGGAGAGATTAAATGGAGTTTGGTAGGGACAGGGATGATGGCGTGTACAGGACAGGGGCTCAACTCTCGAAGTCAGATGATTTCACGTTTATGGAGGGCAGGGATGGGATGGCTGGTGAGGAAAGCATTAGGAAAGTCAACTATGGAGGTGATGGTATAGATGGGGGTTGCAAAGGTAATGGGGTGGTGGCTCCTCCAAAAATGGAGTTGAACTTTAGTCAGTTATTCATACATGAGCCTGCTGGTGACAGTTCAGTCACACAGGACACCACAACCCGAGTCTTAAATGAATACAGAAAATGCTGGCAATACTGGGCAGCAGCACAGGCAGCATCTGTGGAGAGAGAAACTGAGTTAACGTTTCAGGTCGGTGATCTTTCATCAGAACTGGATCTGAACTTGTCTTCACCACAAGTAAACATGCATGTATTTCCAGCAAGGGTTACTGCAACGTAGTCAGCTGTACTGTTGCCACAGTTCCATGCTTTTGGAAGAACGTCTGATGGATTCGTTGGCAATTGCGCTGCCCCTTTAAGCACAGCCATGATGACTGCAATCTGAGCTTCGGGATCTCTGCTGAGCTTCCATTGCAGCACCGAGATGTTGTGTGTTTGCTGTCTGTGCAATGGGAACTGGGACAGTGTCCATCAAATGCTTCATCATGGCTGGACCACAAGAGCATGGAGGCTATGCACATGCCCCGTGCCATGTTGGAGTTGGTCTCTGCCATGCTCCTTGACGGTAACAAGAGGCTGACTGGCAGGCTTGCCAGTGCACCAAGCATCTCTGTGTGCATACTTTACAGCACTCTTCTGTCCGCTGCCTCATTGAAGTCCTTAACTGAGGCCCCAGTAGCAGAACTCGTCTGAGACCTCTCTCTGCAGGAAGCTGGCACACAAACTATCTTTTCCCCTTTGCCTGGCTGTAACCCGCTTGTGTCTGGTGACTCACCACATCCCGATCTCAACTCTATACTACTCTGTAAGATAGGCACCGCACCAATATCTGAGCTGATGGCTGAAACTGTCAGACCAAGGAATGGTGCTTCTACCTCAGAGGTTTGTAGCAGCTCTCAAGCTGTCTCGCGCACTCTCGCTCGCCCTCTCCCTCTCTCTTTTGAGGCTGCGCTGGCTGGTTAAATGGCAGTTCTTGGATATCTGAAAGCAAAAAATCAGAATGGCGAGGGAGAGGGCATGAGGTGGAAGCAAGAGGTCCATGGTCACACCATCTACGTCTTGCGTTTTATGCCAGATAAGATGAGGGTGAGGTGGGATTTGAGAAAAGCCATGTCATCCTGAATGTTCTTGGTGGTGCCAGATGCAACCGTCTCTGTCACAACCAGCTCCATGACTCTGCGCGCAGTCTCCTCGCAGGTTTTAGTGTTGTAGGTGTGCCTGTCTCCCTCTGGCTCTACTCTGCTCTGAGGTTATGGAGCACCTTACTCTTCAAAAGGGAGTGAAGCATGTCAGTGAGTGTATGGCAAAGTGTTTGGGTGTTGTGCCTACCATAGCTGAATAGCTGGAAGTATGTGGAGGCTATGAGAGATGGGTGTGTGAGCGTGAGGTGGAGCTACCAAATGTTAGGTCTAGGTCTGAAAGCTAGGGCAGCTGATGGGTGAGTGATGGGAGTGTCGTGCATTGAACAGCGTCAGAGGCTGGTGGTGTCTTAGTTAACAGATGTCGTTTGAAGGTAGATTCACTGACCTTGATCACCCATGTGAGGTCATTGAACCTCTTGCGACACTGCTGCCAAGTTCTCTGGGCCAGACGCCAGAAATTGACCTTGGTGACCTGCTCCCATTCCATTCTGAGGGATTTTCTTGAGGGCCTCCTGGTTCCTAGCAGAAACATTTCTCTCCTGCTGTCGAATTTGATTAAGGCCTTCAGCGCTGCATCCAAGAACCTGGGAGCCCTTTCTCTTGGCTGTTGTTCCATTTGGTGTTCATCATCTTCCAGTCATTTAAATGGTGAGTCAGCACGCAGTTTGTGTGCTGCTTGTCTCAATGCGACCAGGCGCAGGTTAATTGTGAATCCTGACCCCACACCTGAAAATGGGAACGGTGCAATTTTTAGCCCAGTAGATTTCCAATTGGAAAAGAAATTACGTGTGCATCTAAATATATGTCATATTCAGCAAGTGTTATAATGTGCTGCCATTCTTTTTTGTCTTAATTAGAGGTCCCACATGCACCAATTGGCCTACGGATTAAGAATCAAACAGCTCACATTGTTGTAGTGTCATGGGAGCCTGGCTTTGATGGATACTCCCCTCTCAACATTTGCCAAATGCAGGTAAATTTCACTTCTAAAGTGCAGCTACTTCAGAGACTGAGTGATTGATTGCAGAGAATGGTAACATGCCGATTTAGACCAACTGCTCTTCTATAAGTCACATACAGATGTGGCAGACTTTGGCAAGTTTAGTACCCATGAGCTGTAATTTGCTAGCTGTGACTTTGCAGTATACATGATTAAGTAAATGTAAAGCCATAACAAAATGTTAATCAGCGAGAACTGTTCATTGGTTTTTATGGACTGCAAACCTAATAGTCTGAAATGTGTATTGACTCATACTGGTTTTGGCACCAGAAGTGTTTTATCTGGCAAAGCCTTAGAATGGCAGTGTGCCTTATTTTAACAGTGATGACATTTGATGATTTTAACAGGTAATTACTCACCACTTTTGTTTTTAAAAGAGTAAAGTCGAGTTTGGTTCATAGAGGTGTACAGCACAGAAAAAGGCCCTTTGGCCCATCGAGTCTGTGCTGGTCAAACAAGTACCTAACTATACTAATCCCATTTTCCGGCACTAGGCCCATAGCCTTGTATGCCATGGCATCGCAAGTGCACATCCAAATACTTCTTAAATGTTATGAGGGTTTTTGCCTCTACCACCCTTTCAGGCAGTGAGTTGCAGATTCCCACCACCCTCTGGGTGAAAAAATTCTTCCTCACATCCCCTCTAAACCTCTTGCCCCTTACCTTAAATCTACGCCCCCTGGTTATTGATCCCTCCACCAAGGGGAAAAGTTCCTTCCTGTCTAACCTATCTATGCCCCTCATAATTTTATACACCTCAATCTCCTCTGCTTCAGGAAAAATAACCCCAGTCTATCCAATCTCTCCTCATAACTAAAACTCTCCAGCCCAGGCAACATCCTGGTAAATCTCCTCTGCACTCTCACTAGTGCAATCACATCCTTCCTATAATGCGGATTCCAGAACAGCATGCAATACTCTAGCTGTGGCCTGACCAGCGTTTTATACAGTTCCAGCATAACCTCCCTGCTCTTATATTCTATGCCTTGGCTAATAAAGGCTAGTATCCGTTATGCCTTCTTAACCGCCTTATCTACCTGTCCCGCTACCTTAAGGGGACCGGCGGACATGCACACCAAGGTCCCTCTGATCCTCAGTACTTCCCAGAGTCCTACCATTCATCTTGTGTTCCCGTGTCTTGTTTGTTCTGCCCCAGTGCATCACCTCACACTTATCCAGATTAAATTCCATTTGCCACTGATCAGCCCATCTGACCAGCCCATCTATATCCTCCTGTAATCTAAGGCTATCCTCCTCACTATTTACCACCCCACCAACTTTCATGTCATCTGCAAATTTACTGATCAACCCTCCTACATTCAAGTCTAAATCATTTATATATACCACCCCACCAATTTTCATGTCATCTGCAAATTTACTAATCAACCCTCCTACATTCAAGTCTAAATCATTTATATATACCACAAACAGCAAGGGAGCCAACACCAATCCCTGTGGAACCCCACTGGACACAGGCATGCAGTCACAAAAACACCCCTCGACCATCACCCACTGCATCCTGCCACTCAGCCAATTCTGGGTCCAATTTGCCAAACTGCCTTGGATCCCATGGGCTCTTACCTTCGTTATCAGTCTCCCATGCGGGACCTTATCAAAAGTCTTTTTGAAGTCCAAGTAGACCATGCCAAATGCATTGCCCCCATCTACACACCTGTTCACCTTTTTGAAAAATTAAATTAAATTGGTCAGACATTACCTCCCCATAACAAAACCATGCTGACTGTCCTTGATTAATCCCTGCCTCTACAAGTGTAGGTTAATTCTGTCCCTCAGAATTGCTTCCAATAGTTTCTTCACCACTGAGGTTAGACTGACTGGCCTGTAGTTTCCTGGTTTATCCCTTCCTCCCTTCTTGTATAACGGTACCACATTAGCTGTCCTCCAGTCCTCTGGCGTCTCTCCTGTGGCCAGAGAGGTATTGAAAAATATTGCCAGCGCCCCTGCTATCTCCTCCCTTGCCTCATTCAACAGCCTGGGATACATTTCATCCGGGCCTAGAGATTTATCTACTTTTAAGCCTGCCAGACCACTGAGAACCTCCTCCCTTTATATGCTAATTTCTCTAATTATATTACAGTGTTTCTGCCTGATTTCCATACCCACGTTGTCCCTTTCACTTGTGAACACCAACACAAAGCATTCATTTAGAACCCTACCTAGGTCTTCCGGCTCCACACACAAATTACCACTATGGTACTTAATAGGCCCTACTCTTTCCCTATTTATCCTCTTACTCTTAATGTATTTGTAAAATAACTTTGGATTTTCCTTTATTTTACCTGCCAATGTCTTTTCATGCTCCCTTTTGGCTCTCCTAATTTCCTTTTTAAGTTCCCCCCTACACATTCTATACTCCTCTAGGGCTTCCGCTGTTTTGAGCCCTCGATATCTGCCATAAGCCTCTCTTTTTCTCTTTATCCAATCCTGTTTATCCCTCGACATCCAGGGCTCTTTCAGTATTTCTGAGAACCACCATTTCCCTCAGCACAGTCCTGAGAAGTTTGTTTTTTCAGTGTCCTCTCTTTCCCCTCTCCTAAAGGCGTTGACTTTGCAGGGGTTGCAGTTCCACAGGCAAGAGTTGCCCTCCATTACCCAAGTGGCCATTTCTTCCTTTGTGAGCTCTGGTGCACTATTCAGCTGTGGCAGGGATTATAGTTGTGAGATTTAATCCTAGGTTCATGTAACATCCGTGGCAGTTTATAGCAGGGGTCATTGGGCAGCGATAAGAATTAGGGGGCCTGGCTTTTTTTCACCTGGACTTCCACTGAAGTTATGGTGGTGGAGCAGACAAATCTGCGAGGGACATTGCGTCCCCATTCTAACAACTTCTGGTGAGAGAAGACAGTCAGTATAGCTCGCTATCTTGTCCAGCCTCTCTCTCTTATCAGATCTCCCCAGATCATTTGCTAATTTTTATAAAGACAAATGCTTTTCATATTTCCTTCCTAAATCCCAAAATGTCTGATTTGATTAATTTGCTCCTTACATTGATCACCCTTTTGTTAAAGAATTCTGCCCATTTGCTTCGGTTTTCCTTGCCCTGCCTAATGTGGCAATAAATAGGATTGCAGAAGATAATCCAGGTTCTCATGTCAGGCATCACAGAACAGTTTGTTGTGTTCATGGTCGTTACGTGGTGGATTGTTTTCTGTACTTAACCACTCTGACAGTGCGCCCATCACTAGCAGTTTTGTAATAATTAAAATGCTGCACTGCAAATGGACTGTGCTGGTTGAACATTCTTGACGGCTAAAGTAAGTTTTCAACAAATATCCAATCTGATCTGTGAAATTTACATTACTTGTCCTTCAATAATATGCACAATAATGTAAATAAGTGTGAATGGAAAATTGTACCAATGTTATACCGTGTTCAAGTATATAGATATTGAGTGCAAGAATTCCTATTTTAGTATTTTGATCTGAACTTTTAACCAGGGAAAACTGGGATCGTTTTTCTTAGAGCAGAGGTGGTTAAGAGGACGTTGGATAGAGGTGTTCAAAATCGTGAAGGGCTTTGACGAAGTAAATAAGGAGAAACTGTTTCCGATGTGTCGGTAACTAGTGGAATCTGATTTAAGAGGATTGGTTTAAAAAAAAAACAGAAGCAACATGAGGATTTATTTTTATGCAACGTGTTTTTGTGATCTGGAATGCACTGCCTGAAAGGATGATGGAAGCAGATTCAATAGTAACTTTTGAAAGGTAATTGGATAAAACTGGAAAGGAAGAATATTCCAGGGCTATGGGAAATGAACAGAAGTGTAGGACTAATTGGATAGCTCTTTCAAAAAGCCGACACAGGCACGATGCTTTAAATCGCAGCTTCCTCTGCTGTATCATCTATGATTCTACAATAATTTCTGCAAAGTCTATTTTTAAACATTTTTTGTATTCTTTCATGGGATGTGGGCGTCACTGGCAAGGCCAGCATTTATTGCCCATCCCTAATTGCCCTGGAAAAGGTGGTGATGAGCTGCTGCCTTGAACTGCTACGGTCCACCTGGTATAGGTACATCCACTGTGCTGTTAGGAAGGGAGGATTTAGATGTACTGACACCAGATGGACTGCTGTGATTCAAGGCAGCAGCTCATCACCACCTTTTCCAGGGCAATTAGGGATGAGCAATAAATGCTGGCCTTGCCAGTGACGCCCAGACCCCTGAATGAGCCTTTGACCTTCCATTCACCATGATATTCCTACAGCTATTAATCTGCTCAAACATTCCACCACCTCTCACCTTGTCATTGTCTCCATTAACATTCTTTTATATCCTAGTCATTCCCTCATCATTTCCCCAGTATGACAAATACACACCTAATGGGAATTGTGATAGTTGAGCACATAGATAATGGGATTGAGGATAATAGGCTGCTGCAAGGGAGTTGGGATGATCAAGGGTACCTAGATAACAGGAGTGGGATTCCATGATCTAGTCATACAGAGCTAGAATTGCAATAGTAAATGGCAAAGTAAAGACATTTGTAAGGTCTGCAGAGGAGTGTGATTGTAGTTTTTTTGCACCCAAGGTTGAATTCTTTAGTTGTAGCCAGGATTAAGGGTTATTTTAAAAATAATGATGTGAGGCTTGTTAATTCAAATTGTTAAATTGATGTTGAACATACCTGTGGGCAGCAGTGTATATGACCAGTAATATCTAAAATATATTGTGTTTGCTAGGGAAATACTTTAATTTGTTACGTCCCTATCTCTCTGGATATTCAGCATTAAAAGTTTATGATAATTCTGTAACTGAGGCCTGGCGTTGCAATTCTCTCCTTAACTTCCTTGTCTGGGCTATCTCTTACCCAGCTTCAAGTTCCCTCAACAACATCGTTGGTCACTTCCCCCAATGTTCTCACTCTTCCTACTGATGTTCCAAGGCGTAGGATGTTTTGCTTTGTTCTGGGCACTATATAACTTCAGTTGTTACTGTTCAGCTTTGTTGACCTTGTATTCTGAAAGCTTGTGAATTGTCACATTATTGTAGGTAGTCATGCGATAGAATCATACAGCACAGAGGGAGACCACTCAGCCCATCGTGCTTGTACTGGCTCTTTGCCAAAAGCTTATCCAATTAGATCCACTTGCCTGCACTTTTCCCATTGGTATATATCCAATTCCCTTCTGATGGTTAATTGAACCTACTTCCACCAGCCTTTCAAGCATTCCGTTTCAAATCATAACTTGTTGCCCAAGCAAAGTACTTCTCAACTCTTGCCTAGGTTTTCTTGCTAATTACTTTAATATCTGCTGTCAGTAGCACTATGAATTCAACAAGTTCTTTGTGTTGGGCTGAGTTTGTTTTGTTTTTATGATCAGGTCGAGGAAGCTGCATTTGATAAAAACATGACAAATCCAGTGCTTACCTATCAAACTAAAGTTCCACCATACGAGTATAGCATCCTTCAGCTGCAAGCCATGACTTCCTACAATATCTGTGTTTCTTGTAAGAATGAAGTTGGACGGTCCAAACACTGCTCTGGGATCCAGGCCAAAACAACAGAAGGAGGTAAGTTTTTTTTTTGTGGCAATTTCTAATTTTTCCCTTGCTACATCTCTTCCATCTTCAGAAGTCTCCACCAAATTGACTTCTGCAGAGTAGTGAAAGTGAGCCGGGGTCCTTTAGAGCCTGAGGCAGGAGATGTTACAATAGGGAATAAGGAAATAAGAGACTAAACAAATTTTTTTGCCTGCCATGGGTCTAATGAGAGTGAGAAAGTTAAAGATAAACTTAAATTACTATTAGTAAAGAAAAAGTACAGGAGAAATTAATGAGACTAAAAGCTGACAAATATCTTAGACCTGATAGCCTACATCCTAGGATTCTGTAAGAGGTGGCTGTAGAGATAATGGATGCAATGCTGGTGAATTTCCAAAATTCTCTACACCCTGGAAAGGTCCTAGAGGATTGGAAGTTGGCAAATGTAACATCGCTATGAAGGAAAAAGAGAGAGAAAACACAGATGTACAGCTTGACACCAATTGGGAAAATTCTGGAATCTGTTACTCAGGAGGTACTAACAGAGGACTTAGAAAATTGTCAAATGATTGCGTGGAATCGGTTGTTTTTTTGAAAGGGAAATTGTGATTGATAAATCTACTAGAGTTTTTTGAGAATGTAATTAGAGTAGATAAGTGGATGTAGAATATTTGGATTTTCAAAAGCTATTTGTTAAGGCGCCACACCAAAGGTTGTTGCACAAGATAAGGGCTTATGGGGTTTGAAGTAATATATTAGCATGGATAGAGAATTGGTTGAAGGACAGGAAACTGTAGGAATGAATAGTCATTATCAGGTTGACAGGTTGTTGCTACTGAGGTGTCACAAGTGCTGGGGCCTCAGCTATTTGCAATATACATTAATGACTGAGCTAAAGGGACTGAGTGTAATTTATCTAAGTTTGCTGATGATACAAAGCTAGATGGAAAAGTGAACGTGTGAACCTGCAAGGGACACAGATACTGTATGTTAAGTGAATGTGCTGGAAGTTGGCAGGTGAAGTATTATGTGGAGAAATATGAGGTTATTCACTTTGGCAGGAACAATAGAAAAATAATTTTTTTTTAAATGGTGAGAAACTATTAAATGTTGGTGTCCAAAGGCATTTGGGTGTCCTTGTACATAAAACACAAAGTTGAAACAAATGTGCAGATACAGCAAGTAATTAGGAAGGAAAATATGATAAATTGGCCTTTATTGCACAGGGATTGATTGGAGTACAAAAGGAAGTATTGTGGTGATTGTACTGGGCTTTGATGAGAGCATGCCTGGAGTACTGTTTGTTTCCGTACCTAAGGAAGAATATACTTGCCTTAAAGCGGATGCAATGCAAATTCATTAGAGTGACTCTTGGACTAAGAGAATTGCCCTTTGAGGAGAGATCATGTAGATTAGGTTCATAATCTCTGGAGTTTAGAAGAATGAGAGGTGCTCTCACTGAAACATATATAACTCTGAAGGCTTGACAGGGTAGATACTAAGGAGATATTTCCCCTGGCTGGATAGTAAAGAAGTAGGGGGCATAGTCTCAGGATAAAGGCATTGGCCATTTAGAAGTGGGTTAAGAAGAAATTCCTTCACTCAAAGGTTGCGAATGTTTGAAATTTTCTACCCCAGAGAGCTGTGGTTATTCAGTTGTTGGATGTTTTAAAGATTGAGATCGATAGATTTTTGGATTTTTAAGGTGGTCAAGGGATAATGGGATCGTGAGGGTAAAGTGGAGTTGAGGTAGAGATCAGACATGATCTTACAAAAGGGTGGAGAACACTCAAGTGGCTATATAGACAGCTTTTGCTCCTATTTCTGACTTCTTATGTAATACCTCCCCTCACTATTCTTCCTATTGCAGTGTGAATTCAAAAATCTCCATTCTATAAAGTGTAAGTTGTTGTGCATTCATTTCTTGCAGCAAAATTTTAAATGTGTACTGGAAGGCTTCCTCCCATCTTTCCTCATCTAAACCTGTCAGTGTCCCTTCTCTGTTATATGCTTCTCTAGCCTTCCCTGAAATGCTTCTGTACTATTCGCTTCAACTGCTCCATGTAGTGGCAAGTTCCACTTTCTCACCACTCTTTGGGTGAAGAAGTTTCTTCTGAATTCCCTATTGGATTTCTTGATGGCTATCTTGTATTGATGGCCTTTATCTATGCTCTTCCCAACAGGTGGAAATATTCTTTCTGTATTCACTCTACCTTTCATTTTGTACCATTCCATTTAGTTTCAGTTTGGTTAAAAGTGCCACACTATCTTGTGCATTGGAGTGTTTGATTAGATTATGCTTCATCAAATTCCCCCTTCTCTTCACCAGCAACACTACTGTGGCGCCCACATCCCCACCCTTAGCCCTCCAGCCAACATGCTCCACGTATTCTGAAATAAAAACTGAAAAGGCTGGAAAAACTCAGCAGGTCTGACAGCTTTGTTATTCTCTCTCCACAGATGCTGTCAGACCTGCTGAGTCTTTCCAGCATTTTTTGTTTTTGTTTCAGGTTTCCAGCATCCGCAGTATTTTGCTTTTTGCCCCACGTATTCTGTTGAGATAATAGTGTTGTGCTGCCTGCACAATTTGTTTTTGTTTTGTACAAAGGAAACGAAGTGCAGTAACCTGTGAGCAGCTTGAAGATGAGATGACTCATGCATTTCTTTCCTTTGCAGTCCCAACGGCCCCCCCTTATAATGTCAGCATACTAGTGAGTGATTCCACGCTGACGGTTGAATGGGTTGGACCTCCGGAAGAGGAAATTAATGGCATCCTGTTGGGTTACAAGTTGCACTATGATTGGGAAGGTGGTAATTCCCCTGTAAGTATATTTAAAGTGCTTTCAAGTCAATAAAAAAATGGACAAGTTTAATGGGCTGGCGCCTAAAGTAGAACAGCTGGTGTTCTGTGGAGCCATGCGGACTAAGTAAATCATTGGAGTGACTTCTCACCAGTGTGCCGTGAAATTATCTTATTGTGGCGAGTGGGCATTATTTAATTGTTGTGGCATCTTTATGGTTTTTAGGGCTCTCTTTAGCAATAACAATCTAGTTCAGTAACTCCTTATAATTGTTTCCCTTATTGAGCTCACCAGCTTTCAATATTGTACGTCAGGAAATGGAATATTAATTTATTATTTTCAATTGTTTTTGATCTATTTTTAAATTGAAACTTTTTTTTTGTTTATGAAAACTTTGTGCCTTTTGTGCTCATTAAAAGCTGTAGGATGTTACTGCTGGGGAAAATTTTCCATTTGGGCTCAAGGTGTCAACACTATCGAACAAGATGAAACATAGAATGAAACTCCCTTCACTGTGCAACAATGTACTCCCAGTCCTGAACCCCAGGCACTCTTACAACACCAGCTTGACATCTTTTTATTTTGCACACCAGTCATCCTGTGGTCATTTCTATATTGTGCAATTACCAATTGTCACCAAATTAATAACAGGTTTTTGTTCTAGCTCACCGAGTGCTACAGTTAACATTGCCTAAATTCATTTCAGTTAGACTGTTAATAGTCACATGGCAGAGATTCTCATCCCATCAGTGTTGGCGGTGTATTTGGTATGGTCTTTGTAGCTCAGAGTGACTTAACTTCAAAATGGCTTCAAAGCAGAAAGGAAAGGATAGACAAACAGTTTATGGCATGTGGATGTCGTTGGCAAGCCAACATCTATTGCCCCATTCTAGCACTGCTGCAGTTTGTGTTCTGTAGGTACACCTTTACTGCTGTTGGGCAGGGATGATGAAAGAATGGTGATTATGGTTCCAGGTCAGGATAATGTGTGACTTTGAGAGGAACTTGCAGGTGGTGTTGTTCCCACACACACACACACACACACACCCCCCCCCCTCCCAGAACGCTAATGTTCCAGTATATAATCACAATGTTACTATACCCATGTTGTCAGACAGTGTGTTTAAAATTATGGGCAGTTCAGGCTTGGAATATGCACATCCAGTTGAGCTCCAACTTCTTTCTGATTAGATCTTCAAAAAATTGCAGAGTAAATATAATTAGAGTGAAAATAACAGAGCAGTCACTAAGCTTTCTGTTCGGTAAGGATATCATGGGACGTGGCTCAAAGGCAGATAAATGGGGTTTTGGATTTGTCTTTCAGTGCATTGTGGAGTTGGTGTACTTGGCCACCGCCTTTGTGCCCTCCAACACGGCGTGCTTGGCCAGTTCCCTGGGCAGCAGCAGACGCAAGGTGGTCTGGATCTCCCGGGAGCTGATGGTGCTGCGCTTGTTGTAATGGGCCAGGCGGGAAGCCTCGTCCGTGATGCACTCAAAAGTGTCATTGACAAACGAGTTCATGATGCTCATGGCCTTGGAGGAGATGCCAATGTCAGGGTGAACCTGTTTCATGACTTTGTAGATGTAGATGGAGTAACTCTCTTTACTGGATCTCTTCCCCCTCTTGCTGCCTTTTGGTGGCACCCTCCTTTGGGCTTTCTTAGCGCCCTTCTTAGAAGTTGGTGCTTTCTTCTTGTCAGCCATGGTTGATGTACAGATTAGCCATGACTGAATTGAATGACAGGTCAGGTGCTTGAGAAGCTAATTGACCTGTTCCTATGTAGCATGCCTTACCAAGTGAATAAACAGGATCTAGGCATTGATGTTCTGTTTGTATCATAACTTTTAAACTGTAAGTTTAACTGGAAATGCTCATTTATTTTAATTGCAAGTTCACATTGAACTCAAGATGACTCAGGCAAGTTCTTAAACTACCTGAGGGAAGCTGTGGTATCTTGATTATTTTGACTGGTAGAAAATCATACAAGTTGTGTGAAGAGATTCTCCTAATCTCATATTTATGGTAAATATAAAATTTGTGTTTTAATTAATGGTCCCTTTTTTGCCTTTAATACCATAGCTTGTTTTAAAAAGTATTACTCATCAGATTAGGAGAAACTTGCATTGAGGCTAAGAACTGAACCGTATAACTTGATTGCTGCTTTATTTCATACTGAGTTGACACTTCTTAATCTGTGTCTGCTGCAAATGAACTACCTCCTTCTGTCAACATTGGGTGGTCCACCAAAAAGAGGGTTGAAAATCCATTAATTGTGGTAAGATATCAGTGACCAGGCTAGCTGCACATTGAACCAAACTATTCCAGTACAGCTACAACATTGAGAACTACACAACTAATTGAAACAATGCCCAGGTATGTTCTGTCCACAGAAAGTAGGACAAATCCTAGCTGGCCAGTTAAGGCTTCAGCAGTCTGCGCTTAATCATTAAGAAAGTGCTGAAGGTGTCTTTAATGACTTTATTAAATGATACTTTCTCATTTTTGGCATGGGGAGTGGTGGGGTCAGGGGGAACTCTTCACTGGCTTGAGCCATAACTAGCCAAAAGGACGATGGTTATTGGAGCCCCAGGACCTTGAAGCCCTCGGCTCAGCCATTTTCAGCTGCTTCACGAATGACCTTTCCTCCATCATGTGATCACATAATGAATAAACAACAACAACTTTTATTTATTTAGTGCTCTTAACATAATAAAATGCCCCAAGGTGCTTCACAGGACATTTGCAAAATAAAATATGATACAAGCTACATAAGATATTAGGGAAGATGACCAAAAGCTTGGTGAAAGAGGTAGGCATTAAAGGGGCATCCTAAAGGTGAAAAGAGAAGTAGATAAGCAGAGAGATTTTACTAAGGTAAATTCCAGAGCTTAGAGCCCAGCAGCTGAAGGCACAGCCACCAATGGTAGAGTGATTTAAAATTGGGGATGTTCAAGAGACCAGACTTAAAGGAGCACAAATATCTTAATGGATTGTGGGGCTGGAGGAGATTACAAAGATAGGAAGGTGAGGCCATGGATGATTTTTAAAAATAGAGAATTTTAAAATTATTGCATTGCTTAACGTGAGCCAATGTAGGTTGGTGAGAAAAGAAGTGATGGGTGAACAGGACTTGGTATGAGTTGGAACATGAGAAACAACTCAAGTTTGCGAAGGGTGGACCGTGGGCAGCTGGAATTGCATTGGAATAGTCAAGTCTAGAGATAACAAAGGTGGGGCTGATGGTTTCAGCAGCATCCATGCCTGTCTGCAGTAAGACCTGGTCAATATTCAGGCTTCAGCTGATGAATGACAAGCCAAAATAGCCAGAATATCTGCCACTTGCTTACGAAAGCAAATCTTACGTGGAGAGCTCGAGTCTGTTGGACAAAGGAAGCACTACAAGGAGCTCCTTCAGGAACGCTGCACCTGGTGCAACCAAATAAAAAAGGGTGCAGCCTCCTTTGAAAGCAAGTGCATATCAGAGCCAGTGAAAAAAATGCAAGGAGAGAAAATTCTGAGCTAACAACTTGTCTAAAACTCAAATGCCTGTCCTATTTGCAGCAGAACCTTCCATGCGCAGATCGGCCTTAGCAGTCACCTACATACACATCGGAACCCTATAAACATCCCAGACAATGAACAAGATCTACTTTGCCTTGAAGGACAAACAAGAGGGGCAGGCAGCATTTACGCCAGGGTTTGCCAAAGTAAGGGTCGTGATAACCAGTGAGGTTTCGAGACTACCAATTGGGGTCGTGAGCTCTGAGGCAGCAATGGCAGCTGTGTAGATGACACTTTGCTGAGACAGAACTGGGATTAGTTCTGAACCCTTTAAATATGCACACATTTGCTGGTGGGCATGACCCAATGAAATGAACTTTGAGGCCCGATTGCTACCAACAGAGACAGCAAAATGGTAGGTGTCTGCATTTTTTTGTGTGCCTGACCTCTGCTGTCTGAACACACTCTTCCACTGAACAACTCCTTATCCCTGCACAGCAACGCGCCACCCCCCACCCCCCCCCAACTTGCTCAACAACTCTCCCTCCCCTCTCAACAACTGTCAACCACCACCACTACCCACCCCCCACGCCTACTCAACAATTCTCGTGTCCACATCCACCACACTGTTCCCCCCACAAATTTTCACTCTGGGCTCACACCAAGTGTGAAGCATTAAAGTGGGGCTCACAGTGGGAATATGTTTGGGAAGCACTGATCTATGCTGCACAAGGTCTAAGAAGAAAGACTCCCCCTTCACATTCAACAACATTAGCATCATTCCCCACCATCAACATTCAGGGGAACAACGTTGACCAGAAACTTAATTGGAACAGCCATAGAAATGCTGAGCTGTCAGCAGGTCAGAGGCTGGATAATCTACAGCAAAATCACTTTCTGAATCCCCAAAGCCTGTCCATTATTTACAAGGTGCAAGTCAGGATTGTGATGGAATACTCTCCACTTGACTGGATCAGTGGAGCTCCAGCAACACTCAAGAAGCTTGACACCATTCAGGGCAAAGCAGCCTGTTTGATTGGCATACTGTCCACCACTTTAAGTGTTCACTTCCTCCATCATCAATGCGCAGTGACAACAGTGTGTACCACCTCCAATTTTGACAGCACCTTTCAAACTGGCAACCTTTAGCACCAAGAAGAACAAGAGCAGAAAGCTCATGGGGACACCACCATCTACAAGTTCCTCTTCAAGCTACAAACTACCCTGACTTGGAAATATATTGCAAAGATCTGACTACACTAATCCCATTTTCCAACACTTGGCCCATAGCCCTGGAGGCTATGACAATGCAAGTGAATATTTAAATACTCCTTAAATGTTACGAGAGTTTCTGACTCAACCACCCTTTCAGGCTACTGAAGGCACAACCACCAATGGTGGAGCAATTAAAATTGGGGTGCAAAAGAGGCAAGAATTAGAGAAATGCAGATATCTTGGAGGGTTGTGGGGTTGGAGGAGATTACAGAGTTAGGGAGGGGCAAGGACATGGAAGGATTTGAAAACAAGGTTGAGAGTTTTATAATCAAGAGATTGCTTAGCTGGGAGCCAATCTAAGTCAGCAAGCACAGGCGTGATAGGGGAACAGGACTTGCTGCAAGTTAAGTCATGGGCAGCAGAGTTTTGGATGACCCCAAGTTTACAGAGCGTAGAATGTCGGAGACCAGCCAGCAGTGCATTGGAATAGTTGAGTTTAGAGGTAAATAAGGTGTGAATGATGGCTTCAGCAGCAGATGAGCTGAAACAGAGGTGAAGTAGGGCAATGTTACCGAGGCAGAAATAGGTGGTCTTAATGATGGCACAAGTATGAGGTTGGCAGTCCAGGGGCTTCTCCATATGGACTGCTGCAGTTTAAGAATGCGGCTCACCACCGCCACCTCCTGGACAATTAGGCCTGGGAAATAAATGCTGCCTGGCCTTGCCAGTGATGCCCATGCCAATGAGTGAATAATAAAAAAATTGGGCCATTAAGAATATTGGTGGGGTATTAGTAACTGTTAGTGGGATATTACTTATGGCATACAATTGACATTGGTATATTTGTAAACATACTAGTCATCGGTGGCATATTGGTATTAGTGGAATATTAGTAACAATACTGCTAGGATATTAGTTATTATTGGTGGTACACCACTAACAGGATTAGTTGGATATTAGTTATAGATGCATTTTAGGTAAGCAAGTTAATGTCTGTCTCAAAACAGTTGTGTGCTTGTTTTGGCACATCTTGTTACTGAAGCTTGCCCCCCTATAGCTTGCATGATATTCAGGATCAGGGGATGGTTTGCGACAGGAGGGGATTTAAAATGACACTAACTTAAGAGATAAAAACAAAAAGCTAAAAGCTACTGCGGATGCTGGAAATCCAAAACAAAAACAGAATTACCTGGAAAAACTCAGCAGGTCTGGCAGCATTGGTGGAGAAGAAATCAGTTAACGTTTCGAGTCCTCATGACCCTTCGGCAGAACTGAGTATAGTTAGGAGAGGGGTGAAATATAAGTATAGTGCTTGTATTCTTATAAGTATAATATAAGTATATAAGTATATAAGTTATAAGTATACTTATAAGTATAATATAAGTGAAATATAAATATAAGAGCTTATATTTCACCCCTCTCCTAACTAACTTAAGAGTACTTTCATGCTGCTGTAGTTGGTAATGGGAGGTGACATATGGGCAACACTATTTGTCTGTTGTTGGCTGGGTTGTGCTGTGGGTTAGAAGCAGATGATCAGTGGAAATGTGGTCTTGCCACAAAAAGAGCAGCACGGGTCTGCTTTTCTGCGAGGACGTCTGTTCCCACATTGCCCGCTGTTGTTACACAGCAGCTGAGTTAGCACATAACATTCAGTTCTAAGGGGCAGACAGCACGTTCTACAGATGTGAAAACTACTCATGACGACTGCTGCTGACTTCAGTGTTGTTGGGTGGTGATTGATGTGTATAAATGGATTTTTGCCACCCTTACCCAATCTGGCCTGCAGACCCTGACTCCAGACCCACAGCAATGTGGCTGACTCTTAACTGCCTTCTGAAATGGCCCAGCAAGGCCAGTTCCAGGGCAATTCAGGATGGGCAACAAATACTGGCCTTGCCAGTGATGCCCACATCCAGTGAAAGAATAAAGAAAAAAGCTTTGCGATAGGAAGGGTGAAGAGATTAGAAAGATACTTCAAGGATGACAAGGATTATATTTGTATTTCAATTCACCAAGCAAAACCTCTATTCGTTCATTCTGAGGAAAATAATTTTGTTTTCAAGCTTTGGGTTTGCTGCCAGCTAGATTTTTCTGGTGGTTACTCCGATTAGGGTTGCACAATCTAACACATTTGGACGCTTCATATTGCCTAAATGTTCTGCTGGTTTGTTTGCTGCTGGCATGGTGCCAGGGTTGGCATTCTGTTAGCAAAGCTGCACCCTGACCCTTGCCAATTTTCAGAGGTCAGGGTTGTCAAATAACTGACATGGTTTCCAGCCTCCTCCTGAGGTATATTCTGCTGTTGTTGATGTGCAAAACAACAGCAACAGGCCTTTGTAGCTTGCAACACCGCACTATACTCAGCAGCCTCTTGTTGCTTTGAAAGTCTTTTTAAAAAAATAAAATTACTTATAATACAGCTAGTAATTGAGTGCCTTGCAATCAATTGAAAAATTTATTTGTCTTTCAAAATGTTAAATCTGCTATCTGGATGTTGGGGATAAAATGACATCTCTTGCACCCAGCCATTTCCACCGCATTACCATTACACTTGTCTGTATATGGGCAGACTTATTGTACATTGGTCATCACCTTCACAGTCGGAAGTCCCAGAAATAGTGGAAGGAGACCAAGGAGCCTGTGGGGCAACTCCCAAAGAAAGCTGGAACAAATTCTACCCTGTTTACACTGATGCATTAGTGTGTAATGAGTGAGAAGTCTAGTCCATTGCCTCCTTTTTGTGATAACACCATTAATGTGGTGAGTGTTTCCAACGAGAGAATTATTTCTAGATCGCTAATATCTTATGACATTTTCTGGGTTTGAAGTTTGGGTGAACCTGGAGCAAATTCAATGACTTGGACTGGAAAATTGATGGGTGAAACCATTTCGAGCTGGATTCTGTCTGTATTTTTGGTCTAGCAATTTTTTTCAGAAAGGGATTTGTCTGCTCCTGTGCCTGCTTCCTCTGTTCATTCTATCCCTTGTGCCCTTAAAAGACCCTCAGTGAAACTTACACCAGTTGAGAACTGCAATGAGGCCTGGGGAAGACCTTGTCAAAAGTAAGTTAATTAATCCCAGAGTGGGAAACCTTATACTGCTAGTGTCATGACTCCCAGTGGAGCCCAAGATCCTTTACAGCTGTTTCTGATTTGGGCAGCTCCGGGTTCTGCTTAACTGATGGACAAAGCCCATTGGAATTTCCCCACAGCTCCACCATGTCTTCGGGTAGGAGATTGTGACTGTCTGACGAACTCAGTCTGTGAAGTGTCAGCTGCTTTAGAAAAAGTGCTAGGTGAAGTCTGGGTTTTCCAAGTTAAAACCAACTTCTAACTATTTTTGAAAGTTTAACGAGTTAACATAATTTTTTAATGTGACTTTGATTTTAGGGGCAATTGCTCCAGAATGCCAGTGATGGAGAATCAAGTAAAGGGGTTGGTTATTTAGGAATTGATCTTAAACGATCCCTAAATTTCAAAAGGATGTTTCCCTCAAAATCTGAATGTAAATCCAATTTCTTTATTTTGCTCTTCTCAAAGTACAAATTGTTTACAGGTATTTGAATCCACTGGCACTGCTCACCCTCTTGGTACCTTGGCCAAACGAGTGTTTAAGCTTTGGCAAAAAACTCAATTCACTGGACTGTAAAGCCTGACCCTGATTTCAGCTCACATCCCCATTTCCCAGTGTGTGTTGCTGGATAGTGGTCAGGAGCAGGAACCCTGACTGATCTTTTACTGTCCTACACCTGTCAGAAGTGGGGATGTTTGCTGATGATTGCACAATATTTGGCACCATTCGCAACTCCTCAGATACTGAAGCATTCCATGTTCAAATGCAGCAAGACCTGGTCAATATCCAGTCTTGGGCTGACAAGTGCCAAGTAACGACCATCTCCAACATTAGAGAACCTAACCATTGCCCTTTGATCATCGCTGAATCTCTCACTATCAACATCCTGGGGGTTACCATTAACCAGAAACTGAACTGGACTAGCCATATAAATACTGTGGCTACAAGAGCAGGTCAGAGACTAGGAATCATGTGGCAAGTAACTCACCACCTGACTACCTAAAGCCTGTCCATCATCTAGAAGGCACAAGTCAGAAGTGTGATGGAATACTCTTGATTTGCGTGGATGAGTGCAGCTCCAACAACACAAGAAGCTTGACACCATCCAGGACAAAGCAGCCTGCTTAATTGGCATCCCATCCACAAACAGTCATTCCTTCCACCACTGACGCACAGTAGCAGCAGTCTGTACCATCGACAAGATGCACTGCAGGAATTTACTAAGGCTCCTTAGGTAGCACCTTCCAAACCCACGACCACTACCATCCAGAAGGACAAGGGCAGCAGACACATGGGAACACCACCACCTGGAAGTTCCCCTGAAAGCAACTCACCGTCCTGACTTGGAAATATATCGCCATTCCTTCACTGTCATTGGATCAAAATCCTGGAACTCCTTCCCTAACAGCACTGTGGGTGTACCTACACCACATGGACTCCAGCGGTTCAAGAAGGCAGCTCACCACCACCTTCCAAGGGCAGTTAGGGATGGGCAATAAATGCTGGCCTAGCCAGTGATGTCCACATCCCATGAATGATTAAAAAAAAACAAGGGCAGAGAGACCAATTGTAACATTCCACTTAGTCACTAGCCAACAAAGCTCAGCTCACGATATTTATCAGACCTGAGACTTGCCTAGCCTGCACAGCTCCATCTCTCCAAATAAACATAGGAAACCACTAGGAGAGCCCTACTTGGACAAAGGGTTTCAGTGGCCACAAATGAGATGAATTCAACAGCAGAGGAGCTGCCTAGCACCAACTATCAAACTCAATCAGATCACTTACTGTAAAATATGTTAACAGTGATGCAAAGCAGTTGCTAACAGCCGGGATTAGCCTACTGAAGCTTATTTTATATTTGAGCGATGAATGTGTCAGGGTAGCATTCATGGGTGACTTAACAACAGCTACACTACATTTGAGAGCTGCCAGACTTTTATGTTGAAAGAACAGCAAAAAAAATGCTGATGGAGTGATAATTGTGTGCAGGCGGTCACTGTGGGTTGTTCTTTCAGTTCTTAGTTTGCTTCCAAATATGATAATGTGATTTTAACAGTGGTTAAAACAGTGGTTATTGCTGCTTCAGCAATAACATCCTCAATAAGACTGAATGAATTTCCTCTTGGATTTTTTTTTTCTTAATCTTCTGTAAGGGTGCAGACTGTAGCTTAAACTTGCTTCAGGTGTGGGCTGAAAAATGCCAAGTCTGAAATGAGGTTTATTTTGGCTCAAAGCGCGTAGTGTGTCTAGAACGCGATAAAGAATTTCTTCAAAGGCATTTCCCCACTCCTCTTTCAAATTAGTACAATGGGACATTTTAAATCCACCCGAGAGATAAAATTGGGCCTAAACTGACCTATCATCTGAAAGTCAGCAGTGGTAGCAATGAAGTGTCAACCTCCTAAACTTTCTGGTCAGCTGGAAGGACTATATTTTTAATGGCCATTGTCGTAACAATCAATCTAGCGTCAGTTCTAAACTTCCCCCACCTTTGTGTGCAGAAGTGTTTCCTACTTCCACTGCTGAAAGTCGCGCTCTAATTTTTAGGTTATGGCCCTAGTATTTGGCTGCCCAACCAGTGGAAATATTTTCTCTGTTTACTCTGCCTGATTTCCTTAACGTCTTAAACTTCGAACAAATCGCCTCTTGACCTTCTAAATTCCGGAAAATACAAACCTAGTTTGTGATATTTTTCCTCGACAGGCTGCGGGGGAAGAGTAGGTGAGATACCCTGCATCATGCCATTCCTATTGCAATTTCATCCCAAAGGAATTGTGTTCTTAAAATCCACAAGGAATGTGGTTAGAAGATCTCGCTAAGGTGTGTAAAATGCCAAATGTTACAGATGGGATTTTACTTCAGATTAAAGCCGGAAAGTCAAGAGGATATCGATTTAAATTTGAGAAATAGTTTTAAAGATTGGGCGGCACAGTCGTGCAGTGGTGAGCGCTGCTGCCTCACAGCTCCAGGGACCTGGGTTCGATCCTGAGTCTGCCTGTGTGGAGTTTGCACGTTCTCCCCATGTCTGCATGGGTTAGCGCCGGGTGCTTCGGTTTCCCCCCCACCGTTGAAAGACGTGATGGTACGGTGGATTGGCTACGATAAATTGCCCCTTAGTGTGTGTGTGTGTGTGTGCATGTGAGTGTGTGTGTGCGCGCGTGTGAGTGTGTGCCCTTGTGATGAACTTGCATCCCCTACTGGGGTGGATCCCGCCTAGCGCCCTTTGCCTGTTGCAATCAGCTCCGACTCCCGCGGCCCTGAATTGGATGAAGCGGTTCTGGGAAAGTGACTTCTAAAGATTATTTCAGGAAGGGTTTCTTTATTTTAGAGTGCAAATGTTTGGAACATTTCTTTATTCTTTCTTTATTCGTGGGACGTGAGCCTTGCTGGCAAGGCTAACAATTATTGCACACCTCTAGCTGCCCTTCAGGTGGTGGTGAGTTGCCTTTTTGAACCATTGCACTCTATTCGTGTTAGATACATGCACGTTCTTATTCGTGATTCGAAGTAAAGGTAACCACATTCATCATCTGGAGTGTTTGGTAGGGTTCCAGTGGGCATGTATGATGACTGCTAAGGCCGATCTGAACCCAAAAGGTTCTGCTGCAAATTGGATAGGAATATGAATAATGGACAGGGTACTGCAGACAATTCAGGTACTCCCACAGTGCTGTTAAGAAGGGAGCTCCAGGATTTTGACCCAGCAACAGTGAAGGAACGGCGATATAGTTCCAAGTCAGGATTGTTTGTGACTAGGAGGAAACTGGCAGGTGGTGGTAGAGGTTGCGGGTTTGGAAGATGCTGTCGAAGGAACCTTGATGAGTTGGCTTTATGTGGTGGTAGAGGGAGTGAATGTTTGTGGATGGGGTGTCAATCAAGCAGGCTGCTTTGTTCTGCATGGTGTCAAGCTTCTTGAGTGTTGTTGGAGCTGCACTCATCCAGGCAAGAGGAGAGTATTCCATCACATTCCTGACTTTGTGCCTTGTAGATGGTGGACAGGCTTTGGAGAGTCAGGAGGTGAGTTACTTGCACTAGAATTCCCAGTCTCTGACCTGCTTTCCTTTTTTTATTCTTCCATGAGATGTGGGTGTCACTAGTAATCCCTAATTACCCTGGAGCTGAGTGGCTTGGTTTCAACCACATTGCTGTGGGAGTCACATGTAGGCCAGCCCAGTAAAGATTTCCTTCCCTAAAGGATGTTAGGAAACCAAAGGGGTTTTACTACAATTGATATTCCACATTTATTAACTGAGTTTAAATTCCAACAGCTTCCATGGTGGGATTTGTACCCATGTCCCCAGGGAATTAATTTGACCCCTCTAGATTACTAGTCCAGTGACATTACCACTGTGCCACCATCTGCCCTTGTAGCCACGGTAATTATGTGGCCAGTCTAGTTTCTAGGCAATGGTAACCCCCAGGACATTGGAGAGATTCAGCGTGAGTAATGCCATTGATTAACAAGGGGAGATGTTTAAGTTTTCTCTTGTTGGAGATGATTATTGCCTGTCATTTGTGTGGCACAAACGTTTACTTACCTGCGTGAGATGTAGCAGCAAAAAAACCTTCGGTCCAAATGAGGCCGGTGCTACAATATTTGAAGCCAGCGATGTGCAACGTGTCTTAGCAGTGCATCACATTTAGGTGCATGGGCCAGCATGAAGGAGCGCTGATGCCCAAGGCCTGCTCTGTGGCCTGGTGTACAGGATACATAATGACAGCACTCACCTGCATATGTGCCCAATATCATTGTCAGCTGCAGCATTGCCTTCACTGATACCTGCCATACCTAAAGGCCATGGAATAAAACATGATTTCTGCCTATTCCTTTAATCTGCCTCATAGGATAATAACTGTGGGCACAAATTCTGCTAATGGGTAGTGCGTGGTGTATGTTCAGGGTGTCTTGTCCCATTACTTCCTTTGAGTAAAAGTGTGATGCATGTGTCACCTACTTCCTATAGAATGATTCCATTCTGTCCTTTTAACTTCTGCTTCTCCCCTTTAAGGATGGCCAGCAGATTTTGCAAACTTTGCCTATGTAAACACAAGTTGTTGTATCACGGGGTCAGCACAATACCTGACTCTTGCATTGCAGTGTCCCAAAAGCAGCAGTTCAGATGCCTCTGTACCCAGACTGTGTTATCAGCCCTGGGCGAACTTCAGTGGGCCAAAATGCCTGTGCACGTCCTTGTGTTAAGAATTCTGTATATATTCTGGATATATCAAGCAGCTTGCATTAGGAATTGATGGTTTTAAAGGGCAATATTTTCCAAGGACCTTGGCCAGATCAGATAAGGTACAATATATGTGCTTGAGGTGAATATTTTTCCACACATCACAAATTATTATAGCTTATTTATATGCATACCAATTTGTTTAGACCCTGTGCCTCATTTTGGCCTACATTTTGGTTCCACTGTATGTAGAAGTGACCATATTTCACAGTTTTTCTTGTTTTTGTGGCTGGATTTATTGCTTCAGTTGTGGCCTCCTTTTTGAGTGCTGACCATCCTGTCACTGCCCATTCGTGTTTTAAAAGGAAGTATGAGCATATATACAAGATCAAAAACATAAAAGGAATGTTTGTAATTTTTTTTGCAATCATTTAAAGAACAGAGGACTATAAATCACTGCCAAAACTAAAGCAGCCTTGCCTGATCATATGACAACCCAAAGACCGTTGAGTCACTGCAGCAAATCCACCTGTGTCCCTTTTGTGAGTTGATTCATTTCTGCAGTCGGAACTGGACATCCTGAGTTGTGAAAGGGAATTGATTTTATTTGACCTCCTTTTGGCTTTTTGCCATGGTGCACAGCTAGATTCTTGTGTTGGTAAAAAGAACTGAACATCAGGAACACGAACAAAACCTCATTTCAACCACTTTGGGCTGAGATCGGACCCTTTGCTATTAGTTACAAACACATTAGCTTTTTCATACGGAAACCCTTTGGTCACAAAATTGGATAGGGCCCAAGAACCACCTTGCAATGTATGATCAACCTGTGTGCATTACTTCCAAGTCAGGCAGTGTGCAAACTTTGCAATGCCTGCTAATTTAAATAATAGCAGCCCACAGCCCTGCACTAAACGCGCTGAGTGGCTACAGGCCTTAGAAGTGGACCCAAGTTCATGGGTGGCTTGCACTTCTTAAACCCAGCCTCTTAAAGGGGACATGCACCTCTGGTTTTGGAAGTGACTGGGAAAGACATTCTGAGCAGGAAGAGACTAGTGATGCGATAAGAGTGTAAGAATGTAAGAAATAGGAGCAGGAGTAGGCCATTCAGCCTTTCGAGCTCGCTCTGCTATTCAATGAATTCATGGCTGATCATCTACCTAACACCATTTTCTTGCACTATCCCCATATCCCTTGAGGTTTTTAATATGTAGAAATCTATTGACCTCAGTCTTGAACATAGTTAACTACTGAGCCTGCACAGCACTCTGGGGCAGAGAACTCCAAAGATTCACCATCCTCTGAGTGAAGAAATTCCTCCTCATCTCAGTCCTAAATGGCCTGCCCCTTATTCTGAGACTATGTGACCTGGTTCTAGGACCCCCCACCCAACCCAAGGGAACTATCTTTTCTGCATCCAACCTGTAGAGCCATGTAAGAACTTTGTATGTTTGAATGAGATCACCTCTCGTTCTTCTAAACCCCAGAGAATAAAGGTCCAGTCAATTTAACCTTTCCCCATAGGACAATCATTCCAGCCCAGCAATTAATTTAGTGAACCTTTATTGCACTCCCTGTATGGCAAGTATATATTTCCTTGGGTGAGGAGACCAAAACTGCACACACTACTCCAGGTGTGGTCTCACCAAATTTCTATATAATAGAAGAAACACATCTTTACTCCTATACTGAAATCCTCTTGTAATGAAGGCCAACATGCCGTTTGCCTTCTTAATTGCTTGCCATACCTGCATGTTAGTTTTCAGTGGCTCATGAACAAGGACACCCAAGTCCCTTTGAAGTTCAAGACTTCCCAGCCTCCCACCATTTAAGTAGTACTCTGTGGGCCGGATTTTACATCCCGTGGACGGGGACAATCCCGACCCGATCGTCATCGCGCACTCATGCGATATTTCGGTTGGTGGGCGCGCGTCACAGCCAGCAGCGCATCTGCCGACAATTAAGAGGCCTATTAAGGCCCTTAATCAATTAATGTAAACCTGTTTTCCGCTGCCCGTCCAACCTTACGGTTGGCGGGTGAGTGAATCGGCCAAGCGGCCTTCTGATTTTTTAGCAAACTCATCCACGGGCGGGATGAGGTTTCCACAATTAAATAAAAACAATATGTAAATTTGTGAGCAGAATTTTTATTCTGTTGTTATTGTGAGTGCGTCCCTTGTCAGGACATTTTTTTCAGATTTTAAAAATCTTTATTTTTGACGTTAAATTTGTTCAGCTCCCTGAGGCTGCTCCCTGTTTTCATGCACAGACTTTTGCACTCGCACTCCTCCTGCCCCCAGCCCAGCAGCGCTGAACTTCTTAGCGCGCCTTTCATGCTGGCTGGCCAATTAACGGTTGGGGTCCAATCGCAGGCGGCGGACCGTTTCTCGGCCCACCTGAGAACCTGAAAATCCTGCCCTGTATTTCTGTTTTTCCTACCAGAGTGGATAACCTCACATCTCTCCACATTGTGTTCCATCTGCCAAATTCTTGCTCACTCGCTTAGCCTCTCCAAATGTATTTGAAGTGTCTTTGCATCCTCCTCACAACTCTCACTTCCACCTAGTTTTGTGTCATCTACACACTTGGAAATATTACATTTAATCCCCACATCTTTGATATAGGTTGTGAGTAGCTGGGGCCCAAGCACTGATCCTTGTGGTACCCCACTAGTCACAGCCTGCCATCCTGAAAATGACCCATTTATTCCTATTTTCTGTTTTCTGTCCATTAACCAGTTCTCAATCCATGCCATTATATTACCCCCCCAATCCCATGTCCCATGCTCTAATTTTGTTTACAAACCTCTTGTGTGGGACCTTATCAAAAGCTTTCTGAAATTTTAAATATACCACATCCACTGGTTCACTCTTACATAATCTGCTAGTTACACCCTCAAAAAACAAACTCCAACAGGTTTGATAAACATGATTTCCCCTCCATAAATCCATGTTGACTCTGCTCAATCCTACCATTATTTTCTAAGTGCCTAGTTATCATACCCTTAATTAAAGCAAAATACTGCGGATGCTGGAAATCTGAAACAAAAAGAGAAAATGCTGGAAAAACTTAGCATGTCCAGCAGCATATGTGGAGAGAGAAACAGAGTTAATGTTTCAAGTCCAAGATGTAATATATTTGGATTTCCAAAAGGCATTCGATAAGGTACAGCACATCAGGCCACTTAATAAGATAAGAGCCCATGGTGTTGGGGGAAGAATATTAGCATGGATAGAGGATTGGCTAACCAACAGAAAAAGAGAGTTGGGATAAGCAGGCATTTTTGGGATGGCAACCTGTAACTAGTGGAGTGCCACAGGGGTCAGTGCTGGGGCCTCAATTATTTACAATATATCTTAATGATTTAGATGAGGGAAGTGAATGTACTATTGCCAAGTTTGGAGAGGCAAGGTTTGATCAGGGATAGTCAGCATAGCTTTGTCAGAGGGAGGTCATGCCTAACAAATTTGATTGAATTTTTTGAGGAGGTGACTAGATGTGTAGATGAGGGTAGTGCAGTTGATGTAGTTTATATGGATTTCAGCAAAGCATTTGACAAAGTCCCACATGGGAGACTTATAAAGAAGGCAAATGCACATGGGATACAGGGTAATTTGATAAAGTGGATTCAAAATTGGCTTAGTTGCAGGAGGCAGAGGCTGATGACAGAAGGATGCTTTAGTGACTGGAAGCCAGTGTCCAGTGTCGTACCACAGGGATCTGTGCTCGGTCCCCTATTATTTGTCATTTATATAAATGACATAGATTAGTAAATTTGCGGATGACACAAAGGTTGGTCGGGTGGTTAACAGTGAGGTTGAGTGTCTTGGGCTACAGGAAGATGTAGATGGGATGGTCAAATGGGCAGATAAGTGGCAGATGGAATTTAACCCTGAAAAGTGTGAGGTGATACACTTTGGAAGGGGTAATTTGACAAGGACATGTTCAATGAACTGCAATGAACTAGGAAGTTCTGAGGAACAAAGGGACCTTGGCGTGTGTGTCCATCGATCTCTGAAGGCGGAGGGGCATGTTAGTGGGATAGTGAAAAAGGCATATGGGATACTTGCCTTTATCAATCGAGGCATAGATTACAAAAGTAGGGAGGTCATGTTGAAGTTGTATAGTTGGTGAGGCCACAGCTGGAGTACTGTGCAGTTCTGGTCGCCACATTATAGGAAGGATGTGATTGCACTGGAGGGGGTGCAGAGGAGATTCACCAGGATGTTGCCTGGGATGAAACATTTAAGTTATGAAGAGAGGTTGGATAGACTTGGGTTGTTTTTGTTGGAGCACAGAAGACTGAGGAGCGACCTCATCGAGGTGTACAAGATTATGAGGGGCATGGACATGGTGGATAGGGAGCAGCTGTTCCCCTTAATTGAAGGGTCAGTCACAAGGGAGCTAAGTTCAAGGTGAGGGGCAGAAGGTTTAGGGGGGATGTGAGGAAAAACTTTTTTACCCAGAGGGTGGTGATGGTCTGGAATGCACTGCCTAGGAGGGTGGTGGAGGCAGGTTGCTTCACATTCTTTAAAAAGTACCTGGATGAGCACTTGGCATGGCATGATATAACATTCAAGGCTATGGGCCAAGTGCTGGTAAATGGGATTAGGTAGGTGGGCCAGATGTTTCTCACGTGTCGGTGCAGACTCGATGAACCAAAGGGCCTCTTCTGCACTGTGATTCTGTGACACTCTCTATGCAGAACCTCTTTCCTAGTCTTCCCTTTGTCGTTGGTACCTACATGGACCACGACCACTGGATCCTCCCATTCCTACTGCAAGTTTCTCTCTAGCCCTGAACAGATATCCTGAACCCTCGCACCGGGCAGGCAACACCACCATCTGGACTCCTGCTCTTTGCTGCAGAGAACAGTATCTATCCCCCTGACTATACTGTCCCCTATCAATACCACATTCCTCTTCTCTCCCCCCACTTGAATGGCACCCTTCGCCATGGTGAAGTGATTAGTCTGCTTATTCACCTTGCAGCCCTCCTCATCCATATACATAGCAAGCACCTTGTACCTGTTGGACAAAGCCAGGGGCTGAGGCCCCTCCATCACTACATGCTGGTTCCCCTTACCTGCCTGACTTGCAGTCACATCCTTATGTCCCTGACCAACTCTAAGGTCCTGTCTAACCTAAGAGGAGTGACTGCCTCCTGGTACAAAGCGTCCAGACAACCTTCCCTCACCCTGATGCCCCACAATGTCCACAACTCTCACTGTAGCTCAGCAGCTCAGAGCCAAAGTTGTCTAAGCTGCAGACACTTAGTGCAGATATGGTTGTCTTGGATTGCACTGCATTCCACAGGTTCCCACATGCTGCAGTCATGGCACACCAGCAGCCCTGCCATTTCTGTCCAGCCTTATTTATTTAATTAATTGATTAGTTAATAATTTACACAGATAAAGTAATAGAAAGTTCCACTCACATAACTTGGAGACAAGGAAGGAAACTCACTGGAGGCTAAACAAAAATGGAAAAAAGAACACTTTTCCCCCTCTGCCCCAATTCCCACCTGAACCAAATTCCCAACCTCATATATATAATATATATATATATAGAGTTTCTGATAACTCAATAGCTAGCTCAACTTTCTGCTACACCAATTAACATGTATTGAGGGCAACTGCTTTCAACTGATTGACAGATAACTGCCACTTCATTCAGCCCCCTGCTTAACTAGGCTATCCAACTAGCAATGTTTGAAAGTAAGAACCTAACTGTTAATCTAAATTTAAAGCTATGAAAAGCTTACCAGGGACATTCCCACCTGAACCAAATTCCTAACTCCAGTCAATCTACGTCTCACTCAGGTGTAGTCTGGTGTCCATGTACCTCTTTCTGCCAAAAAGCAAATCATCACGGGAGGACTTGATGTAGGAGGTGGGCAGGAGGAGAGGGGTCCTTTATCTAAGGCAGACCAGACTCTATCTAGGCAGACACTGCAAAGGCAGTGGAAGATGATAGCTTCAGCAGTCAATGCCAGCAGTGTAACCCCAAAGACATGGGCGAGGTGCCACAAGGAGCTCAGTGACCTCACAAGAATACACTCAGTCAGTGAATCCATCTTCAAATACTAGCTACTACAGCACTAGCCTCATTCACTGCACAATTCACCACCCTCCCTTTTGTTCACCCACCAAATATTTTAATCAACCATGTCTCATAGCTCACACTCATAGCTTCACCTCCATCTTACACACTTAGCACTGCTGCAAGCCTCACACCCATATCTCACAGCTTGCTCACACTGCCTACTAGTCAACTGTGACAGACACATTACATAAGCACATTGCAGCACATTCACTGACGCACCTCATTCTTACTGGGTAAGGTGGTGCCTGAGCGCAGGCAGCAGCACCTAACTTTTGGATGATGGTCTGGATGCATGTCCTCACCCAATGCAGGAGATGGTGCGTACAATCATTAGAATGGTCATGACTCAGGCCACTGGCAGGACTGCAATCAAAGAGAACGACGCTACCTTCCCATCTAATCCTCCTCCTCGCTTCCTACTTCCTCCTCACCCCACTATCTCCTTTGAATTACAAGCTGAGAATTAGGTAAGCATGCTTCTCTTGCTTCCTCCCCCACCATTCCCTCTCTGCAACTCTACCCTTAGGCCTTTCTCATTCAGGCAGTGGTAAGAAATGCAAGAGGAACGAGAGACTGATGAAAAGCAGTCATTTGATTTAATACACGCAGCCAGTAGCACAGACGCCTGCACTATGCAATTTAGAGAGCAGCAAAGAGATGTGATTGGTACATGGTGAGGAACTGGGCATGAGTCACCTACAGTCAGGGTAAACTGGCAGGTGCCAGCTCCCCAGCGAGCAAGGCTAGACGAGTTCTGCTGCAGAGGACTCAGATGAGAACTTCAATGAGATGGCTTACAGAAAAAGGTTGATGGGCTTGATGCAATAAAATGTTTGGTGCATTGGCATGCATGCCTGAACGCCTGCAGTCACTGTCAAGGAGCAGGAAGGAGTGCAGCACCAACTTGCCACAAAGCTTTTTGCAGAGCTTGGAGCCCATCCTTTCCATCATGGAAGTGGTGGCCAAATCTATGAGCACACTTGCAGACCCAAACGTTTGATGGCTGATGCCCCAGCCTCCATTGGAGCAGTTGCAGAAGTCGCCCAACATTTGAGTGCTGCAGTGGAAGCTCACACTGAAGTCACGCAAGCTCGGCTTGTATTGAAGGCTCAGACTGGTCATCCAGCAACAACCCCGTGGTGCCATGGTGGCTCAAATACTGATGGCACAGAACAAAACATCATGACTGCTACTAGAATACCCAGCATTCACCTATGTGATGTGTCAAGCTTGGTTGCACACCAACTTCACATTTAGGGAGTGGGACCCTTTGCAGTACATATTTGACTTTAAATGTGGTGACCACAAAGCCATGTCTGTGCAGTCAATGGCACCCTGCTGCATGAGAAAGCTCACTATCCTGTCAAAGCCAAATGCTTTGGCTAGAGAGAATGCTGTGTACTTCCCTCTCCTTGCATAAGGAGCACAGTCACTTCCTCCCTTATAGAGAAGTGGAAGGCAAACTGAAGATGTTAGCGATGTTGCCTGCTCTAGCTCAGAAGGATCCCGATGTGAAGAAGTTCCTGGCCAAGGTCATCTTCACAGCCACTGACAGCACCTTCCTCACCCTGCTCTGAGGCTGCAGGTCTGCCTACAAGAAGTGGCAGACTTCAGTGAGCACCTGCTTCGTAAAACGGAGACATCGCACACACTCTTGATCGCTAAGGTTGAAGTAAAAGAAATGCTTCCTCAAGACTTTGGTGTGGATAAGACCTTCTACTTAAGAACCCTTCTCTCCTCTCTCCTCCCCCCTCTGTTAGCAGCCGATTCTCCTCTGTTTAATTTCCCTGTCATGCCCAAGATCAAGGGGGATGGTAACTATGAAGGGAGCAAGTTGTCTGATCAGAAACCTTGAAGTCAGAACCAAGACATTTGCCACGCACAACACTTCTACATTCTTAGAGTTAGTAGAAATCAATCAGTAATTAACATGAAAATAGTTGGTGATCACTTTAAATAATGCAGGGTCCTTCGTGCTGCAGATCACATGTTCATTTGTGTAAGCCTAAGAGAGGGCATTAGCGGGATCGTTGAGGTCAAAAATGGCAGTGGGCTAGTACCAAATCAGTGCTGCTTGCTAACTGACACCATGATCTGCCTACTCTGCATATACCTGGCACATGCTCCTAATGCCTAAACGAAAATGGTATCTGGCCATGATTTATGCCAGAGGTGTCCATGCATGATAGAGATGGCATTTTGGAACCAAAATGATACCTTTGCCAGTGGAAGGACAGTTGCTATGCAACAAATTTTATAATGAAGAAACCAGCTCATTTGTTGACCAAGTTAATTCTTTCCTTTAAAATAATGGACATAATTTGGCACTAATCCCTACAAGTATTCATTAATACCACGTAGTGCAATTCACCTGTTTGGTACCTATTTGAATATCTTTCTGTGGATTGGTGAATTCCTAATTTTCTTCTTTTTTCTGCTGTGTTTTGGGAAACAAGATGCTTACTCATTTATGTAATTTAAAATCCACTGACGTGAGGGAGCCAAGGTTACTGGTAATTATGAAAGCTAAATCTAAGTTAACGTACTAACAGGAAAGTAGTACAATGGACTGATTTGCTTCTTTATAGTTCTGTAACAAGTATATACACAAAAAAATTGATTTAAGAAGCAGTGATCGGCAGCTTAGCCTTCAGAAATTCTTTTGCACTAGTGTAATCATTAATCCTTCAGACATGGCTTAATGTCATTGTACCAAACTCAACACTGGCAGAATTATCATCTTGCAAAGGATTTAAACTGAACAACAATCATACATAATGGAACCCTGGTGAATGGGCATATTGTAAGGTTAATAATAAGTCTAGTATCTCCAGCTGAAATGTCATTGTGCAGGCTTGCATTTTGTGACTAAATGTCACTCTGTGCAAAAGGCGATTTGCTGCTTGTTATGAAAGGTTGAGCTTCCAGTAAGCACCTAGCTAGATGGTATTCTGTCTGTCAGCCACTATTTGTGGAACTGAGTAAAATGACTCATCAGCAAGTGACTTTTTGGGAAACTGCTTAGGATGTCTTGGTTTCCTTAATACTAACATTGTTCAGACGCCAAGTGTGTGTTTTGTCATATGACCTTTGCAAATTAGGCTTGCAGTTGAGTAGTTAATATTTGTATTTATTATTCAACAGTTGAATAGTATGTTATTGTTTTAAAATATCGTAAAGTTGCTTCATACAGACTAACATGCAGGCAAAGATAGGCATTAATATCCTGTGTATTGACAGCTGCGTGCAACATAATGTTCACTTATGCCAACTTGACTAACTCAGACAAGTGGTGAGTAAGTGCAGCTGCTATATTGATGAGCGCACCCACAGTCATCACAACAGCTGTACCTTTACACGTCCTCTTAGTGGTGCTCATGGGATCTTTTCCATTCACTTAAGCCACATCTGCTTGTTTTTTTATTTGTTCATTGGATGTGGGTGTCGCTGGCTAGGTCAGCATTGTTTGCCAATCCCTAATTGCCCTCGCTCAGAGGGCATTAAAGGGTCAACCACATTGCTGTGGGTCTGGAGTCACATGTAAACCAGACCAGGTAAGGCCAGCAGATTTCCTTCCCTAAATAACATTAGTGAAGCAGATGGTTTTTTATGACAATCAGCAATGGTTTTGTGGTCATCATTAGACTTTTAATTCCAGACTTCTATTGAATTTGAACCTGGGTCCCCAGAGCATTACCCTGGGTGTCTGGAATACGAGTCCAGTGACAATACCACTATGCCATTGTCTCTCAGTCAAAGCCAGCACCTATGACAATACAGCACTCCCTCAGTATTGCATTTGAAGAGCCAACATTTCTAATTTATTTGACTCCAATCAATCACTGGATTAACATGATGCATAGATAAGATTTTTTTCTTTCAGTCAAGGAAAGTATTAGTGTAACTTTTGACTCGTTCTCCTTACTCGAGTGTTGCCGATAAATATATGCTTTAACTGTTCTGTTTCTGTTGAAGGTGAAGTGATAAGTGGTGATAGTGGAAGGGGGAGAAGGGGGAGAAAGAGGTCAAGAGTTGGAGAAATATTGAGGTTTTAGTGTGAAAGGAAAATCTTCAACCTGTCTTGATTGTACAGTGCAAATGATTGAAATCTCTCAACTTCAGCTCCTTTTTTTACTGTCAGGAAAAAGTTTCAGATGCTCATTCAACATATTATTTGCATTAACCAGACTTTGTAATGTTAGTTTGACTCAGTTGGTACTCTGGCAAGTCCTTCCCAAACTTTAGCCTTTGCAGCAGAAGGCTTTGGATTCGCATCCCACTGGACTTTGGCATGTAATCTTATCTGCTGTAATAGGAAAAAGATAGGGTTGGCTTCATAAACTTGAGTTTATTCCATTGCCTGTGTCTTTTTGCGCACCAAGTCCCATTCACTCAGCAACCCTGTACTTGCTGACCTACTTGGGCTCCTGATCAAGGAATGCCTCAATTTTAAAATTCTCATTCTTGTTTTGAAATCCCTCCATGGCCTGGCCCCTCCCTAACTCTTAATATCCTCCAGCCCTGCAACCTTGCCAAGGTGCCTGTGCTCGTCTAATTCTGGCTTCTCCATGGTTCCAATTTTAATTGCTCCATCACTGGTCGTGCCTTCAGCTGCCTTGGCCCTAAGCTCTGGAATTCCCTCCTAAACCTCTCCAACTTTCTAACACTTTTTCCTCCTTTAAGAGACTCCTTAAAACTTACTTATTTGATCAAGTATTTGGCAATCTACCCTAGTATTGCTTTACGTGACTCAGTGTCCAATTTTGCTTCATAACACTCCTGTGGAGCACCTTGGGATGATTTATTATGTTAAAGATGCTATATACAAGTTGTTGTATTTTAGAAGGAAGATGTCAAAGGACCTTTTTTTATCTGAACTCATCTTATAATGTCCTATCTTTTGCCTCTTTTCAGAGTGCTTCTTCATAGTCTGCAGGTTGGATAATCTTGTTATAAGTCCTTAAGAAGCTTTAGGACCCCAATGTAAACCTCTCAATTTGTGATTTCTACTGTTAAGCCATTTAAATTTGTCCTTTCTCCTTTCCAGGTTGTGAAATCACTTGAACTGTGTTGCAATCAGACGGTTAACCAAGGCATTATTGATGTTGTGGCAGTAAACGTTACATATAAGGTGCAAGTGGCAGCATATACCAGCAGTGGAACTGGGCCTTACAGTGATCCAGCACATGTGTTTGTTGGAAGCAGTGGTAATTATTGTTGTGTATTGTGGAAAATGTGAATGCCATCAGCCAGGTGAAATGGTGATATTCTGAATTGTTAAGAAGCAGTTTTAACTGAAAAAGCATCGTACAAACAGCCAAAATGTTGTGATTTTTTTTTTACAATAATACCAAAATTGTTTATTTTAAGTGAATGAGAATGGGTGCAAAGAGTTGACTTTTTACTTGCATGTGCTCTTGTTGGATTAGCAAAGGCCAGAATTTTGGTCTATCTGGTCCAGCTATTAACTCAGCACTCCTGTTAGGGCATTTCAACCTCCCAGCTGTGCCCATTTGTAATTTTGAAAACTTGCTTTTTAAAGATGGCATAAATGCCAATCTGGACAGTTGGAGCTGTAACTTGTGGTTTCATCCAAGATTCCCCCATGTAATGAGGTTTCCATGCTTGGCATGTCTAAGGAAGTTACAAGCAGGAACTGACTACTTTCCAACATCAATCTTCTTATCCCATGCAGTGCAAGAGTTGACAGGTTCTCATGTGCTTATCCAATCTCTTGCCTTGGAGAATGGTGTGTGTCCCAGATACAACAAAGTGAAAAGGTGGATAGTAAAAATCCAGCTGTGGGTAAGTGAATCTATTGGATTTTGGTCATGGAAGAGACCCTTGAGGGATAATTTTGGCAATGTAATTGTAGGGTCACCTGTGTTGCTGCACATTTTCACTCAGAGGGTCATGAATCTTTGGAACTCTCTTCCTGAAAATGTGGTGGAAGCAGAGTCTTTGAATATTTTTAAGGCAGAGGTGGATAGATTCCTGGTAAGCTAGGGGGTGATAGGTTATTGGCGGTAGGTGGGATGCAGATTTCTGGTTACTATCAGATCAGTCAAGATCTTATTAAATGGCAGAGCAGGCTTTAGGGGCTGAATGGCCCCTACTCCTGCTCCTTGTTTGCATGTTTGTATTAGTTTCAGTCAATTACAATTCCAAGCCTGGAAAGTATGAGAGATGCTGGAGAGTTCATGGAGAACAAACAATCTTGTTCACGCCTTTGGCTGCCCAAAGATATGAACCTCATCAATAAAACAAGAGATGCTGATCCACTTGTTGTAAGATTGTTTGGTGTCCCACCAAGAGGTCAGGAGGCTTTGTGTGGTTGAACATCAACTGTTTATTAGAAATAGACAACTATATACATATCTCCAAGGTATAGCCCTGACTAGATGCTATCTCCATGCTGACTTCTATCAGATTCTCTCTACTCACAGTAGAGTGTTCTAGTCATATTGTAGTGGGAAGGACAAGATGAATGGATTCAGAAGCTCCCAGAAGATGGGTTCTGTTGGAAAGGCTGGGTTAAATTCAGATTTATTTTTTGCATACTTAAAATCTGTAGAGTGGTCCCAAATCAAGATCATTCACAATTCCACCAAGTGAATCTTGAACTGAAGTCCAGGAGGACTGCAGTCTTGCCAATTTATTAAACACTGCTGAGAAAATGAGCTGAACTCAAGATTTTCTCAGCATTGAGAAAATTGAGCCCTCTCTCTGATACCCACTCATGTCTAAACTTGAGTGTCATCCTGTTTGGACCTGGTTTCGAATATTATTCCTCTCTACTATAAAAGCAATATCTCTGTCATATTCTTTGGAAAGTGTATATTGCGCTTAATACCTTCCAAAAAGCCTCTTCAAGACTTGTCTCTTCAACCATTCTGTTGATTCACCCTGCCTTAGCTTTCCTGTTATCTGCACCTATGTGTCATTACCCGCTTGTCAAGTACTGAGAAGATGTTGTTCTGCATCATGGGTGATAGAAAAATGCAAGCTTTTGTCACATTGCAGCCTTCCAGAAGTTAGTAAGAAGCAAAACATAGCCCTTTTTAAAACTACACTTGTGTGTAATTCTAAGTAAACAATTTGTATTAATTTATTAGTTTTGTGAATCCAAATCTAATTTTCCCATGTATTTGTTTCCTTGCAGGTGCGGTAATACTTTCACCGTTCTCAACTACTGCAGCTGCCGATGACAGTAATGCTGAACGTTCCCTAATGGCGCTAATTGGAATAGTTTGTGTCAGCGGCATAATTATTTTAGCAGCGTTCATCTATACAGCTATGAAAAGGCGGATGATGGAGACCACGTTTGGGTCAGTATTGTTGGCTTCAACCATTCAAACCTTGTCCACGTTTCTAAAAATTCCTTGTGAAAGGAAGAGAAATGATGTTAACTATTGCACAGATGCCCAGTACCAATAAGGATGGAACTGGTGTCTGATGATTCGCCAGACCAGGTTTCAGTGTTGGTAGCTTCTTAGCTACCTCAGAAAAAAAATCTCCATTGGTCTGGGATACAAGTGAAGAGCTAAACAAATGCCTGGTTATATTGGGATGGTCATTTATTTTTTCAATGAATGAATGAGAATCTGTACCTTATGGGGAAAATGGCGGTATTATAAGCGTGAGACACAGTGAGAAAACATGGCTAAAAGGTATCTTTAGGAGAAAATGATACCAGTTTCTTATATGAGCTAGAGCTTGAACTTGCCTCAAACCTCATAATTGCTAACACTATTTAAGACTTGGCAATCAGTAAAATTAGATAAATGCTTGATTTGGAAGAAGATTATGGGAAAAGCATGGCAGAGCGAGATTAGTTCTGGATGCGTCATCTGCCAGCCAACATGTTGGACCAAATGCCTTACTCCTGAGCTGTAAAGCTCTATGGTTCTTAACTCTACTGAACAAATGCCTGTTTCCTCAGAGTTTCTGTAATTGGGCTTCTCTCCTTTCTTGTATGTCCCAAAAGAGAAATTAACAGTGTGTTACTTAGACCAGTTATTTCTTTGAACAAAACAATATGTTTTTGATGTGATAGAAATGATGAAAGCTGTTGCAAAATTGGGACAATGAAACCAGAACCAGAGGACAAAACTTAAAAACATGAGCAAGGGCAAAGTTCATAAAAATAATTTTTCCCCACAGGATAATGGATATGTAGAAGAGACCCATAGAAAGTGAAGTCTCATCATGACAAGTTTAAGTGCCCTTGTAACACTGTGCTAGTTGATAATTACTGCCAATCAACCCCTTTGGCGCCAAATGCAGAGTTTCATTCCGTCAGGGGTTGAATTTTTTGAGAGGTTTTAGAAATATCCAACTTTTTAAGTTAATTTTTTTTTTCTTACCTTTTTTCATTCTTTGATATTGAGTTCATCCTCTTTAATTCATTTTAATTCTTGGTCCTTCCTGTGTTTATATGCTTAACCTTAAATCTGATTGGCTAAGGAGGTGTCCTGCTGACTCAGATCTTCAATACCCTCTTCCCTTGCAGCATCAGCACTTACAACAACTTTGCGGGGCAAAACTTTTTGGAGCTGAAGCATTTAGGGGCAAATCTAGCTCACAGCAGATGACTTAGATATGCTACGCTACAGCAAATTCTGATCCCTTGTTTACATGTGCTCTCAGCAGAATGGCATGTCCAGGATTTCCTTCTATTTTGTCATTCTGTTACGCCTTTTAATTCGTCCACTGCCAAGAATTTTCGGAATTTCTACTGAATAGGCCAGGCAAATTTGGCTTCTGTTTCAAAGGAACAAAGATTAACCCTTGGGCTGCCAACAACTCTCGGGGAATATCCTGCTGTCTGACGATCACATAGTGAGATGTTAAAAATAAGACATTACAGCCACAAGTTTACAATCCACTACTCTACTGTTAACTGCAAGCTGCCAGAATAAACACTGGAACATAAAGGTAGGAATCAGCTATTCACTCCAGACTCCGTTGAGTCTGTTCCATGATTCATGGCTGATATGTATCTCGACTTCATCTATGCACCTTGGTTTTGTAACCTCTGATTACCATTGAGTAACAAAACACTCTATTCATCTCTGTTTCGAAATTGTTAATTGACTGCTGCCCCAGCCTCCACAGATTTTTGGGGGAGAGAGTTCAAGATTTTCACTGCCCTGGCATGAAAGCATCAAGTCGACCTGAATGGCCTCCCTCTGAGCTCCAATTTTAAGATTATGCCCCCTCATTCTGGAATTCTCCCTGTTGCACACCACCAAAGAAAATAGTTTCTCTCTCTGTAAGGCGTTGGGGCTGCTCCATTGTTGATTGTATTCAAGGCTGAGACAGACAGATTTTTTTTATTTTTCAGTGAATCTTGGGATATGAGGAGTGGGCAGGAAATTGGAGTTGAAACAGGAGATTAGCTATAATGGAATCGCAGAGCAATCTCAAGGCCATATGGTATACACTTATTCCTATTTCTTATGTTCTTAACTACCCTCAAATCATTTTTAATGTAAAAATGAAACCTAATCATGGAGGTAGGCAGTGGCATAGTGATATTGTCACTGGACTAGTAATCCTGAGACCCAGGGTAATGCTTTGGGGACCCGGATTCGAATCAAGTGTGCTGAAATTTGAATTCAATAAAAATCTGAAATTAAAAGTCTAATGCCCATGAAACCATTGTTGATTGTCGTAAAAACCCACCTGATTCACTGATGTCCTATAGGGAATTAAATCTCCTGTCCTTACCTGATCTGGCCTACATGTGGCTCCAGACCTGCAGCAATGTAGTTGACTCTTAAAAGCTCTCTGAATTGGCCTAGCAAGCCCCTCAGTTGTATCAAACCGCTAAAAAAAGTCTAAAAGGAGTGAAACAGTATAGACCAACCGGCATCAGAATCGACAACAGAAAACCCAACCCTGCAAAGTCCTACTTGGGCTCTATGGGGCTCTAAACCCCATGAAGTCTCATGGGCAAGGAAACTTCCTGCTGATTATCACGTACCGCCCTCCCTCAGCTGATGAATCAGTGATCCTCCATGTTGAACAGCACTTGGAGAAAGCACTGAGGGTGTCAAGGGTGCAGAATGTACTGTGGGTGTGGGACTTCAATGTCCATCACCAAGTACCATTACGGATTGATCTGGCTGAGTCCAAAAGGACATAGCTGCCAGACTTGGTCTGTGGCAGGTGGTGAGAGAACCAACAAGGGGGAAAAACATACTTAACCTCATCCTCACAAACCTGCCTGTTGCAGATGCAGCTGTCCATGACCGTATTAGTAGGAGTGACCACCACACAATCCTTTTGGAGATGAAGTCCCACCTTAACATTGAAGGTATCCTCCATCGTGTTGTGTGGCACTACTGCCATGCTAAGTGGGACAGATTTCGAACAGATCTAGCAACTCAAGACTGGGCATCCATGAGGTGCTGTGGGCCATCAGCAACAGCAGAATTGTATTCAACTACAATCTGTAACCTCATGGCCTAGCATATCCCCCACTCTGCCATTACCATCAAGCCAAGGGATCAACCTTGGTTCAATGAGGAGTGCAGGAGGGCATGCCAGGAGCAGACCAGGCATACCTAAAAATGAGGTGTCAACTTGGTGAAGCTACAACACAGGACTACTTGCGTGCCAAATGGAATAAGTAGCAAGCAATAGACAGAGTTAAGTGATTCCACAACCAACGAATCAGATCTAAGCTCTGCAGCCCTGTCACATCCAGCCATGAATGCTGGTAGACGATTAATCAGCTCACTGGAGGAGGAGGCTCCACAAATATCCCCATCCTCAAAGATGGGGGAGCCCAGGACATCCATGCAAAAGATAAAGCTGAACATTTACAACAATCTTCAGCCAGAAGCGCCAAGTGGAAGGTCCATCTCGGCCTCCTCCGGAGGTCCCTAGCGTCACAGATGCCAGTCTTCAGCCAATTCGATTCACTCCACATGATATCAAGAAATGACTGAAAACACTGGATACTGCAAAGGCTATGGGCCCAGACAATATTCCAGCAATAATACCGAAGACTTGTGCTCTAGAACTTGTTGCGCCCCTAGCAAAGCTGTTCCAGTACAGCTACATCACTGGCATCTACCCGGCTATGTGGGAAATTGCCCTGTACACAAAAAGCAGGATAAATCCAAACTGGTCAATTCCCGCCCCATCAGTCTATTCTCGATCATCAGTAAAGTAATGGAAGGGGTCATCAACAGTGTTATCAAGCTTAGTGCTTAGCAATAACCTGCTCACTGATGCCCAGTTGGGTTCCGCAAGGGCCACTCAGCTCCTGACCCCATTACAACATTGGTTCAAATATGGACAAAAGAACTGAACTCCTGAGGTGAGGTGAAAATGACATCAAGGCAGCATTTGATCAAGTGTGGCATCGAGGAGCCCTAATTGGAGTCAATGGGAATCGGGGAAAACACTCCGCTGGTTGGAGTCATACCTAGCACAAGGGAAGATGGTTGCGGTTGTTGGAGGTCAAACATCTCGCTACTCCTATCATCAATCATGGATTAGGCCATCTCTGATCATTTCCTTATATTGTTCTCCACCCACATGCCACCTTCCCCCTCCCAACTCTACATTCTTTTATGTCCACCCATGGAAAATGCTGTCTTCTAATTCACTTACAACTGCGTTTTCAAAATCCCAACTGTCTAGCATTTGGCCCTCCATTCACCATGACTTTTCTGCAGCTACAGTTCTTCTCGATTGTACCCTCAGCTCCAACTTTGATGCCCTAATCTCAACAAAACCGTTTCTCATGCTCGCTCGCTCTTTCTCTCTCACGCTCATTCTCTCTCTCTCTCTCTCTCACACGCTCGCTTGCTCCCTCTCTCACGCTCATTCTCTTTCACTCTCACGCTCGAGCTCTCGCTCGTTCGCTCATTCTCTCTCTCTCTCGTGCTCGCCCTCGCTCTCTCTCTCTGGCGCTCGCCCTCTCTGGCGCTCGCCCTCTCTGGCGCTCGCCCTCTCTGGCGCTCGCCCTCTCTGGCGCTCGCCCTCTCTCTCTCTCTGGCGCTCGCCCTCTCTCTGACACTCGCCCTCTCTCTCGCGCTCGCCCTCTCTCTCGCGCTCGTCCTCTCTCTCGCCATCGCCCTTTCTCTCTCGCCCTCACCCTTTCTCTCTCGCGCTCGCCCTTTCTCTCTCGCGCTCGCCCTTTCTCGCGCTCGCCCTTTCTCTCTCGCGCTCGCCCTTTCTCTCTCGCGCTCGCCCTCTCTCTCTCGCGCTCGCCCTCTCTCTCTCGCGCTCGCCCTCTCTCTCTCGCCCTCTCTCTCGCGCTCGCCCTCTCTCGCGCTCGCCCTCTCTCTCTCGCGCTCGCCCTCTCTCTCTCGCGCTCGCCCTCTCTCTCTCGCGCTCGCCCTCTCTCTCTCGCGCTCGCCCTCTCTCTCGCGCTCGCCCTCTCTCTCGCGCTCGCCCTCTCTCTCGCGCTCGCCCTCTCTCTCACTCCATCTCTCTCTCGCCCTCGCCTCCTCCCTCGCTCGCCCTCGCCCCCTCACTCGCCCTCGCCCCCTCGCTTGACCTCGCTCACTCCCCCTCGCTCCCCCTCGCTCGTCCTCCCCCCCCCCCCCGCCCTGCGTCTGGCTCTCTCTCTCTGGCGCTGACTCTGGCTGCCCCCATCTCTGCGTGACCTCTTCTCTGCGTGTCCCCTGTCTCTCTCTCAGGCTGGTCATTCACATTGGTACTCCCTCAGCATCTCTTGAACCTGACTTGAACGGATATTACGATATTGGTTTCGTCACCCATCGCCAGATCTGGCTGGACTACATAAAGCACAATAAGATGCTGCTTTTGTCGACCAAAGCTGCTCATCCTGAACTGCCAAGATAAACCCCAGCTTTTTTTTTCTACAGTAAACCATAACCTTAAACCCCTCTCCTCTGCATTCTCCACCCTCACTTCCAACAAGAAGTTTGAAGTTTATGGACTGTCTTTGCTACCTGAGGTTGAGACTATCCAGTCAGCTGCTTCTCCTTTCTAGCCCACCAGGCCAAACTACTCCTAGAGCTCCCCCTGCCCTAGGCCCTGCCCTTTCACATTCCTGTGCTTTCTCTCCTATCTCCCCTCAAGCTCTCTCCGAGTTTGTCTTGTATGTGAGATCCACCTCCTGCTCCTTCGATTCTATTTCCAATAAACCGCTGACCACCGAGCATCCCTTCCTGTCTTCCATGTTAGTTGGTATTGTTAATTGTTCTCTGTTCTCAAGTACTGTCCCTGTCTCCTTCAAATCTGCTTCAACGTGCCTCTCCTCAAAAAGTTAAGCCTTGTCCCCTGCCAATTTTGAAAGCTACCTCCCTATTTCCAAAGATCTTGAATGAGCTGTCACCTCCCAAATCCATGCCCCATCTTTTCTGGAACTTCATGTTTGAAGCATGAAATAACATGACAGTGCTGAAACAGCTCTTAACAGGGTCACAAATTACATCCCATGACAAAGGTAAACTATCTCTCTTTGTCATTCCCAAGCTGTCTACAGCCTTTGACACAGTTGACCACACCATTCTTCTCTATCGCCTCCAGCATTATCCAGCTGGTTGAAACTGCACTTGCTTGGTTCTCTGCTTACCTATCCAGAGAATCATCTGGAATGGCTTCCCTTCCTATTTCTACTCCCTAAGGATCTAACCTTGGCCCCCTCCTATTTCTCATCAGCTCTCTGCCCCTCACAACATCATCCAGGAACACAGTAGCATTTTCCACATGTGCGTTGACAAAATACAGCTCCACCTCACCATCACCTCTTTCGACCCCTCCAGTGTATCTAAATTCTCAGATTGTTGGCCTGACATCCGGTATTGGATGAGTAGCAATTTCCTCCAACGAAGTATTAGGGACATCAAAGCCATTGTTTTCTGTCCCCGTCATGAACTCCATTCACTAGCCACCAACTCTATCCCTCTCCCTCCATCTGTCTAAGGCTGAACCAGATTGTTCACAAACCTGGTGGCACATTTGATTGTGAGATGAGCTTCCAAGCGCATATTTGTGCCGTCACTAAGATAGCCCTCTTGCACCTCCGTAACATCACCCAACTCCACCCCTCCTCAGCTCATTTGCTGCTAAAACCCTTATCCATGCCTTTATTACCTCTAGATTTGATTATTCCAATGCACTTCTGGATGACCCCCCACGTTGTAGCCTCTATAAATTTGAAGTTGTCCTAGTTCCCTCCAAGTCTCATTCACCCATCACTTGTGTGCTTACTGATCTGTATTCGCTCCAGTTAAGCAATGCCTTAATTTTAAAATTCCCAGCATGGATGGCTTGGTTATTAAGGGTAAATGGTTGTCTGATTAGGAAGAAGATGTGAGATATTCACACCTCTAAACAATGACCAGAGTAGTTGTGCTGACAATGGATAGACTGTAAGTCCCCAAGGCTCACAGGAAGGTGTTAGGAATGTCAAGTTTTGTAAAAGGTTATACTTTAAATTGTCTATTTAATTTCAAGTTGGAATCGATTTGAGGGTCTAGAGGATAACTAATTAGCATTTTTTTCTGGGTAGAAGGCCCAGGTGATTCATGTTGCCATGGAAATAGGTTTTGAGAGGAGAAGAGTCCATAGCGAGCCATTGTAGTATTGGCTTACAGGTTTATCAAGATATCTCTGAAACCTGTCAGGCAGGTCAGTCTACAAGAATCTGCGAGAGAGTGCGGAAAGATAAAGGCAGACAATCTCTTGTTCAGTAGGCAGAATGTGGGTGGGAGCTCACATTCAAATTGAAGAGACCAGGTTTGTGAGGATTTAAACTAAGCTGGAAGATTCACTTAGCTTTGGATAGAGGGAGGAATCTCCATCCAGGGTAACCCTCACTGTGAAAGTCAGTTCAGGGATTAGAAGTCACTTGGCTGGAAAAGGGAGCAAACCATTGAGAGCTGAGAATAGCTTTGGACTGGTTGCTGGACATAGTAAAGTATAACTTTGGAAAGGGATTTTGGGTTGTTTTAGAAGTTAAATGGGGAAAAACTTTTCTGTAGTTTAGAGTACAAGTTGCTTAGTGAAATAGTGTTTAGTCAGTGTTGTTTTTAGTTTAGTTGTCATGATACAAGTCTTAAAACTTGAAATCTTGTCATGTGATCCTTCTAGTCACTCTCGGAAATTTAGGCATCGTTTTGAAAGTTGTCAGTCTCTATGGGGATCATAATGCTATCCATAATTTCCCCTAGCTCCACAACCTTCTGAGGTATCTGCAGATCTCTAATTCTGGCCTCTTGAACATCCCCAGTGTTAATTGCTTCTCCACTGGTTAGCATGCCTTCAGCAGCCGAGGTCCTAAGCTTCAAAATTCCTACATTAAACCTCTCTGCCCTTCAACCTCTCTTTCCTCCTTCAGATAGCTTCTTAAATCCCCAATTATGTCATATTTCTTGACTTTAATTCTGCATTTATTATCCAATCCAATATAATCAACCTTTTCTAACTTTTATTGTCATAAAAAAATTCAGATTTTTAAAGAGTTTACTTAATTTTCTTTTTTCCAGCTGGCCTGGACTCCATGTTTGGGAGGCGTGGATAAGTTTTTAAATCGGGGCTTCTTAATTTGACTTTTCAGCTAACTGAAAGCCCAGGATCGTTTCAAGCCACATGTCAATCAAAACTGCTGACCCTAAAAACTGGACCAAGTCAAACTGGAAGAGCAAAAAATCTGGCTCAGTGTCAGCTCAAGGTTCTTTCCAAATGTTTCCACGCTGTCATTGGAACAAATGTGACTGAAGCCAAACTTCAGCCCAGCTGAAAATCAGGAAGGCCTCAATTCTGAGAAACTAGCTTTAGAAAGTTGTCATTTGGCAGCTTTTTAAACCACAGAACACACATGGGTAAATGTATTTGTCAGTGGCCTGAGCAATTTGTTGTTGCTCAACATTGCTAAGAATCGAGGACTTGCATTGACTTGAGGATTTGTTAAGCAAAATTGCAGCAGCTGGGCTGCAAATTGCCTCTTTTTAAAGTGTAAGCATGAATGCAATGTTGCCCCACTCCCCTGCACCAGGGTGGTGTGCCCTGCTGATCACATAATTGATGAGCTTCAGCAGTGGCAACAGGTGTTGAGTGAGTCTGGTGCTCTTTACACCACCTTGCCCAGCCCACCCAGCTCAATCCGGGGCCAATTTTGAGCTTGGCTGAGGTTTGTTTGAGTTGTGTCATTTTTGTTCCAGTTAAGATGTGGCGACCTTGGAAAGAAGCTTGAGCTGAAACGGCTTTTTGCACTTTTTTTTCCCCCCCAATTTGACCAGATAGGATTTCGGGTCAGCAGCTTTGATTGATTAGCAGCTCAAAACAAGTGGAATTTCCATTCTGTTCATTACTGATAACATTAATTTCCAGGGTGTGTTCCATTATGTCATGCTGTATTTCCTTTGGTTCTTCACTGCTGAAGAAGCCATTAGACATGTTGATTTGACAAATGCGGCAGGGGAAAGAAAATCTCAGGGTAGATTTTTCAGACAAGTACTTCTGCTGCCTAGCCTGTGTCGTGGCTCTGCTAATTTTCCATCCAGTAAAGCCATAAAATAGGCTATTGTCTACACATAAAACACTGATAACTTTTAATAGCTAATTTGTAAAGTCTATTCGATATCTTTTTTTTCCCCAAAAAGGTGTGTTCTGAGTGGACTGAAGTACCTTTGTTTCTGCAAAGGAGATATCTAGATTTATATTCTGAGCACCACTTGATGTAAACCATAAGGGTTGGACAAGGGGGCAAGATGGTGAGACGAAAGGTTAGGACCGATTTTAGGAAGCTCTTCTTTTAAAGTGACCCAACACTTGGCATGGAATTCGGTGTTGCACTGGGAGTAAAATGTCTAATTATTCAAGAGAAAGATGTAGGCATGATGAAGGTGGAGCAGTGGTTCTGGGCTGCAGAGAATTGACGGATTTACTAGATTGATGAGGTAAGTTGGGTCAAACGGCCTTCTGCTTCTCTGTCCATCTTCTGATTTTAGAAAGAGTTAATTACTTGTGTTGACAGTTTTTTTGGAGGTTCTTTCAATCAGTTGCTGTAACTTTGGCAAAAGGTCAATGGAAATTCTTGTGGTTTCTGTAAATTAGGATAATTCTCTCAAAGAATTTCCCAACTATTTTAGTTGACATGCTACCGGTACTTTTGATAAGTTTAAGAATTATTCATTGCACAGTTTTCTGATAGGATGGAGTTCCAAATAATAAATGTTTCCAATTGTGTGAAATGCAATAAGTGGCTTTAGGAAACCAGTCAAAATGGCCAGTTTACTTTGACATTGGGCTGTGCTTTCCTGCCCACTTATAGTCAATGGATGGAAGATCTTGATATCACAGGTCAACTTTCAGAATGGGGCATGAAAGCAACACTTCCTTTTGGAAATCAATTGTTTCATTTGTCTTTTGAAATAATGAAGTGTAGCTGAGGACATCTGGGAATAATTATTTGGTTCAAGTTCATTTGAACAAATGTCTTAATGGTGGATGGATTCTCAGGATTTCTGGCTATTCTTTTGAGTACCAGGCAACCATAAACAGTTGGTAGTACATGTTGGTCTTTTATCGGATTTTGAATAGCCTTCATCACTGGTTCGGTAGTTTTGGTCTCCTTAATTGAAAAAGGATATAGTTGCATTGGAAACAGTATAGAGAAGGTTCACATGACTCATTCCTGGGATGAAGGATTTATTCTATGAAGAAAGGTTGAACAGGTTGGGCTGATATCCATTGGAATCTAGAAGAATGAGAGGTGATCTTATTGAAACATAGAAGACGCTGAGGGGACTTGACAGGGTAGATACTGGGAGGATGTTTCCACTCATGGGGGAGACTAGGACTAGGAGTCACAGTTTAAGAATAAGAGGTCTCCCTTTTAAGACTGAGGTGAAGAGAGTTGTTAGTATGTGGAATTTTCTTCCCCAAAGAGCAGTGGAGGCTGGATCATTGAATTTACTCAAGGCAGAGTTAGATAAATTTTTGATAGACATGGGAAATAAGGGTTGTGGGGGGCAGACAGGAAAGTGGAGCTGAGACCACAACGAGATCAGCCATGATCTTATTAAATGGCAGAGCAGACTCGAAGGGCCATATGGCCTGCTTCTGCTCCTATAACATATAAGTGATGCTGCAATAAAAGAGTTGCAGCTTGGAGAACTTGAGCTGGTCATAGAAGTAAGTAATATTTTTAAGAAGTGTTTTTGTATGCTTTCTCTATTCATTGTCAAAGAAAATAAAATTCAGATGTAAAATGGGCTGCTGACTAACTTGCTGACACCGAACTTACATCATTGCACCTATTCAAGATGTACCTTATTGTCTTGGAACAGCAATAGATAAAACAACAATGGATAGTACTGTGGAATAATAGAGCATGAGCTTATACTCTCAGTTCCTCGAACATCACTTGAATTTCCAGTCTCAGTCATGTCCTTGAGTGTGAACACTGTATGCAGCTCAAGCCTTCCCCACTTGAGAAGCACTGGAAATTATGTATCCTCTCATGGCTGTTTGAGGCCTGGAGCAGTTCCCTCACCCGATAACTTTGGGAAACTTGCAAAATGGATGAAAATAGCTCACGTTCTTTGAAGAAAGATTTTGGATTTGGCACTTTTTTTAAAAATAGGAAGTTTCAAGTAGCTTTAGTGTGTCAAGAGTAGAGCTGTATTATCCGAATATATGTTATGTTAATGTGTTATTTTTGCACATTATCTATATTGCTTTATTTTTTGTTGAACACAGGAATGCATTCGCTGATGTAGGGGTCTCTGAACCAACTGTCCAGTACAGAGTGAAGAAAACCTACTTACGTAGAGCAGTTGAGGTTACACGTAAGCTATATTATCCATTGGTTCTCTAAATTAAAAAGAGTATAATGGTAGAAATTAAGATTTTTGAAGGTCAAACACACTCAATCTATATTCTTCTGGTCACAATCTTTATGTAGGAATTAACACATTCAGAGTAAGTAGGTTAAAATCTAACAATAGCACACATGGAAATGTAGCACAAGCATATTAAACATTCATATTTGATCTTGGAGATCAGAATTTCTACCCTGAAATACAAAAATCCTTTAACGATCACGCATTATTGAAAGAAACAACAGTATTGGCAGAAAGCAGGCTGCAGTTAACCGTATGAAAATGCCTGTAAGGGATGGTTGAGTCATTTGTTTGCACAGCGCTGCTGACTGTGGATGTGTTTTCTTAACAACAAAGGGGTCATTTTGTCCTGACTCACCCAGCAGCGAACTGATAGGATCAGATCGACCACTTAGATAATCGCAAAATACTGCGGATGCTGGAAATCTGAAACAAAAACAAAAATACCTGGAAAAACTCAGCAGGTCTGACAGCATCTGCAGAGAGGAATACAGTTGACGTTTCGAGTCCGTATGACTCTTCATCAGAACTAAGGAAACAGAGAAATGAAGTGAAATATAAGCTGGTAGAGGGGGGTGGTACAGGTAGAGCTAAGATAGGGGGCCAGTGATAGGTGGAGTTAAAGAATAGATTGCCGAAGATGTCATAGACAAAAGGACAAAGGGATGTTGACCCGCCCTCTCCTGATGCTATGGCAGCAGCACTCTGGTATCTAGGCTAAGTGGCAACATTTCAACAGTGAGCGCCTTGGCAGTGACTGTGTGTTTGTGGTTCCAGCTATTGCTGTTAGCTTCTTGCATACAATCACATGGATGTTCTAACTCTTCCTGACAGTTTTTTCTCTCCCCCCCCCCCCCCCCCCTTCTCTCATCATATAGCCAAGATCTAATTAGATTGTTCCTCTATTCATGTCTGTTGGAGGTGAACTAACTAACTAACCAGACACTGAAACAGGAGATTTCCCCAGAGGCTCTGAATTTACCATTGCATCAACAGGGTAGTGCAGTGATTTACTTGGAACATTTCATTTTTAAATCAGAAAGCAGAGCAGAATAGTATAGAAACAATACTGTCAGAATTTCGAAAAGGAATGTTGATGTGTGAATTATTAAAGGGAGCAGGAGAGTGAAGTTAGAATAAGTGGCTCACATGGAAAACCACCAGCACAGACTTGTTTCAATACTGTGAAATGGTGCGATTTCATGAATTGATTTTTAATTCTTCACTTTTTCTTCTCACAGTAGATAGTTTAGGAATCAGTGAGGAGCTGAAAGAGAAGCTGCAGGATGTAATGACTGACAGGAATCTATTGACTCTGGGTAAAGTTCTGGGAGAAGGTAAGGTCATGAACTGAAGCTTGCAAATCCCAGCCTCCTATAAATGATATGTGAACATGAGAGCAGGATGTGAGTCCATTCTAAGATGTGGGCTCTTTCCCTCCCCTCCAGAGTTTTAGACATTACCTTGTGCATTTAACTCCTGTTGTCTTATTGCCATTCTTCTGTTTTGTGGCAGTAGTTAGCTACGTTGTCAGCTTCGCAACACATACGCCTATATTAACCTGCTTTGTGTAACTGTTGCATCAACTACTGTTTGCTATTCTTGTACTCCTGTGATATTGTTGTCAGATTTTTATTCCATAATGCTTCAAATAATTAAACTGACAATACCATACTGGGAGAAATAGGCTTTGAACAACTTGTTAAAAGATGAGCTGAAGTAGAAAAATCAGTATTAGCTTCTATTCCCTTTTGATTAAAATCTGTTTTTAAAAAATCTGTAGAAACCCAAACCTGGATATTTTTGATTAAGAAAGTGATGCAAAAATGAAAGTTGCAAGATTAAGGTTCATTAAAGTGTATCTCATTTCCAAGAATGGGAATGAATTATAGCCATTGTTGGAAATATGGTAATAGGAAGGGCTGGATTAGTTTGATTACTCTGGATATTCGCAGAAATCTCCTAACTTTCAAGTCATATAGGGTAGGCTAAGACAGACACAAACTGTGCCACTTGTGAAGGGTGAGCCTATCAAAAAACAAAACCATGGAACTCTTCTGCAGAAAAGATTAGTGGCATTGTTGGTACTGGGGAGATAAAAGTATTGCACTAAGTTTATAGTTCAACAAGTTAAACTACTTAATATTACTATAGGTAACACTTGAGAGATGAGCCTAATTAGTTAAACACAATAAAGATGGCAGGGCAGGTGATGTGTTGCAGCTGCAGCATGTGGGAGCTGGTGGACACCAGTGTGATCCACGACAAACAAATCTGCGCTAAGTGCCAGCATCTCGAGAATCTTTGGCTCAAGAGTTAATGAGCTGGAGTCTGAGCTTTGAACACTGTGATGAAACGGTGATGGGGAAAGTTGCCTGGATGCTTTGTTCCAGGAGGCAGTCACACTGCTTGGGCTAAGTACTTCTGATTTGGTTTGTGGCCAGGGACAGGAGGGTGTGACTGTGAGTGAGGCAGATGTGAGGATCCAGAAGTTAGCAATGAAGGATCCTCAGCCCTTGCAATTGTCCAGCAGATTTGAGGTTCTTGTAGCTTGTTTGGACGAGAACTGGCAGACTGCAAGTTGGATGAGCAAACTGACCACGGCACTGTGGTACAGGGAGCCATTCAAGTGGGGACAGTAAAAAGGAATGTAGTCGTAGTAAGAGACAGTATAGTTAGTGGGATAGGTACTGTCCTCTATAGCTGAGAGCATGAGCCTCAAAGGCTGTGTAGCCTAGCCGGTGCCAGGTTTAAGGTCATCTCCAGGCTGGAGAGGATCTTGGAGTGGGAGGTGCGCCATGACTTAGCTGGACTAAGAAAGATGTTTTGCTGAGGGAGCATGAGCAGCTGAGCACTAAATTTATAAAGCAGAACCACAAAGGTGGTAATTTCTAGATTATTACCTGAGCCACAAGCAAATTCACATAGAGTAATTAAGATTAGAGAGTTGAATGCACGGCTCAAAGATTAATGTGGGGGAAATGGGTTTCAGTTCATGGGGCATTGGTACCAGTACTGGGGAAACAGAGGGCTGTACTGTTGGGATGGTCTTCATCCGGACTGTGCTTGGACCAATGTCCTGACAAGTCGTATAACTAGGGCTGTGGAGAGACAGAGAGCTTTAAGCTAAATAATAGGGCGGTGGGGGAGGGTTTTGATGAGGGGAGATTTGGAAAGTTCAAGAGAAAGGGCAAGGCAATAGTGTAGGGTAGTGGTGAAGGTGATGATAACCAGAGAGTTGTGGATGCACCATCATTGAATATATTTAAGGCTGAGATAGACAGAATTTTGATGTCTCCGGGAATTGAGGAATATGAAGAGTAGGCAGGAAAGTGGAGTTGAAGTCCAAGATCAACCATGATCATATTGCTTGGTGGAGCAAGCTTGACGGGCTGTATGGTCTGCTCCTATTTCTTATGTTGGAGCAGAATCAAAAGAGCTTTGCTCTTCCACTAGGGATACTTGATGATGTGAATAGCTGACAAGTGTTTTTTAAAGTATTGCATTTGCAGAATAGCTCTTGATCAGGGGAGAATTTACCAATAAATTAGTTTGGACAATGAATTAGTTCCCAATGGCACTGTGGGTTATCTACACCACGTGGACTGCAGTGGTTCAAGAAGATGGCTCTCCACCACCTTCTCAAGGGCAATTAGGGATGGGCAATAAATGCTGGCCCAGCCAGTGATGCCCACATCCTGTGAAAGAATAAAAAAGGGACGGGGTGTGTGGGGGCAAAGTGAGGAAACATATTGCCTAGTATTGCTGCAGCTGTCAGACTGGAAAATGTAATTCCATCAGTCTGGGTAATTTCAAATCCAGATCACAGAGTTAACAGGGCAGTTTTAACCAATAAGTCCTCACACAGGCCATGTACAAATCAGCCCCTTTTAAGTTGCTGCACATACATGGGTGAGCAAAAAAATGTAAATGGGCCGTGCACTAAAATAAGTCACCCGTGTACTCCAAAACAAAGTTAGAGGGAACATTGGTTCTAACCCATGAAACTACCCAGTCACTTAGTTGAAGTTGTACAGATAACACACGCAAGGACCTGTGACTCACTTTAAGTGGCTGATAATATAGCTTTATTAACAGGGCCAAAACCAACACTGTGGGTTATCTTTTACTCTTGACTAGTTTTGCTGACATTAGGAAACAATGTGAGTTGTTTTAAATTCTGGATGTAGAAACCCAATAGCTAACTGATCTTTATATTCCATTTTCTTACAGGGGAATTTGGTTCTGTAATGGAGGGACACCTTAAACAGGCTGATGGCACCAGTCAAAAAGTAGCTGTTAAAACCATGAAATGTAAGGATACCACGGATGCAATAAATAATGGAAAATAAAGCGAGAACCTGTATTTATATGTAATGCTTGTCTTGCCTCTAACATAGACTGGCAATAAACAATTTATAGAGAGAACATTTAAAAGAAAAATTAATAGACATGGAGCCATGTTGGAACAGTTAAGAGATGACCAAAAACTTTGATGAAACGATAGTTTTGAGAGGCTTTTGAAAGTGAACTGTGGTGGTGGGTTTAGAGAAGTTCAGAAAGAGGAACCACACTGGCTGGGGGGCTTTCTACCAGTGGTGGGGTGATGGAAGGCCGGTTGACATTCAGTTGACAGCCATTTGACATTCTACCAATCTGATAGTCGCATGGTACAACTGTAATGGAATTGTTGACCAATCCTAGCAGTTGAAATCTGTCAGTTAGTTGACAACAGACCGAGATATGAGGTACGGAAAACTCCATTGATGGTGAGCTTTGGGATGGACAAAAGTTTAAAGTCAGATGACTGAAGGGAGCTAACATAAGACTTGGAAAGTGGCAAAGCTAGATTAATATGAGGTTACTGAGGATTTCAAAGTGATACATTTTTAATTCAATGAATTGGGCCAGGAGCTAGTGTGGGTCAGCAATGAAGAGCTTGTTGAGTGAGAGGAGCTTGGTGTGGGACAGGATATTGGCAGCTGAGGCTTGTGGGAGAGGATGAGACCTGCAAGAAGGAAATTGGAGAAATGGACTTTACATGGTTAAGAGTTACAAGCATGGTTAAGAGTTTTGATGTGGTTAAGAGTATGGTAGGGGTGAGTACTGTCAATGTTGCAGCCCTGGTAGTAAGCAGCCTTGGTGATTCATAGGATGTGGGGTTTGAAACATAACTGTGGGTCAAAATTAACACACCAAGGTTTTGCACAGCCTGAAGAAATGGCAAGAGAGGGGTATTGAAACAGTAATAAGAGAATGGAGTTCATGGCTGGGGCCAAAAACAATGGCTTTTAATCTTCACATTGTTCAGTTGAAGGAAGTTTGCATTCATCATAACAGGCAGTCTGACAGCACAGAGGTGGTCCCATGGGTCAACAGAAATGTGTGATGTCAGCACCCATATGAAAGTTGACCCCATGCCTGTACATGATGTTAATAAGCAGCAACATATTGACGAAGAGAACAGTCAAGGATAGATGGTTAAGGAACTTTGGAGCTGAGTGCAAGATGGAAAGAAGCCTTTTCTGGCTGTATTGGAATAGGTGGAGTGGAACATGCAAAGGCAGTTTGATGGAATTAGACAGCAGATGAGAGGTTGCATTGACCACTGCGTTAAAAGCTGTGCAGAGGACAAAGATGGATAACTCACTTAGTTGCAATTAGAATATTTCCACGGCAGTCTTGTTGCTGTGAGCAGGGTTGAAAATGGGCAGAAGTCAGGCAGATAGGATTTGAATAGGAATTTGAAGAGACATGGGCACAGAGCTGGGAAATGATGAAATGTTCAAGGACTTCAGAGGTGCAGGCAGCTGCATTGTTGATGTCAATTATGAAGCTAATGAAATCTGAGCTTTATCCTGTCTCTCATTGTGCAATAAAGAATTTTTAAGTAAATTGAAAAGAAAAGAAATAGGAACAGGAAGAGGCTGCATGATCCCTCAAGCCTTTCAATAAAATCATTACTGATCTATCTGACCTATACCTTCCTGCACTATCCCCATTTCTCTTAATTTCATTAGCACCCAAAAATCTGTTGACCTCTGACTTGAATGTACTCAACGACTAAGCGTCCAGAGCTCTCTGGGATGGAGAATACCAAAGGTTCACAACCCTTTGAGTGAAGAAATTTCACCTCATCTCTGTCCTAAATGTCTGAACCCTTATCACAGAATCACAGTGCAGAAGAGGGCCATCGGCCCGTCGAGTCTGCACCGACACGTGAGAAACACCTGACCTACCTACCTAATCCCATTTACCAGCACTTGGCCCATAGCTTTGAATGTTATGACGTGCCAGGTGCTCATCCAGGTACTTTTTAAAGGATGTGAGGCAACCCACCTTCACCACCCTCCCAGGCAGTGCATTCCAGACCGTCACCAACCAGTGGCCCCTAGTTCGTGATTCCCCAACCAGGGGAAAAGTCCTCCCAGCATCGGTCCTGTCAATTCCCTGAAGAATTTTATATGTTTCAATACAATCACCTCTCGTTCTTCTGAACTCGAGAAATCAGGCCTCAGTCTCTCTTCCTTGGACAATCCCCTCATTCCAGGAATCAGTCTAGTGAAAAAAGTACAACAAATTATTTTGTAATGTGGTCACTGCTGCTACACGTCTGACCAGTTATTTTGTGCACTGTGAGGTCGTACAAAATACAATGTGAGGATTGACCAGCTTTTACACTTTAATTGAGGGTGGGATGTTAGCCCAGACATTGGGAGCACTCCTTACTCTTAATGCCTGGATAATGTAACAAAGAGAAGAGCTTCAGTTGATGTGTTACTTTAAAGAATGGCTCCTCAGAAATGCAGTATTCCCTTGGTACTGTGCTGAAATATCAGCCCTGATATTATAATCGTGAATGCACAGCCTTGTAACTCAAGTTGACAAAACAATTGACTGAACCCAACTGAATTTTTAGACTTAATTTGTTGTTCTACACATTGAACCCAATCCAAGAATTTTATTGTTTTTACAGTATCATTGTGACTGTTCTGAAAGAGAAATGATAATTGACTTTGGAAATAAAATCATCCTGTTTTTGTTCTAGTGGATAACTTCTCACAAAGGGAGATTGAAGAGTTCCTTAGTGAAGCAGCATGCATGAAAGATTTTGATCATCCAAATGTCATTAAATTGTTAGGTATGGTACACATCCTTTAATACATATCCATGTTGTGTAATGGTCATATAATGTAAAGATTGTAAATCAGGAGCAAACTTATTGCATTTCATAAGGCAGGTGTTAGTTTGGAATGGAGTACCTCTGTTGCTGGCTCCTTGCCCAAGTGAGCATTGGTAGTGATCATGTATAAGCCTTATTGTTCAGCATCAGCAGACTTTTTCGACTGTGGGAGCTTCACAACTGAGTCCAACGCAGGATTTTCGCCCTGATATGAGGGTGAGAATGGAGGCGGGCAGACTCTTAATTTCACACCCCCAGCCCATGTGCGCTTTGCCAGCACCAACAGCCCCTGAGCCCCTGGGAGATGGGGAGGGGGAGGTGGTGGCAGCAAAAGCAGGGGGATGGCTCTCAGTGGGCCCCCTTCCCAATGCCAGGACTCGATCAAGCACCGAGTACCTTTGATCGAGGGACCACACCCAACACCGCCCCCGCTCACCCCCCTGAGAAGCCCACACACAACTCTGAAGGGACCTGCTTGTTGTGCTCTCCACATGGTGAACCCCCCCGCGACAGAGTTAGTTCCAGCAGCGGCAGGATGAGGCCCCTAAGTGGGCATTAATTGCCCACTGAAGGGCCTCAATTTGCAGAGGGGTGGAAAGGCCGTCCATGGGCTTTCCCACCCCGGACTTAATCAGGATGGAGGCAGGATGGTGCCAGGCACCCCACCTGCCACACTCCCTCCCTGATTAAATGCCCCTCCTTCCACCGGGCAGAGGGCATAAGATTCTGCGCTATAAATTCTTTCTTTATTACTCCAGACCAGAAAGGCGTACTTGATGGTTGAAATTTTCCTATTGTCTTACACAGTTGTCCTCTTCCTATAATTATGGTAAATACTTGAATTATGTTACCCTTGTAATTGTACACCATGTTAATAACCTGAAAATGAAGGCGCTGCAAAGTTTTTGCAGAAATATGTGGAAGCGAAAAGAATGCTGGATTACAGATTCATTAAAGTTTAGTGAATGGATGGTGGCAGGGGGGGCGTGTATAAAACAAATTGAGGCAGAGATGGGTGGAGATGAGTTTGAAATAAGTGAGGAACAATAAGTAGATTTGACTGTGCTTTTATTTAGGTGTCTGCTTGGAACTGAGCTCCGGGGAACTGATTGCAAAACCTATGGTCATTCTGCCCTTCATGAAATATGGTGACTTGCACAGCTTCCTACTATGCTCAAGGCATGAAGAAAATGCTGAAGTAAGCAAGGAAGTAGATAGAAAAATAAGTTGTTGTCAGCTACACTGTTTACATGAAGCTCTTGTGTTAATTAAACCACAGTTTTTAGCTGGTTCCTGAATAGGTCCATTGTGCCACTTGGAAGGCAGCGAGATAGTCCATAAATCTCATTTATGTTATTTCCAGGAAATTTTCTGTGCGCTGATTGTTCAAGCTACTGTCTGCTTTATATAGTAAATAAGCTGAGTCAGGGCATGATGAAGAAGTATAAATGGCCAGTAGAAGAGACGGGGTTGATTTGAGGTTTTCTTATTCAGTACATTCTTATACTCCATGTATAAACTAATTATCCTCGCTCATTATTGCTTGTAGCATTCTGAAGGAATCTTGGACAAAATGGCTTCAGGCTTTTTCATACAAATGTTCTCACTGACATATCTTCATTGCTTTTTTTCCTCTCTGCCTCTGTACCAAGTGACTTCTTATCCTCGGTGATTCAACCTCTATCTCAATTCATCACACTCTCTCTTCTCTGAGTTTACTGCCCTCGTATTCTCCCTTAATTTTTCCTCTTTGTAAACTCCCCAACCCATATTCAAGGCCGCCCCCTTGACCTGGCCATCTCATGTGACCTCTCTGTTTCCATCATATCAATCACAGATAAAGCCATCTCTAATCATTTCTTTATATGACTGCACCTACATCCCCTTTCCCCCTCTAAATCTAATTTCCTTCTCTATCTGCATGAGACAAACTCTCACACAATTCACTTACAACTGCACTTTCAAAATCCCAACTGTCTAGCTTTTGGCCTTCTGTTCATCACGACGTTTCTACAGCCACAGATCTGCTCAACCACCACCCTTACCTCTACCTTTGATGGTCTTGTCACCATTAAAACTATTACTCTCTCTCACCCTGACCGTTACAGTCCTTATTTGCATTCCCTTATGTCCAAGGGATGTAGGTTTGAATGGATATGACTGATTCACCTCTGAATCTGGTTGGACCACATAAAGCTTTATTAGGTCCTGCTCACTATTCCAGGGTCATCCTGGAAAGCAAAGATAATCCCTGGCTTCTTTTCTCTCAGCAAATTGCCTTGTTTAAACCCCCCTCCCCTGTATCACTTCCTACAGTTAAGTTTGAGGAACCCATGGAGTTCTTTGTCATTAATTGAGATGAGTTGCCTCTGCCACTTCCCTTCCTTCCCCTAGCCCATCAAATCATACTTCCTGGCCCCCTATCTTTGCCCTGAACATGCGTCTTTCTCTAGTTTTTTTTCCTCTCTGCCTTTGTGCCCTCTCTGAGCTCATCTTATCCATGAGACCCAGCTTCTGCTCCCTTGACCCTATTCCCACTAAACTGCTGACCAACCAGATTCCCTTTCAGATTTCCATATTACCTGATATTGTTCATGGTTCACTTTCCTCAGCGTTTGTCCCCCTCTCCTTCAAATTTGCTGTCGTCACCCGTCTCCTCAAAAAATCAAGCCTTGCAACAAGCCTCAGCCCTTGCAAACTGCCACCACATCTCCAACCTTTCTTTCCTCTCCAAAGTCTTTGAATATCTTTGAATACATTCAAATGAGTACAGAATCTGTACTCGTATACAGGATCTCCATGTTGAATCCCTTCAATCAGGAGTCACTTGCAATGACTTTGTTTCTCCTCCTGCAGTGTTACGTATGGTGTTCCCCATAATCATCCAAGATATCTTTGCCCCTCAAGCTTTGGAGCATTGAGCATCCCTAAGTTTAATTGCTTCACCTTTTGGTGGCTGTATCTTCAGTTGCTGAGACTCTAAGATCTTGAATTGCCACCTTAAACCTCTCCACTTCTCACCCTCTCTTTCCTCCATCAAGGTGCTCCTTAAAACCTGCCTATTTGACCAAGCTTTTAGTGGTCTATGTTAATATCTCCTTAAATTGCACTGTGTTGAATTTTTGTTTTATGACACTTCTGCAAAAGCATTTTGGGGTATTTTTGTTAAAATCACTACATAAATACGTTGTTGTTGTAAACTATTTGGTATAACATTTGTTTTCCAGTATTTTCCACAGCAGACATTACTGAAATTCATGATCGACATTGCTAATGGAATGGAATACCTCAGTAACAGGAATTTTCTACACCGGGATCTAGCAGCCAGAAACTGCATGTGAGTGAAGTTATAAAGCAGGATATGTCGGATGAATACGTGGCTGAAGCGATGGTATGAGGGGGAGGGTTTCAGATTCCTGGGACATTGGGACCAGTTCTGGGGGAGGTGGGACCAGTACAAACTGGATGGGTTACACCTGGGCAGGACCAGGACTGATGTCCCAGGGGGAATATTTGCTAGAGTAGTTGGGGAAGGTTTAAACTAAAATGGCAGGGGGATGGGAACCTATGCAAGGAGTCAGAGGAGGGGGAATCAAGGACAAGAACAAAAGACAGAAAGGGGAATAAGAAAAGTGATAGTCAGAGAAATCAAGGGCAAGAATCAAACAGGGCCTCAGTGAAAAATAGTGGGAACGGGACAAATAATGTTAAAAAGACAAGCCTTAAGGCTTTGTGCCTTAACGCGAGGAGCATTTGCAATAAAATGGATGAATTAACCACGCAAATAGATGTAAACAGGTATGATATAGTCGGGATTACAGAGACATGGCTGTAGGGTGACCAGGGATGGGAACTAAACATCCAGAGGTATTCAGTATTTAGAAAGGACAGACAAAAAGGAAAAGGTGGTTGAGTTGCATTGCTGGTTAAAGAGGAAATTAACGCAATAGTGAGGAAAGATATTAGCTCCAACGATGTGGAATCTGTATGGGTAGAGCTGAGAAACATGAAGGGGCAAAAAACGTTAGTGGGGGTTGTATATAGACTCCCAAACTGTAGTGGTGATGTTGGGAATGGCATTAAACAGGAAACTAGAGACGCATGTAATAAAGGAACATCTGTAATTATGGGTGACTTTAATATGCATATAGATTGGGCAAATCAAATTAGTAACAATACCGCAGAGGAGGAATTCCTGGAGTGTATACGGGATGTTTTTCTGGACCAATATGTTGAGGAAATAGCTAGAGAACAGGCCATCCTAGTCTGAGTATTGTGTAATGAGAAAGGAATAATTGGCAGTCTAGTTGTGCGAGGCCCCTTGGGGATGAGCGACCATAATATGATAGAATTATTCATCAAGATGGAAAGTGATGTAGTTGATTCTGAGACTTGGGTCCTGAATCTTAATAAAGAAAACTACAATGGTATGAGGCGTGAGTTGGCTATGATGGATTGAGAAACGTTACTTAAAGGGATGATGGTGGATAGGCAAACCTTCAAAGAGCGCATGGGTGACCTGCAACAATTGTTTATTCCTGCCTGGTGCCAAAGTAAAACAGGAAAGGTGGCCAAACTATGGCTTACAAGGGAAATTAGAGATAGTATTAGATGCAAGGAAGAGGCATACAAAATGGCTAAAAAAGAAACAACAGACCTGAGGATTGGGAGCACTTTAGAATTCAGCAAAGGAGGACCAAGGGATTGATTAAGAAGGGGAAAATAGAGTATGAGAGTAAGCTTGCAGGGAACATAAAAACTGACTGTAAAAGTTTCTATAGGTATGTGAAGAGAAAAAGATTGGTGAAGACAAATGTAGGTCCCTTACAGACAGAAGCAGAGGAATTTATAATGGGGAACAAAGAAATGGCTGACCAACTAAATACATATTTTGGTTCTGTCTTCACAAAGGAGGACACAAATAACATACCAGAAATGTTGGGGAACACAGGGTTTAGTGAGAGGGAGGAACTGAAAGAAATCAGTATTAGTAGGGAAATGGTGTTGGGGAAATTGAGGGGATTGAAGGCCAATAAATCCCCAGGGCCTGATAATCTACATCCCAGAGTACTTAAGGAAGTAGCCCTAGAAATAGTGGATGCATTGGTGGTCATCTTCCGAGATTCTATAGACACTGGAACAGTTCCTACAGATTGGAAAGTAGCTAATGTAACCCCACTATTTAAAAAGGGAGGTAGAGACAAAACAGGGAATTATAGACCAGTCAGCCTGACGTTGGTAGTGGGGAAAATTCTAGAGTCCAATATAATAGATTTAATAGCTGAGCACTTGGAAAACAGTGGCAGGATCGGACAGAGTCAGCATGGATTTAGGAAAGGGAAAACATGCTTGACAAATCTACTGGAATTTTTCGAGGATGTAACTAGTAGAGTTGATGAGGGGGAACCAGTGGATGTGGTTTATTTGGACTTTCAGAAGGCTTTCGACAAAGTCCCACATAAGAGATTAGCATGTAAAATTAAAGCACATGGGATTGGCGGTAGTGTATTGAGTGGTTAGAAAACTGGTTGGCAGACAGGAAACAAAGAGTAGGAATAAACGGGTCTTTTTCCGAATGGCAGGCAGTGACTAGTGGGGTACCGCAGGGATCGGTGCTGGGACCCCAGCTATTCACAATATATATTAATGACTTAGATGAGGGAACTAAATGTAGTTTCTCCAAATTTGCAGATGACACAAAGCTGGGTGGGAAGATGAGCTGTGAGCAGATGCAGAGATGCTTCAGTGTGATTTGGTCAAGCTGAGTGAGTGGTCAAATGCATGGTAGATGCAGTGCAATGTGATAAATGTGAGGTTATCCACTTTGCTAGCAAAAACAGGAAGGCAGATTATTATCTGAATGGTTATAAATTGAGAGAAGGGAAGTGCAACGAGACCTGGGTGTCCTCATACACCAGTCGCTGAAGGTAAGCATGCAGGTGCAGCAGGCAGTAAAGAAGGCAAATAGTATGTTGGCCTTCATAGTGAGAGGATTCGAGTACAGGAGCAAGGATGTCTTGCTGCAATTATACAGGGCCTTCGTGAGACCACACCTGGAATATTGTGTGCAGTTTTGGTCTCCTTATCTGAGGAAGGATGTTCTTGCTATAGTGCAGCGAAGGTTTACCAGACTGATCCCTGGGATGATGGGACTGACATATGAGGAGAGATTGAGTCGGTTAGGATTATATTCGCTGGAGTTCAGAAGAATGAGGGGGGATCTCATAGAAACCTATAAAATTCTAACAGGACTAAACAGGGTAGATGCAGGAAGGATGTTCCCGATGGTGGGGGAGTCCAGAACCAGGGGTCACAGTCTGAGGATACAGGGTAGACCATTTAGGACTGAGATGAGGAGAAATTTCTTCACCCAGAGAGTGGTGAGCCTGTGAAATTCTCTACCACAGAAAGTAGTTGAGGCCAAAACATTGTATGTTTTCAAGAAGGAGTTAGATATAGCTCTTGGGGCGAAAGGGGTCAAAGGGTATGGGGAGAAAGCGGGAGCGGGCTATTAAGTTGGATGATCAGCCATGATCATGATGAATGGAGGAGCAGGCTCGAAAGGCCGAATGGCCTACTCCTCCTACTTTCTATGTTTCTATGTAAATGTGTCTGTTTTTTTGTGTGTATATTACATATGTATGTCCCTTCATATTTTAATCTAAACTCTTGGACCAATTTTTATTTCTGTCTTTTGCATTCATTCATTCAGTGCTTTGTTTTTAATCTCCAAGTTCTATTTTGAAACAGTGATGTGCGCAGGGAAATCCAAGTGCCTGCTGCTCTTGCTTCTAGCCTTGAACCTTAAAATCTTTAAGCCCTCTCCAAATCCTTCACCAGCTCCTGAACTGTGACATTCTGTGAAAATGATTATCCTGCTTATTAACGCATATTGTTTTTATTCCATAACCCTATGCAGTTGCTGTTAAATTCCTGATAATCACATGACTGTTGCACCATGAGGCGTCATTTAACTGAACTAGCTTACATAAGCATTAGTACACATTCGGCATGTTGCCACAAAAGTGCTTTCAAGCCATTTGTTATGTAAAGGACCTAGTCCAACTGTACAAATTATAACTCAACAAACTTGCTAACTGAAGGGGAAACTTCAATATTATTTACTCAAGTTTTATTATTTTCCTCCTCCTATTTCCTTTCTTCTAGCTCCTTCCATCCAAGAATACAAGGCAATCAGACTATGTTACGGCATTTACATAGCACTTTTCACAACCCCTGGCTATCTCAAAGTACTTCACAAAGTATTTTTGAAGTACAGTCACTGGTGTAATGGAGGGAAAACAATGACGAATTTGGCACAGCAGGCTCCCATAAGTAATAGTGTGATATTTCCGAGATAATCTGTTTTCTGTGATGTTGATTAAGGGATAAATATTGGCCATAACACTAGGGTTAACAGCCCTGCTATTCTTCGAAAAAGTGCCATGGAATCTTCTGTGCTCACTAGAGAGGCCAGATGTCCTTGGTTTCACACCTCTTCTGAAAGATGGCATCATTGACAGCGCAGCACTCCTTCAGCTCTGTTAATTAAGGACAACATTAGTACTTCAGTGAAAGGCGACCCTGACTCGAAAGAGTAAGATATAGTATCAGCTTAGGTAGAGATAAGAAAGAGTAAAGGTAAGAGGTCACGTGTGGGAGTAGTTTCTAAGTCCCCTAACAGAAGTTACACGGTAGGACAGGGTATACAGGAAGAAATAAATGGGGCGTGTAAGAAAGGTACCACAATAATCCTGAGTGATTTTAATCTAAATAGAGATTTGGAAAATCAGATTGGCAAAGGAACGTGGATAATGAGTTCATAAAGTGTACTTGGGACAATTGCTTAGAACAGCACGTTCTGGAGCCAACCAGGGAGCAGGCAACTCTGGATCTGGTAATTGTTAGTATCTAATAGCTTATGTTGTTCTGCTGATGGATGTTAAATACCTAGTAGTTTAAGGTAATAAGGTGAACAGGTATTGGCTATTGATTAGTTAATTATACTCAAATGTGTATATAAAAAGAGTCAGCCAGCACTAAGGGGAGATTCAGTTGGAGTGGAAAGGTAAGCTCTGTGGTGAGCAATAAATAATCTCCACCAAAGCATCCTAAACTCAGTGTCTTCTTCACAGCCTGGCTTGAGAGATCCTCTGACGGTAATGAACAATGAGACAGGATTAAGCAATAACTTCATAGTAAAGGAGCCTCTAGGCAACAGTGATCATAACATGATAGAATTTCATGTTCAGTTTGAAAGAGAAGTGAGTGTCTAAGACTAGTGTTTTAAACCGGAATAAAGGTATTATAAGGGTATGAAAGCAGATCTAGCTAAAGTGAATTGAGAAACAAGGTTAAAAGGTAGGACAGTGGAGATGCAACGGCATACATCTAAGGAGATATTTAAGAACCCTTAGCAAAAGTCTATCACAATGAGAAAGAAAGACTTCGTTGAGAAGGATGCATCATCCATGGCTGAATAAGGCAGTTAAGGAGAGTAAAAAATTGAAATTAACACTTCACAAATCTGCAAAGATTAATGGTAGATCAGAAGATTGGCCAAATTTTAAGAACCAGCAAAGAATGACAAAAAAGAGAAAAAGTATGAAAGAAATGTAGCTAGTAATGTAAAAGCCGATCATAAGAGTATTTAAATAGAAAAAGAGTAACTAGAAGCTAGTGTTAGTCCTCCAGAGTTAGAGTCTGGGGAATTGATAATGGAAAACAAGGAAATGGCAGATGCGTTGAACAGGTATTTTGTGTATGTCTTCACTGTAGAAGATTTGGAAAACTTCCCAAAGATACTTGAAAATCAAGAGGTGAACAGGAGGGAGGAACTTAAAACAAGCACCTTCACTAGAGAAGAGATGCTGGAAAAACTATTAGACCTAAAGGCTGACATGCCCCCAGGACCAGATGGTCTGCGTCCTGGGGTTTTAAAGGAAGTGGCTGCAAAGATGATAGATGCAATGGTTATAATCTTCCAAAATTGCTTCAATTCTGGAAGGGTTCCAGTGGATTGGAAAATAGCTAGTGTAACGCCTTTATTCAAGAAAGGAGAGAGTCAGAAAGTTGAGACCACAACCAGATCAGTTATGATCTTATTGAATGACGGAGCAGACTCAAAGGGCTGAATGGCCTACTCCTGCTCAAAGTCCTATGTTTTTATGACACTGGAGTATCAGCTTTGATTTTTGTGCTTAAGTCCTAGAGTGGGACTTCAACAAAGAACCTGCAACACAGAAGGATGCGTACTACCAACTGAGCCACAGCTAATATCCAATAGCTAGAGCTACAATAGTTACTGCTTCATGGTCGTTTGTAAAGAATTCCTTGAGGGCTAATTTGTCCCCACAGCCTTCCGTCAGAATTTATATCCTACAGAACTGAGTTGATTAGCCAGTTTTAATTGATCCCATGCATGCCATAAACAAATAGCTCATATTTTTCTGTTCTGTAATGATTCAACAGGTTACGTACCGATATGACAGTATGTGTGGCAGACTTTGGCTTATCCAAGAAGATTTACAGTGGGGACTATTACAGACAGGGTCGGATTGCTAAGATGCCAGTCAAATGGATTGCTCTCGAGAGTCTTGCTGATCGAGTTTTCACGGTTAAAAGTGATGTGGTATGTTTCTAAAAAGTGTGTCTCATACATAAAATATATTAATAATGTCTTGTCTAATATGTGCTATATCACGCTCTTTAGATATATACTATGGCCCTAACCAAAGTCACAAATGGCATTCTCTGTGACTGTGATCTTTTTTGTTGTCGCAACTTGTTGGCAGCTATTGATATAACTGACCATATCATCCTCAACATCTTGCCTTTTGTTTCCCAGCTGGTCCTATGCTTACTTATCCAATTATAGCCAGAGGTTTTCTAGCATTTTTTTTACCCTGCACTGTCACCTCTCTTGATGCCAAAGGACCTTTCCTTGACCTGCTCTATTTCTTCATCTGCCTACTACCCCATCACAACATTATCCACAGATATTGGCTACCTTTCACATAATCACTTGTCTACCCTCTCAATTGCTCCACTGCCTTAGTGTTGTCAAGCTGCTTGTCTTACATCCAATCCTTGAATAGTTGTAGCTTCCTCCCCCTACGTATTGAGAAGACCAAAGAATTGTCTATTGCCTCTGCAACTACATAATATTCTTGCCACTGATTTCATTCCCCTCCCTGCCCACTGTCTCAGACCTAATCAAGCAGTTTGGAACCTCAGTGTCCTATTTGACCTGGAGTTGAGCTACTGGCCCCGCAAACTCTACAAAGATAACCTACCCCTATCTCTGTAATATCACTTGCTTATTCCCTTACTTCCTTCCCTCTGCAACTAAAAGGTTTTGCCCATTCCTTTGCCACCTCCGGGCGAGATAGTTCCGGCAATCTTCAGGCTTGTCTCCCATCCTGCACTCTCTGTAAGGTTGGGCGTGCCCAAAATTCTGCTCCCTGTATTCTCTATCACGTTGACTCCTGTTCACTCATCATACTCATCCTCGCTCACCCACGTTGGTTTCCGGTCCCCCAACACCACCTAATTTAAAATCTCATCCTTCAAGATTTTACCCTCTTCTAATCTCTGTAACTTCTTTGAAAACTCTCCCTTTTCCCCAGCTGTGCTCCCTGTTCCTCCTGAGTCCAGCCCCTTGTGCTTTACCCTCTGCCACCAGTCCCCCCACAGCCCCCCTCCCCTCAACCATTAGCAGCATGGCTTCAGCCACTTGAATCCAACACTTATTGGAATTCCTTCCCCGAACAACTCCTCTCCTCCTCAAAACACACCTTAAAAAACCATCTCTGTCCAAGCTTTTTATCATTCCTCTAATCTCTCCTCCTTGGACTTTGTGCATGTTCTTTTTCTGTTTTTCCCTCATGCTTCTGGAAAACGCCTTTGGCTTTTTTCTGCAAAAAGACAATACAGAAATTCAAGATGATGATGTTAAGTAAGAAAAGGAAATTAAGTATTTGGACATACATTGTTCTTGTGCACCTCCTGCAGACAGGTTTCTGTGACCTTGTGGTTGGTTGGCTCAAGGAGTGAGGGATGGCGTGGGAAAGGTTTAAAAAAAAATGAAGCAAATGTTTATTTTATGCTGGGTTTTGATGACCTTGGAATGATTTCAAGGCAACATTTTCATTGAAGGGTCAGATTACAGTTTAAACCACAAAGAGACATATATCCTGACCAAGATTAGATTGCTACCTTGAAGTCACTTTGTGCTCATTTTAAAACCCATTACCCTGCGGTGTTTAGTTTGATGTTAGGTTTTTATGTACTTTATGTGGAACTTCTGGAAGAGATCCCTGCAAGGCAAATAGCAAAACTCGCAATGCAAGTCACCAGATCACATCTGTCTCTCTACAGTCCTCTTTATTGCAACATCGAGCTGTTTCTTTTTGTTTCCAATTTCATATAACCATTCCATATCTTGTATGAAAGAGAATTTCTTAATGAGAAACTCAAAGTTTGTCTTTCATCAGTTTAAACCTTACGTTTTTATCTTGCAGTCATGATTTAATTTGTAGTACTTGGTCTTCCATTGGGCATTGCCAGACATTGCTACGGTTTCAAACTCCACTATCGCCTCAATCCTTGTCATCGTTATTAGCTTTTGTTCATTGAGAACCAGAGCAGTTCATATTTCTGGCTGAAATCCACAGTGTCAAAATACAGTGCCTGGACTGTTCACAATGCAGGCTGAAATATTATAAAGGTGGTGACAATGGGGCCTAATGAAAAGTGGAACTAAAATGCCTGAGGGGAGAGTGGGTTATTATAAGCTGGACATAGTGAAACCCTTATTCCCAGCTAGAATGGAGATGATTGGGTAATTTATTAGTCAATCTCTCCTGGAGCTCTGAAAATGGCTGGGATTGATTTTCTGCACATAATTTGTGTAATGCAGCTATCAGCCAATCACTGCACATGGCTGGAGAAATGGTCAGTTTGTATTTTGTAACCATTCTTCATGCACTGTATTTTTTTGGAGCAATCACTGTGCTTTTATCAGGAGAAATTACTTCAATTTCAGTCATGACTTCTGTCTGCTGCAGTTGATAGAGACACCGTTTTTAAATAGACCGTTTAAATAGGCCTTGCTTGCTTTGCTGGTTGTTGTGAATTACACTTGTTTGGTGTGAGTCCTGCCGTTTGGTGCGAGTCCCACTTCGCGTCCAACTTAAGTGACACTCAGTTATTATAATGTTGTTTCAATTAACCAAATAGAAGGGAAATGGCTCTCAGTGTCTAATAGTCCTGTATCACCATGCATCAGTTCTGGATGCTGTAGATTACCAGAAAATGAGCATGTGAAGACCATAGAGACTGCAGCAATACTAAAACATAGGACAAGCTCGGCAATGTCGAACAATGAGGGGTCAGGCGAAGGCAGATTTAGAAACCTAAAGAGAGAGGTCGAGGCAAGAGAACTGTGTAGCAATTGGATAAAGACAAGGGAGGGACAGAGAGTTTAATGGTAGCAGTGCAACAGTGAACGAGGCCCATGCAAAGAACAGTTTGAAAAAAATTAAAGCCTCTCTAAATGAATGTCTGAAGATAGACAAATAGCAATAAACGGTTGACAGTGATTGTCAATGCAGAGAAATTGTACTAAGGTAGATGAGGAAAAACTGTTCCCATTAGCTGCTCGTACAAGGACTAGGGGGCATAGATTTAAAATTTTGGGCAAGAGATTCAGTGGAATGCGAGGAAGAACGTTTTTACTTGGAAGAGATAGTGACGTGGAACCGCTGCCCACCAGGGTGAATGAAGCAGAAGCAATCAATAATTTCAAAGGGAAATTGGATGGGCACTTTAAGGAAGTAAAATTTCAGGGCTACGGGAATGGAGCGGGGGAACGGGACTGACTGGATTGCTCTGGGGAGAGCCGCATGGACTCGATGGGCCAAATGGCCGCCTCCTGCGCCATAAATGTCTCTATGAATTATAGATTGGTTCGTGGGATGAGAGGGTCATTGTATGATGTGAAGCTGGATAAATTGGGCCTATATTCTCTAAGAATGAGAAGTGATCTCACTGAAACATGCAAAATTCTGAAGGGACTTGACAGGGTAGATAATGAGAAGTTATTTTTCCTGGCTGGGAAATCTAGAACACAGTGGGGGGAACAATCCGAGGAGAAGTTTCTTCACTCAAAGGCTTGTGAATCTTTGGAATGGACTACTCCAGAAGATTATGGATGCTTCATCATTGAATATATTCAAGGCTGAGACAGATATTTGGTCTCTCGGGGAATCAAGCAATATGAGAGTGGACATGAAATCAGAGTTGAGGCAGATCAGCCATGATCATATTGAATGGCGGAGCAGTCATCAGGTGCTGTATGGTCTATTCCTGCTCATCTTTCTTGTGTTCTCATGTTGTTATGTAATGGGGTTTAAAATGACAATTGGTTTTAACATTGGAAATCCGAAACTTGTTGGACGCATAAATACAATCTTTGTCAATTTTATCTTTCAGTTATATTAATATGGGTAAGTTTCCTTTGACTACAGTGTGATAGCTGATACCATTGTATATTCCTGAATGTTGAAGAGTCACATCTTCAGGAAACTTGACCCATTTGTTGGAATAGAGAAAATCTGTCTATGTTTTACAAGTAAAGTGAACTACTCTCTCATGACACTGTTTCAATGACCCTCTTTTGTCTGTTCCTAGTGGGCTTTTGGAGTTACAATGTGGGAGATAGTTACCCGAGGGATGACCCCTTACCCAGGAGTACAGAATCATGAAATTTATGACTATCTGCAAGCAGGTCACAGGTTGAAACAGCCTTCAGACTGCTTGGATGAGCTGTGAGTATTTCACACAACTGTGGCATGAACTTTTGTTTTTACAAAAAAGTAAACTGACCACCATTAAACCTGCAGGTTGTCAGAATTTTGGTTCACTAAAAGACTCCCAAGAACGTGTGACGCATTTAGAGTTTCTATTTCTGTTGCCCAAAGTGCAGTGCAGCCAACAAGATGAGACTCAAATTTAACATCATTCAGAGAGGATCAAGCAAATTCACGAACCTGGCACTGCTAACAGAAGGCTACTGTCAAAAGGGAGCATCAGCCAGAGGGGAGCCTACAACACTGGAGTGCTAATTCTGTAATCTTTCCTAGATTCCTAGGCACTAGGGTTTGGATTTTACCAGCCCTCTAGGGATGGGCTGGGAGATGCATCAGGGGCCATGCGTGTAAATTGCCAAGGGAAGGCTGGGGGTGAAGTACCCATCTCTTTCCTGTTATAGTGATATTCTGCCAGCAGCAGGGAAGGTGGCAGATTGTCTGCCCGTCCAGAGGCCAATTGTGCTACTTAAGTAGCCAATTAAAAGCATCTTCCTGCACCATTGGCATTTTGCCAGTGGTGGGTGGGCCCTCTGGCACATGGGCAGACCACCTGATGAACCCTGGTGGCGCCTCTACGGGCTCTATGGGAGAAGGGCTCTCTTTATTGGGAACTCTGTGGCCCTGGACGATCTCCCGGTTGGCAATGGCTATCTCCATGGAAAGATCCATCCCTGCACTCACCAACTCCCTGACACCACCTCGCATGGCCTGCCTGACTGGCCCTGGTGACCACTCACCCCATTTGTCTTACTGTGAGGGTGGTGTCCATTGCTGCAACCCCTTGGCTGGGTGCAGTCCCAGCATTGGCCACAGCTTCTGGTGGTGCTGCTGGGTCTGAAGAACTGCCTGGCAGCTCTTTGAAGTAAGTTCTGGTCCCCTAAAGGATGGACCTAAGATGTGGCTGTGGCTCCCTCAAATGACCAAGGAGGCATTGCCCCCCTCCCCTCTGCCCACTTCTGGCCTGTCATTGGGGGCTGACCTCCCCTAAAAATTTGAACCTTGGGTGTGTGAGATTTGAGACTTCCAATTGCCCATCATTATCCATTCTGATGACATCTAGCAATCAATAAACAAAATCTTAGCAGTACAGGAATTGATAGCCAATTTGAGCACGGCAAGGTCCCACAGAGAGCAAATGAAATGACCGGCCGAATAATTTGTTTTGGTGGTGCTGGCTCAGCAGGGAATTTTGGTCAAAGCATCCGTGGAACTTTCTACCCCTTTTTAATCCAATTCAGATCCAACTGACCAACTCTCCTGAAAGATCTCACCTCTGACAATGCATCACTCCCTCAGTACTGCGCAGATGTATCAGTCCAAGTTAAGTGCCCAAGTTCTGGAGTGGAGCTTGAACTCATAGTCCTTCCAATGCAAAGACATGAGTGCAAATACTGGGTCAAGCTAATACTTCTATTGAGTAACCTTGATGAAGAGCCACGATTCATAGTGCAGGACACCATTAAAGCAAAAAGGAAGGGAAAACAAAGTGAAGCAAGAAACAGTGGCCTGTAGTCCACAGCTGGGGCTTTAATATCCTCTAGGTTACAAAAGGAAAAGAATAAGGGTAGGAGGAAAATTGTGCTGGACTAAGTTAGATAGATACAAAATTTAGAAATGGCCCTAAAGCAGTTTGCACCAATTGGACTACCTTCTCCAGTGTGACTGAATAAGTGTATATTGCCAAAAATGGTGTTTACTTAAAATCTTAAGTGATTTTGTCTGTTCATTTTCAGGTATGAAATTATGTACTCCTGTTGGCGAAATGATCCTGTAGATAGGCCTACGTTTACCAATTTAAAAGTGTTTCTCACCAAATTTTTAGAGAGTTTGCCTGAAGTTCGAAGCAAAGAAGACATTATTTACGTCAATACAGGTATGCCTAAAGAGCAGAGGCATCTGACTGAAGACCCTGAGCTCTCCAATGTGGACTTATGCAATTCCAACGAAGCAGCATCCTGTAGTCCAGGGCCTGCAGAAACTGCTGTCACCGTGGAAATTCATGGAACCATGGATATGAAAGACAGATATGTCATACCTGGGGTGTCTGAAGAGCAGTTGGACACGTTAGATGTAAAAACACCTTTGTTGCATGGAGTTGGTCAAAATAATGGAGTGTCGCTGCCTACAACTGGACCCCAGTCCGGGGATATTCCATATGCTGATGATTCATCTGACGACTCTGTTATCATGCTATGAAGGAAAAAGGACTGATGGTGAACTTTGTGACAACTCTGCTTGTTGCTGGACAGACCTAAACTTCTGCCCCCAGAAGTGCTGCCAGACCCAAGTGTATTTTCCTACTTTTTTTTAAAAAAGGAATCAACGAATGTTGCTACTGTGATGAATTCCACAAGTGCGCTTTAAATCAGTCGTTAGCTCATCTGAGAGCAGTCTTTTCACCAGTCCATTGTTTGGGTCTTGGTGTTGAATCAGGGATCATTTTGAACATTTGTATATTTGTACACATTTCCTTTCTGGTTCTGAGGATTATCAGGGCATTGAAATGATTTATGGAGTGCTTGAACTGTCTAACAGATTTTTTTTAATACAGTATTTCCTATTGGAGGTCTTGCAGGATATGAATTACTTTTTCACATTCGTTACTAACTGCGTTTTCACATGGGTTGATTATGACCAGCATTGAATAAGGCAATGACCATTTCTCATGACCGTAACGTAGGGAAAGATGAGAAGGACCATCCAGCCCACCCTGGTTCATCCGCTCACTGCACAAGTACAGTTCCAGTCTCCCCGCCCATCACCCAAACCACAGCATCCAATTGCCTCATAAGTGACTCCAAGGTTTTTGTCTCACTTGCTCCATGTGGAAGTCCACACCAAGTGTTTGCTTATTATTTGAGTGAGGAAGAAAATACTAATGCAAATCCTAAGGTTGCCTTTCCCCAGTTTAAATCTGTGTCTCCCAAGTTTGCAGTCATAGTTTAATTTTAAGTATTATATGAAATTCTTGTAATTAAGTTCTATTAGTTGATGATTGTACTTTCCATAAATGTTCAAATTTTTTGAGCGGGATTGCTTTGTTTCCTCAAAAGTTCATTTGGACTGGTGATCTTCCAATATCTGCTACTTTTTAAATAGATAAATTGGTGGTCTTGTGAAAATACTGAAGGACCATCCAAGCTTACAACACAGAAGGAGGCCATTCAGCTCATTGTATTCGGACTAGAGAAATCCAAATTTTATCCATTATCCTGATGCAATACTAAGACATAAAGACCCAGGAAGGCGAGATGAGAGTAACTGTCTTTGACGTCAAGGCAGCATTTTAACTGAGTGTGGCATCAAGGAGCCCTAGCAAAACTGCAGTCAATGGGAATCAAGAGAAAACTCTCGACTGCCTGTCATACCTAGCACAAAGGAAGATGGTTGTGGTTATTGGAAGCCAATCACCTCAGCCCTAGGATATCACTGCAAAAATTTCTCAGGGCAGTGCCCAATCATCTTCAGCTGCTTCATCAATTTCCCTCCCACTATCATAAGGTCAGAAGTTGGGATGTTTGTGGATGATTGTACAGTGTTTAGATCCATTTCCAACTCCTCAGATGATGAAGGGACCATCCCTGCATGCAGCAAGGTAAGGTTTGGGCTGATAAGTGGCAAGTAATATTCATGCTACACAAGTGCCAGGCAATGACCATCTCAAACAAGAGAGAATCTAACCACCTCCCCTTGACATTTCAGTGGCATTACCATCATTGAAATCCCCTCACCATCAACATCCTGGGTGGAGGCATCAGTGCCAGGGAGGGAAATTGTGAGCCTTGGTCCTTTTCCTGTTAATGGGTCCCTTGTCTTCCCCGCTACCTCCCACCACAAATCCTCCCCCTCATATCGTTCAGTGCCCAGAATTGAGAACTCTAGTCACAGTGGGGTCAAACTGTTTTGTATAGGTTTAGCAAAACTTCTTGACTTTTGTACACTATGCCTCTAATTATAATGTCCCATTGAAAGCTCGGGTTTCAATATGATGCATTTGCAACCACGGCTTTGTCAGACAATTTTGACGGACAACCTTTGTCAGACAATTACACACAACTTGGTTGTTTGTATAATGCAATCGGCTCCACTTCTTGAATTTGGAACTATGCGATATCCAGATAGCAACATCCAAAAGATGTGAACCTCACGAGCACCACAAACAACAATCCCATGTACAACTGAGAATATCTTGAACTAACAGTGACATATTCTATTGGCACATGACTCCTGGTTTCACTTATGAGTTTAAAAATGGCTAAATCTTCCAGTAAATTAGCATCAAACAATTCGCCTGGAATAATGTGCTATTTCTATCCACATGGTGGCCTTTGTTAACAGAAAAATTACACTTTGCATTGAGTGATCAATATTTTCTTGTTTTAAATTGAAACTAACCACACTTATAAATGTCCAGCCTGGAGAGAAAAGTTCTGACGATGCTGGAAATCTGAAATATGAACAGAAAGTGCTGGAAGTACTCAGCAGGCTAGACAGCATCGGTGGAGAGAGAAACAGAGTCAACACTTCACATTCACGATCTGCACAGTTCTGATGAAGGGTCACTGACTACTTCTCTCTGCACAGATGCTGCCAGACATGCTGAGCATTTGCAACATTTCCTGTTTGAATTGGAGCAAAAATAACCCCTTTTCCCCTTTTGCCAGCCCTTGAAAAAGCAGTCAAACATCCAGTGGGCCCCTCATTTCCCTGCAAGAAACCCAGCAGCAGCTGCCTGAGATCTGGGTTGGCGCAACGTTAAATATGAATTTCAAAAAAAAAAAGTTAAGGTATGAAGAAAACACACAAATCAATGTCAAAGCAATGAATTGATAATTTCAAGAAGTGAGAGGTTACTAAAAATGACTGTTTTAAAAATTGCCAAGTAGCAGAGCTAACTAATTAAACCTTTTTTGCCTTTTTACTTAAGAAACGGAGCTAGAGAGAGACAGACTATGCACCAAATCCTGGTCTCAAGGAAAGGGGGAGGGGACCGAGGCCAAGCTAAAGAATTGAGTTTAACTAACAATGACCTTGCATTCTCCTCTGGTGATTCACATTCCGAACTGGCCTAGGTGGAATTCGTACAAAATTGGGGTCAGAATAACTAACTGGGTTGCCTTTCAACCTGAGTTTTCCCCTTATCCCAGCCTCGTGTGTCGATGGGTTTTTGGGGAGGGGGAGGGTGTGTATGTCAGTCCACACCAGCAACCTGTGTGTGTGTGTGTGTCCAGCTCACTCCCAGTCTCGGGGTTCTCTCTCTCACTTTCACACACTCACTTACTCTCGCTCTCCCTTACGCGCGCACACCCACTCTCTCACACACAACTCAGGCCCAGAAGGTTTAGAAATTGTATCGCTGAGTTCAGGCCAGCTCTGAAGGTGGCAAGATGTGCTTCCTCTTGGCCATAAATAACACTTCAGCTGCCCCAGGCCCCTCTGCTGCAGATGCCACTCTCCCTGGCCTCCTGGATTGCTCCACCATCTTGACCTGAACGCAACTCCTGCAGCCCGTTAGTGGGCGGGGAAGAGTGTGGTTAAGAGTGGACTACATCACCCAGAATGCAAATGGCCGCATGGACACGGGCTCTTGCTCCAGGCCAATCAGATCTCGAGCACTGGAAAATTGTCCCAGAGCGGCTTGCCCGCTGTGCACTTGTGTGCAAGCACATTAAGGCCTGAGGCGGCCACTTGAGAGAGGGGCAGTGCTGCCGGTAAAGGCAAAAGCTGCGAGTTGAGCCTGGGTGCCGCAACACGAGCCCTGGCATTTTGTACTTTGTGCACCCCCATCTCCCAGGCTTTGACCAGAAACTGAACTGGACTCGCCACATAAATACTGTGGGTACAAGAGCAGTTCAGAGGCTGGGAATTCTGAGGTGAGTAATTCGCCCCCTGAATTCTACAAGACACGAGTCAGGAGTGTGATGGAATACTTTCCATTTGCCTGGGCGAGTGCAGCTCCAACAACACTCGAGAAGCCAGTGCTACCCACATCCCATGGTGAGTGAAAAAAGAAGGGTCGCTGGTCAAAGGGTTGGTTTCTGCTCATGAGTTCTTCCATGGTACCTAGACCAGCTTCAAAAGTCTTGAATGAGCGATTCTTTCTCATTTTCAAGTCAGCCCATTTTTGCCAGAAAGCCACTCCCTGCAGTCAACACTCCTTGGATAGCAGGTCTGTCTTTATCCTGCTTGAAAACTTCCATTTTTCACTCAGCATTTTGGTCACATTCCTGTTACCAGGCAGCATTTTGGTCACATTCCTGTTACCAGGCTAAAAGCTAAGTTACAATATGAGAGAGAAAAATGGACATGCTACCCAACTCTGCACAAGACCAGACATGAATCCTCGAGCCGTTTATGTCATTTCTCAGGGTTGGATGGTTCTCCCTCCATGTTTGCTATAAACCAGAATACTCTCTGGTAATGCCACATGACTGGCTTAATAGATAGGTATACCCTGCTCCTGGGTATATCTGTACCAGGAATAGATTCGACGTTTGCCCTAAAACATCTCATGCCTGCTTTGCTATCTTACACTTAAAAGGATTCACCTCCATCCCTGACCCTCATTCCACTTAAATGACTTAATGATGACCATCTTATGAAGAGGAAAAAAACTGGAGTAGGGAAGGGCTCCTCTAAAATTGATCAATTAAAACAAACCAAAATTATTTACAAGTCTGCAATTTTTTTTTTAAAAATGGCTTTTTGTACTTTGGAAATATTTTGCATTGTGAATTAGCACCACAGTCTCTAGTCAGCCTCATGATATAGCAGTTATTATCTCAAATTAGTACCAATTGTAACAATTTATAATCCTGATTGCCTGTAGCCTTTTAAATGGAATGTTATTTTATATCACTGTACATACAGCACTGGGTTCACTAATGCTCAGATAAAATTTATCCCGGTCAAAAAGGACTCGATGAGAAGGATGAGCCACCCGTGATTAACAAAGGCGGTCAAGGAGAGTATCCAATCAAAAACTAAGGCATACAAAGCAGCGAAAACTAGTGGTAAGCCAGAGGATTGGGAATTTTTTAGGAACCAGCAGCGAATGACTAAAATGTTAATGAGGGAGAAAATTGATTATGAAATTAAATTGGCAAGAAATATAAAAACAAACAGCAAGAGCTTTGATGGGTATATAAAAAGAGAGTGGCTAAAGTGAGCGTGGGACCCTTGGAGGATGCGACTGGAGAATTGATAATGGGGAACAAGGAAATGGCAGATAATTTAAATCAATATTTTGCATCAATCTTCATGGCAGAGGACACTATAAACATTCCAAAGATATCAGAAAAGCAAGGAGCTAATGGGAGGAAAGATCTTGTAACAGTCTCTATCACGAGGGACAAATTACTTGAGAAACTAATGGGACTAAAGGCAGACAAGTTGCCAGGACCTGATGGCCTGCATCCAAGGGTTTTAAAGGAAATTGCTGCAGAGATAGTGGAGGCATTAGTCGAAATATTCCAGAACTCACTAGATTCCGGGAGGGTCCCAGTGGATTGGAAAACCACTAATGTGACGCCCCTGTTCAAGAAGGGAGGGAGACAAAAATTGGGAAACTATAGGCCAGTCAGCCTAACATCCGTCATTGGGAAAATGCTAGAGTTCATTATTAAGGAAGAAATAGGACATTTAAAAAAGCTTAACGCAATCAAACAGAGTCAACATGGTTTTGTGAAAGGGAAATCATGTTTGACAAATTTGCTAGAGTTCTTTGAGGATATAACAAGCAGAGTTGATAAAGGAGAACCGGTAGACGTGTATTTGGATTTCCAGAAGGCATTCGATAAGGTGCCACATAAAAGGTTATTGCACAAAATAGGAGCTCAATGTATTGGGGATAATGTATTAGCATGGATTGAGGATTGGTTAACGCACAGAAGACATAGAGTCGGAATTAATGGGTCTTTTTCAGGTTGGAAAGACGCAACTATTGGAGTGCCACAAATATCAGTCCTAGGGCCTCAATTATTTACTATATATATTAATGACTTGGAAGAGGGGGCAGAGTGTAATGTATCCAAATTTGCTGCTGATACAAAAATAGGTGGGAGGGCATGTTGTGATGAAGACATAAGGAATCTGCAAGGGAATATAGACAGATTGAGTGGGCAAAAACTTGGCAGATGGAGTTTAATGTAGGAAAGTGTGAGGTCATGCACTTTGGTAGGAAAAATCAAAAGGCAAACCATTATTTAAATGGAGAGACTCTCCAAAAAAAGTGCAGCACAGAGGTATTTGGGTGTTCTTGTGCATGAAACACAAAATGTTAGCATGCAGGTGCAGCAAGTAATTAAGAAGGCAGATGGAATTTTGGCCCTTATTGCTAGGGGGTTTGAGTTTAAAAATAGGGAAGTCATTTTACAACTGTACAGGGTGTTGCTAAGGCCGCACCTGGAGTACTGTGTACAGTTTTGGTCCCCGTATTTAAGAAAAGATATACTGGCATTGGAGGCAGTTCAAAAGAGATTCATTAGGCTGATTCTTGAGATAAAGGGGTTGACTCATCAAGAACGGCTAAACAGGTTAGGCCATTCTTCATTCGAGTTTAGAAGAATGAGGGGTGATCTTATTGAAACATACAAGATTCTGAGGGGGCTTGACAGGGTAGATGTTGAGAAGATGTTTCTACTAGTGGGGGAATCTCGAACTAGGGAACATAGTTACATTTAACACTGAGATGCAAAGGAATTTCTTCTGTCAGAGGGTCGTGAATGTCTGGAATTCTCTACCCCAGAGAGTTGTGGAGGCTAGATCACTGAGAGTATTTAAAGAGGTAGATAGATTTTTGAAATATTGGGGAATTTAGGGCTATGAGGAGCTGGCACAAAAGAGGAGTTGAGGCCTGGGCAGATCAGCCATGATCTTATTGAATGGTGAGGCAGGCTTGAGGAGGCTGAATGGTCTACTCCAACTCCTATTTCTTATGTTCTTAAGTGTTAATTGTCCCTGTTTTTGAACATGTGCATACACATCACCAAAGCACACTGGGCAAGATTTAATTTGTGTCTACTCACTGTCAATCCAGTGTTAAGGAAATCTTGCAGCACTGCAGTGCTGAATAAAGCAATCTCATGCTGTTCAGCAAAGTGATGCGGGCTGCCGTAAAACTTTTAATTTAATTTTTGCACGATTATGCTTTTCGCACCAGTGAAAGCATTGGTCAACACCTGTGAGAAATCTTTGCCGAGGAGTATTTTCTTCTTCCTTGTTGTGTCTTTAGCTGATTCTTGCTGGGAAATGGTCTCAATAAATGGTGAGCAACTTCAGTTTTTTTCCCCCACAAGCGGTCAACCTTCATTTGTGAGCATAGATGATGAATGTCAGCGGGATTCAGCCAAAGCTCAATTCTCACTAGCTGGTGTCACTGGATAACAGCAATTAGTTGATTTTCCCCTCCCTAGCCTGGGAGCCCTCCACGGCTCAGCAGTATGTTTAATCTATGTCAATAGCAGCTTAGCCCTTCTGTTATGCTCTTTACAAGTAGTGGTAGATGTTGTACAATATGCTACTTAATTAAAAATGTTTGGTACTTGTCATGGCAGCCATATGTATGTCACCCTTCCTCCTCCTTGATTGAGGTTTTGTGGATATTGCTGTGGTGGAATGGGCATCTATGAACAGCACTGCTTCTATTTTGCTAGCTGTTAAAAAGACCTGGCACACTTCTTGCTACTGCTGCCCCATGTATACCTTGGTGATCTTCGTTCAATACAATGGAAACATTTGGATCATATTGAACCGTTCCACACTGAATCTCAAAATTTGGTTTGTCAGTTATTATGCCCTCTACATGCTGAAACAATGAATACCCATTATAGTTGTTCGGTAGTACAGAACTTGAGTATTGCAGAAAAAAGAGACATGTTGAAACTCTTTGTCTTGCACTCATCAGGACACTTTGCAAGAAGATAAATTTAAGGGGAAAACAACAATTTATACTGTGTGAGAAAGAGTGACAAGCAACCAATCAGTACTCTCTTCTCATACAGTATAAATTGTTGTTTTTCCCCTTCTTGAGGTGTCCTGATGAGTGCAAGACAAAAAGCTTTGACGTGTCTCTTTTTTCCAGCAATATCCATTATCCATTAGTCAGTGACTATTTCAAGCCAAAAAAAAAACAATTTTTAAAAATGAATATATGTAGCAAAATATTTTAATGAAGCTAAAATCATTCAAGTGTGCATTTGTTTAAGTGAACTTTATTGTGTTTCATGCATAGAGTTATGCAGGTACCAAGTCTGCAACTGTGGAAAATATATGTAGTGTACCATTGAGGTTAGTGTATATCTATCGCGAGACTCGTAAAACCATACTTGTCAGAATTTAATATTTTCATGTGGGGATGTGCACTGTGCTCTAGTGCTTTGCACTGCCAAACAGAGAATGGAAGACACTTCCAAATTTTGTATAAATTTGATGTAGACGTGTTGGTTGTCTGATGTGTTAACCTTGTGCCCTCATCAGACATATCCTTTCATTCAGCTGTTGTGCCTTCTATTATGTAACTTAATCTATTTCTTCCTCTTTCACTTTTTCCTTCCTTAATCACAGTTGCGTTTTTCTCTGTACATTTACACTCTTTGGCTGGGAATGTGGAACCACATATGAAAAAGCAGAGTGAGTAAGCAGGTTTTATCCAAACCCAGCCAGCCCCTTTGAGGTTGACGGCTCTTCTACTGGGAGAGCTTAAATTCAAACCTTGGATTCAAAAACAGATCTCTAGCACCTTATGTCAGTGAGAGTCAGGATGGGCACATGTAAATATCAATTTTGGTTATTGAACCTGCTTCAAGCAACATGCACAAATTGGGAACATTGTTGATTGAAGCTGAAGCAAAACTATACTTTGAGCACAATTCAGGGCCATGTTACGTTGCACATAAAAGGTCACTGACTGGTTTTGGTCACTCCGGTGTGCAGTATAACTGGAATTCCAGCCAAGAATCCAACTAGATTGTCTAATGAACTGAAAAAGAGTTAATGGTGGGGGTGAGAGGAAGGCATGACATTGCAAAACCAAGATCCAAAGGAATTCGTAGGTGGCTGGTGTATGTGGATTGTACGTTGTTGTACTCTGTATTATATGTTTATACTTCAAGTGGGCAACAAATTAATGTTTAAACATGTTCTTATGTATAAACAAAAAGCTGCTGAGAGTCTTTGGGCATTTTAGAGTTAAATGTAATTTTATAGAAGCAATTTGTTGGGAGGTTTAAGACATTCCATAACTGTTGTAATAATATGTTCAATTTTACTCATTTAATTCATTGATTTAATCCAATTTGGTTTGCACTAATCAAATTGCTTTTGGGGCTTATAATTTAGTAGAAAAAAAATCTTTATAAAGCCTATGTCTTTTTATATTAAAAAAATGTCTTTTCAAAAACTGTTCAATTAAAATTGTTTCTGTTTTAGAAAAATATCATAATGAAATTGCTGAATGGACAATTACCAATTTTTATTGAGTGTCATAGGTCTGAGGTTAAAATGTACACGTCATAACATTGAGAAGGTTAAGAGAACTGACTGTTACCACACAGTAAGTTTCTAGTATCAGCTGGATCATTTGGGAGGATAAGTAAATCAGTGGGCACTACCTGGTAGCCAGTTTCAGGTTGCTTGCTAGCCTTCAAGCCTTTTAAAAAGATGGGTTATGATGGCACAATTAAATGCACTTGGGTTGATGATGGTGATGAAGAGAAACCAGTTCCGGGAAGGGGTGGAGGGGATAGAGCAAATGGCTTCAGGAGAGGGTGGGGGGAAAATGGCTCTGGGGCAGGAGGAAAACTGTTGCAATCTGGGTTGGGGGGGTGGGAGGAGTGGTTGTGGTGGGCGGAAGAGAGGAAGGAGGTGCTGCAATCCAGAGAGGGAGGGTGGGATGTTAGTATTAGGAAGTCACATTGAGGATACCTCCATTGTGTTGTGTGGCACTACTACAATGCTAAACGGGATAGACTCCTAACAGATCGAGCAACGCAAGACTAGACATCCATGAGGCATTGCGACTCATCAGTGGCAGAATTGTACTCGACCACAATCTTTAACCTCATGGCCTGGCATGTCCTGCACTTCACCACCAAGTCAGAGGATCAACCCTGGTTTAATGAAGAGTGCAGGAGGGCTGCCAGGAACAGCACCAGGCATACCAAAAAATTAGGTGTCAACCTGGTGAAGCTACAACTCGGGACTTGCATGCCAAACATTGAAAACTGCATGCAATAGATAGAGCTAAGTGATCCTACAACCAACTAATCAGATCTAAGAAAAACTCAGCAGGTCTGGCAGCATCGGCGGAGAAGAAAAGAGTTGACGTTTCGAGTCCTCACGACCCTTCAAAAGAACTGAGGATAATGTGAACTTGTCAACTTTGGCAGGAAGAGTAGAAAAACAACATATTATTTAAATGGAGAGAGATTACAGAGCTGGGAGTCATGATACACAGATCAAAAAAACTAGTATGTATGTACAGCAGGTGATTAAGAAGGCAAATGGAATATTGTCATTTATTGCAAGGGGAATGGAATAAAAAAATAGGGAAGATTTGCTACATTTGTACAGGGCATTGGTGAGACCACATCTAGAATGCTGTATACAGCTTTGGTTCCCTTATTTATGAAAGGATGTCATTTCATTGGAAATAATTCAGAGAAGGTTCACTTTACTCATTCCTGTGGTGAAGGGGTTGTCTTAGGAGGTTGGACCTACACCAATTGGAGTTTACAAGAATGAGAGGTGATCTTATTGAAACATATAAGATTCTGAGGGACTTGACAGGGTGGATGCTGAGAGAATGTTTCCCCTTGTGGGAGAGACTAGAAACATAGGGGAGACAGTTTAAAAATAAGGGGTCTCCATTTAAGACAGAAATGAGAAGAATTATTTTCTCTTTGAGAGATATTCGTCTGTGCAGGGTCATTGGATATTTTTAAGGCTAAGTTAAATAGATTCTTGACTGACAAGGGAGCTAAAGGGTATTGGCGGTAGGAGAGTTCAGGTCACAATCAGATCAGCCCTGATCTTATCCAATGGCGGAGCAGGTTCAAGGCACTGAATAGAGGAGCAGGAGTAGGTCATTCGGCCCTTCAAGCCTGCTCTGCCATTCAATATGATCATGGTTGATCCTCTATCTCAACGCCATACTCCTGCTCTCTCCCCATACCCCTTGACGCCTTTAGAGTCTAGAAATCTATCTATTTCCTTCTTTGAATGTATTCAGTGACTTGGCCTCCACAGCCTTCTGTAGTAGAGAATTCCGCAGGTCCACCACCCTCTGAGTGAAGGCATTTCTCCTCATCTCAGTCCTAAATGGCCCACCCCGTATCCTGAGACTGTGACCACTTGTTCTTGACCCCCCCAGCCAGAGGAAATATCATCCCTGCATCCAGTCTATCCAGCCCTGATGGAATTTTATACATTTCATTGAGATCCCCTTTCATTCTTCTGAACTCCAGTAGATACAGGCCTAGTCAACCCAATCTCTCCTCATACGACAATCCTGCCATCACAGGAATCAGTCTGGTGAACCTTTGCTGCATTCTCTCTATGGCAAGTATATCCTTTCTTAGGTAAGGAGACCAAAATTGCACACAATACTCCAGGTGTGGTCTCACCAAGGCCCTGTACAGCTGCAGTAGATATCCTTGCTCAAGTCCTCTTGCAATGAAGGCCAACATACCATTTGCCTTCTTCACTGCTTGCTGTACCTGCACGCTTGCATTCAGTGATTGGTGTACAAGGACACCCAGGTTCCTTTGTACATCAACATTTCCCAATCGATTACCATTTAAATAATACTCTGCCATTCTGTCTTTCCAACTGAAGTGGATAACTTCACACTTATCCATGTTACACTGCATCTGCCATGTATTTGCCCAACCACTCAATTGGCCTGAATCACCTTGAAGCCTCTTAACATTCTCCTCATCACTCATATTCCCACCAAGTTTCGTGTCGTCAGCAAACTTGGAAATATTACATTTGGTTCCGTCACCCAAATCATTGGTATATAATGTGAATCGCTGGGGTCCAAGCACTGATCCCTGCAGTACCCCACTAGTCACGGACTGCCACTCTGAAAAAGACCCATTTATTCCTACTCTCTGTTTCCTGTCTGCTAACCAATTCTCAATCCATGCCAATATATTATCTCCAACGCTATGTGTTTTAATTTTGCACACTAACATTTTATGTGGGACTTTATCAAAAGCTTTCTGAAAATCCAAACACACCACATCCACTGGCCTACTCCTGCTCCAAAGTAGTATGTTTGTATGTAAGCACACTAACGCATAAGTTATTGAGACCATTAAACGCACAGTGTGCAGTTCACAAGAGGGTAACTACAGAACCTTGCTTGTGGTCAAAAAGAAAGATGGTCAATTTTTTCACAGTTTAAAGCATGCAAAAAGGATTTGAAATAAAAGATTCTCACATGCACTAAAAAATCCATTCCGCTACATTTAAAATGGACCTGCTCCTACCTCAGTCCAGTTGTGAAATTTTACCTGAGAAGTGGACCAGTCACACATGGTCAAAGGATTATTTTTATTTTATCAGTATATTCTTCTTCCCTCTTGCTCTCTTTAAAAGTGTTGATCTGAACCATCAGTCACTGGATAGTGATTGCCAGCTTGACATTCATAACACGGGCACTGGGACCAATGGTCCTGTCAGCTTAATAGGTTTAGCTGATTAATAAAATACTGATACTTTCTGAAATGCATGAATGCATTTTGGTAGTCTGCACAACTTAAAAACATTACTTGACAATTTAAGCATGTTTAGCATATGTAGCACTAGAAACTGCAAGCAAACCACTACCAAGTGCACAAGTAGCTACCAGGGATTGCTACTGAGGTTAGCAAGCAACTATGTACTCACAAAATACCAGTCTGATTAAAGCAGCCAACAATCCACAATTTAAACATAAAGATTCTACAAATCACTCTTTAGTGGGATGCAGTCATCATTGGCAAGGCCAGCATTGTTGCCCATCCCTAATTACCCTTGAACTGAGTGGCTTGCTTGGCCATTTCAGGGGCAGTTGTGGGTCTGGAGTCACATGTAGGCCAGACCAGGTACGAATGACGGATTTTTTCCCCCTGAAAGCCTTAAGTGAACCTGATGGGCTTTTACAACAATGAATGATACCTTCATGGCACCATTACTGGGAATAGTTTTTAATTCCAGATTTAATTAATTGAATTTGAATTCCGTTAGTTGCCATTTGAACCCATGTCCCCAGGATATTAGACTGGCTCTCTGGATTATTAGTCCAGCACCATGACCACTACGCCACTGTCTCCCCTTGAGCGGAACAATTAAAGCAACAGTCTGTAACATTATGAATTACTATTGAGGCTAACAATTAGAGCAGCAATCTAATAACTAGACAAATTACTGTTGAAATTCATGATTAAAGCAACAATCTATAACATGACACATTACTATTGAGGTTAGCTACAAAGTAAAGCACAACTAAAGGTTCCAAAATCCAAGCAGCAAACAACTTCAGAGATCAGCATAACTGCAACAGCATCTCGCTCCAGGCTCGACAAGGTAATGTGTTTGCACAGGCAGACAAGGGTGGTGCTGTTGTTGTCTGGCGCATTGACCTCTACCTCGCAGAGGCTGACCGTCAACTCGCAGACACTTCCTCCTACCTCCCCCGGACCATGACCCCACCACCGAACATCAAGCCATTGTTTCCAGGACTGTCACTGACCTCATCTCATCTCTGGAGATCTTCCCTCCACAGCTTTCAATCTCATAGTCTCCCAACCTCGGACGGCCCGCTTCTACCTCCTACCCAAAATCCACAAACAATACTGTCCCGGCAGACCAATCATGTACCAGCCTGTTCCTGCCGCACGGAATTCATTTCTTGCTATCTTGACTCCATTCTCTCTCCCCTTGTCCAGTCTCTTCCCACCTACATCCATGATTCCTCTGACACCCTACATCATATCAACAATTTCCAGTTCCCTGGCCCCAAGCGCCGCCTCTTCACCCTGGACGTCCAATCCCTCTACACCTCCATCCTCCACTGGGATGGTCTGAGGGCTCTCCGCTTCTTCCTCGAACAGAGGCCCGAACAATCCCCATCCACCACTACTCTCCTCCGTCTGGCTGAACTTGTTCTCTCACTGAACAATTTCTCCTTAAACTCGTCTCACTTCCTCTAAATAAAAGGTGTGGTTATGGGTACCCGTATGGGCCCCAGTTATGCCTGTCTCTTTATGGGGTATGTGGAACGTTCCTTGTTCCAGTCCTACTCAGGCCCCCTCCCACAACTGTGGCTGCTTCAGTGCCGTTTCATGCTCTCGTCTGGATCTAGAAAAATGTATTAATTTTGCTTCCAATTTCCACTCCTCCATCATTTTCACGTGGTCCATCACTGACACTTCCCTTCCGTTCCTTGACCTCTCTGTCTCAATTTCTGGTGATAGACTGTCCACCAATATTCATTACAAGCCTACCGACTCCCATAGCTACCTCGACTACAGCTCCTCATGCCCCGCTTCCTGTAACGACTCCATCCCATTCTCTCAGTTCCTTCGCCTCCGTCGCATCTGTTCTGATGATGCCACTTTCAAAAACAGTTCCTCTGACATGTCTTCCTTCTTCCTTGAGCGAGGTTTTCCACCCATGGTGGTTGACAGGGCCCTCAACCGTGTCCAGCCCATCTCCCGCGCATCCGCCCTCACACCTTCCTCTCCCTCCCAGAACCATGATAGGGTCCCCCTTGTCCTCACTTATCACTCCACCAGCGTCCACGTTCAAAGGATCATCCTCTGCCATTTCCACCAACTCCAGCCACCACCAGACACATCTTCCCTTCACCCCCCACCATGGTGACTTTCCGTAGGGATCGTTCCCTCCGGGACACCCTGGTCCACTCCTCCATCACCCCCTACATCTCAACCCCCTCCTATGGCACCTTCCCATGCAACCACAGAAGGTACAACACCTACCCCTTTACTTCCCCCCTCCTCACCGTCCAAGGGCCCAAACACTCCTTTCAAGTGAAGCAGCGCTTCACTTGCACTTCCCTCAGTTTAGTCTACTGCATTTGCTGCTCCCAATGCGGTCTCCTCTACATTGGAGAGACCAAACACAGAATGGGTGACCGCTTTGCGGAACACCTTCGGTCTGTCCGCAAGTATGACCCAGACCTCCCTGTCGGTTGCCATTTCAACACACCGCCCTGCTCTCATGCCCACACGTCCGTCCTTGGCCTGCTGCAATGTTCCAGCTCAACAAAAACTGGAGGAACGGCACCTCATCTTCCGACTAGGCACTTTACAGCCTTCCGGACTTAATATTGAGTTCAACAACTTCAGATCATGAACTCTCTCCTCCATCCCCACCCCCTTTCCAATCCCCCTTTTTTCCAATACTTATAATTAAAAAAATATATATTTTTCTTTTCCCACCTATTTTTAAATTTATTTCCATCTATTGTTTTATCTCCACCTTTTAGCCCATTTCGATCCCTTCCCCCCACCCCACCCCCACTAGGGCCTTCTGCCACTTGCTTATCCTGCTTGCTACCCTTAATGTCCCCATTAGCAAATTCCTTAGATAATATCACCACTGTCAACACCCCTTTGCCCTTTTGTCTATGACGTCTTTGGCAATCTCTTCTTTGTCTCTACCTATCACTGGCCCTCTATCCAGCTCTACCTGTCCCACCCCCATCTACCAGTTTATATTTCACCTCATTTCTCTATTTCCTTAGTTCTGATGAAGAGATGAAGAGTTATACGGACTCGAAACGTCAACTGTGTTCCTCTCTGCAGATGCTGTCAGACCTGCTGAGTTTTTCCAGGTATTTTTGTTTTTGTTTCAGATTTCCAGCATCCGCAGTATTTTGCTTTTATCTTAGTTTCATCTGCTGTCGGCTCTCCGGAACCTAGGCACACGCACAACTGATCGGGTGCACACGCATTGTCGGAACTGGGTCTACATACACAGGAAGAATGTAAAAATTCCAGAGTTTTCAGAGATCGCGAGTGAGGCTGAATTTGAGGATTTGCACTTCTTGTGATCAATTCATGAGGGAATTATTGGGGTCACATTTTAAGTCAAGAAACTACCTCAAGTTTCAAATAGACACTGGTGCACAATGTAACTTGATCATGTCAAAAGTCAGCATGATTTTAAGCTAGCAAAGGTTGAACGGCTTAAGACTGAGTTTGTAGTGTTTGGTGATTCAGGGTTTTTAATTAAAGGACAAGTAAAAATCTGGGTCCAACACGGTGAATTTTGGTGTCAACTGGACTGTAAACTCATCAATATCATATCAATACGCCCTCTGCTGGGTAGAAAGTCCTGTCTCGTCATGAACATCATAAAGCACACAGATAATAATGAAATAAATAGAACACCATCTACTGGTTCACCAGTGAACACACTGAACAACTACAAGCCACTAAACAAAGTGTTTAGAATTGAAACATACTTGGGTATAGGGTAAGACAAGTTGAGGCAGAACACTGAATCAAGCTCAATAAGGCAACGGAATTGGTTCAACGTATTCTGTGTTAAGTATCAGTGGCTTTTTTGGATACGTTGAAGAAAACCCTGGGTTGTCTGGTCAGAGAAGATAGCATCATTCCTGTAAAAATGCTGAGCGCGTGGATCAGTTCGATGGGAGGTGCACCAAAGAAGAATGGCACACTGTGCATCTGCTCAGATCCTTAATACTTGAACAGGGCTATCAAGCGAGAGCTTTATCCTCTGTTGACTAGGATAAGTCAAACATGCCAAACAGTGTAAAGTCTTCACAATTCTCAATGTCCACAATGGCTTTGGTGCGTGAGTCTTGATGGACATTCGTCATACTTAACTGCATTCCACATACCTTTTGGACAATGCCGCTGGAAGCCAAAGCCACTTGGGATCAGCTCAGTGTCCAAAGTCTTAAATGGAAGATGCATGAGTTGGTGAAAGAATTGGGATCAAAGTCACTGCAGTTGATTTTGTTTTGGAGAGACGCTTGAAGAAGCAATTCGACACTATGACAAATGCCTGCAAGCTTTCTTGCATTGATGCAACAAAAATGGTGTGGCGTTAAATGTTGATAAACTGAAACTGCGAAGAAGAAGCACCTTTTATCATACATGTTGGTACGAGAAAAGGATATTACGTGGTTCCAGCCAAAGTTTAAAGTAATTTTGGAGATGCTGACACCAACTGATTTAAGAGATTCCCAGAGACAGCTTGGACTTGAGTGAGTTCCTCCCGCACGCGTCAGATATTGTGAAACCACTTAGAAATTTGTCACAAAAGGACACAGAGTGGTTCTAGGGACCAATAAGAGTCAGTGTTAGAATGACTTAAAGTAGCGATCCCCTGCATGTCAGTCCTCCATTATCACAATCTCAGGGACAAAATCACCCTCCAATGCTACGCTCCTCAATCTGGGCATGGAACAGTAATGGTGCAGAATGGACAACCAGTTGCCTAAGTGTCAAGGGCATTAACAGCAGCAAAGACAAGGTACACACAGATTGAGAAAGAACTTCTAGTGATCGTGTTTGTCTGCAATTAATTTGAAACCTACATCTATGTGAAATGTTGAACAGATCACCAACCATTGGAATCATTTGTTCTAAAACCATCAAATAATGTACCTAATCGACATCAAAGAATGCTGTAAAGCCTCCAAAAATTCAGCCTGAAAGTTTTATAAAAAGGAGAAGATGGTTCTGGCAGATACATTGGCCAGAGCATACCTGGCAGAAGTTATAGCTTGTGAGTTTACCTGTGAACTGGAAGAAATTGATCATTGTGAATCACTTCTTGTTCGAGATTCACACTGGCAACAGCTTAATCATGCTTCAGTGGATGACCTGGTTCAGAAAAAACTTATTATTCAGCAAAGCTGGGCTGGGACCAAGTCAGAGATACCTGAATGCCCAGACCATTACTTTGACTTTTGAGATGATCTAATGGTCTGAGATGAATTGATATTCAAGGAACAGCAACTCCTGGTGGCTGCTACATTAACTAAGGAGCTATTTGTTAATAACTTTGGCATTGATGACTGTGTCTGTAGAGTCCACAATAGACCCTATTGGCCCAGGATGTAGACAGAGCTCAAACAATATATTGTGAAGTGTGAGATCTATTTGGCTCTTCCAAGTGAAGGACCACTTCTACAGCACAAAATTGTGGGTAGGCCTTGGTTGAAGGTTGGGGCTGACCTTTGTAAGTTCCATGGCCAGACCCTGCTCATCATGGGTGACTATGACAGTGACTTTATTGAAGCAGTTAGTCTTGGTTCTTGGAGCAGTTGCTCATGCAGCTTTCTGAGAGACCTGAAGCAAACATTTGTGAGATTAAGCCTACCAGACATCCTATTAATGGATAAAGGTCCACAATTCACTTACAAACAATTTGCAGTGTTTGTCAAAACATGATTACTAAGCTCTCCACTGTTCAGTGGCAAAGCCAAGAATGCTGTCAAGACTACTGATGAAATGGGAAACATGTCGTCAAAGCTTTTTGTCTGGCACTCATCAGGACAAATGCAAGAATGCCAAATTTCAAATGCTCAAAACAATATATACAGGAGAAAAGGAGTGCTGATTGGTTGGCAAGTTGACTCTGATTGGCTGAGGTGTTGCAATGGAGAAAGCAACAGGGAACGAGAGGCACCCCAAGCTTCCAGGTAATTCAAAAAAGATGCAAAGCTTGAACATATTCCTTTTTGCAAAGAACAGGTCCCTGCGTCTGAATATATGCTGCTTCTCGCAAGTGCACATGAGCCACGTTCTGAGCTTGATTGATTATCTTAAATATTTTTTAGTGTAGGGATTAGCATACTCAGGATTGTTTGGCAAGTGCTGCCCAGTCGTGGAGTCACGTCGATTCCTATTGAGGGAGGAATCTGCACAGGTAACAATGAGTCAGGTTGGCCAATCGCGAAGGAGGAAGTGCATTACTTTGTTTCCTCCGGGGCCGATTGCGCTTGCGCGCACATAGCGCGGTGACTGATGGGAGCCCAAGATGGCGGCGCCCATCTGAATCTGCAATACGGACTTCAAGTGAATTTTGGTTTTGGCGCCGATTTGGAGTAAAAATTAAAGTTCCGGGTTTAGAATTTCAGCAGCGGATGGTCGCAGAGAAACCGTCGTTAGAAGTTTCACTTGTTATTTTAACAGGTTGGTCTGATCGTCTTTCATAATCACAATTGTTGGAACATAACGATCCCGCCTCCCATCATCCAGAGTCCACGGACATGTTCCCCCTCGCGCGCGCGCCCCCCACCCCCTTCCTCCCCCTCGCGCGCACCCCCAGCCCCTTCCTCCCCATCGCGCGCGCGCCCCCACCCCCTTCCTCCCCATCGCGCGCGCGCCCCCACCCCCTTCCTCCCCCTCGCGCGCACCCCCACCCCCTTCCTCCCCCTCGCGCGCACCCCCAGCCCCTTCCTCCCCCTCGCGCGCGCGCCCCCATCGCCTTGCTCCCCCTCGCGCACGCGCCCCAACCCCCTTTCTCCCCTCGCGCGCGTACCCCCACCCCCTTCCTCCCCCTCACGCACGCGCCCCACCCCCTTCCTCCCCCTCGCGCACACGCCCCCACCCCCCTTCTCCCCTCGCGCGCGCGCCCCCACTCCCTTCCTCGCGCGTACCCCCACCCCCTTTCTCCCCTCGCGCGCGTACCCCCACCCCCTTCCTCACTCTCGCGCGCACCCCCTCCCTCTCACGTGCGTGCCCCCACCCCCTCCTCCCCCTCGCGCGCGCGCCCCCACCCCCTCGCACGTGCGCCCCCACCCCCTTTCTCCCCTCGCGCGCGCCCCCACCCTTTTTCTCCCCTCGCGCGCGCCCCCACCCTCTTTCTCCCCTCGCGCGCGCCCCCACCCCCTTTTTCCCTTCGCGTGCGCCCCCACCCCCTTGCTCCCCCTCGTGCGCGCCCCCACCCCCTTTCTCCCCTCGCGCGCACCCCCACCCCCTTTCTCCCCTCACGCACGCCCCCACCCCCTTTCTCCCCTCGCGCCCACCCCCACCCCCTTTCTCCCCTCACGCACGCCCCCACCCCCTTTCCTCCCCCTCGCACGTGCCCCCCCCTTTCCTCCCTTGAACTACTTTGTCACCCGTAGAGAGCATATGTTGAATTTTGGGCTTTCTTCAAGCAGAAATAATGCTGATATCTGGAACCCATGTCGAACGTCTGTGAAGAGAGGGTAACGATGATTGCAGCAGGGGAAATGCAGGAGTTTGTTCCTTTTGGCCGTGACCACTGCAGGCGCCACCCTAATGCCACGAATCTTCAGCTTCGGCAGCTGCAGCCTGCTTCAGAACTGTGGTCCTCCGATGGCGATGCGGGATTGGTGGGATCACTGAGGGAAGTTACGATCCATGAGAAACAGAAGGTACAGGATTGGAAGCCTTATTAGAAGTAATGAGCAGTGCCTAAAATTAGAGCATAACATCTTCCCCAGTGAGGGATACTGTATAAGGATGTGATTTTGAATCTGTACAAGGCATGGGTGAAGCCTCAGTTGGATTTGTGCATGGAGGTTTTGGGATTATTGAAAGGATATTGGAAAAAGAGATTTGTAACAAAAAGAACTTGCATTTATATAGCACCATTCGTAACCTGTGTTCCAAAGCACCTTACAGCCATTGCAGTCCCACTTGCCATGTAGCAATTGCAGCAGCAAACGTGCACACAGTAAGATTCCATAATAATGACTAGTTTAATAATTGCTGTTTTAGCGACGTTGGTTGAAGGATATGTATTGGCCAGGACGTCAGAGAAAACGGCCCTGCTGTTCTCAGATCGTGGGATCCTTTGTGTGCACCTGAGAGAGTGCCTACGTTTAATGTATCATCTGGCCGATAGGACCTTGGATGGTTCAGCACTCCCTCAGTACTGCGCTGAAGTGCGGTCTACATTTTGAACTCACAATTTTCTGACTCTGAAGCGAGAGTGCTGCCATTGATCCATGGCTTACGTGCCTGAAGGCTTCAATGCTACTGGGATGATACCAGGGAGAAACTTTGAAAAACTAGGATGTGTTTACTGGAGCAGCGAAGTCTGAGGGGAGGATGTAAAAGAAGGATTTAAAATTTTTAAAAGATATCAAAGAGTTGACCACACATCCTCCTCATATGCCTCTCCTCATTCACCCAGCTGGGTAGGAATGCTCTCATCTGGTTCCTTTCTTATCTGACCGGTTAGAGCCAGAGAATCATCTGTAATAGCTTCTCTTCCTTCTCTTGCACCGTTACCTCTGTCGTCTTCCAACGATCTATCCTTGGCCCCCAACTATTTCTCACCTACATGCTGACTTTGGCGACATCATCTGAAGACACAATGTCAGGTTCCATGTGAATACTGGCAACACCCAGCTTTACGTCACCACTATCTCTCTGGACCTGGCCACTGTCACTAAATTATCAGACTGTCTATTCGACATCCAGTACAGGATGAGCAGAAAATTCCTCTGATTCAATGGTGGAAAGACTGAAGCTGTTGTTTTTGGTCCTCGCTACAAACTCTGCTCTCTAGTTACCGACTCCACCCCTCTCCCTTGAAACTGTCTGTGATTGAACTTGGCTGTTTACAACTTTGGTGTCATATTTGACCACGAGCTGAGCTTCTGACCACATGCCATTAACAAGATTGCCTGCTTTCACTTCCGTACCGTCACCTGACTTCACCCCGTCTCAGCTGCTACTAAAGCTTTCATCTGTACCTTTGTTACCTCAAGACTCAACTATTCCAGCCCTCTCCTCGCTAGTCTCCCACCTTCCATCCTTCCGAACCCTGAACTCGTCCAAACTTGCAGAGTCCAGTTCACACATCACTGTTAGATTGCCTGAGTGGCAAAGCCTTGATTTTAAAAATTATCTTTATTTTCAAATCACTTGCCCCTCCCACATCTCTGTAATCTCCTCCAGCCCTAAACTCACTGAAATGATGGGGGACAGGCGAAAAAGTGGCGTTAAAGCCACAATCAGATCAGCCATGATCTTATTGAATGGTGGAGCAGGCTTGATGGGCTGAGTGGCTTCCTCCTGCTCCTCCCTAATTCTTATTATGATCCATCTCTTCATTCTTCCAATTCTAACCTGTTGCACGTCAGGTACTTTAATTGCTGCATCATTGGCAGCCTTCAGCTGTCTAGACTCTGAAATTCCCTCCTAAGCCCTTTCTTCCCTCTCTAACACTCCCCTCCTTTAAGATGATCACTAAAACCCACCTCTTTGGCCAAGCTTTTGGTCAGATTTTAGAGTCCTTATTAAGGATGAGATTTCGGAACACTTGGAAGTGCATGATAAAATAGGGCAAAGTCAACATGGTTTCATCAAGGGGAGGTCATGCCTGACAAATCTGTTAGAATTCTTTGAGGAGGTAACGAGTAGGTTAGACAAAGGAGAGCCAATGGATGTTATCTACTTGGACTTCCAGAAGGCCTTTGACAAGGTGTCACACAGGAGGTTGCTCAGTAAGATAAGAGCCCATGGTATTAGAGGCAAGGTACTAGCATGGATAGAAGATTGGCTGTCTGGCAGGAGGCTGAGAGTGGGGATAAGGGGGTCCTTCTCAGGATAGCGGCCGGTGACTAGTGGAGTTCCACAGGGGTCAGTGTTGGGACCACAACTTTTCACTTTATACATTAATGATCCAGATGAAGGAACTGAGGGATCCTGGCTAAGTTTGCAGATGATACAAAGATAGGTGGAGGAACAGGTAGTATTGAGGAGGCGGGGAGGCTGCAGAAGCATTTGGACAGGTTAGGAGAATGGGCAAAGAAGTGGCAGATGGAATATAACGTGGGGAAGTGTGAGGTCGTGCACTTTGGTAGGAAGAATAGAGGCATAGACTATTTTCTAAATGGGGAGAGAATTCAGAAATCTGGAGTGTAAAGGGACTTGGGAGTCCTAGTCCAGGATTCTCTTAAGGTTAACTTGCAGGTTGAGTCGGTAGTTAGGAAGGCAAATACAATGTTGGCATTTATTTCGAGAGGACTAGAATATTAAAGCAGGGATGTGCTGCTGAGGCTTTATAAGGCTCTGGTCAGACCACGTTTAGAATATTGTGAGCAATTTTGGGCCCCGTATCTCAGGAAGGATGTTCTGGCCCTGGAGAGGGTCCAGAGGAGGTTCACAAGAACGATTCCAGGAATGAAAGGCTTAACATATGAGGAACGCTTGAGGACTCTGGGTCTACTCAATGGAGTTTAGAAGGATGAGCGGGGATCTGATTGAAACTTACAGAATACTGAAAGGCCTGAATAGAGTGGATGTGGGGAAGATGTTTCCATTAGTAGGAGAGACTAGGACCCGAGGGCACAGCCTCAGAGTAAAGGGAAGACCTTTTAGAACAGAGATGAGGAAAAACTTCTTTAGCCAGAGAGTGGTGAATCTATGGAATTCATTGCCACAGAAGGCTGTGGAGGCCAGGTCATTGAGTGTATTTAAGACGGAGATAGATAGGTTCTTGATTGGTAAGGGGATCAAAGGTTACGGGGAGAAGGCGGGAGAATGGGGTTGAAAAACTTATCAGCCATGATTGAAAGCAGACTCAATGGGCTGAATGGCCTAATTTCTGCTCCTATGTCTTATCGTCTTATCTGTCCAAATACCTCCTTGTGTAGCTTAGAGTTAAGTTTTGTTTGATAACACTTCTGCAAAGAACCTTGGGATATTTAACTATATTAAAGACACTATATAAATGTAAGTTGTAAATAATGAAGAATTATTTCTACTGGTTAGTGAATCAGTAACGAGGAACATAAATTTAGGATTAGTATTGAAAGCAAAAAGGATGAGCACTTTTCCCCTCCCACTTTTGGGTTTTCACTTAGCTAGTCCCTCTTGATGCTGAAAGGTATTTGAAAATAAAAATAAGTACTCATATCATGCTTGAGTGTAGCATGTTTTTGTCAAAAGCTTGGTAACAAGTTTATGAATTTCTGGAACATACAGAGCTATATAAAAACTTGTTTAACTTTTCTTCTATGAGGACTCTCCAACTTTTTATATCTCAGCTCCTCTGAATTATCAGAAAAGCTTGTAGTAATTCTTTAATCCAATATAAATAATCTCTTGCTAAAGTATTTAAAGTTCCCTTGTTTCTTTGCAAAGTACTGATGCATTATTTAAATTTAAAGATCTTTTGAAGTCTAATTGTGTAGCACCTAGTGACTTGACCTAATTCCTAGCATTACCAGTTTGATTTAGAAATGCTATTCATGTTGCTCAAAGGGGAAATTGTCTTTTTGTGTGAGTATGATTCTGGTGAAGGCTGACGTTACTTGTCTTGTTGCAGGAGAGTTGGCATCTAAGGAAAGGCTCTTGTGACATTGGTGAAGAGCTGGACTATGATGAAGAGCTGTATGTGGCTGGTAACATGGTCATCTGGAGCAGAGGAAGTAAAAGCCATGCTTCTTCAGTTTATAAGGCATTCACAGTGGACAGCCCTGTCCTGCAGGCAAGACAATGGTTTACCACATTTTCATAAACCCATATGACATAACCTTGCTTTTAAATGTGTGTTTGTTCCCTGGCCACATTGGAAAAGATCATATCCCTGTGTATTGTCATTTACAGCTAAGATAGTGCCTATTTGTAACTTTGAAATGCTCGAGGAAACTGTTCCAGTAGTACCTCTGCATAAATAGAATTGTGCAAAACCATGTTCTCTTTCGGCTCATTTTCCTGAAACATTCTTGTCTTAAATGGTGCACGCTGCTGCTGATGGTATGCATTGGGTTAGAATTTGAGTTTACCTGTGTTGAAATACTGTGGTGTATGGTTTTGCAGTACCTGCAAGACTATTATTCAGCCACCCTGTCCAAATACCCTGTTTGAATTGGAGTTGATTCTAACACATTCTAACTAACTTACAATGTGGAACACACTACCACAAGGAGCAGTTGAGACCAAATACATTTAAGAGGAAGCTAGATAAACAAAAGGAGGAAAGGAATAGAAGGCTATGTTGAAACTGTTACGTGAAAAGGAGGTGGGAGGATCATGAACACTAGCATTTCAGGTTGAATGGCCTGTTTCTGTGCTGAACATTTTGTGTAATTGGGGTGCTCTGAACAGAATTGAAAAAGGTAATTTTAGAATGACCCCTAGCCTCATACTGGGTGCAGCTTTGACACTTCAACCACAGTGATATTTTTCCTTCAGTCCTAACAATTCACTTTTGTTGCTTCATAAACCATCTTTAAAACTCTGTAACCCTTCTGGAACATTGACCCCTAGCATCTCCAGTCACTCATTTCAGTCTTGCCATGAAGGTGTGTTCTGCACTGGATGTCCACCCACTCCACCACCAGCGTAGCTGTAGCTGTAATATGTGCCATGTTCAGGTTGCAGCTCAGCAAGCTAATCTCAACAGTAGCTCCCTCTTCTGTCAGAGAATGTGCAGCACCTCCTAGTTCCACTCTAACTCTCACCCCCCTGAATCGGAGGTAAGCATTGGCATTTTAGTTGCTGCTGCAATAAATCCTGGAAACCCTTGCCTAACAGCGTCAGAAGACTGCAGCAGTTCAGGGAGAAGGCCTCCAACTATACCTTCTTGGTATAGTTAGGGGTGGAGAATAAATGTGCCCTAGCCAGTGCTGCAGTCCACAGCCTGGGAACAATTTAAAGGAAGTCCATATCTGAAAACTGCAGATTTCTTCGCATCCTTTCATTAAGGTGCCTGGACTTGATAGGCTTGACCAATTTTATGACTTGACCAATTTTCCTTAAAAAAAATAAGTAAACCAATAGTTCTGGAGTACTTTCACTCCTCTGTCACCCTTCTTATGTAATGAATTTATTACTGTCAGTATGCTAACCTGGGATGTTGTTTTTCACCCTTAAACTCCCTTCCTGCCCAGCTCTATCCAGAAGACCAGGGTAATGATCTGGGGTCAGGTTCAAATCCCACCATGGCAGCTGGCGGAATTTAAATTCATTTAATAAATCTGGAATATAAAGCTGGCCTCAGTAATGGTTACCATGCCAACTATTATCAAACCCACCTGGTTCACGAATGTTCTTTAGGGAAGAAATTCTACCATCCTTACCTAGCCTGGCCTACATGTGACCCCAGATCCACAGCAATGTGGTTGACTCTTGACTCCCCTCTGAAATGGCCGAGCAAGACTCTCGACGGAAATCAGGGATGGGCAATGAATGCTGGCCTTGCCAGCGATACCCGCATCCCATGGAAGGATAAAAGAAAGCAGTTCTCCAAATTAAATTAGGCAGGTAGGAAATACAAGTAGACAATTTAAGATCATAACATAAGAACTAGGAGTAGGCAATTCAGCCCCTCGAGCCTGCCCTGCCATTCAATACAATCATGGCTGATCTCATTTCGGCCTCAACTCCAATTTCCCGCCCTCTCCACATAACCTTTCAACCTGTGACTAATTAAAAATCTGTCTATTTCCTCCTTAAATTTATTCAGCGTCTCGGCATCCACTGCACTCTGAGGTAGTGAATTCCACAGATTCAAGGCCTAAACTGCTCAATCTCTCCTCATAAGACAAGCCCTGCATCTCTGGAATCAATCTAATGAACCTCCTCTGAACTGCCTCCAATGCAACTACACTTCCTGAAGTAAGGAGACCAAAACTGTGCACAGTACTCCAGGTGCGGTCTCTCCAATGCCTTTTACAGTTGCAACAACACTTCCCTATTTTTATACTCTATTCCTTTAGCAATAAATGCCAAAATTCCCTTTGCCTTCCTTATTACCTGCTGTACCTACATGCTAGCTTTCAGTGCTTCATGCATGAGGACACCCAGATCCCTCTGCACTGAAGCATTCTGAAGTTTCCATTTAAATAATAAGCCGCGTTTTTATTCTTCTGACCAAAATGGATAACCTCACACTTATCCACATTAAACCCCATCTGCCAAATTTTGGCCCATTCACCTAACCTGTCCATATCCATTTGTAAATTTCTTATTTCTTCATTGCCAACTTACTTTCCCACCTATTTTGATGTCACCTGCAAATTTAGCTATAGTACCTTCTATCCCTGAATTCAAGTCATTAATATAGATTGTAAATAGTTGGGGCCCAAGGACCGAACCCTGTGGCACCCCACTAGTTACAGCTTGCCATCCAGAAAAAGACCCATTTATCCCGACTCTCTGCTTTCTGTTGGTTAGCCAATCCTCTATCCAAGCTAATATATTACCCCTAACTCCGTGTGATCTTATCTTGTGTATTAATCTTTTGTGCGGCACCTTATCAAAGGCCTTCTGGAAGTCCAGATATACTACATCTACAGGATCACCATTATCCACTTTGCTTACCACATCTTCAAAGAACTCTAGCAAATTAGTCAAAGACGATTTACCCTTCATAAAACCATGCTGACTGATGGATTGCATTTTGGCTTTCCAAATGCCCCATTACTGCTTCCTTAATAATGGATTCCAACAATTTCCCAACGACAGACGTTAAACTAGCTGGTCTATAGTTTCCTACTTTCTGCCTCTCCCCCTTCTTGAATAAGGGCGTTATATTAGCATTTTTCCAATCCATGGGAATCTTCCAGAATCCAGGGAATTTTGGAATTTTATAGCCAATGCATCCACTATCTCTGCTGCCACTTCCTTTAAGACCCTGGATGTAGGCCATCAGATCCTGGGGACTTGTCACTCTATAATCCCAATAGATTGTAGAAACCTGGAATTCTCTTCCCTGAGATACTGTCCATGCTCAGACAATCGGAGCTTTCAAGTCTGTTTGTTGGTGCAGGATATCAAGGGATACAGATCAAAGTGGGTACATGAAGTGGAGATGCAGATGAGCTGTGATTTAATTGAATTGGTAGAGCAGACCCGAGGAGCTGAATAGCCTTCTCATGTATCCTGCTTTAAATGTGAAAATGTTTTTGAAGGAAATTATTTATATTTTATAATTATACAGTCGTCAATTTCCTGCACCACTAAGTGAACAGTTTACAAGGACAAAAGCATTATTTCCTGTCATGCAGACTTCTTATTCTGGTGCAATTGTGTGGGTGTGCATCTCTCTCAAGGTGCACAGTGTCTGTCAGCTTCAGACTAAATGAATGAATGCTGAGATCAAGCAGAGGTCGGGCTGCAGATTAGAGCCCTGGCTTCCTTTGTGGGGAAGTCGATTGAGAAGTTGCAGATATTCTGGCTCCAGTTTCAAGTATGCTACAGGAAGTTACATCGGCTGTTAGTGAAATATGGGGTTTGCTATTTGGGGTTTTGATGCACTGCCACTATGTTCAAAATATTGCTCGTGGATCTCCCATGCCCTTGCTTATAGCGCCTTTAACACTTATAGTAAATAAGAGGACATGCTTTTGATCCCCCCATGTTTTAACTATTGGGACCTTAATCTACATTCAGATTTTATGGAGCAGTTATGGGTTTATATTCAAACATAATAGATACAACTGTGCATTCCTAAACTTGAAGCCATTGTGTGATTAAAGTTCCATTCACATTGAATTCTATTAGTTTGTTGTGTACTTTTGAGAGTACTTTTCACTACATGAATAATTAACTCGCTGTGCACCTTGACTGCATGGGATGTGTGGGAGGAATTATTGCTATTTTTGCTGGAAGCAGTGAAGATTGAAGGTATGAAGACAGCTTGTTGGGCCCTGTGTTTGGAGTGGTGCAGAGGGAATTCCGTGCACCTGTCATGTTTGTGTTGATGCCTCTCATGGCTGGTGGATGAGCCAGTAGGGTGTGTTGGGCAGCCTCCAAACCTGGGCCCTGAACTTGCCAGGCATATCCCCAATTCCAAGGGGAAGCCAGACACGAGTCCTTCCAATTGGCAGCTTCCCCCACCTGTATCAATAGTGTTAGTCGTGTGCTTGGCTGCACTCAGTAGTTTCTGAGCTAGTAGTGAGAGTCATGCTAGCCTGCTGATTCTGGAACATGCCTCTTTCTCTCATTTCTCCCTAACATCCAAAGTCGCACAACCCTCAGAGAGAAAAAAATTTCTCCTCATCTCTGTCCTAAAAGGACAACCCCTAATTTTAAAACAGTGCCGCCCCTAGTTCTGGATTCACCCACCAGAGGAAACATCATTTCCACGTCCACTTTGCTGAAACATTTCAGGATCTTGTATATTTCAATCAAATCACCCCTCACTCTTCTCAACTCCAGTGGAAACAAGCCCAGTCTTTTTAACCTTTCCTCATAAGACAACCCGCTCTTTTCTTTGGTTAATTGTCTTAGGTCGGCAGCCAGATGAACACAGATTTATCTGCCAATGGAAACTCTTGTTCTTGGTTACCCTATCAAAACTCTTAATACTTTCAAACACCTCTGCTAAATCTCCTCTGCTCTGAGAACAACCCCAGCCTTTCCAGTCTGCAAGTCTCTCACCCCTGAAACCATTCTAGTAAATCTCCTCCGCGTGCTGTCCTGGGCCCTGACATGCTTGCCACTGCTCGAGATTATGAATAAATTGGTTTTTACTAGGTCTTAAGTATGCACTGACAATTAACAATAATCAGAATTACTGTAGCCACAGGAGCTACAAATGCTTGGATTTACTAGGTGTCTGAATCATGCAAAACTTCTATAAAAAAAAAACTTCACTCAATCTGCTTTCTTGTGCGGGATGTTATAAGGACAAACAAGGCAGACCATTCTAAACCCACACTGAGGTGAATGGGCAGTTCATCTGGTTTACAATTTAACACCAGTTACACATTTGGCTCTTAATAGGGACAGGAAGAATGAATACTGGCTACCTATACATTCTAGGCCAGTGGTCCACCAGCCTCAAACATTGCTTTTGACCCTCACCCTGTGTGCATTGTTGCAGGCGATGGATTAGCAGTGTATCAAAAGTGTCACTTATAGTAAACACCTTCTTCATGCATCACATTTAATTCCTCCAACATTTTTTTTCTATCACAGTTGCTTGCCAGCATCCCTATTGCATCATCCAACTCCCCATGAGCTGTGCCATGGCAGACTGCTAGTGTTCTGAACTGGGCAGTGTATTTGCATTAAATAATGTGGTTTTCAAAGTAAACTAATTAGGGGAAAACCAAAACTCAATCATGAATAGTTAACTGACGATATCTTTTTTTATCTTGATTTTAGGCACTATGGTGTGATTTCAGCATTCCACAGGACAAGACCGAATGCATGGAAGGTAAGTTTTCACTCAACATTGCAATTCTGTTTAGAAGAAAAGAAAAAAAATATATTTTCTTGCTAACTTTCTCCACTCTCCTGCCTTCTGATGCATTGCTTGCTGGGAGAAAATTAGAGAATGGGCATATTTCTAATAGTTAGCTGTTATGAAGGTAATTGCTTGTAAAATTCAAAAACTTTTTTCTAACACTGTTGCAACACATGTTCTGTCTCTATTCAGTGTTCAGCCTGAATATCTGAAATATTCGTTCATGGGATGTGGGCGTCTCTGGCTAGACCAGCGTTTATTGCCTATCCCTAATTTCCTTGACCCCTTGTTCAGAGGTCAGTTAAGAGTTAAGCACATGTGGCCTGGAGTCACATGTAGGCCAGACCAGGGAAGGATGGCAGATTTCCTTCTCTAAAGGACATTAGTGAACCAGATGGGTGTTTCATGGTCATCATCAGACTTTTAATTCCAGATTTTCATTGAATTCATATTTCACTATTTGCCATGGTGGGATTTGAACCTGGGTCCCCAGAGCATTATCCTGGGTCTCTGGAATACCAGTCCAGTGACAATACCACTATGCCACTGCCTCCCCCACTGATGAAATATCCTTGATAATCAGGCTTCGGAGTGGCTTGTCATTTTGAGTTTCCTAAGTTTTTATTCTGTATTCATTCTCAAGATGTGAGTGTCTCTTCATTTATTGCCCATGAGAACGCAACAGGGCCTCTTTGCTTCTCCACCTCTCTACTTTTAACGTGCTCCTTAAAACCTACCTCTCCAGCCAAGCTTTTGGTCACTATCCTAATATATCAAATTATGTTTTGTACTGTTCCTGTGAAGCACCTTGATGTTTTGCTATGCTAAAGGTACTATATAAATGCAAGTTGTTGTTGGGCCTAAGCAGCTGATCCTGGGCTAGGATAGTTGCTGATCAGCTCCCCATTATTATGAATGGAGACACTTGCTGCATCATAATGAACCTGGATAGAAGGAGGCTCAAAATGGTGTGGGTCTGCGAAGCCTTTTTTCTAGATCAATATTGATGGGAGTACTTCGAACAGAAAATACAGCCTCTGAGCTTTTTCCTTCATCTCTTTTTGTTGAGACTTTCATAATCCCTGTGCACTGATGGTTTCAGGAGGGTAAACATGTCACTGGGTTCTGGAGTTCTTTCTGCTTGGTTCCAGATAACCTGTAATTCACTGCCTCATGAGTACATGGGCCTTAGCTGGACTAGTGGAGTACCTGCTTGGTGAGCTTACTTGGTTTTGGCTGCACTTTTCATCTTGCTTAAATATCCCAAATCCGTGCCCTTGACAACCCACATTTTAATTTCCTGGCCCTGGGTAAGTAGACTGTGTCCCTCCAGGGAGTGTGCACATTCTGTATTGGACCCCACTTATGTAGATCACTTGGGAATGTCTGTGACCTGTTGTTGGCCATCTGTCATACACCTGAGAGGCCAAGCAAAACATTTATTCATTCATGGGGTATGGGCATTGCTGGCAAGGCCAGCATTTATTGCCAGTCCTTAATTGTCCTGGAGAAGGTGGTAGAGAGCCACCACGTTGAGCTGCTGCAATCCATGGTCAACCTAAATACTTCCAAGCAACATTGTCGTGGTAATGGTTAAAGTTACACTTGACTTTTGTTGTTGATTCCCATTGCTGTGGGCCTGTTTGCTCTCTCAACTCATGAACTGTGATAAAGCTCTTGCTCTTTCAGCTCAAGAGAAGACAGAGAAGTGCGTGTGTATTGTACAGAGATCCTGTGTGAATGTACACACCGTGGATGGGAAGGACTACATTGCCCCATTACCTTTTCAGGTGATAGCTTCTGTTCTTAAACGTTTTTTGGCCAAGGTTCTGGCCTCGACCAGCATCGCGAAATATCGGTTAACCGGTCATTCGTTGCATTGCTGTTTGTGTGATTTCTCTGACTGTAACATTCAGCTAGCTATCAACAATAACTGTTACAACTCAGATAGCAAGATGATAAAGGATAGAACTGGAGCCGAGTCTTGAAACATTTGCAAGCTTTTATTCACAGAGACACATGTTATATGTCGTACAGCTCCAACCCAACAACTACAGTTTCAGCGTGCTCCTTTGAGCACAGGTGAGTCCCCAATTAATGCCCACCACCAGAATACAATTAAATACCCAATTAAGATACAGTTCAAGTGACTGCACTTCAAAGTAATTTTGTTTTAAATGAAGTATTTTGGGACGTTGAGTGATATGATTAAAAAGCTATACGAACATAAGGTCTTTCCCTCTTAAATGACTAGGCTGAAAGGAAATGGCGACGATATTTAACAAGTTGGGACTATCTCAGCAAGAAAAGAAACCACTGCTATAGTTTTGTAAATGTTGGCTCATGGTTTAATGCTATTGAAGCAAACTGGATCAAAGCTCTTTCTGAAACTTGGCTTAAAATACACCACTTTGCTTTGTAAATAAGTTGTTTAAATAATATTTTCCTATCTCCTTTTAGGTTGCAGATGTTTGGGCAACCAAATATGGGTTAATTTTTGAGCGCAATAACCCTGTGCAAGAAGTACCTTTAAGTCCTCTGAGGTAGGCAACTAAAAGACATACACTTGTGCCTGAGATTAATTCTGTTTAAGTTGCTCTTGTAAGTTTACTGCTCTTGTAGTTTGACTTTGTTCAGTTTTCATAAGATAGATTTTGATGAAGAAGGACCTTTCATCCTATTTGATCACATTTTTGAAGAATGCCAATGCTGCCACTTTACCATTTCTTTTAGTTAGTTGGAAGATACAGTCTTAATTTGGACCTATCCATTGATAACATCAATTGAGCGCTGTAGCGATTGAGTTTGGGGAAGGGTGTGTAGGGAAGGGCGCTGGCTATATTTTGAGTAAGGAAGAAGTTTCTCAGTCAGTTTTGCTATGAGGTGCTCTGTTTGTAAGCCCAAAAAACTGATCTATGTAAGGGAAACAAGCTCACAATTTAAATGTGGTTTGTGATTCAAATTTTACTTTCTTCACTCACCTCTAGTCACCTATTTTGCTTTCTAATGGACTACATTATGCGATCCAGTTTAACACAAGCTGACTTACAATTTTATGCCATTGGTGCATTTAATTTTCCAAAATGCGCTAAACTTAAATAAGGGTAATTACAAATGAATGAGGGCAGAGTTGGCTGGAGTGGACTGGGAAAGGAGTTTAGCAGAAAAGACAGTTGATGAACAATGACAGATGTTTAAGAAAATGGTTCATGATTCACAGCAAAGATATATGCTGGTGAGGAAGAAGGATTGTAGGAAGGGGATAAACCGACCATGGTTAACCAAGAAAGTTAAGGATAGTATCAAAGTGAAAAAAACATAGAATGTGGCAAAGATTAGTGGTAAACCAGAGGATTAGGAAAGTTTAAAAAATCAACAGAAGATGACCAAAAAAAAAAATGAAGAGGGAGAAATTAAACTTTGAGGATAAACTAGCAAGTAAAGTAAAAATGGACAGTAAGAGCTTCTTTAAATATATATAAAAAGGAAGAGAGAGGCCAAAGTCAATCTAGGTCCCTCAGAGAATGAGGCTGGGGAAATAATAATGGGGAATCAGGAACCAGGCAGAGGAGTTGAATAAATACTTTGCAACAGTCTTCATGGTCTTCTTATCGTGTCCACGGACAGTCTATACATGGCCCAGCCGGAACTGGACACATTTTTGCGCCTTGTTGTTGAATTCGGCAAGATCTGCAACAGTGCAAGGTTCCTCTAGCGATAGACATTGCAGGAGATGTTGCATAGTCTGTGGCTCAGTTCCACATTCACAAGTTGTCAGGCAGGTTGTATATCCCCATTTGCTTAGTGACACCTTTGAACAACCTACACCAGTCCTAAGTCTGTTAAGGCACTTCCAGGTTGCCCAGTCTTCATGGTAGAAGACACGAATAGCATACCAACAATACTAAATAATCATGGGGCAAAAGGGGGAGAGGAAATAAATACAATAACTATCACTAGAGAAAAAGTACTAGGGAAAGTAATGGGGCTAAAGGCTGATAAGTCACCTGGACCTGATGGGTTGCATCCTAGGATATTAAAAGAATTAGCTGCAGAGATGGTGGATGTACTGGCAGTAATCTTCCAAGAGTCCTTAGGTCCTGGAAAAATCCCAGAGGATTGGAAAACTGCCAATGTAGCGCCCTTATTCAAAAAGGGAGGGAGACAAAAAACAGGTAACTATAGGCCAGTTAGCTCAACATCTATGATTGGGAAAATGTTGGAGTTTATTATAAAGGATGTAATAGCAGAGCATTTAGAAATGCATAATCTAATCAAGCAGAGTCAGTATGGCATAATGAAGAGGAAATCATGCCTGACAAATTTATTAGAATTCTTTGAGGAGGCAACAAGCAAGATAGATAAAGGGGAACCAGTGGATGTAATATATTTGGATTTCCAAAAGGCGTTTGATAAGGTACCACACATAAGGCTACTTAATAAGATAAGAGCCCATGGTGTTGGGGTAGTATATTAGCATGGATAGAACATTGGCTAACTAATATAAGACAGAGAGTTGGGATATGGGGGCCATTTTCAGGATGGCAATCTGTAACTAGTGGTGTGCCACAGGGATCTGTGCTGAGGCCACAATTATTTACAATATATATTAATGGCTTGGATGAGGGAAATGAATGTACTATTGCCAAGTTTGTGGATGACACAAAAATAAGTGGGAAGGCAAGTGGTGAGGATGACACAAAGAGTCTACGGAGGGATATAGACAGGTTAAGTGAGTGGGGAAAAAGGTGGCAGATGGAGGATAATGTGGGAAAGTGAGAGGTTATGCACTTTGACAGGAAGAATAGAGGAGCTGAGTATTATGTAAATGGGGAAAGCTGCAGCACAGAGGGATTTGGGGGCCCTCATACATGAATCACAAAAAGCTAACATACAAGTTCAGCAGGTAACAGGTAAGGCAAATAGAATGTTGGCCTTTATTTCAAAGGGAATGGAGTATAAAAATAGGGAAGTCTTGCTAAAACTATACAAGGCACTAGCTAGGCCACACCTAGAATACTCTGAACAGTTTGGGTCCCTTTATCTAAGGAAAGATATACTGGCATTGGAGGCGGTCGAGAGAATGTTCACTAGGTTGATCCTGGGGATGGAGGGATTTTCTTATGAGTATAGGTTGAGTTGATTGGGCCTGTAATCATTGGAATTTAGTTGAATGAGAGGCAACCTTATTGAAACATAAGATTTTTAGGGGGCTTGACAGGGCAGATGCTGAGAGGTTGTTTCCCCTTGTGGAGAGCCTAGGACCAGGGGGCATATCCCCTGGTGGAGAGCCTTAGACCAGGGGGCATAATCTCAGAGTACCTTCTCTGAGGTTAGTGAATCTGTGGAATTCTTTACCGCAGAGGGCTGGAGAGGCTGGGTTTTTAAGTATATTCAAGGCTAAGATAGATATTTTTAATTAGTAAGGGAATCAAGGGTTACGGGGGAAAAGGCAGGAAAGTGGAGTTGAGGATTATCAGATCAGCCACGATCTTATTGAATGGTGGAGCAGACTTGATCGGGCGAATGACCTACTTCTGCTCTTATGGTCTTATTCTACTGTTGTGGACAGATGGTGAGTGTCAGTAAGCTGTTTGACCAGAGAGAAATTCACCCATAGGAATGACCTGTCTGCCTTTGCCTGGTTTATGTTTCCATGTACTTGCCATCAAAGAGCTGGTGGGGGTGCGGGTAGGGGTGGAGGTTCGGGTGGTGATCACTGGATAGGGAATGGGGATCTTAGTTAATTTCTTGGACTCCTTCTCTGCCCTCTGAACTGAGAAGTCGGCACACACCAGCAACTCGCTTTGTTTGTGCAGCTCACTGTTGCACCACTGTGCCATTGCTGTGTTTAACTTGATCCATCTTTCAGCATTATGACCAAGTGAGGAGGAGTGAACTGGCTCTGCTTTCTTCAACCTTCTCGGCTGGTTGCAACAAAGGTTTAAGTTTTTTTTTTCACGAGTAGATGCCTTTTCAAATCCAAATGTATTTAACTGTTTATACAGTGAACAATAAGGAGTCAGTCAAACAACGCTTTCTTGAGTTAAAGAGAGAGCAAATTTATCAACCACTAAACCCGAGAAAAACAAATAAAAATTCAACATCGCACACACACAGGTACGAGAAATAAGGGAAGTTAGAGTCCAATAAAAAAAAATGCAGTCAAGTGTCCTTTGATTGTCTTTGAGGCATAGATTTTAAAACATTGCGGCTGTTTTGGATTAGCGGGTTTTGTGGATGTGACCAGATGTAGAGGATGTTGCAATTATTATGTAATCTTGGTTCACTGGTAGATTTCTAGTAAAGCTGAATTCCGAACCAGTTAATATATTTGTTCCAAAAGAGAGAGAGGCAGAAAGCACAGCTTTTCAGCTTATTTCCCCTGCTGAAAACTTCCTTGACATCGCCAGTGTCACTTGCAAACTCTCTGCAGTAGCTGCAGCCCAGCCTGTTACACTTCACCCATTGTGTATTTCCAAGGGGTTTTGGGTGGAGCTGCCTGTGGCAGCCATTGACGAGTTTCGATGAGTCACAGAATCACACAGTGCAGAAGAGGCTCTTCGGCCCATTGAGTCTGCACCGACACATGAGAAACACCTGACCTACCTACCTAATCCCATTTACCAGCACTTGGCCCATAGCCTTGAATATTATGACGTGCCAAGTGCTCATCCAGGTACATTTTAAAGGATGTGAGGCTACCCGCCTCCACCACCCTCCCAAGGCAGCGCATTCCAGACCGTCACCACCCTCTGGGTAAAAAAGCTTTTCCTCACATCCCCCCTAAACCTCCTGCCCCTCACCTTGAACTTGAACACAAGTGACTGACCCTTCAACTAGGGGGAACAGCTGAGTCACTGAACTATAGGAAATGTCTCTCTTGTCACATCCTCCTGAGGGTATCTTGGTTGCTTTTTCACCTTCACTGGGAAGGTGGCTTTGCATTTTTAAGTAATTTGTTCTATTTCATTTCAAATTGCAAAATTTCTAGTCAGTTGAAAGATGAAAAGTAATATTTTCAAAAAATAAAGAGGCATAGCCTCATGACATCACTAATGACTCAGTTCACAGGTTGTGGCGAGGTTGGAAGATTCAAGGCAGGGCAAAACTTACTTCATTGTCTGATCAAACTCGCTCTTAAATTTCTTGAACGATCTTCTTTGCAATGGGGGATGTTATGCTAAATGGCACTGTGCCAAAGTTGCTAACCATTGCTGTGTAACTGGTTGCAGGGAGCCACTACCTACTATGTTCAGCATGCTGCACCCACTGGATGAAATCGCACCCCTTGTATGTAAGTCAACAGGTGAGGATGACATTAAGTAGCAAGTTATAATTTGTGGCTGATTCTGTTTGGGGGTGGGGGGGTGGGGCTACTACTGAGAGGATTTGTGATGCGAAATGTATGGGGTGGTTAGTGATATTAAAGGGTAATGATCAAACAAGGAAACAATGCCCGTCAGAGCAGTTTTAGTGAAGCAGACACAGTACTTGAATTCACCTCAAACGTTCCCCAGTTCCCCACATAGGGGAGTTCCCAGTCTCAGTTTGGGGACAACTGGGGAGCTGTTTTTGTGGAGGGACCAGCAAATGTGAAATAAATCTTGCACTGACTAAAGGGCGAGGACGAATGATGAGTAAGTACCGTGTATATGTGTGGGGTGACAGGCGGAGGGAAGTAAAATATCTCAAATTCACACAGATCCAATTAATTCCACTCCCCTACTCTTTCCTGGTAGGGCTGCAATTTTTTTTTTTGAAGTATGTATCCCGTCACCTTTGAAAGTTACTATTGAATCTGCTTCCACCAACCTTTCAGGTGGGGAGACGGTGGCAATATCACTGGACTGGTAGTCGAGAGGACCAGGCTGATGCACTGGGGGCATGGGTTCAAATCTAAATCATTTCAGCTGGTGGAATTTAAATTCATTTAATAAATCTGGAATATAAGTCTTAGTATATATAAGATTCGGTACTGGTGGCCATGATGATTGTCACTGATTGTTGTAAAAACCCATCTGGTTCAGTAATGACCTTTCGGAAGGAAATCTGCCATCCCTGCCTGGTCTGGCCTACATGTGACTCCAGACCCACATCAATGTGGTTGACTCAACTGCCCCCTGCAAAGTCTAGCAAGGCACTCAGTTCAAGGGCAATTAGGGATGGGCAACAAATGGTTGCCTTGCCAGCGACGCCCACATCCCATGGAAGAATAAAACAAATAGTGCGTTCAAAATCATAGGAATTCGGCATAACATAAATTTTCCTCAATCCCCCCCTCTTGTTCTTTTGCCAATTACTTGAATTTGTATCCTCTGGTTACTGATTACCACCCTCCCCCAAACTGGTGGAAATAGGTCCTCCCTATTTACCCCATCAAACCCCTCAAAATTTGAGCACTTCTGTTAAATCTCTCCTTAACTTTCACTTCTCTAAGGGTAACAATGCCAGCTTCTCTATAGGTAAACATGTTACCTTGTTTCAGCTTAATCTGTGCAGTATTTACAGTGTTGTGTACTGAGCACGGTATAGAACTGATCAGAGAGCTTGACTGTCCTCTTTTATTCTGGAGACACATTCATTGGTGACAGTGATTCTACAATGTACACCTGTTCACTTGATGTAAAATGTGCTCCATTTGTCCTTCAGGGTGGATAATTACTCAATTGTGGAGTTCGTGGATGTGCATTTGCTCTGAAGCTGAGAGCTTCATTTTAACCAAACTGCAAGCATTTATGACATTGTCAGCTCAGGCACAATCCACATTGATGAGAGAAGGACAGGGCAGTGGGGAGAGTCCAGCTATATGTTTGCTCTCCATTGGAGTCCTGGACTTCAATGTTTCCTTTCAGTCTTTTCCATTCTTTCCCTTCCTTCCATTTAAAAGTATAACCTGGGCATATCGATTACCTTTATTAAAGGTAAAGCTCAAATTTAATCACAGTTTACATCATTGGGGTTAAGTGCATAATTTATAAATATACACATTGGTTTTATTTAAAGATAAATTGCAACTCTGCTGAAGTGAACATATTTTTAAGGACCGGAAGCAATCACAGGAGAAGGATTATTAGACTGAATGCTAAGTTAACAAAATTTACAAGCTGAGTATTAGAGAAGAAATTTTAAATGTAAATTGAGCAATCAAAGCACCTGTAAGTGTTCATTAGCAGTAGATTATTCACACTTTAAATATTTTTGCATAAGCAATGCAGTCAGAGATTAACCGTTATTTGCAGGAAGAAAATAACTTTAGAATTATTAATAATTATGCTAGTATATTTTTAAAATATTGGGACGTAACTTGCAAGCTCCCCAGCGTTGGATTGCGGGAGGTCGGGGCGGGGAGGGTGGGGACACCCCAAAGTTGCACTGGGGAACCCTGTTTGGAAGTTCCCAGGTAAGGGTTTGCGCAGCAATTGCCCAGAAGTTCAAAGTTCCCCTGCACTGGGAACCATCCAAAAATGCGATTTAAATCGCAAACTTTGGATGGTTCTGATTGTTTTACACAAATAGTTACACAGAAAATGTTAGAAGAATGGAAACCTCTTCTAACTTCTGGGTAACTGTTGTACTGGCCCCCACACCCCCCCACTCTATTCCTTAGGTCCGACCCCCATCCACTTGCAAGACTGACCTGATCTCCCCCCCGCCTGACAAAACAGGCCCGCCCTTCCCCCGGCCTAGTGACCCCCCCCCCCCCCCCCCCCCCCAACCGCCTAGGACCCTCCTCCCACATGCCGACCTGACTCTGTTTTACCCCCTCCCCATACCTGAACTGTGGACCCCCCCAAACATCTTTTTTTCCAAGCCTGAACTGAACCATCCCTCCCCTCCACCCCCTGGGCACTGATTGCCACTCCCAGGAAGTTATAGCCTAATTTTGGGACCATGTGATGAACCTGTTTTTAAGTTGTCTGCCCTTGAGTTTGATATCAAATATTATTGATAATAGTTGCAACTATATAGTGTCCCACAACTTTGCTGACGTCACAATGTCATTTGTACAATAACTTGCAACAGGATTAATTTACTCTTTTCTCCTATTCAGTAGCCGTGACCAATATAACAAGAGTACAGTATGTTGCTGACTATACGCTGAAAATCGTTTTCTCCAGCTCGACTCCATCAATCATCATGACTTATGACACAGCCCAGTGCCTGCATGCAGTTTGGGCATTACGCAAAATTAAAACTGAGGTACTTATTCTGTAGAGTGTTTTTTTAAAAACATTTATTCTTGCTCCCCCTTTTCTTTCTCAACTTCTGGCTCGAGAAAAGTAGCTCCACAGATTCTACTGTCGTTTTCTAGGGATCCCGGGAGGTGGAGACACACACAGCTCTGTCCTGGTTAAAGTTTGGTTATAAAATCAGAGAAATATATTAATTACTTATTTTTATATAGCATAGAAAGCACAACCCACGGGGCTTGATAGGGGTGTGAGATCCTGAGCCAAAGAAGGGGGCATTGAGAAGGTGACCAAAGGCTTGGTCAAAGTGCTGGTGTTTTAAGGAGGTTCTTAGTGGGAGCTGAAGAGAGGTGGCGAACTTAAACAATTGGCTGACAGTTGACCAGCTGGACTATTAAGCCTGCAACACAGTCATGATGGCTGGAGTTTTATGATTAAACTCATGCTTCCTCTTTCCCTCTTCCCCTTCCCCCAGAGTCATGTAATCTCTCAGGTAGGCGCTGAGCAGGACAATGTAATGGAGATGGAAGCAAGCAATCTTTCTGAAAGTGATGATATGGGATCAGAATCTCAGCTCATGGTCTAATTGGATACCAAGGTGGTCAACAGTCTGAGATGATACTGGCTCTGTGGCAGAGTCAGTGGCAGGAAGCAGGGTTTGTGGTGGGTCTGAAGGTGACTTCAGTCTTTTTCAATGTTCAGCTGGGAGGTTGGGTATCTAATTTTAACGTGGGGCCTGGGGTATGGTAGCATAGTGGTTATGTTATTGGGCTAGTAATTCAAAGGCCTGGGCTAATAACCTGGAGACATGGGTTCAAGTTCCACCCTGGCAACCGGGGAATTTAAATTCAGTGAATTAAGTAAGCCGGGAATACAAAGCTAGTCTCAATAACGGTGACTATGAAACTATTGGATTGTCGTAAAGCCCCATCTTATTCACCCATGCCCTTTAAGGAATGAAACCTGCTGTCCTTACTTGGCCTGGCTTACATGCAACAAGGTTCACACTTTACTGACCCCTTAAATGGCCCCAAAAACCCACTCTGTTATATAAGGATTGACAATAAATGCTGGCCTTGCTCGTGACACCCACATTTCATCAATGAATAAAAAACATAACTAAGAGGATAATAAAATGTCCTCCACTCTTCTGTCCCTGTTAATCTGACTGTATTTAGAGATTCTTTCTTCCTCAAACCCTGCACCACTCTGACTTCCACGGAGGCTATGTGGGAGCCCAACTGTTCCAGGATACCTATCACTTTAAGCACTTAGAGGATTTAAGTGACAGACGGTCTCAGGAGAACCCTCCACAAATAAGTGACTAATTGCACTACTCAATCCCATCCTATTGGATGGTAACAATGTCACTACCCAGTTTGTTTGCCCCTGGTCTTGGTCAGTGATGGAAAACCTTGTTAAGTAATGTAACATGTTCCAACAAGCTGGCCTCTGTCTTGTATTGATACATGTTTGCCATATCTCTTAACGCCAGGCATAAACTCTTGGTATTCTCTCAACAGGAGCAAAACACAGTTCTAAGGTGTCCCAGCACTTCAGGAACCCCTCAGCAGATTGTCACCAGCAGTTCCCTGACTGCTCACCTCAGAAGCGTCTCAAAGGGCGAGTCACCTATAGCTTCTCCGTTCCAAAACTTCTCCTCCTTTCCGAACCAGAACAGATCTACAGTCTCACCTGGTGCACACTCTCGCTCCCACTCTCCTTCCATTTCAAATATGGCGGCTCTGAGGTGAGCAAACGTAACGGTTATCAGTGAACAGTTCGATAAATTTGTGGGAGTTTTGCGATGTTCATTACACAAAGAAGATAAATACTTTTGGTTCTTCTGGTGTTAGTAATATTGCTGAAGCCTACCCACTGGGGTCTTAGTTGTCCTACCAAATCGAGAACGTGGTGGTATTGTGTTGGGGGACTATCTCGATGCAGAGTTGATGTTGCAGTAAGTTTTCTGTATCTGTGTCATTTGGTAGTACAGAACTTGAATATTGCTGAAAAGAGAGACACGTTGCCGAAGATTTTCGAGTTGCACTCACCAGAACAAATGCTAGAATGCCAAATTTCAACCGATCACAATTTATACTACAGGGGAAAAGGGTGCTGATTGCTTGGCAAGTCAACTCTGGCCAAGGCGTTGCCATGGAGAAAGGAATATATTCAATCCTTGTGCCTTTTTTAAATAACCCGGGAGCTTGGGGAGCCTATAGTTCCCCGTTCATTTCTCCATGGCAACACCTTGGCCAATCAGAATCGGCTTGCTGACCAATCAGCACCTTTTCTCCTGAAGTATAAATTGTGACATTGTCTAAAATTTGGCGTTCTTGCATTTGTCCTTCTGAGTGCAAAATGAAAAGCTTCAGCAACATGCCTTCATTTTAGCAATATATCTCTGTGTGTACTTTTTGACTTTCCAAGGAATGTGAACATGGAGATTTTGAAAGCCCATTGCTTCGCCTGTGTTTCATCCATGGCCTGTGCTCTGTTCCTGGAGCCATTTTCTCCCCTTGCTCCACCCACGTGCTCACACCAGATTTGAAGTAATCACTCAGAAGTCCCCGCCCTGTGCCATTGCCAGCTTCTGCTCAGGATATTAACTCGTAAATGTAAAGCATTTCACCTTTCCCTCTCTTTTACTATTCTTCTCTGTCTTTGCCATCCCCTTCCCAGTTTTATTTAGATTTTTCACATAACATTTCCTTAAAAGCACTTTTTGGGATTCCAGCTTTCCTCATGCGCTAGTATTTTAAAAAAAAATAATTCCAGGAATCTTCTTTGTTAATAGTTAGCCTACTTGAGATGCAGCATGTAACTCCTGTAACAACGGCTTTCAAAGGCACTAAATGGAAAAGCACCATTTACCCTTAAACTTATGCTCACGACCTGGCTGCTTTTCCCAAAGATAACAAAGAAAACAGAACCCTGCATCCGTCAGTTTCCAAGTGGAATACTTAAAAACTAATTGTGCTCAGCTTTGCCTGTCTCTCAATTTGTTAGGGTTAGGGATTTTTCATTGAGTATCCGACCTCTCCTAAGCTTAATTCGGAACAGAGAAAAGTATGAAACTCACCAAGACTCCTTCAACAGTACCTTTCATACCCATGACCTCTACCACCTTGAAGGACAAGGGCAGCAGATGCATGGGAACACCACCACCTGCAAGTTCCCTCCCAACCACACACCATCAACATGAACTGCAGTGGTTCAGGAAGCCATCTCACCACCAACTTCTCGAGGGCAATTGGGGGTGGGCAATAAAAATGCTAGTTTAGCCTGTGACACCCATGTCCCATAAAATAATTTAAAAATATGCTAGTTTGTCACCTTGCAGAATGATTCAAGCATTGTACCAGTAAGCTTCCTTGTAGCATTGCCTCCCTTTTCTCTCACACAACTGCTTTACATATCCTAAGCTGAGCTGACTGCTTATTAATGACTCCTCCCGTCTCTCCCCGCCCCCACCTCCCTTCAGCGTAACCCAGGACCCAGAATGGTGTTGATATTAAACGTTTGTTCTTCCCCTTTTTCCTACCACCTCGTCCAGTTAACCACTCGCAGCAACCTTTGTCCGACTCTTCCTTTATCATTTCTCGCACAGAGACTTCATGCTGGACATCCACCCCACTCTATTTGTTTCTTTACTGAGTCCAGTACCATCACTGTCATATTGATATGTTCACACACATTGACCTAATTTAAAATGTGGCAATTTTTCCCATGATGACCTGCAATTATCAACCTCCTGCTGCCACTGTTAAATTGGTGGATGGAGGAAGGTGGGTGGGGGAAAACAATGCATTAATAAGTATGAAATTATTTTATATCTTTAAAGAAGAGGAAAAAGACAGTGAGAACAATTGAGTGCCTCCCTCCTCTTCCTATTGGTGTGAATTTGGCTAAGCTATGCTGAGTTGCAAAGGTGGGTTGTGCAGATTCCATTCCTATTGATACATATAGGCGGAATAGCACCTTTTGAATAGGGGTATCAATATGGAGAGCAAAGCTCTTTCTCCCTGTTTCCAGCATTAATGCCCTGGATCAGCAGCTTGAGCATCATTAATGATGCCCTAGATAAAAGCAAAATACTGTGGTTGCTGGAAATCTGAAACAAAAAGAGAAAATGCTGGAAAAACTCAGCAGGCCTAGCAGCATCTGTGGAGAGAGAAACAAAGAGTTAACGTTTCGAGTCTGTATGGCTCTGAAGAAGGATCATACGGATTTGAAACACTAACTCTGTTTCTCTCTCTCCATTAATGATGCCCTGTTGGAGAGACACTGCCAGATTTTCGCCTGTTTTCTCCATACCTCTCGTGGAAGTACAACTCATTTTGTTGCATCTCTTTGTCTTTCCAGTCGTTCTCATTCCCCGTCCCTGGGAGCTTCATCGTTTTCAGGCGTGCAGCGGTTCAACTTATCAACCTACACCCCGTCTCCAAAGCGTGGTCGAAATTCCCACTCACCAAACAGCACTCTGAGTGACTCCCTGCTGGTGCCTGAAACTGAGCCGGTCATTCCGGAGTTGTGCCTTGATCACTTATGGACTGAAAGTATGCTCAACATGAGGTCAGTCAAGGTTTTTGTCACGGTTTCTTTTCTCAAGAGCTGTTTTACAGGGGGGACAGTGGTAATGTCACTAAACTACTAATCCAGAGGCCCAAACTAAGCATAAGATATAGGAGCAGAAGTAGGCTATTCGGCCCATCGAGTCTGCTCCACCATTCAGTGAGATCATGGCTGATCTGATAATCCTCAAATCCACTTGCCTGTCTTTCCCCCATAATCCTGATTCCCTTACTGATTAAAAATCTATCTATCTCAGCCTTGCACATAGTTAAAGACCCAGCCTCTGCGGTAAAGAATTCCACAGATTTATTACCCTCTGAAAGAAGAAATTCCTCCTCATCTCTGTTTTAAGTGGGCGACCCCTTAGTCTGGGATTATGCCCTCTGGTCCTAGACTCTCCCACAAGGGGAAACAACTTCTCAGCATCTACCCTGTCAAGCCCCCTGAGAACTTTATATGTTTTAATAAGGTCGCCTTTCATTCTTCTAAACTCCAATGAGTACAGGCCCAACCTACTTAAGCTCTCCTCATAAGAAAATCCCTCCATACCCGGGACCAACCTCGTGAACCTTCTCTGAACTGCTTTCATATATCTTTCCTTAGGTAAGGGAACCAAAACTGTTCACAGTATTTTAGGTGTGGTCTAACTAGTGCCTTGTATAGTTTTAGCAAGACTTTCCGATTTTTATACTCCATTCCCTTTGAAATGAAGGCCAGCATTCCATTTTCCTTCCCTATTATCTGCTGAACTTGTATGCTAGCTTTTTGTGATTCGTGCACGGTGGCCCCCAGATCCCTCTGTGCTGCAGCTTTCTGCAGCCTTTCTCCATTTAAATAATATCCAGCTTCTCTATTCTTCCTGCCAAAGTGCATAAACCTCATATTTTCCTACATTATATTCCATCTGCCATGTTTTTGCCCACTCACTTAACCTGTCTATATCCCTCTGTGTAGACTCTTTGTGTCATCCTCACCACTTGCCTTCCCACCTATTTTTGTGTCATCCACAAACTTGGCAATAGCACATTCACTTCCTTCATCCAAGTCATTAATATATATCATAAATAATGGTGGCCCCAGCACTGATCCCTGTGGCACTCCACTGGTTACAGGTTGCCATCCTGAAAATGCCCCCACCGTATCCCAACTCTCTGTCTTATATTAGTTAGCCAATCCTCTATCCATGCTAATATACTACCCCCAATACCATTTTTTTAATTCATTCACAGATGTGGGCTTTGGTGGCTACGCCAGCAGTTATTGCCCATCCCTAGTTGCCCTTGAGAAGGTGGTGGTGAGCTGCCTTCCTGAACCGCTGCAGTTAATGTGGTGTAGGTGCACCCATGGTGCTGTTAGGGACGGAGTTCCAGGGTTTTGACTGAGCGACAGTGAAGGAACGACGTTATATTTCCATGTCAGGATGTTGAGTTATTTGGCGGGGAACGTCCAGGCAGTGGCATTCCCATCCATCTGCTGCCCTTGTCTTTCCAGATGGTTGTTGTCGTGGGTTTGGAAGGTGCTGTTGAATGAGCCTTGGTGAATTTCTGCACTGCATCTTGTAGATAGTACACACTGCTGCTACCGTGTGTCAGTGGTGGAGGGAGTGAATGTTTGTGGATGTGGTGCCAATCAAGCGGGCTGCTTTGTCCTGGACGGTGTCAAGCTTCTTAGTGTTACATAGAAGCTAGGAGCAGGAGTAGGCCATTCGGCCCTTCGAGCCTGCTCCGCCATTCATTATGATCATGGCTGATCATCCTTGTGGGAGCTGCATTCACCCAGGCAAATGGGGAGTATTCTATCATACTCCTGACTAGCGCCTTGTAGATGGTGGACAGGCTTTGGGGAATTGGGAAATGAGTTACTTATCACATGATTCCTAGCTCCTGTAGCCACATTATTTATATGGTTAGTCCAATTCAGTTTCTGGTCAATGGTAACCCCCAGGGTGTTGATAGTGGGGGATTCGGTAATGGTAATGCCATTGGGCATCAAGGGGCGACAGTTGGATTCTCTCTTGTTGGAGATGGTCTTTGCCTGATATTTGTCTGGCATGACTGTTACTTGCCAGTTGTCAGTCCAAGCCTGGATATTGCCCAGGCCTTCTGCCTTCGGACACGGACTGCTTGAGTATCTGAGGAGTCGCGAATGGTTCTGAACATTGTGCAGTCATCAGCGAACACCTCCCATCCCTGAGCATATGGCGGAAGAAAGGCCATTGATGAAGTAGCTGAAGATGGTTGGGCTGAGGACACTACCCTGAGGAACCCCTGCAGTGATGTCCTGGAGCTGAGATGACTGACCTCCAGCAACCACAACCATCTTTCTTTGTGCTAAGTATGACTCCAACTCGTGGAAAGCTTTCCTCTTGATTCCCATTGACTCCAGTTTTGCTTGGGCTCCTTGATGCCACACTTGGTCAAATGCGGGCTTGATACGGGCAGTCACTCTCACCTCACCTCGGGAGTTCAGCTCTTTTGTCCATGTTTGAACCAAGGCTGTAATGAGGTCAGGAGCTGAGTGGCCCAGGCGGAACGCAAACTGGGCGTCAGTGAGCTGGTTATTGCTAAGCAAGTGCCTCTTGATAGCACTGTTGATAACCCCTTCCATTACTATACGGATGTTCGGGAGTAGACTGGTGGCGCGGTAATTGGACGGGTTAGATTTGTCCTACTTGTTGTATACAGGACATACCTGGGCAGTTTCCTACATAGCTGGGTAGATGCCAGTGTTGTAGTTGCACAGGAACAGCTTGGCTCAGGGCGCAGCAAGTTCTGGAGCACAAGTCTTCAGTAATATTGCCAGAATATTATCAGGGCCCATCGCCTTTGCAGTATCCATTATCTTCAGCTATTTCTTGATATCACGTGGCGTGAATCAAATTGGCTGATGACTGACATCTGAGATGCTGAGGGCCTCTGGAGGAGGCCAAGATGGACCATCCACTCGGCACTTCTGGCTGAAGATTGTAGCAAATGTTCCATCTCTATCTTTTGCACAGCTGTGTTGGGCTACTCCATCATTGAGGATGGGGATTTTGTGGAGCCGCCTCCTCTAGGGAGTTGTTTAATTGTCCACCACCATTCATGACTGGATGTGGCAGGACTGCAGAGCGTAGATCTGATCCGTTTGTTGTGGGCTTGCTTAGCTCTGTTTATCATTTGCTGCTTATGCTTTTTGGCATGCAAGTAGTCCTGTGTTATAGCTTCACCAGGTTAACACCTCATTTTTAGGAATGCTTGGTGCTTGAACCAGGGTTGACCCCCTGGCTTGATGGTAATGGTAGAGTGGGAGATATGCTGGACCATGAGGTTACAGATTGTGTTGGAGTACAATTTTACTGCTGCTGATGGCCTACAGCGCCTCATGGATGCCCAGTCTTGAGTTGCTAGATCTGTTCGAAATCTATCCCATTTAGCACGATGGTAGTGCCACACAACATGATAGAGGGTATCCTCAATGTGAAGTCGTCTCCACAACGACTGTACGGTGGTCACTCCTGCCAATACTGTCATGGACAGATGCATCTGCGGAAGGCTGGTTGGTGAGGATGAGGTCAAGCATGTTTTTCCCTCTTGCTGGTTCCCTCACCACCTACCACAGTCCCAGTCTAGTAGCTATGTCATTTAGGACTCAACCAGCTTGGTCAGTAATGGTGCCACTGAGCCACTCTTGGTGAAGGACATTGAAGTCCCCCACCCAGAGTACACTCTGTGCCCTTGCCACCCTCAGGGCTTCCACCAAGTGATGTTCAACATGGAGGAGCACTGATTCATCAGCTGAGGGAGGGCGGTAAGTTGTAATCAGCAGGAGGTTTCCTTGCCCTTGTTGGACCTGATGCCATGAGATATCATGGGGTCTGGAGTCAATGTTGAGGACTCCCGGGGCAATTCCCTCCCGACTGTATACCACTGTGCCGCCACCTCTCCTGGGTCCGTCCTGCTGGTGGGACAGGACACACTCGGGGATGGTGATGGTGGTGTCTGGGACATTATCTGTAAGATATGATTCCGTGAGGATGACTATGTCAGGCCGTTTCTTGACTAGTCAGTGAGACAGCTCTCCAACTTTGGCACTAGCCCTCAAATGTTAGTAAGGAGGACTTTGCAGGGTCGATAGGACTGAGATTGCCATTGTCTTTTTCGGTGCCTAGGTCAATGCCAGGTGACCCGCACATGGGCTCTCAACTTACCAAGTAGCCTTATGTGTGGTACCTTATCGAACGCCTTTTGGAAATCCAAATATATTATACCCACTGGTTCCCCTTTATCTCTCCCGCTTGTTACCTCCACAAAGAATTCTAATAAATTAGTCAGGCATGATTTCCCCTTCATGAAGCCATACTGACTCTGCTTGGTTATATTATGTATTTCTAAATGCTCTGCGATTACATCCTTTATAATCGGCTCTAACATTTTCCCAATGACAGATGTTAAGCTAGCTGCCTATAGTTACCTGTTTTTTGTCTCCCTCCCTTTTTTTAATAAAGGTGTTACATTGGCAGTTTTCCTATCCTCTGGGACTTTTCCAGAATCTAAGGATTCTTAGATTATTATTACCAGTGCACCCACTATCCCCGTAGCTACTTCCTTTGATATTCTAAGATGCAACTCACCAGGTCCAGGGGACTTAGCGGCTTTAGCCTCATTAGTTTCCCTCGTACTTTTCCTCTGGTGATAGTTATTGTATTTATTTCCCTTTGGCCCCTTGGTTGTTCAGTATTTTTGGTATGCTATTAGTGTCTTCTACCATGTAGACTGATGGAAAGTATTTATTCTGCGATTTTCTGGTTCCCCATTATTATTTCCCCAGCCTCATTCTCTAAGGGGCCTATGTTCGCTTTAGCCTCTCTCTTCCTTTTTATATATTTAAAGAAGCTCTTAGCATCTGTATTCATATTACTTCCTAGTTTACCTTCAAAGTTTATTTTCTCCTATTATTTTTTGGTCATCTTTTGTTGGTTTTTAAAACTTTCCCAATCCTCTGGCTTACCACTAATCTTTGCTACATTGTATGTTTTTTCTTTCACTTTGATACTATCCTTAACTTCCTTGGTTAACCATCGTTGTTTTATCCCATCCCTAGAATCCCCCTTCCTCACTGGGATATATATTTGTTGTTAGTCAAGAAATATTTTCTTAAACGTTTGCCATTGTTCATCAGCCGTCTTTTCTGCTAAACTCCTTTCACAGTCCACTCCAGCCAACTCTGCCTTCATTCCTTAGTAATTACCCTTATTTAAGTTTAGCACAGTTGGTTCCGACCCACTCACTCTCAAACTGAATACTAAATTCTACCATGTTATGGTCACCGTTTCCTAGGGGTCTTTTACTCTGAGATAATTTATTAAACCTGCCTCATTACACATTACTAGATCCAAAATAGCCTGATCCCTGGTTGGATCCACAGCACATTGTTCTAGGAAACTGCCCCAGATACCAGCTTTGATTCTTGCTCATGGCTACCTCTGCCAATTTGATTTTCCCAATCTACATGAAGATTAAAGTCACCCATGATTAATGTACTGCCTTTTTTACATACCCTCGTTATCTCCTGATTTATTCTCTGTCCTACAGTATAGCTACTGTTAGGGTGCCTAAAGATTACTCCCACCAGTGTTTTCTTCCCCATGTTATTTCTCACCTCCACCCATATGGATTCTACACCTTCCAATGCAAGATCATTTCTTACTATCATACTTATTTCATCTCATGCTAACAAAGCTACCCCACCACCCTTTCCTTCCTGCCTGTCCTTTCAAAAAGTCACATACCCCTGAATATTTAGTTTCCAGCTTTGATCTCCTTGTAACCATGTGTGCCATAAGATCATACCCATTGACCTCTATTTGTGCCATTAATTAATTTATTACGTTCTGAATACTATGTGCATTTAAGTAAAGAGGCATTAATTTTGCCTTTTTACCATTTTTTTTCCCCTTTGACCCTATTTGCTGCTGTTTTTTTATGTTTATACACTGTCCCTTCCTGTCACACTTGGGTATCATTACCTAAGTAGCTGGCCTGCAATGCTGCCATATCCTTTTGCTTTGTAAGCCTACGTATCCCCTCTCCAGAGCCCTCCCCCCACCTATTTATTTTAAGCCCTCTGTACAGTCCTAGTTATTCGATTCGCCAGGACACCGGTCCCAGCATGGTTCAAATGAAGCCCATCCCACCGGCTATCCCAGTACTGGTGCCAGTGTCCCATGAACTGAAACCCATTCCTCCGTCACCAATTTTTGAGCCACGCATTTAACTTCTTGACTTTATTAACTCTATACCAGTTTGCCCATGGCTCAGGTAGTAATCCTGAGGTAACTACCTTGGAGGTTCTGCTTTTTAATTTAGCTCCTAACTGTTCAAATTCTTTAAGTAGAACCTCCTTTCCAGTCCTATCAATGTCGTTGGTACTAAGGTGGATGACAACAACTGGATCCCTCCTCTCCAGCCCTAAGGAGATGTCCTTAACCCTGGCACCAGGCAAGCAACAAAGCCTTCGGGGCTCAAGCTGACGGTTGCAGAGAACAGTATCTGTCCCCCTAATTATACTGCCCCCTACCACTACTATATTCCTTTTTCCTCCTACCCCCACCTGTACCATGGTGCCGTGGTCAGTTCGCCAAGGCTCCTCGAACACCACCCCCTGGGTCCCCATAACTGCCTCAACTGCAGTCACACCCTCCTGACCCTGATTCCAGACCAAATTTGAATTACCTAATTTGAGGGGTATGACCGCTTCCTGGAGCAAAATGTCGGGTAACTCCCCCCACCCGACCCAAAGTTCCTCGAGCTGCAAACACTTATTACAGATGTGTTCACTCTGGATCACCCTGGATGATCAGCAGCTCCCACATGCTGCATCACCCATCCTGCCATCACTATCGTATTTAATTTATTAATTAATTAATGACTCTAATATTCTTGCTCTTTACATTTGAAGAATACTTGCTTTTTACACTTTAATGCAATTAATTTTTTTTACACCAGCCTTTATATCTGCCCTGCCCCTCTCTCGCCGTTTTAGCTGCGCCGCCCCTCTCTCGCCGTTTTAGCTGCGCCGCCCCTCACTCACCGTTTTAGCTGCGCCGCCCCTCTCTCACCGTTTTAGCTGTGCCGCCCCTCTCTTGCCGCTTTAGCTGCGCCACCCCTCTCTCGCCGTTTTAGCTGCGCCGCCCCCTCTCGCCGCATTAGCTGCGCCGCCCCCTCTCTCGCCGTTTTAGCTGCGCCGCTCCTCTCGCGCCGCTTTGGCCGCGCCGCCCCTCTCGCCGTTTTAGCTGCGCAGCCCCTCCCTCGCCGCTTTGGCCGCGCCGCCCCTCTCGCGCCGCTTTGGCCGCGTCACCCCTCTCGCGCCGCTTTGGCCGTGCCGCCCCTCTCCCACCACTTTGGCCGCACCGCCCCTCTCGCGCCGCTTTGGCCGCGCCGCCCCTCTCGCGCCGCTTTGGCCGCGCCGCCCCTCTCGCGCCGCTTTGGCCGCGCCGCCCCTCTCGCGCCGCTTTGGCCGCGCCGCCCCTCTCGCGCCGCTTTGGCCACGCCACCCCTCTCTCGACGTTTTAGCTGTGCCACCGCACTGTGGACATGGGTTCAAATACCACCACGGAAACTGATGGAGGTTAAATTCAGTCAGTAAAAATCGGGAATATAAAGCTTGTGGCAGTAATATTGTGGCTGTAGCTATCATCAATTGTTGTTAAAACCCATCTGTGTTCACTAGTGCCTTTAAGGGAAAGAAGTCAGCCATTCTTACCCGGTCTAACCTACATATGACTCCAGACCCACAACAATGCGGTTGACTCTTAACTGCCCTCTGCAATAGCCCAGCAAGCCACTCAGTTCAAGTGCAATTAGAGATGGGCGAAAACACTGGCCTAGTCAGTGATGCCCACATTCCATGAAAGTATAGAGGAAAAAAAAAATCCAAGGCTACTTTTAGAGACGTAGCCAATTCAGGGATAAAAAATAACTTTTATGTAAAAACCTTTCATGTTTTCAGGACATGAAAAGGTGCTTCAAGGTTTGTGAATTATTTCTGACACACATATACATACAATAAACACAGCAGCCAGTTTGTGCATGGCAAGTCCCACAAACAACAATGAGATAAGTACCTTGTTCGTATATTTTAATGGTGTTGGGTGAAGGATGGATATTGGCCAAAACAGTGGGGAACTGCACTGCTTTCCTTCTGGAATACAGTAGTGTCATTTATGCCCATTTGAACAGGGCCTCAGTTTACTGTCTCATCAGACAAAAGACATTTTTGACAGTGCAGCATTCGCTCAGCATTGAACTGAAGAGTCAGCTGAGATTTTGTGAAGTTTCTGCAGTGAAGTTTCTACAATTGTCAAATCCGGAGGAGAAATTTATATCACTGAGTTGTAGCTGCACTCAAATAGATGCTTTTCTCTGAGCAAGCTGTGTATATTTTTATCTTTTCTTTTAATTTTCTGGTCACTTTGTGCAGCATTCCAGCTGAAGAGGAACTGAATGTGTGCTAATCAATGGCCACTGTCTCATTTTGCCCTCAGAAAATCAGTTTGGTTGCCTGATCCATCATTCTTTTTATCTATATTTTTCTCTTGCTTGGTAAGGTGGTGATTTTTAAAGATTTATTCATGGGATGTGGGTGTTGCTGACTAGACCAGCATTTATCAGATATAGACCATCCCTAATCACCCTTGAGAAGGTGGTGGTGAGCTGCCTTCTTGAACCACTACAGTCCATGTGGTGTAGGTACCCACATGCTGTCAGGGAAGGGATTCTAGGATTTCGACCCAAAGACAGTGATATAGTTCCAAGTTGGGATGGCGAGTGACTTGGAGGAGAACATGCAGGTGGTGGTGTTTCCATGTGTCCGCTGCCCTTGTCCTTTTAGGTGGTAAAGATGGCAGGTTTGGAAGGTGCTGTCAAAGGAACCTTGACAATTTGCTGCAGTGCACCTTGTAATTAGTACACACTGCTGCCACTGTACACCCACGGTGGATGGAGTAAATGTTTAAGGTGGTGGGTGAGGTGCTGACCAAGTGGGCTGCTTTGTGCTGGATGGTGTCAAACTTCCTGACTGTTGTTGGAACTGCACTCCTCCAGGCAAGTGGAGAGTATTCCATCACGCTCCTGACTTGTGCATTGTAGATGGCGGACAGGCTTTGGGGAGTCAGGAGGTGAGTTACTCGTCACAGAATTTGTAGCCTCTTAGCTGCTCTTGAAGCCACAGTATTTATATGGTTGGTCCAGTTAAGTTTCATCAAGGGGCGATAGTTAGATTCTGTCTCTTTCTTGTCTAGTGCGAATATTATTTGCCACTTATCAGCCCAAGCCAGGACTTGCTGCTTGCAGACGTGGATTGCTTCAGCATCTGAGATGTTGCGAATGGCGCTCAACACTGCAATCATCAGCAAAAATCCCGACTTCTGACCATATTATAGAGAGAAGGACGTTGATGACACAGCTGAAGAAGGTCTAGGACACTACCCTGAGGAACTCCTGCAGCAATGTCTTGAGGCTGAGATGATTGGCCTCCAGCAACCACAATCACCTTCCTTTGTGCTAGGTGTGACTAACTAGTGGAGAGTTTTCCTTCAATTCCCTTTGACTTCAGCTTTGCTAGGGCTCCTTGATACCATATTCAGCCAAATGTTGCCTTGATGTCATGGGCAGTCACTAACCTGACCTCTGAAATTCAGCTCTAGTCCATGTTTGTACCAAGGCTGTAATGAGGTCAAGAGCCAAGTGGCCCTGGTGGAACCAAAACTGAGCATTGGTGAGCAGGTTATTAGTGAATAATTGTCGCTTGACAGCACTGTCGGCATGATACCACTTCTACCACTTTGCTGATGAGCAAGCATAGACTGATGGAGCAGTAATTGGCTGGAATAGATTTCTCCTGCATTTTGAGGACAGGACATATCTGGGCAATTTTCAGTTTGTCGAGTAGACGCCAGTTTTGTAGCTGTACTGGAACAGCTCGTTCTGGAGCACAAGTCTTCAGTATAATTGCCGGGATGTGCTCAGGGCCCGTAACCTTTGCTTTTTCCGGTGGGTTCGACTGAATTAAATTGGCTGAAGGCTGGTATTTGTGATGCTGGGGCCCTCAAGAGGAGGCTAAATTGGATCATTCACTTCTGGCTGAAGTTGTTTGTAAATGCTTCAGCCTTGTCTTTCTCATTGATGTGCTGGACTCCCCCATCATTGTGGATGGGGATGTTTTTGGAGCCTCCCATTCCTCCTCTTAGTTGTTTAATTGTCCACCATTCACACCTGGATGTCTCAGGATTGCAGAGCTTTGATCTGATCTGCTTGTTATGTGATTACACTGTTCTGTCTAATGCATGCTGCTTTTACTGTTTGGCATGCATGTAGATCCATGTTGTAGCTTCACCAGGTTGGCATCTCATTTTTAGACATGTCTGGTGATGCTCCTGGCTTGCTGCCCTACATTTCACGTTGAATCTGGGCTGATCCCCTGGCTTGATGATAACAGTAGAGTGAGGGATATGGCAAGCCCTGAAATTACAGATTGTGATTGAATATAGTTCTGCTGCTGCTGATGGCTTACAGCACCTCCTGAATGCCCTGTTTTCAGTTGCTGGATTTGTTCTGAATCCATCCCATTTAGCACGGTGGTCGTGCCACACAATGTTTTCAATCTGAAGATGTTACTTCATCTCCACAAGGAATGTGTGGTGGTCACTCCCACCACCACTTTCGTGATCGGATGCATCTGTGACAGTTTGGTGAGGATGAGTTCAAGTATGTTTTTCCCTCTTGTTGGCTCCCTCACCACCTTCCGCAGGCAGAGTCTAGCAGCTATATCCCACAGGACTCAGCCAGCTCGGTCAGTAGTGGTGCCACCAAGCCACTCTTGGTGATGGACATTGGAGTCCTCCACCCAGAGTGCATTCTGCGCCCTTGCCACCATCAGTGCTTCCTCCAAGTGGTGTTCAACATGGAGGAGCACTGATTCGCCAGCTATGTGAGGGCTGTAGGCGGTAATTAGCAGGAGGTTTCCTTGCCCATGTTTGACCTGATGCCATGAGACTTCATGGGGTCCAGAATCAATGTTGAGGACTCCCAGGGCAACTCCCCACTGACTGTGTGCCACTGTGCCTCCACCTATGTTGGGACCTGACACACCCAGGGCTGGTGATGGTGGAGCCAGGGACATTTGGCTGTAAGGTATGGTTCAGTGAATATTTCTATGTCAGACTGTCATCTGCCACCTGATGTTAGTGAGGAGGACTTTGCAGAGTCAGCAGGGCAGAGTGAGACTTTCTCGTTTCTGGTGCCTAAGTCAATGCCAGGTGGCCTATCTGGTTTTATTGTTGTTCAACTTTTCTTTAGTGGTTTGATAGAACTGAGTGGCTTGCTAGGCCATTTCAGAGGGCAGATAAGAGTCAACCACATTGTTCTGGGCCTGGAGTCACACCTAGGCCTGGCCAGGTAAGATGGCAGACGTCCTTCCCTTAAAGGACATTTGTGAAGCAGGTGGGCTTTTACACAACAATTTGTTATTTTCGTGGTTACTGTTAGCTTTTTATTCCTGATGTATTAATAATTGAATTTAAATTCCACCAGCTGCTGTGGCGCATATGCCCAGGCCTTTGGATTACTAGCCCAGTAGCATTACTACTATGCTGCCACTCCCACATTACCATTTGTGCATTAAAGATGCTAGGAAAATGGAAGTTGCTGTTCTATTGGAAAGGTGAGAGACTGGCTGTCACGTTAACCTTTGCTGAAGCTTGTTCTTGAGTTTTAGTTTCACAAGACAAAGGATTTTTTCATTTGTAAGATGTTGCTACAGGCATGCTGGAAACAGTTTCTGCCCAATAAGAGTTTAGGACAGAGTGTATTTATTCTTGGCTGACGGGGGTTGGAGGTGACAGGTGTGGAAGCACCCTTTCTTCAATCAATTATCTCGCTTTATAAGTCTAGATTCTATTTGTTGTATCATGGAGCAGAATATTACTGGGGTTGGGTGGGGGACTCTCAGTTCGTGTGGCACTTTAACTGCAAAAATTGTGATTTTGACCTGAAAAAAGAATGGCACAGTTGGAGGTGCATATGTTATAAATTAATAAAACACTAAGGACATTAGAGGGTCATAGTCAATTTAAATTCCATTTGGTGGTTTGATTCAGCACTTTAATTTCTCAGTCTTGTAGCAGTTCCTCAGCTTTTTTTATTTTCTCTATAATCACATAAAGTAATGTGGAGTTCAATTTACTGTCAACAGCATGTTGGAAATGACCCATGGTGACCGCGCAGCAAGCTCTGGGTTTGACTTGAGGTCTGTGTTTTGTCACTTGATCTCAGCTGGTGCAGCGGTTAAGATGTCATTGGGCTAGAGAGCAAACAAAACAAACTCTTCCGGGGTTGGTGCTCCCAGATTTCTGCCCTGTGACCTCTTGCTCACGCACACGTGTGAAAGTTCAGAAAGAACGTCAACAGGCTCGGCTGTGATAGCATCTAGAATCAGAAAGAACACACACGTCAACACTTGTTCGCTTGGCTCATATGTAAAGAGTGGTCCCTTGGGTGAGGTCGTGGAAAGCTTCCGGCTTCCGTGGGAACATCACAGCACAAGCTATGGCCTTTAGAGAGGAGAGTAAATTGGAAGAAAGAAAATAATGTGTTATATTGCTTTGGGGCTAAAAAAAGGAAATATGCAGCAGGCCAGTCAGCCTCTAGTCCAGGCTTAAGACCATAAGATGTAGGAGCAGAAGTAGGCCATTCAGCCCATCGAGTCTGCCCTGCCATTCACTGAGATCATGGCTGATCTGATAATCCTCAACTCCACTTTCCTGCCTTCTCCCCATATCCTTTGATTCCTTTACTGATTAAAAATCTGTCTATCTCAGCCTTGAATATACTTAACGACCCAGCGTCTACAGCCCCCTGTGGTAAAAAATTCCACAGATTGACTACCCCCTGAGAGAAAAAAATCCTCCTCATCTCTGTCTTGAATGGGTGAGCCCTCACTCTGAGATTATGCCCTCTGGTCCTAGACTTTCCCACAAGGGGAAACAGCCTCTCAGCATCTACCCTGTCAAGCCCCCTAAGAATCTTATATGTTTTAATAAGGTCGCCTCTGATTCTTCTGAACTCCAATGAGTACAGGCCCAACCTACTCGAGCTCTCCTCATAAGAAAATCCCTCCATACCCGGGATCAATCTTCTCTGGACTGCCTCCAATGCCTGTACATCTTTCCTTAAATCAGAGGACCAAAACTGTTCACAGTATTCTAGGTGTGGTCTAACTAGTGCCTTGTATGGTTTTAGCAAGACTCCCCTATTTTTATACTCCATTCCGTTTGAAATGAAGGCCAACATTCCATTTACTTTCCCTATTACCTGCTGAACTTGTATGCTAGCTTTCTGTGATTCATTCACGAGGACCCCCAAATCCCTCTAGGCTGCAGCTTTCTTCAGTCTTTCTCCATTTAAATAATATTCAGCTTCTCTATTCTTCCTGCTAAAGTGCATAACCTCACATTTTCCCCCATTATATTCCATCTACCAAGTTTTTGCCCACTCACTGAACCTGTCAATATCCCTCTGTAGACTCTTTCTGTCATCCTCACCTTTTGCTTCCCCACCTATTTTTGTGTCTTCCACAAACTTGGCAATAGTACGTTTATTTCCCTCGTTCAAGTCGTTAATATATATTGTAAATAATTGTGGCCCCAGCACTGATCCCTGTGGCACTCTACTAGTTACAGGTTGCCATCCTGAAAATACCCTCTGTATCCCGACTCTCTGATTTCTAATAGTTAGCCAATCCTATATCCATGCTAATATACTACTCCCAACAGCATGGGCTGTTCGAAATCCAAATATATTAAATCTACTGGATCCCCTTTATCTATCCTGCTTGTTACCTCCTCAAAGAATTCTAATAAATTTGACAGGCATGATTTCCCCTTCATGAAACCATGCTGACTCTACTTGATTAGATTATCCATTTCTAAATGCTCTGCTGTTACATCCTTTATAATAGACTCCAACGTTTTCCCAATGACAGATGTTAAGCTAACTGGCCTATAGTTACCTGTCTTTTGTCTCCCTCCCTTTTTGAATAAGGGTGTTAACATTGACAGTTTTCCAGTAATCCTCTGGGACTTTTCCAGAATCTAAGGACTCTTGGAAGATTACTACTAGTGCATCCACTATCTCTGCAGCTATTTCCTTTAATATCCTAGGTTGCAACCCATCAGGTCCAGCTGACATACCAGCCTTTAGCCCCATTAGTTTCCCTAGTACTTTTTCTCTAGTGTATTGTATTTATTTCCTTCCGCCCATTTTGCCCCTTGATTATTTAGTATTTTTGGTATGATATTAGTGCCTTCTGTGAAGACTGATGCAAAGGATTTATTCAGCTCCCCTGCCATTTCCTGGTTCCCCATTATTATTTCCCCAGCCTTATTCTCTAAGGCACCTATATTGACTTTGACCTTTCTTCCTTTTTATATATTTAAAGAAGCTCTTACTGTCCGTTTTTATATTAATTGCTAGTTTACTCTCAAAGCTTATTTTCTCCCTCTTTATTTTTTTTTGGTCAACTTCTGTTAGTTTTTAAAACTTTCCCAACCCTCTGGCTTACCGCTAATATTTGCCACATTTTATGTTTTTTCTTTCACTTTGATACTATCCTTAACTTCCTTGGCTAACCATGGCTGGTTTATCCCTTTCCTAGAATCCTCCTTCCTCACTGGGATATATCTTTGTTATGAGTCATGAACTATTTTCTTAAACGTCTGCCATTGTTCATCAACCATCTTTTCTGCTAACCTCCTTTCCCAGTCCACTGCAGCCAACTCTGCCCTCATTCATTTGTAATTACCCTTATTTAAGTTTAGCATAGTTGTTTCCTACTTAAGTTTCTCACTCTAAATCTGAATGCTAAATTCTATCATGTTATGGTCACTTTCCTAGGGGATCTTTTACTCTAAGATCATTTATTAAACCTGTCCCATTACACAGTACCAGATCCAAAATAGCCTTATCCCGGGTTGGATCCACAACATATTGTTCTAGGAAATCTCTATTAATTTTTGCTCGTGGCTACCTCTGCCAATTTGATTTTCCCAATCTACATGAAGATTAAAGTCACCCATGATTAGGTTAGTTAGTCCCTTCAACCTGTTCCACCATTCACTCGGATCATGGCTGACCTGTGCCACAACCCCATTATCCTGCAGTGGCTCCATATTCTTAGATACTTTTACCCAACAAGCTCTTGAAAGAGAAAGGCAGATTCAGAATTTGTAAGTGAACTCTTTATCAGAAATGCAGGGAGTAATCTCTCAAGAAACACCAAGCCATTGCAATACATCTGCCTGCATTGCAGAAACCTCAAGTATTGACTTCTATCTCCACAGAGAAAAGAATTCTCAGGCCGTAAAAGTATTTATTACCAGTGATCTCTGCGGTCAGAAGTTTTTATGTTACTTGGTGGAGACTCGCCATCAACTGCGGTGAGTGTCACTAGTGAAAAGCTTGCCAAGTTATAAATCACAGTTGAAATGCATTGAGTTTTCTCTTTTTGCCTTATAAAGGATTTATATCGAATAATAAATGGACAGCTGGACTGAGTTTTTATAAAATTTACTTTGGGGGTTCGGATGCATAACTCGTCCTTGGCCACATTACTTTCTGTTGTCTGATTATTGCACAATTTATATTCTGCTAGAAATTGAAAGTGAGAACTTTCGTGCATTCATTCAATCGCCAAGCAAAAATATGATTTGTAACCCGTCAATCCTCTCAGCTTCCCTTTCCCTTACGTGCAGAATATGTGTTTGCCAAGAGGTTGGAAAGGCCTATTTGTAAATGGAAGGAGCAGGGCCTTCATGCAGGGTGGCTGCTCCGCTGCTGTACTTCCACACTCTCAATACCACCACCACCCCCCACCCCCCCGCATTGTAAATTCTAACCCGAGATTTTTAAACTTGTTGAGAATTTGATTCAAGTTTTGATCATTTTTAACATGATGGCTATTTAGTAAAAATGATGTCATTGGCTTGCTTAGACAACTGGTTACATAGTAAATATTTGGAAAACTTTTCTTTGCTGCGTCTACTTAAATCCCAAACAGGTGTGTGAAATTTGAAGAAAGCAATGACTTGACTCAGCTGATTTTCGGAACAGTTACTGTCATACAAGCGAAAGATGCTGCTGCTATGGAGGTGAGTTGTATTTTAAACCGTGCTGCTTCTCATAACAGAAAATTCAAACAACTTGCATTTAAACACCATATTTATGGTAATAAGATGTCCAAAGGCTTCACGGAAATGTTTCAAGCAAAATTTGACACTGAGCTACATGCGATGTTAGGACAGCTGAACAAAAGCTTGGTCAAAGATGTGGGTTTTAAAGAGTGTCTTAAAGGAGAAAAGAGAGGTTGAGAGGTTTAGGAAGGGGATTTGAGAGCTTGGGACCAAGGCAGCTGAAGGCACAGTCGTCAATAGGGAGTGAGGGACTTGTTGCGCATTAGCATCACCCAGCAGAATCTTGGATGAGCTCATGTTTAGGGAGGGTGGAAGCTGAGGGGCTGGCTAGGTGAGCATTGGAATTGTCAAGTCTCGAGGTAACAAAGATGCTTCAGGCATCATCGTTAGTGGCGTAACTGCTAATTGCAATTCTCTTGGCAACATTTCTCTAATTAGTTTTTTAGAAAGGTGTTACTGTCCCCACTGCTTACCACTAACCCCCACTTATGACAGCTGCCTATATCGGTAGGTGCCAATTACAAAGGTGTCATTCAAATCAAATTAAGTGAGTTGGCTATTTCATGCTACTCAAGAAGCTGTTTGGTCACACTCTGTCTGACCTGTCCAATACCATTTACCCTGCTGCACTGTTCACAGATCAGAGACTTTGCCGTTGACCAGCATGTGGAATTTCAATTTTATTGTTTTAAATGGTGCCATTGAGTGGAATTAAGATCAGCTATCTTCTCCTGGCCTAAATGCAATGTGGCTTGAAGATATGTTAGGCCCAGGAAGCAGCAACTAATTTTTTTTTTCTGTTCAGGCCTTTTAGAGAGCGTTAATTTTGAACAGTGTGATTAAAAAAATTTTTTATTAACGCTGCCTCATTATCTTGCAAATGGTAGTTGTGTTTGCATAAGCAGATTCATTTTAAAGTGAAGTAGCACTTGGAGTTGTCTTGCTGTGTTTCTGTGGATTGACCGCCTTTCTGTACACAGCTTTTAGTTTGTGCTTTGCAATCATTTTTGTTTTATGTTGCCAAACTTGTTAAATTTTCATGAGATTGAAAGTCAGGCTCACAATTGTGTTTGCCTCCAACTGATAACCGTGTGGAGAAAGGAGGGGCCTGGCTGAATTGGTGGATTCATTCACTTATACATATTTACTTTAAGTGAAAATATACTTGCAGAAACTGAAAGTATTTTGCAATTTATTTTGCTGAAATCTTTTTTGCCACCTCTAATTTTACAACCAATGCCATGGGACTTATTGGATGGCAAATCTCACTTAGCCTCTACCAATTGTGCAAGCGTATTGTGGAATGAAGGCCTTTTGCATTGCTCGCTCCCTGCCTGCCTTCAGTATTGGGAGAAGCTTGGACTGCACCCATTGCTTGTGCACAGTAATATAACAGTGAATGCCAGCTCAGGGAATGAAACAATCCTCTACTGCTCCAAGTCACAAGTTGGTGATATGCCAATATCTTCTGATACTGTGTTGCCTGAATTTGAAACAAAAAGTCTGTAGAATTGCTTTTGTTACTATTCAGTAAAGTACAATGATGGACAACTTGCAGTTCAAACTCATGGAGACCATGCCAATATTGGTTTCTGAGCAGAAGTGAGTGATAACAATTGACTTACCAGTAAATCATGGTGTCACCTTTGATTGGATCACTGCCAAGTATCCAATTTTATGAAAAGTTTGTTTCTGTTAAAGGGAAAAAAACACATTGGCATTTGCCATTGAGAAGCAATGGCTAAAAATGAAATAAGCAACGAAAACAGCAAATGCGATAAATAATAAAACTGGTTTAATTGTGGTTTAAGGTTGCATCACATCTCATTGTTTTGTTGACCTTAATGAAGCGATGTTGTGGTTTATAACGCCAGCTGAAGTATTAATGACCGGAAACATACAGCAACTAATTTGTTAGCCTGACCACGTTTGTCTATATGTTATAGCATGTGGTCCTCCACAGACCACCTGATATTGTTAACATTTGTTTGCAATTTTCAGAATAGATTCCAGCCACCCAGTGATGGTGTCGTCAAGTTAGTGCCCCCTGTGCACTTGTCTTAAAGGTTATTCCATATATAACATTCATCTAAAATCATTATTCATGCTTTCTTATGATTCCGACCTGGGGACTTAGTCAACCCCATTCCCTGTACATAATCAGTGCTGAGATGGGGACAGAAAGGTTAGTTCTCAAAGTTATTCCGATGGTGGGATGAGGGGTATATACAGGGTTTTCTTTACCCATATTGCAAACAGTTGACCTTAAAGACAGCAGGACATGTTCCTCCTTTCCGTATTTAAATTCACTAAATTCTTCTGTGTAATTCTTCCCCACCCAAATTATTTTGACTCCGCTAAGTATGAAATGTTGGCATTAATTCTGCAGCTTCAGACTACTTTATTCTTCCTTGTCTTACCTTTGCGAACAGAGTGTCAACACAATGGTGGTCCTGGAAAGTAACGGCAATCTGGTGCTGTACACTGGCATTATACGGGTAAGTTGCCATGCTTTTTAACATTTGAAATGAATTCCCAGTCTACACTGGTTTTAAACTTTTCAGGAAGCAGACACTTTCAAGGTTGAAGTTACACGTGTTTTGTGGAGAAAGCGTTAAAAAGAAATAAAGAGCTCGCATTTATAGTGTGCCTTTTGCAACCTCAGTTGGTCCCAAAATACTTTACAGCCAATGGGAGCACTTTTGAGCTGCAGTCGCTGTTGTAATGTAGGAAAACCCAACAACCAATTTGTGCAAGGCCATCTCCCGCAAACAGCAAAGTGATAATGACCAGACGATCTTTTTTTTGAGATGTTGGTTGAAGTATAAATGCTGGAATGGGACTTGAGCAAACAACAATCTGACTCCATGGCAAGAATGCTATTCTGACCCACGGCTGGCACAGATTTTGGTGCATAAATTGTGTGCATAATTCCTGAGGCGAACTGTTTTACACAGGCTATCCTCACAATCATTGAAAGCAGTATTTAGTACATAAATACGTTATTTCTATTTTATGGTTTTATGATAATTAGGATTCTCTCTAAGGTTCCTTTTGTGGTAGGACGTGGAGGAAGGAGGTAGAGAAGAGAAGAAACTTCATACAAAGCTGGGAGATGTCAGCGTTCTGTTGTGTGTGCGTGGGTTGGGGACAGGGTTGGTGGTGGTGGCAGGTGTTCATTTGTGGTACTGACACTTGACGTACATTCAGGGAGCCTCTGAAAGCAACACAGGAGAAATAGACACAGCAGTACTGGAACCTAAACAGACACATCTGGAGAGAGCATTGAGGTTCTGGCAAAGTAGTCAAAGTAAGATCATAGGATTACATAGGATGTAAGGCACAGAAACAGGACATTCAGCCCAACTGGTCCATGTTGATGTTTCTGCTCTACTCAAGTCTCCTCCCATCTTTTCTCATCTACCATCGTAACCCTCTATTCCCTGAACTCTTATATTCTTGTCTAGTGTCCCTTTAAATGCATCTATAATATTTGCTTCAACCACTCCCTGTGGTACTGAGTTCCACATGCTCACTGCTCTTTGGGCAAAGAAGTTTCTTCTGAATTTCCACTTGGATTTCTTGGAGACTATCTTATATTGACGGCCTCTAGTTATGCTCTTCCTCACAATAGGAAACATTCTTTCTGTATCCACTATCAAAACCTTTCATAATTTTAAAGACCTATATTAGGTCACCCCTCAGCCTTCTTTTTTTCAAGAGAAAAGAAACCTGTCAATTCTTGCCTGATATAGCTACCCATGTATTTTGGCTATCCTTGTAAATCTTCTGTGCACCCTCTCCAGTGCCTTTATATTCTTTTTATAATAAGGCAGCCAGAACTGCATGCAGTACTCTTAAAGTGTCGTCTAACCAAAGTTTGCTACAGGTATAATATAACTTGCCTACTTTTCAATTCAATCCCTCTAAAAATAAAAACACTTTAAAAATCCAATCAGTTTTAACCCTTGAACAATTGAGGGCAAACTCTTAACTTGTGACGGTTTACCATTTTTATTTCTATGCTTTTTAGGCCTCGGATCTTGGGCTAAAGGGGAGAGGTACCCAGCTTCAATGAAGCAAAGTATTGTTGCAGTTCTTGTAGCCATCTGGCCGCCAATACAGCAGCAGCTTGCCCCCTACAACTTTCTCACCGCCCCCTTACTGAAATGTGTCTGATCTCCAATCAGCATGATTAAGACCAATAACTTACCAGAACTGGTTCTGCTTGAACCTTCCTGCATGACCTGTCGATGTTCCAGAGCAATGTGGCACTACATGTTCTGACTGAGTTACTTTTCCTCTATAACCTGCATGTTTATCTCTTTTTTTTTAAAGAAAAGTAAATCCTGCTAATTTTCTCTCCTTTTTTGCCTCACTTTTCCACTTTCCTGAAGACTTTGACCCCCTTCCTGACATACTGTACTGTGGTTTCCATGCATCCTCCAGGCCCTCACTCGAGTGGGAATTATGCGTGACAGCCAGTGTTGGCCAACTTTGCAGAGGGTGTCATTGCTGAGCCTGGTTCTGTGCCCCCATCTTGCGTTATGCATGCAGACACCATCAAGTGTCACTGGATAGCAATCTGGGGCAGGAGCTACAAGGATGATGCTGGTTGGGGTAAAATATAAGAGTGCAGTCTTGCAGTGCAACCGATTGTAATGTGATTGATTGATTTGATTTGGGTCCCCTGAAACGGCAGGAGAAGACAGCCACATTTTGCTGAAGAAATTCTTGCTAGCCCCTCCCCAAACTCCAATTGCTGTTTAATTAGGTCCCCCAGATCCACTGGAACAGTGTAATGGCCTGCCCAAAATACTCTAAGCAGCCTGACACCAAGACAAAATCTAACCATTTCCCCATGACATTCAGTTACATTACCATTGCTGAATTGCCCACAATCAACAACCTCGGGGGGTTACCATTCACGAGAAACTGAATTGGACCAGCCAAATAAACACTGTGGCTGCAAGAACAAATCAGAGGCTGGGAATTTTGCAGCGCATAACTCACTTGCTGACTTCCCAAAGCTTGTCTGCCATCTACAATGCACAAGTCAGGAGTGTGATGGAATACTCTGCACTTGCCTGGATGAGTGCAGCTCCAACAACCCTCAAGAAGTTCACCACTCTCCAGGACAAAACAGGCTGCTTGATTGACACCCCATCCACCACGTTAAGCATTCACTCCCACCACCACCACAGCAGAGTGGCAGCAGTGCGTACCATCTACAAGATGCATTTAAGCAACCCATCAAAGCTTCATCAGCAGCATTTTCCAAACCTTTGACTTCTTTCACCTAGAAGGACAAGGGCAGCAGATGCATGGGAATGCTACCACCTGCAAGTTCCCTTCCAAGCAACACACCATCCTGGCTTTGAACTATATTGCTGTTCCTTCAGTGTCACTTTTCAAAATCCTGGAACTCCCTTCCTAACAGCACTGTGGGTGTACCTACACCATAGTGGTTCAAGAAGGTGGCTCACCGCCACCTCCTCAAGGGCAGTTAGGGATGAGCAATAAATGCTAGTAACGCTCACATCCTGTGAAACGATAATACAAAAAACACTGGGATTTCCAACTTTGCCAATGTCACTGGCCTAAAATTGCTCCCTCTGGGCAAAAATATCAGGGCTGCTGCTTTACCTGTAAGATTATACATCCTAGGCATACTCTGTTTTCCTCAGAAAAATACTACAAACAAGGTTGGCATTTTCCAAGGATACCACTATTGTTTATGTCTTTGTAAATTAACATGTATATTTGAGGTGTAAATTCTGTTTATTTTTAAAGGTCGGAAAGGTGTTTATTGCTGGACTTCCAACTCCCTCATTATCTGTGTCCAACACAATACCTCGGCCTAGCACTCCACTGGGCAGTGTCAGCACTCCAGCTAGACCTTCAAGCAGACACCCTGGTACACTGGATGAGGTAAGAATTTTAACAAGCTGTTCATCTAACATAGCTTAATGCTGTTCTTCTCCAAAGTTTACAATTTTGGGATGAACTCTGAAAATGAGCAATGTTAACTTGAGTTCTGGATTATGTATCAACTTTTTGTGTTACAATAGTACATTACTATTTTGTACCATCTTGTCAAGTTTTCTTCTATTCCCTCACTGATCCTAATTCCTAGCCTCCTTCTCATAGGTAGGTGTTCATTTTTCAGTCTATTCAGCCTACTGATGTGAGCACCTAAACTGACAAAGCTGCTTCTAGAAAGCTTTGGCTCACATTATGCAACTGATAATGAGAACTGTGTATGTATAGTGCAGTCAACTGGCCCAGATAATTCTGCCTGTTGTGTTTCGTAAAGAATGATGTTCTTCAAGAGAGAAGTTTATCTCTGTATGTTTGAAGATAAGAACATAAGAAATAGGAGCAGGAGTAGATCATTCTGTTCTTGGCGCCAGCTACACCATTCAATGAGATCATGGCTGATCATCTACTTCAACACCATTTTCCTGCACTATCCCCTTATCCCTTGATGTTTTCAATATGTAGAAGTCTATTGCTCTCAGTCTTGAACATGCTCAATGACTGAGTCTCCACAGCCCTCTGGGGCAGAGAATTCCAATGATTCACCATCCTCTGAGTGAAGAAATTCCTCCTCATCTCAGCCCTAAATGGCCTGCCCCTATTCTGAGACTGTGTCCCCTGGTTCTAGACCCTCCAGCCAGGGAAAATACCCTTCCTGCATCTACCCTGTTGAGCTCTGTAAGAATTTTGTATGCTTGGATGAGATCACCTCTCATTCTTCTAAACTCCAGAGAATAAAGGCCCAGCCTATTTAATCTTTCCTCATAGGACAACCCCTTCATCCCAGGAATTAGTTTGGTGAACCTTTGTTGCACCCTCTTTATGGCAGTAGATCTTTCCTTAGGTATGGAGACCAAACTGCACTCCAGGTATGATCTCACCAAGCTTCTGTATAATTGAAGTAAGACACCTTTACTCCGAGACTGAAATCCTCTTGTAATAAGCCATATATTTGCTGCTTTAATTGCTTGCTGTACCTGCATGTTAGCTTTCTGTGACTCATGAACAAGGATGCGCAAGTCCCTTTGAAGTTCAGCACTTCCCAGCCTCTCACCATTTAAGCAATGGCCCGTATTTCTGTTCACTTCAGCATGCTAAGAGGTTAGATGACTGACGTAATTTTGTAGTTATACCAACTATTTAATGTTGATGGCACTCCAGAACGCTTGGCACAGTGATAAGGTGTCTATAAAGCAGCGTTTAACACAGTAGTACTTTAAAGACACTAAATAGATCTAAGTTGTTATTAATGTAATGAAAGTCCCAGGAGCACTATAAAACGAATTATGACACCAAGCCATATAGGGAGATACTAGGTCAGGTGACCAAAAGCTTGGTTGAAGAGAGAGGTTTTAAGGAGTACCTTAAAGGAGGAAAGCAAGGTGGAGGGATGTAGGGAGGAAATTCCAGAGCTTGGGGCCTAAGCAACTGATGCGCTGCCGCCAGTGATAGAGCAATTAAAACTGGGAGTGCACAAGAGGCCAGAATCAGAGCAGAGCAGATATCTCGGATGTTTAACGTAAAAAAATCTGGTTTTTCAAATTGGAGCTCTGCAAGTTTTCCTGACGTCAGGTTTTGTGGTAATACTGTTTCTAGGTGGTGAGTGTTATTTAGACTACTTGATAGCAAAATACTTTTCTGAGGGACAATTGACACTTTGCAAGTCATGTTTAAGGCCAAGTAGTCAATAGCAGAGTTTTGTGAGGATATAATTATTAATTGGTGTTTGCTTTTTTTTAATCCATAGGCTGTGTGGCCCTCCCCAGTCCCTGAGCTGAATGATTCCACAAAGATTCATGACTCGTTGTACATGGATGACTGCACTTTCCACCAGATTGGAACATACATTCACTCCCTGCGGGATCCTGTCCAAAATAGAGTTACCTTGGTATGTTGGTGTTGTGGACCTGGTCAGTGGTAGCATCGACAGTTTAGTTTCCAGCAACAGTTGAGCTCGGGCCCTGCTTGGCTATGCTGAGCATTTTCTTATAACAACAAGGGTATTGGACACCTACAGTTGCAGGTACAATGGATAGTAATCTGGACCGTACTGCCCATTGGGTTTGAGTTCATTATGTAACTGTGTTGTCCTTAATGCAATCTGTGCTCACTACCGGGGAAAGAGTAACTAATATTTTGCACAAAATATTAATCTAACTTAAACTGGTTTGAACATTTTTTTTTCTCCCTTTTATAAAGCCCACCTAATGTAGAAGTCAAGAAAATTTTACATTTATGTGATGCCTTTCGTGACCTCAGGGTGCCTCAAGTACTTCACAGCCAATGGCACACTTTTTTTTATTGAAGTGTAGTCAGTGTTGTAATGTAGGAAGTGCAGCAACCAATTTGCATACAGCAAGGTCCCACAAACAGCAATACGACGCATGGCTAAATAAACTATGGCCCAGATCTTCCGTTTCCTAGATGGTTGTAACTCGGAGGATACGCTGGGGGCCCCCTTGGAAGTCACCATGGACTGCCTACACAGGAATTGCCTGTGAAGTTTCAACTTCCTTTGGCAATTACTCTGCATCTGTAAGCCTCCATAACTCTGGTTTAAAGTTGGGGATTTCCAATGGTTCCGACTCTCCTATCGGAATAACTACACAGGAAAAGTTAGAAAGATTAAAACCAGTTTCAACTCCTGAGTAACTAAAGGACTGACATCTCCGAGACCCCCCCCCCCCCCCACCATGGACCATCCAAGTACCCCCGCACTCACGACTACCTCCCGACAACAGTCTCCACCCTTGTCTCCTGACAACCAACCCCCCGTCCCGACAATCCCCCCTACCCTCCCCTCACTGTCTACCTTCACTGCCCTCCCCCCCCACCGACTACCTTCCCCAGCCCAACCCCCCACCCCACCAACCACCATCCCCAGGCCCGAGGCCAGCACCTGCCCCCTCTGCGGCCGACTAGCATCCCCAGCCCAACACTGCCCCTATTGACTACCCTTCCCACTGACTACACCCCCAGCCCACCCTCATGACTACCCTCCCAGCACCCCCTCCCCACTGACTAACTTCCCCACCCCCATGACAACCCGACTAACCTCCCCAGCTGGCCCCGCCTCCATTACCCCCACCCCCGACTACCCGATTAACCTCTCCACCCCTGTGGGCGAGAAATGTGGAGTTCCACTGTAGGGTCAGTAAATAGGAGCAGACTGGCAATCCGACGGTGATTGCCACTCCTTGGAAATTTGGCCCTACTTCATTGATATTGTTGAGAGATAAATGATGGCCAGAACACTGGAGGGAGCTCTAATACATTTTGAATAGTGCCATGGGGATCTTTTTTGTGCAGCTGAGAGAACTAAGGGGATCTGGATTTAACATCTCTTTTGAAAGAGGGCACATTCGACAATGCGGTATTCCATCAGTATCTCCCTGCCAGCCTAGATTTTGTGCTCAAGTCCCTGGGGTGAGACTTGAACACACAACCTAACTCAGAACCACTGAGCCACAGCCGATATGCCGCATAAAGGCCAGCTTAAACTGCTGTTTAATTTTTATTTGTTTTTATAAAATCTGTCTTGTGTGTGTCTTCATACAGTGATTCCTCTTCCGATGTTGAGTGTTTTGTGATCTTTCTCCTCAGGAAATGAGTAACGGGAATTTAATTAGGATCACTACGCCCGAAATAACCAACTCTCAATTGGGTAAGGGCAAACCAATCTTAATATTCTTCGGTGAGAACTGTGTATTTTAGCACGATTAATTATGTATAAAAATCCCAAACCTGTAATTAGATTTTTGAAATAAATACAGTGTTATGCATTTTGGTGCTAAATATTTCATTGAGTGTCATGGGGGACGACTTATCAACAAAAACATTTTTTTGTTTAAATTCCAATAGTGAAAAAGTGTTTGCAAGCAATAAAATATATCCTCCCGAAAGAGGTTGCGGTACAAGTTTTGATCAAGTGGTACAATGCATACAATGCACCTGGAGGACCCAATTATCATTCAGAGTGGAACATGTTTGTGATCTGCCTCATGAACATGATGGGCTACAGCACAGACAGGCTCACATGGACACGCAATGTAAGTACATTTTAGAAATTTAAGCGGCTTTCATTTTGGAAAGGGGGACAGATACCGAAAAACACTCCTGTTTGACGCTGGATATTAATACTGTTTTTAAAAAAGAAAATGTTTACAAAATGCAGTAGAACCTGAATCTCCAGCATGCCCATTATTGATAACAAATTTGTCCTAAGTCGGGGGCTTGCGATTGAGGAGCCAGGATTGACAGAATTGATTAGAAAATATGAAAAATATTTCAATCTAAAACGTGACCTAGAAAGTTCATTTAAGAACCCATTTAGAGGGGATTTTGAGACTCTTGATGATCAGTTATGTATTACTCATGGGGACAGTCCCCATGACTGATATTTTCAATTCATGACTCTTTCTAATTGATGACAAAGCATTTGTTCTCAAAATGTAAGAAGGAAGCAGCTGAGCAGCACTGCACACATCTGTCAGGATTGTCCTCTGGAATGATTAGTATCTCAAAGGCTCAAATCCTGATTACCTTCAGTTGTACTTATCAACACCAAAGTCACGCTGTTTACTGTATAACTCCTTTACATAGGATATCCGGCACAGAAACAAGCCATTCAACCCCCAGCTCCACTCGAGCCTCCTCCCATTTTTTTCCTTACCTACATCTACCATCATAACCATCTATTCCCTTTTCCCTCCTATACTTGTATAGCTTTCCCTTAAGTGCACCACTGGAGTGGTTGAGGGCCATATATCACACATACATTTAAGGGCCTCTAGTTATGCCCTTGCCTTCATGTGGGAAGCATTCTCTATATTTCCACTCTATCAAAGCCTTTGAATGCCTACTTAGTGCTGCCATGCACTTAAAATAACTGGTTATCCAGCACAAGCCACTACTTAAAACAGCTAAGCCTTTGGACAAAATTACTGGGACAAAACCATTCTTACTAAATGGGATTTGACTAAGTAATAGGAAAAGGAGAAAAGGAAGAGCTTTCATTTTTATAATGCGTTTTATGACTCTCAGACATTCCAAAGCGCTTTACTGCCAATTAGGTACTTTTGAAGTGTTGACAATATGTAGAAAGCTCAGCAGTCAAATTGCACACAGCAAGTTCCACAAATATCAATGTAACATGACCAGATCATCTGGTTTTTTTTTAGTGATGTTGGTTGAGGGGGTAAATGTTGGCCAGGCACCTTCCCATTGTTCCTTTAAACAGTGGATCTTTTACATCCACCTTAGAGGGCAATGAGGAGGAGGCAATGGAAGAGGGAAAGAGCTGAATCGTGTCTGGCAGCATTGAGCAGTGTAACTGGGGAACTGGCAATAAGAATGAGACACGAGTGCTGACCATTTCGAGCTGTTGGCCAATTGTATTCCACTGCACCAACACATTTCAATATGATGTATCAGAACACAACTTCCCTGCGTGCATTCAGCTCTGTCCTAACGCCCCCCGCCCCCCAGTTCCGAGTTGGAAGCTTATGGGTTCGAGCCCCACTCTGAGATAATAACAGCTTACATTTATACAGCACCTTTAACATAGTAAAACACCCCAAGGTACTTGGAGATTGGGTATATAATCTAGCTTTGCACCAGTGCAGTATTGAGGGAGTGTTGCTTTTCAAAGGCAACGTTCGGGCAAGATCATAAATCATGGCCCCCAACTGCCTGTTGAGTGGAAATTACTCTATCCTGTAGCACTATTGGAAGAAAAGCAATCTGACTCCTTGGCCAACATTCTTCTCTCGACTAAACACTACCAGAACCATACGAGATAGCCATTTATCTCATTACTGCCTGTGGAATCCTTCTCTGTGCAAGGTGTACGCCATTTGCCTAAATAATTGCTTTTGATTGTACGGGCAACACTTTGATACATTTCGGAGCCATGTAAAAGTACTCTATAAATGCAAGTCTTTCTTTTCCAAATTGTGCCACTTGCTGAGCCCTTCATTTTCCACCAGAACTGAAGTTCCATTGTCTTTGAAGGGAGTGAAGGAAGTGACATATTTTTTCCCTGAGGAGGAAGGAGGAGGAAAGAAAAGCCTTATTGGCTGCCTAATTTCTGTTCCAGCCCATCACCTTCCTGAGGCCCAGTCCAGCACTGTTATGATAGGTCTGGGATCAGTTCACTAAAAAGATTTACTCTTCTGCACTTACCACCTTAGATAAGGATAATGCAAAACACAGTTAAATTGAACTTTAATCACTAAAATAAAAAAAAATGCACTTTTGTTAAGGTAAATAGTGAAAAACTATATCTGCTGGTCAGAGAGTTGCCAATGACAGGATATATATTTAAGACCTTTGGAAGGAAGGGAGATGTTGGGAGAAACTTGTTTAAGCACTGGGTTGTTAAACATGGAATAGTCCATGAGAAGTAGCAGTGGAAGTTAGTAAAGCGAGTTGGGTAAAGAAAAATTTTAGAGCATCTGGGAAGGCAGGGAGATTCAACTAAGTGGATAACTATTAGAGCGCTGGTACAGGCATATTGGGTTGAATGACATTCTTCTCTGTTTGAAATTCCAAAACGATATATCAAGCGCGTAAAAAACAAAACTGGGCTATTTATTGAAAGCTTTTTTGATCATGTTTGCCTATGCAACAGCATAAATTTGAATCAATATGAAAAACTGTGCACGCGTAGATCTGTCTACAAATATAAGTCTTTGGGTGCATTGGTACATTTCCCAGAATATGTTAAATGAGGGAAAAGAATTTGCTTCTGTGGAGTTCCTCACATAATGTTAAAGTAACCGAATCATAGGATGGTTGCAACAAACAAGGAGGCCATTTGGCCTGTTGTTTCTGTGCCAGCTTTCTGCAAAAGCAGTTTAAATAGTGCCACACTGTTGCCTTTTCCTTAAAGCCCCCACAATTTTTTCCTCTTCAGGTAATGATCCAATTCTCTTTTGAAAGCCACGATGAAATCTGCCTCCACCACACTGAGTGCATTCTAGATCCTAACCACTCGCTGAGTAAACAATATCTTTCCTCATTCTACCTTGTATCGCTGTTGCTTTGCCAATCACATTAAATTGGTGTCCTCTGGTTCTTGATCCTTCAACCAATAAGAACATAAGAAATTTGAGCAGGAGAATACCATACGGCCCTCCATTGAGCCTGCTCCGTCATTCAATGTGATCATGGTTGATCTTGGGCTGCCGCTCTCCATATCCCTTGATTCCATGAGAGATCAAAAACCTGTCACTCAGCCTTAAATAGACTCAGTAGTGGTGCATCTACAACCCTCTGAGATAAAGTTGTGAATCCTTGGAATTCCCTAAGTGAAGACATTTTTCTTCATCGCAGTCCCAAATGATCAGTCCTTATTCTGAAAGTGGCCCCTTGTTTTAGATTCCCCAGCCAGGGGAAACAATGTCTCAGTATCTATCCTGTCAAGCCCTTTCATAATCTTGAATGCTTCAATAAGATCACCTTTCATTTTTCTAAACTCAAGGATATAGACCTAATTTACTCAGCCTCTCATCATGGGACAATCCTCTCATCCCAGACACCGACCTTGTGAACCCTCGCTGCTCTGCCTCCAATGCAAGTATATCCTTCCTTAAATATGGAGAGCAAAATTGCATACAGTATTCCAGGTGTGCTCGCACCAAAGCCCTGTATAATTGTAGCAAGACTTTATTCTTACACTCCAATCCCCTCGGAATAAAGACTCTCAAGCCATTTGCCTTCCCAACTGCTTGCTGTACCTGCATGCTAATTTTTTGTGTTCCTTGTACAAGTACACCCAAGTCTCTCTGAACATCAACGTTTACAAGTTTCACCCCTTTTTAAAAAAAAATTCTGCTTTTCTATTCTTGCAACCAAAGTGAATAGCCTCACATTTCCTCACATTATACTCCATCTGCCGTTTTGTTGCACGCTCTCTTACCCTGTCTCTATCTTCTTGCAGTCTCTTAGTATCCTGCTCACAGCTTGCATTCTCACCTAGCTTTGTATTGTCAGCAACTTAGATATTTCTCTTTGTCTAAGTCACGAACATAGATTGTAAATAGCTGATGTCCCAACACTGATCCTTGAGGCATTCCACTAGTCACAGCATGCCAACTTGAAAATGGCCATTTATCCACATATCACAGATGTGATATCCAGATGTCTGTGACATCTTTTGATTATCTGCTCATCTCCACAATCACCACACCCTCAATGTCTCTCTCTCCCCACCCACCTTAAACCAATTTATATTTCTCCCTTCTTCTAACTATGCTTCAGTTCTGCCGAAGGGCCATGAAGGCTCGAAACGTTAACTGATTTCTTCTCCGCCGATGCTGCCAGACCTGCTGAGTTTTTCCAGGTAATTCTGTTTTTGTTTTGGATTTCCAGCATCCGCAGTAGCTTTTAGCTTTTTGTATTTATCCACACTTTCTGCTTCCTGTCTGTTAACAAATCCTCTATCCCCCAACTCCATAAGCCCTTATTTTGCGCATTAACCTTTTGTTTGGCACCTTATCAAATGCCTTTTAGAAATCCAAATACATTTACTGGCAGCCTTATATTTACCCTATTAGTTACATCCTCAAAAAAATCTCAAACTTGTCAAAAAAGGATTTCCCTTTCGTAAAACCAAGTTGACTTGTTCTAATCGTACTGTGCTTTTCTAAGTGCATTGTTAATAACAGATTCTAGCACTTTCCTGATGACTGATGTCAGGCTAAATAGCCTGTAGTTCCCTGTTTTCTTTCTCCCTCCTTTCTTGAATAGCAATGTTGAATTTGCTAACTTCCAATTAGCTGGGACCGTTCCAGAATCTTGCAAATTTTGGAAGATCAATGCCACTTTCTCTGCAGATTTTAGAATCCTAGGATGTAGGTCATCAGGTCCTGGGGATTTTCCAATGCTTATTTACCGCCATAACTTTTAGCCTATTTATCCAATCAACCTAAGCCAGCTCCCCTCTCATACCTATGTAATTTGCTTTGTTTAAGTTAAAGATTCTTGTTTGTGATTGGAGTATGCTGTTTGCAAACTTAATGTTGAATTCAATTGTATCATAATCACTATTTCCCAGTGGATCTTTCACTAGTACATTGCTAATTAACCCTGCCTCATTCCACAATACGAGATCTAAAATAGCATTACCCCTAGTTGGTTCCACACCAGATTGCTCCAAGAAACTGTCACAAAAGCATTCTACAAGCTCCCCTTCCATTCCTCCTTTGCTAATTTGATTGGTCCAATGCACATGAAGACACAACTGTCACATTGCCTTTGTTACAAGCTCCAATAATTTATTGTTTATTGCTCTGTCCAACAGTATAACTACTGTTCGGGGGCCAATGAACTACTACTAACGTTTTCTGATCTCCACCCATAATGTTTCTAATTCCTGATTTTCTGAACTAAAATCCTTTCTCACAAATGTCCTTATGTCATCCTTTAATATCAGGGCTACCCTTTCTCCTTTTCCCATATGCCTGAAATGTTGGATATACTTTTGTATTGCCTCAGCTTTTATCTTTGAATTTCTAAACTTCCTTTCACCCGAGCACTCCTCCCCCTCTGTTAGTTTAAAGCTATTTTTCCTATTGGGACCATATTTGCTGGTGCACTCTTATGTTTTGTATGCTCTGTGCCTTCCTGTCATACACTGTTTACCATTATCTGTGTTGCTACCCTGCAGTATTGCCTTGTTTTTTCTCTTCAACTTTCCAAATCTCCCCTCACATGAATTCTCTTTTTCTATTATCCCTCCCCCACCCCCATTATTTATTTTAAAGCCCTCTCTACAGACCTAGTTATACCAGTCGCCAGGACACTGGTCCTAGTACAGTTCAGGTAAAGATTGTCCCAACGATACAGCTCCCTTTTCCCCTGTACTGGTGCCAGTTTCTCATGATCAAAACCCATCTCTCTCACACCAATATTTAACCACACATTCCCTGAGCGGAACCTCTCACTTAGTCCTACCTACATCAATGGTACCCATGTGAACGACAACTGGATCCTTCTCTCCAACACTGAGGGGATATCCTTAACCTGGCACTGAGCAAGTAACACAGCCTTTGGGGCTGACACTCTGGACTACAGAGAACAGTATCTATCCTTCTATCTTACTGTCCTTACTATGTTCCTTTTTATACCTTCCACTTGAATGTGGTGCAGTGTTCAGTTTGCTCATCCACCCTTTAGAACCATAGAAAAGTTACAGTGCAGAAGGAAGCCATTCAGCCCATCTTGTCCATGCCAACCCGAGGACACAAATCCCACCTTCCTGCACCCAGCCCATAGCCCTGCAGCTTACAACACTTAAGCTGCAGTTCCAGGTACTTTTTAAAAGAGTTGAGAGTCTCTGCCTCTACCACCAACTTGGGCAGCGAATTCCAGACACCCACTACCGTCTGCGTAAAAATGTTCTTCCTCATGTCCCCCCTACACCTTCTGCCACTTATCTTAAATCTATGTCCCCTGGTTCTAGAATTCTCCACCAAGGGAAACAATTTTATCCTGACTACGCTATCTATTCCCCTATGGTCTCACCTCTTGTCCAAACAAGTTGCAAACCTCTTGATAGAAGCAAAGTACCACGGATGCTGGAAATCTGAAATAAAAACAGAAAATGCTGGAAAAACTCAGCATGTCTGGCAGCATTTGTGGAGAGAGAAACAGTTAACATTTCGAGTCCATATGACTCTTCGGATCTGTTGGACAATTGCAAGGGCTGCGGCTGCTCCATTGGATCAAACTGGTGTCCTCCAGCACCCACATGCTGCAGCTGCAACACATCATCTATATTGTATTTTAATTAATTAATAAGGTTTCAAGTTTAGAAATATCACTTGAGTGTTACCTGTAATTATATTAAGTAGTTTAACTAGTTAAGCTATAAATTTAATACAATACTTCTCCACAGTACCGGTTTAAACTCCTGCCTCCCTCCATTTAGAGGGATAAAATCTTAAGAGTCACCAACTAATTACCTACCTGCTCACCTAGTTAATGGCTTTGAAGCCCCTGGTCCTTTGTCCTCAATGTCTCCACTCTGTGCTCCCACTCTGTGCAGTCGCAAAACCTATCTGCTATTATAGAGAGCTGGTGACTCTCACCCAAATTGCAACTGCTGCTTGCTGCAGTAATTAACACCTGTTCAGGCAGCTACTTTCAATTGATTGACAGATAGTTGCCTCTGCCAAACAGTTTCTGTTTCTGTTAAACTAGGTTTGTTATCTAGCTTGCAGTTTTGAAGTTCTAAGTCTGACTTTGACTGTCAATCTAAATTATAGCACCAAGTTCCCAAATTAGCACCCGTTCCGCGTCACACTCAGCCCTCATTGTCTCCGCTCTGTGCTCCCACTCTCCAATGGAGACAGTTCCTCCCTATGTACTCTGTCAAGACCTGTAATGATTTTGAAATATCTCAAACTCTTGGGGTGTCATGACCATCAAACATTGGTCTAAAGCAGTAATGGTGCTGTCATTTTTTAAAAAAAAGCCCAGCTGATAACATGTCCTTTAATTCACACAGCTTGATTTAGAAGGTTCACTGTCTCCTGTGATTGTTGCCAAAAAAGCCAGGCCTTCGGAAGTTGGCTCAGATGAGGTAAGGAAATTATTCCTTAAACGTTTCAACAGGAAACCATTGTAAACTATTGTTTTGCTGGGGAGAGATATTCTCATTGCATCTGAAATGTTTGCACTTGAAGCGTGGAGTATCTTGGTGGTTTTGATACTGGGCTAGCAACCTAAAGGGCATAAGTTCAAATTCTGCCTCATTACAATCAATCTGGTTATTTGTGGTCTAGCACAGGATTGTCGCAAGCGCCCAACTGGTCAATTAATATCCTTCAGGAAAAGAAACTTCTACACAGTCTGCCCTATATGTCACTCCAGACCCACGCAATAATTGAATGTTAATGCAAGTTGAAATGGACAACAGAAGCTATCTTACCAGTGTCCCAAGGACAAAGAAAGGTACCTAGATAAATATAGATGAGGAAGCCCATTTTAGCTTATCCACCCAGGAACACCTACATCCAACTGTCCCTTGTATGATTTCAAAGGTTTTTGCCTCGCCACCCTATCTGGAGGCCCATTTCTAGTGTTGATCACTCTTGACATCAAATTGTCGTTGGAAATTCCTTTCGCTACTTTTTTGTGAATGGTGTTCTTCCTGCCTTTACGCATCTTTATGCGGTTCTTTTTAGCATTCGTTCATGGGATGTGGGTGTTGCTGAGCGGGCCAGCATTTATTGCCCATCACTAATTGCCCTTGAGAATATGGTGGTGAGCTGCCTCCTTGAACTGCTGCAGTCTATGTGGAATTCCAGGATTTTGACCCAATGATAGTGAATGAACGGCGATTTAGTTCCAAATCAGGATGGTGTCTGACTTGGAGGGGAACTTGCAGGTGGTGGTGTTCTCATGCACCTGCTGCCCATCTCCTTCTAGGTGGTAGACATGGCAGACTTGGAAGGTACTGTCTGCTGCCACTTTGTCAGTGGTGGAGGGACTGAATTTTGAAGGCGGTGGGTGGGGTGCCAATCAAGCCGGCTGCTTTGTCCTGGATGGTATTGAGCTTTGAGTGTTGGTGCACTCATCCAGTGGAGAGTATTCCATCACACTCCTGCCTTTAGCCTTGTAGATGGTGGACTTGCTTTGGGGAGTCAGGAGGTGAATTACTGTCTGCAGAATTCCCAGCCTCTAACCTCCTCGTGTGGCCACAGTATTTATATGTTTGATCCAGTTCAGTTTCTAGTCAAAGGTAACCCCCAGGATGTTGATGGTGGGAAGGGGGGCTGAAGGGAGGAATTTAACAATGTCATTGCATGTCAAGAGGGGATGGTTAAACTCTCTCTTGTTGGAGATGATAATTGCCTGGTACTTAAGCGGCGTAATGTTACTTGCCACTTATTCGCCCAAGCCTGAATATTGTCTAGGCCTTGCTGCATACGGACATGGACTGCTTCAGTATCTGAGGAATCGCAAATGGTGCTGAACATTGTGAGCATTCCCACTTATGACGGAGGGAAGGTCATTGATGAAATGGCTATTGTGTGAGTCTCACATTCCCTCTAGTTGCTGACCATGCAGCCGCACAATTGCAAGACTCAGGATGTTGGTTCACCTTCTTCCTTAAAAAAGAACAGTAGTTTTACATAAGAAAATGCTCTTGTACATTTAACGTCAGTGGCTCCTGTTCAATCACTGGTCATCATCCTGGCCACGCTTGCACTGAATTAAAGTGATAAGTTAAGCCTATTGCACAAGATGCATATTGACACAACTATGAAGCATGTTGGCTGGAGCGTAACGTTTGCTTCAGTATATTCAACTCTTAGTTGTTTGGTAATGCAGAACTTGAGTATTGCTGAAAAAAAGAGACATTTTTGTCTAAGCTTTTCGTCTTGTACTCATTAGGACATTTCGCAAGAATACAAACCTAAGGGAAACAGCAAATTTATACTGTATGAGAAGACAGTGCTGATTGGTTGGCAAGCTTCGACAAAAAGTCTCTTTTTTCAGAGATACTTGTATTCAACTCTGTTTGAAAACCCATGGGTCACATTGTGGGAGCAACAAAATTGGCCATAGAAAAGGTAAATTTGCTATAGAAAATGCTGTTAGAAAAATTACACTCAAGTGATCATGCAAAGCTATGGTATCACCCCTAACCGCAGTTCTTGAGCAAAAAGACTGTTTTACCATTCATACTTTTATGTAAGAAAGTTGCAGAGCCTTATAATGCATACTAGACTTAATTAAAATGCTTTTTTTTTTATTTTTTTAGGACTGGGAATACCTGCTTTCGTGTGACTATCATCATAATTTTGAGTCTCACCTTTTGGCCAGTGCTCTGCATTTAGACCCTTTAGAGGTGTTGCATCCCAAAGAAGAGATATTTCCAAACCTTGGACTGGATTCAACGACTCTACTTTTCAGTCACATTCCTGCCATTTTCTTTGTGCTGCATTTGATCTATGAGGAATTGAAACTGGATAACCTGATGAGGGAGGGTGCACGTTCACTTGTCATTCTTCTGTATCAGCTGGCAAGGTAACCACAAAAATGTCCCTTCAAAGAAGCCTGTGAGGACTGATTTATGTTGCTTTTGCATTGTGGCCAATAGACTTCCTTTTAATGTAAATTTCAGTATGGTGCTGGCAGAAATTACACTTGAACCAGTAAGCTTCCCCTTGTTCCCATACTTATCTCATGTATTGTGTTTAATTTATTACCTCCGATCACTCCCACCACCAGTGACAGAACTGTAACTGCGCCAAAACTTCATCTTCGTCCTGGATTTGGGAGAAACTTGTTTTGAAATAATGCCTTGTCTTACAAAATAACAAGATAATTTAGGGTGAGGAAGGCCTATCCATCCCTCTTCGTTTAGCCACTCAGAATTACCCTAAAATATCACCATTGTAGCACTCAGTTTTTTTTCTCCCAATTATTCTATATTTTTTGCCTCCACTAGTCTTGGAGTCTATTTCAAATGTGTTTCGCTCTTTGTGAAGAAAAGCTTCCACGATATCAGTCCTAAAATTGCCTTATACTTGTTGAATCTATGACCCCCCCTCACTTTGTTCTACTCTTCCGGTTGAATTAAAGAATTTTCTGAGTTGACCTTTTTTCTTACTGTCCGCTATCTTATTGATTTCTGTATCCTTTTCCAATCTCCCAGACTTCGAAATCTCTGTGCTCCTCCAGTTCTGGCCTTGGGCATTGCTGATTTCCTTTGCCGCACCATTGATGGCCACACCTTCTGCTGCCTAGGCCCTAAGCCTGGGAATTCATTCCCTAAACCTCTCCACCTCTTTATCTTTTTTCTCTTTGATGTCACTCTTTAAGGCTTGCCTCCTTGTCCGAGCTTAACCGTCCTAATATCTCTACGTGGCTCAGTGTCAAATTTTGTTTGATAACGCTCCTGTGAAGCGCCATGGGATGTTTTACTACATTAAAGGTGGTATATAAATGCAAGTTGTTGTTGTAAGATTTCCTGTCAGAGACGACACATTTTCCAGTCTGAAATTCCTAATCTTCTCCGGTGTTTCTTTCCCTGTCATAACTCTGATCTTCAAAACTAGTGATTACCTCTGAGAAATGTTTCACAGCATTTTAAGGCAAATGATGTTGTGAAGTGCAGTCACAGCAGCCATTTGCACAGCAGAAGGTAAACCAACAAGAAATTAGATGAATGGCTAGTTTTTTTTAATAAGGAGTGTGGTCAAATAGTGTTAAAGGATCTTTAACATTTCCTGACCAGGCAGATGTGACGGCGGCTTAGTTTAACATCTCATATGAACGATGGCATCTCTGACTGTGCAGCACTCCTTACAGTCCTGCACTGGGAGTGTTGGATCAGCTTTTGAGCCCAAGTCCTAAAGCAGCTGCAACTTTATAATTTATAACCAATAAAGGGCGAGTGCTCAAAACTGAACCCAGCTGACCCAATATTATTTCATCCCTCTTTTACCTGATCAGTCCCGGGTTCAAAGCAACAATAATGAGATCATCCACTTTGTGTGCATAAAGAGAACTGTGTAATTAAGGGTTTTGTATTAATTCATGAATGTAGTTAGAAAAATTGCATTAGTAAACAATGTTTCATGAAGTCACTATGTCCTGTCATGCATGTTACCTCAGTCTATGTGAAAGCCAGTTATTTTTTCATTCTTTGAATATAGATTTTAAACCTCAGATAAAATTGCGTAAACCAAGTACCTTATTTCGATAGGGTCTCTTGTATAACTCATTGAAAGTACTTCCATAATTTGGGTTGTTTCATTTGACAGAGATTTGAAGCTGGACATGTACATGGATTCTTACTGGAGGGACTACCCATTCTTGGTGAAGGCTTTGAAGCAAACGTGTAAAATTGATCAAGGTAAGACTGTTTTTCATATTGGCTGAAATGTGGGATTTCTTTTGAGCAGTTGAAATTGAAGTAATCTCTGCCCTGGTACTTCATCCATGGTTTAACTATGGAGGATTCTTCAGGCAGGGACCACTGAGGATGAACTGATCTTACTGTGTTGAGGCATGGATGCTACTGCATTGAAATCGGTCACAAAAATATTTAAACAAGACTGTATAACACATAGTTACTTGCATATGTTATTTTTGGGTTTTAATTCGGTATTGCTTCATACTAGTCCAAGGAAGAAAAATATTGCAAAACTTCCTATTTTTGGGGCCTGATGAAGCTAACTTCAGTAGTAGGATTGATGAAAGGTTAACAGGTCATGTGATTTTTATGGAGCATTAATGTCAATTCAGGGGTTAAAAGTGTAAGAAAAGGGGAATGGGCTGACTGGATTGCTGTATGGCTAACCAACATGGACTCAGTGGGCCAAAGGGCCTCCTTCTGGACCTTAATGACTCTGTGGTTATAAAAGCAGGACTGCAGGTTGGTCAGAAAAGAATGGGATTGTGAGGGAAACTGAACTGTAAAGCAGGGACAATTTGCAAGTAACACAAACGAGAAGGAAGGAAAAAAAACGTACGCCTTCTGACCCCAATTTGAACCTGACGGAGGGATCCTGAAGCCCACAGGAAAAATCTAGCCTTCTAGTCAAAATATCCAAGGTTCATGTCCCACTCCAGAGACTTGAGTACATAATGTAGGCTAATACTTGAATTTAGTATTCAGGGAGTGCTGTACTGTTGGAAAGGCCATCTTTCAGATAACATGTTAAATCAGAAATGATCCCATGGCATTACCAGACTGATTCCTGGGTTGGCGGGATTGTCCTATGAGGAGAGATTGAAGAGACTGGGCATATATTCTCTACAGTTTAGAGGAATGAGAGGTGATCTTATTGAAACATACAATTCTTACAGGGCTTGACAGGGTAGATAGAGGAAGGATGTTTCCCCTGGCTGCGGGGGTCTAGAACTAGGGGACACCGTCTCAGAATAAGAGGTAGGCCATTTAGGACTGGGTTGAGGAGGAATTTCTTTGCTCAGAGGGTGGTGAATCTGTGGAATTCTCTACCTCAGAGGGCTGTAGAGGCTCAGTCATCGAGTATGTTCAAGACAGAGATTGATAGATTTCTAGATATTAAAGAAATCAAGGGACATGGGGATAGCGTAGATCAGCCATGATATAGTTGAATGGTGGAGCAGGCTCGAGGGGCTGAATGGCTTCCTAATGCTCCTATGTTCCAATGGTATGAGGCAGCGAAACAATTTGAGAAAAGATGGATAATAAAGTAACTAATAATAGAATTTGAATCATTTTAAGGAAACAGTTTGTCTCGGTGTTACCTCCTGATGTCCTCTGTTATCTATGGCGTAGTGTAATGTATGAGAGCCTGTTAATTATGCATTATTTTATTTATCATCTTTTTCATCCCCTCCCCTCACCATTTAAAGATGTTGATTCTTTGCCATGGTTGCTTGTTGCCATCTGCTGCTGTCGGAGTGGCAGCTAGTTGTTATGACACAGCAGTTGGTAAAGGCTGAGTTATTTAAAATCCCAGAGGGAAACTTTAAACAGCTGTCATAACCTATATTTTCAATTGGTACGTTTGAGATGCAGCTCTGAATTCAGAAATGAAACCCATCAAGCCTCAAGAGGTTTTTTTTTATATAAATTAAATTAAACATTTATTAATTTAACATCACATTTAAACACATACTCATGTCTACAAATTACTACCATAACTTCTAAACAAATCCCCAAATTAATCACTCCCAGGTAATCTTCTCCAAGGCAACAATAACCCATAGACTTAAACAGATACCAAGCAAAGCACATTTTATCTTACAAATTCAAAATGAGGTTCCTTTCCGTTTGTTCCTTTGCAGACACAGTGGTAAGGTTTGCAGGCTGCTTAGATATTACATGCCTTTGACTCACACACAAAACTCTTCTCTGTATATACCTAACCTTCCTTTTGAATGCAAATTCTCATTGCATCACCAAGCCCTTTGAATTCTACCTCTTCTAACAATAAAACTCCTTTCAAAGTACCAATTTTATTAGTAATATAAACATATTGCTTGGCGTCTCCTAGCTGGGTGCAAGATTTCACCCCGCCTTTGAATGGTTTATTCAACAAAATGCAAATGTACTCTTTACCTTACTGTTTAACATCTCAAAACTTTCCATCAAAGTACCCAGACTAGCTGGCTTTAATCTAATTAAGACACACACACTCACACCAACAGACACAGACCCTACTACAAGTCCAATTTCCAATAACATTATATACAATAATATCTTCATACATAGTCATATGAGCCCTGACAGTGAGTAGTCATGAGTTCTGTAATCATATAGGTAACACCACTGCACCTGTCCTCAGCCACAACATCCACACACTAATATACTTGCATTGAGTGTTGCATAATAGTAGAGAGGTGACCAAAACACAGTTCCCTGACTTCTCCAAATTCTAAGATTGATCAATAATAATGTAAGTATTTCTATTGATATTGTGGGAATTTGTGTCCATTTGATGGTGACACTCGATTGGAGTTTTCTGCTGAGCTCACTCAGCCTTGGGTGAGATCAGCTAATGGCTCTGACTTGAATCTTCCTGGTCACTATGACTTAGCTTGCATGAGGCACTCCATTTATCCACAAGCGGGGGAGCTACAGCTAAAGCAAACTAATCTAACAGTGATTTTTCACTGACCAGGTACTCGTTGTGAATCTTAAGAAAAAAAACTTATTTTTGACAAGCGAATTTAAATACACTGGATTCTGCAATTGCCACCAGGAGCTGAGTCTAAATGGTAACTAATTACCAATCCAAAGCCATTAAGATTTTAAGATCTTGCTTCTTCAACACAGCACAGACAAGACTCATGCACCAGCCGCCTTTCCTCACTACTGAACCTCCAAGCATCTATCACTGGCTAAGTTCTTGTCTGAATGGTGATATCATGTCCCCTTTCCCTTACCTTCCTGGCATCTGTGAAAGAACAAAATTAATAGTGCAGGTAAGTCACCCTTTTACCCTACTTTTTGATTGCTCTATATTTTTGGAAAGGTGATGGGGGAAATGTTGAGAGAGTTTGATTTTGCCATGGCATTCATGCTGGTTGCATATTGCCATTGAACTGTCAACTTTTGTTCAGCAAGCCTGTATCTTGTTTATTTTTTAAATATGCTAACAAATTGATTAAAAATTTCAATGCATTGTTGTTGATGCTCCTCTGTTTAATCTTCCTTCCAATAACATCCTCCATGCTAATATGAAGTTGCCATATTAGGTACAGAGCCAATGGGTTCAATGCAAAATCCCTCGATCGCCAGCCATATTTTCTGAGATTCTGTGGGACTGGGGTACAGGCTGAGATTCTGTGGGACTGGGGTACCGGGTGAGAATCTGTGGAACTGGGGTACAGGCTGAGATTCTGTGGGACTAGGGTACAGGCTGAGATTCTGTAGGACTGGGGTACAGGCTGAGATTCTGTGGGACTGGGGTACAGGCTGAGATTCTGTGGGACTGGGGTACAGGCTGAGATTCTGTGGGACTGGGGTATAGGCTGAGATTCTGTGGGACTGGGGTACAGGCTGAGATTCTGTGGGACTGGGGTACAGGCTGAGATTCTGTGGGACTGGGGTACAGGCTGAGATTCTGTGGGACTGGGGTACAGGCTGAGATTCTGTGGGACTGGGGTACAGGCTGAGATTCTGTGGGACTGGGGTACAGGCTGAGATTCTGTGGGACTGGGGTACAGGCTGAGATTCTGCGGGACTGGGGTACAGGCTGAGATTCTGTGGGACTGGGGCACAGGCTGAGATTCTGCGAGTAGGGAGTACAGGGTGAGATTCTGCGAGTAGGGAGTACAGGGTGAGAATTTGTGGGACTGGGGTAGAGGGTGAGAATCTGTGGGACTGGGGTACTGGGTCAGATTCTGTGGGAATAGGGTACAGAGTGAGATTCTGTGGGACTGGGGTACAGCCTGAAATTCTGCGAGTAGGGGGTACAGGGTGAGAATCTGTGGGACTGGGGTACAGGATGAGTATCTGTGGGACTGGGGTCCACGCTGAGATTCTGTCGGACTAGGATACAGGATGAGAATCTGTGGGACTGGGTTACTGGGTGAGATTCTGTGGGAATAGGGTACAGGGTGAGATTCTGTGGGACTGAAATTCTGCGAGTAGGGGGTACAGGCTGACATTCTGTGGGACTGAGGTACAGGGTGGGATCCTGTGGGACTGAGGTACAGGGTGGGATCCTGTGGGACTGAGGTACAGGGTGGGATCCTGTGGGACTGAGGTACAGGGTGAGATACTGTGGGATTGACGTACAGTGTGAGAATCTGTGGGACTGAGGTACAGGGTGAGATCCTGTGGGACTGAGGTACAGGGTGAGATCCTGTGGGACTGAGGTACAGGGTGAGATCCTGTGGGACTGAGGTACAGGGTGAGAATCTGTGGGACTGAGGTACAGGGTGAGATTCTGTGGGATTGGGGTACTGGGTCATTCTGTGGGGCTGGGGTACAGGGTGAGATTCTGTGGGGCTGGAGTACCCTGGGTAAGATTCTTTGGTTGCAAGTTTGGGTGAAAACTTGAGTTTTGTCATTTTTGGAGAGAGAGAAAATCTGATAGCCAAGACACATTTCAAAACTGGTCTCATCCCTGGAGATACGGCTAAAATGATTCATTTGTTTGGCACTGAAGTGGGTAGGCGTTGACAGCAAAAACTGGCAGTGCCTGCACACAGTTTGATGATTTCTGTGGGTAGTGTCATGCACTTTACAAGATAAAGTGTTCACCCAGATTGATATCACTATCAAGCAATTGCTTCACCATGTATAAAGCATAATCTTGTGACCCAGTTTGAAGGGAATAATTACAGTGCATCTTTTATTATACTTGGTTTCAAACATCACAAACTGTAAGGGCGCTGGACCAAACCAAGGCTTGGGAACAGGCAGTTCTTAAATTTATTGCAGGGAGTGAGTGTGGTTTTAACTGACTTTGGTCTGAAAGTAGTTAAGAATAGATTTGGAGCTAATCAAATATATTTTTTTCTGCTTCAAAGTCATGAAGAAAGCTATGGTCAAAGGCTAGAAGACCTTTTATTACAGTATTTTTAAAATTTATTTATGGGAGGTGAGTGCCGCTGACTAGACCAGCATTTAATGCCCATTTTTAATTGCACTTGAGAAGGTGCTGGTGAGTTGCCGCCTTGAATCGCTGCAGTCTTTGTGATTTTGGTATACCCACAGTGATATGAAAAAGGGAGTAAACCAGAGATCATGGACTCATACCGTCATACAGCTCAGAAGAAGTTGGTTTGGCCCATCATGCCAACTATCCAATTCGTTCCACTGCGCTGCTCTTCCCTCATGTTCCTAGTTTTGATCGTCTTTCTAAGTAGGGTTTCCAATATAAATTGAAAGCAGATGTCCAAAGCAATGAACCCTAGGATTCTGGCTCTCAAAGTCCTATTTGTGGAATTATTTTTAAATTTGTTGATTTTTCCAGCTTTTTATGGCCCTAGAGGCTTGGGAATGGCTTGTCTCGGCACACTGCCACATTGATGGATCAGAACACTGAGATGCGTTGATGTGAACGACCACCAGGGCTTCACACAATGCCATCTTGGCATCCCTGGAAGTCAGAGGCCTGAGCAGTCCTGTAGGTCATCCTCTAATGCTCTTCTTAGAAACAACAGATTCCTTTTGAAAATACACTGTCTGATTAAGACCAATTGAAAGTGAAATTTCTCCATTGCCTTTTAATGCCAGCTGTGGCTGCCTGATTGTACCGGTAACTGAATGGAAACAGAAAACAATGGAAATTTGCAGCACATCTGTCAGCACCAGGAAAGAAAAGAAGCCAGTTAATGTTACACAGTGGTGACCTTGTTTCAGAACAGTTCAGAAGAATACACTATCTGAAATTAATAACCTGTCTTTTTGCACATGCTGTCCACTTTGCTGTATATTTCCTGTGCCGCCTGCCTTTTTAAAAAAAATAATCAACATTTGCATATTTTTCTTTTTCTCAAGGGTCTCTCTTTTCATTCACATTTCAATTTATTTTTCTGTACCAGTGAAGTGTCTCAGATGTACTTTTTGTATCCCTGGTAAAGCCCTTGAAAGCATTAGCAGTAGTTGGTATAGCCATGTTTTCCAGTAGATCACGAATAACCAGATTGCTATATTCCTAAACAAACCGTTTCAATTCGGGTTCATCCCAATGTTTTCCAACATAAGCACACAAAACAGTTTCTAACTTGAATGTTAGATCTGTAAATTAACAATAAATCCTGGGTATCAAGTTAAATGTATTGACCTCCAGTGTGATCAACGGGTTCAGTAAAATAATTTTTCATAAATGCATATTGTTTTGCTTTAGACTGTCAACTGGCATGCACTTGAATGCTCTTTCTAAACCTCTCCCTTGTAGCGCATCTCCATCCTACCCTGTTTAGTAAGGATGTCAAGTCCCTGGAGATGGTGCAGAAAAGATTTGACAGGGATGATGGACTTCAGTTATGTTGGCTGCAAAATTCAATTGCAAAGCACCTGCTTTTTTTCAGTGCCGCAGGTGCCATTGTTGGCAACAAATGGAGTCCATGCCATACATTTTTGGTGCTGGCTGAGCCGGGTGTTTGCAGGGGTGCACAGAGTGTGTGTGCGTGGGAATATGCAGAGTAGGCAGATTGAGACGTCAGTCAGCATGTAATGTTGAGTTGATGTGAACGGTGCCCTTTTCAAGCTGAAAGCTCCAACTAACAGCCAACCTCTCTAAATCCTGTACAGTTGAACATGTTCAGCAGCAGGAAGCCCTCGCCACCAGTGCTATTTAGAGTTACTCTTTGCAGAATTCCCAGCCCCTGACCTGCTATTGCAGCCACAGTATTTATATGGCTGGTCCAGTTCAGTTTCTGGTCAATGGTAACCCCCTAGGATGTTGATAGTGGGGGATTAGGTGATGGCAATGCCGTTGAATGTCAAGGGCAGATGGTTGGATCCTCTCTTGTTGGAGATGGCCATTGCCTGGCACTTGTGTGGCACAAATGTTACTTGCCACTTATCAGCCCAAGCCTGAATATTGTCCAGGTCTTGCTGCCTATGCTGATAAGTGGCAAGTAACATTTGTGCCACACAAGTGCCAGGCAATGGCCATCTCCAACAAGAGAGGATCCAACCATCTGCCCTTGACATTCAACGGCATTGCCATCACCTAATCCCCTCATTACCTCTCACTTTTCCAGGTTGAATTCCATTTGCCACTGCTCTGCCCACCTGACCAGTCATGGGGCTGAGATGACTGACCTCCAACAACCACAACCGGCTTCCTTAGTTCGAGGTATGACTCCAACCAGCGGAGAGCTTTCCCCCCGATTCCCATTGACTTCAGTTTTGCCAGAGCCCCTTGGTACCAAACTCGGTCAAATGCTGTCTTGATGGTAATCCAGATAGCGATTATTGAAAAAGAGAAAGAAGAGGAATGAGAAAACTTGAACTCCACAGAGAGAAGTTAACAAGGGAAAAAAGACAAAAAGGAAAAAGACCTTTTCAAAGTTTCAAAAGAGAGAGAATCCAGACAGAATGAGCTGGCTAAAGAAAAGCTTAGGTTTCATGGTTTAAGAGAAGCTGTTCCAGTCAATAAAAATGATAGTGTAGAGAATAAAAGTGATGTAAAGGAACTAGTATATTTTCGTTGCCTTAAGATGGGGCATGTAAAAGCAAATGGTTAAAAGCTGAACAGTTAATTAGTGTCAGTAATAAAGGGCTACCTTAGCACCAACATGGAGTCAAGAACCACTGCTACCGCCTTGGATCTTAACAGGGCTTCTCCTGACCCCATGACTTAAAGCCATCCAACCACAGCCCATTTTCTGCTTGGAGCCTCTTTCTCTGTTCCTCTCTCTCTTTCTCTTCTCAACTGGGACTTCTCCCAGTCCCCTGTCTGGGACTGGTATTGAACACGTGTTTTGTGTCTGTCTTCACAGTAGAGGACTTGGAAAACTTCCCAAAGATTCTTGAAAATCAAGAGGTGACAGGGAGGGATGAACTTAATACAACCACCATCACCAGGGAAAGGGTGCTGGGGAAACTATTGGACCTAAAGGCTGACAAGTCCCAGGACTGGATGGCCTGCATTCTCGGGTCTTGAAAGAAGTGTCAGCACAGATGCATTGGTTATAATCTTCCAGAATTCCTTAAATTCTGGCAAGGTTCCAGCAGATTGGAAAATACTTAATGTAACACATGTATTCAAGAAAGGAGGGAGGCAGAAAGCAGGAAACTATAGGCCAGTTCGCTGCCCATGCACCTGTCATAAGGAAAGTGCTAGAACTCATTGTTAAGGAGGTTATAGCAGGATACTTAGGTAATCATGATTTGATCAGGCAGAATCAACATGGTTTAGTGAAAGGGAAATCGTGTTTAACTAATCTATTAGAGTTTTTTGATGAAGTAACAATCAAGATGGATAAATGGGAACTGCTAGATGTGGTGTACTTGAATTTCCAAGAGGCATTTGATAAGGTACCACATAACGGTTACTACACAAGATAAGAGCACATGGCGTAAGGCAGGCTTGCCCAACGTTTTTGTTGGGTGGGGCCACCTTTGCATATTTTCCTCACTCAAGGGCCGATGTGCAAATTTCAGAAAGATAAGGTTTGGCACAACAACAAACTGAATTTCCAAAAAAATGTTGAGGCTTTAAGGAAAGAAACAGTTGCTGAGCAAAAGTACAGCTATGTCATAACAATTTACTGCTAAATTAAAAAAGAGTAATTAATAAAAATGACCAGAGTGTGAGGGTCAGTCTGTCTGTGTCTGGCTCACTCCCAATCTCAGGGTGCACTCACTCACTCACCCTCACCCACTGTGAGTGGGCACATGTGTATGTGTTGGTGTGTGGTGGCGAGAATAAGTGAGAAATCTGAGATTGGGCGTAAGGCAGATTCTCACTCTCACCCTCAATACACTCACTCAGCCTCTCCCACTACCCCCCAGCCCCCACCCCTAACCCGCACATTCAGTTTCTCGTACCTCCCCCACCCCTGCGCCAACCACACATACAACCCCCCAACTACTCATTCAATCTCTTGCACTTACCCCAACCACTCACTCAGTCACACACACACACGTACACAGTCAGTCTCTCACTCTCAGTCTCACTCCTCCACAGTCATTATGGCACCATCTCCTCCCTGGGCCTGCCGCAACTTTGCCTTCATCAGGCCCCAGCCCCAGCCTACCTTCGCCTCCCTCAGCCTGGCAGCCCTCAGCAAACTCACCAACGCTGATGTTCGCTGCTTATCCAATCAAAGACTGTTTCTCTCTCTCTCACTTGTGAGCTTATCAGCAGCAAATGCAGGAGAGAAATGGCCTGTGATTGGAGGAGCAGCTGCATGCAGAAGTTTCGATTGAAACTCACCAGTTTCACCGGAATTTTGAAAACTGGCTCAGGGGGCTGCATAGAGGGGCTTCGCAGGCTGCACTTTGGACAAGCCTGGTGTAGGGGGTAACCTATTGGCATGGATCAAAGATTGGTTGGCTAACAAGAAGCAGAGAGTAGGGACGAATGAGTCTTTTTTGGATTGGCATGCTGTAACTGGAGGAGTATGAGGGTACTGAATGTATGGTGGCTAAATTTACTGATGAAACTGAGGTGGGAGGAAAATAAATTTTCAAGAGGAGATGGAAAGTCTCCAAATGGATATAGACAAGTTAAGTGAATGGGCAAAAATTTGGCAGATAGAGTATAACATGGGTAAATGTGAACTTGTTCACTTTGGCAGGAAGAATAGAAAAGCAGTATAGTATTTAAATGGAGAGAGATTGCAGAACTCAGTGATACACAGGGGATCTGGTTGTCCTGGTACATAAATCACAAGAAGTTAGTCGGCAGCTACAGAAAGTGATTAGTAAGGCAAATGGAATGTTGGAGTTTATTGCAAGAGGAATAGAATGTAAAGATAGGAAAGTTTTACTGCAGCTGTACAGGGCCTTGTTGAGACCACCCCTGGAGTATGGTGTGCAGTTTTGGTCTCATTTTTAAAAAAGATATAATTGCTTTCGAAGTAGTGCAGAGAAGATTTACTGGACTCATACCTGGGGCGAAGGGGTTGTCTTACGAAGAAAGGCTGAAGAGGTTAGGCCTATCCCCATTGGGGTTTAGAATAATGAGAGGCAACCTTTTTGAAATATATAAGATCCTAAGGGGACTTGATAGGGCGAATACCTGGCGGATGTTTCCTCTTGCGGGCGAGGGGCGGGGCGGTGCGGGTGGTTGGGGTGGGGGGGTGCGTTGGGGAGACTTAAACTAGGGGACATAATTTAAAAATAAGAAGCCTCCCTTTTAAGACAAGATTAGGAGCTTTTTTTTTCCCCCAAAGGGTCATTGGCATGTGGAGTTCTCATCACCAGAAAGTAGTGGAAGCTGGGTCACTGAATTTATTCAAGGCAAAGTTAGATCTTTGATAGATAAGTGAGTCAAGGGTTATGGAGGGTAGACAGGAAAGTGGAGCTGAGACTACAACCAGATCAACCATGATCTTTTGAATGTGGAGCAGGCTCGAAGGGCCAAATGGCCTACTCCTGCTCCTATATTCCTATGGGATCTCTCCCTGTCCCCTGCCTTGCTGGCTTTCCTTAATTAACCTGCATTTGCCCAAGTAACTATTAATTTTCCAATTTATTACATCTCAAAGCTTCCCCACCACCGAAGTTCAGCTGACTGACCTGTAGTTGTTGGACTTATCTTTGCACCCATTTTTGAACAAGGGTGCATTCATCTGGCCTATAATTCCAAAAGAGTATAGTGGAGAGTAATCTCTGAGGGAAGAAAGGAGAAGGAAAATGGAATTGGATATACTATAAAAAAGGATAATTTACTATAAAAGGATAATGGGCAAAGTACAGTTTATTGAGACTAATGGGTAATGACTAATGACTGATTGCTGAAAAAAGACATGTTGTCAAAGCTTTATGTCTTGCACACATCAGGGCAGTTCACAAGAAAACCAAATGTAAAGGGAACAACAATTTATACTGCATGAGAAGAGAGCGCCGAACGTCTGGCAAGTGGACCTTGACTGGCAGAGGCATTGCCATGGTGAATGCACCAGTTAACTGATAGTTAACTGCTAAGCTTTGTTTGAATTCAGATCTGGCAGGTTGACTCTGGTCAAGGCATTGCCCTAGGGAATGAACCAGAGAATGGCTGTCACCTATTTTGTTTAGTTGAAAAAGGTGCGATGTGTGTACATGTTCTTTCTGTCTGCAAAGGGCAGGGCCCTGTGTAATAATGTATGGAGCTTCTAGCACATGTAAGTGAACCACACAGTGAGCCTGATAATCTTCAGTTGGTTGTCAGTGTAATTGTTAGCACGCTCAGGATTGTTTAGGAAATGTTGTCCAATTGCAGAATCACATCTAATATCGGGCAATAACTTTTCGGATGGCGGAATCTTGCTTCCCGCCATCCGAAGTGTCGATGGGGAACACACCTCCGCTGATCCCGGGTGCCCAGCAGCTATTTCATGCTCAAATGAGCATCACTTGGCTGTGGGCGGGACTTTGGCCCCTCACTCAGGAGGAAGCCCCACCTTGGAGAGCTGTGATTGGCCGGCAGCTCTCCAGACCCTGTAGCAATGAAAGTTGCAGTGGACTGCTGAGAACATGCAGGAGGACACCTGAAATTAGGCCCAGGCACTGGAGGCCCAGGCAAGTTTAAAGGATCCCAAGGCCAGAATTTTGAGCTTCCCCACCAGTGCATTTTTAGGTGGGGGTGGAGCGTGAAATTGAAGGGATGGGATTCCCTCCATGTTCCCACCCGCCCTGAACACAGCAATTTTATGCTAGGGCAGGCAAGGCCTCAGACGGGAAGCCAGGCCTTGTCCCAATTGAGGCCCTTAAGTGGCCACGTAAGGGCCATTTCCCACCCAGCCTCAATTTGTAGGCTGGCAGGAGGATTGAAGTTGCATGGGGTAAGTGCGAAAATGAACGGAGTTAGACCCTGGGTGGGTCCCTTTCTGAAGCAGGACACCCCTTCCCCCCCGCCGAAAGTCCGGTGGCCTGCAGATCTCCCCCCTGCTGGCTTGTCCTCTCCCCTCCCCAGTTGCCCCCTTCGCGTCTCCACAAGCCTCCCCTACACTCCCTGCCATGGGACCCTTTCAACTTACCTGGGACTCCATTGCCCAGACTTGGTCTCCGACATCCTCCTGCAGCTCTTGTCACTGCAGGGACTGGAACGCAGCTGGCCAATCTGATTGGCTGGCAGCTCTCTAAGACAGGACTTACTCCTGAGTGAGGGGTGGAAGTCCAATCTGCAACCACTTGACACGTGAAATGGCTGTGGGGCACTAGGAGTCAGCAGGGATGCATTCCCTGCCGACTCTTTGGATGGTGGGAAATGAGACCCCGCCATTCAAAAGTTTATACCCAGAGCAGAGAGGATAGGGAAAGACTGAGGGAGCGATCGAGGTCTTGGGAGAGAGGTCGGGGTGGGGGGGAAGGCGGAGGGAGGTCCGGAGGCCACTGAACTTTAAGTGGGACAGGGTGGCCCGACTTCAGAAAGGCGGCTTCTGATGGAGACGTCTCCACCATCACCCCCCCTCCTTCCTGCCCTGTATCTAACTCCGTTGACTTTCGGGCTTCCCCCACACAAATTCAATCCTCCCGCCAGCCTGAAAATTGAGACTGGGCGGGAAACGCCGTCAAGTGGCTCATTATTGGTCATTTAAGTTCCTCAATTGGGGCAAAGGCGGGCTCCCCATCCGAGGCCTTGCCCACCCCAGCATAAAATCGCTGTCTCGTCGGGACGAGCAGGAATCCGGAGGGAATCCCGTCCCTTCAGTTTCATGCTGCCCACCCTCTACCTAAAAACCTGCCAGTGGGGGAACCGAAAATTCTGGCCTATGTTTTGCATTTTACAAGCATGGCTGGTTGGGTATGATCAGTACCTTGCCTGTTGCGAACAGCCAAAGGGACATGCTGCTTGATATAATCTGCCAGTCTTTGAGACGGACAGCCTACGTACCTAGCATCACACTGGCAGTGAAATTCACTCCTCATGTTACTTGATTGTGTGATAGGCAGAACGTCTTTTTGACTTGACGGCAGCATCCAGTTCGTGGTGAACACCATTCGTGTTTCTACTGCATAGTAGCAGTGTGAAACGGCTAGCTTCACCTGTTGCTCAAATTTTTAAGATACCTTAACCTTCCAGAGTAATCTGAGGTAGACTGAGCACTTTTTGGGACCGAAAGTGACGGCTTTGGGCTCATTCGTGAGTCTGTGCGATACACAGTGAGCAATGGTCTGATCAGGGTAGCCATTATCTCACAGGATGGCTTAGGCGCGCCCTATTTCAGCATCAAGCTTACACGGTGAGCAAATGGCTCGGGCCTTATTTAATGATTGCAGATAAGGCCAATCTTACAGTGTGTGGAACTGTAGGAATGCCAATAGGTATGTTGTCCAGTGAAGACAGGGTTGTAGTTTACGTCAGCAGAGAACCCCTGGCAGATTTCTCAATTAGCACATCACGGAAAGGGAGCTCATTTGAGGTGAATTTGAGCGCAAGTTGGAGCCCATTAAGGTGTGTAAGGAAATTCTTACATGTAGCTGCGGATTCCAATATAGCAAACATGTCATCTACGTTTCAGAAATATGCAAGGGGTAGGAGGTTGGTGTCATTCCTTCGAAGACGTGTTTCCCGTGGAACCCAACAAAGCTGTTTGCGAGAGCTGGGCCTAGAGGGGATCTTGAGACAACAACCCGTGGGTTTACATGGGTGTCTCAGAGAGCCAGCACAGGCATGATAGGAGGAATGACTCCCTTCATTGCTATATAATTCTCTTTAGGGGAGTTGGTGGCATAGTGGTAATGTCAATGGACTAATAATCCAGAGGCCCAGGTTAATGCTGTGGGGACGTGGATTTGAATTCCACCATGGCAGCTGGTGGAATTTAAGGTCAGTTAATAAGTCTGGAATTAAGAAGCTAGTCTTGGTAATAGTGACCATGAAATCATTGTTGATTGTCGTAAAAATCCATCTGGTTCACTAATGTCCTTTAGGGAAGGAAATCAGCCATTCCTACCTGGTCTGGTCGACATGTGACTCCAGACCCACAGTAATGTGGCTGACTCTTAAATACCCTCTGAAATGGCCTAGCAAGCCACGCTGTTGCATCAGAACCGCTACAAAGTTTTTAAAAAAGGAATGAAACCAGATGGACCACCCAGCATCAACCAAGGCACCGGATTTGACTACGGCAAACCCAGCCATGTCGATCCTGCAAAGCTTCTGACAAAATTGGGAGAGCTGTCCCACGGACTAGTCAAGCAACAGCCTGACATACTTTACAGACAATGTCCCAGACACCACCATCACCAGCCCTGGTTATGTTCTGAGCCACAGACAGGACAGATCCACCAGAGGTTGTGGCACAGTGGTATACAGTCGGGAGGGAGTTGCTCCTGGGAGTTCTCGACATCAACTCCAGCCCCCATGAAGTCTTATGGCGTCAGGCCAAACATGGACAAGGAAACATCCTGCGGATTACCACATACCAACTCTCCCTCCCTCAACTGATGAATCAGTGCAGTGCTCCTCAATGTTGAACAACACTTGGAGGAAGCACTGAGGGCTACTAGGGCACAGAATGTACTCTGGGTGGGGGAATTCAATGTCACCAAGGGTGGCTGGGTAGCACCACCACAGTGAAGCTGGCCATGTCCTAAAGGACGTAGCTGCTAGACTGGGTCAGCGGCAGGTGGTGAGGGAACCAACAAGAAGGAAAAACCTAATTGAGCTGATCCTCACCAACTTGCCTGCTGCAGATGCATCTGTCCATGACAGTATTGGTAGGAATGACCACTGTACAGTCCTTGTGTAGACGAAGTCCCGTCTTCACATTGATGATACCCTCCATTGTGTTGTGTAGCACTACCACTGTGCTAAATGGGATAGGTTTTGAACAGATCTAGCAACTCAAAACTGGACATCCATGAGGTACTGTGGGCCATCAGCAGCAGCAGAATTGTAAACAGCCACAATCTGTAATCTCATTGCCCGACATATCCCCCACCCTACCATTACCACCAAATCAGGGGATCAACCTTGGTTCAATGAAGAGTGCAGGACAGCATGCCAGGAGCGGCACCAGGCATACCTGGAACCTGGTGAAGCTCCAGCACAGCACTATATGCATGCCAAACACCGAAAGCAGCAATGATAGACAGAGTCAAGCGATCCCACAACTGACGGATCAGATTTAAGCTCTGCAGTCCTGCCACATCCAGTGATGAATGGTGGTGGACAATTAAAGAACAAACAGGAGGAGGAGTCTCCACAAATATCCCCATCCTCAATGATGGGGGAGCACAGCATATCAGTGCAAAAGACTAGGCTGAAGCATTTGTAAACATCTTCAGCCAGAAGTGCTGAGTGGATGTTCCATCTCAGCCTCCTCCTGAGGTCCCGAGCATCACAGATGCCGGTTGTCAGCCAATTCAATTCACTCCACGTGATATCAAGAAATGGCTGAAGGCACTGGATACTGCAAAGGCTTTGGGCTCTGACAACATTCCAGCAATAGTACTGAAGGCTTGTGCTTCAGAACTAGCTGTGCGTTTCGCCAAGCTGTCCCAGTACAGTTAAAACACTGGCATCTACCTGACAATGTGGAGAATTGTTCAGGTATGTCCTGTACACAAAAAGCAGGACAATCCAACCAGCCAATTACCACCCCATCAGCCTACTCTTGATCATCAGCAAAGTGATGGAAGGGGTTGTCAACAGTATGATCAAGCTGCAATTAATCAGCAATAAGCTGCTCATTGCCGCTCAGTTTGGGTTTTGCCAGGGCCACTAAGCTCCTGACCTTATTACAGCCTTGGTTCAAACATGGACGAAAGAGTTGAACTCCCAAGGTGAGGTGAGAGTGACTGTCCTTGACATCAAGGCAGCATTTGACCAAGTGTGGCATTAAGGAGCCCTAGCAAAACTGGAATGAATGGGAATCGGGGGAAAACTCTCCATTGGTTTGAGACATACCTAGCACAAAGGAAGATGGTTGTGGTTGTTGGAGGTCAATCATTTCAGTCCCAGGACATCACTGCAGGAGCTCCTCAGGGAAGTGTCCAAGGCCCAACCATCTTCAGCTGCTTCATCAATGACCTTCCTTCCATCATAAGGTCAGAAGTGGGGATGTTCGCTGATGATTGCACAATATTCAGCAGCACCATTTACAATGCCTCCGATACTGAAGCAGTCCGTGCCCATATGCTGCAAGACCTGAAGCATATCCAGGCTTGGGCTGACAAGTGGCAAGTAAGATTCACACCACACAAGTGCCAGGCAATGACAATCTCCAATTAGAGAGAATCCAACCATTCCCCTTGACATTCAATGGAATTAACATCACTGAACTCCCCACTATCAACAACCTGGGAGTTACTATTGACCAGAAATTGAACTGGACTAGCCATATAAATACTGTGGCGACAAGAATTGGTCAGAGGCTGGGTATTCTGCGCAGAGTAAATCATCTCCTGTCGCCCCAAAGCCTGTCCACCATCTACAAGGCACAAGTCAGGATTGTAATGAAATACTCTCCACTTACCTGGATGACTGCAGGTCGAACAACACTCAAGAAACTCAACACCATCCAGGACAAAGCAGCCCGCTTGATTGACACCCCATCCACCACCTTCAACATCCACTCCCTCCACCACTGACGCACAGTGATAGCAGTGTGTACCATCCACAAGATGCACTGCAGCAACTTGCCAAGGCTTCTTGACATCAGCTTCCAAACCCCAGACGTCTGCCACCGCCTGGAAGGGCAAAGGCAGCAGATGCATGGAAACACCACCACCTACAAGTTCCCCTCTAAGCCACACGCCATCCTGACTTGGAGCTATATTGTCGTTCCTTTACTGTCGCTGGGTCATAATCCTGGAACTCCCTAACAGCACTGTGTGTGTCCTTACACCACAGGGACTGCAGCAGTTCAAGGTGGCAGCTCACCACCACCTTCTCAAGAGCAATTAGGGATGGGCAATAAATGCTGGCCGTAAAAGAATAAAACAACTTCGAGTTATGCAACCGGTAAGTACAATATAGAGGTTAGAAGAGGAAAATGTCGATAGACAATTGAAATGTAACTGCTTCCCATTATCATAGCATCACCAAATTGTTAAGAGCTCAGAAGGAGGCCATTTGACCCATCGTGTTTTCATTGGCCAAGGAAATGATTGAAGAGTATGAGAGGTCAAGTAGTGTATGGTATCCTCTTGCTAAATTGTGCATTTTTTTTTGTGTTGCAGAGTTTTGCACTGTACATACTTGGTGATGAAAAGGCACTTTCCTATGAGTCATCCATGTATTTATCTAGAATTGCAGCAGGTACTTGGTCTTTCTTCTAATATGAATTCAATTTTCTGCAGTATTTGGGAGAGCACTGAAAAAGTTTCACTTTCAAGGTCACAATTTTGATGTGCACCACAGTTTGAGGTAGGTTTGTGACAATGTTTATGGGCTAAATATTCCTTTCAGTGTGTAGTATGGGCTTAGTAATTCTACCAACATGCATCCAAGCTTGTTCCATTTTCTATTACTGCTGGCAACCAATGGGTAAAATACCACACACAAGCTGTAGCTAGTAGGAGCTAGAGAGAACCAACACAGGCAGGTTTGAAATCCCTCCTATTCCCTATCGTACAGCAAAGGGTGAGCTGTTTTGCTGTTGTGCTTAAGTGCACATGGGAGTTAACCTCCACAAGAGCCAGCAATAAGTATGCCAGACACATTGCTTGTCAGAAAATTACTTGTGTGTTTAACTACATCCAAATAATTTGCTTGGCTAAGAATGATTTGTAATGCGTTTACTGCTAAAGGCAACAAGAACATCAAGGAATGTGGCCCAGAAATGGAATTCACAGAGGAGCTGCCTCTTAAAGCTGCCATGCCTCAGAAAATACATTTTATCCTTTGAAGTTAATGGCTGTGGTGCAATGTTAAGATAAGACTGGGAGCAGCACAAGTTTTTTTTATGGAAAGGTAAGTGGTATGAGGTGCAGGTTTAATTGCTTCCTTCACAACGCCATCCCACAAAGAACCGCTCCTGTTACTAATTGGATGCCTACAGTAGAAACTAGGTGTTAGTGAAGGATGTAAGAGAGAAAACCATCTCCCAGGCTGATTTGAAAACTCTCCTAGACAACCTGTTCAGAAGGGCATTGGAGTCCTGGAGCACCTGTTCTGCAAAACCAAAGGGAAGAGAAAACGTATGATGGTAAATAGTAGTTGTGTACTGGGAGCCCTGCACCAGAGCACTTTGAAGTTAGCTACGAGCAGAAAGGTTAAAAGGAATTCAGTTTTAGTTTACTCACCAAAAGTAATACTTAAAATGTAAACTGTTTAGATCCCACAGCATTATTTAGAACAAGCAGGCTCTATGTCATGGCTAATATTTATCTCTTAACTAATGCCACCAGCACAGATAATCTGCTTGTTTATCTCATTGCTTTTTGTGGGAGCTTGCTGTATGCAAGTTGGCTTCCGTTTCCCTGAGTTCCATCAGTGACTAAGCTTCATTAGTACTCCATTAGCTGTATAATCCTCTGGGACATCCTGAGGCCATGAAAGGCTCAATGGATGCATTTTTTTTTTTCTTGCTTTCATTTCCTTTTTTCTTTCATTCCTTCTTTTTATTATGTTAGAGTGGGTCAGTCATGAGTTAAGAAACAATCTTCCCGCTTTGTTTATTTCTTGGATTTCCTTTTAACAGTACTTTTCAAACTGGCAAGAGTAGAGGTGCCCTTCACAGAATTGTTCCAGTGCAGAAGGGGGCCATTCGACACATTGTGTCTTCACTGGGCTCTCCGAATGAGCAATTTACTTGTGCCATTCTCCCACCACCTCCCCGTGACTGTGCACATTTTTACTTTTCCAATAACAGTCTAATTCTCTTTTGAATGTTCAATTGAACCCGCCTCTACCCCGAGAGTCAATTTGGCAGAAAAGCAAGAGGCATTTTAAGTAAAAAGCTGTAAGTGCTAGGAATCTAAAACATAAGAAAGGTAGAAGGCGGAAACGCACACCGTGAAGCAATGCTATATCGAATTTACAGAACAGAAACAGGCCATTCGACCCATCGCTTTCTTATGTTTTAGATTCCTAGCACTTACAGCTTTTTACTTAAAATGCCTCTTGCTTTTCTGCCAAATTGACTCTCGGGGTAGAGGCGGGTTCAATTGAACATTCAAAAGAGAATTAGACTGTTATTGGAAAAGTAAAAATGTGCACAGTCACGGGGAGGTGGTGGGAGAATGGCACAAGTAAATTGCTCATTCGGAGAGCCCAGTGAAGACACAATGTGTCGAATGCCCCCTTCTGCACTGGAACATTCTGTGAAGGGCACCTCTACTCTTGCCAGTTTGAAAAGTACTGTTAAAAGGAAATCCAAGAAATAAACAAAGCGGGAAGATTGTTTCTTAACTCATGACTGACCCACTCTAACATAATAAAAAGAAGGAATGAAAGAAAAAAGGAAATGAAAGCAGAAAAAAAAATGTACTCAATATTTAGGAAGGACCATGCAAAAAGGAAAATGAGGTGAGGTGGCTTTGTTAGTTATGGATGAAATCAGTGCAATAGTGAGAGAAGATATTGGGCTTAGAAAATCTAAATGTAGAATCAGTCTGGGTGGAGCTAAGAAGCATCAAAGGGCGGAAAACATTAGTGGGAGTTGTCTATAGGCCTCCAAACAGTAGTGATAAGGTAGGGGATGGCATTAAACAGGAAGTTAGGGATGCATTTGACAAGGGTGCTACAATAATCGTGGGTGACTTGAACCTACATATAAACTGGGCAAACCAAATTAGCAACAACACTGTGGTGGATGAATTCCTGGAGTGTGTACGAGATGGTTTTTTTTTTATCAGTATGTCGAGGAACCAACTAGGGAACAGGCTATGCTAGATTTGGCATTGTGCAGTGAGACGGGTTTAATTAATAATCTTCTTGTGTGGGGTCCTTTAGGGAACAGTGACCAAAACATGATAGAATTCTCCATTAGGATGGAAAGTGAAGTAGTCCAAACTGAAACTAGTCCTAAATCTAAGCAAAGGAAACTATGGAGGTATGAGTTGGCTAAGATAGATTGGGGAACTTCATTAAAAGGCATGACAGTGGATAGGCAATGGCTAATATTTCAGGAACAAATATGTGCATTGCAACAATTATACATTCCTTCTTGGAGCAAAAACGCAACAGGAAAAGTGGCCCAACCATGTTTAACTAAAGAAATTAAGGATGATATTAGATCCAAAGAGGAATCATATCAAGTTGCTAGAAAAGATAGCGAGCCTGAGGATTTGGAGCTGTTTAGAATTCAACAAAAGAGGATCAGGAGATGATTAAGAGAGGAAAATAAAGTAGAGTATGAGAGTAAACTTGCAAGGACCATAAAAGCGAACTGTAAAAGCTTCTATAAGTACGTAAAAAGAAAAAGATTAGTGAAGACAAATGTAGGTCCCTTACAGTCCGAAATGGGAGAATTTATAATAGAGAGCAAGGAAATGGCAGAGCAATTAAACAACTACTTTAGTTCTGTCTTCACGGAGGAAGACACACACAATTTCCCAGAAATACTAGGGAACCAAGGGTCTAGTGAGAAGGAGGAATTGAAGGAAATTAGTATTACTGAAAAAAACAGTGCTGGAGAAATTAATGGGACTGAAAGTCAATCATTCCCCAGGGTCCAATAATCTACATCCCAGGTGGCCATGGAAATAATGGATGCATTGGTTGTCATCTTCCAAAATCTGGAATAGTCCTGGCAGATTGGAGAGTGGCAAATGTAATCCCACTATTTAAAAAAGGAGGGAGGGAGAAAACAGGGAATTACAGACAGTTAGCCTAACATCAGTAGTAGGGAAAATGCTGGAGTCTATTATAAAGGATGTGATAACAGGACACTTGGAAAAGATCAACGGGATTAGATAGAGTCAACATGGATTTATGAAAGGGAAATCATGTTTAACAAACCTACTGGAGTTTTTTGAGGGCGCAACTAGCAGAATAGATAAGGGAGAACCAGTGGATGTGATGCATTTGAATTTTCAGAAAGCTTTTGATGAAGTCCCACATAAGAGTTAATGTGCAAAATTAAAGCACATGGGATTGAGAATAATATATTGACATGGATTGAGAATTGGCTCGCAGACAGGAAACAGAGAGTAGGAATAAATGGGTCTTTTATGGAGTGGCAGGTGATGAGTGGGGTACCACAAAGATCATTGCTTGGGCCCCAGATATTTACAATGTCGATGTAAAATGTAATATTTCCAAGTTTGCTGACAACTTAAAACTTAGGAATGAGTGGTCAGGAGGATGTTAAGAGGCTTCAAGGTGATTTAGACAAGTTGAGTGAGTGGGCAAATTCATGGCAGATGCAGTATAACATGGATAAGTGTGAAGTTATCCACTTTGGAAGGAAAAACAGAATGGCAGAGTATTATTTAAGTGGTGATAGATTGGGAAATGTTGATGTACAAAGGGACCTGGGCGTCCACCAATCACTGAAAGCAAGCATGCAGGTGCAGCAAGCATTTAAGAAGGCAAATGGTATTTTGGCCTTCATTGCGAGAGGACTTGAGTACAGGAGCAAGGATGTCTTAAAGATGCAACTGTACAGGGCTTTGGTGAGACCACACCTGGAGTATTGTGTGCAGTTTTGGTGGTCTTACCTAAGAAAACATATATTTGTCAGAGAGGGAGTGCAGCGAAGGTTCACCAGACTGATTCCTGGGATGGCAGGATTGTTGTATGAGGAGAGATTGGGTCAACTTGGCCTGTATTCACTGGAGTTTAGAAGAATGAGAGGGGATCTGATTCAAACATATAAAATTCTGACATGGCTGGACAGTCTGGATGCAAGGATGATGTTTCCTCTGGCTGGTGGGTCTAGAACAAGGAGTCACAGTCTCAGGATATGGGGCAGGCCATTTAGGACTGAGATGAGGAGAAACTTCTTCACTCAGTGAAATTTTCTACCACAGAATGCTGTGGAGGCCAAGTCACTGAATATATTTAAGAAGGAAATAGATAGATTTCTAGTCTCTAAAGGCATCAAGAGGCATGGGGAGAGAGTGGGAGTATGGCGTTGAGATGGGAGGATCAGCCATGATCACATTGAATGGCGGAGCAGGCTCGAAGGACCAAATGACCTACTCCTCCTATTTTCTATGTGCCTGTTTCTATGCTATTCACCTAAACCACTCCCCGTGGTAGCCAGTTCTACATTCCCATCACTCTATTGATAAAGAAGTTTCTTCTTTTTCCCTGCTGGATTTATTAGTGACTATCTTATATTTATAGATCCTAATTCTTGGCTTGCACACAAGTGGAATCATCTTCTCTGCATCTACCAGAACAAACCCTTTCATAATCTAGAAGACCTCCATCAGGTCACCCCTCAGCCTTCTCCCCTCCAGAATTGTCTTTGCTTTTCCTGTTTAATAAGCTAATTGTTTGACAATAGGGCACATGAGTTGTTATCACACAGCAGTGACATTCTCACTGCTCCGGCACTTATGTAGAATCATGCCACATAGGGTAAGTGTACAGTTATGGCATTTGTTGGAGTGTGACAGAACATTGGACCCACCCATAACCTTGGAAGAATCAGTCTGAATTGCAAGATTCTGTTAAGTTAAACAGTGAGAACACTAATGGTGCCCTCCACGTTTCATAAAGGATGTGAGTTACGTCCCTGAGAGAACTTTAAGCTCTTGGTTGAGTGGAATTTGATGGCATAAGAGATTTTTCCCCTCGTAGTGATTCTTTGTCAGATGAGCTCATAAGAGGTCCCAGTAAAAGTTGTGCCATGCTTTGGTTTCTGATTAACACAAAGTTTTGTTAAAATATATGCATCCAAAATGGAGTTGTAACACTCCTGATAAGGCACAGAGTGCAATTGGAAGGGCTGAGGTTAAGATGATGTTCTCTCCTAATAATTCAGTCACCTTTAAACCACTACATGTTCTAAAAAATTCAACAGGGCAAAGGAAGCAGCAAGCAGAGGAAGACAACAAAAGGTAATGAACGTCAAAACTGTCGACATTGCAATTTTCTCTTCATTCTGCTGTTGGCTAATGCCAAAGCCCCTACTTACTTTTATATTTCTCCCTCTCTCCTCAGGCTCAGTTTGAATCCATGCGCTTTGTCCTCCAGCTTAGCGGCAAAGCTGGTGGTGTCACTTACAAACCTAGGTAAGCTTCCAAAACAGAAATGTTACTGTATTATTTTTAAATATCTGACCAGGTGTGGCCAGCAGTGCATTAAGTTGGAGCACCAGGACATCATAGAGTCCAGCTGGTTGTCAGCTACCATTTCCCACACTGAGCTTAGAGGGCTGAGCCAGGTGTGATGGGGAGATGAAGAATTCCTCCTTGTGAGGGAGGATGGAAAGGAAAGTTTGATATTGTGGGCTACCCTCTGAGTCTTGCAGCACCTTTTGTATCTACCTGGGAGCAGAGCTCCAATCCGTCATTGTGCATGGGATACTTATATGGTCATGGGACAGCTTGGGAGGTGGTGGGGAGAATAGAAACCTGCAGCACAGAAGGAGGCCGTTCAACCCATTGTCCCATTCCCTACCCTTTGTCAATTTAAATCTAATTCCCTTTGGAAAGCTACAATTGAAGCTGCTTCCACCACCTTTTTAGGCAATGATGATGAAATAAGTAAGCCCATTGGCACAGAACTTTCAACTCCAGTGCCATATGTTAGGATGTGGAATTACATTTACAGTTTGCGACTTCACAAGTTCTTGTATTCTTACCCTCTCCTCTCCTGAAGGTGTGGACTCCTTGTTCAAGGCAATTTGGTTAGTGCCGGGCACCTCCACAGGCCTCATTCGGGCGACTTTTATTCACGTGAACCTGCACGACGAGTGTCGGCCAGCTGTTCAAATGTGGGGTGTGTCAGAGTGGAGCTTGCTGCCAGTGCTTACTTATTATTCACACGCTAGCTGAGGCTGTTTGTCGCACATCTCTGACCATCTGAGTTGAGATCTGCCATTTCAACACAAATAAGGATCACACTTTGCTTATTGCACAACTAGGTAGTGAAGCAGCTTGGTAAGCTGGTAGGTGTGTCTCTTGGGCCCTGTGCTTAACCATTCTGTGATTGGGAGTAGCATACAACCCCAAAGAATGAAAACTACGACATTGTTCGGCTTCAGATGGAAATGCAAGTCCTCACAAGAGACTTTGTACGTTCATGTGTGTGCGCCAGTTACTCATTGGAACATACAAGCTGGAGTAGGCCATTCAGCCCACCGGGCCTGCTTCACCATTCAAACAGATCATGGCTGATCATCCACCCCTGTCGTTTTTACCCACTATCTCCATATCCGTTGATGTCATTAGTATCCAGAAATCTATCGTATAGCTAGTACCTTTTGTAAAGCAGGAATGTTCAGTATAACATCACCTATGTTGTATTACTTCTCCAGGATTTACCTTAAAGGATTTGGAGTCTGTTCCCTTTGGGGTTGCTCTCCCAATACGGGACGCTATCTATCATTGCCGTGAACAGCCTTCCTCAGATTGGTCTGAAGCTGCCTGTTCGCTTATTGGACGTCAGGACCTTTCCAAGCAGGCACATGAAGGAAATCTACACAAGACAAAATCTGTAAGTTCACACTAAGTTTTCTAGCAATGTGAGCTGTGGGAACGGAAGGCTTTGTTCTTAAAGCCTGACAGCAGCTTTGAATGCTGAACTATAATTTTAGTTTTAGTGAAAAATTAATGCCATTCCTGCATGCATTAGATGTTATTAGAGGTTCACGAGAATGATCCCAGGAATGAAAGGCTTAACATATGAGGAACGTTTGAGGATTCTGGGTCTATACTTGATGGAGTTTAGAAGGATGAGGGGGGATCTGATTGAAACTTACAGAATACTGAAAGGCCTGGATAGAGTGGACATGGGGAAGATGTTTCCTTTAGTAGGAGAGACTAGGAGGGCACAGCCTCAGAGTAAAGGGAAGACCTTTTGGAACAGAGATGAGGAGAAACTTCTTTAGCCAGAGAGTGGTGAATCTATGGAATTCGTTGCCACAGAAGGCTGTGGAGACCAGGTCATTGAGTGTATTTAAGATCAAGATAGATAGGTTCTTGATTGGTATGGGGACCAAAGGTTACGGGGAGAAGGCAGGAGAATGGGGTTGAGAAACTTATCAGCCATGATTGAATGGCGGAGCAGACTCGATGGGCCGAATGGCCTAATTTCTGCTCCTATGTCTTATGGTCTTATGTTGAATTTGTGCAATGTGCATCAGACCTGGTGTAATTTCTTGCGAAGTTGCTACAAGTGAGAGGCATCCAAATCTGAAAGTACCATTAAATCTGGCACATAAAGCCCAACTTCATACCGACATTCCCTCTAGTTTTTCTCTATTTTGCGCGGTCTGTTTGTTGCACGGCATAGTGCGCCCTGGATTGCTGAATGTTATGCAGCTTAGAAGGGAACATTGGTTCACACAAATCAGTCTCTCACCTGAGATATGAGGGCCTTATATGTAAATTGCTATGGAAAATTTTAGAGTGAATATGCTTTGCATTTGGGCGAGTGTCAGCATTCTTGACTAATTGGTAGCACTCTTGCCTCTGAATCAGGAACCTGAGGATTTGAGCCTCAGATTTATTCCATCTCACTTGGGTGTTGGGGGATGCACAATTGTTTAATTTTACATTGTTTGTTATGATCTACTTCAACTACAGTAATGATTCTCATATCTTCAAAGGCGGGCAGTTCCAAGGCAATGCAGGGGGCAGGTCCAAGAGTTGCAGTGGGTAGGTCCAAAACTGTAGCAGCAGTATAGAGAAACCTGTGATGTTGAGATGACGTCTGTATAAATCTAAATAAGAGCGTGCTGGAAATATTCAGTAAGCCAGCAGCATCTGTGGATAGAGAAACAGAGTTATGTTTCAGGCTGATGACCTTTCATCAGAACTGTTGCTGGAGAGGCAATGATTACTTTAAATTGAAACTGGTGAATGTTGAAGGTTACAGATGACTGTGTGTGGAACAATTGATTCCTCCAGCATGATAATACATCACTCCGCTGTAGTGACCTCATACTACCAATATAAATTAAGGTAAATGCGTATGTTGGAAACCTGAAATAAAAATAAAAAATGCTGGAAAAATTCAGCAGTAAACTGTCAACAGTCAACAAAACTCAACATAAATGAAGGTATTGTTTCGTCAAAAGCAACTATTGTATTTGCAAACACCTATCTGTCATTCCTGGCCCATTTAACTCATGGCCAAGGCTAAGGGGCGTCAACTCCAAATTGCTTTTTGTATATTCCCCCCTTTTCTCTGCTACTTTTTTCTGTCCCTCTTCCACCTGAAGGTATTGTTTCCTGGCCAGGGTACATTTCCCCAAAACCTAAATTGGTGGTGTTGTTAATAGTGAGGAGGAAAGCCTGACGTGACCGGATAATATAGATGGGCTGGTAAGATGGGCAGAGCAGTGGCAAATGGAATTTAATCCTGAGAAGCCTGAGGCGATGCATTTTGAGAGGACTAACATGGCCAGGGAATACACAATGAATGGTAGGGCCCTAGGAAGTACAGAGGATCAGAGGGACCTTGGTGTACATGTCCATAGATCCCTGAAGGCAGCAGCACAGGTAGAAAAGGTGGTTAAGAAGGCATATAGGATACTTGCCTTTATTAGCCGAGGCATAGAATATAAGAGCAGGGAGGTTATGTTGGAGCTGCATAAAACATTAGTTAGGCCACAGCTGGAGCACTATGTGCAGTTCTGGTCGCCACGCTGTAGGAAGGATGTGATCGCACTGCAGAGGAGATTCACCAGGATGTTGCCTGGGCTGGAGCATTTCAACTATGAAGAGAGACTGGATAGGCTGGGGTTGTTACACTTAGAGCTGAGGGGGGACCTGATAGTGGTGTACAAAATTATGAGGCGCACAGATAGGGTAAATAGGAAGAAACTTTTCCCCTTAGTGGAAGTGTCAATAACAAGGGGGCATAGATTTAAGGTTAGGGTTAGGAGGTTTAGAGGGGATTTGAGGAAATTTTTTTTCACCCAGAGGGCGGTTGGAATCTGGAACACACTGCCTGAGGGGGTGGTAGAGGCAAGAACCCTCAGAACATTTAAGAAGTACTTAGATGAGCACTTGAAACGCCATAGCATACAGGGCTACGGGCCAAGTGGGATTAGAATAGATAGGTGCTTGATGGCCGGCATGGACACGATGGGCTGAAGGGCCTGCTTCTATGCTGCATAACTCTTATGACCTAGTCACTCAACACTATCTTGCCCAAGCATTCAGTATTCGTATATGAGTCTCTACATGAATGACAACTGGCTACAGGGGAGGGCGAAGGCAACATGGGTGTTATTTCTTTACATCCATGGCACATACACAGCAGGGCTGACTGGAAACTGGAGAGGGGTAGAAGACTTGGGTGTTTATCCGCCTCCTGAACCCAGGACACTGAGGCCAATTGTAAAACTTCCTACTCCATCCCAGATTTGATAACTCAGCAGGATCCTCCTGGTCAGCAAGGCTAAGTTAGTCGCCACCTTAGTTAACTGAGCCATGATGGGTCTGCAAGCTGTTCCTCTCTCAAATGTCCAGAAACTGCTAATATACTAACGCGATCGCCTTTGCAGGCTATTGGGCACGTGTTGCTATCTGACGGAGCCTCTGGGAATGAAGCTGAGGAGGAGGAAGATGGAATGAATGACATGAATCAAGATTTGATGTCCTTAATCTGGAATGAAGATCTGCGTGTTCAGGAGGTTCGACGCCTGCTTCAGAGCACGCACCCTGTACGTGTTAATGTTGTACAGATGCCAGAAGTTAGTGACCATGAGTATATCGAAGAGAAGGAAAACAGGTAAAGAATCATTTAAAAGCCAATCACACACGAGCTTTAGCTTACACACAGGTCATCAGAGTTGCAATTGTCACAGTTCTATCAGCTTGGCGTGAGAGCACGTTGAAGCTCTGGTGTGGCGCGTGATGGGAATAGTGGAATAGGGCCAATGTCCACAATTCAACAGGCAGATCTCCGTGGGTCGTCTCTGAATGATGGCAAGTGGAGGGCAGGAATTTCACCCATTGGTAGTGGGGGTGGGGGGGAATAATTCTGTGCTATCTTTGAGCAGCTCCTCACAGTTTAGTTTCTGAGCAACATTTGTGGACGTTTTAGAGTCAGTGATCTCCCTGCTTGCTCAGCTAGGGTCTTCTCTCTAGCAATGATCGACTGATTGGCCTGCTCCTGTGCTATGAACTTCTTTCATGCTGCAACAGGAAGCAGTGCTTAAAGATTTAAGAAAGAGAACATGTTAGAAAAAAAAGGGAAATGAACGCAGCGTGACCCATTCATTAACTCATGGAGATTATCACTTGGAAATACAAAGAATTGCGCTAGACACGGTTTTCTGACAGAATAAGGAGTGATCATCCGGCAGGGGTCAGCTCGCACTTCTGAGCCAAAAAGTCGTGAGATCAAGTCCTACTCTAGAAATTTGAGCACAGAACCTAGGTTGACACTTCAATGTAAACACTGAAGGAGTGCTGTACTGTTGGAGGTGCTGCCTTTCGGATGAGGCGTTAAACTGAACCCCTTCAGGTGGCCATTAAAGTTGCAATGCCATTATTTGGAGAAGAGCTTGGGCCAATATATTTAACTTTAAACCAACATCTAAAGCACCCCTGATTACGTTTTGTGTGAGCTTGTTGAGGGTAAGTTGACTGCTGTGTTTCCTACTCATCAAAAGCACATGATTGGCTGTAAAAGGCTTTGGGACACTCTGATGTTGTGAAAGGCACTATATAAATACAAGTTCTTTCATTCTATTAATGTGACTTGAGGTAAGTGATGAGAACCAAAGGATGGACTCCTGCATTTCCTTCTCTTTATCAGCTTCTTCAGCCACCAGCTTTCTTGCTGAAGGCATCCATCCTCAGTTGGGTTATTGTGCTCATCGCCCTCCAGTGTCTTTTCCAAGTGACCACTCTGTAATGTGTGAGCTCAGGCAATATTGATGGCAAATGATTCAACCGTGGTGGGGAAAGGCGTGGTGGGGCGGGGGACTGGTGGGGCAGTCACAGCCAAATTTGCTTTTGCCCTCCCCTAACACCCACACACACGAGTCTCCAGTAAAAATTAGGAGTGGAAAACCTGGCTGAGATGCACCAATCTGGCACAGGCCAGCAATTGAACCTATGGCCTTCCTGTTCTACATGGTTCAATTACTCACATCTTTAACCACTAGTTATACTGAATTGGGAGAACCGAACTGAAACGTTTAATCTGAACCTTGTTTTTGACAGATCTATTTACTTTCTGTGGTTTGGGCAGGGCTCTGACATAATCCACACCTCAGTACAGCAGTTTATTGGATTCCAATAAACAGGAAATTACTGGTCTGCCCTTTTGTTCACCTCATTTTGACTCAGAAATGAAACGCATTCCTGGTGGAAATTTTAAATTTCCTCTTTCTCTTTCTTTCTACCTTCAGTGCTCCCCAACAACTGCCACTTGGCTCGTGGAACGATGCCTCTGATTTATGCTTTATCATGCAGCTATTTTGAGACCTAACCTGTGTTGCAAATTGTGTTAAAGGACCATGTTTTGCACCAATATTGTGTATCTTTTTCGGAGAAATGTTTTAGTATTTTCCCTCTGTTCTTTGAGGCTAGATCAGTTGAAAATCTCAATTTTGGTAATTTGCCTGACAAAAAAAAATTAAAAGGTTGGAATTAGATCAGCCATGATCTAATTGAATGGTGGATCAGGCTCGAAGGGCTGCATGGCCTTTCTCCTGTTCCTGTGTCCCTTGCTCTATGCACACCTATCTATGCCTATCATCCTGCAGCCTGGAAACAAGCATTTACCACGACTTAAATAAAAGCAAAATACTGCGGATGCTGGAAATCTGAAACAAAAACAAAAATAGCTGGAAAAACTCAGCAGCTCTGACAGCATCTGCGGAGAGGAACACAGTTGACGTTTCGAGTCCGTATGACTCTTGATCAGATTTACCATGACCTGCTGTTTTCTGTCTTGTATGTGTCTGTACAATATGATCACCATACTTTATATGATAGGGAACAATGTCCTGTTACACCTTGCACTTTATTTTCAAATGCCCATTACTTATACAATAATCCGAGTGTTTTCTTCTTGAGACAGGTTACTACAACTGTGCCAACGAACCATGGCACTTCCTCCAGGAAGAGGGATGTTCACTCTATTCTCTTACCATCCGGTGCCAACTGAGCCACTTCCTATTCCAAAATTAAACTTGACCGGTGCGTATTTCTCCCCCAATCCTCTTAAGTATAGTGTTCTTCAAATTGTTGTGGCGGTGTTCACCTTGCAGTCTTTCCTGGAAATCAGCTGGTTTCACATATTGCAACAAGTTGTTGTATGGAAAACCACCTGGCACCTGACTGAAAGAAAGAAGTTGACACACGTCTTTATACCTGAGATGCATTGGGGTTTGGATCTGCAGTCATACTGAAAGTCAGCCCTCACTGCTGGTTATAGATGCCTTCTGCATAACACTCGTGGACAATCACAACTCGTTGCTTACAACAGCGCAAAACTGTCATCGTTCAAAGTTAACCTTCAGATACTGCAACCTTGTTTCGGATGAATCATGATGACTGATAAGGGAAATGAAAATATCGCCCTGGTTCAGTTGGGTTTGGGATTACAGTATGCTATTAAATTTGAAGGACATTTTAATCTGTGGTCTTTCCTCCTTCCCCTCTTTCCACCCTGACCCCTCTCTCCTTCCCAGTCACTCTCTTTCCTCTCTTGGACCCCCATCTTCCCCTCGGCCAGCCCATTCACCCCCCCCAACCCCCCCTCTCTCTCCCTTTCCCCCTCTCTCTCTCTCTCTCTCTCTCTCCAACCCCCAGAATATGAAATGATGGCCTTGGGATATCAATTTACTACTTGGATAATGTTTTAGCGAGTATTCTAGAGTGAATTTTACAATTGATTGTCACTGGCTATTCTATTTACCACTGCAGGTTGATGGATATTTTTCAAAATTTAACTTACTTTTTATTTGCCAAGTCACTTGGCTGTTTGTTTGAAAAATACTTAACGGTTACAGTTTATAAAATTTAGAATATATTTGAAATGGTTTCACTTTTATGTGACTTTTCAAATATATACTGTCTAATTTGGTTAAAACCAGATTTGATAATCTGCTATGGTCTTGTGTTCCTGAGCATTTGCATATAATTGGATTGTAATGTATGAAATTTTCCTGTGGCAAAAGTTTGGTTTTGACATATACGGTGAATTGCAAAGCACTTGGGCAGTGTAGAAACAAGTTTTAAATGCTTCAAAGTATAACTCCTGGAGCATTTTCTGCATTGGATTTGTTTTGTGTACACTGCTCTCAATCACACAAGGATTTATGTAAGAATCTAGAAAACATTTGCATGCGACAGATGAACGTCAGTACAGATAAGTGGTGCATGTTTGATGAATGATGTTGAGCTAGCTGTGGGAACAAATTTTGCATTTGTTCTCAGCATGTGGGTGATGTTGGTAAGGATGCATTTAGTGGATTTGAAGGTTCTGCTGATGAGGTTAGATGAAAAAGGTGGGTGGAGGCTTGTGTGGAATGTTAGGCTGAATGGCCTGTTTCTGTGCTGTGGGCTCAATGTAATTCTCATGCATATCCCGAGTGACCCTAAGAAAGTGACATGAGGCCTTGTTGAACTCCTATTGGCCTTGAACTAATAGTGCCCCTGCAGTGATTTGGACACGAAATTCCAGGATAGTGACCAACAATGATGAATGAATGACAATTTCAAAGAATGGTTACAACACAGAAGGAGGCCATTTGGCCCATTATGCCCATACTGGCTTGCCTGGTCCCATTTCCCCTGCCTTTTCCCTGTCAGATAATTATCCAATCCTCTTTTGGAGGCCTCAGTTGAATCCGCCTCCACAAGATTCCAGATCCTAACCACTCACTGCCTCATAAGTTTTTCCTCATGTCTCCATTGTTCCCTTTGCCAATCACTTTAGATCCGTGATTTCTGGTTCTTGATCCTTCCACCAATAGGAACAATTTTTCCCCTATCTGGTCTGTCCGGACTTCTCATCACATTGAACACCTCTATCAAACTCCCTCTTAATCTTCTCCAAGGATAACAGCCCCAGCTTCCTTGTAGCTCAAGTTCCTCATCCCTGGACCCGTTCTTGTAAATCTTTTCTGCACCCTTTCAAATACCTTCATAAAGTGTGGTATCCAGAGCTGGGCACAATGCTCCAGCTGCAGCCTAACCAGTATTTTGTACAGGCTCATCATAAATTCCTTGCTTTTGTCCTCTCCATTCCTTTCTTTCTTTGGCTGTTTGTTTCTTTGTTGCAAACAGCAACAGGAGTTCGCCACCACCACGACACGTAGGTCCCCTGCGCATGTTTGCAGGCAGAGGGGCACCAATAAAATTTCCCAGTTTGCTCCCCCGCCTACCCCAACCTGTCTGGACCTGGATTCTGGGACTTAGAATCTGGGGAGTGCTTGTAGTCCCAGTTCTGGCCACTGCCTCCCAATGGTGCTGGTGAGGTTGCAGAGCTGCTAGCAGCTCACTGAGGCAGGACTTCGGCCAGTGAGGGGTGGAAGTCCTGCCTCCAGCCAATTAACACTGCCCGGAGCGTTAAACGGCTGCGGGGCTGCCATGATCGTTGGGGATCCATTGCCCACTGACTCTTCGGTTGGTGGGGCGGGAAACCCCGCCATCTGAAAAATCCTGCCCAAGGTTTCAGAAGCTCCAAAGCAGATGCCAACCCTGCAAACAAGACGTCAGCAGAGATCATCCTACACCACTGACCAGGGACAAATTTACGTTCAGCATTTGTGGCAGACTCTGCCTTTCCGAAATCGGCTTGCTCAACCATCAAAAGAAGTGCATCATCTGACCTCACGTCCCGAGGCTGCATTCCCATTGTCTCTCACAGATGGAAGGATGCTAGTCCTTGCCTTTTGTATTCTATGCCTTTATTTATAAAACCCAGGATTGCATATGTCTTATTAACCACTTTCTCAATCTGCCTTGCCACCTTTGATGATTTGTGCACATTTACCACCAGGCCCCTTTGCTCCTGCACTCCCTTTAGAATTATACACTTTATTTTCTATTGCCTCTCCTCCTACCAGAAGGTGTCACTTCCCTTCGTTAAGTTTCATCTACAAGGCCACCCATTCTACCATCTTGTCTAGGTCTTTTTGAGTTTTAACTGTCCTCCTCAGAGTTTACAATACTTCAAAGTTCTGTGCCATCTGCAAATTTTAAATATTAAATTTATGCCCTGTACACCCAAGTCAAAAAAACAGTGGTCCGAACACAGACCCATGGAAAATGCCAGTAATAACGTTCCTCCAGTCTGAAAAGCAACTGTTCATCACTAATTACTCTGTTTTCTGTAACTCAGCCCGTATAAGCCCAAGTCAGGATGTTGAGTGAGTTGTGGAGCAGCAGCTGAGCAGGCGTTCAGTGTGCTTTTTTACACATCAGTGGACAAATCAGTGGAGAACAAGTTGAAGGTCATCAAACTGCAATGGTCCAGTACATCGTCAAGCAACACTCGAGCAATGAGCTTTGTTCTGGCTTTCCAGCAGGCAAGGGAAAATCCAAGTCCTGGACACTATGGAGTGAGGGATAAGAGGTCCCGTTCACCCATCACCTCTCCCTCGCTGACCTACATTGGCTCCCAGTCTTGAACTTAAAATTCTCACGCTTATGCTCACCCCTCCCTATCTCTGTGATCTCCTCCAGCCCCACAACCTTCTGAGATCTCTGAGCTCCTCCAATTCTGGTCCTTTATTCATCCCTGCTTTTTGTCACTGCACCACTAGTGGCTGTGCCTTCAGCTGCCCAGGCACTAAGCTTTGGAATTTCACCCCACACCTTCCCCAACCCCAAAACCTCTCCATTCTCTTTTCTTTTCAGAAGCTCTTTAAAATCTGCAAGTTTTTGGTCACTTTTGGCTCCTGCGAAGTGCTTGAGAATGCTATCTAGTTACAAATCATTACTGACCCCTTGTTTTTTCATAATTCTTTCACAGGCATGAGCATCGCTGGCTAGGCTAGCATTTTTATTGCTCATCCCTAATTGCCCTTGGGAAGGGGGTGGTGAGCCACCTTCTTGAACCGCTGAGGTCCATGTAGTGTAGATACACCGACAGTGCTGATAGGAAGGGAGTTCCAGGATTTTGACCCAGCCACAGTGAGGGAACGGCGATATATTTCCAATCAGAATGGTGTGTGGCTTGGGGGGGAACTTGTAGGTGGTGGTGTTCCCATGCATCTGTTGCTTTTGGCCTTCTAGGTGGTAGAGTTTGTGCGTTTCGAAGGTGCTGTCAAAGGAACCTTGATAAGTTCCTACGGTGTATCTTGTGGATGATACACACTGCTGCCACTGTGCGTCGGTGGCGGAGGGAGTGGCTGTTGAAAGTGGTGGATGGGGTGCCGATCAAGCAGGCAGCTTGGTGTCAAACTTCTTGAGTGTTGTTGGAGTTGCACTCAACCAGGCAAGTGGAGAATATTCCATCACAGTCCGGACAAGCTTCGGGGAGTCAGGTGGTGAGTTACTTGCCACCAGATTCCCAGCCCCTGACCTGCTCTTGTAACCACAGTATTTATATGGTTGCTTCAATTCAGTTTCTGGTCAATGGTAACCCCCCCAGGATGTTGATAGTGGGGAGATTCAGCAATAGTGTCAGCTAACTTGCCTTGCAAAGAGAGCGTTAGAGAAAAGTGACTTTTCACTATGGAAAGGAGGCAAATGTGGGAGAACTTTATAGAGGTTATAAAAGATACCAAGTGGAATAGAAAAGGTTAAATCTAAAGCATTGATTTGAATCAAATAGCAAATTCAGCACACAGTGAAAAAAGGTACAAAGCAATTCAGAGCAAGTTCAAGATCCAGGCCAGGGTTTACACATTTGAACAGCTGAGCGGTGTCTTCCTGAGGTTGACCCTCAAGTTTGTTCTGCAGTAGCTAGTATCAAGCCAGGATGTTGTGTTAGTGTTGCTACAATTAGCTCCAGAGACCCCTGAGGGGGGAGATTTCTCTGAATCACTATCTACCCATGCTAGGAATGTGCGTGTGTGCACGCCTGTGCATGCGCGTGATGCGTCCATAGTGTGTGCCCGGCCTGTGCGTAGGTTGAAATTGAACTCGGAATTGGGCTTGGATCTGATACTGTATCCCATACAGTTGAATAGCTTGCTGATATTCAACTTATAGTCACTGGCCCATGGAGCCAGAGAACTGGAGAAATATTTTACCGATATCAGCAACATCAGAAAATTGAAGTCAATTGTTTTAGTTGATAAATGTGGAAACCTTCTGTTGTACCTGGGGAGTGCAAAGCAAATGTTTGTAATGTAATTGCTATTATATCTTTTCCTGACTTGTCTCAGCTCAAAAACATGGTGATAGCTTTTGGACAAAATGATCGCTGTTGCATAGCATTGACTTCCGGAAGTATCTTTTAGGATTGTAATATTAACATTTGCACTTAATTTAAAACTGCGCTGAAATACTTCCCCTTTTTAAAGAAATATGAATTTTTAAAACATTGCATAAAAAACACACGGCAAACAGACATGGTAAATATATTTAGTCTGCGGGTAGGAGCGAAGGTGTCGGACTGGCACATTTTGACCGGGGTGGGTGGGGGGGGGGGGGCACAGCCAAATTGAGTGAAGTGTCCTGATTAGAGAACTAAAGAAATGGGAGGAGGGAAAGGAAATAGGGAGCGAATAGTTATTTTTAAAAAAAGGCTGTAATTTTATTTTCAGTGGCCTGGCCGGTCTTTGGTATTTCATGGAGACTCACAACGGTACTACTTCACATCACCCACACAGGCATTTTTATAGTTTCCAGTCAATAGACATCTTGATTTTAAAATGTTCGCATTTATTTTCAAATATCTCCATGGCCTGGCCTTGCCCCTCCTCATTTCTGTAATCTCCTTCAGCACCACTACCCTCATATCCCTGCTCCTCTAATTCTGACCTCTTAAGTATCCCCAATTTTAATCACTCCACCATTGGTGGCCGTGCCTTTGGTTGCCTCGGCTCTGGGTTACCCTCCCTATAGCTCCCTGCCTCTCTACCTCACTTTTCTCCTTTAAGACACTTCTTAAAATCCTTCTCATTGACCAAACTTTTGGTCATCTAATCTAACGTGGCTTGGTGTCATACTTTTTATGATACTCCTGCTTATTAAATTTAGAGGCACTATATAAATAAAAATTGCTATTATAATTCAGATAAACCCTGTCAAAACGTTAGTCCATGGGAGACAGAGCAATGCATTTCCTCGCTTTTGCTCGAGCAGTGGCTTTCACTTCCATGTGTTACGATTCAACAATATAGCTTCATTTCATGGAAGTGGGCCAATGATACCAAGAGATAAAGCATGAAAGAAAGTCTTGCATTTATATAGCGCTTCTTACAATCCCAGGACACCCCAAACCACTTTGCAGCCAATGAAATACTTTCCTTTGAAATATAATCACTATTGTAATTTCGGAAACGTGCAGCCATTTTGTGCACAAGGTCCCACAAACAGCAAGAAAAAAATGACCAGATAATCTGTTTTACTGATACTGGTTGAGAGATAAATATTGGCCAGGAAACCAGGAATCTTTTGCAACCACGTGAGATGGTAGGCAAACAAAAGACGGCATCTCCGACAATGCAGCACCCCCTCAATACTGCACTGCAGTGTTAGATTATGTGCTCTCAAGTCTCTGGATGGAACTTGAACCTAAAACCTTTTGATTAAGAGGTGAAAGTTCTCCCGTCAGGCATTGGTTGACAGCTCGTGGTCTTATTAAGCAGGCAGCAGCGTTTCTTTTAAATGGGCAACCATCGCTTTTAGCAATCTGGGATTGTTGCCAATTCAAATTGAAGTGGGAAATATGGAGAGTAATGTGATCAATGTATTATTTTCCGTCCCCAAATGGCATTAATTTGGAGTGGGATTTCACCACGTAAGGAATTATGGGGGACAATTTTATGCCATCACCTGTGATGTGCAGTTGTAGAGATTTTTGTATTTTTTATTGTACACAGTGTTTGACAGATATCTGTACTGATGAACCAGGGAATAGGACACTAACCTTCCCGGTGTCCATGTCACATAGGCTAGACCTATTGCATCTACCTTTGCCCCAACAGTATTGCTTGACCTCACCCTCGTAAGATTACTGCTGCTGCACCATTTAGAGTATTCCATTTTTCACACCAACAATTCTTGTGACCTCTCGAGTGTAACTGATTTCATAGTGCTACTTGTGTTAAATTTAAGGGTAGTTTTGTGCTGTGCACTCTCGGGACCAGTTGGGGATTGACCAAACTCATTTCACATTGTAATCTTACAGCTATCAAAATACTCACTTGTCTCATTAGTTTGTTCTGAATCCAGAAGCTTCCAGAATTTGAAGGTTTAGGAGTGTGATGGAATATTCCCTACTCGCCTGGATGAGTGCAGCTCCAAAAACACTGAAGAAGCTCAATACCATCCAGGACAAAGCAACCTCCTTGATTGGCACTCATCCCACACCTTAAACATTCGGTCCCTCGCCCACCAACACAGTGGCAGCCATAAGTACCCATATACAAGGTGCACTGTGGCAGCTCACCAAGGCTCATTCAACAACACCTTCCAAGTGACCTCTACCACCTAGAAGAACAAGGGCAGAACATGCGTTGAAACACCACCAACTGCAAGTTCCCCTCCAAGCCACGCACCATCCTGACTTGGAGCTGTATCGCTGTTCCTTCAATGTCACTGGGTCCAAATTCTGGAACTCCCTGACAGCATTGTGGGTGTATCTACTCCACATGGACTGCAGCAGTTCAAAAAGGTGGCTCATCACTACCTTCTCCTGGGCAGTTAGGGATGGGCAACAAATGCTGGCCCAGCCAGCGACGCTTACATCCCATGCAAGAATAAAAAAAACAAGTGCTTATACACACTCACTGCTCCCCTACTTCAGACGTTATGAATGTTGTATGTTGAATCTTGTGGTTGGTGCAGCCTCCCCTCCTGCAATGCAAAACATATTGTGCCTTTGATTATATTTCTGTTTGTTTTAAAAAGCCCCTTAAAACCCACCTCCTAATATCTGCTTTGTTAGCACGTGGCTGTGTAAACCTTGATATGCGTGTCTGCATTAATAGTGCTATATAAATGCAAGTGTTTGTTGCATTATTACATAACAGTAGTGACTAAACTTCAAAAGTACTTCATTGATTGTGAAACAGCTCAATGTCTTACTATTTTAAATGCATATTTAAATACAAGTTGTTGAGGTTTTAAGGATATGACCGGTTCTATTTCACTTGAAGAGTTTTACTGTGAACTGTCGGCAAGAAATGATCCATTGTTTTCTGTGCTAATTGGTGTCGTGCGTTGTCCTCTCTGATCATTAGGACGAGCTCCTCCTCGAAACACGACCGTTGACCTGAACAGCGGGAACATCGATGTGCCGCCCAACATGGCCAGTTGGGCCAGCTTTCACAATGGGGTGGCTGCTGGACTAAAGGTAGCCCCAGCTTCCCAGATAGACTCTGCCTGGATCGTGTACAACAGACAGAAAAACACTGAGCTAACCAACGAGTATGCTGGCTTGCTGATGGCGCTGGGGCTCAATGGGCACCTGAGCAAACTGACTACGATGAGCATTCATGACTACCTCAGTAAGGTGGGCACTGAGTGCGCTGAAACTGTTACCTGTTCGTGTCGACTCCTGTGTACATAAGAGTCAAGTTGGGCTGAAGTGGGGTGTCTGGTGCACTAGGTAAATCAGCCGCATCACTGATACTTCAAGTGTTAAACTCCTCCCAGTTGGGGCATGGTTTTCCTGTCCACTTATGCTTTCCAATGCAGAAACTTTTACTCTCTCTTTAAAACAGCGGATATCTGGCTGCTGCTATTCTAAATGCTGACTAAAATTATATGAGACGCCTTGCCTGACTAATGTTGCTAAGGTCAAAATGCAACAGAGATTTATGAGCTAGGGCTCAGTCCCTGCTTTCTGCTGATCTTAGCCATGCTTCCTCAGAGCCTGTGGGCCATGGGGCATTCAAAGTCGGCCAAGCTTCTTGCCCCCCTGATTTCTACCTGCTGACACGCTTGAAAGATCACAGATGAGGGTAGGCCGAGGCCTAGCTATCATGGTCAATTAGCCTGCTGGGAACCAATCTTTAGGACAATTCCAGGTCACTTTCATGCATGACTGGTGATCACTTGGAGAATGGGGATAGCTGCAGCCTATAGAACCCATATCACACCAAGGCTCAGAACCTTCATAAGAAGAAGGGAGGAAAATTGGAATGGAACAGGGTGGTCCAGGAGGAAATAAAATAAAGGCTGAGGTGAAGCAGTGGTTAAAAAGGTAGCACGTTTATTACTGTTGACAGAATTTCTCTCTATTGATTCAGAAAGAATCTTACATGTGTAAGATGTTATTTGGCCTTCCAAAACATAAGAACTGGGAGCAGGGACAGGCCATTGGGTCCTTCGAGCTTGCTTTGCCTTTCAGTAAAAGCATGACTGATTTTCTACTTCAACAGTACCTTCCCGCACTGCTCATAACCTTTAATTCCCTTAGTATCCAAAAATCTATCGATCTCGTATACACTCAACAACTGAGCATTCACTGCGGTCCAGGATAGAAAATACGAAAGGTCCAAACCCTTTGAGTGAAGAAATTTCTCCTCATCTCAGTCCTAAATGGCCACCCCTTATTTTGAGACTGTGACCCCTTGTTATAGATTTCCCCATTCAGCATCTACCCTGTCAAGCACCTTAAGAATTTTGTACATTTCAATGAGATCACCTCTCATTCTTCTAAACTCCAGGGAATATAGGCCCAGTCTACTCAGTCTCTCTTCATGGGACAATCCCCACATCCCAGGACAATCCCCTCATCCCAGGAATCAGTCCAGTGAACCTTTAGGGGACAGTATTATTTCATTTGCCAAATTCTGGTCGTGTGTCTGAATTGAGTCAATACTATCAACAGCTGCTTCATCAATGACCTTCCTTCCATCATAAGGTCAGAAGTGGGGATGTTTGCTGATGATTACACAATGTTCAGCACCATTCGTGTCTCCTCAGATACTGAAGCAGTCCGTGTCCAAATGCAGCAAGACCTGGACGATATCTAGGCTTGGGCTGACAAGTGTCAAGTAACATTCGTGCAATGGAAGTGCCAAGCAATGATCATCTCCATCTCCAACAAGTGAGAATCTAACTATCGCCCCTTGAGATTCAGTGGCATTACCATCGCTGAATCCCCCACTATCAACATCCTAGGGGTTATTATTGACTAGAAACTGAACTGGATTAGCCATATAAATACCATAGCTACAGGGGCAGGTCAGAGGCTAGGATTCCTGCAGTGAGTAACTCATCTCCTGACTCCCCAAAGCCTACAAGGCACAAGTCAGGAGTGTGATGGAATACTCACCACTTGCCTGGATGAGTGCAGCTCCAACAACACTCAAGAAGCTCAACACCATCCAGGACAAAGCAGCCCACTTGAGTGGCACCCCATCCACAAACATTCACTCCTTCCACCACCGATGCACAGTGTCAGTGGTGTGTACTATCTACAAGATGCACATGCAGGAACTCACCAAAGCTCCTTTGATAACACTTTCCAAACCCATGACTGCTTCCATATGATAGGACAAGGGCAGCAGACACATGGGAACACTGCCATGTGGAAGTTCCCCTGCAAGCCACTTACCATCCATTTTTTCACTCTCGTTGGAGCAATAACCTGGAACTCGCTCCCTAACAGCACTGTTAGTGTACCTACACCACATGGCCTGCAGCAGCTCAAGAAAGCAGTTCACCACCACCTTCTTGAGGGCACTTAGGTATGGGCAATAAATGCTGGCTTAGCCTGCGATGCCCATATCCCACAAATGAGTTTAAAAAAGCTCATTCAATGTAACTTTCTTTTAAAATCTAAGTTTAGTTTCATATATATATATATATATATCACTACCGCTTTTATTAGTTTCATCTCTGTTTTAGCATGTCTTCAATCACATTTTTAACATATCAATGATTGCATCCTGTTTGCATTTGTTTGCCCAATTCATTATTTTTTTCTGAAAAAAATGCAGATGAGTCTTTTTTAAGAAAGGAGCCAACTTGAGTTTCAGGTGGTTGGGCACACTTTGCTCAGAAAATCTTTTGCTGACTAGAATTTTAAATATATATATATATTTAAAAAGTTAAGCTTTGAAACAGGAAGAAAGGATATGTCACTTTTCCACACTGGGGAAAATGAAAACCTGTATATCTGGCAGCACCATTTTATTTTTAAAAAGATCACCAGATAAAAACAGTAGATTACTTGATCCATCTCATCTTACCTGGTTGGGAAAGAGAACTTGCAGTCCTTCAGTCATGCTTCTTAATTTGATTGCTGAATGTGTCTCTGGTTTGTGCTCCCACTGCTCCATCCTAACGACATTCTGAGTGTGCATCACTCCTTTGCAAGAGGATGATCTTCCTATTATCTGTCCCAAATTGGCCTTTCAATAGCTTTTCCCTGTCTTTGTTGTCCTTTGATCTTTCCTTACCTTGAAGTAGTGCTTCTGATTTACCTTAACTACAACATTTAATGTATTCTCCAGCCTTCTCAGATTCCCTCTCAGTTGCCTCCTTTCCAAATAAAAGTGCCCCGGTTTCCCATGACTTTCCAAATGACTTAACAATTTGATGCTCGGGATGAACTTCATGTCCCCTGTCCACACTGCCTCTGTAGCCTGAATGTTTCACTGATGTTTTGGTGATCAAACTGGGCACAACATTTCACGTATAACCTGATCTAAGCATTTTTGACAATATTGTGCCTCTCACTTAACCATTATTTATTTTAACATGATGATGCAGAAAGTTTGCTCATTTGAAGTTTGCCCAAATGCCAAGAGCTCTTTTGTAGAAATTCAGTATAAGAAATAAAAGGCAGATTTATATTTGTATACAGGGCCTTTTATTACCTCGGAATGTCCCAATAAGAGATTAAAATAAATACTTGTGGAGTAATTACAGGGTTTAAAAATGCCCTTGGGCATAACATCTCCCCTTCGTCCCTAGTGAGATTATGGTAATGATATCCATTTTACACAACAGTTTGGACAGAAGCACAGCACGTTTACTGAATTAATGACTGGAATTTATTTTACCCCAAAAAATTGACTTTACCAGAAAATGCTGCAGACAAAAATGAAGTACTTTTGAAGAAGCTCGCTCGAGATATCTTAAAAATACTAAGTGTTGCTTTGAACCATGTATCGCTGCAGTGTATAGTTCATTCCTATTATTGACTTAAAGAGCAACTGAGACATAAAAATGTTACTGAAAATTAGTGGTTCCATGAGGAAAGTAAGTTCCCTGTGCTCTGTGAAATATTCAAGGGAAGTTGCAGTGTAAGTTGTCAAAACCTTTTCTCGGTTTTACCACAGACTGTATGCAGATGCAGCCTGGGTTTCCTTGACTGAAGGTGCTGTCTTTCTGTTGTACTAGTTGCATCCAGTGCAACACCATGACATGGCTCATTGATAATTGAAACTGGGGGATGGCAAATTTTTAAAAGAATCATCAACACTTTGAAAACATACAGTGCCATTATCAGGAACGAAAGTAATATGGAAAGAAAAGATTAAAAAACTGCTTTTAGTGTTGAGGTTGAGGGTAGTTACTGGTGAGAAAATTAAGCTTTCAATGCAGAATTTGCTCTGCTCCTTGCAACACCTCTGATATTTTCCATTACCTTACAACAGCAAGAATTGCAACCCCAATACTTGTTTTAAAAGGGAGGAGGAGGCTGGATGACCGGTCATAAAGTGTTGAGCAAGTTTTTCAGTGTAATGTGCATCGACAAGGAGAAACTTTTTTATCAGGGGACCAACAGAAGTTAAGATAGCACATTGGATAGCACTTTGAGATTTTGTCATTCTGTTGTCACTGTGCTGAAAGTAAAGAAGGAAATGTAAAAGTTGGGTACGGTTTCACTTTTACTGTAGATTTTTCCATTGTGAAGAATTCTTGCAGTTCCACCTAAAATCCTCCTTGACATCAGTGTGGAAGTTTTGATTGTTTCCTCAATCCTCCTCCAGCATCCTACACACACCCAGAAATTATCTGGATTTTTTTTCTTAGCAGTGGAATTTTGGGAAGTGGTCTTTTCTTGTAAAGTAAGCAATAAGCATGATGTGATGCATCTGTTGTTTAGTGAGAGTTTTGAGTAGCTTATTTCAAATTTACCCTTTAGCCGTATTAAAGATTTATGATCTGATGAGATATTACTGAGTTTTTGTTTCAGGTGCACAGGTTTGCTCTCAGTTGCAAGCAACAAATGCAAAGGCTGCATAAATGCAGGCCAGATAACAGGTTGACTGCTCTCCCTACCCATTCTCCCCAGGGAATGGGTGGCAACTTGTGTAGCATTTATTTTGGGGATCAAAGGGGATGGCTGGTGAAGATAAAGAAGGCTCTCTAACCACTTGCCTCTGGACTCCACAGTCATTTCATAAATGCTTCTACTGCTAATTTCACAAACACCACATAGAATCATAGAATGGTTGCAGCACAGAAGGAAGCCCCTTGTGTCCATTCTAGCTCTCCCTCTGTTGAGTGAGGCAATGAAGGAGATGACAAGGGCATTGGCAATAATTTTCAGTACCTATCTGACCACAGGAGAGGCGCCAGAGGACTGGAGGACAGCCAATGTGGTACCGTTATTCAAGAAGGGAGGAAGGGATAAACCAGGGAACTACAGGTCAGTTAGTCTAACCTCAGTGGTGGGGAAACTATTGGAAGCAATTCTGAAGGACAGAATTAATCTACACTTGGACAGGCAGGGATTAATCAAGGACAGTCAGCATGGTTTTGTTAAGGGGAGGTCATGTCTGACCAATTTGATTGAATTTTTCGAAGAGGTGACCAGGTGTGTAGATGAGGGCAATGCATTTGACGTAGTCTCCTTGGACTTCAGCAAGGCTTTTGATAGGGTCCAGCATGGAAGACTGATAACGAAGGTAAGAGCCCATGGGATCCAAGGCAATTTGACAAATTGGATCCAGAATTGGCTGAGTGGCAGGAAGCAGAGGGTGATGGCTGAGGGGTGTTTTTGTGACTGGATGCCTGTGTCCAGTGGGGTTCCACAGGGATTGGTGTTGGGTCCCTTGCTGTTTGTGGTATATATAAATGATTTAGACTTGAATGTAGGAGGGTTGATCAGTAAGTTCGCGGATGACACGAAAATTGGTGGGGTGATAAATAGTGAGGAGGATAGCCTTAGATTACAGGAGGATATAGACGGGCTGATCAGTGGCAAATGGAATTTAATCCAGATAAGTGTGAGGTGATGGACTTGGGCAGGACAAGCAAGGCACGGGAATACACGATGAGAGGTAGGACCCTGGGAAGTATCCAGGATCAGAGGGACCTTGGTGTGCATTTCCACTGGTCCCTTAAGGTAACGGGGCAAGTAGATAAGGTGGTTAAGAAGGCTTATGGGTTACTTGCCTTTATTAGCCGAGGCATAGAATATAACAGCAGGGAGGTTATGCTGGAACTATATAAAACGCTGGTTAGGCCACAGCTGGAGTATTGCGTGCAGTTCTGGAATCCGCATTATAGGAAGGATGTGATTGCACTAGAGAGAGTGCAGAGGAGATTTACCAGGATGTTGCCTGGGCTGGATAATTTTAGTTACGAGGAGAGATTGGATAGACTGGATTTATTTTCCATGCAGCAGAGGAGATTGAGGGGGGGGCTTGATTGAGGTGTATAAAATTATGAGGGGCATAGATAGGTTAGACAGGAAGAAACTTTTCCCCTTGGTGGAGGGATCATAGATTATAGATCATAGAGGGGCATAGATTTAAGGTAAGGAGCAGGAGGAATAATTTTTTCATCCAGAGGGTGGTGGGAATCTGGAACTCACTGCCTGAAAGGGTGGTAGAGGCAGAAACCCTCATCACATTTAAGAAGTATTTGGATGTGCACTTGCGATGCAATGACATACAAGGCCATGGGCCTAGTGCTGGAAAATGGGATTAAAATAGTTATGTACTTGTTTTTCTGGTGCAGACTTGATGGGCCGAAGGACCTTTTTCTGTGCTGTAGACCTCTATGACTCTATGAAAAGAGCAACTTGGCTAATCCCATTCCCCCACTCTTTTCCTGTAGCCCTGCAATTTTTTTTGCTCTTCAGATAATACTCTATAATTCCCTTTTGAAAGCCACAACTGAATCTGACTCCACCACCCTCTATCAGTGCATTTCATGTCCTAAACATTTGCTGTTTAAACATGTTTTTCCTCAAATATATCGCTGTTCCTTCACTGTCGCTGGGTCAAAATCCTGGAACTCCCTTCCTAACAGCACTATGGGTGTACCTACACCACATGGACTACAGCGGTTCAAGAAGGCAGCTCACCACCACCACCTCAAGGGCAACTAGGGATGGGCAATAAATGCTGGCCCAGCCAGTGAAGCCCACATCCCATGAATGAATTTAAAAAGTCATTGTTTGCTCCTTTTGCACACCCAAGTTTAGGCCTTTAATATAGATTAAGAAAAGTGACCTAATACCAACCGCTGAGAAATCTCCCTGTATACATTATTCTAATCCAAAATACAACCATTCACCACTGCTGTCTGTTTCCCGTAACTCTGCTAACTTGGCATCAATGCTGCTACTGTCTCTTTTATACCATGGGTTTTGACTTTGCTGACAAACCTGTTCTGTGCCATTTTATCAAAAGCCTTTTGAAAGCCCATGTACACCAGTTCAACTGCATTACCCTTATCAAGTCTCTTACCTCATCAGAAAACTCAATTAACTTAGTTAAACATGATTTGCCTTTAATAAATTTGTGCTGGCTTTCCTTTATTGATCCACATTTGTCCAAATGACGTAAATTTGTCCAGATTATTGCTCCAAAAGTTTTCCCACCATCATGTTTAAACTGACTGACCTGTAGTTGCTGGGCTTATCCTAATACCTCTATTTGAACAAGGATGTAATATTTGCAATTCTTTTCATCCTCTGGCACCACTCCTGTATCTACAGAAGATTGTAACATGTTTTCCTTGTGCTTTCTGGCAGGGCCATGAGATGACCAGCATTGGATTGCTGCTGGGAATTTCAGCTGCAAAATTGGGCACAATGGATATATCGGTTACACGTCTCCTGAGCATTCATATCCCTGCACTGTTACCTCCTACCTCAACAGAACTGGACGTTCCCCACAACTTGCAGGTTGCAGCTGTTATGGGCATAGGACTTGTATACCAAGGAACTGCTCACCGGCACATTGCAGAAGTGCTTCTGACTGAAATAGGTGAGGTATCTTCAGCTCTGAGCTCATATATGAAAGAAAAATAAACCTTTGTCTGTGGAGCAGACAGTTGTGCCCTTGGCAGCAGTTTGAGCTGATATCCCAACATGGCACTTTGTTACGGAGGAGGTAATTCATTATGCGAAGTGATATCCTTTGAATGAAATTTTAAACCGAGACCTCTTTCTGTTAAAGACATGAGGCATATTCATTAAAGAAAGCAGAGAAAAAGAATCTTGGGCCATGGATTCCACCCAAAATCATGACTCCTGTTCCCCCATTCCCAGCTACTAAAAGGAAACTTGCAATCAGTTATTCTCAACTAGGCATGTAAGAATAGCTTTGAATGAAGAAGCATGTTGGCCTGAGTATAGCATATCGCCTGAATGTTGAGGTATTGGAAATTCTTGATGGTAAATTTCAGTGAATCAAATGAATATATTATATGGTTCTTATAATGGGGTGCCCTTAATTATAACAGTTTCAAGCATCCCATTATAGAAATTATGTCAGAGTGATGACAAGGCACCATCTGAATTAACTAGCGTGTCACCAGAGACAGAGACAATTAAGGTTAGGAAGAAAGCCTCTAGTGGTTGGAACATTTTTCACTTGAACTGAAGAAGTTGAGTAATATGATAGGGTGGTTGGAGATTAAAATTGAGAATTGGCCAAGAAATCTATTTTATGTGGAATAATCACTTGTATTACAAACATATGAACTTACAAAATAGGAGCAGAAGTAGGCCATTCAGCCCCTTGAGCCTGCTCTACCATTCAATAAGATCATGGCTGATCTGTTTGTGTTTTGAGTTCTACATTCCCATCTGCCCCTGATAACCTTTGATTCCCTTGCCTAACAAGAATCTATCTACCTCTGCCTTAAAAACATTCAGTGACCTTGCTTCCTCTGCCTTCTGAGGCAGAGAGTTCCAAAGTCACACAACTCTCAGAAAAAATTTCTCCTCATCCCTGTCCTTTAAGGGCCATCCCTAATTTTAAAACAGTGTTCCCTAGTTCTGGACTCACCCACAAGAGGAAATATCCTTTCCACGACCACCTTGTCCAGACCGCTCAGGATCTTATATACTTCAATCAAGTCACCCCTCTCTCTTCTAAACTCCAGTAGAAACAAGCCCAGTCTGTCCAATCTCTCCTCATAAGACAACCCGCTCATTCCAGGTATCAACCTAGTAAGCCTCCTCTGAACCACCTCCAAAGCATTTACACCCTTCCTTAAGTAAGGAGACCAATTTGCTTTCATTAATTCTGTTGTTGAAATCTTAGAATTAAGACAATCTGCAAATGTGACTGTTGGGCAACATCTGTAGCATGTCAACAACTGTGCAAGGCTGTAACTGTCATAATATAAAATAGCCTTAGCTTGTTCTAATTTTCTCTTGGGTACATTTATATGTTTGTTCCTTTTTATACAAGTAAGTAGAATTTTTTGATGAGGTAACAAAAGATTGATATTTGGAATATGGTGGATGTTGTCTATGTGGATTTTAAGAAAACATTTGGCAAGTACCACTTAAAAGACTGATGAACAAAATTGAGATGCACAGAATAGGAGATTCAATGCCAGCTTGGATAAGAAATTGACTTAAGGTGAAAAACAATGAATCATGTTGAATGGTTGTTTTTTAAGTTGGAGGATGGTAGACAGTGGTGTTCTCCAAGGGTCAGTAATGGAACCAGTGCTTTTTTGAAATACATATAGATGTCTTGGATTTTTTTAAAAATTCGTTCATGGGATGTGGGCTAAGTCAGCATTTATTGCCCATCCCTAATTCCTTGAGGTGGTGGTGGTGAGCTGCCTTCTTGAACGGCTGCAGTCCATGTAGTGTAGGTACACCCACAGTGCTGTCAGGGAGTTCCAGGATATTGACCCAGCAACAGTAAAAGAACAGCAATATATTTCCAAGTCAGGATGGTGAGCGGCTTGGAGGGGAACTTAAATGTGGTGCTGTTCCCATGTGCTTGCTGCCGTCGCCCTTCTCGATGGTTGTGGTCGTGGGAAGGTGCTGTCTAAGGAAGCTTGACGAGTTTCTGCAGTGCATCTTGTAGATTGTACACAGTGCTACCACTATATGTCAGTGGTGGAGGGAGTGAATGTTTGTGGATGGGGTGCCAGTCAAGCAGGCTGCTTTGTCCTGGATGGTGTCAAAATTCTTGAGTGTTGTAGGAGCTGCATTCATCCAGGCAAGTGGAGAGTATTCCACCACACACCTGACTTGTGCCATGTAGATGGTGGACAGGACAGGGATGTTGGAATACAAAATAAAATTTTAAAGTTTGGCGATGATGCCAAATTTGGAGGTGTGGCAAGCAGTAAGGAAGATGCCTATTGACAAGGCATGGATAAGCTAGCAGAATGGACAGGCAGGTGGCAGATGGAATTTAATAGAGAGAAATGTGAGGTGATGTATTTTGGCAGAAGGGATAGTGAGAGACAACAAAGACTTAGTGGTACAGTTCTAAAGAGTGTGTAAGGACAGAAGGGTCTAGGGGTTGATGTCTTTTGATCTTTGAAGGTGGCAGGACATATTGAGAGTGATTAGCAAAGCATATGGAATCTTGGACTTCATAAGTCAGTGCATTGAGTACAAATGCAGGGAAGTTATGCTGCTCTGGTTAGGTCACAACTGTATCCAGTTCTGGCCACCAAATTTTAGTTCCATACACATCTGTAATCTTCAACATGTTACCAGTTTCAATTTAAAGTAATCATTGTCTCTCCAGCAACAGTCCTCATGAAAGATGATCAAACTGAAATATTAACTCTGTTTCTCTCTCCAAAGATGCCGCCTGACCTGAATATTTCAGCATTTTCTGTTTTTATTTCAGATTTCCAGTATCCACAGTATTTTGCTTTTGTATTAGTGATTGGGGGGAGATTTGATAGAACTGTACAAGGGCATGATTGGTTTGGATAAAGTAGACAAGGAAAAACTGTTCACATTAGCTGATGGTACAAGGATTAAAGGGAACAGATTTAAGGTTTTAAGCAAAAGATAGTGGGGGGGATGAGAGGAAGAACTTTTTTGTGCAGCGAATTGTAATGACCTGGATCTCTCTGCCGACAAGGCTGGTGGAAGCAGAGGTGATCAGGGTTTCAAAAGGAAGTTGGAAGGGCACATGTGTGAAATAAAGTTGCAGGTTAATGTGGATCGAGCGGGGAATAGGATTGGCTGAACTCGATGGGCTGAATGGCCTCCTTGGTGCAGTTATGACTCTCACTGTACAGGGTATTTTACCTTGGGCCTGAAATCAGTGTGTGTGGAACCTTTGTGAGTCTTTGATATGTTGAGCTAATTCAAACGTCAAAGTTACTGAAGAGGTCAAGCGATTAAGGAGGGAGGCCTTTCGCTGAGCTTAAAAGCGAGACTGTTATAATGTGAGGTTCAGGGATGAAGGTGGAAGACATGTGGAGGGTGGAGCTCACCTGATGGTAATGTGTGTATCATCTGCAGCAGAGCTTTCTTTGTGACCTTGGTGTTAGCCGTGAGTATGTTGGTTCATTTAATTTTTGATAAGCTGCAAGTGTTTGACCTCCTGTTTGAACTCATTATTAATACAGGCATAGGACTGCATCCTTTGTATAACAGCACAAAATTTACATTCCTAACGGGGTATTTAAGGTTGCCGAAGGATTGTGAGAAGGTCCATAATGACACATTGTTTTCGCTGCTGCAACAAAAGATCAAGAGGGAACAAATCTGCGTTAATCACAGAAAAAAAATGAGAGGTTAAAAGCACGTCTATAAAGGCTGGCTGGATGCAGAGTTCTCTGCCACAAACTGGTGTTGAAATAATGTCTATAAACTTTTTGAAACAGTATTGTATTGCCGTGCATGGGAAGTGAGCAGGGTGGAGAGTTTAAATTAAAGAATTCTATTGATTAGTGGAAGGGCCACATGTCCTTTTTATAATGTTGGAATATTCTGCATTTCTATAGCAGCCCATATCTGTTGATCACACAGTCCATTCCACTACAGCCCCAGTTGTCTGGACAAGCCTGTAGTGCATGCTTGACTCAATTGCTAGAAGTCTTGCCTTTGAGTCGGAAGGTGTATTTAATCTTCACTCCATTTTTGGAGGTGCTGTCCTTCAGCTGAGAGAGATTAAATAAACCAAGGGATTCTGATAGATGTCGAACACTTATGAGTTCAAAATTGAAGAGTTGCAAAGCCTTTGACACCAAAGAAGGGCTTGCCAATGATGATGATTGACTGCCTGTAATTGTCACGTCAGGCACTATTTCTGAGTGCAGCTGAGGGGGGATTGGGAATTAAATCTAGTCAAATTCACAACAAAAAAAAATTTAGGCGAGAAAGAATTTGTAATTATAATAGTATCTAAAAAATATCCTTCTGGAATCGCAAAGCATTTCGCATTCGAATGAATTGCTTTTGAGTTATAGTCATTGATGTTATTGATAGCAAATGAAACCACACCACAGGATCCCGCACAGAGCAATTGAAGGAACTAATCCCGTTCACCTGCTTTTGGTGGAGTTGACTGAGGGGTGGTTGCTGGCCAGATCACCGGGACATCTCTTTGTGCTGCTTCTAACATGAGCAAATGGGCTAGGCCTCAGATTTACCCCAAAGACAAAATAGCACTACGGCAAAACAGCACTGACTTATCAGCCTAGATTATGGTGCTGAAGCCCTGGAGTGGAGCTCGAATCCACAACCTTCTGACTGACAAGACGACTGCGCTACCAACTGAGCCTGAGCCAAGGCGACATTCAGAAATTATTGAGCTGGCACAAAATCAATAAAAACTGGTGGGAAATAATTTAGAAATCCGCTGGGCCGGAGGTACTCTATCTGGTGATTTTGGTGTACAAATGATGTTTTTGTTAGTGGTAGAAGCTGCCATTTTTCACCTGCAAGTTATGATCTGTCTTGTAAGTATCTTGGTTCACGGTTGATAAATAAAGTTATGTTTATATTTCTGGAAACAAAATGTTTAATAGGTGGACATCCATTTACTGAATTGGGCAGCAAAAGACATTCTGTGAATCACAACTGTTTTATCATTCAGTGCAAATACCAGTTTCCACTCTTCCCTTCTAGATCCTTTCCCTGTCCAGAAGCAAAAACCCCTGAGAATGGAAAAAAACCTAGCTCTTAAGTATAGGCTTCAATGAGCATCACCTGCTTTCAATTTGCTCTGAAGCTTGCTCTGGCTTACTCTTAAAGGGACCTGCATTTCTAACATTGTCACCAAGCACTTCTTAAGTAAATGGCAAAATATTGCAGATGCTGAAAAGCTGAAGTAAAAAAAACAGGAAAAAAAATCTTTCAATTGTTACTTGTTTAAGCAATGCGGTCAGTGCTGTTTCCTCTGTTTAGGTCGTCCTCCAGGTCCCGAGATGGAGAACTGCACCGATAGGGAATCATACTCTCTGGCCTCTGGTCTCGCTCTTGGCATGGTCTGTCTTGGGGTAAGTGTTAGAAGGGTAGGTGGTTACATTTTTGTTTTCATTTGTCAACATTTTCAACGAAAAGGATTTAGCTGTTTGAAAATTGTAGTTGTATTTCAACTTCAAGCTGTGGCATTTATTGGCATACTAAAAGGCCATTGGGAAGATCAGAGCAAGCCCAATTCTCACCTTGTCTAACGTTTGCACCTAAGTGCAGGTGTGTGCACATGCAAACAACACAGATTGCCAACTGTTAGGAACAGGACTCTTATGGGCTTTCGCTGGACTTTAAGACATGCCATAGAATCTTACAGCACGCAAGAAGGGCGTTTAGCCCATCATATCTGTGCTCTTTGAAAAGGTTACCCAATTAGTCCTGCCCCCCAGCTCTCTCTGCCACAGATTTGCAGGTTTTTCTTTTCAAGCATTTATCCAATTCACTTTTGAAAGTTATTATTGAACCTTCTTCCACCACCCGCTCAGCCAGCACATTCAGCAACTCACCAAACCTGTGATCTCTACAACCTAGAAGGATATGGGCAGCAGATACATGGAAATAGCAACACCTGCAGGTTCCCCACCAAGCCACACACCATCCTAACTTGGAACTATGTTGCTGTTCCTTCACTATTGCTGGGTCAACATCCTGGGACTCCCTTCCTAACAGTGCTGAGTATGTACCTGTACCACGAACTGCAGCAGTTCAATAATGTGCCTCACCGCCACTTTGTTTAGGGCATAGGCATGGGCAACAAATGATGGCCTTGCCAGCAATGCCCATGGAAGAATATTTTTAAAATTCGCCTAATCTCTTTGCTGGTTCTTTTGCCATCTGACATTTGTCAATGCCATATGAGCATTTTAATGCAGTTGCACCTAGATGGACCTTCTACAGAACAAAAACTTGGGTTGCATTCCCTTAAATTTAGAAGGCTAAGGGATGATTTGATCAACGTTTTCAAGATATTAAGTGGAGCAGATAGGGTGGATAGAGAAACTTCGTCTGCTGGTTGGAGCGCCTGGAAGTAAGGAAATAGCCTAGCTGCAGACCTTACAGAAGTGAAATTGGGAAACATTTCTACATGCAAAGGGTGATAGAAGTTTGGAACTTGCTTCCACAAATGGCAGCTGATGCTCGATCAGTTGTTAATTTTAAATCTGAGACTGATAGATGACAAAGATTTTAAGGCTCGAAGGACTAAATGGCCACCTGCTGTTCCTATGTTCCTACAAATTTTCATGAACACTGTGTGTTTTGAGTTTTGCAAGCAGTGTCAGTGCCAGTATAATGCTAGGTATGTAGACTGTACGCCCCAAAGACTGGCAGATCGTATCAAACAGTATGTCCCTTCCGCTGTTCGCAACGGGCAAGGTGGAGACTGTACCCAAGCGACCAGTGCTTGCAAAACTCAAAACACTGTGTCCAACATTAGATGTGATTCTGTGAGTGGACAACATTTGCTAAATAATCAACAGTGTGCTAAGAATTATGCTGACAATCAATTTAAGATTGTTAGTCGGGCTTGCACTGTGGCACATTTGTGCATGTTGGAAGCTACATATATTAATACACAGGGCTCTGTTCTTTGCAGACAGAAAGAACATTTACACACATTGCACCTGTTTCAGATGAAGAAAATAAGTGAAAGCCATTCGCTGGTTCATTCCCCAGGACAATGTCTTGATCAATCAGAGTCTAGCTGCCTGGTTTAAATTTCAAACACTGCTTGGCAGCTAACTGTCAGTCACCATCAACTGGTGCATTTTCCTCTACCAATCAGAGTCCACTTGCCAACCAATCAGCACTCTCATACAGTATAAGTTTGAAGTTTCCCCTGACATTGTCATTTTCTTGCGCATTGTCCTTAAGAGTGCAAGATGAAAAGCTTCGGAAAAAAAAATCTCTTATTTCAACAATACTCGAATGCTATACAATAAAATGTAATGTGTGGTACATTTGTGAGATACGTTCTAGGTTTAGGTTCTTCATCCGAATTGGGAGGAATCATACCTGAAATATTCTCCTCAGCGTTGTTGACGGACCTTCTAAGTGTTTCCATCATTTTCTCTCTTGTTTTCAAGCTTCTAGTACTGTATCAGCAGTTTTACTTCTACTGTTTGTGCTCTGCATAAGATGTAATATATTTAATTTTGAAATCAAAATTTTCTAATTGATTGTACCACACTAGTCCTTTTTCTGCTGCGTACTTTTAATTCTTGTGTTATTGCAAGAAAATGTATTCTTGCAATCACAGGGGAACTATTTCAAGTTAGTACTGAAAACTATTGCAGTAACAGGAAGCAGATGGTAATGATAATGAAAAAAGCTCCATGTGGGAAGCATGACTGATCCTTCCAGGATCACGTATTCACTATTTAGGGGAAAGTACTTGGCAGTATAACAATTTGTTTGTGATGACAGCCTATGTGGCTCAAGGACTTTGTAACATTCAAAGCTCACTGGACAAATCAAACTGCCAAATAGATTTTAATTTAGAAACATGAGAGGTGAAGCAATAATTTATATGATGAATGTATTAAAAATTAGCAAAAGCAAAAAACATAAAGGATATCTGTGCAATTTTGTTCAGACACACCCAGTAAGTGTGGAGCTTGGTATCAACAAAACTAAAAATACTGGTGTAAATCTAGGGGGATTTGACAGCATGTCAAAGACTGGTGATCTTAACTTAGACCATTGATAAGAGCACATTTTGGCACTCTGTTTTCAAATTGCATGCACCAGAGAAAGTTCAGAGAGTATCAGGAATAATTATAGTACTCAGAGCTTGAAGTTATAGAGAAAGATTTGCAGAGCAGAACACGTTTTGTTGCAGCAAAACTGAAGGAAGTCATGCCAGTCTCTGAATTGTTGAGCTGTAAATGATATAGATGGAAAGAAGTTGTCTGACTTGGATTGAAGCTGCAGATTTGGAAGGTACAGTTTCAAAATTGGTCAGTTTCTAGTGAGACCAATGATTGGAGTCATTTTCTCTGCCAGTGAATTAGTGGAGATGTGGAACAGACTCTTGAAGGAGCTGATGTTCTGTTGAGGACACCTTCCAAAAAGAGCTGGATAAATGTCTGACTGAGGATGATTTAGTATCAGGACATAGGTATACAACAACAACTTGAATTTAATGTAGCAAACCATCCAAAGGCTCCTTAATTAGTATAGGGTAAGATAGTGAAGTACTGCACAGGCATTGTGATCTCTGGGTCTGAGACAGGGCTGCATATTGAAGATGTGGAACTGGCAAATGTCCTTTTGCTTCATTATCTTTGTGGCTAAAGGAACATATCTGTACTAAAGAGAGTCTTTGGTGCAAATTGTACATGCTCTGCAGATACAGGGTTGAAAGTAATTTTTCCTTGTTTCGTGCTTTAACTTCCAAAGTTGTATTTTATTCATGCACGAGATTTGGGAATCCCTGGTAAAGCCAGCATTTATTTCCCATCTCTAATTGCCCTTGAAATGATGGTGGTGTGCCACCTTCTTGACCCGCTGCAGTCCACATGGTGTAGGTATGCTCACAGTGTTTTTAGGAAGGGAGTACCAGGATTTTGACCCATTGACCGGGAAGGAACGGCGATAATGTTCCAAATCAGAATTGTGTGTGTCTTGGAAGTACCTTACAGCTGGTAGTGTCACCTGCTGTCCTTGTGGTGGGTGGCAGTGGTCTTGGGTTTGACCAGTTCTTGTCCCATGGTAATTATCTGGCTAGTCCTGTTACTTTTCTGGTCAATGGTGACACACCACCCCCTGCCCTGCAGGAATGGAAGGGAACTTGCAAGTGTGGTGTTCCCACAAGCCTGCTTCCTTTACCCTTTTCAGTGGCAAAGAGAAAAGCTATTGAAGTTGTTTTGACAAGTTTCTGTAGTGAATACTGAAGATGGCACACTGTATCCACGGTGTGCCAGTGGTGGAGAGAGTGAATGTTTAGGTGATTTGAAAAAAATTATTCATGGAATATCAATGTTATCGGTAGGGCCAGCATTTGTTTCCCATTTCTAATTACCCTTGAGAACATAGTAGTGAGCCACCTTCTTGAACTGCTACAATCCATATGGTGTAGGTACACCCACAGTACTGTTAGGAAGGGAGTTCTAGGACTTTGATCCAGTGACGGTGAAAGAACAACGATATAGTTCCAAGTCAGAATAGCATGTGGGTTGGAGGGGAACTTACAGGTGGTGGAGTTCCTGTGCATCTGCTCCCCTTGTCCCTCTCAGCCGCAAGGGTGCAGGTTTGGAAGAGACCGTCAAAGGAGCATTGGCGAATTGCTGCAGTGCATCTAATAGGTAGTGAGCACTGCTGTCACTGTGCATTGGTGGTGGGGAAATTAATATTTAAGCAGCAGGTGGGATGTCAGTCAAGCAGCCTGCTTTCTCCTGGCTGGTGTCTAGTTTATTGAATGTTGTTGAAGCTGCACTCACCCACTCATTTGGAGAGTATTCCATTACACTCCCGACTTCTGCCTTACAGATGGTGGACAGACTTCAGGAGGTCAGAAAGTGAGTTACTCTCTTCAGAATTCCCAGCCTCTGACTTGGAGCCACAGTATTTATGTGGCTGGTCCAGTTCAGTTTCTGGTCAATGGTAACCCCAAGGTGTTGATAATGGGGTGGGGGGGGTGTGGTTACCATTGGCCAGAAACTGAACTGGGCCAGCCAGATAAATACTGAGGCCATTGAATGTCAAAGTGAGGTGGTTAGACTCTCTCGTTAGGTATGGTCATTGCCTGGCACTTATGTGCCACAGATATTATTTGCCCCTTATCAGATTTAGCCCAAGCCTGAATGTTGCCCAGGTCTTGCTGCACATGGGGTATCTGAGGAACTCCGAATGGTACTGCATACTATGCAATCATGAGTGAACATCCCCAATTTTTACCTGATGTTGGAGATATAGTCATTGATGAAGCAGCTGAAGATGTTTGGGCCTAGGACACTACCCTGAAGTACTGGAGCTGAGATGATTGACCTTCAAAAACCACAACCATCTTCCTTTGTACTAGGTATGACTCCAACCCAGCAGAGAGATTTCCCCCTGATTCCCATTGGCTCCAGTTTTGCTAGGGCTCCTTGATGCCACATACTGTCAAGTGCAGCCTTGATGTCAAGGGCAGTCACTCTCCCCTTACTTCTGGAGTTCAGCTCTTTTGCCCATGCATGGACCAAGGCTGTAAAGAGGTCAGGAGCTGAGTGGCCCCGGTGAAACCAAAACAGAGCTTCAGTGAGCAGGTTATTTCTAAGTAAGTGCCACATGATAGCACTGTCGTCAACCCCTTCCTTAACTTTACTGATGATTGAGAGTAGACCGATGGGGCAGTAATTGACAGGGTTGGATTTGTCCTGCTTTTTTGTGGACATGACAATTTTCCACATTGCCGAGTAGATGCCAGTGTTGTAGCTGAACTGGAACAGCTTGGCTAGGGGCATGGCTAGTTCTGGAGCACAAGACTTCAGTACTATTGCTGAAGAGTTATCAGGACACATAGCCTTTGTAGTATCCAGTGGCTTGAGCCGTTTCTTGACGTCACCTGGAGTGAATCAAATTGGGGACCTCATGAGGAGGCTGAGATAGATCATCCACTTAGCACTTCTAGCTGAAGATGGTTGCAAATGCTTCAGCCTTGTTTTTTGCATTGATGTGCTGGGCACCCCCATCATTGAGCAAGGGGGTATATAGGAACAGGAGGAGGCCATTCGACCTGTCAAGCTTGCTCCGCCATTCAATTTGATCATGGCTGATCATCTACCTCAATGCGCCTTCCCGCACTATCCCCATATCCCTTGATGTCATTGGTCACCAAAAATCTATTGATTTCTGCCTTGAACATGCTGAACGATTGAGCTTCCACAGCGCTCTGGGGTAGAGAATTCCAAAGATTCACCACCTTCTGAGTGAAGAAATTCCTCCTTATCTCGGTCTTAAATGGCCTGCGCCTTATCCTGGGACTGTGTTCCCTGGTTCTGGACTCACCAGCCAGGGTTAACATCTTATCTACATCCACCCTGTAAGAAATTTGTAAGTTTCAATGAGATCACCGTTCATTCTTTAAAACTGTAGGAAATTCTTTGGTAGAAAGAAATGAGAAGGCAGAGTGTTTCTTAAATGGTGAGAGGCTGGGAAGTGTGGGTGTCCAAAGGGACCTGGTTGTCCTTGTTCATGAGTGTCCTTGTTCATGTGGTGAACTCTGTTGCACTCCTTCCATGGCAAGTATATCCTCCCTTAGATAAGGGAACCAAAACTATGCACAATACTCCAGGTGATGTCTTACCAAGGCTTTATATAACATTGTTACTTCTGTACATCCCCTCGCGATGAAAGCCAACATACCATTTGCCTCCTAATTGCTTGCTGTATATGCAAGCAGCCCACTTGGCACCCCACCTACAAAAATTCATTCCCTCTACCACTGATGCACAGTGTCAGCAGTGTGTACCATCTACAAGATGTACTGCAGGAACTCACCAAGCCTCCTTAGACAGCACCTTCCAAACCCATGACCACTACCATCTTGAAGGACAAGGACAGCAGATAGATGGGAACACCACCATCTACAAGTTCCCCTCCAAGCCACTCACCATCCTGCCATTCCTTCAGTGTCACTGGGTCAAAATCCTGGAACTCCCTCCCTAACAGCACTGTGGGTGTATCTATACCACATGGACTGCAGTGGTTCAAGAAGGCAGCTCACTACCACCTTCTCAAGGGCAATTAGGGATGGGTAATAAATGTTGGCCTAGCCAGTGACACCCACATCCCACAAATGAACAAAAAAAAAATAAGGACCCAGTCTCTTCCATGTCTCCTCAAAAGACAAACCCACCATCCCAGGGATTAATGTGGTGAACTTCTATTGCACTTCTTTTATGGCAAATATATCCTTCCTTAGATAAGGGGACCAAAATTGTGCACAGGTGATGTCTCACCAAGGCTCTTTACAGCTGCAGCAAGATATCCTTACTTCTGTGCTCAAACCCCCTCGCAATGAAGGCCAACATACCATTTACCTTCCTAATTGCTTGCTGCACCTCTATGCTCGCTTTTAGTGACTCATGAACAAGGACACCCAGGTCCCTTTGGACATCCACACCTCCCAACCTCTCACCATTTAAGAAATACTCTGCCTCCTTGTTTTTTCTAACAAAGTGAATAACTTCACACTTATTCACATTATATTTCAACTGCCATGTTCAGCCCATTCACTTAGCCTGGCCAATTCCTCTTGAAGCATCCTCCTCACAACTTGCGTTCCCACCCAGTTTGGTGTGATCCACAAATTTGGAAATATTACAATTGGTTCCCACACCCAAATCATTTAATTATATTGTGAACAGCTGTGGACCTAGCACTGATCCTTGCAGCAGCTGTGGCTCAGTTCATAGCACCCTCGCCTTTGAATCAGAGAGTTGTGGGTTCATGTCCCACTCCTGGAAACCAAGAACTGTGATTGTACTCAAAAGAGTTGCAATCTGTGACTGTTGATAACTCGAAAGAGTATCCCACTAGTAACAACCTGTCATCCTGAGAATGATCCGTGTATTCCTCTCCTCTGCTTTCTGTCTGTTAACCAGTTCTGGATCCATCCTAGTATATTTCCCCCAATCCCTTACGCTCTAATTTTATTTACTAACCTTTTATGTGAGACCTTATCAAAAGCCTTCCAAAAATACAAATACACCACATCCACTGTTGACTCCTCCCAATTTTACCATTCTTTTCTAAATGTCCACTTATCACATTCTTTACATTAGATTCTAACATTTTCCCTCCTCCTGACGTCAGACTGACATGGCTGTAGTTCTCCATTCTCCCTCTTCCTCCCTTGAATAATGGGGTTATATTTGCTACTTTCCAGTTTGCAGGAGTCTTTCCAGAATTGATAGAATTTTGAAAGATAACCACCAATGCGTCCACTATCTCCCTCGCCACCTCTTTCAGCACTCTGGGATGAAGCTCATCTGGTCCAGGGGATTTATCAACCTTCAATCCAGTTAACTTTTCAAGTACTACCTCTTTACTCATACTAATTTCTTTCAGTTTCTCAGTTTCACAAGTCCCTTGGTTTCCTAGTATTTCTGTGAGTTTTCTATATCTTTTTCCGTGAAGACAGACATAAGTAACTGTTTAGCTTCTCCGCCATTTCCCTGTTCTCCACTATAAATTCTCCTGCCCCCACCAGTAACGGGCCGACATTTGCCCAAGCTAGTCGTTTCCTTTTCACCTATCTTCATAAGATTTTACAGTCCATCTTTGTGTTCCTCGCTAGTTTGCATTCATATTCTTTTTTCCGTTTCTTGATCAATTTCTTGGTCATCCTTTGCTGGGTTCTAAATTACCCCCAATCCTCATGCTTCACACTTTTTCTGGCATCTTTATAAGCTACTTCCTTTAATGTAATACAATCTTTAACTTCTTTGTTTAACCACAGTTGATTTACCTTCCCCTTTGCATGTTTGTGCCTCAGAGCAATGTATATCTGTTGTAGATCATGTAGTATTTCTTTAAATACTAGCCATTGCCCATCTACCATCAAATCTTTCAATGTATGTTCCCAATCCACCATAGCCAACTTGTCCCTCATACTTTCATAGTTTCCTTTCTTCAGATTTAAGAATGAACTATATTGCATTTAAACTTAATGCAAAAATCTATCATATTATGGTCACTATTTCCCAAAGGCTCCTTTGCAGCAAGGTTATTAATTATCTCTCTCTCATTATACAAAACTAAATCCAAAATAGCCTGACCCATAGTTGGCTCCTCAACATACTGCTCCAGAAACCCGTCTCATACAAACTCCAGGAATTCATCCTCCACAGCATTAGTGCTGATTTGGTTAACCCAGTCTATGTGTAAATTGATGTCGCCCAATATTACTGTATTATCCACATTACATGCATCTCTAATTTCCAGATTTATACCGTGCCCTCCACGACCACTACAGTTTGGTGGCCTATAAACAACTCCCACCAATGTCTGCTGGCCCTTGCTGTTTCTCAGCTCCACCCAAACTGATTGTACATCTTGATCCTTCGATCTAAGATCGTCTCTTAACAATGCCCTGATCCTGTCCCTATTAAATGGGTGCTACCCCACCTACTTTTCCTTTTTGCCTTTTCCTCCGAAATACTGAATATCCTTGGACATTCTATTCCCAATCTTGGTCACCCTGTAGCCACGCCTCCGTAATGACAATTAAATCATACCTATTTGCCTCAACTTGTGCATTCAAATCATCAGCCTTTATCCAAATGCTACATGCATTCAGATAGAGTGCCTTTAACTCTACTTTTTTAACTTTGTTCTGTATTCTGATTATATTCGATGCTTGACTATACTTTACCTGTCTTCCATTTCTGCTTTCTACTTTTCTACTTCCCTTTACCAGTTTTGCTGCCCTTGAAGCTGAACTCCCTCTCAGGTTCCCACACCCCCCGACCAATCTAGTTTAAAACCTCCCTGACAGCACTGGCGAATCTCCCTAGGAGGCTGTTAGTCCTGGACCTACTAGGGTGTAACCCGTCCATTTTGTACAAGTCCCACCTGCCCAGACCTAGTCCCAATGCCTCAGAAATCTGGTGCCCTCCCTCCTACACCAGTACTCCAGCCAATTTTCAATCTGTCAATTATCCTTTTTCTATGCTCACTAACACGTAGGACTGGAAATAATCCTGAGATTGCTGCTTTAGAGTCCCTGCTTTTCAACCTCCTTTCTAGCTCCCTGAAATCTGCTTCTAGGACCTCATCACCATTGCTACTTAAGTCATTGATACCAACGTGGACCATGACCTCTGGCTGTTCACCCTTCCTCAGAAGAATGCCCTGCAGCTGCTCCATGACATCCTTGACCCTGACACCATACAAAAAGTAAGAGAGTAGTTAAAGTAAACATTGGTCCCTTAGAAGCAGAGACAGGAGGAATTATCATGGCAAATGAGGAAATGGCAAAGGGAGGCGTTGAGTAAATATTTTTTGTCTGTCTTCACAGTAGAAGACACAAGTTCCATTCCAGAAATAGACGATAACCGATAACCTAAGGGCTAAAAAGAATGAGGAAATTGGGGAAGTTAATATCAGCAGAGATAAAGTATTAGAGAAACTTAAGGGACTAAAATCTGGCAAATCCCCAGGACCTGATGGCCTACAATCTAAGGTTCTAAAAGAGCTAGCTGTAGTGGATGTGCTAGTTATGATTTTCCAAAATTCCTTATTGGGAATGGTCCCATCAGATTGGAAGTTGGTAAAAGTTATTCCGTTTTTCAAGAAAACAGAGAGAAAGAAAACAGTGAACTACAGGCAGGTTAGCCTAACATCAGTTGTTGTGAAAATTAAGGAAATATTAACAATTCACTTGAAGAAGCATAGCATGATTAGAACAAGCCAGCATAGTTTTACTAAAAAGAAATCCTGTTTTTGACTAATTTATTTTGAGTTTTTTGAGGATGTAACTAGTAGAGTAGATAAAGGGGAACCAAAGAAGTAGTATACCTGGATTTCCAAAAGGCATTGTTAAGGTGCTGCATAAAAGGTTAATGGGCAGTATAAGGGCTCATGGATTTGGAGTCATATATTAACATGGTTAGAGGATTGGTAATTGGATAGAAAACAAAGTGGGCATAAGCAGGGCTTTTTCAAGTTGGCAGGCAATGAATAGTGGAGTGTCGCAAGGATCAATGCTGGGGCCTCAGCTATTTACAATCTATATTAATGACTTAGACGAAGAGGCAGAGAATATTGTATCTAAGTTTGCTGATGATACCAAGCTAGGTGGAAAGGTAAGCTATAGGGAGGATACAGAGAGGCTGCAAAGAGACATAGATAGGTTAGGTGTGTGGGCAACAAGATGGCAGATGGTGTTTGATATAGGGAACTGTAAAGTTATTCACTTTGGTCGTAAGAGCAGAATTTTTTTTTAAGAAGTGTGGAATTTGTAAGTGTTGATGTTCAAAGAGACTTGGGTGTGCTTGTACAAGTAATGCAGAAAGTTAGTATGCAGGTGCAGCAAGCAATTAGGAAGGCAAATTGCAATATTGGCCTTTATTGTAAAGGAATTAGAGTAAAAGAAAAAAGTGTCTTGCTACAGTCATAGAGGGTTTTGGTGAGACTGCATCTGGAATAGTGCATGCAGTTTTGGTCTCCACGTTTAAGAAAGGATATTTGCATTGGAAGTGGTACAGCAAATATTCACTAAATTGGTACCTGGGATGAGGGAGTTGCCTCATGATGAGAGGCTGTGTAAATAGGGCCTATATTCTCTGGAGTTAAGAATGAGAGATGATCTGATTGAAACATACAAGATTCTGAAGGGGCATTGAGAGAGAGTTTCCACTGGTCAGGGAATCGAAAACCCTGGGGCTAAGTGTCAAGATAAGGCGCCGATCATTTAGGACTGAGCTGAGGAGAAATTACTTCACTTAAAGGGTTGTGAATCTTTGGAATTCTCTATCCCCGAAGGTTGTGGATGCTCCATTGTTGAAAACATTTCAAGCTGGGATAGACGTATTTTTGGTGTCTCAGGGAATTAAGGAATATGGGGAGTGGCTAAGAAAATGGAGTTAAAACCCAAGATCAGCCATGATCGTATTGAATGACGGAACAGGCTTGATGGACCGTGTGGTCTACTCCTGTCCCTATTTCTTGTGTTCTTGTGGTAGAGTGAGGGACATGCCGAGCCATGTAGTTCAGATTGTGGTTGAATACGGTTTTGCTGCTGGGATGACCTGCACTGCTTCATGGATGCCCAGATCTGTTCTGAATCTATCCAATTTAGCACAGTGTTTTTTTAAAAAATTCTTTCATGGGATATAGGCATTGCTGGCAAGGCCAGCATTTGTTGCCTATCCCATTGTCCTTAAACTGAGTGGATTGCTAGGCCATTCCAGAGGACAGTTAATCACATTGCTGCGGGTCTGGATTCACATGTAGACCAGACCGGGTAAGGACAGCAGGTTTTCTTTCCTACAGCACATGAGTGAAACAGAAGGGTTTTACAACAATCTTGTAGTTTCGTAGTCACCAGTACAGAGACTAGTTTTTAGTTCCAGAACTGTTAATTAATTGACTTTAAATTCCACCAGTACTGTGGTGGGATTTGAGCTTGTTTCCCCAAACCATTTGTCAGGGCCTCTAGGTTAGTAGTCCAGTTCCATTACAACGACCTCACCATCTTCCACTTTTCCCAAGTTTGCCCTGATGCCATGAGACTTCATGGCGTCCCAGGGCCACTCCCTCTGACTGTATACCATTCTGTTGCTACCGCTGATGGGTCTGTCCTAGCAGAGGGACAGGTCTTACCCAAGAAAGGTGATAGAGGAGCTATAAGCTATGGTTCTGTGAATATGACTGTCAGGCTATTCCTTGACTAGGCAGTGTGACAGCTCTGTCAATTTTGTTGTGTCTGAATCCGATCCCTTATACTTTTTCATACTGGTTTTGTACAGATGGGAGATTTGTTCGGCCATTTCAGGGTGCGATTAAGAATCAGCCACATTGCTGAGAGTCTGGAGTCACATATAGACCAGACTGGGTAAGGACAGCAGGTTCCCCCTTAAGGACATCAGTGAACTAGATGGGTTTTCATGACAATTTGGTAGTTATGTGACCACCATTACTGTCGTCAGATTTTTATTCCAGCTTTATTTAATTAATTGAACTTAAGCTCAAGAAGTGGTACTTGTATCTCTCTGTGTTGATGATAACATGTTTTACTCCATTGTCTTTCCTTGTAGCATGGGAGTAATTTGATAGGCATGTCTGACCTGAATGTCCCAGACCAGCTGTACCAATATATGGTAGGAGGACACAGACGTGCCCAACCTGGAATTCACAGAGAGAAGCACAAATCACCCAGTTACCAAATCAAGGTCTGCATTTCCATTTCATTATTCAGTTGTGTTGATGTACGATATTCACAAATGTTACAAAGCCCGAAGGACAGTTTTACATTGTGGCTTCAGAGTTTCTATGTCAAACTCATGAATAATGAAGTCTATAGAATTTTACAGCACAAAGGGAGGCCTTCCAACTCACCCCGCTTCCCCCAGCTCTCTGAAAGAGCTGCCTACTTTGTCCCATTCATTTCCTGCCCTTTCCCAACTTATTTTTGTTTCTTCAAATATTTATCTACTTCCCTTTTTTTCCCAAAGCTGTTGTGGATTCTATTTTCCACCAACACTTCTGGGAGAGCATTCCATGTCTGTAGTAATAAATGCTCAGAGTGAATCACTTTCTTCTAACTTCCCCTTTTTTCATTCTGGTGACGACCTGAAGTTCATCTTCTAGTTCCCAATCTGCTGGCCAATGGAAATGATTTTCCCAATGTATCTTTTCAAAACCCTGTACAAGATGGTCAGATCTCCTCTTAACCCTTTTCGCTGTAAAGGGTGGAGCCCAGTTTCTCTAACCACTATTTATCATCAAAGTGTCTCATTCTTCAGGTCACTTTTGCAGGCCTCCTCTGCAGCCATTCCATCACATTGGCGCTGCTCAGCTCAAATCTGGTCCCAATGCAATGAGCCAATGATCTGCACGGGTTTAGCATTATCTCTTTGGTTTTCTACCCTAATGCTGTTTTTAAAAATACTATAATTCTGTACATTGCATATTTTACTGCTTGTCTTCTCTCTTTTAAAGATATGTGTATCCAAACCCTTGAGTCACTCTACTCTACTTTTAAAGTTTGGTGTTGGAGAGGAAAATTGCTGCATTAGGGCTAGATTTTGTTTTTAATGGTTCTGAAGAGGCTGATTGTAATTCTTCTCTTTGACAGGAAGGGGACACTGTGAATGTGGATGTTACATGCCCTGGAGCTACGCTGGCTTTAGCCTTGCTTTATCTGAAAACGAACAACCGGTATGGTAAAATAGAGATAAAATGCTCAGCTAAGCAAAGGCGTGGGGTTGCTTGGATAGTGCATAGTGGGCAGCTTAATTTAAATTATTTTCAAAGGAGTTAACGCATAGTGATAAACCGCCACCACAACAACAACAACTTTCATTTATATAGCTCCTTAAAGATTGTACAACATCCCAAGGTACTTCACAGGAGTGTACGAACATACAAAATAGGAGCATAAGTGGTCCATTCGGTCCCCCATGCCTGCTCCACTATTCAATAAGATAATAGCTGATCTATTTGTGTTTCAAATTCCACATTCCCAACTATCCCCAATAACCTTAGATTCTTGTTAGGTAAGAAAATTAATCCACCTCTGCTTAAAATATATTCAATGATCCCGCCTCCACCACCATGCTGACTCTTCACAATTACCTTGAGTTTCTCTAAGTGCCCTGCCATAAGCTCTTTAATGATTGACTCTTAACTCCTTCCCACAACAGACGTCAAGCTAACTGGCCTATAGTTTCCCGTTTTCTGCCTCCCTCCCTTCTTGAATAGAGGGGTTCTATTTGCTACATTCCAGTTTGATGGAACCTTTCCAGAATCTAGGGAATTTTGGAAGATTCACACCAAAGCATCTACTCTCTCATTAGCCACCTCTTTGAAGATCCTAGGATGAAGTCCATCAGGACCCAGAGCTTGTCAACCCGCAGCTCCTTCAGTTTGCTCAGTACCGTTTCCCTAGTGATTGTAATTTCATCAAGTCCCTCTCTCCCTTCCACCTCCTGATTTACAGCTATTACTGGAATGTTTTTTGTTTCTTCCATAGTGAAGACAGGAGCAAAATATTTGTTTGTTTCATCTGCCATTTCCTTATTATCTCCTATTAACTCCCCATTGTCACTGTCTAGAAGACCAACACTCACTTTATTTACTCTTTTCCTTTTTAAATACCTGTAGAAACTCTGTGTGAACAAACAAATTTGACACAAAGTCCCATAAGGTGACATGTCTTCCTTCTTCCTTAACTGAGGTTTCTCCCCCACTGTAGTTGACAGGGCCCTCAACCATGTATGACCTGTTTCCCGCGTCTCTGCCCTCACACCTTTGTCTCCCTCCCAGAACCATGATAGGTACCTGTCCTCACTTTTCACCCCACCAGCCTCCACATTTAAAGGATCATCCTCCACATTTAAAGGATCATCCTCCGCTATTTCCACCAACTCCAGTATGATGCCACCACCAAACACATCTTCCCCTCACCTCCTTGTCAGTATTCCGTAGGGACCGTTCCCTCCGGGATACCCTGGTTCACTCCTCCATCACCCCCAACACCTCATCCCCTTTCCATGTTGCCTTCCCATGCAATTGCAGAAGGTGGAACACTTTGCCCTTTTACCTCCTCCCTCCTCACCGTCCAAGGCCGCAAACACTCCTTTCAGATGAAGCAGTGCTTCACTTGCACCTCATCCAATTTGGTCCATTACTTTCGCTGCTCCCAATATGGTGGTCTCTACATTGGGGACACTAAATGCAGACTGAGTGACCGCTTTGCGGAACACCTCCGGTCTGTCCACTAGCATGATCCAGACCTTCCTGTCGCTTGCCATTTCAACACATCATCCTGCTCTCATGCCAACATGTCCGTCTTTTGCCTGCTGCAGTGTTCCAGTGAAGCCCAATGCAAACTGGAGGAACAGCACCTCATCTTCCAATTAGACACTTTACAGCCTTCCAGACTTAACATTGAGTTCAACAACTTCAGACCATGAACTCTTTCCTCTATCCTCACCCTTTTTTTAAACCCTTTTATTCCACATTCATTTTTATTTTTTATCCACTTATTTCTATTTTTATTCGTTTATCCATGGTTTTATCCCATTTTCTATCCTTTTTTTCCCCACCATTGCCCCCTCCCCCCACCCCACCCCCAAAAGGCCATTTGATACTTGTTCATGTTGTTTTTCTCAGAGTACTGGCTCTTGCTCTGTTATTATCACATTCTGCTTTCTTACCTTTGCCACTATTAGCACCTTTTTTAGCCCTTATCACTACCATTAACACTCCTTTTGCCCTTTAGTTCATGACATCTTTGTCAATCTCTCCTTTATCCTCACTTATTGCTGGCCTCCTTCACCCCCTTAAACAGTATAAATTTAATCACATTTCCATTTCTCTTCAGCCCTGAAGAAGGGTCATACGGACTCGAAACGTTAACTCCGTTTCTCTCTCCACAGATGCTGCTAGACCTGCTGAGTTTTTCCAGCATTTTCTGACTTTGCCTCAGATTTCCAGCATCTTCAGTATTTTGCTTTTATCTCAGAAGGGGATGTTGGGACAGATGACCAAAACCTTGGTCAAAGCAGCGGGAGTTAAGGTGCATTTTAAAGGCAGGGGGCGAACCAGGCTCTATTGAATGTATGTTGATGCTATTTAAATGCAAAGCAATTATCTCAGAGTAACCTAATTACTGTCAAAGTAAATTGTAAAATGGAATAAGAAATTTTCTGATCCTGCAGCAGGAAGCAGAAGTGAGTAGTCAATTTTCGCATTACTTAATCTTAAACAACTATCTTCTTATGAAGAATGAGTCCAGTCTGGCAAGAAAAGTTAATGTCATTTCCGTGGTGTATTGTTGAGATGTGTGGTTTCAGCCTGAAAGGGAGAAAATTAACGACATTGAAGGAGGCTATTCAGCCCATCATATCTGTGCTAGCTTAAAAAGAGTAATCCAACAACATCCCACTTTTCGACTCTTGGTCTGTTGCCTTTATGTTATTGCTGGCTAGGCCAGCATTCGTTGCCTGTCCCGAATCTCCCCTGAGAAGGTGGTGTTGAGCCTTGAATCACTGCAGCCCATGTGCTGTAAGTAGATTCACAGTGCTGTTAGGAAGTGAGTCCCAGGATTTTGACCCAGTGATAGTGAAGGAACAGTGATATAGTTCCAGGTCAAAATGGTGTGCGGTTTGGGGGGGAGCTTGCAGATGGGGGTGTTTCCATGCATCTGCTGCCCCTTGTCCTTCTTGTTGTTGGGGGCGCAGGTTTGGAAGGTGTTGTCAAAGGCATTTTGGCAAGTTCCTGCAGTGCATCTTGTAGATGGTACACTATAAGATGCTGCCACTGTACATTGGTGGGGGATGGAATGGAGTGAATGTTGAAGGTAGTGGATGGGGTTTCAATCAAATGGGCTGCTTTCTCCTGGATGCTATTGAGCTTCTTGGATGTTGGAGCCACATTCGTCCAGGCAAGTGGAGAGTATTCCTTGAAACTCCTGGCTTGTGCTTTGTAGATGTTGGACAGTCTTTAAGCAGCCAAGAAGTGTTAACATGTTGCAGAATTCCCAGCCTCTGACCTGTTGTTTCAGCCATAATATTTATGTGGCTGGCCCAGTTCAGTTCCAGGTCAAGCATAAGCATCCCTGGATGTTGATAGGATCATCAGAACATTGGAACAGGAGTAAGCCTTTCATCCTGTCAAGCCTGCTCCGCCATTCAATTAGATCATGGCTGATCATCTATATCAATGCCCCTTTCTCACACTATCTCCATATCCTTTGATGTCATTAGTCTCCGGAAATCTATCAATTTCTGTCTTGAACATGCTCAGTGATGGAGCTTCCACAGCCCTCTGGCATATAGAATTCCAAAGATTCACCACCCTCTGAGTGAAGAAATCCCTCCTCATCTCATTCTTAAATGGCCTACTCCTTATCCTGAGATTATGTCCTCTGATTTTAGACTCCCCAGCCAGAAGAAACATCTTATCTATATCCACCGTAACATACCCTGTACGAATTTTGTAAGTTTCAGTGAGGTAACTCTCATTCTTCAGAACTCTAGGGAATACAGATCCAGTCTGCCCAATCTCTCCTCATAAGACAATCCCATCATCCCAGGGATTAATCTTCTGAACCTCCGTTGCACTCCCTCTATGGCAAGTCTATCCCTCCATAGATAAGGGGACACGATACTCCAGGCGAGGTCTCACTCAGGCTCTTTACAACTGCAGCAAGACATCTTCATTCCTGTGCTCAAATCCCTTTACGATGAAGGCCAACATACAATTTGCCATTCTAACTGCACCTGCATGCTAACTTTTAGTGACTCATGAACAAGGACACCCAGGTACCTTCGGACACCCACACTTCCCAAACTCTCACTATTGAAGAAATACTCTGCCGCCTTGTTTCTTCTACCAAAGTGAATAACTTCACACTAATTCGCATTATATTCCATTTGCCATGTTATAGCCCATTCACTTAGCCTGACCAAGCCCTCTTGAAACCTCCTTGCATCCTCCTCAAAACTTACATTCCCACCCACTTTGGTGTCATCAGCAATTTTGGAAATATTGCAATTGGTCCCCACACCCAAATGGTTTATATAGATTGTGAACAGCTGTGGACCTAGCACTGATCTTTGCTGTACCCAACTAGTAACAGACTGCCATTCTGAGAACGATTGGTTTATACTTACTGTCTCTTTTCTGTCTCTTAACCAATTCTCAATCCATATTAGTGTATTTCCCCCAGTCCCGTGTGCTCTAATTTTATTTACTATCAAAAGTCTTCTGAAAATCCAACTACACCACATCCACTGGTTCTTCTCTATTTATGATACAAGCAATAACCTCAAAAAAACGCTAACAAGTTTGTCAAACATGAGTTCCCGTTCATTAACCCATGTTGACCCATGTCTGCACAATTTTACTATTGTTTTCTAAATATCCAGTCATCACACCCTTTATAATAGATTCTAACATTTTCCATACTACAGACTTCAAACTAACAAGGCCTGTAGTTCTCTATTCTCCCTCTTCCTCCCTCCTTAAATACTGGATTACATTTTCTACTTTCCATTCTGCAAGAACCTTTCCAGAGACTATAGAATTTTGAAAGGTAACCACCAATGCATCCACTATCTCTCTAGCCACCTCCTTCTACCTCTGGGATGTAACTCATCTGGTCCAAGGCATTTATCAACCTTCAATCTAGTTACCTTTTCAAGTACTACCTCTTTACTCATACTAATTTTTTTTAGCTTCTCAGTTTCACAAGTCCCTTGGCTGCCTAGCATTTCTGGGAGATTTTCTGTGTCATCTTCTGTGAAACAGACACAAAGTTTCTCCGTTTAGTTTCTCCGCCATTTCCCTGTTCTCACTATAAATTCTCCTGTCCCCACCTCTAACAGGCCTACATTTGTCCTAGCTAACCTTTCCACAAAGCTGAAGAAGCTTTTACAGTCCACCTTTTTGTTGCTCGCTAGTGTGCATTCATATTCTCTTTTCCCTTTCTTAATCAGTTTCTTGGTCTTCCTTTTCTGGGTTCTAAATTGCTCCCAATCCTCGAGCTTACCACTTTTTCTGGCATCCTTGTAAACCACTTCCTTTGATCTAATGCAAATTTTAACTACTTTCGTTAACTACAGTTAATTTACTTTTTGCTTTAGTTTTTGTGCCTCAGAGCAATGTATATCTATTGTAGACCATGTAGTATTCCTTTAAATACTCACCATTGCCTGTCTACCATCAAATCTTTGTGTATTTTCCCAATCCACCATAGTAAACTTGCCTCTCATACCTTCATAATTTCCTTTTTTCAGATCTAAGTCCCTAGTTTCAGAATGACCTAATGCAAACTTAATGCAAAATTCTATCATATTATGGTCACTGTTTCCCGAAGACACCTTTACCAGCAAGGTTATTAATTAGCCCTTACTCGTTACACAACACTAAATCCAAAATTGCCCAATCCCTAGTTGGCTCCTCAATGCACTGTTCTAGAAATCTATCTCGTACACACTCCAGGAATTCATCCTCCCCAGAATTAGTGCTGATTTGGTTAACCCAGCCATTGTGTAAATTGAAGTCACCCATTATTACTGTGCTATGCACATTACATGCATCTCTAATTTCGTGATTTATAATGTGCCAAACATTACCATTACAGTTTGATGGCCTATAAACAACTGCTGTTTCGTATGATGGTGATAGATTCAGCAATGGTAATGTTGTTGAATGTCAAGGGAGATGGTTAGATTCTCTCTTGTTGGAAATGGTCACTGCTTGGCACTTGTGTAACACACATGTTACTTGTCACTTATCAGCCCAAGCCTGAATTTTGTCCATGTCTTGCTGCACCCTGCGTAGACTGCTTCAATATCTGAGGAGTTGTGAATGGTGCTGAACATTGCACAATGATTAGCGAACATCCCCACTTCTGACCTTATGACAAAGGAAAGGTCACTGATGAAGCAGCTGAAGATGATTGGGCCTCGGACACTATCCTGAGGAACTCCTGCACTTGGGAGTTTTCTCCTTGGTTCCCATTGACTTCAATTTTACTAGGACTCCTTGATGCCACATCCAGGCAAATGAGGCCTTGATGTCAAGGACAGCCATTCTCACCTCACCTCACCATTGGAATTCAGATCTTTTGTTCATTTTTGGACCAAGGCTGTAATGAGATCCGGAGCCGCAAGCTCTTGGCAGAACTCAAGCTGAGCAGCGGTGAGCTGGTTATTGCTGAGTAAATGCAGTTTACTATCTCTGTAATGAAGGTTTCTGCCTCTTCTACGCTTTCATTCAGTGAGTTTCAGACCCTCACTATTCTTTGGCTGAAAACATTTCTGCTCACCTTCCCTCATTCTTACAGCCAATTTCTTTAAATCTATGCCTCCTGGTTATTGACCTCGCTACTAAGAGAAGTAGGTCCTTCAAATCATACTATCTCAGCCCATCATATTTTTATAAATCTCCCAACCTCCCCAGTTCCAAAGACAACCAACCCACTCTGTCCAATCTTTCCCCATAGCTAAAATTCTCTGTTGCTGGCAACATCCTCATAAATCTCCTTTGTATTCCCTCTAATGCGACCATATCCTTCCTCCCTTTCACCGGACTTGGCTGAAGCTGATGGTGAGTGGCCGGACCTCCCCTTACCACTCCCCCCACACCAATCTCCACTGCTCCAACTGTAGCAGAGGTCCCTATTATCCTGAATCAAGCATTTTACCACTACCTTCATCACCCCCTGCCATTCCTTTTCTAAACATGCTAATCTAACAGCATGACCTATGCACCCCATTTTTATCAGTTGAGGCTTGGTGGTTTTACTTTCAAGTACCCAGCCCTGTTCTGTGGCACATGACGGCTTTCCTTCAATGAAAGTCCCTTTCTTGTATGCTAGCTGCCAAGTAGCTGACGATTTTACTGTATTTTTAATCAAGATTTAGGAATGGATTTTTTTCTATAACGATGAGCATTATGATGCACAATTCTGTAATGGTTTTAATTTTGATTGTCAGACTAATGCCCATTTGCCCTGCCCTTGGGCTGCTGAGAGCAGCAATAGATAGTAAATATAAAGCAGGTAGATCAGTACTGAGAGGTTATTCTTCTGGAGCAAGATAAAAAATATGGATGTTCTTATAAGCTATTCCACAAGATAATAGGGTTCAATGATATTTATTGGCTTTCATAGGAAGCAAGCACACAATGGCAACTATTGCCAAAAGTGGTACATATACAATGATAATAATTACACACTTAAGGTAAAATTCTTCAGCGGTGAGTTCACTGGGTTTCGAGCTCAAAGGGGAATGGTTGCCAACTTTGCTGAATTCTAAAATATCTATTCTAACACCTTTATTTCACTCTGCATGGATGAGAATTTGCATGTTTTGAGTTATTACCTCATCCAGTTAGCTGGACCTCAGTTTAACAATAACAACTGAGCAGAATTTCAGTACATTCCCTAATTTTCAAGATTTATGGCAGGTGCCTTTTAAAACCCACAGCTAGCAAAGCCTGTCAGCTTGCTGAATCTCTTATCAGCAAAGACTATTTCTGCTTTTTCAGCATCTATGAGATAACTTGTAATGAATAATGGCTCTCTGACTGCAGTTTCTTTTAACTCAAATGTCCTTCTACCAGAAACTTGTTTAACAGGCAAAAGGTAAAAGCAAAGAATTGACCGTTTCCTTATTAAACAAGCTTGAAATATAAATTGCTTGTGACGAAATTTCCAATTTTCAAAGAAAGGTTGACAGTTTTGGTTGCAACGCTTTCCAGGCAGAAGTAAAGCCTGAGGTTTGCAAAGCTGAGTTGGTGGAAGGATTGGTGACTGCTGCAGAGGATTCTGCAGTTTCCAGTTTTCTCGATAGTCTGCAGCTCAGTTAGACGGTTGTGTGGCATTGTTTAGAGGTGGGTTGGATGCCTCCAAGTTTTACAAGCTGTAATAAGCCATGGAATGCTCATTTAACACTATACAAGAATGTTTCTAGGCGGTCCCTATTTTGCCTAAAGCCATGGACACAGGAACTAACTGAGACCTTGAGCCAGCAGCTTGCATCTTCTCCAATTCCATCTCGACTTTTTTTTTTCCTCACTCCTCATCCTCAACGTTTCATCAAATGCTCAGCAGCCGATCCTCCTAGGGAGGTGGTATCTGCATTAGTGTTTGCCATTCTAGGAGGAGGCAATGCTGGATGTAGTATAACTAACCTTTCTTGTATATTACTTAGATCTATCGCAGACTGGCTACGAGCCCCGGACACTCAGTACTTGTTGGACTTTGTGAAGCCAGAATTTCTTTTAATGCGGGTAGGTAATAAGATCAAACAAACCAGCATGAAGCAGATTCTGTGATAACTGTCTTTGAATAGAAATAGAACAGCATTCTCATTTGTTGGACTGTGACCAAAGTACGCAAGCCATGCACTTATTATAGGTATATGAAACAGGGTAGAACACTGTGTACAGATAAAGGGTCATGGAGATTGTATACAACTAGAGAGAATTTACCTGCATAGATACAGAGGTGGCCAGGGACAAAAGCAAAGTGAGTGGGTGGGGGTGTTGGAGGTGGGATGGCAACGGATGTGTTTTGGCTTGGCAAGATTTATTTGTAGGTCCCATGGGCCTGTGAGAGCACATCTTGTGTGTTTTATAACTAAGTAAGGGATTCAGACATAGGCACATGAGGTACGTCACTGAAGTTTGCTACTGTTACCTAATCATCAGGGGCATTGCAAAATGTGAGGAAGAATACAGGGGCTGGGAAAACTATTGGACCTAAAGGCTAACAAGTCTGCAGGATCTGATGGCTTGCATCCTACGGTCTTAAAAGAATTGGCTGCAGAGACATTAAATGCATTGGTTATAATCTTCCAAAATACCTCAGAGGGGGGGCACAGACAGGAATGTGGAGTTGATACCACAACCAGATCAGCTATGATCTTATTGAATGGCGGAATAGACTCGAAGGGCTGAATGGCCTAGTCTTGCTCTTAGGAACATAGGACTTATGAGATTGTTAACAGGTTCACAGAACGGGCGATTTCCATTCACTGCAGAGAAGTGGTTCATTTTGTGGCAAGGGGTAGTGAAGGGAGAAGTGCTCTAAATGGTAACAGAACTGAGATGCAGATGTCATGGAGCTGGATTATCTGGTCATTGAATGGGCAGAAGTTCTAGCTTATGGATCTTTAAAGGTGGGAGTGCAGGTACAAAGGGATTAAAAAGAACACGTTAGGTACAAAAACATGGAAATGGCTTAAATTCTTACAAGACCTAGGTCACAGTTGGAGAATTTCTTACAGCACTGAACACCCCTTTATAAGAAAGATGTTAACCATCCAGTTCCCATGCCCTTCATCCACATATCCATTCTAATCTTGAATGTTGACATATTTTCTGCCTCAGCCACTAGCCCGGAATTGAGAGTTGCAGACTCTAAGGAAGGTTCCTCTGTTCTCTGCTCTTAATCTCTGAATCTTGTATTTATGGCTTCTCATTCTAGGCTCCACATCTCTGTAAATGGCCTGATTTTGCCCCAACTTTTTATATTTTTACACACTTTTGTCATAACAGTGATATGTTCTAGCAACAGAGGTCCCAGTTTTTCAAATCTAGTTTCTTAATTGTATCTCCTCACACTAGGCAGCATCTGCATTGTGCCTTCTCTGAAATCTTAATACCCTCCCTACTGCACACAGTTCTGTAACTAAGATCTTATAGGCCCATATTTTCCTGTCAAATGAACAGCGTGTCTAATGGTATTCACTGTTATTTATGCCCCAGTGGTACAGCAACTTCAGGCCAGGGGCAGATGTACAGTTAAACTTATATTGAAATGTTGCTGTCTGAGATGCACCATTCTGCCGTTAATTTTGCGAAAAGAGCATCTCGCTGTCTGCCTCATCATTGAAATGCATTGAATGGCGTCAAGTTGCTATTTGTGCGGTCAATACAAACTAAACTCACCACAGAAAATGAAGTCTTGTGTATTCAAATCTTCACTTTTAATGATGTGATATGTATTAATTACTGCCGAAGAGCGTCCCTGGCACTGAAGATTAACTATTGCACATGTGGAATCTCGTTCCTTCAGGTTTTAATTGTAGTTGGAGATTTTTATAATGTAAAAAAAATTTAATTGCCTTTTCCTTTGTCTCGCTTTTTCTCTCCCCATTCTTTCTCTTTAGTTATCTTTCTGTACCTGATTTGAGATGATCTCATCTGCTCTGAATTTGCACTTTCTTCTTCGTCCTTGCACTGTTAATTTTGCAATCCTTCAGTTTGATTATGGAGATGCATTGTTGCTTGCATGTTCTTTCGGCTCCCAGATGCCCTGCTTCTCACTGCACTGTTAACAGTTCGCATTTTCAGCAACTTGACAAGTGCAAACTGTAAAACCTAAGCCATGGCAATCACTATTACATGCCCTGCTACAGGAAAGTCAAGGTCTTTAGATTTTAAATGGACTCATACTCACCTCTTGGCTTTAATATCTCCTACTTCTTGAGGGAAAAACTTAGAACACCATTATTTTTTTTTTAAATAGCCTCTTCAACCTGAGGTGTTGCCTATAATGTACCACTGCTCTTCCATGGCACTGAGTCTGCCTCCATTCAGGGTATAACTACTGATATTTTTAATTCAAAATGCTTCATGTCAAAGATGCTAACAGAATTCCATCTGCCACATTTAAGCTGATTCCCCCATCTTATCATTATCTCTTTTCAGTTTCCTTTGGGGTTCTAAAGAACGCTCCTCCTATTTTGATACCATCTGCATATCTTCACACTACTTCCTCTAGGTCTATATCCAAATAACTGTTATGCATAGTGAACAGAAGTGGCCTGATAACTGAACCCCATATGACACTACTACCCAGTTTCAACCACTCTGACAAAAGCTTGCCCTTAAATCCTTCTCTCCTTTATTACTTCTAACATTTTAACAAAGTTTTCTGTCCTCCCCCTAATTCTATCCTCCACAATCTTCTGTAGTCATGTCTATGATAAGCTACCATGTGGGAGATTACTAAAGTCTGGTTGCACACAGCATCCACTACATTCCCCATATACCCAATGACCATTACCACCTCAACTAATTCTATTAAATTTGTCGGGCATGATCCTCCCATTTGAAATCTCTCCTGACTACTTCTAACTATTTTCTTTTCATCTATATGCATCTACTACAACAGCGATACAAGGCACATCACAAGAGCGTTACCAGACAAAATTTGACACTGAACCACGTGCAAAACTCATAAGACAGGTGACCAAAAACATGGTCAAAGGGTAGATTTTAAGGCCTTGGAGAGAGGCAAGGAAACTGGAACAAAGTTGCTCCTACCAGTCAACAAATAATTCATGGGAGTGTATTGGGTATCAATAGATTGTAAAGAATGTCCTTTTGTTTGTTATGCATATTATGTTTCTGATTCTTTCCTCAGACTCTGGCAAGGGGATTAATTATGTGGGATGAAATAAAGCCTAACCCAACTTGGATTAATAGCAACATACCGCCTGTAAGTACTTGTTCTCATTCAGCTCTCTTGCATCTTCTCTTATCCTGTACATTTTTAGGAGCTTTAGTACCTTGTTACATTGCATACAGTCAGTCAAAGTTCCTTTAAAAAAAATTAAATTCTTACAAGCAAAATTGAAGTCTTTGGGAATTGGGGTGGTGGGGGGGAGCTGTCCACTGGTTGGAGTCATACCTAGCACAAAGGAAAATGGTTGTGGTTGTTAAAGGCCAATCATCCAGTCCCAGGACATTGCTGCAGGTGTTCCTCAGGATAGTGTCCTAGGCCCAACCATCTTCAGCTGCTTCATCAATGACGATTCCTCCATCCTAATGTCAGAAGTGGGAATGTTCACTGATGATTGTACAATGTTCAGCACCATTCAGTGCTCCCCAGATACTGAAGCAGTCCGTGTCCATATGCAGCAACACCTGGAAAACGTTCAGGCTTTGGCTGATAAGTGGCAAGTATCATTCATGCCACTGAACTATGTCACAGAGACATGGTTGAGAGAATGGTAGGATTGTTAGCTCAATATTCCAGGATTTAGGGTCTGAAGGCAAGACAGGGAAGGAGGTAAAAGAGGAGGGGGTATCGCAATATTGATCAAGGAATCAATTACAGCAGGAAGGAAGGATGACATCTTAGAGGAGATAGTTCCTCAAATGAATCCACATGGGTAGAACTGAAAAACAAAAAAGGAGCAATCACATTGCTGGGAGTGTACTATAGGCCCCCAAACAGAGAAATAGAAGAGCAGATGTGTAGGCAAATTTTAGAGAAGTGTAAAAATAATAGGGTAGTAATAGTGGGGGATTTCAACTTCCTCAACATTAACTGGGTTAGTCATAGTGTGATAGATTTAGAGGGAGCGGAATTCTTAAAATGCATCCAGGAGAGCTTTTTAAGCCAGTACATAGAAGGTCCTACAAGATAGGGGGCGGTCCTGGACTTAATTTTAGAGAATGAAGCTGGACAGGTGGTAGAGGTATCAGTGGGGGAGCATTTTGCACGTCGTGATCATAACTCTGTTAGATTCAAGGTTGTTATGGAAAAGGACAAGGATGGGCCAGAAATCAGAGTTCTAAATTGGGGGAAGGCCGATTTGAATAAGATCAGATATGATTTGGCCAGAGTGGACTGGGAGCAGCTGCTTTTAGGTAAATCTGCGTCAGAGCAGTGGAACTCATTCAAGAAGGAAATAGGGAGAGTACAGGGCCAACATATTCCAGTAAAGACACAGGGTGGGACCAACAAATCCAGGGAAACCTGGATGTCGAAGGATATACAGAATTGGATAAAGAGAAAAAGGGAGGCTTATGGCAAATACTGAGGGCTCAAAACAGCGGAAGCCCTAGAGGAGTATAGAATGCATAGGGGGGAACTTAAAAAGGAAATTAGGAGAGCAAAAAGGGGGTATGAAAAAACATTGGCAGGTAAAATAAAGGAAAATCCAAAGTTATTTTACAAGCACATTAAGAGTAAGAGGATAACTAGGGAAAGAGTAGGGCCCATTAAGGACCATAGTGGTAATATGTGTGTGGAGCCGGAATATGTAGGTAGGGTTCTAAGTGAATACTTTGTGTCGGTGTTCACAAGTGAGAGGGACAACGTGGGTATGGAAATCAGGCAGAAACACTGTAATATAATTAGAGAAATTAGCATAGAAAGGGAGGAGGTTCTCAGTGGTCTGGCAGGCTTAAAAGTAGATAAATCTCTAGGCCCGGATGAAATGTATCCCAGGCTGTTGAATGAGGCAAGGGTAGGAGATAGCAGGCAATAATTTTCAATATCTCTCTGGCCACAGGAGAGGTGCCAGACGACCGAAGGACAGTCAATGTGGCCGTTATTCAAGGAGGGAGGAAGGGATAAACCAGGGAACTACAGACCAGTCAGTCTAACCTCAGTGGTGGGAAACTATTGGAAGCAATTCTGAGGGACAGAATTAATCTACGCTTGGAGAGGCAGGGATTAATCAAGGACAGTCAGCATGGTTTTGTTAAGGGGAGGTCATGTCTGACTAATTTGATTGAGTTTTTCGAAAAGGTGACCAGGTGTGTAGATGAGGGCAATGCATGTAGTCTATTTGGACTTCAGCAAGGCTTTTGATAAGGTCCCGCGTGGGAGACTGATAACGAAGGTAAGAGTCCATGGGATCCAAGGTAATTTGACAAATTGGATCCAGAATTGGCTGAGCGGCAGGAAGCAGAGGGTGATGGTCGAGGGGCGTTTTTATGACTGGATGCCTGTGTCCAGTGGGGTTCCACAGGGATCAGTGTTGGGTCCATTGCTGGTTTGTGGTATATATAAGCGATTTAGACTTGAATGTAGGAGAGTTGATCAGTACGTTCGCGGATGACACGAAAATTGGTGGGGTGGTACGTAGCGAGGAGGTTAGCCTTAGATTACAGGAGGATATGGACGGGCTGGTCAGATGGGCTGATCAGTGGCAAATGGAATTTTATATGGATAAGTGTGAGGTAATGCACATGAGCAGGACAAACAAGGCACGGGAATGCACGACGAATGGTAGGACCCTGGGAAGTACCGAGGATCAGAGGGACCTTGGTGTGCATGTCTACCGGTCACTCAGGGTAGCTGGACAAGTAGATAAGGTGGTTAAGAAGGCATATGGGATGCTTGCCTTTATTAGGAGGCATAGAATATAAGAGCAGGGAGGTTATGCTGGAAATGTATAAAGCGCTGGTTAGGCCACAGCTGGAGTATTGCGTGCAGTTCTGGAATCCGTATTATAGGAAAGATGTGATTGCACTAGAGAGAGTGCAGAGGAGATTTACCAGGATGTTGCCTGGGCTGGAGAGTTTTAGTTAGGAGGAGAGATTGGATAGACTGGGGTTATTTTCCCTGGAGCAGGGGAGATTGAGGGGGGACATAATTAAGGTATATAAAGTTATAAGGGGCATAGATAGGGTAGACAGGAAGGAATTTTTCCCCTTGGTGCAAGGAGCAATAACCAGAGAGCATAGATTTAAGGGAAGGGGCAGGAGTTTTAGAGGGGATGAGAGGAAGAATTTTTTCATCCAGAGGGCGGTGAGAATCTAGAACTCATTGCCTGAAAGGGTGGTAGAGGCAGAAACCCTCATACCATTTAAGAATATTTGGATGTGCACTTGCGATGCCATGGCATACAAGGCTATGGGCCTAGTGCTGGAAAATGGGATTAGAATAGTTAGCTACTTGTTTGACAGGTGCAGAGTCGATGGGCCGAAGGGTCTTTTTCTGTGCTCTAGACCTCTATGACAAGTACCAGGCAATAACCATCTCCAACGAGAGAGAATCTAGCCCCCTGCCCTTGACATTCAGTGGCATCACTGAATCCCCCACTGTCAACATCTTGGGGGTTACCATTTGCCCAGAAGCTGACCTGGACACACTATAGAAATACTGTGGCCTACAAGAGCAGAACAGAGGCTGGGAATTCTGTGGCGAGAAACTCACCACTTGACTCCCCAAAGCCTGTCCACCATCTACGAGGCACAAGTCAGGAGTGTGATGGAGTACTTTCCACTTGGATGGATGAGTGCAGCTCCAACAACACTCAGAAGCTCGACACCATCCAGGATAAAGCAACCCAGTTTGATTTGCACTCGTCCACCATCTTCAACATTCACTCCCTCTACCACTGACACACAGTGGCAGCAGTGTGTACCATCTACAAGATGTAATGCAGCAATCACCAAGCCTCCTTTGACATCACCTTCCAAACCCGCAACCTCAATCACTTAGAACGACAAGGGCAGCAGGTGCATGAGAACACCAACACCTGCAAGTTCCCCTCCCAGTTACACATGTCTGACTTGAAACTATATTGCCTTTCCTTCACTGTCGCTGGGTCAAAATCTTTGGAACTCCCTCCCTAACAGCACTGTGGGTGTACGTACGCTACATGGACTGCAGCGGTTCATGAAGGCAGCTCACCACCACCACCTTCTCAAGGGAAATTCAGGATGGACAACCGATGTTGGCCTAGCCAGCGATGTCCACTTCCTGTGAAAGAATAAAGAAACAGTAACTCGCAGGAATGTAAATCTAAGCCTGCAGTTATTGCTTTGAGGTGTAAAGCCAAACAGACGAATAGGGAAGCAAAGCCTTTTCAGGATACCAGCTGCACTTGTGGAATTGCGGATGCCACTATTAATGTTACTTAATTCCCAACATTCCTGCCTTGGTGCCACTCAGGGTGCAGCCCCCCACATCTCCCACCCCTTTCAGCTAGCCTAAAAGCTGCATGGTAAGCCAAGGCAAGAGTGGAGCACTGATATGGAGGGAAGAGCAAGTTGGTCTGTGTCTCACTGGTTTCTTGTTGATCAGCTTCAGAGCTGAGGACCGAGTCACATTGTTTTTTCTATCTTGTCGGAAATATTGGGGCTAATAACAAAGGTGGGAGGAGAAGATTAATTTTAAAATTCCTGCTATGATTACTTTTGACCTTTGATGCCATGTACTGGTCATACTGCTAACGCAACACCTTGTGCTACGGTCCAGGTTGTTTCTTAACATGAGAAATAATTTCTCTTTAAAAGATGATACTATATGGTTTTGAAGTATTTGTACATTGATATTGAAATGGCACCCACTGCTTTTCCATTTGAGCATGCTGGTGTGTCAGTTGACCCGCGGGCTTGTAAACCAAAGAAATGTAGGAAGGTGCAACCTACTTACACTGAGTTTTACAGCAACTTGAGAGTTGTGCTGTTCAGCGTTGTATCGTGGCAACTGTCAATGAGAGATGTTACAAAGTACATACTTGCAACAAAATGTTTTCTTCCACTGCTGCACAGCTTTCAGTGGTATTTTGTTAAGGTTAGAAATGACTGACCTTGGTAGCACACTTGTGCACATGTTAATTGGTTTGCTGAGGGAATTTGCTGCCTGTTAAGTTCCTGATTGTGGTCCTGCCGCACTTATCAATAACGGTTGCGTTGTTCCTGGTGGGGGCGAGTAACCATTTAGAAGAGTCGGTGAAAATCTGGAATCAGGATGTCTGAGTGCTGTTTTCATTGGGGAATGGCAAGTTACATGGGGCAGGTTGGGGGGACGGTGGGCGAAGGTGATGATGGGTGGGGAGAGGGAATACGAAACAAAATGGATTTGTCAATAATTACATCCATCATCCAGGGACAGATCCAGTGAACAAACATAAGATCTTTGCATGAAAGATGCCATAGGCCCTCCAAGTGGGTTTTCATTGTGGAGATGGAAGTCAGAAAGAAACTGTGCAGAACTTGGAAACTGACATGTTAAGTACAAGAGTTCATTGGCGAAACATTGACCCAGATTTTGTGGTCGCAACTGTTCATCACACTTAAACGTTCTCATAGACTTTCTATGGGCTTTTGCAGAATCTGTTTAAGTGCATTGACCTCTACGGGGGTCGTGGGACTTCTGTGAACAGGGCAAGTAATTGCATGCCTCCTTAACCAACCCGATTAAAGAAATCTTAATGAGCAAAGCAGACTTTGAACTGGGAAGTGTTTATTTTAAATCTCTAATAATTCAAATCTAAAGGAATGAAGCTTCACAATTTTAATTTTTCACTGCCAGAGGTTCGTTCTTTTTGGCAAGTTTCATGGGCAAGTACAGCATTGTCATGCATTCCTTGTATTTTAATGGTGAGTCTCTTGGCAAGATACCAATGTTATGAAGCTTGTGAATTAGCAAGGCGACTAGGACAGCAACTTCCTGATTTCCATTTTTAACTGCAGTCACTGGAAGTTGCTGTACAATTTGATGTTTAGTAGCAGTGTGCATTGATAGCCTCACCGTTTTTACCACAAAACCCAAGCCAGCGTGTCTTGAGAAAAAGTAATTTGATTAATATCTGAAAGAAGTGCAAAATGTGGCAGATGCTGGAAATCTGAACTAAAAGCAGGAAATCCTGGGAATACTCAGCAGACCAGGCAGTATCTGTGGAGAGGGAAACGGAGTTAAAATTCAGGTCGATGACCTTCAACTGATCAGTTAATCAGTAGATTAATATTTGCTACGTCTGAGTTATTAAGTTCCGCATCTAACTCAAATTGAGTTCCCCAGTGAGCTGGGGAAAATCTGGAGCAGTACGCATTCTACAATATTTGCTGGAGGAAGAATCCGCTTTTGAGGAAACAATATTTCCTTGCTCCATGCTCCGTTAATTCTACAGACAACAATATACAGTAGCATGCATAAATAGATTTCTTACAGTTAAAGTATGTTGTCCATCTTCATTACTGAAACACCCTTGTGGTTCATTTTAGAATGTTACCCATAAACGTTTGAATAGTCATCCAGTAAGTGATGATAGATGACACCTTTTTAATATTACCTTCGAAACCGAAGATTTCCTTGATGACATAAACTGCGACTATGCTTTTGCAGTGTGCAATAGTGGCTTTCATCAACCGACTGTTTAGACAAATGTTTTCACTATTAGTTGGGGTTGAACTAAGACAATGGTTCTGTTGTCATCTAGTTGATGAGACACAGTTCCATTCTTCCTCATTCGTTATCTTTGTCTGAGCATTAATCCTGTGCTCAGTATGCTTCATTGACTAACTTTTCACTAAATTAATCAAAACAGCTTGAATCTGTTTTGACCATTGTTGGTACCTTAATCTTCCTTGAAGTAAAAGACAAATCTTTGCAACCTTCAGTTGCCTTTGCTGTCTCCCTAATCGTCCCAACATCTTTTCCGATTACTCTCCTGTGAAATGCCTTGTCATGCTTTGCTACCTTAAGGGAGCATTGTTGATGCAAATTGTTCATTTGTTGCACAGACTTCTGACTTTGGCCCCATTCTTCACAATGAGCATGATAAAAGAAATGTATAACCATCTCATTGCACAAGTTGAACAGTGTTTAATATCCTTCCACTGGCAAATGATGCCCTGGGAGGCTGACGTGGATTTTTTTTGCATCTTGTCAAAGCCACCTTTTTTGGTTTCCTTTTGGCGCATGACAGAAAAGGTCTTCGGCAACAGTTTATATTTTTTGCGCAGGCGGAGACATTTATGAGTGCCATGCACCTTAGCTTCTTTTCATTACCCTTGTAGCTGAATTTTCAGACATAGATGAGCTCTGGCGGTCTTGGGGTAGTGTTCCTACCTCTGGGCCAGAAACTCCGGGTTCAAGACCCACTGCAGGACTTGATCGCCAAGGAAGGTGCGAGCATAATGTGGCCAAACAAGTTGATCATCAGCCTGTAAATTCTTCCTATATGCCTGATGGTGGGTGGTAAATAGCGGTAGAGTTTCCTAGAGGAGGAGGAGATCTCTGATTATTTATCAGTAGTATTGCACAGAGAAGGAATTTGAACATTTGTACAAAAGCAGATGTTATTTCATGGAAAACTACCAAATATGAATTGTAAGATACCAAAGAGACCAGAAAATGTTTCCTCCATTTGCAGGCCAGGATAATTGCCTCTCACGGACCTCCCTCAACCCCCTAACTATGTTTCTATGTTTCTAACTGCCTTTGTGCTCCTCTTGGATGGGTCCTAACATTCTCCAGCTAAACAGGATGGGCCCTAACATTCTCCAGCTTCTCCGGCTGAACTCATTCCTCCACTCCCTCAATACTGAGTATATTTTCCTTCCTAGCCACAGTCTCAGGCCGAACCAGATTATTTTTAACCTTGAAATCCGCTTGAAACCTGAGCTGAGCAACCTCCATGTTCTCTGCATCAGAAGGAGCACCTCCTTCTGCCTCCAAAACATTACTGGTCTCCACCCATCAGCCTATCCACCACAGAAGCTTTGGTACATCTTCATTGCCATCAGGTTCCAACACTCATGTGATCTCCTTACCAGCTTTCTGCCTGTTCTATGACTCCAAATCGACCAAATATCTGATGCTTGTATCCTATACCACACCGCTTGGCTTGTCTGTCGCCCCAGTCCCTATTGTCCTACATTGGCTCCCAATCCTGCAAAGCCTAAAACTTAAATTCCTTGTCTTCAAATTCCTACAGTATGGCCCCGTTCCTCCCACATCATGACCTCCTCCGGACCTGGAAATGATACTGAACTCTCCATGCTTTCGGCTTGGTCTGCAGTACTTTTATTCCCCTTCCCCATCGCATTCACTCCACCACTGACAGCAGTGCTTCAGAGATTCCACTCTCTGTCATCCTTTCAGTAAAGTTTAAATTCCTACCCTTTGCACCACTGAAGTGCTTTGCTACTTTTTTTCTAAATTAAAGTCTTCCAGCTTCGATTTGATGGGCTGAATGCCCTAATGACTCTCTGCCTTCATCTAAATGTGATTTATTATTTAAGTGTCTGCTACGCTGGATGCAAGGTTCAGTAGATCATTGAATTTACAATCCTTAGCTCAGTAGTTATCAGCTATTTCTTCTGAAGGTAGAAAATTACTACAACAGGACCTTCTAATCTGGGTGGTCACAAAAAACACGATATTTTCTTGAGGTGTTGCTTGCAAACTGCACCTTACTTTGATACTTTGATGGTGAATCTAGATAAGGAAGTCTAAGGCCTGACTAAAACTGCTGGTTTAGCTTTCTAACCTCATTTTTAAAAAATAGAGCTAATGTAGATCATACCTCAGGAATGATGAGCACAAGCCCTCAAGTGCTCTATTTTTTTATGATAGAAAAGCTCCAACGTTGATGGCTTTTCTCCATTTCCATTTCTGTTATATTGCTGTCTCAGCCATGCCTTCAGTCTTCTAGACCCTAAAATATGGAGTTTCCTCTCTACCCCTCTATCCTCCTTTAAGTTCCTCCTTAAAACCTGCTTCTTTCGCAAGCTTTTGGTCACCAGTCCTAATATCCCCTTATGTGGCTCGGTATCAAATTTTGTTTAATAATGCTTCTGTAAAGTGTGCTGGAACGTTATATAATGTTAAAGATGCTATACAAATGCAAGTTGTTGTTTTCCATGGCTCTGCAGAAAATATGGGCAAACGAAATTAAGCCGGAGTCGCTATCATAGCTTCTTTCTGATAATGGGCGCACGAACATTCCATACCGAGGAACATCTCAGTGGCAAATGAATAGTGTCTCTCGTGCCTGTAAAGAGTTTGGTTTGACCATCAGCATCAGGAAGACAAATATCATAGTCCAGGATGTTGTCATACCACCATCCATCAACATTAACAATGTCATGCTGGAGGTTATTGATAGCTTCACATTTCTAGGCCCTATAATCATCAGCAATCAATCACTGGGTGCTGATATCAACACAGGCATTGCAAAAACTGCAGCTGTTATATCCAAGCTGAGTAAGAGGATGTGGAACAACAGCAAACTGATGAGAATACCAAACTGCGAGTCTACCAAGCCTGTATCCTCAGCATTCTCTTCTGTAGTGGTAAAACTGGACATCATGTGCTAGGCAGGAGGAAAGGCTGAACAGTTTCTACATTCACTGTCTGAGGTATCTCAGCATCTTGTGGCAGGTTAAGGTCAACTCTGAAGCCCTGGATTGAGCGCTGGCTCAGCCACGTTCATCGGATGAGTGACACCCAAAGACCTTCTGAACAGTGAACTGGCCACTGGATCATAGCCTCTTGGGCGTCCATTCCTCTGCAACATGGACCCCTGCAAGTGAGGTATGAAGATGGCGGGCATTGACACTGATAACTGGGATCCAGTTGCAGACGGCCATGATGTCTGGGGGCTGAATGTTTGGAATGGTATTGGAATAGATGAGAGAAATAAAAAGCTCAGCTGGCCTAGAAGAGGGCCCATGGAAAACAGAGGCCAGTGAATCATGCACCTTCTCAGTCCACTGTCTTCCTCTGCAGCAAATGCAACAGAGACTGCCAAAGCAGTGGGGTCTGAGCCTCACCAGACGATGCTTAACACCCCAGCGCAAATCATCTTACGAGACGAAAGGCTGTCACTGTCTGGTGATGGGATCAGAATGTAGGATCCGTGTTAGATTTATTTCATAGCCTGACTGTCAAAAGCTACAAACTAAATTAATAACCATCTTTCCTTCTGAGACCACCATAATTTCATCTTGCAGGGCTCATGCTCTTGAATTGCACGGTTGTTCAAAGGTAAAATGACACATGTATGTGTGCAGAAACTAGATTTCATAATGGCACCACTGAGCAAATAAAATAAGAGAACCTTTTTGAAATGTTTTGCAAAATAGACAAATGTAAGGTACTTTATTCCCTCCCTCCCCACCTCCTAATTCCATCCCTTACTAGTTCTGCTAGTTGTAACAGGATATTTAGAAATCATAATACAGTTAAACAGAGTCAACAGGGTTTTATGAAAGGAAAATGGTGTTCAACAAATTTAGTAGAGCTCTTTGAGGATGTAATGAGCAGAGTGGATAAAGGGGAACCAGTAGATGTCATAGTCTTTACGACACAGAAGGAGGTAATGCAGCTCACCTGTAGAGTCCCATTCCCCTGCTCTATCCCTGTAGCCTTATTTTTATTTCCCTCACGTGCCCGTCCAATTTCCTCTTGAAGTTATTCATCATCTCTGCTTCCATTGCCCTCATAGACAGCGACTTCCAGGTCATTAACCACTCATCGTGTAAAAAAGACTTCCTTACATCCACCCATGTACCCTTGCCCACAGCCTTAATTCTGTGTCCCCTGATCTTTGTACCGTCAACCAATGGGAAAAGATTTTATTTGCCTGCCTTATCTAAACCTATCATAATTTTGTGCACATCTGTCAGATCTCTCCTCAATCTCCTTTGCTCCAAGGAGAACAAACCCAGATTCTCCAACCTAACCTTGTGACTATATCCCCTCACCCCTGGAACTATTCTTGAAAATCTCTGCACCCGTTCAAGGTCCTTCATGTGTAGTGTATTTCGATTCCTAAAATTTGATAAGGTGTCACATAAAACTGTACAATGGTGTTGCGGGGAATACATTAGCATGGATAGAGGATTGGCTAACTAGTGGAAAACAGTGTGTCAAAATAAATGGGTTATTTTCAGGTTGGCAAGCTGTAATTAGTGGAGTGCCGCAGGGATCAGTGCTGTGGTCTCAACTATTTACAATCTATATTGATGACTTGGATGAAGGGACCAAGTGTATTGTAGCCAAATTTGCTAGCAATACAAAGACAGGTGGGAAAGCAAGTTTTGAAGAGGACACGAAGAGCCTGCAAAGGAATGTAGTTAGGTTAAGTGAATAGGCAGAAATGTGGCCGATGGAGTATAATGTCAGCAAATGTGAGGTTGTCTGCTTGTAAGGAAGAATAGAGAAATAAAATATTATTTAAATGGAAAGAAACTGCAGAATAAGGGAAGGTTATGGCATGGTGGTAATGTCCCTGGACTAGTAATCCAGAGGCCCAGGAGAATACAAACATACGGAATAGGAGCAGAAATATGCCATTCAGCCCCTCAGGTCTGCTGCGCCATTCAATAAGACCATGGCTGATCTGTTTGTGTTTCGAATTCCACATTCCCATCTCTTCCCCCCGCCATAACCTTAGATTCTTGTTAGGCAAGGGAATCTATCTACCTCTGCCTTAAAGATATTCAATGACCCCCACCTCCACCGCCTTCTGAGGCAGAGTTCCAAAGTTGCATAACCCTCTGATAGAAAAAATTTCTCCAGATCCTAAAGGGCGACCTCCTAATTTTAAAACATCGCCCCCGAGTTCTGGACTCATTCACAAGAGGAAACATTCTTTCCACATCCACTTTGTCAAGACTGTACAGGATCTTATATACTTCAATCAAGTGACTCTTCTAAATTGGAAACAAGCCCAGTCTGTCTAACCTTTCCTCATAGGACAACCCGCTCATTCCAGCTATCAATCTAGTAAACCTCTGAAACATTTCCAAAGCATTTACATCCTTCCTTAAATAAGGAGAATAAAACTGCGCACAGTATTCGAGATGTGGTCTTGCCAATGGCCTGTATAACTGAAGCATAACATCCTTTTATGTTCAATTCCTCTCATAATAAAGGACAGCGTTCCATTAGCTGCCTTAATGATTTGCTGCACCTGCATACTAACTTGCTGTGACTCATGCATTAGAACACCTGGATCTTTCTGAAGCCGTTCTCCATTTAAGGAATGCTCTGTTTTTTATTCTTCCTGCCAAAGTGAGCAACTTCACATTTTCCCACATTATACTCCATCTGCAGATTTTTGCCCACTCACTCAACCTATCTATATCTCCTTGCAAACTTCTTATGTCCTCTTCACAACATACTTTCCTACCTATCTTTGTGTCAGCTGCAAATTTAGCTGTCATGCCTTCGCTCCCCCCATCTAAGACATTGATATAAATTGTAAAAAGTTGACGCCCCAGCACAGATCCCTTTGGGACTCCACTTGTTACATCCTGCCAATCAGAAAACAACTCATTTATGCATCCTCTGTTTTTTGCCAGCCAGCCAAATTTCTATCCCCCCGATACCATTTAGTTTCCGCAATAACTTTTTTGAAGTGGCACTTTATCAAATGCCTTCTGGAAATCCTGTCTGCAGATTTCCCTTTATCCACTGTGCATGTTACTCCTTCAAAGAACTGCATTAAATTGGGTTAACATGATTCCCCTTTCACAAAACCATGCAGATTCTTTTTGATTACCTTGAGTTTCTCAAGGTATTCAGATGTCAAGCCAGCTGGCCGATTGTTTTCTGTTTTCTGCCTCCTTCCCTTCTTTAATAGATTTGCTACTTTCCAGCCTGATGGAACCTTTCCAGAATCTAGTGAATTTTGGAAAATTAACACCAACCCATCTACAACCTCATCAGCCACCTCTTTCAATGCCCTAGGATGAAGTCCATCAGGACCCGGAGATTTGTCAGCCCCCAGCTCCATCAATATGCTCAGTACTGGTCCCCCAGTGACTGTAATTTCACCAAGTTCCTCTCTCCCTTCCACCTCCTGATTTACAGCTATTACTAGAATCTTTTTTGTACCTACCACAGTGAAAACAAAAACAAAATATTTGTTCATTTCCCCTGCCATTTCCTTATTATCTACTTTTATGTCCCCATTGTCACTGTCTAGAGGACCAACACTCACTTTACTTACTGTTATCCTTTTTAAATACCTGTAGAAACTCTGTGTAAACAAACAAAATTTGACACCAAGTCTCATTGGGGGATGCTGGGACAGATGACTAAAACCTTGGTCAAAGAGGCAGGAGATAAGGTGCATTTTAAATGGGGAGGGAAGCAAGCTCCGTGGTATGTTGATACTATTTAAATGCAAAGCTGATTATCCCAGGGTAACCTCATCACCGTTGAGCAGTAGAATTGTAGCATATAACCACAATCTGTATCCTCATGACCCGGCATATTTCCCATCTTCCATTACCATCAAGCCAGAGGAATCAACCCTGATTCAATGAAGAATGCAGGAGAGAATGTCAGGAACAGCACAAGGCATACCTAAAAGTTGAGGTATTAGCTACAACACCGGTCTACTTGTATGCCAAACAGAGGAAGCAGCATGTAATAGATGGAACTAAGCTGGTACAGAGGGATGTGGATACCCTCATATCTGAAACAAAAAGTTACCATGCAGGTACAGCAGGTAATTAGGAAGGCAAATGTAATGTTAATTTTTATTGCAAGGTGGGGTGGAGTATAAAGGTAAGGAGCTGTTGCTACAACCGTACAGGACGGTAGTGAGACCACACCTAGAGTACGGTATATAGTTGAGTCTTCTAATTTACATGCATTGGAGGCAATTCAATAGTTGTTGCAATTGCTTCAGATGCCCTTGTTCTTGCACAAGGTCATAATCCTTGCATCATGCATACCCTGGAGTACTGCCCGCTCCTTCCAGCAGTGACAGAGAAGTTTGTGCAGATGCTGCAGGAGTGCCGGTTTCCCTTGCTTGATGAGCTCAGGTGATTTAGCAACAGCACCTGGGATTTGGCCCATGTCAAATGAGTCAGTAGCTTTGCTGAGCTCCTCCACTGTGGGGTCGATATCCAGCTCTCCCATGACAGGCCAGTTTGCTATGGTGTGTAGCACCTTCTTGATGACAGTATTCTCCCTAGAGTACATCTCAAGGCTGTGTTCCATCTCTCCAGTTGTTTATTGCAGTCAGTGAGGAGCTCCCTGACTTTGTTTCCAATGGGGCTGTTTTCTTCCTAATGGGCCAGTTGCCTATTTGATTCCATCATACATGCCCCTGATATTCCCTGTGTTGAAGGACATATAGATATTCAAGCAAAGTTGAAACTAGTAGCCATTGGTGCAGCACCTGGTACTCTGTTAGACTTCAACAGTTCTTTGTGCATTCAGAGTCTTCTCATTTGGATCTCTCTTTCAATTACTGAGAATGGATCGCTTGGCTTCAATGACAGGTTCCATCACAGTGATATTAGCCTCAAACCAGCCAGACTTTTTCCACCTTTGCTTCCAACATGTTGAGAGTGTATTGTAGATGGTGTCTCAAAGTACGTTCCACTTTGCTTCTGCACAGTGTGGGAATGCTGGAGAGCGCCTGTTTCAATCGAATTGATTGAATTGTTGTTTTTATCTGGATTGTTTTTATCTGGGTAGGCAGTATAGCTGACATTGATATGAGGGTAACCTTTCTGCTTTGAATGAAAATACTTTAGGAATTGCACCCTAACCCTGGTGCACACCAGGAAGTGATTTGCATCACAGTCAGCTCTGTGGTAGCTGGGAATGTTGAGAGTCATGTCTGGTGATGATCAGATGCAGCTGGTGTCAATGTCCTGATCGCCCTGCTGAGTATCATGGGAAAAACATTTACCCATGTTGCCCTTGTCAGACTGCAGATCTTGGCTGGATGCATCTATCCCGAATTCCATTGTGGTTTCAGAACTGAAACCAAGCTGAGTAAGAGATTGTGGAACAACAACCTGAATTGGAACCCCCAAACTGCGAATCTACCAAGCCTGCGCCCTCAGCACAGTGCTCTCCAGTAGTGAGACCTGGACAATGTATGTTAGGCAGGAGAATAGGCTGAGCAGTTTCCGCCTTCACACTGTCAGACGTATCTCTTGGCAGGTCGGAGATGCTGGAGTGAGCTAATTCCATCAGCATGCACTCATTGCTAAGCCAACAACCAGCGCAAGAAGAGAGAAAAATGACGGGACATGATTATGTGGCAGAGGAACATATTGGGAAAATTAAAAGGAAAGTTGTGTTACTGTTTGGGGACAGTTGGCAGTTGGGAGGAAGGGAATGAACTCGGCTGAGTGATGTAATATGATGAGGTGGAATTGGCAGCCCCTTTAGGGGCTGATCATCCAGCTCTGCAGAGAGCAGTCTGGAATCAACTGTTTGCTACCTTCAAAGCAGAGGAGGCTTATTGAGGGGGTTTTCCATTTGACTCAGCAGTTATTGCCTCATTGCGATAGAATGTAACTGGCAGCTATGGTGGGACATGGACTTTAGTGGATAAGCTGCCTGATTTACTGTTCGAAAAGAAAAATATCTGCATGTATGACGGGCAACTGATTCACTACTGCCCCTGTTCCGCCATTGTTGAAAGTGGAAATCTAACTTAATGTTGTCCTCACATGGGCTTCCAATAATACATTGAAATGTTAGGCTCACATGGCAATTAGCAGGTCTATTTTTTTTTTAATGGCTGATGGTATATTTTATTGTATTTAAATGCAATGGAAATTGCTTCTTGTACAATTTCATTTAGACTGAGGAAGATTCCAGTGCCCTCGTTTACTTATCTTGCAGCTGAACTACTAATTTGTTTAAATACCACCCACGTAGAGTGGAAATCTCAGTGATGCTCTTCCATTACGTAGCATCCTAAGGTGCACTGGAATGTGACTAATTATGAGCAATCTTTATTGTCAAAAAAAAGCAAGAATCTGTGTTGGCGGAGAATCAAGTTTTGGGCAAAGTGATTGGTGACCTGTCCTATTAATATGATGAGGCATTTTACAAGGTTTGCATAATGTTTTAACTCTGCAGTTCCTATTTCTGCAGTGATAGAGCTCAGTTAAGCCACATAGACAGATATGACATTGTGACTTCCAACACCAGGGTAGGGTGGAGGGCACCTACACATTTGGGTGAAAGGCAGATGAAAGGGCTTCTCCATGTTCTGGTTGATGAGATCAGATCTACTGTGGCAATTCCAGTACAACGCTTAGAATCTCAGAAGTAAATCTGCTAAAGAACAAAGACAGCTGTCAAGATTACTAAAATGAGGAGCTTCCGTAGCCTCTTTTAAACTTGTGGCTTTTTGCCACGGAGCTGGCCTTGGATTTCTAGGACACAGGATTTAAAAGTTGTTCCATACTTGGGCATTTTGATCATTTTAAAAACAAGTTCCTAACTGTCATCATTGTTGTTTGTGGCATCTTGCTGTGCACTGATTTAACTCTTCGAGATTCCTGTCCCTCAGACCAACCACACACAATTGGAGTCATGTTAACCTGCCTTATATGGAGTTCAAATGTTCACAAGTGCCCTGAAGTGACTTGTTGCTTTTTGCCTTTACCTCTTCCCTTTTCACACTCCTTTCCGCTTTTATCCTCCGACCTTTCTCTCTTTCACATTTTCTCTATTCATTTCACTTTCCTCTGCCTTCCACATTTCTGCCCCTTTCTGCTCCCCTGTCACTTCCCCTCTTCTTTCCTCACCTTCATCTCCTTTCCTGACTTTCTGGCCCACATTCTTCAGGCTCTCTACCCTGCCCTGCCCCTCGTCCGCCCTGCCCCTCGTCCACCCCGTGTCCGGTCCACCAACCCCCCACTCCGCGCGTCCTCTCCGCCTCGTCCCTCGTCCTCCCCACCTCGCCCCCTCGTCCTCCCCACCTCACCCCCTCGTCCTCCCCACCTCACCCCCTCGTCCTCCCGATCTCCCCACCTCACCCCCTCGTCCTCCCGATCTCTCTCTCACTCACTCACACGCACATTTACAGCACAGAATGAGGCCATTGAGTCCATGCTGGCTCAACGCGGAGTCACACTTACCCACTTCGTCCCTGCAGACCTGTCAAGTCTCCATTCATTACCACTCACTGCTTAAAAAAAGTTATTCCTTACATTTCCCCTGCATCCCTTGCCCAAAATCTTAAATTTGTCCCCTCTGGTCTTTGCACAATCAGCTAATTGGAAGAATTTGTCCTTGCCTACCTCATGTAAACATGTTATCATCTTATGCATCTTTATCAAATCTCCCCTCAATCTCCTTTGCTCCAAGGAGAATGACCCAACCCTTCCAACCTAACCCCTTGTACCTAAAGCCCACCCCCACTCCCTGGAATCATTCTGATATATCTCCTCTGCACCCTCTCGAAGACCTTCATATCTTCGCTAAACTTTCTAATAACGCATGGGAACACCACCACCCCTAGGTTCCCACACTATCCTGACTTGGAACTATTAATCGCTGTTCCTTCACTGCCACTGGAACTCCCTTCTTAGATGTAACTACACCACAAGGGCTATAGAAGTTCAAGGCAGCTCACCACCACCCTCTCAAGGGCAATTAGGAATGGGCAAAAAAACATTGGCCTTGCAGCGATTCTCAGGTCCCATGAATTAATCAAAAAAAAACAAACACCAGAGAAAAAAGTCTTCAACCTTCTGCCTTTGTTTCCCTATTGTACTGTTTAGCATCAAAGGCTGAAGGAATACTATAACAGGAGCCTTAGGCACCTGTTATTTGAGATATAATGTTCCTACTGACTAATCTAGGTTCAATGTTAACTACGTCAGGTAACATGATTTACATCATGCTGATTGGCTTCCCAAGGTCAGATAAAGCAAAAGGCTCATCAAAACAAACAGATTATATCCTTGCTAAGAGCAGGAAATTCTGGAGGTCAGCAGTGATGAATGCCGACAAAAGAAGAAAAAGGAGAGATAAAGGGTTAGGAGGGAGAGAGAGATAGATAGAGAAAGGCAGTGAGAGAGAGCAAGAGAAAATGGTGAAGGGAGAGAGGGGAAGGGGGTGGGGTCAGGAGAGAGAGAAAGGGGAAGGGGCGGAGGGGAGAGAGAGAGGGGAAGGGGCGAGGTCAAGAAAGAGAGAAAGGGGAAGTGGGAGGGGTCAAGATAGAGAGAGGGGGAAGGGGGCGAGGTCAGGAGAGAGAGAAAGGGGAAGGAGGCAGGGTTGAAAGAGAGAGAGAGAAAGAGGAAGGGGGCGAGGTCGAGAGAAAGGGGAAGGGACAGGGTCGATTATTAATTATCTATCTTTAAAGACACTGACAATATTGTTCTTGCCTGCACTGCGGCTGCAGGTCCAGCTTGAGGAGATAGCACAGTTCTGTGACCACCTCCTTGGTGAAGTGTAGCCACTGCAGATGCTGCTACTGGCTGAGGTGCAGATAAGAGAAGTACTATTTGAAAACCCTAGGTGGGTACGACCTCCAGCTGACAGCAGTCCTCCTCAACCCTCTGCAAACAGCTTCACTTCCTTGCTGCTTGTGCTGGGGTGGGGGCTGTTATCCTTCACGCAGCTGAATGTATGTTAAGCTGTGCATTTTTCAGAGAGGATATTAACAGGACCAGCAAAACCGAAAATCGGAGGTGTCAAATCAGTTGGGCGCTGACTGCCTTGTGGATATGCCCACTTCATGTGCTTCTGGTGCACACATGGGATGCCTGCACTATTTGCACACCATTTCTAGTGATTGACTGTCTACCAATATTTATTACAAGCCCATCGACTCCCGCAGCTACCTCGCCTACAGTTCCTCCCACCCTGCTTCCTGAAAGGACTCCGTTCCATTCTCCTAGCTTCTCCATCTCTGTCGCACCTGTTCTGATGATGCTGCTTTCCACACTGGCACTTCTGACATGTCTTCCTTTTTCCTCAGCCAAGGATTCTCCCCACTGTGGTTGACAGGGCTCTAAACTGTGTCCAACCCATTTCCCTCACCCTTTCCCCTGCCCCCCCAGAACCACAAGAGGGTTCCCCTTGTCTTAATTTTCCACCCCACCAGTCTCAGTATCCAAGAGATCATCCCCGCCATTTCCGCCAACTCCAGAATGATGCCATCGCCAAACCCATCTTCCCTTCACCTCCCCTCCCTCTCAGCATTCCAAAGGAACCGTTCCCTCTGTGACACCCTGGGCCACTTCTCTATCACCCAACACCTCATCCTCTTCCTGTTGCATTTTCCCATGCAATTGCAGGAGCTGTAACAGCTGCCCCTTTACCTTCTTCCTCCTCATTGTTCAAGGCCCCAAACACTCCTTACAGGTGAAGCAGCAATTTACTTGCACTTCTTTCAATTTAGCCTACTGCACTCACTGCTCACAATGCGGTCTCCTCTACATTGTGGAGACTAAATGCAGACTGTGTGACCATTTTGTGGAACACCTTTGCTCAGTCAACAAGTATGACCCCAACCTTGCCATTGTTGCTTGCTATTTCAATTCATTATCTTTCTCTCATGCTCACATTTCTGTCCTCAGCCTGCTACAATGTTCCAGTGAAGCCCACTGCAAGCTGGAGGAACTGCAGCTCATTTTCCAGTTAGGCACTTTACAGCCTTCAGGACTCAACATTGAGTTCAACAACTTACCACCATGAACTCTTCCCTCCATTTTGATTTTTTAAATTTCCCTCCCCTTCCTCCTCCCCCTCCATCCCAGTTTGCCAGTCCATATCTTGTTCTCATGTTTTTGCTTTCAGACAGTGCTGACCATTTTCCTGCTATGAGCACATTCTGCTATTTTGCTTTCAGACAGCGCTGACCTTTATTCTGCTATTAGCACCTGCTTTAGTCTTTAATACTATTACTACTCCCTTTGCTTTATGTTCCATAACATCTTTGTCATTTAAGCGCTCCTGTCCTCCAATATATCCCTGACCCCCTATTTTGTTCCACCTGCCCCTCTTCACTTTTTCAACAGCATAAAATCCATCACATTTCTACCTCTCTCCAGCTCCAAAGAAGAGTCATATTGGACTCGAAACTCTGTTAACTCTGTTTCTCTTTCGACAGATGGGCAGACCTGCTGATATTTTCCAGCATTTTGTGTTTTTAGATCAAGAAGACTGCTTACCTTCACCTTCTCAAGGGCACTTGGGAATGAGCAACAAGTGCTGGCCTTGCTAGTGACGCATGCACCAATGAATGAAGAAAAAAATTCTGGATGTGGCAATTTTGACTTTACCTTGCAGAAATGTTTTCTTAAAAATTGCAGTTATCATAAAGGGAAGAGTTTTTTTTAAATTCATTTGTAAGATGTGAATAAGGCCACCATTTGCTGCCCATCCCTAATTGCCCTTGAGAAGATGGTGGTGAGCTGCTTTCTTGTACTGTTGCAGTCCATGTAGTCTAGGTACACCCACAGTGCTGTTAGGAAGGAGTTCCCAAGTCAGGATGGTGTGTGACTTGGAAGGCAACATGCAGGTGTGTCGTTCCCATGTGACTGCTGTTCTAGTTCTTCTAAGTGTTAAGGTTGCGGCTTTGGAAGGTGCTGTCGAAGGAGCCTTGATGAGATACTGCGGTACATCTTGCAGATTGTACACAATGTGCGACTGTGTTGGAAGGAATGAATATTGAAGGTGGTGAATGGGGTGCCAATCAAGCAGGCTGCATTATGGTAGCTCCTGAATAGTGTGGAGCTTCTTGAGTGTTGTTGGTGTCAGGATTAATATGTTTCGTTTTACAAAGTGTAATATCTGAGCAAGCAGAAATGATGTGTCTTCTGGATTAGATGTTTTAATTCAGTCTCCTGAATGCAGCAGTAATTTTGGATCCTAATTCAAAGATGTTTTATCGCATAATGTAGCAATTCCATTGTAAAAGAGGTTTAGCTACATTAGAGTGATGCTGTTCCATCCTTTTCCTCAAATTAATATTTTTACTTGGCACTTGTTTTTTTATAGATTGTTAGACAGAACAATGCATCATTAAACACAATGGATGGGCAAGTACCTGAAGATGTTGACTTGCAAACCATGCGGTAAGTTTAAATTTGGGCTTTACTCTTTTTTAAAAAAAAATTTCAGATGTTGGTGTCTGCCATAACTCTGTTAGTAGCACTTTCACATCTGAGTCAGAAGGTTTTGGGTTCAAGTCCATTCCAGATATTGATGCACGTGATCTAGGCTAACACTCCAGTGCAGGCATCATGTAGTGCTGCACTGTTGAGGTAGCCTTTCAAATGAGATGTTAAACCAGGGCCCTGTTTGCCCCATCAAGTGGATGTAAGAGATCCAGCTTTTTTTTTCAAAATATTGAAGGGGAGTTCTCCCTGGTGTTCCAGACTACAACTATCCCTCAACCAACATCACTAAAACAGCTCATCTGGTCATCACAAGTTACTCTTTTGGGCCCTTGTTATACACAAATTGGCTGTGGCATTTCTGACAACAGTGACTACAATTCAGAAGTGTTGTATAGTGCACAGGAATAGCTTGAGGTTGTAACCTGGGCAATATAAATGCAAGCCTTTCTTTAATTTGCAAAACTTCCAACAAATGTGCTGTGTCCACGTGGTTCACAAAATGTATCACGAGCAAGAGGAATGATGTATGGTCTGCAGCTGATTCTAAGCATCACATGTGAAGGAGAACATTCAGCCCACCTAACTCATTCTGCCATTGAAACCTGCACAACACCCATTTGTTGACCCATTCAAGAGCTCCACCATACAACCTAGAAAATAATTCTGGACATCAGTTGCTCTTGATTAATGAACTGCATGCTGATATCAATCCTGAACTTACTTGTCATCAGTTTAAAAACTGAAATAAAAGGTGATCTTTAAATCAAAAGGGCACAAGACAACACATTTGTACCATTTTACACTTCCCTCCTTGTTTGAGGTCCTCCTCTAAACACGTCTGAGATTTGATCAGTTGAGTGATTTGCTGAAACGGTGTGGCTCAGTTTGCTGAAGTGGTTTGACAGGGGAGGATGGAGGTGATTTTCTGTCAGATTACTCAGAGGAAGAAGTTCCTGGTATGATTCAACCATAGCGGTCTGATCTGCAAGTATCGGAAAGTGATGTAGAATAAGTGATGGAATTAAAAAGAACAGGAAATAATAGTCAGTAAATTATGAATTGAATGAAAGGTAAAAGATTTTTGAAAAGAAAACACTCTAAATCAGATGCAGGTTATACCTAAGGCCTGCATTATTTTCATCTTTCAGTTTCAAATTATGTTGTGAATCATTGCATTTATTATTAATATTGCACAGCACAATTTCACCCCTAATTTACTAATTGTAATGGTTTTTAAAAAAAATAATTTAAAAATATAGAGTATTTTACCTCAGGATATGTTTTTTAGGATGAAAATATACACGTTAGAAGCATACATAAATGTGACCAGTTTAATTCAACAGCATCCTTTCTTTTACAAATTTCAATTTTGAAAAGGGACCTGCACAGTGTGTTTGGAGTGCCATACACATAATTTCTACCTATTGACCTACACCCATTCAGATTATTTTGCGTTATCTATAAAAAACTTTACCTGGATTTTCCCATTTAAGATGCAAGGTTTACTTATTTTCCCTTAGTCATTTGTCGAATATGACATACAGTCATATGGTCCGTGGATGCAAGACACAAAACTGCATCTTAATTAATAGAAAGCAGGCACCCAAGTGTTTAACATAGAATTTTCCAAATTCAGAATTCCTGACTTGGATGCTTCACGTAATCCCTGGGCCAATGTTTTTCCATTCTCTCACTCAATTCTGCACACCACCCAATGCTAATTGGGATAGCTGAACATTCTGGCCTGCCTCCATATTGGTTGAACCGCTCAGGTGGTTGGAACCTTTCCCTTTTGACCCCGCGCTTGATAAACCGAAAGTTGCTATGGGCAACCTGCAAACCAAGAAAGTCGGTTTTCAACTATCTTTGGTGGCCTGATCTCACTCTCACTCACTTCCCCCACTACCACCACCGCCAGCGTGAGAAGACACAGGGACTTGAAATTGTATTTTTAGAACTTAGCCAGTTAGTTGTTTCAAAACTAGGAATTCCTTCACACCCACCTCACCACCCTGTCAAATAGAAATTTATTCTAACAATCAAATAATGTACATGAATAAATTGTTGCTCATCCTCTGTGTAATTTGCATTCTACTCTCATAATTGCCTTACAGCCAAGCTCATATCAACATTATTGCTGGTGCCTGTATGGCAATGGGCCTTCGATTTGCAGGTTCTTCTAATGCAGCAGCTTTCAATTGTTTGGTAGGTAATGTCATCAAACTCCGTGCTGTTTTTCTAAAGAAACTTGCTTTGGGGGAGCTTACTTCACGAGCCGTTTGTCACTTTGCAGTTGTTGTTGACTGATGTTTCCAAATAATATGCCAGAAAGTGTCTCTGTGTAACACTGGTAACTATCGTTTTTATTGTTTAGTTCAAATATGTGAAAATGTTCCTGGAATCTGTGTCCTCACCTGTGGCAGCGCTGGTAAGTTCCATTTGTTCTCTCCTTACATTTTATGATCAATTCATAGTTGTTAGGTTAAATTGTTCATAGTGTATAATTTTGTGCTTTTTGAGGTAAGAGATGTTTTATCAAGCATGTCCAGTTCGGGTAGAATTATTTTTCTGGCGGTCCGTGTCTATTAAATTGGCCAAACTTACTTGACAAAAGTTTCTTGCAACCGGAGAGGACTTCTTACCCCATTGATCTAGACTGATCTTGAGGTGAAGGACCTAAAGTTCCTACTTTTGAGGATGCATTCACATTAAGATAACATATAAAACTGCAAAGCGCAGGTCAAGTGAATTGTAAAGAACATTTCAAAAATTAGTGTCCTTGATCGCTGCTTCGTTTGATTTTCTTTAATCGTGGCCTATAATGGAATTCTATTTGGAATTGGAGCACTCGAGCCTGCTGCAGCTCCCTGTTACAGTATAATTTGATAGTGAGTGCACCCCCCGCCACCCCCTTTACAAGCAGCTGAGCTGTCAATCTCACTTTGCTGATTGAAGGCCTCCTTCCTGTCAGCACTGCCAACATTGGCTGTGAACTGGAAACAGCTCACCTTAGCCAGTGACTCTGCTGCAGTCGTGCATGCACTGGAAAGATCAGCACAGACAACGGAGGAAGCTTCCTGATGGTTCAGGGAAGTTACCTGAGCAGCTGTGCCATGCAAACTGAATGTCCCTGGCTTCCATTGTCAGTCTCTGCTCGGTTGTGGGTCCCGGGTGGGGCAGAGTACCATAGGGGCATTGCAGTTGTACTCTGTTCATGGGGGAGGGGGGGGGGAGAAATGGATTTGACTCCTGATCACTGTCCAGCAACATTTCCTGGAAGTGTGCGTATGCCGACATTAGGTGGCAATAGGATCAAACTACACTGTGAAACCCTCCGCAAATAAATTACCTCCCAACCCTTAGCAGTGGAGCTTAGACTTAAACAATGGTCAGTTGGCCGAGAAACCAGAGGGTGACCAGTGCATATGGAACTATATGCCAGTGAAGAGATGCCTACAGGAGGGCAAAAGAAATACTGATAAGAACGTGACTTTTGCAGGAGAAGTGAAATAAAAAGACGTACCTTGACCAAAGATGATGCTGCTGGAAATAATGTGATGTGCATAAACGTAGAAAATAGGAGTAGTTCCTTTGACACTTCAAGCCTGCTCCCCCATTCAGTATGATCATGGCTGATCCTCTATATCAATGCCATACTCCTGGGCTCGCCCCATACCCCTTGACGCCTTTAGAGTTCAGAAACCTATCTATAAGTTATAACGCATTGTGTATTTTGTAGTGCAAAGGTTGTTAAACTTATCGACATAACCTGATAATTCTTACCATTAAAGACTTCAAATCATAGAATCTCATAGCACAGAAGGAGTCCATTCGGCCCATGGTGTCTGTGTCAACTCTTCGGTAGAGCTATTCAATTAATCCCACTACCCGACCCCACCTCTTCCGCATAGCCCCGTAAATGTTTTCCTCTTCAAGTTTTTCCCTTTCAGGCAGTGCATTCCAGATCATAACTCACTGGGTGAAAAGAATTCTCCAAATCTCCCCTCTGGTTCTTTTGGCAGTTACCTTTAACATGTGTCCCCTGGTTACTGACCATCCTGTCAGTAGAAATGCTTTCTCCCTATATATTTTATCGACACCCATCGTAACTTGGAACTCCTCTGTTAAATCCTCCCTGAACCTTATCTGTTGTAAGAAGAACAACCCAGGCTTCTCTAGTCTCTCCAGATAGCTGAAATCCCCCTTCCCTTTTACCATTCTAGTAAATCTCCTCTGCACCCTTTTCTAAGCCTTGACGTCTTCCTAAAGTGTGGCGCCTAGAATTGAACACACTATTCTTGCTGAGGCCTTGACCAGTATTTTATAAAGTTTAGCGTAACCTCCTTTTGTATAAAAGTTTAGCATAACTTCCTTTCATGCTAACAAAAAAAAATAGAAAATACCTGTATTTTGGTCCAGTGGGTTTAGTCATGAGCACCATTATGAAACGCCTGGTTTTCAAAGTGACTGGTGTATATACAGCATGGTTATTTCCCTTTGTTCAACGGTTGGAAGTGCATTTTTCACAAAATTCAGGCGGTGGGGGGTGATGGGTTTGCCAGTGATTGATGCACTCCACTCAGGATCTCTGGGTAAGGACTGAGGCGTGGAGAAGTTTTTTCATGCAGAGATTTTTACTGTGGATGTTCCGTCATTGAGTATTTTCAAGGCTGAGCTCAATGGATTTTTTTGGACACTAAGGGCATCGAGGGATATGGGAATAAGATGGGAAAGTGGAAATGATGTAAAAATTCAGCCATGAATGGTGGATCAGGATCAATTGACCATGTGGCCCACTGCTCCTATTAATTATGTTCTTATGAAATTATTATCATAGTCAATATGGTCAGGTGGACTAAAGCAACCTGAAAGATATTATTGCAGGAGCTCACCTTGCTCACTTATAAGTTGCAAGCAGTTGATGCAAAGGCCCTGTTAAGAGGGACCAGGGAATAGGCTGCCCGCCTAAAAACCTTAGCAATGTTCCCTTTAAAAGTGGTCGCGCAGGGAACAAACAGGTCACTTGCAAGCCGTGGTCCCTTTCAGAGGCGTGCTTGCAAGGCCGCGTGATAATCTTAAAGGGACTACACAGCACAAGAAGCCGGCTGCCCATAGCGAAGAGAAGTTAGAGGGAACATTGAATCTCAGTCAAGGAAATGTGTTTCTTCTCCGCAAGAAGAATAAAAGAAAATGACAAACGGGTGGGGTGGGGGTGGTAAAGGAGCAAGCCAGTTAACTTTCTCATTAATTTCACAGGCTGGCCACCACAACCTGGAAACCTGCTTGAGCGTGGTTCTACTTTCCCTTGCCTTAGTGATGGCAGGCACTGGGAACCTGAAAGTCCTCCAGCTGTGTCGATTCATGCATAAAAGAACTGGAGGAGAGATGAATTATGGCTTTCACATGGCAGCTCATATGGCTCTTGGTCTCTTGTTCTTGGGAGGGGGAAGGTAACTTAGAACTATTTCACTTACAAAGTAAATTAACAAGATGTGATGGGGGATTGAAATCTTCCAATTTCAATCACCCACTGTAGATATTGTGTGCTTTCCAGGTCTCTCATGACACAGCCAGATTTAGAGCAAAACTCAAAAACAAAATACTGCAGATGCTGGGCATCTGAAATAAATACAGAAAATGTTGAAAAGGCTCAGCAGGTCAGGCAGCATCTGTGGAGAGAGAAACAGTTCACGTTCAGGCCAATGACCTTTCAACAGAACTCTCAAACACACTCTGATCCACACCCAACAATGTGCTTCAGCCTCAACCTCAGAGGAGTGCCTCCCCCATTGCACCAGTAAGGCATTTCTCACAGCAGCCATCTTGTGGCCTACCTAGGTAAGATTACCAATTAGTGCCAAACTGCAGAGTTTTGCTCTGTAGGCCCGTGCCCACTAGGAACTGGAAGGACGCTTATTTCGCAGAGCTTTGGAAAACTTGCACGCTCTAGGTCTGACCTAGATTTTGAGCTTGGATCCCAGAGATGAAAGGCCGTCATTTAAAATAAATATTTTAAAATTTTTATGAGCAACCCAGTCTTGATCACCAAAGTGAACAGTGTCGCTCGTGTTGGGAATTCACAATATGTCAGCTTGAGAAAATACAGGTGAACATTTTGGGTGTACAACCTTTCTAAGAAGACAAAACACCAATCTGTTCTTTATCTTTCCCTGTGCTGACAGACCTGCCTGTGTATCGCCTCCAGCTTTTCTGTTCTCCCTCTTGCTCCCAATGCTGTGAGCCCTGCTAGTAAGTGCATCTGCAGGTGTTGGGTACGGACAGCCTCTTGGCTCAACTGTAATGCTGTTCACAATCGAATAGTCAACCATTATTCACTGCAGAGAATGGCCATTTGGGCAAGATAGTAGAATGCACCCATGGCAAGCTGCCATGATATGAATTGCTGTCTTCCAGGAAAGGAAGCATAAAAAATTGGAGAAAGGAAGAAAGCAAGTTACAATAAAATTGCAGAACTATTTTGAATTGCTGTCAGTAGATGGTTATGTTTGATAGGTACAGTGTATTTATTATTCTACTTTTTCCACACAGCACAATTGTAATTTAAATAGTGTAGATCAGTACTGATTGTTAAATATGAAGGATTCATTACTGTGTACACATGAGGCATACAGTGCCTTAAATATGCATTTTATTTCCTTCACTTTTCACTGCCCACCCTAATCTACCCACCACACTTGCTCCACCTCCATGCTAATTTAGCTCATCCAATTGCCCCACTCAGCCATCCACACAACCTACCCTTCTCCTGTCTCTATCTCACCCACCTAATTGCCCTGTCAGCACCCAAGCACTCTCCCAGAACACACTCACCTCATTTGGCTCAATCACTCCTGAGTAACCCACTAGCTTGCCTCCACCTAATCACCCAACCTCACTCATCCATGACACCCAACTTGCCCATCACATGCATCTCCCACATCCTGTACCACTTAATTTCTGCTCCAGCCCACGGCACTTAATCAGCTGCCCTCCTCAACAGTCCAGTCATTCACCCCCTAGCCTGCTGGCCCTCGTTCTTTTTGCTGCTTCTCACTCACCGCACCCATCTTGTGCACATTACCTACTCACCCCACCTCGCTTACCGCAGCCGCCTCCTCTTACCACACCTCACTCGGTGGTTCACCTTTCCAATGGACTTCGCAAAATACACTGGAATGGAGATGATCGGGTGAAAGCTCTGTGCAGCCACAACTATGATGTAAAACCCTGCCCACGTGCTTTACTGTGTGATTGATATTGGTATAATTTGTGGGTTCTGCTCGCCTGCTTTTAACAGTCAGTTTGTAAAGGGATGAGTCGTCTTACAACTGTTTTCATTTGTGTTTTCAATTGTCCCTTTAAATCTCCATTACAGATACTCATTGTGCACGTCTAATTCTGCAATCGCAGCTCTTCTTTGTGCACTTTATCCTCGCTTCCCAGCTCACAGCACTGACAATAGGTAGGTGTGTACTTATGTATATTGGAGCTTACCAGTATCACTTTGTAGTCCTGATTTTTTTTTTTACAATGAGCCCCATAGATTTTATCCAGAAGTTCCCTAACTCTTGGAAGGGCTAATCCCATTGCTGTCTAGACATGGTGGGTTTTCACCATTGTTCTACCCCATCCCTTTTGATTGTGAACAATCTGTCTTCAGCAGGGGCATCAGCTTCATCCCTCTAAGACCACACCTTGACTAATTCCAAACCTGATGTGATGTCGAGTTCCTTTAGCCGTGCCTTTTTTGCCTGGAGTCTCGCTTAACTCTGACCCTTTTATTCTTGTCTCCGGAATCTCCACCTCCCTCAGGCCTCTTGCACTTTCATCGAGAACTGTGGCCATCTGAGTTTCTCCACTCCCCTGACTCCAATCTGTCATGCCCTTGGGCTCATAGCTGTCTGTTCCCTCAACTCCAATCCTCCTGACTGAGGTGATGCTACTGTTCTCTGGCGGAAAGAACTCTACCTGGCTGAGGTCAAACACAAATTAATTGACTCTTCTTCCTATATTTCTCTGGGCCATGGTGCTCCTACCACATAACAAACCTTTAATTCCTAGAGTGTCTCTGATCTTCCCTGCACTTTCTCTAATTTCATTCCAACTTCATACAACCCATTTCTCTGCCCTTGCCAAGACATTGCAAACAGGTTTGTCTATGCTAACTCATTGTTTCAGCATACATTTGTCCCATTGAAAAAGTCTTATCTTATCTAATTCCATTCTCCCCTTGGTACTTTCCTATGTAAACATAGCAGGAAAAGGGAGGGCTGATAGAGGTATTCAAAATTGTGCGGGGTTTCGACAGACCAAGTACAAAAAAAACTATTTCCTCTGGCAAGTGAGATGGTAACTGGAGCACATAGGTTTAAAATAATTGGCAGAAGTAGATAGAAAATGTGGAGAAAATGTTCACAGAGTTGTGAAGATCTCTACTGCATTGTGAAAGCAAATTCCTTTGGAACTTTCCTACACTTGAAGAGGACTAATTTTCAGGGTTATGGGTAAAAAGCTGCAGTATGGAACTAACTTGGACGGCTTTTTCAAAGGGCCAAATAAACCATCTCATGCTGTAAGATTTAATGATATGATTCTATATAACTTCTATTCATTTGCATCTTCCCACACCACTTCCGTGTGAGGCAGCAAGTTACATTTACTGTACTTACTCTTCATAGTGTAGACTCCACAAAGTTGTGGAGATCAAATATAGATTGGCTGGTGACTTAGCCAAACTTTTTTTTTCCTATTTGCCAAGTGCAATCATGATCTACTTGTGACTTTATATTTCAGCCCCTCCACCCTTTTGCCTATCACTCTGACCTTTCTGTTTTCGGTTTCCTACACTGTTTCAGTCAGACTTGAAGGAAATATATGGAAGAGTATCCCCTTTCCCTTGAGCACACTGTAGACCTCTGGTCTGAACACTGACTAACCAACTTTAGTTACCTCCCCAATTTCCTTGCCCATTACTTCCATCTGCTTTCTTTTTCATGCCTCACCATGTTGGAGTGTTTATGTAAGTGTTTTTGTGGCACACAGAATAGAAAGAAAAAGCACAAGTGACATTGAGAGATTTTACCCTGGGCCTCCAAAGGAATGGCTTAAAATCAGCAATATTCGTGGATACCTTACCTGCTATAGTGGTGCATAGCCTGACAGACCAAGAGGGCTAGTGGGAAAAGTACAAGGATTTATATCCTCCAATGACCTTACATCAGTCAAGATAGAAACTCTCAGAAGAACAGGATATTCTCCCTTAGCGATTATTTTTTGACCTCTAACTGACCTTGGTTGTTAAGAACTGAAGGCTCGATTGCTTATTGAAAGGACAGTTTCATTGCATGCCAGACAGCAGTAATGCGGGGGAGCATAATGCACAAGAGAAAAACTTGAGAATGTAATTGTTGGCCAAGGCCTTGGAGACCTTGAGGGCTGAGTCATTGCATTTTTTTCCTTTTTCATCCAGATATCACCTACAGGCACTGAGGCACTTGTATGTTCTTGCTGCTGAGCCACGTCTCCTAGTGCCAGTTGATGTGGATACAAACACTCCATGTTATGCCCTCATCAAGGTTACCTATAAGGTATGTGAGCTAGAGTTGACTGTTTATAATTAAAGCAGAACTGAACAACTGGGTGTGACCTTTTTCATTCCAGCATCTTGTATATCATGCACAAGCAAACTAATTCATCAAAGGAAGCAAATTATGAGGGACATCATTACTCAAGAGGTTTTACAGCTCATGATTGTTGGGAGCTCAACCATTTGACCATCTTACCTGAGAATGATAACCAGCAACTTGCCAGGCTTGTTACTGGTTGTACACCTCACCTGTAAGGAATAGCTGCACCACTGTCTCCCCACATTGCCCTTGTCTATCTTGTATTGAATATATCAAGCTAAGAAATGCGGCTAAGCCAAGTAGGATGTTGCCAAGCACGCATGGCCAATCAATGCCAAGGAAGTGCCAGCCATTGTACTGGACTGAGGATTGAATGATTTCAGTTATGTTGCCAAAAACTTAACATTGTCAGATGGCACAAATACCAAAGGAACGTTTCCCCCGTCACACCAGCCCCCCCACCCTTTCCCGCTCCAAAAAAAACCCCTTCCCCAGCAAAGAAGGTAACTCTGGACCTGGTAACACAGGATTCTCCACAGAAATGGATTCTTGAGCAGTGATGAGTCACACACTACTGCTGAAATCATATCTGTGCTGGTTAACATCTATATCCTTCAAGCTATATCCGCTTGGGGACAATTAAAATGAAATGCATCTATATCTCTGAGGAGTATTAGGACTTCTTTTAAATTCTAACAAAGGAAATTCTAACCTTTAAATAAACATGACTTTGTAATCCCAGCCCTCACTGTGGGAATGCTTAATTCACATCTACTTTCAGGATATGGTTCCCATCTACATTGTTCTCATGTGAGACAACTCCTACAGAGACATGCACAGACTTTCCCGGGGGAAGGAGAATTCCAGAGCCACAGTATTATGGCAGACTGGGTTGTATGTAATGAGTCAACACTATGGTGATCCACTACATAAGCAAAGGAGGTGGCCTGTTCCCACGCCCTTTGTGGATGTATAGTCCTTTTAGTATGCTGATGTCTGGTTCACAAGATTATTTTATTGGCTCACCATGTCTAGAAAAGAGAAAGCTGAGAGATGACCTGATAGAGTTCTTTAAACATACAAAGAGGTTCGATTGGGTAGGTGTCGAGAGGACATTTCCATTTGTAGCGTATCTAAAACTGGGAGCTGTAAGGTAATGAGCATGAAGGTTTCTGAATACATTTGTTTAGTTTTCCCCCATCTCACAGTCAGCTGAAAAGATACAAGGAGACAGAGCACAACTTACACTAGTAACTTGTCCAAACCCTGGCCACATTTATTTTGACATCCAGGCCTTTGAAAGAGGAGGGTTGAGGGTTCCTACCCCAGGTCATCAGTGTCATCTTGAGTTCCTGCAGGCCATTCATAAATATAGCTTGTAATAGAAACTGGAAAAATAAGCTGTTCAGTGATATTTTACTGAGACAATTAATCCTAATTCTAGAGCATTTCCAGCACCTGACTGCCATTGGTCTTAAACCTGCTTTCATTTGAACTCATGATGCAGTTCTTTGTCCTTCATGAACCATTTAAGTTTGGAACTAAACACAGGAACAAGAGTAGAAATACGGCCCCTCGAGTATGCGCGGCCATTCAATATGATCATGGCTGAGCTTGGGCTTCAACTCCACTCTCCCACCTGCCCCCTTGATTCCCTGAGAGACCAAAAACCTATCTATCCCAGCATTAAATCTATTCAATGATGGAGCATCCAGAACCCCCTGGGATAGAGAATTTGATCCCTGATCCACATGCTGCCCCTCGTTGACATAATTCACAGACAAGGTTGTATTCTACATGTACATGGACAGCAGCTCTACCTCTCCCCTGTCTGTGCTGGCAGACTGACTTTCCAACAGCCCAGTCCTGGATGGACCACAATCTCCTCAGCTAAATATAAATATTAAGGTGGATAAGTCCCCAGGGCCAGATGGGATCTACCCCAGAGTACTGAGGGAGGCAAGGGAGGAGATTGCTGGGGCCTTGACAGAAATCTTTGTATCCTCACTGGCTACGGGTGAGGTCCCAGAGGACTGGAGAATGGCCAATGTTGTTCCATTGTTTAAGAAGGGTAGCAGGGATAATCCAGGAAATTACAGACCGGTGAGCCTTACGTCAGTGGTAGGGAAATTATTGGAGAAAATTCTTCGTGACAGGATTTACTACCATTTGGAAGCAAATGGGCGTATTAGTGAGAGGCAGCATGGTTTTGTGAAGGGGAGGTCGTGTCTCACTAACTTGATCAAGTTTTTCGAGGAAGTGACAAAGATGATCGACGATGGAAGGGCAGTGGATGTTATATACGTGGATTTCAGTAAGGCCTTTGACAAGGTCCCTCATGGCAGACTGGTATAGAAGGTAAAGTCACACGGGATCAGAGGTGAGCTGGCAAGATGGATACAGAATTGGCTTGGTCATAGAAGACAGAGGGTAGCAGTGGAAGGGTGCTTTTCTGAATGGAGAGCTGTGACTAGTGGAGTTCCGCAGGGATCAGTGCTGGGACCTTTGCTGTTTGTGGTATATGTAAATGATTTGGAGGAAAATGTAACTGGGCTAATTAGTAAGTTTGCAGACGACACTAAGGTTGGAGTAGTTGCAGATAGTGAAGAGGATTGTTAAAGGATACAACGGGATATAGATCGGTTGGAGACTCGGGCGGAGAAATGGCAGATGGAATTTAATCCGGACAAATGCGAGGTAATGCATTTTGGAAGGTGTAATACAGGCAGGAATTATACAGTAAATAGCAGAACCCTTAAGTGCATTGACGGGCAGAGGGATCTGGGTGTACAGGTCCACAGGTCACTGAAAGTGGCAACGCAGGTGGATAAGGCAGTCAGGAAGGCATATGGCATGCTTGCCTTCATTGGCAGGGGATTGAGTATAAAAGCTGGGAAGTCATGCTGCAGCTGTATAGAACCTTGGTTAGGCCACACGGAATATTGTGTGCAATTCTGATCGCCACGTTACTAGAAGGATATGGAGGCGTTGGAGAGGGTGCAGAGGAGGTTTACCAGGATGCTGCCTGGTCTGGAGGTTATTAGCTATGAGGAGAGGTTGGAGAAACTCAGATTGTTCTCACTAGAGCGACAGAGATTGAGGGGCGACTTGATAGAAGTTTACAAAATTATGAGTGGCATGGACAGAGTAGATAGTCAGAAGCTTTTTCCCCAGAGTGGAAGAGTCAATTACTAGGGGACATAGATTTAAGGTGAGAGGAGAAAACTATAGAGGAGATGTGCAGGGCAAGTTTTTTACGCAGAGGGTAGTGAGTGTCTGGAATTCGCTGCCAGAGGAGGTGGTGGAAGCAGGTACGATAGTGGTGTTTAAGAGGCAGCTTGACAAATACATGAATAGGATGGGAATAGAGGGATATGGACCCCTGAAGTGCAAAATGTTTTAGTTGACGGGCAATATGATCGGCGCAGGCTTGGAGGGCTGAAGGGCCTGTTCCTGTGCTGTACTTTTCTTTGTGCTTTGTTCTAAAGACTGGAGACCAAGGCCAATTACTTCGGCCCAGCCACAAACTCTGCAAATGACCTGTTAGCTTGATCATTGTTTTGTTTCATTCATTCAATCATGGGATGTGGGCATCATTGGCTAGGCCAGAATTTGTTGCCCATCCCTAATTGCCCTTGAGAAGGTGGTGGTGAGCTGCCTTCTTGAACCACTGCAGCCCATGTGGTGTAGGTACACCCACAGTGCTGTTAGGGAGAGGGTTCCAGGATTTTGACCCAGCAACAGTGAAGGAACAGCGATATATTTTCAAGTCAGGATGGTGAGTGGCTTGGAGGGGAACTTGCTGGTCGTGGTGTTCCCATGCATCTACTTCCCTTGACCTTCAAGGTGGTAGAGTTCACTGGTTTGGAAGATGCTGTCAAAGGAGGCTTGGCAAGTTGCTGCAGTGCATCTTGTCAATGATACACAATGCTGCCACTGTGTGTTGGTTTCAGGTGGTGGATGAGGTGTCGATCAAGCAGGTTGTCTTATCTTTGATGGTGTCAAGCTTCTTGAGTCTTGTTGGAGCCACACACATCCAGGCAAGTAAAGAGTATAGCATCACACCTTGTGGATGGTGGACAGGCTTTGGGGAGTCAGGGGATGAGTTACTCATCCCAAAATTCCCAGTCTCTGACCTGCTATTGTAGCCACAGTATTTATATGGCTGCTCCAGTTTAGTTTCTGGTTGATGGTAACCCCCAGGATGTTGATGGTGAGGGATTCAGCGATGGTAATGCCATTGAGTGTCAAGGGAAAATTATTAGATTCCCTGTTGTTAGAGATGGTCATTGCCTGGCATTTGCGTGGTACAAATGTTACTTGCCACTTACCAGCCCAAGCTTGAATGTTGTCCAGATCTTGCTGCCTATGGACATGGACTGCATCAGTGTCTCAGGAGTCATAAACGGTTCTGAACACTGTACAACAGCAAACATTCCCATCCTAACCTTATGTTGGAAGGAAAGTCATTGATGAAGCAGCTGCAGAAGATTTGGCCTTGGACACTACACTGAGGAACTCCTGCAACAATGTTCTGGGGCTGAGATGATTAGCCTCCAACAACCGTCAACTTTTGTGCTACATATGACTCCAGCTAGTGATCCCTATTGACTTCAGTTTGCTTGGGCTCCGCGTTCCACATTCAGCCAAGGGCATTCACACTCACCTCACCTCTTGAGTTCAGCTGTTTTGTCCAAGTTTGGACCAAGGTTATAAAGAAGTCAGGAACCAGGTGGCCCTGGCAGAATCCAAATTGAGTGCCAGTGAGCATATTATTGCTGTGTAAGTGCCTCTTGATAGTAGTGTCAACAGCCCCTTCCATCACTTTGCTAATTGTGAGTAGACTGATGGAATGTTAATTGGCAGGTGTTGCAAACATGAGGTTGATTAGATTACATTTTGAGGCTGTAGCTTTAAATTTAGAGTAAATGAAGGGGGATTACGTGATCTGTTCTGCAGTCTGCCTGATAGTAAGCTTGGATAGTTTGATTGTTAAAGATCAAAGGAAGCCTTAGATTGCTTTACCTGAGATGAGGGTGCAAGGTATTTATGGTTGGAGATAATAGAAACAGAAAATAGGAGCAGGAGTAGGTCATTTGGCTCTTCTAGCCTGCTCCACCACTCAATATGATCATGACTGATCCTCTGGCTTAATGCCATACTCCTGCACTCTCCCCATACCGCTTCATGCCATTAAGAGTCCAGAAATATATCTAATTCCTTCTTAAATATATTCAGTGACTTAGCCTCCACAGCCTTCTGTGGTAGAGAATTCCACAGGTTCATCACCCTGAGTGAAGAAGTTCCTCCTCATCTCAGTCCTAAATGGCCTGCCCCGTATCCTGAGATTGTGGCCCCATGTTTTAGACCATCCAGCCAGAGGAAATATTGTCCCTGCGTCCAGTCTGTACACCCTTCAGAATTTTATATGTTTCAATGAGATGATCTCTCATTCTTCTAAACTCCAGTGAATACAGGCCTAGTCAGCCCAATCTCTCCTCATACAACAATCCTGCCATCCCAGGAATCAGTCTGGTGAACCTTGCTGCACTCCCTCTATGGCAAATATATCCTCCCTTAGGTAAGGAGACCAAAACTGCACTCAATACTCCGGGTGTGGTCTCACCAAGGCCCTGTACAGCTGCAGTAAGACATCCTTGCTCCTGCACTCAAGTCCTCTCGCAGTGAAGGCCAACATACCATTTGCCTTCTTATATGCTTGCTGCACATGCATGCTTGCTTTCACTGGTTGGTGTACAAGGGCACCTAGGTCCCTTTGTACATCACCATTTCCCAATCTATCACCATTTAAATAATATTCTGCCATTCTGTTTTTCCTACCGAAGTGGATAACTTCACACTTATCCACGTTATACTGCATCTGTCATGTATTTGCCCACTCACTCAACCTGTCTAAATTGCCATGAAGCCTGTTAACATCCTCCTCATCACTCACATTCCCACCAAGTTTTGTGTTGTCAGCAAACTTGGAAATATTACATTTGGTTCCCTAATCCAAATCATTGATATATATTGTGAATACCTGAGGCCCAAGCACTGATCCCTGTGGTATCCCTCTGGTCACTGCCTGTCACTCTGGAAAAAAACCATTTATTCCTACTCAGTTTCCTGTCTGCTAACCAATTTTCAATCCATGCCAATATATTACCCCAATCCCATGTGCTTTGATTTTACACACTAACCTCTTATGTACCTCTGAAACTCCAAATACGCCACATTCACTGGTTCTCCCTTATCTATTCCGCTGGTTACACTAAAAAAAAACTCCAGGACGTTTGTCAAACATGATTTCCCTTTCATAAATCCATGTTTGTCTAATCCCATTGATATTTTCTAAGTGTCCTGTTATCACATCCTTTATTACAGACTCTAGCATTCTACCTACTGCTGATGTTATGCTAACCAGTCTGTAATTCACTGTTTTCTCCCTTCCTCCTTTTATAAATAATGGGGTTACGTTTGCCACCCTCCAATCTTCTGGGACTGTTCCAGAATCTACAGAATTTTGGAAGATGACCAACGCATCCACTATTTCCATGGCCTCCAGCTTTAGTACCCTGGGATGTAGAGTATCGGGCCCTGGTGATTTATCAGCTTTCAGTCCCATTAATTTCTCCGGCACTATTGTTTTAGTAATACTAATTGCTTTCAATTCCTCCTTCCACTAGACCCTTGGTTCCCAAACATTTCTGGGAAGTTATTTGTGTTTTCTCTGTGAAGACAGAACTTAAGTAGTTTAATTGCTCTGCCATTGCCTTGTTCCCTATTATAAATTCTCCCATTTCAGAATGTAAAACACCAATATATAGAAGCTTTTGCAAAGTTTACCCTCATGCTCTATTTTTCCCCTCTTAATCCCTTAGTCCTCCTTTGCTGAATTTAAACCCATTCCAATCTTCAGACTTGCTACTTTTTCTAGCAACTTTATATGACTCCTCTTTGGACCAAATACTATCCTTAATTTCTTTTGTTAGCCATGGTTGGGCCACTTTTCCTGTTGTGTTTTTGAGCCAGAAAGGAATATATAACTGTTGCAATGCGTACATTCGTTCCTTAAATATTAGCCATTGCCTATCCACCATCATGCCTTTTAATGAAATTCCCCAATCTATTTTAGCCAACTCACACCTCATACCTTTGTATTTTCTTTTGTTAAGATTTAGGACCCTAGTTTCGGATCAGACTACTTCACTTTCCATCCTAATGAAGAATTCTATCATGTTATGGTCACTGTTCCCTAAAGGACTCTGCATAACAAGATTATTAATTAAACCCTTCTCCTGGCACAATACCAAATCTAGGATAGCCTGTTCCGTAGTCGGTTGCTCGATATGCTGGTCTAAAAATTGCATCTCATACACATTGCAGGAATTCATCCACCACTGTGTTATTGCTAATTTGGTTTGCCCAGTCTATATGTAATTAAAGTCACCCATGATTATTGTGGCACCCTTGTCACATGCATCTCTAATTTCCTGTTTAATGCCGTCCTCTGCCTTATCACTACTGTTTGGAGGCCTGTCGACAACTCCCACTAATGTTTTCCATCCCTTGTTGCTTCTTAGCTCCACCCAGACTGACACTGCATCTAGATTTTTTGAGCCAATATCCTCTCTCACTATCACACTGATTTCATCCTAATTAACAATGCCACACCACCTCCTTTTCCTTTTTTGCCTGTCCGTCCTAAATATCAAGTACCTTTGGATATTCAGTTCCCAGCCTTGGTCATCCTGCAGCCATGTCTCCGTAATTGCAATCATATCGTACCCGTTTACATCTATTTGCATTGTTAATTCGTCTACCTTATTGCAAATGCTCTGTGCATTTAGGTACAGTGCCTTTAGACTTGTCTTTTTAACATTTTTACATATCTTTTTTTGTGCTATGGCCCTATTTGCTGCTAACCCTTGTTTCCTCTGCCTTCCACTTTTGCTTTCTACTTTTCTACCTTTCATCCCTATTATTGTTTCCCACCCTTGTGTCTCCCATCCCGCTGCTAACCTAGTTTAAACCCTCCCCCATAGTACTAGCGAATACACCTGTGAGGCTATCGGTCCCAGTCCAGTTTGTACATGTTCCATCTTCCTCAGAATCAGTCCCAATCCCTCTAAATCCCTCCCTCCCACACCATCTCTCCAGCCATGCATTCATCTGGTCTATTCTCCTATTCCAAATCTCACTAGTATGTTACACTGGTACTAATCCTGAGGTTACTACCTTTTTGAAGCCCTGCTTTTTAATTTATTTCCTAGCTCCCTATATTCTGCTTTCAGGACCTCATCCCTTTTATTACCTATGTCTTTGGTACCAATATGGGCCACAACCTCTGGTTGTTCACCCTCCCCCTTCAGAATGTCCTGCAGCCGCTCAGTGACATCCATGACCCTGGCACCACGGAGGCAACATACCATCCTTGTGTCACGTCTGCGGCTGCAGCAACATCTATCTGTTCCCCTTATGATAGAATCCCCTATCACTATTGCTCTCCCACACTTTTTTTTACTCCCCTCTGTACAGCTGAGCCACTCGTGGTGCCACGGACTTGGCTTCTCAAAGAAAGCCATCTCCCCCAGCAGTATCCAAAACAGAAAATCTGTAGGAGAGGAAAATGGACCCAGGGGACTCTTGCACTACCTGTCTAGTGCTTTTACTCTGTCTGGTGGTCACCCATTCCCTTTCTGCCTGTGCACTCTTTACCTGTGGTGTTACTAACCTCACTGTGCATGTTATCCATGAAGGTCTCACCCTTACGGATGCTCCGCAGTGACTCCAGGTGCAGCTCCAGCTCCGAAACATGGATTTCGAGTAGCTACAGCTGGAGATACCTCCTGCACTCACCTCCTGACTTCCCAAAGCCTGCCCACCATCTACAAGGTATAAGTCAGGGGTGTGATGGAATACTCCCGACTTGCCTGGATGAGTGCACTCCCACAACACTCAAGAAGCTTGACACTGCCCAGTACAAAGCAGCCCACTTGTTTGGCACCACATCCACGAACATTCATTCCCTCCACCACAGTAGCAGCAGTGTGTACCACTTGCAAGATGCAATACAGGAATTCACCAAGGCTGCTTCAACAGCACCTTCCAAACCCACAACCACTACCACCGAGAAGGACAAGGGCAACAGATAAAAGGGAACACCGCCACCTGGAAGTTCTTCTCCAAGTCACTCACCATCCTGACTTGGAAATATATCGCTGTTCCTTCACTGTTGCTGGGTCAAAATCCTGGAACTCCCTTCCTAACAACACTGTGGGTGTACCAACACCACATGGACTGCAGCGGTTCAAGAAGGCAGCTCACCACCACCACCTCCAGGGCAATAAATACTGGCCCAGCCAACGAATCCCACATCCCGTGAATGAATAAAAAAAAACACATTGTCGCCTGGACGCTGGAAGTGTCCCTGACTTCCCACATCACACAGGAGGAACATTCCACTTGGCCGAGCTGTCCTGCCATGACTTACCCTTAAATTATTCCCTTTACTTTTACTTCCTCTACTTTAGAGAATATTAAGGACAGAAGAAATACCTAGCAGGTCCTACTTACCAAGGCCTCTGCTCTTCTTACTGAAGGAATGTAGAAAATGAATGGATCACCTTCCCTCTTTGGCGAACTCCCTCTCTCACCAAACTCCAACTGAAGCACTCTAATGCAACCCAAAGCAGCACTTCACTGCAGACAAAAGCAGCACTGTAGTTGGCTTACTTTTATGCTGTTTGAATCTAGCTTCTGAAAACCTGTTTATGCTAATTAACTAGCTGCAGCTGCAATCAGAGCCTGTATAACCTTTGTTTTAAAGCTGGACTAAAACTCACCTTCTCCCAACCCAAAGAGCAACTTTTAGTTAGTTGCTAAATTAAAGAAAGATTAGACTTTAGATAGAAATCAACCCTTAAAAGTCCCTTTCTCACCAAACTCCAACTGAAGCACTCTAATGGAGCCCAAAGCAGCACTCCAGTGCAGACAAAAAAAGCAGTCTCTGAGTTCACCATAAGTAAACACTGACTCTCCTGAAGTCCTAGAAAGGTGATGTTGGCATTGTAAAGGAAATTTCTTTTTTTTTCCTAATATTGCTGTGGGATATTGAAGCAGGCTTATGTGTGTGTATGTGTCTAATTAATTAAACTGAAGATAGTCAGATTGAAATGTTTAAATCATTCGAGAGGTTAGGGAAAAAGCAGGCATTTTGAAATGGAAATGGACAAGCTAAGATTTGCATTTGTAGATGATTTGAAAAGTTGTTTGAATTTCAAAGGAGAATTATAAGGTGATGAGGAAAATTGTTGCATCTTGCAGGAGCTCATAGGTTAACCAGCAGTGGGGATATCACATTTTATTGACCCAAAAGCAAAGAGAAGATGGAAACATGAAAGATCTTATATTTGGAAGAGTTTGAGTTTCAAAGAAAATTTAAAACAATGGATTTAAAGATAAGGGGAGAAAATATTTTTAAGGAAAGATTGAAAGCTGTATGGGAGTGGCCATGTGAGATCTTGAAAGGTGGACTTGTGAAAAAGCAGCCTCTAGCCACCCCAGAGAAGTGCTTGCTTGCTCCAGAGAGCAAGGTTTTGTAAAAAGACTTTGAATTCCATTGTCAAGTGAAAGGAAGAGAGGAGCTGTGAAATACCTCTCTTATAGCAACATTGGGTGCCTTGTGGTAATATTACTGGATGGTTTATAGATTAAGAATCTATTTGGACTGCCTCGCTAAGTAGGAATCTTTTGGGAAATGTTAGACCAGATTTAACCGTGTAACTGCAATCTTGTGTGTTTAAGTTTTCTTTTCTTTTGTTAATAAATGTTTTAATTTAATCTTTAAAATCCCTAAAAGCGGTAGTAGACTCTTTACTTCTGACTTCAGTGCACATACCTTCTCATCATCAAAATACAAATTGCAAATTGTTGTGTTAGCTTGGCCAGGTCTCTCTGGGATTTGGTCAGCCTGGCAGTTACCACCTGCCATATCATAACAGTATTGTGTTGTAAATAGTTGCGCTGTAAACCACTGAGTTACTTCTAAGATGAATGGGAGTTGGGACCAAGGATAGCTAATTAGCTGTTCTCCATAAATGCAACGTTAATGTGTTTCACATTGCCATAGGGAAAGGGTAGAGGAAGAAAAGCCATTTTTGAGACCAGCCTACAGGCTTCCCTACAAATCAGGGAATATCACAGACAGACAGCAGAGTGAAAAGGCTGTTTGACTTTGCGAGCTACTACAGCCAGATGCGGGAGAAAGACAATCTCTAGTCAAAGAGTTGCATCCGACAGCCACGTAAGGATTCTGGGAGATTCGTCCTGGCATGACCAGGGGAAGAAGAATTGTCAGAACAGGCTTTACTGCTGGCTTTGGATTAAAGGAACTCTACAAAAACTGAAAAGTGCCTGGAGATGGTCCCTCGAAGTTACTACTCGGTGAAACAGGGATATGGAAACCTAATGAAAGCTGGGAGTTTCTGTGGACTGTTTTCTAAAAGGACTGTAATACCATAGAGGGTGTGATGGGTGATAAGTATACAAAGGATGTCACTTTCAGCAGTTAAAGCGTACGTTTCGACAAAAGAAGAGTTTAGTCAACAATTTTTTTAGTCATTTATTACAGTGAATGTTTTAAAATGTAGAATCTTGCCAGGTGATTCTTTCAGTTAATAACTGGAAGTCTGAATCCCTCTCTGAAAGTATCTCTCTCTATGGAGATCGTAACACAAGATTGGATTTGTCCTGCTTTTTGTGGCTAGGATATACTTGGGAAATCTTTCACATTTCAAGTAGATGCTAGTGTTGTAATTGTAAAGGGACTGTGGAACAGGCAGGGCTAGTTCTGGAAGCACCGAGCTTCAGTACTACAGCCCCATAGCCTTTGCCCTGTCCAGTGCCCTCTGTTGTTTCTCGATATCATGTGGCGTGAATCAAATTGGCTGAAGGCTAGCATTTGTGATATTGGGGACCACAGGAGGAGACCGAGATGGATCAACCACGCGGCATTTCTGGTTGAAGATGGTTGCAAATGCTTCAGCCTTTTACACTGATGTGCTGTGCTTCCCCCATCATTGAAGATTTATGGCGCCTCCTCCAGTTAGTTGTTTAGTTGACCACCACCATTTATGACTTAAAGCAAAATACTGCTGATCATGGGATCGGTTAGCTCTGTCAATCGCATGCTACTTCCACATTTAGCCTGCAAATAGTCCTGTGTTGTAGCTTCAGCAGGCTGACACCTCATTTTTAGGTATGCCTGCTGCTGGTCTTGACATACCCTCCTGCACCATTCATTGAACCAGGGTTGATCCCGTGGCTTGATGGTAATTTTCTTTTTATTCATTCATGGGGTGTGGACTTTGCTGGCTGAGCCAGTATTTATTGCCCATCCCTAGTTGCCCTTGAGAAGGTGAGTGGTGAGCTTCCTTCTTGAACCACTGCAGTCCAAGTGGTGTAGGTACACTCACAGTGCTGTTAGGAAGGGAGTTCCAGGATGTTGACCCAGCGACAGTGAAGGAACGGTGATATATTTCCAAGTCAGGATGGTGAGTGACTGGGAGAGGAACTTCCAGGTGGTGGCGTTCCCATCTTTCTGTTGCCCTTGTCCTTCTAGATGGAAGTAGTCGTGAGTTTGGAAGGTGCTGTCGAAGGAGCCTTGGTGAGTTCCTGCAGTGCATCTTGCAGATGGTACACACTGCTGCTACTGTGTGTTGGTGGTGGAGGGAGTGAATGTTTGTGGATGTGGTGTCAATCAAGAGGGCTGCTTTGTCCTGGATGGTATCAGGCTTCTTGAGTGTTGTGGGAGCTGTACTCATCCAGGCAAGTGGGGAGTACCCCATCACACTCCTGACTTGTGCCTTGTAGACGGTGGACAAGCTTTGGGGGTCAGTTGGTGGGTTACTCATTGCATGATTCCTAGCCTCTGACCTGCTCTTGCAGCCACAGTATTTATCTGGCTAGTCCAGTACAGCTTCTGGTCAATGGTAACCCCCAGGATGATGATAGTGGGGGATTTAGTGATTGTAATGCCATTGAACATCAAGGGGCGATGGTTGGATTCTCTCTTGTTGGAGATGGCCTTTGCCTGACACTTGTGTGGCGCAAATGTTACTTGCCACCTGTCAGCCCAAGCCTGGATATTGTCCAGGTCTTGCTACACTTGGACATGGACTGCTTCAGTATCTGAGGAGTCGCGAATGGTGCTGAACATTGTGCAATCATCAATGAACATCCCCACTTCTGACCTTATGATGGAAGGAAGGTCATTGATGAAGCAGTGGAAAATGGTTGGGCCGAGGACATTACCCTGAGGAACTCCTGTGGTGATGCCCTGGAGCTGAGATGACTGACCTCCAACAATCACAACCATCTTCCTTGGCCAGCGAAGCCCACATCCCATGAATAAAGAAAAAAATGGTAGAGTGAGGGATATGCCAGGCGATATGAAGATCCAAACCTACGAATTAGGAGCAGGATTAGGCCATTCGCCCCCTCAAGCCTGCTCCGCCATTTAACAAGGTCATGACTGATCTGATTTTAACCTCATATTCCTGCCTATCCCCAATAACCTTTCATCCCCTTGCTTATCAAGAATCTATCAACCTCTGCCTTAACGATATTCAAGTACTCTGCCTCAACCACCTTTTAAGGAAGAGAATTCCAAACCCTCTAAGAGTAAAAATCTTTCCTCATCTCTGGCCTAAATGAGTGATCCCTTATTTGAAACAGTGACCCTGAATTCTAGATTCTCCCACAAGAGGAAATATCCTTTCCACAGTCACCCTGTCAAGACTCCTCAGGATTTTGTATGTTTCAATCAAGTCACCTCTTACACTTCTAAATTCCAGCGGATACAAGCCTAGCTTGTCCAGCCTTTCTTCATAAGATTACCTGCCCATTCCAGGTATTAATCTAGTAATCCTTTTCTGAACTGCTAATGCATTTACATCTTTCCTTAAGTAAGGAGATCAACACTGTACACAGTACTCCAGATGCGGTCTCACCAATGCCCTGTATAACTGAAACATAACCTCCCTACTCTTGTATTCAATTCCTCTTGCAATAAACAATAACATTCTATTAGCTTTGCTAATTAGTTGCTGTACCTGCATACTAACCTTTTACGATTCATGCACTAGGACACCCAGATCCCTCTGCATCTCAGAGCTCTGCAATCTCTCACCGTTTAGACAATATGTCTCTTTTTTTATTCGTCCTGCCAAAATGAACAACCTCATATTTTCCAACATTATACTCCAGATACTGCCAGATCTTTTCCCACTCACCTAACCGATCTATATCCTTTTGTAGCCTCCTTACATCCTCTTCACAGCTTACTTTCCTTCCTACCTTTGTGTCATCAGCAAACTTAGTAACCATCCCACCATCCCTTCATCCAAACCATTTATATACATTGTGAAGAGTTGAGGCCCCAGCACTGAACCCTGTGGCACACCACTCATTATATTCTGTCAACCAGAAAATGAGCCATTTATGCCTGCTCTGTTTCCTGTTGGCTAGCCAACCTTCTATCCATGCCAGCGTTTTACCCTTTAAACCATGAGCTTTTATTTTCCGCAATAACCTTTGATGGGGCACCTTATCAAATGCCTTCTGAAAATCTAAGTACAGCACATCCACTGGTTCCCCTTTAACCGTGGCATCTGTTACTTCTTCCAAAAACTCCAATAAATTAATTAAACATGATTTCCCTTTCACAAAGCCATGGTGACTTTGCCTAATTTCCTTGAATTTATCTAAGTGCTATGTATAACGTCTTTAATAATAGCTTCTAACTTCTTTCCTATGACAGATGTTAAGCTAATTGGTCTATAGTTTCCTGCTTTCTGTCTCCATCCCTTTTTGAGTAAAGGAATTACATTAGCTATTCTCCAATCTAATGGAACCTTGCCCCAAATCTAGTGAATAATTTTCCATGAGTTATAGATTCTGGTTGAGTACAATTCTTGCTGATGTCCCACAGCGCCCCATGGATGCCCAATTTTGTTCCGAATCTGTCCCAAGTAGCAAGGTGGCTGTGTCACACAACATGATGTTCGGTATCCTTATTGTGAAGATGGGACTTTGTCTCCACAAAGGCTGTGCAGTGGTCACTCCTACTTTTCATGGACAGGTGCATCTGTGACAGGTAGATTGGTGAGGGTGAGGTCAAATAGATTTTCCCTCTTGTTGATTCACTCACCACTTGCTACAAGTCCAGTTTGACAGAAGTGTCCTTCAGGACTCAGCCAGTTTAGTCAGTAGTGGTGCTACCAAGCCACTCTTGGTGATGGGCAGTGAAATCTCACACAAGAGTACATTCTGTGGCCTTGCTACCTTCAGTGCTTCTTCCAAGTACTGTTCAACATGGAGAAGTACTGATTCATCAGCTGAGGGAGGGCTGTAGGTGGAATCAGCAGGAGATTTCCTTGCCCATGTTTGACCTGATACCATGAGACTTAGCTGTGTTCCCTTGGAATGTGGATGATGAATTATAAAAGGACAAATACACTCCTGGGCAGAAAATCTATTTATCTCTGCTGTCGCTCGGACCAAGGTTCCCTAACTGAGCTGAAAATCTCATTTCTGACTCCATATCAATGAACAATCAGGCCTTAAATTAGGAGGAGACTAATCTTTATGATGTTGAAGTAAAGGAAAGAAAGCAAGAAACACTTGTGTTTATGTTCTGCTGTATGTCATTAGCATCTTCTGTGCCCTGTAATTAGGGTTGCAAGCAACCTCCCTCAGGATTTACCCAATGACATTCTGAGTTTACTCCTGCCCATGTATTGTGGGGCCATTTTCTTTTAGTAGTGATAGTAAAAGCATAAAGTTCTTCTGACTAAGCAAGAGGAGATCTCAAAATATTTATTCTCATGAAAAGTATTTAACTTTTCGTTTTGGCTTTTAAATTTGGAGTAGAGGTTTAACTCCATGTCCAGTATTTCCTATGTCCCAACACATTAGCAACATGCGACTAATTTGGATTCCAAATGTAGCTCGTTGTGTTTTTGATTAGCAAGTCAAAAAATGAGTAATAGACGCCATCGTTGGGTTTTTAATCTCAATACTCTCACTGTGTATGCATATGAACTTTAACCACAAGGGTATTTTTCAATAAAATGGTAAGACAGAAAGCTGAGAGTGAGCGCTTTTAGATTGCTTTGTATTCTTTGTTTCCTCAGCTACAACATATTAGCTGTCTGCTAAGCATGTAAAATGCAGGCAAAAATGGTGGACTTAATTTGGATCAACGATTTCAAAGGCAAATTTGATGGGCACTCAAAGGACATCAATTTGTAGGGTTATGGAGATCGAGCAGGGGATTGGGACTGACTGGATTGCTCTACAGAGAGTCCTTGTGGACCTTATGGGCCAAATAGCCTGTGTCGAAATAACTATGCCTGCGGCTATTGAATAGTACAGAATAGGAAGCTATCATTGTGATCAGCTCAGTCAATTAGAATAACAGTTCCAGGGGAGCAAAAGAAAGCAAGCTCCAACAGGGCACGGCATGGGAAAGTTGAAGCAGTATGTCACTGCATTCTGACGCGTCTCATTGAGAGGACATTCTCTCAACAATCACTCAGATACAAGGCAAAATACAGCTCGCATCTGCTGGACAAAAATGGCCGCCTTCTCTGCCATAAATTAAATGATTCTATGAGAAAGCTAAGATGTGTTGCATGATAAATTCATGCTAGAATTCCAGACTGGGAGAGGGAAAGACTGCAAATTTTTGCGCTTAATAATGGTAGACTTTTGTTAAGTGAAAATACACACATGAAGTACATTTACTTGTGTCATTGGTGTCCAAGGCATTTTCCACCAAAATTAGTGCCTGATAAAATGGTGTCATTGCAGCCCTACATGTGGCTAGTCAGTGATTTTTTAATATATTATTGCTGGTCATTAAGAACTCCACAAATGCTACGCATACTATTCAGTGGTTGATTTACCGGCAGGTGGAAAGAAACTCTTCAGGGCAGTTTTCTCACTTTCCAATAGCAGAGCAGCTCCACAGATGTGTAAATTTGTGTCTTGAGGAACACTGGTTTGGCTGAGAATGTGTTCGATACACAGTCTTGACAGTGGTGTGTGCCGTCACTAGCAGAGCCTCGCTTGTATGCTAATTATAGTTCGTTTATTCTTTCAGTGCCACTAATTGTTCTGACTTCTGAAATACCTTCATACTGCAGTGTTTGAAGTCTGTTGCCAATCCCAATATCTCCACACCATCAAGTGTTGCATTAAAAAGTGCCAACTGGGTAGCCACAATGCATCAGAGTGTTGGGCTGCTGGCTGAGATCGGTATTGAAATCTTCACACTCTGGTTTCCCCCGAGATGAATTTTCACAGCAACGAAAATTGGTGGGATGGTAAATAGTGAGGAGGATAGCCTTAGATTACAAGAGGATAGAGAAGGGCTGATCAGTGGCAAATGGAATTTAATCTGGATAAGTGTGAGGTGATGCACTTGGGCAGGACAAACAAGGCACGGGAATACACGATGAATGGTCGGACCCTGGGAAGTACCAAGGATCAGAGGGACCTTCGTGTACATGTCCACCAGTCCCTTAAGATAGCGGGACAGGTGGATAAGGTGGTTAAGAAGGCATACGGGATACTTGTCTTTATTAGCCGAAGCATAGAATATAAGAGCAGGGAGGTTATGCTGGTTGGGGAGGGATCAATAACCAGGGGGCATAGATTTAAGGCAAAGAGCAGGAGGTTTAGAGGGGATGTGAGGAAGAATTTTTTCACCCAGAGGATGGTGGGAATCTGGAACTCACTGCCTGAAAGGGTGGTAGAGGCATAAACCGTCATACCATTTATCTGGATGCGCACTTGCAATGCCATGGCATTCAAGGCTATAGGCCTAGTGCTGGAAAATGGGATTAGAATAGTGAGGTACTTGTTTGACCGGCGCAGACTTAATGGGCCGAAGGGCCTTCTTCAGTGCTGTAGACCTTTTATGACTCTGTGGAGGTGCTGTTCTAAGGGAAAATGAGAAAACTGGTTTGGAGGTTTTGCATCCATTCTGCCCCAGGGAACCTGCTATGTAAATCTGAACACAGAAGGGTGGCTTTAAGGGATCACGAGCAACTGAAAAGAATCATTATCTCTTAGTCTCATTTCCAAACTCAGCTCCACTGGGCCGCCTCAACTATTGTTCAGTCCACACACGTCTCCTGTGCCTTTTATTGTTCCTCGACTGTTTGCTCTCCATTATACTCCGTCCACTTTTCCCTAGGTAGTGACAGCTGCTGCCGAGCTATGTTTCTACATGCATCACTCACAAACAGTGATGGAAAGGAAAAGACCTACTAGTTCATCCAGCCTGTCCCACACATTACACTATCCTGTGCGTCAGGATACATATATTGCTCACCCGATGCAATTTCACCAAGAACCAGACTAAAAACCCAGGCCAATTAGGGGGAAAAGAAAATCGGGAAAAAGCTTCTCAGATGGGGATCCTTCCCCCCCCCCAACCCCCGGCGATACCCCAACCTGATCCGGATTAATGTTATATGGCACCTACCTCAATAATATAAGGTGATGATCTCCCCAGCCAGAAACCCGTCCAGTTCTTGCTTTAAGAAACCCTGTAACACACAGTTCACTGCACGATCAGCAGCCTGTTCTAGAGACCCACTATCTGCCATTCTGTGGGATGGGAACCACCTCCTGACATCTAACATCACTCTGCCTGTACTTTAACTGCTAGCTTTTGTGCTAAAAGCTACATATATTCACACGCAGGGCCCTGTCCTTTGCAAACAGAAAGAACACGTCCACGCATTGCACCCTTTTCACCTAAACAAAAGCTAGCGGGGGCAGCCATTCCCTGGCTCATTCCCCACATCAATGCCTTGTCTAATCAGAGTTGACCTGCATAGTTTGAATTTAAATAAAAGTTTGGCAGTTAGCTGTTCCCTAGTGCATTCTCCATAGCAATGCTTCTACCAATCAGAGTCCACTTGCCAACCAATCAGCACCCTCTTCTCATGCAGTATAAACTGTTTTTCCCTTTGAGATTTGGTATTCTTATGAATTCGTCCTGATGAGTGCAGGATGAAAAGCTTCAACATCATGTCTTTTTTCAGCAATTCTCATGTTATTGTACTACAAGCGGTTAATTAAATTTAAGTTAGGAGAAAGAAAAACGATCAGAGTTTTTCATTGTGATTGGTATTCGTGAACACCTGATAGTAATCGTGTTCTTTTTAAGGTAATATTTTGAGGACATCTTGTTGTGTTCATCCAGATAAGGGATGTCAGTTCTGCTGGAAATGAGGACTCTCTGACTTCTGTTCCCAGTATTATCATTAAGCATTACCAGGTCAAGTGCTGTGTTTGCCACAGGTAGATATGGTACACAAGGTATCCTAACATTAACCTGAAGAAGAGCACTCCTACTGCATTGTAGTCATTATAGCATTTCCTACACCAATAAAAAAACACAAGAATTAGAAGCAGGAGTTGGCCATTAGGCTCATCGAGCCTGCTGCGTGATTCGATAAGATCATGGCTGATCTGACTGTAGCCTCAATGCTACTTTCCTGTATGCCCCCCCCAACAACCCTTGACTCCCTGGTCAATCAAAAACCTATCTAACTCAGCCTTGGACATGTTCAATGACCCAGATAACACTGCAGTCTGGAGAAGAGAATTCTACAGGTTAACGACCCTCTGAGAGAAAAAAGAATTCTCCTTATCTCGGTCTTAAATGGGGGACCCCTAATTTTTCAACTGTACCCCATAATTCTAGACTCCCCCACAAGGGGAAATGCCCCCTCAGCATCTGCTCTGTCAAGTCCTCTCAGGATCTTATGTTTCAATCAAATCACCCCTCACTCTTCTAAACTTCAATGGGTACAGGCTCAACTTGCCCAATCTTTCCTCTGAAGAAAACCACTTCATCCCAGGAATCAGTTGAATGAACCTTCTCTAAATATGTTAATACTTGCGATTTCTCTGTCTCTCTTAAATTATCAACTCATCAGATTTTGTATTCCGTCCTCAATGTCTATTTTAGAACTGATTGGAGATGGCTCAAACGCATGCAGAAATCTTGTAGTCAACAGAGGAGAAACTTTTATTGAATTAGCATGTTAGAACATAAGACATAGGAGCAGGAGTAGACCATAGGTCCCCTTGAACTGGCTTTGCCATTCAATCCGATCAGGGCTGATCTTCTGCCTCAACTCCATTTTCCTGCCGCTTCCCATATCCCTTAATTCTTTGAGAGACCTATCTATCTCAGCTGTAAATATAATGATGGAGCACCCACAACCCTCTGACACTTCCAAGGATTCACAGCCTCCCCGAGTGAAGAAGTTTCTCCTTTATCTCAGTCCTGGGTTAAAACCCTGGCCCCAGAGGTGAAAGGCCAATGCACAATGTACAATAGTTTGATAGGCAATATGATCGGCGCAGGCTTGGAGGGCCGAAGGGCCTGTTCCTGTGCTGTACTTTTCTTTGTTCTTTGTACTTAATCTGTTGCACTATCCAGTCCCCACTTCATTTTAAGTTTTTAGTTTTTAGACTTTCTCAAGCACTATAGAACTGTAAAATGCCAACTGAATAACCATTTCACATTATAAACAGTAGAACAACTACTCTATCCAAGTAGAGATAAGCAATTCTCATTGGCATTCTGAAGATTTTTTAACTTGTATTTGGAGATTTTGTAAGACCAGTCATCAATCTTCTCTTGCAATTAAAATAAAAAGCACTTGCAACATAAGGCAATATCATTTTCTTTGCCTATGTGAGAAATATTTGCTAAGCACTTCACATCAGTCTTTACTGAGAAGGATATAGGGGTGGAGGCATATCCTGAAGTGGTTGAAATAAATGATATTATGATGGACAGAAAGGACTTTTTAGGCGAGTCAGTTAAGCTAAGAGAAGGGCAATGTGCCAGGGCCTGACTGGATACATCCTGGAATCCTGAATGAGATGAGGGGAGCAAATTGCAAAGGCCCTACAATTATAATAAATATAACAATAAATTATTATTTCAGAACTCCTGAATTGTGCTGGAGAACTGGAGTGTGGCCAATGCAGTACTCATTCTTTAAAAGGGAGACAGAACTAATCTGGATAAGTACAGGCCAGTTAACTTAGCATCTGTGGTAGGGAATATTTTAGTCTTTAAGGCTGAAATTGCCACGTATCTCGAGAAAATAGTTAGGATTAGGCAGCACAGATTTCAAAGGGTTTAAGAACAATATGCTTAGCAAATGTCGTTGAATTCTTTGAAGAGGTAACAGACCTGGTAGATGAGAGAAATGCAGTGGATTAGTATACATGGAATTCATGTATGTACCTTTATCACAAGATCACAAGAGTGACATCTAGAAGAGCTGAAAACTCAAGAAGCCAATATTGACTTGTTTGAAGGGAAAAAAACATGCACAGGAATTAGATTATCATGCAACAAATGCCATTCAAGAGGTCTTTACTGCAGGAGTTGTTGATAATGAGGTTGCTTACCTTTAATGTGAAATCCTATTAGTCTGTTGAACACTTGAACCTGTTAGATCTAAACACCAAAGAATGGCTGCTCAGGATTCATTTGACAATATTCTGCCACTCAGGTACTTAATAGGCCAGCAGCGGGCCTTGCCCCAGGTTAAAGGACCCTGAGGATGAAAGTCCTTCCCACCAGGAGCTGCTGACCAATCAAAGGCCGGAGGCTCTTCTATACTCAACAGTGCCACTGGAGGGGTGGTGGTTGCTGCTGATACTACACCAACCAGGGGTCTTGGATCAAGGAGGGTCCCAGGAACAGTGATTTGGTGAGGGGTCTGAGGGGTGGCTCTCAGCGGGCCCGCCCCCTTCCCAATGCCAGGCCCCTTGATTAGGCAATTAGTGCCTTTGAACAAGGAACCGCTCCTGGAAGCCTACAAGCAAACCCACCAGGGTTTGTTTGCTTGTCGTGCTCCCTGCATGGCAACTCTCTTGACCACAGTCCATGACTTTGTAGGAGGGAGGTCACTGGTATATATGTTGAAGAGGACGGGTGCAAGGACTGATCCCTGTGGGAGCCTGTTGTTGATTGTGTGAGCAGCTAGTTTGATCTCCAAGATGCACCCAGACCTGTTGGTTACTGATCATGGAGTTTAGTTGTAGGGTTTTCACAAGGAGGTCATTTTGGGGAGTTTCAGCAGCTTGCCTATACACCACACTGTATCATAGGTGCAGGACAAGTTAACAAAGATAGTTCCTGTCTTCAGGCCTTTCTGGGAACCGGTTTCGGTATGCAAGGTCAGTGTCAGGACCTGCTCTAAGCCGATGCAGCCTATGCAAAAACCTGCTTGCATTGCTGCTTCCAGGGTGGGAGGCATTCCAGGACCTTATGTTCTAGAAAGCAGAGCGATGGGCAGTAGCTGCATGGGTCGCCGAGTGGCTTCCCTGGCTTGGAAGTGGCCACTATATTGGATTGATGCCAGATGTTTGGAATGGCACCTGTGGATGTTGCTAAACATCTTTGCTAGCCACTTCCTTCCCTTTGATCCAGTGTTCTTCAGGAATTCCAAATCCCATTGACTCCTACTGCTTCACCCAACTTGGGTGCTGTCAGGGAATGATATATTTCCTCTTGTCTGTAAGGGTTTATGTCCGCTGTGGACTTTCTTGAAAAACTGCATTTGGGCTGTTTTTACCATCCGTGTATCTTCCCAGCTGGCCGGTATCTTTGAGTTTATTAGGAACTGTGAACTAACGGCATCAGCGTTGATTCTGGGCCATTGGTGTGATTCTTGCCCGGCTGCTCTCGAGTGGCTTAGGAGATTCCACGCCATTCGGCATGAGTTTGTGAAGTCAATCTTCTGTGCTGTTCCCTACCATCTTATGAAACGTCCTTCATCAGGGGATTCGTGGGGTGCTGTTGCCACATCAGGGTCTTCATTTTTGCTGTATTCTTCCAGGAGCCATTCACTTTCTGGGGTCCAGCAGAGGATGAAAGTTTTTCTGAAGCTTCAGCTGCCAAGGCACTAGCTATAGAATTTCCTCCATAAACCTCTCCACTTCTTGAACTCTCTTTCCTCCTTTAAGACACTCCTTAAAACTTATCTCTTTGACCAAGCTTTTGGATCATTTGCCTTAACACCTTATGCCCTTATTTGACCTTGGTGTTAAATGTTATTCGATGACACTCCTGTGAAGTGCCTGATAGTTTGTTATGTTAAAAGTTCTGTATAAATATAAATTGTTATTGTTGAGTAGAAGGGAATAAATGAGTATTTCTAGAAACTGCCATTTAAGTATTTCAAAAAAAGATTTATATCTTTGTTTTTAATCTAGGCTTCTCAATGGTGTGAGGAAATGACAGTAAACCTCATGGCGCCTAGCCTTCTTCCTGAATTACATTTACTAAAAGAGGTAAAGTAGACCTTTCTTTGGTAAGAACATTGTTGGTAAGATCAACACAACTACTTTCCAGTATGGGATCTAAAGTAATGCAACTGGCAGCATTTCATCCTGCTTGTATATTTTTATTAGCTGTTATTCTGGATTAAATATGCAATTGGCATGTGCAGTGAGCAATAACATTGGAAAAATAGTCCTTTCATTCATTTCCCAATTATATGGTAATAGGTTTGTATTTCAACATGGTGAAATAGATTTTTTTTTTTAATTCTTAGCTTCATTATTGAGCAGACTGTTTTGTGGCAGGTTATCGAGGTAGGGGGAACAAAATCAAGATAAGCTAACATGGTTCACTCATTCCTCTTACAAGGATGCCTCTTATCATTTGGTTCTGCACAGAAGACAGCATTTTGATTGCCTTTTGAGGGGCAAATCAAACGACATGTTGTTAGTTTGTTAGGTGGCACAATATCAGATTCTATGTCCTGCAAAGAATCCAGTCATAAAGTAATAATCGGGGCAAGTTAAGAGAAATGAACAACCTCAAGATAAAAGACAGATGACAAGAGCTTTACTCTTTTCAGATCAAAGTAAAAGGTCCCAAGTATTGGGAGATTATGATGGATCTCTCTAAAGGACCACCAAGTTTGCAGTGAGTATCCTTGTAACGTAATTTTTTGTCTTTATCTTGCCTTGTCCATTTGTTGAATGTAGAAATAACTGAAAGCTGTAATTTTGTGCTGTCTGCACGAGGTAATTTGTTATCACCCAATTGTCATGGACTCTTTCTTTCAGATCAATTCTGTCGAAAGATGGATTTCTTTATGTCAAGCTCCGAGCAGGACATCTCTCCTACACAGAGGATCCGAAAGGCTTTCGTAGTCTTTTAGCTCAGACATTCACTCACAGAAATCCCGAGTTCCTTTCTATCAAGGTACAATCGAGAAAACTGCTTCCTTCTAACCCACTTCTGTAAAGTACACTGATGGCTAAGAAATGTCTGTGTCTTTGTGCTTAGTTTATTTTTTGACTCCATATGTCAGCTAGATTTTAAAACCCCACTGTGCTTTCTTTGCAGCCTGAAGCTGTTTCAGCTTTTACCTCTGATCCAGCTTTGCTGTCATTTGCAGAGTACTTTTGCAAACATTCAAAGAAAGAGGGACAGGTGAGCGTTCCTTATCACAGTAGCAATATCACGTAAAATTCTAATTCTGTACATATGTTTCTTCCTTAACTTGCTGTGTAATCCTGTATCTGGTATAAAGTCTGCTCAATCATTTGCTCCCAACTTTTGTTTTCTGGCATACAGATCTCTACCTTGCAGAGGCTGAGCACCAACTCTCAGACACTTCTTCCTCCCTCCCCCGGACCATGACCCCACCACCGAACATCAAGCCATTTTTTCCAGGACCGTCACTGACCTCATCTCCTCTGGAGATCTTCCAACCTCATAGTCTCCCAACCTTGGACAGTCTGCTTCTACCACCTTTCTAAAATCCACAAATAGGACTGTCCCAGTAGACCCATCATGTCAGCCTGTTCCTGCCCCATGGAACTCATTTCTTCCTATCTTGACTCCATTTGCTTTCCCCTTCTGCAGTCTCTTCCCACCTACATTCATGATTCCTCTGATGCCCTACATCATATCACCAATTTTCAGTTTCCTGGCCCTAACCATCCCCTCTTCACCCATAGATGTCTGATCGCTGTACACCTCCATCCCCCTCCTCCAGGATGGTCTAACGGCATTCCGCTTCTTCCTTGAACAGAGGCCCAAACAATTCCCATCCACCACCACTCTCCTCCGCCTGGCCGAACTTGTTTGCTCACTGAACAATTTCTCCTTTAACTTGTCTCACTTCCTCCAAATAAAAGGTGTGGCTATGGGTACCCGCATGAGCCCCAGTTATGCCTGTCTCTTTATGGGATATGTGGAACATTCCTTGTTCCAGTCCTACTCTGGACCCCTCCCACAACTCTTCTTTAGGTACATCAATAACGGTATTGGTGCCGCTTCATGCCCTCATCTGGACCTGGAAAAATTTATTGATTTTTCGCTTCCAATATCCACCCCTCTATCACCTTCACTTCGTCCATCTTCGACACTTCCCTTCCCTTCCTTGACCCCTCTGTCTCCATTTCTGGTAATAGACGGTCCACCAATATTCATTACAAGTCTGCTGACTCCCACAGCTACCTTGACTCCAGTTCCTCACACCCTGTTTCCTATAAGGACTCCATCCCATTCTCTCAGTTCCTCTGCCTCCGTCACATCATTCTGATTATGCCACCTTCCAAAATGGCGCTTCTGACATGTCGTCCTTTTTCCTTAACCCAATGTGGTTGACAGGGCCCTCAACTGTGTCCGACCATCTTCCGCATCTCTGCCCTCACCCATTTATCTCCCCCTCCCCCAAAACCGTGTTAGGGTCCCCCTTGTCCTCACTTTTCACCCCAGCAGCCTCCACATTCAAAGGATTCTGTCATTTCCACCAACTCCAGGATGATGCCACCACCAAACACATCTTCCCCTCACCATCACCACACCGCCACCCCCACCCTCCCAACCCCCGGTCAGCATTCCATAGGGACCATTCTTTGCATGACACACTGATCCACTCCTCCATCACCCCTAACTTCTTATCCCCTCCCCACGGCACCTTCCCATGCAATCGCAGAAAGTGCAACACCTGCCCGCTTACCACCTCCCTCCTCACCATCCAAGCTTCAAACACTCCTTTCAAGTGTTTCACTTGCACCTCCTTCAATTTGGTCTACGGTATTCTCTGCTCCCAATGCAGCCTCCTCTACACTGGGGAGACTAAACGTAAGCTGGTTTGCGGAACACCCTCTCTCAGTCCGCAAGCATGACCCAGACCTTCCTGTCGCTTGCCATTTCAACACACCATCTAGCTGTCATTCCACATGTCCATCCTTGTCCTGCTGCAGTGTTCCACTGAAGCCCAACACAAAACTGGAGGAACAGCACCTCACCTTCCGATTAGGCACTTTACAGCCTTTCAGGCTTAACATCGAGTTCAACAGCTTCAGACCATGAACTCTCTCCTCCATCTCTACTCCTTTTTAATCCAATTTTTTATTGCTTAAAATTTTATCCTTGTATTTATTTGTTCGTTTTTTTAATCCTTTTTCTCCAACCCCCCTTCCCCCACAGGGCCATCTGTCACTTGTTTCTATACTGTGCTTTCACAGAGCGCCGACTCCTCTTCTACTGTTAAAAGCTTCTGCTATCTTACCTTTATGCCACTAGCAGCACCTCTTTCAGTCTTTACCACTACCATTAACACTCCTTTTGCCTTGTGTCCATGACATCTTTATCAATCTCTCCTTAGTTGTCACCTATCCCTGTCCTAAGCTGTCACCTATCCCACACCTTTTATCTTGCTCCACCCCCTCTAAAACAGTATAAAATCCATCACATCACACTTCCACTTCTCTTTAGCTCTGAAGAAGAGTCATACAGACTCGAAACATTAACTCTGTTTCTCTCCCCACAGATGCCGCCAGACCTGCTGAGTTTTTCCAACATTTCCTGTTTTTATTTCAGATGTCCATCATCTGCAGTATTTTGCTTTTATCTTTCGTTTTCTGATGTAGTTTTGAATATTTATCAAAGCACTTCGCTATAATCAGCAAAATTGTAAGCTGGTGAACTTAATTGTAATGAGGGACAGAATGTATTTCACTAATCAGCCAAAATTGTTTGGTAGTTAACATAAGAAATAGTTAATTATTTGTCGCAGTTTCCTTGTTCGAGAAGCTAGTTAATTGGAAATTTATAAAATATTGGAGTGAGAGTGATCACAAGGGAATTGGACCTCCTGAATCATTTACCGATAAGCTTAATGAGATGATGGTAGATTTGTTCCCTGGAGATGAACTGAATGGCCTTCCACATCACATTTGTTTTGCGAGAGTTATGTATCTTAGCATTTGGTATTTTTTGTTTCATCCTCTGTTTCTAGCAGTTTTATTTTTCTGGTTCTTAATGTGGATATTATTCTTTGGGTGATTCTGGACATGTTACGAGAGTAGAATGCAATTCCCACATTTTGTTACTTCAGTAGGATGTGATCCCCACAGTACTGGGGTACAGTGTGATTCCGCAGTCTGTTACTGGAGTACAGTGTGATACCCGCAGTTTTACTGGAGTACAGTGTGATTCTCGCAGTCTGTTACTAGGGCACAGTGTGATTCCTGTAGTCTGTTACTGGAGCACAGTGTGATTCCCGCAGTCTGTTACTAGGGCGCAGTGTGATTCCTACAATCTGTTACTGGAGCACAGTGTGATTCTCGCAGTCTGTTACTGGAGCACAGTGTGATTCCTGCAGTCTGTTACTGGAGTACAGTGTGATTCACGCAGTCGGTTACTGGAGCACAGTGTGATTCCTGCAGTCTGTTACTGGAGCACAGTGTGATTCTCGTAGTCTGTTACTAGGGCACAGTGTGATTCCCGCAGTCTGTTACTAGAGTACAGTGTGATTCTCGCAGTCTGTTACTAGGGCACAGTGTGGTTCCTGCAGTCTGTTACTGGGGCACAGTGTGATTCCCGCAGTCTGTTACTGGAGTACAGTGTGATTCCTGCAGCCTGTTACTGGGGCACAGTGTGATTCCCGCAGTCTGTTACTGGAGTACAGTGTGATTCCCACAGCCTGTTACTGGAGTACAGTGTGATTCCTGCAGCCTGTTACTGGAGTACAGTGTGATTCCTGCAGTCTGTTACTGGAGTACAGTGTGATTCCTGCAGCCTGTTACTGGAGTACAGTGTGATTCCTGCAGCCTGTTACTGGAGTACAGTGTGATTCCTGCAGTCTGTTACTGGAGTACAGTGTGATTCCTGCAGCCTGTTACTGGAGTACAGCGTGATTCCCACAGTCTTGTCAGCTGCCAGACATGCTGAGTTTTCCAGCTTTTTCTATAGCACTCCACTGCAGCCTTGTCTGATATCTGCTACCTCTATACAGAGGAATGGGGATATAAAACTGGGACATTTCTGATCAGGGTAGCTCTGCCCCTCCCTGAGCTGTCAGGCTACCTGCTTTAGTTGCCTTAACGAGTGATTGTAATTCTTGCAGTGCTGTGGAGACACCGTGTAACAGCTAGGTGAGGCAGCACAATGAGTTAGAAGTGTCAGGTACTGCCATAACTTGCCAAGTGGGAACATTTAGCCTCTGGCATTTGATGTTCCACCACTCCTGTTTTCCATAAAGGGAAGCAAAAATCATCATTTGGATTGTGCTTTAATTTTTCCTTTAAGACAGAAACTTTGCTGCATGCAGCTTTTGAATACTGTGTAACATTCCGGAAACTTGGAGATGTGGGATGTGGTGAGTGTAAGTGCACATTCACCATCTTACGGTGGCCGATCCTTGTACTCACTGCCTCAGCCATGCAGACAACTCAGACTATCGACCTGTTAACTTTGCTTGAATTCCCATATACTGTCACAAATTGAAAAATGCACAAGTGCTGAAAACTTGAGGTATTGAAGTGTTAAGCATTAAGTGTTTTTGTTGGGTTTTTTTCAGGTCTGAGTGGCGCAGTTTTTCTAATGTTGTAAATCCCAATTAAAGGCATCGTTAGGCTGAATCTGAATGAGTGCTGAAGTTAACTATCCACATTTCATTTATGCATACGACAAGATGGAAAGTAGTTTAGGGCTGATTGTTATGATGTACGTTTTTGTCATTGATTAAAAACAATATTATGTTATTAACAATAAAACTGTTCTCTCCCTTCAGAAACAGGACGTGCTAGACTTGCTCTCATCCATCTTATATGAATGTGTCACTCAAGAGAAGCCAGAAATGTTACCTACATATATAGCCATTGATCAGGTAAAACAGGGATCCTTTGGACTCTTTAGGTATTTTTAGCCCATTCCTATTTCTACTGTCTCTCCGCTGCACACTAACTTCACTTGAAGACAGCAGCGTGAAACCTATTCCCAGATTTCCTACTAGTTGCCCTAGTTCAGAGGGCATTTAAGAGTCCTTACCTGGTCTGGAGCCAGATTTCCTTCCCTAAAGGAAAGGACATTAGTGAACTGGATGGGTTTTTACAACAGTCGACAATGGCTTCATGGTCATCATTAGACTTTTAATTCCAGATTTTTATTGAATTTAAATTCCACCATCTGCCGAGGTGGGATTCGAATCCGGGTCCTCTGAGCATTACCCTAGGTCTCTAGATTACGCCCAGCGACAACATCACTATGCCATCGCCTCCCCTTACTTGGTGACGTTCAGCTTCTGCCAAGTGGCTTCCATAATGGTTGAGATCAAAACCCAGAACTTGAAAAAGTTTTCAACCATGAACCCATCTGTTAGCATTCCATGTTTCAATGCACTGGATCTGCAGTGTACTTTGCTATCCTTTTTGTAGGCATAGAACAATGGTGCTCCTGATGTAATCTGGGTGCCACTTGTAGCCCAGACACTCATTTCATCTGGCGGGCATTGCTGTTGAGTTGCAGAGATGTCGCTGGAAGTGACTTTCAGCAGTCATTCCTGCAGTCTTTCTGCTGGCACTCAGAAAGCATGAGCATAATAAATGCATTTCAGAAGTGGGGCTATTCCAGAATCCATTGCACATTTTAAATGTTAAAGAACAATTCAAATGGAAGAAAATGTCACTAAATAGTTCAACAATGAGCTCCACTGCATTTTCCTAAGTAAATCTTTATCAAATTGTCTTGTAAAAAAAATTAAAAATTTTGCTTTGCATTGTCGTCCAACTCAGATTGAGAAAGACTACACAACTTAGCACTGTTTGCTCTTTCCATTTCAGGCAGTGCGCAGATTAGAACGGAAAGAGATGTCGGAAACCTTCGAGCTGTGGCAGATAAAGTTAGTGCAGCAGTTCTATAACTCTGTTTGCCTCCAGGATAAATTTAAAAACAGCACCACTGGACTACTCATCAACCCTGAGTTCCTTCTTGCCATGAAGAACATGTTGGATAAAACCCTGGATCAGTGGCTCCATGGTAAACACTTTCTGTAATTTTGTTTTTTAGATTGTTGACAACCTCTCAGCCATTTGATTTAGGGCACGTGATTTTTAGAATTGAACCTGCATGTTCTAAAAAAAAAATTAAAATAGTGATGTAGAACCCAATTTTAAAAAAAAGAAATTGTACGGAAGGGAGACATAATAGTGACCGGAAGGGGAAGCAATTTATAATCAATTCTTTTTTTATTCATTCACGGGATGTGGGCTTCGCTGGCTGGGCCAGCATTTATTGCCCATCCCTAGTTGCCCTTGAGATGTTGGTGTGGAATCGCCATCTTGAACCGCTGCAGTCCACGTGGTATAGGTTAGGAAGTAAGTTCAAGGATTTTGACCCAGCGACAGTGAAGGAACGGCGATGTATTTCCAAGTCAGGGTGGTGAGTGACTTGGAGGGGACTTCCAGGTGGTGGTGTTTCCATCTATCGGCTGCCCTCGTCCTCCTAGGTGGTAGTGGTCGTGGGTTTGGAAGGTGCTGTCTAAGGAGCCTTGGTAAATTCCTGCAGTGCATCTTGTAGATGGTACACACTGCTGCTACTGTGTGTCGGTGGTGGAGGGAGTGAATGTGGATGTGGTGCCAATCAAGCGAGCTGCTTTGTTCTGAACAGTGTCAAGCTTCTTCAGTGTTGTGAGAGTTGCACTCATCTAGGCAAATGGGGAGTATTCCATCACACTCCTGACTTGTGCCTTGTAGATGGTGGACAGGCTTTGGGGAGTCAGGAGGTGAGTTACTCATTGCAGGGTTCCTAGCCTCTGACCTGCTCTTGTAGCCACAGTATTTATATGGCTAGTCCTGTTTAGTTTTTGGCCAATGGTAACCCCACCAGGATGTTGATAGTGGGGGATTCGGTGATGTTAATGCCATTGAATGTAATGGGGCGCTGGTTAGATTCTGTCTTGTTGGAGATGGTCATTGCCTGGCACTTGTGTGGCACGAATGTTACTTGCCACTTGTCAGCCCAAGCCTGGATATTGTCCAAGTCTTGCTACATTTAGATATGGACTGCTTCAGTATCTAAGGAGTCACGAATGGTGCTGGGCATTGTGCAATCATCATAAAACACCCCCACTTCTGACCTTATGATGGAGGGAAGGCCATTGTTGAAGCAGCTGAAGATGGTTGTTATGAGAACAACAACCTGAGGAACTCCTGCAGTTGATGTCCTGGAGCTGAGATGACTGACCTCCAACAACCACAACCATTTTCCTTTGTGCTAGGTATGACTCCAACCAGGGGAGAGCTTTCCCCCTGATTCCCATTGACTCCAGTTCTGCTAGGGCCCCTTGATGCCACACTTGGTCAAATGCGTCCTTGATGTCAAGGGCAGTCACTCTTACCTCATGTGTTCAGCGCTTTTGTCCATGTTTGAACCAAGGCTGTAATGAGGTCAGGAGCTGAGTGGCTCTGGCGGAACTCAAACTGAGCATCAGTGAGCAGGTTTTTGCTAAGCACTGTTGATGACCCCTTCCATCATTTTATTGATGATGGAGAGTAGACTGGTAGGGCGGTAATTGGCCGGGTTGGATTTGTCCTGCATTTTGTGTATAGGATATACCTGGGCAATTTTCCACATAGCCAGGTAGATGCCAGTGTTGTAGCTATACTGGAACAGCTTAGCTAGGGCACAACTCAAATCTTCAGTACTATTGCTGGAATATTTTCAGGGCCCATAGCCTTTGCAGTATCCAGTGCCTTCAGCCGTTTCTTGATATCACGTGGAGTGAATTGAATTGCCTGGAGACTGGCGTCTGTGCTGCTGGGAACCCTCAGAGGAGGCCGAGATGGATCATCCACTCAGCATTCCTGGCTAAAGATTGTAGCAAATGCTTCAGCCTTATGTTTTGCACTGATGTGCTGGGCTCCCCAGTCATTGAGGAAGGGGATTTTTGTGGAGCCTTCTCCTCCAGTGAGTTGTTTAATTGTCCACCACCATTCGCGACTGGATGTGGCAGGGCAGCTGAGCTGAGGTCTGATCCGTTGGTTGTGGGATCGCTTAGGTTTTTCAATCACTTGCTGCTTATGCTGTTTGGCACGCAAATAGTCATGTTGTGATGTAGCTTTACCAGGTTGACACCTCATTTTTAGGTATGCCTGGTGCTGCTCCTGGCATGCCCTCCTGCCCTATTCATTGAACCAGGGTTGACACCTTGGCTCGATGGTAGTGGCAGAGTGGGGGATATGCCAGGCCATGAGGTTACAGATTGTGTTCGAGTACAATTCTGCTGCTGCTGACAGCCCACAGTACCTCACGAATGCATTACCCTGCGTCACTGGATTACTAGGCCAGCAACAATACCACTACGTTATTGCCTCTCCTGTGGCTGGTCCTCAGTTGTATTTGTCCCTGGGATGTGAGCAACACTGGCTAGGCCAGCATTTGTTGCCCGTCCCTTATTGCCCTTGAGAACGTAGTTATGAGAGCCGTTGTCTTCAACGCTGCAGTCTATGGTGTAAGTACACTCATTGCTGTTTGGAAGGGAGTTCCAGGATTTTGATCCAGTGACAGTGAAAGAACAGTGATATAGCTCCGAGTCAGTTTGGTGTATGGTTTGGAGGGGATTTGCAAGGTGGTGGTGTTCCTGTGCGTCTGCTGCCCTTGTCCTTCTAGCTGTTGGAGATTGTGGGTTTAGAAAGTGCTGTCAAAGGAGCGTTGGCAAGTTGCTTCAATGCGTATGTTAGATGATGGAGGGACAGATTCTTAGAGACTCATCTTGAGCTGTTTTAGGATAGCAATTTGTCAGGAAGCTCTGTTATGAGTTAGTTGACCCTGAGCAAGCTGAATGTAGGTGTGCCACAATTAGCTTCGAAAGATCTAGATTGGGGGCCAGAGAACAGGGAAGCCAGCTTCAGTCCCCACGCTTAATCGTTATTCCCAAAGCCTTTGCCGTAAAGCGCACATGTGGCCGTCAGTTGAGGACGGAATTGAGCTTGGCGATGGAACGCTCCAAGCTGTCCAATATCTTGCCAACAATCAAGGCACAAGCCAGAGTAATGATCATTTGCATCAAGGTACTGGAGGGTGAAAACATACCCTAATCAGGAAGTCAATAACTTTGGACAGGAAGGGAGACAAAAATAAATGAATCGAATTATGGGGAATCCTTCGACATGTATCATTACAGTACATCCATTGAAATGAGTATGTCTTGTTTTTGATTGCATGAAGTGGTTTAACAAGGGAGGCAAAAACAGCAGCAATGACACTTGGAAGTTAAGCACCCAAGAACGTATACTCACTCATATTTTTACATGGAGGCAGATAGTCAAGCAAGAAGTAAAATCTCATTCTTTGGGCTTACACTTGGGGCTGAGTTCCCCTTTATATTTTAGAATTCAATGAGGAACTAGAAGTGTTGGCAGATAACCGCTACTGTTGCCATACTGAGTCAGGCTTGCCAGAACTAGTCATTCAACTCCTGATAATTCTGAGTGAAATAATCCAATAATTTGAACGGATCATTGTAAATAATGCTTCAGATGGAGAATTCAGAGCTCAAACAACTGTTAACTACTCATTAATTTAGATTGAAACTTCCTATAATGCATATGCACGAAACAATTGTTATTTTTCTGCTATTAATTGTAAACACTGAAATTGTTCAAGACTCAGATTCTTTAATTCTTGATGTCTTATTCTGAAATCATGATCTTAGCAAGCCATTTAGTTTTTAAAGTAAACCATGCTCAATTTGTACCTCAAATCTCAAAAGAAACATCCTGTGCCCTAATTACAGCTTGACTGGTGCTGGGTTTATGGTTTCAAAATCAAACAAATAGAAGAGAGCATCTGATAAAGGTGCTGGAATTTTATTTATAGTGACCCAGACCATGAACAAGATGCATGTTTTGCATCTTTATTTTGTTATCATTCTTGTTCAATTTTCTCCCCACTGTTCTGAGTGCAGTAGGCCATGCAAAGGTTCCCTGGATGTTGCCCACCCTCCAATGCCTCATGTTTGTGGCCATTCCTCATAGAATAGGTGATGGCATGCATTTTGACCATTAATTGGACATTACAGCCAAAGCCTGACCCCATCCGAGCCCGATTCTCATTCCCACTGCTTCCATTCGGGGTTGCTGGAAAGGCAATGGGAGCAGGGACCCCAGCTCATTGTTATCTCTGCCATTATCTAAGGCCAACCACAGATGCCTCTACCACGTTCTGGCATCAGCTAACTCTCCTCACCTCAGTTCTGGATCTTGAGGCCTTCCTGATTTTTATCTTTTCAAGTTTAGTAATTTTTCAAATAAGGTCTCGCATTCAGAGGCCTAAAGTTGATAGATCAGGACAGTGCCATGCCCTCCTAATAAAAATAAGATCCCTTGATAGAAAAACAGAAAGTGCTGAAAATACTCAGCAAGTCTAGCAGTTTGCGGTTCTGAAGAAACCTCATTCTTCTTAACTCCAGAGAATATAGGCCTAGTCTGCTCAATCCCTCCTCACAGGACAATCCCATCATCCCAGGAACTAGCTTAGTGAACCTTTGTTGCACTCCCTCTACATCAAGTGTGCCCTTCCTTTGGTAAGGAAACCAACACTGCAAACAGTCCTCCAAATATAACATCACCAATGCCCTGTACAATTGTAATAATACATAACTGAGTTTTGTACTCCTATCTGTTTGTAGCAAAAGCGAACATACCATTATCCTTCTTAATTGCTTGCTGCTGTACTTGCATATTCACTTTGTGATCCAAGTACAAGGACATGCAGGTCCCTGTGAAGGGAAACATTTCCCAGTCTCACCATGCAAATAATATTCTGCTTTTATATTTTTCCTATCAAAGGGATAACTTCACACTTCACATTTTATTTTATCTGCCATGTTCCTGCCCTCACCCAACCGCTATATACCCCTATGCAGCCTCTTTGCATCCTCCTCACTGCTTATTTTTTCACCTAACTTTGTATCCCTCAACTGTCCATCACTATAGATTGTAAATAGCTGAGGCCTAAGCAGTGATCCTTGCTGTACCCCTCCAGTAACAGCCTGCCAAACTAAAAATGACCTGCTTATTCCTACTGTCTGTTTTCTGTCCATTAACTAATCTGTACTAACATATCACCCATGGGTTCTAGTTTTGTGCAGTGACCTCTTGTGCGCCACCTTACCATATGCTTTTTGAAAATCCAAATACAGTACATCCACTGGTTCCCCTAATCCATCTTACTAGTTCCATCCTCAAAAAAACTCTTAACAGACTTATTAACCACTCTTTCCTGTTCAGAAATCAGTGTTGACTTTGGTTAATCATATAAATTTCTAAGTGCTCTTGTTTCCACATCCCTAATAATAGATTCAAGTATTTTGCCCATTATGATATTAGGCTAGCTGTCATGTAGTTCCCTGTTTTCTCCCTTCCTTCTTTCTTAAATAGTGGGGTTACGTTTGCTACCCTTATAATCTTTGGAAACTATTATAGAATCTAAGGAGTTCTGGAAAATCAAAACCGATGCTTCCACTATCTCTGCAGCTACCTCTTTCAAAACCTTGCACAGGATGCAAGTTGTCAGGTCTAGGGGAATTGCTGCTACTTAGTCCCCTTAACTTCTCCAGTATAATTTCTTTACTTATATTGATTTCTTTGAGTTACTCGTTCTCACTAGATAATTGGCTCCCTATTATTTCCAGAATGTTTTGGCGTCTACCGTGAAGACAGGTGCAAAGTGATGTTTAATGCCTCGACCATTTCCATATCCCCCATGATAATTTCACTGGCTCTGCCTCTAATGGGCCCGTGTTCGCTTTTTTTAATCTCTTCCTATTTATATGTGTATAGAAATATTTGCATTATTTTTTACGTCTCTTGTTAGTCGACTCTCATAATCTGGGTAACTCTGAGCACGTCACTTCATAAAGAAACTTTTCTTTTATTTGTTCATGTGATGTGTGCATCACTGGCTAGGCCAGCATTTGTTGCCCATCCAGAATTGCCCTTGAGAAGCTGGTGGTGAGCTGCCTTCTTGAACCGCTGCAGTCCGTGTGGTGTAGGTATACCCACAGTGCTGTTAGGGAGGGAATTTCAGGACTTTGACCCAGCGACAGTGAAGGAACAGCGATATAGTTCCAAGTCAGGATGGTGTGTGGCTTGGAGAGGAACTTGCAAGTGGGTTGTATCCCCATGCATCTGCCCTTATCCTTCTAGAAGGTCTTAGAGAGGGTACAGAGATTACTAGAATGTTACCAAGGATGAGAGACTTCAGTTGCTTGGAAAGACTAAAGAAGCTGGAGTTGTTCTCCTTAGAGTAGAGAAAGAAACAAAAAACTTGCATTTATATAGTGTCTTTCACAACCACTGGATCGCCCAAAGTGCTTTACAGCCAATTAAGTTCTTTTGAAGTGTTTTCGCTGTTTTAATGTAGGAAATGGCAGAAAAGGTTAAGAGCAGATTTAATAGAGGTGTTCAAAATCATGAATGGTTTTGAAAAAGTAATTTTTTCCAGAAATTTTGCAGTGTGAGGTGGGTCAGTAAACCAGAGGGCATAGATTTAAGGTAATTGCTAAAAGAATTAGAGGCATGATGAAAGGGAAATAGTGTTTAATAAGTCTGTTAAAAGTTTTTTGAGAATGTAACTAGTAAGATGGATCTTTTTACATGACGGGTTGTGATCTGGATTCCGCTACCTGAAGGGGCGGAAGGAGCAGATTATGTGGCAACTCTAAAAAGGGAGAATACTTGAAGGGGGATACACTTGCAAGGAGACAGGGCAGAGATGTGAACCTAATTGCATAGCTTCATCAAAGAGCCAGCACAGGCACAAAGGACTGAATAGCCGCCTCCTCGCTATGTTAATATGATTCTCACTCTTGATTCCATGTTTGTACTTTAGATGAGGACAAAATTGGGCTCAGCAGTGACATCCTTGCACTCGGACAGCCAGCTAACACTTACTGCCTCGGTCATAGGTTTGGATAGGCAGAGGGCAATCAGTACCTGCTGAACTGTAGGCCAGTAAGGAGTGAGAAAATGGCAGTGAATATTTCTGACTGGGAAAGAGCTACAGTTACTTGAAATACTAAAAGCAGAAGGGGCGGAATACAATCTTGTGGTTTCTCTGTTGTGTATTGTCATGAATGTTATTTTTAATACAGCAAGATAATAGAGCTAAATAACACTACTATGCTGAGAACCTATTCCTATTTGATAAACAAATAATCCTCTCCCCCTGCCTGCTTCTGCTGTGACATTATCTAAACATTTTGAAGTATTGTATTACTAACTGCAGTCTTTGTGTGTCATTGATGTATAATTTGACTACCTGTATAAAACATATGATGGTTTACCTAAGGAAAGGAATAATGTTATGAATTATATTTTTAATTCATTTATGATATCCAGTCATTTGTCTATCTTTTGAAGCAACTTGTTTATAATGAACTGATTTGACCACTTAAATAATTTTCCCTACAAATTGCACCTTCAATCAATTTTCTGTTTCAAAATTTTATCCCTAGCCAAATTGTAGCTATTCATGAATTGTCAATTAAGTTTTACAATGAATAGGGGCTGGCATTTTGACAAGGGAGGCAATGACATCATCGGGTATCGCAGCCCCTTCCCTCCGCCCAACAGCAGCACTTCCTGTAAACCAGTTATTCTGCTGCCTATGACAGGAAGTAGTAGGTTGTGTGGTATCTCACCGCCACTCAGTGTTAGCTTGGCATTCTTGGTTAGTGTGACCGGTTCTTTATAAAGGGTCATTTTATAAAGGAAGGCTGAACTAAAATTATTCTTCTTGTGGTCTGTAGCTACCAGACATTAAGTTGGTGTGCTGTCTCACTGTAAGCTGAATGACCAAAACCATTTTCTGCATAGCTAGCATTCCTGTCTCAAAGAACGTGCCTTCTCCACACCCCCGTACTCCAAATTAAAATGTATAACTTCCCTGCCTCCCTTCCTGAGAAACTGGTTCTCGAGACTAGCAGGCAGCAAAACAATGATGTCTTCCAAATTCCTATTATGGGGACTTTTTTTTTTCTTTCATGTTGTTAACATTGAAAATTGACAAATGTTTGCTGCGAAACATATTACAATGATCAAAAGCTGTAAAGCACCACTACCACTACTGCTCCAAGCTTCCATCAGAAAGATGGAAAGATGATGGATTCCAAAGCGCACAAAGGGTCAGATTGTGCCAGTGATTTGACAACTCAACATCAGTTGTTACTGTATTCTGAAAGTATTGGGTTGCAAAATTCAGCTCAGTATGTCACTGCTGCTGGCACTTTGGAAGCTGGAGGCCCTCCAAATGGTGCGCATTGCACCTCTGTCTGCTTTCAGTAGGGCGCCCCATACTGAATGCTTGCACAGAAAGCAGAGACTTTCGCAGTGGCAGATCATGATGCCAAACAGCCTCTTGCATGAGGGATCCCCCACCAGTGCAAGTTAAAGGGCCTTCTCTCCAACTTGCAGGTGAGGTGCTTTTGACTTACTGTTGCTCTTGCAAAGTTTGTGGAAGTAGTGTGGTGTGTTTTGGAGGAGTTTGGGTAACTTGCTGTATTTGGAGGGGAGTGTCTATGCATCCCGTTAGGGAGGTTAGAGCAGTTTAGGGACCTGTCTACAGAAAGGCTGTCGTTGCAATCTTTTTGGGCCTGCAACATGACAGGTCGGCGGAGTGGAGGCTGAACGCAGAGGGAGGAGGACGGGGGGCTCTCCACAGAAGGGCCCTATTCACCAAGAGTTTTCAGGGAACACTTCTCCTTCCCCTGTCTCAGCCAGGAGCAATGCCCGAGGTGCCTGAAGTTCACCAAGGATTTGGTCACAGAAGCGTGCCAGCTCTCTCAACAGCATCTGCTGAGGACGGCTCTGCCAGTGGCTGTCAAGTTCACCGTTTGGGCATAGTGTCTGTCCAAATTCACGGTGGTCTGATGCACCCTCCACTACCTTTCTATTACAAGGGCACAGCTCTTGCCACCAGGCATGCAAAAGCCATCTCGGGAAGAAGGCGACGCAGGGTGGGACACCACCCTTTCACCACCATTGCTCCACAGTTCCCCATCTTCACATTCATCTGCGATGTCCTATCACAGTGTCCTCTTTGCCAAAATCCTGCAATAAAACTCTTTCCATAACAACTTTATTGAACAACACATCCAATAATAACAAAAAAAAAACTATTCACTCTTGTACAACCCCTTCGTGCCTGTCTTGCAGGTTCCTGTCTCCCCTGCCCTCCTGGCGCCCCAACACAGCGCTATCCCAATGGCTGCAACTTGGCTAGTGGAAGGCTGCTGACTTTCACTGGGGGAGACTGCAGATGGCCTTGCAGGATGATCATACGCAGCTCTGGCTCCTGAGGGTCTGGCTTTGGTCTGCACAACCTTGGCACGGGCAGCCACAGTGTAGGTTGATTGAGATGCGATAGCAAGGGCATTGGCAGAGGGACATTGTGGGAGCATAAATGCATGATGGAGCCGCTGCCAAGCCCCAGGGTGGTGCTTCAGCAATCCTTAGCAATCTGTTGGAGGGCAGATTGCAGGACTGCCGCAAGAGCCTGCGCATTCCGTTGCGCACTGAGTCTAAGCCTGCCTAGCAACAAGCATGTATCTCAAGAGCCCCAGTCTGAGCTTCCACTGCAATACTGCAACATTAGATGACTTCTTCCTGTGTTGCAATGGAAGCTAAGACAGCAGCCATCAGATGTTGCATCACAAGTGAGACTGCAAGTGCTGTCATGGACCTGATCTGCCCTGGTGAGGACAGGAAGCCCTCACTTGAGTCCCCTGCAGCAGAACTAATCAGCAACCTTGCCCTCCAGGGAGCTAGCACAAGAACTCTCTTTCCTCCTGGCCTGGCTGCAGCCCTCCCGTGTCCAGTGACTCCAAGAAGCGAGAATCAGTGAAAGCAGTGGGGCTACAGAGAGCACAGAGAGGGGAGGCGAGAGCTCAGTTCGAGAGGCAAAAGCAGCGGGGCTACAAAGAGCAGCTTCATGTTCATGTGCGCACTGAGTTTGAGAGAGAGAGAAAAAAATGCAAAGAGGGAAAAGAATTCAAAATTCACAGGAACGCCATAAAAGGATTGGTTAGTGAGTAACTGCTGTTAGGGACTGTCTGTAAAGAGCTGGAATTTAGAAAAATGTAAACTTTTCAATAACCCTAAAGTGCCTACCTTATAATTAATTTAGAAACTAGTGAATCCATTATTTTATTCTTAACTGATAGCGTTTATTGGATTACAAAGTTTTAACTTAGTAAAGTCTGAGGAGGCATTAATTTAATTCAAAATAAATTAAGAAAATAACTAATTAGTTACTTAATTAAGATACAACAAGGATGGATGAGCAGGTGATGTGCCACGATTGCAGGATGTGGGAGCTCCTGGATGCCAGTGTGACCCAGGGCAAACATGTCTGCAGTAGGTGTCTTTTTTTTATTCATTCATGCGATGTGGGCTTCGCTGGCTGGGCCAGCATTTATTGCCCACCCCTAGGTGCCCTTGAGAAGATGGTGGTGAGCTGCCTTCTTGAACCACTGCAGTCCATGTGGCATAGGTACACCCACAGTGCTGTTAGAAAAAGAGTTCCAGGATTTTGACCCAGCGACAGTGAAGGAACGGCGATATATTTCCAAGTCAGGATGGTGAGTGACTTGGAGGGGAACTTCCAGGTGATGGTGTTCCCATCTATCTGTCGCCCTTGTCCTTATAGATGGTAGTGGGCTTGAAAGATGCTGTCTGAGGAGCCTTGGTGATTTCCTGCATTGCATCTTGTAAATGGTACACACTGCTGCTACTGGGCATCAGTGGTGGAGGAAGTGAATGTTTGTGGATGCCAATCAAGCAGGCTGCTTTGTCCTGGACAGTGTCAAGCTTTTTGAGTATCGTTGGAGCTGCACTCATATAGGCAAGTGGGGAGTATTCCATCACACTCCTGACTTATGCCTTGTAGATGGTAGACAACCTTTGGGGAGTCAGGAGGCGGATTACTCATCGCACGATTCCCAGCCTCTGAACCTGCTCTTGTAGCCACAGTATTTATATGGCTAGTCCAGTTCAGTTTTTGGTCAATGGCAACCGCCGCCACCGCCCCCCCCCCGCCCCAGGATGTTGATAGTGGGCGATTCAGTGATGGTAATGCCATTGAATATCAGGAAGCGATGGTTGGATTCTCTCTTGTTGGAGATGGTCATTGCCTGACACTTGTGTGGTGTGAATGTTACTTGCCACTTGTCAGCCCAAGCCTGATATTCTTCAGGTCTTGCTACATTTGGACATGGACTGCTTCAGTATCTGAGGAGTCACGAATGGTGCTGAACATTGTGCAATCATCAGCGAATATCCCCACTTCTGACCTTACAATGAAAGGAAGGTCATTGATGAAGCAGCTGAAGATGGTTGGGCCGAGGACACTACCCTGAGGAACTCCTGTGGCGATGTCCTGGAGCTGAGATGACTGACCTCCAACAACCACAACCATCTTCCTTTGTGCTAGGTATGACCCCAACCGGTGGAGAGTTTTCCCTCTGATTTCCGGTTACTCCAGTTTTGCTAGGGATCCTTGATGCCACATTCTGTCAAATACAGCCTTGATGTCAACGGCAGTCACTCTCACCTCACCTCGGGAGTTTAGTTCTTTTGCCCATGTTTGAACCAAGGCTGTGATGAGGTCAGGAGCTGAGTGGTCCTGGCAGAATCCAAACTGGGCGTCAGTGAGCAGGTTCTTGCTAAGCAAGTGCCGCCTCATAGCACTGTTGATGACCCCTTCCATTACTTTACTGATGATGGAGAGTAGACTGATGGGGCGGTAATTGGCCGGGTTGGATTTGTCTTGCTTTTTATGGACAGGACATACCTGGGCAATTTTCCACATGGCCGGGTAGATGCCAGTGTTGTAGCTGTATTGGAACAGCTTGACTAGGCGCGCAGCAAGTTTTGGAGCACAAGTTTTCAGTACTATTGCTGGAATGTTGTCAGGGCCTGTAGTCTTTGCAGCATCAAGTGCCTTCAGCCGTTTCTTATTATCACGTGGAGTGAATCAAATTGGCTGAAGACTGGCATCTGTGATGATGGGGACCTCCAGAGGAGGCCGAGATGGATCATCTACTTGGTACTTCTGGCCGAAGATTGTAGCAAATGCTTCAGCCTTATCTTTTGCACTGATGTGCTGGGCTCCTCCATCATTGAACCTGGGGATATTTGTGGAGCCTCCTCCTCCAGTGAGTTGTTTAATTGTCTGCTGCCATTCATGACTGGATGTGGCAGGCCTGCAGAGCTTAGATCTGATCTGTTGGTTGTGGGATTGCTTAGTTCTGTCTTATCACTTGCTGTTTGGCACTCAAGTAGTCCTGTGTTGTAGCTTCACCAGGTTGACACCTCGTTTTTAGGTATGCCTGGTGCTGCTCCTAGCATGCCCTCCTGCACTCTTCATTGAACCAGGGTTGATACCCTGGCTTGATGGTATTGATAGAGTGGGGAATTTGCAGGCCATGAGGTTACAGGTTGTGTTCGATTACAATTCTGCCACTGCTGCTGATGGCCCACAGCGCTTCATGGGTGTCCTGTCTTGAGCTGCTAGATCTGTTTGAAATCTATCCCATTTAGCATGGTGGTAGTGCCACACTACCACCTCAATGAGGTTATCCTCAATGTGAAGACGGGATTTTGTCTCCACAGTGACTGTATGGTGGTCACTCCTGCCAATACTGTCATGGACAGATGCATCTGTGGCAGGCAGGTTGGTGAGGATGAGGTCAAGTATGTTTTTCCCCCTTGTTGGTTCCTCGCCACTAGCAGCTATGTCATTTAGGACTCGGCCAGCTCGGTCAGTAGTGGTGCTACTGAGCCACTCTTTGTGTTGGACATTGAAGTCCCCCACCCAGAGTACATTCTGCACCCTTGCCACCCTCAGTGCTTCCTCCAGGTGGTGTTCAACATGGAAGAGCACTGATCCATCAGCTGAGGGCAGGTGTAACATGGTAATCAGCAGGTGGTTTCCTTGCCCATGTTTGACCTGATGCCATGAGACTTCGTAGGGTCCAGAGTCGATGTTGAGGACTCCCAGGGCAACTCCCTCCTAACTGTATACCCACTGTGCTGCCACCTCTGCTGGGCCTGTCCTACCAGTGGGACAAAGACGTACCCAGGGATGGTGATGGTGGTGTCTAGGACCTCTTGCAAGCTGTTCTCGCTTTAAATCTGCTTTCTGCAGCTTTTGTCTCTTTAAATCTGAAGCTTGGGGCCTTTCTCTTTGCCCCTCACTCTTAACTTCTCTTAACAGGACCTTTTCCAGGTTCCCGTCCTTCCTTTTGACCAGAAGGTCTTCTTGGGACTTTCCCCTGTTTCAACTCTCCTGGATTTTGGGGTATTTTCTTTAACTTGGGACTGACTCTCTATCCCCTTTGCTCCAGTCTTTCCTGGCAACTACTTTCAAAACCAACTTTAGCTTGGAGCTGACTGTCTGCCCCTTCTAGCCTGCTTCTCTGGCAGCGATCTTGAAAACCAGCTGAACTCTGACAACTTTGAAAATAAACTGCTGTTTCTAGCTTTTCTGTGTGTGTGTTTGTGGGAGGGATGTGCCTCGCTGGACCCCTGTTGCTAGGCAACAGTCCAATTCTTCTACTTTTTTTTAACGACTTAAGCTAAGGTAAACATTCTTTAGAAATGCCAGCACCTTTTTAAAGTGAAACTAAAGCTCAATTTGTCCTTTCTTAACATACAGATACACAAATACAAATCAAACTTAAACTTTAAAGCTATAACTCATTCCTAACACCCACAAATACAGATATAACTTACTTAAACTATCTCTTTCCTAACAATGTGGTGGTTTTCTAGAACAGCATGTTAGGGAACCAATTAGAGAACAGGCTATTTTAGATCTCGTATTGTGCAATGAGAAAGAGCTAATTAATAATCTTATTGTAAAGGAGCCTTTAGGGAAAAGTGACCATAGTATAATAGAATTTTACATGAAGTTTGAAAGCGATGTAGTTCAATCTGAAACTAGGGTCTTTCATTTAAAAAGAAACTACAAAGGTATGTGGGGCAAGTTGGCTGAGGTAAATTGGGGAACTACATTAAAAGGTATGGCAACAGACAGGCAATGGCTAGCATTTAAATAATTAATTCATGATTTGCAACAAATTTACATTCCTTTAAGATGCAAAAAGCAGGCAGTGTGATCCAACCATGGCTAACAAGAGAACTTAAGTTTTTAGCTTTTTGTTTTTAACTTAAGGATTCTGTTAGAGCAAAGGAAGAGACTTATAAAGTTGCCCAAAAAAAGTAGTAAGCCTGAGAATTGGGAGCATTTTAAAATGCAGCAAAGGAGAACCAAGAAATTGATAAAGGAAAAGAAAATAGAATATGCAAGTAAACTAGTGAGGAATATAAAAATGGACTGTAAAACCTTCTATAGGTATGTAAAAAGGAAAAGATTAGCAAACAAGTGTGGGCCCATTATAGGCAGAGAATGGAGAATTTTTAACTGGTAATAGGGAAATGGCAGAGAAACCAAACTAATACTTTGTGTCTGTCTTCACGGAGGAAGATACAAAAAGCCTTCCTGAAATATTGGACAACCAAGAGACAAGTGAGATTGAGGACCCAAAAGAAATTAGCATTAGTAAAAAAGTAATGCTGAAGAAATTAATGGGACTGAAAATAGATAAATCTCCTGAACTCTATGATCTACATCCCAGAATGTTAAAAGGGGGAGCTGTAGAGATAGTGGATGCATTGCTTATCATATTTCAAAATTCTAAATATTCCGGAACATTGCCTACGGATTGGAAGGTGGCAAATGAAACCCTACTATTTAGGAAAGGAGGGAGAGAGAAAACCGGGAACTACAGGCCTGATAGTCTGACATCAGTAGTAGGGAACATGCTAGAATCTATTCTAAAGGATGTGATAACTGGGCATTTAGAAAATAACGGTGAGATTGGGCTGAGTCAACATGGATTTATGAAAGGGAAATCATGTTTGACAAATCTGTTCAAGTTTTTTGAGGATATAACTAGCAGGCTAGATAAGGAAGAACCAGTGGATGTGGTGTATTTGGATTTTCAGAAGGCTTTCGATAAGGTCCCATGCAGAAAAAGTAGAGCTCATGGGATTGGGGGAAATATACTGGCATGGATTGAGGACTGGTTAACGGAGAGAAAACAGAGTAGGGATAAATGGATCATTGTCAGATTGGTAGGCTGTGATTATTGGAGTTGCATAAGTATCAGTGCTTGGACCCCAGCTATTTACAATCTACATCAATGATTTGGATGTGAGGACCAAATGTATTGTTTCCAAGTTTGCAGATGACATAAAACTTCGTGGAAATGTGACTTGTGAAGAGAATGCAAAGAGGAGATTGAGTGGGCAAAAACATGGCAGATGGAATAGAATGTAGAAAAATGTCAAGTGTTGATGTCCAAAGGGACCTGGGTGTTCTTGTTCATAAGTCACTGAAAGCTAACATGCAGATGCAACAAGCAATTAAGAAGGCAAATGGCATGTTAGCCTTTATTACAAAGATATTTGAGTAGAGGAGTAAGGAAGTCTTGCTGCAGTTGTATAGAACCTTGGTGAGGCTCCAACTGGAGTATTGTGTGCAGTTTTGGGCTCCTTACCTAAGGAAGGATATACTGGCCATAGAGGAGATGTAATGAGGGTTCACCAGACTAGTTCCTGGGATGACGGGATTGTCCTATGAGGAGGATACTGCCTGTATTCCCTAGAGTTTAGAAGAATAAGAGGTGATGTAGTTGAAGTCTACAAAATTCTTACAGGACTTGACAGGGTGGATGCAGGAAGGATGTTTCCTTTAGTTGGGGTTTTAGAACCCAGGGGACACAGTCTCAGAATAAGTGGTAGGCCACTTAGGACTGAAATGAGGAGGAATTTCTTCAGTCAGATGGTGCTGAATCTTTGGAATTCTCAATCTCAGCGCTGTGGAGGCTCAGTCATTGAGCAGAGGTTGATAGATTTCTAGATACCAGTGACATCAAAGGATACGGGGAAAGTGCATCGATGCAGAAGATCAGCCATGACCTAGTTAAATGGTGGAGCAGGCTCAAGGAACTGAATGGCCTACTCCTGCTCCTATGTTTCTAGATCCCAGCTCTATGCTGTCATGTAAGGGCTAGGATCTGAGCTGGTGGCTGAGAGAGTCCAATCAAGTAACTTTGTTTCTACTTCAGAGATCTGTAGCATCTTTTGCCCTTCCTCATGGGGCTGCACTGACTGGTCACACAGCAGTTCTTAGATATCTGAAATTAAAAAACCCAGAAGTGGGGGATGTTGGGGTGAGGGTGGGAAGCAAGAAGCCTATGGTCATACCATCTATGGCTTGCATTTTACATGAGATAACAGGATGAGGTGGAATTTGAGAAAGGCCAAAAGGAGAAATTTACTGTCAGATGCAGCATCCTCAATGATAGCCAGTCCTAGCATGCAGAATACCATCTTTCCCACTTAAATGATGCAGGCAGGCCTGTCCCCCTTCAATTCTGTTTTGCTCCCAGCAATTATGTCCTACAAGAAAGATGGCAAAATGCCACTTAGTTTGTTGTGCTGTATTTTGGTCATGTGCCTGCCATAGCTCAATAGCTGGAGGTATGTGGAAGCAGTGAAAGGCGGGTGTGAGGCTGGCATGGGTGTGTTATGGTGAAGTAGTGCGCCTCCTGCTGGAGGAGTGATGGGGGTACATTGAGCAGCATGAGTGTTTGGTGGAGTGGTGGAAGGTAGGAGATGCCATGTGAAGACACCTTCGCTGAGCTTAACCACCTGCATGAGGTCATTGATCTTTTTATGTCACTGCTGCCAGGCCCTCAGGGGGTGACTCTGGGAATTAACCACCCTACCCATCTGAAGCCGTCCTGCGGCTATGTGGCCTCTCTCCTTTGACCTCCTGGACTAAGGCCTCTAGCGCCACATCCAAGAACCTGGGAGCCCCTCTCTTCTCAGTTGCTCCATTTTAAGGGATGCAGGCTGGCTAGAACATGTGCTAGCCACTCACACTGCTGCACCCCCCGTCGAATATTTATTCAGCTACCAGGTCATACTCGGCTGAAACAAAAACAAAAATTGTTAGAAAAACTCAGCAGGTCTGACAGCATCTGTGGAGAGGAAGACAGAGTTAACGTTTCAAGTCCCTGTGACTCTTCATCAGAGCTGAAGAGAAATAGAAATGTGGTGAAACATAAGCTGTTTAAGGGGGGTGGGATACTCGTCTGAATGCTGCAATCATTCAAATGTGGAATCAGCATGATGGGATCGAGCGTAAGCTGATCCTGAATCGTGATCCCGGGGCCTGAAAATTTTAGCCCATGGTATCTAGAAGAAATAGGAGGGGATGAAAGAACAGTGAAAAGGAAAGCTCTTAAAAGAGCTTTTGAGGAGGTCAGGGAAACGATGAGGTTGAGTTAAGGCACTGGCCTAGCAACCCCCACATAGGCAAGTTGCAAAAATGAATTAGATAAACCTGCTGCAAGAAAAAAAATGATCTTGGATGCTGCCAGATTATCGTAAGAATCCAGTTGTATTGTTCTTCACAGAAGGAATCTTTCACCTGGTGGCGGCCTGCACGTGACTCCAGTCCAACACTGTATGGTTGACCCTTCTTGTCCTCTGACATGACCAAACCAGTTTTAAAATTAACTCTTCATGATCATGCCCCACTATCCATTGTTCGGTGCAACTTAGAATGGGTAATGAATTGCCCTCATAAACCAGTGAAGAAAAACGGGGATGAGGGGGCCAGGAGCAAAATTGCAAATTAACTGTCAAAATGAGGGTGCAGAGAAGGGGCTGTTCAATTGGAGGAGTTAAAAAGCCTTGGCGTGTCAGCAGTGTCTTACAAGACCAACAAATGGAAACCAAGCAATGTTCACAATAAAAATGTTAATCAGTTACAGAAGTGCAATGTGTATTTGTGAATTAAAATGCTTTGTTTTTTTTTCTCTCTCCCCAAACTACTCCTTTTAGCATCAGGTGATGTGCTGTTACATTCCTACCTAAGTAGTCAGCCTGTGGAGGAATCTCAGATCAGTATGCTGGCTTGTTTCCTAGTCTATCATTCAGTCCCTACACTCCAGCAAATTGCAGCAACAGGAATTGAAGGTAAGGGTAAAACTTTAACCCAAGTCTGACCTGGAATGCGATGCCTGAACGGGTGGTGGAAGAGATTCAATTGTAACGTTCAGAAAGGAATTGGATAAATAGTTGATGGGAAAAGTTCCAGGTCTGTGGGGGGTAAAAAGTGGAGGAGTGGAACTAATTGGAATTTTCTTTTGAGCGGAATTTTCTGCCAGTGGGATTGAACGGTTCCCCCTGAAGTTAATGGACTTTTGAACTGCATTTGACTGCCCCGCCTCCGCCACGATGGGGCCTGTAAAATTCCGCCTTTAAAAAAATCAGAGGCATGAATAACATCCTTCTCTGCTGTATCTTCCTATGACCCTTGTGCCCTTTGCTGGCTCTAAAATAGGAATTGTGCGCTGAAAGATTGAAGAATTATTAAGAAGCCAAATGAAACGGTAAATGAATAAAGGAAAATACTGGAATTCAGTATTACGCCTGTCAGCACCTAGAGAGAGAGAGATTGTTTAAAATCATAAAAAGTTTAGATAAAGTAAGTAAAGAAGGAATTGTTTCCACTGGCTGAAGGGTCAATAACCAGAGGGGACAGAATTTAACGGATTGGCGTGAAAAAAAGAGGCGACATTTCAAATGTACTTCATTGGCTGTGAAGTGGTTTGGCGTATCCTGAGATCATGAAAAGTACTTTTTAAATCAAGTCGTCTATTTAAAAACAATTCACGTTAGATATATGTTCTTGTCATTGTGGAAAATGATGTTAGGAAAAACAAGTTTACATTTAGATAGCACCATATCACTTTGTGAGGACATTCCAAAGTGCTTTATAACCAATTACTTTTGAAGTACAGCCATTGCTATGTAAGCAAATTATGCCGCGAATTGTATATGGCAAGGTCCTGCAAACAGCAAATGAGGTCCACAACCAGTTAATCCAGTCCTTGATGGTGACTGAGGAAGAATGCTTGGTCAGGCTACTGGGAGAACGCCATGCTCTTCAAATAGCACCAAGGAGTCTTTTGGTTTCAACTAAATAATGCGCAGATCAAGCTTTGATTAGAGATCTCATTTAAAAGATATCTTTCTGCACTCCACTGGTCTGTCCGCATCTGGAGGACTGTGTACAGTATTGGTCTCCTTATTTAAGGAAGGATGTAAATGCGTTGAAAGCAGTTCAGAGAAGGTTTACTAAACTAATACCTGGATTGGGTGGGTTGTCTTATGAGGAAAGGTTGGACAGGCTAGGCTTGTATCTGCTGGAATTTAGAAGAGTAAGAGGTGACTTGATTGAAACATATAAGATCCTGAGGGATCTTGACCGAGTCGATATGGAGAGGATGTTTCCTCTTGTGGGAAAATCTAGTATTAGGAGCCATTGTTTAAAAATAAGTAGTCGCCTATTTAGGACAGAGATGAGGAGAATTTTTTCTCTGACAGTCATGAGCCTTTGGAACTCTCTTCCTCCTAAGGTGGTGTAAGCAGAGTCTTTGAATATGTTTAAGGCAGAGCTAGATAGATTCTTGATAAGCAAGGGGGTGAAAGGTAATTGGGGATAGGTGGGAATGTGGAGTTGAGGTTACAGTCAGATCAGCCATGATCTCATTGAATGGCAGAGGGGGCTTGAAGGGCCCAATGGCCTGCTCCTGCTCCTAATTCGTATGTCCACACCCCCCCACATTATGGACCTTACCACATCAGTTTTTGGATTGCAATGTCTAGCACTTTGGGATGTGAAGAAATTGCTGAAGTACCTGTTTTCACATGCACTGTACTTGTGTTTTATTCTTTAGGTACTGCAAGTTTTTCCGAACTCCTGCTGAAATTCAGCCAACTACATTTACCAGTGCAGGCGCTGCTGAGGTTAGCCCCAGTGATTCTCGGTGGCCCCCGAGCAATGTTGATTTAATGGTCACTGGTGCTTATTATGATTCTAGGCTCAGTGGGACCATCATCAGATTCTCTCTACTGTCCGGTTACAGAGTTGGGTCTGGGTCATTTAGAAAGATTTTTTAAAAAGTACTTTTTGATTGTTGTTGTCGGAAAGCATGTTAACAACACTTAATCCCACCAGTAGTTGCCGTCTGGTCTTAGATGTGCATCTGTTAACTGAAGTTGAACTGAATTTGTGAATAAAACGCCTACTTTTGCATTTGGTTCTGATGTTTTATTTCACTGTAAAATTTGCTTTGCAAACATACGAAAGAGGACAGACAAGAAAAGACCAGCTGGTCCATCCAGCCTGTCCTTCACTGTCGTAGTATAACTTTTACATGCAACCAGTCAGCCACACAATCTCCTGTAAGAGCCAGAACCATTTTAATGGAGCAGGGAAATAACTCTCCAACTCCCTAAGGCAATCAAACAAGTTCAGGTGACCACGATGACTGAGTGTAACATCCCCAAAAGCCCACCAATCCTTTTATACACAGTGACATCCGGCACAGTAAGAAACTTGTTGCACAAACGGAAATTTGTTCCAGAGGCCGTTAACTCTCTGCGGAGCGAATGACTCTTGACAGCTAACCGGGTTCTACGTTTACGTAACTTATCCCTGTGTGCTCCGGTAATAAACACAAAATAGCCTAAATATTTTAAACACAGGTTATCGACCTGAAACGTTAACTCTGTTTCTCTCAGCGCAGATGTTGCCTAACTTGTGAGTATTTCCCGACATTCTCTGTTTTAATTTCACATTTCCAGCACCTGCAGTATTTTGTTTTTGTGTCAAAATAGCCTACCTGGACTAAACCTCACCCTTTCATTATTTTAAAGAACCCAATTAAGTTTCCAAAAACTCTGGATTTTTTAGCGTAAAATGACACACTTGTGTTAGCCTATTGTGACATTTGTGCTAGGTATCAGAGAACAGGAAGGATCCTGAGCCATCTCCTCTTCTCCATTCTCCAGTCTCTCTCTTTCTGAGCCCCAAGCTCCCCGGTCTAACTTTCTCCTCTGTCCCCTAGGCCCATTGTCTTCCTGTCTTATCTACACAAGCGTCTATCCCTTACCTCCATTCTCGTCACCTGATATCCCCCCCCAAAACCCCTGACACCCCAATCACCTGTAACCCACTTCCCCCAAGCTCCAATTACCCTACTCCAGCTTCCTTGTCACATTCTACCGCCTACCGCAAACCCCAATCACCTGACTCCTGGTTATGCTCTCTTCCCCACACCACCCCCCCAGAGTCACCATCTCCATTCACTCTCTCCCTGCCCAACTCCATCTGCTGAAAATTATTTAATTAACCCCTCAGCGGTCATACAAATCTTTTTCATCCACAAACATGCATACAGTTTCTCTGACAGCTTCATCCAAATTATTGATAACAGTGTTGAAGATCAATGGCTTAACACTGAACCCTATGGGATTCCACTAGTAACTGTTCCCCATGAAGAGTCACTTCCATTAGTAACCATCTTCTACCTATCAAAAATGCAGTAAATTCCTTATCCCACCCAAAATTTGTTCATTTATCCCACAAATTCTATTCTGTTCTACTGTACAACAATACATTTTCAAAAGAATGTTCACATTGTAACCAGTTTACCTAAATCCAACATCCTAGTAACTACCGCAAAATACCAAACCTGTCTGGTGAGATATGACCTTTACTGAAGCTATGTTGAGAGTCACTAATAATCTCTCAAGATGATCGTACCAGATTAACTTTAATGATGCATGATGAGCAAAGGGGCATCGCTAAGTAAGGGTCTATTTCTTTGAATATTATTGGATTTAAAGCTGTCAGGACCAGAGGCTTATTCTAACCAGGGCTATATCCCCATTGACTTTTCCATTGTCAACTTTAATGGTAATTCAGCATCGTCTTCTGTAGTGAAGATTGATACAAAATGGTCATTTAATACCTTTGCCATGTCCTGGGAGTTTATCTCAATATCCCTCGAGGTATTCTTCAATAACAGTATACAGCTCTTAATGGCCTTTTCACTCAACATAACAGATTATTTTTAATTATCACATCTCTCCACTGTAGTATAAGGGTATCTGACACAGCAAAGGTTAATGTGGAACTTGGAAACAGTACCACCTGCAGTGTGATGTAAAGAGACACATGACCTGAGATTAGAGTCAGTTGTGGACTGGACAGAGACCTGTGTAGAAGCAAGCATGAAGTTAGATCATAGCTTGGGCTATTGTATATATGTACACAGTTACACGTTATCAATAAAATCTTAGGGCTGCATCTTCCAAGCGGGGAGCAGGGCCTGCTCGCCAACAGGTAAAATGATGTGAGGTGACGTCAAGCGGGCGTCCCGACGTCACCCTGCGTCATTTGCATTTTCAGGTTGGCGCGTGCGGAGCAGAGTTGGCTGCGCGTCCACTGATCTGTCAATGGCCACTTAAGGCCATTAGTAAAGTAATTGAGGTAGTCAATGGACCTGCCCGTCCAACCTTAAGGTTGGTGGGCAGGCCAGGAGCTCAGGCAGGTTTCCGAAAAAATGTGAAACCTCATCCATGGGCGGGATGAGGTTTTATGAGGGATTTTAAATGTTTACAAAATGTTGAAATAAAAGAAATTGACATGTCCCAGCTCATGACATGAGGGGACACGTCAGGAATTTTTTTTTTCACTTCTAAAAATTTTTGAAACTTCCAGCAACCTCCCTGAGGCAGCACTTTGTCTCAGGGAGATCTGTGCGCTCTTCCGCACACATGCGCGAAAGAGCACACTCCCAGCTCAGGGAATCTTCCCACCACCCTCTGCCCGCCCGCACAGGGAGCGCACAGCCCACGCAATTGGCCTGCCCATGTAAAATGGCAGTGCGGGAGGCCAATCGGGAACCAGTACGCCCCCAACACTCCCGCACATTTCCACCCCCCCCCCCCCCCCCCCCCCTGCCAAAACGGGGAGAAAATGCTGCCCTTAATGTTCAACCATGCAAGTTCAGACCCTCTTCATGACGCCCACTGAATATACAACATCCACACCATCCACTACCTTCACCAATGACCTTGTTTTGTTCGCAACCTCAATTTTCCTTTAGCTGAAATTGATACTTATCCCTGTTCTATTTAGGGCTGTTTGCATAATGGTATTGTCACTGGACAAGTAATCCAGAAACCCAGGCTAATGCCCTGGGGGCATGGGTCCAAATCCATGGCAGCTGGTGGAAATTAAATTCAATAAGAAAAAATCTGAAATTGAAAGCTCGTCTCAGTAATGGTGAACATGAAACTAAAATCAATTGTTGTAACAACCCATCTGGTTCACTAATGTCCTTTAGGGAAGGAAATCTGCCATCCTTACCTGGTCTGGCTTACATGTGCATCCAGAAATGGATGGGATTTTCCATTCTAGAGACTAAGTCTGGTGGTGGGCTGGAAAGTCAGTGTGATTTCTGCTGGGCGGCGGGGCAGGTGAACACGTGTGATCTTCTGGTTTTCGGCTCATCCGTGAGGAGCTCGGCGAATCTTGTGGTGGGGCTGGCAGGAAGTCACCCGCCCTGCCGTTATCTCAAGATCTTGGTGCCGTATTTAAAGGGCACCGGGACACACGTTCACTCATTGCAGGCCAGGACCTCCACATTACACCTCCTGGGTCTTTGCGGCCACAGCTCGTACTGGAGAAGCTCTCAGATGTGAGCAACCACATCCTGGGATATAGGCGGGGGGAGGCACCTCCAGCATTGCCTTTGGGTCATCGCTAGATAAGATCACCGTTGGTAATTCACCCATTGTCGGGCCAATGTTCCCCATTGCAGTGTTCCATGTTTGCCAGCCTCTTGACCTTATAGAGGCCCTGCTACCTCTTGCTGCTCAGGTCCTTGCTCCTCATGGCCCTGTGCCAAACGGCGATTGGCCCTCCTTCTCCTCATCTGGAGAAGAGCCGTTATCAAGGCAGGGTTGTAGGGGGACAGTGGGGAATGATGGTGGCATAGTGGTAATGTCGCTAGACTAATAATCCAGAGGCCCAGGTGAACACTCTGAAGATTTTGGTTCAAACCCCAACATGGTAGTTGGTGGAACTTAAGTTCAATCAATAAATCTGGAATATAAAGCTAGTCTCAGGAATGGTGACAGTGAAATTATCATCGATTGTTGTAAAAACCCATCTGGTTCACTAATGTCCTTCAAGGAAGGAAATTTGCCATCCTTACCTGGTCCGACTCCAGACCCACAGCAATGTGGTTAACTCTTAACCTCCCTCTGAAATGGCCGAGCAAGGCACTTGGTTCAGGGGCAATTAGGGATGGGAAGTAAATGTTGGCTTTACCAATGATGCCCACATCCTGTAAAAGAATTTTTAAAAAGGCAGGGTTGCCTGCAGCCTGCATCATCGATACCTTGGTGGATCTGTGAATGAATTGAAGTGATACATTTGGTGAGCATGCCCTTTACAGGTTTCCCTCCATCTCAAAGCCAGCAGACAAGTGCTAAGCCCTTCATCTGGCTTCCACCTAGATATGGCATCCCCACCCCACTCCTTCCAAGTAAAGGACATCCTGGAGGACCAGAGATGGGTGTTCCTTCATGAATGCATGTGGAGACATTGCTCTTTGACGAGGGTGAGGAAAGTCATGTACAAGAAACCTCTCTCTGACACTTACTGCTTGTCTCCACCACCCTTGAGACTCTATAAAGAGAGACCATTACCTTAGCAGCATAAAAGACCAACTGCATAATCCATTATCAGCCATGACCATTCACCCAGGAGGATGGAGGTTTGGAGTCACGAGTTGGCTGCCTTCCACCAGCCATGGTCTGGAGGCTCCACCTTCCCCCCTCCTCCCTTCATCCTTGCTTCTGACTGCAGCCGATGGTAAATGGCACAGAATGAACGGCAGTTCCACACCTTGCTGGGACCTTGACGCTGTGAGACCCACGAGTCAGGAACAAAGCAGCTGCAATGCGGCCTTCACCATAGAGAGGACCCCTCCTCTAAGACAGTTACCGCTCCCCCCCACCTTTCCCCGGACAGCCTCTCCACGCCTACCTCCCCTGACCAGCCTTTGCTCCACCCTTCCACCCTATTCACCTCCCCCCTTCCAGCCTTCACCTGCCTCCGTTGTCCAGTCTTGGCGCAGTGTTTGCTAAAGGCTAAGGTGAAGTTTTGCGAGATCCCCGAGAAGGAGAAATCAACGTCTACGGGCACTTTAACTGGAGGGGGAGCATAATTCCAGTGAGTTGGTCTTTTAATGAGCATTCATGAGATGCAAATGAGGTTCCCGACATAGATCAGCGGGAAACTAGACTGACCTTTAACCTGCCATCAAAGCCGGGAGAACAAAATGCCAAACTAATTTCCTGCCAGCAGGAAACTGACGGTTTCCATCACATCAAATTTAGTGACCCCGCCCACACAGCTGGCAGGAGTGGAAAATTCCACTCAATGTGGCTAATTCTTAACTGACCTCTGAAATGGCCTAGTAAGCCACTCAGTTCAAGGGCAGTTGGGATGGGCGACAAATGCTGGCCTTGCCAGCAGAGCCCACATCTCATCATAGAATAATGAAAGAAAACGTTTGGCTCAAGTCTAATTTGTCCTTGAACATGACCTATCACCCAATTTAGTTTCCCGTTGGATTTTCTTACATGGTTTGGAAGTTAGTTGTGATTCAGTGGTCACAATCTTGCTTCTGAGTTAGAAGATTGTGGGTTCAAGTCCCACACTCAAGCCTTACGCATATAATCTAGGCTGACATTCATTGAGGGAGTGCTGCACTGTTGGAAATCTTTCAGATGCGACATTAAACCAAGGGCCTGTTTTCCTTCTCAGCTAGATGTAAACGATCCCATGGCATTATCGTACCACTAAAACAGGTTATCATTGTTTGTGAGAGCTTGCTGTGTGCAAATTAGAAGCCCAGTGGCCCATATTTCAACAGTGACTGCACTTCAAAAGTGTTTAATTGATGCGAAGCACTTTGGATGCTGCATAAATGCAAGTGCTATTTTTAAATACATGCAAGACTCTTGCCAGAAAAAAGTCAAAATTAAAGATCATAAAACAGGTCATTGCAATAAATACATGGGTGGCCTACTGAAACCCTGGCTCATGAAGAGAAATATTAGGCACCTGAGAGCAGATTGTCTGCCTGCCCTCTGTCATGACAGTAACACTTAAACAATGGCCAATAGTTGGTGTGTGCTGTAAACAACATATCACATGTTCAACTCACAAGTTGTTGTCGGGTCACCCAGTTGTAGTTTTAAAAAGTATAAATGTTTTGTCCAAACTTGAGCTTTAGTTTTGTTTGCAAAGCACTTGTTTTCCTGCCAATCTGTCAAGCATCACGAGTCACTGTAAACATGGCAGTTCCTGCCAGATGCATACAGGAATAATGAGCCCTCGATGTTGACAGACAGCAAACAAATCAGAGATACTTCTCTGTAAACTATTCCTGATTAAGTACAGCTTATGAGAAAATGCTGCACAAAAAAGGCTATGGTTAGTACTTCAGCAGAGTTTGTATTTATATCGTCACTGAGTCTCCTGCCAATTGGATGGCCGTGCAAGATGGCCACCAATTACCCATCTGCGCATCTGCACTGGTCCATGCATAAGCAGAAATGCAGTTATGTAATTTCACTGCACCCTGTTATGTCCCTGAGACATTATTTCCTGTTATAGAAATTCATTCTATCACCTTACTCATTGCATTAAGCGCTAAGTGTACTAGATTGTTTTCTACATACAGTTTCACAAATCAAGTGCCGGACCAATTAAAGCTATGTTTGTACACACAAGTTGTAAGTCTCTGACTAACAAGTTATCATCTGCATAAATGTTTCAGTCTTTCTAAAATTGAATTTTTTCAAAGTAATTTTTTACTATCTCCAAGGAAAAGATGGCTGTCAATAGGGCTCCACTGTTTTGTCCCCTTTAAGAGAATTTTCTTCCACTGTTACAAAAATACTTTTAAATCTGCTCTGTCGCTTGCAATGATGTAATGGAGTAAAATACTAGAACTGCGTATGCATGGCATTGACAACAACGCTGCCTTATATAGTATATCACATCTTCACCATGTCTCAAGGCACTTCACATCTAATGGCCCTTTGGCAGTTCTGCCGAAGGGCCATGGAGGCTCGAAACGTTGACTGATTTCTTCTCCGCCGATGCTGCCAGACTTGCTGAGTTTTTCCAGGTAATTCTGTTTTTGTTTTGTTTTGGATTTCCAGCATCCGCAGTAGCTTTTAGCTTTTTGTTTTTACTTCACATCTAATTGTTTTTTGAAGTAGAATCACTGTTGTCAGCAAATAGGAACAGGAGTTGCTCGATGATAAAAGGCCAGGGTCAATCTAGTTCACTTTCTACTGTCCTGGTAGTCACATGATACAAAGATAATGGAATTGTTGTCCATAGCACTCAATCCCTACCAATTAGTTTACACTGGACCCAGGCATGAAGTGAGGAAAACACCATCCTAATTTGGAAATGTATTTCCATTGCCTCATTGTTGCTGGGTCAAAATCCTGGAACACGACCTAACAGCACTATCGGAGTAGCTTCACCACACATAACTGCAGCAGTTCACAAAAGCAGTTCACCACCACCTTCTCTGGAGGCAATTAGGGAGGTGCAATAAATGCTGGCCTTGCCAACGACATCCACGTCCCATGAATAAATAAACAACGCATCATTAAAATATTTTCTTTCCATTTAGGTAATAGTCCTAGCCTGTTCATTTTTGTCTTTATGTGGAGCATTTTGTATTTCTTGACACTGAATTTCATCTGCCACCTGCCTGCATAATTCAGAAGTATATCCAAATCCTCCTGTAGCTTATCCCTTTTATCTGTGGAGCCTACCACTTTAATTTTCTTTGTATCATCTGCAAATTTAGGCACTATGCTTGTGACTTCTCATGCCAGATAATTTAAGAGAATATTACACAAAGGGGCTACAAAAGAGCCCCATGTGGCAAGATTTTCACTGGCTGGTGGAAATCCCTGTAACACCACCTTTTAGATTCTATGGATTAACCAATTACGTCTTCATTGTTAAATATTGCCACTGCCTTCCATTTATTTTATTTTCAGTACCAGCTTTTCAAGAGGGACTGTATAACGTTATTGAAATCCAAGTACGCCACATCCATTGCCTTATTCGATCGTGCTCCTTGTCACACACTCAAAAAAAAAGCAGGTAACTTAGATTGGCAAAACAAGAACATATGGAAATTCATAGCGACAGAAAGCCATCCAGCCAATGAATTCATGTTGGCTAACTTTAATGATTTCATTTCTATTCGGATGCTCCATGATCTTATCTTCAATAAGAGTTTCTATAACGTTATCAACAATGGACATCAAACCCTCTGGTCTGTTTCGCAGCACGTCAGGAACTGGGCAGTGGAGTCGATTAGAACCCTTTCATCCCTGCTGCCTAATTTCAAAATCCAGCCCAGACTAATTGGATGGAAGTTTCCTCAGGTTGTAAGGACCTTACAGGAAAGGAGACTGAGAGAGCTTGAGGGGAAGAAACCACAGCACAAAACTGCCGTTTATTTGACAATCCCATATTGACATTGTACAGCCTGCAAGAAGGTAGAAAATATTTGCAACATTGCTTATCTTTTATTTCAAAGGAGGTTGGGGAAAGAAAGAAATGTTCTCTAAAATAGGGGGTCAACATGTAGTGTGATTCCAAAACCCATGATAGAATAATGATCATAAGGGCTCTGGATGGTGTGGACTTGATGGGCTGACTGCCAATCTTATCTCTTGCTGTGAATTTCCAGATGTAGTTATTTACTTAACTGTGGAATTGTCTTTCGTCTCCCTCTATAGAACTACTGTAACTATCTGAAAGCAAGCTTGGTCTAAGCAACTTTGGTTACTGCAGGGAAGGCTAAGTGTTCAATTCAGGAAGTTGTAGATAAGTAGAATTATTTATGAAACCTTAAATAAAGTTCTTCTGCAGGAAACTAAATGTTAAGGAAAATGCCACAATAGAAAATACACCCATACTCCTTAATGTAATGCAATTCAAATATCTTTAGATATCTCCATTTCAAATTACAATAAATGCTAATTATATGCAAAAATGATATGTACTTATGCCTGAATAAGCCTTTAAATCATGTATATGCAAAAGAAGACAAGTTATGTAAACGTAGTTAGAAAGGAAGAACTTGCATTGAAGTGTTGTCACTGTTGTAGGGAAATGTGAAGGTCAGTTTGTAGATAGAAAGATCCCACATGTGAGGCAAATGTCCAGAGGATCTGTTTTATTGGTTGGTTATCCAGGACATCAGGAGCTGTGTCCTACTCATCTTCAAAATAGTGCCATTGGATCTTTTGAATCCATCTGAGTGAGCAAAAAGTAAAATGTTAATGTTTCATCTGGAAATCAGCACATCAAGCAGCCCATCATTTTTTTGCTACTGCACTGAAGTTAGATTATGTTCTCAAGCCTCTGAGCTGGGAACTAAACAACAACAGCATCATGCATTATATATTTCATGTGGTACCACATCCTGAGGCACTTCACAGGGACGATTGTTAAACTGCTATTTTTTGATGGCCTAATCCGTTTATTTTAAGTGGGTTGACAACTCTACATTAAAACAGCTAACAAGTGTAGTGTTCGTCTACTAAGATTCACACATCCAAGGCCAAGGATAAAATGCAAGACAAATCAAGAACTGGCAGTTCTTGTGGAAGGAAGAGAATGCTGAGGAGATCCACCGTTCATTGAAGTCTGATAAAAAGGAAAGACCAAAATAGGGGAAAAAGTTCTGGTGGAGAGTTCTCTGTGTTTTGAGAGAATGGGCTGTGTTTTCCTCTGACTCACATATGTCTGCTTGACCATATGCCTTCTGCCACTAACCCACTCAAGTTTCTTTGGGATGGCCCTCATTATTTATGAAAGGCCATGAAAGGTGCTATACAAATGCATGTCTTTCTTTGCTGCTGCGCAGGCCAGTGCGGCAGAGGTAAAGCAACCATCCATTAGTCTATCATTACTGGAAGGAGTAGAGGTTCAGTCCTCCTACAGAACTATGCACAATGACCGGGGAGGGAGTTGAATTGGGAGAGAGACAGGGTGTCGGTATCTTAAAGGGCTCCCAGATTTAGTGCAGTTTTAGTGCATGTCCTTAAGGCAGAAATGAGATGTAGAAGATAAAGTGTCTTTGGGGCTAAGGGGAGGAAGTCTCCACAAAAAAGGATAGTATAGACCATGTGGAGGGAATTAAGTTAGAGGAACCCTCAAAAAGTGCCTAACTATGGGGATAAATTTAAGGCTTTGGAGAAAATACAACAAAGTCACTAGGATGCTTCCTAGTATAGGGAAATGTAAATACAAAAAGAGATTTTCAAAATTGGATTGTTTCTTGTTAGAATTAGGCAGATCATTAAGAGATACGGGGATAGTGCGGAATGATGGTGTTGAGGTAGATGATCAGCCATGATCTAGTTAAATGGTGGAGCATGCTCAAAGGGCTGAATGGCCCACTCCTGCAACTATGTTCCTAAGTCCTACATTCCTTTCATGGGGTGATACAATGGTTTATGAAAGGATGGAATAGGGTAGAATAGGAACAAACTGTTTCCAGTAGTTGAGGGGGGTCAAGAAGAAGGGCCATAGATACAAGATTAAATGTAAGAGATTTCAAACAAAGGACAGAAGAAATTGCTTTACATGGTGAGTTGTGAGGATGTGGAATTCTCTTCCAGGTTTCATGACTGTTACGACCGGTCCCCGGGCGAGGTCCCCCAATTTGTTAACTTCCCAAACGGGACCCCAATTTTGCTATGCTCCCAGGTGAGGAGGAATGAGCTGGCTCCCCTTCTTTATTCAACCCCCTTGGTTGCTCGCAGCAAGGTTAATTTAAAAGGGATCCCTTCTCCCCGTGGATACCTTTTCCCAGTCCAACTGTAATTATTTTTTTAGAAGGAGGCAATTTAACCAGGCTTTCTTGAGTCAAAGAAAGAGTTAGTTTATTAGTTACTAAAACCCAAGAAAAATTATAAAAACGCAACACACATTCATACAGATCATAAATGAGAAGTTAAGATTGCAAATAAAAGTTAAAAAAAATAGAATCAGTCTTTGGCTTGTCCATGAGGTGTAGATGGTGGAATGTTGCGGCCGTTAAGTTGAGTGATTCCGGTAGAGCTGACTTTGGCAGTTTCGCAGTTGGTTTGGAGACACTTGGTTCTGCAGGTTGGCTGAAGAAGCTGTCCTATTTCCTTTTTGATTGTGGCTTCTGCTGAGCCTTGCCTCCAGCAACAGAGAGAGAGACTTCGGCCTGCAACTGCAGGGGTGAGTAGCTGGTCTTCTTGTGCTGTTACTCTCACAGTACTCCAGCGCACACTGCACTGCTCGGCAGCTAACTTTTTAACTCTTTTTTTCCTGTGCATTCCAGGGGAGGAAATAGTCATCTTGCATTCATATCAGAACTCTTTACACATTCTGAGATATGAATCAACAGGAGATGGACTTTTGGGTGACTGCAGGGATGTGCAAATCAGTCTTTCGTCTCTGCAATCACAGGAGATTAAAGTTCAGTCTTTTACATCTTTCCTATCTCCCTTTCAAGTGTCTCTGCTTTAAGAAAACCATGGCGCCTTTACAGATGCGACATTCCATGTTTTCTCAGCACAGGTCTGTCAGTATAATCCACATAGGAATTTTTCAGAAAGTGGTCATTTTACATGATCAGCCATCTTTTGCTCAGTGTCCTTGTTTGTATTTCGTTAGTAACACATAATTCTTCCTAAAAAGTTAAATAAGCCTGTATGTAATTTGCGGCAGTAATCGGCTTTTCATGACAGTGACCAAAGAAGAAACTATGCCAACATTCAGGATTAGATTGGAAAAGGGATTGAAGGGTGATGTAAGAAGGTGGGTAAATGTGATTTGGACTATTTGCTTGTGTGGAGGCTGATGGCCTGTCTCGGTGTCGTAATGGCTATGTATTTCAACGCAGAACTTCAATGATCTCACAAGGTCAGTCAAGATAAGTAAGGTACTGTTCCCCATGCCTTTCATGTAAGAATGATAGAGGAATGACTCATGTCCTTGCCTCTTATGTCTCATCCAGCTCATTACCTGAGTGTGAGGAAAATTGCCCTAATCACTGGGCACCTCTGGAAACAATATTGTTAATTCCAAACCACTGTAAGAACTCATATTACCTGCCACATTGGATTTTGCTAGTCTTGAAGGAGGGGTATTGGAAGGGAGTCTACACCTGAACGCCTGAATACAACAGTATGCTGACCCGGGGGACAATGAGAGGCTTTCTTTTCCAGTCACATTCTTTTGGCCTTGTGTTCCAGTGCTGCAATGGAAGAGACAGAGAGACAGCACATAAGTAGCATCACCAAAGCAATGCAAACTCAAAGAGGAACAGCAATTTTGGAAATGCTACACCAGGCTGGAAACAAATGCAGCTTGGCCTTGTTTAAGGTCATTAAAAATTGTTTTGTTAAAGGAATTCTTTGAATAGCTTTGTTTATTAGTTACAATTGACAGTCAGTCAGAAACCATCCCATCAGGTGTGCAAAGAGTTTGTTTTCCAATTGGCGCGGGAAGGTGGTGACTTTGAGTATATCTTCAAGAAACATCTTAAAGGAGAAGAGAGAGGTGGAGAGGCAGAGATTTTAGCAGGGGTGGGGGGTGGCTGGGGGGGAGTCAGAGTTTAGCGCCCAGGCGTCTGAAAGTATGTCCGCCAATGGTGAAGTGATTAAAATCAAGAATATGCAAGAGGCCACAATTGGAGGAGCACAGGAACCTGGAGGGTTGTAGGGTTGGAGGAAGGGCAAAACCTACATACTTCAAAAAGGTAGAGCTCAGAAACACTTCCTGCAAACTCACTAGCAGATGAGGGAATACTCTTGCAAATTTAAGGTTTGGTGTCTTAGCAAAAGCTTATTCGCCACATTTGATTAAAAATGTTACGAAATGTTTTGAAAATAATTGTAATCAAACCATTAATTTTGTCTGTGTATGTTTTCTGAACGTGCGCTTTTGGAAATGTATAACTTGTTGATAAATGAACCCTGAGAATTCACTGTTATCTGACCATCTGGTCATGGACAGTAAACATGCTTGTTCTGTTCACATCGCGGTAGCCTCCATTCTTTCAATACAATTTGATTCCAAATATGACTCATGTATCAGCTGCATGTAATTTAAATATTTCCCACGCTTACAAATCCTAAGAGTCCTCAGTGATTAAATCACAGTGAAATGATGATGAATCCCAATAGTTCAATAATTCACAACAGTTTCATATATAATAGAAAACTCAAAGCAAATTTGTGACGAAGCATTTTTCTAACGGAATAGGTTACTGCATGTTAAGCACTGCCCCTCATATTTGGCACATACTCGACAGCAGTTTAATTGTTTAGTTAGCTTCTTCACCCTGTGCGCTAATTCACTGTTACTATGTTTAATCCAATCAGAGAGATGTGAGGACATGGCCCACTATGCTAAGAAAATAAACCACTGCTAAAAGAAATTCCATTGGAAACAGTGAGTGGTGGCAACATTTCCACAAGCTCAATCCTTTCACCTCCAGGGCCTAATTGGCAGAAATTCACGGAAGTACAATGGGGTTGGTCTACTGAATTTGTCCGAAAGCATGTCGTCGGTTTAGAGGAGGATTTACTAAGTATCTGGCAATGTTATGTTGACTGTGTATTGCTTGATGGTAACAATGCATATCAAAAATTTAAAAGAATTTCATATGTTGCAAATATTCCTACCTTTATAAGCAAAAGTGATTTCTTTTTTGCAATATTCATTAAGGCTGCCACATAACTTGTTACTAATTCATCATTTATTTGTTTCTAAACTAATCAAATCTGGAAGTGCACGTTCATATTCCCTCCCTACACCTCTACACCTCTCAATCCGCCTTTAAGGTGCTTATCAAAACCTACCTATTTGATCAAGTTCTACTCACCGGTCCTTAATGTCTTCATCTGTGGGCTGGTATCAAATTTTGTCTGATAATTGCCTCCTCTGAAGCACCTTGGGATGTTTTACTATCTTAAAGGCGCTAAATAACTGCAAGTTGTTAATATAGTTGTTTAACATGAAACATATGAACATAGGAGCAGGGGTAGGCCATTCGGCCCTTCGAGCCTGCTCCACCATTCAAAAGGTCATGGCTGACCTGGTTGTGGTCTCAATTCCAATTTCGTGTCTGTCGCCCATAACCCTTGACTCCCTTGTCTATCAAAAATCTATCTAACTCTGCCGTATAAATTCAATGGTCCGGCTTCCACTGCTGTCTGTGGAAGAGAGTTCCACATTCCAACGATCCTCTGAGAGAAAAAGAAAAGTCTCCTCATCTCAGTCTTAAAAGGGAGACCTCTTATTCTTTAACTGTGTCCCCCCGTTCTAGCCTCCCCACAAGTGGAAACATCTTCCCGGGATCCACTCTGTCAAGTTCCCTCAGGATTGTATATGTTTCAATAAGATCACCTCTCATTCTTCTAAACTCCAATTGGTATAGACCCAATCTGTTCAACCTTTCCTCATGAGATAAGCCCTACATCCCAGGAATGAGTCGAGTGAGCCTTCTCTGAACTGCTTCTAACACAATAACATCCTTTTTCAAATAAGGAGAACAAAACTCTATGCAATATTCCAGATGTGGCCCTTTTACAGTTGCAGTAAAACTTCCCTACTTTTATAATAAAAACAGAAAATGCTGGAAAAAAATCAGGAGGCCTGGCAGCCTTTGTGGAGAGGAAAAGCAGAGGGCAGGAGCAGAGGGCAGGATTTTTGGGTTGTCGGGCGGGTGCAGTGGGTGGGCCCAGGTGCGGCCAGGAAACGGTCCGCCACCCATGATCGGCCCCCCGACCACGATTTCACATTGGCCGGCCAATTAGCGGCCAACCATGCGTGAAACACCGGCTGCAAAGCTCAGCACTGCCAGGGTGGAGGGGGGGGCAGGAGGAGGGCGGGCGCTGAAGTCTGCGTAGGCGGGGAGGTGCCTCACGGAGCTGAAGAATTTTAAAATCCAAAATGAAGATTTGAAAAAAAAGATGCCCTCCCCCCCAACCCACATAGGACTCACTCACATCCACACGTACATGATGGGCCGCAACTTCTGACTAGCGTCGGAAAGTGCTGGCCCCCAGAAATGAGAAGAAATAAACGCACACTTACCTGGTCCTGAAGATTGCGTAGACACTTCCGTTTGCTGCATCGAAAGACTCCTCGCAGGCCCCAGCGGCATCTAGATCCTGCGTATTCAAGGAGACCACACCCCCTTTTTTACAGCACCTGCTGCCATAAAGCAGGTAAGTTTAAAGGGCCAGGGAAATTGACAGGCCAAGGGAAGGTAAGTGGTTAGGATCTGGGAGTTGAGGGTGTCCAGAGGGGTTTGGGGTTGGAGGTGTCCGGGTTGGGAGGAGGGAGGTGGGGTTGCGTGTTGGGGGGTGTCTGGAGAGGCTTGGGGGTGTCTGGGGTGGTTAGGGGTGTCCAGTGAGTGTCCGAGGAGGCTGGAGGTGTCCGGGGAGGGCTGGGGTGTCAAGAGGGGATGTTGGGGGTGTCCAGGAGGTTTGGGGGTGTCTGGGTTGTCCAGTAGGTCTGGAGGTTGGGGGTGCCCGGAGTGGTTGGGGGTGTCCGGGTGGGGTGTTGGGGGTGTCCAGGGGGGTGTTGGGGGTATCCGGGCAGGTTGAGGTTGGGGGTGCCGGGGGCAGGTTAGGGGTCGGGGGTGTCCAGGGAGGGTTGGGGGTGTCCGGGGGGGGGGGTGTTGGGGGTGTCCAGGGCGGGTGTTGGGGGTGTCCATGGTGGGGGTGTTGGGGGTATCCGGGCAGGTTGAGGCTGGGGGTGTCGGAGGCAGGTTAGGGTTGGGGGTGTCCAGGGGGTGAGGTTGGCGTAGGGGTGAAGTGGGATCATCAGAGGTCGAGGGGATGAGGGGAGTCCCATGGGTCTTTACAATAGTTACCCAGATGTTATAAGAGGTTTTAATTCTTGATGGGGGGGGGGGGGGGGGGGGTGGAGCGGGCGTACATGGGGGGTTGGGGGTGTTCAGTGGAGTTAGGGGTGTTCGGGGGGGTTGGCGGTGTTCGGGGGGGGTTGGGGGTGTCTGGAGGTCGGGGGCGGTGTTGGGGGCGCCTGGAATTCAGGGGGGGAGGTTGGGGGTTGGGGATGTCCAGAGGCCTGAGGGCTTGCGAGGTGTCCGGAAGTCGGAGGGGGTGGGGTGGAGGGGTCCGAGGTCCAGTGCAGGAATCCGAGGTTGGGCGTTGGGGTGAGTTTGGTGTGGGGGTGAGGTGGGTTTGTTGGAGGTTGGGGAGGATGGGGGGAGTCCCATGGGGTCAGCCTGGGTCTTTACAATAGCCACCCAGAAGTAAGAAGAGGTTTTAATTCTTCTAACATTTTCTGGGTAACTATTGGTATAACCCTGGCAGAACCATCCGAAGTTTGCGATTTAAACCGCATTTTCAGATGGTTCCCAGCGCAGTGCAATTGTCCAGAGGAAGTGTGCATTTCTGGGAAATTGCTGTGCAAACCCTGGGAACTTGCCAGAGGGATTCCCCAGTGCATCTTTGGGGTAACCCTCAAATCTGATGCTGGGGAGTGCAGAAGTTACGGGCCATTAAAAATTATGTCAAAACTTTTTTAAAAAATTAATGTTGGAAATCTCATCCCGCCCGTGGACGAGGTTTCCTCAAAAATGCAAAGGCCGCCTGGCCGATTCACCCACCCGCCAACCGTAACATTGGACGGGCAGCGAAAAATCTCTCTTAATTAATAAATTTCTGGCCTTAATAGGCCTCTTAACTGTCGGCGGACACGCCGCTGACTCTCGCATGCGCCCGCTGATCGAAATATTGCGCGAGTGCACAATGGTGTTGGGACACTCATCGGGTGCTATTTTATGCCCAATCACAATATGATTTTCTAAGTATCCTGCTATGACCTCCTTAATAATGGATTCTAACGATGTCTCTGTGACAGATGTTAAGCTAACTGGCCTGAAGTTTCCTGCTTTTTGTCTCCCTCCTTTCTTGAATGGAGGTGTTATGTTAGCTATTTTTCAATCCACTGGGACCCTTCCAGAAACTAAGGAGTTTTAGAAGATTATAACCAGTGCAGCTACCAAATGCATATACGGGGGGAGAAATTTCAAAGAAGATATTTTTTGAAACTACAAAGGCTGGGAATTTGGAATGAAAACAGTAGATGCTGGGGACACATCAGCCTTTGAGTAAAGATAGTGAGTAATTATTTTGGCTACTTAACCTTAACCTTTACCACTTTGCCTGTCTGATCCTGAAAGGTGACAGACCTGTATCATGCTTGCAGCAGGTTCTGGTTTTATATAGGGCAGGGTTTATTCTCCCTACTATTCCTAGCAAAATGTATCATTTGGGACAGGTTTTATTGATAAACGATGTCTTCCTGCTATGCTTACGATATCATTGACAAATAGCTTATTCTTTTCATCTTTTTTGTTCCATTCATCCACTTTCCTCATTTATTTAGTTCATCCTCAAGATGTCGGTATCACTGTTAAGGTCAGCATTTATTGCCTAATCCCATTAGCGCTGAATACTGATTCTAACTTCTTAACTGCAGATTTTACTTTTTGACTGACGTATGAACATACAAATTAAGAGCAGGAGTAGGCCACTCGGCCCCTCGTGCCTGCTCTGCCATTCGATAAGGTCATGGCCGATCTGCTTGTAACCTTAAATGCAAATCAAATTCTCAAACCACCATAATATAAAAGCAAAAAACTGCAGATGCTGGAAATCCAAAACAAAAATAAAAATACCTGGAAAAACTCAGCAGGTCTGGCAGCATCTGCGGAGAGGAACACAGTTAACGTTTCGAGTCTGTATGGCTCTTCAGCAGAACTAAGTAAAAATAGAAAAGAGGTGAAACATAAGCTGGTTTAAGGTGGGGGGGGGGGACAGGTAGAGCTGGATAGAGGGCCAGTGATAGGTGGAGATAGCCAAAAGATGTCATAGACAAAAGGACAAAGAGGTGTTGAAGGTGGTGCTATTATCTACGGAGTGTGCTAAGGATGGACATGTGGGCATGAGAGCAGGGCAAGTGACAGGGAGGTCTGGGTCATGCTTGCGGACAGACCGAAGGTGTTCACCCTGCTCTCAAGCCCACATGTCCGTCCTTGGCCTGCTGCGTTGTTCCAGTGAAGCTCAATGCAAACTGGAGGAACAGCACCTCACCTTCTGACTAGGCACTTTACAGCCTTCCAGACTGAATATTGAGTTCAACAATTTTAGATCATGAACTCTCTCCTCCATCCCCACCCCCTTTCTGATCCCCCCTTTTTTTTTCCAATAATTTATATAGATTTTCTTTTCCCACCTATTTCCATTATTTTTAAATGTATTTCCATCCATTGTTTTATCTCTACCTTTTAGCCTATTTCGATCCCTTCCCTTCACTCCACCCCACCCCCACTAGGGCTATCTGTACCTTGCTTGTCCTGCTTTCTACTCTTAATTAGCACACTCCTTAGATAATATCACCACCTTCAACACCTCTTTATCCTTTTGTCTGTGTCATCTTTTGGTTATCTCCACCTATCACTGGCCCTCTATCCAGCTCTACTTGTCCCACCCCCCCCGCCTTTAAACCAGCTTATATTTCACCTCTTTTCTACTTTTACTTAGTTCTGTTGAAGAGTCATACGGACTCGAAACGTTAACTGTGTTCCTCTCCGCAGATGCTGTCAGACCTGCTAAGTTTTTCCAAGTATTTTTATTTTTGTTCTCAAACTGCCATGGTGGGATTATGAAATCAAATACTCTAGGTTACTAGTCCAGGAACAAAACCAAGTAAGGTTCCTTTAAGCCCTGTCAGAGCAGAATGGTTACTACTCGGTTTGTGAATGTAGCCCAGAGTGACTTCCCTCCCAGACTCCTTTTCAACCTGATGGGGAATGTCTTAACACTTTAGAAACAGAAGCAGGACTAAGCCATTCTGCCCTTCGAGCCTATTCCACCATTCATGGCTGATCTTCAACTTTAACTCCACCTCCTGGCACTATTCCCATATTCCTTGATTCCCTTTGCACACTTGAATACACTCACTGACAGAGCATTCACAGCCTCCTGGGTAGAAAATTCCAAAGAGAACCCTTTGGGTGAAGAAAGTTATCCTCGTCTCAGTCCTAAATGAACAGCCGCTTATTCTGAGACTGTGACCCCTAATTCTAGATTTGTCAGCCTGAGGAAACACCCTCCCAGCAATTTCATTCTCTCACCTCTCGTTCATCTAAATTCTAGGGAATATAAAACTAGTATACTTAATCTCCTTGTAGTCAACCCCTTTATCCCGGGAATCAGTTTAATAAGCCTTTGTTGCACTCCCTCAAAAGCAAGTATATCCTTCCTTAGGTAAGGGGACCAAAAGTGTACACAGTTCTCCAGGTGTGGTCTCACCAAGGTTTTACCTGATTGAAGTGCGACTTCTCTACCCTTGTACTCCAATTCCTCTGGAATAAAAGCTAATTTATCATTTGCCTTCCTAAATGCTTGCTATGCCTGCGTGTTAACTTTCTGTCTTCCCTTTGACCAGGATTGGGCACACAACATGAGAATTATACTAAAAAGAATTGTGCAAGCCTATGGGGAAAGATCAGGGAAGTGGAATTAATTAAACAGGTCTTTCAGGGAACTGACTCAGGCACAATGGGCTAAATAGCTTCCTACTCTGCTGTATGATTCTATGATTAAATGATTACTGACGGGGGAAAGTCCAGTCAATGATACAGGATTAAAAACAGAATGTGCTGGTAAAGCTCAGCTGGTCTGGCAGCCTCTGTGAAGAGAGAAACAGATTAACTTTCTGAGTTGAACACGACTTCTTCAGAACAGAGATTGTGAGATAGGTATGCATGAGGAAGACCATTCAGCCGATCCTAGCTCATCTATTCACGAATAACCTACGCTCTCCCAGATCAAGGCATCCACTGTTTCTTAAATAATTCTGTGGTTTTTATGGTTGCTACTCTACCCAGAAGTGCTCTCCATGTATTAATCACTCTCTCAGGGTATTTTTGCCTTTGTGCATTGATGCTCAACAGGTTATAGCAGACTGTTTTACATCTCTCCCGATTTTTAATTCATTAACACCATTACACAAAGTCAAAATTAGCTCTCTATATGATGACCTCCCTGATGTCAATGTTAACTTTTGTCCTTCACCTGTTCATATCGTTTTTTTCCTACTGTCAGCTTTTATCATGAGGACTTCTTTCCATACTGTTTACTATTTTACAGTTTTAAGATGTCCACTCTTAACTTCGCTCTTCCATGGCTGACTGGGCACTTAACACCAATATGAGACATCAATGGTCCATTGCGTTTGGTTCACACATTATGACAAATGAATATGAACTGAGCAATAACTTTATCGAACGCCCACCTATACTGTGCAATAAGGCATCAAATGAATTCAAACACAACCCTTCTCATATTTTATTGTCTTGAGTTTGCTGGTTTACAGGTTTGATACTTTTTAACGAGGAATGACTGCTGTCAGTGCTCCCCAAATGTACCGGTACCAAATTCCACTGCAGCCTCCCTCCCCCACCCCATAACCCTACAGTAACCCTGTCATTAATCCTGCTTAATTGAAAAGGATTAAACAAAAATAATAATTTGACAATAAGTACAACAACTCCTCCCCACCCCCCCCACCCCCCAACAAAGCTCTGTGCACAAGTCAACTGGCCCATGCAGAATTGAGCCACATAGGCTAAGTATGCCCTGTTTCCTGATCAGGACAGAATTGGCTCATTTGAACTGAGGTGGCGGAAGAGGAGCTGTGCTCGTCCTTGGACTAGGAAGGGAGGGGCAGGGTACATAAATGCACTGAATTAAAATAGAGCACAAAACAATTTTAAACAAAAACATTGACTAATACACAGAGGAAGTCAGAGCCATGGAAATCTCCTAACATTGAATCTATTTATGCAACACTGACAGACACCAGTTTGTACACAATTGTATTATAAAATCCGATGGTTCAGAATTATCCATTTCTACCTCAACACATGCTGATATAATTGTAATTCTGCCCAGTATGAAAAAACTCCAAGCTCAGACACTCAAGGCTTCAAATTTCAAGAGGCCTACTGTGCTGCCAGGCCATAAATGGTGTGGGCGGGTGAATGTCTGTGCCATTTACAAAGTTTCTTGGGCATTTGCCCTGCATTGGATGGGGTGGGGTGGGGTGGAGCAGGACTATCAGAACAGCACCTCTCTGGTGCATTAGGAGGCGTGTGGGCCGCTCCTGTTGATGACAGTCAGAAAATTAAAAGGAGAAGCAGATTGTTGTGCTTGACATTAAAACATTGGCACTATGGACAAACTTCCATTGTATTGCCTCAATTATATCTACTTGATCCTGGCTGGGGTGTGAGTGTGGCAAGGCAGGCGGGATTTCCTGCCAGATGCAATTCCGCTTCCTCCTCTGAAACCTGGATGGAATTTTTCACATTCAGGATAAAAAGAACAGAACCAACTGGAATTTGGTCCTGCCCGAAGTTCAAACGCCCCCGCCTGCCCCACACTCCACTGCACACATTCCACAGCCTCCTCCAGCTGTCTTGGTAGCGTTATCTCAAGTCCAGGAATCTTTCCCACAACAGTTTGCAAATTATAAATACTTGAATTTATACCCAATACCCAAATTTATTCTTTCAATGAAAAACAGGGAGGTTCTTCTGTGCTTTGACCCTCCCCTTGCTGAACAACAGCCGTGGTGCCACTGCTCTGGCTACTGCTGTTGTTTTCCCCTGATAGGCCATCCCCCCTCAACAGTATCCAAAATGGTATGCCTGTTAGAGAGGGGGACAGCCACAGGGGATTTCTGCACTGACTGCCTGCCCCTTCTAGTGGTTACCCATCTATCTGTCTGTACCCTGGGTGTGACCACGTCTGCAAAACTCCTGTCAATGACGCTTTCCGCCACCTGAATGCTCCTAAGTGCATCCAACTGCTGCTCCAACCGATCCATGCGGTCTGTGAGTAGCTGCAATTGGGTGCACTTCCTGCAGATGTAGGTGTCCGGGACACTTAAAGCGTCACAGATTTCCCACATCCCACAGGTGAAGCACTTCACCCCAGCAACTGCTATTTCTAGAACTATTTAATAAATTAATTTAAATCAAATAACTGCTTATTGACTCCTTATTAACTATACGTTCCCTAGGGCTAGATTTCTACTATAAATGCTAAATTCTAAGAACAGTAATCCCCTGATTCTGGTCTAGATACCCTCTACTTATTAATTAAGTGATTAATTTATTTGGTTTAATTAGTTTAACAATGTTTTAGTTTCAGTTTCAGGGGGCTGTCAGAGTCAAGTCTCTAAGGCGGGGGTGGCTTTTCATGGGCTGCAGGGCTAGACCTGTACTGGAGGCACAGGGGGCAAGTGGCCTTAGGAAAGAGAAGGGACTGCAGTGCAAGGACTGTACTGGAGAAGGTGGGAGGGGTGGGGGGCGTGTCTTCAGGCAGGAGAAGGGGCTGCAGGGCTAGGCCTGTACTGGAGGTTAGGAGTGGCAAAGGTTGCACTCAGACACATGACTGGGGGGGGTGTAGGTGCTTGTATATGTTGAATAGTGTAAGTGGCCTCAAGATGGGGATGGGTGATGCCCACATGACATTAGGCACATCCACTACAAAATGTTCAGGGGCTAACAAACGGACATGCAGCAGAAGCACAACGGGATCAAGGAACATAGGGGGCGGATAGGGAGGTCTGCGAGGGAGGGAAAGCTGAACATTAAGCCCCTCCAGGAGGATGGGAGGGGTTTCCACACTCACACAGGGAGGGTCCAAGTTGGTCTGGCAGTGAGAGTCCTGCACCACCATCTTCCAACCTGCAGCGATGGCGGAGTGCAAAATTTAAATGAGGAGAAGCTCTGCGGCCGAGGGCTCTGTGGGCAGACTGGAGGGCAGCTTCTGCATTGGGTGGGGGGTGCTGATTAAAGGGGCACCCAACCGAACTGCGCATTCCCAAATGAGGAGAGAGGCACAGCTGAGACATGTTAGGAACCTTTCAATGACAGTGCGGGGAATCAGGAAAGTGAAGCAACGATGTCCATTCATGTGAGACTAATCCCACAGAGTGACACCAATCAATGTCCTTGTTTTAACCCCATGTTCGCAGCATGGAAATTCACCTGAGTCATAATGAACTCCAGAGCAACTGGGCGAATGGACAAGCTCCAGAAGCCTGTTAGAAAGTTGGTGCTGGGTGGCTTACTGAAGAGAAGCCTCAGGCCCCCCCTCAAATAATCTAATTTCCTTAATAATCATTTACTTTCATGTTTATTCCCAAGAGTGTAGTATTGTAGAGCAGTGAATGAGGCTCCTGGTGCCTGGGCTGAAGGCAGCACATCCAAGTGCCTGACCAAAGCAATGTCATTGCAGTCAGTCATGTTGGAGGGGTGGGGGGAGGAACCTTGATACACACTCTGCACTGGCCATCATTTCGGGGGCGAGCACTCTCAACATGGGAACAAAGCCCTTGATCCCACATTCACTACTGAGTCACTGACAGAAAGAGGGCCCTTGGAGACTAATGCTGACACTTGTCTTTTTCTCATTGATACTGCAGAGAGGAGACCATCAGGAAAATGGAAGCTGGATTTATTGCTGCCTGCATTATCGCTTATAGGCAGGAATAAAGAGGGAGAAGATTGCGACAGAGGCGCCTGGGTAACCAAAAGGAGGAGCAAGACCCTCAATACCAAGGGGCCTCCTCCAGACGCAGGGGATGAGGCTCACAGAGATGTCATACATAGGTGGTTCGCAAGATCCAGGATGTACAGAACTCGCATGTCTTATCTGCGAGAGCCAGTATTGCCGACGGCTCCACATGCCCAGGGATCTGGTGATTCACATTTGCCACATTCTCCAGGAATTGGCACCATGGGGACTTGGAGGGCATCCATTGCCGGTGGCTCTGAAAGTAACGGCCACTCTGAACTTCTACGCCAGTGGCTCCTTCCGGGGTTCCACTGGGGATCTCGGCAGGATCTCTCAAGCGTCCATTCACAACTGCATTCATGAGGTCACAGACGCCCTTTTTGCCAAGGCCCACAATTAGGCTAACTTCGACAGAGGTGAGGCAAGACAGGACACCAAAGCACTGGGCTGTGCTGAGATTGCCAGACTGCCACAGGTGCAGGGTGCCATTGACTGTACTCACGTGGCTATAAAAGCTCCCTGGCGACAGGCACTGAAATATATAAACAGGAAAGGCCACCAGTCATTCAATGTACAGCTGATCTTCAACCATAAGAACCTGCTCATGCAGGTTTGTGCCAGATACCTAGGAAGTGCCCACCACTCATACATCTTGAGCAGATTACACATCCCAGGCTTCTTCAAGGGACCACACAGGATCCAGGGCTGGCTCCTCGGTGACAAAGGGTACCCACAAAGGAAGTGGCTAATGACACCCGTGTGGTGGCCTCAGATTCTTGGAGAGAGAACAACAAGGCTTATGCCGCTAGCCGAGCATTGGTGGAGCACACCATAGGTATTCTAAAGATGTGATTCTGATGCTTGAGCAGGTCTGGTGGAGCACTCCAGTACAGTCCTCAGAGGGTCTCATGGGTCATTGTGGCTTGCTGTGCGCTGAATAACCTGGATCTGCAAAGTGGGGAGGACTTGCCAGATGATGAGATGGAAGAGATGCACGTCTCCTCCGATGAGGAGGGCCTTGAAGGGGATGAGGCTGATGAGATCGAGGAAGATGAGGCTGCAGGGGAAAAAGTCCATAGCACGCACCAGACGAGGCAGGTGTGCGGGTGAGGTCCTGATAGCCACCAGATTCCACCAGGAGGATGACGAGTTGCAGTGAGTACCCTATTGGACATGAGCCCTCCATCATGGGTCAACATGAATACCAGCATTGCAATTCCTTTAATTTCAACCATGCACTTCAATATGAGAGTGAATAGTTGCACATCAGGATCACATTGTCCTGATCCTTTCAAGAATGATGAAGCCGCAGGAGTATGTGTCCTTACTGAAATGAGGTGCTAATTGGAGGAGGGCATCCTGGCATCAGACAGCAGAAGGTGTTACCTCTTCAAGTGTCTCTCCAGCATCCCAGTCACAACAGCAACCCTACAAGAGTCAAGAGCTGTCAGTTGATCCTCAGTGATCTTGTAGCTGTATGCCTTCAATATGACAGAGATCCATCTCAAGAAAGGGAACTATACACTCTGTGTAACATCGATGGTGAATCAGATAATTCACACTTGGAACAAGGCAGCCAATGATGTTCTGCTGTTGTGAATCCATTTTAGAGGTGACTCAGTCACCTGTGGTGCTTTCTTCCAAATCACACTGACATCCGACACTCTGTTAGGGATCCTGGGCTGCATTTATCCTCAGTTTATTATGGATGTGGACTACCTGAACATGACAACGCCAAACAGTTGCCTGCCATGCATTAAAATGACCCCTCATTAACACAGTCCTTGTGCCCTCATGGGCTCCTGGCCCTTGTCAATTCCAAAATGCACACACATACCATGAAGCCCTCAAGGACATGCTTCACTGCTGATAAAGAGCAGACTTCAGCTTCAGTACTTCCTTGCTCCTATCCCATTTCTCCCCTCCATATTGTCTAAAGCAACCATGTGCGTTTCCAGACCATGTTCAAAGCTCTATTGCCTGCCAGAAAACACAATTTGTGATTAGCATCAGTGACCTCGGTGAGTGCTCAGGTGAGGGGATGCACAGCGCTGCATCCCTAGTTTGTGTTGAGAGCCTTGTCCCCGCAAGACACACAAATACAGGCTGAGAGATGCACAAGTTTGTAAGTTTGAGCACCAGGACAATAATGTGGCTGAGAGTATCTGAGTTTCATCACCTTCAGGTGGCAATGTGCCCCCACATTGTAGGACTTAGCAGATCGACACTCTGAAAGCAGAAAACACGGTTTGCTGGCAGCAGCGCAGGCGAACTCTGAGTATGGGCTTGTGGCATGAAAACACTGCCGAGAGACAGAGAGCACATAGAGTTGCATGAGATATGTGACTCTTCTCCATGCATAAATATATCTCTCCTTGTACACTGCAGTTTCACCTTTCAAGAATGCCTCAATCTTACACAACCAAGAATAACATGACCTGACCCTGCAAGACATGTGAACAAGGTTCCTTCCACAAGCACACTTAACATTAAGGTTGAGGCATCACTGATGTTGAGAATGATCTGAAAAAGGGGAACAGACCGTGGTGATATGGAAGAATACTACTGTAGTAATTATGGTTTTAGGTAGTGTGTAATGTACCTGTAAGAATAATACTTGTTAGGCAAGATCACATGATATGTAGTAGCCAATAGGAGAGTAGTGCAGGCTATCTCAGCAGTCAGTGTAGAGATGGAGTTGGAGTTGAAAGCAACGTGGTGTAGTTGCTGCTGGGTATATTGTAAATAATCTTAATGTTTCCACCCAAGAAGTGTCTGCTGGTCAACTCTGTCATTAACAGCACAACTCAGTCACCCTACAACAAACTGACGATGAGGATAAAATAGGATTCAACAAAAGAAATCAAATTAAAAAGAAACCGGCACTGTACCTCGCCCAGTGATTGTAAGTAGCAAGCTTTGTTAGAATTGAAGAAGTTATCCCCTCTCAAAATGCCACAATTTGGGAGAATTGATCCTTTTGAACCTGCTACAGACAATTGGTCTCAATATGTAGAATGACTCACGTTCTTTTTTCAAGCAAACGAGATTATGGGGGAAGAGAACAGGCGAGCGATCCTCTTGAGTACTTGTGGGAGCAAAACCTACAGCTTGATTCAAAGTATCACGGCACCCAGTGCCCCAGATGTGAAGATTTTTGATGAATTGATGAACATGTGAAGGGTCATTTTCAACCAAAGCCCTCAGTCATGATGCAGAGGCTCAGGTTTAATTTGCCAAATAGAGTCCCGGGTGGGACAATTGTGTGCCACATGGCAAATTTGAAGCAGCTAACGGAACATTGTGAGTTTGGTACGACTCTGAACGACACGCTCAGAGATCGTTTAGTATGTGGTGTGAAAGAGGACACTATTCAGAAAAGATTATTGTCCGAAGTGAATCTGGATTTCAAGAAGGTGCTAGAGATAGCGCTGGAAGAGATTCAAAAGCTATACGGGGTGTGCAAAATGGTGCCGTCCTCCACATCGGGCAGGAAACCTCAACCAAAAGAGGCACAAAAAAGCGAGACTCCACTAAGAAGTGGGAAACAGCCCCCACTAGGCAAAGAATAAAGGAAAATAACCTAGCAGTGAAAGCAAAGAATAATTTTAATAGAGGTGGGAACAATCAGTCTTTTAGCCATTGGCAGTTTAAAAAAATCAAAGGCTACTATTGTCTCAGAAATGGGCATATGATGAGGCAATGCAAGGAAAGATTCAAGCAGGCTTGTAAACAAAAGAAGAAGCCCAATGAAATCTACAATGTTGAAGACCCTGAAACAACAAATTCAGACATTTACTCATTGTTTAATCTGAAAGTTGGAAAGACAGAACCAATATTTGTCACAGTGAAAGTAAATGGCAAACCTGTTAGAATGGAAGTGGACACAGGACCTTCCACCACAGTAATTGGGGAACATACCTTCAGATATTTGAATAATGGTGAATATCAATTAAGTTTAGAAGAAACAGCTGCCAAGCTAAAAATAAGTGAAGACCTTCAAGTAAAAGGCATAAGCAGAGTAACTGTCCATTATGGAAGCCAATCGACAAAGTTACCCTTGATGGTGGTAGCAGGTCAAGGGCCAAGTCTCCTGGGACAAAATTGGTTAAAGGAGATTAAATTAGAATGGGCTGAAATTTTCCAGCTGAGAGCAAGTGGGCTGCCAGACCTAATTAGAAAGTACACCACCATCTTCATGGATGAACTGGGGAAAATCCAGGGCCTGCAGGTCAAAATTCATGTGGATCTGGAAGCAACCCCTCATGAAGGCAAGACCGGTGACATATGCCCTGCGAGAAAAAGTTGACATTGAACTGAACAGACTAGAGAAACTGGGCGTTATACAACCTGTTCAGCTCTCAGAATAGGCTGCACCCATAGTCCCCATCCTTAAACCCAACCATAGCATCTGAATTTGTGGAGACTAGAAACTAATGGTTAGTAAAGTAGCTAAGCTAGATATGCACCCCATTCCAACAATTAAAGACCTTTATGCCAAGTTGGCAGGAGGGACAATGTACACAAAACTTGACATGAGTCATGCTTATCAACAACTAGAGTTGGATATTGCCTCCCGGGAATTTGTCACAATTAATACCCACAAAGGGAAGTACCATATACACGAATGCCTTTTGGTGTCTCCTCTGCTTGTGCCATCTTTCAGAGAACAATGGAAAGCTTATTGCAGGAGCTGCCCCAGGTTATAGTCTATTTAGACGAAGTATCAGTGACAGGATTTACTGAAAAAGAGCATTTGGCAAACTTAGAAGAAGTCTTAAAACATTTCTTGCAGGCTGGAGTGCATCAAAAAAAAGAAAAGTACACATTCCAAGTGAGGGAGGTAATCTATTTGGGTCACAGGGTAGATTCACAGGGCCTCCACCCAGTTGAGGAGAAAGTGAGAGCCATAAGAGGGGCACCTGCACCAAAGAACGCCTCAGAACTCAAATCATTCCTAGGAATGATCAACTATTATGGGTGGTTCTTATCCAATTTGTCAACAGTGCTGGCCTCACTGCATTCTCTACTCAAAAAAAACCAACTTTGCTCTTGGGACGTGCCCTAGAAAGAAGCTTTCATAAAGGTGAAACAACTATTGCACTTGTCCAATTTATTAGTGCATTATGACCCGACAAAAAAATTGGTGCTGACATGTGACGCATCTCCCTGCAGAGTGGGAGCACTGCTCTCTTATCAGATGGGCGGCGGCACGGAACGGCCAATAGGTTACATATAAAGGACGCTCACCACAGCGGGAAAGGGATACTCCCAGATAGAGAAAGAAGGCCTGTCCATCATCTTTGGTGTCAGGAAATTTCACCGGTACATACACGGCCGTCACTTTACAATCATTTCAGACCACAAACCACTGTTAGGATTGTTTAGTGAGGACAAGGCGAGACCACATATAGCCTCAGCAAGAATACAACAATGGGTTTTAATTCTGGCAGCATACAAATACACTTTCGCACATAGGCTTGGCAATCAAACCGCAAACATGTCATTTCCCTTTACAAGGAAATGATGAGCACATTCCAATTCCACAGGAATTTGTTTTACTGTTAAATCTCTTAGATTCCTCACTGGTATGTGCTCGACAGATCAGAGACTGAACAAGTCGGGACCCAGTCCTATCTCAGGTATGAGAACAAGTGCTACATGGTTGGTCACAGGAGCCGGATCTGACGAAATGAAACCGCCCTTCAACAGAAGACATGAAATAACCAGCCAGTATGGCATCTTATTATAGGGAGCACAAGTGATAGTTCCTACAAAGGGAAGGGAGTCACTTTTAATTGAACCACACAGTGCCCATCCAGGAATTTCCTGAATGAAGACCATAGCAAGCAGCTATCTATAGCGACCTGGGATGGATGGCGAAATAGAGAGTTTAGTAAAGTACAGTATGCAATGTCAGCAACTGCAAAAGTTGCCAGCGACAGCTCCGTTTCACCCATGGGAGTGGCCAGGTAGATCTTGGGTGCGATTACACATTGACTACGTTGGACCTTTCCTGGGAACAATGTTTCTGCTCATTTTCAATGCCCACCCAAAATGGTTGGACGTATATGAGGTGAAGTCACCAACTTCAGCCCCTACAATTGAGAAACAATGTCAGAGTTTTGCCATTCATGGACTGCCAGAAGTAGTCGCTTCTGATAATGGCACGGCATTTACAAGTGCTGAGTTTCAATGGCTTGTCAGCCTCAATGACTATCCCTCATACAACAATAGTTGTCACACCTGCGGAGTTATTGTTGAAACGCTGCCTCAAGATGAGATTAAGCTAAACAATGCCGAATTTAGAGGGGATGGTGGAAAGGAGTCAGGGAAGCCAGAAAACTAGACACGACTGGCATAGTCATGAGAGGAAATTTACTGTGGGAGAGCCGGTATATGTGAAGAAATTCGGGGGAGGACCAAAGTGGTTACCAGGTGAAATAAGTGCAGTGTCTGGACCTCTATCTCCCTGCATGGAGGTGGAAAGCCAGATCATCCGTAAACGGAAGAGAGAGACAAATCAACAAGATTTGGTTCCACCAGTGATCAAGACTGGGTCTGCGTTTCCTATTGAGGATATTCAACCTAGGACTGACATGCCTGATGTTCCTGTAAGAGCTGAGGATACAGAACTGCAAGCACTGAAGCAGCTGATGTTTAGGCAAACTGGAAAAGGAGGTTCCTGACAAAGAATCTGAAGTTTTCGAGCTGTGACATTCCACACATACCAGGAAACCACCTGAAAGACTGAACTTGTAAATTCCTTACCCAGCGTAAATATTATGTTGTCTTGAAAAATGTGTACTTGTAAATCTAACATGTGTAGCTGAGTTAAATGGGGAGGAATGCCGTAATTGTGGTTTTATTTAGCGTGTAATGTACCTTTAAGAATAATATGTGTTAGGCAGGATCACATGATCTGTAGTAACCAATAGGAGAGTAGCATGGGCTATCTCAGCAGTCAGTGTAGAGACAGAGTTGGAGTTGAAAGCACACGTGTAGTTACTACTGAGTATATTGTAAATAAACCTAATGTTTTCACCCGAGAAGTATCTGCAGATCAACCCTATCGTTAATAGCACAACTCAGCCACCCTACAACAACTACATAGATGAGAGGCCCAGGATAGCGACATCTGCAATAAGTGGGGGGAGGCACCATGGTATCACACCTGTTTGACTGCAACACAGTTGGTCATAAAAAGCATGCATACACAAGAGCAGATGTGAAATGGGTGTGATTCTATTTACATTTATGAACGTTACATACATGTTATGAACACACGTGCCACCGTTGTGCTCCTCAATCTTTTGAACTTTCCTAACCCTAGAGCTACGTCTTGGTGCTTTCCCGACATCCACAGCAGAGGTGGAGGCAGCCTGCTGACTGCTAGGCTCTGTCTGTGATGACTTTGGCGGGTGTCCTCTGGAGGTCAGAGATCTGGAAGGCCCCGGCCTGCTTTGGGTGTTCTGCTGTGGTGCAGGTGCACCCTCCTTGACCTGAGGAGCTGGAGGTGATGGGGTCACAGGAAGAGGGGATTTGGATCAGCTGGAGAGACCGGAGTCACATGGGTGGATGTCCCTAGGGTGTGCACCTGCTGATCCTCCACCCTATGGGTGTCCTAGGGCCCTTGGTTGACTCCTTGAGGAGAAGGGGCAGTTGGAGTGAGATCAAGGTGCCTTACACCCCTCTCGTGTAGTCACTGATGGATGCCATCAAGGGCTACAGTGATGAAGTGCTGCTCCAGCAACAGTGCAGGACCAATGTCCTGGACCAAGGTCTCCATGCAGCTTCCACCTCCCCAGTGTTGACCTTAGTGCGTTTGCAAGCTGGTGCTATCATCTCAGACTGAATGTGGACGGACTCTTCCATCATACGTTGCAATCTAATGAATGCAAGTGACATCCCTTCCTGATATTCCCTTGACTGTCGGTACAGCTCCAACAACTGATTTAAGACCAAGTCCAGAGGCTCCCCATCTGACTTGGACTCAGCAGAATTGTCGCCTCCAGCAGTCCTCTGAGTGCTAGTGACCTCAGATGTCCCTGCCTCCTCCTGCTGTGGACCAGATTGTGCGCTGTGCTCACTAGATCGTGACTCTGAGCCTGCTCTAGTACCAGGTCCCACCGAGGTGTGTGTCTCTGCGCAGGTGGAGGGTGTGGGTGAGCGCCGTGATGGGTCTTCCATGGTGTTCTCCTCTGGCTACTCATCCGAGGTGAATTCGGGGCTTACAGTATGGATATCTGAGGGATGAGCTGGTGCAGGATCCTCAAATGGGTGTGTGCTGCCAACTTCATCTTTGGCACAGGCACGATTGATGTCCTCTGCTGCCACCTCGATGGCTCGATTCTCAAACTCTGTGAGGACCTTGATGCCGGGCATTGCATCCCCGGCCTGGGACCTCTCTCTTTTATTATAAGCAAGCTTGTCCTGCACAAAGACAGAAGGAGAGAGTGTGAGTAAGACGCATTCCAGGGCAGATGACAAGGATGCCTGGCATGTGTGGGTGGTGAGTGGAGCCTTAGACGGGATGAGGTCACAAGCTCCATAGGAGATGAGGCCAGAGGGAGGTGTGAAGGTGCGTGTGAGAGAGTGAGCGGTGATATCCTTGAGCTGGCAGTGAGTGAGATGCCAATGAATGTGTGATAGGCTTGTGAGTGTGTGAGTTGAGAGTGATGGAACGATTGACTTACCCTGGTGGCATAGATGAGATCACTCATCTTCTTCCTGGACTGGGGGCTGACCTCTTCTGAAAAGTGTTGGCACTGACCACTGACCACTGACCACCGACCACCGCCACTGCTTCCCAAGCCAGATTGGTGAGCTCGCTGGACCTCCTGCGGCTCTGGGGTAGAGGACATCGTGGCGGGTGTTGACTGCGTCCATCAGGCGTTCCAGTGAGGCATCGGCGAATATGGGGGCTGCTGTCTTCTTGGGCTTCAGGGCCACCTCTTCAGTGGTACAGCCCTGGGCTGCAAGCATTGAGAAGGCCGTGCACGGCTGCACTTTAAATATGGCGCCGGAGTGAGGAAGCGATGAGCTGACGGTGGGGCGGGAGAATCAGAGGCCGCCCGCCAGCGATCTGGCGTGTTTTACGTGCGTGCATAATTAAAGTGGCGGGGAGTGGATGATACAACGTGAAAGCTTGCCATTTTGGCTGGTGGGCAGAACGCCATTTCTCATGCCTGCTCCCACATTTTGTGCAATGGAGGGAAAATCCCGCCCTATGATCAATCTAGTTTTCCTACTACCATTATGGCATAGTACCACGATACGATGATAAGAGAGTTGTTACCTAAATATTGTATTCAATCTCTATCAATTAGAATTCTACAACAGAACCAAATATAACATGAGGAAATCCCTGCGGTGGACAGCTTTAGGAGACATAGGCCCAAAGTAACCAGCCCCTCCCAAACACGCTTACACTTTCCTTCATTTTTTAATTAATTAATTCTCTGGACGTGGGCATTGCTAGTAAGGTCCAAGTTTATTATCCATCCCTAATTGCCCTTGAAAATGTGCAGCCAAACCTTTTTCTTGAACTGCTGCAGTCCATGTGTTGAAGGTGTTCAACACTGTGTTGCTCCCACTGTGGTGTTAAGTGGAGAGTTCCAGTGATAATGAAGAACATAAGAACATAAGAAATAGGAGCAGGAGTAGGCCATTTGGCCTCTCAAGCCTGCTCCGCCATTCAGTAAGATCATGGCTGATCTGATTGTGGCCTTAACTCCATTTTCCTGCTGAATCCCCCATAATCCTTGACTCCCTCGTAGATCAAAAATCTAACTCAGCCTTGAATATACTCAATGACCTAGCCCCCACTGCTTTTTGGGAAGAATGATATACATCTAAATTGGGAGGGTGTGAGATCTGGAGGGGAACTTGAACAATGTTCCCGCTAAGTTGCGCATTTACGTGCAGCCGTGCATCAAGTAGGAATGTGCCACAATGCACAATAGACAGACGGGGCACCACAAAGAAAAAATCAGAGGGAACATTGAACTTGGAGGTGGCGGTGTTCCTGTTTATCTGCTGCCCTTGTCCTTCTTGGTGTGGATTTGTTATTTATTATTCTGCATCATTTTATATTTTTGCAGGAGCATCATTTGCATATTGCTGAAAAGAGAGACATGTTGTTGATGCTTCTTGTCTTGAATTCATCAGGAACACCACCACCTGCAAGTTCCCCTCCAAGACACACATCATTCTGACTTGGAACTATATCGCCATTCCTTCACCATCGCTGGGTCAAAATCCTGGAACTCCCTCCCTAATAGCACAGTGGATGTACCTACACCACATGGACTGCAGCGGTTCAAGAAGGCAGCTCACCACCACCTTCTCAAGGGCAATTAGGGATGGGCAGTAATTGCTGGCCTAGCCAGCAACGGCCACATCCCCTGAAAGATTAAAATAAATATAAGAATGCTAAATTTCAAACAGTCGCAACAATTTATACCACAGGAGAAAAGGGTGCTGATTGACTGGCAAGTCGACTCTGGTCAAGGCATTGTCATAGAGAAGACAATTATAGGCTCCCTAAGCTCCCAGGTAATTCAGAAAAGATGCAAGGCTTGAACATATTCCTTTTGTTTGCAGGTAACAGGGCCCTACATATGAATATACATCGCTTCTAGCAAGCTTAAGTGAACCACATTATGAGCTCAACTGATTATCTTAAATTGGTTGTTAGTATAGCTATTAGCACACTCAGGATTGTCCAGCAAGTGCTGCCCAATTACAGAATCACATCTAACAGTAGATGTTATGTTTTAGATTTTGTAAGTGGTTGAGTATGGTCTGTGCCTATTATGAACAACCAAAGGAACATGCTGTTCGATTGAACCAGCCAATTATTGGGATGAATGGCATACCTATCTGGTATCGCACTGGCACTGAAATTCGCACATGATGGCGTTCAATTCTGTGGTAGGGAGAATGTCTTTTTGGACTGACGGCAACATCCCATTGGTGCCACTGCATAGTAGCAGCATGAACTTGCTTTCTAAATATTGGTGTTCAAATTTTTGGGATACTTTGCCTTTCCAGGGCAATTTGAGATCCACGGGGCACTTTTCAGGCCTGAAAGTGGCAGCCTTTGGTCCATTGTGCGATACACAGTGAGCAATGATCTGATCAGGATAGCCATTGTCCCGCCCCATGGAAATGCCTTGGCCAATCAGATTTGACTGCTGACCAATCAGCACCCTTTTCTCCCTTAGTATAAACCATTGTGAGCATTTGAAATTTGGCATTCTTGTGTTTGTCCTGACGAGTGCAGGATGAAAAGCTTCAGCGACATGTCTCTCTTTTCAGCAATATTAGTTCTGTACGACTAAGTGAATGTTTAAATACCATTCGTACTGTATTTTCAATGTTGCAGGGGCAAACAAAATATTAGGCCAATGTCCCTGTTGACTCTCTCATACCTTTTTGTGCCAGGGATGAATTAATTTGTGAGGTCATTTGCGCATTCTCTCACTCAAGCATTGGTGCACACTGGTTGGGAGGGAGCCCGAAGGAGTTCAGAAAAGAAGAAAGAATGAGCAGTAAACTTGGGAAAATGGAATAAGAACATTAAAAGATATTGTCTTGCAGTCTTCATATGATTGCACACCAAGTCAAGCTTCCACTTTCTGCAGCCAGGCTTGAATGGAGCATTGAGTGCAAGCTTGTGATAGCTAAATGGAGTGATTCACAACAGTTAAGTAAGATTCAAATTTGATCCACAGCACCCATCCCACAGGCTACTAACAGATGTACATTAGGCCTGATTCAGGCCGGTTGTCACAGCAACCAATTTGGATTAAATGCTCGATTATAAATAATGTAGTAGTAAAAGCCACTTATTTACATATAGGGCAGAATTTTACAACAGTTTGGCTGCACATTTTATGTTCCCGCTGTCGTCAATGGGATTTATAACGGCCTGCCGCATTTTACGGCCCCGTCCCCGCTGAAACGGGGCCGTAAAATTCTGCCCATAGTGCCTTTAACTTAATAAGGAGTCAATTCTTTTAACAGCAGCTTCGAACAGGTGGAAATTGGGTGGTGCAGGATTGAAATCTGCCCAAGGTGATCAGTGCTGAACTCAGCCAAGTCTATAGGTTCAGCATGGCTTTCATAGCGTTGGAAAGCTGCAGGCACAAGTGGTGTCTAAGATTGGCGACTCACTCTTTAAGAAGCAGGAGCTGGCATGCCACTGTAGTTCTTAAAGACCTGAAGCAGCTGAATGGAGAACTCCACTTTCTTAGGTCAAAGGAGGCATAGAATGATACCAGCGGGACTTCAGTTATATGGAGAGATTGGAGAGGCTGGGGATGTTCTCCTGGAGAGGAAAGCAAGAAAGAAAAAAAAAGAAAGGGAGGAAGAAATTGCAATTCATATATGATTTTCAGTGCCAGTGCGATGCTAAACACGTAGGTCGTACATCCCAGCAATTGGCTGATTGAATCAAACAACATGTTCCTTTGATTGTTCATAATAGGCAGAGTATAGATTGTACTCAACCAGCCCACGTTTTCAAAACCCAAAAGAAAATGTCTACTGTTAGAAGCGATTCTGCGATTGGGAGCACTTGCTGAACAATCCTGAGTGCGCTAATATTTACACTAAGAACCAACTTAAGATAATCAGTTGAACACATAATGTGGCTCATTTATCACTGCTAAAAGTGACATACATTTATATGGAGGGATCCATTCCCTGCAAACAAAAGGATTATGTTGAAGCCTTAAAATTTTATGAATTACCTGGGAGCTTATTTCCCTGTTTCTCCATGGCAACACCTTGTCCAATCAGAGTCAGCTTGCAAACCAATTAGCATACTTTTCTCCTGTAGTATAAATTGTTATAATTGTTTGAAATTTGGCACTCTTGTATTTATTCTGATGAGTTTAAGATGAAAAGCTTTGGTAACATGTCTCTCTTTTCAGCAATGTAAGTACCTGAAGAGAAAAATTTATAAAGATATAGAGAAAAGCATTGGGGCTAATTTGATTTAATTGTGGCTTTCAATAGAGAAATGGATAAGCACCTGAAGAGAACAAATTTGCAGTTTACAGGGAAGGAGAAAGGGAATGGGATTACCTAAATTGCTCAGAGTTAGCACTGGTTTGAGGGGCTGAAAAGCAGTTTTCCTTGCTGTAATAATTTTGATATTCTACTCTTTCCATCCCCCTCAAAGCACCAAAATGGCCCTAAACAAAGCTACAAATATTATTTTCTGTGACTATGACAATGGTGTATTATCCCCCTCAACTTTTCTGCTAACTTCACTGCATTTAACCACACTATGCTCCAGCAATAACTCCTCAGTTTCCCACCTTTGAGGGGGTTACCTTGGTTTGACTCCATTTGCACCTATCTAAATGTAGTTACAGCCTCTCCAGTTAACCTTCCTGTTACCTGCGAATCTCTCGAGGGTTCATCCTTGCACTGCTGCCACCCCGCAGCCCCCACATCTTCCATGTCTGCATGGCTCTCCCTGGCAATATGTACTTCCACAATTACACATACCAAGCTCAACTGCTTCTGCTGTCAAACTGCTTATCCAGCATCTAGCCTTGGATGAGCCAGTTTCCTCCAGCTAAATATTGGGATCAAAACAAACATTTTTGGCTCTTGACTCGGTTTGAACTGAGCTTCCAACCCATATCCTTTACATTGCAAAGATGCTTAACTATAGCCTTGGTAATATTGCTCGTCTCTGCCCTGACCTCAACCCATTTTCCTTTGACATCCTTATCTGGACTTGAGTTACTCCAATGCTCCTTTTCCCAGTCTTACACCCTCTTAACTTCTGTAATCACCCATGACTGTATCCATTCCCTCACCAATCCTCCTTCACTCTTCACTGACCAACATTGACACCCTAACCTCAATGCCTCTGTGTACATAAGGCTTTTTTAAAGTAAGGTTTTCCTTTGAAATGTTTCAAACGAGCTGCGCTAGCTGAAAATCTAAGATCAACGCAGGTTAAGGAGTGATACAAAAATCTCATTGAATTCATTCACCATTTGGTGGTAGCTATTTGAAATCCCCTTTTTGTTGGACAAGTTTTTCCTTTCCCAAAGACATACTCGAATATTTTTCCAATATCAATAGTATTGCAGGATACCACAGGTCTTCTAAATATTGTGTTCAGAGAATCAGCTAAACCTGCTTGCATGGATCGCAAAACAGCACCCCAGAAAACTTCTCTTCAAATCTTGTACACTTATATCCCAGCTTCTTGCTGACTTGACGCATCTTTTGTTTGCTGTGCTTGCTTTCCAGATGAGATGAAGTTTTCCAGCATTCTTTAGTCCTCTGTCACACTGATTGCCCAATTCAGCTGATTAGCTTGTAGAGCGAGCGGTGGAAAACATTTTTTAAAATAGTTAAAGAATTACATTTTTAATTTGGATAGGGGATAATGGTTGAAGAAAAATTTATATCTAAACCGAAGTAAGTACCTAATGATCATCCCTTTATTGGCTATAACCAAAGCATATACTGTCTCCGAGACAAAAACAGAAATGAAGATGCCTGGAGGGGCTCGGCGGGTTTGGCGGCGTCTGTGGAGAGGAGCACGGTTGACGTTTCGAGTCCATATGAAGAGTCGTGCGGACTCGGGGCATTGGCTGTGTTCCTCTCCGCACGTGCTGTCGGACCTGCTGAGTTTTTCCAGGTATTTTTGTTTTTGTTTTTGTTTTGGGTTTCCAGCATCCACTGTTTTTTGCTTTTATAAATGGGGAGAGAATTCAGAAATCTGGAGTGCAAAGGGACTTGGGAGTCCTAGTCCAGGATTCTCTTAAGGTTAACTTGCAGGTTGAGTCGGTAGTTAGGAAGGCAAATGCAATATTGGCATTTATTTCGGGAGGACTAGAATATAAAAGCAGGGATGTGCTGCTGAGGCTTTATAAGGCTCTGGTCAGACCACATTTAGAATATTGTGAGCAATTTTGGGCCCCGTATTTCAGGAAGGATGTGCTGGCCCTGGAGAGGGTCCAGAGAAGGTTCACGAGAGCGATCCCAGGAATGAAAGGCTTAACATATGAGGAACGTTTGAGGACTCTGGGTCTATACTCGATGGAGTTTAGAAGGATGAGGGGGGATCTGATTGAAACTTACAGAATACTGAAAGGCCTGGATAGAGTGGACGTGGGGAAGATGTTTCCATTAGTAGGAGAGACTAGGACCCGAGGGCACAGCCTCAGAGTAAAGGGAAGACATTTTAGAACAGAGATGAGGAGAAACTTCTTTAGCCAGAGAGTGGTGAATCTATGGAATTAATTGCCACAGAAGGTTGTGGAGGCCAGGTCATTGAGTGTATTTAAGACGGAGATAGATAGGTTCTTGATTGGTAAGGGGATCAAAGGTTACGGGGAGAAGGCGGGAGAATGGGGTTGAGAAACTTATCAGCCATGATTGAATGGCGGAGCAGACTCGATGGGCCAAATAGCCTAATTTCTGCTCCTATGTCTTATGGTCTTATGGATAGCTCTACTAAAGAGCCAGATCGGGCATGATGGACTGAACGATCTCCTGTGTGCTGTATCATTCTATGATCCTATACGCAGCTGTGGGAATTCTCAATGTCTTATTTGATGCAGAGCTGAGTTTCCAACCCATATTCTATCCACTATTAAGGGACTATCATCAACTTAAGTAAAAGACAACAGCTATGAAACAGATTAAGTAAACCCCCTTTTGAAGTTGTGGACTATATTTTGTAAAATGTGGTTTCCAATAAATTAATAGTGACTGGTGAACTCTAAAAGCAGTTTATGAAAGATTTAGAAGCAATATGAACTAGATTTGTCACATTTTTCCAACTTTTATTTAGTCCAGATGTGAGAAATCAGTTAATGTGCCTAGCTCATCTTTTCACAGAAACCTAAAATTCCACCCACTATCCATCATAGCAGCTCAGTTTCTTGAATGACTCCAGGCTTTTTGTTTCACTGCCCCGCCCAGAAAATTATTCCAAGTGTTAAGTGCCTCCTGACATCAGTCCTAAACTTGCTTTTTACTCTTTAGTACTTCTGACCCATCTCCTGTTCTTAACTTGAACTGAGTAATTTTTTACACAACTTCACGATCATTTGTTGTGTTTCGAGCTGAACAGTCCAGTTTTTTTTTCTAACTGTTCCACGTTAGTATATCATCTGACATTATGGGTCAACCTCAAGGTCTTTCTCACACCACTTCCAAGGCTTAGATGTTTCTCATGTATTGCTGTGACTAGACCAAATTTAGTACTCAAGATGCAGCACTATAAACAAATCAGTAGAGTGTAAGTATGAGGTCATCTTGCTGAGACTATTTAGTTTTCTAGTCAGGGAAATGTCAGTGTCCTAATTCATCAGGGTTATGGGTGTTGTTGGCAAGGCCAGCATTTATTGCTCATCCTAACCTACCCTTGGAAAGGTAGCAGTGAGCCTCCTTCTTGAACCACTGCAGTCCGCAAGGCCAATACTCCAACAATGCTGTTCGACTGAGAGTTCTAGGATTTTGATCCAGCACCGCTGAAGGAGTGGTGAGATGCTTCCAAGTCAGTTAGTTTGTGATTTGGAAGGGAATCTGCAGCTGATGGTGTTCCCATGCAGCTGCTGTCCTTGTTCTTCTAGGTTGTTAGGGGGTCGCGGGTTTGGGAAATGCTGCCGAAGAAGTCTTACTGAGTTGCTGCAGTGTGTCCTATAGATAGCATTGTATAATATACAGATTAGAAATGGTTATTTTCTGAGATAGTTATGGCATTTTTCAGCAAAATATAGGCTATCCACATGCTTTGCTAAGCACCTACCGTAACTCTGCTGGAAAGTTTGTGGAATGGTCACAATGAGTGAAACTACCATTCACACAAAACAAACCCATTGATGGGAAAGGAGCTGCAGTTCCAACTCTCCTGGCCTCCTGGAAGCCCGCCAAAGCATCAACAGCCAATATGGATGGTGAAAACAGATGTATAGTTGAATGGCGCTTATGGGGATCGATCCTCCTGGACTCTGAAAATTCTGCTTGTAGTAAGGACTTCTTGGTCCCATTGCTGGTGGCCTCCAGCACCCTTCTGTCTGGTAGATGCTTTTTTGTAGTGTACAGCACCTTCACTGTGCTGGGTGCCTGAATCACACCTCTAGTAACAGGGATGCTGGCTATGGGATGCATATGAAGGGGTTTGCTGCTGACCCACAACCTCTGTTGAGGCCACAATGTCATTCTTCAAAAATAAAGACATACTCAGCAGTGACCGCACTGTCAGTAAAAGGCACCAAAGATCCAGGCCCTAATTTTAAAAATTATTTATTCTCAGAATGTGGACGACACCAGCAAGGCTGTTCCTATTGTCCATCCCTGGTTGTCTTTGGGGAGCTGGTGGTGGGCTGCCTACATGACCTAACCCTGCATTCCATGTGGTGAAGGTGACAGTAAAACATAGAAAGATAGAAAATAGAAGCAGGAGTAGATCATTCGGCCCTTCGGTCCTGCTCCGCCATTCAATATGATCATGGCTGATCCTCTATCTCAACACCATACTCCCACTCTCTCCCCATACCCCATTGACACCCTTAGAGCCTAGAAATCTATTTAGTTCCTTCTTAAATATATTCAGTGACTTGGCCTCCACAGCCTTTTGTGGTACAGAATTCCACAGGTCTAGCATCCTCTGAGTGAAGAAGTTTCTCCTCATCTCAGTCCTAAATGGCCTACCCCGTATCCTGAGACTGTGAACCCCCGGCCAGAGGAATCATTATTCCTGCATTGAGTCTGTTCAGCCCTGTCAGAATTTTATTTGTTTCAATGCGATCCCCTCTCATTCTTCTAAACTCCAGTGAATACAGGCCTAGTTGACCCGATCTTTCCTCATTTGACAATCCTGCCATCCCAGGGATCAGTCTGGTGAATCTTTGCTGCACTCCCTCTATGGCAAGTATTTCCTTTCTAAGGTGAGACCAAAACTGCACATAATACTAACATCAGTAACAGGGAAAATGCTAGAGTCTATTATAAAGGATGGGATAACAGGACACTTAGAAAATATCAATGGGATTAGACAATGTCAACATGGATTTATGAAAGGGAAATCATGTTTGACAAGCCTATTGGAGTTTTGTGAGGAGGTAACTAGCAGAATAGATAAGGGAGAATCAATGGATGTGGTGCATTTGAATTTTCAGAAAGCTTTTGATAAAGTCCCACATAAGAGGCTAGTGTGCAAAATTAAAGTATATGGGATTAGGGATAATATATTGGCATGGATTGAGAATTGATTCGCAGTCAGAAACAGAGAGTGGGGATATATGGGTCTTTTTTGGAGTAGCAGGCGGTGACTAATGTGTACTGCAGGGGTCAATGCTTGGGCCTCAACTATTAACAATATATATCAATGGTTTGGATGAGGGAACCAAATGTAATATTTCCAAGGTTGTTGATGACACAAAACTTGGTGGGAATGTGAGTGTTGAGGAGTATGTTAAAAGGCTTCAAGGCGATTTAGACAAGTTGAGCAAATACATCGCAGATGCAGTATAACATGGATAAGTGTGAAGTTATCCACTTCGGTAGGAAAAACAGAATGGCAGAGTATTATTTAAATGGTGATAGATTGGGAAATGTTGATGTGCAAAGGGACCTGCATGTCTTTGTACAGCAATCATTGAAATCAAGCATGCAGGTGCAGCAAGCAGTTAAGAAGACAAATGTTATGTTGGCCTTCATTACAAGAGGACTTGTGTACAGGAGCAAGGATGTATTAATGCAGCTGTACAGGGCCTTGGTGAGACCACACCTGGAATAGGCTAATTGGTCTGTAATTGGCTGTTTTCTCCCTCCCACCTTTTTTTAAATAGCCAACTTACATTTGGCACCCTCCAATCTGCTGGGACTGTTCCAGAATCTATAGAATTTTGGAAGATGAAAACCAGCACATCCACTATTTCCATAGCCACTTCCTTTAGTACCCTGGGATGTAGATTATCAGGCCCTGGGGATTTATTGGCTTTCAGTCCCATTAATTTCTCCAGCACTATTTTTTTAGTAATACTCATTTCCTTCAATTCATTCTTCTCACTAGACCCTTGGTTCCCTAGCATTTCTGCGAAGTTATTTGTGTCTTCCTCCATGAAGACAGAACTAAAGCAGTTGTTTAATTGTTCTGCCATTTCCTTGTTCTCTCCTATAAATTCTCCCAATTTAGACTGTAAGGGACTGCATTTTCTTTCTACATATTTATAGAAGTTTTTACAGTCCGCTTTATGTTCCTTGCAAGTATGCTGTATTTTTCCCATCTTCATCAATCTCTTGGTCCTCCTTTGCTGAATTTTAAACTGCTCCAACCCTCAGGCTTGCTACTTTTTCTAGCAACTTTATATGACTACACTTTGGGTCGAATACTATCCTTAATTTCTTTTGTTAGCCATGGTTGGATTGTTTTTCTTGTTCTGCTTTTGTGCCAGAAAGGAATGTATAACTGTTGCAATGCATACATTCGATCCTTAAATATTAGCCATTTCCTATCTACTGTCATGCCTTTTTATGAAGTTCCCCAATCTATCTTTGCCAACTCATGACTCAAACTTTCGTAATTTCCTATGTTTGGATTCAAAACCCTAGGTTTGGATCAGACTACTTCACTTTCCATCCTAATGAAGAATTCTATTATGTTATGGTCACTGTTCCCTAATTAATTATTAATTAACCCTTCTTAATGTCAGCCTCAAACATACCCAGCACTGCACTAAACATCAAATTCCATTCCCCTCCCCCTGCAACAGCCCCCACTAAATTTGACCTGGTTTTAATCTGGTCTTTTGCCTCCCCCAGATCATCACATGATATTCAGTTGGGGTGTGGAGTGTATATACACATAATTGTGATGCACAAAGCATTGCAGTTGTGTAGGACAGACTGAATGGACCAGAAGGCCTTTTCCTTTCCTCTACATCCCCATTAACCTCCGAAAAGAACGTGAATCGCAGCAGTGTGAGAAATGGCAAAATTTAAAAGAAAAAATCAGGTCCACAGCCTTATGGTCAGAGTGAATTTTGGTACCAAACTGCAGGTCTTCTTCTGCTGTGGTCCTATATCTGGCTTGAAGTTCCCCAGATTCATTGACATTGGCCAGCATTTATTTCCCATTCCTAATTGCCCTTGAGTAGCTGGCATTATGCTGCTTTCTTGCAGTCCATGTGGTGAAGGTTCTCCTAAAGTGTTGTTAGCTAGTAAATTAATGGATTTAGACCCGGTGACAACAAGGAATGTCCAAGCTGTGTACGATTTGGAGGGAAACTTGAAGGTCATGGTGTTCCCACATACTTGATTTTATCTGTGATAGAGGCTTCATGGTTCAGAAGTGCTGCTGAAATACTGTTGGTGAGTTGCTGCAGTGCATCTGTCGATGATACATATTGCAGCCAAAGTGTGCCAGTCATGGTGGAAGTGAGCAGGCATTTACCCAGTGGCAGGGGTGCCAATTCAGCAAACTGCTCTGTCTTGCACCTTGTCAAACTTCTTAAGTGTTCTTGCAGCTCCACACAAGTGAGTGGTTCCATCACAATCCTGACTTCAGCCTTGTAAATGGTGGGATTGCCTTGAATCACACAGAATCAGAATCACAGAATCTTTACAGTGCAGAAGGATGCCATTTGGCCCATCTGCACTGGCTCTCTGAAAGAGGATTCTATCTGGTCCCACTCCCTGATCTGTGCTGATGAGCAGGGACTCCGACAGGATGGGAACTGGCCAGATAAGATTAATAACCTTCATGTGCAGCCTGTTGTTATAAAGGTTCTCACAGAGATAAAGATTTCCAAGTCATTGGCATATGGCTTTAAGGAGCTCACCGTTCAGGGAAATGATTCAATTATTAACTATTACACAGTATTTGGATTGTACAGTAATGGATGAATATCTAAAATCTCATTTAGAAATGCAATTATCTGCTATGCAAATTAGGTACCTCAGGTGGACACACCAGTTGCCACAGAGGGGTGTGCAAAATAAGTTATTTTACATCTTAAACGGGGACGGGCATAGGCTGCAGCAACCACAGCCCACATACCTTACAATGTAAAAACAACCCGCCCCGGCCCCGCCCAATTCTATCTTTATCCTGGCGAGGCTGCAACGTGCAGCAGGCTCTCTCGCACTCTGAGGTTTACGGTAGCTCGGGCAGCAACGCGCGCACCCGGGGCGAGGGCGCGAGCCCGCGTGCTAGGGTTGGCGGGGGGGTGGTGGGCGTGACCACAAAAGGCAGAGGCAGCCTGTGACTGACTGATTGACTGATTGAGTGAGTACAGGCAATTGCTGCTCAGAGACCAACATACAACACCAAACTGACTGGCATGTCCGACAATGAAAAAGACCAGAAGGACATCTCTCAAAAGGCAGAGAGAGAGAGGGAGGGGAGGGGGGGCTGGTGGTTGGGGTAGTGGGAGAAGAGAGAAAGGGATGACTTAAATTTGTGCAAGCAGGTTGACAGGAGCCAAGCTGTCATTTGAAGGGAACTGGCCTCTTCAGAAAACATGCAGGAAAAAGTTCCTGCAATGGTAAGTGGCAAGATATTCCAATGTTACTATTTGCCTGGAACATTTATATTTACGTTATTCTATTTTGGACATGTAATACAGCCAATAAATTTGCACTGATAATTTTCGACCAATTTAAAATCCACTATTATTGTTGGTGGCACAATAATTAACTATTAATTTCACTTAAATCCTACATTTATGTTGTGGTATTAGAGCCACACGTTTTTGGCAGGTAATATTCTATATATATCGCTCCTATATGTATGTACAGCATGAATTGCAACCTGCTTGCTATGAGAATCTAATGCATATGTTCAATCTGTAGTCATTGAATTAGATTATTGAGGGAAATTTATCTGCTGGTTCACAGTTCCTATAGAGGAAGTATGTGGTATAGTCAGTAAGTGCATTGAAGTTGTAACAAAGCTTCCTGTTTCTTTTTTTTTACGAAAATTCAAAGAATTAAAAAAAAAACTAACACGATTTTATTGGTCAGGGTCAATTAAGTCTAAAAATTGTCAGCATCTTTCTGGTTATCATGCAGCAGATTGTAATTTCGTCCGTGAAGCGCTTTCTAAGCAAATCTGAAACAAATGCTTAGTATAAACAGCTCTTCTGGTTTAAAAATTGAGCTGAAGCCTGTTGATTTTATCCATGGCTTTTTAGATAATTATAGATGTAAGAAAAAAAAAGATATTTTCTTCTAAAAGAATTTCACTTTATGTTGCTAAAATGCCTGAACCAAAAACTGGTTGTAATTAAAATTTGCAACTAACTCTACCAATCCTAAAATATACAAATTACACTTCATTATGTAATTCCTTGGTTACATTCCTTGCATGACTGAGAAGCTTGTGTGCATTTCTTAAGAGACTTTTTAAAGCAAAGTTCAGACCAAAAGCTGGCACGTAGTACAACATAATAATTTGAATTGGTTTTCTGTCAGGGAGATGATCTGAAACTGTGCAGGGATTATAGAATACTGTTTAAAGTAGCAGGCTGCAGCTGAAACACTGTCATATCTATTGCACTCAGGTTGCATGAAGATGGTTGTGTAATACATTTAATCAACACAATGTATTCTGTGCAAATTTGTACTGTACTTGGGGAGTGGGAAGCAGAAACTGGGCATTTAGTCCCACGGTGGGTAGGACAAATGAAAGTCAGGCCCTGAGGCCAGGTTGTTCTTGGGCATAATTCCAAGACTAGCTAAATAGTGGTATTGGTTGAGAGCAGAGAGCTGGTTTCCAATACAACCAGCTCCCTTGATCATGGAACAAAATAATTAACTTGGGAAGGATTTATTCATAGAATACTGTGAACAGTTTTGGTCCCCTTATCTAAGAAAAGATATACTGGCATTGGAGGCAGTCCAGAGAAGGTCCACTAGGTTGATCCCGGGGATGGAGGGGTTTTCTTATGAGGAGAGGCTGAGTAGCTTGGGCCTGTACTCATTGGAGTTTAGAAGAATGAGAGGCGACCTTATTGAAATGCATAAGATTCTTAGGGGGCTTGACAGGGTAGATGCTGAGAGGTTGTTTCTCCTTGTGGGAGAGTCTAGGACCAGAGGGCATAATCTCAGAGTAAGGGGTCACCCTTTTAAAACAGAGATGAGGAGAAATTTCTCCTCTCAGAGGGTAGTGAATCTGTGGAATTCTTTACCACAGAGGATTGCAGAGGCTGGGTCCTTAAGTATATTCAAGGCCGAGATAGACAGATTTTTAATCATTAAGGGAATCAAGGGTTATGGGGAAAAGGCAGGAAAGTGGAGTTGAGGATTATCAGCCATGATTTCATTGAATGGCGGAGCAGACTTGATGGGCCGAATGGCCTACTGCTGCTCCTACGCCTTATGGTCTTTATGGAGACAGATGACATCCTTAAACTTGAGTTTGACTCTGGCAGTTTGTGATATCATCTGTTACCGCCTTGTAGTGTCCTTGTAGTTCCGTGTCTGGTGCAGTAGAGAAGGGTGGGGAGTGGGAGGGAAGGCTGTAACTAAGCAATATTAAACCCATAGTAGTTAAGCCATTTTGGAATGTGATTTCAATATTCTTTGGCAGAGCAGATACTTTTTCTACATATTTGTTTCAAGTTTTTTTAAAAAATTCACAGCAGGGTATTTGTTTTTAATTGATGTTTTTAGCGGTGGGTGGAAAGAAACCTAAAATATTGGAGAGACTTCATTTAGAATTTGCCACGTGCAGATTTTATACATTTCTCTCCACCCCCCCCCCCCCCCCCCACACCAAGATGCTTGCACTGTAAAAGCAACCATATGGTTTGAAGCATCAGCAAGACTCAGAAGTGAGAGTCTTTTTCTCGTTTCTGAGCAAGAGGGGAAGACAAGACTTGGATTTTTTTCCCATTAAGTCATACCACTTTTGGATGCATAAGTAGAAATGGAAACCTTGGGAGCGTTTAAGGAATAATTGAATTCCGCAGTGGTCCTAGATACAGGGGTAAACATCATCTTTCTTAGCTGCAATTATCTTTGGACCGGTCGTGTGACGGGCGAATCTTTCAGCAATGCATTTCATATTGTATTCATTGGTGTTTAGTATTGAAAAACACGGCTCGTTTGATTGAGCGTGGCAAAAAAAAAATCCTCTGGCACCTAACTGCATGACAGGAAAAAAGGGATTGGGGTGGGTGTGGCGGTGGGGGTGTTGCAAATGCAATATCAGGAGATTTGCTCTGACCGTCTGTACCCTAGGGTGCTCGTTCTATTCCAGTGAAGCCATTTGATGCTGCGCGTTTAACTTTTTTTTTAAATAGGTCTGCGATCAACCACACCCCCCTGTCACAGGCTCGGGGCTGTGTTAATGTTCTGCTTCACCGGCGCTTGGAGTTGGCGGTGGATCTGGACTTGAAAGGGGTTTTGTATCCTATAAGGGGTGGACGGGACTCTGTGCCCTAATTCTGAAGCCCCGCAATGCACACAAGCGAGTTTTTCTTTTCTCTCGGATGTCTTCGTCAATGAGGTCGAAGCGGTGTGAAAATCGTCTTAACTACTAACGATCGGCAGTTCCGTTTTTAGTCTCAGTTTTCAGAATGTTGCACCTGAGTAACAGTCCCCGCCCATCCTATAGCGAGAGAGAGAGAGAGAGAGAGCAATACGATCCCACATTAGATTAATGCTGTTCAACTGTAAACTGGCAGTTAACCTATCAGAGTCTGCACCCAGGAAAGTAAAATCTCTTAACTATGGTCATTCCAAATAGATGTGCGCACTATTGTTTTAAACTATATATATATATTTTTTTCTTTTTTCTTTAAAAAACCAAACTAATCTCAAATTTCCAGTGAGCTCTGTTAACTAACTAACTAACTAACTAACTGGTTTCTCCGCTGCTTTCATTTTGGAGAGGAAGTGGTTGCCTTCAGAGCTACATTCATAAAGTTTTAAAATCTGTATTAAAAATAGCTTTTCATGCAAAACCATTCAGCGTGCATGAAACCCCATTCATTATGGGAATGTCTATTTTTTTTTTAACGAGACAGTTCCCTTTGGTGCATCAAATTTTTCATATTCAGGTTCCGAGTAAATATTACATTTTAAATTCGGACTGTTCTTGTAGAAATATAATGTAATCTGAATCCTACGGTTTGCCTTACATTGTTTTTGCATCCTTAAGAGTAGTTTAAGGCACCAGGGCAACAGTGGAGGATATAAACCATTAAAAGTTTGTTGTCAGTAAGCTGGTGTGTTTTCATTATTTTAGTATTCTGGGTGTGAATGTATTGCATTTCATCCATGGGAGTGCTGCATTCGTCCTGCATTCTCAGAGAAGGATGGTGTGAAACACCATTTTCAGGTCATGTTATGATCTAGTGCATATTGAATGGCTCTCAAGACGTATAGTCATCATTGGATGAGCATTGAGTGATTTGGCTTCATGAGCTGGTTGCGACTACAACATTAGCAGGCTATAATGTTATTTTTAAAATTAATTCTTGGGGTGCAGGTGTCACTGGCAAGTCACAAATTACAAACAATGTTTCAAGCACATTTGAGGTGGTTGGCAGGAATAAATTTAAGGGAGCGGTCATGGCGTAGTGGTAATGTCACTGGACTAGTAATCCCGATACATGGGTTCAAACCCCACCATAGCATCTGGTGGAATTTAAATTCAATTAATGTCTGGAAAGGAAAGTCTCAGTGATTGTGAAACTATCATTGATTGTTGTGAAAACCCATTGGGTTCACTAATGTCCTTTAGGGAAGGAAATCTGCTGTCCTCACCTGGACTGGTCTATATGTGACTCCAGACCCACAGAAATGTGGTTGACTCTTAACTCCCCTCTGAAATGGTCTAGCAAAACCACTCAAAGGTGATTAGAGATGCATAACCCTGTCAGTGACACCCAGATCCCAATAAAGAATAAGATGCATGTTGTTGAAGAAAGGGAGGAGAGTAGCAATTTATGGCAACTCTTTCATTTGGTCAAGGGCCCTTTGCAGGATGCCTACTTTACACGTGACTGCAGTTCACAATGCCAAGAAACTTGGGAACATGGAAAGGATCCTCATTGGGCACTTACTTTAACAACAGCAACTCATATTAATGTAGCACCTTTAACATAATGAAATGTCCCAAGGCGCTTCACAGAATCACAGAATTTTAATGGCACAGAAGGAGGCCATTCGGCCCATCATGTCTGCACCGGCTCTCCAAATGAGCATTACAGGAGCTGTATAAAACAAAGTAGGATGCCGAAGTACATAAGGAGTTATTAGGTCAGATGACCAAAAGCTTGGTCCAAGAAGGAGGTTTTAAGGAGTGTCTTAAAGGAGAAAAGTGAGCAGGAGAGGTGTAGGGAGGGAATTCCAGAGCTTGGGTTGGTCACCAGTGGTGGAGCAAGTATGATTGGGAATGCACAAAAAGCCAGAATCAGAGGAGCGCACATATCTCGGATGGCTGTTTGCCAAAGAAACATCTGCCCTTGTTTCCTTGATGGGGTGGCACCTCATGTTTAATCTGTCTCTCAGAATGAGTGGGGATGAAACTAATAGCATAAGGAAGTAGGCTCAAAAATATTTCCTCTTTAAGGATATGTAAACCTTTTAGTGCTTAAGCCACGTCTGTAAATGGGAAATACTGGGCATGACTGAAACTCGCAGAAACAGTTTGAAAGGCTTCCCCTAAAGTGCATCCTATGACTCAAGTGCAGTCCCTTTTTTATAGTGATTACAAACGGAGCTTAGAAATTATGTTATAACTGTCCAGATCTCAGTTCATCACCAACAGGCTCTATGGTTTTAGGGTTCTCTCGCTACCACTGTTCCTTCATCGTTGCTAGATCTAAATCCCCAAGATCTCTACCTAGCAGCATTGTGAGGCCACCTTCATCAAACAGACTGTAGCCGTATAAAAAAAAGTGGCTCACCACTACCTTCTTAAGGTCAGTTCGGGAAGGGCAGTAAATACTGGCTGTCTGTGTTTTTTATATATTTCGCCATTTCTCATGCTGTTGCAGTGCACGATGCTTTTCAGAGGTAATTGGGAACAGTACAAACACAGGCAGACAAGAAAGGATCCTTTTAGTCCACTCAGCCTGACCCACACAATTGCAATGTCTTTTGCAACATCGTTCTGCACCCCCATCTGAAAAACAATGTGATCTCTTCGGTGAGGCAACAGACAAGGTTAAAACTCCAGTTCCGAAGAAGAGTCATATTGAACATGAAACATTAACCCTGCTTCTCTCTCTACAGGTGCTGCCAGACCTGTTGAGTTTTTCCAGCGCTTTTTGCATTTATTTAAGATTAGAACTAATGTCAATTTGCAGGGTGAAATAGATACAGTTTAGTGTGTAGCTGAGTAAACTTGAAGCTGACGTTAAGGCCGCCTGAAGTTCCTCAACATGAATCACCTAGGCAAAAAGGGAAGACAATCAGTAACAAAAACAGAATTACCTGGAAAAACTCAGCAGGTCTGGCAGCATCGGTGGATTTCTTCTCCACCGATGCTGCCAGACCTGCTGAGTTTTTCCAGGTAATTCTGTTTTTGTTTTGGATTTCCAGCATCTGCAGTAGCTTTTAGCTTTTTGTTTTTAAGACAATCAGTAACTTTGCTTAATTCAAATTCTTGGCCCTGTAATGCATTCCACACATTGTTCAACTAGGTAACCACTGTGTTTGTTTGTGTGTGTCACAGTGATACACCCTATTGATATATTCCACCTAGTGCATAGAGTGAGTTAAAAAACCACCCAGGGACAAACCTATTTGAATATTTCAAGTGCAGTTTTTAAAAAATTCTTTTAATTTACTACTGAAGTATTTAAAAAATCTAAAAGTTCTCACATAAAAATCACTTGTGTTTAAAAAGAAATCTGAGCTCTCCAGAACTAGTAAGGGAGTGGCAAGTGTTAGCAATGCTTAAATCAGCTCGGTGACAGCTCAGGAGGAACTCATGGAGAGAGTGGGGGTGGATAGGGTAGGGAGGTGGGTGGGAGAGGGAAGGGTGCAGGGAACGTAGGTATAGTAGGGAGTATGGGAGAGGGAAAATGGAGTTGGATAGTGTAAAGGGGAGAGGAAGAAAGGTAGGGATGTGGAGGGAGAGGGAGGGGATGGTGCGGTGATGGGATGAGGAGGAACCAGGGAGTTAACTCGAAACGATAACTGTGTTCCTCTCCACAGATGCTGTCAGACCTGCTGAGTTTTTCCAGCTATTTTTGCTTTTGTTTCAGATTTCCAGCATCCGCAGTATTTTGCTTATAAATTAATTATTCTTGTCTTGCACACCTTGGTGTCCTGGCTGAGACCTGAGACCCAAGTCACCTACTGAGTTGCTTGTTGCTGAATAGGCTAAGAGTGCTGGTGTGAGAAAGCCCTTTGACACCCTAGAGAAGAATTGGATTCTACCCTGTAACCAGAAGACAGAGGACTTCTCTTTCACATTTAAGAGCCCAATCAGAGAATTGTATCTCTAGTTCTGACTGACTGGTTGGATATGCAAATCTTCATCCTCCAATCAGGTGCTTCCATTTTCAAATGGTATGATGTCGGAGTTGAATTGACAACAGGATGTAATTAAACTTTTTACAGGCACAGTAGTTCCACAAAACCAAACTTTAACAAAGTTGATTCAGGTAAAGCATGTCTCCCATAAAAAATGCAAAAATGAACAATATTGCAAACTGGCTGCTTATTTTTCTGTTTAGCTCCAGAATTTAAAAAAAAAATCACTTCTCAGACTGCAGATCAGGGCATTGATTCTTTTCAATTAGTATTTCTTAGATTAAGGTTAAAATTCAAAGTGAGCAAAGTATTAAATGCAGATACTGTGATTCTGAATTGCTCAGGCAATTTTATACATCTGCCATGTAATGGTGCTGAAGAAGTAGGATCTCAGAAGTGCTGAGTTCTGCATTTGTGCCAACATTCTTGTTATTTCTATAGCCGCTTGGTTTAAAGTAGAAGCAAATAATAGGAAGTAAAAGACTTCTTCTGTATAATAGTCTGTAGGAGTTCCTCATTTATGTTTTTTGAAACACTCGGTTTTATTTTGCTTGTTGCACACATATTAACATGAAACTTGATTTGGAAGGAGATCGGTGTTCTAAGAATTGAGGCGTATTTATAGGGTATTGCTGAGTTTGTGACCACTAGTTGTTGCCAAAAATCCCACCGGAGGTTGATGAAAAATCAACCAGACAAATAGTATTTGGCGGCCTCTGGTGGTTAATCAGCATAGCTGAGCTCACCGAACAGGAAACACCATTGAGAGCAAAGGGAAAACCTTATTTGATGCTAGACAGACTGCAGTAAGTAAGAAAGGTTTTCCAGCACTCACTTAATCTGTCCTTTGGACTTGGTGAACAACAAATTAAGCAGCAGAAGCAAAATGTTGAGACGTTTTTTGCAAACTCATCTAAATTAAGATTTCTGCTCAAGCCTGGTCCCTGCTTCAGTGCTCCTGATCTTTGCGGACACAGAATTGGGAATTTTAAAAATCCAGCATGTCTGGCCAGTCACACCATGTGATAACTGTGTACCTTTACAGCATCAACATGGTTCATTTGCTAGCTCACTCTCCTTTTTTGTGGTGTCAGCTGTGGCTCAGTTGGTAGCACTCTCGCCTCTGAGTCAGAAGATTGTGGCTTCAACCGCTCCAGGGACTTGAGCACAAAATCTAGGCTGACACTTGGTGCTGTGCTGAGGAGTGCTGCACTGTCAGAGGTACAGCTTTTAAAAATGAGATATGAAACCTTTTCCCTCACATGGGTGTAAATGATCCCATGGCACTATTTTGAAGAGGAGCAGGGGAATTCTTCCCGATGCCCTAGACAACGATACTAAGACACATTATTTGGTCATCACATTGTGAGACTTGCTGAGAGTTTCCTACAGTATAACATTCGAAGGTGATTCATTGGCCGCAAAGTGCATATATGAAAGATAAAACTCCTAATCGGAGCTGCTTTACTGAAAGTTTTCAGAAGCTTTAGAAAAGCATTTCAAACAGCTGGTTGTAACCATGGCATCCTGTCCGAACTACCGCTGCTGTTCTGTGGCAGCAGTAAAATAAGCAAAGCACACATGCTGTGCTGCTGGATCAGTGTAAGGAGGAGGGCACTTGTACCTGCTCTGGGTCATTAAGCATTTAACTGATCACCATGCCGACCACAACAGTTCTCGGTGTTCCGATCACTTTCCATCGAATTCCCACTGTCAGAGGTTAAGTTTACGTTACAGGCTGCACCTCAACATTATGTCCCTTCTGTACCTTCTGGTCGACTGCCCACACCATATCGCACTAGCTCTAAAATCAGCGGCAGAGCTTCCTGCCATCTCACACCACACGATGGTGTTTTCCCCTTAAACCTCCCTGCCTTACTGCACCTTTCCTCACCTTCAAAAGCCCTTTCGGGTGAGACGTTAAGCCGAGGCCCCATCTGCTTGCCCGGGTGGATGTAAAAGATCCCCTGGCACCATTCCAAAGAAAAGCAGGAGAGCTAAGCCCGGTGTCCGGGCCAATATTTCCCCCTTAATCAACCTCACACAACAAAAAAACAGGTTATCTGGTCATTATCACATTGTTGTTTGTGGGAGTTTGCTGTGAGCAATTTGATTGCTGTGTTTCCAACATTACAGTAGTGAATACACTATTACTTCACTGGCTTTAAAGTGCTTTGAGATACTGGTGTGGTTGTGAAATTGCTATATAGATGTAAGTCTTGTTTTTTCTTTTGATAATGACAAAACCTTACAGCATAGAAGTGAGCCACTCAGAAAATCAGGCCTGTGCCAGATCTATGATAGAGCTACCCAATTTGTCTTGTTCCCTCAGTCTTTCCCTCTCAGCCTGCAAATCTTTATTTCAAGTATTATAAGAGTTTTTCCACCCACGGTGGTTGACAGGGCCCTCAACTGTGTCCGGCCAATCTCCCGCGCATCCGCCCTCTCACCTTATTCTCCCTCCCAGAAACATGATAGGGTCCCCCTTGTCCTCACTTATCACCCCACCAGCCTCCGCATTCAAAGGATCGTCCTCCGCCATTTCCGCCAACTCCAGCATGATGCCACCACCAAACACATCTTCCCTTCACCACCCCCCCCCCCCCCCAGGCGGCATTCCGCAGGGATTGTTCTCTCCGGGACACCCTGGTCCACTCCTCCAACACCCATACACCTCAACTCCCTCCCACGGCACCTTCCCATGCAACCGCAGAAGGTGCAACACCTGCCCCTTTACTTCCCCTCTCCTCACCGTCCAAGGGCCCAAACACTCCTTTCAAGTGAAGCAGCATTTCACTTGCACTTCCCTCAACTTAGTCTACTGCATTCGTTGCTCCCAATGCAGTTTACTCTACATTGGAGAGACCAAACGCATTCTGGGTGACCGCTTTGCAGAACAGCCTCGGTCTGTCCGCAAGCCTTACCCAGACCTCCCTGTCGCTTGCCATTTCAACACTCCACCCTGCTCTCATGCCCACATGTCCATCCTTGGCTTGCTGCATTGTTCCAGTGAAGCTCAACGCAAACTGGAGGAACAGCACCTCATCTTCCGACTAGGCACTTTACAGCCTTCCGGACTGAATATTGAGTTCAACAATTTTAGATCATGAACTCTCTCCTCCATCCCCACCCCGTTTCCGATTTTCCCCCTCCTTTTTGTTTTTTCCAATAATTTATATAGATTTTTCTTTTCCCACCTACTTCCATTATTTCCATCCATTGTTTTCTCTCTACCTTTTAGCCTATTTCGATCCCTTTCCCCCACCCCACCCCCACTAGGGCTACCTGTACCTTGCTCGTCCTCCTTTCTACCCTTAATTAGCACATTCCTTTAGATAATATCACCACCTTCAACACCTCTTTGTCCTTTTGTCTGTGACATCTTTTGGTTATCTCCAACTATCACTGGCCCTCTATCCAGCTCTTTTTGTCCCCCCCCCACTCCCACCCCCCCACCCTTAAACCAGCTTATATTTCACCTCCTCTATTTTTACTTAGTTCTGTTGAAGGGTCATTCGGACTCGAAACGTTAACTGTGTTCCTCTCCGCAGATGCTGCCAGACCTGCTGCGTTTTTCCAGGTATTTTTGTTTTTGTTTTGGATTTCCAGCATCCGCAGTTTTTTGCTTGTATAAGAGTTTCCTTTTAAATGTTATTATTGAATCTGCTTCCACCATCCTTTCACAGGAACTCACTGTGTGGAAAAAAAAATCCCTTCACCTCCACCTTTAGTTCTTTTACCAGTTTGTGTCCAGTGATAACTGACTGACCTGCCAGTGGAAACGGTTTTTTTCTGTCTACTCTATAAAATCACCTTATAGTTTTGAACATCTCTGTTAAATTTTCAATAATAAACCCAGCTTCTCTAGTTTCTCCACTCAATTAAAGTCCCTCATCCTAGATGTCATTCTGGTAAATTTCCTCTGCACTCTCTCCAAGGCCTTGACACATCCTCCCTGATGTGTGTTCCTCAGAATTGAACACACTGCTCTAGCTGAGGCCTAACCAGTGATTTAGAAATGTTCTTTGCACCTGTCTCTTTGACCATGCCTCTGCCCCTGAACCCTGCCCCATTTCTCCTATTTGGGTCTGACCCCATAACTGTGAAAGGTTTTGAGATGTTTTACTACTTTAAGAGTTGTATAGGTGTCAGCCTTGGCTCAGTGATAGAACAATCACTTCTAGAGTCAGGAGGTCATGGGCTTAAGCCTCATTGCAGAGACTTGAGCACATTAAGCTGACAATTTTGAGCAGTACTGAGGGAGTGCTGTACTGTTAAAAGTGACGTTTTGGATAAGACACTAAAACTCAAGGTACATCTTCCCCCTCAGATTGATGTAGAAGATCACATACTTGAAGAAGAGCAGGGGAGGTTCCTCTGGTGTCCTGGCCGACATTTACCCTTCAACCAACACCACCAAAACAGATTGTGTGGTCATTTATTTCATTGCTGTTTGTGGCTATTCATGTGCACAAATTAACTGCTGAGTTTGCCTTGATTGCAACAGTATTTCATTGTGCGTGAAGCACTTTGGGACGTCCTGATGACGTGAAAGGTAGTATTTAAATGCAAGTTGTTTATAGAGTTGTAAACTATATTGGAACACTGTCAACTGCGGATGTTAGTTTTGTAGCTGCATCTCCATTCATAAATCCAACTAACCCGATCTCTGTAGTGGGGACAGTCGTCCAACCCTGTGACAGAACAACCTCGACCCTCCTAAGTGCTTTGAGCTGGTTGCAGTGCACTTGTGCCATGGCACCAATCAGCATCTCAAAGTGAACATGGTTTTTGCATGGAACTGGTTCAGCTTCCAATTCCCTGGGCTGTCCTCCCTGTATCTCATTCTCAGGTACAGAAACTTAGTGGATGTGGGAAACAAAACAAATGGAATAAAATGCACCTGATCAGTGCACTTAGTTAGTTACCTTTGGTGTTGCTTTACCCTGAATCTGATTTTTGAATGCAGAGTAAAGACTGTCTGTCTGAAGTTTGTAATAAAACATAAAACTGGAATCTGCACATGAACTAGTTAAGCATCTATTCCCTGTGTACTACATAAAGAAACCCAAAGTCATTCTACATTATATGTCACTTTTTGGACAACTTCCATCGTACCATTCTCTACATTTTGACTAATGATTTCCAATCAGTAATGTTATCTTTCATGAATTCATATGAATCAAAAAGAACAACAACCTATATTTATATAGTGTCTTTACTTTTTGTATAGTACCTTATATTTGTATAGTACCTTCTAATATAATAAAACTTCTCGAGATGCTTCGCAGGAGCATTTTAAACACAATATGACACAGAACCACACAGGAGGTTATTCGGTCAGGTGACCAACAGCTTGGTCAAAAAGGTAGGTTTTAAGAAGCATCTCAAAAGAGGAAAGCAAGGCAGAGAGCTGTAGGAAGGGAATTCCAGAGCTTGAGGCCTAGGCAACTGAAGGCACAGCCGCCAATGATGGGGTGATTAAAATCAGGGATGCTCAAGAGGCCAGAATTAGACAGAGGCGAGGCGAGACAATGGAAGGATTTGCAAACGAGGAAGAAAAAAATCGAGACATTACTCGACTGGGAGCCAATGTAGGTCAGTGAGCACAGGGGTCATAGGTTAACTGGACTTGGCGTGAATTAAGGCACTGGCAGCAGAGTTTTGGGTGACCTCAAATTTACACAAGGTAGGATATGGGAGCCAGGATTGCATTGGAATCGTTGAGTCTAGAGGTAATGAAGGCACGAATGAGGGGGTTCAGCAGCAGATTAGTGGAGACGAGCGAAATCAGGCGATGTTAAGGAGGTGGAAATAGATGGCCTTAGTGAAGGCATGAGTACATAATTGGAAGCTCACCATGGGGTCAAATATGACAGCAAGGTTACAAACTGATTGATTTAGTCGCAAACTGCTGTGAGAGAGAGCGATGGGTTTGATGGCTAGGGAATTGAGCTTGGAGCGGGGATCGAAAACAATGGCTTCAGCCTTCCAAATATTTAATTGGAGGAAATTTCTTCTCATCCGGCATTGGATGTCCGGTAAGCGGTCTAATAACTGAACAATAGTGGAGTGTTGAATAGTGGTGATGGAGAGGTAGAGATGGATGTCATCAGCATACATGTGAAAGCTAGCGTTGTGTTTTTGGATGATGTCGCTGAGGGGCAGCATATAGATGAGAAGTAGGAGGTGGCCAAGGATAGGCCCTTGGGGGTCACTGGAGGTAGTGGTGAAAGAGAAGCCATTGCAAGAGATCCTCTGGATATGATTAGATAGATAACAATGGAATCAGGTGAGATCAGTCCCACCCACTTTGACAACAGGAGAGGTGTTGGAGGAGGATGGTGTGGCCAACATGTCAAAGGCTGTAGGCAGGTTGAGAAGGACAAGGAAGGAAACAAAGATGTCAAAGGATGTCATTGTGACTTTGAGAAGAACTGTTTAGATAGTTCAGCGGGGCAGAAACCTGATTGGAGGGATTCAAACACTGAGTTCTGGGAAGTATGGGCACAGATTTGAGAGTAGACAATACGTTCAAGAACCTTGGAGAGGAAAGGGAGTTTGGACATGAGATTATAGTTTCCTAGGATGGTGGGGTCAGAAGTTTTTCTTTGAGGCAAGGGATAGATCATCTTTACACCCCTGAGAGCATGGGAAAGGAAGGTTCAATCAAGGAATTCAGGGAATTGGGTAATTATCTGAAGTGAAAAAGCTGGCAGGACTCTGGGGGAAAAGAGGGTGCAGGACTAGGTGAGTTGCTCTTCCGGAGAGCTGGCATTGACATGATGGGCCGAATGATCTCCTTCTGTAATAAAACATCCCTAAGTGCTTCAAAGAGGCATTATAAAACAAAATGTGACACTAATCCTCAAAGCTTTAAAGTGTTTTCCACTAGTGCAGTTGGAATTTTAGAGGACTCCCTGGAACCCATTTAATGTATCAGGCTCATCTAACGTAAACCATACTATTTTTCCATGCACACCAAAGTATATAATGGCAACAGTAGGATATGTTCAATATGTAATATTCCACTATTAATTCAGAAGTACGTGGGTTACACAAACCTGTTTGCCGTTACATTCTTTGATGACGAGACCAGCCAAGAACTATTTCAGTGTATGAAAGAAAAAGATGCCCTTTGCAGGCACTAGTGATGATAATTTGAGGCTCTTGGGTTGGGTGACTATCAATGGTTTTGATTTGGATCATGGATTCACCTTTTAATAATTTTCCAAATTATTCCCACATACCAGAGATCTGAAATCATCTTTTAAATGGAAGCCAGAACAACACCATGCCCTCCGACAAACCAAACTCACTCCCATTTCCGCCTCCTCGCGTGAATTGGCAAGGTTTTTAGTCCCGACATCAGCATACTGACATTGTGTTGCCTGGGAAATGAAGCAATTCCAGTTGACATAGCTGGGCAGTTTTGCTTCTGCTTGCTGCAGCTTTGAAAAATCAGAGGGTTTGCAAATTCTATTTCGCCCCTGATTAAAATGCTGAACGGAAAGAAGCTGAAAGACGGATTCCATGTAAGCCTGGTCTCGACAATGGTGCCAACCTTCTATTTGAGGGTGTGCTGGGGCAACCCACTCTCTTGCTGTAGACACTGAGGCGGGTATTTTCTGGCCCTGCTGTGCCGGATGTGGCAGGCCGGCCAAAAGTCTATTGATTTTCGGTGGGACCAGAATATCCCGGTGGCGGCCGGGGCTGGAAAACCTCTGCCTGAAAGGCTGATTTACCTGGCTGGGGAATCTAGAACGTGGAAGCACAGTCTCATTCAGGGCCAGGTGGAGGAGAAATTTCTTCACTCAGAGGGTTGTGGACCTTTGGAATTCTCTACCCCAGAGGGTTGTGGTTGCTTCAACATTGGGTTTAATGCTGAGATGGACAGATTTTTGGTCTTTCGGGGAATCTGATATAGGGAGCGGGCAGGAAAGTGGAGTTGAAGCCCAAGGTCAGCCATGATTGCACTGACTGGCATCGCAGTATGGTCTGCTCCTATTCCTGATGTTCTTCTCCATCCCATCACAGACCATCCCTTTTTTCTCTTTTTACCATCCTCCCCCTTTCACTTGCTCAAAACCTATTACATTTCAAACTTTTCCCAGTTCTGAAGAAGGGCCACAGACCCGAAAGGTTAACTCTGGGCTGGACTTTCCCTACAGGGTGGGAAACAGAGGTCGGGACTGTTTTGAGTCCTGAACCTGCCTCGGGGTGGAGGTCTCGGTGGGAATGGTCACTCATTAGGATTTTCATGGAGGCGGCTCTTAATTGGCATGGAGTCAGATTCCTTGTCCAGTTAAGGGTGGTGGGCGGGCTCTTAATGGAGAGTCAATCAAGGCCTTCCAGTGTGAGATGGTAGGTAAATAACAGTTCAGGCGCTTCAACATGGAGATGTTTCTCATCAACTTTTCAAAAACTTTTAACGCTTCTTGCAGCTAGGCCACCATTGTTATGGGGAGGGAGTTGATGGCGCCCCATTGTGCGGTATGTAGCTATTCTTGCACACCGGCAGAAGGGTGTCTAGGCCTGCCTGGAGCACCTTCCACTGTTTAAAGTTATCCAACTTGGCCTGTTCATATATGACTTCTTATGGCAAGTACTCCCTAAATACTCAGCAAAGCTTTAGCATTCATACAGTTGCTGATAGACATGGCAGTTGATTGGTCCTCGTAAAATTAACTAAATAACTTTTAAAAAAATTAATCCAATGGTAAGTAGTGGTAATGTAGTGTAAACAAAATTGCACGGCGGGGGTGTTTTCTCCAGTATCCTGGCCAATATTTCTCCCCCGTCCAACATCACTAAAACACATATGTGTTTTCGAGAGCTTGCTGTGCATAAATTGGCTGTTGCATTTCCTACATTTCAAAGGTGACTAAACTTCAGAAGTACTCCATTGGCAGTAAAGCACCTTGGGACATCCTGAGGTTGTGAAAGGCGCCATTAAATGCAAGTCTTTCTTCTTTTCTTTCTCCCTTACCACATGGTGTTACCATGTCTCTAACCTGGAGTCAGAGAAAAGTTATGAATGGGGGCAAGGCCCTCCCACACAAGGTGGGAAGTAAAGAATGAGAAGAGGGTTACTGTGGCTCATCCCCACACCTCCCAGCAGCAGGTTGTAAATTGTTTTACCAGTACAGGGTTACTTCAATTTCTGTCTTGGAAGAGAAAATGTTACATTTTAAATTTGCTTTCAGTTGCTTTTCTATGATGGCGACCCACGAGTGACGAAGTTTAAATGATTAAATAGTTTAAGATCAGTAATTGAAAGATTTCTCAATTTCGTGAAATGAAAACCCCTCAAGCTTGTTCTGCCATTCTAGTAGGTCATGGCTGATCGGCATGTTAATCTCCTTTAGCTGCCTTTTCCTCCATGTCCCTCGATATCTATCTTATTTTATATTAATTCATGGGATGTGGGCATCACTGGCTGGGCCAGCATTTATTGCCCATCCCTAATTGCCCTTGAGGAGGTGGTGGTGAGCTGCCTTCTTGAAGCGCTGCAGTCCACGTGGTGTCGGTACACCCACATCTTTCTCCAATAAACATCTACTGATCTCAGTCTTGAAAATGTTGATTGACTCAGCATTTACAACATTTTGGGAAGAGTGTTCCCGGTTTTCCCTATGCTTTGCGTGAAAGAATCCTTCCTGATTTTATCTCTGAGCGGCCTAGCTCTAATTTTAATATCGTGCTCCTTGTTCTGGATTTGCCCAGAGATGAAATGGTTTGGCAGCCGCCATACCCATCAAATCCTTTAGTCGCTTTGCACACCTCGATTAGATTAGGCAAATGGTCACAAGAAGAACAATCTGCCGTACATTGACAGAAATCTCCTTGGACACCTCCCTCGCAGCAGCAAATATCAAACAAAATTTTACCCCTCCGAGGCAGCTGCAATTTAGGGATGTGGAGGAGAAGTCGCCTGCATTTATGTTCCTGAAGCAGACAGCCTTGAATCAGTGGCCAATTTGTAGGACTGACACTCCCACGGATCCTGATGCTGTTGGTTTACTGTAGGTTGGGTTGTTTACAGTAAATAGTTGACTAACTCTGTGGGACCACGTGTCACTGACTGATTATTCGTTATAAAATCTCTACTGACAAAGGGCACTTTCTGCCTCCTTGTCAAAGGAGTGAAATGTGGAATGAAGGGAGCGACATCATCTCGTGTGTAAAGCTTGACATTTGCAGAATAACTTAGTAACACAATAGCTATTTGAAGATGCTGTTTGTAAAACTGAACTGCTTCTAGAAGGGTTCTAAGCAAATAACCAAAAATAAATTTACTCCAATCGGATTTCAGTTGCTCTGCTTAACTAACAGCTTGTGCAAATACATTGGGAGTGAAAGTTATAATAAGGTGCTGGCACGCCTGCTATAAAATGTTGGTTATTGCGGATTTACGTGTGATTTTTGTTTTTTAATGCCTCTCCCTTCCCCAATTTCTCAAAGGCAAATATGTTGATTGCCTATTTCTGCACTGAGGCAATGCATTTTCCTATTCATATTCACAGGATAGGAGCAGACATATGGGAATGGGATTAATGGGCATAGTGGTTATATTACTGGCCCTAGCAATCCAGGGCCTGGACTAATAATCCAGAGAACATGCTCTGGGCCCCCACCGTTGGCACTGGATCCGCGTCCTGGACCGCGGTGGTGATTTTAGTGGTGACAACCAATTTAGAGGCCGCTGCCTCTTCGAGCTGCTGGCCTGATAGAGGTGGCCACTGCTAAGGCTGCAAGGGGAAGGAGAGGGCACCTCCATTTTGAGGCGGCCTCGCAGGTACTTGGAAATTTTTTTTTTAAATGTGCTGGGGCCAGGCGGGTCCCTGGTTTTGGAGGGGTGAACTCTCCAGTGGTGGGCCATGGAGCCTCTGGAAAGGAAAGCCCTCCCAGCGAGGTTCGTAAATTCCCAGTGGGGTGGTAAGATGGTCATCAATGGGCTAGTTAATTGGCCGTCCACCTCCAGTTGTCAGGTGGCTGAGCCGCTGCCATTCACGCCTTTGATAATATCCTGTGGCGGCGGTAACTTGTTGGGCTTTCCTCCTGACACCGTCTGCCACCGTTTTATTAGAACTTCTGCCTCTCAGCCCATCTCCAAAAGGCTGATTTAAATTTCAGCCCCATAAGTTCAAATCCCACCATTTGTGATAAATATGGGAGTAAAATTGACCCATGGAATTGTTGGGATTTTGTAAAAATCCAGCTGGTCCAGTAATGCTCTTTTGGGAAGGAAACAGGCTGTCATAATCTGCTCAGGCCTATATATGGTTCTAGCCCCACTCAAAGTGGTTGACTCTTAACTGCCCTGCGAAGTTGTTTAGCAAGCTACTTGGTTGTATTCAATCACTTCAAGAAAGCAGCGGCACACCACTACTTTCTCATGGCATCTAATGATGGTCAATTAATGTCGGTCTTTCCAGTGACAGCCTCATCTCCTGAGTGACCAGTCGGTGGACCACCATGTTTAACATCCTTGTGGCCATCCTGGTTAGCTCAGCTCCAGTGCAGCGATGAACAAGTTGGTCCTATGACTGTAGTTGAAAATGTAAATACAGCTGTAACTCAAGCAGGATGTTTTATGGAACCCATGTGAATTTATTTGTTTTGTTTTTTGCTTTTAAAGCTCTATGGCACTTTTATTTAACCCTGCATGGGATGTGGGTGTCACCGGCAAGGTCAGCATTTATACCCATCCCCAATTGCACCTTGAGAAGAAGGTGGCGTTGAGCTGCCTCTTGGAACCGCTGCAGTCCATGTGGGGCAGGTACACCCGCAGTGCTGTTAGGAAGGGAGTTCCAGGATTTTGACCCAGCGACAGTGAAGAAGCGGCGATATATTTCCAAGTCAGGGTGGTGTGTGGCTTGGAGGGGACCTTGCAGGTGGTGGTGTTCCCATGCATCTGCTGCCCTTGTCCTTCTAGGTAGAAGAGGTTGCGGGTTTAGAAGGTGCTGTCGAAGGAGCCTCGGAGAGTTGCAGCAGTGCATCTTGCATATGGTATACACTGATGATGGGGGGGGCAGGTCATTGATGAAGCAGCTGAAGATAGTTGGGCCTAGGACACTACCCTGTGGAACTCTTGCAGTGATGTCCCGGGACAGAGGTGATTAACCTCCAACAACCCAAACCATCTTCCTTTGTGCTAGGTATGACTCCAAAGGTTTCCCGCCTGTTAGCCATTGACTTCAGTTTTGCTAGGGCTCCTTGGTGCCATGCTCAGTCAAATGCGGCCTTGATATCAAGGACAGTCACTCTCACCTCACCTCTTGAGTATGCGCTTTGTCCATGTTTAGATTAAGGCTGTTATGAGGTCAGGAGCTGAGTGGCCCTGGTGAACGCAGACTGAGCGTCAGTGAGCAGGTTATTGCTAAGCAAGTGACGCTTGATAGCACTGTTGATGACACCTTCCATCACTTTAGTGGTGATCAAGAGAAGATTGCTGGGTTAGTAATTGGCCAGGTTGGATTTGTCTTGCTTTTTGTGTACAGGATATACCTGGGTAATTTTCCACATTGCTGGGTAGATGCCAGTGTACAGCTTGGCTAGGGGCGCAGCAAGTTCCGAGCACAAGTCTTCAGTACTATTGCTGGAATATTGTCAGGGCACATAGACTTTGCGGTATCCAGTGCCTTCAGCCGTTTCTTGATATCACGTGGCGTGAATCGAATTGGCTGAAAACTGGCATCTGTAATGTTGGGGAGGCCGAGATGGATCATTCACTTGGCACTCCTGGCTGAAGAATGGTTACAAATGCTTCAGCCTTACCTTTTGCACTGATGTGCTGGGCTCCCCAAAATTGAGGATGGGGATATTTATGGAGACGACTCCTCCTCCAGTGAGTTGTTTAATTGGCCACCACCCTTCATGACTGAATGTGGCAGAGCTTAGATCTGATCCGTTGGTTGTGAGATCGCTTAGATTTGTCTATCACCTACTGCTTCCGGTGTTTGGCATGCAAGTAGTCCTGTGTTGTGGCTTCACCAGGGTGACACCTCATTTTTCGGTATGCCCGATGCTGCTCCTGGCATGCCGTCCTGCACTCTTCATTGAACCAGGGCTGATTCCCCGGTTTGATGGTATTGGTAGAGTAGGGGTATGCTGGACCATGAGGCTATGGATTGTATTTGAGTACAATTCTGCAGCTGATGATGGCCCACAGCGCCTCACAAATGCTCAGTTTTGAGTTGCTCGATCTGTTCGAAATCCATCCCAGTTAGCACGATGGTAGTGCCACACAACACGATGGAGGGTATCTTCGGTGTGAAGACAGGACTTCATCTCCACAAGGACTGTGCAGTGGTCACTCCTACCAATGCTGTCATGGATAGATGCATCTGTGGCAGGTAGATTGGTGAGGATGAGGTCAAGTAGATTTTTCTCTCTTCTTGGCTCCCTCACCAACTGCCGTAGAACCGGTCTAGTAGCCATGTCCTTTAGGACTCGGCCAGCTTGGTCTTTGGTGGTACTATTAAGCCACTGTTGGTTATGGGCATTGAAGTCCCACACCCAGAGTACATTCTGCGCCCTTGCCACTCTCAGTGCTTCCTCCAAGTGGTGTTCAACATGGAGCACTGCTGATTCACGAGAATGGATGGTAGATGGTAACCAGCAAGAGGTTTCCTTTCTCATATTTGACCTGGTACCATGAGACTTCATGTTGCCTAGGGTCAATGTTGAGGACTCCCAGGGTAACTCCCTCCCAACTGTATACCATTGTACTGCCATCTCTGATGATGGTGATGGTGGTGTCTGGGGCATTTTCTGTAAGGTGTGATTCCATGAGTATGACTATTGCTTGACTAGTCTGTGAGACAGCTCTCCCAATTTTGGCACAGGCCCCCAAATGTTAGTAAGGAGGGCTTTACAGGGTCAAGAGGCCTGGGTATGCCGTTGTCAGTTCTGGTGTCTAGCTTGATGCCGCATGGTCTGTCTGGTTTCATTCCTTTCAGGCTTTGTAGCGGTTTGATACAACCGAGCGGCTTGCTATTGTTGTGGGCCTGGAGTCTCATGTAGACCAGGTAAGGACGGCAGATTTCATTCCTTAAAAAGGCATTAGTGAATTTTGATACGTTTTTAGGACAATCGGCAATGGTTTTGTGGTCACCATTAGACTAGCTTTTAATTCCAGATTTATTCATTGAAATTTAAATTCCATCAGCTGCTGTGGTGGGATTTGAATCCGTGTCCTCAGAACATTAGCCTGGGCCCCTGGATTACTGATCCAGTGACAGTATCACTATGCCATCATCTCCCCATTTCTAAAATAATGAGTGAATGTCATTGTTTCCAAGTGTTTTCATTTGTGGGCTTTTGCATCGTGCTTGAATGCCAAGAGAAGTCTGGGGAAAGAATCAAGATGCTTTGTAGCCTTGCATGACAGGAATTCTATTGAATCAGCTTTATGCATCCATTAATGGGAGTCTTAAAGTCTGTCAAAACTTTTGAAAATGTTCAAAGATACGTTAATATGAAAGATGAAATCCAGATTGCATCAGAACATTTAACTGTAAAATTCTTTCAGCCCTCATAGGAGAAGCCCTGTTTTGAGGATAAAGGGTAAAACTGTATAAAATAAAGAACTTGCATGCAGTGTCCTCAGCTAGGGAGAAGAAGTGAAATCTGGCACTGCTGATCATAATCTGTCAACCCTGGCTGGAAAGGGAATATGAGAGGAAGAACAGTTATATATAAAAATATATTATATATATGTATATATATATATCTGGGCATTCCAAAATGCTTTACAGCCAATGTTTGTTTATTTGATTTCTTCACACACTTTCTTCCCTTTGGGGAATAGTGGTGAAGGGATGGCAGTCTAATTATCATGAATGCTGCTTCTACTGCCAATGAGTCCTGGAGTAGGACTTGAACCCAGAACCTCCGGCTTAGAGGCAGGGGCACTATCTACTGACCCACAAAACATCCCTTTGCAGCCAATGGGTGGAATTTTCCAATCCCGCCAGTGGCGGGCATCGTTGCTGACAGGACAGGAAAATGTGGAGATTTTGGTCACTCTCCAAATTTTCCCGTCCCGCCCACATTGATGCCCGCCATCAGCGGGACCGGAAAATCCCAGCCAATGAAATACTTTTGAAGAATGGCTACTGTTGTAGGAAAGAGGGCAGCTCATTTGACAATAGATAAGACCCACTAAGCAACAATGAGACCATGACCAGGACACCGGGGAGAACAACCCAGCTCTTCTTTGGATAGTACGGCGGGACCTTTTACGTCCACCTGAGAGGGAAGACGGTGGTAGTGGGTGGGGGTAGGGCGGGGGGTCTTATCCACAAGGTTACACCTCTGACACCACAGCACTCCATTGGTACCACACTGAAGTATCAGTCTGGACCATGTGTTCAATTCTCTGGATATGATGTAAGAGGCGAAAGTGTGACCTTTGAGACCAAGCTGACACGAATAACACTTCTGTCATAAACCTTTGTGGTGAAAGTACACATTGGGAATTTGGGCTTTGAAATGCACATTCTTGATTCTCCCATCTTAGTGGTGCCAGTGAATAATGGTATGAGGATGGACAGAAGATTGTACCCCTAGACCTTATCACTCTGCAATTATCCCTGTCTATTCCTTGCTGCCCCCTCCCACTCCTCCCTTGGCCCTCTTTCCATTCACTCCCCGAACACTGAACTACTTTTTCTTGCCCTCTGCTGGCATTCTACGTGGTAGCCTCTTCTCGGGCTCTATTTCTAATCTCCTAATATTCATCTCTTTACAATTTTTTCATTAAAAAACAGTTTGAGCCTTCAACCAGTTATGTCTCTTCTCACCCATCCCCTTGTTTAGTTCAATCAAATATTACATAGAAGGAAGAAAGAGAACTGGTACAATGCTCAAGTATCTTCCAGTTCTCTGTTGTGATGAGGAATCTTACATCTGAGCTACAAGTCTTCTCTCTTCATGGACACTGATGGACCTGTTGTGTATTTCCAGCACTCTTTTTATTTCTGATTCCCAGTATTTGCAGTTTCTTTTCACGTGTGCAGAATGCTTCTTGTTCTCCTCCTTTAGCCTGATCCACCATCTAGTGGTTCATCAGAGAATATAATCATTTTTTTGCCAGATTTGATCAATACTATGAGGCTAATGAGGAATAGTGCACTGTTCAAATTTCCTGTAGCCTGCATATCTTATAATGGAAAAGGAAATATCATTTTCATATTTTTAAACTCAAGACCAGAAACCATGCTTGGACAGTGAAGGCTTCTAAAGGTTGGGGGCTGGGGTGGAGGTTGGCGGGGGGGTGGCGCTGAGCATAAGGGGCAACCACATGACGGAGCAGTCACAATGCAAATGACATCGATTTTGGATGTAAGTTAGAGGTGAGCTGGGGGCAGTCTGGAGATGCAGTTAGTGGTGGTGGAGTTGTATCGTAATCTACAGAATGACTTCTTAATCTCCTGTTTGAGATAGTGGAGGTGGCTGCTAAACTGAGTGAGTGATGGAGGGGAAGGATGGTGGTGGTCGATCATACAGGGTGTGAGGGGAACGATGGCGGCCAGACTGTTAACAATAAAGAATCATCACAGGTAGCAGGCCAGTGATACAGGTGACCAGTGTCAGGGAGAGACCGTTGCAGCAGTGACGTTTTTTTCCTCCTGACGGGAAGAAAGTAGAGCAGAGGGGATGGGACAGAGTGGTGCTGAGAAAGCAGTTGAGAGAGCTTTGTCATTGATAAAGAGTATGGGGGCACTGAGGCCATTTATAATGACCAGGTTAAAGGGATAACTATGACTGCGAGTAGTGGAGTTGCCATGGAGGTTGAGAGATGAGCAGCGCATGAGATTTTTGTGAAGAAAGATGGGGCAAGCTCAAATGAAAAATGAAGTTACTGAGGACAAGGAGTCGTTCACTGCAAAGGCAGAAGTCAAACAGTGGAATGAAGACTGTAGTGAGGACGGGGCCTGGAGGTCAAGAACAGTGATAAAGGTGCTGGGTCAGGAGTTTGCTAAAGGAATGATGGAATGTGGTAAAGGTGAGGTTATGGAATGAAGGAATGGACAAAAAGGTTTTTTGAGAAGGGGAGTTTCTCTAAGTGTCATGCTCCTGTCGAATTGCACCTCCTCATGTGTCTTAACTTAATTTTAAAAATAATTTTCTTCCTCTCCACACCAAATTTCCCATTGATCCTTTCCCAGGCGTGAGGGCAGACCAAAAGAAATGATGAAACCAATGCTGTTTCAATAACGGTAAAGGCTACTTTTGTTTCTCAATTTTTCACATAAGATATGCATAGATGGTTGAGAGAAGAAATAATTTCGACAAGAAAATGTTATCTTAACTTTTCCTTCTTTTAAGTGTCAGGAGAGTATAATAATTTTCATAATATTTTTCTGGTTTATTGTAAAGTGGGTTTATGCGGGTAAGTATGGGGGGTCTGTCTGTGTGTGATTTAATTACATTTGGAGTCAAGTTGACTGCAAGGTTTAACTCATCAAAAGAAGCTAGGTGCTAGATATGCTGCTGAGTAAACATGGATGCTGTCTTAGCATGTAAGGTGTGAAGGGAATTTGCATTTTTAGATAGATGAAGGGAGATTTGGATTTCAAAGGGATTTTAGTTTGTTTACAATTAGCCAGATAAACTAGGCTAAGGAATGTGTTTATTTTTCTCAAAGGTTACTGACAGTAAATAGTAGCAACATGAAAGCTTTTATATTGTGAGGAAGACACAGTTTCAAGGACATATGAAACATAGAAACTAGGAGCAAGAATAGGACATTTGGCCCTTCAAGTCTGCTCCTCCATTCAATATGATTATGGCTGAGCCTCTATCTTAACACTGATTTTCTTCAATTCCCCTCTCTCACTCGACTCTTAGTTCCCTAACATTTCTGGGAAATTATTTATGTCCTCTTTTGTGAAGACAGAACCAGAATATGTGTTCAATTCTTCTGCCATTTCTTTGTTCCCCATTATAATTTCCCTTATTTCTGACTGTAAGGGACCTACGTTTGTAGGTCCCTTACAGTCAATAAAAACAATAGAATTTACACATTAAAAAAGAGAGAAACATATATAAAGGAGAATGAGGCTATGTGTCAGGAGAAGGCAGTGTGAGATCTAACAGAAGTGTGTGAAATAGCCTTAATGAAGCCTCCAATATTTATGCATAAGCCTGTTGTCTACTGAAACTGAAGCTGGAGAAAAGTCATTTGGAATTCCACGGTCCAGGGTATTGTGTTAATTTGCTGAATCTGTTTAAAATCTATTTTTGTATCATTGCCTTAAAGAGTGTGTAACTGGGAGTCAGGTTAATTAGGAATTTTAGGAGTTATTATCATAGTAGTTTGTAGCCTTATGTATGTGCTTGAAATCTTTTCTTTTGTTAATAAATATTTTAATTTAGCTTTTTATAAATCTCTGAAAGTCTTGGTGGACTTATTACTTCTGAATTCAGTGCACGCATTTTGAAATAAATACAAAGTGCAAAACCATCGTGATAGCGCGATCAAGCTTCCCTTGTGGATTTGGCCTGCCTGGCACACATCATCTGCCACGCCATAACATAAGTTTAACATTCCACTTTGGCTTTTAAACACCGTCCACTCCACCCGTCAATGGCGGGCCATGTTTCCCAGCGCCGCTCGTTGGGAACCTAACTTCAATACTTTAGCATCTCATTATAAGCCCTGCTCGTCGGAATCATCACCCCACAGTGGATCATCCAGGCACATGGCGTGTTTCACAACTGTACATAAGCGACGTGCACCTGGCAAGCTGCACTTTGCTCGGGACTTCGAGGTTTATTTGCCTCCTTGCTTCGGGCATCTCGCGGTCATCAGTGCCTGGCTGTGCAGGCAGCACCACATCACGTTTAGAGGGGCTCATGTGCAGGCCTCTACCTACCAGACCAGCCGTAAGGCAGGGATGGCTTTTCAACATCCGCAAGGCTAGGGCTTGCTGAGGAAGGGAGAGAAGTGGCCTCAGGCAAGGGAAGAGGCTGCAGGGTGAGAGCTGTACTGGGGAAGGAGGGGTATCCCAAGGTGTATGTGGGGACATATGCTGATCTGTGCAAGTGGCCTCAAGATGATAAGGGCTGAGGAGACAGTCTCCAGAGATGAGGCCAGATGGAGATGTCAGGGTGTGTGTGAGAGAGTGAGTGGTGATGTTGCTTGAGCTGGCAGTGAGTGAGAAGCCAGTGAATGTGTGTGAGTTTAGAGTGATGTGATGGCTGCCTTACCCTGGCGGCACGGATGAGATCATTCATCCTCTTTCTGCACTGGATGGCCAACTTCTTCTGTGAAGCGTTGGCACTGACCACCACCACCTCCCAAGCCGGAGTGGTGAAATTGCTGGACCTCCTGTGGCCAGAGTGGGCGTGGAAGACATCACGACGGGCCTCCAAAAGGCATTCCATTGATAATCGCAAACTGGTTTCACAACAGCGTAAAACCAATTTTTTGGCCTTCTCGCCATAGTCCGCTCATGCCCGCCATGACGCCCGCCGCCAACGGGAGCGGACGATTCGGGCCTAATGAATTTTAATGAATTTTAATGAATTTAAAGAGAAATTTACTGGATAAATTGTTTAATAAAACAGAAAAACAAGAAGAATGTAAAATTTACGTACTTTACTTGAGAATGGAGGTGGGCTGTGAGCAGTAATTAAATCGCAGCAACAAGGAATACCCATGCAAGACAGACAACACAAGCGCAGTGCGCACTTACTACTGTGGGAAATAGGTCACGGACACCTTCCTGTTTTTTAAACTTTATTTCAGCTGTTTTGCTTTTTTTTCGGCATTTTCTAAAGATGCTTCTGTTTATTATTTTTAAAACTACGGATAAGTGAACATTTGGACCCGCAATGGGTGAACTGGTGTGTAAAGACTCTTGCATGGATAAGCAAACTCGCAAAAGAGGAAGTTACAAACGGCAGGACTTTACTGTATTAACAGGGGCATAGAGTACAAGAGCAAGGAAATTCTGTTGAACTCGTATAAGACACTAGTTTGGCCTCGGCTGGAGTATTGCGCGCTGCCTGTCAGGAAGGATGTGAAGGCATTAGAGAGAGTGCAGAAAAGATTCATGAGAATGGCTGCAAGGATGAGGAACTTCAGTTTGGAAGATAGATTCTGGAAGTTGGGACTCTTTTCCTTGGAGAAGAGAAGGCTGAAAGGAGATTTGATAGAGGTGTTCGGAATAATGAAGAGTCTGGATAGAGTAGATCGGGGGAAACTGTTCCTGCTCGTGAAAGGATCAGAAACAAGAAGGCACAGATTTAGAGTAATTGGCAAAAGAAGCAAAAGTGACACGAGGAAAATCTTTTTCACGCAGCGAGTGGTTAAGGTCTGGAATGCACTTCCTGAGAGTGTGGTGGAGGCAGGTCCAATCGAAGCATTCAAAAGAAAATTAGACTGTTATCTGAAAAGAATGAATGTGCAGGGTTACGGGGAGAATAGCACTAAAGGAACTGCTCATTCGGAGAGCCAGTGCTGACAAGATGGGCTGAAATGGCCTCCTTCTGCACTGTGACAATTCTCTGATTCTGCGATTAGTCCTTATCAAGATAGGAATATTAGCCTAAGGAATGGAATGCTTATATGTTTTTGACACCCATTGTCAACATCAAGCCGTACATGATTGAAGTGACACTTCCAGATTCTGAGTAAATCCTTCTCTAATCCTGTAACATGCTTTCATACAACCTGAGAAGACTAATCCCTATTGCACTTCTGTCAATCTTTGCCAGTCAGGCTTGGTTTCATTCGAACTAGAACCTCAAAGGTGAAAAGACTGTGATGGCCACCGGATCCCAGTGAATTCATTTGTGGTACCGTAGATGTTGGTGTATAAGTTGACCTTTGTAGCCTCGAATTATCCCTCCAAAAATGGGAATTGATTTATATGCTGAGCATATAAGCGAACTGTCGGTGTGGTTGGTTCCAAGACAAAGAGTAGGTATGTCTTAATCTCTTGCGAATCTTTGCAACACAGCCTGTATAGCCTGATTGATCCCTTGCGCCCACTTATAAGATACCGGTAGGTAAAACATGCATTTGTGGAGGGTAAAATTGAGGCTGACTACTAATGTAAGTTTAGCATGTCATGGCTGACATGTTTGTGGAGTTGGGGATGGTGCGTGGGATGGGGGTCGATCTATGTGCTGGATATATGCACAAACATGATTTTTGGGACCGAAGAAAAGGGGGTAGTCTTATATGCTGGGTCAACTTATATTTCATGTTTTATGGTTGTTAATTTTTTCACGGAATGGCAATTCAATCATTTCTCTAATTGAATTAAACACAGCAACAATGCAACAATAAATTAGTAGACAAAGACCAACATGCTTATTGTAGACAGCACTTCCTGTGCCAACATTTTCCATTGTAAATTTCTATATCAATAATTATACTGGAAACTGCCCATGTAAACTTGTCACACTACAATTACACACCCCTGCCAGGGGTGCCATAGCACCTCAATTTTGAGTCTCCCAGTTCCTTGGTCCCTACTGCAGAGTAGCTTCTGTCTTGCAGTCAAATCAACTTCTCTGCTTTCTAGATTGCCTCATGTTTCATCAAGGTGTTATTAAAAAAACAAGGAGCGACTGTGTAATCTAAAAATGAATGATGTCCAGGTATCCTGGGCCAATTATTCCCCTGCCCTCTATCCCGGCTTCATCTGAGAGCTACAGCTGCCCAATCAGAGTTGTTGTCTTTCAATTGATATGTTTGTACTGAGATACCATCTGCCATCTCAGGTAGGTGTAGAATATCCTAAGGCACAAGTCAGACAAGACCTAGGGCATTCTCCCTAGTGTTCTAACCAATATTCATCCCTCAACCAATGTTAGTAAAAAAGAAAATCAGGTTACCAGTTTGTGGGACCTTGCTGTGTGTAAATTGGCTATTGCGATTCCTCCACTATGACAGTGAATACCATTTTTGAAATAAAAGTACTTAATTGCCTGCAAAGCACATGCCCAGAGGTCTTGAAAGCTGTATTAAAAGCAAGTCTGTTGAAACATTAGAGTCTTGTTCATAATATAAAACAGAACTCTGTCACTTAATGGATAAATAAATCTCTTCAAAGGTTTGAACAAAATGATGATTCTGGCCTAAAACAATAACAGAAAATGCTGGAAAAACTCCGCAGGTCTGGCAACATCTGTGTGGAGAGAAACAGAGATAACGTTTTGAGTCTGTATGACTCTTCTTCAGACCACTGGCCTTGCTGCTCTCTTGCTGCTTGCAATATGGTGAAAGTCACATGTTACACAGTCCAAGGGTAGGATTTTCAGCTCAGTGTGCAGGCACGTGACTGACACGCACGAGCGTGAAATAGCGTGCGATGATGTCAGGCTAGCGTCCCGACCTCACTGTGCACTCGTGCGATGTTTCGGTCAGTGGGCACGTCCTAGAGTTGGCAGTGCGCCCGCCGACAATTAAGAGGACTATTAAGCCCATTAATCAATTAATTAAATTGAATTTTTCGCTGCCCGTCCAACCTTACGGTTGGCGGGCGAGCGAATAGGCCAGGCATGCGAAACCTCACCCGCAGGCAGGAAGAGGTTTCCAACTGTGACTAAAAAAAAACAAGAAAATTTTTTAGAACACGTTTTTCACTTGACCCCCGTTCATGCGACAGTCACATGGGGACATGCTTTCCTTATTTTTGAAAACTTTACTTTTCACGTTAAAAATCTTCAGCTCCCTGAGGCAACCTGTGCCATCAGGGAGCTTTCATTGAGTGCACCCCCTCGCACACGCACGCTTTGGTGCTCGCGCTCCTCCTGCCCCCACCCAGGCAGCGCCGAGGCTTTCAGTGCATGTTTCACACTGGCTGGTTGTTAATTGGCCAGCCAGCGTGAAATAGCGGATGGGGCACACTTGCAGGCGGTGGGCCGTTGCGTGGCCGCTCCCAGGCCCGCCCGCCCGATGAGGGGAAAATCCCCCCTCAAGCGTGTGCAAAGGACACAGTTGAGATTATGAATTCCCTGTTTGGGGGAATCCCAGATACAAACTTGCAACCTATTGCACCAATCCTGGTCACTGACTGGCACCTTGCCCTTGTGGGCATTTCTCATGCCTGGGCACAGAGAACGAATATCATTCAATTGCCTGTCCACAAGGTTAATTGCAACTTATCTAAATGTTCTCCTCATCGAGGGCCCACATACTTATATTTGCATCAGGAATCACCGTGTGGTGATGAACGAAACCTTTGCACTTTTTCCTCCAGCCTCAACCTGTCTAAGGACAGTGAAACCAACTGAGGCAGACGAAACACCACTCCGGCTGAGATCAGCTAACTCAGTACAAAAGAAAGCCCGAGCTGGGGGCACCTTGGGGCTGCTTAACTACTCAGTGCTTTAACCGGTTGAGTTTGTGTTCTTTATTAAATGTGAATCCTCACGATGGCAAAGAATTGCACTACAGCAACAATAACAACTTATATTTATTTAACATGTTATTTATATTTAGTTTACAAGAAAGCTATTTTTCTTGTGGGGTGATACCTGTTCCCATCAGTGGCAATAGACAAATGCCATTGAGTTTGACACATTCAACTGGTTTGTTACAGAAATTCAAGTATCAGTTATAAAATGAAATGCTGCAGCATGGACAAGAAATGAAGTCTTGAAATAAATGGGCGCTACTCATGCCCTTCCAAGGTAATCTGAGGTAGAGTGGGCACTTTTCAGGGCCAAAAGTGATGGCCTTAGGTCCGTTCATGAGTTTGTGTGATATACCATGCAAATTGATTTGACCAGGGTAGCCATTAACCCGCAGGATGCCTTTGATCTGCCCTATTTCAACATCAAGTTTGCATGGTGAGCAAATGGCTAGGGCTACATTTATAAGGTTGCCGATAAGACCAATCTTATAGCGTGTGGAATTGTAAGAATCCCAATGTGCAAATTCACCTTTGGAATGGGACAGTCGAATTAACTCTCCTTCCTCTACATACTAGTTGAGAAATCTGCCCGGGGTTCCCTACCATGGTCTACCGCAAGTCCACCTTCACTGGTCAATATACGCGTTTTGTGGGGGGGGCAAGGTGGGGGCACGTAAAATAGGGCAGGTGCTCACCCCATCACCTTCCCGCTCATTCCCATATTACGAGAGGTGGGTGGGTGCTTAAATCCACGGTCCACCCGCCATATTTAAATAAATAATCAAGGGTTAATCGTGTTTTTTACCAAGCCTGTTGACCCTGAAAATATGCTGCCCACGGCATAAAACGGTTGGCGTGGGCAGTCGGGTGGAAATGGGCAGCCCGATTTTAAAAAAATTCAAAGGGCGAGAAGGAAGGGTGTTACTATCTCTGGGGGCTGCCCTTTGAGGATCAGGGGGCGGACCCCCTAAGATAGAACCCCTCCTTTCTTCCTACCCGCCTGCTGCATCAAACACACCAGTCCTGTCCCCCTCCCTAGCCTGCCCAAACCCTCCCTGCCCAAGACCCGGAATTACCTATCCCCGAGATCCATTGGGTCTCCTTCTTCCTCCTGGCTGCAGTCCTAGCAGTGCCCACTAATACGCTCTTGGCGCTGCTCGGACTGATGGAGCTGCCGGCCAATCAGATTGGCCTGCAACTCCTGAGGGTGGGGCTTCCCCCTCAGTGAGGGTCAAAAGTCCATACCTTGCCCCTATTTAGCCTGCCAGCAGCACATTATGTTCTACGCTGACTTTCCTTCTCCGTGCCCTATTCCCTCGTAATATCCTGCCCATTAAAACCATAGAGATCGTGTAGTAAACATTTATCAAGGGACTTGAAATATTTTCACTGAAGCAGAGAGGTTTTTGAAATCTTAAAGGGTTTCCACCTGGTAAATAATGAAAGACTATTTTTATTGGTCAGGGAATTCGTAACAAGGGGTCATCAATTTAAAATGATGAAAGAGTAAGGAGAAATATCTTTATGTAGAAGGTCTTTGGAGCATGAAATGCTGTGAGACAGTGGTTAAGGCAGAAACCACAGCATCCGTTAAAGGAATGTTAGATAAATATTTGGAGCAGATGGTGATATAGGGCTACAGTGAGAGCACAGGCCATTGGAGTTAGTTTTGAATTGTCCAAGCAAGGCGTTGCACAGACAAAATGAGCCAAACGGTCATCTCCTATGCTGTAAATTTGTAAAGTGGTTGAGCTTCTTGGTATGACGCTGGTACACAGTCCAAGGCTTGCATGTGTAGAGCAGAGTGGGCAGGACAATTGCTCTACACACTTCCAGTTTAGTGGATGGAGTTACCCCTCTTCATTCCCAGACTGATGTTCGAAGTCTGCTGAAGGCTACACTTGCTTTGGCAATTCTTGCATAAGCTTGTGATCGATGTAGACAGCTCGAGAGAGCGTGTGCTGCTGAGAAAAGTCAACTTATCCCACTGCTGACAGGTTCTTGTTATGGACTGAAACCTTGGTCTTGAGATGGGGTTTTCTTGGAGCAGGCTGGCTCATTACATTAGTTTACGTCGTGTTGATCGTAAGGCATAAGTTGTCACGTCCATGGTTCACCGCATGTCCAGCTTTAATGCATAGTCATCGTCAAACAGCAAATCATGAAGCATGTCCTTAGAGACCTTTATCTTTGCCCAGAGTCATCTCGGATTGAGCAGCTTCCCATCCACGTGATATCTGATTTTGCCAGGCTCACCATCATGGAAGACATTGGAGAGAAAAACTTGCTGAAGAGGGTTGGCGCTAGCCCACAGCCCTGCTTAATTCTATTAATAGCTGGGACTGGGTCAGAAGACAGGACACATGCGAGCATGCAATTGTGGAACTGTTGAACCACTGAGAGTTTCTCAGGGCAACCAAATTTCTCCAGTACCTTCCAAAGACCCTCAGGGCTGACGGCCTCAAAGGCCTTGGTCAGGCCAACATGTTGTAGAGGTCTATGTCTGTTCTTGGCATTTCTCCTACAGTTGTTTAACTGCAAACACCATATCAGTGGTTCCTCAACCTTTTCTGAAACCATACTGACACCCCCTGGCAACAGATTCTGGTCAAGGTATTGCACTAAATGCTTCAGAAGGATTCTGGCGAAGACTTTGCTGGTAATGTAGAGGGGTGAAATTTCTCTGATTGTCACAAGGTTGGTGAGTTCCTTTCTGCTTCTACAGATGGACACTGGAGACATCTTTGCATTCTTGTGGGACGGTTCCTTGCCTTCGGATGCTTCTGAAGATCAGATGGCAGGACAAAATACCAGACAGAAGTGCTCATCCGAGTTGGCGTGCCAAGCATCTGCACCGTATTGAGACAGCCACAACTGAGTTGGGCTGGCCATGTAGCCTGACACTGGCTTACCAAACTGAATCTTCCAAGGAGTACATGAGTCTGGGATGTGTTCTCATGGCAGTCAAAGGAAACAATACAAGGACACCGTAGAGGCTTCACTTAGGAGTTTTGATATTGACCCCGAGTACTGGGAGAAGCTCGTTCGGTATAGCTGCACCTGTTGGAACTAAATAAAAAAACAGTGCGACCTCCTTTGAAAGCAAGGAGTGTATCAGGCAGAGAGAAAACACAAGGAGAGGAAATCCCGAGCCAGCAGTTCATCCAGAACCCAATTGTCTCTGGTATCCTATTTGCAGCAGAACCTTCTGAGCAGATCAGCCTTAACAGTCACCTACATACCCACTGGAACCCTACCAAACACGCCAGATGATGGACATGGTCATTCATCTTCGCCCCAAAGAGTGAACAACAACAAATTTGTAAGGTTCTATCAGGACTCATAAAGGTAGATAAGCTATAACAACTCCAGCAATTCACTGTTGGAAAGTTTTATTTTTGGGAAACATTTTTGCATTCCCTCAAGGAGGTGGTTACCTGTGGTAAGAAATTATTATTGTTCCACTTTTCCAGCACAAAAAAATTCTTGACAGTGGAAATAATCAAATTTGAGAACGTGCCAGATAAATCCTAAAGCTAGTTCCGTATATCATGCAAGTTATCAGTTCTGCATTTCTAAATGTGGTCAGATCACTTGTCCAGAACAAGAACCATACAATAAACTAATCTTGAACTGCCTGGATATATGGTAACCTTCCCATTTCATGGGATAGTTTTGACACCTATGACCACAGGTTCTCTGCTTCAGCCTCTCATGTTGCTGACATGGCCTGTAAAGCCAGTAGCAAGGAAATACTCTACAGGCCATTCTGGTCATGAACTATAGTCCCAGCATGGAATTGATATGACCAATAACATGGTTTGAGTATGGTAGTGGGGATTGGGGTGCAGTGCCAATGCTCCTCTCTCAAGCAATGCCAGCAAAAATAAATTCCATTGTTGTTTAGGTACTTTGCAATGAAAAAAATGGCGGCTGCCTTTTTAAAAATATTCGTTCAGGCGATGTGAACTTTGGCTGGCAAGACCAGCATTTATTGTACATCCCTGACAACTGTTGAGAAGGTGATGGTGAACAAGACTCTTGAACCTCTGTAGTCAATGTGGCGTTAGGGAGGGAGTTCCAGGATGATGTGATCCAGTGATAATGAAGGAATGGTGATAAATTTCCAAGTCAGGATGATGTCTAACTTAAGTAGGTGGTAGTGTTGCTATGCATCTGCTGCCCTTGTCTTTCTAGGTGGTAGAGTTTGTGTATTGGGGAGATGCTGTCAAAGGCAGATGCTTACATAACAACAATTACTGCATTTAGAAGTAATTATACTGCTTGTAAAGCATTTTGGACATCAAAAATACTCTCAAAAGGCAAATTCCTTCCTTTCCTATCTCCTTCCTTTCCTTTTTCCTTCCTTCTAATTTCACATTCTCCAATAACAAGATCACCATGGTCAAAGGATTTCTTACATAGCCTGGTTGTCCACTTTGTGCAGTTGTCCCCCATTGGGTCATAAAGTGAAAGTAACAGAGCACAGTCTAGCTTGCTTTGTTTGTGTATCTGAGGAAAAAGTATGAAGAACTTGGGCTTCTTGCTGCACTGCATAAAAAGTGGGTCATCTTGAAAATTCCACCTCTGATCTTCTTATCCAGTGGAAGACGTTTTAATTGTGAAGAATGAGAATTAAAAAAAAGGACTAGCACTTTTGCCAGTGTGCCTTGTATTGTCTCAAAGTGCTTCATGTAAACTTGGTGTTATCCGGCAATCTACTAACCAGAATTCTCCACTAACTGGAATATCTGATGTTCCTCTAGCATAAATCATCACTTTACCAACCGGAGGCAATTACAAAGTTATCCAGAACCCATGCCAGGTATACTGTACTATTTTATAATTTAATTTGTTCTGATGTACCGTTGAAGATTTAGAAGCAAAAAGAATACTGTTCTTTACTTCCTGACTACTTACATATTAGTTCATGCTACAAGTATTGCCCTGTATTCCATGGTAAATGGAACTCTCCGTTAACCGGCATTTTTGATTAACTGGTACCACTCATTCCCCGCGCATGTTGGGTAATAAAGGTTCAAGCTGTCAAATCAATGAAAATTATAGGGTTATGGAGGTTTTTTGTGCAAAGCCCTGTGCAGAAGTACCAGAAGAGATGCACAAGGCACACCATCCTGGCTTGGAAATATATCGCCGTTCCTTCATCGTCACTGGGTCAAAATCCTGGAACTCCCTTCCTAACATCACTGTGGGTGTACCTGCACCATAGGGACTGTAGCGGTTCAAGAAGGCAACTCACCAACACCTTCTGAAGGACAATTAGGGATGGGCAATAAATGCTGGTCTAGCCAGCGACAACCACATCCCGTGAAAGAATAGTAATAGAAAAAGAAGCCAAAAACTAAAACAAAAACAGAAAAAAATTCAGCAGGTCAGGCAGCATCTGTGAAAGGGAATAAAACTAACATTTCAACTTTGTCAAAAGTGCATGCCACAATTTAAAATTAGTATTGGGAATAACTTGTATTTGCTCAGAATTCCTGCTTATCTTGTGGGATGGGGCTTCATCCTGTGCACTGATTTTGTAGAAGCATTCAATTGGAAACTGAACTGAATTTAGGTCCCATTGGGAATAGAGGGTTTGAGGGAGCGAAAAGTTGACATGTGGTGAGGTTGGGTCCTGGAAACATTTGTTTAATTAGTGGGAATTTAGACAGCACATGGTGAATATAATTGTGTGTTAACAATGTGAACCATTTAGCACCAACCACAAGTTAAAACATTTTTTTGACAGCTTGTGGTTGAAATGAGGAATACGACTTTACATTTTTGCCGAACTTCCATCATTGCTGAGTTGGTGCTGTAATGCTGCTGACCAACACATGGTGGCAGTGCTAGGTAAGCTTGTCGCGGCAACAGTAAATTTTAGATTTTGGATTTCCAGCATCTGCAGTTTCTTGCTGTTATTATAGTAAATTTTAGCGCATGGGTTGCCAGCTTTTCAAAACTTAAACTTAAGAACGGGAAAAGGCTGCATTTCCAGCTAAGAGCTGAACGTTTTAAACGGAGTGTGTTAATACTCACCAATTGTTTTCATCATTGTAACTACGCATATGACCATGTAAGAAATTTTGGAGTTCATTATCAGTGTGACTTTTCAGATGCTGCAAGTATACAGCAGGTGCTATAGTATCTGTAAAGAGCAAGGACAGGTCAACATTACAGATAGCGGTGCTTGGCCAAAACTGGAAGATCAAGCTATGTAAAAAGAGGACATTTTAGGGCTGTATGTAAAGAGCTGTCAAAGAGCTGGCACTGGCTTAATCCTGTTTCTTTGAATCTAATGGTACTGTAGAAAATAAAATGTTTGCGATGGGGGTGGGAGGGGGAATGGGAAGGGAGATAATCAGTGAATGTCCAATTAAGTTAGGAAGAACTAAAATGTGGTGATTGTATCTGCTTTTTTCACTTTTGAATAACTTGCCTGGATGAATGCAACCCCCAACAACATGCAAGAAGTTCAACACCATCCAGGATAAAGCAACCCATTTAATTGGCACCCCCTTCACCGCTTTAAGCATTCACTCTCTCCACCACTGACACAGTTTGGCTGCAGCATGTACTATCCATAAGATGCACTACAGCAACTTACCAAAATTTCTTAGACATCATCTCCCAAACATCTACCACCTAAAAGGGCAAGACGCATGGGAATACATTACCTCCAAGTTACTCACCATCCAGACTTGTAAATATATTGCTGTCCCTTCATTGTAGTTGGGTCAAAATCATGGCACTCCCTCCCTCACAGCACTGTGGGTATATCTAAACCACATGGACTGCGTTGGTTCAGGATCATAAGTAAAAGGAGCAGGTGTAGGTCATTCTGCCCCTATTATTTGTCATTTATATAAACGACATAGATGACTATGTGGGGGGTAGGATTAGTAAGTTTGCGGATGACACAAAGATTGGTTGGGTGGTTAACAGTGAGGTTGAGTGTTTTGGGCTACAGGAAGATATAGACGGGATGGTCAAATGGGCAGATAAGTGGCAGATGGAATTTAACCCTGAAAAGTGTGAGGTGATGCACTTTGGAAGGAGTAATTTGACAAGGAAGCATTCAATGAACGGCATGACACTAGGAAGTTCTGAGGAGCAAAGGGACCTTGGCGTGTGTGTCCATAGATCTCTGAAGGTGGAGGGGCATGTTAGTGGGGTGGTGAAAAAGGCATATGGGACACTTGCCTTTATCAATCGAGGCATAGATTACAAAAGTAGGGAGATCATGTTGGTGTTGTGTAGAACCTTGGTGAGGCCACTGTGTGCAGTTCTGGTCACCACATTATAGGAAGGATATGATTGCACTGGAGGGGGTGCAGAAGAGATTCACCAGGATGTTGCCTGGGATGAAACATTTAAGTTATGAAGAGAGGTTGGATAGACTTGGGTTGTTTTTGTTGGAGCAGAGAAGACTGACGGGTGACCTGATCGAGGTGTACAAGATTATGAGGGGCATGGACAGGGTGGATAGAGAGCAACTGTTCCCCTTAGTTGAAGGGTCAGTCACGAGGGGACATAAGTTCAAGGTGAGGGGCAGGAGGTTTAGGGGGATGTGAGGAAAAACTTTTTTGCCCAGAGGGTGGTGACGGTCTGGAATGCACTGCCTGGGAGGGTAGTGGAGGCGGGTTGCCTCACATCCTTTAAAAAGTACCTGGATGAGCACTTGGCAAGTCATAACATTCAAGGTTATGGGCCAAGTGCTGGTAAATGGGATTAGGTAGGTAGGTCAGGTGTTTCTCGTGTCGGTGCAGACTCGAATCGCTGAAGGTCCTCTTCTGCGCTGTGAGATTCTGTGATTCTGAGTCTCCTGCACCATTTAATAAGATCATGGCTGATCTGATTTTAAAAAAAATTCATTCACGGGATGTGGACCTCGATGGCTGTGCACTCATCCAAGCAAGTGGGGAATATTCCATCACACTCCTGACTTGTGCCTTGTAAATGGTGGACAGGCTTTGGGGAGTCAGGAGGTGGGATACTTGTCACACGATTCCTAGCCTCTGACCTGCTCTTGTAGCCACAGTATTTATATGGCTAGTCCAGTTCAGTTTCTCGTCAATGGTAACCCCCAGGATGTTGATAGTGGGCGATTCAGTGATGGTAATGCCATTAAACATCAAGGGGCGACGTTGTATTCTCTCTTGTTGGTGATGGCCATTGCCTGACACTTGTGTGGCACGAATGTTACTTGCCACTTGTCAGCCCAAGCCTGGATGTTGTCCAGGTCTTGCTGCATTTGGACATGGACTGCTTCACTATCTGAGGAGTCACGAATGGTGCTAAACATTATGAAATCATCAGCGAACATCCCTGCCTCTGACCTTCTGATGGAAGGAAGGTCACTGATGAAGCAGTTGAAGATTGTTGGACCGAGGACACTACCCTGAGGAACTCCTGCAGTGATGTCCTGGAGCTGAGATGACTGACCTCCAACAACCATAACCATCTTCCTTTGTTCTAGGTATGACTCCAACCAGTGAAGAGTTTTCTCCTTGATTCCCATTGACTCCAGTTTTGCTAGGGCTCCTTGATGCCACACTCAAATGCAGTCTTGCTGTCAAGTGCATTCACTCTCACCTCACCTCAGGAGTTCAGCTCTTTTGTCCATGTTTGAACCAAGGCTGTAATGAGGTCAGGAGCTGAGTGGCTCTGGGGGAACCCAAACTGGGCGTAGTGAACAGGTTATTGCTAAGCAAGTGCTGCTTGATAGCACCGTTGAGTACCCCTCTTCTTACTTTACTGATGATAGAGAGTAGACCGATGGGGCAGTAATTGTTCGGGTTGGATTTGTCCTGCTTTTTGTGTACAGGACATACCTGGGCAATTTTCCACATAGCCGGGTAGATGCCAGTGTAGTAACTGTACTGGAACAGCTTGGCTCGGGGCGTGGCAAGTTCTGGAGCACAAGTCTTCAGTACTATTGCCGGAATATTATCAGGGCCCAAAGCCTTAGCGCTATCCAGTGCCTTCAGTACTGCACTGTACTTTAGGTGTGGCCTTAACAATGCTCTGTGCAGTTATAGCTACTTTCATTTTAAAAAATTAATTCTTGGGATGTGGGCTTCGCTGGCTGGGCCAGCATTTATTTCCCATCCCTAGTTGCCCTCGAGAAGGTGGTGGTGAGCTGCCTTCTTGAACCGCTGCAGTCCATGTGGTGTAGGTACACCCACAGTGCTGTTAGGAAGGGAGTTCAGGATTTTGACCCAGCGACAGTGAAGGAACAGCGATATATTTCCAAGTCAGGAAGGTGAGTGATTTGGAGGGGAACTTCCAGGTGGTGGTGTTCCCATCTATCTGCTACCCTTGTTCTTCTAGATGGTGGTGGCTGTGGGTTTGGAAGGTGTTGTCTAAGGGACCTTGGTGAATTCCTGCAGTGCATCTTGTAGATGGTACACACTGCTGCTACTGTGCGTTGGTGGTGGAGTGAATGTTTGTGGATATGGTGCCAATTAAGTGAGCTGCTTTGTCCTGGACGGATTCTCTATACTCAATTCTCCTTTGCAATAAGGATTAACGTTCCATTTGCCTTCCTAATTACTTGCTGTACCTGCATGCTAACTTTTTGTGATTAATGTATAAGGACACCCAGACCCCTATGTACTGCAGCAATCTGCAGTCTCCCTCAATTTAAATAATATTCTGCTTTTCTTTTTTTCCTGCCAAAATGGACAATCTCATATTTTCCCGCATTATGCTCCATCTGTCAATGTTTTGCCCACTTACTTAATCCATCTATATTCCTTTGCGGACTCTTTTGTAACCTCCTGACAAGTTGCTTTCCTACCTATCTTTGTATGGTCAGCAAATTTGGCGACAATACATCAGTCCCTTCGTCTAAGTCATTAATATAGATCGTAAATAGTTGAGGTCCCAGCGCTGGTCCCTGTGGCACTCCACTAGATACAGTTTGCCATGACCCATTTTCCCCCGACTTTCTGGCTGGGATTTTTCCGGTCCCGTCGTGGGGTGACCCGCCGCGGGAGATTTGGCGGCCCAGCCAAAAGCCCATTGACCTTTGGTGGGACCGGACAATCGCAACAGTGGACGAGGCTGGGAAATCCCGCCCTCTGCTTCCTGTTCGCTTATCCTCCATCTGTGCTAATATTACCAACCCCCACACCACGAGCTCCTATCTTGTGCGTTAACCTTCGATGTGTCACCTCGTCGAATGCCTTTTATCCCACTTTGCTTGTTACATCCTCAAAGAACTCGTAATTTTTTTCAAATGCCTTTGGCAAAAAACATGGTGGCTCCGCCTGATTTGTGTTGTGATTTTTTTCTAAATGTTCTGCTGCTTACTTTTTCAAGGACACGAGGGATGAGCAACAAATGTTGGCGTAGCCCAGCAACATCCACGCCTCATGAATGAACAAAAACAAACTTGCTTTAGCTTCCAGTTCTGCTTACTCATGTTACCCCTAACAATTGTCTTATCTTTGCTCACAGATGTTTACCGACGGACTCACTGTTCCTTTCCAGCATCTCAAAAGTCAGGCTTAAAACTGGATTTTGCAATTCCTTGCGCGGCCATGCTTGCCGTGACCGTGCGGGAGGGATTTCCCAGCCCAGCCCGGCGCTGGGATCACCTGCTCCCGCTGAAAGTCAAGGGGGCGTTTGGCCGGGCTGCTGAGTCTCCCGCGGCGGGCCCCACCACAGCGGGGCCAGGAAACCCCGGCCCAAGGCGTCTTTTAAAAACAGCAGGTCAATTGAATTGATCTGTTGTTGACAAGCCTCGCCGCCGCTCCAACCATTGTGCCAGGATTTGAACATCCTACTTCATTTCCCCGAAGTACCTCATCATGTCAGCAGGTGGCGGAACCAGTGCACGTTTTCAGCACCCCTCGCAGTGTTTTAGAATTTCAAGCTTATTCTAGTTTCTCTTCCTCTTCCACTCATCAGCACCGCGCCCACTCCTCCACCCCCCCGCCAGCAAAATGATCATTTGAAATATCTGAAGAAATAGCGAAGATTCTCCACCTAAAACCAGGACATGTGGATTAAACCTCAAAACTACCGAGCTGCCAATGTCATTTTCTACGGCTCACTTTAGGATTTCTGCTTTGCGTACCTCGTGTCCTTGACTTGCATTTCACAATACACAAAGGATTGTACCCTCAAAGCTGCTGCGTAACTGTGAAGAGGGAAAGAATTGCTCAAGATGTGTAGCAAAATGGTCAGAGGGAAAACACAACCTCCAGTGGTCATGACAGCTGATTGAATGAAACGTTGGTCCAGAATTTGCTGGCACTATTTTTCACCCCCCCCACCCACACTTAGTCTAATCTTTCCTTATGTTTCTTTACGGGTAGGATTTTTAGGTCGGCGTGTGGGTGCAATCGGCAGGCCCGGGAGCATCTGGGGAACAGACCACCGCCCGCGATCGGCCCCTGACCACGACTGAGACAGGTTTTTAATCAGTAAGGGAATCAAGGGTTATGGGGAAAAGGCAGGAAAGTGGAGTTGAGGATTATCAGATCAGCCATGATCTCATTGAATGGTGGAGCAGACTCGATGGGCCGAATGGCCTACTTCTGCTCCTACGTCTTATTTCACGCTGGCTGGCCAACTAATGGCCAGCCAGCGTGAAGTGCGTGTTGAAATGCTCAGCGCTGCCGGAGTGGATGGGGATGGGTGGGGGGGGTGGGGGGGGGGGTGTTGGGAGGAGGGCGGGCGCTGATGTAAGCGTGGGCGCGGGCGAGCGCTGGATGAAAGCTCCCTGAAGGCGGAGAGTTGCCTCAGGGAGCTGAAAACTTCAAAAGAATTAAATAAAGATTTCAGAATCTGGGAAAAATGTCCACGCATCAGAATCAGTCACCTGAACATATACGTGATGAGAATTCTGCCCATTCACTTTTATTTTTTCTAATTTAATAACGGAAACCTGATCCTGCCCTTGGATGGGGTTTCATCAAAAATGCAAAGTCGGCCTGGCAGATTCGCCCGTCTGCCAACCGTAAGGTTGGACAGACCACGAAAAATCGGGAACAATTGGACAACCTTCGCGACTATAATTGTTGGCGGGTGTGCTTCTGACACTCGCGCGCGCCCGCTGACCGAAATATCGTGCAAGCGCGGTTTAACATCTGATCGGGCAGGGCGCACCCCCACAGGCTGACTTAAAAGCTTTGCCTTATGTCTTTCTCTGTCTCTAATTTGACAAAATCGCCATATTTCCTTCTCCACCATCGGCTGTTTCTTTTCTATCCTTAAATCTTATTGTTTAAGGACATAGGTTGTCAGTCCCACCGTTCAGCAAGTCCTCATGTGCCTAGTTGACCTCATCATTATCAATTCACAGCTCTCAGCAGCTGGCATTGTAAAAATGCTTCAAGCTAAAAGGTGAGGGTTGAAATCCCACTCATGGAGCACTCTAAGATGCTCTGCTGCAACAAATTCTGGTCAATAATTCGATGGGGCAGGGGTGTTGGTTAAGAAATGTTGAAGTCTATTTATGAAAAAAAAATCCTCCATCATGAGAAAAAATACTTTGTCCTTTTGAAGGTTGATCCAAGTTTAGTATTGCAGTCTTCCTTATTCTTAAAAGATTGACTTGCATTTTACTATCCTTTCATGGGATGTGGGCATCACTGGCAAGGCCAGCATTTGTTACCTATCCCTATTTGTGCTGGAACTGAGTGGCTTGCTTGGCCATTTCAGAGGGCAATTAAGAATCAACCACATTGCTGTGCATCTGGAGTCACATGTAGGCCAGACTGGCAGATTTCCTTCCCATAAAGGGCATTAGTGAACCAGGTGGGTTTTTAGGACAATCAGTGATAATCTCATTGTTCCCATTACTGAGACAAGCTTCATATTCCATCAGCTGCTGTGGTGGGATTTGAATGCATGTCCCCAGAGCATTAGTCCGGGCCTCTGGATTACTAGTCCAGTGACAATACCACTACACCACCATCTCCCCCTTTATAGTACAAAAACAGAATTACCTGGAAAAACTCAGCAGGTCTGGCAGCATCAGTGGAGAAGAAATCAGTTAACGTTTCGAGCCTTCACGGCCCTTCGGCAGAACTGAAGCATAGTTAGGAGAAAGGTGAAATATAAGCTGGTTTGAGGTGGGGGGGGGGGCGCGGTGGGGTGGGGGGGGGCGGGTGGGAGAAGTTGAGGGTGTGGTGATTGTGGAGATAAGCAAGCAGTGATAGGAGCAGATAATCAAAAGATGTCACAGACAAAAGGATCAAAGAGGTGTTGAAGGTGGTGATATTTGTCTAAGAAAAGTGCTAATTAAGAATGGAAGACAGACACTCAAAGTACAGCTCTAGTGGGGGTGGGGTGGAAAAGACTAACAAGGTTTTAGTTTTAGATTTAAAAATAATGGAAATAGGTGGGGAAAGAAGAATCTATATAAATTATTGAAAAAAAAAGGGGGGGGGTTGGGGAGAAACGGGATGGGGGGAGGGGGAGTTTAAGATCTAAAGTTGTTGAATTCAATATTCAGCCCGGAAGGCTGTAAAATGCCTAGTCGGAAGATGAGGTGCTGTTCCTCCAGTTTGCGTTGGGCTTCACTGGAACAATGCAGCAAGCCAAGGACAGACATGTGGGCAAGAGAACAGGGTGGAGTGTTAAAATGGCAAGCGACAGGGAGGTTTGGGTCTTTCTTGCGGACAGACCGCAGGTGTTCTGCAAAACGGTCGCCCAGTTTGCGTTTGGTCTCTCCAATGTAGAGGAGACCGCATTGGGAGCAACGAATGCAGTAGACTAAGTTAGGGGAAATGCAAGTGAAATGCTGCTTCACTTGAAAGGAGTGTTTGGGCCCTTGGACGGTGAGGAGAGAGGAAGTGAAGGGGCAGGTGTTGCATCTTCTGCGTGGGCATGGGGAGGTGCCATAGGTGGGGGTTGAGGAGTAGGGGGTGATGGAGGAGTGGACCAGGGTGTCCCGGTATCCGCAGTAGCTTTTAGCTTTTTGTTTTTATCCCCCTTTATAGTGCCTTTCATGACCTTGGGATATCCCAAAGGCTTTATAAGCAATGAAGTACTTTTGTAATATAGTAAACGCAATAGCCAATTTGCACACGGTAAGCTCTCTCAAATGAGCAGATAATCTGTTTATGGTGATGCTGGTTGAGGGTTAAATATTGGATAGGGTGCCTGGGCCTAACTCTCCTACTCTTCTTTGATATACTGCCTGGATATTCTAGGCCCACCTGTGGGAGCAGTGGTGGGGCCTCCTAGTCATGCAACATACTGGAAAGACTGTTCTTACTTTTTAAAAAACTCATTCACGGGATGTGGGCTTCGCTGGCTTGGCCAGCATTTATTGCCCATCCCTAGTTGTCCTTGAGAAGGTGGTGGTGAGCTGTCTTCTTGAACAGCTGCAGTTCATGTGGTGTAGGTACACCCACAGTGCTGTTAGGAAGGGAGTTCCAGGATTTTGACCCAGCGACAGTGAAGGAATGGCGATATATTCCCAAGTCAGGATGGTCAGTTACATGGAGGGGAACCTCCAGGTGGTGGTGTTCCCATCTATCTGCTGCGCTTGTCCTTCTATTTGGTAGTGGTCGTGGGTTTGGAAGGTGCTGTTGAAGGAGCCTTGCTGAATTCCTGCAGTGCATCTTGTAGATGGTACACACTGCTGCCACTGTGCATCGGTGGTGGAGGGAGTGAGCGTTTGTGGATGTGGTGTCAAACAAGTGGGTTTCTTTGTCCTGGACGGTGTCAAGCTTCTTAAGTGTTGTGGGAGCTGCACTCATCCAGACAAATGAGGTATATTCCATCGCACTCCTGACTCGTGCCTTTTAGATGGTGGACAGGCTTTGGAGAGTCAGGAGGTGAGTTACTCGTTGCACGATTCCTAGCCTCTGACCTCTCTTGTAGCCACAGTATTTATATGCCTGACACTTGTGTGGCACGAATGTTGCTTGCCACTTGTCAGCCCAAGCTTTGATATTGTCCAGGTCTTGCTGCATTTGGACATGGACTACTTCAGTATCTGAGGAGTGGCAAATGGTGCTGAACATTGTGCAATCATCAGTGAACATATCCACTTCTGAGCTTATGATAGAAGGAAGGTCATTGATGAAGCAGCTGAAGATGGTTAGGCCTAGGACACTATCCTGAGGAACTCCTGCAGTGATGTCCTGGAGCTGAGATGACTGACCTCCAACAACCATAACTATCTTTCTTTATGCTGGTTATAACTCCAACCAGCGGAGAGTTTTCCAACTGATTTCCATTGACTCCAGTTTTACTGTAACTAGTAAACATCTTGCATTTGTTTCGGATGGTGTAGTGGGGTTGGAGTGGAAGGATAGCTGCCCTTTTTGCTGTGGTTAATTCTGTCTTTGGCTATGCTGCACTATGTGGAGTATGTGGACAAGGCAAAGCAAAACATTCAAAGAGCCACATTTCGCCTTCCGTAACCCACACCTCTTCGCCCAGATGCTGGTTCTATTTGCTTACCTTATGCAGGATAAGGATGCAGGTTAGAGCAAAACCATAGGATGTTGCAGGAAAAAGAAACTGGTTAACTTATAATATCCATGAACCTCGGTTGACAGATGTAAACGTTTCTTATACTTCATGATTTTAAAATGATATTGAAAGCATTGATGAAAGCACCCATTTTAGCAATGATCTGCATTTGTTCAGCCCTCTTTTTGTAAAAGAAACATCTTGAATTGCTTTGCAAGGAAGACATAGAACAGAAGTAAAGGGAAATTTAGGGAGGTAAGAGAGGGGAAGGCGAAAGTCTTGTTTCAAGAGAAGGTTTCTGAGGATACTTTTGAACACTGGGAAGGAGCCAGAGAGGGCAAGTAACTTGGAAGTGTGTTCGAGGATAAGGGCAGCTATCCTTCCTTGAAAGACTGGCTTCTGATGGCGGAGTGGGAATTGCAAACCTAGGAGGATAAGGATATGGAACTGGGGAAAGTTGCTGCAAATAGAGTTGGGAAAGGCCATATAAGGGTTTGAAGAGGAAGTTCACGATTTTGAAGTTGATTTGCAGGATCTTGGGGTGTCAGTGCAAGGTTGGAAACACAGGGTGATGGATATGCTAGACTTTGAGAGTTAGAGCAGGGCATTGGATTATGTAGCTGAAATTATAAGTTTCACTTTAAATATAAAGAAACTATTTTGTCTAAACTGCTTCCATTATATTGCAGGCATTACAGATTTTACAGAAACAAAACCATCTATGTGATATTAAAGTACTTGAGTTAGTAACATTATCACAAACATATCACACTAAAATCAATGCATAATGTTGTCTTGGCCATGCCTGCTTTTCTTTAAATAAACAGGGTGGTTGGAGATATTCAGCTGGTCAGTTAGCATCTGTGGAGAGAACAGTTGAGTTAATGTTTCAAATGTAAATCCTTCGTCGGAACGGGAAGAATTTACAGATGTACAGCATTGGAAAAAGTAATTAGGTGTACAGAGGAAATAAACTGACCTGTAAAGTGCTTAAACGGAAAACTGGAGGTGGTTGAATAGCTGACATGATATTAGCTCCTGATAATAGGAGGCATAATAAGAAACATTGATGAGACACAGAGGACATGGAAACAGTTGAGGCGGTAGGGGTGGGGTAAGGGTGATGGAAACTAAGGCAGACAAAGAGGCAGAAGATACAGAAGGAAAACAATGGAAACTAAACTAATGTGTCTATGATGCTTCTAGGTTATGGTATCTTTCAGTGAGAACTGTTTTGCTGACAATCGGTTTTGTACAATTAAAAGCAGATCCCGCAATGTTTTATTGGTACCATGAAGGAAAACTTTCAGGCATCTTTATGATGCGTGCTGGTGATTTCTTATGGGATGGTACGTGGAATTTGAGAAACGCTTTACTGGTAAGATCAGAGTAGAATTTAAAAATAACAGTTAGGCTTGTGGGTTTTTAAATATATTGGTTTAGATATTCAGCAGAATAGGGCTGGAATAATTTTAAGTCAACAACCCCATTTAGGCAATTTTATTCCCATCCTGGTTAACCATTCTAGGTCATCACAGAAAGATGATACATGTAATGAGGCAGAGCAAGGACATAGCTTCATTGATCAGTTGAACTGGTTGGGCACTCAGACTAGATCAGATGCTAGTTTTGATGTGTTTGGAAAATGTTTTAATGGCAAAAAAAATTTAAAAATTAAATCTGGAGAATTGCTTACTAAAATTCTCACGCTTAGGTGTCCTAAAGAACGTGACTAGTCACTTCACATGCTAATCTTCCTGATGGGTATTCCAGAGCAGATGGTTTTGTAATATTTCTTATGGGTGAGAATGGGAATTGTTGTCATTTATCTTGGGAAGCTAAGAAAGGGGTTGTTGAAAATACTTTGGCTGCTGAGATTCTGGCTCTTGTAGAGGCAGTGAATGTGGGATTCTATTTGCACAGAACCTCACTTAAAATATTTGACAATGGGTGTACTGGAGATAGCTTACCCATTGAATATTACATAGATAATTGTTCATTGTGGGATAACGTTCACCCTATGAAAAGTATAAGTGAAGAAATGTTATGGAATGACCTAACTGGCTTTAAACAAATGCTAGAGAGGAAGGAAATCTCGTTTGATTTACAAAAGGAAATGCAGAGAAATTGTTAAAGGTGCAAGAGAAGAGGGGCTGAATTTTTGCCGTCGGCGAGCAGGGGGCGGGGCCCGCTCGGCGACGCGTAAAATGATGTGGGATGACGTCGGGGGGGGAACCCCTGATGTCATCCCGCCCCATTTAAATTTTCAGGAAGGCGGGCCCGCAGCAGAATCAGCTGTGCGCCCACTGACCTCTCAATGGCCAATTGAGGCCATTGACAGGATCATTGAAACAATTAAAGGACCTGCCCGTCCAACCTTAAGGTTGGCGGGCAGGCCAGGAGCCCCGGCAGCGAATAGAAAAAACATGAAACCTCATCCACCGGCAGGATGAGGTTTCATGTCGGTTTTTAAAAAGTTTAATAAAGTTTTAGTGTAAAATATGAACATGTCCCATCTCATGTGACATGAGGGGGACATGTTAAGGGTTTTTTTTTCTATTTTTAATGTTTTTAAAAGTGTCAGCGATCTCCCTGAGGCAGCGCTTAGCCTCAGGGAGAGATGTGCGCTCTTCCGTGTGTACGCGCGAAAGAGCGCACTCTCGCTTTTGGGGAACCCAAAAAAAAAAGCATAGCGCTTCCCGCCGGACGTCACGCTGGGCGGGCCTTAATTGGCCCGCCCATGTAAAATGGCGGCGGGGCCCGCTTCTCCGGCGGGGATCATCTCCCTGCTCACCGGAGATTTGGTCGGGCCCACCCGCCCGACAGGCAGAAAATTCTGCCCGAGGAGTGTAATTGCCCAGAGTGGGCATTTTGCTTTGCACAGAACATGGAGGTTTTTGATTTAATTTGTTTTGAAATTTTCTAGTGTACATGAACTCTAACTTGTGTTTAAAGAGAGAGAAGGGAATCTGTTAATTCTACATTAATCAGGTTTGATTGTCGGGAAGTGGTGGGCATTAAATGGGGAATCACTTGTGCCCCTATAAATAGACACTGACTTAAAGTGTGGTTGTTGGGTTATGGGGCGCTGGCTTGTAAAACCTAACTGTGTAAATAATTGGTTATAAAAATGTGTAAAAGATTTGGCTCCAGTTATATTCTCCACCAACTGGCTTTCTGGATTCTAACACCTCCCGCTTGGGTGCGATTGTTACAGTGTGAGAGTGCTGACACCCTCAAAAATTAAATACAAGTAAATAACTGCACATTTTGAGCAAACAATTTTCTATATTTAGTGGTGGAACTTTTGAAATTTAGTGTCTTCTGAGTCGTCTTTTTGTTTACTTGATAATGGTTGTTGCCATAATTGTTATGTTAGTTACCGCATAGTTACTACGTGTAATCAAATACCAGAAAATGGAAGTAAAAAAAGCGATCATTGTTGGGAGCAAGACTTGATTTCATCAGCACTTATACTTTAATGACAGCAACAACCACAATTTTTTTTTAACACGGTGTATGTGCACTCTCACTCATATTTCTCCATTTATTGACTTTTTTCTAATGTTCCCAGCTCCTTCCTTGAAGAGCTGGAGGATAATTCAATGGCACAGGCTCTGAAACCTGGCCTGGATGGTGACTGTCAAGTTTGGGATTACAGCCAAGGCTATTCCTGTACAATGTTCGTGCAGTAGTCCACAAGTATATTCTATCGGAGTTGCTGGAGAGTAATCAGCAGTCTGGAAGTCTGACTGGTTAATTTTGTTGCTTATTTCCCTTTCCCTAACCTGGAGCTCAACCCCTGCACCCGCTCTCCTAAAATGGAGCTCAGTGCTCCTCCATCCTATGCAAAGTTCAGTCCCTCATCTCTCCCCAGGGTGGAGCTCAGACTCCCATGCCCATCTTGGAGCCCTCACTGGCCCCCCTCAAAAAATTGTGGAGCTGAGAACCCCTTCCCCCTCCACCCAATGCGGAGCTCAGTTGTAGAACCTCTCCTTTAGATGAGATGTTAGAACTACTTGAAAAAGGTAATTGTTCCAGTGTCCTAGGCCAATGTTTATCCCTCAATCAACGTCACCAAAAACAGATGATTTGGTGATTTATCTCAACCTTGTTATGCTCAATTGTCTGCCACATCCCCGCATTACAACTGTAACTACATGGTTTGGGGCGGGGGGGAGAGCATTTTCTGGAGTCCACAAGGGCGGGAAACGTGGTGTGTGGGGTGACTTAATTAGACAGGATGGGAAATTTTGATTTCCTGACGACGGGTTGAGATGCAGAGATAAAGTTTGCAGCATGTCGAGCATTATGCTGGCCTGTTGTGGGTTCTTACTTGTAATACATTTGCATGCCATGAACACTTAGTAGCATAAAACTTTAAAAAATTATGTCATACCTTCAAGATAAAGTCACTGGCGCATGAGAATCTCGTGGCACCTGGTTTGCAATTGTTTAAAGGTAGCATGTGCTCCCGTCGGCTTTGTACAGTTGTGTCTGAGGTCAGTGGTTTTCCTTGTTTAACTCTGCAGCACATGGGTGGGGGAGAATGGACTCTTGCATGGAAGCTCGGGACAAGCAAGGGTGAGTCAGTGGTGAGGGGAGAGCGGAAGAGGGATCTAGAGGAGGACAAAGGGTCGGGTTGGTAGCATGGAGGAATGAAATGGGAAGGGCCTGTTGTCCTGGGTGTGGTGGCGGGTATAGTCAAGGTAAGTAAATGAGGGGCCTAAAGGGTGGGGTCAGTACTGTCCAAATGTGTGTCCATCTCAGGGTGTTGGCTGACAGAGCCCTTACGTGCTCACCTTGTAGGTGAGTTCACCTACAACATTTCAATTATCCCCGTTAAGATTGCTCTCGGACAATGTCCTTTACAATGCATAGAAGGGAGGGCCCAGTTGGGCTTGCAAATTCTGCCATGTCCCACAGAGTGCTGAGTACAACACTGGACACTAACGTGACCATTCAATAAAGAGTGAATGCAAAAACACAACATTATTTCTTCCATAATAAAGGAAATGTCCCTAACTCCCTTGTAACCATCAATGCGTGCCAACAATGAGGCTGGCCAGTACGCTTAGCTCTCCGACTATGTTAGTCTGAACAAATAGCGTTGATGCATACGTGAATAAAGTGAAATCAATGTGAAATGTTTACAAGTGAAATTTAAAGTTGAAAAACACTAGTGCCACCTTTGTGCTCTCAGGTCTTATGTTAATGACAATGTAGCTGGACAGGAAACTTGTGGCCGTGATGCAGAGCCTCCCTGTTTGACCAGGACGCTCTTTACTAGGCCGCAGTAGGTGCAGCATTGTCAGCTGATGGCGGGTTTCGCTAATGAAAAGCTTCCCCCACTGCTAAATCGAACATGTTTTGTATGCCTGTCACTGGCACTTAGGATTTTAATTATAATTGCGCGGGAAATGGCGAAAAGAAAAAGAGTGGAAGTGACATGCACTTTTGGTTATGATGTTGAGGATGACATGCTGTTGACAAAATCCCAGCCTACATTTAAAAAGTACTTGTTTGGCTGTAAAGTATTGTGGGATGTCCTGAGGCCTTGAAGGATACCATATAAATTTGAGTCAATTTTCTCTTTCTTTCCTTTGATTTCCTAAAGATTTAAAGCTGTCCCCTGTTTTGGTTTCATCTGCAAATTTTGCCATCTCTGTCTCTCTGGTCTATTACCCAAATCATTGGTGTGCACAGTGGACAGGAGTGGCCTCAGAACTGAGCCCTGTGAAATAATATGTACTTCGAAGCAGCTGCCTAGTGTGTTAGGAAATGTTGTTTAGTCAAATGCTAAGCAACCAAGATTGTGAAATTCGGTGGGTCTTAAGGACTTGGGGCAGGGGTGGTGGTGGTGGTGGTGGGGGGGGTGGGGGGGGGGGGGGGGGGTGGAGGTGATGGGGTGGGGGCGTTGGTGGTGGTGGTAAGTGAATGTTTTAGCTGTCCCATGGGTATTCGCAAGAGCTCTTTCTGAAACTCAGCTTTTCATCCCTCTTAGAGAAGTGAACGGAAACCATTTTCATGAAGGGCCACAAGGGAACCCCATTAACCTTTAGTGTTCCTGTGCAGCTGCATGGTCTATACATTGCTTCGGCCCTAGCTGACTGTAGATACCAATATTTCCTGTGAATGTTCTTTTTTGTTGCTTTTCGGGCATTTTTTTGTGTTTTCTTCTTTTTTAATTGACTCAGTGTTGGACTTAGTTCCTCCTATCCTGATCTTGTGATATTTCGGGTGTTGTTTGTTCTGGACATACATAAGTAATTGAAGTAGCATGGAAATTTGAAAACGCTTTTACATTCTGTTATTGAAATAGAAGGCTTTTGTTTTGAGAAAAGAGACAAGTTTTATAAAATTCTGCTTCTCGCTGTTAATCTAGTTATGTAGCTAATCCCCTCCTTTTCCAATTGTTTATCTGCCATTATGTGGAGGCTTGTTGCTTCCATGTTCATCTGCTTCAGTTGGTGTACCCAGCCCAGGAGCATCAGCTAAAATATGTCCTGTGCTTAACATGCCCCCACCACCCCCCCCCTGCCGCCGAGGAGGTACACTTGTCAAGTGTTTGAGTGCTTTCCACTCTCCCCACCCGACACTCTCTTCTAGCAGTCAACGGAATCACAGGGTGCAGTAAAATGCATGCATTCTGTAGTAGCTAAACTATCCCTGGAAATTCAGATTTGTGAGGTGAGGTGGTTAATAGCTTTAGGATTGCAAAGAACAAGTTTAGGAATGAGACGTATTTCTTTACGCAAAGCATAATCAAGCGCTGGGAAAGATTGCTATGAAAGGTGGTTGAGGCCATTATTAATGTAAGAATCAGCTATATATAGTAATGAGAAGCTAGTACAGTTTGGTAGGATGAGATCAAATGGGGGGAAAGGGTTTTCTTTCTCCAGGCTGATCTTAGATAAGGGTAATAATAATACAGGTAAGGGTTTCATCAATGGGTGGATTTAAAACAGATATTCCACAGTAGCAAATTCATAACTTGTACAATTTCATTCAATACAGTGAATGTATTCTCAGAGGAATTGAAGGAATGGCTTGTTATGGCACAGCGGATGGTAAATGCTGAGCTGCTCAAATCCCAGAGGGAAACTTGAAACAGCTACCTCAACTGTTTTTGCAATTTGTATTTTTATTTCGAGATGTGTGTCTTGAATTCAGTAGTAATAAGTCTACCGAGTCTTGAGGTTTTTTTACAAAACTAAATTAAACATTTATTAATGTAAGAAATGATTTTAAGCACATAAGTAGGTTTACAAATTACTGCAATGATAACTCCTAAATCCCCTAATTAATCTAGTTCCCAGTTACACCTCTGTTAAGGCAACTGTAAAACAACATAGATTTCAAGAGACCCAGGCAAAGCACACAATACCCTGATCAGTGATATTTAAAATAAATTCTCTTAGCTTTGGTTCTTATAAGCAGCTTGGTGCATAGCAGATGGAGGCTTTTCAGACTTGTTGGATCTTAGAATTCCTTCTTCCTTACACATTACCTCATCTCCTTTATACATGTTTCTCCCTTTTTATTGTAAATCCCATTGTTCCACAATGTCTTAGTAACTTTACTTTTCCCATAATATAAATCTTTCATAGCACTCATATTATCAGTAATCTTTGGGAAAAATAAACACATTGTTTGGCTTAGCCTCTTATGGCTAGGTATAACACCTTACCATCTCTTTGAAATTCATTTCACTGGTTTATCTAAAAATGCAAATGTTTTTCACACCTCGCATTCTAAAACTTCAGCCATGTTTATATATTTAGCATTTCAAACCTAGTTTCTCTTCTGATACATCAAAGCACCCAGACTAGCTGTCTGCAATTCAATTAAAACTCACCCACACACAGACCTATACATAGAAACTAATCCAAACCCCACTATTAACCTACCTTTACAATAAATCTCAATAATATTATGAAAATTATTATATTTTCATGACAGGATGGTATAAAGGTAGGAGGGAGAGTCATCAACAACATCCTCTGTGCCGATGACACTGGACTCATAGCAACAAGTGAAGAAGACTTGCAAGAATTAATCAATACCGTCGTAAAGGAAAGTGGTCGATAGGAGCTTGCTCTCAACTACAAGAAAATGTACACCATGGCAAGGACAAAGGAAAAGGACATTTTGGTGTACAATATCACAGTGAAGAGAAGCAAGTTAGAACATGTCAATCCATTCAACTACCTGGGAGGCATCCAATATCAAAAGCATTACTGAAATCCGAAAAGGGATTGGTCAAGCCAAAAAGTTTTAACAAAATTAAGCAACATCCTAAGATCAGCTTGAGTCTTGAAACGAGGATCCATATACTAAAATGTTATGCCTGGTCAGTAATGAATTATGGATGTGAGGCTTGGAGCATTGGGAAAAAGCAAGAAAAAAAATCAACAGCTTCAAAATGTGGTGCTTAAGGAGGATCCTAAGGATAAGCTGGGCGGAGAAAAGAACTAACAAAGTACTGAATGAGGGCGGAAGAACAAGAGAACTCTTAAATAATATCAAAAGAAGACAAATGAAGCTCTTCGGACATGTTATCCATGCAGAAGAGTTGGAGTAGCCAATCACCACAGGAAGGATTAATGGAAGAAGAGCAAGAGGCTGACAGCGAAGGAAGCAGTTAGACAACATTAAAGACTGGCTTAACCAGAACTCCAACAACAAGGTCATCCACATTTGCTATAATCGGAAAGTTTAGAAGACCATGGTTGCCTATGCCACTTGCCATGACGTTGATGACAATTCCATAACCACTGTTTTCCTTTGGAAAAAGAAACACCTGTAAAAATAATGGGCTGAATTTTACAAGGAGTGTCAGGATCCCAATGTTGGGGTAAAAAGCAGGTCCTGAGCCTGCACTTGCCGACAGCAAGACCTGCTCTGCAATTTTATCATAGATGACCACCTACTTGGCCTGTGGGCCTGCTGTCCAATTAAGGGTGATGGTTGGCTTCCTGATGCTGCCAGCCCAATCTCCGGGCTGGCACCTCTGAAACCTCAGCAGCACCACTGGGCGAGGTGGACTCTGCTGAGGAATGTAGGAGACTTGGAGCCTCGGGGGATAAGTTTAAAATAAGGTGTGAATTCATGGAACCAAGAGTGGGAAGGCAAACCTCTCCAGGGAGGCCGGTGCAGCTGCGGGTGGTGCCTCCCCCTTCCAATCCCCTCACCACCCTGACTGCAGCAGGGAGGCTGTGCCTCCATTTATCTGGCTGCTCCCCCATGTGGTGGCAGGTTGCCCCTCCATTGGAAAAATGCAATGTAAATGTTTGGGGGTGATGGTGGTATATTGTAATGTCACTGGACTAGTAACCCAGGCTAATCCTCTGGGGGGCACCAGCTCCAATCCCACCATGGTAGCTGGAGGAATTTAAATTCAATTAATAAAACCTGGAATTGAATGCTAGTCTCAGTAATGGTGACCATGAAACGATCATCGATTGTTGTAAAAAAAACCCATCTGGTTCACTAATGTCATTTGGAGAAGGAAATCTGCCGTCCTTACCTGGTCTGGCCTACACGTGACTCCAGACCCACAGCAATGTGGTTGACTCTTAACTGCCCTCTGAAATGGCCTATGGTTTAAGGGAAATTAGGGATGGGCAACAAATGCTGGCCTTGCCAGTGACGCCCACATCCCATGAAAGAACAAAAAAAAGGCCCCTAATTATGTAAATCGGCTGCTTGCCTTCTTGGGGCAGACAACCCCTCCAAATCCGGCCCCACTGTCGGCGAAATGCCCCGACGGTGGGAGTTGATCCAACACGGCTCCCCTTGAATTTACCAGCCCCAGCGCCTCCCACCCTGCCTCCCAGGGGACTAGTCAAGTCCGGGCCAATGCATCTGATATTTCATGATATCTGCAATGGTTGGTAGTTTCAAATAAGGGGTTTAAAAAAATGTATACGTGCATCCTTTCTACAGTAATACAAAGGTGAGTACACCACTGCTGCTATCGATGTACACTGCTCTACTGAAGTGGTGAATGAGTAAACACGGAAACAAGTTGAAACAGCCCACACGCTGCAAATTGGACACTTCTTTTGAAAGAGCTTCGTTGAGGTTCTCTTTCTTCATTCTTGAAGAGGAGGAGGTAACGGATGAAAAGATAGCAAGTGAAGATTATTGTAATTACTGGTTACCTCCTTTTACAGATGAAACAGTGTTGGTTTTACGGTTTCCTAGATCATCAAACTGCTGTGTTTGACTAAATGCCAGTGGAACTAAACATGGCCCAAGCTGAGACAAAAGCTCTACTTGATTCCTAGTTACACAGTGGTCACCTTCCATTATCTCTGTTCCCTCTCCACATGAAGGCTGAAGATTTTTTGCTGTGTTGTACCCAAATTCTACATCATTCTGTATGCAGGTCTGTTATTATTTCCCCCCTTTTAAATACTTATTTTATCTCGTTCTGTGCTTATGGTGCTTAATCTCTCATTTTAAATCTCCCCTATCAAAGGGATTAGCTACCAAGAGTTTTGGATTTGTCAGCTCCACTTACTCATTAGTGCTGTACACAACCTCCCCCCCGACCCCGCTAGAAATGTCCCATGAGGAAGATAGTGGCCATCTGGACTATATAAGCATGCACAATGGTGTTCTTGTGAGTGTAGAGACAAAAGGATTGCTGATCAGCAGTTCTAGAGAACTGCAGGTGGTTGTCAGTTTCAGTGCAAAGTAATAGGGTACCAAGAGGGAGGCAATGAGACTTGGGTCATTTGTGGTTGCTTTGATGGTTTTAGAGTTGAATATTGACATCTAGTTCTTGAAGTCACGAAAAAAAAATATAAAAAGAAGAGGTCTTTTTAACAGTTTGAGTGCTGAAATGCAACCTAGTACATTCTGTGGACCAGGTGGCCAGGCATTGCTCGTGGTATTCCAATTCACCACAACCCTGAATTTCTTCGCCTCCAGCTTCCCCCCCAGGGTCTGCTCATGACCTCTGCAGGATTTCACAATTTGCTGCTACGAGTGCGTCTCCCAGGTGACCGAGCCATGTTGGCCAAAACCATTGCTATGCCCACTTGGAGACTGATGAGGCCAGTTAGAATGAGAGGGCTCTCATATTTGCTGCAGTATCTGGATTCCCATCGGTACAAGGATACAGATTCTGCACACATGTGGCAGGCGATGTGCCCTCCATCATCCCGGAGTATTTATCAATCAAAAGAGATTCCACGCCATTAATGTTCAGCTGGTGTGTGACCATCAGAAGGTTATCATGAATATCTGTGCTAGGCATCCTGGAAGCAGCCATGATTTCTTTACTCATGACAGCAACATCTCCCGCAGACACTGTTTTCTGTTTGTCCAATCAAAGTGAACGATGGCTCCTTGGAGACAAGTGCTATCCTCTAAGGGTGTGGATGATGGCACCTGTGAGGAACCCTATCATTGCAGGGGAAAGGTACAACTGGAGCCACGTGATCACAAGGGTGATCACTGAGCAAGCCGTTGGGTTGCTGAAGATGCAATTCAGGTGCCCTGGACAAATTTAAGGTGCTTTTCAGTACGCGCCAGCAAACTGTTGGGAATAGTGGTCTGCTGCACCTTGCAAGACATTGCACTGCAGAGCAGACTGGGGCTGGAGGAGGAGGAAGGAGCTGACTACTCTGTATTTTTGGATGAGAGGGAGGAGGAACCTGATGTGGCCAGGGTCACTGCAGTCACTTATCTAGCTGCCAGAGATGTCTGTGACAAGCTCATAAAGGCACACTTTAGATAACCTGAGTATGTGGAACCATATGGAGGTGCAGTGCCAAAGCCACTGCCTCCCCCACTTCCCCAACACAAATCGTTCACACAGTCAAAATTTCTTCGATCTCATTCACAGTCTTTGTTTGTGTTCCATTCTGGCCATACTATTCTCCACAAGGCTAATGTCTGTTTGAAATTCGGGAAGCAGCAATGCACATGCCAGGACAATAGAGGCTATATATAAAGGGCTTGATTTATTGAAATGTTCATATAGATAACAATATTACATTGTTAAAAACACCCATGTGAAACCCCATTTGCATCCAGGAAATTTTCCTGTTCTGCTTTCTATTACTCCTGTGTGGCACTACCCCTGTGGCTTCAGCAGAGCTGGAGTCAGGCTGCAGGTTACCCTGCTCAGCTGAGATGCCCATGGAGGACATTCTCTGGTTTTTGGAGCCCGTGAGGGCTCCGTCAGAGACTGTCCCACCTGCACCTCTGCAGCAGTAGACTCATGGTCTTCATGGAAGGAGGCAGAATGTGAGGCTCTGTCTGAAAGTTGGGTGTGAGGGAGAAGTGGGAGCACCTTGAGGAGAGTCCCTACTTTCACGTGCCCTTTCTTCATCTTCCGTCTCATGGCCCACCTGCACTTCCCTGTGAGCCAGGTGATGAAAAGCACTTTGCTTCACTTCAGTGAGGGATTAAATAGCCAAGGCTTTCCTTCATCTTACTTAAAGTGGCAGACAGAGTGTACAGGCCATCGAGGGGCAGCATTCACTCAGTTAGCTGCCCCACCCGGTTCTCCATACAGGTGGTCAACTCTTTTTCCATGGGAGGGGACATCAGCACAAAGGCCTGAGACATCATGGCACCCGTGGTAGAAATTGACTCCTCCAGTCTCTCTCCACACATTTCCCATTGCTGTTCCAGCAGTGTCCTCTGCATGGATGACCCTGAGGCTTAGCATCTATGTCCAGCTCAGCAGAGTTTGGTGTCTTGCAATTTCTGGGGACTGCCCTGCTGTCCCTGTCTCCAGCAGCTGCTCCTGCTAACATATGATGTGTGCCTCACTATGTGACAACCCAATTATGTTTACTGAAGTCCCCACTGACGAATGTGTATCTGCACTACTGGAGGGCGCACATGAGCCCTGGGACACTGCTTCTTCAGAGTTTGTGCCCTTCTCTGAGGATTCTTCAACCTCTTCCCGCTCCAGCTCATCTGCGTCATCTTTGAAGGACCTGTGCACGAATTAGAACTGACATGAGGAAAAGGTTCAAAGTCATCATTGTGCAGCTGTTCATATTTCAGGGGTGACCACAATTTAATGAGTGATTGTTATGGGCCAAGTGACAGTGATAGTGTGATATCTAATTCTGTCACTAGATGTGTGAGAGAACCTCATCTCTCCATCACCAATGCCCACCTATGCCACCCTACCGATTTCCAAGGCCATCTCCTCCCCACAATCACCCTGTTGGTTTTCTGCATTTCCTTGGAGTTGTGTGCTCTCTTTTCTTGCAAGGGGAGAAAGTAGAGAATGGTGTGTGAGAAACGGAATGCCTAGAGAGGATGGAAGGGCAACATTTGTGAAGGGTGACGGTGAGGAATTGGTGTGAAATGGCGCTAAATTGATGGTGAGTATGAGTGTTGGCTGCTCAGGTGGGGATATGAGGAGATGCCTTGAGAGAGGAATGAGTGGAGCTGCAAGGTGTGTTTGCTGTGAGGAGAATGCTGGGGAAGTCAGTGTGTGGGGTGGCACCTGAAAATGGGACACCACCCACCCTTCCTGCCCTTACGAGGTCACTGAACCTCTTGGAACGCTGAATCCAGGTTTGAGGGACCACACTCCTGCTTACTGCTTGTGTGACTTCCAGCCAGGCCTGCTTGTTATGCAAGGCTGGCCCCTTCCTCCTGTTCATGGAAAATAGCTCTTCTTTGCAGGACCTCGCGCCCTTCAACATCACCCCCACGGCAGAGTCAGAGAACTAGGAGGTGGGGAGAATGTGATGGGCAGCTTTTCCAAGTCTCACTTCCATGTTTTCCCTTCCTGAAGCCTATGTGACTCGTGTGGGAGGACTTTCCCCCCCGTCATGGGGGTTGGGCGGGAGTGGGTGGGGGTGGGCGCAGACCTGATCGGCGCCCCCGGTCGGGTCCACGCCGCCATTTTACGTGGACGGGCCAATTAAGGCCCGCCCAGCGTGACATGTGCCCGGAAGCGCTGAGCGCTCCCTGTGCAGGCAGGGGGGGGTACCCTGAGTCGTGGAATAGAGTGCAGAAATCTCCTCGAGGCACAGAGCTGCCTCAGGGAGATTAGCTTAAGTTCCCAAAATTTTAATAAAGAAAAGAAAAAAATTTTAAGGCATGTCCCCTCGTGTGGCACTGTCGCATGAGCTGGGACAGGTCAATGAATTTTTATAAAAACTTTTATTCAATTTATGAACACTTCATGAAACCTCATCCCGCCTGTGGATGAGGTTCCGTGAAAAATGCGAAGGCCGCCTGGGCTCTTCGCCTGCCCGCCAGCCTTAAGGTTGAATGGGCAGCTCAGTCTATTAGTTTAATTGGTACTTAAATGGCCTTAATAGGCCTTTGACAGTTCGGCAGGCACGCAGCCAAGTTGGCTACATGACCGCCAAACTGAAAATCTAAATGATGGGTGGCAACGTCAGGACGCCCACCCGACGTCACTGCGCGTCATCTTACACCTCGGCGAGCGGGCCCCACCCCCCCGCTCGCTGAGCCGAAGATTCAGGCCATGAAGAGTTTAGCCATTCTGGCCCCTGCCAGGGGCACTTTAAGTTGAAAGGTCTGCTTTGACAGATACGGATCATCATCATCATTCCAGCTCTGTGAATGGCGGGGGGGGGAACCCGGAGGCTGGAGGCTGCTGCTGTAGCTGAGTTAAACAGCCAATGCTAAGCCCACAATTAGATTCTCAACCTGCTGCAGCCACCCTCTCTGCAAGCAGTCCATTTCATTAACATCTAGCCCTGAGTGTGTCTGTAGTTTCTAAATCCATAAAGTTAAGGACAAATAAGTATGGAATGAGAAAGGACCATTGACCTTATTCCTCAGATCATGTACAATCTGGCTTACTGTGGACTCCTGTCTACCCACTTACCCACCGATGGGAAGTTTGATGTAAACATCTCCCTTGTCCAACAGCAATGGATCAGAACTCCAAACATCTATCTACATGTCTCTATGGTTCCATCCTGCTCAATTCCTCCACAAAAAAAAATTCTCCTCTCCCCTCCTCGCCATAAAAAATATATTATGTTTATCTGAATGTCTCACTTCCTGTTTGGAGAGTGCCACCCCCTGCCCTAGCACATCTTCTACAAAGACAGGAGAGGGATATGTTTTGTCTCGTGTTCACGGTCTAGATGGGCTTTCTTTAGGGTTTGCCTGTTACCCCAAGAACGCTACTGTAGACTTTTATTCGTAAAAGCTATTCTTGTTTATTTGCAGATCTATTTACATCTCAGTACTCTAAACAAGGTTGTATTCTGCTTCCCACCAGATCTCAGCCTTACTGATGTAACTGCGATGCAATGTCACATGACTATCAGGTGATCCTGATGTTAACCTTTTACTCTACATCTCCCCCCAAGTCTTTATCCCAACTATATATATCCTCCTACATCTCCCTGCAAAGTCTCAGACTTCACAGTGTTAGTCTCTGTAGTGCTTTGACCAATCTCCCTGATCTGGTCCTGATTTCACTGAGGTTGAGGATGAACTGCACTCTTTCGTAGTTTGATAGTCTTCCACCTGGGTGGTTGTAGGGTTTCTGGTCCTTGTCTCCATCCCTATCTAAATAGTATATCCAAAATTCCATTGGTTTCCTTCCCAATAATTAAGGCTCTTCTGATGTTTCCCTGGTCCATCTCAATTCTATAAGATCTTGGCTGTGGAGCTCTTTCTATTACAATGCCTTCTTTCTGTTGATCTCATATCCACACTCTATCCCGGGCTATAGCACTTTCTCCTGCTCTGTGCCTGAAGTTGAAATTGAGATCGACTGTCTTAGTTGTTCCCCACACTTCCTAACTTTCTCACGATCGTCTAAGATAATGTTAGGTTGTAATGTTTGTTGCAGAGCTGGAAGTTATATTCGCAGCCGTCTTCGCATCAACAGTTCTGATAGCGAGAACCCATATTAGGGTGGTGACGTTCTGTAATTAAAAGGGCTAAGTTAATATCTTTGTTCTTTTTCATCATTTTTTTGATTGTTCGAGCTCTTCTTTCTGCTTCTCCATTCGACTGAGGATAACCTGACGAACTAGTCACATGCATGAAACCATATTCCTGCACAATGTTATGGTCATTAACAAACCGAGGACCATTGTCTGACCCCACAACATCCGGGATGCTGTGTGTTGTGAAGATTCTTCTTAGTGATGTAATGACTGCCTCTACCATGGTGATATGCAGACCAGTCATTTCAAACCATCTGAAGTAGTAGTCAATGATGATGAAAACTTTGCCTTTAAACTCAAATAAATCCATTCCCAGGTTCTCCCGTGGTCTTGTAGAAAAGTTAGATGGTGCCAGTGGGTTCACTCTGCTGCTGGCTGTTCATTGTACATGTAAGGCAATTCGTGATTAACTCTTGAATGGAGTGACTGATGCCTGGTTACCGAACTGACTGCTGGGCTCTTGTTTGGCATTTCCCTATTCCCAAGTGACCTTGATGGATTTTCTGGAGAATGTTGAGTCGAAGTGTTTTAGGGACGGCTAGTCTGTCCTTAAATACTAAGAAATCAATGTTTGAGAGGTTTTTTGCTCGAAGAATTGGGTTGTTAGGAGTATAATCTGGCTATCTGTTCTGGCAATTTTGATGCACTTGTCATCCAGCTGTTGTGCTTGCTTAATTTCTTGTAATCTCTTCTGTAAACACTGGTAAGTGTTTAATAATGAGCAACATATATGCTTCCACTTCCTTAAGAAAATTAAAATCTTCCAGTTTGACTCCTTCCACTGGTATTCTTGATAATGCACCCACTGTCATCTGGTACTTCCCTTGAATGTACTCAGCAACTGAATCATATCTCATAAGTCTCAGTCTAAAACGCTGAATTCTAGGTGGCATTTTTGCACTCTCCTTTATGTTAAGGAGAGTAACCAAAGGTTTGTGATCACCTTCAATTTTAATCCTTAAAACCTTTGAACCTAATCAGAACTTCTTGCACATTCATGTGGCTGCTAATGCCTATCTCCCAATGGCTGCATACATCTTCTGTGTCCAAGACAGATCTTGAGGCATAATAAATTGGTGTTCTTTGTCCATCATTTTGTGCCTGAAACAGCACTGTGCGCAAACCTGAAGATGATGCACCTGCTGCTACAATTGTTGGCAACTCTGGATCGCAGTGCACTAGAATTTCTGGCAAAATTAGGAGATTTTTGATCTTATCAAAAGCATTTTGCTGGTCCATGTTCCAGCACCATTGTTGATCTTGTCTCAATAGCTGTCGTAATGGCTTGTTGATTCCTGCCAAGTTTGGTAGGAACTTGCTTACTTGATTTACCATGCCAAGGAATCTTTGTAATTCTGTGATGTTTTTAGGCTGTGGGAACTACCTAATCACCTTGGCTTTCTGCGGGTCAGCCATAATTCGCAAAGCTTGTGCAATATGGCCTAAAAGTTTTATCATAGGCTTTACAAATTCGCATTTGTTGTTTAATGTCAAACCTGCTTCTTGTAGGACTTTGAGGACTGCTCTCACTCAACGGTCATGTTCTTCCCTTGATGAACCGTGTTGAGAACGTCATCGATATAACATATTACTCCTTCTGTGCCTTGCAGGGTCTGAGACATTGTTCTTTGGGATATCTCAGGTGTAGAAACAATTCTGAAAGGTAACCTGCTAAAACAGTAATGACCAAATGGGGTGATAAAAGTAATTAACAATCTGGGTTCTTTGTCCAGAGGCAACTGCCAAAAGTCACTGTTTGCAGTTAATTTTGTGAAGAGGGTGTGTTTTGCTAATTTGGCGAAACTTTCATCCACTGATGCCATCGGGTATATCTCGCGCTCTACTGACTTGTTTAATTGAGTCGATTCTAATTGAACCATTCGGCTTTGGTGCTGTGACCATTCCAGCACACCACTTCGTTGGTATGGTTACTCGAGAGATGACATCTTGTTGTAACATGTGTTCAATCTCGCTCTTAACTTTGTCTCAGAGTAGGTGAGGGACCTTCCTCGCTATGAAGAGACAGTTAGGCTTAGCATCTGCCCTTAGGATTATGTGATATTCTGCTTTCAGCTTTCCGGAGCTTGAAAATAGGGACGGAAATTCATTCCTTATACCTCACTAGACTTCTCATCAATTTCATCAGCCTTGTAAACCAGCCTCAGCTGCAAACATGCTTTTCTGCTCAGTAATGATGTCTCCAGGTTCAACAGTTGACAGAAACCACCGGCTGCCACCTGTCTTATGTTAGAGGTCTAGATGCAATTCCTTTAGGGTTTCCCAGTTACTCTAAGAATGCAGCCATAGACTGTTATTTGTAAAAACCATTGTTTATTTACAGGTCTCTATCCATTTTAGTACTCTACACGAGGTTGTACATCTGCTTCTCACCAGATCTCAGTTTCTTAGTCATGTGACATTGCATCATAGTTGCATCAGTATCAAGTGCCCCTGATGTTAACCCTTTACAGGATAGGTGTTAAATTCCACATCTTTGAACTCATTGAATTAGAAAGGCACTGTCACACAAAACAAAGACTTCAATGGTTGGACATACGGCATGACAAAGAAATCTGGTTACCTGGGAGGTTAACATTGAACCTCAGCTCCTCACAATTTAACCAAGTTCTAGAAAATATGGGGGTGTGTGTGTGTGTACACACGTATGGTTTAGTAGATGGATCCTGCCTTACCACTGCACTGCACTGCAGAACTATTTCATAGGAACATAGGAACATGAGTAGGCCATTCAGCCCTTCGAGCCTGCTCCACCATTCAGAACGATCATGGGTGATCATCCACTTCAACGCCTTTTTCCCCACACTATCCCCATATCTCTATGTCATTGGTATTTAGAAATCTGTCAATCTCTGCTTTAAACAGACTCAATGACTGAGCTTCCGCAGCCCTCTGGGATAGAGAATTCCAAAGATTCACAAACCTGCGAGTTAAAAAAAATTCTCATCTTGGTCCTAAGTGGCTTCCCCCTTATTTTGATTTTTTTCCCCCTGGTTCTAGACTCCCCAACCAGTGGAAATATCTTATCTGCACCAACCTGTCTATATCTTTAAGTATTTTGTAGGTTTCAGTGAGATCACCTCTCATTCTTTGAAACTCTAGAGAATGCAGGCCCAATTTTCCCAAGCTCTCTTCATAGTCTTGCCAAACCAGGAAAAGTCTGGTGAACCTTCGTTGTACTCCCTCTATGGCAGTAATACCCTTCCTAAGATAAGGGGACCAAAACTGCACACAGTATTCCAGGTGTGATCTAACCAAGGTTCTATACAATTGAAGAAAGACTTCACTATACCTGTACTCCAACCCTCTTGTGATAAAGGCCAACATACCATTAGCCTTCCTAATTCCTTGCTGCACCTGCATGTTAGCTTTCAGTGACTTATTGACAAGGACACTCAGGTCCCTTTGTACATCTACACTTTCTAATCTCTTATCATTTGAGAAATGCTCTGCACATCTGTTCCTCCTACCAAAGTGGATAACCTCACATGTTTCCACATTATATTCTACCTGCCATGTTCTTGCCACTCACTAAATCTGTCCAAATCCTTTTGAAGCCACTTTGCATCTACCTCACAACACACATTCCCACCCAGCTTTGTGACATCTGCAAACTTGGAAATGTTACATTTGGTCCCTTCATCCAGATCATTGATATATATTGTGAACAGCTGGGGCACAAGTACTGATCCTTGCGGTACCCCACTAGTCACAGCCTGCCAACACGAGAATGATCCGTTTATTCCGACTTGGTTTTCTGCCTGTTAACCAATCCTTAATCCGTGCCAGTATATCACCTTCTATCCCTTGTTTTTTAATTTTGCTGACCAACCTCCTGTGGGGGACTTTATCAAAAGCCTTCTGAAAATCCAAATATACGATGTCCACTGACTTCCATTTATCATTTCTGTTAGTAATATCCTCAAAATACTCCAATAAATTTCGACAAACATGATTTCCCATTCATAAATTCATGTTGACTATGTCCAATCAGATCATTATTATCCAAGTGTCCATTTATCGCATCCTTTAGAATAGATTTGAGGATTTTCCCTACTACTGAAGGCTGTAGAAGGACTGTAGTTCCCCATTTTCTCTCCCTCTCCCTTCTCAAATAAAGGGACGACATTTGCTACCTTCGAATCTGCAGGAACCAACCCAGCATCTGTAGAATTTTGGAAGATGATCACCAATGCATCCACTATCTCCATAGCTACTTCTGTCAACACTCTGGGATGTAGGATGTCAGGTGGCAGGGATTTATCAGCCTTCAGTCCCATTAATTTCTCTAATACAACCTTCTTACTAATACTAATTTCTTTCAATTCCTCATTCTCCCTAGTCCCTTGGATCTGGAATTCTGGGAGATTTCTTGTATCTTCCTCAGCGAAGACAGGCACAAAGTAATCACTTAACTTCTCTGCCATTTCTCTATTCCCCATTATAAATTTTCCTGGCTCTGCCTGCAATGGACCCATATTTGTCTTTGTCATACGTTTCCTTTTTCCGTATCTCTGGAAGCTTTTACAGTCCGTTTTAATGTTTTTTGCTAGTTTACATTCATATTCTATTCTCACGTTCAGTTTCTTGGTCCTCCTTTGCTGTATTCTAAAATCCCCCCATTCCTCAGGTTTACTATTATTTCTGGAAACTTTCTAGGCCTTTCCTTTTAATCCTATACAATCCTTAACTTCCTTTGTTTGCCATGGTTGACTGATTTTTTGGGGGGGTTTTGTGCCTTGAAGGAATGTATAGTTGCTGTAAAGAATAATAATTCTTTGAAGACTATCCATTGCCTATGTACTGTCATACCTTTTAATGCATTTTCCCAATCTGCCTTAGCCAATTTGCCCCCATATCTTCATAATTTCCTTTGTTCAAATTTAACACCCTGGCTTCAGGTTGAACTACCTCACTTTCAAACAATGTAAAATTTCATCATATTATGGTCACTCATCCCTAAAGCTTCTTTTAAAACAAGATTATTAATTAGCCCTTTCTCATTTCATAATACTAGATCTAAAATAGCCTGCCCTCTAGACAGTTTCTCAACATACTGCTCTAGAAAACCATTCCTAACACACTCCAGAAACTTGCCTTCCACAGCATTAGAGCTCATTAGATTTACCCAGTCTATATGCAGATTGAAGTTACCTATAATGACTGTGTTATCCATGCTACATGCTTCTCTAATCTCCTGATTAATATTATGCCCCACATTACCACTATTGTTTGGTGGTCTCTAACAGCTCCTACCAATGTTTGCTGCCCCTTGCTGTTTCTTAGCACCACCCAGACAGATTCCACATTTTGTTCTTCTGGTCTGAGATCCTCCCTTACTAATGTACTGACCCCATCCCTTATTATCAGCGCAATACCAACTCCTTTTCTTTTTTGCCTGTCCTTCCTAAATGTCGAATATCCTTGGATATTCAGTTCCTAGTCTTGGTCACCCTGTAGCCACCTTTCCATAATGGCAATTAGATTGTACCCATTTACCTCTATTTGTGCCTTTAAATCACCTACCTTGTTGCAAATGCTGAGTGCATTCAGGTTGAGCACCCTTAACTTTATCTTTTTGACTTTATTCCGCATTCCAAAGCCTAGTTGATGCTCACCTTTGTTTCGCCTGCCTTCTAATGTCGCTTGCTACTTTTCTACTTCCCATTACCAGCTTTACTTCCTTCCAATTTGAGCTACCCCTCAGGTTCCCACCCCACCCCCGACAAGCTAGTTTAAACCCTCCGCACCAACACTAGCAAATCTCCCTGTGAGAATATTTGTGAAGATACTAGTACCGGTAGTGTTAAGGTGTAACCCGTCCATCTTGTATAGGTCCCACCTGTCCCGCAGAACAGGTCCCTTTGCCTCAGAAATCTGATGCCTGCCCTCCTACACCAATTCTCCAGCCACGTGTTCAATGATCAATCCTCCTATTCCTATGCTCACTAGCACCTGGCAATGGGAGTAATCGTGAGATTAATACTTTTTAATTTCCTTCCTAACTCCCCAAAATCTGCTTTCAGGACCTCATCCCTCTTCTTACCTATGTCATTGGTGCCAATGTGGACCACGACCTCTGGCTGTTCACTCTCCCCAGAAGGATGTCCTGTAGCCGCTCCATCACGTCCTTGATCCTAGCACCAGGGAGGTAATACACCATCCTGGAGTCACGTTTTTGCTGCAGAAACATCTACCTGATCCCCTAACTATCGAATCTCCTATCAGTATTGCTCTCCCACTCTTCTTCCTCCCTTCCTGTTCAGCTGAGCCTCCTGTGGTGTCATGGACTTTGCTCTGGCTGCATTCCCCTGAGGAGCCATCACCCTCACCAGTATCCAAAATGGAAAACTGATTAGCAAGCAAGGTAGACTAGGGGACTACTGCAGTTTAAGCTAGCTACCTAATTGACTAGCTGCATCTGCTATCAGAGAGCTTGTATACCCATTTCAAGGCTGGAATAAACCTTAACCTCCCTTAATTTAAGGAGTAGTTTTTAGCTAATTGCTAAATCAAAGAAAAATGTAGACGTTAGATAGAAACTAACCCTTAAAGCTCCCTCACTCAGCAGACTCATCAGCTCTCAGTGCAGACATGAGACATGTTTTCTTAAAATCAATATGCATTTGAACGAAAGACTTGCATTATGCTCCATTCACAAACTCAGGATGTCTCAATGCGCTTTACAGCCAATGAAGTACTTTTGAAGTGTTGTCAATGTTGTAATGTAGGAACTTGTAATGCTAGAAAGAAATATATGCTTCTATTGTGTGGTTTTAAATAAAAGGCTATCATGCACTGACTTCTGACTGTGGTCTCTTCTGATGGATAGCATCAATACTAGTTTCACAAAGAAAATTGCTGCAGGAGCTTGTTTGTCAACCACGCACACCAACTCTTTACTCAGTGCGTGGGCCATGTACACATCATACTGATAGACTTTAGTCGGCTTTTTATTAGAGTCTAAAATAGAGCTTGTTTTTTATGATTGCATTTTTGTACTTCACACTCAAACAGGACTTTTAATGAGTCAGAATGCTCGAGTGAGCCGTGGTGAGCACTACCAACCCAAGAGATTTGTCTGCCTCCAGGGTGATGTCTAAATTATTAGGGCACCCTCAACAGATGAGTGAAGTCCTGTTAAATATACAGTGACCATCCTTCTGAAAAGATGCTGCCATTTCCTGTTGCCTTTTTTTTAAGTTAGACCAACAGTTGCACGAACGTGTGTGTGTGTGTGTGTGTGTGTGTGTGAGAGAGAGATCTACTGTAAATTACAGCGTGTAGATCAACCCGATGTATAAGACGACCCAACCTTTTCGGCCCCGAAAATTACGCTTTTGCATATACTCGGAGTACATATCAATTTCCCCCTTTTCAGCTACGGCATGATACACTCAGCAGTCAGTCTCATTTTTCACCCCACCAATGGATGTTTTTACTTACCAGTAGCTTATTACTGGGCGCAATGGATCAAGCAGGCAATACAGGCTGTGTTGCAAAGATGCGTGGGAGCTCAAGACACCGCCACACAGAGCAGTTCCTGCGTAGTGAATGGCAAAGGTGACGACCACCCACACCCACCTTGGCAGTGTTCACTTTTGTATTCGCCATGTAAGTCGACCCCCATTTTTGGCGGGATTTTTCGAGGCTTCAAAAGTGGACTTATAAGCCAACATCTACGGCAGCTGAATTTTTTGGAAGATGCTGACAAAAATAACATTTCTGTATGTTAAATGCCATGTTAGATTCATGCAGCCACATTTATTGGAACAGTTAAGGACAGTCACTTATGCTCTTGTAGGCATACCTCACTTATGATTGAGATATTGAGACAGTAATCTGAATGACTGAAACAGAATATCCACCCACGAAATTTGCCTTCCAATTGCATGAATCAAACTGAGATTCTGCCTTCTGGGTTTTAAGTGTACTGATCAGTTTTGACGTTGTAAAACCTAAGACTTATGCGGATGACTACTTCTCTTCCCATTAACTTGTCCATCCAAAATAATGGGCTGAATTTTACGTGCCCCTGGTGGGCGTGTTTCCTGCTGGAGGGGGCACATAAAATGGGGTGGGCGCCCATCCCATCTCCTTTCCACCCACCCTGGAGGTCATCCAAATAATATGGGGGGGGCAGGCAGGCGCTGAAATCGGCAGCTCGTCAGCCATATTAACATGAGCAATTAAGGGTCAATTAGGCTTCTTATAAAGCCTGTTGGCTCTAATAATATGCTGCCCATGCCATAATACATTTGACGGGGGCAGCAGAGCGGAAGCGGGAAGTCTGATTTTTAACCTCAAATGATTAAAGGGGGGGAAAAGAAATGGGGGTAACTCCTTGGGGGCTGCCCTTTATTGTTCGTGGGGCAGCCCCCCCTTAGACTAGACTGGACTAGCCATATAAATATTGTGGCTGCAAGTGCAGGTCAGAGGCTAGAAATCCTGCGACGAGTAACTCACCTCCTGATTCCCCAAAGCTTGTCCACCATCTACAAGGCACAAGTCAGGAGTGTGATGGAATATTCCCCACTTGCCTGGATGAGTGCAGCTCCCACAACACTCAAGAAGCTCAACACCATCCAGAACAAAGCAGCCCACTTGATTGGCAACACATCCACAAACCTTCGCTCCCTCCACCACCGACGCACAGTAGCAGCAGTGTGTACCATCTACAAGATGCACTGCAGGAATTCACCAAGGCTCCTTAGACAGCACCTTCCAAACCCATGACCACTACCATCTATAAGGACAAGGGCAGCAGATAGATGGGAACATCACCAGCTGGAAGTTCCCCTCCAAGTCACTCACCATCCCGACTTGGAAATACATCGCCATCACTTCACTGTTGCTGGGTCAAAATCCTGGAACTCCCTCCTTAACAGCACTGTGGGCATACCTACACCACATGGACTGCAGCAGTTCAAGAAGGCAGCTCACCACCACCTTCTCAAGGGCAATTAGGAATGGGCAATAAATGCTGGCCCAGCCAGCGAAGCCCACATCCCATGAATGAATTAAGAAGAAAGACTCAACACCCCCCTTCCATTCTACCTGCTCCGTCTCTTAAACTCACCCCCTCCCCACCGCTGCCCCTCTCCCTCAAGATCCCAAACCCTCCCGGCCCAAGACCCCAAACTTACATTCTCTGGGGATCCTTAGCCTTGGGCTCCAATCTATACCTGCAGTTCCGGCAGCTGCCACTGACGTCTTTGTGGCGCTGTCAGGACTGATGCAGCTGCTGGCCAATTGGATTGGCTGGCAGCTCCAGCAGGCGGGACCTCTGCCCCACTGAGGAGCGGAAGTCCCACTTGGCCCTTGTAAAGCGCCGTGGGGCTGGCGGTCATAGAGCATGTAGGCTCCGTGCCAATGTAGTTTCAAGACGGGTGCATGGCATCCGCTCCCCCCCCGCGCCCCCCAATAAAATGTGCACAGCTTCCCACCACTGTCATGAACTGAATGGCAGGTTAAAATAGGACATCTTTTGCCTTGATAATGCGGCCCGTCACGATCTTGAGATCTTTAGAATCAAAGACTCACAGAGCACAGATGATGGCCAATTGGCCTAGCAAGCCTGTGCTGGCTCTTTGAAAGAGCTACTCAATTAGTGCCTCTCCTCCTGCTCTTCCCATAGCCCTGAAAATTTTACCATTCCAAGTATATATACAATATAGTTGAAAGTTACTGTTGTATCTGTTTCCATCACACTTTTAGGTAGTGCATTACAGATCATAACAACTTAACAGGTAAAAAAAAAAAAATTCTCCTCACCTCCCTCTTTTTTTTTGTTGTAAATCTGTGTCCTCAAATTATTGACCCTGCCAGCTGCCAGTGGAAACTGTTTCAGCCTAGCTACTTCATCAATCCTTGAAGAATTATTGAACCTAACTGCACGGTGCCAGGATCACATTACGTAGATGGAGGGACTACATGAAGGCTTTGTTCCCAAGGCCAGTTGCTAAGGGACATTTGATGGCACTGCTGATCGAATGGGAGGATTTAGAACAACCTCTAAATTCTGGATGGAGTAAGGATTACTTTTTAAAAGTTGAAATTGAGGAAAGGCACCGATTTTAAATGGTATTGCTGCAGACTTCATTATAAAGCTTGTCCTGAAGTAAACGTGTAATTTTTCCACCAATTCTGAGAGAAAAACTTTAAAAAGCCTCTGAAAGTGTTTCTCCACCGAGGCTTACAAATACTTCCATGAAATTGGAATTTCGCAATGTAGCTAAATACACAGGAACATAAGCATGCCATTCAGTGCCTTGAGCTAATTTTACCATTTAGTCAGGTTGTGGATGATCTGCATCTCAAACTCCACTGACCTGCTTTTGATCCACAGCCCTTGATACCCTTATCTAATAAAAAAATGTCAATCTCAGTATTGAAGATTTCAGTTGACCCAGCATCCACAGCCCTTTAGGGAGGGATTTCCACTACCTTTTGTGTGAAAACATACTTCCTAAATGGCCCAGTTCCAATTTTAAGATTGTGCCCTCTTGCTCTGGATTTCCTTATCAGAGGTAGCTTCTCTGTATCATTAGAACATCCCTCAAACTTCTAAACTCAAAGGAATATGAGTCAGTTTATACAACTGCTCCTATAACTTAACCTCTTAAACCCTGTTATTATTCTGGCCAATCAGGTTGGACAGGCTAGGCTTGTATCCGCTAGAGTAGGTTGGACAAGCTAGGCTTGTATTCGTTGAAGTAGGTTGGACAGGCTAGGCATGTATCCGCTGGAGTTGGTTAGACAGGCTAGGGTTGTATCCGCTGGAGTAGGTTGGACAGGTAAGGGTTGTATCCGCTGGAGTAGATTGGACAGGCTAGGGTTGTATCTGCTGAAGTAGGTTGGACAGGCTAGGCTTGTATCCGCTGGAGTAGGTTGGACAGGCTAGGCTTGTACCCGCTGCAGTTCAGAAGAGTAAGGGGCGAAACGTATAAGATCCTGAGGGGTCTTGACAGAATGAATGTGGAGAGGTTGTTTCCTCTTGTGGAAGAATCCAGAACTAGGGTCACTGTTTAAAAATAAGGGGTCGCCCATTTAAGACAGAGATGAGGAGAAATATTTTCTCTCAGGGGATTGTGAGTCTTTGGAACACTCTTACTCAACAGGCGGTGGAAGCAGAGGCCTTGAATATTTTTAAGGCAGAGCTAGATAGATTTTTGATAAGCAAGGGGCTGAAAGGTTAGTGGGGGTAGGTGAGAATGTGGAGTTGAGGTTACAAACAGATCAGCCATGACCTTATTGAATGGTGGAGTGGGCTTGAGAGGCTGAGTGGCCTACTCTTAATTTGTGTGTTCATATTCGTAATCTGTGCTACACCTAAAGTGAGGTGATGGCATAGTGGTATTGTTGCTGGCCTAGTAATCCAGAGACTCAGAGTAACTCTCTGGGGACCTGGGTTCAAACCCCACCACAGCAAATGGTGGAATTTAAATTCAATAAAAATCTGGAATTAAAAGTCTAATGACCATAAAACCATTGCTGATTGTTGTAGAAACCCATCTGGTTCAATAATGTCCTTTAGGGAAGGAAATCTGCTGTCCTTACCTGGTCTGGCCTACATGTGACTCCAGACTCTCAGCAATGTGGTTGACTCTTAATGCTGCCTGAACAAGGGCAATTAGGAATGGGTAATAAATGCTGGCCTAGCTCACATCCCATAAATGAATTTTAAAAAGCCCCTGTAAGACCAATATACTTTCCTATGATGCTATACCCAAAACTGAATTGAAAGATAAAGAGAAAAATATTAATGCAACAGTTTGTTAAGATAAGCAAACTTTTGAGTACAATTGGGGAAGAAACAGATTTTGTTTGTGGTAAAGAAGTTAATGGGTCAAATTGAAATAATGAGAAATGCATTGTTTCACATAACATTTGACATTCTTCACTGAAATGAGAAGTTTCCAAAATGGTTGTGTTAAGCCTTCAAATACTGATGAGGTCTGACCAGGGCTCTTTACCACTGAAGTACAACTTCCTTACTTTTTGTATTCCAGTCCCTTTCAGATAAAGGTCAACATTCCAAAAGCCCTTTTCTCTCTCTCCACTAGCTTTGTGATTTGTGCACCTGAACACACAGACCTCTTTGCCCCTCTACAGTTTCTAGTCTATTGCCATTTTAAAAAGTATCCAAATGGTTGTATTGGATTTGAAATGGATGACCTCATGATTGCCCACATTAATTCAACACTTCAAAAACGTAGAATATAATTTATTATTCATAAATCATTTCAGGGTATTTCCTAAATAGTGAGGTATTTATCCTCCTTTTCTATCATTTTTTCCCTTCTCTCCCTTCACGACTCCTGTTAAACAGTGACTATTTGCAGTTTGGCCTTTGCCCTTTGGCCATTCTTCATATGGGAGCCTTCAAAGTAATTCTACACAGACTGGAGATCAAACCTAGAGCCTTTGTGCTCCCAGTGACTCAATTATTTACTGTCTTAATGAGCTGAACCATGAAAGGAGGCCAGGTGGATTTTTTTTTGTTGAGACAAATGTATCTTGTATCTCATTCCAAGAACTGAACTTTATTTTATAGACTAAGGTTACATAATTATATCTATGGCTATAGCATGTACCATGTAGCAAGTAATTTAACACCATAGGAAGAACTTTTACAGGAAAGGGGGGGGCGGGTGGGGTGTCAAATCTCTTTGCCCGATCAGGATCCCAACATCATTCCCCCCCGCACCCGCCCGCCAAACCTTCTGGATTTCAATAAGGCAGGGTCAAAGGTGAGGGAATCCCCCTTGGATCTGAGATGTAAGAAATTAAGGTACTTAAAAAGGCAATTAAGAACTATTTTAACCTGCAATTCTAGATTTAACAGCCAAGGCACCTGTTTCCCAACCTGTCAGCAACTTGCCAGGGTCATTGAGATGAGTAAACAGCAGAAAGTGCTTCATCAGTGAAACTGACAAGCTGGGAAGGCTTTGATCAGTTACACTGAGGAGCTCCAGACATGGTCATTTAGAGATTGCTGTTCTTCTGTCAGAGAAGGTGCTCACTGATTGATAGGCGATTGCCAACTTCTTGGCAGGCACACCACTTTTCTAGCACTTCACTTGCCTTCAGCTGTACTTCCCTGCTGCTCTTCTTCACCCCTGTATGGGGGCAGCTTATGCAGCTGCATAGCTGATGGGCACTTGGATCCAGCTGGAAGGAGGTGGCACTCCCAACATATAGTCTGCAGGTGGAGGATCAGCTCTCCCAACATGTCTGAGAGATATGAGTGGAGAGGAAGGAAGGGCCAGCATTTGTGGAGGATGATTTGAGGCATAGGTGTGAGAGAGCATTAGGATGAGGGTGAGTGTGAATGCTGGCTGTTCAGATGGGGATGTGAGGAGGTGCTTGGAGAGAGAGGAATGAGTGTAGCTGCAAGGCCTGTTGTCCTGAGGAGTGCTGTGCAGAAGAATGATGTGAAAGTCAAAGGGTGGGGTTTGGCACCTGAAAGTGGCATTTATATAGTACCTTGAATGTAATAAGACATCCCAAGGCATGTGACAAAATACTAAACAAAATTTGACACTGATCCACGTAAGGGGGAATCTTAGGACGAGTGACCGGAAGCTTGGTCAAGGTGGTAGGTTTTAAGGAGCATCTTGAAGGAGGAGAGATAGGTGGATCAGAAGAGAAATTTGGGGATGGAATTCCAGAGCTTAGGGTCTAGGCCACTGGCAGAACAATGAAAATCAGGAATTTGCATGAGGCCAAAATTGGAGGAGCACAATCCTCTTGGAGGGTTGTGCGGTTTGAGGAGGTTACAAAGATTACAAGGTGCAAGGCCTAAAAGAAATGGATTGGGGATGATTTTAATATAAATTTACAGACCTATTTCATTTTCAATATAAGCTGTCTGAATGGACATATATTGCAGATTAATTATGTTATATTTGAGTTTTTTTGTAGTTAATTTCCAAACAACATGTAGTCATGGCTATAAGGTAGATTAGGAAGAAAAATGAGGTTTTTGGCTGAACCAGAGCTGCTAGCAGTTAATTTGTATGAAGATGTGAAAACAAAAGGCTCTTTCATTGCATTTTGATGCTGTGAAGTGATGCAGGCTACTATTGAACGTAATCCTGGAGTTAGTCTTGGTTGAGAGATCCCTGGCAGCAAATGGGTCAATGGTGATATTGGTTAATGGTGGGGGTCTTTTGTTGTTTCTGCAGTGACAGAGTACGAGAATGCTGCATCAATTCCCTTTGGAAATTGTTAATAGTGAGAAAAAGGTAATAGCAGCAATCCCACATGAAGATTTAGAAACATAATTATAAGGCACATTAGTGCAGTCAAACAGCAACAGTTTCCATTCTGAATTAATTTACTGATTTGGTTCACAGATGTTCTCTATGCAGGAATATACAATAGCTTGACCTACCTAATAGAGGTTTATACAACCGCCCCTCCCCTTCACCTACTTTATTTGCGTGCTTTTTTTTTCTTTCTCCAGCATTGAAATGGGCAGTTGAGCCTTTTATATTGTAGGCTAGACTGCCTATTCTAGGTCTCTTCATGATTCTGACACGAAGAAAGGCATGATATAATATTTTTGCTTCTAGCCTGGTCCTGCTTTCCCGAATACTCTAGTCAGTCTTCAAGATCCCCTACTACTGCAATGTGTTTAAAATTGGACCAACTCACTGGCTTTAAATCACACGAAAACCTCATGCTACTCTCCCGAGTTATTCTGTCAAAGCTCACCTATAAATAATCATTTGGAGAAGCACCTGAAATTATGAATGGGCTCCTATCATATAATCAGTGCAGAATATATTTGGATGAAAGCAAAATACTGCGGATGCTGGAATTCTGAAATAAAAACAAAAAATGCTGGAAAAAATGTGGCAAGTCTGGCAGCATCTGTGGAGGGAGAAACAGAATTAACGTTTCAAGTCCGTATGACTCTTCTTCAGAGTCATTCCAGCTCGAAACATTAACCCTGTTTCTCCCTCCACAGATGCTGCCAGACCTGCTGAGTTTTCCCAACATTTTTTGTTTATATTTCAGAATATATTTAGGATTTGAGAAATCCCTGTAACTTTTTGTATGCATACACATTGTTTTGTTTCATAATGGTATCAGAATCAGAAGCGAAAATAAAGAGGTGTTTCAGAAACAACCTAAACGTTCTGATGATAAAGGACAAAAAAATAGACTTGCATAGGATATAGTGCATCAGTATTTACATTGTACAGATTGCATATATCACTCATGGTTTTTACTGACACCTGGCAGCAGTGATGTGTGATTGTGAGAGAGAGCACTAAATAATTTCCAGAGTCTGCTCTGAGTCGTAGTTTGAGTTACACCGTGGCAACCCCCACGCCTCCCACCCCAACTGCCCCCGCTTCCCTTCAGCTTTCCACTTCCAGTAACTCCCAGGTCTTAGCAGAATGGCTGAGTTGGCAAAGCCTGCTTAAACTCCAAAGTGAGTCTAAGTTCTGTGGTGTACTGGTAATCATAGTTACTGTTGTCCTTGGAAACCTTTTAACAAGTTGGTTTAAAAGTGAGATGCAATATCAGCTGCAGCCCCATGCTCGTCCATTTAATAAGGCTCTCCAGATAATCGGTTCCTCTTGACTTTGATTTTGTTCCAAATTTTAAACTTAAAAATAAGCTGGATACCAACTCTAATGCAGTAGGAGCTCTCCCACTGACAGCTATATGACACTTTACCCCAGGATATTGGGAAAAGAATTCACATCATGCCGCTCTTGTTTATTTTGTCGAGCTCATCCAGTGACAATCCGAGCCACGTTAGATAATGGGGGACAGACTGCTGAGTTAGCTGATCTCCTGGATCAGCGTTTTCAAAAAGCCGATAGAGGAAAGATGGTCCAAATGACCTCCCCCTGAAATCCATGATTCTATGATCTTAGTTGGTGTATTGGTTGGGCACTATATTTGGCATCCCTGAGTTAGAGAGGACAAAACCAGCCAGGGCTTTTAGGCTTCATTACTGCTTAGCAACACCTGCCTGTGTGTGTGTAAGAGAAAGGGAATGAATGTTGGATGAGTGATGAGTGGAGGTTAGACCTTTGCCTGTGATTCCACCTGTATTTGAATTGCCTTCTGATGCTCACTGTGGCTTGAGAGTGAATAATGACGACTTGTTTAGAGTAACAGAAGGAAACTGATTACTGTGGAAATTAACTCCAGCAGAAATTATGCCCTCACAAAGAGGAGAGAAAATTGGCGTTGAAAATAAATAATTCACTCGTTCAATTGTATTTAGAGAAGTCTGTACATTGTTGAGTACTATGTTTGTGTCTACAACCGGTGGCCTTCTTTGTTCTGCTGTACTTCCGGGAATGGAGAGAAGGCCAAATGATGTGTATGGGGTGGCTTTTGTGCAGCAGGAGCGCTGCCCAGAATAACAAGATCACTAATCCAGTTTACTCGTTCTTCCCATACATCAGATCTAATATGTGCTTGGCCTCTACCAGGGCCTTATTTTTTTAACTACAGACATGGCCAAATTTAAGAAGTTTGTCACTTGGGGAAATCACAGCAAAATGAAGATAAGAAAGATAAAAACAAAAAGCTAAAAGCTACTGCGGATGCTGGAAATCCAAAACAAAAACAGAATTACCTGGAAAACTCAGCAGGTCTGGCAGTATCGGCGGAGAAGAAATCAGTTAACGTTTCGAGCCTTCATGGCCCTTCGGCAGAACTGAAGCATAGTTAGGAGAAAGGAGAAATATAAACTGGTTTAAGGTGGTTGGGGGGGGGGGGGGGGGTGGGGGGGGAAGAGAGAAGTTGAGGGTGTGGTGATTGTGGAGATAAGCAAGCCGTGATAGGAGCAGATAATCAAAAGATGTCACAGACAAAAGGATCAAAGAGGTGTTGAAGGTGGTGATATTTGTCTAAGAAAAGTGCTAATTAAGAATGGAAGACAGGATACTCAAAGTACAGCTCTAGTGGGGGTGGGGTGGACAGACTAACAAGGTTTTAGTTTTAGATTTAAAAATAACGGAAATAGGTGGGGAAAGAAGAATCTATATAAATTATTGACAAAAGGCGGGGGGGGTAGCGGGGGGGAGAAACGGGGCGGGGATGGGGGTGAGGGGGAGTTTAAGATCTAAAGTTGTTGAATTCAACAACTTTAGATCTTAAACTCCCCCTCCCCCCATCCCCACCCCGTTTCTCCCCCCGCCCCCCCCCTTTTTTTTCAATAATTTATATAGATTCTTCTTTCCCCACCTATTTCCATTATTTTTAAATCTAAAACTAAAACCTTGTTAGTCTGTCCACCCCACCCCCACTAGAGCTGTACTTTGAGTATCCTGTCTTCCATTCTTAATTAGCACTTTTCTTAGACAAATATCACCACCTTCAACACCTCTTTGATCCTTTTGTCTGTGACATCTTTTGATTATCTGCTCCTATCACGGCTTGCTTATCTCCACAATCACCACACCCTCAACTTCTCTCTTCCCCCCTCCCCCCCCACCCACCTTAAACCAGTTTATATTTCTCCTTTCTCCTAACTATGCTTCAGTTCTGCCGAAGGGCCATGAAGGCTCGAAACGTTAACTGATTTCTTCTCCGCCGATACTGCCAGACCTGCTGAGTTTTTCCAGGTAATTCTGTTTTTGTTGAAGATAAGAAAGACTTGTATTTATTTAGTGCATTTCACAACCTCAGAATGTCTCAAAGTGCTCACAGCTAATTAAGTACTTTAGAAGTACACTCATTGTTGTTATGTAAGAAATGCAACAGCCAATTTGCATTAAGCAGGTTCCCATAAATAGAGATGGGATAATGACCAGATAATCTGTTTTAGTGATGCTAATTGAGGGATAAATATTGGTTAGATCATTGAAGAGGACTCCCCTGCTAATTTTTGAATACAGCCATAGGATCTTTTACGTCCACTGGAAAGAACCATTGAGGACTTGGTTTGACATCCCATCCAAAAGCCGTTATCTCTGGCAGTGCAGCACTCCCTCAGTACTGAACCGAAGTGCCAGCCTAGATTTTGTGCTCAAGTCTGTGGAGTGGGACTTCTACCTACACCTTGGATCTAGAAGCAAGAGAGCATCCCACTGAGCCAACATATTTTTATATATATATATAAAATATCTGCCTCCTTAAGAAGGTAGCCTCACACCTGTTCACCAATTGCAGTTTTTCCCATTGACTGGGCAGATTGTTGACTTCTCGGTTAGGCTTTTCATTGATGTTCATTAACTGGCTACTGATGGTCCATGTTTGCAACTCTTTTGAGAAAACACAGTGAGAAACTAGTTTGTAGCACCACTTTCATTGACAGGAGAGCAACTTGCAACTGACAGAATAAATTGGGTCTTCTGACTGTCGCTTTAAGTGGGTATTGCGCTGTAGCTGGTAATTGTCATACAGTCGAAATTCCAAGTGCAAAACTTAGATTTGCAACCTAGCCTGGCTAGCGGCTTGGCATTTGGAAGTGGTTGGAAGAGCTGAGAAGTTATTTTTGTATAGGGTAAGGTTTATTAATAATGTAGAACTGAGTAGGTATTAACAGCAAATACAATAAAATGCTATTACAAAACCAACTTCTGATTTCTGGGACAAAAATAAAGAAGAATTTGAAGTGTACTCTATTCGCCATTTTTTATTTAAAAAGAACTATTCAAATCAATCTGAGGAGATGAATAACCCTGGCTCACTTATTCTAATCAACTAAAGTACTAATCTTCTAATTAGATACCAGTTGAACAGGGTGATTTATTGAGGCTCTGTTTAATATTTCATATTTAAGATTTTGAAAAGTTCAACTGGACTTTTTTGTTGTAAAACTTGCATCATTCACAAGCTCAGGACTTCCCAAAGTGCCTTTGAAATGTAGTGAGTTATAATGTAGGAAATACAGCAGCCAATTTGTGCACGATGTGATAATGAATAATACAATCCCATTACTTGCTGAGAATTGTAAAACTTTAACATTACAAAGAACTGTTAGATTCAAGTCATCTTTAAAAGATATCAAGTACTCTAAATGAAACAAGACAAAGAATAGCACTTAATGGTGCCTTGTTTTACCCAAAAACCTGAGATATGGTTTCTCATTTCTATTTTTACATGTTTCTTTTGCAGGATGAACAGTGAGCTGCACAGTTCTTGAGGTACGTAAAGAGCAACACCAGTGATGGTGTTTAACTATTTGCCAAGTAATATTCATTCAAAGCTTTTAAACCGTGCAGTGATTGGGTAGCAAACCCTAACATCCTGATATACACCGAAAGAAAAGTAGAAACCAATTTAATGGGATCAAGGAATGTTCTCCTCTTGTGAGATTTCTTTTAAGAAATTGTAAAATGTTGTAAGCTTTTCATTTGGATAAGATATGGGGTGTGAGGGGGGAGCCCAGTTTAGGCATGTAAATGTAGGTTTCTGCCCAGGTGCTGGTGGCGGACAGGGAGAAACCCCAAGAAAATTTACCAACTTCCCTCATGGTTTTCGAGTGGATTATATTTACATTGGTTGAAGCCTACATCAGTATTCTGTAGCCATAAACTGAACCATCACGGCAGCCAACTCACTGATTGCAATTCTTATAGCTCTTTAAGGTATTCCAAAGAGCTTCCGATATTATGAATGATTTTTAAAGGCAGACGTGGATGGATTTTTTTTTGTAGACAGAGAGAGCGCACGGACGACAATGAGAAAGGCATCCTTGGTGATGTTGGTTGAGGGAAGAATGTTGGGCAGGAGAACACTTCCTCAGCTAATGGCATGAGATTTGTGACATCTGTTTGAACAGGCCAAGTCACCTTGAAAGCTGGCTTTTCTGACAGTGTAGCCACTTCTTCGCAGGAGTGTCAACCCAAGTCTTAGAGTGCAGCTTAAATCCACAACCACCAGACTCAGATGTGAGAGTGTTACCAAATGAGCCAAGTTGCAGCTTCTGCTTAAGGGTTGGAAATACAGCAGAGAGAGAAACAACCAGTCGGCCACCGATCCTCGTTGTGCGCAACAGCATTGGTACAAGGACAGATTTGTTTTTAACCTGTCCCTGTGAGAAACTGGTTGGAATATTATCGAGGTGAAGATTCCATGAAGACTAAACGTGAAGTTTGGAACCCCAATAATTTGGGCTGTTCTCAAATATTACACAAGTGTGACTGGGCAATGTTATGTTGGATAAATAAATAGATAAATTGGAAAAATGTTAATCACTGAAATTGGGCTAAATCTTTAAATAATCTACGGGTGAAACCAATTGCTGTCGGATGCTCGATTGGGTGAGTTTGAGGGTAAAGGTTCGATGGCCTTTTCTCAATTTTAGCTTTTTATATTCTTACATAGAATTCTTTGGATTCTTTTCATGTTTTCGTGCTCGAGGTATAGGAAATAATTTCCAGATTATTTCTGCCTATTTTTGTCAGGGCCAAACTCATGTACAACGTCTATTCGTAGTGCATTGGAATTTGCAAAAAAAAAAGTGTTTCTTCTTGAGATGACACTCATATTGTGCTTGTTCATACTAAGGTGGTGAAGTGTGCAGGAATTCTGATTTTGAGAGAAGATGTGCAAACAAAGCTCTAAGTTGTTAAAACACCTCGTGTGAATGATGCAACGATTAGCGTGAAAGAAAGATCGTGGTTCTGTTTTGATCACATACATAGTGTTTGTGTACATTTACGTGTGCGGCCAACACGTCAGGAGATTATCTTTACATACAATCCAATTTTGCTCTGCTCCTGCCCTAGCTCTTTTGAGGTCCTCTGACATCAAATGTACTGTTCTGGGTGTAGGTTATGGCTACAAAGACTGGTGGAGTAAATAGAAATTTCTGCACATTCTCTTCAGGACTCTTATGTTCATGATAAGTCTGAGTGAAATGGAAGCACAGTGCTTCTGGCTGGTCCCAAAATTTAGCAAATATTACAATCCAAGAGTCATAGCCCCCTCTAGGGTTTAACCTGATGAGACACTTAGTGCAAGTTTTTAAAAATTTGTTTTGTATAAATGGCCAGGGTTTTTACCTTGTCAGGCGGGCGTGGTGGGTGGGCCCGGGAGTGGTCGCGAAGCCAATCGCAGCCCGCGATCGGGCCCCAACATCGATTTCATGCTGGCTGGCCAATTAACAGCCGGCCAGCGTGAAACGTGCGCTGCAGCGCCCTGCGCTGCCGGGGTGGGGGCAGGAGGAGAGCGAGCGCGGAAGCCAGAGCTGCCTCAGGGAGCTGAAGATTTATAAACTAAAAATTAAAAAGGTTAGCAATGTTAAAAACGTGTCCCCTCATGTCACATGAGCAGGGACACGTTATGGATGAAACTTAAAAAATTTTTATTTAATTTTTAATTGCTTTTGGAAACCTCATCCCGCCCGTGGATGAGCTTTCCGAAAAAAATCCAAAGGCTGCTTGGCGCTTTCGCCTGCTCGCCAATGTAAGGTTGGATGGGCAGCAAAGAATTTCGGCCAATTATTACTTTAATGGCCGTAATAGGCCTGTTAATTGTTGGTGGGCGCGCTGCCGACTCCTACGCGCGCCCGCCGACCAAAATATCGCGCAAGTACGCGTTGACGTCGGGACGCTTGCCCGACATCATCACGCGTCATTTTATGCTCGAGCTGGTCAGGCATGCGCCCACCCCCTCAGCGTAAATTTCAGCCCAATGTGTTTATTTTAGAATTTTGCTTTTAAATAGGCGATATAAGCTCAATATAAAACAAATGGGATTGTTGGTTTTGAAAACAAACTTTCTAGAAATATTTCTATTTTATATAGTGCTTTTCACAACCTCAGGATATCCCAAAGGGCTTGATAGCCAATGAAATAAGTTAAAGTGTAGTCAAGTTGTAACGTAGGAGACATGGCAGCCAATTTGCAAGGTCTCGCAAATAGCAATGTGATCGTGACCGGATCATCTGTTTTTCAATGATGCTGGTTGAGGGATAAATAATGTGTAGGACAGAGGGGAGCACTCAACTAGTATTCTTCAAAATAGTAGTATGGGATCTTTTATGTCCACTTGAGTGGGAAAATATTGACGGTTCAACATCTCGCCTGAAAGATGGCACATGCAACTGTGCAGCACTAATTCAGCACTGAGAGTGTCAGCCTCGATTGTGTATTCAAGCTTCTGAAGTGGGTCTTAAAACATGATCTCCACACTCAGTGGGGGAGTGCTATGAACTGACAAAGTGTGGTAGAGGACAGTGAAGCAAAGCAAAATCTGAATCATAATGTGTTAGTGGAAAACAATCCAAAATTGTACAAGATAGAGATACTTATGAAACCAGTGAAAATATCTGTGAATACCACCAATGTGGTGAGTAACTCTTTTATCTCTGGTCTGTGCTGACTCAGTGGATTTCGGGTTATAGTAGTGATGCTAAAACTGGCTTCACCACTGCTGAGCTAGGAAGGAGAACATAGGCCACAGATTCAGCTACATATTAACTGCGGGTTAATCATCAGAGGATTTGTGTTCTTATTGGCCAAGTAATCAACTTTTTATATCATACACCTGCATGAGCTTCTGTTATCAGATACTGGATGCTCATCCTGGAACAGAGTAGAAATTGTGGGGACAATTTTAACCTGACCTGCCCCTTGGAATACTGACTGGGTTGGGTGGAAGGCCTGCTTTATATCCTAGCCGATATTACTCTTCATTGACTTTTGTGTACAGTAAAATTGGGTGGGATGTAGAACCAGCATTGCATCTGATCCCGTGAGTTTCCTGCCTGGAAAGTTAGTTTAAAATTCGCCCTATAAGCATGATAAATTCCTTTCTGACAAAGAAACATATGAACATACAAATTAGGAGCAGGCGTAGGCCACTCGGCTCTTTGAGCCTGCTCCTCCGTTCAATAAGATCATGGGCGATCTGATTGTAACCCAGAAGGCTGCAGAAGCTCAGTCATTGAGTATGTTTAAGGTAGAGATTGATAGATTAGATCTCTGATTAAGAATAATGTATAGGGTTATGCTGATGGTGTGAGTAAAAGGCATTGAAGTGTTCGATCAGCAATGATCATATTGAATGGCAGTGCAGGCTCGACAGCCTGAATCGCCTTCTCTGTTCCTATGTTATGTTCCTATGTTCCTAACCTCAACTCCACATTCTCGCCTACCCCCGATAATCTTTCACCCCCTTGTTTATCAAGAATCTATCTATCTCTGCCTTAAAAGTATTCAAAGATTCTGCTTCCACCGCCTTTTGAGGAAGGGAGTTCCAAAGACTCACTACCCTCTGGGAGAAAAAATTTCTCCTCATCTCTGTCCTAAATGGGCGACCCCTTATTTTGAAACAGTGATCTCTAGCACTAGATTCTCCAACAAATAGAAATATTCTCTCCAATTCGACCCTGTCAAATCCCTCAAGATCTTATATTTTTCAATCAAGCCGTTTTTTACCCTTCTAAACTCAAGCAAATACAAGCCTAGTTTGTCCAACCTTTCCTCATAAAGCAACCTGCCCAATCCAGGTATTAGTTCAGTAAACCTTCTCTGAACAGCTTCCAATGTATTTACATCCTTCCTTAAATAAGGAGACCAATATTGTACACAGTACTCCAGATGTTCACCATTTCACCAATGCTCTGTAAAACTGAACATAGCCTCCATACTTTTGTATTCAATTCCCGTCAGAATAAATGATAACATTCTCTTTGCTTTCCTAAATACTTGCTGTACATGCATACTAGCATTTTGTGATTCATGCACTAGGCGCCCTAGATTCTTCTGTATCTCAGAGCTCTACAATCTTTCACCATTTAGTTAATATGCTTCTTTTTCATTTTTCCTTCCAAAAAGGACAATTTCACACTTTCTCACATTATACTCCATTTGCCAGGTCTATGGCCACTCATTTATCCTACCTATATCCCTTTATAGTCTCCTTGTGTCCTCTTCACATCTTACTATCCTACTTATCTTTGTGTCATCAGCAAATTTAGCAACCATAACTTTGGTCCCTTCAACCAAGTCATTTAGTTAAATTGTAAAAAGTTGAGGCCCCAGCAATGATCCCTGTGGCACACCACTCGTTACATCTTGCCAACCAGAAAAAGACCTACTTATGCCTACTCTCTGTTTCCTGTTAGCTAGCCAATCTTCTATCCATGCCAATATGTTACCCCCTACACCATGAGCTTTGATTTTTTGCAATAACCTTTGATGTGGCACCTTATCAAATGCCTTCTGAAAACCTAAATACAGTACATTACTGTTTCCCCTTTATTCACAGCATATGTTACTTCTTCAAAGAACTCCAATAAATTGGTTAAACATGATTTCCCTTTCACAAAACCACGTTGACTCTGCCTGATTACCCTGAATTTTTCCAAGTGCCCAGCTATAACATCTTTAATGTAGCTTCTAACATTTTCCCAATGACAGATGTTAAGCTAACTGGCCTGTAGTTCCCTTCTTTCTGTCTCCCTCCCTTTTTGAATAAAGGAGTTATGTTTGCTATTTTCCAATCTAATGGAACATCCCCCAAATGTGGGCCAGAATCTTTGGGTCGGTGAGCTGGGGCGGGGCCCGTAAAATGACGTGCAGTGACGTTGGGCGAACGTCCCGATGTCACCACATGTCATTCAGATCTTGTCAAAGGCCTATTAAGGCCATTTAAACAGCAATTAAAATAATTAACTGAGCTGCCCATCCAACCTTAAGGTTGGCGGGCAGGCGAAGAGCCCAGGCGGCCTTCGCATTTACCATGAAACCTCGTCCATGGGCAGGATGAGGTTTTATGAAGGTTTTTAAACTTTAATAAAAATTTTCCAAAAAATTCATAGACATGTCGCAGCTCATGTAACACTGTCACTTGAGGGGACATGTCTTAAAAATGTTTTTTCCCTTTAATTAAATTTTTAAATCTCAAACTGACGTCCCTGAGGCAGCTCTGTGCCTCAGGGAGATTTCTGCGCTCTTTCACACGCATGCCCGCGCCTGCTCCTGCCCAACCCCCACGACGGGGAGAAAATTCTCCCCTAGGGGATTTTGTAAAATTAAAACCAACGCACCAACTACCTTACTAACCACTTCTTATAAGACCCTAAGATGAAGTCCATCAGGACCCGGGCACTTGTCAACCTGCAGCTCCATCAATTTACTCAGTACTACTTCGCTGGTGATTGTAATTTTCCTGAGTCCCTCCCTCCCTTCCATTTCCTGATTTACATCTATTTCTGGGATGTTACTTGTATCCTCTAGAGTGAAGACTGATGTAAAATACTGGTTCAATTCATCTGCCACCTCCTTATTTTCCATTATTAATTCCCCAGATTCACTTTCTACGGGACCAACGCTTACTTGGTTAACTGTTCTTTTTTAAGTATCTATAGAATTTCTTACTACCTGTTTTTATATTTATAGCTAGCCTTCTCCCATACTCAAATTTTTCCTTCTTTTTCAATTTTCTGGTCATTCTTTTCTGTTTTTTTATATTCTGTCCAATCTTCTGACCTGCTACCCACTTTTGCACAATTATATGCTTTTTCATTAAGTTTGATACTATCTTTAACTTTTTTAGTTAACCATGGTTGGTGGGTCCTCCCTTTGGAATTTTTCTTTCCTGTTGGAATGTATCTATTTTGTGTATTCTGAAATATCCCCTTACATGTCCGCCACTGCATCTCTATCCCTGACCTAATTTGCCAGTTCACTTTAACTAGCTCTGCTTTCATGCCCTCGTAATTGCTCTTTTTTAAGTTTAAAATACTAATCTTGGACCCACTCCTCTCACCCTCAAACTGAATGTAAAATTCAATCATATTATGCTTGCTGCTACCTAGGGGTGCCTTCACTATGAGGTCATTAATTAATCTTATGCTCTGTTGTTTTTAATGGGGGAGAAAGCACTAATGCATGTTCTTTCTTTTCCTTCCTCCCCTCCCGCCTTCGCTTGGCTTTATCACACAATGAATTTTGAATAATCAGTTTTAAAAAAATATAAAAATGCTTAGTTTACAATGCAAAATAAGCATCGTGAAACAAAGGAAAATAAAGTGCATTACTGAAAGGAGAACATTGTGGGCAAATCTTAACAGGAGCTGTCATGGGTTTCCCAGTGACTCCTTATGCTGTGCAGTCCTATCACCTATTAAACATGACATTGAATCTAAAATGAAAACAGAGTAAGCTGGAAAACACTCTCTGCAGGTCAGACAGCGCTGGAGAGAGAAACAGAGCTAATGTTTCAGGTCGATGATCTTTTATCCGATCATTGAATCTGCTCAGGGACGGGAGCAGTATTCCTATACTAAAGTTAAACCCAGGAGGATGATGGTGATTGGGAATGGTTGCGAGAAAGTCTTATTTTGGGTGAGGCACCAGAGGCTATTCCGTTCATGGAACCATTCCCCAATATGGGTCACCATCTTCAGGAGAGGAAAGGCAAATATCAGAGAAAGGAAAATACAACATATAACCTGTTGTTAGTGGGTACTGCTGTTTGCAGAGCTTCACTCTGTCCCTCATCCCCCAACCCATGGCCAGCCACAGGCAGACAGCCAGGTTGCACCAATCCATTACCATACAATGCTGTTTCTTCTGAAAGATGCCATTCATGACGTAAGTGTGGTAAAATGCAGTAAGTCCCCACTACAAGTTGTGGTTACGTTCATGAAAATCGCCACTTTAAGTGAATCAACTTTACGTGAATCATGGTTTCCAGTAGGAATCAATGTTAAAGCTGGAGTTAGGTTCCATTGGATATTTCTTGCCTGGATAAAACAATGTACAAGTTAAAATACTGTACCATATGTCTGCAGTACTGTTCATTCCTAGCTGAAATAAGTTGCAAAATAAAATCCTTCACTAAATATAAAAAGAAATCCTGTAAAAAAAAATTCAAATTAGATAGCCAGTCTCTCTCTCTCTCTTCATAGGCAGTCCCTCGGGTTGGGGGATGACTTGCTTCCATTCCAGCTGGATGCCCTGGGGAAATGTTTTGACCTCTTCAGGGATGCTTTGAGGACATCCCTAAAGCATTTCAGTGGAGGTGGCTTTAAGTGATTTAGAGCCTTGATGCCGGGCATGTTGGCTTGGAGGAAGACCTGGCCGTTGCACGGTAGTGGGTAGCCCAAGCACTCTAACAATATCGACTGCTCGTTTTCCAGCCTCAAGATGTTTTAAAACATCCAATTTCATTGCTAGGCTGGTGGCCTTTCATGCTTTCTTTGCTGCAGCAGGCACACTATTAGCATTTACTAGGCATTTCTCACTCATGTTTAAAAGTATCATCTACAGCAAAGTTCAAATTTAAATCAAATTTAAATTTTCCAACTTCTTGTTTGGGAAAAACAAAACAACTTTAGAAGCAGCTAAAGCCTCACCCCCAACTCCAAAACTTAATAAAACTCTAGCTTTGGATGCCTCTGTTTTTTTTTAAAAAACAAGAGTTCAATGTTGGACTCTTGAATGCCAGACTGACAACAATAGCACTGACCCAACAGGGCCTGATGTTGCACAAAAGGAGCTGACATATGGTGCAAAATGCGATTGCACCATGGATGGCGATGACGCACGAAACGTGATGTGACAAAAAACTTGATACATGAAATCAGGATTTATAACGGGGAAATGGGACCTAAAACAAACACCACTTTATAGTGAATCAACTTAAATCGGGGCAACTTAAAAAGAGGACTTAGTGTAACTGGAATTTAATTGGGTTCTTGGAAAAATGTAAGTAAAATATTAATCAGATCAAAATATATTAGTTCATTTCAGGAATAATGTAGACAGAAGCTGTGTATTTCTATAGACATTTAATAATGTTGGTTTAAAACTCTCTAATTTGGAGCTTTTCAGAACCAATATGCAAATATGAACATGAAAGGGACATATATGCGTATTTTGATAGCTGCAAAGGTCTTTCATCAGAAATAGTAACTTTTTTTATAGCCCCTGAAAAGGTCATTGTTAATAAACATTTCTAGATTTTAAAAAAAGGATATTTGGATATGTAAAAAAATGAGTTTTTAATCATGCAGTTTCCTGTCATGTTCCCCTTTGAGTTTGAGTTTCCCTGTGGGAAACACCTGGCTTGTGCTTGATGTCTCATCTCTTTCACACTCTCTCCTTACCACCCCCACCCTCATCTCCTTCCCATTCCCATATAACTAAATTCAGATCAGTAACTAGGACAGCCACGAGGGCAAATCTGTCTTGTGAAACTCCTGTAGAACTTCAGACCACTGCATTGTGTCTCGCTCTTTTGAATACTTGGTTCCACACTTTTCTACTTGAACTTATCCTTTGTTAATCCATCTGGAATAAATAAAAGCTACATTTCTTCCATCAGCAGTCCCTTCGATGAATTGCCGGTTTTTGTTTTTTCTGTTCGACTCAGAAGCCCTTTCCAAGTGTTAAAAACTCTACATCTTCCCTAAAATTCCCTTTCATCAGTTTCAACCCATGTTAAAGTTTGCTCTAGTATATGGCACGCTTTGAAGCATTACTCCCGATTAAGCTTTTCTATGCCAATGGCTACCTCCTAAACTAATCCTATATGATCTTGCGTCATCTTTTCCTTGCAAGGGTGTAGTATTCTGCAGCTGTCTTTGATGGTGTAGTAGCAATATCACTGGGCTAGTAATACAGAGGCTCAGGCTAATGTTGTGGTGATATGGGTTTAAATCCCATGGCAGCTGGTGGAGGTTGAATTCAATTGCTAAATCTAGAGTTGAAAGCTAGTTTCAGTAATGGTAACCATGAAGCTGTTATGATTGCCATAAAAGTGCATCATGTCCTTTAGGGAAGGAAATCTGCCACCTTTACCTAGTCTGCATTTTTGCAAATTTTACCTACGAACATACGAAATAGGAGCCATTCAGCCCTGACTCCTTTTGTAGGTTATGGACTGTTCTCCAACTCTTGGGTTCCTCTTTTTCAGTAAATGGTTTCCTTTCCTCATATACTGTCTTCTTCCTATTCAAAATGCCTATCATCAAATCCTCCCTCAAACAAGCCACCCTTGACTCCAGTGTCATTGAAGGTCTTGTTGCCTTGCCTATCTGTGCCCATCTCCCCTACGACCCTCTTGTTAAAACTTATTCAATCAGGTTTCCATCCCTTACTCAACATTTATTTGGCTTTAACCAAAGTCATGAACAGCATTCACTATGATGGTTTTTTCTGATTCTCCTCAATCACTCTGCAGCCTTTGACATAGAGCCCTCCACTGATTTCAACTCATTCAAGGCTCTGCTGCCTGCTTCCTATTCCCACACCAAATCGGCTGTTTCTATAGTTGATCAGAGTAACTGTACCTCTGGGCATTAGTTATCACTACAAAAGCAGTTGGAGAGGAAAGATAGAACTTAAAAAACATTGAAGTTAACAATTGAAATATTACACAAAGTTTCTATGGAAACATTACTGATGTTGGTACTGAATTGTTAGCCCATTTTGAGCTTAGCATGATAGGGTGTGGGATAAATTAAGGGGAATTAACGAGTAACGACTAGCAAATCCCTTCGTTCAGTTGATCTGTATCCTAGGGTATTGAAGGGATTAACTTAAAGGTTACTGCAATAAAGCTCAGGACAGAAATGTATATGACCTTTTAGAAAAGCTGACTTCAAGGAAATCAGGGTAGAATGAAGTAAAGTGTTTTGGAAAGACCTACTAATTGAGTAAGAAGTGATCTTGTTTTAAGCCCTGTTGAGTATTTAAGATAAGCAAATGCCCAAATAAAAAGTGAAACTGAGTGGCTCCTAAAACGGATACCTGTTAAGGTGGGTATAAAAGTACCATTCAAAGCCTACAGGGTGAAAGAGGAAGAGGGTCTGTGTAGGAACACGTTAAACAAAAGTGTAAGGAACATCAGTGCACCACAATACTAAAAATTTCTTCCAATTTCATAAACACTAAAAGAGCAACTAGAGGCAAAAGGGCCACTTGAAAACATTGAAATTAGTGATCGAAATGCGAAGCAAATATTTTACGGAAGTATTACTAGAGATGTTAATATTAAATTGCTATCTAATGTTGAGGTATGCATAACAGAACTATTGGATGAATTGAGGGCAGTGAAGATTAGCAAATACCCTTGTTCAAATGATCTTTATCCTAAGGTGCTGAAGGAGAGAGCAGTAGTTGTATGCTGACTGCCATCATAAAGATTGCCAAGCACTGGTGTCTAGGCAACTGCAGATCATCATTAGATGGAAATCAACAACAGTAAAGTAACAGATTTCGTTCTAGAAGGTGGCTTAAGTTTGATGCCAAGAAGGAAGTCTTAATAGGTACATTTTTCTGACATTTTCCCTTGTCCAAAGTTCAGGGAAAAAAGAATCGGAGGGAGACCTGTAATGCTTGCTCTTTGTATGTTCTCATGTGATTTCTAAGGTTCCCTAAATGCGATGAGGGGTAGAGTTGGGCCTGTACCTGCCAAAGGTGCAAGGCCAGTGATACATATAAATGAGGGTGGAAGAGGAGCTCCCAGCCCTCCCGCTTCTCTGGTCAATTGGGCACCAGAAGAAAGTAATGGGCCTAGTACCAGTGACTCCCTTAGATCAGAACAATATGCAGGGTTACGGGTAAAAGGCAGGAGAATGGCACTGAGTCATAATGCTCATTTGGAGAGCTAGTGTAGACAAAATGGGCTGAATGGCCTCCTTCTGCATTGTAACAATTCTGTAATTCTGTGATCAGCAATGTGGAGGTGGGGAGGGGGATGGTGGGATTGTGGCTGTGGTCCCTGGTGCCTGATCCAGTTGACCTGGCAGCAGGACCAGAAAATACATAACCAGGAAGTCAATCATCTTAGTTCCAGATTATCACTGCAGGAGTTCCTCAGGGTAGCGTCCTCAGCCCAACCACCTTCAGCTGCTTCATCAATTACCTTCTTTCCATTATAAGGTCAGAAGTGGGGATGTTCGCTGATGATTACTCAATGTTCAGCACCATTCGCGACTCCTCAGATACTGAAGCAGTCCATGTTCAAATGCAGCAAGACCTGGACAAGATCCAGGCTTGGGCTGACAAGTGGCAAGAAACATTTGTGACACAAAAATGCCAGGCAATGACCATTTCCAACAGGTGAGAATCTAACCATCACCCCTTGACCTTCAATAGCATTACCATCACTGAATCCCCCACTATCAACATCCTGGGGGTTACCATTGACGAGAAACTGAACTGGACTAGCCATATAAGTACTGTGGCTACAAGAGCAGGTCAGAGGCAAGGAATCCTGCGGTGAGTAACTCACCTCCTGGTTCCCACCACCTACAAGGCACAAGTCAGGAGTGTGATGGATTTTCCTGGATGAGTGCAGCTGCAACAATACTGAAGAAGCTGGACACCATCCAGGACAAGCAGCCCGCTTGACTGTGACCATATCCACAAGCATTCATTCCCTCCACCACCGACACACAGGATGCACTGCAGGAACTCATCAAGGCCCCTTCAACAGCACCTTCTAAACCCACAACCATTGCCATCTAGAAGGACAAGGGCAGCAGACACATAGGAACACCACCACCTGGAAGTTCCCCTCCAAGCCACTCACCATCCTGACTTGGAAATGTATCACCATTCCTTCATTGTCGCTGGGACAAAATCCTGGAGCTCCCTCCCTAACTGCACTGTGGGTGTACCTACACCACATAGACTGCAACGATTCAAGAAGGCAGCTCACCACCACCTTCTCAATTAGGGTTGGGCAATCAATTGTGATGCCCACATCCCATCAATGAATAAAATAACTTTTTTTTTGGGCTGACAGGCAAAGGCTGACCTAAGGGCCCACCAGCTTTTGCTGCTGTTACCTTGTCAAGACTGCAGTTGCAACTCCATTTTGCTCCCCTATTTCCCATGGCTAAGCATTGTAGAGGAGGTAACTCTGGGCCATAATAATGGCCTAAGTTATCACAGTGGGTCACAGGACCTGGGTAACCGCAGTAGCCTTTGGGAGCATGCCACTTATCTGTGCAGAGTTGCCAACACTGGCTGGATATATTCCTTGAGGTATTATCCCATGACCTCCAACTGGTCAGCCCAGTTAAATAATCCTTTTTCTCCATCTCCAGTATTTTTAAAGCTAAGAATTGAAAAGTGATTAAAGAAAATGATTTTTTTTTTGTGCCCCTGTAATATTTTTTTCCTGGATTAACCTGTGTCTGAGAGATTAATACTTATGTTTTTTATTCATTACCGGAATGTGGATGCTACTGGCAAGTCCACCCCATCCTTAATTGCACTTAAAGGTGGTGTTGAACTTCCTTCTTGAATACAACTGCTGGGCAATTTCAGAGGGTAGTTAAGAGTTAACCACATTGCTGTGGGTCAGGAGTTACATATAGGCGCCAGACCAGGTAAGAATGGCAGATTTTCTTAAAGGACACTAGTGAACCAGATAAGGCAATCAGTAATTTCATGGTCACCATCGCTGATACTAACTTTTTATTCCAGATTTAGTTAATTAACTGAACTTAAATTCCACCAGCTGCTGTGGTGGGAATTTAATTCAGGTCTTTGCGTCATTATTCCAGAAACATATTATTGGCATCCATCCATCTTGGGAGATGATGAGGGTGTATGTCACTTCTGTATTGAACACCTCTGGTGTGGCTGTGAAGACCAGTTTGTGAGTGGCAATCCCTTCCTGGTATTGATGAATAGTGTTGGCCCGACGATGACTGATGTGTTTTCCTTTGGGCGGGCTCTCTTTTCCGTCATCTGGTTATTTCTTTTGTTACAGACAGGAGAGAGAGGCAAAACTGGACTCCTTTATTCTCTCGCTGTTAACTTCACATGCCCACACAAGTATACAGTAAGGGGGATAGAAAAGAGGGTGTTTTACAGCTATGAATAACTTAACAGTAAAAAGAACCACAGAAATGGATATCAGTTCACATGATTTCCAGAGTCCAGAATGTCCAAATCCAGTGGGGGTTACCCTCACAGAGAAGTTTTAGTTCTGGCGGGTTCCTGGCTGAAGGCAGAAGTGCAGAATTCCTTCAATATAATGGCGACACAGTGACTTGAGGCTGATATTCAGAGACTTGGTCTGCTTGGCAGATGGTGGCCAGTGGCTTCCAGATTAATAAGTTTTGATGTGGGCATGTTGCTGGCTGCTTGGTCAGCCTGGAGTCCTGCTGCTGTATGTTGGTAGGTTGGAGATAAATCAGACCGGCCTGCTTCTGAGTTCTTAACTGTATATAGAGATATCAAAATAGTCACTTGAGTCATGTGACCTCCTTCCTCCACAATGATTTCATAAAGGGATGTTTATCTGGTGTCTGAATCTGGCTTTTGTTTTGTGGCTTATAATGCACCAGTCTTTAGCCTTTAAAAGAGTCATTATCCATATTCATGACCCTGTTCCAATTAGCCATTGTCTTGTTAGGACCTCGGACTCCGCTGGAGGGGTAAGCTTATAAGGAAGCAAATGACGCCCATTTCCTTTCAATAGTTCCTTTTTGAAATGGACCTTGACAGCCCCAGGTGTGAGATTCCATGAGCAACACGTCAGGGCATGTTTCCAGTGTAATCCATATAATGCCTTAGTAGCTACCTTACAATTCCATACATCAGGTGACTTGTGACGGCCATCTTTTAGTTCAGCAAAGTTTATTTTTAAATAAGCAAAAAAGAATAACGTTTGATTTACATAGTTCATGATTTTTCTCATGTCTTACATACTACTTTTGCATTTTGCTTTTTCTGTGCTCTTCCCGACTGCTTGTCTCCAGGTATGCCGGTCAGCTGTGAGGACTTCCTCTGCATTGATTCCAATCTGGGTCAGCATGAAGTCTCACTTGCAGACATTCTTGTATTGTAGAAGTGGATGACCTGTTGACCTCAAGCTGATAGCAAGTTCACTATAGATGAAAAATGCAGCCATCATCCATTGGGCTCACATGACCCAGCCAAAACAGAACCACTATGCTATTGTACCCCGCAGCCCTGGAAGATTGGCTGCTGCACCAGAATTGAGGCTAGGAGAATTGGCTCCAGTGTAACAGAAGGATGAATCGCAATAACACAAATGGTATGTTTTTATCCCTGATATTTTGCTTGTGTTCTTATAAAATAATTTATCCAGCAGTGCTTGAAGGGGTAATGCTATTAGGAGGGTTGCTAATTTATTTGAGCACAACATTACATTGAAGACTTACATATTTCAAAACAGCAAGTTTTATCATTAGTTATTCATTTTTACAAAAAGCACATCCTGTCTTTTCCTTTGGTTTAACAAAATCTTAATGGGGAGATGCCTCCAGCACAAGCACTCTACGTACCCTGAAGTCATATTTTCGAGGAAAAATAACATTTCTCAGACTTCTCAATAAAGCTGTGCAAGTCTTGCATTCCCTTAGTCAAAACTCAGCCACAATTGCGGTGGGGTGGGGGAAGAGAACGAGGCTGCTCATCTACAGCTTGAAAACTGACCAGGCACGTTGCCAGCGATCAGATGTTGGCTTGCTCCAAGCTAGCTCCCTTGTCTGCTCTGTTGGGACATGTCTGTTCCGCTGTCTGGCAGCAGAATTGGAGGAGTTGCCAGGTTTGACAGAGCAGGCCTGTTTGGGCAACCTGACTTCAAATGTGGCCAACTCTAAGAGCTCCTTGAGAGTGCTGCTTGGCCTGAACACCATTTCTGTGCTTAAAATCCAATCATTTGAATTTAATAATGTAAATAGTGCAGCAAAATGGGTAAATAGCGAAACAGAATGGGAACCTAAGATAAAAGCAAAATACTGCAGATGCTGAAAATCTGAAACAAAAATAAAAATTGCTGGACAGCCTCACCTGTCCAACCCCCACCCCCCCCCCCCTTAAACAGCTTATATTTCACCACATTTCTATTTCTCTTCAGTTCTGATGAAGAGTCATACGGACTCGAAACGTTAACTCTGTCTTCCTCTCCACAGATGCTGTCTGACCTGCTGAGTTTTTCCAGCAATTTTTGTTTTTGTTTCAGAATGGAAACCTAATGTTTTAAAAAAAAAGTTGAGCTACCAGATGACTTTAAATTGAAGGTGGGCTAGATTTTCCAGTTTCCAGCAGGGTAAGGGAGGTGGAACAGGATGTGTGTGGTGTGCAAACTCCCCCATCACCCCCGTCTTACCACAACGCATCAAGTTTTGCCCGGCCCCAATTAACGACTGACTGGCAGGAAGGTCTGCCAATTAGCATTGGTAAGTGGGGTGCACCGAGCCCGTTCGGGTGTCCAGGGCAGCACATCAGGCAGGAGGGGGTTAGGCCGTGAACAGGAAGTTGGTCACGGCCACCAATTTAAAGGCCTGCTGTCGTCTCAGGCTTTCCTTATTTGTTATGTCAGCCTAAAAACAGTGAAGAGATAAAGTATGCAAACACCCAGAAGCTGCCACCTTCAGCAGCAGTCTCTGCTATTACATGCAGCCCAAGGTCCCTTTTGCAGGCCTTTTCGTCTGCCCCTGTGCCACCTCCCCATACCTGGTACAAACAAATCCCAACCTTCTTCCTGTGTGATCATCGACAAATGGAGCGGGCAACAAAAAAACCGCAGGACATTGGGTCTGCTGGATAGCTTGTTAATTGTGTTTTTTTTTCAAAATGGTGGGTGTGCTTCTTATTTTGGCACCCGCTCGCCTTCATTTTATCGGAGACATGTGGCATGAGGTCAGATTCCCGACCTGACGTCATCACGCTGTGTTTTACGTAAGCGTGAGGTTGAGGGGTGGGGGGTGGTGCAGGGGGGGTGTTGCGGTTGTGGTCCGCCCAACTTGCGGCCGTGAAATCCAGCCGGATATTTCTGTTCAGGAGGAGACTATTCACTGGAGAAAGGCCAGATAGTTTGTTTGATTTACACAAACTGACCCAGATTAATCTTATTAATTGACCGTGCTGTCAATGTGTATTCCTTGTAAACTCATGGAAAGTTTGTATGGCGTGCATAGGTAGCAATTACAAGAACAGCTGCTTTATAGCCAGTGGTCATGTTGCGCTGACTTGCATCAGTATTACTGCCAGATTATACTGCGTGCCGTATCTTCACTGCTGCTTGGTCAATAACCTCCTACTGTCAAGCTCAGCTACCTTTCCAGGCCAGTATCCTACTTTGATGCAACCCAATCAAATCAATAAAAAAAAGGAAGTAAAAGTTGACCAAACCATAGCTGACTTTTGAACTAAATGAAATTATAAAGCTAAACAAAGTTTCTAAGAGTGTGAATATCCCATACTTAACGTAACTTGTAACTAGACGGTGTTCAAATGACCTATCCAGAATTCGTGACTGCATCTGTCAGCACATTATGACCAACTATTGCCCATGCAAAGGCGTTTTGTACAAAAAGGAGTGTGATGGCACTTTTGTTTATTCACAACTGACCCACTGCAGTTAGTTCCATCAGTTTATACTGGCGAATAATTTCCCATTGGTCGAGCTTGGAATAGAGAAATAATTAAATGTGAGAGAAGAAAAACAACTAAATCATGTATGAAATAGTTTTACATTTGAAAATACTCTTTCAAAGTATTTTTCCTGTTTCTCAATGCTTATATGTTCATCTGTTGTACTGGAGACGGATTCCTATTCTTGGTAAGTCCAGCGTTTAGACCAATGAGCGACCCTTTGGTGCAGGCTGTGGTATAGTAATGCCTGATTGTCTGCTTTCCTCTCCTTTCTGAACCATGGCTTTATTTACCCATTCTGGTTCTTTTTGTTGTGACACACTTAATTGCTAGCTTAGATCTGTTTGACAAACAACCACCCAACTTTTCTGGTGCAGGTTGGGGTATGACTGTGACTCAGACATAATGCAGCAGAGCTAAACAGAAATTTTGGATGACGACACTAATAGCACTCGTGAACTTTCATATCCTTGATCTGATAGTCCGTTCCTACAAACTTTTATAAACTCTTGTCAAATTTAGCAATTTAAAGTTCATTCTCGGTGACACATCATTAGAAAGTGCCAAAAGTAACTTACTTGCGAAGACTCTTAAGATTTTATTGATTTTTTTTTTTAAGTTTGTGTAAAGATATTTTTCTAAATTGTATTTTTTAAAAGTTGGATCAGAAACTTAGCAACAGGAAGGTGAAATTTTACAATTGATTTCAAAAGTACAGCAAATATTTGGTCAATAAAGGCACATTATAACCATTGTCCAGCCCTTTTTGAATTACATTGTTCCATGAACATGCCTGGTCAGTGGGGCGTGGTCAGTTGGGGAGTTCGAGTGGTTGGAGTGGGGATGGTCAGTCAGTGGGAGGGGTCAGGTGGTCAGTGGAGGAGTGGTCAATGGGGGGGATTCAGGTGGTCAGTGGGTGAAGTCGTCAGTGGGGGGGGGTCAGGTGGGCAAAGGGGGTTGGTCAGTGGGGGTGTTGAGTGGTCATGGGGGGGACGAGTCTGTAGGAGGGCTCAGGTGGTCTGTGGGGTGGGTAGTTAGGGTTTGGGGGTGTAGTCGAGGGGTGGGAAGGGTAGTCAGGGGGGTTAGAGGTGTAATTAGTGGGCGGGGGGGTAGTCAAGGGGTTGCAGGTGTAGTCAGGGGGATTGAAAAGTTAGTCGAGGGTTGTGGGGTGTAGTCAGGGGGTGTGGAGATTAGTCGGGGGTCTGAAGGGTGAGTTGGGGGGGTGGGGGTGTAGTTGATGAGTGGGGAGGGGTGTTGGGGGTTTGTCGGAGGTTCCTGTGGTGGGGTTGGGAGGGTGAGAGAGCCCTGTGGTAGTTCACAAGCTAGTGCAGGGGGTGGGGAGGGCAGTCGGAGGCATTGCGGGTGTAGTTGGGGGGTGGAGAGGTTTGTCGGCGGGTTGGAGGGTGTAGTCGGTGGGGTGGGGAGGTTAGTTGATGTTTGAAAGGTGTAGTTGGGGGGTGGGGGAGGTGAGCTGGTGGGGTAGGGATCTAGTCAGGGGTGAGGAGGGTAGTTGTAGGGGGGGGTTGGGGGTTTGTCAGGGTTTCCAGTGGTAGTTGGGAGGGTCGGGGAGCCCTGTGGGAGGTCACAGGGTAGGCTGGGGTGGAGGTGGGGAGGGCAGTTGGGGGTGACGGTGTGTGGTGGGAGTCTGGGTGGGTAAGTGCTACAATTACCCAGGAGTTGGAAGTGGTTCTAATTCTTCCTTTTCTGGGTAAACATTCCTGTAAGATAGTCGGAACCATCCGAAGTTTGTAATTTAAATCGGAGTTTTGGATGGTTCCCATTGCAGGATAATTGCCCAACGGAAGTTTGAACTTCCCAGGCAATTACCATGCAGTTCTTATGTGGGGTCTTGTGGCGGCGGGGGGTGTTCCCCAGCGCATCTATGGAGTACAATACCCCAGGTATGATACCCCAGAGCTCGCACGTTATGGGCCGCGATATTTTTGGTAGAATTGGAGATATAACTAGGAGATTGTGTAGTGGGCTTCTGTCGTCCACGTCTATAAACTTGGATTGAGCGTTATGAAGTTACAGTACGAAAACCTCTTAAAGAACCTCTTTCCTGCCTTGCTTTTATTTCTCCCCACCCCCATTCTTATCTTTTTCCTGTCTCCTTGCTATTTATTGGTAAGGATCCCTGCCTCTGGTGTGACATGGCTGAGATATAGAAGTTGCTGCATGAGTGGTTATTATTCTGCTGATTTTTTTGCCTGTTTCTTCCAATCTATGGTGGCGGCAAACTAACACTTAACAGGGTTCAAGAAACACCTACACCAACTAACATCTTTGCCTTATTATTATTTAAACTTGCTCAAATTTGTGTGAATTGCATAATTTGATCACAGCTTATTGCTGGAAATATTTATCAGGGCCGTGTGCAAAGGGCCCTCAAGGTTCTGCCTTTTGGATCTGTGCAGCCTACCTGTGTGTTCAGGTGGATGTAAAAGATGTTATTGCATTATTCGAAGAGCAAGGGAGTTCTCATGGTATCATAGCCAACCATCAATTATCTAACATTACTAACATTAACCAGGCGTTTTCTCATTGTACTCAAATTGACTACTGAATTTGGCAACCAGACATTATTGATTGCATCTCAAGGCCATTGGCTGTGAAATGCTCAATGATGTCCTGAAGACATGAAAGGAGTCAAATAAATGCAATTATCACTGGCTGTAAACCTTCGCCAGGGATAGGGTAGGAAGAAAGGGAATAGTGGTAATATTAATTAGAGACATTATCAGAGCAGGGGCCCCTTGAATTGAGCAGCCGAATAACTAAGGATTACAATGCTGGGAGTATATTAAAGATCGTTGAAGTGGAAGAGAATTTAAGATTGAAGTTTGTGGACAAGCTAACGACTTTTATGAACCATAGACCTACAATTGTAGATGACATTAACTATCCTAAATTGACAAGGAAAATGTGGTAGAAAAGGGAAGGGTTTTTTTGTCATATGTTCTATGCTCCTTAGATAATAAAAGAGACCAAAGTAGGTAACCTGAGGGAAGCAGTGATTATAACAATGTAATAGTAAAAAAGGAAGAAGAAGTCAAGGACAAAGGTGTTTAAAAGGACAATAAAAGAAAATTATAGTGAAACCACTCTTGAAAATAGAAGGCTGAGGGATGACCCTCGTAGAGGCCTTTAAAATTAAAATTATGAAATGTTTTGACAGAATGAATACAGGCAAATGCTTCCTCTTGTGGGGAAGAGTGTAACTAGAGGCTATCAATTCCAGATAGTCACCCAGAAACCCAATAGGGAATTCAGAAGAAACTTCTTCACCCAGAGAGTGGTGAGAATGTGGAACTCACTGCCACAGGGAATGGTTAAAGTGAAGTATAGATGCATTTAAGGGGAAACTAGACAAGCATATGAGGGAAAAGGGTTATGATTGTAGATTTAGTCAGAGAGTCTTAGAGCCATAGAGGTCTACAGCACAGAAAAAGGCTCTTCAGCCCATTGAGTCTGCGCCGGTCACACAAGTACTAACTATTCTAATCCCGTTTTCCAGCACTAGGCCCATGTATGTCATGGCATCGCAAGTGCACATCCAAATACTTCTTAAATGTTATGAGGGTTTCCGACTCTACCGCCCTTTCAGGGAGTGAGTTCCAGATTCTCACCACCTTCTGGGTGAAAATATTTTTCCTCACATCCCCTCTAAACCTCCTGCCCCTTACCTTAAATCTATGCCTCCTAATTATTGATCCCTCCACCAAAAGGAAAAGTTCCTTCCTGTCTACCCTATATATGCCCCTCATAATTTTATACATCTCAATCATGTCCCCCCCCTCAATCCCCTCTGTTCCAAGGAAAATAACCCCAATCTATCCAATCTCTACTCATAACTAAAACTCTCCAGCCCAGGCAACATCCTAGTAAATCTCCTCTGCACTCTCTCTAGTGCAATCACCTTCCTATAATGCGGATTCCAGAACTGCACGCAATACTCTAGCTGTGGCCTAACCAGCGTTTTATACAATTCCAGCATAACCTCCCTGCTCTTATATTCTATGCCTCGGCTAATAAAGGCAAATATCCCATATGCCTTCTTGATTACCTTATCTACCTGTCCCGCTACCTTAAGGGACCAGTGGATATGTACACCAAGGTCCTTTTGATCCTCGGTACTTCCCAGGGTCCTACCATTCATCGTGTATTCCCGTGCCTTGTTTGTCCTGCCCAAGTCCATCACCTCACACTTATCCGGATTAAAATCCATTTGCCACTGATCAGCCCATCTGACCAGCCCGTCTATATCCTCCTGTAATCTAAGGCTATCCTCCTCACTATTTACCACCCCACCAATTTTCGTGTCATCTGCAAACTTACTGATCAACCCTCCTACATTCAAGTCTAAATCGTTTATATATACCACAATCAGCAAGGGACCCAACACTGATCCCTGTGGAACCCCACTGGACACAGGCATCCAGTCACAAAAACACTCAAAAAGACCATCACCCTCTGCTTCCTGCCACTCAGCCAATTCTGGATCCAATTTGCCAAATTGCCTTGGATCCCATGGACTTTTACCTTCGTTATCATTCTCCCATGCAGGACCTTATCAAAAGCCTTGCTGAAGTCCAAGTAGACTACGTCAAATGCATTGCCCTCATCTACACACCTGGTCACCTCTTCGAAAAATTCAATCAAATTGGTCAGATATGACCTCCCCTTAACAAAACCAAGCTGACTGTCCTTGATTAATCCCTGCCCCTGCAAGAATTGCTTCCAATAGCTCTCCCACCACTGAGGTTAGACTGACTGGCCTGTAGTTCCCTGGTTTATCCCTTAGATAAGAAAGGAAGGGAGGAGGCTTGAGTGGATCATAAACAGCAGCATAGGCTGGTTTAGCTGAATGACCCGTGTCTGATTTTTTCAGAAAGCCACTAAAAGTAAGGTTTTCAAGCCTAAGATGAGCGAAAATCTTAAAGGATGTCTGCGTGAATGATGCCATGTTGCCGTGGGTAGGGTAGTATAGTGATTATGTTATTGGACTAGTAATCTAAAGGTGTGGATTTATAATCCATAGATGTGAGTTCAAATCCCACAACAGCAGTTGGGGTATCTAAATTCAGTTAAATCAATAAATAAATGTGGAATTAAAAAGCTAGTAACAGTGAGCATGAAACTAATGAGTTGTCTTAAAAATTCAACTGGTTCACTAATGTCCTTTAGGGAAGGAAACATGACAGCCTTGCCTAGTTAGGCCTGTATGTAAAATAAAAGCAAAAAACTGCGGATGCTGGAAATCCGCTTTGCAGAACACCTTCGGTCCGTCCGCAAGCATTACCCAGACCTCCCTGTCGCTTGCCATTTCAACACTCCACCCTGCTCTCATGCCACATGTCCGTCCTTGGCCTGCTGCATTGTTCCAGTGAAGCTCAATGCAAACTGGAGGAACAGCACCTCATCTTCCGACTAGGCACTTTACAGCCTTCCAGACTGAATATTGAGTTCAACAATTTTAGATCATGAACTGTCTCCTCCATCCCCACCCCCTTTCCGATTCCCCCCCTTTTTTTCCAATAATTTATATAGATTTTTCTTTTCCCACCTATTTCCATTATTTTTAAATGTATTTCCATCCATTGTTTTATCTCTACCTTTTAGCCTTTTTGGATTCCTTCACCCCACCCCACCCCCACTAGGGCTATCTATACCTTGCTTGTCCTGCGTTCTCCCCTAAATTAGTACATTCCTTAGATAATATCACCACCTTCAACACGTCTTTGTCCTTTTGTCTGTGACATCTTTTGGCTATCTCCACCTATCACTGGCCCTCTATCCAGCTCTTCCTGTCCCACCCCCCCTTAAACCAGCTTATATTTCACCTCTCTTCTATTTTTACTTGGTTATGTTGAAGAATGATACGGACTCGAAACAGGCCTGTATGTGACTCTTAACTGCTCAGAAATGTGGTTGACTCTTAACTGCTTTCCGAAATGACCTAGCAAGCTACTTACTTGTATCAAGACTGCTATGACAGACTGCGGAATTTCAGGAAAGTGGCTTACCACCACATTTTGAAGGACAATTAGAAATGAGCAATAAATGCTGGCTTTGCCAATGACGCTTGTATCCCATGAAAGAATAAAAAAAAATTAGGCATGTTATTAGAGAATAGTCAAGACAGGAATAGGACCACTAAGATATGGGAGAAAAAAGCTTATATTGGAGAGTGGGGAAATGGCAGAGATGCTAAACCAGTACCTTCCTTTCCTTATTACACATTGGCGCAGAATGGGATATTGGGATGATAGAGGCAACAGAGGTGGATGTAGAACAGTTACAGCAGAATAGAGTCCAGGGAAAAATGTTGCTAAAGAAGTTATTCAAATTTAAGGTAGGCAGTTCATTGAGTAGTGTACAGCCGAACACCCTGAGGGAATCTGGGAAGAAAGATAAGACGGCACGAATTTCAAATGGACACGAACAGTGAAAGGGGAGATTGGAATCAGATGGGTTAAAATCTGGAATTCTCTCTATACCCCTAACTTCATTTCAAAGGAAATAATGTGGTTACTTGCAAAAGTTGAAATATATCAAGGTTAGGCGGAGCAAACAGGAGAGTGCGGTTATACTTGGTGGCTCCGATTACTCAAATTATTGCCACAAAGAACTTGCAGTGACCAGTAGAACGGAGTGAAAATATTGAAAGAGATGATGAGAGTTATATAATAGGAATAACAATTCAGTATGGTTTTAATTTTTTAGGTATTATCAATTTTATTTGCTGTGGGATGACAAATTTCCATTTTCCATTTAACTCGCTCGAACTTTTTATAGGGAAGAATTCCACCCCCCCCCACCCCCAATTGGGGGGGCAGTGTAGGAGCGGGCGCGTGCAGACGCCTCCATTTTACATGGGCGGGCCAATTAAGGCCTGCCCAGCGTGACATCCGCCAGGAAGCGCTGTGCACTCCCTGTGCAGGCGGGGGGGTGGTGGGGGGATTCCCTCAGCCAAGAGTGTGCTCTTTAGCGCACGTGCACGAAAGAGCGGACTCATCTCCCTGAGGCTAAGTGCTGCCCCAGGGAGATCGGCGCCAAATTCAAAAATGGTAAATGTACAAAAATAAAATTTACTTGGCATGTCCCAACTCATGTGACACTGTCACATGAGTTGGGACATGTCCATCACTTTTAATCAAACCTTTATTAAATTTTTAAAAACCCTCATGAAACTTTATCTCGCCCGCTTTTTCTGAAGCCCACCAGGGCTCCTGGCCTGTCCGCCAACCTTAAGGTTGGACGGGCAGGTCCATTAATTACTTGAATTAGTTTTTAAATGGCCTCAATAGGCCTTTGACAGGTCGGCGGGCGCACAGCTGATTCGACTGCGCCCTCGCCGACCCGAATAGTGAAATGACACAGAGAGACGTCAGGAATTGCCTGACATCATCCCGCATCGGCAAGCGGGCCCTGCACCCCGCTCGCTGACCTAAATATTCTGGCCCTAGAATTTTACCACACAGAAGGAAGGCCACTCTGTCTATTGTACCTGTGCTGTGCCTCTGAAACAGTTGTTTACTTAATCCCATTCCCTTTTCCTCACTCCCTCTTTGGTTTTTGTTTTTCAAATATTTATTTACTTCCCTTTTAAAATCTTTTGTGCATTCTGCTTCCACCGCTTGTTTCTGGTAGGACATTCCATGTTTTAACAATGCACTGTGTAAAACAAAATCTTAACCTCTTCCCATTGTCCTTTGGTGATTATCTCTAAGTGGAAATAATTTTTCTCTGTTTAGTTTATGAAAATTCCTGGTAAATTTGAACACCCCTACCAGAGTCCCTAACAGCCTTCATTGTTCTAATAAAAAGAGCCCCAGCCTTGCTAGTTACTCCTCATTACTAAAACCTTTCATCTCTGCAATCGACTTTACTGAATCTCCTCTCCTTGCCGTGACACCTTTTCTAACCTAAGGTGCCAAAACTGGACAGTGTTCTAACTGTGGTTTAACCAATAATTTCTGGAGGGTTAGCATTACCTAAGTTATTTTGTTCTCAACACTCCTGTTTTTAAAACCCAGGATCCCATATGTGTTAATAATTTGTTCTTCCATTTCTCAAGATTTGTATATCTGAATCCCTAGGGCTGAATTTTAAGGTCCCTGCCAGCAGGTTTGCAGGCAGGGGGCCCAGTAAATTCCCCAGGTGACCTTCCCATTGCCCTCTCACCGCCTTTGACCTACCCTCAGTTGACGGGCAAGGCCTAGGGCAATTTTATTTATTCCTTTAGGGGATATGAACGTCGCCGACTAGGCCAGCATTTATTGTCCATCCCTATTTGCCCTTGTTCAGAGGGCATTTAAGAGTCAACCACATTGTTGTGGGTCTGGAGCCACATGTAGGCCAGACCAGGTAAGGATGCCCGATTTCCTTCCCTAAAGGACATTAGTGAACCTGATGGGTTTTTACGATAATCGGCAATGGTTTTGCGGTCATCATCACACCTTCAATTCCAGATTTTATTTTAAAACTCAAATTTCACCATGTTATGCTGTGGTAGGTGATGTGTGCCAGGCAGACCAAATCCACAAAGGAAACTTGGTCGTTTTTGCAATTTGTATTTATTATGAGAAGATGGGTGCACTGAATTCAGAAGTAATGAGCCCACTAAGACCCCACCGCCTTTCTACTTTTGGCCGATTAAGTCCAAGGCAGGAAGGTTCATGGTGGCCTTCCCACCCTTGCCTCAACTGAGACCCTCAAATGGCCAATTAATGGCCTCTTAAGACCTCAATTTAGATCCTGGCAGGAGGAGGTCAGGGGTGGGTGGTGGATGCCGGGCAGGTCATCCTACTCGGGTGGGAAGGGAGAAGCCCTCCCTTTCTGGCCCGCTTTCCACACCCGGCCCAGGCCCAGCTGCTCCTGCCCTACCTGGCCTTGCCCTCAGAACCTCCAATCAGATTGGCCAGCAGTTTTCTGAGGCAGGACTTCCTCCTGAGTGAGGTGCGAAAATCCCGCCTCTGGTCAATTAGTGCTCCTCGGAGTCTTAAATAGCTGTAGGGCGGCCGACATCGGTGGGAATGCATTCCCTGCTGACTCTTCGGTTGGCTGTCCAGGAAACCCTGCCACCTATAAAATTCTGCCCCGGGTTTTCTGCTCCTCTACTCCTGTTAAACTTTTACCTGTTGGTTTGTGAATGGTAACCTGCAAAAAGTTGTGGAAAATAAATGAAAAATAACCCTTGAATTTAAGCAGCAGCCACTCTTATCTCTCAACCTCCTGAAAACACATCAAATTAGTTTTGTGCACAGTCAAGAAATACAGCAGCCGTATTTTGCCACGGCAAGATCTCACAAAAAAACAACTAATGGAATGAGTAAACAGCTAATCAGTTTGTAGCATTATTGGTTAAAATTAAATTTTTTTTTTTACCTGAACCGGTATAACAGGCAGAGCTTGGCCTAATGCTCATCTGAAGGGTGGCACCTCTGACAACACAGCACTCCCTGAACATTGCACCGAAGGAGTGTCGATTGCACGCTCAGGCTTCTGGCGTGGAACATGAACTGACAACCTTCTGACACCGAGGCGATCAGCAGAGCTAGGCTGATATTCGGCTAAACTGGCTGCAAGCTTCTTTCTATTTACACACAACAAGAACAGTGAGATTCTGCTCCAAACTGCTGAAGTATGCAGTGAACTACTTTACACACAAATGCACACAAATTTAAAAAACAACAACTTATTGCAGGAAATCATTTTCCCTGTCATGATGGCTTCATTAATACCACAAACATTGAGAAATGAAAGCTAAGAATAGATTTGTGTTGTTTCCACACCATGAAATCATTGGAGGTGTGCTGCATGTTGTATGACGGCTGTGAGCAAGAGCACGGGTAAATTGTTTCCATAATTCAGAGATGTGATTCATCCGAGTCGCTCAGACTCTGTAACCTGTCTCGCAATAATATTGCAAGTATTTGTTTTAAATTTATAGCGGTGTAATTCTTAACTGGCCAGTGCTTTAACTAAAATATATTAATTTAATTTTTTTTATCCATTCATGGGATGTGGGCATCACTGGCTGGGCCAGCATTTATTGCCCACCCCTAATTGCCCTTGAGAACAGAGGGCATTTAGGAGTCAACCACATGGCTGTGTGTTTGAAGTCACATGTAGGCCAGACCAGACCAGGTAAGGTAAGGACAGCAGATTTCATGACATTAGTGAATCAGATGGATTTTTACAGCAATTGGCCACAGATTCATAGGGCTGAATTTTTCCATCAGTGAGAAGGGGGCGGGGCCCGCTCGCCGACACAAAAATGATGCGGGATGACGTTGGGAGGAACCCCCAACGTCATCCCGCCCCATTTAAATCTTCAGGAAGGCGGGGGCACAGTGAAATCGGCTGTCCGCCCGCCGACCTGTCAATGGCCAATTGAGGCCATTGACAGGATAATTAAAACAATTAAAGGCCCTGCCCGTCCAACCATAAGGTTGGTGGGCAGGCCAGGAGCCCCGGTGGGCTTCCGAAAAACATGAAACCCCATCCACCGGCGGGATGAGGTTTCATGTAGGGTTTTAAAAAACTTTAATAAAGTTTTTGTGCAATTTATTAACATGTCCCATCTCGTGTGACATTGTCACATGAGGGGGACATGTCAATGATTGTTTTATTTTTCTATTTTTAAAGTTTGGACAACTTTCAGCGATCTCCCTGAGGCAGCACTTAGCCTCAGGGAGATGTGCACATGCACGAAAAAGCGCACTCTCGCATTTTGGGAGACCCCCCCCACCTCCCCACACAGGGAGCACATAGCGCTTTCCGCTGGGCATCACGCTGGGTGGGCCTTAATTGGCCCACCCACTTAAAATGGCAGCGGGGCCCGCTTCTCCGGTGGGGATCGGCTCCCCGCCCACCAGAAATTAGGTTGGGCCCGCCCGCCCGACAGGCAAAAAATTCAGCCCATAGTCATCATTAGACTTCCAGATTTTTTATTGGATTCAAATTTCACCATCTGCCATGGTGGGATTTGAACCCGGGTCCTCAGAGAATTACTGTGGGTCTCTGGACTATTCGTCCAGTGACAAAACCACTACACCACCACCTTCCCATTGCAGTAAATGACCGCAGAATTGGAACCTGTCAGCTGAGTCAGTTGTTCTCAACCTCACCTCTGAGTCAGCAGGTAGTGGGTTGAAGCTGCACCACAGAGACTAGGAAACAAACTCTAGACTGACATTTTAGGGCACTAATGAGGAAACGTTGTATGATGGCTGTGAGCAAGAACACGGGTAAATTGTGCATTGTGCATTGTTGGAGATGTCATTAAACTGAGGCCCTATCTGCCATCTCAGGTGGGTGCAAAAGACCCCATTGTACTATCGCCAAGAAGAGTGGATGGTGTTCTCCCCAGTGACCAGTGACTTGGCCAAAATTTATCCATCAATCAACAAAAAATAAAAAAGTGTATCTAACCATTACCACATTATTGTTTGTGGACGCTTGCATTTTGCAAATTACCTGTTGTGTTTCCCACATTACAGTACAGATCACACTACAAAAGTACTTCATTAGCTGTAAAGTATGAAAGGTGCTGCGTAAATGCAAGTCTGCGTTCTTTGTTTCAGCAGCTTGGTGAAGGTAATTGACCTGCCTTCCATCTTAAGGTCAGAAGTGAGGATGTTCACTGATGATTTCAATGTTCAGTACCAGTCATGACCCCTCAGATACTGAAGCAGTCCATGTCCAAAAGCTGCAAGACCTGGACAATAACCAGGCTTGGGCTGACAAGTGGCAAGTAAATTCGCACCACACAAGTGCCAGGCAATGACCATCTCCAAAAAGGGAGAATCCAACCATCGCCGCTTGACATTCAATGACATTATCATCACTGAGCCCCTCCATTATCAACATCCTGGGGGTTAACATTGACCAGAAACTGAACTGGACCAGCCATATAAATACTGTGACTACAAGAGCAGGTCAGAGGCTCAGAATCCTGTGGCGAGTAACTCACCTCCTGACTCCCCAAAGCCTGTCCACCATCTACAAGGTACAAGTCAGGAGTGTGATGGAATAATGCAGCTCCAACAACACTCAAGAGGTTTGACACCATCCAGGACATAGCAGCCTGCTTGACTGGCACCCCATCAACAAACATTCACTCCCTCCACCACCGACGCACAGTGGTGGCAGTGTGTATGATCTACAAGATGCACTGCAAGAACTCACCAAGGCTCCTTAGACAGCACCTTCCAAACTCACAACTGCTACCATCTAGAAGGACAAGGGCAGCAGGCACATAGGAACACCACCACCTGCAAGTTCCCCTCCAAGCCACTCACCATCCTGACTTGGAAATATATCGCTGTTCCTTCACTGTCGCTGAGTCAAAATCCTGGAACTCCTCCCTAACAGCACCACCTACACCAAATGGACCGCAGCGGTTCAAGAAGGCAGCTCACCACCAGCTTCTCAAGGACAATTAGGGATGGGCAATAAATGCTGGCCTAGCCAGTGATGTTCACATCCCATGAACAAATTAAAAAAAGAATGCAATGAATGGTAAAGAAACATATAATAGTCTTTAGGGTGATGTGGATTGCTGTTGAGCAATTTTAATTTATATAATCCATTAAATAATCAGAATAAAATCTACCTGCCTGGTTGGATGGGCACAATAATACTGGACATTTCACACTGAATGTTTCAGTGGACATCGCTTCACATCTGATGAAAAAGGAACACGCCATGAGAAACTGAAACACAATTGGTGCAATTTTGTGTGAAAGACCTTTTATGCAAACTCGCATTGACTTTTGCTCATTTGAATCACGAGGCTGCCTGCTGTGTGTTATAAGCCAAACATTCCCCAATTCCCCATTGTGCACCATCTGTATGCATTACAAAACACACGCGCCCATGTTCCAAAACATCAGTTCAATATATTTGTTGCCAAGAACGCAAAAATGTTATGGTGAAGGGTTGGAAAAAATCAAAACCAACTTGATGTACGTTGTGTTGCCATTGCCAAACTTGGCCTAATGATGAAAGAATGTTATGTTTTCATCAGCGGAGAAACCCAGAGTAATTTTATGGAACTGCTGTCTGAGATGATTGCTGGCAGTTTGAGCACATCACTTTTCCACATGCTGTGTAGTACTAAGAAAAATACTTAGGCAATGTTGGATGGTGTGCAGTATAATCATCCTTTATATTGGGAATGGAATCTCCTGGTTACCAATTTCTTGTTGTTGCTCTATAAATATGGTAGCGATGGTATCCCAGATTCAGTTCACTTGTTTATGGGCAGAATTTTTCAGTTGGCGGGGTGGGCTCGACAAGAGTGGTCGCGGAGTCGATTGCCACCCGCGATTGGCTCCGCGCCGCAGTAGCGCTCAGTGCTACCTGCGCGGGAGGTGAGAGGAGGGTGAGTTGGGGCCAGCATGTGTGAAAGAGCGCTTCAATCTCCCTGAGGCATGGAGCTGCTGCAGGGAGATTGAAGGGCTTCTGAAATTATTAAATAAAAGGTTTATAAATGTATTTAAACATGTCCCCTCATGTGACTGTGTCACATGAGATGGGACATGTTTTCATATTTATGAAAATTTTAAAATTTATTTAATAAAAGCTTTAGGAAAACTCATCCTGCTCGTGGATGAGGTTTCCTAAAAAACGTGAAGGATGCATGGGCTTTTTGCCTGCCCGCCAACCGTAAGGTTGGACGGGCAGCGTTTACAAAAACCTTAATGAGATCCTTAATGGCCTTAATAGGCCGTTTATATATTGGCGGGCGCGCAGCCGACTCTGGCGCATGCCCGCTGAACGAAACATTGCTACTTGGCTCGATGACGTCAGAATGCACGCCTGACATCATCGCATGTCGTTTTGCGTGTCAGCGTGTCAGGCCCATCCCTGCACGCCAACTGAAAAATTCTGCCCTATAGATTATTGCCCACTAATGGTGAGGGGAATGCGCTGTCAGTTATCAGCTTCCTCTTGATAATTGGCCTAAAAACAAACAGCAAAGGTGTCAAAATGTTGGGTACATTGGCATACCATTTGCCAGTTCAAACATTATTTAGTTATCTATAATTCTATTCTTTTTGCCACATATAACCTACCATAAGAATGGGTGAAATTTAGTGCCCTCACCCAAGGTGATTTTGGAGGAGGGTCATTTAATATGGTGGCGTGGGAACCCCACTGGCTTCCCACCTCTGCCCGATAAAGTCTGGGACAGAAAGGCTCATGGATGCTTTTCCCGCCTTGATGCCAATTGAGGCCCATAAGTGGACAATTAATGCCCACTTAAGGGCCTTATCCCACTGCCGCTCATGGGTGGATTTACAATGAAACACACACCGCGCCGTAGCATGGGGCCCTCAAATACAAGGGGAGCCCCAAAATGATGAGTGAGTTCAGCTGAGACGTTAAACTCTCTGCTCGGCTGTATACGAAAAAAAAATCTCCTGGCAGTTTCCCCCCCTCTCAAGGCACTAAAACAAACCATTACACAACTTGCGAGCTTGATGCGGCTGGAGCGAAGGGGATGGAGACGAAGAGTGGTGGGTGGGGAGGTGGGGTGGGGATGGGGGAGGAGGATTTGGGATAAGCAGCCTCAGCGTGCTCCAAGCAGTGTGGATGGATGGCTGAGACCTGAGACACAGGAGACACTCTGCACTGATGCCTCTGTAATAATCCTGCCTCTTGCAGCTTTTCGATTCACCCTCTGCGCTTGTTCAGTTATAGTGTGCAGGCTGCTTTTGCCAAGGCGCTGCAGGTTTCAGTCGTCCAAAGGGGAAGTACAACGAATGCGACATGGTTCCAGGGAGGGGAATGGTGACATGCTTCTTGCTTTCAGAGACACCAGATTGCATAGCTGGGCCGTTGGTTTTCAATGTAGGTTATAAAATGAGAAGGCTGGGAGAGAGAGAGAGAGAAATGATCTGAATGCACAGCACATTCATTTTACTGCATTCTCTTTGTAGGCAGTACGGCAGCAGGAAAAGAAAGCCTGAATATTGCAAATCTGATTAGAGATCCGAGTTGAACTGAACAATGACTGGGAGGACAGGGGGGCGGAGCGAATGGCAATGGGGATGCCATTCCATTGCGGTGCTATTCATTCAGGGGGAACCGGGTGGGAAAGGGGGTGGTTTTGATGTTTTCTTGAAGCTTCAGCCCTTTTTGTTGTGTGTGTGTGTTACTGGGGTTTGGGCTGGCCCTATTTTCTAGAAGAGCAGAGGAAGCTTCCCCACAGTCCTGCTATCCATCAACCAGCGTCACAAACGCAGGTTATCTGGTAAACGTCACGTGGTGTTTGTGGGAGTTTCCTGTGTGCAACAGTGACTGCAGCTCAGCATTACCTTATTGGCTGCAACGTCATTGTTCATGACCACCGGATGTCTCAGAGCATTACTACATTTCAGTCTTTCTTTTAAAAACTCCAGCATAAAGACAGGGAGAAAGATCGAAGAGAGTCACAGGTTAAATTAACCTGGAGACTGCTAGCCGGGAAACTACATGATGACCACCACCCCACCACCCCACCCTGCCCACACTGCCTAACACACTTCGAGAATTCTATTGCCTATTTCATATATTGATGCATTTTAAAGGGCAATGAATAAGTTGTGAGGTGAGCTTGGGTACAAATTAACTGTTTTATAAGATTGAACTTAACCATGGACTTCAACCTCAATCCTGAATGTTTAACCTATTCATAACATCCTATATTACCAATAAACATCGGATAGTTTAGATTATAGTAATCATCCCTGCGACTTTTATCGATCCGAGAAATTGGCAACAAATTGAACAACATGAAACGAGCTAAAGAGTCAACACTGAGATGAAGCACACAGCGCAGGATCAGCGATACCAGAAGGATTGTTGCCTTCGTCTCTCTCGCCACAGAAGCAGCTTCATCTGCTCAGTATTTGCAGCGTTTATGTTGACATTTGAGACATTGAACTGGGACAGATCCATTCTCAATCTGCAGAAATTATCCCCTTCCAGTGAAATTATTTTACTGCTTGAGATTGCGCCGTGTCCTGTCCCACAGCCAGTCGAAAGCCCATGGGGAGAATTTTCTCCCCGTTGGGTGGGCCGGCCGGGAACGGGCACGGGTGGGCCCGGAGCCAATCGCCGCCCACAATTGGCTGCGTGCCGCCATTTTACGTGGGCGGGCCAATTAATGCCCACCAGTGTGACGCACGCCCGGTAGCGCTCAGCACTACCTGTGAATATGCAGGAGGAGCGCAGAAATCTCCCTGAGGCAGCTCCATTTGAAATTAAGTTCAATTTGAAACATCAAAATAAAAAAAAGTTAAAAATCAGTTACACATGTCCCCTCATGTGACAGCATCTGGGACATGTTTATCAAATGTTTAAAAAATATTTTACTCATTTAATAAACCCTTCATGAAACCTTATCCCGCCCGTGGATGAGGTTTCATGAAAAGTGCGAAGGCTGCCTGGGCCCTTCGCCTGCCCGCCAACCTTAAGGCTGTACGGGCAGCCCTGTCAATTTGGTTAATTAGTTAATAGCCTTAAGAGGTCTTTTGACAGTTCGGCGGGTGTGCAGCTGACTCTGGTGCGTGCCCGCCGAATGAAAGATCGGATTGATGTGCGGTGACGTTGGGACGCACGACGGCGGCATGACTGTGAAAAAGCCGGTGAACTATCCAGTAATTTTGGGTTGTGTCCAGGTTTGGCGGGGGTAGGTTCCCAAAAATGAAGCTGAGCACCTGACCCCTCAATTGTAAATCCACCGGCAGCGGGCGGGGCGGTCACCATGCCGGGGGTCAGAAAAGCAAAGCAGGCCCCCAGGGGGGCCCTCGCCAGGAATTCAGTGGGACCCGGCATCTGGAAGTGGGGACTCTGCTGAGTCAGTGGTCCCTGCCTGCGACCCTCATCCTGCTCTCACGCAAACCTTGGCCTGCACCCCTCGCTAACCCTGGGCCACTGGTGATGCATTGCCAGCGGCAACCCTTGTTCCAGTGGTGCTGCCTCCAATAGAAAGCTGCTGGCCAGCTGCTTTTGAGGGTGGGATTTCTGCCCCCATGGTCCTTGATCCTAAGGAAGACCCGCTGCTGGCCTCCTAAGTGCCTTAGGCACTTAAAACAGCAGGGCCTTGCCCTAAGGAGGCTGCGCAGGGCTCTCACCGGCTCTCCAGTTGACGACTGAGACCCCTGTCGCTTGAATTAAATTCTACCCAATGTGTCGGCATGCCACAAATCAAAAATCCTATTCCTCTAGCACAGGAGAAGGCTATATGAATTTGTGCAGGCCATAGCTATTTTGATTATACTGATCGATTATTTATTTACTTTAAAAATTGAAGATATACGTATTTTAGAAAACGCCTTTCCTTTGTTTCAATTTCATTCCAGTCGATTGCTATGTTCGAAGGCAATATCTTTCAATTGAATTCTGCCATTTATAACCACCCTATCAAAAATCCCTGTAGTGTACATCTGGTCAATCCAAAACTGCTTTAGTGTATAAATCAATATGACATGCTGGCCCAGATGTGTGGAATTCAATGTGCCTGGATTTACAAACCTACTCGACAAAACTTTTGATTCAAGTCTAAAGTGAAAAAAATTTCTCCTTAATAGATAGTCTTATTGATAGTTTAGTACCAAATATCTGACCATTTGGTCTCTTATAATATTCACGTTTTTTTTATGCTCTAAGGTAACTTCAAGTACTGCTCTTAATATTCATCCTTCTTGCTTTCCTTTTTGAATCAGCATGTTCCCAAATATAAATGTGTAAACTCATGTATGATAATTAAGGTATAATTATCTCAGTCTATAACATGAGGATTCAGCTTTCTGGCTTTCTTTCCTATTGATACATCACACCTCGTGTATTTCTCCCTTTCTCTCCCTCAAGGGGAGACAACCTTCAAGCAAAGGTTGGAGAGGTTACCACCTCCCCCCTCCTCCCATACAATCACATAACAACAATTCATATGAACTGTTGTATTTGAATCTCGCAATTGTCATAAATCATGATTATTTGTATTGTCTGGAAATTAATAAAATTTTGAAAATTGCAACTTAGAAAGAAAACCCCAGAAATAGTGGATAAACCAGAGAGTAAGTTTCATGGCTGTAATGTTAAACTGCTTTCATGTGTTCTTGCATCATCTGAGGCTTGTGGGGGGGATTACTATCCTGTAATTACTTTAAACTATCTACTCATTATTGCAAGGTTTTATTCTCACTCCTCCTCTTCTGAAGTCATCAGTTCCTTGCTGGGACATGATTCCACGCATGCTGGTCACCGTCTGGAACCTTGTCCAAGATGCCATTCTACATATTCGAACCCAGATGATGAATACTGTCAGGCTTTTGATTTGAAGGGGGCCATTGCAATTGGGCCCACTTCTGCCCTCATCCAATTCATGGGAATTTCTAGCAATGATCAGGAGCAGGGATATCCCCCCTCCCCTTTACACGATCCCCAATCGATTTAAGCTCCTTCCTTGCCCGGAATTGTTGAAACCTTTCCTAGCCATATTGGTTCAGCTAGGCATATCCCCCCAGCCAGCTGAGACACTAGGGGAACCTCTCTTATTCCCTCTTTAACATGCCCATTATTATTTCAGCTTATTTGTTTTATCTCTTACGCACACAGGGGTCAATGAAATTTGAACATTGAATGAAGTGTCCCCGCACTTATCACAGGTAGCCACCTATATTGGGAAAATGGTGTTAACCATTTCCCACTACCATAGGAGTCAATTACAAAGATGCTACTTATAAAAGTATGGAATGCACCAAATATTTTTGTAGCTTAATAAGTACTGAGCCTGTAGTGACTGATTTTTAAAGTGCTCTGTAGACTTCAGGCAAATTTGGGTCTTCAGGCAGTTTCATTCAACTCTAATGCAAGTGCAAAATAGTGCAGATGCTGGAAATCTGTATTAAAATGCTGGAAATACTCAGCAGTCAGGCAGCATTTGTGGAGAGGAACAGGGTTAACATTTCAGGTCGACTGACCTTTCATTAGAACTGTTTCAACCAGTTTCATTTAGCTGTTCACACCTCGTTGAAGTACATTAGCGTGGAGAATCTGGATACAATAGTTAACAATGAGGAGTAGCAGTTGTTGAATGAAATTTCCTTTACCATCCATCGCAAATAGCGAATAAATTGTGTGAACACGGCCAAATATAGATGGCGAGAATGTAGAATTTTTAGAATGTAGTCTTTAGCTAAAAGCTAACCTTGATCATGGCAAGGCTGAGTTGACCAATCTGGACAAAGACATACTAGTGATAGGAGAGCAGATGGAAGAATTGTACTTGTTGTGGTGTACAGACTGCTCGATCAAAACTCTAAATCCACATATATTCATGCATAAATTCAAATTGATTGTAGCGATGGGCACTGTACTCTGTTACTACATAGCTAATCAATCAAATCAATTCCATTATAACTCCAATGAATAAGATGTTTTTCATTCGCCCAGTAACAATTTTATAACTTCCCAGATGGTAAACAGCACTTACACAACTGTCTATAATTCACCCTCATATAAGCCAAGCTCCTATTTCTCACTCCTGATCTAGCCGTGTGCACAGGCTGCCTTGTCATTTGGTTTTCCTGGAATTTCATTTTGTTGTTATGCATGTAGACAAACCAGTTTGTTTTTCCTCCAGTTCCAAATTACTACCCCGAGTAAATCTAATTGGAAAATATATCAGTCTGTCATTCTGTTTTAGTTACAGAGGCATGCAGTAATGTCACATTTGCTGGTTTGTTTACATTCAAGGCTGTCAATCCATCATGTAGGCGTAGCCAGGAATATGGGCTCTCCTCCGTAATCCTCGCTGTGACCACAAGATTGGCTGTCTGCTGTAAATGTAAACAGATTGACCAACATTACAAATGGAAGGAAATGGATATTGATATTAAGTGGGCCTTTGTATTTTGAGGAATAAACATTAATTAACACTGCGAGAGCACTTCAGTATTATTTTGATTTTGCTGTATGCTGGTAGGATTGTAATGAATTCTCTGGCAGGTTCTGTGACAGAATGGAAATATTTTGAGTGTTTGCCTTGTGCTTTTCTTCAGCTTGCAGTCCTTTGTGGTGACTGCAGGTCATACATTGAGACAAAGCCCATAGGGTACCATTTGTTAGATTCCAAGGAGAGTTTGTACAATATGCAACTTTAACCTGAATTGAAGGGGAATCACCACTCTCATAAATTGCCCTGAAAATTTTCCTCCTCCCCTAGTTTGAGATGGCGATGTTGCCCATATTGAGAAACCATCTTGAATTGCGTTGATGGTGCCTGGTGCTACTGTAATAATGATGAATGATGTGGCTTCCTTCAGGCAGCTTCCCTAATGCATGCTATGCTAACTTTGCCTTTTTAAAAACAATTTGGTTCTATGTTTAGATTTAACATATTTGCATGTTGAAATTGTTTGTCTAATATAATAGCAGTTTACACTTCTGCTGAAGGGATTTATGGCTGAGGAGACTTTGGTTTCTGGATTTCAATCTTCAAGTTAATAAGGAGTACTCATTAAAGAACTGAGAAATAATTTTAACTTTTGGAGTGTCAACATAAAGAAGCAGAATGTAAAGAAATTATAACCTAGAACTAGTCACATCTGCAGGACACAGCACCAGATAAGTCACAGATGAGGAAATCCATTTGACTCATCTTCAATTATCCATCCAGGAAGGCCATCAAGATAAGCATCCAATTGTTTAAGAGATTTCAGGATTTTCACTGCTGCTACTTTCGCTGGAAGTCCCTTCCCTGCTTTGATCCCTCTTTTGTGTATGAAGAATTTCCTGATGGCAGTCAACATGAATTCAGAAGGGGAAGATTTTTTTTTTCTCCACAACCACCAAGACCGCAACAGCCTAATTGGACCGTGGGAAGCTTTGTGACCTCAGCGTTCAATTATAGTTGTCAAGTCGCAATGGAGGTAGTCAAGCACTGGAGTCCGTGCAAAGAAGGGTCACGAAGCTGATTCCTCATATCCAAAATTTATGTTGTGAGAAAAGACTTGGGGTCCCTTCAGCCTGGAGGGGATGCATCAGAAAACTGATCTTAGAGGTATACAAGATAGCGAGGGGAACTGAAAAGATAACACTAGAACATTACATTAAGTTAAATCACAGCAAAAGCAAGACAAGGGGATAAATACTCCAACTTGTAAAATATAAATTTAGGATCAATACCAAGAAACTCTTCTATACCTACACAGGGATCAATGCAGCGAAGGGATTGCCAGGGGAAGTGGTGGTGGTGGAAACGCTGGAATCGCTTAAGAAACAATTGGATGCTGAAATGCAGGGAACTGCAAGCTTATTTGCATTTTTAGGGTTTTCACCATCTCTGCCCCCTTGTAATACTGAAATGATTTCTTGTGTTTATCTTCTGATGCTGTGCTGATGCTCTCTTTGCCTTTCAATAACTTATCCAGTAAATCCTTTTTTCTCTCTGCAGGATTTATTGAGGGTGATACACCTCTTAACTTTAAATTTTTATCAGTTTATGATTGTATCTAATTAGACTGATCTTGTTGCTTACCCTGAATGCTGAACATTATACCTTTAAAAGGTGCTCCACTTGTCCTCCACTGAAGTGTCATTGAGAAGCATCCTCCAATTAATTTGCTTCAATTGTTCTTTTAATCGATAGATTTTTGCTACAAGGGTATTAAAAGATATAGACATCTGTTGAATGGCAGGCTTTGAACTACCACGGCAAGAGCAGTCCTTGAAAGACAGGTTCAGGGCAGGCCAGGGTCCCTGTGCAGCCAACCTCCAACAGCTGAGGTTACACACTTACACACTTGTGGAAAGACACAAACAATGCTGCACATTACTGAGGAGTGTCCCTTCTACAGACTAAGTGGCAGACTAATCACCTTAAACTCAGCAAATGAGGAGGGTATCACTTGGCTTCAGGGGTTTGCATTCCAAAATAAATAAGAGCCAAGGCAGAAGGGTGGAGTTACAGTACAGATCTCATTGAATAGCAGAACAAGCGTGAGGGGCTGGGTGGCCTACTTGTGCTTCCATGCCCTTATTTTGTTGCAATTTACCTGACTTCTAGTCTTGGGTACACCTGATGCATGGATCATGCTTAGGTTGGCCATTCTCTGATCATCATTCCTCAGGGATGATATGGAAGCTATTTCATGTACAGAGTTATTAATGAATATCAGGTCAAGATGAGCACTGCCTTTGTAGCTTCCCATTAAAGTAGTGGGCCAAGACATTGGTGCTCTCTCTCTCTCTCTAACATTGTACCCAATAATTTCTTAGTTTGTAATTGTTTCTTGCCTGGTGTTAGTGAACTTCAGCTACCATATTTCTCTCAAGCACTCAACATGAGTGTGAATGATTCTGTATAGAAACTAGATGAATAGTTTACTTTTTCCCTAAAAGCTGCTGTTAAAGCAAAAATCAACCCACTTATGCAAAATAAATTAGTTACTACAAGCTTAATTTTCCGAAAGAAAAATGAGTGTGACCTCTTGTTTAGCTATCTGCTGTCGAAAAGGGAGAAAAAGTACATCTGTGATGAATGACAAGATCGGCCAAGGTTAATCCATTTACCAGTGGATACACGCTACTGGACCAGCAATATAGATAACTGTGGCTACAAGAGCAAGTCAGAGGCTAGGAATCATGCGGCGAGTAACTTACCTCCTGACTGTCCCAAAGCCTGGCCATCATCTACAAGGTACAAGTCAGGGGTGTGATGGAATACTCTCCATTTGCCTGGATGAGTGCAGCTCCAACAACACTCAAGAAGCTCGAAACCACCCAGGACAAAGCAGCCTGCTTGACTGGCACCCCATCCACAAACATTCACTCCCTCCACCACTGACACAGAGTAGCAGCCGTGTGTACCATCCACAAGGTACACTGCAGGAACTGGCCAAGCCACCTTACACAGCACCTTCCAAATCCATGATCGCTACCATCTGGAAGGACAAAGGCAGCAGATACATGGGAACACCACCGACTGGAAGTTCCCCTCCAAGCCACTTACCAACCTGACTTGGAAATATATCACCATTCCTTCACTGTCACTGGGTCAAAACCCTGGAACTCCCTCCCTAACAGCAATGTGGGTGTACCTACTCCACATGGACTGCAGCGGTTCAAGAAGGCAGCTCACCACCACCTTCTCAAGAGGAATTAGGCATGGGCAATAAATGCTGGCTTAGCCAGTGAGGCCCACATCCCATGAATGAATAATAAAAAATAATCTTGACTAACATGAAACCTAGCCTCTTGTGTAAGAAAACTTTTAAGTTAAGAGTGAATAAATATATGGTTCATTGAATCTTTCAGGGAGGTAGGAGGATGCAAGATGGTATTTTATTTTAAAGAAACACACTTCCCATTTTAATCTAAGTTTTAGAGATGGGTCATGTTTGTGTTTCAGCCCTTGCAACATGTTATTGACAGCAAATGGATGATTCCAATTCTGAAAAATGAGTTATTGTTACACTGCAGGACCTGTCTGGTGAGCAGTGTTGTGTTGACTCTGAAGGAAATAGTGATCTGACAAAGACTAGTTAAACTGGATTCTGACTTTAATAATATAAGAGAGAGGGAAGAGAGACAAAACCTCAACTAATCTTGCAGAGGTGAGAGATTGAAATCAGAAAAGGGATTTGAATTTAACTTGAGAAACATAGGATATGAATTTGAACTGAGATAACAATGGTGAGGGGGCCGGTTAGCTCAGTTGGCTAGAGGGTTAGCGTCTGATTAATGCCAACAGCATGGGGCTCAATCCCCAATCTGGCTGAGGTAGACTTGGGGGCCTGCTTCCTGCCTCCTCGCCTCCTTTAAGGCAGAGGTAGATAGATCCTTGACTAGCAAGGGAGTCAAAGATTATCAGGGGTCGGAAGAACTTGGAGTCGAGGCCACAATCGGATCAGCCATGATCTTATTGAATAGTGGCGCAGGCCAAGGGGTTGAATGGCCAACTCCTGCTCCTAATTCGTATGTTCATGCCCGTAGTAAAAAATCGTGGCACTTTTCCATGGTTCGGTGAATAATTGCCAAAGATCTGTCTTTAGGCAGAGAACTCAAGAAGATGAACAACGATGATGAATTCCATTAGGATGCAGATCAGTTGAAGAAATTTTACAAAACTGGGGCTCAGAATGACAGGGCACAAATTTACCTATTGAAGGTAACTGGAGAATATTGTTTGGTGATGTGGGGAAAACCCATGTCCTGTGGGTAATGTCATGTTACACTATAATGTTAGCCTGTGGATTCAATGTAACACATAGTGGAATTTCTAGTCAATTGAAAGTTCAGTGGGTTTCACTTCAAAATAACGATGTAGTTGATTTAAACCCTTTGTTTCTTGATTTCTTGGAATCATAGAAGTTTACAGCACAGAAGGCCATTGAACCTTGAAAGAGCTATTATAGTTTCCCCCAGCTCCGCCTGATTTTTCCATTTGGCCTTGAAAATTTTTATTTTTCAAGTATTTATCCAAGTTGCTGTTGAATCTGCTTCCCCTTTTCAGGCAGTTTTCTATCTCATGTAATCAGTTTTAATCAGCTTTCTGTTTCCTTTGCGGATGACTGCTTTGCCAGTTCTATTCTCAACTCCTTGGATAATGAAACAGTCTGTGCCCACATGCAGCAAGACCTGGACAACATTCAGGCATGGGTTGATAAGTAGTAAGTAACATTCGCACCACACAAGTACTAGGCAATGACCATTTCCAGCATGAGAGAGTCTAATGATCCCCGCTTCACATTCACAAAAACACAGAATTGTCACAGGACAGAATCACCGAATAAGGAGGCCATTTGCCTCATCGTGTCCACAGACTGACTCTCTGTTGGAACAAATTACCTTGTGCCATTACCCCACCTTCTACCCGTAGCCCTGCACATTTTTTCTTTTAGATAACAATCCAATTTACTCTTGAATGCCTGAGTTGAACCTGCCTTCACCACAGTCTCAGGCAGCACATACCAGATTTTAACTGCTTGCTGTGTGCATTTTTTCCCCCAATGTTGTCATTGCTTCTTTTGCCAATTATGTTAAATCTGTGTCCTCTTGCTCTCGATCCTTCCATCAATGGGAATATTTTGCCTCTATCTACCCTGTCCAGACCCCTCATGGTTTTGATTACCTCTATCGAATATCCGCTCAGCTTTCTCTTCTCCAAAGAAAACAGTCCCAACTTCTCCAATCTATTGATGGATACTGAAGTTCCTCATCCCAGGGGCCATTCTTCTGAATCTTTTCTGCACTCTCTCTAATGCTTTTACACCTTTCCAAATGTATGGCCCCCAGAACTGGATGTAATACTCCAGTTGAGGCCAAACCCACTTATGCTTTACTAACCACTCTCTTAGACTGTCCTGCCATCCTCAATGATTTATGGACATATACACCCAGGTCTCCCTGTTCCTGCACCTTCTTTAGAATTATACCCTGTATTTTATATTATCTCTGTGTTCTTCCTAATAAAATAAATCACTTCACAATTCTCTGCATTAAATTTCATCTGCCAATTGTCCATCCATTCCACCAATCTCACTCTGTGGAACTCCACTACAAAACATCCTTCAGACTGAAAAACATCCATTAACTGCTGCTGTTTCCTGTCACTCAGCTAATTTCATGTTCATATTGCTAATGTCCCTTTTATTCCATGAACTAGAACTTTGCTCACAAGTCTGTTGTGCAGCACTGTATCAAATGCCTTCTGGAAGTCCACATACACCACATCAACAGCATTGCCCTCATCAACATTCTCTGTTAGCTCATCAAAAAACAAGTTAGTTAAACACGATTTGCTTTAATAACTCTGTGCTGGCTTTCCTTAATTAACCTGCATTTGCCCATTTGCCTCCTAATTTCGTCCTGAATTATAATTTCTAGAAGCTTCCCCATCACCGAGGTTGAGCTGACTACCCTGTAGTTGCTAGGCTTATCTTTACACCCTTTTTTGAACAAGGGTGTAACATTTGCAATTCTCCACTTGTCTGGCACCACCCCTGAGTCTAAGGAAGACTGGAAAATTATCGCATGCGCCTCCCCAATTTCCACTCTCCGTATCCTTGTATGCATCCCAAGCATTACCATGGTTGAATCCCCCATTATCAGCATCTTGGATGTTGGCATTAACTAGAAACAGAAACTGGGACATCTGCGGCAAGTAACTCATTTCCTGACTTACCAAAGATTGTCCACCATCAAAAAGGCACAAGTCAGGACTGTGATGTGGCACTTGCTCAGATGAGTGCAGCTGCAACAACATTCAAGATGATCAGCATCATCCAGGACAAAGTAGCCCAATTGATTGGCACCCCATTCACCACTTTAACATTCCACTGCCAGTGCACTGTGGCAGCTTTGTGACCATTTGCAAGATGTACTGCAGCAACCTGGCAAGGCATCTTTGACTGCAACTTCCAAATCTGCAACACTACCACATAGAAGGACAAAGGCAGCAGGCACATGGGAACACCACCTGCAAGTTCCCCTCCAAGTCACACACCATCCTGACTTGGAATTATATTACCAATACTTCCCTATCACTGGATCAAAATCCTGGGCGCTGTCCCTGACAACACTGTGGGTGTACCTCCATTTCATGGACTGCAGCAGCTCACCGCCACCTTCTCAAGGGCAGTTAAAGATGGGCAATAAATGCTGGCATTTCCAGCAGTGATGACATCACATGAATGAATAATCAAAAAAAGACTGCTTAATGGATACCGCATGTTAGCCTCTAAATTACTGTATATTAATAAATTACAATGTGCTGCCGCATAAACTGAGAGTGCTAAGTTTTTGTAAAAGAAGCAAAAAACAAAGGTTAAACTATGAGTAACAATGATTGAACCATTGAATTAAGTCTTAAATTACTAACTCAAAAGGATAATGAGTTATTCAATTGTGCATTAGAAGGAGGTGTTTTATCATGCTGCAAAATGCTGCCCACAAATCATTTATCTACTTTATGCCATCATTTTTGTGGGGATGGAAATGTTAATTTTAACTGAAACTAATTTTTTGACCACACACAGTGTGAGTAGAGTGTATTGGCTGAGGGCTGCCACTTTCATGTTAGTGGTGACAAAAAGTGATTTGCTCCTCATACAGTAGAAATTGCTCATCTCTGGTTTATTAACAAATAAGCCAAGAGACGGTGTTAACTTAAAAGAAAAGGCTTATACATATGCAAAAAAAAAAGTGGAAATCTAGCAGACTGGTATAACTACAGAATTAACAACAAAGGGATGCAAAGAAAGTCTGCCCTGAGGCAGGCCCTCAGGATCACGGATGACTTGCTTCCACTCCAGTTCAATAGGTTCTGAAAGGGCTGAAAAGCCAATGCACGATCAGCACCACATGTGGGGCAGGTGGTGCTTGAAGCATTGAGTAGATGGGGAGTCAAAGTGAAAAGGGAGGTTGAGTTGAGGATTTCAGTTTAAACATGTGATGATGTTTTGTTGTGTTTTTTGATTTCAAAGCATAAGCGGTTACAAACTATACTGTTGTTAGTAGTGCTGGCTTTGATTAATTTTTTTTTTATACACAGTAAGGTTTGTTTTTGTTTAAAAAATGTGAAATCAATTTCTTTCCCCGCCCTCTCCAAGTTGATTGGGCACAGAACTCCAACTGCAACAAGGCTAAGTGTCTTTCACTGTGAGAGCCACTGTAGATTTCTTTCTCTAACTCCAAGCTTGGCAAATCTTCCAGCCTCTTTTCCCTCATGAAATCTGTCTCCACACCAAACTCGAGCTGCCACCCACATTCTGCATGATGAACAATAACATTAGTACTTTCTTTGTTTAAGGTTCAAGCCTCGCTAACATTTATCTCTTTGCTACCTCAACTCAGTGAGTTGCCAACTGCCTCTGTCTGTTTCCAAACTGAACTGCTAGCTACTTGTTTCTATAAGCAAAAAAAAAACACACATAAATTAAACCAAAGGAACCTCCCTAACCCCCACAGCCCATCAACTTTATTCTGGTTTCACCCTACAAATTTATATACAAATAGGAAATTAACAATTTACATGGTACCATGGCACATTTGGGATGTTGCAAATAGAAATGTAAATTATTTTCCCTTCAAAACTAAACTCTTTGATTCTGTGGCCTATATGAATAATTTACATCTCTAATGGAGTTTACGACGCTCTTTCCCAGCATTGCTTGTCCCACAAAGGAACTACCTTGTTTACCAACTGCTTTTAACACCTTTCAGCACAGGGTGACAGTGGTATAGTGATAATGTCACAGGACCAGTAATTCAGAGGACCATGCTAATGCTCTGAGGGACACGGGTTCAAGCCCCACCATTAATAAGATCTTGAATTGAAAGCTAGTCTCGGTAATGGTGACCATTAAACTATCAACAATTGTCATAAAAACACATCTGGTTCAGTAATGTCCTTTAGGAAAGGAAATCTGCCATCCTTGCCTGATCTGGCCTACATGTGACTCCAGGTCCAAAGCAGTGTAGTTGACTCTGAATTGCCCTAGTATGGCAATTGGGGATGGGCAACAAATGCTGGCCTTGCTAGTCACATCCACAGAGATTAATTTAAATCTTTTATTGAGATAACATTAGACACCCTGGGAGAATTCCCCCCCCCCCATTGCCGGGGGGGGGGTGTTGTGCGGGGGCTGGCATGGGTAGGCGCGGACCCGATTGGCACCCCCGATAGGATCCGCGCTGCCATTTTATGTGGGCGGGCCAATTAAAGCCTGCCCAGCATGACATGCACCCGGAAGCGCTGTGCGCTCCCTATGCGGGCGGGGGGAGCGGTTCCCTGAGTCGGGAGTGCACTCTTTTGCGCATGCGCACGAAAGAGCGCAAAATTCACCTCTGTGCCTCAGGAAGATAAGTTTTAAGTTTGAAAAATTTTAATAAAGAAAAAAAAATTTAAGACATGTCCCCGCATGTGACAGTGTCACATGAGCTGGGACACGTCAACGAACTTTAATGAAAAACTTTATTTAATTTATAAACCCTTCATGAAACCTGATCCTGCCCGTGGATGAGGTTCCATGAAAAATACGAAGGCCGCCTGGGCTCTTTGCCTGCCTGCCAACCTTAAGGTTGGACAGGCAGCTTTCTCAATAGGTTTAATTAGTTAATTAATGGCCTTAACAGGCCTTTGACAGTTTGGTGGGCGCACAGCTGGCTCGGCTGCATGCCCACCAAGCTGAAAATCTAAATGATGCGCGGTGACGTTGGGACGCATGTCCGACGTCACCCCGCGTCATTTTACGCCTCGGCGAGCGGGCCCCACCCCTGCGCGCTGAACCGAAAATTCTCTACCCCCCCCCCCCACCCCCCGGCTCTACCAAGAAGCCCAAAAATGAGTCATCTATTTAAGTTTTCTCACTTCCAACTGTGACTTTGTAAGATAAACACAGGTTACCTTTTGACTGTAATTTCTTTCAGTTAATGACTGGGCGTTGGAATTTCTCTTTAATTGTTAATGGCCCCTACTGGGATCATAACACATTGCAAATGTCAGTCCGTTATTTAAGATAAGTGACAGGAAGAGGTCAAGAAACTACAGACCTGTCACTTTAACATCAGATTCCCGTAACTTCCTTACAAATATCATCAGTGACAAAGCGACTGGGCATTTGACCAAGTGTGAGCTGATCAAAGACAGTCAACATGGATTTGTGAAGGATAAGTTATGTCTGGCTAATCTAGTTGAATTTTTTGAAGAAGTCACTTGCATTGTGGACAGAGGAGCGTCCAAGCATGTTGTCCAAATGAGCTTTCAGAAGACATTTGGTGAGATTCAGCAAAAGAGATTATCAACCAAAATGAGAATGGATGGGATTGGAGATAACCTTGAAAGATGGATTGAAAATTGATTGGAAGGTATGGATAATGGAGTGTACTCTGGCAGAATGTGGCAAGTAGTGTACCCCAGGGATCCATACTGGGGTCTTAGTTTATCACCCTCCATATTATATCAGTGACTTGGAGTGTTGTATTTCAAAGATTGCAGATGTCACTAAGGGCCGAATTTTCGCTCCCGAGTCAGGAGGTAGAGTTGGGAAAATTCTTGACTCCGCAAACCCTACTCAGGAGAAAGTGCCCTGACCCACTGAATTTTCATTCTGGGTGAGGGTGGTGCTCACTTTATGCCTCCCACACCTGGAAACAGTGCAAGGCAGCCACAGGGGCTGCCGGGTACCGAGGCAGGCCATTTAAAACATTTCCTTCAAGCACTAAATTCCTTATAAAAACAAATATTTGTATTCATAGCCCCACATCTCTTTCGGAACTTAGGACTTAGGAGCAGGAGTAGGCTATTCAGTCCTTTGAGCCTACTCTACCATTCAATAAGATCATGGCTGATTTGGGTGTGTCACAACTCCACTTTGCTGTCTGCCCCCCATAAACTCTTAACTTCCTTGTCTATCAAAAAATCTGCCTAACTTTGCCTTGAATAAATTCAATGACTCAGCCTCCACTAGGGAAGAGAATTCCACGTACTGACATACGTTATGACCACTTGGAGCTGTCAGTCAAACAATGACTTAAGGGCCTCCCACAGTGATACGGATACTGTAGAAGCAGTCAAGCAACACTAATCCTATAATAATAACCCTCAGGATAATATCAACAACCACCTACTGAAGTTGCAATCACTGATTTTTTTTTCAAGGGCAGGCTTTCTTTTTACAAAGTTTACAGAGTAGGAGATTTAAATGACTTGATAGCTTGACAGTTCCAGAGATCCTATCCATTTTTTTACACAAATTCATGTCTTCTCTTAATCCCTAAGGGTACTTGGTCTTCTCCCAAAGGGGCAAATGAACTTTTCCAAAAGGGTACCTTATCGCTCCAAAAGGGAATCTTATCTCTCCAAAGAACTCCGGTCGGTTTAGATCTTTTCCTCAAATGTCTAAAGCCCATGAGTCATGTTTTGGAAATCCTGGTGACGAAAATTGCTTCTGTTGGAGGAAGCTGCACTTTTGAATGTGCTGCTGCCTCCGTGAGCTGTGGATGTGTGAAAAATGTCCCGCCCACGATCCCGTCTGGCGAAAATGGTGTGTGCCGGTTCGGGGGCAGGACTTCCATATTCTGGGCTTCGCCGCCATTTTGGCTAAGGCACGGAGCCCTTCTGACTTTGCAAAAATTCAGGCCTAAGTTAGGAGGAACAATAAATGGTGAAGTGGGATCAGGAGTTTGCAAAAGTGAGCGGGCAGATGGACTGCAGTGTGAGGAACTATGGGGCCATCTACTTTGGATCCAAGGAAGATAAATCAAAATATTTTTGAAATGGCAAGAGGCTGTGGAGGAACAAAGGAGTTTGGGGGTCTAGGTTTACGTGTTACAGAAAGCTGGTAGAAAAAAGTACCAAACAGGCTAATTAAATGCTGGGCTTTATCTCAAGAGAGTTGAAATACAAAGTGGGGGAGGTTATACTTCATTTGTACAAGAGTCTTTGGTCAGATTCCATCTGGAGAACTGCATTTAGTTTTGTACATCAAACCTTAGGAAGGATATTTGTTTTTATTCATTCACAGGATGTGGGCTTTGCTGGCTAGGCCAGCCTTTATTGCCTATCCCTAGTTGCCATAGAGAAGGTGGTGGTGAGCTGTCTTCTTGAACCGCTGCAGTCCATGTGGTGTAGGTACCCCCACAGTGCTGTTAGGGAGGGAGTTCCAGGATTTTGACCCAGCGACAGTGAAGGAACGGCGATATATTTCCAAGTCAGGATGGTGAGTGACTTGGAGAGGAACTTCCAGGTGGTGGTGTTCCCATGTGTTTGCTGCCCTTGTTCTTCTAGATGGTCGTGGTCGTAGGTTTGGAAGGTGCTGTCTAAGGAGCCTTGGTGAATTCCTGCAGTACATCTTGAAGATGGTACACACTGTTGCCACTGTACGTCGGTGGTGGAGAGAGTGAACGTCTGTGGATGTGGTGCCAATCAAGGGGCTGCTTTGTCCTGGACGGTGTCGAGCTTCTTGAGTGTTGTAGGAGCTTCACTCATCCAGGCAAGTAAGGACATCACACTCCTGACTTGTGCCTTGTAGATGGTGGACAGGCTTTGGGGAGTCATGAGGTGAGTTACTCATCGTGGGATTCCTAGCCTCTGATCTGCTCTTTTAGCCACAGTATTTATATGGCTAGCCCAGTTTAGTTTCTGGTCAATGGTAACCCCCAGAACGTTGATAGTGGGAGATTCAGTGATTGTAATGCTGTTGAATGTCAAGAGGTGATGATTAGATTCTCTCTTGTTGGAGATGGTCATTGCCTGACACTTGTGTGGCGTGATTGTTACTTGCTACTTGTTAGCCCAAGCCTGTATTTTGTCGAGGTCTTGCTGCATTTGGACATGGCCTGCTTTAGTATCTGATGAGTCTTGAATGGTGCTGAACATTGTGCAATCATCAGTGAACATCCCTATTTCTGACCTTATGATGGAAGGAAGGTCATTGATGAAACAGCTGCAGATGGTTGGGCCAAGGACACTACCCTGAGGAACTCCTGCAGTGATGTCCTGGAGCTGAGATGACTGACCTCCAACAACCACAGCCATCTTCCTTTGTGCTTGGTCTCACTCCAACAAGTGGAGAGTTTTCCCCCTGATTCCCATTGACTCCAGTTTTGCTAGGGCTCCTTGGTGTCACACTCAGTCAAATGCGGCCCTGATGTCAAGGGCAGTCACTCTTACCTCACCTTGGGAGTTCAGCTCTTTTGTCCATGTTTGAACCAAGGCTGTAATGAGGTCAGGAGCTGAGTGGCCCTGGAGGAACCAAAGCTGGGCATCAGTGAGCAGGTTATTACTAAGCAAGTGCCGCTTGATAGCACTGTTGATGACCTCTTCCATTACATTACTGATGATGAGGAGTAGACTGATGGGCAGTAATTGGCCAGGTTAGATTTGTCCTGTACTGGAACAGCTTGGCTAGCTGTGCGTCAAGTTCTGGAGCACAAGTCTTCAGTACTATTACCGGAATATTGTCAGGGCCCATAGCCTTTCCACTATCCATTGCCTTCAGCCATTTCTTGATATCAGATGGAGTGAATTGAATTGGCTGAAGACTGGTACCTGTGGTGCTGGGGACCTCCGGAGGAGGCCGAGATGGATCATCTACTTGGCACTTCTGGCTGAAGATTGTAGTAAATGCTTCAGCCTTATCTGATGTGCTGGGCGCCTCCATCGTTGAGGATGGGGATATATGTGGACCCTCCCCTTCCAGTGAGTTGTTTAATTGTCCACCACCATTCATGACTGGATGTGGCAGGACTGCAGAGCTTAGATGTGATCTGTTGGTTATGGGATCGCTTAGCTCTATCTATCACTTGCTGCTTATTCTGCTCAGCAAGCAAGTAGCCCTGTGTTATAGCTTCACCTCATTTTTAGGTGCATATATCGATCTTCGAGGAGGTATAGCGTTGATTTATCAAAAAACTACTAAGGCTTGAGGGTTAAAATATGAGGACAGATTGCATAAACATGGACTGTATTCCCTTGATCTGAGAAGGTTGAGGGGTGATCTAATTGAGTGTTTAAAATTATAATGGCTTTCAGTTGGGTAGAAACTATTGCCTGTAGTAGGAAAAAAGCAGTGAATCTCGTGGCTAGACCAGGCAGGAAGTCTGGCAAGGTAGACTTCTTCCAAGATTAATGGTGAGTTGACGCTGCATTGTCCTCTTTGAGGAGTGTCTGTAAATACCAGCCTATGCTTGAGACCGGGTGGTGGCAGTGTAAATTGCATGGAGGATGACCAAGGAAGGGAGGAAGGGTTAGCGGGGAAGGGTGTCCCCACTGTTACCTCATGGGGTCGAATGTCTAGGCGTCATATTCAAAGGCACCCAGACTACCTGCACTATTGCTTCCACTTTTGCCCGGTCAGTGCTCCACCCTTCCCCACTAACCCTTCCTCCCTTCCTGGGTCATCCTCCATGCAATTTACACTGCCACCACCCGGTCTCAAGCATGGGCTGGTATTTACAGACACCCCTCAAAGAGGACAATGCAGCGTCAACTCACCATTAATCATGGAAGAAGTCTACCTTGCCAGGCGCACGCCACTTATGTGCAGTCGAAAAAGTGAACGTTCTGATTTCTCGCTGGCAGGGAACTTAATTTGGCAGGATTATTATAATTCCAGTGAGGCAGCCTTTTAATGAGCGTGCATGACGTGCCAACGTATGCTAAAGGGCTCCCTGACATTGCTCTTCGGGAAGCTCGACGCGCCTTTAAAGTCTCAAGAACATAATTGCTAAAGTTCACCCCGCCGTTGGGAAACTGATTTTTGGCCTCACGGCGAATTAAGTTCCACCACCCGCCAAGCTTCCTGCTGCTGGTGAGCCCGGAAGATTCTGCCCCTTGTTTCTGACAGTGGCGGCTTTGTGCAACACAAAGTAAAGTACGCTTTGTAGTTTGTCTGAAGACAACACCATTGTGTAGACCTACACACATCACACTGTTAAATGCATAGTTTTTTTCTTTCTTGGATGTGGCTGGTGCTGTACGTGAAATCTGGCTGATTATTTCACACTGCTGTGTTATTAGTTGTAAATCAGGTATAAGTGGCTATCCTCTCCGTTAGCTTCATTGCACAACAGTTGATAGCAATAATTAAGTTCTCTTTGAATTTGGGGATTAAATCAGATTGATTACTCTTGAAAGTTGGATTCCAAAAGCGGGTTGAAATCTGATAAACCCCAGAAATGCCAACTTTAACAGGTTACAGTCCTTGTGTGGCAGCTGCTTTTCCTCTTTGGAGTCTCTGTTCTCTGAAGGAAGAAAGTAACATTGATGTAGGGGTTAGTTTCCATCACCTTCCAGCTAAAGTCCTTTGCGGGAGGAGTTGCTGTTGACGCAGGTAATCAGTTCCTTTTAGAACATACGAATTAGGAGCAGGAGTAGGCCACACGGTCCCTTGAGCCTGTTCTGCCATTCAATTAGATCATGGCTGATCTAAATGTAACTTCAACTCCACATTCCTGCCTGTCCTGGATAACCTACCACCCCCTTGTTAATCAAGAATCTATCCACCTCTGCCTTAAAAATATTCAAAGACTCTGCTTCTGCCACCTTTTGAGGAAGAGGAAGAGACTCTCAACCCACTGAGAGAAAATATTTCTCCTCATCTCTGTCTTAAATGAGCAACCTCTTATTTTTAAACATGACCCCCTAGTTCTAGATTCTCCCACAAGAGGAAACAACCTCTGCACCTCCACCGTGTCAAGACCCGTCAGGATCTTAAAGGTTTCAATTAAGTCGCCTCTTACTCTTCTGAATTCCAGTGGATACAAGCCGAACCTGTCCAGTCTTTCCTCATAGGACAACCCACTCTTTCCTGGACTAGTCTAGTAAAACTTCTCTGAGCTGCTTCTAATGCATTTATATCTTCCTTTAAATAAGACCAGTACTGTGCACACTACTCCAGATGTGGTCTTACCAATGCCCTGTACAAGTGAAGCATAACATCCCTACTTTTGTAATCAATTCCCCTTACAATAAATGATAACATTCTTTTAGTTTTCCTAATTACTTGCTGTACCTGCATACTAGCCTTTTGTGATTAATGCACTAGCACACCCAGATCCCTCTGAATCTCAGTGCTCTGCAATCTCTCACCATTTAGACAATAAGCTTCTTTTTTATTCTTCCTGCCAAAATGAACAATTTCACATTTGCCCACATTGTACTCCATTTGCCAGACCTTTGCCCACTCACTTAACCTATCTATGTCACTTTGTAGCCTCCTTACGTCCTCTTCACAATTTACTTTCCTACCTCTCTGTGTCATCAGCAAATTTAGCAACCATTCGTTCGGTCCCTTCATCCAAGTCATTTATATAAATTGTTAAAAGTTGAGGCCTGTGGCACACCACTCGTCACATCCTGTCAATCAGAAAAAGACCCGTTTATGCCAACTCTCTGCTTCTTGTTAGCAAGCCAATCCTCTATCCATACCAATATGTTACTCTCTAAACCATAAACTTTTGTTTTCTGCAGTAACCTTTGATGTGACACTTTATCAGTTGCTTTTTGGAAATCTAAGTACAGAACATCTACTGGTTCCCCTTTATCCACAGCTCATATGAACCCTCCAAAGAACTAGCATTCGATTTTGTCAGTAATAAAAACAACTTCCACTTCTATTACACTTATAAGCATTTATATTGTTTAAAACATTTCATTTGTTCCCTCCAAAATTGATCACAAACTTGGTTTATGTTTAACTCGGAAAAGAACACAATCGCCCGTTACTAATTTCACCCGATTTCTATTTTGTGGTACTGTCTATGGATCTCATTTTTCTAAATCATTCCTCATCAATGCCAGGCGTAAGGGCCTTACAGGTCCGAAGACTTTGTCGCTAACATTCAGTGCATGCTCACAATCTTCTACTCATTAAAATGAATGGACAGAAAATCTTCAGCAGCTCGTGCTGAATTTTGTGATGAGGTCTTCTGCCCACCAAGCTCACATGCCCAGTGGGGAGAGCAATTTTCACAGAAACACTAACGATAATCCACTTACCATTTAGTTGTAGGATAACAATACTTCTCCTTTATTTTTTGATTAGTACTTTGAACTATTTCTATTTAAACAAAAAAAAACATACATCTAATAGACGGAAGGAGGAAACAATGCTCTGGGGTTAAACCAAACAGGCTAGCTTGCTGTCATCAAGGAAATGGAAGTAGTACCTATTTTTGAAGCAATAAACTAATTATACTGGTTAATGTAATACTTCAGTTGCATTTTTTGCAGCAAGCTATTTAGAGGTGGATACATCAGATGTAATGAATTACTTTTTTTCATTGTTTTACGGGACATGGGCATTACTGGTTAGGCCAGCATTTTAATAGCCCATAACAAAAACAGAATTACCTGGAAAAACTCAGCAAGTCTGGCAGCATCGGCGGAGAAGAAATCAGTTAACGTTTCGAGCCTTCATGGCCCTTCGGCAGAACTGCAGCATAGTTTCAACAAGGGAGAAATATAAATTGGTTTAAGGTGGGTGGGGGGGAGGGGGGAAGAGACACATTGAGGGTGTGGTGTGAGCAGATAATCAAAAGATGTCACAGACAAAAGGGTCAAAGAGGTGTTGAAGGTGGTGGTCTTTGTCTGAGAAAAGTGCTAATTAAGAATGGAAAACAGGATATTCAAAGTACAGCTCTAGTGGGGGTGGGGTGGAAAGACTAAAGGTTTTAGTTTTAGATTTAAAAATAATGGAAATAGGTGGGGAAAGAAGAATCTATATAAATTATTGAAAAAAAAAGCGGGTGGGGGGGGGGGGAAGAAACGGGGTGGGGATGGGGGGAGGGGGAGTTTAAGATCTAAAGTTGTTGAATTCAATATTCAGCCCAGAGGGCTGTAAAGTGCCTAGTTGGAAGATGAGGTGCTGTTCCTCCAGTTTGCGTTGGGCTTCACTGGAACATTGGAGAGACCAAACGCAAACTGGGCGACCGTTTTGCGGAACACCTGCGGTCTGTCCGCAAGAAAGACCCAAACCTCCCTGTCGCTTGCCATTTTAACACTCCACCCTGTTCTCTTGCCAACATGTCTGTCCTTGGCTTGCTGCATTGTTCCAGTGAAGCCCAACGCAAACTGGAGGAACAGCACCTCATCTTCCGACTAGGCACTTTACAGCCCTCTGGGCTGAATATTGAATTCAACAACTTTAGATCTTAAACTCCCCCTCCCCCCATCCCCACCCCGTTTCTTTTCCACCCCCCACCCGCTTTTTTTTTCAATAATTTATATAGATTCTTCTTTCCCCACCTATTTCCATTATTTTTAAATCTAAAACTAAAACCTTTAGTCTTTCCACCCCACCCCCACTAGAGCTGTACTTTGAATATCCTGTTTTCCATTCTTAATTAGCACTTTTCTCAGACAAAGACCACCACCTTCAACACCTCTTTGACCCTTTTGTCTGTGACATCTTTTGATTATCTGCTCACACCACACCCTCAATGTGTCTCTTCCCCCTCCCCCCCACCCACCTTAAACCAATTTATATTTCTCCCTTGTTGAAACTATGCTGCAGTTCTGCCGAAGGGCCATGAAGGCTCGAAACGTTAACTGATTTCTTCTCCGCCGACGCTGCCAGACTTGCTGAGTTTTTCCAGGTAATTCTGTTTTTGTTTTGGATTTCCAGCATCCGCAGTAGCTTTTAGCTTTTTGTTTTTATCTTTTAATAGCCCATCCCTAGTTGCCGTTGAGAAGCTGCTGGCGAGCCACCTTCTCGAACTGCTGCAGTCCATGTGGGGCAGGTACACCCACAGTGCTGTTAGGAAGGGAGTTCCAGTCAGCAGGCTTGATTGCAATTATTAATGTATTAATTTTATGAACTGCGGGGTCAATGTGGCATGATGGATAAGATGATGAGTAAGCGGTGGACAAAAGTGTATGGGAATCATTGTCCTGTTTTTGGGAGTCCCATTGGTTTGTTTCACAATTTTTATGCTAGGAAAAGGTGGTGGTGCCCTCCCACCTATTCTATTGCATTAATCTGCTGTGCATTACCTTTGCTATTTCAGCAAGGTACAGAATCAGCATTAGTATCAGACCACTTGAAGGAAGGTTGAGGGGGGGCTTCCCGACCATATTTGTGTGGTATTCAAGTTTGTGAGTCTGTTTAAATTCTAGAAAGTCCCTACTGCAACCTACTTAACACCTAGAATAGGGGGGAAACTAGCAGAGTAACAGTGAGAAATATTGAAAAAGCTTGAACCCAGAATCTCTTAGGATTTGACCTGCTAGATACACACACAGCATTCACACCAAGTTCTGATCAGATGTGCTATTTAACTAAGAACTTGCTCATTATTTGTTCGCTTAACAAAATGTTTATTCATTTAGGGCAATGATTGATAAACATCCAATCACCACAGTGGATTATTGTTGTAAGCACAAGGTGAAATAAGTATGCGTTACGGGTTTTAGTTCCAGATCATAAAGGGATAAGTAAAACAACATGAATTGAACAAGGATGGAAATAATTCAATACAAAGCAACTTGACATCGCAGAAGAGGCTTCATTATCTTTGAACAGCAAGATGGGGAAAAGGTCTTTGAAACATAAAAGATGGGGCTAAGCATGTAACACAGTTATGCATGGAGCCTGCATTTGTTTTCAAGCTTATATTGTTGTTTGTGTCTTGGTTATGTTTTATGTGATGGCTGCAAAAAGATATTTACTGTCACTTTATCTTTCCATAGCATAGAGGCTGAGATATCACCACTGATAGAATGGCATTATTACAAGATAATCAGTTTACATGATCAGGTTCCATTATAGATGTGGATATAGGAATTCATAATAGATATATAAAATAAGGTAGAATGTACAGCTTTAAAATGGGGACTGAATAGCACCTGAGACAGCTGGTTTAATTACCACTGGCGATGTATCATTTTTTCATTCTTTTATGGGATGTGGGTGTCACTGGCAAGGCCTGTATTTGTTGCCTATCCCTAATTACCGTTGGGAAGGTGGTGGTGGGCTGCCTTTTTGAACTGCTGCAGTCCCATCGGGTGTAGGCACACTCGCAGTGCTGTTGGGAAGGGAATTCCAGGATTTTGACCCAGCCACAGCAATATAGTTGCAAGTCAGGATGATGTGTGGCTTGGAGGGAACTTGCAGGTGGTGGTGTTCATGTGTGTCTGCTGCCCTTGTCCTTCTAGGTGGTAGAGGTCTCAGGTTTGGAAGGTGCTGTTGAAGTAGCCTTGGTGATCTTGTCGATGGTACACACTGCTGTTGGTGGTGGAGGGAATGAATATTTAAGGTGGTGGATGGGGTGCCAATCAAAAAGGCTGCTCTCTCCAGGATGGTGTCAGGCTTCTTGAGTATTGTTGGACCTGCAATCATCCAGGCGAGTGGGGAGTACCCCATCACACTCCTGACTTGTGCCTTGCGGATGGTGGACAGACTTTGGAGAGTCAGGAGTTGAGTTAATCGCCTTAAAATTCCTACCTATGACCTGCTTTGTAGCCACAGCATTTATATGGCTAGTCCAGTTCCGTTTCCGGTCAATAGTAACTCCCAGAATGTTGAAATCAAATAGAGGGGGTGAGGGGATCACATGAGGGAAGATGTGGTAAATTAAATGGAAAGGACAAGAATTGAGTAAGATAGGAGTAATGGCAATGAAAACCGGAGTGTGGCAGTAAGGGACAGATTGTACTAACTGAAGAGTGTGCCAGCAGGTAAGGCCAGAGTTTGCAAAAATAGTAAAAAGAACTAAAGGCTCTGTATCTAAAAGTGCATAACGTTCGTAACAAATTGGGTGAATTGTCAGCACAAATAGAAATAAATATATCTGTCCTGATAGCCATCACAGAGATTTGGCTGCAATATGACCAAGGCTGGGAGCTGAATATTCAAGGGTACATGACATTTCGGAAGGAAAGGATCAAGATGTCGAAACAGTTTGGGTAGAGATAAGAAATAGTCACATGTGGGAATGGCTTATATGTCCCCTAATAGTAACTACGGAGTATGCAAGAAGAAATACTGGGAGCTTGGAAGAAAGGTTGGGCAATAATCATGGGTGATTTTGAAGATATAAAGTGGATGAATCAAATTGGCAAAGGTAGCCTGGAACATGAGTTCATGGAGTTCCTCCCACTACCACTGGGATTTTACCTGGCGGGCTGGTGGCTGGGCAGGGGGCGGTGCCTCCTTTTTGCGGCCCCTGTGCCATTTAAGCCCCCGCCCCCTTCTAAGGTATTTCCTCCCATTCGTTTTGCCTCTCCCGGCTGCCCTGTCCACCCTGGGGCCCCATTCCTCTTTGCCCTCTCGCTGGAGCCAGCCACTTTGGCTCTGTTGAGACCCTGGACCTAAAAGTCAGGCTACATCGCAGCACATTTTCCTCCAGGACTGGCTGTACTCCCAGCAGTGGCCACCACTCCCAATGACATGCTGTAACCAGAAAGCTACTGGCCATTTGATTGGCTGGCAACTCTCAGAAGGGTGGGACTTTCTCTCCAATGGGGGCGTAAGTCTCTCTTCAAGCTAACTGACGGCCAAGTGAGAGAACCCCGCCCAAGCGAGAGTACCCCACCCGAGTGAGAGTACCCCACCCAAGCGAGAGTACCCCGCCCCATGTGTACATTTCAGTCCCATAAGAATACCAGATTATTGTACAAACCCTACTGGTTCACTAATGACCTTTAAGGAAGGTAATCCACTGCCCTAATCTGGTCTGACCTATGTGACTCCAGACCCACAGCAGTATCATTGACTCTTAGCTGCTCTCTGAAATGGTCTAGCAAGAAATTCAGTTGAATTTAATGAGGCAGTTCATCGCCACCTTCTCAAGAGTGATAAATGCTGGCCTTGGCAGTGATACCCATACCCTGCGAATGCATTAAAAAAAAATCAGATGAGAGATAGTAAGCTGGGGACAGGAGCATCAAAGGTGAAGGTGAAGGAATGTTTAAGACACTAAACTGTTGCAGAGGCATTGTGGCAGCTGCTGGGCTAAAGGGATGGGGCAAGGAGTTTTGTTTGAGAGATGAAGGGTTGGAAGTGAGAGATTAAGATGTTGGTTGTGAGAGTTACAAGGAAGTGGTTGGAGATGACTTTCAGTGATTAAGACCATGGAAGTAGAGGTCACAAGTCCAACAGCATTTGATTCAGCATTACTTGCAAGCGATGATATCTTAGCATATGCTACAAGCACTACTGTGACATCAGCAGATGTATGGTAGATCATGAAAGCATCCACAGATAAGACCAGCCCCAGGAGAGTTTTGCTGGAACCTTCTAGCATCTTCAAACTGTTGTCCACCACTCAATCTGGAATAAGGATCACTCCTTTTAATTTTAGAGTGAGGTTTAGTCTATCAGTCTCCAGTTTCCCTTAGAGTGTGCACATATATAGAAGCTTGGGTGAAGTTTATTTAATATCACATTTCTCGAGTGCCACCCTTGTCATCTTCTCCTTACAACTTCTGACTTGCACAAGCAGACAGGACTTTGATTGACCATCTTATCTAGGGAGCAGTACCTCTGATGACATGCTTAATTTCTGTTTCAGCCCTACAATCTTCTGACCCATAGTACTACCAACTGAACAAAGCAGATACAGATAAGTAGAAGCTGTTCAAAATCTAGCAATGAGGAAACAGTCGACATTCTGGGACAAGTTCGAAGTCATGCTTTGTCTTCTCGGGTGCTGGAGGTGGGAGTGATGGTTAGACAGATAAAAGGGGGTCATTGGTGTGAGCAATTGCCCTGAACTCCATAGAATCAGATACTGAGATCAAAATGATGATGGAATGGTAAGTAAAATAGTGGTTAAAAAAAAAGAGAGGGGGAGGTCTTGTGGTGTCCCTCCCTCTGGGCCAGAAGCTCCAGGTTCAAGTCCCACTTCAGGAAGGTGCATTTATAAAGTGGCCAAACAGGTTGATTATCAGCCTGTAAATCCTTCCAATACTAAGATTAAAGCAAAATACTGCGGATGCTGGAAATCTGAAACAGAAACAGAAAATGCTAGAAAAACTCAGCAGGTCTAGCAGCACTTGTGGGGAGAGAAACAGAGTTAACATTTCGAGCCCTTATGTCCGTATGGCTCTGAAGAAGGATCATACGGACTGGAAACGTTAACTCTGTTTCTCTCCCCGCAGATCCTGCTGGAGCTGCTGAGTTTTTCCAGCAGTTTCTGCTTTTGTTTCAATCCAATATGCCTGATGGCAGGTGGCAAGAGTGGGAGAGTTTCCTGGTCAGCCGTACTGCAGAAGACAAGGACAACCCACTGCAGTACTTTGCCAAGCAAAATCATGGACCAATCCAATGAGAGTCTTTTTGGTTGGGGTGGGGTGGAGGGGTGGGGGCGAACAATTTGGTGGGAGGGGCAGAAAACGGTTTCATGTCGGCATGAAAGTACAGCAGGACCATCTGATGATGTCTGCCATGGCAGAATGCGGACCCTGCTGGTGGCCGGCGTGAACCCAATTTTCTTCCCGGTAATGGGATGCAAAGTAAGGCCCAACCGGAATCGTCCCTCCGCGCCCGATTTACCATTACGCCAGCGGGAAAACACGATGGCCCGGAACGCGTCTGAACAAGCGTGGCGTGCAGAAGATGGGACTTAACCGTCAGGGCCTTGCTCAGATCGCGGACATCGAGGAGAAGAAGATGCTGGAGCCCTACAGCTGGCGGACCCTGGAGGAACACATGCATCGCACGCTGAGTGAATCCTCATGGACATGGCTCTGCCGCGAAGCAGCTCACACAAGGTGGGAGGTCTCCTTTGATGCTTCGGGTCTGCTTCGGAACATCACAGTCTTGGCCATGGGCTACTACGGATGATCGGCGAGGTGGGAGAGGAAGGTGTACCGACAAGGTGGGGTGGGGTGTGGCGGGTAGAGGACGGTCTAGCTGTGAGTATGAGGGAAAAGTGTGCAGGGGAGAGATAGAAGAGGAAGGTCTAGGTGTGACTGGAGAGGAAGGTGTTCTGGTGGTGGTGGTGGGGGGGGGGGGGTGGTGGGGGAGATGAGGATGTTGGGGGGGGTCGAGTTTGGGATGGAGGAGGAGGGAATACAAGGATGGAGGGTGTAAGGGGGGAGACTGCAGAGGTAGGTGTAAGGGGGAGGAAGGTATAAGGAAGGGAGTTCGGAGGGGGCAAGGAGTTTGGAAGGAGGGAGGTGTCGGGGGGAGGAGGGAGTTCGGAGTGAGAGTGGAGGATGGAGTAAGGGCGGAAGAGGGAGTAAAGTGGTGGAGGATATCCAGGTGAACGTGCAAGGGAGGCGTCTGCGGAATCAATGACTGCCTCCTGGGCAGCAAACGACGGGTGGGGACGGTAGGAAGAAATGGTGAGTATGAGAGAGGGCAGAGAGCCGGTAGGGTGGGAGGGTGAGGGTGCGTCAGTTGAGGTAGAAAGAATGGCGAAGGTGGCTGGTGAGCACATGGAGTCAGACATGGACCCTGGGGGTGGGAAGGTCGAGGTCGGGGGTGGGGGGGATCAATGTGGATGGGGGTGGGATTCTCAGGAAGATAGGGAACGTGCACGTTCACCTGGAAAGACAAGGGTTCGGGTTGGTGGATGATGGGGGGAGGTGGAAGATGATGCCAGGGGGTTGACAGTGGTGGGGGAAAGGACACGGGTGTCTGCGGGATTGGAAAGGATGGGGGAGCTAACAGTGTACTTCACTATTGGCATGGTTGGCAAAATCAAAAGTGAGTCGAGTCTTGTGTCGGATGGGCACAGGTGCTGCATGGGAGTGTGATCAGTGGGTGGGCGGAGATGCAGGTCAGCTCAGATGGACAACTGAAAGGGAACCCCAGCAGGCAGCATTGAAAACGCGTGGGACAGTGAGATGAGTGTGATGGATGAAGGCTCCGCGTGCTTGGAAGAGTGCTTGCATGAGGCTCTGGCACACACACACTTCTGTTGAGTGCAGCTGAACTGCAAGTGGCGGGGGGGATGCGGTGGATGCAGGGGGAGGATTTGCGAAGCCCGGTCAATGAAGCCGAAAGACAACATTGCACATTAATCAGTGAAAGTGAATATATTTTCAGATTATAAAGTGGCAAAATGTGTTCACCCGTGCAACCACTTGTGATCAGAATTTCTTAACTTTTCTAGGCCTGCCACTTCTTCTGGGTGCCACCCTGACATCCACAGCAGGAGTGGAGACAGCCTGTGCAATGGTTGGCCCTGTTGCCTCTGATGACTTCAGCTGGCATCCTCTGGAGAGCTGAGGCCTTGAGGGCCCCAGCTTGCTTTGGCTGTCCCCCTGTGAGCCAGCTGTTCCCTCTGCAGTGACAGAGGATGAGGTTGAGAGGGTCACAGACAAAGGGGACTCAGAGGGAATGGACAGCCTCTGAGATTCCTGAGTGATGACCCAGGGGTGTCCAGCTGTCGCTCCTCCTCCCTTCGGGTGCCTCAGGGCACCGGCCTTGACGGGAAGGAGCACCTGGAGGGAAGTCGAGGTGCCCCGTTTCCATCTCACTTTGCCGCTGCAGAAACTCACCCATGGCTACCGCGATGGAGTGCAGGTCCACGCGGATCTCCGCGTTCTGCTGGACCAGGGTCTCCATGGCGTCCGCCATCCTTCCCATGGAGACCGCCATATGCACACATTTGGACACCACTTCATCAGAGAGCAGGCAGATGCACTCATCCAACTCATGTGCCACTCTAATGAGGGCTTCCAACAGCTCTTTGTGATGTTCTCCCGCCTTCTGCTGACTCTCCACGATGAATTGGAAGGCTGAATCCAGAGGCTTGTCATCTGATGCGGACCTCACAGTTGCCTCTTCCCGAGCAGTCCTTCAAGTGCTGGGGAGTTTGGCTGAACCTGCCTCCTCCTGCTGTGGACATGTGTCTATGTGGTGACCACCAGATTGTGAACTGGTGCCTGCATTAGATCTAGGTTCAATTGAGGTGTGTGTCCCTGCGCTGGTGGAGGGTGTGGGTAACCACTGTGATGGGTCTTCCAGGCTGCTTATTTCCAGCTCTTCAATGGAGGAGGTGTCCTCTTGGCTGGAGGTGAGGACCTGGATGGAGCTGAGGGACTGGCTGTCTGAGGGTGTTGGTCGCTTGGCAGAGCTCCCTGTGAACCAAAGTAGAGATAATCAGTGCATGGCAGCAGAGTCAAAAGCAGGAGAGAGAGCACTCACAGTTGTGTTGAAAGAGGGATGATGTGGTGCAGGATCCTGACGAGGGTGTTCACCGCTAAACACACCATCACCACAGGCATGGTCCACATCCTCACCAGTCAGTGTGATGGCACGCTCCTCAAAGTGAGTGAGGGGCCTAATGTGGGCCACTCCACCCCCAGTCTGGGGCCTCTCCCTGCTGTTGTGAGCTAGCTTCTCCTGCATGAAAACAGATGGAGAGAGTGTGACTGGGACACATGGCTCTGTGTGGAATGTTTGTGTGGTGAGCGGAGCCGTGGACGGGATGAGGACGCGAGCTCCAGAGGATATGAGCCTGATGGAGGTGTGAGGGTGTGTGTGAGAGTTAGTGGTGTTGTCCCATGAGGTATAAGCTCCCTGTGGATGTGTGAAGGGTTTGTGAGTGTGTGAGTTGAGACAGATGAGCTGGTTGACTTACCCTGGCGGAACAGATGAGAGCATTCGTCCACTTCCTGCACTGGATGGCTGACCTCCTCTGTGCTCAGGTGGCGCTGCTGCTGCCACGGCTTCCCAGGTTGGATTGGTGATTCTGGGTGGGCCTCCTGTGGCCAGAGCAGGGGTAGGGGACATTGTGACATTCTTCCACTGCGTCCTGCAGGCATCCCAGAGACGTGTCACTAAATTTGGGGGCTGCTGTCTTCTTTGGTTTCAGGGCCATCTGGCGCCTGGAGCAGTCCCGGTCTGAAGACATGAGTTAGCATGTGCTCTGGTACACTTTAAATATGGCGACCAGAGCGAGGAAGGTCACAGCGTCGTGGGCAAATCCGAGCCCACCCGCCAGCGATCCGACATGATTCCCGTGAATCCATTATTAATGAGGTGTGACTTGCCGGGAAGGGGATGATACAGTGCGAAAACATGCCACTGCAGCCGGTGGGTAAAACGTCTTTTCTCTTGCCCGCTACCGCACTTAGTCCAAATCTGGGATGATTTCGCACTGAGTCTTATTAGTTTGTACACATCTTTTCAATACTAGGATTTGTCTTTAGCCTTTAATTCCTTCTGGATATGTATTGTTTTGTACTGGTAACAATTTTAAAACCTTTAAGTTTGAAAATGGCCGTTGCCTGCCAGTAATGAGTTGCTCCGGGAGGTTATTGTGGTGTGACATGTGACTGCACGTTGCAGTCCTTGGGAGAGTCTTTTCAATTCGTTGCAGAATCGTAACCTGTTTCAGAAGGGAATCAGTAAAAGAAGACGCTGAACTTTAGTGTAAACTGGCTTACTTGCTTCGCGAATCCTTACCAGTTTTATTCTATGTCTCTGGTTGCATCACTGCACGGGCACTGACTGCTTGGATTGCCAGTTTAAACTGTACATCCTGTTAACTTGACTTCCTTGAAGCTCACTGCTGTGTTTGGCAGTACTGCACTCAACATATGTCGCCACAATAAGTTGGGTGGGCACTTGACAGAAAAGGGTGTTTGTGGATAATTGTGATCCCTATCTATCCATCCAGCAGCAGCATCCTCTCCCAAGCCAACATGCCTAGCATCGTGGCGCTGATCACTCAAAACCAGCTCTGCAGGGAAGGACATGTCATTCGTATGCCTGACACCAGACTCCCAAAGCAGCTGCTCTACTTGGAACTCGGTCGCAGCAGGAGACTTCCAGGAGGACAGCGGGAACACTTTAGGGATGTCCTCAAAGCATTACTGAATAGGTCAAACATCCCCACCGACTCATGGGAGACCCTGGCTTGTGACTGACAAAATGGAGAAGGCTTATTCGGGAAGGCACCAAACTCTTCAAGAGAAGGCATTCATTGGGAATGTGCAGAGGTGAAGTCGCGGTATCGGAGGGAGCACACAAACCTCCAAATAACCCATCTACCCAACCGCTCAAGCACCACCTGCCCACCATGCGGCAGAGTCTGCAGATCACGCAATGGACTTTTCAGCCAACTCAGACTCCATCGAACTGGAGTGTAAACGAGTCATTCTCAATCCCAAGGGACTGCCTAAGAAGAAGAAGGATCAGGCAGATGCAGCAACCAGAGATGATCTTATACTGAGTGCAGCGTCAGGTGATCTAGTTGGACATCATTGTGGGACTTTCATCTGCAATTGTGATTAGAATGATCTGACTTTCTACACGATGGTTACAAATGTAAAACCCACACGGGATGCTTTGTGGTGAAAAATGAATTGACTGCCGAAATGCAGTATATGACATCATGTTACCGTTTAGCTGAAGGTGATGTTTACTGGCATATGAATAAAAGCAAAACCTGGAAGAATCTCATTGTTAGCTATTGCTGAACCTCTTTATGGTTCTTATTATTTATTAGTCATGCATTGGTTTATTGGCTGTTAACTGCTTTGTGAAAGTATCATACATTACTTCTGATTTCTATAATTATCACAAAAGACTGAACGGGCTGGGGCTCTTTTTCCTATAAAAGCAGGGGTGAGCAAGGAAAGCCCTTTAACATTTTGATAGGATTTGATAGGGTAGATGGAGAAATTGGTTTCGCATGTGTGGGAGAATTCAAAAGTAGGGGTCGTACATCTAAGATAATGGCTAATAAAGCCAATAAGGGACTTGAAAGAAACTTATTTACCCAGTGAGTGGTTAGAATGTGGAACTTGCTACCACATGGAGTATTTGCAACGAATAGCATAGATGTATTTAAGGGGAATCTAAATAAGTACAGGAGGGAGAAAGGAATAGAAGGTAATGCCGATAAAATTAAATGAAGTAGGATGGGAGGAGGCACGTATGGAGCATAAATCCTGGCATAGACTATGTGGGTTGAACAGCCTGTGTGTGTGTGTGTGGTGTGTGTGTGTGTGTGTAAGTTATACATTCTACATCTTTAACCTTTCCTGTTTTCAGGTTGTTTTCTTCCTTCCTCCTTTGGATCCCTGCACTGCAATAAAGTGGCATGAAAATTGACATGTTACAAGGCCTTTGGAATGGTAAGCCAGAAGGCAGATAGTGTATGGCAACCTAGCATAGGTTAAATATTCCCTATTTGCTATTAGATTGTAAGGAGACATTTCAACCTGATGCATCCCTCCTCATTCCAGTTGCATTCAGGGACTTGTCAAGTGCAGATTTACGGTAAACTATTGTCTTGCCACTTCTCAGCACACCGCTGTCATTTGGCCACTTTCCTGTATTTATTTCGACATAATATTTTAGGCAGCACCCTAGGCAGATATCGACTTGACTGATCCTTTGTGATCCCTTTGATTTTGTTTTTATCTCTCTGTGAATTTTTCTTGACCCTAGCATGACTTGACTTGTTTTGAACTCCACTTAAAAGGAATTGTTCCGGCAAGATTAAATTCGTTGGTGGCAAACGTGCTGACGCAGCGAATCCACTACCAGCAAAATTACACTTTTGATCTAATTTTCACAAAAGAGCAACAAAAACTGAGCCTCCTTGTTGAATCACTGCCAAGCCCACCATTTTGGAGGAGTGCCAAACCTGGAAGCTGCAGCTGCATGTTCCACCCCCTGTAGCCTGACCTTGTTACCCTGACAGCGCATGCAACAATACGCTAAATCTTACAAGGACTTAGCACCGATTGAGCAACTTTCAATAAATGGTGCTGCTACTAGTTATGCCTCAAGGCTTAAGAAAACTGATAGATGTTTTGCAGGTGATAAAGTAATTTGACACACGTGTTACCGCAGTCAAGCCTTTCCTCTGCTAAGTGCTGAGTTTACCAATTCTGTTTCTTTTTAAAAGGGAGAAACTTGAGAAAGTTCAGATGTTCTCCTTCCTCCAAACACCCTATCACCCCACCACAACCCCCAACCTCAGAGTACCCCCCACCCTGCCCAATCCAATAATTGGCTTATTTACAAGTACGCTGACCACACATTTATTATGTTGCCATCTGTTGTTACAATCTCCATGGAGACTATTGACTTTTAAAAAGAAGTTCAAACTTCCAGTAAATAGCTGAAAGGATGACACGACAAGATTTTACCTTTTAAGACCTTTACTGTAACAAACAAACTAAAAGCAATATTGACTAAACACTATTTTAGGCAGCTTATACATTAACTACAGAACAGAACTTTCTCCTTTTACTTTTAATACAACCAAAAATCCCAGTTCACGGTTATACTTTACACTCCCTTAAGTAGACATTCAATTCTCCTGGGACCAGTCCAAAGTGATTCTTAGCTCCTGAGGTTTACTTCCATTCTTTTCCTATTCCAGCCTGGTAACTTTAAACCCAAGAACTGTCTTTCATGGTGAAAGTGTTTTCTAGAAATTCTCCCTCTGGCTCAAGCTAGGCAAATCTTCCAGTCCCATTCTGAATGCTGAAGAATTTGGTCTTTTCATTCCGAGTGCAAGCTCCTACCCACATTCCTGCATGATGAACCATAGAGACTGGCTGCCTCTAGCTGCTCTCTCTCTCTGTCTTTCAGATCCCGGCAGACTGACTTGTCTGTGAGTTTCAGGGATATCTTTTGGAAAGCCTGTAACCTGTTCCTGTCAATGCTCCCTATGAACCCTTCACCTCTCAAAGCCCATCTTCATGGCAACTTGAATCACATGGGTCCTTATTCCAAGTAGAAATGCTAATCAGCTATCCAGCTATTCTCAACTCCATTCTATCTTAAAACTAATAGACAGTTAAAGTATAACCGTTTACAAAACCTGACATATTTAACATCGTCCTGGGACTTTGGAGGCTAACAGTCTATCCAGTGTCAGCACAGATGCACTGCCACAGAAGTGTGAACACCTTGCACCATCCTCCCAGTAAAACAACCTGGTCCCCTCTTTAATCTTGTTCCAAGTTTACTGTCAGCAGAATTCAGAACAGGTCACATGACCCCCCCCCTTCATTCCTCCATTTACCCTAAATTAAAGATACAAATCCCAAAAATAACAATCCTATAAACTTCATACTTGTAACAATGACAGCAGCAACGTTTGAAAAAAAATGACCAAAACCACATGCATATTTCCAGAATGTCCATCACGGATTCAGATTATGAGGCTCTTCTTTTTAGACGTCATGGTTTCCAGAAAGGAAAACAGTTTTGTAAACCTTGTGCGGGTTCTCAGCTGGCTCCAGACAGACTGACTGTTGTTTGCATCACCAGTCCAGTTTACTGCAAGTGGGGTCATTGAGTCAGTGACAAGCAGAGACCTCTATCTCACTCTCGTATACACACACACACACGCACTCTCTCTCACACACACACACACTCTCACACACACACTCTCCCTGCAGCGACAATTTTTACAGAGTTTTCAAAGCAAAAGAATACTCCATCCAAAACTCAAGTTGAGCCGCCTTCTAAAAATAAAACAGTTAGTACAATGCCTTCATATGATTTCACTAAGTAAAAATAATGTACAATGAAATACAAAAATTAAACATCAAAAACGATTTTGTTCAGTTGTGGATCTGTCACTCAATTTGCTGAGATACTCTTATTTTTTCAGCAGAAAGGGAAGGGTATGCTGTCAAACATGCTGAAATTATCACTGATACTGAGCCCCCTAATTGCAGGAGATTCAGGCATGAGCGCATTGAAATACTTGAGTTTTGAAATGGTGCAACAGGAATTTACTTGGCTAGCTCCTGTTTTCTGGTAATTCCTTCAAGAACGCCTTCCCACCTGAGGAAGGTATTAGGGTTAAGACTTTATTTTATTCATTTTTGGGATGCGGACATCACTGGCAAGGTGGTGGTGGTGAGCTGCCTTCCTGAATCGCTGTCCATGTGGTGTAGGCACACTCACAGTGCTGTTAGGCAGGGAGTTCCAGGATTTTGACCCAGCGACAGTGGAGGAACGGCGATATATTTCCAAGTCAGAATGGCGTGCGGCTTGGAGGGGAACTTGAAGGTGATGGTGTTCCTATGCGCCTGCTGCCTTTGTTCTTCTAGTGGTTGTGGATTTGGCTTTTGAAGAAGCATTGGTTAGTCTCATGCAGTTTCTGTATTGTGTAGCTGGTACACACTCTAGCCATGGCAGAGCGAGTGAATGTTTAAGGTGGTGGATGAGAGCCAATCAAGTGGGTGCTTTGACCTGGATGGTGTTGAGGTTCTTGAGCGTTGTGGGAGCTGCACTCATCCAGGCAAGTGGAGAGTATTCCATCACACTCCTGACTTGTGCCTTGTAGATGGTGGAATCTTACAGTGCAAAACCAGGCCATTTGGCCTAAAGTGCCTGTGCTCACTCTTTAATACCAGTAATCTAAACACTGAAATAAATGTATGTGTATATGAAAAATGCAAGAGTTTTTTTAGAAAGGAAGCTGAATTAGAAGACCTGAGATCCTCCTGCTGCACCTTTAGAGTGGAATTTAGTCCAGGCAATGGGGGTCTTGACGGTGGGCTGGAGAGCCGACGAGAGCTCCAAATCACCTCATTTGGGGAAGAACCACCATATTAAGTGCAGTCAGGCACTTGGGTAGCCAGCTGTGGAATGTCCCTGGGATCAAGGGCCCTGGGGACTTAAATCCTGCCCCCCTTGAGATTTGTCAGCCAATCAGAGGCCAACAGCTCCTCATTTCCAGCAGCACCACTGTGGGCTGTGAGTAGTGCAATCTCCAGAATCCCAAGATCAACGAGGGACCCAGGCCTCAGGTGAGTGAGGGCGGGATGGGGGTCATGGGGAGGGGATTGCTAGGTGGGGAGGAGCAAGGGGATTGGAAGAAAGGCTGGCAGGGTGGCTCTCAGCAGGCACTCCCCCATCTCCCTCTTCCTGATGCTAGGTCCCTTGACCAGGCACTGAGTGCCTTTGAACAGCGGATACCCCCCCTGAAGTTTGTGAGCAAACTTGACTGGGTTTGCTTCTTGGGCTTCCCGCCTGGCGGCTGCCCTGTCTGCCTCTAGCTGAATACCAGCAGTGGCAGGATGAGTGGGCATTAATTTCCTCAATCAGCAGGATGGCCATCCAAGAGCCTTCTTGGCCCAGGTTTAATGGAGGCAGAGGTGAGAATGTGGCGGGGTCCCTGCCCACCACCTTCCTGCCCCATTAAATGTTCCCTGCCTTCAAACTCATCTCAGGGGAGGCAATTAAATTTCACTCCTTATTTTTTGTTACTAACTACATGGTATTTATAAAATAAGAGAAAATATAGCAATGGACTCACAGTGAGTGCTGCTAAGGTCAGACTGAGCCAGCCCAACTCTGAAGACTGCTCCAAGTTCATTAAAAATGTGGGGAGATGTTTAAAATAATTGCAGGGTCCACCAGGAATGGCCCCTCTCTAGTCGGGAATTCTAGGTTAAGGTGACATGCTCTTAGATTTCAAACTAAGCCAGTTAAAAATGTTCACACGGGGTTGTGAAATTGTGAATACTATGGAAATCAGTGGTCGCAGAATTGATGTCAGGAGCTGAGGGTAATAAGGAATATGGAGACTGGGAGATTGGGCAGGGAATTGGGACCGAAAAGGTGTAAAGAGCTAAAATGGCAAATAAAATTATGGGGCAAGTGCAATGAGTTCAATGACCATTAACTGGCTGCATCTAATTAACGGCCAACCGGCGTGAAAGGTGCACTGAAAAGCTCAGCGTTGCCGGGGTTGGGGGGGGGGGGGGGGGGGGTGGGGGGGGGGCGGGAGGAGGGTGAACGATGACATTTCTGTGGGCGCGGTCGTGCCCTGAGAGAAAGCTCCCTGAAGGCAGAGAGCTGCCTCAGGGAGCTGGGGACCCGAAAACCATGAAATAAAGTTTTGAAAATCAGCAAAAAAAAAAAATGTCCAAGCACCACAACCAGGCACCTGAACATGTACGTGATAAAAATGCTGTCCGTAGATTTTATTTTTTAAATTTTATTTAATAACGGAAACCTCATCCCGCCCTTGGGTGAGGTTTGATGACATATCCAAAGTCTGCCCGTGTGCCGACCGTAAGGTTCGATGGGCCATGAAAAATCGGAGACAATTGCGCCGTTAATGGGCTTAATTGCCCCCTTAATTGTCGGTGGGCGCGCTTCTGACTTCTGCGCGTGCCTGCTGAGCGAAATATCACGTGAACACGGGGATGACACCGGGACTCTCCCCCGACGTCTTCTCGTGCGATTTCACGCCCGATTGGGTCGAGCGCCTGCCCGCCCGCGGGATGTAAAGTTCTGCCCCTGGTGAGCAGAAGACCAGACCTTTATTTTTCACAACTGGCCTTTCCCCAGTCTATAGAAGAGCAGAGACAAAGGCTGGGATTTTCCACGCCCGCCAGCATCAGGCACGTTTGCTGGCGTGAGCGGGCATTATGACATGATTGGTTTCATGACGGCGTGAAACCAGTTTGCGATTGTCCACTCAGCCTGCCAATGGCGGGCCGCGTTTCCCGCCATTGGATGTCAGGAACCACATTGTAATACATCTCATCTGCATATCATTATTAGGTCAGCCCGCCGGAATTGTCCCCGCCAGCTGGATCGTCCGCCCACGCCAGCGGGAAAACACGCCGACGTGTTTCACAACAGCACATAAGCGACGTGCACCTGGCGGGCTGCACTGCGCTCAGGACTTTAAGGTTTGTTTGCCTGCCTTGCTTCGGTCAGGACTCACAGTCATCAGCGTCAGGCTTCATAGACAGCACCACGTCACTTTTAGGGGGACTCACGGCAGGTCTCCAGCTACCAGATCAGCCATATGTAGGTGGCTTTTCAATGGCTGCAGGGCTAGGACTTGCTTGGCGAAGGGGGCGAAGTGGCCTCAGGCAAGGGGAGAGGCTGCAGGATGAGAGCTGCAACAGGGAGGGAGGGTATCCCTGTGTGTGTGTGTGTGTGTGTGTGTGGGGGGGGGCACATGTTGATCTGTGCAAGTGGCCTCAAGATGGTGAGGGCTGAGGAGGCAGTCTCCAGAGGAGATGAGACCAGATGGACATTGAGGGTATGTGTGTGAGAATGGGTGGTGATGTCCCTTGAGCTGGTAGTGAGTGAGATGCCAATAAATATGTGATGGGCTTGAGTGTGCGAGTTTAGAGTGATGAGATGGTTGCCAAACCCTGGCTGCACAGATGAGATCATTCATCCTCTATCTGCATTGGATAACCAACCTCTTCTGTGTAGCATTGGCGGCTTTTCACGCTGTATCGCCCCAAACCCGCCACATTAGTTACACATTCCTGGGAAACACGCTGTTTCTCTGGCAGGCGTGCTCTCATTCACCCGCTGCGCCATCACCTCATCACTTCATCATGCCGGGCGCCATATTTAAAGTCCAGACGCGCCCTCACATCTCAGTGCTTCCGCCGCTGCCGCCTTCTCCCAAGCCTGGTTGGTTATGCCGCTGCCCATCCTGCGGCCAGAATGGGGGCAGGGGACATTGCGGTGGGCCTCCACGGCATCCGAAAGGCGTTCCAGTGACACGTCACTAAACCTGGGGGCGGCAGTCTTTTTGCGTTTCGTGGACAACTTCCCTGCAGTAGTCCTGGGCTGGAAGCACCGAGATGTGTGGGGACGTCCGGACTTTAAATATGGCGCCCGGCATGATGAAGCGGCGAGGTGATGGCGCGGCGGGCGAATGAGAGCGCGCCTGCCATCGAAACGGCGTGTTTCCCAGGAATGCATAACTAATGCAGCCGGTTCGGGGCGATACAGCGTGAAAAGCCGCCATTGTGGCCAGCGGGTAAAACATCGCTTTACCTGCCCGCTACTGCACTGAGTGCAAACCTGGGACAGTTGTCCGGGAGCACCATGTAGGGGGAGGTTGACATTCTTGAAACCGATAGATCATGTAAGTGAGCCTTCTTTAGCTTATTCTGGTGTCCTCATATTTGTTTATGGACTTAATCAAGTTAGGTAAATATCTGTGTAATTTTTCCACTAAACTTTCTCTCTTCCTACACTACCTGGAGTGTTTTAAAGCCATATTTCTTTTTCCAGCTTTTAGTACTAACCCCGCATTTAAGCTCCCTGTTAGAAATTTTCTGAATGATGGAAATCATCTTTCACTTACTCTCCTAAAACTTTCATTTGGTCTTCTTGTCAAAGGGACCCCACTTACTTTCACCGCTACAACAAAGGAGAGTCACTAGTTGGTTGCCTGACAACTGATCATGAGGATCTAAATCCTTGCTTGGTAGGCAGCAGGTACCAGTGGCATAGTGAGCTGCACAACTCACATAAAATGTGACTCCAATATTTCAAAGGCTAGGCATAATGTAAAGAATTAATTTCCTTCCAATTTTAAAAAGAAAGCTTGAAACAAGTGCTAAAAGGACATTAGGAGCATAGAGCAGGGTCATTTCTTGCAGCTGTATCGGCAAAGACACACAAAAATCATGGGTCCAGTGTACTTCCGGGCCTTGGGCCAATCACCATCTTTAGCCTGTAGGGTCCCATTCACTTCAGGAGACACTCAGGGCAGAGTTGTCCTGGATTTGCACAGAGTGCGGTAGCGGGCGGAAAAATGGACGTTTTATCCGTCAGTTGCAATGTCAAACTTAAACCTTCCTCTCCCACCCCACCTGGCTTTACCTCCCTCTCCCATTCACAGCTGGACACCCACAATCCCACCCACCCCCACCCCGGCTGATCATCTGTAGTAGCCCATGGCCAAAACTGGTGATGTTCCGAAGCAGGCCCGAGACATCAACCTTCCCAACTTCCGTGAGCTGCTTCGTGGCAGAGCCATGTCCATGAGAATCCACCCAGCATGTGTTGCACCTGTTCCTCGAGGGTCCAGTAGCTGGAGGGCTCCAGCATCTTCTGCTCCTCGGATGCCTGTGATCTGAGCAAGGTCCGAAAGTTAAGTCCCAACTTCTGCATGTCACACTTGTCCAGACATGTTCTGGGCCGGCTGTTTTCCCACCAGTGTAATGGAAAACCTGGCATTGGGGGCGGGGTGAGGGGGTGAGGGGGGGGTGAGGGGGTGAGGGGGGGGGGGCGATTCCGGTTGGGCCTTACTTTGCATCCCATTGGCAGACACTATCAGATGATCCCACTGTACATTCACGCCGGTGTGAAACCGATTTTTGACCTTCTCGTCATATTGTACACACCTGCCTGCCATGACGCCAGATGCCAAAGGGGCCGGAAAATTCCGGCCTTAGTCAGCACTCGAGCGCGCGCGCATTATTTACGTAAAATCACTTACATTTACAGCTTCTAAGAAACATTTCCAGCACTTTCTCTATATCATTGTGTCCGCACAGGTGAGATCCAGAACAACACTCCTTTCATTGTTGTGTCAGTGTTAAAGGTGTGGCAGCTTCAAATCCTAATGAAACACTATCCACCCCTTTCACAACTTTTCCGTGGCCCAGTTTGAAATCACCTGACTGTATTTTACGGGGGCTGCAATAATTGGCCTGTGTTTTCGTTCATCTCGTTTACATCCCAATCATATATCTTTATTTCCTCTGGGCTTTGTCACTTTTACCGTACTAGGCATCAACAAAGTCAGCCCACTGCTTCCCGCCATCAGTGGAAACTTCCGGATGAAAATGGTCACAGGCTTAGGTCCCAAATCCACAGGCCTAACCTTCCATTTACCTTGGACAGTTTAGCACACCTTTCCTTACGCAAGTGGAACCAATTTTTTATTAGGGCTTTAAAGAAACAAATTTTAACATGAAAACCTGTCAAACCTGTACGTGACTCAGTCAGTTTAGAGAAAGTGGCTTCCGAAACCACGTTACTAAATTTTAGGAAAACCAAAAAGGTTAATTAATGCTGGAATTTTAGGACCTGAGCAAAAGATTTCAGAGCTGAAACAAAAAAAGCCATTCACCAAACAGACCAGATATTCTTAATGAAGTGACTGGTGCTGTGCAAGAATAGGTGTGTCAAGGTGTGTGAAGAGGTCACACCGTCTGGGTAAGTAAAGGGAATAATGAACAAAGGCTCCAATCAAACTAAGGTGTTTTATTGTAACTTCAGAGCTGAGACAGGAAAGGATGTGTCTGCCCAAACTGATTGACATTTTAGAATGGACCCAGTTAATAGAATGAATCACCTCGACAGTTTACTGGCAATCATGTTCCCTGAAATGGTATTTACCTTGTTTAATGAAAATGTATATAAAAGCTCGATGCAAAACTGGAATGTTTATAATAGAGAGAATGTGAAAAGTTGTAAAGAAGTCAGGAAGCAGGTGTTCTATCCAAAGCAAATGGTGACAATGGCCAGATGATATCTGTTTAAGTGATATTGGTTGTGTCATAAATATTGACCAGGTCCCAAGATATATTCCCGTCACCTCCATGTTCCAAAAGTCCAGGTCCATTACCACATATCGGGTGTATTCCTCTTCCGTTGTTTAACCTGAGACCTCATGTGAGGGGCTTTAACAAATAGATACAGATGTTTGCACTGATGTCTCACATGCCACAAACACAAACTTAACCTGCATTTAGGATTTTGGTGTCATTAGAGTTAGAGGAGAATGCATGATCCTGGAGGACTGTCTCAAGGCTGAAGTTGGCATCCACCAAGACCATCATGTTCTGATATGAATCAACAATTAAGATAGATAAAGAAAAAAAATAAGGAAGACTTGCATTTACGTAGTGCCTTTCAGCACTATCAGACACATCAAAGTGCCTTACAGCTAATGAAGTACTTTTTTTTGGACTGTAGTCATAATTTTAACACAGGAAACCCAGCAACCAATCTGCACACAGCAAACTCTCACGAACAGCAATGTGATAATGACCAGATAATCTGTTCTTTATGGTGTCAATTGAGGGATAAACATTCCCAGGACACTGGAGATAACTCCTCTTTTCTTCTTCAAAATAGTGCCAAGGGATCTTTTACATCCACCTGAGGGGGGTGGGGAGGTGTGTGTGGAGTGGGGGGCGCAAGGCATCGGTTTAACATCTCATCTAAAAGACAGCACCTCTAACAGTACACTGCATCCTCAGTACATCACTGGAGTCCCAGCCTAGATACCCTTTGCACCTGTCCATCCATATCTTTGGAGATCTCCTCTAAAGCCATCATAGTGGACTTGGGAGAAACCCACCATCACCAAATTGTTTTGGTCAGTGTGTTCAAGATGGTGAGTGCTGTGTACTGTAGGTCCAGATTAGTATGCCAGCCACACATATCATTTGAAAAAAATGAGTCCTGTGCTATTTTCAGAAATACATGTTACAAACTCAGGACATTCCTAACAATGATATTGAAGACATTATTGATACGCCTATCAAATAGGGTGTGTATTAATGGACAGCCCTGTGTCACTACTCTATCAAGAGACTAAAATCGGTGCATACACATATCTTGCAGCTGAGGCACAAGACATTAGATTGAAAGACTTAAAAGTTGATAAAAGTAATGTGGTGGCTTCCTTGAGCCTGATGACATTCTGCAATCTCCTATCAATCTGACTTCTGCAAATAATCCCAGAATCTTAAATTATAGTTGTTCCATGACCTTCAGAAAAATTGTATGTATACCAGCTTAATACCAGAAAACACCTGAAGAATTACCAATTCAAGGTGCCCCCATTTGCTTGTACATATTGGAAAAGAAAATGCATACATGTTTAACTTGAGAGGCAAGAGTGATTTCAGTGGTTGATTGTGGATCAGAAACTAGATTTGTGTGCACAAGTTGGTACATCACCTATTTCTTTTAAGGGAGATGGGATGAATATGTTCTGAGAAAGTGCTGTATGTTAACTTAAAAGTATGTCATTCAGCTTTGTCTCTACTTTGCGGCTTCCCACAATGGACATATTAAGTACCCTATTATATGGTCACAAGAAAAGATACCATTGCCAATTGCATTAGCCTGAGTAGTAATTAACTTGTTGATTCCAGTAGCTGAATCTCAAAACGTTTGGCCAAGGTGAATTCAGAATGACTTCACTTGCAGAAAGCCTCATGTCTTATCCCAGATAGAGATGGAATGGTAATGGGTTTGTGGGAAGGCAATGAGAGTGGTAACGAATTCCAGGTGACATTGATTCTAGATTTATTCTGTTAAAAGTAGATGTTCAGAGGGTAGGTGATTTCTAAGTTGTTAATTTTGGCAGCTGAAAACCAACTTTGTATGGCCACTTATGCTTGAGTGATCCCAACTGCCCAGATTTTATGATGAGGTTACAGACTGGAGAGAGTTAACCTTTATTTTTTTTGTTAACCAGCTGATTCTAATACTTGAACTCAAAAGTAATATCGCAAGTGAGATATACAAGTCAGCAGCCAAGTGGAATTGGAATATAAGTACTCTAACTTTCTGTTTATTCCAACTTTTTGAATCAAAAGATTAGCTATGTAAACCCAATAACTGTACACATTGCTTTTTTAAAATTTTATTCCTCCACTATGCTCAGTGAGATCTTGTGGCACAGTGGGTAGCCTGAAGCTCTGGGTTCAAGTCTCACATCAACTTGATGATCATGGAAGGGGTGTTAATGATCTGGTCAAACAGGTTGATTATCAACCTGCAAATAGTTCCAACATGTCTATGGCAGGTGGTAACAGCGGGAAGACTGCTGGTCAGCCATACTTGATGTGGAATGGTGCCCCTTAAAGCTACAGCCTCTAGCGACTGTTAGAATCCTATCCCTGAAGGCTGAAGCTTTATTTTACAAAATGGAAGGACCTGGCATGATCTGGTCATCAGGATGCTAACTTGGGACTTTTTTAAAAAAGGTCATAAGTTCACCTTGGAACTGTCAACAAGCAGGACTTTTCCAAGAAAACAGCTGACCTATATGGTACTTGAGAAGGAGTTGTTTGTTTGTGTTGAACTGTACAGCACTTTAGTTAATGAAAATCTAGGGGGCAAAAAGGCAGTCACATGGGAGAGAGGTAAAAAAATCTTAAGTTGTGAACCTGCTTGTTTTGAAGGCAGTCTTGTTGAAGAACAAGCTGAGGAAAGAAGGCTACCTTGACTGGCTTCCTCTCTCTACCTTGCCTAAAATTGTGTGCGGCTATCAACCTGTAGCCAGAGAACCCTCATCTGAGTGTAACTAGCCTGCATTTGGATCTGCGAAGCTGGATCAGTTGGTGAGAACTTCCAGGCATTGACCGGGACCAGTGGCCCATCTTCACACGAGAGAACTCCAGGTCAACAGCATCAATACACTGCGGACTTTATCCTTTATTATATGACACCATCCCCCAAAGCCCATCTCTGTAGGGAGACCCTATCTGTTTGTCCTTCGTTTGTCTGTGTGTGTGTGTGTGTGTGTGTGCTAGGGGATTTCTTTAGGAAGAGATAGATAGTTGTGCTTCCCGATTACAATTGTGTGTTAACTAGTACTTGCAACTTTGTAAAAGAAGTTTTGTTTTAAAATAAATTAATCATTCTGAGTTTTTGTAAGAAGCCTGGTCAGAGTCTTTTTTCTTCTGGGTACCAGAGGTATAGGTACACAATTGGCCATTTTGGTGAGAAAATCGAACATTTAAATTAATAGCATGGCCTGTGGAGTAGTGGGGCCTGATAATTTGTGCACTCCTCCCATCCTGGTCGTGACATGACCTGTTCCAGGAAAAACAAGATACAGAAAATAGTCATAAGTGTCTGTTCTGCCTGCCTCATGCATCTCTAGATGTGGGAAGTCTTCTAAGTCTATGCTTCCTTATTTTTATCCATATGGTCATTATTCCTGGGTGATGTCAGACAAAAGGTGATAGCGCCCCACAAGCAACTCTAATGCAGCAAGACTCACTGAATTATGATGAGAAAAAAGGATTGTGGTTGAGTTTATTGTTTTTGAACTCTTTCACCAGCTGGTAATGCTTAGAGAAACTCTAATATGTCCGTACTCTAACCAGGATCAGTCATTGAACCTGGAGCCTACCTAGTCTGTGTACCATGGGACAACAACAGCACAGTAAATTTTGGCCACTGAGTCAGACTTTATTATAGTCACTTAAACTGTGCACATCATTATTTACTACTAGTTGTAGTTGGTTTTTTTTGTCCTTTCATAGGATGTGGGCTTCACTAGCAAGGCCAGCATTTGTTGCCCACCACTAATTGCCCTTGAACTGAGTGGCTTGCTAGGCAACTTCAGAGAGCAGTTAATAGACAGACACAAAGGGATCTGTGGATCTGAAGTCACATGTAGGCCAGACTGGGTAAGGATGGCAGATTTCCCTCCCTAAAGGACATGAATGAACCAGATGGGTTTTTACAACAATTGATGATAGTTGTCATGGTAACCATTACTGAGACTAGCTTTATATTCCAAATTTATTAATTTAATTTAACCCCTTGGATTTGAATCCATGGCCCCAGGGTGTTAGCCTGAATCTCTGGATCATTAGCCCAGTGAAATTACTACTACACCACCATCTCCCCGGTGTTATTGACTCTTGGCTGTAAGCTTGCAAGGAACGCAACTTAGAACATAAAGCATGCAATGGAAAAAAAGGACATTCATGCCTTAAAACCTGCTCCTTCCACATAATATGCATAATTCATCCCTTCATGGGCTCTGTTGCTGTTCACAGCAAAATGATAGGTAGGAAGCTGGGTAGGTAGTACAGTAGGTTTAGACACTGGCTTTTCACCTGTCTGTATCAAGCTTACTTTGATGAGGTGAAGGTCTCCTCAGTGTACTGAATGTAAGTATCCTATGTGAAAAGAGCTTGCTGTTAAGAAATGGATTCATATGGTTCCAAAGTGCATTACAGCTAATTGTTACGATATCCGCAGAGACCAATGACTTTTAAAAAGAAATTCAGACTTCCAGATGATAGCTGAAAGGATGACATGCGAGGTACCATGTTTTTAAGACTTTGACTGTAACAAAGCACTGACTAAACATTATCTTTATAAGCAACTTTTTCTTTAAATAAAGAACATTCCCTTTTTTTTTAGCACAACTGAAAGCATGCTTCACAGATATATTTGACACTGCCCTTTAAGTAGACATTCAATCCTCCCAGAATCAGTCCAAGGTGATTCTTAGCTCCAAAGGGTTTACTTCCGTTCTTTTCCTTTCTCCGCCTTTAACTTTTAATCTCAGAATTGTCTTTCACAGTGATTTGTGATTTTTCTTCCAGCGCAAGCTAGATGGGACTTCCAGCTTCATTTTAACTCCATGAATTCAGTCTTTTCAATCTGAATGCAAGCTCCAACCCACATTTCTTTGTGGTGGACCACAGTGGCTTGCTGTCTCTAGCTGCTCTCCCTCTCCTGGATGCTGGCAGACTAGCCTCATCTGTGAGTTTTCAGGGATATCTTAGACCCTTTCTCTCATGGCACTATGAATCACGTGGGCATTGTGTTCAGGTAGAAATGCGGATTAGCTATCCTTGAGACCCTAACTCTCTTTTATCTTGGATGTAAATAGACAGTGTAAAGCACAACTGTTTACAACCCAGCATTCTCGACACTTTTCTGGGACTTAGGAGGTAGCACAGGGGCTGCTGCCATTGTCTTCAAATGTAAAAATCTTTCACACGAGCTGCTGTCATTGTCTCCAAATGTAAACACCTTGTACCTTCTTCCCAGTAAAACTACCTGGATCTCCTTTAATCTCTAACAGTCAAACCACCCAGGCTTGCTGTCAAGCAGATGTCAGAACAGGTTACATGACGCCCTTCATTTTACCTTAAATTAAAGACACAGCCCCAAAATATATCAATATTATAAACCTAATAATTATAACATAACAAATGACTAGACTTCAAAAGTAATTCATTATGAAGGTAAATGTTTGCCTACAGCAAGGTTCCACAAACTCCAAACGAGATGAGTAACTAATTCATCTGTTTGCTGAGGATTGAATGTTGGCCGCAGCACTAGGAACAACCTACTGAGCTGGCAATAATTAGCTGTCTTTTCAAAGCTTGCAATAGAGTGACTCTTGAACACAAAGTCTACAGATGTCTTTCTACCTTTGATAATATTTAGAATGATGTGACAACTTTGTAAAATGGTCTTCCTCTTTAAGCTTGTGATGTGTTTAACAAAGTTGAAGGAAACTGCGATCGTGGTTTTATGTTTTGACACATGTCATCTACGGATTGGTGCACACTCGTTCACAGCTTTCATTCTGAGCTGAAGTTTGGTGGTTTTTGTTCACTCCTTTGCCATTTTAAGACTCTGGTGCTGCATTCCATTTCTTGCCTGAGCGAAGTACCAGGTCTCTGGGATTCTGCTCCACTGAGTGAGTTGGTTTCTGCCTTCCTCCTTCCCTATTAGCTTCCGGTGATCAGCTTGTCTGAGATTGGAACTCACTATATATGGAGCCACTATTATTGTCCAGTACCCTAAACTGTATACACTATGAGGCTCCGTATTAGTAGACTTGCCTACTGTGTCCTGCCCCTATATTTCACATATGCATAGCAAATGTTTGCCTGTGCAAAATACCTCCTCCCTCCTACCCCACCCCCGGCAACCATTCCTGTCCTTGTTCAGCATCTTTCGTCCACATTCAGCAGGGATTTTCGGGATAGTGACCGGGAGCCAGGAAAGTATGACTTACTTCATTCCTCTCCTGACCCAGAGGCACCAAGACTGTTTGCAGTGTCCCCACAACAAAGCCGACTGAAATCAAGCTATTGGAATGTAGACAGGGATTGAATTTAGGACTTCCTTCAGAGTCACTTTTCAAGTTCTGTGTAGGCAACTCTTGTTTTTTATCTGGTGTATAATGAATTTTTTTCTTTTAGGAGGTCTGGCCTTTAATTAATGGCCTTGAACAAACAACATTTCAACCCCCCACCCCCCACCCCCCCGCCCCTACACACTGGAGCTTGATTTTTGATGTTTTCAAAATATATTCTGGATATTGCTTTGTGTTCAATATTTGGTGTCAGCCTTTGGGTACTTCTCAGTGATGAATAGAAGGATTGAATTTTCCACTTGCTGGCTTTAGCTAACTTTGTTCTATATCTGGATAGTCTTATGGGCGGAATTTAATGGTCACAGTGGGATATCTATCCAGCAGTTGGAAAACTGCAATCCTCCTGCAGCCATTTTCGGGAAGTCCAGCAGGATTAAGTCCCAATCAGACAATTACCTTCCCGCCGTCAGGCTTCCCGGCTCCTGTGAGGGGCATTTCCCAGCAGAGGAGGCTGGCCCCTCTCCAGTATCAGCAGTGCCACTGGGAGTGGTGGCCACTGCTGGTACTGCAGTGCGGCCTAGGCAAAAGATTGGTGATGGTGCCCCAGGAATAAGGTGAGTGGGCCAGGTTTACCATGCCTCTGTTGGGCACACAGTGCCTGGCAAGGAGGGACCCCCTAATAGGCCCCAGGTCTACCTGCCAGGGTATTCTTGGTGCCCCCATGGCATGGCCCCCTCCAGCCTCAATTAGCCTCCAGGCAGGAAGGCTGTTCTTGAGCCTTCCCGACTTGGACTTCATTGCACGGAGGTGGGAAGGCGGCGGGTTCTCCACCTCCCACCTTTTGGAGGCAGGGAGGGGCGTTAAATTCCACTACCTATGTCAATGCAGTGTTTCACCGATTGTTCTTTGTCTTGCGATAGACACCATCACTTAAACACACAATGCAACAGCTCACAATGTGGTCTCCTACACATTGGAGAGACCAAATGCAATTTGAGTGGCCACTTTGCAGAACACCTCTGTTCAGTCTGCAAGCATGACCCTGAGATTTGGGTCGCCTGTCATCTTATTTCCCTGCCCACTCCCACTCTGACCTCCTCTCTCCTCATCCTCCTAAACTGTTCCAGTGAAACTCAAGGAACAGCACCTCATCTTTCAACTAGATACTTGACAGCCTTTCTGACTCAATATTGTGTCACGACTCACTGGGGATAGTGCGCTGTAATGTCAAGCCCCACTGTTGCCCAAGCTGCGACAAACGTGAAAAAGTTTGAGCACACCACCAGATTGCCCCAATTCTATCTAACTGTTTAATTTAGGTTAACAGAATACGAGCATCAGGTTTGTAAACTTAATAAGTAAGTAACTGTTTATTAAACAAACTGTCATTAACCAGTGGCAAAAGAAAGAAATATGAACTGCTAATTTCTAACTCTATAACCTAAACTCTACCTCGTCTTAAATCCCTATACACACACATACAAGACACATAAGACACACAAAAACATGGATTTTAAGGGTGGGATAAAACAGTTCAACAGCACCAATTCTAGAGTACAGGATTCGATGGGTTGATTTTGATCAATGTCTTCCAAATTCCTTCCAGATCTTGTTGATGACACGAGATGGTCTTCCAGCACTTTCGGTATTTAGTTCATTGGTTGAACACTTGCCTTTCAATGTCTCTAACAGTGATTTTCCCCTTTGCCTCTTGACAGGGGTGTTCACAGAGAGAGCAGGTTATAGAGATATGAGAAGAAAAAGCCAGCTAGCTCTTATTGTAGAATTACTGGAATCTTACACACACAGGAGAGAGAGAGATTTTAGGTCTTTTTTCTTTCAGGTTAGGAGCTATTCTGCCGCACTGCCTCTCACACAAAACCTGGTCACCTGGTCAGGAGCCAATTAAAACATTTCGGCACCATCCTGCCTTTCATGGCACACTTTGTTCCAGGACTGCAACATTGTATATATCCCTCATCCTGTTCCAGTGGACATATCTTTCAAACTGCAGCCATTGTAATTTTAACCCACAGTCCAACAGAAAATAAAGAGAGATGTTCTTTATAACAGTCCAGCAGAAATAAAAAGACATGTTCCTTACAACTGAGTTCAACAATTTTAGACCACAACCTATACCCACTTTGTTTTGGACAGCAACTGTTGGTAATTGTTCTGCTATATCCATTTACGCCTTCTCTCGATTCATCTTTTATTTAGTTACTTGTCCTAATACCATTTACCTTGCCTTGCGCCATCGCCCCTTCTCCCTGTCTTCCACAGTATCACAGAACTTCCATTTTGTTCCTTCCCACCATCATCTGCAAACATTTCCCTGCCTCGGTACTTGCTGAAATCCTGTTACACCTCTGACTTCTTTCAGCTCTGATGAAAGGTCATCAATCTGGAATGATAACTTTATTTCTGTACAGATTTTCAGCGTTCAGAAGCAGTTCAGAGAAGTTTAAATAGGCTGATTCCTAAGATGAAGGGGTTGTCTTATGAGGAAAGGTTGAGCAGATTGGGCCTGTGTCCATTGGAGCTTAAAAGAATGAGAGGTGATCTTATTGAAACATATAGACTGGGATTTTATGTGCCCACTGATGTCTGGTGTGTTCGGTGGCATGAGCGGACAATATGGCGAGAAGGCCAAAAATCTGTTTCATGACATCGTGAAACCAGTTTGCGATTGTCTGCTGCACCTGCCGATGATGGGCCATTGGACATTGGGAACCTCATTTTAATACATCAGCATATCATTATAAGGCCAGCCCACCGGACTCATCCCCATCCCACCCCCTCCCACTGGATCATTGCCCATGTCGCCGGGAAAACATGCCAACATGTTTCACAACAGCATATATGAGGCGTGCACTTGGCGGGCTGCACTTCACTCAGGATTTCAAGGTTTGTTTGCCTACCTTGCTTTGGTCAGCGTTTGCAGTCATCAGTGCCAGGCTTCACAACACCACATCGCTTTTAAGGGGTCTCTATCTACCAGATCAGCCATGTGTGGGTGGCTTTTCAATGGCTGCAGGGCGAGGGCTTGCTTGGGGAAGGGGGAGAAGTGGCCTCAGGCCAAGGAAGAGGCTGCAGGACGAGAGCTGTACTGGGGAAGGAGGGTAGACCAGGGTGTGTGTGTGGGGGCACATGTTGATCTGTGCAGGTGGCCTCAAGATGGTGATGCCTGAGGAGGCAGTCTCCAGAGGAGATGAGGCCAGATGGACATGTGAGGGTGTGTGTGCGAGAATGGATGGTGATGCCCCTTGAGCTGGCAGTGAGTGAGATGCAGTGAATGTGTGATGGGCTTGAGTGTGTGAGTTTAGAGTGATGAGATGGTTGCCATACCCTGGCTGCATGGATGAGATCATTCATTCTCTATCTGCATTGGATGGCCAACCTCTTCTGTGCAACATTGGCACTGATCTTTTATAGTGCGGCTGTACTTTAAATGTGGTGCCTGGCGTGACGAAGCGGTGAGGTGATGGCGCGGCGGGCGAATGAGAGCCAGCCCACCATAGAAACGGCGTGTTTCCCAGGAATGCATAAGTAATGCGGTGGGTTTGGGACCAAATGGCGTGAAAACATCGATTTACCTGCCCACTACCGAACTTAGTACAAATCTGGATGATTCCACTCATAGATTCTGAGGGGGCTTGAAGGATAGATGCTAAGAGGAAGTTTCCCCTCGTAGGGGAGTCTATAACTAGGGAGAACAGCTTTAAAATCAGCAGTGTCCCAACTTCAGACAGAAACGAGGATAAATCTCTTCTCTCAGAGAGCCATTTGCCTTTGGAATTCTCTTCCCCAGAGAGCTGGGTCATCGAATATATTCAAGGCTGAGTTACATTTTTGATCAATAAGGGAGTTGAGGGTTATGGGGAGGGGGCAGTGGGAGCAATCAGGAATGGAGTTGAGGCAACAATCAGATGAGTCATGATCTTATTGAATGGCAGAGCAGGTTTGAGGGGCCGAATGGCCTACTCCTGTCTTATTTCTTATGCCCTTATTTATTCCATCATGCCTGTGCCGGCACAATAAAACATTTATGTTTTGAATACTCAGTGTAACATATAAATACTTAAGTGATCCTCAATCTTCCCCATTGTTATACAGGCAATTAAACACTGGCATTACTTCTGTTGTTGAAATTCTCAGTTCTGTTTAATCTGAAATCTCCAGTCTGCTGCCAGAACCACTAATCCTCTGTTCAGTGACACATGCACTGTGATTCACCCGATCTTTCTGCAACTATAATTATCTTAAGCCTTTGATAAGATCAGATCTAAGTTCTCTGGGCGTCAGTCATGACCCAAGCTTCTTTAGGTTTAGATAAGTGAGGTGTGCACTTCACATCCAATAAGAGCTATGATGCCCAGTGAAGCGTATAGACAAGAAATGGGATAGCAATAGATGCTGCAATAGTTGGTCTCAGTGCTGCAGGGTTAGGGAGGGGAAAATCAAACTAAGTTTTCCTAGCCACCGTAGTGGGATTTGAACCCATGTCCCCAGAGCATTAGCCTGGGTGTCTGGCTTACCAGTCCAGTGACATTACCACTACGCCACTGTCTCCCACCTGGTTGGCAGTTCTGTAATCCCACCAGAGCCAGACAGGCAGGGCAGCCACTGCTGGCACCACAGGCAGTCCCACCACGCCAAGGAGCCCAGATAAGTCTGGGGTCGGGGATTTTGGTGAGGGGGTGGGGGCTGGGTTCAAGATGTCAAGGGAGCGTTAAAGGGATGGAGGAATGACCAAGTGGCGGGGGCGCAGTTGGGGGTGGGTGGGTGGGTGGGTGTTGGGGGGGGGGGGGTGATGGTGAGGGTGGGTGCCCCAGGGAGCCCAAACAAGGTCACCCACCTCTTGCCCAACAGCAGCTAGTGCACCCAAAGCTGCAGGGGCAAGAGGTGGGCTTCGGCTCTGCTGTGGGTGAGATATCAGCAATGACGGGATGAAGCCCTAATTGTCCACTTAACCACCACGCCCCCCCCCTTCCCAACCCTGCACCCCTGTCCAGTAAAATTTCAGACAGGTTGGGGGCAGGCAGGTAGGCTGTCCACTAGATTTTACAAGCCCCCCTGCCTTCAAAACCCATCATCATAAAATCCAACCCAATGGTCGCTATTTTAACTGTGTGCAAGTGGGTGGGTTTATCCATTGAAAAATGGCATAACGGATGAAATTCCAGAAGGCTGCCGATATTACTTGAACTGCATTCCAACATGAGTTGATACCCTCGGCAGTGAACACGGTGGGGGGAGGTGGGGGGGAATTCATTTGCGGATGACGCCCAAAAAAATATGGACCTTTCATGAGTGCACAAAGAATATACTTGAGAAGCAGGGATTAATGTTCTGTTCAGCCTTCTTGTGTTGCCTTTCTAAAGTACTCTGCTCGGAGGCGGAAAGAGAGAAAAAGACCTGTATTTTCTAAACGTTTGAGAAACATGACTAGAATAACTTTGACTGTGGAGGAGGGGGAGGGGAAGGTGCCATTGCTTGCCATTGATAGTAAATCATAGATTTTTGTGTAAACATTAGTGAACATCAAAAATTGCCCCTTTATCCTTTTCATTGCCTTGTTTTCATGTTCAATTCACCGCTGACTGACTTTTTTTAATGCAGTATGTTGTTTCTTCATAGTGGGTCACACATAGCAGATAGAGTATAGTGTAGGGAAGTGTGAATTTATTCACTTTGGTCATAAGAATAGAAAAGCAGAAACTTGTCAAACTTCTAAGTGTTGATGTTCAAAGAGACTTGGGCGCGCTCGTACAAGGAATGCAGAAAGCTAGTATGCGGATGCAGCAAGCAATTAGAACAGCAAGTGGCACATTGGCATTTATTGCAAGAGGGTTGGAGTACAAGAATAGAGAAGTCTTACTACAATTGTACAGGGTTTGGGTGAGACCACATCCGCAGCTTTGGTCTCCACATTTAAGAAAGGATTTGGAGGTGGTACAGCAATGGTTCGCTAAATTGGTCTCTGGGATGAGGGGGTTGTCTTATATGATGAGAGGCTGAGAAAATTGAGCTTATATTCTCTGGAGTTTAAAAGGGGCTGGATAGGGTGGATACTGAGAGATTGTTTCCACGGGTTGGGGAATCTAAAACAGGAGGTATAGTCTCAGGATAAGGGGCCAATCAATTAGGACTGAGATGAGGAGAAATCACTTCACTCGAAGGGTTCTAAATCTTTGGAATTCTCTACCCCAGAGGGTTGTGGATGCTCCATCGTTGAATACATTTAAGGCTGATTTTTGGTCTCAGGAAATCAAGGGATGTGGGGAGCAGGTTGGAAAATGAAGCTAAACCCAAGATCGGCCATGATCGTATTGAAAGGCGGAGCAGACTCGACAGACCATATGGTCTATTCCTGCTGTGATTTAATGTGTTCTATGAGGTTTAATGATAAATCAGTACTCTGAGCATAGACAGCAATATTAGTCAAAGATAAAACCCAATAAAAGTTATTCTCGCACGCTGTGGAGGCAGAGATTATTGACTTATTCATGCCAACTTTGAGATATTCAACTTTGGGCAAAGGGTTAGGAGCATAAGAACTGGAGTAGGCCATTCAGCCCCTTGATCTATCCAGTTAGCTCATGGCTGATCTGTGCTGGAACTCTATTTATCTGACTTTGCTCTGCAACCCTTGACATCCTTACTTAATAGAAATCTGTTGATCTCAACTGTGAAAATTTTGATTGACCCAGCCCTTTGGGGAGAGAATTCCACATTTTCACTGTCTTTGGTTTCAAAAAGTGAATCTTGATTTCATTCATAAATAGCCTAGCCCAAATTTGAAGATTGTGCCCTCTTTTCTGGATTCCTCCGGAACTATTCCTCCAGAGGGAATAGTTTCAGAAGGCAGCTCACCGCCACCTTCTCAAGGGCAATTAGGGATGGGCAATAAATGCTGGCCTAGCCAGCAATGCCTACATTCCATGAACATATTTAAAAAAAGGAGGGAGGGCTTTAGATTTGAGGCATTAGGATGGTTCTGGGGCATGTGGGACCTGTACAAGGAGGACAGGCTACACTTGGCATGACTGAGACCAATATCCTCACAGAGAGATTTGCTAGTGATGTTGGGAGGGTTTAAACTAGCTTGATAGGGGATGGAAACTTGAGCGAGAATTCAGATAGGACAGAAACAAAGCTATTAATGGTTGGAAGAAAAGTAGTAAGCGAAATTGGAAAGCAGCAGAAACAAAGGCCAGCATCAAATTGGGTCAAAATACATAAAATGTTAAGGCAAAATTAAAGGCACTCTATCTGAATGCGCGTAGCATTTGCAACAAGGTAGATAAATCAATTGCACAAATAGAAGGAAATGGCTATGACCTAATTGCCATTATGGAAACATGGCTGCAGGGTGACCAAGGCTGGGAACTGGGTTTTCTTTTATTATTCATTCATGGGGTTTGGATGTCGCTGGCTGGGCCAGCATTTATTGCCCATTCCTAACTGTCCTTGAGAAGGTGGTGGTGAGCTGCCTTCTTGAACCACTGCAGTCCTCGTGGTGCAGGTACACCCATAGTGCTGCTATGGAGGAAGTTCCAGGATTTTCACTCAACGACAGTGAAGGAACGGTGATATATTTCCAAGTCAAGATGGTGATTGGCTTTGAACGTTGTGCAATCATCAGCGAACGTCCCCACCTCTGACCTTATGATGGAAGGAAGGTCATTGATGAAGCAGTTGAGGATAGTTGGGCCTAGGACACTACTCCGAGGAACTCCTGCAGTGATGTCCTGGAACTAAGATGGTTGACCTCCAACGTCCACACTCATCTTGCTTTGTGCTAGGTATGACTCCAAGCAGTGGAGAGTTTTCCCCCAATACCCATTGACTCCAGTTTTGCTAGGGCACCTTGATGCCACACTCGGTCAAATGCTGCTTTGATGTCAAGGGCAGTCACTCTCACCTTACCTCTGGAGTTCAGCTCTTTTGTCCATGTTTAAACCAAGGCTGTAATGAGGTCAGGAGCTGAGTGGCCCAGGCGGAACCCAAACTGAGTGTCAGTGAGCAGGTTATTGCTAAGCAAGTGCCGCTTGATAGCACTGTTGATGAGCCCTTTCATCACTTTACTGATGATCGAGGGCAGACTGATGGGGCGGTAATTGGCTGGGTTGCATTTGTCCTGCTTTCTGTGTACAGGACATACCTGGGCAATTTTCCACATTGATAACAGCAAAATACTGCAGTTGCTGGAAATCTGAAATAAAAACAGAAAATTCTGGAAAAACTCAGCAGGTCTGGCAGCATTTGTGGAGAGAGAAACAGAGTTAACATTTCAACTCCGTATGACTTCAGAATCGCTTAGCTCTGTTTATCACTTGCTGCTTATGCTGTTTGGCATGCAAATAGTCATGTGTTGTAACTTCCCCAAGATAACACCTCATTTTTAGGTGATTGTGTTCAAGTACAATTCTGCTGCTGCTATCGCCCACAGCGGCTCATGGTACACACTATTGAGTTGCTAGATCTGTTCGAAGTCTATCCCATTTAGCATGATGGTAATGCCACACAACACGATGGAGGGTATCCTCAATGTGAAGTCGGGACTTTGTCTCCACAATGACTGTGCGGTGGTCACTTCTACCGATATTGTCATGGACAGATGCATCTGTGGCGGGCAGGTTGGTGAGGATGAGGTCAAGTATGTTTTTCCCTCTTGTTGGTTCCCTCACCACCTACTGCAGACTCAGTCTAGCAGCTATGTCATTTAGGACTCAGCCAGCTTGGTCGGTAGTGGTGCTAACGAGCCACTCCTGGTGATGGACATTGATGTCCCCCACCCAGAGTACATTCTGTGTCCTTGCCACACTCAGTGCTTCCTCCAAGTGGTGTCCGACATGGAGGAGCACTGATTCATCAGCTGAGGGATGTGGTTGGTACATGGTAATGAGCAGGAGATTTCCTTGCCCATGTTTAACCTGATACCATGAGACTTCATGGGATCCGGAGTCGATGTTGAGGATTCCCAGGGCAGCCCCCTCCAGGCTGCATACCACTGTGCCGTCACCCCTGCTGGGTCTGTACTGCCGGTGGGACAGGACATACCCAGGGATGGTGATGATGGTGTCTGGGACATTGTCTGTAGATATGTTTCCATGAGTATGACTCTGTCAGGCTGTTGCTTGATGAGTCTGTGAGACAGCTCTCCCAATTTTGGCACCAGCCCCCAGATGTTAGTAAGGTGGACTTGCAATGTTGACAGGGCTGAGTTTGCCTTTGTCGGTTCTGGTGCCTAGGTTGGTGCCAGGTGGCCCGTCCAGTTCCATACCTTTTAGACTATTCAAGGGTATGGACTGCAGCGTTTCAAGAAGGCAGCTCACCACCACCACCATCAAGGGCAACTTGGGATGGGCAATAAATGCTGGCCCAGCCAGCGAAGCCCACATCCGGTGAATGAACAAAAAAAAATTCAATATTTAGGGAGGATAGGCAAAAAGGAAGACGAGTTTGGGGTAGGCGCTCTTAATAAAAGATGAGATCAGTACATTAGTGAGAGAGGATCTTAGATCGGAAGATCAAGGTGTTGAATCAGATTGAGTGGAGTTCAGAAACAACAGGGGGCAGCACGATTGATAGATTTCTAGGTGTTAAAGATATCAATGGATAAACGGATAGTGTAGGAAAATGGGGTTGAGGTAGAAGATCAGCCGCTATTTAGTTGAATGATGGAGCAGGCTCCAGGGGCCGAATAGCCTACTCTTGCTCCTGTGTCCTATGTTCCCTTTCCCGAACCCCTTTCCAACACCATTCCCTTTCATATCCAACCTTGGATAAAACTCATTTCCCAAGTCATTTATTACTGAACTTTCAACTCCCAAACGCCTGGTCTTTGGCCCTCCATTCACCACTGTAAGAACACTGGGATTGATACCCTGACAAGAATATTCATGAAGGAGACCAGGTGAATCCTTAACTCCTTACCTAAACTCTTCATCAAGGAACCATCTGGGGTTTACCACCCAGTTTATGTCTAAGAGGAAATGGTTCCTTCACCTGGCATGCTGAACTCTCTCACATCAACCATTTTGGATTCCAACAGGATCATTGCAAGCTGCTGAGTGAATGAATTAACTCCTTCCTGCCAATTATCAAAGAAGGCGACAGGCAACAGTTATTAACAAACAATTGTTTTTAAGATTCATGGACCGCAGCATTTAAACTTAAAGATTGAGTATTCACATACTACAGATAATTAGTAGATAGGCATAACTGATAAAATGAATGAGGGGTTATAAAGGGAGTTTGGTGATGTCACAAAAATCACATTGACTGTTTGCTGATTATAACTTTAGAACCGAGATGACAGTCGGAGAGCAATATAAACTGGTGAGAATAATTTAAGTAATTAGGCAAGTAACATCTGCGTCATACAAGTGCCAAGTAATATTTATCTCCAACACGAGAGAATCCAACCATCTCCCTTTGACATTCGATGATAGTACCATCAGTGAATCCCCCACTATCAACATCTTGACCAGAAACTGAACTGCTCTAGCCATATAAATACTGTGGCTACAAGAGCAGGTCAGAGGCTGGGAATTCTGTGGTGAGTAACTTACCTTCTGACTTCCCAAAGCCTGTCCACCATCTTCAAGGCACAATTAAGGGGTTTGATAGAATATTCTCCACTTGCCTGGATGACTGCAGCTCCAACAACACTCAAAAAGCACGACACCATGTAGGACAAAGCAGCCTACTTGATTGACACCCCTTCCACCACCTTCAACATTCACTTCCTCACCACCGATGTACAGTGAGTGGCAGCAGTTTGGATGGATTTGACTGGGCCAAAATCAAACCTTATATTCTTGTACTTAACAATGTTTCATGAGCTGGCATTGATGAATTTGTTTCCTCACTTTCTGGGGAAGGTGATGTTAGCCTTCTGAGATGTCAGTTTGATGAACTTATGTCTGTGAAGATATTGTTGTTCCTCATGAATCCTTTGCTCCTGCATAAATTCACCTTTCACACTGGTAGCTGTGCTTGGACTGTCTGACATCTTAACTCTTAATCTCAGGGGCACATATTAAAGTAAATGGCACATTTATATCTGCCTGTATCTGGCTGATATATAGCCATGAAATCCTCTGTAACCTTTTGCAAATGGACTTTCTCTGAATTTTTAGATGGCCTCCTGCCTATACTGGGCAAAGTGCCTTTTAACCTTTCGCTACAAAGTCTATGTCAAGAATTGCGAAGAGAATTAAAACTAAGAACTGAAGACTGAAAATTCACTTGTCAAAAACACTATATTTATATACTGTTGATTTCAAAGAAACCTCAATTCTGTTGATCAATCTAAGTGACACATATTAGAACAATTCAGCCCTTTTGAAGCCAATCACTTCAGACACCCTGTTTAGGACATCTGGTGCCCTCCAATCAATGAATCTCCCTGAATCTAGGCATAACAGGTTGCTTACTTTACTTACTTACACCTTTGATTCCCTTTGAAAGAAAACTTGTAAAAATAACTTATAATTATATAGCACCTTTCATGACCTCAAGATGCCCAAAATAAAGTATTTTTGTAGTTATTGTTATAATGCATAAAATGTGGCAGCCAATTTTTTACACAGTAAGGTGCCACAGACAACAAAATGATAATGACCAGTTGACATGTTTTTAGTTTTAGTTGAGTGATAAATATTGGCCAGCGCAAATTAGCAAGCCACCTCTGGGTCTAAGGTCTTGATGGCTTGTTTCCTGTCACTGGCTAGGAACAATTTGTTTCACTAAGCTCCGTGGTTTAATACTGTTAACCCTTTCCTAGCATTCACGTCTTACTGCTACTCCATTTTGAAGACACATTTGAGGGCATGAAAAGTGCTATATAAATGCAAGCCTTTCTTTCTTTAAATGACATCCTCTAAGATTGTGATAGCGGTGTTTTATCACCTCCTGTGCCACTCTGCAGTTTTTGACATGGTTGACCTTACCCTTTTGTCCAACGTCTCTCCTCTGTTGTCCACCTCAGTAGGCCTGCCCTCTTTTGGTTCCACTCTATATCCATTCATGGCCAAAGCATTCTCCACTAATGACCTCTCTCCCTGCCTTCACATCTTGGTGTCTTGCAATCTATCCCCGACCTCCATCTCCTTTCTTTAAATTCATTCTCGTATGTGGCCATCGTTGACAAGGCTGATCTATTAGTAATGTTTAATGAAAATAGTCTCAAAATTAAAAACTTGATTTTTTTTTACATCCAGGAGCGTTTCAATGCTGCAGTACCACTTTCAGGACTGAAGGGGATGCTATTGTTCAAAACATAGAACTTAGAAGTGCAAATAACATACATTGCCTGCTCCAATTCGCTGAAGGAGTTCCAAATCAGTCAAGTGTTTTGTAACCAGAGACCCGTAGTACTGACACTGGCAGCAGTTCAAATGGTATGAAAAGCTTCAGTCTTTTCATACATGTATGATTGATCGTCAGTGGCTTATGCTCTAGATTGACCTTTTTCTTCCGAGACGAATGTGGTCAAAAGCTCACAACCACGTGGGTTAACAGATGGCTTCTGGGCGAAAAGCTTCAGAAACCTCGGAGACCACACCTCAAATAATCTGTGGGAAAGGCAGAATAAGGAGTCAAAAAATTACAATCTTGGGTTTGCAAAATCTTCCCTTCTGATTTAAATGAAAGCAATGTGTTATTTTTGGAAGCTAATGACAGCATTTAAGATGCCCATCTTTGTTTACTATTGTTATGGCAAAATAACTATAGCTCTGAGAGGGGGTTGTGGGGATGTTTTTTAAGCTAAAATGCTGTCCTTTTTTATATTAAAAAAAAATTGCACTGTGGGATATTAGTGATATATAGGGTTAGCTCCTCTGTCCTGAATTTTTATACATGTTAAACAAGTTAATGCCTTCATAAGAATAATTGACAAAAGAATTTTGTATGAAAATGTTACTAATGCTACAAAGTGAGATTTCCATAAAGCTATAATGGATGGCTCAACTTAACTAAATTAAACCATAGCCTTGTACCTTCTATCAGTTATTTCTTCAACAAAAAAAGTTATTCACTTTACCAAATATGACTTGAGCTTAAAGAAGTATGTTGCTTGTTCTCGATTTTTTTTAATATCCATTCACGGGATGTGGGCTTTGCTGGCTGGGCCAGCATTTTTAATGCCCATCCCTAGTTGCCTTTGAGAAGGTGGTGGTGAGCTTCTTGAACTGCTGCAGTCAATGTGGTGTAGGTACATCCACAGTGCTGTTAGGGAGGGAGTACCAGGATTTTGACCCAGCGACAGTGAAGGAATGGCGATATATTTCCAAGTCAGGGTGGTGAGTGACTTGGAGGGCAACTTCCAGGTGGTTGTGTTCCCACCTATCTGCTGCCCTTGTCCTTCTAGATGGTAGTGGTCGTGGGTTTGGAAGGTGCTGTTGAAGGAGCCTTGGTGAATTCCTGCAGTGCATCTTGTAGATGGTACGCACTGCTGCTACTGTGCGTCGGTGGTGGAGGGAATGAATGTTTGTGGATGTGGTGCCAATCAAGCGGGCTGCTTTGTCTTGGACGGTGTCAAGCTTCCTGAGTGTTGTGAGAGCTGCACTCATCTAGGCAAGTGGGGAATATTTCATCACACTCCTGACTTGTGCCTTGTAGATAGTGGACAGGCTTTGGGAGAGTCAGGAGGTGGGTTACTCGTCACATGGTTCTTAGCCTCTGACCTGTTCTTGTAGCCACAGTATTTAAATGGCTAGTCCAGTTCAGTTTCTGGTCAATGGTAACCCCTAGGAAGTTGATAGTTGGGGATTCAGAGATGGTAATGCCATTGAATATCGAGGGGCGATGATTGGATTCTCTCTTGTTGGAGATGGTCTTTGCCTAACACTTGTGTGGCACGAATGTTACTTGCCACTTGTCAGCCCAAGCCTGGATATTGTCCAGGTCTTGCTGCATTTGGACATGGACTGCTTCTGTATCTGAGGAGCTGCGACTGGTGCAATCATCAGCAAATATCCCCACTTCTGACCTTATGATGGAAGAAAGGTCACTGATGAAGCAGCTGAAGATGTTGGGCTGAGGACACCACCCTGAGGAACTCCTGCAGTGATGTCCTGGAGCTGAGCTGACTGACCTCCAACAACAACAGCCATCTTCCTTTGTGCTAGGTATAATTCCCATTGACTCCAGTTTTGCTAGGGCTCCTTGATGCCACGCTTGGTCAAATGCAGTCTTGTTGTCAAGGGCAGTCACTCTCACCTCACCTCGAGAGTTCAGCTCTTTTGCCCATGTTTGAACCAAGGCTGAATGAGGCCAGAAGCTGAGTGGCCCTGGCGGAACCCAAACTGGGCGTTAGTGAGCAGGTTATTGCTAAGCAAGTGCCACTTGATTGCGATGTTGATGATCCGTTCCATTGCTTTACTGATTAACCTATGCATTTCTAAATACTTCCTAATCTATTGCGAAATGGAGATTATATGAGTTTGCCCAGAGCTGATGGAGTAGCCCGCCTATAATTAACCGACATATCTTATTCTCTTCCCTGGACCAAGCAAATTACAAGACAGCAACCAATCGTATTGCCTCAACAATGTCTTGTGAACAAAATGTAATTCCCCCCTATACTTTTTAAACTCCTATCTCATTGCTTTTAAGTATCACCAGCTTCATGTTCACCTAATGATGCTTTTCTCAATTGATTGTACATCCCCAACTAATTGATGTTACACTTAGCTCAGTGATAATATTCAAGCCCCATTCCAGTGATCTAAATACAGAGCTGGTTCATCAGTTGTGAAATTGCCTCAGTTAGAATTGTTAGACTTGTAATGAATGCAGAACGTCATGCAGAGGAAAATATAATTTCTATTTTCGAATATCCCATATGAAAAACTGCAACTTGTAGCCGAAAGACTATTTGCAAATCTGCATGTTTTTGGATTTTCATTACACTTTTAAACGTCTTGGGGTAACTGGGTCATCCGTTCTGCTCGGCAGTGTGTGCATTCAAAATCATTGACCAAGCACGAAGGACCCATTTCAATGTTGACAAGTGGGCTTGGCTGGCATGTACAGTCTTTACAGAACCTAACCAGGAAAGTTCTCCTAGATCCTACCCGGTTTCTATTCCTTATCCAACACCATCAATTACATATTATCTGATCAGTTAGCTCACTGCTGTTTGACCTGGTTGTGTGTAAGATGGCTGATGTGCTTGCCTATATTATAACAGTAACTGCACTTCAAAAAAACTTCACTTCCAGACTTCCCTTCTTCTTTAAAGAAATCGTAATTGATTTTTGCTGTTACAACAGCAGAAATGTTACTTTAAGTTCGATCAAGTAATAAGTGTAATTGTATTCATGTACTAAAAAATGGGCAGCGTTTTTTTACAGTATTATTCTGGTGTCTAAATTCTAACAAATTTGCATGTAGTGGAACCTGTATTTTTTGTTTTCCACTTAACTGGAATGTTTTCAGGACAAAGGATGAACCTGTGACCTGTAAAACTAAAGCGCTTTACAGCAAATGGGAAGTACTTTTGAAGTGTAATCACTGTCGTAATGTAGGAACAGCAGCAGTCAATTAGCACACAGCAAGCTCCTACAAACAGCAATGTGATCAATGATAATCTTTCAAAATTTTATTTTATTCTTTCATGGGATGTGGATGTCGTTGGCTACGCCAGCGTTTTTAATGTCCATCCCTAATTGCCCTTGAGAAGCTGGTGGTGAGCTGCCTTCTTGAACTGTTTCAGTCCTTGTGGTGCAGAACACCCACAGTGCTGTTAGGGAAGGAGTTCCAGGATTTTGGCCCAGCAGCAGTGAAGGAACGGCAATATATTTCCAAGTCCGGATAGTGTGCGGCTTGGAGGGGAACTTGAGATGGTGGTGTTCCCATACATCTGCAGCCTCTGTCCTTCTAGGTAGTAAAGGTCACAGGTTTGAAAGGTGCTGTCGAAGGAGTCTGGTGAGTTACTGCAGAGAATTTTGTAGATGGTCCACACTGCTGCCACTGTGCATCGGTGGTGGAGGGGTGGATGGGTTGCCAGTCAAGCCAGCTGCTTTGACCTGGATGGCATGAGCTTCTTTAGTGTTGGAGCTGCACTCATACAGACACGTAGAGAGTATTCCATCACACTCCTGACTTGTGCCTTGCAGATGGAGGACAGGGTTTGTGGAGTCAGGAGGTGAGTTATTCTCTGCAGAATTCCCAGCCTCTGACTTTCTATTGTTGCCACAGTATTTATATGGCTGGTCCATATAAATATTGTTTCCAGCCAATGGTAACCAAGAGGATGTTGATAGTTGGGGATTCAGCAATGGTAATGCCATTGAATGTCAAGAGGAGATGGTTGGATTCTCTCTTGTTGGAAATTGTCATTTGTGAGGCACAAAGTCCTCCTTACTAACATCTGGGGCTTGTGCCAAAATTGGGAGAACTGTCTCACAGACTAGTCAAGCAACAGCCTGAAATAGTCACACTCACAGAATTATATGTTCCAGATAATGTCCCAGACACCACCAAACCCTTGCTGGGTATGTCCTGTCCCACCGGCAGCACAGACCCAGCAGAGGTGGCAGCACAGTGGGATACAGTCGGGAGGGAATTGCCCTGGGAATCCTCAACATCAACTCCGGATCCCATGAAGTCTCATAGCATCAGGTCAAACATTGGCAAGGAAACTTCCTGCTGATTACCACATGCTGCCCACCTCAGCTGATGAATCAGTGCTCCTCTATGTTGAACACCACTTGGAGGAAGCACTGAGGGTGGCAAGGGTGCAGAGCCATCTCCAACAAGATAGAATCTAACCATCGCCCCTTGACCTTCAATGGCATTACCATCGCTGAATCCCCCACTATCAATATCCTAGGGGTTACCATTGACCAGAAACTGAACTGGACTAGCCCTATAAATACTGTGGCTACAAGAGCAGGTCAGAGGCTAGGAATCCTGTGATGGGTAACTCACCTCCTGACTCTTCAAAGGCTGTCTACCATCCACAAGGCACAAGTCAAGAGTGTGATGGGATACTTTCCACTTGCCTGGATGAATGCAGCTCCCACAAGACTTAAGAGGCTTGACACCGTCCAGGACAAAGCAGCCTGCTTGATTGACACCACATCCACAAACATTCACTCCCTCCACCACCGACACACAGTAGCAACAGTGTGTACCATCTACAAGATGCACTGCAGGAATTCACCAGGGCTCCCTAGACGGCAACTTCTAAACCCATGACCTTTACCATCTGGAAGGGCAAGGGCAGCAGATAGATGGGAACACCACCACCTGCAAGTTCCCCTGTAAGCCACTCACCATCCTGACTTGGAAATGTATCACCGTTCCTTCACTGTCACTGGGTCAAAGCCCTGGGACACCCTTCCTAACAGCACTGTGGGTGTACCTACTCCACATGGACTGAAGAAGTTCAAGAAGGCAGCTCACCACCACCTTCTCAAGGGTAACTAGGGATGGGCAGCAAATGCTGGCCCAACCAGCGAAGTCCACATCCCATGAATGAATTTTTAAAAATGTACTCTGGGTGGGGGATTTCAATGTCCATCACCAAGAGTGGCTCAGTAACACCACTACCAACCGAGCTGACCATGTCCTAAAGGGCATAGCAGCTAGACTGGGAGTGTGGCAGCTGGTGAGGAAACCAGCAAGAGGGAGAACATACTTGATTTCATCCTCACCAACCTGCCTGCCACAGATGTATCTGTCCATGACAGTATCGGTGGGAGTGACCACCGCACTGCCCTTGTGGAGGCGAAGTCCCGTCTTCACGTTGAAGATACCCTCCATCATATTGTGAGGCACTACCACCGTGCAGAATGGGATAGATTTTGAACAGATCTAGTAATTGAAAACTGAGCATCCATGAGGTGCTGTGGGCCATCAGCAGCAGCAGAATTGTGCTTAACCACAATCTGTAATATCATGGCCTTGGATATGCCCCAATCTGCCATTACCACCAAGCCAGGGGATAAACCCTGGTTCAATGAAGAGTACAGGAGAGCTTGCCGGGAGCAGCACAAGGCATACCTAAAAATGAGGTGTGAACCTCGTAAAGTTACAACACAGGACAACTTGTATGCCTAAAAGCATATGAGGTAAGTGATAGACAGAGCTAAGCAATTCCACAGCCAATGGATCTGGTCTAAGCTCTGCAGTCCTTCTACATCCAGTTATGAATAGTGGTGGACAATTAAACAACTCACTGGAGGAGGATGCTCCACAAATATCCCTATCCTGAATGATGGGGGAGCCCAGCACGTCCATCTCCAGCCAGAATTGCTGAGTGGATGATCCATCTCGGCCTCCTTGCGCTCCCCAGCACAGATGCCAGTCTTCAGCCAATTTGATTCACTCCTCGCAATATCAAGGAATGGCTGAAGGCACTGGATACTGCAAAAGCTATGGGCCCTGACAATATTCCGGTAATCATACTGAAGACTTGTACTCCAGAACTTGCTGCACCCCAAGCCAAGCTGTTCCAGTACAGCTACAATGCTGCCATCTCCCTGACAATGTGGAAGATTGCCCAGGTGCGTCCTTTACACGAAAAGCAGGACAAATCCAACACAGCCAATTACTGCCCCATCAGTCCACTCTCCATCATCAGTAAAATGATGGAAGGGGTCATCAATAGTACTATCAAGCGACACCTTGCTAAGCAATAACCAGCTCACTGAGCTCACGCTCAGTTTGGGTTCTGCCAACTCCTGACCTGATTACAGTCTTAGTTCAAACATGGACAAAAGAGCTGAAGTCCAGAGGTGAAGTGAGAGTGACTCCCCTTGACATCAAGGCAACATTTGACCAAGTGTGGCATCAAGGAGCCCTGGCAAAACTGGAGTCAATGGGAATCAGGGGGAAGCCACTCCACTAGTTGGAGGCATAACTAGCGTAAAGGAAGATGATTGTGCTTGTTGTAGGTCAGTCATCTCAGCCCCAGGACATCACTGCAGGAGTTCCTCAGGGTCGTGTCCTATGTCCAGCCAGCTTCAGCTGCTTCATCACTGACCTTACGTCTATCATTCAGAAGGGATGTTACCTGATGATTGCATTCATGACTCCTCAGATACCGAAGCAGTCCATGTCCAAATGCAACAAGACCTGGACAATACCCAGGCTTGGGCTGACAAGTGGCAAGTAACATTCGTGCCACACAAGTGCCAGGCAATGACCATTTCCAACAAGAGAGAATCTAACCATCGCCCCTTGACATTCAATGGCATTATCATTGCTGAATCCCCCACTATCAACAACCTGGGGGTTACTATTGACCAGAAACTGAACTGGACTAGCTATCTAAATTCAGTGGCTGCAAGAGCAAGTCAGAGATTCAGAATCCTGCAATAAGTAGCTTCAATCCTGACTCCCCAAAGCCTGTCCACCATCTACACGGCACAAGTCAGAAGTGTGATGGAATACTCTCTGTCTGGATGAGTGCAGCTCCAACAAGGTTTAAGAAGCTTGACACCATCCAGGACAAAGCAGCTGCTTGATTGGCACCCCATCCACAAACATTCAATCCCTTCACCACCTTTGCACAGTAGCAGCAGTGTGTACCATCTCCAAGATGTACTGCAGAAACTCACCAAGGGTCCATAGACAGAACCTTCCAAACCCACAACCACTACCATCCAGAAGGACAAGGGCAGCAGACACATGGGAACACCACCATCTGGAAGTTCCCCTCCAAGCCACTCATCATTTTGACTTGGAACTATATTGCTGTTCCTTCACTGTTGCTGGTTCAAAATCCTGGAACTCCCTCCCTAACAGCACTGTGGGTGTACCTACATCATGTGGAGTGCAATGGTTCAAGAAGGCAGCTCACCATCACCTTCTGAAGGGCAATTAGGGGTGGGAAATAAAGCTAGCCTAGCAGCGATGCCCACATCCCATGAATGAATTAACAAATAGTTTCTTACCACTTATCAGTTCAAGGGTGGATATTGTCCAGGTCTTGCTGCATTTGGACATGGACTGCTTCAGTATCTGAGGAGTCGCAACTGGTGCTGAACATTGTGCAATCATCAGCGAACATCCCCACTTCTGACCTTATGATGGAGGAAAGGTCACTGATGAAGAGCTGAAGATAGTTGGCCTCGGAGACACTACCTGATGTCCTGGCACTGAGATGATTGACCTCCAATAACCACAACCATCTTCCTTTGTGCTAGGTCTGACTCCAACCAGTGGAGAGTTTTCCCCCTGATTCCCATTGACTCCAGTTTTGCTAGGGCTCCTTGATGCCACACTCAGTCAAATGCTGCCTTGATGTCAAGGGCAGTCACTCGTACCTCACCTCAGGAGTTCAGCTCTTTTGTCCATGTTTGAACCAAGGCTGTAATGAGGTCAGGAGCTGACTGGCCCTGGCGGAACCCAAACTGAGCATCAGTGAGCAGGTTATTGCTGAGTACGTGCTGCTTGATAACACTGTTGACGACCCCTTCCATCACTTTGTTGATGTTTGAGAGTAGACTGATGGGGTGGTAACTAGTTGGTTAGATTTGTCCTGGTTTTTGTGGACAGGTCATACCTAGGCAGTTTCCCACAATGCTGGATAGATGCCAGTGTTGTATCTGTACTGGAACAGGTTGGCTAGGGCGCAGCTAATTCTGGAGCACATATCTTCGGTACTATTGCCGTAATATTGTTAGAGCCCATCCAGTGCATTTGTCCATTTCTTAATATCACACGGGGTGAATCGAATTGGCTGAAGACTGGCATCTCTGATGTTGGGCACCTTGGATGGATCATCCACTCAGCACTTCTGGCTGAAGATTGTTACAAATGCTTCAGCAAAATCTTTTGCACTGATGTGCTGGGCTCCCCCATCATTGAGGAAGGGGATATTCATGGAAGCTCTTCCTCCAGTGAGTTGTTTAATTGTCCACCACCATTCACAGCTGGTTGTGACAGGGCTGCAGAGTTTCAATCTGATCCGTTGGCTGTGGGGTCATTTAGCTCTCTCTCTCTCACTTATCGCTTATGCTGTTTGGCACGCAAGTAGACCTGTGTTGTAGCTTCACCAGGTTGACGTCTCATTTTTCGGTATGCCTGGTGCCTCTCCTGACATGCCCTCCTGCATTCTTTATTGAACCAGGGTTGATCCCCAGGCTTGGTGGTAATGGTAGAGTGGGGGATATGTCAGGCCATGAGGTTACTGATTGTGGTTGAGGACAATTCTGCTGCTTCTGATGGCCCACAGCACCTCATGTTTGCCCAGTTTTGAATTACTAGATCTGTTCTGAAATCTATCCCATTACCACGGTGGTAGTGCCACACAACACGATGGAGGGTATCCTCAATGTGAAAAGGGACTTCATCTCCACAAGGACTGTGCGGTGGTCACTCCTACTGATACTATCATGGACAGATGCATCTGCAACAGGTAGATTGTTGAGGACAAAGTCAAGTAGGTTTTTCCCTCTTGTTTCCCTCACCACCTGCCACAGATCCAGTTTAACAGATATATCCTTTAGGACTTGGCCAGCTCGGTCTGTACTGGTGTTACCGAGTCACTCTTGTTGATGGAAATTGAAGTCCATCACCCAGAGCACATTCTGTGCACTTACTGCCCTCAGTGCTTTCTTGAAGTGCTGTTCAACATGAGGATTACAGATTCATCAGCTGGGCATAGGTGGTAGTTGATAATCAGCAGGAGGTTTCCTTTTCCATATTTGACCTGATGCCATAAGACTTCATGGGATCCAGAGTCGATGTTGAGAACTCCCAGAGCATCTCCCTCCCGACTATATACCACTGTGCCGCCACCCCTGGTGGGTCTGTCCTGTCAGTGGGACAGGACATGACCAGGGATGGTGACAGTGGTGTCAGGATATTGTCTCTTGGGTGTCATTCTGTGAGTATGACTGTCAGGCTATTGCTTGACTAACCTGTGACACAGCTCTCCCAATTTTGACACAAGCCCCCAGATATCCTTAAGGAGGGTTATCTTGGCTGGGTTTGCCGTCGTCGTTTCTGGTGCCTAGATCAATACTGGGGGATCTGTCCGGGTTCTAGCTGTTAGTTTCATGTTTTCTACAATCTGTCCAGACTGAAAATGAAGACAAAAATACAGCACCTCTTGACAAGAGAATTGCTTTACATTGGTGATGCTGTGCTAGACGCTCTCATAGAAACTCAACTACAAAGAATCAGGGATTGTCTCTCCAATGCCTATAACTTGTTTTCCCCGACTATAAGCATGATTAAAACCATGGTTACGGGACAGAGTGTCACATCTCCATCCTTGATCACACTAAATAATACCTCACTGGAAGTGGTTAGCAAATTCTGCTACCTTGAATCCACAGTGACAGACAATCTGCCTCTTGATGCAGAACTCGATACACGCATAGTGAAAGATGCTATCACCTTTGGCTCACCCACAAAATGTGCAGGGGATAACTTTAAGCTGACCCTTACAACTATGATGCTAGTTTATGAGGCTGGTGTTCTCAGTCCCTTGTTGTATGGTTGTGAAACATGGATAACTCACAGCTGTCAAGAAAGGAAACTCAACAACTTTCATCTTCGCTGTTTTCAGTAGAGAATTTTAAATATACTCGAAAAGGAAAACTTTGCAAGGCTATGGGGAATGAGCAGGGGAGCAGGACTAATGGGACAGCTTTCATGGAGCCATCACTGTCATAATGGGCTTTTTCAAAATTCTTTCATGGGATGTTGGTGTCACTGGCAAGGACAGCATTTGTTTCCCATCCCTAATAGCCCTTAAGCTGAGTGGCTTGCTCGACATTTCAGAGGACATTTAAGAATCAACCACATTGCTGTGGCTCCAGAGGCGCTTGTAGGCCAGACCATGTTATTAGTGAAGCAGATGGGTTTTTACTACAATCAGTGACATTTTTCAAATTTTATAATTAATTGAAGTTCTACCAGCTGCCTTGGTGGGAATTGAACCTCTGTCCCCAGAGCATTATCCTGGGCCTCTGGATTACAAGTTCCATGATGTTACCACTATGCCACCCACTTCCCATTAATGATATTGTTTGAGAGATAAATATTGGCCAGGACCGTGGGGAGCACTCTTGTTTGAAATAGCGCTATGGGAGGATTTGCATCCCACCTGGGGCTTTGATTGTCTCTTTTGGAAGATAGTATCATTAACAGTGCAGCACTTCCTCTGTGCTACAATGGAGTGTCTGCCTGTATTTTGTATTCAAGTCCCTGAACTGTGACTTCAACCCCACTGAGCCACGGCCGGCATGTTGCTTCACTTGTACAGTTTTACCCATTTTTTATAATGAATTTCCTTTTCTGGATGAGTAAAATTCAATGATGTTCCTTTGTGATTTGCTGTGTGCTGGTCTTCATTTCTGTTTTTTGGGTATTGTTGCAACCAACCATGCAAGACCAAAACTTGGTTACGTTCCAAAGGAAGAAATACAGGAACATAATGAATAGGAGCAGGAGTGGACCATATGACCTCTTGAGCCTGCTCCAGCATTCGATAAGATCACGGCTGATTCTCAGCCTCAACCTTGGATATACTCAGCAACTAAGCATCTGCAGCCCTCTGAGGCAGACAATTCTAAAGATTCACAATCCTCTGAGTGAAGAGACTGAAATGGCTAACCCCTTATTCTGAGACAATGATCCCTAATTCTGGAATATCCAGGCAGGGGAAACAGCCTGTCAACATCTATTAAATCAAGCACCCCCAGAATCTTATCCCATTATCCTTTGCTTGGAAGGGAGAGGTTCTACATTATGGTGGATAATGAAGATTTCACCTAAAGAGTGGTGATAATATGTTCTTGCTACCACAGGGAGTAGTGGAAGCGAATAGTACTTGGATGCATTTAAGGGAAAGCTAGGCTACTCTTTGAAGGAGAAGGGACATGGATGGTGATGACGGTAGATTTAAATGAGAAAAGGTGGGAGGAATGCCTTCTTTCTGTGCTGTATATTCTATACAATTTAATGTATTGTGAATTTTGCATTTCTTTAATGTAGCTGATCTCTTCCTACATAGTTAATGTATTTCTGATGGAAATCTGATCAACTGTTCTACATGCAGGGTAAAAATTTACTGTGGGAGTTTCTGGCACCAACTTCTAAACCTTTAAAGAAAATTTAGAACAGGTACATGGGAAGTCACAGAAATAAAGGCTTTTCCAGTTGAGCCGTGGGAATTCTTTTCTGTTGCAAATAAACAATGAGTCACAATTGAGGGAAATTCCCCAGTTTATATTGCTGTCACTTGACTAGCCATGCAAAATACAACTGCGGCAATCTTGAACCAACCTTTAAGAGACTCTCATCTCGACTCTTTGCGTAGAGGCCTTGGGGATTACTAAAGGCATGGTTAGCCTTACTAATGCTCTAGATTGAACCACAAAACCAACAGTCCACTACCAATGATTAAGAATCCTCCAATGCATCATGTGTAATCTTGCTGAGGTTCTGTTCCTATTGGCAAGACATTGCAAATGTCAGCTAAAACCAATGTTTTAACTTACCATGTGCCATGCTGAATGTGGGTATAGAAGCTGTGGGAGTATGCTTGGTGCCAGGAAACTACCAAGAGGTGTTGGTTCCACTTACCACATGCCTATCTTCCTCTCTGTGTTCCAACAATCCCCCACCACCCATCCCTGTGCACACCCTCTTCCCCAGGATGAAAGCATCCCATGGTTAACTACTGAATGGACTGATGTCCTGTCAACACCCTCTGTATAACCTTCACCTCCCACAGATAATGAGCGCTAATGAATGCCTAATTAGCTGTTCCCCTTCCAGCCCAGTGCAAGAGATGTCAGCTGTGGCTCAGTTCATAGCACCCTCGCCTTTGAATCAGAGGGTTGTGGGTTCGTGTCCCACTCCCAGAAAACCAAGAACTGTGATTGTACTCGAAAGAAGTTGCAATCTGTGACTGTTGGTAACTCGAAAGAGTTTCCAGCCCAGTGCAACTCAAACGTTGTAAAACTGGTCTTGCCAAGCTGTCAAACAGCCCACTTGAGTGTTGAATAACCCTACCAGAATTTCATTGCATATACGGGCCACCTGCAGCTTAGCAGGTATGCCGAATTGTACTAGGATCAGAGTAACGGTGCTTAATTTTCTGTTATTGAACATAGTTACAGTATACAATTACTCCATGGAAAGAATAGCCCCTGCATTGCTAGGATAATGGCAATGCAACGAGTCAGAATAAAGCACATTGATTGTGATTTCCAACTAACACCCTGTATTATTGTATTGCTATATTAGTGGTTTGATTTTTGATGCATATGTTGATTTCAGCATCAAGTTACAATTTGCTGGTGATTGTGGAGCGCAGATTGGTTGTTGATAGCTTCACATATCTAGGCTTAACAATCAGCAATAACTTGTGACTTGATGCTGAAGTCAGTGCACACATTGCAAAATTTGCAGCTGTCATGTCCAAGCTGGGTAAGAGAGTGTGGAACAACAGCAACCTGGCTGAGAACACCAAACTGCGAGTGTACCAAGCTGTGTCCTCAGCGCACTCCTCTACAGTAATGAGACCTGGACAACAGATGCTAGGCAGGAGAAAAGGCTGAACAGTTTCCACAGTCACTGTCCCAGACATATCCTTGGCATCTCTTGGCAGGGCAAGGTCACTGACTAAGAGGTCCTGGAGCTTGCTAATTCCATCTTCATACACTCATTGTTAAGCCAATGACATCTGCGCTGGCTCGACCATGTTCATCGAATGGATGACAGCCGTATATCCGAAGACCTTCTGGACGGTGAAATGGCCACTGCTTCACGACCTCCTTTGCTTCCATACCTCCACTACAAGGACACCTACAAGCCAGATATGAAGATGATGGACGTTGACACTGACAACTGGCTGACGACCATGACCTCTGGAAGCTAACTGTTTGGAAGGGCATCGGAAGAGCTGAGCAGAAGTGAAAAGCTCAGCTGGCTGAGAAGAGGGCCCAGAGAAAATAGAGGCCAGGTAATCATGTACTTTCTCAGCCCACTGTCTTCCTCTGCAGTGAATGCGGCAGAGACTGCCATGCCAGAGTGGGGGCTCCTCATGCTTAACACAGAGTTGACCACCACAGCACAAACCTTGTCTTATGGGACGGAAAGCTGGCAGAGTTGGTTAGCTTTTCTGAAGAGATGAGGTAGAGACCACAGAGGTGTGATGTGTACATGATTTCAGGAAAATACATACTTGATGGGTGGGAGAAATGTTACCTTGTTCGATTTTTTTTTTAATGTCTTCTAAACGCAAGGTTGTGCAACATTTACTGTCCATTTGTATTCACCATCTTTACTCCACATAAGCCCTGGCACAGTGGCATAGTGGTAATGTTACTGAACTAGTTATCCATAGTTCCTAGGTTAATAATCCTGAGGATACAAATTGAAGTCTCACCATGGCTGAGGATTTAAATTCACTGGAATTGAAAAGCTGTTATAGTGTAGTTTTCTTAAAAAAAAAACTTTTGACTAATGCCCTTTCGGGAAGGAAACCTGTTGGTTTTTTTTCTAACCTGGTATGGGCTATGTGTGACTCCAGTTCCCATGTCAATGTGGTTGCCTTATAACTGCCCTAACAGAATCAAGTTGTATCAAACACAATCAGGGCAACTATGGATGGGCAATAAAAGCCAATGGTGCTCACATCCTGAGAATGAATTTGAAAAAATGTAAACAACCATCAGAAGGAGGAGAAAGTTATATTTTGCAGATTTCTTTAATTTTTTTTAACTGAAGAAACTTTTGGCTTTCACATCACAGATTATGAGCCAGGTGGGTCCCAACTCTCTGTCTTGGGCCTTCAAATGCCTTGGTAGTCATGTACATGTGCAGTGTTCCCAGGTTATGCACAAAAAACCATCTTTACTTTGGCTACTGGTATTTGAATTCAATAAAAATCTGTAATTAAAATTCCGATGATGACCATGAAACCATTGTTGATTGTTGTAAAAATCCATCTGGTTCACTAATGTCCCTGAGGGAAGGAAACCTGTTGTCCTCACCTGGTCTGGCCTACACATGACTCCAGACCCACAGCAATGTGGTTGACTCTTAAATGCCCTCTGAAATGGCCTAGCAAACCACTCAGTTGTATCAAACCGCTACAAAGTCGACCTAGGCACCGGAAATGACAATGGCAATCTCAGCCCTGCCAACCCTGCAAAGTCCTCCTTACTAACATCTGGGGGCTAGTGCCAAAATTGGGAGAGCTGTCTCACAGACTAGTCAAGCAACAGCTTGGCATAGTCATCCTCACGGAATCATACCTTACAGATAATGCCCCAGACACCACCATCACCATCCCTGGTATGTCCTGTCCCACAGTCGTATACAGTCGGGAGGATATGGGCAAGGAAACCTCCTGCTGATTACCACGTACCGCCCTCCCTCAGCTGATGAATCAGTGCTGCTCCATGTTGAACATCACTTGGAGGAAGCACTGAGGGTGGCAAGGGTGCAGAATGTACTCTGGGTGGGAGACTTCAATGTCCATCACCAAGAGTGGCTCAGTAGCACCACTACTGACCAAGCTGGCTGAGTCCTAAATGACATAGCTGCTAGACTGGGCCTGCAGCAGGTGGTGAGGGAACAAACAAGAGGGAAAAACATACTTGACCTCATCCTCACCAACCTACCTGCCACAGATACATCTGTCCATGACAGTATCAGTATGAGTTACCACCGCACAGTCATCATGGAGACAAAGTCCCACCTTCACATTGAGGCTATCCTCCATTATGTTGTGTGACACTACCACCATGCTAATTGGGATAGATTTCGAACAGATCTAGCAACTCAAGACTGGGCATCCATGAGGCACTGTAGGCCATCAGCAGCAGCAGAATTGTATACAACCACAATCTGTAACCTCATGGCCTGGCATATCCCCCACTCCACCATTACCATCAAGCCAGGGGATTAACCCTGGTTCAATGAAGAGTGCAGGAGGGAATGCCAGGAGCAGCACCAGGCATACTAAAAATGAGTTGTCAACCTGGTGAAGCTACAACACAGGACTACTTGTGTGCCAAACAGCAGAAGCAGCAAGTGAAAGACAGAGCTACGTGATCCCACAACCAACGGATCAGATCTAAGCTCTGCAGTCCTGCCACATCCAGTTGTGAATGGTGGTGGACAATTAAACAACTCACTGGAGGATGAGGCTCCACAACTATCCCCATCCTCAATGGTGGAGAAGCCCAGCACATAAGTGCAAAAGATAAGGCTGAAGCATTTGCTACAATCTTCAGCCAGAAGTGCCGAGTGGATGATCCATTTTGGCGTCCTCCGGAGGTCCCCAGCATCACAGATGCCAGTCTTCAGCCAATCCGATTCACTCCATCAAACATCAAGAAACAGCCGAAGACATTGGATACTGCAAAGGCTATGGGCCCTGATAATGTTCTGGCAATAGTACTGCAGACTTGTGCTCCAGAACTTGCCGCGCCCCTAGCCAAGCTCTTCCAGTACAGCTACAACACTGGCATCTACCCGGCTATGTGGAAAATTGCCCAGGTATGTCCTATGCATAAAAAGCAGGACAAATCCAACCAGGCTAATTATCAGTCTACTCTCAATCATCAGTAAAGTAATGGAAGGGGTCATCAACAGTGCTATCAAATGGCGCTTGCTTAGCAATAACCTGCTCACTGACACTCAGTTTGCGTTCCGCCAGGGCCACGCATTGACCTCATTACAGCCCTGGTTCAAACATGGACAAAGTAGCTGAACTCCTGAAGTGAGGTGAGACCGACTGCCCTTGACATCAAGGTCGCATTTGACAGAGTATAGCATCAAGGAGCCCTTGCAAAACTGGAGTCAATTGGAATCAGGGGGAAAACTCTCTGCTGTTTGGAGTCATACCTAGCCTAAAGGAAGATGGTTGTGGTTGTTGGAGGTCAGTCATCTCAGCTCCAGGACATCGCCACAGGAGTTCTTCAGGGTTGTGTCCTCGGCCCAACCATCTTCAGCTGCTTCATCAATAACCTTCCTTCCACCATAAGGTCAGAAGTGGGGATGTTCGTTGCTGATTGCAGGATGTTATTGACCATTTGCGACTCCTCAGATACTGAAGCAGTCCATGTCCAAATGCAGCAAGACCTGACAATATCCAAGCTTGGGCTGACAAGTAACATTCGTGCCACACAAGTGTCAGACAATGACCATCTCCAACAAGAGAGAATCCAACCATCGCCCCTTGATGTTCAATGGCATTACCATCACTGAATTCCCCACTATCAACGTCCTGGGGGTTACCAATGAACAGAAGCTGAACTGGACTAGCCATATAAATACTGTGGCTACAAGAGCAGGTCAGAACTAGGAATCGTGCGACAAATAACATCTCCTGACTCCACAAAACCTGTCCACAATCTACAAGGCACAAGTCAGGAGTGTGATGGAATACTCCCCACTTGCCTAGATGAGTGCAGCTCCCACAGCACTCAAGAAGTTTGACACTTTCCAGGACAAAGCAGCCCGCTTGGTTGGCACTACATCCACAGACATTCACTCCCTCCACCAGCAACGCACAGTAACAGCAATGTGTACCGTCTACAAGATGCAGTGCAGGAATTGACCAAGGCTCCTTAGACAGCACCTTCCAAACCCACAAGCACTACCATCTAGAAGGACAAGGGCAACAGGTAGATGGGAACACCACCATCTGCAAGTTCCCCTCCAAGTCACTCACCATCCTTACTTGGAAATACATTGCAGTTCCTTCACTGTCGCTGGGTCAAAATCCTGAAACTCCCTCCCTAACAGCACTGTGGGTATACCTACACCACATCGACTGCAGCGGTTCAAGAAGGCAGCTCACCACCACCTTCTCAAGGGCAATTAGGGATGGGCAATAAATGCTGGCCCAGCCAGTGAAGCCCACATCCCATGAATGAATAAAAAAAGTATCGATCTTATTCTTAAGCTATTTTTAAGAAAGAGAAAATAAAGACTAGAGATCTAAACACCAACTATAGACCTTAATTTTAACCCAACTCACCAATCAGCTGCTCTCTGCACTCTTTTTAAATTAAGTCTTCCAGCTATTTGTTTTACATAAAGTCCACAAGCTCACCCCCTCTCTGTTCTAAATAAAGCCCACGCGCTCACCCGGCTCTCTGCTTTAATGTGCACAATGCCACTGGAACAAAAACAGCATTGGATATTGGTTGTACCCATAATCAAGATAATAACTTGTCAATATTTATAAGTAAAAAGTGAAAGGTCGGCTAATCCCTTGGGGTTGACTGAGATTGATTTTTGAATATAGTTTCTTTTATAACAGCTAACCATTTTTAAACCCATTAGTGGAATATCTATTGAAGAGCCTTACTTTTAGACTTTTTCTGCAATTTCTTCTCCTCTCTGCACCCTGGGTACTTTTCTGTGCTTTTTTCGTACACTCCAATCCTGCGAATTTTTATTATTCCCAGTTTTACACTTCCCCCTTACCCTGAGGAGTCACATGTTGGTATTCGAACTGATGACTGCAACATGTGATGATACTTCCAGTTCATAGATGCCCTGCAGTCTATACACAGCTCTCCCTATTCTACTTTGTTTTCAGCTTCTGCTCATGGGTGACATTTTACTCCTTTCTGGTGAGTTTCTTTAAACCACAACACAACTTAACTAAATGTTTTTCTATTTTTACATTTTGCTCCTGTTTTCTTGGTCTTTTTTCTGTACTCTTTCAGGATTGTGCATTTTTCTTTTGTGATATTTACCCTGAGCTACTGAGCCGATATCCTGTCTACTGCTAACCGTCTGCTTCCACCTCCATAACATCACCCCTCTCCGCCCCGCCTCAGCCCATCTGCTGCTGAAACACTCGTCCATGCTTTAGTTACCTTCCACCTTGCCCATCTTGATGCTCTCCTGGCCAGCCTCCCATCTTTCACGCTGTGTAAACTTGGGTAGCAGCCCTCTGCTCACCAGTCTATACTGGCTCCTGGTCCAGCAACATCTGGATTTTAAAATTCTCAGCCTATAAATTCCTACATGACCTAACCCCTCCCTATCTCCCTTCCAACCCAACAACCCTCCGAGATCTCCGTACTCCTCCAGCTCTGGCCTCTTGACCATCCCGAATTTGGCGGCCATACTTTCAGCTACTTAAGCTATAAGCTCTGAAATTCCCTCCCTAAATTTATCTGTGCCTCCACCTTTCTCTCTCCTCCCCTACAATGCTGGCCTGTCTCTTTAAATAAGCTTATGGTCCACTGCCCTAAGTAGGCCCAGTGTCAAATTTTTGATTGACATAGTTGCCGTGAGGTGCCTTCGAGGTTCCTATATGATGTTAAATGCATAGAGTAAATCCAAGTTTTTGCTATTGATAACGTGGCTTTGAGTTTGTTTGTTTGTTTCCATCAGTCAGACAGTTAACAATTGTTATTTTCACCTTGACTTCAGACAGCATCCTGAACTTTTAAGGTCTGAAACACCAGCAATTGTGTCAGCCAGAATGTTTAACTATGAATACTTTCAGTAATCTTTTGCCTGTAGCTACAGCAGTTTTTGTTTCTCACAGCTGTACCGTTATGCAGGTGTTGGGTAGTTGCTGCTGGATTTTGAACTGCTGTCAATATTTTCAGCACGGTACCCTTCCACGTACCTATGTTCCCATAGCCTGCACTTGGAAATCAGCTTTTTGTAGTGCGGTTCAGAAGATTTTCTCTCGCTAGTGTGGGTGGATTTGAGATTTCATAAACTTTCTCACTCAGAAAACAGAGCATGGTCATTGTTTGTAACTTGTTCTTGTTTTTAACCTAGATGCAGAATCCACCCACAACTCTGAAAATGTGCCGATAAATATTACTGATCAAGTCCTGATACCCGTCGTTCCTGATTACCGCAAGTAGTCATCCAGTCTGTCACCTGGATGATGCTCTGTTGATAGAAGTGAACCAGGTCCTTCTCTACACCATCATTCTCTTTCCAAAGAAGGTCAGTGTAGTCCCTGTATCTCCATTACCACTCCCTGTGCTCCATTGGGGTTTCTGGCAGAATTTCTCCCCTATTGATGAACTCTGCAAATCAGTGTTTGAAAGAAAGATCCCCCAACACCTTTAATGGCAAAGGCCTGGCTTCTTAAATGTGATTTGGCTCCAATTCAAACCATTATCATGTCTGGATAACAGGCTGAGAATCCTGCATATTCACCCTTTGATTCTACAATTTACTGAAACCTAGGGTTTGTATTGTTGCTGCTACTATGTTGCCCGAGGTGTGAGTGCCAGATGCTGTAAAACTCTGAAACTTAATAATTGGCAAGAGGCTATTGTCCACTTGGTGATAAACAAACTTGTTCTGATTGGAATTTTACTGTGTCCAGTCTCTCTGACCTTGGTGTCAGGATGAAAGTGTTCTCTCTCTAGCATGAAAACAGAAGCACTACTTTGTGTGGATTTATCGGCTGTTTGCAATACTTTGATGAGTTTATGCCTCTGTCAGCCACCAGCAACTGGATTTTTAGCCCGTGATTGGGGCGAGTGTGGAGGTGGATGGGTGTGGAAATTTGCATTGCTGGCTGGTGTGCCCGTTTGCTGGCATCATCCCACCCTTGGGCCATTTTCCCAGAGGCATCATGGGGAAGGGGGTGTTGTAGGGCTACCCACCCACAACAAGCGGGTAACCAGTTAAGAATTTTTAAAGGCCTGTTGAGGCAAATTGTCAGAGACCAAGTGAAATTTTCAAGTTGGCTTGCAAGGCTGCCTGAGCTGTCAGAGGCTGGACCATCTGCCTGAAGGTGTCGTCTTGGCGGCAGACTGGGGCGGTGGGCGGGGGAAGCTGGAGTGGTGGCAGTGCTCCAGGGAGGCTTCAAGGCCCTCTCTACCTGCCTGGTCACCCCTCCACAATGGTGGCCCAGCTGCTAAGTCTATTTTTTATTTAAAAGTTTAAAAAGTTGGAGAGAGGGCGTCTCCATTTTTAGACAGACTCTCTGTTAGCTGAAGAGGCAGCCTGCTGCTTCTCCTCAGCTGTAGAGCAACACCCCGCCCCCCGGCCACCCCACCCCACCCCACCATGTCCCAACCAGCACTGAGAACCCACCTGTCATTTTTAATTGGATGGCGAGCCTGCTCTCTGGCCACGCTTTGGCCAATTTAGGGAAACTCACTGCCGGGTGACTGTTTCCTCCCCCCTCCCCAGCAGTCTTGTGACGCTCATTTGACCTGACTCAAAACCCAAAAATCCTGCCCCTGGTTTGCCAAAGAATGAGAATTGTTTCCCTCTCCTTAATTTTGTGCTTTGTTATTCCTTAGCTAAATGTAGTGTTTGCAGACCCGCATTGACCATAGGCTTAGCATTTACAAACCTCTGATCTGCGTCTTTAGGAACAAATTCCAGATGTTAATTCCTTAAAGTAAGTGATGTGTATTTAGTGATATAACGGGAGGGTAGAGGAGAGACACACAATTAAATTGGTATGTTGATGTTTGGTACTTTGCTTCTTCCTTAAATGCACCAGTGAGAATTGCCTAACCCACTTGTTCGTGTTCGAACAACAGCTCAAAGAAGTCCATCCAATAGGGCAAAAGCCCTCACCTGAGTGATAATATCATAAATAGTCTCTGCTTTTAAGATGGACATCATCGAACAGCAATTATTTTCTTAAAGCAGTAAAAGCAAGAACAAAGTACACAGTGCTGCCATTGACTATTGGTTATATATGGAGGAAAATACCCTTTGAATCATTTCAAGTCGTTGCTGAATAATACTGGTACAGCTGGTGGGTACACCATAGTGGTGGCCGGGTTGATCTGCTCTGCTCCAAGAGTTTCTTGGAGGCCATGTGTCTCCTCATGAGAAAGGGGACCCTGCATAACTCCGCTGTTGGTTTACTCCAGCCTCTGCCTGTCGGTTAAATTCATTAATGTAACCCTTGGATGACTCCAACTTCTTTTCCTTGTTCAGCCTCTACTGAGAGGTTAGAGGCCTATGGTGGCTCCTATGGGAGAGTAAACTCCAAGAGGCAGTATTCCAATTTAAACGGACCTTGATTTGTGTGTACAGCTATGGTTATATTCAAATAAGGGCAAGACAATGCCAAAAGTAACATTCAGTAGAATTTCAGGGAGCATTTAATCAGGCAATTAAAACCCTGTAGGGTTTGCTTGCCGGCTCCTTGAGTTGGGGAGTGGGGTCCTTGTTCAAAGGCACCTAGTGCCCGATTGAGGGATCCGGCATCGGGAAGGGGCAGAACCGAAAGTCACACTCATGCACTTGCCTCCAACTCACCCCGCTCTTGTGACCTCCCCCCCTACTCCTGTGGCCCCATCCTGTCCTCATTCACCTTTGGCGTGGGGTCCCTCTGGATTTCCCGGTGGTGATGATGGCAATGGAGAGCTGCCAGCCTCTGATTGGCTGGCAGCTCTCAGGGGCGGGATTTCCCTCCCTGAGGTCCTTAATCACGGAGAAGGCCTGGATGCTGGCCAAAATGGCGGGCTTTCCCCAATGGAGGTGACACGGGAATCCACCCAGTTCTCCAGCCAACGGATGAGACCCCTAAATTCCGGCCATTTTGTTTGCAACGCATTCATTTATGATTATTAAGAGTTTTTAAGGGGTTCTAGGGTTGAAACTGCTCTCAGCGATATATATGCCAAAAGCATTACTGAGTTCTCTTGAAATTCCACATTGCACATTTTTAATGCATTTCATAAACCACGTAACTGCATTAACAAATGTATGAAAATAGCAAATAGAGAAATTTCATTTGCATACCTTAGTAACAATTATTGTTAAGAAAAAGTTTCACCTCTGAAGTCTCTTAACTCTTAAAGCAGAAACATTGTACTGTGTCTCTCCAGCTGTAAAATATACTGATATTTAAAAAAAAATTTAGAAGTGTTTTCCAGATACATTTTACATTTTGCCAACTGGACTAATACATAACGGACAAATATACATGACCATTTTTATGATTTTATTTTTGATGGAGACTTTTCTGGTAAAGCAAAGATGTACTGTGACTTTTCCCATAAAGAATGTTGTTTCCTTAATGATTCATTTCCTTTGACTGAGGGTATGGCATTTTCTCCTCCTACACATGCATATGCTTTCTGTAGCATTGTAGCACAAACACAACGCCACCCACCTCTGAAAATGGAATTTAACTGTAAAATTAGCTGCATGCAGTATCGCATTTTTGTAAATCACATTTCATTTTGTATTAGTGCGCTGTGACTTGACGGTTGTACGTCTGTACGTGCGAGAGGGAAAGCGAGAGCTGAGATGTAAATTGAATTGCCAAATTCCCTTTAAAGTTCGGTTTCATTCCATATCTTCACCCTGTCAATTGTGCGGACTGTCAAAGAAGGGTTAATAAGGACTATCTTGTTTGGGGTGGGGGATGCCTGTGGCCTGCTTAGTCAGTTGTCAAGCTTGCAGGAAGAGAAGGCTTGTTCGATTCAGCTGAGCCAGGTTTTTCCTGTCTTGAAGTGGAAATACTGAGTCAGTCGAAAAGGAGGAACAATTAAAAAAAAAATGTTCTGTGCATCTGGCATCCTGACTCCTTCAGTCTTGAAGTATCTAAATGGCATATAATGTGCATGTACCATTTAAATCACTGTATTTATACTTTTTTTAAAAAATGCATTGCAATACAGTATCAGAGAGAATGAATTATGTTTAAAAGTAAAAATTTGCTGTAATGGATAATGTTCTGTTTACTTGGCTATGTTGTACATGTTTTTATGTTAGAACACACATTTGACTTTTGCAGTGTTTCAGCAACACTCTTCCGATTTTGAATCCCTAACTTTATCGACATATTCTCTATTGTGAACTTGCTCAGCCAGGCTCAGTCCTTCCACCGACTAAGCATGCTATGGGCGCCTCCCTTCAACCTCTGCCCTCAGACACTCCACTTAACCCTTCCGCAACATAACAAGACAGAAATTCAATATCAGATTGTTTCACTAGTAACATTGGAAAAGTCAAATGTCTGTTCCATTAAGAATATAAGAACGTTAGGAACATGAGTAGGCCATTATGCCCCCTCAAGCCTGCTGCACCATTCAGTTAGAGCACGGTGGATCTGTACCTCAACTTCATTTACCAATTTTATCTCTGTAGCCCTTGATAGCCTTACATAACAAGGATCCGATGATCTTAGTCTTGAAAGCTTCAGTTGCCCCAACATCCATACCCTTTTGGGGGAAGAGAATTGCAAATTTCTACTGCCCGGGGAAAAAGTGCTTCCTGATTTCTCTGCCAAATGGCCCAGCACTCATTTTAAGATTATTATGCACAACATAGTCACTCTAGTAGTTTTAGAGCATGAACCATTAAATAAAAAAGTGAATAACAAAGTGTACTTCATACACGATAAAAGCAAAATACTGCAGATGCTGGAAATGTGAAACAAAAACAGAAAATGCTGGAAAAACTCAGCAGGTCGGGCAGCATCTGTGGAGAGAGAAACAGAGTTAACATTTCGAGCGTGTATGACCCTTCTTCAGAGCTCTGAGTAAGGGTCATATGGACTCGAAACGTTAACTCTGTTTCTCTCTCCATAGATGCTGCTTGACCTGCTGAGTTTTTCCAGCATTTTCTGTTTTTGTACAATATATATGCCTACAACAACCCACTTCTTCAGGGTGCTTCTTTTCCTCAATGGTCAGGGAAGTTTCAGGTCATTAAGCCAAGAATCTCTTACAATGATGAGTCTGCAATCACTCAGTCACGTAGGTGATATTGGATTGGTGAGCTTCCCAGTTAAATTGATGCCAAATCACAAAGATTCCCATTTTTCATGTTTTGTCATCTTAATTATGGCCTTCAATCACCTACTTCCAATTCCTGTATGCTTAAGGAAAAGTTTAAGGGGTATCTCTGGAAATTCCTTTCAATCTACCTTAAAATACTGTGCTTGACAAACAGCCATCCGGACCTTCTGTAGTGAGCTTTCTGATCTATTTGCTTAGAAACTTAGCACACATATCATATAAAGGATATTCGAACCAAGTAACAGTTATAACAAAGATTTCCTTGAATTATATCAGATAAGGAGGACATGGTCTTGAAGAAAATCTCAAAAAGGCAGGGTTATATTTTTTAGTTGGAGGAGAGGAGGTTGAGGGGGATCTAACAGATTGAAAATTCTGGAAGGCCTTAAGGGGGTAGATGGTGAAAGCTTGTTTCAATAACAACATCAACTTCAGATTATTACTGGTAGAAAGAAGGAAATTAGAAAAACCATCTCACACATAGGATTACCAGAACATGAAACCTCAATTAAAAATAGCTATTGAAACTAAAAACATCACATTATGGCAAAGGGAATGACTAAATATTTGAAAAGGAAGAATATAAATGGACCCAGGCAAAGAGCAAGTAAATGAGTTTCAAGTGGGTCCCTCCACTTGAAGACTTAATACCACCATTGGCTTAATGGGCCAAATGGCTTCCACCTGTGCTGTAATTCTGATACCTTTACAATGCATCCAAAGCATTTTGTCCCAACATACAATGTGATGGAAACCTACAATTGCATCACTTAAGTGTGTGTGCATCCAACTGCATGTGTAAATGCATGCAGATCCACATATAGTTATGTGCCTATATTTATGCATGTACAAGGTGTACAGTACTTACTGATTAATAATTAGAAGTCTTTTGATGTAAATTTACTAAATTGTGCAACCTCCAGTACAGAATGTTGGAAACAAAAGTGATAGAAACTGGCCAGTTTCCTGTTAGTGATATTCTTGAAGTGAACTTATTGTAGCATTGAGCAAAAATAAGATGAAATGTTGCATGAAAAATTGTCTGCAGCCAATGTGATTGGATGACTTCATAACACTCCACATTAGCACAGCCCCAAGGGATATCCTATCCTCATGTTTTCCATGCCTGTGAGTTTAGTGCAGCCAAATTTTTTTTTATTGAAAGTGAACAGATAATCGTTTAGTGTTCATATGAAACGAATCAATTATAACCATTACTTAGGATATAATGCGAATGGGAGGGTTGTCTTATGATGAAAGGTTAGACAAGCTAGGCTTGTATCTGCTTGAGTTTAAAGAGTAAGAGTCAACTTGATTGAAACATACACGATCCTGAAGGGTCTTGACAGGGTGGATGTGGAGAGGATGTTCCCTCCTGTGGGAGAATCTAGAATGAGGGGTCACTATTTAAAAATAAGGGCATTGGCCATTTAAGACAGAGATGAGGACAATTCTTTTTATTTCAGAAGATCGTGAGTCATTGGAGCTCTCTCCCTCAAAAGGCAAAGCAGAAGCAGAGGGCAGAATCATCCGGTCCCATTGGCATTGTGAGTGGACAATATGGCAAGAAGACCAAAAACCAGTTTTATGTCATCGTGAAACCAGTTTGCGATTGTCCACTCCACCTGTCAGTGGTGGACCGCGTTTCCCGCCACTGCATGTCGGGAACCTAACTTCAATACTTTAGCATCTCATTATAAGCCCTGCACTTCACTCAGAGTTTTGAGGTTTATTTGCCGACCTTGGTTGGGGCAGCACTCACGGTCGTTAGCGCCAGGCTTCGCAGACAGCACCACATCACTTTTAGGGGGGCTCATGGGCAGGTCTCCACCTACCAGACCAGCCGTAAGGCGGGGGTGACTTTTGATTGGCTGCAGGGCTAGTGATTGCTTGGGAAAGGGGGGGGGGGAAGTGGCTTCAGGCAAGGGAAGAGGCTGCAGGGCGAGGGCTGTACTGGGGCAGGATTGTATCCCAGGCTGTCTCTGGGGGCACATGTTGATCTGTGCAAGTGGTCTTAAGATGGTGAGAGCTGAGGAGACAGTCTCCAGAGGAGATGAAGCCAGATGGAGATGTGAGGGTGTGTGTGAGAGAGTGAATGGTGATGTCCCTTGAGCTGGCAATGGTGATGTCTCTTGAGTGAGATGTCAGTGAATACGTGATGGCCTTTTGATTGTGTGAGTTTAGAATGATGATTACCTTAACCTGGCGGCACGGATGAGATCATTCATCCTCTTTCTGCACTGGATGGTCAACCTCTTCTGTGCAGCGTTGGCATTGATCACCACTGACACTGCCTTCCAAGCCGGAGTGGTGAGATTGCTGGACCTCCTGCAGCCAGAGCAGGGTAGTGGACATCATGGTGGGCCTCCAAAAGGCATTCCAGTGACGTGTCACTGAACTCTTCTTGACTTTCAGGGCCATGTCTTCACTGCAGCAGTCCTGGGTTGCAAGCATTGAGAACTGTGTGCATGGCTGCAGTTTAGATATGGCATCCGGAGTGACGAAATGGTGAGGTAATGGGGTGGCGGGCGATTCAGAGGCTGCCCACCAGCGAGACGGCATGTTTCCTGTGGCTGTGTAATTAATGAGGTGGGAAGTGGACGTTACAGCGCAAAAACCCGCCATTGCGGCCAGCAGGTAAAACGTCGTTTTTCATGCCCGCTACCACACTTAGTGCAAACCTGGGACAATTCCGCCCAGAGTCTTTGAATTTTTTAAGGCAGAGGTAGGTAGATTCTTGATAAGCAAGGGGGTGGAAGGTTATCAGGGATAGGTGGGAATGTGGAGTTGAGGTTACAATCAGACTAGCCATGAGCTTCTTGAATGGAGGAGCTGACTCGAGGGGCCAAGTGACCTTCTCCTGTTCCTGATTCATATGTTCGACTGTTTGCAAGAAAATGAGCAAAATGAATATAAATAATGAAGAGAATAAAATAACACGGGGGAAACTTGAAAGCACCTGGGAGTGACTGTCACTTTTTTAAATGTTTTAACTAGTTGGGAAAATGATTTAAAAAAACACAAATAAAATGCCTTACCTAGAATAGTGGAATATTAGTCCAAAGAAATTATGCTGAGGCTTCATAACACACTACTGAGACAACTCTTGGAATACTCTGTGCTTATCCTGATCAGCACACTTAAAAACAAACATGCAATTATTGGAAAGGGCTGCAGAGGAGATTTCACAAAAATGATTCCAAGTGTAAAGGAGACGATATCTGAGGAGAGAACTTTTAGTTCTACAATCGACAAAGAAGTTACTTAAAGAGGTATTACTGAGGTATGAAATGGTGTAGGTACAGTAAACCCAGAATATTGCATCCAGGTTAGTCAGGCCAGTGCAAAAATTTATATGACTAGGAAGTAAATTGAACACGGATCTTGGAAAAGTGTCTTTACTCATTGGAATAATCCACTAGATAAGCTCCAGAAATCACCTGGGCAAATGAGATGGCAGAGAAATTAGCTTTAACTGGCTGAATGGCTAATCAGAGTGTATACATATTGTATGTTGGTGTACTCTAGCTCTTATGCTGACTGTTAGGATTGGAACACACTTTTTGATTTGTTTAAAATTTCAGTAAGGTCCTGAGACAGCTAAAGCATAACTTTATGATTGAAGTCATCAATCAATCTGCATGGACAGGAGGAAAAAACCCAGTAATATTGATGTTGAAATACTAGATTTTTAACAGAGAGTTTTGTTAGAATCTTGCCTTGAGTAATATATCACAGAATCACAGAATTTTAACGGCACAGAGGGAGGCCATTCGGCCAATCATGTCTGCACTGGCTCTATGACCTAGTGCCATTGGCCTGCCTTTTCCCCGTACTCTGCACATTTTTTCTATTCAAATAATCACCTAATGCCTTCTTGAATGCCTCGATTGAACCTAACTCTGCCACACTTCCAGGCAGTCAGTGCGTTCCAGACCTCAACCGCCTGTTGTGTGAACAAGTTTTTTCTCACGTCACATTTGCTTCTTTTGCCAATCACTTTAAATCTGTGCCCTCTCGTTCTTGATCCTTTTACACGCGGGAACAGCTTCTCCCTCTCTACTCTGTCCAGCCCTCTCATGATTTTGAACAACTCTATCAAATCTCCCCTTAGCCTTCTTCTCTCCAAGGAGAACAGTCCCAACCTCTTCAATCTATCCTCACAGCTGAAGTTTCTCATCCCTGGAATCATTCTTGTAAACCTCTTCTGCACTGTCTCCAATGTGTTCACATCCTTCCTAAAGTGTGGTGCCCACATAGTACACAATACTCTAGTTGAGTTCTAATGAGTGTCTTATATAAATTCAGCATAACCTCCTTGCTCTTGTACTCTATGCCCCTATTAATAAAGCCCAGGATACTATATGCTTTATTAACTGCTCTCTCCACTTGTCCTGCCACCTTCAATGATCTATGCACATATGCACCCAGGTCTTTCTGCTCCTGCAACCCCTTCAAAATTTCACCCCTTATTTTATATTGTCTGTCCATGTTCTTCCTACCAAAATGCATCACCTCACACTTCTCCGCATTGAACTTCATCTGCCACCTATCTGCCCACTCCACCAACTTGTCTATGTCCTCTGGAAGTTCCACACCGTCCTCCTTGCAGTTCACAACACTCCCACGTTTTGTATCATCCACAAACTTTGAAATTGTCCCCTGCACATCAAGATCTAGATCATTAATATATATCAGGAAAAGCAAGGCTCCCAATACCGAACCCTGGGGAATTCCACTACAAATCTTCCTCCAGCCCGAAAAATATCCATTGACCATTACTCTGCTTCCTATTTTTCAGCCAATTTTGTATCCACGTTGCTACTTTTGGGGAAGAGGAAAGAAAATGTGTTTGTAGGGTACCTATCCCCCAATTAAATGTGTATATTTTCCACCATTACTCAAGCTCTTATTCATCTGAGGAACAGTATTGACAGGCTGCACTGTTGCACCGTCCATTTGATGCTGTGACCTTGCTTTGGAGAGGGTGTAAATTTTTGTGAGCAAAAGCTATTATCAGCATCCTTTCTGACTGTACTAGCAACCTAGCTCATTAAATCAATGCCAGTGTTTTTCACCACAAGTTTTTTACCATTCACAACTCCTCAGATACTGAAGCAGTCCATGTCGAAATGGAGCAAGACCTGGACAATATTCAGGCTTGGGCTGACAAGTGGCAAGTAACATTCATGTCACACAAGTGCCAAGCAATGACCATCTCCAGCAAGAGGGAATCTAACCATCGCCCCTTGTCATTCAATGGCATTACATTCAATGGCATTACCATCGTTGAATCCCCCACTATCAATATCCTGGGGTTACCATTGACCAGAAACTGAGCTGGACTAGCCATATAACTACTGCGGCTACAAGAGCAGGTCAGAGGCTAGGAATCCTGCCGCGAGTAACTCACCTCCTGACTCCCCAAAGACTGTCCACCATCTATAAGGCACAAGCCAGGAGTGTGAGGGGGTGAGGTGAGTGGGTAGGAGTGTGGGGTGGTGAGGCGAGGAGGGGGTGAAGTGATGGTGCGGGGGAGTTCAGGTGAAGGGATGGGTGTGTGTGGGGGGGGTGAGTTAAGCTGAGGAGGTTTGGTTTGGTGGTGAGGTGAGGTGAGGTGGCGGGGTGGTGTTTGGGGGAATGGGAGGTAGGCTAGGTGCATGGGGGTGTGGGGGTTAGGATGGGGTGGGGGTTTAGGGGGATACTTTTAATATTTAGTTGTACAAAATTAAATACTATACATGTCTCAAAATTCGCCTTTGAATTTAAACCAGCATATAAATAGCAGTCTAAATTTTCATTATGCTCTAAAGGTAAAGTTCTGATGACATGCAGTGCTGATGTACTAGAGGCTTGAGAATCTTGGGCCTCATCAAAATAAACATAAGAAATTAAAAACCAGGAATGATGCAAAACTGTTGACTCACTCTTGCAACTTCTTACACTTTTATTACTCTTGCAATGTCTGGGAATGAAATCCCTATTTGTTACTCAGAGATTGCTCAGAGAAAGATTTTACAAATCTCTACTCCATCCTAGGCTCACCCCAAATAGGCTGTAAATTCACAGTGCGCATCACAATTTATATGATAGCTTTAGGGGGAAAGAGGAAACAATCCAAGTCTTGAGTTAAGGCCATACTGAGTTTCTGCACCATGTATCATTCTTCTCTGAAAAATTCAGATCCACAATTGAATGTACCTTTTCTTGAGCTGCTGGTAAATGTCTGATTGGCTAATCCTGGGGATAGTGTAATTAGTGTAAAAGGAGCAGGTGCCATTTGTGGTATAGTGTGGGCTGGTGCCAGGGAAGTCAGAATGGTATGGTTGTATTAGCTACAGAGTTGAATTGTTTGTAGTGTAGTGATGTAGTGTCGTGTAGTAAACGTAGTGATTTCTTTGTAGTCACTTTCCTAACATCAGTTGGTTGCTCGGTGATTACTTATCCTTAGAGAATCAGCATTGGTCCTCCAATTTCACCATTGCTGCTGTAACTCTGCGTACTGCATGCGGGTGTAATGAAAGAAAAACAAAGCCTACATTTATACAGCACCTTTCACGATGTCCCAAATCGCTTTACAGTCTGTTAAGTACTTTTGAGTTGTGGTGGTCACTGGTCTAATGTAGACACTGTTATCCAAAGGCAGAGCAGGCTCAAGGGGCCAAATGGTTTACTCCTGCTCCTAATACATATGTTCACATGTCATTTGGTTGGATGAAATGAACTGGGCTAGATGGCCTTTGTCATTCATAATTATCTTGCGAACGGGGAATGGAATCATGGCTGGAGTTCTGTTTATTTTGTTGCTAAAGGAAGTTTCCTGAACAGGATTTATGGGGGGAAATTGCCAGGTGCAATGGGCTCATAGTGAATCAGTAACCTGTTTTACACTGCACATGATTCTCGAGTTTTTTTTCATTGACTTCAAATTTGTACTTTTGTCCACTTACCTATTACTGATAAAATAGAATCCAATTTCACTTCTTTTATGAAATAATTGTATTGAATAATATCATGCACCCAGGCAGGAGAAAGTCTAATACTTCTTCTACAGGATGTAAAAGATTTTGTGCCTTTTATCTGGTTTGCAAGTATTAATCTTCACCCCAAATATGAATTTACTGTCACTGTGTCCATATGGTGCAATGTGCAGAATATGTTACTGAGGGCTGAGGCAGTCACCAAAATCAGTGTTACCATCTGCACAGTGTTATAAATAACCAATGGGATATTTTCCTGCCAAATTAACAATATTGCATGATGCTGTTAAAGTAACATTTGCACTTTTTGGTTTGTTTAATAGTCTACAGGGTGCACACAAACGAACACTGAATTATATTATTACTGCTCTTAATATTAATGACCCACGCTGCATATATATCAGATGATATTTGTAACCAGATGCTAACAATGGCTGTCATCATTTTACGGGGACCTTTATGTGATTGTTTGGTGAATTGATTGGTGAATCTGGAAAGGGGAAAAAATATCATGCATGAATGAAGGGGAGGGTTAAAGGGGCGGCAGGGTGGTGGGGGGAATAAGGGAAATAATTTCTCTCCCTGGCCCTACAAGTGCCTCTGGAGCCACAGCAATGTGGTTGACTCTTAAATGTCCTCTGAAATATCTAGCAAGCCACTCAGCTTAAGGGCTATTAAGGATGGGAAACAAATGCTGTCCTTGCCAGTGACACCAACATCCCATGAAAGAATTTTGAAAAAGCCCATTATGACAGTGATGGCTCCATGAAAGCTGTCCCATTAGTCCTGCTCCACTACTCTTTCCCCATAGCCTTGCAAAGTTTTCCTTCTCGAGTATATTTAAAATTCTCTACTGAAAACAGCGAAGGTGAAAGTTGTTGAGTCTCCTTTCCTGACAGCTGTAAGTTATCCATGTTTCACAACCATACAACAAGGGACTGAGAACACCAGCCTCATAAACTAGCATCATAGTCATAAGAGTCAGCTTAAAGTTATCCCCTGCACATTTTGTGGGTGAGCCAAAGGTGATAGCTCCTTTCATTATGCGTGTATCGAGTTCTGCATCAAGAGGCAGATTGTCTGTCACCGTGGATTCAAGGTAGCAGAATTTGCTAACCATTTCCAGTGAGGTATTATTTAGTGTGATCAAGGATGGAGATGTGACACCCTGTCCCATAGCCATGGTTTAGTTGATGCTTAGAGTCAGGGAGAACAAGTTATAGGCATTGGAGAGACAATCCGTGAGTCTTTGTAGTTGAGTTTCTATGTGAACAACTAGCACAGCATCACCAGCATAAAGGAATTCTCTTGTCAAGAGGTGCTGTATTTTTGTCTTCATTTTCAGCCTGGACAGATTATTGACAACATAAACACAACAACTAGAACACTGTATGACTTGAAAGTAGCCAAATTAATCATGCAACAGAGAGGGACATGCTGCACAAATAAGCACTGGATCAATCTATGTCAAGAAATCCAAGCTGCCTGTGACAACGGGAATCTATATCCTATGTATGATGGGATCGAGAGGCCGCTTGATCCTACCATCACCAAGGGTTTCCCTCTGAAATCAGCAGATGGTGAAGCACTCACCAACGGAAACAAACAGATTTCCCACTAGTACACTACTGTGGGTTGTACTCCTGTGAGACAGACATCTCCTGGTCTACATTTGTGCTCTCCCATATCTTACTGTCATGGTTGAGTTCGATGAAGAACCCTCATCACTTGAGCTCAAAAAGGCCATTGTTTTGCTTAGCAAGCATTAAGCCACCCATCGAGGATGGAATTCCAGTCAAACTGCTTGAACACGGAAGGTCCCATCTACTGCCAAAATCTTCATGACCTTCTCCTTCTCTGTCGAAGGTAGGATCCATTCCATAGGACATGCATGACACAAAGGTCATCACATTATACAAAAACAAAGATGACAAAGGAGATTGCAACAGCTACCGGGCAATCCCACTGCTCAGTGTCACGGAGTAGGCTGTCGCCGGATCATCCATCTACCTGCAGACCGACTGTATCCAGAAGCTCAGAACGATTTTAGTGCAGCAGGCATGATTTTTTCTATACGTCAGCGATAAACGAAGTGTAGGAGACAGGACGTACCTCTTTCATTACTTTCGTAGATCTCACTTTCAACACTGTCAGCAGGGCAGGCCTCTATATGATTTTGGGGAAAATTCATTGTCCACCACAGCTCCTCAGCCTCATCCACTCCTTTCATGACAACGTGCACTGTACTGTATAGTTTGACGGCACCACTTCTCACAGTTTCAGGGTGAAGAATGGAGTGAAACAGGGTTGTGTCCAAGCCCCTACTTAGGGACACCACACTTTAGGGAGTATGTGAACACTTTAGAAAGAGTGCATATGAGATTGGTTCAAGGGATGAGGGACTTCAGTTATGTGCATAAATTGGAGAAGCTGAGTTTGTTCTTAGAGAAAAGAAAGCTGAGAGGAGCTCTGATAGAAAGGTCTGGAAAGAATAGATAGGGAGAAATTGTTCCCATTGGTGGAAGGACTGAGAACCAGAGGACACCGATTTAAGGTGAATGGCTAAAAAAAACCAAAGGTGATATGAGGACATGAGGAAAAGCTTTGATATGCAGTGTGTGGTTAGGATCTGAAATGCACTTCCTTAGAGCGTGGTGGAGGCAGATTTAATCATGGGCTTTCAAAAGGGAATGGGTAATTAGCTGAAGAGGAAAAAAAATTACAGGACTATGTGGAAAAGGTGGGGGAATGGGGCAGGCTGAGTTGTTCTTGCAGAGAGCTGGCATGGATGTGAAGGTCTGAATGGCATCTTATTTATGCACTAATATTCTTAATCTACGATTTGTTGTTTTGAAACAACTTTGTAATTTAAGAACAATGATTTATCTTTCTCCTGTTATCTGATTTCTGCTGCTGCTGTTGCTAATTTTAATTTTTCAGTGACCCCAATAGGCAGTTTGTAGTCAGTGATGTGCACCCTGTCAGTGTTGTTTGTCTATCAGCCAAACAGGTCCACAGTTATACTTTTTTCAGTGAGCTTGTCAACAACATGAGCACCTCTGACAAGAATGGAGGATTTTGTGTATAATGTATTATGTTTTTCTATGCAGTATTTCTGGGTTAAAGTAGATTTCCTCAAAGTAATATCATACACAATCTGGAGGCTATGCATTTCGATATGATTGTCCTTAAAAGGGTATCATTGCCCTTAAAGTCATGATACATGTATTGACAACCTCACCGTACCAAAAAAACATTCCCACGCCACCCCGTCACTATAAGCCCCCAGTTACAGCAAATGTTTGGCTTGAGAATGAGCAGTATGTAGATTCAACTTCACAATTAATCTTTGACTCATATCGGTACAGAAACTCACCTCTTCGCCTACAGGTTTCATCTTGCTATGACTGTGTATGCGTGGAGCAGGAGTGACAGCAGAGCCCTCTTGTTATACCACAATAGGAGATGCCAACATAGTGGCATTGTCACTGCACAACTGTGCTAATGGGTTGTATGGGTTGCTGTTGGGTTAATATTTGGGACACTATAAACTCTTATTCTGACTTGGAGAAAGCGAAACTAGTTAATGGTTGCTACACTAGCGGAGAGTTTCTCCCTGATTCCCATTGACTTCAGTTTTACTAGGTTCCTTGATGCCATGCTCAGCCAAATGATGCCTTGGTGCCAAGGGCAGTCACTGACACTTCACCTCCGGAATTCAGATTTTTTGTCCATGTTTGGATGAAGGCTGTTAAGAGATTTGAAGCCGTAATGAGATCTGAAGCCGCAATGAGATCGGAAGCTGTAATAAGATCTGGAGCTGCAATGAGATCTGGAGCTGTAATGAGATCTGGCCGATGTATCAGAAGACTGATTGTGTCCATGGAACTAAAATCTAGCATCAACTAAGGGGACAGGATGTAGTGGTAATGTCACTGGACTAGCAACCCGGAGGCTTAGACTAATGCTCTGGAGAGATGAGGTCAAATCCCACCATGGCAGCTGATGCAATTTAAATTCAATTAATTAATAAATCTATGATTAATAAATGAATAATGGTGACATTGAGACTACCAATTGTTGTAAAAACTCACCTTGTTCACTTATGTCTTTTAAGGAAGGCGATCTGCCATCCTTACCCAGTCTGGCTTACAAGCGACAGTAATGTGGTTGACTGCCTTCCGAAATGGCCAAGCAAGCCACTTAGTTGTACCAAACTGCGACAGAAAAGTTGAAAAAAAAATAGGATGAACCATCTGGCATCAGCCTAGCCACTCAACAATGACAGACCCCATGCCGAGGACTTGTGCCAAAATTGGGAGGTGGTCCCACAGATGGGTCAAGCAAAAGCCTGATATAGTCATACTCGCTGAATCATACCTTAGAGACAATGGCCAGAATTTTCTGCCCCTGTTTGCTGTGGGCGTTTTTGGTGGCAAGATTGGAGAATCTCACGAGAAGGCCCTAGTTGCGTTTCCCGACAATGTAAAGCTAGGACACGAAGAATGTACAAAGATGCCTGGCTCGCCAAAGGAAGTAGCAGAACCCTGAAGACCAAGGGGTGGCATGGCCCCTTCCACATGCAGAGGATGAATCCCACAGAGCTGTTGTTTGTAGGCACATTGTTGGACCCCAGGTCCATAGACAGTGCATGTCCTATCTGCAGATGAGCACGAACCAGTGTTGCTGATGTCTGTGTATGTCAAGGGAACTGGTCACTCACATATGCCACATTCTGCAGGACTTGGAGACATCCACTGCCATTACATACGAACACATGAATTAGGAGCACAGGTGGGCCATTCGGCCCCCCGAGCCTGCTCCGCCATTCAATAAGATCACGGCTGATCTGATTGTATTCTCAACCTACATTCCTGCCTACCCCCTGATAACCTTTCACCCCCTTGTTAATCAACAATCTATCTGGCTCTGGAAGTTAAAATCACCGCTGCGCTCAATTTCTACAGCAGTGGCTCCTTCCAGGGCTCCAGTTGGGACCTTTGCAGGATCTCGCAAGCCTCTACCCACAAATATGGGTTTTTATGCCAAGGCATACACCTTTGTCAATTTTCACAGGGATCAGGCAAGCCAAGAAGCAAGAGCGCTGGGATTTGCTCAGATTTCCGGATCCCCACAGGTGCAGGGGGCCATCGACTGCACTCAGGTGTCTCTTAAATCTCCCTGGCAACAAGCAGCCCAGTGTGTGAACCACAAAGGCTTCCGCTCTCTCAATGTTCAGCTGGTCCGTGATCATAACAAATGATCCTGCAGGTTCCGCTGCCTGGACAGATCTGTTGGATCACTGCAGCACACTGCCCAGAGGGTGTCGCGCATCATAGTGACTCGCTACAAAACCTGGCAATACAAGGGGGGGAGGACCTGGATGACGAGGAGATGCAAGAGCTGTACGTATCCTTCGATGTGGAGGAAGTCGAAGGGGATGAGGGTGATGAGGTCCTGGAAGGTGAGGGTGTAGGCGATGAGGCCATTCCACTGGCCACTCGAGGCAGGCATAGTCATGAGGCCGTCATTGCCACAAGACTCCAGGAGGATGATGACGAGATGCAGTGAGGACATGCCTGAGATCTTCACATTGCATCTGACACCTGTCTTCCTGAGGGTAGCGCACATATGCTCTGTGATGAGGCTTATGGAGACGCTGCTGAGATACAACGGCTGCGTGGACTTTAGGACAGCTTTGGCAGGCTTCATCACCTGTTCCCTTCAGCACCACACCTTCACCTGTCAGGAATGGTGTTGAGATGGGGGGGAACAGCCCCGCCTCAAAGGTGCTGAGAGCACACAGAGAATCTCATGGAACCCAACATTGCTTGGGTACAAGAATCTTGCAGCAAACAAAAGCCACATGGAGGTGCACGCCTCATGAATCTGGAGAGTGACTTTGAAGCTGGACAATCACTGTGCTCAAAAGGTTACACACTGCACAGGGGAGAGGCCCTGGACTGCAACACTAGCCTTTGTTTTGTGCAGGAAACAAGATTTCACATCTGATTGACACGGACACTGCTCATCATAACAAGGAGCCAGAGACAATGAGACATTCTTGGGGGTGTATTTACAATGATCAAAATTAAGTACAAGTGATTCACACCCGTGCCCACGTTGTGAAACAAAATCTTCTTGACCTTTCTAACCCTGCCACTACATCTTGGTGCTCCGCCAACATCCACAGCAGAGGTGGAGGTGGCCTGCTGACTGCTACACCCTGTAGTTTGTGATGACCTTGGTGGGCGTCCTCTGGAGGACCGAGACCTAGAGGACCCGGCCTGCTTTTGGGGTCCTGCTGTGTGGTAATGGCACCCTCCTTGGCCTGTGGAGCTTGAGCTGCTAGAGTCACAAGAAGAGGGGTTTCGGTTGGGCCAGACACTCCCGGAGATGCCTGGGTGGATGGCCCTGGATTGTGCACCTGCTAATTCTCCTCACTATGGGGGATGGCCTCTGCCTGACTCCTTGAGAGGATTGGACATGAACACTACTCATCATAACAAGGAGCCAGAGACAAGGAGACATTCTTGGGAGTGTATTTACAATGATCAAAATTAAGTACAAGTGATTAACACACGTGCCCACGTTGTGAAACGAAATCTTCTTGACCTTTCTAACCCTGCCACTACGTCTTGGTGCTCCCCCAACATCCACAGCAGAGGTGGAGGTGGCCTGCTGACTGCTACATCCTGTAGTGAGTGAGTAATGGAGTGAGCTCGAGATGCCCCACCTCCCTCTTGCCTTGACACTGATGGATGCCTACAAGTGCCTCAGCGATGGAGTGCAGCTCCTGTAGCAGTGCAGGACCGATAGATACCCTGGGCCAATGTCTCCATGGCGACTGACATCCTACCAGTGTATCACCTCAGACTGAAGGTGGACAGACTCCTCCATTGTGCCTTGCAATCTGAGGAGTGCAGTGGACATCCCTTCCTGTTGTTCCCAAGTTTGCTTTGCAGCTCCAGCAACCGAGGTATGTCCGAGTCCAGAGGCTCGTCATCTGGGTCAGACTCAGCAGATTTATTGCCTCCACCAGTCCTCTGAGTGCCGGAAACCTGGGAAGTCCCTGCCTCCACCTGCTGTGGATCAGACAGTGCAAAGTGGTCACCAGATTGTGACCCCCAAGACTACTCTAAAACTAGGTCCCACCGGGGTGTGCGTCTCTGCGCTGGTGGAGGGTGTGGGTCAGCGCTTTGACGGGTCTTCAATTTAGTTGTCATCAGATTCTTCTTTCGAGGTGTCTTCAGGTCTTGAATTAAGGACCCGGCTCGTGGACTCCTTCGGCTGCTTTCCAGAAGTGCCTGTGAAGGCAAGGAGAGATAATTAGTGCATGGCAGTGGCCTGTGAAACAGGACACATCACTCACAGCATGGTTGTCTGATGGATGTTGCACTGCTGGATTCTCAGTTGGTTGAGCACCACCGACCTCACCGTCAGCACAGGAACGGTCCACATCGTTGTTGGCTAGTTGGATGGCTCTGTTTTCAATGCCTGTGAGAACCTTGATGTGAGGCATTCTTCCACCAGTCTGCGACCTCTCCCTTTTGTTGTGCACCAGCTCGTCCTGTATGAATACAGACGGAGAGAGTGTAAGCAGGACGCCTACCAGGCCAGATGATAAGGATGCCTGGCATGTGTGGGTGGTGAGTGGTGCCAAGGATGGGATGAGGACACGATCCGCAGGGCAGATGAAGGTGTGCGTGAGAGAGTGAATGGTGATGTCCCTTGAGCTGGCAGTGAGTGAGATCCCTGTGGATGTGTGATGGGTTTATGAGTGTGTGAGTTGAGAGTGATGAGAAGAGTGACTTACCTTGGTGGAACAGAGGAGATCATTCACCCTCTTTTGGCACTGGGTAGTTGTCCTCTTTTGAACGCCATTGGCACTGACCACCGCTGCCAGCTCCTCTCATGCTGGATTTGTCACTTTGTTTGCTGATCTTTGCCCAGAGCTGGGGTTGAGGACTTCACGGCGGGCCTCTACTGCACCCAGTGGGCGCTCGAGGGAGGCGTCACTAAATTTGTGGGCAGCATGTTTTCTCCCTTTGGCAGCCATGACCTTCCAGCAGCTTTCAATCCCTTAGAGAGTTCTAGCTCTGAGCAGGGGCGCCCAGATTACTGAAGGCCTGAGGTGACGGCGGAGCAGGTGAATCCATGCCTCTGCATTTTTGAAACAAAGTGCTGCATGATATGGTGGAAAAAGCTGCCATTGCTATCGGCAGGTCAGATGCTGCTTTCCTTGCCCGATATTGGACTTTGGGCGGAATCGTACCAGAAATCAGCAATGTCCCAGACTCCTCCATCACCATTCCTGGGTATGTCCTGCCACACCGACAGGAAAGACCCACCCAGAGGCGGCCGCGCAGTAGTTTACAGTTGGGAGGGAGTTGTCTCGGTATCCTCAATATTAACTCCGGATCCCATGAAATCTCATGGCATCAGGTCAAACAAGGACAAGGAAACCTCTATGACGTCCCTCAGCAGGTGAAACAGTACTCCTGTATTTTGAATTGAAGAAGCACTGAAGGAAGCAGGGACACAGAATAAACTTGAACTGACCTTGCTAAGGTCATTTCAGAGGGCAGTTAAGATTAAACCACATGACTGTGTCTAGAGTCACATGGAGACAAATATGACTCTTCTTCAAGATTCAGTTCTTCTCCTAAGATCCCCAACCTCACAGATGGCAGTCTTTAGCCAATTCAATTCACTCCACATGATGTCAAGAAATGGCTCAATGCACTGGGTATAGCAACATCGCGGCAGTAATACTGTACTCTTGTGCACCGGAACTAGTGCACCACTAGCCAAGCTGTTCCAGCACAGCTAAAACTCTAGCATCCATCCAGCAATGTGGAAAATAGCTGAAATTTGTCCTGTCCACAAAAAGCAAGACAAATCTAATCTGACCAATTACTGCGCCATAATTCTACTCTTGATCTTCAGCAGAGTGATTGAAGATATCATTGACAGTGCTATCAAGTGGCATTTACACAGCAATTACCTGATCACCAATGCTCAGTTTGGGTTTGCCCAGGACCACTTGGCTCCTGACTTCAATACAACCTTGGGCTAAACGTGGATAAAAGAGCTAAATTCCAGAGGTGAGGTGAGAACGACTGCCCTTGATATCAAGGCAGCATTTGACTGAGTGTGGCATCAAGGAGCCCTAGCAAAACTGGAGGCAATGGGAATCAGGGGAAAAACTCTCCACTGGTTGGAGTCATACCTAGCACAAAGGAAGATGGTTGTGGTTGTTGGAGGCCAGTCATCTCAGCCCCAGAATATTGCTGCAGGAGTTCCTCAGAGCCAACGGCCTTCAGCTACTTCATTGACCTTCCCTCCACCATAAGACTGGAAGTAGGGATGTTCCCTGATTATTGCATAATATTCAGCATTTTCAGATACTAAAGTAGTCTGTGTCATGGATAATATTCATGTTTGGGCTAATAAGTGGTAAGTAACATTCGCACCGCACAAGTGTTAGGCAATGATCATCTCCAACAAAACAATATCTAACCATCTCCCCCTGACATTCAATGACATTGCCATCGCTGAATCCCTCACTATCAACATCCTGGGGGTTACCATTGACCAGAAACTGAACTAGACGAGCCTTGTAAATGCTGCGGCTATAAGAGCAGGCCAGAGGCTGGGGGCGGAATTTTCCATGCCCAATGGTGTCGGGCATGCTCGGTGGCTTGAGCGGACAATATGGCAAGAAGGCCAGAAACCAGTTTCACTATGTCGTGAAACCAGTTTGCAATCGTCCACTTAGCCTGTCGATGGCGGGCTGCGTTCCCCACCATTGGGCATCAGGAACCTCAATGTAATACATGATAAGGCCAGTTTGCCAGAATCATCCCCGCCCGGCTGGATCGTCCGCCCATGTCAGCCGGAAAACACGCCGGTGCAGAACACGTCTTAAAAAGTGTGACGTGCAGAATTCAGGACTTACTGCCAGGGTCTTGCTCACATCACGGACACCCGAGGAGCAGAAGATGCTGGAGCTCGACAGCAAAGGCACACTGGAGGAACATCCATGGATTCTCGTGGGCATGGCTCTGCTGCGAATCAGCTCACAGAAGCTGGAAAGTCACTGCTGAGGATCTGCTTGCAACGATTGATGGTCGAGGGGGTGGAGAGAAAGTTGTACTGGAGGATGGGAGAGGAAGGTCTGGGATCCACTGGGAGTGGAAGGGGTGTCAGGATGGGGTGAGGGAAGGAAGGGAATGCGCACGTTCACCTGGACAGCCCCGAAGGAAAAGGGCTGTGGCTGGGAGGTCACAGAAGGAAGGTGAAAGGTGATGCCGGGAGGGTCAACTGTGATGGGGGAGAGGAAATGAGTGATGTGGGAAGGGGAAAAAAACAGTGGGCGGGGGTGGGGGGAACACATGAAAAGCCGAATCACAACTGTGCTGTCTAAATCGAAAGTGAAATGAGAGTCGTGGTGGGCGAGATCACGTGCTGCATGGGAGTGTGATCAGTGGGTGGGTGGAGCTGCAGATCATCTCAGATGGACAACTGAAAGGGAACCCCAGCAGGCAGCATTCAAAATGCTCAGGACAGTGAGAATAGTGTGATACGGGAAGGATCCGTGTGCGTGGGAGAGTGCTTGCACGAGGCTCTGACAGGCCCTGTCACGCACAGACGTCTCCCTCCAGAATTACTCGTTGGCCGTCTGCTCCCTGTGCGATGACAGAGGATAAGTTTGAGGAACTCACAGGCAAATGGGACTCAGTGGGAGAGGACAGCCTCTGAGATTCCGGAGTGGATGACCCAGGGGTGTCCAGCTGCCGCTCCCCCTTCCTTCGCATGCCCGGGGGCCCCAGCCTGACTCTTTGAGGGGAAGGAGTACCTGGAGGGATGTTGAGGTGCCCCGTTTCCCTCTCGTGTTGCCACTGCAGGAACTCACCCAGGGCTCCCGTGAGGGAGTGCAGGTCTGGGCACATCTCTGTGTTTTGCTGGACCGGGGTTTCCATGGCGTTTGCCATCCTCCCCGTGGAGACTCCCATACATGCACATGTGGGCACCACTTCATCAGAGAGCAGGCGGATGCACTCCTCTGACTTGCATGTCACTCTGTCGAGGGCTTCCAACGGCTCTGTGTGACGTTCCCCCATCTTCCGCTGACTCTCCAGGATGAGTTGGAAGGCCGAATCCAGAGGCTCGTCATCTGACTCGGAAATCACAGATGTCTCTTCCCCAGCAGTTCTCCAAGTGCCGGGGAGCTCGGCTGAACCTGCCTCCTCCTGCTGTAGACACGTGTCCGTGCAGTGACCACCAGATTGTTAACCCGAGCCTGCTCTAGATCTAGGCGAGACTGACACACACACTGAGGTGTGTGTCTCTGCACTGGTGTAGCATGTGGGTAAGTGCTGTGATGGCATTTTCAGGCAGCTTATTTCCAGCTCTTCAGTGAAGGAGGAGTCTCTTGGCTGAATGGAGCTGAGGGACAGGCTGGCTGTTGGTCACTTGGCAGAGCTCCCTGTGAACCAAAGTAGAGATGATTAGTGCACGGCAGCAGAATCAAAAGCAGGAGAGAGAGCACTCACATTTGCATTGAGAGGGGGATGATGCAGTGCAGGATCCTCATGTGGGTGTTCGCCACTGACCTCACTGTCACCGCAGGGACGGTCCATGTCCTCACCAGTCAGCACAATGGCACACTCCTCAAAGTGAGTGAGGGGCCTAATGTGGGCCACTCCACCCCTGGTCTGGGACCCCTCCCAGGCTTCTCCTGCATGGAAACAGATGGAGAGAATGTGAACAGGACGGATGGCACTGCGTGGAATGTTTGTGTGGTGCGCGGAGCCATGGACAGGATGAGGATACGAGCTCCAGAAGATATGATCCTGATGGAGATGTGAGGGTGTGTGTGAGAGTTAGTGGTGTTGTCCCTTGAGGTGTGAGATCCCTGTGGATGTGTGATGGGTTTGTGAGTGTGTGGGTTGAGAGTGATGAGGAGAGTGAGTTACCCTGATGGAATGGATGAGACCATTCACCCTGTAGCGGCACTAGGTGGCTGTCCTCTTTTGCAGGCCATTGGCCCTGACCACTGCTGCCAGCGCTTCCCATGCTGGATTGGTGATGCAACTGCCCACCCTGCAGCCAGAACGGGGGTAGAGGACATCACGTTGTGCTTCCACGACATCCAAAAGGCTCCCAAGGGATGTGTCACTGAAGTGGGGGGCTGCAATCTTTTTGCCTTTTGAGGCCACCCTGTCTTCTGTGCAGCAGCCGTGAGCTGGGAACGCTGAGAGGTGTGCGCACGGCTGCATTTTAAATATGGCGCTTGGTGTGATAAAGCGGTGAGGTAATAGCGTGGCAGACGAACAAGAGCCCGCCCACCTGTGAAAATTTCCTGGGAATGCATAATTAATGCAGCGGGTTTGGGACGATACGGCGTGAGAAGCCGCCATTGCGACTGGCAGGTAAAATGTTGCCCGCTACCGTGCTTAGCGCAAATCTGGGACGATTCCACCCTGGGAATTCTGCAGTGAGTAACTCATCTCCCCAAAAGCCTGTCCACCATCTACCAGGCACAAGCCAGGTGTGTGATGGAATACTCTCCACTTGCCTGGATGAGTGCAGCTCCAACATCACTCAAGAAGCTCAACATCACCCAGGACAAAGCAGCCCGCTTGATTGGCCTCACATTCACCACCTTAAACATTCACCATCTCCACCATCAATTCATAGTGACAGCAGTCTATACCATATACAAGATGCACTTCAGAAACTCCGCCAGCATCCTTTGACCACACCTTCCAAACCCACAATCTCTACCACCTAGATGGATAAGGGCAGCAGATGCATGGGAATGTTGCCATCTGCAAATTCCCTTCCAAGCTAGACACTGAAGAAGGGTCATACAGATTCGAAACGTTTACTCTGTTTCTCTCTCCATGGATGCTGTCAGACCTGCTGAGTTTTTCCAGCATTTTCAGTTTTTATTACACACCGTCCTGATTTGGAACTATATCACCGTTCCTTCACTGTTGTTGTGTTAAAAACATGGAACTCCCTCCCTAACAGCACTGTGGGTGTAGCTAAACCAGATGGACTGCAGCGGTTTAAGAAGGTGGCTCACCACCACCTTCTCAAGGGAAATTAGGGATGGGCAATAAATGCTGGCCTAGCTTGTGCCACTTACACATTCTATGAACAAACTCAAGAAAAGTTACCACCTTCAGTACAGGGGAGTGAGGATGAGAAAATCATGAATAGGAATGAATTATTTGTGGCATTAACTGGCCCTGAACAAAACAAATCTTTTAAAATAACGTAGTTTTGTGCTTCAGTCTTGTGATAGTTGAAAACTGGATAAAGCTGATCGGGGAACTAACTTTATGGGCAGGACTTTCCGCCTTCGTCAGGGTGAGGTCAGAGGCAGGCAGGCATGGAATTTTGCACTGATAACTTGCATGCTGCTTCCGCGCTGAATCCCATCCATCTTCCCTGAGATGAGTCGGGTGGGGGGCATTACAGGTGGCAGAACTATTCACCTGAAAGTGGTGGATAGCTTATTAAGACGCTTCAAAGGCCTATTAAGGCCTCTTAATAGAGGCCAACTGGGATTTTCCAGTCGGCCTCCAGTCCTGGCAGGCAGTGGGGGTTGACTTAACTGCATGGGTGCAGCAGCAGGCACAGGACTCCCTTTGCAGTAGTTCCCACCACCCCCCTGCCCACCTCTCTCCCCCACCACTCTCTCTCTCTCCCTCTCTCTACCTCCCCCTCTCTCCCTCCCCCTCTCTCCCATCTCTCTCTCTCTCATCCCTCTCTCCCTCCCCTCTCTCCCATCTCTCTCTCTCACCCCTCTCATTCTCCCCCTCTTTCCCATCTCTCTCTCTCTCCCTCTCTTTCTCTCACTCCCCATCTCTCTCTTCCACTCCTCCCTCTCTCTCCCGCTCTCCCTCCCCCATCTGTTTCTCTCTCTTTTCCACCCTCCTCTCTCTCTCCCTCTCTCTCAATCACCCTCTCTCTCTTCCACCCCCCTCTCTCTTTCACCTCTCTCTCTCTATCGCTCACATTCTCTCTTCCACCCCCCCCTCTCTCACCTCTCTCCCCCTCTCTCTCTCTCTCACACACCTCTCTCTTACTCTCTCACACACCTCTCTCTCTCACCTCTTTCTCTCTCACTCACTCTCTCACACGCCTCTCTCTCTCACTCTCACACCTCTCTCTCTCTCACACACCTCTCTCTTTCTCTCTCTCTCACTCTCTCACACACCTCTCTCTTACTCTCTCACACACCTCTCTCTCTCTCTCACTCACTCTCTCACACACCTCTCTTTCTCTCTCTCTCTTGCTCTCTCTCTCACTCTCACACCTCTCTCTCTCTCTCCCTTTCACACACACTCACTTACCTGTCATGGCATTCTCCATTGCTTCCAAGCTGGAAGGTCTCATGTTGGCTGCCCAGCTTTGATAGCCCCCACCACCCCCCATCCTTAATTGGATGGCAAGCCCTCCCTCTGGCCATTAATTGCTCAAATTCTGGAAAACAACAATGAATGACTGAACGACTGTTTCCCTGAAGGCTCCTTACTCCTAGTTGACCCTCAGACGTCCTTGGGGAAAATCCTGCCCAATGTTGAGGCCCTTACAACATTGAAAGATTATTTATCCTGTGATTTATCTGGATATGATCTCTGGTCTTGCAGGTCAGAAGGTCCTTGTCACTAAGTGTCCTGTAAATAGAGTAGCGAGGGCTTTAAACTAAATAGGGATCAAGTTTGGGAAGATGTGATAAATGAAATAGAGAAGACAAGGCAAGAGAGCAAGGTAGCAATAAGAGAAATGATGATCAGAGCATTGTAGTAAGAGACAAAGTGTGCAAACCTAGGTGTGCATCAGCAGATAACACTCGGAAGTTTAAAAAATCGTAAAAAGACAGAACTAAAGGCTCTGTATCTGAATGCAGTAGCATTCATAACAAAACAGATGAATTGACAGTGCAAATAGAAATAAATAGGTATTATCTGATAGCCCTTGCAGCGATATGGCTGCAAGACGACAAAGACTGGGACCCAGTTATTTAAGGATCCAACGCATTTAGGAAGGACAGGAAGCTAGGAAAAGTTGGAGGGGCTGCTCTGTTAATTAAGGATGTCATTAATACAATAGAGAGAGATGACCTTAGTTCTGGAAATCAAGATGTAGAATCAGTTTGGGTAGAGATGAGAAATAGGAATGGTAAGAAGTCACTTCTGGGAGTGGTTCATAGGTCCCCTAACAGTAACCACACTGTAGGATGGTGCACACAGGAAGAAATAATGGGAGCTTATGAGAAAGGTACAATGATAATCATGAGTGATTTCAATCTACCTATAGGCTGGACAAATCAGATTGGTAAAGGTAGCCTGGATGAGTTCATAGAGTATTTTCAGGACAGTTTCTTAGCAGCATGTTCTAGAGCCAACCAGAGAGCAGGCTAAACTAGATCTGGTAATGTGCAAAGAGATGGGATTGATTAATGACCTCATAGTGAAGGTGCCCCTAGGTAGCAGTGATCATAATATGATTGAATTTCAAAATTAAGTTTGAAGGAGAGAAGAGTAGATCTAGGACTAGTGTTTTAAACTTAAATAAGGGCAATTATGATGACAGAGCTGGCTAAAGTGAACTGGGAAATTAGGTTAAAGGATAAGTCAGTAGATATTCAGTGGTAAACATTTGAGCGGGTATTTCAGAATACTCAGAAAAGGTACATTCAAGTGAGAAAGAAAGATTCCAAGGGAAAGACGCACCATCTATAGCTAACTAAGGAAGCTAAAGGTACTATCAAATTGAAAGAAAAAGTATATAATACTGCAAAGATGAGTGGCAGGTCAGAAGATTGGAAATAATATGAAGAACAGCAAAGAATTACTAAAAGATTAATAAGGAGGGACAAATTAGGGTACAAGAGAAAGCTAGCTGGATAATAAGAGTTTCTTAGGTATTTAAAAAGGAAAAAAATAAGTAAAGTGAGCTTTGGTCCTCTAGAGAGTGAGTCTGGAAATTTAATAATGGAAAATGAGGAAATAGTGGATGAATTGAAAAGATATTTCGCAACTGTCTTCACTGTAGAGAATACAAATAACTTCCCAGAAATAAGTGTGAATCAGGAGTTGAAAGGGAGGGAGGAACTTAAAACAATTACAAGCACCAGGGCAAAGGTACTGAGAAATTAATTAGAACTAAAAGCTAACAAGTCTCCAGGTCCCAATGGACTTCATTCTAGGTTCTTAAAAGAAATGGCTGCTGAAATAGTATATGCATTGGTTTTAATTTTCCAAAATTCCCTGGATTCTGGAAACATCCCATCAGATTTGAAAATAGCGAATGTGACTCCTCTATTCAAGAAAGGAGTGAGACAGAGAGCAGGAATCTACAGGCCAGTTAGCTTAACATCTGTCAAAGGGAAAATGCTGGAATATATTATTAAAGAGGTCATAACTGGGCGCTTAGAAAATCTCACTGTAATCCAACAGAGTCATCACGGTTTTGTGAAAGGGAAATCATTGAGGAAGTAACAAACAATGTGGATAAAGAGGAACCTGTGGATGTGGTGTACTTAGATTTCCAGAAGGCATTTGACAAGGTGCCACATCAAAGGTTACTACACAAAATAAGAGCTCATGGTATAGGGGTAACGTAATAGCATGGATAGATGATTTGTTAGCTAACAGGAAACAGAGAGTAGGCATAAATGGGTCATGTTCAGGTTGGCAAGATGCGATGAATGGAGTGCCACAGGGATTAGTGCTAGGACCTCAATTATTTACAATCTATATCAATGACTTGGTTGAAGGAACTGAATGTATGGTAGCTAAATTTGCTGATGATTCAAAGATAGGTAGGAAAATAAGTTGCGAAAAGAGCATAAAAGGCCTGTAAAAGGGATATAGATAGTTATGTGAGTGGGCAAAAATTTGGCAGATGGAGTATAAAGTGGGAAAATGTGAATTTCTCCACTTGACAGGAAGAATAGAAAAGCAGTATATTATTTAAATGGTGAAAGATTGCAGAACTGAGGTACAGGGTGATCTGGTGTTCTGGTACATGAAGCACAAAAAGATAGCATGCAGGTGCAATAAGTGATCAGGGAGGCAAATGGAATGTTGTCATTTATTGCAAGGGGAATGGAATATAAAAATAAGAATGTTTTGCAGGAATGTGGAATTAAGGCCACAACCAGATCAGCCATGATCTTATTCAATGGCAGAGCAGGCTTGAGGGGTTGAATGGCCTACTTCTGCTTCTAATTCATATGTTCATATGTATATGCTATTGATTTAAAATTCTAGAATTATTTCCATCTCTATATTTTTTCTTAATACTATCCTCAGGTACCTGATATTTTGGTTGTTGATCTGTCAGTGCTAACCTCCTTTGGATGAAGAAGAGTCATATTGGACTTGAAATGTTAACTCAGGTTTCTCGCTCCACAGATGCTGCCAGACCTGCTGAGTTTTTCCAGCACTTGCTGTTTCCATTTCAGATCAAAGCATCTGCAGTATTTTGCTTTTATCCCTTTGAAATACATTGCCCCTCTTAATTTCTCATAAAGTTGTCAATCAATCATGACCATTTATAGCATTAGTGACAAAAAGCTTGAATCCATTTCACACCTCTTAATTTTGTATAATTGCATCAACAAAAGCTGTTTGAAAAATGGCCAGACATTTGTTTTTCCCCAGATGATCTCATTATGAATGCTTGGCTGCTTCCAAGGATGGAGAATGGGCTTAGCGCTACAGGCAATGTTGGCACAGCTTGCAGGGGAGAACTAGCTTTGTTTGATTGACATCTCTATTACCTTAATAAGAAGATCCTGCCTCCACCACTTTCTAGGGAACAGAATTCCAAAGACTCATGACCCCCTGAGAGAAAAAATGGGAGACACCTTATTTTCAAACTATCTCCCCTAGTTTTAGTCTCTCCCACAAGGGGAAACATCCTTTCAGCATCTACCTTGTCAAGTCCCCACAGTATCCTATATGCTTCAATCAGACCACCTCTCATTCTCCTAATCCTTCTTTAAAGAGTTTTTTCAATACTTGTGTGTTCATTAACACAAGGTTAGGAAATGTCAACATACGAACATATGAAATAAGAGCAGAAGTAGGCTGTTTAGCCCCTCGAGCCTGCTCCTCCATTCATTAAGATCATAGCTGATCTGTTTGTGTTTCGAATCTCACATTCCCATCTACCCCTGATAACCTTAGGTTCTTTATAGGCAAGGGAATCAATCACCTCTGCCTTAAAAATATTCAATGACCCTGCCTCCACCGCCTTCTGAGGCAGAGAGTTCCATAGTCGCACAACTCTCTGAGAGCAAAAAATTCTCCTAGTCTCTGTCCTAAAAGGGAAACCCCTAATTTTAAAACAGTGCCCCATAGTGTGCCCCCTAGTTCTGGACTCACCCACAACAGGAAACATCCTTTCCACGTCCACCTTGTCAATACCATTCAGGATCTTATATACCTCAATCAAGTCACCCCTCACTCTTCTAAACTCCAGTGGAAACAAGCCCAGTCTGTCTAACCTTTCCTCAAAAGACAACCCGCTCATTCCAGGTATCAATCTAGTAAACCTCCTCTGAACCGCCTCTAACGCATTTACATCCTTCCTTAAATAAGGAGATCAAAACTGCACACAGTATTCGAGATGTGGTCTCACCAATGCCCTGTATAAGCCAAGCACAACATCCTTACTTTATGTTCAATTCCTCTTGTAATAAAGGATAGCATTCCATTAGCCTTCTTAATTACTTGCTGTACCTACATACTAACTTTTTGTGACCCATGCACGAGAACACCTAGGTCCCTCTGCACCTCTCACCAGCCAATCTTCTTTCCATGCTAATACGCTACCCCCTACACCATGAGCTTTTAATTTCTGCAATAACCTTTGATATGGCACCTTATCAAATGCCTTCTGGAAATCCAAGTACAACACAGGCTCCCCTTTATCCATAGCGCATGCTACTCTTTCAAAGAACTCCAATGAATTGGTTAAACATGATTTCTCTTTCACATAACCATGCTGACTCTTCCCAATAATCTTGAATTTCTCTAAGTGCCCAGATATCCTCCTCAATGATCAATTCTAACACCTTTCCCGCAACAGACATCAAGCTAACTGGCCAGTAGTTTCCTGCCTTCTGCCTCCCTCCACTTTTTGAATAGAGAAGCTCTATTTGCTACTTTCCAACCTGATGGAACCTTTCCAGAACCTTTCCAGAATCTAGAGGATTTTGGAAAATTAACACCTGTGCATCGACTACCTCATTAACCATCTCTTTTAAGACCCTAGGATGTAGTCTATCAGGACCCAGAGACTTGTCAGCCCACAGCTCCATCAGTTTGCTCAGTACTGCTTCCCCAGTGATTTTAATTTCACCAAGTTCCTCTCTCCCCTCCACCTCCTGATTTGCAGCTATTACTGGAATATTTTTTGTTTCCTCTATAGTGAAGACAGAAGCAAAATATTTCTTCATTTCATCCGCCGCTTCCTTATTATCTACTATTAATTCCCCATTGCCACTCTCTAGAGGACCAACACTCACTTTACTTACTCTTTTCCCTTTTAAATATGTGTAGCAACTCTTGCTATCCATTTTGCATTTCTTTTACCTTTTAGTCATTCTTTGCCATTCTTTATATTCTGACCAATTATCTGAACTGGCACTCATCTTTGTGCACTGATTCGCTTTTTCCTTAAGTTTGATGCTTTCCCTAACTACTTTAGTTAAACCATGGATGGTGGGTCCTCCCTTTAGATTTTTTTTTATTGTAGGAATATACTTACTCTGAGTATTCTGAAATATCCCCTTAAATGTCTCCCACTGCTTCTCTATTGAGCTATCCTCTAGCCTAGTATCCCAGCTCACTTCAGCTAGCTCAGCCCTCATGCCCACATGGTTGCCTTTATTTAAGTTTAAGATATTAGTCTTAGACCCACTCTTCTCCCTTTCAAACTGGATGTGAATTGTATTAAAGCTTTTCATCATTGATACTATGAATGGTTGTGTGTGATTGACACTTTTAGAAAGTTGTAAGATGAGCATTTTTTTTTTCAAATGAGATTCTCAAAGCATGTTTGCTTGTGTTGCCAGATTCAGGAGCATTTCAAAGACTTGGCAGACATGCCAATGGCTCATTGGTTCTATGCATAGTGGATACTTGAAGAGTGGGCATGGAAAGGGCATGGGGAAATGGAAGGGACATGGGGTGTAGGGGGTGCATGGGAGTATCAAGTAGTATGGGGGAATGGTGGGGGTATGGGGGATTTAAGGGGCCATGGTGGGGGCATAGTATATTTGAGGGGCCATGGGAGATATGAGGGATCATGGAAGAGGCGTGGGAGATGTGAAGGGGCATGGAGGCGGCATGGGGATATGAGGGAGCATGGAGGGGACATGGGGTGTATGAAAGGGGCTTGGAGGGGGCATTGGGTGCAAAGAGAAGATGAAGGTTGAGAGCTGGAGGGTCTAAAATTCACGATTCAAATGGGTTGTTGTCCCAGCAAACTTCTAGCCTGCCAGCCCCACCAACCTCGTTGCTGCCTGAGGCCTGCCTTCGGTGGCAACAGGCCTGTCTCCAGCCTGTGCCCGCCTCCCTAATATGAAAATAGGGTGGGGTCCTCCTGGCTTGAGATGGGATCGCGGGGTCGGGAATACTCCAGACTCCTGATACCTGCCTTGACAAAAAATCTGGCCCTAAGTTGCTGAGTGGATAGCACAAGTTTAAAATGTAAGGTCTTTTCAAGCGGGAGAGATCGGAATGGGAGTCCAGTGAGCTAGATCATGTTGGTGTAGATGAAGATGAGAGTAGTTTGACTGATTGTCTGCTTGATTGGCTTAATGTGAGCAGAGTAAGGAGTAAGTGAAAAAGCAGAGAAGGGTCAGCATTGTTTGAACAAAACTACTGCAATCCCCAGCTTCTGTTCTCTGTATTTTGTTTTGCCAGGACAATCAAATGCAGAAAAATGAAATACAACGTTGTTTTTGTACAAGGCCTTGGTTAAGCCTCATCTGGAAGACTGTGTCCAGCTTTGACCCTCTCACATGGTTAGCGATATAGAGGCCCAGGAAACGATTCATTAGCCTGTTACCAAGTAAAAAGGCTCATGGTTACTACAATAAACTTGCAAAGCTGAAGTTTGTACTCTAGAAAAGAACAGATTTCAAAGACATTTGATTGACGTCTTTAAATTAATGAAATGATTAGATTTAGTCAATGTGAACAGGCTAGTAGTTAAATAGGTTAGCGAGGACCACAGGACATGTGTATAAGTTACGAAAGCGTAAAACTAGGTTGGGTGCCAGGAGATAATTCTATTCAGAGAGTCATCAGTGAAGCAACTTGCCACCTCATGCAATGAGTCTGAATTCACTGAGAACATGAGTTGCTGAGATCACATCATATAAAAAGGCAGGTGGGGAAGTGGGGAATGTGTCTCTAAGTCACTGGTCTCCTAGAGCTTATTTGATCACCTCCAGGGATCATAGTGGAATGTTTTTCTCTTTAAATTGGCCTATATATTTTTCTACTTTCTTGATCTCTCCCTGGAGATTGCATGGTGGGGTGGGTGGGTTGGTGGAAGTGGGAGGGATGGTAGTGGTACTGGGGATCTGGGGCATGTAGGGTGGCATGGAGTACATGAGCTGCACCATGACCTTATGGGACATACACAGAACCAGCTGGCCTTATCCTCTCCATTGTATTTTTTCTTCAGCAATCATTTGTTCTTGATTCAAAAATCCTATTTATTTTGGCGTCCTAACAACAATTCCCAATGCGGTCTCCTCTACACTGGGGAGACTAAACGCAGACTTGGTGACCTCAGACTTCGCTCAGTCTGCAAATATGAGCCAGACCTCCCTGTTGCTTGCCATTTCAACACACCACCCTGCTCTCATGCCCGCATGTGTGTCCTTGGCCTGCTGCATGTTCCAGTGAAGCCCAATGCAAACTGGTGGAACAGCACCTCATCTTCCGATTAGGCACTTTATAGCCTTCTGGACTTAACATTGAGTTCAACAACTTCAGACCATGAACTCTCTGCTACATCTTTACTCCTTCTTTAATCCATTTTTAACTTAAATTTAAATTTTAATTTGCATATATATTTTATTTGTTTTAATTTTTATTATTTATTTATTTACTTTCATTTATTTATTCGTTATTTTTTTCTAATCCTTTTTCTCCAACCCCCTCCCTGCACAGGACCCTCTGTCACTTGTTTCTATGTTGTGCTTTCACAGAGCGCTTGTTCTGCTATTAACACATTCTGCTGTCTTACCTTTATGCCACTATCAACACCTTCTTTAGTCTTTACCACTACCATTAACACTCCCTTTATCTTGTGTCCATGACATCTTTGTCAATCTCTCCTGAGCTCCCACCTATCCCTGACCTTCTATCTTGCTCCACCTGCTCCACCCCCTCTTAAACAGTACAAAATCCATCACATTGCTACTTTTTTTTAGCTCTGAAAAAGAGTCATACAGACTCGAAATATTAACTCCGTTTCTCTCTCCACGGATGCTGCCAGACCTGCTGAGTTTTTCCACTATTTTCTGTTTGTATTTCACATTTCCAGCAACTGCAGTATTTTGCTTTCAATCCATTATGATTTGTTCTATTTAACAATTTTTCCAAAAGCAGTACCAAATCTATTTTCAAATCATTGGCATGGTTATTGCGGCTAAGCTATGCTGGAACTAGGCGCTGATAATCTCTGAAGAAATAGGTAGATAGGAATAAAAAAGCCTGGGACAAATTGCCTTATTCAGCAACAAAGCTTACACACTTCCAATGATGACAAGCTGAGTCTTGTTACATGAGCTTCTAAGAAAACCCATCATTTTACACTTAGAGAAAAGTGAAAAAGTTCCTATAGCACACTCCTGTAGGTACTCTGGATGTTAAACCATTTTCCCATACTAAAATACACACATAGGAATGAAAAACAAGTGCACTACATACTTGTTGATGAAGTTTGCCAATGAGAAATTCTATCCATTAAGTCCATTTGGCTAGAAGACATCTTTAAGGTCAGGAACAATAACAGTAAAGTTGTTTATGGTTAAAAAACAGCATCTCTGCATGTGCAACAGGTCAACAAGAGCTGCTGTTACAAAGCTTTGCATTCTGGACGAAACAAAAACAATAAAGCTTCAGTCACTGGTTTTCCTGTCTGTATGATGGATTCTTGAGCACAGTAGTTCAAATGTGTAGTCAGCTGGGCTCTACTAAGCCCTGACTTGTGACTTGTGGATGGTGGATAGGTTTGGGGAATCAGGAGGTGAGTTATTTGCCACAGAATTCCCAGCCTCTGACCTGCTCTTGGAGCCACTATATTTATAAGGCTAGTCCAGCTAAGTCCTGGTTAATGGTAACCCCAGGATGTTGATAGAGTGGGATTCTGTGAGGGCAATGCCATTGAATGTTATGGGGAGATGGTTAGATCCTGTCTTGTTGGAGATGGTCATTGCCTGGCACTTGTGTGGTGCAAATGCAACTTGCCAATTATCGGCCCAAGCCTGAATATTGTCCAGATCTTGCTGCATATGGACATGGACTGCTTCAGTATCTTAGGAGTCGCAAATGGTGCTGAGCATTGTGCAATCATCAGTGAACATCCCCACTTCTGACCTTATGATGGAGGGAAGATCATTGATGAAGCAGCTGAGGATGCTTGGGCCTAGGACACTACCCTGAGGGACTCCTGCAGCAATGTCTTGGGGCTGAGATGATTGGCCTCCAACAATCACAATAGTCTTGTTTTGCGCTAGGCATGACTCCAGCCAGTGGAGAGTTTTCCCCCTGATTCCCATTGACTTCAATTTTTCCAGGGCACTTTGGTGTTACACTCAGTCAGCTGCAGTCAAGGGCAGTCATCATCACCTCCCCTGTTAAGTTCAGCTGTTTGGTCCCTGTTTGGGCCAAGGCTGTAATGAAGTCAAGAATGAGTGGCGGAATCCAAACTGAGCATCAATGAGCACATTATTGCTGTTTAACTGCTGCTTGATAGCATTGTTGATAACACCTGCATGACTTTGCTGATGATTGAGAGTAGACTGATGGGGCAGTAATTTGTCAGATTGGACTTTTCTGTACAGGACATGCTTGGGCAAATTTCCACATTGTTGCTAGGTGCCCGTGTTCTATCTATAGAGTACCTGCCATCACTTAAAAATATCGGGAGGTGAAATAGTCACAGGATAAATGGATTAGATATTGTATCTAAATACATTATATTCTCTATTGTACATGTTTAGGCCATATGGTCTAACCAGGGCTTTGCCATGAGTCATTACTGCTACTTTTTTAATGCTTACTCCACTGTTTATGTAGCTACGGGGAATCCCACATTCAATGGGAACCCTCATGTTCCTCTAGATATGAGCAGGGAAACGGAAATCCTACTTCTATATCCAGTTCTGCTTTGCTACAATTTCTTGCCTAATTTCAGGTTGGCAGTAGAAATTTCAACCTGAATTTCTCAACAGATTCTGTGCAACAGTTATGATTATTCACATGGCAGACCTCAGGCATGGGCTATGCTGGAGGTTGAAGACAAAGAGAGAAAATGAAAGTCACTGTAGTCCCAGGGGTCCACAGGCTGCTCTCTCATCAGCGAGAGAGAGAGGCGGCTGGTAGTGAGTTTAACATGAGGGTCACCACACTTCGGACAAGGGGCAAGGTTGAGAAGGCTAGACCTTCATGGATGACCTCAGCCATTTATGGGAATTGAACCCGTGCTGTTGGTGTCATTCTATATCACAAACCAGCCATCCAGCCAACTGAGATAACCGACCCCCTACAACGGGAGAGAAGGAGAAAAAAGAACAGGAGCAAAAAAGGCAGGTCAAAATGTGAAGCAGAAGCAAGATGAGGAAATGTAAGGCAAAAGGCAGACTGAAAGGGAACTGCTGAGGGAAAGGAAGAAAAACTGTCCTTCTAAGCCTGCTTGACACTCTCTGTAGTGTTATGATCCCAGCTGATGCTACGGCTGAACAAGTCAGGTCCCAGGGTGGAACCTGGCTTGATAGATCCTAACGTTGATTTTTTTGTTTAGGGACATGGAGGGCAGCTACTGAGCAGAGTCACAGAGTCTGCTGATGTACTTTTAACAAAAGAATAAACATTTATTAAACAAGAAAAAGATGAACTATACTACACTTCTCGTTCACCCGCAACCATACTTTACAGTATGGCTATGTGGAAAATTGCCTTGGTATGTCCTATACACAAAAAGCAGGACAAACCCAACCCGGCCAGTTACCGACCCATCAGTCTACTCTCCATCATCGGTAAAGTAATGGAAGAGGTCATCAACAGTGCTATCAAGCGGCACTTACTTAGCAATAACCTGCTCACTGACTCCCAGTTTGGGTTCCGCCAGGGCCACTCAGCTTCTGACCTCATTAGAGCCTTGGTTCAAACATGGACAAAAGAGCTGAACTCCCGAGGCGACGTGAGAGTGACTGCCCATGACAGCAAGGCAGCATTTGATAGAGTGTGGCATCAAAGAGCCATAGCAAAGCTGGAGTCAATGGGAATCATGGGGAAAATTCTCAGCTGGTTGGAGTCATACCTAGCACAAAGGAAGATTGTTGTGGTTGTTGAAGGTCAGGCATCTCAACTCCGGAACATCACTGCAGGATCTTCAGCTGCTTCATCAAAGACCTTCCTTCCTTGATGACAGCACCATTCACGACTTCTCAGACACTGAAGCAATCATGTCCAAATCTAGCAAGACCTGGACAATATCCACACTTGGGCTTACAAATGGCAAGTAACATTTGTGCCACAAAAGTGTCAGGCAATGATAATCTCCAACAACACTACCATCCCGAAGGACAAGGGCAGCAGATAGATGGGAACATCACCACCTGGAAGTTCCCCTCCAAGTCCCTCACCATCCTGACTTGGAAACATATCGCCGTTCCCTCACTGTCGCTGGGTCAAAATCCTGGAACTCCCTTCCTAACAGCACTGTGGGTGTACCTACACCACATGGACCGCAGCGGCTCAAGAAGGCAACTCATCACCACCTTCTGAAAGGCAACTGGGGATGGGCAATAGATGCTGCCCCAGCCAGGAAAGCCCACATCCCATTAATTAATTTAAAAATTGTTTAAAAAGATACATATACAGATTCGTAAGAATAACACAAGTTACAAAAAACCTTTGTATCTTATACTCTAAAGTTCATAGTAAATGTACAGTCCATGTAAACCAATAGGCGACCTGTGGTCAGACACATCACACTCCGAGATCAAGTGACAGATGCCACCCAAAGCAGATGCTATGGATCTTAACGCTCGAAGAACTCGCTTTGGAATCTTCTCCCAACAGCGCTTTCACGTAGTCATCTCTCACAACGATTCAACTCCAGGGTTTTAACCTCTCCTTCTGTTGTTCCTTTCCCCTAGATTGCCACATGCCTTCAAGTTTCACCTTCCATGCACTCTTTCTCTGATACTGAACCTGGCCAACAGGAGACCACTGCTTCACAGGCCTGTAGTAAGGAGTCGAACATACAAATATACAAATTAGGAGCAGGAGTAGGCCACTCGGCCCCTCGAGCCTGCTCCGCCATCCAATAAGATCATGGCTGATCTGAATGTAACCTCAACCCCACATTCCTGCCTAACCTTGATAACCTCTCACCTCCTTGTTAATGAAGAATCTATCTAGCTCTGCCTTAAAAATAATCAAAGATTCTGCTTCCACTGCCTTTTGAGGAAGAGAGTGCCAAAGACACACAACCCCCTAAAAGAAAAAGATTCTCTTGATCTCTGTCTTAAATGAGCAACCCCTTATTTTTAAACAGTGATCCCTAGTTCTAGATTCTCCCACAAGAGGAAACATCATCTCCACATCCACCCTGTCAAGACGCCTCAGGATCTTAAAGGTTTCAATTAAGTCACCTCTTACTCTTCTAAATTCCAGTGAATACAAGCCTAACCTGTCCAGCCTTTCCTCATAGGATAACCCGCCCATTCCTGGTATTAGTCGAGTAAAACTTCTCTGAACTGCTTCTAATGCATTTACATCTTTCTTTAAATAAGGAAACCAGTACTGTACCCAATACTCCAGATGTGGTCTCACCAACGCCCTGTACAACTAAAGCATAACCTCCCTACTTTTGTAATCAATTCCCCTCCTAATTACCTGCTGTACCTGCATACTAACCTTTTGTGATTCATGCACTCGGGCACCCAGATCCCTCTGAATCTCAGAGCTCTGCAATCTCTCACCATTTAGAAAATAATCTTCTTTTTAATCTTCCTGCCAAAATGAATGATTTCACATTTGCCCACATTATACTCCATTTGCCAGATCTTTGCCCACTCACTTGACCTATGTCACTTTATAGTCTCCTTACATCATTTTCACAATTTACTTCCCTACCTATCTTTGTATGGTCAGCAAATTTAGCAACAATTCCTTCATCCAAGTCATTTATGTAAATTGTTAAAATTTGAGGCCCCAGCACTGATCCCGGTGGCACAACACTCGTCACCAACCTTTTGCTGTCTTCTTGGATCCTCTGGTTTTTCGCAAGCTCACCTTGCCTTGATTTTGCTCCCCACAGCTTTCTTTCTTTAATGCAGAGCCTTTTCCTCTGCTCCTTAATTTAACTTCACTGAACAGGATCTTGTTCTAGATTCCAGTCCTTGTCCTTTGACTTAACTTAAAGGTCTTCTTGGGATCTTTCTCCTTTTCCTTTAGGACCTGCTCCCTGCAGTTTCCTCTCCCCGTAGACTGCTGACAACTGGGTATCTCCCTTGTCTGCACCTCGAAGGAAACAATACCCTCAGCAGGGTGTTTATAGGCCAAGCATTGCACATTTCATATATTGGCGACATCAATTCAACATGAGTGACTGTTAAGTGCCAAGTGACAGTGTTATAGCTAATGCTGTCACTAGGCCTCTGAGCAGCCCCCATCTCTTCATTCCAATGGCCTGTACAGGTGCCACTCTGCCGAGCTCCAGAGCTTGCTTCCTTCATCAATGTTAGGGTGGCCATGGCTGCAGCTTCACCGCCTGGTTCTCTGCCTCTCCTGGCAGCTTTGGGCTCTCTTCTCCTGCAATGATAAAAGGCCAAGGGTTGGGAATATAGGGAGTTAACTGATTGCTGAGTTTGGAAGGTAGACATTTGAGGAGGGTGATTTTAAGTAATGGGAGCAAGAGAACAGTAGCATCTGGGTGAGTGTTGTCTTTTGAGATGGAGATTTAAGGAGGAAATTTATCCTTTTGTGGGATGTGGGCATCGCTGGCAAGGCCAGCATTTGTTGCCCATCTCTAACTGCCGTTGAACTGAGTGGCGTGCTAGGCTATTGCAGAGGGAGGTTGGCTGTGGGTCTGGAGTCACATGTAGGCCAGACCAGGTAAGGATGGCAGATTTCCTTCCCTGAAGGACATCAGTGAACCCGATGGGATTTTACGACAATCGACAATGATTTCATGGTCACTAGTACCAAGACTAGCTTTTAATTCCAGATTTAATTAATTGAATTTAAATTCCACCGGCTGCCATATTTGTTTTTGAACCCATGCTCCCAGAGCATTACCCTGGACCTCTGGTTTAATATTTCAGTGATATTACTACCACACCACCGTTACCCCATGGAGGCTGGAGAGAAAGGAATCTGTGTGGCAGCAAGGGGTGTCGGGCAATGGAGCGCGGTGCAAAAGACTGCAAGGGAAGTAAGGGAGTGATGGCTGCCAGCCAAGAGTCATTGAACTTCTTCCAGCACTGGATCCACACTTTTGCCCCTCATCGACACCACAGCTTGAAGCCACATCTGTTTGGTGAGGCTCAACCATCCTCAGGGAAGTGGATTTATCTCCATGACCTCACTGCTTCACTCATCGCTTCTCGGTGTATGTCCGTGAACCATGGCAGACTTCCCACGTATGGTGTCTATTTTGCAGCTGTTTCCTCTCACACAATGAAGAAAGAATACCGCCCCTAGTCGTTGACACAGTCACATGCTAGTCCACCAATTACCAAATTTTTAAAATTCAATTTTAAATTTACCATGGCAACATTTGAGCTTACGACCTCTAGGTTTTAAGTTCAGTACCATAGCCACTATACTACCATACATGAGAGAGACATTTGTTAGTTTTTATATTGCAGCTTGTATTTTAGTCATTTGACAGAAGAAAGTTGAATTGGTAGCGATGACTCAAGACAAGACAATGCTTATTACAATTTGACAAGCCCAAAGAGCTAAGGGGACTTGCCCCTTGAATTGACAACAAATGTGGAAGAGACAAGTTTTACTTTTCAACTTATTGAGTGTTTTCTTAAAACTGCTATGAATAGTGAGGAAAATAGTTCAGCCATTTCTTCACATCGACAAACATAATCAGGCAGAGGTAAAGTGTCTCATTAATTTGAAGAGAAGTCGGTTCTTGTGAACTGGAGGGGCAAGGTCAGAGAAACACATGCCCGGATTTTCGCTCCCGAGTCAGGAATTTTCCCGGCTCGCCGCGCCCGCCTCTGGAGAAACTCACCCAGATGGTGGGATCTTCAATCTGGGGAGATTGGGATGGAGTTGGCCATCTCATGACGCAGGAGGCAGCCACAGGTACAGCTGAGTTCCCAGGTGGGCTGGTTAAAAGACCCGCCTCGGTTCTGTGCGACGTGGTCCCATTGTTTTGTTAAATATTAGGCCCTCTAGCTCTCCCCCCTCACAACCCCCAATTCCCATGCCCCATCCATGCTAATACATGCCAATCCATGACCCCCACTCATTCCCAATGACCCCTCATACCTTCCAAGCCAACTTAATGCCCCCCACCACATGGCCCCTTATAGCCCTCATGCCGACCCACCGATCATGCTTTGCTTTTACACACTCAATGCCAACTCAACCAGAATCCGCCACGGGGCAGACCTCAGGAGCCATGTTGAGATGAAATAAAATAAAGCTCTAATTATCTATTGTAGCCTTCACTATATTACAAACACTCCTATTCATGAAAGACCATTCAAAACATTTAAATCGCCTGAAGTACTTAATCTCTTCCAAAACAAACAGACGTATACTCATTACCCTATATCAAAGATAATCCTTTAATAAACTATTTGAGCCATCAATCCAACAGTGAACTTAGGGTCCCCTACTTAGGTAATGATGTGTTGTGGAAAGCTGCCAAGCATTGATAATGACATAATGATAGCCCTTGGGGTAATGGCAACAAGCAGCAATTATAATTGCTGGACCAGATTTTTTCAACTCTCACTGAGAGGCAGCCTATTTTTAAAAAGTTTAAAGGGTTGAGAATTTAACTAGCTTCACAGTTTGAGTTTTTTGTTACCTCTCACTGACACAGGCAGGCTTTTTTAATTTTAAAAGGGCTAAGATTTAACAGCTTAACAGTTCTACAGGCCTCATCCCTCTTCAAGAGCATTTACAACTACCCTAGAAATTTGTAACTCCCACATTGTAGGTAAGGCCCTTACTACAGCTAAAATGGGGTCTGTTTGAACTCAGCACTGAGTTCAAATGGCCTTGATGAGTTCAGGTTTCCCTCATGTGTGAGTCATGCCTCACCCCCTTTCCCCTACCAGCGAAAACGGGAACTGTCAGAAATCGGAAACGGGGGTGGGACCTGGGTCCAGAAGGACCTGAATATCATCTTTCATCGGCTCTTGTTGGTTTGTTTTGTGTTCTGACATGTCAGGTATGAAAGAACTCATGTATCCGATCAACCCAAGGAAAGCTGTCAACTCTTTCTCGTCTCTTGGAGCTTCCATCTCAGTGATAGCTGGGCCTTTTTCAGGGACTCAGCTTGACTCCCAACAGGTGTGTACATCATTCTGAAAAACAGGGACCATGTCACCTTCACAACGCATTTGGCTGTGTTTTGCTTGTTCCCAGCTTTCCTGGATTTTTCCATGGCTTCATGTGGCTGGTGGTCATGATCTTTTTCATCCAAACCATAGATATCATCAGCTATGCTGGCAGCTCCTTTACATTCTTGGTGTGACTCGCCTATTTTCTGCTGGAACACATCCTGGCTCACTTTAAGGCCAAAAATTAGACACAAGAATTTGTACCGACCATCAGAGACGTGGAACATACAGTTCCCATATTTTTTTTCCTAGCAATATTATTGTCATCTTATTCCCCGTAATGCTGTTAGTATGATGTTGCTCAGTTTCAGAGCACTTGTCCTTGGGTAACCATTTTCTGACAAATTTTCAGGAAAGATCTTCTGGTATGGTTTGTACGGGATGATATTACTCTGTGCTCCGGTGTCAAGCTTCAGCTTCAGATTTATGGTTGTGGGCTAATTTCTCACGCTCTTCCTGATCTGAGTAGTTGTGTGAATTTCTTTTCTGTGGGAACTGTCACATCCAGCCACTTCATGCAATTGTATGGTTCCCTATGCGTATTGTGTCCTCAAACTCACCACCATCTTCCAGGGTACGGATGTTTTGGTTCTTTATGCTTCTCGTCCGCTCTATATAATCTATATTATCTACCTGATAACTCGTTGTTCATCTCCTTTCTGCACATCTTTCCCCAGTGATATGGCTTTCTGCCAGCTCTGCAGTTTGATCCATATGCGGGATATTTCCTTCTGTCTGTCAACTTGTGGGCATGCACAGCTATTGCGCATCTTTCTCTCTGTCTGGTTTGCATTCTTTCTTTGATGTTTCACTGCATCAGCCCTGTTGCCTTTCTTTTAATTTAACTGAAAGCTAGCCATTTGGTTAGTCAGCATCTTCATCTGACTGTTTCTTCATATATTCTGACAGTATCTAAAGCCTGTGACATTGTGAGCCTGTCCTTTGCAACCATTTGCACCTAAAATGAGCAGGTCTAGCTGTCTTTCACCCTGTGTCTTTAAGTTTATATTTTCTGTTTGCATTTTTCAATCTGGTTATGAAATTGTCAAAAGGCTCCCCTGATTCCTACTTCAGGCCTTGAAATTCATATTGGTAGATCCAATAATTTGACTTTGGCTGAAGACATGTGCTGAATTTTTTTTTTTAATTATCTGGCTTTTTGCTGTCATCTTCACTCTGCTTCCGGTTATTAAATAATTTTAACCTTCTTCTCTTCTGCTCGCAAAAAGACATAGCCGACCCTTTCCTCTTCACTAGTGCCTTTAGAAAGCTGTTGAATGTCAGCCTGCACTTTTTAAAAACTTCTCAAATGCCCCATTGACATCATCAGCCTCCCAATTTATCATGGGCTGGAGCTGTGTATTTATTGCTGTGGTAGCCATTTAGTTTTTTGCACAATTTACTCAGTTTTTCTCTCCCTCTGTCATTAATTTGAGTTGATTTTTCAGTCTAACTCAGCATTAAAATTGTTTAAAATGTTTGGGTATTTTACTCACAGACATCCGCCGCCACCATGTTATTGTCTTCCGTTTCCCATAAGCTTGAAATAAACACACTTTAGACTGAAAAATGCTAGATGCTTGAGTTTTTTTCTTGCAGTTTGCCAAGTGGCTGCTGGACTGATAGACTGATATGTTTGGTTGCTTGGTACATGACACCCAGTAGTAAAATGTGGCACCCCAGAATATATATTCACATGATTATTGGGTCCTAGCTCTTTACAAATAATATAACAATATAACACAGACAAAATTGATTTGGAGAAAGGTAGTATTTGGAAAAATGGATGGTTTAAGATGTCCCACAAGATAACCTGATAAGAACCTTTGCATTATTATTTGTAGACCTGGCCTGAGAATCCAAAACTTTTCACAAACTCCCTGGAAATGCTCTTGTGTTTTTAATGATGAATGTCTATGGGATCAATCTGCCTTCAGTAATTCTGCAAAACCAGCTGCAGCAGGATGGCTAGATCAGTGGTAGTAACTGTCTCAAAAATCCTCTTACAAACTCACTAACTCTTCCAACTTACCTCCTGCTCGCTGCTCCCCGCCTCCAGATCACCGCTTCTTCCGGCTCACCATTTCCCTTCCTGACCCTCCCGCTTGCCACCTCTCCCTCTCACCACCTCCCTCCTCCTTGCTGCTTCCCTCTCCCAAATCCTTGCTGTGAGTGAGGGCTCAGGAGGGAGGTTGCGAGAATGAGGAAGCAGGCGAGGGAGCAACAGGGGATGAAAATGGGAAGGTTAGGGAGGGGCGCAGCGAGCAGGAGGGTCAGGGAGGGAAGCGGTGAGTGGGAAGGTGGGGGAGGGAAGCGGGAGGGTGGGGGAGGGAAGCGATGAGCGGGAGGGTCGGGGAGTGGGCTGCAGGGAAAGACAAGGTCTGACATAGCTTTGGGCTCTCGGAACCGATAGGAGTGAATTTTGGCTGTTAATGCCGGCTGATTAATCATGTCATGCTTAGCTCTCGTCTGTTAATTTCCTGTCATGGTGGAATCTACCAGTCTTTTGCTCACGGGCTAGAGTGACAGTAAACCTCACTTAACCATCAGAATGTGCATGGCTGTAATAATTAAGTGCGTGGCACTCGATGGAATGTTGCACGGCCGCGGAGGCACTCAGCATGAAGGGAGCACTGATTACAAACATGCGCAAATGATCGGGCATTTTCTCACACAGGAAGAACGTCATTGCCGAGAGAGTCATCCCAATCTAAGCTCAATCATTATTCACTGGTTGGATTCAGAGTGGCACTGGTGGAGCTGTATGAGTAAGTTGCTTGCCCAGTTTGTGTGCTGCATAAGAAATAAGAGCAATGGTAGGGCCACATGGCCACTCAAGTCTACTCCCATTTGCAATAAGATTGTGACTGACTTAAGCAATTGATAAAAGTCGAAATTAGCTGCGGCAGAAACATTTGAGGATCTAAGCACAGTAAACAACTAATGAAATATTAGGAGAAACAAGCTAAATAAACAACAGTTTCGTTATTATAAGGAAGTTGCAACATATAGAGTGGAATTGTCCTAGGTTTGCATTAAGTGTGGTAGCGGGCGGGTAAACGCAATGGCAGCTTTTCATGCCAAACCCACTGCATTAGTTATGCATTCCTGGGAAACACCCCCTTTCCATGGAGGGCGGTCTCTCATTCGCCCGCCACGCCAACACCTTGCCGTTTTAGCACGCCGGATGCCATATTTAAAGTCCAGCCATGCACACACCTCTCAGTGCTTCCAGCCCACGACTGCTGCAAAGAAAACAAGGTCCTGAGAGGCAAAAAGACTGCAGCCCCCAGGTTCGGTGACACGTCCCTCAGCGCCTTTTGGACGCAGTGGAGTCTCACCGCGATGTCCTCTAGCCCCCCTCTGGCCGCAGGATAGACAGCGGTGTGACAAATCCAGATTGGGAGGCGGTGGCAGCGATGGTCAGCTTCAAAAGAGGACAGCCACCCAGTGCTGCAAGAGGATGAATGATCTCCTCCGTTCCACCAAGGTAATTCACTCTTCCCATCACTCTCAATTCACACACTCACAAGCCCATCACACATCCACAGGGCCCTCACTCACTGCCAGTTCAAGGGACATCACCATTCACTCTCTCACACACACCTTCATTGACCTCATCCCGTCCATGGGACCACTCACCACCCACACAGGCCAGGCATACTTATCATCTGGCTTGGCAGGTGTCCTGCTTACACTCTTTCCGTCTCTATTCATGCAGGACAAGCTGGCACACAACGACAGGGAGAGGTTGCAGACCGTTGGAGGGGTGCCTGAAACCAAAGTCCTCACGGACTTTGGAAACAGAACCATCCAGCTGGTCGGCCACAATCTGGACTGTTCCCGTGCTGACGGTGAGGTCAGCGGTGCTCAACCAAGTGAGGATCCAGCAGTACAACGTCCATCAGACAACCATGCCGTGAATGATATGTCCTGTTTCACAGGCCACTGCCATTCACTAATGATCTCCCCTTGCTTCCGCAGGCACATCTGGGAAACAGCCAATGGAGCCCATGAGCCAGGGCTTCAATCAAGCCCCGAAGAAATCTCTGAAAATGAATCTGAAGGCACCCTCCCTGAAGTCCCATCACAGCGCTCACCCGCACCCTCCACCAGTGCAGAGACACACACCTCGGTGGGACCTAGCTTTAGAGTAGCCTCGGGATCACAATCTGGTGAGCACATCTCACTGTCTGATCCACAGCAGGCAGAGGCAGGAACTTCCCAGATGTTCAGCGCTTGGAGCACTGCTGGAGGCCAGAAATTTGCTGAGTCTGAGTCGGATGACAAGCCTCTGGACTCGGCCATGTCACAGTTTCTGGAGCTGCAAAGGCAAAATTGTTTTCAAGGGTCAGAGGATCGTGAGTCTTTGGAACCCTCTTCATCAAAAGGTGGTGGAAGCAGAATCTTTGAATATTTTTAAGGCAATGATAGATAGATGCTTGACAAGTAAGGAGGTAAAAGGTTATCCAGGGTAGGTGGGAATGTGGAGTTGAGGTTACAATCACATCAGCCATGATCTTATTGAATGGCGGAGCAGGCTCAAGGGGCAGAATACTCCTGCTCCTAATTTGTATGTTCCGATGTATGTATGTAAGCTGAGGAACATCAGGAAGGGATGTCTGCTGTACTCCTCAGATTGCAAGGCATGATGGAGGAGTCCGTCCACCCACAGGCTGAGGTGATAGTGCTGGCATGCCAATGCACCAAGGTCAAAGCTGGTAGGATGGCAGCTGCCATGGAGACCTTGGCCGAGGACGTCGCACCTGCACTGCTGCGCGGGATCAACTCTGTCACTGACGCCATAGTTGGCCTCCAACAGTGTGTATGCGAGAGGGGTGTGTGACAGCTCGATCTCACTCCAGCTACCCCTTCTCCTCAAGGAGTCAGCCAGGGGCCCTTGGACACCCATAAGGACGAGGATCAGCAGGTGTCTCCCCAGGGGCTATCCATCCAGGTGACCACGGGAGTGTCCGGCCCATCCAAATCCCCTCTTCCTGTGACCTCAGCAGTTCCACAGGCCAAGGAGGGTGCCACTGCCGCACAGCAACATCCCAAAAACAGGCTGGGGCCGTCCGGAGGACGCTTGCCAAGGTCATGACAGACAGGGCGTAGCAGTTAGCAGGCTGCCTCCACCTCCACTGTGGATGGCTAGGGAGCACCAAGATGTAGTGGCAGGTTTAGGAAGGTTGAGAAAATATAGTTGCACAGCCTGGGCATGGGCGTTAATCACTTGTACACATTGTTCACTTTGTTAATAAACTCCCAAGAATGTCTCTCTGCCTATGGCTCCTTGTTCTGATGATCTGTGTTCGTGCCAGTCAGATGTGAATCTTTTCTGCACAAGATAAAAGCAGGTGTCTCAGTCCAGGGCCTCTTCCCTGTGCTTTGTGCAGCCTTCGGACCAAAGTGCCTCACAGTCCCTGGACATATTATTGATGCCGGCACCTCATCGGTGCTTGCCATTGCTGCCAGAATGTTGCGGGCAGGCATCACAGAGTTCCATCATTCTCTCTGTGTGCCCTTAGCAACTTTAAGGTGGGGCTGGCCCCCACCTCTTCAGCATCTGTAACCAGTGACACTGTATTCCTGAAGGGGTCAGTGGCTGAAGGCGGACAGAGGATCAGATGCTTTTAATGTTTCATGGCTGCGTCTCTATGATATGACCACAAGCGAGCTGCCCTCAGCCAGGCAGACCATAAGACCATAAAATGTAGGAGCAGAAGTAGGCCATTTGGACCATCGAGTCTGCTGCGCCTTTCAATGAGATCATAGCCAATCTGATAATCCTTGTCCTGCCTTGTCCCCGTAACCCTTGTCCCCTTCCACTTTCCTGCCTTGTCCCCATAACCCTTGATTCCCTTATTGAGTCTGACATTCTCAGAGGCTATGTGAAGATCTATGGAGTAACCTCATTGCATGTCATCATCATCCTCCTGCAGTCGAGTGACTATTAGGGCCTCCACTGCATCTCCATGACAGGAGCATTGTCACAGAGGGTATGTGTGTTGCCATAAGCCAGACTGGAGTCAAACATTCATTATTGCAATATGAGGATCTATGACGTCCCTTCACTGCATGTTGTCATCATCCTCCACAAATCTAGCAGCTATGAGGGCTTCCCTCATCTGGCCAGTGCAAGGGCCTCATCCCTATCATCATTGCCTTCGAGGACCTCCTCACCCTCATGCTCATCAGTGTTGTCATAGGAGGGGACCTCCAGCTCCTCCATCTCCTCCTCAGGCATCTCCTTTCCCTGTTGCAATGCCAGGTCGTAAAGGGCACAGCAGATGACAACGAAGTGTGACACCCTCTGTGGACTATGTTGCAGGGCTCCACCAGACTGGTCCAGGCACTGGAACCTCATTTTCAGCATCCCGATGGTCTGCTCCACCAAGTTGCGAGTTGCAGCATCAGCCTTGTCATACCATCGCTCTGCTGCAGTCTGAGGCCGCTTGCAGGAGTGTCATCAGCCACGGTCTCTGCGGGTAGCCCTTGCCCCCGAGGAGCCATCCCTGCAGCCTCTGTGGATCCTGGAAGACTTCAGGGATCTGCGACGACTGAGAATGTAGGCATCGTGCACATGCCCTTAAAACCGTGTGCAGACCTGCAGGATGCGTTTGTGGTGGTCACACACCAGCTGCACATTCAGCGAATGGAATCCCTTACATAGTTGATCACGTATTGCGACTGAGATCTGAGTGCCACCTGAGTGCAGTCGATGGCACCCTGCACCTGTGGGAAACCCGAGATCTGGGCAAATCCAATCGCTTTTGCATCCTGGCTGTCCTGGTCCCAAGCGAAATGTACAAAGTTGTGTGCCCTCACGAAGGTGGTATCTGTGACCTCATGGAGGCATTTGTGGGTGGAGGCTTGTGATATCCCACAGAAGTCACCTGTGGAGCCCTGAAAGGAGCCACTGGCGTAGAAATTGAGCGCCACAGCCACTTTCACAGCCATTGACAGTGGCACCAAATCCTGCAGTAGCTGGCAGATGTGACCGATCAGTTCCCTCAACATGCACAGTCTTCAGCGACACTGGTTCTTGGTCATCTGCAGGAATGAAAGGCGGCGTCTATAGACCCTGAGTCTAGCTAGGTGCCAACCAGCGACAGCTCACTGTGGCTCTTCGGTGGCATGTGCAGGAGCCCCAGCCGTACCTTCTTCCAGAGGGTGCTGCTCCTCCCTCTGCGTAGCCAGGCACTCTCTTCTCCATCATCTTCACTCTCTTTCAGCCACGAGGCATACAGTGAGGTTACCAGACTCCATGATCCTGATGTACTCCTCCTGCAGGATGAAAGAGAGAGACGCATGGGTGTAAGAAGAACTTCTCTTGGTTAAGCCTGAAGGCCCTTAATGCCTCCCAGAGAGTGCTGGCCGTCACTTGGATGGCCAGAGATTAGTGTGCTGCATGGCTGCCTGAAACCCCACTTTCCTCTGCCCGACTCCACCTGACCAATTGGCGGCAGCTTTGCCCGCTGGACTGCATACTGCACTCTCAGCTCAGGTGCAGGCATTCTCCTAACCCGTGCTGCAAGGTTGCACTGTTAGCTTCCAAACCAGGATGCTGACATTGCAAGGGGCTGTGAGCGCCTCCACCAGTGACTGCGCCATGGCCAGCTTTAATAAGGAGATTGCACTACATGCCCAGTCGCCCAACTGTTCTGCAGTCCACTAAAACGCTCATTAGTTTGCAGTCTGTGCCTGAGGGGTGAAAAGCTCTGGAACACCGGGTGGCATTTTGATGCCTCTGCATTGCTTGAGTGGGCAGAGAAGTTACAGGCCCGACTCCAGTCATATCAATGTGGCTGCGCCTGAACTGTCTCAGCTGCAGAGGAATGGTCACTTTATACAAGGTGTCCCTAATGCGTGGCTGCCTCTCCCGCCCACCCCACACCGCACACCCCACACCCCACACCCCACACATGCCTGTGCACTACCTTCAACCGCAGGGCAGCCCTTCCGCCCCCGCCCCCACAAGTCACCTCAACCGCAGGGCAGCCCTTGCCCCCGCCCCCACAAGTCACCTCAACCGCAGGGCAGCCCTTCCCCCCCCAAGTAGCATCAACCGCAGGGCAGCCCTTGCCCCCCCTTCCCCCCCCCAAGTGGCATCAACCGCAGGGCAGCCCTTGCATCCCCTCCAACACACCTCAAATTTGAAGTCTAACAGGTGACCAGGGTGAGCGCTCTGCAATGTTACTGTGCACTCATCTCCGAGTTCCCCTCAAAGTGCAGCCCACCAAGTGCACACCTTTTATATGTTATTGTGAAACACGTCGACGTGCAAGTACACCGATGTGGCACGGACAACCCAGCGGTAGGGGTGGGGGGGTGGGGTGTGCGGGGGGCGGGGGGAATGTTTCCAGCGGGCTGGGCTTGTAACGATATGCAGATGTATTGCAATGAGGTTTCCGATGTCCGATGGTGGGAACGCGACCCGCCATCGGCAGGCTGAGCACATGATCGCAAACTGGTTTCATGATGCCGTGAAACTGATTTTTGGCTTTCTTGCCAGACTGTCCACTTACACCTGTCACCAGCGGGCATGGAAATTCCCTGCCATTATTTTCAAATCATAGCCTTTAGATTAGGTGTTCCCATTTTAACCATTTCAGTTGCAATCTTGTACTGCTCTATGGGTCACCTTTTATTTGCTTCCTCCCAAGGCTGAAAATTCCAATGGGGTGATTTTGGCCAAATACTTTATACGTAAAGAGGTCACCAAGGTTTAGATCATAATCTGCAAAACTGGTTTGGCAAGTGTTTAGTGCAAGACACCATCTTAGTAAAAGTGTTGAAGCCAGCACTAGGAAGTTTCCCAGAGGACTTTTTAAGGGCTGATTGACAATTCAATTGCCTGCTGGTACTGATTAGAGAGGCTGCACACTATTTTGGTGGATAACACTTTAACAACTTCTCTTAACAGCAGCCAGCTGATCAGAACTAAGGAAGTCATTGCAGGAAATTTTGAGAGCTACTTAAAGGCATGTCACCTTTTATTGCTGCTATGGATTTGGGGAGGACTTTTAAAACACATTGGGAGACTTTATCAAGACTTCACCAACACATCATTTATTCTGGAAGTTCCCTGAGAGCTTCATCTAATAAGAGTGTCACGTCACTGCTCTACCTTACTGGGTCATCAGGAGAAAGGGAGTTCTTGGTCACTGGCATCTTGCCCCACCCTGCCCTTGGGCTGCAGGAGGAATGGGATGAGGGGATGATGCCAGGAAAAACAGCATCGGCTACTGCAGGAGAGAGGGACACGAGGACAAGGTGGACTGTTTGCCTCCCTGTGGAGTGACACCATGCTGCCCTGCACCTCCTTCACCAGGCCCTCCAGTGCCATATCCTGCAAACCCATACACCCTCTCACTTGGTTCCTGAGCCATCCTGCAATGTGCCGGTGTGTGTCAAGCAGCCCACTCAACACCAGCATTGGAAGTGTATGCGAGGAACCCACTTATGCTGTTCCACGAAAACGGTTGCAATCAGCACTTGCATCCTAAACTTGCATGTGTTTAATTTGGCTCCCCGAGGCAAGATCAAATTATGATAATCACCAGTTGGACCAAACTGTGTGTTAAAACCAGACTTTCAAACAGGTGTGTCTTGTCAGCGCAACACCCATTTACGGCCTGTTTTCACCCTTTCACTAAAAAGTAACCCTCCAAATTTCCCTAACCTTCTTCATTAGTTCTCTCATTTTAGTGATCAATCTTCTGGCTATTCTTTTGAACCCATTATTCACCTCTCAGAACTGAATGCAGTACTCTAGGTATGGTTAGATTTGAACACCATTAACATGACCTCCTGCAAATTATATTTGCCGATTTCTTGTTCAATATTCTACTTGCTTATGATTCCTGCTCAATGCTTGTATCACATGTATCTATTTCAAAGTCATTCCTGTAGTTCCTCAGTCACAGATTTATTCTTCCTGCATGCAGTACTTTATACTTGATGGTATTAATTGCAACTTTCACTATTCTGTCCACTTCATCTAACTTGCTTGTAGTTCCAGGGATTTTCCTGACCCATCTAATTTAGTATCCTCTGCTACTTTTATCAGTTCACAGTGGGATCCTGAACCCAAATGGAAATCTGAACACTATCCAGCACAACACCTACCCCCACCCCCACCGCCACCAATACATTCTCAACAACAGTCTGTCAAGCACCAACAAGGAATGTGAGATTTTAAAGTGCCAGTTTGATAAAGTTCTTTTTTCCTCTGACAACTTTTCTTCCCATGTCCATCTCCTGGAGATGTTGACTTCTTATTGATGTACAGTTCTTAATGACACCATCTTATTCACCAATGAGTGGAAGCAGGCTATTTTATAGAACCATAGATTGATTACAGCATAGAAGGAGGGCATTTTTCCCATCATGAACATGCTAGTTCCCTGCAAGATCAGCACACCTAGTATGGTCCCGTGCCTATTCCCTGTAGCCCTGCCCATTCGACCAACCTGTTGGTGACTGCTTGAAGTTTATCACTACTCTCCTCACAGTTCACAATGTTTCCAAGTTTTGTGTCATCTGAAAACTTTGAAATTGGGCCGTGTATGGCTAAGTCTAGGTCATTAATATATATCAAGAAAAGCAGCGGCCTTGACATTGACACCTGGTGGACCGCATCATATCCCTTCCTCCAGTCTGAAAAACAACCACCCACCACTGCTCACTTTCCTGTCACTCAACCCTCTCTGTTAACTCATCAAAAAATGTTGGTTAAACATGATTTTTCCTCAACAAATCCATGCAATCCTTAATTAACCCTCATTTGTCCATTGTCAATTTTGTCCCAAATTATTGTTTGTAAAAGCTTCCCTACTGAGATTAAACTGACTGGCCTGTCGTTGCCGGGCTTATCCCTGCACCCTTTTTGAACAACATTTGCAATTCTCCAGCCCTCTTTATGACCGACGTCATTACAGCTGAACCTGTGTTGACATGACATGACCTGACAGACTCATATCCACATCCATCTTCCTTTCGTCTCGATCTAAAGATGACCAGTGTCCATGAAACTACCCCAGCAAGGATTGAGATAACCAGGGGAGTAAAAAATCTTATTGGAGCACAAAACTAGAGGTTGTAAATAAAAGCAAGGAGTTCCAAAGATGAATCATATTGGACTCGAAACGTTAACTCTGTTTCTCTCTCCGCAGATGCTGCCAGACCTGCTGAGTTTTTCCAGAATTTTCTGTTTTTATTTTGTACTAGAGGTTGTAAATCTAAGATTTGATAAATAAATAGACAAGGAATTCAGGAGAAATTTCTTCACTCAAAAACTGGTAAGAATGTGGAACTTACTACCGGAAGGAATAGTTGAGGCAGAGATGCATTTCAGGAGAAGCCAGATAAGCATGCAAGATAGAAAGGAATGGAAAGCTATGTTAATTGAGTTAGATGAAGAGGATTTGGAGGAGGTTCATATGGAGCATAAACGCGGGCACAGACCAGTTTATTTTTCATTTATTCGTTCGTGTGATGTGGCCATTGCTGACTAGGCCAGCATTTATTGCCCATCCCTAACTGCCCTTGAGAAGGTGATGATGAGCAGCCTCCCTGAATCGCTGCAGTCCATGTGGTGTAGGTATGCCCACAGTGCTGTTAGAAAGGGAGTTCCAAGATTTTGACCCTGCAATAGTGAAGGAACGGCAATATATTTCCAAGTCAGGATGGTGAGTGACTTGGAGGGGAATTTCCGGGTGGTGGTGTTCCCATGCAAGTGTTGCCCTTGTCCTTCTAAGTGGTAGAAGTTGCAGGTTTGGAAAGTGCTGTCGACAGACTTGGTGAGTTGCTGCAGTACATCTTGTAGATGACTCATCTTGTAGACACTGCTGCCACTGTGCGTTGGTGGTGGAACGAATGAATGTTTAAGGTAGTGGATGAGCTACTGATCAAGCAGACTGCTTTGTCCTGGATGTTAAGACCATAAGACATAGGAACAGAAATTAGGCCATTCGGCCCATCGAGTCTGCTCCGCCATTCAATCATGGCTGATAAGTTTCTCAACCCCATTCTCCGGCCTTCTCCCCGTAACCTTTGATCCCCTTACCAATCAAGAACCTATCTATCTCGGTCTTAAATATACTCAATGACCTGGCCTCCACAGCCTACTGTGGCAATGAATTCCATAGATTCACCACTCTCTGGCTAAAGAAGTTTCTCCTCATTTCTGTTCTAAAAAGTCTTCCCTTTACTCTGAGGCTGTGCCCTCGGGTCCTAGTCTCTCCTACTAATGGAAACATCTTCCCCACGTCCACTCTATCCAGGCCTTTCAGTATTCTGTAAGTTTCAATCAGATCCCCCCTCATCCTTCTAAACTCCATCAAGTATAGACCCGGAGTCCTCAAATGTTCCTCATATGTTAAGCCTTTCATTCCTGGGATCGTTCTCGTGAACCTCCTCTGGACCCTCTCCAGGGCCAGAACATCCTTCCTGAGATACGGGGCCCAAAATTGCTCACAATATTCTAAATGTGGTCTGACCAGAGCCTTATAAAGCCTCAGCAGCACATCCCTGCTTTTATATTCTAGTCCTTTCAAAATATGTGCCAACATTGCATTTGCCTTCCTAACTGCCGACTCAACCTGCAAGTTAACCTTAAGAGAATCCTGGACTAGGACTCCCAAGTCCCTTTGCACTCCAGATTTCTGAATTCTCTCCCCATTTAAAAAGTAGTCCATGCCTCTATTTTTCCTACCAAAGTGCATGACCTCACACTTCCCCACGTTGTATTCCATCTGCCACTTCTTTGCCTATTCTGCTAACCTGTCTAAATCCATCTGCAGCCTCCACGCCTCCTCAATACTACCTGTCCCTCCACCTATCTTTGTATCATCTGCAAACTTAGCCAGGATGCCCTTAGTTCCTTCATCTAGATCATTAATGTATAAAGTGAAAAGTTGTGGTCCCAACACTGACCCCTGTGGAACTCTACTAGTCACTGGCCGCTATCCTGAGAAGGACCCCCTTATCCCCACTCTCTGCCTCTTGCCAGACAGCCAATCTTCTATCCATGCTAGTACCTTGCCTCTAACACCATGGGCTCTTATCTTACTGAGCAGCCTCCTGTGCGGCACCTTGTCAAAGGCCTTCTGGAAGTCCAAGTAGATAACATTCATTGGCTCTCCTTTGTCTAACCTACTCGTTACCTCCTCAAAGAATTCTAACAGGTTTATCAGGCATGACCTCCCCTTGATGAAACCATGCTGACTTTGCCTTATTTTACCATGCACTTCCAAGTATTCTGAAATCTCATCCTTAATAATGGACTCTAAAATCTTACCAATGACCGAGGCCAGGCTAATCGGCCTGTAATTTCCCGTCTTTTGCCTCACTCCCTTCTTAAACAGGGGGGTTACATTAGTGATTTTCCAGTCCTCTGGGACCCTCCCTGACTCCAGTGATTTCTGAAAGATCATCACTAATGCCTCCACTATCTCTTCAGCTATCTCCTTCAGAACTCTGGGGTGTAATCCATCTGGTCCAGGTGATTTATCCACCTTTAGACCTTTCAGTTTTCCTAGCACCTTCTACTTGGTAATGGCCACCATACTCACCTCTGCACCCCGATTCTCTTGAACTTTGGGGATGTTACTCGTGTCTTCCACCGTGAAGACCAACGCAAAGTACCTATTCAGTTCCTCCGCCATTTCTTTGTTCCCCCATACTACTTCTCCAGCGCATTTTCCAGCGGCCCAATGTCCACTCTTGCCTCTCTCTTACCCTTTATATATCTAAAAAACTCTTGCAATCTTCTTTTATATTACTGGCTAGTTTACCCTCATATTTAATCTTCTCCCTCCTTATTTCTTTTTTAGTTGTCCTCTGTTGGTCTTTGTAGGCTTCCCAATCCCCTGGTTTCCCACTGCTCTTCGCTGCATTGTATGCTTTCTCTTTAGCTTTTATGCTGTCCCTGACTTCCCTTGTCAGCCATGGTTGCCTCGTCCTCCCTTCAGTATGCTTCTTCTTCCTAGGGATGAATTTTTGCTGTGTCTCCCAAATTACTCCCAGAAACTCCTGCCATTGCTGTTCCACTGTCTTTCCTGCTAGGCTCATCTCCCAGTCAATTCTGGCCAGCTCCTCCCTCATGCCTCTGTAGTTGCCTTTATTCAACTGTAATACCGTTAACTCTGATTCCAGCTTTTTCCTCTCAAATTGCAGGGTAAATTCTATCATATTATGGTCATTTCCTCCTAAGGGTTCCTTCACCTTAAGCTCCCTTATCAAATCTGCCTCATTACACATCACTAAATCTAGAATTGCCCATTCCCTAGTGAGCTCCACCACAAGCTGCTCCAAAAAGCCATCACGTAGACATTCCACAAATTCCTTTTCTTGGGATCCACTACCAACCTGATTTTCCCAGTCTATCTACATATTGAAATCCCCATGATCACTGTAACCTTGACTTTCTTACATGCTTTTTCTATCTCCTGGTGTATCTTGTGCCCCACATCCTGACTACTGTCCGGAGGCCTGTACATAACTCCCATTATGGTTTTTTTACCTTTGCGGTTCCTCAACTCTACCCACACAGATTCTACATCATCTGACCCTATGTCATTTCTTGCTATCAATTTAATTTCATTTCTTACTAACAAAGCAACCCCATACCCTCTGCCAACCTGCCTATCTTTTCGATAGGATGTATATCCTTGGATATTTAGCTCCCAGTCCTGATCCCCTTGCAGCCATGTCTCCGTGATGCCCATCACATCACACCTGCCAATTTCAATCTGCACCACAAGCTCATTTACCTTATTTCGGATACTGCGTGCATTCAGATACAACACCTTCAGTCCTGTATTTCCCGTCCCCTTTCTCATTGTCGTCCCTTTATCTGATGTGCTTGAAGTTAGATTCCTAGCCCTTTCCAAACACTCTGTCCTATTTTGTGTTCTGGGGACTTTAATAGCCTCTCCTGGGCTCTCCTTTCTTTTCAGTTTTTTCATAATTTTCCATGAAGTTGAATCCACCCCCCACCCACATGCTAACCTGCTGCTTTGTTTCCCATTAGTCATACTTCTTGGAGTTTTACCCTTCCCTCCCCCCCTACTTTCTAGTTTAAAGTCCTGTTGACCACCCTATTTACTCTTTTCGCTAGAACATTGGTCCCAACGGGTTCAGTTGGAGACCGTCCCAACGGTACAAATCCCTCCTGTTCCAATACTGATGCCAGTACCCCACGAAATGGAACCTCTCTTTCCTGCACCACTCCTTTAACCACGTGTTTACTTCCCTTTTTATCGTGTCCCTATGCCAATTTGCCTGTGGTTCGGGTAGTAATCCGGTGATTATAACCCTTGAGGACCTGTTCTTTAATTTAGTTCCTAGTTCCTGATAATCCCCAAACAGGTCCTCTTTCCTAGTCTTACCTATGTTATTTGTCCCGACGTGGACCACAACAACTGGATCCTCCTCCTCCCTCTCCAATATCCTTTCAAGCCGGTCAGAGATGTCCCTCACCCTTGCACCGGTCAGGCAACATACCACGTGGGACTCTCAATCCTGCTTACAAAGGACGCTATCAATTCCCCTAATTATAGAATCCCCTACAACTACCACGTCTTTTTGCTCCCCCCTCTTGAATGGCCTCCTGTGCCACGGTGCTGTGGTCAGCTGGCTCATCCCCCCTACAGCCCTGTTCCTCATCCACACAAGGAGCAAGTGCCTCGTACCTGTTGGACAAGGTCAAGAGCTGAGGCTCCTCTGTTCCTGAACACAGGATCCCTCTACCTGCCTTACTTGCAGTCACACCCTGCTGACACTGACCACTGACCAAACTTGAGATACTTAATCTACTGGGTGTGACTGCCTCCTGAAACAAAGCATCCAGGTAACTCTCCCCCTCCCGGATGTGCCGCAGCGTCCGGAGCTCGGACTCCAGCTCATCAATTCTGAGCCGGAGTTCCTCCAGCAACCAACACTTGCTGCAGATGTGGTCACTGTGGCTCGCAATGGGATCTGCCAGCTCCCATATCTTACAGCTACAGCACATCACCTGCCCAGCCATCTCGACTTAGATAATTAATTTATTAATTAGCTTTGCAGTGTTTTTTTTTCAAATTTGGTGCAGATTTCCTACCAACCAATCAGGTCACAGCTTTCCTGTGATGTCACTTTTTCAGTTTTGGCTTCAGTTACTCTGTGCCCCGAGGTCACCGTTCCGGTGCTCTTCCCTCCAAGTCTTCTCCCTGGAGATAAGGCCACGAATCCCCGAGGTAAGCTCGATTTACACTCACCGCTCAGGTGCTCCTCCCTCCGAGTCTGCTCCCAGGATTTACTCACCAATCAGCTGCTTTTTCTTTAAAATCCACTTTCAGAAGAGTGTCCCTCGCAGGTCTGGTGCACTCCTGAAGGCACTACCTCTTCCTCTCTCTCTTTTTTTAGGTTTGAGGAGGAGGGAGCGATGGAAACACTACAGTAATGTAACGTTTGGGGCTATTCCGTTCTTTGACAATGGGTCCTCCTCAATTCCCTCCTGACTCGCAGTGTCTGCGGTGACTTCTCCCAGAATGCTTCAGTCTCTTCTCACCAGCGTCCTCTGTTGGATCATTTGTTGAGCTTCTTGGGTGTTGCTGGAGCTGCGCTCATCCAGGCAAGCGGAGAGCATTCAATCATAGCCCTGACTTTTGGCTTGTAGATGATGAACAGGTTTTGAGGAGCCAGGAGGCGAGTTACTGAATGAGCTACTCAGTGAGTTGAGCTGAATGGGCTATTTCTGTGCTGTAGTCACTGTGTAATTGCAAGTGATATTGATATGAAGCAAAACGAATCTACAATGTAGAACCTAATGTTCAAGAAGTAACTTTCTAGAGTCGTTTGGCACTGTGAACCCAAGATTCAAATTGATACCCAAATTAATCTGAATCAGCAAATTTCAAATATTCAACTGAATAGTGGATAGATACGATTGTGGTGTAATGTTCAAATTGTGATGCCCTGTGAAAAATTGTGCTTTTAAAGTTTATCATCAAAGAATATTACTTACCAGAATCTGTTTTTCAAGTATTGGATCTAGTTAGGATATTCTTGCACTGTTTCTATACAATGCAGAGAATAAATCTGAATTGGGACTCAAGCTGACCTCTACAAGACATTACTGGGAGTTTGGCTCTGTGGCTACAGGAGATACCATTACTAATGGAAGTTGGTTAACAAGATCTACAGTTCAGGATTTTTATCTTTGTGACAAAAAATGTTAAATTTCCTTATCAGATAACATTTAAAATTACAATTCCATCTCATCTTATTATGCGAATCTCATGGTCACGATCATGTTATAGAGTTCAAGAAGCAACAGCCATGTCAAATACTTTACAGTCCTATAGTCCTCAAGGTGAACATGTGTCCTTTGAAAACCTATCTGTGTGATCATTATTTAAAAAATAAGGAGTTGCCCATTTAAAATGGAGATGATGTGAAATTTTTTCTATCAGAGGACCGTGAGTCTTTGGAACTCACTTCCTGAAAAGGTGGTGGAAGCAGAGTCTTTGAATATTTTTAAGGCAGAGGTGGATAGATTCCTGGTGAACAAGGAGGGGTGATAGGTTATCAGGGGTAGGTGGGATGCATATTTGAGGTTACTATCAGATTAGCCATGATCCTATTGAATGGCGGAGCAGGCTCGAGGGGCCAAATGGCCAACTCCTTCCCCTTATTCGTATGTTCCTATGTATGTTCTTATGGGGTGAGGTGAAGGAAGGTGACCAGTTCTAGAAAACTACCCCAACTAGGGGAAGAGGGGTTAGCTTACTGCCCCTTTCAGCTCTTACATGGAATCTGTTCTCATGTTCCCCTTTCATGTCTTTCAATTTTGGAGTTTTTGTTCAGATTAGAAAACTGCTCTTTCACCTTTGGGGTCAGGGCTCAGGTTAGCATGTGGCCCTCAATCCTCAGGAACTTCTTTTATGAAATTGAGTTGGACTGTCCCAAATAAATTACTAGCTTCCATTAGCCAGTAGAACAAAACTGCTGTTGATTGGCAATCTCATCCAATCTCATCCACAAGTTTGACTAGCTTGGAAAGTGGATTGCATGTTTTGTTTTTTATTGCATGTTTTGTTTTTTATGACATGTTTTGTGTTTTATTTCCTCGCCAGTTGTTTTGTCTTCCCTCCCTTGCCGTCTTCCCCTCCCATTCACCATTGTTCTCTTTCCCCTTTCTTCTTTAACCTTCAGCTTTTCCTTTTGTAATTAGTGCTCTTGCAACATTCCCAAGCTGGAGAGCTTTGGATTCAGTTCCAAAGGCATATGAGTCACAGGTGAAGAAGAGATGGTCACTATGCCACATTATGAGTTGAGTTTTATAGCAGAATTCTAGTACTCTAAAAATATAAATTAGTTTTTTTTTTTAAACACAAAATTGGTTTATTTGATTTTTGTCCAGAATATTAACGTCTATAACTGGGCAGGATTTTATTAACATCAGCAGGAACAGACACCCATTTTTACATTGGAGAATTGCTGTCTAAACATAACAGTAACCTCTCATTCTGATGCAGTTGTATCCTTTACAGATGCCTTGAATTTGGTATTATGTGTATTGAATTATTTCAGAAGCATAAAGATGGAAGTGGCTTGAAGCTAACAGATCTGCTAAAGAGGAAGGATACTGGAGTACGAACAACTATACTGCCTCAATGCTCAACTGCATAATGAATCAGCTGCTGTAGTTAAGAAAAATCATTATTAGCTGCACTCTGAAGATGACTTGGTGAGCACCTGCATTTATTCAATAATGACTGACTCCTTCATGTTTCAGAATACTGATGCAAAGCTGTCAACCAATACCGAGCTGAGCAAAACAATTGCCTGAAGCATTAGAGAATAGCTAAAGCTTGAGAAGTAATGTATCACGAATTTATTTTGGCAGTTGAAAGTTCACTTGGCGGTGTTGATTTTTGCATCTCCTGTATTTTGAAACTGTGAAGGTTTTAGCCACACATTTTTAATGAAATGTCACAACTGGTGTACAGTTGGGTTGCTTTGGCAGACATAATGAACTTTTAAACAGTGTTGCCCTTTTGTTAATGTATCTGCAATACGTGTTCTGTAAATGAATTTGAACTTTTAGCAATTGCCCATTGCTTTCTCTTATTTCAAATTTTTTAGTACAGTCTTACAGGTGCGATGTGATGCTCAAGGGTAAAGGCTGTCATAAAGCATCTACGGTTTGAACAATATCTACTCACAAGTTAAAGTCACTCAGAAGTGAGGATAATTATTTATGAAGTGATAGGGAAATTTTAAGTTCCAGATTACTACAAAGAGACACTCTTTTCAGCTAAAGCAGAGAGTGATAAGTACCGAGCAATAAAGCTGGATTCAAACCAGCTGAAGTCTAAATTGGTGTGATTAGAAAAGAAAGATAAGTATGATTCTTTCTATAGCAGTGATCTCAGTTACGGGGATTTATAGAGCTAAAACTAGGGTCCTGATGGTATCCAGGAACTCCTGTTGGAAGTGCAGATAATGAATATGTAGAAGTCACATGAAGGCTGGTTCATATTAAGTTGTATTGCTGATGTGATTGAATAAGCTTCAGACACTCATTGCTGCAGTTTCCTTATAAATAATGATCAGCTAGGGCAGGGTACCAGAGGTGCCCAACACCCATCAAATCATACCACAGCAAAGAGATAAGACTATCAGATGAGAGAAGAAAGGAAGAATTTAGTGTACCCACATGTTTGGATTGGAAACAAATATTTAGTTCTTGATTAGTCAGTTTGTTTAACTCTATATGTGTTCTAGTAAAAAGCATTTAATAGACAGTCCTTTAAAGGTGTTCAAAAAAGCTGATGATCACTTGTAAGGTTTTCAATAATTTGCTTTTTTAGAGCTGTCTGAATCTTCAAAGACTGTGCACCTAGAGGCGATAGAATCCAGCTGCAGTCTCTAAGTCATCCAATAGGCTTATCATCTACCCAATTTAAAATATGAAGGAGAGTTCGTCAAAAAATAAACACTCTGTAGTCGGCCAGAGGCCTTCTCGCATATGCTTGACTGTTGTGTTTTATTTTACAGTGTACTTTGGTATTGAATGCAAACATGGCTAACCCTAGTCTAGGTAAAGTTATTGAACTTTGCCTTGAGCTTGAACATACCAAGATTGAATCAAGTTACTAGCTTAATTCGGCCATTTCCATAAATTGTTGAGCATGATTGTCAACTGATTGAGGAATACCTGAGTTATACCACATGAGAACATATTTGCACTATTAGATAGACACTGCATGTTGATTAGAAACATCTGGAGCAAACTTGCATTTACAGCTGTGCCGTAGACCGGCTTAGAGAATTGTCACAAACACTCTGTGACTCAAAATGAGAGCGAGAGTTCATCATCACATTTGCAATATGTGGCACTGGTGGATTACAGGCAAGAGAAGCTCTGTAATCTATCTTGCCAGCCAAGAGATGGAAGTGCACATTCTTTACCCAGTTGATCAAAGGTAGGTCATAATTCTTTTTAAAAACATTGTACCTAATTAGGTTTCCTTTATAGTATATGACAGGGACATGTGTTGATTTTGATGAAGCGCTATTGATGTGGATTGTCTTTCTAATACGCCGATCACGAGTATGAGTTATTTGAAAGTCAGACAGCTAATGATATTAATGCTGAAATGTGCGTGTCTTTTTCTAAAATTTGGGCCGCACCTTATGGGATTTTTTTCAATTAGAGCCCTAACCAGCCGAGAAAATAGTGACTTATATTTTACTATAGCCCTCCTGTGTCTGCATCAAATAATGGCGGCAGTAGACAGACCTCACTTGGTGGCAGATGTTCTGCGGCCACTGAGGTTTTACTTTTGAAATTGAAACAAACTTTTTAAAAATGTTTTTTTCTCAAATCGGAGGTTTGGTTGCCAGCTATGAGTAATAACCAAATTTGCCGAAATATCGATGACTAAAATTTGAATTCAGTCTTTAAATGGATAATTCCAGTAATATTATTGTAACCTTTACTGAAAACTACTGGCTTTCATTCAATAGTTATTTGTTTTGTGTGTACGTAATATAGGACTTTCAATAGAGAAGCATAAGGATTATTTTATTGCAGAAGGTATTTTGGGGTTAATTGCCTGTTGCAGCATTATTTTTTTAAGAAGATGGTTGTATTTAAAGTAAGGAATGTGGGGGGCGGGGGGGGGGTGGGGGGGGGTGAAAAAAGAACTTGCATTTCTATGGCACATTTCATGAGCTCAGGACAGCCTAAAAGCATTTTACAGCCAGTGAAGTACATCCAAAGTGTAGTCACCGTTGTAATGTATGAAACGTGACAGCCAATTTGCACGCAGCAAACTCCCATAGATGGCAATTAGATAATAACTAGATAATCTGTTTTGCTGGTGTCGGTTGAGGAAGCGATATTGACCATGCATCAGGAGGCCTTTCCCGCTTTTCTTTGAAATAGTACCATTGGATCTTTTACCTGAAAGGGTAGATGAAGTAAGGTCTCATCCAAAGATGGCACATCTGAGAGTGCAACAGTCCTTCAGTAGTGCACGACAGTGTCAGTCTAGACCTTTGGATTTGAACCCACAAATCATCTGGTTCAGAACCAAGTTTATTACCACTGAGTCATTGTTGACACTTGAATAAGTGTCTCTTAAATTTATATAGTGCTTTTCATGTAAGGTCACAGGAAAGCAACAGACACCATGCAGGAATTAGAAATGTTATGAGAGTAATGATGGCGTGGTTACAAGGAATGTATTTGAAGGTAAGGTGACAGCTGGCAAGGTGCAGGAAACAAATTCTACAGTGAGTGTGCAGGAGGAACAGTGGTGAAGTAGAGGGAGGAGGGGTCCATGTTTTACCAGAAGTGATGAAGTGATCTGCATAAAGGATTTTGAAGTTCAAGCTACCAGTTATTGTCAATTTTGGTCCTGGTTGCTTATTATCATAGCTTTCCTGCAGGTGCTAAACAGGCACCTGTAGGTTTAAAAAGGCTAATGGAATCCTATCCTTTATTATGAGAGGAGTTGAACATAAAGGTAAGGATGTTATGCTTTACATTTCGAATATTGTGCAGTTTTGGTCTCCTTATTTAAGGGAGGGTGTAAGTGCATTGGAGGCGGTTCAAAGGAGGTTTACTAGATTGATACCTGGAATAAGCAGGTTGTCTTATGAGGAAAGGTTGGACACACTGGGCTTGTTTCCACTGGAGTTTAGAAGAGTGAGGGGTGACTTGATTGATGTATATAAGATCCTGAACAGTATTGACAAGTTGGATTTGGAAAGGATGTTTTCTCTTGTGGGTGAATCCAGAACTAAGGAGCACTGTTTTAAAATTAGGGGTCGCCCTTTTAGGACAGAGATGAGGAGAATTTTTTTCTCTCTCAGAGGGTTGTAAGACTTTGGAATTCTCTGCCTCAGAAGGTGGTGGAGGTGGGGTCGCTGAATATTTTTAAGGCAGAGGTAGATTCTTGTGAGGCAAGGGAATCAAAGGTTATTGGGGTAGATGGGAATGTGGAATTCGAAACACATACAGATCATTCATGATCTTAATGAATAGCGGAGCAGGTTCAAGAGCTGAATGGCCTACTTCTGCTCCTATTTCATATGTTTAGCTCTCAAGTACTGGTTTGATGTAATTTTTTCTTGAAAATGCTGGCAATTTTTTTGTCGTCACTTTCTTAACAGAGCGATAATTGACCTTGGGATTAGGCCCCCAATTCTGTAGCTGGGAAAATAAGTACACCCACATCAAGGAGGCATACTTTTGGAGGAGGGAGAGGTGGCAGAACTCTTAGCTTGGATACAAAATGTATTTGTAAAATTTGCTTCCACTGATCTGCTTTACAAATGTAGTTAATGCCATCTTAAAAATATCAAATCGAACCTCCCTCATAGTGGCGCACGATTCATTGAGGTAGATTAATTAACCCCTTCTAACTCATCCACAAAGGAAGGAACCTACAATTTCCCTCATTACTAAATAGGAAGATAAGAAATAGGAGCAGGAGTAGACCATATGGTCCTTCAAGTCTGCTCCGTCATTCAATATGATAATGGCTGATCTTCTCTGTCAACCTTATTTCCTGCCTCAAACAAAAACTAAAAAGAGCTCTGAAGAACCGTTAGCTCTGTCTTTCTCTCCATAACAAAATAAAAACAGAATTACCTGGAAAAACTCAGCAAGTCTGGCAGCATCGGCGGAGAAGAAATCAGTCAACGTTTCGAGCCCTCATGGCCCTTCAGCAGAACTGAAGCATAGTTTCAACAAGGGAGAAATATAAATTGGTTTAAGGTGGGTGGGGGGGAAGAGACACATTGAGGGTGTGGTGTGAGCAGATAATCAAAAGATGTCAGAGACAAAAGGGTCAAAGAGGTGTTGAAGGTGGTGGTCTTTGTCTGAGAAAAGTGCTAATTAAGAATGCAAGACAGGATATTCAAAGTACAGCTCTAGTGGGGGTGGGGTGGAAAGACTAAAGGTTTTAGTTTTAGATTTAAAAATAATGGAAATAGGTGGGGAAAGAAGAATCTATATAAATTATTGAAAAAAAAGGCGGGTGGGGGGGGGAAAGAAACGGGGTGGGGATGGGGGGAGGGGGAGTTTAAGATCTAAAGTTGTTGAATTCAATATTCAGCCCAGAAGGCTGTAAAGTGCCTAGTCGGAAGATGAGGTGCTGTTCCTCCAGTTTGCGTTGGGCTTCACTGGAACAATGCAGCAAGCCAAGGACAGACATGTGGGCAAGAAAACAGGGTGGAGTGTTAAAATGGCAAGCGACAGGGAGGTTTGGGTCTTTCTTGCGGACAGACCGCAGGTGTTCCGCAAAACGGTCGCCCAGTTTGCGTTTGGTCTCTCCAATGTAGAGGAGACCGCATTGGGAGCAACGAATGCAGTAGACTAAGTTAGGGGAAATGCAAGTGAAATGCTGCTTCACTTGAAAGGAGTGTTTGGGCCCTTGGACGGTGAGGAGAGAGGAAGTGAAGGGGCAGGTGTTGCATCTTCTGCGTGGGCATGGGGAGGTGCCATAAGTGGGGGTTGAGGAGTAGGGGGTGATGGAGGAGTGGACCAGGGTGTCCCGGAGGGAACGATCCCTACGGAATGCTGTCAAGGGGGGTGAAGGGAAGATGTGTTTGGTGGTGGCATCATGCTGGAGTTGGCGGAAATGGCGGAGGATGATCCTTTGAATGCGGAGGCTGGTGGGGTGATAAGTGAGGACAAGGGGGACCCTATCATGTTTCTGGGAAGGAGGAGAAGGCGTGAGGGAGGATGCGCGGGATATGGGCCGGACACGGTTGAGGGCCCTGTCAACGACCGTGGATGGAAAACCTCGGTTAAGGAAGAAGGAGGACATGTCCGAGGAGCTGTTTTTGAAGGTAGCGTCATCAGAACAGATGCGACGGAGGCGAAGGAACTGAGAGAATGGGATGGAGTCTTTACAGGAAGCGGGGTGTGAGGAGCTGTAGTCGAGGTAGCTGTGGGAGTCGGTAGGCTTGTAATGGATATTGGTGGACAGTCTATCATCAGAAATTGAGACAGAGAGGTCAAGGAAGGGAAGAGAAGTGTCAGAGATGGACCATGTGAAAATGATGGAGGGGTGGAGATTGGAAGCAAAATTAATAAATTTTTCCAGGTCCCGACGAGAGCATGAAGCAGCACCGAAGTAATCATCGATGTACCGGAGAAAGAGTTGTGGGAGGGGGCCGGAGTAGGACTGGAACAAGGAATGTTCCACATACCCCATAAAGAGACAGGCATAGCTGGGGCCCATGCGGGTACCCATAGCCACACCTTTTATTTGGAGGAAGTGAGAGGAGTTAAAGGAGAAATTGTTCAGTGTGAGAACAAGTTCAGCCAGACGGAGGAGAGTAGTGGTGGATGGGGTATGTGGACCATTCCTTGTTCCAGTCCTACTCCAGCCCCCTCCCACAACTCTTTCTCCGGTACATCGATGATTACTTCGGTGCTGCTTCATGCTCTCGTCGGGACCTGGAAAAATTTATTAATTTTGCTTCCAATCTCCACCCCTCCATCATCTTCACATGGTCCATCTCTGACACTTCTCTTCCCTTCCTTGACCTCTCTGTCTCAATTTCTGATGATAGACTGTCCACCAATATCCATTACAAGCCTACCGACTCCCACAGCTACCTCGACTACAGCTCCTCACACCCCGCTTCCTGTAAAGACTCCATCCCATTCTCTCAGTTCCTTCGCCTCCGTCGCATCTGTTCTGATGACGCTACCTTCAAAAACAGCTCCTCGGACATGTCCTCCTTCTTCCTTAACCGAGGTTTTCCATCCACGGTCGTTGACAGGGCCCTCAACCGTGTCCGGCCCATATCCCGCGCATCCTCCCTCACGCCTTCTCCTCCTTCCCAGAAACATGATAGGGTCCCCCTTGTCCTCACTTATCACCCCACCAGCCTCCGCATTCAAAGGATCATCCTCCGCCATTTCCGCCAACTCCAGCATGATGCCACCACCAAACACATCTTCCCTTCACCCCCCTTGACAGCATTCCGTAGGGATCGTTCCCTCCGGGACACCCTGGTCCACTCCTCCATCACCCCCTACTCCTCAACCCCCACTTATGGCACCTCCCCATGCCCACGCAGAAGATGCAACACCTGCCCCTTCACTTCCTCTCTCCTCACCGTCCAAGGGCCCAAACACTCCTTTCAAGTGAAGCAGCATTTCACTTGCATTTCCCCTAACTTAGTCTACTGCATTCGTTGCTCCCAATGCGGTCTCCTCTACATTGGAGAGACCAAACGCAAACTGGGCGACCGTTTTGCGGAACACCTGCGGTCTGTCCGCAAGAAAGACCCAAACCTCCCTGTCGCTTGCCATTTTAACACTCCACCCTGTTCTCTTGCCCACATGTCTGTCCTTGGCTTGCTGCATTGTTCCAGTGAAGCCCAACGCAAACTGGAGGAACAGCACCTCATCTTCCGACTAGGCACTTTACAGCCTTCTGGGCTGAATATTGAATTCAACAACTTTAGATCTTAAACTCCCCCTCCCCCCATCCCCACCCCGTTTCTTTCCCCCCCCCCACCCGCCTTTTTTTTCAATAATTTATATAGATTCTTCTTTCCCCACCTATTTCCATTATTTTTAAATCTAAAACTAAAACCTTTAGTCTTTCCACCCCACCCCCACTAGAGCTGTACTTTGAATATCCTGTCTTGCATTCTTAATTAGCACTTTTCTCAGACAAAGACCACCACCTTCAACACCTCTTTGACCCTTTTGTCTCTGACATCTTTTGATTATCTGCTCACACCACACCCTCAATGTGTCTCTTCCCCCCCACCCACCTTAAACCAATTTATATTTCTCCCTTGTTGAAACTATGCTTCAGTTCTGCTGAAGGGCCATGAGGGCTCGAAACGTTGACTGATTTCTTCTCCGCCGATGCTGCCAGACTTGCTGAGTTTTTCCAGGTAATTCTGTTTTTATTTTGTTTTGGATTTCCAGCATCCGCAGTAGCTTTTAGCTTTTTGTTTTTCTCTCCATAGATGCTGTCAGACCTGCTGAGTTATTCCAGCACTTTTTGTTTTTGTTTCAGATTTCCAGCACCTGCAGTATTTTGCTTTTACCTACTTCCTGCCTGTTTCCCTTGATTCCATGCAAGACCAAAAATCTGTTTATCCCAGCTTTAAATATATTCAATGATGGAGCATCCACACCCTCTGGGGAAGAGAATTCCAAGGATTCACAGCCCTTTGAGTGAAGAAGTATCTCCTCATCTCAGTCCTAAATGATCGACCTCTTATTTTGACACAGTGCCTCCATGCTCTAGATTCCCCAGTGAGGGAAAATAACCTCTTAGTATCTACCCTGTCAAGCCCTTTCAGAATCTTGTATGTTTCATTCTTCTAAACTCCAGAAAGTATAGGCCCAATTTACTCAGTCTCTGATCATCGATACAACCCTCTCGTCCCAGGAACCAATCTAGTGAACTTATGCTGTAACATCTCCAATGCAAGTATATCCTTCCTTAAATATGGAGACCAAAACTGCACACAGTACTACAGATGTGGCCTCACCACAGCCCTGTGCAATTGCAGCAAGACTTCTTTTATTCTTGTACTCCAGTCCCCTTGCAATAAAGGTTAACATGCCATTTGCCTTCCAAAGTGTTTGCTGTACTTGCATGCTAACTTGCTGAGTTCCTTATGCAAGTAGACCCAAGTCTTTTTGAACATCAACATTTAGAAGTTTCACACCTTTTAAAAAACATTTTGCTAATCTGTTCTTGCTACCCAAGTGAATAACCTCACACTTGCCCACATTGCACTCCATCAGTCACCTTGTTGCACATTCACCTTAACCAGTCTATCTCTCCTTGCAGCCTCACAGCTAACATTCCTAGCTTTGTATCATCAGCAAACTTGGATACCCTACTCTTGGTGTCTTTGTCTAAGTCATTAATTTAGATTGTAAACAGTGCACATCTCAGCATTGATTTCAGGGTTTTTGAGTACTTTGGACACTACGTTCCTGGGACAGCATCCAATCTAAATTTGTCTTCTGCTACTGTTTGCCTTTCATTTTGATCCTTGGTCTGCACTAAGTCAATCGATGTGTTGCTTGGAGGGGTGAAGTGAGGTTTACCAGTGATTGAAAATTTAAATTTAAATTATCAGTGTATTTTTCAATTTCTCCATGGTCTTGCCCCCCACCCCCTCCAATCTGCTGCCCTACAACCCCCTGAGATCTTGGCACTCCTCCAATTCTGGCCTTTTATGTTTGCCTGATTTCCTTCACTCCACCAGCCGCCTAGGCCCGAAGCTCTGGAGTTCTCTCTGTAAATCTCTCCACCTCTCTACCTTTTTCTCCGCCTTCAACCCCTTCTTAAAACCTACCTTATTGACCAAACTTTTGGCCACCTGAACTAATATCTCTTTATTCATGACTGATGCTGATGGGCTGTATCATTCTGGAAAAATATGTAATTTTGGATGTTTGGCAAGGACAATCTTAGGCTTGATTGTAATTCCCAACATGTGAGTTGCTTGCTAACATACACAATGTAGGATACCATATGGAGAATAGCCATGAGTGAGGTACAAGAAGGTTCTTGGTGCTGTTGTGGAAATATATGCCAACGTGAGTCATCAAAATCTAAATTATTGTTGCACTTCCAATGGTGGTATTTATTTATTTATTCGTTCATGGGATGTGGGTGTCGCTGGCAAAGCCAGCATTTATCGCCCATCCCTTCTTCGGGGCAATTAGGAATGGGAAATATATGCTGGCCTTGCCACCGATACCCACATCCTGTGCACGAATAAATTTTAAAATGTTAGCACCACCAGAAGTGCAACAACAACTTAGATTTTGATATTAGTGAAAAAAGTACAGAAAGAAATCCCAGGATTGTGGAAACACAGGGCAGAATTTTTAGGTCGCCCTGCAGGCATGCGCCCGGCCTGCTCGAGTGTAAAATAGCGCGTGACGATGTCGGGCAAGCGTCCTGATGTCATCCCACTCTCACGTGATATTTCGGTTGGTGGGCATGCGCAAAAGTTGGAAGTGCACCCGCCAACAATTAAGAGAGCAATTAAGCCCATTGAAGTTCCAATTGTCCCCAATTCTTCGTGGTCCATCCAATCTTACGGTTGGCGGAGAGGCGAATCTGCTAGGCAGGCTTTGCATTTTTGATGAAACCTCACCCAAGGGCGGGATGAGGTTTCTGTTATTAAATTTAAAAAAAATTTATGGACATAATTTTCATCATGTGTATCAGGTTCTTATTGATTCTTATTCATTCTTATGCGTGAACATTTTTTGGGCAGGGGAAAGGGCATGGTGAAAGAGAAGGACTAAAGACTTTTGACCAGAAGGCGAGAGGTGACGGGGTGGAGGGATTCAGAGAGGAATTTTCAAAGGGGAGAAGTTTGATGGCTGGATGCACGAATAGTGATGCTGGAAAAGAGAGAGCAGGAAACAAAGAACGCAGTTTCAGAGAAGTACATGTGGAGACATTTGGCTGGAGGAAGCCAATTCGCTGAAGCATTGAGAGTCCATGCAGTTTGGAAAGAATGGGAAAGAGAGGGTAAATTATGCAAAATTAAACCTAATGTGGTCTGAATTAAGTGCAGGTTAGACTTTCTTTTTAGATGTTCTTCACTGAAACCAAATTATATTGACTCTGGAGACAATACTTGGCAATTTGATTACAAAATCCAGGTTTGTTGCATTGAAATAGGCAGTTTGAAGGTGAACTGGGTGGAAGTTGCAGAATGTTGCTGCCCTGCTATGATCAAGGGAGTTTCAATTCTAATGGTAATTTACGTAGATGAGCAATTAGTAAGATATTTGTGAAACTGTACACCCTGTAACAGCTTACTAGCAGGTATATGGAAACCTGTACATAGCCCAAATGAACTACTTCATTTGACTGAATAGTTATAATTAAAAGGGAAGTACAGCCCTGTTAGCTTTTAGGGGATTATTTTGCTGACTGCAAACAGATGCTAAATGGATGCAATGCTAATATGGCACATCTGTTTGAAAATTTGGATTTAGCACACAAATTTGGTCCTAACTGCTGATCACCATAACTTGAACTTGCCTGGAGGTGCTAAACAGACATCTGTAGGTTTAGCACTCAAGTGCTGGTTGGACTCAATTGTGGCAGGGCAGTGTATGTGGGCTCCTTACACTCTAGTTTCACTGAGCGTGTGGAGAGCTCTGGTTGACCAGCAGCAGCAGCATATTGCAAGATGGCACAGAGACCAAATGAGACGGTGTGCAAAGGCTCTCAAATGCATCACTGGAGGTCCAGTTGGAGGCTGTTCAGAGCAGGAGGGAAGGACATCACCTCGTCCTTGTCACCCTCCTAGGTCCCCTCTCTCCTTAATCAGCTGATACTTCTCAGCCTGGCCTGGCCTATTTCTCATGCAGACCAAGGGAAATCCCCTAACAAGATGCCCATGACCAAGCAATCCCTTTCTCTTGGTGATTCCTGTAAGGTAGAGTAGCACAGCACTTACTCTTTTGTTATGTGGAGTACTTGGAGAGTTTCCAGAATCAGTGTTGCTTGGATGTTGATGAAGTGCTGACAAAGTGACTCAGAAAGTCTCCAGGGGCAGGATTTTCAGGGCGTCGGGCAGGCACAGTGGGCAGGCCCAGGAGCAGCCGGGAAACGGTCCACCACCCACCCACGATCGGCCCCTAGCCACGATTTCACATTGGCTGGCCAATTAACATGGGAGGAGTCCGAGCGCAAATGCCTGCGTGTGCGCAGGGGAGCACGCACTGAAAGCTCCTTGAGGGCAGGGAGCTACCTCGGGGAGCTGAACAATTTTAAAATCAAAAATGAAGAGTTTTAAAATCTGAAAAATGTGTCCCGACATGGGACTCACTCCCAGTAACATCAACAGATTAAAAGTTCTGCCCAATAATTTATGTTTATTTTTTATTTAATCGTGGAAACCTCATCCCGCCCGTGGATAAGGTTTGCTTAAAAAAAAAATCAAAATGCCGCCTGGCTAATTCGTCCACCCGCCAGCCGTGAGGTTGGACGGGCAGCGAAAAATAGGTTTAAATTAATTGATTAAGGGCCTTAATAGGCCTCTTCATCGACTCTCGCATGAGCCCGCCGACCGAAATATCGCGTGAGTGTGCGATAACGTCGGGATGCTCGCCTGACGTCATTGTGCACTATTTTATGTCCGATCGGGTCAGGCGTGCGCCCACCCACCCACAGGATGTTAAATACTGGCCCAGGTTTGTTTCTGAGGCTCTTTTCTCAGCTACAGCAGCAATGACCATGGAATGGTGAATACCGTTTCAGTAGTACTCGAAATCAACATCAATGTGGGGTTTACTCCCATGCAGCTGGTCACCGTTAGGAGAGGTTGTTAGTTGAATGGCTTGTCACACCAGTGTCATAAAGCCTCACTAGTGGGTGCTAGTAGGCATTTTTTTTTTTTACTTTTTGTTCATTTATGGGATGTGGGCTTCGCTGGCTGGACTAGCATTAATGCCCATCCCTAATTGCCCTTGAGATGTCTCGTGTTGAGCTGTCTCCTTGAACCACTGCAGTCCATGTGGTGTAGGAAAACCCACAGTGCTGTTAGGGAGGGAGTTCCAGGATTTTGACCCAGCGACAGTGAAGGAACAGCGATATATTTCCAGTTCAGGATGGTGAGTGGCTTGGAGGGGAACTTGCAGGTGGTGATGCTCCCATGTGCCTCCTGTTTTTGTCCTTCTAGGTGGTAGTAGCCGTGGGTTTGGAAGGTGCTGTCTAAGGAGCCTTGGTGAATTCCTGCAGTGCATCTTGTAGATAGTACACACTGCTGTTACTGTATGTTGGTAGTGGAGGGTGTGAATGTTTAAAGTGGTGTATGTGGTGCTAATCAAGCAGGCTGCTTTGTTCTGGATGGTGTCAAGCTTCTTGAGTGTTGTGGGAGCTGCACTGATCTAGGCAAGTGGGGAATATTCCATCACACCCCTGACTTTTGCCTTGTAGATGGTGGACAGGCTTTGGGGAGTCAGGAGGTGAGTTACTCACCACAGAATTCCTAGCCTCGACTTTCTCTTGTAGCCATAGTATTTATATGGCTGGTCCAATTCAGTTCCTGGTCAATGGTAACCCCCAGGATGTTGATATGGTGGATTCAACAATGTTAATGCAATTGAATGTTAAGGACAGGTGGTTAGATTCTCTTTTGTTGGAGATGTTATTGCCTGCACTTGTGTGGCATGAATGTTACTTGCCACTTTTCAGTCCAAGCCTGGATGTTGTCCAGGTCTTGCTGCATATGGACACGGACTGCTTCAGCACCTGAGGAGTTGTAAATAGGGTTGAACATTGTGTAATCACCTGTGAACATCCCCACTTCTGACCTTATGATGGAGGGAAAGCCATTGATGAAGCAGCTGAAGATGGTTGGGCCAAGGACACTATGCTGAGGAACTCCTGCAGCAATGTCCCTTGGCTGAGATGATTGACCTCCAACAGCCACAACCACCTTCCTTTTCTTCTTTTGTGCTAGGTGTGACTCCAACCAGTGAAGAGTTTTGCCCCTGATTCCATTGACTTCAATTTTGCTGGGGCACCTTGATGCCACACTCGGTCAAATGCAGCCTTGATGTCAAGGTCATTCACTCTCGCCTCACCTCTAGAGTTCAGCTCTTTTGTCCATGTTTGAACCAGGCTATAGTGGAAACAGAAGCTGTGTGGCCCTGGTGGAATCTAAATGGAGCATCAGTGAGTAGGTTATTGCTGTGTAAGTGCCACTTGATAGCACAGTCAATGACCCCTTCCATTATTTGTTGATGATCGAGAGTAGACTGATGGTGCGGTAATTGGGTGTGTTGGATTTGTCCTGCTTTTTGCGGACAGGACATACTGGGCAATTTTCCACAATGCCAGGTAGATGCCCTGGAACAGTTTGGCTAGGGGCGCAGCTAGTTCTGGAGCACAAGTCTTCGGTACTATTTTAAGTGCAAACTGCCGGTTCTAACGCTGGCTGCAACACTGTTACCAAAGTGTCCTGTTGCAATAAATACAATTCAGCTTAAGAACTCTCTTTACCTCTTTTACCTCCTAAATTACTCAATAGAAATCGCCCCCAGAGAAAGTCAGTTCTTGGAAACTGGCTGTCTCAAAGCCACACTTTTACTAACAGATCATTTATTGCAGATAAAAATGGGCAAACAAGCCTCATGTTTCCAATGTACTGGAGGAGACCAAACACAAAGACAACTACAGCAATTGATCGCTATTTTCATTGTTGAAACAGGCCAAACATTATGTTTCACAAGGAATTACATAATTTCTTGATAAAGAGGAATGTTGTTGGGTATGGAGACAGAGAGAGAGAGAGAGGAGGAGGAGAGTGGGAGGTAGAATAGGTAGATTGTGGAACAGAACACTAACACAGGCTTCATGGACTGAATGGCTCCTTTCTGTACTGTAACATTCTACAGTTATGTTCTGGGATATGTAGAAAGGGAAAGAAGAATGTGAGCTTAATTTCTTTGTGCGTCATGCCTTTCAGTCCCTCAACATTGATTTTCCCTCCCCATATACAGAGCATAATTTGTTCAATAAATATTAATAAGGGTGTAGAGCAGGACCATAGAATCTAAGGTAAAAACAAAAAGCTAAAAGCTACTGCGGATGCTGGAAATCCAAAACAAAATAAAAACAGAATTACCTGGAAAAACTCAGCAAGTCTGGCAGCATCGGCGGAGAAGAAATCAGTCAACGTTTCGAGCCCTCATGGCCCTTCAGCAGAACTGAAGCATAGTTTCAACAAGGGAGAAATATAAATTGGTTTAAGGTGGGTGGGGGGGAAGAGACACATTGAGGGTGTGGTGTGAGCAGATAATCAAAAGATGTCAGAGACAAAAGGGTCAAAGAGGTGCTTGGGGTTCTAGGGGTTGGGGGGTGCGATTCGGGTGGAAGGATGCAGTGAAGGCTGGACAGGGGAGGCAGGCTTATGGGGGAAGGGGGGGGAGTGTTTCTGAGGTGGGGGGTAATGTCCAGGGAAGGGAGAAGAATGGAGAATGTCCGGGGAAGGGGAGGAGTGGGGGTGTTGGAGGGGTGGGGTGGGGTGGGGTGGGAGGTGTTGGGGGAGGTGGGGGGGTGTTAGCATCGGTTAGCGTTAGAATCTAACGCTGCGTTAGAAGCAGTTCAGCAAAGGTTCACTCGGCTGAAATCTAGGATTGGGAGGCTTATCTTACGAGGAAAGGTTAGACAGGGCTGGAGTTTAGGAGATTGAGAGGTGATCTTATTGAAGCATATAAGACCCTGAGGGGACTTGGTAGGGTGGATTTTGAAAGGATGTTTCCCCTTGTGGGAAAGACTAGATCTAGGGTACATAGTTTAAAAATTATGGGTCTCCCATTTAAGATGGAGTTGAGATGAATTTTTTTCCCTGAGGGTCGTGAATCTTTGGAACTCTCTTCCCCAGAAAGTGGTAGAGTTAGTGTCAATGAATATTTTTAAGGCAGTGGTAGATAGATTCTTGACCAACAAGGGAGTCAAAGCTTATCCGGGGTAGACAGGATGTGGCGTTGAGGCCACAATCAGATCAGCCATGATCTTACTGAATGGCGGAACAGGCTCAAGGAGTAGGAATAGCCTACTCCTGCCCCTAATTTGTATGTTTGTAGGACATTTGGGCCATCATGCCCAGCCTGCCCACCATATGCAAACAAATAATCAGGGGTCAATTGAGCTTGTTAACAAGGCAATTGAGCCCAATGTTATGCTGCCCATGCCATAACAAAGTTGGTGTGGGCAGATATGTGGGAGTGGGCAAGCTGGGCATCTCACAAAAGATTTTAAAGAGGCCGGAAGGAAGGGGGAGTACTGTCTTCAGGGGGAGGAGGTGCCCGTGATGCACATTGGGGGACCCCCCCCCTGAAGACAGACCCCCCCCCCACCTTATGATAGTGACCATTTTATCTGTTTAATGATGCTGCTTGAGAGATAAATACTAGTCAAGACATTGTAGAGAACTCCCTTGCACTGTCGAAATGGTACCTTGGGAATTTTTCTGTCCACCTGAGAGGGCAGATAAGGCCTTGGTTTAATGTCTCATCCAAAGGACAGCAGCCCTGATGGTACAGTATTGCTCCAGTACTGTACTGGCATGTCAGCCTAGATTTTTGCCCTCAGGCCTTTGAGTAGGATTTGGACCTCCACCGTCGTGGCTCGGAGAGAAGATCGTTACCACTGAACCACAGTTGACATCTATAGTATAATCCATCTCAACAAAGTCCACAAAGGAAATCGTACTGGTTGAAGACTTTTGATTTCCTTGATCCGATGATTCAATTAAATGAAGCAGACCTCTAAGTGATAATTTTAGAGAGTTATTCTGTGCCATTTATTTCATTCAGCAGACAGTTGCTGGAATGATGGCAAATTTGGGGAAAACGTAACAGTCAATTTTCTCCCTTGAGTGTGATGGAAGACTTGCCTGGATGAGTGGGGTCCAGCAACGCTTGAGAAGCATGACACCATCTAGGACAAAACAGCTGCTTGATTGGCACCCCAACCATCAACTTAAATATTCACCCCCTCAGTGACAGCAGTGTGTACCATGCACAAGGTGCACTGCAGCAACTCACCAAGGCTCCTTCAGCAGCACCTTTCAAACCCATGACGTCTACCACTTAGAAGGACAAGGGCAGCTAATGCATGGGAACACCACAAACTGCATGCTCCCCTCCAAGCCACACACCACCTTGACTTGGAACTATATCGCTGTTCCCTCACTGTCGCTGGGTCAAAAACCTGGAACCCCCTCCCTAACAGCACTCCGGGTGTACCTGAACCAGATGGACTGCATCGGTTCAAGAAGGTGGCTCACCACCACCTTCTCAAGGGAAATTAAGGATGGGCAACAAATGCTGGCCTTGCCAGTGACGCCCACATCTTCAGGAGCAATTTTAAAAACTAAAGGCAATGACCTGTGGTGCTGCTCTCCCCCAGGGGATCAGTGTGAGTCTGCTAAATGCTGCTAGAAATGCTGCCATGATTACAGCTTTCTCCCGCACATAGTCTAGTGTCGATTTATGTTCAGGGAGCACAAGGACATACAGAGAATTTACTCTCTGGCGAATTCTTCACCGTCTCCCCGTTGCACATCAGCAGGCAATTGCTGAGAGGACTATACGAGAAAAGCTGTCCAGCCTGGAACCAGCCGACTCTACAGAGAAATTATTCCGATAATAAGCCATGCGCAGAAGAGATTGTTACAAGGCTGTTTGGAAGATCAATTTTCAAATGGAGGGTTTGTTTATTAACTGCCAGCAGTTTGTGAATGTGCGGCTTGTATCAAGTGTTCTAGAGAGCAAGAAGTGAAATTTAATATTGTCTATATGGAGCGACCCACAGTTAGAAAGTGGAGAGAGATGAATATGAAAAGCAGAATCAGTTGTTAAAAAATGAGGAAAGGCGAGCATTTTCATAATTATATAATCGTGTGCTTGTTTTCCATTAAAAGCCACTGGACTGTGATTAGTGGCTGATTTTCTATTTCCCTCTTTGTTGACTCAGGGGCACTTTGCAAAACAGATTCAGTAATGTAGTTCAGTCCAAGAGTCATGCATGCAATTTTGAATTTGTATGACTTAGTTTCATTCTTGGCAGCATCAAGGGAAGCAATGGAAGCTGTTCTGTAATGTAAAGGGAAACACAAAACTATTTGCAGACTGTGATGAGATTGGTAAATCCTCAATAGCAGTTAAACGTACAAGAATCCAAGAGGAGATTTGGACATGTGGCGGTAAATTACCTTCTATTCATTAATTTAGTGAAAATGTCATTGTGCAAGGAAAAACACTTGCTTTTCACATGTATTTGCATTTTTATGCTGATGCTATTAAAAGGAAAAGTTACTTCATTTTTCGATGTAGGATAACATTAAGAGAAATGCAGATGACTCCCCCTGCCCCCCAGCCTGCCACTTTCTGCCTCACACTCCTATGCACGTTTTGCATAGTGTTCCTGTGTGGTGTGTGCGGCTGCATTTGCTGATATATTACACCTTTCTGGGGGTTGCAAGGAAGTATTTGCTGAATGGTGGTAAAGGGGCTATGTAGAAGTTAACAGCATTGTGCAGAGGCTTTACGGTAAACGTAGGACTAAATAGCACTGTGGCATGATAGCCAAAGTGTGTTAAGGAAGTGGACAAAATAGAGCAGTTCTGTGTCAGAAGCAAGCTTAGCAAATGTGGTGCAAGTGGTAATTTTGAATGTCTTTTCAGGAAGGACAGTACTATATATACTGTAAGCCAACAAACCATTTACATATTACACTTGATCAAGGATCACATCTTAAAATAATGGATTCTTTCAATTCCAAAGGGAGATATTTTTTAATCAATAATTTTGTTATTGTGCAGCTGAGCCTAGCAGTTGTGTGAAGTTCTGCTGGACAGGGCTCTTAATTCTCCAGAGCTATCTGTATTTAAGTCAGCAATGTGGTTTACAATTAAATATGCAATCTATATTTTAAACTGATGTTACTGCCTAATTTTTAAGATAAGGAGCCTGCAGAAATAATTGCAAAATACAATGCAATGGTGTAATGGGCATGAAAAATATTTGCATTTTTCCAAGCAGCTTCCTTAAGAGTGTTGTACACTTGCATTCAGATAATGGAGCAAAGGATGATTTTATGCCTTTATAAATTGTCTTTCATTGTACTTCTATATGAGCACAACTCAATGTATTGCTTCTTTAGGTATTCCCCCAGCTGGTATCACATCTTGGTTTGGGTGGCAGAGTGTGGGTCTGTTATAAGAATATTTAGTCCTCTTCCCACTCATGGTATCAGTCAAGACTACTCTTCCAAGAACTACAGCACTCAAGATACTGTGACCCTGAGAATTTGATCAGTCATACTCTGAGGAATGTAAAAAATGTAACTAAAGGAAGTGGTGGTTAGTGAGTCAGCATACATGAGTAATTTTTGTTCCAATGAGCATCAAGTCTGTGCTTCTGCAACTCTTTTGGGCATTTATAGACCAATGGGGGAGAGGTTGCTGGTATGTGTAGGCAATATGCTGGTGTTTGCCAAATTGAAATGAAACCCAAGTATTTAGTTGATGAGGTCTTTTGTTCTCAAAACAAAAAGTGTATTTTTGAAAGAAGAAAACTGTCAGAGACAGTGGGTAAGCATTTTCTGAATGACTTATTTAAACATTCTGCAATGGACTAGGTTGAAGCTAGTTTGATTTGGCCTTTGATTTCTACTTGGATTCTTTCATTCATGCTGAAATTTTTGGATGGTATATAATTGTAATCTGGTGTGTAGCATTGGCTGAAGAAAACTTTTGTTGTCACTTTATGCTAAAAGGGTGAATTTTCATCTACAAATGTTGTTCTTGAGCTGTGTGTTCGGGCGTGCTGTGCATTGAGACAGCTTATCATCGCCACTTTTGTCGGTTTGTTTTGCATTTTTGACACAGGGTTCTTGTTTGAAGTGCATTTATTAGCATGTTTAAAGTTTATTGCAGTGTCTTGCATCGACAAAGTTATACTTACAAGAGTCAGGTTTTGTTTAACTAATGCAGAGGTTGTAAGTACAAATGTATCTTTAATGCAACAAATCATGCATGAGCTTTTACGTGGTATGAAATCCCTGTAGTTATTTCCCCCTCCTCATTTGTTCCCTATGCAAGACTTCCAGGAGATTTGTAGGTAAGAGGGTTTACAGAGTTTGGTGAATGGCTTTTCAGACATCTTCTAGAAAGCTCACAGCAGCAGCAAGTAAGGGGACTGTTCAAAAAACCCCAGCTCTGGGGAGGTGCCTGGTCTCAGCTCATGCCTCTGACTAGATCAAGATTGAGATTCGCAACTCAGCAATCAAAAAGGGGAAAGAGTTACAGTGCAAATCAAATCCTTGAACTGCACGATACTGCACATTGATCCTTCTGTGTCGCTGCAATGATTTACAATGTGAATGCATCAATAAAATGTATACATCAGAGACAGAACTAAGTAATATCAATCAAGTTGTGTGCATCATACAGCACAGTATATATTTTTCATTAAAAAATTTACACTAACAGTTTTTAATTCTCTGTTAGTTGTTCAGAGATGTTACTGTTGAAACATATTTGTATTTCTCTGTACTTTGAATCCTGAGAACAGTAGCTTAGGCAGTTTGAGAAACATACTCAATGATGCAGACATTTTTATTTCGTGGTGAATAAAGAAATGTGCTGTCTGCTCTTAAGTATCTACTCAGTCCAGCCGCTGCTTCTGCGTGGGCTACATGGGTTCAAATGAGTCAGCAGAGTCCACACATGCCTTGTTGCTAAGGAGCAACTGCATCTGCTGAGTTTGAACTTAGTCCTGTGTAAATTGCAAGAATAAAGTCACAACTCCTATTCTCATGTTTTGGCTAACTTCTCCAAATTTATTCTTGAATTGCTCTCGTCCATGTAAAATTAACCTAAAAGCAACGCTAAGCTGATCATTTTTTTGGACAATTTTGGCAATACTTTACTATATGAGGGTGCTTGAAGAGCATTTTGCTTTTAAGTTCAGTATGGTGAGCCAGTTTAATATATGATCTGCAGATATGCTATACCCTTGAGCTACAGCATTTTAACTCATGCATTGGTAATTGCACAAGGAATAGTGTTGGTTAGCTTAAAAGTGTTTTTCAACTCTCTCTTTGCCGAATGAAAATTGGGCTGTTGAGATTGGGTACAAAGTGGAGGTTGCCATTATGCATCCTAGGAGGCGAACAGTGCGAATTGGAGGATAAATCCCAAAGAGGTACTTTGGTATGCTTCTTGGCAGCTGATCACATAGAAGCCTGGGAGCAACACATTTGGCTTTGCTATTGGTTGCGCAAAGGTATATGGCAGGAGAGGGGAGGAAATGGGTTTACATTTCTATCCCCCTCGGTGGCAGAATTTGGAAGTGAGGAGAATTGAAAACTGACCGATCAAAAGTGTTCCCATTCAATGTGCATTTCAAATTCTCCTGTGCAGCACCAGCATACATGAGTAGAGTGAGCACTTTGTGTATAATTGCATAATGTAATATTCCTTAGTGACACAATGTCACAGTTTTCATGGTTACCCAATCAACTGTACAGACAAAGCGGCCTCTGATTTGATCCCCAATTAGTGTTGAGTTAGCTAATTTTAGCAGTTGCTAATAGTGGGGATGTTGCATTGTGTCTTGTGTTGTATCCCTCAACCAACACCACCAAAACAGATTATCTGATCATTATCGCATTGCTGTTTGTGGGATCTTGCTGTGCACAAATGGACTGCCAGGTTTCTTAAATGTGCAGTAGTGACTACACTTGACTGGAAAATGCTTTGGGATGTCCTGAGATCATGAAAGGTGCTTTATCAATGTAAGGGGGCAATTTTAACCTCCAAAAACAGTTGGGCTTGGTTCAGGTGGAATGTAGAAATGCTAAAAATCTGAATCCTGAAGCAAAACTGCCTCTGACTCACCCACCTTTGATTATAATGGAGGCAGGAGAGGGTCACAGGCAACCAACCCACCCCCCCAGGTGGTGGGTTGGCAATATAAAGATTATAATGAGACTGTGTGCCTCAGAACTAACAACCATTTTAAATTTAACCTTACCAACCGGGTTTCACAAACCTCAGGAAACCCAGCAATTAATGGAAGGCCAAGGACAGGAGGTAAGTACCTTTCCCCTAACCTGCTGCTTTCCACTAACCACCGCGATCATACTCCTGCCCTTCTAATTGCACATTTCGATCTGCCTTTTGGCCTCTGATCCCTCCCTACTCCCGCCTCCAATCACTACCCCACTTTGACCTCCAGTCTTCCCTCCCTCCCTTCCCCAAGATTAGGTTGGTGCCCAGGTCTTTTTTTCTAGCATTCCTGAGCACTGGGGAAGGAGAGAAAATCCCCTGATTGTCACTTTTCTATTTCTTCAGCTAAAAAGCGTGCCCATGGATACCTGCTGAGCAGATTGGACTTGGCTATGGTGCTACTCCACGATGACGTAGGCTGTCAAACACTTGATATCTAAGCTCACACATGAAGACTTCTCACTTGAACAAAGTGCCAGAGAACTGTCAGTGTCTACTGAATTGTACCCCCATGAGTCACCACCATTTTCGGATATTGTAGAGAAAGACAGAGAGGAAAAGATATTGCACACATGATAAATATATCCAAAATGAAATGTCATTGGGCCCATATACAAATTAGCTGTTAGGGAAATGTTTCGGAAATAACCAACTACTTTATCAAGACTGGAGGTTTTTCACCATTAATCGTTTGTTTTGATATTCTCATCTGGAAATAAGGTTGTGTGACAATATCATAACTCAGTTGGTTAATGCTGGCTGCCAGTTTATACCGTGTGTACAATAGTTGTACAGTAATTCTGTATTTTTCTGAAGTAAGTAGCTGTATCGATACTACACTGGTTACGCATTTTGTGCATGACAATATAAATGTTTCATACATATGACTACCTTGTACCTAGATACAGGAGTGAAATTTACAGTAATAGGAAAATGAGAAAAATTAAACAATTTAAGGTTTTCAATTATCGTTGGCCTTTCATTGGAACTGCAGTATTTCCAGTACTTTCTATTTTTATTACAGACTTCCAGTTCCTGCAATGTTTTGCTTTTGTTTCAATTATCATTGTTTTCTTAAAAACTTGTGCCCTCTTTACTCTGCTGTGAAGCCTTTTTTTTAAAAAATTAGATCATGGGATGTGAGTATCACTGGCAAGGCCAGCATTTATTACCCTTCACCAATAGCCTTTGAGAAGGTGGTAGTGATCCACCGCCATCTTGACTCAGTGCAATTCATGTTGTCAAGAGACTCAGACTTACCTTATCATCGGCTGGAGGCCAAGGACCTCGATCCCCAGCAGGCCGTGGGTTTTGGTCCATGCGCAGTGTGCGGCAGCGTGTATGGCTGCAGGTGCTCTGTTCCAAGTTTCTCTTCCAGCAGTTAAAGCGCTCGCCATTCTGACAGCAGTGCACCTTTGTGATGGAAAGGGAAAGAAACATGTGACTGGGAGCAGAGTGCCACAATCGGAGAAGAGTCCCAGGCAGGGGTAAGGGAGAGGCCACAGAAGAGGAGCCCCAGATAGGGAACAGGCAGAGGTCCCAAAAGTATGAAGAAAGAAAGAGAGGAGCAAAGAAAGATGCTCCCAGTAGTAAAAGGGCTGAGATTGACAAACTTTAGGTAATGAGAACTTGGGAGAAGCCCTGGAGATCTAAGAAGGCAACAGAAGGTTGTGACTTTGTGCTGTGGGCCACTGGGGTGAAGGTACCCCTTTGGAGCAGTGGTGTTCTTCTTGGTACAGCCGAAGAGCTGAGGTTTGTGCTTGTGAGTTGGTGCTCGAGTGCAGACTAGGGAACCCAGGGGAACAGACTTTCGGGAGACAAGATTGAAACCCTGCGAGGTGGGCCATCGTGGAGTGGGAGTGACATTTGGAGAGAATTCTAAGACGAGGTCTTCGAAGGTAAAGACAGGAATCCTTAGTGAAGAGAGATGAAATTTCAACGAGGTTAGTTGACACAGTGTTACTGGCGTCTGGATGGGTTGTTGAGATATCCCTGGACTCTGCCTTGGTTGTATTTGCCATTTAGTGTGCAGCATGATGTGTTCGACCATAGTTTGCCTGTTAATACACGTGTATCTCATATTAACCCTGAATAGTGGAATATAAGATAGATATTGTAAGTTGTTTCATCTTTCTGACCTTGTAAAGTTTATTTTTGTTTGTTCAAAACCTGTGGAATCTTGTGGCTTTGTTCTCTTAGCAAGTGTCCTAATCTCAAACTTTGTCTACTTAAAACAAAAAGTTACTGGTCCCTAATTGCTTTGTACCAAGAACTTAAGGGTCTGGTCCAGGATCATCATAATGTGGTGTAGATACACCCACAGTGCTATTTGGGAGGGAACCCCAGGATTTTAACCCAGCAATGGAACGGCAGTATAGTTCCAAGTCAGGATGCTGTCTGATTTTTGTTTTTTATTCATTCATGGGATGTGGGCATCACTGGCTAGGAAACATTTATTGGCCAACCCTAATTGCCCTTCAGAAGGTGGTGGTGAGCTGCCTTTTTGAACCGCAGCAGTCCATGTGGTGTAGGTACACCCACAGTGCTGTTAGGGAGGGAGTTCCAAGATTTTGACCCAGCTAGAGTGATATATTTCCAAGTCAGAATGGTGAGTGGCCTGGAGGGGAACTTCCACGTGGTGTTCCCACTTGTCTGTTGCCCTGGTCCTTCTAGATGGTAGCGGTCGTGGGTTTGGAAGGTACTATCTAAGGAGCCTTGGTCAATTCCTGCAGTACATCTTGTAGATATTACACACCGCTGCCACTATGCGTTGGTGGTTGAGGGAGTTGGATGGGGTGCCAATTAAGTGGGCTCCTTTGTCCTGGGTGATGTCAAGCTTCTTGAGTGTTTTTGGAGCTGCACTCATCCAGGAAGGTGTATCATCACACTCCTGACTTGTGCCTTGTAGGTGGTGGCTTTGGAGTGTCAAGAGGTGAGTTACTGTCTGCAGAATTCCCAGCCTCTGGCCATCTCTTGTAGCCACAGTATTTATATGGCTAGTCCAGTTCAGTTCCTGGTCAATGGTAACCCCCAGGATGTTGATAGTGGGGGATTCAGTGATGGTAATGCCATTGAATGTCATGGGGAAATGGTTAGATTCTCTCTTGTTGGAGATGGACATTGCCTGGCACTTGTGTGGCACAAATGTTACTTACCACTTGTCAGCCCAAGCCTGAATATTTTCCAGGTCTTGCTGCATTTGGATATGGACTACTTCAGTAGCTGAGGAGCCGTAAATGGTGCTGAACATTGTGAAATTATTAGCGAGCATCCCCACTTCTGACCATATGATGGAAGGAAGGTCATTGATGAAGCAACTGAAGATGGTTGGGCCTAGGACACTACCCTGAGGAGCTCCTGTAGTGATATTCTGGAACTACGATGATTGACTTCCAACAACCACAACCATCTTCTTTTGTGCTAGGTCTGACTCCAACCAGCCAAGAGTTTCCCCCGGATTCCTATTGATTCCAGTTTTGTTCAGGCTCCTTTCGATGTCACACTCAGTCAAATGCTGCCTTTATGTCAAGGGCAATCATTCTCATCTCACCTCTGAAGCTCAGCTCTTTTGTCCATGTTTGAACCAAGGCTGTAATGAAGTCAGGCAATTTTCCACATAGACGGGTAGATGCCAGTGTTATTGCTGTAGAGGAGCAGCTTGGATAGGGGCACAGCAAGTTCTGGAGCACAAGTCTTCAGTACTATTCCCGGAATATTATCAGGGCCCATAGCCTTTGCACTATCCAGTGACTTCAGCCGTTTCTTGATATCATGTGAACCAAATCGAATTGGCTGAAGACTGGCATCTGTGATGCTGGGGACCGCCGGAGGAGGCCGACATGGATCCATCCACTTGGCATTTCTGGCTGAAGATTAGCAAATGCTTCAGCCTTATCTTCTGCACTGATGTGCTGGACTCCTCCATCATTGAGGATGGGGATATTTGCGGAGCCTCATTCTCCAGTGAGTTGTTTAATCGTCCACCACCATTCACAACTGGATGTGTAAGAACTGTGGTGCTTAGGTCCGATCCATTGGTTGTGGAATTGCTTAGCCCTGTTTATCATTTGCTGCTTCTGTTGTTTGACTGCAAGCATTCCTGTGTTTAGCTTCACCAGGTTGACACCTTATTTTTAGGTATGCCTGGCGCTGCTCCTGGCATACCCTCCTGCACTCTTCATTGAACCAGGGTTACATGGTAGAGTGGGGGATTTGCTGTGCCATGAGGATACAGATTGTGGTTGAGTAAAATTCTGCTGCTGATGGCTCACAGCTCCTCACGGTTGTCCAGTCTTGAGTTGTTGGATTTGTTTGAAATCTATCCCATTTAGCACGGTGGTAGTGCCACACAACACGATGGAGGGTATCCTCAGTGTGGTCACTCCTACCGATGCACCTGCAGCAGGCAGGTGAAGATGAAGCCAAGTACATTTTTCCCTCTTGTTGGTGGAATGTAACCAGGGCTGGTGATTGTCATGTCTGGGACATTAGCTGTAAGGCGTGATTCCGTGAGGATGATTATGTCAGGCTGTTGCTTGACTAGTCTGTAAGACCACTCTCCCAAATTTGGCACAAGCCTCCAGATGTTCATAAAGAGGACTTTGCAGGGTTGACAGGACTGAGTTTGCTGTTGTTGCTTCCGGTGCCTAGGTCACATGCCGGCCAGACCAGACCGGGTGAGGATGGCAGATTTTCTTCCCTAAAGGGTATTAATGAACCAGATAGTTTCATGGTCATCATTAGACTTTTAATTCGAGATCTTTAATGATTGAATGCAAATTCCACCATCTGCCATGGTGGGATTCGAACCTGGGTCCCCAGAGCATTACCCTAGAACTTCTGGATTACTAGTCCAGAACAATGCCACTAAGCCATTGCCTGATTTTGGGAGGAGAGCTTACAGGTGGCACTGTTTCCATGTGTCTGCCCTTGTTCTTTGAAGTGGTGGAGGTAAAGGCTCAGAAGGTGCAGTTGAAGGAGCCTTGTCGAGCTGATGCATGCATCCTGTGACGATGTAGACGGCTGTCATTATGTGCCGGTAGTAGAGTGAGTGAATGTTTGAGGTGGTGGATGGGGTGCCATTCAAGTGGGCTGCTTTGTCCTGGATGGTGTTGAGCTTCCTGACTGTTGTTGGAGCTGCACTCACCCAGGCAAGTGGAGAGTATTCCATCACACTCCTGACTTGTGCCTTGGAGATGTTGGACAGACTTTGGTGAGTCAGGAGGTGAGTTACTCCCCACAGAATTCCCAGCCTCTGACCTGCTGTTGTAGTCATCGTATTTATATGGCTAGTTCAGTTCAGTTTCTGGTCAATGGTGACCCCCAGGATGTTGATACTGGAGGATTCAGTGATGGTAGTGCTGTTCAATGTCAAGATGGTCTGATTTGCCTTTGTTGGAAATTGTCACTACCTGGCACTTTGTGTGGCATGAATGTTACTTGCCACTTATCCGCCCAAGCCTGAATGTTGTCCAGGACTTGCTACATGTGGGCATGGACTGCTTCAGTATCTAAGGAGTCACAAGTGGTGCTGAACATTGAGCAATCATCAGCGAACATCCCCACTTCTGACCTTATGATGAAGGGAAGGTCATTGATGAAACAGCTGATGTTGTTTGGGTCTGGCTCGCATGGTCCAAACTCTGTGTAATGAGGAAGGTAATCTTAGCTATCTGGTTGGGCATTCTTAATAATCCAAGTTCAATATCTTGGTTTTGCAAATAATTGTTTGTCCTGGCATCAGACCTGTGCTTTAAATCTTCATCCATCTCACTTCATGTAGCTCCAGGTAGCCTATGTATTATTTGAGATTACTGGATCAGTAACCCTGGTTCTTATTTTGGAATTATTGAAGATAAAGACAGACTTGCAGTTATAAAGCAACTTTTCTGATCTCAGGGTGTCCCAAAGTGCTTTCCAGCCAATGAAATACTTTGTTTTTCTCAGAGTGTAACAAACATTGTAATGTGGGACATGCAGCAGCCAATTTGAATACAGCAAGCTCCCAAAAACAGAAATGTATTGATGACCATGCAATTTGTTTTTTATTAATGTTGATTGTGGCTTAAATATTGACCAGGAGACTGGATATTCTCCTGCTCTTTGAAATTCTGCCAAGGGATATTTTACATCCACACAAGAGAGCAGATGGAGTTCGGTTTAACGTCTCATCTTAAAAACAGAACCTCTGACAGTGCTGCTTTCACTCAGTGCTACACTGGAGTATCGGCATAGATTTTTGTGCTCACAGCATTGGTGCTGCAAGTTTTGCAGTAGTGCCTTGAGTGAGCAATCGTAGGACACTTAATATTACAATTAAGATTAAATTCCTTTATTATGTTTCACAGGTAAAAGTTTGACTCATTTGGCATACTGTTATCTCTGGGACAGTGTGTTCAAGCCCTACTCAGCTACTTGAACTCATGATCTAGATTGTCAGTCCAAGTGTAATACTTGGGGAGGTGTTTCAGTTCCAGATGTTCTCTTCCTAGCAGCACTGCGGGGGTCCCTCCACCACACAGAATGCAACAATTCAAGAAGGCAGCTCACCACCACCTTCTCCAAGGATAATTAGGGATAGGCAATGAATGCTGACCTTGCTAGTGACTCCCACATCCTGTGAATGAATGAATAAAGAAAAGTTCCTTCCCTACTCTCTGCAGTAATCAATTACATTCAATTCCTTCTATTCCTTGGGCTTTTTTTGTTGCAATATCAGGAGAGTGGTGCTATTGTGCTCTCTTAATATGTATTTTATTCATTCTCAGGATGTACACGTGAATAGCAAAGGCCAATATTTATTGCCCATCTCTGGTTGTCCTTGAGAAGGTTAACCTTCATTGTGAACCACTGCAATCCAAGTAATGAAGGTATTCCCACAGTATTGTTCGATAGAGGGTTCCATACTTTTGACCCAGCGACAATGAAAGGATGGTGACCTATACCTGAGTCAGGATTTGTGGTTTGGAGGGAAATCTTGGTGATGTTGACATGTACCTGTTACCCGAGCCCTTCGAGATGGTGGAGGTTATGGACTTGGGAGGTGCTGTCGAAGATGACTTGGTGAATTCCTGCAGGGCAACTGATATCAACTCTTGGCTCCCATGATAAATTGGCTTCGTAGACTATCTGAAGCAGAGGTCATTATTTTATACCACAGTATGCTGTTGACAGTGAGAAAATGCCTTTTTGTTCAAACTTGAAGTCATTGTTGCTCCTTCCATAGGTTTAAGATTAATCGGACTTTATTCATGACCTCACCTGCAGTATTTGAAGGCCGTTAAAGGATGCAGGTTTGCTGGAATCCACTTTGCTTTATTTCACAAGAAATGCCTGGGCACTTACATTGGCATTGCCATTTGAAAACCCAAATTACATTGGAAATGTAAAGCAACCACCTGACTATAAATAGGGAACTGAGCAGAATTTCAATACAGAAATAAGCCATTTAAAGCTCTGAAGTCCAGTTACAGAATTTATAGCACTGGATAATCAGAAGTTTAGTTAGATCCACTTGCATTTGCTGCCAAAATCCAAATTTGCCACTGACTTTGGCAGAATTCAGTAACATTTAATTTATTTCTCCAATTTCTATTAGAGAGTTCTTTCAGAAGAACATGAGATTGGTATTTGCAATACTTTTGCTGAAACTTCTGCAGGTGGTGTGGTGTGTAGTGTTGTGAGGGTGGAATGCTAATGAACTTAGCTATAATATGAAAATCAAAGGCCTGTAGGAAACTGAAGTTTTTTGGTGCAGTCACTAATGTTAAAATCAGCAAAATTACCATTGTTGATTAACATAGAAAGAACAAAGGGATGAATAGGTCCTCCTTGTTGAGGTAGCAAACTACTTGGACCAGCTCCCTGCTCACGATGTGACAGGAAGGTGGCATTGAGATTGTTCACCATTCTGTAGCACTGGCCTATGTTAGAGTTTTTCCCCCAAATTTGATGTGGCTGTTTGCAGGAAAATCCTTTTGCCTGACCAGACCAAGTCACATTATGTGGCATAGGACACACAGTGCAACATAGTCCCTAACTCTCTGCTATGCCCTTAAATAAGCAGAAATTTAGAAACTCCACAGATTTAAGCACATAATCCAAGCTGACATTTCAGTGCGGTTCTGAGGGAGTGTTACACTGTTCGAGATGCTGTGTTTTGAATGAGAAAATGAACCAAGGCCTTGTCAGTCCTATCAGGTGGCGCTATACCAAGAGCAGTGAAGTTCTCCCTGGAATCCTGACCAATATTTATCCCTCAACGCCATTGTCATGGCCAGGACGGGAAAATTTGGAGAGCTGTTGACTTTTAACGGCTCTGCAAATTTTCCCGTCCCACCCACGGCAGTGCCCACCGGTGTTGGGGCCGGAAAATCCTGCCCCAGGTCTTTCTCCTTTAAGACCATCATTGGGAAGAAGCGTGACTTAGGTATATCTAGCTGCAAAATATCGCATAAGTTTATGACAGATTTCCAATGCTTCTGTTTATTGACACAAGGCCACCAGATCACCAGGGCTGCCCTGAAAGTAATTGCTGATGAATTAAAGGTATTTTCTTCTGAAAAGATCGCATAAAGATATGCGGTTTGTTTCTACGCATCAGATATAATACAGAAAACCTGAAGTGTCCATTTGCAGAATTATTGGATTAAGCCCGAAAAATCTTAAGAGCTGCAAAAAAGGCAATATAAATGAATTGCCCCCAGTGTGTGAAAGTGCTGATTATAAACAAGTTTTGCATCTGTCCTGACTTGCATGGAATATGAAGTGACTGGCAAATATAAATGAATCATTTAACAATACTCTATAGTCTTTTTCTTTGTTCATGGGATGTGGGCGTTGCTGGCTAGGCCAACATTTATTGCCCACCCCTAATTGCCCTTGTTCAGAGGGCATTTAAGAGTCAACCACATTGTTGTGGGTCTGGAGTTGATGTAGGCCAGACTAGGTAAGGACAGCAGATTTCCTTCCCTGAAGAACATTAGTGAAGAAACTGAATAAATAACAAACCAAATGCAAATTTGGGCGGGTCCTTTGCATTTCACAAGTCAGCAGGTGCACAAGACAGATGAAATCAGTGTTTCCTGAGGCCTTGCTGGCAACATCAAACCCATTTACTAATCAACATGATTTTGCTTTTTGTCCTCCCTGGGGGCCCAATACAAATGAAAACCTATTCCCATGTTCACCAATCTCTAAGATACCCTGTCTCCTGGTGATTCAGTTGGTGGCACTCTTGCCACTGAGTCGGAAAGTTCTGGGTTCTATTGCCACTCCAGAATTTGAGTACAAAAATCAAGGCTGACACTCCAGTGCAGTACTCAGGGAATGCTGCACTGCAGGATGGTCTTTTGGATGGGACATTAAACTGAGGCATTGTCTGCTTTCTCAGGTGGACGTAAAAGATCCCATGGTACCATTTCAAAGGAGAGTAGGCGAGTTAATGTCTGGTCAATATCTATCCCTCAATCAACATCATTAAAACAGGTTTGCAAACATACAAATTAGGAGCAGGGTATTATCAAATTGCTGTTTGAAGGGGCTTGCTGTGTGCAAATTGGCTGCTGTGTTTTCACATTATTACAGTAACAACACTTCAAAAATACTTCATTGGCTGTAAAGTGCTTTGAGACTTCTGATAGTTGTGAAAAGCACCCCACTATATAAATATAATTCTTTCTTTTATGTTGGCAGGATTACACGTCTTCTGACACAAGTTCCATTTAATAACATCATAAGGTCATTAAAAATGGGAGCAAGAGTAGGCCATTCAGCCCATCAAGCCTGCTCTGCCATTCAATAAGATCATGCTGATCTGATGTGGCCTTAACACTACTTTGTTGCCTGCACACCCAACCCCACACCGCGGCCCCCCCCCACCCCCCCCCCCGCCCCCCTCCAACCCCCTAATACCCTTGACTCTCTTGTCAATCAAAAATCTGCCCAACTCAGCTTTGAATATATTCAATGACCCAGCCTCCATTTTTCTAGGGTAGAAAATTCCAAAGACTAATGACTTCCTGAGAAAAAAAAATTCTTCCCCATCTCTTAAATGGGAGACCCCTTATTTTGAAACTGTACCCTCTAGTTCTAGATCCCCCTACGAGAGGAAACATCCTTCCAGAATCTACCCTGTTAAGCACCCTCAGAATCTTATGTTTCAGTGACATTACCTCTCATTCTTCTGAATTCCAATGAGTACAGGCCCAAATTGTCCAACCTTTCCTCATAAGACAACCCATTCATCCCAGGAATCAACCAATGAACCTTCTCTGAATTGCTTCCTTGGCAACGGCCAAGGCTTTTGGGTTCCCCAGATGTGCACAGATGTTCTGCTGGAGTTTAAACAGCTAAAACCATGCAGCTTATCTATGCAGAACATTTGTATGGTTCCAGCTGTTTGTCCAGCTTTCCATCCTACCCAAGATGACATTGGCTTGACCTGGAGCCCAGAAGATCTGGTTCATGGTGGATGTGCCTCCAGTCCAATCAATGGCCTTGACTGGCTGGTCAAATCATCACCAGTGACAGAAATAGGGTAGAGCTCTTTGGTTCAGGCATTCGATTATTGAGTTTGTCACAGAGGACTAACTTGGATCCAATTTCCTATTGCCAGGGACATCATTCTGAAGCCACTTTGACCCTGCAGGAAGACTGATGACTTTTGTCTTTCCCTCCCTCCCTACCTGAGGATAGAAACAGGCTATCAAACACAAAGCCAGTCAACCCTCAAACAGGGAGGCCGCTGACAGGCTTAATATTTGCAATGTGCTACAATTGTATTGAGTGCATATAATGCAAGTTTCAATAGGTCATTGGAATGTATGCTAATAAAATAATAATATGTTAGGTCATTTGCACTTTTGTAAGCTTGTCTCATTTCTTGAAACCCCATTGAGAACTTTCAGTGGACTCTTAGCTCTCCAAAACAGCAAACAAAAATTATTTCCTTATTCCCTTCCATTGTTTGTTTGTTTTGTACCCCCACATGCCTCCCGCACCTACCCCCTGCCACCCAACCCCAAATGCCCATGCAGACGAGCCTTTAACATCTCAGCCATGGAGGTGGAAACATCAGTTTCCTGACAGCTTGAATGATAAACTGAGGGTACTGCTGCTTGACTGAATTATCAGGAAGCACACTTCAGGAAGTGATATTTTCCCCGGCTATTCTTTCCTTCCCCTGGAGCCCCCATCCCCCATCAGCACCCACTATAACTCAATTAAAGGAGTATGTCCTTCAGAGGGAGGAAAAGTGCTTACAGTGTAAAGCGCCCATCTTCCTCGCAACCCCCCCCCCCCCTCCCCCCCCACCTCCAACACCGCTCCCAACCCCCAATCCCACCATATCCAGCGTTGAGGAAGATCGGAGTTTGAGCATCAACTGCTACAGAACTTTTGATCTGGTTTCAAAGAACAGGGTCAGCACTCAGGAGCTTATCTCAGAGGCAGGCCGGCCACAAACAGATTGCTGTTCGGCATCAAATCCGCCCTTCAATGTATAAAACCTATCTGCTCCCACCACTTCATGTCACAGTGACATTCTCACCACTATCTGTGTAAATTTCTTCTAAATTCTTTATTTGATCTGTCAGAGGCTGTCGTATGTTTTGTTGCCTTGTTCTAGACTCACCCGCAAGTGCATTTATGTACTTACTTTAAGCATCTATGTGTGTATGTATGTATATTCAAAATCCAAACACACATTATATGCAAGTGCATGCCCATGTGCAGTAGATAATTATGGCAAGTTATATAAAGTTTGGAGGTGCTCCCATGTCGAAGAGCATATTGGGTGGAAGGCATTCTCAAAATGAAAGTCAGCTACAGTGAAACCCGGAAACTTTGGACACTTTCGGGGCTGGCATCAGCTGTTCTTTTTAAACAGGTGTCCTTATTTCCGAAATGCTCGTTATATGTACTGTAAAAATTTTCCAAATGACCGTAAAGCACACCTGCTGAGATTGTGATCAGCTCCTAATCAGCTGCTCAGAATCCCCCTCCTACACACCAGTGTTCAACTCTGTTCACTTGACAATTTTGCAATCTAAATTCCCGGTTCACTTCAAAGGACTCTCATTTGTAATTGGAGTGTAATGGGTTGCATTTTACCAGCATTAGGACGGTCACAGGACAAAAAAATTGTGGTGACAGGCGGTGCTAGTGCATGGAAGCTTCCAAAGGCAAGTCTTGGAATGGATTGAGAACATCTGAGATGAAAACATAACCAGTAACGTTAGGCAAGGTGGTGAAACTGCAGTTTTCTGGTTGAGCAGTGAGTCTGCAGGAAGACTGACTGACTGATAGCTGGGACTCACAGGCCAGACCATCAATCTATAGAGCAGGAGAGAGGGAGAGAGAGAAAGACTTGGGAACAGCCATCCACCTTCACTCCCCCAAGAATTGGATCCAGCATCAGAAGTCGAGGGAAAAATGATGATCGTAGGGTCAGGGGAGAGGAGCTGCCAGGAGCCACTGTATGGACCCGGTGCTGGGCCAGAAAGAGTGACAGTTCTCGCTGTTTGAATGCACTTTCCTTGATTTGGGAGACTAATGAGGTCAGTGCACAAAGGTCAACGTGAGGTTCTAGTGGATTTTGTGAAAGAAATGGCTTTTGTAGAATGGGGAGTTCTTTTTCCAGCATCCGTAGCAGAAGAGAAACTGCTCCATCCCTGGGATAGAGCCATGCAAGTATTCAAACCCAGAGATAGAACGGTTTCTTGGCCGCAGCGGAGGCTGGATATAGAACACCACATTACATTACATTATTTTTTTACATTGACCTGTGTGCCCCATTTTTAATTTGTAAAAGAGCTTGGTGCATTGAAGGCTATCTTCTGTAGTTCATAATTTGCGTGTATCCATGGTTTCAGACTGCCTCACATATATTTTACCATGTAAGTTACTTCAGTGTCCCTGTCAGAGTTTTTTTATGGGTGTTCTTGGAACGTCCATTCATGCAGGCTTTACTACTTGTCTTGCCTCGCTAACATTTCCTTTTCTCATCCCGAACCTAACTCTCACTCCCAGTCCATCAGGTCCTCTATGGGAAAAACACTCCATGTCAACCAAATCACATATTACACCAGTTGATGTACTTTATATTAAAATAAATTCTTGGATGTTGACATTGCTGGCAAAGCTGACATTTAATAACCTGAGAAGGTGGTGGTGGACTACATTCATGAACAGTTTTGATATAACTGAGTGGCTTGCTAGGCAATTTCAGAGGCCAGTTAAGAAGCGTTGGGCTGGAGTCCCATATATGCCAGACCAGCTAAGGATGGCAGATTCTATAAAGAATCTAAGTGAATCTAGTCTCTTAAGCTATTTACAGCAAGCTAACATGGATTCTAATTTAATAGTAATGGATCTCCTGTGGCAACAGCTGTGGGCTGAGGAGTGTATCTGGTGAAAGCCAGTGAATGAGGGTGGGTGTTGTACAGAGTTTTGGGGAGGGGAGCTGGTGCTAGGATGGGTACAAAAGAAAAAAAGTTAAATAAAAGGAAAGTTTAAACTGAGGAAATTATCCTGGATGCAAGCCTGAAGCTTTTAGACACCCAGTTGTCTCTATGTCAGCATGTCATTACGACAGTGCAGATAATTGTTCTGTCTTTTTATTGCTGGTAACATAAAATCTCCTATTCACACTGGAGTCCACAACATAGAGAAACGTTACCAAAAGGTTTTTCCTCAGAATGAGACCACGTGGGAAGTATCATAGTAGACACTTATGTTTTTGCTTCAATATGCCAGAATGGAATTTTTTTGTGTTAAGCATGATTAGCTAGAGAATAGAACTTGAAGCGAAGGCTTTGCTCAATAACCAATGATAATTTTTAAAAGTACCAGGACTTAACCAATGAGCAAGAATGGAATTGATTCACAGGCTTGACCATATCATTCCATTGGTGACAGGCCCAAGAAATTGGCCCAGAAGTTTCTGGAAGAGTGCGATCTACACCATAAATTATGTGCCCTAATCTTCCCATTGTGAACCTGCATCAAAATTTCCTGGAAAAATAATTTAAATACACTGCAGTGCGTATAATGGCAATCAGGAACCTCAGAAACTGCGCAGCCAATGGCTGCTGACCCCATCACCAGCAATGAACCAATTAAGCAGATCAATATGGATATAACCAGAGTCATACAATTCTGAATTTCAAATCCTTTTGCTTTGCAAAGCTTCATCACTTACAGAACGTTGTTTTGAGTTATTGACATGCTCAGCTCCTGTATGCAGTTTTCAGGATATTCTGAATTACAGATTTTGTTTTCCATTTATTTATAAGATCAACTTAAAGGAGCTAAAAAAAAAGCTTAGATCAAACAAATGGTGAAATTGGACCTTGTTATGCCCATTTCAAGGGCACAAAATTGGAGCAGAACAATTTTGCTCTGTCACATACACTCAAAGGGGCAACTGGACGCTACCAACCTAAAGGTCCTTTTTCTTTTTTTTAAAACTTACTTGAATGGGAAGCCAGGTGGAGCTCTTTGTCTGTTCTAGACCTTTCAGTACTATATGATACCCATGAGTGAATGGGAAAATGATCAATGTCTCCTTGGATATCTCTGCAAATGTTGATATTCAAATTGTGTAGAATCTTGGTTCGACTGACTTGGAGTACAGTGAACAGTTCTGATCTGTATAGTATAAAAATGATATAGAGGCACTGGAGAAGATGCAAAATAGATTTACTAGGATGATGGCAGAATTGAGATATTATAACTATCAGGAAAAATTGAACAAGTTGAAGGCCCATTTCTCTAGAAAAGTAAATATGGAAGGATGTCCTGATAGAAGCCTTTATATTTATGAAAGGATTTGATAGGGTAGACATAGAGAATATTTTTCCACTTGTGAGGGAGACCAGAACTGAAGGCCATAAATTTATGATAGTTACTAATGAACCCTACAAGGAACTCAGGAGAAACTTCTTTAACTAGAGAGTGGTTAGAATGTGGAACTCACTACCACAAGGAGTAGCTGAGGTAACCTACATAGATGTGTTTAAGAGGATCCTAAATAAACACATGAGGAGAAAGGAATGGAAATTTGTGGGGTTAGATGAAGAGAGTGGGAGGAGGCTCATGTAGAGGATAAACATTGATTTGTTGGTCTGAATGGCCTGTTTCTGTGCTGTAAATTCATGTAATACTGTACTATGTAAATTATGTAGTTTGGCTGTATTAGTGTGGAATTTGCCTAAGGTCTAAGGAAAGTGGGATCTTGGAGCTAGAATCAGTCATACAGCACAGAAGAAGCTCACTTGGACCATCGTGTCTGTGCCAGTTCTTTAAAAGAGCTAACCAATTAGTCACAATCACCAGCTCTTTTCCCAAAGCCCTATCATTTGTTTTCCCTTCAAGCATTTATTCAGTTCCATTTTGAAAGTTACTGCTGAATTTGCTTTTAGGCAATGCATGCTAAATCATAACTACTCACAACATATGTGACAGAATGTGATAGAGGTCCAATAGGTCATGTCACAACATTTCCCTCTGTAAACTTATTGTACTTTTCCCTGTCTTGCTGGAGCAGCTGGAGAACATGTGATTATTGAAGTGAAAATCAAAGAAGTCCTGTATTGGTTTAAAACAGATGGGTCCTTGCTGCAGGCACTGATACAATCAAACTCTTACCATGTGGTTGGACTTGGCAAGAGCTGACAGCAACACAGCTGGCTGCAGAGCATCTTTTTCTTTAATACAATGTGTCTTTCTTTCAAAGTTTAGAATGTAGGAGATTTTACAAACTGGCCAAGTTACTTTGCTTTGGTTATTCCCTTTGGCAGGCTAGCTGATGACAGGAACTTGCTGTAGGGAGGAATTGTATGTATCCCTCTGACCTGGTGTGACAGAATCCATTAATATTGTAAGTATACTTGTGGGCGTATAAATTGCTGTAAGATTGAATCTAATGCCACCTGCCATTAGTTAGACTTGTTCTTGCAGGTTTTAAGTTTTTCATCCTTTGCATGACAGGTTGCTGGAAGTGTGATTTGACAATGGTGCAGCAAAGGAAACAGTGCATTTGGAACTTGGGTGATAGAGCAAACCACAGGATATTTCCTTAACCGATCAAATTGAAGGATTGTGAAACTAACAGCGCAAGAATTGAGCAGGATATGTAAATTAGAGGGTGGATTCAATGGCAAATCTGGTACAGAAAGAGGAATAAAGAGAAGGATTCAGAATATTGGATTCAGAGGGAGAAAAGAGGAAGGAAAAGTTGGAAGAATAATGAATGATTTGTCATTGTTAAAATCTCCAATGACAATTAAAACGAGGAGTGAAAAACAGCATTTAATAATTAATTTTCAACAAAGAGAGTTATTTGGTAGTAATTAACACTTATCATGTCATTAAAAATATACTTCATCTGAAATTGTCAAGACTTAAATTTTTGTGGATCTACCACGCTGCTCAATTCATTTCAATATTGAGGTGGATAATAAGTTGTCATTCTTGCAAAGCTAACGGCAGAATAGCCCAACAAGTTTCTGTAGCATTTCCGCATAAATAACTGTACAGTTATTTTGACAGCAAATTATGTGCTAACATATCAGTGACAGGTACGGCCTTGTTCATTGTTTTTATAATCTTGATTAACTTCAATCTTGTTTAATCATGATTTAATTATTTTTACGTAGTGAGAGACTGGGAAAAGTTCAGAGGTTCTTGAGTGTCCTTATATACTGATCACAGAAGGTCACTATGCAGGTACAACAACCAGTTAGGAAAGCCGATTGTATTGTTAGCTTGTATGGCAAAATGATTAGAGAATAAGAGTAAAGAAGTCTTACTACAATTATATAGGTCCTTGGTGAGACCTGGAGCACTGTGTAGTTTTGCTGTCAATATCGAAGGAAGGATATACTTGCTTTAGAAGGAGCGTAATGAAGGTTCATCGGACTGATTCCTGGGATGAAGGGATTGTCCTACATGGAGAGATTGAGTAAACTAGGTCTAAATCCCTCTAGACTTTAGAAGAATGAAAAGTGATCTCATTGAAATATAAAATTCTTAAGGAGTCTGGCAGGGTAGACGTTGGGGTGTCTAGAACTAGGGATCACAGTGAGGAGAAGAGGATCGACCATTTAGGATTGAAATGAGAAATTCTCTCACTCAAATTCACTGTAAATCTTTGGAATTCTCTAGCCCAGAGTGCTCTCGCTATTCAGTTGTTTTGTATATTTAAGACAGAGATCAATAAATATTTGGGAACTAAGGGATAGTGAAGAATGGTGGAGTTGAGGTAGAAGATCAGCCATAGTCTAGGCAGTGCAGGCTTGAAGGGCTGAATGGCCCATTCCTATTTCTTATGTTCTCATGCGCACTCTCAATTATCTAGACTCCCACTGTATATATCCTGGATTATCCAGACTTCCAATGTCTCTGTCTCTGGCTACCCAACAATTTCCACTATACTACGCCTTGGAGTTGTGGAGGTATAGGGGGACTGCACTGCCCATACTTTATGCTGGATAGTTAAAAGTTCTGCTGTAAACCTTTCAAGCCCAGCTTTGAAAACCAGCTTTGTCATAGCCACCCTGGTAGGACCATTTTAGGATTTTGAAGAAAAGCGGAAAGTGCAGAAAATGCAGGCAGATCGATCCGCAGCTGGAAAGCTAATGTTTTGAGTAGAGTTCCTTCACCGGGACTAGAAATGAGGAGATAAGTCTGCTCCTTTTATGGGAGTAAACAAAATGGAGGCGGGATTGACGGGGAGAGAGGACTGGAGAAAGGCCCATAAATATGAGATCTGATGAGGTATCAAAATGAAGCAGTCAGTGATTTAACCAGGGGTTCATTTTAGTATGGGTGCTGTGCCGCTAATTTCAATTTTTTTTTAATATGAAAAAGAATTGTAAAGTACAGAATAAGACATCCTGAGGTCACCGAAAAGATGCAATTTCTTCCTTTATGGCAAGGAATGAGATTAACGTCCTCCTCTTTTGAAACTTTAAACTGTTTGACATATTTTCTCATGAAAGTGAGGAAGAGGAGAAAGAGAGGAAGACAACACACAGGCTACTTCTCTCACCAAAGCTTGGGAAAGAAGAGAACAATATTGCTTTTGAAATGGTAGAAAATATCTTAATGATGCACTTGCTCTCTCTTTTGCCATAAACCCAAAAGCTAAAACAGGTGGTGCGCCCTCCCTGCTTAAATGAATGAACTGTTGATGGTTAATCCATTAGGGTTTATTTATTGATGAAGGCTTGGTGACTAGAAAGATGACCCCCCCCCCCCCCCCCCAGTTCCTCCCTCGTCCCCCTCATGGTTGACTGACCTGCTGAGTGTTCCCAGGCGGATTTGGGCTTCTGTTGACCCTATTGCTGGTCAGCAGGTGACAAGTGAGCCATTGGCAACACAGCACTTCACATCTAGAACTGGCAAGTTACATTTCTTTTCGTTTGGCGAATGGCCGCTGTTCTTTCTAGTGGAGGATTCAGGGCTTTGCAATTTCAGTTTATACAGATGGCTCTAAAGTGAACTATCCAGCGAGTCCCCCCGCCCGCCCCCTACTTCTCTGTTCAATCTCAAACAAGGGCAGAAGTGCCAGACACGCTTGTTAAACCCTCAAACACGGTCTTTCTATTTTTTTTTAAAAGACCCAAGTCGGACAAGGTAGTTAGTATTTTCTTAGACAGCAGTTTCAGGGGCCTTTTTTTTATATTTCAATTGCTGTTTGGGTTTTTTTTGTTGCAGTGTGTGCTTTGGGGAATCACTGATTTACTGCGAAGGCAAATAAAAAAGAGATTTCGTAGCCTATGAGTCAAAACAGTCCAATCCGTGACAGATAAAATTGTCATTTATTTTGTGTATAGGATGCCATTAGGGCTAACGCAACCTGTGACAAGTGTCGTCCGACAAGGGCTATGAGTATGAGTAACAATACAACGACAGCGGACATAATCTGCATTGGTTCAACCCTTGACAAAGGAAGGGAAATGTCCCTACTGATGACCTTTTCCTCTCCCTCTGTTGCAAAGAATTGCAGGGCATTGTGCCTGATTCCCTGGGTGCCTGCGTGGCCCAGGCACGGCTGGTCTCATTTTTTTTTGTGTGTGTGTACCTTGCGCCTCGAAAACAGTGTTATTTTTCACTTGGCTCACATCTGGAATGAGGGTGGCTGTGTCAGGGCCCGTTGACCGAATAGGTGTTGTTGCTCGATGCTGGGAGAACAAAATACTGAAACGCAGCGAATGTTTTAACGCCTGTCTCGTCCATGTTGCCTTTGAAACGTCCAAGTGGTGACTTAACAACTTTACCACTCAAACAAAGCACGGAGGAGCCACCGAATGAAGCTCCCGCAGCTGTGTCATGTTTTCCGTAGGTCCCTCTATCCAGAAATATTTGCTCTTCTTACCACCCCACAGAGATGCTGTGCAGTGGCTACCAATCGCGCCTGCTAAATATGCATCCCTTAAAATGGTATCTTTTACAGCATTTTTCAGATCCTCTGTCTGTCCTTAATGGAATACATTACTTATAACAGAATAAGCGATATGAGCTTTAAATTAGAACATCATTTCTAGATTCGTGCAGATCTGCACTTAAATAATAATGGTTAAACACACACATTATCCCAGGCCACAGCACTCCTACCGCAGAATTACGAAGTGACAGATTTGTAGAATATGCCTAAAGCCTTTGTCTGATTTACTGTATGGAAAACCAGCTCAGAAAGTATGAGATACATACTGTGGAGTCTGTGATGAATCATTACCGCAGCAGAATTACATTAACAACCTACTTACAGCCTGAACTGATCTTATGACAAAACCGTATTGGAGTTATTCAGCCCGTGAATTGGTATGCAACGTGTCCCATTGTTAACACCCAATGTGTTGTTGTGGCCAACTCTCTGATGACGGTGAATTTCACCTGTTATTCTTTCCATTACACTCGCCGGTGTGGTGCCGCTTTCTGTAAAATAATATTTCAAATCTGGCATGTCGTGTTTCAGCCATTGATTCTTTCAATGCAAAGGATTTGCTGACATGCATATGTTTTGTTAAAAACTTTTAAAAAAAAATCCAATCTCATTCTGGTGACAATCCTAATATTTCCAAAACTGCAGTTAAGAGACACCACACAAATAACTGGCCCCGCTGCATTTTGGAGTCGTTTTACTTTTACTAGATGCTTCTCTCGGAAGGGGACAAGAGTAAGTTTTTTAAAAAAAATACCTCTACCTACAAATATTTCCCCATATTTTGTTGGAACTTTGGCTAGCAAAATGAAAATGTCAAATTCAGAATCTCCGTCGCCCAAGTGTCAGCTATCTGTAGTTGCTATCACCTTTTGATAACACTGACAGACTCATAAGCAGATATGTAACTTATTTTAAAGTTAAAGGCGCCCATAAGGAAACCAACTTTTTTGTAAATGAATAAGTCATCGTACTTTTGTCAGACCAGCATGAGATAGAGGTTTTTATTTAGCAAAAGGATTTCTTCTAAATTGTTTTTGAGTGCAGTAACTACATAGTTAAAATGAAACTAAGTGGCACACAATTTCTGAAGTTGCAACAGAAAGCCTGCAATATTAAAACACACAAACTCTACATTATTTCCTTTTGGTAAAGGTTGAATTATAGACTGCTATTGAAGAGTGCTAATTGGACAAGAGCATGTCTTGCTTTAGGATAAGTTTTACTTTTTAATCACTTTTCTGAGTCCACATTTCTATTTTTTAACCTGTTGTCAGAAAACTAAAATTATTCTACTCAAGAAATCAGCTAGGAACATTTTTTTTTTTGGCAGGGCTTAAAAATAAAATCAGAAATGCTGCAAAGACACAGCTGGTCTGTCAGCACCTGAAAGAGGAAGGGCCGGTTAGCATTTCACGAGTTCTGGTGCATCTTTCCCAGTTAAAACCACTTTTTGTTACAAATGCTGACTGATGTCTATTCCCAGCATTTTCTGTTTTTATTTAATTTCCAATGGTTTATATCAACATGTTCTGTTAGTAACTATGGTTTTCACTCCAATGCAAATTTACAATGTTAAGTTTTCTTTCAGTCATGCACACTTCTGTAGATTTCCCCATTAAGTTTCCCTCCCTTCAAGAATCTGTCAGTGCTAGTACAGTGCCAGCTGAGAGGAGAGATCATGCGAGGGGCTTCCAGGGCATGATGCCTTGCCTGGATGGGTCCCATTGATGCTCAGTTCTGAGAGGAACTCACTGTATGGGGCAGCAGTAGGGTGCTGAATCTCCCCGGCCCAACAGAGCACTGAACTGCTGGTCTTACTTTAGTGGCCATTTTTTTCACAATGTTTCCGAGTAGTTTAATTCTGCATCTGCTGAAAATGACAGCCGACTTTTAGACTGGCGCAGTTGTAGTTGAGAATTTTCAAATTAAAAACTAATAGTATATTGAGGAGCAGTTATCAAATCTGCCAGTTGTTGCAAATGAAAATTGAATTACAGCAGAATATAATTTGATATAATATGATCAGGAAAACACTTCCTGCAGTTTGACTGACTAAACTCCGTCATACATAAGGAATTTGCAACTTGCTAGACAAAAACAAAATCCGTGGTCCATCAAATTCACCTTGTATAATCCAGGGTAGGTGCATGGCACAGCAGTAATGGAGTTGGCCTATCTAATTTCAGTTGTGTGCAGATGCACATATAAACAGTTGGTTGGGTGATCTGGTGTCCTGTGACAAACTCCACAAATCTCTACACTTGCTACATGTTGTATGACACTCTGAGGCAGAGAAAATGTCACAGTATGAAACCTGCCTGGCTGGTGCTCTTTGCCACCGAGTTGAGGAACTGCCTCAATTACCATAAGGCTGAGCCTCTCTTTCTCAGCGGTTAACACATAAATCCACATATTCTTTATTGAGACCTATTATTTACCTTATGTAAGGGTAGATAGGAACTCCCCTTTTATATATCCTTTTTAAAAAGGAAGAACTCTTTTAGTTATACTTGCATGTTACAACTAAGAAGCTTTCCTTTTTTAAAAATAAAATAAGTTAGGGACTTTCTTCTGATTCATATTAAGTAAAAATAGACACAATGATTTTTAATAGACCTCATCTTGCTTTCAAATTTTTAAAAAAGCAATAAGCGATTGCTAATTTCAAAAGCAAGAAATTATGCACTTTATTTCCCCAAGAATCAAATGTGCTCTACATTATCTGTTATTTGTTTTCAATTGTTGTGCTGTTTTAACATGTTGAAAATCACATTTTCAGTATTTAATGTTACTTTAAACTCTGACTCTTTTCCTTGAAAAATATTTCTTTTACAAAAGCGCTTCACTAATAGAAATTGATAAATGTAGTAGGATAATTTTAAAGAAAGGATTTGCGTTTATATAGTGTCTTTCACATCCTCAGTACATCCCAAAATTCTTTAAGGATGATGGATTGTTTTGGAAGTGCATTAACCGTTGCTACCTAGGCAAATGTCATAAGAGTTTGCACACAGCAAATGAATGAATGATCATTTTTGATGGTGGAGATGGAAAGAAGAATGTTAGCTCGGACCAGGTGAAGCTTTTTGTATAGTACCATCTTTTACCTTTTCAAAGGAAGTTTAAAACATTCCTGGTCATGTGTTTCCCCTACCTCCCTCCTCCCTCCACATAGCTCACCAAGACCAACCATACAACAAAAGCAGATGGCATTACCTGTTGTGAGTGTAAGAGAGCAAAGGCAATGGTGTATGATGGGTGGATCCCACAAGAAAAGGCGAGAGAGCAACTCCCAAACCCACAACCTCTACCACCTGGAAGAGTGAAGCCAGCTGGTGCATGGGCACACCATCGACTTCAGGTCTCACACAATGTAGACTTGGACATGTACCACTATTCCTTCATCGTCACTGGTCCAAATCCTAGAATTCTGTTCCAAACTGCATTGTGGGAGAAACTTCACTACATTGATTGCAACAGTTCAAGAAGAAAGCTCACCATCACCTCCTTGTGGGCAACTAGGAATGGTCAGTACATACAGGCCTTGGTTGCGCATGTCCCCCGAATATTCGTTTTAAAGTAGCTGTCATGGCATTTTCAAAAATTAGAAACGTAACAATGTTACACTGAAAGGCAACTTCAACAAAACATGTTTTTGGCTCTTCTTGACATGTCATACAGTAGAACTCACCTTATGGTTAACTGGAAACAGTATTTAATACAATATTGGAAAAATATTGACCATTAATAATGCTTTCAATGCTAGAGTTTCAAACAGAAAGCATCACAGAGATTTTTGGCTCTTCGTCCATTTATTTTGTGCAGTTTCACATGTTAATTCAAAGTCAGGCAGTTTGTTTGCACCTGAGTTTTGGAGACATGCACCATTTATCCAGCAAAACCTCCTCCAACCCGCTGTAAAATATTGATGGCTACTGTTTACTGAACACTCCTGGTGATGGCATGTAAAAGTCCATGTAGATATTTCTCCTGCCCCAGTGATGGACAAAATCTTGTACCCTACTGAATGATGTGGTAGCAGCTAGCAATCAAACGTTTCTTTCCTAAATAACTAAACACCACAAAAGCAAAGTGTTGTTAGCAATAGTGTGAACTTGTGTCGCTATCGGTTTAAACTACCATCACAACTCCCCAAACTGGTTTTGATAATTGAGATGGAGCGGTATCCACCTCATACTGAAAGCTGATTTTATTTTCTTTCATGTTCACATTGATTTTATTCCTAGGCCAGTCCCTTTTTTTGCTGTAAAATAGTGCATGCCAATATTGTTGTCCAAAGTGTTTTAAACTTTTGTATTAGATTAATACATGGTCACATTTGCTTCTTACTGCTTTCCACTTAACCAATGGCACTTTGGCCTTATAATGTAGGTTGACTATATTTAGTTTTGACCAAAAGATATTTATTACAGATTAAGGTTCATAGTATTAAATATGACTTACAAATTGATTATAGTTAAAACATACACATATGTGTTTGTATCTATGTATTATATATATGTATCAAATCAAACTCGCTTCTTATAAGTATACTATTTCTCATTTATTTTAATGTCTTATTTGTGCAAAAATTCAAAGACTAAATGATCGTGCAGGAAACAGTTTTAATCTGGAGATATATAAATGCAGTATATTTCTAACCATAATTTATATATATATATATATAAATCATATAAATCAATATTGTAAGCTTAATAGTACCATTGGCATACTTTAAGGTTAAATGGGAACAATGCAAATTAAAAATAAAACTGTTCATCAAGATGCAAGTTAATAATTACTAAGTTATCATGTTAGGCCATGTATTGCCTGGTTTATTGTGCAACAATGTACACTGACCTGGTTATCGCCTAGTGTTGACTGCAGGTTATCACTTCACATATTTGTGCTGTTTACGTCACAGTTGTTGATTCTTTACTGTGGATAGTATCATACGTGACTGAGCAGGAGTGTGTAGTCTGTCCGTCTTACACTCCAAGTGCTGTTGTCAGCGACAAAAAGGATGAGAACAGATTTCAAGCTTTTCATGCTATAGATTACCTGGAATGATTCCATTGCTGTAGTGTCATCACTGGGGCTTGGTGGAGGGTTCCAATCTAGTCCAGCTTCGTTTTTGTGGCTTTGTGGGATTGTCTCAACTCCATTGATCAGAGGACCACTTTCCAATCACTCCTGAGTGCTTAATATAGTCTATGTAATATACATTAATCAAGGTTGAGTGCTGAGAATGTGTGTGTGTGTTAACAGTACAAGAGATGCTAATTTTAGCTTACCAAATCAAAATAAAAGTAGAAATTTACAAAAAATATATATAATTATGGTAAATGAATAGCCAGATTAAAACTGTTTCCTGCACAGTCACTTCATTTTCTAAATTTCGAAATAAATATAAAACCTCAAAAGAATTGAGAAATGGCATACTCATTTAGATGTCGCTTTACGGAGTGGATTTGATTGACTAAAAAGATTTGACTTTTTCCACTTGAAACCTTGCCACATAATCTGTCTTACTGCACCCCCACATTTAATATTTGAATTGTATGTTTTTAACAGTAGTGTGTATTAGTTAGAATTTTGTATGGGGCACATTTCCATTATAGGGTAGTAGAATTGTTTTTTCCCTTTTCCATTTGTACCTTTTTAGTAAGCTGAAGCAGGCATAAGGAAATCGAGACCAAGTGGGTTTAAGGTTTACACTGTATATACTTCACAGAGAGCAAGCCATTATTCAGTCTACACATCTTGGACCTCAAGCCTTAACCTTATGTTTAACTTACTCCCACTAATGCAGCCAGTTAGATGGCAAATTATTGCTGTAACTATATATGTATATATTTTTATTTGGCTCACATAAGATGTTCAGTGAATTCTTGTTTTTCAGTGCAGCCTGTGAAACTGAATAAATAAACTTAAAGGACTACTGTAACAGAAGGGGTGTTCTGAATTTGAAAATCGTTTGCAGTAAATGCATTTTCTTGGCTTAACTCCCACCATAGTTTTAAAAGCTCAAGCTGATTATAGTAAGGTATTTATGTGACTCATTACTTGTATCTTAATCTGTACTCCTGGGGATTGAAGTTACGTGTAATTTACTAATGAGTCGAAAGCCTTAAGATAGGTTGGATTTTCAACTGAAGAGGAAAATGAAAATTAATTTTCTCATGTGTCTATATTTTTGCAGCTACACGGTATTATTCTGAAGTTTGAGGTTGTTTTATTTTAGGGGGAGGGAGAGAGATATAAATCAATTGTCCTGTGTTAGCTTATGGTGAGCTTAGGAAAATGTAACAGTGAGTTCATTGCTGGCCTGCAATGAATTGGCTCATTTATTTAGATTGTACAGTCCATTGGAGAATGAAAATTTTAATTTTATATTTACCAATAGCCTAAATTACTGTGAGCAATTCTATTGTGTTACACCCTCATTTCCTGATAACCCTGAATTAATATCTGTGTTAAAATGGGTTGTTATACAAGTAGGTTAGAAGTTTATGCAACAGTATTACCAGAAATAACTTTTGGCCTGATTTTTTTTGGTATTGAAATGAATTTTGATTTCTGGTATTTCCCTTTGCTTGGATATGATAACCTGGCCTCCTAATGTATTCAGAATTCAATTTGAAACAATATTCAACCCACCTGCAATATTTCAGTATTATACTGATGATACAGGCTTGTGCTAGCTCTGTTTTTTGACATGTGTAAGCTCACAACTCAGTCTGCAAAATGCAATTTACAATGATTAAAATCAGTATGCAGGTTAATACTCGCCAGGATATTTTTTTCAAACAATTTGCTGCCTTTGACGTTTTTAGGCCATGCTTAAACAAGTGCTTTAAAGTTAATTAATTGGTAGGGTTAGTTTTTGCTGGTTGAAGTGTTACAATAAATTGGGTGGGATCATGTAATTGGACAAAAAGACACTTGCATATTAAAAGCTGAGGCAGAATACCACTATTTATTTGAAAAATCACTGCATGTAATTAATTAATTGTAGTTGAGATTTTTCTCTTATCTTAAGTTCTGTTTGACATTTTTTTTAGCAATTAAATGCCATGACTTCCTTTGGTGATGTTCTTCACTGTCATTGAGAGGTAGAGTGTCTTTGAGATGTATACAGCGGTGTTTTTTTTTTATTCAATCAGTGGATGTGGGCTTCACTGGCTGGGCCAGCATTTATTGCCCATTCCCAGTTGCCCTTGAGAAGATGGTGTTGAGCTGCCTTCTTGAATTGCTGCAGTCCATGTGGTGTAGGTACACTCACAGTGCTGTTAGGGAGGGAGTTTCAGGATTTTGACCCAGCGACAGTGAAAGAACGGCAATATATTTCCAAGTCATGATGGTGAGTGACTTGGAGGGCAACTTCCAGGTGGTGGTGTTCCCATATATCTGCTGCCCTCGTCCTTCTAGATGGTAGTGTTCGTAGGTTTGGAAGGTGCTGTCTAAGGAGCCTTGGTGAGTTCCTGCAGTGCACCTTGTAGATTGTACACACTGCTGCTACAGTGCATCAGTGGTGGAGGGAGTGAATGTTTATGGATGTGATGCTAATCAAATGGGCAGCTTTGTCCTGGGCGGTGTCAAGATTCTTGAGTGTTGTGGGAGCTGCACTCATCCAGGCAAGTTTTATGTATTCAGAAGGCTGAGATTGTTCTTGTTAGAGGGTTAAGGGGTAAACAGTGAAGGGGAGAGAGAAATAAGAATTTTGTAGAGGCTGACATGAAGTTAATGGCGCATTGATTTCCCATATCCCCCTTCATCTTGCTCTCTGATAAAATTGTTCTGAGATTTGTTTATGTTGGTCCTGATGTTTTTTATTGGTGCTGGAGAATATTGAGATTTTTCTTGTCACTCTACCAGTCAGGAAGATTGCGGAGTTTTCAAATCACCTAGGAGAGCCATATAGTTTTTCTTCAGAATACTTTTGGCTCCTCTTGGAAGGTTAGAATTTTTTAATTTCACAACAGTCTTATTAGAGTATGGAATACATTATTACATGTGGTTACTGAAACATATCAATGACTACATTCAAGTAACAAATAGATAAGCACTTGAAGAAAAACGTTAATAGGTGCAGGGATCAAAGTTGGCAATTGGATTCAGTCAGGCTGCTCAATGGGCCCAATAGCTACTCTCTGCTGAAAATTGTATACCTTTCACTGCCATGCCATGTGTTCTTGACAACCAGCTTATCGAACGAAAGGCAGATAATGGCCCAGGTTTTCACCATAACAGAGAGGCTCTCCATCGTGGCAAAAATAGTGGAAATGCCCGAAAGTTGTAAGTCGCACCTCCCATCATGGCACTTCCCATTTTCATGGGGGCGGAATGCTTTTCAGGTATCTGTGGCTTACGGAGGCAGTTGTCCATTTAAATCATCAGCTGCCTCCACTGAGGTGGGATTTTGTTAGCCCAGGAGTATGAAACCCAGCATGCTTCTTTGGAGAGGTAAGGTACCCCTTTCTGGATCTGGTCCTGGGACACCTTTGGGGGAGGTAAGGTGTGTTTTTGTAGAGGACAGGTGTCCTTTGGAAGTGTTAAAAGTAGATATAAATATGCGTAAAAAGTGCATAAATTCATTACTGTCAAGATCATTGGAATTGTCAATAGACCTGGTACCTGTCAAATCAGTTAGAATGACCTATCAAAGGAGCCTGTCAAAATCATCAGAAGCACCTGTCAAAGGGACATGATGTAGGGAGCTGTCAAGGCATTTATATGTCCAGCCCTTTAAATCTTTGAAAAAAATGTCTGGAGCCTTTAAAAAAAATGGTTGCCTGCTATTTTACTCCATCTGTTGACATAAGCCTGAGGGCTTCCATTACTGGGATTAGTGCTGCATGACTGATTTCACAACCATCTATCACCATAGTGGGGTGTCTGCCATTTCACGGTTTGATTGACAGCTGCAAGTGGTTTGATGTGGGACTATGAATTCCAATGCTTGTTGTTATAAGGGATTCTTCACTTAAATAAAATATTTGTTGTTTTATGTAGTTGAAGGAATGTAAATGTAGTAAATGATTTTTTATGGCTTTTTTTTCAATTTATAGTGAATTCTGCGATAGACACTTAGAACTTTATTTTATCTCACCTCTGCATGGGCCCTGAGATCTACCCATGGTGGATACTGGGTGAGTTGACATGGTGTGTGTAAGGGCAAAGGGTGGTGGGCATGAGTTGGCACAGGGGCTAAATATGGTCATGGGGAGGATACAGGGCATAAGGTGGCATGGGGAGTGTATGGGTGGTAAGGGGTGTGAGGGGTGAGGGCTGGAGGGATGTTTTAGTCTTTATTTTATGTGTTTGGATGTAGTGCCGGAGCCCTGAGGCGGGCCTTCTGCCCAGCCTATTTCTGCCTCTGGCAGTCTCCTCACTTCTTCCCAGATATCCGGCCCCAACTCTTATTGTAGCCTGCGCCCGGGCAGCTATTTTCAAAGGTCAGGTTTGCGAAGCTGGAAGTTCCCCTGTCCCTGCGCACCCGACCCAGGAGCGAAAATCTGGCCCAATGTCTTTTCAAGGCCTGTATTGGTATCTTCTGCTCAACAACTTCATCTGCTGGAGAGAAAAGAGTCTATTTGCAACATGGAAGAAGTGCATTACATCTGATTGAATTCTCCCAAAAATGTCTGGGATGTCACTAAGTGGTAAAGCTCTTCTGCACACGCATGCTAGTGCTCCAACCCATTGCACTATAGGCCCGACAGTGTTCTTGATTTTCTTTTTTCTCTCGGTAAAATATTCTGACTCAAAGGTTATCAGTTATCTTTCATACATAACAAATGTCTAAAGGTTTGATTTTCAATAACTAACCCATCAGCTGACACCCAACGACATTTGCAGTAACGGTGGGGTTCCACTCTTCTGGGGGTGTAATTGGTAATCTCGTTGTGCGCAGGATTATGAAAATGAGAAATAGTGACTCAGAAACAGAGAAGAAAAACACTTTGCAGGCATGTGGTCTGGAAGTCAGTTGAGGACACAGCAGTAGCACTTATATCAGTAGTAGTTTTATACTAGTGGCAGGTTTACACTAGTCGTGTTTATACCGTTGCAGGCTTATACCAGTAGTAGGCTTTATACCAGGAACTGCACACCCTTAGAAAAACAGATGATGTGGTAATGTTTAATTTTACACTTATGAATAACTAATGTAATTCAATATTTACTCATATGCAATTATGCTATGAAACCGACCCACAGTAGCAGTTTCTAACATTGACCATAATGAGCATTACAGTGTGCATTGTACTGGACATGAGGCAGAAAGCTTATTCCAGTACTGCTAGAGAAAAACCACCATTACAAAAGCATCTGTGAGCCATTAGTGTTGGCATAATTACTGCTGTGGCACTTTGTACCATGCTTTGGGGGACTGAATGTTATGTCTTGGGCTGAGTGTCAATCTACATTCATTGAGTTCCATGTTTTTCTTTGTAGTTTGTACTTCAATCTTTAAAAATATATAATTTTGTTTTTTAAAAAAACCTTGTCCAACAGTATTTTACGCCAGGTATGCTGTGCTCACCCTTTCGAACTATTTTTTCCATACTGAAAACATGCTTCAGTGAATAAATCTATTCCGCCTGGCCTCCTGCTCCAGTCTGGAATCCATGCAGCAGAACTGTTTCAACTAAAAACTAATTTGTTTTCCTCTAGTTCCAAATACATGATTTTCAACTATTATTGTGATATGCAATGTTAGCAAAATAGGTATTGAAAGGCTGTAGGTTAGGAGACTAGATATGGGATATATTATTGCTTGAAGTGTCAGATGTGGGAGATGGTATGGTTTGAACCTTCCTAAGTGAGATATTGCCATGGGACGGGAGGTGCACTTTTTATCCCTGGCTCTTTCTACTTGGGATACGGTCTGGATCCTTGGGCATGGGATTAGCTTTGTTTCGCAGGCTGTGGGATATGGGTTATATCCCAGCAGTAGGATGTGGTTTTTACACCCAAGCATGGATTACAACTCGAACTCTGTTTGTGGGTTGCTGTTTGTACTTGCTTAAATACTGTGATTTGTACCCCAGTCATCAGGTTCGGCTTTTACACCCAAAGATGTGGCATTGTTCGTATCCTGATGAAGGGATGTGATTCCTAACTCAACCATGAGGCTGTTCTCACCACCTCATCTGTCTTGGTTTCTTCCATCTCATATAGTTTGTCTCTACAATGCACATTTCTCTCAGTCTCTGATCACAGCCCTCTTGTTTTGCTGTTGTGAATTTAGGGGTTGATTTTATTCCAGGATCAATTTTGCAATAGTGGAAGTTGTCCAATATAAAAGGGCGGCAGGTTCTACCCTTCCACAGCCAACTTGCTGCTGCCTTATCCCCTACCATCCCCCCGTGCACCCCACCGCTCACTCCTTTCTCTCTCCTAATGCCAATTCCTTGCTCTCCCTTTGACCATTGTGCTGATCGACACTAAATTTAAAATAGTTGGATGCCAAGCTGTAGGTATTTTTGTAAAAACAAACTCTAATGGTCAGTGTCATTAGAATGGCTTTTATCATGTTCAATATTCCATTTGAGAATTGCTTGTTTGAAGAAGGGTTGTATTTTAGTTAGCTGGGCGTAGAGAGAAAGGTACCAGAAAACACATAAGTGAGGAACGCAGCTCATTTCACCTTAGTCTTTAAAACAAAATTATTTTTCTATTTGCAGCACCCTGTTGGGTATTTGAGTTCATCTGGGAATGAGTTTGTGGCTTAATCAATTCATGCAAAACTTTAGGTAATTTGCCTTCCCCCAGTTCAAGACTTTTACTCCTGTCTTATCTCTGTCCTTTTCCATGGTAATGCTAAATCTAACTGAATTGTGATCACTGTCCCCGATATGGTCGCCAACTGTCACTTCACCCACTTGCCCTTCTTTGATCCCCAAGACTAGGTCTAGAATTGCATCTCCTCTCGCTGGGTTTGTCACTAATTGGTTGAAAAAATTTTCCTGGACACACTGCATGAATTTTTCTCCCTCAGTGCCCCTTATATTGTTTGAATCCCAGTTGATATTAGGATAGTTGAAGTCTCCTACTATTATTGCCCCTTGTTCTTTCAAGCAGAAATTTGCCTACATATTTGTTCTTCTATCTCCCTTTCACTATTTGGGGGTCTGTAGTATACTCTCAGCAGTGTGACTGCCCCTTTTTATTTCTAAGATCAATCCATAAAGTCTCATTTGTTAACCCATTTAGTATATCATCCCTTCTCACAACTGGAATTGATTCTTTAACCATTGGTGCTACCCCCCTCCTTTTTTATCTCCTACTCTATCGTGTCTGAAGACTCTATAACCAGGGATATTTAGCTGCCAGTTTTGTCCCTCCTTCAGCCAGGTGTCTGTTATAGCAATGACATCCTGCTGCCATGTGTCTATCTGTGCCCTTAACTCATCTACCTTGTTTGTAATACTTCTTGCATTGAAGTATAAACAGTTTAACCCCGTCAATTTCCCTTGCTGGACACTTTTTAAACTTTGCTTCTTCTGTAACTCCGTGTCTATCACAACGTCCCTAGCCTATGTTCTACCTCCATTTTTCTGATCTGAATCTGACCAATCTGATCCTCCTCCTGGGATCCCATCCCCCTGCCACACTAGTACTGCGCATCTGCGCTGCTCAGAGTTAAAATTAGCCCTCTACATTAGTGTTTCGGAATGGATTCTTTACATGAACTGGCTATAAGTCTATAACAACAAAGGTCTTGTACCCAAAACATTGACCTTTTTACTTTTCAGAAGGTGATCTGCAATATATTTCCAACATTTTAATTTCAGGTTTGCAGCATTTTCCTGTCCAAGCCTACGTATCTGAGAGCCCCACTTAAAAAACAGAGTTCATTTGGAGACAAATGTGGAAAGGCATGGACTAGTCAGGGATGGTCAGCATGGATTTGTTAAAGGAAGGTCTTGCCTCACAAATTTGATTGAATTCTTTGAGGAAATGACAAGAAGGGTTGATGAAGGTAGTGCAGTGGATGTTGTGTACATAGATTTTAGCAAGGCATTTAACAAGGTCGCACATGGCAGATTGGTCAGGAAAGTAAAAGCCCATGGGATTCAGGGTAATGTGGCAAACTGGATAAAAGGTTGGCTTTGTAACAGGAAACAAAGGGTAATGGTCGATGGATCCCCTTGCGAATGGAAAGTTGTCTCAAGTGGTGTTCCACAGGGCTCGGTGTTGGGACCATTGCTGTTTGTGTTATATATTAACGATTTGGACGTGAACGTGGGGGGCACGATCGGGAAATTCGCAGATGACACAAAGATTGGCCGAGTAGTGGATAAGACCATAAGACATTGGAGCAGAAATTAGGCCATTTGGCCCATCGAGTCTGCTCCGCCATTCAATCATGGCTGATAAGTTTCTCAACCCCATTCTCCCGCCTTTGCCCCGTAACCTTTGATCCCCTTACCAATCAAGAACCTATCTATCTCGGTCTTAAATACACTCAATGACCTGGGCTCCACAGCCTTCTGTGGCAATGAATTCCATAGATTCACCGCTCTCTGGCTAAAGAAGTTGCTCCTCATCTCTGTTCTAAAAGGTCTTCCCTTTACTCTGAGGCTGTGCCCTCAGGTCCTAGTCTCTTCTACTAATGGAAACATCTTCCGCACGTCCACTCTATCCAGGCCTTTCAGTATTCTGTACGTTTCAATCAAATCCCCCCTCATCCTTCTAAACTCCATCGAGTATAGACCCACAGTCCTCAAATGTTCCTCATATGTTAAGCCTTTCATTCCTGGGATCGTTCTCGTGAACCTCCTCTGGACCCTCTCCAGGGCCACAACATCCTTCCTGAGGTACGGGGCCCAAAATTGATCACAATATTCTAAATGTGGTCTGACCAGAGCCTTATAAAGCCTCAGCAGCACATCCCTGCTTTTATATTCTAGTCCTCTCGAAATAAATGCCAACATTGTATTTGCCTTCCTAACTACCGACTCAACCTGCAAGTTAACCTTAAGAGAATCCTGGACTAGGACTCCCAAGTCCCTTTGCACTCCAGATTTCTGAATTCTCTCCCCATTTAGAAAATAGTCTATGCCTCTATTCTTCATACCAAAGTGCATGACCTCACATTTCCCCACGTTGTATTCCATCTGCCACTTCTTTGCCCATTCTCCTAACCTGTCCAAATCCTTCTGCAGCCTCCCCGCCTCCTCAATACTACCTGTCCCTCCACCTATCTTTGTATCATCTGCAAACTTAACCAGAATGCCCTCAGTTCCTTCATCTAGATCATTAATGTATAAAGTGAAAAGTTGTGGTCCCAACACTGACCCCTGCGGAACTCCACTAGTCACCGGCCGCCATCCTGAGAAGGACCCCCTTATCCCCACTCTCTGCCTCCTGCCAGACAGCCAATCTTCTATCCATGCTAGTACCTTGCCTCTAACACCATGGGCTCTTATCTTACTGAGCAGCCTCCTGTGCGGCACCTTGTCAAAGTAGATGGGTTGGTGGAGTGGGCGGTAAAGTGGCAGATGGATTTTAACATACAGAAGTGTGAGCTCATACATTTAGAGAGGTCAAACAGTTATAGGGATTACACAATAAATGGGAATATACTAAGAGGGGTAGATGAAGTGAGAGATCTTGGCGTACAAGTACACAGGTCCCTGAAGGCAGCAGTTCAAGTAGACAAGGTTGTAAAGAAGGCAAATGGAATGCTGTCCTTCATTGGCAGAGGTATAGAATATAAAAGTAAGGATATAATGTTGGAATTGTATAAAACACTGGTGAGGCCGCAACTGGAGTAATGTGTGCAGTTCTGCTCACCACATTACAGGAAGGACGTAATAGCTCTGGAGAGAGTGCAGAGGAGGTTTACAAGAATGTTGCCAGGGTTCGAAAAGTGTAGCTACGAGGAGAGATTGGATAGGTTGGGGTTATTTTCCTTCGAACAAAGAAGGCTGAGAGGTGACTTGATTGAGGTGTACAAAATTATGAGGGGAATAGATAGAGTGGATAGGATAAAATTGTTTCCCTTGGCGGAGAATTCTAGAACCAGGGGACATAGGTTCAAGATAAGTGGCAGAAAGTGTAGGGGAGACATGAGGAAGAACTTTTTTTATGCAGAGGGTAGTGGGTGTCTGGAATTCACTGTCCGAGTTGGTGGTCGAGGCAGAAACTCTGAACTCTTTTAAAAAGTGCCTGGATCTGCACCTGAAGTGCTGTAAGCTGCAGGGTTATGGGCCGGGTGCAGGAAGGTGGGATTGGAAAGGGCACCTGGGTGTCCTGGGGCTGGCATGGACAAGATAGGCCGAATGGCCTCCTTCTGTGCTGTAACTTTTCTATGGTTCTACGATACAATTCGTCCAGGTTACTTGCTCACTGGAAAGTCATATCTCCTGAGCAAGTGGCAAAGCCACCTTCTTCTGTTGACATCATCCGGACACAAATGCAATTTTAACTCCAGTCTAAGTAGGCTTTACCAGGAAAACTCAGGCTTCTCCACAACCGTACTGCACATCCTACTTCAAAACCCACACCCCCCCAGCTTCCCAAATGTAAAATTCCACTGAGATGCCCTGAGAACGTCACCTTGCCACTACTTTGTGTTGGTAGGTGGATTCTGGGCAGCGGAATCTCCAGCCGACTTCCCATCCAACAAAGGACGGGATGTGGCCTGGCTCCATGTTAACAAGGCCCAGCAGTCAACGGAACCTTTGACACATTTCTGATGCAGCAGGTGAGTTTGGAACATGACCCGCCTGAGAGTTAAAATTAGGACCCAGCTTCTCTTTCTAGATTCTGATGACGCTATTGAATTTCCTGTTTCCACCAGACTCCCATCTGGATTTAACATAGAAACGTGGCATCGCTCGCGTGAACCTGTACTTGTGGGAACAAACTGAGCTCTTCCCTGTCAGAGTCAGCTGCATGTTCTCCGTTTTGACAAGTCAAATAGCTGGACAATCAGCAGCAGCTGAAGCGTTATATATAAAACACCTAATCACAGCCCCATCACATTCAGATTCTGCATCTTAGAATGCGTTGCACCGGTAATGGGCTTGACTTCTATTTACATAAGACCTTCACCCCACTTCCCTCTCTGCCTCCCAACAGCAGATTCTGTTTCCTCCATCCCCATGAGGTGATTGATTGCTGATTATTAAAGGGCAGCTGTTGACAGAATATTCCACTCGCAGCAGCGATTTGCATTTTACCATCTGCGTTTTGTCCATGCACACTGGCCTTGAATTGTTCATTGGCTTTCCATCCATGGAGCAGTACAATCCGTTCTCAAGTATTTTGGACCTGCACATTGCCTGCAGATTTGCTGGATGTAATATGTCGGGATGGGGCAGATTTGCTGGATGTAATATGTCGGCTACCTCTGCTCCTCATTGCATGCACGGGCGCTGTATTCATGGGCACATTGTGCGCAGTGCATGCTGTGATTGTCAGTGTGAAAACCTGGGTATATCAGCAGGTTTTGCTCCCATCCCCATTTGCACAGGAGCCCTCCTCACTCCCAACACCGAAGTCTTACCTGTGTGGGGTCAGGTTTACAGGCAATGGACAAGAAACAGTAATCAAATTGGGTATATATTTAAATAGTGTCCATTATCTAAAACCTGCACATAGTTGTTCATCTACATTGTAAGCTGATTTTTAGTTCTGCCTTCCTCTCCCCATTGGCCCCCCCTAATGCTGACCCACCTACCGCTGCCAGCACCCAACACCCTCACCCCATTCCCACCTGCCTGGCGCTCCCTATGGACAGTAACAAGAAAAGCACAGAAGTTCAGATCACCATGTGATTTAACATGTCAAAAGGCTTTTTCTAGTTCTCACAGTTATTAATGGAGGTTCACACAGATGCACCTGAAACTTACAATGCAGTAAGTAAGCCCTTCAGCCCCAAACAATCATGTCAGCAGCCATCCTCCATGCAAACAAATCATTCTGATCATATTTCTCTACCCTGTTCCCTTATCCCTTCAACCCCCCTGTTCCTTCATCCACCTATTCAATCTGATCTAGAATATTGATTCTGCCACAACCACTGGCCTTGGAAATTATTTTCACTGATTTATAACTTGTTGCAGAAAGAAGTTTTCCCTGATCCTTCTGTTCAAAATCTCTCTCATTTAATCTTGTATCTATCACCCTCCACTCTTGACCTATTAGCTACTGAAAACAGTTACAAGGCTAATTGCATGTTACTTGAATTTTAAAAAAACTGCAGCAATTTAAAGCCATTGTCATCTATCTTGGGCAAAACAAAGCTAGGTTCATGGAGCAAATTCCCTGCTATAAAAGGTTTTAATTACTATTTTTCCTCCCCTACAACCTGACCATCCTGGCAGATTATTTTTTATCATAGTGGATTTTACAGGTGTGTGCGGCATTGAGTGCTGTTCAAGGGAAGAGAGAGAGAAGGAAAGAACTTGCTTTTACATAGAGCCTTTCATGACGTCAGGATATCCCAAAGCACTTCATAGTCAGCAAAGTTTCAAGTCTGGTCACTGTTCTAATGTAGGGAAAGGCAGCAGCCAATTTGAGCTGTAATAGTAAGGTTGTATGAACATCAATGAGATGATGGTCAGCTAGTGTTCCAGTGATATTGGTTCAGGGATATTTATTGACCAGATCACCAGAAGAACTACTTCCGCATAGTTCCATGGGATCCTTTGCATCCACCTGAGGGGCCATAGAGGACCTCGATTTAATGTCTCACTGAAAGACACCGCTTCTGACAGTGCAACACTCCCTCACGACTGCACTGAAGTTTCAGCCTCAACGATGCGCTCGAGCCCCTGGAGGAGGGCTTGAATCCACAGCCTCCTGATTTAGAGGTGAGAGTGTGAAAAACTGCACTGGCCGCAACACGAAAGAGAAAATTATAATTTGAGATCATTCGTATTTTGACAGACCTTGCTGCCCGCAGGTTTGTGTCATGTACACGCCGTCAGAAACCTTTGCAATGTTTTATTTGCAAAATGTGGAAACTGAAACTAAGGCTACGTAGGTGGGGACTTGTCTTCCAACGTCAGTACTTAGTCCCAAGCTGAGCCCCCACCCCCGCATTGTCCTTACAAGCCACCTGCAGCCAGCTGGAGGATAATCAAAATAGCAGAAACACACACTAATTACAAACTAGCCCGAAACCACCTCTGTTGCGTCGCAAGTTGCTTTCACATAGTCATGTCTGGTGCTGCCTTTGGGCAGTATCGAGACAATGACATTTCGTGTCCCTCTCCTCTCGATTGGCTTACAGTTGATTTTCCAGAAGCTTGACTGATAACCATTATATCACCACAGCACTGCCGCATGCCTTCGTTCACTTGTTACTTCTCTCTGACATTTTTTTTCCAAATCATTCATCTGACAATTTGTGCTTCAATTGAAAAAAAGCTTCAATTTCTGGAAATCTGAATAAAACACCCCAAATTCTGGAAACGCACAGCAAGTCTGTCAATGTCATTTGAGTTAAGTAGCTTGGGTGTACATCTTAGATCATTTCTTGTTAATTCATAGTTCTAATGAAGGGATCTCCACTCAAATGTTGGCCTTCCTTTTCTGTTTATGGATTACTGAAAGGCTTCCTAAATTTCTTTATATTTTATCACGTTTCTTTGACCTACAAATAAAAGCTATGACCTTTTGCACATATGCTAAAGTTCAACAATCTGAAAGATAACCATGTGCAAAGAATAGGCTTGTGAACACCGGGGACAACTCCAGGATTTGAGTGGGAAAATAGGAGAGTGCCACAGAGATATAACCCATGCCTAACACGTTTTGTGGGGGATTATGTTATTCTTATCCCTCTCTGCCACCTCCCTCTGCCTGGTGTAGTTGCATTAGTAACGTTAATGAACCCTCACACACACCTGGCTGAGGTCCATATGAAAGAAAGAAAGAATGGGAAAAAAAACTTGCATTTATATAGCACTTTTCACGATCACTGACAACACTCAAGAAGCTTGACACCGTCCAGGACAAAACAGCCCACTTGATTGGCACCCCACCAAACATTCCCTCCACCACCGACACACAGTAGCAGCAGTGAGCACCATCTACAAGATGCGCTGCAGGAATTCACCAAGGCTCCTTAGACAGCACCTTCCAAACCCACAACCACTACCATCGAGAAGGACAAGGACAGCAGATAGATGAGAACATCACCCCCCCTGGAAGTTCCCCTCCAAGTCACTCACCATCCCGATTTGGAAATATATCGCCATCCCTTCACTGCCGCTGGGTCAAAATCCTGGAACTTCCCTTCCTAACAGCACTATGGGTGTACCTACACCACATGGACTGCAACGGTTCAAGAAGGCAGCCCACCACCAAATTCTCAAGGGTAACTAGGGATGGGCAATAAATACTGGCCCAGCCAGCGAAGCCCACATCCTGTGAATGAATAAAAAAAAATCTCAAAGCGCTCTACAGCCAATGAAGTCCTTTTATGATGTGTAGACATTGTAATGTAGGAAATGTGGCAGCCATTCTGCACACAGCAAGTTCCCACAAACAGCAGCCTGATAATGACCTGATAATTTGTTTTTTGTAATGTTGACTGAGGGAAAAATATTGGTCAGGACACCAGGGATAACTCCTCTGGTCTTCACTGACCCTCCTGCTCGCTGACCCTACCTCTTGCTTGCTGTTTCCCTCTTCCTTGGTGTGAGCAAGGGCTCGGGAGAAAGGCAGCGAGAGGGAGGAAGGGAGTGAGAGGGGCTGCAAGGGGGACGGTCAGGGAGGGAAGCAGTGAGCAGGAGGGTCGGTGAGTGGGAGGGTGAGCGAGCGGGAGGATAGGCGAGCGGGAGAGTGGTGGCAAGTGGGATGGAATCGGTGAGTGGGCTGTAGGAAAGACATGCGCAAGCGGCTTGAGGGCCACACAGTGACTACCACTGACCTAACTTTATCACCATACTCCCTGTTCCTTTCTCCCTCATATTTGTGTCGCTGGACCTTAAATGTATCTGTGCTGTTTGTCTCAATTACTCTAATATGGTAGCAAATTCCACACTCTAACTATATTGTCCATACCTGTCCTGCAGGTGGTGATACTCACTTCTGTATTGCTCCACAGTTAATATTTGCTTTTGGTACCTCACCCAAAGGCTGCTCTGTTTGTGTGGACCTAGGGTGAGTGAGTGTCAGCAGATGATTACAAGTTGGGGTACCAGGGCCATGTAATTTCACTTCCACCAGCGGCCACTAGATGGCAAGCTTGAGCAGCTTGGCTGGCTATAGACTCTTTCCCCCCCCCTACTCAAAAATAAAAATACCTGGAAAAACTCAGCAGGTCTGGCAGCATCTGCGGAGAGGAACACAGTTAACGTTTCGAGTCCGTATGACTCTTCAACAGAACTAAGTAAAAATAGAAGAGAGGTGAAATATAAGCTGGTTTAATCCGCCTACTCTGCTTTTTTCCCATCCCTTCTACAAAGCTCAAGTATCTTGAAGGAGACGAATTGGACAATCTTCCCTTAGTGCAGTCCCACCCCCTCAGCCCCTACACTATAACTGTACTCCTCTTTCCCTTATCGTTTCCCATAATCTTTCATATTTTTATTTGTGCTTATCTAATTCCACCTTAAATGTCATTATCAACTAAGCTTTAATGGCCACTTGCAATAACTTGTTTCATTAAAATACGTGACTTTTTAAAAATGTACTCTCATCAGCTCTAATGAGAAGGAACACAGTGATTATTTGTATAATTGCACAGTGAAAACCCTAGTAAATCTCTTGTAGGTTTACAGACAGTTTATGAATGTGAGTTTCTCTCTATTAGTCTTCACATAATGAGGCACTGATCTGGGCAAGAATGAAAAATAAACATGTTGGGACATATATTTCACCAGTTGCCATGGCAGGATTTGAACCTTTCCCAGAGCATTAGCCTGGGTTTCTGGAGTACTAGTGCAGAGACATTACCGCTACGCCACCACCTACAAGCTCCCCACTAAGCCCCACACCATCCTGATTTGGAAATATATCGCTGTTCCTTCACTGTCGCTGGGTCAAAACCCTGGAGCTCCTTCCCCGACAGCGCAGTGGGTGTACCTACACCACACGGACTGCAGCGGTTCAAGAAGGCAACTCACCACCACCTTCTCAAGGGCAATTAGGGATGGGCAATAAATGCTGGCCCAGCTGCCATGAACAAATAAATAAAAAACCTAGTCAGATGAGAGAGGCGAGTTGGAGTAACCAAATTACTGCTCTGGAAAATTTTACTTTCCCATTTATCAATTGGGACGGAGAGAGTGTAAATCAAGAAAGAGAAATGAGATTACTGAAATGTGTGCTGAACTCCTCGAGCAATATGTTAGTCAGCCTACAAGAGTGGTGGCATTGCTAGATTTGATCGAGTAATGAAATATACTAGGTAGATAGGCTAAATGTGGGCCTTCACCTTGGAAGTAATGTCAACAATATGATGCAGTTTAAGATCCAACTATCACAGGCAAAGCAGCATATAAACCAGAATACCAGATTAGTCTAGGAGCATTGGAGGAATGTCACCTCTGGAGATTGCAGCACTCCCTTAGGAACGGGATTGGAGTAGTCCTTAAACTTTAGAGTAGCGCTTGGATTCACAACACTCTGACCCAAAGGCACCACCTGAGCTAAACTGAGACTATACATTGTCAATGGAAGGAGGTGAGCTTGAAGTTCTTTTCCTTTTGTTCTGCAGTTTCTTATGTTGTCCACACCATTGCATTAAAACAGCAGTTCAAGTAGCAAAACAAAAACAGAATTACCTGGAAAAACTCAGCAGGTCTGGCAGCATCGGTGGAGAAGGAAAGAGTCGACGTTTCGGTTAGCTTATCTACCTAGTATATTTCATTACTCGATCAAATCTAGCAATGCCACCACTCTTGTAGGCTGACTAACATATTCCGAAATGTCGACTCTTTTCTTCTCCACCGATGCTGCCAGACCTGCTGAGTTTTTCCAGGTAATTCTGTTTTTGTTTTGGATTTCCAGCATCCGCAGTAGTTTTTTGTTTTTAGTTCAAGTAGCAATGTTGGAACACGTCCTACAGCAGCCATCAAGTCATCTATTGTTTGCTTCAACTTAGTCCTTAAGTAAGCAAAACACCTAAGTTAACAAAAATACAAACCATTTATTATACTATCTGCCTGGGCACATCTGAGAGATGCACCCAACCTCCTGAGCGATAATAGCTTATCTTCCAGATCCACCCTCGAAAACCAATGCACTTTAACTCCTTTAAATGGAGTATGTATGCATGGAGGAGGTTTGCATATTCAGTAAAGTGGGCTCTGTAAAATGTCACTTCATAAATCGTGCACTATTTAGGTTGGGAAATGGATCAAAGAAACTTCTGCTCTGTGCCCGTCTGTGTGAATAATTCTAAACAGCAGTGGATTAATTTGCAAGGCCATATTGTCAGTGTGATAATACTGGGAAGAGTGTGGAATTAAAGCAACAGGTATTTCCAACATTGTGCCTCACTACAGGTAACATTTGATTAAAATCATACTTTGTGCTTTATGTACAGTGCAGCAAAATTACAGCAATGTTGCCTTTGGACATCTATGTGCTTTTGCCAATATATATTTTCATTTATTTTGTAACTTGTATTGAATCAGCTGGCTGTGTGTTTATGAATTAAGGGATATTGTGCTATCAGTGGTATGCTATACTTTGTGAGCATTTTAGCCAAGATGAACAATAAGCCTCTGAGCAAGTAAAACTAACTCACTAATGCGGCGATAATCGTGTAATCTCTTGTATAGATGCATATTTGTTGGGCTTTCATAAGCTTGAGTTCCTGTCTCAATTTCATGAAAGCTTTGCATATTTAATGACATGGGTGCTCACAGGAGGAGAACATTGATGCACTGACGTTTCTCAGAATGATTGTACTCCTGCTAGGAGCAATGTAACAAGGGGCCATAACCTTAAAATTACAGCGAGGTCTGCTCAAGGGTGATGCCTGGAAGCACTGCTTCACTTAAAGCACGGTGGAAATTTGGAACTCCCTCTTCCAAACAGCTGCTGAAGCTGTGGGTCAATTGAAAATGTCAAATCTGTGATTTGTAGATTTTTGCAAGGCAAGAGTGTTAAGATACGATCACTCTTGACCTAGTTGAATGGTGGAGCAGGGTGGATAGGCTGAATGGTCTCCTCCTCTTCATCAGCTCCAATCCAGGTTCACGAACTTAAGCTGTTTGTGTGGCATTTTGGCCCAGGTTTGGTTGGTTCAGGAGCACAGAGGTCCTCCTTAAGGCTGGTGCTGTCGGTGACCGTCTGTGTGACTGACTGTTGCCAGCTTCTTTCCTGTGCTGTGCCAGTCTGTTTCCTCCTCCTAGAAGGCTCTATTGGGTAATTTGTAGAATCTAAAAACGCAGAATGAGGCAATTTAGCCCATCATACTTGGCAATGTCTTTGCTAGAGCTAAAACAGAATTACCTGGAAAAACTCAGCAGGTCTGGCAGCATCGGTGGAGAAGAAAAGAGTCGACGTTTCAAGTCCACATGACCCTTCAACAGAACTGAGTGTAGTTAGGAGAGGGGTGAAATATAAGCTGGTTTAAGGTGGGGGGCGGGGGGAGAGAGAAGTTGAGGGGGGGGTGGTTGTAGGGTCAAGCAAGCAGTGATAGGAGCAGATAATCAAAAGATGTCACAGACAAAAGGATCAAAGAGGTGTTGAAGGTGTGATATTATCTAAGAAAAGTGCTAATTAAGAATGGATGGCAGGACACTCAAGGTACAGCTCTAGTGGGGGTGGGGTGGAAAGATTGACAAGGTATTAGTTGTAGATTTAAAAATAATGGAAATAGGTGGAAAAAGAAAAATCTATATCAATTATTGAAAAAAACAAAAGGGAGGGGGAAGAAGGGGGAGAGGGAGGGTGAAGCTCTTTGCTAGAGCTATCTACTTGGTCCTGCACCCCTGCCCTTTCTCCCCATAACTCTGGAATTTTTCACCCTTCCCTTCAAGTATTTATCTATTTTCCTTTCAAAGTGACCATTGAATCTCCTCCCGCCACCCCTCAGGCTGTGCATTCCAGATTGGAACAGCTCGCTGCTCCCCTCTGGTTCGAGTTATGCCTGGCCTCCTATCTAATGTAACATGCTGTGTATGGATGTCTGGTGAGCAGGGGATTGGATACAGCCTTGGAGGAACTCACTGTCTCGGCTTGCAGGTGATCACTTTGGACAGTGTCTTGCAGGGTTATTAATGCACTCAAAACCTGACTACTGCATGATTCAGGAGAGGAAGGGAGAAGTTTTAATTACTATGGATTGATAAAGACAAGATGCTGATTGTCTGCCTGACCTGAAGCCAAAGAGGTATACGATGAGCACTGTGATACAACAAAATTGTGCTTTTTCTGCTGATTGTTTTGAAGTAACCCCTATGCCGCACTTTATCAAGTTTTACTGACCTGTGGGCACTTACAAAGGAATTGGCTTCATCTGTAATCGCCAAGATACTGGGTGTTGGGTAGTTTCTTTTATGAGTTGAAATTAGCTGGAGCTCCATCCATTAGAAGGGTAGTGTTTGATAAGTAATAACCTGCGTATCAATGAGGATTTTTTTTCACACATGAAATATTGTAATGTTTTGTTTTCAGCCAAATCCTCTTAAGTGGGCCAGTCTTAGTTGATATAAGACCTCATCATTGCACTCTACCTTCTAACCCCTCTGCTGCCACCCCATGGCCATTCATTCTGGTCTCCCCATGCACAAATGCAACATCTTACTTTCAGACTTCCAGGTGGGGTCTTCTCATACCTGGGACCCATTCCGCATCCTGCAGGAATACTTAACTTCCTCTACAGTAGTTACAACATGGAACTTGCCACCATAGCATAGATGCATGCATTCAACTACATGTGGGAGAAAGAAATAGAAGGGTATATTGATAGGGTGAGATGAAGTAAGGTGGGAGGAGGTTTGTGAAGAGCATAATACTTTAATAGACTAATTGAGCTGAATCGCCTATTTTAGTGCTGTAAATGCTATGTAAAGTGCATATGTCCTGCTGAATGAAGTCATCTCGATCTAACATGCTCTGTGGCTTCAGATAAACTGCTCCACTTCATCAATTAGCTCCTGATCAGTCTATCCTCCCAACTTGTACCCACCGTTCTCCCTTAATCAGTGTGTTTGTTAGGATCGAGTTCTCAGCAACATACACAAGTGTCCATTGGACTCTTAATATTTGGATTTTCCAATCACGGTTGCAGCTTTGGGAGGTGAAGGGAGTAAGATGGGGGCTGGACTGTAAATGCTGCGGGTAGGTGAGGAAGCCAGCAGGAATTAGGGAAGAGGTTGTCCTTTGACTGGCAAAAGTTGTCCACTTCATGCTGATGTCTTTCCTCTCGTTGAGCCTCTTGATGCCTGTGGGAGCCACAGGGTCACATGGTTGATCCCTTGGACCTTTGGGAACTCTGCTGCTGTGTAAAATTGCCATGGCTTGTCATCTTCTCATGCCAAGATGAAACTTCTTGTTTTTTTGAACAATGCATCCATGATGCAGCAAGTTCCATGCAAGGCTTGGGATAGATGCATTTAAGGATGTGGGTAAAAATATTTCTGAGTAAAAGATGAGGGTGTCAAAGGTAAGCTATTAAAGCAGTTTAATCTCCCTGCCGAACTATGTTATCATTCGGGGCAGAGATGTTCAGTACAGTGCAGGTGTGATTAGCTTCTCTTGTCTGACCTGGTAAGATCATTAAACTATTTGTTGCACTGCCTGACCAAGCAGTGAGTGTGGGGGAGTGGTTGTGAATTTGGCAGTGTCCTGCCATTTCTCCTTGGTGGCTCTGTGGTGCATATTGACAGAGCTTTTCCCTTCTCAGCCATAATTGTTGCAGGAGTGTTACTTTATTAGAGGACCTGATGGTGCCCTGCCAACCTGGCAACCAGTCTGCAACTCAGATCTCCTCTCACTGAGCAAAAGCCGTCATATTGGGTGTTAACAGGCTGTTTTCTGCCCTGTTTCTGGTCAGGCTCACACCTGATCAGATGCTCCAGGCTTGGGAAGGAAAAGGGGGCTAAAAGTCATTGACTTCTTACTTAAACAAAAGGGAGAGGGAGAATTTAGAAAATAATATAAGGGCTCCAATCAATGCTGTAGCTGACATTTATTTGAAGCAAAGATACTGTTAGCTAGGATATTAAACCTTGTGTTACCGTATTTCCAGAGACAAAGTTACTAATCATCTTTGGCTTAAAAGTTTTGGAAGTAGGAATAGAAATGAAAGTACATGTATCACTTTGCTTTATCCTGCACCTCTGCACAAAAGCTGTGTACTGTATGGATCTATTGGAAAATGCATGTTCCAAATGCATTTGTAGGAAAACCTTTGTACGGAATGACTCAAAAAAGAAAGAATGATCACACTTGTAAGTGCAGCTGTTGGCAGTACTGCTGGGTTACGTGCTGCTTTGCTGACTCTCAACAGCTGGAACATTGCATAATTTATGCTTTTATTGTGCCAACTTTCCAGCAAGAATGAGACATATTGGAAAAAAAGGGGGTATTTATTTTTCCATTAATGTCAAAGGGGGAAAGGTTTGTGCGAATACAAAGTAGTTAAATTTACGACAAGTTTTTTTCGGTCACAATAGTGAATAGCAACTATATATAAAGGCCTGGTTAGGCTGCACCAAGAGTACTGTAGGCAGTTCTGGCCCAGCGCCTTAGGAAGGAAATGCAGTGTAGATTTTACCAGAATAATAACTGGACTCTAATGGTTAAATAGCAAGGCAAGGTTATACAAAATAGGCGTATACATTGGAATTTAGAAGATTAAGGGTTATTTGATCAAATTTTTCAAGATATTAAGGAGAACTGATAAGGTAGATAGAGAGAAACTTCCCACTGGTTGGGGAATGGGGGACAAAGTCTAAATATTGGAGCCGGATCTTTTCGGAGTGAAGTTATGAAACACTTGTTAACGCAAAGAGTGGTAGAAGTTTACAACTTTTCCACAAATGGCAGTGGACCTTAGATCAATTATTCATTTTAAATCTGAAATTGATAGATTTTTGTCAACCAGAAGTATCAAGGGATATAGGCCAAAGGTGGGCTTATGGAGTTACATCGCACATCAGCCATGACTTCATTGAATGATGGAATAAGTTTGAGGTGTGAAGTGGCCTACTTCTGTTCCTATTTCCTGATGAACAAAGGATAATGTATCCTAAAAGTTCCTTAGTTATCCTGGGCAAGGATGCACAATGGGCTGTTTGGAGAGACCAAGCAATTTTAGAGGAAGTTTTTGTGGCCAACGTGTATTGAGCATGTTTATATTTAATAAATGGCTCTCTGTATGTGGGTGATGATTCCATTTATTACTCATCCTGGTGGGCCTTCTCCATAATGATTGTTTTAACAATGGGTTGGCTTTCTAGGCCACTTCAGAAAGCAATCTGGCCCAATTTTAACTCACTTTAAACTCATTCACTGAGACAGAGTTAAAATCAGGCCATAGAATCAGCCATGACTGGAATCATGCGTAGGCCAGACCAGGCATTGCAGGTTCCCTTTCTGAAGGGCATTAGTGAACTAGTTGGGATTTTATGTCAGCCTGGTAGCACACATGGCCATGTTGTTTTTGGTGACAGCCCACAAGTGATTAGATTCATTGAACTGGATTTCCCAACTTGCCCTCTTGTGATTTGAACCCACAACTTCCATGTTGCTAGTTTAACAGTCTGACATTGCCATATCCTATGATTTTTTTTTATTTGTTCCTTAGACATGGGCGCTTCAGGCTGGCAAGGCCTAATGGCCTTTGAGAAGGAGATAAGCGAGCCACCTTCTTGAACTGCTGTGGTCCATGTGCTGTAGATACACCCACAGTGCTGTTAGGGAGGGAGTTCCAGGATTTTGACCCTGCGACAGTGAAGGAGCGGCGATATGGTTCCGGATGGTGTGTGACTTGGAAGGAAACTTGCAGGTTATTGCGTTCCCATGTGCCTGCTGCCTTTGTTGTTCTCGGTGGTAAAGGTTGCGGGGTTGGAAGGTGCCTTCAAAGGAGACTTGGCGAGTTGCTTCAGTGCATCCTGTTTATGGTACATACTGTTGGAACTGTGCATCATTAGTGAAGGTGTGAATGTTTGCGGTGGTGGATGGGGTGCCCATCAAGCGGGCTGCTTTGTCCTGGATGGGATCAAACTTCTTGAATGTTGTGGAAGCTGCACTCATCCAGGCAAGTGGAGAGTATTCCATCACATTCCTGACTTGTGGCTTGTAGATGTTGGAGTCAGGAAGTGAATTACTCGCTGCAGAATTCCTAGCCCCTGACTCTGACTTAATTCCTGTTAAAGCTGCCTGCTGGTGCATCGACTGCTGGCTAGATAAAGGCAGCTCCAGTTCACATCAGATCAGGTTGTTTGACTGGAGCCAGTCACTCAATAAGAACATAAGAAATAGGAGCAGGAGGAGGCCATTCGGCCCCTCAAGCTTGCCCCACCACTCAATAAAACCATGGCTCATCTGTCTGAGGCCTCAATTCCTCTCTTGTGCCAGCTCCTCAGAGCTCTCAACTCCCTGGTATTTCGAAAATCTATCTACCTCTTCTAAATATTTTCAGTGATCAAGCCTCCACAACTCTCTGGGGTAGAGAATTCCAGACATTCGCTACCCTCTGAGACAGGATATTCCTTCGCATCTCAGTTTTAAATGAGTGTCCCCTTATTCTGTAACTATGTCCCCTGGTTTGAGATTCCCACACTATTGGAAACATCTTCTCAACATCTACCCTGTCAAGCCCTCTCAGAATATTGTACGTTTCAATAAGATTACCCCTCATTCTTCTAAACTCTAATGAATAACAGCCTAACCTGTTTAGCCATTCTTGATAAGTCAACCCCTTCATCCCAGGAATCAGGCTAGTGAATCTCTTTTAAGCTGCCTCCAATACCAGTATATCCTTTATTAAATACGGGGGCCAAAACTGTACACAGTGCTCCAGGTGCGGCCTCACCAACACCCTGTACAGTTGTAACAAGATTTCCCTATTTTTAAACTCCAAACCCCTAGCAATACAGGCCAGAATTCCATTTGCCTTCTTAATTACTTGCTGCACCTGCATGTTAACCTTCTGTGTTTCATGCATAAGAACTCCCAGATCCCTCTGTGCTGCACTTTTTTGGAGTCTCTCTCTATTTAAATAATAGTCTGCCTTTTGATTCTTCCTACCAAAGTGCATGACCTCACACTTTCCTATATTAAGCTCCATCTGTCAAGTTTTTGCTCACTCACTCAACTTATCAATATCCCCTTGCAGATTCCTCATGTCCTCATCACAACATGCCCTCCCACCTATTTTTGTATCGTCAGCAAATTTGGATACATTACACTTTGCCTCCTCCTCCAAGTATTAATGTAGGTAGTACATAATTGAGGCCCCAGGACTGATCCTTGTGGCACTCCACTAGTTACGTCTTTCCAACCTGAAAAAAACCCATTCATCCCAGTTCTCTGTCTTCTGTGTGTTAACCAATCCTCAATCCATGTTAATACATTACCCCCAATACTGTGAGCTCCTTATCTTGTGCAATAACCTTTTATGTGGCACCTTATCGAATGCCTTATGGAAATCCAAATACACTACATCTACCAGTTCCCCTTTATCAACTCTGCTTGTTATATCCTCAAAGAACTCTAGCAAATTTGTCAAACATGGGGCAGGATCATTAGGTCGGCAAGCGGGGGGGGCGGGGCCCACTCGCCGACGTGTAAAACGACACGGGATGACATCGGGTGGTACTCCCGACGTCACCCTGTGTCATTTCCATTTTCAGGTTGGCGGGGGATGCAGCCGAATCAGCTGTGCACCCGCTGACCTGTCAACGGCCTATTGAGGCCATTTAAAAAGTACTTAACATAATTAATGGCCGGGAGCCTTGGTGGGCTTAAGAAAAAGCATGAAACCTCATCCACGGGCGGGTTGAGGTTTCATGAGCGTTTTTAAATATTTAATAAAGGTTTCGCTAAAAGTGATGGACATGTCCCAAATCGTGTGACAGTGTCACAAGAAGGGACATGTCAGGGAAATTTTGTTTTTGTCTCCTTAACATTTTTAAATTTGGAGCCGATTTCTCTAAGGCAGCACTTAGCCTCAGGGAGATCAGTGCATGCATGCATGCGCGAAAGAGCACACTATCGGCTGAGGAAATTCCCCCCCGCCCGCATAGGGAGCCTTAATTGGCCCGCACATATAAAATGGCGGAGCGCCCTCCAATCGGTGGCGCCGATCGGAGGTGCGCCCGCCCACTCCTGCACTTCCCCTCCCCCAACGTGGGGAAAATGTTTCCCATGATTTCCCTTTCACAAAACCATGTTGACTCTGTTTGATTGGTTTAAGATTTTCTAAATGTCCTGCTATTTCTTCCTTAATAATGGACTTTTTTTTTCCCAACAACAGGCCTATAGTTTCCTGCTTTTTATCTCCCTCTCTTCTTGAACAGGGGTGTCACATTAGTGTTTTTCCAATCCACTGGGACCCTCCCAGAATCCAGTGAGTTCTGGATGCCTCCACTATCTCTGCAGCCATTTCCTTCAAAACCCTTGGATGCAGACCATCAGGTCCTGGTGACTTGTCTGCCTTTAGTCCCATTAGTTTGTCAAATATTTTGACCCTCGTGATAGAGGCCGTTACAAGATCTTTCCTCCCATTAGCTTTGCTTATCTGATATCTTTGGGATGTTTATAGTGTCCTCCACCGTGAAGACTGATAAAATATTGGTTTAACTTATCTGCCATTTCCCTGTTCCCCATTAACAATTCTCCAGTCACATCCTCCAAGAGTCCCACGCTCACTTTAGCCACTTTCTTTTTATATACCCATAGAAGCTCTAATTGTTTGTTTTTATATTTCTTGCCAATTTACTTTTATAATCAATTTTCTCCCCCTTTATTAGCTTTTTAGTCATCTGCTGCTGGTTCCTAAAAAAAATTCCCAATCCTCTGGCCTATCACTAGTTTTCGCTGCTTTGTATGCCTTAGTTTTTGATTGGATACTCTCCTTGACCACCTTTGTTAACCATGGATGGTTCATCCTTCTCATCAAGTCCTTCTTTTTGACCGTGATAAATTTTTGCTGAGTGTTGTGAAATATCTGCTTAAATGTCTGCCACAGCTCATCTACTGACCTTCCCCTTAGTCTATTTTCCCAGCCCACTTTAGACAACTCTTTCTTCACACCTCTGTACTTGCCCTTATTTAAGTTGAGGACATTGGTTTGAGATCCGAGATGCTCACCCTCAAACTGAATTTGAAATTCTACCATGTTGTGATCACTACCCCCTAGAGGATCCTTAACTACGAGATCTCTTATTAACCCTACCTCATTTCACATTACTAGATCTAAAAAAGCCTGTTCCCGGGTAGGATCTGCAACGTATTGCTCTAAGAAACAATCCCTGTTGCGCTCTGCAAATTCGTCTTCCATGTTACCCTGCCAATCTGATTTGTCCAATCAATATGCAGATTAAAATCACCCATGACAATTGTAGCACCCTTCTTACACGCCTCCATTATTTCCCAATTTATACTTTGTTATACAGTGAGGCAACTCTTCAGGGGCCTATAGACAACTCCCACCTGTAATTCCTTCCCCTTGCTATTCCTTATTTTCACGTCACAATCTATTGCACCCATATCACTACTCACCACTGCACTGATATCTTCCTTTATTAACAAAGCTACCCCACCTCCTTTTCCTTTTTGTCTATTTTTCTGAACGTTGAATACCCTTGAACACTGAGCTCCCAGTCTTGGTCACTCTGCAACCACGTCTCTGTAATAGCTAACAAGTCAAATTCATTTATTTTTATTTATGCCATCAACTCATCAATCTTGTTACAAATGCTGCATGCAGGGTCTTGAGCTTTGACTTTTTACCATTATTGCTCATTCTGGTTCTGATTTCTGCTACACTCTCCTGCTTATATTTTCTGCCCCTTCCTGTCACACTTTGATTATCATTCACCTCTTCACTTACCAGCACCTCTGCTCTCTCGTTTCTTTTTGATTTTCATTTAATTGAACTCTACCCCCCACTAATTAATTTAAAGTCCTATCTACAACCCTAGTTATACGATTTGCCAGGACACTGGTCCCAACATGGTTCAAATGAAGCTCGTCCCAATGGAATAGCTCTCTCCTTCCCCAGTACTGGGGCCAGTGCCCCATGAATTGGAACCCATTTCTCCCACACCAATCTTTAAGCCACGCATTTACCTCTCTAATCTTATTTACCTTACGCCAATTTGCATGTGGCTCAGGTAGCAATCCAGAGATTATTACCTTTGTGGTTCTGCTTTTCAATTTAGCCCTGAGCTGCTCATAGTCCCTCAGCAGAACCTCTTTCCTACTCTTACCTATGTTGCTGGCACCTATGTGGACCACGACAACTGGATCCATCCCACTCCCACTGCAAGCTCCTCTCCAGCCCAGAAGAGATGTCCTTAACCTTGGCACCGTGTAGGCAGCACAGCCTTCAGGACTCTCTGTCTTTGCTGCAGAGAACGGTATCTATTCCCCTAACTATGCTAATCCCTATTACTACTACATTTCTTTTTTCTCCCTCCACTTGAATGGCGCTCTGTACCATGGTGCTGCGGTCAGTCTGCTCATCCTCCCTGCAGTCTGTACCCTTGTCCACACCGGGAGCAAGAACCTCGTACCTACTGGTCAAGGGCACTGGCTGAGGCTCCTCCAAAGCTAAATTTTGGACCCCCATACCTGCCTCATTCACAGTCACATGCTCCTGTCCCTGACCATGGTCCAAGTTTGATGTAATTAAACTAAGGGGTGTGACTGTCTCCTGAAACAGCGTCCAGGTAACTCTCGCCCTTGATGTGTCACAGTGTCCGCAGCTTGGACTCCAGCTCATCAACTCTGAGCCAAAGTTCCTTGAGCAGCCAACACTTGCCTCAGATGTAGTCACCGTGGATCGCACCAGCGTCCACCTGTATCCACATACTATAGCTGCAATACATTGCCAGCCCAGCCATCTGTACTCTATTTAATTAATTAATTTGGATGTTAAATATTTTAAAAGTGAATTTCTTAACTGTACTCTTCAGCTGTAATAACGCCCCCTGATTTAAACTACCTTGGCCAATCAAGAGAGACACGGAAGAGCTACCCATCAGTCACCCACCTGTTTTTCTTTGATGTCACACTTTGGCTCTGACAGGTAGAAACAGGTCCTCCTCTCGCACTCTCCTCTAGGTGCTGCTGACTGCCCGTACCAGGGTCCTTCTCTCACATTCTCCTCAATGTTAGACTGCTGCTAACCCATGACCTTAGGCAGGTCACGACACGATCGAGATGCTTTAGGTTCGATGACTTTATACTGAGATTGTTAAAGTGCCTGAAATAAAATTACAGTGTGACAATTCTAGACAATGTGTTTATTCAAATTATTTTGGGGACTTAATCTTTTCTTCCCTGGTTCTTTTTTCATTCATTCATAGGATGTGGGCTTCACTGGCGGGGCCAGCATTTATTGCCCATCTCTAATTATCCTTGGGAAGGTGGTGGTGAGCTACCTTCTTGAACCACTGCAGTCCATGTGGTGTAGGTACATCCACAATGCTGTTAGGAAGGGAGTTCCAGGATTTTGACCCACCGACAGTGAAGGAACGGCGGTATATTTCCAAGTCATTATGGTGAGTGACTTGGAGGGGAACTTCCAGGTGGTGGTGTTCTCATCTATCTGCTGCCCTTGTTCTTCTAGATGGTAGTGGTCATGGGTTTGGAAGGTGCTGTCCAAGGAGCCTTGGTGAATTCCTGCAGAGCATCCTGTAGATGGTACACACTGCTGCTGTTGTGTGTTAGTAGTGGAGGGATGAATGTTTGTGGATGTGGTGCCAGTCAAGTGGGCTGCTTTGTCCTAGACAGTGTCAAGCTTCTTGAGTGTTTTTGGAGCTGCACTCATCCAGGCAAGTGGGGAATATTCCATCACGTTCCTGACTTGTGCCTTGTAAATGGTGGACAGGATTTGGGGAGTCAGGAGGTGAGTTACTCGTCACAGGATTCCTAGCCTCTGACCTGCTCCTGTAGCCACAGTATTTATATGGCTAGCCCAGTTCAGTCTCTGGTCAATGGTAACCCCCCAGGTTGTTGATAGTTGGGTATTCAGTGATGAAGAAAGACAGTGAGGGAAGACGACAACTCATACTTCAAAACAAGAGAACTTAACTGTTTCCATCACTCATTGCTCTCTGACAGAGACTGCTACCAATGTGTATCAATACATGGGTTCAGTTAGTTGCTCAGCCTGCATGCCAGACAGCTTGTTACATGGAATCTGTTAGCTGCTTCAGTGTAGTAATTAATCTTGCCCACAGGATTGGGTCATGTTTGCAATGCAAATGCTCAGGAAGGCTCTATTGTTGTTCATGGTTTTGAAAGGTACAATTTGCACACGTTGGGCACAATTTTTCATATGGCGGGTGGGCTGGGTGGGAGAGGGCAGGGCTATCGCCACCCATGATCAGCTCCGCACCGCCATTTCACGCCGGCGGGCCAATTAAGGCCTGCCCACATAATACGCAACCGGTAGCGCTCAGTGCTGCCTGTGCGGGCAGGGGGAGGAGGGAGAGTCGGGGCCAGTGCTCTTGTCACACATGCGCGCAAAAGAGTGCAACAATCTCCCTGAGGCACGGAGCTGCCACAGGGAGTTTGAATGCATGTTAAAATAATTAAATAAATAATTTGAAATTTTAAAATGTATTTAAACATGTTGCCTCATGTGACTGTGTCACGTGAGATGGGACATGTTTTTATTTTTGCAAAAGCTTTTTTATTTATTCAATAAAAGCTTTAGGAAACCTCAACCTGCTCAACCTTAAGGTTGGACGGGCAGTGTTACTAATTACATGAATTGCTTTCTTAAATGCCTTAATAGGCCGTTTACATATCCGGCCCACGCCCACCGAACGAAATATCGCGGGACTGCGCGATGACATTGGGACACAGAAACATGGAAACTAGGAGCTGGAGTAGGCCATAGAACCATAGAACCATAGAACACTACAGCACAGAAAACAGGCCATTCGGCCCTTCTAGTCTGTGCCGAAATATTATTCCGCTAGTCCCATTGACCTGCACCTAGTCCATAACCCTCCAGACCTCTCCCATCCATGTATCTATCCAATTTATTCTATTTGGCCCTTCGAGCCTGCTCCGCCATTCATTATGATCATGGCTGATCATCCAACTCAATAGCCTGCTCCCGCTTTCTCCCCAGATCCTTTGATCCCTTTTGCCCCAAGAGCTATATCTAACTCCTTCTTGAAAACATACAATGTTTTGGCCTCAACTACTTTCTGTGGTAACGAATTCCGCAGACTCACCACTCTCTGGGTGAAGAAAGTTCTCCTCATCTCAGTCCTAAATGGTCTACCCCATATCCTCGGACTGTGACCTTTGGTTCTGGACTCCCCCACCATCGGGAACATCCTTCCTGCATCTACCCTGTCTAGTCTTGTTCGAATTTTATAGGTTTCTATGAGATCCCCCCCCCCCTCATTCTTCTGAACTCCAGCGAATATAATCCTAACCAACTCAATCTCCCCTCATACGTCAGTCCCGCCATCCCAGGAATCAGTCAGGTAAACCTTCGCTGCACTACCTCTGTAGCAAGTACATCCTTACTCAGATAAGGAGACCAAAACTGCACACAATATTCCAGGTGTGGTCTCACCAAGGCCCTGTACAATTGCAGCAAGACATCCCTGTTCCTGTACTCGAATTCTCTGGCTATGAAGGCCAACATACCATTTGCCTTCTTTACCGCTTGCTGCACCTGCATGCTTACCTTCAGCGACTGGTGTACGAGAACACCCAGGTCTTGTTGCACTTTCCCCTCTCTCAATTTATAGCCACTCAGTTAATAATCTGCCTTCCTGTTTTTGCCACCAAAGTGGATAACCTCACATTTATCCACATCATGCTGCATCTGCCATGCATTTGCCCACTCACTCAGCTTGTCCAAATCACACTAAAGCATTTCTGCATCCTCCTCACAGCTCACCCTCCCACCCAGCTTTGTGTCATCTGCAAATTTGGAGATATTACATTTAGTTCCCTCATCTAAATCATTAATATATATTGTGAATAACTGGGGTCCCAGCATCGATCCCTGCGGTACCCCACTAGGCACTGCCTGCCATTCGGAAAAAGACCCGTTAAATCCTACTCTTTGCTTCCTGTCTGCCAACCAGTTTTCTATCCATCTCAATATGCTACCCTCAATCCCATGTACTTTAATTTTACATGCCAATCTCTTATGTGGGACTTTGTCAAAAGCCTTCTGAAAGACCAAATAAATCACATCAACTGGCTCCCCCTCATCAACTCTACTAGTTACATACTCGAAAAATTCCAGTAGATTTGTCAAGCATGATTTCCCTTTCGTAAATCTATGCTGACTCTGTCCGATTCTGCCACTGTTTTCCACGTGCTCAGCTATTAAATCTTTTATAATGGACTCTAGAATTTTCCCCACTACTGTTGTCAGGCTGATTGGTCTAAAATTCCCTGTTTTCTCTCTACCTCCCTTTTTAAATAGTGGGGTTACATTAGCTACCCTCCAATCTATAGGAACTGTTCCAGAGTCTATAGAATCTCAGAAGATGACCACCAATGCATCCACTATTTCTAGGACCACTCCCTTAAGTACTCTGGGATGTAGATTATCAGGCCCTGGGGATTTATCGGCCTTCAATCCCATCAATTTCCCCAACACCATTTCCCTACTAATACTGATTTCTTTCAGTTCCTCCCTCTCACTAAACCCTGTGTTCCCCAGACAGAACCAGAGTATGTATTTAGTTCGTCAGCCATTTCTTTGTTCCCCATTATAAATTTCCCTGTTTCTGACTGTAAGGGACCGACATTTATCTTCACCAATCCTTTTCTCTTCACATACCTATAGAAACTTTTACAGTCTGTTTTTATGTTCTCTGCAAGCTTAATCTCGTACCCTATTTTCCCCTTCTTAATCAATCCCTTGGTCCTCCTTTGCTGAATTCTAAACTGCTCCCAATCCTCAGGCCTGTTGTTTTTTCTGGCCAATTTGTATGCCTCTTCCTTGCGTCTAATACTATCTCTAATTTCCCTTGTAAGCCATGGTTTGGCCACCTTTCCTGTTTTACTTTTGCACCAGGCAGGAATAAGCAATTGTTGCAGTTGCGGGATGCACACCTGATGTCATCGTGCGTCGTTTTACGCGTTGGCGTGTCGGGCCCGACCCCCGCACGCCGACTGAAAAATTCCGCCTGGTGTGACTGTCCTTTTTACTGATGTGTGCTGCTTATCCGATGATGTTTGGCTGTTCTCCATGTTGACCCCTTTCTCTTCATGCATCTGCACCTCTGCAATTACACTAGCATGACATCAACTTTAGATAGTGAGAAGTCAATGTGAAGTGCGCAGGTTAGCATACAGGTCCCAGGCTTGTGCGATCAATGCCTGGGGTTTAGCTCCAGCACCAAGCTTCGGACAAGTGGATACACTGTACCTGACCAATTGTCATAAATCACATAATCGAAATTGTAGCTGAGGAAAGTGCGGCTAATTATGAAATGACGTGCAGATTTGTAAGTGGCAATCATTTTGCTGCTGGAAATGACAATCGTGCTTATGAACCTTATCGTTCATTTAATCCGGGTGATTATTTTGAACATGGGGTCACTTTCTATCACATCAGCCGCATCAAATCTCACTCAAGGAATGACTGGATATGGTCTTGAGACTTCTTAAAATGGCATTCAATCTGGGCCTCCTCACAGCTTGGTTTGGTTTGTTGGTTGAGTCATGGTGCTAGCCTGCATTTTTAACCCCCGACTCGGTTGAATGATGTAAACCGCCTGATTCTTTCCACTTGCAACTGCTGTGACTAACAGTGACTTCAGTATGTGGCAGGGTGCTAATGATGAGCAAAATTCTCTCATTTTCACCTCCCTGGTGTGGAGCTACAGCTGGAGCTCAGGGAAAGGGCAAGAGGAGAGCCCCATCAGGATTACTTCCTGCTTTTTACATGTTTGCACTGCAGCGAAGGAGAATACTGCCAGGCAGAAACATACGTAGTCCTCTCTAACTTCCTCATTGACCCTCATTTTCAAGAGGACCCCGGTGTATTTAAATCCCATGTTACTAAATAACTGAGGAAATTGTGTAAACTCAGGCAGGCACTTTATTACCCACCTAATAGAGCAAGTAAAACAAATGTTAGGAAAACATTAGTGCCATCCTGAGGGGGAAATCTTATTTTTTACAGACCATTTAATTTTTTTTTTTGTAACCATACTCTCACTGGTAATCCTCAATTGTTCTCTGCCGGGAAGGTGGGGAGAACAGTCCACCTTGGAGTGGATTTTATATTTCTCTCCTCCCACCACCCAAATCAGAATGGCATTGGTACATGGGGAATACTAGTATGGTTATGCACGTGCTGGAGAGCAACATCCTTGTCCTTTTGTAAAACAAGAGTGAAAAGCAAAGAGGGAGAGAGACAGAAATGCTGAAAATGTATTTCTTTCAAGTTCAGTCTTTGTGTTATTTCATAAAATGGTGCATGAACACAAGGGCTCTCAAGAACAGGTGAAGGCCAGATAAGTGCATCTGTTTTTCAGGGTTCAATCCCATCCATCTACCTACGTTCTTAACATATTCCTCGACGCCAGCTCACTGCAGAATCACAAGACCCTTGAGCCCAAGGATATTCCCCAGTATCTAATTTTGTATAGTAAAAGCAAAATACTGTGGGTGCTGGAAATCTGAAATCAAAACAGGAAGTGCTGGGGAAAAACTCAACAGGTCCGGCAGCAGCGTTAGTGAGAGGAGCAGAGTTAACGTTACGAGTCCAATACGACTCTTCTTCAGAACTCATTCACTTTTCCTGAGCTGCTTCATCCAATTCAGGGTCGCATGAAGTTGGAGCCCATCCTGACAGGCAGTGGGCGCTAGTGGGGGGTTCTTCAGAACTATTATAACTAAATATTATAACTAATTTTGTGACTCTGTATATCATGACAGTGACTACACTTCAAAAGTACATTGGCAGCGTAAAGGACTTTGGGACGTCTGAAATTCATGAAAGGCGCCATATAAATATAAATTCTGTTTTCCCCCCCCCCCCCTTTTCTTTATTCCTGTTTGTGTGGAAAGTTTTCCCTGGCTTGGTTTTTTAACTCATAAGTTATTCCCTTTAGCCAATTTGTCTCTTAGTGTCAGTTCCTTCTATCATTCCTCCCCCTGCCTATAATGATGCAGTGCTGGCCAGAGACTTGCACCTTATCTGGGCTGTACAGCATATTTTTAGATGCAGCACATCTCCCCTAAATATAATTGTGTCCATGCCTCTAACCTCTAACCAGGATTTGCTCGCTCGTCTGCGTTCTTGTTCACATCCATCATTTAGATAGTACTCCTGACAATCTTTCTGCTTAGCGTGCAAAAACCTTGCCCCACTCACTCCGAGATATCAACTTCAGGCTTACACTGGTTAGTCAGAAGCCCAAGTAGCAGTGGAGATTTGGGGTTCGGCATTTTCTTTTATAGCTTCTGGGCTGGGTGTTTTTTTTAGATGGTGATTTTTATTTCTCTTTTAAAAGGAGAGTGGTGAGTAGTTAGTAGTTAGCTCCCGTTTGCAAAGAGGCAAATTGCTGGACTCTGCAGAGGAGTCGTCAAACTATAGATATTCTGGAAAAGAAAATTTTAGCCAAGTTGTCTGGAAGTATGTACAGCTCATTGAGGGTATTTGACCAAAAGCTTCTCACCTCTTTTTTTTCTCCTCCACCTTTAAAATGATTTGAACTGCCTGAGGTACGCTTTTTGTGTCATCAGAAAATTCAAATAATCCCAGGTCAACTGTATAGAATCTGATTTTCTTCAAACTGAAAACAATAATTCTGCCTGTAAAAATATCCCAAACATAAAGGAAACAGGGGACTAGATTAGTTCACTGCCTGGTTCCTGAGTGATCTTGGCTAGCCTTGTGGTTCAATACATTCTTGACTCTGTAGCTGGTGAGGATGAGGCAGCCTCAGTTAACACTTTCTTGCTGAGGAGTTCTCATGCTGTGCCATTGCACGTAACATGGTCTGGTCATTACTCATATAGCACCACTCTCCACAGTGATATAGCACCTTGATTTACGTAGAATTTACTGCATAGAAGTCGGCTATTTGGTATTTGTGGTCTACACAAGCCTCGTCCTAGTTTACTTTATCTACCACTAACAGCAAATCCTTCCAATCCTTTCTCCTGAACGTGTTTATCCCGCTTCCTTTAAAATACACCTGTGCTATTTGCCTCAACCTCTCTCATGTGGTTACAACTTTCAGATTCTCCTGAATTCTTTTTTCAATTTATAAGTGACTATCTTCTAATTATAGCCCGTAGTTTTGGTCTCCCCCACCAGTGGAAGCATCTGCTCTGCATCGATGCTCCAATGTTTCCTTTCGTGTAGTGAATCATCCAAAGGCGGGGTGTGGAGTCGGTGGTGGTGGGGTGCAGGTTCAAAACAGCGAGCAGAAATTGGGAGAAGAATTAAGAGAGGTGATGGGAGGGTGAGGTTTAGAGGAGTCATTTTCAAGCTGGGAAGCGTTGGGCAAAGGTATGCAGCTGCTTAGGAAGAGAATTCCAGAGAATGGGCATTGGTGACTGGAAGTCCTGCCATCAGTGACAGTGGGAGAGAGGCAGGGCACTCAGTAATCCCATTGTCTTGCAATAAAAAACAAAGGCAAAAGTGAGCAGGTCAGTTATTGACTCCATCTCCTCTCTGTTGGTAATGAATTGTGCGGCTTTTCCTCCTTCCCCTTTGTATCTGCTTGTTACTGATAGAATAACAAATGGAAATTGTTTTAAATTGATCTTGCGGGGACGATGACTGCCTTGTCGTTCCATTGTGTGACCTCTTGACTCGTGTGAGATATGAGCCAGTATCTGGCATGTTGCGAGTTTCATGGCTATTTGTCACGGAAGGATTTATGCCTGCATGGGATATATGACTGACTGGCATAAATGATTCCCTTTATGTACTGTATGAGCATATTGGTTTGCAAACCACATTTGAGTGCTCTGTCTCCTATGCAGTACTTCCCCACATCTTCTTATATTTAGCTTCTGTAAGGTCACATACTTTCACTAATCTTCTGTACAGAGAAAGTAGACTAATGCGTGGGCAATTTTCATAGTGTTTGCTTAGGATTGCATTTGTGCATATGTATTGTATTACAAATACTGGTTTTGTACTTGCAATATATTGCTTTCTGTGCGAGAGAAGCCAATGCGTGACTGTGGGCAGTATTCGATTGCTCATGGTTAGTACGTTCATATGAATTACTTCATCCACTGATTATCAGACGGGTTAATAGGTTTAAAACAACCATCTTATACTACCCGCTTAGATTGCAATGTAATGTATGTGAATGTAATTTTAATTTCCCCTCCCTCCTCACATCACCCCTGCCACCCTCAGACAGACGGGACAGTGTCAGGGGTTGGGGCACGGGGATTAAATGGTTAAGAATGGAAAACCCGACCATAACTTGCCTCAAGCACATCTTCTTCCAGTTTTACTGGGATTGGTTGGGGATCAGTCGAGTAAACCTGCTCTCGAGAGGTGGGTCAGTAATTAAGTGTTCAAGAGGCTCCGAGCCTCAGATTTTGTCAACCATTAGGATTTAACATCTGCAGCACAGGAAACCTGGCAACCAGGGGAAGGCGGGAATTGTTGGATCCAGCTTTTCCAGCGCTGCTTGTGGTCCAGGAGGAGCAGGAGTGCTTCTCCCAGCTCCCCCAGGCTAATCCGCTGACCAACACCCCCACCCCGCCCCACCCCTGTAATCTCCTGACCTCTCCTGTGACTTCCAGACACCTCCACAACCTTCATACATCCCTTGTGCCACCTCCAGTCCCTAACCTAGATCTTCAACTACTCCCGCTCCTAGGCACTCCCACTCCTCATCTCCATGTAAATACCTGGGCCATAGCAGCATACAGCATAGCAAGAGGCCTTGTGACCCATTGTGCCCATGCAGGGTCTCTGAAAGAGCCATCAGTTAGCCTCTGTACCCGGCATATATTAAATTTTTAAAGTTATTACTGTGCACATTAATTCCTAAGTTATAGAAACAGCACTTTTCTACTGGGGTTTGGCTTATGTTTATTGTCTTCATTCTTGGTATTCCTTTCTTCAGCAGTGGCGTACAATTTGGTTTGATGAGCCCAATCACAAAATTGACTTAAACTGACACAGGGTTACGGCAGTGCAACATTAATACTCAGTGCACATAATGTTCACTTACATCTTTGTCGTTTGTCCAATGAAAGAAGGATGGGTTGGAAAAATAAATTATTGTTTGGGCTTTTGTGGTTCTGTTTACACATAACCGCCTTCATTCTCCGAATTCCTAAAGTGAATCCAAGCGAAGAATTGCAGAAATATCAATTAATTTTTGCTTGCTATTATTGGACAAGTCCTATTTTCTTTTGATCTATTTTGGGTGTTGTATCCATGGCAAAGGCTATAGGCCCTGACAACATCAAGCTGTAGTACTGATGGCTTGTGCTCCAGAATTAGCCACACCCCTAGCCAAACTGTTCCAGCACACCCACCACACTGGCATTGACCTGACAATGTGGAAAATTGCCCGGATGTATCCTGTCCACAAAAAAACAGGACAAATCCAATCCGGCAAATTACCACCCCAGCAATCTAGGCCAGGATTTTCTGGTCTTGCCAGCGGCGGGCATTGTCACGGGTGGGACGGGAAAATTTGGAAAGCCACGGTCCTGCCCACGACGATGCGTGCCGGTGTCGGGGCCAGAAAATCCCGCCCCCTACTCTCAATCGCCAGCAAAGCGATGGAAGGTGCCTTCGACAGTGCTATCAAACAAACACCTGCCATAACCTGCTCACTGATGCTGAGGTCGAGTTCCAACGGGGCCACTCGGCTCCAGGGGTAGGATTTTTCGATTGGCGTGCGGGGTTGGGCCCGACACTCCGACACATAAATTGACACACGATGACATTGGGCGTGCGTCCCGAGGTCATCGCGCAGTCCCGCGATATTTCGTCCAGCGGGTGCACGCCAGTGTCAGCTACGCGCCCGCCGATATGTAAACGGCCTATTAAAGACCATTAACAAAGTAATTGATGTAATTGTTAATGCTGCCCGTCCAACCTTAAGGTTGGCAGGCAGGCGAAAAAGCCAAGCGGCCTCTGCGTTTTTTAGGAAAACTCATCCATGAGCGGGATGAGGTTTCCTAAAGCTTTTATTAAATAAATAAAAAATATTTCCTAAATATAAAAACATGTCCCATCTCATGTTTAAATACATTTTTGAACCATTTATTTAGTTACTTCAATATCCATTCAATCTCCCTGAAGCAGTTCTGTGCCTCGGGGAGATTGAAGCGTTCTTTTGTGCTGGCCCCGACTCTCCCTTTTCCCCCCACCCGAACAGGTAGCACTGAGCGCTACGGCTCGCGTATTGCACTGGGCGGGCCTTAATTGGCCCGCCCGCATAAAATGGCGGTGCGGAGCAGATCGCGGGTGGTGATCGGCTCCGCGACCGTCCCGCCGAGCCCGCCCACCGCCCAAAAAATTCAGGCCCAGACCTCATTGGTCCAAACATTGATAAAGAGCTGAATTCAAGAGGTGAGATGAAAGTGACTGCCCTTGTCATCAAGGCAGCTTTTGGCTGAATGTGGCATTAAGGAGCCCTAGGCAAATTGAAGTCAATGCAAATTGGGGAAAAACTCTCCAATGGTTGGAGTTTGTTTTCTTAAATTCATTCAGGGGATGTGGGCTTTGCTGGCTGGGCCAGCATTTATTTCCCATCCCTAGTTTCCCTTGAGAAGGTGGTGAGCTGCCTTCTTGAACCGCTGCATGTGGTGTAGGTACACCCAAAGTGCTGTTAGGGAGGGAGTTCCAGGATTTTGACCCAGCTACAGTGAAGGAATGGCGATATATTTCCAAGTCAGGATGGTGAGCGACTTGGAGGGGAACTTCCAGCAGCAGTGTGTGCCATCTACAAGATGCACTGCAGCAACTCACCAAGGCTCCTTCTAAATCTGTTGCCTCTACCACCTAGAAGAACAAGGACAGCAGGCTCATGGGAACACCACCACCTGCAAGTTCCTCACCAAGCCCCACACCATCCTTTCTTGGAAATATATCACTGTTTCTTCACTGTTGCTGGGTCAAAATCCTGGAACTCCCTCCCAAACAGCACTGTGGGGTGTACCTACACCACACGGACTGCAGTGGTTCAAGAAGGCAGCTCACCACCACCTTCTCGAGGCAGTAATGGATGGTCAAAAACTGCTGGCCAGCGACACTCACATCCCAGGAACAAATAAAAAAAAACAATCCATTAGAGATTTTTAAAAATAAAAATGCTGGAAATCCGAAATAAATTCAGAGACTGCTGGAAATGCAGCTGTGTCGGTGCATGGCAAGGGCTGAGATTAGATCACATCTTGGATATGATCCATAACTTGCTCCAGGGCAGTGCAAGTGGGGGAAACCCAAAGATATGCTGGGGAACACCCCCTCAGAGGTTCCCAGGTAAGGTTTGCACGGCAATTGCCTGGGAAGTGTAAACTTCCCTTGGGTAATTGCCCTGCACTAACCATCCAAAAATGCAATTTAAATCGCAAACTTCGGATGGCTCTGACTGTGTTACACCAATAGTTACCCAGAGAAAGTTAGAAGGATTAAAACCACTTCTAACTTCTGGGTAACTACTGTACAGGCTCACACCGACCCCACGTGGGACTCTCCCAACACCCCTGAACCCCCCATGGGACTGTCCCCACACCCTGACTGCACTCCCACAGGGAGTCCTCATCCCCACAGGATTCACCCCCCCCGCCCCATGGGAACACCCCCCCAATGGAGACACCCAACTCGAGCCCCACCTACCCGAGATCCCCCCGCCTTGACCTGACCCAGACACCTTCCCACCCCACCCCACCCCCTCCACTAAGGCCTGACCTGACCTCTCACCCACACCCCAGCCAAGGCAGCACCTTCCAAACCCAAAAAAAGGTACCATCTAGAAGGACAAGGGCAGCAGATAGATGGAAACACCACCACCTGGAAATTCCCCTCCAAGCAACTCACCATCCTGACTTGGAAATATATCACCGTTCCCTCACTGTCTCCGGGGCAAAATCCTGGAACTCCCTCCCTAACAGCACTGTGGGTGTACATACCTCACATAGACTGCGATGGTTCAAGATGGCAGCTCACCACCACCTTCTCAAGGGCAATTAGCGATGGGCAATAAATGCTGGGCCCTAGCCAGCGACACCCACACCCCATGAACGAATTTTTTAAAAAAGGCCCAACCTGACAACGGGCCCACCGCACCACTCCCCCCACCCACCCAAAATCCTACCCACTTACCTTATGCACTTACCTTCTCCCTGGCTTGGCAAATATCTTAAACCTGGCTGGACCTTTAAGCGTACCTGCTTTATGGCAGCTAGCCCATCAGATTCCGCAGTGCTCGACTGAAGGCTTCAGGAGCATGCTGCCCTGCACAGTTCTCACCCAGCCTGACTTGGAAGTCCGGGCGAGACAGGATCGGAAAACTTTAACGGTATGAAAGCAGGGGCGGCTTGTCAATCCGACTCTGATTGCCACTCTGTGGAATTTCAGGCCCATTATTTCACTTCTTGCCCTTTTTGTTCCGAGTGTAATCAGCCTTGTGAACGTGAATTTTCAGAAGATTGTAATCTCTAAAATGTAACCCGGGCACATAATCTGTACAATGAGGGAGTCCTGTACTTCGGAGGCGTCATGTTTTTGGATGGTACGTTTGACTGAGGCCCCACCTGTCCTGTCAGGTGCACGTAAAAGATCCTATGGCACTATTTCAAAGAAGAGCAAGTGAGCTTTCCCCAGTGTCCTCGCCAATGTTTATCCCTCAATCGACATTCGCTAAAAAAGAGCTGATGGTCTGGTCATTTATTTCATGGCTGTCTATGGGGCTTTTATTGTGTGGAAATTAACTATTGCATTTCCTACATTGCAACACTGACTTCACCTCAAAAGCATTTCATTATCTGTAAAATTCTTTGGGATGCCCTGAGGTCATGAAGTGCGCTATGTCAACGCAAGCCTTTCTTTCTTTACAAAAGCTAAAATGATGGTTGAGTTTAGAAATTGATCATTCAAGTTGATACCGCACAGCATTTGGGAATTGTGTGTATTTAGCAAAGTTCAAGAGCCATTGAGTCAGAGGATATGGTACCAGTTTGTGAGAGGTGGTGAAGTTAGTGGAGTTGATTGGCTCAAATTTCCAAAGGTTCAAACAGTTTGCTGCGGTTCCTTCATGCTGATTTGGGTGCTGGGAAATTTGAGGCAAAGTAAGACAGCAGAGCTGATCAAAAAAGCATAACCGTATCTTTTATGCTTTGGGTATGCTTAAAGTGTAACATAAACCAAACCCAATTTTTTATACATTATATAAATAGATTTTTATGTTATCAGTGGATATAAATAATTTATGTCTGTTTGCACGGCTTTGATGATTCATAGGTGCACCACAGTTCATTTCACATCCTTTTCACTGATTTTTCTCTTAGTCACTGGAGGAGAGGGCACTTACCGAGGGCTATGAGGCAGGAAGCAAATTCAAAATCAACTTTTAGGCCCCGATTTTCGGCATGCCGGACAGCCCCTCCATCGTGGCAGAAGGGGCCGATACTTGTAAGCCCCCACCCTCCCCCCCCTCCCCCCCCATCCTGACCTCGGCAATTCCCGTTTTTACGGGGGCAGGAATGGGGGCCAGTTCGCAGGTGCGCATTTTACGGAGGCAGCCGGCCATTTAAATCGTAAGCCGCCTCCACTCAAGTGGGATCTGGAAGCCTTGGCATGTGAAACCTGAAGGCTAGGCCTGGTAAGGGCAGGCTTGACCTTTGTGGATTAGTTTGGATAGCCTGTGTACTCCTTTGGAGAGCAGTTAAACCACTGCGAGTTGTCTGCATCTGCTAAGCTCCGGTGCTGATGACGCTGGAATATCAGAAGGTGAAGAAAATAAACGTGGATAAGTAAACGAACGTTTATTTATAATGTTATTTGCAGAAAGCTAGTGCCTGATGATTTTTGTTTGCCTTTACCAGTAGGTGACTTTTTTAAGAGACTCTAAATTGAGATGACAGGGGCAATTTCAACCCCACTCGCTGGGCGAGAAACACTCAGGACCAGCTGCAATGATAATTCTCATTGGCTTCAATCTGTCAGTTTTCCAATGGACGGGCTAGGTGAAATGTACTCATTTTGTTCCCGTTTTTGTTATTTTGGTTGAATTTCCTAGGCAGAGAATCATTAGGAAATCTGACTGGCTTGCCATATGGGGGCATATTGCAGTAGTTCATTCTGATAGTGGTGGTTGGTAAATTATGTAAAATCTGCTTAAAATTCAAACCTGTACCATTCTGGTCATCACACAGCTACCTGGTGATGTGCGTACTGCAGTAGCGTGAGAGGTCAGTCCTATACTATTTGCCCTATTCTAGCATATAACCGTTAGTGTAAGCATACAAGGATTGCCCCACTTCTCAACAGAAGAAGCCTACAAACCTACCGCTGCAGCAATACCACTTCTCACTGTTTTTAATGGAATGACTCCAAGATTTTTATTTCTACCACCCAGTTTGGAAGTCTGCTTCACATGCTGTTTGGGACACTTTCAAAGTCATATACATGCAAGTTGTTTCTGATGTATGAAGAACAACTCCTCCAAATCTGGTCTACATTTTCCTTTTTGTCAATTTGGCCCAGTTTCCCTTGCCCTATTGTAATGGTTCAGCTTGACGAAGTGATCTAGATTTACCTTCTCTACATTGTTTACCATTATATACTCCTAGATTTTTTTGGCACAGGCGCAGTGTTAGTGGCCCTACCTCTGGCCCAGAGGCTCTACGTTCAAGTCCCACTTCAGGACTTGATGGCCTTGGAAGGTGTGTTCATAACGTGGCCAAACAAGTTGATTATCAGCCTGCAAATCCTCCCAGTAATCCTGATGGCAGGCGGTGAGAATAGGAGAGTTTTCTGGTCAGCCACACTGCAGAGGGCAACAGCAAACCACCGACATAATTTTCCAAGCATAACCATTGACCAATCCAAAGGAAGTCCATGGTTGCCAATGATGTCTTAGGGCATGGCACAAGGAGGAGGCGATATAATGCAAGTTCTGTTATTTTTAAAAATTCTACGTGCTAACACCTCAGTTGCCTTCTTTTAAGGCTGACTTTTTAAAAAGTATATATTTTACCCATTAATTGATTTAGTTGGGCTCTTTCAGTGACCCAGAGAATAGGTTTTTGCCGATCCAAGTGATATTTTTTTATTCATTCATGGGATGTGGGCATCACTGGCTAGGCCAGCATTTATTGCCCACCCCTAATTGCCCTTGTTCAGAGGGCATTTTAAGAGTCAACCACATTGCTGTGGGTCTGGAGTCACATGTAGGCCAGACCAGGTAAGGATGGCAGATTTCCTTCCCTAAAGGGCATTAGTGAACCAGATGGGTTTTTGTGGCAATCGATTCACGGTCATTGTCAGACTTCTAATTCCAGATTTTTATTGAATTAAAATTTCACCATCTGCAGTGGCGGGATCCAAACTCCGGTTCCTCCGAGCACTACGCTGGGTCCACTGACAATACCACTACGCCACCGCCATTTGCAGTTGGCCGTCACACCCCTTGATTAGGAAGAGAAAGCACTGGTGACAATTCCTCCTGCCGATTAGCTACTCAGCAATTCCTGCTGCAAGTGAACCCGTGAGGATACAGATTGGTGTGCCCAGCTATTGATAGTCAAACAGGGCCGCACTCTCAGGTCACACTTTCTAGCATCATGCTTTCCGAGTCACACTTTCAGGAGATGAGGGGAGACAATTGGGGAGAAATGTGAACTTTCAAAACAAAGGAATTCACAGAATCTTAAAAATACTGCAGGAAAGGAAGCAACCTGGTCATTTCTATTGTGCTGGTGCTGATTCCATATCGATCAGTCTGGGCTCATGAGCATTGTAGTCCCAGCTGTGGCTGGGGGTGGCCCTGCTGCGATTTTTTTTGTTATTCATTCACGGGATGTGGGCTTCGCTGGCTGGGCCAGCATTTATTGCCCCATCCCTAGTTGCCCTTGAGAAGACGGTGGTGAGCTGCCTTCTTGAACCGCTGCAGCCCATGTGGTGTAGGTACATCCACAGTGTAGCCCGATTTGCCAGCAGCTCTGTAAGGCGGGATTTCCTCCAGAAAAAGAGGCGAAAGTGTCACCTTAAAGCAATCAGCGTTAAATTGCTGTGAGGCAGCCGAGGTGGGGGGATCATGGGCAGGCTCCATGGTACCCCATAAAACCTAGCCCATAGAAAGGGGAAATGTTTTGATTTGGCAACATTTGGATTATAGGATACATCAGAATATTGTAACAGGATTGTAGATGATGAACTGTGATATAGTGGAGTTTAATTTATGCTTATTATACTGAAGTAAATGGATAGAACAAATGTAAATAGTAGCCATTAAATTAGCATTTATTTGAGAAATGTAACTCTGCACAAGAGGCACTACATGAAATCTTTTCTTATTTACAATTAAAAATAACTTGAATGCTGACCGGTTCTAGTTGGCTTTTTGACTGAGGCCTAGGTTTCTTCTCTATCCATAATAGCTGGTTACTTAAATCTCTGTGGGAGAAAGCTTCATGAGAGGAAGAAAAAAAATCATGAGCACTTCAAGTAAACTTCCAGTAGGTCCTAAACTGAACTGTTTGCTAGGACGAAGGAGATATTAAAAAGCAGAGGTGGTGGGGAGGAGCAGGGGGGAATTATTTTTGATTACTCGGTGTTATAGATGCAGAAATGCCAGTGTGCCGTTACACTGCCTACTACTTCTTCAACAGAAATGCACAAAAGTGCTATTTTCAATGTTCTCGCTTTCCTCGTTGTATCAGTTGGTGGTGCTGCTTAATTTACAACAGTGCTGTTGTCAAGATTTGCAGACAGATTTTCAGATTAGAAATTGATCTGAAATCAGAAAGACACCTCCCTTCTGACAAAAGATTGCCTTCTTAGTGTTCAAACTTCATATTTTAGTTACTCGTTACATGAAGCGTGTGCGCATGTTTGGCCTCGAGCACCGAGAAAAAGTGTTTTGCATTTATACTTCCCTTTTTTCCATCTCCAGTACGATACTTTGAAAAGGAGGCTTGATGTCCAAACTGCAAAGAAAAATCAGCAAGTAACTGACAATACACTTGCACCATGAAAAGACAGTACTAAACTCCCCTTTCCCTGTTGAGTCTTTCCCCAGTGTTTAAGACTGGCACTAAGATGGTAATGCCTATGGAAAGTGAATATAAATGAATGGTAGGAATATGTTAATAAGTAGGACCTAAGTGTGCAAAACTTAACACCCATTTCATACAGTTTCAAATTAACCCGGTTAGGTGTGCAGTTCTGAATGGAAAGTATGGTGAGCAGTGGTTTAATGATGTTGACCTATGAACCCTTAAGATCGCTCTGAGACCATTGACCCCATTGCTGACAGTGTTCCTTGGTGGTAGTACGAGTGAGACGAGGACAATAACTGCAATCTCAAAAGCTAAAATTGCATTGCATATTGATACGTCTTATGGTTTGCTATGTTTTGGTATTAAATGCTGCCTTTTCTGCAACAAGCTTTTTATGGAATGCACCAAGTCTGCATTACAGAGAGACTCAAAGCTTTAACCCTCCACTTCCAATGTGAACATCCCATCTTCTTGTCATGTCACTAGGAGCTCACATGATGGTCTCAACATAGTTGATCTTATCCGCCAATGGGTATAATATTTTACTTAAAAAAAGATACTGGAATGTTCTGCCACTAAACTAATTTTAAATAGTTACTCTTATGGAGAGATCCCCAGTATAATGGATACATTTTTCTGGCTTCTTGATTGCCCTACATTGTCCTTCATACAAAACAAAACAAAAACAGAATTACCTGGAAAAACTCAGCAAGTCTGGCAGCATCGGCGGAGAAGAAATCAGTCAACGTTTCGAGCCTTCATGGCCCTTCGGCAGAACTGCAGCATAGTTTCAACGAGGGAGAAATATAAATTGGTTTAAGGTGGGTGGGGGGGGGGGGGAAGAGACACATTGAGGGTGTGGTGTGAGCAGATAATAATCAAAAGATGTCAGAGACAAAAGGGTCAAAGAGGTGTTGAAGGTGCTGGTCTTTGTCTGAGAAAAGTGCTAATTAAGAATGGAAAACAGGATATTCAAAGTACAGCTCTAGTGGGGGTGGGGTGGAAAGACTAAAGGTTTTAGTTTTTGTTTTGTTTTGGATTTCCAGCATCCGCAGTAGCTTTTAGCTTTTTGTTTTTGTCCTTCATACAGTTATATTCCGACCTCCAGGAAGAGATTTTCCAGGAGACCAAGGCACTTTACACAACTCGGTGTGAACTTGTGTCATGGCCATGTGAATACCTTTTTCAGCCACTCAATTCTCAGAACTAATGTATTGTGATGTGGTCCTCTGACTTCATCTACAATGCTTCCTCATACTGCGACTTCCTCATGAACAACTGTCCATTTACTTGTCACACATCTGCAAATGTGCACGGTCTCGCCCTGGTGTTCAAATCTCCCCAGGGCATCGCCCCTCCCCAGCCCTACAATTCTGCAAAAAAAAAGTGTCCCTCCAACTCTGTGTTCCTCCAACATTGGCCTCTTGTGCATCCCCAACTTGCATTGATCCACCATTCGCAGCCATGCCTTCAGCTGTCTAGGCCTCAAGCTTTGGAATTTCCTCCCCCCAACCTCTTCCCCATGTCACTTCACTCGCTCCCTTTAAGATGCTGCTTAAAGCCTACCTGTATTATCAAGGGTTTAGCTACCCGTCCTAATATGTCCTTTTGTGGCTCAGTGTCGGTTTTTGCCTGGTTACTCCTCAGTCAAATCTTTTGGGACATTTTCCTATGATAAGGGTGCAATACGAATGCTTGTTGTTGTCTTGACTTGGAAAGTGGTTGTTTCTAGGAAGAGTTGCTTTGGTTGTTCCTTCATCAATTATCTTATAAGAGAATGAGTTTTGGCATTAAATTTACCGAGCATCTTAAGATCAACACACCCAAAAAGGATGCAAAAGTTTATAATTCACCACAACCAGCACATTTTTTAAGTCCAGTGCAACTGCAAATTTCTGTACTCATGGTGTTTAAACAATTGTGTTGTTCTAAATCAACAATTAAATATCAGCAATATGATGTGTCAGCGATAGGATGTGTCATTCAGGTTTGCCTGTTGCGTTTGTCAGCCAGATGGAGCTAAGTATCTATCTGAATAAACGCAATAGCAAAGAGGCAGCGTACACTTATTTTTCCCTTTGCTACTACCACCACCCCTCCCCCTTGGATGAATTTTTTTTTTTTTGTGTTCTCTTTTAGAATATAGATCACAATTTGTTGACCAAAACTAGGTGAAGATTTTGGAATGTGGAAAATGTTTTCCCCGAACCGTCACTCATAGCTGCATTTTCTGGTGAATGGTTTTCCTGCCCATTGGACCTTCTTAAGATATTGAAAATCGTTAAGTCGTACCTTGTCTTAAATAAACTCACAACAGCTTCTAAAAAGCATTTGTCTTGTTTGCTGAAAGGTAGAAGAATTTACATAGCATGATAGAATCATACAGCATAGGAGACCATTTAACTATAACGCTTGTGTTGTCCAATTAGTCCCACTTTCCTGCTCTCTCGCAGAGACCTTTTCAAGTATTTATCCACTTCCCTTTAGAAAGTTACTACTGAATCCACTTCCACCATTCTTTCAGGCAGTGCATTTTAGATCATAACAATTCACAATATATGAAGTTGAACATCGCCTAACTGTTCATTTGGATCTTTCTATTTTATCATTGGGATAGATGCGTGCAAAGCATTAAGCTTCTTCTGATAAGTGCAGGTTGTAGCTTCCTTTTCATTTTAAACCAAATTTTGATTACATTTTCTCTCAGTTTTGCTTCTCCTGTGGTTTTGCCCAGGCAAACGGTGACTGAGATGAAGGATCTGAGCTGCCGGCTGTCAGGTCCCCACAATGTCACTGTGAACCAACTGTGAGGCGGTGTCACAGATCAGCCTGGATTGGCTCTTGACTGTAGCCAAGCCCAGTGCCCTTACCTTAGGGAGTGACACAATTATTTGGGTCCCCAGCTGTGAGACCGCTGACTGGGAACCGTACCAGGCTTGGCTGAGCCAGCCTCGCCAACACTGACCCCCTCCACATGAGTAATGGCCACTTGACCAGGTATACCTGTCACACATCTGCAAATGCACTGCATTGTCTGCACTTGCACCTGAGGAAGGAATTGATAATTTCATAAGGAGGAAGAAAACTTCCAAGAAGCAAACAGTTTTCCTATAACTTTTGATTTGTGTTCATTCATTGCATGTCCACTGTGGAGAAAGGTTATGAACATAATGTAAAACATTTTAATTTCTGCAACTGTGAAGATGATTCCATGCAAAAAATATTTGCCTTTTACGGTGTATGGTATGTACCACTGTTTGACACCTATTAACTATAATTATGGTGTGCATGCATTTTTTTTATTCCTATCCTGTTTTTCATATTTGATGGTAGATTAGTTACGTCATATGTATTTGAAACCACCTTGCAACAGACACGTTTTATATAAACATAACCAGAATTTTACATTTTTTGTTTTTAGTTTTTTTTTTCAAAAGAAAGCTGCAAACAAGTGGCTACCAAATGAATAAAGGTTATCAGACATTATGCAGTGAGTCACAAATAACCACACAAGAACTCAAAAATAAAATACTGTAACATTTGCTTGCCTTCAATTGTGGCTGACAGGACAGCATTTGCTGCGATATAAACTCACCTTGTGATATATGACCTTTACAGAGTCATTTATATTGCAGAATATTGTATTTTGTGGTAGATAACAAATTGCAGGAATAGCTCTACTTGTCTACTGCATGGCATTTGTGTGTTATTCACTGCAGTGCATGGTAAATTTCTTATGCTTTACGAAAAATTTGCGTACCGACTCACTAAACAAACCTAGTACAATCTCTGGGAAGTGGCAAGAGTGATTACAGGAATTGATGAAGATGTTCCTGTCAGGGACTGTACTGAGGTGGAATTCTGAAACAATTTTTTTGTGAACTCAGTAAGTTTAAAACTGATATTAGGAAGGAACTCTATCACATAAAGGGTGATAATTGTATGGAATAATCTACCAGGCAAGGGCATTAGAGACAAAGACAATTATGGGGTTCAAAATGTATTTGGATGTTAACATGTTAAGCCAGCTGAGATTCAAGGCTGAATGGCCTTTCCTCCTCCTAGATTGTACTTATAAATCTGATTACTAATATTTTTTGTAGAAATATAATTTACAATACAAATCAGATGTACATATATAAATATACATATGTTAAAATGGCTTATTTATTATGGACTAGCTTCAGCAATATGACATATGTGGATATTTCTGCAGCACTTTTGCTTAGTATATTTTAAACTTCTCTCTAGCAGCCCATTCCCCAAATAAAACCCTCACCCAAACCCCCCCCACCCCCGCCCCAACCAAGTTGAAATTTAAATCTAATTTAACTGGATTCTGACTGCAAAGGAAACCAAGCAGAAAACCAAAGATGACAAGGGTAGCATTCTTTGAATCATAATTCCTCATTTTGATTTTGCATACATTTTAAGTTGTTACTATGAAACTGAAATAGATGAAAGATAATGTTGATTTGCCTTTTTTACAAATGGGAGCTACAGAGACCAGTATTAAGTATCCTTTGAAAGGTCATTGCTACTGAAAGCTGACAACTGAATTAACGACAATTCAAGTACAGCCTCCAACACCTTTTATCAGTAAAATAATTTCTACTATTCGATATCACTTATTATGATTCATAACCAAAGATTTATCTGTTTTTCTTTTGTTTTTTTCTGTACTGCATAAATTATGTGGTTAGGAATTTTATTTTATTCTGAGAACAGTGGTGATAAGGAAACATTGCCTTGTCCTTTAGCCTATACTTCCTTTATTCTTGCAATTTTTACAAATACAAAAACTCAAAATTTCAGCACTTTTCTTCAAGAAAATAAAATTACTAAGTAAGTTTGTTTTATTTTTACTGATACCACTCAGTTTGCAAAATCAAAGAGCAAAGTTTTGCTGGGTCCAGAACTGTTAATATTTTGACAAGAAGAATTCCGCTTTACCATGAGCAAAAGTGGTCCTTCTACCAGCCTGCTTAACAGGGGACTTACTAACCCCAGTGCAGTGAGGCTGAATTTATTTTTCATTGTGTATTCAGTGACTACTAGCATTATTCCATCCTTTACTGAAGGGGGGGATAGTAGGGGAGGGATTTGCTTTTGCAGGGTAATTAAAAACCTACAAATTGCCCCCTTTTTATTGAAACTGCAATTGGTCTCAAGATATGAGCAAGTTTAATTATTGATAGGAGCCTGGAGGCTACCTGTAATTTAAAACCTTGCAACCACATGCGTTTCAAAACCATGGCATCACAGAAACTAAAACAAGGAAATGCCATGGCATTTTAACGTGAAATCAATTTGGAAAAACACCCAACAACAATGACCTAATTATTGTCATTGCGAAACTGTTTCATGTCATATTAACTGCATCGCACAGAGGCTTAAAAGTTTCATAAATTCATGATGTGTGGGCTCGGTAAAAGTGCGAAAACATCTTCAACCTGATCTGCTCGTCACATTTTCTGAAACTTCTGTCAAGTGGGTGCAATGATTGAACAATTTTTTAAAAATTATTTTGTTTTCTAAACCCTTAAAGATGTAACCAAGCTGGGATTGGCTTAAAATGCAGTTCCCATTGATAACTTACTGCCTTTTGGTCAGTTTTTCCACACACATGATTTTTCTTTTCCCCTTGCATCTTTCCTCCTTTTGTCAGTTTTCTGCAGCCCTTTCATTTTATTTAAATGCTGACATATTTCTGTTAATTTATCCGCCTACAAACACCTACAATTAAATCAGACAGTATTTCAATTTAAAAGAAATGTCAGCAGCATTTAACAAAACCAAACATCTGTAGTTGAGATTGGCACAATTTAATGGGCCTCTTTTTTTTAAGAAAGAAGAACCCTGTCCTCAATATATTTTACTCTTAACAGATTGCAAGTATTTGCCTGACTCTGTGGAATTATGTATTTTAATCAAAATAGTGGATATTATGATAACAGTTTTGCAAGCTTTGTTATATTATAGTGTCATCAGCAATGAGAGGCCTGAAATTTGAACTTTCCATCTATTTTTAAAATAAAGTTTCCTGTTCATTCCTTCACATATACATATGCCTTGTGTTAAATATTTTACTTGTTTTTCTCTTGTGTGATGGAAGGTAAGGCTCATCTAGAAAACAAATACCCACAGATGAGTGCCTGTTTTAGTAAAAACAAGATCACGTCCACACCCTCTATTAACTTAATCGACCACAGCCCAATACAAGGCATACATTTTTTTTTAAGGTTTCCTCAGTAATAGTGAACCATTACAATATACCTCTTGTAACAGTTCTTCCAATTCACTGAGAAATTTAAAGATTTGGCTGCAATAAATGTTCCTTTTGCTTAGATGTCAGACCACTACTTGTTACATGTTCTTTTCTGGATTAGAATGCCGATGAATTCATAAACATAACATTGCTTCTCACAGTTGGTTTGATTCAAACAATTTATGTGTTGGGTTTTCTCATGTAGAGATAAGTTGTAGGTTAATGTTTGAAATTATTTTCAACAAACAGCCAGCTGATTGTAAAAAGTGAACTATCAATGTGTTATATTGGGTCGATGCAGTGGATGTACCTTACTGTATTTTAAGCCTTGTACTATTGTGCCACGTCCATAGTATTGTTATAAGGCAAAGGAATGACTATTCTTGTGCTTATTGGTAGTTTCACACGGCATTTTTCAGCCTGGCTAGCCAAATGAACAAGTCTGGCTGCCAAATCAATTTAGCTCTACTGTGCTCAATTGTAATTTCTTACTGGCTACAAATGACGACTGTTTTACCCTAATCTGTTTAAAATGCAAATTGCGTGGTAGGGTTTTTTCTTGGCATCAGTATAAAGACTTAATTACAATATAAGCAATTTTTGAAGTCTTTATATGTACAGTGTGCATAAAGATAGCAGCTTCTATAGATCTGGCTGTCTGTTTTAATTGATGTGCAGCACTATCGATTATATTTTTAAAAATTGCTACAGTTGCCTTTTTAAAGATGTGGAACCTATTTTTTTGTGTCCACAGTAGCCCACATTTTGGGGTATCGGGCTTTTGAGGAACAGGTATATTTGATATTCTGAGTGCAGTAATATAATCAAGAATAGAAGCCATTTACTCAGTAGTTTCACAATGTGTCATGTCTCTAAACTCTGGTTCATTCATGCACTGTGTGGGCACATTCGCTACATTAAACTGAGAAAAAAAAGGTGGAAATATATTTTCAGCAGTTTCAACATTCTATATGTGTAGTAAGGTATTGACATCTCTAACCACAATTTGAATTCGGGACACTGTGGCAGCTTTACCGTACTCTGCTACTCTTTAATATAATATAAAGTGAAAAAAATCAAAAAAGATTGGAATTAATTGTTGCAGTAACAATTTGAGCGTGCAAGTCCAAAGTGCGCAGGAACCAATTTCAATTAGATGAATGATATACACAAGCCAAATTTGACATGCATGATTATCTGTGTAACTGTGGGCGTATGTGCTGTAAATGTTGCTGCAGCTTCTGCAGAATGTTGATACAGAACATTTTTAAATGCAGAAATAATTTCTGTTGTAGCTTCTGTGAAGACCAGTGTGTCACTCATCAATTTGTTTTCTTTGTTGATAATGGACAATATCTAATATGCTGTCACAGACTGATGCTGTAAGGGGTGGACTTTTGTAAATTGTTGGTTAAGAAATAGTTTATTTTTAAAAAGATGTGGCAATGGGCAGCCAAACACAGGGCCAGGTTGTTCAGAATACATTGTAAATGGCTCACATGAAGTGCATAGTAATAATTCTATGCATTGTTTTGTAACTATCTGAATAGGAACAAAAAAAAAGGCTCCCTACAAAGCATAAGATTTGGCCACAAGTACTGATAAACAGAACTGATAACAAAGTCAAGCATACAAAAACATTTAGAAAATAGCAAATTAAAATATAGAAGACCACCAAAATCTTTTTTGTGTGTGTTTTGTGTTTGGGAAATGAGTTACACAAAAGGAAAGCACATATCAGTAGCATTTAACTGAATATTAATTTTCTGCAGTTTTAAAAATCAGTAGATATTAAGCACTTCAATATTAAAAGCAGCACTGTGAGTTGATGCACAGGAATGCAGACTTAATCAAAACGAATTTTAAAATGGATTGCACAGTGCAAATAAATTCCTATCTTGGGATAAGTTGACATTTGACATTTTAGGATGCAAGATGCTGCAATGTAGCAATTAAAATGTGGGGCATAAGTATGATCTTGTTCTACTTTATCTAATCTTTGTGTTTTTTATAAATAAATATATAAATAAGTCAAACTGAAACTTGATGGCTTTGCTGATTATTTTTTGTAATCAGCCACAGGGAAATTTTGATAGGTATGGTTTTGTTTCACAACCTACACTAAACATCGTGAGGAAAATCTCACGAACTGAACTTACTTCAGTGACGGTCTCTAAAAGTCACCCTCCTCCTCTAGAGCAAAAAATAATTATTGTGGTTATTTTGTCTGGCTAACTGTCCAAAAAATGAGACATTGTGTTCTTTTTTCATAGTAAATAATTGTTAATGAACACACACCCGTTCTTTGACACAGCCTTCGAATTGCTTCCCAATTAACCTATAGTTTGTGATTTTACAATTTATTTTCAACTGAAGAAATAGCCTAAAAAATCTTGATGACTTAGTTGCAATGACTCTGTAAAATAGATTTGAGTTTTTTTTTAACGTGCAAATGCTCTTTTTTTTAAAATAACAAAAAAAATAAAAGGCAGTTCAGAAGAAGTTTTCACTAATCTGCGTATTAAGCTAATGATTTATTTTAGGTCCAAGTGGTGCCCTTGTTGGCATTTTCTGGGTTTTATTTTCCACTGCTAGCATTTAGTATGATTTAGCTCAGTCATTTTCGTTCCCGACAGAGAAAACCACATGTAAGTTGCTGCTCCTACACTGAAACGAATTGCAGAAAAGTGGAAAATATCACTGATGATGTGTGTAGGTAGTTTCAGCTACTAAACCAGCATAGCTGTTTGAGTACAAAACACACACACACAGACACACACGCACACACATTTAATAGTGGTTAGTCCTGAAGGTTTTTATAAGTACGTATTTTGTACAACTACTGGGTTTAAAAACTCTGCGCTACAGATGATTTCTGACGCAAGTTGTTTTCTTTGATCGTGGTTTGTCAGCTGATTCTGTTATTTCCTTGTCAATTTGACATATAAACCAAAGCTCAACCTAAATTTGTTTAGAACGGAAAACAAAATATAAATTTAATTGAAAAACCTGTAGTTGTGCATTTCCAAAATGTATTTTTTTTTATTTAACGGAGTGCAAGATACTGTAGGAGGGATTCAAAAAGATTATTGGTGGTGTTGCTTCCTGTATGAGGTTGACAAGTCTAATATCTGAAGCAGCAGACTATCATATATGTATATATAGAGAGAGAGAAAGCACTACAAAATACTTTGGGTCAGAATCTGCATCTGGAATAAATTTTTATCACTTCAACCTACCTCAATTCTCTGTACACTTCATAAACACTCAATAGGTCCCACAGCAGCAAGGATGTCAATTCATTGATGATCTAGATTAACATTGAGCTAAAAGGTCTTATTGTTTGTCATATTAATATGTCCAATTATCTTTTTGAATTGTTTCAAAACGTATGTTTTGTACTTTTTTTTTAAAGTCAATTTTAGCATCTAAATATTGAAGTCACTGATAGAAAAGGGTATTTTAAAAATCCATTTTTCTTTCATTAAATGACCAAGCCCAATATAAAAGAAATCTTCTCAAATTCAATCCGATGATAATTAAGCAAGTTTCCATCTTGATCACAACAACTCATTCCAAAAACTTCAAAAGAAATCAAAATTTGTAAACTTTTTTTTTTGCTGAAACAGTGCCCTTGGTTTCCAAATGTCAAATCTTTTGTGCCACTGTGTGAATTATGATATCTGTCACTGCTTAAAATAATTACCCCTGGCTTTTTTTAGATGATCTGTTGGTCAGTTTTTTCGCCTTTTGTTTATGTTTCAGAATTACTGAAAGCTGAAACAGGAAGCAGAATCGTACTGTTTACCGAACATGATGTACTGTACTTCTGTACAGTGGTGAACTGTTAATCCAGAAACCTTGGTAGTCCAGCAACAAGTCTGCACTGTGAATGTGAGTGGTGACCTTTCTTTATTCTGCACAACCGTCTTGACCATCCAAAAGGTCACTTTCAGAGCTGATTTTTAAAATTTGATAATTGCAGATGGATTATTGAATTACACTGCAGGGCAAAAATACATTTTTTTAAAAATTTACAGCCTTCACTCCTGTGGAAATAATTATTTTTCAGAACTTCTCCCTCTTGCAACATTTTGACCTCAGTGACCAGCACAATGTAGATCCAGCTGTGATGATTAGACTCCTTGAGCACTAGTTATGCAAATAACAGCTGCCTCACTGACTCAAGTGTATTCAGGTTCCACCTTGGTTACTTGTCATTAGTAACTGGTTGAAGTGACAGCTTGGAGCTTCCTCACCCAACTATTTGTTTCCCACTGAAGTGATTCAATCAGCAAGTTTTTTTTATCGAAAAATTATACTTTATAGAGTAAATTATTCAAAATAGTACATGACCCAAATTGAAATTGAAAGAAAATGAGAAAGTTATTGGTGACATAGAAACCATTTGTTTTTACTCATTTCATGTACAGCCTGTATCTTGTGAAGTCAGGATATCAGTTCAGTTGCCAGCTTACATCACTGCCCAAACACTACTGTCCACGGCTGTTAATTAAGGGGAAATGGAGCAGAACTAGCATCTGACATGTGATGGCCCTGGGGCCAATTCCTGCCATGTGTAATGTTCCATTGCAAGATTGTAGTTGGTTGTTGTGATAAATATTGACTGCAGTCAAGGTGCTGTCGAGGTAAACTGTTAACCAGAGATTTCAGAAGTGCCCATGTGTTGGCTTTGCAAGTACATTTCCCATGCAAATTCATTTCTGTAGAGCAAGGGCCAAATATTTCAGTGCGTGAGAATAATACTTTATCCTGAAAACCTCAACAATGTGACTCACTAGAGACCATGTCTTATAATCTCTGATAAATGATGAACCGCTCTTTTCTGTTTGGTCAATAAAAGGCAGTGACATAGTGGTATTGTCACTGGACTAATACTCCAGAAACCCAGGGTAATGCTCTGGGGATTGGGGTTCAGATCCCACCACGGCAGGTGGTGGTGAATTTGAATTCAATAAAAAACCTGGAATTAAAAGTCTAATCGTGAAACCACTGTTGATTGTTTTAAAAACCCAACTGGCTCACTGACATCTTTTAAGGAAGGAAATCTGCCTATGTAGTTTAGCCTATATGTGACTCCAGACCCACAGCAATGTGACTTAAATGCCTTCCAAAATGGCCAAGCAAGCCACTCAGTTCTCAAGAGCATTTAAGGATGGGGCAATAAATGCTGGCCCAGCCAGCGAAGCCCACATTCCATGAACGAATAAAAAAAGAAAATTGGTTGTTGTGGATCAACAGTAGAAAATTAAAGAAGTTACATTTATTCTGCCTTGGGTTCAATTGGATTATTGGAGAAAACCCACGGCAGATTAGATGGCATCGGGTGAGAACAGACCAGTTAACTCCTGGGTGCGGTCCCACCTTCAGGATAGCAAATTGAACATGATAAATTTCCTAAGACCATTATGACACTAGAAATAACAGGTATAGAGCTCACACAACATCTCTTAGTTACCCAAACTTCATATTTGAAATTTAGATCTCCTACGCTTGAACTTTCAGTTATTGAAACAAAGAGACTTTCAGCTAAGTTACATGAACAGTGTTCGAGCTGATTTCATTAACTGTATCTTTTCATGTAGCTTAACTGGAAATTTGTAGTCCTATTGCTGAATGCTCGAAATTGAAATTTCAGTTTCAGCAGTAAAATATTCTGAGAACGCACACCGTGCCCTTCACTAAGCTAAATGTCTGTTATTTCTGTTATAATGGTCTCAGGTGATTTATCATGGTCTCTTTGCCCTCATCTATGATGTATTGTCAGAAAGTCTTCTTGACAAGCACATCTAATGTAGAACTTAGACGTTGTTTAGGGCAAACCCTTGTGGAGCAAAGGGCCTCTGTTCTTTCAGTAGTGACTCGTGCATATGAACATACAAAATTGACAGACAAATGGCGCCATCAAGCCCCATCTTAAAGGAGGACAGAGAGGTTTAGGGAGGGAATTGCACGGCTTATAGACTAAGCAGCTGAAGAAGTGGCCACCAGTGGTGTGGGGGTGGGGGTAAAGGAAACTGTGGTGGACAAGAGGAAAGAATTGGAGAAGTGCAAAATATTTGAAGGGCTGTAGGGGGAGGATATTGCAGCGATGGGGCAAGGCTGTGGAGAGAATTGAACACAAGGATTTCTACCTCAAGGCTAATTGGCAGAAATGTTGTAAAATTCCTTTTCACAGTAAGGATCAAGTGCTAAATATGTGCTTGAAATGGGAGGCAGTGGCGTACTGTTATTGAACTAGTATTCCAGAGATCAAGCGTAACGATCTGGGGGACCGGGTGAAATTTGAATTCAACAAAAATGTGGAATTAAAAAATGAGGTGATTGTCATAAAAACCCATCTGGTTCACTAATGTCCTTTAGGGAAGAAAATCTGCCATCCTTACCTACATGCGACTCCAGACCCACAGCAATGTTGTTGACCCTTAACTGCCCTCTGAACAAGGGGGATGGGCAATAAATGCTGCCTAGCCAGTGACGCTCACGTCCCATGAATTAATTTTTAAAAAAGTGTGATAGTGCAATTCCATGGGGCCCGAAATGTTGCCTCAGAGATTGTATGAATAAATCAAGAAAAGGTTTCCCACAACAATCACTGTTCAAACACTCTGCTTCACTTCATGCTCAAATACTCAGCCGTATTATGCCTCCTTTGGATGTAACATAGCTGTTGGATGCAAAGTTCTGCATTCCTAATAACTGGTCTCTAAAACAATTTAGAAATCAGAAAATATAACCCTCTTCTGGTAAATTTGTAATAAGAATTGTTGTATATCAGCTCTAGGCAGAATATTTGTGTTGATGTGTGAAGAGAACACAGTAATTACAAATCTGAAAGTAGTTTTCGGAGGGAGTGTACCAGGGGTTTTACAATACTGTGATTGTCTATCACAACAGTGATACTAGTTTCGCAAGAGTCCCTAATAATAATCACAACTTGCGAATGGTTTCTTGAACACTTCGTATACAAAATGTTATTATTAAACTGCCTCAGTTTACAACAAAATTGAGGCATAAACACACCATTTACAATAAAGCTTTTGTGAATTTATTTGAGGAATTTCTGTTCATTTAAGGTGATGGAAGTTAGTCATGGAGAATGGAACATTTTTCATTTCAGGCACCCAAAGGTCAACATCGAGCATTCTCAGGTTATGTAGCATAAATGGAAGAGTAAAGCTCCCTTTATTCCGCCACAGAAAACATCAATGTCGTGGTGTGACATTTTTCTATTCCCATATCAGCCACTGTTTGGCCTCTGGAATTAAATTGCAGAATGGTGTTACATTGGGGGTAATTTTGTGCTGTTAAGTTGAAACTTCAGAAAACCAATTCATTTAGGGCCCTTACAGCTAACAATGAGAGCAGACACTTGCCTCATCAAAATGAGCAGGATTTAAGTTCAGGATGCCAGGGGCGAATAGCTAGTGTGCCTAACCCAAAGTGTCACTGTACGTATTGAAATAGTTGTTTCTATCATTCATATCCAGAAATAGCCCAGTTTGTCTGTTGGGCCGAATGTGTACCTGAAAGATTGTCTCTATATTGAGTGTTGGTAGCACACTTGCCGCTAATTCACAAGGTGCTGGGTTCAAGTCCCACTCTATAGGGCTTGAGTACCAAACTCAAGGCTGAAACTCCAGTGGAATACTGAGGGAACATTGCACTATTGGAGGTGCCAGCTCTTAGGTGAGAAGTTAAATTGAGGCCCTATCTAACCTGCATCGGGTGGATGTAAATGATCCTGCAGCATTGTTCTGAAGAAGAGCAGGGGAGTTGACCCTGGCCAATGTTTATCCTTTAACCAATATCACAAAAGAACAGATTATCTAGTCATTGTCACATTGCCGTTTGTGGGAATTTGTTGAGCCATGTTTCATAAAATAACAGCACTTCAAAAAGTACTTCACTGACTTTAAAGCTGGTGGTCATGAAAAGCTCTATATTAATGCAAGTCTACTTTAAAATATACCATAGTTCATTTTCTGTCTCATAAGAACATAAGAAATAGGAACAGGAGTAGACCATTTGGCTCCTCGAGCCTGCTCCGCCATGCAATAAGATCATAGCTGATGATCTTGTGTTTCGATTTCCACATTCCCATCTACCCCCATTTGTCTCGTTTGTTCTCCACATACTCTCTCAGCTCCAGAGGGAAAGGATTTGTCTGCTCCATCATGAATGTCGCAGTCGACTGTGGAAAATACATAGTCAGTTTCCTTAAAATTTTCTACAGTGGCAGACTGCAACACACTTTGCGCCATCCACTTCTATTTATGTAGCGTACTATTAAAACTTCAAGAAAACCCAAACCTCTTCACACCTAAGTATTCAGAAGTGTAGTCACTGTTATGTAGCCAAGTGGTGTGCCTAATTTACACACAACAAAATCCACAGACGGCAAATGAAAGGAATGAGCAATTAACTTTTTGACACTATTTCTTGAGAGAAGAATATTGGCCAAGCACCAAAGGAACTTTCTGCTCCTCTTTAAAGAGCACCATGGGGATCTTCTACCGACTCAGAAGTAAATGGACAATCTGGTGCTGCCTTCCCTAATTTTTTTCCCGAACCAGCCTTGAGGATGGTAGGATGTGCCCTCTTATTTCTATGCCTTCTCACCTCCCAACCCCAGTGGCCTCAACTGACACTTCAGACCCTTCAATGACTGTGGAAAATGACACAAGTTAAACTAATGTCTTATTAGTCCAAGGAACAGTGTCCTGGGGCAGCCATATACTGTGCCACAGTGCCACCTAGTTCAAGGCCATTTCACACTTTTTTTAACCTCCCATGTCATATTGCAAGAGTGTTTGCTGAAGACTTCAGCTGGCAATGTATTAATGGCAGGACGTTGATGGTTGCTTATTAGAGTAGCGCATATTAACTCTATCCATGCTTTCAAAAGAGAGTTGTGCTGGTTCCTGACTGGACAGCCATCACATCATAAATAGGGCAAGTATCTTTACTGGCAATGCTTGGTCCATGTGATAATATTCCAGATTCCTTGCACCAGAGAAAATAATTTCTATGTATCCACTCTATTGACCTCGTTACCCTTTTAAACACCCCAATTAGATCACCCCCCCCCCCCCCCCCCCCGCCTCAACCTTCTGAACCTGAAATGATACAAGCTATGTTAATGCTATTATCTGCCCTCATAATTTAACCCGTTTAGCCCCGCTATGATTCTGGTGAATCTGTACTGTACCTCCTCCAAGGCTAATATCTTTCCTGAGGCGCAGTGGCCAGAACTGAACACAAACGGGCTCTTACCAAGACTATGTGCCAACTAAGCACCACTTCCTCACTTTTCATTTCTAACCCCTTAATATAATGGCCAATATTCTGTTAGTCTCCTTGATTACTTTATACACCTATGTATTAGCTTTTAGTGAATTTTGTGCCTAAATCCATTTGTTCTTGCATAGTTTCTTGTTTATCACCAGTAAGACAATTTCCTATATTAAATAGTGGAGTGACACTGGTAGTTTTCCAATCCAACGGGACAATTGCTGAATCTCGAGAGTTTACACTTATGGACGGAATCATCCCAGATTTGCACTAAGTGCGATAGCGGGCAGAAAAAAGAACGTTTTACCCGCTGGCCATACTGGCAGCTTTTCATGCCACATCGTCCCAATCGCGCCTGATTAATCATGCATTCCCGGGAAACATGCTGTTTCACTGGCGGGCAGCCTCTGATTCACCCCGCCGTGCCTTCACCTCGTCACTTCATCATCCCGGACACCACATTTAAAGTGCAGCCACGTGCACTTCCCTCAGTGCTTCCAGCCTAGGACTGCTGCGCAAAAGGCATTGCCCCAAAAGGCAAGAAAACTGCAGCCCCCCCCCCCCTGATTCAGTGACCCATCCCCCTGGAACGCCTTTTGGATGCTGTGGAGGCCTACAATGTCCTCCACCCCCGCTCTGGCCGCAGGTAGGTCAGCAACATTACCAATCTGGCTTGGGAGGTGGTGGCAATGGTGGTCAGTGCCAATGCCCTGGAAAATAGAACAGCGCCCAGTGCTGAAACAGGATGAATGATCTCCTCCATTTATGCCAGGTAAGTCACTCTTCTCATCACTCTCAACTCACACTCACAAACCCATCACACATTGACAGGAATCTCATTCACTGCTAGTTCAAGGGACATCACAATTCACTCTCTCTCACACACCTTCATTGTCCTCATCCCGTTCATGGCACCACTCACCACCCACACATACCAGGCGTACTTACCATCTGATAAAAACAAAAAGCTAAAAGCTACTGCGGATGCTGGAAATCCAAAACAAAAACAGAATTACCTGGAAAAACTCAGCAGGTCTGGCAGCATCGGCGGAGAAGAAATCAGTTAACGTTTCGAGCCTTCATGGCCCTTCGGCAGAACTGAAGCATGCTTCAGTTCTGCTGAAGGGCCATGAAGGCTCGAAACGTTAACTGATTTCTTCTCCGCCGATGCTGCCAGACCTGCTGAGTTTTTCCAGGTACTTACCATCTGGCCTGGCAGGCGTCCTGTTTGCACTCTCTGTATCTTGTCTTCATGCAGGACAAGCTGGCACACAACAAAAGGGAGAGATCGCAGACTGGTGGAGGAATGCCTGAAATCAAGGTCCTCAGGGATTTTGAAAATCGAGCCACCCAGCTGGCCGATGAAGATCTGGATCGGTCCTATGCTGACGGTGAGGTCGGAGGTGCTCAACTGAGTGAGGATCCAGCGGTGCAACATCCATCAGACAACCATGCCGTGAGTGTTGTGTCCTCTTTCACAGGCCACTGCCATGCACTAGTTGTCTCTCCATTTTTTCGCTGGCACATCTGGGAAACAGCCGAGGGAGCCCATGAACCAGGTCCTCGACTCAAGCCCAGAAGACACCTCAGAAGAGGAATCTGCTGAAACCTTCATTGAAGACTTGTCACAGCACAGAGACACACACCTCGGTGGGCCCAAGCCTTAGAGTAGCCTTGGGTCACGATCTGGTGAGCGCATCTCACTGTCTAACCAATGGCAGGCGGCAGCGGGGACTTCCCAGGTTTCCGGCACTCGGAGGACTGCTGGGGATCAGACATCTGCTGACTGCAAGTCAGATGACGAGCCTCTGGACTCAGACATACCTCAGTTGCTGGAGCTGCAAAGGCAAGCCCAGGAACATCAGGAAAGGATGTCCGCTGCACTCCTCAGATTGCAAGACACGATGGAGGAGTCGGTCTGCCTTCAGTCTGAGATGATCGCGCTGGCGTGCCAATGCATCGAGATCAACACTAGTAGGATGGTGTTTGCCATGGAGACCTTGGTCCAGGACATTGGTCCTGCACTGCTGCACAGGCTGAACTCCATCGCTGACCTCCAACTGTGTCAATACGAGAGGGGTGTGCGATAGCTCAATCTCACTCCAGCTACCCCTTCTCTTCAACGAGTTAGCCAGGGGCCCTGGGGCACACATAGGGTCGAGGGTCAGCAGGTACACACCCCGGGGCCATCCACCCAAGTGACTCCGGGAGTGTCCAGCCCATCCTAATCCCCTCTTCCTGTGACCTCAGCAAATCCAGCTCCACAGGCTGAGGAGGGTGCCACTGCCGCACAGCAGGACTCCAAAAGCAAGCCGATACGCTCCAGGTTTCGGCCCTCCAGAGGACGCCCGTCAAGGTCATCTCAGACAGGGCGTAGCAGTCAGTAGGCTGCCTTCGCCTCCGCTGTGTATGCCTTGGGAGCACCAAGGGACAGACACGTGGGTATGAGAGCCTGTAAGTCTGGCTTCCAATGCTAAATTCAACAAGATATGAAAATAATTTAATGGAAAAGATGCCCACATGTCCGTCCTTGGCCTGCTGCAATTTTCCAGTGAAGCCCAACGCAAACTGGAGGAACAGCACCTCATCTTCCGATTAGGCACTTTACAGCCTTCCGGACTGAATATTGAGTTCAACAACTTCAGACCATGAACTCTCTCCTCCATCTTTACCCCTTTTTCAATCCCTTTTTTTTTTGTTTTTCTAAATTTTAGTTTTTATTTTTTTTTATCCTCTTTCTCCAAGCTCACCCCCCACCAAGGGCCAGTTGTAGCTAGTTGTTATGTTGTGCTTTCACAGAGCGCTGGCCCTTGTTCTTCTATCAACACATCCTTCTCTTACCTTTATGTGACTATCAGCACCTTCTTTAGTCTTCACCACCACCATTAGCGCTCTCTTTGTCTTGTGCCCGTGACACCTTCACAGAATCACAGAACCTTAACGGCACAGAAGGAGGCCATTCGGCCTATCGTGTCTGCACCGGCTCTCCAAATGAGCATTATGACCTAGTGCCATTGCCCTGCCTTTGTCCCCGTACCCCTGCACATTGTTTCTATTCAAATAATCATCAAATGCCCTCTTGAATGCCTCGATTGAACCTACCCCCACTACACTTCCAGGCAGTGCATTCCAGACCTGAACCACTTGTGTGAAGAAGTTTTTTCTCATGTCACATTTGCTTCTTTTACAAATCATTTTAAATCTGTGTCCTCTTGTTCTTGATCCTTTTACGAGTGGGAACAGCTTCTCCCTCTCTACTCTGGCCAGCCCCCTCATGATTTTGAACATCTCTATCAAATCTCCACTTAGCCTTCTTCTCTCCAAGGAGAACAGTCCCAACTTCTCCAATCTACCCTCATAGCTGAAGTTTTTCATCCCTGGAAACAGTCTTGTAAACCTCTTCTGCATTCTCTCCAATGTGTTCACGCCCTTCCTATAATGTGGCACCAAGAACTGTACACAATACTCCAGCTGAGGTCTAACCAGTGTCTTATATAAGTTCAGCATAACCACCCTGCTCTTGTACTCTATGCTTCTATTAATAAAGCCCAGGGTACTATATGTTTTATTAACTGCTCTCTCCATCTGTCCTGCCACCTTCAATGATCTATGCACATATACACCCAGGTCTTTCTGCTCCTGCACCCACTTCAAAATTTCACCCCTTATTTTATATTGTCTGTCCACATTCTTCCTACCAAAGTGCATCACCTTCCATTTCTCCGCATTGAGCTTCATCTGCCACCTATCTGCCCACTCCACCAATTTGTTTATGTCCTCTTGAAGTTGCAGAGCATCCTCCTCGCAGTTCACAACACTCCCAAGCTTTGTATCATCTGCAAACTTTGAAATTGTCCCCTGCGTACCAGGATCTAGATCATTAATGTATATCAGGAAAAGCAAGGATCCCAGTATCGACCCCTGGGGAACTCTGCTACAACCTTCCTCCAGCACGAAAAATATCCATTGACATTACTCTCTGCTTCTTATTTTTCAACCAATTTTTTATCCACATTGCTACTGTCCCTTTTATTCCATGAGCAATAAGTTTTCTCACACGTCTATTGTGTGACACTGTGTCAAATGACTTTTGGAAGTCCATGTACACCACATCAACAGCATTACCCTCACTGACCTTTGCTGTTACCTCTTCAAAAAAACTCCAAGTTAGTTAAACATGATTTCCCCTTTAGAAATCCATGGCTCTTCCTTATCAACCCATATTTTTCCATGTGACTACTAATTCTATCCCAAATAATTGTTTCTACAATCTTGTCCACCACTGAAGTTAAACTGACTGCTCTGTAATTGTCGGGCTTATTGTTACAACCTTTTTTGAACAAGGATGTAATGTTTGCAATTCTCCAGTCCTCTGGCACCTCCCCTGAGTCTAGGGATGACTGAAAGATTATGGCCAGTGCCCCTGTAATTTCTACTCTCACTTCCTTCAATATCCTTGGATGCACCTCATCAGGCCCCGGTGTTAATCTCTCCACAGTCCCCACCTATCCCTGACCTTCTATCTTGCTCCGCCTGCTCCACCCCCTCTTAAATTGTATAAAACCCATCACATTTCTACTTCTCTTTAGCTCTGAAGAAGAGTCATACGGACTTGAAACGTTAATCCTGTTTCTCTCTCCACAGATGCCGCCAGACCCGCTGAGTTTTTCCATCGTTTTCTGTTTTTATTTCAGATTTCCAGCATCCACAGTATTTTGCCCTCAACACTAGAAGGGAAGTGTGTCATGTGATCTACTCTTAGTTTCATTTTGCTTTTGAGCAGAGCACACACATACAGCTCTGCTGCTGATGTCTTCAAGCATTCTGTTTATGTATAAATGTTCCCATGTGCCTAGTATGAATAAATGAACCCTTATGAGTGATTGGTGCCTGTATAACAACAGAACATCCTTCATCTCTCAATCAACGTGACTAAAATTGATTATTGCTCAAAAAGAGGCATGTCTAAAATTAATAGATTATCTAGTCACTGTCACGCTGCAGTTTGGGTAAGTTTACTGTGCACAAATTGGCTGCTGTGTTTCCTGCATTACAATAATGACTACGATTAGGCCATAAGATGTAGGAGCAGAAGTAGGCCATTTGGCCCATCGAGCCTGTTCATGGCTGATCTGATAATCCTCAACTCCTCTTTCCTGCCTTTTCCCCATAACCCTTGATTCCCTTACTGATTAAAAATCTGACTATCTCAGCCTTGAATATACTTAACGACCCGGCTTCTACAGCCCTCTGCAGTAAAGAATTCCACGGATTGACTACCCTCTGAGGGAAGAAATTCCTCCTCATCTCTGAGATTATTCCCTCTGGCTCAAATGCACTCAATTGGCTGTAAAGTGTTTTGGAACTTCCTGAAGCTGTGAAATGCGCTATAGAAATGCAAGTCTCTTCTCTTTATTTTTCAACTTGGCTGTTGATTGGTTTTGGGTGTTTGGGTGTTGCAGAGGTGCAGCTCTGTTTATTATTCTTGCAGCGTTGTTCTTCTGCCCAGTACAATAATCCTGGCACCTCTTTTTTTTTCCCCGCTTTTTTTTTCTATTTGTATTTTTGCTTGATGTTTATTTTGACTTGCATGTGGCAGCCACCACTGAATTCAAAACTTTCACTAATAATAAGTTATTTTACAGGGCCAACACTTTTTTTTTTCCCCCATGCTATAAGCAGTTCCAAGAATCTTTCTCTGTGGCACAAGCTCTATGTCACTGGCTGTTGGATCAAGATTTATAAGTATAAAAAGAAAATCAACCTCAAAGCATTGAATGTAGTGATAAAATTAATGTGTCATAAAATGGGTGCCTACTTCCAGAACTGCTGTAGTGAGTCATTATAACTCTTCCCCTTTACCCAGCAAATCCCTGTTTAGCGTACCTGAAAGGGACTAGCATTCCCAGCTCATATTACGCCTCAGTCCAATATGGCCCTTTTCCTAGTAACCACTGTACTCATGCTGATTTTTCCTGCCGACATCCTTGCACATTCCAAATGGGCTCGAGGCTTAGAGTACTGAACTAAAAAGCTGCAATGACACCTAACTTTTTAATTACTTGATTTGAATGCGGAATGCACGCTTTCAAGTTGGATTTGAACAATGCCTCTTGGCAGCAGTAATCTGAAATGGGAATGTCCCAAATGAGATTCTCGCAGAGGTTTAGGGCCAAGCAGCTGGTTAGTGCAAACCAGTCTTTGAATCACATTTTCAGTGTAGTTAAAAAATATCAACTCGACTTGCCAAGGAAGAATATGCTCGTGTGTGCTGCTGTGTTTGCTCACTGTTCCTTTTAAACTTGTCTCTGATCTCTCACTGACCGATCTTACTTGCTAGTTCTGGACAGAGCAGGTGCCACTGCCTGCTCATCAAGTTCGGTGAGATTTTTTTTTCCCCAGAACAAGCTTCGTGCCTGTGGCGTTCGGAGAATTTGAAATCAAGTTATAAAAGAGCATTCATCAGTAGAAGCGACCATGAAGCTGTTGAATTGTTTGGAAACGCCACCTTGTTCACTAATGACCCTTAGAGAAGGAAACCCGCTCGCCTTACCCACCTGACCTGAATGTGACGCCATGTAGTTAACTCTTAGCTGAAATGATCTAGCAAGGTGCTGCTCAATTTTATCAAACTGCTATAAGTCACTTAGATTATATAATGCTCTCGCTCCTGCTCACTCTGGTACACACCAGACGTAGATGTGCACACAAACACCCTAATTAATTGTGTAATTGATTGCTGCCTGGGACTGGCAGAAGAATGTCATAATGAGTGAGGTGGCAGTTATAATGCTGGAGGAAGTGCACTGCACCAAAACGCATGGGGCTGGATCTTTAAACGGCTGTGGAGGTGGGGACGGAGGTGGTCCGTGTCCGCAATTTCCCACCATGGGCAGCTAAGCTGGTCTGCCGTTCTGCTGCTGTCTCTGAGCCATTTTGGAATATGCTGATTTCGGCGGGGGTTAGGGTGGGGGGAAATGGCTACCTAATTGGCAGTAGCCAATCAGGCATCATTCAGGGCCCAGCAAGGCCCCTCTGTCAATGCCGACTGTGCCCCCCCACCCCCTCACCCCCCCACCCCCCTCCCCAGAATATGGCCCAGGGATGGAGACAGTCTCCCGGAACCAAACCAGGCGTAGAGCAGCGCTTTACCTATCATCATCTATCATTCCTGGCCTCCCCCTCAAACCAGTAGCTGCGATTGCAAGATTGTCACAGCTATGGCTGCAGGCCGCCCTACGGAGGACCATCCCTTCCCTCTCCACGATCACTGTCTGGCAGGCAGTTTTAAGCTCACCTTTTTTTTAAAAAAAAACTCTTCAGAAGGCACCTCCATCTTGAGGCACCCCCTCTCTTTCCCATATGCGTTGATGGCTCCCACCTCTGACGCTGCGGTTGTTCATCTCTCAGGGCTGGAGAGCCTCCTGTTCTCCCTCCAGCCTCAGGAGCCCATCAGCCATCCTTAATTGCGAACATACGTACATATGAACATACAAAATAGGAGCGGAAGAGACCATTTGCTGTGTTAAGCCTGCTCCATCATTCAATAAGGTCATGGCTGACCCGTTTGTATTACTAATTCCACATACCCATCTACTGCCGATAACCTTAGATTCTTGTTAGGCAAGGGCATCAATCTACCTCCGTCTTAAAAATATTCAGTGACCCCCGCCTGCCTCCACCACCTTCTGAGGCAGAGAATTCCAAAGTCGCACAACCCTCTGAGAGAAAAAATTTCTCCTCATCTCTACCCTAAAAGGGTGAGCCCTAATTTTAAAATGTGCCCCCCTAGTTCTGGACTCACCCACAAGAGTCCACCTTGTCAAGATCGTTCAGGATCTTACAAACTTCAATCAAATCACCCCTCACCCTTCTAAATCCCAGTAGAAACAAGCCAAGTCTGTCCAACCTTTCCTCTTAAGACAACCCACTCATTCCAGGTATCAATCTAGTAAACCTCCTCTGAACCGCCCCTAATGCATTTTCATCCTTCCTTAAATAAGGAGAGCAAAACTGCACACAGTATTTGAGATGTGGTCTCACCAATGCCCTGTATAACTTAAGCGTAATATCCTTACTTTTATGTTAAGTTCCTCTCATAATAAAGGATAGCATTCCATTAGCCTTTTAAATTACTTGTTGTACTTGCATACTAACTTTTAGTGACTCATGCACGAGAATGAGATTCCTCGATCCCCCCTGCACATTGGAATTCGTTTCTGTTTAAGTAATACTCCTTTTTATTCTTCCTGCCAAAGTGATCAACTTCACATTTTCCCACATTATACTCCATCTGCCAGATTTTTGCCCATTCACTCAACCTATTTATATCTGTCTGCAACCTCCTTATGTCCCCTTCACATACGTTCCTACCTATCTTTGTGTGATCTGCAAATTTAGCTACCGTGCCTTCGCTGCCCTCATCTAAGCCATTGATATAATTGGATGGCAAGCGTGAGAATAATTGGTTACACTATGGCCTGAATTTTTGTAAAGACGAACGTCTTGCAGATGTGGGAATGGGTCACGTCCAAATTTGCATATCCATGGTTCACAGAGGCAGCTACACAAGTTAAAGTGCAGCTTCCTGATTTGACTTTGCTAGTGGGATGTCCAAATCACAACTTGTGCACTTTCGACCTGGTAAGAGAAGGTCTAAAGCTGCCAGAGTCCTTTGGAGGAGTGGTGTACCTTTTTGGAGAGGTAAGGTACCCTTTTGGATATGGTCCCAAGACACCTTCTAGAAAGGTCAAGATTCATCAGCAAAAGTGTCCTGAATTGGTTGGATTGCTGTGAAACCTAACTGATTCACCAATGTTCTTTGAAGAAGGAAATCTGCTGTCCTTCCCCAGGCTGGCCTATATGTGACTCCAGCTGGTTAACTCTCAGACAAAGTGGCTAAGCCAGCTGCTCGGTTTTATCAAACCGCTACAAAGAATTCAGACTGGTGATGGTTCAAGAAGAAAAGCCACCATCATTTTCTCAGGACCAGGAACGGGCAATAAATGCAGATCTTGTCATCCATGCCCACATCCTGTGAATGAAATGTTTTAAATGTTGGTAAGCGACCTGAAAAGGGCTTTTCTGAGAAACTTTTTTACGTTAACCCTCCTGTTCTGAAAGTAGTCAGTGAATCATGCTGAAGATTGTTTTCAGATGCACTGATCATTTACTGATGCCTTAAATAAATGGTCAGTGTTTGTGTGTTAGAAACCTGGGCAGAGAGTGCTGGAAGATAATACAACCGTCTTATCTCAACCCAATCATGTTCCCACCTGACATCCATGCTGGTTTGCTTTCCAATAGGAATAATTGGATCATTCCCTTAACTAAGTGATACAGAAGTCCATTCCTTGATTAGCATCCTAGCTGAGGTAGGCTAAATAAGTTCAGAACAGGGATTAAATTCCAGTAGTTTTTCGGTTGTAGCATTGAGCATTAGCAACAGCTTTTTTCACAGCTTTATTTAAAATCCATGAATTTGAAACTTTTTACAGCGTATATTAAGACTTGCCCTGTCTCAAAGTGCAACCCAGATGCCATAATGCAAACTTCAGTCCGGTTGCTGATACGATTTGGTTTGATCATGATGTGACTTTGAGCTTATAAGAATGTGATTCCCTTGCCCTCCTGAGTTACTGTTCTACCCCCTGCACCTGAGTGAGCAGAGAAAGGCACTGGTTCCTATGGAAGGAGGGCACATTGGAGGGAGAGCAATCTTTGGGTCAATCTCTTTAACGTCTCCTGAGGGCTGTTTCAGACTGGAGGCCAGGGTTTTACGGCCCTGCCACGGCATGTCTTCCCCAGCAGATGCGGCGAGCCATTTAAATCTCCATTCAGTTCAGGCGGGAGGGGCCATGAAATCCTGACCAGAGTCTTTGAAGTTTAGAAGCAGGTTGCTTTTCCATTTAACAACAGGGAGATCAGGAAAAGGGAAAAATAGAGAAAGACATGGATTCTAAAATTAATAAAATCATTGTATTATTCCATTTCGACCATCCGCATCAGATTATTTGGAATTGTGTCCATCCTTAGTCTTCATAAGTATAATGCCCCTCTAAACTGATTTGAAGTATAAACTTTTGCTTTTCCAAATTTATTCTTGTGGAAAATGTTATCCTTATATTTGTTGTTGAACAACACAAATAAATTTATTTGGATTGTGATTTTATATTGCATTACCATTGTAGTATTTCCTTTTACCAAAATATAAAATAGAATATTCTAGCATTTAGCACATATCAATTTACTTTTCCAGTGATCATTTTCTCTCCATTCTCAGGTGTAATCTCTCTGTGTGGCCCACCATCCAGAGCTGGGAAGACAACACATGAATGCTCCTGACTTAACCAATACCACTATTGGTACTAAAGAGTCATCCTTGTGCCATGAGCATCACATCATAGCTAGGCTGAGTTTGGGACTTCACCTTGTGGGGAAATAGTGGACATGATCTTCTCGGTAATGGAGGGCATTGGCTCCAACACCATGAACCACTAGACTGCCTCAGCACACTGTCTTAACCAGATAACTTTAGCACATATTGCCATGAACATAGGAGAATAGGACTTAGGAGCAGGTGTAGGCCAAATAACCCCTTTGAGCCTGTTCCACCTTTCAATAAGATCACGGCTGATCTGGTTGTGGTCTCAACTTCGCTTTGCTATCTGCCCCCCATATCCCTTATCTATCAAAAATCTGCCTCGAATGAATTCAATGACCCACCCTCCACTGCTTTTTGGGAAGAGACGTCCACATACTAACGACCTTATGAGAGAAAAAAATTGTCCTCATCTCCGTCTTAAACGGTGGACCTCTGATTCTTAAACTGTGTCCCCTGTCTAGTCTCTGCCACAAGTTGAAACATCCTCCCGGTATCCACACTATCAAGTCCCTCAGGATCTTACATGTTTCAATAAGATCACCTCTCATTCTTCTTTTGCAATCTTTTTTCATAGGATAAGCTCCTCATCCCAGGAATGAGTCAAATGAACCTGAAGAGTTGTTGTGATCTAAATTGTGCTGCCTGAAAGGATGGTGGAAACAATTTTAATAATAAATTTCAAAAAGGGATTGGATTAATATTTGGAAAGTAAATATTTTCAGGGATGTGGTGAAGGATCAGTGGGGTGGGACTAATTGAATAATGCTTTCAAAGAGCCAGCACAGGCAGGGTAGGCTGAATTACCTCCTTCTGTGCTGTAAGGTTCAATGATTCTATCTATGTTCCTCCCTTACTCCCACACAGCCATGTTCTCCAATAACCATTGTATGTTGTCATTTCAAATTGTGGTAACATATTCCTCTATAGCATCCTATATTTCTTGTTATGAAGGGTTCATTTCTTGAATTCTTGGTAATGGAGCTGGTAAATTCCCCTCCAAGAAACCTAATCTAATTTGTGTTCATAAATCAGTATGTCTAAACAGATTAAAAGCACAATTAATACATTTCTCATGCTGCCTCCAGATTTAAAAAGGTGACTTTTTCAGTATGCATTTATTTAACACTATCATGACCTGAGGACATTCAAAAGTGCTGTTAAGTACTTTTGAAGTGTAGTCACTTTTGTAATGTAGAAAACACAGTCAATGTGTGTACAAAAAGGTCAGATAAACAGCAATGTGATTTTTTTTCATTCTTGGAATGTGGGCATCTCCGGCAAGGCCAGCATTTGTTGCCCATCCCTAATTTTCCTCGGGGAGGTGGTGATGTTGACGCCTTCTTGAACCGTGACAGCCCATGTGGTGTAGGTGCACCCATAATGCTGTCAGGTATGGAGTTCCAGGATTGTGATCCAGTGACAATGAAGCAACGGTGATATAGGTCCAAATCAGGATGGTGTATGACTTGGAGGGGAACCTGCAGGTGATGGTGTTCCCATGGGCCTGCTGCCCTTGTTGTAGGCAATAGAGGCCAGCATGTGAAAGGTGCTGTCGAAGAAGATTAATCTGTGGGGCAGCTCTCCCAATTCTGGCACAAGTCTGCAGATTGGAGAGTGAGGAATTTCTGGAGTCGCCTGAGCAGAATGTATCTTTGTCGTGCCCAGTGATTAAATCAACACTAGGTGGTCCATCCAATTTATTCTTATTGGACTTGTTATACAATTGAGTGACATGTTAAGAATCAACCACATTGTTGTGGGAGTCACATGTAGACCAGACTGGATAAGGAAGACAGATTTCTTCCGCTGAAGAACATTAGTGAACCAGATGGACTTTTATGACCATCCAGTAGTTTTATAGTCACTATCACTGATGCTAGCTTTTTATTCCAGATTTATTTCATTAATTGAATTTAAATTCTCCAGCTGCCTCGTTGGAACTCATGCCTCAAAATCATTAGTTCCAGCCTTTAGTTACTAGTTCAGTAATGTGACCACCATGCTACTGTTCCAAATGATGCAGACTAGATAATCTGTTTTAGTGATGAATGTTGAGCCATAACTGACACTGGTCTTTAAGGTAACCCAACTGACAGCCTTACCCAGGTTTTTTCCTTTACCAAGGTTCTACTTTTGTCCTCTTTCCTGAAGCTATGGATTCTGCTAGGGAAACAGGAGCAAAAGTTCGGAAAACTTCCAGTGCCTGACCTTTTTTTCATGCGTGTGCCTTGACAGTGGTCACATCAGTGCTAAATTTGATACTGTCCTGTCTGGACAGCCACAAGCACACTTCCAGCAGGGAGTCATTAGCAGTCATGTGTGTTCATTCCCCCTTGCATAATCAAGTTTAATAATTAACCTTGGCTAATAGTTAACCGAGAAGCAGGGAAGTGAGGCTAATTCAATAACTCATTCAAAGAGCCAGCACATGCAGGATAGGAGGGAGCCCAAAGTTTTCCTTTAAGCGAAAATCATGGAGAAAATGAAGGGATTAGCAGATTGGATATAATAGAAATTAGTGAACAAAGTGTAAGGAGAGGAAACAAGGAAAGTAGGGCTAAGCAAAAATAAAATGCATTAAATGATTATTTTTGTGTTGTATTTTAAATGGTTAATATAGTCATATGAGGCTAATGCCACTGCAATGCTGCAACTCCCAAAATTTAAGTAGCTTTATTACTGTAATTTTTATGTTCACTTCGGTGTTACAGCCTGTGAATTCAAACGCTCTCTTTATTTTTAAAAAAAGACAGTCTTTGGGGACAAGCTGAATCTTATTTTTTTAAATCGCTCTCAGAATGGGCATCATTGGCAAAGCCGACATTTATTGTCCATTCCTGGTTTCCCTTAAGTAGGTAGCAGTGATGAACTTTCCCCTTACACCATTGCATGCCCCTTCCTATCGCTGTAATCTTCTGCAGCCTTACAGCCCTTCAATGTATCTGTGCTGCTCAAATTCTGGCCTCTCGAGCATCCCCAATTTTAATTTCTCTGCCATTAGCATCTACAGCTGCCAAGTCTCTAAGATCAGAACTTCCCTCTTTAAACCTCCCTCCTTCACTGTCACTGGGTCAAAATCCTGGAACTCTCTCCCTAACAGCTCTGTGGGTGTACCTACACCACACGAACTGCAGCCATTTAAGAAGGCAGCTCACCACCACCTTCTCAAGGGCAACTAGAGATGGGCCTAGCCAGTGAATGAATTTTAAAAATAAAAACAGAATTACCTGGAAAAACTCAGCACGTCTGGCAGCGTCGGCGGAGAAGAAATCAGCCAACGCTTCGAGCCTTCATGGGATTTCCAGCATCCGCAGTAGCTTTTAGCTTTTTGTTTTTATCTCTGAATTTTAAAAATCCTCTGTTTCTCTAGCTCTCTTTCCTTTTCTAGGACGCTCCTTAAAACCTACCTCTGATTGAACTTTTGGTCAGCTGCCATGTTATCTCCTCATGTGACTGTGTCAGATTTGTTTGAAAATGCTCCTGTGACGTATCTTGGGACATTTTATTGTGTTAAAGGTTCTGTATAACTACAGGTTGTTGTTGTTGTTAAGGTTCTCCCACAATGCTGTTAGTTTGGGTTCGGTTAAACCAGTGACCTGAGTATAAATCCAGAACCACTGCAACATCCAGCCTAATCTGGGATAATTATACAATTCATTTTGTAATATTATTAATACTGCATTAATATTAAGAGCAAAAATGGGCAGGGTGGGTATAACATTACACGAAATAGAAGAGGTTGAAACCCCGTGTAATGATGGGGTCTAATTTCCCACTGTGTTACTGTAGGGCTCTGCTGCTTTATAAAACTCAAGGGATTCAATTTCCAAACTTTATGTAGACTTTGGCAGCCTGCTCCAAGATTCGGTGACAAAGATAACAGTAATCTAATGACTTGTTGATTTTCTGCTGGCACTTTTGACAAAACAGCCATTGTCACCACGTAAACACAAGCACTCAATCAGCAATTCTTTGGAGACGCGTAGTAAATTTACTCAGTTGAACAATACTTCGAACCAAAGGCAATGAGAGCTGCCAGCAAATGGCATAAATTTGAACAACTGCTCAAAATAATGAGCAGCCCGAATACATGTTTATTAATCAGTCCTGTGCAATCGGCATTGAAAGAGGCCTTGAGGTTGATCAATCCAAGATTTGCAACGAATTGCTTCTGCCTCGGCTGCTTAATGAAGATGATGCAAAATCTGATAAGGACCTTGGAAACACATGTTAATTATGCAAATGATATACTCACTGTGAAAGAGTCATGTTGTCTTCAGATAAAAGCAAAAAACTGCGGATGCTGGAAATCCAAAACAAAAACAAAAGTAAAAATAGCTGGAAAAACTCAGCAGCTCTGACAGCATCTGCGGAGAGGAGCACAGTTAATGTTTCGAGTCCGTATGACTCTTCAACAGAACTAAGGAAAAATAGAAGAGAGGTGAAATCAGCCTTCCGGACTGAATATTGAGTTCAACAATTTTAGATCATGAATTCTCTCCTCCATCCCCACCCCCTTTCTGATCCCCCTTTTTTCCAATAATTTATATATATTTTTCTTTTCCCACCTATTTCCATTATTTTTATATGTATTTCCATCTATTGTTTTATCTCTACCTTTTAGCCTATTTCGATCCCTTCCCCCCACTCCACCCCCACTAAGGCTATCTGTCCTTTCTCGTCCTGCTTTCTACTCTTAATGTCACCTATTAGCACATTCCTTAGATAATATCACCACCGTCAACACCTCTTTGTCCTTTTGTCTATGACATCTTTTGGCAATCTCCACCTATCACTGGCCCTCTATCCAGCTCTACTTGTCCCACCCCCCTTATACAAGAAGAACGGTAGCCAGCAAGAAAGAGCGACTCCGTCAAACATCAGATGAGAGGCACCCTCTACATGGTCATACACCTACACCCAGCCGCCTAAAGTCAAGGAAGAGCTTCATGTACAATGTTGTTCCATTACAATCAACCCCACTTGAAGCCCACATCGCCTTGTGGAAAGACTGGCTCGCCAGTCTCGAACAACTCCCAGCGATGGAAATTCTACCAGATGAAAGCCTTCCCCCAGGAGCTAATTGCAACTTGGCAACCTGGAAGTGCCTTAACAGACTTAGGACTGGTGTAGGTCGTTCAAAGGTGTCACTAAGCAAATGGGGATATACAACCAGCCCGACAACTTGTGAATGTGGAACTGAGCCACAGACTATGCAACATCTCCTGCAATGTCTATCGCTAGAGGAACCCTGCACTGTTGCAGATCTTGCCGAGTTCAACAACAAGGTGCAAAAATGTGTCCAGTTCTGGCTGGGCCATGTATAGACTGTCCGTGGACACGATAAGAAGAAGACCCATCCCTTAAACCAGCTTATATTTCACCTCTCTTCTATTTTTCCTTAGTTCTGTTGAAGAGTCATACGGACTCGAAACATTAACTGTGTTCCTCTCCACTGATGCTGTCAGACCTGCTGAGTTTTTCCAGGTATTTTTATTTTTGTTTTTGTTTTATGTTGTCTTCAGAGCTAGTCATTTTTCATTAGTTTTTCTCTGATGTTGATACGGGAACTTGTTTTAAACAAATTACTTTTACTGATTGTCTTTACCAATTGAATTGACTTGTAAATGAGAGATTTACAAGCTTGTCAATTAAGGATGCCTTCATCCTCATTTGCATTCTACCCACAGTGTTGCGACTGTCCTTGTCAAAGCCACCAAAAACACGGTCTGAGATTTTAAATGTGGTGCTGTGTTATTCCTCCTTCCACTCTGTGACCTCTTCATAGTGTTTGTCACAGTTGATATATCTGCCTCTAATGGAAAAATAGAAAATGCTGTGGTGGGATGCTGCCTGACCTGCTGAATGTTTCTTGCATATTCTATTTTTATTTCCGATTTCTAGCATCCACAGTGTTTTGTGTTCATGTTTCACCTTTTATCCAATGCTTCTCCAGGGAGAAGGGCAGATCAGTGGGCCCTTCCACTCCTATCTGTTCCAGTGCAGCCAGCATGTCCCTCAGAAACCATCCTGTTACTCTAAGGATCCAGCCCCCTCTTCTTCCTCACCTACCAGTGTCAGCTCAGTTGGCAGCACTCTTTCTTCTGAGTCAGCGGGTTGCCAGTTCAAGTCCCACTTAAACATATAAACTGGGCTGACACACTTCAGTGTGGCACCGAGAGATTGTTGACGTGTGGCAAGCGCTTTCAGATGAGACCTTAAAATGAGGCCCCATTTGCTCTCTCAGATGGATGTAAAAGATCCCATGGAACTATATGAGGAAGAAGTTCCCCTGATATTCCAGCTGACACTTATCCCCAACCAGGTCCTAAAACAGATTAGCTGATAATTTATATCATTGCTGTTTGTGGGACCTTGCTGTATACAAATTGGTTGCCATGTTTACAATATTATAATGCTGACTACAATTCAAAAGCACTTCATTGGTTGTAAATGGCTTTGGTTCATCCTGAGCTTGTGGGCAAAGGCACCAAACAATGTAGACCAGAATGTCACAGGTTCAGTTCATGGTGTGTGGGTTGTTAGCTGGAACAGCGATCACAATGCTACATTTTGGCCTCAGTGCCTTCAGTTTAGGGAGGGGAAAAACCAATCAGAGAACCTAGTTATGATTTCCTTTACCCATACATGTGCGGATGTTGGGGGGTTGGTGGGAGAGGGGGGGCGCAGGTGGCAAGCAGCAATAGTCACAGCTGTGTTGTTTGCCATAGTCAAATCACTTTCATTTAACCTTATATTGAAAAATAGAATAAAACCAGGTGCTCAGTATAATTATGTAATATTATATGAAAACATTTTTTCAAAAAAGGCCGAGTATCCATACTAAATGCAAGTGCATCATAAATTGCGCATGGCAGAGGCAGAGTCTGAAATTAAAGACAAGCCAGGCAGAGACAGGAGGTTATGGAGAGATGTCTCATTCTGAACTGGCACGAATTCAGCTTCTTGTAAATGGTAGGTGAAATTTTGAGTGTGTTTAGGGGTGGGTTCAAATGGGTGTTTACTTCGCAGGAAACTTCAGTGTGTTAAGATGATTTTCGTGTGATGCCCTGCCTGATCCACCTTCTGAACTACAGCCATTATGATTGGAGGTCAGTTTCGAACTGGTGAACTGTCTTGTTGCCACTGTTCTCAATTTTTTAACACCATACATGCACAGACCCAGGAGCATCATGTTGTAATGTGGTGATTGATTGCATACAGATACAGAGGGCTCAAAACAGCGGAAGCCCTGGAGGAATATAGAATGCGTAGCGGGGATCTTAAAAAGGAAATTAGGAGAGCAAAAATGGGGGAAAGAATAAACATTGGCAGGTAAAATAAAGGAAAATCCAAAGTTATTTTACAAGTGCATTAAGAGTAAGAGGGTAACTAGGGAAAGAGTAGGGCCCATTAAGGACCATAGTGGTAATTTGTGTGTGGAGCTGGAAGACATAAGTAGGGTTCTAAATGAATGCTTTGTGTTGGTGTTCACAAGTGAGAGGGACGATGTGGGTATGGAAATCAGGCAGAAGGACTGTGATATAATTAAAGAAATTAGCATAGAAAGGGAGGAGGTTCTAAGTGGTCTGGCAGGCTTAAAAGTAGGTAAATCTCCGGGCCTAGATGAAATGTATCCCAGGCTGTTGAGTGAGGCAAGGAAGGAGATAGCAGGGGCACTGGAAATAATTTTCAATACCTCTCTGGCCACAGGAGAGGTGCCAGAGGACTGGAGGAAAGCCAATGTGGTACCGTTATTCAAGAAGGGAGGAAGGGATAAACGAGGGAACTACAGGCCAGTCAACCTAACCTCAGTGGTGGGGAAACTACTGGAAGCAATTCTGAGTGACAGAATTAATCTACACTTGCAGAGGCAGGGATTAATCAAGGACAGTCAGCATGGTTTTGTTAAGGGGAGGTCATGTTTGACCAATTTGATTGAACTTTTCGAAGAGGTGACCAGGTGTGTGGATGAGGGAAATGCATTTGTTGTAATCTACTTGGACTTCAGCAAGGCTTTTGATAAGGTCCCATATGGGAGACTGATAATGAAGAGCCCATGGGATCCAAGGCAATTTGGCAAATTGGATCCAGAATTGGTTGAGTGGCAGGAAGCAGAGGGTGATGTCTGAGGGTGTTTTTGTGACTGGATGTCTGTGTCCAGTGGGGTTCCATAGGGATTGGTTTTGGGTCCCTTGCTGTTTGTGGTATATATAAACGATTTAGACTTGAATGTAGGAGGGTTGATCAGTAAGTTTGCGGATGACACGAAAATTGGTGGGGTGGTAAATAGTGAGGAGGATAGCCTTAAATTACAGGAGGATATAGACGGGCTGATCAGATGGGCTGATCAGTGGCAAATGGAATTTAATCCAGATAAGTGTGAGGTGTTGCACTTGGGCAGGACAAACAAGGCACGGGAATATGCGATGAATGGTAGGACCCTGGGAAGCACCGAGGAATCAGAGGGATCTTGGTGTGCGTGTCCACCGGTCCTTCAAGGTAGCGGGACAGGTAGATAATGTGGTTAAGAAGGCATATGAGATACTTGCCTTTATTAGCTGAGGCATAGAATAGAAGAGCAGGGAGGTTATGCTGGAACTGTATAAAACACTGGTTCGGCCACAGCTAGAGCATTGCGTGCAGTTCTGGAATCCGCATTATAGGAAGGATGTGATTGTACTAGAGAGAGTGCAGAGGAGATTTACCAGGCTGGAGAGTTTTAGTTATGAGGAGAGATTGGATAGACTGGGGTTATTTTCCCTGGAGCAGAGGAGATTGAAGGCGGGGGGGGGGACACGATTCAGGTGTATAAAATTATGAGGGGCATAGATAGGGTAGACAGGAAGGAACTTTTCCCCTTGGTGGAGGGATCAATAACTGGGGGGCATAGATTTAAGGTAAGGGGCAGGAGGTTTAGAGGGGATGTGAGGAAGAATTATTTCACCCAGAACTCATTGCCTGAAAGGGTGGTGGAGGCAGAAACCCTCATAACATTTAAGAAGTATTTGGATGTGCACTTGCAATGCCATGGATTACAAGGTTATGGGTCTAGTGCTGGAAAATGGGATCAGAATAGCTAGGTGCTTATTTGACCGGCACAGATTCGATGGGCTGAAGGGGCTTTTTCTGTGCTGTGGACTTCTATGACTCTAAAATGCACAGTGGCAGCAGTCTCTACCACCTGCAAGATGCACTGCAGCAACTCACCAAGGCTCCTTTGACAGCTCATTCCAAACCACCAACCTCTACCACCGAGAAAGAGAGTAGGCTTCCAAGTCATGCATTACGTTGACTTGGAAATTGTATCACCATTTCTTCACTGTTGCTGGGTCAGTATCCCGGAATTCCCTTTCTAATAGCATTGTGCATATACCTGTAACACAAGGATTGCAGGGGCTCGAGAAAGCAGCTTACTAGCACCTTCTGAAGGGAATGAGAGGATGCATCTGGAGTAGATCACAGAGACATGATAAGACTCGATATAATTACACTTGCGCTTGCATCATTATCCTAGCTCCACATTGTGTCAATATGTCACCTTGAAATTCATATAACATTTTGTTAAGTGCGATGACTTATGTTAGCAAGCAAAGCAAGCATTTTGAGCACAGCAACACCCTACAAACTGAAATTAACGACTAGTTCATCTGGTGTTCGTGCTGTTGGCACCTGCAAAACTCTGTGTTTAAGTTGTGCCATGCAATCTTTAACATTTATCCAAACCATCAAAACAGATCCTGAAGCTAATGCCCAAGGACAGCACCAGTAACGATGCAGAATTCGTCCAGTATTATCTTTCTATAGGACACATTTGCAGCCACATTTGGAAGGCTTGTGAACTGCAGTTTGACCTGAATTGTTCTAGCTTTTGTGATCTGCCCTTTCTTGCTCCACAGTTGGAATGAATTGGAGCTCTGTATGCAGTGTGTTTTTGGATGATGTTGCCAAGGGTCAGCATGTTGATGAGAAATAGAAGGGGCCAAGGATAGACTCATAGAAATTGGGAACTCCAGAGGTAGCCAGTTTCTGTCTCAATTAATAATTTTAAATCTGACCAATAGATTTTTGGTAGCCAAGTGTATTAAGGGATAGGGAGCCAAGGCACATACGATCATATGAAATAGGAGCAGAAGTAAGCCATTCGGCCTCTCGAGCCTGCTCTGCTATTCAATAAAATCATGGCTGATCTGTTTGTGTTTTGAATACCACATTCGCATCTACACCCGATGACCTTTAATTCCCTTGCCTAACAAGAATCTATCTACCTCCGCCTTAAAGTATTCAATGACCCCGCCTCCACCGCCCTCTGAGGCAGAGTTCCAAAATCACACAAGCCTCTGAGAAAATATCTATCTTCATCTGTGTTCTAAAAGGGCGACCTCTAATTTTAATCAAAGGAGTTAGGATACAGCTCAGTCATAGTCTCGTGGAATGGCAAAACAGGAATGAAGGGCTGAATAGCTTCCCTGTTCCTACAATTCACAGAATTACAGTGCAGAAGAGGCCCTTCGGCCCATTGAGTCTGCACCGACACGTGAAAAACACCTGACCTACCTACCTAATCCCATTTACCAGCAATTGGCCCATAGCCTTGAATGTTATGACTTGCCAAGTGCTCCTCCAGGTACTTTTTAAAGGATGTGAGGCAGCCCACCTCCACCACCCTCCCAGGCAGCGCATTCCAGACTGTCACCACCCTCTGGGTAAAAAAGTTTTTCCTGACATCCCCCCTAAACCTCCTGCCCCTCACCTTGAACTTGTGTCCCCTCGTGACTGACCCTTCAACTAAGGGGAACAGCTGCTCCCTCTCCACCCTGTCCGTGCCCCTCATAATCTTGTACACCTCGATCAGGCCGCCCCTCAGCTCCAATGAAAACAACCCAAGTCTATCCAACCTCTCTTCTTAACTTAAATGTTTCATCCCAGGCAACATCCTGGTGAATCTCCTCTGCACCCCCTCCAGTGCAATCACATCCTTCCTATAATGTGGCGACCAGAACTGCACACAGTACTCCAGCTGTGGCCTCACCAAGGTTCTATACAATTCTGTTATGTTTAATAATATTTTCAATCATGCACAGTAACTTCTACAGCTATGAAAATCATAGTTTGTGATAGAACCAGTTATCGCCATTTCCACAGAGAGAGATTAATTGCTTATCTAATCACGCCCATTATATTATTGAGCAGCTTGTAATAAATAGGTAGTATCTGTAGTCTATTTGACCATGGACATATTTGGCAGCAAAGAAAGAACTGTACCTTTACCAGACTTTCTCCACTACTGAGAAGGCGAATGTGCAGCATTAAAGGTAACTGAAGAGGTACAAATATTTACTTACATGAAGATTGTTCAAAGTTGCATTTTGGGTTTTGACAACCTGGCTGCAACTTCTTGATTTTAAAGGACGGACTGACTGCAGGTGAAATCTAACAGCTGGCCTCTGTGGGCACACTGGCAGCTTGGCCAGCCAATGATTACAGGCAAGTTGGCGGCCCAGAAGCAGCTGTTCAACTTTGCCGTTGCTGGTGACAGGTGCTAATTAAAGTCTGCATGAGGAGCCCTCCGCCTCCAGGAAAGACTCTTCACCATTCATGGTAGTACCTTTGCTATAAGTGGCGAGACGGTGGCGTAGTGGTAATGTCATTGGGCTAGTGATCCAGAGACCCAGGCTAATGAGCCAAGGTGGGTGGGGGGGGAGGTGTGGGGGGGCATGCGTTCAAATCCCACTTCGGCAGGCGGTGGAATTTGAATCCAATTAATAAAAGAAATCTGGAATATAAAGCTAGTCTCAGTAATGGTGACCATGAAACTATCATCAATTGTTGTAAAATCTCTACTGGTTTACTAATGCCCTTTAGGGAAGGAAATCTGCCATCCTTACCTGAACTCCAAATCCACAGCAATGTGGTTGACTCTGAAATGGCCTAGCAAGCCACTCAGTTCAAGGGCAAATCAAGACGGGCAGCAAACATAGTGCTTGCCAGCGAATGTCCGTATCCATGAAAGACTAAAGGAAAAAAAATACAACCGAGCAAAGTCAATGGAGTATTATACCTATGGTTGCCAACTCTTCATTCCTTGAGGTTTCTTCAAATGAACTTCCACCTCCAACTGTTTCACCCCCACCAAGGCAGCCCAACATCCTTCCTCACAGCCCACCATCTTCCCACAACAATTGAAAAGCAAACAGGCTCTTCATTATTTGATTGCATGATCCTTGACTATCAGTCAAATGGCCTATTTTCCCAACGCCATAAATAATAAATGAAAGTGTTCACAGAAAGCGGAAAGAACAAATGCGAAACACTACTTAACGGCACAGTGAATTTCCCCCAGGTTTCTCACAGCAGCACCCTGGAGATTAATTGTTAATTCCCAAATATTCCAGGATAAGCCTGGTGGGTCGGCAACCCTAATTATATACCCCTGGAAAAAGCAGCTGAATCACATTAGGTGATGAATATAGCCTCTCTAACCAGATAAGGGTCTTCAAATATTAACTAGTTGTTGTTTAAAAAAAAAAATCTTGTTGCGGAACTATCTAATAGGATTAGTTGCCACACAATGAACACTCTTTACGTGAAGCTGCCTTATGACAATGGAACACATATATCCCTATATAGACTGTTGCAGCTTGTAGCCTTGTTTTGACTTCAGGCAACAGGTGCTAGTCTTTATTGCATGTTGTGTTCTTTGAAGTTTTAAACTTCTGTGAAGAACAATCACTGGATAATTGAGGACTACTCTTATAATTGTCGTCTAGTTTGTGGTTGAATGACACAGTGGGATTTCTGGCTTTGCACACAGTGAATATTGTGAAATAAAGTGACTGGAACTCATTGAAATTTTACGACAACAGAGGAGAAGTTCTTGTAAATATAAGTCAGTAAACCTGTAAATTGAATGCAGCAGCAAGTGATTGCATTGGTTGACAGCACCCACTGACAAACACTTCAGGCAACGTTGAGCCCAAGTATAAAGTCAGGGTGTATAGAATCGGAGCCAGGTTAAACCAGTCTGTATAAATTGTAGATCATCAATAAGTTACATTGTTATTGTGCTGCTTACATGGAAGGACATGGAAAAGCGTCTTTTCCAAGAAGTGAATGCTAGAAAAGGAGTGAAGTAATTTAGCAGGGAAAACAGAGCACAAGCACAACCATAACACCAAGAATTTTGCAGTGTCTTTGAAACTAATATTACATACTAAAGTGGCATATTTTTTAACAGTAGCCAAGCGCAACAGAGATAAGTGCTCAACTTCTGTGCTATTTTTCTTTGGTTTATTGTTCCCAATCAGTAAATCACAACTTAAAGCACAGATTCATTTTCTTTTCAATTAGGGAAGTAGGAGGTGCTGATTTATGTAGTGGTCATGTCATCCAGAAACTGGAAAATACTAACTTGTGTATATCCACGGTTTTGCATTCACTCAGTTGGAGTTAGTCAAATCCACTTCAAAGCCTCCAAGTCCACCAGCATCATTGGCATGTGTCAGCTGTGGCCGAATGGGTAGCACTGTCACCACCGCGTCAGAAGGTTGTCGCTTCAAATCCAACTGCAGAGACTTATGTGCATAATCTAGGCTGACACCTCAGTGTAGTACTAAGGGAGTGCTACATTGTCAGAGGAATTCTTTTGGATCAAATGAATGTAAAACATCCGATGGTACTATTTTGACAAAAGACATGGGAGTGTCCTGGCCAATATTTATCTCTCAACCCAATATCTAAAACAGATTATCTAGCCACTATCATTTTACTGTTTGTGAGAGCTTGCCCTGCACAAATTGGCTGCCATGTTTCCTTCAGCAATGAATACACTTCAAAAGTAAAGTATTGGCTTTGGGCGTCCTGAGGTCATGAAAGGCATTATTTGATTGGAAGCTCTTTTTGTTTATTGATTTTAACCTTATCCTTCATGCCCTGAAGCTTCCTGGTCCAAATACATGTACTTTGTGGCTCTTCTCTGTTAATTCAAATTTTGGTTTAGATTTCCTGTTTCATATATTGGAGTAAACAATTTATAAATGTCTCTTTCTAGCAAGTGCAGAAGCTAATCCACAGTTGCTCTCTTCCCAAAACAAAGACTTAGAACCAGCAATGGCTGCACAAAGGTAATGGACTGGGTAGAGGTGGCCCCAAGTAAAATCAGAAAGTGCACCAAAATGATGTAGTCCTCTCCTTGGCTGCTGACGTTAGGCAAAATAGCCTGGATTGAGCCCTGCAGCTGGTTCACACCAGTCCAGATAGGCCCATTTACTTTTGTTTAGTCAGGAGACTCATCTCTGAGACAAGCTTGACTCATACACATCTGCTTTCTATTAACTCAGATTGACGCCCTCTGTGTAGGCTGCCAGAAACTTCTGGGTACAGGCATCTGAAGGATCTGAACCTCTCTGAGTATCTGCCAGCAGAGTTGGCTTTTCGCTCTGTTTTCTTTTCCCCTTAAGAGTCCAAACTCAACTTTGTGATCAGTGAATTTGGGGTCAAATGTCAGGTATGTTGTGAAAGAGCTACTTTCTATTTGTCCTCCCACTGTCCTTTTTCTTCCCCTTCTCTCATGAAATTTTTCCACTACCTTACCGCTTCTATACATCTGTTCCCTAGCTGATTAAATCACTCATGGATATGCTGTGTAGAGGTAGCTGGGTTGGTAAAAGTGACTGGTGTGGGCTGGATATCCTCGCCCTGTGACAAAAAATACAAGAGGAAGCAGCATCCTGGAGCACAGCTTGCTGGACTATCGTGTGAACCTGCATGCCATGTTTGGCACTGAGATCCATACCCACGGTGGCAGTCATGTGAGCCTACATGGCAGCAACCATAGATCGCATGAGCTCGATATGCGCTTTCAATACAGCAGTGAGATGTTGAGAAGCCTCTGCCTGTGCTGCAGTGGAAGCTGAGGCAGTGGCCCAGAGACACTCCTATCACAGATTGGAGTGATGCCCACCAGTTCCATGGTGGAAAGAATGGGCTCCAAGCTCTGCATGATGCCCACCACCACATTGGAGCCAGACTCCGTCATGACTGGAGGCTGTCTGGTAGGCCTGCCAATGCACCAAGCATCCCGATGTGCATCGTCATTAGTGTTTTCCTACAGTCCATCACAACGAGGTCCTCATTTGAGTTCCCTGCAGTAGAACTCTTTGCAACCTTTTCCTCCAGGGAGTTGGTACATAAACTGTCCTATATCCTGGCCTAGCTGTAGCCCAATCATGCTTGGTTGACTCACTGCGTGCTGATCCCTACTCCACACAAGCCACTTACATTCATGCAGGGCCAGGGAAGGACGTGATGGAAGGGTTCACCTACAGTGCTATCCAGTGCACTTATTCAGCAATAACTGCGCACTGATGATCAATTTGGGTTCCACAAGGGCCACTCAACTCCTGACGTCATTACAGCCTTGATGCAAACAAAAGAGCTAAACTCCAGAGGTAAGGTGAGAGTGACTGCTCTTGACATCAAGGCAACATTTGACCAAATGTGGTATCAAGGAGCCCGAACAAAACTCAAGTCAGTAGGAACCAGGGAGAAAACTCTCTACTGGTTGCAGTCATTCCTAGCACAAAGAAAGAAGGTTGTGGTTATTGGAGGTGAGTCTCATTCCCAGGACATCATTGCAGGAGTTACTCAGGGTAGTGTCCTAGGCCCAACCATCTTCAGCTGCTTCCATCAATGACCTTCCTTCCGTCGTAATGTCAGAAGTGGGGATGTTCGCTGATGATTGCATAATGTTCAGCACTATTTGCGACTCCTCAGCTACTGAAGCAGTCCATGTCCATATGCAGCAAGACCTGGATAATATCCAGGCATGGGCTGACAAGTGGCAAGTAACAGTCACGCCACACAAGTGTCAGGCAATGACCATCTCCAACATGAGAGAATATAACCACCACCCCTTGACATTCAATGGCATTACCTTTGCTGAATCCCCTACTATCAACATCCTGGGAGTTACCATTGACCAAGGTGTGGTTGTGGGGAGGAAAGCAGGAGGTCCACAGTTACTCCATCTGCCGTTTCCTCTTCATGGCACCTTTCAGGATGAAGGTAAGGAGTGAGTAGAGAAGATGAATAATGCAGCAACTGACCATCATCCTGATGGCTTCAGTAGCACCGGGTGCCACTGGCTTTGTGGCATCTGTCCCAGTGATTTGTTGGGCCATCTTCTCGAGAGTGCTGAGGTGTGAAGGACCTTGGTGTACAAATCCAAAGATCCCTGAAGGGAGCAGGGCAGGTAGAAAAGGTGGTTAAGAAGGCATATGGGAAACTTGCTTTATTAGCTGAGGCATAGAATATAAGAGCAGGGAGGTTATGCTGGACTGTATAAAATGCTGGTTAGGCCACAACCGGAGTACTGCATGCAGTTCTGGTCACCACACATGACAGGAAGGATGTGTTTGCACTGGAGAGGGTGCAGAGGAGATTCACCAGAATGTTGCCTGGGCTGAAGGGTTGGAGCTATGAGGAAAGATTGGATAGGTTGGGGTTGTTTTCCTTGGAGCAGTGAAGGTTGAGAGGAGACTTGATAGAGGTGTATAAGATTATGAGAGACATAGATAGGGTGGATAGGAAGGCACTTTTTCCATTATTAGAGGGGTCAATAACCAGGGGACATAGACATAAGGTAAGAGGTAGTAGGCTAAGAGGGGAGTGGAGGAGAAGTTGTTTCACCCAGAGGGTGATGGGAGTCTGGAACTCACTGTCTGAAAGAGTGGTTGAGTCAGATACTCTCGTAACATTTAAGAAGTATTGAGATATTCACTTGTGTTGCCATAGTCACGAGGGCTATGGGCCAAGCGCTGGAAAATGGGATTAGTATAGTCAGATCTTTGTTGACCAGCATGGACACGATGGGCCGAATGGCCTCTTCCTGTTCTGTAGATGTCTATGGATCTATGAGTGCTGGTGCTCTTCCAGTTCTGTATATTTTCCATCTCCTCCTGCAAGAGAGAGGGCAGAAAACCAGTAACCATGTGTCACTGTGCTTGGGTGATGTCCCTGCTATAGCTGAATAGCTGTAGATTTGCAGAGCTGTGAGAGGTGTGTGTGCAGCTGAGTGGGGTGTTGTGTAAGGGTGTTGGTGATGAGTCCTGAGTGGGTGTGCTACTGGGTGAGGGATGGGATGTGTTGCACTGAGCAGTGTGGGAGCTGGGTGGCGTGGTGGGTCTGAGATGTAATGGGCAGAAACATTCATTAAACTCTTGACCACTTGAGTAAGGTCGTTAAACACTTTTCTGCTCTGCCATGTCCTCAGAGTGACTTTGGGCATCAACTGCTATGCTCTTGCCACCTGCCGCCATTCCCTTTTGAGGCTCTCTCAAAGACTTCCTCCTCCTCCCCCCCCGCCCCATCTGTAGAAATATGTGCTGGAAATGAATTCAGCCCATCGTAGCAGGAAACATGGCGGCCAGGCCCACGAAATCAGGCGGGAAACTGCGCGTCAGTCTGCCAGCAGCAGGAAAACCTTCCACGATTAAGCTGGAGGCAGGAAGGGTTGATGCGCACAGCTCACCCGCTCGTGGTGGGATATCAATTAGGTTCATAAACGAGCCACTTGACATCAATTACCCCATAGCCCACCAGAATTTAGTGGGAGATGCATGGCTTTCCCGTGACCCCCAAAGGCCACCCGCCGTGGTCTCATAAGGGGTGTCCCTTGTTTGTAGTCACTCAGTGCCCGATGGAGGAAGCCGGCAGCAGTTAAGGGAGGGGGTGGGGTGTGCTGAAATCTACCCCCTTGCCCTTGTCTCCGCCCCCCCCCCACCCCCACCCCTGGCAAACCCCTCCCCACGGCCCCCATCTTGCCCTAATTACCTGTATCCAGTGATCTAGTGACAATCCCCGGTAACACCCTTAGAGCGTTACTGGTGCCTCCAGTCTCTGACCTGGTGGGGTGTGGGGGGGGTGAACTTAGGGTACTGCTGATCGGAGGGAATAGCCACAGTCAGAGGGAGAGTGGGATGCGGAAGGGTGACAGGTTCAGGGTAAGAGTCTGGTTGGTGGAGGTTTCATGGGCGGTGTCACAGAGGGGCACTCGACATGTGGCCCAGATAATGGGAGGGGGCAAGGCCAGGGTGGACATGGGGACGGTAATGGGAGTCGGCTCTGAGGGGAGGGAAGGCATGTGGAGGTGGACCGTGGTAGACCCCAGGGTAACGGGGGAAGGCTCAAGGGTGAAAAAGAAGAGAGGAATGGTGATATTGGGTGGGTCAAGGGCGATGGGGGGAGGTTGGTGGGTGACAGGGGGAGGGTAGAAGGCGGTGGAGCAAGTTTGAAAGGTGACGCGACCCATTTTTCCAAACTGACCTTGACCATACAGTTAGTCAGTCGGTGAGATCCCTCAAAGTGGGAGGAGGGTCTTTTCAGGTGGGTAGAGTTCAAGGTCAGCACAAGTGGCCAACTAAAGGGACACACTAATAATTATGAGGAAACTGGATATCAAAGATGTTCAGTTGTGTCCTCCTCTCTATGGTGAAGGCTGCGTTGCAGCAGGATTGTGCCTGACTCATGCATCTCATAACATCGAGATCCCAGCAAGGTGTGGAGCTGCCGTTCATTCTGTGCCATTTGCTATCGGCTGCAGTCAGAGGCAGAGAGGGAGGGAGGGAGGGAGGTGGATGCCTCCTGGCTGCTGCTGGACGGCAGCGAACTCGCAACTCCAAACCTCTATCTGCTGGGTGAACGGTCATGGCTGACAAGGGATCATGCAGTTAGTCTTTCTATGCTGCCAGGGCAATGGTCTCTCTATAGAGTTTCGAGGTTGGCGCAGCCAAGCAGAAGAGTGTCCGAGGGAGGTTTCTTGCACATGACCCTCATCACCCTAATCAAAGTGTAATGTCCCCATACACATTCGTGTATGAATGGGAGGAACATCCACTCTGGTCCTCCCTATGTTCTTTACCTGGAAGGGGCAGAGTGGGGATGCCATGTCTAGACGGAGGCCAGGTGACAGGCTCAGAACTTGTCTGCTGGCTTTGAGGTGGAGGGAAAACTGTAAAAGGCATGCTCACTAAATGTATCACTTAATTTCGTTCATACGTCCAGTGAGGTGTTGATGATGCAGGCTGCAGACAACCCTGCCTTGGTAATGGCTCTCATCCAGATGAGGAGAAGGAGGGCCTGTCGCCAATTGACTAGGGGCCAGGAGGAGCAAGGGCCTGAGCAACAGATCGCCTCTAGTAGGTCAAGAGGCTGGCGAACATGGACCACTGTAAAAGCATTGACCCGACCATGGGTGTATTGCCGGCTGTGTTCTTGCCTAGAGATGAGCAAAAGACAATGCTGGAGGCACCCTCATGTCTCCTGAGATGTGGTTGCTCACATCTGCCAGCATCTCCAGTAAGAGCTGTGGCCGCAAGGACTCTGGAGGAGTAATGCGCAGCTCTTGGCCTGCATTGAGTGAATATCTGTCTGGGGTCTGTACGACCCCATGAGGTAAGGCTGGGGCAGGCAACTTCCTTCCCGCCCTGCCATGAGATTCGCCGAGCTCCTCGAGGGTGCATAGTTGATGAGCTGACCAGCGGAAGATCACGCGTGTTCAGGCGTCCTGCTGCCCAGTGGGAATCATGCTGACTTTTCCGCCCGCCACCGGGCTTAGTCTCCAGAATGGAAAATTCTGCCTACTCTGTGTGAAGTATTCAATTTATACTGGCTGTTCAACCTTCCTCCTCTAAACGAGATTCCATACCTCTGTTTTGGAGTTTGTGATTACCAGTATGCCATTATCAGGTTTCTACTCATCCCTCAGGATCTTCAGTACTTCATTAAGATCACTCCTGAGTCTAAAATAAACAGCCTCGTTTTCCATAAACTTCCTTGTTGCCCCATCCAAAGTATAAATTTAGTTCCCTCCAATATACTTCCTCTCATATGGTGTGTTCCTCTCATACCAGGGCCGGAGTCTTCAATACTATGACATTCCCACGGCAGTGAAATGGTCGGAGCTGTACACAATATTATACAATCTGATAGTACCTTACTCTCACTCTGTTATCTGGGAGGTTCCATTTGATCTTAGCCTTGTTTCTCTCTAATTGTCTTTTTGAAACCAAGGCCCCACCTGCCCTCTCAGGTGGACGGAAACGATCCCATAGCACTATTCGAGAAAAGAGCCGGGAGTTCTCCTTTGGGTTTTGGCCAATCAGCCAACGTCACTAAAACAGATTATCTGGTCATTTATCTTATTGCTGTTTATCATTGAATCATAGAAAGTTTACAGCATAGAAAGAGGCCACTTGGCCCATCGTGGTGTCTGCGCTAGCTGAAAATTGAGCCACCCAGCCTAACCTCACTTTCCAGCCTTGCAGGTTAAGGCACTTGAGGAGCATATAGTTATGGAACCTTGCTGTGTGCAACTTGGCAACCACATTCCTTGCTTTACAAGAGTGACTACAGACAGCACTCCATTGGCTGTAAAGCACTTTGAGAAGTCCTGAGGGCATGAAAGATGCTATAGAAATATAAGTTCTTTATGGATTGAGGCCCCTGATTGTTGTCCAGTGACTTTCATTTTGTTCCTTAGAACTTCCTTGTGTCAAGTGGACAACTTCTACTTTGTGAAAAATAGTTTTATGCTGCCTGTTGTTCTCTGCCAGCTGTCAATCATCCTTGGCTGCTGATGATGGATCGAAGTGCATTGAGGACATTTTAAAATGATATAATTTTCAATATAAATGAGATTGCCCTGGAGCTTGCTGTGGCTTGGGATGATGAAATACAGCCTTCTGCCCTTGATTCCTCAAGTGATGAGTTCCAAGACTGTTCTGCATGATATCATGGAGCAGAGAACAGGCATTTTGCCTAGAGGTAGGGAAGACAAATGGGCTTTATTGTAAAAGGGAAAGTCAACATTGCACAATGTGTATGATGAACATTGAACGTCTGCTGTTGACAGGAGACTCAAAGATTAAATTTGCTTCTTAATTTCTACCATTTTTGAAGTTCACATCTTCAGGCTCTACACATAAAGCTGAACTCCAGAGTACATCTCAGGCATGTTTTATATAGAGCATAGCTCACAATTTTTGAGTACTTAAGTACTCTGTACAATAGGAACAATATATAGTTTTCAACATGTTGCATTGTTTCTGTTAACTTGGAATAAGAATTGAACTCAAAATCCATGTTAACCTGAAGCCCCCATTAATCAAAATAGAGTGCAACTGTTAAATAAATGTTTATTTTGAAATTCTATCAGTTAAATAAATTAAATTTAATTGCATGTAGACTTGTAATAATAAACTTAACAAGTTTATATAAGTGATCTCCCATGGCATTGCTAATGGACTAAGTATGATACAGAATATTTAGAATAATGTTATCACTCAATTATTTATAATTTGCTTATTTTAAAAGTACTTTCCTAATATTTGACCTGCAATCCCTGATTTGCTTCGTAATTGTAATTATCATTCTTGCATGATTCCTCTCCTGCTTTAACATATCTTTACTAATGCAAAGTTGCATTTATCTTTGAATATAATAGCCTTTCAGTATATTTAATTATATATTTGGTTTTAAAACATTAAATCTGAAGGTTTATTTTTAATTAACATGTCCAGTATGTTTTTTTTTAAATGTAGGCAGGTAAGGAGTTATAATGGGTTGGTTTGTCTCAGAATGTCAGTCTCCTTTGATGGGTTGTCATTGGCCGAGTGTGTACTCACTCGGTGACAATCTTAGATTGAAATAGTTTTTCCTTATTCAGCATATCAGCAAAATCCTTAATGTCCTCTATTAAATCTCATCTTGGTTTTTTCTGCTGTGATATCTCAAGTCTCTCTTTTTGCTGCAACTTCTTGTCCCTGGTGTTACCTTGAATCTTTCTTACTCTCTGTGGTTTGATCTCCTATTTATAATGGAGATGTTCAAAACTTCACATAGTGTTGTCGCCATGGTCTAGCCGTTACCTTGTACAAATTGATCGCTTTTTGGGCTGGTGCTCGGTGCCCCTACTTCTACCTGCTTAAGAACCATTTGACAACTCAACATTTTTTTATTCATTCATGGGATGTGGGTGTACTGGCTAGGCCAGCGTGTATTGCTCATCCCTAACTGTCCATGAAAAGGTGGTAGTGATTTGCCTTCTTGAACCGCTGCAGTCCATGTAGTATAGGTACACCCATGGTGCTGTTAGGGAGGGAGTTCCAGGATTTTGACCCAGCGACAGTGAAGAAACAGTGATATATTTCCAAGTCAGGATGGTGAGTGGCTTGGAGAAGGACCACGGCAAGTTCTGGAGTACATGTCTTCAGTATTATTGTTGGAATGTTGTCAGGGCCCACAGCCTTTGCAGTGTGCAATGCCTTCAGCCGTTTCTTGATATCACGTGGAGCGAATCGAATTGGCTGAAGACTGGCATCTGTGATGCTGGGGATCTCCAGAGAAGGCTGAGATGGATCATCCACTAGGCACTTCTGGCTGAAGGTTGTTGCAAATGCTTCAGCCTTATCTTTCGCACTGATGTGCTGGGCTCCCCTATCATTGAGGATGGAGTATTTGTGAAGCCTCCTCCTCTTCCCGTGGGTTGTTTGATCGCCCACCACCATTCACGACTGGATGTGACAGGACTGCAGAGCTTGGATCTGATCCATTAGTTGTGGAATCACTTAGCTCTGCTTGGCACACAAGTAGTCCTGTGTTGTAGCTTCACCAGGTTGATACCTCATTTTTAGGTATGCCTGGTCCTGGCATGCCCTCTTGCACTCTTCATTGAACTAGGGTTGATCCCCTGGCTTGGTGGTAATGGTAGAGTTGGGGATATGCCAGGCCATGAGGTTACAGAGGTTGAATACAGTTCTGCTGCTGCTGATGGCCTACAGCACCTCATGGTTGCCAAGTCTTGAGTTGCTAGATCTGTTCGAAATCTATCTCATTTAGAACGGCGGTAGTGCCACACAACACAAATTCTTGGAATTAGTAGGAGTAATTATCATCTGATTAGGCATTAGGAGGGTGAAATTACTCACATTCATTTGTAAAATTATGCACTTATTTCAATTTACTGTTGTTTTTTTTACTTCCTTTATCTTCTTGCATTCATGTGTTAAGGGAATTATTTGAACCCCCAAGTATTTCTGTTTGTCCAAAACCTTTAACATTTTCCATTGAGCGTAAAGTCCAAAATGGTGTTCCTCAGACCTTCCCATATTAAATTTAATTTATCCATTCTATTATCCTGCCTACATTTTCATGAAGTCTTTATCTTGTTGTTTTTAATATCTTTGTATCAGCAGCAAATCTCAATATTGTACACCCTCTGGCCAAATACAAATGTTCTATATATATGGATGACTTAAGTTTGTTTTCCCTTGTTCATTTGAGTGTGCTGAGATTAATCAAAGTCTGCTTATTGCCATCCTGGTTAATCTTAACTTGATTAGTACAGGCCAGAGATCAAACCTGGAGCTTTTCTGATTTGTTTTGGACAGTGACCTTACTTGTAGAGCTTTGCATTGTGGAACACGAGAAACCTTTTCTTTATTTCAGCTTTCATCTGATTTCTTCCCCTCCTCCTCAGATCGAGGGAACGGAGGCAAAGTGTATTTACTGGCCAGCTAACTCAATACAGAACAGGGAGCAAAATTCAAGCTTACTAGTCCATGTGGTTTAATACTATACTAGTCAGTCAGTTAGGGAAGGTCATGGTCGGCCTTCCTACCCCAATGCTAACTGAGGCCCCTAAGGGCCTCCTCCCGCTGTTGCTGGTATTCTACAGGGGGAGCCACCATGTGGGGAGCCCGGAAGCAAAACCCTGTCGTGTTTGCTTAAGGAATCTCTGCAAGGCATATGGGGATAATTCGGGAAAATGGCATTGAGGTAGAAGATCAGTCATGATCAAGTGGAATGGCGGAGCAGGCTCGAGGAGTCAAATGGCCTGCTCCTGCTCCTATGTGCTAACCCAGTTAGCACGGTGTTGTCCCAGTAATATGTTGACATAACGGGAAAATGGGTGTCTTGCATTAGTCCTAATAATTTGCGTGCTTGTCATTGAGTTTGAGGTGGTCCTATAGTTTCTAAAGCTGCTATTCTTTATTTGTCACGGACAAAGTCATCAGTTTTAGTTCTTCAGTGACCAGGTTTTACAATCAAAAACCTGATCCCTTGAGCTGTGCTGTCTGTCATATTCTGATCTAATAATTCTCACGCCTTCTCCAACTGCCCACTCGTGTAATTCTCCTGTTCCCCCCTTTTCAAACTTAATTTGCTGCTGGCATGTTTTTCCCGTTTAACTTCTCCGTGGACGAGTGTTTTATTGGGTTGAGTGGGCATTTCATGCAGTGGGCTGCAAATAAATCCGAAGTGTTCCACCGTATCTAATGGGGATGAGAGAAAAATAATAAACGCTGATATGTTTCAGTCAAACATATGCACAAAGCAAGTAAGAATGCAAACTCATATTTTAAATATAGGTACCGGACCCCTTATCCGGTGTCCCAAAATCCAGAAGGACCCGAAAACCAGCTACATACGAAGCTGGCGTCCTGGGTAGCAATTTGAATAAAATCCTTTTACTCTTTATTTTCCATACTTTATTTTATGTATTATAAGTACATGCTAGGCCTAGTTCCCAAAATCCGTAAAATCCCCAAATCCGGCACACGCCCAGTCTCGAGCTTCCTGGATATGGGGTCCGGTACCTGTGTAGTTATAGTGGCTGAGATCTAATTTATATTCTTAGTCAATGCATTGATATGTTCATAGTTTGATCTACATCAGAATTTAATATTCTTCCCCTCACAAGGCTAAGAAATCCAATTTAATTCAAAAGTAAAGCTATTGGAATTAATCGGTTTGCCATCACAATTTTAGCGCTGTGTATTTTCTAGATGGGATAAGCGTGTCATCAAATGTATTAGGCAGCCAAATAAAGAGCAGTCAACTTGAACATAAAGGCTTTGTCTGGATGAATATAGTTTATCCAGCTGCTAATGAATCCTGAGCATAGCTATCTTTTTTGGGGACAGATCACAATTACCGTGTTTTCAGCCATCATTGGCTGGGGGTAAGTGACGATATGCTGAGACCCATATCTGTAAACTGCAATGTGCGGCCGGGAGCCACAAGCTATACCGTCACTTGCCCTTCACATAGCACTAGTCAGCTTAGACGTTTGTGTAGAGCCTGGCTCCCCAGCCATTTTATTTTTAATGGTAGAGATGGTGGAGTGTTTTCTCCTAAAGCAAAAAAAAGTGAAAGTAATAAAATGTCCAAGGCCGCTGAGATCCAACCTGCATATGCTTTTGAATATGGCTTGCACTGACCTGTAGACATACTACGAACACGCAGGTGCTGGAAATCTCAAACAAAGACGAGAAAACACAGGACACCTTTTGCAGGTCAAGCAGCATCCATTGAGAGAGAGTCCGTTGATCTTTCAGTCAAAAGCCCTTTCTCAAGAATTATACCAGATCCAGCAAGAAGCCCATTCACACCTCCTGACCTAAAAGCACCCACAGTGAGGTTGGGACATGACGCCTACCTTATTTTACCACATGAGCGTGGATTTCCTTCTGTATGTCAAACTGTGCAGAAAACATAACAAGGGGTTGGATGGAGCCTGTTTGAGTGGCTTATGAATAGAACTCTTCACCCACCAGCATTTGAGGCTCCTAAAGTGTTAACGGGAGCTGGAAAATTGGTAATTCTTTGATGAATATAGGAAGGGATGTTGAGCTTATCCTGAAAATCTTTTTAGTACTTTTGCCTCTCAATGGTATGCACTGCATAGGTTAAAATTTGAAATGACTAGTGTGCAGCAGCAAAAGGAAACTCCTTTGTCACAGTATGTGGTCAGATGACAGAATACCTATAGACCATAACTGTTTGTGGATTTAGTAATCAGTTTCTATTTGAAAGGGAACTGATTTCTGCACATATTATGCTCAACAACATTGAAAAGAATAATGTACAAATAATTTAGCTTTTTTTCTCCAGCCACTGGTTCAATTTAATACATATGCCACCTTGAAGAGGCTGAAGATTTTGAATTGCATTATTTTTAAATGTAAAAATTTAATAACAGAATATGCAGTTTTAGGTTTTCATACTGAAGGTTGATTTTATTTTAATTAATTATTTCATGGGACGTGGTTGTTGCTGGCAATGTCAGTATTTTTTTGCCCTCTCCTAATTGCCTTTGAACTGAATGGCTTGCTAGGCCATTTCAGAGGGCTGTTAAGAGACAACCACATTGCTGTGGATCTGGACTCACATGTAGGTCAGACCGGGTAAGGATGGCGGATTTCCTTCCCTGAATGACATTAGTGAACCAGATGGGGTTTTACAGCAATGGATGATAGTTTCATGGTCACCATGGACTAGCTTACAATTCCAAATTTTATTAATTGAATTCAGATTCCATCAGTTGCCGTAGTGGGATTTGAATTCATGCCCCCAGAGGATTAACTTCCATCTCTGGATTACTAGTCAATCATTACTATAATTGTTATTAACAATTATCACTATAATTGTTAAAAGAATTTTGTTAAATATTAAACATGTTTTGGTATAGGGCAGCAGAGTGTCACATCACTTTGGGCATCGGGGACAGCTGGGGGGAATTTGAAACACCCTTTTCGAATGTCCCTGGTGTGAGGAATAACTCTGCTTAAGAAGGCAATTTCAATTTCAGTGGACCGCTTTGAGGCAGCATCAAACAGAGTGGAGGTGTGGGGGAATTAAATTAAACGTTACTCCATTGTAGCTGCAGGGGGATTCTTTTTAATTCTTTCATGGGATGTCGGCTTTGCTGGTTGGGCCAGCATTTATTGCCCATCCCTAGTTGCCCTCGAGGAGGTGGTGGCGAGCTGCCTTCTTGAACCGTTGCAGTCCATGTGGTGTAGGTACACCCACAGTGCTGTAAGGAAGTATGTTCCAGGATTTTGACCCAGCGACAGTGAAGGAACTGAAGGAATATCTTTCCAAGTCAGGATGGTGAGTGACTTGAAGGGGAACTTCTCATCTACCATCATCAGATGGGTTTTCCCATCTACCTGCTGCCCTTGTCCTTCTCGATGGTAGTGGTCATGGGTTTGGAAGATGCTGTCTAAGGAGCCTTGGTGAATTCCTGCAGTGCATCTTGTAGCTGGTACACACTGCTGTTACTGTGCGTCGGTGGTGGAGGGAGTGAATGTTTGTAGATGTGGTGCTAATCAAGCGGGCTGCTTTGTCCTGGATGGTGTCGAGCTTCTTGAGTGTTGTGGGAGCTGCACTCATCCAGGCAAGTGGGGAGTATTCCATCTCACTCCTGACTTGTGCCTTGTAGATAGTGAACAGGCCTTGGGTAGTCAGGAGGTGATTTACTCGTCACATGGTTCCTAGCCTCTGACCTGCTCTTGTAGCCACAGTATTTATATGGCTAGTCCAGTTCAGTTTCTGGTCAATAGTAAACCCCAGGATGTTGATAGTGGGAGATTCAGCGATGGTAACGCCATTGAATGTCAAGGGGCAATGGTTAGATTCTTTCTTGTTGGAGATGATCATTGCCTGGCACTTGTGTCGTGCGAATGTTACTTGCCACTTGTCAGCCCAAACCTGAATATTGTCCAGGTCTTGCTGCATTTGGACATGGACTGCTTCAGTATCTGAGGAGTCGTGAATAAATTGCCTTTACTGCAGCACCTCCAGGGACAGGAAATAAGTCACCTGCCCCACTGTCTTGCCCACAGCTGTTGCATGTCATTGGAAAATAAACAGACATTTTGAGGAAAATACTCTATCTTTAAAAAATATAATCCCTGTGACAGCTCTGTGGTTAAATTCACCATGTGGTGCAATTTTGAGTTTGTTCCCTAATCTCGGGTGAAGCCACATTAGGGATGTTTCAGTGACTCTGGGCTCGAGTTGGTTTAAAAAAAATAGCCAAAGGCTGGAATCATTCTCGCTTTACCCAAAGTGCGGTAGCAGGCAAGAAAAAGGACGTTTTACCCACCAGCCGCAATGGCGGCTTTTCATGACATATCGTCCCATTCCCGGCACATCCTGCTTCATTAATAATGCATTCCTGGGAAACGCAGGATTGCTGGTGGGATGGTCTCTGATTCACCCGCCTTGCCGTCAGCTCAGGCCTCAGTATTCCGGGCGCCATATTTAAAGGGTGTCTGCACAGAGGTTGCACTCTCTAAGGGATCGGAAGCTGCTGCAAAGTCATTGCTGCCAAAGGGAGGAAATACGCTGCCCCTAAATTTAGTGACGCCTCCCTTGGGCACCGACTGGACGCTGTGGAGGCCCGCCGTGAAGTCCCCTATCCCCACACTGGGTGAAGAACAGTAAGCAAGTTGACAAATTCAGCATGGTGGCAGCGGTGGTCCGTGCCAACGTCCTGCAAAAGAGGACAGCCACCCAGTGCTGAAAGAGAATGAATGATCTCCTCCCTTCCATCAGGGTAGTTCACTCTTCTCATCACTCTCAACTCACACACTCACAAACCCATCGCACATCCGCAGGGATCTCACTCACTGCCAGTTCAAGGGATATCACCATTCACTCTCTCACACACACCTTCACCTGTCCTGTGAACCGTGTCCTCATCTCATCCATGGCACCACTCACCACCCACACATGACAGGCAACCTTCTCATCTGGCCTGGCAGGCGTCCTGCTTACACTCTCTCCATCTGTATTCATGCAGGACAAGCTGGCACCCAACAAAAGGGGAGAGGTCGCGGACTAGTGGAGGAATGCCTCACATCAAGGTCCTCAAAGACTTTGAAAATAGAGCCATCCAGTTGGCCGGCGATGATCTGGACCGTTCCTGTGCTGACGGTGAGGTCGGCGGTGCTCAACCAGTGAGGATCCAGCAGTGCAACATCCATCAGACAACCATGCTGTGAGTCAGATCCCCTGAGCCACAGTACCCGGCCATGCACCAATTATCTCTCCTTGCCCTCGCAGGCACATCTGGGAAGAAGCCGAGGTGGGTCCACGACCCAGGTTCTCGACTGAAACCCTGAAGGCACCTCAGAAGAAGAATCTGATGGCACCCTAATTGACATTCCACTCACCCACACCTTCCCCCAGCGCAGAGACACACACCTCGGCGGGATTTAGTTCTAGAGTAGCCTCAGGGTCACAATCTGGTGAGCACATCGCACTGTCTGATCCACAGCAGGCAGCAGCAGGGACTTCCCAGGTTTCTGGCTCTCGGAGGACTGCTGGAGGCCAGAAATCTGCTGAGTCCGAGTCAGATGAGGAGCCTCTGGACTCAATCATACCTTAGTTGCCGAAGCTGTAAAAGCAAGCTCGGGAACATCAGGAAGGGATGTCCACTGCACTCCTCAGATTGCAAGGCACGATCGAGGAGTCTGTCCACCTTCAGTCTGAGGTGATAGCGCTAGTGTGCCAATGCACCGAGGTCAACACTGGTAGGATGGTGGCCGCCATGGAGACCTTGATCCAGGACATCGGTTGCGCACAGTTGCATGGGCTGAACTCCGTTGCTGACGCAATAGTTGGCCTCTACCAGTGGCAACGCGAGAGGGGTGCCGGGCAGCTCGATCTCACTCCAGCTTTCCCTTCTCCTCAAGGAGTCAGTCAAGTGTGCTCGGGAATACAAGGGGGCAAGGATCAGTAGGTGCACACCCGGGGCCCAACCACCCAAGTAACTCTGGGTGTGTCCAGCCCATCCGAATCCCCTCTTCCTGTGACGCCAGCAGCTCCAGCTCCGTGGGCCGAGGAGGGTGCCACTGCCACACCGCAGGACCCCGAAAGCAGGCCAGGGCCCTCCAGGTCTCGGCCTCCCAGAGGACGCCATCAAGGTTATCACAGACAGGGCATAGCAGTCAGCAGGCTGCCTCCACCTCTGCTGTGGATGTCAGGGAGCACCCAAAGTCCAGGTCGCGGCATGAGCCTCGTTGTACTATCGCTCTGCTGCAGCCTGAGGCCACAGAACCAGCATCACCATCCACGTCCTCTACGGGTAGCCTTTGTCCCCGTGGAGCCAACCCTGCAGCCTCTCTTGACCCTGGAATATGTCAGGGGTCTGAGACCCACTAAGGATGTAGGAGTCATGGACGCTCCCTGGGAATCATGTGCAGACCCGCAGGATGTGTTTGTGGTGGTCACAGACAAGCTGAACATTCAGCGAGTGGAAGCCCTTGCAGTTATCTAGTTGACTGCTCATTGCCATGGAGATCTAAACGCCATGTGAGTGCAGTCGGTTGCATCCTGCACCTGTGGAAAATCTGAGATCTGTGCAAATCCAAGCGCTCTTGCTTCCTGGCTTTCCTGACCCCGGGCGAAATGAACAAATGCCTTCGCGAAGATGGCGTCCATGACTTCTTGGATACACTTGTGCGTGGAGGCTTGTGAGATCCCACCTGTGGAGCCCTGGAAGGAGGCACTGGCGTAAAATTGAGCTCCGCAATCGCTTTCACGGCCACTGGCAGCGGATGCCCTCCACGTCCCCGTGGTGCCAAATCCTGCATCAGGTGGCAAATGTGACTGACCAGTTCCCTAAACAAGTGCAGTCTTTGGCAACACTGGTTCTCAGTCACCTGCAGGAATGACTAGGGCCGTCTATTGGCCCTGCGTCTGGTGGGGCGCCGACGAGAAATGGCTCGCTGTGGATTTTTAACTGCGTGCACAGCAGGCCCTGCCGCCCTTTCATCATGAGGGAGGCACTCCTCCCTTTGCTGAGCCGGGTGCCTCCGCCGCTCTCTTCTTCTTCTTCTTCTTCTTCTTCTTCTTCTCTGATCTCTGTAAGCCATGAGGCACACCGCTAAATCACCAGGCTCCATGATCCCGATGTCTCCTGAAGGATCAAAGAGAGAGAGAAATGTGGGTTAGCATGGGTTTACTAAGGACCTCTCTTGGTTAAGTCCTGCAGGAGAGTGCTGGCCACCACTTGGGAGGCCAGTGTGTAGTTCGCTCAGTGACTATCCGAATCCCCACCCACCTCTGCCCCACTGAACAATCTCAGCTGCAAAAGAGTGCTCACTTTTGACCAGCTTTGTGTGGCCGCTTCCCTCATCAGCCCCCACCCCACCCACCCGGCATGTGCTTGAGTATTTTCTTCAGCCTGTCTGTGCTGCCTTCCCCCCACCAGACCACACTACACCAACCCTCGCCCCCAGCTGGTCTGATCTGCATTGGAGCCCTCGCCTTGACACCGTACTGAAAAGCCAGCTGGGAAAAGGCGACTTGCCTGTGCCGACCCCGCGAATGCGCAGGGCCTCTTGCCTGATGTCCTATGGGCGATGCTGGTGAACGCTGCGCCAGATTGTGGGCCGCTCACCTCCGTGTTCCCCTCAAAGCTCAGGTCACCCGGTGCCTGCCTTTTAAAGGCAGTCGTGAAGCACGTCGTCCTGAAGTCACGCCGATGTGGGCGGTACATTTGATGAGGTGGGGGGGGGGGGGGGTGGAATGATTCCGGCGAGAAGGGCTGATAATTAGGTGCAAGTGTATTAAAATGGTGTTCCCGATGTGCCCGCCAGTGAGGGGTGGAGCGAACGATAGCAAATCGGTTTCACGACGGCATAAAACTGATTTCTGGTCTCCATGCTATATTGTTTCACACACCCCCCTCCCCCGCCATGATTCCCAATGCCAACGAGGCTGGAAAATTCTGGCCCAAGTGATGGTTCTTCCTGGCCTTCCATTGCCCTGCTGCTGGAAAGTGTGAATAGCTTGTCTCACCAATTCCAGACATGTGGGAGAGTTACCAGAGGACTTCAGGATCTACGGAACAACCACTGCCTTCAATAGAGGAGCAGAAATAACCGGGGAGAAAAACCCCCTTCAATGAAAAGCCCCCGTCATTCACCTTTGATGAATTGTCCTGCAGCCTGGAGAAAGAAACCTACATTTATTAGAATGATTGACACCTGATTAGATTTATGCTCGCTCCCAGCTGCCCACAAAAGGCATTATTGCTAAAGTTACACTTTTTGGCACACAGTAGATTATAAATCATGACGAATGTAACCTGACCCTCTTTGTGTTGGGGCAGGAATATAATCTGGCGCCATGTCAATTGTTTTTGTATCTCTGAATTGCCTGCCTGCCTGCCTCTTAGTCTTGCAGTTGTTACCATCATAGAAGTGTCACAACATTTCACCTTTTTTTTCCCCTTTTTGTTCTGATTAGGGCTCGTAATCAAATTTTGTGTGTGTGTTGAAGAGACAGGGTCTGAATTAGATTAATCGTGGGATGGAGCAGTGATTGGGTTGAAAATTCATCTTTGATAGTGCAAAATGCAGGTGGGGATGAGGTGGGGGGGAGGGTGGGTGGGGGAGGGGTGTTGGTGGGGGTGGTTGGTCACTTGGGCTGCGTTTCATAGTCCTGGCTCCCAGTATTCAGTTCCATTCACATTGGGTGGCCTAGGCAATACTGCGTGTTTTATACTAAAGGCTAAGGCAAATCTCTACCCCACTGAGTTTCATGTGGAGGGTGAAATCGGGTTGGGGGTACGGGTGGGTAGGTGCTGCCTGAGGTGGGTGGATGTTGCTCGTGGCTGTTCCCAGAGAAGGAGAAGCAAACCTTTTTACCTAATTCCGAGCTGTGCTGCAACATTAACTTTGGCAAACAGTTGTCAGTTTAGCATTTGCTTGTCACTTGGAATGAGGGGAAACCAACCGGTACGAAAATGACTCACAAAATGTGGTCAAAACGAAATTAAACAAGACGCAATCTGTAAAGAACGGCAATCCGATTCGACTTTTTGCTGCTGGGGCAGGTCGCTCGAGTTGGGAAATTTACCAACTTGCCGGACCCGCCTCGGTTAAAAAGTAGCCCGAATTATTATGCGATTTTTGCTGCGGGGAGGCGGGTGTGGGATGGATTCGGGCTCACCAATCCACGAAGTAGAGCATGGGTAGCCGGGGGGGGCGGGGAGCGGTGGCCGGGGTGAGATGGGGGGGTGGTTGGGATGGTGTCGGGCGAATGCCTGCCTCGGTTCCCTGGGATTTCATCCCTGTCGTTTCAGAAGCCGTTAGCCCTTCTTGCCCTCACCCTTCACCTGCCCCACCCAGCCTCCATGGCCTCCCCCCCCCCCACCATATACCCTCCATGCCAACTCAGAGGTATTCAAACTTATGAGGGGTCCGGACAGAGTAGATAGGGAGAAATTGTTCCCGCTCGTGAAAAGATATTGAGAACAAGAGAGCACAGATTTAAAGTAATTGGCAAAAGAAGCAAAAGTGATATGAGATGAAACTTTTTCACGCAGTGAGTGGTTAAAGTCTGGAATGCATGGCCTGAGAGTGTGGTGGAGGCAGGTTCAATCAAAGTATTACAAATGGAATTAAGTTGTTATCTGAGAAGGAAGAATATGTGGTTTACAGGGAAAAGGCAGGAGAATGGCACTAAGTGAATTGGTCAATTGGACACCTGGTGCAGACATGATGGGCTGAATGGCTTCCTACTGTGTTGTAACAATTCGGTGATTCTGTGATATCAAAGACATCTAATCCTTTAATAGCCACTTCAAACTGTCAATCAAACTGTAAACTCAGAACCCCTCTGCTAAGATAATTGTAGCTTTCTCAACTCAGCCAAGCATTCAAAGTGATATAATAATAGCCCTTGGGGAAATGCCAACAAAGAAATCTGTTGAAACTGCATGTCCAGATGCTACTTTTTTTTTTAACCTGCAGCAGATTGCCTGCCAATAAAAGCAGCCCAGCAGAGGGTTTTTTAAACTCTCAGTAGTAGCTGCAGCCTGTTTTATTTGAAGTTTAAAGAGCAGGGGATTTAAATAACTTCAGATCATGACAGGTATACGGACCTTATCAACCTTTCAAGAGTGTTTATGCCTTTCCATCAATTTGTGACTCCCACACTGCAGGTTAAGGCCCTTGCAACAGCCAAAATGGGGTCTATCTAAACTGAGCACTAAGCTCAAATGACCCTGCTGGGTTCAGGTTTCCCACTTGTGTGAATCACACCCTATCCCCTTTCCCCTGCTGGCAGAAATTGGAACTGTCAGAAATGGGGGCAGGACTTCAGCATCCAGGTCCCGCCTGCAATGTTTAAAGATCCGCAGAGTCTCCCCAACACTGCTTACATCCGACCCTAGGTATTGTATTGGAATGGCACAGGGTCTTTGCATCTCTGGGATCTTGGTTTAAGTCCAGTTCTGCAACCATTGGGTATAACTGTTCTCTCTCTATTGATGGTAGGGATCGTAGGTAAACTGAGTTTGGGCAGTTTCAACTAAGTTCCTAATCTAAGCTGATGTAGAAAATGGAAGATATCACACTGAGGCTCTAGAGTATGGAGGTGACTTATGTACGATTGGACTGGTGGGACATAGTTGCAGAAAAAGAGTAGGTTTTATCAGCATCTAACGGTGATATACTTCACCAGGAATACTTAATATAGGCACTTAGTGGTACCCAAATGGAAAGTGTTCGGCGCTGATATCCATCACCTAAATGAACATGCATTTCAGGAAATATTATTAATAAGAAAATCAACACAAACTAAACACTTGGGGCTTGGGGAAGTCCTGTCAAATAAAACATATATCAAGTATCCCTTGTGTTTTCGTGCATAGGTATTTTTAAATAAATGTTCCAATACACATTGACAAGTAACCAATATTTTTTAATAAGTAAAATGGACCCTCCCATCTACAAGATTCACCAGTTTAAATTGTCAACCAATAGTCATAACAGTGATTAGAGGCAAAATGTTCAACTTGTTTTCACATTAAAAAGGAGAAAGTACACAGTGCAAGACATCAACTGAAGACTGAAAAAGATAGTGTAAGTGACAATATATGCCAGCAAAATGCCAGTTTGGAGCAAGTGACCTTTCATGCTGTCCTTAGTCAAATCTAAAATGGTAGACCCAACATTGATGCGACTATTTATATTCAAGGCAACTGGAAGATATTATCCATCCCCCACCCCACACTTACCCCTCAAAAGGGAGAATTTGAGTGGCTCTGATAGCATTGGCATCATTATATCTGTAAAATTGTCTGATGCTGCTCTTGCTGCTGAAAGCAGCCCCTATGTGGGCTGTAAATAGCCTTATACAGACCTTTGCAAAACTAAGGTTGTACCTTACATCGGCTTACACAGAGCACTGGAAATGCTCAAGTGGGAGGAAGAAAAAACGTCAATGTGTGGTGAGCGGTCACACCATAGTAATATCTGTAGTTTCATGTGTTAAAGGGCTAATGAAGCAAAGGATGAAAAGTGCTAAATTCACAATTAACTCAGCTTATTTTACATGGCTACACAGCCCCAACCCTGCCGTGCCTCCCCACTCCCCCCTCACTTGATGCTGTACCTAACTGCCCTAATGCTCTTCTGGCTGGTCTCTCAAACCCCAACCTTGGTAATGTTCAGCTCATCCACAGTCTGTATCCTATCCTGTGTCAAGTCCCACTCAACTGGTTACCCCTGAGACTTAACTAAGCTACATTGCTTCTTGATCCTCCAACATCTCTCATTTAAAGCTCTCATCCTCGTGTTTAAATCCCTCCAAAGTTTTGCCGCTCCTGAATCTTTTACCAGCCATACAATTCCTCTCTTTAAACTCTCCATCCATTTAACCCTGGCCTTTCATGCTTCCTTTTGCTCCATCATTGGCAGCTATATCTACAGCCACCTAGGTCCAAAACTCTGGTATTCCCTCTCTAAGCCCCTCCTCTTCTCCAATTCCCTTGAAGATCTTTCTTAAAACCTAACTCTTTTGACCAATCATCTGCTTACTTCGATTAGAAGTAAAAAAAAACCCACAAAAACTAATAGAAAGAGTTGCATTTATATAGACTTTTCCATGGGGGGCGGGTTTTACGTCCCTCCACCCCCAGCTGGGTGTATTTATAGTGTGGGGTTAGGGGGGTGGAGGACGCGGAAAATATAGTGGCTAAACCATCTCATTCCCATCCACCCCCGTGATTTGTTGGATAGGTAAGTTAACAGCCAGTCCACCCACCCTTAGGTCTATTGAGGCTCTTAACTGGCCAATTAAGGGCCTAATTCTGCCTCCACCACCATAATATGGTGGGCGGTGGAAGGCAGAGGAAAGTGGCCAACCCGCTTTTCTCCCTTTGAGGTGAAAAGGCAGGAAGGAGCAGGAGGTGGGGGTGTATGTACTCCTTTGCATGCATCGTGGAAACCCTCCACCACCACCACCCCCCCCCCACCCTTTTGTGCCTTGACTCCAGGCCTTCAAAACCCGACCCCAACCCCACTCTCCGCCCTCAACCTCCCCATCCGGCACCACCCCCCCCCCCCTCCAGAGTCTTCCCCCCACCGATCCCTCCCTGCGCAAAAAGCCCCAACTTACCTTAGGCCGGCATCCAAGACATTTCTTCCTGGGGACTGCCTTGTAGTCCCAGCTGCATCCACTACTTGCTTCTGGCGCTGCTGGGACTAGGCCGGCAATTCTCAAGGGTAAGACTTCCTGTCCCTGAGGGCCAGAAGTCGCACAATCGCCTCATCCCTCATCGCCCCCAGCTTATTATCACCAGGGGGCAGCCTTTTCTAAAGCTGGTCAGATCACGGCTGACTTTTCTAATTGCGGGGAAGGGATCGGGCCACCAATACCACCCCTCTGCCTCCCCCCCTCTAAAACCCAGCCCATCATCTCAGGACTTCCCAAAATGCTTCACAACTAACTATGTACTTTTGAAGTGTAGTTACTTGCGATAATGTAGGAAATTTATTCATAGCAAGATCATACAAACAGCAGTAAGATAATAAAGAGATAATCTGTTTTCTTTTTTAGTCATGATGTTTGAGGGTAAGTATTGGCCAGGCCACTCCTGTTTTTTGCAATTGTACCTTGGGATCTTTTACATCCCATGTGAGAGGGCAGAAGGAGCCTCAGTTTAATATCTCATCTGAAGGGCTGTACCACTGACAGTGCAGCACTAAAATGTCATGTTAATTCACTCCCAAGGCAGAAACTAGACACTAATACTTCTCTTGATAATAGGTTTATTCACAGAATGCAGCATTACACATGTCTGCTTCCTACCTACCAACCCAGTATCCCAGCAGTATTTCTTTATACACTTTTGAGTACAACATTCAACAAATGGGCAAATTAACAAGTTAAATTAAAAGTGATAGCCCCTTAAAGGGACACTGTCACAAAAGACAAGATTTTAATTTTCCCAGGGCTGATGATCCACTCCAGCCCCTGAGGTGTCCACTGGTCACAGAATGCCTTTCATTATGGCTTAAATTCCACCAGCTGCTGTGGTGGGATTTGAACCCATATCCTCACGTCTCTGGATTACTAGTCCAGTGACATTACCATTATGTCACCATCTTTCTTCTTTAGGCTGTCTTTCTTTATAATTGCTCGAAGAACTTAATAAAGCAGAGTCCTTCACTTGTATATCTTAAGAACATAATTAACATACCAGCCTAGATCTCTGTGCCCAAACTTCTGGTGGGACTTGAACCTACAATCTTCAGAGCAAGATGAGAGAGTGCTCTCTCTGAGCTAAGATGGGACATGCTGGAATACAATGGATGGGGAAAAATGTCTCTTTTTTGCATTTGGTGTTTCTACCTTGTGACCTCTCTCCCTTCAAATAGGATCCTTAAAAGCTTTCCCCTTTAGCCATGCTTTTGTTCCCACCTGCAACCTCCCTGGTCTCCTTGTTTCCTTTTCTCCCCTTTATTCTCCCACTCATATATTGTTTCTCTATAGGTGGGGGTCCTCCATAAGGCAAGAGGTTACTGAAAGCTTTTTTAAACTGTGAGGAAGTGATTGGTCTGAATTTCAGTGCATCATCAGGAAGTTACAAAGTACCTGCTTTTCTCATGAGCTGATGTTAGCACTTCCGTACTGGGTTGCAGTTGTGAGAAAAAAATTGATTCAGAGGCTACAACCATTAGCAAAACTTTCAGTTCCCCATGTCTACATTACATTGGAGCAGCTTTATACAGATGAAAAGTAAATAACTTATGTTGACATAAGTTTCTACCTTTGTGGAGTAGAATTCATGCTCTTACATGTATAGTATGGAATGAATTAGGGTGCATAGACTCAGGATGAGGGATCAGCCATTTAGGACCGAGATAAGTAGAAATTTCTTCACTCAGAGGCTTGTGGACTTTTAGAATTCTCTACCCCAGATGGCTGTGGACGCTCAGTTACTGAGTATATTTATGGCTGAGATCAAAAGATTTTTGGACTCTAAGGGAACCGATAGATATGGGATCAGGTGGGAAAGTGGAGCTAAGAACAAAAGAAAAAGGAGCAGAATTAGATCTTTAGGCCCCGTGAGCCTGACCTACCATTAAGTAAAATCACGACTTATCCTCACAAACACTGGCCACCCTGAAGCGCTTTGCAGCCAATGAAGTACTTTTGTAATGTGGGAAACGTTATGATCAGATAGTCTGTCGTTTTGTTGTGTTCTCATGACCGACTGACTGAGAGTTGAGAGTGCTACCACTGAGGCAGGATTGACACCACTAATAGGAAATTGGTTCAAAAGAGGCCATGCAATCAGTCAACTAATACAGTCCGTAGTTACAATGAAAATGAATTTTAGGTTATATTTTGTGCTCAGTAAGGTGATGCAGTGACTATTGAGTGAAATATTGAGGCACCCAGTTATTAGCAACCAACATTACCAAGTTAGAAGAACCAGCTACTGTGTAAAGTTCCCTCTGCTTCACATCGACAATGTGCCTTACCCCAACCTCATCCCCTCCTACAAACATATAATAGACTCCATTTGCTTGTTCAAATTGAAGAAGAGCTGGGGAACTCTACTGATAGCCTGTCCAACTTTTATTCTTCAAACAAACATTATTCAACAGTTATTTTATCATATTGCTCTTTGTGGGATATTCCAGTACCCAAATGGTTCCCCTGTTTGACTAGATAACAACAGATATTACAATTTAAAAAGTAATTAATTGGCTGTGAAGCACTTTGAAATTTGCAGAGGACTGAAAGATACTATCTAAATGCAAGTGGATTTAAACTCAGTGATGTTTTACTCCATTGCTCCAACCAACTACTGTTAAGATATGTATGTGGTATCCATTAAGGAGAGGGACCTCTCTCCAGGGGAATGGCATGTTTTCAGTTTTGCCACCCATGTCTGTCATACCATGCTCTCAATTCAGTTACAATATGGGTTAGATGCAGAATAAAGCTCTCCTTGCTCTGCCCCAACAGCACGCATGAACCCTAACTTTGAGAAGGAATGTGCCACTTTCATCTTCCACACCATCGTTACTTGCTGCCAGTCCATGTGAGACTACCAGTTTCATGCCAGTGGCAGTTTTATAGTGTGTTTTGTGCCAAGTCTGTCCAAACTCATTTCCTTTGTACTGCCTCAGCTAGAGGAGATTGTCACCTCTGAGTGAATTTTAAATGTGCACCGGAGATAATGGGGAGAATTTTCAGGTTGGCGTGCAGGGGTGCACCCTGCACACCGACGCATAAAATGACATGCGATGACATCTGGCGTACGTCCCGACGTCACTGTGCGTTATTCAGACCTTTCATTCGGTGGGCGCGCACCAGAGGCGGCTTCGCGCCCGCTGAACTGTCAAAGGCCTGTTAAGGCCATTAAAAAGCCAATTAAACTAATTATCAATGCTGCCCGTCCAACCTTAAGGTTGGTGGGCAGGCGACGAGCCCAAACAGCCTTCGTGTTTTTCAGGAAACCTCATCCATGGGTGGGATGACGTTTCCTGAAGGTGTAATAAAATCTATAAATAATTTATTCACATTTCACAAACATAAACATCTCTAGAACCAGGGGGACATAGATTCAAGGTAAGTGGCAGAAGGTGTAGGGGGGACATGAGGAAGAACTTTTTTACGCAGAGGGTAGCGGGTGTCTGGAATCCGCTGCCCAAGTTGGTGGTAGAGGCAGAAACTCTAAACTCTTTTAAAAAGTACCTGGATCTGCACCTTAAGCGCTGTAAGCTGCAGGGCTATGGGCCGGGTGCAGGAAGGTGGGATTAGAAAGGGCACCTGGGTGTCCTCGGGCTGGCATGGACAAGATGGGCCGAATGGCCTCCTTCTGTGCTGTAACTTTTCTATGGTTCTATGTCCCAGCTCATGTGACACTGTCACATCAAGGGACATGTCTAAATAGTTTTTACCTTTCTTCATTCCCTAGGGAGATTTCTGCACTCCTTTCGCATGCATGTGCGAAAGAGCGCAGGCTCCGGCCCTCCCTCTTCCCCCCCCCGCCACCCACGCAGGTAGCGCCTATACCGGCTGTGCGTCACGCTGGGCGGGCCGATTGAGGCCCGCCCACATAAAATGGCAGCGCGGTGCCGATTGCAGGCGGCGATCGGCCCTGCGCCCGCTCCCGACCAGCCCGCCCGACGGGGAGAAAAATTCTCCCCAACATGAAGTATAAATTGCACTAATTGTATTGCATCCTGTTTTATTGCATTGTGTTTATGTGCGGGTTTAAAGAGACTAATTCAATTTCCAAGTAACACTTTTAGAGCACTGTGGTTTTAAATTAAGTCAACGAATCAAACAGAAAATTCTGAAGAGCTAAAGCTGGCCTGTCAACGTCTGATCAGGTAAAAGACAGGTTAACATCTCAGCAGTTTCCTGCAACAAAAGCCTGCATTTTTTTTCTTTCAGATGCTGAGGAACCTGTTGTCTTTCTAGGATTTTCTTTTCATACTTCGTGATGTCCTAGATGTATTATATCTATTTCTATAACATGTATACAAAAGCCTAAATGCTGGAGATTACCGATCACAATCTTCCTGAATGTAGTGGGTGTTTTTTTCGTAACTGCCATTAGTTACAGAGTAGCAAATAAATATCAACAATTACGCAGCAACTTTTTTTTAACTGGAAGGTTGGAGGTCAGGATTATGCAACTGCACTGAATCATGTTATGTTTAATCTTGTTAACCCTTTAGCAACTGTTCAATTAATTTCCGCAGCATCATAATTGAGAAAAGCCTGAAAATAATGCACAGTGTTTTTTTTTAAACATAAGTTACCTTGTTTGCAAGTTATCTGCTCTGAGGACTTGATCCTTGCTGGGTATTGTTCATTAAAAGGACCAACGCAGGTTTATGAGGCCATAAAAAAAAACAAAGCATTTGGGTTCATTTTGAGAACTGAAAAGCAAAGAAGTTGCTAAACTTGTACAGAACCTTGGTTAGACCACACTTGGTGCACATTTCCGGTTTCCGTGTTGGCGCAGGAGCAGGTCCAAAAAAATTTACAAGGAGGATACCATACCAGATTATAACCATCAGGAAAGACTGAACAGGATGGACCTCTTATCTAGAAAAGATTGCAGTTGTTAAAGTTCTGAAGTGATTTGATAAGGTAGAAGGAGATAAAATATTTTTGCTTGCGGGGCAATCAAAAACTAGGAATCAAAAACATAAGATAATCACTAATAAATCACAGAATCACAGAATCTCACAGTGCAGAAGAGGCCCTTCGGCCCATCGAGTCTGCATCGACACGTGAGAAACACCTGACCTACCTACCTAATCCCATTTACCAGCACTTGGCCCATAGCCTTGAATGTTATGACGTACCAAGTGCTCATCCAGGTACTTTTTAAAGAGGTGAGGCAACCCGCCTCCACTGCCCTCCCAGGCAGTGCATTCCAGACCGTCACCACCCTCTGGGTAAAAAGTTTTTCCTCACGTCCCCCTAAACCTCCTGCCCCTCACCTTGAACTTATCATTGTGACTGATCCTTCAACTAAGGGGAACAGCTGCTCCCTATCCACCCTGTCCATGCCCCTCATAATCTTGTACACCTCGATCGGGTCACCCCTCAGTCTTCTCTGCTCCAACGAAAACAACCCAAGTCTATCCAACCTCTCTTCATAACTTAAATGTTTCATCCCAGGCAACATCCTGGTGAATCTCCTCTGCACCCCTTCCAGTGCAATCACATCCTTCCTATAATGTGGCAACCAGAACTGCACACTGTACTCCAGCTGTGGCCTCACCAACGTCCTATACAACTCCAACATGACCTCCCTACTTTTGTAAACTATGCCTCGATTGATAAAGGGAAGTGTCCCATATGCCTTTTTCACCGCCCCACTAACATGCCCTTCCGCCTTCAGAGATCTATGGACACACACGCCAAGGTCCCTTTGTTCCTCAGAACTTCCTCGTGTCATGCTGTTCATTGAATACTTCTTTGTTAAATTATTCCTTCCAAAGTGTATCGCCTCACACTTTTCAGGGTTAAATTCCACCTGCCACTTATCTGCCCATTTGACCATCCTGTCTATATCTTCCTGTAGCCCAAAACATTCAACCTCACTGTTAACCACCTGGCCAATCTTTGTGTCATCCACAAACTTACTAATCCTACCCCCCACATAGTCATCTATGTCATTTATATAAATGACGAATAATAGGGGACTGAGCACAGATCCCTGTGGTACACCACTGGACACTGGCTTCCAGTCACTAAAGCAGCCTTCTGTCATCACCCTCTGTCTCCTACAACTAAGCCAATTTTGAATCCACCTTATCAAATTACCCTGTATCCCATGTGCATTTGCCTTCTTTATAAGTCTCCCATGTGGGACCTTGTCAAAGGCTTTGCTGAAATCCATATAAGCTACATCAACTGCACTACCCTCATCTATACACGTGGTCACCTCCTCAAAAAATTCAATCAAATTTGTTAAGCTTGACCTCCTTCTGACAAAGCCATACTGACTATCCCTGATCAAACCTTGCCTCTCCAATTGGAGATAGATATTCTCCTTCAGAATTTTTTCCAATAGTTTCCCTACCACTGACGTGAGACTCACTGGTCTGTAGTTCCCTGGCTTATCTCTACAACCCTTCTTAAATAGCGGAACCACATTAGCTGTTCTCCAGTCCTCTGGCACCTCTCCCATGGCCAGAGAGGATTTAAAAATTTGGGTCAGAGCCCCTACGATCTCCTCCCTTGCCTCCCTCAGCAGTCTGGGACACAAATCATCCGGACCTGGAGATTTGTCCACTTTTAAGCCTGCCAATACCTTGTCCCTTCCTATATCAATTTGCTTAAGAACCTCGCAGTGTCTCTCCCCAAGTTCCATACCTTCATCCTCATTCTCTTGGGTGAAGATGGATGTGAAGTATTCATTCAACACTTTAGCGATGTTAACTGGCTCCACCCATAGATTGCCCCCTTGGTCCCTTAAGGGCTCTAACATATTTAATGCATAAGAAACTTCTTTACACAGGCTAGAATGTGAAACTTGCTACCACATGGAGCAGTTGAGGCAAATAATATAGATAAAACCATGAAGGAAAAAGGGATAGAAGAATATGATGATAGGGTCAGAGGAAGAGTGGTGAAAGGAGGCTTGTACACACGTTAAAACCGGCATGGAGCCATGTGTAAGTTTTATGTACAGTTGCCCTTTGCTCAAGTGGCCAGTTATCGAAGTTTGGGTTTGACAGTAAATGGGGGTTATCAAGTTTAAAGCAGGAATATCACAAGTGAGCCTAATCCTATCCTTACAACAATAACTTACATTTATACAGCTTCGTTAACGTGGTAAACATCACAAGGTCCTTCACGGGCGCTTAATCAGCCTAACATTGATAACTGAACCAAAGAAAGAGGCGTTAAGGATAGGTGACCAAATGCTTTGTCAAAGAGGTAGACCTTAAGCAACATCTTGAAGGAGGAGAAAGAGGCAAAGAGGAGAGAATTCTGGAGCTTAGGGTCTAGGCAGCTGAATGCACATCCACCAGTGGTGGAGCATCCAAACACATGGATAACCAAAAGGGTCACTGGAAAGTGACCAGCAGTGGAAAACTTAGGGTTCAAGCTCCCTGACCTCCGTGGTACAAGTATTCAATGCACAAAGTCACTAAGCCACTGGACAACAGTACTGCCAATTTTTTGAAGCTGCCACTCACTTGTAGTATACCAGATTGGAGTGTAATTGACTCCTTTGTAAATCGTGAAATTAGGCCTCCTTTAATTTTCAAACTAGAGATGAGCAAAGATCATATGCACAATCCCTGGAACTTTCATTTTCTGAAGTTTATTTTGGGAATAAGATAAACTTCGTTCGCTGCTTATTTTAATTCATACAAACAGTGAGTATTGTGTTCAACAAATAACCAATTTTGTACAACACTGAATTCACTGTCAGTAAACTTTTCTTTTTATGCAAAGGCTTGCTAATTATAATGGGCACTCTCCAAAGTGGTGACCCGTTCACTCTGCTGCTGTCTTTATGTGGGTCACTGGAGTAAGTGAACATGCACAACAGACTATACGGAAAGTGACTGTGTACATTGGCTGTAAACCAGGTAGCACTGGGGCAGCGTAGTTTTCCCTTGATCAGAACTTAAAGGCTAAAAATAATTGGTTTCACAAGAATGAACATGCTGGTTCCAGATTGTCAATTTACAGACTATATTTTACAAAACATTGAAAAAAGCATAGTAATAATACGTATTAAATATCTGAAAATGCCAGACCTAATCGCTTCTCATGTAATGTCCAGGATCTCCATGTACCTGCTGCAAGAACCAATGATTTTGTGGAAAAATATCTCAGAATTGTTGCAGCATAGAAGGGGGCCATTCGGCCCATTATGTCTGATTCAACCTTCTGAATAAGCGATGCACTTAGTGCCATCCCCCTGCCTTCTCTCTGTAACCCTGTACATTCTTCCTTTCCAGATAATAATCCAATTCCCTCTTGCATGCCTCCATTGAAGCTGCCTCCACCACACACTCAGGCAGTGCATTCTGGATCTTAACCGCTTGCTGTGTGAGCAATGTCTCCATTGCTTCTTCTGCCAAGTATGTTAAATCTGTGTCCTCTCATTCTCGATCCTTCCACTAGCGGGAACAGTTTTCCCTATCTGCTCTGTTCAACCCCCTCATCTAACGGGGCTGTGCAGCTTTGGAACATACCTCAGTGTAAAGTACACTGAAGAAACTGAATTTTTAAATGTTTAAAAATGCTTTAATTACTGTTAGGGATCATGCTTTTGCTATTGAAACCGTTTTTAAAAATGTTTCATGTAACAAATGCAATCATAAAACTGTATAAGCTTCTAATGCTCAATTATACAGCAAATTGAGAACTGTTGAATCTTAGAAAAAAATAATTTATTTTAAAGAAACTAATCTTAATAAATTTATATACTTTATTTTGGTCTGGCAACGTTACTGCAGTTTTCAAATGAATTTTGAAACTAGAACCAGGTATACAAGTTAAACCATGACAGTAAGATAAATGGAGAATTTGGTAACCACACTCCTAAAGTTACTCTTGCATAAGAACATAAGAAATAGGAGCAGGAGTAGGCCATTTGGCCCCTCGAGCCTGCTCTGCCATTCAATAAGATCATAGCTGCACTTCTACATCAACTGCCCCTTCCTGCCTTATCCCCATTTCCCTTGATTCCCTTAGTGCCCAAAAATCTATCTGAAGCACTTCAAGATTGTTCCTGCGAGATCTGATAAGACGCAACAATAAAAACGCAAGTTCATTCTTTTTTAAACCTGTTGAAAGGCAAACTATAGACTGATCTCAGGAAGCTTTTGAAACAAAGCATTCGCTCAGACTGCCAGGTAGGCTAGTGGAGCCGAAAAACTTGCCATGATGCAATGAGATTGTTGAACCATGTGAATAGGCCAGTGTACCTTTTTCCAGGTGGCCCCCCTTGTCGATATGATCTTATGATCGTGTAACCAGAGAAAATAATTAAGGAATGTGTTTCATCATATCATTTAGGATGCTGGCGTTATCCTGTGGATGTCTGAGTCGAGGTGCAGCAGATCAAAGATGTAGTGAGACTGGCTCTCCCCCCCCACCAACCCCCATCACCGATGAAGCAAGTCCTGAGCTCTATGATAAAAGACGATCCTAAGATGTACATTGAACTTTAGGTTGATGAAATATCACCTACACGTTTGAGTTCCAGCTTTCCTGGAATACTACCATGGATACCTATGACTATAGTGAGGTAAATCAGTCGTTTTCATATTGTCCTTTTGCTTTGAATATGTGTTTTGTCAGAGATATGTAATCTGTCAGCACACAGAAACTGAAAATGTTCTGGTTTTCAATTTAGAGTATAAACAGAAATATTGTGAGTGCCCTTTCAAACTGTTCTTAGCTAGCTTATTGGATGGGCTGCATAGATGTAATGGTAAAGTGTACCTTTCTTTGTGAGGCTGGGAGAAGGAGTAGGAGTAGGGAAGGTGGTGGTGTAGTGGTAATGTCACTGGACTAATAACCTAGAGGCCCAGGTTAATTCACTGGTGGTAAGAGTTCAAATCCTACCATGGCAGCTGGTGGAATTTAAATTCAATTAATAAACCCTGGAACTGAATGCCAGTCTCAGTAATGGTGACCATGAAACTATCATCAATTGTTGTAAAAACCCATCTGGTTCACTAATATCCTTTAGGGAAGAAAATCTGCCTTACCTGGTCTGGCCAACATGTGACTCCAGGTCCAGTGTTGGTTGACTTCTGACTGCCCTCTGAAAATGACCTAGCAAACCACTCAGTTCAAGGGCAATTAGGCCTTGCCAGTGATGCCCACATCCCATGAAAAGAATTTAAAAAGTGGAAGGAGGAAAAACTAGCCAATTGCAGATTCTTATAATGGTTTGCAATTAGTCACCTTTGACCGGCTGCATACCTCACACAAATGTGGTCTCTGGCGGATGGAGGCAATCTTGTACCAAGACCCCTGTGCTCACTGACCTACATTATTTCCTGATCCCCCAGCACCTCGATTTTAAAATGATGTTCCTTCTGTTCAATTCCGGTCATGGCCTTGCCCCTCCCTATCTCTGTGTAATGTCCTTCAGTCCCACTGGGAACTTTGTGTTCCTCAACTTCTAGGCTAATTGTGCATCCCCCATTTCTTTTGCCCTCCTGCCCCCCATTTCTCACAATTGGTAGCTGTGCCTTCAGCTGTCTAGGCCCCAAACTCTGGAATTCCATCCAACAACCTCTCTTCATCTCTTTTGTCCTCAAAACCTACCTTTTCGGCCAAACCTTTGAACACCTGACCAAGTGTCTCCTCCTTTGGCTTGGCATCAATTTGCTTGTCTGATTACACTCTTGTGAAGTGCCTGGCGATGTTTTGCTCTGTAGCAGTGGGAATCTAGAACAACAAGAGGCTAATGGCACTTTCCTATTTTTCTTTTTTCTTTCACCTTGGTGATTTAATTTGAAGTTTGTGGTTTTTGTGGAGGATTTGAACTTGAAGCCATGGCTGGAGCTTTCCAGCCCATCACAGCAGCGGGACCTCCCTGTCCCGCCGATGTAAATGGAGATTTCACTGGCTCGCCGGCCCCGTTGTGGGGGGAATGTGCCGTGGCGGGGGGTCTGTAAAATTCCGGCCAACGTTTTGGAAGTCTTATTGAAGAGTTATGCAATATCTTGATTATCCTTTGGAGAAAATGGGTTCATTTCTTACAGCATAGTGTTACATGATGCCAAATGTTATGTGAATAACTGCACTCTTATCAAATATAGTTATATTTTGATTGACAGTGAACCTAAATGTTTTTTTCTCAGTTGTACTCCTCCCATTGTGCATTCAGCATGATTGTAGTTTAATTTTATTGCTGATATTCTTGATTTTAACTGTCGAGTATAGATTAAATTAAGCTGAAGACATTCAGCTGCGTACTTTGGAGATACGTTGCCGTAGCAACTCCTCTCTGTCTGCTGACTGAAACTTGTCTAGCTTCCTGAAGATCATTATCAGGTCTCGTTGGATTGGAGTTGGCTACCATGATGATTCATATAACAAAAGGGAAATGAAATACAATTGAGCTGCTGGCTGGATCGAGTCTATATTTAACCACAAGAGACACTAACAGCCCTGTTTACTGTTTATCGGGGGGAGTATGGGCTGTAAGGGCTATATGAGAGAGAAGGCCAAAGTCTATCTTTGGCTATATCGGTTGTTTTATTTTCTCATTCCTTTGAAATTGGTTATGAAATACTAAGTATGTACACGTAATGCCTAGATTTCATAAGACCTACACAAGACAAAAGTCTTGCAACATAAGAAAATAAGAAATTGGAGGAGTAGGCCATTCAACCCTTTGCGCCTGCTCCACCATGGGTACACTACGACTTGACCTTGTAGATTTTAATGCATTAATTTTTGCTCTTCCCTCTCAGACACTTTCTTCCCTGCTCTTGTAAGCTTGCTGTCCGAAGTGGAGACATAGAGGTCATTCGAACCTTTGGCCCTGCTCTGTCATTTAGTTAGATTATAGTTTATTAATACTTCAACTCCATTTACCTGCCTTAGCTTCATATTCGTTGGTACCCTTACCTAACAACAATCTACACTCTCATTTTTGGGAGCTCCAATTGTCCCACCACCTGCACCCTTTTTGGAAAAGGATTCAGGAAACCCGCTCCCAGGCTTTGCCAGAACTGCTTTCCATCTGGCCGCATGGAGGCACATGAGAGTTGCCCTGGCATGTTGTTCTCTGATATTTTACTCACTGTTCCCACCCTCACCACCATACCCATGAACCCTCCCCAAAAATAAATCATCCGGCCTTTACTTTGTGAATTGTCTTCAAGCATTTACAGTTGAAGAACTGTAGGTCAAACTTAGCAGTTCACCATTTTGCAGTGTGCTATCATATTGTATCCCATCCTGGCAATAGCTTCACACTACAGCAAAAAATATTACAATGATTTTAGGATTCAGAATGATGGTTACAAGGAATGTAAAAACGCAATCAGAAGTTTGCACTGGAGCTCCCCTGCCAGCTAGGTGGATGAAGACACTGAGTAGTAATGATTAAGACATAAGCAGAAAGACTCACCAGTATCTATTGGGTTGGAGCAGTAATTACAGTTCTACAACAAAAATAAAAATACAGGAAAAACTCAGCAGGTCTGACAGCATCTGCGGAGAGGAACACAGTCAACCATAGAACCATAGAACACTACAGCACAGAAAAACAGGCCATTCGGCCCTTCTAGTCTGTGCCGAAATATTATTCCACTAATCCCATTGACCTGCACCTAGTCCATAACCCTCCAGACCTCTCCCATCCATGTATCTATCTAATTTATTCTTAAAACTTAAGAGTGAGCCCACATTTACCACGTCAGGTAGTAGCTCGTTCCACAGTCTCACCACTCTCTGAGTGAAGAAGTTCCCCCTAATATTCCCCCTAAACCTTTCCCCTTTCACCCTAAAGCCATGTCCTCTTGTGTTTATTTCTCCTAATCTAAGTGGAAAGAGCCTACTCGCATTTACTCTGTCTATACCCCTCACAATTTTGTAAACTTCTATCAAATCTCCCCTCTTTCTTCTACGCTCCAAGGAATAAAGTCCTAGCCTGTTTAATCTTTCCCTGTAACTCAACTCCTTAAGACCCAGCAACATCCTAGTAAATCTTCTCTGCACTCTCTCAATCTTACTGATATCCTTCCTGTAGTTAGGCAACCAGAACTGCACACAATACTCCAAAGTTGGCCTCACCAATGTCTTATACAACCTCACCATAACATCCCAACTCCTATACTCAATACTTTGATTTATGAAGGCCAGTATGCCAAAAGCTTTCTTTACAACCCTGTCTACCTGTGACACCACTTTCAGGGAATTATGTATCTGAACTCCCAGATCCCTTTGTTCCTCTGCACTCCTCAGTGCCCTACCATTTACTGTGTATGTCCTACCTTGGTTTGTCCTTCCAAAATGCAACACCTCACATTTTTCTGCATTAAATTCCATCTGCCATTTTCTTGCCCATTTTTCCAGTTGGTCCAGATCTCTCTGCAAGCTTTGAAAGCCTTCCTCGCTGTCCACAACGCCTCCAATCTTAGTGTCATCAGCAAACTTGCTGATCCAATTCACCACATTATCATCCAAATCATTCGAGTCTGTATGACTCTTCAACATATGATTCCCAGAATCTACTTTCACTTAATCCTCGCAGAGGTTTCACAAAACACACTGGTTAAACTAGATCAATCCATCAAAAATGCAACAAAAGAAATCTTCCACCTTCCACCGCATACAACAGGTGGAGTTCTACAATTAGTTTCAGTGCCCTTGGACTAGGATGGGGGAAAAACAAGGCTCTCCTTCTTTTGAAGTGTTTATTACCTTGTCATTCCTTTCTTCCCTGTCTTGCTCCACAGATCTAAGATGGTGGATGATTGACCTTCTCCCAGGCCTCTACCTGAATAAGCCTGCAAGGAGTTGCATGAGAATACGTGTCTGGTTCCACCACCACGTCCCGCAGCCACCCACCCCCACTCACCAGTCCCTCTCCCTCCTGTGTAGGCTAGCCTGATCTCTGTTCTGCACTTGCCCACAGTTATCTGGGAGAGATCAGTTGGTCAGACGAATGGGGGACTGACCTACAGAGCATCTGTCCATTGGCGGTCATTTACCTTGATAGAATATAGCACAGCAGCGGGGCATTTGGTCCGTCTGTACTGACTTGACAATTTTCTTCCCTTCTGTCCTTTGTACAAGGCATTAAAAGTTAGAAGGTACATTTCCATGGGGTGGAGGGGAGGTGAGGCGGGGGTATGTGGGGTGGGGGGAGCGTGGAAGGGGGCTGTGTTTGCTCTCGAGTGACTTGAGAAAACAACTACTTACATTTTATAAAGCACTTGTAACTTCAGAAAATTGTCCCAAGGTGCTTCATAGCATTATTCAAGCGTGAGTGTCAACAATAAATATTGGTGGGCTGTTTGGCTGGGGAGGCATCAAAATTTCACATCCCCATATTTGTACTCACAGTAGGCATTGCTGAAAAGTAACAGAATATTGGCCTTTTTCTTCCCTTCTCCCCCCACGCCCCCTACCCCCCACCCCAACCCCCCCCTTTCACTTTATTCCCACTTCGGGACACTTACAATTATTTTAGCCTCCTGGGCTGAGGCTGGGGCAGGATTTTCCCAGCCTCGATGAGACAGGACTGGAGGCGGGGCAGTGAAAAAATGGCCATCGAGGAGCAAGGCCAGAGCTCTCACTCCATTTCTCCCCTCCGCCCTTTCCCCCGAGGGTGGGAGAGGGAGCAGGCGTTGGACCATGCCCGCTCCTGTCACTGAGGTAACATCGCTGTGGACTCATTAAGAGCTCGTCCCTGGTGAGTTGTTTAAAACATTTTTAGCTAGTTTATCAGCTAGTTTAGCAGCTGTCTGGGATCAGAATGAAGGTGAGGACTGGGTCAGCTGTAAGTTTATGTGAGGAGATGCAGTTTGAAGTGGTACTAAGCATGGCAGAGTTGTGGGGGGGGGGGTCCTGCTGCACTAAATGAAAATTCACCAATTTTAAAGTTTTGATTCACCAGCCTGCCCTGTCCTAGGTTCCAGACCTCCCGCTGCCCTCCGAAATGCGGGAAATGTCAACATTTGCCCTAAAACATTAATGTACAAACGCCGGCCAAGGCGATGGCTGTTGAGCTGAATCCACAATGTGGGCCCACTTTTAGACTGATCTGCCTCTATGGCTTGGTCATTGGATGGCAGACTCATCCTCAGGCAATTGACATCCCGGCTTGGTCGAAACAGCAGCCGCTTTCTGTTTTGTGTCGGGGAATGGTTTGTGGCCTGAAATCGAACCCGCCTCTCGATTTCCTGCCTCCAGGGGGAAAATCTGGCCCCCAGAAAACAAACCTGAAATCAAAACCTTCGTTTCTTTTTCTCTAAATTTTTTGGGCGGTGCAGGTGCTGCTGACAATTACTGCCCTATCCTGCTGTCCGAATTAACCACCTTCTCGGGAGGGGTTTGAGTGGTTTGCCATTTCAAAGGCAGTCAAAAGCCACACGTAGACCAGACTGGGTGGTTTCCTCCACCTAAAGGGCCTTAATGAATCAGTTGGGTCTTTTATGACAGCCGACAGCTTCATGTCACTTTTACTGATGCCAGCCTTTTATTTACAAATTCTGTAAACTGAGTTCAAAGTGCCACGGTGTGGTTTGCCAAACTCATGAGTTATTCGTTGAGGTTTCTGGATTACTAATCCGTTAATGTGATCGCTATGACTCTGTAATGCCCTGTACGACACCGCCATCCACTAGGGTGTGCTTCAAGTAATTATCTCAATCTCTTTCGCAAGGTATACTTTTCACTCTATTTGACGTAAAGCTCTTTTGCTTGCTCTGATGCAGAATCCTTAAGTTGATAGCTCGGTTTGAAGATATGGCAAGGGCCAGCTTCAGCACTGTGTGCAATTTCTATAAAAATGTGATCATTCTGGGCATTCTTGTTGCGCGTGCGATCAAAATTTGTCTCTTGTGCTCCTTTGGTTAATGTAACGTGCTTGATGATGCAGTCGTTTGTGGGATTTATTTTCAATTTTCATAACCCTACTGTAAAGGTGAAAGCCTATAGTGTAGGACACCACTGCAGCTAAAAATATAAGGAAAGAACGCTGGATAAAGGAAGGAGCAATGGTTGGATGAGGCCAAGCTTTAGGGTTGTAGAACCATGTTGTTTGTGATAGGAAGGGAAATCAGGAAGATGAACAGTTGCACAGTTAGGTCATAGAGTCATACAGCACAGAAAGAGGCCATTCAGCCCATCATGCTAGTGCTGACTCTTTGATGACATTATCCAAACCATGCTTTTCCCTTTAGTCCTGCAATTTTATTAGTAACATATGAATTAGGAGCAGGAGTAGGCCATTCAGCCCTTTGAGTCTGCTCCGCCATTCAATAAGATCATGCCTGATCTGGTTGTGGTCTCAACTCCACTTTCCTGTCTGCTCATCACCCCCCACCCACCCCTCAAATAACCCTTGACTCCCTTGTCTATCAAAAGTCTGTCTGACTCTGTCTGGAATAAAATCAAAGACGCAGCTTCCACTGCTCTCTGGGGAAGAGAATTCCGCATAGTAACAACTGTCTGAGAGAAAAAAATTCTCCTCACCTCAGTCTTAAAAGGGAGACCTCTTATTCTTAAATTATGCCCCTTAGTTCTAGTCTCCCGCACAAGAGGAAACATCCTCCCAGTATCCACCCTATCAAGTCCCCTCAGGAGTGTAGATATTTCAATAAGATTACCTCTCATTCTTCTAAACTCCAATGGGCATAGGCCCAACCTGTTCTACCTTTCTTCATAGGATAAGCCCTTCATCCCAGGAATGGGCCAAGTGAACCTTCTCTGAACTGCTTCTAAGGCAATTATATCCTTTTTCAAATAAGGTGACCAAAACTGTACACATTATTCCCGATGTGGTTTCACCAGGGCCCTGCACAGCTGCAGTAAAGCTTCTCTTCTTTTATATTCCATTCCCCTTGCAATAAACACCAAAGTTTCATTTGCTTTCCTTATCATTTGCTCTGCCTGCACACTAACTTTCTGTGATTCATGTATTAGGGCATCCAGATCCCTCTGTTCCATCGAGCTCTGCAATCTCTCTCCAATTAGATAGTGTACTGCTTTTCTATTCTTCACGCCAAAGTGGACAAGCTCATCCCACATTATACTCCATTAAATTCCTTTTCAAGTATTTATTCATAATGTTTGAGGGAGAATGACATTGAGTTAGAGAATATTGATAATGAGATAGAGTTTGTCTATAATCACCCATTAATATTTTTCTGTACTATATTTAATTTTTTGCTTCATCTGCATCATTGAAACTTATTGCATTCAAATATGATTAGGTTAAGGGAATAACACTGCATGTGGTTGATTGCATACAGGGTGTATTTTTCATATCATTCAGGAAATAAAATTTACCACAAGCTTGCCAGCCTCTCAAAAATGCTGCCATTTTGTCAGGGTTTCTTTTCTTTTTATGCTTTACTCTTTCCCCACCTCACCTCATGCTTCATTCCTTTTTCTGATTGTTTTCTCCAAATTGCTCCTCTTCCAAAAGTATTGAAACTTCGATAGAGGCTGTTGCAAAAGAGCCAGCCACCAGCAAGCCATTCCTCATATGTAACATGTGACAGTGCTGGCATATATATGTGCCATTTTAACCTAAACTGACCAGTAGGAAGCTGACAGGATCAGATGACAATTTGCATATTGGCTGACTTTAGTCATAAGTATAGCAAATTTGGGAAGCTCTCCACTGCCGTAAGATTTTTATTGTGTAATGCTTGGGTCTATTTGAGACTAATTGATAGAGATTAATTGCTATGAGTAGTCAACAACTCTTAATGTCATCTGCAATTGCCAAGGTGGTAGAAGGCAAACTAGATAGACCATAGTCCTTTTTCATCTATCAATCCCTATGTTCCTATCTGACCCTGTCACTTTGTACTGAATGTGGACTATAAGATTCTGTCCAAGGTCATCACCAATCGGGTCAAGTCCGCTCTGGAATTGGTGACCCACCCTGACCAGACCTGCACTGTGCCGGGCAGGAAGATCTCTGACAGCCTCGCACTGCTCAGGGATACGATTGCCTATGTGCAGGACAGGGGTGTGGACACCTGCCTCATCAGCCTGGATCAGGAGAAGGCCTTTGACAGAATATCGCATACCTACATGGTGGATGTGCTCTCCAAAATGGGGTTTGGGGAGGAAATTCGCAATTGGATCCAACTGCTCTACACTAACATCAGTAGCACAGTCTCAATCAATGGGTGGGAATCAGATAGCTTTCTTATTAAATCTGGAGTCAGGCAGGGCTGCCCTCTCTCCCCTGTCCTGTTTGTGTGTTGCATAGAACCCTTTGCTGAGTCCATCAGGAAGGATCCGGGCATAAGAGGAGTGACAATCCCAGGCAGTGGAGGCATTCAGGTCAAAGCCTCCTTGTACATGGACGATGTCGCCGTCTTCTGCTTGGATCCGCTGTCGATGCGCGGACTGGTCCACATCTGTGACCAGTTCGAACTGGCCTCGGGAGCCAAGGTAAATCGTGGGAAGAGCGAGGCCATGTTCTTTGGGAACTGGGCTGACTGCTCCTTTGTCCCCTTCACCGTCAGGGCTGACGGCCTGAAGGTGCTGGGGATAGGGTTCGGAGGGACCGGGGCATATGTTAGAAACTAGAAGGAGCGAGTGTCTATGGTGAAAAGAAAACTGGGCATGTGGGGGCGACGCTCCCTCTCCATTGCGGGTAAGGACCTGGTCATCAGGTGTGAGGCATTCTCGCTGTTGCTGTACGTGGCGCAGGTCTGGCCCATTCCAGACTCCTGCGCGATGGCGATCACCCGAGCCATCTTTCGCTTTATCTGGAGGTCGAAAATGGATCGTGTCCGCAGGGATGCGATGTACAAGCCTCTAGATAAAGGGGGAAAAAACATGCCCAACATTGCCCTCATACTGATGGCCACCTTTGTGTGTGGCTGCATCAAGCTGTGCGTAGACCCTCGGTTCGCAAACACCAAGTGTCACTACGTGCTGAGGTTCTACCTGTCCCCAGTATTGCGAAGGATGGGTCTGGCCACGCTGCCGCGGAACGCTCCAAGTAGTTGGACTGTGCCGTACCATCTGTCCCTCGTGGCAACATTTATGCAGAGAAACACCTTTGAACACAAGTCCATCAGGCAGTGGTCGGCACGTAACGTCTTGGAGGCCCTGTGGGAAAAGGAGAGGGTGGATCCTGTGGGATGGTTCCCCGAGCAGACTATCAAAGTCATTTGGCAGAATGCCTCATCGCCAGAACATTCCAACAAGCACCAAGACGTAGCTTGGCTGGTGGTGAGAAAGGCCCTCCCTGTCAGATCCTTCCAACACGCCAGGAGTCTCACCCCCTCTGCACGTCTGCACAGGTGGCTGTGATGGGGACGAGGCCGTTGTTCACCGCCTTGTGGATTGTTCCTTTGCAAAGAAGGTCTGGAGAGAGATGCATTGGTTTCTGTCGAGGTTCATCTCAAGCAGTTCTGTGACACAGGACTCTGTGCTCTACGGGCTGTTCCCAGGGACACACACCGAGACAAACATCAACTGCAGAGGATCTTCAACTCGGTGAAAGATGCTCTTTGGTCTGCCTGAAACTTGTTGGTCTTCCAGCGCAAAGAGTTGTCCCCGACCGAGTGTTGCAGACTGACACATTCCAAAGTCCAGGACTACGTGCTGAGGGACGCACTAAAGCGTGGGGCAGCCGCCGCAAAGGCACAATGGGGAAGGGTCGCTGTCTAATACCTTTCTGCCACAGTGCACCGAGGGACTGGGAACTGTTGAGAGCCCCTCGGGCTGTACAGCTCAAAATGAATGTATGCAGTGAATACTAAGTGTATTATAAATGTATTGAAGCACCTCAGAGTGCAACATGATAACTCCAATACCTTTGTCTGATTGTCTGCATTGACCATATTGAAATGATTGTAATATTCATTGATTGTATTGATGCACCTTGTGATCCATGTGTAAAAGTTGAATCTCATTGTACTTATGTGGTGGTGATTTTGAAATGGTTTGGAATGTTCTGCCAGATATTTTATGAATAAAGTATATTTTTCAAAAAAAAAAAACGGATGGGTTAGACAGATTGGAGCCCTGGGGAGGAATCGTCCCAGACTTGCACTAGGTGTGGTAGTGACCAGGTAAAATTACTTTTTACCCGTTGGCTGTGATGGTGGGTTTTCACGCCGTATCATCCCAAACCCACTGCATTACTTTTGCATTCAGGAAACATGCTGTTTCCATGGTGGTGGGTTCTCATTTGCCTGCCACGTGATCACCTCACCGCTTCATCATGCTGCACGCCATAGTTAAAGTCCAGCTGTGCACACATCTCAGTGCCTCCAGCCCACGATTACTGCAGGGAAGATGTCCATGTAAGGCAAAAAGACTGCAGCCCCCTCCAATTTAATGGAATGCCATTTGGATGCTGTGGAGGCCCGCCACAATGTCCTCTACCCCTGCTCTGGCCACAGGATGGACAGTGGCATCACCAATCCAGCATGGCAGGCAGTGGCAACGGTGGTCAGGGCCAATGCTGCACAGACGAGGTTGGCCATCCAATGCAGATAGAGGATGAATGATCTCTTCTGTGCAGCCAGGGTATGGCAACCATCTCATCACTCTAAACTCTCAAACTCAAGTCCATCACACATTCACTGGCATCACACTCACTGCCAGATCAAGGGACATCACCACCCATTCTCGCACACAGACCCTCACGTGTCCACCTGGCCTCATCTCTGGAGACTGCCTCCTCAGCCCTCACCATCTTAAGGCCACGTGCACAGATCAACATGTGCCCCCACACACACACCCTGGGATAACCTCCTTCCCCAGTACAGCTCTCGTCCTGCAGCCTCTTCCCTTGCCTGAGGCCACTTCTCCCCCTCCCCCAAGCAAGCCCTAGCCTTGCAGCCGTTGAAAAGCCACCCACATATGGCTGGTCTGGTAAGTAGAGACCTACCCGTGACCCCCCCGAAAAGTGATGTGGTGCTGTCTGTGAAGCCTGGCGCTGATGACCGTGAGCGCTGCCCGAAGCAAGGTAGGCAAACAAACCTCAAAGTCCCGAGTGAAGTGCAGCTTGACAGGTGCACGCCGCTTATGTGCTGTTGTGAAACACGTCAGCGGGAAAAGGGCGGACGATCCAGCGGGGTTGGGGGCGGGGAATGAGCTCGGCTGATGTATTACAATGCCGTTCGTGAGGCCTGATGGCGGGAAATGCGGCCTGCCATCGGCAGGCTGAGCGGGCAATCGCTAACTGGTTTCATGCCGTCTTGAAACCGATCACACCATATGCCTGCTCACGCCATCGCACACGCCCAACGCCAGTGGGCCCTGGTCTGTTCCTATTATCGCCCGGTGTACAGAAACAGGGTTGTTTGATAGTAGTAAGGAGTGAAAAACCCTGAACAATTTTTCCCCAATCTATTTCTCAAACTCTGGACGCCAATTGTGGAACTGCTACTGGCACTCCAACGCTGATCAGTGCACAGACCAGCATGATCAAACATAGGGCCTTACTGATATGCATGGCTCAGCTACTCACGGTGGTCATGAAAGAAATATTTTCAATATTGTGAGTCTAGGGAGTGAATTCTACACCCCACCCTCCTTCACCCCTGCAGCCGGTGTATTTGAAGGCAGGGGGCTCATAAAGTATAACAAGTGGCCAGCCCGCCCACCCTTGGGCATATTGAGACCCTTAAGTGGCCAACCGCTGCTATAATATATGCGGCAGGGGTAGGCGGAAGCAAGGTGGGCAGCCCAGCAGCTGCGCGGGTGGCTGCTTGGCAGGAAAAGGGGGCACCTCCTTTGGGGGGAGGGGGCCCCCCTGTACATATACCGATCGGGGACACCTACCCCTAAGATCATACTCAATTCGGGCGATACTGGGACTACAGAGCTGCCAGCCAATCAGATTGGCCGGCAGCTCTCTAGGGCGGGACTCCCTCCCAGCTGGGGGCAGAATTCCCAGTCGGACACAATCAAGGCTGCCCCCCCCCCCAGCAGCCGGATTTCTGGTCGGCACGGTGCTGATAGACTTTTCGGCCTGGGGCGCAGATAACCTGTGTAGTGGTAATGTCATTGGAATGGTAATCCAGAGGCTTTAGCTAATACTCTGGGGTCATGGGTTCAGATCCCACCAAGGCAGTTGGTGGAATTTAAATTCAATTAATAAATCTGGGTTATAAAGCTCTCCTGGTGACCATGACAACTATCATCGATTGTCGTAAAAACTCATTTGGTTCACTAATGCCCTTTCGGGAAGGAAATCTGCCGTCCTTACCTGGTCTGGCCGACATGTGACTCCAGACCCACAACAATGTGGGTGACTTTTATTTGCTAGCAAACCACTCAAATAAAGGGTAATTAGGGATGGGCAACAAATGCTGGTCTTGCTAGCAACGCTCAAATCCCATTAAAATATACATTTTTTAAAAATCTGCACCCCGCCCTCCGCAATGAAATCCACCCCCAGGCGGGGAATTTGTGATGTTTCATCAGTCAGTATAAACATCTTATTTCCCAAGTGGCATGCAGGCCTGTGCTCTTCACAAGTATGCTGCAGAATTTGATGGTTAAAGCCGTCTCTTGGAGAATGCCTTTAAGTTTGTGAGTTACAGGAAGCCTGACGATGTTGGCTTTGAAAATAAACATAGGATTTTGTAAAGATTGAAAGAACAAAGAAAGAAAAGTACAGCACAGGAACAGGCCCTTCGGCCCTCCAAGCCTGCGCCGATCATATTGCCTGTCAGACTAAAACATTTTGCACTTCCGGGGTCGGTATCCCTCTATTCCCATCCTATTCATGTATTTGTCAAGCTGCCTCTTAAACACCACTATCGTACCTGCTTCCACCACCTCCTCTGGCAGCGAATTCCAGACACTCACTACCCTCTGCGTAAAAAACTTGCCCCGCACATCACCTTTATAGTTTTCTCCTCTCACCTTAAATCTATGTCCCCTAGTAATTGACTCTTCCACTCTGGGGAAAAAGCTTCTGACTATCTACTCTGTCCATGCCACTCATAATTTTGTAAACTTCTATCAAGTCACCCCTCAATCTCATTCGCTCTAGTGAGAACAATCTGAGTTTCTCCAACCTCTCCTCACAGCTAATAACCTCCAGACCAGGCAGCACCCTGGTAAACCTTCTCTGCACCCTCTCCAATGCCTCCATATCCTTCTGGTAATGTGGTGACCAGAATTGCACGCAATATTCCAAGTGTGGCCTAACCAAGGTTCTATACAGCTGCAGCATGACTTCCTAGCTTTTATACTCAACACCCATGCTGACGAAGGCAAGCATGCCATATGCCTTCCTGACTACCTTATCCACCTGCGTTGCCACTTTCAGTGACCTGTGGACCTGTACACCCAGATCCCTCTGCCCGTCGATGCATTTAAGGGTTCTGCCATTTACTGTATAATTCCTACCTGTATTAGACCTTCCAAAATGCATTACCTCGCATTTGTCCGGATTAAACTCCATCTGCCATTTCTCCGCCCAAGTCTCCAACCGATCTATATCCCGTTGTATCCTTTGACAATCCTCTTCACTATCTGCAACTCCTCCAACCTTGGTGTCGTCTGCAAACTTACTAATTAGCCCAGTTACATTTTCCTCCAAATCATTTATGTATACTACAAACAGCAAAGGTCCCAGCACTGATCCCTACGGAACACCACTAGTCACAGCTCTCACAGAAAAATGCTGCAAATGCATGAAATATCCATCGGATGCCCCACCAGTATTTGTAAAGAGGAATGACAAGCTGAAATTGGCAAAGTGACCTAACACCCAAAACATTAACTTATTTTCAGATGCTGAAATGCCTGGACCTGGATTTTTGCCTAGGCTTGTGAAAACGCGCGTTGCACACTTTTGCACCTCCTGAATCGTACTCCCACCGGTTACTTACTTTCCCCAGGATTTCCTCTGATCATTGGACAACCCCCTCATCCCTTGGACCAATTTAGTGAACCTTCGCTGTACCGCCTGCAATGCAAGTATGTCCTTCCTTAAATGTGGAGACCAAAACTGCACACAGATGCGACCTCACCAAAACCCTGTACGACTGTAGCAAGACATCTTTATTCCCGTACTCCAATCCCCATGCAATGAAGGCCAGTGTGCCATTTGGCTTCCTAATTGCTTGTTGCACCTGTGTGCTAACTTTATATGTTCCTTGGATAAGCACACCCAAGTCTCTTTGAACATCAACACTTACAAGTTTCACGCCTTTTAAAAAATATTCTGCTTTTCTATTCTTCTAACCAAAGCGAGGAACTTCACACTTCCCCACATCATACTCCATCTGCCATCTTGTTTCCCACTCACTTAACCTGTCTAGATCTCTTTGCAGCTTCTCTCTGTCCTCCCCACAGCTTACCTTTCCACCTAGTTTGGTATCATCAGCAAATGGGCTCCACTTGCCTGGGTGAGTGCAGCTCCAACAACATTCAAGAAGCTCAACGCCATCCAGGCCAAAGCAGTGCACTCGATCGGCACCCCATCAACCACAATAAACATTCACTCCCTCCACCACCACGTAGCAGCAGTGTGTACCATCTACAAGACGCACTGCAGCAACTCACCAAGGCTCCTTTGACAGCACCTTCCAAACCTGCCATTTGTAACACATAGAAGGACGAGTGTAACAGATACGTGGGAATACCACCACCTGCAAGTTCCCCCCCAGGCCACACACCATCCTGACTTGGAAATATATCACCGTTCCTTCACAGTCGCTGAGTCAAAATCCTGGAACTCCCTTCCTAGCAGCACTGTGGGTGTACCTACATCACATGGACAGCAGCGGTTCAGGAAGGCAGCTCACCACCACCACCTGAAGGGCAATTAAGGATGGGCAATAAATGCTGGCCTAGCCAGCAATTCCTACATCCCATGAACAAATAAAATAAAGGGCTTTGATACATTATTCTTTGTCTCTTCATCTAAGTCATTAACATAGATTGTAACTTAGAAGCAGGGACAGAAGTTACCATGGGGAATGAGGAAATGGCTGAGGCATTGAACAAATATTTTGTGTCTGTTTTCACAGTAGAAGACACAAGTTCCATACCAGAAATAGGCGGTAACTTAGAGGCTAAAAAGAGTGAGGAAATTAATATCAGCAGAGAAAAAATATTGGGCCAGGATTTTACAGCCCCGCTGTGGTGTGTCTCCCCCCCTCCTGGCGGATGCGGTGAGCCATTTAAACCTCCATTCAGTTCGGTGGGACCGTAATATCCCGCTGGGCAGGAGGGGCCGTAAAACCCTGGCCTGGGAGAAACTTAAGGGACTAAAATCCTACAAACCCCTGGGACCTGATGGCCCACACCCTAGGGTTCTTAAAGAGATAGCTGCTGAGATAGCGGATATGCTAGCTATGATTTTCCAAAATTGCTTAGATTCGGGAATGGTCTCATTAGATTAGAAGTTGAAAAATATTACACTGCTTTCTAAGAAAGGAGGGAGCAAGAAAACAGTGAACTACAGGCCAGTTAGCTAGTATCAATGGTTGGGAATCTATTATGAAGGAAGTCCTAACAATGCAATTAGAAAAGCATTGTATGATCAGAACAAGTCAACATGGTTTTACTAAAGGGAAATCCTGTTTGACAAATTTATTAGAGCTTTTTAAGGATGTAACTAGTAGGGTAGATAAAGAGAACTCAAAGGGTTGTAGATGTTGGACTTACCTACTCCTGAGAATTATGGATGCTCAATCGTTGAACACATTTAAGGCTGGGATAGACAGATTCTTGTCTCTCAGGGAATTAAGGAATATGGAAAGTGAGCTCTGTGTGTGATTTGCGGGTCACAATCGGGTTCCGGCTCGCATTTGTGGAAGGAAGAGGTTGGGTGCGTCTTCTGCCCAATTAAAGGGCAGGAAAGGGCTGAACACCAGAAATCAGCCTGGAGACAGCTGTGCCAGGCACTGGAAGTGGCCTGTGACAAGAGAGTGGTGAACATGTGTAGTGCATGCAAGAGGCGTGAGATCTCCTGTGCAGCGGCACTAGCTCCGTAGGCGCACTGGGAGAGGAGATATGGTCACTGAACAGGACCTATCTCACCCAGTACCACACTCCGTCCAGCCACCCAGACAGCACACCAAGGGCTGAGCAATCGGAAAAGGAGATTGAGGGATCCATGCATTTTGGGGGAAATCTCATCCTCCTCTGATTCCTCAGCTCCTCAGCCGAAAACACCATCTGCTAACTGGGTCCAAGCAAAGACAGCTGCCCCTGAAGAGATGCAGGTTTGCTCACAGGATGCTTCCAATTCCCCTTCCTTGGAGTCTCAAATGCCCTCCTCTACCTAATAATAAAAGCAAAATACTGCAGATGCTGAAGACTGAAGATAAAAATAGAAAGTGCTGGAAAAACTCAGCAGGCCTGGCAGCATCTCTGGCGAGAGAAACAGAGTTAACATTTCAAATCCAATATGACTCTTCTTTGGAACTCCTCTGCCTCCCAGGTCAGCTTTCACACTCGTGGAAGACTCCCATCATGTGAAGCACCGTTGTATCCAAACATCTCTGGTAATGATGACCTTGTAGTGCCCCCTGCCCTTGGCCCCATGCATGTGGTGAATAAGACATTTCAGGCTGCTGCACCTGCTTCTATATGTATTGAAGGTGGCCGAGTTCTACATCCATTTCAAAATGAAGATTTGTAAAGGGAGGACCTGACTGAAGACTCTTGAGGTTGCAATGGAGACCTGTTGATGGCAAGCCTACAGCTGTGTTGGGTGTGGCTTATAGAGATGCCTCCGTGCACTCCTCCCTCCCTGGTAGAGAATCGCTTGGCTGGCAGGCAGTCTTAGCAGTTTTAAAAGTTGAGAAAAAAACATTGGAAGAAAGCTGCTCCAATCCAATGCCGTACTCTTCCCGACCTTACAGAATTGCTCACCTCTCAAATGAGGAGACACTTTTTTTTTTCAAAGGTTCCATATACCCACACCCGCACATGAAAATCGTGTGCGAGAGGAAACACAACTTTGCTGTGGCCCTCACAATGGGGGCCTCGACCTCGGAGGAAGTGCGTGTGCATTTTTCCACCCAAATCCTGGCCCGTGTTTCCAGACCATTAGCCTGGGGCTCTGGATTACCAATCGGGTGACATTACCACTACACCACTGTCACCGCCTCACAGCAAGCTGTAGTCTTTATTAAAACAGAAAACAGTGATTGGAAAATGGAACCTTTGTAGCCAAACCACCACTAATGCTGTGGAGAAAAAGTTAGTGGTGAAACCTTGATGTGCCAAAATAGCAAACTCAAAAAAGTACAGAAGGTACTAGCTGCACTGTCAACTCCAATGCCATATACTTGATGTGGTATGTTTGTGTTATTGATGTTTTATTTTCACTTGCATCAGCTCTCAATCAGATAACTGTCAAAACATCAGAAGTTTCTACCTGAAGAGAAACAGAGGGTGGGTGGAAATGTTATAGAATTATTGAAACATAGAATGATACAGTACAGGAAGAGGCCATTCAGTCCATTTCACTGCCCTGCCCTTTCTCCATAACCCTGTATGTTTTCCCCTTTCAGGGGGTGCATTCCAGATCACAACAACATGCTGTATAGCAAAAATGTTTTCACATGTTGCCTCTGATTCTATTGTCAATCACCTTAAATCTGTGTCCTCTGTAAATGTGAGTTTGTCCAAAGCTCTACTGTCCGTGCCTTAGCTTGCAACAAGTCCCGTTCCCCTAGCACCCCTGTGCTCTCTGATCTACATTGGCTCCCAGGCAGGCAACACATTGATTTTAAAATTCTCATCCTTGTTTCAAATCCCTCCATGGCCTTGCCCCTCCCTATCTCTGTAATCTCCTCCAACCCCTCAACCCTCCAAGATATCTGCACTCCTCTCATTCTGGCCTCTTATGCATTCCAAATTATAATTGCTCCTCCATTGGTGATGGTGTCTTCAGTTGCTTAGGCTCAAGCTCTGAAATACACTCTTTACACCTCTCTGCCTCTCTACTGGGTTTTTCTCCTTTAAGACACTTCTTAAAACCTACCCCTAATGATCAAGCTTTTGGTCGCTTGACGTGGCTTGGTATCACACTTTGTTTTATGGTGCTTCTGTTCTTCATCCTGGCACGTTCATTACATTGAAGGCATTGTTGTCCTTTGGTTAGCAACCCTCTTGCCAATGGAAATAGTTTCTCCTTATTTACTGTCTCAAAGTATTTCATGATTTTGAACACCCATATCAAATCTCTTGACCTGCTCTGCTCCTAGGAGAACAAGCCCAGCATCTCCAATTTATCCACATAACTGAAGTCTCTGGTGCTATTCTGGTAAATCTCTTCTGCACTGTCTCCAAGGCTTTCACATCCAGCCCAAAGTGTAGTGCGTAGGATTTAATGCAACACCCCAGCTGAGACCTAACCAAAGTTTTGTAGGGCAGGATTTTCAGCTCAACGTGCGGGTGTGTGCCCGACACGCACAAGCATAAAATAGTGCGCAATGACGTCAGGCTAGTGTCCCGATGTCACCGCGCACTCGCATGATATTTCAGTCGGCGGGCACGTGCAAGAGTCAGCAGCGCACCAGTCAATAATTAAGAGGGCTGTTAAGCCAATTCATCAATTAATTGAAGTGAATTTTTCCCTGCCCGCCCAACCTTACGGGGGTTGGCAGGCAGGCGAATAGGCCAAGCGGCCTTTGGATTTTTGAGGAAACCTCATCCACGAGCGGGATGAGGTTTCCGATGTTAATTAAAAATAAAATAAAAATGTGCAGCATTTTTGTTATCCACATGATAGGGTGATTGAGTCTGCTGTGTGGACATTTTTTTTCTGGGTTTTGGAAAGCCTTATTTATTGACTTAAAATACCTCAACTGTTTAAGGCAGCTCTCTGCCTTCAGGGAGCTTTCACTGAGCGCACCCACGCGCATGCGCTGACTTCCGCGCTCACTCTCCTCCCCCCTGCACTCCCCCCCGCCCTCCCCCCCCCCCCCCACACACACCACCACCACCACCCAGGCAGCACTGAGTGTTTCAGCGCGCAATTCACACTGGCTGGCTGCCCGTTAATTGGCCAGCCAGCGTAAAATCGCGGTCGGGGCCCGATCATGGGAAGCCTCTCCCAGACCCGCCACTGCGCCCACCCGACGAGGGGAAAACCCTGTCCCTAAAGGTTTAGCTTTTCTCTATTAATGAAGCTGACCATCCTTTATGATTTATTAACAACCTTCTCAACTTGCCCTGCCACTTTAAATGGATTTATGTACATAAACTCCCAGATCTCCCTGTTTCTGAAGTCCCTCTAAAATTGTGACATTTATTTTATGTTGCCTGTCCTCATTCTTCCTACCAAAATTGTATCACTTCACACTTCTCTGCATTAAATTTCATCTGCCTTGTGTTTACCCATCTCATCAGTCAGTCTATGTCCCGCTGAAGTCTGTGACCATCCTCCTCGCTGTTTGCTACATTTTATATCATTAAAGTTATTCTGGTATACCCAAGTCCAAGCTATTAATGTGTATCAAATAGAACAGTGGCCCTAGTGAGCTCTGGGGAACACCACTATATACAGATGTTCACCACGGCTTTTTCTCCCTTAGCCGATTTTGCATCTATGCTGCCACCATCCTCTAAACCCATGAGCTTTTATTTTTGCTAACATGCCTATTGTGTGGTACCTGGTCAAACACCATTTTGAAAGTAAATATGCGAGACATCAACTGTTTCATCAACCCTCTCTGTTACTTCATCAAAGAATTGAATGAGGTTTGCCTTTATCAAATCGTGCTGAGTTTCATTTATTAGCCCACCCTTTTACAAATGCCAAATAATTTTGTCCCAGATTATTGTCTCTAAAGGTTTCTGCCCTACAAACGTTGGGTTAACTGGCCTGTAGTTGCTGGGTTTAACCCTCTGCCCTTTGTTTAAACACTAACAATCCTCCAGTCTTCTGGCTCCACCTCCACATACAAGGAGATTGCTGTTGGGCCTTTAGATCCCTCAGTAACCGAGGATGCACCTTGTCTGAACCACAGGATTTTTCTATTTTGAGGAATGCCACCCTTTTGAGAACATGCTCTTTATTTTTATACTGCCCAATATCACTAGTGACTCCTCCTTTACTGCTACATTCACAGCATCCTCTTCTCCATGTCAAATACTCATTTAGTACATTACCCATGCTTTCTGCCTCTACAAGATCTCTTTCTTGATCCCTAATTAGCCCCAAATTCTTTTGACCAGTCTTCTACTGTTTCTGTTGCTGAGATATTGTATACATAGGTGGACATAAACATCAATGGACTACCTCACCAATTTGAAGTCATAAATAGATCCCTCATTGAGTAATTCACAGACAAATTGTGCAGTCTGTTTCCTTTATGAAAGATGGAGCTTTGTGAGATTTAATTCTTCTCCTGAGAAGGTCCACTTTTAGAATTTGGTTGCAAGATTGAGGGCTCCTTTTGAGAAGCTTAAAAGGTGAGTATTTGAAAGTTGAACTGGTTATCATGACCAGAATGGAAAAGCTCATTGTATTGGGTCAATACTACAGGAAGTTTAATTAACAATAACTCTTGTTTTATTTGATTCTGAAACTTATAGCTTTTGCCTCAAAGCACCAGATTTACTAAATAGCTAAGAAGGAAATTGCACCTATAATGCTTTAATGTGTAGTCACTACTTTACTATTGTAAGGACATGCAGCAACCACATTTGCATGCAGCAAGGTCCCACAAACAACAATGAGATAAATGACCAGAACATCGGTCCTTTAACACTGTTGTTTGAGGGAAAATGTGGCGGCAGGATTTTCCACTCGGCGTGCGGGCACGTGCCCGACACGCTGAAGCACAGAATAGCGCGATGACTTCGGGCGTGGGCCCCGACATCATCGCACACTTATGCGGTATTTCGGTCGGCGGGCACGGAGAGAAGAGGCCTATTAAGGCCATTAATCAATTAATCGACCTGTATTTTTCGCTGCCCGTCCAACATTACGGTTGGCGGGCGGGTGAATCGGCCAGGCGGCCTTTGGATTTTTGAGGAAACCTCATCCACGGGCGGGATGGGGTGTCTGATATTAATTTTTTTAAAGAAAGAAATTTGGGGGCAGAATTTTTCAAATCGACGTGTTAAGGTGATTGAGTCCGCTGTGTTTTTCCTGGAATTTTAAAAACTTTATTCATTGGTTTTAAATACTTCAGCTCCCTGAGGCAGCTCTCTGCCTTCGGGGAGCTTTCATTGCACGCTGCCCCACGCCCACGCTGACTTCAGTGCTCGCCCTCCTCCCACCCCGACCCCGGCAGCGCTGGGGCTTCTCGGAGCTCCTTTGGCGCTGGCTGGCCGTTAATTGGCCAGCCAGCTCAAAATCGCGGTCGGGGGCCAATCGCGGGCAGCGCGCAGTTTCCCGGCCACTCCCAGGCCTGCCCACCCCGCCTGCCCGACGACCCAAAAATCCTGCCCTGGGAGAAACCCTTTGCTCTCCTTTGAATAGTGCCCGTGGAATCTTATATAAAAAGAAAAACAAAGAAATGAATGTATTTATAGAGCACCTTTCACGACCACTGGATGTCCCAAAGCATTTTACAGCCAATGAAGTAGTTTTTGAAGTGTGGTCACTGTTGTCATGTGAGCATCACGGCAGCCAATTTACTCACAGTGAGCTCCCACAAACAGCAACGTAATAATGACCAGATAACCTGCTTTCTCGTGGTGTTGATTGAAGGAAAAATATTGGCCAGGACCTGGGATAAGTCCCCTGTTTTTGTCCACTGAGAGAGCAGGGGAGCTCTCAGTTTAACACCTCACCATGATCTAAGGGATGGCAGTTCCAATAATTTAGCACTCCATCAGTACTGCACTGAAGCACCAATCTAGATTGTGCATTCAAGTTTCTGGGATACTGCTTGACATAACCCTCTGACTCGCATGTGAGAAAGCTACCACTTAGCCACAATTCGTTGAATGAGAAAACAGCTGAGAAATTGACCACAGTGAATTGCAATATGAGAGTGCCCAATACTTTGTATAGTCCATAACCGCAAGCTTTTTCTCTCTCTTACGGGTATGTTGTTTCTGGGTTTAAAGTTCTCTTTTAACAAAGAATCTTTTTACTAAACTTTAGAACCTTAGTTATAAACCAATGATCATTCAGTAAGAGGACTTAAGTGCCCATCATACTGTTGGGTATTCCCTGGAATTAAGGACCTGGGTGCAGAAATCCCACCAATCATCACCCCCCCCCCCCCCCCCCCGCCCCAATCCAACATGAGAGCTGCCAGGAACAGTGGAGATGCAGTAATGCATCCACCAGAGGCCCAGGAGGGTCAGGGAGAGGGGTGGGCTTGACCAGATCCTTGACCAGATCCCCAAGTCTTCAGTGATATTTGGTTAGGGACCAATAATATTTTGCTTAAAGTAGACTAAGTTTGAGATTCAAGACATTTGCTCAGCAAAGAAAGCCACAAGGTTCCATAGGTTTCCCACAAACAAAATAAACTTTACAAGATTTAGAAAGATGAAACAATTTACAATATCTATCTTATACTCTAACATTCAGGGTTAGTACGAAGTACATATGAATCAACAGGCAAACTGTGGTCGAGCACACCACAATGCATAATAAATGACAGATGCGACCAAAACAGAGTCTGTGGATTTCTCAACAACCCACCCTGATGTCAGTAACACTGTGAGTTAACCAATCTCACTGAAATCCCATCTGTCTCACTGGGGGATTGTAGTCTTCACCTTTGAAGATCTAACTTTAGAATTCTCTCCAAAAGTTACTCCAATTCAGATGGCATAATCAATGGCCCACCTCGCAATGTGTCAATCTCATCTCCTAAGAATCCGTTCCCCTGGATTCCCGAGTATGCACCCAAGTACCAACTCACAAGCACAAGATCAGATTTTCAGCCGCGCCAATCAGAACACCACTGCTCCAAAGGGGTAACTCTGGCCCAACGTCCCACAGCACAGAGTCACCAACCTTCGGCTGCCATCTTCACTTAAGGTCTGCTCCCTGCAGCCCTTTTCCTGTTTGAAGCCTGTTTCTCTGCTCCTTTATTTTTCCTTAACTTAACTGGGACCTGTTTATGTACCCTGTCTCTGTCCCCGACCTGGGACTTCCTTTTGGGACCTCTCCCTGTCCTCTCTCCCTTTGGGACCTCTCCCGGTCCGCTACCTGGGACACTAGTCTTCCATGGCACTCCGCTCCTGTTCACCTGACTCGGGTTTTCACACTGTTTTTCTACTTGCACAAGCACGCTGGATCCACAGAACATGAAAATGTAGAGCTGCACATATGCAACCCACTCCCAGTCTGCACACGTGCGAAAGTTCCAAGCTCTATTGGGAGTTGAAGCTCCCGACCTCCCCTCTCAACGTTAAGGTAAGTATGTATTTCATAACAGGTCAAAGGCAAGGGCAGGATATTTTCAGCGACCACCCACCCCCAGTCCCGTGCCCTCCACCGCCTTCCTGATGCCGGGTCCCTCAATCAGGCACTGAGTGCCTTTGAAAGAGGGACACACCCAGCCGGAAGCCCACAAGCAAAAGCAACAGGGGTTTGCAGTCTTCCCGCATGACGATTCCCCCACCTGCCGCTATTTGGATACCAGTGGTGGTCGGATAGGCCCTAAAGTGGGTATTAATTGCCCACTTAGGGGCCTCAATTAGCATTTGGGAGGGAAGGCGATCCACGTGCCTTCCCATCCTGGACTCAGTTGGCTGGAGGTGAGAAGGAGGCACCTGGCATTCTCCCACTTTGTTAAATGCTATATTTTATGCATTAGGTTGCTATGATCTAGAATGCACCGCTTGAAAGAGCAGTGAAAGCAGATTCAATAATACTTTCAAAAGCAAAGTGGATAAATACGTGAAAAGGAAAGATTTGCTGAGCTGTGGGGAAAAGAGTAGTGGAGCGGGCCTAACTAAATGGCTTCTTCAGAGATTTGGCATCTGGCATGATGGGCCAAATGGCCGCCTTCTGTGCTGTATCATTCTCTGATTCTAAGGAGATTCGGAGCAGTAATTTGTGGAGATTGAGACAGATCCAGTAACGATGAAGCAAAATGCAGAACTGGAAATCAAAATATGGAGAATTGTATTTCTAGAACTAGCTTAAACTGCAAAAATTAATTGCAGTGAGCCTCAATTACCAGCAGTCCCAATGAGAATCTTAGGCTCGTTAGGCCCATCATCCCTGTACTGGCTCTTTGTTAAAGCTAAGATTACCCCACAATTTTTTTTTAAGAAATCAGTGCTAGCAGATTGAGGAATTCATGTCAGTCGTCAAAATGGGAATTAGGGGCTCTCGGTTTTCCAACAATTTCAATTCTACCTTGGCTGGGGGTGGGGAAGGAGAGGGGAGCTGCAAGGGGTGGAGTGGGGTGTAATTATGTTAAATGTAACAGGTTTCCATTTTTATTTGACTGGTGAGAAAGAAGAAAACCAGCCCCAACCGACTGAATGAGGAGATGAAAAATTTAACGGATTCAAGGAACCACTGAATATATAGTAGTGACAGCATGTGTTTAAATAGAAATCAGTTAAGATTAATTGTAATGGTTTCAAGAAAGGATAAAATGGCAGTATTAAAATGGATTATGAATAGCAGCAAGAATGAACTGGTGCAAAGGAGTGAGAAATAGACCGTGTTAAAGCTTATGTTCATCGAGCAATAACTTGTGCGAAAGTCTAACTGCGGAATGGGGAAATGGCAAATGTGTTAAATGAATTCTTCACATCGTTTGTATTAAATAATGACTGTGGCCAAATTACTGATCTCGTTATAAAAACAGAAAACGCCGGTAAACTCAGCAGGTCTGGCAGCATCTGTGGCGAGAGAAACAGAGTCAATGTTTTGAGTCCATATGACTCTTCTTCAGAGCTGAAGGGAGGTAGAAATGTGATGGATTTTATACTGTCGAAGAAGAGGTGGGGGGTGGTGAAGCAAGTGGAACAAAATAGAAGGTATGGGGTAGGTGGAAGCTCAGGAGAGATTTGACAAAAGTGTCATGGACACAAAACAAAGGGAGTGTTAATGATAATGTTAAAGACTAAAGAAGATGCTAATGGTGGCATAAAGTTAAGTTAGCAGAATGCGTTAATAGCAGAACAAGGGTCAGCACTCTGTGAAAGCAAAACTTAAGAACAAGTTACAGGCTGGCCCTGTGGGAGAGGGGGCTGGAAAACAATTTAAAACGATCAAAATGGAGGGCAGAGTTCATGGTCTGAAGTTGTTGAACTCACTGTTAAGTCCAGAAGCTGTTAAGTGCCCAATCGGAAGATGAGATGCTGTTCCTCCAGTTTGTGTTGGGCTTCACCGGAACATTGTTGGTAGTCTCCCCATTGTAGAGGAGGTCACATTGTGAGCAGCGATTACAGTAGACTAAATTGAATGCGGTGCAAGTGAATCGCTGCTTCACCTGAAAGGAGTGTTTGGGGCCTTGGACAGTGAGGAGGGAGGAGGTAAAGGGGCAGGTGTTACACCTTCTGCGATTGCATGGGAAGGTGCTATGGGACAGGGATGAGGTGTTGGGGGTGATGGACCACTTAAGAGCTGTCACAGGACTAATAATCCAGTGGCCCAGACTAATGCTCAAGAGGCACGGGTTCAAATCCCACTGCAGCAGCTGGTAAAATTTAAACCAAACGCGGACTGGGTGACTGCTTTGCGGAACACCTTTGCTCAGCCTACAAGCATGACCCTGACCTTTCTGCCATTTGCTATTTCAGTTCACCATCTTGCTCTCATGCCCACATTTCCGTCCTTGGTCTGCTGCAGTGTTCCAGAGAGTGAGTTGGTGGAGAGGCCTGATGTTGAAAGGAGGCCATTGATGGAGACACCCCACCCAGCTTCCTGCCCGAGGTCTGAGCAGGGTCACTTTCCAGGTTCCTGAATGCCTCCCACCAGCCTGACAATTGAGGTGGGTGGGAAACAGCCCTTAAGTGGCCATTAATTGGTTAGTTAGGGGCCTCAATTTGGGCACAGGCAGGCCAGCGTAGGCCTCGCCCATTACCACTGTAAAATTGCAGAGAGTTGGAGGCAGCAGGCAGCTGGTGGGAAGGCTATCCAAGAATGTTAGGCCCCCTAGGCTTCCAAACTTGACGATAGGGGGAAGGTAAAATTCTGCCTCTAAAGATTAAGTTTCTATAAGTATCAAAACATGCAAGCAAAGAAGTGAGGCTTCAGTGAATATTGCCTTGGGATCTCTTCCCGTGTTAAATGCGCTAGTTAAATGCAATTTGTTTTTGTGATAAATATCTGTTAACCACAATCCTTAGTATTTAAGGATATAAAAAACAAGAGCAAGGGGTAGGCCATTCAGCTCCTTAAACCTACAGCACAATTCCATAAGATCGTGGCTGATCTTCCGCCTCAGTTACACCTTCTCCACCACCATCTTATCCCTTGACTCTCTTAGTATCCAAAAATCTGTCAGTCTCTGACTTGAATATACTGAGCATTTGCAGCTCTTTGTAGCAGAAAATTCCATATACAACCCTCTGACTGAAGAAATTTCTCCTCATCACATCCCTAAATGGCTGACTCCTCATTCTGAGACTGTGACCTCTGGTTCTAGACTCCCAGCCAGGGAAGACATCCTCCCAGCATCTAGCCTGTCAAGCCTCTTCAGAATTTTATACATTTCAATGAGATCAGCTCTCATTCTTCTAAACTCTTGGGAATATAGGCCTAATCTACTCAATTTCTCCTCACAGTAAATCCCCTCATCCCAGGAATCAGTTTAGTGAATTTTTTTTGCCCTCCCTCTAAGGCAATTATATCCTTCCCTAGCTAAGGAGACCAAAACTACAGACTACTCCAGGTGTGGTCTTGCCAAGGCTCTATATAATTGCAATAAGACTTCTTTACTCTTTATGCGCCAATTCCTATGTAATAAAGGCTAATAATCCATTTGCTTACCTAATTGCTTGATGTACCTGCATATTAACTTTCTATGATTCATGTCCAAAGACACCCAGAGCTCTCTCCTGTTTACAGGGTACCAGGAACTAGGAGCTAAATTAAAAAGCAGGGCCTCAGGGGTTATAATCAACATTGTTTCTAATTTTTTTGAAGTACATAGGTGATTTATTTAAGCACGCGGCCTCTTTAAATTATTTTGTCTGATGGTGAGAAATAGCCTTAGAAATTAAAGATGAAATCGCTTCAGTGATCAGAGAGAATATATTGATATAAGTAGACAGTGGAGGTTTTATGGGTAGAATTAGGAAATAAAAAAGGATTTAAGATGGGGGTGATGGCGGTAGCTGAAGTAGATTGTATAAATACAGAGACTAGACAAGCGTGTGTTAAGAGCAGAGTGGTTTTAACGGGGTAGATATTAACTTTCATATAGATTTTAGGTCAAGCAGGCTAACACATGTCAGAAAGGTAATGAGTTTCTTGGGTGCATCCGGGATAGCTTTCTACAACGATATGCACTAGAAGCACCAGCATGGGGCATACCTTATTAGGTTTACTAATGGGGAATGAGTCTAATTTAGGTAACAGTCTAGCAATGTTAGTGGTCAAAATATGATCAAGTTCAACGTCGCGTTTGAACAGGGGGAACGTGAAACAGCTACTACAAGTCTAGATTTAGGAAAGAGTGACTTCAATGTGACAAGCCGGGGCAGTTCTGTATTCATGAGTAAAATGACAGACGATCAGTGGGAGGTGTTTAAAAATAATTTAACTTTTATACCTTAGTACAGAACCAAGTTATACCCCTAAGAGGCAAGAGCTCTACTTGCCAAAAAAAACAAATAACCATGGATGACTAAAGAGGTAAGAGGCAACATAAAACAAAAAGCACACAAAAATGCAAAACATAGCACCGATCCGGGCACATGCGAAAAATGCAAAGAGCAGCAAAGGGTGACAAAAGAGGTAGTAAGCACTCCAAACAGGGAGTATGAAAAGAAGCTTACAAGAGATATCAAAGTCAATACAAAAAGTTTTTACAATTATATTAGGAAAACGAAGGTTTTCAGGAGCAATGTGATCTCCTTGAAAACTGATAAGGAAAATAAAGAAAATAATTAAGGCTGTTCAATAATAACTTTGAGTCAGTTGGTGGAGACGATGGTGTAATGGTAATGTCGCTGACCTAGTAATCCAGAGGCCCACTAGTCTCAGTAATGGTGACCATAACAACCATTGTTGTAAAAAACCCATCTGGTTCACTAATGCCCTTTAGGGAAGGAAATCTGGCCTGGCCTACCCTACATGTGACTTCAGGCCCCCCAGTTATCTGGTTGGCTTGTAACTGCCCTCTGAAATGCCCTAGCAAGACAGTTCAAGGGCAATTGGGGATGGACAACAAATGCTGCTCTTGCCAGCCACACCCCATGAAAGAATTTTAATAAGTATTTACAGGAAAGGAACGGTCATCTTGTGACATAGACTCACCAAAAGTAATACAAGCAAAATGATAGTAATGAAGAAAATAATGCCTCTTAAGAGGTAAAATTACCTGAATCACATACTTTCCATCCCACCTTTTTTTTATATTTGTTCATGGGATGTGGGCATCGCCGGCTGGGCCAGCATTTATTGCCTATCCCTAATTGCCCTTCAGAAGATGGTGAACCACTGCAGTCCATGTGGTGTAGGTATACCCACAGTGCTGTTAGGAAGGGAGTTCCAAGATTTTAACCCAGTGACAATGAGGGAACAGCGATATATTTCAAGTCAGGATGGCGAATGGCTTGGAGGGGAACTTGCAGGTGGTGGAGTTCTCATGCATCTGTTGCCCTTGTCCTTCTAGGTGCTAGAGGTCGCAAGTTTGGTGCAATATTTCACCTCACCTCTTGTGTTCAGTTCTTTTGCCCATGTTTGGACCAGTAATGAGGTCAGGGGCTGAGTGACCCTGGCGGAACCCAAACTGAGCATCAGTGAGTAAGTTATTGCTGAGTAAGTGCCGCTTAATAGCATTGTTGATGACCCCTTCCATTACTTTGCTGATGGTCAAGAGTAGACTGATTTGGTGGTAATTGGCTGGGTTGGATTTGTCCTGCTTTTTGTGGACAGGACATACCTGGGCAATTTTCCACATTCCCGGGTAGATGCCATTGTTGTTGCTGTACTGGAACAGCTTGGCTAGGATTGCGGCCCTAGGAAATAAGAAAGGAAGGAAGTAGATGAGAACATTGCATTTGTTCTAACGATAACCTTCCATAGCTCTTTATTTGGGAACCATTCCTTTAGATTGGAAAATTGTGCATGTCACCATGCTATTTCAGAAAGATAAGAGCTAGACCAGGAAATATAGACCAACTAGTCTAACATCTATTGTTGGGAAATTGCTAAAGTCCATAATTAAGGATAGAATGACAGAGCACCTTGAAAATTTCCAGCTGATCAGAAAGATCCACTTCGATTTGTAAAGAGTAGGCCAGGCCTGATGAACCTGGTTGAAATTTTTGAATAGGTGACTAAAGGAGTGGACAGGGAAATGTCTATGGCTGTTATTTGTATGGGCTTCCAGAAGACAACTGATAATAGTCCCTCATAGACTGTTAGCTAAAGTTGATGCCCATGGAATAGAAGGCAAATTATTGACCTTGTTGAATGTAGGAGACAGAGCATATGAATAATGGTCAGGTATTCCAATTGATATCGGAGGTCTTGTGGTGCAACACCACTGCCTCTGATCCAGAAGTTCTGGGTTCGCTTCTTATCCCAGGACTTGATGACCAATGAAGGTGCGTTCATGATGTGGCCAAACAGATTGATTATCAACCTGCAAATCTTTCCAACACACACCAATGGCAGGCGATAGGAGCGGCAGAGATTCCTGGTCAGCCATGTGATAAGAGCCTCTACCATCACAACCCACAGCCCCAGGTTACAAAATGCATGTTGCTGCAGCAACCCGAACCCCTTGAGTGAACTGTAACATGCCTTCACTGTTCTGATTGACAGGATGTGACAAGTGGTGTCCCACAAGGATCAATTGTTGGGGTCCCAACTATTCATCCTATTTATGAAACTATATGGAATAATATAATAAGTATGGGATAAAAATCCACATATCTACATGTGCCAATAGCACAAAGGTAGGTTGGCAGTGTGCAGCATATATTTACCAGAATGAAACCAGGACTCCAAGAGTTAAGTTATGAGGAGAGATTACACAAACTAGGTTTGTAGTGCCTGGAATGTATAAGGCTAAGGGGTGTTTTGATCACAGTTTTCAAGATATTAAGGGAAACAGATAAGGTCGATTAAGAGAAACTATTTCTGTTGTTGGGGGAATCGAGGCCTGGGACATAGTCTAAAAATTAGAGCTGGACTTTACAGGACTGAAATTAGGAAACACTTCTATGCACAAATGTTGGTAGAAGTTTGGAACACTCTTCTGCAAAAGGCAATTGATGCTAGATCAATTGTAAATTTTAAATCTGAGATTGATAGATTTTTGTATCATTGGATACAAAGGGGTGTAGGCAAGTAAATGGAGTTAGTTCACAGATCAGCTATGATCTCACCAAATGGAACATGTTTGAGGGCTTAAATGGCCTACTCCTGTTCCAATGTTCCTGTGAATAGTAACATTTCTCAGTCCCTCACTACTTAAAGAAAATATTCTGCTTCTCTGTTTTTCCTACCAAAGTGGATAATTTCCCATTCTCCACATTCTGTTCCATCTGCCAGGGCCTTGCCCTTTCACTTAACCTGTCTAAATCTTTTTTTGCATCCACCTTTTTTAAAAACTCATTCTTGGGGTGTGGGCTTCACTGGCTTGGCCAGCATTTATTGCCCACCCCTAATCGCCCTTGAAAAAGTGGTGGTGAGCTGCCTTCTTGAACCGCTGCAGTCTATGTGGTGTAGGTACACCCACAGTGTTGTTAGGAAGGGAGTTCCAGGATTTTGATCCAGCAACAGTGAAGGAATGGCGATACATTTCCAAGTTAGGATGGTGAGTGACTTGAAGGGGATCTTGCAGGTGGTGGTGTTCCCATCTATCTGCTGCCATTGTCCTTCTAGATGGTAGTGGTCGTGGGTTTGGAAGGTGCTGTGTAAGGAGCCTTGGTGAATTCCTGCAGTGCAGATTGTAGATGGTACACACTGCTGCTACTGTGCGTCAGTGGTGGAGGGAGTGAATGTTTGTGGATGTGGTGCCAATCAAGTGGGATGCTTTGTCCTGGATGGTGTCAAGCTTCTTGAGTATTGTGGGAGCTGCACTCATCCAGGCAAGTGGGAAGTATTCCATCACACTCCTGACTTGTGCCTTGTAGATGGTGGACAGACTTTGGGGAGTCAGGAGGTGAGTTACTCGTCTCAGGATTCCTAGCCTCTGACCTGCTCTTGTAGCCACAGTATTTATATGGCTAGTCCAGTTCAGCTTCTGGTCAATGGTAACCCCCAGGATGTTGATAGTGGGGGATTCAGTGATAGTAATGCCTTTGACATCAAGGGGCAATGGTTAAATTCTCTCTTGTTGGAGATGGTCATTGCCTGACACTTGTGTGGCGTGGATGTTACTTGCCACTTGTCAGCCCAAGCCTGGATATTGTCCAGGTCTTGCTGCATTTGGACATGGACTGTTTCAGTATCTGAGGAGTCGCGAATGGTGCTGAACATTGTGCAATCACCAGCGAACATCCCCATTTCGGACCTTATGATGGAAGGAAGGGCAGTGACGAAGCAGCTAAAGATGATACCCTGAGGAACCCCTGCAGTGATGTCCTGGAGCTGAGATGACTGACCTCCAACAACCACAACCATCTTCCTTTGTGCTAGGTATAATTCCAACCAGCTTCCTACCTAACTTTGTTTCATTAGTAAACTTGAATACATTACACTCAGTCCCCATCATTAATGGACCCAGTATCTGCGCCCTTTTGGGAAAAAGAAAAAACAGCATCCTGATTTCACTGCTGAAAGGCTCATCTCTAATATTGATAATACCTCCAGATTTTTCCACCAGAGGAAATAACATCTCTCCACCAAAAGGAAAACCCTACAGTTGCTGGACACCTGAAATAAAAACAGAAAATGCTGGAAATACTAAGGCAACATCTGTGGAGAGAGAAGCAGAGTTAATAGGGCAGGACTTTCACTCCAACATGGGGATGAGTACAAGGGCAGGCCAGGATGCCCGCTTGCCATCCTGCCTCAGGGCTGTTTTGCCCGAGATGGGATTAGCCGTGGAAGGGTTACCTATCCACAAGTGCCGGTCGCCAGTTAAAGGAGGTAAATAGTCACTTAAGGCCAATTAACAGAGGCCAATTGGAAGCTTGCAGTAAAATCCTGTCAGTTAACTCTGTTTCTCTCCCCACAAATGCTGCCTGACCCACTGAGTATTTCTAGCTTTTTTTTGCTTTTATTACCACCTTTATATCTACTGTTTCAAATCCTTTTATCATTTTAAACAACTCACTCTTCCTACGTTCAAATGAATACAAAATAAGTTTATCCAACCTGGCCATTGCAATTTAACCCTCTAACCCTTAGTACTATTCTGCTGCATTTGCACTGGACCTCCACTACAAAGCTATTATATCCTTCCTGGGGTGTGGTGGCCAAAACAGAGCTCTGTACAACTGAAGTATATCTTTTTTTTTGTATTCCAGCCCACTTTGAGGTAAAGCCCCACACTCTATCATCCTTTCTGATTACCCTTTGTACCTGTGCACTAACTTTTAGTGAATTGCGTCTCTTTGTAACTTCATGTAAGCATTTACACAACTCACTGAGCCACATAGCTTAACTTGGGTAAATACTTCTCTATTGCTTAAATTGCAGTCCCCGTTCAAATCCCTCAGGGCCACCAGCGTCAATGCCACCAATCAGACTACATTCCTTTATCTCAGCTCTCTAACCAATTACCAACCCTTGTCACAAGGTTACCTCCAATTTTTGCTAATAACCTCTTGTGTGAAACCTCATCAGATATCTTCTGGGAAAGTCCATAAAGGCAACAAACAAAAGTTAGTGACTTCCTCAAAAATTCAACTAGTTTATTCAGATATGTCCTACACTTCACAAATCCACTCTGACTCCCTCTGACCAACTCATACTTGTTCAAAAGCTCAGTCACTCTCTCCCTGATGATAGATTCCAGGATCTTTCCCATAACTAGTATTCAAGTGGTCTGTATTTTCCTGGTTTCTCCTCCCCTCTTTTCTGAAATACTGGGTAACATTTGCAATTTTCCGATCTAAAGTTACAATTCCCGAATCTAGAGTGCTATGACTAATGCATCTGCAATTTACCCATATGTTTCTTTTAATACTGCGTTACTCCAAAAAGAAATCTTGAAACTAGCAGTCTTTGAGTTTGGTGAAAATTGAGTCACGTCATTAAAAAATTAGGGCATTGGGACAGGATTAAAGTTCAGATTAAATTTTAACAATATGCTACAAACAAGCTTTGTATACTATATCATCAGAGGCTTCCACCAATGTAAGCAATGCTAAGCTCTCATGTACCAGTAAATAACAAACCAATTCTTTGCAGGTTACAGAGGCAACTTCAGAGACAGTAGTGACAATTCTAGTTCCTGGCTTGGAACAAGGTGTGTAATGTTAGTAAGCAATCTGTTGGAGAAATACTTAAAGATAAGGCCCTCAAGCTTAAAAACAATTGCTGTCAGTAATTTTAAAAGAATTACTTTTAAAAGTAATTTTAAACTTTTAAATTTTTAACATTTTTCTACAAGGCGGTTCACCTTCTAATTGGGCACCATCATCGCTTCTGGAGGCTTCGCTGTGGAGGCATTTTGTTTCTTAGTAAAACCTTGCTGTCCAACCACTCAAGGGACACTGAACTAGCACGGTGTTGAAAATGTTAAGAGAAGCGCTGTGCTGAAAACTTCCTTCTTTGAATCATTACACTTGCTTGGCTCTGATATTGAAGTAGACGCTAACCTTCAGCCATGTTGGTGAGATCCAGAATTCTCCTACAACAACTGCAACAACCCCTCTGCCTGGCTGCATCTCTTCCCATCACCTAAAACTACCACAAACCTACGTCGCTGACTGCCCCAGCTGTTACCTCCCCTCAACCTCTCCAAATTCCTGTTCAGTGTCTGACCTGTCCCCTCGTCAATCGCCTTGTAATGTTTCACTGTATTAAATAAGTGCATATATAATAAGTATCTTATATTTTGCATTCAATTTGTCATCAATTGTTCTTTAAATCTTAGACTCATGTGAATTGAAGAACAAGACAGAAATTTGTTCAATTTGCTGCAAGGACCATTGCAAAAGAAAGTTTGAATATCATCTGACTCAATAGTGTAACACGGAACAATGCTGTACTTTCAACCCAAAAATAATCATGTTTTCATGCAGCTGCTGAATTGGCCCTGTGTCATTCTTTTGGTTGTTTTGGGCTATATCCGTGATGTCTGAAAAAGCACACTGTGTCTACCAGGGACCTCTTAATGTCAGAACAAAAATAGAAGCCCAATAATAGCCAACTTTTAAAAAGCAAAAATATCCAAAGGATATTTTAAATTTAGGATAGACTCTGTACTGCTATTTTTCTCCCTTAAAACTATTGCAGTCAGGAATCTTGCTATAGGGATGAATCTAAAATCTGGCATGTGAAGTGGCATGCCATGATCAAAGGGAGATGAGTCAATGATTGGAGTTAGGTTGTTGGAACAATATCTCTATTGTAACCCAGCAGTTTGATTTCTCTTTTAGGAGTGCGGGATCATAGAATTACCTTTATGTGTGTCCCTCTGCTCTGGGCATTATTCTTAAGTTAATTATTGGCATGTTTGTGTCACTAGCAAGGTCAGCCTTTATTGACCACACCTAGTTGCCTTTGAGAAGGTAGGGGTGGACTGCCTGCCTAAACCATTGCATTCCATGTGGTGCTCCCACAGTGTAGTTGGGTAGGGAGTTGCAAGATTTTGACCCAGCAGCAATGAAGGAGCGGTGGTGTATTTCCAAGTCAGGATAGAATGTGAAGTGAAGTTTGAATTAGCATTCTAGGTAGGTGTTAGAGATTGTGGGTTTGGAAGCTGTTATCGAAGAAGCCTTGGGAGTTGCTACAGAGCATCCTGTAGAATGGGCAGCCATAGCATGTCAATGGTGGAGGAAGTGGATGTTTAAGTTGATGGATGGGCTGCCAACTTTGACCTGAATGGTATTGTATTACTTGACTGTTTTTGCTGCAGCACGCAACAAAGCAAGTATTCCATCACATTCTTGATGTCCCTTGTAAGTGAAAAGATTTTGAGGGGTCAGGAGATGAGTCATTTGCTGTAGAATACCCAGGTTGGGATTTTCCGTGCCCGCTGGCGTCGGCCGTGTTTGGTGGCGTGAGCGGGCAATACGGTGAGGAGGCCGAAAATCGGTTCGCAACATTGTGAAACCAGTTTACGATCGTCTGCTCCGCCTGCCAATGACGGGCCGCATTTCCCGCCACTGGACGTCAGGAACCTCATTGTGATACATCAGCATATCATTATAAGGCCAGCCCACCGGAATTGCCAACCCCCTCCCCCAACCCCGCCACCAGCTGGATCGTCCACCCATCACGCCGACATGTTTCACAACAGCATTCAAAAGGCGTTGAAGGGAACTCGGAGGTGAGTACACAATAACAATGCGGCGCGCTTGCCCGGGTCGCCTGTTGGACTTCAAGTTTGGGGCGGGGGTGGGGTGGGGTAGCAAAGGCTGCCCTGCGGTTCAAGGTAGTGCACAAGCACATGTGCGGTGGGGGGGTGGGGAGGGAAGAGGCCACGCATTAGGGACACCTTGTATAAAGTGACCATTCCTCTGCAGCTGAGACAGTTCAGGCGCAGCCACATTGATATGACTGGAGTCGGGCCTCTAGCTTCTCTGCCCACTCAAGCAATGCAGAGGCATCAAAATGCCACCCAGTGCTCCAGAGCTTTTCACCCCTCAGGCACAGACTGCAAAGTAATGAGCGTTTTAGTGGACTGCAGAACAGTCGGACAACTGGGCACGTTGTACAATCTCCTCGCTAAAGCTGGCCATGGCGCAGTCACTGGTGACTCACAGCCCCTTGCAATGTCAGCATCCCGTATGGGCCAGTCTCCCCCATGGTTCAAACTAACAGTGCAGCCTTGCAGTGTGAGTTAGGAGAATGCCTGCACCTGAGCTGAGAGCACAGCATGCAGCCCAGTGGGCAAAGCTGCTGCCAATCGGTCAGGTAGAGTGGGGCGGAAGGAGGTGGAGTTTCAGGCAGCCATGCAGTGCACTAATCTCTGGCCATCCAAGTGGTGGCCAGCACTCTCCGGAATGTGTTGAGAGGCCTTCAGACTTAAACAAGATAAGTTCTTGTACATCCACGCTAACACATGTGTCTCTCTCTTTCATCCTGCAGGAGGAGTACATCAGGAATGCGGAGCCTGGTGAACTAGCTGTATGCCTTATGGCATACAGAGAGCGCAGACGACGGAGAAGAGAGCGACTGAGGCACCTGGCTGGGCAGAGAGAGGAGCAGCACCCGCTGGAAGAAGGGGCGGCTGGGGCTCTCGCACATGCTGCCAAAGTGCCACAGCAAGCCATCGCTGGTCGACACCTAGCTATACCCAGGGTCTATAAACGCCGCCTTTCATTCCTGCAGATGACCGAGAACTAGTGTCACTGAAGACTGTGCATGTCTAGAGAACTGATCGGTCACCTCTGCCAGCTGCTGCAGGATTTGGTGCCACAGGGACATGGAAGGCATCCACTGCCAGTGGCTGTGAAAGTGGCAGCGGCGCTCAATTTCTATACCAGTGAGTCCTCCCAGGGATCCACTGGGGACCTCTGTGGAATATCACAAGCCCCCACCCACAAATGCATCCATGAGGTCACAGATGCCACCTTCGCGAGGGCACACAACTTTGTGCATTTCACCTGGGACCAGGATGCAAGAGTGATTGGATTTGCCCATATCTCGGGTTTCCCACAGGTGCAGGGTGCCATCGACTGCACTCACAGAGCGCTCAGATCTCCGCGGCAACAAGCGGTCAACTATGTAAGGGATTCCATTCGCTGAATGTGCAGCTGGTGTGTGACCACCACAAATGCACCCTGCAGATCTGTGCATGATTTCCAGGAAGTGTGCACGACTCCTACATTCTCAGTCGGTCACAGATCCCTGAAATCTTCCAGGGTCCACAGAGGCTGCAGGGATGACTCCTTGGGGACAAGGGCTACCCGCAGAGGCCGTGGCTGATGACACCCGAGCGGCGGCCTTAGACTGCAGCAGAGTGAAGGTACAATGAGGCTCATACTGCAACTTGCAACTTGGTGGAGCAGACCATCGGGATGCTGAAAATGAGGTTCCAGTGCCAGGACTGGTCTGGTGGAACCCTGCAATATAGTCCACAGAGGGTGTCACGCATTGTCATCGCTTGCTGCACCCTTTACAACCTGGCACTGCAACGGGGAGAGGAGCTGGCTGAGGGGGAGATTGAGGAGCTGGAGATCTCCTTGGATGAGGGCATCAATGGGGCTGAGGGTGAGGAGGTGCTTGAAAGCGATGATGACAGGGATGAGGCCCTCGCACTGGCTAGACGAGGCAGGCGTGCTTGGGAAGCCCTCATAGCTGCTAGATTTGTGGAGGATGATGACAATATGCAGTATGGAGACCCCATTGATCCTCACATTGCATCTATGAACATTTGACTCCAGTCCGGCTTATGTCAATGCATATTCCCTCTGTGATAATGCTTCTGTCACGGAGATGCAGTGGAGGCTCTAATAATCGCTCGATTGCAGTAGGATGATGACAACATGCAGTGAGGACACTCCATAGATCTTCACATAACCTCTGTGAATGTCTGACTCCTGTCAGGCTGAGGGCAGCTCGCTTGCGTTCTGTGATCAGGGTCGTATCATAGAGACATGATTTTTTTTTCTCAGCCATGAAACTTTAAAAGCATCTGATCCTTTGTCCTCCTTCAGCACCTGACCCCTTCAGGAGCACAGCATCACTGGTCCCAGATACTGAAGAGATGGGGGCCAGCTCCACCTTAAAGGTGCTGAGAGCACACAGAGAGAATGGCAGAACTCTGTGATGCCTGCCCACGACATTCTGGCAGCAATGACCGGCACCATCGACGTTCAGGAATCAGTAATGTGTCCAGGGAGCTTGAGGCCGGACCATCACTTTGGTCTGAAGGCTGCACAAAGCACAGGGAAGAGGCCCTGGATTGGGACACCTGCCTTTATCTTGTGCAGAAAAGTTTCACATCTGAGTGACACAAACACTGCTCATCATAACAAGCAGCCATAGGCAGGGAGACATTCTTGAGAGTTTATTGACAATAGTGAACATTATGTGCAAGTGATTAACTCCTATGCCCAGGCTATGCAACTAATCTCCCTAACCCTGCCACTACGTCTTGGTGCTCCACGGCCATCCACAGCGGAGGCGGAGACAGCCTGTTGACTGCTATGCCCTGTCCATGATGACTTTGACGGGTGTCCTCTGGGGGGCTGAGACCTGGAGGCCCCAGCCTGTTTTCAGGGATCTGCTGTGTGGCAGTGGCACCCTCATCAGCCTGTGGAGCTGGAGCTGCTGGGGTCACAGGAAAAGGGAATTTGGATGGGTTGGACTCGCCCGGAGTCACCTGGGTGGATGACCTCGGGGTATGCACCTGCTGATCCTCCCCACTTTGGGTGCTCAATGGCCCCTGGCTGACTCCTTGAGGAGAAGGGGTAGCTGGAGTGAGATCAAGATGCCTTGCACCCCTCTCACTTAAACTATCAGTGATGGAGTTGAGCCCGTGCAGCAGTGCAAGAGCAACGTCCTGGACTGAGGTCTCCATGGTAGCCGCCATCCTACCCGTGTTGACCTCGATGTGTTGGTATGCCGGCGCTATCACCTCAGCCTGAAGACGGATGGACTCCTCCATCGTGCCTTGAAATCTGAGGAGTGCTCCGGACATCCCTTCCTGATGTTCCCGAGCTTGCATTTGCAGCTCCAGCAACTATGACATGACCGAGTCCAGAGGCTCATCATCTGATCCGGACTCCGCAAATTTCTGGCCTCCAGCAGTCCTCCAAGTGCCAGAGACCTGGGAAGTCCCTGCCGCCGCCTGCTGTGGATCAGACAGTGCGATGTGCTCACCAGATTGTGATCCCATGGCTACTGTAAAGCTTGGTCCCACTGAGGCTTGAGTCTCTGCACTGGTGGAGGGTGTGGGTGAGCGCTGTGAGGGGGCTTCAATGAAGGTGCTTTCTGATTCCTCTTCAGAGGTTTCTTCCGGGCTTGATTGGAGGCCCTGGGTCATGGACTCTGTCTGCTGTTTCCCAGATGTGCCTGCGAAAGCAAGGGGAGAAAATTAGTGCATGGCAGTGGCCTGTGAAACAGGACACATCAGTCACAGCATGGTTGACTGATGGATGTTGCACTGCTGGATCCTCACTTGGTAGAGCACCGCCGATCTCACCGTCAGCACAGGAATGGTCCAGGTCCTCACCGGCCAGCTGGATGGTTCTGTTTTCAAAGTCTGTGAGGACTTTGATTTCAGGCATCCCTCCACTGGTAAGTGACTTCTCCCTCTTGTTGGGTGCCAGCTTGTCCTGCATGAATAGAGATGGAGAGAGTGTAAGCAGGACACCTGCCAGGCCAGATGATAAGTATGCCTGGCATGTGTGGGTGGTGAGTGGTCCCATGGATAGGATGAGGACAATTAAGGATTGTGTGCAAGGGTGAATGGTGGTGCCCCTTGAACTGGCAGTGAGTGAGGGCCCTGTGGATGTGTGATGGGTTTGTGTGTGTGTGTGAGCTGAGAGCGATGATAAGACTGACTTACTCTGGCAGAATGGAGGAGATCATTCATCCTCTTGTGGCACTGAGTGGCTGTCCTCTTTTGCAGGGCATTGGCACTGACCACCGCTGCCACCGCCTTCCAAGCCGGATTAGTGAGGTTGCTGCCCATCCTGTGCCCAGAACGTGGGCAGAGGATTTCACAGCAAGCCTGTACTGCACCAAAAAGGTGCTCAAGGGATGCCAGAGGCTGCAGCCTTTTTGCCTTTCAGGGCCATGTCTTTGCAGCAATCATGGACTGGAAGCACTGAGAGGTATGCGCATGGCTGCACTTTAAATATGGCGCCTGGCGTGGTGAAGCGGTGAGATGATGGCGTGGCAGGCAAATGAGAGCCTGCCTGCCATAGAAACGGCATGTTTCCTGGGAATGTGGAATTAATGTGGTGGGTTTGGGACAATATGGCGTGAAAAGCGGGCTTTTGCGACCGGCAGGTAAAATGTTGTTTTACCCACCCGCTACCGCACTTAGTGCAAGCCTGGGACAATTCCGTCCCCAGACGCTGATCTGCTTTTGTAGCCACAGTATTTATCTGGTTGGTCCAGTTGAGCTTTTGGTCAATGGTGACACTTAGGATTTTGATGGTGGGCAATTTGGTAATTGTAATGTCCATTCGAGCTGGATCGACTCTCTCTTGTGGATGGCCATGCCTGGCACTTGTGTGTGTATGTTACTTGCCACTTATGAGCCCAAGCCTGGATGTTGTCCTGGTTGGCTATACTGAATTCGTCATTTATCTGAGGTTGCCAGGGCACTGTATCATGAATTTGTTGGTTGATGAGGAAAAAATGCGCCAGATAATATCAGCCTTGGAGGGTGTGCAGCAGAGATTTCCCAGGATGGTGCCTAGATTCCGAAGATTAAATTACAAGGTGAAATTACACAAACCGGGGTTGTATTCTCTGGAATTTAGAAATTAATGAGTGATTTTGCCAAAGTTTTCAAGATATTAAAGGGAACTGATTGGTAGATACAGGGGCACTATTTTCACTGGTTGGGGAATCTAGGTCTAGTGGGTATATCCTAAAAATTAGAGCTGGACCTTTCAGGAGTGAAATTACTTAGGAAACGTTTCTACACAGATAACTCTCTTCGCAAATGGTAGTTGTTGCTAGATCAGTTGCTAATTTTATAACTGAGATTGAGAGATTTCTGTTAACCAAAGATATTGAGGGAATAGGTCAAAGCTGGGATGTTGGAGTCAGTCTCAGATCAGCCATGAATTCATTAATTGGCAGAACAGGCTCAAGTAGCTAAGTGGCCACTCCTATTGCTATGTTCCTAATTATTTGAGTTAGCACTGAACCTCCAATTCAGAATGATACTCATGCTGGAGAGAGTGAATCCTATATTTAAATTTGTAGCCATGCAGTTTAACTACCTACCCCTTTGGTTTAAAGGCTTTATTTTCAGCACCCTCCATAAACTCTGTTCCTTAACTATCGATCGCATCGCCCTTCCTGGCCACTGTCTGAGGCTGGACCAGACCGTTCCCAATCCTGACATCCTGACTGAGCTTCTGACTCCATATCCTCTCCAATAACTCAGACCACCTACTTCTACCTCTGTAATATCGCCCTGTCTCTGCTCCTGTCTCATCCACTGGCTGCTGCAATCCTCATCAACTCTCTTATTACCTCCAAACACGACGATTCCAATGCTGTCCTGACCAAACTCCCATTTTCCAACCTCCAGAAACTTGAGCTCATCCAAAACTCTCCTGCCTGCATCCTGAATTGCACCAGGTCCCATTTTCACCCATCACCCCTGTGCTTGATGACTCACCGAATCAACAACAAATTTAAAATTCTCATCCCAGTGTTCAATCTCTTCATGGAGCTGGGTCTAAGGCTCCCCCACTGGTGGGTTTGAAGATGGGGGTGGGGCATGAATAATCGAGTGGGCGCCATGCCTGCCACCTACCTGCCCGTCCCTGCCCTCTCCCAGCATAATACATGAGACGGGAGCCATCGGATGGCCTGCCTGCCCTTGGGCCTATTGAATCCCTTATGTGGCCACTTAGGGGCCACATCCCGGGGTGGGTACTTTAACTGTGGTGGGGGTTTGGGGAGGCTCAAACCATGTGGGAAGCCTGGCAGCTTTAGCTGTGTGGGCTGGTGTCGGGCAAGGGGGAGGACTGCCTGTGCAGGCCCATGGGCAAGTTGGAGGCCTTCTCCACTCTTTTACCCTACCCCCCTGGCCTGTCAATCCAAGACCCCCACCTCCCTCACCCTCCTCCCAGTGGCTTGCCCGACTGGCCCTGGCAAGACCCCAGACTTCCGTCTGACTCCAGGCTTCTCTTTTTCGGGACTGGTGTGTTCCCAGCATTGGCCACTACACCCTGTGGTGCCGCTGGGACTAGAAAGCTGCCAGCCATCCGATTCCTTCCCAGATAGGGGCAAAATCCCACCTCCAGCCACTTAATGCTGATTGCAGAGGGAGTGGGCTCTCCCCCAATTTTTTTAGCTGGGGCATGAGGACCACAGCGCCCCATTAAATCCAGCCCATGGTCTTGCCCTGCCCTATCTAAAATGACTTCCTTCAGCCCTACAATCCTTTGAAAACTCTGCACTCCTCCAATTCTGGCCTTTTCTGGTATATCTCTGATTTTGATTGCTCTACCATTGGCAATTGTGCCTTCAGGCCCTAAGCTCCAAAATTCCCTCTCTAGACCTCACCACTTTTCTACCTCTTTCCCTCTTCCTTTAAGAGTTTGCTACTTCCTTAACCAAGCTTTTGCTCACCTGTCCTAATATCTCCTTATCTGGCTCGATGTCAAATTTTGCTTGATAATGTTCATGTGAAGCACCTTGGAACATTTTATTAAATTATGGGCACTATATAAATGCCAGTTGTTGCTGTGCAAATGTGCTTCGCAATTTAAATGTCTACCACTTAATTTGTACATAACGCTACACATTCCTGACTGGAAATCATAAAATAGTTCTAATATGATTTACATTAACCTTCAAAAAACGTCAAGCAATTCTGCTAGAGTTCCTATTTGTTCAAAACAGGAAAGTAGCAGCAGAGGAAATACAGATCTTGAGTCATGTTTCAAACATCAAACAACTTGTTTGTGTCATATGATCTGCTTTTTGGAAAACTATTTCCCAATATACAGTAATCCTTAGTCATAAAATTTTAACAATGTACGTACGTAAAAGGTATCCTCAAAATAGTATCCTTTCCTGGTGACAAGGCCGGCATTTATTTCTTATCCCTCATTGCCCTGAGGTGGTGTTGCACCTCCTTCAGAAATAATTATTGTTTTTACAGCCAAGTGGCTTGCTTGGTCATATCAGAGGGCATTAAGAATCAACCACAAAGTGTAGGACTGGAGTCATCTGTAGGCAAGAATGAATAGCAGAACCAGGTTCCCTTCCCTGAAGGACGTTCTTGACCTCACTGAGGTTTTATGATAACTGGTCAGCATTCATGATTAGTTTGAGTGCCATTATTGGATTAGAAATCTCAATATCTCCCATATAGTACCTGATGGAGAGAGTGTTTAATACTAACATTGGATAGAACAGACTTTCATTTATACAGCACTATCATGTCATCCTAGCATTTTATGTCAAATGGATGCTTAAAGTAGGTGACTGATTGCAATGCTCAGCAATGACAATGTCTCACTTCAATAAATGCAAAATTCATCCCTCCCGAAATAAAGCATGCTTCCCTCCATCCTCTCCACATTTATTGATAATGAGAAAATCAATTACATTGAAAGCTACGGAGAATTTAATATTGTCGGAATGGCATTCTGTCTTCCTTACCTCCCTTTCTATTACCAGTATATTTGACTACCTTTGCAAATGATAGGTAATTAATGTTGCCAGATTAAAGTGACGAGACATTGAACACTGTTCCCACAAGTTTTCTAGGCTGACACCCACTTCCAAACCACTTTTACAGATTTTCCAAGGATGAATCAAGAAGGTCTGAATGAAAGACATGAGATTGGTTGATGCACACAGGTAAGACAAATGGTCAGCAGGGCTACTAGAAAGCTCTTAAAATTGATGCAATGGATTCAGTACTTTGAGACCTGTGCATATCAGGTATGTGGTTAATTTCTGATGCAAATGTGGCTTGGTACTTGCTCTAAACATTGATAATTCAGAACTAGGAGATTGCAGTTGAAATATATTCTGTAGAATTAGGTCTGAATACAGGGTCTGTGGCTAGGAAGTGGTTGTGCTGCTCGAATTCGAGCACTCCTAGAATAGGGTTCTATTTGATCTGGAAATTAGCCTGTATGAAACATTGTAAATCAGGTTTCCACTTTCCAGGCACTGAAGCTGTTTAGTTTGCAAAATGTTTTCAATGTTGATCAGGTCTGACTATTGCCAGCAGTGAGATTTAATGGTAATTGCAAAAGTTGTTGAAATTAACAGAACTGGTTTTTTTTTGTGAATCCCCTACACAAATGGGCTTTTGTCACAGAAACAGCACATCTCTTTATGCTAATAGATCTTTGCTGTCACAGGTGAAGTGAGAGTTTGTCCAAAGTAACGGCTGTCTTTTTTTGTATTGTATTGGAGTGGTTTTATTAGAATGGAAACAACAACAGTTGTTAATGAAGTGGCAATGGGGAGAAAGGGATTTGAAAAGGATCAAGCTTATTTATTGCTACTGTTGCATCTGTTAGAATTTCCATAGTTGTTTTCTAGACAAAAGTGAATAAAAGTCATTTTAGATGCGTGTTGTCTTAGATACATCTCTTCACAATGGTCTATTGAACCTCATGTGCCTGTTGGCCAGGATTACAGGTGCCGAAGGTAAACAATGAACTGTACTGAATGAGCCGTCTAGACTGTTAGCTGGTGAATAGTGTTCGTGGACTGCACATCTTTCACTGTGATGAATATCTGAGACTTGCATAGTGTTTACTGGATATGTATTTACTCATGAGCTTGGAGCAACTGGTAGGACTGGTATGGTGACTAACACATCATGAACACATTTTATCCTGGGTGTGGTTCGTAGGTATTACTGTAATTAACCCTCTCACTGACACAACCTGTATTTTTGTTTGTATGAATCAGGTGGATGAAAAAAATTGCCTCATTTGCAACACAGGTTCCCCTTCCTTGCACAGGCTTGTACCCACTGCCTCACCCGTCTTTAACAGTCTACAGCTTAAGACGGTGATTAGGGTGAAATGGCCATTACAGCCCACAACACACTGGTTGAAATTATTTGTGAGTGTTAGCCTTGCTTCATTGGCACTGTTTTTGCATCTGAAAAGGAAGGTTTTTGGGTGAAGCCTCACTCCACAGATTTGCGCCCATTGTCTAGGCTGACGCTCCAATGCAACACTCCAATGTTTCCAGTAGCAGGAGCGTCAGTAGTCAGAGGTTACGGGCTTAAGATAATTGTCAAAAGATGAGGAGAAGTTTTGTTTACGCAGCAAGTTGTTATGATCTGCATTGGAAGCAAATTCAGTAGTAACTTACAAAAGGGAATTGGGAATATACTTGAAAGGGAATAATTGCAGGACTGCGGGGAAAACAAAGGAGTGGGACTAATGAGGTAGCTCTTTTAATGAGCTGACACAGGCTTGATGGACTGAATTGCCTTCTTCTATATGCTATATGATTGTATGATTCTAGTGAGGGCAGCGAGTACTGCATTATTACAGGAGCCATCTTTCAGATGAGACATTAAACCACAGCCCTGTTTTCTTGGCCAGGTGAATGTCAAAGAATGCATGGTTCATAGAAAAGCAAGGGAGTTATCCTGGTGTCCTGACCCAACATTTATCCCTGCTATTAAGTAACTAAAACAGATAATCTTGTCATTTATCTCGTTGCTGTGTGGGAACTTGCTGTGCTCAAATTGGTTGCCACATTTATCAATGGAAGAATGACTACACTTCAAAATGAGTTAATTCACTGTGCAGTGCTTTGGAACATCCTGAGGATCTGAAACATGCTGTGCAAATGTGAGTTCTTTCTTTACTCACTGGTATGGAACTGCTGGGTATGTGAGGGTTGGAAGTGGTCAGTCCTGCAGAACTAAGCTACCTGCTTCGTTGCTTCGTAATGCAGTTAGAGCAGCAGAATTGGAGTATTACTCAGCATCTTCATCTTAAGGTGCAAATTGTGTGTGAATGTCCTAATATAGCATAGGTATAGTGTTCACCCTAGGTGATATTAATGTTTGTAAAGCTAAGAGTGGGACCATGTTCTGTCCATGGAGGAATGCCATTTCATTTCCTCTCTCTGTAAATTGAGTGTCAACACACTTTTTCAATAAACAAAATGCAGTAAAAATGATGCGGTTGAGGCTTAACAAAACATGCCCTCTTAATAAAAACAGCATTCAAAGGTAACATTGCTAGACTCACTAGATGGTTGAATGGAGGGGGAAAAGATGGCATTTGTATCTAGTGCCTTCTAAAGGAAAATGGGTATGGCCAGGACCTCTCTGACATTGCAACCTTCAGAAGAGGTGAGGAGGGTAGAGTCGTAGTGGAAAATTAATGAGCAACCACTACTCTGAGAGTCTCTCAGGACTCCAGCTCTTACAAGAGTACACCACTCTCCCCATTTGTCTATCTTCCTGCCACTTCAAATCAATATGTGTTGGAGGTCAAAGATCTGGGACAGTGAGAATCTGGCTCTGTGTGTTTAGAACTCCTGAAAGTGCAAGTCTCAAATGCCGTTGGTATTATGGAGGTGCCTCACTTTGTGTTGGGGAGCAGGAGTTTTGGCAGCATGCCTTCAGTGTGAAAGATGGATACTTCACTGAGCCCCAGATGTTCTCTTTCCTCCTGCAGATGGTGAGATAATGTTGTGATACCATTTCATAGGAGCTGTCAGCTCTCCGGGATTAACCCCACTCCCAACAACAATGCCCATGTGATGGGTGATCACAATTGAGACTGTTTCTAACTTGCTGTTACACATCTCTGCTTTCCAGCCAAGCTTGCTGCATATCAGTCAGGAGCATGACTGATTTCTTTTTGCCTCTGTGCCCAGCCCAGCTACACTGAAGCCAATTACTCTGTCCTACTGTGGAATTTGCCTAATTCAACCAAAATCAGGGGCCAAACTTGGGCCTTCTTAATCTGTTTGGTTCAGTAAACACAGCAGGCAGCACCAATGCCTGAGCAGGACAGTTTTTGCTGAAGAAATTCTAAAAGTCTGCAGGCGGGTGGGGTTGGACTATACACGCTGATAGGTCATCAGTAATGGGCTGCAGCGGTTCAAGAAGGCAGCTCACCACCACCTTCTCAAGGGCCATTAGGGATGGGCAATAAATGCTGGCCTGGCCAGCAACACCCACATCCCATGAAAGAATTTTTAAAGATGATAAATGGTTACCAAGGGGAGATTTACTGTGCATACTGGTGCCATTTTTAAAAACTGTTTGATCATTTCGTGATTGTTGTTCAATTTTGTGTAACTATGGCCACATTTGATGCCTAAGTTACTTCTGTATAGTGGCTAGACCCTGAAGTATAACTATAAAAACAAAAAGCTAAAAGCTACTGCGGATGCTGGAAATCCAAAACAAAACAAAAACAGAATTACCTGGAAAAACTCAGCAAGTCTGGCAGCATCGGCGGAGAAGAAATCAGTCAACGTTTCGAGCCCTCATGGCCCTTCGGCAGAACTGAAGCATAGTTTCAACAAGGGAGAAATATAAATTGGTTTAAGGTGGGTGGGGGGGGGCGGGGGAAGAGACACATTGAGGGTGTGGTGTGAGCAGATAATGATCAAAAGATGTCACAGACAAAAGAGTCAAAGAGGTGTTGAAGGTGGTGGTCTTTGTCTGAGAAAAGTGCTAATTAAGAATGGAAGGCAGGATACTCAAGGTACAGCTCTAGTGGGGGTGGGGTGGAAAGACTAAAGGTTTTAGTTTTAGATTTAAAAATAATGGAAATAGGTGGGGAAAGAAGAATCTATATAAATTATTGAAAAAAAAAGCGGGTGGGGGGGGGAAAAGAAACGGGGTGGGGATGGGGGGAGGGGGAGTTTAAGATCTAAAGTTGTTGAATTCAATATTCAGCCCAGAGGGCTGTAAAGTGCCTAGTCGGAAGATGAGGTGCTGTTCCTCCAGTTTGCGTTGGGCTTCACTGGAACAATGCAGCAAGCCAAGGACAGACATGTTGGCAAGAGAACAGGGTGGAGTGTTAAAATGGCAAGCGACAGGGAGGTTTGGGTCTTTCTTGCGGACAGACCGCAGGTGTTCCGCAAAACGGTCGCCCAGTTTGCGTTTGGTCTCTCCAATGTAGAGGAGACCGCATTGGGAGCAACGAATGCAGTAGACTAAGTTAGGGGAAATGCAAGTGAAATGCTGCTTCACTTGAAAGGAGTGTTTGGGCCCTTGGACGGTGAGGAGAGAGGAAGTGAAGTGGCAGGTGTTGCATCTTCTGCGTGGGCATGGGGAGGTACCATAAGTGGGGGTTGAGGAGTAGGGGGTGATGGAGGAGTGGACCAGGGTGTCCCGGAGGGAACGATCCCTACGGAATGCCGTCAAGGGGGGTGAAGGGAAGATGTGTTTGGTGGTGGCATCATGCTGGAGTTGGCGGAAATGGCGGAGGATGATCCTTTGAATGCGGAGGCTGGTGGGGTGATAAGTGAGGACAAGGGGGACCCTTTCATGTTTCTGGGAAGGAGGAGAAGGCGTGAGGGAGAATGCGCGGGATATGGGCCGGACACGGTTGAGGGCCCTGTCAACGACCGTCATGGTCCATCTCTGACACTTCTCTTCCCTTCCTTGACCTCTCTGTCTCAATTTCTGATGATAGACTGTCCACCAATATCCATTACAAGCCTACCGACTCCCACAGCTACCTCGACTACAGCTCCTCACACCCCGCTTCCTGTAAAGACTCCATCCCATTCTCTCAGTTCCTTCGCCTCCGTCGCATCTGTTCTGATGACGCTACCTTCAAAAACAGCTCCTCTGACATGTCCTCCTTCTTCCTTAACCGAGGTTTTCCATCCACGGTCGTTGACAGGGCCCTCAACCGTGTCCGGCCCATATCCCGCGCATCCTCCCTCACGCCTTCTCCTCCTTCCCAGAAACATGATAGGGTCCCCCTTGTCCTCACTTATCACCCCACCAGCCTCCGCATTCAAAGGATCATCCTCCGCCATTTCCGCCAACTCCAGCATGATGCCACCACCAAACACATCTTCCCTTCACCCCCCTTGACGGCATTCCGTAGGGATCGTTCCCTCCGGGACACCCTGGTCCACTCCTCCATCACCCCCTACTCCTCAACCCCCACTTATGGCACCTCCCCATGCCCACGCAGAAGATGCAACACCTGCCACTTCACTTCCTCTCTCCTCACCGTCCAAGGGCCCAAACACTCCTTTCAAGTGAAGCAGCATTTCACTTGCATTTCCCCTAACTTAGTCTACTGCATTCGTTGCTCCCAATGCGGTCTCCTCTACATTGGAGAGACCAAACGCAAACTGGGCGACCGTTTTGCGGAACACCTGCGGTCTGTCCGCAAGAAAGACCCAAACCTCCCTGTCGCTTGCCATTTTAACACTCCACCCTGTTCTCTTGCCAACATGTCTGTCCTTGGCTTGCTGCATTGTTCCAGTGAAGCCCAACGCAAACTGGAGGAACAGCACCTCATCTTCCGACTAGGCACTTTACAGCCCTCTGGGCTGAATATTGAATTCAACAACTTTAGATCTTAAACTCCCCCTCCCCCCATCCCCACCCCGTTTCTTTTCCCCCCCCCCACCCGCTTTTTTTTTCAATAATTTATATAGATTCTTCTTTCCCCACCTATTTCCATTATTTTTAAATCTAAAACTAAAACCTTTAGTCTTTCCACCCCACCCCCACTAGAGCTGTACTTTGAATATCCTGTTTTCCATTCTTAATTAGCACTTTTCTCAGACAAAGACCACCACCTTCAACACCTCTTTGACTCTTTTGTCTGTGACATCTTTTGATCATTATCTGCTCACACCACACCCTCAATGTGTCTCTTCCCCCGCCCCCCCCCCACCCACCTTAAACCAATTTATATTTCTCCCTTGTTGAAACTATGCTGCAGTTCTGCCGAAGGGCCATGAGGGCTCGAAACGTTGACTGATTTCTTCTCCGCCGATGCTGCCAGACTTGCTGAGTTTTTCCAGGTAATTCTGTTTTTGTTTTGTCCTGAAGTATAACTATTGCATCATTCAGGGAAAGCCTTGTCACTGTCGGTATCACCCTTTGTTAATTGAAATTTGCTGTATTTAAAGCTAGAATTGCCAGACCTGTGCCTTTATTCATTTTTAAGATATTATAGCCTTACTTTAAATTTAAAATGAATGCGAGCTTCAAAAATCACAGCGACAACAGTTCTGAAAACTTGAGTTGATCCAAGCGATGTGAGTCCAACCAAGTAGAGTATTGAAGGAGAGTGTTTTTTTTTTGAGTATTGAAGGAGAGTGTTTGAGAAGGATCATCAAACTCAGTGGATCAGTGACTCTAGAAGGGTTATGGGATTCTGGGGGATGGGGCTGATGTATCACTTTCATAAGAGGGTGTCATTTAGGACTTTGAGCAGGGCTGTAGAGGTGGAAAGCTGATTTCAAACAGGGAGTTAACAGAGGGATAGACATGGATCTGGGAGGCGGAAACATATTTTCACGGACCTTGGAGAGGAAAGGCAGGTTTGGAATGGTAATTAGTGAGGACAGAAGAGTTGAGAATTGATTTGTTGAGAATGGGGGAAACGATGGGGGCTTTGAAAGGTAAGGTTGATGCTGTCGTTTTAAAAACAATGGGATTTAAGGTGCATGAACTTAATATACTTATTTCTGGAACTACTTTAGGCCAGGAAGGTCATGATTTTTACAAGGCTGTTTTTTGAGGGCTGTTGGTTGGAAGAGGAATGGGGATCAGAAAAGCTCCCTGTTCATTCTCACTGTTGCCTTTGGTTCATTTAGTTTTCACCTAAAGCATAGGTTCTGTTTAACATTTCACCCAAAGAGCAAAACCTCTAATAATTTAGCACCCGTCTCAAGTATTAAGATAGAGTAGGGCAGGAACACACAACTTTTGATTCAATGCTATCACTGGTCCTAATTGAAATTATAAAACTGGGTTATTTTATCAAACTAAAGAAGAGGTTTAATCTCGTTCAGCTACTCCAGGATTTGTATGACTTAAATTTTGCATTGGACCATGGCTAACTTCTGAATTATCCACTAATGCTCATTGTATAGGCTCATACCTAAAGAGGTGGAAATTGAATGTCATCAGGAGCTGATGCCTTCAGGAGAGAAGGGGATAAAATTGATCCAAAACCAGAATCTACTGACATTATTTCAGTGTTAAATAATTGGAGCTACACACCATGTTATATTATTCAGCATTACTTTTTTTGCAGAATATAATTTTAGGAAATTATGTGAGATATGGAGAAAAGCACATTTGCTCCAAAAAAAATAGTTCCCAGCCCCTGGAGTATTGGATGCCAAAATTCACTAATCATCACCATAAATAGATGTTTAAAATGTTGGGGTTTGAAATTGAACCATGGTGCCATTGGAACCAGTGCTGTGGAAGCCAGAGACCCTCTGAGTGGTGCACACAGCGCCTCCAGCTGGCTGTGGCACAGCCTGTCTGGTGGCCCATATTGGAAAGGGCTGTAGCATGCATGCGTGCACTGGAGCTTCCCAACTGGCCAGATCGTGACGTCAAACAGCAGTATTGGCTGATTTGATGCACGATCTGCTGTGAGACTGGCATCATTATTAAGTGTGTGATGGTGAGGTGGAGTACCTAAAGGTTAAGGGTGAGTCCTGAGTACCAGGGACTGCTGCTGAGTGATTGACAGGGGTGTGGTATATTGAGTAATGTGAGAGGTTGGTGGAATAGTGGGTAGGAGATGTCATGTGAAGATGCGTTCCCTGCTCATTAATCTCCTTGATCACCTGCTCCCATTCCCTTCAGAGGGTGATCCTTGAGGGCCTCCTGTGGAAACATGGCCTCTCCTCCTGCCTGCCTCTAACACTAAGGGACCTAGGAGCCCTCCCTCTTCCCCGGAGCTCCTACTTGCAGCCAGTGTCAGAATAGGCAGCCAGCAACAGCTTCTTTGCACTGAGTGCAGCAGAGCTCTGAAGAAGAGTCATATGGCTCAAAACATTAGCTCTGTTTGTCTCTCCATAGATGCTGCCAGACCTGCTGACTCTTTCCAGCTCTTTCTGTTTTTATTTCAGATTTCCAGCATCTGCAGTATTTTGCTTTTATCTTAGCCCTTAAAGTTTAATTTAATTACTGTACCAAGAAACTAATAGATTAGATTGAATTTTTCCCAATGGAAGGACAGAGTCCATTTTTATTGTTCAATGTTACTTTGTGCAACAAGTTGTGGACTGAATTTGGACCCTGCTTGTACTGATGGCTCAGCAAGTTAAGGGACTAAGATCAGGAAGGTTCACCATCTGTGTTGATATGATTGAGGTCAGTCCAGGCAGCAGTTGGGCTGCTACAGTTGAATTTAGCTTTCCTCGTTTAGACCAGGAACATTGTTCAGAATTCCAATTCATAGTTTATACCCAGTGATCCCTGTTGGAAGTATATGTATTTTCCATGGGATGGGGATCGCCTGTGATGGCATCCCCAACATCCCCCCTGTGTTTTAGTAGCCCACTGGCCCTTGCTATCAAAGCTTACAAATGAAAGGGGTGCCATTTAGGTAACATATTGCTGTCCATGGAGTTGTACCCCAACAATAAACCAACACCTTCATGAGATATGGGGAGAAGATGGAAGGGACAAGAAAAGCTAGAATTGGCACCTTCTTATTTCATGGAGCTTGGTAGCAAACTTAGGCAACCGACTGCTCCTGTATAGTTCACAAAATGTGAGCTGATTGGAAGCATCACTTCTAGTATCTCTATCATGTGTGTTCTTTCTAGGTAGATTTGTCAGGAGCTCAGTATTTTCTTTTCTGTAATGTGGGGTAGACTTGAAAAAGATGAAGGAAAGTGGAGGTGTTTCCTGTGAAAATAACCAAATGTGTGAGGGATTTCCATTTCTGTGCAGATTTTCTTTTTGAGTGCGGAAGTGAAGGTCAATGTGCAAGACAGTGTATGCGATGGTGATTAGAATAAAATTTGTCTGGTGATGGGTTTGCAGTGCATTATGAAGTTGTGTTCGGCCATCTTCAGTGGGCAGCCAGTCAGAATGCGAGTGTTTTGACGAGTATGATTCAGTATAAATTAGGAAATGACTGCCTCATTGTAAATTCAAAGGGGCTTAGTACAGTCAGTCCGCTTAGTTAAATAGAAACAAATTTTGATGCTTCAGTAGTTTACAACAGTAAATACTTGAGACACACACAGCATGAAATCCCAGATTTAAATTCCAGATCTCAGCCTCAGTGGTGGTAGGGGCGCGAGAATCCACTACTCCTGAAGGTATGATATGATAACAAGTTTGGGTTTAGCTCTAATGCATGCGCACCACATCAACACCCCCATCCTGCCCCCGCGAATGAACACTCACCTTCAAGGCTCACATACAAAGGATGTCTATGTGGATGGCACACCAGATGGTACCCATTGCCAACAGAACTCTATGTGAGCAAAAAGTCAATTGATTCATTGTCGCAACCATTTACGAATCAGAATTTTCACTTCTCAAATATATGTTGGATGGCACAGCTTTTCGGGTATAGACAGGGCGGCATTATGTTACTAATTGCTTTTCCTAAAATCTTTGTGATACTTCCCAATCATTTAATTGCATTCTTGGTCATGTAATTTACTTTTCCATTTTTGTGTACAACCTATTCTGATGTGCTGGTATTTGAGGTGTAAATGCAATGCCAGGAATACAAGTTTATTTTTATGGCATTTAAAAAAATTAATTTACAGGATGTGGGCATCGCTGGCTAGATCAGCATTTATTGTCCATCCTGAGTTGCCCTTGAGAAGGTGGTGGTGAGGTGCCTTTTAGAACTGCTGCAGTCCATGTAGTGTAGGTACATTTAATGGAACATATGCTGTGATTCAGCGAGACTGCAGGCATAGCTCTACATGTTGGTATATGTTGGCTGCAAGAAAATCCTGGAGAAAAATCCTAGAGGCATCAGAAAAAGAAAGGGTGTTTGTTTTTTTTTCATTCCTTAAAAAGGGATGGCTCCAAAATTTCTCCTGTCAATAATTTTAAATAAAAGTTAGTGAGCAGAGAATGGTTCTTGAGGTTGGTGGAGTGGTGGGTAGGAGGACCCCAGCAAATCAAAAAGCAATGGACATTCCTCCCATAGCCAGATTTTGATTGAAAGTTGGCCGTGGGTAATTTTGTTAAATGCTTAAGTTTCATAAATGTCACCAATTGGACTTGTAAAGTAGAGAAAACAGTTTTGCCATACTGGGATAGAGATACAATTAATGTTACTTAATGTAAGAGGTCATAACATTTGTTAATGCTATTCTTGAGGGTTGTTTTTTAATGTTGTGACGTTTTCATTCTTATCACATTTTGGAAACTTGATGCATGAATGAACACACAATCACCTTCTCAAGGGCAATTAGGGACGGATAATAAATAAATGCTGTCCTTGCCAGGAACACGCACATCCCAAGGGTGAATTTACAAAAAGGACCACTCAGATGGTGTCCATCATTTTATATTGCATAGTATGACATATTTGACAAAAAGGAACTGCAGTTAACAAATATGTGATCAACACTTGAAATAGTCAACGGGATAGGGCAGAGGAGCCAATAATCTTTGATTCATTGAAGATGTAGTTAGGTAACATTTTCTGGGCCGATCAGTTAAACTGAAGTGAATGGCCTTTCTCCCCTCTATTTATTTTGTGTTCTTATGTACCCAGAGATCAATGAGAGTTTGGGGTGCTGGAGGTCAGCTTGCTACACACATGAAGCATGCCCACCGCATACCAGGATCACAAAATACAAACTGTCAAAGGAAAACCACAAATTATACTACTTACTCATTTATAGTACATCTCTATATTGCTCATAAATTTCTAAAAGATACAAGTGTTTACATAATTAATGTCATCTTGCGAGTGCCTGTGAGAGGTTACACAAGGAATTAGTGAAGCTGAGTTTTGGAACATTGCTAGTTTAAAATAAAAGTTAAATGGAACAGGCAATTAAAACAGGTAATTCAAGATTTTTTTTTACCCACAGAACCTCTACTTTTCTGTCTCATTATGGTAGTTTAGTATCCAGTATTCAAAGATTAGACAAGCATTAGTTTTGAGATTTGTGCTGTAGAAGTGCATTTTCAATGGGTCAATCATTAAACAGCAATGTTACTAAATGTGCAATGAATGATAATGTGGGTGGCTCAACTACCTCTACCTGTTTAGTCTCCTATAAGGAAGCCTTCTGTGATATTCATGGAACTGTTCACAAGTTTCCACTTGTCCCGATTTCATTAGCTTTGCCGTTTATCCAAAGTAGGATCAGTTACAGAATATGTTTTACTTCCTGTTCATCCCAAAGATACTGGGTGAGATTATATCTTGGAATTCTGTTGACTGATTGTCCAGGCATGTCCTTAATATGATATAGGGAAAACATAGCAAGGCAGGGTAAACATAGCAAGGTGCAAATGCATAGGTAGAGAGTTGCAAAATATCATCTTCCTCTTGGACACCACAATGAAAAGCTTTAAAATAGATAGCATAGCACGGCACAGTTACAAATGACAAGCCCAATATTATTAGAGTGTATGGTTAAATACACAGGGACAAGTCCTACGAATCAATAAGGAAACTCTGTAGAAAAAAACTTTTGGAATTGGATCGGACTCTGGCAGTTGGACCCACAGAGGCAATAACTGGTGGACAAGCTTGGATCATCACAGACCTGGTATTAACAGTGCTTCTACAATGGAGCTAGGTCATAGAGTCATTATGCACAGAAGGAGGACATTTAGTCCATCAAGTCCATGCCAGCTCTCTGTAGAGCAATCTAATTAGTCCTGTTCCCCTGCTCTACCCTCATAGTCCTGCAAATTTATTTCCCTCAAGTGTCTATCCAATTTCCTTTTGAAAGCATTGATCACTTTTGTTTTCACCACCCCTGTAGGCAGCGAGTACCTAGTCATTACCACTCGCTGCGTAAAAACATTCTTCCACACATCCTCTTTGTATTTATTGCCCAAAACATTAAACCTGTGTCCCCCCAGTCCTCGTTCTATCAGCTAATAGGAATAGCTTTTCCTTGTCTACCTTATCTAAACCTGTCATAGGGTTGAATTTTCCTTTCAGGGGCTGGTGGGGACAAACAATATGACCCCCCCAACCCACACACCACCCCCCCCCCCCCCCCCCCCCCCCCCACCCGACTGACACTCAACAAGGCAATAACATGCTGCAGGTGGGGATGTCTCTCCCTCGACAGCTGGCAGCCAAAGCTCAGCAATGGGGCAGCTGGGATTGGAAGGATGCCAACAGAGAAGATCGATGGGTCCCAGATTAGGATCAATCCCAGGCCTTGAGAGCGGGAAGTGATCAAGAGCCTAGGGGGTTGGAGAAGGGGGTGTGGGGATGGGTTTTGAAGGCCATGTGAGGAGAAACAAGGGTGGTGTGGGGGTGGTGGTGAGGTAGGGGACCCCCGATGCATGTAGGGCACCCCCCAAAAGATGCAAACCCCATTTCCTTCCCACTTTTTCTACAAAATTATTTTAAAAACAGCTTTCTGAATCTCACCCACCTTTCCACACTAACCGTTTTATGGCATGGGCAGCATAAAATTTGGGTCAATTGGCTTGTTAACAAGCTCAATTGCTTGTTAATTATTTGTTTTGAAATGGTGGGTGGCCATCTACCATATTATGGGGACCGAGCTGGAGGTGAGCAGGAATGTGGTGGGCTTGTTTTACGTGCCCCCCCACCCCCCCACCTCTCAACAAAAACACGCCCGGCAGGTAGTGTAAAATCCAGCCCATAATCTTGTACCAGATCTCCCCTTAATCTCCTTTCCTCAAAGGAGAACAAACCCAGCTTCTCCCACCTAACCTGGTAGCTAGAATCCCTTATCCTGGAACCATTCTGGTAAACCTCCTCAGGACCCTCTCAAGGATCTTTACATCCTTCCTGAAGTGTTCAGCAAAACTTGCCTTCTTTTGTACTCAGTGTCTCTATTTATGAAGCTGAAGATCCCATATGCTTTGTTAATCACCCTTTCAATACGAACATACGAAATAGAAGCAGAAGTAGGAAGTTGAGCCCCCCGAGTCTGCTCCACCATTCATTAAGATCATGGGTGATCTGTTTGTGTTTCGAATTTCACATTCCCATCTCCTCCTGATAACCTTTGACCCCCTTGCCTAACAAGAATCTATCTACCTCTGCCTGAAAAATATTCAACGACCCCGCTTACACCGCCTTTTGAGGCAGAGAGTTCCAAAGTCGCACAACCCTCTGAGGGAAAAACTTTCTCCTCATCTCTGTCCTAAAAGGACAACCCCTAATTTTAAAACAGTGCCCCCGAGTTCTGGACTCACCCACAAGAGGAAACATCCTTTCCACATCCACCATGTCAATACCATTCAGGATCTTACATACCTTAATCAAGTCACCCCTCACTCTTATAAACTCCAGTGGAAACAAGCCCCATCTGTGTAACCTTTCCTCATAAGACAACCCACTTTTTCTGGGTATCAATCTAGTAAACATCCTCTGATCCGCCTCCAACGCATTTATATCCTTCCTTGAATAAGGAGACCAAAACTGCACACAGTATTCGAGATGCAGTCTCACCAATGCCCTGTATAACTGAAGCATAACATCCTTAATTTTATGTTCAATTCCTCTCATAATAAAGGATAGCATTCCATTAGCCTTCTTAATTACTTGCTGTACCTGCATACTAACTTTTTGTGACTCATGCACTAGAATACATAGAATATTATATATATAGAATACATAGAATACTAGAATCCCTCTGCACCTCAGAATTATGCAGTTGTTCTCCATTTAAGTAATACTCTGCATTTTTTATTCTTCCTGTCAAAGTGAACAACTTCACATTTTCTCACATTATACTCCATCTGCCAGATTTTTGCCCACTCACACAACCTATCAATATCCGTCTGCAACCTCCTTATGTTCTCTTCACAACATACTTTCCTGCCTATATTTGTGTCATCTGGAAATTTAGCTACCATGTCTTCACTCCCCTCATCTAAGTCATGAATATAAATTTGAAGAAGTTGAGGCCCCAGCACAGACCCCTGTGGGACTCCACTCATCACATCGTACCAATCAGAAAAAGACCCATTTGTGCATACTCTCACTTATCTGCCGGCCAGCAAATCTTCTACCCATGCTAATATGTTACCCCCTATACCATGAACTTTGATTTTTCTGCATTAACCTTTGATGTGGCACCTTATCAAATGCCTTCTTGAAATCAAAATACAACACATCTACAGGCTTCCTTTATCCACAGTACATGTTACTCCTTAAAAGAACTCCAATAAATTGGTTAAACATGATGTCCCTTTCATATAATCATGCTGACTCTTCCCGATTACCTTGAGTTTCTCTAAGTGCCCAGATATAACCTCGTTAATGATCTATTCTAACACCTTCCCCGCGTTAGAAGTCAAGTTAACTGGCCTATAGTTTTCAGTTTTCTGCCTCCCTCCCTTCTTAAATAGAGGGGTTATATTTGCTACTTTCCAACCTGATGGAACCTTTCCAGAACCTAGGGAATTTTGGAAAATTAACGTCAACACATCAACTACCTCATTATTCACCTTTTTTAAGACACTATGATGAAGTCCATCAGGACCCGAAGACTAGTCAGCCTGTAACTCCAGCAGGTTGCTGAGTATCGCTTTCTCAGTGATTGTAATTTCACTAAGTTCCTCAAGTTCCCCTCTCCCTTCCATCTCCCAATTCACAGCTATTGTTGGAAAGTTTTTGTATCCTCTATGGTGAAGACAGAAGCAAAATATTTGTTCATTTCATCTGCCAAATCCTTATCGTCTACTATTAACTCCGCATTCTTACCCTCTCGAGGACCAACACTCACTCTTACTCCTTTCCTTTTTAAATACCTGTAAAAACTCTTGCTACCCATTTTTACATTTCTAGCTAGCTTCCTCTCATACTCTAATTTCTTCCTTCATTCGCTGCCATTCTTTATATTCTGACCAATCATCTGTCCTGCTACTCATCTTTGTGGAGTTGTATGCTTTTTCCTTAAGTTTGATGCTTTCCTTAACTTCTTTAGTTAACCACAGTTGGTGGGTCCTCCCCTTAGAATTTTTCTTAATAGTAGGAATAAGCTTATTCTGTGTATTCTGAAATATCCCCTTAAATGTCTGCCACTGCTTCTCTATTGATCTATCCCCTAGCCTAGTATCCCAGTTCACTTCAGCTAGTTCAGCTTTCATGCCCACATAGCTGCCCTTATTTAAGTTTAAAATATGTCCTGCCACCTTCAAAGATTTATGCAAATGAACCTTTGGGTCCCTCGTTCCTTGCACACTCTTAAGAACTGTACCATTAAGTGTTTATTGCATCACACTATCTCATCTGTCAAAATGCATCGCCTCACACTGCTCTGTATTAACTTCCATCTGCCACTTGTCTGCCCATTCTATTAGCCTGTCTATGTCCTGTCGCAGTCGATTGGTATCATCCTCACTATTTGCCACAGCTCCAAGTTTGGTATCATCTGCAAATTGTGAAATTTTACTCTGTACTCCAATATCCAAATAATTTATAAATATTAAAAAAGCAGTAGCCCTTGGAGAGTACCTGTCTACCATCCTCCAGTCAGAAAAATGGCCACTTACTGTGACTCATTGTTTCCTTGTCCTTAAGCTAATTTTTTTAACCATTTGGAACTGACACTCCTATCCCATGAGCCTCATTTTTGTTTACTAGTTTTTTATGGTGCACTTTATCAAGCACTTTCTTAAAATCCATATAGACAACATGCACTGCATTCTCTTCCTCAACTTTCTCTGTTACTTCCTCAAAAAGTTCAATTAGATTAGTTAAACGCTATCAGCCTTTTACAAATCCATGCTGGCTCCCCTTAATTAACTCAAAACTCCCCAAGTGCCTGTTAATTTTTTCTCCAGATTATTGGTTTCTAGAACCTTACTGACAGGTCTGTGATTACTAGGAATGTCCTTACAAGGGTGTCAAATTTGCCACATTCCAATCCTCTGGCACCTCCCCCATATCTAGGGAAGATTGCAAGCCCTTCTGCTATCTCCACCCCGACTTCCCTTAGCAACCTAGAATGCAAGCTATCTGGACCAGGTGACTTATCCACTCTTACCATAGTCAGCCTTTCCAGTACATCCTGCCTATCAATTTTCAACCCATCCATTACCTTTACCATCTCTGCTTCTACTGATAAGTTGTCAGCATGATCTCAGTAAACACTGACACAAAGTAATCTATTAAGTAACCTAGCTTTGTCCTGTGCTTCTAAGCATATATTTGCTCTTTGATCCAATAGCCCCCACCCCACTACTTACTACCCACTTATATGCTGGTATTATGTTTTATATGCCAGTTTTATGTTAACTGCCATTTTATTCTCATATTCTCTCTTCGCCATTTCGACTTCATTTATCCTCTCAACTAATTATATTTGGCCTGGTTCTCACTTGAAGAATTCACCTCAAATGCATCATACATTTTGTTTTTGGTTTCATCATATTCTCTATTTCCCTTGTCATCCAAGGAATCCTGGATTTGGTTCCCCTGCCTTTCTATCTTGATGGAGTATACCCAGCCTATACCTCAAACATCTCTGACTTAAAAATCATCCCATTGAAGTTAGCCTTCTTCCAACTTAGAAGTTCTGCTTTAGATTGTATCTCGCTCTTCTACATTGCTAATCTAACCCTCATGATACAATGGTCACTCTTACCCAAGTATTTTCCCCACAGACACTTGGTCCACCTCATTCCCCAGCAACAGATCCAGCAATACCTTCTTCCTCGTTGGATCCAAGAATGTACTGGTCATAGAAGCTCTCCTGTACACGTTTCAGAAATGTTTCCCCCACCTTTCCCTTTACTCATGATCCCTATCGATATTTGGTGAATGAAAGTCCCCCAATATCTATAGTTATTGCACATCTCTGTGCTTTACCTGCAGATTTGCTCCCCTGTCTCTGTCTCTCTCACACTATTTGGAGGCCTATAGAATAGCCCCAGTGGCATGATCGTCCCTTTTGCCTCTCAACACTAACCAAATGGGATTCTGTCCCTGCTGGGACACCCTCTCTTTCCAACACTACAATGTTTTCCCTAATCAGATAAAAGATTTCAGGCTAACAAGCTAAGACCCAAGGATCATGATTAGAAAATCCTGAGCAAAGTGGGATTTGAAATCCAGCAACATCTCAGAGGTCAAGTACAGATGAAGGAAGGCATTTGGTTCATCTAGCTCATTCTTCTTTAGAAATCTGTGGTTTCCCCACGAGAGAACCCAACTCTCTCTTAATTGGCTGCTGGAGTTTTTGACTCCATTATCCCTGTTACTCACCTAGAGCTGTCAACTCTGAGTTAGCCAGAGAACAGTTGAATCATAAAGATTATGATGTCCCAAGTTTGATACCTGGTCTGCACTGAATCAGTTGAACTTAGCCAACTCACTATAGGGAGCACTATAATTAATTCAAGGTTAGAGGAGGAAAAATAAAGCAAGCAGTTCCCATTCCTCTGTGGGTGGGTGAACATCAAGTTAGCATGGGATTGATTTCCATTTTCATGTTTCTATGATTCATTGTTGAGGGTCACATTTCAAAACTTGCAGTTATATAGCACCTTTATCACAATAAAACATCCCAAGCTGCTTCTCACAGGAGTGCAATTAAATAAAACCAGTCATAAAGAAAATACTTGAAGGAGACCCCTGGGGATGCCTGATACCCATGGAGCTGTGGCACAAGAAGAAATGGATGTCTCTCAAAGGATCTACATTTATATAGCTCCTTTCACAACCTCAATGACATCCCAAAGTGCTTTACAGTCAATTAAGTACTTTTTGAAGTCTAGTCGCTGTTGTGATGTTGGAACTGTAGCAGCTAATTTACACACACCAAGCTCCCATCAACAGCAATGAGATAATGATCAGGTTACCTGTTTAGGTGATGTCGATTGAGGATAAATATTTGCCAGGAGGAGAGAAAATTAGAGGAAGAGGGAAGACAACATCTTTGGCAGCATCTCCCAAACTGTGACTTTCACCACCTAGAAGGACAAGGACAGCAGGCGCATGGGAACATCAGCACCTCAAAAAGGTGCCGCTCCACGGTGCACACCATCCTGACTTGGACACATATTGCTGTTCCTTCATCACCAGTCCTGGAACTCCCTACCTGTCAGAACTGTGGGAACACATATACCACACAGACTATCAGATTAAGAAGGTCACCCATCACTTTCTCAGTGATAACTCAGTATAAGTCGGCATTGACTTTGATGCCCAAGTATGGCGGGGGGAGGGGGGGGGGGGGGAAATCACCCTGAATACAGAGCAAGTAGCACCTGTGAAACCTTTACAAGAACAAAATTGACAAACTCCTGGTAAGGGAGAGTGAAGAAGAATACGAGCTTGGCGAAGAGACAGAACAGGCTTTGTGGAATGCAGACCCAGAAAACTAGACTTCCCTTTGAAGGAACCAGATCAGCCAAGTGGGTTTTGTGGGTTTCTTTTCTTGTGGAGTTACTAACCCGACTGTTATTGCTCATTTTTCAGCTGGGGCTGTGCGACTTAAACAATCAAAACCATTTCTTTCCTTCTGAAAGTAGAAAGATTACGTACAGACATTCAGATTTGGGTGCTCAGATTTTCGTGACATAGAAATCTTGACTATGTATCATCAACCAAAATAAAACCCCAAAATGAACTGTAGTTTTGATCTTTCACTAGTTGGTTGGCATCGAGACATATCCATGTGGTCATGAAAGCCAGTCGCTGAGCTGGGGATTCATGCAGCATGGCAATGACACAAGGGTGCAGAACTCTAAATATGCATTTAACGAGAGTTGTGTCATTCTTAACGACCGTTCTGAACAAGTCCTTCCAGTGGTATTACCAAAATGATCACGAGGCACTTAGCTGGATTGGGCAAGCAAAACAACAGCATGTAATGTATATATAAGAAAACACCGTACTGCAATAGACACATTGACTGAGTATTTGAAAGAAATCCTAACTTAGTTATTTAATAAAACCACAATGAAATGAATTCAAAAATGATGATTTGGAACTGAAAGCACTTTTACACCCACACAGCAATGCAGTTTCAAGCAGCAATATTTTTGTTTCTCTTTGCCTTTTAAGATAGTTCAAAATAGGCAATCTGTAGATAGAAAAGGTTATGTACCTTAGAATAACAAGAGAAATAAAACTCATACGATGCCTCCAACAAGAATTACACTGAATCACGAGTTTGTACCACAATTACCTAGTAACTGAAAAAGATGAAATCTTTTAAAATACTAATAAGTCACAGCTAAATATGAATAATACATTTGTTTAAAAACATATGAAAACCCATTTTCAAGTAAATAATACATGGATGACAGACTGCTCCCCTTAAACAATGTGATTTGGAGACAAGTTTGACCATGCAGGTGGATATCTTTGAGAAGATTACAAGGTCTGAGATATTCCCTAGAACACCTCTGACATCTTCAGGAAGAAACCACGCTCTGAGGCGATCCCCTTTACTACACACTTATACTTTCGATGGGAAATGCATTTGATCTGAGGGATCTCTCAGCATATATATCACTCTTGATTTGGCTGCTTCACTTGACAGTTGGAAGTTGTGTGAAAATCAGTCCATTGTACAGTATAGTGGACAGGAATGTCAAAATATACACAGATGGTGTATGTCTAGGGACTGTTGTTTGCCTTTAAATATACCTTAAAAATGAGTGTGCATGGAATTCACAGTAGCCTTTCAACTTGGGTTGGAAATTGTTGCAAAGCAGGTATTCTAATTGGAAGAAAATGACAAGCGGTGTTCCCCCAGGCATCCACTCTGGAGCCTTAGCTTTTCACTGTATTTATCAATGGCACATGAAGGAATATGGTATTGTATATCCTAGTTTGTAGATGGCACTAAGTTGGGAGGGACAGTAAGTAGGGCAGATGGGAGCAGTAAGGGACAATGGGACATAAAACATATTGTGCGTAAGGGCACGACTATGGCAAATGGAGCACAAATGTAGGTATGCCGGAGGTCAACCACTTTAGATCCAAGAAAGATCAAAGTGTTTTGTAAATTGTAAGAAACATTAGAAATGTGTAGGAGATTTGGGAGCTTAAGTACAAAATTCATCAAATCCAGTAGACAAAATTCAAAAACTAATCAAGATGACAAATGGATTCTTGGCTTTTATTTCAAAGGGGTGAAACATAATGGGGAGGAAGTTACGGTTCAGTTGAACAGAACCTGGTAGTTTCGTGAAGCAGCTTCTGGCTTGTTACTGTCAGGGCAAAGACACCGCAGTTAAAACAAGAAAAACAGCATTTCCTCAGGGGTTGCCAATCTCCATCTGGAATACTGCATTCAGGTTTAGGTTAAGTCTTGCAAGCTTAAAGGGTAAATTTTCAGGACATGTTACATAAACAGGGCTTGTATTCCCTTGAGTGTAGAAGGTTGAGGGGTGATCTGATTAGGGTGTTTAAAATGTTAAGATTTATTAGGGTAAATAGAGAAACTATTTACTTCGGTAGGGGAATAAAGAATAAGGCAGGATAATCGTAAAATTACAGCTAAACCATTCAAGCGGGAAATCAGGAAGCACGTTTTTAACATAGAGGGTGGCAGAAATTTGGAACTCTCTTATCCAAAATGCTGTAGATCTTGGGTCAATTGGAGCTTTCACGGCTAAGATCGATACCTGTTTTTAGGTAAAGGGATCATGAGATTATGGAGCAAAAAGCGGGAATTTGTGAGGTGATGTGCGAATCAGCCATGATCTAATTGGATGGCAGAGCAGGTTCCAGGGAGTGAATGGCCTATGCCTGTTCTTATAACTTTTTTGTCCCATTCTTGAGTGAGTAAATCTATAGAATGTCGTAGGTCAGAAAGGTGGAAAGTATTGTACATCTTCAGGTAGCTCTGCAGCAGAACAAGTTTCGATCCAAAATTGAAATTAGCATCACATTACCTGCCATCCTCGATTAAGATACAGTTCCATGGATGCAAAGATGGCCCCCAGTAATTTGTCCCATCATTTATCCATTGTCTGCAGGCTAATAAACTGCACGTAGGATTAAAACCAAACTGAAACTGCAGAGGATCTTTGGTTTGATTTTCAGCAAATTTATTGTAAGAAAAAGATTTTACTTCAAAATTACACAAGTTTCAAGACACAAAATATTTTTGTACATAAAAGTTCTGTAGCTATGTACAGCAGTATTGCACAGTTAAAAATTGTCAATTCCCCTTCAGACATCAGTGCAAGGAAGAAAAAATCAAATCAAAACTGGAGGAAAAAAACAAAGGGTTGGGAACAGTGGGAAGATGGAGATGGTGGGGAATTACTTAAACATTTGCTACATTTACACTGAGTCCTATGCAGCGTATGAAAACACTACGCAAACTGAACTGAAATTAAATAACTTTAAGCAGAAATTAACAGCATGGGGGAAAAAAAAGTTGCAGACAGAATACATTATAGATCAGTTTGGCAATGGATTACAGAGGGAGGGGAGAAGACGGGAGGAAACAAACTGAAAAAACACGCGAGATGCTCTACATCTAATAAATAAGTCAGTTCAAAATAACTTACACATATACATTTCTATTCATCTCAGGGCTGCAGGGGATGAACATCATTTTCTTGTTATATAAAAAAGGGTGTGTTATGAAAACAATTCAGATTGTATTTGATTGTGTTTTGGGGGAAACGTAAGGCAGCTCTTGATATTTTCTGGCTCAGGTTCCAATAATTGCAGGAAACACTTGTAGAATACAATACATGGGCTCAAAATTAATTCACCGCTGAACTGTTCCGACGGTTTCACCTGACGAGAGATCCACACCCATTGCCGTCTTCCAGTGAACTTCGGGGACTAGCGGTGGTTCAGCCACTGAGTTGATGTCCATTTCATCAGATTACTACACGTTAATGCCAAAATATACACACAGACAAGAAAAAAAGCTTTGATTCTGTAAAAGCAAGAGTTGAAACTGCTGAAACCTTCAGCCATCCAGTCTGTCTTTAAATGGCAGGGCTACATATTTGCTGGGTTTTCTTTCAGGAGTTAGACTGAAGAGTGTATCGGTCACAAACCGTTGATCCTTCGCCTGTACAGTATGTTTATCCGGTGCCAAAAATTTCCATTCTGGTTATTCGGTGGTCTGTGATTTCTCGCCTGTAATCACAAGAGTTTTAAAGAATTTAAAATAATACAGGATTCCGAAAAAGGGCCCAGCCCCCCTCGAAAAAAATTATTCAACATGTATCGCACAAAACTCGCATCTTGAACTATGTAGTCACTAAGCTGATTTGGCGTGTTAGTACTTAACATTGCACTTAAGCTAAAACGTTTACAGTTTAACTTTGGTCCAATGCACTTTAACGGTACAGGGTATCCTTCAACACTTCAAATTGCTCCCAGCACCTGTAACAGATGTATAACTAAGAATATCCAGCACCTTAGTGTTTGACTACTCAAAATTTGGAAAGAGTAACCTAATTTGTATTCATGTAGAACCTTCCACACCCTCAGGATGTCCCAAAATGCTTCAGAGCCAATCAATTTACTTTGAAATATCGTTATGTATCCGTGGTTGGCAATTTATGAACAACAAACAGGAAATGAATGACTGACCAGTTTTTGTGACATCGATTGAGGGATAAATCTAGGCCAAGGCACTGGGAGAGAACCCTCTACTTTTCGAATAACATCTTGCTACCTTTTTATGTCCATCTCAAGAGATAGACGGAACAATAAAGCACTCTTGCTTGAGTGTGCTACACCGCACGCTTAAATTGAGTGTCCTAAGGTGGGGTTTGATCCCATAACTTCTGGAATCAGACATGAGAATGCTTTCTATTGATCCAAGCTAACTTTTTTTACTGTTCAAGCATGTGTAGCATAAAATTTTAACTGGCCTTGGTCATACTTTCTGTGGAAACCCCAAAAAACACTGAATACAATATGATGTTTTAAATGTATTGTTAAGAATGTATACATACATATAAGGCGAAGTTTTAATTTGAAACTCATTTTATATCTATTTTGCTTCACTTCATTGAATACAGCAGTCTACAGGTATGTAACTAAAATTACGATCTTGTTGGATGGGCTTGAGCAACCTGGAAATTAAAAGGAAGATATTCTTCTCTCCTCTCAGTCCATGATCTTGCAATGTCCTGCCCCCTCCAACTTCATTTTATTAATATAATTCATTTTGCATCCTCTTTTCAGAGTACCAATCCAACTACCTTTCCAATACACCATCTAGATTCTGAGATGATCTCCTTGACACAAACCGCAAGACCTTTCCATGCCAAGTCTAGGTTATAGTTTGCAGACTCAAAACTGTATTCACCTTTTTCTTTCTGCCTTAAAAAACATATTCCTTTTTGGCCAGCTACATAAAAGTTGCTTTATAAGTACAGAAGTAACAAAATGTTGCATTTCAGTTAGAACAAATATTGGACTTATACACTTAACTCAAGGTTAATAGTTGTTAGCCTTGTAATGCTGTGGTTCTCTGACCAGCAAGCAATTGGAAGATCTGTACTTGGCCAGGTTCAACGTATCCTATGCATATTTCACACACCAAAGCCAGGACACAAATTAACAGTTGGGACCTCTTTATGTTCAACTTCAAATTTTAACCACAGACTGTTATAATAAAAAATGCAATCACTGAGAGAGGAAATATTGGGCGGGATTTTCTGGTCCACCTGCCATGGGACCGGAAATTCCCACCCGAAGGCAACAGTCCATCAAATTCTCCGTCCCATCTGTGACGATTTCCATACCGGGCAAGGCCGGAAAATCCTGGCTGGGCAGTCACAACCTCAATTATAAATTACATGGAGGAGGAGGAAGAAGGGAAGCAATAATCCAAGTCTTTTTTTTATTTGTTCATGGGATGTGGGTGTCACTGGCTCGGCCAGCATTTATTGCCCATCCCTAATTGCCCTTGAGGAGGTGGTGGTGAGCTGCCTTCTTGAACCAGAGCAGTCCATGTGATGTAGGTACACCCAGTGTGCTGTTAGGAAGGGAGTTCCAGGATTTTGACCCAATGACAGTGAAGGAACGGTGATATATTTCCAAGTCAGGATGGTGTGCGGCTTGGAGGAGATCCTCTAGGTGGTGGTGTTCCCATGAGACTGCTACCCTTATCCTTCTGGAAGGTACTGGTTGTGGGTTTGGAAGGTGTTGTTTCAGGAGCCTTGGTGAGTTCCTGCAGTACATCTAGTAGATGGTACACACTGCTGCCACTGTGTCTCGGTAGTGGAGGGAAGAATTGTTTGTGGATGGGATGCCAATCAAGCGGGCTGCTTTGTCCTGGATGGTGTCAAGCTTCTTGCATGTTGTTAGAGTTGCACTCATCCAGGCAAGTGGAGAGTATTCCATCACACTCCTGACCTGTGCCTTATAGATGGTGGAGACTTTGGAGAGTCAGGAGATGAGTTACTCGCTGCATGATTCCTAGCATCCGATCTGTTCTAGTAGCCACAGTATTTATATGGCTAGTCCAGTTCAGTTTCTGGTCAATGGTAACCCCAGGATGTTGATAGTGGGGGATTAAGTAATGGTAATGGCATTGAACATCAAGTGACTCCAAAGAGATGGTAAACCTCTTGCTTTTTTTAAAAAAAAGGCTTGTAGTTATATAGGTTATGTTTACACTTCAGTGTTGGTTTCCACTCACACTGAAAATATAAGTCCTGTTAAATATAGGGCCTGAACTGACTCCCAAGAAAAACTGTTTCCGAAAAGGCAGTTTCCTACTGTTTGGATTATAAACTTTGTGGACGATACTGAGTGTGGTGCTGAACGTGGATGTGTGCAGACTGTGAGCCCTCTGCTGAACAGTGTAATTACAGTTTGAACCAGGCAGTATAAATGGACCACTGCTTGGCAAAAACTAACACTGCAGCTACTGGTCTCAAGCTCGCAGCTATAAATAATCCATTTAAACAACCCTCAGAATGCTGTATGTAAATTTAATTAATTAAAGAGTCACAAATGTTATTAAGGAATATGTGGCAGCAATTTTGTGCACAGCAGAATTCCACACTGCAAAAAGATAGAAATTACTTCTTTAACATGGTTGTTTTGATTGAGCGGATACAGGGAAAATTTCCTATTATTCTTTTGGTCAAGGAATCTCTATTGTCTACCTAAACAACCAGATGGAAGCTCAGTGTAACATCTCATCTGAAAGAACAGTATGCCTGACAATGTAGCACTGACACGTCAAGTTAGATCGCAGAACTGAATTCCTCGTATGGGTCTTGATAAATAGCTGCGTAACTGACACTGAATGGCTCAACACTGATTAGATGTCCTTCTCATCATTTATTTAAAAGCCATTTGCTCGCACAAAACAACTCTGGACTATTGATTCCTTCCCCTTTTCTAAAAGCATTGAATCCCACTGTGGTACCATTCCTTCACTCCATCTAGTCAGTAAGTGCTAGCAGGATATCCGATTGTGGAGGGCATCACAACACATTTGCTCACTTTTCAACACGGCTCACCAGCTAGCAGCCAGGGCATCTCATCTGAGATCAACTTATTCAATGCATACACGTGACTCAGAAGCCCCCAGAGACTTGCTAGAAAAATTGAAGCCGATGGGATTAAAGGGACAGTGGTAATGTGGATACGAAATTGGTTAAGAGACAGAAAGCAGAGGGTAGTGGTGGGTGGCTGTTTTTCATACTGAGTGAAGTATAGAGTGGTGTGGATTAGGATCACTGCACTTTTTGATATATATTAAGGACCTGGACTTGGGTATACAGGGCATCATTTCAAAGTTTTCAGATGGTAAACAACTCAGAAATGTAGTTAACAGTGAGATGGATAGCAACAGACTTCAGGAAGACACATACTGGTGCAGTGGACAGACATGTAGCAAGTGCAACTTAATGCAGAGAAGTGTGAAATTATTCATTTGGTATGAGAAGCAAAATAAACTAAATGGCACAATCTTAAAGGAAGTGCAGGAACAGAAAGACTTGGGAATGTAAGTACACAAATCTCTAAAGGTGGTAGGACAAGGTCGTTAAGAAAGCATGTGGAATTCATGTTCAATTCAGAATACAAAACCAAGGAAGTTATTGTAAACTTTTATAACGCACTGGTCATGCCCCTGCTGGAGCGTTCGGTCCAATTCTGGGCACCACATTTTGGCAAGGATGCTAAGGGTTTGGAGAGGATGCAGAGATGATTGACTAAAATAGTTCCAGACATGCAGTATTTCAGTTACATGGAAAGACTAGGAAAGATAGGTTTGTTCTTCTTGTGGCAGGGTAGGTTATAGGGAGATTTAGTAAAGATGTTCAAAATCATGAATGGTCCGGTGGCAGAAGAGTCAGTAACCAGAAGACACAGATTTAAGGCAGTTGCGCAAAGAACAGAGGTGAGATGAGAATTTATTTTATGTATGGAGTTGTTATCATCTAGAATGCACTTCCTGAAAGGGTGATGGAGGCAGATTTAATAATAATATTCTAAAGGGAATTGGATAAACGCTTGAAGGGGAAAAATTTAAATGGTTATGGGATTAAATCGTTAGATCTTTCAAAGAGCTAGCATGCTTTCAGCCTCCTGATGCTAAAGAGCTAGATGGACTAAATGGCCTTCTTCTGTGCTATGTCATTTCATGATTCTGACAGCTGTGTTGCATTGTTAGCTTGCAACAATATTTTATTATTATTTACAAATAAAGTCATAAGATTACAGGGCAATAAATGATTTTACTAAAGCATGATCTTGATTAGTTAGATCAGATTCATTACAACTATCAATCTGCTAGATGCCAAGAGCTAACTGTGGTAATCTAGGCTTGAACTAAATAGTAAATGTTGCTCCTTTACAGTAGACCACAGATTAACTGGAGGGCAACTGAAAAACTAACATCTGAATTTAGTTATAATCAGTGCCACTGCTATGCAGCGTTTGAAAAGTCAAATTCCATTTTCTGGCCTTTCCAGCCTCCAGGCTCAACTATTCTAACATTATGCAGGCCAGGCTCATATCTCTGATCCTCCATAAACCAACACACCCAGAACTCTGCTGCCTGCGTCCATACCCTGTACCAAGTTATGCTTGCCCGTTACTCTGGGTCCTGCCTACCATACACTATTTCCCAACAATTTGCCTTAAAATTCTCATCCCTTGTTTTTAAATTTCATCAGAGCCCCATTACTGCTCATCTCTGCAGCCTTCTTCTGCCCCGCAACTCCTCACTTCACCTGACCACTGCCAGTCATGCTTTCAGCCTCCTGAACCCCATGCTGTGAAGGTGTGAAATTCACATCCTAAAATTTTCCACCTCCCTCCTTTTGTAAGACCCTCTTTAAAATGCACCTCTTTCACCAAGCCCTCTGTCACTACTAATTTCTTCAGCTTGGCATCCATTAGTCGATTGTCTCTGAAGCACTCTGGAACTTTTTTTGATGTTCAAGGCACTCTATAAATGCTGTTCTGGACTCTGAGATTTCTGCTGGTGTTTCGGCGAATTGACAATCTCTGCTGCCCGTTAAAAGAGCGATTTAAGTAACTCTAATGTCTTTTCTATTACATAAGATTCCAATGTTCTCATCAGTGGTTCGGTGATCAAGTTCCATCTATTTATCCTTGCAAACTATGATCTAACGGCCTGAGTTAGGAATAATTTCTCCCATATAAAACTTTTAATCAACTCCGAAAGCCACTGATGTGTGGGGAGGTGGAAGGGGGAATAATGTACTGAATTGCAGAATACAACCCACCAAACAGAAAAAAAGTCCTGGACAATCCCATCAACCTGTGTAATAAAAAATGAATTTGAGATTTAATCACCCTACAACGGCGTCCCTATATCCACACTGTCCAGTTACACTGTACTGAAGGATAGAAGAATCTCCAAAAATACATACAGTATCATTATATATATTTAGCACTTTTTATAATTATACCATACATTTTCGTATGATTATATCTTACAAAGCCAACTCAGCAGTTACAGTGGAGGAGGGAAAGGTGAAAAAAAAGCGCTCTCTAGGCTCAGGGCACAGACTTGGGAGCATCGACTGCAACAGCAGCTGGTGTTTGTGGCTCCAATATTGGCTTCGAGTGAGATTGTTTGGCACAAAGGAATTGCGATAACAACTGGGCTTTTCCCCTACAAAAGCTGAGGGGAAACGTACTCTGTATACGTGATTCCTGTGGAAGCAGTTATGTGCAACCACAATGGCAGATTTTTATCTCTTCAAATAATACTTTAATGTTTAAAAAAATCTGGCATTGTTCTCTAAATATCTTCAAACCATATTCGCAGTAGATATACTCACTGTGTTTCATGTTGTGGCACAACTGAAAATTATACTTTGAACAGTTTCTCTGAACAGGTTTTTATTGTTTTTTTCAGTTAGAATCACAGAACCAGACAGAATAGAATGAGGCCATTCAGCCCAGCATGTCTTTGCTGGCACACTGAAACTACCAATTAGTCCCACTCTCCAGCTCCTTTCCCATAGCCCTATATATTTTTTTCCTTTTGAAGTACATACCTAATTTCCTTTTGAAAGTTAATATTGAATCTGCTTCCGCTTCTCTTTTCAGTCATGCATTACAGATCATAGCAATAGGTTGAGTAAAACAATTTTGCTCATCACTCTCTGGCTGTTTTGCCAATTATCTTGAATCTGTGTCCTCTGGTTACCAACCCTACTGCCAATGGAAACAGTTGTCCTCACCTACTTCATAAAAAGTCTCATAATTTTGAGTACCTTTATCAAATGACCTCTTAACCTTCTCTGCTCTAAGGAGAATAACCCCTGCTGCTCTAGTCTATCATCATAACCAAATTCCTGTCCCTGGTATCATTCTAGCAATTTCTCTATAAACCCTCTGAATGGACTTGATATCCTTTCTGAAGTGTGATGCCCAGGATTGGGCAGAATACTCCAGCGAAGGCCTTTTTACCTTTTGTGTTACAGACTATTTGTGTAGGTAAATTCACGGTCCTTATGCCCCTCCTGACAGTTCCCACTTTCCCTGTTACCTTAAAACAAGAGATCCCTTTTGTTAGATGTTTCAGTTCCTGATTTGTTTTCAGTGCCTGCAGCAGGTCATTCTTATCTTCAAAAGTGTCAATGTTCCATTGGCAATGAGCTAGGAATAATTCCTCCCATATAAAACTCTCAACAATTCTGGAAGCTGATTTGTGGGGTGGGGAACGGGAGAGAATATACAGAACTGCAGACTACAATCTGCTAATCTTAAAATTAAAATCTAAAAGAAGGCCTAGTATACTTAAGTATACTAAAGTCGTTAGTATATTATCATTCACAGCCACTGTGGGGAAAACAGTTTGAATTTCCTCTTTTTATTCTTCCGCTGTCCTTGAGCAACCATTTTTTCAATTGCTTTCTGCAGTTTTGTATTATTTCCTCTAGATCTGTCCCAGGGCTGATTGGATAATTTATTTCTAGGTCCCTGCCACTCAGAGGCAGGAAGAATCTATGCCTAACAGTAACCCTCCACCTCGTCATGAGACAAGAAGATCAATAAAGATGTGGCCCTGTGCAAAGGCCAACCTGCTATTCCAAAGTACTACCCTAAGTTGCTTTTGTTTAAAATATGAGGGCTTGAAAGGGTGTTCTTGATGACATAACCTACAGGTTTTTCATTTCCAGCAACAACTTCAAGGCTGGCTGCCAGGAAGACTCAGTTTAAAGATAAGAGACTTTTTTGGGCCGGCTGTGGTGAATCTGGTAAATTTACTTCGGGGTTGCTGCCACTGCCCAAGTCCAACACAGTGGCAGTCAGTGGTACTATCTTCTCCCCACCACTAAACCCCAATATAAACACAGTTTAGAGGGATTGAAGTAGTTTGTAATATAACCAATTTGCTGAATGCAGTTAACCTGCATACATTATAAGAACCTGTAGTAAAGTCAGTCTAGCTGTTGTTGTTGTTGACAGGCCTAATTTGGTATTCATGGAAATAAACGCACGTTTTAACACTGAATGGGACAAACAGGAAATGAGTGAAACAAGCAAATGAATTCTCATTCATCAGAGAAGAAAGGAAGGTTTTCTAGTAAAGTAAAAGTTTTAGCTCTCAGATGTTTCATTCTTGTCCACTTTCAACAATAGACTGGTGGCATAGTGACAGAAGCAAAGCCATGTATTGTTGGAAGGGCTCTGTCAATCCTGGGAAACAAGCGTTTAGGAAGTATGTGTATCCTTGACCGTGAACTGCTACTCTCAACAGTGGTTTATTATTCAGACTGACATTTGACACAAATCCATGCATTTTAGTGGGTAAGCTAATCACTCCTTCACCACCCACCCACCTAGAGGCAAACAATTGCTTCTGCAATTGACAATCCACAAATAAGATCACAGGAGTTTACCAGTCTTTGAGACTTGTGATTTCTGAGAATATGGTTTCCCAACTGACCCACTAATTACAAGGAACTCTAGACATTCTCGTAATTATCAATTAAAAGTTGAATTTCATCCCTCAATCTCCGTATTTCTCAGTTAAAACATATGCATCTCTTAGCTTCACAATTGCAACCAACCCAATCTACGAGCAATCGTTAGTTTTTTTTTGAAAAAGCATTAAAATTGTGTTTTTAATTAACTATTTTAAACCTTTTTAGTCTGTATATTAATGAATCTCTGCTTAAGGTGCCAGAAATTATGCCTTCCAGGCACATGGCTCAGTTTTAAGAGATATTTTGATTACAGATTTATTCACTTTCTCAGGAATGAAAATGACGACAAGGTGACAGATTGCAAATGAAATATACACAGAAGTGTGATAAGGCCAGATATAAATGTAAACCTAAGCCATCAAAATTACAAAGCTACCGAATTCACTCCTGTCACGACTAGAACAGTTTATATAATGTTCCAACAGAAGTCTGGAACCAGGCAACAAGCCCCGAGGAGGATGTTATAACAGTAAGTCAAACCTTTACTATCGTTTTACTAGAGATATGCAAAGGATGGAAGTCAATGTTTCAATTTAACTACACAGTACTCGCAGGCTAACTGTGATGCCTTGGTTCAGGAAAAGGTTGTCTTACCCCAAAATGGAGGAAAGACAGCAAAGAATATGGGAAACATTACTGTTCGGTAGATTAATCTCATCCTGCTTAGGCACAACTCCATCAGCCACTGACTGCAGCAATGGAAAAGTCTGCATCTCAAGACTGCCTCCTCCTCCCAGCTGAAGAAGGACAAGATACAGAGAAGAAGATAATCAAAGGATAGAACAGCACCAAACAGAAAATAAACCATTCTATCATTAGAACATGCCAATTACTCAATAATAAACTTTTGTTTTATCTGCGTCAGCCACCAGTATTGGTTTATGTTTACAAGCATTAAACATCTGTTCAGATGATTAATGTACACCATTCCAGAAACGAGGAGTGGGGTGGCTGTATCAGGAATTCTGGGTCTCAGCCAGACTACTAAATGTTTATATTTACGGATATGTCTCACAATTTGAGGCTGGATTACACTTGTCCCAGTTGAATAAAATATGCTGGCGAGTTACTGAAATTATCAAAATGTTTTAGCTGCATTAAAGTATTGTAAAACAAGTGCAGTTTCCTGATTGGTTATTACTTTTTCTATATCAGGTAGTATCTAGGTAGTTACCATTTATGCAAACAAAAATTCTAATTCCACTGAAAATATGTTGCTGTCCTTTGGGTTAAAAAGGGACTAAATAACCAAAACTAAACATCTACCATGCCCACACAGTTTGGCTCAGGCATGTTGACTAATGATGATACATCAATTTTGTTCAATAAATTACAAATAGATAATTAATGCGCTCACCAAATTAATTTTAACAAAGTTATACAAGTCTGAATTTAATCATGGGGCAGGATTTTCTCCCCGTCGGGGGCGAAGTTGAAGGGCGGGTGCACAGAGGCGTGCTTCTGATCGGCGCCCCCAAATGGGGGTGCGGCACCATTTTATATGGGCGGGCCTTCAACGCGACATCCACACAGAAGCGCTATGCGGGCGGGCCTGTGCAGGCGGGTGGGGGGGGGCCTTAGGGAGATCGGCTGTTCTGTGACAGAAATTAAAAATAGAGAGAAAAATAAATTCCTGACATGTCCCCTCATGTGACACTGTCATGAGTTGGGACATGTCCATAATTTTAACAAAAGCTTTATTAAAATTTTTAAAAACCTACATGAAACCTCATCCCGCCCACGGATGAGGTCTCATTCTTTTTCTAATTCCCGCCGGGGGCTCCTGGCCTGCCCACCAACCTTAAGGTTGGACGGGCAGGTCCATTAATTAGTTTAATTACTCTGTCAATGGCCTCAATTGGCCATTAACAGGTCTGTGGGCGCGCAGCTGATTTTGCTGCACCCCCGCCTACCGGAAAATTTAAATGGGGCGCGGTGATGTCGGGAGTTCCGCCCAACGTCACCGCGCGTCATTTTATGCGTCGGCGAGTGGGTCCCACCGGGAAAATGGGCTAGTTTAGGCCTAATGACCTTTTTCTGCTTCTATAAATCCTCATGCTCTTTTTATTCTTGATTTATTTTTAAAAATTTATTTTTGATGTTCATTTTCTTTCCTAGTCACCTCACAAAATATAATTCAGCACAAGGCATCCTGGCTGCATTTTACAACATAAATGGCTCTTGTTAGCACAGAGTAAATAATGGTCAGGAGAGGTGGCAGGAGCCAATCCTGTTCCCACTTGACATCCAAACACCTGCACTTTTCCAGCAGGGCTCATTGGATATAGTAAGCAGGATCAGGAATATTGGCTGATTTCCTTACCTCCTCCATCTCCTGTATCTGACTGGAACTGCAAAGAACAGTCATAGCACACAGTTATTATTAATGTGACTGAGGTGATTATACCAGTCAGCTAATTTGCAAGTCCTGGTCTTCACAGTTTGTCGTGTATGGTGCTGAGTGAAAGAGAGACAAAAGACTTTTCAATAGCTTATGTAGCTACAGATGCAACAAGAGATTTGGAACACGTATGTTAATTTACAAGGAAATGCACACTCTAGCGCGACAAAAACACCAAGTTAGTTTGGCAGCTTCTTGCTAATCAGGATTGGACAAGTTGAGAGTTTGGCTCAAGTTTAAAATCAATCTTAAATTAGGCAAACACCACTTAACATAGCCTTCAGCTATGTAGCTACTGGTAACGTACATCTCATACAATATAGATCAGAATAACTAGTCTCAGTACCGACAATGCCCCGAGGCCAAAAATGGGGGAATCTAAGTGACTCATTCACAGAATAACAGTAGAAGATACAGGTTATAATGTTTGTGTCAAGGCGGATCCTATTAAATCAAAGTGGTTATTAAACCTGGGCAATTTTATGGATAAGGCAGACTCTCCCAGCAGGCATATAAGGTAATAGCTACAATTTCTGCTGAGTATTAAGAGGAGGGAATTTAATTTAATTTTCCTTTTAAAAAAAGGCAGGATTTCTTTCATTTATATATGGGTAATGTGTTGACACATGTCCAAGGGAGACATGTCCTGCCGGTGGAGACATGATGTCTTCCCAGGCCCACTTTAACATACACATGTAATTAAAATAAACAACTCTCATTGTTCCAATCCATGAAGGTTAAACCTTTCAGCCATTTACATCCACAGTGAACTAAGTCCATTCTTTGCCTTTTCCGTGCCCCCGTATGTATCTGTAATTATTTCCCCTAATGTATCATTACTTCGTCTGGAGTAAAATTATGATATAAAATTACAGATTTCAAATACAAAATAGTTCATGAAAATTTAAAAATTGAAGTCATCAATGTCAGCAGCTTTTGTTTGGATCAAATGCTGGACCCATTAATATTTAACTGATGATGTTAATGTTAGACCAGAGGAAACCTGCCACAGCTTGTATCCTGTTAAAGGGCCATGCATGCTAACACTCCAGTCCAATACTGAAGGTATGCTGCATGCTGAGAACTTCACCATTCAGCTGGATGCAACCTTAATGTTGCGTACTCTAACAGGTGAACAACTATCGGTGGCGTGATATGTAGATCAAGGAAGTAGTTCCATGAGCAGGACAACATTTCTCTCTAAGCCAACATCACTAAACTGGTCCTCTCATGGTTTGTGGGAACATGCTAAGTGCACACTATCCCCTACATTTTCTTACAGAAGTCACTGCACAAAGTAATTCATTTTACATAAAATGCTTCAAGTTTTTTTTTTAAAGCACTAAGAAAGTGCTTTGTAAATGCAAGTTCATTTAGCTATTCAAAGTATTGCCTCCTTGGTTCTGCAGTATTTAATCCTGCCAGATCAATGAGCACCATGACAGACTCATCGCATCAGGTGAAGCATCCTGTGAAGAGTTAGAACCACTTGACCAAAGGGAAACAAATTGGATGTTTACCTACCCTCCTTCAACAAAGCATTTTGTATCGATTTTAGATCTACTCTCCTCTTGTCACCCTTCCCCTCCCCCCTCATCCAGTATGGCTGTACCTTGAAATGTCATGTTCTTTTCAAATAAACATACAGGGTGGAATCTTGTTGAGGCATTGGGGTCTCGCATTGAGAGATCTGCCAAACCACAAACCAATCAGGCAGTGGCGAGGCCAGCGACGGGCCTTCCGTTGGAACTTACTGATAGGTCACACTTCCATTTTTAAAAACAAAACAGCGCAAATTAAACAGCCAATATTATTCGGTGCAAAACGATGACTTAAAAAAAAAATTTCATGGGACATAGGGGCTGGTAATGCCGGTATACATTGTCCATCCCTGGAGGCACTGAGAAGTTGGTGCTTAGCCTTCGTGTTTAACCACTGATAGTGTTTTTATGCAACTGAGTGGCTTGCTAGGTGGGCAGTTAAGAGTTAACCAAGCTGATGTGGGATTAGAATCACATATAGGCCTGACTGGGTAATGACATTCTTTCCATAAAGACCGTGAGTGAAATGGTCAGGTTTTTTTTTTTTGAAAGCAACTATTGGCAGCTTCGAGGTTGCTTTTACTGGCATAAACTTTTTTTGCTTCCCAGAAATTTTCAACTGAATTCAAATTCTCAAATTGCCAGGGTGGGATGTAATAACAGATTTCCCGGTACACGGGTCCTCTACAAAATAACATGTCTAACTGTAAATCTCAAACACGCACAACAACAAAAAGGGAATTGTAATATAAGGAACATCAACAAACATTAGTCATCTTATCATTTTGACTCCGAGGGGGTGTGGGGAGAAAAAACCCCAAGGCCACATCAAAAAACTTCGAACTCTGTTTAGAAAACACAGGCATCCTCTGAAGCTTCCTTATGTTGTTGGCTTCAGATATCAAAGCAGGAAGTAACATGCAAGTAATATCTGAAAACGCAATAAAAAGCTAAATTGCCTATTACAATTAAAAAGCAAAAATACTGATGTGAAAATCTGAAATCGTAACACTAAATTTTGGGAAACACTCAGCAGGTGGATCACCTAGCCACAGGTGCTCATCTGATCTGCTGAGTGTTGCTAACATTTTTTGTTTTTTATTACGTATTAGAATTGTTTCATGCAGCAGATTATGTGCAGTGGAGGAGGTAGTACAAAGGATAGTCATTTAAAATATGTTATCACCACCTACCCCGCCCCCCCTCAAAACTGAAGACTTAAAAGAAAACTAAGTTCATATCATTCATCTTTCCAGCCCCAAAACAGTCTAGGTCAGGAGTTGAACCTAACCAGCAAGTTCACTTTGGCTTAGATTTCAGCACTGAGAATGGCATCCAGGATGAGCCAAGTGTGCTGATCTCACTTAGGCCACCGATAGCCAACTGAAGTAGACAAGCATAACTCTGTAATCTGAAAAATTCAGTATTATTCCCTGCTTGTTAGTTATTGCAGGAACCAGACCTCAGTGGACTGTTTTCATACCTAAGGTGGCGTAGTGGTATTGTCACCAGACTAGTATTCCGGATACCCAGGGTAACGGTCTGGGGACGCAGGTTCGAATCCCACCACGGCAAATGGTGAAATTTGAATTCAATAAAAAAATCTGGAATTAAAAGACTAATGGTGACCATGAAACCATTGTCAATTGTTGTAAAAACTCCATCAGTTCACTTGGCTCTTCCTGGATGCCATTCTCAGTGCTAAAATCAAAGCCAAAGTGAATTTGCGGGTTAGGTTCAACTCCTGACCTAGACTGTTTTTGGGCTGGAAAGATGAGCGATGTGAACCGTTCTTTAGGGAAGGAAATCTGCCATCCTTACTTGGTCTGGCTTACATTTGACTCCAGGCCCACAGCAATGTGATTGACTCTGAAATGACCCAGCAAGCCACTCAGTTCAAGGGCAATTAGGGATGAGCAATAAATCTAGCCAGCAACGTCCACATCCCATGAACGAATTTTTTAAAAATGAAGCATGTGCATTTAGGAGAAATCCAAACCTATCTGAAGGTGTACCTCAGATTGAAAGTTTTCCACCTCCTGCTGGAATGGCATTCCCCTTTAAGAGGAAGGTTCAGAATGTAGTTATTATTACCTCTTTACCCCATCCCCACTGTACGCTTCAGAAATGCTAATTTCCCTTATGAAACTTAGAAAGTAATTTTTACAGCACATTTTAATGAATGCTTGAATTTTACCAACAATCAATAGCTAACTTTTCGGTCAAGTAAAAACCATGATTGTATGCACTTCCTGGTCATAAACATTAGTTTGTTTTGTCACAATTTTTGGTCTCACTTTTCTACCAACATTTCCCTTTAGCTTTGCTATGTCACAATGCACATGCCAGCCCTATATCACCAAGTGGCTCCGGTCAGCGAGTTTCTTAGACCTCTTTTCCAATTCAGTTGCCGATTTGTACTTATCAAATTCTATTCATCAACCCCAGAAGTGAGTATTAGGTTTGTATATTAGTTGATTTGGACTTACACATAGGGAACAAAAAAATCAAAACTTGCTGCTGAAACAACAGTAAAGGATCTGGCAAACAGTTAGGCTGTTCAGGAGCACAGCAGAAAGGGCAGACAATTTAACGCGAAAAGTATGAATATATTTTGGGAAGCAAACAGAAATATGGTAGTACACACCCAATGGAGCAACTGGAATATTTAGTTCAATTACATAAATCCTGGTAGAAAGATTAAACCAAAAAAGGTCTAGTTTTGAGAAAGCTGTACAAGGTATTGTTGGGTCACAAAATACCCATTTGGATACCCATTATTAAAAGGACATTAAACCCATAGAGAAGACATTTTGTAGATGTGCCAGGGATGGGAATTTATAATTATGAGGAGAGACTTCAGATGGCAAGAGAAGGTGAAGAGAAGTTTGAAGCCTAAGGTTTTTGATCGGGTAATTAGGGAAAGACTGCTTTCTCTAGTTGGGGACCAGTGATGAAGAAAAATCGTCACAGTGACTGATGACAGAACTTAAGAGAAATATTTCTTTGCGCAGGGAATAGAATGCTTTGCAGCAGCAGTGATTGAGACAAAAACATTACATTTTCAACTGAAAAGTGAAGCGGAGGAAGATACAGGGCTTCGAGGAACACTTGGGGCAGTGGGGTTGCTCTAGAAAGCAGCATACAGAATGGACCAAATGGCCTCCGCCAACAGGGCAAACTTCTAGGACCCTACCATGTCACTTCTATCTGTAACTGTAAAAATCCAAGACAAAGCAGTAGCATAAACTACAGAATCTCTATGCCACCACTGACTGACTGAGGTGTACTGTTGTGGTTTGGGACATCATCAATGACTCAAGTCAATTTTCAGCTTTGTAATTCCCTTCAAAACATCCACCATTCTCTATTGATCACTACAGCATCTGTTTCTCCAATTTGCTTTATCTTATGCCAAAAATATGCTGCCCATAATTGCTGAGAATCAGAGAATATTTCATACAACTTGAAGCTGCCAGCAGTGTTGTGCAAAATTAATTTGACAAGACAAATTTGAGAGAGACAGATTGCTTATGCTCGATTGATCACAAAGGTGGCAACAAGAACAGAGGCTCCTCTGTCCTCCCCTCACACAGCAATATAGAAGCAGATTACATTAAGCCTATGCCTCACACAATTCATCAGGTAAATTCGCACTTTGTAGAGCAGGGGACAAAATTGTTATTAAAGTTTACAAGGCATTAGTTTAGCAGAAACCTCACGCAATCCAACAGCTTGAGGTTCCAGATTCAATCTTCTGTCTGTGCTGTCTTAGCTGATCTATACCAGAGGCAGCTCCAGGGGCACTACAATAGGCATCAGGGAGTTAGGGAGTGGGAAGCTGGCCAAGATTCCTAGCCCTCCTACGTCTGAGTGTGTGTCAGGCTCAGCTCTGATGTCCCGTGCAGTCAAATCCCAACTGACATTCACTGGCAAAGCTCAAACATGAATTGGAGGACATCCAATCTTTTGAGAAAGGATGGAGAAAATTGACCAAGAACAACAAGTCCAAGCATTGCTTACTCTATGTTATGAATTTGTTCTGGAAGTGGAGGATTCAGGATTTAAATATGGCAAATTTTAATTCATGAGATTATAACCTGCGCTAATCTAGCAAAATGTAATTTTCCAATTTTAAATATAGTATTTTACCCATTGTGCTAAACTTGTACTTAACTCATGAAGCACCTGAGAACCTTAAGAAACTTCACGTTACCTACATAAATGTCTTTAGAACATTCACCACAAATTGGTATAATCTCGAATGCATGCCCAAAAGGATGGCGGAAGCAGATTCGGTAGTAACTTTGAATTGGATAAATACTAAAAGGTGAAAGATTTTCAGGACAATGGGACTAATTGGATAGCTCTTTCAAAGATACGATAGGCCCAATGGCCCCTTCTCAACTGCCCGATTCTGATTCAGTGAAAAAGGTATCTCAAAAAAGTGATTAGTTCACATTGTTTTCTGACACGAAGCCAGAACTTTTCCAGCTTATATTTCACCTCTTTTCTATTTTTACTTAGTTCTGTTGAAGATTCATACGGACTCGAAACGTGAACTGTGTGTTCCTCTCCGCAGATGCTGCCAGACCTGCTGAGTTTTTCCAGGTATTTTTATTTTTGTTTCAGAACTTTACAAGTATGTTCTAATCTGCAAACTTGCATCACCAAATAGCAATTAAACTCTGACTAACCTCATCCTCTGTTTACTTTTTGCAATTGGACTTTGTACCCTTAAAATGACTGGCCACTTAGAACATGTTGCCACCTTAGCAGCAATCTAATACATTGTGTGTTTTATATTTAATGCTCCTGATATTCCAAAACAGCTGTATTATCTAGTTCACCATGAGTTTCAATATAGGACACCTAATAGTACTCATAAATTTTACCAACTGACTAACTGCCTCAAGCCTGAAGTGCTCCTTTAAAATGAAAGATGTTCTTCATTAAAGATAACATTCAGTTTTTAAGACATTTGCTCCCCTTATGGGGCTTCCCCCCTCTGTGTTACAACAACTTAAAACAACTACCTCATCCTAGGCCTCCGCTCCTCCAAGATCATTCCCTTGGAGGTCTGTAACAGCAGTTATGTACAGCTGTCCGTCCTTGTAGAAGATTTTGACCTCTGCTCTACATCACCCCATAGCTACTTGAGGGGACTTAATCAACATTAATCTACATCCTACTGCCAGTGATGCTCAAGCATTGCACTTATTAAAGGGATGCCAATAATCAGCAGGGAATCATGAATCTGACTTTGAGATGGCACAGTATATTAACTTTTCATATATTCACCCACTAACCCCTTACATTACCAACAATTTTTAACTACTTCTGCTAGCTGACTTTGATCTTTTCCAATTCTCATATATACGTCTGTTCGATCCTCCCCTCATTTTCTACTCCTGGCCTCACTCACTGTTTCTGCCTGCATCAAACAGATGCCAAATGAGGGCTCCACAGATGCTGATCAGAGGGCCTTTGGAAACCAATATTGCAAAATATTACATTTAGCTGCCATCCAAAAGTCAGCAAAATTTACAAAAAAAATGTTAGAACAAGAAAGTAAACAGAACACAGCTTCAGATTTTAAAAAAAATCTTCATATATAAATCCTAATTTGAAAATGGGATCTTCATTGTCAGGACCAAATTAAAACAAATGTGTTTTATTTTAAGCACAATGCATATACATGCAACAGATAAAGGTTTGTAAACGAGCACCACTGGAACTGCATATTATCCACCTTACTGTGCAACACCAATAATTGCCACAGGTAACACAGAAAGGTAATTCTAATTGGGCATCTGTCCTTAAAGATACATGGTGTCCCTTTTGAAAAGCTTTTGCAGAAGGCTCAGTTTTTGGAGTATCCAGCATCTGAAATGCTACAGAATACATAAAGTGCTGCAGGGTAAACCTTCATAATGCAGCTTTGGTGGGGCTATGCATATTTAAAAAAAAACAGACATTATTTGAAAATCTGATGGAAGTGTTTGTTGATTGTTTGACAATGAAAAGGTTGCATGAAATATGCAACAATTAATGAACTGCCAAATGCTTTTTGATGACATTTAGAAATCCAAATCTGCTGTGCATGTATGCAACATATATTAAAACGTGAATGACCAATATGTTTTAGCTCAGTCTTTCAAGGTTGTTGTGAAAATGTTGGCAGTTCCACTTACAAATATGTCTAAGGAGGAAGGTAAGTATGGTTTAACTTGGCTTTACAAAGTTTTGTTACGGTTACTCCAAAACTAAGCTGAGGTTTCCATGCCTTCCCCACTTTGGGTCTTTCTTCTCTCAGGCTGTTTCAAGGCTCACTCACTCATGGGCTATCCTAAGGGCTAAACGAGTAAAACTGATTAACGGTCGAGATTATTGTGATAATGCAGTCATTCCCTTCCTGCAAAATCCAAATTTTCAAAGAAATCTTATCTTTATGCCAAAGGCATTAACAAGTCCTTCAGCTTAGATATGTAATTTAAGATGTGGTCAGATCTGGAGTGCATTATATATTTTCTTTAAAAAGTAGTTTCCCTCAATCATTTATCATTTTTAAAACTTATCCTCTCCACACAATCGTTCCCTGATCTACAGGCTTGGCAGGCTAACTTCAGCCTATCGAACCTGCAGTTACGCTTTCCAAACACCCTTTGTGATTTATGAGGAAGGACTTTCCCATTAACTTTAGAAGCTCAACAAGGGGGAATCCTTTTGAGAGCCTAAACTTAACCATTCAATGGTGCAATACATCAACACGCTTGTCTGCTCATGCCGCTGGCTGTATCCAATCTGAATTGGCTGCTATTTTTTAGCCCCCTCTTAAAGAATGTACTTTCTCACCATTCCATGGCCAAGATGGTGGCCAAATGATTTGCTCCCTGCCCTCAAACAATAATAGCACGCAAGTTAAATACAGAACCATTTTCTTCCTATGCTTGGCCTTTGGTGAGAGCCATCTGTTGACATTAGAAACTAGGATGTCTGTTATTTATGCAATCATGTTTGTGAGCCCACACACTGCATCTCTGTGGCACAAACATTGCCACACAAATCTGCTGGGCCACCACACACTGACCATATAAATAAACTGCACCTCAAAGCCATCACTTCCTAAGGCTATGAAGCCAAGTACATATAAGTGTACAAAGCTCTCCAAACCAACATATTCCAACCCAGATTTCCCTCCCTGCGCCCCCAACCACCAACATCAATTTATACTCCTGTTCCAGACAGAGCGCTATGGAGTTAGTTATAGAGAAACCCTTCTGGTATCACACCCAAACGTTGATTCTCCTTGTGGAAGCCAGGACACTAATTAACTGGGTAATTTTAATCTAATTCACCAGGCAGGAATCCCACAGGATCGGTGGAAAGCCGGTTCTACACCCCTCCCACCAACTTCAATAAAGAGTAAAATCAGATGGTGTGTAAACCCAATGTTGCCCCTGATCCTATCAGTTCCCCGATGGGAGGATTAAGGTTTTCCTCTAAGTGTTAGTAGGCATTTAACCATGGAGGAAAGACAAATCTGAATCTGTCCTTATCCGAAATCCTTTCCAGCAAGCACCGTTGATAACAGGTGCAGTAACCCCAGCTGATTCATTTCCCTCCTGTCTAGACTACTGAGTGCTATTGTAGTGCTGCTATCTCATGGCTGAGACTAGCTAAATTGGCATAGACCAGAGATCTAATTTGGGACCTTCCTGGTCTGCATTACCAATTAGTGCATTTCCCCATTGAACTATTATGGGGAAAGAACTTTATCCTTTCCAAGTTCAGATTCCACGTTATTGCTGCAGTAGTTTTTATTGCCGAACCGTACTTTGTTGCTGGGGGTTGTAGAAGAATAATATTGGGTATCCTTTCAAGTTCTGCAAACCAAGGATTTGGATATTCAGGACTGCGACAGAGACAAACCAGAGACTGAAAGGAGGCATGGCCAGTGAAGCTGGTGCAACAGAAGTGCAAGAAAACCTGGAAAATGACTTGTTAACACTTTGCAACTAAAATGCTGCACTGAAGAATTGGATCTTCATCGCAGAAGTGGTTCCCTTGTAAACATCCAAAGCCTGGAGTAGATACAAATACCACAGGCTAGTAATTGCAGTTTATTTTTATTTTTCAATACAGTGCCAATAAAATGTGTAATTTGGTCACATTCACTGATCCGTATTAAAAATAAAAGCAAATTACTGCGGATCCTGGAAATCAAACAAAAACAGAAAATGCTGGGAAAGTTCAGCAGATCTGGCAGCATCTGTGGAGAACGAAGTAGGGTTAACGTTTCAAGTCCAATATGACTCTTCTTTGGAACCCAGGTGCTGCCAGACCTGCTGAGTTTTTCTAGCATTTTGTGTTTTATTTCATATTAAAGATAATGCTTGCTTCCTTCTAATTCTAGACAAAAGGAATATTTATTTCAGAATGTAATCAGTTCACCTTGAGTCTAAGGCCAGGCACTTTCTGAAATTAAGATGATTGCCCAAGTGGGAGCAAAGGTTTAAGATATGTAAAATGATGTGTCATTGTTGGGAGTGTGACCAGCTTACCCATGAGTGGAACGGATGGGTTAATAAATAGAGGCAGGTCAGTACAGCTGCTTATATGCATCTCCTGGAAATCTGCAGGTGGTTTGCAAACAGGTTGTGTAGTCACCCCCATCCAAATTCAACGTGGCGTGGGCTGGAGCTGGACCCGAAAGATGAATTAGAATGATCGATGTGGGGAATGTCAGTAAAATTGAAGATTGCTTACTTGTACACATGTTTATTTTGAAATCTCAGTTCCCTTAAAAATAAACTGCCAAGGGGATGCAGGACTCTGAAAGACAACAATACGTAGGGAGTCTGACTCAGGATGTAGAGCCGAGGGAATAACGGTCAAAGCCTGAGCAGTCATTAACTGCCCCGATTTCTTTTCCAGTGACTGAAAAATTAAAGGAAACTTTACACTCCACTGGCATCTATGGTTATCATGGAAAGTGACCTAAGTGAAGTATGCTGCTGTAAGTACCGAGGGAAAGAGAACGTGCTTTATATTTACAAAGGTGATTCCTTATTGTCAAGACCTTTGGTTTCATTTTCTTCGTGGTTAATAAAAAATATGCAACATGATCCTCAAAATACAGACAACAAATGGTGGAATTCCATGTAATGCAAACAGAGTTTGGCCTACTCAGTTAACTAGGTTCTTATTATAGGTAATAGTAGCCTCCTTATTAGATGCTAGCCAAGGCCGCCAACAGACAGAAATGTGGTGGTAAAAATTCCAAATTCCCAGGTAATAAAAACAGCATTTAACTGACTCGATGACAATAAACTAGTGACCTTGTGTATACAGCCCTGCAATATGAAGGGAAAAGGGACTATCTTTCTGCTACAAGATGCTTAGGAAAAGTGAAGCAAATAAATCCTAGAGGGGCTCAAGTTTTAATTAGAAGTTCAGCAGCACAGCAGCTGTCACACAGATGTTAAACAATGTCAGTTTGAGGTAGAATCTTTACGATTTTCTTTTGTCCTTGTGGCGTAGCTGTATTAAATAGAAAGTGACCTCATATGCATTAAATAGAAGCAATCTGTTTATAGCTTTTCCCCTCCCAAAAAGCTCCACCCTCTTGGATACAAATATGGCTTGATTTGTGACAAACGTCAGTAAAAATACGATTCTCTCCCCACAGCAACAGGTTTTCTTAATTTTCCTGAGGTTTGGCAATAAGGAGCTGTCCAACCCTACTGACTGCTCTCCAGCCATTGTTATAGAAGAGTGGTAATCAGCAAACAACTTGTTTAACAGTGTCAGGTTGCTACATTCCCTGCACTGGGTTAGAAGGTTTTGGCTTGAGCACATAGTCTAGGCTGGTGTTCCAATACAGAAATGTTGCACTGTCAGATATACTGTCCTTCAGATGAAATGGTAAAAGATGACGTGGCACTTTTTGTTTAGCAGTGAGCTTTTTTTGGTATCTTGGCCAACATTTTTCTCAATTAGTACCACCAAAAGAAGGGTGCACTGATTGTTAAGAACAGCACTGAAATATTGAACTTTAAAGCTAAATCATTATGTGAAGTGCTTTCAGAGGTTTTGACATGATATGACACTACGTAAATGCAAATAATGGGGTGCACTAATAAGATGCCAATGATACCTAGTTTTCCATCCCTGGAATGTAATTTTCTACCTAGTATCTTCTCTTTCAACTAGTGACTGAGTAAGTACATTATACATAATGACCTCCCTCCCAGACCATTTTCTCTACCATTAATGCTGCAAATTCAGATAGGAGTTTTGGTAAAGGGCTCCTTATTTCTTTCGGTATCGGCGGAGAAGAACAAAGTTGACGTTTCGAGTCCTCATGACCCTTCAACAGAACTAAGTAAAAATTTTTTTACTTAGTTCTGTTGAAGGGTCATGAGGACTCAAAATGTCAACTTTGTTCTTCTCCGCCGATGCTGCCAGACCTGTTGAGTTTTTCCAGGTATTTCTGTTTTTGTTTTGGATTTCCAGCATCCGCAGTTTTTTGTTTTTATCTCCTCATTTCTTTGCTAGATGCAAATATGCAGGTATGCAAGAAGCGTACCCATGTTTATGGCCTGAACTGATCCAATCTATGGGAGGCAAGGGTTATGAAAACATAAAATGGCTCCTATTGTAGGTCATACAACTATGCATATCATGTAGTGTTACAGATAATAACAAACTGTAGATTCTTAATAGGCACAGCAATGAAAAAGAATAAGACATATAAAAGTTGATTTTGTGTACTTCTGTTGACCTTCTAAAATGCACTTTTTAAAAAACTACATTTTTCACCCTACTGTCCCATTTATACCACTGCTTCTCTTTCAAGCTCTCCACCTTGTCCAAAGTAATACTGGCTCTATATCCCCTCCTGTGGAACTGAAGCACAATACTCTTACACCCTGTGACATCTTAAATTAACACAATACTTCTCTTTGTGAGTGAAAATATCTAGTCAGACAATTGGCTATGCAAATCTAAACCATCCAAACAAATGTCCAAATTTTCACAGATCTGCTGTCTGATTAACTGTTCCAGGGTTTAAATGCTCCCTCGGCCAGCCAGCAAAATTGGTGTCAAGAACAGGTTGCAATCTGCAGAAAAGTTGCAACCAAACAGTAAAATGACAACAGCTGGACAACCCATGTGGTTAACCAATATAAACTTATTTGGGGAAAGTGCATCACTTCAGAGAAATGCATATGATCAAATCACAACATCAACACATTATTTGGGAACAAAAAGGGAACATCTAGTTTTATGATCGTAAGGAATAATTAATTCATGCTGGTTTGTGATTCTGGTATGTAATTTCCAAAACAGTGGGTTTGAAAGAAGTTAATTCTTTCAGGATCAAGTGCCCTTGATTCACAGCTTTTAAAAAATTTATTCCTTCACAGGATGTAGGTATCGCTGGCTAGGCCAGCAGTTTCCGCCCAACCTTAATTGCCCTTGAGAAGGTGATGGTGAGCTGCCTTCTTGAACCACTGCAGTCCATGTAGTGTAGGTACACACACAGTGCTGTTAGGGAGGGAGATCCAGGATTTTGACCCAGTGACAATGAAGGAACAGTTATATAGTTTCAAGTCAGGATGGTGAGTGGCTTGGAGGGGAATTTGCAGGTGGCGGCGTTCCCATGCGTCTGCTGCCCTCATCTTTTTAGGTAGTAGGGGTCATGGGTTTGGAAGGTGCTCTCAAAGGAGCTTTGATGAGTTACTGCAGTGCATCTTGTAGATGGTACACACTGCTGCCATTGTGTGTTGATGATGGAGGGAGTGAATGTTTAAGGTGGGTGGTGAATGGGATGTCAATCAAGTGGGCTGCTTTGTCCTGGATGGTGTCTAGCTTCTTGAGAGTTTTTGGAGCTGTACTCATCCAGAAAAGTGTAGAGTATTCCATCACACTTCTGACTTGCGCCTTGTAGATGGTGGACAGGCTTTGGGGAGTCAGGAGGTGAGTTACTCATCACAGAATTCCCAACCTCTGATCTGCTCTTGTGGACACAGGATTTATATGGCTGGTCCAGTTCAATTTCTGGTCAATGGTAACCCCCAAGATATTGATAATGGGGTATTCAGTGATGGTAACGCCATTGAATGTCATGGGGCTATGGTTAGATCTTGTTTTGTTGGAGATGGTCATTGCCTGGCATTTGTGTGGCATGAATGTTACTTGCCACTTAACAACCCAGGCCTGAATGTTGTCCGTGTCTTGCTGCGTGTGGACGTGGACTGCTTCACTATCTGAGGCCAATAGTATTGAACATTGTGAGATCATCAGCGAACATCCCTACTTCTGACCTTATGATGGATGGAATGCTATTGATGAAGCAGCTCAAGATGGTTGGCCCTAGGACACTACCCCGAGGAACTCCTGGAGTGATGTCCTCTAGCTGAGATGACTGACCTCCAACAACCACAACCATCTTCCTTTGTGCTAGGTATGACTCCAACTGGTGAAGCACTTTCCCCTGATTCCCACTGACTCAAGTTTTGCTCTAGCTCCTTGATGTCAAGGGAAGTCACTCTCGGCTCAACTTGAGTTCAGCTCTTTTGTCCATGTTTGGACCAAAGCTGTATAGACCCTGACAGAACCCAAACTAAGCATTAGTGAGCAAGGTATTGATGTGTATGTGCTGCTTGATAGCACTGTCAATGATCCCTTCCATCACTTTGCTGATGATCAAGAGAAGATTGATGCGACGGTAATTGGTCAGGTTGGATTTGTCCTGCTTTTTTGTCAATAGGTCATACCCAGGCAATTTTCAACATTGCTGGGTAGATGTCAAATGTTGTAGCTGTACTGGAAGCTTGGCTAGAGGCACCAATCGTTCTGGAGCACAAGTCTTCAGCACTACTGCCAGAATATTGTCAGGGCCTATAGCCTTTGCACTATCCAGTGCCTTCAGCCGTTTCTTGATACCACGGGGAGTGAATCGAATTGGCTGAAGACTGACATCTGTGATGCAGGGGACCTCAGAGGAGGCCAAGATAGATCATCCACTTGGCACTTCTGGCTGAAGATAAGTTTTTTTTTCCTTTATTCATTCACATGATGTGGGCATCATTGGCAAGGCCATCATTTGTTGCCCATCCCTCATTGCCCTTGAAACCAAGTGGCTTGCTAGGCAAATGTTTCAGCCTCGTCTTTTGCACTAATATGCTGGGCTCCCCCATCTTTGAGTATGGGGATATTTGTGGAGTCCACTCCTCTGGTTAGTCGTTTAATGGACCACCACCATGCACAAATGGATGGGCCAGGGCTGCAGAGCTTAGATTTGATCTGTTGGTTGTGGGATCGCTTAGCTTTGTCTGTTGCATGTTGCTTCTGCTGTTTGGCATGCAAGTAGTACTGTGTTGTAGCTTTAGCAGGTTGACACTTAGGTATGCCTGGTACTGCTCATGGTATGTCCCGCTGCACTCCATTGAATAGCTACTTTCCTATTAGTATCTTTGGTTTGCTGTTTCATTATTTGGAATATAGTTATCTTTCAATGAAATTCATGTGCTGGACATGTGTATTAACAGTTCCACCACTATTTCCCTACTCTCCTTAAAACATCCACTCCTGAAATAGATTCCATAGGCACTTCCCTCAAAGCCTCTTCTTATTAAGCGACTGAGATGGCTTGTATGACCGCGCTGGTGCAGGAAGGCTATCACGGCCAAACTTGAAGTCAGTTCAAGTTTGGCCGTGATAGCCTTCCTGCCCTAGCGCGGTCATACAAGCCTGCTTCTAGTAAGTGTCACTAGGTAATGGCCAGGAGCAGCAGCAGGCACCCTTGCTGAAATACTCTCCCCAGCCCACCGAGTCCAATTGTAGCCACACTATTTCAAAAAATCCAGCCCAGCTCAGGATTTGAACCTGTAACCTTCCAAGTTCTGTAGGGCTCACTGATCGCTGTTTCAGCCAGCTGAGATACTGTTAGAGCCATTATCAATTTAGAAAAAAAATTAATCACAAGTAGCTGTGAAAATACGGTCTATTTCAAAATAACTCTGGCGCCCACTATCTGTGTTAGTTATACCTGTTAATGCTATATGGAGAATCAATAGACTGTCACAGAAACTCTGAACAGTATTTATGAACTGAAAATCATCCAAATCAGTTTCTGTGTTATCAAGTCCTACAGTGCCTGCACTTTTTGCAGTTAATGGAATTACATTTTTAAAAATATAAACTCAAACATTAGCTTAATAAATTACTGGAATATCCTATCAAAAGGTTACTTCCAAGATCTCCTGATAGTTTAAGGCACCGGAATGCTAAGTTACGCAGACAAGGATGATCCCATGTTTAATTCTCTGATCAGTCCTGTCTGGCCAAACAGTAAGATTTCACTCTGTCTCCCAGAGTACAGACAGGAGAAAAAAGGCATTGCTCCCATTCTTAAATGCTTTCCAGTGGTCCTTGCTGAAAATTCCACCTTTGTAGGCAGCAAGTGAGAACAGGCTTTGCCTTGTACATGATGCCTCTACAGTTGAACAGCCAAGCCTCACACTTGCACAATGGCCACTGAGTAAAGGGTAGCAGCACTGTCGGCACCCACGGAGTTGTATCTCACTGTTAAGAAGTCAAATTCGGGTAGGAGAAATATGGTATTGGTGGGAAAGAGAGAGGGAGGAAAAAACTACCCTTTACAGTGTTACAGTGCAGAAGCTACAATCAGTAGCTTCTTTTGGAGTTAACATCCTCATGAAGGATGCACTAATGATCCAAATCATAGTGTTAGAATGAAAACTCTACTTTATAAAATCCATTAGCATAGATATCATCATATTGTTTTTACTATATAACCAAAACATTGCAAATGTACTATGCAATGCTAAATTGTACCATCTGTCTTCTCCCTATGGTGAGGACCAGTTATGATTATTGTGGTTTTGGTTAAACAAAAAAGGCATTAACATGCCGGTCTAGTGTCATGGTTAGGTCAGAGATCTTGCCAAATATGTCAGATGCTTTTGATAAGGTAATTACATCATAGGCCAGCATTAGACATTGCCAGGAATCACAGAATTAGTTACATCTCTGGTGCTGAGCTGCTGTGTTTGTAGTTGGCTCCTCTCAGAGTACACTCTGGTTATGCTGTTGGTATGCCACAGTAAAATGCATTTTCAGTTTTGTAACTCTTTTTTTGATTTGAATGTTCTGTATTATTGCACCATCTGAAACTTCATTAGGACTTTCCCCAAAGAACAAGCAAATACAGAGCCTCTCAACCCCACCCCACCCCTTGTCTGAAGTTCAAAGGACAAGTGCTACTGGTAAAGGAGGGGCAAAGTGGACCTGCTTCTCGCTACTAATCACTATCCAGCGATTTCTGGTGAAAGTGGATTTTTGTGGAATGTCAGGTGAGAATGTGACTAGGATGGGTTTTTGTGGTTAATTAGCCAATTGACACTCAGGCTTGTGAATGAAAAATGAATGAAGTGAGGTCCTAAAATGCTGCCAATGCTAACCATGCAACAATGCTCCAGTGATTCAGGAGAGGAGAGATTTGCAGAATCTGCTCTGCAGATTAGCTGGGATTGGGTAAAATCTATGACAGAAGAAAACCATGTCTTAAGATCTGGTCCATTGAGCACTTTCAAAGTCAGCATCTGTTATCTCTGCAAACTCTATTGATGAAGCTCTACCTAAAGGTAGCACATGGTCATTACACTGTAGACTACGATTATTAACAGGTTACAAAAGCACATCAAAAAAATGTTTTAGGATTGGCTAATTACCCTTCCTGTTTGGTAATGAGAATTGAACTCATCACCAATTCTCCGCAGCTCTTGTCCGATCCATACCTCGGGCTGCACGTCCATGGGCACTGATGGAGAGCTTTCCTGGATTCCAGTGCTGGGTTGGATCCTTTCTGTAAAAATAATAATTTAAAGATTAAAGATAGAAGTGCCCAGAGACATGGAAAAATATGAGAACTAGCAGCTCAATGTGCACCAAGGTCCCTAACATGGGCTCAGTATATGAACCCACACCTGAATGTAAACAGCATCCAATTCCTCGAGCTAAAGCCTTATTCATCCAGCTCTGTTATCCAGGTAAAAGAGTGGCGGAGGCTTTCTAATATCAGCAATTGCACACATGGTTGTTCTAACACAGCAAGATTTTACTGACCTTTTTAGGTACTGTAATTCTGCTGTTTTAAGTTGCATCTTCTGAAATATTTTTGTCTTCCAAATATAGGATAGCAACAGATACACCAGTGACTGTAAGGGCCAAATTATAATCCAAGAAATGTCTTTTTTGTTTGTTTTTTGCTTTTACCTTAAATATACATTTGGGTATAGAATTTCAGTGTTGGAGAATGGAACTACAGACACCCTCTGCTCTAGACTTAGTGCTGACCTCGATCTAAGGAGAGCACCCTCTTACTGCGTCATTCCTGGGTTTTTACAATTCCCAGTGCACTGACCAAGATCGACAATTTCTGCTGAATTGAAATCAAGCCCTTAACTTAATTAATTATTATTTAATACTCACTGAAAGATACAAACTGTTTCATTGTGGATTCCTTTACATTTGGTGACTTAGATCATAACCACAGTAAACCCATCTTCCATTAAGCATTAAGTTGAGAATTTCATGACAGCTTATATCAGCCTGTCTCTCATGCAAAACTCTTGTCGCCCGTATCTTAACCTGCACCAAGTCCCCATCATGCCAATCTACACTGTCTTCAGTTTGCCAATGCCTCGATTTTAAAATTCTTACTCTTCTGTTCAAATTCCTCAATGGCCTCACCAACTTCCCATCTCCGTAACCTCTTCTAGCCATATGATCCTCCCCCAACTCTGGCCTCTTGTGCATCCTCCACTTCTTTCACCCCACCATTGATGGCCCTGTCTTCAGCTGTCCTGGCCCTAAACTCTAGAATTCCTTCCTCAGGAACTTTACCTCCCTCTCTCTTCCTTTGTGATCCACTTAAAACCTCTCCCTTTACCTTGGTCACCTGTCCTAAGCTCCTTCTTTGGCTCAGTTTGAATTTTAGTTTGGTTACATTCCCATGAAGTGCTTTGGGATGTTTCACCATGTTATAAAAGCTATATAAATATAAGTTATAAAGGATTCAACACATTCAAAAGATGTGAAATATTGGTCCCACATTGCTAATAGGGTAGTGGGCACTGCAGTACCAATAACTGAAATGAAATAAGAGTTGCAAGCCCGACAGTGTCAACAATAATCTTATGAATTCCCAGAATAACAGTATGCAGCTCATTTTGCTGTAATTCCAACATGCAGTCAGCGAGTGCCATTGCAAACATAACACCGTTAAGTGACAAAAGGGAATGAGTGGAAATTCTGATTATTTAAAAAAAGGCATTAGCAGTATCTGATATTAATTACTGTAGCATAGCGTAGAAGAGGTAGAATTAAGATTCTGGAAGGCTTTTAGTTTTCCTCCTTAAGGAAGCTTAACTTTCTATTTTGGTGTAATAATTAACTAAAACAAGTAAATGCACACTACTAATTAGGGACATGCTCATTTTTTAAAAAAGCATAAACACACCAGAGGTACAGCAGGTTAATGCGTTGGCTACTGGGCTTGCTTTACAGCTTTCAAAACATGCAGAAGCTTTCTATTGCACATCCACAAGAGCAATCTATCATATGTAACGCAGAAAGGCTTCTTATGAGAAAAGCTGCTCTCTGTAATACTAAACAAAGAGTCAACAGCAGTGTTGTTTTAGCTATGGTGCGCGGAGCATCGACCCATCGGTTGCAGCATAAAAAGTTAGAATAAGGAACCTTTTCACTGGATAGGAGTGACGATTAAAGGACAAATCGATATGAATTGTTAACAAATCTGGAACATGGTTTGCGCTTTTGCACAGACAACACTATTAAAGAAGACTGCTCTCATTGTTGCATTAATGTGTGTGTGCTCCGATTGCGCCGTGGTGATCAGCTATAACTGAAAATGTTTGTTCAGTCTTCGCTCTGTTGAGGATGTTGACTCAATACAGATGTATGGAGGTACAAACAGCCTCAGTAAGCAAAGAAAAATTATCTTTTCAATCAATCTATCGAAAGTCTGCTCTTGGTTTAAAATTTCATTTTCATATAAAAGCAGCTTTGAGTAATGTCACTTTAGGCAGCCCTGTGCAAGAAAGCTGGTTTAAATAAAACTGTTGCATGCAGATTCAAATTCAAAACAAAAAAAAAGTTACCGGGTTAGCTCTAAGGCAGTCAAATTAGAGCAGAGTTAACCTAGGTAACACAGGCTTCGGCTGAAACCGGGATATGCAGCCAGCAAAACAAGAGTTAAAATGTATCACTTGATCCATGTACTTATGACGCTAACAGTTTTCCAGTCCATGCTGACTTTGTACTATAAAGTAATTCAGGAAATTAATACTGTGGTTAAGTGGTTAATAGTGAAATTAATCTGGGGTTTTCAGAGAGGCCAAGAGCTAAATTAGAAAAAGTATGTCTTTGTTGTAAAAAAAAGACTCAAAAGTGAATGAGTGATAAAGAAATACATGCACCATTTAATTTGTGATGTTATGCTGTGTTGCACAGAAGTCTGATATTCACTAGCCCCACATGCAAGGGAAGAGATCAGGCATAGGCTCATAAAAAGGTTAAGAATAATGCATTAACACAGGTCGTGTGAAAAACTCACTCATATTTTTTAATCACACCATTTATACATGTGCGTCTGTTGAAGGGGGAGAGGGATCTCCTGCAAAACAATTCACCAAGTAAAGCACTGCCAACATTTTTGTGCTTTAAGGCAAAGTAGCTACAGAATAAAGCAACTTGGAAAAAAAAGGGAATAAATATTTTGCTCCTCTTGTCTTATGTGATGTCCTCAAAAGCTTCCTTTACTTAATGAACACTTAAAAGGGTTAGAATATTTAAATAAAAACTTGTAGTAAACAACTTGGTCGAATGGCATTGTTCGCAGCTTTCCAAGCCAGGGTGGAATATAGCCTTTCAATGTATGTTTACAGCACTTATGTTTTGAATTAACACTAATTGTCTGTAATTATTAATAGTTGTCATAGTATCCAGATACTTCCTGTGTAAAACCTGACCTCTGTAATGGAATTTCCAGGGTTCAGAAAAATGTTATTATTGAAGGTGAACTTTAAATGGGTGACAATGGCCCTTAATAATATATTATCCATAAATCTTAGGGTTAATCATATATTTCTCTGCTTAAGACCTAAAGTAGGGCTCTCGCAGTAGCTTTAATAAAAAGCAGAGTTAAAAAGTAATTAATACAATGGAAGAAATAATTCATCCTCTGCTTTTAGTTTCATTAAAACAAAGTTTGCTTTTTTTGCTCATGTGGTTAGAGACCACGGTGACTTGTGACAGGCAATAATCCACAACATGCAACTTCAATGGTTACAAAACAGATGCAAACATACTAGAAACATTATGCACTAGTGGGGTATAAAAGCTTTCCGACAGCCTTGACCCTTACCAATTATCAAATGTAGGCTTCAAGATCTATTGGGATACATAGTGCAGGATACCTGGTTTACTATTCCTGGGTTCCTCTTCATCTGGGCAAAGAAAAATCCAACACAACTGCAACTGCTTTTTAACCATCATATGAAAATAAATGTTTGCACTCAGCAAGAATTAGCACATTTTAGTCTTGTGCTTCTGTTAAAAATGCAGTAGAGAATGAAACTGATATAATACTTTGTTTATGTTTTGTCAACATTTTTTTTTGTCAACTTTTGTCAACATTTGTCAACTGTTTTTAATTTTGATCAAAGTTTTCCAGTAGTTAATACTGACTATTCATCTGCTGCAATAGTTTTGTATATTCCTATTCTCTGCCTGTGACAGAGACAAAGTGGCTTAGATTCATCAGTGCCAAAATCGGACACAATGCTAACAATGAAAGTAGAGGGTCAGAATGGAGAGGCCCAAGGGCTAACCCAAATTTGCTCTCAGGCCTCATCGTCTTAATTCAGGTGCGTTGTGGGTGCCCAATGAGGTGCCTCAACAAACCATGCCTGTCATTCAAATCAATTTTAGCCGATATTGAGGCACACAGGAATGTCCGGGGAGAGGCAATTTGAAGACAGCGAGGATTGGAGTTGAAAACAAACCAACTGTGAAATTTAGGCCCACAATCTCTTGTATGCCATCATTCGGAATGTGTTGCAATTGGCCAATTGTTTACTTACTATTACTAACATAGTAAACCCAGAGATATTTTCTAATCTGCCTTCAACTGTTTTAGCTTATTTATTACAGGCCAATGCTCTACAATTGCTAACTAATTAGTCTAAAGAAAATATTGCATTCTTTATTCCACACACAGTTATAGTTGAAAAGTTATGAATGTGAATTAACAGATCAAATCTAATCATCTACAACTGTACACAAATGGCCAACAAAAGCAGCCTAATTTGGAGGCACAGCAGATGAATGAGATGGTGCCCTCGTCTACTTTGCACAAACAGTCTCCACCCATATTTTGACTACACCACAATCTTTTTCTGGGTCCCTTCAGTGTTAGATAGTCACTGATGGGCAAAAAAAATGCATAGCAGTCAGCATGTACTCCAATCATTCAAAGGACTCAAAAATCATAACCTGTTCTGTTTTTGTGTTTTTTTCAATCTTTTTCCACCTGGATCCTTTCAAGGACATTGTTTTGATTACAAATTCACACACGTACCAAGTCCGGGAGATTTAGCTTAGAGATCATCTTTGGAAATAGTATTGTATAGTATAAGTGTTGTGCATTACTGGATTTAGATACAAAGAAATCTGATCTTTTTATTGAAACTCTATTACTGATACAGAATATAGGACAATTTTTTTTTGAGTGGACTAGTTTTTTGCTGTTATCACAAATATGTTGGCCATTCATCCAACTGATTTTGCCTTGAAAATAATGCATTTCGTGGATCATTTATTTATTTTCACTAAGCTTGCATCTACTGTTCTTGCAGCATCAGTCCAAACACTACATTGAAACCGCAACCATTTGTGATTGTTACTCAAAATGCAGTTCGTAAACTTTTACAAATAACTGTAAAATTTCTAGACAGTCTTTCAAAGGGAAAGTGTTGAGGGACCATAGTAGCTTATTTTTTTAATATACACAAAAAACAGCATTAAAACTTCCAAATAATCAAGTAACATTCATCAGTCTTATACATACAACCCATGCGGATCTAATTAAATACAAAACTCATCTAATTTAGGTTCTTACTGCTGTGAATAATTTCATCTCCACAACACCAGCATAAATCTAAGTGGCAAAAACAACAGTGACATCCATTAGCTCTCTGAACTCAATTAGCAGAATTCTGGCTGTCTTTCTGCATGACACCAAAGAAGGAGGCTCTTACCACGAATCTGTAAACGCTGTGCTTGTGCCAAGGCGTGCTGTGCATGGTAGATGGCTTGGCAGGTTGGGCTTGGAGTCTGTGTAGCTTTGTCGCAGCTTGTGGGTTTAGTCATCTGTCCACTGTCTGTGTCAAGAGAATAGCATCCACTGGATAACCTGCTGGATCGCGAAGATGGGGTAACAGAGGAATATTGTCCACGCAAGAAATTAATAAGTGGACATGTCGTAACAAAGTTTGAAGACAACTGCATACTTTCGCACCTCGTGCTAGTAGGGGAATCCCCTTGACCAGAAAGCTCACCTCTTGACATGCTTGTGATGCTAAGTCTGGAATATGGATGCTGTTTGGTTCCCAGTCGGATCCGCCTTCACTCCTATGGAACACAAAGTAGTTGCATTTTTTCCTAAGAAAAGAAAAAAAAATATTATTTATCTCAAGTCTTAAAAAGTGTGATAACGTTTTGATTTGAGAAATAATGGTACTTTATGCTGCATTCCTGTTTATTGTCTAGTACACAAATACATAGAAAAAATGAGAATACAACAGAAACTCACAACTCAACTACCCTTCTAACTTTTCAGCCTGTCATCTTTAAAGTTCATTTCAAAACCAATATATATTACATATGTACAAATTTTGAACTTCATTATCATCCCAATCACCCAGTTCTTCATGAAGGTGACCAGTTTGATTACAACCTCTATTTTTAACTTTTCTAAATCCGTCTTCTGTAGGGTAAACAAGTGCAGTATTTTAAATTGAGTTTCAGTAGATACCTTCTCAGTTTTTAAAAAAGACATTTCTTATGCTCCATTTTTGTGCACTGGGATTAAATGTGACAGGACAAGTGCCGAGAGAAGGTAGTCAAAACTGTTCCCGCACTGCAGCTACAGCTGATCCTGGCATCAAGTCAATTGTACGCACTTGCCAAGTTGACTGCTTCCAATGAATCCCTTAGGCGGTTATTTGTCAGATTTGTCAAATTTAAACAAGTTTTGGGGTATTGCCATTAAATTGCTTTTGCTTTTCCATATCTTGCTGTCAGTAGCTTCCAAAAGAAGGTTGCCTGAATTGAAGCAAACTAAATGCACCTCACAATCTGGTTTTGTACTGAAAACACATGCCTGTTAAACACTTATACAGTCATATACTACTTGGAATCATAGAATAGTATGGCACAAAAGGAGGACATTTGGCCCATTGTGTCTGTGCCAGCTCTTTCAAGAGCCATCCAATTAGTCCTACTCCCCTACTCTTTCCCACATCACTGCAATCTTTTATTTTTCATGTACTTATCCAATTCCCTTTTAAAGGGTACCAATGAGTCTGTTTCTATCTCCCTATCAGGCAGTGTTTTCCAAATCATAACCGCTTTTGCGTAGAATGGTTTTTCTTCACGTCGCCTCTGGTTCTTTTACCAATCACCTTGAATTTGTGCTGTCTGGTTATCGGCCCTTCAGCCACTGCGGTTTCCCTTTACTTACTCTATTTAAACCCTTCATCATTGTAAACATTTTTAATGCTTATATATTGATTCTTAAAGAGTTTTGTGGTTATTTTATTATTCTTAAACACTTATATGGTTCTATGCTGCTTCTTTTTATGGAGAAACAAATGATTGAAAACTTTAAAATCTCAACTAGCAGTTCATACTTCAAGCTAGATGTGCAAAACCTAGAATCAAAAGTTTGTGTTTTATCTACAACCACAGAAAAGCATATTCATAACAAACTCTATAAAATATTGAATAAATGCCTCTCCCCAGCAGCTCAGAATATAGAAATTTGTTCAATGGGACTAAACGATGCAAACCAAGGTCCCAGGTTTAATCAGTCGGATGGTCATGAAAGCACTACTGAATGCCTCATTACCCTTAGGGAGAGAAAACCCTGCTCTGGATGAGGAGGAGATGAGATGCCCCTTTGGTTGAGACTCACACATGAACAATTATCACTTGTATGAAGCACCCTAGGAGTGATGGCACATTGAAGACCTATTCCAGCATAGCACCATAATTAGAAGGAGTGAAGAGTAAATACTGGAAGGAGTGCTGAACTTATTTCCAACATGAAAATCAGTGAGACAAACATGTGAAAGCTGTGAGCATACACTAAAATGGATCACATGTCTACTCCAAATACACAACCGTGGGGAAGGAAACAAACACCATAAAACATGTCAAGCCAGAGGCAAGCAGGTATAAAATATTCCCAGGTCTTCAGAATAGTACCCCTTTTAGCTGTGCACAGTGCCATTGGCTAATTTCCATTATTTTCCCAATTTAATAAGGCTCCACAAAATATATCACTTCGTCAATTAATTAATTTTAAAGTTTAGATTGCTAACAAGGCTGTAGGTCATTTTCCTGGCTCAGTGTACACTGCAGCAGAAGCTTTATTCCTATAAGTCATCATAAAACCTCGAACTGGAGTCTCTTTCCCCGAGAGAAATATGTTTTCATGCTGCTGAAATCTAGTAGTAAAAGATGTGAGGGAAACACTAGATGTGGATCTGGCGTTTTTCCTACTACGGTCCCATTGTTCTCTCCAAAGTGCTGAGCGCAGCCTTTTCACAACTGGCAGCAGCTCCAGCAAGTGCGTCACAACTTCCCCACTGTCAACAATCCGGGCTGAAAAGGCAGTGCCTGCGCCGCTCTGATTGTGCTCCAAACCCGTCGCCGCGTTTCATTGCCTGGAAAATGCCCCCAGTTAAAAACAGTGCTTCAGGTTCGACGTGTGCGGCTGGTTTACAGATAGAAACAAAGTCTCCTTTACTCCTCTCGCCTGAAACATACCTGTTGTATCGTATTCGAAGGATAACAAATCTTGACTATTGGAGACAAAGTGTGGAAGTTGCCCCATTCCTCTGAAAGTTTGACGTTGCAATTACTGCTGTCAGATGTGTCAGGTTTTTTTTTGGAAAGTGGGGGGAGGGGGGGGGGGTGTGGGTTGTCAAATTACAATTACTCCCAAAATTAAGTACATGTCACACTTGTCCCGTCGTCTTGCCTGTAGCTTGCAGACGCCCCCGGTGAGAACACTATATATGCATTACACACACTTATATATATATATATACACATATATATATGTAAGCTTAAAGAGCATTGTCCCGCAACCAGCCGCCCGTCTAGCCTTTGATTGACGTGCCTCGGGACGCGGCCCCCGCCAGCTGGCCGGCCAATCAGCGCCTGGCGCGCAGCTCACGCCGGCAGGCGGTTGGAGCTCCGGAGGCGTGACGTCGGCGCCTCCCATTGGCCCGGCGTTCTTTCAGAGGTTGTTTTGTTTACACTGTGGCGTTCTGTCACATGCGCAAAGCGCGCTCGCCTCAGTCACACGGTCACTGGGTGCAGAGGGCGAGAGAGAGCGAGCGAGCAGACACAAAACTTTTACACTGTGCTTGGCGACTTGACTACTCTCTTCTCAACAAGCGGCGACAACGCCCAAAGACACGGCCCCCAACATATACATGCATTCAACTGCCAACACCTCCTCCCTCCCCCTATGCATGTCAGTTTTTTTTTGTTTTTTAAAAAAAATCCCCAAATTGGCTTTACTTCAAAAATTATATATAATTTAAAAAAAAAAATTTCTCCTTCTCATTTCTCCCACTCCGGTAATAAAAGACGCCGGCGGTACTGTGGCCAACGTATAAATCCCGACTTTTCAATTTGTGGCCGAAATTTAAAATGCACAGGGCATGGATCAGTGCAAAAAACGCTCGTTTCAGTGATAAATGTTGCTGGCGATCGGAGAAATGGGGTAAAAGGAGCTTTTATTTGATAAAAACAAAATAGAGAAGGTAATGCCGAAGTGAAAAACTGGAGCGCTCCGTCGCTCAAGAGGCAAAACAAAAAAAAACACGTTGCACCAAAAGTGGTTTTGTAAATCGGTTATGTTTGATTTGTAAAGATGGTATATATGGCAAGAATTCATGTATAATGTCTATACGTGTGTGTGGAATAACAGTCCTAAACTCCCCAACTTTCGGTCGATCGCCTACGTAAACCACAGTACATGTGGTTTTGTTATTGCTGCCGTGAAGGGAATTTTGCAGCCGCCGGACAATAAACACACGAGACCGCCTCCCCTTCCTCCGAAAGCCGCACTTCACGCCAAGTCGAAATATTGCACCCAACTCCACACAAGAAAACTCTCTAACCCACCTCTGAGGGTCGGGGAGAAAAGGAGTGTTTTACAATCGATCGCTACTTTTTAACCAGCCACACTCTTGCTTGCCGGCTCACTCGGTCCTTGCTTGCCGGTTTTATTTACAAGTGCATGCAAGTGAAACAAAAAAGGGGGTTGCTTCCCCTCTACCAATCTGAAGCAAATAGAGAGGGAAAATAAGGGGGCTTCTTAGCTGCTCCCTTGCTGGAAGTGGCTCACCTGTCGGTGGCTGTACGGTCTGACTTAGCCGCCGCTCTCCTTTGTTTTGAAGCTCGCGGAGACTCGCAGATTCTTGAGATCACTTTCCAGTAGCTGCAGAGAGTGTGTATGCGAGTGTGGCACTGATCGCCCCGGGTCTCAGCAATGCTCCAATGAGCCGACTCTCCTCCTCCCTCTCTCTCTCTCCCCCCTCCCCCAGGTCCCCGCCCAAAGAGGCTGTACAAGAGGCACACACACACACACACACATATATATATATATATATTACTGAAACCCAGCCTGGGCCGTGAAGGGGGCAAGTCAGGGCAGGTAGATTGGGTAATTTGGGGGAGGGGGTTGGAGGAGCAAGCAGAGAGTTGAGAATATAAACACCCGCCTACAGAGGCAAATCTAGGAAATGATCGATGCATATATAATTATGTTTGAAAAAAAAGTTTGTTTTGATTTCAGAGATGATGGGTTCTAAATATTGTGAGGCAGGGAGACAACGGCTTTCAAGTGCGTAGGATGTCCACCATCTATTCCACATAGATGGATTTTTTTTAAAAAAAAAGTCGTTCAACTGTCGTCTCACTTGAAGGAATTTTAAAACAGGCATAACTTAAATCGTGTTTAAAACTCGGTGCACAAATGGGACAGTTGTCAACAGCGGGCACGCTGAGGGTCGAGGAGGGTCGTGTAGGGAGGAGAAGAGATGAGGTGGGGGAGGTAATTGACAAACTAATAGTTCTGAGAGTAAGTTTCCTTTTTTTAAAAAATAAAAAGGATAATCCCGACGCCGATAGGGTTCAACCTACAAAAAGTCGGGCAAGAACCGAGAGGAGGAGGGGAACAAGAGAGACGGTGGTGGAGCCCGGCGTCGAGGTGGGGTGGGGAGGCTCAGAGGAGATCGGAAACTTCCCCTTTAGGAAGGGGCATCGTTTGCGGGGGTGGGTCAACACTTGTTGGGATGTTGCGATTAGATTCAAATCGATAGAGAATAACGCCGGGACATGCTACAACAAGTCAGGCTCGGGAGGAAATGGCCACTCTCGAAGGCAGGAAAGGGAAATTAGCGATTAATAAAGTAATTGCCCTGAGGTCGTTGCGACGCTTTCAGATCAATAATGCTGCGCTGTATTTCATGTCACAAAATCATTCGGGTCAACTGAGAACGAAGCACAAGTGTCTTCGTATGTAATTAAATAGCTATAGGCTCTGTAAACTGATTAGGGGAGAGTAGGGGGTGAGCTCCTTTCATCATTTACCAACATCGCAAATTTAGAGGATAAAGACAAATAATCTCTCTGGTTTCACTAAGGAGGGGGGTGGCGAGAAAAATTAAAACAAGATTACTGCTCATTGCAGGCGGTTCATTTTTTTTTTGTGCATGTTGTTGCGTGCGATATAAAGTTTAAGTGAAACGAATCAGATCACCAGTGATTCCGGAGTCGGTAAGAGCCGAAATACCGCCGTTGATTCTTTTTCCTCCACCAACATCGTTGAAAAAAATCTCCAGAGCGACGGCGGCTAAAGAGGCACCGATGCGAAAACACTTTGCAGGGATAGAAATCTCAGCAATACAAACAAACCGAGAAAACCTCAATGCAACAAAACAGAAACTGCTAAATGAATATAGTTATTGCAAGTTACCACATGGCGCAATGAGAGATGATGAAAGCGCGATTTGTCACATCCGAACTTTTAATTTTATGAAACATGTTTTCGGGGTGGTTATTAGTCTGTCTGCGTCAACGCGCAGACGAGTTCAATTTGATATATTTATAAAACAGTTAGGTTGTATATATATTCACACGAGAAGAAAGCATTATCCAAAAATAAAAACCGCGCTGTGGGAATTGCTGGGAGTCTCTAAAGTTCGTTATTGGAGATGAAAATAAAGCGCGACCCTTTATGATCTGGCATAACTGGGGTAACCGCAGAACTTGATCGACAATTATCGTTTTACTCCCAATACATTGATAAAAGTGCAAGTCAAGCGATCGGCGCGGATCCAATCCGACAATTACAAAGCGCGAATAACAAGGGTTGGAAAGTACGCGCAGCGAATTTAACCCGGGTGCCTTCAGGTTATTGTGCACACTTGAAGAAAACGATGAGTTAAAAAGAAAACCGCAAGTTTCATTTTCATAACAGATTTTTTTTTTTCAAAAATAGAAAAATAAATCCATTTGCTGCGCTCAGATCATTCCCATAAAGACTTTCCTGCAGTGTGTGCGCGGGTACATCGGTTCTATATATGAGGCAGCGCACAGGCGGTGTTTTGGGTTTATATTCAAGGGAGGATTTCGGTCTCAAAGAGATAGTTATCAAGTGAGAAAGTAGCAATGTCCACCCACACGAAACAGCAAAGTCAAAATCCGCGAGATAACAGCGCACCAAACTGGGAAGCGAACAAAAACAAAATACAGCGCCTTTGGAATGAAAATGTGTTTATTTTTTGATTCCCATTATATCACAAAAATACAATACCATAATAAGATGGTTTCTGAAAAATTCGACCTATTTCATGCTATTTTGATCACCACGTTGATCATATTACAATTTGACAACACTGAGTGGGGGAAATAATTGTATACAAAAAAAAAAGGGGGGTCATGTTGGCACGGTGCGGTTCCTTCTGCTACTCGCCGAGAGGCTCACAGTTTGGCCCGGGCTAATACTGTCGCTTTGGCGGCGCCGGGGTGATCCAAGCGAGGGTGAGGATAGTAAGCCCAGGTCGCTCGAGGGTTGGGAATGCCGGCGATCGGAGCGTGGACTGTTGTGGCGGGGATATTGAAAGCTGTCAGCACGGTCAAAGCGTCCTCCTTCGCCGACCTGCACAGTTCAGTTAGCTGAAAGAAACAGCGGGTTACAGAGAGAGAGAGGGTGAGAGAGGGAATTGGGGAGGGGGGGGGTTACCGGTAAACGAAAAACAAGACACCCCATTCACAGGGGTACTGCGAAACAATGTTAAAATACAAACCATCCCGCGGGGTAAGGGGGACGACCACCCCGGGCTGATGCAGGTGGATGTGTGACACGGGCAAAGATAACAGCGGCAATCCATTTGATAACCCCCCACCCCCCAGAGGAGTTTCTTAAATCTATTTTCGTTTTTGGAGTGTTTCAATCTGAAACTTTCCCTCGGCTAATCAGCGGGTTAAACAGGCTAATTTTTCCCCAGCATATTGTCCCATGCCCCCGCACTCGTCGCTCGCTCAACTCGCTAACCCGCCCGACCCTTGGCCAATGAGGACACCAGCAACCGGAGAAACCGGCTTCCAAGTAAACGCGTGGCAAAGTCATTTAACCGGCGGTTTTCTCCGTCACGTTAAAATATTAGTTCCTGTATTTATTATTGGTTTAAAATGGGCTACTGGGTGCTTAAAACTGAAATAAACCACTGAAAAAACACACACGCACGCACACCCGATTTCTCTTGACATCAGCGCGGGACGAAGCTCTGAGAGTTTTGACACGCGCATTTAGTGAACGCGTTAACTCAAATATCTATGAACAGATCACCATCCAGCAAGACTGGCCCTCTATCCATCCTAACTTCAGCTTTATATGTTGCGTCTGTTTGTGTGTGTGTGTGTAAGTACTGTTTGGTTTTGCATCAATCGTGTGGGTAGCTCGTTTCGAAATGATTCAGACTACTGCCAATCCACTGCTTAAGATACTCTACAAATTGTTCTCTCTGTACTGTAGTTCTCGCTTTTTTTTAAAAAAAACTCAAAGAGCGATGTTTAATTTATATCTGATCAATCTGGCCAGCCAGATTCACTGTGGGTTAAAAAATAAACGCTACAGCGAGCAGCGACACAATTTAAAAAACGGCGAGTTTATGGAACTATAGACTGGGTCATTTATATTATAATGGAACGCTCTCCGATGTCACGCAGCCAGTCAGTAATGCAATAAAATACCATCCAAACACAGGCCAGACAAACCTTTAAAATAGAGCTGCAAAGCAGCCGTATGCCGCCCCTCTAAACTTGGCGTCTGCTCTGCTTAAGAATGTGACACAAAACTGCTCAGACGCATTTCAGAGACAAAATAAATCAAATTACTCACAGATAAACTAAAAAGGCTTGAAATAAAAACTTATTAGAATGCCCTGATATAATACGGAGGGGCTTAGATTTCTCACACAAATTGGCTAAGATTTCATCTTATTATTATTCTAAGATTGTGTAGCTTTACGATGAAAATGCATAGAAACAGAAGCTTATAACTGCTACTGTCCCTGTCTGTACAAAAGCATCGTATGTTCACAAATCTAATGAGCACACTCTTTAAAAAATTGTCAATTCATTGGCTGAAGCACTTGGTGCCAAAACCCTATATATATAAAAAATAAATAGCATATGCCTTCCTGTTTTCTTAAAAGTAGAAGATTAAATCTGATATTTTTTGATTATTTTTATACACAACAGTGAATGCACTTCAAATTAATTCATCTCACGATGTTTCTGAGAGATGTAATGATGTGGTGCAGAAATGCATTTTTTCCCCTGAATTTGCACCAGTTCAATGTTTAAAAAGAAAGACAGCATCAAACACAAAAGTTCCAAAATCTGAAACCAAGGAACAAACTAGGTACAGGTGGCTGGTAATGTGCAAACACTGAACTGGAAGGCGTTGTTTTGTAAATAATTAAAAAAAAAGCTCTCAGTTAAGATTTGAGAAAAAACTTTAAAAAACTAAAGTCATAGTAATGGCAAATGACAGAATCCTGCAGTTTTAAGTGGGTGGCACTCAAATGGGAGGATGGGTACACCACTTCTTGGGAGAGGAAACTGCAGGTCATAGTGTAACACGAAGAGTAAACCTCCAAATTGTGTAGGGGAGACAAGTTCCTTGGAATTATTTAGGAGATGTTGCTGAATGCTGTTTTGGGGGAAGCTGCAGTTTTCTCTAAAATAAAACCAAAATGCTGGAAATCTGAAATAAGGACAGAAACTGCTGGAAAGACTTAGCAGGTCCGGCAACATCTGTGAAGAGGGAAACAGAGTTAAAGTTTCAAGTCCTTATGACTCTTCTTCAGAGTTCAAAAGTGAAGAGTCATACCGACTCAAAACGTCAACTCAGCCTCTCTCCACAGAAGCTGCAGTTTTGAATGGGTGACACTCAAATGGGAAAATGCTTAGACCATCTATTGGGAGAAGAAACTGCAGGTCATAGTGTAGTGAGTCTTTCCAGCATTTTCTGTCTTTATTTCAGATTTCTCTGGCTGGATGGGTTAGGGTAGCCAAGTGGAATGCCTCATCCATATCTGTCTTGCAATCTAATGGATCATCCATATGTTCCAGAAGGACTGGGACCTCAAGCCCATTCCTTTTACATTAATTCACTATTTTCACTGCAATATTCAGCAATAATTTTGTGTTTCATTTTGTTCAATGGGAAGAAAGGGAACTGTTAATCTGGACAAATGTTCCTTTTTTTTAATAAGATAGTGTTACAGTTAGGTTTACTTATCACACTCACCATCCTACATGGCCTGCATATCTATTTCTGCCATACCATTTCAGCCATGATGCTTTAATGTTTACTAATGACAAAGGTTTCTAACAGTACGCTTATTTACTGGAACATAACATAAACAGTTCATTTATTGGAACAAAAGTATTGATCCAAGTTCAATTGCTTGGAATGAAAGAAAAATACCAATGAACTTATCGATCATGCATCTTATTACACAGCCTGTTCTTATTCTGAGATCAACAGGGATTGAATGATTCTGTTCTTTTAACATAAAGCAGGAGATTGGTAGCATAAAGATTGTTGTCATTTCAGGCATAATCACACTTCAAAATGGGCACAGCAATTCTCTGAAAGAAAATAATTGCTCTGGATCAGCAAGGGAACCACTGTGTTCTCAACATTTGCATTGTGCTTGTGATTCAATTGTAATGAACATCAAGCTCCAGTGAGTGTTAACCTAGTGCGCCTCATAGCCTGTCTCACTTCATTTTCAATGTGTGCACCAGGTCTCTCAGTCAGTTAACAAAAAATGGACTCAGTATATTATTCATTATATTCCTATATCCTCTTAAAGAATCAATAAATATTTTTTACTATTATACTGGTGTAGTTCTGGTTCATTGGTAAGTTAGCTAGCTTGGGGTGACAGTAAAGGCACTGTAATTTGCCTGTGTCTAACTAGGAGAAAAATTAGCCAAGGTTCCCAGTCCTGATTACTTTCTATGACTCCTGTTGGGAAGTGTGTGTCTGCTGAGGACAGGATTGAGCTTGGTCCTGATGACCATCCAGGATATTCTACCCAGGCACAAGTCATTGTCTCAAAGTAGGTGAGAAATTCATCACCTCAATCCCAAAAAAGTCAGTTCTAACTGTCTTAGAATACAGAAATCAGATAATAACGATAATAATAATCAATCTTGTCCTTCAGTTCCCAGGTTAAACAAGTAATGAAGATCATATTTGTTATGGAAAGGCATTATGTAAAATATTTTCAAATTAATAAAGAATTGCTTAATGTATAAGATAATATCTTGAAAACTCATTGTGGCAGGCACTTCTAAATGGTTCCTTTCATAATTTTTTTAATTCTTTCACGGGATGTGGGCGTCGCTGGCTAGGCCAGCATTTACTGCCCCTCCCTGTAATGAACTGTACATGACTATTGTTTCTTTTTCCCAGGAGGATTTAGAATTGGATGTCAGAATCCATGCAATGGTAGGATAGGTAAAGACACCACCACAGGCAGTATTGAGCCAAATAAGCCAGGAAGGTCGTGGGTTTGATCCCTGGTCCTTGTTATGTTAGCTCATTTCAAACATAGTGAAAGTAAAGGGTTTTAGAATTAGGCAGGGTTTCCATTCCTCGCTGATATCCAGTATATTTGAGGATAGGCGTGGGCTATCTCCCCCTCCCCCCCATCCCAAATGTTCAGGTAATCCTATCGATGAACACAGTCTAGGCTCACACTTAGAGAATGGCAACTTGGGTAAGTTACCAACAGCCTGCCAGTACTCTTGGAACCACATCCTAGCAAGTCAGGACAATTAGAATGAAGAAAAGAACAAAACAAAACAGACCTAAATTGGAAAATGTAGCTGATGGTGGAACTAGCAGGTTGGACAAAGCTGAGTTGGCTCATGTTAGATAGGAAAACACTGGGGGCGAAACAAACTATTCTGCGGCTAGATAAGGCAGAAATCTGGTAGGTTTTGGTTGATGGTCACTATTCAGTCGCTCATGCTGGGAAGATCAGGTTTGGCTCATGGTTAAGAAGCAACATTTGGATGCTCAATGGCTTTAATCGTGCACAGATTTGACCATTGGGAAAGATTGCTTGCACTATGAAATTAGATTGAGAATTTTTCTTGGTTACAGGAAGGGGCAGACAATTGGTGGAGAAGAGGGGTGATGTCTATAAAAAAGCAAGTAGATGCATGAATACTATTTCACTGTATTACACACCATAGATATTTGATTATATGCTATTGATAGCATATAGCATACAGAAGCACTTGGATGTTTACTGTACTGCTTGGAAAATGCTTACACATGGGTCTTTCTACCAATAATTTTGCTGTAATTACTACATTAAACTTTGACAACATTAAGGTAATTCTACTTCATACTTTGCTGTTATTACTCCAGCTGCCAGCACATCCATACCACCGTGTGCAGCTGTTACTGAAGCTTCATTCAATTTTGCTATAAGAACTTCTCAATTCGCCAACTTCCATGGCTCATTCTAGCTTATGCCAAAAACTATTCACATGATCTGATGACTGTGATTCTGTGCCATTCTGAAGCTTCTTCCACCCCCAGCACATATTCAGTATTAGATTCTGTCTTAGCCTTTGAGTTACTTACCTTCCTGATGTTGGTGGTTTGAACTACTTAGAGATCATAGAAAAGGGTAAAATGCAATGGGGCCATATATACATTCATTTCTAACCATCACCGAGCTACAGCAAAAAACTTTAAAAAAAAGTTGTGGCATGTTCCGTGATGTGCACCTTAACAAACAACGTCAACTGAACGTGACAATTCTTATCCGTCAAGTTATTTGCAACAGAAAATGCAGGCTTGCCATCATCTGAAAAAAGATTAAGAGATAAAAACAAAAAACTACTGCGGATGCTGGAAATCCAAAACAAAAACAGAATTACCTGGAAAAACTCAGCAGGTCTGGCAGCATCGGCGGAGAAGAAAAGAGTTGATGTTTCGAATCCTCATGACCCTTCAGCAGAACTGAGTAAAGTTAAGAGAGGGGTGAAATATAAGCTGGTTTAAGGTGGGGGGGAGAAGTTGGTGGGGGGTGGGGGGGGTGGTTGTAGGGACAAGCAAACAGTGATAGGAGCAGATAATCAAAAGTTGTCACAGACAAAGGAACAAAGACGTGTAAAAGGTAGTGATATTATCTAAGAGAATGTGCTAATTAAGAATGGATGGCAGGACACTCAAGGTACAGCTCTAGTGGGGGTGGGGTGGAAAGACTGACAGGGCATTACAGTTATAGATTTAAAAATAATGGAAATAGGTGGGAAAAGAAAAATCTATATAAATTATTGGAAAAAACAAAAGGGAGGGGGAAGAAACGGAAAGGGGGTGGGGATGGGGGAGGGAGTTCAAGATCTAAAGTTGTTGAATTCAATATTCAGCCCGGAAGGCTGTAAAGTGCCTAGTCGGAAGATGAGGTGCTGTTCCTCCAGTTTGCGTTGGGCTTCACTGGAACAATGCAGCAAGCCAAGGACAGACATGTGGGCAAGAGAGCAGGGTGGAGTGTCAAAATGGCAAGCGACAGGGAGGTTTGGGTCTTTCTTGCGGACAGACTGCAGGTGTTCTGCAAAGTGGTCGCCCAGTTTGCATTTGGTCTCTCCAATGTAGAGGAGACCGCATTGGGAGCAACGAATGCAGTAGACTAAGTTAGGGGAAATGCAAGTGAAATGCTGCTTCACTTGAAAGGAGTGTTTGGGCCCTTGGACGGTGAGGAGAGAGGAAGTGAAGGGGCAGGTGTTGCATCTTCTGCGTGGGCATGGGGAGGTGCCATAGGTGGGGGTTGAGGAGTAGGGGGTGATGGAGGAGTGGACCAGGGTGTCCCAGAGGGAACGATCCCTACGGAATGGCGCCGGGGGGGGTGAAGGGAAGATGTGTTTGGTGGTGGCAGCATGCTGGAGTTGGCGGAAATGGCGGAGGATGATCCTTTGAATGCGGAGGCTGGTGGGGTAATAAGTGAGGACAATATCCCTATCATGTTTCTGGGAGGGAAGAGAAGGCGTGAGGGCGGATGCGCGGGAGATGGGCCGGACACGGTTGAGGGCCCTGTCAACCACCGTGGGTGGAAAACCTCGGTTAAGGAAGGAGGACATGTCAGAGGAACTGTTTTTGAAGGTAGCATCATCAGAACAGATGCGACGGAGGTGAAGGAACTGAGAGAATGGGATGGAGTCCTTACAGGAAGCGGGGTGTGAGGAGCTGTAGTCGAGGTAGCTGTGGGAGTCAGTAGGCTTGTAATGGATATTGGTGGACAGTCTATCACCAGAAATTGAGACAGAGAGGTCAAGGAAGGGAAGGGGAGTGTCAGAGATGGACCATGTGAAAATGATGTAGGGGTGGAGATTGGAAGCAAAATTAATAAATTTTTCCAGGTCCCGACGAGAGCATGAAGCAGCACCGAAGTAATCATCGATGTACCGGAGAAAGAGTTGTGGGAGGGGGCCGGAGTAGGACTGGAACAGGGAATGTTCCACATACCCCATAAAGAGACAGGCATAGCTGGGGCCCATGCGGGTACCCATAGCCACACCTTTTATTTGGAGGAAGTGAGAGGAGTTAAAGGAGAAATTGTTCAGTATGAGAACAAGTTCAGCCAGACAGAGGAGAGTAGTGGTGGATGGGGATTGTTCGGGCCTCTGTTCAAGGAAGAAACTAAGGGCCCTCAGACCATCCTGGTGGGGGATGGAGGTGTAGAGGGATTGGACGTCCATGGTGAAGAGGAAGCGGTTGGGGCCAGGGAACTGGAAATTGTTGATGTGACGTAAGGTGTCAGAGGAATCACGGATGTAGGTGGGAAGGATCCTTTGGGCACAAATTTCCTGCATGTAGGAAGTATAGCGAAATCAATATCATAGACCAGTTTGTAAAAGAGGTGTCACAATTTCATTACATGTAGCACTGGGAAGAAATCTTCCTCCTATATTACAACTGGCAAAGAGGCTGCACCTGAAATGTTAACCTGTCTCCTCTACTTTTATGGATGATAGACTTGGCCTGTATTTTCAACAATTTTTGTTTTTATTTTATATTTCCATACCTGGAGCCATGACACTGATTGCCTTGCCCCAGATTTGCTTTCTCTTACCCTCACAAACTTAAACAGGATCCTTTGATTATGTTTCTAGGAGATTGATGCACATGACTATAGAGAACTGAAATACACCATTAAAGGAGTGCAAATGCCATGTTCCAGTAAACTTCAAAGGACTTTGCCAAAGAGCTAAGGCTGAGGAAAGTCAGGAGCCATTAGAATGGATCCGTCCTTTTACAACAATCTATTTTGCTTAATATACATTCTTTCTCTAGTTAGTCATTGCTTTTCTCACTTACGGATCAGAGAGCTTTTTCAGCTCATAGTTGCCCGGCTTCAAAGGTTCAGTTGTTTTAGCTGCTATATTTTCTACTATACACAGTGACTCATCTGCTTTGCTTGTCTGCTCAGTTCCCATGCATCCAAAAGTCACTTCTGGTGCTAATATTGAAAAGTGGAATGAGAAACTGTGCAAGACAATGACAATGTGACTGTGATGGACTGTAGGCACACTGAGAAAATTCACACACAGATGTCTATGCTGTCAACTACTTTGTTGTCTTTCCAGTCCTTTGGGAGAGGTGCCTTTATCTAAGCAGACCTCAGACACAGAGGTCTGCTTAGTCTGTACACTCAGCTAGACATCTCCAGAGACAAACTTACACTAATAGGGTTAGAAGTAGACAAGCTAATAATTACAGAAATGGGGCTCAGGAGGTAGCTTGTAGATTCTTATCAATAATAGGTCAATTATGCAGCTAATGGAACATAATAAAACTCCATGAAATGAAGAAGACACTAGGCAATGGAAGATTACTTTATTGATCATTGGATGTAGTACTTCATGATCCTGTACAACAAACCTTGAGATTTGCTGCAAAGTCTGTGTAAGAGAATAAAGAGCAACAGTTTATGCTGTGGCATCTTCAACGTGTTCACAATTTCAAGTAGTTGGTAGATACATTTTCAAAGATTCTGTGAGGTGTTCTTGAAGGAGCAATCTTCATAAACATATTTACAGTGTAACTAAAGAAATCCTTATTCTGTAGTGCTTATAAATTCTACATTATAACAAAGACTACAACAAAAGTACTCATTGACTGAAGTACTTTGAAATTTCCTGAGGCACAATATATTTGCAAGTCTTTTTAAAAATGGCAAGATTTGTTTTCTTTTTAGAAAATGAATCAAAACCAATTGTAAAAAGTGTGAAAAGTGTTGGCCGCATATTCCTTATCTGAGATTTGCTCTGCTGGCACATTTAACTGCTATTGATAAGAGCCTCTAATACTCACAGACCAGGTCACGGGGGAGTACTGCTCTCTCTAATTTACATGAAAAGTAGCATTTTGCCATCAGAAGGACGTGAAAACAAAGGTTGGTGCCAAAAAATCAAGCACCGTGCCATTGTTTCATGATGTTTGCTCATTATGTCATAGCATCATCATGAGACCGGCAGGTACAAGCTAATGCGTTTAAAGCGCCCATGTTTGAAAGCGTGGCTGGGGAGGTGGCGGGGGCGGTGTGTTGGAGGTTTGTTTCAATATCAGGCTGCTGCTGGTGCAGTGCTCTTACTGGCCAGTGGCAGGCACTAAATCCAAAGAAAGAAAGACTTCCCTGGTGATGGTGACCAAGGGGAACAATGGTCATCTACCAAATATGAGGGAGAGAGAAAATAAGAAACTACAGGCTAGTTGACCTGACATCAGTCATTGGGAAAATGCTGGAACCTATTATCAATGAAATATTAACAGGGTACTTAGAAAATCACATTATGATAAGGCAGAGTCAACTTCATTTTCTGAAAGGAAAGTCAAAATTGACAAATCTACTAGATAATGGCTCGGTAGTACAGAACTTGAGTATTGCTGCAAAAAGAGACATGCTGTCAAAACTTTTTTTCTTGCAATCATCAGGTCAAACACCAGAATGCCAAATTTCAATGGAAGCAATAGCTTATACTGCATGAGAAAAGGGTGCTGTTTGGTTGGGAAGTGGACTTTGATTGGTTGAGGCATTGTCATGGAGAATGCACCAGGGAACTATTGTCCCCCACGCTTTAGTTTAATTCAAAAAAGGTGCAATGCCTGAACATGCACCTTTTGTTCACAGAACACAGGTCCCTGCATATGATTATGAATAGCTTCTAGCAAACGTAAGTGAACTGCATTGTGAGCCCGATTGATAACCTTAAATTGGTTGTTAATATAATTCTTAGCACACTCAGGATTGTTCAACAAGTGCTGTCCAATTGCAGAATCACATTTAACATTAGACGTTCAGTTCTGAGTTTTAAAAGCACAGGCGGTTTAGTACAGTCAGACTGACTGGTAGCCAGCTCTTTCACTGGCCGACGACCCCCCCCCCCCCACCCCCCCCCAACCCCTCCCCACCCCCCACCCCGCTTGCTGCCTCTCCAGCTTGCGTCTTACCTTCATGACCCTGCAACTTGAAGATGCTAGATGCTCTCAGACCATAAGTTGCTTCTTCCCTCTTTCCACTCATCTCCCGAACCATCACTCACAGCAAGGCATCGGGAGAGGGAAGCTGCAAGCGGGAAGGTCGGCCAGCAGCAGGGTCGATGAGTGGGAGGGTCAACAAGCGAGAGGGTTGGTGAGCAGCAGAGGCGGTGATTGGGAGGGTCGGTGAGTGGAAGTGTTCGCTATTGGGAGGGTTCAGAGCAGGAGGGGTGGCCAGTGGGAGGGTCGGTGATCTGGAAGGTCTTCAGCAGGAGGGTTGGCGAGCGGGAGAGGCAGTCAGTGGGAGGTTGGGAACAGGAGGATCAGCCAGAAGGAGGGTCAGTCAATGGGAGAGTTGGAAAGCATGATCGGTGGCGAGCAAGAGGGTTTAGGAGAAGCAAGGAGTAGAAGGGACAGCAGGCGAGAGAGATGGTGAGTGGGAGGTAAGTAGAAAGACTTAGTATATTTCTTTTATAATTTTTAAATACATTTTATTTTAAAAGTTATTTCATTTACAAATGTAATAACTTAGCGATATAACATGTTAATATTTTTCTGATGGGAAAGGTCCTACAGGACCTAACTAATGCTTTTACATCGGTTGTAATGGGAAAATCTGATTCATTTAACACTGTTTAATTTATAGTTGCACTTTTCAGGAATACGGTCCCAATGTTAAGCAGGGAATTATTGTACAGAAAGCAATTAAGAAGGCATGTTGGCCTCTATTGCAAGAGGTTTGGAGTACACAATAAGGAAATCTTGCTGCAATTGTACAGGGCATTGGTGAGATCACACCTGGAGTATTGTGTACAGATTTAGTGTCTGTACACCAGATGTTTGTGGACATTCAGTCATTGAGCATATTTAAGACTGAGATTGCCAATTTTTGGACTTGAATGGAATCAAGGGAAATAAGGATAGGGCTGGAAAGTGAAGTTTATATAAAAGATCAACCATGAATGGCAGAGCAGGCTTGAGGGGGCAAATGGCCTACTCCTGTTCCTATTTCTTATGTTTTTATATTCTAAAATTTGCCAATTTTCAAACCCATCCGATTGTCGTCTGTGGGAGTCGAGGGTTGCATGAACCAGTGTTCCGAGATCAATATAAAAGAAGCTATAATTTTCCTCAACAAAAACAAAAATAAAAATACCTGGAAAAACTCAGCAGGTCTGACAGCATCTGCGGAGAGGAACACAGTTAATGTTTCGAGTCCGTATGACTCTTCAACTATAATTTTCCTCCATGTATAAGACCTAAATTTGGATTTAATAATATGAGTTCAATGCTGCTAATGAATTTTTATTCATACTTATTAGAAGCTGGGCAACCCTTCCAATGCTCTGGAAATAAAACAATGAAAGTTAAAATTAAGATTAAGAAAATATTGTTATTAAGTGATAAACAGATATTGGCTCTAGGGGCACATGGACTGAAAATTCAACAGACTTCATTCAACTTTCACTTAATTACATTCTTTCACACAATTATTTCATTAACAATTTTAAGCCCACAAATATGAAACACAGACACCTATTCAAATCCTGCAGTGAGTATCTCATCTCCTGACTCCCCAAAGCCTGTCCACACTCTACAAGGCACAAGTCAGGAGTGTGATGGAATATTCTCCACTTGCCTGGATGAGTGCAGCTCCAACAACACTCAGGAGGCTTGACACCATCCAGGACAAAGCAGCCCACTTGATTTACACCCCATCCACAAACATTCACTCCCTTCACCACCAATGCACAGTAGCAGCAGTATGTACTGCCTACAAGATGCACTGCAGAAACTCACCAAGATGCTTAGACAGCGCCTTCTAAACCCACAACAGCTACCAACTAGAAGGACATCGGCAGCAAGCGCATTGGAACACCACCACCTGGAAGTTTCCCTCCAAGCCACTCACCATCCTGACTTGGAAATGTATTGCCGTTCCTTCACTGTCGCTGGGTCAAAATCCTGGAACTCCCTCCCTAACAGCACGGTGGGTGTACCTACACCGCACGGAGACTGCAGCGGCTCAAGAAGGCAGCTCACCCCCCACCTTCTCAAGGGGGCAATTAGGGATGGGCATCTCGTAAATGAATAATAAATAAAAACACAATATTATTATACTCAAAAACATTATTGAACAATTTTTTTTCACAATGAATTTACTTTCATTCGCTTTACATTACTTGGCTTGACTCTTAGTTTATTAGTTTTACAACTTTCACTATATGGTTCCTACAAATCATTCTCTACATCCTCAGTGTCACTCTCAAAATCCTCAGGATTAAAATCTACATCTATACCTATTTCCCTAATGTTTGTTAATAATCTGAATATTTCATCATCAGTGTCAAAGACAGCATCTGTAGTATCACTCTACATTCTCAATGTCACTGTCTGCATTTTCAGTGTTTGTTGAAACGTTAAATACTTCTTGATAGAACACATGAGAAGTTCTTCCACCTTGAGCCAAAATAAATAAATTTCTTAGCTACTCAGCTGTTATATTTTATGTTTTTCAAGAAGTGTTTTAATTTTGCTGTTGTTCTCATAATAAGAACATTCAGTGGGTCAGGTGGCTCGCTTAGGAGTGACACTCGTACTTTACCATTTGGGCAACACATTGAAGGTGGATCTTTTTTCCAATTTTTTGCGCTACAATATTCACATACCTCTAATCTACTGTCAATATCATATTCTAGGTCTGACTCATAATTATGAGGATCATAGATGAAAGCTGCCTTAAAGAGACTTGGTCTCCTACTTGCAGCAGTGGTTGTTCTTGCATTCTGTCGCTTTCTGTCAACGTTTTGCCTTCTTGCTCTAGCCTTTTCATCTTCCCTGGCTCTGTGTGCCACTTTCCCTCATCAATTACCAATGTCTAGTGTCTCTGAATGTAACTTACATGAAACAAATAAAATGAAGAAAAATATCAAATTAAATATGAACGTTGGAGATTTATGATGTAAATTTATGGGGAGAATTTTCTCCCCATCAGGGGGGTTGGACGGGAGTGGGACGCACACCTGACGTCACCGTGCGTGATTTTATGCGTCGGCGAGTGGGCCCCGCCTCCGCTCACCGACCCGAAAATTCTGGCCTATGACATGAGTTCCAGTGTCAGCAGGGACACATGTAGGCAGGGCCACAGGATTCCCTGCTAGGAAGCCAAATACCACACCCCCCGCCCACCCACCCCTCGGTGGGGCTGGTTAGGTGTCAACTCCCCTACAACATGCCCCTTGGTCCAAGCTATCATCCCAGTAAGTTTGATTGAGACTGGCCCAAAGGCCTTGGAGGAGTTGCCAATAGACAGACAGCCAGCCAGCCAGGCACTTTGCTAAAATATATATAGATTGTTTACTGTGGCGAAACTCCACCCATTTTCGAACCCGGTGCTTTGGGATATCCTTGGGATGGGATACAGTATTAGGTAGGTAGCCATAGAAAAGTGGAATCCTCTTCCCCAAAAGGCTGTGGATGGTAGGGCAATTGTACACTAAGATCAATAGATTTCTGCTAGGCAAGGGTCTCGAGGGACAAGGATCAAATGCAGGAAAATGGAACTGAGGTAAGGATCAGCTGTGATCTAACTGAATGGCAGCACAGGCCTGAGGGGCTACTCTTCCTCATGTTCCTATGATCCTAGATAAATGAAAGTTATTTCTTTCCTGCTTACTGTATTTAATAACACTATGTCAATGATAAAAAGTAACAGCTCTGAAAACCAGACAAAACAAAGTGAAGGTGTGTCTCTTTTTCAGAATCAAATACTGAAACAGCTCAAACACATTTTGTTTGTATTCATAAATCCATTTGCAGCAATTTTGTTTTACTTAACAATGCACTTGTATTGGCAAATATTTATCTGGCAACCAGCATCACTAATTAAAACTCGGGTAATCTGGTAATTATCACATTGCTATTTATGGGAATTTGCTTTGCACAGAATGGCTGCCATGTTTCCTACATTATAACAGGAAACTACACTTCAAATAGTATTTCATTGATAATAAAGTGCTTTGGGACATCCTGAGCTCGTGAAAGGCACTCTATTGATGCAGGTGTTTTTTTTCCAATTTCACATTCAACCTTGTTGATAGGGTGAGATGAAATAAGGGGAGAGCAAAAAAAAATCACAGCATGGAACAGTTGGGCTGAATGGCCAGCTTCTGTGCTCTCTATTCTCTGTAGCAGAGGTTCTTGATCCCAGGAGAGAAGATAGATATTTGGGATGCAGAGGTCACACGTGTGACAAGATGATACAGCTTGGCATAATAGCAATGATGAAGGGGTAGATTTTCAGCTTGTTGCCTGAGTGTAAAGTTGCAGATCAGCCACCCTTAATTGAAACAAAAAGATTGGGTGTTTTTTGTAGGCGCAAGCAAAGTGAAACACCAGCTTCATGCCCAGGAAGCTAGTTTAAAATCCACCCCATGGTGTCACTGGTCAGTGTCCACCCATTCAATGTCTTATATATTTTCTGCTGTTCTTTTAGCTTCACCTGATTTATGTTTCCTCCTCTGCATTTTCCCAAACAAGAGGTAACTGACACTTCCCCATTTCCAGGACTCTGGCACTCCTGATTCAGTTGCTATGATGGGAAGGGGACAAGATTGGGATTAGTGTGTTGTTGTGAGGGACCAAGTATTTCATTCCTTTGGAAGTGTTTCAAACTTAATAAGATGCAGTGAAGGATAGGAACTTGCTGTGCAGGTGATAAATCCTGGACATGAATTCATACAATGGCATTTAGAACATTGCCGAACAGACACACTGTATTATGTACACACCACGTATCTTTTGCTAGCAATAAATGAATTATTTATTTGTCATGTTCCAATTGCTACCTCTAAAATCTGCATGAAAATGCCTTCAAATAGAGATATATAATATCTCTAGATAGAGTTAATATAATATATATAAAAGAGAAAATATCTATAAAAAGGCAACTTGTTGAAGATGGACTGACCGGTAACCTCTAATCCTAGTTGGGATGCACAATAATACTTGCACAAAACAATGTCTCAAAATATTGCAGGTGACATCAGAGAGCTAAGCAGCAATTGAAATACTGAATAAGTGGTCTTCATGCACTACAAAACAGAATTTCTTAACATCACTGGTGTTTTTTTTTGTTAAATGTCAAATTTGGAAATGTAGAATTAGAGAATGAAGGAGATATAACTCTGGGCCAGTGAAGGACTGCTCTCCAGGCTTGGATTTATAGTATGTCATATCATATGCCAAAACATTTCAGACCACTTCACACAATTAATTTCTGATCGAATGCAGCGGTGCTCCTCAAGTTCCTGGCCTCTTGCATGTCGCCAAGTTTCATCGCTCCAGCATTGGTGGCTGTGCATACGGCTGTCTAAGCCCTAAACCTCTCTCTCCTGCTTTGACCAAGTTTTTAGTTACCTGTCCTAATGTCCCTTTAGTTGGCACAGTGTTGAATTTTGTTTGATAATATTCCTCTGAAGTGCCTTGGGGTTATTTACTATGTCAAAGGCACTATATAACTGCTGTCTTTGTAGGGACGTGTTATTACCTAAGCAATAGTTCAGTAGGTTTAGCTCTCCAGCATTAGGTTTTATGTCATCAGCAGGCAACATTGTTACTGATTTTTGCATTGAGCAGCTGACACGTTTAAGTTCTCATCACTAACCTAGTTTATTGCCCAGAAAATCCTATTCACCTCTTGGACAGTAAAATAGGATTCAAATCTAGACCAGGTCAGAGGCCAAAGAAGTGGGAGGGGAATGGGGGATGAAAACAAACATACAGAAGTCTACTGAGCCACCTGCATCCATCAATCCTCTAGCTGGGATTCCGTTTCAAGTGCATATATAAAAAGAGATACACTGCTTAATGAGTCAGCAAGCATTACTAGTTAAATAATTGTTTTGTGACACCCAGTTGTGAACAGCTGTTAAAACCTTGACTTCTAAACAGCGCTGGTTTTATTGATGTGGGGTGGCAGTTTTTCTTCATGTAGCCTGCAGATGGGCTGTAAACCTGGTTTCACTCTGGCTGGATACAGGCAAGGGAGACTGTAGAGTAAATTCTTGCCGAAGCAATGTTCCGAGTTAATGAGTCTCCAGTGACTCACAGATTACAATCTATGTGCTGACAATAGGAGCTGGCTGGGTAGTGAAAACACACAATTTACTTGATGCCGGTAGTTAATTAAATGATAGTTTAAAAAAAAAATAAAAACCTCAAGGGCATCTTCACCATGGTACGTTAATTACAACACAGTCACCGAATTAATTGGGATAATAAGTTGAGCCATTTCAAGTCTGTTTCGTATATAAAGCAGCAGATGTTTTAAGTCTTATTTAACCAGTTGTATGCAATCCTTTCCCCTCATTTGGAATAATGCTTCTCTCAGGTTAAAAGGTTTGTTTGAGCCTACCTAGCAATTTTCTTTCCATGTTCCCTGCAGCCAGTGACTCATGTTGGGTTAGGTCTGCAGGGCCCCGAAACCCTGCTGTGCTTAGGAGTGGCTTTTCTACATGGCTCAGCCTAGAGAGCGAAGGTTAGCAGCCCATTTTGGGAATCACGAGTTTAGAATCAGTTTCTGTAGCCCAGTGCCAGACCCGTGGAAAGCATATCTGCAAGTCTGTCAACGAGTTACAAAAAAAAATGTAAACAGCAAAAAATCTTGTAATCCTAGAATCTGAGTCAAAGAAAAAAGCTGCACATATGCCAGGATATCTCAATGACAGCCAATACGTTACTTCCGACTTGCATTCAGTCCCGTTTTCCAGACAAGGATGGCAGTCGATTTACACACAGAAAGATGTCACAAACCATAATGAGCTAAGTGACCAGATAATTGATTTTTTGAGGGGGAATGAGGGCAGGTTTTGATTGTGAGATTAATGTTGACAGCACACTGGGAGAACTCCCCTGCTCGTTTCGAACTAATGTTGAAGGAGCTATGACATCCATTTCAACAGGTTTAATATTTTATCTAAAAGACGTGCTCAAGCAGCATCAATGAATGTCTACACACCGACACTTTTTGCAGTGGAATCACTGGATAGTGACTAGCTGCAGAAACGCTTTCCGAGCCCAGAGAAAGAAAGAACCTGCAGTTAAATAGTGTTTTTCATGACCTCAGGATGTCCCAAGATGCTTTACAGCCAGTGAAGTGCAGTCCCTGTTGTAATGCGGGAAAGGGAAGAGGTAGCGAGACCAGTTGCTGAACCCCTCTGGCAGCCTGGAAATGAGCAGCAAGTCCAGAGTGGGTATCAAATCAATAACTGTTGAGTTCTTTACTCTGAGAGATCTACTGGGTATGGGAGAGGAGGGAGTCCACTGTCCAGGGCCATCATCTGCACCTCCTGGTGATAGATGCTATGCAAAGATTAGTCACTAATCCTTAAATAGCTTGTGAAATGACAGGAGATGGTTCGCTAGAGCATTTATTCCTCTATCCGAAAACCAACCCCCCCCCAACTCACCCCCCCCACCCATACAAAGAGTCCTCCAGACTATCTGGAATATTTGTGAGATTATATTCTGCTGCATACAGATTTGGTTTATGATAGCTTTAAATTGCAGCCTTAAAACTTATCATGTAATGATCAGTGCCATTTGAGGTTTAACAGGTCAGGTTTCAGAAATGTCATGAGTTTCAGTGTGGAAATCATGAAATCTATAGAAGGTGTGCAGGATTATGCTGCATAGGACCCTGAACCACAATGATCAGGGGTGGTTACATCCCTCGAAATATTGCAAAGTACTGCTAAGAGGTTTGCAGCACAAAATGTTTTACTGCAAAACTTTTAACCTTTAAACTCTGATATTAAGTTGACCAGCAAATAAATGTTTACTAGTTTCAAGGGGTTTCAGCAATGAAGAAAACAAAAACAAAGCACAAATCAAAAAGTGGTATACCTGCATAATGAAACACAGCTTGTGTGCTAAGAAGTAATGTGTCACTCGTCAGCTCCATACATGGGCAGGTGTTTGTGTATACTGGAGAACTAGGAAATGCACTTTGCGTGTTACCTTAGCTGTATTTCAACCAGAAAATTTGTGTGAAATGGGATGGGCAACAAATGCTGTCCTTGTCAGCAATGCCCACATCCCATGAAAGGCATCCCATGAAAGAATTTTAAAAATTGTATAAAATCGTAATGTCCTCATATCAGTATTGAGGTAGTTTCCCCGATAGATGTTGACTGATGCTGCAACATAGTTCCAAAGGAACAAACAATCTCAGTTACATTGCCAGTTTGCATGTGTGCGCCAAGATAATGTTGCCAGGCTATTGAACTGTAGGGGGGGGGGGCATCAAAGCTGAGCCTGATCCTGTCAACATAAACAAATGTTCTGGAAGAGGGTTCTGGAGAGTGATCATGGGCAGGAATCCTGGCTAGGTTTTCTCCTCTCTAAAAGTGATGGAAAGCTGGGAGTTGTGAGAGCGGGGATCAACAAGGAAATTTGCTGATCTAACTGTTGTTCCTGTATCATTGCCCCCACAACCACCACACCTGCTCCCCCCACAAGTTGGATCAATATTACTCATGATGTTAAAATAAAGCAGCAATTTGCTAAACAAAGACCAGTGGACAACAGAGAGCTTTTTCAAACTGTACAAAGTTTCATTTTTGCATTTAAAGATTAAAACATCTATCTTTGTTTTGATTTCAGATGAAAGGAAGGGGATGCAGATAAGCTTTCAAGAGTAAAGAGGGAATCAATGGAAGTAAGCAAACAGCCAAGGAAACTTTGGTTGTTTTTAAAAAAAAGACTGCCAATTTTTCTCCCCTCTCTTCCTCTCCTGATGTCGTGACAGTATAGTTCCATAGGAGCTCGATGCTTTCTGGTACCCCAATCCGGGTGAGAGATCCTGACAGAGATACTGGCAGGATAGTCAATCAAAAGGCTAGGGAAACTGCGGCTCAGTGCAATCCCATCACCAACTGACATCCACAGATGCTCAACTCTGTGCAATGAGGGAGTTGCTGGAACGACGAGAACCGGGCGTCAGGTTTACCCTCTGCTAACTCAAAGCACCGAAGGCTACAATATCAACCTCAACAGCTAACCCAGCTATCTGCTGACTCAGAGTGGCGACTGAAGCTGGAATTTTCCTGGTCTGTTGCCATCGGGGGAGCTGAGGAACTTCGAATTTTTAAATTATTTTGCGACAGCCGTTTCATATTACTTGTGTAAAGGACATGAAGCTGGCTTCTTACTGGTAATTAAAAGATCTCAGTCTCCTGGTGGCGAGCCTTGCCAATTAGCAGTACATATTGGAAATTCAAGCACAATTTTCTGACAATTAACCTCAATGGCTAGAAAACTATGCATGGTGCATGGCAAATTTCCAATACAGACTCTGGTGGGCAAGTCTCCCAAGCAGGAGCATAAAGTCAAAAAATTAATATAAACAAAAATAAATTCTTAACACAGAGCTGATAATGGTTTTAAACAGAAGCGATGTTCACTTGAAACAAATCTGATCTAATTGAACAGGATATATGCAGCTACAGTAATAGGATGTTTCTCACTCCTGATATTAATGCAGCTTGTTTGTGAGATGGAGAGAGAGAGACACACACACACACACACACACTCAGTCATTTTGGCATAGATACATTTTAGGAAATAAGTATAGATTCGATATTACTCAGAAAAGATAACTTAGTGGTCACTGACCACAACTTGTTTTCAAAATATTAGCAGTACCTCTTTTCCATTTCTGCAATATTTCTCGTCAGTGTATTTATTTCTAATTGTGTTCTGAGGTAGGGCTCTGCTTTGGCCTCAATGGGCGAATGCATCAGGCTGGTACATTACTGAGCCACACGGACCAGGAAAGTCCCAGTTCCAATCCCTGCCCCGTACTGATTTGGTTGACCTCAACGGGCAAGGCAGTTGGCACACTGCAGTTGGACTGGGCGTCCCTTGACTAGCGAAGAGGAAATCATCTAGGGGTAATAATTCCTTTGCACCACCGAATTATTCCTGCTGTGTGAATGTCAGATGAAAACAACATCTGGCTAAGTTGTGATGTGTTCTACAGTTGAATAGCCCATTCGTACTTGCTGACTTGGTTCGCACACAAAAAATAAAAGTTATCAAAGTGGGGAGAAAGGAATCCTCCTCTAGCATTTCACCTAATGCTGAGTCTGTTGGTCTACCTTTTATGTACATTTAACGGCATTAACCAACTGGAGCCAGATCCCAGATTCGGAATTAAAAGACCAACTTAAGGAGTGTCTTAAATGTGCAATACCAGAGTTTTCCTCAGAACTCCCTCACTAAAGGAAGTCTCACATTATAGGAAAAGGTTCAGTGCCAAAAATGACAAAACATGCTGTTGTAAGAATGAAGTGCCATTCAAACAGGCACAGTCTACAGTGCCAAGACAACAAGTCTGATCTCTTGACCGTTCATTATTTTTTCTTACATTATAAACAAAATTCCCTGGCCAATTCCACGCCTGCCACTCCCCACCCTGCCTTCAGTAATATCAACTCCTTTCCCAAGTAGCTATTATTCCTAAACCTTGTCAGTGAGCATCAGCAGACCACAAGATGTAACTGTGGGGAGGGTTGGTGTTAGGAAATACAATCAAACCAAAAACCTATGTACTTCCAGCAGGACACATAAGGTGAACCGGCGAGAGAGCATTGACTCATTTTCCTTTTCTAACCCAATTGCTGCTGTGATCAATAGTAGCACCTTCATTGTTGTCAGGCTGTCCCTTGATTCGAGGATGACGTCTACTCAGGGTCACGAATTTCTGCCATAGGTCCTCATCTGACTGAGTAGGCCGATTCTCAACCCACAGATCTTTGGGCACATGGGGCAGGATGTCCCACAAAGTTGTGGGATCCGGAGTGCAGGATTTGCTTCCTTTGCTTTCCTTCCCTGTCACAGCTCTGCCTCATCATTAAGATGTTGAGACTCAACACATGATGCAACTTGATGGACAAGTTGTTGCCATTTTGAATGGCTGGTAGCAAGGTCTGCCCAGTCATTAATGTCAATACTGCACTTCAAGGAGAGCTTCAGAGTTTCTTTGAAGCATTTTCTTTGTCCTTCCCAGAACGCTGGCCATTTGAAAGTTGAGAAAACAGGACCTGGTGGGGGAGATGTTTTCCAGCCATTGGACACAGTGTACAGTCCTTCGAAGTTGATTTTGCAGGAGTTTTGCCTGAATTCTTGTAGAGCTGGCTTTGAGAAGGACACTAGTGTCTGTTCGACGGTCCTCCCATAGAATCCAGAGGATGCGAATTCTCTAGCACTCCTATGTGTCACAGATAAACAGTACAGCAGTATAGGAATGTGGTGACGACAACTACTCTGTGCGCTAGGACTTTTGTTGACTTACAGAGATCTTTGTTGTCAAACACTCTCCATTGTAGTTTGTAGAAGGCTGCGATGGCACGGCTGATCCGGTGTTGGATCTCCTTATCAATGATGGGCTTTTGAAAGAGGTGGCTTCCAAGGTATCAGAAGTGCTTATCATATTCCAGAATCTCTCCTTCAACATATTTGGCAGGTAGAATGTTTGGCTGGCCAGGTTTGAGTTGATTGAGTTTTATTTTGGCAACATTTAAAGACAGGTTTCTTGTATGCAGAATTGAAGGACTCAAGACTGCCTTGGAATCGACAGTGCAGTCATCCATAAGGCATGATAACTAAATTTGCAGACAACACAAAGGTAGGGAAGCATGTTGTGAGGAAGACATAAGGAGTTTGCAGACAGATATAGATAAGTTGAGTGAGTGGGCAAAAATCTTGCAGATGGAGTAAATGTGAAGTTGTTCACTTTGGCAGGAAGAATAAAAAAGCAGGGTATTACTTAAACAGAGAATGACTGCATAATTCTGAGGTGCAGAGGGGTCTAGGTGTTCTCGTGCATGAGTCACAAAAAGTTAGTATGCAGGTACAGCATGTAATCAAGAAGGGTAATGGAATGCTATTCTTTATTACGAGAGGAATTGAACATAAAAGTAAGGATGTTATGCTTCAGTTATACAGGGCATTGATGAGACCGCATCTTGAACACTGTGTGCAGTTTGGTCTCCTTACTTAAGGAAGGATATAAATGCGTTGGAGGTAGTTCAAAGGAGGTTTACCAGATTGATACCTGGAATGAGCAGGTTGTCTTATGAGGAAAGGTTGGACAGGCTGGGCTTGTTTCCACTGGAGTTTAGAAGAGCAAGGGGTGACTTGATTAAGTATATAAGACCCTGAATGATCTTGACAAGGTGGACGTGGAAAGGATTTTTCCTCTTGTGCATGAGTCCAGAACTAGGGGGCACTGTTCTAAAATTTGAGGTCGCCCTTATAGAACAGAGATGAGAAGAATTTTTTTCTCTCAGAGGGTTGTACGACTTTGGAACTCTCTGCCTCAGAAGGTGGTGGAGGCGGGGTCAGTGAATGTTTTTAAGGCACAGATAGATATATTCTTGTTTGGCAAGGGAATCAAAGGTTATCAGGGGTAGATGGGAATGTGGGACTCAAAACACAAACAGATCAGCCATGATCTTATTGAATGTCAGAGCAGGCTGGAGGGGCTGAATGGCCTACTTCTGCTCCTATTTCTTATATTCGTTTATAAGCTGTAGATCATGCATACCTATGGTGGTCAGTTTATTTTTGGCACAGAGGCGACAGAGATTAAAAAGTTTTCCATCTGGACGGTATTTAATACTGACACCAGAGGGCAGCTGATCTTTGATGAGATGTATAGCCACTGCCAGGTAGATTGTAAATAGTATCGGAGCTATCACACAGTCTTGCTTGGCTCCGGTTCAAATTTTGAAGGCGTTTGTTTCAGATCTCCCACTCAAGACGGTTGCAATCATATCATCATCAAGCAACGGCTGGATTGTGATGGAAGGTTTTTGGACTTTCAAATCTTTGGAGTACAATTCATTCAGCCTTGCAATTTACTAAGTCAAGTGCTTTGATCAAGTGAATGAAAAGTTCCTGGTGTTGTTCTCAGCACTTTTCTTGAATTTGTCTGACAACAAAGACCTTGTTGAAGGTTCCCTTGGAAGGTCTACAGCCACATTGTGCCTCTGGGAAGATTTCACCAGCCACAGGAAGTAGGCGATTCAGGAGAATGTGTGTGTGGACAAGAGGGAAATACCTCGACAGCATGATTTAGCTCCCTTCTTGAAGATTGTTACAACTGTCACATTCCTGAAGTCAGTTGTGGGGGTTCTGGGGGTGTTGCCATCTTGAACCTTGCGATGTCTTGGTACAAGGTGAATGTTCATCACCGATCGGGCAAGTCTATGATCTGTCCAGTAGGCAGCAGTTCAGCAAATGGATTAAGTGATACGGACATCACTTAGATCTTCTACCCAAACAATGGCATAATCCAGGAGGAGCCAATGCTTTGATCTAGGATGCCTCCATGTGATTTTGTATTTGTCCTTCTGGCAGAGGGGAGTGTTTGTTACAATGAGACCATTCTATGCATGGTTTGTCTGCAGTGGACGCATTTGTTTTGGCTTTACCTAACCCATTTTTCCCAATAGTTCCGCTCCAGACACCAGAGTCACAGCCAACCCTGGCATTCAAGTCCCCAGAAGAATGACGATTTTTTTCTTTAGGATAGCAGTGACGACTTCATCAAGATCAAAATCGTAACATTATTTTTCCTTAACATTATCATTGGAGTCAAAGGTCAAGGCATAAGACTTAATGACGGTGACATATTGCTTATGACTGAGCTGTAGGTGTGGGTGAGCCTTTCATTTATACAAGTGGGGAGTTCTGGCAGCACATTGAAGATCCTATTCCGGATGGCAAAACCAACTCTGTGGACACGAGGGTCGTTGTCAGCCTTTCAATTCCAGTAGAAGGTCTCCTCCCCTGCTTGTTCCTTCAGGTGCCCCTCGTCAGGAAGGCAGGTCTCACTGTGGGCAGCGATGTCAATTTAAAGTCTTTATAGCTCACGTGATATGATTGCAGTTCTACTTTCCGAGTGGTCACTCTTGAGATTATCCATGAATGTTCTAACATTCCAAATTGCAAAATTTAAAAGTTTTCTTTCTTTGGTCACAAAGATGATGATCTGCAGGGTGTGGTTCCCCAGCCAGGAGAAAGTGGGACAGCCCATTTTTGGGTACCTTTTCTACCCCTCTCCCCATTTGGAGTGAGCAGAGGGTATCCTGAAGAGGACTGCTCAGACACAGATGCTACGGCCCAAAGACACCTCTGTCCCAACACAGGTGCCTAACCATCTTCATGCATCTGTTACCTGCGTGCAGATTCTTGACTAGGGACTCCCAGGTTCAAAGCCCTGTCTCCATTGCCACAGCACTTGGCAAATTGATGCTAGAAGATGCCTGCACGTGACTTTGTTTAATGTGGGCATCTTGGGGCACCATCCTGTCCACATGATCTTGATGGGTTGGTGGTCAGATCTCAGTCACAATGACCAGGGCCACTTTGCCGCTGCAGCCTTCTCCCGCCTTCACAGCCAGTGGGTTGCATAGTATTCCTTTATTTGTTCTGCCATTGAGGACTTTTTGGAATGCACTTTGTCTGGCGTGTCCCCCACGCCCAACCTTACCTCAGTGGGTGGTGTTAACAGAAGCTCAACACCATCCAGGACAAAGCCGCCTGCTTGATTGGCACCCCATCCACCACCTTAAACATTCACTTCCTCCACCACTGATGCACAATAGCAGCAGCGTTTACCATATACAAGCCAACTGCAGCAACTTGCCTAGGTTCCTTCGACAGCATCTTCAAAACCTGTGACCTCTACCACCTAGAAGGACAAGGCCAGCAGATGCATGGGAACAATGCAAGTTCCCCACCATCCTGAATAGGAACTATGTCCCTGTTCTTTCACAGTCGCTGGGTCAAATTCCTGGAACTCCCTCCCTAACAGCACTGTGGGCCACATGGACTGCAGCGGTTCAAGAAGGCAGCTCACCACCACCTTCTCAGGGGACATTAGGGATGGGCAACAAATGCTGGCCTAGTCAGCAACATCCACATCCTGGGGAAGAATTAAAAAAGACCTCCTGACAGCATCCCTCAAGGGACTGTCAGAGTACGTAAGCCTCTCCACCACATCAAGGTGGCAATCCACTGAGGGAGCCACAGAGTAAAACCTTAACATCATCACAGTAAAGATCAGACAAGTCTGTGTAAACCAGGATTTGAAGCCTGGACTACCTTGCTCTTTATTCTCACTGGATAAGCCAGGAAAAGCACTTAGGCAGATGTATGCTCGGAATAGAATCAATGAGGGGGTTTAAGTGGGAGAGCGGAGCATTTGTCAATCATGCTCGACATTGTTATTTTTGGAAACAAAAGCAAAATATTGTAGGTGCTGGAAATCTGGAATAAAAACAGAAATGCTGGAAATAATCAGTAGGTCAGGCAGCATCTATGGAGAAAGGAACAGGCTTAACATTTCAGTTGAGATATGAGATCAACGACCTGAAATGTTAACTCTGCTTCTCTCTCCACAGATGCTGGCTGGCCTGCTGAGTATTTCCAGCACTTTCAGCGTTTATGCCATCATTTTTGTTCTCAGGCTATTAACTCCTGGGCCGTGTCTGCATTCTGTTGACCAATTACCCATTTGACATGGGCAAGGAAGAGGCAGATGGCAGGCTTTGTGCAGACCAAAATCCTAGGGCCCTGTTGCAGCACAGTAAGCTGCGAGTGAAAGGGAAGGCGGGTGGTGGTTGGGTGGTGATTGGTGCTATTTTGTGGACGTGATATGGAAGAGCCCATGCAACAGAGGCCCAAACTTTCCTTGTATGGCCTACAGGTGCCTTCCGGCTCCTGCCAAGCATCACAAAGAGAAGTTTCTAACTTAGCCATAGATCGTCTCCTCTTCTTAGCTGCTCAGCACACGGTTAACATGCAATTGGGGCCTTAATGACATTTTTACACATCAATGAGACCCCAGCCTAAGTCAGGCAGATGCCAATCTGGTGCTTTAAAAAAAAAGGGTCCAGTTAAAATGGCAGCAAGCAGAAATCGAGCACGACTATATTACCTGTCTAAATGCCTGATTTCTGAGGTGAATTAAAATTTCAATCCCCCCACCCCCACCCAACCCCCTCAGTGTTTCAGCATATTTTTAATGTGTTTTGAGCAACATTGCTGGGCCATCTGTTATGAAAGGCACTGCTGCCAGGCAAAGGCTTACCTGGCTCCTTATCTGCACACTTGTTGTTGGAGTGAGATATTTGTGTTCTAGGTACCAGGCTCGTTCTTGGTATAGGAGGTTAGTTCCATGTAAAAGGCAAAACTGAAAAAGGAAACAAATAAAGAAATATGAATTTGTCACTTGGGAACGATCTTTTATGACATTGAGGTAATGCTACTTTTGGTAAACAATCTGAACACACTTGAAAACTTTAGATAGCCAAATGCTACATAATTTTGTAAAACTAAATCTCAGAAACACCCAGATTGACACACTGCTTTGGTTAAACTGTCAAATAAGAACACAGATAGAGGAGCTCAATTCGTGTTTTGTTTTGTAAATTTAATTGTCCCCGTTATAGATAACGTTTGCATTATGGACTATTGCGGCACTAAAAAAAAAACAGGCGGACAACCTTTAATCTGGACCTCTTCATTCTTAACCCTCAGTGCACTGCTGATGAGTCTAACCACACAGGAACACTCCTCTGTGATCAACGATGAGTCAACTTGTCTGGCAGCAAAGAAGAACTTGCATTTATATAGCACTTTTCATGACATCAGGATATTCCAAAGCTCTTTATAGTCAATAAAGCTCTTTTGAAGCGTAGTCACTGTTGTAATGCAGGGAACACAGCAGCCCGTTTACCCAAGCAAAATCCCATAAACAGTGACGTGATAATCACTAGATAATCTGTTTATTTTTAGCAATATTGGTCGATGAAGGATTATTGGACAGGACACCTGGAGAACTTCCTTTTTCCTCCTCAAAGCAGTGGACAAAGGATCTTTTCTGTCCACCTGAAAAAGGCAGACTGTGCCTCGGTTTAACCTTTCATCTAAAAGAAGACACCTCCAACTCTACAACACTCCCTTCATATTGCACAGGTGTCTCGGCCTTGATTATGTGCTGAAATCTTTGGTGTGGTAAAATGTATCAAAGACATTTTACCATTCATTAATGGGATTTGGGTATCAGTGGCAAGGTCACATTTATTGCACATCCCTAACTGCTCCTTAGAAGGTGGTGCTGAGCAGTATTCTTGAATTGCTGTTGTCTGTATGGTAAAAGTACACTGTTAGGGAGGGAATTCTAGGATTCTGATCTAGCAACAGTGAAGGAACAGTGATATATTTCCAAGTCAGGATGGTGTGTAACTTGCAATGGCAGTTGTGGGTAGTGATGTTCCAATGTACCTGCTGCCCTTTATCTTTAGTGGTAGAGGTCATGGGATTGGAAGGTGCTGTTGAAGAAGCCTTGGTGAGTTGCTGCAATGCATCTTCTAGATGGTACACACTGCTGCCACCATGCATCAGCGATGCAGGGAGCGGATGTTTAAGGTGGTGGATGGCCTGCCGATCAAATGAGCTACTTCAAAATTCTTGAGTGTTGGTTGCGCTCATCCCGGCAAGTGGAGAGGATCCCATCGCATTCGTAACTTGTGCCTTCTAGGCGGAACAAAGGCTTTGGGGAGCCAGGATGTGAGGCAGTTAAGTTTGCAGATAGGTAGGGTGGTAGGCGGGTGAGACGGCTAGGCCAGCAGATAGGTAGGGTGGCAGATTGGTGAGGTGTTAGGGTGGCAGGTGGATAGGGTGGCAGGTAGGAGAGGTGGTAGGTGGGTCAGTGGTAGTCGGTTCGGGGGGTTGTCAAGTCGGGTGCTAGTCAGGTCTGGTTGTGGGGGGATTGGGTGGTGGGGCTAATTAGGTTGGTTTGGGGAGGGAGTTGGGGGGAGTCAGGGGTGTGATGAGTGGTGGGTCTGGGTCTGCTCAGGTTGGGGGGAGTGGAGTCAGAGGGTCGGGGGGGAGACTGGAGTAGGTGGTCAGAAGAGTGTCAGGGGTAGTCAAGGAGGGTAATTGGATGGTGGGGCCAAATCAGATTGGGTTGGGGGAATGGAGAAGGTAGTTGGGGGGTTGAGGGGGGTAGTTGGCTGGGGTTGGGGGGGAGTCAGTCGTGTAGCTACCCAGATGTCTGACTAGATTTTCGTATGTCTATCATTTCCTGGGTGACTATCCAGGTAAGTAACTCAAAACTGTCCAAAGTCTCGGCCTCTAACTCAGAGTTGGAAACTTTTTCTGAGAGTACCGGGCCTCAGGCGAATTGCCCATTGGAAATTCAAACTTCCCAGGCAATTTCCATGGAGTCAGTACTTTGGGATTTCCAAGGAGTCTTGTAGCCTATCTTCCAGGGTAGGTTTCCAACAATCCTGAGACCCGAAGATCTGAGCCATGATCTGAGGAATTGTGCATGGAAGTGAACACATGGCAACCATCACTGAAGATCTCCACCCCTATCCTTATTTTGGAGGGAAGGTCATTGATGAAGCAGCTGAAGATGGTTCGGCCTAAGACTCTGCCCTGAGGAACTCCTGCGACTGAGTACTGGGACTGAGATGATTCACCTTTAACAACCACAACCACCTTCCTGTGTGTTTGGAATGACTCCAGCCAGTGGAGAGATTTCCCCCTCTGCCTCCCATTAATTTCAATTTTGTTAGGGCTCCTTGACATTCGGTCAACTGGTGCCTTGATGTCATCGTGTACAGTCATTCTCATCTCACCTCTGGAATTTAGCTTTTTGTCCACGTTTGGACTAAGACTGTAATGAAGTCTGGACCTGAAAAGTCCTGGCAGAACAGGTTATTACAGAGTAACTGCCACTTGATAGTCCTGTTGACAACACTTTTCATCATTCTACTGACGATTGAGAGTAAACTGATGGGGCGGCAACTGGCTAGATTGGAATTGTCCTTCCTTCTGTGGACAGGACATACCTGGACAACTTTGTCAGGTAGATTTCAGTGTTGTAGTTTTTACTAGAACAGCTTGACTAGGTGGGTGCCACTAGAACTGAAGCACTACAGCCAAGGTGTTGTTGGGGCCACAGCCTTTGCTGCACCCAGAAATGCTCAGCCATTTCTTGATATCACATGGAGTAAATCAAATTGATTGAAGACTAGCTTCAGTGATAGTGGGGACCTTAGGAAAAGGCTGAGATGGATCGTCCACTCAACACTTCTGGCTGTTTCAAAGCACACCCCTTTGATGGCTCAGTTTGTAAAGCCAGTGTGTAAACTGAGTGTACTGACTACCAGGTCCAAGGTCAGTGTAGAGTTAGTTAATCCCACCTGAGATGGTGTTAGGAGCTTTGCAACTAGATTCCTTGGGGAAGCAGGAAAAAAAATCAGCCATGGCTCTTGCTCATGATTGGTGTCCAATGGCCACTCTGCCAAACCCACTTCCTGAAAGTGTGCGTAAACAATGAGTGCGGATTCGGATCCGATTGTGAAATCCTTTCTCACCAAGCATGTCTAAGTTCACTTCCTTAATGAAGGAAGAGTCATTACCAGGATGTGGAAGCTATCAAACCCCACTGCAGTAGAGGAAAAAGATGTAAACATGGCAAAAAAAAAATCCATCAGTGTCGTAGACAGAACTATGTCAATCTTTGGTTCTGTCATTTGGTTGGTTAACCTTTCCAGTCAGTTTTCACTTGTACAAATGGCGCCCCCATTTGAAATCTATCATCCCTGTCCTCACCAACCTTCATTGGCCCCTTTCCTGAAACACATATAAATATTTATAAATAAATATTTACTCATTTACAAATCTTTCCTTGGCCATGTCTAACTCCACCACTGCAGCCTCCTCCAGCTTGATATTCTAGTTCCCTTGGTTCATCCAACTCTACTTCATTGTGCAAGTCCATCCTTCCGCTCAACCATCTGTACTCAAGCCTTCAGCTGTCGAGGTCTTGCGTTCCAGAACTCCCCTTTCACCTTCAAGACCGTTCTCAAAGTTGATGCCTTCAACAGCCTACCCTACCATCTCTTCTCTCAACTCTTACATGATGTGCCTTCCCTTTGGAATGTTTCTCTAGATCACACATGATGTAAAAGCGCAAGTTGTTGTGATGATCTACGATTAGGCCATTATCGATCCTCATATGTACTCCAACTTTGGACTATCAGATTTACTGAAGCACATCAAATGCACTTTGCACATTGAAAGTGTCTCTCAACACTTTTTGAAACAGATTAGCAATGGCTAGATTGTCACACTCAGTGAATAAAGAAGTGTTAATTGGGTTATTTAAACAACAAAGTAGCATTTACAAAGGTGACAATGACTCCTCTGATGGCACAATGATTTATGCATTGAGTACTGTAGCTCTCACAAAGCAGAGCTGCTTTTATGTTGATGCTGCTTTCATCTAAATTCCAGGGGCAGAATTTTACAACAGCGGGATTTTACGTTCCCGCTGAAGTCAATGGGATTTATAATGGCCCGCCGCATTTTACTGTCCTGTGCCCGGCGAAACGGGGCTGTAAAATTCTGCCCCAGGAGACTGGTACCAGTAAGCCGGGTTCCTTATCCAGAGGCAGATTTACAGGCCCAATATTCTGTGGATCTGTTATTGGGACAGGATTAGGGCCTGGCTAACTGAGCCAGTCTGGTGGAATCCAAATTAAAGCGGTGCCCATGTAAAAGGTGGACATTTTCCATCTTGTCTGTGCTGACAGGACTGATTATTGCTCTTGCACGGCAGGGGCATAATAATTAGCCTTGGAGCCCCTGAAAGGATTCCTCAGCTGGAAGTGTGCGTCCTTGCAAATATCGAAGGAAGGACTGGATTCCACTGGGCTGTGACACTCACAAGGTACAGTGGCCCAACAACATTCACCAACACAGTCCGAACAAGAATTCAGAGGCCAAACCTTGTGGCATCACAAAAACAAAAATACCTGGAAAAACTCAGCAGGTCTGACAGCATCTGCGGAGAGGAACACAGTTAACGTTTTGAGTCCGTATGACTCTTCACCAGGTATCAATTGTGGCATTACTGCTGCCCCAGCTGAAATCAGCTCATAGAATCATAGAATGGTTCCTGCACAGGAGGGCCCATTGTGTCTGTACCGGCTCTCTCGAGCAATTCACCTAGTGCCTTTTCCCCATAGCCCTGAAAATTTTTCCTCTTCAGTTAATGATCCAATTCTATTTTGAAAACCATGATTGAATCAGCCTCCACCACACTTGTCAGGTAATGCATTCCAGATCCTAACCACTCACTGCATAAAAAAAAATTTCCTCATGTCATCATTGCTTCTTGTGCCAATCACATTAAATGGATGTCCTCGGGTTCTCGATCTATCCACCAATGGGATCAGTTTTCTCCCTATCTGTCCAGGCTCCTTATGATTTTGTATACCTCTATCAAATCTCCTCTCAAACTTCTCTTCCCTAAGGAAAACAGCCATAGCTTCTCCAATGTGGCTACTAACTGAAGTTCCTCATCCCTGGAACTATTCTCATGAATCTTTTCTGCATCTCCTCTAATGCCTTTGCATCCTTCCTAAAGTGTCATGCCCAGAACTGGACAAAGTACTCCAGCTGAGGCCAAACCAGTGTTTTATACAGGTTTATCATAACTTCCTTACTTTTGTACATTATGCCCCTATTTATAGAGCCCAGGATTCTGTATGCTTTATTAACTGCTCTCTCAACCTACCCTGCAACCTTCAATGATATGTGCACAAAACCCCCAGGTCCCTCTGCTCCTTCTCCCCTTTTAGAATTACACCCTTCATTTTGTATGGCCTCTCCCTGTTCTTCCTACCAAAATGAATCACTTCACACTTCCGTGTGTTAAATTTCATCTGCCACTTGTCCGCCCATTCCATCATCCCTCCCGTCTTTGAAGTTTAACACTATCATCCTCACTGTTCAGAACACTAAGTCAGCGAAGGCAAGGGAGCCAACCTGGGACTGTGCTGATCTACAATGATTTTAACAAAGAACTGACTTCTGTCTGCTAATGTTAAAAAGAAAGTTTATAAGTTCCCAGGCAATGTAGTTCACGTACTCTAAACAATATGATCAAACCTCTTGCCGGTGGTTTTAGAACACTTCCCTAAACTCAGTTCAACTGACTCACTCACATTAGATCACAGGTTAATGTCCCTTGACCCATTTATCTCACCTTTCCAGAATATTAATCCCAACTTCTTCCTATTACAGCATTCAACTGTTTATTAAACATGTTCCATCCTCAACCTATTCTGGACTTGACTACTTTAATGCCCTTCTGGCTGGTCTCCTATCTTCCACCCTCCATAAACTTGAGTTCAATCCAAACTCTGATGTCTCTATTTTAATGTTTACCCTGTTGCGTTGCCAAATCTGGAAAACTGGTTCAGGTTTACTTTCTATATTCCATTAATTACCCTACAAACTCCTGGAAGGTCCTCTCTGCACATTCAGATTATTGCACAATTACCAAGAATATAAGAAACTAAAGCAGGAGTAGACCATACTGCTCCTTGAGCCTACTCCACCATTTAAGAAAATCATGTTTGAGTTTCTCCCTCAATTCCACTTTCCTGCCAAATCCCCGTATCCTTGATTCCCTCAAAGACCAAAAATCTGCCTGTCTCAGCTTTCAATAAACTCAATAATGAAACATCCACAACCCTCTAGGCAATTCCAAAGATTCACAGCCCTTTGAGTGAAGAAATTTCTTATCATCTCAATCCTAACTGATTGACTCCTTATGCTAAGACTGTGCCCCCGTGTTCTAGATTCCCCAGGCAGGGGAAACAATCTCTCAGTGTCTACCCTATCAAAGCCTTTCAGACTCTTGTATGTTTAAATGAGATCACTTCTCATTCTTTTCAACTTCAAAGAGAATTGGTCCCGTTTACTCTGATCAGAGGATAATCCTCTCAGCCCAGGAACCAAGCTAGTGAACCTTCGGTGTACCACCTCCGATGCAAGTATATCCTTCCTTAAAAATGGAGACCTAAACAGCGCACAGTACTCCAGGGATAAAATCAGAGATGCTGGAAAAATTCAGCAGGTCTGGCAGCATTAGTGGAGAGAGAAACAGAGTTAACATTTTGAGTCCAATATGACTCTTCTTTAGAACAAGTTTGTCCAGCACTTTTGGTTTTCATTTTGGATCTGCAGCACCCAGAGTATTTTGCCTTTATCATAGTGCTCCAGGTGTGAACTCACCAAAGGCCTATGCAATTATAGCAAGACTTATTTATTCTTTTATTCCAATTCCCTTGCAATAAAAGCCAACATATCATCTGCCTTCCTATTTGTTTGCTGTGCCTGCACGCTAACTTCTTGTTCTCTGTACCAGTATACCCAATTCCCTCTGAGCGTCAACATTTAGAAGTTTCAAGCCTCTTAAAAAATATTCTGCTTTTCTACTCTTACTACTAAAGCAAATAACCTTACCCTTCCCCAAATTATACTACAACTGCTAACTTGTTGCCCACTCACTTAAAGAGGATACAAAGAGATAAAGACAGGTTGTGTTCTCCTAACAGCTTACATTCCCACCTAACTTTGTATTGTCAACAAACTTAGATACATTCTTCTCACAGTCTTTTTGTCTTAGTCATTGATATAGATTGTAAATAGCTGAGGCCTCAGTGCCAATCCTTGTGGCACTCACAGAATCACAAAATTATTATGGTGCAGAAGGAGGCCATTCAGCCCATCATGTCTGCACCGGCTCTCCGAATGAGTATGACGACGCAGTGCCATTCTCCTGCCTTTTCCCTGTAACCTTGCACATTGTTTCTATTTAAATAATCATCTAATGCCCTTTTGAATGCCTCGATTGAACCTGCCTCCACCACTTTTCCATTCTAGACCTGAACCCACTAGTTATAGCCTGCCAACCTGAAAATGTCCCTGTTTATCTCTACTCTGCTTCCTGTCCATTATTCTCCCTCTTTACTAATATATTACAAGTGCTCTCAACTTTTAACCTTTTGTATGGCACCTTATTGAATGCCCTTTGGAAATCCAAGTATACGATATCTACAGGTTCCCCTTACCCTTTTACTGTTGATCCATTGCTTTGAACTAGCAGAAACTTTGTTGTATATCCTGCTATGTCAAGCGTTTTCTCTTGTTGCTACCTTCCTATGCAAGTCTTCACATCTGTAAACTACAGATAAAATTGAACCCTACCCTTGCCCTTTAAGCTGCATCCTACAATGGGTTATAGTAATCAACTATGATAAATGTCACAGATTACCTCAGAAACTTTTGGTGTCAAGTTTGTGGTCAGTGGTAGTAACGAGTTATATGCAGTTTAACTTTAGAAAAATAAGCTCAATAAAGCAAGCCAGCCTGAAAAGAAATAGCAACTAATATCTAGTTAACTAACTTCTAATATCATGAAACATCTATTGTAAAAGTTAAAATATAATATTGCCTGAAGGGGTAGTGGAAGCAGATTCACGAGGGAGTTGGAATATATACTTAAAAAGAAAAAATTTGCAGAGCTATGGGAAAAGAATGGAGGAGCAAGGCTGGTTTGACGTCTCTCTCAAAGAGCCAGCACAGGCACAGTTGGCTGAATGGCCTTCTGTACTATATGATTCTATGTTTAACTTCTTACACCGGCTATAGTATAGGAAGATGTAGCCCACAGAGTTATCAACAGGAACTCACATTGTTTTAGCAGTCATGTACAAAGAAAATCTCATATCTGCTTTACAGGACACTGAATACCAAGCAATGGGGGATGGAAGAGAGCCACGAAGAGACCAAAGCCCAGTTTTTGCAGCATGGAGGAAGGTGGTGGGTGCACGGGCTGAGGGAAGATTTTGCAGAAGGCTGGGGCAGATAGCTGAAGGAGCAGGTTCTGGTGTTGGAGTGAGAAACACGAGGTTGTGTCCAGGGTTGGGGGGCAGGGGTGTAGGTCACAGAGGTAGGGAAGACAAGGATGTGGAGAGATTTGAAGGTGAGGAATAGGATCTTCAAGTCAATTCTCTTCGAGAACAGGGGAAATGGGAGGCAGGGCTTGGTGTGGGCAATAACATAGATCATTTCATTTTAGATGATTTGTAGTTGGTGAATGGTAGAAGCAAGACAGCCAAGGGAAGTTCAGCTATCAAATGATAGAAGTGTTTACTGTATTGGAGTTTCAGCAGTGGATGGGGAGGGAAAGGGCAGAGGCAGGTGATATCACAGAGGTGAAAGAAAGTTTCCTTGGTTACAGCCCAGATGTAGGGGAGGAAGCTGAGCTCAGAGTTAAGAGAACATAAGAAATAGGAACAGGAGCAGGCCATATGGCTCCTCGATCCTGCTCTGCCATTCAGTGAGATAATGGCTGAACTTTTGCATCAGCTCTACTTTCCAGTTTTATCCAAGAATATGCCAAGTTCAACACCTCTGGGCTAAGCCTGAGGTGGCACTTGGGAAAGGAGATGGAGTTGAGGACTGAGGTGTATGTGGGAGCTGAACATGACAACTTCGGTTTTGCTGAATTAAATCTTTGAATCATGCAGCTCTTTATGAAGAGGAAGATGGAACCCTGCAACATACTACAGGAGACTGCATGGACATGAGAGGAGGAACTATTTTGAAGAAATGTAATGTCAAACCTGCAACAGATAGCAATGGAATGAAGAGTGTCATGGTGTGGAGAGTGCAGAAGAGATGTTTGAGGAGGATGTTGGAGGGAATGAGTATGTTAGAGGATGCCCAGCGATGATCATTACAACCAAGTGATCAAACCTGTTCACTATACAGTCTGCATGACTTAGCGCACTAATATTTCCCAGTTTCCTAACTATCAGGTTGAGGATGCTGGGACTGCTTGACCTACACTTAATTTAAGGAATAACTTCACATTTTGCACAGTTGGCTTGTAAGCTGGTCCTACAGTAGTTCACATGGAGCAATTAATCAAAGGGAATTGTACCATTCCCTGATCAGCGGAGGAAAGGAAGTGAAATTAGTCAAGTTTCTTAAAACAAGACCGTTTGGCACATAGAACTGAATGGGCTCATGGTTCTTCCAAGGAAATGGAAATTTTTACATGACAATCTTAACTAGTTTTCTTTCTGTCCTCAAGAAGCCAAAGACTCAAAATGTCCAATAAGAATTTCAGCATCAAAAGTAAATTAGGTTTTTACTTCATTTCTGTCATATTCATTCATGTGAGTAATGTGTAACCGGCAAAATTCTGTCCGTTTGACACTTTTCAAAGCTGATGATAAGCAGGGACCGACGTGGGCAAAAACTGATTGTATCTGTGTTTGTAAATTATTCAGATTTTATATAAAGACTCTTGCACAGGGAGCAAATACAACCAGATGAAATGCTAGCACCATACATGGGCGGATGCTCTTCAATAAGTGCTAATCTGACCTCATTTTTTTTCTCTCCCGTTCCCACAATCAGTGGGCAGTCACAGCAATCAGCAACACGCACTGATTACAATCAACCATCCTTGCCACATGTTTCATTGACTTTAAACTGGTTTCTGCAAGAAGGTAAATGTTGGACAAATTGTTTTAAATTGTTGCACTGATAGTCCTCCCCACCCCACCTGCTTCTGTGAATGAATCGGGTAGAATTCACTGATAGCAAATTTATGGTCCAACTTAAGCCAAAGAACTGTCCCAATGGTCTGAAGGGTAAATACACCATGTGGTGCGGTGTCTGTAAGGACCCCAGGTCCTGGTCTATGCTGAGCTGCTCTCAACCAGAATTATGTAGTGCCAATTTTACACTGGTCTATACCATCCACTGTTCTATGGGGTGCTGTGGAGGGAAGGGGTGTGACAGAGTCTCAGGGAATGGCTCCTCTTAAAGTTTTGCTCTTCAGCAATGTTCAAAATACTACCTCACTTTAAGTGGAACATACATCATTTAAAATTAGGTGCACAAAAGAAGTCTCCTCTCCTTCTTAGGCAGTCCCTCAGGATCGAGGATGACTTGCTTCCACTCTGGTTTGATGGGTTCTGAAATGGCTTATAAGTCCAATGTGCAAACTGCAGTCTCTGCCCCATGCGGGGCAGGTGGTCAGGCGGGTGGGTTGTTTGGAAGTTTGTGCGCTGCCTCCGATGCCTCCTGTTCCCGGTCTCTCTCGATGTGTTCAATGCCTTCCTGAATGAGCCTTCTCCATTTTGGTCAGTCACAAGCCAGGGAGCCAGAGGGTGGTTGGAGTCTGCAACAAACTACCTGAAAGGGTGGTGGGGGCAGGTTCAATCGAGGTATTCAAAAGGGAATTGGATTGCTACCCGAAGACAGAGAACGCGCAAGGTTACTGGTTAAGGCAGGGGAGTGGGACTAGGTGGAATGCTCTTTCAGAGAGCCAGTGCAGACTCAATGGGCCAAATGGCATCCCTCTGCACTGTAAAGATATGGTGATACTGTGATACTGTAACTACCATGAGTCAGTGGGGTGTTTGACTTTTTCAGGGCTGCTTTGAGGACATCCCTGAAGCATTTTCACTGTCCTCCTGGGAGTCTCCTACTGCAACCAAGTTCTGCTTTGGGAGTAGTGTCAGGCATATGAACGACATGTGCCATGCAGGTATTGAGTGAATAGCACCTCAATGTTGGGCATCTTGGCTTGGGAAGAGGACGCCGCTATTGGGCTGCCTTTCTTGCCACTGGATTTGTAGGATCCTGCACCATCTTCTCCAGTTCTTTGAGGTGCCTACTGTAGGTTGTCCAAGTTTCCAAAGCATTTAGGAACGCAGGAATCACTGCTGCTTGGTAAACCATGACCTTAGATTTGGGTTTGAGGTTCACATCCTCAAATATGCTTTTCTTCAGTCAGTCAAAAGCCGGGTTGACACATTGGAGGCGATGATGAATTTCGTTGTCTATGTATATCTTTATTGAGAGGAGGTGGAGGTGATTCTCAGGCCTTTATCTTCAGGAACATGATCCAGATATGCTGCCAACTTTCAATAGGAGACCAGCCTGTCTAGTAAGTGACATCTTACTAAGTGAAAGGAAAATCTAGTTAGCTGTGATAAGACATATTAAGATTCATTCCCTAGCCACTGTCTCCATCCCTCTTCATAGCAACAGTCTGAGATTAGGTCAGCCTGTTTGCAAAATTGTCGTGACATCTGATCCTGAGATATGCTTCTGACCTCATAATTTTAGGGGAGATGGTGGCTAGTGGTGTTATCACTGGACTAGTAATCTGGAGGTCCAGGCTAATGCTCTGGGGACATGGGTACAAATCCCACCATGGCAGCTGGTTGAATTTGAATTCAATGAATAAAATGAAATCTGGAATATAAAGCTAGACATCAGTAATGGTGACCTAGAAACAACCACCGGTTGTTGTAAAAACCCATCTGGTTCACTGATGTCCTTTAGGGAAGAAAATCTGACATCCTTTCTTGGTCTGACCTACATGTGACTCCAGATCCACAGCAATGTGGTTGACCCTTAACTGCCCTCTGAAATGGCCTAGCAAGTTACTCAGTTCAAGGGCAATTAGAGATGGGCAACAAATGCTGGCATTGCCAACGGTGCCCACATCCCATGAAATAAAAAAAATTAAGATTCCCAAGATATGGAAAATAGTCTCGCCATTGATCTGAATCGATGGGTGTTGTGCTGTGGGAAAGGAACTTAGTTTTCCAAGTGTTTAGTGAAAGGCCCGTTTTCTCATATGCTTTGAAGGAGGAGTTAATTTGACAGGGAAGTATTCAATGAACGGCATGACACTAGGGAGTTCTGAGGAACAAAGGGACCTTGGCGTGTATGTCCATAGATCTCTGAAGGCGGAGGGGCATGTTAGTGGGGTGGTGAAAAAGGCATATGAGACACTTGCCTTTATCAATCGAGGCATAGATTACAAAAGTAGGGAGGTCATGTTGGAGTTGTATAGAACATTGGTGAGGCCACAGCTGGAGTACTGTGTGCAGTTTTGGTCACTACATTATAGGAAGGATGTGATTGCACTGGAGGGGGTGCAGAGGAGATTCACCAGGATGTTGCCTGGGATGATATTTAAGTTATGAAAAGAGGTTGGATAGACTTGGGTTGTTTTCGTTGGAGCAGAGAAGACTGAGGGGCGACCTGATCGAGGTGTACAAGATTATGAGGGGCATGGACAGGGTTGATAGGGAGCAGCTGTTCCCCTTAGTTGAAGGGTCAGTTACAAGAGGACATAAGTTCAAGGTGAGGAGCAGGAGGTTTAGAGGGGATGTGAGGAAAAACTTTTTTACCCAGAGGGTGGTGACAGTTTGGAATGTGCTGCCTGGGAGGGTGGTGGAGGCGGGCTGCCTCACATCCTTTAAAAAGTACCTGGATGAGCACTTGGCATGTCATAACATTCAAGGCTATGGGCCAAGTGCTGGTAAATGGGATTAGGTAGGTCAGGTGTTTCTCACGTGTCGGTGCAAACTCGATGGGCCGAAGGGCCTCTTCTGCACTGTGAGATTCTATGATTCTGAGTCAACAATGACTTGGAGCTCAGTTTCCAAGTGTGCGCACACACAACGGACATCTGCATACTGGAGATCAATGACTGAAGTTGGAATCATTCTTAGCTTTGGATTGAAGGTGGTGTAGGTTGAACAGTTTCCCGTCTGTTCTGTAAATTAATGTTACAAAGGACAAACAGAGCAAGTGTAGGCTAAACAGGAAATACCAGAATGTACTGTTTACCTGAAAGATAAATTGGGATGTTGAAATGTTTTATTAGTTCTGCAGGTAACTAAACAGTGCTACCGGTGTCTCAAAGTCAGTGACAAGACCTTGGAATAACATTTAGTAAAGTGGGGTGGGGTGGTTAGTGGGGGGAGAGCCAGTCTGATTTCTGGGTAAATATAGGTGACAGAAGACTAATTTCCAGTTGTGACCCATCCGCTCCCCTCCAAAACTGCTTTATCAGCCAATTTAGCAGTCAGCAACTTCTGAGATGTTAAGCCCTTTGGTTATGATAATTAGAGGACTAACATCGGTTTTAGGACCCCCAAAGCTAAATTTGGCAAACACTGGGCAGAGATTCTTGTCAGTTTTTCCAGATCTGCACAGTCTATCCAGCAGATCCTTTAAAGGACCACTGCAAAGCAGGTACGTTTTCATTTGTTTTCTTTTACTTACCTTACTTTGGAGTTAGGTAGAGGAGTGGGAATACTCTCTTCCTGAAGCCATAGAAGTAACTCTAACTTCCTGGCAGCCCACTCAACCTTGCTCTCCCATTCACCTCCCACCATCCATCCACCTTGTCAACTGCCTCAGTGTTGGAATATTTTCCAGAGTTCTAACACCCGCAGCTCCCCATTATTATATAATTTCCAGGCCTTTATCTTCAGGAACATAATCCAGGCATACTTTCAACTTTCAGCAGGAGGCCAATATCCTGGCCAGTAAGTCACAACTTACTCAGTGAAATGAAACCTAATCAGCTGTGATAAGACATGTTAAGATTCAGTCCCTAGCTACTGTCTCCATCCCTCTCCTAAGCAACAGTCTGAGATTAAGTCAGCCTGTTCACAACATTGGTGTGGCATTTGATCCTGAGATAAGCTTCCGACCTCATATTCTAAGACTGTCTTTTTCCACCTCAAACATCACCTGACTTTACCCTGTCTCTGCTGCTGAAATCCTCATTCATGCCTTCGTTACCTCTAGACTTGACTATTCAAATGCATTCCTGGCTGGGCTTCTCCCCTTTCTACTCTCTGTAAACTCGAGGTCATCAAAAACTCTGCTGCCCGTGTCTTAACGCACAGCAAGTCCCATTCCCTATCACGCCTGTGTTTGTTGACCTCCATTGATTCCCGATCAAGCGACGCCGTGATTTTACAATTCTCATCCTTATTTTCAAATCCCTCCATGACATTCCTTGTCCCTCCCTATTTCGGTTTTCCTTTTTTTAAAATTAATTTACAGGGTGTGGGCATTGCTTGCTATGTCAGCATTTATTGCCCATCCCTAATTGCCCTCGAGGTGGTAGTGGTGAGCTTCCTTCGTGAACCACTGCAGCCCCTACAACCTCCAACCTTCTGAGACATCTGCGTTCCTCTAATTCTGGCTTCCTGTGCATTCCCAATCTACTGTTGGTGGCTGTGCCTTCAGTTGCCTAAGTCCCAAGCTCTGGAATTCCCTCCCTACTCATTTCCGACTGTTCTTAAAACGTATCTCTTTGACCAAGCTTTTGGTTATCTGACCTAATATCTCCTTATGTAGCTTGGTGTCATACCTTGTTTCATAATACCCCTGTGAAGTGCCTTGGGACGTTTCATTATGTTAAAGGCACTATATAAATATGAGACGTTATTGCTTTATATCACTTCCTTTTAACAAGTTTCACTCCTCAAGGCTCCCCTGCCTTGAATTACAACCAATTTTAAGTGCAGTTTTCCTCTAATGAAACAGTACAACTAATAATATTTTTAGCGTCACAGTAAAAATGATTTTAGGGCTCCTCCTATAGCTTAGTGGGTTTATCCAATGTTTCAGAAACTCATCGCAATCTGGTCAAATTCTCTAAATTGTCAGGGGCAGTTGAATCTAAGGACATAGCCCGGAATTTACAAAATAAATTAAACAAAATATGTAAGTCGAGAGAACAGTGGCAGATGAAATATAAGTGGGAATTACTGCAGGCTGGAAGAAAATATGGGTGCTGTAATTGCTCCATGTAGATGTCAAAAGCTTATAGCTACGGTCAACACTGCAGAGGCCTCAAGGTATTAGTAGATGCTGCACTCAACACATTTCAACATTGAGGAAAGGCTGGAAAAATGTGGGCATTTTAGCCTCAAAAGGAGGTAACTAAGAGTTGACCTTACAGTGGTGTATTAGGTAATTAATGGCAGAAAAAAATTAAATCCAGAACATTATTTCAAATTAAATTGTGACAAGGGCTACAAGTTCAAACTACTGAAAGGCAAATTCACAACTATTGGCAGGAAGGTGATAGCATAGTGGTATTGTCGCTGGACTAGTAATCCAGAGACCCAGGGTAATGCTCTGGGGACTGGGGTTTGGATCATGCCATGGCAAATGGTGAAATTTGAACTCAATAAAAATCTGGAATTAAAAGTCTAATGATGACCATGAAACCATTGTCGATTGTTGTAAATACCCATCTGATTCATTAATGCCCTTTAGGGAAGGAAATCTAAGTCCTGTGACTCCAGGCCCACAGCAATGTGGTTGACTCTTAAATGCCCTCCGAAAAAGGGCAATTAGGGATGGGCAATAAATGCTGGCCCAGCCAGCGACGCCTATATCCCATGAATGAATCAAAAAAAAAGTTCTTTACAAATTGACTTCTGGGTAGGTAGTGGAGGCAAAAGGCCTGGAAGAAACAGGCGGATGTTAAGATGACCGGACTGTAGGGTCAATCTGAATAGAAGGTTTTAAGTGGCCTTCCTCACTCATGCTGTTCTTGTGAGGAGGAGTGAAGTCACGCCGATTAGTAAGGCCCCAGGTTTGGGGCGAGGTCAATACTGAGTTAGATGAACTCAGATGAGATTGCTTGGATATCTCCGGGTGAGGGAATCAGCCTGTCTTCCTGCTCTCATTTATTATTCAGTTTGCGATGACCAGTTCCGCCTCGTCGGTGTTGGATGATTGGCCCGCTTACTGTTGAGACTTGCACATGAGCAATGGTCATTTAGCTGAAATGCATGAGGGCACCTATGGAATCTCACATTCGGGAGAGCAGGATGGGGAGAGAGAGGCAAAGAGATGTGAATAAAAATGTGAATTAAACCTTTGCACTGCTGAGTAAGGTAATGTAGTCGATTTTGTGGCTCAGCCAACAAAGTCTGGCATAAAGCAAGTGCAGCTTTAACTTCTCCTGTTTTAAAAGCTGATAAGCCAGGTTTGCTCAGTAATTAGGCATCTTCTCAGTCAGTTTAGCAAACTAGTCCTGATAAGTTTGTTAAAAGAGTGCTGTTGATAGATAGGGTTCAGTTGAGATAATTGAATTCTATTTAAAACTGAAATAAATTCCAACTAACACTCAACACCCACTTTCCTGTCAGCCTTGCAAACAGGTTCCAGCACTTAACCAAGTGGCAGCAAATACATTTGAGATACTGCAGCCCACCTACTCAGTGATGATATTTGTGTCCCTCCTTGCTTGGTTATTAACAGCTGAAAAGATGATAAACGGGTCTCGATGATAAGAACAATGTGGCTCTGATGTTGAATGTACTAATTGTTTTTCTCTGGAGGGGGGCGTATTCAATTTATAATCTCACCTTCTTCAGCAAAGCCTTGTCTTCTGGGACTGGGCACTGTTCCACTGCTTTCCAGAACTGTTCTAAGGTCACTGCAAACAAGCAAAAGAGATGAAAGAGCTTCATATCTTGAGGACTTTTTTCTCTCTTCTCATTGAGATGCTTTGTGCCTGCGATCTACACTTCACTATTTTCAGAAAATTTTTTTTGTGCGGTTTCCTTTTCATACAACTATAAGCCATCTCAAAATCCATCTGTTCAATCAAGCTTTAATTCCAAACACTTCCATCATGGCTTTTTTATTCTTTTTACCTATTTAATTTTTTTCCACCCTTCTATAAAATCCATTGGAACATTTTCTCCACAGGCTTGATGTTGAGAGGACAAAGGGAACCTTATTTTAATGTTACGTCTGAAAGATGGCACCTCCAACAATGCAACACTCCCTCAGTTATATATTGAAGAGGTCATCTGCCATCTCAGATGGATATGAAAGATTCCTATGACACTACCCAAAAAGGAGTTCTCCTGGTATCCTGGCCAACATTTATCTCTCCAATAACATCACTACAACAATTACCTGCTCTTTTCCCTCATTTCCCTTCGTGAGACCTTTTGCACAAATTGCTGTTGTGTTTTTATGCTGTGGTGCTGTTCATAACTTGGCTGTTGTGTTTCTTTACATGATAACAATGACCACAATTTCAAAGTACTTCATTGGCTGTGAAGCACTTTGACGTGTCCTGAGGTTGTGAAAAAAAAAAGCTATATAACAGTAGGTTCTTTCTTTATTGTTTTGCACTATTTAGGATGTAAAGTTAAGAACACTGGTGAAATTTCTCTAGTCACTAATGCTAAAGGACATGCCATGTTCAATACAAAACCAAATTTTCCTTTTTGTGCCCCTGCTAAATTTTCCACCAAAATGAAGGGCAAGAGGAACTTTGCCATTATTTTTGAGGAGTGATGTTGTCCAATGCAGAACAAAAAATTTATATTGCAATCAAAAACAGGTTGGTGAGCTTTTGTAAAATTACAACCAATACAGATTAGTAGGTTGTAGCAGAATCGCACCCAGCCCTTTAAAGCATGCATCATCCGATCTAGCTGTGACTGACTAATTGCGTGGAGAAGTTTATTATCACTCAAGACTCTTAACTCGTCAACAGAAACTCTGAATACAATATCTGACATTTTATTACACATAAACATTTGTATTTATATTACACTGAAAAGAAAAGCAGAACTACTGCTGCATGCAAATACTCATTTTTTAAGCTTATTTTTCAACTTGTGTGGGTGGCTGAGAGAAAAGGTTATCTGCTACCTACAGAACATTGTGACAGACTGAAAACTGTCTGACCCACATCATTTAAATTTTAGTTAGCAATTTTATAGAAATTGTTCTTATCTTTTTTTAAAAAAAAACTGGCTTTGAAGCTCACGAGTCACTAGATTGGTTTGTACTTCCAATGAGAATAATTTCACACTGTCCCCAAACTGTGATAATGTTCTTATTGTGTGTACTGTCAACCTCTGTGCAGTGCATTACTTGGTGGACTGTGCAGCACATTACAAATTTCCATCAATGGTTGTGTGTTCCCTGTGTGCTGTTCTTTGTGTATATAAGGAGATTTTTTTTTATCCATTCATGGGATGTGGGCTTCGCTGGCTGGGCCAGCATTTATTTTCCATCCCTAGTTGCCCTTGAGAAGGTGGTGGTGAGCTGCTCTCTTGAACCGCTGCAGTCCATGTGGTGTAGGTACATCCACAGTGCTGTTAGCAAGGGAGTTCCAGGATTTTGACCCAGCGACAGTGAAGGAATGCCGATATATTTCCAAGTCAGGATGGCGAGTGACTTGGAGGTGAACTTTCAGGTGGTGGTGTTCCCATCTATATGCTGCCCTTGTCCTTCTAGATGGTAGTGATTGTGGGTTTGGAAGGTGCTGTCTTGGTGAATTCCTGCAGTGCATCTTGTAGATGGTACACTGTGCGTCAGTGGTGAATGGAGTGATTGTTTGTGGATGTGATGCCAATCAAATGGGCTGCTTTGTCCTGGGCGGTGTCAAGCTTCTTGAGTGTTGTTGGAGCTGTACTCATCCAGGCAAGTGTGGAGTATTCCATCACACTCGTGACTTGTGCTTGTAGATGGTGGACAGACTTTGGGGAGTCAGGAGGTGAGTTACTTGTTGCAGGATTCCTAGCCTCTGACCTGCGTTTGTAGCCACAGTATCTATATGGCTAGTCCAGTTCAGCTTCTGGTCAATGGTAAACCCCAGGATGTTGATAGTGGGGAATTCAGTGATGGTAATGCCATTGAATCTCAAGGGGCTATGGATAGATTCTCTCGTTGGAAATGGTCATTGCCTGGCACTTGTGGCACGAATGTTACTTGCCATTTGTCAGCCCAAGCCTGTATATTGTCCAGGTCTTGCTGCATTTGGACATGGACTGCTTTAGTATCTGAGGAGTCGCAAATGGTGCTGAACATTGTGCAATCATCAGTGAACATCCCCACTTCTGACCTTAAGATGGAAGGAAGGTCATTGATGAAGCAGCTGAAGATGGTTGGGCCGGGGACACTACCCTGAGGAACTCCTGCAGTGACGTCCTGGAGCTTAGAAGACTGACCTCCAACAACCACAACCATCCTTCCTTGTGCTAGGTATGACTCCAACCAGTGGAGAGTTTTCCCCCTGATTCCCATTGACTCCAGTTTAGCTAGGGCTCCTTCATACCACACTCGGTCAAATGCGGACTTGATGTCTAGGACAGTCGCTTTCGCCTCATCTCGGGAGTTCAGTTCTTTTGTCCATGTTTGAACTAAGGCTGTAATGAGGTAAGGAACTGAGTGGCCCTGGCGGAACCCAAACTGGGCATCGGCGAGCTTATTACTAAGCAAGTGCTGCTAAATAGCACTGTTGATGACCCCTTCCATTACTTTGCTAATGATCAAGAATAGACTGATGGGGCTGGGTTGGATTTGTCCTGCTTTTTGCATACAGGACATACCTGAGCAATTTTCTACATTGCTGCGTAGATGCCTGTGTTGTAGTTGTACTGGAACAGCTTAGCTTGACTAGGGGTGCGGCAAGTTCTGGAGCACAAGTCTTCAGTTCTGTTGCCGGAATATCGTCAGGGCCATAGCCTTCAGCCATTTCTTGATATCACGTGGAGTGAATTGAATTGACTGAAGACAGGCATCTGTGATGCTGGGGACCTCTGGAGGAGGCCGAGATGGATCATCCACTTGGCACTTCTGGCTGAAGGTTGTAGCAAATACTTAGTCCTTATATTTTGCACTGATGTGCTGGGCTCCCCCATCATTGAGGATGGGGATATTTATGGAGCCTCCTCCTCCAGTGAGTTGTTTAATTGTCCACCACTATTCACGACTGGATGTGGCAGGACTGCAGAGCTTAGATCTGATCCGTTAGTTGTGGGATCACTTAAGTCTGTCAATCACTTGCTGCTTATACTGTTTGGCATGCAAGTAGTCCTGTGTTATAGCTTCACCACATTGACACCTCTTTTTAGGTATGTCTGATGCTGCTCCTGGCATGCTCTCCTGCACTCTTCATTGAACCAGAGTTGATCCCCTGGTTTAATGGTAATGGTAGAGTGGGGGATATGTCAGGCCATGAGATTACAGATTGTGTTCGAGTACAATTCTGCTGCTGCTGATGGCAACAGCATCTCATGGATGCCCAGTCTTGAGTTGTTAGATCTGTTCGAAATCTATCCCATTTAGCAAGGTGGTAATGCCACACAACACGATGGAGGGTATCGTCAATGTGAAGGCGGGACTCTGTCTCCACAACGACTGTGCAGTGGTTACTCCTATCAATACGGTCATGAACAGATGCATCTGTGGCAGGCAGGTTGGTGAGAATGAGGTCAAGTATGTTTTTTCCTCTTGTTGGTTTCCTCACCACCTGCTGCAGACCCAGTCTAGCAGCTATGTCCTTTAGGACTTGGCCAGCTCAGTCAGTAGTGGTGCTACCAAGTCACTTTTGGTGATGGATATTGAAGTCCCCCACCCAGAGTACATTCTGCGCCGTTGCCACCCTCAGTGCTTCCTCCAAGTAATGTTCAACATGGAGGAGGACTGATTCATCAGCTGGAGGAGGGCTGTACGTGGTAATCAGCAGGAGGTTTCCTTGTTATGAGACTTCATGGGGTCCGGAGTCGATGTTGGGGACTCCCGGGGCAACTCCCTCCCGACTGCATACCACTATGCCATCATCTTTTTTTAAATTCATTCATGGGATGTGGGTGTTGCTGGCTAGGCCAGCATTTAATGCCCATCCTTAGTTGCCCTTGAGAAGGTGGCAGTGAGCTGCCTTCTTGAACCGCTGCAGTCCATGTGGTATAGGTAATCCATAGTGCTGTTAGGAAGGATGTTCCAGGATTTTGACCCACTGACAGTGAAGGAACGGCTATCTGCTGCCCTTGTCGTTCTCAATGGCAGTGGTCATGGGTTTGGAAGGTGCTGTCGAAGGAACCTTGGTGAATTCCTGCAGTGCATCTTGTAGATGGTACACACTGCTGCTACTGTGCATCAGTGGTGGAGGGAGTGAGTGTTTGTGGATGTGGTGCCAAACAAGCAGGCAGCTTTGTCCTGGATGGTGTCAAACTCTGCTGGGCCTGTCCTGCCCGTGGCACAGGACATACCCAGGGATGGAGATGGTGGTGTCAGGAACATTATCTGTCAGATATGATTCCGTGAGGATGACTTTGTCAGGCTGTTCCTTGACTAGTCTGTGAGACAGCTCTCCAATTTTGGCACTAGCCCCCAGATGTTAGTCAGGAGGGCTTGGCAGGGTCAACAGGGTATGATGTCGTTGTTGTTTCCGGTGTCTAGGTCGATGCCAGGCAGTCCATCCAGTCTTGTTCCTTTTTTGAGGCTTTGTAGTGGTTTGACACAACTGAGTAACTTGCTAGGCCATTTCAGAGGGCATTTAAGAGTCAACCACATTGCTGCAGGTCTGGAGTTACTTGTAGGCCAGACCAGGTAAGGATGGCAGATTTCCTTCCCTAAAGGGCATTAGTGAACCAGATGGGTTTTTACAACAATCGACAATGGTTTCATGGTCATCATTAGAGTTTTAATTCCAGATTTTTATTGAATTCAAAGTCCACCACCTGCTATGGCAAGATTCGAACCCAGGTCCCCAGAGCATTACCCTGGGTCTCTGGATTACTGGTCCAGCGATAATACCAGTACACCATCACCTCCCCTCGAGTATTGCTCTGAGATTAAAAATAAAAATCATTTTTTTGCTGAGGGTCTTCTACTATGATCTAGACTAAACATTAGATAAACGTTATTGTTTCACAGAACATCCTATACAGTTATTTGCGATGTCTAGCTTCTAACTAAATTTACATTAATGGCATCAGTGTCAACATAGAGAAAGACTTATATTCACATTACATCCGACAATAAGGAACTGATCAAATTGATACATGATGATTACATTTTCAATTGCATTTTTCTCCCGTCATTTTACTGCAGGATGGTCTTGAAGTTACCCGGTACGATACGAGCGTGAGAATATTGAATGCATTCGTCTGTCATTCCTCTCTCTGCTATTTGAATAGAGGTGTCAGCCTGTTTAATTTAAGCGTGTTACTCGGCCGGGTTGTTGTGTGTTAAAAATAGCAGTGATGCTAACAGCTCTCACTGTTATTTACTTGAAAATCAGACATCAATGTCAAGTCCTCACATGTGCAGTTAAACATGGAAATCTGAGATTGCTGTCCAAGATCTCCTACTAGTCCAGATGCTGCACAATATGGGTATCGTTATTTCATTCTTTCGTGAGATGTGAGTGATGCTAGCAAGGCTAGCATTTGTTGCTTATCCGTAATTGCCGTTGGGAAGGCGGTGGTGAGCCACATTCTTGTATGGCTGCAGTCCATCTGGTGCAGCTACTCCCACAGTGCTGTTAGGGAGGGAGTTTTGACCCAACAACAGCGAAGGAACAGCGATATAATTCCAAGTCAGGATGGTGAGTGAGGGGAACTTGCAGGTGGTCGTGTTCCCATGCATGTGCTGCCCTTGTCCTTTTTGGTGGTAGAGGTTGCGAGTTTGGAAGACGCTGTCAAAGGAGCATTGGTAAGCTGCTGCAGTGCATCTTGTTGGTGGTGGAAGGAGTGAATGTTTAAGTTGGTGGATCGAGTACTGAAGACATGGGCCGCTTTGTCCTGGATGATATTTACTTCTTGAGTGTTGTTGGAGCTGCACTCATCCAGGCAAGAGGAAAGTAATCCATCTTGTAGATGGTAAACAGGCTTTGGGGAGTCAGGAGGTGAGTTACTCACCGCAGAATTCCTAGGCTCTGACCTGCTCTTGTAGCCACAGTACTTATTTGGCTGGTCCAGTTCAGCTTCTGGTCAATGGTAACCCCAGGATGTTGATAATGGGGGGGATTCAGTGATGGTAATGCCATTGAATGTCAAGAGGAGATGGCTAAAGTTTTTCTTGGAGATGGTCATTGCCTGGCACATGTGTGGCGTGACTGCTATTTTCCACTTATCAGCCCAAGCCTGAATGTTGTCCGGGTCTTCCTGAATTTGGGCACGCACTGTTTCAGTATCTGAGGAGCTGCAACTGGTGCTGAACATTGTGCATTCATCGGTGAACATCCCCATTTCTGACCTTATGATGGGGGGAAGGTCATTGATGAAGCAGCTAAAGAGGGTTGGGCCTAGAATTCCTGAGGACTGAGGAACTCCTGCAGTGATGTCTTGGGACCGAAAGTTATCATTGAAATGCCTGAAGTTGCTGCACTTATTCTACAGTTAAAAATTAAACATGCCACAAAAGTTAGGAATTGTTCATTTGGTCTAAATATCTTTTTAATAGTGTGGTAAGGAATTTCTGACTCAAGATTTTAGGATCAAAGAGGTTAATTGCGATGGGGAGATATGCAAATCATAGCATTCCCAAAATTCAACAGACTTTATGATTTTTTAATTGTGCTTTTCTCTGTTCCTGGCGTCAAATGTAATTAAAATGCATGTTTATTGGCTGGAAATCTGCTAACAGCTCCAAAAGCTTATCCAGTGATTGATTGAGCCACACTGACCAACTCTGGTTTCAACTGAATACAAACTGACATAAAGCAATGGTCTATCTGGCCTATACTCTTCCAAGCTACTCCTAAGTCCCCTGAGTCAAGAGGCTGTTGAGTTCTAGCCCCACTTCAGAGTCTTATGTACAAAATCTAGGCCTACACTTCTGTGCAGTGCTGAGGGAGTGCTGCACTGTCAGAAATGCTGTCAGGTGGACGTAAAAGATTCCACAACATTATTTGAAGGACAGCAGTTTTGTTCAATTCTTGGCTGTCAATCAACATCACTAAAAGCGAGTGATCAGATCATTTAACTCACTGTGAGGCAAAAATTGGCTGCTGCTTATCCCACATTGCATCATTGGCTATGAAGCGCTTTTGAACATCTTGAGATGATGAAAGGCGATTAATAAATTCCAACTTCTTTCTTTATCCACCAAGTTCCTTCATGTGGTTCTGTAACTAACATCTCTGTATCCTCTCTACTGACAGGAATTCATCCAGTCCTCTTGTGAACCTTATTCCATCACCCTGTTGTAATTTGCTCTACAGTCCTATTAACCTGTTATTAAAAAAAAAGTTCCCTCCCATTTTATAGCCAGTAAGGCAAAGTAACTTCCAATTCTTGTTTGAAACTCTTTCCATTCAGCTCAATTTCAGTGTAGTCATATGCTAAACTTCTCTACTTGGTAATGAACAGGCAGATATGAGACGAGGCGTCAATAACAATGCTGGAATTAGCTCCACTGCTTGTGGGTTAGGATTTCTGTTCAGAATTGCTGTCCAACAACTCCTGCCTATGAATGGGTGGGTGGTGGTGTGTCTGCATATATATTCCAGCCTATGTGTTTGTTGTGTATGTTCAAATATTGGGGGAAAAACAGAATTAAACTTCACTATGGGGAGAATTTTCTCCCCGTCGGAGGGGGGCAGGTTGTGTGGGAGCAGGTGCGGGCCCGCGATCGGCTGGGCGCCGCCATTTCACGTGGGCAGGCCAATTAAGGCCCGCCCAGCGCGAGGCGGGCCCGGACGCGCTGAGCGCTACCTGTGCAGGCCGGAGGGGTTGCCTGAGTCGGGGCCTGTGTGCGCGCGAAAGAGCGCAGAAATCTCCCTGAGGCACAGAGCTGCCTCAGGGAGGTTTGTTTAAGTTTTAAAAATTTTAACAAAGGAAAAAAAATTTTTTAGGACATGTTCCCTCATGTGAAACTGTCACATGAGCTGGGACATGCCTATGAATTTTATTTTAAAATTTTTCAAACCTTTCAAAACCTTCATGAGAAATGCAAAGGTCGCCTGGGCTCTTCGCCTGCCCGCCAACCTTAAGGTTGGACGGGCAGCTCAGTCTATTGTTTTAATTGATAGTTAACTGGCCCTAATAGACCTTTGACAGTCCGGCAGGCGTGCAGCCAACTCAGGTGCACGCCCACCGAACTGAAAATCTGAATGACGCGTGGTGACGTCAGGATGCAGGCCCTAACCCCGCTCGCTGACCCGAAGATTCTGCCCTATGATGTTTCTATAGTTAAACAGACCAACAAGACCAACACACAAATAGTGGTGGATAAGGCGTGAGAGGTGGCTATGCCCATGGAACTGTATGTCAACAGAAGTCAGCATCTACAAAGGAGGAGTAGTGGTAGGGGAAACTGGCGAGAAAACAAAAGAAAGAAAAACGCAAGGTCACTTGCTAAGGCAGGGATGGGGAACCTTTTTCTTATCACATGCCACTCACACATAGACAAAATCGGTCACAGGCCACACACACATAAAACCCAACTTAATTTAGTATTTCTTAAGAGAATACAGAAATGTTCAACTCACCCAGTCTGTCTCTTTGTTACTCTTGGCTGTCTTAATGTGATGGCTGAATTTGAATATTATATTGTTAAATGTTATTATAGTAATTTAGCTGATGCTTTTATCCAAAGCCAATTCATAACAATGATGATAAATGCTATTTTGAAGGCGCTTCTGTCATAGGTCTCTAATTTTAGAAATTTTGCCTGCGGGCCGGATGAAATTGAGCAACAGGCTGGATCCAGCCCACGGGCCATAGGTTCCCCACCCCTGGGCTAAGGAGTACAGTCAGGAGGGTTGAAGGAGAAGTTGCTGCAGCTGCTGGCCCTCTCCTGTTTGGACAAGGGCGAGGAGCTGCCACTACAGCAGGAACCCTCATTGGTTGCCAGGTCCAAGCAAGAATCGAGGGCAACCAAAGAGACAGACTGCAACAACTGGGAGAAAGATACGCTGTTTAACTAATCTTCTCTCATCTATAAAAACATCTCTTCATTAACGTGTGCACAAATACAGCTAACCTGCATCTCTTTTTTCCCCCTGTCCGTCTCTCTCACTCTCTCACACACACACACACACACACACACACACACACACACACACGCAGAAAGAACTGGCTTGTTACAAGGACTTGTTTTTAGTTCACTTAAATCGCGGATAGGCAAAGATTTGGGGCAACACAATAGGCAATCGTGTGTCTAAGGACTTTCGCGTGGGTAAACAAAATTGCTAAAGAAGAAGTCGCGAACTGCGGGACTTTACTGTAACTTTGTTGCTTGTGGAAACTAAACACAGGAACATCTGAAGAAGTCTGGTCATACTGACCTCTGCACACAGAAAATGCTTTAAGCTAATGTATCAGAACATAAGATGCTAAGGCAGCCAAGGACTCAAGTTAGAGATTAATTCATCAGCACAAAAACAGATGCATTACCAACAGCAATGTGGCCATGGTGAAATCTTTTTCCTCAGGCTTTTATCCCCCCCTTGGCTTTTCATTTTTGAAGATTGCAACATTTTTTTGAGATATGGTTCCTCGCGTGCTGGTTTGCCCTCAAGTACCTTATCGAGGTGGCCATTATTCGTGGTTCAGCCGCGATGGTGAATGTTGGCAGGGCTATTATAAATGATATTGTGGCTGAGGCGAATCTCACACTCACATGCAGTTTCATCAGGGGGCTCCTGGATACTGGGAACCCTGACAGATTTTTCCTTCCTTAACCTACAGTGCTGAGAGAACAGTGCCTATACAACTGCTCTGGCTGAGCTTTGCTAATTTAGCACAAGCCAGGGATCAAAACCTACACCTCCCTTCCTTGAATGGCTTTCAGGTCATTCAGAGAGAGCCTTTTTTTAAACCACACAATATAACATCGGGAGAAACAGATAGAGTTTGATGAAATTTTTGCAGTAATTCTATCATTAGGGACGCGTAGGAAAATTACAGAGGGAAATGCTCAGGCCAAAATACCTTCATTCCATGCTAAGGGCTTGAAATTACTCTGTGATAAAAGCGTAGAAACAATTAACACATTCGTGTGAAATTCCTTTCTCTGTCATGTTAATGAAGGCATTCACCCACTGTTAAAATCAGAAAGCAATTTCAAGAAAATGTCTTGTTTATGGGCTAAGGTGCACATTCAAGGCTTAGAGTTTAAACAAAGATCTTTGCATTGTGACTGAAGAGAGGCTAAATGCACCAGAATTACTTTTAATGTTGCAGTTTAGGAAATTAATGAATGAATGAAGCAGATAAACTGACTAGCGATAAATGAATTGACCATATCTGCTAAAACAGATCCAGGAGTAAATAGTCTTATTTCCTCCTCCAATTTCCTTGACTCTCTCTCCCTCTCAAGTTGGGGCTGCAGATACCTGGTATGTGAGTATGTTAGAGCATTGATGGGCCATTCATATGTAGAGGGAATCACAGCAGATCCTAGTCAGATATAAGGATCCTGGATAATATTTGTTAAGATAAGATATTGATAAGATTTTTTTTTAATTTGAGACACCACAAAGTAGCATTCAACTGTATAATGGAGGCTGATGCGATTGTCTGCTGCTTTTGTAGTCAATAGTTCCTGTTTGCTTGGGAAGAACAGGAGGCTTTTGGATCTCTGGTTCCCAAAGCTTTCTACCACTGGGGGTTTCCTCACCTCAGGTCTGGATCTGATTGCAGGCTGATAGAGATTGATTACCATGATCAGCCAACAACTCGAGTGCTGTTGTAGCATGCGATGACCAGGATGGTGAAAGTCAATCTAGATGGACCATAGTCTTTCCTTGTGTAGCAATTCCTATGATATCCCGCCCAACATGTCAGCATTACAAAGCATTACGTGAATTTGAATTGTACCACTGCATCCCATCCTACCCTTCTACATAAACCACTCAAAGGAAAGCAGAAACAGTCACTTTTTTTGATTTTGATTTTGTCTGTTTGACCAGATGCCGGAAACCTCAAAGAAAAGTGCCTCACGGACGTATAAAGGTATACAAAATAAATGACTGGACAGAGGTACTCTCTCTTCCCGTGCAAGTCGATGGAAAGATGGAAAGAAATAGGCAGGCCACAAAACACCAAGTCTGTGAACAGAAGTAGCGAATTTTCAAACCAATTAACAAACTGTTAAATGTTGATAAAGTACCAAACAGGTTGAGTCTCCTTGATTACAGATTTTCTGGCGTATTCTATACTTCACGTGTACCTTTTCAGGCATTACAAGTGCAAATGTGGTCATTAGTGAACAGTAAATTCAAAAATATTTCTTTCGCTTAAAGGAAAATCCTATCTGTCCAATTCTCTTTGCCCTTCCCCGTCTCTCCTGAAGTCGTGCCTCCATCGCCTTCTGGGACAGGACTTTCAGCTTGGCATGCAGATGCGCGCCCAACAAACACAAGCATGAAATAGCGCGCGATATTTCGGTCGGCGGGCACGCGCAGGAGTTGGCAGCGTGCCCACCGACAATTAAGAGGGCTGTTAAGCCCCATCAGTCAATTAATTAAAGTGAAATTTTACCTGCCCATCCAACCTTAACGGTTGGCGAGCAGGCCAGGCGGCCTTTGCATTTTTTGTGAAACCTCATCCACGGGCGGGATTAAAAAAAACAATAAAAATTTTATAAACTCATTATCAACATGTCCCTGCTCATGTGACAGAATCACATGAGAGGACATGTTTTCCTTATTTTGAGATCTTTATTTTTAATGTTCAAAATCTTCAGCTCCCTGAGGCAGCTCTGTGCCTTCAGGGAGCTTTCACTGAATGCACGCCCGCGCATGCGCACACTTCAGCGCTCGCGCTCCTCCCGCCCCCACCCCGGCAGCGCTGAGGTTATCAGTGCGCGTTAATTGGCCAGCCAGCGTGAACTTGCGTTCGGGACCCAATCATGGGCAGCAGTCGATTTAACAGCTGCTCCTGGGCCCGCTCGTCGCGCCTGCCTGACAACGTAAAAGTTCTGCCCTGGTTACTGATCTGGGTACTTGGGCAATGTAGGAGTGTCACAAATAGCCTCAGTATCCTGGGTTCAGCAGGCCAAAAATCAAATACAGTTCCCACAACTGTTGCACCCAGTGACTCCTGCTAGAACAGCGGGTCTGGGTATTGTGACACGACTGTACTGGGTTCCGCTAAAGGAATTGGTTTGGACTCAGGTGTGGAGACTGGATTGGGTTTTGCTGTAGGGGTTGGATTGGATTTGACTATGGGGATTGGTTTGGTTTTGACTGTGGGGACTGAATTATGTTTGACTGTGGGGACTGGATTGGGTTTGACTGTGGGGACTAGATTGGGTTTGACTGGGGACTGGATTGGGTTTGACTGAGGGGACTAGACTATGTTTGACTGTGGGGACTAGATTGTGTTTGACTGTGGATATTGGATTGGGTTTGACTGAGGGGACTAGATTGGGTTTGACTGTGGGTATTAGATTGTGTTTGACTGGGGACGGCATTGTGTTTGACTGTGGGTATTGGATTGGGATTGACTGTGGGGGTTGGATTGTGTTTGACTGGGGACTGGATTGGGTTTAACTGTGGGGACTAGATTGTGTTTGACAGTGGGGACTGCATTGAGCTTGACTGTGGGTATTGCATTGGGTTTGACTGGGGACTGCATTGACTTTGACTGTGGGTATGGGATTGGGTTTGACTGTGGGGGTTGGATTGTGTTTGACTGGGGGGACTGGATTGAGTTTGACTGTGGGGACAGAATTAGGTTTTACTGTGGGGACTGGATTGTGTTTTACTGTGGGGACTGTATTGTGTTTGACTCTGGGGACTGGATTGTGTTTGACTGTGAGAACTTGATTGTGTTAGACTGGGGACTGGACTGTGTTTGACTGTGGGTATTGGATTGAGTTTGACTGGGGACTGGATTGTGTTTGACTGTGGGTATTGGATTGAGTTTGACTGGGGACTGGATTGTGTTTGACTGTGGGGACTGGATTGTGTTTGACTGTGGGGACTGGATTGTGTTTGACTGGGGACTGGAATGTGTTTGACTGTGGGGACTGGATTGGGTTTGATTGTGGGGATTGGATTGGGTTTGACTGTGGGGACTGGATTGGGTTTGACTGTGGGGACTGGATTGGGTTTGAATGTGAGAACTGGATTGTGTTTGATTGTGAGAACAGGATTGTGTTTGACTGTGGGGACTGGATTGGGTTTGACTGTGGGGACTGGATTGTGTTTGACCGTGGGGGCTGGATTGTGTTTGACCGTGGGGACTGGATTGTGTTTGACTGTGGGGGCTGGATTGTGTTTGACCGTGGGGGCTGGATTGTGTTTGACCGTGGGGACTGGATTGTGTTTGACTGTGGGGGCTGGATTGTGTTTGACTGTGGGGACTGGATTGGGTTTGACTGTGGGGACTGGACTGGGTTTGACTGTGGGGACTGAATTGGGATTGTCCGGGGATTAGACTGGATTTTGCTGTGGGATTTGAATTGGGTTTGACTGTGGGGCCTCCACTTTGATGTTCTCCATGTTTTGATACATTGCCCCATTGGCAAGGTTCACACCAGTTGATCGAGATACATAAAGGTATTAATGGAACTGCACCTTTGCACACCTACAGTTATAGAGGAGGGAAAATTGGAGATTAAAGAAAATAATTATCAGGGCTGGTCTCACACATCTCCTGCCAGCTGGTGACGGAGATCTACTGACATAAACCAGAAAGTTGTTTTTGTGTTGGATTTGTTGCAATGTACCTAGCAACCTAAATATGGCAAATATTAAAATGTCAAATGAAGAGGTATTGTTACTGACCTCGATGAATGTGAGCCAGGGCTAGGTAAGTGACATGGTGGAGGCAAGAGTTCCAGGCACCAAAGGGCTCTTCCTTCTTTATCGTTACCTAGGAAAAGGAGCACATTCTTGAACAGTTAAGAGCAAAACAAGAAAGCTTTCTCTAAAATATCCTAGGTTTCAAAGCAAGTTGTTAGTTAGTCCATCACTTTCAGTGACATTGGCCCTGGTATTTTATTTACTGTGTGGGGGATCGGAGACAGAGATCGCGAGGGGAAGTTGGAGATCCTGGCGGACAGTGGGGGGGAATGTCAGAGATGGTGGGAGTGGGGAGTTGGAGACTGCGGGGGCTGGGGATTTGGAGAACGCGGGGGCTGGGCAGGGGCGTTAGAGTCGGAGATTACAGGGCTGGGAACTCGGACATCTTGGGAAGGGGGTGGAGTCAGAGATTGAGTTGGGGGGCCTGGGGGAGTCAGAGATCTGGGAGGAGAGTCAGAGATCATGGGGGACCTTCAGAAATCGTGGTGGAGAGGCGGAGATCACGGGGGTAGTCGGAAATCATGGGGGTTGTTGGAGATTGCATTGGGTGAGGGGAATACTCCTGCCTTAGGGCCACAAGAAGTGCTATAAATACACTCACCTGATGGACCCAGGGCTTCTCTCCTCCTTTTCCCTGCCAGGTTACTGAGTCCAACAAAACTGGTTTTCACAGAGTAAAGATAAAAATCCTGTTAAAATAGAGGCACCCAGCCTCCTGAAAAGCTTCTACTGACTGACCTGTCTCCTGTGAGTGAATTGGTCACCCGCCCCCAACCCACCTTCATTAAAACCGGAAGTGGGTAGGTTGGAGTTGGGTTTGAGATTTTAAATTTTTTGCTTCCCACTCACCCCTTCCCCCCGCCTACTTATCCTGTGTGGTTAAAATTCCCCCCATTATCTTCATGCAAAATCTGTCACATACAAATCTATTATGTATTAAAAGTTTGTGTATGGTGTTTACTTCTCGCAATTTTCACAATTGCTTTCTGTAAAACCTTCTGAGATATGCCAACATACAAATCAAGAGCAGGAGGAGGTCCTTCAGCCCCTTGAGCCTGCTCCAACTATATCAGCTGGGAATGCTGAACAATCATCACAGAACATCCCCACTTCTGACGGAGGGAAGGTCCTTGACGAAGCAGCTGGAGACGGTTGGGCCAAGGACGCTACCCTGAGAAACTCCTGCAGCAATGTCCCAGGACTGAGATGACTGACCTCCAACAACCACAACCATCTTCCTTTGTGCTAGGTAGGACTCCAACCAGTGGAGAGTTTCCCCCCTGATTCCCATTGACTTCAGTTTTGCTACACTCCTTGATGCCACACTCAGTCAAATGCTGACTTGGTGTCAAGGGCAGTCACTCTCGCCTCACCAAGGCTGTAATGAGGTCAGAAGCAGAGTGGCTCTTGCAGAACTCATCCGGGTCTGGAGTCACATGCAGACCAGGTAAGGATGTCAGGTTTCCATCCCTAAAGGACATTAGTGAACTAGATGGGTTTTTACAATGACAATGGTTTCATGGTCACCATTACTGAGACTAGCTTTTAATTTCAGATTTTTATTAATTAAATTGAAATTCCACCAGTCATGGTGGGTTTTGAACCTGCAGAGCATTTGCCTGGGCCTCTGGAATACTCGTCCAGTGACATTACCATTACATCACCACCTCCCCTTTTGGTTTACCTGTTGGTTTAAATAGTTCATCTTTTGACTTGGGATGAGCAATGTCACAGGATATCCACTAATTTGTTAAAAAAAAATGCAAATGCTGGAAAGGCAGAGTGGGCAAGTGCACATTTCCAGAACGTGCTGTTTTATTTCGGATTTGTCCTTATACCTCAAATAGGGTGCAATTTTCTTTGTTAGTTGCCTACTTTGTAAGCCTAATGACAAGGTAAGCCTGAGGACAATGGGTGAGAAATTTGCCTTGTGCAGTAGAATGAAAAGGGCAATAGGGAATCGACAACTGTTTTATACATGCTCGCTTCTCTTCACCATTGACTTTATGGAAAATAAAATTACTCGGTTGACTCAAGGCTGAATGATTGGGGAACACCTTAATTTATAAATTTGAGACTCAACAACAGAGTGCAAGCAGAGAGGACAGAGGTGTTTTAAACTTGAGCCTGTTGGCTACAGGGAGCACTTGTGGTGATTGCAAATAGGTGTTACCATAAGAAACAAACAATTCATCTCTTCGCTGTAGTTATTTTTACATTATTTTTTCTTCCTCTCTTTAGGTCCTCTCCTCACCCTGTCCCAGCATCATTTGCTCACCAAGAAGGGACAAAGACAACCTGCTTTCAAGCCCCTTTCAAACCCCTCTGAAACTGGTCAGAGAAAAGTGGACAAGAAGAATCTGGATTGACTCTCCCACGGATTAATGTATTCATTCATTCAAGAACACAATCCCCTCACAAGTGAATTTTAAACAACTCTCTTTGCTGTTGGTTGTGATTTTGTGTATGGTTACCTCAGTGACTGACATAAGCAAGTGAGTCAGAAGAATAACAATAAAATTAACAACAACCATTAATCTCATTGAGGTACCTGGGTTCTGACTTTACCTTACTGTAGAGTCTGGCTGCCAAACTGCGTTGAAGGACTCTCTCTCGGTAATTTAGTGCTTTCAGTAAGAAGCTCAGGCTGCCCACCGTCTCTGTGCTAAATGCTAGGATACTATTGGGAAATTAATGGACATATGATCAGAGTTTTTCAACAGTTAAAAAAATTGTAAACAGCAAATTATTTTAGTTACAGTTTAGAGCAGGTAAACCAAAACTACAATTAGACTGAAGGAACATATTAATGTTCAGACTAGAAGAGGCCTCTGAAGTTTATCTGAACAGTTTCAAAGTTCAATCAATTCCATACACTACTCTAATTCAAAGATTTATTAATCCTCTCTATTCAGTTCCCTCTTTAATAATCTACCTCCACTGTGCCCCAGTATTCACTGCTCTCTGTGTTAAGTAATCTAAATTGTCTGTTCTCCTTCCTCCTTTTAGGCTGCCTTTTATATACACAGTTCCTGAACTCAACAAAACAACAGTCACAAATAATTCCATTCTTCCTTCTTCCACTTTTCTCTGCTTCTATTTCTTACAACAGTGCACAACTCCACAGTTAGTACACAGTGGGTATCTCCAGGCTGATTACAAACAGGGCAGGAAATACAACCAAATCAGGTTCTGCCCCCACCCATTGGCCACACACACAGGCAGCTCAGCTGGGTAGCTGGATATCTGACAGCAGTGGCAACCTTGATTTGATTTTATTATCCCTCACTAACCCTGGCAGACAGAGGCTAGCTATAGAAGCACTGTTTCCAGGTATAGAGGGGTTAAGGAGAGGCCGTAAATACAACATTCAATGTAAGACACCTAAAGAAAGAAAGGTTTGTAATAGTACAATGCCTTTCATTACCTCAGGACATCTCAAGGTACAATGAAGCTAATGAAGCACTTTTGAAATGTAGTTAATATTGTTAACAATTATATCCCGTTACTCCAGCAGCGCACATCCCTTTGCAGACTACAGTACTGCTTTCAGTAAGTGGTCAAATGCAGTTATGGGGCAGGATCTTCTGGTTGGCGAGCAGGGGCGGGGCCCACTCGCCAACGCGTAAAATGACGCGGGATGACGTCGGGCGGAACTCCCGACATCACCCCTCGTCATTTCCATTTTCAGGTCGGTGGGGGCATAGCCGAGTCAGCTGCGCGCCCGCCGACCTGTCAATGGCCCATTGAGGCCATTGAGACACTAATTAAAATCATTAATGGACCTGCCTGTCCAACCTTAAGGTTGGTGGGCAGGCAGGGAGCCCTGGCAGGCTTCAGAAAAAGCATGAAACCTCATCCACAGGCAGGATGAGGTTTCATGAGGCTATTTAAATTTTTAATAAAGGCTTCAGTTAAAGTTATGGACACGTCCCGACTCACGTGACAGTGTCACATGAGGGGACATGTCAGGGAAATTTTCCTATCATTTTTATTGCAAATTTTAATTCAGAGCCGATCTCCCTGAGGCAGCACTTAGCCTCAGGGAGATCTGTGCGCTCATGCGCGAAATAGTGCACTCTCGGCTAAGGGAATCCCCCCCCCCAGGGAACACTTAGCGCTTCCTGGCAGATGTCACGCTGGGCGGGCCACATAAAATGGTGGCGCCAATTGGAGGTGCGCCCGCCCGCGCCCGCTCCCACTTCCGGAGGGGAAAGCTTTTCCCATGGTCTCATAATGGCCAACATCAATGAGGGAACACAGAGTCCTGGACAGATGAAGTGAGCCACATTATGCAGCATTGGAATTACAGGGCTCCAACTACCAGTGAGGCACCTATTGATTTAACAGCCCAACATTGGATTTGTCATTTCTGTCTTTTAATGTGCTTTCTATATTTGTTTTGAACATCAAAAGTTTTGTCAGATACTTAGCCAGACTACTCCTTATTATAACAGCAGTTGACAAGAGCGGTACAGGGATTTACAGGAATTTACTCTTAACTCAGGCACAGCTGGCTTCCTGCTGTGAATGTGAGAGCGCTGAATCAACCCTTATATCCAAGTCTCGCTGATAATGGGAAATCTGGACTCGCAGCCTTCATCCACTGCCTTCTGAAGTGTAAACTTTATTGGGTCTATGATTAAGTTATTAATAAAAGGAGCCTGGTTTTAGTCATATAAATGTGAGTAAAGGTGAGGAAAATGTCTTTTTGCTGCAAGATGGTATGATGTGGAACGTACTGCAAGAAAGGGCAGTGGAAGCAGAGTCAATTGGAACTTTCAAAAGGGAGTTGAATAGACACTTAAAGGGGAAAAGATGGGATAATTAAGACGAATTGGATAACTCTCTCAAAGAGCCAGCACAGGCATGATTGGTCGAATGGCCACCTTCTGGGCTGCATGATTTTATGAAATGTGGAATTTGGCCGTGTATGTTTTCTTTCTGTAGGGTTTTGTACAGCCATGGAACCTAATGGAAGAGCTGGAGAGCACCAGGCAAAAATTTGCTGCACTGTAACGGGATGAATTTAGGCGCACAAACATAAAGTGCGTGGTTTCAGTCGCACAACACAAACCCATATTGCATATTTACCCCTGAGGTAGCTGGAGTGGGAGTGAAGAATATGTTTCTCCATAGTTGTACGTGTTTATTACTGGAAAGATCTCTCCTCCAGCGCCAATTCAGAACCCATTTAATGTTTTAGTGTAAATAAAGGACTTATGGTAAGGCATGCTCCTTCCTAGTTCTATTTTTCACCAGTAGCTTCAAAGATAATTTTGAACCTTTTATCTTTTGTGGTGATGTTGCCGGAAAGCCCGAATGTTGCAGTACTTTGGTCTGACTCTCATTATGTGTCTTGTTACTCGGATCTATGGATACTGATTCAGATAGCCTTGTCTGCTGGTAAACACACATTTGAAAACACCCTAACAAAGCAGATAGAGGGTTGAATTCCAGGAAAACGAGCTTCAAGTAGTTTCACTGCCGGGAAGTGTTTTTGTCTCCCCCCAGTCCTGATTGTAACAGACTGCCAAACACCTCTGAAGTTAAGGGCCGCTCTGCTTTCTCTCCAAATATCGCACTAAGGTGGTGCATCTCTTCCAGTTCGAAGGGATTCATGAATATACTGAGTTAAGGCTGGTGTTCAGGAATCTGTCCCATATTTGACAGCACCATAGCTGCGGCTGGGTGGTTGGGGGTTTTGTGGGGGGAGGGGGGGGGTGCGGAGGTGGTGGCGGATCGTGTGCCTGAGCAGCTGTTTAAAATTGTGATGTACCTTTCCGATGGTTCAAGAAATTTATCCACCAAGTAATTGAACCAAACATGGCAGAAAGACAAGGGCAAAGTACTGAGGATGCTGGATATCTGTAATAAAAACAGAAAATGCTGGAAATGCTTAACAAGTCTTAATACGCACCTTGAAAAAGATCTGCTATTCTCTCTGAGGAATTTCCACTTGTCTCTTCCACCTTATTCACTTTCATTGTTTTCCCTTCTCGCGCTTTTTTATTTGTTTATGGGATGTGGGCGTCGCTGGCTAGGCCAGCATTTATTGCCCACCCTTAATTGCCTTGTGAAGGTGGTGGTGAGATGCCTTCTTGAACCGCTGCAGTCCATGTGGTGTAGGCACACCCACGGTGGAGTTAGGGAGGGAGTTTGATTAGGTGTCTACAAGTACGCATTTTCACAGACAGATCTCTTGCCTCCGGCTCAGACTTATTCCACGTGGATTCCAACTAAAATTCCACCCTTCGCGTTTTGGGTCCACCCACAATTGCAAATATCTCCAAGATATTCAGCATTCCTCAAACCACTCTCATCACATCCTGAGATCGACGTTTATCTCTCTCCACAGACATTGCCACAATTTCCAGCTTGTTCTGCTTTTATTTGGGGCAGGAAGGCTCCAGGCTTCATCCTGGTCTGTGCAAAGTTACCTGTTTTCAGCGAGGGGATGGCAAGAGCACTGTGATTGAACTCAATACCCCTGGGTTAGGAAGGGAAGCATCAGCTAGGGTTTCGGCTCTCCTGCTGAAAGTGCAAGTCTGTGCACATCAGATGAGGACATGACTAGGCTCAGGCTAGGGTTCCCAATTCTGGTTATGCAAATTCTGAGAGGTTTCAGCTCATGACCTCTGGCCTCAAACTGCGCAGCCTCATTCCACCCCCCCACCTCCCCATATGCCTGTCACATCCATCCTTGTGATGCACCACTAGAAAGCAAACATGCTCTTTATTATCTACATGGCAATTCTTGACTGTCAGTCAACCATTAATACCGTCTCCTGTTGTATTTGTTTTAGAATGCCCTATGATTTTTCTCCCTCTTTTACACAGCAATCTCCAGGAGATTAACCTTTAATTCCTGGAGATGCCAGGACACCCTGGGTGGCTTGGCAATCCTAAACTCGGAAGGGTGGTGCCCCTTATGGTTGTGTACCTTGCTGAAACTCCTGTTACGGTTCACATATAGAATGGTTAGAGCACAGAAAGAGGAATTCAGCCCATCAAGTTCGTGCCAGCTCTCCGTAATATGAATAATGGCCACTTAGGCATCTGTGCAACTGCACTCCAGTAAAGTTTCTACATCTTCAAGATAGGATCTCTTCTAGTCCTCTCAGAAGTTCAAAATAATCACACTTTTAGACACAAAAAGCTGGAACTTCATCGAGTGTATTTCTTGCTGCCGTCCATGTGACTGGCGGACTGATACATTGCTGCTCGATACTTGACTGCAGTGTAGCCATGAATGTGGCACCCTGAAATAAAAACAGAAAGTGCTGGAAATACTCAGCAGGTCTGGTAGCATCTTTGAAGAGAGAAACAGAGTTAACGTCCCGAGTTGAATGTGACTCTTCTTCAGAACCAGTTCCATTGAATCCTGCCAGCACTTTCTGCTTTTAATTCAGGTTTCCAGCATCTGCACTATTTTGTTTTTGTTGTAATGTGGCAATCTGGATATACATTCTCAGAACAATTAGTTCCTATTTCTTTCTGAATAATATAACAATATAACAGTAGGGTTGCCAACGCTGGTTGGTGCATTTCTGGAGGCTTCGTCACAAATCTCCTCCTTCCAACTGCCCTAGACATTCAACCTTGCAGTGCGCTCACTTCCCATGCCAATTAGGAAGCAAACAGGCTCATGATTATCCAATTGTCGACCGTCAGTCAAACAGCCTTTTCACTATCCCTCAATATTTTTATAGCTATTAAACAAAAGTGTTCAAAGAACATGACATGCAATTTTTAAAAACGTCCTCTTATTTTTCTCCTGGGTTGCTTGCAGTAGTGCCCTGCAGATTAACCTTTAATTCCTGGAGACTCCAGGATAGTCCTGGAGGGTTGGCAACACTCGGCAAGGGAAGGGAAGAAAATAGTGAGGGAGGATAAAAAAATTAAAGCAACAATAAATCGATTGCTCGCATACGCTTCTAGCTGTGAATCTCCTCTGATACACCGGACAAACCAGCGTATCAAAAATCATAATGTCATTTTGTTTTCGCACAATTCGCTCAGGTTTTCTCTCTCTTGTACTAATTCAAATTTTTTTTCTCAATCTAATTCAATGTTGAATCCGTCTAAGAGCCCCCGTCTAAGAGCTCCATGTGAGCCTTAGTCACTGACACCTGCTGCCACCATGTTATGTCTTCTAGTTCTAGTTCTCAGAAGTTAGAAATAATCAATTATTCAGTCTACAGAGCCAAACAGATGGTTAGTGCCATCACCACAGATCCAGGGTGGGGCATGGTGGGGGGGGGGACACACAGTTGTGGGGGGGGCGCTGTGGTGAGCAGGAGGGAGAATTGCTCTTGAATGGGTCACTGTTTCCAAAGCATAGGTTCTGATGAAGGGTCACTGACCTAAAACACTGGGCTGGATTTTACAGTTTTAGGTGGGGTGAGGGAGGTGGAAGAGAAAGTGAGTGGCTCGTTCCCTCCTGCTCCCGCCATCTCAGCAAAGCAAATCAAGGGTCGGATGGCCAACTAGCGGTCGCACGGCAGGAAGGCCGCCAATTAGCAGCGCGAAGGGGAGGCTGAGCGCCCAGTCAGGAGTCTAGGCTGAGACGTCATGGTTATGCCATGGACAGGAAGTTGGTCCTGGTTACAAAACCTAGAGGCCTTCTCCACTCTCATTCTCTCCTTACTTCTTATGTCAGGCTCAAAACACTAAATAAACGAAGTCAAAGAACATAGAAACACTGCCACTTTCAGTAGCAGACTCTGCTGCCACATGCAGCCACGGTCCTGTAGGAAGGCTTTTCTTCTGTCCTTATGCTACCTCCTCATAACCGGCACAAAGCCCTTCTAAAAGCCCTCCCAAACTTTTTTCCCCGTCTGAATCCCCAAAAAATGGAGCGGCAATGAAAATTGCATACAATTGCCTCTTTTACAAGCTCAATAGCTTGTTAATTGGTTATTTAAAAATGGCCGGTGGGCTTCCAATTTCTGCACTTGCTTTCCATGCTACTGGAGACCGGTGTGACGATGTCGATTCCCGACCCACGCCATATTTTATGTTCGCTTGTGGGGACAGGCCCGCCTGATTTGCGGCCGTTTAAGATCCGGCCCGTTAACTGTTTCCCTCTCTCCGCAGATGCTGCCTGACCTGCTGAGCGTTTCCAGCATTTTCTGCTTTTTATTTCAGATTCCCAGCAACCCCAGTTTATGACTTTGGTTCAAAGCATCGGCCTGGTTTATGTTCTGGTGCTGCTGATGGAGTCCTCACAATAATGTGGTACAAATCTCTCAGCAGCATCCACTAACAATGGTGGTAGCAGCTTGCAGCTCCAAGCGCACGGCGTCTTAGGCTTACCCCTCAAAAATAAAATGCAAGTCCTTTCCCTTCCTATTAGCTATAAAGGAGGTGTACCTGGTTCTTAGGGTGTCAGCCGTGGCACCTGTCCAATTTCTCAGCAGTCCAATCACGGGCTTCTCTTCGTATTGTCTTGCGTATTGAGCTAAAAGTTCACGCACGACCACCTATAGGATGAAACAACAACATTTATATGCAAATTTTAAAAAAAACTTTTTTTAAAACAGAAGAAGTAACCTTAAGGCTCATAGGCAGCTTGACTGAAGACTGAAACACAGCCGTGAACAACGGAACACAGAGTCGGTACCAACAATTCACCGCATCCCAAGACACAAAGCACCTGGCACCAAGCACCAAGGCCCAACTGCCTCTCCACAGGCAGAGTCAACATTTTCCAGGACATTAAGCCAGGAAGTTGCTTCCGGACCTTTTCCCACCTCAAGCTAAGGTTGCAATCCATCCAGTTTTGGATCTGACTGCTTGCTCTTTGAGTGGGCTCTCCGCACATGCTTAAAACATGAAAAACGCATCAAAAATCTTTTCTTAAAAAAGAAATCTCTTTCATGTCTTATGACGTGGAAATGTTGCTTCTTAAAGTAATAATACATCAGAACTCAAGCCCTCATTTCACTCTCCTGCCCCAGCCAAAGCCCATCAATCCCCTTTCATGTTTGGATATGCTGAGTAGAGGAAAGGAATAATGGCAACCCTACTTGGAAAAAATGAGGATACTCAGCCAGAGTCCTGCCAATCAGAGATGCAGGATACTGAATCTGAGGAAAAGGTGTGCCATGGTGGTCACATTGCCCGCATGCATGGAGGGTGCCATGGACTGGATCACCTCAAAGCCACTGCGTCTCCTAGCAACTGGCTGAACAGAGGCATCAGCTGAGTGTGAGAGGCAGAGGTCTCCTATCCATTCTCTTAACTAACATGCTGACCTGGAGAGTAGGTGAGATGGGTGGAGGCATGGAAAAGTAAAATTAAATTATGAAATAAACAATATTTTTCAATGAAGTCCTGCAATACCCACCAATGCTGCATGTGACTTAAAGACCAGAGTGTTTAGCATTATGTGGGTTGGGATCTGATATAACTGCATAGCATAATGCACAGGAACATAGTGGATCAACAGAGGGGATTAAAAAGAAGAACAGCACTGACAATGCCCCACCTCAGAGCTGCTACAAGCCCACTTAATGAATCATATTTCTGTCATAAAAACAGGCCTGTGGCGTATTTGCACATATGAGTTTTTTTTTTAAACCAGCGAATTCCGGAGTAACAATGGACACCCAATTTTTCCACCGTGGGGAGAGACGTCACACTCTCTCTGGGCTCTACCCCTAAAATTTATCTAACTTCCAATTAATGTTCAGGTTCCACTGTAAATCTCTCTCTCTCAGTGCAAACCTCTCTCAGTGCAACACCCACCACGAAATGAACCGTAGCTTTGTATCCACTTTTGCATTACATATATTTTCACATTAATTTTTTTCCCTCCTACTGAAAAGCGAGCTATTAAAGCATAGATACCATCATAGCCAGCCTAAATCCTGTCCCTGCTTGATCTGCAATGGTCAGTAGAACAGTAGTAGGAATCATGGATGAGGAATGTTCTAGAGCATTTTTTCCTCTGGCCTGAGTCTATTTTTCTGTTTTATCTTGCCCCTCCCAGCAGATTACATGGCTGATATGTATATAATATACATATGATCCTCCACTTGATCGTTCAGCTTGTCTACTCCTGACTGTCATTTTCATTTGTTTATTTTTCTTTCCCCACAATAGACCCAGGGGCCACTGAGATCAAACTACAGCTTCCCTATCAACTCCCTCCATGCTACCCCAAGCTGAGGCTCGATAACATAATACACACTGGGTCACAACTGTGAACTTTCTTGACCTGTCTGCCACAGTATTACACCATATGGTGCACTTACTCGCCAAGCCAACAGGGAGCGGTGGGGGGGAAGGCGGGGTGGTGGGGGCCTACATGCTTTCACAATTAGGCAGATGTTAGAAATATGTTCTCTAGCACATTCTTTTCCATGACTCTCATTAAAACAGCAGCTTATAGTGTGAGTTACCCAGCCAAAGCAGGAAGTGACTTATTGTGAAGTGTCACATTTTCCATCAAAAACTGAAGGTTTAACCTCAAACACACTATAGTTATTAATTTAGAATACAACTGTTTAATATTATTCATATTATGTTCTTGAAACAAGAGTTTTTTTTTCTCCTCACCATAATAATAAAGATAATGATAAATGATGGTTGGGTACAAGTATGCCTGCTTGCTCTATTCAGGTGACCGCAAATCAATTAATCGTTAACTGATAACAAAATTAAGTTATTAACAATACTAATAAAATGTTTCCAGCAAAATGTTTCTTCTCAACAATAGAAACTTGCATTTATTACAGTGCCTTTAACATAGTAAAACATCCCCAGTCACTTCACAGGAGCGTATATAATGAGGCAAACATTGACATCAAGCCAAAAGAGGAGATATTGGTACAGGTGACCAAAAGCTTAGTCAAAGAGGTAGGTTATGAGATGCACCCTATAGGAAGAGAGGGATGTGCAGAGGCAGAGAGATTTAAGGATGAAATTCCAGGGATTAGGATCTCGGCAGCTAAAAGCATGGTCTTTACGAAGGAATTTAGAGACGCACAAGAGACTATTCAGAAGATTCCTTGCCTTTGTCTGTGTTTAACTCCTCCCTATCCCAACTTTGACAGACTTTAAACAGAACCAGAGCAAACTTTTTTTTTAAAAATGAGAAATTTGTAAGAAACAAGCCCAGCCAGTCGCACCCTCGCCCCACCAATTGTCAGTGGCTTTTTATCATTTTTTAACAATTCTCTTGTGGGATGTAGATATCACTGGCATGGCTGGAATTTGTTGCCTATCCCTAATTGCCCTCGTCACCTGATGCCCCTCACCTTTGCTAGGATACAGCTCTACGTGCTGGGGCTGCGATGTGCTCATTTGCATAGCCGGTGTTTGTACGTGGGCCTGGCCGCAAATGTCATCAGGCTCTTAGGCCAAATGAGGTTGATCCAGCCCTTCTTCACCTTTACAACTGCACGCTCCTCAGCAGGATACAGGGATGCCTGGTGATTTTCAAGGCCTCTGTGATTTGATACATTCATGGTTAAAAAAAAAATGGTGGTTGACGTGATAAATTAAAATCCCATAACCTTGCGAAATAAAAGTGGAATCTGACTTACACGGTTAGTCCAGTGCCGGGGCCCTGATTATAAATGTACATATTCACAGAATGCCATTCTCTTTTGGTTGACCCTGTCAGAATTGCAAGGCCACATAAAATAAAAATTGGATTCAGCCACTGCGGCCTTGGTGATGAGGACCAGGAACCCTGGTTGCCTTTCTCCTCCCTGGTCCAGGGGCGTGCACTTTGACTAATTATAGCATCCTGGTGGAGATCAGCTGATTCCATGTAGGCTAATAATTAAAAGATGACTTTCCTTGCCTGTATGAGTCAGCTGCTCACTGCCCTAGCCAGGTGAACCACTGGGGTGGCCAAAAAAACTACTTTTTTTTAAGGTTGCAGCCCGCTGAGAGACATAGAGCTTTAGACTCCTGAATAAGAACAGAACAGTAACAAGAACAGAAAATTCTGGAAACATTCAACAGGTCAGGCAGCATCAATGGAGAAAACAGCTAGACAAGGTGAGGTTTTGGATGTAGACTCTGTGTCAGAACTGGGCTGTGTGGCAGCTGATCTAAGGGGTGTAATAATTGTCCTCAACTCTTCTGCATTAAGGATGGGAAACAAGGACTAACTGGAACAGTTCTCTTGACATCACAGGAATCTTCCTCTGTCCCCATTTCTGGATACATCAGTGGTTTGGTACTCTGCTGGTGTCTATGTATGGTTTTCACTGTGGCCAAGAACTTGCACTGCTTCTGGAGCACTCTGTAAAAGGCAGGTCAACAATGTATGAGTAATGCCAAGTCCACAGGAGTGCTCCAGAGCTGAAACTTTATGATCCACTGACACCTGAAGGCCAGGACACGAGGGAGAATGCCCTTGTTCTTCTTCAATTAGTGCAATGGGATCTTTTATGCGGACCGCAGCAGAAAAATAGGGCCTTGGTCTAACATTTCATCCAACAGACAGCACGTCTGTCAGTGCAGTGCTCCCTCAGTACTGTTCCGAAATGGCAGCGCTTTCAACTCCTTAAGTCCCTTACTTTGCAACACCCTCCCTATACTTCTCCAAAAGGCCCACGTCCTTAACCAAGTTTTCAATGACTCCCTCTGGCCTATTTGTGAACTTTCCTGGGGTGTTTCTTATGTTAAAGATGCTACATAAATGGAAGTTATTGCTATGGATCAATTACAAACATACGAACATATGAAAAAGGAGCAGATGTAGGCCAATTGTCCTCTCAAGCTTGCTCTGCCAATCAATAAGATCATGGCTGATCTGTTTGTATTTCTAATTCCACATTCCCATCTACCCCCGATAACCTTTGATTCCCTTGCCTAACAAGAATCTATCTACCTCTATCTTGAAAATATTCAATGACCCCGCCTCTACCGTTTTCTGAGGCAGTGGATTCCAAAGTCACACAACCCTCAGACAAAAAATTTCTCCTCACCTCTGTCCTAAAAGGATGACCCTAATTTTAAAACAGTGCCCCCTAGTTCTGGACTTACCCACAAGAGGAAACATAATTTCCATGTCCACCTTGTCAAGACCGTTCAGGATCTCATATACTTCAATCAAATAATCCCTCACGCTTATAAACTCCAGTGGAAACAAGCCCAGCCTGTCCAACCTATCCTCATAAGGCCACCCACTCATTCCTGGTATCAATCTAGTAAACCTCTTCTGAACCGCCTCTAACACATTTAAATCTTTTGTTAAATAAGGAGACCAAAACTGCGCACACCATTCGAGATGTGGTCTCACAAATGCCCTGTATAACTGAAGCATAACATCCTTACTTTCATGTTCAATTCCTCTTGTAATAAAGGATAGCGTTCCATTAGCCTTCTTAATTACTTGTACCTGCATGCTAACTTTTTGTGACTCATGCACTAGAACACCTAGATGCCTCTGTACTTCGGAGTTCTGCAATCATTTTCTGTTTAAGTAATACTCTGCCTTTTTATTCTTCCTGTTAAAGTGGACAACTTCACATTTTCCCTCATTATACTCCATCTGCCAGACTTTTTGCCCAATCACTCAACCTATCTATATCTGTCTGCAACTTCCTTATGACTGCTTCACAACATATTTTCCTACCTATCTTTGTGTCATCTGCAAATTTAGCTACCATGTCTTCGCTCCCCTCATCTAAGTCATTGGAATAAATTATTGTACCTTGACACTTGCTGTAAAAGTATGTGTGGACATTGCCTGGTGACATAATTGAGCACAGTTGGCATATCCTCCTGTTAGATAGCCTGCTGATTCTCACCGTCACATTGGCATTTTAGCAAGGCATCAGGGCATCTGCAGTTTTTGAGATTGTATCCATTTGAGGGAGACAATGTTTTCAAGAATGCAGAGGAAGGAAGGAAATTTGGGGAGAATATTAGGAAAGAAAATTAGGGGAAAAAAACTTGTTTATCCCCCCCAATTTCTCCCTGATCTTCTCCAGCTTTCCCAGGACTCCTCTTCAATTGACTGTCAGGAAACATTCATGGGAACAGCACAGGGTGACTCAGCCTCTGGTCACCCTCCCTCACTGTCGGGAAGTATTTAGTGTTTGCTCAGTTCCTACTCCTAACCACACAGCTGAACTGGTGATTCGCCTAGTGGGGATCTGTAATTGTGAACCAATTTCCTGCCACACTTTGGAAGATCAAAGCTTTGCATTGTGAACTGAATTATGAACAATCAATGTGCAATGCTTATAATTTGAAGCAGATTCCTTTTTCTGAGGCTATAGGTCTGTTCGGTTTAGTAGCCTTCTGGCACCTTCCCCAAATGATTGTTCTTCATGCACAAGCCTTGAATGTGATTGAACTGAGTGGGACACCACAACTGATCCTGAAGCTGTCCCTCAGCTGACAGTGACTTATTCAAGGTAACCACTGTTATGCAATCAAAAAAGAAAGATTTGCAACCATGAAGAAAAATAGTCTGGCATTAAACACATAAAATGTTGGAAATATTCAGCCGATCTGGCAGCATCTGTGGAGAGAGAAACAGAGTTAACATTTCAGATTGCTGACCTATCATCAAAACTAGTGAAGGGCCATGGACCTGAAATATTAACACTGTTTCTCTCTCCACAGATGCTGCCAGATCAATGGAATATTTCCATTATCTGAAGTACCTTGCTCTGGGTATATACCTTATTTGCAGCAAATTTAATCTGTGTTGGTAGTTTGCTATAATTAAAAGATGAAAATGGATCACAGTGTCTTCACCCTCCTCAGCACGGTCTTGAAGGCTGTGTCCAGGCTATCACTTATCACAAGTGATAAGTAACTAGTAATCCAGAGACCCAGGGTAATGCTCTGGGGATCAGGGTGCGAATCCCACCAAGGCAGATGGTGGAAATAAAAATCTGGAATTAAAGCAAGTGAATTAAAAAGTCTAATGATGACCTTGAAACCATTGTCGATTGTCGTAAAAACCCATTTGGTTCACTAATGTCTTTTAGAGAAGGAAATCTGTCGTCCTTACCTGGTCTGGCTTACATGTGACTCCAGACCCACAACAATGTGGTTGACTCTTAAATGCCCTCTGAACAAGGGCAATTAGGGATGGGCAAAAAATGCTGGCCTAGTCAGTGAGGCCCACATTCCATGAATGAATTAAAAAAAAACCTCAGCTATCAGTGCGAATCAATGATTTGAACAGATACCCTATCATCTTATTAACATTTGGAGCTATGCAGAGATGTAATATGGCACGGGGAGCACCCACCACCATCAGGTCACCCTCGGTCCTCAGGTGAGGCCATCAACAAATCAGAAGTCTATTTTTACTTAGTTCTGTTGAAGGGTCATGAGGACTCGAAACGTCAACTGTGCTCCTCTCCACCGATGCTGCCAGACCTACTGAGTTTTTCCAGGTATTTTTGTTTTTGCGTTGAACAAATCAAAGTCATCGGGAGAAAGGAGCACTGCAATTTTCTCAGAAATGAATAGAACTCGCACTCCTGACCTGGATGGTTCTCTTTATATGGTGAAATTCATGTAGTTATTGGGGAAATTCAAATTCACTTGGCTTTTAATCAAGGAGCATACAGGTTTAATGTGTTTTTGTAAAGACAGACAAAGAGGTGTAATTGAAGAGATTCATCTCATCACAATTGGCATGCATTGTAATTCATTGCTCGGAGCTCCATGAGGTAAACTGAGTGTCACTATTCGAAATGCAATTATCTTTTAAAAGATAATTGTTTCCAGTGCCTCTCTTATCAATGCATGCCAGGTTTCCAATGAGCAATTCACACCTACTGAGGGAAGGAGGGGTGAATTTGTGAAAGAGGCCATGAGAAACAAAAGTATATAAAGAAAACCAAAAAATGACCTCAATTGACGCTCTGTTATTTAGAGTATTGACACTTGATAAGGACAGAAGTCTTGAGCATTTTAGAAGTTTTATGCTGTTGATGGCAACTTTGCTTTAACAGCATGATTTCAAAATTCTTGCTCTTGCCTTCAAATCGGCTCATGGCTTCTGCCCATTAATTATGGCTTCACACGAATTCCTCCCTCCCCACTCCAATATCAGCGACAAAGCCTGCAGATATGTGTGCTACTTTCTCCTATAAAACTGCTTTTTGGAACTCCCTAAATTATTAGTTATGCAATATTTCCCTGTCCCCCTTTAAAAGCCTCCTCACAACCTACCTTTTCAACCATAACTTTAGTTATCATGCTTAACCCCAAGGCTGTTTGGTGTCAAAGTTTCTCTTCTGCGAAGCGCCTTGGGCTATGGATGCAATCGCAAAGCATGAAAACAAAATCTAAGACTGCAGGTTTCGAAATCTGAGACAAAGTATGCTACAAGCTATGTAAGTGCACTTTACATAATATACTACAAATTAAATAAGGTGGCCTACATGAATCTAACGAGATCAAGAACATTTATTATCAGCATACATCTTTACGGAGGTTGGTTGGCTTGCTGTGTATTTTTGGCATTTTCTGATTTTATTTCAGACATGAAGGACCCAATTTTGCACGCACATATTAAGCAAGTTCCTTTATTTTAGAACATAGGAACAGGAGTAGGCCATTTAGCCCTTTGAGCATGTTATGAAATCATGGTTGATCTGCAACCTAACTCCATATTTTCCCAATATCCCTTGATATCTTTGATTAACAGAAATTTATCAATCTCAGATTTTAAATTAACAATTGACCCAGCATCAACTATTGTTTGTGCAAGAGAGTTTCAAGTTGGTAAACTCCAACTCAGTTCACAAACATCGGTAAGTGTTTCAAAAATAAAAAAAAAGGGCAGCAATGCAAGTAGATGGTGAGTCTCCATTTTACCAAGCCTCTCTAACGCCCAGCAGAAAAGTTAAATTGTTTGCATACCAACTTGGTCTGTAAATTTCAGTTCTTTCATATAATCTACACTCAAACTGGCACGTAAGAGCACATAGGTAACAAGCATCACAGCCAAACGGCAAATACGAGTTTGTCTCAGTGGTAGCCCTCATGACTCTGAGTCATGGTTGGCGGGTCCAATATGCCACACACACCAGTGCTTGATCACATGTTCTAGGTTGACACCTCAATGTAATACTCTCCCCCTCCATCAGTTACACCATCCACGTTTACCATGAGCAGTGGCCTATATCAGGCAAATGGAACTAGACATTTGCCATTTCCACCGAAGTCAATTGTAAAGGCACTGCTTTTAACACATTAAGTGTGCCAGTAATTTCAGGCTGGATCAGAGTTGTCGTATTGCATTTAAAAAATTTGTTCGTAGGATGTGAACATCGCTGGCAAGGTTGCCCATCCCTAATTGTCCTTTGTTCTTTATTCTTTCAAGGGATATGGGCATCACTGGCAAGGCCAACATTTGTTGCCCATCCCTAACTGCCCTTGAAGTGAGTGACTTGCTAGGCCATTTCAGAGGGCAGTTAAGAGTCAACCACATTGCTGTGGTCTGGAGTCACGTGCAGAGCAGATAAGGACAGCAGAGTTCCTTCCTCCAGGGACATTAGTGAACCAAATGGGTTTTTACAACAATTGATGATTATTTCATGGTTACCGTTACTGAGACCAGCTTGTAATTCCAGGGCCTGGAACTTTAGGTTGGCGAGCGGGGGCCGGGGACCGCTCGCCGACGCGTAAAATGACGCGGGATGATGTCGGGCGGAATTCCCAATGTCACCCCGCGTCATTTCAATTTTCAGGTTGGCGGGGGTGCAGCCAAATCAGCTGTGCGCCCGCCGACCTGTCAATGGCCTATTGAGGCCATTTAAAAACTAATTGAGATACTTAATGGCCCTGTCCGTCCAACCTTAAGGTTGGCGGGCAGGCCAGGAGCCCTGGCGGGCAATAGAAAAAGCATGAAACTTCATCCATGGGCGGGATGAGGTTTCATGAGGGTTTTTAAAATTTTAATAAATGTATGCTTTAAAGTGACGGACATGTCCCAACTCATGTGACAGTGTCACACGAGGGGACATGTCAGGGAAATTTTATTTTGCCCCTTCACCATTTTTAAATTTGGCGCTGATCTCCCTGAGGCAGTACTTAGCATAATGCGCGGAAGAGCGCACTCTCAGCTGAGGGAACCCCCCCACCCCCTGCCTGCACAGGGGGTGCATAGCGCTTCCTGGCAGACGTCACGCTGGACAGGCCTTAATTGGCCCGCCCACGTAAAATGGCGGCGCGCCCCCAATTGGGGGCACTGATCGGAGGCGCACCCGCCTGTTCCCGCTCCTGCACTTCCCTGCCCCCCAGCCCTGACGGGGAGAAAATTCTTCCCCAGATTTTATTTATTGAATTTAAATTCCACTAGCTTCTATGGTGGGATTTGAGCCCAAGTCCCTATTAACAATAGCCTGGGTCTCTGGATTACAGTGATATTACCACCACCTGGCCTTGAGAAGGCAGTGGTGAGCCAACTTCTTGAGTCTCTGCAGTCCATGTGGTGTGACATACCAAGCAACATTCCTGGAGCATGAATTTCAAAATTGTCTTCCCATTATAGAATGTTGGATGATAGCCAACTGTTTATGACAGCACTTGAATCAGATGGATTAAAGCCTTGCAGTCCCATCACCAGTCATTTTTGACAGAAAGGCTACAGAATGCACTGCTTAAGCACTCTTAAAGGCACCCATTCCTTTTCTAGGCTCTCTGCTTCTCAAAACATGCAGAGTACACAGTGGTAAAATAAAAAGATGCTGGAAAAGCTCAGCGGGTCTGGCAGCATCTGTGGAGAGAGAAACAGAGTTAACACTTTGAGTCCACATGACTCTTCTTCAGAGAGTGATACGGACTCGAAACGTTAACTGCTTCTCTCTCCATAGATGTTGCTAGACTTGGTGGCCTGAATTTCTCGCTTGTTGATGCGGATCTGGGAGCGGATGGGAAACGGGGCTCTTGACCGCGATAGGCCCCAGCTGCGATTTCACGCTGGCTGGCCAAATTAACGGCCAGAAAGCGTGAAATGCGTGCTGAGAAAGGCTCAGCACTGCCGATGGGGGTAGGCGCCGACATCACGGCGGGTGCTGGTGAGCACTTCCAGTGAGCTCCCTGAAGGCAAACGGCCGCCTCAGGGAGTTGCACACCTCCACGGAATAAACAAAACAAAAATGCTGCAAAATATGTCCACGCAGCACAATCAAGCACCTGAAAACATACCTCATAAAAAAAGACCCCAGGGATCTCTTTTTATTCTATTTCCCCATGCAGATTTCAGCCCGCCCTCGATCGAGGTTTGAGCAAAAATGTAAAGGCCGCCTGCCGATTGGCTCGTCCGCCGACCATAAAAGCGGATGGGCCATGAAAAGTCGCTTTCAATTGCCTCCTTAATGGGCTTAATTATCGGCCGGCGTGCTTCCGACTGCCGTGTGTGCCTGCCGAGCGAGATCTCGCGCGAGTGCGCGATGACGTTGGGACGCTCGCCCGACATCATCTCGCGCTATTTCATAGCCAGAGGGGTCGGGCGCGCACCCGCCTGTGGGTCGTAAAGTTCTGGCTGCTGAGTTTTTCCAGCATTCTCTGGATTTTATTTCAGATTTCCAGCATTCGCAATATGTTGCTTTTATCTCAGAACACTCAGTGCCTCTCTGCAGCTGCCACCTTGTGCTGTTATTGTCATGACCAGTAGAAAAGATGGCACTTTTACTTCTTATATGGGGCAAATCACCTGCTATAAGGGATGGGCACTGCGCTAAGTGCTGCTTATTCTGATGTACCGTCTTTCAGATGAAATGTCTGTCTGCTTTGGCAGTCATTAGAAAACCCCATGACAGCTTTTGAAAGATGAGAGTGATACCTGCTGACCAATATTTATCCCTCAAGCAACAACACCCTATGCAAATTAACTGGTCATTGACCTCACTGTTGTTTGTGGGGTCTTTACAAAACAAGAGTAACTAAACTTCAGAAGTAACCCGCAGGTTGTCAAGCACTATGAGATAACCTGAGGTGCAAAAAGCACCATATAAACAATCAAATTATTATTTTAAATCCTGAAGTCAGGATGAAATTAGAATTAGCACCATTTCTTTATTAAAGCAGGAGGACTTGGGTTAAGCAGCTGGGATGCTGTATTGGACCTGAATGTAGAGAATTTCAAGGTGGCTGGCATATTTGTAAGCTAATTTGCGCAGATCCTTCTACTGTGCTGAAGGGAAACATCCATCATAAAGCTGGTGAGGAAATACCCAGGGTAGGATGATAGCCTGTGGTGGGGAAGGAGGGGTGATATGTATCTACATCCTCAGCTTAGTGCCTACAGTTTCTTATGTGACAACAGTGACAGCACTTCCAAAGTACTTAATGAGCTGTAAAGTGCTTTTGGATCCTCAATTGTGAAAAGCTCTACATAAATACACGTTCGTCCGTTCTTTTATGATTCGGCTGTAGAGGAGGCTGTCGCTACTGATATTTGCTGGATCCACCATTTGATAATGTGGTGGCAGTATAGCAACACATTTTATGGCAACATGCGCTAATCACTACATTGCTTGTGAAACGTTCGTACTGTCTGCCTAGTAGGGGTTCAAAACTCATGTTTCTCAGTTGTCCATTCAGCAAGTAACGTTTGGTCTCCTGGGAGAGGGAGGATGAAGTAGTCTATTTGGAGTCAAAAGCTACAAGCAAAATACTGCGGATGCTGGAAATCTGAAATAGAAACAGAAAACGCTGGAAAATCTCAGCAGGTCCGACAGCATCTGTGGAGCGAGAAACAGAGTTTCTCGTTTTGAGTCTGTATATGGCTCTTCTTCAGAATCTTCTTCTTCTATTTGGAGTCAAGTTGGTTCCGAGATGACATTTTTGGTAATGGGAGATTTAAGTGAATGACACTCATTAATCCAGTAACCCAGTCAACAGATCAAGAGTGCTGTTGATGATTGGTCAGTCAGTCTGGCTCACTGATGGGACCAGGAGTGTAGGTCTGCCACTCCTCCCACTTGGCTCCAGATAATTAATGGATAAAGTAGCTCTGGTTGGCAGGAAGTGAAAATACTTTGTGGGTGTGCCCTATAACCTTCCAAGAACTCAACATTCTTCCAATTCTGGCACCCCTTATTTTAATTGCCTCACTACTGGTGGCAGTACCTGGAATCTAAGCTCTGGAACCCCTCCTTAAACCACTTCATGGTCATCTGTCCTAATATCTCCTTATGTCTCTGCTTGACAGTGTGATGGAGACAGATTCATTTGTGGCTCTCAAAAGAGGATCTGAAATGAAAAGAATCACAGGGCAACAGGGAAAGGGTAGGTAACTAGTTGTGTTGCTCTTACAAAGTGTTGGCACAGACACAACAGGCCAAATGTCCTCCTTCTGTGTTGTAAACATTCTATGTGGCTTGGGTGTTAAATTCCTTTTGATAATGCTCCTATGAAGTGCCTTGATACTTTACTATGTTGAAGGTGCTATATAAATGTAAGCCGTTGTTGCACTTAGGCTGCTTGATTATAGCTAGTTAAACTCCAATGATTTCTGTAGTGGGGCTTACCTAGCCTTGGTTCTTAGCAACCTCTGAAAGTCTGAGTTTAGGTAAGTATGATGTCTCCCAATTGGAAGGGACTGTGTACTCCATACCAAGTGAACAAAAACTTTTACCTGTGGGGAACCTTTCCTTAGGCTAGTTTGGAGACTCTTAAACATGGCAATAGGTTACTGTATGAGTTTGATGCCTGGCTGGCCAAGACTAAAATAGATGAAATACGGAAGGAAAATTGTTAAATGTACATCATGATAAGGAAATTTGCTTAAATGTGGGTTTTGGCCTTTTTAGAAATACTTTACTGCTTTCCTAATGGCACTCACTTCTGCTGGTATGATCTTGCAGGTGGCAGCAGTTTTCTGGTACCTGACCTAAATGGGAATGTTGGCACCAGGTGCAATGATAAGGCAATTGAAGCAGATTTTGTTCTTACATGATACATACAAATACATACTTTCCAAAGGGTGCTGAATGGACAATGGTCAGGAACGGGTGCCCTGCTCGCTAGTCTTCTCTTCCGCCTGAAGGCCCAATCTCCTGGGGGTTTTTTTATAGCGTATCTTCACGCGCATTTTTTTTCCCCTTTGAGGAATAACAGTGAGGTGGCGAAGGATTCCCAGATTGCTTATCAATCCGTTGAACCATGTTATGAGCACTCCTTCTGTGGCCAACAAGTCCTGGCTTGGGGCTTGAACCTGAAGTTTCTAGTCCAGAGGTAGGGATGCCACCACTGCACCACAAGACTCCTAGATGTTGTCCTGTGTGAGATCAACCAATCCAGCGCAGATTGGGAGTAAATCTTATTTTCTGTGGAGTTTATTCAATAATTTATGCATAATGCAAAACCTGACACAGAAGATAACAATTGTAAATTACAACAAACCTTTCTGCTAAAACAAATTCCTCATTCCACCCTGCTGAGTATGGTCATGGCATTTTACTCACAATAGCTTGCATTTATCTAGTGCCTTTAACATTAAAAAAATGTCCCAAGGTATTTTCACCTTAGACTTAAGGAAAGAAAATTACACCTAGCCAAGAAGCAAAGATGAGGAGCAGAGATTTTAAAGAGGGTTAAAAGGAAACATGAAAACATAGAAAATAGGAGCAGGAGTAGGTCATTCGGCCCTTCGAGCCTGCTCCGCCATTCAATATGATCATGGCTGATCCTTGAATTCAATGCCATACTCCGCTCTCTCCCCATACCCCTTGATGCATTCAGAGTTTAGTTTAGAGTCTAGGGGCAGAATTTTGCCCTCTTCAGGTAGGCTTGGTGAGTGCGGGTGGGAGCGGTCAGGAAGCTGATCACTGCTGGCGATAGGGGCTGGACTGTGATTTCACACTGGAGAACGTCCGAGAAGGGGCGAGCGGGGGTCTGTTGTCCGCCGGTTTCAATGGCATCCTGGTGGCTGGTCAAAAACGGCGCAGGCAACCCAGGGAGGCTGCCCGCGTTGGAGCTGCAGCAACGACATGGCTGCAAATGAGGATGACGAGACCAGGCGGGAGGTGAGGTCGGCTGGGAACTCGACCCCCCCCCGTTTTTCCGACGAGTGCCTCGCTGCCCTCCTGGAGGAGGTGGCTGCCACAAGGGACACCCTTGACCCCAGAGATGGGAGGAGAAGGCCACTGCAACTCACAAAGAGGGCATGGGAGGAGATGGCAGGCTGGGTAAGAAATCATGACATGGTGTGGTGTGCCTGGGTGCAGTGCTGGAAGCAGTTCAATGACCTGCTGCGCCCAGGGAGGGTGAGTACCGTGTTGGCATGGGTCAGTGTGTTGAATTGTTTTGGGCTGGCCACCGCCCCCAAGGAGCTCAGGCGTGTTAAGAGTTTCAGTGCCGGCTGTCAATCACGCCGGAGCTGGCCAAGGGGCTGAGCCCTGGCTACGTTGACCGAGTGCCTTATGCCTCAAGGGCCACGACTCAGATCTGCCCTGCAAGGTGCTCCTCAGCTGGGGTTGGCCAGGCTGCGATGGTGCTGCAGGTAGAGAGTGGACTAATCAATGCTCCTCTGTCCTTTCAGGAGAAGACATCCCCTAACTATATCGAGAGGTTGCAGGCTGGCAGAGGGCCCGTACACCTCCTCATCCTCTCCCGGTACGAGCAGGAGGCCTTGGAGCTCAAGAGGCGCCATGCACCTAGGTCAATCAGCAAGGTGAGGCTGGGGTGTCAGTTGAAGGTAAGAGTGCAGTGCACTGAGGTGAGAGTTTCGGATGGTTCAAGCGTCCTTGTGCAGTCTCATCATTGATGGGAGCCTCCAGACTGGATTCCTCATTGTTCATTGAAAGACAATGGCACCTTGATGCACATCTCCATTGTCTCACCAGTGCGACTTGCACGCACAGTGACAGTGTGGTGACTTTAACTAATGACATGTCTTTCTTCTCCCTTAGATCTGCCACCAAGCAGCGAAGTGCAGCAGCTCCATGAGCCACCCCTGACCCCGGAGGACCACCATCTTCCCCAAGCATCTGCATCACACCCAATCTTTAAACCAGGCACCAGCGCAGATACCAGCACCTTGGTGGGCATTAGTTTGGCAGCTAATATCTCGGTGCATATTGGTGAGGGCACTTCATACTCGCTTAAGATGCAGGTGGAGGTAGAGTGTGCCTAGGGGGCTGGAGGTCGCAGGACTGCTTGAGACCAGGACGATGCTCAGTCGATAGCTGATGATGGAGTCGCCCATTAGGCAGCAGACGCCGGATGTCCAGTGGAGTGTGCAGGAGGATCTGGCGGAGATCGAAGAGGGTATGGGTGCCATGGTCTCCGTTGTGGAGGAGTCCATGCGGAGCATGAGCACTGCGTTGACCCTCATGGCTGAGCGCACTGCCTCCTCTGTGGAGAGAGTGGTGACTCTCACGGAAAGGCAGCTCCAGCAACAGAATCAGGGATTCCTGGGGTTGTGCTCGGACCTGCAAGCCCTCACACGGGCACTGACCTCAGCTGGTTAGTGTCCCTGTGTAAAATGGATGGGGCACCTAGTATCCCAGCTAGGTGCCCATCCATCAATTGCCAGCAGGGAGTTCCCCAGCGATCTCACATTGGCGCACAAGCTGCTTGTTGTCTCTGCGGGCTCCTCTCAGGGCACTCTGGATCATGGCAGCAGCTCCTCTGCCCCTCCACCAGTGACTGTCACATCTGATGAGGCTGCAGCGACTGGGGAGATGCCAGCTGTGGCACTGGCCGCTCCATCCCAGGCGGGGTCAGCGCAGGCTCCACAGGCCAGAGGACGACCGCTGAGGTCATCAAGAATAGCAGAGCGAGCAGGTTGTCTCCAATGCCGGTGCCAGCGATGGGGGAGCACCTAGACATAGCACTCGCAAATGTAAGTTTAAAGCACCTTAAGCACAAGAGGGACTGGTCACGGGTGATCTTTTGTTCCTCCGTTTTGATTTTCTTTTTTTAATGGTGCAACCACCAACACTGGATATTGTTCCATTCAGTACTATGTGAGTTCCAACATTAAATTACATTTGCTTTTGTGTTTTTGGCCTGGGTATGCTTCATTTGTTTTGTAGGTGCAGGGTAGGCCATTATGTAATGCTGGACATGGGTGGCTCGAAACTTTATTGCACAGGCACTGAGTGTATCTTGGGGGCTAAGGAAAGAGTCATTTCTGCGATCCAGGATGGAGGGGGCAGCCCTGGCATGAGGTGGTAGTTCTTATTTGGCACGCTAGCTGAAGGAGCTTTGGATCAAGGTTTCCCTGGAGTCCCTGCCTCCCTGGAGGCTACCGAGGTCTGGCTCCACGCCCTCAGCATTCTCCTCACCGTGCTCCTCTTCTGACTCACTACTGGACTCATCATCTGTGGCCTGTGCAGCTGCGTCAACATCCTCTTCCTCTAGTTGCTCCCCGCTTGCCAGTGCCAGATTGTGGAGAGCGCAGCAGCATGCAACCACTATCAGTGACACCCGCTCTGGGGAGTATTGCAGTGCACCTACTGAATGGTCCAGGCATCAGAAGCACATCTTGAGAAGACCTATGGTTCACTCTACCACTGTCCTTGTGGAGGTATGGCTCCAGTTGTACTGCTGCTCCATCTCTGTTCTTGGGTGGCGGAGAGGCGTCATGAGCCACCTCTTCAACAGATAGCCCTTGTCACCCAGCAGCCATCCATCCAGCTCGTCATTTTACGCTCGTTTGGGTCGGGTGTACGCCCACCCGACAAGCGAAAAATTCTGCCCTAGGAGAAGGAGGTTGAGATGGAGAAGTGTTTAGGGAGGAAAATCCAGTGTTTGGCTAAAAAGCAGCTGACAGCTTGACTGAAAAAAATTGGGTGAAGGGAAGGGGAAGGGCCATATGGCACAAGAGACTGGAATCAGAGGAATGGAAAGTACATGAGGAGGGGTCTAGCGTTGGAGAATACAGAGCCAGCTAGGACGCGTTCATGGACAGAATTATCTATATGGATAAGAACTTTAAACTTGATGTATTGGAGGGCTGAAAGCAAATATAGGTCAGCAACAGCACAGGTGCGGCTTTGTGAGGGTGAAGGATGGGTGGGGAGCTTGGAGGAGAGCAGGTAAGGAGCTTCATGAACTGAGGTCAAAGGGGCCACAAGAAGTGGCAAGATGAGCTTGGAGAAGACTTTTTCAGTGAGAAACAACAGGAGGAGGAGTTGTCCGGGGCTACTGTGGAATAGTAATCGAGTGAGGTTTAGCTTGGTTGGCGGGGAAAATTCGTTGAAGCAGCCGAAGAAGTAGAACAAAAGGCAGGGTGAACTTCATCAGGAGTTCGCGTTTCAAGTCCGTATGACCCTTCTTCAGAGCTCTGAAGAAGGGTCATACGGACTTGAAAACGATAACTCTGTTTTTTTCCGTCCACAGATGCTGTTAGGCCTGCTGGGCTGAATTTTCACCCTGTCGGTGGTTGGGGGGGGGGAAGTTGATGGGCGGGCGGGCGCGTGCAGACGCGCTTCCGATCGGCGCCCCTGATCAGAGGTGCGGCGCCATTTTACGTGGGCGGGCTAATTAAGGCCCGCCCAGCGCGACGTCTGCACGGAAGTGCTGTGCACTCCCTGTGCGGGCAGTGGGTGTGGGGAGGGAATCCCAAATTCAAGAGTGCGCTCTTTCGCACATGCGCATGAAAGAACGCACTCGTCTCCTTGAGGCTAAGTGCTGCCTCAGGGAGATTGGCTCAAAATGTTAAAAAGATAAAAATAGAAATGTAAAATTTCCCTGACATGTCCCCTCACGTGACAATGTCACATGAGTTGGGACATGTCCATAATTTTCCCAAAAATTATATTAAACTTTTTAAAAAGCGACTTGAAACCTCATCCCGCCCGTGGTACTTTTAAAAAAGTACCTGGATCTGCACCTAAAGTGCTGTAAGCTGCAGGGCTATGGGCCGGGTGCAGGAAGGTGGGATTATAAAGGGCACCTGGGTGTCCTCGGGCTGGCATGGACAAGATGGGCCGAATGGCCTCCTTCTGTGCTGTAACTTTTCTATGGTTCTATAATTGGCTCTGTCAATGGCCTCAATTGGCCATTGACAGGTCGGCGGGTGCACACCTGATTTTGCTGCGCCCCTGCCCTCCTGAAAATTTAAATGGGGCATGGTGACATCGGGAGTTCCCCCCGACGTCACCGTGCGTCATTTTACCCGTCGGCAAGCGGGCCCCGCCGCCGCTCGCCGACGAGTAAAATCCTGCCTGCTGAGTTTTTCCAGCATTTTCTGTTTTTGTTTCAGATTTCTACCATCCACAGTATTTTGCTTTTATCAGGAGCTCTTCCATTTGTTTAAGCTATTTTCTTTGAGTTGCAGTGGCTGAATTTGCATCGGATGAGCGGGACAAGCACTGGGAAAATCCCCCGCGCTTACCCATGGTCTCCTCCTTTTTTTTTGGTGATAACGAGAACAGTTAGTTCATCATGCCTGTTGTTAGAAATGACAGTGGAAGGAGTAGCAGGGGAAAGCACTGCTTAAAGAGTTGGATAGTGAAAAGAAGGCTGGGGTTATATTTGCCCTTCAAGATGACCCATGGGGAAGATGCGGAGACAATTAATTAGAATAGCACTAGGGATGAATGAGGTACTTTGGTTATGTGAAGAGACTTGAGAATCTGGGATTCTCCTTGGAAGGAGAGAGGGTTAAGAGAAGTTCTAATACATTTTAAACATTTTTATTTCAGATTTCCAGCACCCACAACAACTTGCTTTTCTCTTGAGATTTAATGGAAATGTTCAAAGTTACAAAGCAATTTTGAAAGAGTGCAACAAGGCTATTGTTTAAGGGCATTCTTCTAGTTTGTAGCTTTACAAATGCTGCGGGTTTCCCCTCCTGCCTTAAAGCGCTTCTCGGCCTTTTGGCTAAGATCAAGTGTAGTGTTGCAGGGGCGACACCATGGTCCTGCCATGGCAAGGTCGGGATGGAAGGGCGAAAACCAATCGCAATCCGAATTCATACCGTGGGTTACCTATCACCGTCCGAGTCACGGTGAACCACAGCGACGAAGGAGGATCACCTATGGATCGGGGCTTCTTCACCAGGAGGATCCTGTTGAAGGCGTGCGGCTTCCAAGCTACGGAGATCTTCACCCTGCACGACTCCCGCAAAGGTGGTTATTTTGACGTCACGTTCAAGCAAGTGGCAGACTGCGTCCGGCTCCTGAGGGTGTTCGAGGAGAAGAGAGACCTGCCGGAGATGAAGATCCTGACGGCGGAGCCGCACTTTTCTCTGCCGTTGCAACGGGAACGTGAGGTGATGGTGCATGTGTACAACCCCTTCGTCCCTGTCGCCGATGTGGTCACCTTCCTCACCAGGTACTTCGATAAGGTGGGGAGCGGCACTGAGATTCGAGACGACTTGGGGATCTGGACAGGCAAACGCCTGTTTAAGGTCACGCTAAAGACCGATGGTAAGGGAGCCATTTTCCACCCTCCTTCCAGTTTCGCTATCGGGGGAAACCGTGGCTACCTGGTCTACGCTGGGCAACCCAAGCATTGTCGCTCATGCGGCAAGGCTGGTCATGTGGCGGCCAACTGCAGCGCCTCCCTCTGCAAGATCTGCAAACAGGAAGGGCACCAGACAAAAGACTGCAAACAGGCCAAGTGCTGCAACCTGTGTGGCGAGGCAAGTCACCTCTACAGGACCTGCCCCAAACGCTGCCGTACTTACGCACAGGCAGCCAAAGCCGACCACGGGGAAGCAGAAGAAATGTTCCGTGTCACTCCAACCACCAAGGCCCCCAGGGAGCTCAACGGGACAAAGGAGGACACAGAGAGAGACAAGGTGGAGAAAGAGATTGAGGCAACAGAGAGCCAATCAACAGCACCACCCCCTGAACCTTCCAGTCCTCAGGACAGCGAATCAATGGAGGAGGAGGCAGCAGTGGAAAAGCAGCAGGGGGAGTGGCGGACGGTGAAGAACAAGAAAAGTAAGAGGGAGCGAAGAAGAAGCAAAGGCGTTTCCCAGAGAAGCGGCAAGAGGCGTCTCCCATCCGACACGGATGACAAGGGCAGCAGCTCTTCGGATGAGGAAGTGCCAGAGCGGCACCGACAGAAGAGGCGGCAAAGCTCCAGGGCGTTGGAGGACGAGACACCCGAGCTCCAGAAAATTGGAGACAACAAGGAGACCAACGCACCCCAACTTTGCCTGCAACCTGAGGAGGCCAGTGCACCACAGCCCCTGGAATCTGGGAGCAGTGAGGCAATCATCGCACCCCAGCTCCAGGAAGCCGGGAACAGCAACCCCCCAGAGGGGGTGAGTTTTGGAGAAGCTTCTCCAGCAAAGGTCATCTCAAAATCCGCTCACTACGTGAACCTCCAGATGCCACTGGAGCAGAACACGGCCAAGGAGATCTACCTCAGCCCATCCAAAGTGAAGGAATTTGAGCTCACTACGGGTATGAAGGAGCAGACTAAAGGTCTGGGACTCTCAGAGACAGTGGGTTTGGTAGGAGAATAAATGCTTTAATATGGGTTTAAAGATTGTATCCATAAATGTGCGTAGCATTAAATCTACTACGCGATGTGTTGCGACCTTGGACTACCTAGCCAAGGTCAAAGCTGACCTGTTGTTTCTGCAGGAGTGTGCGATACCGCACCTCAGCTCCTACAGGCAATGGTCACGATGGTGGTCCCACGGGCCATCGATCTGGTCGGGCGGAAACGACTCTCGTTCCTCCGGCCTGGGTATTCTGCTGCGGGGAGGCAACTTCACCGTCTCCGAGGTCAAGGAGGTGGTGGGCGGGCGACTCCTGGTAGCAGACGTAATGTACAAGAACGCTCCACTCCGGTTAATTAACGTGTACGGCCCGGCACAAGGGGCTGAGCGGCTGGAGGTTTTTCAGCAGCTCCCACTGCTGCTGGCGACCTCCAGGCCGGTCATTCTGGGCGGGGACTTCAACTGCATCATCGATGCGGCTGGACGATCCGGCAGGGCCGGAAGCAGACTGGACGCTACGTCCAGATCCCTGATGGAAACAGTTAAGGATGCCAAGCTGCACGACGTCTTCAGCAACCCTGCAGACGGAGCGCAGCGTAGATACACCTGGTCGCGGCCAGACGGGTCCATTCGTTCCAGGATAGACTTCCTGTTTGTGTCCCGTGCATTCACAGTCAGATCCACCGAGGTCAAGCCGGTGTTCTTCTCTGACCACTGCCTCCTACTGGCGGACTGCCACTTGGAGGAAGACCTGAGGGTGGGCAGGGGGGCATGGAAGCTAAATGTGCAACTGCTGACCCCAGAGAACATTGAGGAGCTCAAGAGGGATTACAAAGGTTGGAGAACCGTGAAACCCCTCTTTGAGTCCCTGACACACTGGTGGGAAGTGATCAAGGGAAGCATCAAGAGGTTTTTCATCCTCAAAGGCACCCAGAAAGCTAGAAAGGAACAGAGGGAAATGTCCCGACTCCAGGAAAAGATGCAGAATCTGCTCCGGCTGCGGTCGATGGGGGTCGATGTCAAGGAGGAGCTCCAAGAGGTGAAGGGCCAGCAAGCCTCGCACTTTGCCTCGGAGGCCTCCAAGATCATCTTCCGTTCCAGAGTCCGCTCCGTGGAGCAGGATGAGACGTGCTCACGTTTCTTCTTCCAAAAGGTACACAGAGAGAGCTCTGTGATCAGCAGCCTGAAGGAAGAAGACGGCTCAGTAAAGTCATCACGGTCCGACATTCTGAGGATCAGCAAATCCTTTTATGCCGGACTGTATGACGTGAAGCCCACGGACAGCTCGGCCTCCCAGTCCTTCCTGTCCTCTATCACGGAGGTCCTAGACCACAGTACTCGGGAGAGCCTAGACAAACCGCTAACCCCTGACGAACTGACTAAGGCCCTCGAGTCCTTCGAGAAGAGTAAAACCCCCGGAAGCGACGGCCTGCCGGCGGAGTTGTATTCGGCTCTGTGGGACTTGATCGGCCCAGACCTGCTAGAAGTGTACGAGAGTATGCTCCTGGCCGGCAGCATGTCAGAATCCATGAGGAAAGGCATCATCACCCTCATCTACAAGCACAAGGGGGAAAGGGAGGAAATTAGAAATTGGCGACCCATTTCACTGTTGAATATGGACTATAAGATTCTGTCCAAGGTCATCGCCAACCGGGTCAAATCCGCTCTGGAATTGGTGATTCACCCTGACCAGACCTGCTCTGTGCCAGGCAGGAAGATCTCTGACAGCCTGGCGCTGCTCAGGGATACGATTGCCTATGTACAGGACAGGGGTGTGGATACCTGCCTCATCAGCTTGGATCAGGAGAAGGCCTTTGACAGAATATCGCACACCTACATGGGGGATGTGCTCTCCAAAATGGGCTTTGGGGAGGGAATTCGAAATTGGATCCAACTGCTCTACACTAACATCAGTAGCGCAGTCTCAATCAATGGGTGGGAAACAGATAGCTTTCCGATTAAATCTGGAGTCAGGCAGGGCTGCCCTCTCTCGCCTGTCCTTTTTGTGTGCTGCATAGAACCCTTTGCCGAGTCCATCAGGAAGGATCCGGGCATAAGAGGAGTGACGATCCCAGGCAGTGGAGGCACTCAGGTAAAAGCCTCCCTGTACATGGACGACGTCGCCGTCTTCTGCTCGGATCCGCTGTCGGTGCGCAGACTGATGCACGTCTGCGACCAGTTCGAACTGGCCTCGGGAGCCAAGGTAAATCGTGGGAAGAGCGAGGCCATGTTCTTTGGGAAGTGGGCTGACCGATCCTTTGTCCCCTTCACTGTCAGGGCTGACGGCCTGAAGGTGCTGGGGATATGGTTCGGAGGGACCGGGGCATGCGTTAGAAACTGGAAGGAGCGAGTGGCTATGGTGAAAAGGAAACTGGGCATGTGGGAGCGACGCTCCCTCTCCATTGCGGGTAAGAACCTGGTCATCAGGTGTGAGGTACTCTCGCTGTTGCTGTACGTGGCGCAGGTCTGGCCCATTCCACACTCCTGCGCGATGGCGATCACTCGAGCCATCTTCCGCTTTATCTGGAGGTCGAAAATGGATCGTGTCTGCAGGGACGCGATGTACAAGCCTCTAGATAAAGGGGGAAAAAACGTGCCCAACATCGCCCTCATACTGATGGCCACCTTTGTGTGCGGCTGCATCAAGCGGTGCGTAGACCCTCAGTACGCAAACACCAAGTGTCACTACGTGCTGAGGTTCTACCTGTCCCCGGTGTTGCGAAGGATGGGTCTGGCCACGCTGCCGCGGAACGCTCCAAGTAGTTGGACCGTGCCGTACCACCTGTCCCTGGTGGAAAAATTTATGCAGAAAAACACCTTTGACCACAAGTCCATCAGGCAGTGGTCAGCACGTAACGTCCTAGAGGCCCTGAGGGATAAGGAGAGGGTGGACCCTGTGGGATGGTTCCCCGAGCAGACTGTCAAAGTCATTTGGCAGAATGCCTCATCGCCAGAACTTTCCAACAAGCACCAAGACGTAGCTTGGCTGGTGGTGAGAAAGGCCCTCCCCGTCAGATCCTTCCTACACGCCAGGAGTCTCACCCCCTCTGCACGATGCCCTCGAGGTGGCTGTGGTGGGGAAGAGACCGTTGTTCACCTCCTGGTGGATTGTGCCTTTGCAAAGAAAGTCTGGAGAGAGATGCAGTGGTTGCTGTCGAGGTTCATCCCGAGCAGTTCTGTGACACAGGACTCTGTGCTCTACGGGCTGTTCCCAGGGACACACACCGAGACAAACATCAACTGCAGCTGGAGGATCATCAACTCGGTGAAAGAGGCGCTTTGGTCTGCCCGAAACTTGTTGGTCTTCCAGCACAAAGAGTTGTCCCCGACCGATTGTTGCGGACTGGCACAATCCAAAGTCCAGGACTACGTGCTGAGGGACGCACTAAAGCTTGGGGCAGCTGCCGCAAAGGCGCAATGGGGAAGGGTCGCTGTCTAAGACCTTTCTACCACAGCGCACCGAGAGACTGGGAACTGTTTAGAGCCCCTCGGGCTGTACAGATCAAAATGAAAGGCTGTAAATGAGTGTAATATTGTTTGTACTGATGCACCTGGTGATACATTTTGTAAAAGTTTAACCTGGATTGTACCCTTGTAATGTTGTTTTTGAAATGGTTTTGAATGTGATTGAAGATTTTTATGAATAAAGTATATTTTTACAAAAAAAAAAAATATGCAAATCATTAAACCTGAAGATCAAAACCTCACAGATTTACACATAATCCTCTCACAAGGTGTGAACTGCAGCTTCAGAGCGATTGCAGCTCAGTGCATATGAATAGAGGAGGCACAATAACCAGAAACACAGATTCTGCTGCAGCTGAAGATAATTACCCAGCAATGTGCGTCCACTCCAAGACTTCTTCTACAATGATAAAAGCAAAATACTGCGGATGCTGGAAATCTGAAACAAAAACAGGAAATGCTGGAAAAACCCATCAGGCCTAATGTTTTGAAGGTTCATACGGACTCGAAATGTTAACTCCATTTCTCTCTGCACAGATGTCGCTAAACCTGCTGAGTTTTTCCAGCATTTTCTGTTTTTGTTTCTTTTATAATGATATGTAATCCATAGAAACATTGGGCAGGATTTTTAGGTAGGTAGGCAGGCAGGCGCAATTTTGGTCCGGGATTGCCAGGGGAACAGACCACCAACCACAATCGGCCCCCAACCACAATTTCATGAAGTGCGTGCTGAGACGTTCAGCGCTGCCGAGGTGGGAGTGGGAGGAGGGCGGGTGCTGACGTCAACGTGGGCACGGGCGAGCGCTGATAGAAAGCTCCCTGAAGACAGAGAGCTGCCTCAGGGAGCTGAAGACCTGAAAAGCATTGAACAAAGTTTTTGAAATCAGAAAAAAAAATGTGCAAGCACCACAATCAGTCACCTGAACATATCGATGATAAAAGTGCTGTCCATAGATTTTTATTTTTCTTTCATTTAATAATGGAAACCTCATCCCGCCCTTGGATGAGGTTTTGTGAAAAATGTAAAGGCCGCCTGGCCGATTCGCCCGTCCGTCACCTGTAAGGTTGGACGGGCAACGTAAAATCAAAGACAATCGCTCCATTAGTGACCTTAATTGGCCTCTTAATTGTCGGCAGATGCGCTTTGGACTTTTGCGCCCGCCTGCCAGCCAAAATATTGCCCATGCGCAGGACGATGTCCGGACGCTCGCCCAACGTCGTCTCACGTGATTTCACGCCAGATCAGGTCGGGCGCATGCCTGCCCACCAAGCTAAAAATTCTGCCCATTGTCTGTTCCTGATTCAAATGTCTCATGCAGCTGGAGACAACGCTAAGTTAATTCTATGAGATTTGATAGGACTGCCCAATTCTTCCACTCCTACCACAGCTGAGAGAAGCTGACTAAACACAGGCTTCCAACTGAATCTGGGATCTTCAGGTCCATTTCGCTCAGCGCTACACTAGAAGATGCCTCTACTCTCTAGGCATTCATCACTGGTGTTTTGTTCAAGCAGTAGGATTAGTGATACATCTTCATCATGCAGACAAGTGGCCAGATACTTTTAATTCATTTTTACAGAGGGATCCTTGCCTTGAACAAAATAAGTCAAATCCTAAGAAAAGAAAAATTCAATGCAAATCAGAGGAAAGGCTCACCAAACGGTACAGTGTGCTGGTCCATCAGACTGTAATTTGAGTAGTGGGCCCAGTCCAAGTCACCAAGGCACAAGCAATGAAAGCAATGGAATCTTTATGGCAAATTGGAGTATAACAATAAAGAAGAATTATTGCAATTATATGGGGCCTTGGTGAGATCATACCCGGAATGCTGTATATAATTCTGGTCTCCTTGCTTAAGGAAGGACTTGCAACAAAGCTTCACTAAACTGATTTCTGGATTATGGGGATATGAAAACAGATTGATTAGACTAGGCCGATATTCCTGACAGTCTAGAAGAATCAGACATGATCCCACTGAAATACATAAAATTCTTAAGAAGCTTGATAGGTTAGACACTGGTAGAATGGGAGGAACATGGAACAGGAATCTAGATTATGGGATAAAAACAAATAACTGCGGATGCTGGAAGTCCAAAACAAAAACAGAATTACCTGGAAAAACTCAGCAGGTCTGGCAGCATCGGCGGAGAAGAAAAGAGTTGACGTTTCGAGTCCTCATGACCCTTCAACAGAACTGTTCTGTTGAAGGGTCATGAGGACTCGAAACGTCAACTCTTTTCTTCTCCGCCGATGCTGCCAGACCTGCTGAGTTTTTCCAGGTAATTCTGTTTTTGATCTAGATTATGGGGCACAGCTTCAGGTTAAGGGATCAGCCATTTAGGGCTGAGATGAGGGGCAATTACTGAAAGGATTGCGAATCTTTGGAATTCGCTACCCAGGGAGCTGTGGATGCTCAGTTGTTATGTTCAAGACAGAGGTTGATAAATTTTTGGATGTGGGGTTCGTGCAGGAAGGTGGAATTGAGGTCGAAGATCAGCCATGATCTCACTGAATGGTTGGGCAAGCTCAAGGGTGGAATTGATCTATTCCTGTTCCGACTTATGTTGTTAAAAGAGCCGTGGGTCTGATTCTCGGGTGTTGAATTATGAGGAATCACTGGAGGAATATGAGCTTTTCAACCTGGAAAGGCAGGGAGATCATATACAGGTATACAAGATAGTGAAAGGAGATGGAAAAGGTACATTTTAAAATCACAGAATGGTTATAGCACAGAAGAAGGCTGTTCAACCCATGGAGTCCACGCCGGCTCTCTGTAAAAGCAATTCAGCTAGTCCCATTTCCCCACCCTTTTCCTGTAACCCTGCATATTTTTTATATATCTTCAGGGGCTTACCCAATTCCCTCTAGAAAGCCACAATTGAATCTGCCTCCACCACTGCCTCAGGCAGTACATTCCAGATCCTAATTACCCAGGCCCAGGTTTTCGCCACGACGGACAGCCTCTCCAAATGACAATTCCCATTTTTGCAGGGGCAGGAATGGGGGTGGGACACATTTTACACATGTGCAAACAAAACAGCAAATAAAGCAGCATAGTGACATTCAGTATATAATTATTAAAGTTCAAGTATTATAGGTCAACATATAGTACATCATATAAACATCAAAATCTGTGTTTTTAAAGTACTTTGTAAAAATGTTATTATTTTATCCACTCGTAGTTTTCAACCAAAGTCTCCACAATTCATACACACCCACCCACCCACCCACACGGTATCTCTGACAGCCGGGGACCATAAGAAGTAGGCTATACGGCCCATCTGCTCTGCCATTCAATGAGATCATGGCTGTTCTGATAATCCTCAATTCCACTTTCCTGCCTTTTCCCCATAACCCTTGATTCCCTTACTGATTAAAAATCTGTTTATCTCAGCCCCAAATACACCCAACGAGCCATGCAACACCACAGCCCTCTGCAGTAAAGAATTCCACAGATTCACTACCCTCTGAGAAGAAATTCCTCCTCATTTCTGTCTTAAATGGGCCACCCCTTACTCTGAGATTATGCCTTCTGGTCCTAGACTCTCCCACAAGAGGAAACAACCTCTCAGCATCTACCCTGTCAAGCTCCTTAAGAATCTTATATGTTTCAATAAGGTCGCCCCTCATACTTCTAAGCTCCAATGAGTACAGGCCCAACCTATTCAAACTCCCCTCATAAGAAAATCCCTCCATACCTGGGATCAACCTTGTGAACCTTCTCTGGACTGCCTCCAATCTTTCCTAGTTAGGGGACCAAAACTATTCACAGCATTCTAGGTGTGGTCTAAATAGTGCCTTGTATAGTTTTAGCAAGACTTCTTTATTTTTATACTCCATTCCCTTTGAAATAAAAAGGCCAACATTCCATTTGCCTTTTCTATTACCTGTTGAACTTGTATGCTAGCTTTTTGTGATTCATGTATCAGGACCCCAAAAACCCTCTGTGCTACAGCTTTCTGCAGTCTTTCTCCATTTAAGTGATATTCAACTCTTCCATTCTTCCTGCCAAAGTGCATATCTTCACATTTTCCCACATTATATTCCATCTGCCAAGTTTTTGCCCAGTCACTTAACCTGTCTGTATCCCTCTGTAGACTCTTTGTGTCATCCTCACCGCTTGCCTTCCAATCTATTTTTCTGTCATCTGCAAACTTGGCAATAGTACATTCACTTCCTTTATCCAAATCATTAATATATATTGTAAATAATTGTGGCTCCAGCACTGATCCCTGTGGCACTCCACTAGTTACAGGTTGCCATCCTGAAAAAGCCCCCTTATCCCAGTTCCCTGTCTTCTATTAGTTAGCCAATCCTCTATCCACGCTAATATACTACCCCGAACATCTGGACGCTTATCTTATTAGGTAGCCTTATGTGCGATACCTTATCAAACGCCTTTTGGAAATTCAAATATATTATATCTGCTGGTTCCCCTTTATAAGACCATAAGACCAGAACACATAGGAGCAGAAATTAGGCCACTCGGCCCATCAAGTCTGCTCCGCCATTCAATCTTCCTCCTTTTTTGAATAAGAGTGTTAGATAGGCAGTTTTCCAATCCTCTGGGACTTTCCAGAATCTAAGGATTCTTGGAAGATTACTATCAGTGCATCCACTATCTCTGTAGCTACTTTCTTTAATATCCTAGGATACAATCCATCAGGTCCAGGGGACCTATTGGCCTTTAGCCGCATTAGTTTCCCTAGTACCTTTTCTCTAGTGATAGTTATTGTATTCATTTTCTTTCCCCCTTTCTCCCCTTGATTATTTATAGTTTTTGAAATGCTATTAGTGTCTTCTACCATGAAGACTGATGTAAAGTATTTATTCAACTCCTCTGCCATTTCCTCGTTCCCCAGCTTTATTTCCCCAGCCTCATTCTCTAAGAGTCCTATGTTCACTTTCACCTCTCTCTTCCTTTTTATATATTTAAAGAAGCTCTTACTACCCATTTTCATATTACTTGCTAGTTTACCCTCAAAAGTTTATTTTCTCCCTCTTTTTTTTGGTCATCTTTTGTTGGTTTTTAAAACTTTCCAAATCCTCTGGCTTACCACTAATCTTTGCCACATTGTATGTTTTTCCTTTCAACTTGATACTATCTTTTACTTCCTTGGTTAACCATGATTAGTTTATCCCTTTAGATAAAAGCAAAATATTGCGGATGCTGGAGAACTAAAAGAAAAACAGAAAATGCTGGAAAAGCTCAGCAGGTCTGACAGCATCTGTGGAAAGAAAAACAGAGCTAACGTTTCAAGTCTGTATGATCCTTCTTCAGTTGACACTTCTTCAGAGACTCTGAAGAAGGGTCTTACAGACTTCAAACATTAAGTCTGTTTTTGTCTCCACAGATGCTGTCAGGCCTGCTGAGCTTTTCTAGCATTTTCTGTTTCTCTTTCTGGTTTATCCCCTTCCTTGAATCCTTCTTCCTCGTTAGGATATATCTTTGTTGTGAGTCATGAACTATTTTCTTAAAGGTCTACAATTGTTCATCAACCGTCTTTTCTGCCAAATTCTTTTCCTGGTCCACTCCAGCCAACTCTACCCTCATTCCTTTGTAATTCCCCTTATTTAAGTTTAACACAGTTGTTTCTGACCCAAGTTTCTCACTCTCAAACTGAATGTTAAATTCTACCATGTTAAGGTCACTGTTTCCTAGATCATTTACTCTGAGATCACTTATTAAGCCTGCCTCATTACACATTACCAGATCCAAAATAGCTTGATCACTAGTTAGATCCATGACATTTTGTTCTAGGAAACTGTCCCAAAAACTCACTGTGAATTCTTGCTCATGGTTACCTCTGCCAATTTAATTTTTCCAATCTACATGAAAATTAAAGTCATTCATGATTAATGTACTGCCTTTTTTACATGCCCTCATTATCTCCTGGTTTATTCTCTGTCCTACAGTATAGCTACTGTAGGGGGCCTATAGACTACTCCCACCAGTGTCTTCCTCCCCTTGTTATTTCTTAACTCCACCCATATGGATTCTACATCCTCCGATCCAAGATAATTTCTTGCTATTGTACTTATTCCATCCCATACTAACAATGCTCCCACCATCCTTACCTTCCTGCCTGTCCTTTCAAAAAGTCACATACCCCTGAATATTTAGCTCCCAGCTTTGATCTCCTTGTAACCATGTCTCTGTAATGGCTACAAGATCATACCCATTGACCTCTATTTGTACCATTAATTCATTAATTTTGTTCTGAATACTACGTGCATTTAAGTAAAGAGCCATTAATTTTGCCTCTTTACAGTTTTTTCCACCTTTGACTCTATTTGCTGCTGTTTTTTTATGTTTATACACTCTGTCCCTTCCTGTCAATCTCTGGGTATCATTACCTAAATAGCTGCCCTGCAATGCTGCCATATCCTTTTGCTTTGTAAGCCGACATATTCCCTCTCCAGAACCCTCCCCCGCAATCTAGTTTAAAGCCCTCGCTACAGCCCTAGTTATTTGATTCGCCAGGACATCGGTCCCAGCACGGTTCAAGTGAAGCCTGTCCACCTGAACAGCTCCCTTCTACCCCAGTACTGGTTCCAGTGCCCCATGAATTGAAACCCATTCCTCCCACATCAATCTCTGAGCCACACATTTAACTCCTTGACTTTATCTACCCTGTGCCAGTTTGCCTGTGGCTCAGGTAGTAATTCCGAGATTATTACCTTGGAGGATCTGTTTTTTAATTTAGTTCCTAACTGTTCAAATTCTTTCAACAGAACCTCCTTTCCAGTCCTATCAATGTCGTTGGTACTAAGGTAGATGACGACAACTGGATCCCTCCCCTCCCACTCCAAATTCCTTTCCAGCCTTAAGGAGATGTCCTTAACCCTGGCACTGGTCAGGCAACACAGCCTTTGGGACTCTCGCTGACGGCTGCAGAGAACAGTATTTATCCCCCTAATTATACTGTCCCCTACCACTACTACGTTCCTATTTTCTCCTCCCACTTGCTTTGTAAGCCTACGTATCCCCTCTCCAGAACCCTCCCCCCACAATCTAGTTTAAAGCCCTCTCTGCAGCCCTAGTTATTTGATTCACCAGGAAATTGGTCCCAGCACGGTGCTGTGGTCAGTTCGCTCATCCTCCCTGCAGTCCCCACTCTCGGCCAAACAGCTTGCAAGAACCTCGTAACTGTTGGACAATTGCAGAGGCCAAGGCTCCTCGAACGCTACCCCCTGGGTCCCCAAACCTGTTTCACCTGCAGTCACACACTCCTGTCCCTGATCTTGAATTTGAATTACCTAATCTGAGGGGTGTGACCACCTCCTGGAGCAAAGTATCCGGGTAACTTTCCCCCTCCCTGATGTGGCGCAATGTGTGCAGCTCGGACTCCAGCTCCTCAACTCGGATCCGAAGTTCCTCGAGCTGCAAACACTCACTACAGATGTGTTTGCTCTGGATCACCTTGATGTCCAGCAGCTCCCACATGCTGCAGTAGCAACACATCACCCAACCTGCCATCACTATCGTATTTAATTTAATTTATTAATTAATAACTCCAGTATCCTTGCTCTTTACGCTTGAAGGATCCCCTGCTCTTTACACTTCATTGTAATTAATTTTTTTACACCAGTATCGATCTTATACTTAACAAGCTATTTTTAAGAAAAAAAAGACTAGAGACCGAAACACAAGCTAAATACCTTTTACTTTAAAGACTAAAAATACTCACTAATCTCGCTCACCAATTGGCTGCTTTCCCTGCACTTGCGTCACGTTGTGGTTCGTGACGTCACTCCACCGCTGGTATCACATGGAGTGTCCCTGCTCTTTTTAAAATGACGTCTCCCTGCTCTCCACGCTCTTTTAAAAATGAAGTCTCCCCAGTCTCTTAAAAATGAAGTCTCCTCGCTCTCCCTGCTCTTTTTTAAAAATGAAGTCTGCCCCCTCTCCACGCTCTTTTTTAAATGAGCTCTCCCCGCTCTCTTTAAAAAGCCCGAGCTTGAGCTGGTGGGCAGCTGATTCACCAACCTGTGCTCCTGTTATGCCTGCCAGCTAACAACTATCAGTTGGTTCAGTTTATTGTGCACTTCAATCATCTTGGTCTGCTGTCTGGTAGACTATCTTGATTTTGCCCTGCATTGCTTTATAACATGCCCATTTTTGTGATTGTAGTGGCATTCTGCCTCTTTAAATCTGCAGGCTTCTGGTACATGGTTATCCTCACATCGGCAAGAAACTAACTTCTGAATCGCTGGTGAGATGCTTCCAGTATTCGTTCTTGTTTTTTGAGCGGTAGAGACCGCTTTGCGGTTGTCTCCCTGGTTTTCACGCCACGTCCGGCAGTAGGTTCCCACCCCAACTGAAGAATGGTGCCACGTTGCATACTCTGTAAAGTCTGTGAGTCCCTCTCAGCACTCTCCATTGCCAGCGCTATTTCTATGGTGCACTTCAGATCAATATTAACTTCTGTAAGTAAATGGTGCTGAATGGTGTCGTCGTGTACGCCGCAAACCAAACAGTCTCGCAACATATCATTGAGAGTATCTCTGAAGTCGCAGTGCTCAGTAAACTGTTTGAACTTTGCGATATACGTTATGATTGACTCACCTGGGGCCCTTAATCTTTGCATAATCACCGATAGCTTAGGCTGAAAATGTGTCTTCATGAGGTTTACCAGCTCGTTAAAAGATTTGGAATTGGGCTCATTCGGAGCCGTCAGGCTACGGTTGAGGTTATATGTCTGCTCCCGCAGACACTTAGACAAACTGCTTTCTGCTTCTCCTCCACTGTTATTTCATTCGCCACAAAGTAGAAACTGAGGCACTTTATGTACTGGCTCCAGTCTTCCATGGACAAGTCATACAGGTCAATTCTGCTGAAGAGTGGCATGACTGGTGAGTATACTTTTCCTTCTTTCCTTAAAAATTGATATACTCACATTCAGGAGGTGAGGTGCAACGTCAGAGTTATTTATTCTCGTTGCCAATTGTAATAAACTTGGTGCACTGGACAGGTTTCTTGTTAGAAACAGTTGACTTGATTTACAGAGCTCTTGAAGGAGCTACATGCTTGGACCAGGTCCAAGACTAGAAGGCTCCACCCCTAAGATTACCCACACTTAGGGCTGATTCGTCAATACAATCACGTGATCCCTAAAACAGGATGAAAGGCTTTACTTACAATCATTTCAGTTACACCCCACCAACCCATCACCCCTGCACCCTCTGTCACCACCCACATGCTCACCAATGTAAGAGATGGCTCCTCTTCTGGTTGAAGTTATTTTTTTCAGATCAATCAGGTTGTTAATTCACCTCCCTATCTTTTGGTGCATACTGGATTCCAATATGGGCCAAGGACCAGGAACTCCTGAGTTTGTGAGGCCCCTACAGGCAATGTTTTTAAATTGTCTTGAGAAGAAGAAGAAAAATTCTGGGAGCCAGGTCATCAGTGCCGAGATCAGGTCCAGTAGAAAGGTTCAATGGGAGACAAATGAAGTGGAGGAGAAGAACAATCAATGGCTGATGGCCTCCGTCTCTCAACCTAGGGCCGCTGAGGCTAAGATGAAGATAGGAACAGGAGTAAGCATTTTAGCCCCTTGAGCATGTTCCATCCACCATTCAAATTGCTAATTGCAACTCCCTTAGTGCCACTTCTGCTGAAATTAGTTTTCTTGTTTGTTGGCAAATTTGCGTGTCGAACATGGTTTTAGCATCGGGTGGGACTCTCCTCACCCACTGGGAGAGACTGAGAGACAAGCAGGGCAAGGGCAGGACCAGACGCCGCCTGGGCCTTGGTGCGAGGTGCAGTCTTGGGCGAGGAGCAGCTTACGATCCCATTTGCTGACTCTGCGACCCCATTTGGGGCAGCGACACACATTTGGGAACCACTGTTTAGCCCTCATTACATAAAACTATTTTCATCATGTTGCCTTTGGTCCTTTTGCCAGTCACCCTAAATGTGTGTCTTCTAGCTCTCAACCCTTCCACCAATTAGAACAGTTTCTCTCTATCTACTCTGCCAAGAGTCCTCATGATTTTGAACACCTCTATCAAGCCTCTTCCTGATCTTCTCTTCTCTAAGGAGAACATGTCCAGCTTCTCCAATCTATCCACATAATTGAAGTCCCTCATTCTAAAATATTGCTTTAAGTTGTGAACCAAGGAGACATGGCTTCAAGTGAGGAAATGGGTTAGTCATAGTGTGATAGATTTAGAGGGAGCGGAATTCTTAATATGCATCCAGGAGAGCTTTTTAGACCAGTATGTAGAAGGTCCTACAAGAGAGGGGGCGGTCCTGGACTTAATTTTAGGGAATGAAGCCAGGCAAGTGGTGGAGGTATCAGTGGGGGAGCATTTTGCAGATAGTGATCATAACTCTGTTAGATTCAAGGTTGTCATGGAAAAGGACAAGGATGGGCCAGAAATCAGAGTTCTAAATTGGGGGAAGGACGATTTTAATAAGATCAGATATGATTTGGCTAGAGTGGACTGGGAGCAGCTACTTTTAGGTAAACCTGTGTCAGAGCAGTGGGACTCATTCAAGAAGGAAAAAGGGAGAGTACAGGGCCAACATATTCCAGTGACGATAAAGGGTGGGACCAACAAATCCAGGGAACCCTGGATGACGAGGGATATACAGGATTGGATAAAGAGAAATAGGGAGGCTTATGGCAGATACCAAAGGCTCAAAACAGCGGAAGCCCTAGAGGAGTATTGAATATGTAGGGGAGAACTTAAAAAGGGAATTAGAGGAGCAAAAAGGGGGCATGAAAAAACATTGTCAGGTAAAATAAAGGAAAATCCAAAGTTATTTTACAAGTATATTAGGAGTTAGAGGATAACTAGGGAAAGAGTAGGGCACATTAAGGACCATAGTGGTAATTTGTGTGTGGAGCCGGAAGACGAAGGTAGGGTTCTAAATGAATGCTTTATGTCGGTGTTCACAAGTGAGAGGGACAACGTGGGTATGGAAATCAGGCAGAAGGACTGTGATATAATTAAAGAAATTAGCATAGAAAGGGAGGAGGTTCTAAGTGGTCTGGCAGGCTTAAAAGTAGATAAATCTCCAGGCCCGGATGAAATGTATCCCAGGCTGTTGAGTGAGACAAGGGAAGAGATAGCAGGGGCGCTGGCAATAATTTTCAATACCTCTCTGGCCACAGGAGAGGTACCAGGGGACTGGAGGACAGCCAATGTGGTATCGTTATTCATGAAGGGAGAAAGGGATAAACCAGGGAACTGCAGGCCAGTCAGTCTAACCTCAGTGGTGGGGAAACTATTGGAAGCAATTTCTGAGGGACAGAATTAATCTTCACTTGCAGAGGCAGGGATTAATCAAGGACAGTCAGCATGATTTTGTTAAGGGGAGGTCATATCTGACCAATTTGATTGAACTTTTCGAAGAGGTGACCAGGTGTGTAGATGAGGGCAATGCATTTGACATAGTCTACTTGGACTTCAGCAAAGCTTTTGATAATGTCTCGCATGGGAGACTGATAACGATGGTAAGAGCCCATGGGATCCAAGGCAATTTGGCAAATTGGATCCAAAATTGGCTGAGTAGTAGGAAGCAGCGGCTGATGGTCGAGGGGTGTTTTTGTGACTGGATGCCTGTGTCCTGTGGGGTTCCACAGGGATTGGTGTTGGGTCCATTGCTGATGTGGTATATATAAATGATTTAGACTTCAGTGTTCGAGCGTTGATCAGTAAGTTCGCGGATGACATGAAAATTGGTGGGGTGGTAAATCGTGAGGAGGATGGCCTTATATTACAGGAGGATATAGACGGGCTGGTCAGATGGGCTGATCAGTGGCAAATGGAATTTAATCTGGATAAGTGTGAGGTGATGCACTTGGGCAGGACAAACAAGGCACAGGAATACACGATGAATGGTAGGACCTCGGGAAGTACCGAGGATCAGAGGAACCGCGATGTGCATGTGCACCAGTACCTTAAGATCGCGGGGCAGGTAGATATGATGGTTAAGAAGGCATATGGGATACTTGCCTTTATTAACTGAGGCATAGAATATAAGAGCAGGGAGGTTATGCTGGAATTGTATAAAATGCTGGTTAGGCCACAGTTAGAGTATTGCGTGCAGTTCTGGAATCCGCATTATAGGAAGGATGTGATTGCACAAGAGAGAGTGCAGAGGAGATTTACCAGGATGTTGCCTGGGCTGGAGAGTTTTAGTTATGAGGAGAGATTGGATAGACTGGGGTTATTTTCCTTGGAGCAGAGGGGATTGAGGGGGTCATGATTGAGGTGTATAAAATTATGAGAGGCATAGATAGGGCAGACAGGAAGGAACTTTTCTCCTTGGTGGAAGGATGAATACCAGGGGCATAGATTTAAGGCAAGGGGCAGGAGGTTTAGAGGGGATGTGAGGAAGAATTTTTTTACCCAGAGGGTGCTAGGAATCTGGAACTCCCTGCCTGAAAGGGTGGTAGAGGCAGAAACCCTCATAACATTTAAGAAGTATTGGATGTACACTTGCAATGCCATGGCATACAAGGCTATGGGCCTAGTGCTAGAAAATGGGATTAGAATAGTTAGGTACTTGTTTGATGGGTCAAAGGGCCTTTTTCTGTGCTGTAGGCCTCTATTACTCTAATTTCTGGAATAGATTCCTACGAAGTATAGTGGAAGTGAATCTTTTAGGAAGAAATTGGATGCTCAGACGTGAAGGGACTGGGACTGGAATCTTGTTGTCTGGCTGGTGACGGGTTTGGAGGCAGGAAGGGCACTTACTTAGGCAGGATGGTGGTGTACCTAAACCTGGCCGCCTTGCCACCTCCGCCAGAATTAAGTTCTGGAAAGGAAGGCCTATGGTCAATCTTCCTGCCCTGCCGCCAACTGAGGCCCTTAACTGACCAATTAATGACCACTTAACGGTCTCATCTTGCCACTGCTGATACTAACTCAGCTGTGGGTGGGCCACACGTTGCCCACGCTGGGTCACCTCTGGTTGTTTTGGGGTGGGGGGGGGGGGCCTCAATCAAAGACACATACCTGATTGAGGGACTGAACATCAGGAAGAGGGTTGGGGGGGTCAGGCCCACTGAGCGCCATCCCCCTCTTCTCCGCCCCCCTGCCCCCCCGCCATTGCTGTCAACACTCCTCTCCCCAAACTCCCATCCCGTGAAACTACTACCTCCTGCCTCCAAAATCCACAATACTTACCTGTGGCCTAGGTCGCTCCACAACCCTGGGACGCTGGTGCCACCACCTCACCCGTGGTATTGCTGAGCACAATAGCTGCCAGCCTCTGATTGACTGCCAGCTCTTGATAGGTGAGACTTTTGACCCTGGGGTCTTGACTCCAGGGCAAGGCCTGCCGCTGGTCTCGCCATTGCCTGACTGGCATGCGGTTCAGCGGGCCTTCCCAAAAGGAGGCAGTGCGGGTATCTCGCTGGCTCCCCAGACGGCGGGCGAGACCCCCCAACAGCAACGGGATCCACCCTATAGGCGATTTGGGGGTGGATGAAGCAAGATGTACAGAACAGCCTTCTCTATCTTTAATAAACATAGAAAAATTATCTTTCCTTTCCTGAAGGTGATGATTCATATTGGGGTCTGATTACACGAGCATAAACAACCCTCTGGTACTTCATTCTTCATGATTGGGTTTAGATAGCAGTTTCTTTTATGCTGTCTGTTGTGCTTGTCACTGAGGCTAAGCAGTCGGATAACAGCAATGTAAACTCACTGCATTCACCGAATCTGCCAGCTGATCAACCCAATAGATAGCCAAATCGGGTCTGCCGCACTCCTCTGTTTAGCAAACCTGCCAACAAAGAAGAAAGCTAATCTCAGCATAGCTGGCTGGGAGTTATAATCAGCCATGACCTCATTGAATGGTGGGTGGAACATGCTCGAGGGCCAAAAATGTTTACTCCTGTTCCTATCTTTGTCTCCACAGCCCTGTGCTGAGAGACGGAGGGCATCAGCAAATGTCACCGCCTTCAGTCGCTATTCAGTGGTTGTGCATTGATGTCAGCTACAGACAGGGAGTTGGACTTGCTGGGATAATCCCCCCATCTTCTTCCTGGGCAACAGTATGCAGAAACCTATGGGCTGGGGTAATCACCACCAGACCATCCCCAACTTCCCACAATGCATTCTCAGCTTGTTCCCTCTAGGTCCACTGTATACAAATGGTGGCTGGGATTGGGGCCCAAGGCCCATATGGATTTTCCTTCTTTCTGGTCCTTTTACCACCACTTGCTAGGGAAAGCGTGCGGAAGATGGTGGTGGGCCCCGGGAAACAGCATTGGCTGCCCTGAGGTGCCACCCATGATGGAAGAGAGCCTTGCAGTGCCATGGCTCACACACAAATGATTGGAGCCCAGAAAAAAGCCTTCAGGAATGGGAGAGGAGGGAAAGTAATGTTTAAAGAGAAAACGCAGAGAAAATTGGGGAAAAAAATGTGGAAATTCCAAGTGATATCATAAGAACAGAAAAAAAGTACACAATGAGAAAAGGTCATTTAGTTTGCCAGCCTACTCCCAGACACAAATTTCACTATCATGGACTTTAGTCAACTCATTAATTATTATTAACCTACAATCTATGAATAAGCACAGATAATGCACAAAATAGCTGTGGCTGACATTTCTTCCTGAGTCTCAGTGAAGTCTAGCAGAATGCTAGGAAGCCAATCTGACATTATAAAGTACACTGTTCAACCTTGGATACTGGCATCAGTCCAGCCTTCATATACCTTGCAATTCTATTATTTTTAAAATAATAGACAAAAGGTTAGTCATTACAAATAAGCAAATGACATCATATGGAGAATTGATTGGCCAAGGTCATGTTTTTGGAAGTATGATTAAGGAGAAAAGCTATCAGTGGTTTCCATGATGACACTAGATGGGCAACTCACACCCTCCTGGGTGGAGCTTTTCCCACCAGGGGTGCATATCAAGAATTCAAGTTGTCAAGGTCAACAGTTCTGGCAGGGTATTCCATAGAGTAATCCTACACAGCCTGCTAACGTCCCTATCCAGATTCTCTATATGCTCACCCGATGGGCAAAGCTCTACGTGAATTCAGAAGATGCACTCCTGCAGTAAATTCTCTTAACATGGCAATTAACATGCAATCAAATCATCTCCATGGTTGTGGATAATTACTTCAGAATCAGGCAATTACAAGGGAATGAGGGCAGAGTTGGCTGGAGTGGACTGGAAAAGGTGTTTAGCAGAAAAGATGGTTGATGAACAATGGCAGACGTTTAAGAAAATAGTTCAGACTCACAACAGAGATATATCCCAGTGAAGAAGAAGGATTCTAGGAAGGGTATAAACTCCAGCATGATGCCACCACCAAACACATCTTCCCTTCACCCCCACTGACGGCATTCCGTAGGGATCGTTCCCTCCGGGACACCCTGGTCCACTCCTCCATCACCCCCTACTCCTCAACCCCCACTTATGGCACCTCCCCATGCCCACGCAGAAGATGCAACACCTGCCCCTTCACTTCCTCTCTCCTCACCGTCCAAGGGCCCAAACACTCCTTTCAAGTGAAGCAGCATTTCACTTGCATTTCCCCTAACTTAGCTACTGCATTCGTTGCTCCCAATGCGGTCTCCTCTACATTGGAGAGACCAAACGCAAACTGGGCGACCGTTTTGCGGAACACCTGCGGTCTGTCCGCAAGAAAGACCCAAACCTCCCTGTCGCTTGCCATTTTAACACCCCACCCTGTTCTCTTGCCCACATGTCTGTCCTTGGCTTGCTGCATTGTTCCAGTGAAGCCCAACGCAAACTGGAGGAACAGCACCTCATCTTCCGATTAGGCACTTTACAGCCTTCCGGGCTGAATATTGAATTCAGCAACTTTAGATCTTAAACTCCCCCTCCCCCCATCCCCACCCCGTTTCTCCCCCCTGCCCCCCCCCCTCCTTTTTTTCAATAATTTATATAGATTCTTCTTTCCCCACCTATTTCCATTATTTTTAAATCTAAAACTAAATCCTTGTTAGTCTTTTCCACCCCACCCCCACTAGAGCTGTACTTTGAATGTCCTGTCTTGCATTCTTAATTAGCACTTTTCTTAGACAAATATCACCACCTTCAACACCTCTTTGATCCTTTTGTCTGTGACATCTTTTGATTATCTGCTCCTATCACGGCTTGCTTATCTCCACAATCACCACACCCTCAACTTCTCTCTTCCCGCCCCCCAACCCCCCCCCCCCCCACCTTAAACCAGCTTATATTTCTCCTTTCTCCTAACTATGCTTCAGTTCTGCCGAAGGGCCATGAAGGCTCGAAGCGTTAACTGATTTCTTCTCCACCGATGCTGCCAGACCTGCTGAGTTTTTCCAGGTAATTCTGTTTTTGTTTAGGGTATAAACCAACCATGGTTAACCAAGGAAGTTAAGGATAGTATCAAATTGAAAGAAAAAACATACAATGTGGCAAAGATTAGCGGTAAGCCAGAAGATTGGGAAAGTTTTAAAAAAAGATGACCAAAAAAATAATAAAGAGGGAGAAAATAAACTTTGAGGATAAACAACAAGTAATATGAAATGGACAGTAAGAGCTTCTTTAAATATATAAAAAGGAAGAGAGAGGCCAAACTGAACATAGGCCCCTTAGAGAATGAGGCTGGGGAAATAATAATGGGGAACCAGGAAATGGCAGAGGAGTTGAATAAGTACTTTGCATCAGTCGTCACAGTAGAAGACATCAATAGCATTCCAAAAATACTAAATAATCAAGGGGCAAAAGGGGTGGAGGAAATAAACAAGCAACATTCGCGCCACACAAGTGCCAGGCAATGACCATCTCCAACAAGAGAGAATCCAACTATCACCCCTTGATGTTCAATGGCATTACCGTCACTGAATCCCTCACTATCAACACCCTGGGTGTTACCATTGACCAGAAGCTGAACTGGACTAGCCATATAAATACTGTGGCTACAAGAGCAGGTCAGAAGCTAGGAATCATGTGACGAGTAACCCACCTCCTGACTCCCCAAAGCCTGTCCACTATCTACAAGGCACAAGTCAGGAGTGTGGTAGAATACTCCCCACTTGCCTGGATGAGTGCAGCTCCCACAACACTCAAGAAGCTTGACACTGTCCAGGACAAAGCAGCCCACTTGATCGGCACCACATCCACAAACATTCTCTCCCAAAATCACCGACGCACAGTAGCAGCAGTGTGTACCATCTACAAGATGCACTGCGGGAATTCACCAAAGCACCTTCGACAGCACCTTCCAAACCCATGACCAATATCATCTAGAAGGACAAGGGCAGCAGATAGATGGGAACACCACCACCTGGAAGTTCCCCTCCAAGTCACTCACCATCCTGACTTGGAAATATATCACCGTTCCTTCACTGTCGCTGGGTCAAAATCATTGAACTCCCTTCTGAACAGCACTGTGGGTATACCTATACCACATGGGCTGCAGCAGTTCAAGAAAGCAGCTCACCACCACCTTTTCAAGGGCAATTAAGGTTGGGCAATAAATGCTGGCCCAGCCAGCGAAGCCCACAGCAAAAAACTATCACTAAAGAAAATGTACTAGGGAAACTAAAGGGGCTAAAGGCCAATAAGTCCCCTGGACCTGGTAGATTGCATCCTAGGATATTAAAGGAAGTAGCTACAGAGATAGTGGATGCCCTGGTAGTGATCTTCCAAGAATCCTTAGATTCTGGAAAAGTCCCAGAAGATTGGAAAACTTCCAATGTAACGCCCTTATTCAAAAAGAGAGAGACAAAAAACAGGTAACTAAAGGACAGTTAGCTTAACATCCGTCAATGGGAAAATGTTAGAGTCAATTATAAAGGATATCAGAGCAGAGCATTTAGAAATGCATAATATAATCAAGGAGAGTCAGCATGGTTTCATGAAAGGGAAATTATGCCTGACAAATTTATTAGAATACTTTGATGTAACAAATAGGCTAGATAAAAGGGAACCAGTAGATGTAATACATTTGGATTTCCAAAAGGCATTCGTTAAGGTACCGCACGTAAGGGGCAGAATTTTCTGCCTACTGGGCGGGCGGGCCCGACCCAATCTCCGGCGGGCAGGGAGCCGATCCCCACCGGAGAAGCGGGCCCCACCGCCATTTTACATGGGCCGGCCAATTAAAGCCCGCCCAGCCTGACGTCTGGCGGGAAGCGCTATGCACTTCCTGTGCGGGTGGGGGCATTCCCCAATAGCGAGAGTGCGCTCTTTCGCGCATACGCACGGAAGAGCACACATCTCCCTGAGGCAAAGTGCTGCCTCAGGGAGATCGCTGAGAGTTATGAAAACATTAAAAATAGAGAAAAAAAAATCTTAAACATGTCCCCCTCATGTGACAATGTCTTAGTCTCGAGCATCGTAGACTAAGTCTACATCCTACATCCTAGTCTTCAGTCAATTCGATTCACTCCACGTGATATCAAGGAATGGCTGAAGGCACTGGATACTGCAAAGGTGATGGGCCCTGACAATATTCTGGCAAAGTGCTGAAGACCTATGCTCCAGAACTTCCTGCCCTCTAGCCAAGCTGTTCCAGTACAACTGCAACACAGGCATCTGTCCGGCTATTTGGAAAATTGCCCAGGTATGTGCTGTATACAAAAAGCAGGACAAATCTAACCCGGCCAATTATCGCCCCATCAGTTTACTCTCAATTATCAGTAATGAAAGGGGTCATCAACAGTGCTATGAAGCGGCGCTTACTTATCAATAATCTACTCGCCGATGCCCAGTTTGGGTTCCACCAGGGACACTCAGCTCATTACAGTCTTAGTTCAAACTTGAGCAAAAGAGCGGAACTCCCGAGGTGAGGTGAGAGTGACTACCCTTGACAAGGCCACATTTGACCAAGTGTGGCATCAAGGAGCCCTAGCAAAACTGGAGACAATGGGAATCAGGGGGAAAACTCTCTGTTGGTTGGAGTCATACCCAGCACAAAGGAAGATGGTTGTGGTTGTTGGAGGTCAGTCATCTCCGCTCCAGGACATCAGGGCAGGAGTTCCTCAGGGTAGTGTCCTAGGCCCAACCATCTTCAGCTGCTTCATCAATGACCTTCCTTCCATCATAACGTCAGAAGTGGGGATGTTCACTGATGATTCCACAATGTTCAACACCATTCATGACTCCTCAGACACTGAAGCAGTCTATGTCCAAATGCAGCAAGACCTGGACAATATCCAGGCTTGGGCTGACAAGTGGCAAGTAACATTTGCACCACGCAAGTGTCAGGCTCCAACGATCTCCAATGAGAGAGAATCCAACCATCGTCCCTTAATGTTCAATGGCATTTCCATCACTGAATCCCCCACTATCAACATCCTGTGGGTTACCATTGACCAGAAACTTAACTGGACTAGCCATATAAATAATGTGGCTACAAGAGCAGGTCAGAGGCTAGGGATCATGCAACGAGTAACCCACCTCCTGACTCCCCAAAGCCTGTCCACCATCTACAAGGCACAAGTCAGGAGTGTGATGGAATACTTCCCACTTGCCTGGATGAGTGCAGCTCCCACAACACTCAAGAAGCTTGACACCATCCAGGATAAAGCAGCCCGCTTGATTGGCACCACACCCACAAGCGAAGCCCACATCCTGTGAATGAATAAAAAAAAGGGGGCATTTTCAGGATGGCAACCTGTAACTAGTGGAGTGCCACAGGGATCAGTGCTGGAGCCACAATTATGTACAATATATACTAATGGTTTAGATGAGGGAAATGAATATACTATCGCCAAGTTTGCGGATGACATAAAAATAGGTGGGAAGGCAAGTGGTGAGGATGACAAAAGGAGGATACAGACAGGTTAAGTGAGTGGGCAAAAACTTGGCAGATGGAATATAATGTGGGAAAATGTGAAGTTATGCATTTTGGCAGAAAGAATAGAAGAGTTGAATATTACTTAAATGGAGAAAGACTGCAGAAAGCTGCAGCACAGAGGGATTTGGGGGTCCTTGTGCATGAATCCCAAAAAGCTAATAGCAAGTTCAGCAGGTAATAGGTAAGGCAAATGGAATGTTGGCCTTTATTTCAAAGGGAATGGAGTATAAAAATAAAGAAGTCTTGCTAAAACTATACAAGGCACTATTTAGACCACACCTAGGAAACTGTGAACAGTTTTGGTCCCCTTATCTAAGGAATGATTGAGAGGTTCACTAGGTTGATCCTGGGTATGGAGGGATTTTCTTATGAGGGGAGGTTGAGTAGTTTGGGCCTGTACTCATTGGATTTTAGAAGAATGAGGCAACCTTATTGAAACATACAACATTCCCAGGGTGGATGCTGAGAGGTTGTTTCCCCTTGTGGGAGAGTCCAGGACCAGAGGGCCTAATCTCAGAGTAAGGGGTCGCCCATTTAAGACAGAGAAAAGGAGGAATTTCTTCTCTCAGAGGGTAGTGAATTTGTGGAATTCTTTACCGCAGAGGGCAGTGGAGGCTGGGTTGTTAAGTATATTCAAAGCTGAGATAGACAGATTTTTAATTAGTAAGGGAATCAACGATTATGGGGAAAAGGCAGGAAAGTGTAGTTGAGGATTATCAGATCAGCCATGATTTCATTGAATGTCGGAGCAGGGTCAATGGGCCGAATGGCCTACTTCTGCTCCTACGTCTAAGGGTTTTATGGTCTTATCTGTGTCGTCATGGGTCAGGATGAAAGGGAGGACAATTGGGCAAATGGAAAATGGGAGCAATCCTGTCCTCGACCAGACATCTGGCTAGCTCTTTTACTAATAACATTAATCAAAATGGCAGTAACTGACTAGACTATGTCTCATGCATGTACTAAACTTTAAAACAAACCCATATTTGTTACTGTGATGCTAGAGAATTAGATTTCTTATATATAATGATTAATTTACTGAATTTCTAAGACAAATAAACAGAAAAAATAAAATGATTTAAGATACTTGTAGAGAAAAATAATTAATGGCCTGGTCACTGTACTGATAATATTTTAGTCTTGTTAAATACTTTTCAAAAGACATTAATATAATGATTCCAGGCACTGCAAATGATGGTTACATTCCCTGAAATGTAGGAACATAATCAAGTCACTGATAGAAGAAGTGAAACACATACTTTTTATTTTTGAGATTATCAATAATGTAATAGAAAAATAATTCAAGAATATTTGATTTCTGGTTTCTGCCTTCAATATCAAAACAGAACATAACGAAATTTTAATATGCATGCAAATTAGCTTTGAGCACATGTTTCACTGATGCCAACGACAATAAAAGATAACTTTTGTTATGAGAGATTGGAGCATAGTGGCAATGTCATAGGACTAATAATCCAGAGGCCCAGGCTAATGCTCTGGGGACACATGTTCAAATTCCACCACAGGAGCTGATGGAATTTAACTCCACTCAGTTAATAGGTTAAAATAAATCTGGATTTGAAAGCTTGTCTTAGTAATGATGACCATTAAACTAGCATATTGATTGTCATAAAAAGCCATCTGATTCAAAGAAATCTGTCGTCCTTATATGGTCTTGCCTACATGTGACTCCAGAAACACATCTATGTGATTGACTCTTAACTGCCCTCGGAAACACAAGCCACTCAGTTGTACAAAGCTGCTGCAGAAATGTGGAAAAGGAATAAAACCAGATGGATCACTCAGCTTCCACCCAGGTGCCGGAAACCACAACAAAACCCCCTGCCCTGTTGACCCTGCAAAGTCCTCCTTACTAACATCTGGGGGCTTGTGCCAACATTCGGAGAGCTGTCCTACAGACTGGTCAAGCAACAGCCAGACACAGGGAATCCTAATTTATAGACAATGTCCTAGACACCACCATCGCCTTCCCTGGGTATGTCCTAGATGTCTCACAGGCAGAGCAGACACATTAAAAGGTGGTGGCATAGTAGTATAGTCGGGAGGGAGTTGCCCTGGGCGTCCACAACTTTGATGCCAGACCCTATGGCACCAGGTCAAAAATCGGCAAGGAAACCTCCTATTGATTACAACATACTGCTCTCGTTCAGCTGATGAATCAGTACTCCTCCATGTTGAACACCAACTGGAAGTAGGACTGAGTGTGGCAAGGGCACAGAATGCGCTCTGAGTCGAGGTGTACACCTCAATCAGGTCCATTACCAAGAGTGGCTCGGCCACTCCGAGCTGGCCAAGTCCTGAAGGAAAAGCAGAGTATTACTTAAACGGGGAATGGCTGCAGAATTCCGAGGTACGGCGGGATCTAGATGTTCTAGTGCATGAGTCACAAAAAGTTAACATACGGGTACAGCAAGTAATTAAGAAGGCTAACGGAATGCTATCCTTTATTATGAGAGGAATTGAACATAAAAGTAAAGATGTTATGCTTCGATTATACGGGGCATTGGTGAGACCGTACCTTGAATATTGTGTGCAGTTTTGGTCTCCTTATTCAAGGAAGGATGTAATTGTGTTGGAAGTGGTTCAGAGTAAGTTTAATCACAGAATCACACAGTGCAGAAGAGGCCCTTCGGCCCATCGAGTCTGCACCGACACATGAGAAACACCTGACCTACCTACCTAATCCCATTTACCAGCACTTGGCCCATGGCCTTGAATGTTATGATGTGCCAAGTGCTCATCCAGGTACTTTTTAAAGGATGTGAGGCAGCCTGCCTCCACCACCCTCCCAGGCAGTGCATTCCAGACCATCACCACCCTCTGGGTAAAAAAGTTTTTCCTCACATCCCCCCTAAACCTCCTGTCCCTCACCCTGAACTTATGTCCCCTCATGACTGACCCTTCAAGTAAGGGGAACAGCTGCTCCCTATCCACCCTCTCCATTCCCCTCATAATCTTGTACACCTCGATCAGGTCACCCCTCAGTCTTCTCTGCTCCAATGAAAACAACCCAAGTCTGTCCAACCTCTCTTCATAATTTAAATGTTTCATCCCAGGCAACATCCTGGTGAATCTCCTCTGCACCCCCTCCAGTGCAATCATATCCTTCCTATAATGTGGCGACCAGAACTGAACACAGTACTCCAGCTGTGGCCTCATCAAGGTTGTATACAACTCCAACATGATCTCCCTACTTTTGTAATCTATGCCTCAATTGATAAAGGCAAGTGTCCCATATGTCTTTTTCACCACCCCACTAACATGCCCCTCCACCTTCAGAGATCTATGGACACACACGCCAAGGTCCCTTTGTTCCTCAGAACTTCCTAGTGTCATGCCGTTCATTGAATACTTCCTTGTCAAATTACTCCTTCCAAAGTGTATCACCTCACACTTTTCAGGGTTAAATTCCATCTGCCACTTATCTGCCCATTTGACCATCCTGTCTATATCTTCCTGTAGCCCAAGACACTCAACCTCACTGTTAACCACCTGGCCAATCTTTGTGTCATCCACAAACTTACTAATCCTCCCCCCCACATAGTCATCTATGTCGTTTATATAAATGACGAATAATAGGGGACCCAGCATAGATTCCTGTGGTCACTAAAGCAGCCTTCTGTCATCACCCTCTGTCTCCTACAACTAAGCCAATTTTGAAATACCTTATCAAATTATCCTGTATCCCATGTGCATTTGCCTTCTTTATAAGTCCCCCATGTGGGACCTTGTCAAAGGCTTTGCTGAAATCCATATAAACCACATATTTACTAGAGTGATAACTGGAATGAGCAGGTTGACTTATGAGGAAAGGTTAGACAGACTGGGCTAGTTTTCACTGGAGTTTACAAGAGTGAGGGTGATGTGACTGAAGTATATAAGGTGTTGAATGGTCTTCACAAGGTGGACCTGGAAAGAATGTTTCCTCTTGTGGGTGAGTCCAGAACTAGGGGGCACTGTTTTAAAATTAGGGGTTGCCCTTTTAGAACAGAGGTGAGGAGAATTTTTTTCTCTCAGAGGGCGTGCAACTTTGGAACTCTCTGCCTCAGAAGGTGGTTGAGGTGGGGTCACTCAATATTTTTAAAGCAACGATAGATTCTTGTTAGGCAAGGGAATCAAAGGCTATTGGGGGTAGATGAAAATGTGGAATCCGAAACACAAACAGATTAGCTATGAACTTATTTAATGGCAAAGCAGGCTCGAAGGGCTGAATGGCCAACTTATGCTCATATTTTGCAGGTTTGTATGTTCGATATATCTGCCAGACAGTGCATGACTGGTGGTAAGGGAACCAACAAGAGGAAAAAGCCTACTAGGCCTCATCCTCACCAATCTACCTGTCACAGATGCATCAGCCCACGATAGTATTGGCAGGACTGACAACCACACAATCCTCTCAGAGACAAAGTCCTGTCTTCACATTGAGGACACCCTCCATCATTAGTGTGACCTATCAGCTTGCTAAATGGGGTAGGTTCAGAACAAATCTAGCAACTCAAAACTGGGTATCCATGAGGTGCTGTGGGCCATTAGCAGCAGCAGAATTTTATTCCACCACAATCTGTAACCTTATGGCCCAGCATACTCCTCACTCTACAATTACCATCAAGCCAAGCGATCAGCCCGAGTTCAATGAAGAGTCCAGGGATGCATGCCTGGAGCAGCATCAGGCATACCTGAAAATGAGATGCCAATCTGATGAAGCTACAACGTAGGATTACTTACATGATAAACAGCAGAAGCAGCATGCTATAGACAGAGCTAATCAATTCTACAACCAATGGATCAGAGCAAAGCTCTGCAGTCCTGCCAAATCCAGTTGTGAATGGTGGTGGAGACATTTGAACAATGAACAGAAGGAGGAGGCTCCACAAATATCCCCATTCTCAATGATGGGGGAGCCCCGTGAATCAGTGCAAAAGACAAGGCTGAAGCATTTGCAGCCATCTTCAGTCAGAAGTGCTGAGTGGATGATCCATCTCAGCCTCCTCTGGAGATCCCCAGCATCACAGATGCCAGTCTTCAGTCAATTCGATTCACTCCACGTGATATCAAGAAACTGCTGAAGGCACTGGATACTGCAAAGGCTAAGAGTCCTGACAACATTCTGGCAATAGTAGAGAAGACTTATGATCCATAACTAGCTGTGTCCCTAGCCAAGCTGTTCCAGTACTGCCACAACACTGACACCTACCCGGCAATGTTGAAAATTATCCAGGTATATCCTGTGCACATAAAGCAAGACAAATCCAAACTGGCCAATTACCACCCCAGCAGTCTACTCTCAATGATCAGCAAAATAATGGAGAGAGTTGCTGACAGTGCTATCAAGGGGCACTTGCTGAGCAATAAGCTGTTTACTGATGCTCAGTTTGGGTTCTGTCAGGGCTACATGGCTCTTGACATCATTACAGCTTTGGTCAAAACATGGACAAAGTAGCTGATTTCAAGCGGTGAGGTGGGAGTGACTGCCCTTGACATCAAGGCAAAATTTGACTGAGTGTGGCATCAAGGAGCCCTGGCAAAACTGAAGTCAATGGGAATTGGGGGAAAATTCTCCATTGGTTGCAGACATACCTAGCACAAAGGAAGATGCTTGTGGTTGTTGGAGATCAATTATCTCAGTCCCATGACATCAGTGCAGGAGTTTCTCAGGGTAGTATCCTAGGCCCAACTATCTTCAGCTGCTTCATCAATGACCTTCCCGCCACCATTAGGTCAGAGTTGGGGATGTTCACTGATGACTGCACAATGTTCAGTACTATTCGCAACTCCTCAGACACTGAAGCAGTCCATGTTAGCAAGCAAAAAGACCTGGACAACATTCAGGCTTAGGCTGATAAGTGACATGTAACAATCATGCTGCACATGTGCCAATTAATGACTATCTTCAACAAGAGAGAACTTAAGCATCTCCACTTGACATTCAATGGCATTACCATTGCTGAATCCTCCACTAACTTCCATTAACAAGTAATTAGGAATGCAAATGGAACATTGGCCTTTATTGCAAGGGGCTTGGAGTACAGGGCTTTGGTGAGACTACATCCAGAATACTGTGTGCAGCTTTACTCTCCATATTTAAGGAAAGATATGTTTGCATTGGAGATGGTAAAGCAAAGGTTCACTAAATTGGTCCCTGGTATGGGGGGATGACCTATGATGATAGGCTGAGTGAATTGGGCCTATAATCTCTGGAGTTCAGAAGAATGAGAAGCAATCTCATTAAACCATACAAGATTCCGAACGGGCTTAATAGGGTAGACGCTGAGTGATTGTGTCTGCTGGTCGGGGAATCTAAAACATGGGGACACAGTCTCAGGATAAGGGGACAACCATTTAGGATTGAGGTGAGGAGAAATTGCTTCATTCGAAGGGCTGTGAATGGTTGGAATTCTCTACCCCAGAAGGTTGTGGCTGCTCCATTGTTGAATATATTTATGGCTGGATTAGACAGATTTTTAGTCTTTCAGGATACCAAGGGCTATGGGGAGGGGGTGGGAAAGCGGAGTTGAAGCCCAAGATCAGCCATGATTGCATTGAATGGTAAAGCAGGCATGACAGGCCATATGGTCTATTCCTGCTCCTATTTCTTCTGCTCTTAAGTGCTTGCGTCAACAACCTGGATTCTACAATTGACCAGAACCTGAACTGGACCAGCCATATAAATACTGTGGCTACAAGAGCAGGTCAGAGGCTAGGAATTCTACAACGAGTAACTCACATCCGGATTCCCCAGAGCGAGTCTGCCATCTACAAGGCACAAGTCAGGAATGTGCTGGAATATTCTCCACTTAACTGGATGAGTATGGCTCCAACAACATTCAAGAAACTTGACACCATCCAGGACAAAGCAGCCCGCTTTATCAGCACCCCATCTACAACCTTAAACATTCACTCCCTCCATCACCAGCTGCCACAGTGTGTTAGCTACAAGATGTAATGCAGCAACTACCCAAGGCTCCTTCATCAGCACCTTCCAAACTTGTGACCTCTACGACCTAAAATGACAAGGTGAGCAGACGTATGGGAACACCACCAACACCTGCAAATTCCCCTCCAAGCCACACACCACCCTGACTTGGAACTACGTCACTGTTCCTTCACTGTCACTAGATCTAAACCCTTAAACTCCCATTTTTAAAGCTCTGTGGGTGTACCTACACCAGATGGACTGCAGCTTTTCCAAAAGATGACTCACCCCCACCTTCTCAAGGACAATTAAGGGATGGGCAACAAATGCTAGCCATCATCCCACATCCTGTGAAATAATAAAATGTTGCCTACTGTTATCACATTATCAGATAGCAAGTGGCCCTGCAGTCAATATAAGGACACAAGTGCATGGGTTTTTCTTAAATGATAACATATAGCCTGTTATAACATTAATCATAGGCTTAATGATTTGTTGGCAGTAGTCAAACAGCAGTCACCCTGCACACTTTGTAAGTACCCTGTGCACAAGTGCACCGTAGCAACAAATTGCCCAAAGGGTATTCCTGATTCACTGGGACCATAAAAAGATCATGTCAAGGACAGGACTGGTGTGGGATTCAAAGGTTTTAGCTTGAGGGGGAGCTTGGGGGAGAGATATTAAGATACTTTGCAGAGCCTTTCACCAAGAGATTAAACAAGTTATGTAATGTCCATGAAGGACAGATTGGTACGTTGTCTGTGACACAAGTTTTATGGCCAAAGAGCTTTTTCTGAGCCAGAAGACTGGGTTCAAATCCAATTCCAGAGACATTAGCACATATCTAGACTGGTACTCCAGTGCAGTACTGAGTGAGTGTTACACTATCGGGGGTGCTGTCTTTCAGATGAGATGTCAAATCGAGGCCCCATCTACCCTCTCAGGTGAATAACACCAATTCATATTTCTGTAGTGTCTTCAAATAGGGAAATGCATCCAGGCACTTCACAAAAGTAATTACCAAACAAAATTTGACTTGGGGTACACGGCAGCGTAGTGGTAATATCACTGGACTAGTAATCCAGAAACCCAAGCTCATGCTCTGGGGATGTGGGTTCAAATCCCACGACGGTAGCTGGGGGAATTTGAATTCAGTTAAAAAAATTCAGAATTGAAAGCTAGTCTCAGTAATGATGACCATGAAATGAGCATTGATTGTTGTAAAAACCCATCTGATTCAATAATACCCCTTTAGGGAAGGAAATCTGGTCTGGCCTACTGACTTTGAAATTGTCCAGTTCAAGGGAAGTTAGGGATGGGCAACACATGCTGACCTTGTCAGTGATGCCCACATCTGAGCCATATAAGGAGATATTAGGTCAGATGACCAAAAGCTTGGTTAAGGAGATAGGTTTTAAGAAGTGCCTTAAAAGGGAAGGGATGGAAAGGTTTATGAAGGGAATTCCCAGAGCTCAAGGCAGCTATCAAAAATGGAGCAAAGAAAATGGTGGATGCACAAGTGGCCAGAATCAGAAGGGTGCAGATATCTCGGAGGGTTCTAGGGCTGGAGGCAATTACAGAGATAGGGAGGCGAAAGAATGTGGATGGGTTTGAAAACAAGGATGAGAGCTTTAGAACTGGGGCACTGCCAGACCTGGATCCAATGAAGTTATCAAGCACAGGGGTGATCGATGAATGGGTCTTGGTGCGAGTTAGGATGTGGGCAGCAGAGTTTTGGATGAGCTCAAGCAATCAGGAGAGCACTGGAATAGTCATGTCTGAAGGTAACTTCAGCACACACAAACATTTCAGCAGAGAACAAGCTGAGGCAGTAAGTGGATCTTCAACTCCAAAACGTGTTATTGCCACAGACGATGTACCAATCTGTCCTCATGGACATTATGTAACCTGTTTAATCTCTTGGTGAAAGGCTCTGCAAAGTATCTTAATATCTCTCCCCCAGCTCCTGCTCAAGCTAAAATCTTTGAATCCCTCAACAATTCTGTCCTTGACATGACCTTTTCATGGTCCCAGTGAATCAGAAATATCCTTTGGGCGGTACGGTTGGTACGGTGCACATGTGCACAGGGTACTTACAAAGTGTGCAGGTTGTTTGGCTACTACCAACAAATCATTAAACTTTTCACTAATGTTATAACGAGCAATATTTTACCATTAGAAATAACTCATGCACTTGTATCCTTACATTGTCTGCAGGGCGACTTGCTGTCTGATAATGCGATAACAGTGGGCAACATTTTATTTATTCTTTCACAGGGTGTGGGGCGATGGCCAGCATTTGTTGCCCATCCCTTAATTACCTTTGAGAAGGTGGCAGTGAGCCGCCTTCTTGAAAGGCTCCCCTCCATCTGGTGTGGGAACACCCTCAGAGGTTTTAGAATGGGAGTTCCAGTGATAGAGATGATGAGGCGGTGGGGGGGGGTGGTCAGAAGCCAGCTCAGGGTCAATTGGATGCTGAGGTTGCAAACAGTCTCAGGGTGGAATTTTCCATGCCCGCTGGCATCGGACACGTTTGGCGGTGTGAGCGGACAATATGACAAGGCGGCCAACATTTGGATCCATGATGTCGTGAAACCAGGGGCAGAATTGTGCCTTTGTCGGGCGGGCTCGGTGGGGACGGATGAGAAGCTGACCGCCTCTCGCATTCGAGGCCAGAAGGCGACTTCACGCTTGGTGGGCCAATTAAGGCCCACCCAGTATGAAACGCGAGTGGCAGCGCTTAGCGCTGCCTGTGCGGACAGGAGGAGGAGGGCGAGCACGAACTTCACGCATGCGCGCAAGTGCATGCTCGAGAATCTCCCTGAGGCACAGTGCGCAGAGAAATAAAAAATGTAATAAAACATGTCTCCTCATGTTATTAATTACATTTTAAATTTTTTATTTTATTTTTATTTGCTTTAGGAAACCTCATCCCGCCCATGGATGAGGTTTCCTAAAAAGTGCAAAGGCCTCTTGGCCTTTTCGCCTGCCTGTCCAACCATAAGGTTGGACAGGCAGCGAGAAGTGTAAGCTAATAACCTTGTTACTGGCCTTATCAGGCCTCTTAATTGTCAGCGGGCACGCTGCCGAGCCGGTGCGTGTCCACCGACCGAAATCTCGCGCGACTGCGCAATGGCGTCGGGACACTCGTCCGACGTCAACGTGCGTCATTTTACGCTCGAGCAGATCGGGCACTTGCCCCCTCGCCGTGCTAAAGATTATGGCCCAGGTTGCAATCGTCTGCTCTGTCCATCAATAGGGCGGGGGGGGGCCACGTTTCACACCGTCGGACATCGGGAACTTCATCGTAATACATCTGCATATTATTATAAGCCCAGCTAGCCGGAATCGCCACAACTCCACCCCCCACCCCCATGCTGGATAATCTGAGCTCACGCTCGCAACAACATGTATAAGGCATGCAGCTGTCGGGCTGCACTTTGAGGGGAACTTGGAGATAAGTGCACAGTAATGTTGCACCGTGCCCGAGGGTTGCCTGTTGGGCCTCAAGGTTGAAGCGCCGCTCATTCAGGTGAGGGCACAGGTAAGTCGCTTTATCCCAGCTGGCGCGTCGAGGTGGCCAAGTGGTTAAGGTGATGGACTGCTAATCTATATATCCCAGCTGGCTGACAGTGTGGTGCCGGGGCAAGGGCTACACTGCGGTTTAGACGAGTTGCGGTTGATGATAGTGCACAAGCACGGGCGGGGGTGGGCCGGTGGAGGGAAGCGGCCAGGCATTAGGGAAACCTTGTACAAAGTGACCATTCCTCTGCAGACTGCAAACTAATGAGTGTTTTAGTAGACTGCAGACAAGTTGGATGCCTGTGCACATTGTACAATCTTTTTGCTAAAGCTGGCCATGGAGCAGTCACTGGTAGAGGCGCCCTCAGCCCCTTTGCATTGTCATCATCCCGGTTTGGACCAGTCTCCCCCGTGGTTCAAGCTAACAGTGCAGCCTTGCAGTGCAGGTTAGGAGAATGTCCGCGCCTGAGCTGAGAGCACAGCATGCAGTCCAGTGGGCGAAGCTGCTGCCTATTGGTCAGGTGGAGTGGGGCGGAGTTGGGTGGGGTTTTGGGCAGCCATGCAGTGCACTAAATTCTGGCCATCCAAGTGGTGGCCTGAACTCTCTGGGATATGTTCAGGGGCTTCAGAATTAACCAACAGAGGTTCTTAGAACACCCATGCTAACCGACGTGTCTTTCTTTTCATCCTGCAGGAGTACATCAGGAGTATGGAGCCTGGTGGCCCAGCTGCATGCCTCATGGCTTACAGAGAGCAGAGATGATGGAGAAGAGAGTGACGGAGGTGCCTGGCTGTGCAGAGGGAGGAGCAGCACCCTCTGGAAGAAGGGGCGGCTGGGGCTCCTGCACACGCAGCTGAGGAGCCACAGCGAGCTGTCACTGGTCAGCGCCTAGCTAGACTCAGGGTCTATTGACACCGCTTTTCATTCCTGCAGACGACCGAGAATCAGTGCTGCCGAAGACTGTTCATGTCCAGGGAATTGATCGCTCATATCTACCACCTGCTGGTGGATTTGGCGCCACGGGGAAATGGAGGTCATCCACTGCCAGGGGCCATGAAAGTGACCACGGCGCTCAATTTTTGCTCTGAGTCCTGCCAGGGCTCCACACGTGACCTCTATGGGATATCACAAGCCTCCACACCCACAAATGCATCCATGAGGTCACGGATGCCATCTTCGCGAAGGCACATAACTTTCTGCATTTCACCCGGGACCAGGAAAGCCAGGATGCAAGAGCGATTGGCGTTTCCCAGATCTCAGGTGCAGGATGCCATCGACTGCACTCACGCAGCACTCTGTGATAAGAAGTGGTCAACTATGTCGACAATAAGGGCTTCCACTCGTTGAATATTCAGCTGGTGTGCAACCACCACAAACGCATCCTGCAGGTCTGCGTATGGTTTCCATTCAGCAACCATGACTCCTGGATTCTAGTTGGTCTCAGATCCTTGATGACTTCCAGGGTCCACAGAGGCTGCAAGGATGGCTTCTTGGGGACAAGGGCTATCCACAGAGGCCGTGGCTGATGACACCCGTGCGCCGGCCTCAGACTGCAGCAGAGCGAAGGTATAACGAGGCTCCTGCTGCAACCTACACCTTCGTGCAGTAGTCCATCGGGATGCTGAAAATGAGGTTCCAGTGCCTGGACCAGTCTGGTGGAGCCCTGCAATATAGTCCACAGAGGGTGTCACGCATCGTCGTCACCTGCTGCGCCCTTTACAACCTGGCACTGCAACAGGAAGAGGAGCTGGCTGAGGAGGAGATGGAGGAGCTGCACGTCTCCTCTGATGAAGAGGACATCGACGGGGATAAGGGTGAGGAAGTTCTCGAAGTCAACGATGATGGTGATGAGGCCATCGCACTGACCAGACAAAACAGGAGTGCTCGGAAGACCCTCATAGCTGCTAAATTCATGGAGGATGATGACAACATGCAGTCAGAAGACACCATAGATCCTCACATTGCATCTGTGAATGCTTGACTTCAGTTTGGCTAATGGCAGCACACGTACCTCTGTGATGAGGCTCCTGTCATGGGGATGCAGCGGAGGCCCTAATAGTTGCTTGATTACAGGAGGATGATGACAACATGCAGTGAGCACACTCCATAGATCTTCACATAGCCTCTTTGAATATCTGACTGCTGTCTGGCTGGGGGCAGCTCATTTGTGCTCTGTGATCAGGGGCATATCATAGAGATGCAGCTCCATGCACCAGATCGCTAGTCAGCCTTCAGTACCTGACTCCTTCAGGAGCACAGCATCACCAGTAACAGATGCTGAAGAGATGGGGGGCCAGCCCGACCTCAAAAGTGCTGAGAGCACACAGAGAATGAAGGAACTCTGTGACGCCTGCCCACGACATTCTGGTAGCAATGACAAGCACCATTGAGGTGCAGGCATCATTAATGTGTCCAGTGAGTGTGAAGCTGGAGTATCACTTTGGTCTGAAGGTTACACACTGCACAGGGAAGAGGCCCTGGACTGAGGCACCTGCCTTTATCTTGTTCAGGAACTAATGTTTCACATCTGAATGACACGAACACTGCTCATCAGAACAAGGAGCCATCGGCAAGGAAACATTCTTGAAAATTTATTTACAATAGTGAACATTATGTACCAGTGATTAACACCCATGTCAAGGCTCTGCAACTACATCTTCTTAACCTTCCTAATCCTGCCGCTACGTCTTGGTGCTCCCCGGACATCCACAGTGGAGGAAGAGGCAGCCTGCTGACTGCTACGCCCTTTCTGTGGTGACTTTGGTGGGTCCTCTGGTGGGCCAAAACCTGGAGGCCCCTGGCCTGCTTTCGGGGCCCTGCTGTGTGGCATTGGCTGCCTCCTTGGCCTGCAGGGCTGGAGCTTCTGGGGTCACTGGAAGAAGGGATTCGGATGGGCTAGGCACTCCCATAGTCACCTTGGTGAATGGCCCCGGGATGTGCATCTGCTGAACCTCCTCCCAGGGCCCCAGGCTGACTCCTTGAGAAGGGGAAGCTTGAGTGAGATCGAGCTGCCCCACACCCCTCTCGCGATGGCATTGTTGGAGGTCAACTATGGCGTCAGCAACGGGGCTCAGCCCGCGCAGCAGTGCAGGGCCAATGTGCTGGACCAAGGTCACCACGGTGGTCATCATCCTACCAGCGCTGACCTCGGTGCATTGACATGCCAGCATCATCACCTCAGACTGAAAGTGGACGGACTCCTCCATCGTGCCTTGCAATCTGAGGAGTGCAGCAGACATCCCTTCCTGATGTTCCCGAGCTTGCCTTTGCAGCTCCAGCAATTGAGGTATGACCGAGTCCAGAGGCTCATCATCTGACTCGGGTTCGGCAGATTTCTGGTCTGCAGCAGTCCTCTGAGTGCCAGAAACCCGGGAAGTCCCTGCTGCCCCCTGCTGTGGATCAGACAGTGCAATGTGCTCACCAGATTGTGACCCTGAGGCTACTCTAAAACTGGTGTCTTCACATTCTTCTTCAGAGGTATCTTCCAGGCTTGATTGGAGGTACTGGGTCGTGGACTCCCTAGGCTGTTTCCCAGGTGTGTCTGAGAAAGCAAGGAGCAATAATTAGTGATTGTCAGTGGCTTGTGAAACAGGAAACATCACTCACAGCATGGTTGTCTGATGGATGTTGCACTGCTGGATCTTCATTTGGTAGAGCACCGCCGACCTCACCGTCAGCACAGGAACGGTTTAGATCCTCACTGGCCAGCTGGATGTCTCTATTTTCAAAGTCCGTGAGGACCTTGATTTCAGGTATTCCTCCACCAGTCCACAACCTCTCCCTCTTGTTGTTTGCCAGCTTGTCCCGTAAGGATACAGATGGAGAGAGTGTAAGCCAGGGCGCCTGCCAGGCCAGATGATAAGTACACCTGGCTTGTGTGGGTGGCAAGTGGTGCCATGGATGGGATGAGGACAATGGTGGTGAGCGTGAGAGAGCGAATGATGATGTCCCCTAAACCGTCAGTGAGTGAGATCCCTGCAGATGTGTGATGGGTTTGTGATTGTGAGAGTTGAAAGTGATGAGAAGAGTGACTTAACCTGGCAGAATGGAGGAGATCATTCATCCTCTTTCGGCACTAGGTGGCTGTCCATTTTTTGCAGGGCATTGGCATTGACCACTGCTGCCACAGCCTTCCAAATTGGATTGGTGATGTTGCTGCCCCTCCTGTGGCCACAGTGGGGTAGACATCATAACGGACCTCCAAGGCATAAAAGGCACTCGAAGGACACGTCATTGAACTTGGAGGCTGCAGTTTTCTTGCCTCTCAGGGCCATGTGTTCCCTGCAGCAGTCCTGGGCTGGAAGCACCAAGAGGTGTGTGTGTGGCTGCACTTTAAACATGGCATCCGACGTGAGGAAGTGGCGAGGTGATGGCCTGGACGGTGAATGAGAGCCTGCCCACCATGGAAATGGCATTTCCCAGGAATGCCTGATTAATGAGACAGCATTGGGATGATACGACGTGAAAATCTGCGACTGCGGCCAGCAGGAAAAACATTCTTTTTCCCGCCTGCTCCGCACCTAGTGCAAATCTGGGACGATTCCACCTTCAGTCAGTGGACAGGGATAAGGATGGAGTCAGTGGCTAGGGAGTGGAATTTGTGCGGAGACTAAAGACAATGAATTTGGTTTTCCCAATATTTAATGAGGAAGTTTCTGCTCATTGGCCGAGCAGTATGCCAAATCAGAGGCAGAGGAGCGGAGGTGTCGAGAGAGATGATGGTGAGGAAGATCGGGTGTCGCTGGTGTAAACATGGAACCCGACTTTGTGTTTTTGGATGATATTGCCAAAGGACAGCATGTAGATGAAAAACAGAAGGGGGTCAAAGATAGATCCGTGGGAGGCTCCAGAGACAGCAGTGAGGGAGTGAGAAGAGAAGCCATTGCAGGTGATTCTCTGGCTACAACTGGATAGATAAGGACACAGCTGGACAAGGGAGGGAGGAGAGGTGTTGATGGAGGATTGGGTGGTCAATCATATTAAAAGCCGCAGGCAGGTAGAGAGAATGAGGAGGAATAGTTTACTGCGCACACAGTGATTTTGATAAGGATAGTTTCACTGCTGTGCCTGGAGGTAATTGGAGGTGCTTAAATATGGGGTTTTGGGAAAGATGGATATGGATCTGGGAGATGTTCATGTGAAAGGTCCTATAGAATTTTTTCCAAGAAGAACATGGATGTTTCCCTGGCTAATTTTTATCCCTCAACCAACATAACAAGAACAGATTATCTGGTCATTATCCAGTTGCTGTTTGTGGGACCCTGTTATGTGCAAGTTTCCTGCCGTGAGTACAACAGAGATTACATTACAATAGTACTTAATTGACTATGAAGCACCTTGTATAAATGCAAGTTTTTTTCTCTATTGAAATGGTTCTGGTATTAACACTTTCATTTGCAACTTCCCTTTTCAAAAGTTGTCACCTTCTGTTTCAACCCCTAGTCAAACTGTTCCAATACAGCTACAACACTGGCATCTACCTGGCAAAGTGAAAAATTGCCCAGGAATGTCCTGTACACAAAAAGCAGAACAAATCCAACCTGACCAATTACTGCCCCATCAGTCTACTCTCCATCGTCAGTAAAGTGATGGAAAGGGTCGTCAACAGTGCTATACAGTGACACTTGCTTAGCAATATCCTGCTCACTGATGCTCAGTTTGGGTTCCGCCAGGGCCACTTAGCTCTTGACCTCATTACAACCTTGGTTCAAACATGGACAAAAGAGTTGAACTCCAGAGGTAAAGTGAGAGTGACTGCCCTTGACATCAAGGCTGCATTTGACTAAGTGTAGCATTAAGGAGCCCTAGCAAAACTGGAGTCAATGGGAATCAGGGGAAAAACTCTCTGCTGGTTGGAGTCATGCCTAGCATAAAGGAAGATGGTTGTGGTTGTTAGCGATCAGTCATCTCCATTCCAAGGCATCACTGCAGGAGTCCCTCAGGGTAGTGTCCTAGGCCCAACCATCTTCAGCTGCTTCATCAATGACCTTCCCTCCATCATGGGGGTGTTCCCTGATGATTGCACAATGCTCAGCATCATTTGTTACTCCTCAGATACTGAAGCAATCCGTGTCCAAATGCAGCAAGACCTGGACAATATCCAGGCCTGGGCTGAAAAGTGGTAAGTGAGGTTCACGCCACACAGGTATCAGGCAATGACCAGCTCCAACAACAGGGAATCCAACTATTGGCCCTTGATATTCAATGGCATTACCATTGCTGAATGCCCTACTGTCAACATCCTGGGGGTTACTATTGACCAGAAACTGAACTGGGATATCCATATAAATACGGTGGCTACAAGAGCAAGTCAGAGGCTAGGGATCCTGTGCCGAGTAACTCACCTCCTGACTCCCCAAAGTCTGTCCACCATCTACAAGGCACAAGTCAGGAGTGTGATGGAATACTCGCCACTTGCCTGGAATGATTGCAGCTCCAACAATACTCAGGAAGCTCCATCCAGGACAAAGCAGCCGGCTTGATTGGCTCGCCATACACCCACCTTAAACCTTCATTCCCGCCACCAATGTCGCACAATGGCAGCAGTGTAGGCCATATAAGATTAAATTTTAAAAATCTTACTCCAGCGGGAGTCAGCACCTTCGGGGGTGGGGGGGAGGAAAGTAAATTAACAAAAATAAATATTTAATTTAGAGTCCATTAATGGACATTTCCTTGTCCTCACCCTCTTCATAGGGCATGAATGTCCTGTAGTGACATGGGGGAATAGGTATGTTGCCTTAGCGATTAGAATTCTGGTCCTAATGAAATTCAGCATCTATATGGCAGTAATAAAATGTCTCTCTATGTTTACAATGTTTCTCGTATTTAAAAAAACAACTTTGAAACACTAACAATTGTTCACAGGAGAATACGTTCTCTGTATGGATGTGTCGATGCAAAATGTGTTGACTTTACTGCAGCTATCTTCACCACAACTGATTTGACTCTGCCCACAGTAGTTCATGTGAATCAGCCCTTAATGGAGGCCAGATATACTCTGACACAATATAGCAGTTAGCTGAAGGGCTAACTGGTACAATCTAGAATCCAAGTGCAACCCTGAGTGAGTATCAATCTTTTGATTTTCAGAAAGATGCAAATCACAAATGGAACCTCAGGCAATCTGTGCGGGCGGCATAAAATACACAGAGCAATGTTTCAATTACCTTACCTGTAGCATAACAACATTGTCACCCTCAAAGGTTACAAATACATCAGAGTCACATTTCAGGCCGGGGATACGGTTCTCCATCATATAACCCTGAAACAAGGCAAACAAGCAACTTGAGTTTATATGACATTGAATTAATGCTACTTTACATAAACAACATAATCACACTGGAAACATTAGGTAGCAAAATGCTGCATAATTTTGTAAAACTAACTGAATCTCAAAAACCTACCGAAACTTGCTTTGGTTGAACTCTGTCAATTAAGGATACTGGTAGAGGAGGCCAAACGGTGTTTTGTTTTATAAGTTTTAATTGTCCCCATTATTTAGATACCTTTGTGGACAACTGCAGCGCCAAGATAGCAGACAAGCAACCTGCCGTCCATGCCCATCACTCTTAACAGTCAGTGCACTGCTGGTGAGTTTAACCACATAGGCACACCGCTCTGAGGTTGATGATGAGTTTAATTTGTATTTTACTGGTTTAAAAAAATAACATGCATTTATTTGGAGCCTTTCACAACATCAGGACATCTCAAAGCCCTTCTTGTAATGTCAATTTTGTAATGCAGGAAACACAGCAGCCAATTTTTGCACAGCAAGTTCCTACAAATAGCAGTTTAATAACAACCAGATAATCTGTTCTTGTGATGTCGATTGAGGGATAAATGTTGGTGAGCACATCAGGCTACTCCCCTGCTTTTCTTTGAAATATTGTAACGGGATCTTTTACAACCTTGGAGAGCAGATGGGGGCACCAGTTTATCATCTCTTCCTAAAGATGGCATGTCCAACATTGCAACACTCCATCAAGTGGCTAGAATGGGACTTGAACCCACAACTTCCTGACTGAGAAGGGAAAATAATACCACTGAGCCACAGCTGACATCTGTTGCAATATACTTTTAAGGGATTGCAGCATTGTCATCACTAGAAAGGAAATGTGTTGTGCGATCCAGTTTTAGTTTTGCTTTAGCTTTCAGCAGAGCACACACAGAGCCCTACAGCTCTGATGTCTTCAAGCTTTATATCAATGTACATCTGTTCACATGTGCCTAGATTTAATAAGTGAAACCACAACGTGTTTACCCAATCCCTTATGAGTGATTGGTGCCTTTATGTCATTAGAACATACACGACAATATCCAAACCAAACGTAGCCACACTAAGTCTACTTAGATTACCACTCATTGTGTTACTTTAAAACCTACGTATCCAAAGATTGAAATTATAACATTTGTCAGAATTTGCTCGAAAACGTCTAAAACAATGTTACTCTGCCACCTAGAAGGACAAAAGCAGCAGATGTGTGGGAACACTGCCATCTGCAAGTTCTCCTCCAAGCCACACACCCTCCCGTCTTGGAACTATGTCACCCTTTCTTAAAAATCCTGGAACTCGCTCTCTAACAGCACTGTGGGCGTACCTACACCACATGGACTGCAGCGGTTCAAGAAAGTGGCGCTTACCACCACCTTCCCCATCAGGGATGAGGAACAAACACTGGCTTTGCCAGCGTTTACATCCCATGAAAGAATAAAAAAGAACTTACCATAATTGTAGCTGACATTTCTTATTTGTCCTTAATTGCCTAACCCCTAGATGCCCTGCGGGCATTAAGAATCAACAATACAATGTTACACTAGAGTCTCATATAGGTCAGACAAGGTTGGGGAGCCAGGTTGCCTTCCCTGGAGCTCTTTAATGAACCAGTTGGGTTTTTGCTACAATTCAGCAATTTCAAAGTCATTTTCCTGATGCTAGTCCACAAATGACCAGATTTCATGAATTTGCTTACCCAGCCACTATAGCAACTAACAGGCAGCTGGTAGGATAGATCTAAAGCAGACAAGTTAGATAGACAGTAAAGGAGGTAAGTATGCAATATTGGTAGATATTGTAATGTCTTACTTAATGCATGTAAATCAATCCATATGTTATCCAGAGTACATAGCAAAAGATAGATAAGCATTAAGAGTTTATACCAAAAGAGTTGGATTGACAACAGAACAATGAGAGGTACAGTAATAGTGACACATAATGCAATGTAGATGAATCCATAGATATGATTCCATAGATGGGCTGGTAAGATGGGCAGAGCAGTGGCAAATGGAATTTAATCCTGAGAAGTGTGAGGTGATGCATTTTGGGAGGACTAATGCTGCAAGGAATACACAATGAATGGTAGGACCCTAGGAAGTACAGAGGATCAGAGGGACCTTGGTGTACATGTCCATAGATCCCTGAAGGTAGCAGCACAGGTAGATAAGGTGGTTAAGAAGGCATATGGGATGCTTGCCTTTATTAGCCGATGGGGCATAGAATATAAGAGCAGGGAGGTTATGTTGGAGCTGTATAAAATGCTAGTTAGGCCATAGTTAAAATACTGTGTGCAGTTCTGGTCGCCACACTATAGAAAGGATGTGATTACATTGGAGAGGGTGCAGAGGAGATTCACCAGGATGTTGCCTGGGCTGGAGCGTTTCAGCTATGAAGAGAGACTGGATAGGCTGGGGTTGTTTTCCTTAGAGCAGAGAAGGCTGAGAGGGGAACTAAAGAGGTATACAAAGTTATGAGGGGCATAGATAGGGTAGATAGGAAGAAACTTTTCCTCTTAGCAGAGGTGTCAATAACCAGGGGGCATAGACTTAACGTAAGGGGCATGAGGTTTAGTGGGGTTTTGAGGAAAGATTTTTTCACCCAGGGGCGGTTGGAATCTGGAACACACTACCTGAGGAAGTGGTAGAGGCAGGAACCCTCACAACATTTAAGTATTTAGGTGAGCACTTGAAACGCCATAGCATACAGGGCTACGGGCCAAGTGCTGGAAAATGGGATTAGAATAGATAGGTGCTTGATGGCTGGCACTGACACAATGGGCCGAAGGTCCTGTTTCTGTGCTGTATAACTCAATGACTTTATGACTCTATGACTCTATATCTGAAGTAGATAGTGGAACAGCGAGAAAAAAGTAGACAGATGATAACAAGCAACAACTTGCATTTATATACTGCCGCTAATGTTGCAAAACATCCCAAGGCATTGAGCATGAATGATAAAGAAAAATTTTGATATTGAACCACAGAAGGCGATATCAGATGACCAAATGTTTGTTCAAAGATAGATTTTAAAGAACATCTTCAAGGAAGAAATAAATGTAGAGAGTCGTAAAAGTTAAGGGAGGCAGTCCCAGACCTTAGGGGCAAGGCAGCTGAAAGTACAACCGCCAATGGTAATGAAATCAGGAACATACAAGATGCCGGAATTAGTGGAGCGCTAATATCCTGAAGGCTAATAGGGCTAGATGAAGTTGCAGAGGTAGTGAGAGGCAAGGCCTTGGATAACAAGGATAAGGATTTTATAACCGAGGCAATGTCAGACTGGGGTCCAGTATAGATCTGCGAGTATATGGTGAATGGGACTTGGTATGAGTTCCGATACAGGGAGCAGATGTCTGGATGAGTACAAGTTTATGTAGAATGGAAGAAGGGAGGCTAGCCAAGAGAGCAATGGAAGTGACAAAGACATGGATGAAGGTTTCAGACGCAGTTGAGCTGAGACAGGGGCAGAGGTGGGCGATATTGCAGAAGAAGTAGGCAGTCTTGGTGATGAAGTGGATATGTGGCTGGTGGCTCATCTCAGGGTCAAACACAACACTAAGGCTATGAACAGACTGGTTGAGATGGAGACAGCTGACAGGGAGAGGGATGAATATGGTGGTCAGTGGGATGGTAAAGGAACAGTGGAGGAGTCAAGAGAGGTGGTGGTGAGACAGAGCTGAGTTGTTCTTGTTAGCATTCATGTGGTACCTGAGGTTGTGTTTTCAGATGATGCCACCAAGGGGCAGCGTGCAAATGAAAAACAGAAAGGGCCAAAGATAGATCCTTCAGGGACTTCATAGGAAATGGTGCAGGAGCAGGAAAATAAGTAATTGCAGGTGATTCTATGGCCTTGATTCCATTGTTAAGAATGGAACTAAGCAACGGTAGTCCCAACCAGTTGGAATACAAAGGAGAGATATAGGTTTTGAAGGATGAGAGGGATAGTTAACTACAGTCACTGTCACATAGAATGTCATTTGTGACTTTTGTAAGGAATGTTCCATTATTATAGATGCAGAACCTGATTGGAGGGAATCAAACATGAAATTGCAGGAAAGATGGATATGGATTTGGGAGCTAACAACATGTTCAAGGAGTGGAAAGGGAAGTTGGAGATGGGGCAGTAATTTACAAGGATGGCATGGTCAAGGCTTGGTGTTTTTGAGAGGAGTGATGACAGTAGATTTGAAGGAGAGAGAGACAGTACCTGAAGGAGGAGGAACCATTAACAAAGGCAGCTCAGGAAGGGAAGTGGGATGGTTAACTGTTGGAGTGGGAATATGGTCAAGGGAGCAGTGGGTGGATCTCATGCACAAGATGAGCTTGGAGAGAGAATGATGAGAGATGGAACAGAAGATAGAGAAAGATACAAGTAACTAGGCCGGGGTTGAGTGGGGCAGTGGAACCAAAGGAGAAATTTGGCCTGATGGAGCAGGCGAAGCATGGGGAATGGCAAAGGCAGCTCAACAGGTGGTCTCAATCATTATAATAAAAATGTTCAGAAACTCCTGGTTTTGTTATTGAAGGCGATGGTGGGTGAGGCAATGGCCATCTTCAACTAAAGAGAATCTATCCATTTCCCCTTGATCTTTAACTGCATTATCATTGCTGAATGCCCCACTATCAATATCCTGTGAGTAAACACTGACCAGAAGCTGAACTGGGATATCCATATAAATAATGTGGCTACAGGAGCAAGTCAGAGACTGGAAATTATGCAGTAACTCACCTCCTGACTTCCCAAAGCCTGTCCACCATCTACGAGGCACAAGTCAGGAGTGTCATGGAATACTCCCCACTTGCCTGGGGGGGATGTAGCTCCAACAACACCCAAGAAGCTCGATGCCACCAGCTTAAAATTCACTCCCTCCATCACTGAAGTACAGCGGCAGCAGTGTGCACCATATACAAAACACACTGCAGCAACTCACTAAGGCTCCTTCAATAGCACCTTCCAAACCCACAAACTCCACCACCTAGGTCATTGAAAGTGACAACGCAGGTGGATAAGGTAGTCAGGAAGGCATATGGCATGCTTGCCTTCATCGGCAAGGGTATTGAGTATAAAAGCTGGGAAGTCATGCTGCAGCTGTATATAACCTTGGTTAGGCCACACTTGGAATATTGCGTGCAATTCTGGTCGCCACGTTACCAGAAGGATATGGAGGCATTGGAGAGGGTGCAGAGGAGGTTTACCAGGATGCTGCCTGGTCTGGAGGTTATTAGCTATGAGGAGAGGTTGGAGAAATTCAGATTGTTCTCACTAGAGCGACGGAGATTGAGGGGCGACTTGATAGAAGTTTACAAAATTTTGAGTGGCATGGACAGAGTAGATAGTCAGAAGTTTTTTCCCAGGGTGGAAGAGTCAATTACTAGGGGACATAGATTTAAGGTGAGAAGAGATGTGCGGGGCAAGTTTTTTACGCAGAGGTAGTGAGTGTCTGGAATTCGCTGCCAGAGGAGGTGGTGGAAGCAGGTACGATAGTGGGGTTTAAGAGGCAGCTTGACAAATACATGAATAGGATGGGAATAGAGGGATACGGACCCCGGAAGTGCAAAATGTTTTAGTTTGACGGGTAATATGATCGGCGCAGGCTTGGAGGGTCGAAGGGCCTGTTCCTGTGCTGTACTTTTTTTTGTTCTTTGTTCTTTAGAAGAACAAGGACAACAGACATTCGGGAACACCACCACCTGCAAGTTCCCCTCCAAGCTACACACCATCCTGACTTGGAAATATATCGCCGTTCCTTCACTATTGCTGGGTCAAAATCCTGGAACTTCCTTCCTAACAGCAATGTGGGGGTACCTATACCACATGGACTGCACCATTTCAAGAAGGCAGCTCACCACCATCTTCTCAAGGGCAATTAGGTTTGAGCCTTGTCAGCAATGCTTACATCCCACAAAACAATTTTTTTTAATGGAGTAGTAGTAGTGGTAGGAAGATTAGGAAGGCAATTTATTACTTAGAAGCTGAAGGTCTAGGTTGGGCTAGAGGAACAAAGGGATCTCAGAATACAAAGCATCAATCACTTAAAGTTGTGCCACATTTTAGCAAGGCCATAAACAAAGCAAACTTAAGCACTAGGCTTTATTTTTAGAGGGACAGAATTGAAAAGTAGGGAACTTATGCTAAATCTTGACTGAACCTTGGTTAGACCACCTGTACTATGAAGTTAGTTCTGATCCCCATATTATGAGAAGGATGTAGAGACAAAGAAATTTATAGAGCTGGTGCCTTGATATACATATTAGAAAAGGATTGGCAGGCTGGTTCTCTTTTCTCTTGAAAAAAGGCACCTGAGGGGTGACTTAATAGAGATAATTAAGATGATGAAAGATTTTGCTAGAGTGGGGAAGAGCATAGCTAGAGGCCATCAATAAAAGATAGACACTAAGAAATCCAATAGGGAATTCAAAAGAAACTTATTTATCTAAAGAGTGGTGAGAATGTGGAACTTTCTATCATATGGAGTGGTTGAAGCAAACTGTAGATTCATTTAAGGAGAAGCTAGACAAGCATGTGGGAAAAGGGAATGGAGGATTACAATGAAAGAATGAGTTCATGAAAGGTGGGAGAACACTCAAGTGGAGCATAAACACCTCCATGGATTGGGTGGGTGAATGGGTTGTTTCTTTGCCGTATATTCTATGTAATCCTATGTCCTGTGTAGTTTGACAGTTGAGTTCTACAGTAGAAGTTATGTAGTAAAAGATTTCTACGGGCAGTTGAGTTCTCTGGTAGAAGAGTTCAATAGAAATTAAAGGCATTCCATAGCGAAGGTTAAACACCATAATAATTATATAATTCTTAAATTCCCTCCCTAAGCCTCCCTGCTTCTCCACCTTTCTCTTTTCCTTTAAGGCACTCCTTAAAGCCTGCAAAGGACCAGGCAAAGTCCTCCTTACTAACATCTGGGGGTTTGTGCCAAAATTGGGAGAGCTGTCCAACAGACTAGTCAAGCAACCGCCTGACATAGTCATACTCATACCTTAGAGGCAATGTCCCAGATACCACCATCACCATCCCTGGGTGTATGCTGTCCCACCAACAGGACAGTCGGTGGCAGACTGTCATGGGGGAGTTGCCCTGGGAGTTCTCCACATCGACTCTGGTTCCCATGAAGTCTTATGGCACCATGGCATGGGCAAGGAAACTTCCTGCTGATTATCACGTGCTGCACACCTCCCTCCACTACCACCCCCCACCCAGCTGATGAATCAATACTCCTCCATGTTGAACACCACTTGGAGGAAGCACTGAGGGTGGGAAGGGTGCAGAATGTACTCTGGGTGGGGGACTTCAATGTCCATCACCAAGACTGGCTGGGTAGCACCACTACTGACCGAGCTGTCCGTGTCCTGAAGAACATAGCTGTTAGACTGCAGATCAGAAGTTTAAAAATTCCACATTACGTTTCAGGTGCATCTTGGTCTGCTAGGTGATCTCACAACATAAACTTCCATCAACAAGCAACTGAAGATAAGATACTGAGAACAAAACAAAACACGTTGAGCAACTTGTGCTTAGAAAACTCTTCTTTGGATCAATAGAATTGAAGTCCAATTATTCCAGTCACTTTATTTAGCTTTAATCATGAATAAATTCACAGAACAGCCTTCCTTCATAACAGATTAGAGTGAGAGAAACAACAAAAAGACACAAAAACCTACAGTGCACAATACTTATGTTGTGGAAAATCTATTTATATCCAGCAATAGCTACTTCCATAGCTCTTCCTTGTGTAACTTGATTATCAAGATTGTGGCTTCAAAAAGCTACACACTTTTGTGCTAATCATTTTTGTTCAGTTAGAACCACAGTCATGATATTGTTTCGCCAGACGGGAATAAACTTGACTCAGAGAAGCTGTTCAAAGGTCATGGTAAGTGTTCACTGAAAGGTAAGAAACTCCAGGAAACTGATGAGATCCAGATACACGCCTCATTCTCTCAGGGCAGTGCTCATTGCTATTAGATTCTGAGTCCTTGTGGTAAAAGGAAATTCTTAACAGATTAGTAGCTGGATTTTTCCACCATTTCAGGTGGTGCCAAAAGGTACGACTCAATCAATAGCACCTAATAAAGAAAGTACAAGTAAGAACACAAACAAACCGGATAGAAAGCATGCACAAAATACTATTTTAAATGAAAAGATGATTGTTTCAGGAAAGTACAACATGCAGAAGAGGACGCAGCTCAGATCACTTTCTATGTGTCTTTGATGGAGATTTGCAACTCTCGGGGGTGAATTTCTTAATAGCCACTGAAGCCTTTATTGTTTTTTTAAATCTTAGTTATGCCACAACTCTTCTCCTCTTCCAAAAGTAATTAACTCCTTGATGGAGCACGGTGCTATAGCTTAGTACCTGTGCCAATGCTTCTTCGACAGCACCTCCAAATCTGGAATCTCTACCACCTGGAAGGTCAAAGCATATGGGAACACCACCACCTGCAAACCACATACCATCCTGACTTAGAAATATACCATCCCCATATCTTTTTTTTATTCTTTCATGAGATGTGGGCATCGCTGGCTAGGCCAGCAGGTATTGTCCATCCTTAATTGCGCTTGAGAAGGTGGTGGTGAACTGCCTTCTTGAACCCCTGCAGTCCCTGTGGCGTAGATACACTCAGAGTGCTGTTAGGGAGGGAGTCCAAGGATTTTGACCCAGCAACAGTGAAGGAACGGATATATGGGAAAGGGGAGGGGATGGCGTAGCGGCATTGTTGCTGTTCTAGTAATCCAGAGACCCAGGGTAATTCTGTGGGGGCCCGGGGTTCAAATTCTGCCACGGCAGATGGTGGAATTTGAAGTCAATAAGAATTGAATGTCTAATGATGATCATGAAACCATTGTCGATTGTTGTAAAAACCCATCTGGTTCACTAATGCCCTTTAGGGAAGGAAAGGAAATCTGTCATCCTTAGTGGGTCTGGCCTACATGTGACTCCAGGCTGACAGCAATGTGGTTGATTCTCAAATGGCCTAGCAAGCCATTCAGTTGTATCAAACCGCTACAACATCACAAAAAAGGAATGAATCGGACGGACCAAGGCACCCAGAAACGACAACGGTAATCTCAGCCCTGTCAACCCTGCAAAGTCCTTACTAACATCTGGGGGCCAGTGCCAAAATTGGAAGAGCTGTCTCATAGACTAGTCAAGCCAGAGCCTGACATAGTCATCCTCAGAATCGCATCTGTGCTAAATGGGATAGATTTTGAACAGACCTAGCAACTCAAGACTGGGCACGCATGAGGCACTATGGGCCATCAGCAGTAGCAGGATTGTACTCAAGCACAATCTGTAACCTCAAGGCCTGGCATATCCCCCACTCTACCATTACCATCAAGCCAGAGGGTCAAACTGATTCAATGAAGAGTGCAGGAGAGCATGCCAGGAGCAGCATCATGCATACCTAAAAATGAGGTGTCAACCTGGTGAAGCTATAACACAGGACTTCTTGTGTGCCAAACAGCATAAGCAGCAAGTGATAGACGGAGCTAAGCGATCCCACAACCAGCAGATCAGATCTAAGCTCTGCAGTCCTGCCACATCCAGTTGTGAATGGTGGTGAACAATTAAACAACTTACTGGAGAAGGCGGCTCCACAAATATCCCCAACCTCAATGATGGAGGAGCCCAGCACAGCCGTGCAAAAGCTAAGGCTGAAGCATTTGCAACAATCTTCAGCCAGAAGTACTGAGTGAATGATCCATCTCGACCTCCTCCAGAGCTCCCAGCAGCGCAGATGCCAGTCTTCAGCCAATTCGATTCACTCCAGGTGATATCAAGAAACGGCTGAAGGCACTGGATAGTGCAAAGGCTATGGGCCCTGACAATATTCCAGCAATAGTACTGAAGACTTGTGCTCCCCTTTCTGCGCCCCTAGCCAAGCTCTTCCAGTAGAGCTACAACACTGGCATCTACCTGGCTATGTCCTGTACACAAAAAGCAGGACAAATCCAACCTGGCCAATTACCGCCCCATCAATCTACTCTCCATCATCAGTAAAGTAATGGAAGGGGTCATCAACAGTGCTATCAAGCAGCACTTGCTCAGCAATAACCTGCTCACTGATGTCCAGTTTGGGTTCCGCCAAGGCCACTTAGCTCCTAACCTCATTACAGTCTTGGTTCAAACATGGACAAAAGAACTCCCGCAGTTAGGTGAGAGTGACTGCCCTTAACATCAAGGCTGCATTTGACCGAGTGTGGCATCAAGGAGCTCTAGCAAAACTGAAGTCAATGGGAATCAGGGGAAAAACTCTCCCCTAGTTGGAGTCATACCAAGCACAAAGGAAGATGGTTGTGGTTGTTGGAGATCAGTCATCTCCACTCCAGGATATCACTGCAGGAGATCCTCAGGGTCGTCTCCCAGGTCCAACCATCTTCAGCTGCTTCATCAATGGCCTCCCTTCCGTCTTAAGGTCAGAAGTGGGGATGTTCACTGATGATTGCACAATGTTCAACACCATTTGTGACTCCTCAGATACTGAAGCAATCCATGTCCAAATGTAGCAAGACGTGGACAATATCCAGGCTTGGACTGATAAGTGGCAAGTAACATTTGCGCCACACAAGTGTCAGGCAATGATTATCTCCAACAAGAAATAATCTGACCATCACCTCTTGATGTTTAATGGCATTTCCATCACTGAATCCTCTACTTTCAACATCCTGGTGGCTGCCATTGGCCAGAAATTGAACTGGACTAGCCATATAAATACTGTGGCTACAGGAGCAGGTCAGAGGCTAGGAATCGTGTGACGAGTAACTCACCTCCTGACTCTCCAAAGCCTGTCCACCATCTACAAAGCACAGGTCAGGAGTGTGATGGAATACTTCCCATTTGCTTGGATGAGTGCAGCTCCAACAACACAAGAAGCTTGACACCGTCTAGGGCAAAGCAGCCCACTTGATTGGCACAACATCCACAAACATTCACTCCCTCCACCACAGTAGCAGCAGTGCGTACCATCTACAAGATGCACTGCAGGAATTCACCAAGGCTTCTTTGACAGCACATTCCAAACCCATGATCACTACCATCTAGAAGGACAAGGGCAGCAGACAGATGCCTATCTGGAAGTTCCCCTCCAAGTCACTCATCTTCCTGACTCGGCAATATATCGCCGTTCCTTCACTGTCACTGGGTCAAAATCCTGGAACTCCCTAACAGCACTATGGGTGTACCTACACCACATGGACTGCAGCAGTTCAAGAAGGCAGCTCACCACCACCTTTTCAATGGGAAACTAGGGTTGGGCAATAAATGCTGGCCCAGCCAGCGAAGCCCATATCCTATGAATGAATTAAAAAAAAATTCCAAGTCAGGATGGTGAGCAGCTTGGAGGGGACCTTCCAGGTGCTGGTGTTCCTATGTGTCTGCTGCCTTTGTCCTTCTAGATGGGAGTGGCCTTGGTTTGGAAGGTTGTGCCAAAGGAGCCTCGGTGAGTTTCTGCAGTGCATCTTGTAGATGGTACACACTGCTGCTACTGTGCATTGGTGGTGGAGGGAACGAATGTTTGTGGATGGGGTGCCAGCCTGGAACTCCCTACTTAACAGCGTTATGGGAATATGTTCATCACAGTGACTGCAGCACTTTAAGGCGGCGGTTTAACACAACCTTCGCAATAGCATTTAGGAATGGGCAATAAACGCTGACCTGGTCAGGGGTGCCCACGTTCCATTAATGAATAATAAAATAAAAGCTCTCCTCCATGCCTTTGCTATCAGACTTGAATACTCCAATGCCTCCCACCCTAGATAAACATAACCTCATTCAAAACTCAGTGCGAATTAGGATATAGGGAACAGAGTTCCATCACACGTCAAACCAGTGCTTTCGGACTCACAACTTACACTGGCTCCCAGCGCAGCAACACCTCAATTTTAAGATCCTTATGCTTGTTTTCAAAACCCACCATGGCCTCATTCCTACCCACCTCTGAAAATTCATCTAGCCCCACAACTATCTGAGATCTCCGCACTCTTCCAATTCTGGTCTCTTGCGCTTCGATGATTTTAATCTCTTTACCATTGGCAGCTTTGCCTTCAGTTATAAGGCCTGAAGCTCTGGAATTTCCTCCCTAAATTTCTCTGCCTTTTTACCTTCCTCCTCTCCTTTAAGATGCTCCTGGAAGGGGGAGGGGATCATCTGTCCTATTACCTCCTTATGTGGCTCAGTGTTATATTTTGTCTAATAACATTCCTGTGAAGGGCCACAGGGTGTTTTACTATGTTAAAGGTGCTATATAAAGGCAAGATATTTTTGTTGCTTTTATACTCTTGTGATTGTGCCAACTTAGCTCCAACAAAATTTTTAAGTGACAATTAGATATGACTTTTATATTATAAAAAAACTTAAGGAGCCATAACATTACAGAGGATTATCAGATCTCAGTGGCTGAAAACAGTTTTAGTATTGTGGCCGTAAGAAATGTGTGCAGAATACAATATTTTCATTCATGGAAACCTAAGATTTTTATTTGTGGCTTTTAGTCAGGTCTGTAATCACTGAATATCTGTGCTGGCAGTTCGACAATAAAGACACATTCTCTGAATTTTTTTTTTCAGAATAATGTCAGTGTTGAACAAAGTAGCCTAACATCTACTACAGAAGCAGAATAAAGCTTTATCAAGGAAAGCAGCAATTGCACTGGAGAGGATCCAGAGAAGATTTGAGGATGTTCACTGGACACAGTTTAAAAATAAGACATCTTCCATTTAAGGCAGAGATGAGATTAAATTTTTTTTCTTTCAGAGGGTCGTGAATCTTTGGAACTCCCTTCCCTAAAAGGTGGTGGAGGCAGAGTCAATGAATATTTTTAGGGCAGAGGTAGATAGATTCTGGGCTAACAAGGGAATCAAAGGTTAATGGGGATAGGCAGATTAAGGAGTTGAAGCCATGATCTTACTGAATGGCTGAGCAGGCTCAAAGGGCCGAATGGCCTACTCCTGCTCCTAATTCATATATTCGTATGTCCTGCAGAATTTTAGTTCTGAGAAAAGATTATATAGACTAGGGTCATTTTCTTTGGAACAGAGGATGCTGAGGGGAGACATAATTGCAGCATATAAGATTATGAGGGTTGATGATAGAGTGCATAGGAAAGTCCTATTCCCCATGGTTGACGGTCCATAACCAGGGGGCATAGATTTAAGGTAAAAGGTAGGGGAAATTTTTTCACGCAGAGGGTGGTGGGGATCTGGAACTCACTACCTGAAAGGGTGTTAGAGGCAGAAACCCTCATTACATTTAAAAAAGGCACTTGGATATGCACTTAAAATGCTGCAACCTACAAGGTTTCAGATCAAAAGCTGGAAAGTGGGATTAGTTTGGGTGGCTACTTGCCAGCAGGCATGGACACAATGGGACAAATCGCCTCTTTCCATGCTGTAAATTTCTATGAGTCTACAAAAAAAGGCCAAGCTCCATCTGGATAATCTTTTACAATTCTTGTAGTCACGTGATACAATGATAATGAAGTTGTTGGCTAATAATAGCAATAAATCTTGATCAGTTAGCCAACACCAGACCCAGAGGTGAAGTGAGGAAATTCCCAGTGGTGGAAAACTATAGGTCACTACTGCAGGAGACTGAAGTCACCTGTTCTTCCCAATAATGTCATGTTGTAAGTTACTTATATACTGTAACCCAAAGTGTTATTTTCTGAAATAAATCTACCTAATTTGTATTTGAATGACTCAACGCTTCCAGCATTTCACTAGGGAGTCTATTTCACCAACTGACCACTCGGTCACTAAAATATTCTTTCCGCTGATTAATTTTGAATTTACCTCCCTTCAAGTGCAGGCCCCGTGTCCTGGTTCTACTGCTTTGTACAAGATTAAATAACTTATCGTGGTTTACATTATTTAGTCCTTTTAGAATTCTAAGAACAGCAATCATCACCTTTCAAACTTTTCCAGTGAGAACATGCCCAAGTTACATAATTGCTCCTCATAATCCAATCCCTCCATCCCCTCAATCACTCTGGTTGTTCTCTTCTGAATCCTTTCAATAGCAACAATATACGTTTTGTCCTCTTGTGACCAGAACTGTACACTCATTCTGTTCTCTGTATGAGACTGCCAATTTAGCAGGCTCCTGCAAATTAGTGTATACAATACTTAGTGTAATCTGGAGCATCAGTCTGTGTAGAGGTACTTGATCTCAACCAACAGAGGCTTTGTAATTGGCCTTAGTGACCCAGAAGGAGAGAAAATCAGCCAGGGTTTCCCCTCCTACTTGATATGCAGTCAGTTATAATGAGGGTTATAGACACAGGCTGGCCAAACAGACTACAATGGTCTTTTCTAATCCTGTACATCCCAACCAGATGAACAACATCAACTTCTATTTGTGTAACATCTTTGATTTAGTAAAATACCCCAAGGCACTTCACAGGAGTGTTGTCAAACACAATTTGGCCCCGAGCCACATGAAAATTCATTAACACAGATGATTGGATAGGCTCAAAGGAGTGTCTTAAAGGAGAGGAGAGAGTTAAAGAGGCTTGGGGGGGCGGATTCCAGAGTTTAAGACCTCAGCAGCTGAAGGCACAACTGCTACGGAGGTGCGGAGGAGTTTGGGATTGCACAAGAAGCCAGAATTGGAGGAACATAGAATTTTTAGAGGGCTGTAGGGATTGAGGAGGTTACAGAGTTAGGGAGACTCAAGACTATGGAGGGGTTTGAAAATAAGGGTGAGAATTTTAAATCAAGGTGTTGCTGGGCTAGGGGCCAATGTAAATCAGGGAGCACAGGGATGATGGTGAATGGTACTTGGTGCAAGCAGAATACAGGGAACAGAATTTTGGATGAGCTCAAGTTCACAGAGTGTGGAAGACAGGAGGTCAGCCGAGAGAGCATTGGAGTTTGGAGGTAACAAAAGCACAGATGAGGTAGAATATTGGGTGAAACCAAAATAATTGGCCATTTATCACCTCTTTGTGTGCAAGGAACTGGCCAAACCTTTGCATCTTCTCATCAGAATCGAAGTGAGATTTTTATTCTAATTAGGAGAAAGGTTAGCTTCCTAACAATTTGTACAATGTTGGCACTGTTTAGTTGACTTCTTCCATTGTACTGCTCCTGAATCCTAAAGCAAAGAGTACAATGTAAGAACATTACAAACTTGGATTGAGTGTTTGATTTCCTACATTACAATAGTGGCTACATTTCAAAAGTACTTCATGGGCTGTAAAGTGCTTTGGGATGTCCTGAAGTCTTGAAAGGTGCTATATAAATGCAAGTCTTTCTGTTCTAAGAAAGGCACATAAATTAATCCCTGGATGTTGTTATACTCAAAACTTCACGCTTTTTCCTTGAAAAGTCAAAGCATTCACGTGTGTACTGGCAGTTTCCAGGCCATGGTGTGAACACTCCTCTTAGGACCGTAACCATCTTTGCGGTGTTAGTGTGGTCAGTCTTTATGGCAGGAAGCCAGTATGAGCTCCCACAACCAGGCGTAACAACCCAGAATTTGGAGCTGGTCTCCACTCACTGGCACCACGTGGAATGGAATTTGAACCCTGCACATCCTGGCTCAGACCCACAGGTGGGAATGCCACCAGTAAATCAAAGATTCCAGATCCTTATGTATTCAGTATAGGATCTGCCCATTCATTGTTAACAAATCTACAACCTCTATCACCTAGCAGGTCATGGACAGTAGATGTATGAGTACAGTGCCAACTCCCTGCTTGGAAGGGAAGTTCCTTTCCAAGTCACCACCCTGACTTGAAAATATATCGCCGTTCCTTCACTGTCACTGAATCAAAATCCTGGAACTCCCTCCCTAACAGCACTGTGGGTGCACCTGCACCAGATGGACTGCAGCGGTTCAAGAAGGCAGCACACCACCACCTTCTCAAAGGCAATTAGCGATGAATAACTAATGCTGGCCTTGCCAGCAATGCCCGCACCCCATGAATGAATAAAAAAATGTATTGGTGGGGCTATGGATCATCACATTGCCTGATACCACAGTTAATCTGCCCTCTGCAGAAACAAAACTGGTGGTAAAATAAATTTACATTTTTTTTCTAAATTAACTTCCAGCTTTTTCCAATTCTTACCCCCCAGGACCTTGCTAGACTGAGATATCACTGGGGCCAGCATCTTTCTGCCCAAGGCAAAATGGTCATTTGTCATACATGAACCTGGAGAGTTAGGGGGGGATCATAACCCTCCCGTCAGGTTATATCAGAAAAAAATGTGAAACCCAAATCTAAACCCATTTGTGAACACACTAGTTTAACCCGGATGGGTTTTGGGGGAATCCCGAGTAACCGGCTCTGGAGAAGCTGGTTAGTGATTACAATATTTAAGTTAGATCATACTGTTCAGATTTTTGGAGCCACTTGAAATTAACGCTGGCCGACCGGGACTCAGGGAACCCAGCAGCTAAACAGCAGCAGGAGCTGCTGGATCCAGCAGATAACTGGTTTACCAGCACTGCTTGTGGACCGGGAGGAACAGAAGTGCTTCCCCAGCCCCTCAGTCACTTCCTTGACCCTCCTTACTCCACCCCTCCCCACGCAGCCTTCAGACCACCCCGTGTTCTCTCCCCACGCCGAGCCCCAACCTTCTCCGATTAACGGGGACTGTGCCCAGCAGTCCCTTGCTGGGGCCTTCTACTTCTGGATTTCACACCCAGTCTTTCAATCTGGCCAGCTACCAGGTGGGAAACAGAGCTTAAAAAAAAAAATGCTACTGTGGTCCTACCATTAAATTCCACGTTCCAGGTTTCCTGGCTGCAAACACAGGCCTCCAACTCCTTCCCCGTAAATATGGGGGCCTAAATGTCAGCGGGGCATTCAACTATGAATGGCATCACAATCCTGTCCTTGTCCCAATGTCCATTCAAATACATTTTTCAGCAATGGTCACTGAATAGTGATCAGAAGTGTGGATCTTTTCCCCGTGGCCTGTCCATTACCATTGCTCCCTGCTGAAACCTGGTACTAACACTAAAATAAAAAAAAGACAGATTTGGTGGTGCCAACAAACTACAGCAACCAGTGTTCTCAATTTAGACATTACAAGCACATAATGTTTTCACAGAAAATTCTTTTGGCCTCTATAGTAAATAACTGGGTCAGATCGTCTGCTAAAACAAAAGGGAGAGCACAAGAGAGAGACATACATAGCTGTTACATCCAGCTCAGAGTGAGAAGACCCACCTATGATCCGAAATGGAGAACCATCAAACGGCAGGAGCAGGGAGGGCAGAAAAAAAGGAACTGTGTCTAACTATGTTAGAATTCCATCGGGAATGTGCTATATTACAAAACTGCTATATTGTTTAAAGCAGGAAATGACCTGACAATCCAAGCTGGAAGCACAGAATTGTCAGTTCTATTTGTGCTTAAGTGTTCTTGCTCACTGCTTCAAATTTGATAGGCCGGGTGGTTTGGAAAGGGTTATTTCTAGCATTAACTTAATAGGAACAGTGATTTGAGCTTCTAAGGGTCCAATTTTAACTTTTGGTGGTAGTATAAAAACGGACATCATTGGATTGGCCAGACGAAACTTGCCTCTGTAAAGAAAGATTGGGAGAGTCATATGACAGGTGGTTGACCCAATATCACCTGCTTGATACGAATGGCTAAAGTCAGAATGACCTTTAATGTTTAGCCCACAATGGTAGGCAAAACACCTGGACACTCCTGGTTTGAAGTATTTGTGACTGAATACTTCCCTCACCACAAAATTCCAGAGACAGATTGGGAGCATAAACAGGCTGTTATAATGAAAGCACCATTATGACACTGGTTCAATACGGCGATCTGTTGAAACATATTTACAAGGATATTAATGAATGTTTGCCTTCCAGAAGATTTCAGAATCATTTTGCACTTGCCTTCATAAAGCTGTAGACTGCAGACAACAACAATTAGCATGTGTTTGGGAAGGTAGCTTTAGCTACAAACTCACTGTTGCTTGGTTCAGACATCTCTGAACTTAATGGATGTAAGGTAGGTGGGGTAAAGGATTTACCTAAAACTCAAGCCCTGTTTCACTCAGAACAACTGTGGGCAAAACATGAACATGTAACATCAAAGGTGCCAAATAAAATGCTCTATCGCGTTATAGTCTGCAAGTGGAGTTGATGGTTAGTTGGCGACAGACCAATATCTTTGAAAAAACTCAGTTCTCATCCCTCCTGAATGAAATGTCTGTATTGTTCCAATGAACAGTATAAGGGTCTTGAACAACGTGGCATTAAAATTGGTGCACAAATGCTTATGCGATTGGACTTGAAGGCTGATTCCAAAATATGCAGATAGTGCAGCTTGGGAAATTGAGGATGTGCCACTTACAATCACCACTCTTGAATTACTCCATGTCTGTCACCAACTAACCGTCAACTCACTTGCACACTATAACGCGGTGAAGCATTTCATTTGACACCTTTGATGTTATATGTTCATGTTTTGTCCACAGAGGTTCGGAGTGAAATTGGACATGAGTTGTAGGTAACATTCCTTTCTCCCACCTACCTTACCCCTTAAATTGCTCACTTTGAGGTACAAAAGCATTGGAAAGAAACAAGTTAACAATTCTGTTAAGATACAACAGGGAAAGTAATCTTACACATTAAAATCTTCAAACCCTAAATTTTGTGGTGTAATTTTAAAGTCAAGTAAAATTGCTTTATCTAGTTTGTATTACTTTACTATGCTTTAAGGAGCTGGTGACAAGTTGAAACAGTGCAGTCTAGTTCAATAGACAACTTATATCATTCATAGAAGAGATGACTCAGTATCACAAGGCCACTTGATGATTTCATATAATACTCTGCCTGTGAAACAATCTGGAGATAATTTATACATGCAGCATCTGAACCACAGAAGCTCTCATGCTGAAAAAACCCTCCAAGCATTGGCTTGAAAGTAACATTTGTGCCTATGTAGTACACTTGCTGTGAACTGATTACTGTGCCCACATACAACCGTTTGAAGAAATAAATAATCACAGCTATCAAGTTATTACTGACTCCATGGCATGTCAGAGTGGCTCAGTGGTCGTTTTCTCACCCCTAAGTTAGAAGGTTGTAGGTTCAAGTCCCACTCCAGCGATTTGGACACAAAATCTAGGCTGACACTCCAGTGCAGTACTGACGGAGTGCTGCATTGTTGGAGGTGTCTTCTTATGGATGAGACTTTAAACTGAGACACTGTCTGCTGTCTCTGGTGGATGCAAACAATCACAAGGTACTATATGAAAGAACAGGGGAGGTCCCTGGGTCACTTACCGCCCAGTGTCCTGGCCAACATTTATCCCTCAATCGACATGACTAAAACAAATTATCTGTTCTTATCACATTGTTGTTTGTGGGATTTTAGTGTGTGGAATTTGGTTTCAGCATTTCCTACACTGACAGTGACTACACTTTAAAAGTACTTTATTTTAAGTGCTTTGGGATGTCCTGAGGTTGTGAAAGATGCTGTACAAATGCAGGTCTTTCTATCTTCTTTCATGCAGCAATGTGCAGAGAGTTACTACAGCACATTGGAACGGGAATAGAATAATCAGCCCAGAGAACTCACTTTTACATGTTGTTAGGCATGATGGCCCTTTATCTCCTCAATCCCATTCCCTTCCCTATGTCCTTATCCCATAATATCATTACTCTCCAAGTTTCCATCTTCCCATTAAGTGCCTCATGGGACATTGCATATTGCATCCCCACAACCTGTCATGTGAAGGCATGTTTTCTAGACTCACTAGCTTAGCATAAATTTTAAGATGACACCCCCTTGTTCCAGATTCCTGAAAAAAAGGCTTAGTTCATTCCCTGTCTTCATTATTTCAAAGGGCTCAATTCTATCTCTCCTGAGCCTCCCCGGAAGTTTACCCAGTCTTTCAGCAAAGTTAAATCCCTTCATCCCAGATATTATTCCAGTGAATTATTAAAGGACTCTACCCGAGATGCATCATATCTTTAATGCACAAAACAAGGTTCAACCAAAGATCGACATAACATTCCCCTTTGCAATGTAACAAATAAAGATTTGGTTTATCTCCCTCCACCCAGCATAAATGAGGCAGCTGCAGCCCAAAAAGTGAACTGGGTCATTTACCTCACAGTTAAGCCTGACATTTGGTTGCCAGGATCTGGGGCAGGGTCCTGAGAAGGCTGCCAGAGCAGCTGCCTGATTGAGGCAAGAGGCTATTTGCTATCTGCAAATCAGAATCTTATGCTGTACATAGGATGCCAATTGAAATTCATCGTGCACCATGGAGTAAGGGATGCATGGAGAACAGGCTATGTTTGAGTGAGACGTATACTGAATGTGAAGTTGAGAATTTGGTTCATGTGGGAATATGGTGCACAGGGGGAAAGAGGTGCTCCTTTTTCTGCCTTTTTTCAGTCTCCAGTATCTGTAGAAGACACAAGTTGCTTTCCAGTAATAGAGAGTAACCTAGAGGCAGCAGCGCGGGTTTGAACAGCTAGGGGGGTGAGTCTGTGGGTTCAAGGCATTCTAAAGAAAATCGAAGTGTGATTTTGCAGGAACAAAGGTAAGTGATTTCTCATTTTCTCTTATCTGAAATAGGGAATATTAATTGGGGTAAATATAATGTCAATTGAAATAATGAGAATATAAGCACAATCAGGATCAGAGATATTTAAATTTACTTAAGAATATCATTAATTAGTTAATTAAAACACAAGAAGAATGGCAGAGCAGGTGATGTGTTGCAGCTGTAGTGTGTAGGGGCAGAATCTTCCAGTTGGCGAGCAGGGGCGGGGCCGCTCGCCGACACGTAAAATGATGCGGGATGACATTGGGCGGAACTCCCAATGTCACCCCGCGTCATTTCCATCTTCAGGTCGGCGGGGGCACAGCCGAGTCAGCTGTGCGTCCGCCGACCTGTCAAGGGCCTATTGAGGCCATTGAAAAACTAATTAAGGTCATTAATGGACCTGCATGTCCAACCTTAAGCCCTGGCAGACTTCAGTTAAAGCATGAAACCTCATCCACGGGTGGGATGAGGTTTCATGAGGGTCTTTACATTTTTATCACATCTTTCAATAAAAGTTATGGACATGTCCCAACTCACGTGACATGTGTCACATGAGGGGACATGAAAGGGAAATTTTCTAAACCTCTTTATTTAAAGTTTTAAATCGGAGACAATCTCCCTGAGGCAGCACTTAGCCTCGGGGAGATCAGTGCGCTCTTTCGCACGCATGCGCTAAAGATCGCACTCCCAGCTGAGAGATTCCCCCCCTCCCCCCGCCCGCACAGGGAGCTCATAGCGCTTCCGGGTGGACGTCACGCTGGGCGGGCTTTAATTGGCCCGTCTACGTAAAATGGTGACGCACCCCCGATTGGGGGAGCCGATTTGGAGGCACGCCCACCCGTACCCACTTTCGCACTTCCCCCCCCTAATGGGGGGAAGTTTTTTCTCCAGGAACTGGTAGACACTAGTGTGATACAAGGCAATCATGTCTGCACTAAGTGTCTGTGGCTTGCGGAACTCTGGCTCAGAGTTAATGAGCTGGAGGGTGAGCTTCAGAAACTGCAACTCATCAAGGAGGGGGAAAGTTACTTGCACACTTTGTTCCAGAAGGCAGTCCCACCCCTTAGGAGAAGGTCTTCTGATTTGGTCCATGGTCAGGGACAGGAGGGTGTGACTGCAAGTGAGGCAAGTATGGAGATTGAGAAGGTAGAAGTAGAGAAGCCACAGCCATTGCAATTGTGCAACAGGTTCAAGATTCTTTCAGCTTGTATGGACAAGAGTGGGGGCTGCAAGATGAATGAAGGAAATGACCAAGGCACCATGGTGCAGGAAGCCATTCAAGTGAGGGGAGTAAGTAGAACTGTAGTGGTAGTAGGGAACAGTATACTCGGGGTATAGGCACAGTTCTCTACTATCGAAAGCTTGATTCAAGAATGCTGTGATGGGTTCAGGATATCTGCTCGGGGCTGGAGAGGAACTTGCACTTGGAGGGGGAGGATCCTGTTGTCATGGTCCACGTTGGTACCGACGACACAGATAGGACCAAGAAAGAATTTTGCTTAGGGATTATGAGCAGCTAGAGGCTAAATTAAAAAGCAGAACCACAAATGTTCTGAAGAGCCACAAATAATCGTCTGGGTTACTTCCTGAGCCACAAGTGAATTGGTGTAGGACATGTTTGCCTAACCAGTGGCCCACGGGCCGCATTGCGGCTCATGAAGCCCCTCCATGTGGCCCACAGAGTGACTGTTGAGAATGCCGGTAAGATGGGTCAGTGAGTTTGAAGGTTTCTGTCGGAAGATTTCACTATTAAGCCTATCGGCAGCAAATATGGGAGAGAAACGGGCTGTGATGGGAGGAGCGGTGAACGCTGACAACTGTGAGTATATGAAGACAGGGAAACACTGAGCGTGTGGGGCCTCTGCTCACCATGTTTTCCCATGGCTCCAGCTGCTTCCCCTCCCTGCCATTCCTGGTGCTCTGACCCAGCTCCGACCATTTTCACCTCGCTCCTGGAGCTCTAGCCCGGCTCCGGCCACTTCCCCAGGTTTTCCCCACATTCCCCCATTTCTCGGTGCTCCCTTGGTGGAAACCCGCTTTCGGGCACTGCTAGGTCTCAGGTCTCATTCCAGATCTTTATTTCACTCTCCCCCGACCAGCCAATTTGGTGAGGTGAGCGAGTGTGTATGGGGTGAGTGTGCGTGTGGGGGGTGAGTGTGTGTGGGGACGTGTGTGTGTATGGTGGTGTGTGTGGTTGGGGCTAGTATGTGTGTTGGGGGGGGCAAATGTGTGTGTGTGGGTGTGTGTGGGTGTGTGTAGGGTGCGTGTGTGTGTATAGGGGTGTGTGTGTGTGGGGGCAGTGAGTGTGTGCATGCATGCGGATGTGTGTAGGGTGAATGTGTTTGTATAGGGGAATGTGTGTGTGTGTGGGGGTGAGCGTGTGTGGGGGTGAGCGTGTGTGGTAGGGGAGAGTGTGTGTGGGGGTGAGTGATTGTGTGGGGGGGGAGTGTGTGTTTGGGGGGTTGCATGTGTGTGTAGGGGGGAAGGTGTGTGTGGAGGGGAAGGTGTGTGTGGGGGGGGTGTGCGCGGGGGTGTGTGTGCATGAGGGAGAGTGTGTCGGGGGTGAGTGTGTGTGTGTTTGTGTGTATGTGTGATGGGGGTGGGTGCGTATGGGGGAGGTGAATGTGTGTGGGTGTGTGTAAGAGTGAGTGTGTGTATGGAGGTGTATGTGTGTGTGGGGGTGAGTATGTGTGGGGATAAATGTGTGTGGGGGGTGAGGAGTGTGTGTGTGTGTATGGGGAGATGCACATGTGGGTGGGGGGGAACGTGTGTTTGGGGAGGTGTGTGCATGGGGGAAGAGTGTGTCAGGGGTGGGTGTGTGTGAGGAGTGAGTGTGTGTGGGGTGTGAGTGTGTGTGGATGTGTGTGGGGGTGAGTGTGCACGAAAAGGTTGGACAAGCCTGGTGTAAGGTCAGTAGGATTAGAGAGTTGAATGTGTGGCCCAAAGATTGATGTGGGAGAAATGGGTTTCCGTTCATGGACACTGACGCCGGCATTGGGGAAAGTGGGAACTGTACTGTTGGGACAGTCTTCACCTGAACCATGCTGGGACCAGTGTTCTGGTAAGTCGTGTAACCAGGGTAGCAGAGAGGGCTTTAAACGCAAAGGATCACATGAGGGGAAATGTCATAAAATTAAGAGAATGGGCAAGACAATAGAGCACAGGTAATGATAATCAGAGTATGGCAGGAAGGGAGAGAGCTTAAGGGTGCATCAGCAGATAAGGCCAGGGTTTGTAAGATTGGTAAGAAGTCAGAGCTAAAGGCTCTGTATTATGACCCGATAGCCCATTTCACGCTGGGCGGGCCTTAATTGGCAGAAAGGTTGAACAGGTATTTTGTGTTGTCTTCATTGCAGAAGACAAAAAAGAAAATCCCAAGAGTACTTGAAAATCAAGAGGTAAAAGAGATGGAGGAACTTAAAACAATCACAATTACTAGGAAAAAGATACTGGGAAAACAATTAGAACTAAAGGTTGACAAATCCCCTGGGCCTGATGGCTTTTATCCTAGTGTCTTAAAAGAAGTGGCTGCAGAGATATGTTAGTTGTGATCTCCCAAAATTCCCTAGATTCTGGAAAGGTCCCAGCGGATTTGAAAATCACTAATGTGATTACTAACACTTCTATGCAAGAAAGGGGAGGTAGAAAGCAGAAAACTATAGGCAGTCAGCCTCGCGTCTGCCATAGGGAAAATGCTAGAATGCATTATTAAGGAGGTGATAGTGGGACATTTAGAAAACCACAATACAATCAGGCCGAATTAACAATGGATTTGTGAAAGGGACATCATGCTTGGCTAATTTATTAGAGTTCCTACAATCTACATTAATGACTTAGATGAAGAAACTGAGAGTAATGTATCTCAGTTTGCTGATGATACAAAACTAGGTGGAAAGATAAGCTGTGGGGAGGACACAGGTTACAAAGAGATATGGACAGGTTAAGTGAATGGGAAACAAGATGGCAGATGGATTACAATGCAGGGAAGTGTGAAGTTATTCACTTTGGTCAAAAAAATAGAAAAACTGAATGTTTTTTAAAAGGTGAGAAACTTGCAAGTGTTGACCTTCAAACAAGCCTGGGTGTGCTCGTACAAGGAACACAAAAAATCAACACACAGGTGCAGCAAGCAATTAGGAAGGCAAATGGTATGTTGGCCTTCATTGCAAGAGGATTGGAGTCTAGGAATAAAGAAGTCTTGCTACCATTGTACAGGGTTTTGGTGAGACCACATCTGGAGTACTGTGTGCAATTTTGGCCTCCATATTTAAGAAAAGATATGCTTGCATGGAGGTGGTACAGTGAAGCTTCACTAAATTTGTCCCTGGCATGAGGGGGTTGTCCTATGATGAGAGGCTAAGCAAATTGGGCCTATACTCTCTGGAGTTTAGAAGAACGAGAGAGAATCTCACTGAAATGTACAAGATTCTGAAGGGGCTTGATAGGGTAGATGCTGAGAGATTGTTTCCACTGGTTGGGGAGTCTAAAACACAGGGGTAGAATCTCAGGGTAAGGGTCTGATCATTTAGGACTGAGATGAGGATAAATTATTTCACTCAAAGGGCTGTGAATCTTTGGAATTCCCTACCCCAGAAGGTTGTGGATGCTCCATCATTGAATACATTTAAGGCTGTGATGGTTAGGTTTTTGGTCTCTCAGGAATTCAAGGGATATGGGGAATGGGCAGGAAAGTGGAGTTGAAGTCCAAGATCAGCCATGATTGTAGTGAATGGTGGAACTGGCTCACTGGGCCACATGGTCTACTCCTGCTCCTACTTCGCATGTTCTTGTGTTCTTTGAGGAAGTAAGAGGCAAAGTGGATAAAGGGGAACCTGTAGATGTGGTATACTTGGATTTCCAAAAAGCATTCAATAAAGTGCCACATCAAGTGCTACTACACAAAATAAGAGCTCATGTGTACAGGATAATATATTAGCATGGATAGAGGATTGGTTATGTAACAGGAAACAAAGAGTAAGGATAAATGAGTCATTTTCGGGTTGGCATGCAGTTACTAGTGGAATACCGCAGAGATCAGTGTTGGGGCCTCAACTATTTACAATTCATATCAATGACTAAGGTGAAGGGACCAAGTGTATGGGTGCTAAATTTGCTGATGACACAAAGATAGGTAGGAAAGTAAGTTGTCAAGGGGACGTAATGAATTTACAAAGGTAATTAGATAGGTTAAGCAAGTTGGCAAAAATTTGGCACATGGAGTATAATGTGGGAAAATGTGAACTTGTCCACTTTGACAGGAAGAATAGAAAAGCAGTTTATTATTTGAATGGAGAGAGACTGCAGAATTCTATGGTACAGAGGGATCTGGGTGAATCATAAAATGTTGGTATGCATGTGCTGCAAGTGATTAGGGAGGCAAATTGAATGTTGGCATTCATTGCAAGGGAAATGGAATATAGAAGTATGGAATTATTGCTGCAGCTGTATAAAGCCTTAGTGAGACTTCGTCTGGAGTATTGTGTGTAGTTTTGGTCTCCTTACTTAAGAAAGGACAGAATTGCATTAGAAGCAGTTCAGAGAAGATTCCCTTGTCTGATTCCTGGGATGAAGGGTTTATCTTATGAAGAAAGGTTGGACAGGTTGCGTCTATACCCACTGGAGCTTAAAGAATGAGTGGTGACCACATTAAAATGTATAAGATCCTGAGGGGATTTGACAGGGTGGATGCTGAGAGTATGTTTCCACTTGTGCAGGAATCTAGAGTCAGGGAACAGGACACAGTTTAAAAATTAGGAGTCTCCTATTTAAGACTAAGATAAATAGAAATTTCTTTCTCTCAGTGGGTTATTAGTCTATGGAATTCTCTTCCCCAGAGAGCAGTGGAGGCTGGTTCATTGAATATATTCAAGGCTGAGTTAGACAGGTTTTTGGTCGACAAGGGAGTCAAAGGTTATGGGGAACAGGCAGGAAAGTGGAGTTAAGGCCTCAACCAGGTCAGCCATGAACTTATCAAATGGCAGAGCAGGCTCAAGGGGCCGAATGGCCAACTCATACTCCTAATTCTTGCGTTCTTGCAACACCTTGGCCCATTTATATCATGGCAGTGAGTAGCTTAACCAGCAGTCCTAGAGCGACTGTTGGAGGCCATACAAAACAAAACCTCTCAATCTAGGCAATATTATCTTTGGTGGGGCCATCAAGTGCAGGAGAGCTCCTCTGGATCCACAAAACACGCTAGGTCACTGCCAGCTCATCCCTAGCTGCACCCCTTCACAGCCCCACCCCCTCACCATGTGGCAAGAGCGTCCATATAAGGTACCACCTCAGCTCAGCTTGGGAACCTGCCAACTGCGGAATCAACTTCCTGAATAATCAGCATAGATCTAAGTCAGAGGGGCCAGAAAGTCCCTGTTTCAATCCCTATACCATACTAAATTGGCTGATATCTGATGGTAAAGTAGTTAAGAGTTCTATAACTGGGATCAGTAAAGCTATCAGCTAGGATTTGTGGTCCTGATGGATGTCTAGTGGCCCCTACTGGAAAGTGAGTTGTATGGATGTCATGAAAGAACAGGCACAGGGCCATCCACAGTTGGAAGTATATGCTAACATTCACTGTCACGGCTCACACATAAAAGTCACTTTGGTGACTTTCAGCAGAACTGTCAATGTCTAGGACCTTATCACAGCAAGAGTCAGGTTCGTCAGTAGAGGGTGGGGAGGAAAGAATTAATGGTTCATGGCCCAACATAAAAGGAAGACTTGCATTTATATGTCACTTCTCAGAAGCTCAGCATCCCGAGGTGCTTTGTAACCAATGGGCAGGGCTTTTCCCTCGGTGTGCGGGGGCGGGCCCGACACACTGATGTGTAAAATGACGCGCGATGACGTCGGGCGTGCGTCCCAATGTCATCGCGCTGAGTAACGATGTTTCTTTCGGCGGGTGTGCACCAGAGTCGGCTGCGCGCCAGCTGATACATAAACGGTCTATTAAGGCCATTAAGGATTTAATTAAGGTTATTACAAACACTGCCCGTCCAACCTTAAGGTCGGCGGGCAGGTGAAAAAGCCAAGTGGCCCTCGCATTTTTTAGGAAACCTAAAGGAAACCACGAGCAGGATGAGGATTCCTAAAGCTTTCATTAAATATAATTAAAAAATTTCTTAAATATAAAAACATGTCTCAACTCATGTGACACAGTCACATGAGGGGGACATGTTTAAATCAATTTATAATTTATAGCGCTGGTGTGAACAGCACATGTGACAGAGTGTCTACATGAACAGGGACATGTTGAAAATGAGTTTGAAATTTTTTAATTTTTTTTATTCACTGTTGGAAACCTCATCCCACCCGTGGGTGAGGTTTTGCAAAAAATGCAAAGGCCGCCTGGCCTATTCGCCCGCCCGCCAACTGTAAGGTTGGATGGGTAGGGAAAAAATTCATCATAATTACCAGCTTAAGGACCTTAATAGGCCTCTTAATTGTCAGCGGGCACGCTGCCGACTTTCGCACGCGCCCGCCGACCGAAATATCGTGCGAGTGCACCAAGACATCGGGACGCTCGTCTGACGTCATCATGCACTATTTCATGCTCGGACGTGTCAGGCGTGCACCCGCACGCCGAGCTGAAAATCCTGCCCGAGGAGTATAATGATATTAATATTGGGTAATAATAGATGTGCTGTTCACACCAGCGCTATAAACAAATGACTAAATTTGAAGAGAGTAGCTGTCTGTTGAATACTGCCATACCAAACTTATAACTGTTTTGACAAGTTTACTTCTAAAAAGCATTTTCACACGAAAGGCTAATAGTTAACCTTAAAAGAATGGGGATTTAGGGTAACCCTTGGGAATAGGTTAAATAAAACAGAGGAGTAGAAAGTAGTGGGCACTTGCTATAAGAGTATGACAGAGTGGAGGGAGGTACTTTTGGGGTGGTCCCAACTATCGACGTTTGAACCCCATAGCGGGGTAGAAATTCACCGTGGCCTAGGACATAAGGAGGTTACAACGGGATATAGATAAGTTAAGTAAGTGGGCAAAGATCTGGCAAATGGATAAATGCAAAACACTGCGGATGCTGGAAATCTGAAATACAAACTGAAAATACTGGAAAAGCTCAGCAGGTCTGGTAGCATCTGTAGAAAGAGAAACAGAGTGAACATTCTCAAGTCCAAATGACCAGCTCTGAAGAAGTCATGTGGATTTGAAATGTTAACTCTGTTTCTCTTTCCACAGAGTTTTTCCAGCATTTCCTGTTTGTATTTCTGGCAAATGGAGCATAATGTGGGAAAATGTGACATTGTCCATTTTGGCAGGAGGAATTAAAAAAACATATCTAAATGGTGAGAGATTGCGGAGCTCTGAGATGCAAAGGGATCTGGGTGTCCTAGTGCACGAATTGCAAAAAGCTAGTATGCAGGTAATTAGGAAAGTTAATAGAATGTTATTGATTATTGCAAGGTGAATTGAGTACAAAAGTAGGGAGTTTATGCTTCAGTTATACAGCGCGTTGGTGAGACCCAATGGGGTGTAGTGGTATTGTCACTGGACTAATAATCCAGAGGCCAAGGGTAATGCTCTGGGGACCTGGGTTCCAATCCCACCACAGCAGATGGTGGAATTTAAATTCACTAAAAATCTGGAATTAAAGTCTAATGATGACCATGAAACCATTGCTGACTGTCGTAAAAACCCATCTGGTTCACTAATGTCCTTTAGGGAAGGAAACCTGCCATCCTCACCTGGACTGGTCAACATGTGAATCTGGATCTGCAGCAATGTGGTTGACTCTTAAATGCCATGCAGCTTGTGGGGGCATTTAATGACATGGGTAATAAATGCTGGCCTAGCCAGCGATGCCCATGTCCCGTGAATGAATAAAAATAAAGACCACATCTGGAGTGTTGTGTATAGTATTAGTCTCTTAGTTCAGAAAAGGTTTACTAGACTAATACCTGGGAATGGCGGGTTGACTTATGAGGAAAACTTGGACAGGCTAGGCTGGAGTTTAGAAGAGTAAGAGGCGACTTGATTGAAACATCCTGAGGGGTCTTGACAGGGTGGATGTGGAAAGGATGAGTTTCCTCTTGTGGGAGAATCTAGAACTAGGGCTCACTGTTTAAAAATAAGGGGTCATTAACTTAAGACAGATGAGCAGAAATTTTTTCTTTTAGAGAGTTGTGAATCTTTGGAACTCTCTTCCTCAAAAGGTGTTGGAAGCAGAGCCTTTGAATATTTTTAAGGCAGAGGTAGATAGATTCTTGATAAGCAAGGGGGTGAAAGTTTATTGGGGGTAGGCAGGAATGTGGAGTTGAGGTGACAATCAGGTCAGCCATGATCTTATGAATGGTGGACCAGGCTCGAGGGGACGAGTGGCCTTCTCCTGTTCCTAATTTGTATCTTCGTATGTACCTGCCTCAATGACAGCGGCCGTCACAAGTCTGCAGGCTGGGGAAGGTTAGGGAACAAGATGGGTGCGATTGTGGGCTAACAGCAAATTACAAAAAAAAAGTTTCTTTTTGGTACCAGCTTTTCATCAGGCTTCAGCAGTTCCGCCAATACTGGGAAGGAGCACCTGCGTCTCTCCCTCTCACAATGCTGATTGAATTTTGCTGAGAGACCCCTAAAGAGGAGAGGCTGCTCATTAACACATACAAGGGGGCCTAATGCCAAATGGCTAAAGGTATGTTAAATGGCCCTCCACGCAACCTTATCTCTTGTGATCATATGAAGATTACTTGGTCGATCCTCCCTGGAAAGAACTATACTGCAAACCACCTACAAGCTGCATTTTCAAAATCCCAACAGTCCCACCTTTGGCTCTTCATTCACCACAAGATTTCTGCAGCTACTGGTTTATTCAATCGCACCCTCACCTCCATCTTCGATGCCATCATCCCCAATAAAACCATTACTCTCTCTATCCTGGCCATTCCCCTGGTATGGTCCACATCTCCACTCCCATAAGATAAAGGGACACAGAGTTGAAAGGATATGGCGAACAACTGGTTTCGCTATTCACTGCGAGATCTGACTGGACCACATTAAGCATTATCGGGTCCTGCTCTCATCTGCTAAAACTACTCACTAATCAAGGGCTATCCTGGAATACAAAAACCCTTGGCTTCTTTTCTTCATTACAAAGTGTCTTCTTAAAACCCTCTCCCCTGTCTTCTCTGAGCTCACCTCCAAAATAAGTGTTAAGAGCCCACGGACGACTTTGTTTCTAAGATAGAGGCCATCTGATCAGCTGCCTCCGCCACGTCCCTCCATTCCACTAGCCCATTGGGCCAAACTTACTCTAAAGCCCCCCCACCCCGCCTCCCACCCCCACTGAACTCGCATCTTTCTCTAGTTTCCCTCCTACCTCCTCTCATGCCATCTCTAAGCTCATCTTCTCATGAGGCCCATCTTCTACCCCCTCAACTTTATTCCTAATAAACTGCTGATCACTCAACTCCTCCTCCTGGACCCCATGTTGGTCAATATTGGTTAATGGTATTCTCTTCAGATACTGCCCCTCTCTCCTTCAAATCTGCCTTCCTCACCCCTCCTCAAAAAAAAGCCCTAAACCCCATTTTGCAAACCTCCCTTTTGTCTCCCAAGTCTTTGAACCCTAGTCTTCCTAGTCTGTGCCCAACTTTCCTGGGACTCCATGTTTGAATCTCTCCTATCAGGTTTCTTCCCTTGCCACAGTATCGAAATAGCTCTTACCAAAGGCCCAAATGGCATCCAAGGTGACCGTGATAAAGGTAAACTCTCCCTCCTCATCCTTATTGATCTGCCTGCACCCTTTAGCATTGTTGATCATACCATCCTCCTTCAACACCTCTCCATTGTTGGCCAGCTGGGTGGGACTACTCTCACCTGGCTGTATTCTTATCTATCCAATCATATCCAGGTTATCACTTGCAATTACTTGTCTTCTTGCTCCCGCACCATTATCTGCAGTGTCCCAAGATCTATCCTCGGCTCCCTCCTATTTTTAATCTGCATGCTGTCTCTCAGCCACATCATCCAAAAACATCATGTTAGTTTTCTCATGTATGCTGATGACACCCAACTCTACCTTACCATCACCTCTCTTGACACCTCCACTGTTGCTCAATTATCAGACTGCTTATCTGGTGTCCAGCACTGGGCGCGCAGAAATTTCCTTGAATTAAATATTGGGAAGACTGAAGCCATTGTTTTCATTCCCCTCTCCAAATTCCATTCCCTACTGACATAGCTACTGACTCCAACTTTCTTCCTGTCAACTGTCTTAGACTAAACTGGACTGCTGACAACCTTGTGTCACATTTGACTGCAAGTTGAGCTTCTGACCATATATTCTTGCCACCGCTAAGCCCACATATTTCCACCTCTGAAACACCATCCGATTTCACCCCTGCTTTAGGTCATCCGCTGCTGAAACTTGCATTCATGTCTTTGTAACCTCTAGACTTGACTATTGCAACGCACAACCGGCCAGCCTCTCACATTCTACCCTGTTTAAACTTGAGTTCATCCAAACTCTGCTATCCATGTCCTTACTCGCACAATGTTCCATTCACTATCACCCCTGTGCTCGCTACATTGGCTCTTGGTTAAGGAACACCTTGATTTTAATATTCTTATCCTTGTTTTTAAATCCCTTCATGGCCTCCTTGCTTCTTCCCATCTTTGCAACCACCTCCAGTCCCACAACTCTCCAAGATATCTGCGCTCATCTAATTCTGGCCTCTTCAGCATCCCTGATTCTAACTGCTCCACCAATGGAGGCTGTGCCTTCAGTTGCTTAGGCACTAAGCTCTGGAATTCCTTCCCTAAACTTCTCCAACTCTCTACCTCTTTCTTCCTTGAAGGTGCTCCTTAAAACCTCTCTCTTTGAGCAACCTTTGGCCATATGCCGTAATATTCCCTTGATGTCTAATTTTGTTTTATAACACTTCTGAAATGGGCGTTGGGGCATTTTATTACATTTAAGATGATATATGAATCTAAGTTGTGTTTTTGTTATTTAATAATATAATGCAGCTTTTACAACCATTTGTTTGTTTAGTGTAACAATAATAATTTCTCAGCATTTGAAACAAACTAATTCAACAAGGTGTCTCTTAATTACAATCACTCATCTTGGCTAACACTACCCACTGTGATGGGTGCTACTTTTAAAAATAAGTGTCTCTAAATGGGCTGAGAGGCTGGTGATGGTGAATGCTCTCCCATTAGTACATGTATTAGTGGTTAAGCCACGACAAAAAAGCAGCTACAAAACATGAATCACACAATCAGAATATGACTCTTAAAGCACTAATCGGCTCTCTCTTAATTTAAGCAACAATTTTCAGTATTGAGCGCTAAGATGCTTTCCTGAATAACTTAACCTGAGGGCAAAAAATCTGCTTGAAGTCGTCTTTAATTTCTGAGCTGCAGTAATATAGCATTTGTTCCATTTGTTTGTTTTTCAGTTATGGTCAGTCACCCCATGTGGGTGTTAGTAGGACCACAAGACTGCTGTCAGACCAGACTCAGTGATCTTACTCACACCCACATGGACTTACTGACCATTCAAAGTATTAATAAAGGCAACAGATATCATATCTCAAACTTCAGCGTTAGGTAGGGTTATTTTAGGAAGTGCTTTACTAGTAGATTGCTTATTTGTGTGCGTACGTGTGTGTGGGTGGCATGGGAGAGCAATCTTTAATATGCCAATGTAAGTTACAGTCCCATTATCACAGTAACTAAACTTATACACACAAATAATAACAGGGGTGTGTTATGCTTTACAACTTCACCTAAGATCACATTCAACTATGGTGAGCGAAGACATGGTAGCTAAATTTGCAGATGATACAAAGATAGGTAGGAAAGTATGTTGTGAAGAGGACATAAGGAGGTTGCAGATGGACATAATTAGGCTGAGTGAGCGGGCAAAGATCTGGCAAATGGAGTTTAATGTGGGAAAATGTGAAGTTGTTCACTTTGGCAGGAAGAACAAAAAAGCAGAGTGTTACTTAAATGGAGAACAGCTGCATAATTCTGAGGTGCAGAGGGGTCTACCTGTTCTAGTATATGATTCACAAAAAGTTAGTATGCAGGTACAGCAAGTAATTAAGAAAGCTAATGGAATGCTATCCTTTATTACGAGAGGGATTGAACATAAAAGTAAGGATGTTATGCTTCAGTTATACAGGGCAATGGTGAGACCGCACCTCGAATACTGTGCGCAGTTTTGGTCTCCTTATTTAAGGAAGGATGTAAATGCATTGGAGGTGATTCAGAGGAGGTTTACTAGATTGATACCTGGAATGAGTGGGTTGTCTTATGAGGAAAAGTTGGACAGACTGGGCTTGTTTCCACTGAAGTTTAGAAGAATGAGGGTGGTCTGATTGAACTATACAAGATCCTGAACGGCCTTGATTAGGTGGACATCGAAAGGATATTTCCTCTTGTGGGTGAGTCCAGAACTAGGGAGCACTGTTTTAAAATTAAGGGTCACCCTTTTAGGACAGAGGTGAGGAGAATCTTTTTTTCTCAGAGGGTTGTGCGACTTTGGAATTCCCTGCCTCAGAAGGCAGTGGAAGCGGGGTCATTGAATATTTTTAAGGCAGAGATAGATAGATTTCTTGTTAGGCAAGGGAATCAAAGGTTATCGGGGTTAGATGGGGATGTGGAAATTGAAACACAAGAAGATCAGTCATGATCTTATTGAATGGAGGAGCAGGCTCAAGGGGCCGAGTAGTCTACTCCAGTTCCTATTTCTTATGTTCTTATGAACTGAGAGATGTTTGACAAATGCACACCATCCTGCGGCTTTGGGAGGTATGCACCTCTCTGATGGCTTCACAAAAGTCTCACTGGTGCAGAGATGGAGCTACATTACCATGCAATGATGTAGCTTTTTTTTACTGAACATCACATTTTACTCAATGGACATCCACTGAAACTAACATCCTTCAGCGCTGGATGCAAACAACGAAACACGGCAAAAAAACATTGAGCTTCCCCACGTCCATTCCCCTCAGTCCTGACCTCCACATTTAATCTGCTACCGATCTTTTGGACTATTTATACGAGCAGTCAACCTAATATTGTTTAAAACAAAGGGAACTGGATTTGCAATAAAAACTCTTCTCTGAAGTGAGTAATGCCCTATACCAGATATAAAAAGCGGAACACAGTTGTTGATTCCACAGATACAGGTTTCGTTGATGGTATAAACTAAGGCCTATCACCTCCCACACACTGACATTTCCCTCTGGCTTGGGCCCAAAGCCACCATTCATACACCTGGAATTGGTCGAATCCCTTATTGTATTATCAATACTTCAGATACTAATGGATAATGATGTTAATCAACTACAAAACTTGCAACAAAGGCAGCTACTTAAACAATTAACCAAGTTTCAAGTTTGCAACCACAATGCACCTTAATTTTTTTCTTTATAGTTATAAACTGATTTTTTTGTCTGTTACTGTCGGTGCCAAGTTGAGGCACATTATTGTGACTTTTAAGTGTGCGAGCATAACTTTGATATCTATGTAGTGTTAGTCATGGTTTGTCACCATTTTAGTGACAGAATTTGCATTTATTGTTGTCTTGCTGCCACTTCGATCATATCTAACATTTTACTGCAATCTGATAGTAAGAAATGACTGTCACTGAACAAGGTGTGTAACCTTAGAGCTAGGCAATTCACAGTGATGTCAGAAATCACTTCTTCACACAAAAGTTAATGGAAATCTGGAACTCTCTCCCCCAATGTACAGTTTAGGCTAGTCCAATTGAATATTTCAAAACCAAGATTTATAGATCTGTTTATTAAGGGTTACAGAACCAAGGCAGGTGTACCCATCATCAGGGAAGAAGGAACAGTCTATGTTTTCTTTCCTCTTGAAAAGGGAAGGCTGAGGGATGACCTAATAAAGGATTTTGAAATTATGAAAGATTTCGATAGAAGGGACATGTAGAGAGTGCTTCCACTTGTGGGGAAGAGCATAACGAGAAGACTTCAATATAAGACAGTCAATGAGAAACAAGCAGGGAATTCAGATGAAACTTCTTTACCCAGCGATTGGTATGTTGAACTCACTACCACAGGAAGTGGTTGAAGTGAAGAGTGTGGGTGCATTTAAGGGGGAGCTGCTTACGCACATGAAGAAGGTAATAGAGGGTTATACTGATAGTTAGATGTGGAAGAATGGGAGGCGGCTCAAGTGGAGCATAACACAGCATGGAATGATTGGGCCACATGGCCCGTTTCTGTACTGTAAGCTCCATGCAATGTTCTCTCTAATTTTTCAATGCTGTGCACAGCCTTTTTGTTGCACTGCGTAGCACGTTCTGACTTGCTGCACTGTCTCACACCCGTGCAGCTTAAAGCGGACATCGATTGTGAAAATCCTATGTAACATTGAGTTAAGATACAGATCAGCCATGTGAATGGCAGAGCAGGTTCAAGTTTTGGATGGCCTACTCTTTGTTCCCAAGTGATTGCTAAGGGACAATTCCCTCAGTATAAATGATGTCCCATTTATTTTACCAGTTCTCTCTTGGCAGCAATGCAAACATTGGCAGGAAATTGGGAAAAATGTAACAGGGCTACTGCTACTGGCATTAAGAAAAACCCAGCAAGAAAAGGAGTAACTCATCTCTGACAGCAAACAATGTATAAGTTAGGGATGTACAGTTCCTGACTCTAGTTTCATTTGTGCATGCCTACTGCAAAATCCAAATGGAGTCTCTGTCTTACACAGCCCAGAATGGTGATGGTTGGGAGACAGTGACATCTTGCAGACAGGTGGTCTATAAGCCCCAGGACGTTGCTGCAGGAGTTTCTCAGGGTAGTGTCCTCGGCCCAACCATCCTCAGCTGCTTCATCAATGACCTTCCTTTCATCATAAGGTCAGAAATGTGGATTTCTGTTGACGATTGAACAATGTTCAGCACCATTCTCAACCCCTTAGACACTGAAATAGTCCGTGTTTGCTTGCAGCAACTCCTGGACAAGGTTTCAGCTGATAAGGGACAAGCATCATTTGTGCCACACAACTGCCAAACAATAACCATATCGAACAAGAGGCAATCTAAACATCTCCCCTTGACATTCCATCGCCGAATCTCCACCATCAGTATCCTGGGGGGGGTTACCATTGACCAAAACTTAACTGGACCAGCCATATAAATACTGTGGCTACAAGAGTGGGTCAAAGGCTGGGGATTTTGTAATGAGTAACTCACCTCCTGACTCCCCTATGCCTGTCCACCATTCTCAAGTCACAAGTCAGGTGAGTGATGGAATACTGTCCATCTGCCTGGATGAGTGCAGCTCCAAAAACACTTAAAAAGCTCAACACCATCTAGGACAAAGTAGCCCGCTTGATCAGCACCCCACCCGCTATCTTAACCATTCACTTCTTGCACTACTAAGGCACAGTGGCTGCAGTGTGTGCCATCTACAGGATGTACTGCAGCAACTCACCAAGGCTCCTTTGACAGCACCTTCCAACCTGTGAACCTGGCTGGTTCACAGGTTGGAACTGTAATGTTTCATCATGCATTTTTTGGAGGTGATTTTCTACCGCTCAGCCAAAATAACTTTAGCGGGCGAACCACTGAAATCAGGAAAGCACTGTTTTTTTTGGCATTTTTTCATGTGGTCCTTCCACATGGACGATCTGGAGAACCCCCATGGAAAGTCATCCCTATTGTGTCATTTTATGGAAAGCACCAGGTGGAATGTGGTGAGATGTTACAGTCAGGGGAGTAGGTACTGGGCCAAAGTACATTAGGTGAAATGATTTATTGTACGTAGTGATTTTTATTATTTAATTTCACACTATCAAGATCCTGGACTTCTGTGTGCAAAACTGCAATAGTTAGGCAATTCGTATGCATTGTCATGGTACGTTGCACTGTGGTAAGTCATTTGCCTGAATCAGGTAGACATGAAAAACTTCCAGACTCAACATCAAATTCAACAGTTTCAGATCACCCCCTTTGTTCAGACAGAAGATGCTCGTAATGGCTCTAGTGTTGTAATTTACAGCTCCTCTCGACCCTCTTTAGTTTTTTTACTTGCCCCATTACCACCCTTATTTGTCTTTCACCGACATCTAATTTGCTATGATCATACACATATGTTCCCTTTTGTTCCTTCCTTCCTTCCCCCTTGCCCTGCCTCTGTACTTGCTTAAAATGTGCTGCATCGTTTACATTTTTCAGTTCTGTTGAAGGGTCACCGACCTGAAACATTAACTCTCGCCGAACCTGCGACTCAACTTGCTGAGTATTTCCAGCACTTTGTTTTTAGTTTCCTCAGGGAAACCCAGTGCATATGCTGTCAAGTGTCGCCGTGCTTCACCTGGGCATGTAGAATTGTGACCTACCCGTTCAGAGTACCAAATGTACTAGAGGGTCCAAGAAAAGCCTGATTACAGGAGAGAAAATTTCACCAACCACAAGGGCACACAGAACTTGGATCTCAGTTAGCGTGGTTCTTGACATTTAGCAACTGTGCACAGAGTGTTTTTTTTCAAACTGGCAGGAAGCATTATAGTCTTATCACATTGAAGGAAAGGTAATCTCCCCAGCTCGCAATTAAACTTGAACTTTTGTAAAGATGCACACAACTCCCCCCTCCTTTATCAGAAGTGCTCCATCCAGCAGCTAGCTAACAAACAACAAAGGGATGTTTATTTGATTTTGCTGAGTGTCATTTTGTTAATCTCACAGTGCAGCATAAACACGAACAGAACAAAACAGAGGCGTAATAAACCTTTGGAACAGAACTTATCAGACAGAACAGTTAGAAACAAAAGCAAAAGTTCCCTTCATTTCACCCCACCAACACCATCACCACCGCCCCCCAAAAACAAAACAACTATTTAGTGCTAGCAAACTTCAAATTGGTACAAGGTCACTGAGGTTGAACCGAGTCCAATTTACTGCCACATCCAAAATTAGTAAACTTTGGATCTGGATGATAGATGTTGGCTACACAAATGTTTTATGATACTATTTGTTTAAAAAATACTCTGAAATAGATGTATTACGTAAAGATAGTGTTCACAGAACTGTTTCCCTTTCAGAACAAAAGGGTGGGGTAAAATTGGAACTTTGGAAAATAATATGACAAGGTGGAAAATTTCCATGGGTGTTTCTCTCAGTTATCAATTGTACATACCTACAGGGAAGATCTGTGGTAGGTCTGGAGAAATGGAGTTTCTGCTGATTCTCTGGAGTTTCCACAGATGTCCTGCTAGAGTTATGACCAGTTTTCAAGTTTCCAGTTCTATCCCTAATTATGTCTTGCAATAATAAGCGCCAGGGACAAAACCTTTAGAACGGGAGTGCAAATGATCACTTGAGGTTGGGCTATGATGTTAGCTGCAAGGGAACCGAGGGGAGAAATATTTGATCCAATGATTAATAAGTCGTGGAGGGAAAGGAACAAGGTCCTCTGAAAAAAAACGAGGTAACTGTCTCCCTACCATGGTCATGCCGACTTTACTACAATTCTTAATGCGTCACAAAGGAAGACATTGCATTTACAAATCCCCTTTAGGACATCCCAAAGCGCTTAACAACCAATTGATTATTTCTGAAGTGCCATTACTATTCTTTTGAATGCAAACGCAGCCAGTGAATTTAAACATGCAGCATTCTACAAAATAGCAAATAACCAGTTGCATGATGTTGAGTTGAGGAAGGAATTTTGGCCAGTTTACTAGGATATGTTTTTGCTCTTCAAACTATTTATTCTCGGGGCATAGGCATCAGTGTTGAGGGTGGCATTTATTGCCCATCCTTAGCTGTGCAGTGAAGGTGCGGGTGGGCTGCCTTCTTACAGCGGTTGATACAGTTGAGTGTTAAGCCACTTCAGAGGGCTGTTAAGAGTCAAGCGTTTTGTGTGGGGCTGGATCCTGCTAGGAGAGCTTTCGTGTTCACTTCAGCAAGCAAAATGAGTCTTTGTTTAGCATCTCATCCCAAAAGGCAGCATCTCTGAAAACGTAGCACTCCCTCAGTACCGCTGTGAAATGTCAGCATAGATTACAGCTAAGGCCTGCAGTGAGATTTGAAGCTGCTACAAGAATAGTTACCACAGGCTCTCTCTTTTTTTTACTGCACACTATGTTTCATTCATTGATATAGTTTAACAGTCTATTTTCTGTAGCTTTGTGGCTGAATTGAAGTTTTACTGAAGATGAAAAATTTTACCAAAAACGTAGAGCGTATCTAACACACAGTGAAAATATGTAACAAATCTGAACACAATTAATTGATTTGGTTCCATTTTTAAAATCTGATAATTTGAAGAGGAAATGCACTTATAGTCTGTGTAATATCGGTAACTTGAGCCAAGAGGTTACGAGGTTCAAATTTATTTTAAAGGATGTAATTTGCAGAACTGTTACCTTTTTAAGCTGATTCACTTACTGTGGACTTGATAAAAATAAAGCAGTTAGTTGAAAGGTGCCAGTGCAACCAAAGGGAAATACTGGCAGCAAGTACTTGCACTTGCACCTACGTGGCTGAAAATCTATTCTGTATAACTTTCTGTGGCTTTCTCTCGCAAGGTACTCAGTTGGGTAACTGTTTCTGACTGAGACAATGCCAGATATCAATTTGTTTTGTGGTGTGAATTCTATGTCGAAATGACTACACTTGGACGAGCAATTCATCGGTTGTGAAGCCCTTGAGGATGTCAAAGGCATTGTACCAATGCAAGTTCTTTATTTCTTAGGTAAAATGTGAACAAGCTCCCACAGTGCTTAAAGGGTAGTAACAACTGGGCTCAGCCCTCCTGGACTAGTGTGGGAGTGGGTGCAAAATCACCTCGAGTTCTTGCTCCTTGGCACTATTCTCCACAAATGAACATCCTGTCGGTGAGAGCAGGGACAGGCTTCAATAAGCTGCGGGCACACGTCATCAAGGCTCACATGTGAATAATACTTGGGGGTGAGGTACTGCTGTCTGTGAAACTGTTCCATCCCAAGCAAGAGGTCAATACCTCCAGGGGTAGGAGTAGGGAGGGGAGAATAGAAAGCTGGCAAGAAAAAAAAACAATAGGGAGATCCCAAGAATCATTTCTCATGAAATCCCTCACTCTGCAATTTATCAAATAGAGCAGAGGAGGGATTTCATGAGAAATGATTCTGCAGAGATGTGGTTGTGATCAAGTTTCCATCCATTTCTATAAATTGCTCCACACCCACATTCTGAATGCACTTAGCATCGAAGTCACCAGCCAGCTAGAATTAATAATCAAAACATCAACCAATTGTAACATCAAAGAATAAAACCTCACAAGGGAAACCTAGCAATTACACCTTTCTTGTTAATCGTTGTTAAGGTATTTCCACCTAGGCTTTGTATCATTAACATTGTTAATCTTTTAACAAATTGTCTGTTATCTTGCACATTACCACAGGAAAGGGAAAAACGTGTCATTCTGAATGGATGTGTGTGTGCCTATGTGTTAGTGTATGTTCGGGCTATCTACTGGTAAAATGCCTTACTTGTTCAGAATGAATGTTTTAAGTAGGCAGCTGTTGAAATTACTGCTGCTCACAAATGTTATCTTGAGTAACACCAGAAGTGCATAGTGTGTGAAAGGCAATATAAGCAGTGTAGGGATTATGTCAAATGTCCTGACAGATGTACTGCAGCAGTCCGCTGCAGTACTGATTAGATCTATTGTATGTTGCAGGAAAGCTACACATTGTCACATTACATTTTCCCTTTTAAATTCTGCGACAACATTTCAGCCTCTTACAACTGACATGAAGTTAGCACTTCTTTTTAATGGTGGCTGGGAAGATCTTTGCCGATTGTTATTAATAATGACTTTCATTTTCACACATTTCATTCATGCCCAGTGAAGGTAGGGGATGATTATTAAATGACCCCTCACCTGTCACCCACATCCTTGAAACAAACAAAAATAATTTACTATTTCAATGTATGTAGTTTAGATCTCTCAGTTCTAATTAATGTATTGAAATCCTACTGTACAGCAAAGAATTGGATTCTTTTTATTCATTTATGGGATGTAGGCATTACCGGCTAGGCCAGCATTTATTGCCCATCCCTAATTGTTCTTGAGAAGATGGTGGTGAGCTGCCTTCTTGAACTGTTGCAGTCCATGTGGTGTAACTCTTTTGAGTAAACCAAGTAAACTAAATTAACAAAATTGGGGACAAAATAAAAGGCAGCCCCTTAAAGGGAAACGGCAAAAACAAAGACAAAATTTAAAGAAAACTTGCAAACATTAAACCAAAATGTGATTAACAGGGTCAATAAAACACCCCAGCTCCCACGGTGCCCACCGAGCACGGAAGGCCTTGACGGTGCCGGAAGACACCACATGCTCCCTCTCCAGGGACACCCGGCCGTGAACATGGCCCGGAAGAAGGGCAGACAGTTGGATTGGACGATCCCCTCGATCGCCCGCTGTTTAGGTACAAGCACAATGCTGTTAGTGTAATTGCTTTATTGAATAAACAGGTTAATGGATTAATTTAATTTCCAGGTAATGAGTTCATTTAAGGGATAGGTTAATCAGTTCATTTAATTAGCAGGTTAATGGGTTAATTTAATGTGTAAGCTAATGGGTTCAAATTAATGAGCAGGTTAATTGGTCATTTGAGAAACGAATTAATTAAACGGATTAACATCGTTCATTTAATGAACAGGTTAATGGAGTTACTTAATAAAAATATTAATTAGTTAATGGACAGGATGATAAGTGTATTTAATAAACAGGTTAAATTTAATGACTACATTAATAGAACATGTTAACTTTATTAAAGAACCAGATCGACACACTCACTAGCTAAACAGTTTAGTGCCTTCATTAAATGAACAAGTTAACACTGCATTAAAGTAATGCAATTAACACCATCAACAAGATAATCAGTTAAACAACTGCGTTAAGTGGTTGGATAAAAGTGCAAACAGATTTATTAAATGAGCCAGGCAATTCATTAAATAAACAGCAAGAAATAGAGTTTAATTTAAAGTGCGAACAAAGTCACACAATATGACCTTAAACCACAGGTATCTATGATCATCTTTGCATTGTTCTGGAGCAACTTACTTGCCATGCAAACCTTCCAGTGATACTGCATCAGACAATAACCTGGATCAATACCCCTCCACTAAACAAAGTTTGCCATCTGTTTTTTTTTCATTGCACAGGTAATTTTTTGGTACATTTTGTCCATTTTTCTCCATTTTTCACCTGCCCGATTGAAAATTTTGAAGATGAGAGGGAAGATGCACAAACCCTAGGCTGTCCCATTAATGCCTGACCTGGTGCACTACATTGACAGTGAGCACTCATGACTTTCCCCACCCCCATCTCTCCCTGATTCAACTAAGATGTCACAGTCTCCACTAGGTGCCTCCCCCAACTTGATGTGGTTTAGATTGGGAACTGAGCAGAGCTGGAATTGAGTGCATTACCAGCCCCCGCTGTGTAACACTGAGCACCACAGTGCTGATTTGCATCATCAGCCTTTTTTTGTGTGTATGACAATTGAGCCTGCAGGGTGAATTGAGGAGTGTGTTGAAAACAACACAGTAATCAAGATGCAAGTTTAGCTTACAAAATTTATGGGACAATCACAGTTCAATTGTATCCTACATACAAGCTAATTCCTGCACTAGTAATGGCCCTGGCCAAGTGCAAGAAGCATGTTCAGAGAAAGATAGCCATGACATCACATGGGTGACCTTGAAAAATTCATAGCTGATTTTTTTTTAACTGACTTCATCAGTTTTCTAAACAACCCACAGCACCATGACCTCCACCACGGTTAGGGCAAGGAGGCAGGTCCTGAAGCCAGCCCAGCTGGAACTGAGATCAAACCTAATGCTGTTGGCACCAATTTGGTCCACAGGTCTTAGGTACCTGTGGTTTAAGATCCTATTGTGTGACTGTGTTAGCACTTTGAATTAAATTCTGTTTCTTGCTGTTTATTTAATGAGTTGCCTGGTTTGTTTAATAAAATTGTTTGCCCTTCTATCCAACTACTTAATGCAGCTGAGCCAATCGACCCCCACCTCCCCAACAAAAAGTCAGAGCTACTATGGCAATATGCACTTTTACATAGTAGGAGTAGGCCATTCAGCCCATCGAGCCTGCTCCGCCTTTCGATATGATCATGGTTGATCATCCACTTCAATGCCTTTTTCCCACCCTATCCTCATATCCTTTTACATCATTGGTATTTAGAAATCTATCAATCTCTGTTTGAAACATACTCAATGACTGAGCTGCCACAGCTCTCTGGGGTAGAAAATTCCAAAGATTCACAACCCTCTGAGTAAAAAAAAATTCTCCTCATCTCAGTCCTAAGTGGCTTCCCCCTTATTATGAAATTGTGTCCCCTGGTTCTAGACTCCCCAACCAGGGGAAACATCTTACCTGCATCTACCCTGTCTATCCCTTTAAGTATTTTGTCAAAAGTCTAGAGAATACAGGCCCAGTTTCCTCAATCTCTCTTCACAGGACAATCCTGCCATCCTGGAAACAAGTCTGGTGAACCTTTGTTACATTCCCCCATGGCAATAATATCCTTTCTAAGGTAAGGAGACCAAAACTGCACATAGTACTTCAGGTGCAGTTCAACCAAGGTTCTATACAATCGGAGCAAGACTTCACTACTTCTGTATGTAAATCTCCTTAGGATAAAGGCCAACATTCTATTAGCCTTCCTAATTCCTTGTTGCACCAATATGTTAGCATTCAGTGACTTATTGATGAGGACACCTAGGTCCTTTTGTATATCTACACTTTCTAATCCCTTACTATTAAAGAAATATTCTGCATATCTATTCTTTGTACCAATGTGGGTGACCTTACATTTTTCCACATTACACTCCACCTGCCATGTTCTTGCCCACTTACTAAGTCCGTCCAAATCCTCTTGAAGACACTTTGCACCCTCCTCACAACACACATTCCCACCTAGCTTTGTGTCATCCATGAACTTGGAAATATTACGTTTGGTCCCCACATCCAAATCATGGATCGGTATTGTGAACAGCTGGGGCCCCGAGTACTGATCCTTGCGGTACCCCACCAGTCACAGCCTGCCAACGTGAGAATGGCCCATTCATTCCTATTCTATTTTCTGCCCATTAACAAATCCTTAATTCATGCCAGTATATTATCTCCTAACCCATCTGCTTTAATTTTACTAACCAACCTCCTGTGGGGGACTTTATCCAAAGCCTTCTGAAAATCCAAGTATACTACATCAACCAATTCCCCTTTATCAATTCTGTTAGTAACATCCTCAAAAATCTCCAACAGGTTCATCAAACATGAGTTCCCATTCATAAATCCATGTTGACTATGCCAAAGCAGGTCATTATTATCTAAGTGTCCATTTATCGCATCTTTTATAAGAGATCTTAGCATATTCCCTATTACTGATGTTAGGCTAACAAGTCTGTAATTCTCTGTTTTCTCCCTCCCTCAATAGTGGAGTGACATTTGCTACCTTCCAATCTGCAGGGGAACCATTCCAGAATATATAGCATGTTATAGTCCAGAGCTATGGATAGTGACATGGCTGACCAGGAATCTCTCCCACTTTTACCAACTGCCATTGGTGTATATTGGAACGATTTGATACTTAACCTGTTTGGCCACATTATGAACTCCCCTTCCATGGCCATCAAGTCCTGGAGTGGGACTTGAACCCGGAGCTTCTGGCTCAGGGGCAGGGATGCCAACCCCTGCGCCACAAGACCTCCATTTTACTAACTAATAAAGATAAATAGATCTAAAGTCTTAAACACTAAGTCTAAGGAATGTGTATTCTGTCCAGACAATAAACCTGGATTTAAAAGGTAGGGTTATGGTACAATGCTGGAAAAAGTTCCAAATATAGTCAAAAACCAAACTTTTCCAGTGGTGAGTACAGGAGGGGGAATAGGATGGATGAGTACACAGCTCTAAACCCCACTTAAAAAATAATAAATGCAGTGTCTGAAGTATTTCCTTCAGATATTTCTAAATCAACCACTGAAAAAAAGTACTTAAATTTCCCTGCGACACAGCTGGTGAAATGTTGCATATTCCAGCAGCTTAATTTATGAGAAAATCATGCCCCATCTTATTTTTAGTGTAACCATTTGTTTTAGCACATCACTAGCATAGATTCCGGGCTGTTTTTTGAGTTGACAGTTTATGAATGATCAACTTTTTGGTTCCGTATTAGTTTTTATTAAAAGCTGTTCAGTTTAACTAGTTTTCTAGGTTAACGTGTCTGCTGCTGCGAAGTTGTAGAATCACAGCACAGAACCATAGACCATTCGGTCTATCAAGTCTCTTTTGAAGAGCGATCCAATTAGTTCCCCCACTCTTTCCCCATATCCCTGTAATTTAATTCTCCTTAAATATTTATCCAATTCCCTTTTTAAAGCAATTATTGAAATGGCTCGCATCACCTTATCAGACAGTGTATTGTAAAACTTAACCACTTCATGCATAAATTTTTTTTTGAGTATTGCGGGAAAAAAGGGAGATGTAATTTTCATCTCGTGGTCATCGAGCAGAAGAATGGTTGGCAAGATGGCTCTGATTGGTCGAGGTGTTGCCATGGAGAACGCACCAGAAAACTGCTGTCTCCCGCATTTTTGTTTAATTCCGAAAAGGCACAATACCTAGACATGTTCCTTTTGCCTGCAGAGGACTGGTCCCTGTGTATGAATATATGTAGCTTCTAGCAAGCATAACTGAACCACATTGCGAGCCTTAGTGTAGTGGTGGTTAGTGTAATTCTTGGCACACTCAGGATTGTTCAGCAAGTGCTGTCTAATTGCAGAATCACATCTAACGTTAGACATTTTGTTCTGAGTTTTGCAAGAACGAGCTGGTTGAGTATGATCAGTACTTTCCCTATTGTAAACAGCTGAAGAGATGTGCTGTGTGATGCAATCCAGCAATCTTTGGGATGTACTCCCTACATACCTGGTATCACACTGGCACTGAAATTCATGTACCACATTGCTCATTTGCATGGTAGGCTGGAAGGCAGCATCCTGTTAATGGAAAATACCACTCATGTTGCTGCACAGTAGCAGCATGAAACAGCTAGCTTCACCTGTAGCTCAAATTTTTGAGACACTTCAATCTTCCAAGGCAATTCGAGGTAGACTGGGCACTTTTCAGTCTGAAGGTGGCAACATTAGGCCCATTTGTGAGTATGCATGAAATACAGTGAGCAATGATCTGATCAGGGTAACCATTATTGCACAGGATAGCTTTGGTGCGTCCTATTTTGGCATCAGGCTTGCACGGTGAGCAAATGGCTCAGCGTCTGTTTACAAGATTGCCGATAAGACCAATCTTATAGCACGCAGAGCTGTAGGAATCCCAACGTGTATATTGACCAGCAAAGGTAGGCTTGCAGTAGACAGTAGCAGACAACCCATCAGCGGGTTTCTCAATTAGCGCGTCAAGGAAAGGGAACTCATTAGACTGCTCCATTCTTGTGTCTGTCCTGATGAGTGCAAGTTGAAAAGCTTCGATAGTATGTCTATTTTTTCAGCAATACTCAAGTTCTATACTACCAAGCAACTAAAGTCTTTCCGCATGTTGCCCCTGGTTCTTTTGCCTTTAATCTGTGCTCTCTGCATGGTTATCATCCTGTCAGCCATTGGAAACAGGTTCTCCTTATTTATTCTATCTAAACCCTTCATGATTTTAAACACGTTTGTCAGATCTTCTCTTAGCTTTCCCGGCTCTAAGTTGAAAAACCTTCAGTCTATCCATGCAATTGTAATCCCTCATTCCTGAACCATTCCAGAAAATTTCTTCTGTACTCTGTCCAAAGCGCTCACACCCTTCCTAAGGTGTGCAATCCCAGACAAAATGGTGCAGGGGAAAGCAGCTCATCTCAAATAGATGATTTGGTTGGATGCCATGGGTTAACTGGAGCTCAATTTTTGGGAAGTGGTGGGAAGAACGTACTACACTGTTGCAGTGTTCAAATGCACAAAAGCTGTTCCAGTGGGCTGCTCCTTATTTTATACTTTCGTTTGCTCTTCTCTGAATATATTGGCTTCCTCATTCGAGATTATGGGTAGCAGTTTCCCTCCAGTACATCATCCAAATGGCCATTATTCATATTGATTCTCAACAGCAAAAGCTCACAATTTATTCCCACTGTATTTCCAACCAGATTCGTTCTAGTCTTTAGGAGAATGGCTCAGGGGCTGAGCAGAAAGAATATCAGCACCACAATGACATGAGAAAACAGAAAAAACAGGATTTATCCCATAAGTGAGAGAGCAAAGCAAATGTCAGTGGCAACGAATATCTTGATTGGCTACATCCAAGAATTCCACTGAACAAGGCCGAATGTCACTGAAGCATTTGCAACCATCTTCAGTCAGGAAGTACCAAATGGATGATCCATCTGAGCCTCCTCTTGAGGTCCTCAGCATCACAGATGCCAGTCTTCATTCAATTCAATTCACTCCACGTGATATTAAGAAATGGCTGAAGGCACTGGATATTGGAAATATTATGGGCTCTATCAAAATTATAGCAGTAGTACTGAAGACTTGTGCTCCAGAACTAGCTGCATGTCTAGCCAAGTTCCAGTATAGCTACAACACTAGCATCTACCCGACAATGTGGAAAATGGCCCAGGTATGTCCTGTCTGCAAAAAGCAGGACAAATCCAACCCAGCTAATTACCACCCCATCAGTCCACTCTCAATCATCAGCAAAGTGATGGAAGGTGTCATCAACAGTGCTATCAAACGGCACTTACTCAGCAATAACATGTTCACTGAACCTCAGTTTGGGTTCTGCCAGAGCCACATAGATCCTGACCTCATTACAGCCTTTGTCTAAATATGGACAAAAGAGCTGAACTCAAGAGCTGAGGTGAGAGTGACAGTCTTTGACATCAAGGCAGCAATTGACCAAGTGTGGCATCAAGGAGCCCTAGCAAAACTGGAGTCAATGGGAATTGGGGGGGAAACTCTCCACTGTTTGGAGTCATACCTAGTACAAAGGAAGATAGTTGTGGTTGTTGGACATCAATCACCTCAGTTCCAGGACATCACTGCAGGAGTTCCTCAGGGTAGTGTCCAAGGCTCAACCATCTTCAGCTGCTTCATCAATGGCCTTCCTTCCATCATAACGTCAGAAGTGGGGATAGAATCATAGAAAAGCACAGGAAGAGGCCATTCAGCCCATTGTGTCTGCGCCGGCCATTAAAAGAGAAAAAAATAAGCTAGCCACTCACTTTTAATCCCACTTTCCAGCACCTGGTCCATAGCCTTGCAGGTTACAGCACTTCAGCTGCATGTTCAAGTACCTTTTCAATGAGTTGAGCATTTCAGCCTCAACCTTAGGCAGTGAATTCCAGACACCCTCTGGGTGAAAACGTTTTTCCTCATGCCCCCTCTAATCCTTCAACCAATCACCTTAAATCTATGCCCCTGGTAACTGACCCCTCAGCTGGGAGAAACAGGTCTTCCCTGTCTACCCTATCTAGGCCCCTCATAATTTTGTACACCTCAATTCGGTCACCCCTCGGCCTCCTCTGTTCTAAGAAAAGCAACCCTAGACTATCCAATCTTTCTTCATAGCTGCAATTTTCAAGTGCTATAAATCTCCTCTGCACTCTCTCCAGGGTGATTATGTCCTTCCTGTAATGTGGTGACTAGAATTGTACACAAAACTCCAGCTGTGGCCTAACCATCATTTTATACTGTTCCAGCATTACATCCTGCTTTTGTATTCGAAACCTTGTCCAATAAAGGAAAGCATTCCATATGCTTTCTTTATCATCTTATCTATCTGTCCTGTCACCTTCAGGGACCTGTGGACATGCACTCTAAGGTCTTTCACTTCCTCAACCCATCTCAATATTCCCCCATTTATTGAGTATTCCCTTGATTTGTTTGCCTTCCCCAAATGGATTACCTCACACTTTTCTGGATTGAATTCCATTTGCCACCTTTCCGTCCACTCAACCAAACCATTGATATCATTCCGGAGGCAACACTTATCCTCTTCACTTCGGGGCCAATTTTTGTGTCATCTGCAAATTTCCCAATCATGCTCCCACACTTAATATAAATCATTATATTAATCATTAATATATATGACAAACAGCAAGGGCCCCAACACTGAGCCCTGTGGAACACCACTGGAAACCACTCGCAAAAATATCCATCAACCATTACCCTTTGCTTCCTGTCACTGAGCCAATTTTGGATCCAACTCGCCACCTTCCCCTTTATCCCATGGGATCTCACTTTCCTGACCAGTCTGCCATGTGGGACCTTGACAAATGCCTTACTGAAACCCATGTAGACAACATCCACTGCACTACACTCATCAATCCTCCTTGGTACTTCTTCAAAAAATTCTATTAAGTTAGTAAGACACGATCTTCCCCTAACAAAACCATGCTGACTATCCCTGATCAATCTGGGCCTTTCTAAGTGACAGTTTATAACGTCTCTCAGAATTGATTCTAATAATTTGCCCACCACCAAAGTCAGGCTGACCGGCCTATAATTTTCTAGCTATCCCTGGTGTCATTTTTAAATACTGTGACTACAAGAGCAGATCAGAGGCTGGGAAGCTGGGAATTCTGCAGCGAGTAACTCACCTCCTGACTCTCCAAGGCCAAAGTCAGGAGTGAGATGAAATACTTGCCAGGATGAGTGCAGCTCCAACAACACTCAAAAGGCTCGACACCATCCAGGACAAAGCAGCCGGCTGGATTGGTACCCTATCCTCCACCTTAAACATTAATTCCCTCCACAACCGATGCACAGTGGCAGTAGTGTGTAAGATAAGCAAGGGGCAATGTAGCAATTCACCAAAGCTCCTTCGACAGCTCCTTCCAAACTCGCAAGCTCTACCACTGAGAAGGACATGGGCAGCAGATAGATGGGAACACCACTACCTGGAAGCTCCCCTTCCAAGCCACTCACCATCCTGACTTGGAAATATATCGCCGTCCCTTCACTGTCACTGTGTCAAAATCCTGGAACTCCCTTCCTAACAGCACTGTGGGTGTACCTACACCACATGGACTGCAGCAGCAGTTTCACCACCACTTTCTCAGGGGCAATCAGAGATGGGCAATTGGTGCTGGGTTAGCCAGTGGTGACCACATCCTGCGAAAGAATAAAAAATGTTCCAAGACATCTGCTGTTGACTGACTTGCAGACATCTTGGACTACAAAAATGACTCTTCTCACTTGTGTATCACAGGATCCTTCAAACTCACCTCTGCTGTCAGGTCACTTTAGCTCGGCCCATACACACAGGTGATGTAACGATTTGCAAGAGGGAAGATGTTCATCATTAATCTGCCACTTTTATCAGTACCTAAAATTTCTCATGTCCAAACTAAGGTTTTAACCAAAATAAAGATAGATAAGATAGAAACAAGTCATGGTGACATAGAACAGGGCAAAAACCACAGGACCATCCTAGAGTGCTACCAAGACCTAACACTGCCTGCTAACAGGAAACAGATGGCAGGCATAAATGGGGCTTTTTCTGGTTGGCAAGATGTAATGAGTGGTGTGCCACAGCGCTGGGGCCACAACTTTTTACAATTTATATAAATGATTTAGATGAAGGGACCAAAGGTTGCTAAATTTGCTAATGGCACAAAGAGAGGTAGCACAGTAAGATGTGAAGAGGACACAAGGAGGCTACAAAGGGATGTAAATAGGTTAAGTGAGAGGGCAAAGACCTGGCAAATGGAGTATAATGTGGGAAAGTGTGAAATTGGCCATTTTAACAGGAAAAATAAAAATAAGCATATTATCTAAATGGTGAGAGATTGCAGAGCTCTGAGGTGCAGAGGGATCTGGGTGTCCTAGATTATGAATCACAAAAGGCTAGTATGCAAGTAAAGCAAGTAATTAGGAAAACTAATAGAATGTTATAGTTTATATTGAGTGGAATTGAGTACAAAAGTAGGGAGGTTATGCTTCAGTTATACAGGGCATTGGTGAGACCACATCTGGAGTACTGTGTACAGTATTGGTCTCCTTATTTAAGGATGGATGTAAATGGGTTGGAAGCAGTTCAGAGAAAGTTTAATAAACTAATACCTGGATTGGGCGGGTTGTCTAATGAGTAAGGTTGAACAGGCTAGGCTTGTACCTGCTGGCATTTAAAGGAGTAAGAGGCAACTTGATGGAAACATATAAGATTCTGAGGGGTTTTGACAAGGTGGATATGGAGAGGATTTTTCCTCAAGTGGGAGAATCTAGAACTAGGGGTTTAAAAATAAGAAGTTGCCCATTTAGGGCAGAGATGAGAAGAATTTTTTTCTCTCAGGGTTGAGTGTCTTTGGAACTGTCCTCCTCAAAAGGCACTGGAAGCAGTCTTTGAATATCTTTAAGGCAGAGGTAGATAGATTCTTGATAATTCTGTGAAAAAGGGGTGAAAGGTTATCGGGGGTAGCTGGGAATGTGGAGTTCAGCCATGATCTCATTGAATGGCTGAGCAGGCTCGAGGGGCTGAGTGGCCTACACCTGTTCCTAATTCCTATATTTGTACGTCTGCAATGCTGGAAAAATACAGAATAACCTCAATGCAGTTAAATCCCACTCCCTTCACCTCCCGACCCCAATATCGACAATTATGTTTGGGATTGTGACTGCTCGCACTCTCCAGCGCTGCCTCCAATAAACTAGGTAATACTCAGAAGAGGCAACTAATCTGCATGAGGCTAGGTATGCCTAGGCTACTGTGGGCACATCTCATACTTTTTGAAGGGGCCATGGGTAGTAAATGTCAAAAAAAAACTTTACCATCAATCTTCAGGGGTCCAGATCACAATCTTCTCCTAGAAAATGCGAGACCAGGAACATGAAAACTCTCAGCATAAGGTGACTCTGCATCAATGGCCTTGTTCAGGGCAGTGAAGTTCTGCTCATCTGCAGCCCCCACCCCCCACCGAACTCCCAACACTATCACTGCGCCCACTCATAGATCAAAGGCCTGATGTACTTGGGTTCCAGCCTATTTCCAAGCTCATCGGTTGTATTTGCAGAAGTGGTGCATTGGAAATACAATGCAATTTCCCTCCTGACTCCAATTGGTACATCCGGAATATTATTTAGCAGTGTACTGTCAAGTTTAAGCATGGTAAGGAATGAAAGTTAAATCCCTGGCAGAGGATATAACAAAAGGTTCATCCCGTTTTAAAGTTCACAGAATAATGGCCAGAAACTTACCTATGTCGGGCGGGCAGGAGCGGGAGCGGAGCCTATTGCTGCCCGCGATCGGCTGCGCACCGCCATTTTACGTGGGCAGGCCAGTTAAGGCCTGCCCAGCTTAATGCATGGTCAGTAGCACTCAGCGCTACCTGTGCAGGTGGGGGTAGGAGGGAGAGTTGGGGCCTGCGCATGCGCGCAAAAGAGCGCAACAATCTTCCTGAGGCATGGAGCTGCCTCAGGGAGATTAAGTTGATATTAAAATAATTAAATAAAGCATTTAAAAAGTGATCTAAACATGTCCCCTCATGTGACAAGTGTCACATGAGATGGGACATGTTTTATATTTCGGGAAATTTTTTTATTTATTTAATAAAACTTTCAGGAAATCTCATCCCGCCCGTGGATGAGGTTTCCTGAAAAACGTGAAGGCCACTTGGGCTCTTCGCCTGCCCGCAAACCTTAAGGTTGGATGGGCAGTGCTGTTAATTGCCTTAATTAGTTTCCTAATGGCCTTAATAGGCCTTTGACAGTTCGGCGGGCGTGCAGCCGCCTCCAGCACGCGCCTGCCGAACAAAAGGTCCAAATGACGTGGGGACGCATGCCCGACGTCATCTCGTGTCATTTTGAGCATCGGCGTGTCAGGCCTGCCCCCGCACGCTGACAGCAATATTCTGGCCAATGAGAAGATTTATTATACAGTACCTGGTCTCCAAATCGCCAGTAAAAATCTCAGAAGATCATATAATAAAAATTGAATTGAACTTCTGCAGTCATTATAAATTAGTGGCTCTGATATTATCCCCTACTTGGCATGTGCACCTGTATTGTTATAAAACAGTGAATCCTCTGACTCACTGAGCATTACGTAGCAGTAGATTGGTCATTATTTAGAGAGACCTTACTTGTATTTAATTCCCTCTTGAAACAAAATTGTTACTTTTATAAAGCACAAAAAACTATTGAGATAAGTAGTCACAACAACAGCAGCAGCACACATGATTGTACATTGCAACATTGTTTTTGTTACTTTGTTTCTGGAGAAGCATAGAAGCAACATCAGGGAAACAATGTTGCAGTATGGCATCTCCTGATGTCCCAGACAACCACTGTGTATCTTTTTCACTGCATATCTAATTTCTACTCTTGGCTAAAAGGAAATCTGGCACAAGACTCACTGCGTGACTGACTTTGGGTCAAAATGGCAGCTCTCTCCAAGGAAGGAAGAAAGTGGGAGGAGGGCAAAGATAAATTAAAGAGAAATGTAGTAAATAACAGAAAGAGTAGAGTGCAATAGAACAGAAAGAGAAGCATGTGGATCTTAAAGTTGAGCTGACATCACATAACAAACAAAAGAACAAAGAAAAGAACAGCACAGGAACAGGCCCTTCAGCCCTCCAAGCCTGTGCCGATCAAATTGCCTGTCAAACTAAAACATTTTGCACTTCTGGGGTCTGTATCCCTCTATTCCCATTCTATTCATGTATTTGTCAAGCTGCCTCTTAAACACCACTATCGTATCTGCTTCCACCACCTCCTCTGGCAGCAAATTCCAGACACTCACTACCCTCTGCGTAAAAAACTTGCCCTGCACATCTCCTCTAAAGTTTTCTCCTCTCACATTAAATCTACGTCCCCTAGTAATTGACTTTTCCAACCATGGGAAAAATCTTCTGACATGGACTCTGTCCATGCCACTCATAATTTTGTAAACTTCTATCAAGTCGCCCCTCAATCTCCATCGCTCTAGTGAGAACAATCCGAGTTTCTCCAACCTCCCCTCATAGCTAATAACCTCCAGTCCAGGCAGCATCCTGGTAAACCTCCTCTGCACCCTCTCCAATGCCTCCATATCCTTCTGGTAATGTGGCGACCAGAATTGCACGCAATATTCCAAGTGTGGCCTAACCAAGGTTCTATACAGCTGCAGCATGACTTCCCAGCTTTTATACTCAATACCCATGCCGATGAAGGCAAGCATGCCATATGCCTTCCTGACTACCTTATCCACCTGCGTTGCCACTTTCAGTGACCTGTGGACCTGTACACCCAGATCCCTCTGCCCATTGATGCACTTAAGGGTTCTGCCATTTACTGTATAATTCCTACCTGTATTAGACCTTCCAAAATGCACTACCTCACATTTGTCCGGATTAAACTCCATCTGCCATTTCTCCGCCCAAGTCTACAGCCGATCTATATCCCGTTGTATCCTTTGACAATCCTCTTCACTATCTGCAACTCCTCCAACCTTAGTGTCGTCTGCAAACTTACTAATTAGCCCAGTTACATTTTCCTCCAAATCATTTATGTATACTACAAACAGCAAAGGACCCAGCACTGATCCCTGCGGAACACCACCAGTCACAGCTCTCCATTCAGAAAAGCACCATTCAGAAATAACTTCAATTCAGCTGTTTAATCCAGAATCCGATTTTGAAATGCAGATCTTTATGAGAGTAAGATATGCGCAATACCTTTTGTGTAAATGGCAGGAGCTCTGAGATCTATTGCTAAATAAGCTAAGTACAGTCAAATCTCTGTTCTTTTGCGATGGCAATGCCTGCTACAACTGGCCTCAGCACCTACAAAAATGTAACAGAAGGAAAAAAATATAAAATTGTCAAAGAGTAATAGAAAACACAATAAGAGTAAAAGAGAGAAATACAGAGAAGTTAAAGAGGAAAATTGAAACACAGAGAGTAACAGAGAGGAAAAATGCAGCAAGAAAAGGTTGGAGACTAACATAAACACAAGAATAATAGGGGGAAACAAAGGCTGAACATTAACAGGGGTACAGAACTGATCAGAGAGAACCTGACAAGCCTGTTTTAAATTTTTGAACACGTGAATAAAGTAGCAGATAGGAGAATGTTTTATAGATGTTATTTATATTGATTTCCAGAAGGATTTGATAAAGTCCCTCATAAAAGCATATTAGCTAATGTTGAAGCCTATGGAAATGAAGGCAATTAGTAATCTGATTAGGAAACTGGCTAAGGAGCAGGAGAGAAACTGTAGGGAGAATAGGCAGGTACTCTAATTGGCAGGTATCTCACAAGGATCAACTATATTGCTTATTTAATAGCAACTTAGACAATGGTATATCCAAATTTTCCAATGACACAAAGACAGACTTTAAGCAACGTAGACTGAAGCATGAAATTACAGAGGGACATTAATAGTCTAATAAGGCCATTCACTTGGATCTAAACGGTGAAAAGCGAGACATCGTTTTTTTTTATTCATTCATGAGATGTGGGCATTGCTGGATAGGCCAGCACTTATTGCACTTGTTCAGAGGTATTTAAGAGTCAACCACATTGCTATGGGTCTGGAGACACATGTTAGCCAGACCAGTTAAGGATGGCAGAATTAGTGAACCAGATGGGTTTTCATGGCAATTGGCAATGGTTTCATTGCCATCATCAGACTTGGTTAATTCCAGATTTTTATTGAGTTCAAATTTCACTGTCTGCTGTGGTGGGATTCAAACCCAAGTTCCCAGAGCATTACTCTGAGTCTCTGGAATACTAATCCAGTGACAATACCACTATGCCATCACCTCCCTTTAGTAGAGGTTAAAAGAGGCTTGGGGGCTCCAGATACATAGATCATTCAATTGTATTAACAGATACAGAAAATAATCAAAAAGGCTAGTGGAATGCTGGCCTTTATATCTAGAGGACTAGAATATAAGTGGGTAGAGTTATGCTTCAGCTATACAAAGCCCTGTTTAGACTACCCTACACCTGGAGTACTGTGGGCAGTTCTGAGCACCACATCTTAGGAAGTACATATTAGTCTTGGAGGGAGTATTGCACAGATTTACCACAGTGGCATTTGGAATTCAAGGGTTAAATTACTAGAGATGTGATCTAAGGTTATATAATCTGGAAATTGGAAAGGTTAAGGGGTGATTTGATCGGAGGTTTCAAGATAGAATGGGGAACAGATAATGTTGCCAGAAACTATTTCAGCTGGTTGTGGAATCCAGGCCTGGGGCATTGTCTACAAATTAGGGGCAGATCTTTCAAGAATGAAATTAGGAGACATTTCCATAAGACCATAAGACATAGGAGCAGAAATTAGGCCATTCGGCCCACTGAGTCTGCTCCGCCATTCAATCATGGCTGATAAGTTTCTCAACCCCATTCTCCCACCTTCTCCCCGTAACCTTTGATCCTCTTACCAATCAAGAAACTATCTATCTCGGTCTTATATACACTCAATGACCTGGCCTCCACAGCCTTCTGTGGCAATTGATTCCATAGATTCACCACTCTCTGGCTAAAGAAGTTTCTCTTCATCTCTGTTCTAAAAGGTCTTCCCTTTACTCTGAGGCTGTGCCCTCGGGTCCTACTCTCTCCTACTAAAGGAAACATCTTCCCCACGTCCACTCTATCCAGGCCTTTCAGTATTCTGTAAGTTTCAATCAGATCCCCCCTCATCCTTCTAAACTCCATCTAGTATAGACCCAGAGTCCTCAAATGTTCCTCATATATTAAGCCTTTCATTCCTGGGATCGTTCTCGTGAACCTCCTCTGGACCCTCTCCAGGGCCACAACATCCTTCCTGAGATACGGGGCCCAAAATTGATCACAATATTCTAAATGTGGTCTGACCAGAGCCTTATAAAGCCTCAGCAGCACATCCCTGCTTTTATATTCTAGTCCTCTCAAAATAAATGCCAACATTGCATTTGCCTTCCTAACTACCGACTCAACCTGCAAGTTAACCTTAAGAGAATCCTGGACTAGGACTCCCAAGTCCCTTTGCACTCCAGATTTCTGAATTCTCTCCCCATTTAGAAAATAGTCTATGCCTCTATTCTTCCTACCAAGGTGCTACACCTCACGCTTCCCCACGTTGTATTCCATCTGCCACTTCTTTGCCCATTCTCCTAACCTGTCCAAATCCTTTTGCAGCCACACCGCCTCCTCAATACTACCTGTCCCTCCACCTATCTTTGTATCATCTGCAAACTTAGCCAGAATGCCCTCAGTTCCTTCATCTAGATCATTAATGTATAAAGTGAAAAGTTGTGGTCCCAACACTGACCCCTGCAGACTCCACTAGTCACCGGCCGCCATCCTGACAAGGACCCCCTTATCCCCACTCTCTGCCTCCTGCCAGACAGCCAATCTTCTATCCATGCTAGTACCTTACCTCTAACACCATGGGCTCTTATCTTACTGAGCAGCCTCCTGTGCAGCACCTTGTCAAGGGCCTTCTAGAAGTCCAAGTAGATAACATCCATTGGCTCTCCTTTGTCTAACCTACTCGTTACCTCCTCAAAGAATCCTAACAGATTTGTCAGGCATGACCTCCCCTTGATGAAACCATGCTGACTTTGCCCTATTTTACCATGCACTTCCAAGTATTCTGAAATCTCATCCTTAATAATGGACTCTAAAATCTTACCAACGACCGAGGTCAGGCTAATCGGCCTGTAATTTCCTGTCTTTTGCCTCACTCCCTTCTTAAACAGGGGGTTACATTAGCGATTTTCCAGTCCTCTGGGACCCTCCCTGACTCCAGTGATTCCTGAAAGATCATCACTAACACCTCCACTATCTCTTCAGCTATCTCCTTCAGAACTCTGGGGTGTAATCCATCTGGTCCAGGTGATTTATCCACCTTCAGACCTTTCAGTTTTCCTAGCACCTTCTCCTGGGTAATGGCCACCATACTCACCTCTGCCCCCCGACTCTCTTGAACTTTGGGGATGTTACTCGTGTCTTCCACTGTGAAGACTGATGCAAAGTACCTATTCAGTTCCTCCGCCATTTCTTCGTTCCCCACTACTACTTCTCCAGCGTCATTTTCCAATTGTCCAATGTCCACTTTTGCCTCTCTATTACCCTTTATATATCCAAAAAAACTCTTGCAATCTTCGTTTATATTACTGGCTAGTTAATCTTCTCCCTCCTTATTTCTTTTTTAGTTGTCCTCTGTTGGTCTTTGTAGGCTTCCCAATCCCCTGGTTTCCCACTGCTCTTTGCCGCATTGTATGCTTTCTCTTTAGCTTTTATGCTGTCCCTGACTTCCCTTGTCAGCCATGGTTGCCTCGTCCTCCCTTTAGTATGCTTCTTCTTCCTAGGGATGAATTTTTGCTGTGTCTCCCAAATTACTCCCAGAAACTCCTGCCATTGCTGTTCCACTGTCTTTCCTGCTAGGCTCATCTCCCAGTCAATTCTGGCCAGCTCCTCCCTCATGCCTCTGTAGTTGCCTTTATTCAACTGTAATACTGTTACATCTGATTCCAGCTTTTTCCTCTCAAATTGCAGAGTAAATTCTATTATATTATGGTCACTTCCTCCTAAGGGTTTCTTCACCTTAAGCTCCCTTATCAAATCTGCCTCATTACACATCACTAAATCTGGAATTGCTTGTTCCCTAGTGGGCTCCACCACAAGCTGCTCCAAAAAGCCATCTCGTAGACATTCCACAAATTCCTTTTCTTGGGATCCACTACCAACCTGATTTTCCCAGTCTACCTGCATATTGAAATCCCCCATGATCACTGTAACCTTGACTTTCTTACACGCCTTTTCTATCTCCTGGTGTATCTTGTGCCCCACATCCTGACTACTGTTCGGAGGCCTGTACATAACTCCCATTATGGTTTTTTCACCTTTGCAGTTCCTCAACTCTACCCACACAGATTCTACATCATCTGACCCTACGTCATTTCTTGCTATCGATTTAATTTCATTTCTTACTAACAAAGCAACCCCACCCCCTCTGCCAACCTGCCTATCTTTTCGATAGGATGTATATCCTTGGATATTTAGCTCCCAGTCCTGATCCCCTTGCAGTCATGTCTCCATGATGCCCACCACATCATGCCTGCCAATTTCAATCTGCGCAACAAGCTCATTTACCTTATTTCGTATACTATGTGCATTCAGATACAACACCTTCAGTCCTGTATTTCCCGTCCCCTTTCTCATTGTAATCCCTTTATCTAATGTGCTTGAAGTTAGATTCCTAGCCCTTTCCAAACACTCTGTCCTATTTTGTGTTCTGGGGACTTTAATAGCCTCTCCTGGGCTCCCCTTTCTTTTCAGTTTTTTCATAATTTTCCATGAAGTTGAATCCACCCCCCCACATGCTAACCTGCTGCTTTGTTTCCCATTAGTCATACTTCTTGGAGTTTTACCCTCCCCTCCTCCACACAAAGTGTGGTAGAAAATTGGAACTCACTTATTGGAACTGGTTATATTTTTGGTTAACAAATATCTAAGGAATATGGGGAAAGGGCAAGAATGTGGATCAGCTATGATCTCATTGAACAGTGGAACAGGCTTGAGGGGTTAAATGGCCTACTCCCATTCCTATTTAACAAACAAAAACCTTGAAAGAATGGGAATCAGCCGATTGCAGGGAATGGGGACATAGCTGAAGAGAGAGAAAGGGAGACTTTTTGGGTTAGATTCTAAAAACCCTAAAAACAAGGATTGACTTGGTAAACTTGGTGATTGAAGATGTTGTTGTCTGAATATAGTTAGGAACCCCTGCTCTATACCCGATAAATGATGGCTTTATTATCTACAAAGTATGAAGAATTTAAATGAAGGCTAAATGAATGCCAGTCTTTCTTTCACAAAATAGGCAAGACAGCGCAAAATTCCTAAGGTTGTGGCAAATACTCACAAGATCTTTTAATGTGCTTATTGTTGACTACTATTAGTTTATATAACTCATTTACATTTCTCATTTGATCCTATAAAATTATTTTGAAATGTTCAAAGATAAGCAATATTTCACAAATATTCATTGGTAAACAAACTGCATTTCAAAAATGTAAAACCACGTGGCTCAATGTTTTTCGGTCTGGGGTCTCCACTCAGTTACATTGTTTTTCTCAGCAGAAATTTGAGTGAAAATTATATTCAAGGTAACTCATATTTGAATGATCTTTTGAGCTTGTTTAAAAGAAGTGCACGCTAGAAGCAGGCCCCGCCCACAAAGCTGGCCGCACCCTGACTGAATTAATCACCACTGGGGGTTTCCGATATTGGCGCTAGTTTACGGTCCTTCAAAAAAAGCACTAAAAATTAAACAAGTTCCTTTGGGAGTATTTCAAATGCTTTTGAATCAAATGGTTCTGTATATTTTTGAAACATCATTTTCAGCAATTTAAAGCTGGGTTCCTCACAGGTGATTGATTGGCCTTGTGGTTAAAATTGCTTATCTTTTGTGATAAACCCTTCTTCAGATGTATTAATCAAACTCCAACAAGTTACCACTCTTCAATATATACATATATGAATACATTTTAAAGCATTTACATTTTACATGTTAAAACCCTGCTGGTTGAGCTTGTTTATTGCAGATTTTGGTTTCAGCAATATACAATTGAGTTTGAGTGAGAGCTCAGTTTGAAGTCCTCACTTTCCTCTTCATGCTTGAATATTTTATTTATGTCAACATTGAAAATCACTGAGTAAAGGGTTGTAATCTGGAGTAGAACTCCTTGTTGGCCTTCACATTCTATCCTTCAGAGATGTGTGATTATCCAAAACACTGCTGCCCATGCCTTAACTCACATCAAGTCAACTTCACTCTATCACCCTGGTGCTCACTGATCTACATTGGATCTGGTCAAGCAACATCTTGATGTTAAAATTCTCTTCCTTGTTTTCAAATCCCTTCATGGCTTTTCCCCTCCCTATCTCTATAATTCCCTCCAGTCCCACAACCCTCTGAGATATCTGTGTTAATCTAACTCTAGCCTCTTGAGCATCCTTGATTTTATTCTCTCCACCAATAGCGGTCATGCTGCCAGGCCCTAAGCTCTGGAGTTACTTCCCCAAACCTTGCCGCCTTTCTTTCTTCCTTTAAGGCTCTCCTTAAACCCAACCTCCTTGAACAAGCTGTTGATCATCTGCCCAAGTATGTCCTTATGAGGTTTGGAGTCATAATTTGCTTTTATTAATAATGCCTCTATGAAGCACCATAGGACAGATTATAAGGGTAACATACATAGAAATCATACATGGAAAATAGGAGCAGGAGTAGGCCATTCGGCCCTTTGAACCTGCTCCGCCATTCATTATGATTATGGCTGATCATCCAACTCAATAGCCTACTCCTGCTTTCTCCCCATATCCTTTCATCTCTTTCGCCCCAAAAGCTATATCTAACTCCTTGAAAACATACAATGTTTTGGCCTCAACTATCTTCTGTGGCAGCGCATTCCACAGGCTCACCACGCTCTGGGTGAAGAAATTTCTCCTCATCTCAGTCCTAAATGGTCTACCCCATATCCTCTGACTGTGACCCCTGGTTCTGGACTCCCCCACCATCGGGAACATCCTTCCTGCATCTACCCTGTCTAGTCCTGTTAAAATTTTATAGGTTTCTATGAGATCCCCCCATATTCTTCTGAACTCCAACGAATATAATCGTAACCGACTCAATCTCACCTTATATGTCAGTCCCGCCATCCCAGGAATCAGTCTGGTAAACCTTTGCTGCACTCTCTCTACAGCAAGAACATCCTTTCTCAGATAAGGAGACTGAAACTGCACACAATATTCCAGGTGTGGTCTCACCAAGGCCCTATATAATTGCAGCAAGACATCCCTGCTTCTGTACTCGAATCCTCTCGCCATGAAGGCCAACATACCATGTGCCTTCTTTACCACCTGCTGCACCTGTATGCTTATCTTCAGCGACTGGTGTACGAGGACACCCAGGTCCCATTGCACATTCCCCTCTCTCAATTTATAACCATTCAGATAATAATCTGCCTTCCTGTTTCTGCAACCAAAGTTGATAACCTCACATTTATCCACATTATACTGCATCTGCCCACTCACTCAGCTTGTCCAAATCACATTGAAGCATCTCTGCATCCTCCTCACAGCTCACCCTCCCACCCAGCTTTGTGTCAGCTGCAAATTTGGAGATACTACATTTAGTTCCCTCTTCTAAATCATTAATATATATTGTGAATAGCTGGGGTCCCAGCATCGATCCCTGCGGTACCCCACTAGTCACTGCCTGCCATTTGGAAAAAGATCAATTTATTCCGAATCTTTGTTTCCTGTCTGCCAACCAGTTTTCTATCCATCTCAATACACTATCCCCAATCACATGCACTTTAATTTTACACACCAATCTCCTATGTGGGACTTTGTTGAAAGCCTTCTGAAAGTCCAAATAAACCACATCCACTGGCTCCCACTCATCAACTCTACTAGTTACATTCTCGAAAAATTCCAGTAGATTTGTCAAGCATGATTTCCCTTTCGTAAATCCATGCTGACTCTGTCCAATTCTGCCACTGTTTTCCAAGTGCTGAGCTACTAAATCTTTTATAATGAATTTTCCCCACTACCAATGTCAAGCTGATTGGTCTATAATTCTGTTTTCTCTCTACCTTCCTTTTTAAATAGTGGGGTTACATTAGCTACCCTCCAATCTGTAGGAACTGTTCCAGAATCTATAGAATCTCGGAAGATGACCACCAATGCATCCACTATTTCTAGGGCCACTTCCTTAAGTACTCTGGGATGTAGGTTATCAGGCCCTGGGGATTTATCAGCCTTCAATCCCATCAATTTCTCCAACACTATTTCCCTACTAATACTGATTTCTTTCAGTTCCGCCCTCTCACCAAACCCTGTGTTCCCCAACATTTCTGGTATGTTATTAATGTCCTCCTTTGTGAAGACAGAACCAAAGTATGTATCTAGTTGGTCAGCCATTTCTTTGTTCCCCATTATAAATTCCCCTGTTTCTGACTGTAAGGGACCTACATTTGTCTGCACCAATCTTTTTCTCTTCACATACCTATAGAAACTTTTACAGTCAGTTTTTATGTTCCCCGCAAGCTTACTCTCATATTCTATTTTCCCCTTCTTACTAGATCCCTTGGTCTTCCTTTGCTGGTTTCTAAAGTGCTCCCAATCTTCAGGTCTGTTGTTTTTTCTAGCCAATTTTGTATGCCTCTTCCTTGGATCTAATACTATCTCTAATTTCCCTTGTAAGCCATGGTTTGGCCACCTTTCCTGTTTTACTTTTGCGCCAGACAAAAGTGCTATATAAATACAGGTTGTTGTTATAATGGAAAAAATGCTATCTAACAACATAAACATTTCCTTTGCAATCAGTTTGTTGCTGAACCAATCAAAGCATTCAAAAAGCCTTGATATTGAAGAGTGGTAACTTGGTGGAGTTTGATTTAATACACCTGAAGAAGGGTTTATCACAAAAGATAATTTTAACCACAATGCCAATCAATCACCTGTGAGCTCTCATTTTTTTCCTCAGAAACCGAAATTTCTAATGTGGAAAACAAGGGTTTAAATAAAAGAATTAAAAAAAAACATATTTCACAAGAACATGTCAAATTTATTCAATGACACATCTTTTCTGTCCTTTAATACCTTCACTAAAGTTGTTAACTAAAGTTGTCAACCTGTCTCAAAGGCATTAGCCACAACTGGATATTTTTTTTTTTACCTCAGCTTTATAAGCTAATTGCTGCTCTTCAGGGAAATTTATATTTATTTATTTAAAGACTGTGTAACTTACTAACAGTGCATTCCTGGCAAACACTGAGAGCGGCCATCAGGAAAATGCAGACCACACCCATGATTTTCTGTCCATTCATTTTAACAATCAGAAAATTTATATGCAAGTGTTTTAAAGTAGGAACATAAAGACTAAAAATGATTAACGATGAGGAAAGAAGGGATTTGCAGCTGTGGCTGTGAAAGGTCCTGGGGATGTACTGTAGCAGGACCCTGATGGGTAGGAATAAGTAGGGAGAAAGGGACTCCTCCCCATAAAGATATTGGGCCCTTCCCTCCCAATACTATACGACCCCAGCAACTCCAAAACAGCCAAACCCCGATGCCTTCAACTGACTTAGAACCTGCCCCCTCCTCCCCATTCTTATATCCTGTGGCCCTTGTTAATAATCCTGAACCCTTAGGCCACAATTCCAGTCCTTCTTGATTTTGGAACTTTCCAAATGCTTCAAGATGCTGAGAATCCCCTCCTTAATGCTGCCAGACCCTGGGAGCTGCCAGACCCTGGGAGCTGTCATCCAGTGATCACAGGTCCCAGAGCCACTGCGTTGTTCTTAAAATCTCCCCTTTCCAGTATTCCCAGAACCTTAGGACTACTGACCGCCCCCGCCATTGTTCAAGACTCCTTCAAAATACTGCTCCATTCTGGTTCCCAATCACACTATCGTCAGTTTTCCAGCGGTGTTAAATCCCAGCACTATGCTCCACGCTGTTATGTTTGCGTCACTGGTAATATAACTTGCATTGCACCGAAGTACTTATAAAATCCTCTATTCACTCCTAGCAATGCCACAGGAAGCAGTTCAGAGAAGGTTTACCAGACTAATACTTGGAATGGGTGGGTTTGTCTTATGAGGAAAGGTTGGACAGACCAGACTTGCGTCTGCCGGAGCTTAGAAGAGTAAGAGGCAACTGGATTGAAACATATAAGATCCTGAGGGGTCTTGACAGGGTGGATATGCAGAGGATGTTTCCTCTCGTGGGAGAATCTAGAACTAGGGGTCACTGTTTAAAAATAAGGCGCCGCCCATTTAAAACAGAGATGAGGCAAAATTTTTTCACTCAGAAGGTCGTGAGTCTTTGGAACTCTCTTCTTGAAAAGGTGATGGAAGCAGAGTCTTTGAATGTTTTTGAGGCAGAGGTGGTGAGATTCTTGGTAAGCAAGGGGGTGATAGGTTATCGGGGGGTGTAGGTGGGATGCAGATTTCGGGTTACTATCAGAACAGTCATGATCTCATTAAATGGTGGAGCAGGCTCGAGGGGCTGAATGACCTACTCCTGCTCCTTGTTCATATGTTTGTTATTGATGGTGGCGGGGGATTGGAGCAGTCCAACATCATAAAAGTAATCCAGGTCATATAACGCTACATTTCTGTTAGAATACCAGCATTGGTTAGATTATTTCCATCTGTCAGAGACTTTTTGTCTGTTGCTATACCTGCTACACTAGAATTCTCTTCCTAAACCGCTTTCGTTCACTACCTCTCTTGATGGGTTCGAATAAAGACGATCCACTGATACAATTATTTCATGCTTCCAGGATATGAACATTACCATCTGCCCATTACAGCTATCTGTTTCTTGAATGGTCCAAGTCACCTGGCCTCAGTCACTCTTCATGATAGCCTGTTCTCTTTAGCCGTGCCTGTAGTTTCCCTTCTCCCAATGTCAAGCATCTCTCTGCTCAATGTCCACGTTTTTCAATGAAGCACTCAGAGACATGGGGTTGAATTTTCCTGTCCCGATGCCAGGCTGAAGCCCCGCCAGGCAGGATTTTAAAATGGCATGCGGGATCCAGGTCCAGGACATCCGTCCCCATTTCCGGTGCCGACAATTTTCATCGGCTTAGGAAGAGGGCAGGTCAGGAGCTCACACGCGGTCTCAATGTTGCTGGTAACATTACCAAAATGGACTTTTCAGAACTTCCACAATTTTGGTGAAGGCATGTGGATTTTGGTAGGCAATGTAAATCACTCCAGCAGAGAGGTGTCATGAACCATGGGTGACCCATAGTTTGGAGGCGGGAACCATATGAAAGGGCAGTACAAAAGATGTTGTCTACTTCACACGTCATTATAAATTGCAATAGCATAAGTTGATCTGTTCTCATTGCAGTGTGTGATGATAATGTTTTGATTTGAAAAGGTAGGAGACTGTTAAATAATGTGGTTGTCAGGTTGTTATTTCTGAAAACTGCAAAGTTGTCAAGGGAAAGAACAGCATTGTGAAAGTGGAAAAGTCTTCAGATGCATTAGAATAGATTATCCACTGGATAAAATGCTATTCTGCATTGTACAATTTTGAAAGGCTAGCCCAGTTTGAAATCCAGATCTAATTTTGTGGAATATCCCCAATGCTTTCATTTCCTCCTCAAAATTCAACTCACCCTGAAATTAGCTGTTAAAACTTTGACAGATCTCTGAGCTTTTACTAAATCTTTGAAGTTCAGTCAGAATTTGGTTTGACAGCTTTGACAGACATCTGAGCTTTTAGCTATCTTTACAGGGGAATATCAATTTGAATACTGAGCTGCCTTTCCAACCACTAATTGATTCTGCTCAGCAAGGTTTGTTTACACAGCTGCATTGGGGAACAGGAGCTTGTTTATTCTGGCAGATTTGTGTGTTTCTAAAGAGGATAATTTTTAAAGTGAATTTCAAATAATATTTGTTTACTTTGACACATGAGCTTTTCAAAGGCTTAGAAATAGTATTTTAAGACTCAAGTTCTGTTTATAGTAGATACTGGGTGAGTGGATTGGGGGGGTGGTTTGAGGGGGGAACGGAGGGTTGGGGAGTAAGGGGGTTGAGGGTGAGTATGGGAAGTCAGGGGGTTTGAAGGGGTAAGGAGGTTGTGGACCTAAGGGGCTTAAGGTGGTGAAGGGAGGGGTAGGTGGGAGGGTTTGGGGGTGACGGTCAGGGGAGCCTCATACTGATTTCCAGAACTGGGCCCAGGTCTCGGCGGAAGTGGGCCTTCTAATCTGGCTGCCTCGACATCAGGCCCACCTCCGTCTCTGCCTTGGGCCTTCTGTAAGAGACAGCAGGTCTGACTCCAGGCCGTCCCAGCGTTCACTGGATGAAAATCCCACTGGCTAGCATTCCCAGGGCAGGAGGCAGGATTGTGACGTCGGGAAATTTCTTGACTTCCGACTCCCACCACAAACACGAAAATCCTGCCCATGCTCTTTTATGTGAGGTGAGCTGCAGGAAAGTAAATTGCTGAGTTATTGTTGAATGGCCGGGATTTAATTTCCACTTTTTGATGTCTAGCTACATCAAAACTATACTGTTACCCAGTGATTGGACATGAGCCCCGTTCATCTACCAGCTTCCTGCTCCTACCCCAAATGTTCCTCAGGTAAAAGCAAAATACAGTGGATGCTGGAAATCTGAAACAAAAACAGAAAATGCTGGAAAAGCTCAGCGGGTCTAGCGGCATCTGTAGGGAGAGAAACAGAGCTAACGTTTCGAGTCCATAAGACCTGCTGCGCTTTTCCAGCATTTTCTGTTTTTTGTTCCAAACGTTCCTCAGACAGGCTGAGGGGCCTGCCTATGTGTCATGGTTTTGGTTCCAAAAATAAATAAAGAGGTGTGATAGAAAGAAAACTGCTGGGACCAAAGGCCAAGAGTGAAGGCATCCATGGATACACAATTTTAAAAAAAAAAGAGGATTTTTTTTTCTTTTTCGTTCCTCCCAGGTTTACTTCGAGTTTTCGATTATCTTTCGATTTGACACTTTACAGCCTTCCGGACTCAATACTGAGTTCAAAAGTTTCAGACCATAACCTCTGCTCCATTCTGTTTCCTTTCCTTTATTTCGTTGTTTTAAAACTTTCAGTCAGCAGCACCATCTGCTACAGGCACGCCTTTTATTTCTTTGTTTATTTTCTTGCCCCATCGACATCCCCTTTGGTCCTGGAAGACTAACTCTTCTGTCATTCAATCTCTCCTGACTTTTACCCTACCTTCCTTTTATGTCCTTATCCCTCCCACCCCTTGCTCAAAACCTATTACATCTCTATTCTTCCCAGTTCTGACGAAAAGTCACAGACCTGAAACGTTAACTCTGTTTCTCTCCACACCGGCTGCATTTTCTGTTTTTATTGCAGATTTCCAGCATCCGCAGTATTCTGCTTTTCGAGCAATGTGATAATATTTCGTTAGTTGAGAGTGAAATGTTCCCGGGTGACTGGGGAAAAACTCCTCTGCTCTTCTTTGAACCAGTGCCATGGAATCTTTCGCATCTCCATGAGAGGGCAAATAGAGACCCAGTTTAACATCTCAGATGTTAAAGACAGCACCTCGGACAATGCAGCACTCACTCAGTACTGCATTGAAGTGTTGAAGGTTTTGTGCTCAAGTCTCTGGACTACAGATATCATATAATTAATACATGGTCCAGTGTTGAAACGTACATTTCTCAGTAGGGGTTTCACGAGCTGACCCATGTCCTTTTAGCAAACCTTGAAAGGAATAATTTCCATGATTTACTCACCATACCGCCAGTGCACTCTCTACAATCTTGCAAACAGGCTAGATTTTCCCAGGTGCTGTAAGCTTTCAGCCCTGCTACTAATGCCTGTAAAGAGCGATTGTTGGCCAGATTCCTGCCTCGATACATATCTTCATCCAGTATCTCTCCTGCATACCTGTCAAGTTGAAAAAAAATCACACAAGACCAACTTTGAGACATCCACAAATGAGTGGCATAACTCAATAATACAATACGATTGATTGTAATCTCTGATAAAGGCACGTTTCTTGAGACTCCTTCACAAATAAAAGAAAACAGCTTTATAACCAGCTCCAGCGTCCTTAGGGTCAGAAAAGTGGAAAGCATAAACAACCAAGTTTATTGCTTCTGCTTGTATTCAGTCACCTGTGTTGCAAAATCTACTTTGAAGAGACCTAACGAAGGCAGAGGACTCAGTCTCTTCACACAAGTGGTGGGACTCTGCAAGTTACTGCTGTCAAGAAGGACAAGGAGGAGGAGTAAAAAGAGAAAATTGGAGAGACAGAGTTGTTTTTACTGAAAACACTCTAATACCAAATAAGATTATATTGTTATTATTGCTAAGTCTCTGTTCACCTTACTGTTAAAAATAGTATTTTTGGTAGGTCAGTTTTACTATTCATTGGAACATAGGAAAGAGGAGCAGGAGTAGGCCATTCAGCCCTCAAGCCTGTTCCACCATTCAATTAAGCCATGGATGATCCTCGACCTCAATGCCATTTTTCTGCACTACCCCATATCCCTTGATATCTTTAATAACTAGAAATCTATCGATCTCTCTCCTGAACATGCTCAATGACTGAGTCCCCACAGCTCGAGTATTACTGGGAAAAGACATTTTGTCAAAGCTTTTTGTCTCACACAAATCAGGACAATCACAAGAATACCAATGTCAGGGGAAGCAACAACTTGTGAAAAGAGAGTGCTGATTGGTTGGCAAGTGGACTCTGATTGGAAGAGGCGTTACCTTGGACAATGCACCAGTTAATGGTGACTGACAGTTAACTGCCAAGCATTGTTTGAAATTTAAACTAGGCAGCTTAACTCTGATTGGTCAAGGCATTGCCCTGAGGAATGAACCAGTGAACGGCTATCACTTATTTTGTTTAGCTGGAACAGGCGCAATATGTATACATGTTCTTTCTTTCTACAAAGAACAGGGCCCTGTGTATTAATCTATGTAGCTTCCAGTACACACTGTGAGTCCGACTGACAATCTTAAATTGGTTGTCAGCGTAACTTTTAGCACAGTGAGGACTATTTAGCAAATGTTTTCCAATCACGGAATCACATCTAATGTTGGACACTGTGTTTTGAGTTTTGGAAGCATGGGCTGGTTGGGTACGGTCTGTACCTTGCCCATTGCGAGCAGCGGAAGGGACATGTTTGACATGATTCACTAGTCTTTGGGACATACGGCCTATACACTTAGCATCACACTGGCACTGAAATTCATATACCACATTACTCATTTGTGCGATAGCTAGAACATCTTTTTGGCTTGATGGCAACATCCTGTTAGTGACAAATGCCACTCGTGTTGCTTCTGCATAGATGGTTTTGCCATGGGATCCCCTCTAGGACCAGCTCTTGTAAACATCTTAGTTGGGGTCCCTGAGAAACGTGTTTTTGATTGAATGATATCTAACCTCCTACCCCTTGCATATTTCCAATATGTGGACGATACTTTGCTATATTTAAATCCGTAGCAGCATGTAATAATTTCCTTGCATGTCTTAATGGGCTCCATCCTGTGCTCAAATTCACCAGTCAAATGAATTCCCTTTCCTTGACATACCGGTTGAGCAATTTGTCAGGGGGAGCTTTACCATGGTCTACCTTCACTGGTCAATACGCGTATTGTGATTCTTATAGCTCATGTTATAAAATTGGCTTTATCGGCAACCTCATACTTAGGGCTTAAGCCATTTGCTCACCATGCAAGCTTGATGCTGAAATAGGGCGCATCAAAGACATCCTGCAGGATAATGGGTACCCTGACCAGATCATTTTGCGCTGTATATCACGCAAGCTCATGAATGGGCCTAAGGCTGTAACCTTCAGGCCTGAAAAGTGCCCAACCTACTTCAGATTACCCTGAAAAGACAAGGAATCTCAAAAATTTCAGTAACATGTGAAGTTAGCTGTTTCACGCTGCAACAACGCAGCAGCAACACGAATGGTATTCACCACTAATAGGATGCTGCCGTCAAGCTAGAAAGATGTACTGCCTATCACACAAATGAGTAATGTGGTATATGAATTTCAGTGCCAGTGTGATGCTAGGTCTGTAGGCCGTAGGTCCCGAAGACTGGTGGTGCCAAACAGCATGTCCCTTCTGCTGTTCTCAATGGGCAAGGTACAGACCGTACCCAACCAGCTCGTGCTTGTAAAACTCAAAACACAGTGTCCAACATTAGATGTGATTCCGCGATTGGACAACATTTGCTAAATAACCCTCAATGTGCTAAAAATTACGCTGACAACCAATTTAAGATTGCCAGTCCGGCTCACAGTGTGGTGCCTGTGTGTGTACTGGAAGCTACATAGATTAATACACAGGACCCTGTTCTTTGCAGACAGAAAGAAATTGTACACACATTATTCCTGTATCAGCTAAACAAAGTAAGTGACAGCCATTTGCTGGTTCATTCTTCAGGGCAATGCCTTGACCAATCAGTGTCAAGCTGCCTGGTTTAAATTTCAAACAATGCTTGGCAGTTAACTGTCAGTTACCATCAACTCATGCATTCTCCATGGCAACGCCTCTACCAATCAGAGTCCACTTGCCAACCAATCAGCACTCTCTTCTCATACAGTATAAAGTTGTTGCTTCCCCTGACTTTGGTATTCTTGTGATTGTCCTGTTGAGTGCAAGATGAAAAGCTTTGACAAAATTTCTTTTTTCAGCAATACCCAAGTTCTGTACAAACAAACGACTATCCCCACTACTCCCTGGGTAATGAATTCCAAAGATTCACCACTCTCTGAGTGAAGAATTTCCTCCTCTTCTCAGTCCTAAATAGCCTACCTCTTATTCTGAGACTGTGTCCCCTGGTTCTAAACCCGGCCCCTCCCCACCATTGAAAACTTCCTCCTTACATCTACCCTGTCGAGCCCTGTTATAATTCTGTATGTCTCAATGTGGTCACATCTCATTCTTCTAAATTCTAGAGAATACAGGCCCAATCTCCTGAATCCCGTCACCCTGAACATTAGTTACACTCCTGCTATGGTAAGTATATTCTTCCTTAGGTAAGGAGACCAAAATTGCACACAATACTCCAGGTGTGGTCTCACCAAGGCTCCATACAACTGCAGCAACACTTCTTTACTCTCATAGTCAAACCCTTTTGCAATGGCAGGCCAACATACCATTTTACTTTCTAATTGCTTGCTGCGCCTGTGTGTTAGCTTTCAGTGACTTATGAATAAAGACATCCAGGTCCATTTGAACATCAACACTTCCCAATCTCTCACCATTTAAGAAATACTCTGCATTTCTACTTTTCCTACTAAGGTGGATAACTTCCACATTTTTCCACATTATATTCCATCTCCTATGTTCTTGCCCACTCATTTAGTCTGTCTAAATTCCCTTGAAGCCTCTTTGCATCCTCCTCACAACCCACACCAGGTTTTGTGCCATCAGCAAACTTGGAAATATTGCATAAAAGCAAAATACTGTGGGGATGCTGGAAGTCTGAAACAAAGACAGATAATGCTGGAAAAACTCAGCAGGTTCTTCATCTCAGCTGAGACAGTAATGCAGGTCTGCTGATAAACATCAAGAGTAACGGGACCAATATCAGGCTTTAAAGGCTGTGAAACATAGGGTAAGAATTCAGGCCTCTGGAATGGAAATTAAGATCTAGAACCTCGACTATTCAAATTGTAGAAGTAAATCATAGAATCTTAAAGCACAGAAAGGGGCCATTCAGTCTTTCGTGCCTATGCTGGTTCTCTGAAAGAGCTATCCAATTAATCCCGCTGTCCTGCTCTTTTCCCTCATAGCCCTGCAATTTTTTTTCCTCCAAGTGTTTATCCAATCATCTTCTGAAAAGTTCCAACTGAATTCTTCTTCAGGCAATGCGTTACAGATTAGAACAATGAAAATGTCTTCTTTTCCCCCTCACTGGTTCTTTTGTTTGTCTTTTTAGCTCAGCTTTTTGTTTTCTCCTGTCAAGCTCTAAAAGAAACTCTGCTAATTTTGATCCATTGGAGGTCGGGGCTGTAGAGTTATTTGATCATCTACCTCCTGCACACGACGCAGCACTTCCATGCGGAGCATGGGGAGGGCACTATACAGTGAGTTGGTTTGATCTGTAACACACTGGCTGAAGCAAATTCAATGGTAACTGAATAGGAGTGAAATAAACATTTGGCAAAAGGGGAAACGAGCACACTAGGGATAGGTGAAGCAAGGGAGTTAGGTAACAATGTTTTGTGATGGAGCATCTAAGGGCAGAGGTGCAGTGAGTACAACAAAACCAGTGGTAGGGGATGAGCAATAAAGCTAAAGTCAAAGCAGTCGATGGCTGTCCCTTGATTCAAGGATGACGTCTACTCAAGGTCATGAGTTTCTGCCAGGGGTCTTCACGTGACTGAACAGGCCAATTCTCGAACAGCAGATCTTAAGATACATGAGGTAGTGGGATCTGGGTGCAGGATTTGCTTCCTTTTCCTTCCTTCTCTGCCTCATCATTAAGACATTGTAACTCAAAATGTGATACAGCTTGATGGAACAAGTTGTCACCATTCCGAATGACTGGTAGCAAGCTCCTCCCAGTCATTAAGGTCAATGCTGCCGTGCTTCAAGGAGAGTTTCATTGTGTCCCTGAAGCATTTTCTCTGCCCTTCTCTGGACTGCTGGCCATTTGAGAGTTGAGAAAACAGGACTTGGTGGAGTAAATGCTTTTCAGCCATCTGGATGCAGTATCCAATCCATCAAAGTTGATTTATCAGGAGTCTTGCCTGAATGTTTGTAGAGCTGGCTTCAAGAAGGACACTAGCGTTTGTTCGACGGTCCTCTCATAGAATCTGGAGAATGCGGCGGAGGTATTGCCAATGGAAATTCTCTAGCGCTCACAATCCATGTCTCACTGCAGGAGCACGGTGATGACAACTGTTCTGTACAATAGCTGTTCTGTTGGCTTGCAGCGGTCTTTGTTATCAGACACTCACTTGCTGCAGCATGTAGAAGGCTGAGGTGGTGCAGCTGATATGGTGTTAGATCTCCTTGTCAATGATGGCCTTTTGAAAGAGGTGGCTGCCTTGTTCAGCATATTCCAAAGTCTCTCCTTTAAAGTATATGGGTATAAGATTTCCTGGGTTCGGGGGCCACAGATACCTAAATAGGCAGTCAACTAGATATAAGTAATTTTAAGCTGGTTTATTAAGTTTATTAAGAAACTTTAGATATGATATATTAACTAATTAGACAGAGAAGTATACGTCCCATAACAGCTTGTGATAACAGCATTCCGCTGTCTAGTTGAAGTGTCAGGAAACTCTTCCCTCAATCTCTCGATCTTCTTCCTCCTCCTCTGGTCCATCTTCCATCTGAAGAAGGCAGCTGCCCAACAAGCACTGCCACCTCGCCAGCATCTCAGCCCCCTACCACCAGTATGACACCACTGTATATGCCCTTTTTTGGGGGGCAGGTAGCTTACCCAGTGTCAATCATTTATCTAACTATTCTGACCAATGGATACAGGACAGGTACTCAAAACGTCAGGGTGGTTACAACCTCCCTTGTGTGTCAACCTGCTCAAGGTCAGCTTTTTAGTTTATATCTGATTCCTGGGATGGCAGGATTGTCGTATGAGAAGAAATTGGGCTGATCAGGCCTGTATCCACTGGAGTTTAGTAGAATGAGAGGAGATCTCATTGAAACATAAAATTCTGACAGGGATGGACAGACTAGACGCAGGGATGATGTTTCCTCTGGCTGGGGGATCTAGAACAAGGGGTCACAGTCTCAGGATACAGGGTAGGCCATTTAGGACTGAGATGAGGAGAAACTTCTTCACTCAGAGGGTGGTGAACCTGTGGAATTCTCTAACACAGAAGGTGGTAGGCGCTAAGTCACTGAACATTATTAAGAAGGAAACAGATATATTTCTGGACTCTCAAGGCATCAAAGGGTATGGAGAGAGAGCGGAAGTATGGCTTGAGATAGAGGATCAGCCGTGATCATGTTGAATGGGATGGCAGGCTTGAATGGCAGAGCAGGCTCAAAGGGCTGAATGACCTACTCCTGCCCCTATTCTCTATGTTTCTATGTATCCTGCTGAGGGTCATATCCTAGCCCTTTCTAAACACTTGCATGGATAAGGGGGTGCACAAGACGCCATTTTACCAGCTTAGGAATGTCAACATGGCAGCCTGAACCAAGACTGCTTAGAGATAAAAGTGTTTAGAAATCCTCTTTCCAGAGACAGAATCAATGCTGCAGAGCTAATCCCATAAAATGCAGAAAACACCCGCTTATTAAGGACACCAATTTCTTACATGGGAGGTGGAATATTCGGCTGACCAGGTGTGGGTTAATATGTGAAGTTCGTTTTGGCAACATTCAAGACTGGCTGAGTATCTTGTATACAGAATTAAAGAGATCAAGAATGGCTTGCAAATCTGATGCAGAGTGGGCCACAACATCCGCAAACTGGAGACCATGTATGTCCTTGGTGGTCAATTTAGTTTTGACATGGAGGTGGCCGAGGTTGGAGTTTTCCATCTAGGCGATATTTAACACTGACACCAGAGGGCAGTTAATCTTTGATGAGCTGATAGCCACTGAAGATTGTAAATAGTATAGCGGGCAATCCACAGCCTTGTTTGACCCTGGTCGAGATTTTGAAGGCATCTGTTTCAGATCGCCCAATCAAGACAGCTGCGGTCACATCATTATGAAGCAATTGCAGGATTGTAATGAAGTTTCTTGGACATCCAAATCTTTGGAGCATAATCCACGTAGCCTCAAGCTTTATTGAGCCAAAGCCTTGGTCGGGTTGATGAATGTGATGTCTTGTCTGTGGTGTTGTTCTCAACATTTTTCTTGGATTTGTTGGCAACAAAGACCATGTCAGAGGTTCTTCAGGAAGGTCTAAAGTCACACGATGTCTCTGGGGGGGAATTTGCTCAGCTGCAGGAAGTAGGCGATTCAGAATGTGACACAGAATGTGTGTCAGGATTTTCCCTGCAATGGACAAGAGTGAAATACCTCAATAGTTTCCACAGCATGATTTATCTCCCTTTTTGAAGATAGTTACAATTGTCACATGGCTAGTTCTGGAGCACAAGTCTTCAGTACTTCTGCCAGAATGTTGTCAGGGCCTCTGTAGTCTCCAGTGCCTTCAGCATTTTCTTGATGTCATGTGGAATGAATTGAATTGGCTGAAGGCTGGGGTCTGTGATGCTGGGAACACCAGGGGGAGGCCAAGATGGATCATCCACTCAGCACCTCTGGCTGAGGGTGGCTGCAAACACTTCAGCCTTGCTCGTGGAGCCTCCTCCTCCTCCAGTTAGTTGTTTAATTGTCCACCACCATTCATGGCTGGATGTGGCAGGACTGCAGAGCTTAGATCTGATCCACTGGTTGTGGGATTGCTTAGCTTAGTCCATCACATGCTGTTTCCGCTGCTTGGCATGCAAGTAATCCTGTGTTGTAGCTTCACCAGGTCCACACCTCCTTTTTAGATAGGCCTGGTGCTACTCCGTTCATGCACTCATTTAACCAGGGTCGATCCCCCGGTTACAGATTGTGGTTGAAAATAACTTTGCTGTTGTTGATGGCCCATAGCGCCTCATGGATGCCCAGTTTTGAGTTGCTAGATCTGCTCTAAATCTATCCCATTTAGCACAGTGGTAGTGCACACAACATAATGGAGGGTATCCTCAATATGAAGATGGGACGTTGTCTCCACAAGGACTGTGTGGTGGTCACTCCCACCAATACTGCCATGGACAGTTGCATCGCCGACAGGTAGATTGGTAAGGATGAGGGTTTTTCCCTCTTGTCGGTTCCCTCACCACCTGCTGCAGATCCAGTCCAGCAACTATGCCCTTCAGGACTCAGCCAGCTCAGTCAGTAGTGGTGCTACTGAACCACTCTTGGCAATGGGCATTGAAGTTCCCCACCTAGAGTACATTCTGTGTCCTTGCCACCCCCAATGCTTCTTCCAATTAGTGTTTAACATGGAGGAGTACTGACTTAGCTGAAACAGGGTGCTAGGTGGTAATCAGCAGGAGGTCCAACTGAATATGCAAGTGAAAGATGACATACTTTCCACTGACTGGGATTAGTTAGTCAATGGGGAAAAGAATAACTCAGGCTTCACACTAAATGTGAAATAGTTTCATTCGAACAGATTTAGTCAATCAGTTACACTGTAAGTGGTTTGGGATACAGCAGATTGCAGCATACAAGTTGACCCAGCGTATAAGACGACCTCATATTTTTGGCTCCAAAATTCGTGTTTTTGCATATTCTCAGCCATGACAAGCTACTATACCCGCATTAGTAGTCAGCCTTAATTTTTCACCCCTCAAATAGATGTTTTAATTACCTTATAACTGGGTGTAAGGGTTCAAGCAGGTGATAGAGGCTGTGATGCAGATGCGCGGGAGTTTAAGACACACCTACACAGAGCAGACCCCACATGGCGAACAACAAAGGCCTCCCCTCCTCCCCCTGCAGCTATACTTTATACGGGAGTCTAGACAGCGAGTGCTAGTGTTCAACCTTGTGAAGATTCCAAGCAGAAGGGGCAGCAGAAGGAACGGGGTTTTAAGGAGCTTTTGAAAGCAGAGGCAGAGGTAGCCAGGCGTAATGGTTAGCTCCAAAGATGAGAGGCCATGATGGGCCCCACATAGCAGATTGTTGTGAGAAGGAAACAAGCAACAATCCAAAGCCAAAAGATCAGAGAACATACATGCTTTTACCAGATACCCACACGAGTGATTCACTTTTATACTCGGCGACCCCCATTTTTGGAAGGGTTTTTCTCGCCTCCAAAGGTCGACTTATACACTGACGTCTACGGTATTTCAGTTTTGTCCCCGTAATATTAAAGTAGGCAGTGATGTTTTCTGTGAGGTGCATATGGCGTTTAGCGCGCAAACTACGGCATAATAAGATGCAGTGGTTTCACTTAAAAGTACAATGCCATTGCAGCAAGATTGGGGAAAAAACCATCGATGCCACAAAAACAAAGTAAACACTTCAGCATTAAATACTGTCAGCATAAAAGTACAACAGAAACTACACAGACAATAAAGAGGAACTTCGGTCCAGTTTAAAGCACGCAAAAAGATGGCACTTTGCCTGCATTACAGGAATTCAAACAACATTCTTCCTGGTTGGAGTTGTTAAATTAATGAGCTACTCATGGTATCAGCATAAAAATGTTTCACACGACACTACAATATACAGTCAACAGTAGCTTTGCATGTACCTTCTATTTTTCACAATGACAGCCTTCTAGTTTTTAGTGCTCACCTATTTTATATTTCATCTCACTTGCACACATATTTTAATTGTAATTGGCATAAATTAGTCACATGTTCCCTGAATTTTTTTGTCCTTATCCAACCAACCTCGGCCTGAAGGCAGTGACTCACAGTGTTCAATAAACAACGGGAAGCATCGCCTCCTCCCCCTGCAGCTATACTTTATAGTTTATACTTTATATAGGAGTCTAGACAGCGAGTGCTAGTGTTCAACCTTGTGAATATTCAGAGTTAAGGACGGTCCTCTGATTTTCACCCAGAGCCCACATGTACAACAATAAATTTAAATCCTGCTCCTCGCATTGGCAAAGAGCTGTGAATGCTTTATGAAAAAAAAAAGGAGGCAAGGTGAAAGAGAGACAGACAGAAAGGGCAGTAGAAAACGTGAGGTTTTAAGGAGCTTTTGAAAGCACAGACAGAGGTAGCCAGGTGTAATGGTTATCTCTAAAGATTAGGGGCCTAGACTGAATGATGGGCTCCAGGGGGTGGATTGTCGGGAGCAGGGAACAAGCAACAATCCAGAACCAAAAGAAAAGAGAACATACATACTATTACCCGCCCAATTCAATCATGATGTCCAGATTTTTACAAGTGAATTTCAAACCTATATCACCATTCCCAAATATTTAAACCATTCCTCCAACCCACCCCATATCTCTCAAACCAAAAACAATAGATAAGACCTTATTTTAGAGTGACCGGGCTTGGTAGATAAAACAAGTTTGAAATGGCAATTTGTCATTCCTTTCGCAATTACATCCAATTGTATTTTGATAGCATTTTGTTTACTCAAGCATACATACGAACATACAAACAAGGAGCAGGAGTAGGCCATTCAGCTCCTTGAGCCTGCTCCGCCATTTAATAAGATCATGGCTGATCTGATAGTAACCTGAAATCGGCGTCCCACCTACCCCTGATAAGCTATCACCCACTTGCTTACCAAGAATCTATCCACCTCTGCCTTAAAAATATTCAAAGATCCTGCTTCCACCACCTTTTCAGGAAGAGTTCCAAAGACTCATGACCCTCTGAGTGAAAAAATTTTGCCTCATCTCTGTTTTAAACGGGCAACCCCTTGTTTGTAAACAGTGACCCCTTGTTCTAGATTTTTACACAAGAGGAAACATCCTCTCCACATCCACCCTACTCCTTAAACTATCCATTGTTGTTAATTTCTCTGAGTGAGAAGTCTAAAGAAACACATCAAGTGCGTTTCAGGTCGAACTCTTTCCTTTGGTAGAGGCCACAGCAATGCACAGGCCAGGAAGGTCTCAAGTTTAATCCCATGCTGAGTTCACTGATCTCCAACAAGGCAACAGTCGGAAGGCAACAATTTGGAACAGTGCCCCAGATTCAGAAAGAGAAAATTGACCAGGCTTTCCACTTGGATTGTTTCTAGCAACTCCTGCTGGAAATTAATGTGGATGGGCGTTGGATCAGGAAATGACTGGGTTTAGCCCTGATGTCCACTGTGGTTCAACAGCCCAACAACGCATAAAGGTCAGCCAGTTGGGTGATGAACAGGAGGGTGGCTGCTGCCTGTGGGACTGTACCATCAATAAGGATGCTTGTGTGAGGAAGGAGGAGGAACAATAGCAGTGAAAAAGAATAAAGAATTTTTTTTATTCACTCATGGGATGTGAACATCACTGACCGGGCCATCATTTATTGCCCATTCCTAACTGCCCTTGAGAAAGTGGTGGTGAGCTGCCTTCTTGAACCACTGCAGTCCATGTGGTGTAGGTACGCCCACAGCGCTGTTGGGGACAGAGTTTCAGGATTTTGACCCGGCGACAGTGAAGGAACGGCAATATATTTCCAAGTCAGGATGGTGTGTGGCTTGGAGGGGATCTTCCAGGTGGTGGTGTTCCCATTTATCTGCTGCCCTTGTCCTTCCAGATGGTAGTGGTCGTGGGTTTAGAAGGTGCTGTCTAAAGAGCCTTGGTGAGTTGCTGCAGTGCATCTTGTAGATGTACACACTATTGCCACTGTGCGTCTGTGGTAGAGGGAGTGAATGTTTGTGGAAGTAGTGCCAATCAAGCGGGCTGCTTTGTCCTGGATGGTGTCAAGCTTCTTGTTGGAGCTGCACTCATCCAGACAAGTGGAGAGTATCCCATCATGCTCTTGACTTGTGCATTGTAGATGGTGGACAGGCTTTGGGAAGTCAAGAAGTGAGTTACTTGCCGCAGGATTCCGAACCTCTGACCTGCTCTTGTAGCCACAGTATTTATATGTCTAGTCCAGTTCAGTTTCTGGTCAATGGTAACCCCCCCGAGGATGTTGATAGTGGGGGGATTCAGTGATGGTAATGCCATTGAATGTCAAGAGGAAATTGTTAGATTCTCTCTTGTTGGAGATGGTCATTGCCTGACACTTGTGTGGTGCGAATGTTACTTGCCACTTGTCAACCCAAGCCTGGATATTGTCCAGGTCTTGCTGCGTTTGAACCTGGACTGCTTCAGTATCTGAGGAGTCACGAATGGTGCTGAACATTGTGCAGTCATCAGCGAACATCCCCATTTCTGACCTCATGATGGACGGAAGGTCATTGGTGAAGCAGCTGAAGATGGTTGGGCCTAGGATACTACCCTGTGGAGCTCCTGCAGTGATGTCCTGAACTGAGATGACTGACCTCCAACAACCACAACCATCTTCCTTTGTGTTTGGTATGACTCCAATCAGCAGAGTTATTTCCCCTGATTCCCATTGACTCCAGTTTTGCTGGGGCTCCTTGATGCCACACTCCATCAAATGCTGCCCTGATATCAAGGGCAGCCACCCTACTGAGAATAAAAAAAAGTCAAAGGCCACAGAGACACATCTTCAGTAGAATGTGCATTTATTTCCCCATGCTTTGGTCTCACCATCTTTTTATATTCTGACTTAAGTAACTTGACCACAGTCAGAATGTTCTTGATAAATATTAAGAGATAGTCACAGAGATTTACATGAACGAATTTACCTAATGTTTACAGCCACTTGTATTTGGAAGAATAAGACGTAAGTTAAACCTTGACATATTGTTATGAAAGATGGCACCTGGATAGGACCCTTCCCATGGGGCCTCCACCTGCATCTTTCATTTCCTGTGCCAGCATTGGTTCAGAGTAAGAAAGTGATGGGTTCTTGCTTCACTCTAAGTCGATGCACTGGAGCAGTACTGAGGGAGTAATGCATTAGCAGAGGTGCCGACTTTCAAATGAGTCACTTATCCGAGACCCTATCTACCTTTTCAGGTTGAAGTAGAAGATCCCACAGTGCAAAACAGAGGTGTTGCCTCTGCATCCTGGCCAATGTAACTAAAACCAGATTACAAAGTCACTATCACTAGCTGCTTGTGGGACCTTGCTGTTCATTTGCCAGCATTGTCAACTGTTGGTTGATTATGTTGTTAAAGATGCACAGGTAATCACAAATCACAGAAATGTTACAGCGCAGGAGGAGGCCATTTGGTTCCTCATGTTTGTACTGCCTCGCCAAATGAGCAAGTCACCAAGTTCCATTCTCCTGCCTTTTCCCTGTGACCCTGCACATTATTTCTTTTCAAATTACAATCCAATTCCTTTTTGAATGCTTCAGTTGAACCTGCCTCCACCACACTGTCAGGCAGTGCATTCCAGACACTAACCACCACTGCGTGAAAAAGGTTTTCCTCATATCACTATTACTTCTTTCACTAATTACTTTAAATCTGTGCCCTCTTGTTCTTGATCCTTTCACAAGTGCGGACAGTTTCTCCCTATCTACTCTGTCCATTCCCCTCATGATTTTGAATACCTCTATCAAGTCTCCTCTCAGCCTTCTTTTCTCGAAGGAAAACGGTCCTAACTTCTCCAATCTATCTTCATAAATGAAGTTCCTCAGCCCAGGACCCATTCTTGTGAATCTTTTCTGAACTCTCTCCAATGCCTTCACATCCTTCGTAAAGTGCGGAGCCCAGAACTGGACACAATACTCCAGCTGAGGCTGAACTATTGACTTATAGAAGTTTAACTTAACCTCTTTGCTCTTGTACTCTATAGCCCTATTAATTAAGCCCTGGATATTGTATGCTTTATTAACTGCTCTCTCAACCTGTCTTGCTACCATCAATGACTTATGCACGTATACATCTAGGTCCCTCTGCTCCAGCACCTCTTTTAGAGTTGTAGCTCCTATTTTATACTGTCACTCCATGTTCTTGCTACCAAAATGAATCACTTCCCATTTCTCTGTATTGAACTTCATCTGCCACCTGTCCACCCATTCCACCAACTTGTCTATGTCCTTTTGAAGTTCTACACTATCCTCCTCACAGTTCACAATGCTTCCTTGGTTAACTAGGAAGGTTAAAGATGGTATCAAACTTAAAGAAAAAGCAATAAAAACAAAAAACTACTGCAGATGCTGGAAATCCAAAACAAAAACAGAATCAGAATTACCTGGAAAAACTGAGTTTTTACAGATAATTCTGTTTTTGTTAAAGAATAAGCATATAATTAAGCAAAGACAGGTGGCAGGTCAGAAGATTGGACAGAATATAAGGAACAGCAAAGAATGACTAAAAGACTAATAAGGAGGGAAAAATTAGGGTATGAGGGAAAGCTAGTGTGTAACCCTAGGTGCAATACACCTTTAAGAGAATGTGAGCTGATTGACCAAGTGATTGCATTACCCAATTGCTGTGTAGCATGGGCTACACTGTTAATCAGTAGCTTTAGAATGGGTTTTGCTTTGAGAAGCACACATGCTAGTGCTCCGTTACTTATGCAAACAAACAGCATGTACTTCATCTTACAATGGTCTCTTCATCTACATCAGCTTGATTACCAACTCACTCATCAGTAGATAGGCATGCAACCGTGTTCGCTGAACAAAGTGACCTGATAGAAGGAACATAACAGCTAGCCATAAATATAAAAACAGACAGTAAGAGTTATATTTCAAAAAGAAACGAGTTAACAAATTGAGCATTAGCCCTATAGGAAGTGAGTCTGGAGAATTGATAATGGAAACCAAGGAGATGGCAGGTGAATTGAATAGATATTTTGCAGCAGTTTTCACTACAGAGGATACAAGTAACATCTAAGAAGCAGCTATAAACCAGGAAGTGGGAGGAAGGGAGGGACTCAGGAAAATTACAATCAGCAGAGAAGTAGTACCGAGTAAATTGTTGGAGCTGCAGGCTGACAAGAGCCCGGGTCCTGATGGACTTCATCCTAGGTTCTTAAAAGAAGTGGCTAGTGGGATGGTTGATGCATTGGCTTTAATTTTCCAAAACTCCCTAGATTCGGGGAAGGTCTCATTAGATTGTAAGATAGCAAATGTTACTCCATTATTCAAAAAGAAAGGAGCCAGAAAGTGGGAAACTACAGGCCAGTTAGCTTAACATCTGTCATAGGGAAAATGTTAGAAGCTATTATTAAAGAAGTTATAGCAGGGCACTTAGGTAAGCTCAAGGTCATGGGGCAGAGTCAACATGGTTTTGTGGAAGGGAAATTGTGTTTAACCAACTTATTGGAGTTTTTTGAGTAAGTAACATGTGCTGTGGATTAAGGGGAACTGATAGATGTACTATACTTAGATTTCCAGTAGACATTTGATAAAATGCCACTTCAAAGGTTACTGCAGAAAATAAAAATTCATGGTATAGGGGGTAACATATTGGCATGCATAGAAGATTGTCTAGCTAACAGGAAGCAGAGAGCTGGCATAAATGGATCTTTTTCAGGTTGGCAAGATGTAATGACTGGTGTGCCACAGGGATCAGTGTTGGGACCTCAGCTGTTTACAATTTATATAAATGACTTGGATGAAGGAATGGTTTCCAAATTTGCTGATGACACAAAGGTAGGTAGGAAAGTAAATTGTGAAGAGGACATAAGGAGGTTACAAAAGATATAGATAGGTTAAGTGAGTGGGCAAAGATCTGGCAAATGGAGTATAATGTGTGAAAATGTGAAATTGTCCATTTTGGCACGAAGAATAAAAGAGAAGCATATTATCAAAATGGTGAGAGACTGCAGAGCTCTGAGATGCAGAGGGATCTGGGTGTCCTAGTGCATGTATCACAAAAGGCTAGTGTTTAGGTACAGCAGGTAATCAGGAAAGCTAATAGAATGTTATCATTTATTGTGAGGGGAATTGCATACAAAAGTAGGGAGGTTATGCTTCAGTTATACAGGGCACTAGTGAGACCACATTTGGAGTATTGTGTACAGTATTGGTCACCTTTTTTAAGGAAGGATGTAAATGCATTAAAAGCAGTTCAGAGAAGGTTTACCAGACTAATACCTGGAATGGGTGGGTTGTCTTATGAGGAAAGGTTGGGCACACTAGGCTTGTACCCACTGGAGTTCAGAAGAGTGAGAGGTGACTTGATTGAAACATATAAGATCCTGAGGGGTCTTGACAGGGTGGATGTGGAGGGGATGTTTCCTCTTGTGGGAGAATCTAGAATTAGGGGTCACTGTTTAAAAATAAGGGATTGCCCATTTAAAACAGAGATGAGGCAAAATTTTTTCACTCAGAAGGTCATGAGTCTTTGGAACTCTCTTTCTGAAAAGGCGATGGAAGCAGAGTCTTTGAATATTTTTAAGGCAGAGGTGGATAGATTCTTGGTAAGCAAGGGGGTGATAGGTTATCGGGGGTAGGTGGGATGCAGATTTCAGGTTACTATCAGATTAGCCATGATCTTATTAAATGGTGGAGCAGGCTCGAGGGGCTGAATGGCCTACTCCTGCTCCTTGATCGTATGTTCATATGTTCATATCATCCGCAAACATTGAAATTGTTCCCTGTACAGCAAGGTCTAGATCATCACCTGGAAAAGCAAGGGTACCAATACCGACTCCTGGGGAACTCCACGACAAACATCCATTAACCACTACTCTTTCTTTCCTGCCACTCTGCCAATTCCGTATCCATGTTGTTACCGGCCCTTTTATTCCAAGAGCTATAACTTTTCTCACAAGTCTGTTGTGCGGCACTGTATCAAACCCCTTTGGAAGTCCATGTACACCATATTGCAGCATTGCCCTCATCAACCCTCTCTGTTACTTCTTCAAAAAGCTCCAGAAACTTTGTTAAACGTGATTTTCTCTTTAAAAAATCCACGCTAGCTTTCCTCAATTAATCCGCATTTGTCCATGTGACTATTAACTTTGCCCAGAATGATTGTTTCTAGAAGTTTACCCACCACCGAAGTTAAACTGACTTGCCTGTAGCTGCTGGGCTTATCCTTACCTCCTTTTTTAAACAAGGGTGTAACATTTGCAATTTTCCAGTCCTCTAGGACCACCAACTGAGTCTAAGGAGGACTGAAATATTATGGCTAGTGCCTCCGCAATTTCCACTTTCACTTCTCACAGTACCCTTGGCTGCATCTCATCCAGCCCCAGTCCCGTATCAACTTTAAGTACAGATAATCTATCCAATACCTTCTCCTTTCCAATTTTAAACTCTTCTAATGTCTGAATTACCTCCTCTTTTACCATGTCCTGGGTAGCATCTTCATCTTTGATAAAGACAGGTGCATAATAATACCTCAGCTATGCCCTCTGCCTTCATGTGTAAATTCCATTTCTGGTCCCTCGTCATCCATACTCCTCCATTTACCGCCCTTTTCCAATTCATATGTTTATACAGGTCGAATATCCTTTATCCATAAATCCAAAAAGCAAATACATCCAAAAACCCCACTTTTTTTGAACTTCATCGACCTTTAGCACGGAAATCTGTGACCCGAGCCAACACGAACCTCGCCGACATGAACCTCACCAACCGCTTTCAATGCGGGAAATCTAGTTGTTTGTCAGCACTGTTTACTTTGTGAACTTTCTCCTACAAGCAGAATTGCAGATGGTGCCACAGGTGGGAAGTTATTAGAGGTACCCTGTATTTATTATTCAGTGGTATATTTTACTTGTCTAGCCATTTTCTTTACTTTAGACTATTGCTAGCTTAGGCTTCGGCCACTGTAAGTAGGCCTAGGCCTAAATACAGTATCTGAAAGCCAAAATTATCTGAAATCTGAAACGCAATCAACCCCAAGGGTTTTGGATAAAGGATACTCGACCTGTAGAAGACTTTGGGATTTATTTTTATGTTAGCTGCCAGTGTCTTTTCATACTCCCTCCTTGCTTCTATTATTTACTTCTTCACCTCCCCTTCTATATTCAGCTTGGTTCTCAATTGTAGTTTCTACCTGACACTCGTCATTAGCACTCTTTTTCTTCGTCATCCAGGGAGCTCTAGATTTGTTTGCCCTACTCCCTTTTGAGGGAATATACCTCTGTGCCCAAACTGACTCTTCTTTGAAGGTAGCCCATTGTTCAGTTACCATTTTTCCTGCCAGTCTTTGACTCCAATTTATTTGGCCCAGATCTGTTCTTCCCCCAATGAAGTAGGCTTCCCCTGAAGTTAATTATTCTTACTCTGGACAGTTCTTAGTCATTTTCCATAGTCAGCCTAAACCTTATGTTAAAATGATCACTGTTCCCTAAAAGTTCTCCTACCGACATTAATCAATTTGGCCCACCTCATTTCCAAGAATCAGGTCTAGCAGTGCCTCCTACCTTGTTGGACTGGAAACATACTGAAGAAAAATTTCCTGAGCACACTCTAGGAATGCTTGACCCTCTCTGCTCTTTACACTAATACTATCCCATATATTTGGTAATTAAAGCCCCCCATTATAAGTACACTATAATTTTTGCACCTTTCTATAATTTCCTTGAAAATTTGTTCCTCTACATCCTTCCCACTAGATGATGGCCAATAGACTACATCAAGCCATGTTATTGCATCTTTTTTGTTCCTTAGCTCTAGCTAAATAGATTCTGTCCTTTGCTCCTCAGGGTCCTCTTTCTCCAGCACTGCAATGCACTTCTTAATCAATACAGCCACCCTTCCTCCTTTTTTCCCTTTTCTATCTTTCCTAAACATCTTATATCCAGGAATATTTAACACCTAGTCCTGCCCTTCTTTGAGCCAGGTCTCTCTGATAGCAACAATATCATATTTCTACATAACAGTGCGCGCCTGTAACTTACCAATCTTATTTACCACACTCTGTGCATTCACATACATGCATACTAACCCTGATTTAGACTATTACCTTTTCTTTTACTCTGACCCCACCTATTGACCTACTATTCCCTACTCTAGTGCTTTCTATCTTTCCCAATATTCTGCGTATCTTGGTATTCCCCTCTGATAATATCTCCTGGTTCCCACACCCTTGCTGAATTAGTTTAAACTAGTTTAAATCCTCCCCAACAGCATTAGCTAGGAACTCAGTCCCAGCTCTGTTCAGGTGCGACCCATCCAGCCTGTACAGGTCTCATCTCCCCCAGAGCCAGTCCCGATGTCCCAAGAATCTAAAGCCCACCCTTCTTCACCATCTTTCTGCCTCGCATTCATCTGTCTTATCTTCCCATTTCTGTACTCACTTGCACGTGGCACTAGGAGTAATCCAGAAATTACTACTTTGGAGGTCCTGCTTGCTAATTTTCTACCTATCTCCCTAAATTCTGACTGCAGGGCCACATCTCTCTTTTCACCTATGTTGTTGATACTGATGTGGACCACAACTGCTGGTTATTCATCCTCCCCACTCAGGGTGCTCTGCAGCCGCTCAGTGATATCCTTGACCCTGGCACCAGGGAGGCCAGACACCATCCCGGATTCACATTTGCAGCCACAGAAACGTCTAATTTTTCCCCCTATCGAATCACCTATCACTATTGCTCTTTCAGTTTTCCTTGTAACCACCTGTGGTGCCATGGACTTGGCTCTGGCTGCACACCCCAGATGAACCATCACTTTCATCAGTATTCAAAACTGAATACTGGTTGGAGAGTGAGATGCACTCAGGGGACTCCTGCACGACCTGCCTGTTCCTTTTTGACTGTTTGGTGGTCACCCCTTCCCTCGTCTCCCTGCGTAGTCTTAAGCTGTGCAGTGACCACATCTATAAGCATGCTATTCTCGCAGCTCTCAGCATCACGGATGCACCGCAGTGATGCCAGCTGCAAGGCAAGTGCCGAAACCTGGAGCTCAAGCTGCTGCAACTGATGACGCTTCCTGCACAAATGATTATCCAGGATATGGGAAGCACTCTGGAGTTCCCACACAGCACAGAATGGGCACTCTCGAGGTTGGAGCCGCCCTGCCATTTCTTTATTCATTAGTTACTCTTGTTACTGCTAAAATAAAAACTTACCAATACTAAGACACCTTACTACTAGTAATAAACCTCACTAGTGCTGATAAATCCCATGAATACTTGACCCACTTTCCTAGTTGTAATAAACCTTACTTAACAAAATGAAAGGTAAGATAATACTCACCAGATACTTATTTATTATTAATACTTAATGTATTTATCATTTTTAATCTTTCATTTGTTGAGACTCCGTCTATAAGCAACAATACTTATCGGCCAATCAACTTTCAACTTTCCTTCATTTATGTTTCTGAACTTTGGCGGCAGCAGCAGCGACGGCAACAGTAACACATAGTCCCAAGTCTCCTCCAAACCCTCGCTCTGCCCTCGTGCTGCATTCAGTCCCAAATCTCCTCCAAACCCTCGCTCTGCCCTCGTGCTGCATTCAGCCCCAAATCTCCTCCAAACCCTCGCTCTGCCCTCGTGCTGCATTCAGCCCCCAGTCTCCTCCAAACCCTCGCTCTGCCCTCGTGCTGCATTCAGCCCCAAGTCTCCTTCAAACCCTCGCTCTGCCCTCGTGCTGCATTCAGCCTCGAGTCTCCTCCAAACCCTCGCTCTGCCCTCGTGCTGCATTCAGCCTCGAGTCTCCTCCAAACCCTCGCTCTGCCCTCGTGCTGCATTCAGCCTCGAGTCTCCTCCAAACCCTCGCTCTGCCCTCGTGCTGTATTCAGCCTCGAGTCTCCTCCAAACCCTCGCTCTGCCCTCGTGCTGCATTCAGCCCCAAGTCTCCTTCAAACCCTCGCTCTGCCCTCGTGCTGCATTCAGCCTCGAGTCTCCTCCAAACCCTCGCTCTGCCCTCGTGCTGCATTCAGCCCCGAGTCTCCTCCAAACCCTCGCTCTGCCCTCGTGCTGCATTCAGCCCCGAGTCTCCTCCAAACCCTCGCTCTGCCCTCGTGCTGCATTCAGCCTCGAGTCTCCTCCAAACCCTCGCTCCGCCCTCATGCTGTATTCAGCCTCGAGTCTCCTCCAAACCCTCGCTCTGCCCTCGTGCTGCATTCAGCCTCGAGTCTCCTCCAAACCCTCGCTCTGCCCTCGTGCTGCATTCAGCCCCGAGTCTCCTCCAAACCCTCGCTCTGCCCTCGTGCTGCATTCAGCCTCGAGTCTCCTCCAAACCCTCGCTCTGCCCTCGTGCTGCATTCAGCCCCGAGTCTCCTCCAAACCCTCGCTCCGCCCTCGTGCTGCATTCAGCCTCGAGTCTCCTCCAAACCCTCGCTCTGCCCTCGTGCTGCATTCAGCCTCGAGTCTCCTCCAAACCCTCGCTCCGCCCTCGTGCTGCATTCAGTCCCAAGTCCCCTCCAAACCCTCGCTCCGCCCTCGTGCTGCATTCAGCCCCAAGTCTCCTCCAAACACTCGCTCTGCCCTCGCGCTGCATTCAGCCCCAAATCTCCTCCAAACTCTCACTCTGTCCTTGCACCGCTTTCAGCCCTGAGTCTCCTCTGCCCTTGTGCTGCTTCAGCCCTGAGTCTCCCTGGAATACTCGCTCAATACTTGCGCCAATTTCAGCCCCGAGCCTCCCTGGATCTCTCGGTCTCACTGGGCATTGTTTGATTAAGGAGATCAGACATAAAGAGGGTCTTCCGGGGCACTGGTTTAGTAGTTAGGAGACAGAAACCTATCATGCTGCATCATGTGAATAAACCTATCAGGGAGAAGATCCGTGTCTTGTTTCATACTTCATTATCTGGTTTGGATCCAATTAACAAGGTAACAGAGAATGGTTGCCTAAAGGTGAAGATTGGAAACTAAGAATTATTTTTCAGACAGGAGGCTGTAATCTGAGTTACTTTTGAGAAGAATGGTTGAAACCAAGTATAAAGTGTCAGGGTATGATTTCCCACTGATGTTCTCTGAATCATGGCTAATGGAAAAATGAGGTAGATATATGGACACAGGTTAAGTCCTTACCAAAGAGGAAACAAGGTATGGCACTGTCACTTCCTAACAAAAGAAAGATAAGGTGCAAAGTATTTTCTGAGGCAGAGGCTCGTCAGTTGGACACCGAGGAAGGTTTGGATAATCTATTAGATGGATACAAGGCATGGTCGGACTTTGATAAATTTACAAAGATGGACTGTTATTTCATAGAGGATTACATCACGGAATTTAAGACTATAGAATTTCTGCATCGTTATATCTGGAAATTCCTTGTTCAGTTCTTGCTTTAAAATTGTTGCATTGTGCTAAGTGTTGCACATGGATAGACTCCTAGTCTTAACTGGAGTTGGATTTTCAGAAATAAGACACACTTTTGGATCACATGCCTGAAACTTTAAAAAAATTCTTGGTAAAGCAGCCTTTTCCAGCAACCTTCATGGCACAAGTGGGACACTCAGCGGTGTCACAAGGCATGGAGGATTCGATGCTCACGACATTTCGAGACAAGGATAATCAAAATAGGCTAAAAGGTGGGGATAAAACAATGAATGGAAATAAATTTTAAAAATAATAATAGAGGTGGGTGGGGGAAAAAAATGTACATATAAAAATTAAAATTAAAAAATAAATATTTGAAAAAAGGGGATCAAAAAGGGGTGAGGGTGGAGGAGAGAGTTCATGATCTGAAGTTGTTGAACTCGATGTTAAGTCCAGAAGGATGTAAAGTGCCTAATCGAAAGAACAGGAAGGCAGGTTATTATCTGAATGGCTATAAATTGAGAGAGGGGAATGTGCCACAAGACCTGGGTGTCCTCGTACACCAGTCACTGAAGGTAAGCATGCAGGTGCTGCAGGCGGTAAAGAAGGCAAATGGTATGTTGGCCTTCATAGCGAAAGGATTCGAGTATAGGGGCAGGCATGTCTTGCTGCAATTATACAGGGCCTTGGTGAGACCACACCTGGGATATTGTGTGCAGTTTTGGTCTCATCATCTGAGGAAGGATGTTCTTGCTATAGAGGGAGTGCAGCAAAGATTTACCAGACTGATTCCTGGGATGGTGGGACTGACATAGAGGAGAGATTGAGTCGGTTAGGATTATATTCGCTGGAGTTCAGAAGAATGAGGGGGGATCTCAGAGAAGCCTATAAAATTCTAACAGGACTAGATGCAGGAAGGATGTTCCCGATGGTGGGAGAATCCAGAACCAGGGGTCACAGTCTGGGGATACAGAGTAGACCATTTAGGACTGAGATGAGGAGAAATTTCTTCACCCAGAGAGTGGTGAGTCTGTGGAATTCGCTACCACAGAAAATAGTTGAGGCCAAAACATTGTATGTTTTCAAGAAGGAGTTAGATATAGCTCTTGGGGCGAAAGGGATGAAAGGATATGGGGAGAAAGCGGGAGCAGGCTATTGAGTTGCAAGATCAGCCATGATCATGATGAATGGCGGAGCAGGCTCAAAGGGCCGAATGGCCTACTCCTGCTCCTATTTTCTTTGTTTCCATGAGGTGCTGTTCTTCCAGTTTGCGTTGAGCTTCACTGGAACATTGCAGCAGGCTAAGGACGGACATGTGGGCATGACAGCAGGGTGGTGTGTTGAAATGGCTAGCGACAGGAAGGTCTGGGTCTTGCTTGCGGACAGACCGAAGGTGTTCCACAAAGCGGTCACCCTGTCTGCGTTTGGTCTCTCCAATGTAGAGGTGACCGCATTGGGAGCAGCGAATGCAATAGGCCAAATTGAGGGAATGCAAGTGAAGCACTGCTTCACTTGAAAGGAGTGTTTGAGCCCTTGGGTGGTGAGGAGGGGGGAAGTAAAGGGGCAGGTGTTGCACCTTCTGCGATTGCATGGGAAGGTGCCTTGGGAGGGGATTGAGGTATAGGGGGTGATGGAGGAGTGGACCAAGGTGTCCTGGAGGGAATGGTTCCTACGGAATGCCAACAGGCGGCGGCGGCAGGGGGGGGGGGTGTTGTGTGAAGGGAAGATGTGTTCCTCTCCCTCCCAGAACCATGATAGGGCCCTCCTTGTCCTCACTTTTCACCCCACCAGCCTCCGCATTCAAAGGATCATCCTCTGCCATTTCTGCCAACTCCAGCATGATGCAACCACCAAACACATCTATTTTAAGTAAAGATAACCTTTCTAACTCCTCCTCTTTCTCAATTGTAAATTATTCTAGTGTTCAAGTTACCTCTTCTCTCAGCTTGGCCTGGGTAGCATCCTCCTCCATTGTAAAGACAGATGCAAAGTGCTTGTTTAATACCTCCGCTATTTCTCCACCTTCCACATGCAAGCCCCCTGGAGAGAGTACAGAGGAGATTCACAAGAATGATTCCAGGGATAAAGAACTGTAGCTATGATGATGGTGGACAAGAGTTAAGGCCTATACACTGGCAAAAGGAGGTGAAACTGTGGAAAGCTAGAAAACGCAGTGTGAGTTCCCATAGTTGACCTGGCAGCATCTCTGGCTCGAGGAAACGATCACATACTGGCCACAGAACGTCTGATCATGGGAGGGAGAGGTGATATAGCAGTAGTCCAGAAAGAGATAGGAGGGCAGGTAGAGGACGTAGTTTGACTAGAACAAGGACTACAGAACAGTCTAGAAACACCACTAGAAGTAGAAGCCCTTCTGATCGGGAAGTTTTGGCAGCTACAAACAAATTAGAAGATAAATTGATAAGAGACTAAACACGATGTAAATATCCCTATTTTTAAAAAACAGCACAGCACATTATTCAACTCATCAGGACAAACGCCAAGTGAAATCTGCCAATTACAAAAATAAACGTCCTGTGTCTTAAATGCTCCCGTTATGCTCCAGATGTAACTTTGTTACAGATAAAAGCACTAAAAGCTAGCCTTTTTAAAAAGAGCAAGATTTGTTCCTAAGAATGACAGCAGTAGCCAAGGATTTACAACCATTCGTTAATCTCAAGAGAACAGAACTCAAAGTCTCTATCAGTCTGTAACTGACCTCATGATCTATTAGGTTTTTCTAAGCTTGAAAAGCCTAGAGGAATAATACATTGTGCGTTACATGATATAACTGAAGAAAGAAATTGGATATTGATCGCGTTCTGTCACCTCAGGGTATCCCAAAGTGCTTTGAGAACCAGTTAAGCATTTCTGAAGGACTGTAACGTAGGTAACCAGGCAGCCAATTTGTGCATAGCAAGATCCAACGAATAGCAAATTAGACAAATGACCAGACAATCTATTTCAATATTGTTGATTGAGGATCAGTGTTAAATATCATACTGGGGAGAACTTCCCGCTCTTCTTTGAATAATGCTTTGTGTTAACATCTCACACAAAACACAGCACCTAGAACAGTGCAAGGAGGCCATTTGGCCCATCAGGTCTTTGACAGCTCTCTGCAAGAGCAGCTCAGCTAGACCCACTCCCCTTCATTTTCCACTTGGCCCTGCAGATGTTCTCTCTTCAGATGCTTATCCAATTCCCTTTTTAAAGCCCTGACTGAATCTGCCTCCACCACCCTTTCAGGCAATGCTTCCCAGATCCTAACCAGCTGCTACGTAAAGGTGTTTTTCCTCATGTCATGGAGATGACATTGCCTTGCTGGTCGAAGAATCACACACACTCCAAGATACGACCACCAGTCTTGAGAGTAGCAGCGCAAGGCTGGTCAATGTATCAGCTGCAAGAGGACAAAAGGCATTGACAACTGGACGGCAAAAAGGCCCTCCCATCACCATCAGGTAACAAAACAATGAGGACATCGACCACTTCCCCTACCTAGAAAGCAACATCTCCAGGGAGGGCAATGTCCACACAAGAAATGGCAAAGCAGCATCGGTCTTCCAGTGGCTCCACTGAGTCTGGGCATCCAACACCATCAACACAGCCATGAAGCTGCAACTCTACATGTCCAAAACAGTACCAACTGCAATCCATGCCAGCAAGACATGGAGGAGAACAGCAAAAGCGTCATATAAGTGGACGCCTTTTAGCAGCATTGCCAATGTAAGATCCAGGGTGTCATAGGGAGAGACAACATCACCAGCGAGGAAGTGCTACAGAGAAATGGTCAGAAGCGCCTGCAGGATGTTGTGATGGAGGGACAACTGAGGCTGGCAGGTCATGTATTTCACCTCCCTGATGAGTGTCCTGCCACAGTGGCAGTAAAATGAACGCCACCAGGTGGAAAAATATGGGGCTGTCCAAAGAAGACCTGGCGAGGCACATTTAAGGAGGGCCTTCGAGAGTGGGACACACCACCTCGGCTGGAGTGAAAGAAATTGCCATGGACCAGGGCCGGTGCGGAATCCTGCTGCCCAATGTCCCGCACGGGACTGGAGGAACTAAGTCTAAGTAAGTCATACCATGGCTGGTTCTTCTGCCAACCACCTTAAATCGGTGTCCTCTGGTTCTCAACTCTTCTGCCAACGGGAATATTTTCTCTCTATTTAATCCAATTAGACCCTCCCCACCGCGAAACAATGATCTTGAACAATGAGATGAATGGCTAGTTCGTCTGGTTTTCATGCTGTTGGTTAAGGGAGGAACATTGCCGGATACTCGGAGAACTGGCTGCTGTTATTCCAAAAGCACATTGGAATCGTTTAATACCCCTGAACCATCTGGATAGCAAGTGCGCTCTCACTTCAATGCCATATTAAAAGGACGGTGTCTGTCCCACCTGTACCATTCCCTCAGTGCTGCTGTGGGGTCTGCCTGATGTTGAGTTTCAATGAGTGCAGCTTGCATGGGTCAGAGAGTCTTCTAGGGGGCAGCCAGCTAAAGGACTACCTCCGTGTTCACCATCCAAATAAAGCTGGCGGGTGGGTTCCCAAGGCAGAAGCGCTGGTCACAGAGGTGGACTCCAATGTGAGACCGGTCCTCCAAAGTGAGACCAGTGGCAGAGCTGCTGAGGACTAGACTGATGGAGCTGCAAGGAGGCACTGCAACCACCATTAATGTCCATGAAATGGATACAAGGTTCACGCCATACAGCTATCGGAGACATCCATCCTTACTCTTTCAGAACTCAGTGGCAGGGCTGAGATATGGGCAGATGGAGTTGGAGTCCAGGCGGATCAAACATCTTCATTTTTTTGCTTTTCACAACAATAATTTTAAGAAAAATGAAAAAAAATAGCTGATCGACTTAGAGAATGAGTTAGTGTGAAACTAATTGCTATTTGCTGCTGGTGACCTCTCCATCAGCTTCAAAAGTAACAAGGCTCTGACATCGCGCTGTGAGGCCCCCTTCTCTCACCTGCCAGGGAGCTGGCACAGTGAGGGCTTGTGTGCCATTCACAAGAGCCTAGCTGCATCTAAAAATAGGAGCTAATTGACCTTTCGAATGCCGGCACTGGAAAACCCGCACTGCCGCAGAGAACCTGCCTCCAGGAAGGTCTCGAGGCTGCGGGAATATGTCGGGGAAGTCGACCCGAGGTGTTTCAAGTTTTCACATTCTGTCTCCCCCACCAGAAAGCCACCTCCGCAGGTGACTTAGATTCTACTCATTGCATCTCATCAAAATACGTAGGTGTAACTAGGTTGATGGAATCAACTTTCTTGTGATCTCAATCATAAAGTGTCATATCGATGCAGTCAGCTATGAAAGGGAGAGATATGTAAAGGATAATCTTATAGTTAAGGCATGGAGAAACCACAAAATGCCATTATCTTACTCAACAGCCACAAAATAGTTATTCTTTCTTCAGAAGAAAATATATTTTCTTCTGTCTAATCATGATATGCGTCATTTCTACGCACGTAAGCAAGGCAAAACAAATTAAGTGCATGCCATTAAATGTGAATTTATTGCTTGGAATTAAAGCACATGTGACTAAGGCTGTGTGTGTAAAAAAAAGAATTACAAATAGTTTATAGGATCCTCCAGCTTTCAAAGAACTGGATGGCACTCTATTCAGGAAGAACCTACAGTTTATCCAACACTGTTCACTAAATATTTCCCCAATTTTTGGCTTCACAGCTATATCTAGGGGTGGGGTTTAATGGAGGTCATGGAAGTCTCAGCTGCCGGCTGGTGAACGGGCAAGAACCCTGCGTTATTGCCTCATTTAGTGAAGCCCCACCAAGTTAACTCCCACTCAGGCACTTAACTGGACAGCAGGGGGCCTTGACTGGGATCAAGGATCTGGGGGCAGAAGTCCTGCCCACCAAAAGCTGCTGGCCAGCAGCTCTATTGAACATCAAGGGGGGAGGCCACGGTTGCTGGCGATAGGATACCCATTTGAGGCCTGCTATCATTGCTGGATCCCAGGCCACAGGTAACCGATGGCAGGTCGGCAGCAAAGGCAGGGGCGTGGTTCTCAGCAAGACCCCCCCCCCGCCACCGGCACGACACCAATTCCCGATGCCAGGTCCCTCGATCAGACACTGAGTGACTTTGAACGCCTCTGGGAACCCGCAAGCAAAGGCGCTGTACAGGTTTGTTTGTTGTGCTGCCCACAAGTGAACGCCACCTGGTACGATGAGGGCCTCAGTCGGGAGCAGGGGCGGGAAGGCCGCCCACTGGTCTTCCCACCATGAACTTAATCAGGGTGGAGGTGGGAAAGCAGTGGGGTCCCCACCCACCCAGTTAAATGCTGCACTGCCACCAAGCTCACCATGGAAAAGGGCATTAAATTCCACCCTAAAATTCTAATAAACACATGGATATCAGTCCTACATTCAACTTTCTCAGGTTCTAACTGGTGCCCCCTTTTCCCCTACATTCATCAATTAGCTTGAAGTAATGCCCTGCATTTACCTTTTCTATTTTACTATTTTGATTACCTCTATGAAGTCTCTGCTTTTGCCACCTTCTCTCAAGGTTCAAAAGGCCACATTTCTCCATTCCGCTGGCGCCAGGGACCAATCTTGGGATTCCCTCTCAGGTTGCATGCTGCATTTGGCTAAATAGCAACGGTGACCGTGCTTGAAAATAACTAACTGCACTGAAGCAGTTTTGGAAGCTTTTGAGAGAGAATAAACGACTTGCACCTATGGGGGCAGAATTTTCCGTTTGGTGGGGTGGGGTTGGGGGGGAGAGCAGGTGCCGCCCGCGATCTGGTCCGCACCGCCATTTTACGCGGGCGGGCCAATTGTGGCCCGCGCACCGTATTTCCCAACGCCCGAGGATAGGGGGAGTGTGTGGGTGGCGGCAGGCATGCACGGACCACCGGGTCCATTGGTGACCCAGCAGTATGTTTAAAAGAAGGTCTGGCAGCCTTTTGTAGGCCGCTCACAACAGCCAGTCCCAGGCCGCAGCAGAAGGGTTCGGGTGAGCAGGCCGAGCTGGAGGTTAGGCCAGCAGGGGGGCCAACCCCTCATTCTTCTGATGACTGCCGCTGCCCTCCTCGAGGAGGTGTAAGCACGACGAGAGGTGTTGGTCCCTCAGGGTGGGAGGAGGAGGCCCCCCCCACACATGACGAAAGGTGCCTGGGAGGAGGTGGCGGGGGTGGTGAGCTACCGCAACGTGGTGCGGCGCACCTGGATCCAGTGTCGCAAACGCTTCAACGATTTGTTGCGCTCTGGCAGGGTGAGTACCATGTTGGGATTGGGCATTTAACCCAGCAGGTAGCCTTACCCTCTGCAGCTCCCCCTCCAAGACTTAGTGTCGTGACTGCATTGAATCACTGACGGCATTTTTCCTTTGCTGGGTGGGCAAGCAGATAGTCCCCATGCTGAGGTCAGCCTGAGTGGGTCATGAGGAGATGAGTCTTCCCCCGCAGCATGTGTTGATCTTAGTCCCACATAACTGGCTTGGAGGCAATCTGGAGGAGCTGCACCTAGGCGCAGACTCAGAACTCCAGGACATGTCCTAGGCTGGGTGATGAGATGGTGGAAGGGGAGTTTTAAGGTGGCGTGGCAACAAACCATCTCATGCCCTCTACGCTGCACGGGCTTGCGCCTCCTTGCTATGGGAGGAAATACCCCGTGGTTCCTAATGTGATGCAGGCAACATATGTCCAAGGGGGCAGTGGGGGAGGGTGGGGAGCAGGCCTAACATTTTTGTCTGAGTGATCAGCAGCAGCGGGGTGAGGAGGCACTGGAGGCCTGATATGTCCCACTCTGGTTGGGTTGGGCCGTGCGCAAACAGAGTCCATGTGCAATTTACCCTAATCAATGCTCTTCTCTCTTTCTCAGGAGAAGAATGTTCACAATGCGGCCGAGCGTGTGAGGACTGGAGGCGGCCAGGCACAGCTCTCCATATTAAACTGCTTCGAGCAGGAGCCCCTTGAACTGGAGAGACGCCATGCACCCAGGTCTACTGGTGTCGGTGAGGCTGGGGTGCCATGGCCAGGTATTTAAGCCCAACATGTTGCATTGTCCTCCCAACAGCCATAGCACTGATGATTGTTAAATTAGTTATTGTTGCAACATTGCTGGGCCATTGGTTATGGAAAGTTGAGAGCATAATGAGCCGGGGAGGACAGGGGTGAACTTTGCAATTGTCTGCATGCTAACTGATCCACTGTCCTTGTTCTTCCTTTCGGCATCATCAGAGCAGGGCCGGGAGGAGGAGCAGCAGATGCCCCCTCTCACACCTGAGGGGCCTGAAGTCTCACCAGCATCACACCATTTCTGCGAGGCAGGCACCAGCGCAGATACTAGCACCTCGGTGGGAATTAGAACAACGGGTAGTGTCCCAGGGCATAGTGGTGATGGCACAACACAGTCGCTGAAGGAGGTGGCAGGGACAGACAGTGCCCATGGTGCCAGCAATTGGAGGACTGCAGGGGACCAGGCACATGCTCAGTCGGTGGCTGATGATGTGCCTCTGAAGTCATCTGTGACACAGCAAACACTGGAAATGCGGCCGGGTGTGTGGGAGCATCTGGGGGAGATACTCGAGGCTATGCTTGGCTTGGTCTCCGTCCAGGGAATTAAGAAGCCAGCTTGCGCATAGTGAGGTCTCACAAACAGCGATGTGATCGTGGCTAGGTCTTTTGTGATGTTGATTGTGGGATAAAAATTGGCCAGCACACCAGAGATAACTCCATTGTTATTCTTCAAAAAAGTGCCATGGGATCTTTTCCATCCACCTGAGAGACCAGAGGGGGGCCTTAATTATAATGACTCAGCTGACAGTTGGCACTCCGAAAGTGCCACCCATCAAAGGCAACACGAATGCCAGTCTTCCTTTTAAATGATTTAGCATTCTCTTTGCAGTGTTGAGCATAGCTCTGCAGGGACTGACAGTATAAACCACTGGTTCAACCCCATCTAAAGTAGTACTGCATTCAGAAAGAGGTATATTGACCTTGGAGGAGGTGCAGAGGAAATTCAACATGATGATGCTGGGGGTTAACAGGTTACATTATGAGGACAGTTTACGTACGAACATACGAACTAGGAGCAGGAGTAGGCCACTTGGCCCCTCGAGTCTCCTCCGCCATTCAATAAGATCATGGCTGATCTGAACGTAACATTAACCCCACATTCCTGCCTACCCCCAATAACCTTTCACCCCCCTTGTTAATCAAGACTCTATCTAGCTCTGCCTTAAAATATTCAAAGACTCTGCTTCCACCGCCTTTTGAGGAAGAGAGTTCCAAAGACTCTCAACCTCTGAGAGAAAAAAATTCTCCTCATCTCTGTCTTAAATGAATGACCCCTTATTTTTAAACAGTGACCCCTAGTTCTACATTCTCTCATAAGAGGAAACATCCTCTCCACGTCCACTGTGTCAAGACCCCTCAGGATCTTGAAGGTTTCAATTAAGTTGCCTCTTATTCTTTTAAATTCCAGTGGATACAAGCCTAACCTGTCCAGCCTTTCCTCATAAGACAACCCGCCCATTCCTGGTATTAATCTAGTAAACATTCTCTGAACTATTTCTAACATCTTTCTTTAAATAAGGAGACCAGTGCTGTACACAATGCTCCAGATGTGGTCTCACCAATGCCCTGTACAACTGAAGCATAACCTCCCTACCTTTGTAATCAATTCCCCTCACAATAAATGATAACATTCTATTAACTTTCCTAATTACTTGCTGTACCTGCATACTAACCTTTTGTGATTCATGCACAAACACACCCAGATCACTTTGAATCTCAGAGCTCTGCAATCTCTCACCATATAGATAATGAGCTTCTTTTTTATTCTTCCTGCCAAAATGAACTATTTCACATTTTCCCACATTATACTCTATTTGCCAGATCTTTGCCCACTCACTGAACCTATCTATGTCACTTTGTAGCCTCCTTACATCCTCTTCATAATTTATTTTCCTATCTATCTTTGTGCCCTCAGCAAATTTAGGAACCATTCCTTCGGTCCCTTCATCCACGTCATTTATATAAATTGTAAAATGTTGAGACCCCAGCACTGATCCCTGTGGCACACCACCCGTCACATCCTGCCAACCAGAAAAAGACCCACTTATGCCAGCTCTCTGCTTCCTGTTAGCCAGCCAATCTTCTATCCATGCCATTGTGTTACCCCCTACACCATGAGCTTTTATTTTCCGCAATAACCTTTGATGTGGCATTTTATCAAATGCCTTCTGGAAATCTAAGTACAGTACATCTACCAGTTGCCCTTTATCCACAGCACATGTGACTCCTTCAAAGAATTCCAATAAATTGGTTAAACATGACTTCCCTTTCACAAAACCATGCTAACTCTGCCTGGTTGCCTTTAGTTTTTCTAAGTGCCCTGCTATAACATCTTTAATAATAGCTTCTAACATTTTCCCTATGACAGATGTTAGGCTAACTGGCCTATAGTTTCCTGCTTTCTGTCTACCTCCCTTTTTGAATAAAGGAGTTATATTTACTATTTTCCAATCCAACGGAGCCTTCCCTGAATCTAGGAAATTTTGGAAAATTAAAACCAGTGCATCAACTATCTCATTAGCCACTTCTTTCAAGGCCTTAGGGTGAGGTCCAGCCGGACCTGGGGATTTGTCAGCCCACCACAGCTCCAACAATTTGCTCAGTACCACTTGCCTGATGATTGTAATTTTCCCAAGTTCCTCCCTCTCTTCCATTTACTGATTTACAGCTATTTCTGGGGTGTTACTTGTGTCCTCTATAGTGAAGACCAAAGCAAAATGTCTGTTTCATTCATCCACCATCTCCCTTTCCATTATCAATTCCCCAGAAGCACTCTCTATAGGACCAAAGCTCACTTTGTTAACTCTTTCCTTATTTAAATATCTATAGAAACTCTTACTATCCAACTTTATAGTAATAATTAGCTTTCTCTCAATCTCTAATTTTTCCCTCCTTATTAATCTTTTTCTCATTCTTTGCTATTCTTTATATTCTTTCCAATCTTCTGACCTGCCACCCGTCTTTGCGTAATTATATGCTTTTTCTTTAAGTTTGATACGGTCTTTAACTTTTTTAGTCAACCACAGATGGTGGGCCCTCCCTTTGGAATTTTTCTTTCTCACTGGAACGTATCTATCCTGTGTATTCTGCCATTGAACTTCTATTGGCATATCCCTTAATCTCGTTTGCCAGTTCACTTTAGCTAGCTCTGCTTTCAAGCCCTTGTAATTGCCCTTTGAGTTTAAAATGCTAGTCTTGGGCGTGCTTATTTCTCCCTCAAAATGAATGTTAAATTTATTCATATTATGATCGTTGCTATTTAGGGGTGCCTTCACTAGGAGGTTATCAATTAATCCTATTTTGTTGCTCAATACCAGGTCTAGTATAGCCTGCTCTCTGCTTGGCTCCAGAAAATGTTGTTCTAAGGAACTACCTTGAAAACATTCTATGAACTCCTCATCGATGCTACCTTTGCCCTTCTGACCTTTCCAGTCTATATGTAGATTAAACTCCCCTACGATTATTGCTGTATCTTTCTGGCAAACTCCCACTATCTCTTCTTTTATATTCTGTCCTACTGTGTGGTTACAATTAGGGGACCTGTACACCACTCCCACAAGTGATTTCTTGCCTTTATCATTCCTCATCTCAAGCCAAACCACTTCTACATCCTGGTTTCCTGAACTTAGGTCATCCCTCTCTAAGGTGCTAGTACCATCATTAATCAACAGAGCCACCCCTCCACCTTTTCCTAACTTTCTGTACTTCCTAAATGTCAATATTCAGGTCCCAATTTATGTCATCCTGTAGCCATGTCTCTGTAATGGATATCAGATCGTACTTATTTATTTCTATTTGCGCTATCAGTTCATCTGTTTTGTTTCAAATGCTACACGCATTTAGAAACAGAGCCTTTAGCTTAGTCCTTTTATTATTTTTGTCGAATCTAGCCTTACCTGCTGACTTACCCTTAGATTTGTACACTCTGTTGCTTCCTGTCACAGTTTGTTTATCATTTTATATCTTAATACCTGTCACTCTTGCCTTGTCTCTACTTTTTGGTTTACCACATCTTCCTAGATTTGATCCCTTATCCTCACTATTCAGTTTAAAACACACTCTACACTCCTAGTTAGGTGGCTCGCGAGGACACCAGCTCCAGCGCGGTTCAGGTGTAGACCGTCCCAACAGTACAGATCCCACTTTTCCCAATACTGGTACCAGTGCCCCACAAACCAGAATCCACTCCGACACCAATCTTTGAGCCACGCATTCATTTCTCTAATCTTATTTGTCCTATGCCAATTTGCACATGGCTCAGCTAATAATCCAGAAATTATTACCTTTGAGGTTCTGCTTCTTAATTTGGTGCTTAGCTCGTCATACTGACTATGCAGAGCCTCCTTCCTGCCTATGTCATTGGTACCTACATGGACCATGACTACTGGATCCTCCCCCCTCCCACTGCAAGTTCCTCTCCAGCCGGAGCGAATGTCCCGAAACCTGGTATCGGGCAGGCAACAGAGCCGTCTGGACTCTCACTCTTTGCTACAGAGAGCAGTGTCAATCGCCCTTATTATACTATCCCCTACTATCACTATAATTCTTTTTGCTCCCCCACTTAGATGGCTTCCTGTACCATGGTGCCATGGTCAGTTTGCTCATCCCCCCCTGCTGCCCCCACTCTCACCTAAACAAGCTGAGAGATCCTCAAACCTGCTGGACATTTGCAGAGGCTCAAACAACTGCATTCCTGCCCTCTGGGACTCCTTACCTGCCTTATACATAATCACACCCTCCTGTCCCTGGCCACTGACCAAATCAGAAGACCCTATCCTAAATGGTGTGACTGCTTCCTGATATAAAGCATCCAGGTAACTCCTCTCTCTCCCCCACCCCCACCCCACCCCCCCACCCCCCCACCCCTCAACCCCTCCCAAACGATGTATCGCAGAGTCTGCAGCTCAACCTCCAACTCAATGGCTCTGAGCCGAAGTTCCTCAAGCCAGAAACATTTACTGCAGACTTGTTTGCCCTGGATCAGAATGTTATCCAGGAGCTCCCACATGTTGCAGCCTTGACACATCACCTGTCCTGCGCAGATTAGGTTTGCACTCCCTGAAATACAGAAGGGATTATCTAATTGAAGCTTTGACTATAATTAAAGGGTGATAGAGTAGATAAGGAGAGAAACTATTTCCTCTGGCGGGGAGTTCTGAACAAGGGGACATAACCTTCAAATTAGAGGTAGGTCATTCAGGGATGATGCCAGAAAGCACTGCTTCACGCAAAGAGTAGTGGAAATCTGGAATTCACTCCCCCGAAGAAGTATTGAGCCTGGGGATTAATTGAACATTTCAAAACGGAAATTGATAATTTTTTAAAAAGGGTATCAAGGGTTACAGAATGAAGGTATGTAACAGATGGCAGCACCTCCAAATCCACTGCCTTTACCACCTAGAAGACAAGGGCGCCAGGCACTTGGGAACACCACCACCTCCAAATTGTACACCATCCTGACCTGGAAAAATATCACACTTCCTTCACCATTGCTGGGTCAAAATCCTGGAACTCCCTCACCCAGTAGCATGATGGACCACATAGACTGCAACAGCTCAAGGAGGCAACTCACCACCACCATCTCAAGGGTAATTAGGTATGGGCAATAAGTGCTAGACTAGCCTGTGCTACCCAAATCCCAAGAATGAATAACAAAATAAGATACAGAGCAGTCATGATCTAACTGAATTGCAGAACAGGCTCAAGAGGCTTACTCCTGTTCCTGGGTTACGAAGACTCAGTGGGAATACACCATGTGATTGTAAGTGGGAACACCTACCTACTACAGCATATACCTGAGTAATATTTAGCACCACTGACATGACCCCACCCAGAGTCCAATTACAGCATTTCAAACCAATACACTAGTTGAGGTCAGCTGACTTAGCACAGACCAGGGAGGTATCACAGGAGGTTTCAACTGGCTAAAAGCTTCACAAATGCAAGTACTTAAGTGAAGTTTATCCTTTGCAGGAAGTCCACAAAACAGAAATCCATATTTGCTGCTAAAAGGACTGGCTGCAAATATTTAAAAAGATGCCACCTGCTGGAATTTATCAAACATAGCAATAGATTTTTGTTTAGAAATTCAAACAAGAAAACTGATGTAGGAAACTCCTAAATAGCACTGGCGAATAATTCATTTAGGAGTTTTCAGTTAAGTATACCGGAGAACTTTGTGTTGTTAAATCTCCTGTCTGCTGCCAGAAGGGCCCTGCCTGCGATGATTTTGTGAAGTGCCGATCTTGTTCCGAGCCCATATCAAAAAGACTGCTCTAACTTGACAATAATTTACTATTTCACTTAGGGATATCACAAAATAGCTAGTGTAGGCAATGGGAAAGTGCCATTCTGGTGCAACATTGGTCTTCTTCTGGGGCTGACGCAGTGGTATATATTCGGGATAAAGTGGACCGCATTTGAGAAATACTTGCATTGAAATAGGACCTTTCACAAACCAAGGGTGTCCCAAAGCACTTTACAGCCCGGGGAGTACCTTTGAAGTGCAGCTGCTGTTGTTATATAGGAAACATGGCAGCCAATTTGTGCACAGCAAGCTCCCACAAACAGCTATGTGATAATTACCAGAAGTTCATTTTTGGGTGTAGGTTGAGGGACAAGTATTGGCCAGGACACAGTGGAGAAGTCCTCTGGCTTTTTTTTGGCATTTAACTGTGCTCTACCTGACATTCATTGGAAAGTGCTCAGTGCTGGAACTAGATGTTCAAGATGGAAAACCTTCAACGTTACAGCAACAATATCCCTTCCCATAGCCAACTGGGGAGATGGCGGCGTGGGGGTAGTGTCACTGGGCTAGTACTCCAGAGGACCAGGCTAATGCTGTAGGGACATGGGTTCAAATCTCACCATGACAGCTGGTGGAATCTGAATTCAATTAATAAATCTGGAATTGAAAGCTAGTCTCAGTAATGGTGACCGCGAAGCTATCGCCAATTGTTGTAAAAGGCAACCTGGTTCACTAATGCCCTTTGGAGAAGGAAATCTGCCATCCTTACCCGGTCTGGCCTACATGTGACTCCAGATACACAGCAATGTGGTTGACTCTTAACTGCCTTTTGTAGTGGCCTGGCCGCTCAGTTCAAGGGCAATTAGGGATTGGCAAAAAAATGCTGGCCTTGCCAGCGATGCCGACATCCCATGAAAGAAGGAAAAAAACTAAAAAAAAACAGTAAAAGCTTTCTTATATTTACCTTCAGTTTTGTTAGTTGCTTTGGGTGTCCCGAGGATGTGATGAGGTGCTATACAAACAAAAAGTTCTTTCTTCTAAAAGGCACTTGACGAAGTTTATCCATTTGTTCAGAACAGCAAACTTTTCACTTTAAAACCGGTAGCACAGAAGTTCTATGATGCAAAAAAGACTTTAGGCTTCTTAAATGCAGCCCCAAGTCACCTAATGTTCAGGTAAAATAGCTGTCCTGGCTAGGTATACAACTGCAACCTTTCTGCACAATCAGGCCTTCCAATTAATGTCCAACCAAAAGTTGAGAACAGCGTTAAACATTTCAAAAGCCACGTTCATGTTATTTTTCTTTACATTATATCGCTTTAATTTGTCAACGTCCATCTGTCTGCACCACAAGGCAGGGCAGCTCATTCCAGAATCTCATAATTTTAACGGCGTAGGAGGCCATTCGGCCCATCGTGTCTGCACCAGCTCTCCAAATGAGCATTATGACCTAGTGCCATTGCCCTGCCTTTTCCCCTGGACCCCTGTACATTGTTTCTATTCAAATAATCATCTGATGCCCTCCTGAATGCCTCCACCACACTTCCAGGCAATGCATTTCAGACTCGAACCACTCGTTGTGTGAAAAAGATCTTTTTCACATCACATTTGCTTCTTTTGAAATCACTTTAAACCTGTGTCCTCTTGTTCTTGATCCTTTTACACGTGGGAACAGCTTCTCCCTATCTACTCTGTCCAGCCCCCTCAAGATTTTGAACATCTCTATCAAATCTCCTCTTAGCCTTCTTCTCTCCAAGAACAGTCCCAACCTCTCCAATCTATCTTTGTAACTGAAGTTTCTCATCCCTGGACCCATTCTTGTAAACCTCTTTTGCACTCTCTCCCATGTGTTCACATCCTTCCTATAATGTGGCGCCCAGAACTGTACACAATACTCCAGCTGAGGTCTAACGAGTGTCTTCTATAAATTCAGCATAATCTCCTTGCTCTTGTACTCTATGGCCCGATTAATAAAGCACAGATACTATATGCTTTATTAACTGCTCTCTCCACCTGTCCTGAAACCTTCAATGATCTATGCACATTTACACCCAGATCTTTCTGCTCATGCACCCTCTTCAAAATTTCACCCCTTATTTTATATTGTCTCTCCATGTTCTTCCTGCCAAAATGCATCACCTCACACTTCTCCGCATTGAACTTCATCTGCCACCTATCTGCCCACTCCATCAACTTGTCTATGTCTTCTTGAAGTTCTACACTGTCCTCCTCATAGTTTACAACTCTCCCAAGCTTCGTATCATCCTCAAACTTTGAATTTGTCCCCTGCACACCAAGATCTAGGTCATTAATATATTTCAGGAAAAGCAAGGGTCCCAATACCGACCCCTGGGGAATTCCACTACAAACCTTCCCCCAGCCGAAAAGTATCCATTGACCATTACTCTCTGCTTCCTATTTTTCAGCCAATTTTGAATCCAGGTTGCTACTGTCCCTTTTATTCCATGATTTTCCTCACAAGTCTGTTGTGTGGCACTGTATCAAATTCTAATGAATCAAGAGTACACTTATGACAAATTCTCCCACTAATTCTGCTTCGAGTTAATCAAACTGTGGCGAAAACACTAATACCTGCAACAGAGCCAAGCAAATCCAAGACAGGTAGACAGATGTATATTTGAAAGCTTTCACAGCCTTTATGCTGCATTGATGTTTAACTAGTAATAATGTTCTGTAAATTAGAATTATCCCAGCATGAAGCTTACACACAATTCCACCAATTGTTCTCAAATCAACACGTGCATTTTCAACAAGTCAAAAATATGCGCAGTCAATACTGTCCTTAAAAACAATGTTATATGTTTACGTGCAAAGAACTGTGAATTTGGCTCAAATATACATAGGTTATTTGAATAAGCTCCAGTCAAATTACGAAGCCTGGCGAGAAGAACAGATCAGAAAATCGGTTTGACAGTATTGTTATTTATTTATTCACAGAGATGGGGGTGCTGACAAGTCAGTATTTGGTGGTGATATTACCTTCAACACCTCTTTGTCCTTTTGTCTGTGACATCTTTTGGTTATCTCCACCTATCACTGGCCCTCTACCTAGCTCTTCTTGTCCCAACCCCCCCCTTAAACCAGCTTATATTTCACCCCTTTTCTATTTTTACTTAGTTCTGTTGAAGGGTCATGAGGACTCGAAACGTTAACTGTGTTCCTCTCCACCGATGCTGCCAGGCCTGCCGAGTTTTTCCAGGTATTTTTGTTTTTATTTTGGATTTCCAGCATCCGCAGTTCTTTGCTTTTATCTTTGCTGCCTAATTGCTCTTCAGAAGGTGGTACTGAGTCACCTCCTTGACCTGCTGAAGTCCATGTGGTATAGGTACGTGCACAGTGCTGTTAGAAAGGAAGTTCCCAGGTTTTTGACCCAGTGATAACTAGGGAACATTGATACCATTCCAAGTCAGGATGCTGTGTAGCTGGTTGCTTGCTGACTCCGTGCTTTCAGGCAGTAGAGATCTCGACTTGGGAGGTGTTGTCGAAGAAACATTGGCGAGTTGCTGCAGTACATGCTGCAGATGGTACACTTGTGAGGGAAGGAATGAACTCTTACGATGGTGAATGGGATGCGATCAAGAGAACTTAATTTTCTAGATGGAGTTGAGCTTGAGTGTTGTTGGAGATCCATTCATCCAGGCAAGTGGGGAGTATTTCATCATATCCTGATTTGTGCCTTGTAGATGGTGGAAAGGCTTTGGGGTGACAGGAGGTGAAATCAGACAACCCTGAAACATTAACTCTGTTTCTCTCTTTACAGATGCTGCCTAACCTGCAGAATAGTTCCAGCATTTTTTGTTTCTTTTCAGAGTTCCAGCACCGGTACTCCTTTGCTTTGTAGAAAGTGAGTTACTTGGTGCAGACTTCCCGGCCTCTGACCTGCCCTTGTCACCACAGTATTTATATGACTGTCCCAGTTAGGTTTTGGTCAACTGTGACTCCAGGCTGTCAATGGTGGGTGATTCAACAATGGTAATGCCATTGATTGCCAAAGAGATGATCATTGCCTGGCACTTGTATGGCATGAATGTTACTTATCACTTATCAACCCAAACCTGAATGTTTTCCAGGTCTTACTGTATACAGGCTCGGGCTTCTTCATTATGTGAAAAATTGCAAACACTGAACACTGCAATCATCAGTGAGCATCCCCACTTTTGATTTTTTTAAAAATGTATTCACAGGATGTGGGCATCGCTGGCTAGGCCAGCATTTATTGCCCATCACTAATTAAGAAGGTGGTGGTGAGCTGCCTTCTTGAACCACTGCAGTCCATGTGGTGTAGGTACACCCATAGTGCTGTTAGGGAGGGAGTTTCAGTATTTTGTCCCAGCGACAGTGAAGGAACAACGATATATTTCCAAGTCAGGATGGTGAGTGGCTTGGAGGGGAACTTCCAGATGGCGATGTTCCCATGTCTCTGCTGCCCTTGTCCTTCTAGATGGTAGTGGTTGTGGATTTGGAAGGTGCTGTCTAAGGAAGTTTGGTGAGTTCCTGCACTGCATCTTGTAGATGGCATGCACTGCTGCCACTGTGTGTCTGTGGCGGTGGGGATGAATGTTTGTGGATGTGGTGCCAATCAAGTGGGCTGCTTCGCTCTGGATGATGTCAAGCTTCTTGAGTGTTGTGGGAGCTGCACTCATCCAGGCAAGTGGGGAGTATTCCATCACACTCCTGACTTGTGCCTTGTAAATGGTGGGCAGGCTTTGGGGAGTCAGGAGGTGAGTTACTCGTTGCAAGATTCCTAACCTCTGACCTGCTTTTGTAGCCACAGTATTTATATGGCTAGTCCAGTTCAGTTTCCGGTCAATGGTAACCCCCCCAGGGTGTTGATAGTGGGGGATTCAATGATGGTAATGCCGTTGAATGTCAAGGGGCGATGGTTAGATTCTCTCTTATTGGAGATGGTCATTGCCTGGCACTTGTGTGGTGCAAATGTTACTTGACACTTGTCAGCCCAAGCCTGGATACTGTCCAGGTCTTGCTGCATTTGGACATGGGCTGCTTCAGATGCAGCAGGCCCTGTTAGGGGGAAGGCCATTGATGAAGCAGCTGTAACAGTTGGGCCTAAAACATTGCCCTGAGAAACTCCTGCTGTTATGTCCCGGGGATGAGATGACTGGCTTCCAACAATCACAACCATCTTTCTTTATGCCAGGTATGAACCTGATTCCCATTGACTTTAATTTTACTAGGGTTCCCTCGTGCCACACCTAGTCAAATTAACTGGATTGGATTTTGTCCTGCATTATTTTGTATATGACATACTTGGGCAATTTTCCACTTTGGCAGATGAATACCAGTGTTGTAGCTGTACTGAAACAGCTTGACTAGAGGCGTGGCTGGTTGAGGAGTAGAAGTCTTCAGTAATACAGCATGGATGTTGTCTGTACTGTATTCTGTGCGTTCAGCTATTTCTTTATACCATGTTGAGTGAAATAAACTGGCTTAAGGAAACCTCAGGAGGCCAAGAGGGAACATCCACTCGGACCTTCTGGTTGAAGATGGTTCCAAATGTTTCAGCCTTGTCTTTTGCACTCACGAGCTGGGCACTGCCATCATTGGGGATGTTCATGGAGCCACCTGTTCCCATTAGTTATTTAATTGGCCATAGTGTTGCTTGTGGGATTTCTTAGGTCTGTCTATGGCATGCTACTTCTGGTGTTTAGAATGCATATAGGCCTGTGTTGCTTCAGCAGGCTGGCACCCCATTCTTAGGCACACCTGATACTGCTCCTTGAACTAGGTTTGACTCCTTGGCTTGATGGTAACAAACAAGGGAGGTTAAAGATTGTACTTGAATACAATTCTGCTGCTACCGAAGGCCCACAGAGCCTCATGAATGGCCAGTTTTGAGCTGCTAGATCTGATCTGAATATATCCCATTTAGCACAGTGGTAAGTGCCAGACAACGCAATGGAGGGTGTTCTCAGTTTGAAGACGGGACATGGTTTTCACAAGGACTATGTGGTGGTCCCTCCAAAATAATATCATATACAAATGCATCTACGACAGGTAGGTTGATAAAGATGAGGCCAACAAGGTTTTTGCATCGCATTAGTTATAGCTCCACCTCAGACTCTCACTTCCATCTAGCAACGATCCATACTATTGGCTAAATATCACTGTCCTTATGTCTAGTGGACTCGAGAAAGTGAGCCCATTTTCTCTACCAGCTGTGAGCGCTCCCCACCACATCCCAGAATATGATTATTCAACCTACTTCCCCAGAATATAATCCTTTGCTCTGCCACCTTCGCCCCCTTCCCCCAACCCCAAGAGTGTAGACATTCTCTTCGCCAGATCCCCTCTGGAGTAAGCTGGCACACATTCCTGATCTCACTCTGGGGGGATCTGGAAGAGCGAGTGATCTCATCCTGGGGGGATCAGGAACAGCAAATGATCAGACTCACGGGGGAGTTAGCAGAGCAAGTGATCACACTCGGGGGAGTTGGCAGAGTGAGTTTGTTTTCTTCATTCATTCATGGAATGTGGGTGTCACTGGCTATGCCAGAGTTTTATTTCCCATCCCTAATTGCCCTTGAGGAGGTGGTGGTGAGCTGCCTTCTTGAACCACTGCAGTCCATGTGGTGTAGGTACACCAACAGTGCTGTTAGGGAGGGAGTTCCAGGATTTTGATCAGTGACAGTGAAGAAACAGCGATATATTTCCAAGTCTGGATGGTGAGTGGCTTGGAGGGGAACTTCCAACTGGTGATGTTCCCATGTGTCTGCTCCCTTATCCTTCTAGATGGTAGTGGTCGTGGGTTTGGAAGGTGTTGTCTAAGAAGCTTTGGTGAGTTCCTACCTTGCATCAGGTAGATGGTACATACTGCTGCCACTGTGCATTGGTGGTGGAGGGAGTGAATGTTTGTGGATGGGGTGTCAATCAAACAGGCTGCTTTGTCCTGGATAGTGTCAAGCTTCTTGAGTGTTGTTGGAGCTGTATTCATCCAGGTAAGTGGAGAATATTCCATCACACTCCTGACTTGTGCCTTCAAAACAATGGACAGGCTTTGGGGAGTCAGGAGGTGAGTTACTCACCGCAGGATTCTGAATTTCTGACTTGCTCTTGTAGCCACAGTATTTATATGGCTAGTCCAGTTCAGTTTCTGGTCAATGATAACCCCTAGGATGTTGATAGTGAACACACTCTGGGGGGATCTGGAAGGGAGAATGATCACACTCCAGTAGGGAGACCTTGCGGGGTTGGGTGGGGTGGGGGGTGGGGATGAGGGGGAGGGCGGTAGCAAAGCTGGAAGAGAGAATGGGCTCACTTTCCCGAGTTCATTAGACACTGGGACAATGGTATTTACCCCACAGCAGGTGATTCCTCTCTCTGCCAGCTGCTCCCAAAGTGTGATCATTCTCGCTGCCAAATCTCTCAGAGTGTGGCCACTCACTCTGCCAGATTCTTCTGTGCAATGTGTAACCTATCCTCACAGGAGAGTGGCGCTCTGCTTCAATTCACTCTCTCTTTTACCACACCTCCTCCAGTAGGATCTCCAAGGTGTGCTCTGTGAAGGAAAATGTTTTCCTCACACAGCCTTATATTCACGCTGAGCGATACAGCTGAAAATCTGTCTCCTCTAGAGTTCAACAGAAGTAGCGCTTAGCAAGACTTTTCGAAAAGCTGCCCAAGTGCTCCAGGTAGCTTTTCATGCTTTTATTTCCACCCAGCGTGTGTGTGTGCATGAGTGTGCATTTATACATGTGTGTGTGCATGTGTATGTGCATTTATACGTGTGTGTGCATGTGTATGTGCATTTATACGTGTGCGTGTGTGCATTTGTGTGTATGCTTGTGTGCATTTATACATGTGTGCATGTGCATACGTGTGCATTTATACATGTGTGCATGTGTACATTCATCAGTAATATTCTCCAGTTCTTACCAAGGGTCCAAACCTGAAACTGACTGAATTCCTTAGTGATTCCAAAATTTTCTGTCTCTGCTTCAAATATTCTGATTCTGGAATTTATTTTCATTTTTATCATCTGTTATGTGTTTATTAATATTTATCAATCCCATTTTAAACCATAATATTTGATGACAGTGTAATGTAGCGAAAGGAGTGAACACTGATCCTCTCTCAACTCCTCTTAATGCTGACAATTAGTATTAATGTGTACATAGTGTGGAAAAGTGATGGCTTTTGGAGATATCACGAAATAACATTCCCTCAGATAATACACTAAAATACTGGCATCACTGATGACTCTGTCATTCAGCCCTTCATGCCTTTGCCAGCTCTGTGAAAGAGTAATCCAATTAATCCCATTCCACTTCAAGTATTTATCCAATTCCCTGCTCAAAGTTATTATTGGATCTTCTTCAACAGGCACTGCATTCCAAATCCTAAAAACTCAGTGTGAATTTTTTTTTGCTTTCATCTCATCTCTTCTTTTGCCAATTATCTTAAATCTGTGTCCTCTGGTTACCGGTTCTCCTGCCACTACAAACAATTATCTCCCTAGTAAAACCCTTTATGGTTTTAAATATCTCTGTTAAATCTCTTAACTATATCTGCTCCAAGGAGAACAGCCTCAGTTTCTCTTGTCTTTCATGGTATCTCAAGTCTTTCATCTCTGGTACCATTCTTCTAAATCTCCACTGAATCCCCTCTAAGGCCTTGACACCCTGCCTAAAGCATGGTGCCCAGAACTGGGCACAGTACTTGAGACGGGGCCTAACCAGTGTTTTATAAATGTTAAGTACCCTTGTTTTTGTACAGTATTCCTCCTTTGATAAAGCCATTTTTTTTTAAAACAACCTTCTCAGTTTGTCTTACCATCCTCAAAGACCCTAGATCTTTCTTTTCCTGTGTTCCTTTTAAAATTGTATCCTTCGGTTTATATTGTTTCACCTCATTCTTCCTACCAAAATGAATCACTTCACACTTCTCTATGTTAAATTCCATCTGTCCTGTACCAAACTCGGTTTGACCTTTAAATCAATTTACTTCATAAGACTGAGGATGAATACAGGCTTAATTTAGCAAAAATTTTCATTTATATAGTGCATTTCAAGACTTCAGGACATCCACATTAAGGCACTTTAGAAGTGTAGTCACTGTTTTAACGTAGGAAATACAATGGCCAATTTGTGCATGGCAAGGTCCCAGAAATAGAAAATGAGATAATGGCCAGATAATCTGTTTCTGATGTTGGGTGAAGTACAAATAATGGTCAGGCCACCGAATAGAACTCCCCTGTTCTTCTTCCAGTAGCGCCATGGGATATTTCACATTCACCCAAGTGCCTGAATTGACCCAAGTGAATCCAAGCTTTTTGTCTCCACTATCCCACTCAGAAATCTATTATATATGATGATCTTTGTGTGAAGAACTTCCTGACATCAGCCTTAAATTCACTTTCCATCAGTTTTAACCCGTGCTACATTAAGGTCTCCAATGAAGCAGTTCTTTGGGTTTACCCTTTCTGCGCCACTGAATACCTGATATGACTCTACCACATCTCATCTCAGCTACTTTCAAGGTTCAAATACCTTTCATTGCTGACACCCCAATCCACGAACACTACAATCAGCATTTGTTAGCTACATCACTCATGATATGTAAGGCTCTTTGTCTTGAGCATGATTCCTCAACCTGATAAGTCCAAACTATTCTACAACTACAGAAATGCAATTTATAGATAGTACATCACAACATTGCACTTAAGAGTCACCAACTTTGGTTGGGTATTTTCCTGGAGATTCCATCACATTTTGTCCTGACACAAACCAATCGGCTCTCGCACTCCTGCCATTGACCCATGCACTACCTTCCCACACTGACTGGAAAGGGAATAGACCCTTCGTTACGCATTTGGTTTAACCACCGTTGTGAGTGAAATTACCTTTATATCTGCCATTTTTAAACTAATAAAAAAAGTGCTAAAAGAAAATAAAAAGAAAATCACAATTTTACTTTACTTTTATTTTTCTCCTGGATTGTTCACAGCAGTATCCTGGAGATTAATCTTCAATTCCTGGAAACTCCAGGACAGTCAGGAGAGTTGGAAATCCAAATTGCATGTGGAGCATTTGTTAAGAAAATCTCCTGTAGTGTACTGCTGTGTCAAAATTGTGAATTCCAGAAACTTTGAATAAATTACATTGCTGTCACTTAACTCTTAAACACAGGTTTAAATATAGTATATGAAAGCATACAGCTACACACACCTACGCAAATATAAAGCCCGTTTACATGCAATTTTTCCATGTACACAATTAAGCATGCAAATTCCTGAAGGAGGGAAACCTTTATGCCCTCATGCTAAATCTAGATAGTGGCCCCGAGTATTGTTTGCTTATTGATTGCAAGAATATGCATGTTGGGAGAACATCCATGGCACTGGTAAAACACCGCAGCTATTTGAATACATTTGTGTACTAAGCAAATGAACAGCTTCCCTAAACTTTCATGCTCGTACAAACTGACACTGAAGTTAAAATGCTGGAATTATATAGCAGGCCAGACAGCACCTGAAAGTTGATATCCTAGAGGAGATAAGTGGCAATGGAGAAATGAAACATCAGAGAAAAAAGAAACATCAGAGAAAGAAGGGAATCAAACATAAAGGACAACATCCTCGGAGAAGTATTGCCCCTTTCTACATGAAATATTTTCATTCAACAATTTTTAATAATATTTTGAGGAACCATATTATGGTGTTTACTGCGGCAGTAGGAAGTATTAATAGCCGTTCTGGTAACTACTTTATTCATTTCTAGAAAGTAAAAGAAGAAATTGAAGAAGAACATTTGTTTCCTGTAATTTACTGAATTTTACATGGCTTCTTTTTAAACTCTGGCAGCTCACTTTAAGCACGTAGTTTGGGAGGGTCCTTACACAATAAGTTCTGAAAATACTGAACATGCACAAAAGTACTAAGGACATTGCTATTTCGGTGATGGGGAAACTTCTTGAAACAATAATTTGGGACAAAATCAATGGTCAAACGGACACATGCAGGTTAATTAAGGAAAGTCAACATGGAGTTGTCAAGGGAAAATCATGTTTAATTAAGTTGCTGGACTTTTCTGAAGAGGTAACAGAGGGTTGATGAGGGCAAAGCTGTTGATGTGGTGTATAAAGAATTCCAAAAGGCATTTGATACAGTATCACACAAGAGACTTGTGAGCAAAATTATAGCACATGGAATAAAAGAGGCAATAGCAACATGGATATGAAGTTGCCTGAGTGCAAGGACACAGACAGTAGTGGTTAATGGACATTTTTCTGACTGGAGTAAGTTTTGTAGTAGAGTTCCCCAGGGGATGGTTTTGGGACCCTTGCTCTTCCTGATATATATTAATGACCTAGACTTTGGTGTACAAGGCACAATTTTCGGATGATATGAAACTTGGAAGCATTGTGAACTTTGAGGAGGATAGTGTAGAACTTCAAATGGACATAGACAAATTGGTAGAATGGGCAGACAGGTGGCACATGAAGTTTAATGCGGAGAAACATGAAGTGTTTCAATTTGGTAGGAAAAACATGGAGGGGCAATATAAACTAAACCATTGGCACATGGTTTTGTTAAATCTGCTTTTTTTATTTGCCTCTCCCAACAGGTTGGTTGTTGGTGGTAGTTCATGGAGGCCTGCCTCCTCATCGTGTCCCACGCTTGCGGACTGGGTGCTCCGAATCTGTATAAAACCGTTTGGCTCTCTCTCTAATGGAGAGAGACACCTATGGCCCTGTGTGGACAATGGCCAACTACTATTGGGGTGCATGGAGAGACAGGAGGGCACAGAGATCATGATGTTTAGTTACAACATGACGGTATAGGTCCACTCGGTGGACCAACTGGACTTCTCCTGTCTATCAGTTTTCAATGTTAGGAACAGAGGATTAAAAAGCTGCTTAAGCAGATACTTGCTGGGGTCAGTATTCACAGTCTTAAGTGTTTTTACACTGATCTATTCCCAGTGGTAGAGAAGACCCGTGCCCCAGAGCTAACCTCTTCACCAGCCAAGCTGTTCCAGGACACAATTATGACACTACCATCTGCCCAGCAATGTGGACCACAGCCCATATACATATTCTACCCACAAAAAGAACAAGACAAATCTAATCAGGAAGGGAAGGTAACCAACAGGACAGGGGAGCAATGAGTACATACCGTCCTCTCTTTCACGGTTCAAAACAATATGTCTTGAGTGAGCACAAGACAATTGACAGTGCAGTATATGGAACAAACATTATGGGCTGGATTTTGTTGAGGCTGTGGCCCTGATGATGGGCCTCTGGGTGGGAGGGCCATTGCCCATCTTCTCCACTGCCGGTAAAATGCCATGGCGATGGGATAGTGGCGGCCACTCCAAACCCCCAGCCCTCCCTCCTGATTTTTCATGTTCCCACCCCGGCTCCCCCTTCCATCCCGCTGCTGCAGGCCCCATGAAATTCAGCCCTTTATGTCCTGAAGACGAGGGATTAACCCAGGCCAGGTGAGAATGGCTCTTCAGCTTCAAGTTCTATCTTTTGGGTTCTCGGTAGAACTACTGAAAATCATAATTCTTTATCCTCCATTTTTGCGACAAAGGTACATGTCACGGATAAGGCTTCATGACGTATCCATTCCCCAATTCTTTGAAGACAGTCCATAAATGTACAGAGTTGCTGTTGTTTACTCCAAAGCTATTCCACTCAAACATGGCCTCCTGATGTAACTGTTCTTCACCTCTTTGAAGAACACACTTTGTGGTCCATTATCTTTCTATAGTAGAGCTAATGGATACATCTGCAACGTTTCTTACCCTAGCCCCTAAAGTTACAATTTAACACTAGTGGTTGACGTCATTACTTTTAATTTTGCCTTACACAAGCACTTTGTCTATCAGAAGACAAGCTATGCATTCCTTGACACTTCAAAGCTAGGCAAACCTGCCACTCCAAGATACAAAGAATTTCAACTATTAACCCTAAAGCCCCAAACAACTGATGACTCTCCAGGATGTCCAGATGTCCAACATGAGGTATATTGATGAGGGGGGGGGGGGGGGGGTGAGGGCAATGGGGGCGGAGGGGGAGGGGTGCTGGTGGCTACACAGACACGCTGGGGAGGCGGTGAGGAGGTTTCCACCAACAGGGCAGGGGATGAATTACACCATAACGCTGAGGAGAGCCGGCGGTCTGCAGGAGGTGCAAGGTAGATTTGATCTTTCCTGCTTTGCTGAATTTTACATTTCAGATGTGCTGCTGCTGAGGATCATCTTCTCCAAACCTGTGCAGCCTGTGTGCTGCTGTTAGGTTGGAAGCTCCAAAATGTAGCCTAGAGAGAGGGGAGGGACAGGATGGTGGGGCAGAAATAACTGTCAGTAGACTGTTATTTCACCTCTATTCCCACTGTCAGCTCCAGGGGAGCCTAGGCAGACGTCCTGAAGCAGGTGACTCATGAAGATCTTCAAAAACTGTAGTTTATGTGAAAATGTGTAAAGCCTGCGCTCATCCAGATATTGCAGCCAGTTTCATACATGAAAAATACACAATAATTGCAAGATCTGTGGACAACCGAGTTTAGTTCATTTAGCATAACATTTGGCAAAACAAAAGAGTCTTATTCTATCTTCAGAGAGTGACTTTTATTCTGAGTGTGCAGAACAAGTTTCGCACAATCAAGGGGTAGCACAGAGAGGTCTGGCTAAAGCTAACAGCAAATCATGAAACCCATGAAAATATGGGATCCTTGGACCTCCATGGGTCAGTTTTTGAATTTATCGGCCACTGGCAAGTTAACAATGCAGCACCTTCCAAACCTACGACGGCTACATCTAGAAGGACAAGGACAGCAGGCACATGGGAACATCCACCGCCTGGAGGTCCCTCTCCAAGCCATCCTGGCTTGGAAATATATCGCCGTTTCTTCACTGTCACTGGGTCAAAATCCTGGAACTCCCTCTCTAACTGCACTGTGGGTGCATCTACGCAACATGGACTGCAGCGGTTCAAGAAGGTGGCACATTACCACCTTCCCAAAGGCAATTAGGGATGCGCAATAAATGCTGGCCTAGCCAGCGGCGCCCACATCCCATGAACAAATTTAAAAAATGAGTAGTTGATGCTAATTCATCAAGATAAAAGATAAGCTATGGTAACACTTCCACATTTTTGAGATAGAAAACATGTGCAGAGGTTTACCAGAATGGCACCAGGCTTGAGCAACTTCATTTATGCAGCTGGGTTCAACAAACTGAGGTTGTTTTTAGAGCAGGGAGGGTTAAAGGGAAGATTAGATAATATTTAAAATCATGAGGGGCTTTTGATTGAGTAAATAAAGAGGAACTGTTTCCACTGGCAGTCGGGTCAATAACCAGAGTACACAGATTTAAACTAATTGGCAAAAGAATCAGAGGAGTGAGGAGGAGAATTGTTTTCCATGAGGCGAATTGTTGTGATGTGCAATATACTGCCTGAAAGTGTGGATGGAAGCGTCCCAGGTTTGCACTAAGTGCGGTAGTGGGCTGGAAAAAGGGTGTTGTATCCGCTGGCCGCAATGGCGGCTTTTCACACCATGTCATCTGATTCCCGGTGCGCCCTGCCTCATTAATTATACATTCACGGGGACACATGCCAGCTCGCTGGCGGGCGGGCTTGGATTTGCCCACCACGCGGGACCTCAGCGCTTCCTCGTTCCAGGCGCCATATTTAAATCACACCAGAGTGCAAGCCTGCTTCAAGTCTTTAGACCAGGTCTGCTCCAAGTGACAGATGGCCTCAAAAGCAAAGTAGATGGCAGCTCCCAAATTTAGTGACGCCCCATCTGGGGCGCTTGCTGGATGCAGTGGAAGGCCGTCGTGATTTCCTCTACCCCTGCTCTGGCCACAGGAGGTCCACCAGAGTCACCAATCCAGCCTGGGAGGCGGTGGCAGCAGCGGTCAGCACCACCGGAGCACAAAGGAGGACAGCCATCCAGTGCAGGAAGAGGACGAATGCTCTCAACTATTCCGCGAAAGTAAGTCAACCACCTCATCACTCTCAACTCACACACTCACAAACCCATCACGTATCCACAGGCATCTCCCACCTCAACGGACAACACCACTAACTCTCACATGCACCCTCACAAATCCATCAGGCTCATATCCTCTCGAGCTCACGTCCTCGTCCTGTCCTTGGCTCCGCTCACCACACAAAAATTCTACACAGTGCCATGTGTCCTGCTCACACTCTCTCCATCTGTTTTCATGCAGGAGAAGCTGGCTTACAACAGCAGGGAGACGTCCCAGGCCAGGGATGGACTGGCCCACATTAGGCCCTCACTCACTTTGAGGAGCGTGCTATTGCACTGGCTAGTGAGGACGTGGACTGTGCCTGCAGTGATGGTAAAGTCAGCGGTAAACACCCATGTGAGGATCCTTCACCACATCATCCCTCTCTAAACGCAACTGTGAATGCTCTCTCTTCTGCTTTTAACTCTGCTGCCATGCATTAATTATCTCTACTTTGCATCACAGGGAGCTCTGCCAAGCAACCCACACCCTCAGCCAGACAGTTCCTCAGTTCCATTCAGGTCCTCACCTCCAGCCAAGAGGACATCTCTTCCATTGACGAGCAGGAAGTAAGCTGCCTGGAAGAACCATCAGAGCGCTTCCCCACACCCCCCACCGCCGGCACAGAGACACACACCTTGATGGGACCTAGATGTAGAACAGGCGCAGGTTCACAGTCTGGTGGTCACCACATGGCCAGGTGTCCACAGCAGGAGGAGACAGTTTCAGCCGAACTCCCCGGCCCTCGGAGGACTGCTGGATAAGAGGCAGCTGTGAGGTCTGAGTCAGATGACGAGCCTCTGGATTTAGCCTTCCAGCTTATAGTGGAAAGTAAACAGGTGGTGGTGGAACATCATGCTGAGCTGTTGGGAGCCCTCGGCAGAGTGGCATGCAAGCTGGAGGAGTGATAGGCCTAAAAAAGTTAAGAATTTCTGATCACAAGCGGTTGTCACTTTATAATCTGAAAATATATTCACTTTCACTGAATAACGTGCAATGGTGTTTTTCAGCTTCATTTATAGGCTTCAAGAGTCTCCCCCTCCATCCCCTCCACCACCCACCCCCCTTCCCCTCCACCACCCGCTCCCCCACCCCCCCACCGCTTCCCCTCCCTCACTATCTGTTCAGCTGCATGCAGCCGGACCATGAGAGATTCTGGAGAAGTGTGTGTGGGGCAGGGCCTTTCGGAGCCTCGTGCAAGCACTCTCCCACGCACGTGGATCCTTCCTCCATCACACTCATCTTACTGTCCTGAGCATTTTCACTGCTGCCTGCTGGGGCTATCTTTCAGTTCTCCATCTGAGCTGACCTACATCTCCGCTGCCCTATTGACTGCACTCCCATGCAGCATCTGTGCCCGTCCAACACGAGGCTCCGCTCACTTTTGATTTCGACAACCGATGTAGTAGTGAAGTATACTGTTAACTCCCCCGTCCTTTCCCCTTCCCCCAGTCACCCATTTCCTTTCCCCCATCACTGTCGACTGACCCGGCATCACCTTCCACCTCCCATCATCATCTACCAACCCGAACCCTTGTTTTTCCAGGATGTCCAGGTGAACGTGCACATTCCCTATCTTCCTGAGAATCCCACCGCCATCCACATTGACCTCCCCAGCTTCCTCCTTCCCACCTCCAGGGTCCGTGTCTGCCTCCGACCAACCACCCTCGCCTTCCTTTCTACTGCTACCGACACACCCTCACCCTGCCAGCTTCCTCTGCCCCCTCTCACACTCACCATCCCCTCCTATCGCACCCACCGTCAGTTCACTCCCCAGGAGTCAGTCATTGACTCCACAGACCCCTCCGTTGCATGTTTCTGGTAATGCCCCCTTACTCCCTCCTGCACTCTAACTTCACGGACACTGCCCCCCAACTCCAAATTCCCTCCTTCCCCCGGACACCTTCCCCCCTCCAAACTCCCTCCCTTACACCTTCCTCCGCCTTTACATCTACCTCCCCACTTGCTACATTCCCCTCCGTTACACCCTCTTCCCACTCTTACACCCTCTTCCCCGGTACACCGTCCTCTCCCACGCCCTTGGTACACCTTCCTCTCCCAGTCACAACTGGACTTTACTCTCCTCCCCCCTCCAACGCCTCCCACTCACCGATCATCTGTAGCAGCCCATGGCCAAGACAGGACCAGACTCGTAGCATCAACAGAGACCTCCCATCTTCCGTGAGCTGCTTTGCAGCGGAGCCATGTTCCTGAGAATCTACCCAATATGCCCATGTGTTCCTCCAGGGTTCGGTAGCTGTAGAGCATAAGACTATACGACATAGGAGCAGAAGTAGGTCATTCGGCCTATTGAGTCTGCTCCGACATTCAATCATGGCTGATCTGATAATCCTCAACTCCACTTTCCTGCCTTGTCCCCATAACCCTCAATTCCCTTACTGATTAAAAATCTGACTATCTCAGCCTTGAATATACTTAATGACTCAGCGTCTATAGCCCTCTGCGGTAAAGAATTCCACAGATTGACTACCCTCTGAGAGAAGAAATTCCTCCTCATCTCTGTTTTGAATGGGTGCCCATTTGCCCTCTGGTCCTAGACTCTCCCACAAAGGGAAACAACCTCTCAGCATTTACCCTGTCAAGCCCTCCAAGAATCTTAGATGTTTCAATAATGTTTCTCATTCTTCTAAACTCCAATGAGTACAGGCCAAACCAACTCAACATCTCCATCCCCAGGATCAACCTAGTGAACCTTCTCTGGACTGCCTCCAATGGCAGTATAACTTTCCTTAGATAAGGGGACCAAAACTGTTCACAGTATTCTAGGTGTGGTCTAACTAGTGCCTTGTATAGTTTTAGCAAGATTTCCCTATTTTTATGCTCCATTCTCTTTGAAATAAAGGCCAATATTTCACTTGCTCTCCCTATTACCTGAACTTGCATGTTAGCTTTTTGGGATTCTTGCACGAGGACCCCCAAATCCCTCTATGCTGCAGCTTTCTGCAGTCTTTCTCCAATTAAATAATATTCAGCTCCTCTATTCTTCCTGCCAAAGTGCATAACCTCACATTTTCCCACATTATATTCCATCTGCCATGTTTTTGGCCCCTCACTTAATCTGTCTATATCCCTCTGCAGACTCTTTTTGTCATCCTCACCGCTTGCCTTCCCACATATTTTTGTGTCATCCGCAAACTTGGCAAGAGTTCATTCGCTTCCCTCATCCAAGTCATTAATATCTTTTGTAAATAATTGTGGCCCCAGCACTGATCCCTGTGGCACTCCACCAGTTACAGGTTGCCATCCTGAAAATGCCCCCCCACATCCCAACTCTCTGTCTTCTATTAGTTAGCCAGTCCTCTATCTATGCTAATACACTACCCCCAACAGCATGGCTCTTATCTTACTAAGTAGCCTAATGTGTGGTATCTTATCGAATGCCTTTTGGAAATCCAAACATCTACCAGTTCCTCTTTATCTATCCTGCTTGTTACCTCCTCAAAGAATTCTAATAAATTTGTCAGGCATGATTTCCCCTTCATGAAGCCATGCTGACTCTGCTTGATTAGATTACGCATTTCTAAATGCTCTGCTATTACATCCTTTATAATAGACTCCAACATTTTCCCAATAACAGATGTTAAGCTAACTGGCCTATAGTTATGTTTTTTGTCTCCCTCCCTTTTGAATAAGGGTATTTCAATGCCAGTTTTCCAATCCTCTGGGACTTTTCCAGAATCTAAGGATTCTTGGAAGATTACCACCAGTGCATCCACTATCTCTGCAGCTATTTCCTTTAATATCCTAGGGTGCAACCCATCAGGTCCAGGTGACTTATTGGCCTTTCACCCCATTAGTTTCCCTGGTACTTGTTCTCTAGTGATAGTTAGTGTATTTATTTCCTCCCCCCTTTTACCCCATGATTATTTAGTATTTTTGGTATACTATTGGTGTCTTCTACTGTGAAGACTGATGCAAATTATTTATTCAACTCCTCTGCCATTTCCTGATTTCCCATTATTATTTCCCCAGCCCCATTCTCTAAGGCGCCTATATTGACTTTGGCCTCTCTCTTGCTTTTTATATATTTAAAGGAGCTCTTACTGTCCATTTTTATATTACTTGCTAGCTTACCCTCAAAGTTTATTTTTTCTTCATTTTTTTTGTCATCTTCTGTTGGTTTTTAAAACTTTCCCAATCCTCTGGTTTACCACTAATCTTTGACACGTTGTATGTTTTTCTTTCACTTTGATACTATCCTTAACTTCCTTGGTTAACCATGGTTGGTTTATCCCCTTCCTACAATCCTTCTTCTTCACTGGGATATATCTTTGTTATGAGTCATGAAGTATTTCCTTAAATGTCTGCCATTGTTCATCAACCATCTTTTCTGCTAAACTCCTTTACCAGTCCACACCAGCCAACTCTGCCCCCTTTCTTTTGTAATTACCCTTATTTAAACTTAATATGGTTGTTTCCAAACTAAATTTCTCACTCTCAAACTTAATGCTAATGCCAATGGTCATTGTTTCCTAGGGGATCTTTTACTCTGAGATCATTTATTAAACCTGCCTCATTACACATTATCAGATCCAAAAGAGCCTGATCCCTGGTTGGATCCACAAAATATTGTTCTAGGAAATTGTTCCGAATACACTCTATGAATTCTTGCTCGTGGCTACCTCTGCCAATTTGATTTTCCAAATCTACATGGAGATTAATGTCACCCATGATTAATATATTGCCTCTTTTACAAGCCCTCATTATTTCCTGATTTATTTTCCGTCCGATAGCATAGCTACTGTTAGGGGGCCTACAGACTACTTCCACCAGTGTCTTCTTCCCCTTGTTATTTCTTACCTCCACCCATATGGATTCCACATCTTCCGATCAAGGCTCCAGCATCATCTTCTCCTCGGATGTCCGCGCTCTGAGCAAGGAGTCCCACCTTCCACACGTCACACTTGTCCACTGCTCTTGCCGATGTAACGGTAAATCAGGTGTGGGGGGACGATTACAACTGGGCCTTACTTTGCATCATATGGCCGGGATGCAAATCATGTTCACGCCGGCCTTCAGCAGGATTCACGTTCCGTCATGGTAGGTACCATCGGATGATCCTGCTGTGCTTTCACGCCAGCGTGAAACCGATTTCTGCCCTTCACTAATTGTACCCCCCCATCCCCCCCGCCCGCCATCATACCTGCTGCTAACAGGACTAGCCAATTCCGTCCAAAGCGTTTGTTTAGTTTCTCAACCATTTCCTTATTATCTAATATAAATTCTCCATTCTCTGCCTGTCATTGGTCGACATTTGTCTTTACTAACCTTTTCTTTTTTACATACCTATAGCAGCTTTTGCAGTCCGTTTTTATGGGTGGAGTTTTATGCCAACGGGATTTTACGGTCCCGCCGAAGTCAATGGACTTTTGAACGACTCGCCACATTTTATGGCCCCGCCCATGCTGCAAAAGGACCGTAAAATTCAGCCAAATGTTCCTCGCTAGTTTACTTTCATAATCTATTTTCTATTTCTTTATCAATTTTTTGGTTCTCCTTTGCTGAATTTTAAAATGCTCCCAATCCTCAGGCTTACAACTTTTTTCTGGCAAGTTTATAAGCCTCTTCCTTTGATCTACTAGCATATTTAACTTCTCTTGTTAGCCATGGTTGGATCATTTTCTTGCTGGCTTGCTGTGTCTTTAAGGAATGTAAATTTGTTGCAAGTCATGTATTAATGCAGCAAGACCTGGACGATATCCAGGCTTGGGCTGACAAGTGGCAAGTAACATTCGCATCACACAAGTGTCAGGCAATGACCATCTCCAACAAGAGAGAATCCAACGATTGCCCCTTGATGTTCAATGGCATTACCATCACAGAATCCCCCATATTGCAGTTGATTCCACAATGTTCAGTACCATTCGCAACTCCTCAGATACTGAAGTAGTTCATGTTCATATGCAGCAAGACTTGGACAACATTCAGGCTTAGCAAGTGACATTTGCGACATACAAGGGTCAGGCAATGACCATCTCCAAGAAAACAGAATATAACCATTTCCTATTGATGTTCAATGGCATTGCCATTGCTGAATCCCCCATTATCAAAATGCTAGGGGTTACCATTGACCAGAAACTGAACTGGACTAGCCATATAAATACTCTGGCTACAAGAGCAGGTCAGAGGCTAGGAATCGTGCGACAAGTAACTCACTTCCTCACTCCCCAAAGCCTGTCCACCATCTACAAGGCATAAGTCAGGAGTGTGATGGAATACTCCCCACTTGCCTGGATGACTGCAGCTCCCACAACACTCAAGAAGCTGGACACCGTCCAGGAAAAAGCAGCCCACTTGATTGGCACCATATCGACAAACATTCACTCCCTCTCCCACCGACACATAGTAGCAGTAGTGTGTACCATCTACAAGATGCACTGCAGAAATTCACCAAGGTTCCTTCAACAGCACCTTCCAAACCCACGACCACTACCATCTAGAAGGACAAGGACAGCAGATTGGAACTTCACCACCTGGAAGTTCCCCTCCAAGTCACTCAGCATCCTGGCTTGGAAATATATTGCCGTTCCTTCACTGTCGCTGGGTCAAAATCCTGGACCTCCCTTCCTAACAGCACTGTGGGCGTACCTACACCACATGGACTGCAGCGGTTCAAGAAGGCAGCTCACCACCACCTACTCAAGGGCAACTAGGGATGGGCAATAAATGCTGGCCCAGCCAGCGAAGCCCACGTCCCGTGAATGAATAAATTAAATGATTAAATGCTAGCCATTGCCTGTCTACCATCATGCCTATTAATGTAGTTCCTCAGTCCATCTGAGTCAACCTGCCTCTCAAGACCTTTCAAAGTTTCCTTTGTTTAGATTCAAGATCTTAGTTTCGGATTGAACTACATCACATTCAAACTTCATGTAAAATTCCATCACATTATAGTCACTCTTCCTTAAAGGCTCATTTCCACCGAGATTATTAATTAGCCCATTCTCATTGCATAATACTAGGGCCCATAACTTCTGAGCTCCAGGGCAGTGTATCGGGGGGTACCCCAAAGATGCACTGGAGAAACACCCTGGAAGTTCCTAGGTAAGGATTGCATGGCAATTGCCCGGGAAACTCAAAATTCCGATGGGCAATTGCCTTGCACTGGGAACTATCCGACACTTCGATTTAAATCGCAAACTTCAGATGGTTTTGACTATGTTACAGTAATGGTTACCCAGAAAAAGAATTAAAGCCGCTTCTAGCTTCTAGGTAACTTTAGCACTGACCCATTCCCCATGCACCCCTCCCCACCCCGCCCACCGATGCCCCATGGGCCCACAAGACTGCCCCAACTACCCCACCTTCCCCAGCACCCTCCAGCCCCCAATGGGCCCACAGGACTCCCCCAACTACCCCCCATTCTCTCTCACTAAGGGCTTGTCCTTCTTACCTCCGATGCTGCAGCGCTGGACAGAAGGCTGTGGGAACCCGTTGCGCTACACAGATCTTACCTGGCCTGAGTCAGAAGGCCATGCGAGATAGGAGCGGCTGGATTTCCAAGTAAGGAACTACGAGTGGAGTGGCAATCTGACTCAGTTTCCACTCCACCAGAAGTTATGGGCCAAGATCTAAATCAGTCCATTCTCTAGTTGGTTTCGCAACATACTGTTCTAGAAAACCATCGCGCATACATTCCAGGAATTCGCCCTTCTCAGCATTAGTGCTAATTAGGTTTATACGGTCTATGTGTAGATTGAAGTTCCCCATGATTATTGTATTACCCTCGTTACATGCATCTCTAATTTCCTGATTTATACCATGCCCTACATTACCACTACTATCTGGTGGCCTATAAGCAACTCCTACCAAAGTTTGCTGCCTCTTCCTGTTCCTTAGCTCCACCCAAACTGATTCTACATCTTGATCTTGCAATCTAAGATCCTCTCTCAACTAATGTACTGATCCCATCCTTTATTAACAGTGCGACATCACCTCCTTTTCCTTTTTGCCCATCCTTCCTAAATACCGAATACCCTTGAACTTTCAGTTCCCAGCCTTGGTCACCCAGCAGCCACATCTCTGCAATGACAATCAGGTCATATCTGTTTACGTCTATTTGTGCCGTTAATTCATCTACCTTGTTGTGAGTAATGCGTACATTCGGATAGGGTGTCTTTAATTCTGTCTTATTATTTTCGCAGTTTCTAGCCTTAACTGCTAACACTTGGGCAAGGGGGGCCCCAGAAGTGTGTCCATATTTTGAGAGTGCCCTGAGTGTGTGTTAAATTTGTAAGTGTTCTCCATGAGTATTGAATAGGAATGTTGGCCCTTATTACAAGGGGGTATAAAAGTAGGGAATTCTTGCTGCAACTGTACAGGGCATTGGTGAGACCACACATCTAGAGTACTGTGTACAGTTTTGGTCTCCTTACTTAAGGAGGGATACGCTTGCATTCGAAGCAGTTCAGAGAAGGTTCACTAGGCTTATTTCTGGAATGATGAGGTTATCTTATGAGGAAACATTGAGCAGGTTGGGCCGATACTCATTGGAGTTTAGAAGAATGAGCAAGGATCTTATCGAAACATAAGATTCTGAGGGGGCTTGACTGAGTAGATGCTGGGAGGATGTTTCCTATTGTGAGGGAATCTAGAACTTGGGGGCACCGCTTCAAAATAAGGGGTGTCCCATTTACAAATGTGGAGGAATTTCCCCTCTCAGGGGTCTTTGGAATTCTCCAGTAGTGGAGGCTGGGTCATTGAATAGAAACAGATTTTTGATCGACAAGGATTATGGGAAGTAGGCGGGTAATTAGAGTTAAGGCCACAATCAGATCAGCCTTGACCTAACTGAATGGTGGAGCAGGCTCAAAGGGCCTACTCTTGCTCCTATTTTTTAAAGATCATATGAGCACAGGAAGAGACTGTCAATGTTTGCAAGAGGAGCCTGTAGACACATCATCATTTGCAGGTATGATCTTGGGAGCGTGCCAATATTTGTAAGGGGGTTGCTGTGTGCACCCCTGTATTAATAGGGGACCCCAGGAATACAGTCAACATTTGCAGGAATTCCTGAGACTGAGTCAACATTTGCTGCAGGTAGCCTTGGAATGGTGGTCACACCTAAAAAGGGGTCTTCATCAGTATGTTAATATTTCTCTGACAGAGAAGTTTGTGAAGCACTCATTCATCGCTAATGCAGCTCAGCATCCATAGTGTTTTAAAACATCTTGCTTTTGTTTTGCAGGCATACAAAGACGACAGGAAATGAAACAAGTTTCCTACCTGCTTGTAAAAGTCAGTGCGAGTGAGGCAGCGAGGTGAGGCATCAGACGAAGGTACTGGGTCTGGTGCTCAATGATTTTTACTTCTTCTTTGTCTTTAGGTCCAAACTGCCTCCGGCTAATTAAAAAACACGGAGACAGGAGTGAAAGATTAGCAAAATATTTCATCAAAGCTGGTGTAGTAGCCTGGTGACTGCATTTTTAAAAAATGGCTGCATATAATGTCCTGACCGGAATGGAAATCTGGAGCTTCAAAGTTGCTAATGTTCCTGCGAAGTAATATTTTACTACATTAAAGGCACCATATGAATATAAGTAATTCTTGCTGTTGAGACGATTGGGTAACTTCCCTGTCGATTGCTGCTATAAGTGAATGGGATTAATCAGACGCACATAACTTGCACTGTGTAACTATTCTCCACTCACTGCATTTTTTTGGAGAATAGGTTTCGCTGGAGAATGCTGTTTTTAGGACTCTGCTGTGGCTTCAGTCATGTGTTTGGAGACTATTTTTAAAACCATAAGTGCCTCCAACTCATTGGCTGACATTGGTTACCAACATTCACTCAGAGAAATATCAACAACAAAGACAAGTTAATAATGAGAGATGAAGAGAAAAACAAAGATTGCAAAATTCTGGATATCTAAATAAATATAGAATATGTAACAGATATATCAATATCAGTTTAAAAAAATGGTTTAATATCGTGAGCATGCTCTAGCATATTCTGTTTTATGACAAGGATTCCAAACTGTTAACAGCTATATAGTGTCAAGTAGAACCTTCACGAAGATGGCAAAGAATCTTTTTCTGCTAAGCATGAACCTGAAATGGTTTATTTTGTTAAGAGAAAGCGCTCCAGCTTGCTATTCCAATTAGGGAAATTCTCTTTCACACAATGTATTTATTGTCTATCCCCAATATTGTCCTTGAGAAAGTGGTTCTCTGTAGTTTGTGTGGTCTAGGTACACCCACAGTGGTATTAGGGAAGGAGTGCCAGGATTTTGGCCCAGCGACAGCAAAGATAGGGCGATATAGTTTCAAGTCAGAATAACCTGGAAAAACTCAGCAGGTCTGGCAGCATCGGCGGAGAAGAAAAGAGTTGACGTTTCGAGGCCTCATGACCCTTCAACAGAACTGAGTAAAATTAGGAGAGGGGTGAAATATAAGCTGGTTTAAGGAGAGAGAGAGAGGGGGGGAGGGGGGAGTGGGGGGGGGGGGGGGGGGGGGGTTGTAGGGACAAGCAAGCAGTGATAGGAGCAGATAATCAAAAGATGTCACAGACAAAGGAACAAAGAGGTGTTCAAGGTGGTGATATTATCCAAGAGCTGCAATCATTCTAGGCAAGTGACGAGTATTCCATCACACTCCTGACTTGTGCCTTGTAGATGGTGGACAGGCTTTGGAGAGTCAGGAGGTGAATTAGTCGCCACAGGATTCCTAGCCTCTCTGACCTGCTCTTGTAGCCACAGTATTTATATGGCTAGTCCAGTTCAGTTTCTAGTCAATGGTAACCCCTAGGATGTTGATAGTGGGGGATTCAGTGATGGTAATGCCATTGAATGTCAAGGGGTGATGGTTAGATTCTCTCTTTTTGGAGATGGTCATTGCCTGGCACTTGTATGGTGCAAATGTTACTTGCCGCATGTCAGCCAGTTTTGCTGGGGCTCTTTGATGCCACAGTCAAATTCAGCCTTGATGTCAAGGGCAGTCACTCTCACCTCACCTCGGGAGTTCAGCTCTTTTGTCCATGTTTGAACCAAGGCTGTAATGAGGTCAGGAGCTGAGTGGCCCTGGCGGAACCCAAACTGAGCGTCAGTGAGCAGGTTTTTGCTAAGCAAGTGCTGCTTGATAGCATTGTTGATAACCCCTTCCATCACTTTACTGATGATCGAGAGCAGACTGATGGGGTGGTAATTGGCCGGGTTAGATTTGTTCTGCTTTTTGTGTACGGGACATAACTGGGCAATTTTCCACATAGCCGGGTAGATGCCAGTGTTGTAGCTGTACTGGAACAGCTTGGCTAGAGGCGCAGCAAGTTATGGGGCACAGGTCTTCAGTACTATTGCAGGAATATTGACAGGGCCCATAGCCTTTGTAGTATCCAGTGCTTTCAGCCATTTCTTGATATCATGTGGGGTGAATCGAATTGGCTGAAGACTGGCATCTGTGGTCTTGGGACGTCTGGAGGAGGCTCAGATGGATAATCCACTCGGCATTTCTGGCTGAAGATTGTTGTGAATGCTTCAGCCTTATCTTTTGCACTGATGTGCTGGGCTCCTCCATCATTAAGGGTGGAGATATTTGTGCAGCCTCCTCCTCCTTCAGTGAGTTGTTTAATTATCCGCCACCATTCATGACTGGATGTGGCAGGACTGCAGAGCTTAGATCTGATCCGTTGGTTGTGGAATCACTTAGCTCTGTCTATCACTTGCTGCTTATGCTTTTTGGTACGCAAGTACCAGGTGGTGGTGTTCCCAAGTGCCTGCTGCTCTTGTTCTTCTAGATGGCAGATGTGGAGATAGCGAGTTTGGCAGTTACGGTCGAAGAAGCTTTGGTGAGTTTATGTTGACTGAGATGATTGGCCCCCAACAACCACAATCATCTTCCTTTGTACTCCGTATGATGCCATATTGATGTAGATCAACAAAAACAACAAACTATTGAAATCAAATTAAAGAGCTTGTGTCATGAAAATATAATAATTTTCTTAACATTATTGTGATTTATTGTAAAGGTAGGTTAATATTTTTGCCTTTGGATTCGTTTCTCTGTCTGGGGGATTTAATTGAATTGGAGGCAGCTAGTCTGGAGCTTTTGAGTTATCAAAAGGGAAACCTAAGTTTGAAATGCTAAACACGTAAACATGGCTGAAGTTTTAGATTGTGAGGTGTGAGGGACATTTGCATTTTTATATAAATTAAGTTCGTTTCAATTTCAAAGAGATGGTCAGATGTTACACCTAGCCAAGCAGTATGTTTATTTTCCCCAAAGGTTACTGATAATATGAGTACTATGAAAGATTTATATTATGAGAGAAGTAATGTTGCAAAGACATATTGGAACAATGGAATTTACATTAAAAAGGGAGAAACATGTATAAAGGAGATGAGGTTATGTGTAAGGGGAAGGCATTCTAAGATCTAACACAAGTGTGAAAAGCCTCCACCCTATACGCATCAAGTTGCTGTCTACAGGAACCTAAACTAAGAAAACTCACTGACTCAGTGAATATCACTGTCCAGGGTATGTGTGTTTTGCCTGGGTTTGTTGAAATTTAGTTGTTTTACTATTGCCTTAATGTAGGTGTAACCGGGAGTCAAATTAATTAGGGGATTTAGGAGTTGTTATAATAGTAATTTGTAGACCTATGTATGTGCTTAAAACCTTTTCTTTTATTAAAATGTTTAATTTAGTTTTGTATAAAACCTCTAAGACTGAGTGGACTTATTACTACTGAATTCAAAGCATGCATTTCGAAATAAAAATACAAATTACAAAACAGTTGTAGCAGCTGTTTCAAGTTTCCCTCTGGGATTTGAGTAGCTCGGCATTTACCATCCACTGTGCCATAACGCTTGCATCTATAGAACACCTTTCACATCCTCAAGCCATCTTGAAGTGCTTTACAACTAATGGATAACTTTTGAAGTGCAGTCAACTGTTGTTATGCAAACAAACATGGCAGTCAATTTATATGTAGCAAGAATTCACATACAAAATGAGACGAATATTCTATTTTTTGAATGAGACAGATGTTATATTTTCTGTTAGTTGAGGAAAGAACATTAGCCAGGTTATCGGGAGAACAAACTACTCCTGAAAAGGTGCCACAGGGCATTTTACATCCAACCGAGTTGGCTTAACAAGGTCACAGTTTTGAAGCCTCAACCAAAGCATAGCACTTCCAGCTTTGAGTCGGTGCTGTGCTGAAGTGATTGTGTGCTCAAATCCAATGCAGTGTTCACACCCGTGACCTTTAAGTTCACAACCTTTGTTGCTCAATAAATAAGCCATTATTGACTGCTGGGCTTCTTTGCGTGTCCATGGGGGTAAAAGCAGAGAAGTGGAACTAACTAACTCTCCTTCTGCACTGTATGGTTGTAAAAGAGTGTGTGAAGATCCATAGGAGAGTTTGTAGGATTAATCCCAAACTAGTGATACAAGTACTGCCTCTCACAACTGCTCATATTACAGGTTCAAATGAAAAAAATGTTCTTTTTAGAGGTTTAAAAAGGTTTTATAATTTCCTCTCCCTCTCCTTTGTTGAAGGTGCAGACATATCCAGGGGTACTTCCAGTTTTTTGTGTACTCCCAAGCTCTAAATGCTGACAGGCTCTCTCACCACAAGTAAGCTCAACCTTACCCTCACATTTTAAAGCAACAGTCACTGAAAAAGTAATCGGGAGTGGGAACCACGCTAATTGAGATTAACTAACTGAGCGAAGGCTGAAGAAGTAACTTGGGTTTTCCTAAACATTGTGGCTCGGACAGTCTGTGGACAACTCGCAAAGCTTTCTTCAGCAGCAGCTTCTCCACTATCTAGAAGAACAAGAGCAGAACGTGCATAAGTGCATGCTGTTATGTTTCACCATGGGGTCGCTTTGCATGCTCACTTGTCGGCAGCTGAGTCAATTACAATATACTGCAGGCACGGAGACCAATATGGAATGAAGTACATACTACTTATTTACACAAATAACAGAGCACTAATATGATGTGTGCTTCTCCAACCAGACCCAACTCTGGACTAACATTAACATGGTAGCCTGCGCTACACAGCTATTGGGACTTACAGTCACGTGGTCAATCTGCTCACAATCTCTTAAAGGTGTATTACACCTCAGATTACCACATCCCTCCCCCTTTACTTGAAAGTACATTTTAAAATATATTAACTATTTACAAAAATTAGCTATTTTCAAATTTAGTCACTCGGGAGGCTTTTTCAAAAGTCTCGGCCGTCGTGGTTCTATGACTTCAGATGGTTTATCAGAGGCCTCCCTCTCAGGAGTTATCTGTCCACTAGGCTCCCCAGTAGGAACCTGTAAGTTTGCCTCTTCAACTCTATGGCTCAACGGGTCCTACAGGTACTTCCAAAGCAAGAGGAGTTCCTTCTACCTGTGGTGTAGACTCCAACGGGAATGTTTGGCGCACCCTTTCTTGTGGATCTGTTTCCCTTATCCTGAGGTGATATACATGTCTCCTGATTATCCAACCTTCAACCGCTATATGGTAGGGCAGAGGTCCTGTCACTGCGCTGACTTCACCTGGTAACCATTTGGGCCCATCACCAAAGTTCTATGCAAAAACTGCTTCTCCTACAGTGAAGTTTCTTTCACGACTGGTAATTGTGTTCATTTTTCTGGACCTCCTGACTTCTCACCACCCTCCCCGTAAACTTGGCCTTATGTGGCTTAACCGTGTCCTAAGACGTCTCTTCATTAATAACTCTGCAGGGGCAATACCGGTGGTCGTATGTGGCATAATCCTGTAGCTGAGCAGGAAACGTAATAACTTTATTGCTATACAGTCCCCCTCTAGTTTTCTCATTCCAGTCTTGAAGGTCTGGACTGCCCTCTCGGACAACCCATTGGATGCAGAATGGTACGGCGAGGTCTTGACATGTGTTATGCCATTGAGAGTTGTAAATTTTTGGAATTTCCCGCTAGTGAATGCCATTCCATTGTCAGACACTATTATCTCTGGTAAACCGTGTATCGTGAATCTCTGACGCAATCTGTCTATGGTGGCAGCAGATATGGGTGATCGCACCTCGTGTACAATCATCCACTTGGAGTGAGCGTTGATAAGCAAGAGGAACATTGTGTCCAAAAAAGGTCCCACATAGTCAACGTGGAGGTGGGCCCATGGCCTTCCTAGCCATTCCCCAAGGATGCAGTGGAACAGCAGGAGGCAATTTCTGCACCTGTTGGCACTGCATGCAGCTCTTGACCATGTTTTAGATTTCAGTGTCCATCCCTGGCCACCATAAGTAGCTGTGCGCCAACAGGCAAGAACCCACAATCTGTGGTTAACTAAAAAAGTTAAAGATATTATTAAACTTAAAGAGAAAGCATATAATTGCCTGACCAGAGTGTGCGACTATGTGGGGACTACAAGTTGCTCCCTTGATGTCTTCTGAGAGCTTGACTGCGCTTTCCATTGCGAGCACCAACTCCAGCACCTTATTGAAGTCTAAATTTGTTTCTGACAACAACCTTTTTTGAATGGCGCCTTCATTAATCCCACGCACTAATCAGTATCTTAACATGTCATTAATCGACGTCCCGAACTCTCAGTGCTCTGTCAATTGTTTTAAGGCTGCTACATAGCAAGCGACTGACTCTCCAAGGGCGCAACACCTAGAATTAAATTTAAAATGCTGCATTGTTACCGAGGGTTTCAGTTGAAAGTGGCCTTTCACTAGATTCACCAACTCATCAAAGAATCTGGGGTGATGGGTGCCAATATGCTACGGATTAGGCCGTATGTTCTATTGCTACATGTTGATAAGAGGATCGCCCGCCTCTTCTCCTCCCTCGATATGTCGTTGGCCAAAAAGAAAAACGCAAGACGTTCAATATAATGTGACCAGTCATCGATGGTCTGATCAAACGGTTCGATGCAGCCAATTTGTGGCACACCGGAGGGTGATAGCTTCGATGACTATGGTGTGGGCTGTACTTACAATCGGCCTGCAGGGCCTGGCTGATTCATGGCTTTCCTTGGTGTTGTCGACTGGCCGTGTTTTGCCTCGTTGCCAGTTGTTATATTTTACCATGGGGTCGCTTTGCTTGCGTGCTTATTTGACAACAGGTGAGTCGATTACAATATACTGGAGATGTAGAGACCAATATGAAATGAAGCACATACTATTTATTTACATAAACAACAGAGCACTAACATGATGTGTGCTTCTCCAACCAGACCCTACTCCAGTCTAACATTAATATGATAGCCCATGCTACACAGCTATTGGGTCTTACAGTCACATGGTCAATCTGCTCACATTCTCTTAAAGGTGTATTACACCTCAAGTTACCACACATGCGAACATCATAACCTCTAAATGAAGCCCAATGCAAACTGGAGGAACAGCACCTCATCTTCCGACTAGGCACTTTACAGCCCTCTGGGCTGAATATTGAATTCAACAACTTTAGATCTTAAACTCCCCCTCCCCCCATCCCCACCCCGTTTCTTTTCCCCCCCCACCCGCCTTTTTTTCAATAATTTATATAGATTCTTCTTTCCCCACCTATTTCCATTATTTTTAAATCTAAAACTAAAACCTTTAGTCTTTCCACCCCACCCCCACCAGAGCTGTACTTTGAATATCCTGTTTTCCATTCTTAATTAGCACTTTTCTCAGACAAAGACCACCACCTTCAACACCTCTTTGACCCTTTTGTCTGTGACATCTTTTGATTATCTGCTCACACCACACCCTCAATGTGTCTCTTCCCCACCCCCCCCCACCCACCTTAAAACAATTTATATTTCTCCCTTGTTGAAACTATGCTGCAGTTCTGCCGAAGGGCCATGAAGGCTCGAAACGTTAACTGATTTCTTCTCCGCCGATGCTGCCAGACTTGCTGAGTTTTTCCAGGTAATTCTGTTTTTGTTTTGCTTTGGATTTCTAGCATCCGCAGTAGCTTTTAGCTTTTTGTTTTTATCTAAATCTCATGCTGGACGTATATCTCAAGGTCAAAATCCTGGAATTCCCTAGCTAACAGCACTTTGGGAGTAGCTTCACAACTCTGTGGCGTTTCAAGGTGGTGGCTCACCATCACCTTCTCAAGGGCAATGACTGGCAATGAATGCCAGCCTTGCAAGTGATGGCCACATCCCAAGAACAGAAAAAAAACTTGGTGAACCCGATTGGGAACCTGTGAAAAGGTTTTACACTGTGAACTCAAATCTTATATACGCAGGTCCACGTTATACTTAAAAATGTATAAATATATAGCACTGGTTCCCCAATTGCTTGTGTTATACATCAACGTGATTTAAAAGTAGCTTTTACCAAAATTCACTTGTCGGCAACCAATTCAACAGTGTTCTAATTTTTTTTTATACAAATAACATGAACCAAGGATCAGATTTCTCACTAAACAAGTTACACATTGATTTTGAGTCAACTGTACTACAGGCTTTAAATGAATTAAGAGATATTGGCTAATCATAGATGATGTTTCGGGGTGAAATGACTCACTAATTACTCAAGGAACTCACTCCTTTCTTTGTTACTGATATGGCAGTTATATTACTCAGTAAATCACACTCACTATATCGTTGACGCAACTGAATTTTATCTCATTTAATTTTACTTCTGTTATTTCAAAACAATCTCCCTGCTGAAGGCAAGCAACATAAACTTTTCGTCGAAAATTTAATAACAACTTTAGCAGGTTTGAAAGGGTTCCAGCAACTGAATCCCAGAATTGTTTTGATCTGAGGTTCCGTTGCATGACATATAATGCAATGCATGTCTTGTTTACTAGCAATGAAGTTGAATCTCTTTGCTCAATCCTAGTTCTTCTCATGTTTCTTACACTTGAACGATTGTGCATTTAGGATGTACCATATTTTGGAAAATCTCTGTTACACATAAGAGGCTGGAGTGCATGCTCTCGCTGTATTGTTGCACTGCTCACATTACCTAATGCTGACATCCCTCAATGTCTGAAATTACAAGATAATCTGCGGTATGGATTTTAAATGAACAGACTGCCTATCCTTGGCTTGTTATCTAGAATTTAGGAGTTTCCTTTGTTACCGAGAACATTATCTTAAATTGCAGACAACCAAGTGTAGTCAAAAATAGTTACTGTCAAAGTCCAAATTGGGCGCCAGGACAGGTCTGTTGTATCCATAGTTGCGTGTAAAAGGCTGGTTGTGCTATGCATTGGTCGGCTAAATGTATTTGTTAAAGAGTACTTCAGCTTTTTAAAGCTCAGAAATGATACTTACATGGGCCACTATAGGGTTGATGCATTTGAAAAACGCTGCCAACACATTGCAGCTTAAAACTTTTGATTATAGTGGGGCAGAGTGGGATGGGGGATTATAGTCAAATGACAGGTTACATAAAGTACATGGCCCTGAAATGATTGTTGTCAGTATCAGCTCACTTTTTGCTCAGCAGGCTTATATGGAATTCTTCACTCCATTATTTTACCGTTACTATAGTGAAGTGGGTTCATCTGCTGATAATCACCAATATTGATTCCTCGACCTCATGAGAGTGGCACCTGCTGGACGAGAATTAGAGAAGAATAGCTGCTTTGTTTATATCCGTCAGCTGACTGTAATCGAGAGTGTCCAATGTTTTCTTAGCAACAACTAAACAGTACCAGCATGAAGGTACCAACAGTGTAAAGTAGATCAATAGAGTCACCAATGCATTCCAACAGTCTAATGCACTGGCTTGTTTACAGATGCTGTGCCATAGCAATGATATGAAAAGAACAAATAGTTGCAGAGACGCAGTTTTTGAGCACTTTTTAAAAAAAATACTAAATCTCCCGCAGCCTGACTCACAGTGAATCAAATTTAATATAGTTCTTCTAGAATTTGGTAGCTGTTTACATGAAAAAATGGTGTTTGAGTCAGTACAAATAAACGAAAGAGTTAACTCTGAAAGGGTAGGCAGGAAAGTGAAGTTAAGGTCACAATCAGATCAGCCATAATCTTATTGAATGGCGGAGCAGGCTCAAGGGGCCATATGCTCCTGTCCTATTTCTTAATTTCTTACGTGGTATTGTTTAAACCTGACTTTTTCATACGTTGTATATGCCGAAAACAACGCTCGGAATGCAGGAACCTATATTGTTTCTTCATCGTGAATACCTTCAGCAAAACTTTGAAGCTTGCAGGCTTTACTTTTTTATGTCTCCTCCATAAAATAAAAGCTGGTTAATTTTTTACTGTCTTTGAAGTGTTTTCCCATTTTATCAGTAATTTTCCACTGAAGGGGGGGATAACTTCCAACCACTACAGTCCTGGCACACTGTGATTAGCCATCTCAGCCCGCAGCGATAAACGTCTTCATATACTGCACACAGAGGATGTTGATGGGAGTTGCAGCCTATTTTCTTGAATCTCATTGGCTAACACTAATGGATCTAGGAAGTTAAATGAACTCAAGGCTCAGGTTTTCTACACAGGCTCAAATCTTCCACTAAAAGCATTATTACAGACATTTTAAATTACGTTTTGGTTCTTTTACTGGTAGATTTTCCCGACTACTGATGGTTTGTTAGTTTTATATGCCCTTCGGGATACCTGCTGATATTTCGAAACGATTTCCTTGCTTTTGATTCCTACATATTCTGTTCTCAGTTCTGCTTTGATTTCTTATAATCTGAGCCTGCAAGGAAGATAACTCAAAAGTATATTTGTCAGATTTGGACGAAACAAAAAGCATGTTGAATCCACTTATCATGCAATAAAACCCGACTGAAAAAGATGAATTATTTTCCCACTTTTGGTGCAGCAAGTCCTTGACCTTCTCATCTACCATGGTTCAGTGGGAACACTCTTGCCCCTGAGCCAGGAGGTTGTACGTTCAAGTCCTACTTCAGAGACATGGGGCTGAATTTTACGTTCGTCGGGCGGGCGTGCGCCTGACCCGACCGGGCATAAAATCAGGCACGATGACATCGGGCAAACATCCCGACGTCATCGCCCACTCTCACGATCTTTCGGTCGGTCGGCGTGCGTGCGCGACAGTCGGCATCACGCCCGCCAACAATTAAGAGGCTTATTAAGGCCCTTAAGCAATTAATTCACTTGTATTGTTCACTGCCCGTTCAACTGTTTGGTTGGCGGGCGGACGAATAGGCCAGGCGGCCTTTGCATTTTCATCCATGGATGGGATGAGGTTTCCAACGGTAAAAAAAGCCACATCTCCCTCTTCGTGTGGCTGAGTCACATGTGGGGATATGTTTGTGTCATCTTTTAAATCTTTATTTTTGTTTCTCCTATTCTTCAGTTCCCTGAGGCAGCTCTGTGCCCTCAGGGAGCTTTCAGCGTGCGCTCCCGTGCACTTGCACAGACTTCCATGCTCCCACCCCGGGAGCGCTGAGCATTTCAACATGCCTTTTACGTTGGCTGTCCGTTAATTGGCCAGCCAGCGTGAATTTGTGGTCAGGGGCCGATTGCGGGCAGCAAACCTTTTCCCGGCCGCTCCGGGCCCACCCGACAATCTCAAAATTCAACCCATGAGCACAAAATCAAGGCTGACATTCCAGTGTAGTACTGAGGGAGCGACTGCACTGTCAGAGGTGCCAGTTTATTTGGTTAGACATCAAACTGAGACCCTCGCGGGCGGACCTAAAAGATTCCGCAGCACTACACAGAGTAACTATACAAAGCACTATACAAAGGCCGGAGAGCTCTCCTCGATGTGCTGGTCAATGTTAATCCCTCAGCCGAATTCACTAAGAAACAGATAATCTGTTTTTTTTAACCACATTGCTGTTTGTGGGACCTTTCTATATGCATATTGATTGCTGTTTGCGCTACATTACAACAGTAACTCATTTCAAAAGTAATTTTTGTTTGTAAAGTGCTTTCGGACCTCTGGAGGTCGCAAAAGGCACTATACATTTTGCAAGTTCTTCCTTTGTATCTGTCTTTACATCTAGGTCCATGGAAAAACAGTTGAGTTTCTGCAATAAATTCCCCAGAGTATCAGTTAACAACAGAAATATTCCAAGAAAATTATGCTGATGCACTATGACATTTTGATTTCTTTGCCAAAAATTAAATCCAGTAATCATTTTTTAAGAAAACTTATTCTCCCTTTAAACTTTCTCTTTTTTGTCACCAGGGGCCAAAAGTGCAAATCTGGAACAGTGATACCTAAGCAGAATTCAAGAAATCAGCTTTGGATGGAAACGTGGTGTGAGGTTATGTCTTACTACTTTATTCTAGTTAATGTTTCTAGTTAATGATTCAAGTTAATGACCTTTGCAGGGCATAGAGTGGGGTAGTGGTAATGTCACTGGATGAGTGATCTGAGGGCCTGGGTTCAGATCCCACAGCAACTGGTGAAATTTAAATTTAATTAATAAATATGGAATATAAAGCTAGTCTCATGACAACTATCATTAATCACTGTAACAACCCATCAATGCCCTTTAGGGAAGGAAATCTGGCCTACACGTCTAATGTGGTTGACTCTTAACTATCCTCTGAAATGGCCTACCAAGCAACTCATATGGGCAATGTTGGCCATCTAAACGAGCAACTTTATCTGTTCAATTTGCATGAACCAATCTATCTCATTCAAAGAAAAGGAAGCATTTCAACTAAGTACAGACCAATATAACGCAGAAAGTAATTGTTACAAGCAGCACCAGGATTAAGGAAATAGATTTAGAAGAGTGGACAGAACTCACTTCCAGTGGTAGCATTGAAAGATTTTTCTTCCCAATAACTGTAATTTAGGTTGAAGAATTTCAATAGAATTGCTAAAAAGCCAGTGTGAAATGAGAGAGTGAAAAGCAGAACCAATTAAGGGTTCACAACAATTTTGTAGCAACACAAATTATGCAATACTGGTTAGCATGGCAAAAGGCTCCCTTCATGTTTTGGGGAGTATTTCACTCTGCCCATGATTCCGATTCAAACTTTGCTCCTTCATTGGTTCTATAAATTGACCTCCGCTAGTTCCTGCTCTATTTGTCCTCAGTCCTCTGATGGTTCCTGGATCAAATGCCATTTCATGACAGGCTCCTGAGCAGACTTTGTTTCTCTGTCGCCTTCTAGATGGACTTTGCCTGTTGCACGCTCCAAGCTGTCATTTTGCTTCCTGCTGAACTGGACTTGACTCCACTGCTGCCTCCTGCCAGGAAGCTTCCTTCTTAAAGCAGGCCCTCAAATATTCAGCTTGTCTTTCTCATACCAGCCTTAAACCTTAATCATTTTTGCCATATCTAAGTCCCTACCACTGGTCCATGAAATCTAAGGTCTCCTTCTGCCCCATTTGTATGCTCACACTAGTGGTCACTCTGGACCCAAGCTTCCTACTCACATTTTGAGACTATACTTTTGGTCTCTCCCGTTTTCATCCCGAATGGTCATGCTCCTTCTCGGACTTCCCCTTCCCAGTCCCAGGCCTCCCTCCATTCCTCCACCCACTCACTGCTACCCCTCAATCTACATTCTTGCTTGCCACCGTGTCACACTCCAATGCCTATTCAACGGGCCATAGCCACCCTCTATGCCTCCTCTAGTACACCTTGTCACACCCTAATGATGTCTGTCTTTAGCTCTCCCAAAGTAGCCACACTAACTATTAAATTCTCATATCTCAGGGGCTAACCCCTTTAACTTCTGCCAACTACCCGCCCCACTACCATCAATAAATACCCTGCTCTGTTTTATCCCAAAAATATTTGCTTGCTGGTATTGCCAATGACTGCATCAGGGTGAATCTGTTACTATCCTGGCAATAGTGGTATTGTTACTGGACTAGTAATCGAGAGACCCAGGGTAATGCCCTAAGGACCTGGGGTTCAAATCCCACTACAGCAGATGGAGAAATTTGAATTCAGTAAAAGAACCTCAAATTAAAAGTCTGATGATGATCACGAAACCATTGTCAATTGTTGTAAAAACCCATCTGGTTCACTAATGTCTTTTAGTGAAGGAAATCTGCCTTCCTTACCCGGTCTGGCCTACATGTGACTCTAGACCCACAGCAATGTGGTTGACTCTTAAATGCCTCTGAAATGGCCTAGCAAGCCACTGAGTTCTCAAGGGCAATTAGGGATGGGAAATAAATGCTGGCCTAGCCAGTGATGCCCACGTCCCAAGAATGAATAAAAAAAGTAGCAAATATTTAGACAGGTTCACAGTTTACAGACAGCCTCGACTTTTTTTAAAATTCATTCACGGGATGTGGGCATTGTTGGCTAGGCCAGCCTTTATTGCCCACCCCTAATTGCCCTTGAGAGGTGGTGGTGAGCTGCCTTCTTGAACCACTGCAGTCCATGTGGTGTAGGTACACCCACAGTGCTGTTAGGGAGGGAGTTCCAGGATTTTGACCCAGTGACAGTGAAGGAATGCTGATATATTTCCAAGTCAGGGTGGTGGGTGGCTTGGAGGGGAACTTCCAGGTGGTGGTGTTCCCATTCATCTGCTGCCCTTGTCCTTCTAAATGATAGTGGTCGTGGGTTTCGAATGTGCTGTCTAAGGAGCCTTGGTGAGTCCCTACAGTGCATCTTGTAGATGGTACATACTACTGCCACTGTGCGTCGATGGTGGAGGGAGTGAATGTTTGTGGATGTGGTACCAATCAAGCGGGCTGCTTTGTCCTGGATGGTGTCAAGCTTCTTGAGTGTTGTTGGAGCTGCATTCATTCAGGCAAATGGAGAGTATTCCATCACATTCCTGACTTGTGCCTTGTAGTTAGTGGACAGGCTTTGGGGAATCAGGAGGTGAGTTACTCACCGCATGACTCCTAGCCTCTGAACTGCTCTTGTAGCCGAAGTATTTATGTAGATAGTACAGTTCAGTTTCTGATCAATGGTAACCCCCAGGATGTTGATAGTGGGAAATTCAGCGATGGCAATGCCATTGAATGTCATGGGGCAATGATTAGACTCTCTCTTGTCGGAAATGGTTATTGCCTGACACTTGTGTGGCATGAATGTTACTTGCCACTTGTCAGCCCAAGCCTGGATATTGCTCAGGTCTTGCTGCATTTGGACATGGATTGTTTGAATATCTGAGGAGCCATGAATGGTGCTGAACGTTGTTCAATCATTGTGAACATCCCCACTTCTGACCTTATGATGGAAGGAAGGTCATTGATGAAGCAGCTGAAGCTTCTTTGCTGATCTGAAACAGTAATAACTCACATTTCTGTAACATGTAGTAAAGAAAGAAGAAAGGTGGGTTTACAAATCATCTTTCACAACCACAGGATGCCCCAAAGCACTTCATATCTAATTTATCTTGAAACGTAGTGACTTACTTTTTTAGGCAAATGTGGTGGCCAATTTGCACACAACAAGCAATGAGATAAATGATTAGCTAATCTACTTTTGATAGCCTTAATTCAGGGACTAACATTGGCGAGAATACTGGGAGAACTTCCCTGTTCCTCTTTGACTGGGTTTTTTTTTGTCTACCGGAACATGTATAGGGGGCTTTGGGGTTTAACCACTCATCCAACAGGGCTTGTTCATGCAGCACTCTTCCTGTACGGCACTGAAGTTTCAGCCCAGGTTGTGCGTTTGACTCTACAACCGCTCATTCAGAGGCAAGTATGCTACCACTAAACCAAGCTGGTACATCACATCAAATGAATCACTTGGTGTACACTGCTACCAATCCTGATGCTGCATTTTTGCATCAAACTACAAAATCAAGATTAAAACATGTTCCAAGATTATTCAAGCAATATGATAAATTCAGCAATGCTATATGTGTTCCCTACTTCTATTTTATGATTCTCACATCAGAAATGAGCAGGAAATTATTTTGCAGACATTATACCATAGGAAACACAAATGTATTCTGAAAGCTACAAAGAATATTTAGCTCTCAAAAGGAAGTAAACATTCAATTTTAAATGGCAACTGATTGCGGCAGAAGATAACTTCACAGCAAGCATACTCAGGCTCAGAAACAAAAAAATGTGATCACCAGCCAACCCTGTTTGTATCGTGGTGGCTGATGTCAGCTGGAATGGCAGTCAGTCAGTGTGCTACAACTGGTTGCAGTAGCAACAACAATAACTTGTATTTATGTAGCATTTTTAACATAGTAAAAGATTCCAAAGTGCTCCGAAGGGACATTATCAAACAAAATTTAACATGAGCCATTTAAGGTGATATTGGGAAAGGTGGCTAAAAACTTGATCAAAGAAATAGGTATTAAAGAGTGTCTTAAATGCGGAGAGAGAGGAAGAGATGAGAAGATCTTTTGGAAAAGAAGCCAAGAGCTTAAGGCCCATACAGCCAATGAAAATCAGGGATATGCTAGGATTGGAGGAGTGCAGTATACCTGGTAAAGGGAGGGGAAAATGAAACAAAGGCCGGGGTTTCTATTCTTGAACGCTATCCAGGCCTCCTGCTTGAAGGTTCATGTTTGTGTATGTCTGATGACCACTGCTTCAGCTATAGCATTGGTTACCTGCAAATATATTCACTGTCACGGTTCACAAAAAAAAGTTCGCAGTCATCCTTGAACTTTCCTAATTATCCTGCACCTCGCACCCATCAGTCAAAATGATATAAAATGTACTGCGCTTCCCCCACCAACCCTGCACTCACCCCCACCACCCCCGCCCCCCCACAAATTCCTGCAAAATAATGCATGACACCAGTGTACTCCAACTTCATTGAGACCTTCTGCACTTAGGCACAAGAGCATACCTTCAATATTCACACTGATGGAACACTCGATGCAGTAATATTAGGAAGAACCATGATTCTGGCAGTGTGTTCTAAAATGGGGACATGGAAATTGTGATCCTGTGTTTATTGACTCGGGGTTTGCATCTGGTAGCGAATTATTGTACATTGCCTTCTCAAGTTAGTCAGCAGACCTTTAATCATTACACTTACTGGATAAGGCCATAATCAATTTTGGAATCCAAAATATAATTTACTTTGCTCAAAAATTATACTCTAGCATTTGAATAGGTCCTAAGTGCATGCATGACTAGAAAAACTATACCCAATCTAGTCAGCCCCAAAATTTAAATAAGGATACAATAGTCCCCTAAGTTGCTTCTGCTACTAAATTTGTTGACATAACCTGTTCAGGATACAAGACTCAATAACCACCGTTAGGAGTTATCAACTCGAAACCATCTATTCATATCTCTCTTTTTAGCATGAACGTGAGTCACATTTCACAAAATAAAACTACAATGAACAGTCTTAACCTTCCTCATTCTTTTAAAAAGTATGATGCGCACATGGAAGCAGAGAAGGGAATATCTTTCATCTTGTGTTTTTCATCAAAGAAGGGTTAGAAAAGGCAAAGAAATATTCAAAGTAGACAGTGGTTTATTTAACTGCCGAGGACTGAATTTATAGAGCTTTTTAAAAAAAACAAAACGAACACTTTCCCTACTCGATTGTTTCATAGAGACACACGAGTGGATAAGGGTGACTTCATACGATCTTCCCAATAAAGCATGACAAAACAATAATAGACAATGGGAGCTAAGGGAAAAAGGATTTCCAAATCCATAGGTAGTTTACATTGGCCTTTTCACTGGCATCACAAATCTCGCTTTGCTTAGTTTCTTTCGTGAATTAGATTGTGTTCATTCACCTGGAATTGACCACTTCCCCGATGTGAATTATTGATCAACGCACCATGTAAACAGAAACTGATTCTGTGGATGGGCGCTCCAGGAAAGAAAGAACTTGCATTTCTGCAATGCTTTTCACCACTTCAGGGCATCCCAAAGCACTTTACAACCAATGAAGTGCTTTTGAAGTGTAGGGACTGTTTTAATGTAGGAAACGAAGCAGCCAATTTTTGCACATCAAGCTTTCAAGAACAGTAATGAGCTAAAGGGCCAGGTCGGCTGTTTTAGTGATGTTAGTTGAGGGATAAATATTGCCCAGGGCGCTGGGAGAACTCCCCGCCCCTGCCAAATAGTACCATGTGATCTTGAATATTGATCCGAGAAGGCAGGCGGGGCTTTGGTTTGTTGCCTCATCCGAAAGATAGCATCTCCAACAGCAAGGCACTTCCTGCACTGGATTGTCAGCCTGGGCTTTGTGCTTAACTCACTGGAGTGGGCCTTGGACAGAAGCAGGCTATTTAGTCCCTTGTTCCTGTTCTACCATTCAATTAGATTATGGCTGATCTGTACCTCAACTCCATTTACCAGCCTTTTGCTCTATACGCCCTTACCGATCAAGAATCGGTCTTATTGTTCCAGAATCCACAGCCCTTTGGAGTTCTACTACCCCTGTCATGAAAAAGTGCTTCCTGATTTCACTCCCGAATAGCCTAACTCTAATTTTACATCCTCCTGTTCTGGATTCCTTCACTAGAGGAAATATTTTCTCTGTAAGTACCCTATTAAAATCCCTTTACCATTTTAAAGACCTCGATTAGATCACCCATTGACCTTCTAAACTCAAGGGAATATAAGCCAAGTTTATGCAACCTGTCTCCATAGTTTTAACTCTTTAAAGCTCTGGCATAACTCTGTGGAGAAATCAAAATATTTTCTTAATGGCGTGAGACTGTTAACGAGCAAAGGGATTTGAGTGCCCATGTACACCAATCACTATAGCTAATGCACATCTTCAAAAACTAATCAAAAGGGTTAATAGAATGTTGGGCTTGATCTCCAGAGGGTTGGAATACAAGAGTGAGGAAGTGACACTTCAGTTACAGAACCTTGGTCAGACTTCACCTAGAATACTGCTTTCAGTTTTGGGTACCGCACCTCAGGAAAGACATATTGACCTTGGAAAGAGGCACAAGCACAGATTCATCACAATCATAGCAGGACTTAAACAGGTTGAGGGTAAATGGAGTTGAGTTACAGATGACCCATGATCTACTCCTGTTCCTATGCTCATCTTGTCCACTTTGCACTTGGTTCTTGTTCGCAAATATTATATTCAGCTCTAAAGTTTGGAGTGAGAAATATTGAACAGATGTGAACACTTCAACACAGAAAGAAAACAAAAATGAAAGAGGTAATAGTATGCATGAGGGGTTGGAACCATTTATAACACAACCAAAGAACACAAGAGCTATGCCAGTTCAGTATCTCAACACACAGGAACCCACACTGCCTACGGGCCCAGTTTGCAGTGATAACAACAGGAGCCTGGCAGTCCTGCCGCTCTCTTAGCTAAAAAATGATGTGACCCCATGCATACATCCGACTGAGGAAGATTTTATGAGAGTGCAGACTCAGCCAGAGTGCCAGAGCCACAAGGTGTAAGCGAGATATACACTCTGAGAAGCTCTGAGCTGCCTGCATGTATGAACCAAGATAGAATGACCCTCTTTATCTGCATTTATCTTTTGCTGCTCATGATCCTTTTGCTTATCCTGTTTGGAGAAAAAAAAGTGATCACACCGATCTAGCGCCTTTCACATCCTCATGATGCTCTGGAGCCAGCTAGTTACCTTTCAAGTTTAGACACTGTTGTCCTACAAACAAATGAGACACGAGCTTAAAAAATGTGTAATTGTTGAGAAAGGAGGGTGAATTGGGAGGTCTGGTGCTGGGGGTAGGAGAACTATAAAGGGGACCTTTTTTTTTTCATTGAACTGGGCTGGAAAAGAATAAACTTTTGTTTATGCAAATTGGTGCTACACGTTGTAGCTGCTACTCCAACTAACCGAACATAGGCTGGTACAAGACAGCAGCTAAAACTTTGTTCTTTCGTGTTTCTATGTAGTGGCGTACTGGAAGCTGTTCTGCTTTTTTTGTATAAGTACAATGGAAAGCTTCCAGAAAAATGAATGTGGGCATACGTGTAAAGTTCAAACAATGTCTGATCTTTTGCTTTTTTTTTTGTAACAACTAAATTTTCTTAGAGCAATAGGCATGTCACAGTTTCATTTCAGGATTTCTAAGAAGAGAGCTGCAATGAATCACTTGAAAAATTTCAAAATAATTGTGCATGTTTTTTCAGCAGGTTGCATTACGCCTAATGATGTTAACCACATGACTGAGCAAACTGGGTTTTGTTAACGTAGTCACTTTACTCCAAACACACAGACACGCGTAGACGAGGTCTGGGTCCCCTCAAGGCAAAGTACAGACCATCAATTTCCTCTGTCTGTACTTGGTAACCTTCTTCTGTGGCCTGCTCTGTCACCACTCCTGCCCCCAGATACCAGCAACTTCCTTCATTTCAACTCCGTGTTTATATCTAAAACGGTCTAATCTTTGCAATGCTACATGGTGCACCACATTTACTGGTGGAATGGTGCCAAGTATGCTATTACAACCTTTTAGTGCATTTTTCCGCAACAGTATGTCAAACCGGATTTCAAACCGCAGCATCCCAAATTACAATGACACTTTCCAACACCATACATAACTTTTGCCACTCCTTACAGTAGGACGAATCCCTTATTCAGCAGGTTTGGTCAAACCAAACAACATAGTGAGTCAGATTATCACTGTTGGGAAGAGGCACACAATGCACTGTCTCAGTCAGTCCAACCCAACTAATTATGATCTGGAATGCACTGCCTGAAAAGGGTTTGGAGGCAGATTCAGTAGTGACTTTCAAATGGGCACAGGTAAATACTTGAAGCAAAAAGATTTTCAGGGCTATGGGGAGAAAGCTGTTCAAGACGAATTGGACAGTTCTTTCAAAGAGCTGGCACAGGCACGATGGGCCAAATGACCTCACTCTGTGTCACGCCATTCTAAGATAATATAGTAATTTAAGGAAGGGCCTGTTGCATTATAGAATCTGTTCCCCACTTACTTCAAAAGAAAATGAATTTAATAATTTAATGTGAATGAAATATAAATAAAGCACAGAGCTCCCTCTATGATTTAGTAAGTTAATGTGCTGCCTGCTCCAGTACTGTGCAATGCAACACAGCTTGAATTTATATAGCCTCTTTGACACAGTAAAACATCCCAAGGCGCTTGTACAAAGAGGGTCACACATTCAACCCTAACTATTCTGACTAGACCTTCTCCAACCACTTCATTATATCCCTCACCCCCCGACTTCCCCAGCCTCTTTCCAACCTTACTTTCTTCTGCATTTACTCTCGGGGGGGAAAAAAAAACTTTCACAAAGTCATTTTCAACTGCACTTTCTAAACTTTCAACTGCCTATAGCCTTTGGTCTTGCGTCCAGCTGTCAATTTGCTCAACAACTCCCCCACCTCCATCTTGGATGCCTTTGTTCCCAGCAAAACCATGAAACTAATACAAAAACAAGATATTGCAGATAATGGAAATTTGAAAGAAACAGAATAGGCTGGAAATAGCAGGTGGGGCAACATCAATGGAGAGAGAGCTGCTGAGTTATGACAAAAGGTCATTGACCTGAAACATTAACTCTGTTTCCCTCTCCACAGATGCTGCCTGACCTGCTGAGTGTTTCCAGCATTTTCTGTTTTTTTTATTAACACTGTAAGCCTGCTGTGCTGATTTGTTCTCCCAATATGGCCCCATACTCTCCATTCTCTCTCAATGCAAGAAATGCAGGGTTGCCTGTATCTATCACACAACTGCTTTAATTATCAATTGCCAGAACTGATTAGACCACATTAAGTGCTATCAAGCTTCAGTCTCCTCTGTCAATATTAACCACAATTCCAGCATCTTCATGAAGGGCAAAGCTAACGCCACATTATTTTCTCCACTTCCAAACATGACCTCCTGCATCCTCCACACTCACCTCCAACAAGAAGTTCAAGGACCTCATGGAACTCTTTTGTCACTAAGGTCGAGACCATCTGTCCAGCTGCCCACTAACTCCTACATACAATCTGCCTTAACCCTTAGCTCACATCTCTCTCTAATTTCCCTTACATTTTCAAAGGAATCTTGAGCTGTCTCCTGCTCCCTTGACCTTATACTGACTAAATTACTAAGCATTTTCCTTCCTGGATCCCATGATTGCTGACATTGTAAATGATTTTCTATCACTGGGTGCTGTCCCCCTCCCTTTGAAAATCATCATCAACATGGTCCTTTAAAAAAAACACCTTTGAACCCTCTGTCCTAACAAACTAAAATCTCATCTCCAACTTCCTCTTCCTCTCCAAACTCCTCAAATACAATATCATCTCCCAAATCTGTGTCCATCAAACTCCATGTTTCAAACTTTCCAATCAATGCCATGCCACAGTACTGAAACATATTTCATCTCTTGTGCATAACAGCATTAACGAGAGTGATGTCAACCATTTTTTTTTGTAAGGTCTGCACCTGACCTGTGACCAAAACTTAGACCATTCTGGTCTCAATAACTTATTTAGGTACTCGGTTGTTGGCTGGGGGAATATGGGAGGCAGGTGGGGAGAGGCTTTCTAGAGCTCCAACTGTGACACTCAACTGTATCAGCCATGGCTCATATGAACATATGAATTAGGAACAGCAGTAGGCTATTCGGCCCCTCAAGCCTGCTCCGTCATTCAATAAGGTCATGTCTGATCTGATTGCAGCTAACATAAGAACATAAGAACTCGGAGCATGAGTAGGTAATTCAGCCCCTGGAGCCTGCCCTGCCATTCATTACGATCCTGGCTGATCTCATTTCGGCCTCAACTCTAATTTCCCGCCCTCTCCCCATAATCTTTCAACCCATTACTAATTAAAAATCTGCTTATCTCCTCCTTAAATTTATTCAGCGTCCCGGCATCCACTGCACTTTGAGGTAGTGAATTCCACAGATTCACGACCCTTTGAGAAAAGTAATTCCTCCTCATCTCTGATTTAAATCCACCACCCCTTAGCCTAAAACTACGGCCTCTCGTTCTAGAATGCCCCACAAAGGGAAACATCCGCTCCACATCTACTTTGTCTATCCCCTATAGCATCTTATATACCTCAATTAGATCTCCTCTCATCCTTCTAAACTCTAGCAAGTATAGACCTAAACTGCTCACTCTCTCCCCATAAGACAAGCCCCGCATTGCTGGAATCAATCTAGTGAACCTCCTCTGAACCGCCTCCAACGCAACTACATCCTTCCTCAAGTAAGGGGACCAAAAATGTGCACGGTACTCCAGGTGCGGTCTCACCAATGCCTTGTACAATTGCAACAAAACTTCCCTATTTTTATACACTATTCCTTTAGCAATAAATGCCAAAATTCCATTTGCCTTCCTTATTACCTGCTGTACCTGCATATTAGCTTTCAGCGATTCATGCACGAGGACACCCAGATCCCTCTGCACTGAAGCATTCTGAAGTTTCTCTCCATTTAAATAATAAGTTGCCTTTTTATTCTTCCAACCAAAATGGATAACTTCACACTTATCCACGTTAAATTCCATCTGCCAAATTTTGGCCTATTCACCTAACCTGTCCATATCCATTTGTAAATTTCTTATTTCTTTATTGCAACTTACTTTCCCACCTATTTTGGTGTCATCTGCAAATTTAGCTATAGTACCTTCTATCCCTGAATCCAAGTCATTAATATAGATTGTAAATAGTTGGGGCCCAAGGACCGACCCCTGTGGCACCCCACTAGTTACAGCTTGCCATCCAGAAAACGACCCATTTATCCCGAGACTCTGCTTTCTGTTGGTTAGCCAATCCTCTATCCAAGCTAATATATTACCCCTAACTCCGTGTGATCCTATCTTGAGTATTAATCTTTTGTGCGGCACCGTATCAAAGGCCTTCTGGAAGTTCAGATATACTACATCTACAGGATCACCATTATCCACTTTGCTTGTCATATCTTCAAAGAACTCTAGCAAATTAGTCAAACACGATTTACTCTTCATAAAACCATGCTGACTCTGATGGATTGCATTTTGACTTTCCAAATGCCCCATTACTACTTCCTTAATAATGGATTCCAACAATTTCCCAACAACAAATGTTAAACTAACTGGTCTATAGTTTCCTACTTTCTGCCTCCCCCCCAACCCCCCCTTTTTGAATAAGGGCGTTATATTAGCATTTTTCCAATCCACTAGAACCTTTCCAGAATCCAGGGAATTTTGGAACATTATAGCCAATGTATCCACTATCTCCGCTGCCACTTCCTTTAAGATCCTGGGGTGTAGGCCATACAAGTTCAACAGGTAATAGGGGAGGTAAATGGAATGTTGGCCCTTATTTCAAAGGGAACAGAGTATAAAAATAGGGAAGTCTTGCTAAAACTATACAAGGCACTAGTTAGGCCACACCTAGAATATTGTGAACAGTTGTGTTCCCCTTATCTAAGGAAAGATATATTGGCATTGGAGGCAGCCCAGAGAAGGTTCACCAGGTTGATCCTGGGTATGGAGGGATTTTCTTATGAGGAGAGGTTGAGTTGGTTAGGCCTGTATGCATTGGAGTTCAGAAGAATGAGAGGTGACTTTATTGAAACATATAAGATTCTTAGGGGGCTTGATAGGGTAGATGCTGAGAGGTTGTTTCCCCTTGTGGGAGTGTCTAGGACCAGAGCACATTATCTCAGATTAAAGGGGTGCCCATTTAAAACAGAGATGAGGGGGAATTTCTACTCCAGAGGGTAGAATCTGTGGAATTCCTTACCGCAGAGGCCTATAGAGGCTGGGTCGTTAAGTATATTCAGAGCTGAGATAGACAGATTTTTAATCAGTAAGGGAATCAAAGGTTATGGATACAAGGCAGGAAAGTGGAGTTGAGGATTTATCAGATCAACCGTGATCTCATTGTATAGCGGAGCAGGCTTGATGGGCTGAATGACCTACTTCTGCTCCTACGTCTTATGGTCTTATGGCCTCAACTCCACATTCATGCCTACCCCCGATACCCTTTGACTCCCTTGTTAGTCAAGAATCTATCTACCTCCTCCTTATAAATATTCAATGACACTACCTCCACCGCTCTCTGGGGAAGAGTGTTCCGAAGTCTCACAAAAAGATTTCTCCTCATCTCTGTCTTAATGGGAGACCCCTTATTTTTAAACTGTGTCCCCTAGTTCTAGTCACTTCCATGAGGGGAATCATCCTTTTAGCATCCGCCCTGTCAAGTCCCCTTAGCACCTCATATATTTCAAAAATAGCATCTCCCATTCTTCTAAATTTCAATGGATGTAGGCCCAGCCTGTCCAGTCTTTCAGCTGGTAACACTCTCACCCCTGAGCCACATGCTTCCAGCTTCAAGTCCCACTCCAGGGCTTGAGCACAAAAATCAAGGCTGACACTATAGTGAAATACTAAGGGAGTACTGCACTGTCAGAGGCTTCTTCTTTCTGGTGAGACGATAAACCAAGGCCCCATGTACCTGCTTGTGTAGGTGTACAAGATCCCGGATACTACTTCGAGGAAGAGCAGGTGATTTATCCCCGGTGCCCTGGCCAATATTTATCCCTCAACCAGCACCACAAAAACAGATTATCTGTTATGATTACACTACTGTTGGTGGGAGCGTGCTGTGTGCAACTTGGTTGCTGCACTTCCTACATTACAACAGTGTCTACACTTCAAAAGTGTTTAATTGGTTATAAGGTGTTTTGAGACAGCCAATGGTCATGAAAGATGCTACATAAATGCAAGTCTTTCTTTCACTCTTAAGTGAGCCATGATAGGGAAACACAGCAGCAGCAAATCTTCCAGAGTCACTGAAGAATACCCAATAAGCTAAACTAAACACCCAAACTTAGAATGGGGGCAGGGGCGAAATTGAGTTTCAGTCCTGCAGTTGCGTAACCTTTCTATCTCAATTACCTCGAATAGCGCTGAGAGCAGCTGTGGATAAAATGTTGCATCTCAGAGCAACCTACCTTCTCGTCTTTAGGAGGAGGAAGGAAAAAAATTCACACAATAAGCAAAACAAGAAAGACTTAGTGACTGGGATTGTCTGCCTCTTTGCCCACCAGCCTGCAATGTTATTCTCCCATTAAAATGGATGGAAGGAAATTAATTGATTGGCAAGCTCGCCACCAGAGAAAACCCCGCTGTTGATATCAAAAAGGAAGAAAAGTTTTTCCTGAAACTTGCAGCCTACACTTAATTGCTGGTCGTAAGATTCAGATTATTAATTTTGAGAACGGTGATCAACTACAGCACAAAAGGAGGCTATTCGGCCCATTGTGTCTGTGCCAGCTGTCTGCAAGGGCAACTCATCTCCAAAAATATTTTCATGCAACAGGAATATTTTCATTAAAGCTAGTCACAATCTAATTGCGCTAACATGGACTCGCAGTCAGGATGAAACCAGGACCCTGTGTACCTAATATCCAAGATCCTACAGCATTATAACATAAGAAGTAGGAACAAGAGTTGGCCATTGGGCCCCTTGCGTCTGCTCCACCATTTAGTAAGATCATGACTGATCTTTACCTCAACTCCACTTTCTTGCCCTACCCCCATAACCCTTGATTGCCTTAGAAACTCCATCAATTTCAGTTTTGAATATACTCAAGGGCTGAGCATCCACAACCGTCTTGGACGAGAAGCAGTGCAAGGAGTTCTGGTCCACTGTCTCTATTCCGCCAAGAACAAACATCATCAAAACCTGTTCGTCAGCTGGCCATTAAACTCGTTATTTGTAGGGTTTTAGTTGTGCGCAAAATGTGTCCTCTGGTTGCCTACATAATAAAGAGTTAGGGAGAGATGGAGAATTCACTGCTAAGCTAGATGTTATCCTCATGTGACCATCTACATACAAATGTTTTAAGCATGGGGAACAGACTATTTTGGGGATTCCACTTTCTCTATACTGGGGACACCAAGATCAGTTGTAGTGGCCTGTCACCCTGACTGACGGAGATGACCAACTCAGCTTACGTCTATCCTGATCAATATTACACTGAGAAGGATGTCAATTAATTTTGTTTGTTTAATATTAATCTTAGTATTACCTTTGATGAATACACAATGTTGGGAAATAACTAAATTCCTTAATTTATTCTGTAAAGAGAAATGCTTTCATTTATGCACTACCTCATCACATCGCTTAAAACATTTCATACACAATGAATTACTTAGGAGTGCAGTGACTTTGCAGCTGGCAAACTGGGGAGCCATTTGCACTGAGCAAGATTCAGTATGTGGTACTGAGATGAACATGCAGTGAATCCAGTTCTAGTGTTGTTGGGTGAAGAAGAAATGTTGGCAGGACACCAGGAAACTCCTTGTGTTTCTTCATAATGTCATGGAATCTTTAGCACCCAACTGAATCCTTGCACCACACAGATGGAGCCTTGATTAAACATCATATAAAAAACATGTCACCTCCAATTGTGCAGTGCTCCCTCGTTTTTACACAGCTGTGAGCCTAGATTAGATGCTCAAATCCAGGGGATAGTTCTCAAATACATCATAATTACACTCATAAACTATGTATAGAGAGCACATAATACTTTTACTTCTGACTTAATGCTATTTTTTAACCTACCTCCTTCTCTTTGTCAGAACTCTGCTTATAAGGACTTGCCATATAAAATTAACTCTGAATTTATTTCTTTTTCCCCTTTGCTGAAGATCTAAAGGTTTTTTTTTGCAAGCAGCGCAATTCTGAATGGGATGCAAAGCATGTTTGTTTAAAATAGCAAAGGCACCCCACCTTAGAACCCTCAAAACAAAAACATCTAGATAACATATCAGATCTGATACAGTGCTCATACAGGCAGGATTCCCTCGCTTTGCCTACTCCTACACAGTTTTTGGTTGTTACAAATGGTATTTAGTATCAAAAAGAACACCAAATGTGAAAGTTGAATGTGGTTTCTGGCTTTGTATCATTGTCAGAGTATGGTGTAAGTAGAGAACGCACCATTTCATGAATTTACATCATTGACTTGCAATTGTGACTGTGACCTACATGGAGTGAAAACACAATTTTCAAATGCTCTAAATTTTAAATGGCTGTTGCCTATTTATTAAACAATGCATGCAAAGTAATGATATACCTGTTAGATGACAGCAAGAAACTGAATTATGCTTTGCTGAAGAACTTCTGTTCACAAATTTTTGATTGTCATTAGATCCAGTGAGTGCAAAGTGATAATTATAGCTTTTTAGTCAAATGCATCACAATGCCCAATATTCTGCCATATTCAGGTTTTGTCCTTGGTCTAGACTGAAATGATCAGCGGAAAATGGAGAAGAAAGGGAACCCAACCAGGGCTCCCTTTCTTGATTACTGTCACTGCTGGAATGTCTGTGGGCATGTATGTGTACATGAGCGTGGAGGTGGGGGGAGCAGAGTGACGTGGGATGTTGCATTAGAATAGGATTAGAGACTTAGTCGTGATGTCTTTTCCACCACATTCTGAAACAAAAAATAGCTACCGACAGTCTGACCCTTGTGGTAGAGTATAGCAGGAGTCACTAGCATTAAGTATGACAGAATTATTAAATTATTATACATTATTCATACAGGAAAATAGCAAAAAAAATGCCAGGGAAAGAGGAAGAGAGGAGAAGGTAATGAGGAAAATTTATTTTACGCAGCAAATTACGACCTGAAATGCAATGCCTGAAAAGGCAATGGAAGCAGATTTAATAGTAACTGCCAGGAGGGAATTGGATAAATAAGTGAAAAGGAAATAATTGCAAGGGCTCTCAGGAAAGAACAGCAGAGTGATGCTTTCAAAGAGCTGGCACTGGCATGATCAGCCAAATAGGCTCTTTCTACGCTGTATGATCCTATGAATTTTAAGAAGCGCACCAAAATAAGAATTTGTTTTACAACTGAGGACAAAGGGTTTCTGAAGTATTGCACAAAGGATTACAATGGTGAACAGTGTGTATTTTAACCACAGGTACCACCTGATAACATCACAACTACCCTCAAAGAACAAGACAAGAGTATTGCCACCAGCTCGTACCTTGACCGTGTATTTGAATTTGAGTCAGGAATATATTTGGAACTCAACAAAGGAAGCTTGATAAACTAAACTGTGAATATATTCAATATACATCAGATAATAACAGATTATGAAGCTAAGATCAAGTATTAAAATTACATCGGTTATTTAGATTTTCAACTGCCACTTGACAAGATTAAAATGGGCTCCCTTTGTCTGCTGTTCTGAAATTACTGCTACACAAATGTAGCCTAATGAAAGGCAAAAAAGGACTTGCAAAAATATAAGCCTTTCATGGCCTCAGGACACTTGACTGACAATGAAAGACCACAGTGTAAGTTTGGAATTGGGTTAATGCGGTGCAAGAGTGAAGTGATAAAGTGACGCAGATCTGTTTTCCCAGGAAAAGGAAAAAATTGGGAGGGTCGGTTAACATCCAATGATCCTTACACCTAATGGTCAAATAAAGACACTGAACAGAAAGTAGTGATAAATGGTTGCTTTTCAGATTGGAGGAAGGTTTGTAGTGGAGTTCCTCAGGGGTCAGAGTTGGGACCCTTGCTCTTCCTGATATCTATTAATGACCTAGACTGTGGTGTGTAGGGCATGATTTCAAAATTTGCAGATGATATGAAGATTGGAAATGTGGTCAACTGTGATGGGGATAGTCTTGAACTTCAAAAGGACATAGACATGTTGGTGGATTGGGCAGACAAGTGGCAGATGACGTTCAATGCAGAGAAGTGTGAGGTGATTCGTTTTGGCTGGAAAGATATGGTGAAACAGTACAAAATAAAGGGAGAGCCTCTAAAGGAGGTGCAGGAACAGAGAGACCTTGGTGTATACGTACATAGGTCATTGAAGATAGCAGGGCATGTTGAGAGAGCAGTTAATAAAGCATATGGTATCTTAGGTTTTATTAATAGGGGCATTGATTACAAGAGTAAGGGGGTCATGTTGAACTTGTATAAGACACTAGTCAGGCTTCATCTGGAGTACTGCGTCCAGTTCTGGGTGCCATACTTGAGGAAGGATGTGAAGGCGTTAGAGAAAGTACAGAGGAGATTCACAAGAATATTCCCGGGATGAAGAACTGTAGCTGTGAGGATAGATTGGAGAGACTGGGACTGTTTTCCTTGGAGAAAAGAAGGCTGAGAGGAGACTTGATAGAGGTATTCATGATCCTGAGGGATATGGACAGGGTAAATAGTGAGAAACTGTTCCCACTCAAGAGAGCATCAAGAACTAGAGGGCACAGATTCAAAATAATTGGCAAAAGGAGTAAATGTGGTGTGGGGAAAAATTTTCATCCAGAGGGTGGTTGGAGTCTGGGAGAAACTTCCCGAAAGGGTGGTGGAGGCAGGTTCGATCGAGCTATTCATAAGGGAATTGGATTGCTACTTGAAGAGAGAGAATGTGCAAGGCTACGGGGGCTAAGGCGGAAGAGGGGGACTAGGTGGAATGCTCTTTCAGAGAGCCAGTGCAGACTCGATTGGCCGAATGGCCTCCTTCTGCACTGTAAAGATACTGTATTACTATGAACAAGTAAGTGAGTTTTAACGAGGTAAGTTCTCCTGCATGTCTGACATAACATTCGCAGAAGACCCACATAAAAATGGTGTTGTTTCTCCCCATGATTTCCATAGCTCTTCAGCAGCTGAACAGGAGAGTCACTACAGAAATTTCTCTTCTTAGGCTCGCCAGATTTTAGTGCTCATCTGAAACAGTCTGATTTTAACTTATCCAATAAATGCTTATTGAACCCCAAATTTAAAAAAAACTGTGCTGCTTTTGATACATGATTTCAGAACTATTTTAATTGTTCTAATTTTAATAAAGCATCAGTTTCTGAGCTTCTCCCAAAATAATAGAAAGAGAAAATAAGAATATGGAATAGTAATTTGTAGAATAGTAAATGGATGCCAATTCATTTTGGCTGTTTGAATGAACAAAACCGATCTACTGAGGAGAATGAAGTAGAAGTACTTCAAAAGTGAATAACAAAGAGCACCCTAAACATGAGAGATAATTAAGGGGGGGGGGAGAAGATGCCAAAAGAGGAAATGTGCAATCTTGTTAGAAGAGATGGGTTTCTAAAGGATTTTGAAGGAAGTGAACAAATGGACAAGAAGCGCTGGTTTAATGAGAGTTCCAGTACGGAGGGGTCTGTGCATAAAGCTTGCTAACTGGTCTATTCTTTCCATAGAGGCTGACTGATCTGATACTGTTTACAACACTTAGTTTCAGATGTGCAGCTTTTGCGGTTTCATTTTTTTGACATTTGTTTAAAACATTGCTACTTTGTGCAATAATAGTGAAAATGCACTCAAAACACAGCCGCGAACACATCATACAGTGAAAGCTCGACATCTGGTCTCTTCTTACTTATTCGTTCATGGGATGTAAGCATTGCTGGCTAGGCCAGCATTATATTGCTCATCCCTAATTGCCCTTGAGGTGGTGATGGTGAGATGCCTTCTTCAACTGCTGCAGGTTATGTGGTACACCCACAGTGCTGTTAGGGAGTTCCAGGATTTTGACCCAGTGACAGTGAAGGAATGGCGATATATTTCTAAGTCAGGATGGTGAGTGACTTAGAGGGGAACTTGCAGGTGGTGGTGTTCCCATGTATCTGTTACCCTTGTTCTTCTAGATGGTAACAGTCGTGGGTTTGGAAGGCGCTGTCAAGGAGTCTTGATGAGTTGTTGCAGTGCATTTTGTAAATGGTACACATTGCTGCCACTGTGCTTCGGTGGTGGAGGGAGGGAATATTTAAGGTGATGGATAGGGTGCCAATCAAGCCGATGCTTTGTTCTGGATGGAATCGAGCTTCTTGAGTGCTTTGGAGTTGCACTCATTCAGGCAAGTGGGAATTATTCCATCACACTCCTGACTTGTACCTTGTAGATGGTGGATAGGTGTTGGGAAGTCAGGAAGTGAGTTACTCATTGCAGGATTCCTAGCTTCTGATCTACTCTTCTAGCCACTGTATTTATGTGGCTAGTCCAGTTCAGTTTCTGGTCAATTGTCACCCCTAACGTTTTGATAATGGGGGATTCAGCAATGGCAATGCCATTGAACATCAACGGGAAATGGTTAGATTCTCACTTCTTGGAGATGGTCATTGCCTGACACTTGTGTGTCGCAAATGTTACTTGCTACTTATCAGCCTAAGCCTGAATGTTGTCCAAGTCTTGGTGCATATAAACATGAACTGCTTCAGTATCTGAGGAGTTGCAAATGGTACTGAAAATTGTGGAATCAATCGCGAACAACCCCACTTCTGACTTTATGATGGACAGAAGGTCATTGATGAAGCAGCTGAAGATGGTTGGGCCTAGGACACTACCCTGAGGCACTCCTGCAGTGATGGCCTGAGATGGGGATATTTGTGGAGCTTTCTCCTCCTGTTAGTAGTTTAATTGTCCACCACCATTCATGACTGGTTGTGGCAGAACTGCAGATATTAGGTCTGATCCATTGGTTGTGGGATCACTTTGCTCTATCGCATGCTGTATCTGCTGTTTGGCATGTTGTGTTGTAACTTCACCAAGTTGACACTTCATTTTTAGGTGTGCCTGATGCTGCTCCTGGCATGCCCACCTGCATTCTTCATCGAAGCAGGATTGATCCCCCAGCTTGATGATCGACTTCCAACAACCACAACCATCTTTCTTTGTACTGGGTACAACACCAACCATCTTCCTTTGTACTAGGTACTACACCAATCAGTCTGGAGTATTCCTCCAGATTTCCATTGACTCCAGTTTTGCTTGGGCTCCTTGATGGCACACTCAGTCGAATGCTGTCTTGATGTCAAGGGTAGTCACTCGCACCTCACCTCCATGTTTGGGCCAAGGCTGTAATGAGGTAAGGAGCTGAGTGGCCCTGGCGGAACCCAAACTGGGCATCAGTGAGCAGGTTATTTCTAAGTAAGTGCCGTTTGATAGCACTGTCAATGACCCCTTCCAAAACTTTGCTGATGACTGAGAGTAGTCTGGTGGGGCTATAATTGACCAGGTTGTATTTGTCCTTTTTTTTGTGTACAGGACAATTTTCCACATTGTCAGGAAAATGCCTGTATTGTAGTTGTACTGGAACAGCTTGGCTAGGGGTGCAGCTAGTTCTGGAGCACAAATCTTCAGTATTATTGCCGAAAAGTTGTCAGGAACTATAGCCTTTGCTGTATCCAGTGCCTTCAGCTGTTCCTTGATATCAAGTGGAGTGAATCGAATTGGGGATCTCAGGAGGAGGGCAAGATGGATCATCCACTCAGCATTTCTGGCTGAAGATGGTTGCAAATGCTTCAGCCTTGTCTTTTGCACTGATGTGCTGGGCCCCCCCATTATTGAGATGGGGATATTTGTGGAGCTTTCTCCTCCTGTTAGTAGTTTAATTGTCCACCACCATTCATGACTGGTTGTGGCAGAACTGCAGATATTAGGTCTGATCCATTGGTTGTGGGATCACTTTGCTCTATCGCATGCTGTATCTACTGTTTGGCATGTTGTGTTGTAACTTCACCAAGTTGACACTTCATTTTTAGGTATGCCTGATGCTGCTCCTGGCATGCCCACCTGCATTCTTCATCGAAGCAGGATTGATCCCCCGGCTTGATGGTAATAGTAGAGTTGAGATATGCCAAGCCATGAGGTTACAGATTGTGGTTGAATACAATTCTGCTGACCCACAGTGCCTCACAGGTGCCCAGTTTAGAGTTGCTAGAGGGTAGGCATAGCTAACATATTGGCATGGATACAAGATTGGCTAGCGAACAAGAAACAGAGGGTAGGCATAAATGGGCCTTTGTCTGGTTGGCAAGAGTGAACAAGTGGTGTGCCACAGGGATCAGTGCTGGGGCCTTAAATTTTTACATTTTATATAAGTGACTTGGATGAAGGGACTGAAGTTATGGTTGCTAAATTTGCTGACGACACAAAGATAGGCAGGAAAGTAAGTTATGAAGTGGATGTAAGAAGGCTACAAAGTGACATGGATAGGTTGAGTGAGTAGGCAAAGATCTGGCAAATAGAATATAATGTCAGAAAATGTGATATTGTCCATTTTGGCAGGAAATTTTTTTTAAAAGCATATTATCTAAATGGTGAGGGATTGAAGAGCTCTGAGATGCAGAGGGATCTAGGTGTCCCTAGTGCATGAATCTCAAAAGGTTAGTATGCAGGTACAGCAAGTAATTAGGAAAGCCAATAGAATATTATTCTTTATTTATTATGCTATTGTTTATTTTTTATACAGGGCATTGGCGCGACCGCATCTCGAATACTGTGTGCAGTTTTGGTCTCTTTATTTAGGAAAGGATGTAAATGCATTGGAGGCGGTTCAGAGGAGGTTTACTAGATTGATACCTGGAATGAGCGTGTTGTCTTATGAGGAAAGGTTGGATAGACTGGGCTTGTTTCCACTGGAATTTAGAAGAGTGTGATTTGTTTGAAGTATACAAGATCCTGAATGGTCTTGACAAGTTGGGCGTGGAAAGGATGTTTCCCCTTGTGGGTAAGTCCAATACTAGGGGGCACTGTTTTAAAATTAGGGATCACCCTTTTAGGACAGAGATGAGGAGCATTTTTTTCTCTGAGGGTTGCGCAACTTTGGAACTCTCTGCCTCAGGTGGTGGAGGCGGGGTCACTGAATATTTTTAAGGCAAAGATAGATTCTTGTTAGGCAAGGGAATCAATCTAAGGTTATCGGGGTGGATGAGAATGTGGAATTCAAAACACAAGCAGATCAGCCATGATCTTATTGAATAGTGGAGCAGGCTCAAGGGGCCGAAGGGCCTACTCCTGTTCCTATTTCTTATGTTTCTTATGTTATGTTTATTGTGAGGGGAATTGAATATAAAAGTAGGGAGGTTATGCTTCAGTTATACAGGGCATTGGTGAGATGACATCTGGAGTACTGTGTACATTATTGGTCTCCTCAATTAAGGAAAGATGTAAATGCGTTAGCAGTTCAGAGAAGGTTTACTAGACTAATACCAAGAATGGGCAGGCTGTCTTATGAGGAAAGGTTAGACAAGCTTGGCTTATATCCGCTGGAGTTTAGTAGAGTAAGAGGAGACTTGATTGAAGCATTTAAGATCCTGAGGGGTCTTGACATGGTGGATGTGGAGAGGAAGTTTCCTTTTGTGGGAGAATCTAGAACTAGGGATCACTGTTTAAAAATAATGGGGCGTCCATTTAAGACAGAGATGAGAATCTTTTTCTCTCAGGGGGTGGGGAGTCTTTGGAACTCTCTTCCTCAAAAGGCGGTGGCAGCAGAGTCTTTGAATATTTTTAAGGCAGAGGTAGATAGATTCTTGATAAGCAAGAGGCGTAGGTGGGAATGTTGAACTGAGGTCACAATCAGATCTTATTGAATGGTGGAGCAGGCTCGATGGGCAGAAAGCAAGAATATACAAACATACGAATTAGGAGCAGGCGTAGGCCACTTGGCCCTTCAAGTCTCATCAGACCTAGTCTAGCAGCTACGTCCTTTAGGACTCAACCAGCATGTCAGTCGTGGTGCCTCCGAGCCACTCTTGGTTACAGACATTGAATTCTCCCACCCAGGGTTCACTTTGTGCTCTTTCCACCCTGTGTTTCTTCACTTGAACATAGAAGAGTACTGATTCATCAGCTGAGGGAGGGGCGCTACGTACAGGAGGTTTCCTTGCCCTTGTTTGATCTGATGCCATGAGACTTAATGGGATTCAGAGCCAATGTTGAGGACTGCCAGGGCAACTCACTCCCAACTGTATACCACTGTGCCACCACCTCTGGTGGGTCTGTACTGCTGGTGGGGCAGGACACACCCGGTGATGGTGATGATGGTATCTGGGACATTGTCCGGAAGGTATGATTCGGTGTTTATGACTACGTCTGGCCATTCCTTGTCTAGCCTGTGCGATAGACTCATGTGTTATTTGAATAGTGCGATGGGAGCACATCAGTTTGTTATTTTTAGAACCTGCTAACTTGTCTGGGGTTCATAATTCTGCTCTGTGGACACAGTGGTGCTTCAAAAGAATTTCTCCTTACAAACAGATAATACATGCTTGACCAATACAGACTTACATCCAAAAATAAACTGCAGAATTTGAAGTACAATTAAAGAGGCTCAAATCTGAACCACTCTTGGGACATGCCCTTTGGTATTTATGATAAATACCAAAACTTGAACTGACCCTTCAAAAGGAAGCTGACCCTCAAAAGGCTATTGGATGATTCAAAAGATACAACAGCACTGAGTACAGGTTGCGATTAGCTTTCTTTCTTGGCCTGAAAGCTGAAATTCGCCAGTTTGAATCTACCTTAATTTTTGTTTGTGGTTGCTATGGAACTTAGCAAAGGTAACTTCGTATTAATTACTCAGATAAAGCAATATTTCTCAAAACTTTCTTCATGGAATTTCTCCTTCTACTTTTGGCCAGTCCAGATTACTCACATCTTGGGTTTCAGGCGTTTCACCAATAGCAGATCGTGGAAAACCAGGATGCAAACACAGTCCTGATACCATGCTTCATGAATTTAATGACAGAATTTCTTTTGGGGTGGGGGGGGGTGGGCTCTCCTGATCAACCACAATAACCGCTCATTAACAGGGTAGAGCAGCAGTAATGACAGCCGACTGGGAGAACACCCTACTCCCCAGCCGATGGGATTCCCAGATTTTAAGTCAAGGCAAGTGAAGACATTTCTCCATGGGGAAGAGCAGAATACCAAACGGATGCGCGCTATGCATAATCTAATCATCAGTCAGAAAGTATCAACATTTTCCCCAAATGTCTTCCAGTGATCACCCGACTAGTCAATAATGGAATGAAGTCACAATGGGACTTCAAAGGAGTGAGAAATGGAGGACGATACATGCCAAGACATCAGATATAGATACGGTTAGACTAAGCTGTGATACTCTCCATAGCTGACTGCCTACTAACACTATCGAGGATAACACGAAGAATGATCTCCAAGGCAAGGCACTAGAAGGTTGTTAGGACCTATAAAGTGCACTTAGAACCACAGAACGGTTATGGTGCAGAAAGAGGCCATTCAGCCCACTGTGTTTACGACGGCCAAAAAGAGAAAAAAGAAACTAGCCGCTCATTTTGATCCCACTTTCCAGCACCTGGTCCATAGCCTTGCAGGTTACAGGTACCTTTCAAATGAGTTGAGCATTTCAGCCTCAACCACCAACTTAGGCAGTGAATTCCAGACGCCCACCACCCTTTCGGTGAAAACGTTTTCCTCATCTCCTCTCTAATCATTCTACCAATCATCTTAAATCTATGCCCCCGGGTAACTGACCCCTCAGCTAGAGGAAACAAGTCTTACCCTCATAATTTTATACACCTCAATTAGGTCACCTCTTAGCCTCGTCTGTTCTAAGGGAAACAACACTAGCATATCCCGTCGTGCCTCATAGCTGCAATTTTCAAGCCCTGGCAATATTTTTATAAACCTCCTCTGCACTCTTTCCAGAGCAGTTAATTCCTTCCTGTAATGAGGTGACCAGAACTGTACACAAAATTCCAGCTGTGGCCTAACCAGCGTTTTATATAGTTCCATCATTACAACCCTGCTTTTGTATTCAATATCTCACCTAATAAAGGAAAGCATTCCATATGCTTTCTCGACCACCCTGTCCACCTGTCCTGCCACCTTCAAGAACCTGTGGATACGCACTCCAAAGTCTCTCACTTCCTCAACCCCTCTCAATAACTTCTCGCTTATTGAATATTCCCTGGCTTTGTTTGCCACCCCCAAAAGCATTACCTCACGCTTTTCCAGATTGAATTCCATTTGCCACTTCTCTGCCCATTGAACCAATCCATTGATATCATTCTGAAGTCGACAGCTATCCTCTTCAGTATCAACTACACGGCAAATTTCCCAATCATGCCTCCCACATTTAAGTGTGAATCATTAATATATACAACAAACAGCAAGGGCTCCATCACTGGGCCCCGTGTAGAACACCACTAGAAACCGTTTTCTATTCGCAAAACATCCATGGACCATTATTCTTTGTTCCCTGTTACTGAGTCAACGTTGGATCCAACCTGCCACCTTCCCCTTCCCCTGTATCCTATGAGATCTCACTTTCTTGACCAGTCTGCCATGTAGGACTTTGTCAAATGCCTTACTGAAATCCATGTAGACAACATCCACTGCACTACCCTCATCAATCCTTCTCGTTACTTCCTCAAAAAATTCTATTAAGTTAGTAAGACATGATCTTTCCCTAACAAAACCATGCTGGCTATCCCTGATCAATCTGTGCTTTTCTAAGTGACAGTTTATCCTGTCTCTCAGAATTGTTTCCAATAATTTTCCCACCACTGATGTCAGACTGACCGGCCTGTAATTATCTGGCCTATCCCTCGCACTCTTTTTAAACAATGGTACAACGTTCACATGACTCTAATCCTCTAGGACATCACCTGTATCTAGTTAGGATTGGAAAATGATCCTCAAGGCATCCGGTATTTCCTCCCTGGCTTCCTTCAACCGCCTGGGATACAATCCATCTGGCCCAGTCATTTATTCACTTTCAAGGACACCAGTCCCTCTAGTACTTCCTCTCTCACTATGCTTATTGTACCTAATATTTCACACTCCTCTTTAGCTAGAATATCTGCATCATCCCTTTCCTTAGTAGGGGCAGAGACAAAGTACTCATTCAGAATCCTGCCCACATCATCTGCATCAACCCACAAGTTACCATCTACATCTCTGATAGGAAAATGTAGGGCCTTAGTTATTCTCTTGCTCTGAATGTAAATGTACTGGTAAAACATCTTAGGATTTTCTTTGATTTTACCTGCCAATATTTTTTCGTATTCTCTCTTTGCTTTCCTAATTTCCATTTTTACTTCACTCCTGTACTTTCTATACTCCTCTCAGCTTTCTACAGTTTTAAGTCTTTTGTGACTGTCATAAGTTTTCTTTTTCTGCCTATCTTGGCCTGTAGGCTTCTGGATAACCAGGTTGTCTAGGACGCTGGTAGCGTCCACAACTTCACACATATTAAAAGACACGCATTCCACATGACCGAGCTGTCCTGCTATGGCTTCAATTTACTTTCCATGCATTAAATTTATTTTACTTTGGTTTACTTAAGCAACTTTATTTTACCTGGCCTCGACTTAACTTTATTTCCCTATTGCTTGTGTTTCTTACTAAAATCTTAAGTAGACCCTTCTTTTAAAAATGGTGTTTTTCTAATTCTCAGCTACTTGATGATACTCCCTAATAGCAGTTTCTCATCAACCAATGAACTTGTGTTTCTCCTGTGATGTTAGGTGCTACTGATTGCCTGGCTCGGGGTCCTCCTCTCGCACTCTCCTCTAGGTGCTGCTGACTGCCTGTCCCAAGGCCCTCCTCGCGCACTCTCCTCTAGGTGCTGCTGACTTCCTGGCTCAGGGTCCTCTTTTCACACTCCCCTCTAGATTGAATCATCACCTTCAGGAAAGGAGTTTACTATACCGCAAAAATCATATTTCAGTTGGAGTGGAGATATGAGCAGGGCTGTTACCATGAAGGTGTAGTAACTAAAGCAGAATTGAGTGAATTATTTTCACTGAAACAAGTTCAAACATGGGGGAGTGACTTCATGAGTTTAAAGTGGGGGAAAAATATTTTCACTAAAACTGGTAGTGTGAACTGGAGACATTGGGTTCACTAATGTCCTGTAGGGAAGGAAATCCACCACTGGTCTGCCTATATGTAGCTCCAGATCCACAGCAATGCCGTCTGAGTGGTTTGTTAGACATTTCAATCATACCAAACTGCGACCACAATGTATAACAAAAACAAAATAGGACAGACTACTCGGTATCAAACTTAGACATCTGATTCTGACACAACAAAGGCACACCCAGCTTGGTTAATCCTGAAAAGTCCTCCTCGCTAACAGCTGGGGATTTGTGCCAAAATTGGGGAAGCTGTCCCAGAGGCTAGTCAAGCATTAGTCACATACGTAATTATAACTTTCAGCCTGTGTCCCAGACTTCTCCATCACCATGCTTAGGTATGGCTCCACCAAAAGGCCAGGCCCACTAACAGTGACGGCACAGTGATATGCTGTCAGGAGGGCATGGTCTTGGGAGGTCTCAACATTATTGCAGACCCCATGTCTCAAGGAATCAGTCCAAATAAGGACAAGGAAACTTCCTGCTAATTACCACCTACTGCCCTCCCTCAACTGATGAATCAGTACTCTTCCATGTTGAACACCATTTGGAGTAAGCAATCAAGGTAACACGGGCACAGAATGTATTCTGGGTGAGGACTTCAATGTTCATCACCAAGACTGGCTTGGTAGCACCACTAGTATTTCAGACAGCTGAGTCCTAAAGGACTCTGCCAGACAAGGCAGGTGGTGAAAACAACCAACAAGAGAAAAAAATCTTGCCTTCACCAAGCTACCTGACCCAGATACCTCTGCCTATAGCAATTTTGGTAGGATCGAGTAACTGCTACACAGTCCTTATTGGGAAAAGTCCTGTTTTCAAACAGAAAATATCCTCCATCATGTGGTGTGGTACACCATTGTAATAAATGGGATAGTTTCAGAACAGATCTAGCAGCTCAAAAGTGGGCATCCATAAAATGCATTGGGCCATCAGCAGCAGAATGCTAATCCACACAATCTGTAACTGCTTGGCCTAGCATATCCCTCAGTCTAACACTACCATCAAGCCAGTGAACCAACCCAGGTTTAATGAAGAGTGCAGGAGGGCATGTCAGGTGCAGCACTAGGTGAAACTGAAAATGGGGTGCAAATCTGATAAAGCTATAACACAGGACTGCATGCATGCTAAGCTGTGGAAACAGCATGCCATGGGTAGAGAAAGTGTTGTGGAAAGTGCTAGGCCTGAACTCTTGCAAAGAGGAACTGTAGGCAGACCAGGATATTTACTTAAAAATGAATTTATTTACACAATTTACAGTATGTACATAGTGGGTTACAGAGAAAGCACATCTCCTCTCAGAAGTTGCCAATTTGTTGCCCAGAGTGCCTAGCACATGACTGACTGATGTCAATGCTGCATCATCTACATCATAGATTAGCATATCCATTTTGTTAACCCTTTATACTACACAACCCCCCCAAGTATACGGTCATTTTTTAAACAATATTATTAACTATGTCCAACTATTTACATCACATTTGTTTATGAACACCACCCCCACAAAAAGAATCCCCTGGCTAGAGTCGAGTCTCTGCAGAACCTTCACCACTCTTCCAGACTGTGTCCTGGTGACTGCCCTGCTGATGACTGCCCCAGTAGATTCTGGGATAGATCAGCACCATTTGAGGCACTTGGGCTATTTTTAGGGTCTTTATCCCATATCTCATGGTAAGGTGGGTATGAGTGCAATAAGGGCCCTCCTGTTCTTCTCGATGGCTAGAAATAGTCAGACCAGACAGCTTCTGGACCAAATACGAAATTGGGTGCTCCGAGAAAGAATGAGGTCTTCTGCTTTGCGATCACAGATCCAAACTCAGCGGCCTGGTGCTAAGGGTGGTAGAGTTTTGGCCTGTGTCAAGTATTAAACCACTGTCGCTGTTCTTCCTGGAGGTCCGACTTCTCTCTCACCTTCTTGTGATCATCAGGGATGATATTAGGCCGAAGGATCATTGGCAATTGGGGAAGCTGCATTTTTAGACATCAGCCTATGAACAATTCAGCTGGAGAGAACCCATTGGCTAGGGGTGTGGCTTGATAACGCATGAGGACCGAAGGCCAATCTGGATTCTTGGGCACCGGGTCCTTGCTGGTCCTGACTGCTCGCTCAGTCTCCCCATTGGCTTAAGAATGAAGAGGGGAGCTAATAATATGGATGATTCCATTGTCAAGAGTGAACTTCCGAAAGTGGCCATTATCCAAAATAATTTCATCTGGAAACCGGTGGGTGTAAAAGATGGTCTGTAGTGTCCTGATTACAGACTCCGCTGTGGAGTCTGACTATTTCTAGTAACTGAGAGAAATAATCCAAGGCCACGAGATACGTCTTGCTATGGTAATCAAAGAGGTCAACTTCTGCCACGGATGGCATGAAAAGTGGATGGCACCAGGGGCTCCATGGGTGTCAGGGCGTTAATAGAGCTGGTGTGGCAGCATAGGATGAAAGCTTGAACCGCCTGTGATGCCCGGCCACCAGAAAAATTGCAGAGCTCCTGCTCTGCACTCGGCAATGCCCAGGTGACCTCCATGGAGCTGGTGGAGGATATCTTGTCACATGGACTGTGGAATGACCAAGCGGTGGTCATAAACTAGGAGGTCATCACAATGGTCAAGTGGGCACGTTGCTCATGGTTTTTGTGGATGAAATGGTCGGTTGGGTTGTACACAGACCACCCTTGGGAGGCAGAACTCATGCACTGGAATGCATTCGGCATCCTCTTTTTGGATGCATCAGACATCCTGGAGCTTTGTGGCAGAGATGGGCAGTAGACTCATGAGACAGTCGAGGAGAATGCTTCCACTTTGGAGACAAACACAGAATTGAGGGCAACAGCGAGGTCTACCATGGCTCAGGAGAGAGCATCAGCCGTGGTTTGTGGCTTCCCTGGGATGTAAATGTCCGTGTATTGGTAGTGCATCAACCAGGGGTGAAATCGTTGAATGTGTATGGGCATTTTAACAATCTCGGTGGAATTCAGGAGAGTTATGAGGGGCTTGTGGTCTGTTTCTATGTGCAAGGGCAACCCCATCAGTTAATCCAAGAATCGCTCAACAGCCCATGTAACCGCCAGTGCCTCTTCCTCAATGGTGGTATATCCCCGTTCAGTTTCCGTCAGGGCTCTGGATGCAAAATATACCGGTTTCCTATCATTGTTCTTTTGCAGCTAGATAAGAACAGTGTCAAGGCCAGTGGAAGAAGCGTCAGCAGCGATGACCATGGGCAAAGTGGGGTTGTAATGTGCCAGGACATCTGAGGAGACTACTTGACCTTTAATAGGTTGAAAGGCATTGCATTGTTTAACGCCCCAGAACCATCGCTGACCTTTCCACAGGAGGTCTCATAGGGGTTCTGAATGTGTGGCCAAGTTAAGGATAAACTTGCCTACTTGGTTTACCACCCCTAGGGAATATTGGATGTCTGTGATCTACATCATTTGACTAAAATCAGTAATGGCCTTTGCTTTGTGTGGGTCCACCATAATACCATGTCACTGGATGATATGGCCAAGTAATTTTATGGTGGTCCCGGAAAATTCACACTTGTCGTTCAGAATGAGGCCTGCTTTCTGGAGAGCCTTAAGAATTTCTCAACCTATAGTAATGCTCTGCTCTTGTAGATCCATGGATGAGGATGTCATCCATATGGCAGATAACACCTTGTTTGCCTTCCGTGGATTGTGGATATGGTGCACTGGAATAACTCAGGGGCAGACAAGATGCCTAAAGGGAGGCAATAAAAGCAAAACTGTGTGATAATGGTTATCAACAGCCTGGGCTCCTGGTCAAGGGGCATTTGCCAAAACCCACTGTTTGCACCGAGCTTGGTAAAAAGGGCACTGTTGCTAAGCTGCGCCAGACTGTTATCTACTGACACCATTGGATGGACTTCCTTCTGCACAGCTTTATTAAGCTGCGTGAGATCCACCCAGAGCCAGAGGTGACCATTGGGCTTGGGAATTGTAACCAGACTGAAACACCACTGCAACACAAAAACAGAATTACCTGGAAAAGCTCAGCAGGTCTGGCAGCATCGGTGGAGAAGAAAAGAGTTGACGTTTCGAGTCCTCATGACCCTTCAACAGACACCACTGATTTGGTTGTGTGACCGGTGAAATAACACCCCTGTACAACATGTGGTCAAGTTCCTCCTTATCCTTCAGAAATAGAGGACGTGTCACCCTCCTCAGGATGAATTGGCACACTGGGAGCCGAGGAATGTGATATTCATTTTTCAGCTTACCCAGCCCTTGAAAGAGTTGCGGAAATTCCTGGCAGAATGTGGCCCTTGTGTCCGATGGAAGGATATCACTGACTTTCCATATGATGCCTAACTGTACAGATGCATTCCTGATAAGTAGACAAATACTTTGATTACGCAGGATACAAAGGATCTCTGTGATCTGTTGCCCCTTGTGGCATTGTGTGAATGTAATCTGACCCGTGACTTGTAGGTTAGTTTCTCCCGGTCCTTGGAGTCTAGTATTTAAAGGCTTTACAGGTACTGTGTGGAGTCATGCTAGGTGATCAGTCGATATACATACCCCTAGTTTGAAGCGGGTTGGGATTCCTTTGACCAGTAAATTGATGGACCAGAAGCTTTGGGAATGCTCATGTACTTCATCGAGGGAGTGTGAGATAGGCGTTATCTGCTTGTGGAGCTGTTGTTTTCTCCGCTTGTTGGAGGCTTTAACTGTACAGAAGCACTGGAAGTGTCCTGTTCTGCCACATCTGAAGCACTCAATGCCCCCTGCTGGGCAATACTGCCATATGTGCTGTCATTTCGCGCCACAGCGTAAACATTTCAAAATGACGATGGCCAGGGTTCCCACCTTTTCTACTAGCTTGGTGGGCTTCAGCATGGGTGTTTAGACCTACAAGGTGAATGGGCTTAACTGACACCTCAGTGTATCATGAGCTGGTGGGCTAAGTCTGCTTGGTTGGGACTGGCTGACCAACGCAATGCTCTGTCACAGGCTGCTGTCAATAAGGACTAGCTACTGGGCACAGAGTGGCAAGAAGCGGGTCAGTGACCTCCTGAGTTGCGGGAGACATGATCGCAATGTTTTCGCCCTGTAGCAGTTTTCAGAATCACAGAATCACACAGTGCAGAAGAGGCCCTTCGGCCCATCGAGTATGCACCGACATGTGAGAAACACCTGACCTCCTTACCTACCTAATCCCATTTACCAGCACTTGGCCCATAGCCTTGAATGTTATGACGTGCCAAGTGCTCATCCAGGTACTTTTTAAAGGATGTGAGGCAACATTCCTCCACCACCCTCCTAGGCAGCGCATTCCAGACCGTCACCACCCTCTGGGTAAAAAAGCTTTTCCTCACATCCCCCCTAAACCTCCTGCTCCTCACCTTGAACTTATGTCCCCTTGTGACTGACCCTTCGACTAAGGGAAACAGCTGCTCCCTATCCACCCTGTCCATGCCCCTCATAATCTTGTATACCTCGATCAGGTCGCCCCTCAGACTTCTCTGCTCCAACAAAAACAACCCAAGTCTATCCAACCTCTCTTCATAACTTAAATGTTTCATCCCAGGCAACATCCTGGTGAATCTCCTCTGCACCCCCTCCAGTGCAATCACATCCTTCCTATAATGTGGCGACCAGAACTGCACACAGTACTCCAGCTGTGGCCTCACCAAGGTTGTATACAACTCCAACATGACCTCCCTACTTTTGTAATCTATGCCTCAATTGGTAAAGGCAAGTGTCCCATATGCCTTTTTCACCACCCCACTAACATGCCCCTCCGCTTTCAGAGATCTATGGACACACACGCCAAGGTCCCTTTGTTCCTCAGAACTTCCTAGTGTCATGCCGTTCATTGAATACTTCTTTGTCAAATTACTCCTTCCAAAGTGTATCACCTCACACTTTTCAGGGTTAAATTACATCTGCCACTTATCTGCCCATTTGACCATCCCGTCTATATCTTCCTGTAGCCCACAGCACTTAACCTCACTATTAAGCACCCTTGGCGAAGTGAAAAACGTGTGAAAGCTCTCAACATTGAGTCAAAATGTGCAGAGGTTTCATCGAGCCCCTGGGTATTAGTGATCTGGGACACTTCAGCCCCGCAAAGTAAAGCAATGAACTGACCTGGATTGGCTGCGTCTCAGTCCACTCAGTACTTAAGAAAATTATCGCGTCACATCTTCCAGCGGAGAGCTCTGTGCAGGTCTTTGAGGCTCGTAAATGGGCAGGATAGGGGCAATGGCTGTTTTTGCTGTGCCGCTATCACTACCAGTCTTCAGTGAGGCTGTTGTTCAGATGCACAGACAAGGTGTCAGCCCGACCAGGGATCATTGTCATCGTGGACCATGTCATGTGGCACCAACTGTCGTCTAGATTGGTGCCACCAACGCTGCTACCATGTTGTAGAACATGCTAGGCCTGAACTCTCGCGAAGAGGAACTGTAGGCAGGCTAGGGTAATTACTTAAAACTAGTTTATTTACAGTATGTGCAAGGTGGGTTACAGAGAAGGCACATCTCTCAGAGTTGCCAATCTGCTGCTCAGAGTGCCTAGCACATGACTGACTAATATCAGTGCTTCATCTTCATCTACATCATAATCAGTCCTGTCATGAACGATGGAAGACAATCGAACAACTAAACAGGAGGAAGAGGCTCCAAGAACATCGCCATCTTCAATGATGGTGGAGCCCAGTGCATGGCAAGGCTGAAACATTTACAACCATCCTCAACCAGTAAGTGCCGAATGCATGGCTCATCTTGACATCTTCCTGAGGTCTTCATAATTACAGATGCCAGTCTTAAGCCAATTAAATTCACTCCACATGATATTGAGAAATGGCTGTACATAATGGATAAAGCAAAGGTTATAGGCCTGCACAACACCCTGATGGAGCAGTTAAAAGCTTGTTCTCCAGAACTAGCTATGTCTCTAGCCAAGCTCTTCCAGCATAGCTACAACAATTAAAAAATTTGATGATACAAAACTTGAAAATATTGTAAACTGTGAGGAGGATAGTGCTAGACTTCAAGAGGTCACAGGATGGCGGAATGATATTTAATGAAGGGAAATGTAAAGTGATATAGTTTGGAAGGAAAAACGAGGAGAGGCAATAGAAAATAGAGGATACAAATCTAAAGGGGGTGCAGGAACAGAGAGACCTGTGGGTATACATACAAATATCATTGAAGGTGACAGGACTGGTTGAGAAAGTGGTTAGTAAGGCCTACAGGATCCTAGGCTTTATAAATAGAGGCAGAGATTACTAAAGCAAGGGAGTTATGATGAATCTTTATAAAACACTGGTTCAGCCTCAACTGAAATATTGTGTCCAATTCTGGGCACTGTGCTTTAGGAAGGATGTGAAGGCATTGGAGAGGGTGCAGAAAAGATTTATGAGAATGGTTCCAGAGATGAGGGACTTAAGTTACGTGGAAAGATTGGAGAATCGGAGGCTGTACTCTTGAGAGAAGAGAAGGTTGAGAGGAAAATTGATACAGGCGTTCAAAAACTGGACAGAGTAGAAGGGAAAAACTGTTTCCATTGGCGGGAGGGTCAAGAACCAGGGGACACCGATTTAAACTGAATGGCAAAAGAACCAAAGGTGACATCAGGAAAACCTTTTTGATGCAGCGAGTGGTTAGGATCTGGAATGCACTGCCTAAGAGTCTGGTGGAGGCCGCTTCAATCGTGACTTTCAAAGGAAAATCAGATAACTATCTGTAGAAAGAAAATTTGCAATCACTACGGGCAAAAGGTAGGGGAGTGGGACTTTCTGAATTGCTCTTGCAGAGAACAGGCATCGGACGTGACGGGCGAAATAGCCTCCCTTCTGTGCTGTAATCATTCTATGATCCTAAGTGGAAAATTGCTCAGGTATGTCCTTTTCGCAAAAAGCAGGACAAATCCAACCCAGTGAATTGCCGCCTCCATCAGCCTACTCTCAAATCATCAGCAAAGTAATAGAAAATGTTGTTGACTGATATTAGGCAGCAGTTACTCACCAATGACCTGCTCACCAATGCTCAGTTTGGGTTCCACCAGGGCCATTCAGCTCCAGATCCCATTACAGCCAACATGGTTCACACATGGACAACAAAGCTGAAATCCAGAGACTGGTGAGGTTGCAGAGGAAATTTACCAGGATACTGCTTGGGCTGGAGGGTCTGAGCTATGAGGAAAGACTGGAAAGGCTGGGGTTGTTTTCCTTGGAGCAGCGAAGGTTGAGAGGGGACCGGATAGAGGTATATAAGATTATGAGGGGCATAGATAGGGTAGATAGGAAGGCACTTTTTCCATTAGTAGAGGGGTTAATAACCAGGAGGCATAGATTTAAGGTAAGAGGTAGAAGGCTAAGAAGGGGGTTGAAGAGAAATTTGGGAGTCCAGAACTCACTGCCTGAAAGGGTGGTTGAGTCAGAAACTCACGTAACATTTAAGAAGTATTTAGATATTCACTTGCGTTGCCATAGCCTCCAGGGCTATGGGTCAAGCGCTGGAAAATGGGATTAGTGTAGTCAGATCTTTGTTGACCGGCACGGACACGGTGGGCCGAATGGCCTCATCCTGTGCTGTAAACGCCCATGAGTCCATAAGACCATAAGTCTATGAGATGGGAGTGACTGCCTCTGGCATTAAGGCAGCATTTGACAGGGGGGTGGCATCAAGCAGCCCTGGTAAAATCTGGGGGATAACCACCCACTGGCTGGAGTTATACCTTGCATATAAAACCAAATTTCTTACCTAATATCTAGAGCATACTGGGCAGAAGTACATATTACCATAAAAATACTCACTCCTATTTCTTACTATTACTATAAAAAACCACAATCAATTTCAGTGGTTACATATAGTTTCTTTATAGACCTAGGGGAGGTTTCACTCCCAACCTCCCCCCTACCCCAGCCCCTAGTTCTTTCCTACAGGCAGTGACACCTTTTCTTGCATGTGGCCCTGTCAATGGCAGTATCATATGACCAGACAGGAAATGGTAGCACAACAGAGTCTTCCTTTTCCAATGAATTTGTCCAAACCTACTCTCTTGGTTGTGTTTCACTGTATAGTGGAAGGACAGCGAGAATCTTGCTCATTGAGTCAAGTGTATCACTGTGTAGATGGGCTAAGCTATCGACTATTTTAAAAATGTCAGCTGGGCCACTTAAATTTTGTTGAGAGTGGGGAAGAAGGTAGGTTTACAGCTATTTAAGATCTCTTCCTCGATGAATATTCACAGTTTCCAGCTGCAATTGGTGGATATGACCAGCCCCTGTGGACCCTCCCTGTCCCGAGGCCAGTCACTGGACTTCATTACAGTCCTGGTTCGGATCACAAACTAATTGAGCACAAACTAAAGATTTGAACTGGGGACATGCTGTGCGGGTTAGTATGGAACCTTGCAACGTGTTCACACAATGAGCCATCACTGCAGTTTTACATAAAGCAAAATCTTTTTAAATCCTGCATGCAAGTTAATGGACCATAAAATATTTCCAGCCTTTCAACACGATTATAAATCTTGCAGATTTGCTATAAAGATAAGAGTTTGCACCCAATGAAAAGTTTAGTCTTAAAATGATTTTTTTTTTGCTACACGGTTATAAAATAGTCAATGGAAAAATGTGCAAATATCCCTAAAGAATTAGACAATGACTTTGAACTCTTGTATTTGGTTATAAACATCCTCTCTTAGTTGCTGTATGGTTTACGGGGCCCTGAGAATTCAAAACATATGTGGCTAGCAGCAACCTGTAAGACAAATGACAACTGTAGCTCTACACCACAAGACTCCACACCTGCACGGGTCTCTGCCATTTTGCTTTTTTTTTTCATGTACAACAAAGTTTAAAATAAAATTGCAATAACTGCTTCAGAATCAAAATTGTTCTATAAAAGTACTGGCTATCTCAAGCTTATTCAACTGTACTCCCGTGGTGCAGAGTAACAATTAGTGCTCAATGGTTTAAACTAATTGAGCAAACATTCAGTGATTGCATTGCAGAGTCTGGTTTGGGATTAGAATCTGAAACAATATATTGATTTTATAATCAAATGAAGCTTTAAAACTACTTGCACCTTGTCACATCTCCAAATGCTTCACATACATGACTCACTTTGAGTTACGCTCGTTGCTGCATAAACCAACACTCAGAACAGCAATGGAATAACCATTTAACTTGCTCGTCGTTTGGTGATATTAGCTGAGGAAGGGGCCTGCTGGGAGATGTTTTCCAAGTACTGCCACAAGGTCTTCAATACTCTACAGAGCCACTGGAACAGGTAAATTACTGTTCTGTTTAACGTAGTATCCAAGAGACAATCCAGTCATATAACAAACTGAAACATCAGCTGGTCTGGGTCACAAAATTAAATGAAAGTGACAGTACTTACACAGATGTGACTGTGATTACCTTCTTATCTAAAGGTGACCCCAATTACTGTGCTTACCTTCTAACCTTCTCTACTTCAAACAATTTTCTTAAACCACCTTCCTCTGCCTCCCACACCCTCACCTCCAACAGCAAGTTCGAGGACTTCTTGGGCTTTTAAGTTACAAAGAGAGAGACCATCTTTTCTGGTGCCTCTGTCACTTTGCTCCCTTCCCCTTCAGCCCTTTGGGGCAAACTTTCCCAAAAATTCCCCATTGCTCACTTCCCCCGAACTCGCATCTTTCTCTCATCTCCGGTGAGGCTCTCTCTGACCCTATTTTGTCAATGAGACCCACTTCCTGTGCCCTCGATCCTGTTCCAACTAAACTGTTGACCAAATTCACTTACAAGGCTCCACGTTAATTGATATAGTTAATTGCTCCCTTCCCTCAGGTACAGTCCACTCCTACCCCTGTTCAAATCTGCTACCATCAACCCCTTTGTCAGCCACGGCTCAGCTGATAGCACATCTCGCTTCTGAATCTCAAGGTTCCGGTTGAAGTCCCACTCCAGGGCTTGAGCACAGCGTCTGCTGTTCAGGTGGATGTAAAAGATAGCATAGCCTTATTTCAAAGAAGAGCAGGGGAGCTATCCTTGGTGTCCTCCCTCAGTCAATATCACAAAAGCAGATTATCTGGTCATTATCACACTGTTGTTTGTGGGCCCAGCCGAGAGCAAACTGTGGGCTGCGTTTTCTGCATTGCAAGAGTGACTACATTTCAAAAGTACTTCATTGGCTGTAAAGCACTTAGGAACATCATGAAGTCATGAAAAGCACTATGTTAAGTCTTTTTCTTTCTCCACATTCCCAGCTTTGGAACTTTTAAATAATATTCTGATCTATCCTTTTATGATCTCATTTACCTGCACTGAATTCTACTTGCAATGGTTTTGCCTGCTCATTTTAGCTTTGAAATTCTCTCTGTAATTTTATGCTTCCACCTGCACCACTTCATCACCAATCTTTGTGTAATTAGCAAACTTGGATATATGACTCTCTATTGGGTTTTCCAAGTCGTGAATACGTTGATTAATGGTTGAGGGCCCTGTACAGATCCTGTAGAAACACTCATCAGTTACTGTCATGCGATTTGAGTACTTAGCCAACTGTTATGGATTATTACAAATCCTGTGAAAAGGAAAGAAAAGAGGCAGAGAGAGGGAGAGAGAGATCGAAATTATAAAGGAAGCTACATTCTTCACATCCTCATGATGTCAGAGCCACTGAATTACGTTTGAAGTGCAATCTTTCTTGTTATGTAGTAAAATCTGGCAGCCAATTTAGGCACAGCAAGGTCCTACAAACAGTAAATGAGATGAATGACAATTTAAGATAATGTTGGCAGTATTGGTTGAGGGAGAAATATTAGTCAAAGAGGAAGTTGTTGAAGGCAGAAGCTTTTGCTTTCTGAAAACTATAATCATTACCAGAACATATCACATTTCAGTTGCTTGGCAGAGAGACTGAGAAGTATGAGAATGAGTAGTGTTTAGTATTTTTCAAATTTTGAAATAAGCCTGATGGGCTACATTTGCCTATTATGTACATTTCCATAATGCTCAGTATCATTACCTTGAACAAAAAATTAAGAAAAACTCAAAGTTGTCACCCAATATATACATTAACAAAACCTACTTATGTCTTAAAGATATGGTGGCCAAAATTCAACAGATCCTTGCACTTATTCCAGGATTGCATCCATTGGGAGCTTCCTTCCTTAACTTCAGATGATTTTCCCAGGAGGGATAGGGAGTGGAAGCACCTTCATGACAACTGGAATGCCAGGCACCAATTCCACTAGGGCACATTATGGATGCCTGTCATAGTGAGGTTGGAAAGACCAGCTGATGACTAGCAGGTTGGAACAAAGTTTAGGGTTAAGGTCAGGGAGGAATAGCCCCACTCCTCAAAAAATGACTCAGGCCCCATATTCCTCTTTGTAAGGAAGGTGCTTAAAATAATTACTGCCAAGAAAAGTTATTGGGCTCAAGACAATGTTCCTGACCTGAACTCCCAAGGTGGCCCCCTCATTGACCACTCCTGATAAGGTCAGGAGTATAGCTGTCATACATCTCAGGAGGTCTGGAACATGAAACCCCACCACTTCTTCGTCAATGGCCTTTCTCTGGCTGAACAAAGATTCCTGTTCTCACACCCCTCCACCATAAGACTGGACAGAAACTCCAGGGCAAGGTTACAGTTCCGTCACAGGCTGCACCAGTGTGGCCCTGGAATTTCATTCCATAAATCTTTTGGCCAAATTTAGGAACACAAAGTTACATCAATTATGGTTAATGTTAGTTGTTGGGCAGAGACATGAGAATTGGGCAAACTCTGCCAGCGTTGGATTATATTTGAAACACCCGATTTAGGTTCTCTTGTTTGTTAAGAGGTTTGATAGGCATATTCAGTAAGGACAGCGTGTGCCAGTTGATAAATAACCTGGGGACTGGCGTTGAGATAGTTTAATCTCATACTTGCATTGAACAGCAAAGCAAGACACTTATGAGATGAAACCCTGCTAGAGCTTCAAACAGTAGAGGTGGGAAATTTACTTTCACAACAAACTGGGTTCTTTAGGCTTTATGCAAAATGCATTTCTACCAGCAAATTATATACTGAACCACTAAACAAATCTCAATCACAATATAAAAGACAAATCAAATCACACCAAACCTGCAGTAAGATCTATATCTTAAGGTTAAATAATTTTCTCTTAATATCCCGTAGCTGTGGAAAAGTTCCCATCTTGATTGGTCCATCAAGAGACAAAAATTATTTACCAGTCAATTTAACCTTCGTAAGGAATGAATGTTCTCTCCTTTTTAAAATTTCTCTTTGCCTGGTGTTAATTTGAGCTGGACACTAATGCGAATTTTTGAACGCTACTATAAAGACATGTTAGGAAGTTATGCATATTCAGTCTGATTGACTGATCGACGAATTATATTTTAATGATGAGCCTTACTGTTGGATAAATTCTTGTATCTAAAGGGTCCATAGTGTGAAGTGCTGCACTTTAAGGCTTCTTTAAAAAAAAGTCTTAGCTGGGTGCTCGACTCAACCATCGACAATGCTCAAGAGTCCCCAAACCAAGAAACTAAGAAATCTACATTGCTGGAGTGCTTATTTGTCTGATGTGGGGCGCACAGACACTCCCCTATAGGTGCACACCTCACTTCCAAATCAGTGAACTTGGGAATTGGTCAGCAACAGCCAAGGCTCAGGAATACCCAGGGGTATGCAAAGGTTCTGCTGGAGTTTGACTAGTTCAAGCCACTGCAGATTCCCAGCACTGCTGAGCTTCTCGCTGCTTATCCAGCTAGCATCGCCATACCCGTCAGGACTTTAATATACAGTTATTTGGAGTTGAGTGTCCACATCTCATTGACCAGAGAGCTTGACATCAATCATTTACATGGAGTACTGCCAACTTGCATAGCCCAGGTACTGGATTACCAAATCTGCCACAAAAAGCTGACTCAGTTCCAATCTTTTAGGGTGATGTGGGTGACCTTGGAAAAAACTCACTTGTGCAGTGATACCCCATCTAACTCTTCACCCTCCCCAGCCAAATAGGCACTTTTTAGTCACTAGACAAACAACAAATGCTAGCTTGAGCCCATCCAATGAGCGAATATATTTTCACTATTCTTCTGAACACTCAATAGACACAATTAAATCTCACTGACTGGTAATTCCACCATTTGGAGGTATGGAGTTTCAGCACCAACTCCAGCCTGTTGAATGCATCAACATACAGTCTCGCACCCAATCGCAAAGTGGCATTTGTTTTTCATTTGTAAATGATCAGGTAAAGCACAGTAGTAAAAACATGTGGCATGAAAGTGCAAGGCAAGGTGGGGAATCCCAAAAACTGAGAGTTTTCTACTAAACTCTAGTCTATTCCAAGCCAAGTGCTAAGAAGAGGCAGTCACAGATCAGTTTCAGACGATGACAACTCACTTGTCTTTGCTGCCTCTCTTGGTATAGTGTGCCACATGGGAATAGGGTCTTCACACATTTCTGGTTTTGAAGTCAACAGTTTCAAGCCTTTTACTTATTATTAAAAGCTAAATAAAATCCAGTTCAATTAAAGCACTCCATGCACATATGTATTCTTTCTACACACACGCTTGTGGCCCTCACCTATTCATGGCAAGGTGACCAATACAGTCCCTCCCATGAAATAAAGAGGCCAGCAAACTTCTACGACTGCTAAGTACCTAAAGGTAAGGTCAGTGGCTTTCATAGATGAATGGGCGGAATCACAAAATGAAAGGTCCAAAATGTGGGGCAAAAAGATCCCATGCAATTAAAATAGAACTTGACTTCTTCAGTCATTGTTAACTTTTCCACGAGATCTTCATAAAAGATTATATTGACATTTCAAATAGAGTTTGAGCAAAATAGACATGGACAAGTCTTTACTTCCTTTGTCTTGTGGTGTGCAAAAACCAATTTTGATAGTAACATGACAACTTGCTTTCCTCCCTCCTTTTGTAGCAAATGCTAAGTAAATGACTTTAACAGTTTAGAAATTTTGTCCATATTGAGTTCTAAAAAACCATGTAAAAAAAGTTAATAAAACATGAGAGAGGAAAAGAAACAGAATCCCGTTCCTATGCCTCACCCCTATTCCTGTTTTGTCAAAATGTGATAATCCCACGTGGAAGATCTATGGGAGGAAAGCTTCTCAAAGGTTTAGAAATAAACCAAATATAAACAGTATTTATTTTAAAAATGTACCAGACTAAAAGGTCAGTTAGCAGAGCCCTTTGGGCACCCCCAGATATAGTTAGGGAAAACGTAGAATTGTGGAGGAAATAAGTTGTTAATGGAAGAAAAAAAAAATTCCCCAGCAACAGAAGGAAGGTGCTAAAGCTTACAGTCTACATCAAAGGTTGCCTCAGCTTTTGTTTGTCACACCACCCACACAGTACCCAAGTGGAAACTAAATGTTCTTAACTAATGGGGGGTTTTCTGTTTGGAGTGTGCACCCTTCAGATATATTTTAATTAAATAAACATATGTGTTTCAATTAGCATGACCATTACATGAGCACCTAGCTGTCTTTGAAATTTGCATTCACACTATCTGATGATGGTTCAGGACGATCCTCGGATAACGTGGCAAAACTTGTCAAATATTTTGTTTTCCTCTCCAGTGCTTGTACTCCTCTACTCCTGAAGGCATTTACCACTTATTGGGGGAAAGCAACATGCACACCGACCGCCTCCACACCCCCTCCAGATCTCACCCAAGTGGTGACCCTTCATTGGTGAGACTCACCAGTATGCATCAGCCAAGCGCACCCTGTCCTCACTTGATATATGCACATGTGCACCTCCAGCAGAAGAGGTTAGATCACTGGATAGTAGCAGAAACAGGAGCCTTGGCTGATCCACCATCCAACTCAGTGGCACTGAGGCAAATTATGGTGTACCTATTGCCACCCTGCCAGAGATTAGTTAACAAAGCTCTGAAAGGGGATTAATCCCAATGCATTTCTTATATGAATGGCTCAACTGCTCATTGGATAAACTTGCTGAGGAATCAGGAAGGGGAAAAGGAAGGGAGGAGAGGGATGAAGTTCTGGGGAATAGTTAAAATTGGACCTGACAGCAAAAAATAATTGAAAATATTTCACCAATTTCGGGAGAACATGCTCAATCTACATTTCTAAGCCAGTCTACATGAGAACAGGACAAATGCACACACAGGCTGTTGATACTACTATATTAACAGGTTCTCTAAATGAAATCACAGATACTTCTGAAGGTACACCTTCTTTTGTTTGGTCAAATAAAAACAGGTTACAAGTAGACACAAATGTGATGAGGGTAGAAACCTCAGCGATGGCCAAGAGCCAGAAAAGTTTGGAGAAACTGTTCTTGGTTTCAAGAGGTAAATTGTAAATTTCTCAAACCCATAACACCTGTCTGAGTAACCCAAGTTCAAAGGTTGCCTAATTTTGTATTTGTATTCTACATACAATGGGCAGGTGTGGAAACTTTCTGATGAGTGATCTTATAACAGGAGCACTTAATGCTGCTTATTTATTTTGGAGACTTCTCCACTAGTTCTAAGCAATGGGTTTGGGGAGTCAGCCCTACAGCAGCAAAAGTATTCTATGAAGCTTCACTCCTGGTATTTTGGAAATGGACTTCTGATGTAAATAGCCCTTCTTGCGTTTCCAGTAATAAATCATGGGAGTTTAGCACTAGTGATTGTTAGAACAATATTCAAGCCAGGATCTGATGGAAAATTGTCCACATTTGCCTATCACTGCTGATCTTCCAGATAGAAAATTGCTCGCTCTGTGTAGAATGGCACGGCCAACAAAGGGAACAATCATCTTTCGTGACATCCATCTCGGCACAGAATGGGGCCCAAACAAATTTTTGTGCAAGTGTCTTAATAAAAATAGGAATTCACCATAATCCAATGCTCATATGTTCCAACATGCTGTGTGCTCGTGGAAAGAATAAAGCTTAACCAGACACTGAAGACCGATGAGTTCAGTAATCAGCACTGCGTGCATGTGTTTATATTTTTATATATTTGTTTTAAATGTAAAGGATGACTGGAAATTAGTTACAATATTGCAGGCTCATTGATGGACCAGACACGACTTTACCTATTTATAATATAGACAACAGGTTTTCAATGAAATCTCTCTTTCTTGAGAAGGTTTTTAGCCAGAGGAACTCAGCTAAGCTGCTTCCACCCAAGTGGAAAAAAGTTTATTTTCTCACTACATGTAGGAGAAATTTGACGTATCGAACATTATTTAACAGAAAGCTACATGTATTAACATGTGGCATAAGTATACCACAAGAAAAATCAATGAGAATAGGCTATTGGTCTGGTAAAGATTCTCTCTCTTACACCATATCTCTCCATTATTACAGCCAACTGCACACTGAACAAAGATTTCAAGCATCTGCAATATATTAGAATGCTTGAAGAGATTTCCAACATTTACTGTATCTTGCCTTTCACACACTGAACAACCTTGTTTTCATCTCCACTACCCGTGGCTGATCTGATTGTGGTCTCAACCTTGCTTTCCTGTCTACCCACTTTAACCTTCAACTCCCCTGATGGACAAGTTGCCGCCATTTCTGAACGACTGGTAACAAGTTCCTCCCAGTCATTAATGTCAATGCTGTACTTCAGAGCGTCTTTGAAACATTTTGTTTGTCCTCTCCCGAAACATTGGCCATTTGACAGTTGAGAAAACAAAATCTGATTGGGGTGGGTGGGGGGACAGTTTTTGGCCATCTGGATGCAGCGTCCAGTCCACTGAAGTTGATTTTGCAAGAGTTTTGCTGAATGCTTGTGGTGCTGGCTTCAAGAAGGACATTAGCATTTGCTCAATGGTCCTCCCATTGAATCTGGAGGATGTGGCGGAGACGTTGTCGATGGAAATTTCTCCAGCACTCTTATGTGCCACTGATACACAGTTCAGGTCTCACTGCAGTACAGAAGCGTGGTGATGACAACCGTTCTGTATGCTAAAGACTTTTGTTGACTTGCAGAGGTCTTTGCTGTCAAACAATCAGTTTGTAAAGGCTGACCTGGCACAGTTGATCTGATGTCGGATCTGCTCATCGATGGTGGACCTTTGAGAGAGACGGTTGCCACAGTATGGGAAGTAGTCAACATATTGCAGAGATTCTCCTTCAACATATATGGGAGGGTAGAATATTTAGTTGACCAAATGCTGGTTGATATATGAATTTTGCTTTGGCAACATTCAAGGACAGGCCGAGTTTCTTGTATGCAGAATTGGAGAGATCGAGGATGACTTGCAAATCTGGTGCAGAGTGGGCAACAATGTGCAGTCATCCACAAACCATAGAACTTGTATATTTGTGGAGGCCAATTTAGTTTTGGCACGAAGGTGACTTAGGTTAAAGAGTTTTCCATCTAGATGGTATTTAATACTGACAACAGAGAGCAGTTGATCTTTGACAAGGTGAGTAGCCACTGACAGGTAGATTGTAAATATTATGGGGGCTATTACATACAACCTTGCTTCACTTGGTCTGGATTTTGAAGACATCGGTTTCAGATCTTCCACTCAAGACAGTTGCAGCCAAAGCATCATCAGGCAATTGCAGGAATGTGATGTATTTTCTTCGACAAAAAAATCTTTGGAGCACAGTCCACAGAGCCTCACGATTTACCAAGTCAAATGCTCTAGTCAAGTCGATGAATCAGGGATGCAAAAATTGTAACTATCTTCAAGAAGGGAGATAAATCATGCTGTGGAAACTATTGAGCTATTTCCCTCTTGTCTATAGCAGGGGAAACTCTGACACACAATTCTCCTGAATCACTTACTACCTATAGCTAAGGAAATCCTTCCATAGTGTCAACCTAGATTATGTTCTCAAGGCCTGGTGTGTGCATCAAATCTAAGACCTCCTATCTCAGAGGCAAGAATGCTACCCCTGAGCCAAGGCTGACCCCTCCATTTCTACTCATTCAGCAGACCAAGACTCACTTGTGACTTTGTGGCAGCTGCTTAGTAAAGATTTCACTGCCAGTCAGGAGGTATCCTTTAAATTGAAAGCAAAAATTAACAGTGATGAAACTTGCATGCAGAGTGATGAGACAGAACATGAAAAATCTATATTTAGTCTCTGATTGCCTTTCAAAAGGTCATTTTAGAAAGGAAATACACATCTGGAGCCCAGAAAAACAAAATTGAACAATTAAAAGTCAAAATTGTCAAAAGCAACTTTATCTGTATCATCTCTCAGCAAACAAATCTCTCACCTCGTTAAAGATTAGCTGCAACACCTTGTGTCTGGGAGAACGTGTGGGATCATTTTGTTATTGTAAATGAAGTGATAAATACAAATGCAAACTTTCAGATCATAAAGTTAGGAACAGCAGCAAAATCCGCAATAAATTCTCGCATGCAATACAAGAAAATGCCAAGATAAATGTACCTACTTACTCTGGACCCTTTATTAATTAAATGGAATTATTTTTCTTTTAAAAAGAGGTTTTTGATCTGGACAAACCAAGGGTGCAACACATTGAGATACTTTTCACTAACACGCACCCAAAATGTACATAGGTTAATCAAAAAATAGGCTGTTGAATGTGGAAAATATTTTACGAGGGAATTACCTCAAAACCCACGAGCAACAAAGCCGTAGGTGGATTATGCACCCTGTTGCCACATGAAATATTTTCCACAGCAAGCAGTCTAAAATGCAGTGTTCTACTTCAGTCATGTCTTCTTACACCACGAGGAAACTATTTACCATAGTGAATTAAGGTTCACATTTGGTCATTATTTGGCGCAAGACTTGGACCAGCTAATTTCAGTCAATGTATTTGTACATCTAAACACAATAAAAACAAGCACCAACAAACAAGAAAAAAAATGCAACTTACACTTAGGTTGCACTTTTAACTAGCAATTCTATCCCAAAATACTAGGGACATAATTTTGGAGAGGCTTTTGAAAATGAAGCAAATGCAAAGGAGCTACAGTTACAAAGGATACAACATAAAGGTAGCCTTTGTGTTGTGCGAAGGATGAAAACCAGAGAGAATGGATTTGAATAAGGAGTTCACCAAGAGGTGAGCACAAAGTTGGTGCCAATGATGAGAGGAGAGGTTATATCAAACTGTTAGTCATCCCTCCCACTATCTTCCTTTGCTCCGAATCTATTTTTGCCTGATTACACTTCTATGAAGCTCTTTGGGAGTTCTTCAACGTTAGAGGCACTTAGACACAAGTTGTTATTCAATTGAGAATAAGTTGCTGGTAGAGTAAGGAGCAGGTTAACATGCATCATACAGATGAGATCCACAACAGCTTGGGCTCTGAACATGGCGGAACGTTGGGCAAGGTGACTTTGGTCCACTGTCAGAGGAAAGAGGGGGAGCAATAGAATAGGAAGAAGATGGAGAAATTAATCCCCAGAAAACAATGTGATGTGTCAGGAAAGAGAGATGAGGCAGTTGGGGTTGCTACTCCAGGATAGTTACCAGCAGGTGCCTCAGTGACAGTAGATACGGTTTGGAGCAGAGCAAAAGTAAGGAGACAACAAGCGTGATCAAGCAGAGAAGTAGCAAATAACAAGGTGGAGTAACAATAGAGGCATGCTGTAGATACTAGAAGTAGGAAAAAATCAAGAGGAGCAGAGCAGGACTAAACAACATGGAAAGGTGAGATTGAGGAGTTCAAGCCTGGAGAGCCAATAGGTGCACAAGTGGACACCAAGAGGTAGCAGACCTGATTTGCAGGTGCAGGCCATAGAAAAAGATAAACTTACCTAATGCAGACACTTAAGGAGTTACATTTTAAAAAGTGCCTTACAAGTTGCAAGGTGTCCCAATGTACATTAGAGGAGGAGGAGCTATGATCTTAAATATAAAAACTGTTCTCTGGGTATGCGTGATGCTGATAAGGCTGGATTGATTGCCCATTTCTAGTTACACCAAGAACTTGGTGTTGGGCCTAGCCTGAATCTGGAGTCCTTGGAGCAATAGTGTTCCCACAATGTCAGCTGTGCTTCAATGTTAGCACTCTTGCCTGAGTCAGAAGATTGTGGGTTCAAATCTCACTCCATAGATTTGAATGCAAAAATCCGAGCTGACACTTCAGTACTGAGGGAATACTGCAATGACTAAGGTGCTGTCTTTTGGATGAGAAATTAAACATGGTCCCCCGCCTGTTCGATCAGGTGGACATCAAAGATCCCATGGCACTATTTTAAGGAAAGGAGCTATCCCCAGAATCCTGGCCAATATTTATTAGCACCACAGAATTTCTGGTCATTATCACATTGCTGCTTGTGACACCTCACAAATTGGCTGCCAGATTTATTACATTGCAACAGTGACTACAGTTCAAAGTACTTGCTTTGGGTGTTTTGAAGTCATGAAAGGCACTACATAAATGAAAGTCTTTCTTTCTACAATAGGGTAATTTGGACCATTCCAGAATATTGATCCAGTGATGATGTAAGAACAGCAATATATATGGATGCAGTCTGACTTAACATTCCATACCATCACTGCTCTTGTCCAGTTAGTGATTGCAGGGTAGGAAGATGCTGTTGAAGTAACCTTGGTCAGTTTTGGTGTGTATCCTCTTTATCATATCCTACTGCAGTGGCCAGTAATGAATCAACCACATTGCTGTGGGTCTAGAGTCAGATGTCGCTCAGACCAGGTAAGGATGGCAAATTTCCTTCCCTAGAGGACATTAGTGAACCAGATGGGCTTTTACAACAATCGATGATAGTTGTCATGGTCTCCATAACTGAGCCTAGCTTTTTTACATTCCAGATTTATTAACCAAATTTAAATTTCACCAGCTGCCATGGTGGGATTTGAACCCATGTCCCCTCACATTAGCCTGGACCTTTGGATTACCAGTCAAGTCACATTACCGCGTTTTTTTTTATTTGGTCGCTGGCTAGGCCAACATTTATTGCCCATCCCTAATTGCCCATGTTCAGAGGGCATTTTTAAGGGTCAACCATATTTCTGTGGGTCTGGAGTCACATGTAGGAGAGCAGATTTCCTTCTCTAAAGGACATTAGTGAACCAGATAGATTTTTTTTTAATGACAATTGACAATGGTTTCATGGTCATCATTAGACTTTTAAGTCCAGCACTATCTGCTGTGGTGGGATTCGAACCTGGGTCCCCAGAGCATTACCCTGGGTCTCTGGATTACCAGTCCAGTGACAATACCACTACACCACCACCTCCCCTAAATACCACTGTGCCACCATCCCCTCTGTTGGCTGGTTGGTGCAGCTTTACTCATTGAGGCAAGTAGTTCCATCACATACCTGACTTGATAGTGAGAAAGCTTTAAAGGCTCGGACACGAACCACTTATTGCACAATGCCTGCCTCTACCCTGTTCTTGTACTCAGTAGCATTGATTTAAGTTCATTCCAATTGATAAAGTCAACATCTTGATGGCAGGAACTTGGTGACTGTGGTGCCACTGAAGATCAGGAGGAGATGGCCAGGCTCTCTCTTATTCACTTCTTTTAATATTAAATATTAGGTGACACTCGCAAGTCAATTGTCCACCCCCATTGACCCAAGGGCACTAAGAACAACCACAGTATCGAGCTGGATTCAAGTATTGGCCAATGTATGGCAGTTTCCTCTTCTGAAAAACCAGCAGCTTTCCATGGTCATTTTCTTTGCTCATCAATTACCAGATTTAATGAATTCAATTTCACAACTTGCCATTTTGGGTTTTGAACACAGCCCCTGGATTGTGGGTTGAATAGCATCAACACTGGACCAAGGCACTTGTTGGTATGAATGTTTCATGCCCTTTTCAAGGCAAACCTGGTCCTGCTATGAGCTTTCTTGGACTGTTTCATTATAGCAGGAGTTGTGAATGAAGTTGAACACTGTGGAATTGCCAGTGAGCCACCCCACTCAGACTTTATGTTAGAGGATAGATCATTGAAGAAGCAGCTGAGGACACTTGCCTAAAAAACACCTGCAGTAATATTCAATGGTAACTACAACCACAGCCATCTTTCTTTAGTCAGGTATGACCCCAGCTACAGGAATATTTTCTCTTGGAACTCCATTGACCTTGGTTTTCTGAAGTAAATCTCCTTGGAGTTTTGGTCAGCTAACTGCTACCTTGATGTCTTGATGTGACATACAACCACTCTGACATACCCTCTGGCATTTATCTCAAGTGTCCATGTTTGGATCAAGGCTGTGATGAGTCTAGAGCTAAGTGATTTTGACAGAATGCGAACTGGGCATTGCTGAACAAGTTATTAATGATTATGTGTCCCCTGTTGGTACTAATGATTCCTTTCATTACTTTTCTGGTGGTTGGGAAGGGACCGATAGGGCAGTAAGTGGCAGAATTTTCTGTTTTTTTGTGGATAGGAAATATATATGCAATTTTCTACACTGTCAGGTGGATGCCAGCATCATAAGCTGCTCCACTAAAACTTGGGGAGAGACTAGCTTGGGTGAACATGTCTTCAATACTACAGACAGGATGTTATCAAGCCCATAGCTTTTGCTGGGTGAAGTAATCTCAAGCTGCTTCTCAAATGTCCCATGAATATTGACATGGGATGAGGGGAAAAATTCAGAAAGGATAAAAATACAAGTAAAAAAAGAGTGAGAAAAATTGGAAGGTGTGTTTATAGGATGTCACAGGGTAAGAAAACAGCTTTCTGACCACTATTATAAAAACAAAAAACTACTGCGGATGCTGGAAATCCAAAACAAAAACAGAATTACCTGGAAAAACTCAGCAGGTCTGGCAGCATCGGCGGAGAAGAAAAGAGTTGACGTTTCGAGTCCTCATGACCCTTCAACAGAGCAGAACCTGAAGGGTCACGAGGACTCGAAACGTCAACTCTTTTCTTCTCCGCCGATGGTGCCAGACCTGCTGAGTTTTTCCAGGTAATTCTGTTTTTGTTTCTGACCACTATGACCATCTTAATATTCTGTCACCTCCTCTGTGCGCCCCTCAACCTCCCCATCAAATTTTGATACCAAAATCATTTAAGAAGTGAATTCATTAAAAATACAAAGACAGTTGACCAAAATGCTGCTGGCAGGCTCAGTTGAAGTACATTACAAATTCCAGCTCCATATCATTGTAATATTCTGTAATGCCAAATTTATTGATTCATGCAGAAAGACATCCATCACCGCATTAGTTATCCAGCATTATAACAAATTGCTCCCTCAAAACAAGCCATTTTAAAGTTTGCAACATAGCTTGAATATGAAGGCAAGGATGGCCAGGCATTTAAAAACATGTCTGTAGTTTGCTACCAGTTTAGGCATTTTGCCTCCCTTATGATAGGATTATCCCTTTTAACTTTCTATTTAAAAATTTCTACACTACCTTATGTTTTGCAGTGCAATTATAGCACTCTTCTGTACATGAAAAAAATCATAAGCTATTTGCAAGGTTCAGTTCTTGTGGAGTTACACAACCACCCACGAGGAAGTGGATCTTTCTTGTGTAGGTGGTAAAAGTTGGGTGGGAGGGGTGCAATGGGGAGCTACGCACTCTCTGTCAGGGGGTTTCTGGGGATGCCAGGAAATTAGCCACGGTGGTTTCTGAACCTGCAAATGCAGACACATGCTTTGCCCTGTCATGTAAATTTATTGCGTGCAATAAAAATGAAGGCCATTATATTGAGCAACAGCTAAAATTTAATACATGGAAGGAATGAGTCAGCAAAGCACAGTTTGTACTTCCCCTTTTCATCTCCAGAACATAAACCACAATTTTAAGAAATCTGATTTTTTTTTTTGCCCCTTCTCCATGTAAACAAAGATTCAAAAGTATTTGTTGGATTTACCTGTGGCTGTAACGAATGGCGATTGTCAGTCCAAGCTGAAAATGCAAAAAAGGACATGTTATATTAGCACATTTTCAGAATGTCCCAAACTGATTCATAGCCAATGAATTACTTAAATATAGGTACAGCAGTCAATCTGCAAATTGCAAATGGGGTGAATAACCAATTAATCCATTTAATTTGTGATATTAGCTAAGGTAGGAATGTTGGCCAGGACACTGGAGAAACATTCTGCCCTTCTTTAAATAATGTCACAGGATATTTCACATCCACTCGATGGGGCCTCCATTTAATAATACACTTTCAACATGCATATTCCCTCAGTAATTCCCTAAAGTATCAACTCAGATTATGTGCTTGGATTGTGCCACTTGTCTTGGACCCACAACGTTCTGAGTTAAAGGTGAGAATGTTATCAGCTATTCCATTTTGATACTAAGCAGTGTTTAATCCAATCATCCGATGGATACAATCAATACTGCACGCAAATTTACTTTAGCCAAAAATTTACTATAGATTGGAGCCCCAGGATCCCAAACTTCCATAGCTACTGGGAATATTATGAATAAAAATACAGAAAACACAGACCCAATAACCTGTATTTATATAGCAACTTTAAGGCAGTAAAATACCCCAACTCAATTCACAGAATGCATAATGAGGCTTGGCTGAGAGCTGAGACATCCATAATACTGCTGAAACAGCTGAGCCCAAGAGAAACATTGCTTGATTGACAGCTCTAGTTCTCTGATCTCTTCTGTCAATTACACAATGTTTATTTACACAAGATTAAAAGGTTTCAATAGCTTGCAATTTCTGCTATTGAAAGCTTAAAAGGTCTGGATGATTGAGACTTTTATGGGCTTGTAGTCCAAGGAGGTTTTTTTGTAAGTAAGTGGAAAGTAATAAATTAATAACTTTTTTAAAAAGATTTTTCCTACACATTCTACTATCACTATAAGCTTCATTAACTCCATACATTGTATAGTGGGTGAATGGGCATAGAAATGCCATAGTTTGGCATGGGGGGCAGCATGAGGGGCCAGAAGGGGTGGGGGGGCGGTATAGCCTTCCATGCGGAGGCATAAACCTTTAAAAAGGCACCCTCATACAGACTATGGTTCATGACACCCCTGAGATGCCTCTTTGAAAAGCTGGCTCAATTCCACAAAAATTACTGAGGGCCAAGGCATGCCTATCCCAGCAATGGAGCTGTCCGCGTCAGGACAGCAGGATGCGGGCTCGCAACCCGAGCCAGCCTGCATTCTAGAAAGGCACTTTTGAAAATTGGAAATCCCAGGAAAGGGATTGGGAATCCCGGAATCGGGACCTGCCCGCCGTTTTTAAAAGGCTCCCAAGTCATCCCAATTTGGTGAAAATCCAGGCCGATGTTTCAGTTCTGATGAAAGATTACAGAGCTAAAACATTTGGCATAGTATTATGGTCTCCCAGGATCAGGATGGCAGACGGGGGAGGAATGTAAAATTGGGTGCCATGGCAGGCTTATCACCTGCCCTTCAGGTATTTTACCTGCGGAGGAGGCGTCGAGCTCACCCATGGACCAATTGTGGCCCTTAAGTAGCCAATTAATAGCCACTTAAAGGCCTCCTCCAGCCACTGCTGGGATTTTTCCCCATAGTAGGGGAGGGCCACAACAAGCATCCAGGCAACTAGGTGACCTGATCTATGCCCTTCAGATACTTTTCATTTTCTTAAACCTTCCAATCTAAAGAATAATAATTCCCATTCTCATCCAGCAGAAATACTATGAAACTAAAACTGACTAGTTTCATGTCCTTTGGGTCACAAAAGATGGGAATATGTGAATGCATTTCTCCAGATTTAATTTTTAAAAGATTTTTAAATCTTCTCTTAAAACATTCTCTACTTTAGGATGTTTCATCTTGCATTTAACTCCAACACATCAAAACTTGCATCTGGTCTAGCCTGAGTGCCCAGCCAGTTCAACTGGCCAATCAAGTTTAGTCATTGCTGTCGTCAGTCCCTCAAAATGGGGGTGACGACTACCAGGATTCATGATTTGTGTGTCCTCAGATGACTCAGCAGGTCAATCTTGGAGCCACAGGTCATTGGGCAGAGAGGACAAGAGTTGCTCTGAGGAAGGGGGTCCTCAAACCAGAGTTCTGCTCTCTTGCCTTCCTCTTTCGTTGCTTCTTTGCAGCAGAGTTTATGCGGTCAGTTTCTGGCTGCGCTGCAACTTGTTGGATGAGGCACTGCCACATGGTATGGTTCGTGGCAAGTTCCTTCCAAGGACCGATGTCAATTTGCCCCTTTTTCAATGAAGTTTTCAGGATTTCTTTAAAACATTTTCTCTGTTCTCGAGATTGGTTTCATCCTTAATTTATGAAAAGAGAATCTGTTTGGGATGCCAATTATTTAGCATGCAGATAGTGTTTCAGACCAGCAGAGCTGATTTTGCATGACCATGTGTAGTAATTATTGTCTTGTTAAATGTTGGACTGTACCTTTAAGAATAGTCCTGTGATGTATCACATGAGACCAGCAGAGCTGATTTTGCATGGCCATGTGTAGTAATTATGGTCTTGTTAAATGTTGGACTGTACCTTTAAGAATAGTCCTGTGATGTATCACATGAGACCAGCAGAGCTGATTTTGCATGGCCATGTGTAGTAATTATGGTCTTGTTAAATGTTGGACTGTACCTTTAAGAATAGTCCTGTGATGTATCACATGATCTGTGTAAACCAATGTGTTAGCAGTGCGAGCTACCTCCATAGTGCAGAGTTAGAGTTGGAGTTGAAAGCACACATGTAGTTGCTGCTGAGTATATTGTAAATAAACTTAATGTTTCTACTTAAGAAGCTGTCTGCAAAATAACTATTATAAATAGGCGACTTGGCCACCCTACAACAAACTAGCAACGAGGATAAAACAGCAGAAATCAAATTAAATTGAAATCATCACTGGAGCTCGCCCAGCGATTCTGAGCATCAAAATCCATTAAAATAGCAGAAGATATATTTACTCAGAATGCCACAATTTGGGAGAATCGGTCCTTTTGAGCTCGCAATGGACAATTGGTCTCAGTATATTCAAGCGAATGAAATTACAGGGGAAGAGAATAGATGAGCAATTCTCTTGAGTACTTGTGGGAACAAAAGCTACAGTTTGATTTGAAGTTTGATGGCACCCAGTGCCCTAGATTCAAAGAATTTTGTATAATTAGTGGATCTCGTGAAGGGACATTTTCAACCCAAGCCCTCAGTCATGATGCAGAGGTTCCGGTTCAATTCACGAAATAGAGCCCTGGGTGAGACAACTGCATGCTACGTGGCAAGTTTGAAGCAGCTAATGGAACATTGTGAGTTCGGTAGGACTCTGAACGACACGCTCAGAGATCGTTTAGAGTGTGGTGTGAAAGAGGACATTATTCAGAGAAGATTATTGTCCGAAGTGAATCTGGATTTCAAGAAGGTGCTAGAGATAGCGCTGGCCATGGAAAGTGCTGTAAAAGATTCATAAGAAATACAGGGTGCGCAAAATGGCGCCATCCTCAAAATCAGGTGAGAACCGTCAGCCAAAAGTGGCGTGATAAAGGGAGACTCTGCCGAGAAGTGGAAAACAGCCAAAGGATAAAGAAAAGTAACTTAGCAGCGAAATTGGATAATAGTTTTAATACAGGTGGAAACAATCAGTTTTTAGCGATTGGCAGTTTAAAAAAGTTGAATGCTACTATTGTCACAGAAATGGACATATAATGAGACAGTGTAAAGAAAGATTTAAGCAGGCTTGCAAACAAAAGAAGCAGCCCAATGAAATCTATAATGTACAAGAGCCTGAAACAACAAATTCTGACATTTATTCATTGTTTAACATGAAAGTTGGGAAGACAGAGCCAATATTTGTTAAAGTACAAGTGAATGGAAAACCAATAAAAATGGAAGTAGACACAGGAGCTTCCACTACTGTAATTGGACAACACACTTTCAGATAGCAGGTGAAGGGCCAAGCAACCTTGGGCGAGATTGGCTTTTTGTTTATTCATTCATGGGATGTGGGCTTCACTGGCTGGGCCAGCATTTATTGCCCATCTCTAGTTGCACTTGAGGTGGTGGTGAAGAGCTGCCTTCTTGAACTGCTGCAGTCCATGTGGTGTAGGCACACCCACAAAGCTGTTAGGGAGGGATTTTGACCCAGCGAAGTGAAGGAACGGCGATACATTTCCAAGTCTGGACGGTGGGTGACTTGGAGGGAAACTTCCAGATGGTGGTGTTCCCATCTATCTGCAGCCCTTGTCCTTCAAGATGGCAGTGGTCATGGGTTTGGAAGGTACTGTCGAAGGGGCCTTGGTGAATTCCTGCAGTGCTTCTTCTAGATCATACATACTGCTGCTGCTGTGTCGGTGGTGGAGGGAGTGAATGTTTGTGGGTGTGGTGCCAATCAAGCGGGCTGCTTTGTCCTGGATGATGTTGAGCTTCTTGAGTGTAGTGGGAGCTGCACTCATCCAGGCAAGTGGGGAGTATTCCGTCACACTTCTGATTTGTGCCTTACAGATGGTGGACAGGCTTTGAGGAGTCAGGAGGTGGGTTTATCATCACAGGATTCCTAGCCTCTGACCTGCTCTTGTAGCCACAGTATTTATATGGCTAGTCCAGTTCTGTTTCTGGTCAATGCTAACCCCCAGGATATTGATAGTGGGGTTTCAGTGATGATAATGCCATTGAATGTCAAAGGGTGATGGTTAGATTCTCTCTTATTGGAGATGGTCATTGCCTGGCACTTGTGTGACGCAAATGTTACTTGCCACTTGTCAGCCCAAGCCTGGATATTGTCCAGGTCATGCTGCACTTGGACACGGACTGCTTCAGTATCTGAGGAGTTACACAATGTTCAGCAGCATTCACAATCATCAGCGAACATCCCCATTTCTTATCTTATGATGGAAGGAATGTCATTGATAAAGCAGCTGAAGCTGGTTGGGCCAAGGAGACTACGCTGAGGAATTCCTGCAGTGATGTCCTGGAACTGAGATGACCGACCTCCAACAACCATAACCATCTTCCTTTGTGCTAGGTACGACTCCAACCAGTGGAGAGTTTTTCCCCTGATTCCAGTTTTGCCATAGCTCCTTGATGCCACACTCGGTTAAATGCAGCCTTGCCTCGGGAGTTCAGCTCTTTTGTCCATGTTTGAACCAAGGCTGTAATGAGGTCACGACTGAGTGGCCCTGGCAGAACACAAACTGGTCATCAGTGAGCAGGTTATTGCTAAGCAAGTGCCACTTGATAGCATTGTTGACCCATTCCATTACTTTACTGATATTGGTCTGGTTGGATTTGTCCTGCTTTCTGTGTACGGGACATACCTGGGCAATTTTCCACATAGATAAGTAGATGCCAGTATGGTAGCTGTACTGGAACAGCTTGGCTAGGGGCACAGCAAGTTCTGGAGCACAAGTCTTCAGTACTATAGCTGGAATATTGTCAGGGCCCATAGCCTTTGCAGTATCCAGTGCTTTCAACCGTTTCTTGATATCACATGGAGTGAATTGAATTGGCTGAAGACTAGCATCTGTGATGCTGGGGACCTCCTGAGGAGGCAGAGATGAATCATCCACTTGGCACTTCTGGCTGAAGATTGTTGCAAATTTTTCAGCCTTATCTTTTGCACTAATGTGCTGGGCTCCTCCATCATTGAGGATGGGGATATTTCTGCAGCCTCCTTCTCCTCAGAGTTGTTTAACTGTCCACCACCATTCACGACCGGATGTGGCAGGACTGCGGAGCTTAGGTCTGATCTGTTGATTGTGGGATTGCTTAGCTCTGTCTTATCTTGCTGCTTATGCTGTTTGGCACGCAAGTAGTCCTGTGTTGTAGCATCCCCAGGTTGACACCTCATTTTTAGGTATGCCTGGTGTTGCTCCTGACATGCCCTCCTGCACTCTTCATTGAGCCAGAGTTGATCCCCTGGTTTGATGGTAATGGTAGAGTGGGAGATATGCCAGGTCATGAAGTTATAGATTGTGTTCGAGTACAATTCTGTTCCTGATGGTGGCCCACAATGCCTCATAGATACCCAGTCTTGAGTTGCTAGATCTGTTTGAAATCTATCCAATTTGGAAATGTATAATATAATCAAGCAAAGACAGCATGGCTTCATGAAGGGAAAATGCCTGACAAATTTATTAGAATTCTTTGAGGAGATAACAAGCAGTATAGATAAAGGGGAACCAGTAGATGTAATATAGTTGAATTTCCAAAAGACGTACAATAAGGTGCCGCACGTAAGGCTACTTAATAAGGTAAGAGCCCATGGTATTGGGGGTAGTATATTAGCACGGATAAAGGATTGGCTAACTAATACATAACTTGGAAGAGGGAAGTGAATGTACTAATGCCAAGTTTGAGGATGACACAAAAATAGGTGGGAAGGCAAGTGGTGAGGGTTAAGTGTGGGAAAAAACTTGGCAGATGGAATGTAATGTGGGAAAGTGTGAGGTTATTCACTTTGGCAGGAAGAATAGAGGAGCAGAATATTATTTAAATGGAGAAAGACTGCAGAAAACTGCAGCACAGAAGGATTTGGGGGTCCTTGTGCATGAATCCGAAAAAGCTAGCATACAAGTTCAGCAGGTAATAGGAAAGGCAAATGGAATGTTGACCTTTATTTCAAAGGGAATGGAGTATAAAAATAGGGAAGTCTTGCTAAAACTATACAAGACCACACCTAGAATACTATGAACAGTTTTGATCCCCTTATCTAAGGAAAGATATACTGGCATTGGAGGCAGTCCAGAGAAGGTTCACTAGGTTGATCCTGGGTATGGAGGGATTTTCTTATGAGGAGAGGTTGAGTAGGTTGGGCCTGTATTCATTGGAGTTCAGAAGAATGAGAGGCAACCTTATTGAAACATATAAGATTCTTAGAAGGCTTGACAGGGTAGATGCTGAGAGATTGTTTCCCCTTGTGGGAGAGTCTAGGACCAGAGGGCATAATCTCAGAGTAATGGGTCACCCATTTAAGACAGATCTGAGGAGGAATTTCTTCTCTCAGAGGGTTGTTAATCTGTGGAATTCTTTACCACAGAGGGCTGTAGAGATGGGTCATTAAGTATATTCAAGGCTGAGATAGATAGATTTTTAATCAGTAAGGGAATCAAGGGTTATGGGGAAAAGGCAGGAAAGTGGAGTTGAGGATTATCAGATCAGCCATGATCTCATTGAATGGTGGAGCAGATGCGGTGGGCCGAATGGCCTACTTTTGCTCTGACATCTTATAGTCTGATTGTAGTGCCACACAATATGATGGAGGGCATCCGCAGTGTGAAAATGGGACTTTGTCTCCACAAGGACTGTGCGGTGGTCACTCCTGCTGATGCTGTCATGGACAGATGCAAATGAGGCAGGCATGTTGGTGAGGATGAGATCAAGCATGTTTTTCCCTCTTGTTGGTTTCCTCACCACCTGCCGTAGACCCAGTCTAGCAGCTACGTCCTTTAGGACTCTGCCAGCTCGGTCAGTCGTGATGCTTCCAAGCCACTCTTGGTGATGGACATTGAAGTCCCCAACCCAGAGTACATTCTGTGCCCTTGCCACCTTCAGTGCTTCCCCCAAGTGGTGTTCGACATGGAGTACTGATTCATCAGCTGAGGGGGTTGCAGTACATTGTAATCTTCAGGAGGTTTCCTTGCCCATGTTTGACCTAATGCCATGAGACTTCATGGGGTCTGGAGTCAATGTTGAAGACTCCCAGGGCAACACCCTCCCAACTGTATACACCTGTGGCCACCACCACTGCTGGGTCTGTCTTGCTGGTGGGGTAGAACATACCCATGGATGGTGATGATGGCGGTGCCTGGGACATTATCTGTAGGATATGATTCTGTGAGGATGACTATATCAGGCTGTTGCTTGACTAGTCTGTGACACAGGTCTCCCAGTTTTGGCACTAGTCACCAGCTGTTAGTAAGGAGGACGTTGCAGGGTCGACAGAGCTGAGTTTGCCGTTGTCGCTGCCGGTGGTCCAGCTGGTTTCATTCATTTCATTAGACTTTTAATTCCAGATTTTTATTGAATTCAAATTTGAACCCAGGTCTCCAGAGCATTCCCCTGAGTCTCTCGATTACTAGTCCAGCAAGAATACCACTAAGCCATCACCTCCCCTTAAATTAAAGGAGATTAAATTAAACTGGTCCGAAATCTTCCAGTTGACAGCAAGTGGGCTACCAGAGCTGCTCAAATAATACGCCACCAAATTCAAGGATGAAGTGGGGAAAATCCAGGGCCTGCAGGCCAAGACCTACGTGGATCCAGAAGCAACTCATCGCTTCATGAAGGCAAGACCGGTGCCACACACCCTGACAGAGAAGGTAGATGCTGAGCTAGGGGCAGGCAATGGCGTAGTGGTATTGTTGCTGGACTAGTAATCCAGGGCCCCAGGGTAATGCTCTGGGGACCTGGGTTCAAATCCCACCATGGCAGATGGTGGAATTTGAGTTAAATAAAAATCTGGAATTAAAAGTCTAACGATGACCATGAAAACATTGTCAATTGTTGTAAAAACCCATCTTGTTCATTAATGCCCTTTAGGGAGGGAAATCTGTTCTCCTACATGTGAATCCAGACCCACAGCAATGCGGTTGACTCTTAACTGCCCTCTGAACAAGGGCAATTCGGGTTGGACAATAAATGTTTGTCTAGCGATGTCCACATCCCATGAGTGAATAAAAAAAAAAGCTCAATAGGAACTGGCTAGAGAAACTGGGTGTCATAAAAGTGGTTCTCAGGATGGGCAGCACCCATAGTCCCCATCCTTAAACCAGACCAAAACATTCGAATTTGTAGGAACTACAACCTAATGGAGCAGAGCAGCCAAATTGGACAGGCCCGCCATTCCAAAAACTGAAGACCTATATGCCAAACTAGTAGGAGGGACAACGTACACAAAGCTTGACATGAGTCATGCTTATCAGCAATTAGAATTAGATGACACCTCTCAGGAATATGTCACAATACCCACAAAGGGTAGTGCTTCCCTTTTGGTGTTTCCTCAGCCTGTACCATCTTTCAGAGAACAATGGAAAGCTTATTGCATGGACTTCCCCAGGTTGTAGTCTACTTAGATGGTGCCTGATAACAGGATTCACTGAAAAGGAACATTTGACTAACCTAGAGGAAGTCCTAAAGTACTTTTTACAAGCTGGGGTGCGACTGAAAAAGGAAAAATGCACTTTCCAAGCAAAGGAAGTAATATATTTGGGCCACTGGGTGGATTCACAGGGGCTACACCTGATTGAGGACAAGATTAACGCCATAACAGAGGCACCTGCACCTCAGCACGCCTCATAACTTAAATCATTTTAGGAATGATTAATTACTATGGGCGATTTTAACTAATTTGTGCTGGCCCCCCTGCATTTACTGCTTACAAAAAACCACCAGGTGCAAACTCAACTTGAGTGAACTCAGTGGTCAAGTCTCCCAGGATTTCATCATCTGTCTGCTTCTTAGAAAATTCTGAGACTTTTGCCTCCAAAACCTCTTTCGCTTCACGTAGCTGATTCTTCAGCACTTGCATCTCTTTTTTGTATTTGTTTGCTGCCTCTTGGAAAAGTAAGCATTGTTGTGCCTTCTCTGCCAACTTATCCTTCAGTTTGGTCAGAGAGTGCTGAATTCTTTCCGTTCCTCTTTCTACTTTTCCAGTGGTACAACTTTGAGCTGAGGGAATCTTGTAGTGTGTGAAGGTCTTTCAGCAGGTTTTCTTTTTCCTTTCGGAGGTTTCTCACCTCGTCTCGAACTCTGCCTTTACACACTCCTTTTCCAAAGCAGAAACGCTTCCCGCTTCCTTTTGGAATCTCAAGGTTGATTTTCCCTTAGCCAGTTTCGCCATTGGAGGCTTGGTCACTGCCTCCCAATGCCAACACTGGTCACTTTACCGACTGGCTCCCATAATGGACAGTTGTTCTACTTATGCCTTTGACTTGGATGTCTTCAACCATGTATGTTTTTAATTGGGCAGTTGTTTCTTCCAAATTAAATTGATGTTCACCATTACTCAGATATTTGAAGGTATGTTCCCCATTTACTGTAGTGAAAGCTCTTGTGTCCACTTCTATTTGAACAAGTCTACCATTCACTTTCACTGTTATATAGATTGTATAACTTGAAGGTTGGAAGAACAGAACTATGAATAAATACCTGAATCTGTTGCTTCAGGCTCTTCTACATTGTAGATCTCACTGTTTATTTTCTTTTGTTTAAAAGTCTGCTTGATTCTTTCCTTGCACTGTCTCACTGTCCATTTTCATGGCAACAAAAACATTCTTTTTTTAATATAAAGTGCCAATCATTGAAAGATTGTTTGTTTCCACCTCTGTTAATTTTACTCTTTGTTTTTGCTGCTAAGTCATTTTTTCTCATTTTCCTGCCAGCGGGGGCTATTTCCCACCTCTCGGCAGACTCTTGCATTTTTGCGCCCTTTTTGGCTGGGGCTTCCTGCCCGATGTGGAGGTCGGCACCATTTTGCGCTCCCTGTATGGCTTTCGAATCTCTTACTGTACTTTCCTTGGCCAATGTCATCTCTAGTGTCTTCCTGAAATCCATACTTGTTTCGGATAACAATCGCTTCTGAATCGTGTCCTCATTCACACCGCACACTAAAATGATCTCTAAGCATATCGTTTAAGGATGTACCAAACTCACAATGCTCCATTAATTGCTTCAAGCTTGCCACGTAGTTTGCAACTGTCTCTCCGCCCCGGGGCTCTAATTCTTGAATTAAACTTGAACCTTTGCATCGTTACTGAGGGCTTTGGTTGGTAAAGGCCTTTCGCTAGGTCCAATTCATCAAAATTTCTCGAGGGTGGGGCACTGGGTGCCATCAAACTTTGAATCAAGCCATAAGTCTTATTCCGACATGTGCTTAAGAGGATCGGCCGCCTCTTCTCTTCCCCTGTAGTCTCATTTGCTTGGAAAAAGAACGAGAGACGCTCAATGTAGTGGGACCAATTGTCCGTGGCTGGATCGAAAGGGTCAATTCTTCCAAATTGCGGCATGCTGTGAGGAGATTACTTCGATGATTTGAACAGAACTTTGCTGTGCGAGGTACAGTGCCGATTTTGTTTCTCTTGATTTCCTATGTTTATTTGTTTAATCTTTGTTGCCAGTTGGATCCTGTAAGTGGTGGCCGATTTGGTACTAATGATAGAATTGAGCAGCACAGGTAGAAACTCTATGTTTACTTACAAAGGTACTCAGCAGCAACTAAACATGTGCTTATACTTCAAACTCTTATCTCTACACTCTCCAACTACAGACTGTAGCCCATGCTACTCTGCCAATGGGTATTAAGATCATGTGATCTTCCACAATAACATTCTTCTTAAAGATATACTACACATCAGGTTACACACCACCCGCAGCCTCAGCAAGAATACAATGGTGGGCCCTAATTTTGGCGGCTTATGAATACCTAGAATTCGTACATAGGCCTGGCATTCAAATCGCAAACGCCGATGCCCTGACTCGCTTGCCCTTACAAGAGAATAACGAGCATGTCCCAGCTCCACAGGAGCTCGTTTTACTGTTAAATTTTCTAGATTCCTCGCCAGTATGTACCAGACAGATCTGAGACTGGACGAGTTGGGACCCGGTCCTATCTCGAGTGCGAGAACAAGTGTCACATGGTTGGTCCCAGGAGCCAGTCTCCGAACGGAAGACATGAGATGAGCAGCCAAGGCGGCATTCTATTGTGGGGTGTACGGGTAATAGTTCCTCCAAAGAGAACGGAGCCACTTTTAGTCAAACTACACAATGCCCATCCAGGGGTCTCCCGGCTGAAGACCCATAGTACACGGCTACCTTTGATGGCCAGGGGTGGATGGCGATATTCAAAATAGGGTAAAGCACTGTGTGCAATGCCAGCAGCTGCAAAAGTTGCCAATGGAAGCTCTATTGCACCCATGGGAGTGGCCTGGAAGACCCTGGGTGCAGTTACACATCGACTACATCGAACCCTTCCTTGGAACCATGTTTCTACTGATTATAGATGCCTATTCCAAGTGGCTAGATGTTTATGAAGTGAAGTCACCAACGTCAGGTGCTACAATAGAGAAACTACATCAGAGTTTCGCCATCCACAGAGTACCAGAAGTAGTCGTATTCGATAATGGCATGGCATTCACGAGTGCTGAGTTCCAACGATTTATCAGCCTCAACGGTATCACCCATGTGAAGACTGCACTGTAGTATCCATCCTCAAATGGACTGGTGGAAAGGGCAGTTCAAACTTTTCAGACAAACATAAATTTAACAGGTGATTCGTTGGAGACCAAGCTTGCATACTTTCTTTTTTACTACAGAACTACCCCACACACGACGACAGGAGCCACACCTGCAGAATTGTTGATGAAACATCATCTTAGGACAAGACTGAGCCTAATATTTCCAAATTTGGAGGGGGAGGTGGAGAAGAGTCAAGGAAACCAAAAAGCTGCCCATGACCTGAATAGTCATGAAAGACAATTTACTGTTGGAGAAGCAGGATATGTGAAGAATTTCAGTGGAGGACTGAAGTGGTTACCGAGTAAAGTAAGTTCAGTAACCGAACCATTATCATACCACATGGAAGTGGAAGGCCGGGTCATCTGTGAGCACGTGGACCATTTAGGGAAAAGAGAGACAAAACAACAAGAGATGGTTCCACCTGTTGCCATGACTGAACCAGCGTTTCCTGTTGAAGATGCTCAACCAAGGACTGACATGTCTGGTGTCTTTACCAGAGTGGAAGACACAGAACTGCAAGTGCCCACCGGGGTGCCTGATGTTCATGTAGTTCCAGAGAATGAGGTTCCTGAAAAAGAATCTGAAGTCGTGGAGCTGCGGCATTCCACGTGAATCAGGAAACCACCTGAAAGACTGAACTTGTATCACAGAATCTTAATGGCACAGAAGGCGGCCATTCGGCCCATCACGTCTGCACCAGCTCTCCAATGAGCACTATGACCTAGTGCCATTGCCCTGCCTTTTCCCTGTACCCCGGCACCTTATTTCTATTCAAATAATCATCTAATGTCCTCATATGCCTCGATTGAACCTGCCTCCACCACACTTCCAGGCAGTGCATTCCAGACCCGAACCACTTGTTGTGAAAAAGTTTTTTTCTCATGTCACATTTACTTCTTTTGCAAATCACTTTAAATCTGTGCCCTCTCGTTCTTGATCCTTTTACAAGTGGGAACAACTTCTCCCTATCAACTCTGTCCAGCCCCCTCATGATTTTGAAAGCTTCTATCAAGTCTCCTCTCAGCCTTCTCCTCTCCAAGGAAAACAGTCCCATCTTCTCCAATCTATCCTCATAGCTGAAGTTTCTCATCCCTGGGATCATTTTTGTAAACCTCTTCTGCACTCTCTCCAATGTGTTCACATCCTTCCTATAATATGGTGCCCAGAACTGTACACAATATTACAGCTGAGGTCTAACAAGGGTCTTACATAAATTCAGTTTAACCTCCCTGCTTGTACTCTATGCCCCTTTAATAAAGCCCAGGATACTATATGCTTTATTAACTGCTCTTGCAACCTGTCCTGCCACCTTTGGTGTATATGTATATATACACCAAAGTCTTTCTGCTCCTGCACCCCCTTCAAAATTCCACCCTTTATTTTATATTGTCTCTCCATGTTCTTCCTAACAAAATACATCACCTCACACTTCTCCACATTGAACTTCATCTGCCACCAATCTGCCCACTCCATCAACTTGTCTATGTCCTCTTGAAGTTCCGCAACGTCCTCCTCGCAGTTCACAACTCTCCCAAGCTTCGTATCATCTGCAAACTTTGAAATTGTCCCCTGCGCACCAAGATCTAGATCATTAATACATATCAGGAAAAACAAGGGTCCCAATACTGACCCCTGGGGAACTCCATTACAAACCTTCCTCCAGCCCGAAAAATATCCATTGACCATTACTCTGTTTCCTATTTCTCAGCCAATTTTGTATCCAGGTTGCTACTGTCCCTTTTATTCCATGAGCAATAACTTTTCTCAAGTCTGTTGTGGGGCACTGTGTCAAATGCCTTTTCAAAGTCCATGTGTACCACATCACCAGCATTACCCTCATCGACCTTTTCTGTTACCTCTTCAAAATACTCTAGCAAGTATTTCCCTTTCAGAAATCCAGGCTGGCTCTTCCTTATCAACCCATATTTTTCCATGTGACTACTAATTCTTTGCCAAATAATTACTTTCAGAATCTTGCCCACCACTGAAGTTAAACTGACTGGTCTGTAATTGCTGGCCTTATCCTTACAACCACTTTTTGAACAAGGGCGTAATGGTTGCCATTCTCCAGTCCTCTGGCACCACTCCTGAGTCTAGGGAAGACTGAAAGATTATGGCCAGTGCCCCTGCAATTACTACTCTCACTTCCTTCAATATCCTTGGATGCATCTCATCCGGTCCCAGTGCCTTGTCAACTTTAAGTGTCGACAGTCTATCCATCACTTCCTCCTTAGCAATTTTGAACCCTTCTGGTGACAGAGTTTCCTCATCTGTCACCATGGCCTGGGTAGCATCTACCCCCTTGGTATAGATGGATGCAAAATATTCATTTAACACCTCAGCAATGGCCCCTTCGTCCATGTGTAAATTCCCTTTTAGGTCCCTATTTGGCCCTACCCCTCCTTTTACCACCCTTTTACAATTTATATACCTATAGAAGACTTTGGGATTCCCCTTTATGTTGGCCACCAGTCTTTTCTCATAGTCCCTCTTCACTTCTCTAACATGCTTTTTCACCTCCCCTCTGAACCTTCAGTATTCCACTTGGTCCTCAATTGTATTTTCTACCTGACACCTGTCATAAGCACACTTTATCTTCTTTATCTTAATTTCAAATCCCCTTTTTCATCCAGGGAGCTCTGGACTTGTTTGTCCTACCTTTCCCTTTCGATGGAATATACCTGGACTGTGCCTGAACCAATTCGTTTTTTCAAAACGCCCCACAAGGAACTCAGTCCTGGCTCTGTTCAGATGAAACCCCACCGGCTTGTACAGGTGCCATCTCTCCCAGAGCCAGTCCCAGTCTCTCAGGAATCTAAAGCCCTCCCTCCTGCACCATCTTTCCAGCCACACATTCATCTGCCTTACCCTCCTATTTCTGCACTCACTGGCACATGGCACTAGTAGCAATCTGGAGATAACTACATTAGAGGTCCTGCTTGCTAATTTTCTACCTAGCTCCCTAAATTCTGACTGAAGGGCCAGATCCCCCTTCCTACCTAAGTCATTGGTCCCACTGTGGACCAGGCTCTGGCTGATCACCCTCCCCAGAAGAATGTCCTGCAGCTGCTCTGTGGCATCCTTGACTCTGGCACCAGGGAGGTAATATACCATCCTGGAGTCACGTCTACAGCCACAGAAACACATGTCTGTTCCCCTAACTAATGAATCCCCTATCACAATAGCTCCTCCTTTCTTCTTCTTCCCCTCCTGTACAGCCAAGCCGCTCATGGTGCCACAAAATTGGCTCTGACTGCACTCCTCTGAGGAAACAGCGCCCTCACCAGCTTCCAAAATGGAAAATTGATTTGTTAGTGGGTCCCCAGGGGACTCCTGCACTCCCTGCCTACTTTTCTTGGACTGCCTAGTGGTCACCCATTCCCTCCCTGTCTCCGGCCCTTAAGCTGCGGTGTGACCATCTCTCTGAATGTGCTATCCATGTAGCTCTCAGCCTCACAGATGCGCCACAGGGACTCCAGCCGCCGCTCGAGCTCTGAAACCCGGAGCTCAAAGTTTCTGCAGCTGACGGCACTTCCTGTACATGTGACCGCCTAGGACACCGGTGGCATTCATGACTTCGCACATATTACAGGACACATTACACTCCATGCCTTAACTCTACTTAACTTATGTTAACTTTATTCTACTTTGGATTATTTATATTACCTCCATTATATTGGCCCTAAATTTCCCTTATTCCTGGCACTTCTCAGTTAAACCCAAGTATAAGAATTTTAAAAATATTTTACACTTTTCTAATTTACTCACCAGTGCCTACTTACCAAGGCCGCCACTTTTCTTTCTGAGGAAGGGTAGAAAAAGAAAGAAGCATCTCCTCCCTGCTCACCAAACTCCTTCAGTCACCAAACTCCAACTGAAGCACTCTACTGCAGCCCAAAACTGCACTCCAGTGCAGACAAAGTCAGCACTATAAGCATTTCCCCTAACTTAGTCTACTGCATTCGTTGCTCCCAAAGCGGTCTCCTCTACATTGGAGAGACCAAACGCAAACTGGGCGACCGTTTTGCGGAACACCTGCGGTCTGTCCGCAAGAAAGACCCAAACCTCCCTGTCGCTTGCCATTTTAACACTCCACCCTGTTCTCTTGCCCACATGTCTGTCCTTGGCTTGCTGCATTGTTCCAGTGAAGCCCAACGCAAACTGGAGGAACAGCACCTCATCTTCCGACTAGGCACTTTACAGCCTTCTGGGCTGAATATTGAATTCAACAACTTTAGATCTTAAACCCCCCTCCCCCCATCCCCACGTTTCTTTTCCCCCCCCACCCGCCTTTTTTTTCAATAATTTATATAGATTCTTCTTTCCCCACCTATTTCCATTATTTTTAAATCTAAAACTAAAACCTTTAGTCTTTCCACCCCACCCCCACTAGAGCTGTACTTTGAATATCCTGTCTTGCATTCTTAATTAGCACTTTTCTCAGACAAAGACCACCACCTTCAACACCTCTTTGACCCTTTTGTCTCTGACATCTTTTGATTATCTGCTCACACCACACCCTCAATGTGTCTCTTCCCCCCCACCCACCTTAAACCAATTTATATTTCTCCCTTGTTGAAACTATGCTTCAGTTCTGCTGAAGGGCCATGAGGGCTCGAAACGTTGACTGATTTCTTCTCCGCCGATGCTGCCAGACTTGCTGAGTTTTTCCAGGTAATTCTGTTTTTATTTTGTTTTGGATTTCCAGCATCCGCAGTAGCTTTTAGCTTTTTGTTTTTATCTATAAGATATCCTACTTTTATACTCTCTGAACCTAGCCTCTGAAAGCCTGATTATGCCAGTTATCTAATTAACTAGTTGCAGCTGCAAGCAGAGCCTGTATGAGCCCTGTTTTAAGGCTGGACTAAATCTCACTTTCTTCCAACCCTAACAGCAACTTTTATTTAATTGTTAAATTAAAGAAAAACTAGACTTTAGATAGAATTTAAGGGTTAAATCCCCCCAGTCACCAATCTCCAACTGAAGCTCTCTACTGCAGCCAAACACAGCACTCCAGTGCAAATTTCATAATCAGTGTAAATATTATAATGTCTTGAGATAATTATAGTTGTAAATACAATATGTACATCCAAGTTCAAGGAGGAGGAATGTAATAATTATGGTTTTGTTAAATGTTGGACTGTACCTTTAAAAATAGTCCAGTGATGTAAGGTCACATGATCTGTGTAAACCAATGTGTTAGCAGCGCAGGCTACCTCCGCAGTCAGTGTAGAGTTAGAGTTAGTGTAGCTGCTGCTGAGTATATTGTAAATAAGCTTAATGTTTCCAATTAAGAAGTTGTCTGCAGATCAATTCTATTACAAATAGGCGACTCAGCCACCCTACAACGCCGTGCTTACGTGCTTTAGAATTGGCTTCGGTGAGAATGCTGTAGTTTCTTTGCCTGCCTTCCCACTTGACTGAGTATCCTGTGGAGATACCACTGATGGAAATTCTCCAGAACTGGGAGATGCCTTTGGTAGATGACCCAGATCTCACTGCCATATAGAAGGGTGGTGCCAAAAACAGCATTGTAGACCAAAGCTTTTGTCCCATTATGGAGATCTCGGTTTTCAAAGAGCTAGTTGTGCAATTTTTGGAAGGCTATGTTGGCACAGCGGATTCTGTGCTGGATTTTCTCTTTGATAGTGATGTTTTGAGAAAGGTAGCCACCAAGATATTCTCCAGGTTATAAAAAAAATGGAACACTTCCTGGTGCAACTTACTTCTCATCTTGTCCTCAATGCCAATGCCAGATGCTGCCAGTGTGGAAGGGCTTAGGGGCAAAATCAAATCAGCGATCTAAAGACATGCACCCAGATCACTGGGTTTGATCCTCGCAGGCCCCAAAACTTGATTTTTATTCATTTACGGGATGTGGGCTGGTTCAATGAAAATGATAAAGAAATATGCAAACTTCTCGATCAGAAACGCCAAGCCATCATTACATGTCAAAATCAACCTACATCACAACAGCAATGAAAGGCACACTTACTACTCAAATCCGAGGCTCAGAGAATACGTGGTGGGCAGAGAAAGCCAATAAAACCCAACGCTATGCAGTCTGGCACAACATGCACAGCTTCTTCCAGGCCACCAAGACAATCTATGGACCAAAACCAAACTATCCCTCCCCCCTCTGAGCTGAAGACGACATTATCTTCTCAAAGATGATGCAGCCATCCGAGACCATTGGAAAGAACACCACAATCGGGAGTCAACCATGTTGGACAAAACCACGAAAACAATCCCCCAACAGCTTGAGATATCAAATTTGGGTATGTATCTCAGCAAGTGTCGGCAACAAGAGGCTAACCAACAGATGAAGAACAACGAGGCATGTGGTCCGGACAATGTTCCTGCAAAAGATCTATAAAGCTGGTTGTCATGAAGCCTTGCTCAAACTCTCAGACCTTTTTACAAAAATCCAGGAAGAAGAGATACTACCTCCTGACCTCCATCGTGCCACCATCGTTTCACTCTTCATGAAGGGTTATAAATCAATTTGTGGGAACTATAAAGGCATATCCCCCTTCTGTTACACAAATTCTCCTGAACCACCTCCTATCTATCAGCAAATACATCCAGTGACACAATGTGGTTTCTGGTCATCCGGTGGAACCACAGAAATAATCTTTGTTGCTCAACAAATCCCCCAAGAAAAGTTTCTGGAACACCACAAAGGGTTCTATATGGTCTGAATTGATCTATCAAGACTCCATCAACTTTGGACTCCATACAAGATCTTTGGAAAGTCCTTGAGAGGTTTGGATGCCCAGCAAAATTTGTTACTATTCTAAGACTCCTCCACAGCGGTATGACAGCAAACATGCTTTGCAACAGATAGGAGACCAAGCCCTTTCATATCCAGATGGGTGTCAAGCAAAGGCTGTGTGACTACACCAACTTTCTTCAATATTTATTTCAACCTGATCATGGAACTCATTCCTGACCAACTTCCCCAAGGGGTCGTGACTGAGTTTCGATTGGACGGGAAGCTTTTCAATCTCAACAGGCTGAGAAACAAGACTAAGGTGATCCTCCAGCATATCCATGATTTACAATATACACAGTTGTGGCATACATTACAAGCAACATTCAAATCACCCTCAACTTCTTCAACTCTGCATACAAAAGGGTTTCTCTCTCACTTAAATCAGCAAGACCCAAGTCCTAAACCAGCCCTCCCCCAATCAAGCACCTTTAGAATCATATTTCATAATTGGTCTGTCTCTTCTTTAGTTATAACATCTTTCTATGATGACTTAGTACGATTGACAGGGATGGGAGTAACACTCTAAATAGGATTGTTGATTGGAAGATTCCAGATCTACTTTGCTTAAAAGCCCAAGTCTAACTTCCCATTTTAAATTCCCCTCTAATCTTAATAGCCTATTTCTCAAATTCACTCAACATACATCATGAAAACACCTGAAAGCTATCCTTTATGATACTAATAAAACACTGCAGGATCTGCTTTTAGTTAAACACAGCCTATTGTCAGCAAAACAGACCTCACTGATAAATGCAACGCCCTGGAAGCATCACTCAGACCACAGACAGATTTGTTTAGTTTCCGTAGTTTTCTTTCTCTCCAAAAAGTATCACCCCGCAGAAATGCAGCTTTTATGTCGCTCAATCTACACTCCCATGAATATCTGGAGTCACTTTTACTTTTTCAGTTAGGAGAGAATCCACTAAAATCTGTATCAACCAGTCGCACTTCAAAATCCCTATTAACTAGCCTTTTACCAGTACAAATCCACTTATGCAACAAAGCTGGTTGATCTTTATTTGGTACCTCAGAACAAGCTCCAAACTCTCTCCAACTATCTAGCTTATTTTGTTTTGCCTCTCTTAGTTTATCTTACTAGGGACTACACCAATACTTACAAAAAGACTTACTCCAGTTATTTTACATGGAATCTATGCTCCCTTTAATGACCTTAATGTGTTGTCATCACCAGACCTAAAACAAATCGTACTTTTATATTCCATATCCTTTATTGATCCTCACTACTTGGTGAATTAAGATAACACTTTAACAAAACGGTCCCAAATACTGTTGAGGTACAATCACCATCTAGCACTGCACAGTTAAATAACGCGTTCATCACAGGACTAAAACTTTTGGTGACCTGTAAAATATATTCAGATTCTTCATTACCATCCTCTGCCTCCAAATTCTCTTGGTGGTGTGCCATTTTGAAGAACCAGCCTCTTTGCTTCGGGTAGCTCACCACAATGACAAATTAGATCACACTTGAGGTACCTAATAACTGCTCCTTGGGGATTTCTGGGATTCATTTCCCATTACTTTTGTTGAAATTTTGCCTTCTACTGTGATAGCCAGTTCAGCTACGTGCTTTCATCTTCATTCTGCCTGTCTTTAACGCTTCTTTGTATTGATGCCCTTGTCCGGTACCTGGACTATTTTGAAATCTGAGTCTTCCTTTTCCTTGTTCCCTTTGTTCCATGAAAGCTGAAGGAAATTGCAGTTTCCCCAGGAATTTTGTATTAAGCAGCAGACATTTGATCCAACAGCGTCTCCTTCTCAGAAAACCAAACGCCAGTCAGGACCAGTTGCCTGTCCTTACGAGACACCTCAGCACAATCCAGTAATTTAAATGCTAGTACCGATCCAGGAATCCCCAAATTGAATTGTGACAATCTTTTATACAAGACGTTAAAGTCCATAATATATTCTTCCGTGGAACAACCATCCGGATTGCAAAATCTATCAAAGTCTGAAAATGCTTCAAAGGCATTGAACAGATCATTTCTTCTTGCTCATTTCACCCAAGAACTCAAATATAAAGTCCAAAACTCCATTAGCATCCAAGTGATGGGCATCCAGCTCACAAAATACTTTAGTTCTGATTTTACTTCTTGTTAGGATGTAACCCTTGTCCATATATCCAGTTCATTCTTCCACTCCTCATATTGTTCAGACTTCGAGGACAGACTTGAAGGATAATCATACCCAAACAATTTACGCTTGCTTTCTGTCAGTCATTTTCCACAATGGGCACTAGGGCCTTAGTTTCCCATTTAATTTTTTTCTTCTTTTGTTCCCAGTGTTCACCTTTAGGCAACAATCCTCTGTTATCACATTCTATTCCAGAAAACCAAGTGGTGAAGGATCGAACTAGAACCAAGCTTTACACACTTTCATACGCTTTCTTTACAATACACATTACAAACATGCATTTCTTAACCTACCCACCCACAGTTTCAACCTATTATTTATAGGAGCACAAGTGAATCCCCATCTAATGCGCATGATCTGCATATAATTAAATACCAATTAATATAAGTTAACACATGGAATCAAATTTTAAACCTGAGGCCTGGCTTATTTAGGTCCAATGGCAGACCCAAATCTGTTCTGATTCAGGCCAATTTTGGTTTTTAAAAAATACAGTAAACTGTATGTGTTATCCGGCATTCTACTAACTGGAATTCTCTACTAACCAGAATTTCTGATGCTCCCCTAACACAAATTGTCACTTTATCAACTGGAAGCAATTGTGAAGTTATCCGGAACCCATACTTAAATACTGTAGGATTTTATAATTTATGTTTTAATGCACTGGAGATTAGAAGCAAAAAGAACTGTTCTTTACTTCCTGAATACTTGCATATTAATTCATGCTACAAGTAGTGCCCTGTATTCCATTGGTAAATGGAGTTCTCCATTAACCAGAATTTTTGATTAGCCGGTGCCACCCATTCCCCGTGCATGATGGATAGTGAGGATTTTACTGTACTTGAATTTATATAGTGCTTTTCAGATCTCCCAAAGCACTTTACAGCCAATGAAGTTCTTCTGAAGCGTAGCCACTGTTGTAATGTAGGAAATGCGGTAGTCCATTTAGGCACAAAGAGCAATGTGATAATGACCAGATAATCAGGCCTTCTGATGTTGACTGATGGATAAAAAATTGTCCAGGAGGCCAGGGATAACTGCCATACTTTGAATAGTGCCATGGGATTTTTTACATCTACCTGAAGAGGGCAGATTCTGCATCAGGTTAACTTCTCATCCAAAAGATGGCACCCCTGACAGTGCAGCACCAGGGTGTCAGCCTCGGTTTTTGATTTGTCATTAACGCTCTTATTCTTTTGTTATCTGGTTGCTGACCCATTTGCCAGATGAAAAAGTTTTGATACAAAATGCAAAAAACTTACTTCAGGGGCTTAGACATCCATGGAATAAAATGCCTCATTTTTGCAACTAAAAGAGTGTTGCATTGTGTGAAGTGGCATCTTTCAGGTGATGCATGAACAAGAGTAGGCCATTCAGCCCCTCAAACCTTTTCTGCCATTCAGAGAGATCATGGCTAATCTGTATCTTAACTTCACCCACCTGCCTTGACTCCATAAACATTGAATGTGTCAAAACAAGTCCACCTCAGCTGTTAAGAGAAGAGCCTCACTCTCTTATAGCCAAATTATGTAGCCTTTATGATAAAACAGATGCATTGCTTAAAAAATTGCACTGATTCAAATATCACACTTTATTAAAGGTACAAATGTACAGAATAGGATAGACCAGCTAGTCCATTAAGTCTGTCCTATCACAGTGGATGTAATTTTCACCTACATAGAATCAAGCCTTTAAAATGAAACAATGTTGATGTTTATTCTTCACACAAGAAATAGTCTTAATCCCATGTGCTCATCCTGTTCTTATATCTCGATTGTCTTTACTTTCAACCACCTATCTAAACTATTCTTACAGGGTGACAATCGTGAACTCCAATAGCAAACATTCCATAACCCCTCCATATAAAAAAAATCCTGCTCTTAGTCTTACATATAACATTAAACATGTGCAATGTATGTACCCTCATTCTAGACACCGCAATGGAAACAAGTCTGTTTCTACCTAATCTGGCCATTTCCTCCATAGTTTTAACTACCTCTCTCAAATCACTTCATAATCACCCCTGTTCACTCCTACCCTCCACATAATCTTGCAATTTCCTGAGAGGGGCAAAAAAAAAACTTTAAGCCAATTTAGGAGGAAAATTCTCCCTGACAATTATATATTTGTAACAAAATGTCTTTTATGAGCCCATCTGTTTTCAGATGAGGATGACTGTGCTTCAATCATTCAGTTCCCATGACATTTATAAAGTGCCATGTGATTTTAAAATACATTCAATCCATTTCAGTGGAAAGAAAGTCAGTCAGGAAGGCTTTGGAAAAGAAAGGGAGAAAGAAAGAAAGAAAGACTTGCATTTAAATACGCCTTTCATGACTTCAGGACATCCCAAAGCACAGTCAATTAAGCATATTTGAAGTGTGCTCACTGTTGTAACGTAGGAATAGCAGCAGCCAATTGTACACAGGAAACTCCCACAAATAGCAATGTAATAATGATCAAGTAATCTTTTTTTTTGAGTGTCCAGGCCAACATTTATACCACATCACCAGCAAAGCGCTCCACTGCTCTTCTTTCAAAGAATGTCATGGGATTGTTTTATGTTCGCCTGAGGAAGCAGATGGAGTCTTGGTTTAGCATCTCATCCAAAAGGCACCCCTAACAGAGCAGCACTTCCTTCACACTGCACTGGAGTGTCAGCCTGGATTTTGTGCTCAAGGGCCTGGAGCGGGACTTTTATGTAATTTTTAATTCATCTCATCAGTTCTAATTTTCCAATCAGTTTCCAGCGCACAACTTGTTTCACCAGTGAAGTGACATTAACCTAAACATCAGGTCAATATCAGTCACTGGTCCACCAGTAGAGCAGCACTTACTGCTAATTATTCAGCATCTAACCATGAACATACATTCACTCAATTTTGTCTTTGATAAAACACCAGATAAGCAAGCTTTCAATCACAACAGTCATTTGTCTAACTGTTAATCTTTCAACTGAATCTCTCTAATGCAACATCAAGACTTTCCACACAATTGTCATTAACCCAGGAATTGATCTGAAATGAGTTCACAAAATAGATTTGTTGTTTAACAACTAGGCCCAACAGTTTTTTTTTTGCAAGATTGCATACAACTCAAATAAAGAACATTGGATCAGCTCACACTCTTAAATGAAACGAGATAATTGCATTTATGTAGCATTTTCACATGCCCATAAGATTCAAAAGCATTCAATAGCTATTTAATTACTTTTGAAGTGAGATCACTGTTACTTTATGAATAAACACGCAGCTAATTTGCACACAGCAAGGTTCTATAAACAGCACATGACATGAATGACCAGTGTCTATTCTGGACATGTTAGTTAGGGACAAACGATGCCCGTTATCCAGCCCCTGCTGTTTTTCAAATAGTGCCACGCGGTATTTTACATCAATCTTGACAGGTAGATGGGACCTTGTTTTGATATATTCAATGTTTGTGGAGCCATGGCGGGCAGGTGGAGTTAAGATACAGATTAGCCATGATCTCAGTGAATGGAAGAAAAGATTCAAGGGGCCGAATTGCCTACACTTGTGCCTATGTTGATGCATCATCTGAAAGATGGGACGTCACACATTATGACACCCCTTTAGTAACTACGCTAGGCTATCAGCCTAGGACAAGCTCTAATGTCAGCCTCAAACCAGTATTACTGCCATTGCAATTCCATGTGTGATAGGGCTGACTAATTCACTTTCACCTCTACCCTATTATACCATAAACATGCCATGGAGAGGCAATCTTCTAGGGAGCTAATCATGGAAATACGTATCAGCTCCACTGAAACATGATACAAAGTGGCAAAGCACATCAGTGGCATGGGTTTGAGAATGGAACCAACTTGTTTCACCAGTGAAGTGACACTAACCTAAACATCAGGTCAATATCAGTCACTGGTTCACCAGTAGGGGCAGCACTTACTGCTAATTATTCAGCATCTAACCATGAACATACATTCACTCAATTTTGTCTTTGATAAAGCACCAGATATGCAAGCTTTCAATCACAACAGTCATTTCTCATCTCCTGGCTTCATAAGTCCCCGTTTGTAAAGGTTTGCCAAAAACCTCAAAGAAAGAAAGATAGCATTAAGAGAGTCAGAAGAATTTCAAATAGCTCTAATACAAGGTGCCCAAAAGACAGTTCATTACCTGCCTTGATAGCACTAGATCATGGTCAACAATCTGTAATCAATCTGTTGTGACTGCTCTTTATGACTGAATCAGATACACACTCTACTTGCACAGTTCTCATCATGACATTACTCATCCTGCTCTCCAACCACTCTCAAGGTAAAGAGCTACAAGTTCTACCCGTTTCTAACAGGTCATAAAACCTTTTAGACGATTACGCTCACTATTCTACTTGCTAATATACAGCAAACAATGAAGAAAGAATTAATGGGCAGTAAATCTGATTTAGTACTGATAGATTCAGTGAGGGAGCTAGCACAAATATGGCTGATGGAGTGGTCCCCTGCTGTGCCAATATTTCCATTCAAATCGGTCTGAAGTTTTTGGATTCTGAAGGGCACTACAAGGAGGCACATTGCTGAACTTGGGGCATTCCGTTTTGAACGATAAAAATTGCTACCACTCTTCACTGTGCAGACAGCAGAGGTGGTGGCCAGACAAGTAGGATCAGAAATCTCACTGCTTTTGCCTTCTTTGCCTCAAATGCAAAGAACATCTGGATGCTGAAGGCTTCATTCCATATGCCACTTGCAGAAGTGCAGCCCTGAATGCACAACAATCAATTGCCATTCTACTTCTCTTTAGCTCTGAAGAACACGAAACTTGAACTCTGTTTCTCTCTCCACAGATGCTGCAAGACCGGAGTTTGTCCAGCATTTTCTGTTTTTATTTTATATTATAATCAAACGCTATTATTAGGATAAGGAAGTTTCTACACTTTTGGATTATTTTTAAAAATGATAGATGATTTTTCAGGCAATGTACACAGCCCCTCTTTGGAGGCCAGCAATATCACTATCTGTGGTAAAGTGAGGTACCCTGTCCCTTTAAGAGAATGTAAACGTACTGATCATGTGACAGCCCTGATGAATCACTGTTCAGCGCAGGCAACTGGGAAATGTAAGTCTAGTTCTGGAGGTTTACATAGAAACGTAGAAAATAAGAGGAGTAGGCCATTCGGCCCTTCGAGCATGCTCCGCCATTCATCATGGCTGATCATCCAACTCAATAGCCTGCTCCCGCTTTCCCCTCATATCCTTTGATCCCTTTCACCCCAAGAGCTATATCTAACTCCTTCTTGACAACATACAATGTTTTGGCCTCAACTACTTTCTGTGGTAGCAAATTCCACAGGTTCACCACTCTCTGGGTGAAGAAATTTCTCCTCATCTCAGTGCTAAATGGTCTACCCCATATCCTCAAACTGTGACCCCTGGTTCTGGACTCCCCCACCATCAGGAACATCCTTCCTGTATCTACCCTGTCTAGTCCTGTTAGAATTTTATAGGTTTCTGTGAGATCCCCCCTCAATCTTCTGAACTCCAGCAAATATAATCCTATATGACTCAATCTCTCCTCATATGTCAGTCCCGCCATCCCAGGAATCAGTCTGGTAAACCTTCGCTGCACTCCCTCTACAGCAAGAACATCCTTCCTCAAATGAGGAGGCCAAAACTGCATACAATATTCCAGGAGTGGTCTCACCAAGGCCCTGTACAATTGCAGCAAGACATCTCTGCTCCTGTACTCGAATCCTCTGGCTACGAAGGCCAACAAACCGTTTGCCTTCTTTACCACCTGCTGCTGTTTCTGAGTGAGCATGTTATGATCTGGTGCTCTGCCCTATGGGCAGAAATTTTCCCTTGGCGTGTGGGATCAGTGGGGGCAGTCGTGAAGCTGACCGTCGCCCGCGATCGACAGCGCACCGTGATTTCATGCTGGCAGGCCAATTAAGGCCCGCCCAGTGTGATACGCGAGCGGCAGCGCTGAGCATTGCCTGTGCGGGCAGGGGGAGAACGCCAAGCAGGCCCAGCGCGAACTTCGCGCAAGTGCATGAGAGCACTGAATAATCTCCCTGAAAATATTAATAAAGCACAGAAAAATGTAATGAAACACGTCCCCTCATGTGAATCTGTCACATGGGCAGGAATATGTTTTTAATTAAAAAATAAAGTTTTTATTCTGTTTGTATTTGTTTTTGGAAACCTCATCCTGCCTGCGAATGAGGTTTCCAAAAAATATGCAAAGGCCGCTTTGGCCTTTCTGCCTACCTGCCAACCGTTAGATTGAACGGGCAGTGAAAAATTAACTACAATTGATAACTTAATGGCCTTAATAGGCCTTTTAATTGCCAAAGCTGACAGCGCACCCACTGACCGATCTATCGTGTGACTGCGCAATGACATCAGCACGCTCGACCAACATCATCGCGTGTCATTTCACGCTCAGTCTGGCCGGATGTGCGCCCACCCGCCAAACTAAATTCTGGCCTATATCTCAATAAACCAACACTGTTTATTCTTACATCAGTCTCTTCCCGTTATTGATTGCAGAGAGCAATTGATGAGAACGTAGGAAGGTGTTCAGTTAGAGTTCGGTCGGCCAATGAACTCACTTACTCAAGACAGAAAAGCGGCGACGAGGTTAAAAACTTTGCAAGACCCCTGAGTGTGAGTCCGCAGGACGTGTGAGCAGGGCATTGTGAAGACCATCTGTACTTATCTAGTAAAATAGGCGACAGCCAGCAATTGGAGCAGAAAGCAGTGCTGCAGTTTAAAATTCAAAAAAAATCCTGTAGAATCACGATCACGGGGATCCTGCCAAAACTCAAAAAGAGCATGAAACCCAGCACAGAAAAGCTGACAGCTGCAGAGACAGAATTAAAAAAGTGACTGCTCTTAAAGCGGCAATACATTTAAAAGGGTAAATACATGAAAAATGGCTATGGACAGGAAATTATAAGAGACCCCAGAGTGGGCAACTCCCGGTGAGCCAAACACCTAAATTCGTCATTACCTGGAAAGCCTATCGAAAGTGCGCTCCCCTTACTGTCGTACACAATGCTGCAGTTTGGGCGTGTCGATCCATTCGATCCCATTTCAGTACGACGAATATCTAGTGTTCTTTTTATCGCTAATGACATTGTGAGGGAGGAGGAGAGGAGGGCGATTCTTTTGTCCTCATGCGGGGGCAAAACGTACGGGCTGATCCGCAGCCTTACATTGCCTAGCGCCCCAGACTTGAAGACTTTCAACGAGTTAATAAAAATTGTACAGAACCACCTGAGACCAAAGCCCTTAGTTACTATGCAGCGCTTCAAGTTCAATCCAAGGAACAAGTTTCCAGGGCAGACAATAGCTGACTATGGGGCCGTTCTAAAGGCATTAACTGAACATTGCGAATTTGGAACATCCATGAGTGATATGTTGAGAGACCGGCTGACATGCAGGATTGGAGATGATACTATCCAAAGGCGTTTGCTAGCCGAATCTAGTCTAGACTTCAATAAGGCATTAGAATTTGCAACCGCGATGGGGAGTGCTGTTAGAGGTTCCCAAGTTATAAAAGGGACACAAAATGGCGCCGTCCATCTGATTGAGCGGGACAATCAAGCAATAAAAGGCGTGAAAACTTTGGATTCCACGGAAAGGCGGGAAACACTCTCTAGCTCCAAACCATTGATAAACAACAGTTACTGCAGTGAAAACGCATAAAATGAATGAGAGAAATACATCCAGGCCCCCAGTGAGTGAACGACAACTCAAATAAGTCAAGTGCTTTTTCTGCCACCGCTATGGCCACATAAGGCAGCACTGCAGAGAAAGGCAAAAGCAACGCTATAAAGGCAGAAGGAAAAATCATGAAACATGCCTCATGGAAGAGCCAGAAGAAATAGAATCAGACATCCATTCGTTATATAACCTCAAAGTGGGTAGAACCGAGCCAATCCAAGTAGTCATTACAGCTAATGGAAAACTCATTAAGATGGAAGTTGATACGGAAACATTAATGTCCGTCATTGGAAAGCATACATTTAGATGTCTGAGTAAAGGAACCCATCCTTTGAAGCTAGAAGTTTCAGACACAAAGCTGAGGGCATATACAGGTGAAGAAATAAAAGTGAAAGGGGAATGCCAAGTCAAGGTACAGTATGAGGAAGAGTCTGTAAAATTATCCCTATTTGTAATGTCAGGCAGGGGAACGAGTCTCCTCGGAATGAACTGGCTGGGAGAGATAAATCTTGAGGGCACGCTAAGTTCCCAATTTGAAACCAGAAGTGTTGCTGCAAGAATAAATGAGTACGCAAATAATTTTTTTTGTTTTCCTTTCTCCTCACACATCATGTAGCTCATCACTGTATTGCTTTGTGCTTGTTGCCCTTTATCTGTTTCAGCTTGGAGGGGAGGGGCAGCAGAAGTGAACATGACTGCACCCGGGAGATGGTGAAATCATCCACTGAGGGACATATTGGGAAACTGCCCCTGAAAAGGAGGTCTTTGAAACACTAGCCGAGGTTGTTGGGTTACGACATTCAACCCGTCAAAGGAGGCCTCCTGAGAGACTTGACCCGTAAATAGTTATTGTGTAAATAGTTAACGTGTTTTAAGCTTGTTAGCTGTACTTTTAAGTAAAGGGGTGGGATATGGTAAAGCGAGGTACCCTGTCCCTTTAAGAGAATGCAAGTGTGCTGATCATGTGACAGCACTGAAGAATCACTATACTGGGCAACTGGGAACTGTAAGTCTAGTTCTGGAGGTTTGAGTGAGCACGTGTGATCTGGTGCTCTGCCCTATGTCTCAATGAACCATCACTGTTTATTCTTACATCAGTCTCTCCCCGTTATTGATTGCAAGCAGCAATTGATGAGACCACAGGAAGGTGTACCGTTATAGAGTTCAGTTGGCCAACAAACTCATTTACCCAAGACATAAAACTATTCCACTGTTATGGCACAGCCAATGGTAAATGCTGAGTTGTTCAAATCCCAGAGGGAAACGTGAAGCAACTGCCACAACTATTTTTTCAATTTATATGTTTCTAGATGCAGGCTTTGAATTCAGTAGTAATAATGAGCCTTATAGGTTTTTACAAAACCAGGCTAAACATTTATTAATAAGAGAAATGATTTTAAGCACATGCATATGTCTACAAATTACTACTATAATAACTTCTCAATCCCCTAATTAATCTGACTCCCAGTTACACTTTCATTAAGCCAACAGTAAGACACAGATTTTAAAAAGATTCAGGCAAGTTGACACTCAATACTCTGAACCAGTCGAACTCAAAGTGAGTTTTCTTAACTTCAGTTCTTTGAAAACAGCAGCTGAGGCATAGATGGTGAAGGCTTTTCACATTTTAGATCTTAAAAATGCTACCCTTACGCACAGCCTTCACTCCTTTATACATATTTTCCCCTTTGAATGCAAATTCCCATTGTTCCACTATGTCTTTGGACTTTACCTGTCTGATAATAAACATTTCCCATAGTACTAATTTTACCAGTAATCTTTGGGAAAAATAAACACAGTTTCGGAAATTCACCTGGCTAGGTGACACATTTCACCCCTGCTTTGAAAACAATCTAGTCTGGTTTATTTAAAAATACAAATGTCTTTTTACACATTAGATTCTAAACATCGCCCATGTTTACATCAAAGCCTTCAGACCAGCTGCCTTTAATCCAATTAAGACACACACACACCACTATTTTGGAATAAATTTCAATAACATTATAATAATTATTATATCTTCCTGACACCCATACACTCAGTCTGGCAACCTTGGAGGTGTAACTGGGAGTCAGGTTAATTAGGGGATTTAGGAGTTATTATAGTAGCAATTCGTAGACCTATGTATGTGCTTAAAATCATTTTTTTTATTAATAAAGGCTTAATTTAGTTTTGTAAGAAACCTCTAAGCCTTGGTGGCTTTCTTTTCACTGAATTCAAAGCCAGCATCTCGAGATAAATACAAATTGCAAATAGTTGTGGCAGCTGCTTCAAGTTTCCCTCTGGAATTTGAGCAGCTTGGCATTTGCCATCTGACTGCCATAACAAAATTTGGGGGCTCTTTGCAAGATATATTTGAAATTCCTTGATAGGTTTGGAGTTGGTGAATCTTAAGGTTACAAGTACAAGAAGTACTTTGAATTCAGGAGTTGGTGTGAGGTATTTTTAAAGTGGTGAGACTGAAAAATGGCTGTATCCATGGATAAAACTTTTTTGTAAGTAGAATATATAACTCTGATTGGGTTACAAAAAGTATCTAAAGGTAAGTTAACAAAGTTGGTGGATAAGTTGCAGCTGAGGTTACCAGTAGGGGCAAAGAAAGCTGACATAGTTGAAGTGATAGCACAGCATTTAAAGTTGGAAGTGATACCTGACACTAGTGAGTCACAGCCGGAGGTAGTGAGACTTCAGTTACAAATGAAGAAGCTTGAACTTGAACAAGCAAACAGGAAAAAACTTGAATTGGAGGCAAAGGTAAAAGAAAAGGAAAGAGAAAAGGCATTTCAAAGGGAGCAAGTGGAAAGGCAGGAGAAAGAAATGAAGCTGGAACTGGGATTCCAGGCAAGAGAGAATGATAAAGAAAGACAGGTAAGGGAAAGAGAGAAGGAATGAGAAAGGCAATACCAGCTTAAAAGGCTGGAAGTTAAAAAAGAGATCTGAGATTCTAAGAGAGGTTCTGATAATGAAAACACCTTTAACCTAAAACCCAATGGGGGGGGGGGGATGTTTAAATTTGTACAAGCTCTTCCAAAGTTTGAGGAAAGGGATGTTGAAGAATTCTTTATTTCATTTGAGAAGATATCTAAACAGGTGAAATGGCCACAGGAAAACCGGACATTGTCGTTACAATCCAGGTTGGTGGGTAGAGCACATGAGGTTTATGCTTCATTGTCAGAAGAAATGTCAGTGAACTACGACATGGTTAAAAAAAAAGGCTATTTTGAGTGCATATATGAGTTGGTTCCTGAAGCTTTATTTAAAAGAAATTTAGGAATATGAGAAAACAGCCTGGGCAAACTTATATTCAGTTTGAGAGAGTAAAACAAAGTAATTTTGACCGGTAAATACAGGCATTAATGATAGAGACAACATATGCAGCTTCTAAAGAAGTAATTCCTCTGGAAGAATTTAAAGATTCAGTTCCTTCAGTAGTGAGAACTCAGGTGGAGGAACAGAGGGTTCAAATGGTAAGACAAGCAGTAGAAATAGCTGATTATTATGAGTTAGTTCATTGAGCTAAACCTTTTCTTCACCATCCTTTTAAATCAGAAAAGGGTAGAAAGTGGGAAAGTGAAAATAAGGTGGGTAGTCACGGAAGAGAAGAAGTAAGTGGAAATGCACAGAATAGAAATCCAATTAGCTGGCACCCGTGTTTGATAACATTGTTCAGGGAGAAAGACTGGAAGACAATGAAGCTGAGGTGTTTAACTCAAAGCAGTTGGCAGAGTTACAGAAAAAGGATTTGCAAATAAAAGTTATATCAAACAGCTCACTCAGAAATAGAGGCAGAATGTATCCCAGAATGTTATTACCTTAAGGGTAATGTGTTAATGAGAAAATGGCAGCCATATTTCAGCAAATGAGAGCTGGAAGGAGGTGCATTAGGGTGTAATACCATTTGGATATAGAAATGAAATTCTGAAAATTGCTCATGACATTGCAGTGGGGGGATATTTAGGAATTAGAAAAACACAAGTCAAAATATAAAAACATTTTTATTGGCCTGGATTGCATAGAGATGTAATCAAATTATGTAGAACGTCACACATGTCAGGTGATAGGAAAACCACAAGCAGTGATTAAGCCAGCACCTTTAATTCCAATTCCAGCATTTGAAGAGCCTTTTACGAGGGACATGGTTGATTGTGTAGGACCCCTCCCTAAGACTAAAAGTGGAAATAAGTATTTACTGACAATAATGGATGTGTCTACCAGGTTTCCTGAAGCAATACTTTTGAGAAATATTACAACAAAGAACACCGTGGAAGAGTTAACTAAATTTTTTTACAAGATATGGTTTACCTAAGGAAATACAATAAGATCAGGGTTCAAATTTCATGTCGTAGCTGTTTAAGGAAGTAATGAACAGATTGGGGATAAAACATTTTAAGTCAACAGCTTACCATCCTGAGGCACAAGGGACTTTGGAAAGATGGCATCAAACTTTAAGAACTATGATGAGGGTGTATAGTCAGGATTATCCATAGGATTGGGATTCCATTCTTGTTATTTGCTATTAGGGGTGCTCCTAATGCATCGATTGGTTTTAGTCCTTTTGAACTAGTTTATGGTCATGTGGTCTGGGGACCACTGAATTGATTCAGGAGAAATTGGTGGGTCAAAATTCAGAAACTACTCTCCTAGATTATGTATCAAACTTCGGAGAGAGATTGGACAGAGCATGTGAGTTGGCTAGGGAACATTTAAAGATATCACAACAAGCGATGAAAGTGAAGGCAGATAGGAAAGCTACAGCTCGTAGTTTTGTTGCTGGGGACAAAGCGTTAGTTCTGTTACCAATACTGGGTGACTCGTTAAAGGGAAGGTTTAGTGGGCCTTACAGGATTGAAAAGAAGCTGAGTGAAGTAAATTATTTAATAAATACTCCAGCTAGAAGAAAGAAGCAGAGGGTGTGTCATGTAAAAATGCTTAAAAAGTACTTTGACAGGGAAGAGGACCAAAAGGAGGTATGTCAAGAAGATACAATAATGTTATTGGAAATTATTTTAAAATAGAGTTCTCATGGGGTCTGTGTCTATGTATGTGTCTTAATTGGATTAAAGGCAGCTAGTCTGGGTGCTTTGATGTATAGTAGCTTTGAGATGTTAATTAGATAAACGTAAGGAGGGTAGGAGGTAAAGTGTAAACTTGCATTTGTTAAAAGAAACCATTCAAGACTGTTGGTGAAATCTTACACCTAGCTAGAAGACACCAAGTATTGTGTTTTTTTTCCCAGCTTACCAATAAAATTAGTAGGACGAAAGGATGTTATTGTTAGAAGAGGTAAAGTTAAAAGCCTAGTGATACAATGGAAAATATAAAAGGAGAAAGGAGATTTTGTGTAAGGTAGAGGCATTTTATGATCCAACAAGTGTGAGAAGCCTCCAGCCTGTAAGCCTCAAGTCTGTCTGCAAGAACCCGGAGCTGAAAGAAAGTCATTTTGAATGTGACTGTCCAGGGTGCGCATTGCCAGAGGTCTGTTAAATCTATGAGTTTTGCTGTTGCCTTAACGAAGGTGTAACTGAGAGTCAGATTAATTGGGGGATTTTTGTAGTTATTATAGTAATAATTGTGTAGACATTTGTATGTGTTTACAATCTTTCTTGTATTAATAAATGTTTAATTTAGTTTTATAAAAAAACCTCTTGATCCTCAGTGGTTTTATTACTACTGAATTCAAGGCCTGCATCTCGAAACGTACAAATTGCAAAAATGGTTTATGACAGTTGTTTCAAGTTTCCCTCTGGGATTTGAACAACTCAGACTCTACCATCAGCTGTGTCATAATAGGTATTGGTGGTGGTAGGTAGAGAGAAAGAGGTAAAATTGCAGGATGCTTCAAAATGATATCATTGAGTCTTGTTGCAGTAACTGGAGCTTGCCTATTGTGCTGGTACGGAAACCAGAACACAAGAGTGTGTGTGGACAATCGAAAGGTGAATGCAGTGACAAAAGCGGGCTCATATCCGATACCACAGTTGGAAGATTACATCAAGAAAGTGGGACAATCAAAATTTATCACAAAGATTGACTTGTTAAAATATCGGAAAGTACCATTATTGGAGAGCAAAGGAGATATCGGCTTTTGTGATGCCAGATGGACTATATCAATCTAAAGTCATGCCGTTTGGTATGAAAAATGCACCTGCAACATTTCCAAGACTAACTAACAATGTAATTGCAGGTCTGGGCAATTCTGCTGTTTATATTGACGACTTGATAGTTTTCAGCAGATGTGGGAGGAGCATTTGCAACATCTGGAAGAATTATTTACTCGATTACAAGAAGCTAATTTGGCGATGAACTTGGCTAAAAGTGAATTTGCAAAGCACAAGTTACATACCTAGGCCATAACATTGGACATGGTAAGGTGTGAAAGTCAAGGCTATTGCAGATTTCCCGTGCCTACAACAAAAGGAGAAGTTTTGAGGTTTCAGGGCATGAGTGGGGTTTTACTGGAAATTTATACCAAAACTTTAGCAGTGTGGTTGCTCCATTGGCTGAACTAGTAAAAAAAACAGGGGCAGAATTTTGTTCTTGATGGGCTGGTGGGCGGGCAGCCAATCGCCACCGCCGAAATGTGCTCCACCACCATTTTAAGTGGGCGGGCCAATTAAGGCCCGGCCAGCGGACCGCCCGACGGGACGTGCTATGCGCTTCCTGTGTGGGGGGGAGGGATTCCCCAACTGTCAAAGTGCGCTCTTTCGTGATGCGCGCGAAAGAGCGCACATCTCCCTGAGACTAAGTGCTGTCTCAGGGAGAGCGCTGAAAGTTTTATAAACTTAAAAAACAGAAAAATAAAAAAATTATTAACATGTCCCCCTCATGTGACAATGTCACACGAGGTGGGACATGTTAATAAATATCACAAAGTTTATTAAAGTTTTTTAAAACAGACATGAAACCTCATCCCGCCAGTGGATGAGGTTTCATGTTTTTTCAGAAGCCCGCCGGGGGCTCCTGCCCTGCCCGCCAGCCTTAAGGTTGGACGGGCAGGGCCTTTAATTGGCTTAATTATCCTGGCAATGGCCTCAATTGGTCATTGACAGGTCGGCGGGCCGACAGCTGATTTCACTGTACCCCGCCTTCCTGAATATTTAAATGGGGCGGGATGACGTCGGGGGTTCCTCCCGACGTCATCCCGCGTCATTTTCGCGTCGGCGAGTGGGCCCCGCCCCCAACATGCCAACGGTAAAATTCTGGCCTAGAAGTTTCAATGGACGCAGGAGTGTCAGAAGGCATTTGACAGTTTGAAAAATGTATTAACCATGCCACCAATTTTGGCAGTACTGAATTACGGCAAGCAATTTAAGTTTGGCACCAGAGGACGAGGTCCCAAAATGCCTTACAGCCAATTAACACTTCTGAAGTGCTGTCACTGTTGTAATGTAGGTAACAATAATTTGATGCAACCGATATACGCACTGGGGTTGTATTTTTACAAGATGACAACACTGGAATTGAAAAACCAAAAGGGCATTTTTCATGAAGGTTGAATGTCCAACAGCGAAGATATTTAATGATTGAAAAGGAAACTTTGGGTTAGGTGTTGGCACTGCAGCATTTTGAGATTTATGTTGCAAACAGTTCATCAGAAACAACTGTTTATACAGTCCACAATCCTTTAAAGTTCCTGAACAAATTTCGAGACAGAAGTGCAGGGCTATAGAGATGGAGTTTATTACTGCAACCACTTAACCTACAGATTATACATGTGGCTGGACGCGAAAATCTGATTGCAGATAAATTGTCAAGAGTTTGAAGCTTAAAGGGAAAATTGGACATTTAAAAATCTGGACACTGAATGGGAATGATTTCTGTTGATACTTAAGATTTTTATATATTATGTCAATGCATGCATCTGGTAATGTAATAAAGTCTCTAGATAAGTAGGAGGTAGTGTAAGATGGGTTAATAAAATGAAGCCATCTTTTAAAATTATGACACTTCATTTTTCAATAAGGAGGGGGATGTCAGGAAGATACAATAATTTTCATAACGTTACTTAGAATTTATTTAAAGTAAGAGTAATAGTGGGGTCTGTGTCTATGTATGTGCATGTGTGTGTGTGTGTGTGGGGGGGACTTAATTGAATTGGAGACAGCTGGTCTAAAGGCTTTGATGTAAGAAGTGAAGTGCTAAACAGATAAACATGGGGTAAGTTTTAGAATGTGAGGTGTAAAGGGAACATTTGCATTTTTAAATAAACCAGAGTAGCTCAAATTCAAAAGAGGGGGTGAAATGTTTCACCTAGCCAGGAGAAGTTAAGAAACAGTGTGTTTGTTTTTCCCAAAGATTACTGGTAAAATTGGTACTATGATAGATTTTAATTATTAGAGAGGCCAAGTCCAAAGACATAGTGAAACAATGGGAATTTGCATTCAAAGGGGAAAATATGTATAAAAGGAGAGAAGGCTACGTGCAAGGGAAGGCATTTTTAAGATTTAGCACAAGTGTGAAAAGCCTCAAGTTGCTGTCTACAAGGAACTGAAGCAGAGGAAAAACTCACTTTGAATTCAACTGTCCGGAGTGTGTGCTTTGCCTGGCTCTGTTTAAATGTGTGTGTTTTACTGTTGCCTTGATGAAGGTGGAACTGGGAGTCAGATTAATTAGGGGATCTAGGAGTTATTATAGTAGTAATTCGTAGACTTATGTATGTGCTTAAAATCATTTTTTTTTATTAATAAAGGTTTAATTTAGTTTTGAGAGAAACCTCTAAGCCTCAGTGGCTTTCTTTTCACTGAATTCAAAGCCCACATCTCGCGATAAACACTAATTGCAAGTAGCTGTGGCAGCAGCTTCAAGTTTCCCTCTGGGATTTGTGCAGCTTGGCTTTTGCCATCCAAGTTGGTGACTCAGCATCCATAAGGACAAAAGACACGGTATGGCATTTCAACAGTGGCCACCCCTTCCTTGACCAATAAAGTGTACGCACCCAAAAATGTCATAACACTTTTTTTCCCTTTACACATGCTCACTTACTTGCTGTGTACTTCAAAACTTTCAGATTAGTATTTTCAGCTTTCCCTTCTTATCGTGCCCAATCATGTCTACACTGATTCACCTACTCCTGATTGTCAATCTGCTAGAAGTGTGTATATTGAAATTGGACACAATCAGGCTTAGTTGTGATGCCCCACCCAGTTGAATAGTCTGTTAATACTCATCTGCAATTCTCACACATGGACAACGCCATCAAAGAGCACCCAGCACCTGTGTAAGAAAACTCAACTCAGAAGGAATAGATTTGCATTTATACAGCGCCTTTTGGCACCCGAGGACAAGGTCCCAAAATGCTTTACAGCCAATTAAGACTTTTGAAATGCAGTCACTGTTGTAATATAGCTAACAATAATTTGTGCATAGGAAGATCCCACAAACCGCAATGTGATAATGACCAGAAAATCGGTTTATAGTTATGTCGGTGAGAGATAAACATTGGCCTGGCCAACGGGGGTAATTCACCTGCTCTTCTTCGAAGAGTACCATAGTATCTGTGGGCATAGATGAGGTCTCAGTTTAACATCACATCTGAAAGACAGGGCCTCTGATACTGCAGCACTCTCTCAGTAATATACAGAAGTGTCAGCCTAGATTTTACTCCAGAGACTTGGTGCACAGTCTTTTGACTCAGAGGAAAGAGCATGACCACAGAGCCACGGTCAACCTCATCACCAACAGAATAAGATCCCTCTCCTTGGGGAGAGAAAAAAAAAAAGCAGAAATATTTTTTTAAAGCAGAAAAGCAGAAAAAATATGACAAGATAAAAAAAATTAATGCACAGACAAATAATAAAAACCACAATGAACATTGTGGGTAGGCCATTGCACGAAATAGGAAACAGTTGGTAAATTAGATTCTGTTTTCTGTACAACAGCCAAGATCAGCGCCAATCCGTGAGTACATGTGCATGTTTACTTTTCACATGAATTGGTGAGTCTCCTGTGATGTTGCTCACAGATGTCACATGATACAGTGCTTTATACAGTGGGAACAATGAGCTCAAAACAACTGTTCCCCCATTGCTAATGAAAAGAAGAGATTCCTCCTCTGAAGGAGGTCTCCCCCTTACTGTCATGCCCCAGCCCAAGGAACTCTTGCTTCCTGACACCCCAACAGGTTGTGTAGTTTTCCTCTACAGAACAGGCTCTAGGAACTAAACGGCCTATTACTGCTTTTACCTTCGTCTATTCCCTCTTCACTACATCCTCAATATCAGATTTCTCGCTCTTCCCTAGCCATTGAAATAAAGTTGGAAATTTGTTCCTCACTGACACCCATTGTTCCACACACACACACACACACACACAAAATGGGCTGAATCCCACTGGAACACGTTGGTTGTGCAAACACATTTGGTCCACACTGCCAGAGCATGGGTGGGACCTTCCTAGGTTTTGCAAGGTCCCCTCATTAACATCTGCCTGCTGTGCTCCCAGCGCAATTTACAGAGAAAGGTAGGAGCATAAATATAAAGCAGCAGCTTAAAGCTACGTCTGAATTTCCTGTTGCTGCTGCTTCTGCTGTGTGTTGTTTTAAGGTGAGCTAGGGCGTCTTCCCATTGCTAGGGGTAAGGCAGACATCTTACTTCTCTGAACGAGGGTATATAAGTGTTGCTGAGGAAGGCAATGACAAGGACACTAACCATTTTTGAATTCAAGGGCCACCCTCATCTACAAGCGGTAGCAAGGGTTGCCTGGGAAGAGATAACGTTTCTCACCAGTGTTCTATCTGCCTGTAACCATGCAGAGAATTTCTCCCTTCAAACTGCTCCACATAAAGTAGAAAGCCTCCTTATCTGAACAACTCCTCTTTCTCTCCAACATGAGCACATGGCAACCAATATTCATGTGTGACCATTAAAGACTCATTACACATGCTCTTGCCCTCTTGTTTAGGAAAGCAGAAATCAAGAACACAAGTGATAGAAGCAGGAGTAGACCATATGGCCCATCAAGCCAGCTCCGCCATTCAATACGACCATGGCTGATCTTTGGCTTCAACTCCACTTTCCTAACTGCCACCCCCTCATGTCCCTTGATTCCCTGAGACACCAAAAGTATGCTTATCCCAGTCTTAAATATACTCAACGATGCCTAAATTTCATAGCTATGACCAGCTTCAGGAAACAATCTGCATTTTAAAAAAAAAATGATTTCAAGCAAAGGAACCTCACAATGGAGAGAGAATGAAAATCAAAGGGAACTCCATTTATGAAACCTTTGATGTAGCTCAAAGAGCATAATCAATTCATATTCCCCACTGGAAAAGGGGAAAGCATTTGACAAACCTGCAAGGCAATAATCCATTCACATATTCTGCTAACAACTTATCTGGGACCTCAAAGTCACACACCATCATGACTTGGAACTGTAACACCATTCCTTCACCGTCACTGGGTCAAAATCCTGGAATACCCTCCTTAACAGCACCGTGGGTGGACCTACACCACATGGACTCCAGCAGTTCAAGATGGTGGCTCACCACCTCCTTCTCAAGGGCAGTGAGGGACGGGCGGTGCTGGCTTAGCCAGCTTTGCTCACATCCCGGGAATGAATTTTTAAAAAAAATACCAGTTGCAACTGAAACGCGTTCCAAACATTGCTTTGCTGATTTCAATATATTTGCTTTTACTTGCCCACATTACTTTGCCTCAGAGTCAACGGAGAAGGAACAGCTCATCAGGCCAAGCGTGGACAAACCGTCCACTTGGTACCACATTGTAATCACTCATTCCACATGCATCAGGTATCAGCCCAGGAATGCCCACTCCAGTATATAACAAAAGCAGGGTGCACTAGATTAAAAAAGGTTTATGAGTGATTGGGAGCAAGTACAGGTGGCAACAGAGGAACTGGAAAAAGCTGATGGAGAAACAGCTGCAGGTCATTCTCAGATGTTGGGTTCCAGGATTGGTGGCTTCCAGAACTTAACAGTCGAAGTAAGTTTGCTTTCCGATCAGCATCAAGTTCTTTGAGAATGAGCCAAGAATCCTGCACAGTATGATGCTTAATATGGATAAACCCACCAGTCCTATCTGTGCAGGGCTAAATGATCACTTCACAGAAACAAATTTCATCCTGCACCGCCTAGCTCCTCCAATGGGGGTTGTGGGGGTGGGGAAAACCCTCAATAGTGGCCCTGAACTCAGCTCTGAGCCTTTGCAAGAATTGGTGAGTCCTCAGTCTCCAATCTCCATGAGTTAGTTCTTAACAGATTCTCCAAGCTGGGGATCACTTGAATGAGTCATTGATAAAGAGCCTTCACAATCTCTCAGCATCAAAGCTGATGGCCAAACGCACTTAGAATCCTTTAGCAGAGGCACGAGAGAAGGATGTTGCAACAATGAGTGAATCTCTTATCATCAAGATTCATCAGACATGACACCAAGCCGCTCTACTCTCAGGGCTGAACAAAGCAAGGCTCAGGCATAGCAGCAGCACATGTGTTGTCTGAAGTTGCAGGGACATTTTCTGATCCTGTGGAAGGAGATAACAAGCCAGGAAATCCTCGAGGAAAGGCAGTAGACAACTAGCTAATCAGGAGGGAGTACATTGGAGGGGGCACAAGATACATAACATTGAATGTCACCAAGGTGAAGCAGTGCGTGAGAAACAAATACCCCTTAGGCCCCAAAAACTTTTTTTTTGGTAAATTTGCCAAATTTCCCAGCAGAATTAGGTATTGGAAAATCCTGTATGTGTCATTAGGATTTTATGCTTGAGCATATGATTGACTGGGGAATGAAAGAAAAGACTTTATTAGTTTAAAACAAACACTAACAGGAGAGAGGGCCGAAGAAATTTCTTTTTTTTAAATTATTCATTCATGGGACGTGGCGTCACTGGCTAGGCCAGCATTTATGGCCCATTCCTAATTATCCTCAAGAAGGTGGTGCTGAGCTGTCTTCTTGAACCGCTGCAGTCCATGTGGTGTAGGTACACCCACAATGTTGTTCGGAAGGGGGTTCCAGGATTTTGACTCAGTGACAGTGAAGGAACGGCAACATATTTCCAAGTCAGGATGGTCAATGGCTTGGAGGGGAACTTCCAGGTGGTGGTGTTCCCATGTACCTGCTTCCCTTGTCCTTCTAGTTAGTAGTGGTCGTGGGTTTGGAAGGTGATGCATTTGTAAGAGTGGAAATTGCAGGGACATCGAAAGAGAGCAGGGAAGCTTTAGACAAGTCCTGGCAAAGAGCCTTAAACAATCAAGATGGGCAGAATGGCTTACTTTTGAGCTGTGAACTGCTTGGGCTCTTTTCTCATTTCCACCCCACTTACTTTCAATTATTTTACCTTTCTCATTTGCTTCTGCAAAACCTCCATTCCAGTACCATTCAGTGCCTTACAGTGTTCTCACTGCCTTAAGGGAAATGGCTAGCACTGGAAAAGAATAAGAATAATACAAGACTGCAGGATGTCAAAAAGGTATGAAAAAATTGAGAGGGAGCAGGTCACGGCAACGTCTTGGGGAATGCTCTTGGGAGACGAACAGAAGTGTTACCATTAGCTATACTTGGGATGAAGGACAAGTGGCCAAGCAGTAACTCCTGGAAGCTCATCTGAGAAAATATCAAGTTGTTGGAGAAAAATCCTTGCACATCTTTGGGTGGGGGCAATGGTGGTTTTGCCTTGATAAATGGGGAATCCTCTGTTGAGAGCCAAGGTCTCTCCTGTCCTTACAGCGCTATAAAAAAACAAATGCAATTAAAAAATGGGCCCTTTTTTTTTGGCAAGAGGTGCAAAGGGAGGAGGTACCTGCAGCTCTGAGCATGGGAATTCAATCAGCAACTTCCAAACTGCAACAGACAGTGTGTCATTGACTGTGGAGTTCTTTGGGAGCTCCTAAAGACTTTAAAGTCACCATAATATAACATAAAAGCAAGTCTGCTCATGTTTTCTCTTTCCTTGCATTCTTACTTCTTCCATCTGTTACTCAGGCAGGAGCTCAAACTCCCGAGTTTATTTGTGGGGAAAGTCAAATAGCAGCCTGCAGACATCATGGCTCTGATGTTTATGTTTCTTCAGAGTTTCTTCATGCATATGAATGACTGCCATAGTTTCTGCATACTGAAGACGCTTTAATTAGCATACAATATCAGAAGTGGGCTGAGACTGCAAGTGGATAATTCTTTAACTATCCATTTATAATGGGAAATTGGAGTTGTGGTAGAAGATCAGCCATGATCTCATTGAATGGTATAGAAGACACGAGGGGCCATGTAGTCTACTCATATTTTTTTATGCTGTTATAATAGTATACGAAAATTACTTGTCTCCATAAACATTCACCACTGAAACAGAGTCTGAATCAGTCCTCGGACAAGGATACATAAAGCACCCAGTCCATACCCAAATGCTCTGCTACCCTCTTGTGGATTGCTATAAAAAAACACCTAAGTTTAATCTGAATGAAATGTAATGTTAATCATACTAATATTGTACAGTGTGAGGAGATAATTTTCTTTGAAACCATCAGAAAGAGGTGATGCTGGTGTCTAAGAGACAACCCCAAGTCTGAACAAAACAGACAGAAAAAAAATACCAGAATGTATGCAATTTAAATATACATCTCAAACTGAAAATGGGCTACCAAGCAAACATAAACTACAAGATGCTTGTACAGGAATTCAATAGATTTTCCCACTCTCGAACCCTGGCCAGACATAGGGGAAGCTTTTGACGTTGCGTGAAAATGTAGAACGGGAAATAGCAAACTGCCAATTCAATATCACCCATTCTATGATATCGCACACAGCCAAAAGCTATCCCACAACGTCCATGTTCTGGATCAAAACAAAATAGACTATTTCTGTGTGCGAGCTAAGTTTTTAGATGGTTTGCATTATGACAGAAAGAAACCAATTGATGCTTCATTTTCGTCACATCGTCCAGCCTCTTTCAGGTTTGGAAAGGGGTTTGGGGCGGTGTGGGGGGGACGTGCTGGTGGTCATCAATATAATGCTCATTGCTCATAAGGAACAAGACTGCCTTGATTTTTGGCATATAGCATGTCAACACTACCATTTTTCAGACAATGGCAAAGTTGGATGACTTTGTTGCAACCTTGCATAATAATGCTCTATTTCAAATCAGCATGCACGAACACTATGGCCAGAATCTTCGGGTCGGCGAGCGGGGTAAAATGACGAGTGGCGATGTCGGCCATGCGTCTCAATATCACCGCGCGTCATTCAGATCTTCAGTTCAGTGGGCACACAGCGGAGTGGGCTACACGCCTGCCAAACTGTCAAAGGCCTATTAAGGCCATTTGAAATCTAATTAAAATCATTAACTCAGCTGCCCGTCCAACCTTAAGGTTGGCGGGCAAGCGAAGAACCCAGGCGGCCTTCGCATTTATCATGAAACCTCATCCACTGGTGTTTAGAAGAATGAGAGGGGATCTCATTGAGATGTATAAAATTCTAACAGGGCTGAACACAGTGGACTCAGGGATGATGTTTCCTCTGGCTGGGGGGTCTAGAACAAAGACTCTCAGTCTCAGGATACGGGGTAGGCCATTTAAGACTGAGATGAAGAGAAACATCTTCACTCAGAGGATGGTGGACATATGGAATTCTCTACCACAGAAGGCTGTGGAGACCAAGTCACTGATTATGTTTAAGAAGGAAATAGATAGATTTCTGGACTCTAAAGGCGTCAAGGGGTATGGGGAGAGAGATTGAGATGGGGTATCAGCCATGATCATATTGAGTGGTGGAGCAGGCTCGAAGAGCCGAATGACCTACTCCTGCTCCTATTTTCTATGTTTCTATATCTATGTTTCTATCTCTGTTTCTAAAGGAAGCATGTCTAAGCTTTTAATCCTACATTCATCAGGACACTCACAGGAATACCAATATAAGGGGAAAAACAACACTAGCCACTTGTCAACCAATCAGCACTCTCTTCACATATAGTATAACTTGTTGCTTTCCCCTTATATTGGTATTCTTGCATGTCCTGATGAGTGCAAGATGAAAAGCTTACACATGTCCCTTTTTTCAGCAATTTCTCAGTATTCTTCGAGTGTGGTTGAGACATTCATCACTGCATCCTTTCAAGCCGCCGTCAGGGTGTAATGGAGGGGTAGCACTTCTCACCGGTGGGCTCCGCATACTCTTTGGAGTGGTTCGTTCTCTATTGGTCCTGGCCTTCACCCAGCCCTCTTCTGTGGCTCCAAATAGCATGCGTCAGCGGCCACACCTCGGTAAACTGCTTCATCAGGTGGGCCAAACTAGGTGAGGGTGGCTGTCGGGTCTCCCTATCCTCAGCAACTTAGGGTTCTGTCTATCCTGGCGTGCAAAGGCCGATTCCACCGAATTGCGTGGACTAGACCAATACAAAGTCCAATGGTCTTGAAGGAGGGTTAGCACTGCATTGTGGAATGTATTGAGCACAACAAGATACAGAAGACGTCCTGGTCACCCACCGCATCTGGCTTTATCCCCAGCCATCTAGACTTGTCTTGCCAAAGTACCAAGATAAATCAGGAGAGAGTGAGGCTGACAATGCGCAACTCGCACTCACTATAATCTGATTCATGAGCAAGTCATGTTCATCATCTTTCATCCATTATCTGTTACAACACAGTGATAATAGGCAAGTGATGTAGCAGCAGATGTGGACTTACTGGGAGCTGTAGCCACAATCCTGAACACGGGTGGCTCTGGCCATGGGGCCGTTTTCTACTGGAACAGGGCCTGCATCTTTGCAGACAGAAAGATGTAGTATACATGTTGCGCCTGTTTCAGCTAAACAAGATAAGTGACAGCCATTCATTGGTTCATTCCCCAGGGCAATGCGTTGACCAGAGTCAAGCTGCCTGGTTTAAATTTCAAACAATGCTTAGTGGTTAATTGTCTGTCACCATCAGCTGGTGCATGCTCCACAACACCTCTACAGATCAGAGTCCTCCTGCCAACCAATCAGCACTTTCTTCTCATACAGTATAAATACACTGATCCCATGACATTGGTTTTTTTTGCGAATTGTCCTGATGAGTGCAAGATGAAAAGCTTTGACAAAAAAGTCTATTTTTTTCAGCAATGCATTACTATTGTTGACTCATTCTCTGCCATCTTCTCATAAAATTCAATAAAGTTGGTCAAGCAAGGTTTTCCCTTTTGAAATCCATGCTGACTATTCATTATTATATTTTCCATTTGTAGATGTTCTTCTATTCTCTCTAGTAGGGATTCCCATTATTTTCCTCACCACAGATTATTAAACTGACTGGTCTATAAGTCCCTGTACATGTTTGGTCCCCTTCTTAAATATACGTGTAAGCTGTCTGCCAGTTGTCTGGCACCACGTTTTTCTAATGAATTGTTGCACATGTAATGTATCTGCCATCTCTTCCCCAGATTCTTTTAAAATGCAAAGATGCAATCATCCTGACAAGGGGTTTTTATCCTCTTTTGAGTTATTTATCATTTCTGCCATCTCTCTATCATTACCTGTGATATTATGTTGTCTACCCCCTAATAGCCCCTCAGCCATATTTTTTTTCTTAATTGTGCCTGTAGGATACTTTACTATTTTGTTTTACATTTAGGTATAGCCTTGTGGTTGGTCTCCCTTTAACGTTAAGCAAAATTATGCAATCACCTTCCTTGTTTGTGCTGTCTTTATCTTATTCAATGGTCTGCCAGATAAAATTGCATTCTTATATCGCAATGCATAGTTTTAACAATAAGCATGGGGAAAGCAGTCCTTTAAATCTCTTTTGCCCCACTCAAAAAAAAACCTGCTTCTGCATTCCCAGTGTGTAAAGGAGCTTCCAACGTGCTACTAATTGTAAATCAGAAGATTTGTTGGGGGATGGCTGCAATCAGTAAGCCAGGCTAGGGTCCTAGTGTGTTGTGGTTCAGCCTGCAAGCGCAAATTTCTACCCTCAAATATGGTGCACAGCAGGACTCCTTGGTAATACTACAAAATGTGGTGTCTTGATCTCCGTCAGGCAAGGGGGGTCAGGTGTTTTCACACAAGGGGAGACAAGACAAGTATAGGGTCTTACCCTGGACATCTATTGCACAGTATGAAAAAAACCCAGATGTAGCCTGGTACTGTCTTGCAAGTAGGCCCAGGGTTAAGGGGTTAGACCTGTAACAAGATTTGACATTCTTGACCTGTAAAGCCGAGGACAAGGTACAAACAGGGCTCTTCCGGGAAACAACCATGAAATGGTAGGGTAGTTAAACACTTGGGTTTGGACTGAAACTTCGTCTCAACATGAACTACTGAATTTATTATGGATCTGAATCAGCCTTTGGGCTGCCAGTTATCATGGGAAGAGGTGGAACTACGCACTGGTGATGGGACAGTGAAGCACAGTGTGGGCAGCACACCATTGATTGGGGAACGGACTGTGCACTGGTGTGCACCATTCTTCTATATTATTTTGCTGATGGGACAAATTTGTTAGAAAATGTACTTACCTTCATGGCTCCCAGCGCCTGAAATATTAAAGCAATCCTTGTTGGTGTAAGGGCTGCTAGCATAACATTAAACCTAGCACCTCTGTCTTCAATGGGCGACTCATAAACTCCATTCTCAGATACAGAACCAAACCTGTGTGAAGAAATTAGAAAATGTATCTTGAGTGCTTGGATATGTATTAGGCTTGAAGAGGCTCTTGGCCTTGAAGGCTCTGTTCAAAGCAAAATTACAAATTCAGACACAAGTCCCCCAATCCTCCCCTCCCAACATCAATGTTGTATCGCTCACCTGTGGTCTTAGGCACTTTCACCACCCCACCTCCTTTCCTAATGCAATTTTGGTTTGTGCACGTGGCACACGAGAAGTGGAGATGTGATTTTATTAATAAAAACTTCATGATGTCAAGGTAATAATTACTGACGCCCCTCAAGTGATTATTATTTATTTTAAAGAAGTACAGCAATAATTAAAAGGTATACCGTGAACACAGAAAATGAAGGGAAAGAGGGGATGGCAGGGGTCAGATGCCTCTCTTCTGCAGTTGATGTCGTCTCACTTCACTACTGTTTAATCTTGGGGATGGCAAACAAAAAATGGAAAATACTTGCTGCAATTTCAAAGAAAATCCTAAAAAATTCTTCCATGATTGCATGAAATATCAAGCAAACATGAGGAAACCAGTTACCTAAACTCACATACGTAACCAACATACCAAACCATCCCAACTTATCTCACCCCAATGTACTTTGCCTCCAAAACCTATCCAGTACCTTCCTAATTGTCTTCAGCAATCCAATACTTGCTCCCAGAGGGTGACAAGCCACTGAGAAAGGAAACACTTTCTGTCATCTACCCAGCACTTTCCTCGTGTATTTTATATATCTATTCTCCAATTGCTATGCCATTATCCATTTCAAATATCTGATCCAAATTGACATCAAATTCTTTCTCAAACGTTAGAACTTAGTTTTGACTCTCTCAGAACTTGCATTTCTCCAAAGTGGATAACCACGGCAATTTAGGCCAATCTTCATAATTAATAGGCTAGAGTTCAACTATCACCCTTGCTCCCATCCTTTGAACCCTCTCTGGAGTCTCATTATCCATCACCAAGTTTAGGGAAGAAAAACAGTAGGCTGGTTTTGTATTTTATTCCCAGCAATACTTACTACAGTTCCATTTGCTTTCCCCACATCCACCTCTCATTGCTCATGAACTTGCTAGTCACTTCGCTAGGTCCCTTTCCTGTTCAATTAGTTTTAATGGGTACTCATGCAGGGAACAGTTATCATAGGGTCATACAGCACAGAAGGAGGCCAGTGCGGAATTAGATGAGGCCAGTGAGGAATGTGATGGAATACTCCCCACTTGCCTGGATGAGTGCAGCTCCCACAACACCGAAGAAGCTAGAACCGTCCAGGACAAAGTAGTCCGCTTGACTGGCACCACATCCACAAACATTCACTCCCTCCACTACCCACACAGAGCAGCAGCACTGTGTACCATCTACAAGATGCACTGCAGGAACTCACCAAGGCTCCTTAGACAGCATCTTCCAAACCCATGACCACTACCACCTGGAAGGACAAGGGCAGCAGATAAAGGGGAACACCACCACCTGGAAGTTCCCCTCAAAGTCACTCAGCATCCTGACTTGGAAATACATTCCTTCAGTTCCTTCACTGTCACTGGGCCAAAATCCCGGAACTCCCTTCCTAACAGCACTGTGGGTGTACCTACACCACATGTACTGCAACAGTTCAAGAAGGCAGCTCACCACCACCTTCTCAAGGGCAACTAGGGATGGGCAATAAATGCTGGCCCAGCCAGCGAAGCCCACATCCCGTGAATGGATATTAAAAAAAAATTTGGCCTATCATAGCTGTGCTGGTTCCTTGAAAAGTCATTCAATCAGTCCAACTCACCTACACTTCCCCATAGCCTTAATTTTTTAAAGTATGTATCTAAGTTACTTTTGAAATTTACTCCTGAAACTGCTTCCACCATTTCAGGCAGTGCATACTGCATAAGAAAATTCCCATCTCCCTTTTGATTCTTTGGCCAATTGTCCTATATCTAATCCTTCTAGTTATCAAGCCTCCGAAGCTGTAGAAACAGTTTCTCCTTATTTGTTCTATCAAAACCTCTCATAATTTTCAGCACCTCTATTAAATCTGTTCTTAACCTTCGCTGCTCTAAGGAATTAAAGATAGATTTATATAGTGGTTTTCACCTGATATATACTTTATGTTGATTGAGGGATAAACATTGGCCAGGGCACTAGTGCTCTTCTTCAAAATAGCGTCATGGGTTATTTTATGTGCACTCAAGAGGGCAGACACGACCTCAGTTTAACATCTCAACCAAAAAAATAGCGCTCCCAACAGCTTAGCACTCCCTCGGTACTTCACCACTGAAGTGGCAGTCTAGATTTTGTGCTCGAGTCTCCGGAGTGGGACTTGAATCCACAACCTCATGATTCAGCTGAGAATGCTACCAACTGAGCAATGGCTGACACAAGGAGAACAATCCCAGCTTCTCTTGTTCCTTAACTATGGGTCTGGTTAGCTGGCAATTTGTGCATTAATGTAACACTTCACTATACTAAATGACATCTGCTTTCATGAGCAGATTTAATTATCCTAGTGTAATTTACTGATACCTTTATCACCAAATCTTACAGATATTTGCCATATGTTAGGTAAACATTTCTTATTTTCATTAACTTCTTAGTCATAGAGAACAGTTGGTTACTAAAGTAGATATTTAAAAAGTATTCAGAAATGTGAAAGTTACCATTTTGTACAAAATAAATTTCAGACGCAGAGATAGCAAATATTGGTTAGGTTACTACTGCTGCCAAGGCAACCAACTTGCTTTGGACTGCCCTGGGATGTTTCCTCCATTACAACAGTGACATCTTGAAGTTGTGAAAGGAACTCTATATATACATGCATGTAAAATTTATGTAAAAGTCTTTCTTTGTTTAGACAGATCAACTTCAATCCACATAACCAACAAAACGACTTCAAAGGGAAGCAGGGGCCTAAAATGGTGAGTCTATACAAGGTAGAGAACTAGTATAAATGTAATTTCTCCAAATGGATAGTCCATCTTTGAGAGAGGCCCAAAGGCAGTTGCTTACATCACCGAGACAGTACTTTCCCCCCCCAACCTTTCTTTTACTTCAATTACTGTATCTGCTTTAAGTTTTCTTTTTCTGAACGCGCTGATATATTTACTAAAGGGCAAATTCTGCCATTGAAAAATTTCTGCCATATAAAAATACTTTTACAGAGAAAAAAAATTGAAGAGGTACAAACTTGTCAAGAAGATTTTCTTTTGGAATGCGAACGTTATCAAATACTAGAATTCCATTATCGACGCCATTTAGACCTGAGGGTAGGCGGGGAAAGAAAGAGAGAAGAAAAGAAGATTTTTAAAAAAACAGATTAATATCGCACTGCGCCTTGGAAATCCTAATAATCAGTTGTAAAATAATTTGTAACCTTCGCAAATGAACTCAATCTAAAATTATAGTTACTAAAAAAAAAATAGGAGCTATTAAGGAAAGCATGGCCATTCAAGTTCCTGACCACTCTGGACCCAACCATAAAATGGAGAGATTGTGTCCCAGGGCTTCACACCAATTCCTGACTGAACGATAAAGAGTCTCTCCGCTTTATGCTAAATGGGTGGCGCTCGTAATACGGACTGGGCACCACTTCCCTTCTTCCCATTCAGTAAATCTGCAGCCATGCACGTTTATGGACCTCAATACAAGGCTTATGCCTCTAGATTCCAGCAGGGCTTGGATTAAGGGAAGAGTAATGGCAAAAGAAAAACAAACGTACAAGGCTTTTCTTTTTGTTAAAAAGAAAAGCACGTGGGGTTAGTTACTTTGTTGTGGGTGTGCCAGAGTTATCCATGAACAAGCTGTTGCTCACGATCATGGTGGAGTGCAAAACGCTGGCAAGTAAACCTATAGTAAACAGGTCACTCCATTAACAGTGAGCTCAAATGAAACCATTCATATGAAGTTTGCTTTCCACGAGTTACAAAACATTGCTAATGGTGATCATGGAAACTCCAACGCCAAAGCGCCTCCACCCTGCCTTTGTCATCAGGGTGGAGGGAGAGAAAAAAGCACAACTAGTGGAAAATAGCCTGCTGAAGATGAAGGAAGAGAAGTGCCACCAAAGTGATCTTAATTTCACAGGGAAGCTGTTCCAATCTCAAGTAGCTTGCTACTGCTTTTAGTTGAACAAATTAAATGTTTTCCCCTATTACGTACTGAAATTATTGGGCCATAACTTGCTGTAGGAATGCATCAGAGGGTGCCTGCCATTAGTCAGACTTTCCCATTCGCATTTTAAGTTTTAAAAAAATTGTGCAGCAAGCTACTGAAAGTGCAGGATGGCAACATTACAGTGATGGAGACAGGGCCCCTGGGAGGCATGTGAACAGGACAAGCAACCGTATCTCCTCATACCACATTGAAGGATTGTGAAATTCAGTAGAAGGACTGAGGATTGAGAAGGGAGTGTAAATTAGATTGGGTGAATTCAATGTCAAATCAGGTATAGAGAGAGAAACAAACAGAAGGAAAGAATGACTGGACTCGAAAAGAGAAAACAAAGTCTTAATTTAAAATGTTATTTTAAAATAGCCAACAATTAAAATCTAAAGGAATGAGATTCCACACTTGTAATTGTTAATTTTCAGTGCCAGAGGGATTAATGGGCAGTAATTAACACTGAACACATCGGTAAATGAATCTCCAACAGCTAGTCTAGTCTTAATTAAATTTAAGCAGACCTTAAATGGCTCCAAAACAGGTTCCCTGCATCGCTTCAGAGCAGTTCTAATTTTCTGTTGAGAGCTTGGCTCATATTTACCCTGCAAGTACAGCAACTTCACACAATTTAATGAATTTCAATGGTGAGCTGAACAACGAGATGCCATTTTTGTGAAGCTAACAGCAAAACAGCACACCTCAGGCAGCAACTTTTGGATTCCAGTGTTTAATTGCACATCTGCCCCTTGCCTGAAACTCTTTCGAGTTATCAACAGTCACAGATTGCAACTCTTTTCGAGTACAATCACAGTTCTTGGTTTCCGGGAGTGGGACATGAACCCACAACCCTCTGATTCAAAGACGAGGGTGCTATGTGCCCCTTGCCTGAAGATGCAGGAGCGTTTGTGCATAGATAACGCACATTCTTAGCCATTATTTTGACAGCAAATATGGGCCATTAATTAGCCCAGAGTTCTAAAAAAAAACCTTTAGCCAACTCACCCTCTTTGTGCATCATGTCAATTACAGTGACTCCTGGGTGCACATTGCCTGCATCATCTCGAACAGGCACAATGAAACAGTGAGGCCCTGGTATGAAAAAAATTATAGAAATGAGATATCAACCTAGTTTTACAAAATATTAAGTTAAGGTAGGCAGGAGGAAAAATAAGCAAACTATCAGCAGGTTACTTCTCTGATTACAACTTCATTTGCTCTTGAGGAATGTATCATACAACATCAGTTTTTCTATAAATGTGGTAACTACCATCCACCTGCCTGCCTGCCCACCAACCCCCGTTTTTAGATAATTTATGATTCAATAATGACGAGAAAATAATCCCCAGCTCAATGAAGCATTACATGAACCGTTGGCCCAAACCAACCAAAATAGAGCAACTTTTTTTTTTGCTCCCCAGACAACAACTTTGAATAATACTCTCCCACCTGATTCGGTGGATCATGCAGTCCTTTTAGGACTGCAGGATTGAAGTCCCATCCCCTGGACTATTGCTGAATAACACACTGAAGTCCTTGCTTGAAAATAAAAACCTTTTCCTCGAAGACGTGAAAACAATTGTGGATGAAAAGAGGCAATACCGATGGTTGAAGCTCATCCCTCTTGAAATGCTTCATGTGAAATCGCAACACTTAGGGACCCACAAGCCAGTGTGCTTAAATTTACAACTCAAGCATGCATGGAATGAGGAAAGTTTCTTAAGCCCAACAAATCTACTCCTTAGCAACAGACCCAAGAACAACTTGTGCCATCACATGACCCTACTCAATTTATTTAATCTGCTGAGGGAGATCCCTCCAGCAAGACCACCTAAAATAATCTAGCTATGGTACAGGGCATCATTCTGACAAGATAATATACAACCTGACCAGTCACATTCCATAGATGCACTTCCAATGCCCCAGCAATGCAATAACCAGTGACCCACATAGTATTTAATTGCCTATTCTTGTACTCATGTTCCTACAACCTTCAAAAAAAAAAGAGAACATAGTAAATACACAACAGATCAATCAGTATTTGAAAAGGGAGGAAAAAAAAAGTTTGGGGTTTTTGAAAGATCTTGAAAGGCAAGGATTTTGAAGGAAATAAATGGTGTGATCCCCAAAGCCCCTTGACTTCAGTGAGGGATACCAGTCTGAACAGGCCAGATCAACCATTGAACTAATTTTTTAACAAATTGTGTTCTGGTGTAGGATGTCTACCTGTAATGTTAATCTGCATCTTCAGACAGTCATGTTTATTTCTAAGGATCGTAACAATTAGCTCTTGTAAAACTTAAGCCTTTCTCTGGTGCATAAAAAAAGGAATTTCTTTCGTAAAATCCATAAAATCTACAATAGATTGCTGTTTGAATGACTGTGGCATTGTCGAAAACATACAGGTATCTCACAATAGAACTCATTTTTATTTATGTCATACAGTTGAGGCAAAAGAAAGCAAAGTTAATTGTATAGGTCTGGGAACATGTCACCAAGCCACAGTAGGATGCCAAATCCCTCACCACCTCAACACTTAAACCTGTGTATTATCCCTGTATGGGGTCCTAAGGATTTTCTGCACCGTTTTGTTCACACATACAAATAGTTTTGAAAAAAAAACTTTCAGACATGTTTTTTCTTTAAGTGCAGCTGGTTAAACGTTATGCAGCTACTGTATCACTTGCGCTCTTTCCTCAGGGTCAGAGCAACTTCTCGTACAGTACGTCATTCCCTTTGGTTGTAGAATGTATTTTCATTCCTGTGGTCCAGACTTTGATCACTTCCTAAATAGCAAAATGCTCAGCCTGAAGAATAAGCTCCCAGGTACGTTCCCAGCATCTTCATCAGGCCACTGGCTCATAGGAACATGGGTTGGGCATTCAGCCCCTCATGCCTGTTCTGCCATTCGAAGAGTCCATGGCTGATCTGCGACCTAGCTTCATATGCCCGTCTTTACCCACATCCATTAATAACTTTGGTTAACAAAAATCCGTCAATCCCAGTTCAAAATGTAACAATCGATCTAGCGTCAATTGTTTGGAATTCCATCCTTCTACCACCCTTTGCTTGAAGAAATATTCCCTAATTTCACTCCTGAAAGGTCTTGCCCTAATTTTTAGACAATGTCCCCTAGCCCTAGATTCCCCAACCAGCAGAAATAGTTTATCTCCTGTCGGTTAATATCTTAGAACCTTAATTTCCTGAAAACTTCAATCAAAGAGCTACGAATCTTCTAAATTCCAGGGAATATAACCCTAGTTTGTTTAATCTCACTTTATAGTTTAACTCCTGGATTCCAGGTAGCATTATAGTAAATCTGCACTCCCTCCAAGGCCAATATATATCCTTCCTAATGTGTGGTACCCAAAACTGCTCATAGTACTCCAGGCGTGATCTAACTAGGGCTCTGTATCCTATGTTAATGTTATATTACACACCTAATCAGGATCAGAGCAGAGCAGAAATGGAGAGCAAAACATACAGTATTTCACCAGCTTTCTAGAAGAAAAGCTGTTTGAATCAGACGATTGAAACAATGAAGTCCAAAAAGGTCAGATGGATTTTCAAACAGACAGATCTACAAGCAGTAACACTGCTACAGGTGTCACAGTCAATGCAGGGAACCAGTGGGATTGCGTTCTGTGCACTATGGACCCAAAATTTAACAAGAGCAAATTATGCCCTAAGGAGTACAGTAAAAAAAAAAGGCCACACCACATTGTAGCAGCAAAGGGAAAATTACAACCAAATTCCTGATGAACTGCACAAGTCACAGTTAATTTCCCATCATCAGTTTGACAATAATGTTGGAGGTCAAGGCTGAAAATGTTAACATTTGCATGTTTTGATTTAAGACTGTCAACATACTGCTAGAAAGCTATATCAGAGGAGGGGAAACTAAAAGGGAAGAGAGATCTGGATAGTACAGGAAGGACAGACACTAAACAACCTATTGGTGAGTGGGCTAACATTGGCCTCATCAACCCTAGCTTCAGGAAACTCTGCAGAGCCAGGAGAGGCCTAGACTTAGCTGAAATGTCTCATGGGTCAGAATAAAAAAAAAACACTCACTGCCAAGATTCAAATATGAATAATTGGCATTTGGGCAAGGTACTTGAAGGCAACTGTACCACTGGAACAACACTGAGCATGGAGTCAATGACTTCCAGAGAGAGAAGAAGGGAGGACAGAAAGCTGGTGGCAAAAAAACCCCCAAAAAATCATATTGTGCAAGAATCTAGCAGTAGGGGCACAATTTAAAATAAAGGGTCTCCCATTTAAGGCAGGGATTAGGAGGTTTTTTTTTTCCCTCTCAGAGGGTCGTTAATCTTTGGAATTCTTTTCCCAGAGAGCAGTGGAGGCTGGGTCATTGAATATATTCAAGGTTTAGTTACACAGATTTTTGATCTACAAAGGGGTCAAAGGTTTATGGGGGGGCAGGCAGGAAAGTGAAGTTAAGGCAACAATCAGATCAGCCACGACCTTACTGAATGGCAGAGTAGGCTCGAGGGGCTGAATGGCCTACTCCTGTCTCTTTCTTATATTCTTACAACCAATGCATTGCAATCATTGGTCAACAGAGGGCGGTGCAAGCAAGCATATCAGCAAAACTCAAGCAAGCTTCATCCTCATTCAAAAATAGGTGTGTACACAAAGGAATGAGACAAATACTTGTGTGTATTAAAATTGGTGAAAAAGTATTAATTTTTTTCTTTGCAATCATTAGCTGTATTAACAGATTATTCTAACAATTTCTAAACATTCCGGTGCAGGCACTGTGGGCTGAATGGGAACAGGAACATAGCAACAGGAGAAGGCCATTTGGCCCGTCAAGCCTGATCCGCCATTCAAATAGATAATGGCCGATCATCTACCTCCACATCATTTTTCCCCATCACCCCCAAATCCCTTGATGTCATGAGTATCCAGAAATCTATTGATTTCTATCTTGAACATGCTCAATGACTGAGCTTCCACAGCCCTACAGGATAGAGAATTCCAAAGATTCACCACCCTCTGTGTGAAGAAATTCCTCCTCATCTCAGTCTTAAATGACCTGCCCCTTATCCTCAGACTTTGTCCCCTGGTTCTAGACTCACCGGCCAGGGTAAACATCCTATCTACATCCACCCTGTAAGAATTTTGTAAGTTGCAATGAGTTTCGAAACTCCAGAGAATTTAGGCCCAGTTCACTCAATCTCTCCTCATAAGACAATCCCACCATTCCAGGGATTAGTCCAGGGAACCTCCGTTGCATTGCCTCCATGACAAGTATACCCTTCCTTAGATAAGACGACCAAAGCTGTACACTATACTCCAGGTATGGTCTCACCAAAGTTCGATGCAATTGCAGCAAGACGTATTTACTCCTGTGCTCAAATCCTCTTGCGATGAAGGCCAGCATACCATTTGCCTTCCTAATCGTTTGCCACACCTGCATGCTAGTTTTTAGTGACTCATGAACAAGGACATCCAGTTCCCTCTGGACATCAAAACTTCACAACCTTTCACCATTTAAGAAATACTCTGCCTTTCTGTTTTTCCTACCAAAGTGGGTAACTTCACAGTTATTCACATTATATTCCTGCCCACTGACTTAACCAGTCCAAAAATCCTTGCATCTTCCACCTAGTTTTGTCTCATCAGCAAATTTGAAAATATTACATTTGGTCCCCACATCCAATTTATTCATATAGATTGTGAACAGCTGTGACACAAGCATTGATCCTTGCAGTAACTCACTAGTAACAGCCTGCCATCCTGAGAATGACCTGTTTATTCCTATTCTGTTTTCTGTCTGTTAACCAATTCTTAATCCATACTGGTATATTACCTCCAATACCATGTGCTCCAATTTGTTTACTAATCTCCTGTGTGGGACCTGTCAAATGCCTTCTGAAAATCCAAATACATCACATCCACTCTCTCATCTATGCAGCCTGCTTGATTGGCACCCCGTCCACAAACATTCACTCCCTCCAACACCAATGCACAGTGGCAGTGTGTACCATCTACAAGATGCATTGCAGGAACTCACCAAGGCTCCTTAGACAGCACCTTCCAAACCCATGACCACTACCATCTAGAAGGACAAGGGCAGCAGATAGATGTGAACATCACCACCTGGAAGTTCCCCTCCAAGTAACTCACCATCCTGACTTGGAAATATATCGCCATTCCTTCACTGTCGCTGGGTCAAAATCCTGGAACTCCCTTCCTAACAGCACTGTGGGTGTACCTACACCACACAGACTGCAGCAGTTCAAGAAGGCAGCTCACTATCATTTTCAGGGGTAATTAGGGATGGGCAATAAATGCTGGCCTAGCCAGCGAAGCCCACATCCCAAGTGGTCAAGTAAAATCTCCAATAAACTCCATTCCATAAATCCATGTTGAATCTGCCCAATTTTAAGTGTCCAGTTATTACAAACCTTATAATAAATTCTAACATTTTCACTACTACTAACATCAAACTAACAGGTCTGTAGTTCTTTGTTTTCTCTCCCCCTCCCTTCTTAAATAGTGGGGTTGCATTTGCTACTTTCCAGTCTGCACTACATAGGTCATCTGGTCCAGGGGGCTTATCAACCTCCAATCTAATTAATCTTTCGAGTACTACCCCTTTATTAATATTAATTTCTTCAGTTCCATAATTTCACAAATCCCTTGATTCCTATTATTTCGAGTAGAATTCTAGGAGATTTTCTGCAACTCCCACCATGAAGACAGACACAAAGTAGTTGTTTAGTTTCTCCGTCATTTCCCCATTCTCCATTATAAATTCTCCTGTCTCTGCCTGTAAAGGACCCACATTTGCCCTTGCTAATCTTTTCCTTTTCACAGAAGAAGCTTTTACAGTCTGCCTTTATGTTTCTTGCTAGCTTGCATTCATAATCTCTTTTCCCTTTTCAATTTCTTGGTCCTCCTTAGGTGGATTCTCAATTCCTCCTAATCCTCAGGCTTACCACTTTTTATGGCAACCTTATAAACCACTTCCTTTGATCTAATGCAATCTCTAGCTTATTTTGTTAGCCACGGTTGATTCACCTTTTTGGATTTTTGTTGTATCTTAGAGGAATGTATATTTAGTGTAGATCATGTAATACTTCTTTAAGTACCAGCCTTTGCCTGTCGAATGTCAAATCTTTTAATATATTTTCCCAATGCACCATAACCAACTTGCCCCTCATACCTACAATAATTTCCTTTGTTCAGATTTAAGACCCTAGTTTCAGAATTAACTCTATAACTTTCAAACTTAATGTAAAATTCTATCATATTACGGTCACATAAAGGAATCACATTCCCCAGTTGGACAGCACTTGCTTAGCAATCCCGTGTGCACTTAAAATTACACTAACAGCCAATTTAAGATGATCAGTTGGGCTTCAAATGTAGTTCACTTATACTTGCCAGAAGCTACATATATTCATCCAGTGAGACCTATCCTCGAGAGGCAACAAGAACATGCCCACGTATTGTGTTTTTTTTGAATGAAACAAAAGCCTAAAAGACAACAGTTCCCTGGTGCATTCTCCATTGCAGCGTCTTGGCCAAAGTTGACTTGCCAACTAATCAGCACTCTTTTTGCTGATTGGTTGCTCCCTTCAAAATTTAGCATTCTTGCATCTGTCCTAACAAGTCCAAGACAAACCGCTTCGATAGCATGTCTCCTCTTTCTGTTTAGATTAGGCAGAATAGCGGGGGCTGCTGTACTGTATGTCAGCAACATGGATACGGATACAGAATTACAGAGTGCAGAAGAGGCCCTTCGGCCCATCGAGTCTGCACCAACATGTGAGAAACACCTGACCTACCTACCTAATCCCATTTACCAGCACTTGGCCCATAGCCTTGAATGTTATGACGTGCCAAGTGCTCATCCAGGTGCTTTTTAAAGGATGTGAGGCAACCTGCCTCCACCACCCTCCTAGGCAGTGCATTCCAGACCGTCACCACCCTCTGGGTAAAAAAGTTTTTCCTCACATCCCCCTAAACCTCCTGCCCCTCACCTTGAACTTATGCCCCCTTGAGACTGACCCTTCAACTAAGGGGAACAGCTGCTCCCTATCCACCCTGTCCATGCCCCTCATAATCTTGTACATCTCGATCAGGTCGCCCCTCAGTCTTCTTTGCTCCAATGGAAACAACCCAAGTCTATCCAACAAAACTGGAAAATTGTCTCAGTCTCAAAAACTGGCACCTTTCATCTTAATTAGCATAAAATGCAGCCAGGTTTTTTTTGAAAGCTACTTTTTTTATTCCACAATTTATATGTTTAATTAAAGGAAGTGCATGAGACAAAATCTTATTAAAAGTTATAATGGGATCAGAAATGGTGAATACAAAGCATTATTTCAAGTTAAATCACAACCTCAGAACAAGGAGGGTTATTATAGCTGATGAAAGGTGCCAAGGAACCACTTAATAAAGAGGGATCAATATCTGGAATGGTTTTCAGCTCGGGCAGTACAGGAAAGAACTCAAGGCATTCAAATGGCAGTGACTTTGCTGCAATAGGGGTAGGATGGAGAAGTTGTAGATTTCTATCGCAGGTTGGTTGAGATACCACCCACTCAAGTACCATGCCAATCTTCTCGCCAAGATATCTTCACTGCTTTCCTCCCTCAGCCTCTGTACTGAGAGGTTTCTCATAGTAGTTGATTTCAACACTCACCTCAATTTACCTTCTTCGCTCTCCTGAGTTCACAGCCCTCCTTTACTCTCTTAATTTCACCTTCAATGTAAACTCCCCAGCCCACACTCATAGCCACCTCATGTGCTACTCTCAGAGTGTCAATGACAGACAAGACCTTCTCTGATCACTTCCTGGTGTCATTCTTTACCCACATCCAGTTTCCCCTCCATACTCTACTTCCTTCTGTATGCACACCTGGAAAAAACATTTTCCCCAATTAATTTATGACTGCACTCTCAAAATCTCGACTGTCTCGACTTTGGTTATTCCTTCACCACGACATTCTGGCAGCTATCACACGTTCAACTAAGCCCTCACCTCCACCTTTCATTTAAACCATTACTCTCTCTCACCTTGGCTGTTACTCCACTCCATTAAGCCTAAGGAACACAGACTTGAACAGATATAGCAAACAAGTGATTTAGCCATTCACTGCCAGATCTGGTTGGCTGGTATAAATCACTGCCAGATCTTGCTCTTGTCTGCTAAAATTGGTCACTATTCCAGGATCGTTCTGGGATGCAATTGTAACTCCATGCTTCTGTTCACTGCTGCAAGCTGTCTTCTTAAACCCCTCTTCCCTTTCTCCTCCACCTTCACCTAACAAAGAGTTCACGGATTTCTTTCTCACAAAAAAAAGCAACCATTTGACTCCTTTACTTGCAAAATACCACCCCATTCCCAATTTCCTTTTCCTCTCCAAAGTCCTTAAACATGCTGTTGATTCCCAAATTTGTGCCCATCTTTCCCAGGATTCCACGTTTGCATCCCTCCAATTAGGTTTTCACCCCTGCCACAGTACCAAAATGACTCAAATAACCTTCTATGCACCTGTAACAAAGGTAAACTATCCCTCCTCATCCTTTCTTTGGCATAGTTGATGACGCCAGCCATTTCCATCGCCATCCTCCAGCTGGGCTGCTCTCACATAGTTCCATTTTCATGTGTTTATTTGTAGTCAGAAGAATTGACTAGTTTCTCTTCCCATTCCCACACAGTTACCTCTGATGTCCCCCAAGAAGCTATCCTTAGCCCTCTACTATTTCTCCTCTACATGCTGAAACACGACGCCAATTTCCACATATCACATTGATACCCTGCTTTACCTCACCCCGCCTCTTTCAATACCTCCACTGTCTCTAACTTGCGTTGGATAAGCATAGGGAAGACTAAAGTCATCGTCTTCCTTCCCCACCACAAACTTCACTCCCTCGCTACCAACTCCATCCTTCCCCCTGATTACTGTCTCAGGCTGAATCAGGCTGTTTGCAACCCGGGTGTCATATTTGACCCCAAGATGAACATTCAACCAAATATCCGTGCCATCACCAAGGGCACCAGTGTGGACCACCTCTGCCTCAGCTCATCTATTGCTGAAACCCCCACCCACATCTTTGTTACCTCCAGACTTGACTATTCTAATGCACTCCTGGGCAATCTTCCATATTCATAAGAACATAAGAACTAGGAGCAGGAGTAGGCAATTCAGCCCCTCGAGCCTGCCCTGCCATTCAATACGATCATGGCTGATCTCATTTCGGCCTCAACTCCAATTTTCCACCCTCTCCCCATAACCTTTCAACCCGTTACTAATTAAAAATCTATCTCCTTAAATTTATTCAGCGTACTGGCATCCATTGCACTCTGAGGTAGTGAATTCCACAGATTCATGACTCATTGAGAAAAGTAATTCCTCCTCATCTCTGATTTAAATCTACCACCCCTTAGCCTAAAATTATGGCCGCTCATTCTAGAATGCCTCACAAGGGGAAACATCTACTCCATGTCTACTTTGTCTATCCCCTATAGCATCTTATATACCTCAATTAGATCTCCTCTCATCCTTCTAACTCTAGCAAGTATAGGCCTAAACTGCTCAATCTCTCCTCATAAGACAAGCCCTGCATCTCTGGAATCAATCTAGTGAACCTCCTCTGAACTGCCTCCAATGCAACAACATCCATCCTCAAGTAAGGGGACCAAAACTGTGCACAGTACTCCAGGTGCGGTCTCACCAATGCCTTGTACAGTTGCAACAACACTTGCCTATTTTCATACTCTATTCCTTTAGCAATAAATGCCAAAATTCCATTTGCCTTCCTTATTACCTGCTGTACCTGCATACTAGCTTTCAGCGATTCATGCACGAGGACACCCAGATCCCTCTGCACTGAAGCATTCTGAAGTTTCTCTCCATTTAAATAATAAGTCGCCTTTTTATTCTTCCGACCAAAATGGATAACCTCACACTTATTAACGTTAAACTGCATCTGCCAAATTTTGGCCCATTCACCTAACCTGTCCATATCCTACCCTCCATAAACTTGAGGTCACCCAAAAGTCTGCTACCCATATCCTAACTTGCACCGAATCCCATTCACCCATCACCTCTTCACTTGCTGACGGATGCCAATTAAGCAACATGTCGATTTAAATTTCTCATCCTTATTTTCAAAGTCCTCCACAGCCTGACTCCTCCCTATCCTTGCAATCTTCTCCAGTCCACAACCGTGACAGATCTCAGTACTCCTCTAATTCCGGCCTCTTGAGCATTCCTAATTTTAATTGCTGCCCCATTGGCAGCTGTGCCTTCAGTTGCCTAGGCCCTAAGCTCTGGAATTCCCTCCTTACACCCCTCAACCACTCTACCTTGCTTTCCTTCTTTAAGACACTCCTTAAAACCTGCCTCTTTGACCAAACCTTTGGTCATCTGCCCTAATACAGCCTCACGTGGTTTGATGTCATATTTTGTTTTATAACACCTCTGAGATGCACCTTGGAATGTTTTATTACATTAAAGGTGCTATATAAATACAAGTTATTGGTATTGTTGTTGTTGTAGACCAAATGGCCTCACTCATCCATAAATATCCTTCTCCTTTTGCTTAAGCTCAGACTACATTTAAAGAAAGGGAGCACATGCACACACACACTAGATTCAAGTATTGACTGAGTGGCTATATTCAAAAAGTAATAATGGACTTCAAGGTGAAGGCTTAAGTTGAATGTTAATATATCCCATTCCTTCAGGAGGTTAAACTTAAGCATTGGAGCACAAAACTAAAACCAGCAAGTTAGATTTATAAGGCAGAACTCTTAGCATTTCTACGAAACTAGTCTAGCTCTTTTCTTTGCAATTAAATTACAAAATGCTGCGGAAGCTTTTCGTTTTGCACTCAAGATAAACACAAGAACGTCTAAATTTCACGATCACAACAATTTATACTACAAGAGAAAAAGGTGCTAATTGATTGGAAAATTGACTCTGATTGGCTGAGGCTTTGCCATGGAGAAAGCAATGGGGAACTATAAACTCCCCAAGTTCCTGGGTAATTCAAAAAAGGTGCAAGGATTGAACGTATTCCTTATGTTTTCAGAGAACAGGTCCCTGTGTATGAATGTCCGTCTCTTCTAGCAAGCATAAATGAGCCACATTATGAGCTCAACTGATTATCTTAAATTAGTTGCTTGTATAACTATTAGCGCACTCAGGATTGTTCAGCAAATACTGCCCAATCGCGGAATCGCATCTAACAGTTTTGTGTTTTGCCTTAATTAAGGCTCCTAATCTAACGGAATCAGGGGAAGCAATGTCAGCTTTCAAAATGCAAATTTTGTCAAAAAGTCATTAAGAAGCAATTTTATTTAGAAAATCAAAAATTAAAATGCTCTTTTACCATTAACTAACATGAGGGATATTATTGCTCGTTTCAATAAAAAAAGTTAGTGAGTACCTCTGTCTTTTTAAATTTTATTGATCTAACACGACTGGGCCCACATCAGTGAAGATGACCAGTGCCCAGGGGACTTCACGAACACACCATAAGCTTTATTTTTAAACAATGCAGTCACCTTCTTCCTATCCCAAATATAGCCAGATACTAACCCCTTTCCTTCCACTAAATTCAGGCACACACTACCACATACGACAATAGAGATTTCAGAATCACAGACATATTATCGCGCAGGTGGTGGGCATTCAGCCCATCATGTCTGCACCTGCTCTCTAAATCAGCATTATGACTTAGTGCCATTCTCCTGCCTTTTCCCCGTACCCTTGCACACTGTTTCTATTCAAATAATCATCTAATGCTCTCTTAGATGCCTTGATTGAACCTACCACCACCACACTTCCAGGCAGTGCACTCCAGACTCGAATCACTCGCAGTGTGAAGAAGTTCTCTCTCACATCACATTCACTTCTTTTGCAAATCACTTCAAATCTGTGCACTCTCAGTCTCAATCCTTTTACGAGCAGGGACAGTTTCTCACTATCTACTCTATCCAGGCACCTCATGATTTTGAACTATGGTCTATCAGATTTCCTCTTAGCCTTCTCTCCAAGGGGAACAGTCCCAACCTCTCGAAGTTTCTCATCCCTGGAACCATTCTTATAAACCTCTTCTGCGTTCTCTCCAAAGCGTTCACATCCTTCCTACAGTGTAGCACCCAGAGCTGTACGCAGCACTCCAGCTGAGGTCTAACTAGTGTCTTACAGAAGATCAGCATCACCTCCTTGTTTTTGTACTCTATGCCCCTATTAATAAAGTCCAGGATATTGTATCAAAAACAAAAATTGTTGGAAAAACTCAGCAGGTCTGACTGCATCTGTGGAAAGAAAGGCAGAGTTAATGTTTCAAGTCCGTATGACCCTTCCACGGACTCGAAACGTTAACTCTGTCTTTCTCTCCACAGATGCTGTCAGACCTGCTGAGTTTTTCCAGCAATTTTTGTTTTTGTTTCAGATTTCCAGCATCTGCAGTATTTTGCTTTTATCCCAGGATATTGTATGCTTTATTAACAGCTCTCTCCACCTGTCCTTCCACCTTCAATGATCTATGCACATATATACCCAGGTCCCTCTGCTCCTGCACCCCTTAAGAAATTGCACCCCTTATTTTATATTGTCTCTCCGTGTTCTTCCTACCAAAATGTTTCACCTCACACTTCTCCGCATTGAACTTCATCTGCCATCTATCTGAACACTCCACCAACTTGTCTATGCCCTTTTGAAGTACTACATTGCCCTCCTCACAGTTTACAACACTCCCAAGCTTCGTATCATCATCTGCAAACTTTGAACTTGTCCCCTGCATGCCAAGATCTAGATCATTAACACATATCAGGAAAAGCAGGGGTCCCAATACCGACCCCACTACAAATTTTCCTTCAGCCTGAAAAATATCCATTGACCATTACTCTGTTTCCTATTATTTAGCCAATTTTACATCCATATTGCTACTGTCCCTTTTATTCCATGAGCTATAACTTTTCTCACAAGTCTGTTGTATGGCACTGTATAGAATGCCTTTTGAAAGTCCATGTACACCACATCAACAGCATTATGTTCATCAACCCTCTGTTACCTCTTCAAAAAACTCCAGCAAGTTAGTTAAACACAACTTCCCCTTTAGAAATCCATGCTGGCTCTACCAAAGCAACCCACATTTTTCCATGTGACTACTAATTATGTCTAGAATAATCATTTCTAGAAGCTTCCCCACCACTGAGGTTAAGCTGGTCTATAATTGCTGGGCTTATCCTTACAACCTTTTTTGAACAAGGGAGTAATGTTTGCAATTCTCCAGTCTTCTGGCACCTCCCCTGAGTCTAGGGAAGGCTGAAAGATTATGGCCAGTGCCCCTGCAATTTCTACTCTCACTTCCTTCAATATCCTTGGATGCATCTCACCCAGTCCCGGTGCCTTGTCAACTTTTAAGTACCAGCAGTTTATCCAAAACTTCCCTCTTACCAATTTTGAACACTTCTAGTGACAGTTTCCTCATCTGTCATCATGGCCTTGGTAGCAGCTGCTTCCTTGATAAAGACAGATGCAAAGGATTCTTTTATCACATCTGCCTCCATGTGTAAATCCCTTTATTTGGTCCTTAATCGGCCCTAGTCCTCCTTTAACGATCCTTTTACTGCTTATGTGCCTATAGAAGATTTTTGGGCTTCCCCCTTACATTGGCTGCCAGTCTTTTCTCATAATCCCTCTTTGCTTCTCTTATTTTCTTCTTCACCTCTCCTTTGAACCTTATGTACTCCGCTTGGTTCTCAATTGTATTTTCTACCCGACAACTGTCATAAGCACATTTTTTCTTCTTCATCTTAATTTCTATCTCCCTTCTCATCCTGGGAGTTCTGGATTTCTTTGCCAGCACAGGAGGAGGCCATTTGACTCATAATGGCAGTGCTGGCTTTTCACCAGAGCAAACTAAAACTAAATTACACTTCTTCCCCTTCTTAATACAACTTTATTTCATCCTCCAATTCAATGATGCAATGGCCTTTGTATCAACCACTCCTTGTGGCAAAGCATTCCATATGCCAATAGGCTGCTGTGTAAAGCAGTAGTTCTCTGACCTTTCCATCTGCAGACCACTAAGGTGGGGCAAAAGGCCCCAAGGACCACCTACCGGTCCTACCCCACCAGCTTGTGATTGCCTCTACAGCAACTCATGAGAATCAATGGGAACTTATGGAAAATATAATTTCACCGCTATTTTGCTACTAAATGTAATAAATTTGTGTGCATCAACTTCTTACAAAATATAAATTATTGACAAATATGCATTTTCATATTGTAAACATTATTACAAGAGAACATGTTTATTTAAAACATTCTAATGTGTGCTACAAAATCACTATTATCTTTTACTGATAAATATAGATGTAAGAAGTTTTAGTTTATCATAAAATAATCAATAGTAACAAAGTCTCGCTCATAAAACCAAATTGTTATTTTGCGCTTATGATGATGCATTCTAGGCACGTAGGAGCCAGTCTGGTTGTGTCACATCATATATGAGGCCATATGAGAGAACAGGCCGGAATCCTCACCCCACCACAAAACCTGATGAACAAGCAGTGCAATATATAGGGAACATGATGCAAAGTCCTGAAGCTAAGGGAACTGGATGGGACCAGTCTAGTGGGGTTTTAAACAGAAGGAAAAAAGCAGGCAGCGCAAGTTACACCATGATAAAAGCAAAATACTGCGGATGCTGGAAATCTAGAACAAAAACAAAAATGCAAAAATACCTGGAAAAACTCAGCATGTCCGACAGCAACTGCGGAGAGGAACACAGTTGACGTTTCGAGTCCGTATGACCCTTCATCAGAACTAAGTTAAATAGAGAAATGAGGTGAAATATAAGCTGGTAGAGGGAGGTGGGACAGGTAGAGCTCGGTAAGGGGCCAGTGATAGGTGAAGGCAAAGAAGAGATTGCCAAAGGTGTCATAGACAAAAGGACAAAGGGGTATTGACGGTGGTGATATTATCTAAGGAATGTGCTAATGGGGACATTAAGGGTAGCAAGAAACCCCCTTTCCGATCCCCCTTTTTCCAATAATTTATCATTTTTTTACAAATAGCCACTAGCTTGTCCTGCTTGCTACCCTTAATGTCCCCATTAGCACATTCCTTAGATAATATCACCACCGTCAACACCCCTTTGTCCTTTTGTCTATGACACCTTTAACAATCTCTTCTTTGCCTCCACCTATCATTGGTCCCCTATCGAGCTTTACCTGTCCCACCCACCTCTACCAGCTTATATTTCACCTCATTTCTCTATTTCCTTAGCTCTGATGAAGGGTCATAAGGACTTGAAACGTCAACTGCTGTCGGACCTACTGAGTTTTTCCAGGTATTTTTGTATTTTTGTTTTTGTTCAAGTTACACCATATCCTATGAGAGCAGTAGGTGTAATGTTTCAATGGTATAAAAATGGGTGCAACATAGTTTTGAGTAGACCACAAGAATATGACTTAGACCACACCTAGAATACTGTGAACACTTCTGGTCCCTTTATCTAAGGAAAGATATACTGGCATTGGAGGCAGTCCAGAGAAGGTTCACAAGGTTGATCCCAGGTATGGGGGGATTTTCTTATGAGGAGAGGTTGAGTAGGTTGGGCCTGTACTCATTGGAGTTTCGAAGAATGAGAGGCGACCTTATTGAAACATATAAGATTCTTAGGGAGATTGACAGGGTAGATGCTGAGAGGTTGTTTCCCCTTGTGGGAGAGTCTAGGACCAGAGAGCATAATCTCAGAGTAAGGGAACGGCCATTTAAGACAGAGATGAGGAGGAATTTCTTCTCTCAGAGGGCAGTCAATCTGCGGAACTCTTTACCACAGAGGCCTATAGAAGCTGGGTCGTTACGTATATTCAAGGCTGAGATAGACAAATTTTTAATCAGTAAGAGAATTGAGGGTTATGGGGAAAAGGCAGGAAAAGTGAAGTTGAGGATTATCAGATCAGCTATGATCTCATTGAATGGCAGAGCAGACTCGATGGGCCAAATGGCCTACTTCTGCTCCTACGTCTTATGGTCTAAGGTACAAGCTTTGCAGTCCCCGATGGGTCTCCTACCTGTAAGCACTTAGATGTATTGCATAGTGCAAAGGGTGCATATGTCATTAACTGATAAACATCAGTCAGATATATCACTTACTCATAGGTTCTCAAATCTGTTAATTAAAGGATAAGAAACAGTGTATAAAGCATTGATTCACATTTCTTAACTTTCAACAGGCAGTGCTCACAGTTGAAATGAAATTAACTCCACTTGTTGAACATAAAAATATGATCAGTAGTGGATTTGTCCTAACATACTGCAACACCCCAATACATAGCAGTTGTTCTTTTTTTCTTTATTCTTTCATGCGATGTGGGCATTTCTGGCAAGGCCAGCATTTGTTGCCCATCCCTAATTGCCCTTGAACTGAGTGCCTTGCTAGGCTATTGCTGGGGGCAGTTAAGAGTCAACCACATTTGGCCATGGGCCAGACTGGGTAAGTAGATTATCTTCCTTGAAGGACATTAGTGAACCAGATGTGTTTTTGCAACAATCGATGATAGTTTCATGGTCACCATTACTGAGACTAGCTTTCAATTCCAGATTTATTCATTGAATTTAAATTCCAGAAGCTGCCCTGGATGGATTTGAACCCAAGTGGTAATGCCTTTGCCTCTGAACTGCGGGGTTCTGGGTTCAGTCCCCGTCTGAGCACGCAAAAATCAAGACTGAATCAAGTACAGTACTGGGCAATCTTTACCCAGGAGGTCTTGTGGCACAGTGACAGCATCTCTACTTCTGGGCCAGAAACTCCTGGTTCAAAACCCACTCCAGGACTTGATGACCAGGGAAGGTGCATTCATAATGTGTGGCTAAACAAATAGAACCCGTGTCCCCACAGCATTAGCCTGGGCCTCTGGATTACTAGCCCAGTGACATTACCACTACGCCACCATCGCTCCAAAATCTTCCCAGATGTGATTACAAAAAACATTAGAATTAAAATATACAAACCTAGCAACTTCCCACTGACAATTAGTTGAGCAAACACAGCAGCATAGTTTCCTTTCATTGCATTCCCAATGTACATCTTCTCTGCATCCTCACACGGAGTGTGAATAATAAATTCCTGTGAGGTGTAAAAAATTGTGTTTTATTTTACTGCAAATTTTCTTACTCTTTTCCCCAATGTCATGAGTTACTTGCTGGAGTGTTTGCTGGGTGCCCTCTGCTACCTTATCCAATTAGCAATTGAGCATCATTCCAGAAAGGCTAATTCATCACGTCCCCTCATGCACACAAATGTGAACTTCCCATTGGGATCTCTGGAAAGTGATCAGGAGCAGCAATATTGGCTAAAACAAATACAAACCCAAATTATAGCGCCCCGACCCCATTCCTGGCTGAAATCTTCATTGATTGCAGTGCAAAAAGCACCAGCTGTGGTTGTAGTTCTACTCCGTGATGCAGTGAGATTGTAGGGAGTTAATTTAATTACTTTCTAATAAACTATTTGCGCAAGCCTGTACGTTGCTTGAAATAATTGCTGGTCACTGCAGGAAGGCTGCAATCATATGACTACAGGTGACTAGTGCCGCCAATAAAATCAAGCACAGTTTGACGACCCCTCCCAGCCAGGCCCAATCCAGGAGGGGGGCATAGCCAGTTTAGGCAGGCAGGCGGACGGCAGTGGGAAATAATTTTTAAACAGCATAAAACATCACAGTAAACATGAACACAAGTGGTTTTGGATGTAACTTAGTTATGAAATTTCGATTTCTTGCACTGATATGGCAAATTTATGCCTGGATTACACTGATTAAATGGTTCAGTTTCCACTAATTATATGTTTTCCTACTGCTTCTACAGCACTGCAGCAGAAACTGTTCAAAAATCTAAATACATTGGCTACTCATTTGGGCATTTAAAATTAGAAAGAATTATAGATACAATCGCTTGCTAGTACAGAACTTGAGTATTGCTGAAGCTTTTTGTCTTACACTCATCAGGACAGACGCAAGAATGCCAAATTTGAAAGTGTTCAACAACTTATACTGCATGAGAATAGAGGTGCTGACTGGTTGGCAAGTCAGCTGTGATTGATTGACACATTACCATGGCGAATGCATCAGGGAGCTATTGTGCCTCATACTTCTGTTATTCAAAAAAGGTGCAATATCCCCACATATGAATATACGTAACTTCTAGCAAGTGTACATGAGCTACATTGGAGCCCCACTGAATCTTAAATTGGTGGTTAGTGTAAATCTTAGCACACTCGGGATTGTCCAGTGCGTGCTGCCCAATCGCAGAATCACGTCTAACATTGGACATTATGTTCTGAGTTTTGCAAGCAGGAGTTGATTGAGTACAGCCAGTACTCCAACTATTGTGAACAGCCAAAGGTACATGCTGTTTTGTTACGTCTCAATGCCTTGCAAATTGTACCTCCTATGTATCTGGCATTGCACCAGCACTGAAATTCATATGCCATATTACTCATTCATATGCAGGGGCCTGTCGTCTGCAGGCAAAATATTCCGCCTTTTTTGAATAACAAAAGAATGGGGGACAATAGCTCCCTGGTGCACTTGCCATGGCAACACCTCGGCCAGAGCCACCTTGCCAACCAATCAGCACCCCATTCTCACGCAGTATAAATTGCTGTTCACTTTCATATTCGGCATTCTTTCATCTATCCTGACGAATGCAAGGCGAAAAGCTTCAACAGCACGTCGGTTCTCTCATTAGTAATCACAGATATAATACACACATATATTTCTATTTGCTTTCTTGAATGAGGTTCCCAAAAATCATTATACACTAATTGCCTAGTTGAACGATCCCAGCATCAGTCAACTGATTACCTTCGTTGTTGGGTCATATGTTGCTCGGGTCTGGATACCTCTTACATTGCTACCATGTCCACGTTCCGTCATTGCAAACATTCCGGTAAATTTTAAGCCCTACAATTTGATTAGGGAGAAACACGTCATGAATACAAAACAGTCGACTTCGCCTACTTTTTTGGTCTGCTTCAAGCTTCACCTGCAATGAACTGCTGAGAAAAAAAAATGATTTCCTCCTCGGTTGACTCAGGAGGTAAGTACTCATCGTGTAGTATGACTTTGATATCTCGCCTTTATTGCTAACGAAGTGGTCAAATTTAAAATTCTCCGCTGTATGTCTAAATCCCTCATAACCTTGTCCTTCATTTTTTTTTTTACACCCCAAACTGTGGCCTTTTGTGCCTCCCCCCCTCCACCTGTTCTATGCTCTGTCTCTCAATTGGCTGCCATGCTTTCAGTCAACTGGGATGCACATTCTACTCAGTGACACAATGGCAAGAGTCACACCCGCTCAGCCAAGCTGACACTATGTCAGCCAGGATGCACTTTTAATACTCTGCTCCATTAAGCAATTCTTCACAAACACGAACTGAAAAAAAGTGGTTGTTTCGCGTAAATTAATGAACAAAAATCTTTCACACAAGATGATTCTCAAAGCAAAAAAAATTGTAAGGAGTCAGCAGCTGCTGTGAAATCAGAGAAATCAATTCCCTGTTTTAACTTTCCCTTGCCATGTTAGTTTAAGCAAAAAATAGCCAACTGAGAAGGGAAACCAAGCTTTAGGTGTGCCGGTGATAAGGATGCAAGAGGTTAAAGCAGGAAAAGGATAGTGTCAGGAAGATATAATAATTGTCATAATGTTAGTGGAATTTATTGTTAAGTAGAGTAATAGTGGAGTCTGTGTCTATATCTGTGTGTGTGTGATTTAATTGAATTAAAGGCAGCTGGCCTATAGGCTTTGATGTATTAGAAGATGAGCTAGGTTTGAAATGTTAAGTAGGTAGACATGGGTGTAAAGGGAATACTTGCATTTTTAAATAGACCAGGCTACATTGTTTTCAATGGAGTGAAATGTGTCAACTAGCCAGGTGAAGTTCAGAAACAGTGTGTTTATTTTTCCCAAAGATTACTGGTAAAATTAGTACTATGAGAGATTTTTATTATTAGAGAGGTAAAGTCCAAAGACAGTGAAACAATAGGAATTTGCATTGAAAGAGGAAAATATGCATAAAGGAGTGAAGGCTGTGTGCAAGGGCTGGCATTCTAAGATCTAAACAAATGTGAAAAGCCTTCAGCAACTGAGTCTTAAGCTGCTGTCTACAAAGAACTAAAGTTAAGAAAACTCACTGAATTGGATTGCTCAGGGTATCGTGTTTCATTGCTTGGGACTTTTAAAATCTGTGCGTCTTACTATTGCCTAAATGAAAGTGTAACTGGAAGTTAGATTAACTAGGGGATTTAGAAGTTATCATAGATGTAATTTGTAGATCTGTGTGTGTGCACTTAAAATCATTTCTTCTATTAATAAAGGTGTAATTTAGTTTTGTAAGAAACCAAGAAGACTCAGTGGTCTTATTACTACTGAATTCAAGGGACGCATCTCGAAATTTATACAAATTGCAAAACAGTTGTTTCAAGTTTCCCTTTGAGTTTGAGCAGCTCAGCATTTACCATCAGCTGTGCCATAATAGGTAGAAAGACTTGCAATTATATAATGGCTTCATGAACTTAGTTCTTCACAAAGCACTTCATAGTCAATAAAGTTTTTTTTTTGAAGTGCAGTCACTGTGATAACATAGGAACAGTCAATTTATACACATCAAGTTCCCAGATAAAACAAAGTCATAAATGACCTGAATATCTGTTCAGTGACTTTCTAAAGCAATAAGGAATAAAAGAAAAATGAAGAGGGGGAATAGTAGTATCAAATCTGAGACAACATTAAGGCACAGAAGTATAAGAATTTAACTAAATAAATGTTCAAACCTGATCCTCCTCGGATCAAACTGAGAAAGGACTATTTCACTAGTGGAAGAATATAATAGGTTACCAGGTAATCTACACAAAATTAAAAATGAAGCTCGTAGTCAAATCGGAAAGGCAGATATAAACAAGAGTTGTAAATGTAGGAGATTTCAATTATCCAAAAATAGTCTAGGAAAGCGAAAATGTGTATGGTGTGTTCAGAACTGTTTTCCCAATCAATACCTTGCTAACCAAAAAAAAGGAACGAAGCATAATTTGTCTTGTTCCTGGATAAAGGAAGATGACCAAAAAGTAGGGCAAAATTGAGGGAAAAGTTACCATTGTTAAATTTAAAAATGGGAAATTTAGCTAAGAGCACTCTAGACCAACAAAGCAAAAAACCTAGGGCGGGATTTTCAGGCCCCGCCCATGGCAGGTGTCATGGAGGGCTGGAGCGGAAAATATCGCAAGATCCAAAAAATCAGTTTACCACTGTCATAAAAACAGCCCATCATCATCTGCTCCATCTGTCAATAGCAGACTACGTTTCCCGCCGCAGCATGTCATTTTAACACATTTGCATCTCACTATAAGTGCTGCTCACCAGAATAATCCCTTCACACTGGATCAAGAGAGCACGTTGGCATCCAATTAGACAGACGTATTTCACTACAGTATTATAAACAATGTGCACCTGGACACCTGTACTTTGCTCGTGACTTCGAGGTTCGTTCGCCTACCTTGCCTTGCACAGCACTCGCAGCAACTCAGACTCAGCGCCAGGCTTTGCAGGCAGCACCACATCACTTTCCGGGGCGGGGGGGTTAGTGTCAGAGGCAAGTGTCTATCTACCAGCCTAATGGTAAGGTGGGGGTGGCTTTTAATGTGCAGCAGCACAAGGGCTCCACTGGCAGGGTAGGCGGAGAAGGCTGCACCCAGACGCATGACTGAGTTGAGTGGGTGGGGTGGGGAAGCGTCCAGGATAGGGAGAGACAGTCAGTTGCAGAATGATATAAGCGACTTTGGGCCAGAATTGGAGGATCGCCGAGTGAAGAAGCGCTTCAATGCTGAGCTCGCGAAGTCTGTCCTTGGCGCAGTCCAGGTGTGCCCAGCATGTTGTGTGCAGGACATTGTCGTAACATCACACGCATTGGTATTGGGGGGTGGGGGGTTTCTGACATCATACTGGGCCACAGACTGGGCACAGTCAGGGGAGGCATCTGCAGCTTTTATAGATGGGGAAATGTATTGTGGGGGCATTCAAGGGTTTCAGAAGTGGGGTTATATGTCAGATTGTGCAAGTGGAGGGGTAAAGTCCACACGGGGCATAGGCACATCTACCTTACCATGTTCCGGGTGTAGCAAAGGGATATGCAACACAATCATGATGGGATCAAGGAATGCAGGGGGAGGATTGAGAAGTTCTCGGAGGGAGGGAAACCTGAACATTAAGCTCCTGCAGGACAATGGGAGGGACTTCCACACAGGGTCCAAGCTGGTCTAGTAGTGAGATTTCAGCATCAACCTCTTCCAACCTGCAGCGATGGCACAGTACAAAATTAAATTGAGGGGAAACTCTGCTGGCAAGGGCTCCATGAGCCAATTGGAGGGTAGGTGCATCCATTGGGGGGCCCAATAAAGGGGCACCCAACTGAACTATGCATTAGCAAATGTGGAGAGATGCACAGCTGAGGCTTGCTAGGAGCCTTTCAATGACAATGCAGGAAATCAGGAAAATTAAGCTATGATATGCTTTCATGCGAGACTAATCCTGCAAAGTGGCATTAATCGGTCTCTTTGTATTAATCCCTTGTTCACAGTGCAGAGATTCCTCAGAGTAATAAACTCTAGAGCAACTGGATAAGCTTCCGATGCAATCATGGCACTGGCAGCTTCACAGAAGAGGAGCCTCAGGCCCCCTTCAAACAATACTCAGTTCCTGACTAAACATTTTACTTCATGCACATTCCATAGTGTGTGGTATTGGAGTGCAGTGAATGAGGATCCAAGTGCCTGCCAAAGCAATCCCATAGCAGTTGGTCATGTAAAGAGGCTGGAGGAGTGGAGGAGGGAGCGTGGGGGCAGGGAAGGCGCAGCTTGAACCAAACTCTGCACTGGCCTGGATTTTTGGGGCGATTAATTTTCAACATTGGAACAAAGCCCTTGAACCCAAATTAACTGACAAGCCATTGACAGAAATAGGACCTTTGCAGGCTGTCAGTCTCCTGTCCGCAGCATCAATGAGAAACAATCAAGATGAAGAAGCCTGGATTTATTGCTGCCTGCAATACACGCGGGAGAGAGAGAGCTCAAAGGGAGGAACTAAACCCTCAAGACCAAGGAGCAGCAGGGCTCCCTCCGGATGCAGAGGATGAGGCTCACAGAGAAACATCGTGCGTAGGTGCCTCGCAAGACTGAGAATGTACAGGACTCGCATGCCTTATCTGCAGATGAGCGCGCGACAGTGTCGCAAACGCCTCCGCATGTCCAGGGACCTGGTGACTGAAATTTGCCACATTCTCCAAGAATTGGCACTACGGGGACCAGGAGGGCATCAATTGCCACTGGCTGTAAAAGTAACCACCCACTCAACATCCACGCAAGTAGCTCCTTCCAGGGCTCTATTGGGGACCTTTGCGGGATGTCTCAAACGGTGAGCTTTGCAGCGATTTCCGGATTCCCATAGGTGCAGGGTGGCCGTCGACTGCAGTCATATGGCTACAAAAGCTTCTTGGCAACAGGCACTTCAACAGAAACAAGAAAGGCTTCTACTCGCTCAATATACAGCTGGTCTGTGACCATAAGAAAATTATCATGCAGGTTTGTGCCAGATACCCAGGAAGCGTCCACGACTCATACATCTCAAGTAGATCGCAGATCACGGACATCTTTGAGGGGCCACACAGGATCCAGGGTTGGCTCCTTGGTGACAAGGGGTACACGCAAAGGACATGGCTGATGACACCCTCATGAAGGCCACAGAATCCAGCAGAAAGAAGGGAAAATGATGCTCCTGCCTATACCCGAGCATTGGTGGAGCAAATCATAGGCATCTTAAAAATGCGATTCTGATGCCTGAGCAGATCTGGCGGAGTACTCCAGAGGGTCTGCCGGATCATCGTGGCTTGCTGTGCGCTGCACAACTTGGCACTGCAAAGGGGAGGGCTTGCCAGATGCCAACATGGAGGAGCTGCACATATCCTCCGATGAGGAGGACATCGCAGGGAATGAGGGTGATGAGTTCGAGGAAACCGAGGTTGCAGGGGAAGAGGCCATAGCACGGGCCAGATGAGTCAGGCATGCGTGTGAGGCCCTGATAGCCACCAGATTCCACCAGGAGGATGACGAGTTGTAATGAGTACCCTCTTGGACAAATGCCATCCATCGTGGGCCAACATGAACACCAGCTTTGCTATTCCTCTCATTTCAACCATCCACTCATAGTGAATAGTTACACATCAGGCTCACATTGTCCAGATCCTTTGAAAGATGATGAAGCCTGTGTCCTTTGAGATGAGGTACTAACTGGAGGAGGGAGTCCTGGCATCAGACGTCAGAAAGTGCTCCCACTTCAAGCCTCTCTCCAGCATCCCAGTCACAATGGCAGCCTACCTACAAGAGCCAGGAGCTGTTCCACCATCTTCAGTGGGCTTATAACTGTATGCCTTCAATCTGACAAAGCTCCTCAAAGAGATCCATCTTCAGCAACGGAACATTCAGTGTAACCTCGAAGATGAAACTGATAGGTGACACTTGGGCCAAGGCAGCCAAGGACGTTCTAACGGTGTGCATCTAATCAGAGATGACTCACTGCTCTGTGTCACCTTCTTCTCTATCACAATAACATCTGACACTCTCAGTTAGGGATGAGGGCCTGTATTTATCCTCATCTTACTATGCATGTGGACCACCTGAAGATGACGACGTTCAACCACTTGCGTGCCAATCATTGAAATGCCTCCTCTTTAAGACACACATTGTGCCCTCATGGCCAGCCCTGGCCCTTGCAAACTCCAAAATGCTCATAGAAACGAGGAGGAGTAAACCATTCAGCCCTTCGAGCCTGCTCCGCCATTCAACATGATCATGGCTGAATCTCTATCTCAACGCCATATTCCCACGTTTGCTCAATACCCCCTGATGCCCCTAATATCCAAAAATTTATTAATTTCTTACTTGAATATACTCAGTGACCTGGCCTCCACAGCCTTGTGTGTAGAGAATTCCACAGATTGACCACCCTCTGGGTGAAGAAACTTTTCCTCATCTCAGTCCTAAATGGTCTGCCCCATATCCTGAGATTGTGGCCCCTGGTTCTAGACTCCCCAGCCAGGGGAATCATCGTCCCTGCATCCAGTCTGTCTAGCCCTGTTAGAATTTTTATGTTTCAATCAGATCCCCTCTCATTCTTCTAAACTCTAGTGAATACAGGCCCAGTCGAACCAATTTCCTCATATGACAGTCCTGCCATCCCGAGTATCAGCCTAGTGAACCTTCGCTGCACTCCCTCAATGGCAAGTATATCCTTTCTTAGGTAGGGAGACCAAATCTGCACACAATACTCCAGGTGTGGTCTCACCAAAGTCCTGCATAACTGCAGTAATACATCCTTACTTCTGAACTCAAATCCTCTTACAATTAAGGCCAACATACCATTTGCCTTTCTAATTGCTTGCTGCACCTGCCTATTTACTTTCATTGACCCTTTTACATCCACATTTCCCAATATATCACCAATTAAATAATACGCTGCCTTTCTGTATTTCACACCGAAGCGTATAACTTCACATTTATTCACGTTATACTGCATCTGCCACGTGTTTGCCCACACCAACTTGTCTAAATCGCCCTGAAACCTCCTTGCATCCTCCTCACAACTCAAAACCCTGCCCAGTTTTGTGTTGTCAGCAAACTTGGAAATATTGCATTTGGTTCCCTCATCCAAGTCATTTATGTATATCGTGAATAGCTGGGGCCCAAGCACTGATCACTGCGGTACACCACTAGTCACCGCCTGCCAACTGGAAAAAGACCCATTTATTCCCACTCGCTATTTCCAGCCTGTCAACCAATTCTCAATCCATGCCAGTATATTACCCCCAACCCCATGTGCTTTAATTTTGCCCACTAGCCACTTGTGTGGGGCCTTATCAAAAGCCTTCTTGAAATCCAAATACACCACATCCACTGGTTCTCCCTTATCTATTCTAATAGTTACATCCTCAAAAAAATCCAGTAGATTAATTAAGCATGATTTCCCTTGCATAAACCCATGCTGACTTTGTCTAATCCCATTAATGCTTTCCAAGCTTTCTGTTTCCACGTCTATTATAATAGACTTTAGCATTTCCCCACTACTGATGTTAGGCTAACTGGTCTGTAATTCTCTGTTTTTTCTCTCCCTCCTTTTTTTAAATAGTGGGGTTACATTTGCCACCCTCCAATCTGTAGGAACTGCTCAAGAGTCTATTGGATTTTGGAAGATGACCACCAATGCATCCAATATTTCCAGGGCCACTTCCTTTAGTACTCTGGGGTGTAGATTATCAGGCCCTGGGGATTTTTCAGCCTTTAACCCCATTAATTTCTCTAGCACCATTTTTTTTTACTAATACTGATTTTCTTCAATTCCTCCCTCTCACTAGACCCTTGGTTCCCTAACATTTCTGGGGAATTATTTGTGTCCTCTTTTGTGAAGACAGAACCAAAATGTGTGTTCTTTGCTATTTCTTTGTACCCCATTATAACTTCCCCCGTTTCTGACTGTAAGGGGCCTGTGTTCATCTTCGATAATCTTCTTCTCTTCACATATTTATAGAAGCTTTTACAGCCAGTTTTCCTTGCAAGTTTACTCTCATGCTCCATTTTCCGCTTCTTGATCAATCTTTTTGTCCACTTTTACTGAATTCTAAACTGCTCCCAATCCTCAGGCTTGCTGCTTTTTCTGGCAATTTTATATGTGCCTTCTTTGGATCTAATACTACCCCTAATTTCTTTTGTAAGCTGTGGTTGAGCCACCTTTCCTGTTTTAATTGAGCGCCAGGCAGGGATGAATAATTCTGTTCTGTTGAAGAGTCATACGGACTCGAAACGTTATCTGTGTTCCTCTCCGCAGATGCTGCCAGACCTGCTGAGTTTTTCCAGATATTTTTATTTTTATTTTTGTTTTGGATTTCCAGCATCCGCAGTTTTTTGCTTTTATATTAGGGGTGAATAATTGTTGTAATTCATGAGTCAACCACATTGCTGAGAGTCTGGAGTCACATGTAGACTTCCCTAAAGGGCATTAGTGAACCAGATAGGTTTTTACAACAATCGACAATGATTTCATGGTCACATTTTTTTTTATTGAATTCAAATTTCACCATCTGCTGTGGTGGGATTCGAACCCTAGTGCCCAGAGCATTACTCTGGGTATCTGGATTACTAGTCTGGTGACAATACCACTGCGCCTCTGCCATTGCTGCCGGCAAGTAAAACACACATTTTCACGCCTACCACTCCACTTAGTGCACTGAGGGGGAAAATCCCGTCCCTAGGCAGGAAATGAAAGGGTAGAAATCATAGAACTAATCATTTCAAAAACACATGGTCTCATGCAAAATTTTTAAATACTGAATTAAATCAGTCTGGTTAGCAAATTAGTTGTGTGAAATTAATATGTAATAACGTAGTTTGTTTGAGTAAATACAGTGACACATACCTTCAGGGGTTGAAACCATTTTTCAATGTGTTCCTGGCTTCCGAGGTTGATGATTGCCCCACCAAACAACCAACAGACCACACCCATCTGCAGGTCAAGAATAAGAGGAATAAAGTTAACACAATTAAACACATTTTCAACACTGAAGGTTTTCTGATTAATTTGGCAATGCATGTGAGATAGGTAACTAATTTTCACTGGCCTCAGTAGTTGCAGAAAAGCACATTCCCACAATTGCAATCAATGTTATGGGAGGGAGAGAAAGAGGATGACAGAGCAAAAAAAAGTGTTTGGAACTGTGCTCATGTTCACTTAATGCAACTGGCCATTTTCTCCTCCTGAAGTCTACCTTCTCAACTTAGGTCGATAAACTTTATCTATATAACTTTCATCCATACTACTCCTGTATCAACCAGCTAGATAAAAAGTTAGCTCCATGAGGGACTTAATCCAACAAGTCCTGTTTCTGTTTCATAAACTGGAACTTTACCCTTCAATGCTTATAATATAATAAAGTATGAAAAAGATATGAAAACCTACCTAACTCAAAGGAGTAACAGACAGCTGCAACTGAGACCTGTACTCTTCTGCTCAGCAAGACAGGCACTGATTACCCATCGCTGAACCTAGTCTTACTCCATCCATTTTTTCTCCACCAGACATATGGCAATTATTCATTTTTATCATTAATGCACATTGTTAGGAAAGAATAATTTTCATAATATTCTCACCCACCAATATTAAGTGGTAATTATATCCACCGTTGAAGGTGAGCGGAAGACATATTTTCACTCCTGTTTGCTAGTCTGTGTCTGTAAACAATATATCTCAAAAATTAAATGGACAGATTTCAATGCAGCTTGATACACAGATAGGGTATGGTTCAAGGAAGAGCTGATTAATTTTTGGCGAAGATACAAATCCAAATCTTGGAATGTTTGAAAGCATTGGTGAGACCGTGTCTCAAATACTGTGTGTAGTTTTGGTCTCCTTATTTAAGGAAGGATGTAAATGCGTTGGAGGCAGTTCAGAGGAGATTGATACCTGGAATGTCTGGGTTGTCTTACGAGGATAGGTTGGATAGACTGGGCTTGTTTCCACTGGAATTTAGAAGATTGAGGGGTGAATTGGTTGAAGTATGTAAGATCCTGAATGAGCTTGACAAGGTGGACGTGGAGAGGATGTTTCCTCTTGTGAGTGAGTCCAGAACTAGGGGGCACTGTTTAAAATTAGGGGTCACCCTTTTTGACAGAGATGAGGAGAAATTTTTCCTCTCTGAGGGTTGTGAAACTTTGCAACACTCTGCCTCAGATGGCAGTGGAAGCGGGGTCACTGAATATATTTAAGGCAGAGGTAGTGTAGCGCCAAAAGACTGGTGGACAGCTAATGAAATTCCTATATTTAAGAAGGGAGACAGAATATGCCCAAGGAATTATAGACCAGTCATCTTAATATCAGTGGTAAGAAAAATAATGAAATCTCTACTAAAGGAGAGAATGGAAGAATATCTAGAAATGAAAAACAATGAATAACCAGCATGGATTTCAAAATGGAGAATCTTGCTTGAACAATCTCATTGAATTTTTTGAGGAGATAACAGAGAGAGCACACAATGGTAATGCTGTCAATGTCATTTATCTGGACTTAAAAAGGTCTTCGCTAAGAGACTCAGAATAAGTGAAGAGAATGTGGAATCAGGGGACAAGCGAGAGAATGGATTGCTAGCTGGCTTCAAGACAGAAAGCAGACAGTGGGATTAAAGGGTAATTATTCAGAGTGTCAGAAGGTGGGAAGTGCTGTTCCACAAGGTGCAATGCCGGAACCACGGATGTTAACAATTTACATTAATGATTTAGACTTTGGAATCAAAATCAAAAACACATTCTTAATTTGTGGATGACACAAAATTGATGGGATATAGCCAATATGGAGGAAGACTGTAACAAATTCCAGGAGGAAATTAATAAACACTCAGAATGGGCAAATAGTTGGCAAATGACAGATAAATGTGAGTAGTACATTTTGGTAAGAAAATTAGGGAGGTCATTTATTACTTGGAAGGTGCAAGTCTAGGTGGGGCACAAGAACAAAGAAATTTCAGAGTACAATACACCAATCGCTAAAAGTTGCACAACAGCAAGTCTGTAAACAAAAAGAAAACCAAGTACTGGGTTTTATTTCTTGAGGGGTAGAATTAAAAAGTAGGGATGTGATGCTAAAATTATATCCAACCTTTGTTCGACTGCATGCAGTTCCATTCATCATATTATAAAAAGGATATAGATGCATTGGCAAGTGTGCAGAGAGGATTTACAAGGATGATACCAGAAATACAAGGGCATACACATCAGGAAAGGATTGACAGGCTAGGTCTTTTTTCACTTGTTGAAAATAAAAAGAATGACCTCATACTGCTCTTTAAAAGTATGAAAGATTTTTTATAGAGTGGATACAGAGAGAATGTTTCCTCTTGTGTGGAAGAGCATAACTAGATGCCAAGAAATACCTAGTTGCCAAGAAACCCAATAGGACATTCAAAAGAAACACCTTTACCCAAAGAATGATGAGAATGTGGAACACGTTACCACAGGGAGTGTTTGAAGCAAACAGTATAGATACATTAAAAGCTAGACAAGCATAAGAGGGAACAAAAACAAAAATACCTGGAAAAACTCAGTAGATCTGACAGCATCTGCGGAGAGGAATACAGTTAACATTTCAAGTCCGAATGACTCTTCATCAGAATCTGATGAAGAGTCATTCGGACTCGAAACGTTAACTGTGTTCCTCTCTGCAGGTCTGCTGAGTTCTTCCAGGTATTTTTGTTTTTGCTTTGGATTTCCAGCATCTGCAGTTTTTTGCTTTTATCTTAAGTATAAGAGGGAGAAGGGAACAGAGGATTAAAATGGTAGATTTAGAGGAGAAAAGATGGGAGGAGGCTCAAGTGGAGCATAACTGCCGGCATAGGCTGTTTGGGCCGAATGGCCTGCTTCTATGCTGTATATCCAATGTAATCCCAAGATACAGCATAGAAGCAGCATGCTTGTGTCAGCTCTTTGAAAGAGAAATCCAATTAGTCCCCCTCCAATGCTCTTTTCCCATTGCCAGGTACATTTTCCCCCTTCAAGAATTTGTTCAGTTCTTTTCTGAATGTTACTATTAAATCTACTTTCACTTTCCTTTCAAGCAGTGCATTCCAGATCGCAACAACTCACTGTGTAAAAAATGTTTTCCCATGGTGTCTCTGGTTCTTTTGTCAATCAACTCAACCCCAACCCTAATCCTACCCCTCCAGTGGAACAGTTTATTCTTATTTACTCTATCAAAACCCTTTATAATTTTAAACAATCCTATTAAATCTTTCTTAACCGTTTCTGCTCTAAAGCGAACAACCCCAGCCTCTCCACCTAATGAAGGTCCCCCAGCCCTGTTATCATGCCAGTCAATCTCTTCTCTACCCTCTCCAAGGCCTTGATATCCTTTCTTCTTGATGGAATCCTCAAAGCTCCCACGCCAAAGTAGATAGCTGTGCATCACAAGTTAATCTCAGGATTTTAAAAAATTGCTTTTTTTGGACTCCTACAAACCTCACCGATTCCTCAGCTCTCCCAGGTGCTCTGGGGTGATCTTTTTCTACGCTTCCTCTCTGTTCCCTCTTGCTACCTTTCATCACTCCCATCATCGAGCACCCATATCTTTTCTCCCACTCTTAAGAAAAGGCTCCATTTCCCAGCTGCAACTTGCAACTCAGCTTTGTTCCTTACAGAATTTATGAAGCATTTGCTATGATAGAACTTTCAATATACCACTGGAAAAAAATGTTAGGCACAATTATTTTTATTTTATTTATTTTAAACATAGAATAAACAGCACAGAAATAGGTCATTTGGCCCAACAGGTCAATGCCAGTGTTTGTGCGCTACACAAATCTCCTCCCTTCTCTTCATCTAACCCCATCAGTGTAAACTTAGATTCCTTTCTCTCTCATGTATTTATCTAATTTTCCCTTAAAGGCAACAACACTATTCTCCTCAACCTCTGGTAGCTGATTCGGCATTCTAACCAAGTTGCTTTGTAAAATCTTCCCATTAATCTGAATAACACAAGTCTTGTTTTACCTTTACTCCAGTCGTGAGGTCAGCTGTGGAAAGTACTTCTCCAATTGCCAGACTTTTATTGATACAGTTCTTTTTCTTTTCTATCTAAAAGAACAGCCAACACAAGAGTGTGAATTTATTTTTAAAAATCCAAATAGCACAGGTCCGACAGAGTAAATACACATTTATTAACAAGGTAGTCAGGTGAATATAGACTAGCATGACCCACTCAGCACCCAGTTATCAAGTGGCATTGATAGATGCCTAAGAGGCAATCACTCACGCACAACTACATTGTTTAGAGTTACAGATAACTCTAACTGTGGCCTGCCCAGTAAGTTATGAACAAACTTAAACCAATGTGTAGCCTTTCACATTTTAAAATGTTCCCAAGCTGCTTCAGAGTTAATTAATTCCTTTCAAAGTACTGCCAATATTGTCATGTTGGCCAATTTATGCACAAGGTCCCATCGACAGCAAGGGAATGAACAGCCATCTAATCTCAATTTGGTGTTGTGAAGTGAGGGATAAGTGATAGGTGAGACACCAGGTGAACTCTTTTTTTTCAAATAGTCCACTGAGCTAAAGTTTTAGCCCTGGGTGGGGTAAGGAAACCCATGACCTTCTCTCTGAAAGGTGAACATTACCACCGAGTCAACGTGATAATTGAATAGCCTCAGCATAACTTGTATTCTACACCTTATGGCTCTATTACCCGGTGTTCGTTTGGCTTTATTAATGGCTTTGCCAGGACATTGGAAGTGATACATTTATTCTCCAAGCACCCTTCCTTAACTGCTCCATCTTAATTCAATCCTATTGATTGCATACTTTTGTCCCAGAACTGTTTGAGCTGTGTGTTGTAACCTCCGTTGCACAAGGATAAAATTAATTTGCCACGTTTCTGGCCAAATGCAATGCCAATCTAAAACAACTTGCAAATCTTTTGCTATATCCTTTTTGTAACCACTCTTCTTAAACTTATGTCACCAATAAATTAGTTTCTAATTAAAACTCAGAATCCCATTTGCTCTTTTGATGCTTTTTCTGCTTGCAAACCGGTTTTTAGCATCTTTATGTTTGCACCCCAATATCTCTCCATTTCGAGTAAGAATTTTACTATGCTTGGTTTATTTCCACTTGCTGCTGCCCTCCCCAAAATACACATTACTTATTGCAGCTTGGAAGTTTTCCAATGTTAATCACTGTTGAACTACAGGAAACATGTCAGCTAACTTGGGCAAACTTGGTCACACAAATAGCAATTAAATATTACCAGATAATGTTTCTGTTTAATGATACCAAGTGGCAGCAGTGTGTACCACCCACAAGGTGTAGTACAGCAACTCACCAAGGCTCCTTCAAAAGCACCTTCCAAACCCATGACCTCTACTATCTAGAAGGACAAAAGCAGCAGACGCATGGGGACAACACCACCACTGGAAGTTCCCCTCCAAGTCGCACACCATCCTGACTTGAAAATATATCGCCATTCCTGTACTGTCACTTGGTCAAAATCCTGGAGCTCCCTCCCTAACAGCACTGTGGGTGTACCTACATCACATGGACTGCAGTGGTTCAAGAAGGCAGCTCACCACCACCATCTCAAGGGCAATTAGGGATGCCAATAAATGCTGGCCTAGCCAGCAACACCCACATCCCATCAAGGAATAAAAAAAAAAGTACTGCACAAATGTCTACAACTTCAAACAAGATTACGAGTGGAATTTTATGCCGCTTCCAGAGGCGATTCAGAGACAGGATGGGCTGTTTGATTGAGGAAGTGGTTGTTGGGTGGAGATCCTGCTGCTTTCCCAACTTCCCCCATTCAAGCTCCAGGCAGGAAGTGGGTAACAGTGCAGGAATGGTGGCCTTTCCACACAGAGGCCAACCGAGGCCCTCAAATAGCCACTTAAAGGCCTGATTCCAACACTGCTGTAATTTTATAGCCAGTAGGAAACTCACCAATCTAGACAACCACACAGCAAGGTTTGCCCACAGTCCACAGTCTATCGGCGGGGGGACGGGGAGGACGGAGTGGGTGGGGGGGTGCCTCATCCTCAGGCACTCTGTGCCTGATTGAGGGATCTGGTATCGGGAAGGGGAAGCTCCCACCTTCCCTTGCTGTCGACCTCCCCCTTTACCCGGTCCCTTTGCCAGCACCCTTCCCTTCCCTGGTGCCCCCATCTCGTCCCACTTTTTATCTCCAGGGATCCATCGGCGATCCCTGTAAAGGCCGCAGCGTAGTACTGGCAGTGGCCATTGCTTCTGGTGGTACTGCTTGCTGGTCCTGGAGATCTGTCACCTCTGTTGGCCGGCAGCTCTCAGGTGCTGGGCTTCCGCCCTACATTGGGTTTATATCAATGGGAGGCCCGACACTGCCTATTTAAGTGCCTGATTGTTACTAATCTGCATTGGGCCTCCCGAAAACGGTCGACAATGGGTTCCCACCAATCTCCCAGTCAATAGACGTGAACCCCACCTCGAAAATTAAATTCTGCCTTGTGTGTTCAAATTTCATTCTGTTTATATATTGTTTGGCCAAACTCATAGGATTGGATTTTTCAAGCCAATACCTGTTCTTCCAACTGTTGTTGAACTGTTGGTAGCTTTATAACAAACTTGACTCGCTCGGAAGAAAGGTCTCGCATCTCATCCAGACTCAGGTCATACCTAAAACAAGATTACCAGAAACAGAGCCCTTTAATCACTGAATATCATCCAACTTTTGAAACCCGTCAAATGTTTAGATCGTTTAGCACCTACAAATCTAAAATTTGTTTTAAGTTAATAAACAATTATTAAAATGTAGAATAAAGCCAGAGCTCAATATTGGCAAACACCTGCAAACCTAGGGATATGAAATACTTGCTGTAATAGCCAAAGGTATCATCTTTTCAGCCCTTTTGATTCCCATGCACAACTTGCACCTTTAACAAGGTAAATTGTCCCAAGGTGCTTTACAGGCGTGTCAGACAAATATTGACACCAAGCAACATACCAATGTTAGGCTGGTGGCCAAAGGCTGGATCAAAGAGCAAGCTTTTAAGGAGTGACTTATCAGAGAGAGAAGCAGGTTTAGAGGGGAAATTCCAGAGTTTATGGCCTATTCATCTGGAGACACAGCCACCAATTGTAGAGCGAAGAAAACAGAGGATGCACAAGAGCGCAATGGAGCAGCAATAAGATTGTAAAGGGTTATAGAGTTCAAGCAGATTATGGATATATGAAGGGGAAAGGCCTCAGTGACATTTGAGCTCAAGGATGAGAATTTTAAAATAGAACCATTGCCAGAACGAGAACCATTGGAAGCAAGTGAACACAGGAATGAATTAGGACATGGACAAGCAGCGTTTTGGATGAGCTGAACACAGACAGAAGTTTATAGAGAGTACAAAGTGAGAGTCTGGCCAGGGGAGCATTAGAATAGTCGAGTCTGGAAGTAAGGAAGGCATGGATGAGGGTTTCAGCAACAGATGAAGTGAGGCAGGGGTTGAGATGGGCAATGCTGCAGAGTTGAGCTAGGCAATCTTGATGAGGGAGAGGATATGGCACTTCAGCTCAGGGTCAGATAGAACATTGAGGTTACAAGCAGTCTAGTTCAGCATCAGACAATAGCTAGGGACAGGGATGAATTCAGTGGCTAGGGAATAGGGTTTGTAATGGGGACCAGTGTTCCCTCTATGCTCCACACCTGCGCAACAACCCATTGGGTGCTGCATACTTACTTATTACATAAACATCCTGATGGTTAACTGAGGTTTACTGCCACTCAAACCCACAAGCAAAGAACCAGTAGACTCCACCATGACAGGAAATTAACAGATAAGAGCCATGCCTGACATAATTAATCAAATAGAATTAACAGCCAAAATTCACTCACGTCAGTTCCTGGAGCCTGAACCGATGTCGGTATTCGTCTTTCCTGAGGGCCATTCGCCAACCCTTCCTCTCGCCTCTGCTGCTCCCCACTTCCTTCCCCAACCATCCTACTCACTGCCTCCCTCCACGAACCTCACAGCCCCTCTCAGTCCCTCCCTCTCATCACCCCTTTCCTGAGATCTCATTCATATCGAGGGTTCAGGAGAGGGAAGTGGCAAGCTGGAGAGAGGCAGCGAACTGGAGGGTCGGGAAGGGAAGTGATGAGGGGAAGAGTTGGCGAGCATGAGAGGCAGCAATTCGGAGGGTCAGGGAGGGAAGCAGCAAGTCGAGAGAGGCGGTGAGTTGGGAGAGGCGAACAAGAGTCAAGTTGAAAGCGTTCCTAAGTTATTACGAGTTAGCAAGAGGATTTTTGGGCCAGTTCCTAGAACTGATCTGGTCATTCTGCTACAGCTGGTTTCGCAGAATTATTGAAGGCAGATTGATCCCAAAGACATTTGACACATTAAAAACACGAGCATTCCTAGGGAGTTTTTGAAAAGTTTTGGATTCCTAATTGAGATCTCCAAATAATGATGCAAAGGTTATTGAGAGGTTATCTCATGGGACATTTTAAAACAAGCATACTTCCAAATACTACATCTCCCTAATTCACTTCTGTATACATTGAGAGAGACAGTTTAGTTTAAAAATGGTGAACAGGTTTATTACTTCACAATTGATAGATTTTTAACTGATTTAGATCTTTAAAAAAAAACTGCAGATGGAATCAATGCCGTTACTTCCCCAAAAATTACCTCAAGAGCCATTCTCCCTCCTGGGATTCCATTCTCTCATCACTGCAACGCTCTCTTCCCCAGTTCACAGATGTAGCTTCCTCCTTCAATATTCCATTAATTTACAGGAACACAGTGTCTCTCTGATTGTCAGCCTCCAGTTCACAAGAGCCAATCTCTCTCCAAATTCAGAGGCATTTACCTCTGCCTGATTATGTTTGTTGATCTGAGGAAATGCTGAGCCATTTTCCACACTATTCATAGCAAGTAATGAGCTCAATGAGCTGGGGGGGAAAAAAGTTGCCCTTTCCACATTTTCGATCAATTCAAAGGGCAAGTCTCCTTAGCACTTTCTATTTTGAACTTGTCAAATTGTAACAAAAGATTCTTGTCTTGAGCCATCGCTGCCAATTTTCTTCTGTCAAATGACTAAAATACAAGCTGCAACATAAAAACTAACACATCCCTCTCTCGTGTATGGTAGTATAGTGGTTATGGTGCTGAGTTCAAAACCCAGAGGCCACGAGTTCAAATGCCACCATGGTAAATTTAAAATTGAATTCAGTACATTTGGTATGTTGTGGACGAGCATGTTACTGTGTCAATGGCTGGGGGTGGTACTCTTTCTTCTTCTTCCATACCTATGAAAACTTTTTTAAAATATATAATTTTTTTTTTTGTTTCTACTGGTGACGCACATCCGCACATTAGCCTGATATTGGTGCACATAAATGTGTGGATCCATGTGTGGATGGAAAAAATTAAAGGGAACATTGTTTGGGGACTCAAGGCAATGGCTTTGATCTTTCCAATATGCAGTTGGAGAAAATTCCTGCCCATCCAATACTGGGTGTCAGTCAAACAGCGTGATAAATCAGAGGCTGTAGCAGAGTCAAGTGGTGTGTTGTCAGCGTACATGGGGAATCAGACACTGTTTTAGAATGACACCAAGGGACAGTTTATATGTGAGAAATAGGAAGGGGTTAAGGACAGATCCTTGCAGGACTCCAGAAGCAATGGGAAGAGAAACCATTGCAGAAGAACCTCTGGCTAAATCAAGTAGACGGATAGGAATGGAACTTGTTGAGGGCAGTCGTATCCAGCTGTAAAACAGAGAAGAGACGATGGAGACAGTGTGGTCCAATACGCCGAAAGATGCAGATAGGTCATGAAGGATGAGAAGGTTAGTTCACAACATACGAAATAATCTGTGATTTTAACAAAGGGCATCTTCAGTGCTGTGGTGGGTTGGAAAGCATACTGGCGGGGTTCAAATAACGAGCTGCAGGAAAGATGGAGGTGGATCCGGGAGCTGACAACATGTTCAAGGACTTTAGAGAGGAAAGAGAAGTTGGAGATGGGACAATGGTTTAACAGAAGGGTCAAGGTTAATTTATTGCAAAGGCAGGCAGGGGTCGGCAGATTCAAAGCGGGAGGAAGACGATAGGCAAAAGTCAACAATATCAGCTAACATGCGGGCCAGAAAGGAAAGTTGGATAGTCAGCTATTTGGTGGAAATAGGGTCAAGGGAGCAGGAAGTGAGTCATATGGATAAGATGAATTCAGAGGGCACAAGGAAGATAGGAGAGAAACTAGAGAAATAGGAATGAAATGACAGAAAGATTCAAGTTCAAGACAAGAGCATGAAAACCATGGAGAAACTTGATGGTGGGTTAAGCGAAGGGAAGGAAGTGGCAAAGGCACCTGAACAGGTGGTCTCAACTTTAGTAACAAAGAAGCCCATGTGCACTTGTTAAAGATGAGGGTGGGACGACAGAGGAGCTTAAAGACGACAACTAGAGTGAAGAGAAGTTGGGAGTTATCTAGAATGATCTATATGCTGCTCCTTGGTGACATGTTTGATCGAAATGAAGTCAACTTCCTCGTGTATGCTGACAACACCTATCTCTATCTCTCCTCCATATTTTTTGACTCCTGCACTGCCTGCGTGGTCAGGCTGCTTGTCTGATGAGCTGCAATTTCCTCCAACTAAACATTGGCTAGACCAAAGCCATCATTCCACAAATTCCACACCATTGCCACACCATTTCTCTCCCCAGCCACTGTTTCAGGCTGAACCAGACTGTTTGCAACCTCTGCATCCTATTTGACTCCAAGCTGATTTTGCAACTCCATATCCCCTCCATCGCAAAGACCATCAACTTCCACCTCTGTAACAACATGCACCTCTCCAGGCCACCGGCCTTTGTGATCTCCAGACCCAACTATTGTCAATTTTATCTTGACTTGTCTTCAAGTCCCTCCACGGTCTTGTTCCCTCCTTTTCACTGTAACCTCTTACAGTCTTAAAACTGTCACTGCAAAATACCCAAACTTCCACTCCCAGGTCACTGGTCTCATAACTTTAACCTTTCTTTCACTGCACAATGGAGGCCATGCTTTAAGCCATCCAGCCTCCAAGTTCTGGAAATCCCTTCCTCAACCCCCACCTGCGCTCCTTTAAAACCTCCACTTTGACATTTTGCTAACCAAGCCTCTGCACATCCCACTTAATATCACCCTCTTTGACTCTGCACCATCTTCATAATTACATCAGTTACAGTGCTATAGAGGAACTTGGCGCAAGTATTTAATAGTGTCTGTGTGACTCCTATGTTCAACACCCATATAATTTTATCTACAATGCTCCATTTAAGTTGTGGCATTCAGGGCACTATTAACATATTTTCTATCGGTAGGTGAGGCAAAAGCTGGAAAAGGAAAGTATGTGAGTATCATACATAAGAGTCCAACTAGAAACAGCTAATCTTACACTATGCATGCAGTTGCATAAAATACATTTTTCAGATGCAACACTGGCCACACAACAACCACAAATCAGTCAAGTGTTCCCCAGCTAGTCCAATCAATTCATCCAATCAGAAAATCGGTTTCAAACGTTACCTTGTCTGCATTGGGGAAATCATTGAGGATTTCAGAACATTGCTGATTCTGTCACAGGTGTTGCTACTTGTTTTAAAAACAACGTTAGTACCAACACTTTTTCATAAACATTTTAAACAGATACTGGCGGGGGCAATGTTGGTACATGGTGAGTAGAGAGTTGTGCTATTCCTAGTGTGTGTCAGCGAGGGTAAACTGTAGGCTACATCCTGTAGACAACTGAAGCAATTTGACTGGCTATGCTCCTGTTAAGGCTGGTTCAGCAACTAATGGGCAAGCCATGGAGATTCAACTCACCACCACCTTCTCAAGGGCAACTAATGTTGGCCGAGCCGGCGACACCCACATCCCATGAATGAATGTGCATCTGTCCATGACAGTATCAGTTGAAGTGACCACTGCACAGTCTTGTGGAGACTACCCTCCACCATGTTGTGTTGCACTACCACCGTGCTAAATGAGATAGCTTTCAAACAGATCTAGCAACTCAGGACCGGGCATCCACAAGGCCATCAGCAGCAGCAGAAATGTACTCGAACGCAATCTCTGTAACCTCATGACTCGGCACATCCCCCACTCTAACATTACCATCAAGTCAGGGAATCAACCCTAGTTCAATGAAGAGTGCAAGAGGGCATGCCAGGAGCAGCACCAGGCATACCTAAAAATGAGGTGTCAACCTGGTGAAGCTATAACATAGGACTACTTGCTGCTTATGCTGTTTGGCATGCACGTGATAGACAGAGCTAAGCAATCCTACAACCAACGGATCAGGTCTAAGCTCAGCAGTCCTGCCTCATCCAGTTGTGAATGATGGTGGACAATTAAACAACTCACTGGAGGCGGCGGCTCCACAAATATCCCCATCCTCAATGATGGAGGAACCCAGCACTTCCGTGCAAAAGATAAGGCTGAAGCATTTGCTACAATCTTCAGCCAAAAGGGCTGAGTGGATGATCCATCTCAGCCTCCTCCGGAGGTCCCCAGCATCACAGATGCCAGTCTTCAGCCAATTCGATCCAGTCCATGTGATATCAAGAAACGGCTCAAGGCACTGGATACTGCAAAGGTTATGGGCCCTGACAATATTCCGGCAATAGTACTGAAGACTTGTGCTCCAGAACTTGCCGTGCCCCTAGCCAAGCTGTTCCAGTACAGCTACAACACTGGCATCTGCCCAGCTATCTGGAAAATTGCCCAGGTATCTCCTGTACACAAAAAGCAGGACAAATCCAACCCAGCCAATTACCGCCCCATCAGTCTACTCTCCATCAGCAGTAAATTAATGGAAGGGGTTATCAATAGTGCTATCAAGCGCCACTTGCTTAGCAATAACCTGCTCACTGACGCCCAGTTTGGGTTCCACCAGGGCCACTCAGCTCCTGTCCTCATTACAGCCTTGGTTCAAACATGGATAAAAGAGCTGAACTCCTGAGATGAGGTGAGAGCAACTGCCCTTGACACCAAGGCCGCATTTGACAGAGTGTCGCATCAAGTAGACCTAGCAAAACTGGAGTCAATAGGAATCAGAGGGAAAACGCTCTTCTGGTTGGAGGCATACCGGGCACAAAGGAAGATGGTTGTGGTTGTTGGAGGTCAGTCATTTCAGCTCCAGGACATCACCGCAAGAGTTCCTCAACATAGTGTCCTGGGTCCAACCATCTTCAACTGCTTCTTCAATGACCTTCCTTCCATCATAAGGTCAGAAGTAGGGATGCTTATTGATGACTGCACGATGTTCCAACACCATTCACAACTCCTCAGATGCTGAACCAGTGCATATCCAAATGCAGGAAGACGTGGACAATATCCAGGCTTGGGCTGAGAAGTGGCAAGTAACATTCATGCCATACAAGTGTCAGGCAATGACCATCTCCAACAAGAGAGAATCCAATCATCACCCCTTGATGTTCAATGGCATGATCATTACTGAAACCCCCACTATCAACATCCTGGGGGTTGCCAGTGACCAGAAACTGAACTGGACTAGCCACATAAATACTGTAGCTACAACAGCAGGTCAGAGGCTAGGAATTATGTGACGAGTAACCCACCTCCTGACTCCCCAAAGCCTGTCCACCATCTACACGGCATAAGTCAGAAGTGTGATGGAATACTCCCCACTTGCTTGGACGGGTGTAGCTTCCACAACACTCAAGAAGCCTGACACTGTCCAGGACAAAGTGGCCCACTTGACTGGCATCACATCCACAAACATTCACCCCCTCCACCACCAATGCACAGTAGCAGCAGTGTATACCATTTACAATATGTACTGCAGGAATTCACCAAAGCTTCTTCAACAGCACCTTCCAAACCCACGACCACTACCATCTAGAAGAACAAGGGCAGCAGATAGGTGTGACCACCACCACCTGGAAGTTCCCCTCCGAGTCACACACCATCCTGACTTGGAAATATATCACCGTTCCTTCACTGTCGCTGGGTCAAAATCCTGGAACTCCCTAACAGCACCGTGGGTGTACCTACTCCACATGGACTGCAGCAGTTCCAGAATGTAGCTCATCACCACCTTCTCAAGGGCAATTAGGGATGGGCAATAAATGCTGGCCCAGCCAGCAAAGCCCACATCCCATGAATTAATTAAAAAAGAGATCAGGGCAGATTTGATGCCTAATTCCATATAGCTGCCATTGTCCCATATTCTTCAACAGCATTGGAAAATGAAAACCTATCAATTTTGGAGTTAAAATGAATAATTGATCAAGCATGCAAACTTCCATGAAGCTTTGCCTTTAGAAGTGTTTCCTATTTTCATTTCTGAATGATCTGGCTCTAATGTTTAGGCATTACCAAATGCAAACCAATGTGTGAGCACAAGGGCGCAAGATGAATGAAAGGGACTTGGTGTAAGTTAGGATACCAGCAGCAACCTAGAACAAGCTTGCCACCTACTTCACCAGATTACCACTCAGGCACAAAAATCAATCCTGATGTACCTAGCTTCATGTCTGATATTCTAAATAGGCTTGGATTTACATAAGATCTGATCATATCAGGGAAACATCTTAATGACCTTCAAACATAACAAATATTTTTATTTGATACAGATAGGCTGCAGTTGCTCCAGAGTTCCTGATATGTCTACAGTTCTCACAGTGTTTCTTCTGTTGCAGAAATCTACTGCTGCAGAAGATGAGGCTCATTTGCAAACTCACAAGATAACAATCTGGAATGTATTAACCGTATCAGTACCCAGGACATCAATGCTAACACAGTAGTTAAGCTGTCAACACTAACTTCAAGACCTTCCCAGAAACTATTTGACAAGTGTTCAACCTTGCAAGTAAGGCACAGTTTGTGAGGTGGCCAGTGGACAATTTTTCATTGTGACAATAATTGCATAAAAATAAAAAATCAGATCTGGTAGGTCAGCACAAATATTAGACACACACACACAATATATACACATACACACCACCAGGCAAAATTGTGCAACAGCTTCTGGGTGCATCTCGAATTTAACATCAAGACATGTGGAGAGATCCAAGCAACCACTATATTAATAGCATTGTTTCAGCCTACCAGTACTGCAAGAGGTAGCAAGTGGTAGGCATCTGGCGAGCAAATGGAAAGCGCACTACTGCCCATCTGCAACCTCAGAGATTTCTTTGGGATCCTGAGACACGATATATAACATCGAGTAATTTACCGTTACCGAGCCCACAGCTTCACGAGGCCTTGCACTTTAATTGCAGAAGTGTTCGCATTGACTTCTTTTGGAATTTTTTTTTTTAAAAAAATGAATAGGACAAACTTGCTCGGATATTAAGCATAATTAAAAATGACCCAGAACAGGACTGTGGTCCAAGCAACAGCAGCTGATTGAAGCAGAAATAAAATTTCAGAAAAGTCGTGTTTTTTTGGGGGGTGGGGGAAGAGAGGTGGTCTAACGTCATGTGACGGTTCTCAGAAATACTCCACTCAAAAAAAAGATTTTAAAACAAACTGTAACCCGGAAAAAGGAAGGATTCCGTCAGCTGACGCGGGCCGCGTCTTCTCTGTTTGGTTACCTGTGCTGTGAGAACAGCTGGCTCTGGGCTGTCTGCTGGCGGAGCTCGTTCTTCAGCTGCCAGTGCTGCCCGTCCAGGTACCTGGCCAGCGAAGTGTCCCTGATGCCGAACCTCCCCTGCATTGGATCCACCTCCTCCAGCTGCTCCTTCCGCATTATTTCTCACTGTAGTAATGGCCCTCCTGCTCCTCTTCTTCTTCCTCCTCCTCTTCCCGGGTCGGCAGCTTTGTCCCGGGCCACAATGTATCTTTTTTTTTTCCGCTCTGGTTACTTTTCGCTCACGGAACAAGGCTAAGGCTCGCGCTGCTGGAACCGCGTCAGCGCGCGACGTGTGGGCGGGGCTGGGCGGGGCGGCGCGACCCAGCCCGTCCTGTCCTGTCCCTGTCCTTGTCCCGGGTGGGCTGGTACGTGGCAGCTACAGGTCAAACACCAGCAACCACAGAGGGGAGTTATATTTTGAACTGGTTTGCCCTCACGCAGTCAAAGAATTGTTAAAGCACTGCAATTTCCTTTATCCTTACTTTAGAAACGGATAGTGGAATGCCTGAGTTTTTTTGTTTATTGCAATGGTGACCATGAAACTATCATCCATTATTGTTAAAAAAAAACCCATCTGGTTCACTCAATGCCCTTTTACGGAAGGAAATCTGCCATCTTTAGCTGGCCTGGCCTTCCTGTGACTCCAGATCCACAACAATGTGGTTGACCCTTAACTGCTCTCTGGAATGGCCCAGCAAGCCATTCAGTTCAAGGGCAGTTAGGGGTGGGCAACAAACGCTGGCCTTGCCACTGACGCCCACGTCCCACGAAAGAATAAAGAGAAAAAAATTGAAAGTCTGAAATAAAACTCAAAAGCTGCTGGGAACATTCAAAACAAAAGCTAAGTTAAGGTTATTCAGAGCTCCACCATCAAAAGCTATTGGCAACAAGCACATATCTTCTCCTTGAGTTTAATGTTTTTCTTCTGAACCTACTAATATAAATGTTCAGCTACTACTTTTCAGGATGGGTACAAGCCCAAAATAACGATTATTTCTTCCGCAGGTGCTAACTGACCTGCTGAACATGTCCAGATTTTAATTCAGATTTCTAGTACAGACTTTGACTTTTATTGGACCATTTAAATATCCCTATAAATATTGCACTAAACATGTATTTTTCTTTTAACTTGGACCAAGTTTTAGCACCTTTCGTGAAGGAAAACCTCCCAGCATGTTTAACAGAAGCACAATCAGTGAAAAATGGATGCTGAAATAGAGGGTAAATATTCTGAGAGGTGATTAGGATCAAGGATAAGAATTAAGGATCAACCAACAGGGACCCTGCTACAAGCAACAAAAGAGAAATATTATGGGCATATTAAAAATTATAGGTGATACATTCACTTTCTTTGAACACTTCATGTATTAGTTATGGAAGTATTGGAACTAAATTTCAAAATGCTGCTTGATTGGATGATGCTTGACTGTTAATCGGGTAATTAAGAGTCTGTCACTCCTCAGTCGTTGTAAGAAAAGTGCGTTGTCAATACGTTCATGCAACAATGGTAGGGATGTGGGACAAGGAGGCCAGAGGCCCTGTTATGAAATCGCCAGGGCAATGTCCAACCAGAGTTGGTAACCCTAAGGAGGAAAGAGATGCAAAGAGACTGAAGAGTTTAGGTAAGGATTTACAGAACGTGGGGCCTATAGAAATTAAGGCACGATCGACCAAGAGTGTTGGGACAAAGGGAGTAGGAAATGCACAAAAGGCCAGGGGCATGCTGGAGGAAGTTACAGATCATGGGGAAGGAAGGCCAATGAAGGGATTTAAACAGGTAGCTGAGAACTACTTTGTAAATTTGAAGCTTTGGTGAACCCAAAGTCAACACAGGTCAGCAATGACAGGGTTTATGGGGAAATTTATATAATAGTTATACTGCGCCTTTCATGACCGCAGGACGTCAAGCCCTTAGAACCAATGAAGTACTTTTGAAGTGTAGACACTGTTGCAGTGCAAGAAACGTAGCAACTAACTTGCACTAGTAAGCTCTCAAAAACAGCAATTTGATGACCAGACAATCTGTTTTTGTGATAAAAGCAAAATACTGTGGATGCTGGAAATCTAGAACAAAAACAAAAATACCTGGAAAAACTCAGCAGGTCTGGCAGCATCTGCGGAGAGGAGCACAGTTAACGTTTCGAGTCTGAATTGACCAGGACACCATAGATAATTCCCCTGCTCTTCTTGGAAATAGTACCATGGGATATTTCACATTCGCCTGAGAAGGCATGTAACTCCAACTTAGTAAGGATTAGGGCCGTAATAGGCAGCAGAATTTTCAATGGGCTAAAGTTTAGAGAGAGGGGAAAATAGGAGGCCAGCCAGAAAAACAGCGGAATAGTCTCGAGGTGGTAAAGGCAAGTTTGAGGCTTTCGCCAGCAGATGGAGTGAGGTGATGTTAAGGCTGTCAATGTAATCAAGCTGAAAGTTGGCGGCCATTTTTTTAACTTTATTCGTTCATTGGATGGGAGTGTCACTGATAAGGCCAGAATTTACGCCCATTCCTAATTGCTGTGGAGAAGGTGGTGGTGAGATGGCTTCTTGAACCGCTGCAGCCCATGTGGTGTAAGTACACCCACAGTGCTTTTTGGGAGGGAGTTCCAGGATTTTGACCCAGCAACAGTGAAGGAACAGCAATATGATTCCAAGTCAGGATGATGTGTGACTTGGAGGGGAACTTGCAGGTGATAGTGTCCCCATGGTCTTTCTAGGTGGTAAAGGTCATGGGTTTGGAAGGTGTTGTCAAAGGAGGCTTGACAAGCTGATGCAGTGCAACTTGTATATGGTACACAGTGCTGCTACTGTGTGCCAATGGTGGAGAGAGTGAGTGTTTATGGTGGCGGATGAGGTGCCAATCAAGCGGGCTGCTTTGTCCTGAATTACGTCGAGTTTCTTGACTGTTGTTGGAGCTGCACTCATCTAGGCAAGTGGAGAGTAATCCACCCTACTCCTGACTTGTACCTTGTAGATGGCGGACAAGTGTTGGGGAGTCAGGAGGTGAGTTATCAGTTGTAGTTTACAAGCCTCTGACCTTCTGCTGCAGCCAGAGTATCTATATAGCTGGTCCAGTTAAGTTTTTAGTCAATGGTAACCCCCAGAATGTTCATGGTGGAGGATCTGACAATGGTAATGCCATGGACTAGGATGGGGAGGTGGTTAAATTCTCTTATTGGAGATGGTCATTGCCTGGCCAATGTTAATTGCTGCTTATCAGCCTAAGTCTTAATGTTATCCAGGCTTTGCTGCCTGCAAGCATGGACAATTTCATTATCTGAGGAATTGCAATTGGAACTGAACATTGTGCAATAATCAGTGAACACCCCCACTTCTGACCTTATGACAGATGCAAGATCATTGATGAAGATGATTGGGAATTCCTGTAGCAATGTCCTAGGACTGAGAGTTTGCAACAACCACAACCTTTGTGCTAGGTATGACTCCAGCCATTGGAGAGGTGTCCCTCCGATTCCTATTGGCTTCAGTTTTACAAGAGCTCTCTGATATGACACTTGGTTAAATGCTGTCTAGATGTGAAGGGTAGTCATTCTTACCTCAACTCTAGAATGTAGCTCTTCTGCCCATATTTGGACCAGGGCATTAATGAGGTGTAGAGCTGAGTGGACCTGGTAGAATCCAAACTGAACATTGATAAACAAGTTCTTGGTGAGGACGTACTGCTAGATAACACTGTGGACAATACTTTTCATCACTTTGCTAACGATTGAGAGTTGACTGATGGAGCAGTAATTTGCCAGATTAGATTTGTCCTGCTTTTCCTGAATAGGACATACCTGGACAATTATCCATTTTACTAGGAACACCATAGTTGAGGTGCAGCTAGTTCTGGAACACAAGTCTTCACCACTAGAACTGGGATGTTGTCAGGGCCTATAATCTTTGCTATGTTGCATACTCTCAGCTATTTCACAATATCACATGGAGTGAATCAAATTCACTGAGATTGCACTGCCTGAGAGGGTGGTGGAGGCGGGTTGCCTCACATCCTTTAAAAAGTACCTGGATGAGCACTTGGCACGTCATAACATTCAAGGCTATGGGCCAAGTGCTGGTAAATGGGATTAGGTAGGTAGGTCAGGTGTTTTTCACGTGTCGGTGCAGACTTGATGGGCCAAAGGGCCTCTTCTGCACTGTGATATTCTGTGATTCTGTGATTCTGCGATATCTGTGATGTGGGGTACCTTAGGAGGAGGCCAAGATGGATTATCCACCCAGCACCTCAGGCTGAAGATATTGTTAATGCTTCACCCTTTTCATTTTCACCCATGTGCTGGGCTCTGTCATGATTGAGGACATGAATGTTCATGGAGCCTTCTTCTCCAGTTAGTTATTTAATTGTCCACCATCATTCAAGACTGGATGTGGCAGGACTGCAGAGCTTTGATCTGAAGTATTGGTTGTGGGATTGTGTAGTCTCTCTCTGGTATACTGCTTCTGCTGTTTAGCATGCATGCAGTTCTGATTACACAACTGTTATACTCTTTGTTTTGTGATCTATAAACTTTAAAAAATTAAGAGAGAGGCAGAGGGTTGAGAGACTGAACGTTTAATATTTCAATTTTCAAAGAAAAATCTTGAAACCAATAAGTACCCCTGTGTTTTGTGGAGAATTAGAAAAGGGCAATATTAATTTGTTAAATCTGTGAGACAGGGATTTTAATATTCAACACACAAGACATTCAAATACAGAGAAAGGTAGACAATTAGTTCTTTCCTCGCTCTAATTTGATTTATTTTAGAAAATCAAATTGAACTTTCAAAGTAAACAAACCACTGAGGAAAATAGATAGGAAGGGGGATAAAAAATACGGCAATTCGTTGAGAGACCATAAAATAAGACCATAAGACGTAGGAGCAGAAGTAGGCCATTTGGCCCATCAAGTCTGCTCCGCCATTCAATGAGATCATGGCTGATCTGATAATCCTCAACTCCACTTTCCTGCCTTGTCCGCATAACTCTTGATTCCCTTACTGATTAAAATTCTGTCTATCTCAGCCTTGAATATACTTAACGACCCAGCTTCTACAGCCCTCTGCGGTAAAGAATTCCACAGATTCACTACACTCTGAGAGAAGAAATTCCTCCTCATCTCTGTCTTAAATGGGCAACCCCTTACTCTGAGATTAGGTCCTCTGGTCTCCCACAAGGAGAAACAACCTCTCAGCATCTACCCTGTCAAGCCCCCTAAGAATCTTATATGTTTCAATAAGGTCACCTCTCATACTTCTAAACTCCAATGAATACAGGCCCAGCCTATTCAACCTCTCCTCATAAGAAAACCCCTCCATACCCAGGATAAACCTAGTGATCCTTCTCTGGACTGCCTCCAATGCTAGTATATCTTTCCTTAGATAAAGGGACCAAAACTGTTCACAATATTCTAGGTGTAGTCTAACTAGTGCCTTGTATAGTTTTAGCACGATGGGCTCTTATCTTATTAAGTAGTCTTATGTGCAGTATCTTATCGAACGTGTTTTGGAAATCCAAATATATTACATCTACTGATTTCCTTTTATCTATCCTTCTTGTTACCTCCTCAAAGAATTCTAATAAATTGGTCAGGCATGATTTCCCCTTCACAAAGCCATGCTGACTCTGCTTGATTCTATTATGTATTTCTAAATGCTCTGCAATTACATCCTTTATAATAGACCCTAACATTTTCCCAATGACAGGCGTTAAGCTAACTGGCCTATAATTACCTATATTTTGTGAATAAGGGTGGTAGATTGGCAGTTTTCCAAACCTCTGGACATTTCCAGAATCTAAGGTTTCTTGGAAGATTACTACCAGTGCGTCCACTGTCTCTGTAGTTGCTTCCTTTAATATTCTAGGATGCAACCCATCAGGTCCAGGGGACCTATCGGCCTTTCATCCCATTAGTTTCCCTAGTACTTTTTCTCTAGTGAAAGTTACTGTATTTATTTGCTCCCCCCCATTTTGCCCTTGATTATTTAGTATTTTTGGAACGCTATCAGTGTCTTCTACCGTGAAGACTGATGAGAAGTATTTATTCAACTCCTCTGCCATTTCCTGGTTCCCTATTATTATTTCCCCAGCCTCATTCTCTAAGGGCCCTATGTTCACTTTGGCCTCTCTCTTCCTTTTTATATATTTAAAGAAGATCTTACTGTCCGTTTTGATATTACTTTCTAGTTTATCCTCAAAGTTTATTTTTTCCCTCTTTATTATTTTTTTGGTCATCTTTTGTCAGATTTTAAAACTTTCCCAATCCTCTGGCTTATCACTAATCTCTTCCACATTATATGTTTATCTTTCAATTTGATACCATCCTTAACTTCCTTGGTTAACCATGGTTGGTTTATCCCCTTCCTAGAATCCTTCTTCCTCACTGGGATATATCTTTGTTGTGAGTCATAAACTATTTTCTTAAACATCTGCCATTATTCATCAACTGTCTTTTCTGCTAAACTCCTTTCCCAGTACATTCCAGCCAACTCTGCCATCGTTCCTTTGGAATTACCCTTATTTAAGTTTAGAACAGTTGTTTCCAACCCAAATTTCTCACTCTCAAACTGAATACTAAATTCTACCATGTTATGGTTACTATTTCCTGGGGGATCTTTTACTCTGAGATCATTTATTAAACCTGCTTCATTACACATTACCAGATCCAAAATAGCCTGATTCCTGGTTGGATCCAGAGTAAGGACACTTCTGGAATTTCAGTTAAAGACTATGATCTTTTATTGTACTCCTGTAAGCCCCTATAGAAACTCAGCAAAAGAGAGTGTGGATAAACATAAAGGAGAGCAGGACTGTTCTGATGGCCAGAGAACCACTTTAAATCCTAATGTATTCTGTTCAATTCACTTTCAGAACTTCTAATTATTCTGCACCTGACTTGCTGCAGTGAAATTGAGACTTTTGGAGCTTGCATCCATTGTAATCCTTTCATAATTTTAAAAGCCATAATTTACAGTTCATTTTATCACCCAATTCTGCATTACCTTATGCCAACACAAACAGTAGCCTGCCAAAATTACTATTATCTATCACCTTGTTCTGCATTTGCATGTAGTAATTAGTTCCCCACATCACCAGGTACCGTAGGAATAAGCTGAGCTGAGCAGAGAAACTGTTTTCACTGACACGTTAGGTCAGAACCCAGAGGACACAGACTTAAGATAATTTATAGAAGAACTGGAGATAAGGAGAATTTTTTTTTTTTTTTTACAGAGCAAGTTGTTACGATCTGAATGCACTGCCTGATGGGGTGGTGGAAGTTGATTCAATAATAACCTTTAAAAGGGAATTGGATAAATACTTGAAAAGGGAAAAAAAATTGCAGGGCTATGGGAAAACAGCAGGGAGTAGTCTAATTGGATAGCTTTTGCAAAGAGCTGGCTCAGGCATGATGGACTAAATGGGCTTCTGTGCTGTCAGATTTTCTGTTTTTGCATTTTGGGGTAATGAGTAAGAGTAGAGACAATAGATGGAGAGTTCCAGCTGAGCAGGGAGTGGTGAAAATAAAGAAGGTAAGTAAATGATTCAAAGGGGAAGAGGTAAATATGTAAATATGTCCTATCGTAGTTACACCTTCCAGCTACAGCGCCACCAATGCTAGGTGAGTGTAATTGCAGAATGATAAATTTATATAGGGCCTGAATTTTCAGCTCAGCGGGTGGGCGCAATTGGCAGGCCCGGGATTGGCCGGGAGACGGACCGCTGACCGTAATTGGCCCCTGACCGTGATTTCACACTGACTGGCCAATTAGTGGCCAGCCAGCGTGAAACGTGTGTTGAAAAGCTCAGCACTGCTGGGGTGGGAGCCGGAAGAGGGTGGGCGATGACGTCAATGTGGGCATGGGCTAGCGCTGACTGAAAGCTCCCTGAAGGCAGAAAGCTGCGTCAGGGAGCTGAAGATCTGAAACAGCAAAAATGAAGGTTTCAAAGACTGAAAAAAAGTGTCCATGCATCATAATCAGTCACCTTAAAATTTAGCGAATGAAAATGCTGTCCGCAGAAATTTACTTATATTTCATTACATCACGGAAATCTCATCGCACCCGCGGATGAGGGTTGATGAAAAATGCAAAGGCCGCCAGGCTGATTCGCCCGTCCGCCACCCATAAGGTTGGACGGGCTTCGTTAATTGACAGACAATTGCGCTGTTATGAGCTTAATTGCCCTCTTACTTGTCGGTGGGCGCACTTATGATGTTTGCGCGTGCCTGCCAAACGAAATATTATGCGAGTGCTGGATGATGCCAGGACGCTCACCCGATGTCATCTCGCACGATTTCACACCCAATCGGGTCGGGCACGTGCCTGCTCAATCAGCGTAAAATTCAGCAAGAACTTTGAATCACTGTAATTGATTTCTCCAAACATATGAGGGCAGCCACAATCTCCAAGCAAAGTTATGTTTCTAAAATTAATTATTTTTGCCTCATTTTGCAAGGTTTTCTAAAACGGAATTACAAATTGAACGCCCTATGTCTTCTGCCAATGCAAATATTTATGCTACATTGGTCAATAAAGCAAAGCAGCTTAGGACAATACTGAGATAAGGGTACAAGTAGAGGAAAGGCCTTCTACCTGATGCGTTATAATCAAGAAAAGTAGTCTGACACACAAAAGTTTTGCAGAACTGTCCCCCAACCCTAAACTCACACATACTATATTGGGCCGAGACAGAGAGAGAGGTCTTCAGGCAAGGGTGCAAAACAGTCTGAAAGTGAGCTATTGCCAGTCATTGCCTACAGGGAATCTGGGCTGTATGACTTACGTCAAGCCGGTGTTCTTCTCTGACCACTGCCTCCTACTGGCTGACTGTCACTTAGCGGAAGACCAGAGGGTGGGCAGGGGGGCATGGAAGCTAAACGTGCAACTGCTGGCCCAGAGAACATTGAGGAGCTCAAGAGGGATTACAAAAGTTGGAGAACCGTGAAACCCCTCTTTGAGTCCCTGACACACTGGTGGGAAGCGATCAAGGGAAACATCAAGAGGTTTTTCATCCTCAAAGGCGCCCAGAAAGCTAGAAAGGAACAGAGGGAAATGTCCCGACTCCAGAAAAACATGCAGAACCTGCTCCGGCTGCAGTTGATGGGGGTCGATGTCAAGGAGGAACTCCAAGAGGTGAAGAGCCAGCAAGCCTCGCTCTTTGCCTCGGAGGCCTCCAAGATCATCTTCCATTCCAGAGTCCGTTCTGTGGAGCAGGATGAGACATGCTCACGTTTCTTCTTCCGAAAGGTACACAGAGAGAGCTCTGTGATCAGCAGCCTGAAGGAAGAAGACGGCTCAGTAAAGTCATCGCAGTCTGACATTTTGAGGATCAGCAAATCCGTTTGTGCCGGATTGCATGACGTGAAGCCCACAGACAGCACGGCCTCCCAGTCCTTTCTGTCCTCTATCACGGAGGTCTTAGACGACAGTACACGGGAGAGCCTGGACAAACCGCTAACTCCTGATGAACTGACTAAGGCCTTTGAGTCCTTCGAGAAGAGTAAAACTCCCGGAAGCAACGGCTTACTGGCTGAGTTCTATTCGGTTCTGTGGGACTGGATCAGCCCAGACCTGCTAGAAGTTTACGAGAGTATGCTTCTGGCCGGCAGCATGTCAGAATCCATGAGGAAAGGCATCATCACCTCATCTACAAGCACAAGGGGGAAAGGGAGGAAATTAGAAATTGGCGACCCATTTCACTGTTGAATGTGGACTATAAGATTCTGTCCAAGGTCATCGCCAATCGGGTCAAGTCCGCTCTGGAATTGGTGATCCACCCTGACCAGACCTGCGCTGTGCCGGACAGGAAGATCTCTGACAGCCTCATGCTGCTCAGGGATACGATTGCCTACGTGCAGGACAGGGGTGTGGACACCTGCCTCATCAGCCTGGATCAGGAGAAGGCCTTTGACAGAATATCGCACACCTACATGGTGGATGCTCTCCAAAATGGGGTTTGGGGAGGGAATTTGCAATTGGATCCCAACTGCTCTACACTAACATCAGTAGCGCAGTCTCAATCAATGGGTGGGAATCAGATAGCTTTCCTGTTAAATCTGGAGTCAGGCAGGGCTGCCCTCTCTCCCCTGTCCTGTTTGTGTGTTGCATAGAACCCTTTGCTGAGTCCATCAGGAAGGATCCGGGCATAAGAGGAGTGACAATCCCAGGCAGTGGAGGCACTCAGGTCAAAGCCTCCCTGTACATGGACGATGTCACCGTCTTCTGCTCGGATCCGCCATTGGTGCGGAGACTGATCCACATCTGCGACCAGTTCGAACTGGCCTCAGGAGCCAAGGTAAATCATGGGAAGAGCGCGGCCATGTTCTTTGGGAACTGGGCTGACCGATCCTTTGTCCCCTTCTCCATTAGGGCTGACGGCCTGAAGGTGCTGGGGATATGGTTCGGAGGGACCTGGGGCATGTGTTAGAAACTGGAAGGAGCGAGAGGGTGGATCCTGTGGGATAGTTCCCTGAGCAGACTGTCAAAGTCATTTGGCAGAATGCCTCATCGCCAGAACTTTCCAACAAGCACCAAGATGTAGCTTGGCTGGTGGTGAGAAAGGCCCTCCCCGTCAGATCCTTCCAACACGCCAGGAGTCTCACCCCTCTGCACGTTGCCCTCGAGGTGGCTGTGGTGGGGACAAGACCGTTGTTCACCTCCTTGTGGATTGTGCCTTTGCAAAGAATGGTCTGGAGAGAGAAGCAGTGGTTTCTGTGGAGGTTCATCCCGAGCAGTTCTGTGACACAGGACTCTGTGCTCTACGGGCTGTTCCCAGGGACACACACCAAGACAAACATCAGCTGCAGCTGGAGGATCATTAACTCGGTGAAAGACGCTCTTTGGTCTGCCCGAAACTTGTTGGTCTTCCAGTGTAAAGAGTTGTCCCCGACCGAGTGTTGCAGACTGGCACATTCCAAGGTCCAGGTCTACGTGCTGAGGGACGCACTAAAGTGTGGGCAGCCGCTGCAAAGGCGCAATGGGGAAAGGTCGCCATCTAAGACCTTTCTGCCATTAGTGCACTGAGGGGCTGGGAACTTTTGAGAGGCCCTCAGGCTGTACAGCTCAAAATGAATGTATGCATCGAATGCTAATTGTAATATAAGTGTATTGAAGCACCTCAGAGTGCAACATGATGTATGTTGATAACTCCAATACCATTGTCTGATTGTTTGTAATGACCATATTGAAATGATTGTAATATTCATTGATTGTATTGATGCACCTCGTGATCCATGTGTAGTGGTAATGTCACTGGAATGACTAATCCAGCGGGACCCAGAATGATGTTCAAATCCCATCATAGCAGCTAATGGAATTTAAATTCAAAAGAGCCTGGAATATAAAGCCAGTCTCAATAATGGTGACCGTGAAACTATAATTGATTGTTGCAAAAACCCATGTGTTTCATTAATTTTTTTTTTAAGAGAAGCAGCTCTGGCCTACATGTGACTACAGACCCAAAGTGGTAACTCTTAACCGCCCTCTGAAGTGGCCTCAAAATCCATTCAGATCATGAGCAATTAGGATTTGGCAACAAATGCTGGCCTTGCCACTGACAACCACAGCCCATTAAAGAATACAAAAAATTCTATAATATGGACTTCGATCTGTATCAACTGCTCAAGTCCGGGGCCATAATACAAAGTTATTATTGCTGTGTTACATTTCACATTGAGCAGTAAACATTTGCTACCCTCTGATAAAAGCAAAATACTACGGATTCTGGAAATCTGAAATAAAAATGGAAAATGCTGGGAAAACTCAGAAAGTTTTTTTTTCTCTCTCTCTCTCTCTCTCTCTCTCCACCGGTGCTGTCAGACCTTCTGAGTTTTCCCAGCATTTTCCGTTTTTAACTTGCTACCCTTTCTTTGCATGTTCCTTCCTTTTACTGAACTATCTCCTCCAGACAACATTTTCATTCATTGCATGGGTTGTTGCCCCGCCCCTCCTAGCCATGCACGCGCTGGAAGATACGTCATAGGATCGCTGAACGCGAGCGCGCAAGTAAATCGTAGGTGCGCGAGGGTTGGTGGGGGTGGGGGGGGGGTGGGTTGGTGTGGTGTGTGTGTGTGTGTGTATGTGTGGAGCGGACGTCGAGAGGCGGAGCCGGAGCCGGAAAGCCGCGCTATCGATTGGCTGAGCCGGGGATGAGGTGAAAGGTGAGAGACGCGCCCGGCTCAGCCAATGGGCTTTGAGGAGCGCGGTGACGGTTATATTTTTGAAAAAAGAGCTCGAGCTGTGGCTCCCCGGTCCTTGGGGAGGAGAAGGAAACGGGAACTGCGCTGTGGGTATGGCCGCCGGGGAGGAGGCGATGGGCAGCAGGAGCAGCATGGATTTTCAGGAATGCTGGCAGTAAGTTCATCCAAACCGAGCTGGATGTCAGCAGCTTCAGCGGACGGAGGGAGGGAGCCTGAAAAGGGAAGGTGCTGGAAATGCTCGGCATCAGGGGAAGATGGTGCTGTCACTGGACGAGTCGTCCAGAGGTGCAGGCTAATTAATGTTCTGAAGACGCGGGTTTGAATTGAATTACACCACTGCCGCCGGTGGAATTTGAATTCGGTTAATAAAATCTGGAATATAAAGCTAGTCTCTGCAACGGTGACCATGAAGCTACTACCATCGATTGTCATAAAAGCCCAGATAAAAGCAAAATACTGCGGACGCTGGAAATCTAGTACAAAAACAAAAATACCTGGAAAAACTCAGCAGGTCTGACAGCATCGGCGGAGAGGGAGACAGTTTAACGTTTCGATGAAGGGTCATACGGACTCGAAACGTTAACTTGTCTCCCTCTCCGCCGATGCTGTCAGACCTGCTGAGTTTGTCCAGGTATTTTTGTTTATTGTCATAAAAACCCGCCTGGTTCGCTAATGTCGTTTAGCGAAGGAAATCTGCCGCCCTTACCTGGTCTGGCCTACAAAGGTTATCCGGGGGGGGGGGGGGGGGGCGGTTAGATGGGAATGTGGAACTCGAAACACAAACAGATCAGCCGTGAGCTCATTGAATGGTAGAGCAGGTTCAAGGGGCCGAATGGCCTACTTCTGCTCCTGTTTTGTATGTTCATATATACACGTGACTCCAGACCCTCAGCAATGGGGTTGACTTTTAACTGAAATGGTTGAGCAAGCCACTCAGTTCAAGGGCAATCAGGGATGGACAACAAATGGTGGCCTTGCCACTGACGCTCACATCCCATGAGAGAATAAAAAGTTTTTCCAGCAGTTTGTTTTATTTCTGATTTCCAGTGTGTGCAGTATTTTGCTTTTAATTTACCCAAGTAAACAAGCTTTGATCAATAAGTTTAAAAAGCTCAAGCCATATAGCCGATGAACAGAAAATGCTGGAAACACTCAGAAGGTTAGGCAGCACCTGTTTGACCAGAAAGATTAAATGTTTCTCTCCAATGACCTTAAAGTGGTATAGATAAGGCCAAGTTATGTATCTTCAAAAATATGTAAAAAAAATATAGGACCTTAATGTTGCTATATGCCATTCTTCAGTTAAAAGCCTATATAGTGATGATTAGCAGACTTGGAGAGTAACTTAGCTTGTGTCCCCAGATTTCAAAATACACTTTCCAGAAGTCAAGAAGTCATTGGATAGCAATCAGCTCGAATCTTGATTTTTTTTTTTCTTCTTTACCTTCTGTAATTCAAGTGGTTCAAGAGGCTGCATATTGCATTCACTGTGACACAACCTGAATTGTATCAAAGAGCTAAATTGATATAATACTTAATTCCTCAGGACATCACAGCCAATGAAGTACTATTAAATAATGTTGTACTGTAAATAAGTGTAGTAGTGACTTTGTGTCTAGCAATGCCTGATAAATGACGATTAAATAAACGACCAAGTAATCTTGTTTTTAGTCGTATTGGCCAAGGGATAAAGGTGAGCAAGGGCACTGCAAGAACTCCCTTGCTCTTTCAATGTTGCCATGGGATCTTTTTCATCCATCTGAGAGAGCAGATAAGTTCTTAGTACTGTGTAGCATCTGAAGTGAAATAAGGCATTTCTAATATTAAAGCAGTTCCTCAGTACTGCTCTTATAGTGTCATCCTAAATTATTTGCTCAAGCACGTGGAATAGTGTTTGAACTGGCTACCTTCTGCTCGGGCTAGTGGTATCACAGAGCCAATGCAATCAGACTTTCCTGGATGCCTTAGTACAACATGACTACATTTTATCGACTGAGCCACTAGGAACGACTTTTTTTAAAGGAAATTCTGCCTTCACTAAAAGTGCACTATTAAAATATTATTTGCTTATTTCATGTTCATACTTTACAGCTGTGATTATAAATCATGACTAAAATTACTGACATGGGCAGATTAATATTAAAACATATTTATTTTTATCTGCAGAATGTTTGAAGCTAAGATACAAAGCTATGCAGGTGATGATCCACTGGATCTGTGGGACAGGTAAAATAGCAATTTAATACAATTTTTTTTTCTCTTAAATCTGCAGTTTTATGTGAAAAGTTGGTTACATCTCATTTCCCTATCACCCTAGGTTTTTACAGTGGGCAGAACCTTTACTTCCCCCTGCAGAGAAAGGTGTATTGGTCTCGGTGTTAGAGAGACTCGTGAAGAATTTTATGGATGATAAGAAGTATTACAATGATCCAAGATATATCAACTACTGGTTGAAGCTGGCAAGTGATCTGTATGAACTTTTTAATAGGTTAAGATTTTATTATATAAAAACAAGAGAATGTATGAATCCAGTGGAGATGAGACCAGCTGAGTTGGAAATATGCTTGTTTACTTTCTTTTGTATCATATGCCAAAGAGAGAGAGAGTCCATGTGGTGCTCGCGTTGCTGAAATTGAGACGCCTCATTTCACCATCTTCTATGTTAACTCATTCTTTCCTCAGAACTCAAAATTGTGGAACGCCTTAGTTTCCTTTACTTCTAAAACCTATGGACTTTTTGGTCCGAAGTTTGAAATCACCCTAATCACTATTCCCTGTCACCTTTTTAACCTGCATGATGGCTTTATCCCTTTACCCAGCTTTCTCAGTTTAAGATGCAACGTGATATTGTGTATAAGGAAAAAATAAGTTTGGTTGTGCTTACATTTATAATGCTGCAGCCTGAGGAGATTAAAGAAAGGAGTAATAGAAAAACAAATGTGGAGAGATGCTGTTCCCTGGCAGTATGCTTTTTTTTCATCCTCTTGGCTTCTGACTTTGAAATTTCTCAGTTTTGTTTGTCACTTCTTAGCAGCTGTCTGAAAATTATTCTATTTTCCCCAAGACACACTTTTTGTTATGCAATCTTTGGCCTGTGGATTGGTTGGGGAAAAAAGAACATAAATAGCATAAATGTGCACGTTTGTCGTGCACCTACAGCCCAGTTACTATTCTTCATACAGCATGGTTAACCACCTAGTCCTAGCTATCCTCATGCTGCCTTCATTTCCCAAACAGTTTGTGATGTACTTTCTTTCCCATCTGCCTTTCCATTTGGTAAAGGAGATGGGACTAACTGCATAGTTTATCCAATGGATGATGTTGAGCTTCTTGAATGTTGTTGGAGCTGTACTCATCCAGTCAAATCCATCACATTCCTGACTTGCACCTTGTAGATGGTGGAAAGGATTTGGGAATCTGGAGTTGTGTTACTTGCTGTAGTACACTTGTCTCTGGCCTGCTGTTGTAGCCACAGCATTTATAAGGCTGGTCCAGCCAACCTTTTAGTCAATGGTGACCCCCTAAGCTGTTGAAACTGGTGGATTCTGCAATGGTAATGTTGTGGAATGTCAAGGGGAGATTTTTCTTTTGTTGGAGACGGTCATTGCCTGGCACTTGTGTGACATGAATGTCGAGCCTCAATATTGTCCAGGTGTTGCTGTATGCAGGCAAGGACTGCTTCAGTACCCGAGGAGTCGTGAATGGTGCTGAACATTGTGCAATCATCAGCGAACATTCCCACTTCTAACTTTGATGAAGGGCATGTCATTGATGAAGCAGCTGAAGATGGTTGGGTCTAGGACACTCCCCTGAGGAATTCCTGCAGCAATGTTCTGGGGCTGTGCTGATTGGGCTCCCAACAACCACAACCATCTCCCTTTATGTTAGGTATGACTCCAGCCAGTGGAGAGTTTTCTCCCTGATTCCCATTGACTTCAGTTTTGCTAGAGCTCCTTGATACCACACTTGGTTCTTTGAGTGTTTCTGTTATGAGGTTTCTATTCTATATAACATCAAAATTGATTTTTTTGGTTTGTTTTGTTCTTTGTTTTACTTTTTCAGATAAACTGCAGCACAACACCACTTGATTTTTACAACTATATGTACAATCAAGGGGTTGGCATAAAGTCAGCTGCCCTTTATCTTGCGTGGGCACAGGTGCTCGAGATGAAAGGCAATTTTCAGATAGCAGATAGCATCTTTCAGAAAGGCATTCAAAATGTTGCAGAACCAATGGATATGTTGATCCATCACTATGGGTAAGTCTGACTTGGATGGGAGAGCTGAGAATCAATATACTGTCTTGTATTTGAAGAACTAGCTCACTTTAGTGATTTGGGTTAGAAATCAGTCAAAACACATGATCAATTCTTTCTTTGAGGATCCACAATAAAATGCATTTGGCATACTTAACACAATTCTTAAATGAAAATTCAAAGAGAGAGAGCAACTTGGATGATTTGAGTATACTCTTAATGGGTTTGTTTGGGTATGATAAAGGCCAGTTCATCCACTCAAAGTATGATAATTGTTTTGCTCTGGATTCAAAATTTAATGTCACTCAAATAATCCATATCTTGTAGGTCTTTATGGTCATCTGTAATTGCATGGATGCAAATCAATCGTGAGCTTGTGACCCTTTTCTAGGGCACGTTGAGGTGGAAATAAGATTACTTGCTAGCTTGTCAGTTCCAGAATAGAAAATAAAATTGAGGTAAAATCAAAGTTTACGATGCTCCATCCTGTTAGTTGAGTGTTTTCCATGGTGCTAATACACTTGATGTATTGTTTTTCTGTTTGTGCTAGAGGAAATAGTAGTAGAGATGGATAGCAATAACAATAATTATGTTAAAAACAGCACAACACGTAGTTTTAACAGAAGTAGCTTTGTGGTTTTCATCCAAGTATTATTGACCTATCAGTTCTTGATGGTAATGTTGGATGCAAAATAAATAAATTCTATCTGAACAGAAGTGACACCTTTTAAATTGGCTAGACTTTGTTTCTTATATTCCTCTATTTCTTTCTGATGAATGTAATCATCCTTCCTGAAGCATGATTTCATCTCAATGTTTCCAATTTTATAAAAAGATAAACTAAATGTATGAAATAAATATTTTTACATAACACTTTGTGCAGCTTTCATTCAACACCAGCTTGCACCTTTTAATGTAGGAAAGTGTCCCGAAACACCTTATAAAGGTCCAAGGAAAAAAAGGAAGAAGCTATTAGAAAGTGTATCTCAAAGCTTGATCAAAGAAGTGGACTTAAAAAAGGGTTTTGTATAAATGCAAGTTGTTATTGAGTGGGAGGTAAATGCTTTATGAAGTGAAATTCAGACTATGGGATCCAGGCAGCTGAAGGCTGGAGTGGAAGGTGCATGAGAGATCAGAGACTTCTGTGGGTTGTCGTGGTGGAGGAGGTTAGAGATAGAAAGGGATAATATTATTTAAAAATATAAACAGTGATGAGGATTTTAAATTTGAGGACTTTGGGGAATGGGATCTAATATATTATAGCATGACTAGAAAAGTGCGATAGAATACAGGCAGTAGAGTTTTGATTACTTTAAGTTTATAGAGGTGGTGGGTGGAAGCCTTTCCCAAAGAGCATTGGAGTAATTGAGCCTGGTGATAACTAAAGCTTCTGAGGCAAGTAGACCGAAGCAGATTACTTAACAAATTACTTACAAGATATGCAGCCTTTGTGACTGTGAATGTGATAGAGAAAATAAAGGGTTAAAAATCCACTTGATTTAACATCGCCACTTGGCCGTTGTTGAAAGTATGGACCTGAAGTATTTAGGCTATTTCATTTTTTTAATAGATTTGTTTGTGGGATGTGGGATTTATTGCTCATCCCTAATTGCCCTTGTTCAGAGGGCTTTTTTTAAAAAAAGAGTCAACCACATTGCTGTGGACCTGGAGTCACATGTAGGCCAGACCAGGTGATTTCCTTCCCTAAAGGACATTAGTGAACCAGATGGTTTTTACGACAATCGTCAATGGTTTCGTGGTCATCATTCCAGTTATTTATTGAATTCAAATTCCACCAATTGCCTTGGTGGGATTCGAACCTGGGTCCCCATAGCATTACCCTGAATCTCTGGATTACCAGTCCAGTGACAATACTACTACGCCACCACCTCCCCTTTCCCACCAGAACTGAGTCTGATTCTGACCTTGTCTGATCATTTTTTCCCTTCTTAAATGTACAATGTAATGCAATGTATTTATATTATGTTTAGGAACAGAAGTAGGCTTTAAAACTGTTCACTGTGGTGCTCAGTTTGAGATTGAGCGTTTTAAAAAAATATTCATTTTCATGCAGTATTGGGACCAAAACACTTTGCAAGAAAAATATATTCTCTCTTCATGTATCACAAGTATATTATTTACATAATGTTTTAAATGTCCACTCGTGCATGTAAGGCACAGTTCTCTTACCTTTAGAAAAAGCTCTGTTAAAACAGATACTGCAAAATTAATCTTGAATATAAATTTGCTGTATAATTAACTATTTGATGCTGATATATCACCTTTATAATAATTATTTAAATCTTATTAACAGTATATTTTGCTTTGTTTTATTGAATCAAACAATTGGTCATGTGCTATTTTTTATAGGTGTTTCAGGGCTCGAGCATCTCAAAACCTTTTTCCAGTAAAAACAGAAAATCTGATAAGATCTAAACCTCGATCTCCGGGAAACCAATATAGTGTGGATTTTGCAGCTCAAACTGGTGAGGTGTTTTAAATTACAAAATTATGTTTTTTTTTGCTTTTCGCCATGATAAAGCGGATGTTATTAGGTTAGAATTATCTTTTATAAATCACTGATTAGGTCTCAGCTTGAACATTAATTCTGAGCACTACACTTTGGGAGTACACTATATTGCCAAGTACCCCTGGCATGACCCAGCTTGATGATCATGTTGTGGGCAGCAGTGTGGACATTGCATTTGTGTGCTGGAAGTCTAATGCTGATTTGATGCTCAACTTGCACATCGTCACTGTAGTTAAAGCTGTCTCTTAACCAAGACACAGCTGAAGCTGTATGAGGCTTCCTCCACCATTACTATTTGGAGGGATCATTCGACTTGCAGGTTAGTAGCTTATTACAATCTACTAGCTCTTGCAGAGTTTGTAGGAGTACAGAGTTGTTGGAAGACTTCTGAACAGTTGGTAAAGTCTGCTGGGATTGGTGCTGAACTTTCAGAAGTCATTAGTTGTTACTGAAAGGCCTCTGAGTACACTACTTGCTCTCAGACATGGGGCTATAGTTGCAGTCTACCATGAACTGGAGCATCAGAGGAAGATGGAGAAGAGGTAGCGAAGAAAACAAGCTGCATGGTGAGGTAGGAGGAGGAAGACTCTCCGCAGGAGGTCTTGCCCAGCTGAGATTATCAGGGGCCACTTATATCTGCACCTCAGCTCAGAGCAGTGTGCTCGGCTGTTGTGCTTCACCAAGGAGGTGGTCACAGAACCATGCCAACTCTTGGAAACTGACTTGCAACCTCAGAGTAGGTCAAGGACAGCAGTGCCAGTGGACGTCACGGTGACAGTGGCCCAGAATCTTGCCGGCAGCAGATCCTTCCAGGCTGCTGGAAGACAATATAGCAAACACCTGGTAGCTCTCTGTCCATTGCTGCATCTGGGATGTCACAGAGGCTCTGTACACAAGAGATTGGACTTCGTTGTCTTCTCCCTGAACAGAGAGAAGGAGGAGGAGCATGCACGTGGCTTTACCAAGTTAGCAGGCTTCTCTGTGGTGCATGGTCTCATTGACTGTATGAGGATTTGTGGATGCCGTATCTCAATGGTGAGCTGTACGGTAACTGCAAAGACTTCCACTCACTTAATATGCAGTTGGTGTGACTTCATGCTGGTGAATGCCCGCTATCTGGCAGCAGTCTGTGTTCATCCCGCTGTGCCAGCAGTCTTCCAGTCACTACTTCAAACCACAGGATGGGTGCTCAGTGAGAAAGGCTTTCCAATCTACATCTGGCTCATGACTGCTCTCTGCAAGCCCCCCAGACATGACCAGCACTCATACAACGAGAGCCATGGTATGATGAACATCATTGAGCAGACCATTAGGCTGATGAAGCAATGACCCAGCTGCCTGGACCACTTGGGAGGAGCCCTCCAGTACTCACTGTGTCTGAGTCTGTTGCAGCCTACACAACTTGGCCATCATGAGCCCCTGCCACCATCTTGGGTGAAGTAAGGGAGGAGACAGTCAGTTCATCCACAATCTGGATTAGCTGTCTGTGTGTGCATTATCAGACTCCAGTTCCCGTGAATTAAACCCCAGATCCCACTGGTGAACACTTTCCCCATTCCTCTGTTACAGGTCATCACAGTGTCCTCTTAGCCATAATCCTGAAATGGAAGATACCAAAGGACAGTCATTTCATACCAACTTTATCAAACACTACATTGTACATTCCATGCAATATTCAACTAATTACCTTCTGCATTCTCTTAGTGTCTGTCTTGCGGGTACCTTTGCCTGTCATAGTGCTCCTTTACAGTGCGACACCAATGGCTGGAGCACGGCTGGTAGAAGGCTCCTGACTTTCAATGGGAGGGATACCAATGGTCTTATAAGGTGCCCTCGAGCAGCTCTGGATCTTGAAGGTGCAGATTCAGACAGCACTACCTCTGTATGTGCAGCAGCAGTCTGGGTTGGCTGGCTGTGAGGCAATAGCAAGGATGAAGTGAAGTGGCTGTAGTGAGCGCACAAATGCTGCCATCCTGAGAAAGGACAGTAGGTCGTGCTCCATGGTGCCAGTGCTACTGCTTCAGGGTAGTGCCTCGGCTATCCAAGTAATGTGCTGGAGCACAGATTACTGGACTGTTTTACTCCTTTGAGCATTGACATTCACATTGAGTGGTTTTTGCTCGTGTTGCAGCGAAAGCTGAGATGCCAGATGCTACATCACAGTTGAATCTGCATGAAGTTGATCACCACTTGCAAGCTGGAAGCGGTGGGCTTAAAACAATTTTCCCTCAAAATTGAGCACCGTATATACTCAAGAAATAGTCCATCTCATGTAAAATTTGACTCCTGACTTTCCAAGGACACTCTGTTCTGACTTGGCTCACTAAGTTTTCTGATTGTTCTGCATCGGTGCTAGACCATGGAATGCAATTTGCTCAGTGAGATATCAGAGAACTTTAGTAAAAGTTTACTTGTTGAAATGATGAAGGTAAGATTGGAGTGTGTGTACGTGTGTGTGTGTACGTGTGTGTGTGTACGTGTGTGTGTGTACGTGTGTGTGTGTACGTGTGTGTGTGTACGTGTGTGTGTGTACGTGTGTGTGTGTACGTGTGTGTGTGTACGTGTGTGTGTGTACGTGTGTGTGTGTACGTGTGTGTGTGTGTACGTGTGTGTGTGTGTACGTGTGTGTGTGTGTACGTGTGTGTGTGTGTACGTGTGTGTGTGTGTACGTGTGTGTGTGTGTACGTGTGTGTGTGTGTACGTGTGTGTGTGTGTACGTGTGTGTGTGTGTGTACGTGTGTGTGTGTGTGTACGTGTGTGTGTGTGTACGTGTGTGTGTGTGTGTGTACGTGTGTGTGTGTACGTGTGTGTGTGTACGTGTGTACGTGTGTGTGTGTACGTGTGTGTGTGTGTGTGTGTGTGTACGTGTGTGCGTGTGTGTGTGTGTGTGTGTACGTACGTACGTGTGCGTGTGTGTGTGTGTGTGTGTGTACGTACGTACGTACGTGTGTGTGTGTGTGTGTGTGTGTGTACGTACGTACGTACGTGTGTGTGTGTGTGTGTGTGTGTGTGTGTGTGTGTGTGTGTGTGTGTGTGTGTGTGTGTGTGTGTGTGTGTGCGTACGTACGTACGTGTGTGTGTGTGTACGTACGTGTGTGTGTGTGTACGTACGTGTGTGTGTGTGTGTGTACGTACGTGTGTGTGTGTGTGTACGTGTGTGTGTGTGTGTGTACGTGTGTGTGTGTGTACGGTATCAGAAATGGAATAAGCTCATGGAGCTGTCATGAACAGTCCTATGACCCCATTGGAAAAGAAAAGGGGTTATAAAGAACTTGCCATTTTAAGCTTTCATCTTGCTCCAATCCACTTCTCTGCGAGCATCTGAAATGGAGAAACTGAAAACCCAGCACGGTTCTCTGCTGGCTGTGAGAGCCGTGAACATTGGTAGTTGAAAGTAAACCTATCAAAAATATTACCCCTGGAAAAAATCGACCCCTTAACATTTTGCCTAAAAAAGGGTCTCCAAAATTCGACGTTTACACAAGTATATACGGTAGGTGCAAGGCCACGTGGCAATCAGGAATGTGCTGCACAGCAACAAACACACTGCGTGGAAGCAATGCCTCCTTTAAGATCTACCAATGCTTAAAGATGCACAGAATCAAAAGGTCCACCATCTGCAGCTTGTACATCGTAACAGATTTCCGTTTGAGAAGCAAACTAACTTCGAGATTCAAACTACAGATATTTGGATATCCCAGAATAAGAGTTATCCAAGACAGCCTAGATTTTGAATAACTGCTGCCCATTGTGAAGGTTAGGTACTTGCTAGTTGCCGCAATGATCAGTGTTGGGGCCCCAACTATTTACAATCTATATCAATGCCTGGATGAAGGGGCAAAATGTATTTTGGGCCAAATTTGTTGACCAAATGTAGGTGAGAAAGCGAGTTGAGGACAATATGGAGTCTGCAAAGGGATATAGATGGGTTAAGTCAGTGGCGAAAATTTGGCACATGGAGTAAAATGTTGGAAAATGTGAAGTTATCCACTTTAGTAGGAAGAGTAAAAGAGCAGAATATTATTTCAATAGCGAGAGATTATAGAATACAGTTCTGAGGGATCTGGGTGTCCTTGTATATGAATCACATAAAAACTTGGCATGCAGGTACAGCAACTAATTAGGAAAAAAATGAAACGTTAGCCTTTATTGCAAGGTGGGTGGAATATAAAAGTAGGGAATTTTTTCTGCAACTGTGCAGAAAGCAGTACTCTAGGTGCAAATTTTGTTCCCCTTATTTAAGGAGGGTTCTACTTATATTGGAAATAGTTCAGAGAAGGTTCACTCTATTGATTCCTGGGATGAAGTGGTTGTTTTGAGGAAAGGTTGAGCAGGTTGGGTCTTTACTCATTGGATTTTAGAACAATGAGAGGTGATCTTTTTGAAACATAAAATTCTGAGGGGTCTTGACAGTGTAGATGCTAAGGTGCGTGTGTCTGTGTGTGACTGTGTGTGTGTGTGACTGTGTGTGTGTGTGACTGTGTGTGTGTGTGACTGTGTGTGTGTGTGACTGTGTGTGTGTGTGACTGTGTGTGTGTGTGACTGTGTGTGTGTGACTGTGTGTGTGTGACTGTGTGTGTGTGACTGTGTGTGTGTGTCTGTGTCTGTGTGTGTGTGTGTGTGTCTGTGTGTGTGTCTGTGTGTGTGTGTGTGTGTCTGTGTGTGTGTGTGTCTGTGTGTGTGTGTGTGTCTGTGTGTGTGTGTGTGTGTGTCTGTGTGTGTGTGTGTGTGTGTGTCTGTCTGTGTGTGTCTGTGTGTGTGTGTCTGTCTGTGTGTGTGTGTCTGTCTGTGTGTGTGTGTCTGTCTGTGTGTGTGTGTCTGTCTGTGTGCGTGTGTCTGTCTGTGTGCGTGTGTCTGTCTGTGTGCGTGTGTCTGTCTGTGTGCGTGTGTCTGTCTGTGTGTGTGTGTCTGTCTGTGTGTGTGTGTCTGTCTGTGTGTGTGTGTGTCTGTCTGTGTGTGTGTCTGTCTGTGTGTGTGTCTGTCTGTGTGTGTGTCTGTCTGTCTGTGTGTCTGTCTGTGTGTCTGTCTGTGTGTCTGTCTGTGTGTCTGTCTGTGTGTCTGTCTGTGTGTCTGTCTGTGTGTGTGTCTGTGTGTGTGTCTGTCTGTGTGTCTGTCTGTCTGTGTGTCTGTGCCTGTGCGTGCCTGTGCCTGTGCGTGCCTGTGCCTGTGCGTCTCTCTGTGTGCGCGTGTCTGTGCGTGCGCGTCTGTCTGTGCGTGCGCGTCTGTCTGTGCGTGCGCGTCTGTCTGTGCGTGCGCGTCTGTCTGTGCGTGCGCGTCTGTCTGTGCGTGCGCGTCTGTCTGTGCGTGCGCGTCTGTCTGTGCGTGCGCGTCTGTCTGTGCGTGCGCGTCTGTCTGTGCGTGCGCGTCTGTCTGTCTGTGTGCGTCTGTCTGTCTGTGTGCGTCTGTCTGTGTGTGTGTGTCTGTCTGTGTGTGTGTGTCTGTCTGTGTGTGTGTGTCTGTCTGTGTAACCCAGAGCGCAGTTTCAGAGGAGGCTGGGTTATTGAATATATGCAAGGCTCGGTAAGACAGATCTTTTATCTAGGGGAACCACAATCCAATAAACCATGATCTTATAGAAAGCCGGAGCAGGATTTATGGGCCGAATAGCCTACTCCTGAGATCTTATCATTTTCTCATTTAGGAGGGATTGTGACAAATCGTTAAGTATTTGTAAATGTAAAAGGCTGCATATTAGTAGCATTTAAATTAATTATTCTATACGTTTAGGCTTTCTACATGGATCTTTGGAGAATTCCCAGTTTGTCAGTCAAGACTTGTCTGCTTTGAATAAATTTGGTTTGAATGAAGGGCCTCTGGGTCTAGAGACATGTCCCAAATCTCAGGTAACCATTTTCGATTGTCACCTTAAGTTATGTACTAATTTTAGTTAATGTAATATAAGCTTGTCACTGTTCATCTATTTGCTGTCAGAATTACCTGATAAATTACTGCATTGTCACTTCTTCAGAGAACTATGGTTTTTTTTGTTTTGTCCCTTGGGCTTGTGCTTGGCTATAATGTCCTCACAATCAAATAGTTTACTTGTCTAGACTCATGCAAAAAATATAGTGACTCCAAGCAAAGAGACCAACCTGCTATGTCCTTTTGGAGTTCTAGACTATCCCCCTCACAGTTCACAGTACTTCCAAGTTTTATAGCAAAGAGATGATGCTTTCTGAAGAAAAGGAGAGATGAGATTAGAGAGAATTTTTTTATTTTCAATGTTGTAGTATTGGTGCTTGGAACTTCAAATCAAAACCCCAGACTAACCTCTCACATTTTACCTGTAAATATATTTTTTTAGGATTTGCATCCACAGGTATTACAGGACAGCATACATAATGGCTGTAATGGACAGCAACCTACGCTTGCTCCTTGTGGTACAGAGTCTAACAGTTTGTAAGTACATGTATTTTAATGGCTGTATTATCTTGGACTTTGAATACCTCTATCAAATCTCATCTCGACCGTTTCCCAGGAAAACAGTCCCAACTCCTCCAATCTATCCAAAACTGGGCACAATTCTCCAGTTGAGGCAAAACCAGTGTTCTCTATATAAGTTTCACACAACTTCCTTGCTTCTGCATTCTATGCCTCTATTGATAAAGCCTAAGATACTGTATCCTTTTTTTAATTGCTCTCAACTTGTCCTGCCACCTTCAATGATTTATGCACTTGTATATTCAGGTTTCTCTGCTCCTGCACCCCATTACAATTGTACCCTTTATTTTATATTGCCTTTCCACATCTTCCTGCCAAAATGAATCACTCAGTTCTCTGCATGAAGTTTAATCTGCCACTTGCCTGCCCATTCCACCAACCTGTCTATGTCTTTTTGGAATTCTAGACTATCCCCCTCAGAGTTCACAATACTTCCAAGTTTTGTATCATCCACAAATTTTGAAATTGTGCCCTATACATTAAAGTCTAAGTCATTAATATATATCCAGAAGAGCAAGGGTCTGAACACCAACCATTGGCGAACTCCACCATAAACCTCCCTTCAGTCTGAAAAAGAACCACTAACCACTATTATCTGTTTCCTGTCACTCAGCCAATTTTGTATCAATTAGATGCTGTAAATGCAGGAAATGCTTATCTGTTTCTGGTGAATGGTCATTGATCTGAAATGTTAATTCTGTTTCTCTATCTATAGATGCTATCTAACCTGATGAGCATTTCCAATGTTTCTTATTTTTCTTTATGCCGCAACCTAAATTTAGTCTTGGATGAGTCTTAACTTCCTTCAGACCAATATCAGGAAAAGCTGCCACAAATTCTACGCTCTTGCCACCAATTCCCTCGCTGTTCATCAAGTCTATTTCTATTGCTCAATGTTCATAGGCATAACAGCAAGCTTAAGTATATTGAAAGCTGTTTGTTAATCTTGGGCTCACTTCCCCATCTCTCCAGACCAGGACAGGGAATAGAGCACAATAAACAATACTTATATTTATTTAGAACTGTCACATTGAAACACTTCCAAGTGCTTCACAGAATAAAATATAATGAACTCATGTCGGAGTACCAACACATAACAGATTTGCTTAACTAACACTTGCTTATCTAACATGATGTCTTCCATTTATATCTTCTGTGTGGCTCTGGATAATTTTTATTCTGCACATGGACTGATTTTGATAACCAGCTCAAAAGTTTTCTAATTTCCATTATCCATTTAGAATTACAAATGCATCTAAGCTTGTGCATCAAAACGATGGCCACGGTAAAATTCAGGAAGCACCCGGTGAACTGCAGCAAGTCATCATGTACCATAAAGATGTTCTCTTTTCTGGAGATAAAGAGATGTGTTTTGAAGAAATTCGAGCTAAGGATCACATTGCGCGAAGCCAACACAAAGAAAAGGAGGAATGGAGTATGCTTTTTTTCCTATTATCATAACTTGTCCACTGGAAATTACTGGGGCTTTTTGTCTTCTGTGGAGAAGCTGTCCAGTTTTTGCTTGCCTCCCAGATGGCGTTTGTGCTGGCCTGTCGTCTTGTTCATTGACAAAGCATATTGCCATACCAACCGCATCCCTAAAGTCAAGACTTTATAAAAATAAAAATTTGAAAACATGGGTGCAATTTTCCGGCTCTGCCCGCTGCCGGGATCGTCAGGTTCTGCCGAAGGTCAATGAACTTTTGGCTGGGCTGCTAAATCTCCCACAGTGGGTACCGCCACGATGGGGCCGGAGAATCCCCGCCCTTGCTTTCTAAATCTTCTACAGAATGTGTAGGGGGAAACTTAAAAAGGAAATTAGCAGAGCAAAAAGGGGGCATGAAAAAACATTGGCAGGTAAAATAAAGGAAAATACAAAGTTATTTTACAAGTACATTAAGAGTCAGAGGATAACTAGGGAAATAATAGGGCCCATTAAGGACCATAGTGATAGTTTATGTGTGGAGCCGAAAGATATCGGTAGGGTTCTAAATGAATACTTTGTGTCGGTGTTCACAAATGAGAGGGACGACGTGGGTATGGAAATCAGGCAGAAGGACTGTGATATAATTAAAGAAATTAGCATAGAAAGGGAGGAGGTTCTAAGTGGTCTAGCAGGCTTAAAAGTAGATAAATCTCCAGGCCCAGATGAAATGTATCCCAGGCTGTTGAGTGAGGCAAGGGAGGAGATAGCAGGGGCACTGGCAATAATTTTCAATACCTCTCTGGCCACAGGAGAGGTGCCAGAGGACTGGAGGACAGCCAATGTGGTACCATTATTCAAGAAGGGAGGAAGGGATAAACCAGGGAACTACAAGCTAGTCAGTCTAACCTCAATGGTGGGGAAACTATTGGAAGCAATTCTGAGGGACAGAATTAATCTACACTTGGAGAGGCAGGGATTAATCAAGGACAGTCAGCATTGTTTTGTTAAGGGGAGGTCATGTCTGACCAAATTGATTGAATTTTTCGAAGAGGTGACCAGGTGTGTAGATGAGGACAATGCATTTGACGTAGTCTACTTGGACTTCAGCAAGGCTTTTGATAAGGTCCTGCATGGGAGACTGATAATGAAGATAAGAGCCCATGGGATCCAAGGCAATTTGGCAAATTGGATCCAGAATTGGCTGAGTGACAGGAAGCAGAGGGTGATGGTCAAGGAGTGTTTTTGTGACTGGATGCCTGTGTCCTGTGGGGTTCCACAGGTCTCAGTGTTGGGTCCCTTGCTGTTTGAGGTATATATAAACGATTTAGACTTGAATGTAGGAGGGTTGATAGTAAGTTCGCAGATGACACAAAAATTGGTGGGGTGGTAAAAAGTGAGGAGGATAGCCTTAGATTACAGGAGGATATAGATGGGCTGGTCAGATGGGTTGATCAGTGGCAAATGGAATTTAATCTGGATAAGTGTGAGGTGATGCACTTGGGCAGGACAAACGTTATGGGAATACATGATGAATGGTAGGACACTGGGAAGTACTGAGGATCAGAGGGACCTTGGTGTGCATGTCCACTGGTCCCTTAAGGTAGCGAGACAGGTAGATAAAGTGGTTAAGAAGGCATATGGGATACTTGTCTTTATTAGCCGAGGCATAGAATATAAGAGCAGGGAGGTTATACTGGACAAAAACAGAATTACCTGGAAAAACTCAGCAGGTCTGGCAGCATCGGTGGAGAAGAAATCAGTTAACGTTTCGAGTCTTCATGACCCTTCGGCAGAACTGAAGCATAGTTAGGAGAAAGGTGAAATATAAGCTGGTTTAAGGTGGGGGGGGCGGGGGGAGAGAGAAGTTGAGGGTGTGGTGATTGTGGAGATAAGCAAGCAGTGATAGGAGCAGATAATCAAAAGATGTCACAGACAAAAGGATCAAAGAGGTGTTGAAGGTGGTGATATTGTCTAAGAAAAGTGCTAATTAAGAATGGAAGACAGGACACTCAAGGTACAGCTCTAGTGGGGGTGGGGTGGAAAGACTAACAAAGTTTTAGATTTAAAAATAATGGAAATAGGTGGGAAAAGAAGAATCTATATAAATTATTGAAAAAAAAGGGAGGGGGGAGAAACGGGGTGGGGATGGGGGGAGGGGGAGTTTAAGATCTAAAGTTGTTGAATTCAATATTCAGCCCGGAAGGCTGTAAAGTGCCTAGTCGGAAGATGAGGTGCTGTTCCTCCAGTTTGTGTTGGGCTTCACTGGAACAATGCAGCAAGCCAAGGACAGACATGTGGGCAAGAGAACAGGGTGGAGTGTTAAAATGGCAAGCGACAGGGAGGTTTTCTTTTCCCACCTATTTCCATTATTTTTAAATCTAAAACTAAAACTTTGTTAGTCTTTCCACCCCACCCCCACTAGAGCTGTACCTTGAGTGTCCTGTCTTCCATTCTTAATTAGCACTTTTCTTAGACAATATCACCACCTTCAACACCTCTTTGATCCTTTTGTCTGTGACATCTTTTGATTATCTGCTCCTATCACTGCTTGCTTATCTCCACAATCACCACACCCTCAACTTCTCTCCCCCCCCGCCCCCCCACCTTAAACCACCTTATACTTCACTTTTCTCCTAACTATGCTTCAGTTCTGCCGAAGGGTCATGAAGACTCGAAACGTTAACTGATTTCTTCTGCACCGATGCTGCCAGACCTGCTGAGTTTTTCCAGGTAATTCTGTTTTTGTTTTGGATTTCCAGCATCCGCAGTAGCTTTTAGCTTTTTGTTTTTATCTATAGGTTATACTGGAGCTGTATAAAATGCTGGTTAGGCCACAGCTAGAGTATTGCATGCAGCTCTGGAATCTGCATTATAGGAAGGATGTGAATGCACTGGAGAAAGTGCAGAAGAGATTTCCCAGGATGTTGCCTGGGCTGGACAGTTTATGAGGAGAGATTGGATAGACTGGGATTATTTTCCCTGAAGCAGAGGAGATTGAGGTGTATAAAATTATGAGGGGCACAGATAGGGTAGACGGGAAAGAACTTTTCCCCTTGGTGGACGGATCAATAACCAGTGGGCATAGATTTAAGGTAAGGGGCAGGAGGTTTAGAGGGGATGTGAGGAAGATTTTTTTCACCCAGAGGGTGGTGGGAATCTGGAACTCTCTGCCTGAAAGGGTGGTAGAGGCAGAAACCCTCATAACATTTAAGAAGTATTTGGATGTGCACTTACGATGCCATGGCATACAAGGCTATGGGCCTAGTGCTGGAAAATGGGATTAGAATAGTTAGGTACTTGATTGACCGGTGCAGACTTGATGGGCCGAAGGGCCTATTTCTTAGCTGTAGACCTCCATGACTCTAAATGGTAGATTTCTATGAAAAGGGAAACAAAAAGACTTGCATGTATATAATACTTTTCACAACCACTGGGTATCCCTAAGTGCTTTAGAGCCAATGAGATACTTTGGTTGTAATGTAGGAAATGCAGCAGCTAATTTGTGTACAGCAAACTCCCATAAGCAGCAATAATCTGTACGTTTTGTTGATTGAGAGACAATTATTGACCAAGGCACCAGGGATAACTCCCCTGCTCTTCTTCAAAATAGTGCCATGGTATCTTTTGCGTCCACTTGAGGAGGCAAATGAGACCTTGGTTTAACACCTAATCCAAAAGGTGGCACTTCCAACAGTCGCTTACCTAAAAATGTTCTGATGTCTTCAAAAATGAGAGCTTACCCTATTTTAAATGGAAGTTGTTTTAAAGGTACAGGAGTAGGCCATTTAGTCCTTCGGATAAAAGTAAAATACTGTGGCACTGGAGATCTGAAATAAAAACAAAGTGCTGGAAAAACTCAACAGGCCTGATAGCTTCTATGGAGAGAACAAAGTTAACGTTTCAAGTCCAACATGACTCCTCTTCAGAACCTGTTTTGCCAATCATTTTAAATATGGTCTGAGCTACTACTCCATTTTACCTGCCTTTGCTCCATATCTTTCAATGCTCTTGCCTAACAAGAATTAAGTAACCTTGGTCTGTAAAATTTTCATTTGACTCAACATCCACAGCCTTTTAGGGGAGAGTCTTTCAGATTTCAATTATGCTCTTATGAAAAATTGCTTCTAATTGGCTTCGCTTGAATACTCCAGATAGGTACTCAATCTTTAGAGCAACCAGCTTTTATTCGGATAATGTGTTCCAGCGGATTATTGGGAGACTTTGGCCATTTTACTAGCTTTATGTCTAAAATGGCTTGATTTTGCTTTCTGAAGAGAAAGTGTCATGTGCTTAAATGAATCATCTCATCAACCTTTTGCAATTGGTTAAGTTCATAATAAAAAAGCTCCTTTTGTCCTTGTAAGTGGTTTCATTTTTGTGGTGAAATAATCTGTCAGCCGCAACGTTCTATTATGAATTCTGATCGTGTGTTATCACATGGCCTAACATTTTTTATAAAAATCAGTTGCCTGTTTAAATATTGAAATGGTATTTTTTTTTCAATAAATTGAAGAGGAGATGTTCACAGCATCCAAGTCTGATGAGATCAAATCACTGGAGCAGAAACTGGAACAACTGAAAGTGCAACTGAAGTTAACTCAGGACCGGGAGCAGGAAATACTGCAGGTGAGATATGTATACCTATACGAATGACACCTACCTGATATTTTGAAAACATGGAATATATTGCACGCGATACTTAAAAATGCAGTTCATAATTATATTTTGGAATTGTTTGACACAAGACAAATCCAAACGTTAAAAGATGGATGAATGCACATAACTTTTAGTCAAGTTTGACCTGAATCACACAGCTACTAGCTTATTTTTAATTCCTCACCCTGAAAAAAAATACTTGGTTTGTGTAGCTCAGATGGGAAGTTTGTACATTGCACTTCAGCCCCTTTTTCACACTTTCAAAGAATGTCGTCCAAAATAATAAACTTTTCCTAGTTCAAGTGGGTGGTTACCATTGCTTCAGCTGTGTAGTGCTCTGCTGCTGCATGGGATGACATTCCATTAAGTTTCTATATCTTTGTAAAGCACGCACTCCTATCTCTTATCACTTTGGAACAAATAAACCAGCAAATGTTTTATGTGCTGTGAAATTTTACAAGTTTTATTATTTGCATTTATGCACCTGATCACATGTAAAAAGCACCCAATGCAGCTATCAGTTTTCATTAAATATTTTCCTTCTGCATGTGGGTTTTCATCCGTCAGCACTTCGTGAATGTTGAAAACAAAATACCAAACTGCTCTTTGTTCACATCCCTGTAATTCAATGCAAACCAACTTATAATAAACCCAACAGTCATTTTTTAAAGATATAGCCATTCATTCTCTGCTTTAATGCAGCGGTAGTATACAATATTATCATACATCCTTTACCTCTAATATAAGTATGTTTTTAAAAATTCATTTATGGCATGTGGACGTTGCTGGCTCGGCCAGCAATTATAGCCCATCCCTGATTACTCTTGAGAAGGTGGTGGTGAGCTGGCTTCTTGACCCGCCACAGTCCATGTGGTGTACGTACACTGACAGTGCTGAGAGGGAGGGAGTTCCAGGATTTTGACTCAGCAACAGTGAACGAAAGGCGATATATTTTCAAGTCAGGGTGGTTGTGGCTTGGAGGAGAACTTCCAAGTGATGTATCTGATGCTCTTGCCCTTCTAGATGGTAGTGGTCGTGGGTTTGGAAGTTGCTGCCTAAGGAACTTTGGTGAGCTTCTGCAGTGCATCACACTACTGCCACTATTTGTTGGTGGTGGAGGGAGTGAATTTTTTTGGACGGGGTTCCACTCAAGTGGGCAGCTTAGTCCTGGATGGTGTCAAACTTCCCGTTGGAAGTTGGAGCTGCACTCATCCAGGCATAGATTACAAAAGTAGGGAGGTCATGTTGGAGTTGTATAGAACCTTGGTGAGGCCACAGCTGGAGTACCGTGTGCAGTCCTGGTCGCCACATTATAGGAAGGATGTGATTGCACTGGAGGGGGTGCAGAGGAGATTCACCAGGATGTTGCCTGGGATGAAACATTTAAGTTATGAAGAGAGGTTGGATAGACTTGGGTTGTTTTCGTAGGAGCAGAGAAGACTGAGGGGTGACCTGACCGAGGTGTACAAGATTATGAGGGGCATAGACAGGATGGATAGGGAGCAGTTGTTCCCCTTAGTTGAAGGGTCAGTCACAAGGGGGAATAAGTTCAAGGTGAGGGGCAGAAGATTTAGGGGGGATGTGAGGAAAAACTTTTTTACCCAGAGGGTGGTGACGATCCGGAACGCACTGCCAGGGAGGGTGGTGGAGGCGGGCTGCCTCACATCCTTTAAAAAGTACCTGGATGAGCACTTGGCACATCATAACATTCAAGGCTATGCGCCAAGTGCTGGTAAATGGGATTAGGTAGGTAGGTAGGTCAGGTGTTTCTCATGTGTCGGTGCAGACTCGATGGGCCGAAGGGCCTCTTCTGCACTGTGTGATTCTGTGGTAGTATTCCATCACACTCCTGACTTGCGGCTTGTAGATGGTGGACAGGCTTTGGAGTCAGGAGGGGAATTACTCACTGCCGCATTCCTAGCCTCTCACCTGCTCTTGTAGCCACAGTATTTATATGGCTAGTCCACTTTAGTTTCTGGTCAATGGTAACCCCTAGGATGTTGATAGTGGGGGATTCAGCGATGGTAATGTCATTGAATGTCAAGGGGCAATGGTCAGATTCTCTCTTGTTGGAGATGGTCATTGCCTGACACTTGTATGGTGTGAATGTTACTTGCCACTTGTCAGCCCAAGCTCGATATTGTCCAGGTCTTGCTGCATTTGGATATGGACTGCTTCAGTATCTGAGGAGTTGTGAATGGTGCTGAGCATTGTGCAATCATTAGCGAACATCCCCACTTCTGACCTTATGATGGAAAGAAAGTAATTGATGAAGCAGCTGAAGATGGTTGGGCCTGAGGAACTCCTGCGGTGATGTCCTGGAACTGAGATGATTGACCCCCAACAACCACAATCATCTTCCTTTGTGCGAGATATGACTCCAACCAGCAGAGAGTTTTCCACCTGATTCCCACTAACTCCAGTTTTGCTAGGGCTCCTTGATGCCACACTTGGTCAAATGCAGCCCTGAAATGCAGTCTTGCCTTACCTTGGAAGTTCAGCTCTTTTGTCCATGTTTGAACCAAGGCTGTAATGAAGTCAGGTGCTGAGTGGCCCTGGCGGAACACAAACTGGGCGTCAGTGAGCAGTCAGATAGCACTGCTGATAACCACTTCCATTACTTTATTGATGATTGAGAGTAGACTGATGGGGTGGTAATTGGCCAGGTTGCATTTGCCCTGCTCTTTTTTTTGTGCACAGGACATACCTGGGCAATTTTCCCCATAGCCGGGTAGATGCCAGTGTTGTGGCTGTACTGGAACAGCTTTGCTAGGGGCGCAGCAAGTTCTGGAGCACAAGTCTTCAGTACTATTGCCGGAATATTGTCAGGGCCCATAACCTTTGCAGTATCCAGTGCCTTCAGCCATTTCTTGATATCACGTGGAGTGAATTGAATTGGCTGAAGACTGGCATCTGTGATGCTGGGGGACCTCTGGAGGAGGCCGAGATGGATTGCCCACTCGACACTTCTGGCTGAAGATTGTAGCAAATGTTTCAGACTTATCTTTTGCAGGGAAGTGCTGGGCTCCTCCAACATTGAGGATGGAGATATTTGTGGAGCCGCCACCTCCAGTGAGTTGTTTAATTATCCACCACCATTTATGACTGGATGTGGCAGGACTGCAGAGCTTAGATCTGATCCTTTGGTTGTGGGATTGCTTAGCTCTGTCTATCAGTTGCTGTTCATGCTGTTTGGCATGCAAGCAGTCCTGTGTTGTAGCTTCACCAGGTTGACACTTCATTTTTAGGTATGCCTGGTGCTCCTGGCATGCCTTCCTGCACTCTTCATTGAACCAGGGTTGATCCCCTGGCTTGATGGTAATGGTACATTGGGGGATATGCTGGGCCATGCGGTTACAGATTGTGCTCGAGTACAATTCTGCTGCTGCTGATGGCTGACAGCGCCTCATGAATGCCCAGTCTTGAGTTGCTAGAACTGTTAGAAACCTATCCCATTTGACACAGTGGTAGTGCCACACAACACAATGGAGGGTATCCCCTAGTGAAGGCAGGACTTCGTCTCCACAAGGACTGTGCGGTGATCACTCCTTCTGATGCTGTCATGGACAGATGCATCTGCAGCAGGCAGGTTGGCGAGGATGTGATCAAGTATGTTTTCCCTCTTGTTGCTTCCGTCACCACCTGCCACAGTCTAGCAGTTATGTCCTTTAGGACTCGGCCAGCTCGGTCAGAAGTGGTGCTTTCGAGCCACTCATGGTGATAGACATTGAAGTTCCCCACCCAGACACATTCTGCGCCCTTGCCACCCTCAGTGCTTCTTCCAAGTGGCGTTCAACATAGAAGAGCACCGATTCATCAGCTGAGGGTGGGTGGTATGTGGTAATCAGCAGGAGGTTTCCTTGCCCATGAGACTTTATGGGGTCCAGAGTCGATGTTGAGGACTCCCAGGCCAGCTCCCTCCCGATGGGACAGGACATACCCAATGATGGTGATGTCTGGGACATCATCTGTAAGATATGATTCCGTGAAGATGACTATGTCAGGCTGTTGCTTGTCTAGTCTGTGAGACAGCTCTCCCAATTTTGGCACCAGAGGTTAGTGAGGAGGACTTTGCAGGGTCGACAGGGCTTAGTTTCCCATTGTCGTTTCTGGTGCCTAGGTCGATGCCGGGTGGTCTGTTCGGTTTCATTCCTTTTTACTGACTTTTTGATATAACTGGGCAGGTTGTTGTGGGTCTGGAGTCACATGTAGGCTAGACCAGGTAAGGAGGGCAGATTTCCTTAGTGAAGCAGATGGGTTTTTACGACAATTGACAATGGTTCCGTAATTATTTTGTGATTTGTTTCATCATTAGACTTTTAATTCCAGATTTTTATTGAATTCAAATTCCACCAACTGCCATGGTCCCGGGTCCCCAGAGCATTACCCTGGGCCTCTGGATTACCAGTTCAATGACAATACCACAATGCCATCACCCCCCCCCATGATGATGGTGAAATACAGAGATGTCTGCTTATGGCTTTTTGTTTATCAAATCATTGAAGGAACATAAGCCATTGCATGCAGTGCTCATGAAACTGCTAGTAATAGTAACTCGCATGCAGAGAGTTCCTTGCAAAAGCAACTAAAGTTTGGCTCATCATATCTTTTATACGATTAATCTTGTAGTACAAATGCTGATCCAATATGTAATTACGTTCTTTGTATATATTGTTGATACATAAGATCATTTTAGTGGTAAAATTATCTGCTATCATTTGTGGAGCATGCCCATGAATACTTGTATTCATTACACTCCAGACATTCCTGCAAGAGTGCTCGTAGTCTTCAACATCTCTCTTCCCAGTGCGTTCTTAACACAACTCTACTTGTAATCTTAACTGGCTTACCAGTCACCTACTATACTTTTCTCATGAACAGTTAATAATGACTGTTATAGTATAGTAGAAGGTCAGCCTGAAGTATTGCAGAATCAGACTTTAATCTGTGTGAATATGTTCTATACAAAGAAAAGTTTGCTCTGGCTATTCTACCTGGTACATCTATACTCTCATACTGACATTTAAATATGTAACCACATTGGAACTTGCACCTTTTCTCAACTTTATTTGCTTTCTAAATGTTTAAAACTTGTTATGCAGACGTCATCCCAAAATGCCTTGCAGCTGATTCCTGCCTCATCACCACTACCCACCAAGTCTGCTGCAGAATCTTCAGCTACTGTTTTACAAATGAAAACAGACAGAAGAGAAGGAAATGAACAAAATTTGTCTTTAGGAGCTTGTGCTGGAACAGTCACAACTGCAAGTTTTGCTGTCGCTCCTTTGCAACAACACCAATGTGGGGTGTCATCGTTGTTGCCAACAATGGATCATAAGCAGAGATCTTCTGAAATTCAATCTGGATTTGGAATTTATGGAGAGCCAGAGAAAAGCTTCAGTGACACATGGGCACAAGTGGACCCTCTATCTGGATCTATAGTTACGGGTATAAACGAGAGCATCAGTAGGGAACAGTAAGTAATTTTGCTACCTTTTTAATCTTAGAAAGCCCATGTTGAAAGTCCCAAAAGCCAACATAGCAATGATCAATTCTGTTCTTTTTCTAAAACCCTTTTGAAAGTTCAGTTTAAATAATCCATTCTGATTTGATTTTGGTTCCACTTTATTGATTCTTTACAAATGCTTCAGTGCACATGGCTTCAGAGTGCTTTAATTGATGCATCTCTTCTTTCAGTACAACAGCGTAGTAGTTGTGTTATTATTTGTGAGTTTGGGTAACACAATGGCGAGTATGCCATTTAATTCAAAAAATCTGTTAATTATGGCTGACAGCAGAAAGTGAAGAAAACGGGCAGATTTTTGTAAAAAGCCAACTGGATCATGAAGAGACTTTCCCCCTTTTCCCCACCGCCACTCCATCCACCCCTCCACTGCCTGGTCTGGTCTACACATGACCCCAGTCCCATACTATATTGTTTACTGTTAGCGTCAGCATGGTAACTAGGGGTGGATAATAAAATCTTCCATGTTAATGCCCCCCATATTCCAGAAACAAATTATTTTTTAAAACACTAGCAAAATTTTTACATCTTCCCTTTCTTCCTTTCTGAAGACAACATCCTCTAGCTGGAATGCAGCTCCACAGACCTAGAAACCTTACTATACCTCATGGAGTCCAATATTAATATGTATGCTAGACCATTAGGGCATGAAATTGGGCTCAGTAGTTTGGTGCATGTGTGCTGTTTGGAACCAAAATGGCATCTGATATGTGCATATGCAATTCTACCATGAATTGTGGCAAATGTCATTGTTCAGCCAACTTCCATTAGAAGCATGCAGGGCAGACAGATTATGACATAAAGATTAATTTTAGCTCGTTGCTGCTATTTTGGAGTTCAGTGCTCTAGCCACTACGCTCTCTTAAATACATTCAGCTATGTGAGGTTTACGCAGTGAGATGGACCCTTTCTTCAGCAGCATTATTTAAAGGGATCATCAACAGATTATTTGCTGGTTATTTTTTTTCTGGCTGTTGCTATGATTCTACAAGTGTTTGATGATTTCCATGCTTGTTTCAAATTGGCAAAATTATATAGGGTTGGTGTGGCTGGTGCCGAAGGATCTTTTCCTGATATCATGGCTTCTGTGAAAATGAGTTGTTCTCAGACATCATGCAATAGTAGACATTCCCTTTATAATACAACATGATTGAGACAATGAACAGAGGTTTCACAAAGCAGGACAAGCTGCTGAAAGAGGGGCAGAAGGGCTCTCAGCAGGAGGTCACATCTTCCACTGTATTAAGGTTGCAATTCTCCTACCTGAACCTGTGTGAGGAACAGTTTGTGATGCATATATACCCTTTGATAAGGACATCCTCACTGAAATCCGTCACCTGCTACAGCTACAATTGCAACCTCGGAGCACACCTTGCCTGTGGCTGTGAGCCTTTATGCAACAGGCTGCTACCAGACTGAATCTTGAGATAATTGCAACATCTTTCAATTTGCTGTTCACTGTTGTGTATGAAAGGTTCATTGAGGCTCTCTATTCAAAGGGAGCTAACTGCATTTTATTCTTGCTCTTGCTGGAGACCAGCAGACAGAGTCAACTCTAGGTTTGCAAGGATTGCAAGCTTCATTGTGGTGCAGGGTACCATTGACTGCACACTTGCAGGCACACATGTTGGCCTTGTGCTTCACCAAAACCAAAAAGGATTCCATTCCCTCAACATTCAGCTGGTGTGCAACCAAAGACAGTGAATAATGCTGTAAATTCTAACAGTATATGAGGCAATCATGATGCCTTCGTTAATGCCATCCACTGTGCCATCTGCATTTGAGCCTATGCTCACTCATAAGGATGGCTACTAAGCAACAAAGGTTATGCACTGGTAACTTGTGTCATGACTCCACTGCACAACTTGTGCACTTATGCGCAGCGTGCATACAATCAGCACCACACTGCCACAAGAAATTTGATAGAGTAGACCATCAAGGTGACAGGCAGGGTGTCAGGGGTGGGAGGATGAATGTTTTCATCCTGAGAGCGGACAGCAGATTCTTACTCCATGGAGACGTTTAGTCCCCATGGTGGCTGCTTGGTGATCTGAAACAGGACAGATTGCTGGACTGCTGTGACACCATGCAAGGCCCTTTGCACACACTAATCTACAGCTATGATGCCAGCAGTCTGAGGTTGCATGGCAGCAAGCTGAACTTGCACCACAGCAGTCTAAGCTTCCTCTGCAGAACTTGGGCATTGGTGGCTGTTCCTTGAGCTGCAGTGCAAACTGTAACGTCACCTATTGGGCACTATATTATGGTTGATTACACAATTGTGCTAATAGAGTTGGCCACCACTTGCACGCTGGAAAGGATGTCTATCCTCCTTTCCATCAAGACCTCCAGTGTAGCATCCAAAAACCTCGGATCTCTCGCCCATGCTCTCATGTTGTCATTTTTCACTGCTTCCCAGGTCAGATTTGCTTTCTGCATGATTTTTAGTCACTGCTCTAGCCATAATGCAACTTCCCTTTAAGAGGTGAAGGATTGTAAAGTACTGGAAGGACTGCAAGCTTTTTTTAAAGTTCTGAAAGTTGGGGAGTGATATTGAAATCATGAACAGATAAATAAAACACTAAGGCTGATATCTGACCTTTTATCAGAGAACAGGTTCACTAGCAGATTTCAGAGGCTTGCTTTGCAAATATAACAAACATCGTAAGTTGTCACCCAACGTACCTATTTAAATTAGGATTTTACTAAATTTTAAGCTTTAAGCCATGCAGATTAGGTTTTAGTTTTTTGCATATTTCTGGGGTCGTAGTGGTGGCATTGATATGTTTTGGCACATAGATTTTGATTATTTTTATTGACTTAAATTCAGATAATTCAAATTAAACCATGTTGGTTAAGGAAAGCCCTGCAGAAACAATGGAATAGCCCATGTTTATTCCTTCAAGCGTTTTTGGCATTATATTGCCCATCCTTAATTGCCATTTAGGAGATTCTGGTGAGCCACCTTACCACTGAGTGGCTTGCTAGGTCATTTCAGAGGGCAGTTAAGAGTTAACCGCATTGTTATGGGTCTGGGGGAACATATAGGCCAGACAGGACAAGAACGGCGGATGTCCTTCCCTAAAGGCTATTATGAACCAGGTGGGTTTTTACAACAATCCAGTAGTTTATTCGTCAATATTACTGATCCCAACTTTTTATTCCAGGGGAAGAATTTTCCAGTTGGCGAGTGGGGGCGGGGCCCACTTGCCGACGAGTAAAATGACGCGCAGTGATGTCAGGTGGGCGGGCTGCACGCCCGCTGAACTGTCAAAGGCCTATTAAGGCCATTAAGAAAGTAATTAAAGTTGTTAAGAATGCTGCCCATCCACCTTAAAGTTGGTGGGCAGGCAAAGAGCCCAGGCGGCCGTTGCATTTTACATGAAACCGCATCCTCGAGTGGATTACATAAAATAAAATAATTGAATAAAAAATTTTGAAAAAATGAATGGACATGTCCCAGTTCATGTTGACAGTTTCACATGAGGGGACCTGTCCTTAAAATTTCTTTTTTACCTTTCATTAAATTTTTCAAAACTGTGCCTCAGGGAGATCCTCAAGGCCCCAACTCGGGGAATCCCCCCGCGCTCGCACAGGGAGCGCACAGCGCTTCCGGGTGTGCGTCACGCTGGGCAGGCCTTAACTGGCCCGCCTACATAAAATAGCGGTGCACACCCGATTGGGGGCGCCAATCAGTTTTGCGCTCCCTCCCGCCCACCCCTGCACAATCCGCCTGACGGGGAAAATTCAGTCCCAGGTATTTTTTTAATTAATTGAATTTAAATGCCCCAGCTGCCATGGTGGGATTTGAGCTTGTGTCTCTAGATCGTTCATCCAGGCCTCTGGATTACTAGTTCAGTAATAGAACCATTGTGTAAAATTATGTTACACTGTAATATCTATGGATTTAAAAAAATTGTTCTTGTTTTGATATGAGAAAATAAAATAAAGTATATGAACTGCAGTGCTTCAGACTGAAATGGGGCAGAGTACAGTTTTAAATAAAACCTAATGACTGTGTGCAGCTGGATGAGATAACATATTTTAATCTTTTAGGTTTATGAATAGAAGTGGTAACAGTTCTAGGATCTCTCTCTCAAGACCAAGAGAAGGTAAATTTAAAGCATTAAATATAATAACTAAAATTTTAGATTACATTTAAACACGGTTACTGGAAGATGTTTAAGTTACTGGAAGATGTTTAAGTCATCTTGTAAAATAATATACATTGAAAAATAGTTGCAAACTCAAAAGAAGTCTAACACATTTGTCAAACATTATTTCCCTTTCATAAACCTGTGTTATCTCTACCTAATTATATTATAATCTTCTAAGTGCCTGTTACCATGTCCCTCACAATAGATTCTAGCATCTTCCTGATGACCGATGTCAGCCTAACTGACAGGCTAACGGAGCTATGGCTCCATTTCCCCCCTCCTTGAACAATGGGGTTATGTTCTAAAATTTGGGGAATTCTGGAAACAAAACCGAAGCAATCACTGCTTCTGTAGCTGCCTCTTTTAAAACCCTAGGATGCAGACCATCGGGCCCAGCAGATTTCCAGCACTTTGTTTATATTTTTTTGTTACAATATCTGTCAGTGAATGTAAATCCTATTATTGCACTGGAATTTGTCTATTGACAAACTGTAAAAGCCCAGTCCTTTTTTCATGTGCAATTATTTGTCACTCCCACAGTGGAATTTAGAACTGGGCCTAATTATGATTTGCCTATTTCAACTGCTAACTGGTTCTGACATTTCTAGGGTAACTCTTTTGAAAAATTAAGGCACTTTAGGTTACTCTCAGGTCCATAAAATGGAGGTCTTGTGGCAGAGTGGGTAGCATCCCTGCCTCTGAGTCAGGAGTTCAGGGTTCCAGCCCTATCCCAGGACTTGATGACCAAAGGAAATGCATTCATAACATGGCTAACCAGATTGCCTATCAACCTGCAAATCCTTCCACCAATAGTAGGCAGTAAGACTGGGAGAGATTCCTGGTCAGTCATGTGATGGAAAGAAAGTTGGAACATCTACCATCACTATAAATAGCTCCAGACTATAACATACGTGTGAAAGTGCATGTGGCCACAGCAACTCTGGCTCCTTGAGTGATGTGTAACACCATCACCACCATAGGCCCAGAGTTGCAGTATACACAGGAATATATGGCTAAACCTGGATATCCCTTCTCATCACTGCAATCCTCACAGTTCTTGTTCTGGCTGCAAGTGAACCCACAAGAATTGCAATTTGCATCCTAGCACCGGAGATTGTGCTCAGTGCAGTGGCTAAGATAACAGGCCTCCTCATCAGAGGTGTTTCTACAGTTTTTAGGTGGAGTCACAGAAGCAGCTTCCTAGGGTGCACTTGTTTCAGCTGTAGTTTGTGTCTTGTGAATGGAAGGTTTTTGACTTACAAGTTTTTAGTTATACGTTAGGTCAATCCTTGCACTTCCCATTGGCTGTGTGATAGGCAGGTGATGACTGGCCATTAGAGAAGAAACTGTTACTAAAACATGATCCAGGCACCTTGCCAGCGGTGGCAATTTGCTGAAATCAGCAAGCAATTACCAGCAACAACAGAGCAGTCTCCTTGCTGAGACACAGTCTGTCTAGTCTTGGCTAATTGTCTGAGCTTCTCTGTGAGGTAATGCTCTGTCAATCATTCTTTTTGGCTCTGAGATGGTTATTACTTCTTTGGCCACTATATGCCCAAAACTTGGTTCTCTGTAACTTAGTATTGTTTTCTCCTCTTGTATCCTTGGCTGCTCTGAAAGTAGTTGGTGGTTCATTAGGAGGGGATTGTACCCACCTCAAAACCTGTCTTTTAAAGAACAGAACATTTGTATTTGTGAGATTTGTATTTTTGTTCTTAAAGTTTTTTCTCTGTAATATTAGGAATAATAAGCTAGGGAATGGAATCTTTAAATATTTAATTGTTGACTTTAAAATTCAACTCTGACAGGAAATGTTTCTGGATTAATTGGGAATAGATCCCACACTCCAAACTCTTCATTTGGCTTGGTTCAAGCTACTCCATCCAAAGTTCTACCTTCACCAACTGTTTGTACCAAAGAAGCATTGGGTAAGAAATTTATTTCAGTTAGCGTTGATACAATTAGTACATGAATGATGTCAAATGTTGAGTTGCAAATCTCTAATTAAAATTGCAAGTGTAACAACTATCAAGCCTTGGACTTGTTGTAAAATTGGATATATCCCCAACTTTTTTCACCTCACCCCTCATTATCATTTGATGGTCACCCTTTTAACTGTCTATGTCCTTAGCTCTGGAATTCCTCCAAAAGCTTCTCCACCTCTCCTTCCTTTTAAGACACTCCCTAAAACTTGCTTTTGGCCATGTATCCAAAATATCTCCTTTAGCTGAGTATCAAATTTTATCTGATTATTTTCTTGTGAAGTGTCTTTGCATGTTTTACTGCATTAAAGATATGCATATGGTAGCATATTGGTTATATTACTGGATGAGTAATCCAGAGGACTGGACTAATGATCCAGGGACACAAGTTCAAATTATCTCACAGCAGTTGGGAAGTTTAAGTTCAGTTAATTAAATAAATCTAGAATAAGAAGCTAGTATGGTGACCATGAAACTACTGGGCTTTCATAAACATTAATGTCTTTATTAGATGCCCTTTAGGGAAGGAAATTTGCTACACATACAGGGTCTGGCCTACATGTGACTCCAGATCCACAGCAATGTGATGCCTTCCGAACTGGCCTGGCAAGCCACTCAGTTGTATTAAACCCTATGAAGAAATCTAATAAGAGTAAAACTGGACATGATGACAAAAGGTTGCATTGTCAGCCTATTTGACTCTGCAAAGTCCTCCTCACCAACAGCTTGGGTCTTGTACCAAAATTGGGAGAATTGTCCCAGAACCTAATCAAGCAACTGCCTGACAGAGGAGCCACAATGTTACAGAGGGAGGCTATTCAGCCCATCAAGACCATGCCAGTTCTCTGTAGAGCAATCCAGTCAGCCACATTCCTCCGCTATCCTTGTCCCCTCCCCTGACATAGTCATACAGAATCCTATCATTCAGCAATATCCCAGGCTACTCCATCACCATTCTTGGTATGTCCTGTCCCACCAGAACAGACCCACCATAGGTGGCAGCACAATGTTCAGAAGAGTGGGGTCCCGCTGATTACCACTTACTGCCCTCCCTCAGCTGAAGAATCAGTACTGCTTCATGTTGCATACTACTTGGAAAAGGAACAGAAAGCAGCATGGGCACAGAATGTACTCTCTAGGGGGGGGCTTCAATGCCCATCACGAAGAGTGGCTTGATATCACCATTACTGGCCTAACTGACTAAGTGTTGAAGGACGTAGCTGCCAGACTGGGCCTGTCGCAGGTGATGCAAAAACCACCATGAGGGTAAAACCCACGGCCTCGCCCTCACCAGCCTACCTGTTGCAGATGCATCTATCCATGATAGTATTGGTATGATGAGCCACTGCAAAGTGTTTGTGGAACAAAGTCTAACACTGAGCACAACCTCCATTGTTTGGTATGGCACTACCACTAAATGGGATAGGTTTGGAATAGATTTAACAGTTCAAAACTGGTCTTCCATGAGGTGCTGTGAGACATCACCAGCAGTTGAATTGTATTATATGTCAAAAATCTGTAACCCCATGGCCCAGCATACCCTCATTATTATCATCAAACCAGGGACCAACACTGGTGCAATGAGGAATGTAAGGGTGCAATGAGGAATGTAAGAGTGCATGTCAAGGCCAGCACCATGCATACCCTAAAAATATGACACCAATCTGGTGAAGCTACAATGAGTGCTAGACAGAGCTAAGTGATCCCAAAACCAATGGATCAGATCAAAACACTTAAGCCCTGTCACATCCAGTCGTAATTGGTGTTGGACAATTAAACAGCTAATCGGAGGAGGTTCCATGATCATCACCATCCTGAATGATGGTGGAACATGTGAATGCAAAAGACAAGGCTGAAGCGTGTGCAACCATCTTTATCCAGAAGCACAGCATGCTTTATCCATCTCTGCCTCCTTCTGAGGTTCCCAATAATACAGATGCCAATCCTTAGACAATTCAGTTCACTTCATGTGATATCAAGAAATGGCTGAGTGCACTGGATACAGCAAAAGCTAATGGGCTCTGTCAACATCCTGGCAGTAGTGCTGCAGATCTGCATTCCAAACTTGGCTGTGCCTCTTGTCAAGCTATTTCAATATAGCTTCAATGTTGGCAACTACTAGTCAAAGTGAAAATTGACAGATATATCCTGTCCATAAAAAGCAGGAAATATCCAATCTGGCCAATTACTGCCCCACCAGTCTATTTTCAACAAAGTGCTGGAAGGTATCGTCAACATTGCTAGCAAGCAGCGCTTGCTCCGCAGTAAACTGCTCCCTGATACTCGGTTTGGGTTTTGTCAGGGCCACTTGGCACCCGACCTCATTACAGCCTTGGTCCAAACATGGACAAAAGAGTTGAATTCCAGAGGTGAGGTGAGAGTGACATCAAGGCAGCATTTAATCAAGCGTGGCATGAAGAGCCTTAGCAAAATTGAAACCAATGGTAATCTGGGGGGAAATCTCTCCACTGGTTGAAGTCATACCTAGCACAGGCCAATCATCTCAGTCCCAGGACATAACTATTCGTTCATGGGATGTGAGCATTGCTGGCTAGGCCAGCATTTATTGACCATCCTTAATTGCCTTTGAGAAGGTGGTGGCATATGGCCTTTTTGAACAGCTGCAATCCATGTGTTGTAAGATCACCCACATCACTGAAGGAGTTCCTTAGGTGATGGTGCCCATCCTCAGCCGCTTCATCGATGAAGCCTCCATTGTAAGGTCAGTAGTGAGAATGTTCATTGATGATTGGACAAGGTTCAATTCCATTTGCAGTTCCTCAGATATTACAGCCCGTGCCCACGAGCAACAAGACCTGGACAACATTCAGGCTACAAGACCAAGTCAGACTGGGTATTCTATGGCGACTAACCTACTAGCCGACTCCCAAAAGCCCGTCCACCATCTATAAGGCACAAGTCAGGAGTATGATGGAATACTCCTCACTTGTCTGGATGAGTGCAGTTCCAACAACACTTGGAGAAGAATTCTCTCCCTGTCGGGGGGTGTTGGGCGGGAGTGGGCGCAGGCAGGCGCGCAGCCAATCACCACCCGCGATCGGCTGTGCGCCGCCATTTTACGTGGGTGGGCCAATTAAGGCCCGCCCAGCGTGATGCGCACCTGGAAGCACTCAGCGCTACCTGTGCGGGCGGGTGGAGTAGGCTGAGTTGGGCCTGTGCTCTTTCGCGTGTGTGTGTGTGTGCACGAAAGAGCGCAGGAATCTCCCTAAGGCAGAGCTGCCTCAGGCAGATGAGTTTGATGTCTAAAAATTTAAATAAAGGAAGAAATAATTTTTTAAGACGTCCCCTCATGTGACAGTCAGATGTTTCTCACATGTCAGTGCAGACTCGATGGGCCGACGGGCCTCTTCTGCATTCTGTGATTCTGTGTTTCAGTGTCACATGAGCTGGAACATGTCTATGAATTTCCTTGAAAAGTTTTATTAAAGTTTAAAAACCCTCATGAAACCTCATCCCACCCGTGGATGAGGTTTCATGATAAATGCGAAGGCCGCCTGGGTTCTTTGCCTGCCTGCCAACCTTAAGGTTGAACAGGCAGCTATGTTAATTATTTCAATTGGAATTTAAATGACCTTAATAGGCCTTTGACAGTTCAGCGGGCGCGCGGCTGACTCTGGTGTGCGCCCGCCGAACTCAAGATCTGAATGACGCGCGGTGATGTCAGGATGCACGCCCAACGTCACTGCGCATCATTTTACACATCGGCGAGTGGGCCTCGTCGAACTGAAGATTCTGTCCTTGAGCTCAACATTACCGCAGACAAAATAACCTGCTTGATCAGCACTCCATCCGCTACCTTAAACATTCACTTCTTCCACCACCGGTGCACAGAAGCAACAGCGTTAATAACAATATACAAGTTGCACTGCAACAATTCGCCAAGGCTTCTGGGATGTCACCTTCCAAACCTGCGACCTCTGCCACCTAGAAGAGCAAGGGCAGCAGATGCATTGGTACATCACCACTTGCAAATTCACCTCCAAACTGCACACCAGGCTGACCTAGAAATATATCGCCATTCCAATACTGTTTCTGGGTCAAAATCCTGGAATTTCCTCCCTAACATCACTATGGATGTACTGACACTGCATGTGCTGCAGTGGTTCAAGTTGGCAGCTTGCCACCACCTTCTTGAAGGTAATTTGGGATTGGCAAAAAAAATGTTGGCTTGGCTAGTGGCACCCAGGAATGATTTATCAAAAACTTGCAGTTATTTTTTTTTTGTGTGCTTACTGAAAAGCCACACAAGCTCTTGCAAAAAGAACATGAATATACTGAATAGAGTGTAGCTTGCGTATTAATTTTATAGTAGAAGTAGCCTAGGTTGCCCAGGGTGAGTCCCTCTAAGGGCAGAAAAATCCAATAATTTGTACAAGTGTGACTTGGCTACTTGCTGGCTCAACGTACTGATTAGGGAAGCCCATCTCCATCTATTTTAATGAGACATTATTTTTGCCCTTTGTTTGTTTGGATCTTCCCTTGTAACCTATCCCTAAGTTTCCCACTTCTGTTTCACTAGCAGACGAATCTTAGCTATCTGGCCCATGAAGCCTGCAACTCAGATTCCATTTATGATTTATTTTCTTTCATTTATTGCCCATAAATGACCTTAAACGGAGTGGCTTGCTAGGCCATTGCAGAGGGCACTTAAGAGTCAACCATATTGCTGTGGGTCTGGAGTCACATGTAGGCCAGACCAGGTAAGGATGGCAGATTTCCTTCCCTAAAGGGCATCAGTGTACCAGATGGTAAAAACCCATGATAGTTGTCATAGTTACCATTACTGATGCTAGCTTTATATTCCAGATTTATTAACTGAATTCAAATTCCACCAGCTGCTGTGGTGGGATTTGAATGCATGTCCCCAGACCATCAACCTGGGCCTCTGGATTATTAGTCCAGTGACATGACCACTACACCACCATTTCCCCTATTCCTTACCTTGCTGGTATTTTTGCTTTCAATTTCACAAATGGAAAGATTTGATCTCAGCACTGCTTCCTCATTGATGGGTAAGTATTAAATTGGAATATCAAGGTCCATTGGCAATTTAAGATGTGTGAATATTGATGGAGAAGTTCTTTAAGCTATTGTATGTTACTGCAGAACTCTTTGACAAAAGGCCATGACCTGAGCTTCCAACCCCAATTTGTCTCTGTCAGCACCAAGGCCATCTACTTCTACCCCCACAACATCACTCATCTCAACTCATCTGCTGCTGAAACTCTCATCTCTACCTTTCATTACTTCTTGACTCGACTAATCCAGTGCTGTGCTGGCCATGCATCCTCTGTAAACCTGAACTCATCCAAAACTCTTCTGCCTGTATTCTAATGCCCTGATCACCCCTGTGCTTGCTGGCCTACATTGGCTCACGGTCGAACTATTCTTAGAGTTTTCAAATTCTTGTTTATCTCTGTAACCTCCTCCTAACAACCCTCCGAGATCCCTGCACTCCTCAGAATCTTGCCTCTTTTGCGTCCCTGCTCTCCATTGTTTCGCCATTGTCAGCTGTGTGTTCAGTTGCCAAGACTCTAAAGACTGAATTCACTCCCCAAACCACTTTGCATCTCTGACTCTCTATTTGAAGAAGCATTTTTAAACCCATCTCTTTGACCAAGCTTTTGGTGACCTGACCTAATATCTCCTTATATGGTTTGATGTCAAATTTTGTTTGCTAATACTTCTGTGGTGTGCCTTAGGGTGTTTTACTTTGTTAAAAGCTCTACATAAATGCAAGTTGTTATTTTTGGTGCTCCTTTTGCATCCACTGCTATCACCTATGCCAATGCAATTCTGAAATTGGCTTCAAAAGGCTTGCCAAAGTAGCAGGTAGATAATTCCTTTCTGTGGAGAAGAAAAGAGCTGACGTTTCGAGTCCTCATGACCCTTCAACAGAATGTTCTGTTGAAGGGTCATGAGGACTCGAAATGTCAGCTCTTTTCATCTCCACCGATGCTGCCAGACCTGCTGAGTTTTTCCAGGTAATTCTGTTTTTGTTTTGGATTTCCAGCATCCGCAGTAGCTTTTAGCTTTTTGTTTTTAATTCCTTTCTGTTGTTCATTTGCTATTTTCCCCATAACAACTATGTGAGATATGGAACTTGAAATGAGTGGAGATCAGGAGTGCGAATCTATGCTCTATCATCAGAGAATATTTGTCTGTTATTTCAATGTGCTGCTTATGTTTTTTAAATTGTAAAATTCTGGCTGCAAAATATTTTTTAAGCCATTAAATCTGTGAATATAAACTTCCGTAACAAAAATTTATATATTTTTGTTAAGGTTTTAATTTGATGGCTGTTCCTTCAAGCTGCCAGTCACTACATCAGAACTTCAGCAACTTGCCAAACTTATCCCTAAGACTATTACAGGTTTCAGCAGTTTAGATATACTCAAACAATACAATGTGATTGGTTCCATTTTTATATGACTGGTGGTTCCTTTTTAAATTTGACTGATTGGAAAGTCAAAGTCCAACAAGTCCAAACAACTCTTCCCTGACATAGAATGAGTCATGAGTTTCATGAGTCAGTTTGACAACTTGTGTAAACAAATTTTGTAAATCACAGAGGGAGGTTGAGATCTCGAAGAAACAACTAGACTGTTTGACATCTTTGTGAAATAACTAGGCAGTGTGCAATTCCTGAAAGAAAGAAGAAATGCTGTGCACTTGGAAGTTATTCAGGGCTAGTTTAGTCCTCAGTGGTGCAAGCTTTTTATTCATTCCAAGTTAAGTGGAAGGACATCTGCTGTAAGCATCTAACTGTTTATGTGCCCGCTTATTGCAAAATTGGATATTTTAAACTTAAAATGAGGTCCGATGTGATGCTCTATTACTTTTGAAAATTGAAATGAGAGCTTATTGAGGCATATGATAGATCCATTGGCTTAAAACAATTATTAGGTGTGGAAGCTTGGTTTAATTTCCTGAGTACATGACGAAAAGCTCACTATATCTCAAGGAAAAGATGGACACTCACAATGGTTTGGAAAGTTGGAACTGATACTGAAGGAGCCAAATAATCTAGTTTTATCATCTCTAACTTGACTATGTTAAAATTACAAATCCAATTTGAGTGTGTAGCACAGTCCAAGCTGCAAAAGCATAGCTGAAGGGTAAAGTCTTTCTTTTCTTGCGGTAGATACTATAATGGACATGTTTCAGGCACCGGTGATCCCTGACTTACCCCAAGTGGATGAAAATGGGGATGCGTTTGTAGAGGATCAAATGGAGGCACAAGATGAAGATTCCAAAGCATTTTGTAAAAAGAATGGTGATATTTGTGTTTCTTGTATTCATTCACTGTGGTTCTAGTTATTTGAAATTTTTTGGGGTTCTTTAACTCCTTGGCCTGTATTGTCACTGACTGTACTCTTTAACTTAGTATTTTCTGTATGTTTGACCAAATTTCATTTCTTTTCTGAATCCATTTATTCCTTATAACTAATTCCATTATTTTGCCAGTTATTGATCTTAGACTAATGTATCTTTTTTGTTATTCATTCACGGGATGTGGGCGTGGCTAGCTAGACCAGCATTTATTGCCTATCCCTAACTGCCCTTGAGAAGGTGGTGGTGATCCACTCTTGAATTGCTGCAGTTGTTCTGGAGAAACATTGCAGAAAGCTGCAGCACAGAGGGATTTGGGAGTCCTTGTGCAGAATTCCAAAAAGCTAACATATAAGTTCAACTGGAAATAGGGAAAGCTTATTTCAAAGGGAATGGAGTATAAAAGTAGGGAAGTCTTGCTATAATAAGATTCTTAGGGGGCTTGACAGGATAGATGCTGGGAGGTTGTTTCTCCCATGTGAAAGTGCGTAGGACCAGAGGGCATAATCTCAGAGTAAGGGGGCGCCCATTTTAAATAGAGATGAGGAGGAATTTCTTCTGAGGGTAGTGAACCTGTGGAATTCTTTACCACAGAGGGCTGTAGGGACTGGGTCATTAAGTATATTCAAGGCTGAGATGGACAGATTTTTAAACAGTAAGGGAATCAAGAGTTATGGGGAAAAGGCAGAAAAGCAGAGTTGAGGATTATCAGATCAGCCATGATCTCATTGAATGGCGGAGCAGACTCCATGGGCCGAATGGCCTACTTCTGCTCCTATGTCTTATACCATATTCTTTTGGTTTCTATCCAGTGAGACCTCTCCTGTATTTGACATGCTGATGTGATGATGAGCTTTGCTGAAATTTTGCTTCTAATCTCACCTAGTATCCTTGCATATATGCTATTTCTCCTTGGATATTAATGCATTTCCAATACTTGGCAGAGCTAGGAACTCTAACCCAGTGCTGTCAAAATCCATTGTTTGATTGTAGAATCTATCTTTATTAAATGCTTAATATGTTTATTTTTAATTTATCATTAACTTTAACCCCAAAAATATCCTTTTTTTTATTCATTCATGGGATGTGGACATTGCTTGCAAGGCCAGGATTTGTTGCCCATCCCCAAGTGTCCTTGAGAAGGTGGTGGTGAGTCACCTTCAGCCACTGCAGTCCATCCTCAAGGGATCTAATTTTCTTTCTGCCATGTGTTAACCATCTGGCATTTCTTCTCTGGGACCTTGGTTGCAACTCAACCCACGCTAATGGAATAACAGCCTTTTCTGTGCCATCCTATATAAAATGAAACAGTGCAGTGAGCATGAGCCAGAATACGAAATATTTATAATAAGTCATTCCCCATTTCTATTCAAGATCATAAAAATGACCGGTGTATTTGTAAACTATAAAGCTGAATGTCACAAAACCCTATGCTACCCCAACAAGTTGAAATGAAGACTCCTCACACAATCTCATAGGTGTCAGACATGGCTCAGTGGTAGCATGCTCACTGAGTTAGACGTTTATGGGTTTAACTTCATACCAGGTGTTAGTCTAGGCTCAATAGGTTTCCTACTGAGTGAAAGGGTCTTCGGTTGAAGGATCATTCCAAAGACTTGACATAATCTTGGCTGATATTTCAAATCCATTTGGAAGGAGTACTGCACTGTTGGAGGTGTCGTCGTTTGATGACACTTAGTTAAACTGTGACCTTTTCTGTCCTTTCAGGCGGGCATAAGTGATCCCATGGCACTTTTGAAGGAGCCAGTTTAACTCTTGTTCAAGGAGTTCTCTTGGTGTCATTTCCAATATTTATCTTTAATTGACACCAATTATTCTGGGCATTTATCTCGTTGCTGTTTGTGATTTTGTGTGCAGATTGGCTTCTATGTTTCCCTTTGTTACAACAGTGATTATACTTTATCAGCTGTCTTGAGGTCATGAAAAGTGTTATATAAATGCAGGTTTTCTTTTGTTTCATTTTTACACTTTCCTAATATTTTGTTATGTTGGAATGCTATTTTTCTCAGTAATCCTATCCCACTAAAATCTTCAGGCTTTTAAAACCCAAGCTTGCTATTGCCTAATTACTACTACCCAATTTGCCTCGCCTTTTCTTTTAGTCTATGTAAGTTTGCACAAGCAAAATGGTATATGTCTTGATTAATAACAAAATAACTTTTCAAGTCCCATTACACTATAAAATTGTTCCTTTTTTTGCAGTAATGTAAGGAAATGGTAGGGTGGGAACCTGTTGAGGGCACTCCTGTTTATGAAAAAGACCGCTGCTTGGTGCTTTCTCGGAATAATGTGGCTAAGTGGCAGTTCGATCTGTAGCACTAAGCATTGGCACTGTACTGCAACACCCAATTTATCTTTTAATCTTCTAATGTTTCTCGTATACATAAGAATTTTCATTACCAAAGGATATATGGTAACATTGATCTTGGTGGAAGTTTCAGGAAGTGACCAGTTTCACTTGAATAATACCTCTTAATTTTTTTGCCTCTATTCTTCTCCTTAAGACAACCAACAATCCATGGAAATTCTGGGTATGAACTTGGCTCCACCTTCCACTGTTCCATTTTCTATCTTTGAAGATGATTCCGGTGGTGTAAATAGGTATATAGGACGGTTTCTTGTAACTTTATTTTTTGAAAAACTGTACCCAGTTTGACTCTTGTTAATTAACGTTGTGATGTTGCAGCATGCAAAATGATTTGAATAGTAAACCTGCAGAATCGAGGCCATGGAGAGAACTGTCCGAGAAACAATTCACCACTAGTAAAACAAAGGTACGACTTCTGTTTACTTCACTCACACTGAATTACTTCTTGAAACGTAGCAATGCAGCAGCTATTTAGTAACCACAAGGCCCCACAGCCAGCAATTAAATAAATAACCAGTTAATTTATAGTGTTAGTTCAAGAATAAATATTGCTAGGACAGCTGGATAAGTAGCACCATGGGATTTTACCACACAACAAGCAAACTGGACCTTTGGTGATTTAGTATCTTCGTCTGAAGGACAGCACCTCTCACAATGCCGGATTCCTTCAGGAATGCACTAGAATATTAGCTTAGGTTATCTTTTTCAGTTCTGTAGTTGAGTTTGAACCCAAACTTTCTGACAACAGAAAGAAAATTGCTGCTAACTAACACTAAACTAATGTTGTAAGAGAAGCTTATTAATTTTCTAATCATCTTCAAGCATTTGGTATAAGCCACACAGAGGAAATGCCCTAGTCACCGTGTTCTAATGTCTTTTCATTAGAGAGCCGAAACAATGTTTTAGGTTGTTTTGGGTTTGAGTTAACGACCTGAAGCGTTAACTGTTAGATGCTGCCTGACCTGCTGAGTATTTCCAGTATTTTGTTTTTATTTCATAAGTTGGCATGTTCTGCCCCAGAAATAGCCATGACATATTTCATCCATGCTTGCTATATTTATTTTCCTGTTGAACTCATTGAGTATTTTCGTAACTCTATTGGTTGAAACCACTTTGTGATGTCATATGGTCATTATGATATCATAAATTGCCCCCAAGTCCCCCACCCCGACTGGAGAATAAGGAATAAAAAGCCTTAATATCACTTAACACTGTCCACCTGCTCGGTGCTTTTCAACACTGGAGTGTAATGATGTGAAAACTTCCAGTAAACCAGCAATAATGTAATTCAGTGTTAGGGAAGTTTTATGCCAAATCTAATTCTTCTTGTTACTTAACATGTTTTGTAAAGTATGAAATTGATTTTTAAAAAACTTCTGTTCAGGATATAGATGATCAAGCTGTTTGGGCTGTTTGTGATAACAGAACCCTGGCAATCAATCCCAATGATACAGAGGATTTTGCCTTTGCAGCCCCACTAGCATCAACTCCATTCTATGGGGTACCACCACAACCAAAGCAAGATTCAGAGGATTACAGCGAAGGTAAGAATCTGTTTTGTGCTGTCAACTTCAAGCAGTGATTGGAAAGTGTGAAGTACAGCTATCCCTCATTTAGTATTCCTAATGTGTTCCTAAAAAAGTGCTAAACAAAAATCAATTTCCCATAAGAAAATGAGTAATAAGAGTGGGTTATGTTCCTGACCTGTAATTTTTACATTATAAACCTATTGGCTGCCTTGAACCTAATTGGCTAAAAATCCTCCTCCTAATTTAATAACTCTTAATAACTTACTAACTCTTTCCTCTAACCCCCTGCTCGCTAGCTCCCCAACCCGCTCGTTCGCCAGCTCCCCAACCCGCCCGTTCGCCATTGTCTCTGACTCTTCCTTGACCCTCCCACTCACTGCTTCCCTCTTCTGATCCTCCCGCTTGCTGCCTCCCTCTTACCCCAACGCTTTGCTATGTGTGAGGGCTCAGGAGAGACACGGCAAGTGGGGCTGCAAGTGGGAGGGATGGAACATGTGCCAGGAAGCAGTAAACGGGAGGGTCAAGGGAGTGAAGCGGCGATGCAGAGGGTCGGGAGAAAGAAGCAATGGGCAGAAGGGTTGGGAGACTGAGCTAAAATAAAAACTGAGGGAGCATGATTCAAGGAATGTCCCTAATTTACAAACCATCTTAAAACGAAAACATGCTATTTGAATGCACTTCAAAAGCGGATACCTGTATGCAATCAATTGAAACTGGATTATTTGCAGTGTAATAGTTTTATTTTCTTCCAGAAAATACACAACTTAGCAACGATGGGAATATGGCTCTTCGTTCATCAGAGGAAGAATACATTCGGCTTGCCAAAATCAGAAAAATTAGGTAAGAACTGCTAACACCAAGGGATATTCAATTTTATTTACTTTATTAGGTTTTGCTAACTCTTTTCAAATCGATCATTAAATTTAAGGTGTTTATTTAATTAACCAAATTGTATTTTCAGAAGATACTTATGAAAAAAAGTATAAGTATTTAATAATTGTAATGGTTGATGTAGTTGTTTCTTATATTACATGAATAGATTCATATCGTATTCCATAATGGCAAAAAAGCTGTCAGTAATTGTTTCCCTTAACTAGTGTTTATGAATCAAAACAATTTTATCGGTGATCAATTACTAATTTTCTTTTTTCTTCCACCCACTGCCATCTCCAAATTTAATTTTTTTTGCAGTCCTATTCAGGATCTAGGATCAGAACCCATCAGTCGCACATCAGCCCCTGCTGTTGACCCTAGTATTAATTGTCAGGATGTATCCAATGAACCACCAATCTCTGAAGAGTTTCAGATGATTGAAGAGAAACTAGAATCGTGCAGCCTGCTTAACCTGGAAGAGTGTCTCAAACCTGAACAGTCATTTTGCTGTCTACAGGAAATGTACTGCAGTGATGTACAGTTTGAGGAGCCGGTTGAAACCCCAACAGAAACTGGTAAATGGAACTATCCACTCCACGCTCCCTATAACTAAGGGGGTCACTGTTGTACAAGTGTAATGGAATATCACCTCTTTAAATGCCTTTGCGATCAGTACTTATATTAATTGAAATCTTTCAAAGAATGTGATTAGCTTAGTGCTCTGTGTTCTCTTCTGTCTAAAGATTGACTTCTAAACAACTTGTATTTATATTGAACCTTTAATATAAAAATGTCCCAAAGCATTTCATGCATGGAAGTGGACATGTTGATAAGCCATGAAGGGAGAGATCCGGAGTGATTGGGAAGGTGATGAGGCAACAGGAAGCCAGAATTTTTGAGAAGATTTTTAAAGGAAGATAGAGAAACGGAAGGCAGAAATTTAGAGAGGGAGTTCAGAGTATGGGGTGAAGCTGGCTAAACACCCTGTCGCTAATGATGAAGTCTAGAAGAGATTGTGAGTAGGGCAAAATTATGGAAATAGTTTGTACGTTGGCAGATAGAGCCACTTGTGATTAGCAAGGGTAGAAGTGATGAGGTGAGGGAGCGCTTGTAAATTGCAGGAGCAAAAAAGCTGGTAGATTTGGGCATGGTAGGGTTTGTGGAAGGTTGGGGGATGGTAATTGGAAAATTAAGTTTAGACATGACAAAAGCATGGATTGAGGGTTTCAGTGGTAGACAAAGGTGAGCACTGTGGAAATAGGCAGACTTGGTGATGGATGCTATTTGTGGTTGAATCTTATTTCTGAGTATCAGGATGCCAAGGATTAGGGTAGTCTGGTACTTGAAGGGAGATGGAAACAGTGGCCAAGCAATAGAGCTTATGGTAGTGCAAAAATGTTGCTTTGTGTTGTCTTGATGTTAATATGGAGGAAGCTGTGACTCATCTGTGTTGGACATGTAGTCTCTCAACACAAAAGTTAGTGATCCCAGTGTTTTGGGAGTGGGGAGAAGCTTTTCTAGGAATTGTAGGCTCAGTTCTTAACAGTTTGAGGATATTGAATTAATGGATACCAATCAGATGACATTTGCCATTTTGCTGCCGCGATCTTCCGGCCCCACTGCAAGTCAATGGACTCCTGGCTGGGGCGCCGCCTCGCCTGTGGCGGGGCTGGAAAACCCCGGCCAATGAGTCCCTTCTGATGCTTTCAGCATTCATTGATTAAACAAAGCTATTCAGAAAAGATGCTAAGTTTAGTCTTGAACTTTTTTTTGGTAATATTTTTGTTCAAGAACTGCAGGTGGTGATGCTCCATTTGATCTAACACTTAAAGCATGGGAAATTAATGGAGAAGTTGAGACATAATATGGTTTGGAGGATATATTAGATTGCTGATACAGGCTAGATTCATGCAAAATAGTGCAAAAAAGCCACCCGTTCTTTTTCCTCTAGTATTTATTAACTTGTAAGGTGTTGAGCTTCAAAGCTACTTCAGAAAGTCTTCCAATCTATACAATTTGAAAAGTTACTGTAAACATTATGTATAACATTTCTCACGTTTATAAAGGCCTTATACTTTTTTAGATTTTAACTTTATAAATTACAAATCACAACACATTAAAGGAAAAGTAACAGAAAATGCAATGATTCTGAAACAAAAAAATGAAAATGCTGGAAATACACAGCAGGTCAGTTTGTATCTGCAGAGAGGGGAAAAAAAAAGTTATGATAAAACTTTTCTGCTTTCGGCTGCTTGTCTGGTAGGCTTTCTTCTTAGTACCACAGAAGTGAGTATACAAATATTCGTAATGCTCTTCTCCAACCCAGATTGTTCTCTTCCTGCCATGTTAATATACAAAAGAACTATAGTGGCTAAACTTTAAAAATGAATACCCCTCTGCTCTGCTCTGTCCACTCTTTTTAATATTACAAATGTAAGTTATACTGTTCATACACATAACTATACACTGCTAATCAATGTCTGTAGCTCTCTTACCTTCTACAAGTTCCACTTCTGGGCACAATAGTGAACTGATTTTAGCACTGGGCTAAGAACCATAAATGGCAATTTATGAACTGGCACCAGAAATTAAATTTCCTCTAATCGCTCTTCCCCAATATACTAACTCTTTTTGTCTTTGGCAAATTTTGATATTGTATCCCCTAAATCAAAATGAAATGTTTGTATGTGTCAGGAACACCTTTCTGTCATTCATGTCTCATTCGTGTGGCCATGCTCTGATCAATACTGTACATCTTGATTTAATCAAAAAAGCGTCTTACGCAGAATCTTATCAAATTCTTTTTGAAATCTATGTGCACAACATCCACAACATTTCCTTTATCTGTACACTCCATTATTCCCTCAAAGGACACTTTGTCAGACGTTAATCACCCTTTACAAGCCCGTACTGGCTGCCTTTAATTAACCCATATTTTTTGAGGTAAGTATTTTATCCCATACAATGACCTCTAGAAGCTTTTGACTGTCTATGTTTGGCTGACTGGTTTATAACATTTAGTTTTATTTTCCTTAATTAAACATCATCCACATTTATCTGAGTTTTGTCTTTGAACCACTTCCAGCTTGAAGAATGAGTCAGGTCTTTGCCAACAGCCAAGACAAACAGTGGCATATCTCTCTGAAAGTGTACAGATTTTCAAAACCTATAATAAAATGACGCATGATCATTGGTAGTAATCAACCATGTTAATGCAATATAACACAATTTTAATTTGTTGCCTAGAATGGGTCATTGGCTCAGTTCCCTTTAGTCCTATTGGATCTTTTGCATTTGAGAGGTGTAATATACTTTCGATTTAGGAATTTTTAAAGTCCTTGAAGCTCTTTTATTGCTTTGTATCTGTATAGGTATATTCAAAGCAAGAATATCTGGAGTTAACTGATAATATAATTTGACTGAAATATCACATTTTAAATGCATGAAAGTGAACTATAGAATGTCATGAAAACTTGCATTTTTCTCTCATTGTCCAGGTGTAATCATTAAGAATCCTTGGGACAAGAATCTTATCAATGAACTTCTGTCAAATCTAGCCAAACCATTGAGTTCCTATGGCACTTTTTTAAATTGGGAGGATAATATGCCTGCCGTCAGACCAAAAATCAACCTTCATTTAGGTAAACACATTTAGTTGGTACCTACTCATGAGTAATTATTTTAGTTTAGTTGTATTTTTGTATGTACCTCTCCAGAGCAAAATGTAGTAGGTGCTACTTTGCATTCCATAGTTTTCCTGTAAGTAGGAGCAACTTTTGTAGTTTGCACACCAGTATATTTCTTTTCTATGCCTTTTTTTCGTGTGGGAAAGGACCTGGGTTTAACTTGCTGTTATTCCCTGATGGCTAAAGCTACAATTTACTTCAGCATTTATTGGCAATTGTCCACATATAAACCTGCTCCAAAGTGTAACTGGTTTTAAAATATTCCAATTAATTTTGTAGCAAATTCTAATTAGGGGAAAACAAATTACAACAAAGATGTTCTAATTTGGTATATTGCTAACCTAACAAAAAGACTTCTACTGAAATAGCTTGGTAGCTGTTTCGTTTCTTGAAAAATGTCATTTAATTAATGACAAAATGTGTTCCTTTCTCAATTATCTTGACTGCTGCAATTGTGGAAAGTGTTACAGTCCCCATGAGGGAAGCATAAACCAAAATAGCCAAAGTTACCAAACGACCCCCAAATGAACAAGGTTTCACTTTTTGTAACTTTGACTTTACGCAAATCAGAGCATGAGCACTTGGCACGTCATAACATTCAAGGCTATGGGCCAAGTGCTGGTAAATGGGATTAGGTAGGTAGGTAAGGTGTTTCTCACGTGTCGGTGCAGACTCAATGGGCCGAAGGATCTCTTCTGCACTGTGTGATTCTGTGATAAATTAACCATGAATTAACAGGCAAATGATGCTTCAAACATAAAGGTAAATTTCACTTTGAAGAGCCGATTAAAGTAAAGACACATTTAATGCAACCTCAAGGGGAGGCGATGGCGTAGTGGTATTGTCACTGGACTAGTAATCCAGGGTAATGCACCGTGGACCCGGATTCAAATCCCATTACGGCAGATAGTGGAATTTCAATTCAATAAAAATCTGGAATTAAAAGTCTAATGATGACCATTGTCGTAAAAACCTATCTGATTCACTAATGTCTTTCAGGGAAGGAAATCTGCCATCCTTACCTGGTCTACGTGTGACTCCAGACCCATGTGGTTGACTCTTAAATGCCCTCTGAATTGGCCTGTCAAGCCACTCAGTTGTATCAAACTGCTACAAATCTCAAAAAAAGGAATGAAACCGGGTGGACCACCGGCATCAACCTAGGCACTGGAAACGACAACGGCAAACTCAGCCCTGTTGAACCTGCAAAGTCCTCCTTACTAACCTCTAGGGGATGGTCCCAAAATTGGGAGAGCTGTCTCTCGGATTAGTCAACCAACAGCCTGACATAGGCATCCTCATGGAATCATACCTTACAGATCAGGTCCTAGACACCACCATCACCATCCCAGCAGCAGAGGTGGCGACACAGTGGTATACAGTCGGGAGGGAATAGCCTCAGCATCGACTCCAGATCCGATGAAGTCATCAAGTCAAACATGGGCAAGGAAACTTTCTATTGATTACCACATACCACCCTCCCTCAGCTGTTGAATTCCCCCCCCCCCCCCCACCCCCCCCTGTTGAACACCACTTGGAGGAAGCACTGAGGGTGGCAAGGGCACAGAATGTACTCTGGGGGACTTCAATGTACATCACCAAGAGTGGCTCAGTAGCAACACTACTGACCGAGCTGGCCGAGTCCTAAAGGACATAGCTGCTAGACTGGGTCTGCAGCAGGTGGTGAGGGAACCAACAAGAGGGAAAAACATACTTGACCTCATCCTCACCAACCTGCCTACCACAGTATCGGTAGGGGTGACCAGCACACAGTTGTTGCGGAGACGAAGTCCCGCCTTCAAATTGAGGATACAATCCAACGTGTTGTGTGGCACTACCACTGTGCTAGAGGGATAGATTTCGAACAGATCTAGTAAATCAAGACTGGGCATTCATGAGGTGCTGTGGGCCATCAGCAGCAGCAGAATTGTACTCAAACACAATCTGTAACTCATGGCCTGGCATATCCCCCACTCTACCATTACCATCAAGCCAGGGGATCAACCCTGTTTCAATGAAGAGTGCAGGAGGGCATGCCAAGAGCAGCACCAGACATAATTAAAAATGAGGTGTCAACCTAGTGAAGCTACAACACAGGACTGCTTGCATGACAAACAGCATAAGCCGCAAGTGATGGACAGAGCTAAGCAATCCCACAACCAATGGATCAGATCTAAGCTCTGCAGTCCTGCCACATCCTGTTGTGAATGGTGGTGAACAATTAAACAATTCGCTGGAGGAGGAAGCTCCACAAATATCCCCATCCTCAACGATGGGGGAGCCCAGCACTACCCCGCAAAAGATAAGGCTGAAGCATTTGCTGCAATCTTCATCCAGAAGTGCTGAGTGGATGATCCATCTCGGCCACCTCCAGAGGTCCCCAGAATCATAGATGCCAGTCTTCAGCCAATTTAATTCACTCCACGTGATATCAAGAAACGGCTGAAGGCACTTGATAGTGCAAAGGCTATGTGCCCTGACAATATTCCGGCGATAGTACTGAAGACTTGCGCTCCAGAACTTGCCACACCCCAAGCCAAGCTGTTCCAGTACAGCTACAACACTGGTATCTACCCGGCTGTGTGGAAAATTGCCGAGGTATGTCCTGTACACAAAACAGGACAAAACCAACCCGGACAATTACCACCCCATCAGTCTACTCTCGATTTTCAGTAAAGTAATGGAAAGGGTCATCAGCAGTGCTATCAAGCGGTACTTCCTTAACAATAACCTGCTCAATGACGTCCAGTTTAGGTTCCGCCAGGGCCACTCAGCTCCTGACCTCACTACTGCCCTGGTTCAAACATGGACAAAAGAGCTGAACTCCTGAGGTGAGGTGAGAGTAACTGCCCTTGACATCAAGGTTGTATTTGACTGAGTGTGGCATCAAGGAGCCCTAGCAAAACTGGAGTCAATGGGAATCGGGGATAACTCTCCACTGGTTGGAGTCATATCTAGTACAAAGGAAGATGGTTGTGGTTGTTGGAGGTCAGTCATCTCAGCACCAGCACATCACTGCAGGAGTTCCTCAGGGCACTGTCCTAGGCATAAACAGCTTCAGCTGCTTTATCAATGACCTTCCTTCCATCATAAGATCAGAAGTGGGGATGGTTGCTGATGATTGCACGATGTTCAGCACTATTCGCAACTCCTATCCAGGCTTGAGCTGACAAGTGGCAAGTAACATTCGTGCCACACAAGTGCCAGGCAATGACCATCTCCAACAAGAGAGAATCTAACCATCACCTCTTGATGTTCAATGCATTACCATCATTGCATTCCCCCACTATCAACATCCTGGGGGTTACCATTGACTAGAAATTGAAGTGGACTAGTTATATAAATACTGTGGCTACAAGAGTAGGTCAGAGGCTAGGAATCCTGTGACAAGTAACTCACTCCCTGACTCCCCAAAGCCTGTCCACCATCTACAAGGCACAAGTCAGGTGTGTGATGGAATACTCCCCACTTGCCTGGATGAGTGCAGCTCCCACAACACTCAAGAAGCTTGATACCGTCCAGGACAAAGCAGCTCTCTTGACCTCTCATGGAGTGAATCAAAAATACTGAAGATTGGCATCTGTGACACTGGGGATCTCGAGGAGGTAAAGATGGATAATCCACTCGCCACTTCTGGTTGAAGATGTTTGCAAATGCTTCAGCCTTGTCTTTTGCACTGATGTGCCAGACTCCCCAATCGTTGAGGATGGGGATATTTGTGGAGCTGCCTCTTCCAGTTAGTTGTTTAATTGTTCACTACCAGTTCATGACTGGATGTGTCAGGACTGAATAGCTTGTATCTGATCCTGTGGTTGTGGGATTGGTTTGCTCTGTCTATCGCATACTGCTTCTGCTTTGGCATGCAAGTAGTCCTGTGTTGTAGCTTCACCAGGTTGACATCTCATTTTTAGGTATGCCTGGTGCTGCTCCTGGCATGCACTCCTCATTGAATGAGGCTTAATCCTGTGGCTTAATGGTGATGGTGGAGTGCAGGATATGCTGGTCCATGACGTTACTGATTGTGGTTGTGTACTGTTGTGCAGCTGCTGATGGCCCTCAGCGCCTCATGGGTGCCCAGGTTTGAGTTGAAATCTGTTCTAAATCCATCCTATTTAGCACGGTGGCAGTGCCGCATAGCACAATGGAGTGTATCCTTAATGTGAAGATGGGACTTCATCTCCACAAGGACTGTGCAGTGAGCACTCCTACCAATACTGTCGTGACAGATGCATCTGCGACAAGTAGATTAGTGAGGATGAGGTCAAGTAGGTTTCTCGCTCTTATTTGTTCCCTCACCTCCTGCTATAGACCCAGTCTAGCAGCTATGTTTTAGGACTCGGCCAGATTGGTCTGTAGTACTGCTACTGAACCACTCTTGGTGATGGATATTGAAGTCCCCCAGAGTACATTCTGTGCCGTTGCAACCCTCAGTGCTTCCTCCAAGTGGTGTTCAACATGGAGGAGTACTGATTCATCTGCAGGAGGCTTCCTTGCCCATATTTGACATAATGCCACGAGAGTTTGTGGGGTCTGGAGTTGAGGTTGAGGATTCCCAGGACAATTCCCTCCTGACTGTATACCAGCTCTGCTGGGCCTGCCATGTTGGTGGGACAGGCCATACGCAGGGATGGTGATGGTGGTGTCTGGGACATTGTCTGTAAGGTATGATTCCATGAGTTTGACTATGTCAGGCTGTTGCTTTATTAGTTTATGGTACGGCTCTCCCAATTTTGACACGAGCCCTGATATGTTAGTAAGAAGGATTTTGCAGGGTCAACAGGGCTGGGTGTGCTGTTGCCATTTCCGGTGCCTAAGTCGATGCTGGGTGGTCTGTCCGGTTTCATTCCTTTTAGACTTAGTAGCAGTTTGAATCAACTGAGTGGCTTGCTAGGCCAGTTTAGAGGGCATTTAAGAGTCAACCACATTGCTGTGGGTCTAGAGTCACATGTAGACCAAACCAAGTGAGGGCAGTAAATTTCCTTCTTTAGAGGACGTTAGTGAACCAGATGGGATTTTACAACAATCAACAATGGTTTTGTGGTTAACAAACTAGCATTTAATTCCTGATTTATTAATTGAATTTAAATTTCGCCAGCTGTCGTGGTGGGATTTGAACCCATGTCCCCAAAACATTATCCTGGGCCTCTGGATTACTATTCCAGTGACATGATCTCTGTGTCACTGCCTCCCCTATTAAAATATTGTGCTGTCAGTTCATTTTCTTCAACCCCTGTAATTAATATAGTTTACTTTAGGGTGCATATTTATGCAACTGGATTATATTAAGTTGCATAATCTTTGCAATTTTTGTAAAATTATCCTTCTCTGTATTTAGGGAATGAAATGTTCCAGGTTGCTTATTTGCTTGGACAGGGGTCCTTTGCTCATGTTTACCAAGCTACAATCCTGGATATGAATAATTTGTCTGATGTGAAAAACCAACAAAAAGTGAGCTTAAAGGTAAGTAAAAGGCTATGAATTTTTGCTAATAGGAACATAGGAACAGGAGTAGCCCATTTGTCCCATTGAGCCTACTCCACCGTTCAACGGATCATGGCTGATCATCTGTCTCCACGCCATTTTTCCCCACTATCACCATACTCCTTGATGTCTTTAGTATCCAGAAATCTGTCGAACACAGTCTTGAACATACTCAATGACTCAGCTTCCACAGCTCTCTGGGGTAGGAAATTCCAATCTTCCCAATCTTAAATGGCCTGCCCTTTATCTCTCCAGGTTCTAGACTCACCGACCAAGGGGAACATCCTATCTGCACCTACCATGTCATGCCCTGTAAGAATTTTGTAAGTTTCAATGAGATCACCTCTTATTCTTTGAAACTCCAGAGAATACAGGCTTAGTTTCCTCGATCTCTCTTCATAAGACAATCCTGCCATCCCAGGGATTAGTCTAGCGAACCTCCATTGTACTGACTCTATGGCAAATAAATTCTTCCTTAGGTAAGGAGACCAAAACTGTACAGAATACTCCAGGTGCGCTCTCACCAAGACTCTGCAGCAAGACATCTTTACTCCTGTGCTCACATCCCCTTGTGATGAAGGCCAACATATAATTTGCCTTCCTAAATATTTTGCTGCCTGCATGCTAGCTCTTAGTGAGAGGGATAAACACTTGTAGCTAAAGGCCCTACAGGTATAGAGAGCATAATTTCAAAGTTTGGAAATGTAGTAAGCAATGAGTAGAATGGTAGAAGACTTCAAGAGGACATAGGCAGATTGGTGAGATGGGCATCATTGGCAGATAAAGTAGTGCATTTGTGAGCAAGAATGAGAGGCAATATAAATGAAATGGTACAATTTTCATGAAAATACAGGAATAGAGAGCCAACATATATTATGTCTTTGATGTGTCAAAATATCACAAACCACTTATAGGTGTGTCATTGAACAAAATTTGACACCAAGCCACATAAGAAAGTAATAGGGAAGATGACCAAAAGCTTGGCCAAAAAGGTAGGTTTTAATGAATGCCTTCGAGTAGTGAGAGAGGTGGGGAGATTTTGGAATGGAATTCCAGAGCTTAGGTTATTGGCAGTTGACTGCACCGCCAACAGTGATGGGTCATTTAAAATTGAGGATATGCATGAGGCTAGAATTAGAGGAGTGCAGACATCTTTGAAGGTTGTAGGACTGGAATAAGTTAGAGTTAGGAGGCAGTGAAACCATGAAGGAATTTAAAAGCAAGGATGTGAACTTGGAGATTCATATACACAAATCTTAAAAGAAGGCAAGAAAAGTTGAGCAGCCTGTTTAAAAAAGCATACAGGATCCTTGCCTTTATACATAAGAGACATGCAGTACAAAAGCAAGAAGTTATCCTGAAGTTTTATATATTGGTGGTTAGGATAGGAGAGGGCACAGAGGAGAATGACTAGAGCCATATCAGGGATAAGGGATTTCAGTTAAGTAGAAAGATTAAAGAAGCTGGGGTTGTTCTCCTTAGACCACAGAGAGAGAGGAAAAGAGAGATACAATAGAGATGTTCAAAATTGAGAAGTTTTGACAGAGTAAATAAGGAATGACAGTTTCCATCATAGTTTTAAGATGATTGGCAAAAAAACTAGAGGAGAGATGAGAATATATTTTAGTTGTTTTGATCTGGAATACACTACCTGAAAGGGTGGCAGAAACAGGTGCAATACTAACTCTCAAAAGAAACTTGATAAGTACTTGGAAAGAAAAAAAAATACAAGGTATGAGGAAGGAACAGAGGAGTGGAACTAATTGGATAGCTCATACAAATAGCTGGCAGAGACATGATGGATCAAATGGCCTTCTTCTGTGGTGTATGATTTTATAATAACAGTTTGATATGTAATACTGGAGAACTGCTGGAGCCTTTGGAGCTGCACCCCAAAAAGTTTTTGGCTTTCAGGTGAAGATAATAGATTGAAGTAAAAAAAAGTATATGTTTGGAAAATTAATACTTTTTTTTTAAATTGTGAATTGAATCTTGTGATGTGACAAAGTATTTTTTTTATTGTTCTCCAGGTTCAAAAAACATCTAATCCCTGGGAATTCTACATAAGTACTCAACTAAATGAGAGATTGAAGCCCAGGTTTTATAATCTCTACAACAATGTCTACTCTGGACACTACTTTAAGAATGGCAGTATTTTGGTTGGAGAGCTATACAGTTTTGGAACTTTGCTGGTATTTGTTTTACTCAACAATTTGTTTTACAGACATTTCAATATATGCAGCATGTTTGAATTGAAAAAAAAAATTGTGACGATGACTTGAATTCTACATTAGGCATGTGACATTGAGTAAGCCCTGAAATATATACTATTCAGCTTACTGAAACATCTTGAGACACTGATTGCACCATTAGTTACCGGCTGAGACTGCTAGTCTATTTGATTTACATCAATTCTACAAAGAGAACCCACAGTTCTATGAAACGTATGTCGGTATGTTTTTCAAAAAAAAAATCAAACAGGAAAGCAAGGAGATAAATCTTAAATATATCTACTGGGCCCCATCCACATTGAGTATTCGAATTCACAGTAGACCTTGTTGACATCTACTTTGGCAATTCTAGTCATAAAAGTAGGAATTCTCATCTGAATTTATCCAAAACCCCCTATGTTTCCAACTATTTTTTTTTCCCTTTCCCAGCTTCAATGTAAATCTTAAGAATGGGCATGGTGAATTTTGCTGCATTAGCTCCTGTATCTGACTCCTATAGTATTTCCTACCTGGACTAAATATGGGAGAGCCTTTTGTAGAGAGTTAAGCTCCATCCTATCAGAAAATCAATCTAACAATTTGATAGTTGATGGTTAGGCTGTATTGGCATTTTGCTTTGCTTAAGGCAATACTGGAACTGGTCACTGACATTGCTGAATTTGATGTTCACATCAATTGAATAACTAAAAGTTAACTTTTCACTGAAATGATGCACTTTAGTTAGACTTCATAAGAAGAATGCAATTTTGCTATATTTACAGGATACTCGAGTTGAGACAAGTGTTCTGTCCAGTAAATTATTATGGAGCTTATTGAATACTACTTTAAACTCAAACTCTTGCATCTTTCGGCCTCGTTCTATGGATTCCACTATGCAAGTTCCTATTGGTTCAGTAATGATATTCTAGCCATACAGGTCAAACTGTACACCAGGGTATATGACTTTTTAAAATTATTTGTTCGTTCATGGGATGTAGGCATCACTGGCAAACCCAGCATTTATTACTCATCTTGAATTGAGCTGTTGGTGGTGAGGAGGCAGTGCGTTTAACTGCTGCAGTTCATATGCTGAAGGTAGTTTCATAGTACTTTTAAGTAGGGAGTTCCAGGATTTTGACCCAGCGACAATGAAGTAAGGGCAGAAGCCTGGGGCAGAGGTGAGTATGGTGGTCATTACCAAGGAGAAGGTGCTAGGAGAACTGAAAGGTCTGAAGGTGGATAAATCACCTGGACCAGATGGATTACACCCGACCTGAAGGAGATAGCTGAACGGATAGTGGAGGCGTTAGTGGTGATCTTTCAAGAATCACTCGAGTCAGGGAGGATCCCAGAGGACTGGAAAATCACTAATGTAACCCCCCGTTTAAGAAGGGAGTGAGGCAAAAGACAGGAAATTACAGGCCGATTAGCCTGACCTCAGTTGTTGGTAAGATTTTAGAGTCCATTATTAAGGATGAGATTTCAGAACACTTGGAAGTGCATGGTAAAATAGGGCAAAGTCAGCATGGTTTCATCAAGGGGAGGTCATGCCTGACAAATCTGTTAGAATTCTCTGAGGAGGTAACGAGTAGGTTAGACAAAGGAGAGCCAATGGATGTTATCTACTTGACTTCCAGAAGGCCTTTGACAAGGTGCCGCACAGGAGGCTGCTCAGTAAGATAAGAGCCCATGGTGTTAGAGGCAAGGTACTAGCATGGATAGAAGATTGGCTGTCTGGCAGGAGGCAGAGAGTGGGGATAAGGGGGTCCTTCTCAGGATGGTGGCCAGTGACTAGTGGAGTTCTGCAGGGGTCTGTGTTGGGACCACAACTTTTCACTTTATACATTAATGATCTAGATGAAGGAACTGAGGGCATCCTGGCTAAGTTTGCAGATGATACAAAGATAGGTGGAGGGACAGGTAGTATTGAGGAGGCGGGGAGGCTGCAGAAGGATTTGGACAGGTTAGGAGAATGGGCAAAGAAGTGGCAGATGGAATACAACGTGGGGAAGTGTGAGGTCATGCACTTTGGTAGGAAGAATAGAGGCATAGACTATTTTCTAAGTGGGGAGAGAATTCAGAAATCTGGAGTGAAAAGGGACTTGGGAGTCCTAGTCCAGGATTCTCTTAAGGTTAACTTGCAGGTTGAGTCGGTAGTTAGGAAGGCAAATGCAATGTTGACATTTATTTTGAGAAGACTAGAATATAAAAGCAGGGATGTGCTGCTGAGGCTTTATAAGGCTCTGGTCAGACCACATTTAGAATATTGTGAGCAATTTTGGGCCCCGTATCTCAGGAAGGATGTTCTGGCCCTGGAGAGGGTCCAGAGGAGGTTCATGAGAACGATCCCAGGAATGAAAGGCTTAACATATGAGGAACGTTTGAGGACTCTAGGTCTATACTCGATGGAGTTTAGAAGGATGAGGAGGGGATCTGATTGAAACTTACAGAATACTGAAAGGCCTGGATAGAGTGGACGTGGGGAAGATGTTTCCATTAGTAGGAGAGACTAGGACCCGAGGGCACAGCTTCAAAGTAAAGGGAAGACCTTTTAGAACGGAGATGAGGAGAAACTTCTTTAGCCAGAGAGTGGTGAATCTATGGAATTCATTGCCACGGAGGGCTGTGGAGGCCAGGTCATTGAGTGTACTTAAGACTGAGATAGATAGGTTCTTGATTGGTAAGGGGATCAAAGGTTATGGGGAGAAGGCAGGAGAATGGGGTTGAGAAACTTATCAGCCATGATTGAATGGCGGAGCAGACTCGATGGGCCGAACGGCCTAATTTCTGCTCCTATGTCTTATGGTCTTATAATATATTTCCCAAGTCAGTATGGTATGTGACTTCCAGATGTGGGGGCAATAGGAGAGGGACTGAATGCTTAAGAGAGTGGACAGGGTATCATTCAAGTGTGCTGCTTTGTTTCGGATGGTGCCAAGCTTCTTGAGTAGGGTTGGAGCTGCACTAATCCAGGCCAGTGGAAAGTATTTCATCACACTTTTGATTTGTGCCTTGTAGATAGTGGAAAGGCTTCAGGGTGGCAGAAGGTGAGTTGTTTGCCACATAATCCAACCTGCTGTTTGTAACCAGAGCATTTGTGTGGTTGATAAAGTTGTTTCTGGCCTCCCCCCACCCCCATTCCAGGAAGTTGATGGTGGGGGATTCAATAGTGGTGAGACCATTGAATATCAAGGGGATGTAGTTAGACTCTGTCTTTTGTTGGAGATGTTTATTGCCTGCCAATTGTGTGGCATGAATGTTGCTTCTTGCTCCTCAGTGCAAGCCTGAATGCCACAATCATTGTGGCAAGCTTGCTGCAAGCAGGCATGGACTGCTTCACTATCTGAGGAGTTGCAAGTGAACTGAACACTCTGCATTCAGCAGCGAACATCACCACTTCTGACCTTGGGATAGAGGGAAGGTCATTGATGAGGCAGCTAATGACGGTTGATCAGGACACTATCCCGAGGAACTCCTGAAACTATTTCCTAGAGATGAGAAGATTAGTTTCCAAAAATCATCATCCTTTGTGTTAAGTATGAATCCAGCCAGTGAAGAATTTTCACCTTGATTCCCATTGACTTCAATTTTACTATGGCTACTTGGTGCCACAGTCTTGTGTGCTACCTTGATGTAAGGGCAATCACACTTGCCATTCCTTTTGAATGTAGTTCCTTGATCCATATTTGGAGTAAGGTTGTAATGAGGTCTGGAATTGAGTGGTCCTGGCAAAACCCAAACTGCATTAGTGAGCAGGTTACGGGTAAGTAAGTGCCAAGTGCCACTTGATAGCACTGTCATTACTTTGCTGATGATTGGGAGTATACTTATGGGTCAATAATTGGCTGGATTGTATTTGTAGTGCTTTTTGTGTACAGGACATAGCAGGGCAATTTTCCACTTTGTTGATTGATGCCTGGATTGTAACTGTACTGGAACAGCATGGCTTGGGGCGCAGCTCTCTCCGCAGCACAAGTTGTCAGCACCATAGCAGGAATGTTTTGGGGTTTTTTTTACAAGTTTTAGCCTTTACAATCTTGTCCTATCATTTGGAGTGAATCAAACTGTGAGAGAACTGGCACATGTGATGGTGGGAATCTCGGGGAAGAGAGAGTAATTTTGTACATGCCAAGCTGAGCATTTTGAACTTAAGTCCAAACTTTTAAATATCTCCTTTTTGCTAGATACAACATAGTTGAGAGGCAATTTAGAGAAGGTTCACTAGGCTGATTTCTGGGATGGAGGGCTTGCCGTATGCAAAAAGATTGAGCAGGTTGGATCTATACTCATTGGAATTTTGAAGAATTATCTTATTAAAACATATGAAGATCCTTACGAGGCTTGACAGGGTAGATGTTGAGAGGATGTTTCGCCTTGTGACGTAATCTAGAACTAGAGGGCACAGTTTCAAAATAAGGGGCAGGAGTAGGGCACTTGGTCCTTTGAGCCTGCTCCGCCATTCAATAAGATCATGGCTGGTCTGATTGTAACCTCAACTCCACACTCTGTCTACCCTTGATAATCTTAGATCCTTGACAAGCAAGGGAGTCAATCTACCTCTGCCTTAAAAATAGCCAAAGACTGTACTTCCAACGCCTTTTGAGGAAGAGAGTTCCAAAGACACTCAGCCCTCTGAGAAAATTTTTTTCCCCTCATCTCTGTCCTAAATGGGTGGCCCCTTATTTTTGATTGGCGGAGCAGGGACGGAATGCCCACTCCTGCTCCTATTCCTTATGTTTTTGTTTTGTAGTTACTTTGCAGGACTGCAGAAAGGTCTAAAAGGTATTCCAGACATTTCTCCTAAAATACTACATGTTGTTTACATGTCACTACCTTTTTGCACTAGCAATGTTACTTCTGTGCCAATGGGATATCCTTGCTCAAACCTGAAAGGTACGGGGTGGGTGAGGATAATCAGCTACTTTTGAGAAGGCTATTACACATCCATCAATACATCCCATTCATCATTACAGCCACAGTGGGTGTGTGTGACCATGTTGTTGCTGATATGAGACTGCTGAGGAATGATATTGCTTCAAGTGACGTAACCTCCCAAGATAAGACAACAATAAGGGATTTTATTATAATGTGGACTTAACCTGCAAACATGCAGCTTTGATCTAGGAAAACCTGCTTGAAGTTAGATGAGCTAAAGCATTAATTCCTGTGCTTTGACCTTTTCTTAGTATAGCCCTGCTTTCTATTTAGCTTCCTTCCTTATAAAGATAAGTTCACGAAAGCTATCCAGAAAGAGACCATTGGAGATGATTTAGATAATTGTACCTGTTTACCCAGTGCACTTCAATCTTATGAATTTCCTTCTTGTTTGATTGTGCTTTCTGACTGACCAGATAGCATGGAGTTAGATGTCATCAGCAGTGGTGCTGATTGTTGTGACCAGAGTATTAATGATCTAGACTTTGACTCCTGCTGGCACATTGGCAAGGTGAAGCTTAACGCTTCCAGAACTCTGTTTTTACACTGGAGAAGCACTAATGCAGTGTGGTGCCAGCTCTAATATGGATTATCCAAATGCCTTATGAAAGCTTATTTAACATTAAGGTAGAGGTTATTAAAGCTAATTTTCCAGCATTGATAGGAAGATGGTAAAAGAACAGCAGTTGTTAATTAATTTTCAGATTACAGATGTCATTAGTGCATGCTCCAGAATCCGTGTTAGGGCTATTTATATGATCTGGACTAGGATATACAGACACTATCAAACTTTGCAAATACAATAAGAATATGACTAATTGTGGAAAAGACATAGCAACTTCAGAAGGACAGTTTAGCAGATTGAGCATCCATATGTGAGAGGAAATGTAATGTGGAAAAGAAATTAAGTTTTGGGAGAAGAATACATCGGTACATATACAATTGTATAAAACTAAAAAATAGAGCAGAGAGACTTAGTTCAGATACACAAATCATTAAAGATGGGAGGATAAGTTGATGAAGCTGTTTAAGAAATGGCAGAGTACAAAAGAAATGCATGTTAAAACTGAACAAATTATTGATTAAAATAAAAACAGAAAATGCTGGAATTACTCAGCAGGTCTGGCAGCTTCTGTGGAGAGAGAAACAAATTTAATGTCTCAGGTTGTGACCTTTGATCAGAACTAGAAATTATTGATTAAGTCTAATTTTGGATGCTTTATCTTAGTCAGAATGTCAGGACCATGGGTTGCGCGCTGAAGCGATTCACTTAGATAATATAGGGATGAGAGATGTTGGCTATGAGGAGAGGTGAGAAACTAGAATTTATTTATTGGAACGAGAAAAGCATAGGTGGTCAAAATTCAGGTAAACTATTTCCCCTGATCCGAACCATTGACCAGATGAGAAATTTATAGTAAAAGAATCATGAGTTGTTTTCATGGACGATTAAGATATGGATTGTTCCAGTCGAAGCAGAATGCACCGCAGCTTTAAGAAGAAACGTCATAAAGGGCATTGGGAATGGGACCAAGAGGCAGTTCTTTCAAAGGGGTAGAACTGACATTATGGACACTATATGGTCTCATTCTATGCTGTAATCTTCTATAATTGTAAATGTGCAACTGTTCACCTAAACAATACTTTAAATTTCTATGATTTAGTCTTAGGGGCAGTTGTTAATCTAAGACTTCCTCTGAATGGTATATTGCACCTTTGCTCAGAGTGCTCCTCTGTCATGAGGAAAAGGAGCTATATCCATGAGTGGCATTTGGAGCTACTGACCATAGTATGGATATTATGAAATGTGCTACCTTTGAGAAATGAATGCCTTTGTATGGGGTGCAAGAAAGACAAAAGGGTATGTTTCAGAGATCAGGCAGGGGAGGGGGGTATAACTATTCACTCTTAAAAAGGCTACCCCCCATAACTTTCTCTTGAACATGTAGAAATGAACCTTTCTTTGAAAACCACTAGTAAAATTCAATATCATCTTTGATTTCAGAATGCAGTTAATCTATATAAAACAATAAACGAAAAAGCAATGCCTCAACCCTTGGTGATCTACTTTGCCATCCACATTCTGTATATCATGGAACAGCTGCATGGTATTGGAATAATTCATGGTGATGTAAAACCTGACAATTTTATACTTGGAGAAAGGTTTGTATCTTTGTAATAACGTTGATGTGGTTTTAGTGAAAGAAACAAGGATTTTGACTTCACAATATGTTATTGCTTCTTAAAAATTCTGATCTGTCTTAACCTCTCTGATATGGATGCACTAGAAAGAAGTGATCAATGGCTCTGTGCTTTATTAAACCCCATGGCAACTCCTGTCCAGAGCTGGGACCTAGCAAATTAATTTCCTGCTGAAGTCTGTGGCTATTCTGCTGGAAGGGCTGCCCCTCTGTGCACATTATATGGACTTTACAAACTAGATATTGGGCATTCTGGAGTTACAGTTTTTGGCCCCTGCTCCAAACTCCTTTTCCTAACTATCAACTCAGTCCCTCACCCTGGTAACAGGCTGAAAATAAACCAGTCTGTTCACAACTTTGGTGACATTTGACCCCAAGATGAGCTTCCGACCACATATTTGCGCCATCACTGTGACGGTGTATTTCCATCTCCATAACTGCCCAACTTATCTGTCTCAGCTCATCTGCTCCTGCCACCCTCATTTATGCCTTTACCTCCAGACTTGTCTATTCCAATAGACTCCATAGTCTGCTCTCCATAAATTAGAGATCACCCGAAACTCTGCTGCCCATATCTTAACTTGCACTAAGTCCCTTTTGCAAGCTGACCGACATCCGCTCCCAGTTAAGCAGTGACTTGATTTTAAAATTGTTATCCTTGTTTTCAACCCCACAGCCCTCCGAGATATCTGTACTTATCTAAAACTGGGGATGTTCAAGAGACCAGAATTAATCACCCCACTATTGGTGGCCTCACCTTCATTTGCCTGGGCCCTGAGCTCTGGAATTCCCTCCCTGAATCCCTACCTTGTTTTCCACCTTTAAGATTCCCCATAAAACCTACTTCTGTGGCCAAGCTTTTGATCATCTGTCCTAAATCGCCTTATGTGGCTCACTGTCATTTTGTTTTATAGTGCGCCTTGGGATATTTTATTAAATTAAAAGTGCTACATAAATTTTCAATATTGACAACTTGTGTAAGAGAAGAATTATATTTTTCAACTTGGGAACAGTCCAGATACTCACATTGGCCTTTCTAATCCTGTAAATTTATGTGCCTAAATCAATTAGTATGAAGTTTTGACTCGAATATTTCATGTTAAAACTAGGTTCCTGGATGGTGTAGGCAGTGTTGATGATACCTTATCGCAAGGATTGACATTGATTGACTTTGGTCAAAGCATAGATATGAAGTTATTCCCTCAAAATACAGTTTTTGTGGAAAACTGTAAGACATCAGGCTTCCAATGTATTGAAATGCTGTCAGAAAAACCATGGACATTCCAGGTATGTCATGTTTTACTTTAAACTTCTACATACACCCACCTCAGCCATACCACAATTTAAGACTGCCAGGTCTGCTGTATAACCATGTAGCAGCTCAAATTAACTAGGGACGTCCAGTCCACAGAAAGCAGGGCAAACCCAATTCAGCCGATTGTCACTCCATCAGTCTGCTCACAATCATCAGCAAAGTGATGGAAGGTATCGTCGACAGTGCTATTAAGTGTCACTTACTCCACAGTAACGTCCTCACAGATGCTCAGTTTACATTGGAGCAGGGCCACACGTGGACAAAAGAGCTGAACTTGATAGGGCGGGTGAGAGTAATTGCCCTTGTCACCAGGACAGCATTTGACCATGGCATCAAGGTGCCCTAGCAAAACTGGAGTCAATGGGAATCAGCGGGAAATGCTGGCCTAGCTAGTGACGACCACATCCCATGAATGAATAAAATAAAAAATATGTACGTATACAGCGTATAGCTCAAGCTATGAGCTAGCTCCGTGCTTGCTCTTACCCAGGCCTCTCTCCAGTCCACAACTCACTCTGGTCTCAGGTCATATGTCTCTTTACATCACACTTTGGGTGGTACCACTTCCCAGTCATATATTAACCAATGCTATGCCAGATACCCTTGTACTACAAAAGGAAGTTTCAGGCCTTTCACCCAGTGACGATGAAGGAACAGTGATGTAGTTCCAAGTCAGGACAGTATATGGCTTGAAGGAAGTATTTGCACATGGTGGCGTTCCCATGCATTTGCTGCCCTTGTCCTTCCAGGTGGTTGAGGTCACAAGGTTACTGTGATAGCACTTTACAAACCTAGGAGTTGCTATGCTGCTTCTTGTAGGTTACTGCTGCTGTGCACACCAAACGTTGGTGGGGGGCTGATTGAGCAAATGGTATTGAGCTTCAGTATTGTTGGAGCTGCATTCATCCAGGCAAAAATAAATCATATTTGGAGCTGGTTCAGTTCACTTTTTGGCCAATAGTATCCCCTAGGATGTTGATAGTGGGGGATTCAGCAATCATCATTGAACATCAGGGTGGTTACATTTTCTCTATTGAAGACTGTCATTGCCTGGCACAAATGTTACTTGCCACTTTTCAGCCCAAGCCTGAATGTTGTCCAGATGTTGCTGCATGCAGCCAAGGACTGCTTCACCCTGCAGAAGTTTGCTGTTCTAGTAACTGAAGTTGTCCTATTTTACACCTCACCTCTTTGATAATTTAAACCGTGCAGTCTAATGGTCTCTAATTTAATTAAATTAGCCACACCCACAGAACCATACACACACATACAAGCCTACTTTACAATATCCCACAATATGAAAAATATGATAGGTGTTGTATGTCTGTTCAGTAGGCCTCACAGAGGTTCCGAATCTTGTAAGGTTGAACAACGTGTCTATTATCAGTTCCCAAGTCTGTTTCAGAGTCATCTTTCAGATTTCACATGGCCGCACCCCACACAGCTTTCCATCCTCCGTTAAATATATTTTATCCCTTTTGATTTGTAAATCCCATTGGAATCTATTTGGACTGTTGCCATAAAGTGGGTGTTTAGTTGGGAGCCTGGTTAAGTAGAAATTTTGGGAAACATAGAAACTAGGAGCAGGAGTAGACCATTCGGCCCTTCGAACCTGCTCCACCATTCAATATGATCATGGCTGATCCTCTATCTCAACGCCATATTCCCGCTTTCTCTCCCTTGATGCCCCTAATATCCAAAAAAAATGATCAATTTCTCTCTTGAATATACTCAGTAACCTGGTTTTCACAGCCTTCTGTGGTAGAGAATCCACAGCTTGACCACCCTCTGAATGAAGAAATTTTTCCTCATCTCCGTCCTAAATGGCCTGCCCCATATCCTGAGCCTGTGGCCTCTTGTTCTAGACTCCCCAACAAGGGGAAACATCTTCCCTGCATCCAGTCTGTCTAGCCTTGTTAAATTTTTATATGTTTCAATCAGATCCCCTCTCATTCTTCTAAACTCTAGTGAATACAGGCCCAGTCGAACCAATTTCCTCATATGACAGTCCTGCCATCTCCAGTATCAGCCTAGTGAACCTTTGCTGCACTCCCTCAATGGCAAGTATATCCTTTCTTAGGTAGGGAGACCAAATCTGCATGCAATACTTCAGGTGTGGTCTCACCAAGGCCCTGTATAACTGCAGTTAGACATCCCTACTTCTGAACTCATCCTCTTGCAATGAAGGCCAACAAACAATTTGCCTGATTGCTTGCTACACCTGCCTATTTACTTTCATTGACTGGTGTACAAGGACACCCAGATCCCTTTGTATATCCACATTTCCTAATATATCACCATTTAAATAATATTCTGCCCTTCTGTTTATCACACTGAAGCGTATAACTTCATATTTATCTAGGTTATACTGCATCTGCCATGTGTTTGCCCACGCACACAACTTGTCTAAATCGCCCTGAAGCCTCCTCACAACCCTGCCCAGTTTTGTGTCGTCAGCAAACTTGGAAATATAGCATTTGGTTCGCTCATCCAAGTTTATATATACCGTGAATAGCTCAGGCCAAGCATTGATCCCTGCGGTACACCACTAGTCACTACCTGCCACCTGAAAAAGACCCATTTATTCCCACTCTGTTTCCTGTCTGTCAACCAATTCTCAATCCATGCCAGTATATTACCCCCAATCCCATGTGCTTTAATTTTTCCCATTAGCCTCTCATGTGGGACCTTATCAAAAGCCCTCTCGAAATCCAAATACACCACATCCACTGGCTCTCCCTTACCTATATCTTCAAAAAAAACCCAGTAGATTAGTTAAGCATGATTTCCCTTTCATAAATCCATGCTGACTTTGTTTAATCCCATTAATGCTTTCCAAGTGTTCTGTTACCACGTCTTTTATGTTTTTTCTCTCCCCCCTTTTTTAAATATTGGGGTTACATTTGCTACCCTCCCATCTGTAGGAACTGCTCCAGAGTCTATTGAACTTTGGAAGATGACCACCAATGCATCCAATATTTCCAGGGCTACTTCGTTTAGTACTCTGGGATGTAGATTATCAGGCCCTGGGGATTTTTCAGCCTTTAACCCCATTAATTTCTCTAGCGCCATTTTTTTTTACTAATACAGATTTTCTTCAATTTCTCCCTCTCACTAGACTCTAACATTTCTGGGAAATTATGTGTGTCCTCTTTTGTGAAGATAGAACCAAAATGTGTGTTCAATTTTTCTGCCATTTCTTTATTCCCCATTATAATTTCCCCTATTTCTGACACTAAGGGACCTAATTTTGTCTTTGCTAATCTTTTTCTCTTCACATATATATAGCTTTTACAGTCAATTTTTATGTTCCTTGCAAGTTTACTCTCATACTCCATTTTCCCCTTCTTGATCAATCTTTTTGTCCACTTTTGCTGAATTCTAAACTGCTCTCAACCCTCAGGCTTGCTGCTTTTTCTGGCAATTTTATATGTCTCCTCTTTGGATCTAACACTATTCCTAATTTCTTTGTGAGCCATGGTTGAGCCATCTTTCCTGTTTTTTTGCACCAGACAGGAATGAATAATTGTTGCAATTCATGCATATGTTCCTTTAAATATTAGCCATCGCCTATCCATTGTCAACCCTTTTACTAAGGTTCCCCAATCCCCATCATTGCCAACTCGCACCTCATACCCTGGTAGCTCCCTTTATTTAGATTCAGGACCCTAGTTTCGGATTCAACTACTTCACTCTCCATCCTAATGGACAATTCTATCATTTTATAGTCGCTCTTCCCCCCCCAAGGGACCACGCACAGCAAGATTGTTAATTAATCCTATATCATTGCACAATACCCAATCTGGTTCCTTAACGTATTGGTCTAAAAAAACCATCACGCACACACTCCAGGAAATCCTCCACAGTATTATTGCTAGTTTGGTTTGTCTAATCTATATGTAGATTAAAGTCACCCATGATTACAGTTGTACCCTTATTGCATGTGTCTCTAATTTCTTGCTTAATGCCTAACCTTATATCTACATTACTGTTTAGGGGCCTATTGATAATCCCCACCAACATTTTCTGCCCCTTCGATGTTTCTTATCTCCACTCAAACAGATTCCACATCATGATTTTCTGAGCTAATATCCTCCTTCACTATTACATTGATTTTCTTCTTTACTAACAGCACTACCCCACCTTCTTTTCCTATTTTGTCTGTCCTTCCTAAATATTGAATACCCTGGATGTTCAGTTCCCATCCTTGGTAACCCTTCAGCCATGTCTCCACAATTGCAACTATATCCTAACCGTTTATACCTATTTGCACTGTTAATTCATCCATCTTATTGCGAATGCTCTGCGCTATAGGATACAATGCCTTTAGACTTGCACTATGTTCTCCCCCCCCCACCCACCACCACCGAGGACATTGGTCCCGGTCCTGCCCAGATGCAACCTGTCCTGTTTGTACTGGTCCTATCTTCCCCAGAATCTGTCCCAATATCCCAGGAATCTGATTTTCCCCCCACACCCCCGCACTATTTCTTCAGCCACGTATTCATCTGATATATCCTGTTATTTCTACTCTCGCTAGCACATGGCACTGGTAGTAGTCCTGAGATTACTAACTTTGAGGTCCTACTTTTCAATTTACGTTCTAACTCCCTATATTCATCCCTTTTTTAAAACTGTAACCTTGTGTGTTTAAGTTTTTGTTTTTGTTAATGTTTTAATTTAATCTTTAAAATCTCAAAGGTTGTAGTGGACTCATTACTCCTGACTTCAATGCACAAGCCTTCTCGTAATGAATAAAAATTGCAAAATTGTTGTGATAGCGTGGCCAAGGTTCCTTTGTGGATTTGGTAAGCCTGGCAAATACCACCTGCTATATAACATAGCACTGTAGGTGAACATGTGAACAGGAGCGGTTCAAGGTGGCAACTCACCACCACCTTCTCAAAGGCAATTAGGAATAAGCAATAAATGCTGGCCTGCCAGCAATGCTCACGTCTCAAGGATGAATCAAAAACACAAGTACTTTGCTGTGATGTGTTACCCTATTTTGCAATTTCATTTGACTAAGGTGGAACTTTTTCTTAAATGTTTCATTTATTAATGAAATAAACCAGGGAATTATTCAAAGCCTTGTCTAAAGCCTTAAATACTATTTTGCAGCTAACTAATGCTTGTTTGTGTGGCTTTAGACAGACTACTTTGGAATTGCTGCCACAGTTCACTCTCTCCTCTTTGGCACATACCTGAAATTAAAGAACGAACAGGGTGTCTGGAAGGTCAATGCAACTTTTCAAAGGTCAGTTTTGTATCCCCAGCAAATCTGAAACCGTCAACTTAACCAGATGTGATGTTATTTCATGTATCAATTATGGCTAGGTTGGTGAGTTTTCCTCTTTTTTGTTTCAGAGGTCATCATGCAGATATGTGGAATCATTTCTTTAATACCTTGTTATACATTCCCAACTGCCAGACTCTGCCATCACTTCGAGATCTACGGGAAAAGCTGGTGTCACTCTTTAAGGAGCAGTATACAAAAAAACTGAAATCACTCAGGCAGCGGTTAATGGTACTTCTACTTGAAAATAAGCCTTCACAAAAGAAGAATGTAAATTGAAAAGTTGTCTGAGTCCAGATTGTGTAAATAGAAAGATCTTTGTATTTCATTCCTGTTACACTTAAATATTGCTATTAATATTTCATTAAGTGCTCATAATGGTGGAATCTAGATTAAAGCTTTTGACATCAATTTTGGTCCCAGTAGTGCAATTGCTCATTCCAGTGCATATAGCCCAAGCCCTACTTTATTTTTCTAATACTTGTCAATAAGAGGTTGTTTGGAACTAATGGGGGTTTCTTTAGAGAGATGTTTTCTGCTTCACAACCTACATGGTGTGGAAAGACTGACTAAATGGAGTCTGCGTCACTTTAACAGTGATTTCAATTCATGGCTAGATGACATTTTTTCCTGTCAAACTTATGTCTATTAAAGACTAAAATCTTTTTAAACTTGTATTGAAGGTACTTGCTTAAGAGTATAGTTTAGGGAAGAAATTAATTGGGAATTTCTTTTAAAATGTGACTTGACTATTGTTTAATTAATAAAAGTGCCAGGTACAGCATTTAGTCTCTTGTGTGCTCTCCCAATTTTTAAAGTAGTTAAACCTACGAGTGGCCTATAGCTGGAATTATAACAGCTATTGAGTGTGCATTACAGCCTTGAAAGGGATGGAGTTTTCGTGATTGTAGGGGAAACAGAGAGAAATTGATGGTGCGATTATCTTGGACAGTAGAGCAAAACAGGCAATAATGGCAGCCTATTTACATTCCCCCTGTAATTTTAAATATTTAAGTTGGGAGTTCTAAATTAATTAGATAATTGAGGCTAGGGTATTAAAGGCACCAAAATTTTCCTTTTGAATCACAGGTTAAGAACCAGCTAAGGTGGTGTTTCAGGATCATCTACCATAATTATAATGTTTAGAGCCCAGAGGGAGCACAACAATAATTTCCTTCTAACCACAAGTATCATTTATTATAGGCGGAGTGGAAGTTCTTACTTCAGGAACCTTTGTCCTCTTCTTTTAACTCCCCCGTCCCACCGCCCCTCTGGCTCACATCTTGAATTTTTGGTATATTTCATTAACTTAAGGACCAACTACTCAGTGCTAAATGGTTTTGCAAGTTACATCTCCTGTGATTATGCATAGCTTGTAAACATGTTATTAGTTTTATTACACTAGTATTCATTTTAGAAGCTCTGAAATAACAGTCCTATGTGCTCTTAGCTACTGCATACAAAAAAGTAGCAAAGAGAGCCTGTAACATTGGTAGAGTTAATTTAAAGGAGAGCACTCAATGGGTTTCACCATTTGCAAGAACAGTTTGAATAAATCTCAGGGTTGAATGATTGTAATTGTAAAATATACTTTAAAATATCAACCCCCCTACATAGGAAGCTTCACTGCCATTAACAAACACATGATCATGCTATCTTGTCACTACTGACTATTTGTATTTAACAAAGGGTTACTTGAAATAAAAACAATGAAAATCATTGATCATTTTAGTGCAAGAGTTCATTTGGATTCACACATTATCTCCAATGTCAAGTGCATACTGCTCAAAAGTAACAGGATAATCCCTTTGCATCCCATACTACATAGTGTTCAGCTGAGAATACATGTTAACACAGACAAAAAGCACATTTTTCATTTTGAATCTATGACATGAGCCTTTTGTAACAAGTTATGCTAGACTATTGAAAGTGGGTTGCTTAGATGTGTAATCATCTGGTGAAAGATTATCAATCTCTTCCAGAGTTGGTATTTCATCTTCTGGTTTTAGATCCTCCTCAAACATATGTTGCAGCAAGGCATCAACAGTCTTGTATCCTACAACAAACAACAGTTCTTACTATTTGGCAATTGGAAAAGCTGCAGCCTTAAATGTACCCAATATCCACATCTACTGTCTTGTCACAAGCCTTGGAAGAGTTCATGGCTATTAGAGCATGTTGCAACAAGTGTAATTGACTAAGTGTCATGGAATGCTGAAGTCCATGTAAGATTCCCACCATCTCCAGAGGGGAAAAAAAACAATTTAAATGGGAAATTTTCATGGTTTACACATGCATATTCTGGTAATTACATAGAATAAAAGTCTAAAATTTGCTGCAAACATTAATTTTATTATAAGGAAAAATGTCCAGTTTTTGGAACAAAGTTTGGGGGGAGTGGGCAGGAGAGAGAGACACACAGACAGACAGGAAAAAAAAGCCAATTCTCTATTGCGCACTCTTCTCAAGGAAGGGTAAGTGCCCCATATATTGTGTAGATATGGTGTTTGCAACCCGACCAGTTTAAAGTCCCACTGCCACAACCAGTTGTATCTAAACTCAATGAACTAAATGAGATCAGTTGAATGTACATGATTGTTGCAGTGAAAGTAATACTAATTCAGTGATCTTGCTCCCTTCTGACAAGATAATAATGAAGGAAGGTGGTCACAGTGGGGAGACTGGGTGAATCACTTCGGAGGCAGTGGGATACAAGAATCTCGTTTAGCACAGCAACAACCATCATTCATAGAATGGAACACTGGGGAAAAAAAACTTCTTTAAATTATATATACTTACTAATTGAAGCTATTCTGAATCTCAATCTGGATTTCAAGTCTGTATCATCAGTATTGCCAAGATCGTTTTCATTTGTCTCCATAACTTCAACTAGATTTCCAGCTGGGTGATCCCTAAATTAAATATGTATGTTTAAGAAGGATATTTGACACACACACTTTTGAACAGCACACTTATCCCTGCTTTACTTACATGCAATCTCCCATTCCAAGCTCCTGAATTTTCTTCTCAACAGCAGTTTCTACTGCACTCCTGGCCAATGAGTGTTCCACAAAAAACGCTTCCAACACAAATGCTATAAAGATACTTTCAAAGGAGAAAGAAAACAATCACATTCATGTAATTAACCGAATAAGCTAAGGTATATTTGTGCAATTCCAAAAGTCAGCATATAGGACTTACTTGATAAGTATAATAACAACCATTATATGAAAGATGACAAAGAAGATCCTTGCAGTTAAGTGAGTTACTTTCACAAATCCAGTTGCAAGAAGTATTATTGTCAAGGAGTTGAAGAACAAAAAGTCGTGAAGAAAATAAATAAGAGAGTTCTAACCATTGGGAATGTAATTTGACTACGCATTCAGAAAAAGCTGAACATCTATTTCAAGTATTTATGCAATTCATCCACTAAGTCAATTCGATGTATATATCAATCAGCAAGGGTACTGTAGCTTACTGGTAATGGGATTCGTAATCCAAGGAGTAAGAGCTCAAAATTCACAATGGCAATTTAAAAACAATTCAAATTTTCAAAAATCTAGAAATAAAGCTGATATCAGTAAAAGTGCCCATAAAGCTGATGGATTGCCTTAAAAAACTAACTGGTTCATAAACATCCCTTAAGAAACCTGCTGTCCTTAAACTGTTTTCCTCGAATCCAGTCTCATAACAATGTGGTTGACTCCTAACATCCCTGAAATGGTAATTACATCAAACTGTTCACAGGCTGCAGAGATTCAACACCACTGTCACTTGGGGTTGGCAATAAATAGGGGCTGACAACGACACCCATACCGAGAACGAATTAAAATTTGAGACAGCTGTTGCGCAGACTAATCAAGCAGCCATCCGACAGTGTCAAACTCACTGAATCTTACCTTACAACCAATGTCCCAGACACCACCACTATCCCTGGGTATGTCCAGTCCCACTGGCAGGACACACCCACCCAGAGGTAACAGCACAATGATACACAATCAGACCCCATGAAGTCTTAAGGTGCCAAGTCAAGCATGGGGAAGGAACATGGGCATCTGACCAACAATGTGGAAAACTGTCCAGGTAGGTCCTGCCCACAAAAAAGCAGAACAAATCCAATCTGGTCCCATCAGTCCACTCTCAATCATCAGTAAAGTCATTTTAGGTTCATTGATAGCATATCAAGTGGCATTTATTCAGCAATAACCTATTCACTGAACCTCAGTTTGGGTTTTGCCAGGACACACTGCTCTGGACCTCCTTACAGCCTTGATTCAAACATGGACAAAAGAGCTAAACTCTAGAGGGGAGGTGACGGTGGCATCAAAACAGAATTTGACCTGAGGTGGTAGTGTCATGAAGCTATTAATGTATATAATATTATTGGAAATATTTTTCTTTTAAAATAGAGATTTAGTTGATGGGTGTGTTTTAATTGAATTAAAGCCAGCTAGTCTGGGTGCTTTGATGTGTATTAGTTTTGCGATGTAAGAGAAGTAGAGTGCATTTGCATTTTTTGAATACAGCATTCAAGAAGTGAGGTGAAATCTGGCACCTAGCAAGCAGAGACCAAGTAATATGTTTATATTGCTAATAAAATGGTACTATAAAAGGGGTTTTTTATTGTTAGAAGAGACTGGTGATACAATGAGAATTTACATTCAATGAGCGGTGCTAGGTATAACTTCAGCAGTTTTCGTGTGTGCAGAGTAGAGGCCATGTAAGATCAAAGCAGCTGAAAACCTCCAACTAACTCCACAGGAACTAATGTGGAAGGAACCTCATTTTGAATTTGTATGGTGAAAAAGCTTTGCCTGGTGTCTGCTTAAAAATTTATGGGTTGCTGTTGCCTTAATGGAGATTAGTTTAGAATTTGTTAGAAGTGATGATAGTAGTGATTTGTAGCCAAGTATATGTGTTTAATGTGTTGTAACTTAATAAAATGTTTCATTTAGTTTAAGACAAAGCCTCTTGAGAACTGGGGGTCTGATTCCTGAATTTAGAGTTGCATCTCAAACATACCACTTCAAAATAGAGGTTATGACAGGTGTTTAAAAAGTTTCCCTCTGGGATTTTTAAATAACTCAGCTTTACTGAAAGGCTATCTTATAACAGGCAGTATCAACGAACTCTAACAAAATTGATATCAGTGGTAATCAAGGGAAAACTCTACACGGTTGGAGTCATATGGAGCACAAAGGAAGATGGTTGTGATTGTTGGAGGCCAATCATCTCAGTCCCAGGGCATCACTGCAAAAGATCCTCTGGGTAGTATCCTAGGCCCAACCATCTTCAGCTGCTTCATTAACAATCTTCTCTCCAACATACGGTCAAGAGTGGGGATATTCACAAATTATTCAGTGTTCAGTGCCATTCACGATTCTTCAGATACTGAAGCAGTTTACATCAACAAGACCTGGACAGAATTCAGGCTTGGTCCTATAGTGACAAATAACATTCGCGCTCACAAGTGCCAGGCAATGTCCATCTCCAATATGAGAGAATCTAACCATCGCCTCATGACATTCAATAGCATTACCATCGCTAAATACGCCACCTTCAGCATCTTGGGGGATACCATTGAGTAGAAACTGAACTGGACTAGCCATATAAACTGTGGCTACAAGAGCAAGTCAGAGGCTAGGAATCCTGTAACGAGTAACTCACCTGACTCCTCAAAGTCTGTCCGCTATCTACAGGGCACAAGTCAAGAGTGTGATGGAATACTCGTCACTTGCCTGGATGAGTGCAGCTACAACAATACTCGAGAAACTTGACACCATCCAGGATAAAGCAGCCCACTTGATCAGCACAACATTCACCACCTTAAACATTCCCTCCCTCCACCACAGACACACAATGGCAGCAGTGTGCACCATCTATAAGATGCAAGGTGTCCTTGGACAGTACCTTCCAAATCCATGACCTCTACCACCTAGAAGGACAAGGGCAGCAGATGCATGGGAACATCATCACCTAGAAGTTCCCCTCCAAGCCACACAGCATCCTGACTTGGAACTATATTGCTGTTTCAATACTGTCGCTGGGTCAAAATCCTGGAACACCCTTCCTAACAACACTGTGGATGTACCTACACATGGACTGCAGCGATTCAAAAAGGCAGCTCACCATCACCTTCTCAAGGGCAATTAAGGATGGGTAATAGATGCTGGCCTAGCTGGTGACAGTCAAATCCCATGAACAAATAAAAAACAAAAGGAAACTGGATAGTAACTGAAAAGGGCAAAGTTGCAATGACAGGCTGGACTCCTAAGGAAATTCCCAGTGTAGGTGTTGAATCAAATAGGGAATTTCCAACCAGTTAATACTTTGGGCAGTTTGACCTCCTATCATCAAGTACCAAACTCATCCTCTGATACATTTAAGAGGACAAATTGAAAGAAGGCTATTGTTTTATAATTAGTTTTCTATTCTTTCACAGGATGAGTGATTAGGCCAACATTTTTTGCCCATCTACCCATTCACACAAATGCTCATATTTTAATGCTTTTCCCCCAGACATCTCCAAACATCCATTACTGCCCATAGTTGCACAAATTATTCTTAAAGAATTACATCCATCTTCCATAAAATTACATTGTCCAAAATTAACCTTCAAAGTAAACTTTGAAAATATCTCTATCTACCTTATCAATTCACTTTCCCACAATGGAATACACAAAATTGTTTCTTTAACTGTTCCGCACCTCCTGCATGGTTTTATCTCTTTGGGAATCACTCTAGTCAATGCAGGTCATGGAGGATACACATATTGGTTCTTAACTGAAGTGCCTTAATGAATTGGGTATGTTTAATACCTCCAGAATTACACATTCATGACATTATCATTCATAACATATGTTTGAGTATAGCTTGGGAAGAGCATTGTATAGCTTAGTTCTTGGAGCCAAGAAGTATAAACAAATAATCTCTTTGCTTTATTCACCAACTCAAAGTATTGAGTTTCTTGAATTGATCAGCCCTGACTTCATGGCCCTCTTCAATAATGTTAAAGAAGCCCTAATGATGTTATCCTTGGATTTCCCTGTAACATCCAATTTCCTTACTATTGTTGCCAGGATCAGTGAGTCTAATCTTGATTTATTACCAAAAGAAAATAATCAGTTCTCTCCTTTGAGCAATGCATCATTGTCTTAATAGATGTTCTGATCAACCTATTAAGTTTCGTAAGCAAAGCCTGTGAGACCTCTGAAAGAATTAGATTAGAATACACGCAAACAAGATTGCAACCCCCTGTCATGGTTTTAAACTTTCCACTTCCAAATCCTTTATCCATAGTCCTAATTTACTCACTGAATTATCACCCCAAGGTACTTCTCAATTTCTCCAAGAGCAATGCATCTGATCTCTTCGTTCAGGGACCAGGGAATAGTGACATTATAAACCAAGATCTTATTTTCACAAACTATATCAAAGGCTGCTGTGTTTTTTTTTACCCCCCTCCCCCATTAACTTCTACCTCAATCTCATGACAGATAAGTTGAAGAATTTTAAGATTAGCTATCATCCCTTTAGGAGAATTGTTCACAAGATCATTATAAATTAGAGCTTTGATTTTATCTTCATTTCCCAACTCTCTTAAAATGTCACCTGATCTTCATTTTTGCAATGTACATCAAAGAAATGTTAAATAAAATTGGTGACAAAACACCAACTTATTCCATGCTTCTAGATCGAGATAACTCATTGGTGGGCCATGTTGCTCAAGACTTAAAATACTTTCAATTCAACAGGGAAAAGAACAATTACTTGTAAATAAAAGAAAGGATATCATGCCATTGATTGACCACCGTTAATTCGATCAGCAAGATGAAGGCCGAAATAATATTATTGAAGTTATTCTTGCAGTATCTAAGAGCAGCAAACTGAGAACCCTTCAGTGCTGGATTGCCACAATATTTGGCTGCAGGGTCACTGGAGTTAGCACCATAAAATCGAACTCTGCCTTTGAAAGCTTCCATTCCAACTATCGCAAATATGTAGTACACGACCTAAAAGAAAGTGCATTTAAATTAATTTTTTTTTTTAAGGGAGCTTATTGATCCAAATATCAAAAAGCATAATTACTTACCATAACAAGTCCTGCATAGGTTAACATTGTAGGAATAAGATTTACCAGTGTATTCAGCAGGACCCTGAATCTTTAAAAGAAAACAAATATAAAGACTTTAAAAAAAAAGTACAGAATAATCTTTTCAGAGATTCTGTACAATGGTCTTTACTTTATTTAATTCTTCCCTTCTCCCTCTGCTATAGAAAATCCTACATGTTTACCTAAACCCCTTCCAAAACCATCATACCGAGAAATGAAAATGAGTATCTATTTTTCAACCTTGACAACTGTTTTCACAGATGAAGTTTCCGCGATTCCAGAAACATAAAAGATATCATGTTCCCTGTTGTTTGCAATCATCTATAGCTTCTATTTGCCATTAGGCGTACTTGCCCTTGCACATTTAGGTTTATACATTCCTTTTTGTTCTAAGTTGCTGAATTGTGAGCTGTTAATAGTGCAGCAAAGAAAACCAAACAGAGGAGGGCAAACAACAACAAGAGACAGAAAACAATAACAATATGAAATGTCCTCATTTGCAACTCCAATGATTAAAAAAAAAAGGAAAAGGGTTTAAAAATAGGAACAGGAGTAGGCCATTTATTCCCTAGAGTCTGTCCTGCCATTCAATGAGATAATGACTGATTTATGAACTAATTCCAAATACCTGCCTTTGCCCCGTATCCCTTCATAACTTTGGTTAACAGATGTCTACCAATCTCAGATTTAAAATTAACAATTGATCTAGCGTCAACTGTAGTTTGCAGAACAGTTCCAAACTTCTACTATCCTTTGCATGTATATGCGCTTCCTAACTTCACTCCAGAAAGGCCTGGATCTAATTTTTAGAACGCTCACTGACCCCGCACCCCCACCCAAACCCCACCAGTCCTAGACTCTCCAACCTGCAGAAATAGTTTCTCTCCATTTACCTTATTGGTTTCTTAATATTTCAAAAACTTGGATCAAAACGCTCAAACATCTAAATTCCAGGGAACACAACCCTGGTATGGGATTGATTACCTATCATGTTGTGAAAATATTTATATGATAGTTATCAACATGATAAATCAAGGGCTAGGGAGCATCTGCAGCGCAACGGACTACTAGAGGTTAAACATTGGCATCGTGTGTATAAGGAAAAAAGATGAGCTTAGCTCTACGATACAACTTGCGGCTTTGATCACTCGCTCTATGGGTGGGTTATTCATATTTTTTATTCTTTCATGGGATGAGGGCGTCTCTGGCAAGACCAGCATTTCTTGCCTATCCAAAGTGCCCTTGAACTGAGTGGCTTGCTAGGCCATTTTCAGAGGGCACTTCAGAGTCAACCATATTGCTGTGGATCTGGAGTCACATGTAGGCCAGACCAGATAAAGATGGCAGATCTCCTTCCCTAAAGGACATTAGTGAATCAGATGGGTTTTTCAACAATGATAGTTTCATGGTCACCATTTACTGGGACCAGCTTTCAATTCCAGATTTTACTAAGTGAATTTAAATGCCACCAGCTGCCATGGTATGACCTGAACCCATGTCCCCACAGCATTAGCCTGGGCCTCTGGATTACTAGTTCAGTGGCATCACTCTCCCCATATTCATACGAGCAGGAACTAAGATGGTTCCAAGCTTTAGAGGATTAAGTTATGCTCAAATGCTCAAGCAATTAAAATTTATTCGCACTGGGGAAAGGACAACTGGTGACATGGAGGTCATAAAATAATGAAAGACAGATAAAGTCCAAGTAAACACACTATTAACTTGGACAATAAGCATAAATAGAGAACAGAAGTACATTCACCAAGTTACAGGTTATATTAAAAACTGCCTCCCTGCCACCAATGCCACATGAAAACGGACACATAGAACAAACTCTCAAAGGTATTTTATATAACTGTACTTCAATTAAAAGGGTCGCTGCATACCTCTGGAAACTGTCAATGATCCTGATTAATCGAAGTACTCTCAAGATGAACACAATATCCAAGACCTGTTGACTGCTGTATCCACCTGCTGCTGGGCAACACACAAAAAAACATCAGAATAAGACAGTTCTGCAATTGTTTCTTAAAGTAAGTGTATTATAATTGTCTGAACTAAACCTTATTAAATTTGAATGAGTTTCATACAGAACAAGTCAGTGAATCAAAAAGCACATTAAACACTATTGACTTGCATCATCCATCTTACAGCTGAATTGCAAAACTCTGAAGGAACTGAGGTTGATGAGAGTGACTGCTCTTGACAGCAAGGCAGCATTTGACTGAGCAGGGCATCAAGGAGCCTGAGTAAAATTAAAGTCAATGGGAATCGGTGGAAAGCTCTCCATTGGCTGGAGTCAGCAAAATGAAGATGGCTATGGCTGTTGGAGGTCAATCATCTCAATCCTAGGATACCACTGCGGAAGTTCCCAGGGTCATGTCCCTAGGCCCAGCAATCATCAGCTGTTTCATCAATGAAGGATCTTCCCTCCGTCATAAGATCAAAAGTTCACTGATGACTGCACAATTCTCAGTTCCATTCGCAACTCCTCAGAAACTAAAGCAGTCCATGTCCATATGCAACAAGACCTGGACCAAATTCAGGCTCGGGCTAATAAGTGCCATTCGTGCCACACAAGCACCAGGCAATGGCCATCTTCTACACGAGAATCTAATCGTCTCCCCTTGAGCTTCAATGCCATTACCATTGCTGAATTCCCCACTATCAACATCCTGCGGGTTATCACTGACCAGAAACTGAACTGGACTAGCTATATAAATACTGTGGCTACATGAGCAGCTCAGAGGCTGGTAATCCTACAGTGAGTAACTCACCTCCTGACTCCGCAAAGCCTGTCTACCAGCTACAAGGAACAAGTCAAGGCACAAGTCAGGAGTGTGTTGGAATGCTCTCCGCTTGTCTGGATGAGCGCAGCACTCTTCATCATTGATGTACAGTAGCAGCAGTGTGTACCATCTACAAGATGCACTGTAGCAACTCACAAGGGCTCTTTCGACAGAACCTTCCAAAACTGCAAAATCTACCATCTAGATGGACAAGGGCTGCAGATGCATGGGAATGCCACCACCTGAAAGTTCCCCTCCAAGCCCCTCACCATCCTGACTTGGAACTATATCACCGTTCCTTTACTGTTGCTGGGTCAAAATCCTGGAACTTCCTTCCTAACAGCACTGTGGGTGCTCCTACGCCACCATCTTCTCAAGGGCAATTAGGGATGGGCAATAAATGCTGGTCTAGCCAGCGATGCCCACATCCCATGAACGAATTTTTAAAAATCAAAGGATCAAACCACATTGTAAAAGTCACTATCAGGGTTTAAAAGGAGTGATAGAAAAATAATCAAAAAATAACTATGACATCAGGTTTAGATTTTAAAAGCCTGTAGGAAAGAAACGGGAGCACTGACATGTTTCATAGGTTGGAGGTCCTGGAATAGAGAGCTAATATAGATGGGTTAAGAAGATGGGAAAAGAAGGGCATGTGAAAGGTACTGGCATCTACCCAGCAATTTAGAAGTTTGCCCACGTATGCAGTGTCCACAAAAAAGCAGGACAGGTCCAATCCAGCCAATTGCCATCCCATCCGTCTACTCTCAATCGTCAGCAGAGTAATGGCAAGTGTTGTCTATAGAGCTGTCAAGCAGTACTTACTCACCTATACTTAGTGTGGGTTCCACCTGGACCATTTGACTCCAGACTACATTACAGCCTTGGTCCAAACATGGGCAACAAAGCTGAATTCTAAAGGTGCAGTGAGAGTGACTGCCCTTTACATTAAGGTAGCATTTGACCCAGGGTGGCACATAGGAGTCTTAGTAAAATTGCACAAATTGACTGCTGTGTTTCCTACACTACATCAGTGACTACACTTCAAAAGATTTCATTGGCTGTAAAGTGCTTTGGGACATCCAGTTGTGAGATGTGCTTTATAAATGCAAGTCTTTTTTTTTTATTGTTGCTGGCACAAAATCCTGGAAAGGCCCGACCTAACAACATTGGTTTATTTTAGTACCATACAAAAGAAGCAATCAAATTTCAATATCTCAGTCCAATATCAGGCCAAAGCTTCTGCTATAAGTGTGTGGATATTTTGTAGGTTGCCTGCAAATTTCCTTTAAGGATAATGTTTAATGATGTGCTCCAGGGTCTGATTAGGAGCATTCCGCAGTTGCATGAAGGGGTTTTAATCTTCCATCAATGGAAAAGGTGGCAGCATCTATCGTGACCGGTTCTCAAACAGGTGACAATTATTCACTGTTTGAAAGAAGGTTTGATCCTCTAGGTTGCATTGTGGGATCCTCTATAAAGAATCCATTTAGTGTGCCCTAGGTCTTTGAAGCATTATGTCATCAGTCATCATGTTTGAGGAGAGATTGCTGAAGGGCTTCACTAATGATCCAAAATTCTTTCTAGATTGGAGATGGGTTGGTCAATTCAGTCTGGATCAGCATGCTTTGCTGATTTGGCGTTGTATTCTCTGGAGACTGCATGCTCATTGTGCAGGTATGGTGATCTGATTTTTGCAAGCACAGGCAGCCAGAGCCTTTGTGCTGATAAGAATGCATTGGTGGTAATTCTCATAGCAGAATTCAGCTGGACATCAAGGGACTTGACATGTGGACTAGATAACCATTGCACAGAGCAGTTCTCCCCTGTAGAGTACAAGATGGTGAGCGCTGCCATGTGAAGGGTTTGAGTAGATGTCTCCCATTCCCCCAATGTGGATCCAGCAAGTTCCTGCATCAGGGTGCCTCTACTCTTCAAAGTTTTAGGGATGATCTCTATATGACCAGATGCAATCAAATGTGACTCCTATATCCGAGGGGTTTTGGCATGGTTTATCTCTGCACCACTAAAGGGTTGCTTCAGAGCTCAAGTTTGCTTATGGGTATAAAACGTTGACGTGACAATCAATTGCAGCTTTGGCCAAGTCACCTGCGGCAGAAGTAGGCCGCCATTCTCTGTAAATCATTGGACAGGGTTACTCAGAAGTACAGCACTGACAGCATGGGTCTTGAAGAAACACATCCTACACTTCTACCAGTTCGACACAAGGGGACGAATTACAGGTTTTGACTTAATTTTTTGCAATAACCAACCCAAGTTTCACCTGATGTAACAGGCAGTAAAAGCTTCTACACGTATATAAAAGGTAAGAGAGTAGCTAAAGTGAACATTGGTCCCTTATTGGGTGAGACTGCGGAATTAATAATGGGAAATGAGTAGAGACTTTGAACAAGTATTTTGTAGATGCCCTCACAGTGAAGCCACAACATGCATCCCAGGAACAGTTTAAAATCAAAAGGAAAAGGAAGGGAGGAACTTAGAACCACCACTATCACTAGAAAAAAAGTAATGGGAAAACTAATGGACTTCAAAGCTGACAAGTCTCCTGGACCTGATGGCCTGCATCATATGGTCTTAAAAGAAGTGGTTGCAGAGATAGTACATGCATTGGTTGTAATCTTCCAAAATTCCTTAGATTCTGGAAAGGTCCCAGCAGATTGGAAAATGACAAATTTTACACCTTTGATCAAGAAAAGAGACAACAGAAATCAGGGAAACTAAAGGCCAGTTAGCCTAATGTCTGTCATTGTGAAAATGCTAAAATCCACTATTAAAGCGGGAGTAGCATAACATTTAGAAAATTATGATCCTAAAAGGCAGAGTCACCATGAAGCATGAACATGAACAGCATGAAGATAGGCAGGAAAGTTGTGAAGAGGATACAAAAACTCTGCAAAGGGATATAGATAGGTTAAGTGATTGGACAAAAAATTGGCAGATGTGGAGTATGTGAAAATATGTGAGGTTGTTCACTTTGGCAGGAAGAATTAAAAAAGCAGAATACTATTTAAATGGAGAGAGACTACAGAATGGGGAGGCATAGTGGTATTGTCACTGAACTGGGTAATCCGGAGACCCAGGGTAATGCTGGGGACGCAGGTTCAAATTTGAATTCAGTAAAAATCTAATGATGACCATGTCGATTATCATAAATCAGCCGGCATCGACCTAGGTATTGGAAACGACAACGACAAACTCAGCCCGAGTTGGCCAAGTCCCAAAGGACATAGCTGCTAGACTGATAATGAGGAAACCAACAAGAGGGAAAACATAGTGTGTACCATCTACAAGATACATTGCAGAAACTCACCAAGGCTCCTTAGGCAGCACCTTCCAAACCCACAACCACTACCATCTAGAAGGACAAGAGCAGCAGACACATGGGAACACCAGCACCTGGAAGGTCCCCTCCAAGCCTCTCACCACCCTGACTTGGAAATATATTGCCGTTCCTTCACTGTCGCTGGGTCAAAATCCTGGAACTCCCTCCCTAACAGCACTATGGGTGTACCTACAACACAGGGACTGCAGCTCACCACCACCTTCTCAAAGGCAATTAGGGATGGGCAATACATGCTGGTGTAGCCAGCGATGCCCACCTCCTGTAAATGAATTTTTAAAAGTACAGAGGGATCTAGATGTCCTTGCACAAGAATCACAAAAAGGCCAGCATGCAGATACAGCAAGTAATTAGGAAGACAAACAGAATGTTGTCCTTCGTGGCAAGGGAGATGGAGTATCAAAGTAAGGATGTCTTGCTACCAACTGTACAGGGCATTGGTGAGACCACACTGAGTGACCAGTCACCTCACCTAAGGAGGGACGTAGCTGTATTGGAAGCAGTTCAGCGAAGGCTCACTAGGCTGCTTCCTGGGGTGAGGCATTTGTATTATGAGGAAAGGCTGAGCAGGTTGGGCCTATACTCATTGGAGTTTAAAAGAATGAGAGGTGGGTGATCTTATTGAAACATATAAAGGTTCTGAGGGGGCTTGACAGGGTGGGTACTGAAAGGATGTTTCCTTTCATAGGGGAACCTAGAGCTAGGGGGCACAGTTTCAAAATAAGGCATCTCCCATTTAAGACAGAGGAAGAATTTCTTCTGTCAGAGGGTTGTTAGTCTTTGGAATGCTCTTCCCCAGCAGACAGTGGAGACCAGGCAGTTAAGACCACAATCAGACCAGCCATGATCTTATTCAATAGTGGTGCAGGCTCAAGAGCCAAATGGCCTACTCTTGCTCCTATTTCTTATGTTCTTATGTCAAACAAGGCATCAAAGTTTGTAGCAATCTCAAGCACACCAGTTTTGCTGGAGTTTTCGCTACAACAATATGCATAGAGAGCTAATGATCAGCAATGTGTGCAAACCATCACTCACAGCGGCCTGACCCACTGCTGCAAACACCCACCCATCTCGGAAACTTTAAAAGCCATCATGCAATGTGCAGTTAAGAAGGTGCCAACTACAATGGAGAAGCAAATAGCCAGTTTCACTAAAGAGAATAAGTTTGGCCTCTTTGATGCCAATGATCAAGGTGCATTCTAATTATGAAGTAAGCAGAGAGAATATTACTCTAAAGGTAGCAAAGGAACTAGATGTATTCCTTGCTGGACAGAAGAAATCAATGTCCCCTACCAGGAGTATTCACTGGACAAGACCCCAGACACCCGCCACAATGCTGGAATCCTTGAAGTCATCATGTAAATCCTGACTATAAACAGAGGACAACCATCAAGGCGACACCAGTGCATCCCAGTTGATAAAAATTTACAACAGTCCCAGTAGGAACTCAATGAAATAGAATAGAATTTCAATGTCATTTGATATGGCAGCTTTCACCAAACTTGAAGGCGTCACAGAGACAAAACTATGTCTGATCCATTCTCCTTGGATGAGTTAAAGACAGTCCTGTCAACAACCAAATCTGGAAGAGCTACTAGGGTATATAAATACCAGTATAAATACTAGGGTATTTACCTAAAATTGTGTAAAACATTAGGAATCAAAGCAAATACCCTTCTTCACTGAGATACTGACAACTGGAAAAGTTCCAACCACCCAGAGGGACTCGAAAATTATTGTCCTCCTGAAGCAAGAGAAGAATACCCGACGCCTCCAGTTTCCATTCGATCTCCTAAAACTGCATTTGCTGCAAAAAGCTGAAGAGGTTACTACTCCATAACCTAGCCCCCATTAACTAGCCAACCATCCTGAAGGAGCGGTCTGGCTTTCGGACTGGCCGTAACTGCTGTAACAATGTGGTAACATTAACAACGTACATCGAAGCAAGCATCCAGTTCCAACTGAAGATTGCTGTGGCACTTGTGGACCCAATGCCAGCGTACGGCACAGTAAGGAAATACTTTGCAGAACAATGAACCATGTTCTTGTACATTGTCCTTGAATTAATAGGATCCCGCAAGGCTCCTGGTGCCCTTGTTATTTATTTATGTTTTTATTCATTCATAGGATGTGGGCTTCGCTGGCTGGGCCAGCGTTTATTGCCCAGCCCTAGTTCCCCTTGAGAAGGTGGTGATGAGCTGTATTCTTGAACCGCTGCAGTCCATGTGGTGTAGGTACACCCACAGTGCTGTTAGGGAGGGAATTCCAGGATTTTGACCCAGTGACAGTGAAGGAACGGTGATATATTTCCAAGTCAGGATGGTGCATGACTTGGAGGGGAGCTTCCAGGTGGTGGTTTTCCCATCTATCTGGTGCCCTTGTCCTTCTAGGTGGTAGTGGTCATGGGTTTGGAAGGTGCTGTCTAATGAGCTTGTTGTTCAATGTTTACAGCAGTGATCTCCCTGAAACAGTGTCCTGAAAGTTCATGTGTGCTGATGACATTGCCTTGGCCATGCAAAACACAAATCCATCCACCACTAAGGAGACCCTAACAGCACTTCACCACATGGACCACAATAGAGGAAAAACTTATTGGGGATAAGGGCAATGAGATCACTATTGTGCAGCACAATTTTTATCTTTTTTTATTGTTTCACGGGATGTGGGTGTCATTAGCCAGGCCAGCATTTATTGCCCATCCCTAATAGCACTTGAGGAGGAGGCAGTGAGCCACCAAATGGGGTATTGCTGTGCACTCAAGGATCCATGTTATCTGGAAGTCTTGAAGATCCTTTTCAGCAGTGAGCAGAGAACCAATACTTTTATCCCACCAGCTCAAAGCTGGATTCCCATCGATATTCTTAGAGGTGGACAGTCCTCATGTCAAATCCAGACTTCTGTATTCCCAATAGGAGGAAATAGCCCTGCTCTCCTCTGACCTGTTATGGGGTAAAAACGGGAGCTGGACTAGTCGGAAAGCTCTTTCAACTAGGCTCAGGCAAGATGTGCTCAATGGCCTCCTTCAGTATTGTAAGAGTCTATGAAATATCATATCATATTGATCTATACCAAGCTTGTACATTTCCATTAACTATATCTCCTATTTCTAATAGTTTAAAGGTTACATTAGTAACCAAGTACAAACTATACCCAATACTTACATGACTTAAGTGTAGTATTGACTATAGTACCCAGCAAAGCAGCAACGATTATTAGGGTATCAAACCTAGAATATCGTTAAAAAAAAAGGATTAATTTATAGTTAGGCATTCAGAATGAATCATGAATAATCTAAAAATTGAGAAAATAAAAAGTGTAAGATTACCAATTCCAAAATTGAGATTTGGCAAAAAACGCCCTGGGCTCATATGCAAAGAGTTTCAGCAGTATTTCAACTAAGTAGAAAGCCAAAAATACCCATTCTGCCTTGGATATTAAAGGATTGGTCTCATCACCTCCAATAAAAATAGCATTTATAACAATGATAACATCATATGCATAACGGAAACCCCTGTGAAAAGAGATGAAAAACATAAAACATTAGTAACACATTGAAAGAATTTCATTTTACAGCCGGATGTATGGAGTATAAACATCAGCAGAGGCTAGTTGGGGCAAAGGGCTCCTTTCTGTGCAGTATATTCTACATTACAAAAGCATATCTCCTATGGCATTGCTCACTATAATAGTATCAAACGGGTAGTGTCGTGTCAGCTGTGGTTCAGTTGATTGCACACTCGTTTCTGAATCACAAGGTTCCGGGTTCAAGTTCCATTCCAGGGCTTGAGCAAATGACCACAAAGGATAAAACTGTATATTCATATATCTTATCTTGTGTATAAGGTGTATATAGCATAAACTCTAATATACTCTAAATCAAGAGCACCCTCCTGTGGCTGAATTACAATTTGTTCAAATGGTTCTCATACCTGCAAAGTCCAAGAACCTCTATCTTCCATCTACTGTAGTTTTCAATACTTAACCCTCATGATGGTATTAATTGTGTTAGCTTAAGACATGAATAAAATGGTAATTAATTAATTCATTGGTGTCTGACTGCATCTTTGATGACTGGCAAGGAGCAGTGAATTTTTTCCACTCGGGTTTTGCTGGGTGCTGATTGCACCAACTCAGGGTGCAGTTATTAACATATTTTAAATAGGGTATGTAGTATATTTCAGAGGTGGCTAAAGTGGACATCTTTTAAAGGTTAGCCATGTTATATGGTAAAAATCCAAACTGCATTAAGAAAATAAAGTTTGGTTACTCATATTTACATTAAAAAAAAATATACACACACACACATACACACATAATATATTAAAAAGATATGTAGTTAATATAACATATTGCTATGCTCCAAACATCGCATCTCACACATAGCAAAAGTTAATGCAGTGTTAGTTATTGTGTTGACAGCCAATACACAGGAAATGTTTACACTTGTACCATCAATGCTGCAAGTTTAAAAAGCAAATGATCTGCAGTTATCTGGGGCATAAAATTTTACCAGGAATGGGCTTCATTTTTGTTATCATTAAACTTATATAATTATTAAAACAGGCCTTCAAACTTAAGGAAATAAATCAGTCTGTCATTGTTACATACTGGTGCTTGACTATTCTGCGGATAAACTGGCTCACTGCAGAGTTGTATATGTTTGGCATGCATTTCTCCAATGGATGAACTCTTTCCTTCATCTGAACAATCTGTATGTTCAGGAGATCTGCCAAGCGGATGAAGCACTCTCTTCCTATTTAAAAACAATTGGTACGAATTATATTTGGCATTTATCAAGTCCTTCAGTAACACACACACATGCAGACACACACACACCTGGACTTTATGTTCAGTACTGCTATCATTCACCATTATTTCTCTGTCATCCAGCAATAGGGCAAGTGGTCTGGCACTACACATCATCCCATGATAAAACCTGGTGAACTTGTACACTTACTGTATAGCAAAGAGTTATTCTCCAATTACTGCCATTTTTCAACAAAATTGAAATCAGAGGCTGTAAAATACTGTTCTAAGTGATAAATCCAGCTGTTCCAAATCACTTATCAACTCAACCATGAGCATTCGAAGGGTCAAAAATGCACTGGCAAACAGGAGGTGCGCATGTCTGCAGAAACATAGGGCAGAATATTGCCATCAGTGTGCGGGGGTGGGCCCAACATGCCGACATGTAAAATGATGCGAGATGACATCGGACGTGCGTCCTGACGTTATTGCGCGTCATTTCGATATTGCGTTCGGCGGGCACATGCCGGAAGCGGCTGCGCATCCGACGGCCTATTAAGGCCATTAAGAAAGCAATTTACCTTATTAACAACGCTGCCCGTCCAACCTTAAGGTTGGCGGGCAGGCGAAGAGCCCAATCAGCCTTTGCATTTTCCAGGAAACCTCATCCACGGGTGGGATGAGGTTTCCTGAAGGTTTTATAAAATTAATACATTTTGTCAACTTCACAAACATGTCCCAGCTCATGTGACACTGTCACATGAGTGGACGTGGTTAAATAAGTTTTAATTTATTTAAAAAAAAAACTTTTATTTTCTACTTAATTTCCATGAGGCAGCTCCGTGCCTCAGGGAGAGTGCTGCGCTCTTTTGCTCATGAGGCTCTCCCTCCTCTCCCCCAGCCCCACAGGTCGTGCTGAGCGCTATTGGCTGTGCGTTATGCTGGGGCTGGGTGGGCCTTAATTGGCCCGCCCGCATAAAATGGCGGCGTGCAGTCAATCACGGGCGGCGATCGGCTCCTCACCCACCCTGCCCGCTCCCGCCAACCCACCCGCCATAGGTAAGATTCTAACATCCTATTCAAATCATCTTTTGGCAGGGCGGAGGATGGAGACAAGGGAAACAGACAAAAGAAGTACCCAATTAAGGGAATATAGCTTGAATATCATTTCAGGCCACAGCCCTCTGGATTAGGGATTAAAGAACCTAGTCTGCTACAGGTTTCTGGGCAGGCTAAAGCCTAAAAGTGAAAGATAGTTCTCTTTAAGATCCACACTTTGCATTCCTAGGTTACCCAACAATAATCCAGATCAGATCTAGAAGAAATGGATTTTTAACCACTGCGTTTCAAAATGAGCTTCAGATATACCAATAGTACATTCACTGATGCTTGCAGTTTTATATGAACCCATATTACTAATTGCCACCATCTCAAAGGTATCATCTCAAACTGTACATTATAGTTCCAAAAGTCAATGTGAGGCAGGCAATCTCAGTTAAGACTGAGCTAAGCAAATAATCAGAAACAAAAGCGACCCTTCTGTGAAAAGATTTTTGCTGAATCAGTGTCTCTGGTAAAATGTATTAGGCTTATTACACGGAAACAGAAGGAAGAAAAACCTTCTTTAACTTGACCTTGGTAAGCATATATACAAATCGTTGATATGCCTGATCTGTCTATTGGGATTATACCAGGATGGAGGCTTGTCTAGCAAAATACTTGGCATAGATCAATTGAATTAAATCATCCCATTCAATTCCAAATAACCAAAGTGATTTACATCAATGGGTGGTGGTTTTGACAAACAGCTGCATCTGGGATAAATACATGGGCCAGACGTGTGAAAGGGGCAGGGTCAATCGTTCTCTGTAGTTCCTTTGGCAGGTAGCTGTATAATAGCTAGCGTCGACAGGTAGCTGTATAATAGCTAGCGTCGACAGGTAGCTGTATAATAGCTAGCGTCGACAGGTAGCTGTATAATAGCTAGCATCGACAGGTAGCTGTATAATAGCTAGCATCGACAGGTAGCTGTATAATAGCTAGCATCGACAGGTAGCTGTATAATAGCTAGCATCGACAGGTAGCTGTATAATAGCTAGCATCGACAGGTAGCTGTATAATAGCTAGCATCGACAGGTAGCTGTATACTTAGTATTAACAGATAGTTCTATACTTAGCATAAAGATTCCTTCCTCATATAGGCTCAACCCAGCAATCAGTAAGAAACCAGCAAAGAGTTCGAATTAGACCAGCCTTGGCTCAGTTGCTAGCTCTCTTGCCTGAGTCACAAGGTTTCGGGTTCAATTTGCACTCCAGGACTTGAGCACAAAAATCAAGGCTAATAGTCCAATATAGTACTAAGGGAGTGCTGCACTGTCAAGATGCTGTCTTTCAGACAGCCAACTGCTCTTAATTAACACGAGAAATACTGCAGTTCATTTTTACCACAATTCAAAATGCAGGTATTGCATTGTAACATCTCTCCTGGAAAGGAGAAGCTTGTATACCAAACTACAGCATCGTACCTTTGTTACATCTGTTGTGAAGACAAGCATATGTTAATTAGATAAGTGTCAAGTGCAAGTTGGCTACCAATGTGGCTAATGGCCTGTTTTCTACACAAATCCACAAGGAACGTTGCCAGATGAAAGGCTGGGAATGAAAAGTTAATTTTTTTCTAATAAGGGAAACTAATTTATAGCACACAATTTGGTCTTTACAAAATAAAAGCCATGACATAACCCAGCAAACTGAGTAAAGGCTCATTTTGCCTTACCTCTACTCAACAAAAATTGTTAAAAGCTTGGATAAACTCTGATTTATCCCACAAGAGCAAAAAAAATTGCAGATGCTGAAAATCTGACATAAAATTTTATTTCTGATTTACCCTCCTTTGCTCAGACTGCTAGAGAGGATAGTTGATTCAAGTTCTAATGCCTCTGAAAATGGCAGTCAGATATCTGTTCAGAAAAGAGAGCAGTGGATTTGAGAGATAATAATAGCATGGTTATTTTTTTTTCCAGGCTAATTAGGGCAAGAACTAAGTGTTGCTGAAGGGCATGATGTTGAAAGCTCCCCACTGACTCACCCCCCACCCCCCAGCAGAGAAATGGAAAGTCCATGATAGGCCATTGACACATTCACTCTGGGTCGCTTTTTTTTTCTCCGTTTCAGACTGTTCGTACCCTTATTAAGTGTTGTGATTCAAGTCTCCAAACCACAAGTTTCACAACAAGGGCTTCTTTTACAGTTACCCACCCACAAAGCCCTTCTGTTCATCATCAGAAACTCTCCATAGTAGCTCTCTATGAGAGCTGGGGATCTCTGGAGCCACCAGTTTCACCAGCTGTCTCCAGTGTGAATCGACAACCACAAACTCTGTTCCATGCTTCATCTTTAAGATGTTAAATGCTTCTATCATTTTCCGATGCTTCATATAAACTAGTTTTCTTACTTCATTCTGGAAAACACAATGCATTAGCTTATTGACTAAAATCATCTATTAGAAGGATACATGCACTTATACCAATGTACAAAATAAAGTTGTTATCAAGGAGAGCCGAGCACAAACATAATTTTAAAATCCAAATGGCCTTTCTTTTTCATAACAAATGTTCTGAGAATGTTCAAAATCTTACCACACTACACCTCACACAGACTACATGATACACCACTTCTGACTAGAATTACCATGACTTCACAACTAACCCTGCAGATCAGACCCTTGCAAGCATCTTTACACCATCTTAAAAATATTGAATTAATACAGTGCATCATGAAATCATGAAAGCCTTACAGCACTTCACACAATAAATTACCTTTAGAGTGCAGTGATGGCAAATTCATTAGTGTAAATTTCTGAATAACATTGCTGTCAAATTTATCATCAGCTCAGTGAAGACAATAGTATTTGGGTGACTATTTTAAGAAGGTAGAAGAGGAACATCAAACCCTATCCAAAGAAACATTGCAAGACCTACACCGCAGTAACCGAACAAGGCAGTTTTAAAACAAGACCCGAGACATTTATCAGCAGCAACAAATAAAGAAGTATATAAAATCAGTTGATGTTAACAAAAATAATAATTAGGGGAGCTAAAATTAAACAGATGGTTCCGTGTGTGGTCAACATGACGCAGTAACCAACAGGACTATTTATGTACGGGGAATTAGTCTCAATGATATTAGACCATGTTGTTCTCCCTTCACAGCAGTCATTGGTAAGGGTCTTTCTGTTTGATATTGCATGTTGCATTGGATACCCCCACCTTCAAAAGAACAATAAATAATTCTGGTCAGGAAAGAGCACAGAGAATGAATAAAAAGCTTTGCGCTCCAAAAGAATGAGAAACACACTGAAATTGTTGCATTGAGGGAGAGATAGAGATGATACAGGTTTTAAAAAAAACACAGGAATTTAAAACTTAATCAGGCTGATTAACTTGGAATGGAAGCACAGAACAGTCACAAAGGGAGAAAGCAGCTGAAAAGGCTCAAATCCAATTTAAAAAAGCACAACACCTTTTCAATGATCTGGAGTCATCCACACAAATACATACCTTTAAATGTTTCTTGTAGTCATTATACACAACAGCCAGGAAAAGAGACATAAAGACATAGGTATTCACTATTATAAAAATGACAAAGAAAATGGAATACGCCCAGCTGATCTCATAGGCAGGCATCCTGAAAAACATAATGTCACTAGTTAATAGTCACTAGCATATATTTTATAAATTATATCTAAGACAGTCCAAACTGGGATCATTAACTAAAGTTTCCCAACCTAACTAGCAGCATTACTAAACCTAGCTACTCAATAGGTTTGGCCAGGTCCCTAATGAAGACCTTCTTCAAGCCCTCAACTCCAGTTTTTGCAAATAAAATTGGAGATTATTCATGCTACGGAGCCAGAGTAAGAGACTAGACTCCAGAATGGCTGATGTTTTCTGATCTACAAATCCTCCTGGAAAAGGTCATCTCAGTTGCATCAGAGTTAAACAGGCAGCCATGTCTGTTGCTCATCTCTCTATTCAAAAAGACTGATGGAAATCTGGAAATCTTAAAACAAAGCACGATGCTGATACTGGGCACATGGTGGCATGATCATACACACCTTGGCAGACATTTGTTGATTAGTGCCGTAAATTAATCCAAACAAAATGATTGAGACAATCATGCCAACACAAATGCACATTTGAGGAAAGTTACCTATAAAAAAACTTTCACTCAAAAACTCAAAGAAGGTACAGAGTGAAAAGCCGTTGTATTTTTTTAAAAATGACAATAGTGTCTCCTGAATACAAACATACTGAAACCTCCATTAATCACATTAATTATTTACCAGAATTTTCACAGAACAAAACCTTTGGAAGCATCAGTCACTGGTAGTTGTGGTCCTTTTCTAGGTGATTACACTGTATCTTCATTTTTGGATTGTACCCAGCTTCATTCTCAGAGTCAAATATTACTGTTACCTACATAGAAAACCAATTCTTGGGAATCCTAGATCATCAACTAGCCTCCATTTCCTATTCAGGTGATGGGCTCCATAATAGATGTTATAACATTTACACATTGCCAGATCACAACTGAAACAAACAAGCTACTTTCTAAATTACTTAGAAATACATACATCACATCAGGGCTATTGGCTGTTGTCACCAGCACGTAGAGATTAAAGAATACGTCTAGGTAGTTACTGAAATATGGGGCTCCTTCTCCTGTTGTGAGCTTTCTGTATAACAAAGTCAAAAAATAGAGACCAGAATCAGTGATGGAGGATATGAGGGATTCATCATCTATCAAGTTATCCAAGGAAATATTTAAAATATTAAAAAGGTCCAAAAAGCGAAATAATTTTTTGACCAAATAGTTAAAAACAGATCATAGCAAGAAATGAATGAACACACCACTCCAGGCCATTTGACCAGTCCCAGGTTTGACAAACCTGTACATTATTCTCTATCCCTTTCTGCTGAATCTCTATTGAGTTTGTTGTTGAAAAAAAAAAACCGATATAGACTCCGCAAAGCGTTGCCCAAAAATTCTCTGATGGAAATTCAAACCAGGCAAAATCTTGCTGAGGTGCCTCATGAGGTGATAAAATAACCTGACAATACCATTACTGTTCCTTAAAGTGCGAGCTTGCTTCAGTCAGTAGCACTCTCACCTGCAAACTAGAAGGTTTTGCTTTCAAGTCCCACTCGCCAAAGGATTGGCAGAACAATCCAAGCTGAGTCAAAGTGCATGCAGATGGAGTTCCGCACTGTTGGTGAAACTATATTCATATTTCTCCCTTCTTCTAACTATGCTTCAGTTCTCCCGAAGGGCCATGAAGGCTCGAAACGTTAACTGATTTCTTCTCTGCCGATGCTGCCAGACCTGCTGAGTTTTTCCAGGTAATTCTGTTTTTGTTTTGGGGTCTAAACCAAGACTGCCTCTGCTTATTTCATTGCTTCAAGTGGATATTAAAATACCGTGGTATTACTTGAAAAGAATAGGAGTTCTCCCCGCGTTCTGGCCAACACTCCTTCCCCAACGAACACCACAAAAATTGTACTCAAGTCATTTACCCAATTTCTGTTTAATGCTGCTGACTATAAATGTGTCAGGAACAGCTGCATATGCACACGCTGCCTACACTGTAGCCGCCGGCACATGCGTAGTTTCAGAACCTCACAACCTTTGAAAGCTTTAAAGATAATGCACAATAGGCTCACACCCCTGCTTCAGGAGGCAAGAAATTTAATATCCATTCGGGCTCACCCTACCAGACAGCCACTGAAGGTTGATTATGTTATTGATATAGCAAGACCATAGTTTTGAGTCCCACAATGGGTGATGAATCTTTTTCTTCAATATTTTACTTAAAATATTTTTTTCTACTGATTTTTTTGGTGTCCTTAAACTAACTATTGCAATCAATTGGGTGTTTAGAGGTTTCCTGATTACACATCTTCATCACTTACTGAATCGTTAGTAGCATGTTTTACTGATCAATTCCTAAATGATTCGTGGACTAAGTACAAGAAGTTGCAACTGGTTAAGGACTACACAGACCTAAAAATTGATAACTTGAGCTTTACTGTTAGTCTGTGTCAAACCAACAGGCAGCTGACACACTGGCACTGATGAAGACATTCCATCTGCGAATGTGATAGAAATGCTCCCCCTAGTGTTGCAGCCCAAATAAACATTGATTTCTGTTTTTGGGAGATATTGATTTGTTGAAAACGACCACGGTATTTGTTTACAAGGCAGACCCCAGGCTTTAATGTAGCACATGGTATATGAAATGCTCCAACAGGCACGAGAGTTATGAGTGCGCATATATTCTATAGTCACGGCCACTTGGATGAGATATTGGAGGGTGGCTGTGGAACTGTGCTTCAGCAAGGAGGAGAGAGAGGAGAAAATGGGCAAGGAAAGTAAGTTACTGTAACCACTTTACAATTACAAAAAAAACTGTAGTAACTTAACTGGGTTACCTTTTTGCAAACAACTTCAAAGCCATAAGAGAAAACACTGCAACACTGAACATAAACAGCACAAACACGTAGGTGATCTCTGGAAGAGTGTTGCGGATATTCCTGAAGGCTCTTCGGAGCTGAAATACAAGAAATATTAATACTAACATTTGGAAATAGCAGTATTTGAAGTTAAACTTGTTCCTGGGATGGCACTGCATGTTGGTTCTGCACCATGCTGTGGCAGACAGCATCAGAGAAATATTTCACACCGACTGGTTTCAGTGCACACTTCAACCTTGTAGCGTTTAAAATCAATGGAGGGTTTTAGTCCTGGGCATATATTCTGATGTAAAAAAAGTAGAAAATAAGGCTCACCTGACGACTTTCAGTGAAGTTTACACAAAACAGTGGCCTCAAGACTCTCGACCACCTGACAACAAAATATCCAGTTTCTGTCAGAGCCAAGTATACAATCATATCCATCAACGTGAGCTGTAGATGAAGAAAAGCAGCATTTAAAATACAGAATAGTTTTTTTGACAGATTAACTTAAAACACAATTTACAAACCAACCTTTTTATAAATTGGTTGGTAGGAGACCACCATTATGGGATGGGAGACAGAGGAAAGGATAAACCAAACATCAAATGATCTTGCTCCTGATTGTCATCTAGTGGACTTCCAATGGAAAGTACAGATGAAGCATCTGACAGATTCTTTTCACAGAATAAGGTCCATAAACAGTTTAAGAGAATGAATGACCAGATAATCTTTATTGGTGGGGCTGGCTAAGGGAGAATGTTGGCAAGAACTGAAGAACCTCTTTCCAATAGTGCCAGTAGATCTTTTGCTAGACAGCACTTCACTCTTAACTTCCGACCGATTGACCACACAATGGTAGCCCATACAATGACAGGCAGAGAACGATTGCGTTTTGCTTATTCAGATTACATACTCACCAATATGCTGACAATGACACAGATGTTCTTTGCATCTTTCCAAAACACCTTGGTGGGAGTAATCTTTGAGAAATGTAACAGCCGTACAGTAAATATCAGCAAGCAAATAAACTCCACTGTTGAAGTTACCTGTTGGGTTAAAGCGGAACACAAATAACTCCTCTGTGGCCTGGAGATAAATTACTGAAGGTGGTAATTTAACAATGGGTCTTTAAGGAGTTGGCCTACATTGGCAATTTATGATAAAGATCTTTCAAGGCCACAATGGGAACACTGATAACACACCCTGCTGCCAGGACATCTAAGTACATCATTTGACTCTCAATGAAGGCAACTTTTAAAATCAGTATTTATCCTGTAACCAAAGAAAATAACCGTTGAAAATGCTGGTAACAAATCTTATTGCTACACAGTTTACATGTTGAAGTACAATTACAAATAGGCATGGGGCAGAGGGATAAAAACAAAAAACTACTGCGGATGCTGGAAATCCAAAACAAAAACAGATTTACCTGGAAAAACTCAGCAGGTCTGGCAACATCGGTGGAGAAGAAAAGAGTCGACGTTTCGAGTCCTCACGACCCTTCAACAGAACTGAGTATAGTTAGGAGAAGGGTGAAATATAAGCTGGACTTAATATAAGCCCATCTTCCAATCCCAGCCCCAGCCGCGTATTCACTATACCCCCTGACCTTCCCCTCTCCGATGCTGAACGTTCAGTGCTCAGCAAAGGACTTAGTTTCATACCCTTACCCAATGAATTTCGGGCTCGGCACGATGCTGAACTCTTCTTCCGCCGTCTTCGTCTCCGTGCTCACTTCTTTGGGCAGGAGTCCTCTCCCCGTTCAACGGATCCTTTTACCCACCTCCAATATTCTCCCTCCACCTGGACCCCTCCCTCTGGATTCTTATCTTCTCTTGATCTTTTCATTGAGAACTGTCGGCGTGACATTAGCCGTCTCAATTTCTCTGCTCCTCTCACCCATTCTAATCTGTCTCTCTCTGAACTTACTGCACTCCGTTCTCTCAGGTCCAACTCCAACATTGTCATCAAGCCCGCTGACAAGGGTGGTGCTGTTGTTGTCTGGCACACTGACCTCTACCTCGCAGAGGCTGAGCGTCAACTCGCAGACACTTCCTCCTACCTCTCCCTGGACCATGACCCCACCACTGAACATCAAGCCATTGTTTCCAGGACTGTCACTGACCTCATCTCCTCTGGAGATCTTCCTCCCACAGCTTCCAACCTGATAGTCGCCCAACCTCGGACAGCCCGCTTCTACCTCCTACCCAAAATCCACAAACAGAACTGTCCCGGCAGACCGATCGTGTCAGCTTGTTCATGCCCCATGGAACTCATTTCTCGTTATCTTGACTCCCTTCTCTCTTCCCTTGTCCAGTCCCTTCCCACCTACATCCGTGATTCCTCTGACACCTTACGTCACATCAACAATTTCCAGTTCCCTGGCCCCAACCACTTCCTCTTCACCATGGACGTCCAATTCCTCTACACCTCCATCCCCCACCAGGATGGTCTGAGGGCCCTTAGCTTCTTCCTTGAACAGAGGCCCGAACAATCCCCATCCACCACTACTCTCCTCCGTCTGGCTGAACTTGTTCTCACACTGAACAATTTCTCCTTTAACTCCTCTCACTTCCTCCAAATAAAAGGTGTGGCTATGGGTACCCGCATGGGCCCCAGCTATGCCTGTCTCTTTATGGGGTATGTGGAACATTCCTTGTTCCAGTCCTACTCCGGCCCCCTCCCACAACTCTTTCTCCGGTACATCGATGATTACTTAGGTGCTGCTTCATGCTCTCGTCGGGACCTGGAAAAATTTATTAATTTTGCTTCCAATCTCCATCCCTCCATCATTTTCACATGGTCCATCTCTGACACTTCCCTTCCCTTCCTTGACCTCTCTGTATCAATTTCTGATGATAGACTGTCCACCAATATTCATTACAAGCCTACCGACTCCCACAGCTACCTCGACCACAGCTCCTCACACCCCGCTTCCTGTAAGGACTCCATCCCATTCTCTCAGTTCCTTCGCCTCCGTCGCATCTGTTCTGATGACGCTACCTTCAAAAACAGTTCCTCTGACATGTCCTCCTTCTTCCTTAACTGAGGTTTTCCACCCACGGTCGTTGACAGGGCCCTCAACCGTGTCCGGCCCATCTCCCGCGCATCCGCCCTCATGCCTTCTCCTCCCTCCCAGAAACATGATAGGGTCCCCCTTGTCCTCACTTATCACCCCACCAGCCTCCGCATTCAAAGGATCATCCTCCGCCATTTCCGCCAACTCCAGCATGATGCCACCACCAAACACATCTTCCCTTCACCCCCCCTGGCGGCATTCCGTAGGGATCATTCCCTCCGGGACACCCTGGTCCACTCCTCCATCACCCCCTACTCCTCAACCCCCACCTATGGCACCTCCCCATGCCCACGCAGAAGATGCAACACCTGCCCCTTCACTTCCTCTCTCCTCACCGTCCAAGGGCCCAAACACTCCTTTCAAGTGAAGCAGCATTTCCCCTAACTTAGTCTACTGCATTCGTTGCTCCCAGTGCAGTCTCCTCTACATTGGAGAGACCAAACGCAAACTGGGCGACCGCTTTGCAGAACACCTGCGGTCTGTCCGCAAGAAAGACCCAAACCTCCCTGTCGCTTGCCATTTTAACACTCCACCCTGCTCTCTTGCCCACATGTCTGTCCTTGGCTTGCTGCATTGTTCCAGTGAAGCCCAACGCAAACTGGAGGAACAGCACCTCATCTTCCGACTAGGCACTTTACAGCCTTCCGGGCTGAATATTGAATTCAACAACTTTAGATCTTAAACTCCCTCCCCCCATCCCCACCCCGTTTCTTCCCCTTCCCTTTTGTTTTTTTCAATAATTTATATAGATTTTTCTTTTCCCACCTATTTCCATTATTTTTAAATCTATACTTTTAATGCCCTGTTAGTCTTTCCACCCCACCCCCACTAGAGCTGTACCTTGAGTGTCCTACCATCCATTCTTAATTAGCACATTTTCTTAGATAATATCACCACCTTCAACACCTCTTTGATCCTTTTGTCTGTGACATCTTTTGATTATCTGCTCCTATCACTGCTTGCTTGTCCCTACAACCACGCCCCCCCCCTCAACTTCTCTCTCCCCCCGCCAACCTTAAACCAGCTTATATTTCACCCTTCTCCTAACTATACTCAGTTCTGTTGAAGGGTCATGAGGACTCGAAACGTCGACTCTTTTCTTCTCCACCGATGCTGCCAGACCTGCTGAGTTTTTCCAGGTAATTCTGTTTTTGTTATGGGGCAGAGGGAGCCAGACGCAATCAACTCAAAATACGAGTATTGCTGAAAAAAAAAGAAATATATCAAAGCTTTTCATCTTACACTCATCAGGACACTTCGCAAGAATACTAATTATAGAGGGAAAACAACAATTTATATTGTATGTGAACAGAGTGCTGATAGGTTGGCAAGTGGACTCTGATTGGGAGAGGCGTTGCCATAGAGAATGGACCAGTGATGGTGACTGCCAAGCATTGTTTGAAATTTAAACCAGGCAGCTTGACCCTGATTGGTCAAGGCACTGCCCTGAGGAATGAGTCAGTGAATGGCTGTCACTTATTTTAGCTGAAACAGGCGCAATGTGTGTACTTGTTCTTTCTGTCTGCAAAGAACAAGGCCCTGTGTATTGATATATGTAGCTTCCAGTACACGCAAATGCACCTCACTGCATGCCTGGCTGACAATCTTAAATTGGTTGTCAGTGTAATTCTTAGCACACTGAGGGTTATTTAGCAAATGTTGTCCAATTGCAGAATCACATCTATGTTGGACACTGTATTTTGAGTTTTGCAAGCACGGGTTGGTTGGGTGTGGTCTGTACCTTGCCTGTTGTGAACAGCAGCTGGGACATGCTGTTTGATATGATCCACCAGTATTGGGACATACAGCCTACATACTCAGCATCACACCAGCACTGAAATTCATATACCACATTACTCATTTGTGTGATAGTCTCTTTTTGGCTTGAAGGCAGCATCCTATTAGTGGCGAATACCAGTCGTGTTGCTACTGCATAATAGCAGTGTGAAACACTCTCTTCACAGAGTATAAATTGTTGTCTTCCCCATTTTGGTATTCTTGCGAAGGTGTCCTGATGTGAGCAAGACAAAAAGCTTCAATATATCTCTTTTTTCAGTAATAAAAATAAGAGGTTGCCAGGCGGGGCGGTGGGGTGAGAGGGGGGGGGGGGGGGGGAGCATAGGAGGAAACCAGCTGCGTTGAATTATGAAAACACTGTCTCCTGTCAATGCAAGGTGGTCGCAGATACCCATCAGCACATGCACACTTGTCCACGTATGCACTAAAAACCAATGACGGATTTTGTCCTTCCAAACTCGGGTCATGTCAGGGGCTATTTTTAAATTATAAAATACCATTGTAAATTGATGTGGCCTGATCAATGAAATGAGATGAGAGCTGCAGTCACACAGATAAGAAACCAGAATGTAGATGGGTCGTACAGAGACTAGCTGTAGTATAGACTAATGCTAGTCCAGCCTAAAACATCCCACAACAATGCACATCTTACACTGCAGATTTTTTAGTCTGTGGTTAGCTCTCCAGGTGCCTGATGCAACTTTCCAACAACAAAACAAGAAAAAGGGAAAAGGGTAAAACACAGAAAGAATAACCTATAAATGGAGAACACTGGACAGAACGAGCAGGTCCTGCAGCATTTGTGTAGGAGCTTGGGTTTAAGGGTCAGAGCACTGAATCTCATCTTGAGCTGAAAGCTAAACCTTAGATTCCTCACCAAAGATACAATGGAGTTATTTTCCTTAATTTCTGTCCAGGCCACTGCCTACTCAGTCGCTCCCAATGATGTCACAGAGTAAACAGTACAACTGCACATGCACCGCAATGGTGGAAAACAGAGCCTTATAAAAAATAGAGGTGCTGATGAGGACCCCGCACCTTAAAGGCAAACCCATCTGCTCACATTACAGATGTCATATGGTCTACTGATTTCCACTTTTGTTTTAGACTTCCAGTAGCACCAGAAACATAGGAACATAAGAAATAGGTCAGGAGTAGGCCATACAGCCCTTCAAGCCTGTTCCACCATTCAATATGACCTTGGTTGACCTTCTGCCTCAACTCTATTTTCCTGCCCACTCCCATATACCTTGATTCTCCAAGATCAACAACTTTTCTATCCCAGCCTTGAACATACTCAATGATGGAGCATCCACAATTCCATGGGGTAGACAATTCCAAAGATTCACACCTTCTGAGTCAAGACATTTCTTCTGATCTCACATCCTATATGATTGGCCCCTTATCCGGACATTGTGCCCCAGTGTTCTCATACTCCACCCAATGTCCACCCTGTCAAGCTCCTTCAGAACCTTGTATATTTCAATGGAATCACCTCTTGTTATCCTTAATAGAGACTATAGGCCCAATTTATTCAGCCTCTCATTAGAGGACAACCTTCTCATCCAAGAACCAATGTAATGAACCTTTACTGTACTGCCAAGACAAGTATATCCTTCCTTAGATAATAGAGACCAAAACAGCACACGGTGCTCCAGCTGGGGTCTCACCAAGGCCCTGTACAATCGTAGCAAGACTCCTTTGTTCTTCTACTCCAATCCCCTTGCAACAAAGGCCAACATGCCATCTGCCTTCCTAATTGCTTGCTGTACCTACACGCTAGCTTTGTGTTCCTTGTACAACTACGCCCAAATCTTTCTGAACACCACATTAAAAGCCATTTTCCACCTTGATATGCATGGACTAAACCTGTCTATATCTCTTTGTAGCCTGTGTCCTCCTCACATCTTACACTCCCACCTAGCTTTGTATCATTAGCAAACTTAGACACATTACTTTAGGTCTTTGTCTAAGTCAACCCAAAATCGATTCTTGAAACACCTACTAGCCTGTCAATTTGAAAATACCCCTTTGATCCCTGTTCTCCACTTCCTGCCCATTAACCAATCCTCCATCCTTGATAAAACATTGCCACCAACTCCATAAGCCTTTTTCCTGCATATTAACCTTTTGTGTGGCATCATCAAATATGGAAATCCAAGTATAACACATCTACTGACCTTCATTTATCTACCCCCTAGTTACATCCTCAAAAAACTCTAATAAATTTGTCAAACAGGATTTCCCTTTCGTAAAACCTTGACTTGACTTGACTTTGTCTGATCATACTACGGTTTTTAAGTGTGTTGTTAAGACTTCCTTAATGATCGATTTCAGCATTTTCCTGACAATTGATGTTAGGCTAACTGGCCTCTAGTCCCTGTTTTCTCTCTCCCTCCTTTCTTGAATCGTGGTTATACATTTACCGACTTCAAATCCACCAGGATCGTTCTAGAATCTAGGGCATTTTGAAAAATTATAACCAGTGCATCCACTCTGCAGCTACCTCTTTTAGAACCCTAGGATGTAGGTTATCACATCCCCGGGATTTGTTGTCTTTTAGTTGCTTAAGTTTCTCCACTATTTTCTCTCTGCTGATATTAATTACCTTAAATTCCTCACTCTTATTAGCCTCTTGGTTACCCTCTGTTTCTGGTATGCAATTTGTGTCTTCTACTGTGAAGGCAGAGAGAATATTATTCAGCGACTGCCATTTCATGATTCCCCATGGTAATTTCTCCTGTTTCTGCCTTTAAGGGGCCAACATTTACTTTAGGCACTCTCCTTTTTATATACTTGTAAAAGCTCTCACAATCTGTTTCTATATTCCTTGCTGGTTTACTTGCAGGTTTTTTTTCCCTTTTTAATCAATTTTTGGGCACCCTTTGCTGCTTTCTAAAACCCTCCCAATCCCAGGCTTACTGCTACTCTTCACAACCCTTTAAGCCTCTTCTTTTAATCCAATACAATCCTTAACTTCCCTAGTAAGACACAGATGGATTTTTCTCACCTGTTTTTTTTTAATGCAAAGTTTTTTTAAACATTTTAAATCATTTATTTAAATGCTTCCCACTGTCTATTTACCTCCAGACCTTTTATTCTATTTACCCTATCGACCTTAGCCAGCCCTCCCCTTATACCCATATAATTGGCTGTGTTTAAGTTCTAGATTCTCATTTTGGACTCAAGTATGTCCCTTGCAAACTTAGTATGGAATTTAATTATATTGTGAACACTTTTCCCTAAGGATCTTTTACTATGAGACTACTAACTAATGCTGCCTCGTTACACAACACGAGATCTAAAACATTCTTGCCCCTAGTTGTTCCACAACCCATTGTTCTGGGAAGCTACTGTGAAAGCATTCTACAAACTCATCTTCCCAGACTACCTTTGCCCATTCAATGGTAGTTTGCAAGGGTAGCATGGGTCAAGGGTAGTTTTGAAAGCTAGGGGAACAGTACCTCAGGATTACAATGTCAGCTAGCTTGGGTTCATATGAAAGTTAGGTAGTCAGGAGTTCAGTGGGAACAGGATCAAGGGATCCCAGGTAGCATATACTCCACATAGATGGCTTTCCTATATATATCGCCCAGATGCCAATCCATAAGGCTATAAAGGAGGCAGCCAAAAAGTTCCAATGGTCATCAGTAAAATATGTTGCTGAGACATTATAAGGTCAATACACTTCCTTCCATGCATCTTTTTACAGGCCAAATTCTCAATTTCTCTGTATGATATACATTAAACCAAGTGATTTCTCTATGCTAAAAGAAAAAAAATCTTGGATGGGAGACTTACCTAGTGTGTACTATATAAATGATGTAGATGAATGCTTGTGAGCCTGAAGATGATGCAACTAAAATCTGAGGATAGAGGTTGCCTCAAATCATAAAAGCTCGCAAAAATTGTTTAATATCAGATGCATATAGTTGTCAGCAAACTACCTCATCATTGGGACACAGATTGTTCAGTGCAGTGAAGTGCTATAAGAACTCTGTGTACTGTGAAGAGCTGAGAAAGTCTCATAAAAGCCACTATCTTTCAAAAATATCCCGAGAACATTAACACAGGGAGCAGAGGTAAGAGGTATTTAAGGTAACCACTGGTTTAGGACCTCTCGACATGAACAGGAACTGACCCTTGAGGGATATTTAGAACCAATGCCTGGAAATATCCCCATTTAGAGTGATAAATGTTTGGAATACATGAGGCAGATTGCTTTTCATGCCAAGTTACAAAGTGTTTCCATGTTGGGCATGTACATAATGTTACACATTAAATAGAGTTCTAATCACTTGTCCACCATCCAAATACCAATACACTTTATCAAATAGTAGCCCTCAAACGACACTCAAGTACCAGCAGACAAATGTTTATTATATCGGTCTGAAATTCTTCTCTGTACCACTTTGATGAAGTAAGGATAGAGGAGTCTTCATTTTTAAATAAATAAACAAATATATTATGACTAGCTCTCCATTTTAAAAAATCTCTATTTGAACTAGGTCACAGTTCAATTATGTATCCTTTGTTATTTTGTCTATTTTCAATGAATTATGATACACTTTGCATTTGCAGCTTGGTAGGTGAAAAATTCCACAGAACCAATATTTCTCAACCTGCCACCCCACATCTCTGATTTTGAGGAGAGGGGAGGTAGGGAAGAGAAATCAGACTGTGTCTGACTTACATTTAGATATTTTAAACACTTTTACAAAGTTTATTTGCAAAGTTCACATAGGACCTCTAATGGTAAAAGTCTGGTACCACTCTTAAAATTCTGCATTGGTCCTTGAAATGAAATACACAAAAGGAAAGGCTCTCCAGCTCAGCCTTCTATAATTTTGTGGAATCCTGTTGTATTTCCAATACCTGCAACATTTTTAACTCAACTCAATTCATTTTTATAATTTGAAATAATCAATGATTAATCTCCAACATTTTCAAACACCACAACTCCATTCCATTTATTGTCAGTTCAGGATTCTCTTAGCATCCAGGAATAGAAATCATTTATTCCAAACATTTATCACTCTAAATGGGGACATTTCCAGACTTTGGCTCTAAATTTCCCCTAGAGGTCAGTTCTTGTTCATATTGAGGTCCTAGACCAGTGTTCCATAAATGCCTCCTACCTCCTTCTGCAAATTCCAAATTTTTATTCAATTCAAATTTCACTATCTGCCATGGTGGTATTACCCTGGGTCTCTGGAATACCAGTCCAGTGACAATACCACTATGCCACTGCTTCCCCAACTTATGTCAGTAGACCCTGCCCATGGCAGATCATGAGAACTGCCTGATCAGAGCTAAAAAGACGATGGTAAAGATTTTCCCTCTGCCAGTAGGAAGCCTCATTTTATGAAGTCTTGCCTGTGAGCATCACTATTATTTGAAAAAATTCACAATGGTGAGCTCATTTATACTGCTAGCCACAATTTAATGAAAAATCCCCGACTTTGCCCCTTAAAAAGGTGCAAGGTATTTCAGCTATTTAAATTCAATATTATTTGTGCACCAATTGTGGCTTGTAGTCTTTACGTTAGAACAAATTAGGTTTAGATAGTTGACAAAATTTAGACAAGGCTGATAATGGCCTTACCTAAATCTGTCATAACCTTAGACACTTCTACCAAATCTCAATCTCCTTTACTCCAAGGAAAATAACCCCAGCTTCTGCTATCTAGCCTTGTAGCTAAAAACTTATCATCCTAGGAGCCACCCTGGTAAAGCTCCTCTGCACCCTCACAAGGACCTTCACATCTTCACTGAAGTGTGGTGGTCACAAATGGATGAATTGTGGCCTAACCAGAGCTTTATATGGGTTCAGCATTGTTAGCAGAATCCAAGCCAGTTGGTTAAGTCAAAACCAAGACACAGAGTTTTTCTTTACTGAGAGAGTTTACTGACTTTGTTCAGTCTTGTAGCTCTCCTCACACCTGGGTGCCCCAGCTAACCCCTATTTATACTCTTTCTGAAATAAATAGCAATAAATGAAGCTAAAAATCAATACATCAGAGGGGGTGACAGCCCGTGCTGGGGCATTGTAACTAAAACAAGAACGTGAAAGGAAACTTACAAAATTAAATCAAAATGTCATTTCCGGGGGTGATGATGCACCCCCGCCCCCGTCCACCGATAGTGGAAGGCCTCTAGTGTACCGGTAGACATTGCACGCTCCCTCTCCAGGGCCATCCAGCTGTGAACATAGCCGCGGTAGAGGGGCAGACAGTTGGGCCTGATGACCGCCTCGACCGCCCGCTGAGCACTACAACATTAGGAAAGAGGAACTGCAGCAACAGTAACAAAAAGGTCAGCAGATTTATCGCAAGTAAAAGGGCCTTTTCTGTACATGGAAACAACAGTACATTTCTGCTGCAAGAAACAAAAGGAAAAGAAACATTCAGCAGGTCAGGCAGCATTTGTGGGGAGAGAAATGGAGCTAACATTTCAGGTCAATGACCTTTTGCCATCTGATCAGAGGGAGAGAGGCTAGAACCAAAATCAATGCGGTTCACAAGGCAGAATGATGAGGATGAGCAAGCAACGTATATATAAATACTTAAAGGGAAATAATCTCTCATTCGTTCCCATCTCGAAGGGGGGGAAGCAACTTCCTGTTGTGTGTGAATGTGAACAAATGAGACACATATCACTAGTTGCTGAGACAATCACACACTGGTAGAGATTACAGTGCATGGGCAAATGCATGGCGGATGCAGTATAATGTGGATAAATGTGAGGTTATCCATTTTGGTGGAAAAAACAGGAAGGCAGATTATTATCTGAATGGCTATAAATTGAGAGAAGGGAATGTGCAACGAGACCTGGGTTCCTTGTACACCAGTCACTGAAGGTAAGCATGCAGGTGCAGCAGACGGTAAACAAGGAAAATGGTATGTTGGCCTTCATAGTCAGAGGATTTGAGTACAGGAACAGGGATGTCTTGCTGCAATTACACAATATTTTGGTGAGACCACACCTGGAATATTGTGTGCAGTTTTGGTTTCCTTATCTGAAGAAGGATGTACTTGCTATAGAGGGAGTGCAGCGAAGGTTTCATGGGTTGGCGGGACTGACATATGAGGAGAGATTGAGTTGGTTGGGATTATATTTGCTGGAGTTCAGAAGAATGAGGAGGGATCTCATAGAAACCTATAAAATTCTAACAGGACTAGACAGGGTAGATGCAGGAAGGATGTCCCCGATGGTGGGGGAATCCAGGACGAGGGGTCACAGTCTGAGGATACGGGGTAGACCATTTAGGACTGAGATGAGGAGAAATTTCTTCACCCAGAGTGTGGTGAGCCTGTGGAATTCGTTACCACAGAAAGTAGTTGAGACCAAAACATTGTATGCTTTCAAGAAGGAGTTAGATATAGCTCTTGGGGCGAAAGGGATCAAAGGGTATGGGGAGAAAGCGGGAGCAGGCTATTGAGTTGGATGATCAGCCATGATCATAATGAATGGCGGAGAATGCTCGAAGGGCCAAATGGCCTACTCCTGCTCCTAGTTTCTATGTTTCTAAATGGAATGGAGTCATGGCAATCTGAAAATACTGAAGATTGAATGCAGAAGTAAACACAGTCACTGAAAGGAACTCACCCAAATCGGTAGCAAATAGACTGCAGGGTCTTCAAATAAGCCAAGCAGAAGATCCACAAGGACAAAAAAATAAGTGATTCCCTGTGTAGACCAGTGATTGTACAATTTGTAGAATCTAGGGAAGCAATAGTTCCAAAAATTGTTAATCATTTTACAAGGTGGAAGAAATATTACAGATAATGAGGAATTTTGTTAAGTAACATGAGTCTGAAAGTCAACAATCAGTTAATTGGGCCCAGTGTTCTGACCAATATTAACCTACAATCATAAGATTATAAAAAAAATAGGGGCAATAGTAGGCCATTCTGTCCATCGAGTCTGCCCTGCCATGTTTTTTTAAAATTCATTCACGGGTGTGGGCTTCGCTGGCTGGCCCAGCATTTATTGCCCATCCCTAGTTGCCTTTGAGAAGATGGTGGTGAGCTGCCTCCTTGAACCGCTGCAGTCCATGTGGTGTAGGTACACCCACAGTGCTGTTAGGAAGGTAGTTCCAGGATTTTGACCTAGCAACAGTGAAGGAACAGCAGTATGTTTCCACGGCAGGATGATGAGTGGCTTCCAGGTGAAGGGAACTTCCAGGTGGTGGTGTTCCCATCTACTCCCCTTGTCCTTCTGATGGACGTGGGTTTGGAAGGTGCTGTTAAGGAGCCTTGGTGAGTTCCTGCAGTGCATATTGTAGATGGTACACACTGCTGCTAGTGTGCGTCAGTGGTGAAGGGAGTGAATGTTTGTGGATGTGGTGCCAATCAAGCGGGCTGCTTTGTCCTGGACGGTGTCAAGTTTCTTGGGTGTTGTGGGAGCTGTACTCATCCAGGCAAGTGGGGAGTATTCCATCACACTCCTGACTTGTGCCTTGTGGTTAATGGACAAGCTTTGGGGAGTCAGGAGGTGAGTTACTCGTCGCACGATTCCTAGCCTCTGACCTGTAATAAGATCAGAGGTAATATGGCCTCAACTCCACCCTCCTCACCCTCACAATAACCCTTAACAACTTTGTAGGTTCAATAACCTTCTAATTCAGCCTTGAATATATTTAATGACCCAGCCTCCACTGCTCTCCATGGAAGAGAATTTCAAAGATAACCAACTCAGAGAAGAAACTCCACCTCATCTCGATCTTAAATGGGAGACCCCATTCATTTAAACTGTGTCCACTAGATCTAGATACCTCCACAAAGGGAAACATCCTCTCAGCACCTACCCTATCAAGCCCCTCAGAATCCTTTATGTTTCAAAAAGATCACCTCTCATTCTTCTCAACTCGAATGCGTACAGGCCTGATCTCCTCAACCTCTTCATCTCAAGATTCAGCCTAGTGAACCTGTCCCACTGGCAGGGCAGACCCAGCAGAGGTAGTGGCACAGTGGCATACAGTTGGGCGGGAGTTGCCCTGGGAGTCCTCAGCATTGACTCCAGACCCCATGAAGTCTCTCAACAAGTGGGAAGTAACATTTGCGCCACCCAAGTACCAGGAAATGACCATCCCCAACGAGAGAGAATCTAACCATCGCCCCTTCACATTCAATGGCATTGCCATTGCTGAATCCCCCATTATCAACATCTTGGGAATTACCACTGACCAGAAACTGAGCTGGACTAGCCATATAAATAGTGTGGCTACAAGAGCAGGTCAAAGGCTAGGAATCCTGCAGTGAGTAACTCACCTGACTCCCCAAAGCCTGTCCACCATCTACAAGGCACAAGTCAGTAGTGTGATGGAATACTCCCCACTTGCCTGGATGAGTGCAGCTCCAACGCACTCAAAAAGCTTGACACTGTCCAGGACAAAGCAGCCCGCTTGATTGGCACCACATTCACAGATATCCACTGCTTCCACCACCGACTCACAGTGACAGCAGCATGTACCATCTACATGATGCACTACAGCGACACACCAAGCCTCCTTAGACAGCACCTTCCAAACCCACGTCCATCTAGAAGGGCAAGGGCAGCAGATGCATGGGAACATTACCACCTGGAATATCCCCTCCAAGCCACACCACCTTGATTTGGAACTATAATCACCATTCCTTCACCGTTCTGATGAAGAGTCATGCGGACTTGAAACGTTAACTGTATTCCTCGCCGCAGATGCTGTCAGACCTGCTGAGTTTTTCCAGCTATTTTTGTTTTTATTCCTTCACTGTTGCTGGGTCAAAATCCTGAAATTCCCTCCCTAACACCACTGCGGGTGTACCTACACCACAAGGACTGCAGTGGTTCAAGCAGGCGCTCACCACCATCTTCTCAAGGGCAATTAGGAATGGGCAATGAATGTTGCACTAGCTTAGCCAAGATGCCCACATCATATGAATGAAAAAAAAAATTCTCTGAACTGTTTCCAATGCAAGTATATCCCTTCTTAAGTAAAGAGACCAATACTGTACACAGTTCTCTAGGTACAGTCTCACTAATGCCCTGTGCAGTTATAGCAAGACTTCCCTGCATTATTTACTCTGTCTCCCTTGCAGTAAAGGTCAACATTCAATTTGCTTTCCCAATTGTTTGCTGTACCTGCCTACTAAGTTTTTGTCATTCACCTAAAAGGACACCCGGATTCCTCTGCACTGCATTCTGCAGTCTCTCTCCTTTTAAATAATACTCTGCCATTTTGGCAGGAAGAATAGAAAAGAATAGAAATCTCTCATTTTCCCACATTATACCCCATCTGCCAATTTGTTTGCACATTCATTAAGCTCTTTTTACCATCCTCAAAACTTGCTTTTCTACCTTTGTATCATTAGCAAATTTGGCTGCAATACAGTCGGTACCTTCATCCAAGTCATTAAATAGATGGTAAATAGTTAATGCCCCAACACTGATCCCTGCGTCATTTCACTAAGTTAGAGGTTGCCAATCTGAAAATGATCCATTTATCCCGACTCTGTTGCCTGTTAGATAGCCAATCCTCTATCCATGTTAATATATCATCCCCAACACCATAAGCTTTTATCAACATCACAATAGTTCTTTGAAGGAGTAACCTGCTCCCTGGATAAAGGGGAGCCTGTAGATGTACTTGGATTTCCAGAAGGCATTTGATAAGATGCCACACCAAAGGTTATTGCGGAAAATAAATGCTCACGGTGTAGTGGGTAACATATTAGCATGGCTAGCAGATTGGCTGGCTGGCAGAAAACAGAGAGTATGCATAAATGGGTTGTTTTCTGATTGGCAGGATGTAATGTGGAGTCCCACAGGGATCTGTGCTGGGACCTCAGCTTTTTACAATTTATATCAATGACTTAGATGAGGGGAGCGAAGGCATGGTAGCTAAATTTGCAGATGACATAAAAACTAGGTAGGAAAATATGTTGTGAAGAGGACACAAGGAGGTTGCAAACAGATATTGATAGGTTGAATGAGTGGGCAAAAATATGGCAGATGAAGTAAAATGTGGAAAAATGTGAAGTTGTTCACTTTGGCAGGAAGAATGAAGAAGCAGAGCATTACTTAAGTGGAGATTGACTGCAGAATTTTGAGGTGCAGAGGGATCTAGGTGTTCTAGTGCATGAGCCCACAAAAAGTTAGTTACTTGTTGTACCTGCATACTAAGAAGACTAATATTATGAGAGGAATTGAACATAAATATAAGGATATTATGCTTCAGTTATACATGGCATCGGTGAGGCCACACCTCGAATACTGTGTGCAGTTTGGTCTCCTTATGTAAGGAAAGATGTAAATGCACTGGAGGTGGTTTAGAGGAGGTTTACCAAGTTGATACCTGGGATGAGTGCGTTGCCTTATGAAGATAGGTTGGTCAGGCTGGGCTTGTTCAGAAGAGTGAGGGGTGACTTGATTGAAGTATATAAGATCCTGAACGGTATTGACAAGGTGAACGTGGAAATTATGTTCCAAAAACAAAAATTGCTGGAAAGCACTTTTATAAATGACTTTTGTAATTATAAACTGACTGCACTTTTATAAATGCTTCTTTGGGACATCCAGAAGTTGTGAAAGGCTCTATATTAATGCAAGCTTTTCTATAGAATAACAATCACTAAATGGTCAGGTGACAATGTTTGGGTTGCTATGCCACAGGCATGAATACTCAGCCTAATCTTTCTTAATACAGTTAAACATCTAGGCAGGGCTGCTCTTTAAGGCAAGATTTATACTAACCTATCATGAGGCTTGTTTTTTTAAAAAAATAGATACTGTACATCAGCAACAAGTTTAACAGTTTGTCCATTTCTTAAGCTGTGCAAACTATCAGCTAAACTCTGCAACATACATATCAGGCATATGTCCAGGATTTAGTGTATTTCTTAAATTAAATTGTGTGCATAATATGGAATTTTCCAGCCTAGAGTTTGTACGAATGGATGCACAGCTCCGGCATTTGGATTCAGAATCTTGATTAAGTTGCTCAGGGTGTGAGGTCACAGTGTAGGGAAGCAGTGGGGCTCAGATCGGACATGGACATTTATTTGATAGGAAGAGTTACACTCAAAAGTATTTTCAATCTATTGTATAGAAACAGTAAGAACTTGATAATGTACCTACAAATTCAAGTTCAAAATTATAACTTTCATGACGAAACATATCATCCAGACAGCATTTATGTTGTTATGCATCATTGTGGAAAGATTAAATGCTTTTGAGCGTTTGGTACAGCGTGAACTGACTTTGTACTAGAAACACTCAATAAACCACAGTCTCAGGCTACTTCAAGACAAAGAAATATGGAATCATAGAATCTTATAGCATGGAAGGCCATTCCTTCTGTTGTGCCTGTGCCAGATCTTTGAAAGAGCTATCCAAATAGAGCAACAGAGTGGAACTTTCCCCATAGCTCTCTCAAGCACATATCAAATGCCTTATGAAAGTTACAATTGAATGCAGTTCCATCACCCTCTCCGGCAGTGCATTCCAGGTCATAAGTCACTGTATATAAAAAAAATAATCTCCCACCAGTTTCTTTGCCATTGTGTTGATCTATTAAGTGTTGTCTGGTAGTTCAGGTGACAAACTTAAGAGCTTGAGAAAAAGACCTGTATTTATAATTCTCAACAGCACAAAGCGTGAAACTAACAAAAGACAATGAAACCTGTTCCAATCTATGCGATAATAAATTATTAAAGTCTTACCTGATTGCTTGTGGTGAAGTTTCAAACTGGATGTTTCTGTTATACTGAGCATCAGATACATAAGCTGCAGCCAGTTGAAGTTGCTGTTGAATTGTAACACAAATTAAACAGGAAAGAATGAGACTTCAAGTATGATTTACCAACAAATTTGTTGTTAGTCATAATGGCAGTATCCTGCTGTTATCTACTAGATTTCCTACATTACAACAATGGCTACACTTCAAAAATACTTCATCGAGTATAAAGCACTTTGGGTGATCATGAAAGAGGCTGCGTAAATGCACGTCTTTCTTTTCCAAGCTCTAAATGGATAGTACATGTAGGAACCAATGCTTCCCTCCCTTTTCATGTTGTGAAGATTTTATCAGTTATCATAGAATCACAGATATGTTACAGCACAGAAAGAGGCCATTCAGCCCACTGTCTGCGCACCAGCTCTCCGAATGAGCAATTCCCTCAGTGCCATTCTCCCGCCTTCACTGCATAACCCTGTACATGTTTTCTTTTCAGATAAGAGTCTAATTCCCTTCTGAACGCTTTGACTGAACCTGCCTCTACCACACTTTCAGGCAGTGCATTCCAGGCCTTCACTGCGTGGAAAAGTTTTAACTCATGTCACTATTGCATTTTTTGGCAATTATTTTAAATCTGAGCTCTCTCATTCTCGATCCTTCCATGAGTGGTAACATTTTCTCCCTATCTCCTCTGTTCAGACCTGTCATCATTTTGACTCCCTCCATCAAATCTCCTCTCAGCCTTCTCTTCTCCACGGAAAATAGTTCCAGTTTCTCCAATCTCTCTTCATAACTGAAGTTCCTCATCGCTGGAACCATTTGCACAATTTTTTTCTGCACTCTCTTGAATGTCTTCACATGTTTCCCAAAGTGCGGCACCCAGAACTGGATGTAATAGTCCAACTGAAGTCAAACTAGCATCTTATACAAGTTTAACATAACCTCCTTGCTCTTGTAGTCTATGTCCCTATTAATAAAGCCTAGGGACTGTATGTTTTATTAACCGCTCTCTCAACCTATCCTGCCACATTCAATAACTTATGCACATATGCACCCAGGTCCCTCTGCTCCTGCACCCCTTTTCGAATTGATTCCCCTATTTTATACTGTCTCTCCATATTCTTCCTACCAACATGAATCACTTCACATTTCTCTGCATTGAACTTCATTGACCACTTGTTTGCCCATCCCACCAACTTGTTAATGTCCTTTTGTAGGACTACACAATCCTCCTCACAATTCACACTGCTTCTGAGTTTCATATCATCCACAAATTTTGAAACTGTGCCATGTACACCAAGATCTAGGTCATTAATATGAATGGGGAAGGCGGCACATTGAGGAGCCAGAAAAAGTTTGCTCTGGGAATGCAGCAATTGTCTCCATTTGTTAGTTTCAGCCTTTAAATCAAATCAATTTTTGTTTCCTCTTTGCTTTGATAACCTTGAGGCAGAAAGACAATCATTATCTAAGGTGTTACATATATACTTTTTTAGGTAGCATATTCTCTATGTGTAGGCTTCTAACCCAAATAAAGATTGAAGCTCAAAGGTTGCCAGTATTTTTAAAAATAGGGTAAAAGTGTTAACTAGTTGCTGGACTGACCTTTGCTCAGCAAGTTTGTCAGTTGCAAGATTATCAATGTTTTACAGCAATTATGTTACAAAAGCGAAACAGTTCTAATGTCTAGCATTGGAAAGTTTTGGGAGAATTCACTTATGATGGTAATGGATTAGAGGGCATAGGGAGAGAGAACGAAAATAAATAAATAAAGTCTCAATTTGGTTCATCTTCCCTTTAATTCCCCCATCCCAAGTACCCTCTTTCAGTTAAAAGAAAAATGTTGAATAAGCAGGCTACTGTATCTTTGTCGCAAAGGATCTACAAACTTGGCATCGCTCAGTGCGGTACAGGACCATACTAGTCCACAGGTTTCTAATTTAGATCGCTGCTGTGTGTGGAGCTAGCTGATTTCAGGATAAAGCAGAGTTCAGCAGGGTTGCAGTGCTGCTGGCATGGGGATGGCAGGTGGGAAACAAAATACAGGGTTTCAAGTTCCTTTCTGCCATTGGTGCTTAGGACTTTTAAAAAAAAAACTACAGTGGGAGTTGTCTATAGGCCTCCAAACAGTAGCGGTAAGGTAGGGGCAGCATTAAACAGGAAATTAGAGATGCATGTAATAAGGGTGCTATCATGGGTGACTTTGATCTACATATAGATTGGGCAAACCAAATTAGTGATTATACTATGGCGGATGAATTCCTGGACTGTGTATGAGATGTTTTTTGAAATCAGTATGTCGAGGTACCAGCTGGTTCCGGCTATCCTAGATTTGGTACTGCATAATGAGAAGGGGTTAATTAACAATCTTATTGTGCGGGGTCCTTCAGGGAACAGTGACCATAACATAATAGAATTCTTCATTAGGATGGAAAGTGAAGTGTTCCAATCCGAAACTAGGGCCCTAAATCTAAGCAAAGGAAACTACAATGGTATGAGGGGAATGTTGGCTACGATAGATTGGGGAACTTCATTAAAAGGCGGATAGACAATGGCTAATATTTAAAGAACAAATGTATGCATTGCAACAGTTATACATTCCTTTCTGGTGCAAAAACACAACAGGAAAAGTGGCCCAACCATGGCTAAGAAAAGAAATTAAGGACAGTATTAGATCCAAAGAGGAGTCATATAAAGTTGCTAGATAAAGTAGCAACTTCAAGGATTGGGAGGAGTGTGGAATTCAGCGAAGGAAGACCAAGAAATTGATTAAGGAGGACCAAGAGATTGATTAAGAGGGGAAAAAAGGAGTATGAAAGTAAACTTGAAAGGAACATAAAAGCAGACTGTAAAAGCTTCTATAAGTACATAAAAAGAAAAAGATTAGTGATGACAAATGCAGGTCCCTTACAGTCCGAGATGGGAGAATTTATAATGGAGAACAAGGAAATGGCAGAGCAATTAAACAGCAACTTTAGTTCTGTCTTCACAGAAGAAGACACAAATAACTTCCCAGAAATGTTAGGGAACCAATGGTCTAGTGAGAAGGAGGAATTGAAGGAAATTAATATTACTAATAAAAAAAGTGCTGGAAAAATTAATGGGACTTAAAGCCAATAAATCCTTGGGGCCTGTTAATCTACATCCTAGGGTGCTAAAGAAGGTGGCCATGGAAATAGTGGATGCATCAGTTGTCACCTTCCAAAATTCTATAGATTCTGGAACAGTCCCAACAGATTGGAGAGTGGAAAATGTGACCCCACTGTTTAAAAAAGGAGGGAGGGAGAAAACAGGGAATTACAGACTGGTTAGCCTAACATCAGTAGTAGGAAAATGCTACAGCCTATTATAAATGATGAGATAACAGGATACTTAGAAAATATCAACAGGATTAGATAAAGTCAACATGGATTTATGAAAAGGAAATCATGTTTGACAAACCTACTGGAGTTTTTTTAAGGACATAACTAGCAGGATAAGGGAGAACCAATGGATGTGGTGTATTTGGATTTTCATAAAGCTTTTGATAGGGTCTCAAATAAGAGGTTAGTGTATAAAATTAAAGCACATGGGATTGGGTGTAATATTTTGGCATGGATTGAGAATTGATTAACAGACAAGAAACAGAGGGTAGGAATAAATGGGTCTTTTTCCAGAGTGACAGGCAGTGACTAGTGAGGTACTGCACTACTGTTTGGGCCCCAACTATTCACATTTTATATCAATGATTTGGATGAGGGAACCAAATGTAATATTTCCCAGTTTGCTGACAGCACAAAACTAGGTGGGAACGTGAGTAGTGAGGAGCATGTTAAGAGGCTTCAAGACAATTTAGACAAGTTGCGTGAGTGGGCAAAAACATGGCAGTTGCAGTATAATGTGGATAAGTGCGAAGTTATCCACTTCGGTAGGAAAAACAGGATGACAGAGTATTATTTAAATAGTGATAGATTGGGAAGTGTTGATGTACAAAGAGACTTGGGTGTCCTTGTACACCAATCACTGAAAGCAAGCATACAGGTGCAGCAAGCAGTTGGGAAGGTAAATGGTACACTGGCTTTCATTGTAAGAGGACTTGAATAAGGAGCAAGGATGTTTTACTGCAGCTATACAGGGCCCTGGTGAGTATTGTGTGCACTTTTGGTCTCCTTGCCTAAGAAAGGATATACTTGCCACAGAGGAAGTGCAGCGAAGGTTCACCAGACTGATTCCTGGGATGACAGGATTGTCGTATGAGGAGAGATTGGGTTGACTAGGCCTGTATTCACTGGAGTTTAGAAGAATGAGGGGGGATCTCATTGAAATGTATAAAATTCTGACAGGGTTGGACAGACTAGATGCACGGATAATATTTTCTCTGGCTGGTGGGTCTAGAACAAGGGGTCACAGTCTCAGGATATGGGGCAGGCCATTTAGGACTGAGATGAGGAGAAACCTCTTCACTCAGGCGGTGGTGAACCTATGAAATTCTCTACCACAGAAGGCTGTGGAGGCCAAGTCACTGAATATATTTAAAGAAGGAAATAGATAGATTTCTAGACTCTAAAGACTCGAAGGGAATGGGGAGAGACCGGGAGAATGGCAATGAGATAGAAGATCAGCCATGATCATATTGAATGGCGGATCAGGCTCCAAGGGCCAAATGACCTACTCCTGCTTCTATTTTCTATGTTACGTGAAAGGTGCAACCTAAATGAAACCAGTTGTTGCTCCCAAAACTCAAGATGTCCATGCGCTTCTGTGCCATTCTCCAGGAGGTAGCTTGATTACCATTCTTCGTATCAGCCTTAGGGTGTTATTTGGACAAATTAAGAACTGGGAGAAACAGAAATGCAAGGTAGCTGGGAAAGAAGTGGGATGGAGCTTTGCTGCTGCCAACTTGTAATTCAATGACAAATTTAAATGTGGAGTCAACCAGCATCTTTTTCGGGACTCAATAAAGCTGGAACAACTGACATAACATAAGGCAGTTTATTTGTTCTAATTATCTAAACTTACAATATTACGAATGGCAAATGGCAGCCAAATCACTCCTGTATAGCATTTGTTTGTCACACCACGACTGATATCTGTACGACAGTGGTGTGTAATCAGATGACAAATACTCCTTCCAACTGCTTAACCCTCAAGCACTGATTCGAACAAGGCATTTCCACATATGTTGCTTATTAAGCACTCTTGGGGCCCCAATCTTCCTGCTGCTGCAAACTTCCATTGAATGTACTGAGCAAGCAAAGCTCGGTGTTCGGGAGGCAAGACAAAATGGCATATTTCAACCCCTAGGATAAAATGTGACAAAAGGGCAGCCAGATACATGGTACTCAATTAGAATTCTCTCCAAACCAAACTATTCTAATCATACAGAGTTCATTCCAGGCTCCTGTTCCATGCAAGGCAAGGATGTATTACCTCCACCCCTCAAACATCCAAGGCCCCAAACACTCCTTCATAGTGAAACAGTGATTTACTTGTACTTCTTTCAATTTAGTGCACTGTATTCGCTGCTTGTGATTTGGTCTCCTGCACATTGGAGATCAAAAGCAGACTCGGGAGTAGATTGTCATGGTACCCAATGGCACCAAATAAAATAGCCGCCGAGCGGGGAGGCCAAATGTCCCGCCTCCCCGTTCCCACCCTCAACCATTTTCAAGGGGATGGGGAGGGCGTGATCTCCAGAACCTGCCCGCACCCATGCAGAATGAAACTGACAGCATTGTGGGATCATTGAGAGCCACCCCTGGTAAGTTTCTTAATTTTCATGCAGAACAGCTTGACTTTAGCAGTTGTTGGGTTTAATACCAGCTGCATGGAGGTTCAAACCATGGATTCGGGGTGGGAGCGGTTAAAATATAGGTGTTTTTGCTTCCTTTACAGTTCATCATTAAATGCTGTAGCACGAGCTGCGTCTGTGTTCGGTAAGGTGAGTTATGACCGTGTATTGATTCGAAGGTGTAACTACCCCTTAAACAATACATTTGCCAGAGTGCTCCTTCTGCCAATTGGCAAGCTGTCAAAAATATCAATATTGTAAAGTGGAAAAGTTTTCCAATGAGTTAAATAATTTCATCTAATGGATAAAAAGTTGGGGTACATTTCTTGAATGGGTAGCCTACCAAGTGTAAATGCTTTATCTTTTCCAATTGTATTTATGTATTCATTCCAGATATCTACTGAGATAGCAGTTCTGAAGTCTGTTTATTTACTCGGAGTTTTATGGGCTATTGGCTGCAATCCAAATGCTTAATTGTCTAATTGTTTTACAAGTGTTTATGCAGGGAGTTTTATGGGCTATTCAACAGATTCCAACTGTTATAATAGAGCTTGCAAGTTTGGTTATAAAGTGGATAATAAGTGAGAGGGTAGGTTTAAAGTGGTCTAAAGGTTCAACTGTATATGGGCTGATTGCCTTGGAAGCACCAGGCAGAAGTTTTTTGGAAATGGTGGGCCGTTTAACCTGCCTGCTCTGGATTTGGCCCACCTCCACTCCTGTTTTAGTAGTATGCCCGCCTCCAGGCCACTTAGGGCCTGGACCCCCAGATGATTCCGTCTGCTGGTAGTCTCAAGATGGAGGTGGGATCGCGATGGCAGGATTAGTCCTGCCTCCCAAATCCTCCCTTCCAACATAAAAATTCAGCACTGGGTGACTATGCTGCAGAACACTTCTGTTTAGTCTGGAAGCATGACTCCTAGCTTCATGTGGCTTATCATTTCAATTTGGCCTGCTGCAGTGTTCTAATGAAGCTCAAGGAACAGCAGCTCATCCTTCAAATGAGCACTCTACAGCCTACTGGACTCAACACTGAGATCAACAATTTTAGATCATAACCTCTGCTTCCATATTGTTTTTTTTCTGTTGGTTCAGTTTTTCTCATTTCTTTCTTTACTTTGCATTCAGACAGTTGCTATCCAGCCATTCACATCTCATCTAGGCACATCTTTTGTTCCTTTACTTTATCCATTAACACTGCCTTGGCTATTGCACCATACAACATTTTGTCGTTTAATCTCTGCTGCCCTCCACCCTATCACAGACATTCCCTTTTGTTCTTCTTCCCCCTTTCACTTACTCAAAACCTATTACATATCTAACTTTCTTCAACTCTGATGAAAAGTCGTCAACCTGAAACTTTATCTCTGTTTCCTTCTATAGTTGCGGCCTGACCTGCTGAGTACTCCCAGCATTTTGCTTTTATTCCAGATTTCCAGAATCTGCCATGTTACTTTTTAAAATCTTGCTCCAAACAGTTGGACACGCCTGCTATAAAAGTGTAAATTTATTCTTTAGCATTCCTTTAATTATCCACTGAGCCAATAACATATTTGGATTCATAGACATTGATTTGAAATTGTTATTCTAACAAAATAATTTCTACGACATGCTCAAAATGCAAGGTAAGTACAAGTGCCCAACTAAAACCTGATTCATTGCTCTGGTGCCTCACTCCACATCACCATGCTACACATTCCACTATACTGGTTTGGCTTTGATCCTCAGATTCCATATCAAATTATTCTCTTATCATTCTCACATGTTCCTTGTTTTGAAGCAGAGGATGGTCAGGGGTGGGTGGGATCAGTGGTCAAGGGTGAAATGTCTAAGGCTTCATGTTCTCTGAAGCCCCACACCAGATGGCCTTGGAGGGGCTACTCTCTTGACGGTCTCTGAACTAAACAATAATTCCTTGGTGATGAGTATTGAAGAATCACAGAATTGTCACATCACAGGAGGATGCCATTCAGCCCATCCTGTCTGCACAGACTCTCCAAATGAACAATTTACATATTGCCATTTCCCCGCCTTCCCCCTGTAACACTACCCATTCTTCTTTTTCAGATAACAATCCAATTCCCTCTTGAATACTTCATTGAACCTGCCTCCACCACACTCTCAGACAGTGCATTCCACATCTTAACCATTCCCTGCATGAAAAAGCTTCTCCTCATGTTGCCATTGCTTCTTTTGCCAATTACCTTAAATCTGTGCCCTCTTGTTCTTGATCCTTCCACTAGTGGAAACAGTTTCTCCCTCCTCCCTTCTCTATTCTGTCCAGGCCTCTCAAGATTTTGAATATCTCTATCAAATCTCCTCTCAACCTTCCCTTCTCCAAGGAAATCTGTCCCAACTTCTCCAATCTATCCACCTAACTGAAGTTCCTCATCCCTGAACCATTCGCATGAATATTTTCTACACTCACTCCAATGCCTTCCTGTAAAGTGTGGCACTCAAAACTAGACAGAATACTTCAGTTGAGGCCAAACCAGTGTTTCATACATGTTTAACATAAACTTGTTGTTCTTGTAATCTGTGCCCTATCAATAAAACCTTGGATACTGTATGCTTTACCAACTGCTCTCAATCTGTCCTGCCAACTTCAATGACTTATGCACATATGCACCCCAGTCTCTCTGTTCCTGCACTCCCTCTACAATTGTACCCTTTATTTTATATTGTCTCCCTATGTTCTTCCTACCAAATTAAATCATTTCACACTTCATTGCATTAAACTTTAACTACCACTTGCCTGCCCATTCCACCAACTTGTCTATGTCCTTTTGAAGTTCTACACTATCCTCTTGTGTTTCATATCATCCCCAAATTTTGAAATTGCGCCCTGTACACCAAAGCCTAGGTCATTACTATGTATCAGGAAGAATAAGGTTCCCAACTTTGGAGAACTGAACTACAACTCCAACCCGAAAAACATCCAATAACCACTAACTGTTTCCTGTTACTCAGCCAATTTTGTATCCATGTTGCTACTGTCCCTTTTGTTCAATGAGCTCTAACTTTGCTCATGAGTCTTTTGGGCAGGACTTTATCGAACACTTTTCGGAAGACCACGTACACCACATCAACAACATTAGTCTCATCAACCCTCTCTGTCATCTCTTCAAAAATCTCTAGCACATTAGTTAAACATGATTTTCCCTTAACAAATCCAGGCCGGCTTTCCTTAATTAACCCGCATTTACCCAAGTGACTATTAATTTTGTCCCAAATTATTGTTTCTAGAAGCTTCCCCACCGCCAAAGTTTCAATAAACGTTTAACATTTGCAATTCTCCAGTCCTCCAGCACCATGTGAATCCAAGTAAGATTGGAATATTATGGCAGTGCCTCCGCAATTTCCACTCTCACTTCCTTCAGTATCCTTGGCTGCATCTCATCTGGTCCTGGAGCCTTATCAACTTTAAATGCAGACAGCCGATCCAATACATCCTCCTTATCAATATCCACAGGACAGATGTGCAGCTAAAACTTCTGCACTAGAAGTAACTACAGAAATGGTATCAGCCATGGTTAAAGAACCTAATGTGGTTAACGTTGTAGGCAGAGGGGGAAAAAAAGATAGAGGGGCCAGTTGTGAACAAAGCTGACAACTTCCATCATTAAAGGTAACAAAGCTGAAATGACATATTCTATAGAGATTCAACTAATTCAGACACTATCACCCAGCCCCACCTATTAGTCACCCAACTCCAATCTTCAAACCCACTTGCTATTACGTATGCTCACTCAGTTGCCAGTGTTAAAACATCTAAAAAACCTCTCATCCACAAAATAAAACCAGAAGGTATATTGATCTGCATCATAGTGAATAAAAATTACGTAACCTCTTTAAACAGGTAGAAGGTTTACTGATTCCATAAAATTAAGAATCTCAACATGGATCCCCATGGTATTAATATTTTTGAGGCATTCCTTTCACTCATTCATTGTAGGGGCCTTCATTCATTGTGCTTACACAAACTATCCAGCTTCTCAGTGATTTGGTACATTACCGTTTTTCTCAGTCCAAGTTTCTTTCATTTTGCATTATTTCTAAGCTCGGCAGCCCCCTCCATATATGTTGCCTCTTCTATTTCCATTCATACTTGGCACACACCAGGCTTTATATCACCTCTGGCTATTTCTCCTTTGCCTGCACCATCATCTCCAGTGTACTTCCTGAGGCCATCCTTGGTCTCATCTTCATTGTTCATGACATACATGTTAACTCTTCTTAATACCATACAGCAGCATTCAGTCTGCTTCTACAGGTGTGCTCAAGATATATTGCTCTACCTCCTCTATGAATCTAAAGATGCCATTGTGATGTTTTCCAACTGCCTGACAGATATTAAGATCTGGAGGAGCTAAAGCTTACAAATGTCCACAAGACAAAAACCAATGCTCTTTGGCACCCACCAGTACCTGGTCTTGATTCCACGGTTTCCCCAGAAGCTAACTTTGCTAGAATCAGAAGTTGCAGAAATTTGGCAGACTGCTCAACACCTATGATCATTACTAAGATTAAACTCTTCTAGCTCTACAACATTGCCCACCTCAATTTCCCCTATACCCGTGGCAACCCTAAGGCAACGCATGCCTTCATCAACCCCAAGGATCATTTCCACAATCCTCCCTAACACCTAGTCTATAGTCTACAAATAGTGAAACATCCCCAGTACACATTCTCATCTGCGCCAAGTCAGCAGCCCCTTCACCCTTCCTTGTATCCAGCTAATGAATTGAAAAATTTACAACCTTGCTTTCAGATCCTACTACAATCACCTTTGCCCAGCCCTACCTTCTTCTTCAAGCTTAAGGACCTGTGCAAGCTTTCTGCTCCTCTACCAGCAAGCTCTGTCCCCACTGCTGCACCACTTCATTCTGGTCCTTGATGGCTAGCTTCTTCTACCTTGCCACCTGTTTCCCTTTCAACAGTCTCATACCAATTTTTCCTCCTGCTCTGTTCCAATTTCTTTGGCTCCTTCTGTGCTATGAAACAGCCAAACATCTTCCAGTACATGAAGAGTACTATAGGAATTATTGAGTTATCATATAATGGTTACAATATAGAAGGAGGCCATTTGGCCCATTGTGTTTGTGCCAGCTCTCTGCTAGAGCAATATACCAAGTGCCACTCCCACACCTTTTCCCCATAGCCCCGCAAATCTTCTGATCCAATTGTCTTTTGAAAACCATGGTTAAAACTATCTCCACCACACTGTTAGGCAGTGCATTCCAGATCATAACCACTAACCACCTATAAAAGCTTTTCTTTATGTTGCCATTGCATCTTGTCCAGCAGCTTAAATAGGTGTTTTCTGGTTCTTGACCATTCCACCAATGGGAACAGTTTTTCCCAGACCCCTCATGATTTTCAACACCTCGATCAAATCTCTTCTCGACCTTCTCTTCTCCAACCCATCCACGTAACAGAAGCTCCTAGTCCCTGAAACCATTCTTGCAAATCTTTTCAGCAATCTATCCAATATCTTCCCATCCTTTACCGTCACCGTGTCGGGCTATTCACAAAATTGCCTCTTAAGTCAGCACTATGCTTGCATGTACCCAGATGGTGATACTTGCAACTGTGGTTGCACTGAAGAGTGATGGAGAAAATTAGCCCAGTCTCATCCCTTGGTCAATAGCTGGCCATTAGTACAGTCCTTCTCTGTGGATGGAACAGACGGAGCACAGCAGGCATTTGGCCACTTTCACGAGCTTGTGCTCCTTTAAACATGGTCCACAGTTGGGATCCACTGGGTCAAAATCCTGGAACTCCCTTCCTAACAGCACTGTGGTGGATGCACCTACACCACATGGACTGCAGCTGTTCAAGAAGGCAGCTCACCACCTCCTTCTCAAGGGCAACTGGAGACAGGCAATAAATGCTGGCCCAGCCAGCGAAGCCCACATCCCGTGAATGAATTTTTAAAAAAGTCCAATCTGCCCGACTCGTGAGCAGCGGGTGGGATCTAGATTCCCAGATCAAATGAATTCTTCGAAACAAATCCTGCCCAAGAGATGGGATCACCTTAATTCACTCTGGACCGGGGCGGGGGGTAGTTATTGGTCAGTTGGAAGATACTCCGCCAGAAGCAAGACAATTACAGAGTAAATTACATGAATTTCATAATATATATGAAATTTATACTTGTGAGTTCAGCCTGAATGACAAAAACAAGCCTCCCGCCGACTTATAGTCAACCAGGCGGTGCTGGTAATAGTCATTACTTGCGAAGTACCTTTCTACCACTGTTTAAACTTCTGACTTTTAAACTATACAGATGAACGTGCCACTTTCACACTCAAATTGGGCAGGAAACCAGCTTTTAATAAATTGCATGGTCTGCAAAAATTATCCCTATTTTCAAACCAAAGCAAAAAAAAAACCCCCGCTCCAGGGTTATCGATCCATCGATTTGGATCTTTTATCGCTGTCGAAACAGACTTTCCCGGGGCTAGCCGAAGGGAAGGAAGGAAGGAGAGAGGGAAGGAAGGAGGGAGAGAGGGAAGGAGAAAGGGAAGGAAGGAGGGAGAGAGGGAAGGAGAGAGGGAGGGAAGCAGCTAGTCCAACCACCCACCCCCCCCAAAAAAAAATCTTCGAAGTGATTGCTTGGCATTGAAAACCAAACACAAGTATTACAGGGGGGGGGGGGGGGGGTAAAATATGCAACAAAAAGAAACGCCACTCGACTTATTTGCTTATTCAACCTTGTTTCAAATATTGAATGAGAGGCTACTCACTTCATCATCGATCGTCGGCTGACTGGAGTGTTGCTGAATTCCCTGAAACTTTTCCCTGACATTTTCCTCAGTCTTTTCCGGCTTGTCCAATGCCCCTTGATCTTCGACTGCGGTCGGCATGTTGTTCGACATCGTCCCTCAGACAGACGACCGACTTTCTGATCGGAGAACACCCCCTCTCACCGCCCACCCCGGGAGGGAGCCCGTCCGGCGAGAGGAGCGACAACACACAAAACAAGAGAGGCTTTTTTTTTTGTTGTTGCGCTGATTGCACTTTCCGTCCGACAAGAGAAAAAAAAAAGTGGGGCTGGGTGGCTAGGGGGGGTGAAATCTTTTACTCGTGTTTCCTATTGTCAGTTTTCCTCCTGTTTATTTTCACGCGTGCTATCGGTTTGCGATGCCTTGTTTTTTTTTTAAAAGTTGCCTATTTGTCAGCTTAAAAAATAAAACATCATGTGAGCGCACGACTTTTTTAAAAAAAAGTTGACAATCCAGCTGTCATGTGATAATGGGGAGGCGGGGGGGGGGGGGTTTAAAAAAAAAAGCAGCGGAAAATGTGCGGAGAGGATATATATTTTTCCCCTCTTTCTCCCCGGAGAGTGGGATGTGGAGCTTTAGATTAGTTGTGCTCCTCTGTCGCGGTTTGCAAAACGGAGCCAATATTGAAAATAGATCTTTTGCTGTATTAATTGCTGTAGAGAGCACAGCTTGCACACATGTTGTTGTACTTGCGTGTTGGCAGTCAAAACTTCGTACTCCCAGACAGAATAACAGTCGGCGCGTTTTTCCTTTAAAATGTAAAGACTTAACTCGAGTGGCACATGATATATTTAATTGGATATTACTAATTTACTAAAGTGTACGTGCGTATCTACTCCTGTCCAAATGCACACAACTATAATACATGCATTAGAAATAGAGTCTTCGTTACTCCCCTGGAAATACATGCACATACAAATGAGTTATTGTCTAACTGCAGCGTCTGGAACAGTGGAGAGTCTTAAAATTAACCTGGTGTATTCTCCTTCAGTGACTGATCTAATTCGCAATGCTCAGTTTGGCTTCTGCCAGGACCACTAAACTCCAACCTTCATTAATGCCTTGGTCCAAATATGGAGAGAAGAACTCAGTTCCAGAGTTGAGGCGAAAATGACTGCCCTTGACAACTCTGCAGCATTTGACTGAGTGTGGCATCAAGGAGCCCTAACACAATTGATGTCAATGGGCATCGGGGGAAAGCTACCCAGTGGCTGTATTCATATCTAGCACAAAGAAAGATGATGTGATTGCTGGAGGCCAATCATCCCAACTCCAGGACATTGCTGCAGGAGTTCCTGAGGGCAGTGCCCAAAGACCAATCATTTTCATTTTTTAAATCAATGATCTTCCTTCTGTCATAAGTTCAAAAGTGAGGATGTTCGCTGATGACAGCAGTGTTCAGTTTTATTCACAATTCCTCAGATAACGAAATGTGCCAGCGTACAGCAAGACCTGGACAACATTCAGATTTAGGCCGATGAATGACAAGTAACATTCTTGCCACACAATTGCCAGGTATCTCCAACCACCTCCCGTTGACATTCAATTCCATCAGCATTGTCAAATCCTCCACCATCAACATCCTGAGGGTCACCATTGAGCAGAAACCTAACTACATAAATGATCTGGCTACAAGAGCAGGTCAGAGGCTGCAAATTCTGTGGCAAGTGAGTCACCTCCTGATTCCCAAAACCTTTCCACCATCTATAAGGCGCAAGTCAGGAGTCATCCACTTGCTTGGGTGAGTGCAGCTCCAATAATACTCAAGAAGCGTGACACCATCTAGAACAAAGCAGCCTGCTTGATTGGCATCCCATTTACCACCTCAAACTCCCTCCACCACTGGCACACTGTGCCTGCAGTGTGTATGACCAACAAGAAACACTACAGCAATTTGGCAAGACTTCTTCAACAGCACCCCCGCCCCCCCCCCCAAACTTGTGACCTCTACTACCCAGAAGGATAACGGTAGCAAGCACATGGGAACGCCACCACCTGCAAGTTCCCCTCCAAGGCACTCACCATCTTGAGTTGGAAACATATTTCCTTTTCATCATCACTCGGTCAAAATCCTAGAACTCTCTAACTGACAGCACTTGCAGGAGTACCTTCACTACATCGACTGCAGTGTGGACAGATTGCAACAGTTCAAGAAAGCAGTTCACCGGCACCTTTTCAAGGGAGATTTGGGATGGGCAAAAGATGTTGGCCATGCTAGCGATACCCAGATCCTAGGAATGAATTTTTTTAAAGTTTGATAAATGAATTGAGACGGAAACTCATTTCAGAAACTGCTAACGTGGTACAATTAAAGTATCCTTTCACTAAACTGCTGAGAGAAATGTTGCATATTGCCAACATTTGTTTTAAGTTTTTCTTAAAGGTTTTCAATTACCTTTTAGTTATTTTTAACTCTCCTTAAAATGTTGAGTTATTTCTTAAGTATGGTTCAAACATTGAATGCCCTTCAGTGCGTGGCCCAAGTGACTATTCATGTGTGAGTTTTGATTGTGTGTGGACATTCAGCTAAATCATGCAGGAGAGCACATCCTGGACTGAGCTGATTCATGTTCCAACACCTGCACCTGGGTTCCTGGATGAATTCCTGGATCGTGCTCAGGAATGAAAACTCCAGTGTATTTATTAATTTTGCTTCCAATCTCCACCCCTCCATCATTTTCACATGGTCCATCTCTAACACTTCCCTTCCCTTCCTTGATCTCTCTGTCTCAATTTCTGGTGATAGACTGTCCACCAATATCCATTACAAGCCTACCGACTCCCACAGCTACCTCGAATACAGCTCCTCACACCCCGCTTCCTGTAAGGGCTCCATCCCATTCTCTCAGTTCCTTCGCCTCCGTCGCATCTGTTCTGATGATGCTACCTTCAAAAACAGTTCCTCTGACATGTCCTCCTTCTTCCTTAACCGAGGTTTTCCACCCACGGTCGTTGACAGGGCCCTCAACTGTGTCCGGCCCATCTCCCACGCATCAGCCCTCACGCCTTCTCCTCCCTCCCAGAAACATGATAGGGTCCCCCTTGTCCTCACTTATCACCCCATCAGCCTCCGCATTCAAAGGATCATCCTCCGCCATTTCCGCCAACTCCAGCATGATGCCACCACCAAACACATCTTCCCTTCACCCCCCCGGCGGCATTCCGTAGGGATCGTTCCATCCGGGACACCCTGGTCCACTCCTCCATCACCCCCTACTCCTCAACCCCCACCTATGGCACCTCCCCATGCCCACGCAGAAGATGCAACACCTGCCCCTTCACTTCCTCTCTCCTCACCGTCCAAGGGCCCAAACACTCCTTTCAAGTGAAGCAGCATTTCACATGCATTTCCCCAAACTTAGTCTACTGCATTCGTTGCTCCCAATGCGGTCTCCTCTACATTGGAGAGACCAAACGTAAACTGGGCGACCGCTTTGCAGAACACCTGCGGTCTGTCTGCAAGAAAGACCCAAACCTCCCTGTCGCTTGCCATTTTAACACTCCACCCTGCTCTCTTGCCCACATGTCTGTCCTTGGCTTGCTGCATTGTTCCAGTGAAGCCCAACGCAAACTGGAGGAACAGCACCTCATCTTCCGACTAGGCACTTCACAGCCTTCCAGACTGAACATTGAATTCAACAACTTTAGATCTTGAACTCCCTCCTCCATCCCCACCCCCTTTCTGTTTCTTCCCCCTTCCTTTTTTTTCCAATAATTTATATAGATTTTTCTTTTCCCACCTATTTCCATTATTTTTAAATCTATACTTTTAATGCCCTGTTAGTCTTTCCACCCCACCCACACTAGAGCTGTACCTTGAGTGTCCTGCCATCCATTCTTAATTAGCACATTCGTTTAGATAATATCACCACTTTCAACACCTCTTTGATCCTTTTGTCTGTGACATCTTTTGATTATCTGCTCCTATCACTGCTTGCTTGTCCCTACAACCACCCCTCCCAACTTCTCTCCCCCCACCCCCCCACCTTAAACCAGCTTATATTTCACCCCTCTCCTAATATTACTCAGTTCTGTTGAAGGGTCATGAGGACTCGAAACGTCAACTCTTTTCTTCTCCGCCGATGCTGCCAGACCTGCTGAGATCTTCCAGGTAATTCTGTTTTTGTTTTGGATTTCCAGCATCCGCAGTTTTTTGTTTTTAACTCCAGTTGATTGTCTACTTCTTTAGTTAAGGGAACGAGGAATTGTAATGCTCTTATCACTGCCCAGCTAAGATCAATTAACTCACCGCAGGTCAAAGACCAAACCTGGGAGCTTCTTGATCTGCGTGGGTCAGCTACACACTGGATAAACTCATTGCTATTGGGAAACTAGGCCAGTTTTACATCTTTTATCAGACACCTGATGAGATTTAAGAGAGCCTGCTTTTATTTTTAATTCATGTGCAATGTCTTGCTAATCATTTGCATCTCATTGGACCATTACCTGAGATTGACAGACCCCATGTTTACTTTTGCCAACGTTTTGTTGAAAATCTCATTCCCTGTGTACCACTCTATGAACTAGAACTGTCTAAGTCATTCTGGGATTTTGCAATTGACTGATCCCGAAAATCACAACTACTGTTAAAAAATAAACTTTCTCATTCCTCTACATGGGCAGTTAAATGAAGCTGGTTTGTGAGAGTTAAGTAAGTATACATTGAACTATTTTGATTCAACAATTTTAATATGAAACAGACTCTGGGGATATGCCATAGACAATTATTAAAAATAAAGCATTAGAAAACTGACCTAAAAAGAAATAAGGAGGTTAAGTAGGAACAAGAAAGTTATTTTAATAAGGTACTTCGAGCAACCAAACATAAATTGGGAAAACCAATGTGATTCAAAGTCCAAATACAATACAATGTAAAACAAATTGTTTATGTATTCCTCAAAGACTGAATCAGAGGATTAAGTGACCAATAATAATGGTTTGGGGATTTGATGTTCCCTTGTGTTCACTATGATAAGTGGATTTCACCACCTTACAATCTGGCGTGTATCTTTTATTGCCCAGTATCTAGTTACCCATAAGCTTGCCCTGGGGATCAATAGCGAGAATCCTTGCTCCATGTACCACCGATCAATGGTGATGCCACATGCTCACTCTTCTGTTCATAGAAAACAGACTGAAAAGCACTCTTGGCAAAACATCAATATGGGGGGAGGCAGTGGTGTAGTGGTATTGTCACTGGACTAGTAATCCAGAGACCCAGGGTAATGCTCTGGGGACCTGGGTTTGAATCCCACCACGGTAGATGGTGGAATTTGGATTCAAAAAATAATCTGGAGTTAAGAGGCTAATGACCATGAAATCTTTGTAGATTGTTGTAAAAACCCATCTAGTTCACTTTAGGGAAGGAAATCTGCTATCCTTACTTAGTCTGGCCTACATGTGATGACAAATGTGGTTGGCTCTGAAATGGCCTAGCAAGCTACTCAGTTGTATTACAATTGCTAGAAAGTCTATGAGGAATATGGACTGCAGGGATTGCAAGAAGGCAGCTCACCACTACCTTCTCAAGGGCAATATTAAAAAAAAATCAACCATCAGCGTGCCTTCAGAAGGGGAAGAACCTGCCTGATCAACATTGACTTTCTTTGATGGTGACAGCCTATAATGTGGTGTACCTAGACTTTCAAAAAGCATTTGGCAGCATTTCACATGAAAGACTACTAGCTAAGATAAATCCATTGGGGATTCATGGTGAATCTTGGAAATGGATACCAAATTGGCTGAAGTGTAGAAAACAAAGGATACTTGTTCAAGGAGTTATGCCACGGTGGCGCTAATACTGAATCGAATGCCTTGGGGTAGTTTCCCATTAGAACTTTTGACTAAAGCTAGTAATGCACGTGATTTCATTAATGTCTTAGAGTGTTAACTCTTTGTGTTTATATTCTGGAAGTGCAAATATTGGGATGTATATGTAAAACTTGGACCTGTGTATATATCCCAATATTCTATTGTCCTTTCAACAGAGTTGTGCCTTCAATATTTTCTCAACTTTTTTTTCCAGATCCATCTAGCGACTAACTTTTTCATTTTTAAAATTGTATTAGTGCCTTATTTTTCAATTAATTGCCACCTGACATTGATTTCAAAATCATGAGGGGTCTGGACAGAGTAGATAGGAAGAAATTGTTCCCATTGGTGGAAGAGTCGAGAACCAGAGGACATTGACTTAGGGTTAATGGCAAAAGAACCAAATGTGACAAAAGGAAAAGCTTTCTACGAGCATATAATTCGGCTCTGGAATGCACTGTGTGAGAGTGTGGTGGAGGTGGAATCAGTCATGGCTTTCAAAAGGTAATTGGACAATTATCTGAAGAGAAGTCTGCAGGGCTAGCTAACATAAATAAGGCCCTGAGCTAGTGTATTTTTTAAAGGGAGTAACTAGCTTAATCGAGAGGGATGTCATGGCAGGAGAACTCAGACCCGTGATATGCTCCTCCTGCAGGATGTGGGAAATGAGGGACGGTTCCAGCGTCCCTGGTGACCATGCATGCAGAAGGTGTGTCCAAATGCAGTTTCTAGCTGACCGGATTTCGGAGCTGGAGCTGAGGGTGGACTCATTGTGGTGCATCCACGATGCTGAGCAAGTCGTGGATAGCACGTTTAGCGAGGTGGTCACACCGCAGATGAAGATTACACTGGCAGAAAGGGAATGGGTGACCATCAGGAACAGTAAAAGACTCAGGACGGTAGTGCAGGAGTCCCCTGTGGTCATCTCCCTCTCTAACAGATATACCGCTTTGGATACTGTTGGGGGGAATGGCCTCTCAGGGGAAAGCAGCAACAGCTAAGTTCACGGCACCGAGGGTGGCTCTGCTGCTCAGAGGGGCGAGAGGAAAACAAGTGGCAGGGCCATAGTGATAAGGGATTCAATAGTTAGGGGCACAGACAGACGCTTCTGTGGCCGCAAACGTGAATCAAAGATGGTATGTTGCCTCCCTGGTGCCAGGGTCTAGGATGTCACGGAGCAGCTGCAGGACATTCTGGGGAGGGAAGGTAAACAGCCATTGGTACCAACGACATAGGTAAACTAAGGGATGAGGACCTGCAAGCTCAGTACAGGAAGTTAGGAGATAAATTAAAATGCAGAACCTCAAATGTAGTCATCTCAGGATTACTCCCAGTTCCACGTGCTAGCGAGAGCAGGAATAAGAGGAATAAGTGGCTGGAGAGATGGCGTAGCCGGGAGGGATTCACATTCTTGAGGCACTGGGACCAGTTCTGGGGAAGGTGGGACCTGTACAAACTGGACGGGCTGCACCCAGGCAGAGCTGGGATCAGTGCCCTTGCGGGGGCTTTTGCTAGTTCTGTTAGGGAGTATTTAAACTAGTGTGGCAGGGGATGGGATCGCAGGAGTAGGATCAGATTGGTCAGATTCAGATCAGAAAAATGGAGGTAGAACATTAACTAGGGACGTTGTGATAGACATGGAGTTACAGGAGAAGCAAAGTTTTAAAAGTTTCCAGCAAGGGAAATTGACGGGGTTAAACTGTTTATACTTCAATGCAAGGGGTATTACAAACAAGGTAGATGAGTTAAGGGCACAGATAGACACATGGCAGCAGGATGTCATTGCTGTAACAGACACCTGGCTAAAGGAGGGACAAAACTGGCAGCTTAATATTCCTGGTTATAGAGTCTTCAGACACGATAGAATAGGAGATAAAAAAGGAGGTGGTGGGGTAACACTAATGGTTAAAGAATCAATTCCAGTTGTGAGAAGGGATGATATACTAAATGGGTCAACAAACGAGACTTTATGGATTGAGCTTAGAAATAAAAAAGGGGCAGTCACACTACTGGGAGTATACTACAGACCCCCAAATAGTGAAAGGGAGATAGAAGAACAAATATGTAGGCAAATTTCTGCTTGTAAGAACAAGGGGGCAATAATAGTAGGAGATTTCAATTACCCTATTATCAACTGGAATTCAAACAATATAAGGGGCACTGAGGGAGAAAAATTCATGCAGTGTGTCCAGGAAAATTTTTTCAACCAATTAGTGACAAACCCAGTGAGAGGAGATGCAATTCTAGACCTAACCTTGGGGAACGAAGAAGGGCAAGTGGGTGAAGTGACAGTTGGCGACCATATTGGGGACAGTGATCACAATTCAGCTAGATTTAGCATTACCATGGAAAAGGACAGAGATAAGGCAGGAATAAAAGTCTTGAACTGGGGGAAGGCAAATTTTGCAGAAATGAGAAGGGACTTGGCTGAGGTGGACTGGACAGCACTGCAGGAGGATAAAACTGTGGAAAAACAGTGGGAAGCACTAAAAAGCGAGATCCTAATTGTACAAAGTAGACATGTCCCCTACAAAAATAAGAGTGGTACTGCCAAATCTAGACCTCCCTAGTTGTCTAGAGGAATACAGGGGAAGTTCAAACAGAAAAAGAAAGCGCACAATTGGCACAAAGAACTAAGCACTGCAGATAGCCTAGACGAATATAGGAAGTGCAGGGACGAAGTAAAAAAGGAAATAAGGAAATCAAAGAGAGGACATGAAAAAAGATTAGCAAGTAAAGTTAAAGATAACCCAAAGATGTTTTACCAATACATTAATGCTAAAAGGTTAGTTAAGGAAAAAGTGGGACCTATCAGAGATGAAGATGGAAACTTGTGTGTAGGTGCAGAGGCTGTGGGAAGGGTTTTGAATTAATATTTTGGCTCCGTGTTTACAAAGGAAAGGGAGGGTGTAGCTATAGTAGTCCAGGAGGAACACTGCGAAATATTGGACGGGATAGTCATAAAGAGAGAGGAAGTCCTCGAAGGGTTGAAATCCTTGAAAGTTGATAAGTCACCAGGGCCAGATGGATTGTTTCCCAGGCTGCTGAAGGAAGTCAGGGAGGAGATAGCAGATGCTCTAAGGATGATTTTCCAATCTTCACTAGATACAGGGGAGGTACCGGAGGACTGGAGAAATGCAAACGTAGTTCCATTGTTTAAAAAGGGATCAAAGGAAATGCCAAACAATTATAGGCCAGTTAGTCTTACATCGGTGGTGAGCCAATTAGTAGAATCAATCCTGAGAGATAGGATTAACTGTCATGTGGAAAGGCATGGACTAGTCAGGGTTGGTCAGCATGGATTTGTTAAAGGAAGGTCTTGCCTCACAAATTTGATTGAATTCTTTGAGGAAGTGACAAGAAGGGTTGATGAAGGTAGTGCAGTGGATGTTGTGTACATGGATTTTAGCGAGGCATTTGACAAGGTCCCACATGGCAGATTGGTCAGGAAGGCAAAAGCCCATGGGATTCAGGGTAATGTGACAAACTGGATAAAAGGTTGTCTTTGTAACAGGAAATAAAGGGTAATGTTTGATGGATGCCCTTGCAAATGGAAAGTTGTCTCAAGTAGTGTTCCACAGGACTCGGTGTTGGGACCCTTGCTGTTTGTGTTATATATTAACGATTTGGACATGAACGTGGGGGGCATGATTGGGAAATTTGCAGATGACATAAAGAGTGGCCGAGTAGTGGATAGTGTAGAGGATAGCCATAATCTCCAAAACGATATAGATGGGTTGGTGGAGTGGGCGGTAAAGTGGCAGATGGATTATAACATAGAGAAGTGTGAGGTCATACATTTAGGGAGGTCAAACAGTTACAGGGATTACAAAATAAATGGGAATATACTAAGAGGGGTAGATGAAGTGAAAGATCTTGGTGTACAAGTACACAAGTCCCTGAAGGGAGCAGTTCAAGCAGACAAGGTTGTAAAGAAGGCATATGGCATGCTCTCCTTCATTGGCAGAGGTATAGAATATAAAAGTAAGGATATAATGTTGGAATTGTATAAAACACTGGTGGGATTAGAAAGGACACCTGGGTGTCCTTGGGCAAGATGGGTCGAATGGCTTCCTTCTGTGCTGTAACTTTTCTATGGTTCTATGGCTATGTGGGGAAAAGGCAGGGGAGTGGGACTAGGTGAGTTGTTCTTACAAGGAGCTGGCACTGACACGAGTCTAATGGCCTCCTTCTGCATGGTAAACATTCTGTAACTTGATGATTTTCTCTTTTTATTGCCATGTATTGATTTTAGTGAATTTCATTTGTTTTTCACAAAGTACCGATGGACCTTCCCGTTCATGCATCATTTAAAGGCACTTCCTCTAGATTGATGCACTGGCTATTTTCCTATTTTTAGTTCTGAGAGCACACCTCAATGTTATCACTAGAAGTTGGTGTGGTTTACACACTTTCGAAAGGCATTTGATAAAGTGCCACGCAACAGATGTGTGAGCAAAGCTAGAGCTCGTGGAATAAAAGGGACAGGAGCAGCATGGACACAAAATTGGCTGAGTGGCAGGAAACAGAGAGTGGTGGTGAACGGTTGTTTTCGGACTGGAGGAAAATTTATGGAAGGGTTCCCCAGGGGCTGGTATTAGAACCTCTGCTTTTCAGGTATACAATAACGACCTACCTAGATTTGGGTATACAGGGCACAATTTCAAAATTTGCGGATGGCATGAATCTTGGAAGTATTGTGAACTGTGAGGAGGAAAGGGCTAAACTTCAGGAGAACATAGAAAGGCTGGTGGAATGGGCGGACAGGTGGCAAATGAAATTTGATGAGAGAAGTGTGAAGTGATTCACTTGGTAGGAAGAACAAGGAGAGGCCATTTAAATAAAGGGTACAATTATAAAAGGGGTGCAGGAGCAGATGGACCTGGGGATATACCCTACTTGTGCATCATTCATTGAAGCTGGCAGGACAGGTTGAGAGGCTAGAAATTCTGCTGTGAATGACTCATCTCCTGGCTCCCCAAAAGATGTCCGTCATCTACAAGGCACAAGTCAGGAGTGTGATAGAATACTCTCCATTTGCCTGGATGAGCACAGCTCCAACAACACTCAAGTAGTTCAACACCATCCAGGACAAAACAACCTGCTTGATCGGCACTCCGTACACCACCTTAAACATTCACGCCTTTAACCTGCTCAGTGTATGCCATCAACAAGATGCACTGCAGAAACTCACTGACTCTCATTCAACAGCACCTTCCAAACTCATGACTTCTACCACCTTGTAGAATAAGGGCATCACGTGTGGGAACACCATCATCTGCAAGATCCCCTCCGGGACACACCGTCCTGACTTGGAAAAAAACCTCCATTCCTCCACTGTTGCTGTATTAAAATCCCGAAACTCCCTCCCTAACATGATGGCGTGTTTACCTACACCACAGGTACTGCATCAGTTCAAGACGGCGGCTCACCAACAACTTCTCAAGGACAATTAGGAATGGGCAATGAATGCTGGCCTTGCAAGCTACAATCACATCCTGTAAGTGAATAAAAGAATAAGTCTCTGGGGTCTATTGAAATCCACATTTGATGACGTGATGAATTGCAGGTTTCAATAAACACACTCAAAGTCTACAGCATTGTTATCCAATAGGTTTTCAGTTCTCACCAAACTTGTGATCAGGTCACCATATGCAACATATACAATATTAGTAAAACGAATGCGATATTCTTTAAAAAGAGGTTAGATGATTTAAACAATCAGCAAACAAGACCAATACACTCACTGTCAGAGCCAGGAAAACAGCTTCAAAAGGGTTTTGCAACCTGACTGTTCTGTAAAGCAAGCCTACTGTGTACACTCTCAAAGGGTTGTGACAATCTGTTCACTGAAGTGTCCTGTTTCTGACAGTGTGCTCCAGTTTGTTTCAAAAAACAAATATCTTCAAGAGTAACCTGATTCTATTTTATCAGAATTGGTGTGTTATGAAACTCAGGGATGAAAAGAATCGACAAATCTCTACCTATAAGCTTCTGCACTCCTCTTGCATTGCTTATGCTCTGTTACCTGCCATTTCCAAACACAGCATCCAAACATTTTATAGACCATTGGCTCATGGCTAAACTCCCATAATCTCTCCTTGTTACACTCTATCCCTTTCAATTCCTCATTTCAAAAAAATCTATTAAGATGAAAGCTGAGCACATTTAGAAGTTGCTGCACCGGCCCAGCTTGCCAAAATTGCACATTTCAACCCTCATTAGCAGCCATGCATCACTGTCCGGTCATTCACATACCTCAACTATTTTGCAAAAATTTCCAGCCAACTAAAAAATGCCAAACTCTTCAGTTAGCAGCTCCTTTATCACTAGATTCCACGAAAAAACGTTGAGAGCAATCATTTGGCTGTCCTTGTAGAAGTTAGAATGTTTACAGCACAGTGTCACGAAATTGTAATAATTTTCATAATGTTATTGTGATTTAATGTAAAAGTGGGTTAAAAGCGGGGTTCGGATTAGTTTCTCTTTGGGTATGGGGGAGGGATTTAATTGAATTGGAGACAGCTGGTCTGGAGGTTTTGAGTTATCAACAAGAAGCTAGGTTCGAAATGCTAAATGCATAAACATGGCTGAAGTTTTAGAATGTGAGGTGTAAGGAAGCTGAGAAAACTCATTTTGAATGTGACTATCCAAGGTATTATGTTGCTTTGTCTGGGTCTGTTTCAATCTTTTTGTTTTTACTGTTGCCTTAAAGGAGGTGTAACTGGGAGCCAGATTAATTAGGGGTTTTAGGAGTTATTATAATAGTAATTTGTAAACTTATGTATGTGCTTGAAATCTTTTCTTTTGTTAATATATGTTTAATTTAGTTTTCTAAAAACCTTTGAAGTCGCGGTAGTCTTATTACTTCTGAATTCAAGGCACGCATCTTGAAATAAAATACAAATTGCAAAACAGTTGTGACCGCACGATCAAGTTTCCCTTGTGGATTTGATCTGCCTGGCACACATCATCTGTCATGTCATAACAACAGGAAGAGGCCATTTGGCCAGTTGTGTCCATGCTGGCCCTCTGTAGGAGCAATTCACCTAGGCCTGAATTTTCAGCTTGGCGGGCAGGCATGATTGGCGGGCCTGGGAACGGTCAGGAAACAGACTGCCAACTGCGATTGGCCCCCGACCGCGATTTCACACTGGCTGACCAATTAACGGCCAGCCAGCGTGAAGTGTGCGCCGATACAATCAGCGCTGCCTGGTTTGGGGCAGGAGGAGGGTGAACACTGAAGTCAGCACGGGTGCAGGGGAGCACAGAATGAAAGCTCCCTGAAGGCAGAAACCTGCCTCAGGGAGCTGAAGAATTTAAATACAAAAAATAAAGATTTTAAAAACTGGGGAAAAAATGCCCACGCATCAGAAAGTCACCTCAACATATGCAATATGAAAATTCTGTCCAAATATTTTTATCTTCTTTTATTTAATGACAGAACATCATCCCGCCCTTGGATGAGTTATCCTGAAAAATGCAAAGGCTGCCTGGCCGATTTGCCCACCCGCCTACCGTAAGATGGGGTGGGCAGCAAAAAATCCCAGTTAATTGTGCCAATAATGGGCTTAATTGTCGGCGGGCATGCTTCCAACTTTAGCTTGCGCCCGCTGACCGAAATATTGCGCGATGACGTTGGGACGCTCGCCCGATGTCATCGCAAGCTATATTATGCTCGAGCGTGTCAGGCGTACGCCCACATGTCGAGCGAAAAATTCTGCCCCTAGTGCCACTCTCCTGCTTTTTCCCCAAAGCCCTGCAGATTCTTCCTTCTCAGAAAATGATCCAATTCCCTTTTGAAAGCCTCAATTGACCTTGCCTCCACCACTCTCTCAGGCAGTGTATTCCAGATCCTAGCCACTTGCTGCATGAAAAAGTTGTTCTTCATGTCGCTCTTGCTTCTTTTGCCTACTCTCTGAAATCTGTGCATTCTGGTTCTCGATCCTTCCACCAATGGGAATACTTTTTCCCTGTCCAATCTATCTAGACACTTTATAATTTTGGACAACTCTATAAATTTCCTCTCAACCTTCTCTTTTCCAAGGAGAACAGCCCCAACTTCTCCAAACTTGATACATAGCTGAAGGAAGTGGTGTAGTGGTAATTTCACTAGACTTGTAATTTAGAGGCCCCCCTCAGCTAATATTCTGGAGACATGGGTTCAAATCCCCCAAGGGCAACTGGTGAAATTTAAATTCAATTAATAAATCTGGAATTAAAAGCTAGTTTCAGTAAGGATGACCATGAAATGATTGTTGTTAAAAACCCATCTGGTTCACGAATACCATTTAAGGGAAGGAAATCTGCTATCCTTATCTGGTCTGACCTACATGTGACTCCCGAAGCCACAGCAATGTCCTCTTAAAAAGCCATTCAGCTTTATCAAACTGCTAAGAAGCCTAAAAAGAATGAAATCGGATGGACCACCCAGCATCGACTTAGGCACCGGAAGCGCAAAGAGTAAACCCAGCCCTGTCGACCCTGCAAAATCCTCCTTACTAGCATCTTGGCTTGTGCCAAATTTTGAAGAGCAGTCCAAAGACTGGTCAAGGAACAGCCTGATATAGTCATATTCACAGAATCATACCTTACAGCCAATATCCCAGGCACCACCATCACCATACCCACCAGAGATGGCGGTGTGGTGGTATATAGTCAGAAGGGAGTTGCCCTGGCTGTCCTCAACATTGACTCTGGACCTCATGAAGCCTCATGGTATCAGGTCAAACATATCCATCACCAAGAGTGGCACAGTAGCAAGCTACTGACCAAATTGTCGACTCCTAAATGACATAGCTGCTGGACTGTGACTAGGTGACTTGGTGAGGGAACCAACAAGAGGGAAAAACCTACTTGACCTCATCCTCACCAATCTACCTATCACAAATGCATCTGTCCATGACTTTATCGATAGGAGTGACCACCACACAGTCCTGTGGAGGCAAAGTCCTGCCTTCACATTGAGGATGGCGACATTGTGTTGTATGGCACTACCACAGCGCTAAATGGGATAGATTTTGAATAGATCTAGCAACTCAAAGCTGAGCATCCATGAGGTGATGTGGGCCATCATCAGCAGCAGAATTCTGTACAATTACAATCTATAATCTCATGGCCTGGCATATCTCCCACTCTACCACTACCATCAAGCCAGAGATCAGCCCTAGTTCAATGAAGAGTGCAGGAGGGCATGCACGGAGCAGCACCAGGCATACTTAAAAATGAAGTGTCAACCTGGTGAAGTTACAGCACAGGACTACTTGTGTGCCAAACAGCAGAAGCAGCAAGTGATAGACAGAGTTAAATGATCCCACAACCAATGGGCCAGATAAGCTCTATAGCCCTGTCACCTCCAGTAGTGAATGGTGGTGGACAATTAAACAACTAACAGGAGGAGGCTCCACAAATATCCCTATCCTCAATGACGGGGGAGTCTAGCACATCAGTGCAAAAGATAGGGCTGAAGCATTTGCTACAATCGTCAGTCAGAAGTGCCCAGTGCCTCGTCCGGAGGTCCCCATCATCACAGATGCCAATCTTCAGCCAATTCGATTCACTCCATGTAACATCAAGAAATGGCTGAAGGCACTGGATAACGCATAGTCTATGTGCCCTGACAATATTCCGGCAATAGTACTGAAGACTTGTGCTCCAGAACTAGTCGCTCCCGTGGCCAAGCTGTTCCAGTGCAGCTACATCACTGGCATTTACCGGCAATGTGGAAAATTGCCCTGGTATGTCTTGTCCAGAAAAAGCAGGAATGATCACCCCATCAACCTACAAGCGATTATCAGCAAAGTGAAGGAAGATGTCATCAACAGTGCTATCAAGCAGCATTCACTCAGCAATAACATGCTCACTGATGCTCAGTTTGGGTTCTGCCAGGCCCATACAGCTCCTGACCTCATTACAGCCTTGATCCAAAGATGGACAAAAGAGCTCTCAACTCAAGAGGTGAGGTGAGAGTGACTGTGCTTGATATCAAGGCAGCATTTGATTATGATATCAAGGAGCCCTATCAGAATTGAAGCCAATGGGAATCACAGGGAAAGCACTCCACTGGTTGAAGACATATCAAAGGAAGATGATTGTGATTGTTAGAGGTCAATCATCTCAGTCCCGGGACATGGCTGCATGTGATCCTGAGGGTAGTGTCCTCGGCCCAGCCATCTTCATCTGCTCCATCAATGACCTTCCTGCCATCATAAGGTCAGAAGTGGGGATGTTCGCTGATGATTGCACAATGGTCAGCACCACTGGTGACTCCTCAGATACTGAAGCAGTCTATGTCCAAATGCAGCAAGATCTGAACAATATTCAGAAGGACTGATAAGTGGCAAGCAAGATTCATGCCACATGAGTGCCAGGCAATGACTATCTCCAACAAGAGAGAATCTAACCATCTCCCCTTGACATTCAATGGCATTGCCAATGCTGAATTCCCCACTATCAACATCCTGGGGGTTACCATTGACCAGAAACTGAACTGGACTAGCCAGATAAATACTATGGCTACAAGAGCAGGTCAGAGGCTGGGAATTCTGTGGCGAGTAACTCACCTCCTGATTCCTCAAAGCATGTCCACCATCTACAAGGCTCAAGTCAAGAGTGTGATGGAATACTCTTCAATTGCTTGGATGAGTGCAGCTCCAACAACACTCAAGAAGCTTCACACTATCCAGGACAAAATAGCCCACTTGATTGGCACCTCATATATCACCTTAAATATTCACCCCCTTCACCACTGGCACACAGTAGCAGCAGTGTGTACCATCTACAAGATGCACTGCAACAACTCACCAAGGCTCCTCTGACAGCATCTTCCAAACCTGCGACCTCTACCACCTAGAAGGACAAGGGCAGCGGATACATGGGAGCACCACCCCCTGCAAGTTCCTCTCCAGGCCTCTCACCATCCCGACTTGGAACTGTATCGCCATTCCTTCATTGTCGCTGTGTCAAAATCCTGGAGCTCTCTCCCTAACAGCACTGTGGGTGTACCTGCACCACATGGACTGCAGCGGTTCAAGAAGGTAGTTCACCACCACCTTCTCAAGGGCAATTAAAGATGGGCAATAAATGCTGGCCTAGCCAGCAATGCCCACATTCAATGAACGAATAACAGAAAATCCCTGGAACCATTCTTGTGAATCTATTCTGCACTCTCTCTCTTGTGTCTTCCCATCCTTCCTTAAGTGTTTTCCCCTGAACTGGACGCAATACTCCAGTTGAGGTTGAACCAGTGTTTTATGCAGGTTTGACATAACTTACTTGCTTTTGTGCTCTATACCACTATTGATAAAACCCAGAATGCCCTTTGTTTTATTAACTGCTCTCTCTGCCCCTGCATTCCTTTTAGAATTGTGCACTTTATATTACATTGTCGCCCTGTGTTATTCCTGCCACTTCACACTTCTCCACGTTAAATTTCATCTGCCGGTTTTCACTTCAATCCACCAACTCCCTTCTGAAGTGCTGCACTCTCTTCCTCATGCTTCACAATACTTCCAAGTTTCCATATCATCCACAGATTTTGAAACTGTGCCTTGTATTCCAAGATCTAGGTCATTAATATATATCAGAATGAACGGGGGTCCCAACACCAATCCCTGGGAAACTCTACCGTAAACTTTCCTCCATTCCAAAAAAGAACCGTTCAGCCCCACTCTTCATTTCCTGTTACTCAGCAAATTCAATATCCACGTTGTTACTGTCCCATTTATTCCATGAGCTCTGACTTTGCTCACAAGTCTGTTGTTCAGCACTTTATCAAATGCCTTTTGGAAGTCCATGTACACCATATCAACAGCATTACCCTTATCAACCCTCTTTGTTGCCTCATCAAAAAACTCCAGCAAGTTAGTTTCGCATGGTTTGCACTGAAAAAAATCTCTGCTGGCTTTCCTTAATTAACCCACAGTTTGTCCCAAATTACTGTTTCTAAAAGCTTCCCCACCACTGACGTTAAAATGACTGGCCTGTAGTTGCTGGGCTTATCTTTACATATCTTTTTGAACGAGGATGTAATAATTGCAGTTTTCTAGTTCTCTGGCTCCACCTCTGAGTTTAAGGGAGATTGGAAAATTAGGATGAGTACCTTCGCAATTTCAACTCTTGCTGCCTTCAGTATCCTTGGATGCCTTCATTCAGTCCTGGTGCCTTATCAACATTAAGTACAGACAGCGAGGGATGTAGTGCTGCTGGAGCACATTGGAGCGCTGCTCTGGCACCTCTTCCTTCGGTAGTTTCGGTTGGTTGGGCTGCAGTGACAGTGTAGAAAGTGTAATGGCGCAATTGTTGTGATTCCGTCTGTTGCCTATGAGAGAGGAACAAACCCTGGCTTCCCTTTTCCTCTACCCTCTTTCTTCCCCCTCCAAGGTGGCATTGGGAGCCGAGTTGATTGGAAAATAGTTGCTCTGCCTCTTCAGGGACTTGGCTTGTGAGATTGGGTGGAGAGGGAGGGCGGTGAAACATGAGAAGTGGTGAAACCTCTACTGAAGTCTTTGTAAGGCTGAAAATTCAGAGTAAGTAAAAATATTTTAAAATGTGTTTCATAGTAAATAAATCTGGGGTTTAACAAGAAACGTGAGCATGGAAAAAAATGGAGTTTGACTTTATCTACTTTTAGATTTCTTAGTTCTCATGGCTCTCACCCAAAATTTACTCATCCCAAAGATGTGGCAGAAATAAATGATAGGATTTTTCTGATTAATTCATCATTAGTAATGCAGAAAGAATTTTTCTTTAGAAACACCATATTGTCAGTTTTAGTGTGCACTTGCATAAAAGGCGACATGATGGGAAGCATCATCCACATGTGCAAGTATATGGTATGAGAACTCCTGGTCACGCCTATAGGAGGTACATATGGTGCAAATGGCCAACGTATCCTTGCTTCACTCAAATTAGATGCCAGAAAATGGAACAACGTCTTTTCCCTGCTACCAACAGATCCTGTCCAGCAGTCTAGGAGATTAGTAGCTAGGCAAAGTCATTGGCTTTTCCCTAACTCTGGCTCCAGCCTTACCTCACTTCCAGTACCTCCTATTTTACAACCGGCGCCTCCTATTTTAAGTCTGGATGGTGAACTCTCTTTTGCTGATTGGCCATCTGTTTTATGCCCCACTTGATTTTTTTTTCCCACTGATCTCAGTGGAATCCACTCCATTTATTGTCTGACTGGATTTTCAATCTGTAAGATTGGTGTTGGCTTTAATCCTCACTGCCTCCAATATTGAAGCCACTTGTTTCCAGGAGTAATACATGCGGGGGGATTTGGGTCATTGATGGCAACAGTCATAACTGGGCAAAAATCCTCTCGCATACAAAAGCATACAATACTGCGTGACTTGAGACACAGAGGCATCCAGCATGGGAACCATGTCGTGTGATTTCTACCTGCATTATTATATTATTATGTGGGGCATAAGGGCTAGTTTGGCCATGACTCCCTGACTGTAAAAAAAAACAGACCTTACAGCTCCCTTCGCACAGTTTTCTCATAAACAGGTACTTCAGGGTCTTTGAAGCTCAAGGTTCCCGGGATCTAAAGAAGCATCAATATCCCCAAACGCCCTATTGTGTTTGCCTACTGAATATTAATTGCTTGGAGGTGATGGTCTGAGGATGTGAAACACAGTGTAGTGTTTGTATTCCCTGCTGGCAACTTTACATGGAATTTACAGCACAGAAACAAGCCATTTGGCCCACCTCATCAATGCTGATGTTTAAGTTCCACACAAGCCTCCTCCCTCTCTTCTTGATTACACCATCAGGGTAACCTTCAGCTTCTTTCTTCCTGATGTATTTATCAAGTTCTGTGAATGGATCTATACTAGAATCATGAATGGTTACAACACAGAAAGAGACCATTCAGCACATTGTCTTCGTGTCAGTTTTCTGCAACAGCAACTCATTTAGTCCCACTTCTCCGCCTTTTCCCTGTAAAATCTTTTCTTTTCAGATAATTATCCAGTTCCCTTTTGAAAACCACAGTTGAATCTGTCTCTTCCACATGCTCAGGCAGTGCATTCCAGATCCAAACCACTTGTTGCATAAAGAAGTTTTTCCTCATGTCGCCTCTGGCTCTTTGTTAATTACCTTAGGGTTCTCAACATTCTGTCGATGGGAATAGTTTCTCCCCATTTACTCTATCCAGACCACTCATGATTTTGAACATGTGTAACAAATCTCCTCTCAGCCTTCTTTTCTCCAGGAGAACCGGCTTCGCCAATCTATCCACGTAACTGAAGACTCTCATCCTTGAAACCATTCTCATAAATCTTTTCTGCACTCTTTCTAAAACATTCACATCCTTCCTGTTGAGGCTGAACCAGTGTTTTATGAAGGTTCATAACTTACTTGCTTTTGTATCCTGCGTCCCTATTTATAAAGCCCAGGACTCTGCAAATAATTTATTAACTGCTTTCTCAACCTGCCCTGCCACCTTCACTGATTTATGCACATATACACCCAGATCCCTTTGTACCTGCATTTCTTTTAGAATTGTACCCTTTATGTCACCGCTCCTCATTCTTTTGACCAAAATGTATCACTTCACACTTCCCTACATTAAATTTCATCTGCCACATGTCTGTATATATCCTCTTGAAGTCTAGCACTATCTTCCTCACAGTTCACAATACTTCCAAGGCTTGCATCATCTTCAAATTTTGAAATTGTGCCCTATGCACCCAGGTCTAGGTTTTCAATATAAATTAAGAAAAGCAGTGATCCCTCTATATGCCATCCCCCAGTCAGAAGTAAGTACATTTTTCTGTAATTCATGTTTTTACTATGGTTGAATTAAATAACGAAATGGTTGCATAATGAAATTCTGCTATGCTAAAGACTAATGATTCAAAATACCACATGGTTCGAAATAAAGTGTCTACCGGCACTAATATTTTTCACATAAAAAACATAGTTTTACTACCGTTTGTGGATTCAAATGATTAATACATAGGGAAAGAGCATAATAGTAGATATAGAAATGATACGGCCAACACATTTTCTCAGAATTCCTGCACTGCAAAATTTGCCGCGACACCACTGCAGACAGCCTATGCAATGCCTCCTCCTTATTAATTTTAAACCCTTAAAGTGTCTGAATTACCTCTTCTTTCACCATGACCTGTGAAGCCTTCCTTAGTAAAGACAGATGCAAAGTGTTAATTTAAAACCTCAGTCATGCCCTCTGCCTCCATGCGTAAATCCTTTCTTTGGTCTGTAATCAACTCCACTCATTCTCTTATCACCCTTTCACTAAGTATATGCCTAAAGAAGACTTTCAGATTCCCTTTTATGTTGGCTTCCAGGATCTTCTCATACTCTCTCTTTGCTTCTCCTATTTGCTTTATCAATTCCCCTTTGAGCCTTCTATATTTGACCTGGCTCTCAATTGTATTATCCACCTGACATCTGTCATAAACGCAGTTTTTCTTCTTTATCCTAATCTCAATCTCTTTCATCCTCCAGGGAGCTCTGGATTTGTTTATAAAATCATAAGAAATAGGAGCAGGAATAGATCATTCGGCTCCTCGACCCTGCAGTGCCATTCAACAAGATCGGGGTGATCTGATTGTGGCCTTAATTGTGCTGTCCCCTATAAACCTTGACTCCTTTGTCAATCAAAAATCTGTGTAACGCAGCCTTCAATGTATTCAATGACCCAGCCTTTACTGCTCTCTGGGAAAGAGATTCCAAAGTCTAATGACTCTGAGAGAAAAAAATCCTCCATCTGAAATGGGAGACCCTTTATTTTTAAACCGTTCCTCCTAGTTCTAGACTCCCCCACAAGGGGAAACATCCTCCCAACATCCACCCTGTCAAGTCCCCTCAGAATTTTATGTGTTTCCATAAGATCACCTCTCATTCTTCTAATCTCCAGTGAGTATAGGCATAATCTGCTCAACGTTTCTTATAAGACAACCCCTTCTTTCCAGGATTATGCCATGAACTTTCTTTGAACTGCTTCCAATGCAATTATATCCTTCCTTAAGTAAGGAGACCAAAATGGTGCACTGTGCCCTATATGCAGTCTCATTGAAGCCCTGTACAGCTGTAGCAACACTTCCCTAATTATGCTCCATTCCCCTTGTAATAAAGGCCAATATTCCATTTGCCTTCCCAATCGCTTGCTGCACCTGCAAGCTAACTTGTTGTGATTCATGTACCAGGACACCCAGATCCCTTTGTACAACATATTTCTGCAGTTTCTCTCCATTTAATAAGAACATAAGAAATAGGAGCAGGAGTAGGCCATTCAGCCCCTCAAGCCTACCCTGCCAGTCAATAAGATCATGGCTGCTCTGCTCCAGGCCTTAACTCTTTTGTGCCAACTCCTCATGGCCCTCAACTCCCTGATATTTCAAAATCTATTTACCTCCCCTTTAAAATACTTTCAGTGATCTAACCTCCACTATTTTCTGGGGTAGAGAATTCCAGACATTCACTACCCTCTGAGAGAAGAAATTCTTTCGCATCCGTCTTCACCCAAGAGAATGAGGATGAAGGTATGGAACTCGGGGAGAGAGACTGCGAGGTTCTTGAGCAAATTGATATAGGGAGTGACAAGGTATTGGAGGTGCTGGCAGGCTTAAAAGTGGACAAATCTCCAGGTCTGGATGATTTGTGTCCCAGACTGCTGAGGGAGGCAAGGGAGGAGATCGCAGGGGCTCTGACCCAAATTGTTAATTCCTCTCTGGCCACGGGGGAGGTGCCAGAGGACTGGAGAACAGCTAATGTCGTTCCACTATGTAAGAAGGGTGTAGAGATAAGCCAGGGAACTACAGGCCAGTGAGTCTCACGTCAGTGGTAGGGAAACTATTGGAGAAAATTCTGAAGGAGAGAATCTATCTCCACTTGGAGAGCCAAGGTTTGATCAGGGATAGTCAGCATGGCTTTGTCAGAGGGAGGTCATGCCTAACAAATTTGATTGAATTTTTTGAGGAGGTGACCAGGTGTGTAGATGAGGTTAGTGCAGTTGATGTAGTTTATATGGATTTCAGCAAAGCCTTTGACAAGTTCCCACATGGGAGACTTATAAAGAAGGCAAATGGGATACAGGGTAATTTGATGAGTTGGATTCAAAATTGGCTTAGTTGTAGGAGACAGAGAGTGATGACAGAAGGATGCTTTAGTGACTGGAAGCCAGTGTCCAATGGTGTACCACAGGGATCTGTGCTGGGTCCCCTATTATTCGTCATTTATATAAACGACATAGATGACTATGTGGGGGGGTGGTAGGATTAGTAAGTTTGCGGATGACACAAAGATTGGCCAGGTGGTTAACAGTGAGGTTGAGTGTCTTGGGCTACAGGAAGATATAGATGGGATGGTCAAATGGGCAGATAAGCGGCAGATGGAATTTAACCCTGAAAAGTGTGAGGTGATACACTTTGGAAGGAATAATTTGACAAGGAAGTATTCAATGAACGGCATGACACTAGGAAGTTCTGAGGAACAAAGGGACCTTGGCGTGTGTGTCCATAGATCTCTGAAGGCAGAGGGGCATGTTAGTGGGGTGGTGAAAAAGGCATATGGGATACTTACCTTTATCAATCGAGGCATAGATTACAAAAGTAGGGAGATCATGTTGGAGTTTTATAGAACCTTGGTGAGGCCACAGCTGGAGCACTGTGTTCAGTTCTGGTCGCCACATTATAGGAAGGATGTGATTGCACTGGAGGGGTTGCAGAGGAGATTCACCAGGATGTTGCCTGGGATGAAACATTTAAGTTATGAAAAAAGGTTGGATAGACTTGGGTTGTTTTCGTTGGAGCAGAGCAGGCTGAAGGGTGACCTGATCGAGTTGTACAAGATTGTGAGGGAAATGGACAGGGTGGATAGGGAGCAGCTGTTCCCCTTCATTGAAGGGTCAGTCATGAGGGGACATAAGTTCAAGGTGAGGGGCAGGAGATTTAGCGGGGGTGTGAAGAAAAACTTTTTTACCCAGAGGGTAGTGACGGTCTGGAATGCGCTGCCTTGGAGGGTGGTGGAGGAATGTTGCCTCATATCCTTTAAAAAGTACCTGGATGAGCATTTGGCACGTCACAACATTCAAGACTATGGGCCAAGTGCTGTTAAATGGGATTAGGTAGGCAGGTCAGGTGTTTCTCATATTGGTGCAGACTCGATGGGCTGAAGGGCCTCTTCTGCACTGATTCTGTGATTCTGTGATCTCAGTTTTAAATGAATGTCCCCTAATTCTGCCTTGTGCCTTGTAGACGGTGGACAGACTTTGGGGAATCAGGAGGTGAGTTACTCACCGCAGGATTCCTAGCCCCTGACCTGCTCTTATAGCCACAGTATTTATATGGCAAGTCCAGTTCAGCTTCTGGTCAATGGTAACACCCAGGATGTTGATGGTGGGGGATTCAGTGATGGTAATGCCATTGAATGTCAAGGGGCGATGGCTTGATTCTCTCTTGTTGGAGATGGCCATTGCCTGGCACTTGTGTGACGTGAATGTTACTTGCCACTTGTCAGCCCAAGTCTGGATATTGTCCAGGTCTTGCTGCATTTGGACACGGACTGCTTCAGTGTCTGAGGAGTCGCCAAAGGTGCTGAGCATTTTGCAATCATCAGCAAACATCCCCACTTCTGACCTTATGATGGAAGAAAGGTCATTTATGAAGCAGCTGAGGATAATTGGGCCTAGGACACCACCCTGTGGAACTCATGCAGTGATGTCTGGGAACTGAGATGATTGACCTCCAACAACCACAACCATCTTCCTAAGTGCTCGGTATGACTCCAACTAGTGGAGAGCTTTCCCCCTGATTCCCATTGATTCCAGTTTTGCTAGGGCTCCTTGATGCCACACTCAGTCACGTGCTGCCTTGATGTCAAGGGCATTCACTCTCACCTCACCTCTGGAGTTCAGCTCTTTTGTCCATGTTTGAACCAAGACTATAATGAAGTCAGATGCTGAGTGACCCTGGTGGAACCCAAACTGAGCACCAGTAAGCAGGCTATTGCTAAGCAAGTGCTGCTTGATAGCACTGTTGATGACCCCTTCCATCACTTTACTGATGATCGAGAGTAGACTGATTGTGCGGTAATTGGCGGGGTTGGATTTGCCCTGCTTTCGTGGACAGGACATACCTGGGCAATTTTCCATATAGCTGGGTCGATGCCAGTGCTATAGGATCTTATGATACAATGAGCACGGTCCCCTAAATGTTCCCCTACTAACACTTGATCCCCTCGGCCCAGCTCATTTCCAAAAGCAGGTCCAGCAATGCCTCCTTCCTCCTTTGGATTGGAAACATGCTGCTGTAGAAAGATCTCCTGAATACACTCTGAATACACTTTTGCCCCTCTCTGCCCTTTACATTACTAGTATCCCAGTCTATATTTGGATAATGAAAGTATAATTCTTGCATGCCTCTGTAATTTCCTTGCAAATTTGTTCCTCTACATCTTTCCCACTAATTGATGGCTTATAGACTAACCAATATATGTAATTTCACACACTTTGTTCCTTAGCTCCAGCCAAAGGGATTCTGTCCTTCACCTCTCTGGGAGATCACTTCTCTCCAGCATTGTAACGTTCTCCTTAATCAATACTGACACCTCCCCGCTGTCCTTCTTTTCCTATCTTTCCTGAACACCTTGTATCCAGGGTTATTTAATATCCAGTCCTGCTCTTCTTTGAGCAAGATCTTTGTTATTGTCACATCATCTTTCCACGTGGCTATCTGCATCTGCAACTCACCAATCTTATTTACCAAGCTCCATGCATTCACATGCGCTGTAACCCTAATTTAGACTTTATTTCTTTCCCTTTGATGCTGAACCCACCCAATTCCTTCCTATTTTCTACACTAGTGCTGTCTGTAACTGCCAATATTCTTTGCACCTTGCTATTCCTCTAGTATTACTTCCTGGTTCCCACAACCACCACCCCCCCCCCCCCCACCCCCCCCGCCACCCCCTTTGCCAAATTAGTGTAAAGCCTCCCCGATAGCACTAACAAATTGCTCTGTAAGGAAATTGGTCCGGGCGCTATTTAGTTGAAATTGTTATGGCCTGTACAGGTCCCATCTCTCTGAGAACCAATCCTAAAGAATCTGAATCCCTCCCTCCTGCTCCCTGCCTCCAGCTATGCATGCATCTGCTCTTTCCTTTTATTTCTATAATCAGTTACCTGCTTGCTAATTTCCTAATTCGCTCCCTAAATTCTGACTGCAGGACCACATCCCTCTTTCTACCTATGTTGTTGGTACTGATGTGGATGTTCACCCTACCCCCAGCCCCCCTCAGGGTGCTCTGCAGCCATTCATCCTTGACATCCTTGACCCTGACACCAGGGAAGCAAAATACCATCATGGATTCATGTCTGTGACCACAGGAACATTCGTCTTTTCCCCTAATTATTGAATCTCCTACACTAGCTCCTCCAGTCTTCTTCGTGCCCCTCTATCAGCTGAGCCAGCATTGGTGTTATAGATTTGGCTCTGCCTGCACTCTCCAAGTAAAACATCATTTCCATCAGTATTCAGAACTGGATACTGGTGGAGAGTGAGATACAGTCGTAAACTCTCATTAGAAATGCAGGCACCTTTTAATGTGAAACTAAAACTCAACTTGACCTTTTTTTAACATACTGATACAGAAATACAAATCAAACCCAAACATCAAAGCTAAAACCTATCCCTAACACACACAAATACCAACAAAAACCACTTAAACTATCTCCATTTCCCAGCACTGTTAAGATAGTGATTAATTTGCAAATATGTCTTGGGAGCCTCAGTCAGAGCCAATCTGTACTTAGACTTCACACATCAAAACCAGCTGGCACCGCACATCCTGAGACATTTAGATCTGCAGGACTACTCTGTCAAGTGTTATGAAACCAGGGATGTACCGCCTTTGGGGGATCTCATAGAAACCTATGAAATTCTAACAGGACTAGACAGGGTAGATGCAGGAAGGATGTTCCCGATGATGGGGGAGTCCAGAACCAGGGGTCACAGTCTGAGGATACGGGGTAGACCGTTTAGGACTGAGATGAGGAGAAATTTCTTCACCCAGACAGTGGTGAGCCTGTGGAATTTGTTACCACAGAAAGTAGTTGAGACCAAAACATTGTATGCTTTCAAGAAGGAGTTAGATATAGCTCTTGGGGCGAAAGGGATCAAAGGGTATGGGGAGAAAGCGGGAGCAGCTATTGAGTTGGATGATCAGCCATGATCATAATGAATGGCGGAGCAGGCTCAAAGGCCTACTCTTGCTCCTAGTTTCTATGTTTCTAACTTCCTAGCTGCAGAAAGGGAAACAAAGACACAATGGTAACCAGTGAATAAATGCATGACCTTCCTGTGATGTCACAGTTTGTTCTTTTTTGTTTCTTATTTCAGTGATCCTGACCTGCTTTACATTCCTCCTGGTCTGCTTCGCAGTGATTCTTCCAAAGGCGGTCCTTGCCTGGTTTCACAGCACTTGACAGAGTAATCCTGCAGATCTAAACGTATCATCATTTAGAGGCACCTAGAGAGACCAGGAACAGAGAAGGTAACAAATGATGGACTATTTATCTTACTTTGTTGAGCAAGTGAACCTTCAGCTTCCAGGAAACCCTATAACTGAACTGTATTCTGATAAACATAGTTGTGGTCTGACCTTTGTGTGACTCCTGACTAACAGCATTGCGGTTGATTCTTCCTCAATTAGGGATAGATGACAAATAGTAGTCTAGTGATTGACAAACATACTCGTACCTACCACTTCAACTTTAACACAATTGTGTGGCTTTAAAAATGAACAGTGCCAATTTACTACATTCTGTGGCCAATTTGCCACATGGTGAGTGGTGAGGGATTTGGCCTCACTGGTCACAATTTACAGTCTGACCTTCCAGTGAGTTACTGGCTCTAGTCATAGTGGGATGGGGTTTAGAAGCCAGAGAGAGAAATATTAGGGAGAATCGTTTCACGTTAATTATAGATTAGCAAGGCCATTTGGTTCATCTAAATATAAGAATGACTGTAAAGTTCTCCATTTGCAAATGTATCTTAAATGTTTCTTAGGTTTTCATTGTCACTATTTGAAAGCTGGCTAATTTTGTGCTTTAATCGCTCTTTATGTGAAGAACTTTCTAATATCAGTATCTAAATATATTTTTTAGACCTAGTCCTACTCTCACAATTTAATTTAATATTTCAGATTTACTTTTCCCATTCCCTTAACTATCATATATCTCTACATGATCATCTTGCAGTTGCCTCCTCTCCAGCCTGAAAAGCCCAATTTTCTCCAGCCTTTTCTCATATTTCAGACTCTGATTCAAGAGAGCAACCTACTGGCTCTTCCTGCACTTTTTGAATGTCTGCCTTATAGTTCAACAAGCAGAACTGGATACAGTATCTGAGGGACAGTCTGTCGAGAGCAATATGATCATGTCCTCCTCTGAACTAAATGCTCCTGTTTGGCTACGCTAAACAGTCATTGGCTTTGTTGTTTGCTGCTCTGTATTAGTTAGACATATTGCAAGAGAAATTGGTGCTACACAGATTACATCAGTTCCCTGGGGGAAGGCAGTGTTACCCATGTGGTACATGCAGGATTCTTCAATGATATCCATGGAGAAGAATGCGTGGGTTAACATGTAGCCTCTTGACCCAGTGAATCAACTTTTATTGAGTGCAAGCCCAGGTAGTGGTTTAGAAATGTTGGTGTTGAGTTGAGATTGGTCTTGTGATCAAGGCCTTATAGGCTGAGCCTGCTGCCCTTTGCGCAATCTCTTGGTTTGTCTCAGGTTGTGCAGTGCCAGCTGGTTTTGATGTGTGGAGTTCAGGTACAGATTGGCTCTTAATGAGGCTCGCAAGATATATTTGCATCTTGCAAATTAATCACTATTTTAACTGTGTTTTTGTCAATTCACACAGAGCCTGAGTCCAAATTGGAGCCCAAGTTCATAGGGAGTGCTTGTTAAAAGTGACTTCAGCTGGGAGCCTGAGTGCACCTTATGCAATGCAGGATGATTCTGGCTGTAGCTACAGAATGAATATTAAAGGGATATAGGATTACCACTAGTTTACAGATAGGATATTGGAGCATTTTGCTCTCAGTTACATAAGATTATCAGTGAATTAATTACATTACCATTGGTTATAAAGGGAATCTGAGTGTTACCAGTATTACTTTAAATTATTGTTGCAATTTCAGTAAATTACTATTAGTTACTAGTGGAATCAAATATTTCAGCCACTTCTAGTTTCCGCCTGTGATTTTTTTTTCGTTCATTCATGGGATGTGGGCATTGCTAGCAAGACTAGCATTTATACCCATCCTAAATTGTCCATGAGAACTTGGTAGTGAGCCACCTTCTTTAACCGCTGCAGTCCATGTGGTGTATGTACACCCACAGTGCAGTTAGGAGGGGAGTTCCAGGATTTTGATCTAGCGAAGGAACAGTGATATATTTCCAAGTCAGAATGGTGTGTAACTTGGAGGGGAACTTGGAGTTGGTGCTATTCCCACGTGTCTGCTGTCCTTGTCCTTTAGGTGGTAGAGGTTGAGAGTTTTGAAGATGCTGTCGAAGAAGACTTGCTGTGTTGCTGCAGTGCATCTTGTAGATGGTATATATAGCAATCACATTGCACCAGTGGTGAACGGAGTGAATATTCAAAGTGTTGGGAGGGCTGGTGTTGAGCTTCTTGAGTGTTGTTAGGGCTGCACTCATCCAGGCAAGTGGTGAATATTCCATCATTCTCCTGACTTAAGCCTTGTAGGTGGTGGAAAAGTTTTGGGGAGTCAAGGTGAATAATTTCCTAACCTCTGACTTGCTCTTGTCAGCACAATATTTATGAGGCTGGTGCAGCTAAGTTTCTGGCCAATGGTAACCTCCAAGATTTGATCCTGGCGGATTTAGTAATGATAATGTAGTTGCATGTCATGGAGAAATTGTTCTATTCTTTCTTGTTGGAGATGGTCATTGCCTGATACTTGTGTGGTATGATGTTACTTGCCATTATGAGCCCAAACCCTAATGTTATCTAGTTCTTGGTGCTTGCAAGCATGGACTGCTTCATTATCTAAGGGTTTATGAATGGGACTGAATACTGCGCGATCATGAAGCCACAGAGTCATTTTTATGGCGGTCCAGAAGTGGAGGGGCTATTCATTCCATTGAGTCCACATTGGTTCTCTGTAGAGTAATCCTGTCAGTTCCATTGCCCCAATTTACCCCCATTGCCCTGTAAATTTATTTTCCTCAAGTGCCCATCCAATTTCCTTTCAAAATCAGTGATCATTTCCACGTCCACCACCTTGTAGGAGTGAGTTCCAGGTCATTACCACTCGTTGCACAAAAAAAGCTCCTCCTTACATACTCCCCCACCCTCCCACGAAGTCATCAGCGAACATCCCAACTTCTGACCTAATCATTGATGAAACAGGTGCAGATGGCTCAGCCTAGGCAGGGCCCTGAGGAAGTCCTGCAGGAATGGTCTGGAGTGAGATGATTGGCATCCAACAACCACAACGATTGTCCTTTGTGCTAGGGATGACTCCAGCCAGCAGAGATATTTCTCTGATTTCCATTGACTTTAATTTTATTAAGGTTTATTGATGCCACGCTTAGTCAAATGCTGCCTTGATGTCAAAGGCAGTCATTCTCACCTCACCTCTGGTATTTAGCTCTGGTGTCCATGTTTGGACCAAGGTTGCAATGAGCCTAGTGGTCCTGACAGAACCAAGACCATCCCAATATGCTTTACCCATCTTTTCTCCACTCGGGGTTTCCCTTCTTTGCATCCTGGTGGGACTTCCTGGTTCTCTGAACTTCTTGTAAAGCAGCTGCTAGCATAAAAGAACAACAAAAATATGCTCCAGGGTACCCAGCTTTTATAAGGTAATTGCAACAAAACATGTCAACAGAATGGCTGAGATAGGATTCCTGCTGCTTTTGAAAATTCTCCCGACTCAATGCTGCTGCGCTTCTCTTCAGGGACCTTCTGAACATCGCTGTCAGAGAAATGCACAGCGCAGCGTCCCTTGGGGATTTCCATTGGGGCAGAGTGGCGCCAGGGTAAAACACGATACACCCACTTTTTATTGCACTAGTTGTTGTATGGTAAGCTTACAGGTACAGTCTGAATCTTAGTGAATGTAATGGCACGTGGGTGAATGGGCAAGTGGGTGATTGGGAGAATTGGCGGGTGGATAAGTTGCTAGGTGTGTAGGGGTGTAAGTGGGTAGTCAAGTCAGGACATAGTCAGGTCTGGTCAGGGGATAGCCAGGTGGTAGGGAAGATTAGTCAGGTTGAGGGTGTGGTCTGGTTGGGGGAGGATAATCGGAAGGTCAAGGGGGCAGTCAGGTGGTTGGAAGGAGTTATATTGTTGGGGGGTAGTCAGGTGGTCGGGAGGGTAGTCAGGAGGGGTAGTCAAGTTGGGGTGTGGTCAGGTTGGTTTGGGAGTTGTAGACAACTTTGGGGGGGTGGGGTAGTCACATCTGGTCGGAGTGGGTGGTAGCAAGGTGATTGGGAGGGGTAGTTGGATTGGGGGATAGTCAGGTCTGGTCGGGAGGGTGGTTGGGCATAGTCAGGTGGTTGGGAGGGGCAGTCAGGTTCAGGGGGTGTTTGGGTCGGTTCAGCGGATAGTCAGGTGGTCTGGGGGTAGATAGGTTGGGAGGGTATTGTGGTGGTGGGGGGAGGTAGTTTGGGGTTGGGGGGTAGGCATGTCATGGGGGTAGATGGGGGTGTCAGGGGGTAGATGGGTGGCAGCCAGGGAGGTGATTAGGGGATGTGTTGTGTAGATCCCATGTTGGACTAGGTTTTAATCTACCCAACATTTCCTGGGTAATTACCCAGTTAAATACCACATAAAAGATAAGGCTGAAGTATTTGCAACCACCTTCAGCCAGAAGTACCAAGTATATGATCCATCTCAGCCTCCTCTTGAGATCCCCAGCATCACAGTGCCAGTCTTCAGCCAATTCGATTCACTTAATGTGATATCAAGAAATGGCTGAAGGCACTGGATATTGCAAAGGCAATGGGCCCTGACAGCATTCCAGCAATAGTATTGAAGACTTGTGCTCCAGAACTAGCTGCGTTCCTATCTAAGCTGTTCCAGTACAGCTACAACACTGGCATCTACCTGGCAATGGGGAAAACTACCCAATTATGCCCTGTACACAAACAAAGCAGGACAAATCCAGCCTGGCCAATTATTGCCCCATAGGTCTACTCTTGACCATCAACAAAGTGATGGAAGGGATTGTTGACACTGCGATTGAAGGGATTGTTGACAGTGAAAGTGACTGCCCTTGACATCAAGGCAGCATTTGACTGAGTGTGGCATCACTAGTGTGAGTGTGAGCCCTAGCAAAACTCGAGTCAATGGGAATCAAGGAGAAAACTCTCTGTTGGTTGGAGTCATACCTAGCACAAAGGAAGATGGTCGTGGTTGTTGGTGGTTAATCATCTCAGTCCCATGAGGATGGTGAGTGGCTTGGAGGGGAACTTCCAGGTCGTGGTGTTCCCATGTATTTTTTTTTAATCGATCATGGGATGTGGGTGTCACTGGCTAGGCCAGCATTTGTTGCCCATCCCTAATTGCCCTTGTTCAGAGGGCAGTTAAGAGTCAACCACATTGCTGTGGGTCTGGAGTCACAAGTAGGCCAGACCAGGTAAGGATGGCAGATTTCCTTCCCTAAAGGACATTAGTAAACCAGATGGGTTTTTACAACAATCGACAATGGTTTCATGATCATCATCAGACTTTTAATTCCAGATTTTTATTGAATTCAAATTCCACCATCTGCCGTGGTGGGATTCGAACCTGAGTCTCCAGAGCATTACCCTTGATCTCTGGAATACTAGTCCAGTGACAATGCCACTATCTCCATCTGCTGCCCTTGTCCTTCTAGATAGTAGTGGTCGTGGGTTTGGAAGGTGCTGCCTGAGGAGCATTGGTGAGTTTCTGCAGTGCATCTTGTAGATGGTACACACTGCTGCCACTGTTTGGCGGTGGTGGAGGGAGTGAATCACAGAAACACACAGTGCAGAAGAGGCCCTTCAGCCCATCGAGTCTGCACCAACACGTGAGAAACACCTGACCTACCTACCTAATCCCATTTACCAGCACTTGGCCTGTAGCCTTGAATGTTATGACATGCCAAGTGCTCATCCAGGTACTTTTTAAAGGATGTGAGGCAACCCGCCTCCACCACCCTCCCAGGCAGTTTATGGATTTGGTGCCAATCAAGCTTCTTAGTCCCAGATGGTGTCAAGCTTCTTGAGTGTTGTTGGAGCTGTACTTATCCAGGCAAGTGAAGAGTGTTCCATAACACTCCTGACTTGTGCCTTGTAGATGGTGCATAGTGTTTGGGGAGTCAAGTGGTGAGTTACTCGCCGTAGGATTCCTAGCCTCTGACCTGGTCTTGTAGATACAGTATTTATATGGCAAGTCCAGTTCAGTTTCTGGCCAATGGTAACCCCCAGGATGTTGATGGTGGGGGGTTCAGCGATGGTAATGCCATTGAATGTCAAGGGTGATGGTTAGGTTCTTTCTTGTTGGAGATGGTCATTGCCTGGCACTTGTGTGGCGCAAGTGTTACTTGCCACTTGTAAGCCCAAGCCTGGATATTGTCCAGGTCTTGCTGCATTTGGACCAGACTGTTACAGTATCTGAGGAGTAGTGAATGGTGCTGAACATTTTGCAATCATCAGCAAACATCCCCACTTCTGATCTTATGATGGAAAAAAGGTCATTGATGAAGCAGCTGAAGATTGTTGGGCCGTGGACTCTACTCTGAGGAAGTCCTGCGGTGATGTTCTGGAACTGAGATGATTGACCTCCAACAACCACAACCATCTTCCTTTGTGCTAGGTATAACTCCAACCAGAGGAGACTGTTCCCCCTGATTCTCATTGACTCCAGTTTTGCTAGCACTCCTTGATGCCACACTCAGTCAAATCCTGCCTTGATGTCAAGAGCAGTCACTCTCACCTCACCTCTGGAGTGCAATTCTTTTGTCCATGTATGAACCAAGGGTTTAATGAGGTCAGAAGCTGAGTGACCCTTGCAGACCCCAAACTGAGTGTGAGTGAGCAGGTTATTGCTAAGCAATTGCACTTAATAGCACTGTTGATGACCCCTTCCATCATTTTACTGATGATCGAGAGTAGGCTGGTGGTGCATAATTGGCCGATTTGGATTTGTCTTGCTTTTTGTGTACAGGACATACCTGGACAATTTTTCACATTTCCAGGTAGATGCCAGTATTGTAGCTGTACTGGAACAATTTGGCTAGGGGCGGAGCAATTTCTGGAGCACAAGTCTTCAGCACTATTGCCGGAATATTGTCAGTACCCATAGCCAGTGCCTTCAGCCATTTCTTGGATGTCACATGGAGCGAATCGAATTGGCTGAAGACTGGCATATGTGATGCTGAGGACCTCTGGAAGAGGCACTTCTGGCTGAAGATTGTAGTGAATGCTTCAGCCTTATCTTTTGCACTGATGCGCTGGGCTTCTCCATCATTGAGGATGGGGATATTTGTGAAATCTCCTCCTCCAGTGAGTTGTTTAATTGTGCACCACCATTCACAACTGGGTGTTGCAGGACTGTAGCGTTTAGATTTGATCTGTTGGTTGTGGAATTGCTTAGTTCTGTCTATCACTTGCTGCTTATGCTGTTTGGCACTCAAGTAGTCCTGTGTTACAGCTTCACCAGGTTGACACCTCATTTTTAGATATGCTTGGTGCTGCTCCTGGCATGCCCTCCTGCACTCTTCTTTGAACCAGGGTTGATCCCTCGGCTTGGTGGTAATGGTAGAGTGGGGAATATACAGCACCATGAAGTTTCAGATTGTGGTTGAGTACAATTCTGCTGCTGCTATGGCCCACAAAACCCCATGGATGTCCAGTCTTGAGTTGCGAGCTATGTACATGTTCTTTCTGTCTGCAAAGAACAGGGCCCTGTGTATTAATATATGTAGCTTCTAGTGCATACAAATGCGTCAAACAGCATGTTCCAGCCGCTGTTCGCAACGGGCAAGTTACAGACCGTACCCAGCCAGCCCATGCTTGCAAAACTCAAAACAGTGTCCAACATTAGATGCGATTCCACAATTGGGCAACTGTTGCTAAATAATCCTCAGTATGCTAAGAATCACGCTGACAACCAATTTAGTCAAGCTTGCAGTGTGGTGCATTTGCGTGTAGTAGGAGTTACATATATTAATACACAGGGCCCTGTTCTTTGCGGACAGAAAGAACATGTGAACACATTGTGCCTGTTTCAGCTAAGCAAAATAAGTGACAGCCATTCACTAGCTCATTCCTCAGGGCAATGCATTGACCAATCAGGGTATAGCTGCCTGGTTTAAATTTCAAACAATGCTTGGCAATTAACCGTCAGTCGCCCTCAGTGATGCATTCTCAATGGCAATGCCACTTGCCAACCAATCAGCCCTCTCTTCATAATAGCATACATTGTTGATTTCCCCTCTTATATTGGTATCCTTGCAAGTGTCCTGACCAGTGCAAGACGAAAAGCTTCGACATGTCTCTTTTTTTTTCGACAATTCTCAAGTTCTGTACTACCAAACGACTAATCCTAGTTTCGACAGAAGAAGTTACATCAGAAACATAGATATGTAACCTCACAAATCCATCGCTATTTCAACACTCGGTTTTGCTAATTTCAGTTGTGCTGAAAGCAATGTTTTTGGTCCCACCCTTCAGGCGTTGGGGACTCGGTGGAACTTGCGCAACATGAACTTTTTCCCTCACGCAGCTGTTGTCTCCGCTCTGTACGGAAGTGAGAAATGGAAGACCCGTCGCTCGGGATATCGTATCTTAGCCATGCCCTGTTCCTCGTTGTCGGGTTCATTGCCGGTTGGGAGGCCAATAAACTGTGGCATCGGTGCCTGCGTTGGCGGAATACGTTTTTGTGCTTAGCGTGTTTTCTTCTCTTATGTGCCATTTGTCTCATCGTCTAGGCTTTCCGCTCAACTCCGGTCAACAGCCACTTTGTGGACCTGACACAGAAGAAACGAAAGTAGAATTTCCGTCGGCTAAAAATAATATTGCTGGACAGTTAAAGGTACTTAAAAGGATCATAACGATAAGGGTCTCTTGGAAGGCCAGCGCAAACCGTGCGTCTTTTAATGTGTTACTTAGTTGTAATTTTCCTTCTTTTGCTAATGCCTTTCAGAGACGAAGCAGATCTTGGCCGCGAAGATACCCAAAATAATCAACTTTCTGAAACCATCATATGGAGCAGCAACTCCACCTTACAAATACCTACAAAGAATTCGATTCCTCCGTTTTATATTCCATATCTCCGCGATCCATGAACTGCTGGCGCAAGAAGTTGTTTACACCACCACATGGGAATTCTTCTAAAATAATTTTCGGAGGTGATAATGGGTGAAAAGAAACCAATCCAGGTGATGGGGGAATGATGTCCATGAATGACAATTTGTTATTGGATGGATAACAAAGGCTGGCCTTTTGCCAAGGCCAGCCACACCCCATGAAAGAATGAAAAAAATTGTGGACGAAGGAGGAAAATAATACATGGTCAGACATATCCACAAGATGGATAGGGGTAAAAGAGCAGTGAGTCGGGTGGCAAGTTACTTGTCGCAAGATTTCTAGCCACGGTATTTATATGGCTAGTCCGGTTCATTTTTTGGTCAATGGTAACCCCCCAGGATGTTGATAGTGGGGGATTCAGTGATGGTAATGCCATTGAACGTTAAGGGGTGATGGTTAGATTCTTTCTTGTTGGAGGTGGTCATTGCCTGGCACTTGTGTGACACAAATGTTACTTGCCACTTGTCAGCCCAAGCCTGGATATTGTCCAGGTCTTGGTGCATTTGGACTTGGTTGGACTGCTTCAGTATCTGAGGAGACAGGAATGGTGTTGAACATTGTGCAATCATCAGCGAACATCCCCACTTCTGACCTTATGATGGAAGGAAGGTCATTGATGAAGCAGCTGAACATGGTTGGGCCAAGGACACGACCCTGAGGAACTCCTGCAGTGATGTCCTGGAGCTGAGATGACTGACCCCCAACAACCACAAACATCTTCCTTTGTGCTAGGTATGACTTCAAACAGTGGAGAGTGTCCCCCCTGATTCCCATTGAGTCCAGTTTTGCTAGGGCTCCTTGATGCCACACTCGGTCAAATGCAGCCTTAATGTCAAGGGCAGTCACTCTCACCTCACCTCTGGAGTTCAGCTCTTTTGTCCATGTTTGAACCAAGGCTGTAATGAGGTCAAGAGCTGAATGGCCCTGGTGGAACCCAAACTGGGCGTCCGTGAGCAGGTTATTGCTAAGCAAGTGCCTCTTGCTAGCATTGTTGTTGACCCCTTCCATTACTTTACTGATGATTGGGAGTAGTCTGATGGGGGGGGGGGGGGTTAATTGGCCGGGTTGGATTTGTCCTGCATTTGTGTACAGGACATACCTGGGTAATTATCCACATAGCCGGGTAGATGCCAGTGTTGTAGCTGTACTGGAACAGCTTGGCTAGGGGCACAGCAAGCTGGAGCACAAGTTTTCCGTACTATTGCCAGAATATTGTCGGGCCTATAGCCTTTGCAGTATCCAGTGCCTTCAGCCGTTTCTTGATATCACGTGGAGTGAATTGAATTGGCTGAAGACTGGCATCTGTGATGCTGGGGACCTTCGGAGGAGGCTGAGATGGATCATCCACTCGGCACTTCTGGTTGAAGATTGTGGCAAATGCTTTAGCCTTAATGGGACTCCATCCCATTCTCTCAGTTCCTTCGCCTCTGTCGCATCTGTACTGATGATGCCACCTTCCAAAAGAGCCCTTCTGACATGTCTTAATTCTTCCTTCACTGAGGTTTCCCACCCACTGTGGTTGACAGGGCCCTCAACTCGTGTCTGATGCATCTCCCACACCTCTGCCTCACACCTCCCCCTCCCTCCCGGAACCATGATAGGGTCCTCCGGTCCTCACTTTTCACCCACCAGCCTCCGCATTATAAGAATCATCCTCCGCCATTTCTGCCAACTGCAGCATGATGCCACCACCAAACACATCTTCCCCTCGCCTGACCTGTCAGCATTCCATAGGGACCATTCTCTCCGGGACACCCTCGTCCACCCCTCCATCACTCCCAATACCTCATCCCCTTCCCACAGCACCTTCCCATGCAATCACAGAAGGTGCAACACCTGCCCCTTTACCTCCTCCCTCCTCACCATCTAAGGGCCCAAAGACTCCTTTCAGGTGAAGCAGCACTTCACTTGCACTCCCTTCAATTGGGTCTACTGCATTTGCTGCTCCCAGTGCAGTCTACTCTATATTGGGGAAACCAAATGCAGACTGGGTGACTGGTTTGCGGAACACCTCTGGTCTGTCCACAAGCATGACCCAGATCTTCCGGTCACTTGTCATTTCAACACACCATCCTGCTGTCATGCCCACATGTCCGTCCTTGGCCTGCTGCAACGTTCCAGTGAAGCCCAATGCAAACTGGACGAACAGCACCTCATCTTCTGACTAGGCAATTTACAGCCTTCCAGACTTAACATTGAGTTCAACAACTTCAGACCATGAACTCTCTCCTCTATTTTCACCCCTTTGTTAATCCCCCTTTTAAAAATTTTATTTCCATTATTTAATTATTTATTTATTTTTATTCATTTATTCCTTGTTTTATCCCCTTTTTAATCTCCTTTTTTTATCCCTCTTCCTATCATTTTTCCCCAAACACTACCCCTCCCCCACCCCACTCCCAAAAGGGTCATCTGTTACTTGTTCCATGTTGTTCTTTCACATAGTGCTTACCCTTGTTCTGCTATTCACACATTCTGCTTTCTTACCTTTATGCCACAATCAGCACCTTTTTTAGCCCTTACCACTACCATTAACACTCCCCTTGTCTTGTGTCCGTGACATCTTTGTCAATCTCTCCGTAGCCCCCACCTATCGCTGACCTTATATCCAGCTTCACCTGTTCCATCCTCCTTTAACAGTATAAATTTGATTGCATTTCTACTTCTCTTTAGCTCTAAAGAAGTCATACAGACTTAAAATGTTAACTCTGTTTCTCTCTCCACAGATGCAATCAGATCTGTTGAGTTTTTCCAGCATTTTCTGTTTTTACTTCAGCCTTATCTTTTGATTGAGTGAGATAACTGTTTATTTGCATGATTTTTTAAAATAATGTACACTGTAGCTTTCTGTGTATTGTACTATGATTTTCTTTGTATCAAAATGTATATTAACCAATGGAACTTGGACTAGAAAGCAAATGTTGAGAGAGGTATCGATGCTAATAATTTGAGAATCTTAGATAAGTCTAGGAGGGTCACCAGCATTTGTTGAAGATTATGCCTGGGACCTAGTGAAGGAAAGCATTTTCTTAGATCAATTCAATAGCTTTGAAACCGTAATGTTGAAAAACTAACATGCTTGTGAAACAACGCAATGTGAAATATAAAACAAAGACCCTTGGGGATTGTGCATAGTAGGAGATGATTCATGATATTGGACCATAAGTTGAATTAAATGGAATGACTTTAATATGTGCACTTAGTATTTTAGTTTATGATATTTTAATAATGTGTAATGATAAAAATCTATTGCCAAGCACAGTCAATGTTCAATGCATAAAAGGTGAACTATTCAGAATATTTGACGGAGTTACTTAGGGGGCTGAAGGAAAAGAGATATTCACACCTTTTGGATATTGTGAACTTAAACTGTAAAGAAAGCAACATGTAGAAATCATGCAAGGAGCTCTGAGAAGCTTCAGGAATTTTCTAGCAGGCCTCTGATTTGCAAACCAACTGTGAGAAAATCATGCCTTAGAATTACTCTTTGTAAACAAATTAACCATGTATTCAACGCTGCGGCTTTAACACAATGTATAAGTTTAAACATTATAATTCAGAATCTAAGTGATCCCTTGTAATTTTGGCTTGTATACTTGGCTTTAACTGCATAAAACTGTACCAGACAGATTAGAGCTGGTATAAATTTACAAGGTGTTCTGGATGCATGAGAATCATCTTCTTAGAAATGTAATAAATTAGGAGCTAACATCAGATGCTTAGGGCCAATTAAAAATCAATTATGTGCCCTGATATCTGAGCCAATTGACCAGTTATTTTGTAAATGAGGGAACTAGTTTAAGGTATAAGAAAAGAGGTCGAAACCATGTTCTTTGCAGTGAAGAGAGAACAAATACAACAGAGGGACTACCTCTACCCAAGGTCCGAGAAGTACAAGAAACCCTATCAGGGTGCAGAAGTCCAACAGACTACAAGAGTTTAAGTCAAAAAGAGAAGTCTACAAAGACAAGTCCAGTCCAAGTTTTTGCATGCTCCATTGTCCGTAGCTGAAACTCATAAGTATAACCTGTTAAATTGTGTTAATTACTACCTAGACGTAGGAGCAGAGGTAGGCCATTTGGCCCATCAAGTCTGCTCCGCCATTCAATGAGATCATGGCTGATCTGATAATCCTCAACTCCACTTTCATGCCTTTTCCCCATAGCTCTTGATTCCCTTACTGATTAAAAATCTATCTCAACCTTGAATATACATAAAGACCCAGCCTCTACCAGAATTCATCACCCTCTGAGAGAAGAAATTCCTCCTCATCTCTGTCTCAAATGGGCGACCCCTTACTCTGAGATTATGCCCTTTGGTTCTAGACTCTCCCAAAAGGGGAAACAGCCTCTCAGCATCCACCCTGTCAAGCCCCCTAAGAATCTTATATGTTTCAATAAGGTCGCCTCTCATTCTTCTAAACTCCAGGCCCAACCTACTTAACCTCTCCTCATAAGAAAATCACTCCATACCCGGGATCAACCTAGTGAACCTTCTCTGGACTGCCTCCAAGTCATCTTTTATGTATGATAAATCTTTTCACTTTGCAATGGACTTGCTGTCAACTTGTTTATCATGTCCAAAATTCCTGACACAACTCATAAGGAAGAAAGGAGGCAAATGACCAGAAATAAAAACAGGAAATGTTGGTAATTCCCAGGTCAGACAGAATCTGTGGAGAGAAACAGAGTTAGATCCTGGTGTCCCTTCATCAGAACTGAGTCCGCATTGATTCATCCTGAGATATGGTTTCATGGGTGCTAGTCATTCCTTTGTATCTCACCCAGGGACAAATCTTTGAGTGAGCACACAGTGGTTGCAGCATGCTACTTCACTGGGAATGGTTGATGATACTTACTGAAAAAAACAAATCCTGTCCCCACCCAGCATTGATTTGTGCAGTCTTTCCAGAAGGTTAATAATCAGCAATCGGCTGGTTTCCCCACTGGAATAGATTATTTATCTCCCAAGTTTGTTGAAAATTTCAATATATTGGAAAATGACACAAATAAGTGTCAACATTTTCTGCAGGGATTTGCTCCAGAATTTCCTGCAAAATAAATGCTGTTATGATGCAGCAGTTAATGTGTGTGTGCCAGGTGGATCAAATCCAAGAGGGAACCTTCATCGCGCTATCACAACGGTTTTGCAATTCATCTTTATTTCGAGATGCGTGCACTGAACTCAGAGTTAGTAAGTCTACCAAGACTTTGAGGTTTTAAAAAAAAAACTAAATTAAAATATTAACAAAAGAAAAGATTTTAAACACATACATAGGACTACAAATTACTACTATAATAACTCATAAAATTCTGAGTTAACCTGAGTTCCAGTTATACCCCCTTTAAGGCAATGGTCCAAAAATAGATTTTTAGATTTTAAACAGATCTAGCAAATTAACATAATGGTCTGGACATTGGAACTCCAAATGATTTTTCTCCAGATCCAGTTTCTGTAGACAGCAGGCTTATTCCCAAATGCTAGAGGCTTCATTAAGGCTACTTCACACAATTCTGTTAGATCTCACAATGCCTTCTCCTGACACACAGCCTCATTCTCCTTTATATATGTTTCTCTTTTCTTAATATGCAAAGTCCATTGTTTCCATATGTCTTTGGAACTTAACCTTTCTTTTAATATAAATCTTTTCATGTTGCAAATATTTTCATTAACCTCCTTGAAATTCAAACCTCCTTTCATCTATCTAAAAATGCAAATTCCTGTCACACCTTACATGCTAAGACCCCAACCATGTTTACCTACTTAGCATTTCAAAGACACTTCTACACCTTACACCTTTTGATAACTTCAACTTGCAGTCTGCTTGGCCACAAAATGTAATTAAATCACACACAGACAGAGAAACACAACCCCTCAGAAACCTATTTTACAACAAATCAGAATATTATGAAAATCATACTTTCATGACAGCTATACTGCCAACATTTGCACTACCACGTAGTGATCTTTCATCAATCATCAATACCTAAGCTATGACCTCTTTCAGTAGTCTGATTTCAGGATTACAACCCTAATGAAGAAAGCAATATTTGTTGTTGGTATCCTTTCCTACGAAAGACAATGGGCATGTAGCAATCAACTCCATTTCAGATGGGGTGTCTTCATATGGCACACCTTTGCTGATAGCTGAAGAGATAATTTGTGGATTGTTGTTTTTGACATCAGTATCTGTTGCCAAGCCATTGTCGTAACTTTGAAACCTGAATATCTTGAAATCTGGGTTTCATTTAATTTAACATGAAATGCTGGAAGGCGACAGGCAATGGCTAAATGGCCTTTGTACTATAATTTTTAAAAATGACTTACTTTTATATAGCATCTTTCATAATCTCAGTGCTTTGCAGCCAATGAAGTCCCATTGATTTATAATGTTACGGATAGGGGAGCGAGGCAAATCTGAACTCCTTTATTTTCTTGCCATCTGTCCGTAAACAGAGGTGTTCTAGTTTTTGAAGTAGGCTGTAGCATGTTTCCCCAAACTCTCTGTGACGTAAATTTTTAAAGTGACTCGCAGCAAACTCTCTTTAGGGTTAAATCAGAAGTATAATTTGTTCACACATTCAAACCTGGGGGTTGGTTGTAACTTCATACACACACACACACAGACACAAGCACACAATAAGAAAATAGGAAAGAGGTTTTACCACCATGAATAACTTAAAAGAAAAAGAATCACAGATATGGATATCAGTTCACATGATTGCCAGCATTCAGTGAGGATTCCTTCACGGAGGAATTATAGTTCAGGCAGTTCAGCTAGCTCCTGCTTCAGCAGGAGTTGCAGAATTCCTTTCAAGCTTATGGTGTTGCAGCGAGATGAGGTTGGTATACAGAGATTACTGTTCAGCAGGCTATGGCAGGAATCTTCCAGAAACAGGCTTTGAGGAAGTTTAGACTTGATGCAGGCTGTTGGTCAGCCTGGAGTTCTGCTATTGTGTTTGCAGGCTGAAGGTTAAACAGCAGACTGAGTTGTGAGTCTAGAAATGTAATATTAAAACTTCCCAGAGGTCAGAAGCTTAGGTCATGTGATGTTGCCCATTAATGAATCAGTTGCAGGCTAACAGTTTCTCTGCCTCTGCTCAAAATCCATTGTTCACCTTGGGAGATAGATGGTGGCCATTAGCACTTCTACACGTATAATGGGTTTCGATAGCTCTGCATCTATGAGAGGACCAGGCTGGGGAGACAGATCGTCTGCTGGTCCCTGGTTTTGTTGATTGTAATGTGTCCTCACAATGAGAGGTATGAGATTTCACAAGATGAGATTTTGTCCTGTAACTGCTGCAGGAAATTTCCAGAAACTGTAGCCAACTTGTGAATCATGACCTGTAGCAGCCATCTTTTGGTTCAGCAAAGTTCTTTTTTTTAAATAAGCAAAGAAAGTAAAGTTTGATTTAAATAGTTTTGATCTCTTTCATGTCTTAGGGACATGACAGTAATCATTGTTGCAATGTAAGAAACACAAAAGCCAATTTGTTCAGCAAGGTCCCACAAACAGCAATGGGATAAGGGGTTGGTTGGGGACTGAATATTGTCTAGGACATTTTGGAGAACTCCCCTACCCTTACTTGAACAGTGCCCTTGGTTTTTATGTCTACACGAAAGGGCATATGGGGCCATAGTTTCAACACTTCATCCGATGGTCTGTGAAGTACAAGTACCAATTGGCTCTGGCTATGGTTCCCAGTTTAAAGTGTCATATTTACACAGAATCCAAGTACAAATTAGTCTAAGGACACGGGGAGAAAGGTGAAATCTGTTGAAAATCGCATTGAATGGGCAGTCTGATCCCACTTTGTAGAATGCAGAGGAATTCTGGCTCAATGGGTTACATATGAGTTATGGTTGCCTCCCTGGTGCCAGGGTCAAAAATGTCTCTGAGCACCCTGAGGGGGCAAGGTGAGCAGCCAGCAGTCGTAGTTCACTTAAGTACATACGGCACAGGCAGAGAGAGGGATGTGTCCTGCAGAATTTAGGGAGCTAGGTAGGAAATTAGCAAGCATGACCTCAAAAATAGAAATCTCCGGATTACACTTAGTACTAAGCAAAAGTGAGTATAGAAATAGGAGGATAAAGCAAATGCATGCGTGGCTGGAAAGATTATACAGGATAGTAGGCTTTAGATTCTTGGTACATTGGGACTGGCTCTGGGGAGATGGGACCTGTACAGGCTTGACAGTTTGCACCTAAATAGAGCCAGAACTGAGTTCCTTGCAATGCAATTTGCTAGTGCTATTGGGGTGAGTTTAGACTAGCTTGGCAGGGGTGTGGGAATCAGGACACAATATCAGAGAGGAATACCAAGGTGCACCGAATACTGGGAGAGATAGAAAACACTAAAATCAGTTAATAGTTAATAGGTGGGGTCAGAGTAAGGGAGAGTGTAGTAAAGTCTAAAACACGGAGTGTGGTAAATAAGATTGGTGAGTTACAGATGCAAATTGCCATGTGGAAATACAATGTTGTGGCTATAACAGTGACCAGGCTCAAAGAAGCGCAGGACTGGGTATTAGATATTCCTGGATAGAAGATATTCAGGAAAGATAGGTGAGGAAGAAAAGGAGGAGGGTAGTGGTATAGACCAAGGAGAGCATTATAGCGCTGGAGAAAGAGGATGTCCCAGAGGGATCAAGAATAGAATCTATTTGGCTTGAGCTAAGGGACTAAAAAGGTGCAACTACGTTGCTCAGTGTAGTCTACTGGCCACCAACTAGTGGGAAGGATGTAGGCAAATTTACAAGGAAATTACAGACAGGTGCAAAATTTTAGAATAGTTATCATGGTGGACTTTAATTATCCAAATATACACTGGGATTGTGGTAGTGTAAAAGGAAGAAAGGGGCAAGAGTTCCTGGAGTGTGTTCAGGAGAATTTTCTACAGCAGTATGTGTCCAGTCCAATGAGAAAGGAGGCACTGCTAGACCTGTTTTTTGGGAATGAAGTGGGCCAATTGGATCAAGTGTCAGTTGAATATTGAGGGGACTTGTATCATGTAGGCTGACTATGGAAAAGGACAAAGAACAATCCAGAATAAGAATAATTAACTGGAGGAAAGCCAACTGCAATAGGGTAAGAACAGATCTGGGCCAAATAAATTGGAGTCAAAGGTTGGCAGGAAAAATGGTAGCTGAGCAATGGGCAACCTTCAAAAGGGATAGTTCAGGCACAGTCAAGGTATATTCCCCAAAAGGGAAAGGTAGGGCAAATAAAGCCAGAGCTCCCTGCATGACAAAGAGATAGAAATTAAGATAAAGAAGAAAAAGTGTATTATGACAGGTGTCAGGTAGAAAATACAATTGAGAACCAGGCTAAATATGGAAGGTTCAGAAGAGAGGTGAAAAAGCAAACAAGAGAAACAAAGAGGGAGTATGAAGAGAGACTGGCAGCTAACATAAAAGGGAATCTCAGAGTTTTCTATTATCATACAGATAGTAAAAGGGTGGTAAAAGGAGGCGTAAGGCCGAATATGGACCAAAAAGTGGATTTACACATGGAGGCACAGTGCACAGCTGAAGTATTAACTAAATACTTCTATCTGTCTTTACCAAGGAAGATGTTACCCAGGCCATGGTGAAGTAGGAGGTAATTCAGACACTATAGTGATTTAAAATTTATGAGGGGGTACTGGATAAGCTGTCTGTACTTAAAGTTGATAAGGCACCAGGATCAGATGAGATGCTGAGGGAAGCGAGATTGTAAATTTTTCACTCTTACACTTGGGTGGTGCCAGACGACTGGAGAATTGCACGTTACACCCGTTCAAAAAAAGGTGTAAAGAAAAGCCGTGTTGTAGGATGGCCGAGTTGTACTGTTAATAATAGTGGAACTGCAGATACTTGAATGGAAACATTAAGTTTATTTACAATATACTCAGCAGCAACTACACATACGCTTCCAACTCCAACTCTACACTGCTTAGGTAGTCCGCGCTACTTTCCTATTGGTTACTATAGGTCATGCGATCTTTCCTAAGAAGTATTATTCTTAGAGGCACATTACACACTAAATAAAACCATAATCACTACACCCATTGGCCAGACACTTACTCACTCACCCGGGGGGAGGGGGGAGAGAGACACCCAATGCGGGACCTAACGGCGCCGGACCAGGGGGAGAAAGCCGGGACAGGGGGAAGAAAGCGTCGGGGTAATCGAGGCGGGCCGAGGAGAGAGCCGGCAGAGGCCTATAGCTTTCCCCTTCTTGCTCGCCTTTTGGATCCCTTCCTTCGCCCCTTCACAAGGGGGCCTACTGATTCTTGGCATTCAATGCGCAACAACTATTGGGGCAATATCCCGCAAAAAATATACAGGGCACCCAAACTTCATCAAGGTGAATGCAATAACAGACGGAGAATTCGTCTGACCGGTGGCCACGTGGTCAGAATGTCACATGATCAACCCCTCCAGGAATAAACTAATATAAGAAAAAGACGCACCATAAATCTATTTGCAACCCGCAAATAAACCACTGTTTTAACAGTGCTTTTTGTTACATTCAGACACCAGCTGTTGCGCCCTCAGCGAGGCGCAAAGTAACTTTTTTTTGCTACTTCCTCCTCTCAGCTGATCTGAGACACTGGAACGTGGCCCGGAGAGCGCACGCGCGGTGGGAGAGCTGCTTCCTGCCCCACACCAGGGTGAACATGGCTGATGTGTCCGAGAGGACGTTGCAACTAGCGGTTGTTCTGTCCTTTACTTCAGGGGTCATTATCGGCTGGCAGGCAAACATCCTGAGGAGGAGGTTCCTGGATTGGAGGAAGAGGCGGCTGCAGTCGAAACTGGTCGAGACGCAAAAGAAACTGGACTTGGCTTAAGTTAGGGGCAGCGAAATGCACCTCAATCCGCGTTGGGTAAGGGTGAGCGGGCTTCACCTTCTACAGTGTCATTTGAGCTGCTAATATGGGATTTTACATCTGTCCGCGGGCGCCTCAAATTCCTGCAGTTACCAATACAGGCTATCTATGTGGTCTTATGATTATAAGAATATAAACTTTCTTAGTAGTTAGATTTGCTACTTGCTAAACAGTTCTGTAACTGCGTTCAGGTCTCCCCTTATAATATTCGTTAACAGGTGGTGGTAGCGATGGAATTTTAATTTGCATTGTAATAACTGTTAAACGAATGCAGTGTTGCTGGAGCAGCTCTGCACTTGCATCAATGTCGTGCATATTTAATACATTATTCCAACAGCTGGTCAAGCTTTCAGAACTAGAAAAAGAACATTCATATCTGAGAGCCAATTAAGTCAGAGGTTTGTGAGTTCGAGCCCCTCCACGGGTTTGAGCCCAATCTAGACTGACATTTAAGTGTTGCACTAAAGGAATGACCTGTTGTTAAACAAGTGCGATGTTAAGATAACACCACAACGCACCCCCCCCCCCCCCCAAACTATTGTCTGAGCGTGAAGGGGAGGGGGGAGTTCTCAAGGTATCAGACTGACATTCCTTCCTCAACTCCATCTAGAACAGATTCACTTGCTGTCTGTGGGATTTTGCTCTGTGCAAATTGGCTGTCATATTTGTTTATGTAATGAGTTATTGTGTCTCAAAATTAATTAATTGACTGTAAGGTGTCTTGGATAATATCCTGTATTTGTGAGCGGGCACCAGGAATTTGACATTGTTGTAAAAACTCAACTGGTTTACCAATGCATCGATCGCTTCTCGGCCTTTTGGCTAAGATCAAGTGTAGTATCGCTTCTCGGCCTTTTGGCTAAGATCAGGTGTTGCAGGGGTGACACCATGGTCCTGCCAAGGCAAGGTCGGGATGGAAGGGCTATAACCAATCGAAATCCATTCCGTGGGTTACCTATCACCGTCCGAGTCACGGTGAACCACAGCGAAGGAGGATCACCTATGGATCGGGGCTTCTTCACCAGGAGGATCCTGTTGAAGGCGTGCGGCTTCCAAGCTCCGGAGATCTTCACCCTGCATGACTCCCGCAAAGGTGGTTATTTTGATGTGACGTTCAAGCGGGTGGCAGACTGCGTCCAGCTCCTGAGGGTGTTCGAGGAGAAGAGAGACCTGCCGGAGATGAAGATCCTGACGGCGGAGCCGCACTTTTCTCTGCCGTTGCAACGGGAACGTGTGGTGACGGTGCATGTGTACAACCCCTTCGTCCCTGTCGCCGACGTGGTCACCTTCCTCACCAGGTACTTCGATAAGGTGGGGAGCGGCACCGAGATTCGAGACGACTTGGGGATCTGGACAGGCAAACGCCTGTTTAAGGTCACGCTAAAGACCGACGGTAAGGGAGCCATTTTCCACCCTCCTTCCAGTTTCGCTATCGGGGGAAACCGTGGCTACCTGGTCTACGCTGGGCAACCCAAGCATTGTCGCTCATGCGGCAAGGCTGGTCATGTGGCGGCCAACTGCAGCGCCTCCCTCTGCAAGATCTGCAAACAGGAAGGGCACCAGACAAAAGACTGCAAACAGGCCAAGTGCTGCAACCTGTGTGGCGAGGCAGGTCACCTCTACAGGACCTGCCCCAAACGCTGCCGTACTTACGCACAGGCAGCCAAAGCCGACCAGGGGGAAGCAGAAGAAATGTTTCGTGTCACTCCAACCACCAAGGCCCCCAGGGAGCTCAACGGGACAAAGGAGGACACAGAGAGAGACAAGGTGGAGAAAGAGATCGAGGCAACAGAGAGCCAATCAGCAGCACTACCCCCTGTACCTCCCAGTCCTCAGGACAGTGAATCAATGGAGGAGGAGGCAGCAGTGGAAAAGCAGCAGGGGGAGTGGCGGACGGTGAAGAACAAGAAAAGTAAGAAGGAGCGAAGAAGAAGCAAAGGCATTTCCCAGAGAAGCGGCAAGAGGCGTCTCCCATCCGACACGGATGACAAGGGCAGCAGCTCTTCGGATGATGAAGTGCCAGGGCGGCACCGACAGAAGAGGCGGCAAAGCTCCAGGGCGTTGGAGGACGAGACACCCGAGCTCCAGGAAATTGGAGACAACAAGGAGACCAGCGCACCCCAACTTTGCCTGCAACCTGAGGAGGCCAGTGCACCACAGCCCCTGGAATCTGGGAGCAGTGAGGCAATCATCGCACCCCAGCTCCAGGAAGCCGGGAACAGCAACACCCCAGAGGGGGTGAGTTTTGGAGAAGCTTCTCCAGCAAAGGTCATCTCAAAACCCACTCTCTACGTGAACCTCCAGATGCCACCGGAGCAGAACACGGCCAAGGAGATCTACCTCAGCCCATCCAAAGTGAAGGAATTTGAGCTCACTACGGGTATGAAGGAGCAGACTAAAGGTCTGGGACTCTCAGAGACAGTGGGTTTGGTAGGAGAATAAATGCTTTAAAATGGGTTTAAAGATTGTATCCATAAATGTGCGTAGCATTAAATCTACTACGCGATGTGTTGCGACCTTGGACTACCTAGCCAAGGTCAAAGCTGACCTGTTGTTTCTGCAGGAGTGTGCGATACCGCACCTCAGCTCCTACAGGCAATGGTCACGATGGTGGTCCCATGGGCCATCGATCTGGTCGGGCGGAAACGACTCTCGTTCCTCCGGCCTGGGTATTCTGCTGCGGGGAGGCAACTTCACCGTCTCCGAGGTCAAGGAGGTGGTGGGCGGGCGACTCCTCGTAGCAGACGTAATGTACAAGAACGCTCCACTCCGGTTAATTAACGTGTATGGCCCGGCACAAGGGGCTGAGCGGCTGGAGGTTTTTCAGCAGCTCCCACTGCTGCTGGCGACCTCCAGGCCGGTCATTCTGGGCGGGGACTTCAACTGCATCATCGATGCGGCTGGACGATCCGGCAGGGCCGGCAGCAGATTGGACGCTACGTCCAGATCCCTGATGGAAACAGTTAAGGATGCCAAGCTGCACGACGTCTTCAGCAACCCTGCAGACGGAGCGCAGCGTAGATACACCTGGTCGCGGCCAGACGGGTCCATTCGTTCCAGGATAGACTTCCTGTTTGTGTCCCGTGCATTCACAGTCAGATCCACCGAGGTCAAGCCGGTGTTCTTCTCTGACCACTGCCTCCTACTGGCGGACTGCCACTTGGAGAAGGACCTGAGGGTGGGCAGGGGGGCATGGAAGCTAAATGTGCAACTGCTGACCCCAGAGAACATTGAGGAGCTCAAGAGGGATTACAAAGGTTGGAGAACCGTGAAACCCCTCTTTGAGTCCCTGACACACTGGTGGGAAGCGACCAAGGGAAGCATCAAGAGGTTTTTCATCCTCAAAGGCACCCAGAAAGCTAGAAAGGAACAGAGGGAAATGTCCCGACTCCAGAAAAAGATGCAGAATCTGCTCCGGCTGCAGTCGATGGGGGTCGATGTCAAGGAGGAGCTCCAAGAGGTGAAGGGCCAGCAAGCCTCGCACTTTGCCTCGGAGGCCTCCAAGATCATCTTCCGTTCCAGAGTCCGCTCCGTGGAGCAGGATGAGACGTGCTCACGTTTCTTCTTCCAAAAGGTACACAGAGAGCGCTCTGTGATCAGCAGCCTGAAGGAAGAAGACGGCTCAGTAAAGTCATCACGGTCCGACATTCTGAGGATCAGCAAATCCTTTTATGCCGGATTGTATGACGTGAAGCCCACGGACAGCACGGCCTCCCAGTCCTTCCTGTCCTCTATCACGGAGGTCTTAGACCACAGTACGCGGGAGAGCCTGGACAAACTGCTAACTCCTGATGAACTGACTAAGGCCCTTGAGTCCTTCGAGAAGAGTAAAACCCCCGGAAGCGACGGCTTGCCGGCGGAGTTGTATTCGGCTCTGTGGGACTTGATCGGCCCAGACCTGCTAGGAGTGTACGAGAGTATGCTCCTGGCCGGTAGTATGTCAGAATCCATGAGGAAAGGCATCATCACCCTCATCTACAAGCACAAGGGGGAAAGGGAGGAAATTAGAAATTGGCGACCCATTTCACTGTTGAATGTGGACTATAAGATTCTGTCCAAGGTCATCGCCAACCGGGTCAAATCCGCTCTGGAATTGGTGATTCACCCTGACCAGACCTGCTCTGTGCCAGGCAGGAAGATCTCTGACAGCCTGGCGCTGCTCAGGGATACGATTGCCTATGTACAGGACAGGGGTGTGGATACCTGCCTCATCAGCTTGGATCAGGAGAAGGCCTTTGACAGAATATCGCACACCTACATGGGGGATGTGCTCTCCAAAATGGGGTTTGGGGAGGGAATTCGAAATTGGATCCAACTGCTCTACACTAACATCAGTAGCGCAGTCTCAATCAATGGGTGGGAAACAGATAGCTTTCCGATTAAATCTGGAGTCAGGCAGGGCTGTCCTCTCTCGCCTGTCCTTTTTGTGTGTTGCATAGAACCCTTTGCCGAGTCCATCAGGAAGGATCCGGGCATAAGAGGAGTGACGATCCCAGGCAGTGGAGGCACTCAGGTAAAAGCCTCCCTGTACATGGACGACGTCGCCGTCTTCTGCTCGGATCCGCTGTCGGTGCGCAGAATGATGCACATCTGCGACCAGTTCGAACTGGCCTCGGGAGCCAAGGTAAATCGTGGGAAGAGCGAGGCCATGTTCTTTGGGAACTGGGCTGACCGATCCTTTGTCCCCTTCACTGTCAGGGCTGACGGCCTGAAGGTACTGGGGATATGGTTCGGAGGGACCGGGGCATGCGTTAGAAACTGGAAGGAGCGAGTGGCTATGGTGAAAAGGAAACTGGGCATGTGGGAGCGACGCTCCCTCTCCATTGCGGGTAAGAACCTGGTCATCAGGTGTGAGGTACTCTCGCTGTTGCTGTACGTGGCGCAGGTCTGGCCCATTCCAGACTCCTGCGCGATGGCGATCACTCGAGCCATCTTCCGCTTTATCTGGAGGTCGAAAATGGATCGTGTCCGCAGGGACGCGATGTACAAGCCTCTAGATAAAGGGGGAAAAAACGTGCCCAACGTCGCCCTCATACTGATGGCCACCTTTGTGTGTGGCTGCATCAAGCGGTGCGTAGACCCTCAGTACGCAAACACCAAGTGTCACTACGTGCTGAGGTTCTACCTGTCCCCGGTGTTGCGAAGGATGGGTCTGGCCACGCTGCCGCAGAACGCTCCAAGTAGTTGGACCGTGCCGTACCACCTGTCCCTGGTGGAAAAATTTATGCAGAAAAACACCTTTGACCACAAGTCCGTCAGGCAGTGGTCAGCACGTAACGTCCTAGAGGCCCTGGGGGAAAAGGAGAGGGTGGACCCTGTGGGATGGTTCCCCGAGCAGACTGTCAAAGTCATTTGGCAGAATGCCTCATCGCCAGAACTTTCCAACAAGCACCAAGACGTAGCTTGGCTGGTGGTGAGAAAGGCCCTCCCCGTCAGATCCTTCCTACACGCCAGGAGGCTCACCCCCTCTGCACGTTGCCCTCGAGGTGGCTGTGGTGGGGAAGAGACCGTTGTTCACCTCCTTGTGGATTGTGCCTTTGCAAAGAAAGTCTGGAGAGAGATGCAGTGGTTGCTGTCGAGGTTCATCCCGAGCAGTTCTGTGACACAGGACTCTGTGCTCTACGGGCTGTTCCCAGGGACACACACCGAGACAAACATCGACTGCAGCTGGAGGATCATCAACTCGGTGAAAGACGCGCTTTGGTCTGCCCGAAACTTGTTGGTCTTCCAGCACAAAGAGTTGTCCCCGACCGATTGTTGCGGACTGGCACAATCCAAAGTCCAGGACTACGTGCTGAGGGACGCACTAAAGCTTGGGGCAGCTGCCGCAAAGGCGCAATGGGGAAGGGTCGCTGTCTAAGACCTTTCTACCACAGCGCACCGAGAGACTGGGAACTGTTTAGAGCCCCTCGGGCTGTACAGATCAAAATGAAAGGCTGTAAATGATTGTAATACTGTTTGTACTGATGCACCTGGTGATACATTTTGTAAAAGTTTAACCTGGATTGTACCCTTGTAATGTTGTTTTTGAAATGGTTTGGAATGTGATTGAAGATATTTTATGAATAAAGTATATTTTTACAAAAAAAAAAAAAAAAATCGTACGCACGGAAGCAAAATGTCACACCCAAACTCACCTATTCTACATGAGACCCTATTCCATTCTATGGTGAGCGCCCTCAAGGCAATAGGGATGGACAAAATGTTGCTTTGACTGTCAGCTGTATGCTAAGGACTGACTTTTAAAACTAAGTAATACAAGTTATTTTTCCCTTCACATATACTTTATAATTATTTTGCATGCTGTGTGCTCAGCATCACAGTTTAGTTCATGGTATATTTTAATTCATTTCATCAGCATTTAGATTATAGGTGCCTTGAACATACACGTTTCAGGGTTGCCAACTTTGTTTTAGTTTATTCCGACAGTGGAGGTGTGGAACATGACATACCTGCCGGAATGAATCTTGCAAAGACTACTTTCTGTTGATTTCCTCAGGAAATCAGAACTATTGCCTTAAAATACAATTTTTTTGTTTTATGCTAAGATCTCCAAGCAAATGTTAAAATCGCATCATCTGTAAATATTTGTATCCACCCTGTTTTTTAATTGTTGAACTTTGTGGTAAATATGAATAGTTTCTCAAAGAGCTGGGAGGTGTAATGGAGGTTTTGTGTGTTATCTTGTAAGCATAAAAGGCTTTGTTGTTCACCTGGAGTCTTAATTGCCGATTACTTTGTGCCTAAAGTGATATTTCAGTGAGTGTTAAATGCAATGCTTTCCATGAATATATCAAAAGTTTTACATGCTAGTATCAATCAAAGTACCCCCTAATTTTCTTTTGGAGTGTGCCTTCCTTTTAAGTGCATGGCCTATTTTTTGCCCTCCCGCACATGCATTGTAACCTAGAGGGGGCCAACTTGTGCACGGCCTGTGCGGGGACTTTTGGGTTGCTGCATGGTCTCACAGCGCAGAGGAAACATTGGTATCAATCATAGAATAGATATGGTTGTTCCTTAACTTCACCCACCACATTTGTTATTTTACGATATGTGCCAATTGCACTTATTCTCTCCCCTGCCCCACCCCACTATTTTTCATTTTGTTCTTTGGTCCTTTTTTAAATTTATCCTTTACACCACCCAGTATTCCCTGATCAAGAAGGCTGACAGGTAACTTGCAGTTCCAATCCACGTCCTCTTTCACTAACCTTTCGCAATCAACTATTTGTAGACTTAATGCAGAAGAAGCAAAGGTAGAATTGTCTAGGCCTTGGAACACTTTTAAAAATAATAGTGCTGCCCTGGAATAGTGAATTAAAACAATTTTTAATTAAGGTCCCTTTTGAAAAACAAATAATGAAAGGATAACCTATTTATTTAGCAAAGTAGCTCATAATGCTAAAGTTAGCATGCTTATATTTAAATACATTGCCAAGTTGTTAATTTCCTTCTTTACTGTTATCCTTTTTCCAGGCAAACAGGCCAACAACACCAAGAAGTGAGGACCTGGGATGCCAGTATTGGCCATGAGGATACCAAATGAACCTGTTTTCTGAAGCAATCATGGAGCAGCAACCAGCTGCCATAGAGCAAAAGACTCTTTTTGAATTCCGATTCACAAAATGTTTACACGGAAAGCTATTTTTGCTTTGAATGTCTTTGACTGTGGCCAAGAAGCTGATTTGCCACTTGTTCCATTTTTTTAATGCACAAAATATGAATTAATTTAAGAGTAATTTCTGCATCTTAAATAAGACACTGTTTCTCATACAAAAGCTGTAGAGGTATGCACCAGTAATGGCAAATACCTGTCTCTGGATGACTTTCAAGATATATTTTCCCTTTTTTTAAAATAGCACTTTGCATCAATTAAAATTGATCAGTACAGAGGAGATATTATTAAAAACTTAATCCTAATTGGTCTGCAATTGAAAATAAATATCCTGGAACTCCAAGGATAAATACCACTCCTAGTGCGTAGCTCTACAATAGCAACATTAGATGCTTTTTAGGGGTGAACATTGGAATGGCTTGAAGGGAAATACTGTACTAAACTTTTTTTTCTTTCAATTGCTTTATCCTTTTGAGGAGAAACTTTAGATTCCCCTAAGCTCAAAACACTCAAGTTCAGCCAATCGTGAGAGCCTCTTTATTTACTTTTGGGAGAGGTATTGACTGTTAATGAACTGTGGAAGGGAAAGTTTTTGAGATGGTAAATAAGCTGTTTTTACTTGGTATTGTGTTAGTAACAAGGGGGACGTAAACTTATAATTAGTACTGGGAGCATAAAGTGGGGATTAGGAGTCAAGTGAACCACAACATTTAAGAGGAAATTAGATAAGTAATTGAAGAAGAAAAATATAAAAATGGTACAGAGAAAGAGCAGTGAAATAACATTGAAGGAGAAAACTCCATTGTGGAGCTAGAACCAGCACTGGCGTGATGGAGTCAACTGTCTTCGAATCTTCTTGCGTGTATTAGCAGAGGTATTGCATGCATTACCTCTGCCCTAACTCCAGCCATACCAAGAATTTTAGCATACGTTTGGAGTGATAAGCTCTAAAATATTTCATTTTCTTTTTCTGTTGTTACGACATTTTGCACTGGTCGTTCCTGTTTATACCTTTTTAAGTCAATTTACACTGAAGTATAGATGTTTCAGTATCATTAGTAATGGATTGATGCGAAGGTTTTCTGTGCTCTGAATTAATTACCAAAAATGATCAGAACTGTAATTCTTTCACAAACGTACTGCATGGAACACTAACCAATGTGGAAACATGGCACCTGTACGTTAACAATACAATACCTGTTATAAAAGAGGCTGATCATTTGTATATACTGCAAGTTAATTTATTCCACACAGGCCCTTCTTTTTTGGAGACACGGCAACTTAATCATTATCTGTGGAATGAACAGGCAAGTAAACCGTTTGGATGCACACTCTTCTGCAATGCCTGTTTTGAAAAGGAGTTCACACATGAAGCATTACTTTGATTATTCTCTCCACAGATACTGAGCTGGAACATGTTTCCAGCATTACCTATTTTTATTTCCGATTTCCAGAATCTGCAGTTTTTGCTTTACTATGTATTTTCTGATTGGTGATTCAGTTGCCTCAGTCTTTCATTAACTAGGATTTATGCTATTTTTGGAGAGGGATAATCGGTAAATGGTCTTATTCTTCATTAATAATCTGCTAGAAAGTATGAGAGTACATTATAAGGGAGGCGGTGGAGTAGTGGTATTATCACTGGACTGGTGACCCAGGGTAATGCTCTGGGGACCGGGGTTCTAATCCCACCATGGCAGATGGTGGAATTTGAATTCAATAAAAATCTGGAATTAAATCTAATGATGATCATGAAACCATTGTCGTAAAAACCCATCTGATTCACTAATGCCCTTTAGGGAAGGAAGTTTGCTGCCTACATGTGACTCCAGACCTGCAGTAAGGTGGTTGACTCTTAAATGCTGGGCAATAAATGAACGAATAAAAAAAAACCAAATAAACCCAAGAACAAATAATTAAAAAAAAGTACTAAGCGATTTCAATAAATGGGATTATTCTCCTTTTAGAGCACAAAGTTAAGGGAGATGCAAGAAGTCTTTTATTTAATCATGAGATGTGAGCATTGCTGGCAAGTCTGGCATTTATTGCCCAACTCTAAGTCTCCCTTTAGAATGTGGTGGTGAGCTGCCTTCTTGAACTGCTGCAGTCCAGGTGATGTAGGTATACTATAACCCATAGTGCTGTTGGGGAGGGAGTTCCAGGATTTTCACTCGACAACAATGTAGAAATGGTGCATGACTTGGAGGGGAACTTCCAGGTGATGGTGGCCCCCATATGCCTGCTATCCATGTTCTTCTAGGTGGTAGAGATTACAGGTTTGGAAGGTGCTATTGAAAGTGCCTTGGCGAGTTGCTGCGGTGCATCTTGTAGATGGTGTACACTGCACTGGTGGTGGAGGGTGTGCCAATCAAGCAGGCTACTTTATCCTGGATGGAGTTGAGCTTCTTGAGTGTTGTTAAAGCTGTACTCATCCAAGCAAGTGGAGAGTATCTCATCACACACCTGTAGATGGTGGAAAGACTTAAGGGAGTCAGGTGAACATTGGCCACAGAATTTCCAGCCCCTTGTAGCCATAGTATTTATGTGGCTGGTCAAGTTAAAGTTTCTGATCAATAGTAACTGCCAGAATGTTGATGTTGAGTGATATCATTGAATGTGAAGATGAGATGGTTAGATTCTCTCATTGGAGATGGTCGCTGTTTGCGATTTGTGTGGTGAAAAGGTTGCTTGCCCAAATCTTCCTCTCTGGATAGCACTGATTCAGGTTGGAATATGGTTTCATGGCTTTTGTAGCTCCCCCAAGAGACCAATCTTGTGTGAAAAATCTTTGGAGTGGACCATTTAACTGGGAGTGGTTGATGAGAATCACAGAAGAGTCTAATCCTGCTTTTATCCAACATTGAAACATGTATTCTTTCCAGAAGGCTAATGATCAGGAGTGCTTGGCTGATTTGCACTACATACTAGATTATTTGTTCCCAAGTTCATTGAACATCATGCCCAAAAATGTTTTCTGCCTTGAGGGCCATTCTCTTGAGTTCCCCCAAGCTTTAAATGGTTACCTTTTACTAGTCCCCTAGATTGACATGTATCATCTTGATGGTGATGGCAGACTATTCAAAAAAAAAAAATGGAGGGGGTTGGGGGCATCATAATTTGGCCCAATAATGCTGATATTATAGATTGCTGGGTTGTATTCCACAGGGAACTACAGGCCAGTCAGTCTAACCTCAGTGGCGGGGAAACTATTGGAAGCAATTCTGAGGGACAGAATTAATCTACACTTGGAGAGGCAGGGATTAATCAAGGACAGTCAGCATGGTTTTGTTAAGGGGTCATGTCTGACAAAATTGATTGTATTTTTTGAAGAGGTGACCAGATGTGTAGATGAGGGCAATGCATTTGACGTAGTCTACTTGGACTTCAGCAAGGCTTTTGATAAGGTGCCGCATGGGGGACTGATAACGAAGGTAAGAGCCCATGGGATCCAGGGCAATTTAGCAAATTGGATCCAGAATTGACTGAGTGGCAGGAAGCAGTGGGTGATGGTCGAGGGGTGTTTTTGCAGCTGGATGCCTGTGTCCAGTGGGGTTCCACAGGGATTGGTGTTGGGTCCCTTGCTGTTTGTGGTATACATAGACAATTTAGACTTGAATGTAGGAAGGTTGATCAGTAAGTTCGCAGATGACATGAAAATTGGTTGGGTGGTAAATAGTGAGGACGATAGCCTTAAATTACAGGAGGATATAGACTGGTCAGATGGGCTGATCAGTGGCAAATGGAATTTAATCTGGATAAATGTGAGGTGATGCACATTGGGCAGGTCAAACAAGGCCATGAATGGTAGGACCCTAGGAAGTACCAAGGATCAGGGGGACCTTGGTGTGCATGTCCACCGGTCCTTTAAGGTAGCGGGACAGGTAGATAAGGTGGTTAAGAAGGCATATGGGATACTTGCCTTAGCTGAGGCATAGAATATATGAGCAGGGAGGTTATGCTGGAACTGTATAAAATGCTGGTTAGGCCACAGCTAGAGTATTGCAAGCAGTTCTGGAATCCGCATTATAGGAAGGATGTGATTGCAGAAGAGAGATTGCAGAGGAGATTTACCAGGATGTTGCCTGGGCTGAAGACTTTTAGTTATGAGGAGCGATTGGATAGATTGGGGTTATTTTCCCTGGCGCAAATGAGATTATGGGGGGACATGATTGAGGCGTATGAAGTTATGAGGGGCATAGACAGCGTAGGCAGGAAGGAACTTTTCTCTTCAGCCTTCTATCTGAAACTCCAGGGGCCAGGTTGAACACACCTACATGTTAAGGGCTAGTTTACCACCACATTGCTGGAAGGGTCAACAGATTATGGAAATCCTTTATGTCATACACAACTAAACTATTTCCCTGTTTAGCAGGTATGTGTGTGTACGGTCAGGCCGACATAAATTTGATCAGATTCTTCTGTCTGACATCAGGGTCACCTTCTGCCAGGAGTTTCCACAACTTTTTTGAGAGTTGGGGAGCCTGAAGATCAAATATCGTATTTCTCTGCTCCCAGGTGCCATGCCAGTGTGTATGTTCACTGCTAGAGGGTATTGCTGAAGGTTAAGGAGGAACTTGACCGCATGTCACGTAGGGGTGTTATTTCCCTGGTCACACGACAAACTCGCTGGTGTTCTGGTCTGGTCACCATCCAAGCCTAATGGCCACCTCTGGCCTTGTGTGGATCTTACTCAGCTTAACACAGTTGTGCAGAGAGAAATCCACCTGACAGTTTGGCCAAGTTTGCCAATAGTGACTTTTTACTTAGCTCGATGCGAAAATTGGGTTCTGCCAAATACCCCTTGACACGGAATCTAGGCTCTTGATGAACTTTATCACACCCTTTGGTTCATTTTTTTTGCTTTAACTGCCTCCCTTTCAGTGTCACATCTGCCCCTGAGATATTCCAATGTACCATGTCAACAATCCTTGAGGGCAAGCAAGGTGTTATCTGCCATATGGATGACATCCTCATCAATGGCTCTAGAAGAGCCAAACATGACAGGAGGATCAGAGAGATCTTCAAGGTGCTCCAGAAGCAGGTCCCATTCTCAACGACAAGTGTGAATTTGCCAGGACCAATGTAAAATTACTGGGACACATCATCCAATGCATGGCATTACAGCTGACTTCCAGAAAATGTAGGATTTATTCAACCAACATGCATCACCGATGTTCAATGTTTCTCAGGGATGGTAAACCAGATGGAAAAGTTTATCCCTAACTTAGCCACACTCACGGAATCCTTAAGAGATCTCAGGTGGAAGAGCCAATAATGGTTCAGGGGCGCAGAACAAATCGAGGCCTTTCAATCCACTGAAGATCACCTAATCTCTGATGTCCTATCGCACTATGACCCTACGTTGCCTACAGTTGTTGCTGCAGACACTTCCTCTACAGGCCTTGGTGGTGTTCTTATCCAGCTGCAAAAGAATGGTGAGAGAAAACCTGTCTATTTTGCTTTGAAAGCTCTCACAGAAACAAAGTCAGGCTACTATTGAGAAAAAGTGGTTACGTAGGCTGTCGAGTGCTTTTCAGGTTACCTGATGGGGCTACCCTTCCTGGTGGAAGCCGACCACAAGCCCCTCACAATACTCCTCAAATCCACTGAGACTAAGATGCCCAAATGTATTCAATGATTTTGCCTCTGGTTGATGCGGTATCAATGTACTTGTCTATTCATCGGACAAGTCACAAACCATATCTGATGTACTCTCCAGAGCCCCGGTTGGCCATGCTATTGCCCTCAATTCTACATTGGTGTCAGAAATAGAAGCATTTTTCTCCACTGTCCATATACACCATGAAGCTCCAGGATGTTTTGACGTGTCAAAAAGAGGATGTTGAGTGCGCTCAAGTGTGGGAGTTCTGTCTCCAAGGGTGGTCCAAATACAATCCTACCTACTGTCTTATCTGCAAATACTATGAGCAATGAATCCATCTGACAGTTGTGGACAACCTCCTGGTTTATGACCATCATTTAGTCATTCTAAGTCCCATGTGACAAGATATTCCCCACAGTCTCCACGGAGGTCACCTGGGCATTGATAAACGCAGATTGAGAGCAATGCAATCAATGTGGTGGCCAGGTATCAAACAAGCAGTCCAGGATTTTGTCCTATCCTCCCACACCTGCAGCATTCACTGTCTGACACCAACAGAACCCCTGGTACCATCAGTCTTTGCTCATGCCCCTTGGCAGAAGTTAAGACTCGACATCTTTGGCTTCCTTGGCAAGACATACCTTGTGGTTATTATTATTCTCTATGGTTAGAGATAATCAGGCTTCATACAACCACATGGGAACTCATCATCAAAGCGCTACAAATCATCTTATATGCCCACAGGTTCCCAGATGAAATTATTTCAAAAAATGGGCCCTAATTTGCCAACAATCATTTTTGGAAGTTCACTGTTGATAGTGGAGACCTCTCATGTTGTCGCCAGCTCCCCTCTTCACCCGCAAGCTAATGAAGAAGCTGAGTGAGCAATCTACACCAGTAAAGATCTGGTGTCCAAGAATTCGGATTGGCATGCAGATCTCATGCAGTATCGGGCTACTCCCCTAGCCAATGGGTTCTCTCTGGTCAAACTCCTTATGGCCGTCGTTTAAAAACGTGTTCCCTATTGCCTGCTAACCTTCGCAGAATCACACAACTGTCATAGCACAGAAGGAGGCCATTCTGCCCATTGTGTCCGCACCAGCTCTCTGAATGTTTAGTTCAATCACTTAGTGCCATTCTCCCGCCTTTTCCTGTGAAATTGGAGTTTGCAAAAAGAAAAAGAAGTAGAGGGAGGATTGAGCAGAGGCAACTATAAACAATCCTAGGAAAATATGAAGAAGCAATTTTTTTGCTTGAGTGGGGCAACTAACACAGCACGGACAAAGTAAAGCAGGAATAACAATCTTTTTGGGCTTTGATGGGAAATAAGAAAAGTACTACAACCCTGTGACTCAAATCAGGAAATTCGATGGCTTTAAGCTTTTTAATAAGCCATTCTAGGCTAAATTGGATGCATACATATTTTTCATTCTGCTGCGACATGACTGATCAACCATTCTCATGGCAACACAGCCAACTCAGAGAAGATAGCTGCCAGCATCAACACGCCAATAAATTATATTACTTTCTGGAATCAACTGCCTTGAAATTATGCCTTGGGGTGCTGGCATATGAATTGTTAACAAGTTCATCTGAAGTGTCTTCCTCTGCTGCTGTAATGGGAGGCTTTAAAAAATGGGTTAATGCCTCATGGTAACAAAACAAAAAAGTCACACACACTCCTTAATTGCTTGCATAACTATTGTTTTGTAACTCCAAAGCCAAATAGTAAGCAATGAGAAGTGTAGAAAAATGGATGGAGTGACAAGTAAGAAAATACATCTTTAATTAGAAACCATATTTTTTGGTTTATTGCACTGAGTTTTGCTACTCAAATTTATGGTATTTTGAATATTAAAGATCTCTATTTCAGTGGACAATACAACATAATTTACAGAAGGATTATTGTGTCACACGTGCCTTTCTAAGCAACTGTGCAAATAGAATTGTAAAATATAACAAAGGAAAGCTGAACTAAACCCCAACGCACAAAGGCAAACAGGACAAGTTTTCTTCTCATGCAAATGTGCAGTCATTTCAAAATGATTTATATCCCAGCACATTTTAGATAGGAAATATAAATGTGGTGCCAGTATTCTGTACAATATGTAAATGAAATATTTTTTCCTAATGTTACTGTGGGATACTTTAAAGCAGGCTTGTGGGGGCTCTGTTGTGTGTGTGTATGTGTATGTGTGACTAATTAAATTAAACTAAAGACGGTCAGACTGCAAGGTTTGGATCATCAAAGGGGTTAAGTGTAAAAACAGGCATTTTGAAATGGAAATGGATGAGCTAAGTAAGATAGGTAAGTAGGTAAGAGCTAGCGTTTACATTTATAAATAAGTTGAGAGGTTATTTGAATTTCAAAGGGACATGAGAAGATGTTTTACAACTGGCAAAATAGGTATGGCAAAGTTCTTAAGTTTATTTTTCCTGTAAGTGCTGGTAATAAGGACAACATGAAAGATTTTTATATTCTGGGAAAGGTAACTTGCAAAGAAAGGGTGAAACAATGTGGTTTCCAGATCAAAAGGGAGAAAATATATTTAAAGAATGATGGAAAGCTGTATGGGGAGTGACCATGTGAGATCTTAAAAGGTGAACTGTGTGAAACAGACCTGTGAAAAAGCAGCCTCTAGCCACCCCAGACAAGTGATTGCTTGTTCTGGACAGCAAAGTTTGTGAAAAGTCTTGGAATTCCATTGTCAAGTGAGAGGGAGAAAGAAGTTGTGAAACACCTCCCTTATAGCAACAGTGGGTGCTTGTGGTAATATTGCTGGATGTTTTATAAATTAAGAATCTATTTGGACTGTTGCCTGAAAGGGGTGTGTAGTTGGGAGTCTAGTTAAGTAGAAATCCTTTGGGAACTGTTATAAGACTAAGTTTAACTGTTATCTTGTGTGTTTAACTTTTTCTTTTCTTTTGTTGATAAATGTTTTAATTTAATCTTTAAAATCTCCAAAAGGTGGTAGTGGACTCTACTTTTAATTTCAGTACACAAACCTTCTCTTAATAAATACAAGTTGAAAAATCATTGTGATAGCTTGGCCAAGTTTCCCTTTGGGATTTGGTCAGCCTAGCAAATATCACCTACAATATCATAACAAATAGTTCTTCTGATGCAAACAGACTCTTCCATGTGCAAGTCATCAAATCAATTCGGTAAACAAGTTCTGTCAAACGTACGCACACTTCCCCAAGAAGATAGTTCTTTTAATCCACCTCGACAACGCTGTAGATCTTGCTCATGAATCAAAAACATGCAACATAACCAACAGTCCCTGTGAATAGGAAGAAGATCAACATCATTATCATTGTGTATCCAAAGTACAGAATAATGCTGTCAGTGCCTGTTACCTAGAGTTCAGAGATTCAGATATTAAGAAATATACTGTTGTAAACCCACTAGTTAGTAATGATAGCCATTGCCAGTGGTAGTCCTCAGCACAAAGATGTAAATATCAGAGAAGAACAGTTGCCTCCGAGCAGACGAGAATATTGACCCGAAACAGGAAACCAAACACCTGGTGAGATCATATACTATTAAGAATGAAGAAAAGCTGAATGAAGATACATCCAAATGGCTGTATCCCACCCATAACGATTCCAGGCACAGAATTTGTGTAGAATTATTGTTCAGGGATGTGGTGTGTGATCTGACTGATGCGAACGAGATGCTCCATTGTATGTTTCTTGAAGCCAAAATAAGCACTGAAGGTCAGAGGCACTGAAATGCCAAACTGCAATGCAAGGATGGCAATCTCTGTTCCAAAAGGTATAGTTGCTGAAGATCCTTCTCACCGAATCAGATTCATGATAAAGAAATCAGCAAAAACAATCCCTGGGCACAGAAAATAAGTCAATAATACATTTGTTTTCCATTTCTCCCCACCAAATGATTTGTAAAAGCCTGAAGTCATCAAAAGAAGCTAGGTGCTTGACATGTTAATAGCCTGCTGGGTTCCCAAGCTATCAACTGCATATCACCCCCGCTGGCCCTAACACAGTGTAGGCAAAAGAGCTGAACTTCTAGGAAAAACAATGCCAAAAGTACAGTACCAGGCACAGAGCGAAAGCTTAGAGGGCGGGGGGGTTCGGCTGGAGAATGAGGCAGTCTCAATGAAACTAACATTTTAAAAATTAAATTTTTGTGGTTTATTGTAAAGTAGGTTTATGAGGGTAAGCATGGTTGGATGTGTATGTGATTTAATTACATTTGGAGTCAATGTGACTTTAATCTGCATATAGGTTGGGCAAATCAAATTAGTAACAATACCATAGAAGAGGAATTCCTGGAGTGTATATGGGATGGTTTTCTAGACCAATATGTTGAGGAACCAACTAGAGAACAGGCCATCCTAGACTGGATATCGTGTAATGAGAAAGGAATAATTTGCAATCTAGTTGTGCGAGGCCCCTTGGGGATGATCAACCATAATATGATAGAATTCTTCATCAGGATGGACAGTGACGTAGTTGATTCTGCGACTAGGGTCCTGAATCTTAATAAAGGAAACTACGATGGTATGAGACGCGAGTTGGCTATGATGGAGTAGGAAATGTTATTTAAAGGGATGACGGTGGATAGGCAATGGCAAATGTTTAAAGAGCGCATGGGTGAACTGCAACAATTGTTTATTCCTGTCTGACACAAAAGTAAAATAGGAAGGGTGGCCAAACCATGGCTTACAAGGGAAATTAGAGATAGTATTAGATCCAAGGAAGAGGCATATAAATTGGCCAGAAAAAACAACAGACCAGAGGATTGGGAGCACTTTAGAATTCTACAAAGGAGGACCAAGGGATTGATTAAGAAGGGGAAAATAGAGCATGAGAGTAAGCTTGCGGGGAACATAAAAACTGACTGTAAAAGTTTCTATAGGTATGTGAAGAGAAAAAGATTGGTGAAGACAAATGTAGGTCCCTTACAGTCTGAAATAGGGGAATTTATAATGGGGAACAAAGAAATGGCTGACCAACTAAATACATACTTTGGTTCTGTCTTCACAAAGGAGGATATTAATAACATACCAGAAATGTTGAGGAACACAGGGTTTAGTGAGAGGGAGGAACTGAAAGAAATCAATATTAGTAGGGAAATGGTGTTGGAGAAATTGATGGGATTGAAGGCCAATAAATCTCCAGGGCCTGATAATCTACATCCCAGAGTACTTAAGGAAGTGGCCCTAGAAATAGCGGATGCATTGGTGGTCATCTTCTGAGATTCTATAGACTCTGGAACAGTTCCTACAGATTGGAGGGTAGCTAATGTAACCCCACTATTTAAAAAGGGAGGCAGAGAGAAAACAGGGAATTATAGACCAGTCAGCCTAATGTCAGTAGTGGGGAAAATTCTAGAGTCCATTATAAAAGATTTAATAGCTGAGCACTTGGAAAACAGTGGCAGAATCGGGCAGAGTCAGCATGGATTTACGAAAGGGAAATCATGCTTGACAAATCTACCGGAATTTTTTGAGAATGTACTAGTAGAGTTGATGAGTGGGAGCCAGTGGATGTGGTTTATTTGGTCTTTCAGAAGGCTTTCAACAAAGTTCCACATAAGAGATCAGCGTGTAAAATTAAAGCACATGGGATTGGGGGTAGTGGATGGAGATGGATAGAAAACTGGTTGGGAGACAGGAAACAAAGAGTAGGAATAAATGGGTCTTTTTCCGAATGGCAGGCAGTGACTAGTGGGGTACCGCAGGGATCGGTGCTGGGACCCCAGTTATTCACAATATATATTAATGATTTAGATGAGGGAGCTAAATGTAATATCTCCAAATTTGCAGATGACACAAAGCTCAGTTGGTGAGCTGTGAGGAAGACGCAGAGACGCTTCAGGGTGATTTGGACAGGCTGAGTGAGTGGGTAAATGCATGGCAGATGCAATATAATGTGGATAAATGTGAGGTTATCCACTTTGGTAGCAAAAACAGGAAGGCAGATTATTATCTGAATGGCTATAAATTGAGAGAGGGGAATGTGCAACGAGACCTGGGTGTCCTTGTACACCAGTTGCTGAAGGTAAGCATGCAGGTGCAGCAGGTGGTAAAGAAGGCAAATGGTATGTTGGCCTTCATAGTAAGAGGATTTGAGTACAGGAGCAGGGGTGTCTTGCTGCAATTATACAGGGCCTTGGTGAGACCACACTTGGAATATTGTGTGCAGTTTTGGTCTCCTTATCTGAGGAAGGATGTTCTTGCTATAGAGGGAGTGCAGCGAAGGTTTATCAGACTGATTCCTGGGATGGTGGGACTGACATATGAGGAGAGATTGAGTCAGTTAGGATTATATTCGCTGGAGTTCAGAAGAATGACGGGGGGGAGGGGGATGGAGATCTCATAGAAATCTATAAAATTCTAGCAGAAAGGAAGTTTCCGATGGTGGGGGAGTCCAGAACTGTCTGAGGATACGGGATAGACCATTTAGGACTGAGATAAGGAGAAATCTCTTCACCCAGAGAGTGGTGAGCCTGTGGAATTCGCTACCACAGAAAGTAGTTGAGGCCAAAACATATGTTTTCAAGAAGGAGTTAGATATGGCTCTTGGGGCAAAAGGGATGAAAGGATATGGGAAGAAAGCCGGAGCAGGCTATTGAGTTGGATGATCAGCCATGATCATAATGAATCGAAGGGCTGAATGGCCTACTCCTGCTCCTATTTTCTATGTCAAGTAGGCTGCAAGCTTGAAATCATCAAAAGAAACTAGGTGCTTGACAGGCTAATGAGTAAACATGGATGTTGGCTTAGTTTGTAAGGTATGAAGGGAAGTTGCATTTTTAGATAAATGAAGAGATTTGGATTTCAAAGGGATCTTAGTCTGTTTGTAACTAGCCAGATAAGCAAGGCTAAGGAATATATTAATTTTACCCAAAGGTTACTGACAGTATTGGCAACATGATAGTTTTTATGTTATGAGGAAGAAACAGTTTCAAAGACTTATGGAACAATAGAATTTACATATTAAGAGAGTAACATACATAAAGGAGAATGAAAGGTTATGTGTCAGAAAGGCCATGTAAGATTTAACAGGAGTGTGTGAAATCATCTTAATGAAGCCTCCAGCATTTGTGCATAAGTCTGCTATATAATGAAACTGAAGTTGGGGAAAAGCCATTTGGAATTCCACTGTCAAGTGGGTATTGTGTTAATTTTCTGGTTCTATTTTAAGTTCAAAGTCCATTTAGGACTGTTGCCTTAAAAGGGGTGTAACTGGGAGTCAGATTAATTAGGAATTTTGGTAGTTTTTATAGTAGTAAGTAATTGCAGTCTTATGTATGTGCTTGACATACTTTATTTTGTCAGTAAATATTTTAACTTAATTTTCAAAATCTCTAAAGGAGTTGGTGGACTTATTACTTCTGAATTCAGTGCACACATCTCATGATAAATACAAATTGCAAAACCATTGTGATAGCGTAACCAAGTTTTCTTTGAGGACTTGGTCCGCCTGGCACACATCATCTGCCACGTCATAACTGGCAATAATATAAATAGTTTAAAACAAAGGACATGTAAATAGGTAAAGCGATAGTATCATATTGTAGCAAAAAGCTAGTTTACTCGGTGGTGGGGGCAGGTGTAGAAGAAGGGTTCAATGAATGCATTTGCTAATCTATGGGGGCACATGATGTCGATGCATCAGTGATGTCAGGCAGTTGTGTGTGGAACATGGTAGAGGGCGGATGGGCAACCCTGAGGGGAGATATGTCTTCCCGGTACCACACTATTGTTACGATCCCCACCTGAGGTTACCACTGGACAAACCTGATCTCAGGATGGAACCCAGCTTGATAGATCCTAACTTCTATTTGTTTGTTTAGATATGTAGAGAGTGGCTACTGAACAGAGTCACCAAAGTCAGCTGGTGAACTTCTAACAAAAAAAATTTATTGAACAAGAAAAGATGAACTATATTACAATACTCCTTCATCCACAACTATAACCTTACAGATATATACAGATTTTTAAGGATAACACAAGTTACAAAAGCTATCTTATACTTTAATGTTCACAGTAAATACACAGTCCATGTAAACCTATAGCAACCTGTGGTCAGACACACTACACTCTGAAATCAAGTGACAGATACTACCTCAACCAGATGCTATGGATCTCTCCTCAACTCTGCCTCCCCACCGCCCCCACCCTCCCCTCCCCCCTCTCCTCCCTCCCCACCCTCTCCCCCCCCACCCCCACCCTCTACCCCCCCCTCTATGCAATGCTAGAGGATTTAACTACCAGTGAACCTCATCCGTACAAAGTTTGAAGCAGCTCGGTGTATACACAGTGCGGTGCATAGAGCGGGGCAGCCCAGCTGACCCCGCCTCCGGGCCCGCGTGCGGGAGGGAGTCGCGCGCGTGGGGCCTCCCGGGCGCACGTAGGCGCGCGGCTGTGACGTCAGGGCGTGGGCGCAGCTGCCATGGCGACGGCCGGAGCCGCGAGGCAGGGGAGCGGCCGTTAAAGAGCGGAGCCCCGATTCCCTCACAAACCTCCCCCCCGCGAACTGTGACCGAGCGGCCATGGCCTTGCGGAAGGGGCCACTGCGGTCGGCGCAGCTAGCCATCGACAGCCTGCAGAACCAGGTAGCAGCAACTGAGAGCCGTGATTTACCCCCTTCCATTCCTGCTTAGGCTTTTCCTCCGGTCATCTATGGGTCTGCTGCAGACTGACTGATAGAGATTGGGTCGCGGTGATTAGTCAGCCAGCCCACACTAGTAACATGGGACAGACTGGCGGCCAGTGGCTGAGTTCATAGCACCCTCGCCTTTGAATCAGAGGGTTGTGGGTTCATGTCCCACTCCCGGAAAACCAAGAACTGTGATTGTACTCGAAAGAGTTGCAATCTGTGACTGTTGATAACTCGAAAGAGTTTCCTGTAGAAGGCGACCTGGATTGGCTCTGGGTCTTTAATTTTTTTTGGTCTGGCAGCGCCTATGTTCCAAAGAGCAACAATAACTTGCATGTATATAGCGTCTTTAATATAGACAAATGTCCAGAGGCAAAGAGAATCAACATTGGCCCAAAGGAGCTATGTAGAAGGGTAACCAAAGACATGGTATAAAATAGGGGCTTTAAAGGAGGCGAGGTAGTAGTAGCAAATTGCTGCATTTATTGTGTATAATAGTGTCGTGCAAGTGGTTATTTGCAACTGCGCTGTAAATTTGTTGGACTCCAATCTCACCATGGTAAAGTGTGGAATTGAATTGACAAGTGGTGCTGCCAAAGACTGATCAATAAACTTGCTCTTCTGCCATTAAAATCCAAACTCGATCAGTAATTCCCTTCAGACAGGAGCGTTCCTGTTAAAATGCACACATGCCAAGCTATGCTACAATCTGGAATATGCAGAGCATTAAAATAAACAGTAAGGTAAAAGCTATTCTGTTGAAGAGTCATACGGACTCGAAACGTTAACTGTGTTCCTCTCCGCAAGATGCTGCCAGACCTGCTGAGTTCTTCCAGGTATTTTTATTTTTGTATTAAAATAAACAGGCAGCTCACAACTTTGTCAGTTGGCTGGAGAAAATTTCTGTGTAATGTAAGTCATGACGGTTCAAATGTAAATTGCCCATGGACAAAAAAAGTAGTGTTCAGTGTAGTGTGTAGTCTGTTCAGTCCAAAAACATTTAGGAGGGAATGTTGCCCACCACCCTTCCCTATTCTGGCCGACATGTAACTCTTAATGTCTTCTGAAGTGGCTTAAAGCTCCTCATTGTAAAAGATGGACAATAAATCCAGCATAACATTTTTTCTGTTGGACATGGAGGAATGAGAGATTGAAATGTGCGCTTGTTCATTTTACCAAAGCTGTGTGTGATCTAACATGATTTATGCCGCTGAATTGTGCACGTCCAAAGAAATGAAGTGGTTTAATTGAAGATTGAATCATTTGTATTTGTATCGTCTATGGCAAAAAAAATCAACACCACTGTTTTCAACTATGTATTTGTAGCACATTGGATTGTGTGCATGCAGGATTCATCCCTCTTACAATGAGAAAACCATAAAGCCTAATGTTAACTGATCCTTTAGAATGTACAACCACAGACACTGTCCTCTTGACACCATTAGTTCCTATGAGGAAAGACAAAAAAAAAATCTGGCTGTTTTTGGAAATTCTTGAAATATATAACTTATGCTGATCGCGATTACCTATAATGCCTCACAGAATATTCTTAATCTGTGTTCAAGCCCCAGAGTTTTCATAAAAATGTAGGATTATCGATCAGGCTAAACCATAGAGAACATCCTTGAATTTCATGATTGGTTCAAAGTGCTCCATGGAAAATGTTTGTCATCTATGTATTCACTGATCTACAAAACATCACACTGTGACAAAACATACACAAAATGTGTTTTCATTATTTTGTATCTTAAGGTTGATATCTTGTTAAAGGAAGTTAAACAGCATGATAAAAGAGAGGAAGTTTATGAGAGGTAAGTTGCTTGTTTGATGATTTAGAAGTTTTTATTATTAACACCTACATCCGTGATTCCTCTGACACCCTACATCATATCAACAATTTCCAGTTCCCTGGCCCCAACCGCCTCCTCTTCACCAAGGACGTCCAATCCCTCTACACCTCCATCCCCCACTGGGATGGTCTGATGGCTCTCCGCTTCTTCCTCGAACAGAGGCCCGAACAATCCCCATCCACCACTACTCTCCTCTGTCTGGCTGAACTTGTTCTCACACTGAACAATTTCTCCTTTAACTCCTCTCACTTCCTCCAAATAAAAGGTGTGGCTATGGGTACCCGCATGGGCCCCAGCTATGCCTGTCTCTTTATGGGGTATGTGGAACATTCCTTGTTCCAGTCCTACTCCGGCACCCTCCCACAACTCTTTCTCCGGTACATCGATAATTACTTCGATGCTGCTTCATGCTCTCGTCTGGACCTGGAAAAATTTATTAATTTTGCTTCCAATTTCCACCCCTCCATCATTTTCACATGGTCCATCTCTGACACTTCCCTTCCCTTCCTTGACCTCTCTGTCTCAATTTCTGGTGATAGACTGTCCACCAATATCCATTACAAGCCTACCGACTCCCACAGCTACCTCGACTACAGCTCCTCACACCCAGTTTCCTGTAAGGACTCCATCCCATTCTCTCAGTTCCTTCGCCTCCGTCGCATCAGCTCTGATGATGCCACTTTCAAAAACAGTTCCTCTGACATGTCTTCCTTCTTCCTTAACCGAGGTTTTCCACCCACGGTCGTTGACAGGGCCCTCAACCGTGTCTGGCCCATCTCCCGCGCATCCGCCTTCACACCTTCCTCTCCCTCCCAGAAACATGATAGGGTCCCCCTTGTCCTCACTTATCACCCCACCAGCCTCCGCATTCAAAGGATCATCCTCTGCTATTTCCGCCAACTCCAGAATGATGCCACCACCAAACACATCTTCCCTTCACCCCTCCGGCGGCATTCCACAGGGATAGTTCCCTCCGGGACACCCTGGTCCACTCCTCCATCACCCCCTACACCTCAACCCCCTCCCACGGCACCTTCCCATGCAACCGCAGAAGGTGCAATACCTGCCCCTTCACTTCCCCTCTCCTCACCGTCCAAGGGCCCAAACACTCCTTTCAAGTGAAGCAGCATTTCACTTGCACTTCCCTCAATTTAGTCTACTGCAATCGTTGCTCCCAATGCAGTTTCCTCTACATTGGAGAGACCAAACGCAGACTAGGTGACCGCTTTGCAGAACACCTTCGGTCTGTCCGCGAGCATTACCCAGACCTCCCTGTCGCTTGCCATTTCAACACTCCACCCTGCTCTCATGCCCACATGTCTGTCCTTGGCCTGCTGCAATGTTCCAGTGAAGTTCAACGCAAACTGGAGGAACAGCACCTCATCTTCTGACTAGGCACTTTACAGCTTTCCGGTCTGAATATTGAGTTCTACAATTTTAGATCATGAACTCTCTCCTCCATCCCCATCCCCTTTCCGATCCCCCCCCTTTTTTTGCCAATAATTTATATAGATTTTTTTTTTCCCACCTATTTCCATTATTTTTAAATGTATTTTCATCCGTTGTTTTATCTCTACCTTTTAGCCTTTTTCGATTCCTTCACCCCACCCCACCCCCACTGGGGCTATCTGTAACTTGCTTGTCCTGCTTTCTACCCTTAATTAGCACATTCCTTAGATAATATCACCACCTTCAACACCTCTTTGTTCTTTTGTCTGTGACATCTTTTGGTTATCTCCACCTATCACTGGCTCTACTTGTCCCACCCCCCCCCTTAAACTAGCTTATATTTCACCTCTCTTCTATTTTTACTTAGTTCTGTTGAAGGGTCATTCGGACTCAAAACGTTTACTGTGTTCCTCTTTGCAGATGCTGCCAGACTTGCTGAGTTTTTCCAGTTAAGTGGTCTAGACAGGTTAAGTGAGTGGGCAAAAATGTGGCAGATGGAGTATAATGTGGGAAAATTATGCACTATGGCAGGAAGAATAGAGGAGCTGAATATTATTTAAATGGAGAAAGACTGAAGAAAGCTGCGGTACAGAGGGATTTGGGGGTCCTCGTGCATGAATCCCAAAAAGCTAGCATACAAGTTCAGTAGGTAAAAGGTAAGGCAAATGGAATGTTGGCCTTTATTTCAAAGGGAATGGAATATAAAAATAAGGAAGTCTTGCTAAAGCTATACAAGGCACTAGTTAGACCACACCTAGAATACTGTGAACAGTTTTGGTCCCCTTATCTAAGGAAAGATGTACTGGCATTGGAGGCAGTCCAGAGAAGGTTCACTCGATTGATCCCTGTGATGGAGGGATTTTGTTATGAGGAGAGGTTGAGTCGGTTGGGCCTGTACTCATTGGAGTTTAGAAGACTGAGAGGTGACCTCATTGAAACTTAAGACTCTTAGGAGGCTTGACAGGGTAGATGCTGAGAGGTTGTTTACCCTTGTGGGAGAGTTTCGGACCAGAGGGCATAATCTCAGAATAAGGGGGTGCCCACTTAAAACAGAGATGAGGAGGAATTTCTTCTCTGAGGGTAGTCAATCTGTGGAATTCTTTACCACAGAGGGCTATAGACGCTGGGTTGTTAAGTATATTCAATGCTGAGATAGACAGATTTTTAATCAGTAAGAGAATCAAAGGGCATGGAGAAAAGGCAGGAAAGTGGAGTTGAGGATTATCAGATCAGCCATGATTTAATTGAATGGCGCAGCGGACTTGATGGGCCAAATGGCCTACTTCTGCTTCTACGTCTTATGGTCTATAGAAACCCCAAATAGTCCAGTAAAAGTAAATAGTATAAAGTATATTATGGTCTTACTACAGAAACCAATTCCAACTACTCTTTTCAGCCAATGATGTTTTTAAATTGACGATCCCCTGAGTCCCCAGAGGAAATAGATTTCTCCGTTAACATTGTAAATAATTTTGATCAAGTAAAACACCTGTTTTATGTCTCATGTTGGCCATCTCTGCTGCAATATTGCAAGTCTGTTATTGTACCTGTAGCTACTCTTTCCTGGTATCTAGGTGAATCTGCGCTGTACGTTCTTGATTAACCTTTCACTGTGACCGGACTTCTCTCATGTACCAATGTCAAAGTCAAACAAGTAGCAATTGGATATAAAAATTATGGAATTTCATTATTATAATGAACTACAAATTTTCGTGTAACTTTTGCTTAAATTAATCCTCAGATTGTAGCTACCATTAGAACATATAACACTTTCAGTTTATAGCATATTTGGGTGAAAAAGCAGCAATTTAAAGCATGCTATCACACAGTTTATACGTGCATCAAAATGTGTTTGAGGTTATTAGTTTTACTGTTTGAATATTGCTGCTCATGATCTTTCTTTAAACTATTTACTTTTACTGGACTGTTTGGGGTTTCTATAGATGTATCCAGCTAAAGAAAATAGTGGATGAAAACCTGGTGACTCTACGCAAGTTGAAGAAAGTAAGTTTAAAATTTAATAAGCTTGTTACCTGTATCTCTTTTAGTGATTGTCTTGTAGCATTTCAGTTTTGCATCTTCCAGTTCCTCAGCCTGTATAATGATAGTAATATCTGTCCTATATATAGCTTGTTTGTAAAGAAATAAGGAAGTCTTTATGGTTACCTATTATGTGTGCACTTGGTGGGAATGTCAAAGATCTATATTATTAGGCTCTGGACCCCAAGATTTAAGAAAAATTTGGTTTTCAAACACACTGTTACAAGGTTTGCCATCGTGGAGCCTTTTTACAAACAGTGGTCCTTGATCAATCCAAGTAAATCCCAAGTATCTTTTAATGCTCATGTCACAAAGCAAGATCACATAATACAGGAAATGTCATTCAATTATTTATGCTCACTTGGCAGGGAAAAGCCATCCACTCTAGATGAGATTATCTTTAAAGGGGAGGCTGTTAAAGGGGCCATTCCCTTACTCAGGAATAAAAGTGTACATCAGCCTGTGGCTGACATATTGATGCACCCAACACATATTTCCTCCCTTCCAGCAGAGAGGCATCAGCTTTAGCAACCTGCACTGCAAGGCACAATGTGTGGGACGGGGCATTGTCATCCCCATGTGTCACTTTTGTGTGTCCTATGTTCATATACCAGGGCCTGAATTTTTGTAAAGGTGGAGATGTATGAAGTGCCATGGGGGATGGATTGGAGGACATGAGGTGGCATGGATGTGCCATAGTGTGTATGTGTGTGTGTGCATGTGTGTGTGCGCGCGCTGGAGGGCTGTTGTATCTAAACTTTTTTTTGCAATTTCGACACAGTGCTCGCACACTGAGGCTGGTATTCCGACTGCCCTGCCTCTACATTCGGCAGCTGCCACACTCGCTGTGGAGTCGCCCTCCATGACCCCCATTTTCACCTGCCCCCTCCAGACCAAAGATCCGACCTTCGGGGCACTTCCCCTGGGTCGGGTTTGTGGAGCTGGGAATTGTCCCACCTCTGTGCTCCTGAACTGGGGGTGAAGATTTAGGCCTAGGTCTGAAGTGACAAATTAGCAGGTAACACAGGCATTGTTTCTTCAAAACAAAAACAGAAACAGAAATACCTGGAAAATCTCAGCAGGTCTGGCAGCATCGGCAGAGAAGAGCACAGTTGACGTTTTGAGTCCTCATGACCCTTCAACAGAACTAAGTAAAAATAGGAAAGGGGTGAAATATAAGCTGGTTTAAGGTGTTGGTGGGGGGGGGGGGGGGGGGGGGCTGCGTTGTTAGGACAAGCAGTCAGTAATAGGTGGAGATAACCAAAAGATGTCACAGACAAAAGAACAAAGAGGCGTTGAAGGTGGTGATATTATCTAAAGGAATGTGCTAATTAAGAGTAGAGAGCAGGACAGGCAAGGTACAGATAGCTCTAGTGGGGGTGGGGTGAAATAATACTAAAAGGGCATAAAAGGTGTTTGGTGGTGGCATCATGTTGGAGTTGGCGGAGGATGATCCTTTGAATGCGGAGGCTGGTGGGGTGATAAGTGAGGACATGGGGGACCCTATCATGTTTCTGGGAAGGAGGAGAAGGTGTGAGGGCGGATGCGTGGGAGATGGGCCGGACACGGTTGAGGGCCCTGTCAACTACCGTGGGTGGAAAACCTTGGTTAAGGAAGAAGGAGAACATGTCAGAGGAACTGTTTTTGAAAGTGGCATCATCAGATTTCCAGCATCCGCAGTTTTTTGCTTTTATCTCATTGTTTCTTCTAGTTCACCTGGGCCCCAATTTTACTCTTGATGAGTTGGTGGCTGTTACTCTCTCAGTCTAGCGTTTAACCTTATGATGTTCTGCTTTGATCTGAAGCTCCAGCTCCTGCTGAATCAGCAACTGCTTGTTTTTCAGCTCTGTAAGTTCCCAGCAATCCAATTTGCAGTCTCAGGTCTTTAAGTATGTTAAAACATTTTTCCAGAATCTGCCTGACCCCTTGAAGCTTATTGTTTGGGGAAAAAATGGAATTAGGAAAAGAAAAGCTCAGTATATTATTTCTGTCTGCAAAGTGTTTTTGTCCTTTATTTCAGTTTCCCTGTTAGATAGGCTCTTCTCCAGCAAGACCTTGAGTTGTTTCAGTTTTTGGCTCATCTGGTTACTGTTGCTCATTCGATTCCTGCTGACAACCAGCTCCTTCTCAAATGGGAGGATCTCCTTAGCCTTCAGTTCCTGTCTGGTTAAAGGTGGCTTCAATTCTTTTCCATAAATATCCAACTGAAGAAGATTTGCCAAGTTGGTTTGAGAGGCTTGGTAATCCAACTGCAGTTCAGAGAGCTTCCCTTTATTCACAATCAATTGTTTCCTCAAAGCTGCCAGAGTTTGGGTAATGTGTCAGCCTTTTGAGAAAGTTACAAGTTGAAGTCACAGTAGGACCTTATACTCCTGTGCTGCTCCCAAGAGTCTGGCAATGCTTAGTTTCGGAGTTGCTGTTCAGCTTCCTGCCTTTCGTTCAAACCCTGCTGTCAGTTGAAGGTTTGGCCATCAGTGCTTGCTTTCAACTGCTTCTTAGTCTCCAGTTTCCTCTCCACAAAACTATTCTGTTCATCCACTTCATTGGTTGCATTCTTAGGTTATTTTTGTGGATGTGGTGCCAATCAAATGGGCTGCTTTGTCCTGGATGGTGTCAAGCTTCATCAATGTTGTGGGAGCTGCACTCATCCATGCAAGTGGGGAGTGTTCGTTCACATTCCTGACTTGCGCCTTGTAGATGGTGGACAGGCTTTGGGGAGTCAGGAGGTGAGTTACTCGTTGCACTATTCCTAGCCTCTAACCTGCTCTTGTAGCCACAGTATTTATATGGTTAGTCCAGTTCAGTTTCTAGTCATCACACTCCAATAGACATCACATCCAATAAACATTAAGGGGAGGAAATGATGTAGTGGTATCGTCGCTGGACTACTAATCCATATCCCAAGGTAATGCTCTGGGGACCTGGGTTTGAATCCTGCCATGGCAAATGGTGGAATTTGAATTCAATCAAATTTGGAATTAAAAATCTAATGATGACCATGAAACCATTGTTGATTTTTGTAAAACCCATCTAGTTCACTAATGTCCTTTAGGGAAGGAAACCCGTCGTCCTTAGCTGGTCTTGCCTACATGTGACCCCAGACGCACAACAATTTGTTTGACTCTTAAATGCCCTCTGAAATGGCCTAGCAAGCCACTCCATTGTAACAAACTGTTACAAAGTCACAAAAAAGAATGAAACCGGAAGGACTGCCATCGATCTAGGCACCGGAAACGACAATGACAATCTCAGCCCTGCCGACCCTGCAAAGTCCTCCTTACTAACATCTGGGGGCTAGTGCCAAAATTGGGAGAGCTGTCTCACAGACTAGTCAAGCAACAGCCTGACATAGTCATCCTCACGGAATCATATCTTACAGATAATGTGCCAGACACCACCATCACCATCCCTGGGTATGTCCTGCCCACCGGCAGGACAGGCCCAGCAGAGGTGGCAGCACAGTGGTATACAGTCGGGAGGGAGTTGCCCTGTGAGTCCTCAACGTCGACTCTGGACCCCATGAAGTCTTACGGCATCAGGTCAAACGTGGGCAAGCAAGTCTCCCGCTGATTACCCCTCCCTCAGCTGATGAACTTCCATGTTGAACACAACTTGGAGGAAGCACTGAGGGTGGCAAGGGTGGGGGACTTCAGTGTCCAGCACCAAGAGTGGCTCGGTGGCACCACTACTGACCGAGCTGGCCAAGTCCTAAATGACATAGCTGCTAGAATAGGTCTGTGGCAGGGGACGAACAAGAGGGAAAAACAGAGTCGTAGAGGTCTACAGCACAGAAAAAGGCCCTGCGGCTCATCGAGTCTGTGCCAGTCAAACAAGTACCTAACTATTCTAATCACATTTTCCAGCACTAGGCCCATAGCCTTGTATGCTATGGCATCGCAAGTGCACATCCAAATACTTGTTAAATGTTATGAGGGTTTCTGCCTCTACCACCCTTTCAGGCAGAGTTTCAGATTCCCACCACCCTTTGGGTGAAATAATTCTTCCTCACATCCCCTCTAAACCTCCTGCCCCTTACCTTAAATCTATGCCCCCTGGTTATTGATCCCGCCACCAAGGGGAAAAGTTCCTTCCTGTCTACGCTATCTATGCCCCTCATAATTTTATACACCTCAATCATGTCCCCCCTCAATCACATTTGCTCCAGGGAAAATAACTCCAGTCTATCCAATCTCTCCTCATAACTAAAACTCTCCAGCCCAGGCAACAGCCTGGTAAATCTCCTCTGCACTCTCTCTACTACAATCACATCCTTCCTATAATGCGGATTCCAGAACTGCACGCAATACTCTAGCTGTGGCCTAACCAGCGTTTTATACAGTTCCAGTATAACCTCCCTGCTCATATATTCTATGCCTTGGCTAATGAAGACAAGTATCCCATATGCCTTCTTAACCACTCTTATCTACCTGTCCCACTACCTTATGCGGTGGACCTGCACACCAAGGTCCCTCTGATCCTTGGTACTTCCCAGGGTCCTACCATTCATCGTGTATTCCGGTGCCTTGTTTGTCCTGCCCAAGTGCATCACCTCACACCTCTCCGGATTAAATTCCATTTGCCACCGATCAGCCCGTCTATATCCTCCTGTAATCTAAGGCTATCCTCCTCACTATTTACCACCCCAACAATTTTTGTGTCATCTGCGAACTTACTGATTGACTCTCTTACATTCAAGTCTAAATCATTTATATATACCACAAACAGCAATGGACCCAAGACCGATCCTTGTAGAACCCCACTGGACATAGGCATCCAGTCACAAAAACACCCCTCCACCATCACCCTCTGCTTCCTGCCACTCAGCCAACTCTGGATCCAATTTGCCAAATTGCCTTGGATCCCATGGGCTCTTACCTTTGTTATCTGTCCTCTATGTGGGACCTTATCAAAAGCCTTGCTGAAGTCCAAGTAGACTATGTCAAATGCATTGCCCTCATCTACACACCTGGTCAGCTCTTTGAAAAATTCAATCAATTTCGTTAGACATGACCTCCCCTAAACAAAACCATGCTGACTGTCTTTGATTAATCCCTGCTCCTCCAAGCGTAGATTAATTCTGTCCCTCAGAATTGCTTCCAATAGCTTCCTCACCACTGCGGTTAGACTGACTGGCCTGTAGGTCCCTGGTTTATCCCTACCTCCCTTCTTGAATAATGGTACCACTTTTGCTGTCCTCCAGTCCTCTGGCATCTCTCCTGTGGCCAGAGAGGTATTGAAAATTATTGCCAGCACTCCTGCTATTTCCTCCCTTGCCTCACTCAATAGCCTGAGATACGTTTCATCCGGGCCAGGAGATTTATCTACTTTTAAACTGCCAGACCACTTAGAACCTCTTCCCTTTCTATGCTAATTTCTTTAATTATATTACAATCTTTCTGCCTGATTTCCATACCCACATCGTCCCTCTCACTTGTGAACACTGACACAAAGTATTCATTTAGAACCCTACCTACGTCTTCCAGCTCCACACACAAATTACCACTGTGGTCCTTAATGGGCCCTATTCTTTCCCTAGTTATCCTCTTACTCTTAATGTACTTGTAAAATAACTTTGAATTTTCCTTTATTTTACCTGCCAATGTTTTTTCATGCCCCCTTTTTGCTCTCCTAATTTCCTTTTTAAGTTCCCCCCTACACATTCTTTACTCCTCTAGGGCTTCTGTTGTTTTGAGCCCTGGTTATTTGCCATAAGCCTCCCTTTTTCTCTTTATCCAATCCTGTATATCCCTCGATATCCAAGGTTCCCTGGATTTGTTGGTCCCACCCTTTATCTTTATTGGAATATGTTGGCCCTGTACTCTCCCTATGAATGAGTTCCACTGCTCTGAAGCAGATTTACCTAAAAAGTAGCTGCTCCCAGTCCACTTTGGCCAAATCATATCTGATCTTATTAAAATCGTCCTTCCCCCAATTTAGAACTCTGATTTCTGGCCCATCCTTGTCCTTTTCTATGACAGCCTTGAATCTAACGGAGTTATGATCACTATCTGCAAAATGCTCCCCCACTGATACCTCTACCACTTGCCTGGCTTCATTCCCTAAAATTAAGTCCTGCTTGACACCTTTCATCTGACTGATGGTCACCCATTCCCTCTCTGCCTGCACTTCCGTAAGCTGTGGGGTGACCACATCTAAAAACGTGCTATCCACGAAACTCTCAACCTCGCGGATGCACCTCAGTGCCTCCAGCTGCTGCTCAAGCTCCGAAACTCGGAACTCAAGTAGCTGCAGCTGGTGGCACTTCCTGCACATGTGGTCGGTCAGAGCGCAAGGAGCATCCAGGACTTCCCACATGTTGCAGGCAGTACATAACATGGGACTGAGCTGCCCTGCCATGCCCCTAGATGGAAAGAAAACCCTTACTTTAAGTTAAATACAGTAAAAAAAAAGTTAAATTATTTATGTACTTTAAATAAAAACTAGAACTCTTACCTTTCCCCTTAGCTTAATCTATTTTAAACTGGAGAAAAACACTTACCGACTACTCATCAATCAGCTCTCACCTTTGTGCTGACGTTACTTTTTGAAGCTTCCCCGCACTCGCGCTGGTTCTGACCTCTCGGCCACTCTCTCGTGCTGTCTTGTGATGTCACTCTTGTTATTTTCAACAAGAACTGACTGCAGGGCACTATTTCTAGACTGCTTCACCATGATGCTGACTGCAGGACACTCTTCCAGACTCTCACTTGTCCTCATCCTCACCAACCTGCCTGCCGCAGATGCATCTGTCCATGACTATGTTGGTAGGAGTGATCACCACACAGTCGTTATGGAGACAAAATCCCACCTTCATATTGAGTATACCCTTCATCGTGTTGTATGGCACTACCACCGTGCTAAATTAGCTCAACTATCAACTCAAGACTGGGCATTCATGAGACGCTGTGGGCCATCAGCAGCAGTAGAGTTGTACTTGAACGCAATCTGTAACCTCATTGTCTGGCATATCCCCCATTCTACCATTACCATCAAGCTAGGGGATCAACCCTAGTTGCATGAAGAGTGCAGGAGGGCATGCCAGGAGCAGCACCAGGCATACCTAAAAATGAGGTGTCAATCTGGCGAGGCTATAATACAGGACTGCTTGCATGCCAAACAGCATAAGCAGCAAGTGATAGACAGAGCTAAGCGATCCCACAACCAAAGGATGAGATCTAAGCTCTCCAGCCCTGCCGCATCCAGTCATGAATGGTGGTGGACAATTAAACAACTCACTGGAGGAGGAGGCTCCACAAATATCCCCAAACTCACTGATAGAGGAGCCCATCGCATCAGTGTAAAAGATAAGGCTGAAGCATTTGCTACAATCTTAAGCCAGAACTGTCGAGTGAATGATCCATCTTGGCCTCCCCAACATCACAGATGCCAGTCTTCGGCCAATTCGATTCACTCCACGTGATATCAAGAAATGGCTGAAGGCACTGGATACTGCAAAGGTTATGGACCCTGACAATATTCCGGCAATAGTACTGAAGATTTGTGCTCCAGAACTTGCCTCACCCCTAACCAAGCTGTTCCAGTACAGCTGCAACACTGGCATCTATGCGGCTATGTGGAAAATTGCCCAGGTATGTCCTGTCCACAAAAAGCAGGACAAATCCAACCTAGCCAACTACCATCCTATTAGTCAACTCTCAATGATCAGTAAAGAAATGGAAGGGGTCATCAACAGTGCTATCAAGCGGCACTTGCTTAGCAATAACCTGCTCACTGACACCTAGTTTGGGTTCTGCCAGGGCACTCGGCTCCAGACCTCTTTACAGCCTTGGTTCAAACATGGACAAAAGAACTGAACTCCCGAGGTGAGGTGAGAGTGACCGTCCTTGACATCAGGGTTGCATTTGATTGAGTGTGGCATTAAGGAGCCCTAGCAAAACTGGATTCAATGGGAATCAAGGACACAAAGGAAGATGATTGTGGTTGTTGGAGGTCAGACATCTCAGTTCGATAGCATCACTGCTGGAGTTCCTCAGGGTAGTGTCCTAGGCCCAACCATCTTCAGCTGCTTCATCAATGACCTTTCTTCCATCATAAGGTCAAAAGTAGGGATGTTTGCTGATGATTGCACAATGTTCAGCGCCATTCGTGACTCCTCGGATACTGAAGCAGTCCATGTCCAAATGCAGCAAGCATTTCCAGGCTTGGGCTGACAAGTGGCAAGTAACATTTGCGCCATACAAGTGTGAGGCAATGACCATTTCCAACAAAGGAGAATCCAGCCAGCGCCCCTTGATGTTCAGTGGCATTACCATCACTGAATCCCCTACTATCAACATCCTGGGTGTTAGCATTGACCAGAAACTGAACTGGACTAGCCATATAAATACTGTGCCTACAAGAGCAGGTCAGAGGCTAGGAATAGTGCGTCGAGTAACTCACCTCCTGACTCCCCAAAGCCTGTCCACCAAATACGTGGCGCAAGTGAGGAGTGTGATGGAATACTTCCCACTTGCCTAGATGAGTGCAGAACTCATAACACTGAAGAAGCTTGACACCATCCAGGACAAAGCAGCCCACTTGGCACCACATTTACAAACATTCACTCTCTCCACCACCGACACACATTAGCAGCAGTGTGCACCATTTACGAGATGCACTGCAGGAATTCACCAAGGCTGCTTAGACAGCACCTTCCAAACCCATGACCACTACCATCCATAAGGACAAGGGCAGCAGCTAGATGGGATCACCACCACTTGGAAGTTCCCCTCCTGACTTGGAAATATATCACCGTTACTTCACTGTCGCTGGGTCATAGCCCTGGAACTCCCTCTCCAACAGCACTGTGGGTGTACCTATGCCACATGGACGCAGCGATTCAAGAAGGCAGGTCACCACCACCTTCTCAAGGGCAATTATGGATGGGCAATAAATGCTGACCCAGCCAGCGAACCCCCATCCCTTGAATGAATAACAAAAAAGATAGCTCGGCAACCTGATCTTGTGGAGCATAATTCTCCTGTCATTGATTCAAAATGGCCAACACACTTTCATTATGGATTTTACCAAAAAGCCCTCCCACTCCATTTCAAGTTGTACAAAGCTGCTCTGACTCTTCTGTAGTAGAGTTTCCAAGTTCTGAATCTTCTGGACTTCACCCTTAATCAGGGATGAAAATTTTTCGCTATTTGGCAGAATTGTGAATTTTGAATAATGGGATCCTGCCCTTTAAACTTTTTTTCCCTTTGCCCCCACTGCCACCAGTGCAGCCAAAACCGGATAGAGAGCGGTTCAGAAAGCCTGGAAAATCTCCGGCATTAATGAGGCCAGGAGCAGGCTCTGGGCTCTGACATCCATCCCATCAGGAGGGTGCAATCTGCTGCTGGTCATTTGGGACTCAGCAGGCCTGGAGGGAGGGTGGGGGGTTGCGGAGGGAGCCGTGGAGTCGCTGTTCAGCCCAGGGTGGGGGTAAGCAGCAGAGCCAGAGTGTCCTGCCCACCCCCTGCACAGCAGTCCAGATTATTGGGCTTTAGTATTCCTTTTGCACCTGGACCCTTCCCTCTAGCTTCTTACCCCCTCTAGATCTTATCATTGAGAACTGCTGATGTGACATTAGCCATCTCAATTTCTCTACTTCTCTCACTCACTCTAACTTATACTCTGCTGAACTTGCAGCACTCTGTTATCTTAGATCCAACCCTATCATTGTCATTAAACCCGCTGACAAGGAAGTGCTGTTGTTGGCTGGCATACCTACCTCTCTCTAGTAGAGGTTGAAAGTCAACTCTCTGACATTTTCGCCTACCTGGACTGTACCCCACCATCGAACATCAAGCCATTGTTTCCAGGACTGTCGCTGATCTTACCTCATCTTGAGTCTTTCCCTTCATGGCCTTCATCCTCATAGACCCCCAAGCCCAAAAAGCCTGCTTATACCTCCTTCCTAAAATCCTCAAACAGGACGGCCCTGGTTGACTCATTGTTTCAATCTGTCCCTGTCCCACTAAACTGATTTCTTCCTATCTTGGCAATATTTTTTCTCCCCTTGTCCAGTCTCTTTCCACCTACATTCATGACTCTTTGAATGCTCTCCATCACTCCAACTGGCCCTAACTGCCTCCTTTTCACTATGAATGACACCTCCATCCCCTCCAGGATGGCCTGAGAGCTCTTTGCTTCTTCCTAGAACATAGTGCCAAACAACCTCAATCCACCACTATCCTCCTCTGTCTGGCTGAATGTGTTCTGACATTGAACAACTTTTTCATTTCTTCCAAATAAAGGAGTTGCTATGAATACCTGCCTGGATCCTAGCTAGCTTGCCACTTTTTGTGGGATATGTGGAACATTCTTTGTTCCAGTCCCACTTGGGCTCTCTCCCTCACCTTTTTCTGGTATGCTGATGACTATGTCAGTGTTGTTTTCTGCTCTTGCCTTGAAATTTAATTGACATTGCTTCCAATTTTCACCCCTCCCTTGCCTTCACATGGTCTATCTCCGACTCTTCCCTTTCTTGATTCCTCTTACTGATTTTTGGGGATAGACTCTCAATCAACATTCATTTTCAACCCACTGACTCCCACAGCTATCTTGACTGAACTTCCTCAGACCCTGCTTCTTCTAAAGACACTATTCGTTCCTCCAGTCTCTCTGATGCTGTCACATCTGTTTTGATGATGGAACCTTCCACACCAGCGCTTCCAATATGTCTTACTTTTTTCCTCAATGGAAGATTCTCCTGATTGTGGTTGATGGGGCCCTCGATTGTGTCCATTCCATTTCCTGCACATGTGCTGTTGGCCATTGCTACCCCCACCCAAAACCATCATGATGTTCCCCTTGTCCTCATCCCCCATTCCAGTAGCCTTTGTGTCCAACGGATCATCCTCCGCCATTTCTGTCACTTCCTGCATGATGTCATCACCAAACACGCCTTTCCCCTCCCCTTTCAGATTCCAAAGGAACCATTCCTTCTGCGATACCCTGGTCCCTCTCCTTAGTCACCCCTACTAGCTCCTCTCTTTCCTACACCACCTTTCCATGCAAGCGCCGGAGATGCAACATCTGCCTTTTTACCACCACCTCACCATCAAAGGTCACACTGCTCCTTTTACATGAAATGGTGATTTATTTGTATTTCTTTCCCTGATCACCCTGGGCTGAGAGCCCTTCTCTCCCTCTTCCAGCCCCGTCTTCCAGCAGCTTGTGTCAATTCTGCTCATTTTCCCAATCACGCTGAAGCCCAAGGGAGATGCATATTATTGTACCCATGTCTCGGGCCAGTGGAGTGGTACAGAATCCTGGAAGACAGAACAGAGTCCTTCAGCACGTGTCACACCACTCCCTATAGACTTCAAGAACTTTAAAGAACTCTAGAAAGCATGCAAGGAGGCAATGGCAAACCATTGCAGCACTTTGCCAAGCATAATGAACCAGTCCAATGAAAATCTATGGTCACCAATACCCTCTTAGGGCATGGTACCTGAAGGAGGAAGAGGAGAAAGCAGTCAACACTTCTACAATCGTAGAAAGGGCCAGTAGAAATCAATCAGCAGCTAACCTGAAAGTACTCGATGATCCCTTTAAATAGTGTCGGTGGGGTGCCATTCTGCTGCTGAACACTGGTTCAGTTGTGCAAGGTTACAAGATGACATTGGCTGGAGAGTTGATCTCCAAAATGGCAGCACTGGTGATAAATCAATGTTACATGCCAGTTGATGTCACACTTTGCTTACTCTGCATGCTTCAGGCGAACATTCCCTGCATGCAGCCAATGCCCTCACCGAACTGGCATTTGGCACAATTTGCTTCAGAAGTGTGGAGTCAAAGCAACATTCATAACTGCAAAATGAGGGCTAACGAGCCAAATGCAAGACATTTATTTCTAAATGTGTTTTTCTCACCTTCCTCTTACTTGGGTCTTCCTGTACAGTTCCCAAGTATCATTTAAGACTTTATAACTCTTTGCACATGTATTCCTTTCCCCCTTCTTTAAGGAGCATCAATCCCCTATTATTGCTACTCAATATTATTTATTTGTATAAATAATCCAGGGGAGTTAGGTTAAGTCAGTTACTTTTTAGAAAGTATGAAAATAACTTAATCAGAATGGGCACTGTGTAAGCTCAATGAGTGAGAGTTACATTTGTAGGGCAATGCAACAACCAATTTGTGGACAATAAGGTCATGCAACAGCAACTAAATAAATAACCAGCTAACCTGTGTTAGTGATATTGTTTGAGGGTTAGATATTAGCTAGGACACCAGAGTAGTGGCATGTCATGTTCTATGCCCATCTAAGATCTTGAGGGAACTTGATAGGGTGGATACTAGGAAAATGTTTCCTCTTGTGGGGAGACTAAAACTAGGGGACGTAGTTCAGAAATAAGAGGTCTCCCTTTTAAGATACAGATGAGGAGGAATTTTTTCTCTGAGGGTCATTAGTCTGTGGAATTCTCTTCCCCAGAAAGTAGTGAAGGCTGGATCTTTAAACTTATTCAAGGCTGAGTTAGATAGATTTTTGATAGATAAGGGAGTCCAGGATTATGGGGAGCAAACAGGAAAGTGGACCTGAGACCTCAACCAGATCAGCCATGATTTTATTGAATGGCGGAGTAGGCTCAAAGGGCCAAATGGCCTACTCCTGCCTATAAGTCCTATATTCTTATGTTCCACCTGAGAGGGCAGATAGGACTTCAGTTTAACATCTGAAAAATGACACCTCTTGATAGTGCAGTGTTTCCTCATTACTGCCCTGAAGTGCCAGCCTATGTTATGTGCTTAAGTCTCTGGAGTATGACTTGAACTCAATCTTCTGACTCAAAAGTGCTACCATGGAACAGAAATTGATACTTAGCTTATATAGTAAAGAAAAAGCTACAGTTAAGTTAATCATTTTTTTAGATGATCTGATGTGTTCTCACAAAACATGTATCTTTTCTCAGACAAGTGAACTTAGTCTTGTAAGTAATTATGATCAACGGAAGCGAACTGAAGAGAGGCGACTGACAGCCATGTCAGGACTACTTCGGGAGCTTGCTCGGAGACTAGATAAAGAACGTACCAAACAGAAAATGGATGATACTGACAAGTAAGATAAAGAGACTGTTGAATAGATGTATACGGGTATGAAATGATTGTGATTACGGAGACATGGCTGTGGGGTGACCAAGGCTGGGAACTGAATATCCAAGGGTACTCAATATCTAGGATGGACAGGCAAAATGGAAAAGGAGGTGGCGTTGTTAGTTAAGGATGAAATCAGTGCAATAGTGAGAGAGGATATTGGCTCAGAAAATCTAGATGTACATAGCTCTGGGTGGAGCTAAGAAGCAACAAGGGCCGAAAAACATTAGTGGGAGTTATCTATAGGCCTCTAAACAGTAGCGATAAGGTAGGGGACAGCATTAAGCAGGAAATTAAATGTAACAAGGGTGATACAGTAATCATAGTTGACTTTAATCTACATGTAGACTGGGCAAACCAAATTAGTAATAATACTGTGGCGGCTGAATTCCTGGAGTGTGTATAAGATGGTTTTTCAGACCAATATGTCGAGGAACCGACTAGGGAACAGGCGATCCTAGATTTGGTATTGTGCATTGAGAAGGGTTTAATTAATAATCTGGTTGTATGGGATCCTTTCGGGAAAAGTGACCATAACCTGATAGAATTCTTCATTTAGGATGGAGAATGGAGTAACCCGAGCTGAAACTGGGGTCCTAAATCTTAACAAAGGAAACTACAAAGGTATGAGGTGTTAGTTTGCTAAGGTAGATTGGGGAACTTCACTAAAAGGCATGACGTTGAATAGGCAATGGCTAATATTTAAGGAATGAATGCATGCATTGCAACAGTTATATGTTCTTTTTTGGTGCAAAAACATAACAGGAAAAGTGGCCCAACCATGGCTAACAAAAGAAATTAAAAGTAGTATTAGATCCAAAGAGGAGTCATAAAATGTTGCTAGAAAAAGTAGCAAGCTTGAGGATTGGGAGCAGTTTAGAATTCAGCAAAGGAGGACTTAGAGATTGATTAAGAGGGGAAAAATGGAGTATGAGAGTAAACTTTCAAGGAACATAAAAGTGGACTGTAAAAGCTTCTATAAGCATGTAAAAAGATAATATTAGTGAAGACAAATGTAGGTCCCTTACAGTTTGAAACAGGAGAATTTATAATAGAGAACAAGGAAATGGCAGAACAATTAAGCAACTGCTTTAGTTCTGTCTTCACGGAAGAAGACACAAATGACTTCTCAGAAATGCTAGGGAACCAAGGGTCTAGTGAGAAAGAGTAATTGAAGGAAATTAGTATTACTAAAATAATGGTGCTGGAGAAATTAATGGGGCTGAAAGCCGATAAATCCCCATGGCCCGATAATCTACATCCCAGGGTACTAAAGGAGGTGACCATGGAAATAGTGGATGCATTGGTTGTCATGTTCCAAAATTCTGTAGGTTCTGGAACAGTCCTGCCAGATTAGAGGATGGCAAATGTTTAAAAAAGGATGGAGGCAGAAAACAGCAAATTACGGACCAGTTAGCCTAACATCAGTAGCAGGGAAAATGGTAGAGTCTATTATAAAGGATGTGATAACAGGACACTTAGAAAATATCAACGGGATTAGACAAAGTCAACATGGATTTATGAAAGGGAAATCACGTTTGACAAACCTACTGGAGCTTTTTGAGGATGTAATTAGCAGAATAGACAAGGGAGAACCAGTGGATGTGGTGTATTTGGATTTTCAGAAAGCTTTTGATAAAGTCCCACAAAAGAGGTTAATGTGGAAAATTAAAGCACATAGGATTGGAGATAATATATTGGCATGGATTGAGAATTGGTTAACAGACAGGAAGCAGAAAGTAGGAATAAATGGGTCTTCTTTGGAGTGGCACGTGGTGACTAATGGGGTACCACAGGTATCAGTGCTTGGGCCCCAGCTTTTCACATTATATATCAATGATTTGGATGAGGGAACCAAATGTAATATTTCCAAGTTTGCTGACGACACGAAATTTGGTGAGAATGTGAGCGATGAGGAGGGTGTTAAAAGTCTTCAAGGCAATTTAGACAAGTTGAGTGAGTGGGCAAGTGCATGGCAGATGCAGTATAACATGGATAAGTGTGAAGTTATCCACTTCGGTAGGAAAAACAGAATGGCAGAGTATTATTTAAGTGGGGTCCCCTCTACATTGGAGAGACCAAACGCAGACTGGGTGACCGCTTTGTGGAACACCTTCGGTCTGTCCGCAAGCATGACCCAGACCTTCCTGCTGCTTGCCATTTCAACACACCACCCTGCTCTCATGCCCACATGTCCGTCCTTGGCCTGCTGCAATGTTCCAGTGAAGCTCAACGCAAAGTGGAGGAACAGCGCCTTATCTTCCGATTAGGCACTTTACAGCCTTCCAGACTTAACATTGAATTCAACAACTTCAGATCATGAACTCTGTCCTCCAGCCTCACCCCTTTTTTATCCCCTTTTTTCTAATAATTATATATATTTTTCTATATATATATATATATATATATATTTCTTTTCCCACCTATTTCTGTTATTATTTGTAGAATTTATTTCCATATCATTTTATCCCTACCTTTTAGCCTATTTCGATCCCCTCCCCCCACCTCACCCCTACTATGGCCATCTGTCATTTGCTCATCTTGCTTTCTACCCTTTATGTCACCATTAGCACATCCTTTAGCTAATATCACCACCGTCAACACCCCTTTGACCTTTTTGTTTATGACATCTTTGGCAATCTCTCCTTTGTCTCCACCTATCACTGGCCCTCTATCCAGCTTCACCTGTCCAACCCCACTTAAACAGCTTATATTTCACCACATTTCTATTTCTCTTTAGTTCTGATGAAGAGTCATACGGACTCGAAACGTTAACTCTGTATCCCGTCCACAGATGTTGTCAGACCTGCTGAGTTTTTCCAGCAATTTTTGTTTCAGGTCTCTAACTTCAGTTACATTACATAGCAGACTTATGCACAAATGGCTGGAAGCTTCTTGAAGGCTGTTTCACACACTCCTGTTAGATCTTATGTGGCCTTCTCTCACATAGCCTTTCATTCTCCTTTATATGTGTTTCTCTCTTTTTAATATGTAAAGTGTAATTGTTCCATCTGTCTTTGAAACTGTATCTTCCTCATAATATAAAACTTTCATGTTGCGAATATTGTCCGTAACCTTTGGGAAAATAAGCACACTGCTTAGCCTTGCTTATCTGGATAGCTGTAAACAGTCTAGCATCTCTTTGAAATCCACAATCCCTTCATTTATCTAAAAATGCAAATTCCCTTCACACTTTACGTGCTAAGCCAGCATCCATGTTTACTCATTGGCATACCAAGCACATTTCTATATGTCGCTTCTTTTGATGATTTCAAGCTTGCAGTCTACTTGACTCCAAATGTAATTAAATCACAGTTAGGGGAAAATTAAAAATGCTAAAAGAGAACACTCTAAGAATTTACTGAAGAACACGTAAAATCTCCAGGCAGACATGGCTGCTAAGCATATTAAGAGTTGACCAGATGAACATTGCACAGCCTTGAGAGTCAGGCTAAAGACACAAGGAGGACATAAAATAGATTCCCTCTCACATAGGGAAGGGGCAGATGGTTTTAGCTTAGATATGGGAAGACATACAATGGACAAAGAGGGCTTTGATGAAACACAAACAGTCTTGAGTTGTGAGAACCAAGGTCTTTGCGTACGTGTTTTAATTTTGATTGGATAATATAATTATTTATTCAGCATTTAGAATAATTGGTTAGCAAAATCACATGTTTATGTACTCAATAGGATAGTTTTAACATGGTACCTGTGTGTCAGTTACCGATTGGATGTATTCAAATGTACTCAAATGAAAAAGTACAAAAGTAATGAAATGTAATCAATCTGAGAGCTGGGTCATTTTCAGGAATGATTGCGGCTCCCTTGCATATGCTTGAATAAAACCAGTTAAAGGAAGCCTGAGTCTCTGTGGTCTCTGTGTGATTGGAGAGTGTAACTTCTCCTCTTCAACTGGCCTAGGTGGTAGTTGCGGGATTGGAGGGTGTGCCCTTCTTCAATCACACAGACCGACCCAACTATAATGACACCCATAGACCTACTTCACAATAAATAAGAAAAATATTATGGAAATTATTATACTTGCATCACATTTGAAGGTAGCCCACCATTTATCCTGCCAGCCTTTGGGTCCAATTGATTCGGCCCAGACCCATTCTTACCCCATTGAAGTTGGCTTTCCTCCAGTTAATTTTTCTTACTCTGGACTGTTCTTTGTCCTTTTCCATACGAACATACATATGAACAGACGAATTAGAAGCAGGAGTGGACCACTTAGCCCCTCAAGCCTGCTCCGCATTCAATAAGTTCACGGCTGATCTGACCTCCACTCCAGATATCTGCTTACACCCGATAACCTTCCACCCCCTTGTTTATCAAGAATCTATCTAGCTCTGTCTTAAAAATGTTCAAAGACTCTGCTTCCACTGCCTTTTGAGGAAGAGAGTTCCAAAGACTCACTACCCTCAGAGAAAAATGTTTGCGTCATCTGTCTTAAATGAGTGACCCCTTATTTTTAAACTGTGACCCCCTAATTCTAGATTCTCTCACAAGAGGAAACATCCTCTCTGCATCCACACTGTCAAGAGCTCTCCGGATCTTAAAGATTTCAATCAAGTCGCCTCTTACTCTTCTAAACTCCAGTGGATACAAGCCTAACCTGTCCAATCTTTTCTCATAAGACAACATGCCCATTCCTGATATTCATCTAGTAAACCTTCTCTGAACCGTTTCTAACGCATCTACATCCTTCCTTAAACAAGTAGACCAATACTGTACACAGTACTCTATATGTGGTCTCACCAGTGTCTTGTACAACTGAAACATAACCTCCCTACTTTTGTAATCAATTCATCTTGCAATAAACAGTAACATTCTATTAGCTTTCCTAATTACTTGCTGTACCTGCATACTAGCCTTTTGTGATTCATGCACGAGGACACCCAGACCCCTCTGAATCTCAGAGCTCTGCAATCTCTCACCATTTAGATAATATGTTTTTTTATTCTTCCTTCCAAAATGGACAATTTCACATTTACCAGATCTTTGCCCACTCACTTAACCTATCTATGTCACTTTGTAGCCTCCTTACGTCCTCTTCACAACTTACTCTCCTACCTATTTTTGTGTCGTCAGCAAATTTAGCAACCGTACCTTCAGCCCTTTCATCCACATCATTTGTATAAATTGTAAAAATTTGAGGCCCCAGCACTGATCCCTGTGGCACACAACTCGTTACATCCTGCCAACCACAAAAAGACTCATTTATGGCTACCCTCTGTTTCTTGTAAGCTAGCCAATCTTCTATCCATGCCAATATGTTACCTGCTACACCATGAGCTTTTATTTTCCACAATAACCTTTGATATGGCACCTTCTCAAATGCCTTCTGGAAATCAAAGTATAGTACATCTGCCAATTCCACATGTTCTTATAAATTTTTTCTCTCAGAAGGTTGTTTTCCCTCTGACAAATGTTAGGCTAACTGGCCTATAGTTTCCTGCTTTCTGTCTCCCTTTTTGAATAAAGGAGTTACATTTGTTATTTTCCGGTCAAATGGAACCTTCCCTGAATCCAGGGAGTTTTGGAACATTAAAACGAATGCATCAGCTAACTCACTAGCCTCTTCTTTCAAGACCCAAAGATGAAGTCCATCAGGACCCAGGGATTTGTCAGCCTGCAGCTCCAACAATTTGCTCAATATCACTTCCCTGGTGATTGTAATTTTTCTGAGTTCCTTCCTTCCATTCCTTGATTTACAGCTATTTCTGGGATGTCACTTATATCCTCTATAGTGAGGACTGATGCATAATACTGGTTCAATTCATCTGCCATCTCCTTATTTTCCATTATTAATTCCCTAAACTCTCATTCCTTAGGACCAGTGCTCACTTTTTAAACTCTTTTCTTATTTAAATATCTATAGAAACTCTTACTATGTCTTTATATTTCCAGCTAGCTTCCTCTTGTACCGTAATTTTTCCCTCCCTTATTAATCTTTTTGTTATTCTTTGCTGTTTATATTCTATCCAGTCTTCTGACTTTCCATCCATCTTTGCACAATTATAGTCTTTTTATTCAAGTTTGATGCTGTCTTTAAACTTTTTTTTAGTCAGCACGGATGGTGGGTCACATAGCATTTGAAACAAAACAAATGAACTGATAGCACACATAGAAATAATTAAGTACGAGCTGATAGCCATTACAGAGTCATGGCTACAGGATGACATAGATTGAAACCTGAATGTTGAAGGGTACATGATATTTAGGAAGGACAGGAAGTTAGGAAAAGGTGGAGGGGTGGCTCTGTTAATTGATGATGGTATTAGCACATTAGAGAGTGATGACCTAAGTTCAGGAAACCAGGATGTAGAAGCAATTTGGGTTGAGATGAGAAATGATAAAGGCAAGAAGACACTTGTTGGAGTTGCATACAGGCCTCCTAATTGTAACTACGCGGTTGGACAGAGTACAAATGGAAGATATAATGGAAGCTTGTCAGAAAGGTACAGCAATAATTATGGGGGTTTTATTCTACATATAGACTGGAAAAATCAGATGGGCAAATGTAGTGTAGATGAGTTTATAGAACGTTTTCAGGATAGTTTCTTAGGACATCACCTCCTGGAGCCAACCAGAGAGCAGGCTATACTAGACCTGGTATTGTGCAATGAGATAGGATTAATTGATAACCTCATAGTGAAGGCACCCCTAGATGGCAGTGATTATAACATGATTGAATTTTGCACTCAGTTTAAGGAAGAAAGGAGTGGGTCCAAGGCTAGTATTTTAAACTTAAATAAGGGCAATTATGAGGGCATAAAAGCAGAGCTACATAAAATGAACTGGCAAATGAGGTTAAGGGATAGGTTAATAGACTTGCCGTGGCAGTCTCTTAAAGGGCTATTTCAGAATACACAGATAGATACATTCTAATGAGAAAGAGATCTTTAAACCTTATGATACAATGATCACTATCCCCTAAAGATTCTCCCATTGTCAATTGATCTACTTGGTCCGCCTCATTCCCAAGAACCAGGTCCAGCAGTGCCTACTTTCTCATTGGACTGGACACATACTGCTGTAGAAAATTCACCTGAACATTCTCTAGGAACCCTTGCTCCTCCCTGCCCTTTACACTACCACTATCCCAGTCTATATCTGGATAATTAAAGTCTCCCATTATAACTACTCTATATAATTTTTATATATTTCTATAATATGATTCTGTTATTCACCTTGGGCACAATGCATATGATAGATCTTCGTAGAAATGTATAGTATATCAAACAGAATCAAAAACAAAGATTTGGGCAGTATTTATTATAAGTTAAACCATGACTACAATATAAGGAGACAGACTGATAAAATGGAAGTTCAGTACTGATGTCAGGAAGTATTTGCCTACAAAGAGTGATTTATACCTGGAAGCTGTGCAATTATTGAAAGGACAGGTGGATGATTTGATGATGGGCTTTGCGTTTCTACAGAAGGAAAATAGGGATTGACTGAGATTTGACCAATGGAACTGCACAGAAAGGTACTGAATTGAACAGCTGGATAACAAAATTTCTCCTTATCGAAAGCAAACTACCTGTGCAACAAACTGGACGGTTCCACCTTCATTAGGCAGAGACCTGTTTAAAAAAAAATCAACACTGTGATCTACACGTGTTAATTGGTAATGATCTGGCAGCCTCTCTGATCAAATTATTTTTCGTACAGCTTCTAATTTATGGTTTAATCCTTGTGTGTTTTATGTAAGTGTTTTTCTGTTACCCTTTCTGCCTATCCCTCACTTCCTTTCTTACTGCAGATGGTTCCCTTTCAGATTCCATTACTGAGTTGATCTGTTTGGGTTATCACATCTTGGCCTGTCTCCCTACTCCTCTTGTGATTACTCCTTTGAACACCTCACCTTTTTCCACTCCATTCATCTGTCCTTTAAAACCCTTATTCTATACCACCTACCCAAAGATCTTTCAAAGTTTCTCACTGTGATATCTTCTCTACTTTCCCCACTCTGCTTCTGCACTGACCAACTTCTGAACCTTGGTGATTTCAACCTCCATGTCAAATCTTTTTGCTCTCTCACCTTAGAGTTTATTGCACCCTAAATTTCTCCCTCCCTATAAATTCTCCTACTCATATTCACAGCCACTCCCTTGACCTAATTTCACTCAACGTCACAACTCTCATCGTAGCCACCTCCGATAAGGCAATCTCTGATTAATTCTTTCCATTGCCCTCTACCTGTCGCTCTCTACCTGTATTACCCTTCCCTCTCCCACTCCATTCCTTTCTGTTTGAAAAAAACTCTTTCCTCAAGTCTCTTACTTTCTAACCTTTGGTTCATCATGACATTTCTGCAGCCACTGATTTCCTAAATCACTCCCTTGCCACCACCTTTGATACCCTTGTCTCCACTAAAACCATTAAACACTCTCACCTTAGTCATTCCTCTGGTATAGCATCCATCACACTTCCTTAATTTTAATGGATGCAGATTTGAACGTCTTTGGTGAGCACTGGATCACATTCGGGCCCTGCTTAACTTCATTAAAACTATCCACTATTCAAATATTACCCAGGAAAGCAAAGATTACCCCCGACTTCTCTTCTCCAGCAGAAGCCATCATCTTAAACCATCCTCCCCTGCTCCCCTCACCCTCACCTCTAATTATAAGTGCGAGAAGTTCATGGACTTTTTGTTACAAAGATCGAGGCCATCATTTAGCTTCCTTTGCAGCGCTGTTTGGGAGGGAGTTCCAGGATTTTCACCCTGCGACAGTGAAGGAACGGCGATATATTTCCAAGTCAGGGCAGTGTGTGGTCTGGAGGGGAACTTCCAGGTGGTGGTGTTCCCACCGATCTGGTGGGACCTTGGTGTATATGTACATAAGTCATTGAAGATGGCAGGGCATATTGAGAGAGCAGGTAATAAAGCATATAGTATCTTAGGCTTTATTAATAAGGTCACTGAGTACAAGAATAAGGAGGCCATGTTGAACTTGAATGAGACACTAGTTAGGCCTCATCTGGAGTACTGCATTCAGTTCTGGGCGCCATACTTGAAGAAGGATGTGAGGGCAGTGGAGGGAGTACAGAGGAGATTCACAAGAATTATTCCAGAGGTAAAGAACTGTAACTATGAGGATAGATTGGAGAGGTTGGGACTGCTTTCCTTGGAGAAAAAAAGGCTGAGGAGACACAATTGGGGTATTCAAGGCCTTGAGGGGCATGGACAGAGTAAATAGTGAGAAACCCTTCCCACTCAAAAGAGCATCACGAACTAGAGGGTACAGATTCAAAATAATTGGCAAAAGGAGTAAAAATGAGGTGAGGAAATTTTTTTCTGGGTGGTTGGAATCTGGAACGAACTTCCTGAGAGGGTGGTGGAGGTAGGTTCAATTGAGGTATTCAAAAGGGAATTGGATTGCTTTTTGAGAGGAGATAATGTGCAAGGTTACGGGCATCAGGCAGGGGAGTGGGACTTGATAGAATGCTCTTTCAGAGAGCCTGTCCAGACTTGATGGGCTAAATGGCCTCCTTCTGCACTGTGAAGTTTCTGTGGTTCTGTGAAAGCTGATCCCATGGGCCAGTGTTTGAATTTTGAGGAAAAATTGGAACGACTTGATTTGGAAAGGAGAAGTCCAAGAAGTGATGTTAGAGAGATCCATCAGCTCGTAAATGGTGTGGAAAGGTGAATCCCACCTCTCAGAATGTGGTGGTATGATTTAAAATATGTTGTATTCTTACATTACTGAGCCGTGGGCTGTGTGTGCTTTTTGGAGTCCTATTCTGACTGGGCCAAATCAAGAATTGAATCACTAGGCAAGTATTTTAGATTAAACTTTAGGCTCCAGAAGTCTGCAAAGAAGCATTTTCTAGGGAACTCTTGAGTAAAATCTCTAACTTAAAGACACCCATTATTGACCTTTTAAACAGCAGCAACAATATGATAATGCAATGGCATGTTCAATAAAACTGTAGCTAAATTTTGAATTGGAGCTTGATTAGTGGCTGTGATATTCAGAACTAATAACTAAAGACAAGAGCTTTATTACTGTAGAAATAACCATCCTAAATTGCTTTTGCTAGCAAGACCAAGAGCCAGACTACAGTAGCAAAACAGGGAAACATGGGAGGTGTTAACGATGGTGATGATGACGATGAAGATGAAGAGAATGAGGAAGATGATGAGGATGAAGGGGAGGAATGTGATGAACAAGACACTGTTAAACTCTTCATTACAATCAGTGACTTTGTAGCTCAGGAGGAAAATGATCTGGCATTTAAGGTAACCATGTTCTGTAATTAAAAATATTGCACTATTGTATTTGATTTGTATTTAGCTTGACTGTGTTGTAAAACATGGCAAAACTTTATTGGTCTTCCCCTAAATACTGAATTGTACGTTCAGTAAGGAATCTCACTCCATTTTTTCCTAAATAAAAAGAACTGTTGAATTGAATATCAGCTCTAACACGAACCTTAAAGGATCATTACACCTCTACATTATATGACCGGCCAGTTAAGAACCTTGCCTCCAGAGACTTGTTCAGGTCTTTTACAAATTAAGTGGCTGTAAAGAATTAAAATTAACTTCAGCAGCTCTGATTATTCAAAAGTTTTGTTTAAGTTGTGCTGAAGGCAGCACTGAGGGATAAAATTGTTGTGCTCAGCAGTAGCTGAAACAGTGAATTAGTAACATTGGTTGAATTTTAACTTTAAAAAAGTGCCTATTTGGGTCAAGGGTGGTTAGTGGTTAAAGTCTTAGGAATCTGTTTCTTGACTCAAAGCCACGTCCAGCCTGCCCATTTCCAGCTTTAACTGAGGCCAGAAGTTGAACAGGCAGCCAAACCAATCAAAGAGGTGACTTGGAAATTTAAGTATTATAATGAGGCAGTGAACCTCATGGTCATGCAGGCTTTAAAATTTGCTGTCAACTGAATTTCCCGAGTGTTGGGAAAATGCAGCAGCTTCCTCAAGATGCGGACCTGGTGGTTTCAGAAGGTATTTATCTTCACTTTTGGATCCTGGTGCCTGCTCGTGCAGTCTCCATGATTGTGCCACCCTCTCCTGAACAACCTTCCCCCACAAGGCCTCCAATTAACACCATGAGGCCTCTGATGTCCCCCTCCCCATGACCTGTCCCTAATTTCCCCCCCACCACCAGAAGGCCTCAAATCCACATGTCTAGTTCTCACTACAAGGCCTCTGACCTGCCCCATCTAACCTAGCCTGGCCACCCACCAATCCACCCCACCCCGCCCAACCACATGCCTGCTCCCTGTGGTCAGGTCAGTAAAAATTCTGCCCAATACCTCACTTGGATTGCAAAGTTTAGTTGCTTTTCATTTTCTTTTTGCTTTACTCGCCACATTCCAGGGACAGCAATGTAATTTACACCATCCCCACAGCCATTCTTGTTCATAGGGTCATAGTGGTCTACAGCACTGAAAAAGGCCCTTTGGCCCATAGGGTCTGCGCCGGTCAAACAAGTACCTAACTATTCTAAGATAAAAACAAAATACTGCCGATGCTGGAAATCCAAAACAAAAACAAAAATACCTGGAAAAACTCAGCAGGTCTGACAGCATCTGCGGAGGGGAATACAGTTAACGTTTTGAGTCCGAATGACTCTTCATCAGAACTAAGGAAAAATAGAAAAGAGGTAAAACATAAGCTGGTTTAAAGGGGGTGGGACAGGTAGAGCTGGCTAGAGGGCCAGTGATAGGTGGAGATTGCCAAAAGATGTCAAAGACAAAAGGACAAGGAGGTGTTGATGGTGGTGATATTAACTAAGAAATGTACTAATGGTGACATTAAGGGTAGAAAGCAGGATGAGCAAGGTACAGATAGCCCGGGTGGGGTGGGGGGGAAGGGATCGAAATAGGCTAAAAGGTAGAGATAAAGCAATGGATGGAAATACATTTAAAAATAATGGAAATAGGTGGGAAAAGAAAAATCTATATAAATTATTGGAAAAAAGGGGGATCGGAAAGGGGGTGGGGATGGAGGAGAGAGTTCATGATCTAAAATTGTTGAACTCAATATTCAGTCCTGAAGGCTGTAAAGTGCCTAGTCGGAAGATGAGGTGCTGTTCCTCCAGTTTGCGTTGAGCTTCACTGGAACATTGCAGCAGGCCAAGGACCGAAATGTGGGCATGAGAGCAGGGTGTTGTATTGAAATGGCAAACTATTCTAATCCCTCTTTCCAGCATTAGGCCCATAGCCTTGTATTCCATGGCATCGCAAGTGCATATCCAAATACTTCTTAAATGTTATGAGGGTTTCTGCCTCCACCATCCTTTCAGGTAGTGAGTTCCAGATTCCCACCACCCTCTGGGTGAAAAAATTCTCCCTCATATCCCCTCTAAACCCTTACCTTAAATCTATGCCCCCTGGTTATTAATCCCTCCACCAAGGGGAAAAGTTCCTTCCTGCCTACCCTATCTATGCCCCTCATAATTTTATACACTTCAATCATGTCCCCCATCAATCTCCTCTGTTCCAGGGATAATAACCCCATTCAATCCAATCTCTCCTCATAACTAAAACTCTCCAGCCCAAGCAACATCCTGGTAAATCTCCTCTGCACTCTCTCTACTGCAATCACATCCTTCCTATAATGCGGATTCCAGAACTGCACACAGTATTCTAGCTGTGGCCTAACCAGCGTTTAATACAGTTCCAGTATAACCTCCCTGCTCTTATATTCTATGCCTCGGCTAATAAAGACAAGTATCCCATATGCCTTCTTAACCACCTTATCTACCTGTCCCGCGACCTTAAGACATGCACACCAAGGTCCCTCTGATCCTCGGTACTTTGCAAGGTCCTACCATTCATTATGTATTCCGGTGCCTTGTTTGTCCTGCCCAAGTGCATCGCCTCACACTTATCCGGATTAAATTCCATTTGCCACTGATCAGCTCATCTGACCAGTCTATATCCTCCTGTAATCCAAGGCTATCGTCCTCACTATTTACCACCCCACCAATTTTCATGTCATCCGCGAACTTACTGATAAATCCTCCTACCTTCATGTCTAAATTGTTTGTAAAAACATAAACAGCAAGGGACCCAACACCGATCCCTGTGGAACTCCACTGGACACAGGCATGCACTCACAAAAACACCCCTTGACCATCACCCTCTGCTTCCTGCCACTCAGCCAATTCTGTACCTAATTTGCCAAATTGCCTTGGATCCCATGGGCTCTTACCTTCATTATCAGTCATCCATGCGGGACCTTTTCAAAAGCCTTGCTGATGTCCAAGTAGATTACATCAAATGCATTGCTCTCATCTACACACCTGGTCACCTCTTCGAAAAATTCAATCAATTTGGTCAGACTTAGCAAAACCATGCTGACAGTCCTTGATTAATCCCTGCCTCCCCAAGTGTAGATTAATTCTGTCCCTCAGAATTGCTTCCAATTGTTCCACCACCACTGAGGTTAGACTGACTGCCCTGTAGTTCTCTGGTTTATCCCTTCCTCCCTCCTTGAATAACGGTACCACATTGGCTGTCCACCAGTCCTCTGGCACCTCTCCTGTGATCAGAGAAGTATTGAAAATTATTGCCAGTGCCCCTGCTATTTCCTCCCTTGCCTCACTCAACAGCCTGGGATACATTTCATCCGGGCCTGGAGATTTATCTACTTTAAAGACTGCCAGACCACTTAGAACCTCCTCCCTTTCTATGCTAATTTCTTTAATTATATCACAGTCCTTCTGCCTGATTTCCATTCCCACGTCGTCCCTCTCAATTGTGAACACCAACACAAAGTATTCATTTAGAACCCTACCTACGTCTCCTGGCTCCACACACAAATTACCATTGTGGTCCTACTCTTTCCCTACTTATCCTCTTAATCTTAATGTACTTGTAAAATAACTTTGGATTTTCCTTTATTTTACCTGCCAATGTTTTTTCATGCCCCTTTTTGCACTCCTAATTTCCTTTTTAAGTTCCCCCCTACACATCCTATACTCCCTTAGGGCTTCCGCTGTTTTGAGCCCACCTCTGATCTATGCTTGTAGCTTCAGTATTTATATGGCTGGTCCAGTTCAGTTTCTGTCAATGGTAAGCCCCCAAGATGTTGACAGTGGGGAATTCAGCAATGGTAATGTCATTGAATGTTAAGGGGCCATGGTTAGATTCTTTCTTGTTGTAGATGGCTATTGCCTGGTACATTCGTGGCATGAATATTACTTGTTACTTGTCAGCCCAAGCCTGGATATTGTCCAGGTCTTGCTGCATATGGGCATGGATTGCTTCAGTATCTGAGGAGTCGCAAAATGTACTCAACATTGTGGAATCAACTGCGATATGGGGGATTCTGTGATGGTAATGCCATTGAACATCAAGGGGCAATCGTTGGATTCTCTCTTGTTGGAGATGGTCATTGCCTGACACTTGTGTGTTGCGAATGTTACTTGCCACTTGTTAGCCCAAGCCTGGATATCGTCCAGGTCTTGCTGCATTAATACATGACTTGCAGAAAAATTTACATTCCTTAAAGAAGCCAGCAAGAAAATGATTCAACTATGGCTAACAAGAGAAGTTAAATATTCTAGTAGATCAAAGGAAGAGGCTTATAAACTTGCCAGAAAAAAGTTGTAAGCCTAAGGATTGGGAATATATCCCAGCAAATATCCCCACTTCTGACCATATGATGGAAGAAAGATGAAGGAGCTGAAGATGGTTGGGCCTAGGGCACTGCCCTGAGGAACTCCTGTAGTGATGTCCTGGAACTAAGCTGATTGACCTTCAACGACCACAACGAGCTTCCTTTGTGCTAGATATGACTCCAACCAGCAGAATGTTTCCCCTGATTCTCATTGACTCCAGTTTTGCTAGGGCTTCGTGATGCCACATTTGGTCAAATGCTGCCTTGATGTCAAGGGCAGTCACTCTCACTTCATCTCTCGAGTCTAGCTCTTTTGCCCATGTTTGAACCAAGGCTGTAATAAGGTCAGGAGCTGAATGATCCTAGCAGAACCCAAACTGAGCATTAGTGAGCAGATTATTGCTAAGCAAATGCTGCTTGATAGCACTGTTGATGGCTCCTTCCATCACTTTATTTGCAACCCAAATTATCTTCTCATTGTCTAATTTGATTGTATTCTTTCTTTGTCCTAATGGTGTAGAGTGGTGAAGTTTTAAGAATCCTCAATCAAAGGCCTGATGGCTGGTGGCTCGGAGAAAATGCTCAGGGGAAAAAAGGTTTGGTCCCTAAAACCTATTTACAGGTAAGCAGTCTTTTAGTTTTGAGACTTATAGTATATTTGTAGTTTCTAGAGCAGTGATTCATATAATCGTACAGCTTTCCACAAAACACCTTTTGGGCCCAAATTTTCCTGGGGAGGGCAGCATTCTCCAACTTAGCCAAAATTGCACCAGAGCCCTGATTCCAGAATCCCGGCACTGAACCCCGTACTCACCGTTTTCGCAGTGGGTGGGTGGTTGTGTCATTGGCGGGATATATTTTGTGTATGTGAAAGTGAAGCTGCCTTCAAGCAGATGCAGTTTTTGCTAGTGAGATGTGCAAAACAAGACTTGTGTGCTTTGAGCAAATGTCTAAAGCTGCCAGAGTCATGTGGAGAGTTCGGGAGCCTGTTTGGAGAGGTCAGGGACCCTTCTGGATTGTCTAGGAACCCCTTTTGGAGAGGTAAGGTGCCCTTCTGGGGTTGTTAAAGGTAGATATGAATGTGTGTAAAAAGAAAAGAGCTCATTGGAACTGTCAAGGTACTTAAATTCCCAAGCCCTTTAATTAAAAAAAAACACCTACTGTGAATGCTTGGAATTTCACTGTCTGTTGATATAAACCTGAGGGTTAGTGCTCTGTGACTGATTCTACAAACTATTATTGTCACAGTGGGGGCCTGTAAATTCACAGTTTGATTGACACCTCTAAGTGGTTATAAAGCCTTTGATGTGGAGCTATGAATACAAATACTTGATTTTGCAAGAGATTAAGAACTTGAATTAAATTTTGTTTTCATAAGGGGTTAAGTAGATGAGGGAATTTAAATGTATTTTAATAAATTAAAGTTTTTTTTGAATAGTGAAGTCATCAATAGACAGAACTTTATTTTATTTCATCTAAGCATGGCCCCTGAGATCTGCCTATGGTAGGTGAGTGGGTGAGTTGGCATTGAGGATGTAAAGATTGGGTGTGTGTGTGTGTGTGGGGGTGGGGGGGGGGGGGGGGGGGGGGTGTGGGGGGTTGTGAGCAGTGATGGCTCGAGGGCTGTCTTGGGGTTTTTTTTAACAATCAGGCCCAGGGCACTGAGCTGGGCCTTCTAAACAGCCTATCTTGGCACCCAGCAGCCTCTGCACTGTTTCTGGGGGCAATGGGCCTGACTCCAGTTATCAACCCCCCTCCCACCCCACCCCACCCACCAGAATTAAAGTCCAACACTTCAGAGTACTTCGTCCTGAGTTGGGTTTGCAGAACTGATTGGAAGCAAAAATTCAGCCCTCCCAGTCTGGAAAGGAAAAGGGTAACTTGTATCTATACAACGTTCAAACATCCTCAAAGAGTTTCACATTATGATTACATTTTGGAATGCACTGACTTTTATACAGGGAAGCTGCACCAGAATTATCTCATTAATAATAGTGAGATTAGTGACCAGTTAATCAGTCATTTGGTGGTGCTTGCTGAGGGAAGATATTGACTAGGAAAACATTAGAATTCTCTGCTCTTCTTTGAGTAGGATCATGGGATCTTTAACTTCGACAAGAATAGGCAAATCTAGTTTAATGTCTTATCTGGAGGATGGTTTGGAGTAGGTTTCCAGGAGCTCCACAGGAGCAGTGAATATACTACATCAAGTACAAACTGTAAACTAAACATCACAGACAAGAATTAACACGTTCTTAAAAATCTTGTTCAAAAGCACTCAGTGGCTAATTTGAGGGTCCTGGCATTGGGAAGGGGTGACCTTGTGTGAGTGAAATCCCAGAGCTGCCCCGTAATTTAGGAATATTAAGAACAGAAGCATGCTATCAGCCACTCAGAGCTGCTCCGCCATTCAGTTAAATATGGCTGATAAACATCTCAATTCCATTTTCCTGCTGTTGCTCCTTACCTGTTGATACCTTTATATAACGAAAGTGCCTGTGGGCTAAAAAAACTGTAAGCAATGTCTTAATACTTAATGTGTCATGTCAAATTCCTCTTTGCTATTTTAAGTTATTAACCTATTTAAAATAAATATTTAAAATAGTAGAGATTAATTTAAACTAAGCATGTTACATGTCATAGATAAGGCTACTAATAGTGATTCCCAAGCTGATGTAATTCATTGGTAAAAGACCTAAATGTTTGAATAGGAAATCCCTAGTAGCATGTAATATTTAGGTACAAAAACACAGACTAGTGAATAAATTCTATTTGTTTGTTAGTTTCACTAACAGGTAATATTGGTCAGGCATGCAAGACCATCTGTTTGTGACGTTTGTCATAGCTTGTTGTGTTGAAAATCAAGTTGTACTTAACCTATTATAATTCTGTTTTAATAATGAATTGTGTAAAATGCTAATTGCACTTCCAATTTCTCTATATTCCCGTAGGTGCACAAACAGTATAGTAAGGGATCAAAACATGTTGCAGATGAAGTTAAATTTGAGGAGGATGATGAAGATGAAGAAGATGAAGATGAAGATGATGATGAAGATGATGAAGATGATGATGATGATGAAGAAGAGGAAGATGAGCCACAAAACGTTAAAGAAGTACCTGAAGCACGCAGGTATCTCATTACAGTTCTGGATTATTCACCTTCCTTGTTTTAAGCTGGTGTTGGTTAGATTGGTTGATTTCTAGCAATGAAGAGAATTAGTTGAGAAATTTGAGGAAAAAAATAGCAAACAGGTTTTGGAAACCAAGGAAGAAGTATATTGAAAGAATCAAGTCATCACTGTTTTCTAATATGGCATTAAAAATGATTCGGTATAAGTATCTTGCCAAAGTAAAATTAGTCATCAAAGTTGAGGGAGGTCACTTCTGGGATATGAAACCTTTCTAGGCTTTGCAGGCTGTAGAAGATTCACACCATCAAGAAGAGCATAGTTTGATTTCGAGTATAATTCCTTCTACACTCCCTCAACTTAAAACCAGCTTCAGCACTCTTATTTAAGTGTAATATTATTCCATTTTTGAGATCGTGCACCTTTTTTGCTCCTGTGAGTGCGCTTGACAATTTAGTGCTAATCTGTGCATTGCTGTGGGTGCTTTAATTCTGTTGTTTCAAACCTAGTCACAACAGGGCGAAGTTGCCCAAAACAGATGTCATAGTCACCAGAGAAAAGAGATGTATTTTCATTCTCTGTCTGTCTGGCTCATATCAATCTCAGCTGCCAGAAGGGAAAAGAAAAAATAATTCATTGCAACACTCCTGTCCCAAACTATGGCTGCAGCAGAATCTTTTGTTTCTTAGTGTTTTATTGAAAAACTCCACAGCCCCGTCAGTGAAAAATTGCTCTTTACAGTCAGATGTTTGCAGTAAAACAGACTGTCAGAGTTGTATAGGTGTAAGTAAATGCTGCTAGCTTTGTGTAGAGTAGGTCAAGGATATCCATGTTTTCAGATCAGAGTAGATTTGATCAGCTAATGTTGATTATTCACTACTATGCTCATTTACATATGTTGCCTAATTTTGTGTCACATTATAATGTTGTTATTTAACCTGGCTAGCGTTCCTTATTGGCGATGCATGTAGTACAGCATGTGACAGCAGCAAGGAAAATTGGCATAAAAGCAAAAAAACTGCGGATGCTGGAAATCCAAAACAAAAATAAAAATACCTGGAAAAACTCAGCAGGTCTGGCAGCATCTGCGGAGAGGAACACAGTTAACGTTTTGAGTCTGTATGACTGTTGAAGAGTCATAAGGAAAATTGGCATCTTGGGATGTATGTCAGGAGGTGGTGATGAATTTGGAAAAGGCACTGGCACAGCCACACCTGGTGTATTGTGTACTAATCTCTCTGCCGTACCATAGCAAGGATATCCCAGCATTGGAGGCAGTATGAAAAAGGGCAACTAATTGATACCTGATTCAAAGTTGATGCCTGTGGCATTAGCTTATAAAGCATTTTATTTGGCTGTGAAGTGCTTCTTTATGATTCACAAGGAAATAAGTATTGTTCAAGATTGCCCCAAATTTTAGAACCAGGATATGTGGATCTAAGCTAAAAGAGAGTTCAGAGGAAATTTAAAAGGATAGTGAACTTGCAGGATGGGTGTGGGAGGCAGATAATGTGGCAAAAATTCATGGGAAAATTGGATGGATATTTGAGGTGGTGGGCGTTTGAGAGGCATTAATCTTTGGGACCAGCCAGATGAATTGCATAGGTTTTCCAGTCCTATGATCAAATGGTGTTTAATATTAACATGCTAACTACTGTGGAATTTTATACCATCCAATGGATATGTAGTTCCATTACGTTCTTGTCTCCCTCATTTCAGTAACTGTGTCCTTTAATTTAGTATAAATGGTCGTGTGATACAGATAAAAATCGTCCTGTTCGTACAATTTCAAAGTCTACCAAAATGGAGACTGGTGACTTCCTGGCCAGTGTTAATCCATTAATTTACTGTATTCTAGCAACGCTATGGGCACAAACATATAGGAGAAATCCAGATGCAGTTTGGAATCACCAGATGTGAATTTTGGATCAGACTTTTTGAAAAGGAATGTGTTTTCTTTCAAATAGCGGCAGTTTATTACTTGTGCTTAATTGGCAGCTTGTTGATGAAATAATCACAATATTGGCAATTGTAACATGTAAATGTAATAACAGTCAATAATAACTGTTCCTTCTAAACGTATACACAAGTCTTTCAAATCTTATCACATTCATGCCATAGTTCATGCATCTTTCAGTTTCAAGGGCAGGAAGAGACCAAATTAGTTAGTGTGTGTATTCTACACATGTGCACATAAAATTGCACATGCAGGGAATTTTGTCTTTTGCACCATACACATGGTATTACCTTCACTTCCATTAACTGCATTCTCAATTACTCACGAGAAATTTCATTGGACTTCAGAAATTGGACTGCAAAATAAGTTTTAATTGATTTCTCATAGACCTTGGTTTCTTCATCTTGCAAGATAAGTGGCTGTTATATGGGTGTCCAGTATTTAGTAGAATTTACTTTCCTTGCAGATCTAATAATTAAGTTCAACACTAGGCGATTATTAGGAGGCAGGCTATTGACACTTACAGGAATAATACCTCATTTTGTTTTGGTGTTTGACACATGTGGAAACTCTTGACCATGCATAAGCATTTCTAAATCAACCCACTAAAAATAAATGCCGTTCACATTTTTTAAATGGAAAGAGCTGGGTCTTCATCTGTATCTCCTGGGAACTTGGTTAATGTAAAATCACAATGCAGACCTGGCTGAAGCAAAATTATGTCAGGCTAAATACAAGGTTCTTGCTTATTCCCCTTTTTGCAGTAATTAGAGTTCCATTGTAATATGGGAAGCCAGTAAGCACAACTTTTTTGATCACTTAAACATGTCACCAACCAGTAGGAAGTTCCATGCTGTGGGAAAAAAGAGAAGTGGGCTTGTGGTCTTTTCCTAGTCTTACTCGGAAAGGTTGTGTTGGGGCTTTACCGTGTTCTGGAGCCCCTATTGAGCTCATTGTTTTACAGGAAAGTCCACTCTCACTCTGAAGGATTAAGAGCAGAATCAGATTTCTTAACAATAAATTATATAATAACATTGCAATGTTTTTGGCCAGGAGCAGGCTATCGCCCTTCTTGTTTATCCTTTACATAGTTACTGCCAGTTCCCTTGCACACAACTTCAGTGTATCTGTTGTTGTATTTACCTGAAAGATTCAGCACGAGCACTCATACTGACTCTGACTAAAAATGTAGGAGTAGTGCTTAACTATTGGGCTGGTGATAGGTGGAATGGACTGATCAATTGCCCATTATGTCATTGGGAGCCCAGATCCACTTTGGGAGCTGGACCTCACAAACAGACGTCTCAAAGCAGCTCGCTGGCTCCAACCAATACCAGCACGATGTTGGGGGCTCAGAGGCCACTGGGCCGGGAAAAAGGTAGGATGGGGTTTGGTGGGCGAGAGTTGTGATCACAGGGGTGGGGAGCCCTGGATAGGAGTGGCCCACATATTTCTTGTGGAGCCCAGAGGCACTGCCCTGCTTCTCCTGGCTCCACAAAAATAATCTTAGCACTTACTTTCTCGGGTCTCTTCTGATGTACTGCCAAGCTTCATGGAATGCTGTGTCCATGCCTCGTGCCCTGTCTACTGGAGGTTAAAAATGGCATTGTGACCTATGTACAAAATGGGATCCTGATTTGCATAGAATAATGAGGCTCCTACCTGGTTCAGGTGGGTGACTTGGCCAATCAGCGGAAGACTCCAGGAAAAACTGGCGGTGAGTGGAAATTGTTAAGTCTACATTTTCCATTTTCACAGAATCACAGTGCAGAAGAGGCCCTTCGGCCTATCGAATCTGCACCGACAGGTCAGAAACACCTTAAGCACCTACCTAATTCCATTTACCAGTATTTGGCCCATAGCCTTGGATATTATGACGTGCCAAGTGCTCATCCAGGTACTTTTTAAAGGATGTGAGGCAACCCGCTTCCACCACCCTCCCAGGCAGCACATTCCAGACCGTCACCACTCTCTGGGTAAAAAGTTTTCCTCACATCCCCCCTAAACCTCCTGTCCCTCATCTTGAACTTGTGTCCCCTCGTGACTGACTCTTCAACTAAGGGGAACAGCTGCTCCCCATCCACCCTGTCCATGCCCCTCATAATCTTGTACACCTCAATGAGGTCGCCCCTCAGTCTTCTCTGCTCCAACGAAAACAACCCAAGTCTATCCAACTTCTCTTCATAATTTAAATGTTTCATCCCAGGCAACATCCTGGTGAATCTCCTCTGCACCCCCTCCAGTGCAATCACATCCTTCCTATAATGTGGCGACCAGAACTGCACACAGTACTCCAGCTGTGGCCTCACCAAGGTTCTATATAACTCCAACATGATCTCCCTACTTTTGTAATCTATGCCTCAATTGATAAAGGCAAGTGTCCCATATGCCTTTTTCACCACCCCACTAACATGCCCCTCCACCTTCAGAGATCTATGGACACACACACCAAGGTTCCTTTGTTCCTCAGAACTTCCTAGTGTAATGCCATTCATTGAATACTTCCTTGTCAAATTACTCCTTCCAAAGTGTATCACCTCACACTTTTCAGGATTAAATTCCATCTGCCACTTATCTGCCCATTTGACCATCCCATCTATATCTTCCCCTTTATCTCCTCCACTGACTTGTTTCAACCATTGTGTGGGTCAGAGGCAATCCTATTAGTTGAGTTTGGTGATGTTCTCCCCAGGGATGTACGAGTAGTCTGCATTTATCACTCAGTTTACTGCTGTATATTAGTTTCCAGCACTGATGAGTGCCAATCAGTCATTTGTGCCTGTGAAAGAACTAGCAGATTAGTCCCGCTACGCTGCTCTTTTCCCATAGACTTGTACATGTTTCCTTTTCAACTGTATGCCTAATTCCATTTGAATGTTACTATTGAATCTGGTTATATCATTTTTTGGGCAATCTGATTTCCAGTTCATAATTTAATGTGTGGAAAAGAATTCTCATCTCATCTCTAGTTATTTTACCAGTTATCAAATCAGGTTTATATTTTGTGTTAATGTAGATATTCACTGAATTATAATTAACTATTTCTACAGTGAAAAGTCACAATTACACAGGATCGCTGTCAAAAAAGTTGTTTCAGAGGTAAGCATGTTTTAAGATTAATTATTTCTATTATCTCTTCGGAAAGGGTGAGTAGATGTACTCTTTAGTGGGTTGTGCACATGAGTAATTTGGTTTTTTTTTGTTGCCAATTTCTTTTTATTTTTGGACAAATATACTGCCCATATCTACTCAGCATTTCACCAACCAAACAGGTGTAGGCACTCCACTGCTTTTCGAGAATACTTGTAATTATTGTTCATTTGTGTATTGCTGCGACTGAGATGGGAAGAATGTACTGCCTGTCTCTAGTTCCACTACTCCACGGGTCACAACATATTTTTAAATGATTTCTCCAGCTAGCTATATGCCCAGATAGGTGCTTTACCTATTAATCTCAGAATGACCACTCATTGCCCAGGTTTCTTCAATAATAAACAAAATTATTAGTTTATAATAAAACCAGATTTGTCAAGTAGGAAGGCAAAGCTTATTAACATACAGTATGAAATAGGGAAGTATCATCATTGCTCTTTCTAAGCACACGCACGCATGCACACACACACTTAAAAGCCAGTGGTTCAAGGGAAGACACCTAAAAGTCAGTGGTTCACAGGAAGACACCTAAAAGTCAATGGTTCAAGGGAAGCACTGGTCTCCGCACCAATCAATGACTCTTGCACTATTTTTCAGGTGGACTTCGAGGAAAATTTGCAGTCAGTCAATTTCAGAACGTAGAGTGACTTGAGAGCAACTTCCATTCACTCTATGCTTTGGACTGGGTCTGAAGCTTCAGGAACTGTTGTCTTCTTTACCCAAGTAGTTGATCCTTCTTATTTTCCCCTAAAGCAAATCAGCTTACAAACTTCTAAACAAAGTTTTCCAAAGCATGCTTTTTTCCCGAATCCATAAGCCACCATGTGACCTGTTTGTAAATAGTCCACAGGGGTCTAGAGGTGTCCCGCTTTTTGAAACTGCTTAATTACCTTTTCTTGTAAAATGTTGTCTTTTCTGGGAGCAGCAGCAACCAGAATCCTTGCATTAACCCTTCAAGAGACAGTGTCTTTTTAAAAAAAACAAATTCTTCCAAAATGTTCTTAGTCCTTGAAGATGAACCATTTTCCATGATTAAAGCATTTATGACAGTATGAAGCTTATTTGGTGATTGGATGGCATTGTTGCCACAGTGGAAACCCAATGAAGTAAATGGGATGTAATATTTAACGCATTAAACTCTACCTCAACACCATTTCTTAACACCATCCACTTTTGCTGTACTTATTGGATTGAATAGCATGACATAGCTAAATTGCTACATTGCCCAAAGTGAGACTCATTAATGGTGATCATGTGCCCAATCTGAGTACCAATAAGTGATCATGTTTTTATTTTAATGGTTTAGCCACCTAAAACTACTGCCCATGTCTTAACTCGCAGCAAGTGCCATTCCCCTATCACCTCTGTGCTCGCTGACCAACATTGGCTCCTGGTCAAGCAACTTTTGATTGTAAAATCCTCATCCTTATTTTCAAATCCTTCCATGGCCTTGCCCTTCCCTATTTCTGTAATCTCCTTTCAGCCCCACAACACTCTAAGACATCTGTGCTTCTTTAATTCTGGCCTCTTGTTCATTCCCAATTACAATTATTCCACCAGTGCCTTCAGTTGCCTAGACCCCAAGCTCTGGAATTCTCTCCCTATACTTCTCTGCTTATCTCCCTTGCTTTCCTTCTATAAACACTCCTTTAAACCTCTTTGAACAAGCTTTTTGTCCTTATGTGGCTTGGTCGTATTTCGTGTTATACTTTCTTATACCTTAGGACATTTCATAACATTAAAGGCACTATACAAATATAGGATGTTTTTGTTATTTAATATGTGAAGCTATTGGGGATATGAGGCAGGGGGATTTTAGGCATCTCATCACTAGTTTCTGATATTGTAATTCTTTTGTGGCAGAGCAAGAACAAATATTTATATTGCCTCTTGAACATAATGACTGGGAGTTTCCGTGCCCGCTGGCATTGGGCATGTTTGATGGCATGAGTGGACAATATGGCACGATGGCGTGAAACCAGTTTGTGATTGTCCACTCAGCCCGCCAATGGCGTGCCGTGTTTCCTGCCATTGGACGTCGGGAACCTCATTGTGATATGCATGCAGATCATTATTAGGCTTGCCTGCTAGAATTGTCGTCCGTCTCTTCACCCCCCCCCCCCCCCCCCCACTCCAGTTGGATCATCCGTCCATGTCGGCAGGAAAGCACGCGATGTGTTTCATAACAGCACGTAAAAGGCGTGCACTTGGCGGGCTGAACTTTGAGGGGAACTCAGAGGTGTGTACACAGTAACATTGCGCAGTGCTCACCAGGGTCACCTGTTGGACTTCAAACTTAAAGCGCATTGGTGGGGAGGGCAAGGGCAGCCCCGCGGTTGAATGTAGCGTACAAGCATTTGGGGTGGAGGATAGGGTGGGCGAGGGAAGCGGTCACGCATTAGAGACAGTTTATATAAAGTGACCATTCCTCTACAACTGAGACAGTTCATGGCGCAGCCACATTGATATGATTGGAGTCGGGCCTCTAGCTTATCTGCCCATTCAAGCAACGCAGAGGCATCAAAATATCACCCAGTGCTCTAGAGCTTTTCACCCCTCGAGCACAGACTCGAGTAATGAGTGTTTTCGTGGACTCAGAACAGTTGGACGACTGAGCATGTTGTACAATCTCCTTCCTAAAGCTGGCCATGGAGCAGTCACTGGTGGAGGCGCTCACAGCCCCTTGCAATGTCAGCATCCCGGTTTGGACCAGTCTCCCTGATGGTTCAAGCTAACAGTGCTACCTTGGAGCGTGGGCTAGGAGAATGCCTCTCACCTGAGCTGAGAGCACAGCATTCGGTGCATTGGGCAAAGCTGCTGCCAATCGGTTGGGTGGAGTGGGGCAGAGATGGGGGGAATTCGGGCAGCCATGCTGCGCACTAATCATCCAAGTGGTGGCCAGCACACTCTGCGATGCCTTAAGGGGCCTTCACACTTAACCAGGATAGGTTTTTAGTACACACATGCTAACCCACATGTCCCTCTCCTTCATCCTGCAGGAGGAGTGCATCAGGATCGTGGAGCCTGGCGAACTAACTGTATGCCTCGTGGCATACAGAGAGCAAAGACAACGGAGGAGAGAGCAACTGAGGTGCCTGGCTGCGCAGAGAGAGGAGCAGCAGCCTCTGGGAGAAGGGTGGCTGGGGCTCCCGCACATGCCGCCGAAGGGCCCCAGCGACCCGTTGCTGGTTGGTGCTTAGCGACACCCAGGGTCTATAGATGCTGCGTTTCATTCCTGCAGATGACTGAGAACCAGTGTCGTCGAAGACTGTGTATACCTAGGGAACTGGTTGGTCACATCTGCCACCTGCTGCAGGATTTGTCGCCACGGGAACCTGGAGGGCATCCACTGCCAGTGGCCGTGAAAGTGACAGTGGCGCTCAATTTCTACACCAGTGACTCCTTTCAAGGCTCCACAGGTGACCTCTGTGGGATATCACAAGCCTTCACTCACAAATGCATCCATGAGGTCACGGATGCCATCTTCGCGAAGGCACACAACCTTGTGCATTTTGCCTAGGGCCAGGACATTCAGGATGCAAGAGCGATTGGATTTTCCCAAATCGTCGGATTCCCACAAGTGCAGGGTGCCATTGACTGCACTCGCATGGCGCTCAGGTCTCTGTCACAACATGTGATCAACTGCAAGCGATTCCATTCGCTGAATGTGCAACTGGTGTGTGACCACCAGAAATGCATCCTGTAGGTCTGCACAAGGTTTTCCAGAGAGTGTGCATGACTCTTACATTCTTAGTTGGTCACATGTATAATGAGGCTCATACTACAACTCGCAATTTGGTGGAGCAGACCATCGCAATGCTGAAAATGAGGTTCTGGTGCCAGGACCAGTTTGGTGGAGCCCTGCAATATAGTCCACAGAGGGTGTCACGCTTTGTTGTTGCCTGCTGCACCCTTTACAACCTGGCGCTGCAACGGGGAGAGGAGCTGGCTGAGGGGGAGATGGAGGAGCTGGAGGTCCCCTCGGATGAAGAGGACACTGACGGGGCTGAGGGCGAGGAGGTCCTCAAAGGTGGCGAAGATGGGGATGAGGCTCTCGCACTGGCCAAATGAGGCAGGCGTACTCGGGAGGTCCTAATAGCTAGATTTGCTCCCCGGACATCCAAATCTAGCTATGCTAGATTTCTGGAGGATGATGACGACATGCAGTGAGGAGACACCATAGATCCTCACATTGCATCTGTGAATGTTTGACTCCAGTCTGGCTTATGGCAACGCGCATACCCTCTGTGATAATGCTCTTGTCATAGAGACACAGTGGAGGCCCTAATAGTCGATGCATTGCAGGAGTGTGATGACGACATGCAGTGAGGATACTCCATAGATCTTCACATAGCCTCTGAGTGTGTCTGACTCCTGTCTGATCGAGGGTAGCTCGCTTGCATTCTGTGATCAGGGTCATGTCATATAGAGACTCAGCGATGAAACTTTAGAAACACCAGATGCTTTGTCCGCCTTCAGCACCTGAGCCCTTCAGGAGCACAGCGTCAGTGGTCACAGATGCTGAAGAGATGTGGGCCAGCCCCACCTTAAAGGTGCTGAGAGCGCACAGAGAGAATGAAGGAACTCTGTGACACCTGCCCACTACATTCTGGCAGCAATGACAAGCACTGTTGAGGTGCAGGCATCAGTAATGTGTTCAAGGAGTGTGAGAGCGGACTATCACTTTGGTCTGAAGGCTGCACAGAGCACAGGAAAGAGGCCCTGGACTGAGACACCTGCCTTTATCTTGTGCAGAAAGGATTCACATCTGACTGGCACGAACATGGCTCATCAGAACAAGGAGCCATATTCTTGGGAGTTTTTTGACAATAGTGAACAGTTTGTACAAGTGATTAACACCTGTGCCAGGCTGTGGAACTAATTCTTCTTAACTTTCATAACCCTGCCGCCTCATGTTTGTGCTCCCTGGACATTCACAGCGGAAGTGGAAGGCAGCCTGTTGACCGCTAGACTCTGTCTGTGATAACCTCAGTGGGCGCCCTTTGGAGGGCTGAGACTGGAGAGCCCTGGCATGCTTTTGGGGTCCTGCTGTGTGGCAGTGGCACCCTCCTCGGCCTATGGAGCTGCTAAGGTCACAGGAAGAGGGGACTCGGATGGGTTGCACACTGCCGGAGACACCTGAATGGATCTCCCGGGGCGGGGGTGGGGGGATGGAAACACCTGCTGATCCTTCTCTCTATGGGTGCACAAGGGCCCCAGGCTGACTCCTGGAGAAGGGGTAGCTAGAGTGAGATAGAGCTGCCCCGCACCCCTCTAGCGTACACACTGATGGAGGCCATTTACGGCATCAGTGATGAAGTTGAACCCGTGCAGCAGTGCAGGAGCAACATCCTGGACCAAGGCCTCCGTGCCGGCCGCCATCCTACCAGTGTTGACTTCGGTGCATTGGCACGTCGGTGCTATCACCTCAGCCTGAAGGACTCCTCCATCGTGCCTTGCAATCTGAGGAGTTCAGTGGACATCTGTTCCTGATGTTCCCGAGCTTGCTGTTGAGCTCCAGCAACTGTGACATGACCAAGTCCAGAGGCTCGTCATCTGACTCACGCTCAGGAAATTTCTGGCCTCCAGGAGTCCACTGAGTGCCGGACACCAGGGAAGTCTCTGCTGCAGCCTGCTGTGGATCAGAAAGTGCGATATGCTCACCTGATTGTGATCCCAAGGCTATTCTAAAGCAAGGTCCCACTGAGGTCTTTGTCTCTGTGCTGGTGGAGGGTGTGGGTGAGCGCTGTGACGGGACTTCAAAGAGGGTGTCTTCAGATTCCTCTTCAGAGTTTTTTTGGGGCTTGATTGGAGGTTCTGGGTCATGGACCCCATTGGCTGTTTCCCAGATGTGCTTGCGGAAGCAAGGGGAAATAATTAGTGCATGGCAGTGACCTGTGAAACAGGACACATCGCTCACAGAATGGCTGACGATGGATGTTGCACTACTGGACCCTCACTTGGTAGAGCACCGCCGACCTCACCGTCAGCACAGGACTAGTCCAGGTTGTTGTCGCCCAGCTGGGTGGTTCTCTTTTCAAAGTCCGTGAGGACCTCGATTCTTCCATCAGTCTGCGACCTCTCACTGTTCTTGTGTGCCAGCTTGTCCTGCATGAATAGAGATGGAGAGTGTGTAACCCTGCCAGGCCAGATGATAAGTATACCTGGCATATGTCGGTGGTGAGGGGTCCCATGGATGGAATGAGGACAGTGAAAGTGTGTATGAGAGAGTGAATGGTGATGTCCCTTGAACTGGCAGTGAGTGAGATCCCTGTGAATATGATGGGGTCTGTGATTGTGTGAGTTGAGAGTGCGAGGAGAGTAACTTACCCTGGCAGAACAGAGGAGACCATTCATCCTCTTGCGGCACTGGGTGGCTGCCCTCTTTTGAAGGGCGTTGGTGGTGACCACAGCTGCCATCGCTTCCCAAGCCTAGTTGTTACACCGCTGCCTATCTTGCAGCCAGAGTGGGTGTAGAGAACAGTGTGGTGGGCCTGCATGGCATCAAAAAGATATTCAAGTGATGCATCGCTAAGCCTGGGGCCTGCAGTCTTTTTGCCTTTCATTTACATCTACTCTGCAGCAGTTGTGGGCTGGAAGCACAGAGATGTGTGCACGTGTATAGCTGGACTTCAAATATGGCACCCTGTGTGATGAAGTGTCGAAGTGATAGCGTGGCGAGCGAATGAGAGCCCGCCCACCATGGAAACGGTGTGTTCCCTGGGAATGCATAAGTAATGCTGCAGGTTTGGGACGATACGGTATGAAAACTCACCATCGCGGCTAGCAGGTAAAAGATTGGGAAGAATCTTCCCCCCGTCGGGGGGGAAGTGTAAGAGCGGGCGCAGGCAGGTGCGCCTCCGATTGGCGCCACCAATTGGGGGTGCTCTGCCATTTTACATGTGCAGGCCAATTAAGGCCTGCCCAGCGTGACGTCCTCCAGGAAGCGCTATGCGCTCCCTGTGCGGGTGGGGGGAGGGATTCCCTCAGTCGGGAGTGCGCTCTTCTGTGCATGCGCACAAAAGAGCACATTCATCTCCCTGAGGCTAAGTGCTGCCTCAGGGAGATCGGCTCAGGATTAAAACTTTTAAGACAAATGTGTGAGAAATTCCCCTGACATGTCCCCTCATGTGACACTGTCACATGAGTCGTGACATGTCCATCACTTTAACTCATACCTTTTTAAATTAAATATTTTAAAACCCTCATGAAACTTCATCCCGCCTGTGGATGAGGTTTCATGCTTTTTCTTAAGCCCGCCAAGGCTCCCGGCCTGCCCGCCAACCCTAAGGTTGGACAGGCAGATCCCTTAATTATGTTAATGACTTTTTAAATGGCCTCAATAGACCGTTGACAGGTTGGTGGGTGCACAGCTGATTCAGCTGCGCCTCCGCCAACCTGAAAGTGGAAATGACACAGAGTGACGTCGGGAGTTCCGCCTGATGTCATCCAGCATCATTTTATGTGTTGGTGAGTGGGCCCCCCCCAACCACTCGCCGACCTAAAGACATTGCCCATTGATTACCTGCCTGCTACCGCACTGAGAGCAAATCTAGGCCGATTCCACTCAACGAAACACCCAAAGGCACAGGAATGTTATAAAGTAAAATCAATCATCAAATCAAATAAGGTGCCATTAGAGCAGATGGCCATAAGCTTCATCATAGAGTTAGGTTTTTAAAGAACATCTTAAGGAAAAAGGAAGATGTAGAAAGGTAGAGAGCCTTAGGGTGGGAATTGCAGAGCATAGGGCCTAGGGAGTTGAAGGCACGGTCACCAACTGTGGAATGATTAAAAACAGGGATGCACAGCTTTTGGGGTGTGCTCTAGACTTAGCCTTTTCTCACTAAATAATATAAACTTCTTCAATGGGCATTCAAATTATTCCCTTCTGCTTTACAATCTGATACCAACTTTTCCTCTGCTAGCTGGTAACTTGAATGAGTTAACAATGGGAACTAGTTGTGGAGAGCTCTTAAATTAAGGATATTATCAAGACAATAAAGAAAGTCGGAAAGTTGGAAGCAATTTATGCACACAGTGGATTATTAGAACAGGAAAATCTTTATCATGAGTGGATATTGAGATGGAGATATCATTTAAAAAGAGATTTCGACATTTGAAAAGGAAATATATAAAATGGAAAAAGAGCAAAGGATTGGGATTAGGATTGACTTCTTTTGTGGAACACTAACTCTTGATACCTCGTTTTCTATTGAAATATTATTCCTTTTTTCTCCTCTTTGCTTCTTTTCTTCCTGGAATGTGATCAAATTCCTTTTTAGCACCTCATCCAAGTAGACATTCTCTTGCATATAAGCCTTGATAGACAGTGGATTTCGAGAGCCATTCTTTGCTTTGTCATTTCATTGTTGGTGTGGCAACTTCATGCAGCAGAGGGAGCTAAAGGAACACTAAAACTAAATAAAAACAAAAATTGCTGGAAAAACTCAGCAGTTCTGACAGCATCTGTGGAGAGAAAGACAGAGTTAACGGTTCGAGTCCGTATGATTCTTCAGAACTAAAGAGAAGTGAAAATGTGGTGAATTTTGTCACATTTTTATTTCTCTTTAGCTCTGAAGAGTCATATGGACTTGAAATGTTAACTCTGTCTTTCTCTCCACAGATGCTGTCAGACCTGCTGAGTTTTTCCAGCAATTTTTGTTTTTGTTTGATTTCCAGCATCTGCAGTATTTTGCTTTTAACTAAAACTAAATATACAGTTTAAATTCTGCAATCAACAGAGTGAACACCTAAACTAAAGGGCTGTAAGAGGAGAGACCAAAATAATATGAAAGAAAACAAACAAGTTCATTATAGTTTATTTGAGGCACTTTTTATAGAAATACCTGATTTAAAAGGGCTAATTTTGTGAGGCTGGCTGTTGGCTTGGAGCATTGTTAAACTGGAGCACGAGTTAGAGATACAGCTGCAACACTTCAGGGCTGATTCTGTGGCTTTCATTCCTGCCAATCAAGAAGACTTTTGCAGGGAGGGAGTCACTCAAAATTATCCTTATAATTACTCAAATATAGGGCTGGATTTTCGCAAAGTCATAAGGAGTCCGGAGCCATTTAAAAATGGCGATGGGACCCAATTCTGGGATTCCTGCCCCCATTCCCAGCCCCTCCCAATTTTCTTGTTGAAGGCCCTCTGGTCTTGTCATGAGATAGCAAAGTGGGGTCATGAGCCATGTGTGTAGGGGGTATCCCTTGTCCCTGAGCAGCCATCCTGTTGTTAGTCTTGGGGGCCTGAAGACAGTGAGAATTTCTGACTGCTGCAGGATGAAAGCTTCATGGGTGCTGACAGGATGGTGGGAATTCATCAAGATTAATATCTTGGCGTGGTCATGTACCAACTGCAGATTGACAGAGCAGAAACCCTTCAAACTCTTCCGCAACTCACCACAGTGCTTCTGCCAACTTTGCCTGACCACAAGTAGGTCAAAAGCATCTCAGCTGCAACTAGTGAGTGACCCTTTAAATAATCCTAGGACACTTGTCAGGAGTGAATAAGGAAGGTGTTCCCTGCACATTCATTGAGCAATTTTTGTACTTGTGTTACATTGGTCCGTTCTCACTCCTTAACTTCTTCAGGCTCAGGCAGCGGGTGCCATTCCAGTTGCTTTACGCCACGTAAGCAGCAGCCTGTAGTGCTTCCCGTACTTCAACTCAGTACATACATCTGTTTAGCACTGCTCGAAGCGATGCTATGCAAATTGCATGGCCTTATTGCTTAAAAAATTGTATTATTAGATAATTTGAAGAAATTAATTGACTAGAGTATTTTCACTTGAGCCCATAAATTAGATTAGTGTTTGAGAGTGCTCTTGAGAAGTGCCTTGGGACATTTTGACTATATTAACAATTCTATATAAACACTACTTGTAATATTCAGGAATGTTGTAACGTTGGAATTTGCATCGTTCAGACGAGATGTTAACACAGGCCCTAAATTCATGTTCATATGGATGTAATAGATCCTTTAGCTATGTTCAAGGAAGAACAGTTAGTTCTAATGTCTCATTTAACTAATATCTACTTCAATTTGTATCGAACACCTTTAATCTGGAATCTTTTACTTGGATTTTCAGATTAGTGTCACAGAAATACTAAAGGCAATGGGAAGCATTCCAGAAGGATTCAGAGCATCAACACTTGCACAGCTGTTAGCTGACGGTATGAAAAATTAACTTGTAATCTTGTGTGGTATTAAATGTAATCCTTGTATATAGATTATGCTGGAGAGATGGTGGCATGATGATATTGTCACTGGATTAATGATCCAAAGGCCCAGGCTAATGCTCTGGGGACATGGGTTCAAATCCCACCAAGGCAGCTGGTGGAATTAGAATTCAATTAATAAAACCTGAAATTGAAAGCTAGTCTCAATCTAGAATTTAAATTTAGCCTCAGTAATGGTGACCATGAAACTATCATCAATTGTTGTAAAAACCCATTTGGTTCACTCATGTCCTTTAGGAAAGGAAATTTGCCATTCTACCTGGTCTGGCCTACGTGTGATTTCAGATCCAAAGTAATGTGGTTGACTCAACTGCCCTCTGAAATGTCCTAGCAAGCCACACAGTTCAACAAATGCTGGTCTTGCCAGCTACACCACATCCCCTGAAAAAAATAAAGAAAAAAATTTATAGTGTACATATGTGCGTGTATGTGGACCAGACATTAGTTTGCAACAGTAATTTTACTTCACGATGAGTTCCTGATCTGGTCTGTATTGTTGGAGATGTTGAGTCTATGACACAGTTCTGCACAGGAATAGCGAAAAATTAGAGGTGTCCTCATTGATCAAAATGGTGCACCTCATAATGGCTAGTTAGAACATAGTGTTTTCAGAGTCCTGATTGGTTATGTGCATTTTCTGCTGGGTGAAGAAGTGGGTTTGCAGCTATAAATAAAATTGAGATTTTCTGACGCACCAATTTTTTGACATTTTGAATGACATAACACCAATTTTGAAGGAGGAGAGATGGTGGTGTGGTGGTAATGTTGCTGGACTAGTAATCCAGAGGTCCAGACTAATGCTCTGGGGACATGGGTTCAAATTCCACCATGGTAGCTGGTGGAATTGGAATTCAGTTAATAAATCTGGAATATAAAGCTAGTCTCAGTAATGGTGACCGTGAAACTATCATCGATTGTTGTAAAAACCCATCTGGTTCACTAATGTCCTTTAGGGAAGGAAATCTGCCATCCCTAACCTGGTCTGGCCTACATGTGACTCCAGACCCACAGCAATGTATTTGACTCTTAACTGCCCTCTGAAATGACCTAGCAAGGTCAGTTCAAGGGCAATTAGGGATGGGCAACAAATACTAACCTTGTCAGCGACACCCACATCCCATGAAAGAATTTTTAAAAAATTCTTATTTAGTTTAGTGCTTTTGTTTCCAATTTTTCCCTCCACCTTTGAAAACACTGACCTTTGCTTAGGTACTAAAAACATCAGTAGCTTTCTAGTCCCTTTTGCAAGTAACCATATTTGGAGTTCAAGCATAGAATTACTGTTTGTAGTTATTGGAAGGCATCACAGCCAAACTTAATCCAACCTGACATTTTCAGAAGAGGTTTCGAGATAGTAGTTGGCAGCCAAAATTTTTCTTGCTGCAACCATGCTCTGCAGAGGTTTGAAGGAGTCAGCAAATATTTTAAATTTGTTGGTTGAATGGGAGCCATGAGCAAGTGGAACTTATTGCAGGACTGAACACACATTTTTGGTGAGCTAGAACTTATGGAGAGTAGAGGATGGGAGACAGGCAAAGAGGCCAATGGAGCAGTTGAACTTAGGGGCAGAATTTTTCCCTTGTCAGGTGGGCTTGGCAGGGGCGGTCGGGAAGCTGACCACTACCCATGATTGGGGCTGGACCGCGATTTCACGCTAGGTGGGCCAATTAAGGCCCGCCTAGTGTGAAACGTGTGCTGCAGCACTCAGCGCTGCCTATGTGGGGGTGGAGGTGGGAGGAGGGCGAGCGGGGAACTTCACGTGGGTACGCGCTGGAAAAGCTCCCTGAGCTGCCTCAGGGAGATGGAGAGTTCTGAAAAACAAAAATAAAGAATTTTTAACTGTTTAAAAAAAGTCCCCTCATGTGACTCTGTCACATAAGCAGGGACATGTTATGAATGAGATGTAAAATTTTTTATTCTATTTTTATTTGCTGTCGGAAACCTCATCCCGCCATGGATGAGGTTTCCTAAAAAGTGCAAAGGCCGTAAGGTTGGACAGACAGCGAAAAATTTAAGTTAATTAATACTTTAATGGCCTTAATAGACCTTCTAATTGTCAGCGGGCATGCTGCCGATTCCCGCGTGCGCCTGCGAACCGAACTATTATGTGACTGTGCGTCGATGTCGGGACACTCGCCCGATGTCATTGCGTGTTATTTCACGCTCGAGCGGGTTGGGCGTGCGCCCGCCTGCTGAGGTGAAAATTCTGCCCTAGGAGTCACAGATTATGGATAAGGATTTCAGCAATGGCGAGAAGGGTTTTGGGCTTTGTCGAGAGCAAAGCTGCAAGGTTTCTAAAACTCCACTATTCAGTGTGATCACTGTTCAGATTTTCGCAAAATAATGGCAGATTCTATCCCAAACTGGAGAGTGCTATATTTTCTTGGAGAATTTCCCCCCAATTATCTTGCCATTCGGGAACTCCATGTTTGAATCCCCCAATTAAGTTCCCGCCCCTGCCACATTACCGAAGTGGCTTCATTAAATTCAAAAATGACACCCTATGTGACTGTGACAAAGGTAAACTTTCCTTCCTTGTCCTTCTTGACCTTTCTACAGTCTTTGATACAATTGACCACACCATCCTCCTCCAACTCCTCACCCCTGACATCCAGCTGGGTAGGACTGCTCTTGCCTGATTCCGTTCTTGTCTATCTAATCTTAGCCAGAATATTACTTATCTCCCTGTTCCCATGAGGATCTACTGCACCCCTTCCTATTTCTCAACTGCACGCTGCCCCTTGGTGACATCATCTGAAAGCACAGCATTAGTTTTTACATCTATGCTATCCACACCCAACTCTACCTCACCACCACCTCTCTCAATTCCTCCAATCTGGCCAAATTATCAGATTGCTTATCTGACATCCAGTACTGGATGAGCAGAAATTGCCTCCATTTAAATATTGGGAATATTGAAGGCATTGTTTTAAGACCCCTCTTCAAACGCCATTCGCTAACATCCAACTGCATCCCTCTCCTGGAATCTTTGGGCAGAATTTTTCCGTCGGTGAGTTGGGGGCGGGGCCTGCTCACCGATGTGCAAATGACGCGGGATGACGTCTCATTTAAATATTCAGGAAGGTGGGTGGACAGCGAAATCAGCTGTCTGCCCGCCGACCTGCCAATGGCCAATTAAGGCCATTGACAGGATAATTAAAACAATTAAAGGACCTGCCCATCCAACCTTAAGGTTGGTGGGCAGGCCAGGAGCCCCAGCGGGATTCTGAAAAAACATGTAACCTCATCCACCGGCGGGATGAGATTTCATGTCCGATTTTAAAAAGTTTAATAAAGTTTTTGTGATATTTATTAACATGTCCCATCTCGTGTGACATTGTCACATGAGGGGGACATGTTAATTTTTTAATTTTTCTATTTTTAAAGTTTCAAACACTGTCAGCGCTCTCCCTGAGTCTCAGGGAGATGTGCGCTCTTTTGTGTGCATACGCAAAAGAGCACACTCTGACAGTTGGTGAATCCCTACCCCCCCCCGCACAGGAAGTGCATAGCACTTCCCGTCGGGCAGCCCGCTGGGTGGGCCTTAATTGGCCCGCCCACTTAAAATGGCAGCGAGGCCCGCCCGCCCATCAAGGGCAAAATTCTGCCTTTTGAGCCTAAACCAGAGTGTTCGCAACCTTGGTGTCATATTTGAGATGGGATTTTGACCACGTATTTGTGCCATTACTAGAACCGCCCATTTCCACCTCCGTAACATTGCCCGACTTTGCACCTGCCTCTGTCATCCGCTGATACTCTTATTCATGCCTTTATAATTCTATACTCGACTATTCCAATGCGCTCCTGGTTGGTCTCCTACATTCTATCATCTGTTTTCTTGAAGTAAGCCAAAACTCTGCTGCCCATGTTCCAACTTGCACCAAGTCCATCGCCTCTGTGCTTACAGACCTACATTGGTCCACGGTCAAGCAAAGTCTTGGTTTTTAAATTCTCATCCTGTTTTAAAAATTCCTCAGTAACCTATCCCCTCCCTATCTCTGGAATCTCCTCTAGCCCCACAACCCTCCCTGCACTGCTCTAATTCTGGCCTCTTGCACATCCCCAATTTTTAATTAGTTCACCACTGGTGCTTTCAATAGCCTTGGGCCCAAGCTCTGGAATCCGTCTTTCCAACTCTCTGCCTCTCTATCTTGCTTTCCTCCTAAGACACTCCTTAAAACCTGCCACTTTGACTAAACCTTTGGTCATCTGAGATAATATCTCCCTATGTGGCTTTATGTCATATTTTGTTTCATAATGCAGCTGTGACGTGCCTTGGGACGTTTCATTCTGTTGAAATTGCTATAGAAATATAAGTTGTTGTCTGACTGTGGGTGACCTACTCTCAGTTCATAACTGCTCTTGAGCCAGCTACAGGAAGATTTATGCCATTTATTTGCTGATCTCTCCATCAGTTTATTTTTGTTTTCTATAGTATTTTGAATCTGTTGCCTTATAGGCTGACTGTATCCCTGGTTACCCCTACTACTGTTCAAATAATCATGGTCTAATTTTGCTTTTTCCCTTCACAGGAAATGAATTCCACATGAGTTATTATTTGCAGCCTAAGTTAACCCAGTCCAAGTTATCCTTTAACGACCTTCACTGGGACAAAACACATAATGGCGTGAGTAAAGTGTATTTTGTCTATCATTCATTTTATATGCCATGACCATATGGAATGTTATTGAGAAGTATATAGAAGATACAACATGGAAACTGGCCAAATGGCCCATATACTCTCCAAGCACGCAAACAGTTCTAATCTCATTTACCCAACCTGTTACGATATACCTTTAACCCTTTTCCTCGTCCACATATCCAATCTGGTCTTCAATGTTGACATTTTTGCTCCAATCGCGAACTCTGGAAGTGAATTCCACATCCTCACAATTCCCTGGATGAATAAGTTTCTAGAGTCAGTGGGGCAAACCCTGAGTTTGAAGTTTGGTCAACCCTTCAGTCTATTTTAAATTGATTGAAAATTCAGATTAGAATAGGTTCCACATAGCTTGCAGAGGAATGGATTTGATGAGTTGAATAATCTTTTAGCATTCAATGCTTTGTTATATTCATATTCTTGAATTTATTTTGATAATGCAATGAAACCTGTAAATTAGGGTATCCTAAGGTACTTGTTTCAGGTGCACTTTATTTGCAATTGTCTTTCTTTTCAAGCTGGTCCTTCTATGGCTCATCTGTTTTATCGTACAAATATTCTGGGATTGACTATCTCCTATGGTGTTCCTTTTTTTTTGCTGTCATGTGTTATTCTGATGTCAGCAGGATATGATTTCTTTTCATGTTTTGTTTGTTGGATTTCTCAGTTTATTGACATTCCCAGGATGTTTCCTATTGAGGGAGGCATGTCCAGACCCTGTTATCTGCTGTGTTGGCAGCCTGCACAGGGTGCTGTAGGTCTAGAGTGCCTGGGAGATTCCAGCCAAATTGGGAGGTGGTGCTGGGGCAGTTACTGTCCTGCACACTCCTATCCAGAAACCCCTCAGTGTGTTACAGTTGCTAACGTTTGAAGTGCCATGTGGTGGATAGGGGGCTTTTGGTGAGCCACAGTATGGTTACTGCACAGAAGGATTTGGCCCATAGTGTCCATGCTGACTCTGTAAGGGTTCTCATCTAGGCCCATTCACCCATCCTTTGCTCGTAGCCCTGAAAATTTTTGCACTTCAGGTGCTTATCCAATTCCTTTTTGAAAGCCTGAATTGAATCTGTCTCCACCACACTCTCAAACAGTGCATTCTGGATCCCAACCACTTGCGGTGTAAAAAGATGTTCCTCATGCTGCCACCGATTCTTTTGCCATTCATCTCTTCTGTGTTCTCTGGTTTTCAACCCTTCTGCCAGTGGGAACAATTTCTCTGTACCTACTCTGTCTAGACCTTTCATGATTTCGAATACCTCTGACAAATATCATCTTTATCTCCTCTAAGGAGAACAATCGAATTTCTTCTATCTCTCCACGTAACAGAAGTCTCTCATCCTGGAATTATAAACCTTTTCTGCAGTCTCTCTAAAGCCTTCACACCCTTCCTAAACTCTTGTGCCCAGAATTGGATACAGTACTCCAATTGAGGTTAAACTATAACTTTATAAAGATTCATCACAACTTCCTTGCTTTTATACTCTATGCCTCTATGTATAAAGCTCTGTATCCAATATGCCTTTTTAACCACTTTCTCAACCTGCCCTGTTACCTTCAAAATTTGTGTATATATACGCCAAATCTCTATGTCCTGCACTCCTTTCAGAACTGAACCCTATATAGTTCTTCTCCTCGGTCTCCCTACCGGAATGTATCACTTCACATTACTCTACAGCTCACCACCACCTTCTCAAGGTAACTAGGGATGGGCAATAAATTTTGGCCTAGCCAGCAATGGCCACATCCCATTAATGAATTAAAAAATATATAACCTACCACATGTTCACGCATTCCACCAGCCTGTCTATGTCCTCTTTAAGTCTATCACTATCTTTTTCTCAGTTCACAATACTTCAAGTTTTGTGACATCTGCAAATTTTTAAATTGTGCTCTCTGCACCCAAGTCTAGACCATTAATATAGATCAAGAAAAGCAGGGATCCTGGTATCAATCCCTATGGAACCCAACTGTACACTTTCCTCCAGTCCAAAAACAACCATTTACCACTGCTCTGTTTCTAGTCACTCATATCCACGCCTCCACTTTTAATCCATGGGACTAAACACTATACACTAAATTAATTGCGTTACCCTCATCATCTATCTCTGGTACCTCATCAAAAAACCCATTAAAGTTAGGTAAACATGAAATCCATGTAGGCTTTCTTTAATTAATCCATCCTTGTCCAAATAACTGTTAATTTTGTCCGAGATTATTGTTTTTAAAAGCCTACCCACCACTGAGGCTATACTGACTGGCCTGTAGTTGCTGGGCTCAGCCTTACACTCTTTTATGAACAAGGGTATAATGTTTGCAATTGACCAATCCTCTGGTACCACCCATGTATTTAAGAAGGATTGGAAGATTATGGCTAGTACTTTCACAATTTCCACCCTTACTTCCTTTAGCAACCATGGATGCATCCCATCTGGCCCTGGTGACCTATCACATTTAAGTACAGCCAGCCTTTGTAATACGTCCTCTTTATCAATTTTTGGTCCATTCAATATCTCGATTACCAACTCTTTCACAATAACTTAAGCAGCATCTTGGTAAAGACAGATGAAAAATACACAATTAGTAACCCAGCCATGCCCACTCTTATTACCTTTTCACTATTTATATGCCTATGGACGACTTCTGATTTCTCTTTTGTTAATTGCCATCCTTTCTCACGATCTCCCGCTGTCTCTCTCGTTTTCTTTTTCACTGCCTCTCTGAACTTTATATAGTCAGCCTGGTTAGAACCATAGAAAAGTTACGGTGCAGAAAGAGGCCATTCAGCCCATCGTGTCTGCACCGACCAAAAAAGAGAAAAAAAACTAGCTGCTCATTTTTAATCCCACTTCCCAGCACTTGTAGGTTACAGCACTTCAGGTGCAGATCCAGGTACCTTTTAAATGAGTTAAGCATTTCAACCTCAACCACTAATTTAGGCAGTGAATTCCAGACGTCCACTATCCTCTTGGTGAAAAGATTTTTCCTTATGTCCCCTCTAATCCTTCTACCAATCGCCTTAAATCTATGCCCCCTCGTAATTGATCTTTCAGCTAGAGGAAACAGGTCTTTCCTATCTACCTTATCTAGACCCTTCATAATTTTGTACACCTCAGTTAAGTCACCCTTTAGTCTCCTCTGTTTTAAGGAAAACAACCCTAGCCTATCCAATCTTTCCCCATAGCTGCAATATTCACGCCCTGGCAACATTCTTGTAAATCTCCTCTGTTCTCTCTCCAGAGCAATTATATCTTCCTGTAATGTGGTGACCAGAACTGTACACAAAATTCAAGCTGTGGCCTAACAGGGTTTTATACAGTTCCATCACTGTATCCTTGCTTTTGTATTCAATACCTCACCCAATAAAGGAAAGCATTCCATATGTTTTCTTTACCACCTTATCCATCTGTCCTGCCACCTTCAAGGACCTGTGGACATGCACTCCAAGGTCTCTCACTTCCTCAACCCCTCTCATATTCTCCTGTTTATTGAGTATTCCCTTGCTTTGTTTGCTCTCCCCAAATGCATTACCTCACACTTTTCTGATTGAATTCCATTTGCCACTTTCCTGCCCACTTTGCCAAACCATTGATATAATTCTGGAGACAACAGCTATCTCCTTCACCATCAACTACATGGCCAATTTTTGTGTTGTTTGCAAATTTCCCAATCATGCCTCCCACATTTAAGTTCAAATCATTAATATATATAACAAACAGCAAGGGCCCCAACACTGAGCCCTGTGGAACACCACTGGAAACCGCTTTCCATTCGCAAAAATATCATCGACCGTTACTCTTTGTTTCCTGTCGCTGAGCCAATTTTGGATCCAACCCACCACCTTCCCTGTATCCCATGGGATCTCACTTTTTTGACCAGTCTGCCATGTGGGACCTTGTCAAATGCCTTACTAAAAATCCACGTAGACAACATCCACTGCGCTACCCTCATCAATCCTCCCTGTTACTTCCTGAAAAATTTCCCTAACAAAACCATGCTGACTATCCCTGATCTAACAGTACCTTTCTAAGTGACAGTTTATCCTGTCTCTCAGAATTGATTCCAATAATTTGCCCACCACTGAAGTCAGACTGACTGGTCTATAATTTTCTGGACTCTCACACCCTTTCTAAATATTGGTACAACGTTTGCAGACTTCCATTCCCGAGGTACCTTGCCTGTATCTAGTAATAATTGGAAAATGATCCTTAGAGCATCCGCTATTTCCTCCCTGGCTTTCTTCAACAGCCAGGGATGTAACCCATCTGGCCCTGGTGATTTATCCACCTTCAAGGATGTCAGTTCCTCCAGTACTTCCTCTCTCATTATGCTTATTGTATCTAATGTTTCACACTCCTCCTCTTCAACAAGGCATTATGCCTCTCCTTAGTGAAGACAAAGGCAAAGCACTCATTGAAAACCCTGCTCACATCTTCGGCATCAACGCACAAGTTACCATGTACATCTCTGATTGCCCCAACCCTTTTCTGTTATTCCTTTTCTCTTAATGTACTGGTAAAACACCTTCGGGTTTTTTTTGATTTTACCTGCCAATGTCTTTGTATCCTCTCTTTGCTTTCCTAATTTCCATTTTTACTTCACCCCTGTACTTTCTATACTCCTTTAGGCTTTCTTGTGACTGTCATATGCTTTCTTTTTCTGCTTTATCTTACCCTGTAGGCTTCTGGGGGCTCTAGATGTGGCAGTACCACCCTTTTTCTTTGTGGGAACATGTCTAAACTGTGCCTGTAGAATCTCGCTTTTGAATGCCTCGCACTGACTTGACACTATTTTCCCTTCTAGTAGCTGTATCCAATTCACCCCTCAGCTTTGTAAAATTTATCTTCTCCCACTTTAGAAATTTTACCCTTGTTCTATATTTGTCCTTTTCCATAATATTGATAAATCTAACTGTATTATAGTCACTATCTCCAAAATGGTTCCCCACTGCTACTCCATCCACTTGCCCAGCTTCATTTCCTAAGACTAAATCTACAATTGTGCCCCCCTCGTTGGGCTTGTTATGCGCTGGCTGAAAAAGTTCTCTTGAATGCAGTTCAAGAATTTTGTGCCCCCTGTGCCCTTCACACTGTTCGTATCCCAATTGATATTAGGGTAGTTGAAGTCCCCAATGATTACTGCTGTATTGTTATTGCACCCAGAAATTTGCCTACATATTTGCTCTTCTAACTCCCACCATTACTCCATTATAGTAATAATGTATCTAATATACCATGTGTCTATCTGTGCCATCAGCTCATCGGCTTTATTGGCTATACTCCATGCATTTACATTTACACCTTTTAACACTGCTAAATTCCTGTGCTGTTCACTTTTAAACCTATGCTTCTGTCTTTCAGAGTCACTCACTAATGCTCCATCTCCTGTTCCCTGCTCTGAATTTGCCCTCAGGCTCCCAGCCCCCTGCCAATCTAGTCTAAACCCGCCTCCCAACAGCATTAATAAATCTCCCTATGTGGATATTCATCCCGGTCCTGTTTAGGTGTAGACCATCCAGCTTGTACAGATCCCACCTTCCCCAGAACCCGTCCCAATGCTTTAGAAATCTGATGCCCTGCCTCCTACACCAGCTTTCCAGCCACGTATTCAATCGCTCAATTCTCCTGTTTCTATACTTGCATGTGGGACTGGGAGTAATCCTGAGATTACTGCTTTAGAGGTCCTGCTTTTCACTCTCCTTCCTAGCTCCCTAAAATCTGCTTTCAGGATCTCAGCTCCTTTCCTACTTAAGTCATTGATACCAACGTAGACCACAACCTCTGGCTGAAGAATGACTAGCAGACGCTCCGTGACACCCTTGACCCTGGTACCAGGGAGGCAACACACCATCCTGGTGTCACGCCTATGGCCACAGAAAGGCCTGCCTGTTCCCCTAACTAACAAATCCCCTATCATTTCTGCTCTTCTCCTCTCCTTCCTTCCCTCCTGTACAGCAGAGCCGTCTGTGGTGCCACAGACCTGGCTCTGACTGCACTCCTCCGAGGTACCAACGCCCTCATCAGTATCCAAAATGGAAAATTGATTGGTGAGCAGGACACCAGGGAACCCTTGCACTATTCGCCTAGTTCTCTTGGAATGCCTGGTGGTCACCCATTCCCTTTCTGCCTTCAGGCTTCTAAGCTGTGGTGTGACCACCTCTCTGAATGTGCTATCCATGTAGCTCTCAGCCTCATGGATGCACCACAGTGACTCCAGCCGCTGCTCGAGCTCTGAAACCTGGGGCCCAAGGTTCTGCAGCTGGTGACACTTCCTGCACATGTGGTTGTCTAGGGCACCGGTAATGTCCATGGCTTCCCACATATTACAAGACATGTATTCCACATGACTGAAGTGTCCTGCCATGGCTTCAATTTACTTCCCTTATGTTAACTTTATTTTACTTTGGTTTACTTATACTACATTGTTTTACCTGGCTTTGACTTACTTTTACTTCTCTATTGCTTGTGATTCTTACTGAAATCTAAGCAGCTCCTTTTAAAAAGAATGTGTTTTTCTAATTTTCAGCTATATGAAGACCCTCCCTAACAGCAGTTTCTCACCAACCGATGAACTTGTGTTCCTCCTGTGATGTCACTCTTGGATATTTTCAAAACTCAGCCCTCAGGTGCAGCTTTTCCAACTCCTGGTCCCTTGCAGGCTGAGAAAGATAGAGAAAGAAAAAGAAAAGAGCACCTCCTTCCCCTCCTCACTGAACTCCCTTCTCACCAAACTTGCAGTAATTCTACTCTGTACCAGTTGCACTCTGTGACAGTGCATTTAACCGCTCTTATTTATACAACTGAGATTCAGATGAATCTCCTATCTGGCAGTAACAGAACCAGATTAGGCCAGTTACTTAATTTGCTAATCTGGTTTTCACTTGTATTATCAACCTGACAATACTGCTATCCTTCCTTCTTTCTTTCCTTCTCTATCTTTCAGAACACCTTGTATCCAGGAATATTTCATACCTGCCCTTTTTTGCGCCAGGTCTCTGTGCCACCAAAACTTCATGTTCCCATGTGGTAATAATTTTGAATGGTCGAGCAGGCTTGATGGGTTGTATGGTCTTCTCCTGCTGCTTTTTCTTATGTTCTTATTATACACCTGCAGCTCACCAATCTTATTTACCACACTTTGTGTGTTTACATACCTGTACTGTAATTTAATACCATACTGCATCCCTCTCACTCTGACCCCACCTAATACTGTACTAATCTTACTCTAATGCTATCTGTCTCTCCCAATCTTTAGTGCACTTTGTTTCTCCTTTCTAATGCTACATTCTGATTCCTATCCTTCTGCCATGTTAGCTTTAACTCTCCCCAGCACTAGCAAAGCATCCCAAGGGGACATTGACTCTGTGTTTTGGTTGCGGTGCAGCCCATTCAGCCTGTACATGCCCCACCTCTCCCAGAACCGGTCACAATGACCAAGGAATCTAAGGCCTTCCCTCCTGCATCATCTCTCCAGCCACACATTCCTCTGCCCTGTCCTCTTGTTTCTTGTAGAACGTGGCACCAGGAGTAATCTGAAGATTACTACCTTTGAGGTGCTGCTTGCTAGTTTTCTTCTTGGCTCTCTAAAATCTGATGGCAGGACCTCATCCCTCTTTCTACCTATGTCGTTGGTACCAGTATTCTCCATGAGAGTGCTCTGCAGCTGCTCAGTGACCCTGGCACCTGGGAGGCAACAGAACATACTGGATTTATGTCAGAGGTGCAGAAATGCTTGCCGGTTTCCCTAACTGTTGATTCCCTTATCATTGCTGCTTTCCCAGTCTTCCTCCTGGCTCCCCCTTTACAACTGAGCAACCCATGGTGCCGTGGCTCTGGCTGCATTCTGCAGAGGAACCATCACTTCCACTGGTATTCAGAACAGAATACCATTGGAGAGTGGGATACAGTCCAGGGACTCCTGCATTCCCTGCCTGGTCCTCCTTGACTGCCTGGCGGTCACCCATTCCTGTTTTCCAGCTGCTACTCAAACTTCAAAATTCAGAGCTCGATCTGCTCCAGCTGAAGACACTTCCTGCATATATTTTATTTTAATTCTTTCATGGGATGTGGGCGTGGCTGGCAAGGCCAGCATTTGTTGCCCAGCTTTAATTGAACTGAGTGGCTTGCTAGGCCATTTCAGAGGGCAGTTAAGAGTCAACTGTGGATCTGGAGTCACATGTAGGCCAGACCAGGTAAGAATGGTAGATTTCTTTCCCTAAAGGACATTTGTGAACCAGATGGATTTTTACGACAATTGATAGTTTCATGGTACTATTACTGACATTAGCTTTATATTTCAGATTGTTTTTATTCAGTTATGGGATGTGGGCATCGCTGACTAGGCCAGCATTTATTGCCCATCCCTAATTGCCCTTCCACCAGCTGAACCTATATCCCCAGAGCATTAGCCTGGGCCTCTGGATTACTAGTTCAGTGACAACAGCACTACACCACAATCTCCCCATGTGATTGTCCAGGACATGAGAAGCGTCCTGGAGTTCCACATGGAATAGAATATGCATTCCACAGGACTAAGGTGTCCTGCCATGCTTCAATTTATTAGACTAACTAAACTGAAATGAACTGAAGACTTATTAAAGACTTTTATATTAAAAAAATCCTGACCAGCTACACACAAATCAGCACCTTCCATTGTGCTGATGCCACTTCTATTTTTTTTAACCTTCCTCACTAATGCTCAGGCTCACTCCACTCTGCCTCTTTTTCCTGTATGCCTGCACTCTCTGAAATCACCTCCAACTCTCTGAAACCACTGCTGTCCAGTAGTGTCACCCCTTGATTTTTTTTTTTGTTCTCGCAGTGTTCTCTCTCTGCCGCTCCTTTTATCTCCACTGTGCTGTAGGGCCTCCCACTGTTCCTGGAGTGCTGCTACTGCTGCTATTTTTATCTCCCCCTGTGCTCTCAGGCCCCCCACTGTTTTTTACACAGATTACACAGAATATACGGCACAGAAACAGGCCACTCAGCCCAACTAGTCCATGCTGGCGTTTATGTTCTACTTGAGCCTCCTTCCACCTTTTCCTAGTTCTTCTAGCAGATTATCAATACCTCATATAGTGGTGGATTGTCAACGCTTGTCAAAATTTGCTTTTAGTGCTTAATGCTGAGCTGCATTGGAAAGAAAGGGTGCTATCGAATGCTATCAAACTTTTCCCCATCCAGTTCTAGCATGTGGAGTCTTGAGCTCCAGCTTGTCAAAAATAAGAATTTATTGATTTCCGAGGGGATGTTGGGAACTACAAGTCCTGACATGCACCGGAAGTTTCTGTGCGTCTACGGAGCGGGCTGCGCATGAGTAGTTCAGCGTTGTGAGATCTTCAGGCCGGGGACAAGTGCTTAGGGTGCCTCCTGAAACAAAAGAAAAGGTGTGAAAACTTGATCACGGGACCCAGGAGTAGGGTGCTATAAGACAGAGGAGTTCCAGGATGGGACAGGGAGAGGTCCTGGAGAGAGAGAGAGAGAGGACCAGAGAAGGAGCCACTAGGAGGAGGAGGCCACCGGGCGGAATCACTGGGTAGAGAAACCATTGGTGAGAGGAGCAAAGAGGATCCAAGCAGTGAAAGTGCTGCAGTTGACAGGCTGCAAGTAGTGAGAGCTCAGGTGAAGTCCTGGAGAACTGAAAAGGCAGTAGAAGGTTGATAACTCCGTTTTGAGGGCTGTTGGGGCAGAGGTACCCTTTTGGAGCAGTGGTGTTCTGCTCGGCGTACCTGAAGTGCTGCCTGTGAGTTGGTGTTGGAATGCAGCCTCGAGAGTCCAGGTGAACATAGTCTCACTCGGAGGTGATCACTTGTTGAGGCAGACCGAGTCAGAGTGACATTTGGATGGAATTCAGAGGCTGGATCTTGTCCTTCCTAAAGTGTGGTGCCCAGAACTGGGCACAATACTCCGGTTGAAATCGAACCAGTGTCCTTTTACAAATTTAACATAATTTCCTTGTTTCAGTACTCATTGCCCCTATCAATAAAGGCCAGGATGCTGAATGCTCTATTAACTACTTTCTCAACCTGCCCTGCCACCTTCAATGATTTATGCACATATACACCCAGGTCCCTTTGCTGCTGCTCTGTTTAGAATTGCACCCTTTTATATTGTCTCTCTGCATTCTTCCTACCAAAATGAATCACTTCAGTCTTCTCTGCATTAAATTTAATCTACCACATGTCCACCCATTCCACCAACCTGTCCATGACTTTTTGAAGTTACACACTATCCTCTTCATGGTTCACAGTACTTCCAAGTTTCGTGATTTTGCAAATTTTGAAATTGTGCCCTGTATACCAAGGAAGATCAGGGGTCCTAACACCGATCCCTGGGGATCTGAAAAACAATCGTTCACCGCTGCCCTTTGTTTCCTGTCACTCAGCCAATTTTGTATCCATGTTGCTACTGTCTCACTTATTCCTTCAGCGCTATGTACATATGAACATACAAATTAGGAGCGGGAGTAGGCCATTCAGCCCCTCAAGCCTGCTCCATCTTTTGACAAGATCATGGTTGACCTGATTGTGGCCTCTACTTTTGTGGCCCTACACTGTTTGACTCCCTTGTCAGTCAAGAATCTGTCCAACTTGGCCTTAACAGTATTCATAAACCTGCGTCCACTGCTCTCTGGGGAAGAGAATTCCACAGACTAATGACCCTCCGAGAGAGGGAAATTCTCCTCACCTCCATCTTAAATGGGAGACCCTTGTTTTTAAAGTGTTCCTTAGTTCTACTGTCTCCCAACCTGTCAAATCCCGTTAGAATCTTATTTCAATAAGGTCACCTCTCATTCTTCTAAACTGCAATGGATACAGGTCCAACTTGTCCACCCTTTCCTCAAAAAATAACCTCTTCATCCCAAGACAGTCGAGTTGAATTCTAACTTTGCTCACGAGTCTGTTGTGTGGCACTTTTATCAAATGCCCTTTGGAAGTCCATGTTCACCACATCAAAAGCATTACTCTCATCAGTCCTGCCTGTTGCCTCATCAAAAAACTCAAGCAAATTAGTTAACCACGATTTTCCCTTAATAAATCCATGCTGATTTTCCTTCCTTTACCTGCATTTGCCCAAATGACTATTAATTTTGTCCCGAATTGTCGTTTCTAAAAGCTTTGTCATCAAGGTTAAACTGACTGGCCTGTGGTTGCAGGGCTTATCTTTACACCCTATTTTGAACAAGGATGTAACATTTGCAATTCTCCAGTCCTCTGGTAGCACTTGAGTCTATGGAAGATTGGAAAATTATGGCCTCTGCAGTTTCCACTCTCACTTCCCTCAGTATCTTTGGATGCATCTTATCCAGTTCTGGTGCCTTATCAACTTCAAGCACATACAACCTATCCAATCCTTATCAGTTTTAAAGCCTTCAAGTATCTGTACTACCCCCTCTTTCATCATGACCTGTGCAGCATCTTCTTCCTTGATAAAGACAGATGCGGAGTATTCGTCTAGTATTTCAGCTATGCCCCTTGCCTCCATGCATAAATCCCCTTTTTAGTCTCTAATTAGCCTCACTCCTCTTTCTTAATACTCCTATCTTATCCAAGATATAATAGGAAAATAGTTTATATGAACATACGAATTAGGAGCAGGAGTAGGCCCCTCTTACCTGCTCCTTCATTCAGTAAGATCATGGCTGATCTGATTTTAATCTCAACTTCACACTCCTGTCTACCCCCATTAACCTTTTAACCCCCTTGCTTATCAAGAATCTATCTACCTTTGCCTTAAAGGTATTCAAGGACTCTGCCTCAACCATCTTTTGAAGAAGAGAATTCCAAACTCTCTACCCTCTGAAAGTAAAAATCTTTCCTCATCTCTGTCCTAAATGGATGACTCCTTATTTTGAAACAGTGATCCCAAGTTTTAGATTCTCCCACAAGACGGAACACCCATTTCACATTCACCTTGTCAAGTTCCCTCAGGATCTTATATTTTTCAATCAAGTTGCCTCTTACTCTTCTAAACTCCAGCGAATACAAGCCTAGCCTGTCCAGCCTTTCCTCATAAGACAACCCATTCATTCCAGGTATTAATCTACAAACCTTCTCTGAACTGCTTCTAATGCATTTGCATCTTTCCTTAAATAAGGAGACCAATACTGTACATGGTACTCCAGATGTGGTCTCACCAATGTCTTGTACAACTGAAGCATAACCTCCATACTTTGTATTCAATTCCCCTTGCAATTAACAATAACATTCTCTCGGCTTTGTTAATTATGTATTGCACCTGCATACTAACCTGTTGCAATTCATGCACTAGAACACCCAGATCCCTCTGCATCTCAAAGCCCTGCAATCTCTCACCGTTTAGATAATATGCTTCTTTATTTATTCATCCTGCTAAAATGGACAACCTCACATTGTCCCACATTATATTCCATTTGCCAGTTCTTTGCCCACTCACCTAACCTATCTATATCCTTTTGTAGCCTCCTTATATCCTCTTTACAACTTACTTTCCTACCTATCTTTATGTCATCAGCAAATTTAGTAACCATACCATTGGTCCTTTCATCCAAATCATTTATATAAATTATAAAGAGTTGAGGCCCCAGCACTGATCCCTGTGGCTCACCACTTGTCACATCCTGCCAACCAGAAAATGAGCCACTTATGCCTACTGTGTTTCCTGTTAGCTAACCAATCTTCTGTCCATGCCAATATGTTACCCCATACACTGAGTTTTTATTTTCCCCAATAACCTTTGTTGAGGCACCTTATCAAATGCCTTCTGAAAATCTAAGTACAGTACATTCACTGGTTCCCCTTTATCCACGGAACTTGTTACTTCTTCAAAGAACTCCAATAAATTGGTTAAACATGATTTATCATGGTGTTCTTGGTCACAGTGGAAAATGATTGTAGAGCAAGGACTATATGTGATATATAAATAATGTTTGGTTTGTTCAATGTCATATCCCGTCAAAACCCTTGAAGTGCTTTGCAAAAATAATTTATTTTGTAGTAGAAGTGATTGGTAATATGCAGGAAAACATGGTAACCATGTTGTGTTCACAAGACCCTACAAATAGCAATAAAATGAATGATGAGTATTTCTGGTTTATTTTAGTGTTGTATTGGTTGAAGGCAGATTGGCTGAAACATTTCTTCCGATGGTGCTAGTGATATTTATCCCTAACCGGAACAGTTTTGGTTTAATATCACACCACAAGTACAAATTATGTTTTTCATACTCAAACTGCATCCCTCAACATAGTGTAGGTTCACATGAGAAGAAAGATCACTTGGACAACTTAATATGACTGAAACTGATATTCATAGAACCTTAATCCAGCTTCTGGAGAGGAAGGAATGAATAAACGTTCATATATATTTTACCAAATTGAGGTTATCATTTAATTTCTTTTGATATCTGTAGGTCCGGCCGAGGAAGACACATATATCATACATGTTTACATTGTGGAGTTGTAGAATGGTTCCTTTGCCTGGGCCTGCTGTCCAGGTGCTAAGCAGGCAGATTCGTTTCTGCCTTTTTGATGGACAAAGGGTAAGTCACCTACTAGTTAAATCCTTCATTTGTAGTGAATTCTATAGTGCAGAATCTTGTCTGTATCACCTGGGCACAAAGTGTCACCTGGATAGACTGCTAAGAGGACATTTGGGTAGCAAGGATCATATGCCTGAAATGGAGCCAATAAAAGAAAGAAAGACTTCCATTTGTAAAAAGCCCTTCACAAATGCAAGGGGTCCCAACGTGCTTTATAGCCAATCAGTTACTTTCGTTAAAAAAGTTTAATTGCAGTTGGGATGTAGGAATGCAGTCAAATTGTACATAAGTAGCTCCTACAAATAGCTTTGGGATAAAGATCAGATAAAGTTTTAGAGCTGTTGGTTGGGGATACATATTGGCTTAGGCATCAGGGAGAGTTCCCTTGTTCTTTGCTTTAATAAGTTGGGACCTTTTATGATTTAATTTAATGTTTCATCCAAAAGATGACACCTCCAACAGTGTAGTGCTCCCTGGTACTGCAATGGAGTCTCAGCCTAGATTTTGTACTCAAGTCTCTAGTGGAATTAAACCTACTTCAGCAATAATTTTCCAAAATTCCCATTGGATTGGGAAATTGCCAGTGTTACTCCAGTATTTAAGAAGGGTTGGAAAGGGATACAAGAAATTATAAATCTTAATTATATAAAATTACACTCTAATGGCTGTTGTGGGAAGTTATTCGGAACAGAGTGAATGAACATTTTGGGGGGGAAAAATGAACTGAACATAAAGAGATAACATGAATTTGTAAAGCGTAAGTTATGTCTATCGTAGTTGAATTTTTGAGGAGATCACTAATGTAGTAAATGAAAAAACACCCTGCTGCCACAGAGAAGATAGCCAGCGTGGATTCGATTAACTGAATGGTGGCCTCCTGTGCCATGATGATTATGATGGAATTTAATGCCGTCCGTCAAGGTGAATTTGGTAGTGGGGGCGCATTTCATCAGGTGTGAGGGGTGGCGACTGGGTGGCTGCCTTCCCGTCTCTACCCTGACTAAATCTGGGGCATGAATTCACTCAGTAGTGGGTGGAGGACTTACCATGCGGGAAACTTGAAAAGCAAACTCTTGTCAGGGTTGCTTACAGGTTTCCAGGGCAGATCTTTGTTCAAAGGCACTCAGTGCCTGATCAAAGAACCTGGCATCAGAATGGGGTGCCTGCTGAGAGTCACCCTCCATCCTTCCTGCCAATCCTCCTCTCCAGCAACTCCCCACTTCTGCCATCTGTAGCTGTAGCTGTGGCCCTCAGTGATCCTAAGCCTTGGATGGGTGCATTACCGGCAGAAGGCACTGCCTCCCCCAGTGGCGCTGCTGAGCAAAGCACAGCTTATTGACTGGCAGCTCTCAGCAGGTGGGACTTCCAATCCCACGGTCCTTGATCCCAGGGATAGCCTGCCACTGTCCAGTTAAGTGCCTGGACTTAATGCGACAGGCCTATCGCAAAAGAGATGACCTGGGACTCTCGATGGATTTCCAGCCGGTGGAAAATCCCCCACCGCTGCCATTAAATATCATCCTGTGACTTAAGTGTTTGATGTTTGGGACTCCTGCCAAGGATTCATTTTATGCTCCTACAACCAATCTTTGAAGTTTCAGGCCTTGATTAGCTAAAACAAAAAACTACTTTTTGGAAATGGTACTTAGCCAACTATTTTTTTTGATATTTTTTCCACCTGTTAAGAGTGGGGTTGGAGAAAGAGGTGGAGGAAAATAGGTGCAGTGGCGTTTTTTATATTTTGAAGTTTAAAAATAATAAATAGGAATAGTAGTGAAAAGTAAAACCAAGAATGTGAGGAAAATGAGAAACAGCTGAGTTAACATCTCTTTAAATCATTTTGTTTTAGGCAATTTACATTTATTTTAGCTGTTAACAGAACTAATCTTCACTGCTGAGAAATTGGTTTACCTTTAGGTTTCGGTCTGATTGATCGAAAATAGAAGGACACACTTTGAAAAAGAATGTATGTAATAACAAATTAGCCATGTTTTATGGCAGAGATAAAAATTAAAGCTGCAAATACTGAAAATCTGAAATAAAAACAATATATTGGAAATGCACAGTGGGTTCATCGCCAACTGAAAAGAGTAAAGACAGGTTAATTCTTTGAGCTTTTGGGGGGTACTAGCTTCAAGTTTGTAAGTCTTTGGACCTTAGATGAGGAAATTAGATCTAGATATAATGGGCGAAGGTATGCTTTTCAACAAATGGCATTTAGTATAGATAAATACAGTGTTAAGCACATGGGTAGAGCTAATGCTAAGAATGTATACACCATGCAGAGTTCTAAATAAATGACTGCTTAGCAGGGAAAAGAGCTAGGTGTTGTAGAACATTAATCTCCAAATGTTTGTAACTGTTGGAAAAGCAATTAGCCTATTAGGATGTATTCCGAGAATGAACCATACAAAACAAAAGACACTAAACTGCCTGTGCACAAGGCCTTGGTTAGGCCTCATTCAGAATACTGTTTTCAGTTTTGGTCCCTTCACATGGTGGGTGATATAGAGGCCCTGGAAAAGGTTGAGGAAATCTGCTACCTAGATTCATACCTAGTTTTAAATACCTTTCCTTACCTAAATAATAGACTGGGAGAAGTGGGTCCTTTTACATTTTAAAATTCTAGACTTCAAGAAGATTTGATTGAGGTTTCTAAAATAATGAAGGAACCAGATTGACCATGTGTTTAAACTATTTGGCCCGGATTTTCGCTTTCGAGATGTAATATCTATTACAGCCTTCAAATAATATAAAAACACTCCCATTCATGAAAGCCCATTCACAACTTTTATATCTCCTCAGGTGCTTAATTTCCTATAACAAACTCCTTTTGCGTAAGAACAAAAGAAATAGGAGTAGACCATTCAGCCCCTCAAGCTTGCTCCACCAGTTAACAAGGTCATAGCTGATCTGATGTGACCTTAACTCAACTTTCCAACCTGTTCCCCATAACCTTTGACTCTCTTGTCAATAAAAAACCTAACTCAGCCTTGAATATATTTAATGACCTAGCCTGCACTCCACTGGAGGAGAGAATTCCAAACACTAACGGCCTCCTGAGAGAGGAAATTCCTCCTCATCTTCATCTCAAATGGGAGACCTCTTATTTTTAAACTGTGCCTCCTAGTAATAGATTCCCCCATGAGGGGAAACATCCTCTCAACATTTACCCTGTCGAGCTCCCTCAGAATCTTATATGGTTCATTGAGATCATCATTTTTCTAAACTCCAATGAGTATAGGCACAACCTGCACAACCTTTCCTTATAAGATAACCATTTCATTCCAGGAATAAGCCTGGTGAATCTTCTCTGAACTGCCTCCAATGCAACTGTCTCTCTTTAAGTAAGGTGACCAAAACAGCACACAGTACTCAGGTCTGATCTGTCCTCTACAGTTGTTGCAAAACTTTCCTACTTTTATACTCCATCCCCCTTACAATAAAGGCCAACATTCCATTTGCCTTCTTAATTATTTGCTGTATCTATATGCTGACTTCTTGTGGTTCATGTACAAGGACACTCAGGTCCTTCTATGCTGCAGCATTCTGCAATCTCTCTCAACTTAAATAGTACTCTGCTTTTCTTTTCTTCCTCCAAATTGACACTCTCACATTTTCCCACATTATACTCTATTTGTCAAACTCTTGCCCAATCACTTAACCAATCCATATCCCTTTGCAGACTCTTTGTATCCTCCTCACGACTTGCTTTCCCATCTATCTTCATATCATCAGCAAATTTGGCTACAATACAGTCAGTCCTTATACCCAAGTAGTTGAGACCCCAGCGCTGATCCCTCCACTGGTGAATTTGCCAACCTGAAATTTTTTTTAATCCATTCACGGGATGTGAGCTTCACTGGCTGGGCCAGCATTTATTGCCCATCCCTAGTTGCCCTTGAGAAGGTGGTGGTGAGCTGCCTTCTTGATGGTGGTCCATGTGGTGTAGGTACATTCTCAGTGCTGTTAGGAAGGGAGTTCTAGGATTTTGACCCAGCAACAGTGAAGGAACGGTGATATATTTCCAAATCAGGATGGGGAATGACTTGGAGGGGAACTTTCAGGTGGTGGTGTTCCCATCTATCTGCTGCCCCTGTCCATCTGCTGTTTCCTCGTTTCCCATTATCTATATTATTAATTCCCCAGTCGCACTCTCTAAGGGACCAGTGCTCACTTTAGCTCTTCTTTTCCTTTTTATATACTTGTAGAAGCTTTTACTGTCTGTTTTTATATTTCTTGCTAATTTTCTGTCGTACTCCAATTTCTCCCTCGCCAGTGATGCTCAGACCTGTGAAAGAATGAATTTAAAAATATAATTTTTTAGTCATCCTTTGTTGGTTTGTAAAACTTTCTCAATCCTCTGACCTACCACTAATCTTCGCAGCATTGTATACCTTTTCTTTCAATTTGATACCACCCTTAACTTCCTTAGTTAAGGGTAAAATTCTGTCATGTTATGATTTTTCTTGCCTAGAGGATCCTTTGTTATGAGGTTCTTAATTCTGACTCATTGCACATTGTCAGATTCAAAATAGCCTGGTCCCTGGTAAGTTCAGAACATATTATTCTAAGAAATTATCTCAAATACACTCCATGAACTCATCCTCCAAACTACCTTTGCGAATTTGATTTGTCGAATCATTGTGAAGATTAAAGTTACCCACGATTATTACAGTACCTTTCTTGTAAACCCTGACTATTTCTTGATGCATACTCTGTCCTACTGTATAGCTGCTGTTAGGGGGCCTGTAAACTACTCCCACTAGTGACTTCTTTCATTTGCTTTTTTTTTATCTCTACCCAAACTAATTCTACACCTTGAACTTCCAAACCAAGATTATTTCTCACTATTGTACTGATCTCATCCTTCATTAACAGAGCTACACCACTTCTTCCTTTCCTTCTGTCCATCTGAAATGTCAAATACCCCTTGTTATGGGCACACAAGGAAGGGTAAAATATGACACCCCTATCATACCACCCCAAGTCTGGCTGTAACTGTTTTGTTGTGAATTTAGAAGAGGTTGAAGAAATTTCACTCAATGTCTGTGTTTAACTATTTATGTACGTATTGCAAAGAAATGAGTCTGACGGGCTTTCTTGAGGTTTAAAACAAAAAGGGGTTAGTTTTTATCAAGTTAAAAACCCACCCTGGATAACAAAATATTTAAAAAGGTAAACCGGTACGTCTCAAACTTTCGTGATCCACATTCAGACACACACAAGCAAGTAAAATTTACAAGTTATACTGTAGGTAGTTACTTTCTTAGACAAATTAAGGTTCAATGCTGAAAGAAAAAACTTGAGAGTTCACTGTTTATGAGTCCTTGGCTGGCCACTGTGGCTGCAGCAGAAGTTTTTCTAAGTTCCTTGAGATTCTAGGAGTTGAATTGAAGCCCATGCGACTACAACTGCAAGAGACAATTTTTTAAAAAGTCTATAATCCATCTCTTCCAGAAGTTGATGACTTTTTCACCTGAGGCTCCTTTCGATGCAAAATTCACTATCTCTGTGCTGGACTTTTAAACTGTAAGAGGTAGGGTCTTAGCTTGGAAGAGGAAAGAAGGGAGCTCCTTACTGCTTCATTGGCAGCTTCTCCAGACTACTGACTACTGACTGCTTCAGTCTTTAGCAGCTTGCATTAAAGAGATTTCAAAATGGTTGCTTCAGTCACATGATCTCTTTCACCCCATAATAATTTCAGAAGGGGTTTGTTTATCTGATGTCTGAACCAACGGTTGTTTTTGTTTTAGGGCCAGGTGGGTGAGTAGATTGTGTAATGTTCCAATCATTAACCTTAAGGTTGGACGGGCAGGTCCTTTAATTGTTTTAATTATCCTGTCAATGGCCTCAATTGGCCATTGACAGGTCGGCGGGCGGACAGCTGATCGCGCTGTGCCCCTGCCTTCCTGAAGATTTAAATGAGGCGGGATGACGTCGGGGATTCCCCCCGAACTCATCCTGTATCATTTTCGCGTCAGTGAGCGGGCCCCGTCCCCTTCTCGCCGATGGAAAAATTCAGCCCTCTGTCTCTGTAATGGCTATTATATCATACTCATTCATTTCTATTTGTGCTACCAATTCATCTATCTTGTTATGAATGCTGCGAGCATTCAGTCTTTTTACTGTTTTTGCTTCCACTGACTTTATTTGCTGATGCACACTTATGTTTGTATGCTCTGTCCCTTTCTGTCACATCCTGGTTATCATTACATGTGAGACTAAGCACTCCAGGAACACATTTCACTAGAAAAAAGCTATAGAAATGATCCCTAAAAGTACAAGTTTAAGAGTACAATGCAAGATGGTTGTGGCTGTTGGAGGTCAATCATCTCAGTTCCAGGACATCATTGCAGGAGTTCCTCAGGGTAGTGTCCTAGGCCCAACCATCTTCAGCTTCTTCATCATCAATGACCTTCCTTCCATCATAAGGTCAGGAGTGGGGATGTTTGCTGATGATTGCAAAGCGTTCAGTGTCATTCGTGACTCCTCAGATACTGAAGCAGTCCATATCCAAAGGCAGCAAGACCTGGACAATATCCAGGCTTGCGCTGACAAGTGGCAACTAACATTCACGGCAGTAACAGTCACTTTGACAAGTGTTATGCAATGACCAGCTCCAAAAAGAGAGAATCTAGCCATCGCCCCTTCACATTCAATGGCATTACCATTGCTGAATCCCCCACTGGGGATTACCATTGACCAGAAACTGAACTGAACTAGCCATATAAATACTGTGGCTACTAGAGCAGGTCAGAGGCTTTGAATCCTTTGGTGATTAACTCACCTCCTGACTCCCCAAAGCCTGTCCACCGACATCCACAAGGGACAGGTCAGGAGTGTGATGGAATACTCTCCAATTGCCTGGATGAGTGCAGCTCCAACAATACTCAAGAAGCTTGATACCATCCAGGACAAAATAGCCCACTTGATTGGCATCACATCCACAAATACTCACTCCCACAACCACTAATGCACAGTGGCAGCAGTGTGTACCACCTACATGATGCACTGCAGGAGCTCACCAAGGCTCATTAGACAGCACCTTCTGATCTCATGACCGCTACCATCTAGAAGGACAAAGGCAGCAGACACATGGGAACAACACCACTTGGAATTTCCCCCTCCAAGCCACTCACCATCCTGACTTTGAAATATATCGCTGTTCCTTCACTGTCACTGGATCAAAATCTTGGAACTCCCTCTCTAACAGCACTGTGGGTGCACCTATACCACATGGACTGCAGCAGTTCAAGAAGGCAGCTCACCACCACCTTCTCAAGGCCAATTAGGGATGGCTAATAAATGCTGGCCTAACCAGTGACGCCCAGTTCCATGAATCAATAAAGATAAAAAAAAGCTTGTATCATTAGCCTGCACTATTGGCTTGTCCTTTCTCTTTATCTTGAACCCCTCCCCCACTATTTAGTTTAAAGTTCTTGCTACAGCCCTAGTCACATGATTCACCAGGACACTGGTCTCAGAGCGATTCGGGTAAGGGGTTTCCCAATGGTACAGCTCCCTTTTTCTCCAGTATTGGTGCCAATGCCCCATGTATCAAAACCTATTTCTCCCACACCAGTCTTTGAGCCATGCATAGTGGTATTGTCACTGGGCTAGTATTCCAAAGACCCAGGGTAATGTTCTAGGAAGCCAGGTTCGAATCTCACCACGGCAGATGGTGAAATTTGAATTTGATTTAAAAAAATCTAGAATTAAAAGTCTGATGAGATGAGCACAAAACCTTGGCCGATTGTCGTAAAAGTCCAACTAGTTCACTAATGAGCTGTAGGGGAGGAAATCAGCCATCCGTACCTAGCCTGGTCTACATGTGACTCCAGATCCACAGCAATGTAGTTGACTCTTAAATGCCCTCTCAACAAGGGCAATTAGGGATGAGCAATAAATGCTGGCCTAGCCAGCGACACACACATCCCACGAATGAATTAAAAAAATCCCCCTATGCCAGTTTGTTCATGGCTCACTTTTGTGGTTCTGATTTTTAATTTATCCCCAGCTACTCATACTCTCTTGGCAGAGCCTCTTTCTTACTCCTACTAATATCATTGGCACCCACGTAGACCACCACAACTAGATCACCACAACATGATCTAGATGAAGGAACTGAGGGCATCCTGGCTAAGTTTGCAGATGATACAAAGATAGGTGGAGGGACAGGTAGTATTGAGGCGGGGAGGCTGCAGAAGGATTTGGACAGGTTAGAAGAATGGGCAAAGAAGTGGCAGATGGAATACAACGTGGGGAAGCGTGAGGTCATGCATTTTGGTAGGAAGAATAGAGGCATGGACTATTTTCTAAATGGGCAGAGAATTCAGAAATCTGGAGTGCAAAGGGACTTGGGAGTCCTGGTCCAGGATTCTCTTAAGGTTAACTTGCAGGTTGACGCGGTAGTTTGGAAAGCAAATGCAATGTTGGCATTTATTTTGAAAGGACTAGAATATAAAAGCAGGGATGTGCTGCTGAGGCTTTATAAGGCTCTGGTCATACCACATTTAGAATATTGTGATCAATTTTGGGCCCCGTATCTCAGGAAGGATGTTCTGGCCCTGGAGAGGGTCCAGAGGAGGTTCACCAGAATGATCCCAGGAATGAAAGGCTTAACATATGAGGAACGTTTGAGGACTCTGGGTCTATACTCGATGGAGTTTAGAAGGATGAGGGGGGATCTGATTGAAACTTACAGAATACTGAAAGGCCTGGATAGAGTGGACGTGGGGAAGATGTTTCCATTAGTAGGAGAGACTAGGACCCGAGGGCACAGCCTCAGAGTAAAGGGAAGACCTTTTAGAACAGAGATGAGGAGAAACTTCTTTAGCCAGAGAGTGGTGAACCTATGGAATTCATTGCCACAGAAGGTTGTGGAGGCCAGGTCATTGAGTGTATTTAAGAGCGATAGGTTCTTGATTGGTAAGGGGTTCAAAGGTTATGGGGAGATGGCGGGAGAATGGGGTTGAGAAACTTATCAGCCATGATTGAATGGCGGAGCAGACCTCGATGGGCCGAATGGCCTAATTTCTGCTACTATGTCTTATGGTCTTGTGGTCTTATCCTTCCCCTCCCACTCCTAGTTCCTCTCGAACTCTGAGGAAATGTCCTTAACCCTAGCACAGCCTTTGGGTTTCATGTTCTTGGCTGCAAAGAACCGTACCTAACCCCTTAACTACAGTGCCACCAACTATAACTACATTCCGTTTAACTGCCCCCGCTTGAATGGCTCCCTGCACCACAATGCTGTAGTCAGCCTGCCCATCCTCTCTGCAGTCCCTGCTCTCGTCCACACAAGCTGCAAGAACCTTGAAACCGTTGGACAATTGCAGGGACTGTGATCTCCCACAGTGCTACTTTCTGGATCCCCATACCTGCCTCACACAGTTAGAGAGAGGAGGGCATGACTGCGGACCAAATTCAAAGCACCTAGCCTAAAGGGTGTGACTGCCTCCTGGAACAAAGTGTCCAGGTAACTTTCTCACTCTCTGACACTTCGCAGTGTCTGAAACTCAGACTCCAGCTCATCAACTCCAAGCCTGATACAAACAAAAAACTACTGCGGATGCTGGAAATCAAAAACAAAAACAAAAACAGAATTACCTGGAAAAACTCAGAAGGTCTGGCAGCATCGGTGGAGAAGAAAAGAGTTCGAAACGTCAACTCTTTTCTTCTCCACCGATGCTGCCAGACCTGCTGAGTTTTTCCAGGTAGTTCTGTTTTTGTTTTTGTTTTGGAACTCCAAGCCTGAGTTCCTCAAGCTATGGACGCTTAGTGCAGATGTGGTTGCTGTGGATCACACGGGTGTTCACCAGCTCCCACATGCTACAGCTTCACTACATTGCCTATGCTGCCATCTTTATTGTGATTTATTTAACTAATTAAGTTTAGAAATATCATTCAGTGATTATCTGTAGTTATATAAAGTGGTTTAACAAGTTAAGCTACAAATTTAATGCAATACTTATATCTCCACAGTAACGATTTGAACTACTGCCCTCATTTAGAGAAAAAAAAGAACTTAAAACTCACCAACCTTTCACCTCTCTGCTCATCCAATTAATGTTTCCAGGTTTCAGATCTCCTATCTCACTGCTGGTCTCCAGCTCCCTCTCCTGGCCCACTCCTTTTCTGTAAAAGGTCAGAATGGCACCACCTGCCTCACTGCACCTAATTCCCTCACTCATCAACTTCACAAGCTTAAACTCTCTCTTGAGCTACACTTAGTGATGAGCTACTATCTTCCTGCTTGCTTACTTCCCAACCCCACATCAGAGAAAACTAATTCGGAGCAGAAGTAGGCCATTTGGCTTCTTGAGCCTGCTCCACCATTTGAAAAGATGGTGCCTTATCTAATTGTGGTCTATACTTTCCTGTCTATCCCCTATATCCTTTGACTCCCTTGCCACTTAAGAATCTCTCCAACTCAGCCTTAAAAATATTAAATGATCCTGCCTCCATTGCTCTCTGGGGAAGGGAATTCCATAGACTAACGACCCACAGAGAAAAAAATTTTCCTCATCTCTGTCTTAAATGCAATTCCCTTTATTTTTAAACTGCGTCTTCTAATTCTAGTCTCCCTCACAAGTGGAAACATTCTCCCGGTATCTACTCTGTCAAGTCCCCTCAGGATTTTTTATGTTCCAATAGGATCAGCCCTCATTCTTTTAAACTTCAATGGATGCAGGCCCAACCTGTCCAATCATTTCTCATAAGAGAACCCCTTCTCATCCCAGGAATCAGTCAAATGAACCTTCTCTGCAATAACCTTTTTGATCTGTAATTCAACAGTGAACTTGAGCCCCCCCGCCCTCTGAGATAATTATAGGGTTGTGGTGAACAGTCAAACAATAGTAATGATATAATGATAGTCCTTGGAGAAATTTCAACAAATAGCTGTTGCAACTTATAGAACAGTGTTTTTTTTAACCTTTCGCTGACACATAGCGTTTTTTTAATTTTTAAAGGGATGGGGATTTAAATAACTTCACATCATGATAGTTCAGCACTTATCTGCCCTTCAAGAGCATCTACATCTACTTGATAAATTTGTGACTCCCACAATGTGGGCTGAGGCCCTTGTTACAGCGAAAATGGGGTCAGTTTGAATTCAGCTCTGAGTTCAAATGATCCCGCTGAGTTTGTGTTTCCCTCATATGAATCACATCCTGTCCCCTTTTCACTACCAGCAAAAATGGGATCTGTCAGAAATGGGAGCAGAACTTCCAAATCTGGTTATCTCCCATCATTTAAAAAAATCTGCGCTGTCTCCGTAACTCTGCCAGAATCCGGGTCTTTGCAGAGAGGATCATTGACCTTTGGAAGAAGTTGTTGGTTTGCGCAGTGACTGTAGATTTACTGCAAATGTCTTAAAAAGAGCTGGACAAGTCACTAGCTGTCCTGATATTACAGCTTACAAAGGGTAGGTGGGATCATGGATATGTCTTCTGGAACTTTCTTTGTTTTTGGGAGTTGGAGAGGAATTTGCTCTGTTTTACTCTGCAATTTGGCATGGATTTTTTTCTATCTGTATTCTTCTCCCATATTATGTGGCTGCAGGTGGGTGGAGTGCATTGGGGATCATGATGCTGAGTTGCGCCCATGAAGGTTGATGATAAAACAGCTGGTATTTCCCAGCCCTTAACTTTCCTGTGTGCGTGTATGTATAGCCGTAGCAATTTTTCCATATTACACACTATAACTAGTACTTGTTCATTGTTTTTCATTGTTTCTGTGTTCCAGGTTCTCAGCAATATACATACGATCAGAGCAACCTGGCAACTGAAGAATCCCAAAACATGGAATTTTTCTCCTAGAGTAGGTTTACTTTTCACTAGTTTTTTTAAACACAGGATTGTGAGACAATGGAATGCACTACCAGATTTAAGTGATAAAACAGAGCCTGTGTCAATATTTAAGTATGGCTTTGACTTGTGTTTGAAGGAAAAGGAACTAAAGGTACATGGGGAATCTAGAACACTGGCACAGTCTCAGGACAAGGAGCCGAATTATTAAAGACTGAGATGAGGAGAAATTTCTTCACTCAAAGGGTTGTGAATCTTTAGAATTCTCTACCCCAGAACGTTGTGGATGCCTATTGTTGAACATATTTAAGGCTGAGGTAGACAGATTTTTGGTGTCTCAGGGAATCAAGGGATATGGGGAGGAAAATGGAGTTGAAACTGAAGATCCACCATGATTGTAGTGAATGATGGAGGAGGTGCAACAGACCATGTGGTCTACTCCTGCCCCAATTTCTTAACTAATAGTGGAGAGGCGGGTGAGGGGGGGTGGTGAGGGAGCACCTGCAGGGGTGAGACCTTTTAGGTGGGGGGGCCAATGTTAAAAGGAGGCTGCTGATGGAGGAGCACACCCCAACCCCCTCCCTGGTTAAGGCCTGAACAAGGTTACTCTTTGCACTGCCCCTTGCCCCTGAACACCTGCCAGCCTGAAAATTGAGGCTGGGTGGGAAACGGCCCTTAAGTGGTCAATAATTGGTCACTTAAAGGCCCCAATTGGGGAAAGGTGAGCAGGCTGGCCTAGGTATCACCCGTTCCAGCATAAAATTGCAGAGGTCAGGGCAGGCATGAGTCCGGCAGGAAGGCTATCCGATAAATTTTATGGCCAGTCCCAACCCCCCTCCACCCCCACTTACAAACCCGCCGGAGGGGGAACATAAAATTCTGCCTGTGATCTTCAACACCTTTATCAAATCTCCTCTCTACCTTCTCTTCCCTAAGGAGAACAGCCCCAGCTTCACTGTTCTGTGCACATAACTGAAGTCTCTTATCTCCAGAACCATTCTCATGAATCTTTTCTGCACACTCTCCATTGCCTTCACGTTCTTCCTAAAGTGTAGTACCCACAATTGGACGCAGTAATCCAGTTGTGGTGGAACCACTGTTTTATAAAGGGTCATCATAACTCCCTCGCTTTTGTACTCTATGCCTCTATTTATAAAACCCTGGATTCTGTATGCCTGATTAACTGCTTTCTCAGTCTGCCTTGCCAGCTTCAATGATGTGTACCCATATGCCCCAAGGTTCCTTTCAAATTATAAAAACGTGGAATGCACTGCTGCGCAGGCAATGGACGCAGAATCAGTTGAAGTGTTCACATTGAGAATAAAGAGGAAAGAAGTTAAGTGTGCTTATTAATTATGGAGAAAGGACAGGGAATTGGAATTTAAATAATACTTAACATGGTTAACAAAATTGCAGACAAACCTTGATTAGTCAAATAGCTTATGTTCTTCGATAGTATTTTCTTATTATGTAAGTAGAATATGGATTAATGTATGTTTTTATGTAGCACCATCCCATATTTCAGGAATATCACATGCAATGAATTACTTTGAAGAGTTTTTATGCAGTCAGTTTGTACACAATATCCCACGAAACAATGAGATAAATGATGAGTCCTGTTTTTTGGTGAAGTTTGGTTGAGGGAGAAATGTTGGTCAAGATCATAGGAATAGAACCAGAAGTAGGCCCCTCAAGTCTCCTGCACCATTCAATAAGATCGTGGCTGATCTGATTGAGCTTCAGCTCCATTTTCTTGCCTGCCCTCTCGATAACCCTTGACTCCCCGTGAATCAAAAATCTGTCAAACTCAGCCTTGAATATATTCAATGACCCAGCCTTCACTGCCCTCTGTGGAAGAGAATTCCAAGGACTAACAACCCTGTGAGAGAAGAAATTCCTCCTCATCTCAGTCTTAATAGGGAGATCCCTTATTTTGAATTGTGCTCCCTAGTTCTAGATTCCCCTTCGGGAAAATTCCTTGCAGCATCTACCCTGCCAAGACCCCTGAGCGCCTTATGTTTCAATATCTCATCCTTTTGAACACCAATAAGTATAGGCCCAGCCTGCTTAACTTTTGCTCAAAAGACATCCCTTTCATCTCAGGAATGAGCCTAGTGAACCTTTTTTGAACTAGCTTCCAATGCAATTATATCTCTCTGTAAATAAAGAGACCAAAACTATACATAGTACTCTAGCTGCTGTCTCACCAATGCCCTTTATAGTTGTGGCAAGACTTCCTTACTTTTATACTTCATCCCCTTGCAATAAAGGCCAAAGCCCCTGATCTTCTTCAAGTAGTTTCATAAGATCTTTACTGATAGCTTTGACAATGCAGCAACCCTCAGTACTACATTGGCATGTTAGGGCCATATCATCTGTGCAGTGGCAATCACAGTCAGATTGCCACTCCGTTCCTATTTATTTATGCTAAAATGTAGCCACAACTTTCTTGGTCAACCTTCCGACTCAGGCTGGTTGAGAATATTGCAGTGGAGCAGGTTCCTGAGGTCTTCAGCCTAGGGCAGAAATGTCAGGGGAAAGGAAGCCACGCTCCCTTTTAATGGCTCTGGCTGACATAAAAGAGGTAAATTTAAAGGTCCAGCAGCCAGCTTTGAGAAGCCAGGGAGAAGGTGATTGGATAGGATGGGATGGGTCGTGGGGGTCTGGTGGTTAGTTTGGGGGGGGGAGTTGAGTGGTCAGTTGCGGCGGTAGCTGGGGGTACGGGAGTTTGAGTGTTCAGAGGGAGGTCAGGTGGCCAGTGGGGGTACTGATCAGTGGGATGGCTGCTCAGTGGGGGTGGAGGGGTGGGGTGCGGTTGAGTGGGAGGGTAGGCCGGTGTCAGTACTATAGTTACCCAGGAGTTAGAAGTGGTTTTAAAGCTTCTAATTTCTCCTGTGTAACTGTTGCTGTAAGACAGTCCGAAACATCCGAAGACTGCGATTTAAGTCAGAGTATTGGGTGGCTCCCAGTACAGGGTAGTTGCCCAATGGAAGTTTGAACTTCCCAGGCAATTGCCATGTAATCCTTACGTGTGGACTTCCGGGAGGGTTCCCCAGCGCATCTTTGGGATATGCCCCCCACCCCCTGGGGTACAACGCCCTGGGGAATGGAAGTTGTGGACCAATGGTAGTGTCATTGATATGCTGAAGTCCTGCAAAGGCAGGTAATAATTAACAAAGAAGATAAACTCTTATCTGATAAGAATATACGGGAAAAACAAGAAATAAAAAAGACACTGTAGTCACTGACAGCGCAAAAGATAAGGTTTATAGACTTCCAAACAATTTAATTGCATTTACTTCAAATAGTGACATTTTTATCACTAAATATAGTTATTTATACCTCTTGGTCGATGACAGTATTTAGTTCAGCTTTTATCTTTGTCATGTAATTGATCCCGCAGTTTCCTGCTACCTTAGCTGGCCTCGTTGTATGTGGACATTGCTGTCCCAGTGCCAATGTATTTTGCACATACAAATTTAGCAATGTGTCAATGAAATGTGCCTCTGTACTTATTTTTTTTATCCTGGCCCTAAGGTTTCTGCTCAGCACATCTGGATTAGCAAAAATAGATCAGGATTCTCATTTCAATTATGAAGATTGAGTATTAAGATAGATTTCCAAATCCATTAAGATCAGAAATAACTTTAGGCTTATCTTTCATTTATAAAGTAAGGTAATTAATCTTGTGTAAAATTAAACATAAATACCAACAGAGAGATTAGACTTAGATGCATTTTATTTATCCACAAGTAAAGCTATTAATATATAGTTTCTGTAACAGCAGAAGATTCTATTTTTTTCTCTCTCTAACATTCCAGGTTACTGGCATACTTCCTAGCCTGCTGGATGGTGATTGTTTTGTTAGGTCAAATTCCCATTCTTCACATATTGGCATTCTGTTTGAACTGGCTGTTACCTACATTCGTACTGTAAGTTATATATGAAAAGTTTGTTGATAATTTAATTTGCAACTCAGAACAATCTGATTGCAATATAGCTACTGTTTGAATAATTGTACTTGAACACAAACTGTAACCTCATGGCCTGGCATATCCCCTACTCTACCATTACCATCAAGCCAGGGGATCAACCCTGGTTCAATGAAGATTGCAGGAGGACATGCCAGGAGCAGCACCAGGCATACCTAAAAGTGAGGTGTCAACTTGGTGAAGCTATAACACAGGACTTCTTGTGCCAAACAGCATAAGCAGCAAGTGATAGACAGAGCTTAGCGACCCCACAACCAACAGCTCTGCAGTCCTGCCACATCCAGTCGTGAATGGTGGTGGACAATTAAACAACTCACTGGAGAAAGAGGCTCCACAAATATTCCCACCCTCAATGATGGAGGAGCCCAGCACAACAGTGCAGAAGATAAGGCTGAAGCATTTACTACAATTTTCAGCCACAAGTGCTGAGTGAATGATCCATCTGTGCCTCCTCCAGAGGTCCCCAGTCCCACAGATGCCAGTCTTCAGCTGATTCGATTCACTTGACGTGATATCAAGAAACAGCTGAAGGCACTGGATACTACAAAGGCTATGGGCCCCGACAATATTCTGGCAATAGTACTGAAGACATGGCAGACTGGTACAGAAGGTAAAATCGCACGGGATCAGAGGTGAGCTGGCAAGATGGATACAGAATTGGCTTGGTCATAGAAGACAGAGGGTAGCAGTGGAAGGGTGCTTTTCTGAATGGAGAGCTATGACTAGTGGAGTTCCGCAGGGATCAGTGCTGGGACCTTTGCTGTTTGTGGTATACATAAATGATTTGGAGGAAAATGTAACTGAGCTAATTAGTAAGTTTGCAGACGACACTGAGGTTGGAGGAGTTGCAGATAGTGAAGAGGATTATCAAAAGATACAACGGGATATAGATCGGTTGGAGACTTGTGGGGAGAAATGGCAGATGGACTTTAATCCGGACAAATGTGAGGTAATGCATTTAGGTCTAATACAGGCAGGAATTATACAGTAAATGGCAGAACCCTTAAGTGCATTGACGGACAGAGGGACCTGGGTGTACAGATCCACAGGTCACTGAAAGTGGCAACGCAGGTGGATAAGGTAGTCAGGAAGGCATATGGCATGCTTGCCTTCATGGGCAGGGGTATTGAGTATAAAAGCTGGGAAGTCATGCTGCAGCTGTATAGAACCTTGATTAGGCCACACTTGGAATATTGCGTGCAATTCTGGTCACCAGATTACCAGAAGGATATGGAGGCGTTGGAGAGGGTGCAGAGGAGGTTCACCAGGATGCTGCCTGGTCTGGAGGTTATTAGCTATGAGGAGAGGTTGGAGAAACTCGAATTGTTCTCACTAGAGCGACGGAGATTGAGGGGCGACTTGATAGAAGTTTACAAAATTATGAGTAGCATGGACAGAGTAGATAGTCAGAAGCTTTTTCCTATGGTGGAACAGTCAATTACTAGGGGACATAGATTTAAGGTGAGAGGAGAAAACTATAGAGGAGATGTGCGGGGCAAAGTTTTTTACGCAGAGGGTAGTGAGTGTTTGGAATTCGCTGCCAGAGGATGTGGTGGAAGCAGGTACGATAGTGGTGTTTAAGAGGCAGCTTGACAAATACATGAATATGATGGGAATAGAAGGATACGGACCCTGGAAGTGAAAAATGTTTTAGTTGATGGGCAATATGATCGGTGCAGGCTTGGAGCGCCAAAGGGCCTGTTCCTGTGCTGTACTTTTCTTTGTTATTTGTTTTTTGACATGTGCTCCAGAACTTGCTGCGCCCTTAACCAAGCTGTTCCAGTGCAGCTACAATACTGGCAACCACCCGGCTCTGTGGAAAATTGCCCAGCAATGTCCTGTACGCAGAGAGCAGGACAAATCCAACCCGATCAATTACCACCCAATCGGTCTACTCTCGATCATCAGTAAAGTAATGGAAGGGGTCATCAACAGTGCTATCTAGCGGCACTGCTTAGCAATAACCTGCTCACTAACGCTCAGTTTGGGTTCCGCCGAGACCACTCAGCTCCTGACCTCATTACAGCCTTGGTACAAACATGGACAAAAGAACTGAACTCCCAAGGTGAGGTGAGAGTGACTGCCCTTAACGTCAAGGCAGCATTTGACCAAGTGTGGCATCAAGGAGCCCTAGCAAAACTGGAATCAAGGGAAATCAGGGGGAAAACTCTCTGCTGGTTGGAGTCAATCTTAGCACAAAGGAAGATGGTTGTGATTGTTGGAGGTCAGTCATTTCAGCTCCAGGACATTGTTGCAGGAGTTGCTGAGGCTAGTGTCCTCGGCTCAGCCATCTTCAGCTGCTTGATCAATGACCTTCCTTCCATCTTAAGGTCAGAAGTGGGGATGTTTGCTGATGATTGCACAATATTCAGCACCATTCGTGACTCCTCAGATACTGTCCAAATACAGCAAGACCTGGACAATATCCAGGCTTGGGCTGCCAAGTGGCAAGTAACATTTGCGCCAAACAAGTGTCAGGCAATGACCACCTCCAACAAGAGAGAATCCAACCATCGCCTCTTGATGTTTGATGGCATTACCATCACTGAATCCCCCACTATCAACATCCTAGGGGTTACCATTGACCAGAAGCTGAATTGGACTAGCCATATAAATACTGTGGCTACAAGAGCAGGTCAGAGGCTAGGAATCGTGCGACGAGTAACTCGCCTCCTGGCTCCCCAAAGCCTGTCCACCATCTACAAGGCACAAGTCAGGAATGGGATGGAATACTCCCCACTTGCCTGGATGAGTGCAGCTCCCACAACACTTAAGAAGCTTGACACCGTCCAGGACAAAGCAGCCCGCTTGATTGGCACCACATCCACAAACATTCACTCCCTCCATCACCGATGCACAGTAGCAGCAGTGTACCACCTACAAGATGCACTGCAGGAATTCACCAAAGCTCCTTCGACAGCACCTTCCAAACCCATGACCACTACCGTCTAGATGGTCAAGGGCAGCAGATACATGGGAACACCACCACCTGGAAGTTTCCCTCCAAGTCACTCACTATCTTGACTTGGAAATATATCACCATTCCTTCACTGTCGCTGGGTCAAAATCCTGGAGCTCCCTTCCTAACAGCACTGTGGGTGTACCTACACCATATTGACTGCAGCGGTTCAAGAAGGCAGCTCACCACCACTTCTCAAGGGCAACTTGGGATAGGCAATAAATGCTGGACCTGCCAGCGAAGCCCACCCACGAATGAATAAAAAAAAATGTTTATGCATTTTGAAAACAGTAGATCTCATTTAAGTAAATATTCTACTTAATTGAATGAAATGACAGTGCAGGAGCTCTTTTCTTGTGCGTTTGTCAGGGTTTAGCTTTCCTCCATTTAAATTAACATTGATATTTCGTGCAATGCTCTTATTGTTTATTCTATTGTGTTTGAATTTGAATAAAGCTACCAAGTTGAAAAACATTTTTTCCTCTGCATGCTTTTTAATTGAATGTCTTTCATATCATAGTCAACCGGACATCAAGGGGAGTTAAGCTGTGGTTGGGCTTTTCTAAATCTGTTTACTGCTAATGGAGATGCTGTTCCCCACAGGTAAATGAATGCTTTGTGAAAGAGAACTTAATCAATTAATGGAAAAATAAAAGTAAATCTTAACTCAAACCTGTAAAAATTACATATAAAGTTACTTTGCACTGTTTTCTTATTCAATGGCCTGACAATATTTCCTGTACGGGAACCATGTTCTTTTAAGATGCGAAAAAGATTGTTTTTGCATTTTGCCTAAATTGACTATATTGACTCTGAGATTAATATTGATCCTTGATGCAATACTGCTACTAGATTAAGCAGTAACTCTATACCCTCACACTCACTTCAGAAAATATTACACAAAGACAAGTGGCTGATCAGCTAAAGCCGTAATCAAATGTATTTTTAAAATTAGATAAGAGTTATCAACATAACAGATTATAATAAAATACCAAAGCTCTTCATTAATTAGAAGATTCTTGAGCTGGAAAATTAATTTTGTCTACATTAGGCCTTGGCCCTGGTGCAGCATCTGTTGTATGCACCGACTGATGGATGTTGGATCAGTGGGTGACCTCAGTGGCAGCTTGCTGGTCCTAGGGGTAGTAAGGTTAGCCGGCTGAAACAACAAAAGTGACAACTTGCATTTATATAGTGCTGTTAATGTAATTAAACATCTCAATGCACTTTACAGAAGTGCTATCAGACAAAATTTAACACTGAGGCACAGAATTAGAACAGGTGACCAAAAGCTTGGTCAAAGAGGTCAGTTTTAAGGAGCATCTTGGAGGAGAAGAGAAAATTCAGGACACTTAGGGAGAGAATTCCAAAACTTGGGGCCTAGGCAGCTGAAGGCACAGCAGTAAGTGGTGGAATACAGAAATCAGGAATGCACAAGAGGCCAAAAACGGACGAGCACAGAGATTTCATAGGATTGTAGACCAGCAGTAGTTTAAAGAAGTAAGCAGTGATGTACAAATGAGGAATTTGAAAACAAAGGCAAGAATTTTAAGATCGGGGTATTGCGTGACCAGAAGCACAGATAATGAGTGAACAGGTCTTAGTGCCAGTTAGGATCAGTTAGGCAGCAGAGTTTTGGATGAGTTCATGTTTATGGAGGGTGCAAGTTGGGAGGTTAGTCCTGGGGCTACTAGAACAGCTGAATCTGGAGGGAACAGAGGCATGGGAGTGTTTCAGCAGCAAATGAACTGAGACGGGCAGAGATAAATGATTTTATGGAGATGGAAGTAGGCAGCCTTGGTGACACCAGAGTTAGTTGTTGGGCTAGTGGTGGCTGGAAGTGACCCAACAGATTTAACGTGGCTTTTAAAATAACATAGGTAAAGCAGTTCAAAATTTCAGACCACTTTTGTGGACTACTGGTTAGGCTGCCAAGGAACTGGAGAAATTGACCGCAACGTGCATGGTACATGCTGCAGTCATGTGCAATCCAGTTTTACAAATGGGCCCTGAAATGGGCATTACACCCCCATTTGCAATTGCATAATGCCTGTTTCAGCCATGTGCCTTGATGCCCCCAGAGCTAGTTTTTACCAGTATGGAGAGTGGTATGCTTTTTTTAGTCGTCCATGGGATGTGGTCATCGCTGGCTAGGCCAACATTTATTGCCCATCCCTAATTGTCCTTGAAAAGGTGGTGCTGAGCTGCCTTCTTGAACTGCTGCAGTCCTACATGTGGTGTAGGTACACCCACAGTGCTCTTAGGGAAGGACCCAGCGACAGGTAAGGAACAGTGTTGTATTTCCAAGTCAGGATGGTGAGTGACTTGGAAGGGAACTTGCAGATGGTGGTGTTCCCATGCATCTGCTGCCCTTGTCATTCTAGATGTTAGTGTAAAATGAGCACGTGCCTGCCACTGGTGTAAAATAAGCATGTGCACACCACTTGCCAAATTGGACCCTTAGACTCACGCTCTGCTCTTATGAATCCTGTGCAGTGTAATCCAATTTCTAAAATTAAAACTAAGTCCCTAATATTGGCATAATAAGTGATAACTGTCCAAACTTCTCATGCCCCCAATATCACATGTTGCTTTCAGCTGGCTCCTTCATCAGAGGATCTTCTTGTGGCACATGCAAACTTATGTAACTTGAACAAACTTGGGGTGGTACCTTGCACCTGGTCTGTATATTACTCAGTGGATAAAGGTGCTGAATCACAGTTGCGGTTTGTCTTAGTACTTTATGACCATTGCCAGATTGTAAAATCAGATTGTAACTTGAAATTTCTTTTGAAGTATGTCCCTTTAACATCCTACATATAATCTGTAACAGTCAGTAGCTCTTTGCTCTGTATTTGGAGCACATAACAAGGAAGCGCATAGAACATTTTTTTTGTATTTTTCACGATGCATGAGTGGTAATTTTTCGATCCTTGTTGCTGATAGAAATAGGGGAGGGGCCTTTCCCATCAAAAGCTCATTGGACATTCAGAATCATGGCTCATGTGATTTGCTCTATTATTTTAAATGTTTATAAAATTATGCTGAGTGATTTTAGCTCAGTTTAGTGATGGTGATTGCAAAAGAAATGTCAAAAATGTATTTTGTGGCGTTTTCCTTGCATTGCTGTATGTTCCCTTTCTCTCTGCATTAATGGTCCCTTCCTCTCCCCTCCCTCAGGAGCTTCCTGAAAATGTACTTGTTTCCCATGCTTTGTTACGTCCCTTACCTTCATTTCCACTTCCTGCGCAGTGTCCTCATCCCCTCTTCCTGCAACACTGCTTGGTATGTGTCAGGTACTGTATAAATGTCTTGCACTATGACAATATCCATTCAAGTTTGTGATTTTTCTGATGTATATTTCTCAGTTGCCTACCAAAAATATTGATGTTTGTGCATTTGTTTGGTATTTTTTCATGAATATTATAGGACCTATGAAATAGTAATAAATGGTGGAACACCTTATGAGAAGGGATTAGAAGTTGATCCAACAGTTTCTAAGAGAGGTGAGACGTCAAGCATTTTTATGCAAATATTCCTGATACCTTGAACTATATCCTAATCTTGTTTTGCCTTTCTACTTTAGCAAATCTTTTTGAACAGCTGATGGCACCCAGGAAACAACCAAAACTGCTAGTAAAGCTGAAATCACCTACTAGGCACATGAGAAATATTATAAAGTAAGTATTTATGATCTATGACATGACAATTTATCTTGTAAAATGACCAAACCAAATCAATCTACGTAATGCTTCCCTTTTTGAATAGGTCTTTTTGTTGAATATGAATTGCACCCTCACTGAGATGTGCAAGTAACTCTGACGAGGGTCTAATGTTTTTCATTCATTTAGGTTATGTGGGAGGATGATGCAGGGGAATGAATTTCTAGGGGATCTCCTGCTTATCTGCAGGACCTTTACCTGAAGCGCTGTGGAAACCCCAGAAAATAGTTTAAGCAGCATTTTTCCAGGGTTTCTGCGGCTCTTCGTGGACAAGGGCCACTGTCAAAATACATTCCCTAGGTTTTAATCAGGTAAGTAGAGAGGAACTATTTCCATTCACCAGAGGACATAAATTTAAGATCATCACCAAAAGGACAAAGGAAGAAATTGAGAGAATTTTTTTTTTTTACACAGCTAGGCCATTGAATGCTCTACCAGAAATACTGCTGGAAACAGAATACATAATAACTTTTAAAAGGGATGTGGATAAATATTTGAACAATATATCTTAAAAGGTCAGGGCAATGTGTCTAGATGGTGTAATAATTATTGACTTTCCAATAATTTGTGGACCTGGCAGTTAGATGGTCCAAAAAACTTAGACTACTCTGAACGTCACTTTAGTCAGATATTATGTTTAATGATTCAGTGGTTCACGAGGATCAATTAACACATACAACCTTAAACCAAAGTGACAGAGTGATCAACTTTTGTAGCACTTAAGGTCTTCTATTTGGACATCTTTCTTCCTTAGACAGTGTTCTTCTGCCATTGCTGAGTGCAGTGCTTGTCCTGTTTCAATGTCTTATTTTTATGCTTCTTTTGCTGGTTAGGGTGTGAGTCATAAACCTGTAGCGTTCTACTACAACAGTGAATCAATGGCTTAACGAGGAGGAAGAAGAGAAAAAAAATAGCTGGAAAAGGCCAAAAGTGTTTATTGTAAAAAAAGAACTACACTAGAATTTGTAAAGTGGTACTAGGACCTTCTGAAGTAACCTTAATGTCTGGACAACCAACTTGCATAAGTCAGTAAGTGGGAAAAAAATTACCCATTGGTTCAGTTTCTGTCTCTATTACTAGGGACTGAATTTTCCCAGAATTGCAATAAGTGCTGTAGCGGGTGGGTAAAATGGAGTCCTACCCAACGATGAAAATGGCGGGTTTTTATGCCGTATCTTCTCAAGCCCGCCTCATTATATATTCACTCTGATGAAATATGCCGTTTCCATGGCCACCGGGCTCTTATTCACCCACTCGCCTACACCCCACTGCTGCATCACGCCGGCCATCATCTTTAAAAGGCATCCGCCAGCAAAGCGCTCATCACCACCAGCTCACCATAGTTGCCTGAGAGACATAGCCTACAAAGGTAAAAAGACTGCAGCCCCCCCGCTTCAACGATGGGTCCCTCGAGTGACTGCTGGATGCTGTGGAGACCTGCCAGGATGTGCTCTTACCCATGCTCTGGCCGCAGGATGGGTAGCAATGTCACCAACCCGGCTTGGGAGGTGGTGGTTAGCGCCAACGCCCTTCAGAAGAGGACAGCCACCCAGTGCAGCAAAAGGATGAATGATCTCCTCCGTTCTGCCAGGGTAAGTCACACTTTTCATCACTCCCAACTCTCTCAGAAACAAACCCATCACACATCCACAGGACCCTCACTAACTGCCAGTGCAAGGGACATCACCATTCATTCTTTCACACACACCATCATTGCCCTCATCCGTCCATGGGACCACTCACCACCCACACAGGCCAGGCGTACTTATCATCTGGCCTGGCAAGCGTCCTGATACACTCTCCCCATCTCTATCCATGCAGCACAAACTGGCTCACAACAGGAGGGAAAGGTCACAGACAGGTGGAGGGATGCCAGAATTCAAAGTTCTGATAGAATTTGAAAACACAGCCATCCAGCTGGCCAGCCATGACCAGGACCGGTCCTGTGCTGACGGTGAGGTTGGCGCTGCTCTACCAAGTGAGGATCCAGCAATGCAACATCCATCAGACAACCATGTCATGAGTGATGTGTCCTCTTTCACAGGCCATTGCCATGCACTAATTATCTTCCCTTGCTTTCGCAGGCACATCTAGGAAGCAGCCGACAGAGTCCATGACCCAGAGCCTCCAAGCAAGCTCCGAAGAAACATCTGAAGAGGAATCTGAAGGCACCCTCCCTGAAGACCCGCCACAGTGCTCACCCACACCCTTCACCAGTGCAGAGGCACACACCTCAGTGGGACCTAGCTTTAGAGTATCCTCAGGACCACAATCAGGTGAGCACATCTCACTTTCTGATCCACAGCAGGCAGAGGCAGGAACTTCCCAGGTCCCTGGCACTCAGAGGATTGCTGGAGGCCAGAATGTTGCTGAGTCAGAGTAAGATGACGGGCCCCTGGACTCGGTCGTGTCACAGTTGCTGGAGCTGCAAAGGCAAGCTCGGGGACATCAGGAAGGCATGGCCGCTGCACCCCTCAGATTGCAAGGCACGATGGAGGAGTCCATTTGCCTTCACACTGAGGCAATAGCGCCAGCATTGCAACGCACCAAGGTCAACACTGGCAGGTTGGTGGCCGACATGGAGACCTTGGTCCAGGATGTCACTCCTGCACTGCTGCGCCGGCTTAACTCCATCGTTGGCCTCCAACAGCGTGTACACGAGAGGGGTGCTGGGCAGTTCAATCTCACTCGAGCTATCCCTTCCCGCTCACGGAGTCAGCCAGGGGCCCTTGGGCACCCATAGGGAGGAGGATAAGCAGCTGCAGGCTCTGGGGCCATCCATCCAGGTGACTCTGGGAGTGACCGGCCCACCTGACTCCCCTCTTCCTGTGACCTCCACAAATCCAGCTTCACAGGCCAAGGAGGGTGCCACTGCCACACAGCTGGACCCTGAAAGCAGACCGGGACCCTCAAGTCTCAGCCCTCCAGAGGACACCCGCCAAAGTAATCACAGACAGGGTGTCACAGTCAGCAGGCTGCCTCCACCTCCACTGTGGATGTCCGGAGAGCACCAAGATGTAGCGGCAGGGTTAGGAAAGTTAAGGAGAATTAGTTGCACAGCCTGGGCACGGGTGCTAATCACTTGTACATAATGTTCACTATTGTCAATAAACTCCCAAGACTGTCTCCTTGCCTATGGCTCCTTGTTCTGATGAGCAGTGTTCTTGTCACTCAGATGTGAAACCTTTCTACACAAGATAAAAAGCAGATGTCTCAGTCCAGGGCCTCTTCCCTGTGCTCTGTGCAACCTTCACACCACAGTGATGGTCTGGCCTCACACTCCCTGGACACATTACTGATGCCTGCACCTCAGCAGTGCTGGTTATTGCTGCCAGAATGTAGTGGGCAGGCACCACAGAGCTCTCTCATACTCTCTGTGTGCTCAGCACCTTTAAGGTGGGGCTGGCCCCCGTCACGGCAGCATCTGCGACCAGTGATGCTGTGCACCAGCTCCTGAAGGGCTGACGTGCTGAAGACAGACACACCATCAGATGCATCTAAAGTTTCATGGCTGCGTCTCTTAGACGGCCCTGATCATGGAGCGCAAGCGAGCTGCCCTCGGCTAAACAGGAGTCAGACATTCTCAGAGGCCATGTGAAGATCTATGGAGTGTCCTGACTGCATGTTGTCATCATCCTCCTGTGATCGAGCAACTATTAGGGCCTCCACTGCATCTCTATGACAGGGGCATTCTCACAGAGGGTATTGGTGCTGAGATAAGCCAGACTGGAGTCAAACATTCACAACTGTGATGTGAGGATCTATGGGGACACCTCACTGTGTGTCGTCATCATCCTCCACAAATCTGGCAGCTATGAGGGCCTCCCGAGTGCGCCTGCCTCGTCTAGCCAGTGCGAGAGCCTCATCCCCGTCATCGTCACCATCGAGGACTCCCTCACCCTCATTCCCGTCAGCGTCCTCCTCATCAGAGGAGACATGCAGCTCCTCCATCTCTTCCTCAGCCAGCACCTCACCCCGTTGCAGCGCCAGGTTGTAATGGATGCAGCAGATGATGACGTTGCGTGACACCCTCTGCCGACTGTATTGCAGGGCTCCACCAGACTGGTTCAGGCACAGGAACCGCTTCTTCAGTATCCCGATAGCCTGCTTCACCGAGTTGTGAGCTGTTGCATGAGCCTCATTATAGCATCGCTCTGCTGCAGTCTGAGGCCAACGCCCGGGTATCATCAGCCACGGCCTCTGCGGGTAACCCTTGTCCCCAAGGTGCCAACCCTGCAGCCTCTTTGGACCCTGGAAGACTGCAGGGATGTGCGAGCGACTAAGGATGTAGACGTCGTGCACACTCCCTGGAAACCGTGCGGATATCTCAGGATGCGTTTCTGGTGGTCGCATACCAACTGCAAGTTTAGTGAATGGAAGCCCTTGCAGCTGATGTGGTCCACTTTGTGTAGTGATGGAGACCTGAGCGCCACAAGAGTGCAGTCAGTCGCACCCTGCACTTGTGGGAATCCCGAGATCAGGGCGAATCCAATGGCCCTTGCCATCCTGGCTGTCCCAGTCCCAAGCGAAATGCACAAAGTTGTATGCCATGGAGAAGATGGCATCCACAACCTCATGGATGCATTTTTGGGTGGTGGATTGTGAAATCCACAGAGGTCACCTGTGGAGTCCTGAAAGGAGCCACTGGCTTGGAAATTGAGCGCAGTGGTCACTTTCACAGCCACTGGCAGTGATGTCCTCCATGTCCCCTTGGTGCCATGTCCTGCAGTAAGTGGCAGATGTGAGCCACCAGGTCCCTAGACATGCGCAGTTGTCAGCGACACTGGTTCTCAGTCATCTGCAGGAATGGCAGGCGGCGTCTGTAGACCGTGGGTGTCGTTAGGTGTGGACCAGCCATGGCTCGCTGTCGCTCCCGGGCAGTGTGTGCGGGAGCCCCTGCTGCCCCTTCTTCATGAGGTTGCTGCTCCTGCCTTTGCGCGGCCAGGTGCCTCAGTCGCTCTCTCCTCCGTCTTCTGTGGTCTCTGTAGGCCATCAGGCACCAGCTAGGTCACCAGGATCCATGATCCTGACGTGGTCCTCCTGCATCATGAAAGAGGGAAAGAGACGTGGTTATCATGGCTATATTTAGTACCTTTCCTGGCACTGTGTGACTGCCCCTTAATGCTTCACGAAGAATGCTGGTCACCCCTCGGATGGCCAGAGATGAATACGCTGCATGGCTGCATGTGACATGGGGGACACAGGTCCAAACCAGGATACTGAGATTGCAAAGGGCTGTGAGTGCCTCCAGCAGTAATGACTACATGGCCAGCGTTGGTGAGGAGATTGTACAACGTTTGGAGGCCAACTGCTCTGCGGTCCAATAAAGTGGTGGCGGACTTGAAGTCTGTGCCGGGTGGGTGGGGGCTGGAGGCTGGGTAAGGTATGGAGTGCTTGGTGGCCCTTTGGTGCCTCTGCGATGCTTGCTTGGGTGGGCAGGCTAGGAGCCTGACCCCAATCATATCACTGTGGCTGCGTCTGATCTGTCTTAGTTGCAGAGGCATGGTCAGTTTATACAGGTGTCCCTAATGCGTGGTCATTTCCCTCACTTACTCTTCCCCCCACCTCGATTGCCTGTGCACGGGATGCAGTGCCAGGGCAACACTTGACACCTCCCCCCTTCAGCAGTCACCTCCGAGGCTGGCCAGCACTTGCCCCGGACATCCTCCACCCCTCAGCAGTTGCCTGTGGGGTCAGGCATCAGTTTCCCCCGCCCCCTCCGGCGCCACTGAGGCCTGTAAACAACAGGCGAATTGCTCACCTCACCTCAGTTCCCGTAAAGTGAAGGCCACCAAGTGCACGTCACTTGCGTGCTGTTGTGAAACACGTTGGCATGCTTTCCCGCTGATGAGAACAGACAATACGGCAGGGTTCCCAGAGCCTGGTGGGATGGCCTTTTAATTATATGCTAATGTATTACAATTAGCTCCCCGCTGACCGCGAGAAACGCTGCCCGCCGTCGGCCTGCCTTCATGCTGTCGTGAAGTGGGTCCCGCCATATTTTGCGTGCATGCCCCCTATCACGCCCGCCACCAGCGGGATCAGATCAGAAAATTCTGCCCTATGACTTTAAGCTGAAAATACTAAAATAAAGTCACTTTATTGTCATAAATCTGCATTAATCAAAGCAGCCCCTGTTCCTCAAATTGGAATAAAACATGCCAAGGCATTTCATAGTCTGTTAACAAACACATACTGACATGAACACGAGGAGATATTGTGGGAGATGATCAAAAGTTTGGTCAGAGTTAGGTTTTGAGGGTGAGTTTTAAAGGAGGAAAGAAGGGAGTTTTTTTATTCTTTCATGGGAGCTGGGCATCCATGGCAAGGCCAAGACCATTATTTGTTGTCCAATCCAATTTGCCCTTGAGAAGATGATGGTGAGCTGACTTCTTGAACCACTGCAGTCTAAATGGTGTAGGTGTACTCTTAGTGCTTTTTAAAAATTCATTCATGGCATGTGGGCATTGCTGGCTAGGCTCATCTCTAATTGTCTTTGAGAAGGTGGCGGTGAGCTGCCTTTTCGATCCACTGCAGTCCATGTGGTGTACCCAGTGCTGTTAGGGAGGGAGTTCCAGGATTTTAACCCAGTGACAGTGAAGGAATGGCGATGTATTTCCAAGTCAGAATGGTGAGTGATTTGGAGGGGAGTGTCCAGGTAATGGTGTTCCCATGTGTCTGCTGCCCTTGTCCTTCCAGTTGGTAGCGGTCGTGGGTTTGGAAGGTGCTGTGGCTACATGCTTATGTGGACACTGCAGAAGCTGTGGAATAGTATAGGCCTACATACTAGAGCTATAATATAACAGTTACAGTTAGATTGACTCTTATTAAGTACTTTCTTACTTTATTTACAGCTTGCTTCCAGAAACTCTGGTCGGCCCAAATTGCTACATCTGCCTGCTGGCATTTTATCGACAGTTACTTGCAGATGCGCTTCTTAAAGACCGAGTTAATATGCAAACAGCTGGTGAGAACACAGACTAAAAATCTGCACTACATCCAAAAGTGAAAATTACTGTAGGTGCAGGCCCTACAATCGCTCTAGCTTGCTCTGCCATTTAATAAGGTCACGGTTGATCCTCTGTTTTAACTTCCCTTTCCCACCTTTCCTAACATTCCTTGACTCCATTAAAGCCCAAAATTGATCTCAGCCTTGAATATACTCAATGACTGAGAATCCACAGCCTTTTTCATGGTTAGACAGTACTAATCCCCACCCTTCTCCTCATGGAAGTTCAAGCAGACTTGACTGATCAGATGTGTTTAGTGATTTAAATTATTAAAATTGTGGCGTGGCCAGTTTGCTGGTTCACCCTACAGACTTTGCCGTCACCCACAGGCAGCTAGAATCTCATACCTGTTAGATAAAGGCATTCGAGGCTCTTCCAGCAACTGGTGTGCCCATGATTGGGAATTGTTTTAACAGCACTGATATGTACATCGTATTGTTTGATCTTTTGAAAGCAGTAAAAACCATTATCACTGAAAGTACCATTACCCTGTTACATCAATGAAACGTTCTATGCCATAAGGGAATAAATTCTCAGATAGCCATTGAAGTTTATAGCACAGGAGAATGATTCTTTTGCACATTGTTTTGTGCAAGAGCAATCCTAAACTAATTTCACTGCCCACTCTGCCCCCATAACACTACATTGTCCACTGCTTCAAATATTTACTAATGCACCTCTAAAAGATGAAAATGAATTAAGTAAAACTTCCCATGAGCTTCTCGGGAGTATTATCCAACAAAACATCACCAAGTCACGCACGGCGATATTAAGATAGATAACCAAATGCTTGGTCAAAGAGAGATTTTAAGCAGTATCTTCATGGAGAAAAGAGAGGTAGAATTCCAAAGCTTTAGATTTGGCAGCAGATTTGAAAAAAGGATAAGTATTTTTAAAATCAAGGGATTCCTTAACTGGGAGCCAATGTAAGTCAGTGAGCACAGAATGATGGGTGAAAGGGATTTGTGTGAGTTAGGACATAGGCAGCAGAGTTTTAGATGACTCAGATTTATAGAGGGTAGAATGTTGGAGTCTGACCAGGAGTGCCTTGTAATAGTAAAGTCAAATCAAGCGCAGGGGTATGGATTTCAATAGCAAATGAGCCAAAGCAGGGACATAGTTGCAAGATTTTACAGAGGTGGAAATAAGCGGACTTAGTAATGGTGCAGATATAGGCTGGAGCTTATCTCAGGATGAGAGATATTCCATTGGAGCAAATTGCTGCTCACTCAATGCTGGATATTGGAGGAGCAGTCTTTCAGTTTAGAGTGGTGGAAGGGTCAAGAGAGGTGGTGGTAGTTAGAGCTGAATACCATCAATGTACAATGGAAACTGACACTTTGTGCCGGATTTTCAAAGTTAGGCCAAATCTGGAGGCCTTTAAAAATGGCAAGCAGGATGCGGAGGTCCCGCCCCCATTTCTAGCAGATTCCAGTTTTGCCAGAGGTGGGAGGGGAAGGTGGAAGGGCGTGAATCTCTCAGTCAGGAAACACAAACTTAGCAAGGCCATTTGAAATTAGTGCTGAGTTCAAACAGACCCCATTTTTGCTTTTCCAAGGGCCTTAACCCACAGTGTATGATTCACAAATATATGGAAGAGGCGTAAATGCTCTTGAAGGGCAGATAAGATCTGTTTAAGTGTTTTGATCAGAAGTTATTTAAATCTCCAGTCCTTTAAAGATGAAAAAAACCTGCTGCTGTCAGAGTGAAAAAAGCAGATACCTGCTGCTGGAGATCATTAATTAACAGGCTATCTGGCATAGCTTAGAAAAAACGTTAGCCATCTGTTCTTGCAGTTTCAATAGATCTCATTGTTGACATTTCCCAAGGGTTGTTATTACAACTGAACCCATTATGAATTCTTGACTGAGTTTCAAAACCACCAAAACCACTTATTTTGGCAGGATGCTGAGTTCACATCTTGATTGACAGCTTTTAAAGAGGCTTTTAAAGAATCAGCTGTGAGAAGCGTGTTTGTTTTTACAACTAATTGACTACTTGAGAGGATTTAAAAGTTTTGAGTGGGATTCATGAATGGAAATATTTTTCTGTATGAAGTTTGTATGAGCGAAAGCTGTCACAATGGATACTGGGTGAGTAGCTATGGAGGTGGCATGGGAGTATGAAGGGGTTTGGAGGTATCATGGGGGTATGAGAAGGTATGGAGATGGTATGGGGGCATGAGGGGGCAGATGAGGGGTGAGATCTAGAGGGCCTAACAGACTTTTATACAACTGGACCGAAGTCTCAGAGAACTGAGGCAGGCCTTCTAACCAGTCTGCCTTGGCACTTACCCACCTCCATGGCCACCTCCATACTGCCTCCAGTGGCAGCGCTGCCTGACTCGATCACACCATTGTACAAACCACCCCCCCCTCCGCCCCCCCCGGAGCAAAAATCGTTTGTGTGGGTGTTGTTTCCATGGAGAAAGGTCTGCCAAATCAGGAAATTTCCCACCTCACTGGCGAAAATTAAACCTCTTGTTTTCGAATGGTGTCACCAAGGGACAGCATGCACATGACAATAGGAAGGGACCAATGGATAGATCCTTGGGGAAAGCTAGATGTAACAGTGCGGGAGTGGAGGGAGAAGCCATTGCAAGTGATTCTCTGGCTGGGCTGGATAGATAAGAATGGAACAAGGCGAGTGGAGTGCAGTCCCTCCCAGTAGGATGATGGCGGAGAGAGAAGGATAGTGTGGTTAAAAATGCCAAATTGCAGACTAATCAAGAAAGACAAGGAGGGATAGTTTAACTTTGTCACAGTCACTTAGAATATCACCTGTGACTTTGATAAGAGCTATTTCTGTTTTGTGGGTTAGAGAGATTCAAACAGGAATTTAACCAGTTGGAAAATTATTCCATGCTTCGGTATAAAGATTTTTTCCCTAATCTCACTCTCTTGGTGACAGTTTTAAATGAATGACTGCTTAACGTTGATTTCTTAACTAGAGTTTTTACTATTCATTCGATCAAAATCTCTCAATGTTAAATCTCCTCTTAGCTTCCTCAGTGTCAGTAGGAACAGTCCAAGTATGAATCAATCTCTCCTCATAATGGCCACTCCCTTTTGAACAAGGGCCTCCCCATCAACAATTCCTCCATTAAGATGTTAAACTCAACTGAAATGTAGCACACTAATACTGATTGTTTTCACCTCACTGCAGCAGCTCCATTAACTACCCAATCCGTAATACTCCCTGCCCAAACAGTGAAGTCATGAAGCTACTGGTTTTAGACCAGTTGGGCCAGTTCTTGTCCTTTGTCTAATTTGCTTTGAACAAAGAGACTTTTGATGTACTATAATAATGTACACCTATCAGCATTGATTTGCCTTGTTTGTTTTATTTGCAGATCTCATCTCTCACCCAGTGCTGGCAACATTTCCAGAACTGCTGGAACAAACTGATATTTTAGATGCTCTTAGGGTAAGTCTGTTGTTGCTAGCACCTCCATTTTCTGAACATGCTGAAAACCAGATAGTTACTCCAATGCCCTTCTCACTACTCCCATGCCCAATTTTACACAAATTCCACCTCATTTAAAACTCCATTGTCTTTCCTACACTGATTTAATGTTCACTCATTAGACTTGTCCTCTTTGACTTCCATGGGCTCCATTTTTACCACCAGGCTAAATTCATAATTCTAGTTTTTGTTAAATTCCTCCATGATGTTGCCCTATCTAATTTCTGTAACTTCCTCAGCTCTACATTCCAGCCCATGGTACAAAGTATCTGGCTTCCATTGCATCCACTCTTGCTTATCCGCAACACTTGATTGGAGGCAGATCTTTCATTCGTTTGGGTCTCTTTTCCTCCTGCCTTTTAAGTTTCCTCAGTGAATCTTTTTGATTGTGGATTTGGTCAATTAATCTAATTATCTTTCTACTCATCAGTGTGCTGTAGTGTCTGAGGATTTTGAAAATATTTTAACCATGCTATAGAAATGCAAGATGCTAAAGCAACTTTGGTTTAAACTTTGGGACAAAATCCCTCTATTAATTCTCCTTCAGTGTTACCTGAGATATGGACGGGCAGTGAAAACAACTTCAATTTGCACCTTTAATGTTGGAAAACATTTCACAGAACTGTAATCAGACAAAAATTCACATTGAACCAAAGGATGAGATACTGGGGACTGACTAAGGCTTGGTTTAAGAGCTGGGTTTTAAGGAAGGTCTTAAAGGAGGAGAAAGGTAGAGATATTTAGGTAGGGAATTCCAGAGCTTTGGACCAAATTCACTGAAAACAAGGCAGCCAGTAGGATACATTTGAGAAGCAATTAATTCTCATATAGTTGTAGGACAAGGAGGTTATGGGAGTAGAATGAGGCCATGAGGGAATAAACACAAAGTTCAGAATTTTAAATTGGAGATGGTACCAGCCTGGGAGTCTGTGAGAGTCAGCAACAAGGGTGATATGTGACAGGATTTGATGCAGGTTAGGATACAAGTTTGAACAAATTAAACAATTTTGGCCTAAGGGTCAAACGCAGAATTGCATTCTTAAGCCGCAATTTCCTCACGGCTTTAGTATGCTCAGCTCAGTTGTATGGGGTATGTATTTTTAAAAATGTATTATTCATAAGATGTGGGCATTGCAGGCAAAGCCAGCATTTATTGCCAATCTCCAATTGTCCTAGGAAAGGTAGTGAGCTGACTATTGAATCATTAAATTCCATGTAGCGTAGGTATACCCACAGTGCTGTCAGGGTATTCCAGAAATTTGGTCCAGCAACAATGAAGGATACTTTCAAGTCCAGATGGTGAGTGACTTAGAGGGGAACTTGCAGGTGGTGGTGTTCCCATGTACCCACTGCTCTTATTCTTCTAGCTGTTAGAGGTCATTGGTTTGGAATGTGCTGTCAAGGGAGCTTTGGCGAGATGCTGCTGTGGATGCTGATGGTGGTGTATGGGGTGCCTATCAAGTGTGCTTTTTTGTCCTGGATGGTGTTGAACTTTCTTGAATGTTGTTGGATCTGTACTAATCTGGGCAAGTAGAGAGCATTTCAACAAAGTCAGGAGTTATTTGCTGCCGAATTCTCATCCTCTGACCTGTTCTTGTAGCCACAGTATTTGTGTGCCTGGTCTACTTAAGTTACTGGTGAATGACGACAAGCCAGGAAGTTGATGATGGGGTATTCAGTGATTATAATGCTGTTGAATGTCAGAGGTGTTGGTTAGATTCCCTCTTGTTGGAGATGGTCATTGTCTGGCACTTATGTGCTGTAAATGTTACTTGCTACTTATCAACCCAAACCTGAATGTTATCCAGGTCTTGCTTCTTGTAAAGCTTCATTATCTGAAGAGTTGCAAATGTAACTGAGCACTGTGCAATCATCAGTGAGCAGCTGAAGATAATTGGACCCTGAACACTACCCTGAGGAACTCTTGCAGCAAAGTCCTGGACTGAGATAATTGGCCTCCACAAACCACAGCCATTTTCCATTGTGCTAAGTATATGCTGCCTTGATGTAAAGGGCAGTTACTTTCATCTCACCTCTGGAATTTAGCTCTTTTGTCCTTGTTTGATCCAAGGCTTTCATGAGGTCTAGAATCAATTGGTCCTGGCAGAACTCAAACTGAGCATCAGTGACCAGGTTACAAGTAAGTCGATTCTACTTAATGACACCTGCCAACACTTTACTCATGATTGAGAGCAGACTGATAAGGCAGTAGTTAGCTGGTTTGGATTTGTCCTGTTTTTTTGTGGGCTGGACATTACCTGGGCAATTTTCCATTTTGTCTGGTAGATGCCAGTGTTGTAGCTGGAACGGTTTGGCTAGTTTTGGAGCATAAGTCTTCACTACAACCAGAATATTATCAGGGCCCATAGCCTTTTCTGTATCTAATGCACTCAGACATTTCTTGATGTCATGTGGAGTGAATTGAATTGGCTGATGACTGACATCTATGATGCTGCGAACCTTAAGAGGTCAAAATGACACTTATATCTGAAGATGTTTGCATACATTTTGGTCTCGTGTTCACACTCACTTGCTGGACTCTAGCATCTCTGAGGATGGGATTGCTCATGGCGCCTCCCTCTCTGGTTAGATGTCTAATTTAATTCATGACTGTGGCAGGGCTGCAGAACTTTGACCTGATATATTGGTTGTGGGATTGCTTAGCATTGTCTATTGTATGCTGCTTCTGCTATTTAATGTGCATGGAGACATGTTGGAGCTTCACCTGCTTGGCATCTCATTTTTAGGTATGCCTGGTGCTGCTGCTGGCATGCTCTCCTACACTCCTCATTGCACCAGAGTTGGTCTCCTAGCTGGATGGTAGTGGTAGAGTGAGGTATATACAAGGACATAAGATTACAGATTATTTGGAATCATTTGATCATTTAGAATTTGAAATCTAAATGTTCAGATTAATTCTATCTTACTGTTCATGATCAAAGACCATGCATTTCTCCCAAAATTTAGTGTCAATTAGTATTGGTCCTGCAAATCCAACATTTAAAATCCCCTTAAACAGCTTATATTTCACCACATTTCTATTTCTCTAATTCTGATGAAGAGTCATACGGACTTGAAACGTTAACTCTGTCTTTCTCTTCACAGATGCTGTCAAACCTGCTGAGTTTTTCCAGCAATTTCTGCTTTTGTTTCAGATTTCCAGCATCTGCAGTATTTTGCTTTTATTTAAAGAAGTGATTTTTTTTAGCTGGCTCTGTGCTATGCATTCTCACTGACTAGTTCACAGGCCTGTGTCAGTGGTGTTCTGCTCAAGCTGAGTAAGAGAGTGTGGAACAACAGCAACCTGACTGAGAACTCCAAACTGTGAGTCTACCAAGCCTACGTCCTCAGCGCACTGCTCTCCAGTGGTAAGAACTGGACAACATATGCCAGGCAGGAGAAAAGGCTGAACAGTTTCCACTTTCGCTGTCTCAAACATATCCTCAGCATTTCTCGGCAGAGCAAGGTCTTGGAGGTCCTGGAATGTGCTAATTCTATCAGTATGCATTTATTGTTAAAACAACTCTGCAGGCTTGGCCACATTCATCAGATGCATGAAAGCAGTATATCCAAAGACCTTCTGTATGTTGAACTGGCCACTGGATCTTGACCTTTCTGGGCGTCTGTCCCTCTACTACAGTGACGCTTGCAAGCGAAATGTGAAGCTGGCAGACATTGACACTGACAACTGGGAGTCAGTTGCTGAAGACCCCTGGAGGCTGACTTTTTGGAGGGGCATTGGAAGAGGTAAGCAGAAATGAAAAGCTCAGTTGGCTGAGAAGATGGCCCAAAGGAAATGGAGGCCAGTCAATTGTGCACCTTCTCAGACCACTGTCTTTCTACATGCTAGAGTGGGGCTCCTGAGTCACACTAGGCGAGGCTTAATAAAGTTGACTACCATCGCACAAATCGTCATCTTACGAGATTGAAGGCTGCCACCCTGAGTTCTGTAAATATTTTAATGTTGAGAGTGCCATCGATTACAGGTGCTCAGTACTTCTGCAGAGGAAGCTCTTAAACCAACATTTCTAAGGGCTATGATGAAAACAAAATACTGCGGACTTTGGAAATCTGAAATAAAAACAGAAAGTGCTGGAAAAACTCAGCAGGTCTGACAGCATCTGTGGAGAGAGAAACAGAGTTAATGTTTTGAGTCTGAATGACTCTTTTCCAGAGCTTTTTTTTAACATTTCGGGTCGGTATGACTCTTCTTCAGAGCTTTTTTTGACTTTCGGGTCCGTATGACTCTTCAGAGTTCTGACGAAGAGCCATACGGAGTCAAAACGTTATATCTGTTTCTCTCTTCACAGATGGTGCCAGACCTGAGCTTTTCCAGCATTTTATGTTTTTATTTTCAAGGGCCATGTTGGGTCTCCATTCAAAACTAAATTTGAGGAGCTGGATTCTCATGCCATTGCCTACTTAAACATGGTTCTGCAGACTTAATTTATCCTTAATTAAGCTCCTTAATTTCAAGCAGTGATGGGAGGTAAAGTAAAACAGTGAAGAGCTGCAAAGAGGCCCAAGTCTGCATTTCAAGCTCTTCACCCTCTGCTACAAATAAAGCCACCCATTCCCCCAACCCCCTTATCCACCAACTCTAAATTTACAAGTGTCAGATGACTTGTATCTTCCAGTTGGGAAGTTTATAGCTGACATACTGTTATAGCTGACCTGGGAATGCACAGTGCATTCCAAAGTGGAGATAGGTCTTTCTTTTAACTCAGCAGTGACATTAATCATCCTAATATGTTTTATTTTAAAGTAATTATCAACAACAGATATGTTATTAATAAAATGACATTGTACTTAATTTGTGTAGTAGGCCATGATTTGATTATATTCCTCTTGGGAGTTCTTTTTTTTTATTCATTCATGGGATGTGGACATTACTGGCTAGGCCAGCATTTGTTGCCCATCCCTAATTGAGGAGGTGGCGGTGAGCTGCCTTGTTGAACTACTGCAGTCAGTGTGGTGGAGGTACACCTACAATGCTGTTAGGGAGGGAGTTCTGGGATTTTGACCCGGTGACAGTGAAAGAATGGTGATATATTTCCAAATCAGGATGGTGTATGACTTGGAGGGGAACTTCCAGGTGGTGTTCCATGCATCTGCTGCCCTTGTCCTTCTAGATGGTAGCGGTCGTGGGTTTGGAAGGTGCTGTCTAAGGAGACTTGGTGATTTCCTGTATTATTTAAAGATGTCCTTAAATGGAATGTACAGAAGGAAACCATTTGGCCCATCGTTTACGTGCCAGCTGTCTGCAGGAGCAATTTAGCTAGTCCCACACCCCATTCTTACCCTGTAGTGCTGCAGTGTTTTTACCTTCAGGTGCTTATCCAATTTCCTTTTGAAAGCTATGATAGAAGCTGCCTCCACTACACTCTCAGGCAGTACATTCTAGAACCTTACTACCTGCTGCATAAAGAAGATTTTCTTCATGTCGCTGTTGGTTCTTTTGCCATTCACCTTAAGGTTCTCCACCTTTCCACAAATAGAAACCATTTCTCTCTATCTATTCTGTGTAGACCCCTCATGATTTTGAACACCTCTATCAAATCTCCTCACAACATTCTCTCTGTAAGAAGAACAACCACAGCTTCTCCAATCCTTCTTTTATTATTAATTCACGGGATGTGGGCATCACTGGCTGAGCCAGCATTTATTGCCCATCCCTAATTGCCCTTGAGAAGGTGGTGGTGAGCCACCTTCATTAACCGCTGCCGTCCATGTGGTGTAGGTACACCCACAATGTTGTTAGGGAGGGAGTTCCAGGGTTTTGACCCAGCAACAGTAAAGTTAACGGCGATATATTTCCAAGTCAGGATGGTGATTGGCTTGGAGGGCATCTTCCAGGTGGTGGTGTTCCCATGTGTTTGCTGCACTTGTCCTTCTAGATGGTAGCGGTTGTGGGTTCAGGTAACTGAAGTTTCTCATCTCTGAAGCCATTCTCATGAATGTTTTTTGTATCCTTTCTAAAACTTTCATATCCTATCTGAAGTATGGCATACAGAATTGGATACAATACTCCTGTTGTGGTCAAATCAGTGTTTTATAAAGCTTCAGCTTAAATTCCTTACTATTGTATTGTATGTCTAGCTATTTATTTATAAAGCCTCTGCTCCCCTATGCCTTTTTAAGCACTTTCTCAATCTGCTCTGCCACCTTCAATGATTTGTTCACATAAACCCTCAGGTCTCTCTGTTTCTGCACCCACTTTAGAATTGTATCCTTTATTTTATTTTGCCTCTCCTTGTTTATCCTACCAAAATGTATCACTTTACACTTCTCTGCGTATTTATTTGAATATTTTTATTTTTCTAACTGATGATAAAGATGTTTTCTTTGTCTGTTTTATAATATTACTGAAAAATGCAAAATGTTCTCATCATTACTGACACTTGTTTGATTTCCATTTGACAGAGTGCGTGGCATGAAAAGGAAATAACTCTAAGCTGGTCTGAGAAGGTAAAATATTGTATCTTTAGACGTATGTTATCATCTTCTGAACCAGTTTGATTTGCCTGTAAATTAACAGCAACATGTTAACTTGGAAAGAAAAACCCTGCATGTAATATATTTGACTCCTCTATTCTGAAGGTGATGGGAGGCAATGGCGTAGTGGTATTGTCGCTGGCTAGTAATCCAGAGACCCAGGGTAATTTTCTGGGGACCCAGGTTCGAACCCTGTCACGTGGGATTTGAGTTCAATAAAAATAAAAACCTAATGATGACCATGAAACCATTGTCAATTGTTGTAAAAACCCATCTGGTTCACTAATGTCCTTTAGGGAAGGAAATCTGCCGTCCTTACCTGGTGGTCTACATGTGACTCCAGATTCTGAAACGGCCTAGCAAGCCACTCAGTTGTATCAAACTGCCACAAATTGATTTGATCTGGGCACCGGAAATGACAAAGGCAAACTCCTCCTTGCTGATAATCTGGAGGCCAGTGCCAAAATTGGGAGAGCTGTCTCACAGACTAGTCAGGCAGCAGCCTGACATAGTCATCCTCATCATCACCACCCCTGGGTATGCCCTGTCCCACCCATCAGAAGTGGCGGCACAGTAGTATACATTCGGGAAGTTGCCCTGGGAGTCCTCAACATCGATTCTCGTGAAGGGAAACTTTCTGCTGATTACCATATACCGCCCTCCCTCAGCTGATGAATCAAAGCAAGGGCTCAGAATATACTCTGGATGGGGGACTTCAATGTCCATCACCAAGTGTGGCTCAATAGCGCCACTACTGACTGAGTTCTAAAGGACATAGCTGCTAGACTGGGTCTGCGGCAGCTGGTGAGGGAACCAACAAGAGGGGAAAACATACTTGACCTCATCCTCACCAACCTGCCTGCCGCAAATGCATCCGTCTGTGGCAGTATCGGTAGGAGTGACTACCTTACAGTCGTTGTGGAGACAAAGTCCCACCTTCACATTGAGGGTAACCTCCATCGTGTTATGTGGCACTACCACTGTGCTAAATGGGATAGATTTTGAACAGATCTAGCAACTCCAGACTGGGCATCCATGAGGCATTGTGGGCCATCAGTAGCAGCAGAATTGTATTCAAACACAATCTGTAACCTCATGGCCCAGCATATCCCCCACTCTACCATTACCGTCAAGCCAGGGGATCAACCCTGGTTCAATGAAGAGTGCAGGAGGGCATGCCAGGAGCAGCACCAGGCATACCTAAAAAGAGGTGTTAACCTGATGAAACTATAACACAGGACTACTTGTGTGCCAAACAGCATAAGCAGCAAGTTATAGACAGAGTTAAGCAACCCCACAACCAATGGATCAGATCTAAGCTCTACAGTCCTGCCACATCCAGCTGTGAATGGTGGTGGGCTATTTAATAACTCACTGGAGAACGAAGCTCCACAAATATCCCCACCTTCAATGATGGGGGAGCCCGGCACATCAGTGCAAAGGATAAGGCAACAACGTTCAGCCAATTCAATTCACTCCATGTGATATGAAGAAATGGCTGGAGACACTGGATATTGCAAAGACAATGGACCCTGACAATATTCCGACAATAGTACTGAAGACTTGTGCCCCAGAACTTGCATTTCCCCTGGCCAAGCTGTTCCAGTATAGCTACAACATTGGCGTCTACCTGGCTATGTGGAAAATTGCCCAGGTATGTCCTGAACACACAAAAAACAGGACAAATCCAACCCGGCCAAATAACCACCCCATCAGTCTACCCTTGATCATCAGTAAAGTGATGGAAGGGGTCATCAACAGTGCTATCAAGTGGCAATAATCTGCTCACTGACGTCCAGTTTGGGTTCTGCCAGGGCCATTCAGCTCCTGACCTCATTACAGCCGTGGTTCAAACATGGACAAAACAGCTGAACTCTGGAGGTGAGGTGAGAGTAACTGCCCTTGACATCAAGGCCGCATTTGACCAAGTGTGGCATCAAGGAACCCTAGCAAAACTGGAGTCAATGGGAAACAAGAGGAAAACTCTCCGCTGGTTGGAGTCATACCTAGCACTAAGGAGGATGGTTCTGGTTGTTGGAGGTCAGTCATCTCAGCTCCAGGACATCACTGCAGGAGTTCCTCAAGGTAGTATCCTCGGCCCAACCATCTTCAGCTGTTTTCTCAATGACCGTCCTTCCATCATAAAGTCAGAAGTGGGGATGTTCGCTGATGATTGCACAATGTTCAGCACCATTCACAACTCCGCAGATACTGAAGCAGTCCATGTCCAAATGCAGCAAGACCTGGACAATATCCAGGCTTGGGCTGACAAGTGGCAAGTGACATTCACGCCACACAAGTGCCAGGCAGTGACCATCTCCAACAAGAGAGAATCTAACGATTGCCCCTTGATGTTCAATGGCATTACCATCACTGAATCCCCCACTATCAACATCTGGGAGGCTACCATTGACCAGAAACTGAACTGGACTAGCCATTTAAGTACTGTGGCTACAAGAGCAGGTCAGAGGCTTTGAATCCTTTGGTGATTAACTCACCTCCTGACTCCCCATAGCCGTCCACCATCTGCAAGGCACAAGTCAGGAGTATGATGGAATACTCCCCTGGATGAGTGCAGCTCACACAACACTCAAGAAGCTTGACATTGTCCAGGACAAAGCAGCCCACTTGATTGGCACCACATCCACAAACATTCACTCCACCACCGACGCACAGTAGCAGCAGTATGTACTATCTACAAGGTGCACTGCAGGAATTCACCAAGGCTCCTTAGATAGCACCTTCCAAACCCACAACCACTACCATCTAGAAGGACAGTGGCTGCAGATCGGTGGGAACACCACCACCTGGAAGTTCCCCTCCAAGCCATTCACCATCCTGACTTGGAAATATATCGCCATTCCTTCACTGTCACTGGATCAAAATCCTGGAACTTGCTTCCTAACAGCACTGTGGGTGTATCTACACCACATGGACTGCAACGGTTGAAGAAGACAGCTCACCACCAGCTTTTCAAGGACAACTAGGGATGGGCAATAAATGCTGGCCCAGCCAGCGAAACCCACATCCCATGAATGAATTTTTAAAAACTGCAATGAGGAAGTACCAAACATAGGCCAGACTGTTTTTGCTGAGGTTGAAGGGAGAGTAAATATCAACAACAACAACAACCTGCATTTGTGTAGCACTTTTAAGTAGTAAAACATCCCAGGGAGCTTCACAAGAGTATTATCAAACAAAATTTATCATTTGGGACATCTCCATCGTACTGTTTTTGAGTGCCTCCAAATGGTTGTTCAGGAGCAAGATTGGCAATTTACAGGAGGTAAGAGGTTGGAAGGTCTGCTCAGATGGAGATAAACAGAACAATGAGAACCCCGGTGAAAAAAAAAGTGCTATTTTATTACTATATCACTCTGAATTCTAAAAGAGACAAACGTCGGACAATGTAAATTCTTCTTTCTCGAAACATCTAAGTCTTTCTTTGCTGCACATAATTCTGTGGTCAGAAAATCAAGCATATGAGCTTTTAAGATACCTGTCTCAGTGACATTTAGTAGCCTGCTATCAGGAATGAGGAATGTACATTTCAGTTTTTTTTACTTTAAAATGTTGCCCATCCCCTCATCCCATACCACTCCACCCTTTTGTGGGAACACCTAGGTTGCATTTTAACAATAAAATCTAGCATGTAATAAAAAATATGAAAATTGGAACAGCAGATTAAGTGCTAACAAAGATGCTGCAGGATGGGGGGAAAAACTGGTGTGCAGAAGGTGCCAATCTTTTTAATGTGATATACAATTAGGTTGTCTACTGCTGGACTTGGCCAGATCTGTGCTCACAGCAAATTCTGCAGATTTTGGAGAACACAGAGCCATCAGTCTCAGAAAGCAGTGTGGAAAATGCTAAAATTCATCATATTTGTAAAGAAAGGTGGATTGCGAATTAAGTGAGCAATAGGAATAGTGAATAATAGTAAAGAAGTTGCTTGCAATGGTATGTTTGGTTGATAATTGATCAACAGAAAATAAGAACAAAGTGTACCTATATTTTGTACATTAGGAGAAAGTGACTGAATCACAAAAAATAATATACATCCTGCAAAGAATTGATTGAAAGACCTAAAACTTATGAATTATCATTACTGGGATCATAAAGCAGCAGTAGGAGTTTGTAGTGAGTTAACAAAATGGATAAAGTCAAAAGATAAGTGAGGCAAGATTTTATATTATAGAATCATAGAATGTGAATATTGCTGAAAAAGACATGCTGTTGAAGTGTTTCAACTTGCACTCATTAGTACCAATACAAAGATGATATGTTTGCTGAATTTGAATCTGCAACTATGTGTAAAAGTTTGCTTAAATACCTTAATGCGCTCCATCCCATGCTCAAATTCACCTTTGAAACTGAGCAGTCTAACAAGTTTCTTTCCCTCAATGTGCTAGTTGAGAAAGCTGCTAATGAGTTCTTTACTACTGTCTCCCGCAAGCATGCATTCACCAGTCAATATATGCGTTCGGATTTCTAGAGCTCCAGACTCTATAAGATTGGCCTTATTGGCAATCCCATAAATAGAGCCTGAGCCATTTGCTCATCATGCAAGGGTCCAGCAAACTTATCCTGTGGTATAAGGCTATCATGATCAGACCAATGCTCGCAGTGTGGTAGTTTCTACTATCAGGATGATGCTGTCAAGCCAAAGGGACATTCTGCCTATCATGCAAATTTCACTGCCAGTGTGATGCCAGGTATGTAGGCCATATGTCCTAATGACTGGCAGATTGTATCAAACAGCACATCCCTTTGGCTGTTCGCAATAGGCAGAGTACTGACCATACCCAACTAGCCCGTGCTTGCAAAACTCAAAACATAATGTCTAACATAATGATGTTGTGGATGTGTTGGTGGTCATCTTCCAAAAGTCTCTAGATTCTGGAACAGTTCCTGCAGATTGGAAGGTAGCAAATGTAACCTCACTATTTAAGAAAGGAAGGGGAAAAAAAGGCTAACCTGTTAGCCAGACATCAGTAGTAGGGAAAATTCTGGAACCTATTATAAAGGATGTGATAACTGGACACATATAAAGTAATGGTAGGATTGGGCAAAATCAACATGGATTTATCAAAAGGAAATCGTGTTTGACAAACCTGTTGGAGTTTTTTGAGGCTGTAACGAGCAGAATAGATAAGGGGGAACCAGTGGATGGTATGTATTTGGATGTTCAGAAAGCTTTAGATTAGGGCCCAACCAGGAGGTTAGTAAGCAACATTAGAGTACATGGGATTGGAGTAATAGACTGGATTGAGAATTGGCTAATGCACAGAAAACAGAGTAGGAATAAATGGGTCATTCTCAGGCTGGCAGGCTGTGACTAGTGGGATACCGCCAGGATCAGTACTTGGGTCCCAGCTAGTCACAATATATATAAATAAGCTGGAAGTGCAGACCAAATGCGATATTTCCAAGTTTTCTGATGACACAAAACTAGGTGGGAACGTGAGTTGAGGAGGATGCAAAGAATCTTCAAGAGGATTTAGAAAGGCTAAGTGAGTGGACAGGAACATGGCAGATGGAATATAATGTGAAAAAATGTTAAGTTATCCACTTTGATAGGAAAAACAGAAAGGCAGAATATTCTTTGAATAGTGAGAGGTTGGGAAGTGTTGATGTTCAAAGGGACCTGGGTGCCCTGTTCATGAGTCACTGAAGGTGCAGCAAGCAAATAGGAAGGCAGATAGCAGGTTGGCCTGTATTGCAAGAGGATTTGAATACAGGAGTAAAGAAGTCTTGCTGTAATTGTGCAAAGCCATGGTGAGATTGCACCTGGAGTATTTGTACAGTTTTGGTCTATTTACCTAAGGAAGGATATGCTTGCCATAGAGCGAGTGCAATGAAAATTCACCAGACTGATTCTGGGCTGGCAGGATTGTCCCATGAGGAAAGATTGAGAAGACTGAGCCTATATTCTCTAGAGTTTAGAAGAATGAGAAGTGATGTCATTGAAACATACAAAATTCTTACAGGGTTTGACAGGATAGATGTAGGAAGGATGATTCCCCAGGCTGGGGAGGCCTAGAACCAGGGGACACAGTTGGATGTGATTCTGTGATTGGACAGCACTTGCTGAATAACCCAGAGTATGCTAAGAATTATACTAACAACCAATTTAACATTGTCAGTCGGACTCGCAATGTGGCTCACTTGAGCTTGCTAGAAGCTACATATATTTATATACAGGAACCTGTCCTCTCCAGGTCCAGACATTGCAACTTTTTTGAATTGAGGTAAAGCATGGGGGCAGTAGTTCCCTGGTGCATTCTCCATGGCAATGCCTCGACCAATCAGAATCAGTTTGCCAACCAATCAGCACCCTTTTCTCATGCAGTACGAATTGTTGGTCCCTTTGAAATTTGACATTCTTGCATTTGTCCTGATGAGTGTAAGATAAAAAGCTTCATAAGCATGTCTCTTTTTTTCAGCATTACTCAAGTTCTGTACTACCAAGCGACTAATCATAGAATGGTTACAGCACAGAAGAAGGCTATTCTGCTTGGTGTGTCTGTGTTGGCCTTCTGAAGGAGTCATTTATTTACCTAGTGCCACTCCCCTGTCTTTTCCCTGAAAATCTTTCCTTTTCGGTTAATGGTCCAATTCCCCTTTGAAAGCCTCAGTTGACCCAGCACTGCATTCCAGATACTAACCACTCGCTTCATGAAAGTATTTTTTCTCATGTGATTGAGTCATATATGGCACAGAAGGAGGCCATTCAGGTCTATTGAATCCATGGTGGCACCCCACGGAGCAATCCAGTCAGCCCCACTCCTTCACTCGATCCCCACAGCCCTTCAAGCTTATTTCTTTCAAGTGCCTATCCAGTTTGACTCTTCAGAGCTAAACAGACGTAGAAATGTGATGGGTTTTATACTGTTTAAGCGGGGGTGGAGCAGGTGAAACAAGGTAGAAGGTCAGGGATAGGTGGGACTAAGGAGAGATTGACAAAAATGTCATGGACACAAGACAAAGGGAGTGTTAATGTTAGTGGTAAAGACCAAAGAAGGTGCTGTTGGTGGCAAAATGTGTTAATAGCAGAACAAGGGTGAAAGCACAACATAGAAACAAGTGAAGGATGGCCCTGTGGGGGACGGTTTGGGAAAAAGGATTTAAAAAATTAATAAGTTAATAATAAATAAATAATAAAATGAAAATGATTAAGAATAAAAGTAAAAGTTAAAATTAAAATTTTTTTTAAAAATTGTACTAAGAAAGGCGTAGACACGGAAGAGAGAGCTCATGGTCTGAAGTTGTTGAACTCAATGTTTAAGTCTGGAAGGCTGTAAAGTGCCTAATCAGAAGATGAGGTGCTGTTCCTCGAGTTTGCATTGGGCATCGCTGGAACATTGCAGCAATCCAAGGACGGACATAAGAGCAGGATGGTATGTTGAAATGGCAAGTGACAGGAAGGTCTGTGTCATGCTTGCGGTCTGAATCCTAGACATCTCACACATTTCTTTTGCCTGAGGTGGAAATAGGAAAAGTTTTCTCTGACTTTTTTTAGTAGGTCGGGTCTTCTGTTGAGAGCCTTCCTCCTTTCCCCTCTGCACACACCACCTCCTCTTTGCTGCCTGTGCTTCATGTGACTGCAACTATAGCCCCTAAAACTCAAGCAGACATTTTGTTGACAGGGCATAAAACTTCTCTGAGCTCTCTGTGAAATATATACAGAAATCCAACAATTCACTAAAACTCCTCCAGTGACACATTGTAACTTTGCAAGAGCGGAAGTAAGTCGGCAGCACCATACCTGCAAGTTGCATGACTGGTCCTTTTAAATAAAACTAATGGGCGCCTCTTGTGCAACTGAAAACATGCTAAGTTGTGAGTGAATAATAGAGTATTAACTGGAGCTGCACAATCCAAACTGGCAGAACAAGCATCAAATTAGTTGTACTGGGTAGTCCTTGTCCATTAGAGTGTGCTATGGAGGCCTTGCTGCAGGCAAGCCACTCAAGCCTGGTGACTGCAAATTCTGACTCTGTACTGCTCTCTAAGGTACACCCAGTGCCAGGATCTGAGCTATTAGCTCAGAGTATCAGATCAAGTGATACAGCTTCTTCATCAAAGTTCTGGTGCTGCTGTTACCCTTTATGAGGCCACAGTGGCTGGCCAGGTAGCAGTCTTGGATATTTGAAAGCAGAGATGAGAAGAGGGTTAGGGTGAGGGAAGAGTGTTGAGGTAGAAAGCAAGAGGGCCATGATCACACTATCTGCAGCTACCACTTCATGGGCTGAATTTTATAGGGGGATGTATTGCTCTCCCCTCCCCGCTCGAAAAGTTGGTCATGAGCCAACCAACTTCAAAGAAAAGCTGCCCCTGTAGCGATAACACACTGGGGATGGCCTTAATGAGATAATTGTGGATCGGGTTCCTCAGGAGGTGGGTAGGGGGGGTGTGAGGTGTCAGGTTCTGGAGGCCAGGGGGAGAGTCATAAAGTGGGATGGGGGGTAAAATATTGGGGTAGGTGTCCCCGATGGACACAGGGCACCCGCTCAAAGGAGATATTCTCCCCCTTCCTACCTGCTTTTTTTATCGGAATTGGTGAATTAGCAGGCTGGCTTGTTTTGGTCTGCCTTTCCCAGCTACACACATTACTGTGGCAGAGGTGGTCACAGGCCCTTAACTGGCCATTAATTAGCCCTCATTAGGCCCAAGGGTAGGCAGGCTGGCTGATGGCTTACCTGCCCATTGTGGTGGGCTAGCCATTTTATATGCCCCACCACCTGTAAATACGCCAGTTGGGGAAGTGCGTAAAATTCCCCCTCATGCCTGATAGAATGAGGGTGAGGTAAAATTTGTGAAGGGGCACAGGGTGGAACACAGAGTCCTAAATGCTCTTGGCAGTGCCAGTTGTAATGGGCTCTGACACAACTGTCCCCATGATGCAGAGCACCATGTTCCTCCAGATGGCTCTGGTGATGCAGGTTTGTCTGTTCTCTGTTTCTGTACCCTCCTGTTTTGGGCCACCTTCTCCCATAAGAGAATGGAAAGATTGTCAGTGATTGTGTTGCAATATGTTTGGGTGATGTGCCTGCCATGGACGAATAGTTGAAGGTATTTGGAATCAACGAGAGGTGGGTGAAAGGCTGGCAGCATTGGTAGGTGTGTGACTGTGAAGTGGAGTCTCTAAATGTTAGGCCTGCATCCATTTACTGATGGGTTTGTGATGAGGGTATAGAGCATTGAGCAGTGTGAGAGGTTGGTAGTGTGGTGGGTAGGAGATGTCCTTTGAAGATGCATTCACTGACCTTGACCATCCAGGTGAGGTCATTGAACTACTTCTAACACTGCTGCCATATCCTTGGGAACAAACAGTGGGAATTAACCACCTTGGTCACCTCCGTCCATTCACTTCTCAGGTTCTGCCTTGAGAGCCTCCTGCTGTTGCTTCTCTCTTTCTTTCTATCACCATGACTAATATCTCCAGCACTGCATTGGAAAACAGGGAGCCACTCTATTCTTTGCGCTTCTCCTTATAGTTAATTCCACCATGGACAGAATGCAGCTTTCTTTTAAGAGTGGCAAGATGCCATTTAGATATGCAGGCCACCTGCTAGCCACCCTGCTACTGGGCCTCCTATTTAGCTTGCAGCCAGTCAGCAATGCATGTGGTGCTGGGTTACATGATCCAAGATGGCTTCTGTTAGGCTGTCAGCTTCCTAGGGAGCTCTTCGCCATGCCCATCTATCCTTGGCTATCTGCTGCCATCCCTCTAAATCCTCACTTCTGCTGATTAAGTTCCTCTGATTCTAACCGTGGGTGTATTTTATCACAAACTTCAAAGTAACTGTTATTTTAAACAACCTCTGCCTCATGGTTCAAAGCCCATCCCCCGATGTGAGCAAAAGATCTGGCTGCAGATTTTCTCTCAAATCTGGTTTTAAATTCCTCGACTTCATCGGGCATCTAGACCATGATTCTGCACTGGATTACAATAGAAAAAAAAGACCCTGCTTCTGACCAGAATCTGCTGTAATTTTTTTTCTTCTTTCCTGATCTGCAACCTCTGGAAAAACCTAGATCTTCAACATCTTTCAAGCTTGGCTTTTAATTCCTGGATTCCTCTCAACATGTTCTGCTCTGGATTACACTAGCTATACCATAAGACCTAAACCCTATCTCTCTCTTGCTGATCTCCTGTGAAATTTAAAGTATCTCGGGTCAGTCTATTGCCCTACCCCCATCACTGCATTCATTGAGAGAGAGGATGGAGCATTAGGGAAAGTAGGCGGTGCTCAGGGAAAGAAAGGAAAGGAATAGGAAAAGGAACAGGAAACGGATCCGAATAATTCAGGAGAGGTGGGGTTGGGGAAAGTGACACAATCTTCTTTATGTTCAACTCAGCAGGTCTGGCAGCATCTGTGGAAGGGAGCACAGTTAACGTTTCGAGTCCGCATGACTCTTCAACAGAACTGAAGAGTCATGCAGATTCGAAACGTTAACTGTGCTCTCTTCCACAGATGCTGCCAAACCTGCTGAGTTTTTCCAGGTATTTTTGTTTTTGTTTTCGATTTCCAGCATCCGCAGTTTTTTGCTTTTATTTTTGCTTCTTTATGTTCGCCTGTTGTTGTGCTGAGAGAGAGAGAAAAATATAATAATGACAAGGATGGCTAGCGCCAGTGGTTCAAAAGCGGGATTTATTATCAGCGGAAAATACAAACTGGCCAGGAAAATCAGCAGCGACTCATTTGGCGATATCTACCTGGTGATTAACATCACCAATAGGGAGGAGGTGGCAGTGAAATTGGAATTACAGAAAGCGATGCATCCTCAGCTTCTCTATGAGAGCAACCTGAACAAGATCTTACAGGGAGGAGTCGGCATCCCTCACATCCGAGGGAATGTAGTATTAAAGATTGTATGTCCTAGGCCCACACAGCGAAGCCTGGTTTTCAGTCATCACGGACCCCCTTGCCACTGGACCAAGGTCTTGTTTCATCAAGCCCTTGTGATGGCCGGTGTGCAATGGCCCTCCCCCCCCCGCCTCCCCCCCCCCCACGATAAAGGAACTCACGTATAGGCATCTTCCACCCCTTAAAATGAAGCTCGGGACCTGGAACATAAGGACCCTCATGGACAACCCCAACAGCGACAGACCGGAACAGCGCACTTCTATCGTTGTCCGGGAGCTCAGGCGTTTCAACATTGACATTGTCGCCCTAAGTGAAATCCGGCGGGCAGGGGAAGGCCAGCTCAAGGAACAAGGTGGTGGTAACACCTTCTGGAAAGGTAAACCAGTAGAAGATCACCTCCAGGGGGTTGGCTTCGCCATTAAAAACGAACTAGTTAGCTGTCTCAAAGACTCCTCTTGCATGATAAACAAGCGCCTCATGACCCTTCGGCTCACCTTAGCCCAGAACCATTGCGCTACAGTCCTGAGCACGTACGCCCCAACACTTTAATACAAGCGAGCCCAAATAGGAATTTTACTGCAGCCTCGAACAGCCCCTGGCCCAAGTCCGAACGGCTGATCCTCTTTGGCGACTTCAATGCCAGGCACAGACCTCTGGGGAGATGTAATCGGCAGAGAGGGAGTAGGGAAATCCAACACCAACAGTACCCTGTTCCTGACAAAATGTCTAGAACATGGCCTTGTCATAACCTGAAATCATTAAAATGGGGAAACAGCACAAAGTTAGCGTGCAGCCTTCCTCAGTGGGACTGGGCAGGAGGTTATCATGAATCGCGGCCCCTGCACCTAGAAATGGGAGTATTCAAATTTTTCCCCCAACTTTTCCTGTCATTGTAGCCTTGCATTAAAATGGGTGGTACAGGGAAGAAGTTATCTTTTTTAGAAGAAGAATGTTTACGTAAAGCAAACATAATGGAGCTATCAGCAGGAAACATTTCAACTGAGTCATAAAGTAAGTTTACCTAGCAGATATAATTTGCAGCAAGGTCTGTGGATTAATCAGACCAGTTTTATTAGGTAACACAGAAATATCGAAAGGAACAAGGGAGAGACTAGGAGTGTTTGAAATGAGTTTCTGCAACCCTCTTGGCCTTGGAAATTGTATTGCACAGTACCTGTGTTTCAGGCATTATGTTGTCAAAGTCAACTGGGATGGGCAATAATTGCTCATAGCAACGCCCATATCCTGAGTAATAATTAAAAATAATATTCTATAGGTGTATCTATACTGTACATAGGTATGTGAGGTTATCCTTGAGTATTTATCACATATTCTTGTAGAGAATATGCCGTTTTCAAATCTTTTGAGATTCTGAGGTTCAGAGCCCCACAATATGCATGCTGTTAACAAGTGAGGAGAAATAGCTGACTAATGCTTCTGGTTTTATAGTGTCATTACATCATGACACAATTCATTCAACAGATTTTTTTTGTGTAACTGTAACATTGTGTAACTCCCCTCCTTCAAAATAGTGTTGTGTGGAATCTTCTACAACCACCCCAGAAGATATTTGGGGCCTCAGTTTAACATCTCACCCAAAAATCAGCACCACTGACAGCACAGCACTCCCTTGTAGTGCACTGGAGCATCAGCCTTGATTTTTGTACTCAAGCCCTGGAACTTGAACTCAGAACCACATGACTGAGACGCGAGTGTTACCAACTGAATTATTTTACTACATTACAACAGTAACTACACTTCAAAAATTACCTTATTGGTTGTAAAGTGCTTTGAGATGTCCAGTGGGTGTGAAAAGCACTATATATAAATTTAAATTACAAATATAAAACGATAATCAATCTGGCTCCAGAATTATACTGCCATTGCTGTATTGTTGCAAAATTGAAAATGTTGCAAAAGAGGCAGTATAACTGCAATCTCATTTTGTTTTTATATATAAATTTGCCTAAACCTGCTAATACCTCGCACTTGATTCTAATCAGTAGTTGTTTATTTTACATTTGTGTTAAATTTGATATTATTAGGATACACCAAGTTAAGATACCTGTTGTATAGAACAGGATCCTTTCTTGCATTTTCCTTTAAATTTTGACGTCCTTTGACAGCAAAATCATAAAGTTACTATTATGTTTAAATGAATCTTAAAGATTTCTTAGTATTGAAATTGTTTAGAATTTATTTCTGTTCTTTTCAGAGGGATGCAGCATTTTTGAAGAATTTATTTATCGAAGTGTACCATGACAGTGCATATCCTCTTCTTTGTTCCACAACTCTACCAGCAAACAATTGGGCCAATGATGACGTTGAAATTAGCCGCTGGAAGGCTATTGCTAACTTTTTACAAGAAAGCCAAAAGAAAAATGGCTCCCTTTACAGCCTGCTTTCTCCGGAACATGCTTACCAACCTTTTGATATTTCAGAGATAAGCTATGATTTCCTGGGAATGGGTAGAAATAGAGTTGCTGTAGACTGACTCGCAAATTCAGAATTAAAGGGGAAGTCTCACAAAATGTTTTGATGAACACTTTTACATATTTGTTTGGGAAGGAGAAGAGGCAAAGATAATTCTGTCAGTTTTATTTTCAAAAGATCATGTGCAAGTGGCAGGATGCTATTATTTCAGCACGATTTATCTCATCATAGAATCATCAAAATGACAGCACAGATGAAGGCTATTTGGCGCCTCACATCTGTGCTGGTGGTGGTTTGTCAACTGGAACTATGCACAAGTCTTAGTTAACCCAAAGGACAATGCTGCATTTATATCTCAATTCTCCATGATGGGATTTGGACACATGACCTCAGGGTTTCTACTTTAGTGTCACAGCTATGGCACCTGTGCACAAATTTGTACCTGCATGCAGTTACCCAACTGTGGCCTAATCAGTGTGTTGTACTAATCAAACAGAACACTCGCTTGGTTTTCTTTACAGTAACCCTATGTATGGACCAAGTTATTATTCTTGTGAAAAAAAAGTCAGAAAAGCTATGTTGAGTACACTTTATATTGACTTGGCCCAATGGTATTCAGTATTTGAATACACCAAATCCTGTTCTTCTGCATGGGAATCCAAGACTTCTACCAGAGTTTGGGGGGGTCTTATTTTACATTATTCCATGAAAATATTGATTGTGACTCTTTGAAAAGCTTCTTCCAGTTAAATTACACTAGCTATTATAATATATTAAATTCTGTTTTTTACAATCTCACTAGGATTTTGTGTGAGTGTGTTGGTACATTTTATTAAATGTAATTTTTCAGCGAAAAGAGATTATTTGTACAGGTATTAGGTTTGTTGCATGCCAGTGAACTTCATGATGCTGGTAACATATTAACACATGTACCTGGTTAATTATTTCCATTATCTTTTATAGGCTAATAAAAAGATCATTCCCTTAAAAATGATAAATTCCTTTCAGTTAAATGGGACTAACTCAGATCAGACACTTAGCAGGCATTTATCTGATTAATCCAGATTACTAGCAAATTGAAGCTGGGAAAAGTTTCAGGATCAGATTTTCTCAAAGTCTGAAGTTTGATCAAGTAATATGCAACTGATTATTAGAAAAAGTGATAATTTCTGGATCAAATGCCAACTTTCAAAAAAACGGATCAATACATGTCAGGAAATGGGTGAAGTATTATATAAATCTCTGATTCCCATGGAAGCTAGGAAAATAATATAGAAGTCTTGGCAGGTGGATGGGTGGTGGTGTCAAGTGGCGGGGGTGGGTTAGGATGCGTGACTAGGGTGCATAGAGTGGTGGAAAGTGGGGATTCAATGGAACAAATGATTGTTCCTTATTTCAAACGTTTTTCTTATCTTAAGGTGTAATACTTGTACAGTTGCTGATTCGTGACTTTTTACCACGCACTTGAAACACTGCTTTGTGTACTGAGAACAATGATGGCTGATCTTAAGTGTTTCAAAATAAAAAAAATCTTAAATCCACTCTACTTCAGTTTTGGTAGATAGACAGTTTGCTTTATTTCCTTGGAAACAAGGGGACTGTGCAAGGCAGATATTACTATTGGGTGTATTTAAATAAGAACTTTGTAGTGCACATTTAGAATGAACATTTCTTATCTTAGATACTCAGTGATAACATCTGGGCTGGTAACAAGTGGATTTCTGCCTTGCTCTATGGAGGTGCATCTTGATGCATCTGTGACTTAAATCATCAATGTATCTAACTTAACTCTTTGCCTATCTATCATCCCAATTGCTCTCATATAACTAATCCAATCTGACGTCAATCTTTTTATCCATTTTGAAAAAATTTAGTTATATCCCCTCTAAAGCATCATTTCTCTAAAGTGGATACTCTTAATTCTTGGGCCATCCTTCTAAATAAGGGGATGGATATAATTTTGGTAGCTCTTTCTATACCTCATCCATTGGTGATTTATTTCTTGAATAAGGTGGGGAAGACACCAGAGTAAAGAAATACCATTAGAACAAGTTAGACCATTTATGCTATGCAAATTCAGATTCTGATACAGTGAGAGAATTTTAACCTCAGAAAATGAGGGGCTTGGGTGTTAAAAATCTATATCTCGACCCCAACATACCTCCAACTCACCCTCCACTTTTAATGGAAATCCGATGGGGGGTGTCCAGGGGAGCAAGTTGGCATTTTCAGTATTAGATTGAGGCTGGAAATCTCATTTTTATGCACCCTTTTGAATTTGACTCTGGAAGACCAGCTGCCAATCCTTTCCCCCCAGGCTTTTGATCAACCTGCCCCACCTTCATCTCCCCCATACCCCTCCCAAGTGTGTGGACTTTTTTGGTCCTGTGGCCTCTACACTGCTCTCCATCCAAATAGAAGCCAAGCCTGTCAATGAGGATGACTTCCAGGTGAGGAATCTGTCAGTGGCGTTGCGCCCGCATACACAGACACAGACACACACGCTGTTGAGTTCTCTCTGCTCAACTGACCCGCACCTTTTCTATTTGATGATATGTATCCCGCCACAATTCAAAAGGAAACACTTGTATTTATAGAGTCTATTTCACAATCTTAGGAAATCCCAAAGCACTTTACAGCCAATGAATTACTTTTGAAGCGCAGTTACTGTTGTAATGTAGGAAACGTGACAATTTACACACAGCAAGGTCCCACAAATAGCAATGAGATTATGACCAGTGAGTCTGTTTTAGTAATGTTGCTTGAGATATAAACACTGGATGGGGGAGAACTATTTGTCTTTGAAATGTGGGATCTTATATGGCCAGCTGAGAAGGCAGACAGCTTTGGTTAACATCTCACTCAAAAAGCAGCTTTCTCAGTGTCAGACTGGATTTTGCACTCAAGTCTCTGGAATTGGACCCGACCCCACAAAATTCTGTCTCAGAAGTGAGGGTATTACCACTGAGCTAGAGCCACAGCTAACACTGTATGATCCATTTCTCAGGTACAAACTAAGCATGACCAGGATTCTCATGAATTTACCTGTATCTGCAACCAAGGTTCAGGGCTTTAAACTGATGCTTCAGTCAATTGTGGAATTCTTGGAAGGTCATGATAAATACTTTCTCAAAAATGGATCTATTACTAGAAATAGGCCATGGGAAAGGCAATGCAAAGTGATGAAAAATAGATCAGGGTGGACAGAAAGTGTCAGCAGAATGAGGGTTGTGGTATCTGGAGCTTAGCACATATTTGAGGTAGGTAAATAAAAAAATAAATGAATTTCACACAAACTATTCGGTTTTCTACCCCACACCCCCCTCATTCCCCAACAGAACAGAGGAATGCAGGTAGTGGGGCTGGTTGGGATGTCTATGTAAATTATGTGGGTGGCTAGCGAAAAAGTGCAGAATGAAATGTTTTACATATTCAAACTAAACTAACATTGTTGACCAATGCAAATTGTCAAGGGGCTAGAGAAAAACAAGATACCAGTGCTATTTTAGTTCTGCTGATTCTGCTCAAGTGAGGCCTATCAAAGCTCTAAGCAGACCAAGCACCACCATTCATGCCTTAAGGGGCTGTTGCAGGTAAGAAAATGGTATTCCAAAGGACAGGATGAATAGACATCTTCCATGCAACAATGAAGGATTTGGCAACAGACGTGCAGGCAAAGGTTAAAAAGGGCAGAATTCTCCACATTCCAAAACACATTGTTTGCATACCTAAGTAATATATTTAAATTAATTTGCAGTGTTTACTTTGGTACATACTTTAATAAAATTCCTGTTACCTGAAGCCTCCGTATCTGATTTAAAAAAAAATCAGCATAAAATGCTGAGTGAGTTTGCCCAGTCCATAAGTAGGTATAACTTGCTCTTCATTCTTGTGCAGTTCTGATCACAGACGAATGGTGTCCATGCATTCACTCCTTCCATTTGAAAGCATTTCTCTTGGCACAGTGCCTGAATAGTACACTCATTGCAAGGGTTCCATGGCTGCATTCCATTGCCAAGGTTTACGCAAGTTATATTTGAATAAGATACCAATGGTGGCTGGTCCCCGTAAAACATACAGGAATCAGCGCCTTTGCGAGAAGGAAATTGTTTTTTGTTTCGGGTAAGTTTACCATTGTTTCTTGTGAGCTGGCAGCTGCATTACTTGCTTCCTCTTAATGTTGTAATTTAACTTTTTTATTGCAAACTATTTTATTCCCTTTCCTCACCTCCTCTTGAGATTGCGATTCCTGCTGCAGCACAATTTCATTGGTACTGACAACCCACCAGTCCCTCGCCCAGTGGTTTTTCTTCATCATAAGGCTAGAGAGCGAAGAGTTGGCAGATTATTACATTGCAAATTGTGCACATACACTTTTAAGCAGTCCCTGGATAGCAATCAGGAACAAGCACCCTTGCTCATTTTTATCCTCCCTAACCTAAGGCATCTCAACTGCTGCCCTACTGAGATCAACAGAGACCTGTCGTTTTTCTTCACAGTTGCCATACCCACCAGTGTTTTCTGTGGTGATTTCACAATTCCAGCATTTGCAGTTTTACTTGTTTAAGTCATCCAAATTGACTGAAACCCTCTCAGTAATGCAAACCTTAGCAAATTCACATGCCACTCATATCCATCCAACCGGAGCAAAGATAGTGTAATACTTTTCTCCACTCTTTATAAACAAAAACTAAGCAACAAGATTAAACTTGTGAGGGACAACTCAAACTATGGCTGAATGGGGTCATGATGTTAGAATTTTTTTACTCATATGAGGGGCATTCATTGAGTTGCATTTTAGGGGCCCCCAAAGGTGGCAGCAGGGGAGGGGGAGGTGTGGTTTTGGGGGGATTGCCCAAAAATACCAGCGCAGATCTTTGCGTCTGTTGCTACATGCCATTCCCAGTGCCGGACATTTTGGAGGAGATGGGTTAGGGGCCTGGGAAGGACAGTAGCCCCCATGAGGCAGACTGGCACTTAGACTCATCAAGAGCCTTGTTAAAGGTCACTTTAGGAGACCAGCTTGGATTTTCTGACATGTTGGGGAGATGGGGAGGCAGATCAAGTACCTGAAGGTGGGCACCCTTTCCTTCCTGCCTGTCCTTTCAAAAAGTCACATACCCCTGAATATTTAGTTCCCAGCTTTGATCTCCTTGTAACCACATGTCCGTAATGGCGATAAGATCATACCCATTAACCTCTATTTGTGCCTTTAATTCACTTATTTTGTTCTGAATACTATGTGCATTTAAGCATTTAATTTTGCCTTTTTACCATTTTTTCCCCCTTTGACCCTATTTGCTGCTGTTTTTTAATGTTTGTTATCTATCCCTTCCTGTCACACTCTGGGTATCAATACCTAAATAGCTGCCCTGCAATGCTGCCATGTCCTTTTGCTTTGTAAGCCGACATATCCCCTCTCCAGAACCCTCCCCCCTTCTATTTAGTTGAAAACTCTCTCGACAACCCTAGTTATTCAATTCGCCAGGACACTGGTCCCAGCGCGGTTCAAGTGAAGCCCGTCCCACTGGAACTGCTCCCTTCTACCCCAGTACTGGTGCCAGTGTCCCATGAACTGAAACCCATTCCTCCCACACCAATCTTTGAGCCACGCATTTAACTCTTTGCCTTTATTTGACTTTATTTACCCTATGCCAGTTTGCCCGTGGCTCAGGTAGTAATCCCGAGATTATTACCTTGGAGGATCTGCTTTTTAATTTAGATCCTAACTGTTCAAATTCTTTCAGCAGAACCTCCTTTCCAGTCCTATCAATGTCGCTGGTGCTAAGGTGGACGACGACAACTGGATCCCTCCCTTCCCACTCCAAGTTCCTCTCCAGCCCTGAGGAGATGTCCTTAACCCTGGCACCGGACAGGCAACACAGCCTTCAGGACGCACGGTCACGGCTGCAGAGAACAGTATTTATCCCCCTAATTATACTGTCTCCTACCACTAATACGTTCCTATTTCCTCTCCCCACTTGAGTGGCTCCCTGTACCACGGTGCCGTGGTCAGTTCGCTCATCCTCCCTGCAGTCCCTGCTCTCGTCCACACAGCTGGCAAGAATCTCGTAGCTATTGGACAGTTGCAGGGGCTGAGGATCCTTGAACACTGCCCGTGGGTCCCTGTACCTGCCTCACCTGCAGTCACACACTCATGTCCCTGATCACAGTCCAAATTTGAATTAGCTAATCTGAGGGGTGTGACAGCCTCCTGAAGCAAAGTGTCCAGGTACATTTCCCCCTCCCTGATGTGGCGCAATGTCTGCAGCTCAGACTCCAGCTCCTCAACTGGAATCCGAAGTTCCTTGAGCTGCAAACATTTGGTTTGGATGTGTTTGCTCTGGATCACCTTGGTGTCCAGCAGCTTCCACATGCTGCAGCAGCAACACATCACCGGGCCTGCCATCGCTATCGGATTTTATTTAATTCCTTAATTAATTACTCGAGTATCCCCGCTCTTTACACTTAAGAAAAAGAGAAAAAAAGAAATAAAAAGATTAGGGACCTAAACACAAACTAAAGACCTTACTTTTACTTTAAAGACTAAAAATACTCACCAGTCCTACTCAGCAAACAGCTTCTCTCCACGCTCTTTAATGGTCTCACTCCTCTTGCACTCTCTCACTGTTAAAGGCCCCGCTGCTCCTCTCACTCTCTCTCATTGTTAAAGGCCCTGATGCTCCTCTCGCGCTCTCTCACTGTTAAAGACCCCGCTGCTCCTCTCGCTCTCTCTCACTGTTAAAGACCCCGCTGCTCCTCTCGCTCTCTCTTACTGTTAAAGACCCCGCTGCTCCTCTCGCTCTCTCTCACTGTTAAAGACCCCGCTGCTCCTCTCGCTCTCTCTCACTGTTAAAGACCCCGCTGCTCCTCTCGATCTCTCTCTCTCTCACTTTTAAAGGCCCCGCTGCTCCTCTCGCTCTCTCATCCGCAGTCACAGTTTGATTTGATATGGGGATGGCAAGTCTAGTCTGCGGTAGGGCTATTCAAAGATCTTGTAGGGTCCATCACAGGCTCTAATGGAAAGTTTAAGGATGATGAGGGGAGGTTCCAGGATCAGAGGAGGAATCTCAACAAGGGTGGGGATAGTTTCGAGGGGAGGATGGTATGCACACTTCCACTATGGTCCAGGTTTTGGGGTGGAGGTTCAAAGGTTATCTACAGAGGGAAGGCACACAGTGATGTTCGAAAGTCAAGGGTGATGGGGACAAAATTGAAGGTGACGGGGAGGATGGAGGGTATCAGGTTGCAAAGCGAGGGTCACTTGCACAGTCTAGCTGACCGTTTTCGAAAACTCACTTGTCGCTGGCTGGAGTGCAGATCCAAGTGGGAGAGGCCAGCGTGGGGTGGAGCTTTGGGTGTGGACAATGGGAGAAGTGGGAAATCTCACTCAGCAGGATGAGACCCATGGACATACCGGTACTCATAGCTTTGCCTTTTTCACAGTTCATTTGTTGGAATATCTATGAGTCTCACGCCCCCAATATTCTTACAGTCACCAGAGCAGGAGGAGAGGATGTGACAAAGGAACGTTCTCACTGGTCAACAACTGAGGATGGCAGCAGGCAGAACCAGTGGGGGAAGGTGATCAGGAGGCAGCTCACTGGCGCGGCAGCACATCTTCAGGACACAGACAAACCACCTCCAGATGCCCGAGGGGCAATACCAGACACACCTGAGGACATCCAGGGAAGCAGAGATGGAAGTCTGCCGGACCTGGCAGCAAGACCTGCAGCCACATGGATTTGGCAGCAGCCCATGCCAGCAGCCCTCAAAGCCACTGTGGCACTCAGCATTTTCTCCACCGGCTGCTTCAAGGGGTGACACGTGTGCAATCTCGCAAGCTGCCACCCGCAGGTGACCGATGCCCTCCTCCGTTGTGCCACTGCGTTCATCAGATTCACCACAGGTGGTGACTGCCAGGCGGCAAGGGCAAAGGGCTTCACGGCCATCGCTCGTTTCCTTAGACTGCACCCACGTCGCCACTGAGCTCCCTGGGAAAAGCCAGCAGCAAATTGAACTGCAAGAGATTCCACTCTAAACCTTCAACTGGTTTGCAACCGCAAGCAAAGAATCCTGCAAGTCTGTGCTCGATCCCCAGGGAGTTGTCATGACTCATATCTAGCAGAACCTGCAGCTTTCTGAGTGACAAGAGTTATCCCCTCTGGTTCTGGTTGGTGACACCAGTGACACATCCCCGCAGTGCATGGGAAGAGCGCTACAATGCAGCCCACGCCTTCACTAGGGCTGCCACTGAACAAACAATTAGCGTAGTAAAAATGCACTTGATCCGGAGAGTCTCTGCACCACACAGGGTTTTGTGGATCATTGTGGTATGTTGTGGACTGCACAATGTGGCGTGCAATGCAGCAAATCTTGCATCAGGACTTTGGGGAGGAGAAACACTCTTCTCAGGTGAGGACGAATGGGGTGAGCCTGAGGAAGAGGACATGAATGAGCATGAGCCCCTAATCGGCGCCAGGGCCATGCAAAGTCGTGCCAGGGATGCCAGGGACAATCTCACAGACACAAGATTTGCCCAAGATTAAGGAAGCTTCATGAACATGCTCTCATTGCTGGGACAGATTTGCCTGCTCAGGATGCCTACTAACTCCTACCTGCTTCCACCTCCCCCCATACCCCGACCCAAGCAGCTACCTCTGAATCTGCGTCCTCTACCACCTAGAATAGCAAGGAGACTGGACATCTGTCACAAACACTCGCTACAGAAGACCAGGTAACGTAGGACAAATGATGCGGCAGTGGGCGTATGTCAAACAGCGTATAATGACCGAGATCTCAGAACCTGCTGCACCGTTACAGGTCCTTGACTTCACATAAGACAGTTCAAATGTCCTTGTGCAGCATAATTTCAGGCAATTCCTTGACACTGCACATAACGGAATGTCTGCAGAACCTGCATGTCCTAAAGACTAACAACCATCTAAATGGACACACGCAAACATTAAATAAAGACTGATCTGAAACAGACACAGTCTCCTACGCAGCCAAGGAAATGTCTATAATTCCCCTGCAACTCTCAATGAATGCCAATCATGAGGCATGCCAGTATCGCTAGGTTTCTGACTAATCAAATCTCTAAAAAGTAAAGAAGACATGAATAAATTGGAAACAATGTATTGTGCGATATTTACATGTGACAAAGTGAGTTTTGTAAAAACACCCTGGCACCTTTGTGCCCTAATAATTTCTTAAGTTTTCTTTTCCTGCCACGATGGGCAGATGTGAGCCTGACATCAGCAGCTGAGGTGGAGGCGGGTTGCTGAGTCGCCTGCCATGACTTTGACCTGCTTCCTTTGGCAGGGTGGCATTGGGGGGGCTGTCTCACACAGGTGCAGGGGCAATTTCCTCAGCCCACGCCTGCTGGAGGTATTGGAGTCAATGGCACAAGGGAAGATGAGAGGCCGCTCAACTGGGGGGAGAGCTGGTGTCCTGAGAGGAACCCTGGGGCAGCTGGCACACCTCCTCCTCCATCTGGGTGTGCCCCATGAGGACCTGAGGAGGAGGGGTACATTGAGGTGGTGGGGGGGGGTTGTCGAGATGCCTTGTCCTCCTCTCGAATAGCCACTACTGTATGGAGCCAACAGAATGCAGGTCAGAGCACATATGGGTCGATTGCTTCACCTGGCTCATCATGGCAGTCGCCACCTCTCTATGTGCTCACATGCCCGAGACATGCCAAGACTCATGCCATGCATGAACTTCTGCGTACTCCATGTAAAGCTGTGCATAACCCCTGGCATCTCCACCATATGTTCCCCTAACCTCTGGTGCATGTCCAGCAGGCTTCCTGTGCCCATGACTAAAGGCCCATGATCAGTGCGGAGCTCAGCAGGGGGGGCCCGACCCCTAACAGTCCTCCAAGCGGCTGGGACCTCAGCTGTCACAGCCTCCCTCAGCTTCTGGGACGTGTCTGTGCCGTGCTCACCAGAATGATGCTCTGGTTCTAAATTCGACCTCTTCATGACCCATGTGGCTGTAGCTGAGTTGGTGGAGGGTGCGAGAGAGAAAGGTGACAGTGCATCCTCTGTGGGTCACTAGTGTCATCGTGCCCAGAGGTGGAGTCTTCAGTCTCCAGTGGCTGAGGCCAGGGGTCTGGATTGCAGGCACCTGTAAAGGAACAGAAAAAGAAGCACGTGAAGGTTTCGCAGAGTCGATGAGCACAGCACAATTCCTCACGTGGCCCTGAGTGCCCATTTATGGCAGCACCAGGTTGGATGCATTCTCACTCTGCTGCCTTGCCACTCCAGCCTTGCCATCAGCAATGGATTGGCCGCCCTGCTCATCAGCAATCTGGAGGGACTCTTCCGCAGCAGGGATGAGGGCCTTCAGATCGGGAACCCTTCCACCCATCTTTACCCTTTCCTTCAGGCTATGGGCCTGCTTGTCCTGTAGGAGAAAGTGCAGATTTAGCGACTTGACAAATGGGAACTGACCCCCTTGCCTGCATGCACCCCCATCACAGATACTGGCCCATCGATGTGTTAGTTTGTATCCAATTGCTCACTCAAGCCAAACTTTCACGTGCTTTGGCCTCAAATGCCTTGCGGTCCTGAGGCTGGTCACGCATTCCTCTGCCTAGCCTAGCTGCACACTCGCTCAAATACATAGCCTGATACCTACGTGAGAGACAATCCCATGCCACTGTGCCACTTACTTGGGCAGATCAAAAGAGGCTGTTGGCACTTTTCCAGCCCTGCATGCATGATCTTGGGTGGACCCCCTGGTTGCTAACCTCCTCTGCAACCTCCCAGGCCGCTTTTGACAGGGTTTCCTGTTTCCATCGCTCGGGGGGAGCACCTTCTGCCATTCCCTGATGGCCAGGGAGAGACGCAGAAGGGAGGCCAGCTCATATCTTCGGTCTGACATCTCAAATTATATTTGTAAATGGCTTGGATCTTATGAAGGGGACAGAGGAGAGTGGGGGTGGCGGTTGACGGGGGTTGGGGTTGGGGGGGTGGTGGTTGGGGGAGGCGGGGAGTGGTTCCTGGACAAAAGATTTTAATGACGGCAGTAGTGATGGGGGGGGGATGCATTTGAGGGAGGCTGAGGGTTATATAGGGTTGCAAAAAACAAATTGACCAAACTGCAGAACGAAGAGAGATGGACCTGGAACCTGTGGCCTTGACGCAGAGCATCTACTCTTGTCCAGGCAGCTTTTTTATTGCCCGCCCAAACCTCTTGACCTGTCACCTGATGGTAGTATCCTCCAATAGAAAGTCACCCCCGCATGTGTTTGCATGTGTCCACCTCCAGTTCTTCAAATTTTCACATGACTCGTGTGGGGGCTGGCTCCTGACATGAAAACAGAAGCTGCACGCTATTGATTAAATTCTGCCCTTTGTCCTTTGTTCATTGACCCTTCTGCCAGTGGAAACTGTTCATCCCTATTAACTCTACCTTTGTGATTTTGAACACCTCTATTAGGTCACCTTTTAACCTTCTCTGCTCTAATGAAACCAATTTCAGCTCCGCTAGTCTCTCCACATTACTGAAATTCCACATCCCTGATACTATTCTAGCAAATTTCCTCTGTACTCCCTCCAATGCCTGGATATATTTCCACAGAGTGGAGTGCCAAAAGCTGGACAGAATACCCTAGCCGAGTTGTCTCAGTTCTGACTGACTGGCTTGCTGTGGTTTCCATCATTTTCATTGTTGTTTAGTTTTAGATTTGCCACTTTTGCTTTTCATTCATAATTTGAAAGTTTTTGCTCTGTTGAATTAAACATCTCTGACCTCCTTAACACATCTCTGGAAGCAATTGACTAACATTGCAGATATTCCCAGTGCTAGCCTGGCAGGAGACAATGAATTGAAATTGAAGGACAAGGCAGTGTCGATGGTCTCTGGTATTGCTGACTGGATGTGGCCTGGAAGTTAAAATTTTAGTTTTCTAAGGCAATGCTTACTGTAGTTTGTGGGCAATGTGCCTAGAATGGTACAGCTCGCTGGGGGTGAAACTTAGGATTTTCAATCTGGGGAGGTGTGAGGTGATCTTCTCGTTATACAAGAGAGTTAGGGGAATGAGAGAAGGTAGTTCTAGAATATTACCTTAAATTCAATAGTGGCAAGGTCCAAGTTAATAAAAGGCAAATATAGGATTGTTCAGAAGCAATTCATTGAATGATCAACAATAATGTGTTCATGCAGCTCCTTTAACATAGTAAAACCTCCAAAGTACTTCACAGGAGTGTTATCAAATAAAATTTGACACTGGGCCACACAGGAAAATAACAAGGCAGCTGCATCAGAAGCTTGGTCAAAGTGATAAGGGTGCCTTAAAGAAGGAAAGAAAAGTAGAGAGGCAGAGAGGCTTAGTGAGCAAATTGCAGAGTTTACAGCCTTAGTAGACTTCAGGAAGAGTAGTGGAATCAAAAGGATGGCATCTTTTAAGAAACATTTGGATATTGAAATGGGGAAAGGATTTTTCTGGATGAGTTAAGATGGGCCAAATGACCTTCCTTATCTGTCATTTTTTGAACCTGTGAAGTGATGTAAGGGTCAAGCTTTTCTTGCTCTTGTTACTTTGTCAATTCCAATATTACTGGAGTACTGATTGCATCTTTTAAGTTTCTGCAGAAATATACAGCAACTACGTAAAGACATAAGGTCAGACAATAGCCTCCAAGGAAATTCTAGTGAGATGTGAAGGCCAACAAAGCATTGCCTTTCTAAGAAAGAAAGAACATAAGAAGTAGGAGCAGAAGTAGGCCAAGGTTTTTCTGCCATTTAATAAGATCATGGTTGATCCTATCAACATCAACTCTACTTTCCTGCCTGATTCCCATGGCCTTTGAACTCCTTAGAGTCCAAAAGTCTATCGATCCCAGCCTTGAATTTATTCAGTGACTGAGCATCCACAGACATCTGGGGTAAAGGAAGATTCACAACAATCTCAGACCAACCCTTGTTTTGATTTAAGTTCAAAATAACAGTATAGTGAGCCCTTCATATGGTTTCGTGCTGCAAGTTTGCATCAGACCTGGGGTGCTCTGCTGCAATTTTGGAGCATTTGTTGTTCAGATATTAACTCGTACTTGCTAAATTGCTCTGTAATGGTCTGTTATCACATTAGGCTCAATGCCAACACCAATTTCTATGCAAATCAGGGATTCAAATTTAAAAGCCACCAAGCCTGAGTTTAACCACCCTCCCCCCATTAATTCAACACAACAGTATGCTTACTGCCTGTTGGCCAAGCTGATTGATAGGCTCATAGTACCCTGTAAGAGCAACCTAATGTAAATGCACTCAGTTTTTATTAGAATGATGAATAATTTTTCAACTGTGAAGTAAAGTGTTCGAAAAATAAAGTGTACCATTTGTAATACAAAAATCTAAATCTTCCAACTCGGGAACATAATCCCTGTCCTTGGGTTGCTTTCCTTCCTCTTTCATAAATTCAACTTGACGAAGATTAGTTGCTATATTCTATTACAGACTTTGCCCCACTTACAAATAATGTTGCTGACCTACATTATCTCTTGGTTTTTCAATGGATCAAATTTAAATTTCTCATGTTTGTTTTTAAATCCATCTGAGACCTCACCCCTCCTTATTTTCCTAACCTCCTCCAGTCCGACAATCCCCAGCCCGACTTTAAGGCCCTTATAAGACCCTTTGACTAAACTTTAAGTCAAACCCAACCTCAATCTCTCCCTCTTGATTTGGCACCTGTTTGCCAAATATATTTTTCTAAGCTTAAGGTGCTATTTAAATGCAAGCTCTTGTTATTGTTGTGCTATGTATTCCAGTCGCTTGGTTGTGTGGATCTTGCATAATGTGGAATTAACTCTTCCCTGTCATTGAAGCTAGTCTTGATGCTTAATTCAGGAAAACAAAGTGTCTTGAAACTGCTTTAGCACTGCACTAGTTGTTACATTTTACCAACAACTTGCATTTATAGTGCACCTTGAACATATGTTTTATAGGACTGTTATCAATCAAAATTATCAATCAGAAGCTCGGCCATAGAAGGTTTTAAGAATGTCATAAAGGAGAAATTTAGGGAAGGATGGAGGACCTGGCAAGTGAAAACGCAGCTGTCAGTGATGGGGTCAAACAAACTGGGAATGCACAAGAGGTCAAGATTTGAGGAATGCAGAGTTCTGAGGGGGGTTATAGGTTTGGAGGAGGTAACAAATAGGGAGGGGCAAGGCTGTAGAGGAATTTCAACACAATGACGAGAAGTTTAAAATCAGAGTTGCTGGAGCAGGAGCCAGCGAGCAGGGGAGCGATGGAGGGACGGGCGTCACTTTACAGCAGCAGAGCTTTGGATGAGCACATTAGCGAGGTTGGAAGATGGGAGGCAGGTCAGGAGAGCATTGGAATTTAAAAAAACAGAATACTGTGGATGCTGGAAATCTGACATATAAAAAGACAAAATGCTGGAAATGCTCAGCAGGTAGAGCAGCATCCTTGGAAAGAGAAACAGAGCTAAACAGCAAGACTCTACATTTGGGGCATAAACAGAAAATGCTAGAAAAACGCAGCAGGTTTGACAGCACCTGTGGAGAGAGAAACAGAGTTAATGTTTCGAATCCGTATGACCCTTCTTCAGAGCTCTGAGGAAGGTCATACAAATTTCCCCATTAACTCTGTTTCTCTCTCCACAGATGCTGTCAGATCTGCTGAGTTTTTCCAGCAATTTCTGTTTTTGTTTCAGATTTCCAGCATCCGCAGTATTTTGCTTTCATCTTTACATTTGGGGTCCAGAATCCGACGTCAGAACCATTCCCAGGTCCTGAGGTTTTATCTTATTCATTCATGGGATTTGGGCTTCACTGGCTGGGCCAGCATTTATTGCCTATCCCGAATTGCCCTTGAGAAGGTGGTGGTGAGCTGCCTTCTTGAACCGCTGCAGTCCATGTGGTGTAGGTACACCCACAGTGCTGTTAGGAAGGGAGTTCCAGGATTTTGATCCAGTGACAGTGAAGGAACAGAGATATATTTTCAAGTCAGGATGGTGAGTGATGGGAGGGGAAATTCCAGGTGGTGGTGTTCCCTTCCATCTGCTGCTCTTGTCCTTCTAGATGGTAGTGGTCGTGGGTTTGGAAGGTGCTGTCGAAGGAGCCTTGGTGAATTCCTGCAGTGTATCTTGTAGATGGTACACACTGCTGCTACTGTGTGTCGGTGGTGGAGGGAGTGAATGTTTGTGGATAGGGCATCAATCAAGTGGCTGCTTTGCCCTGGACGGTGTCAAGCTTCTTGAGTGTTTTGTGAGCTGCACTCATCCAGGCAAGTGGGGAATATTCCATCACACTCCTGACTTGTGCCTTATAAATAGTGGACAGGATTTAGGGAGTCAGGAGGTGGGTTACTCGCTGCTGGTTTCCTAGCCTCTGACCTGATCTTGTAGCCACAGTGTTTACATAAATCGTCCAGTTCAGTTTCTGGTTGATGGTAACCTCCAGGGTGTTGATAGTGGGGGATTCAGTGATGGTAATGCTATTGAACATCAAGGGCCGATGGTTGGATTCTCTTTTGTTGGAGATGGTCATTGCCTGGCACTTGTTTGGCATGAATGTTAATTGCCACTTGTCAGCCCAAGCCTGGATATTGTCCAGGTCTTGCTGCATTTGGACATGGACTGCTTCAGTATCTGAGGAGTTGCCTGCTAATGGCTAGAGAGTGGGTTTGGTGGCCAACTAGTGAGGGCGGGCTTGTGATGGATGCGATTCTTATAGACTCCGTGCCAACTTAAAGGCATAACAGCAGCCGTTTTGTGTTGCCATGGAAGCCGAAAGTCAGCAGGAGGAGAAGAAAGCTATTCAGCCCATCGTGTCCGTGTTGGCTCTCCGAAGGAGCAATTCATGTACTGCCACTCCCCTGCCCTCTCCCCACATTACTGCACATTCCTCCTTTTCAGATATTTAGAAAATATAGAAAATGTAGAAAGATTTACAGCACAGGAGGCCACTCTGCTCATCATATCTGTGCTGGCTGAAAAACAAGTCACCCAGCCTAATCCCACTTTCCAGCGTTTGGTCCGTAGCCCTGCAGGTTACAGCACTTGAGGTGCATATCCAGACACCTTTTAAATGAGATGAAGGTTTCTGCCTCTATTACCCTTTGGGTGAAAAGCCACAATCCTCTGGGTGAAAAACGTTTTCCTCATCTCCCCCTAATCCTTCTACCAATCACTTTAAATCTCTGCCCCCTAGTCACTGATCTCACTGCTAAGGGGAATAGGCCCATCCCATTCACTTTATCGAGACCCTTCACAACCCAATCAAACCTCCCCTCAGCTTCCAGAATTTTCTGTTTATATTTACTCCTCTCAGCTTCCTCTGTTTCAAGGAAAACAACCGCAGCCTATCCAATCTTTCCTCATAGCAACGATTTTCTAGTCCTGGCAACATCCTTGTAAATCTCCTCTGTACCCTAATGAAGTGACCAGAGCTGCACACAGTACTCAAGTTGTGGCCTAACTAAAGTTTTATATAGTTCCAGCACAACCTCCCTGCTCTTTTTTCTATACCTTGGCTAATAAAGGAAAGATTTCCACACGCCTTCTTAACCACCTTACCAACCTGTCACAGAATCACAGAATCACACAGTGCAGAAGAGGCCCTTCGGCCCATCGAGTCGGCACCGACACGTGAGAAACACTTGACCTACCTACCTAATCCCATTTACCAGCACTTGGCCCATAGCCTTGAATGTTATGACATGCCAAGTGCTCATCCAGGTACTTTTTAAAAGGATGTGAGGCAACCCACCTCCACCACCCTCCCAGGCAGTGCATTCCAGACCGTCACCACCCTCTGGGTAAAAAAGTTTTTCTTCACATCCCCCCATAAACCCCCTGACCCTCTCCTTGAACTTATGTCCTGCTACTTTAAGGGATCCATAGACGTTCACTCCAAGGTCCCTCGCTTCCTCTACACCTCTCAGTATCCTCCCATTTATTGTGTATTCCTTTGGCCTTGTTTGACCTCCCCAAATGCATCACCTCACACTTCTCTGGGTTGAATACCATTTGCCACTTTTCTGCCCACCTGACCAGTCCACTGATATCGTCCTACAGTCTACAGTTTCCCTTCTCATTATCAACCCCGTGGCCAATTTTTGAGTCGTCTGCAAACTTCTTGATCATTTCCCCTCCATGGATGTCCAAATCATTAATACATATCACAAAAAGAGGAGGGGACCTGGTGCCGATTCCTGCGGAACCCTACTGGGAATAGCCATCCAGTGGTAAAAAACATCCATCAACCATTACCCTTTGTTTCCTGCCATTGAACCAGTTTTGTATCCAGCTTGCTACATTCCCCTGGATCCCATGGAGTTTTATTTAGGAGGGGTAGAGGGCTGGCATTCAGGGCAGGGTGGACCCATGCTTTTCTCATGCAGCCCTCTGCTGTCACAGGTGAGTCACAGGTGGGGTTCCCGATTTGTGTCTCCCACAGGGTCGGTCGCAGAGAGGGGGCACGGCAGGGTCACCGGGGGATTCAGAGGAAACCGAAAGAGCAGAGCCACCATCGTCACCTCATTCAAGTGCAACCTTCATCGGCGCAGAGACACTCACATCCTTGAGCGGTTAGAAAGGGTGATACTGGGGAGGGGGGACAGGCACAACACTAGTGAGCAAGAGAAGGTGATGGAGGCAGATGGATCTGTGGGCGGTTCCCCCGTTGGAGGATGGAGGACAGACACAAGCCATGTGCTCAGCTGGGCACAAATTCAGGGCCTTGGGAATCACAGGGAAAGACTGCTACCCAGGCAACAGATGTGTTCCCACATGTCAGAGTTCCCTGAGTCAGTGCAGGGTCAAGAACTGCGAAGGGGGTAGTCCATTCAGGATTGGATGCTGGTTGGGCGCACCCCCCCCACCCCAGCGATCCAGAGCGCTGAGGGCGGAGGCAGTCACTGAGGAGGATGAGGGCGCCACCCCTCATTGGGGGCTCATCATCACCACCAGCCTCTTTGGCCCCTCTGACTGAGGGACCATCTATGTAGCAGAGCCTTGTAACACAGGCTGCCCCTGCACTGATGCTGATGCTCACTGGCACCTCCATGACAAGGATGATTGTCACATGCCTTTCAGCTGCATGCAGACTCATGTGAGCAGGCCGCCTCCACCTCATCCAAGGCCACAGGGAGAGCGTCATGTAGAAGTGGCTGAGAGCAGAGGCCACTTCACTGGTCAGAATACTGAATGGTTCACAGGCTTATTTCACTGGTGAATATGAACTTTGTAATTTATTATTCACAATGGAATTTAAGCCATGATCCCAGACGTGTAAGTATCCATTCTTTAGTGTCACGACTACAAAAGAGGGAAGAAGTCAAAGGGAAGCCATAGTCTTTGAAAAGGGACACAGAGAACACTGGATAGATATACATCGCACATTGGCAGTAAGAGTGGATCTATTCAAGGTTGTGTCTTCAATAAATGCAACTAAATGCATACTTTGGTTCTATCTTCACAAAGGAGGACACAAATAACATACCAGAAATGTTGGGGAACGTGTGTTTAGTGAGAGGGAGGAACTGAAAGAAATCAGTATTAGTAGGGAAATGGTGTTAGAGAAATTGATGGGATTGAAGGCCGATAAATCCCCAGGGCCTGATAATCTACATCCCAGAGTACTTAAACAAGTGACCCTAGCAATAGTGGATGCATTGGTGGTCATCTTCCGAGATTCTATAGACTCTGGAACAGTTCCTACAGATTGGAGGGTAGCTCTACTATTTAAAAAGGGAGGTAGAGAGAAAACAGGGAATTATCGACCAGTCAGCCTGACATCAGTAGTGGGGAAAATTCTAGAGTCCATTATAAAAGATTTAATAGCTGAGAACTTGGAAAACAGTGGTAGAATCTGACAGAGTCAGCATGGATTTATGAAAGGGAAATCATGCTTGACAAATCTACTGGAATTTTTCAAGAATGTAACTAATAGAGTTGATGAGGGGGAGCCAGTGGATGTGGTTCATTTAAAATTAAAGCACATGGGATTGGGGGTAGTGTACTGAGATGGATAGAAAACTGGTTGGCAGACAGGAAACAAAGAATAGGAATAAACGGGTCTTTTTCCGAATGGCAAGCAGTGACTAGTGGGGTACCACAGGGATTGGTGCTGGGACCCCAGTTATTCACAATATATATTAATGATTTAGATGAGGGAACTAAATGTAATATCTCCAAATTTGCAGATGACACAAAGCTGGGTGGGAGGGTGAGCTGTGAGGAGGATGCAGATATGCTTCAGCGTGATTTGGACAAGCTGAGTGAGTGGGCAAATGCATGGCAGATGCAGTATAATGTGGATAAATGTGAGGTTATCCACTTTGGCAGCAAAAACAGGAAGGCAGATTATTATCTGAATGGCTATAAATTGAGAGAGGGGAACGTGCACCGAGAACCTGGGTGTCCTTGTACACCAGTCGCTGAAGGTAAGCATGCAAGTGCAGCAGGCAGGAAAGAAGGCAAATGGTATGTTGGCCTTCATAGTGAGAGAATTCGAATACAGGAACAGGGATGTCTTGCTGCAAATTGTACAGGGCCTTGGTGAAACCACATCTGGAATATTGTGTGCAGTTTTGGTCTCCTTATCTGAGGAAGGATGTTCTTGCTATAGAGGGAGTGCAGCAAAGGTTTATCAGACTGATTCCTGGGATGGCGGGACTGACATATGAGGAGAGATTGAGTCGGTTAGGATTACATTCGCTGGAGTTCAGAAGAATAAGGGGGGATCTCATAGAAACCTATAAAATTCTAACAGGACTAGACAGGGTAGATGCTGGAAAGATGTTCCCGATGGTGGGGGAGTCCAGAACCAGGGGTCACAGTCTGAGGATATGGGGTAGACCATTTAGGACTGAGATGAGGAGAAATTTCTTCACCCAGAGAGTGGTGAGCCTGTGGAATTCGCTACCACAGAAAGTAGTTGAGACCAAAACATTATATGTTTTCAAGAAGGCGTTAGATATAGCTCTTGGGGTGAAAGGGATCAAGGGGTATGGGGAGAAAGCGGGAGTAGGCTATTGAGTTGGATGATCAGCTATGATCATAATGAATGGCGGAGCAGGCTCGAAGGGCTGAATGGCCTACTCCGGCTCCTATTTTCTATGTTTCTATAATGGAAATATTCTCATAGGCAATCCAAAGTGAGTGCCAAAGCATGCAGCCCTGCTGGATGTGTAGTGCTCGGGTGAACTCTTCCTGGATCAGATGTGCCCTGGCATTGATGCCATCCTGATAAGGGCTTTGACTCCTCAGTTGGCCCAAGCCGCCTCCCTGCTCAATATGAGCATGGTTCTGTTCTACATCCTCCTCCTCTGATGTACTGTGTCCATCTAGTGCTTTAGCTTCTTCAAGGTTCAATTCCCTCTGGAGGAACACCTTATAGTCACCACAATGTGTGAGATCCTTGCAGGAGAATACTGTCGGGCACTAGCCAATTGGTCCAGGCACAGGAACTGCTTCTTCAGAAGTTCGATGGCCTGCTCAGTGGAGGAGGACCTTGTGAGCAGATGGCTTGTGATTGTAGCACCTCTGTGCCTCTGTCTCAGGGTAACATAAAAGGGCAAGTAACCACTTTCTCAAGGTACAAATAGGGAGATTGTTCCCCAAAAGTCATCCACGAAGTTTGGAGGCAGAACGAAGAGCTGCAGAAACCTGTACAGGTGAAGGTTGAAGGTGTCATGGCAGCTTCCTGTACAGCAAGCGCACACATACAGGAAGCTCCTGTGGTTGCAGACCAGCTGAACGCTGAGGGAGTGGAATCACTTCCTATTGATAAATCTCACTGGGGCACTTACTCGGCATCTTGTTGGCCACACGGGTGCAATCGATGATGCCCTGTACCTGTGGAGATCCAGCAATGGAAGTGAATCCCACTTACCTTTGTGCCTGCGAGGCTTCATCTGTTTGATATTATATGTACTGCCCAGCTCGTGTAAACAGGGCATCAATGACCTGTAAGATGCAGTGGTGTGCTGCCCCTTGTGAGACGACCCCAAGGTCCAATGCTGATTGCTGGAATGAGCCAGGGGCGAAAAAGTTCAAGGCCAGGGTGACTCTAACAGCTACTGGCATGGTATGGCCAGCAGTACTGTGAGGTCTGAGCTCTTCCTCAACAAGGACACAAACCTCAGTCACTCTCCATACCTCGATAAGTGCAGTCTCCAGCGGCACTGATTCTCTGACATCTCCAGTTGGCTTCTTCTTCAACAGTAGAGACGATACCGAGGCTTCCTTTCCCTCGTTTGCCTCCTCTGCCCTCCTCATGTCCGGGGCTCTGAATCTGCTCCTGAGGATGTTGATCCTAGCTGCTGCTTGCCCCTATCTCCGAGTACCTTAGCTGTTGCCTTGCTTGCAGTCAGCTGCACTCACATTAATTATTCTAATCACTTCCTATGGCCCCTGCACTGACTGAGCTTACACAGACCACTTGCTCCACGAACTCTGCTCACCCAATGGTGCCCATGTTGGGGCCACAATGGTGTGGGTATGACTGGCTCCCCGCTGTAGTGGCGCGCCTCCTTCCACTTTGGCTGCTCCTGATCCATCATGTAACCCGTGCTCCCCCAAAAAAATTCCAAACTGGTCCTTGACGAGCTGACAACAAACTTGTTAACAAGATCAATTAGCCAATTATCTGAATCGGTGCAGAATCAGAAGGGCAATGGCAGAAAGGCCATTCGCTGGTGCCACTAATTTTCTTGCCTGCCCACCCCAGTACTCACCCCCATGCCAGGGCGAAAATTCTACCCAACGTTTTCATCAGAGGCAGGGAAAGGCAATGATTGGGGGCGGCGGTGGGCGGGGGGTGTTGGAGGAAAGAACAAAAGGGAAGATCTATGATGGGATAGATGATGAGGAGGGTAAATAAAAAGGGGGTAATGGTGCAAGGTGAAGAGTGATAATGGCACAACTAAAGAAACAAAAGGTGGGCCTGGGAGAGGTATAGCTGGCAAAAGCAGAATCCTTACCAATGTTATCCAAAAAGATGGGAGCAGTGTTTATAATTTGGATTTGCTGGAGTCAGGAATGGTCACTCCTGGAAGCAACACAAGCAAGGATGAGAGTTTCAGCAGCAGATGGACTGAGGTAATGGGCAGGAGGCAGTCCTGGTAATGCTAAATATCTCCAGCAGTTCTTGTTTCTACTTCAGATTTCCAGCTGAATAAGCACTTTACAGCCTTCCGGAGTTCAGCAATTTCAGACCTTCCCTTTCGTTCTTTGCCCCTCCTTTCCCTCCTCCTGTGTTTGCTTAAGACCTGGTACACCTCTACCTTTTTCCAGTTCGTCCTTAAACGCTAGTTTTATTTCTTCCCCTGTGGCCTGACTTGCTGCATATTTCCAGCAGTTTCTGTTTTTAATTCCAGGTTTCGAACGCCCCAGTATTTTGCTTTTCTATGATTAAAATCCAGTTGTGGCGGTAAAAGGAAGAAGAGTGCAGTGCCTGTGTAGCTGGCTTTTATCCATGGCTTACTATTTGTTGCTCTACATATGTAAGATAATTCCACAATGAAGTCCTTTGATTAGCTTTCTCTTCACAACCTGTTCCCACCCACAACCTACAAAATCCTACACCTCCCTGAGCATGTTTATCATTGTTAGTCCGGAGCCCGTCTGATTGAGAGAATCAACTTGATGCTCCTTTATCTGTGTGATTCCTACATTTCAGCAACATTGTGCTCCACTCAGCATTCCTCAAGAAGGAAACACAAATTAAAATCAAACTGAAAGATGCAGCTCTAAATACGCCATTTACCAATAAAGTGTTTCAACTAGATTTTGAAGGAGAGCCAACAAATTAAAGAATGTGACTTCTTCTCCCCAGGAAAATATAACCAGTTATAGTTGAGCTGTCAGTGCTCAATTCTAAGCTAATTGTTTTCGATTTCTCTACATTTTGGTCATTTAAAGAATACACATTGAAACAGTGCAAGAGAGTGGCATTTTTAGGAGTGGCAGGAATGACAACTGAAACCAGTTCTTTGAACAAAAACATGGGAAGAGGTGTGTCCAAAGCCGTGCTTATTTATCTGTGCTATGATCACTGCCGGCTGCAAAAATACGAAACCACGAAGAATTGTCAGAAGTTTTCTTTGGGGGAGAATAAAACAATGGAATCACAGGAGCCCAGCAATGTCGACCCTCCATCAGACTGTATAATACCTGCAGGGACCAAATTACTAACCAGCATCCCAGATGTCCTAATGATTCCTGAACTTGTGAGTACATTAAAAATGGTTCACTCAAAAGAACTGCCAGACAACTCTTGACTTTGCCTTGTTAGTATGTGATAGAATGCTTTGCGAAAGATGGTTTTTTACACTGGTGCACAATTTCAATAGTATTTGCTTTTTCTTTAAAAGGCTAGGAACAATACAATACCTTAAACATCAAAAAAGTCCCAATAAGTCTCCTTGCAGGAGGGACATAAAGCAAAATCTGATAACGAGCTCCATAAAAAGATATTAGGATAGATACTCAAAAGCTCAGTAAAAGGGATAGGTTTTAAGGCGGGTCTTAAAAGAGGAAAGAGAGGAGAGGTTTACGGAGGAGATTCTGGAACTTAGGGTCTTGGTAGCTGAAGGCAAGGCCACCAATAGTGGAGCAATTAAAAATTAGAATGCTCATGAGACCAGAGATAACAAATGACAATTGTCTTGGAGGGTTGTGGGGATGGAGGAGATTACAGAGATAGGGAGGGGCTGGGCTACGGACAAGGATGAGAATTTTAAAATCATGGCATTGCTTAACAGGGAGCCAATGCAGGTTAATGCGTAGAGCTGTAATGGGTGAATGAATGGGTGTGAGTTACAACGTGGGCAGCAGAATTTTGGATGACTTCAAGTTTACAGAGGGCAGACTGTGGGAGGCCAGGCAGAAGTCTGTTGGAATAATCAAGTCTAGGGACAACAAGTGAGGGTTTCAGCAGCAGTTGAGCTGAGGCAGGAATGAAGTCAGGTGATGTTATGGAGGTAGAAACAGGTAATCTTCATATTGGCAATGAATATGTGATTGGAAACTCATCTTGGGTCAAATATAACACCAGGGGGCAGAATTTCATGGTTTCTCACTGCTGGTTTGAAGGTGGAGGAGGGCGCACGGTCTGCCCACTGCAAAACTGCCCCCGACATGTCTCCCATTTTACTGGGGGGTTTGGGGGGACATCGGGCAGCAATCCCACCCCCCCGCCCCTCCACCCTGCCATCTTAGGCCTATTGAGGCCCTTAAGTGGCCAATTAGTGGCCACATAAGTGCCTCATCCCACTGGTATTGTACCCATGGCAAGGGCGGGGGAGGGGGGGTCCATGCCAAGCTCGTACAGCCTGGCAGATTTAGCTGCACGGGCTGAGGTTGGGCAAGGGGTGGGGGGGGGTACCACCTTTGGAATCCATCAGAGGAACCCCGCCCCCCCCCCAGGTATCACCCTTCAGTCCTCCCCCTGCCCTACCCTGTCCCTGTCTCTCGAACCCGCCCTCCCAACGTAGGGTGAGCAGACTTTCAAAAGTCAAAATCAGGACGTGTTGACCAGGTCCCGGCCAAACTGAGTTTCACGTTAAGGGGACATGAGAGGCTGGGTGATTGTGCCCCGCTCCAGCGTAGTACTGAGCTGTTCCTCCCCGGCCCTCTCATTTTCTTTACTTGGAGCTGCACCGCCTGCTGCACAACCTCCGCCTTCAGCGAGCTCCTCTTTGCTAAAAGACAGCGCCAAACAGCACACCTGGGAGAGTGGCCTGGACCGAACTCGCGAGAGCTCCCTGGAGCACGAGCCCGGCTGGGGGTGTCTCCCCGGGTTCAGCCGACAATCATCCCGGGGTGTTCCCCCCACACCCCCAGCCCTACTGTACCTTTCTGGCTTACATTCTGGCCGCATTTGTATCTTGCCACTGCTTTGTTCCCACTGGCATAGTTTAAAGGTTGTCCAAAAAGGGAAAAGCTGAAAACTGGGACATTTCTTGAGGAAATTGTCAGGGCGCCAGGAAGACTGGGACATCTGGCCACCCTACCCCCTCACTTCCCTCACTGGGGCCTGCCCGCCAGGCCCCGCCAACGCCCCAGACTTACCGTCAGTCCGGTCCCCGTTAGCTTCTCTTCCTCGGGGACTGGCTGCAGTCCCAGCGGTGGCCACCACTCGAACCTGGCGCTGCTGGGACTACAGAGCTGCTGGCCATCCGATTGCCCAGGAGCTCTCTCAGGCCCAGGGTTTCCTCCCTAGATGGGGCTGGAATTCTCACACTTAGCAAATTAGCGTCCCGCTGAATGTTAAATGGCGGTGAGGCGGCCGGTATGGGCAGGGAGACTCTTTAGGTGGCGGGAAGTCCCACCATCAGAAATATCCTGCCCCAAGGTTGCAAACAGTCTCAATTTCATTTGAAAAGGTGAAAAAAAAAACCCCCTCAGTTTTAGTCAACTGACTTGATATAAGTCACTGTATAAATCGAAAACAAGAAGCCTTATTGAATTTAGAATAGTGTAGCTTACCTGTACTGAGTAATTAACTCCAATCATTGCACATCTTATACAACTGTACAAACACCGAATGCGGCTGGATTATTTGGGTAATGTCCAAGTCATTGTTCCCTCCAGTCAGATGGAATGAGAAACTTAATAAAGAAAGAAAGACTTGCATGTATACAATGCTTTTCACAGCCGCCAGACATCTCAAAGTGCTTTAAGCCAATGAAGTACTTTTTGAAGTGCGGTCATTGTTATAATGCAGGAAACGCAGCAGCTAATTTATGTTCAGCAAACTCCCACAAACAACCACGTGAGAATCTACTGCAGTGACCACTATTACAGAGATCACCACACGTAGTAACCGAATATTTCTATTTTTACTTAGCTCTGTTGAAGAGTCATACGGACTCGAAATGTTAACTGTGTTCCTCTCCGCAGATGCTGCCAGGCCTGCTGAGTTTTTCCAGATATTTTTATTTTTGTTTTGGATTTCCAGCATCCGCAGTTTTTTGCTTTTATATTAACCGAATATTATGTTTTATAAAGTGCCTTGGATCTAATTATGGACATCTATCTCTTTAATTATGGACGAAATGAACTGGATACTGATATTTTTATTATTTTGAGGTAATTTGAATCGACTAGCAGTTCAAGTGGTGGCAGCAGTACACATAACCATAGAATGTTACAGCACAGAAACAGGCCATTTGGCCTGTCAAGTATTTGTCTCCATATCAGCCCATTCAGTGCTTGATGCCTGTAGGCTTTCAATATTCTCCTTTTCCATGAAACCCATTTCCTTTCAGATAATTTATGTATTCAGCTTTAACATTTGAAGGGAAGGTATGTTCTCAGGCCAGTGGCTTGTTGAGAGAAATGACTGCATGACACGTCAACAATAACAATGTGCATTTGGTTAGCGCCTTTACGGTAGTAAAACGCCCCCTCAAAGTGCTTTACAGTACAATCAGACAAAAACTGACACCAGACAAAGAAGGAGATATTAGGAAGAGGGACTAATCACTTGGTCAAAGAGGTAAGCTTCAAGGAAGGTCTCAAAGGGGCAGAGAGAGTGGTGGTGAGGCAAAGATTTAGGTTGAGAATTCTAGAGTTTTGAGCTTAGACAATCTGCACGGCACAGTTACCAATGTTGGGGCAAAGGGAGTGCGGGTTGTACAAAAGCACAGGGCTGGTGGGTGAACAGGACTGGATGGGAGGTAGGATAAGGCAGCGTAGGTTCCACTCTAAATTTGGGAAATTTTTAATTCACTCGTCTGCCCTGTCAGCTAGATGTAAAAAATTCTATGACACAATTCAAAGAACAGCAGGCGAGTCTCACTGGTGTCCCGAACCATATTTCTCTTTCAACCAACGTCACTAAAACAATTTATCTGGTCATTATCTCGTTGCTGTTTGTGGATCTTTGTTTTGTGTGAATTGGCTGCCTTACATTACGACAATGCGTACACTTCAAAAGTCATTCATTAGTTGTGAAACACTTTCGACATCTGAGGTCCTTGAGGCACTATATAAATGCAAGTGTTTTTTTTTTAACCAACCACTCCCATGCCCTTCCCCATGACGTAGCTGTGCGTTGCCAGGCGATCCTTCAGGTTGTTTGATCTCCAAGTGCTGGCAGTAAATGTGGCCCAACTGTTAAAGTCAGCCGTGCTCACCATTGCCACTCCCGGGATGGCTGCCTGCTCACCCAGCAGCTTCTGCATGGGAGCTCAAGCTGCCCCTAAATTCTCTGCAAAAATAGTTCCAGGGGTGTTTTTCTAGACATTTGGATGCCCACCACCCCTCCAATAGTGTGCTTATGGTCTGAGAATATCTAGAATGAATTTAGTATATTCATGCTATTTTTCAGTGAGGGGTGAATAAGCCAATCACTGCAAGTACACAAACGGATCTTAAATTAATAGGATCATCCTGGTCATCGAGGAGAAATAGGGCTACTTGGATTTCCTGAAGAGGCGCCACTGCCATCTACGATGATGGGGGAGGGTGGAGAGAGATCTAGAACCACAGGTTTGACAGTTTCCCCATGTCTGGTTTATCATAATGCGCAGTGCACCCAACGGCTGCAACAATGGGAGATGGGGCCCACTTCCTCCGTTTGTGGGTTAGAGGGTCATCCTATCCAGCAAGTGGGATCCATGTAGGCAATACTGTTTGCAACCAAGTCATATGTCCTTCAGTGCGGTGACAGGAGGAAGGAGCTGTTCATAATTCATTAGGGAAGCAGTTGACTTTTACAAGTATAAAAGAAATATCTGCTATTCTTCCTACAGGTTTTTGGCGGGTTAGTCTGGATCCTTGTGGCTTCTATTTTCGTCTTTGACAGAGATAGCCAAGGCTGGGTGATTTTTGTTTCCCTCCTTCTCTTTGTATTAACTCTGCTGCTGCTGATATGTTACTTCAGCGGATGGCCCCGAAATTCAACAGCATGGTGTTTCTTGGTAAGCGTGTGATTTTTATTACAACTTTATAGAGGGCAGAGTTATTTTTTTTTGATTCATCTTTGGGATGTGAGCATCGTTGGCAAGTCCAGCATTTATTGCCCATCCCTAATTGCCCTTGAGAAGGTGAGCTGCCTTCTTCAACCATTGAAGGGAGGGAGTTCCAGGATTTTGATCCAGCGACGGTGAAGGAATGGCGATATATTTCCAAGTCACGATGGTGAGTGACTTGAAGGGGAACTTCCAGGTGTTGATGTTCTCATCTATCTGCTGCCCTTGTCCCTCTAGATGGTAGTGGTCGTGACTCTGGAAGGTGTTGTCTAAGGAGCCTTGGTGAATTCCTGCAGTGCACCTTGTAGATGGTACACACTGCTGCTACTGTGCGTCGGTGGTGGAGGGAGTGAATGCTTGTGGATGTGGTGCCAATCAAGCAGGCTGCTTTGTCCTGGACTAGTATTTTATTCTGTATTTATTAGTTCATTGAATTTAAATTCCCCCATCTGCCCTGGTGGTGTTTGAACTCACATCTCTGCCATGTTAGTCTGGTTCTCTAGATCACTAGGCCAGTAACAGGGCCACTATGCTCCTGTCCCCACTATAGAGAAATCACAAAAACAAGTCTAATTATTGGTCAATCTGAGGCAACACCTGCTGAGAGGGACAAGGGCAGTAGGTGCATGGGAACACTCAGAAATGCAAATCACATTCAGAAATATATCACCATTTCTTTATGGTCACTGGGTCAAAATCCTGGAACTCGCTAAAAGCACTGTAGGTGTGCCTTCATGACACAAACCGCAATGCTGAGATGGGGCCGAGTGTATAGGAAAACAGCAGGAATCAGAGATGCACACAAGGATTCAATAAAACTAACCACAGGTTGGCAATGGTGGGATTTCCAATTCCTTTAGTGGGGGCTTTTGATCTTTGTGGTGGGATCTTCAAACTATCTGGTGGGGATTTGAACGCTGTGGTGCAGTCTCCTATTCCTGTGGTAGGGGTTTGAATCCCTGTGGTAGAGGATTGATTCCTGTGGGTGGGGGAATCGATCTCTGTGGGTGAGGGAATCGATCTCTGTGGGTGGGGGAATCGATCTCTGTGGGTGAGGGAATCGATCTCTGTGGGTGGGGGATATCGATCTCTGTGGGTGGGGATATCGAACCCTGTGGGTGGGGGATATTGATCTCTCTGGTGGGAGATTGATCTTCCTGTTGGGGGTTTGGACTTTGTAGTGAGGTCTCCAATCTTTGTGCTTCTCCCTCTTTTATGAAACATGGTGACCACCTTCTCTCTGGCCTACAGAACTTGAAAAGCTTTAATCTTTCCTCATAAATGAGTATCCACACACCCACGGACACTTTGACTGCTCACCTCTTTTCCCTCTCCAATTTACCATATTCAGCACGAATGCCAGGGGACTTGGGCTTAAGTTCGCTGCCTAATGTTTGGGCAGTACAGCAGCTGTAAAGAATGAAAATAATGTCAGACCCTTTGTGATAAAATTCCACCCTGAAGATTGCCTGTCATTGTTATCTTCCATTCTATTCCTCAGAAACCTGGACCAAAAGCCCTAACCCTATCTGACCAATGGTTGTGGTTTCACTCACATCCCACCCCCGCATGTTCTCCTGCTGTTTAGTCCCTATCCCATGCCCAGATGACAATGCAACTACAAGGTTGGTATTATCAGGACAAGAGGTGGGGAAGCACAATGCAGTTCAGTGATGAAGAATTGCCTAAAACCTGCAGGCCATTCATAGACTTAAATGAACTCCAAATAACTCACATTGTTGATACCTTAGACAGGAAAATTTACCAGCAAGAATCTGGTGAGTATAATAACATTGCTGAGTACCTTTGGGAAATGGAAGGGGTTTCCTCTATTTTCAGGATATGGAAGAAGAGAGGATAGATGCAAGGGGAGCATAAATTCTGTCAAAACTCTACCCATGGATACCCAGGCTAGAGGGTGTAAAGTTCATACCTGAATTCTTTGCACAAGGGGCTTGGTTTATTACAAAACAAAAATAAAAATACCTGGAAAAACTCAGCAGGTCTGACAGCATTTGCGGAGGGGAACACAGTTAACGTTTCGAGTCTGTATGACTCTTCAACAGAACTAAGGAAAAATAGAAAAGAGGTGAAATATAAGCTGGTTTAAGGGGGGGTGGGACCAGTAGAGCTGGATAGAGGGCCAGTGATAGGTGGACATTGCCAAAAGATGTCATAGACAAAAGGACAAAGAGCTGCTGACGGTGGTGATATTAGTTAAGGAATGTGCTAATGGTGACATTAAGGGTAGAAAGCAAGACGAGCAAGGTAAAGATAGCCCTAGTGGGGGTGGGGTGGGGGGAAGGGATCGAAATAGGCTAAAAGGTAGAGATAAAACAATGGATGGAAATTAATTTAAAAATAATGGAAATAGCTGGGAAAAGAAAAATCTATATAAATTATTGGAAAAAAGGGGGATCGGAAAGGGGGTGGGGATGAAGGAGAGAGTTCATGGCTTGATTTATTGGAGGTGCTAGGATCTTGCCCGCAGCTGGAGAGCCAGCACTCAACTGAATTGTGGTGGGCCTTCCCAGCGATCAGGGACCCCTGGTGAGGAAGTCCCGCCCACTGAGAACTGCCAGCCAATCAAAGGCCGATAGCTCTATTGAACGACAGTGACATCAGAGAAGTGGTGGCTGCTGCTGGTACTACACCCACCCAAGGCTTAGGCTCGTCACTGGTTCCCAGCCATAGGTGAGTTATGGCGAGAAGGGGGTGGTGGGATGGATGTTACAGAGGAGGGCGTGGCCCTCAGCAGGTCCCCATCCTTATGCCAGTTTCCTTGATCAGGCACTGAGCTCCTTTGTTCGAGGACCACACCTGCATGCCCTGGTAGCCCACAAGCTACCCCACACAGGTTTGCTTGTTGTACTCTCCACAGGGCAAGCCTGTGGTTAATTCTAGCGGTGGAGGAATGAAGCTCTTAAGTGGGCATTAATTGACCATTTAAGAGCCTCAGTTGGTGGCGGGCTGGGAAGACCATCCATGAGTCTTCCCACCACGGACTTAACTGTGGTTGAGGCAGGAAGGTGGTGGGGTCTCCACCTGCCACCCTTCTATCAGATTAAATGCCCCCCCTCTCACCAAACTCGCCACAGGGGAGGGCATTAAATTCTGCCCAAGGAGTGAGTGAAAAGGCTGCAAGACATACCAGGTGCAATTTGGGAGTTATGCCATCGGCTAGACTCAGATTTGCAAGCTATTGCTACTGTGGCTCAGTTAGTGGCACTCTTGCCTGTGCGTCACAACGTTCATCTGTAGGTAACAGGTACAACAAAGTACTAAGCACTATATTATATCTTACTTCAGTTCCTGATGGCATTCCGAAGTCCCTTCTTCGGGTTTCTGGATAGGTCTGAGGAAGCCCTACAATACAGCCCAGCGTGGTTAACCAGAATTACAGTGGCACGCTGCACACTGCACAATGTCTCCTTCTTACCCGCGTTAAATGCAAGTTGTCATTGTTGATTATGGGAAACCTTTGCCTTTACGATACAGATTGAAAAAGGGATCTGGTTAACACAGCTTTTAATGGCACCTGGTATCTGTGACTATTCTATGGTGACAATACTTTCTGGAGCTGGCTTTGTAGCAATCTCTTCGCCTTTGAGTCTAAAATCGCCATTGCCACTGGTCTCAGATACTTGTTGAGGTTAGGCTTGGATTACAAGGAGCTTTTTATTGATCTAATCTTTTCTTGGTTTGTTTCAACAGGATGCTTGCTATCATGGATTTGCAGCTCTTTTTTATTTCAGCGCTGCAGTCCTACAGGCCAATTCTACAGTACGCCTGCAAAGTGCCAATTTTAAAAAGCAATACCAGACTGATATTGCTGCCACGGTAAGCACACACTTTGTTCGCTAAGAAAGGTACAATCCTAAAGGTTCTTTTTTTTTCTTCTCAAATGTAAATTATATACAAACAAAAATAAGGGTCTATATTTTCTGAGAGACAGCCAAACATTTCCTGCTTTTTTTTTCTTCACCTTGGTTACCTCCCACCCAGCTTCCAGATATGTAAATGCAGCGACCAATCTACAGAAATCGTCCCCAACAATTCGTCTCTACCTGATCTCAGAACGTTCTCAGTTGAGCTCTGCCCCACAGGAACATATTACATGAAACACAGATCCAACATAGCAGCTAAACATCACAGCTCTGATCCAGAACTCAGCATTCACACGAGCTGTTGGATATCAATATATAATCGAATGCTTTTTGACTAACAATGACCTGGTGATATCTCTACAGGCAAAATTAATGGGATCATTCAAAAAGGTGGCCCATTTTTGTTTTGAAGTACTTCGCTCCCACTTTGTCCATCCCAGTAGAACAGGGTATGGTAATGTAGTGGCAATGTTACTGGACCAGGAATTCAGATATCTGGATTAATAATCCAGGAGAACATGAGTCCCAATGCCACCATCAAAATTTGAACCGAGTTTTAAAATTATCTGGAAATAAATAGCTATTATCAGGAAATTGTGACCATGTCAATGTAATAAATATACAACTGGTCCACTAATGTTCTTTAGTGCAAGGAAACCTGCCATCTTGACCTAGTTTAGCCTACACGTGGCTCCAATCCCACACCGATTTCGTTGACTCTTCAACTGTCTTCTGAAGTAGACTCTCTGTTGAAGTGGGCTGAATTTAATGGCTGTTGTGGTAATCTTATCCACTAGCTGGTGGAGAGTCAGTGGCAATCGTGATGCAGCCATTACTGGGAGCTCCGATGGGATTAGCTCCCAATCAGGCACTTACCTGCCTGCCATTGGAGTTCCTGGGCTTTCAGGATGAGGATCCTACCTCCAAGAGCTGCCTGCCAATTGAGGCCAGCAGCTCTTCACACCTGACAGAGCCACTGGAAGCAGTGGCCATTGCTGGGACTGCAGAAGGCTGGAGACAAGGAGCAACCATGAAGGCCCTAGAACCCCGGTAAGTGGCAAAGCCTCGGCAATGAAGTGGTGAAGCCAGTCAGGCTATCCCGGTGATGGTGGGGGAGAGCGGGTTCGGTGTGGAGAGCAGAGGGTTCTTCCCACATGGCTGTCTCCTGCCACTAGTGGGACCATCCACTGGGCACAGGGTGTCCAAACAGGAGGGTCACCCTAAGCTGCAGACAGTCCACCAGGGTATGCCTGGCATCCTGCCCATGTGGTGTGAGGACGTGGCCACTTAAAGGTCTCAACTGACTCAGGGGCGGGAAGGCCGACTTTGTCCTTCCACGCTCCGACTTAATTGGGGAGAGGTTGGGAAGGTGACAGACTCTCCATAATGTGCCTTCCCGCCAATTAGACAACGGCAACCTCCCCACCACTCTTCATCCCCTCCACACGCCAGTTTATAAACCTGCCCGCCTGGGCTGGGGGAATTAAATTCTGCCCGGTAGCTCAAGAAGAGAGCCCACCACCATCACCTTCTCAGGGCAACATGGAATGGGCAATAAATGCTGCTCTAGGCAATGATACTCATATCCCAAGAATGATCTTTTTTTAAAGAAATCACTGAATATTCTCCTTTGGGTGAAATGTTAAACTGGGATCCAGTCTGTCTGTTTCTGTGGGCCAGGCTGCAAGACCCAGCAATACTTTACAAAGAAGAGCGTCTTTATCCATTTATTCAATTTATTTTACCTGGATCTAAAAGGACACGTAAATTGTTGCAAATGCACGTTGAATGGAACGGCACACTTTTACAAGTTAGTTTTGGAGTTAGTGTAGCATCTTCAGAGCAGTGATCCAGCAATAAGCGGCGCTGATCCATGTGCTCCTAACAGAGGGCTCACACCTGAAACGCTCGCTGCTCCCAGCATTTTCTGATTTTGTTTCTCCACCACCTCTCTGGTAATGTAAACATCAGTAATCCAGATCAGGCTTGAGGAGGAGGGGTAGGCCGCAAGAGGTCAAGCAGCATGGATATACTCACGGTTTCTTATTCCCCTTCCCCCACCCCACTGAGTAGCTATTTATTAACTTGTGAGGTGATCACATGCCGACATTTAACAGCTATATATACCAACAGAACTAGTGGGGTATTACAGTTTTAACATTACTGTACACACATCATTAAAATAACTGCAATTTAAAAATTAATCTGCTATAAAAAGAACCTGCACACATGTAGCACCTGATTAACACCCTCGCCTCAGGGGAGTAAGCGATGGGATGAGGGCGGTGGGGTGGGGGGGGAGGGTGGCGGGTAGCGATCAGCGATCAGGGGGTTGTAATCTGCAGGTAAAGGGCAAAGTAACCCAATATGTCAGGTGGCACACTTCCCGATGCCAGTTCCAAGTCTCGAAACTCTGAAAAACGAGCACAACTGTAGCCCAGTTAAACACCAAGTGAAAATAAAAGCAAAATACTGCGGATGCCGGAAATCTGAAACAGAAACAGAAAATGCTGGGAAAACTCAGCAGGTCTGACAGCGTCTGTGGATAGAGAAAAGCAAAGTTAACGTTTCGAGTCCGTACGACCCTTCTTCAGAGCGTTCAGGTTAACACCAAGTGAGTTACTTTGAAACACGCTTGCTGTTATTATGTAGGTAAAATGTAGAATCCATTTTGCACACGGCAAGGTCCCATAAACAACAATGAGATGACCAGTTAAGCTAGTTTTGATGGTCTTGGTCAAGGAAGGAATCCCATGGTATTTTCTGCAGAAGGGAAAATTGAGAAAGAGGTGTAGAAGGGTACACTAACCTGGGGTGGTGGGGTTGTTGGGCATGGGGAGGATGGTGCAGTTAAATACTATAGCAGGCAACTCTCTTCACCAAATCCCCTCACAAAACAGTTGGTGATGAGCAAGACACAGCAATGGACTCAGATATCCATACACCAGGATTACTGGCACTTTGCAACTCCATTCCAGCATGCTGAAGACAGATATCTGTGCAGTAGCTGATAAAAGAAGTACCTGGAGGCTGTGTAAGAGAAAACAAGTTCATATATCCAAAGTGTTGGTGTTTATCCTGATTGGATTGCAGAGAAGCTGCCCCTGAAGCTCTGAACCTGCAACTGGTGGAACAAGCATTCAGCTAGTTGGGTATATATCCATATTGTAATTAGGGATAATAGTGGCAGTGCGCTCACACAACTCATGGTGAGTTGTGCTGTTCACCATCCTACTTGTGAGAAGTTCCCAGTACTGCCTGTCCAGCTACTGAGGGTCCAGTTATATACTGACCAGTAAGGGGCAATACTTCCTAGGAAAGGAAGGTAAGTGGGGTCTCTGGGTCAAAAGGATGTTTGCTGATGGCAGTTCAGAACTGTGCCAGACTTGGTAATCAGATATTTGAACCAGGTCAGTGTACAGTGCTCCAGGTATCATCAGTGATCTAGGATTAGTGGCAGTGCTACTAAGTGGCCAGCCCTCCATCCTAGATCACTTTTACTTGGATGCTTAGACCTGTCATTGAGCTATTTCCTGAACTCATTTAGAGATGAATTGTAGTTTGGTTGTTGATTGGGAGCCGCTTTTTAAAAAATTCCTCAGCAACTAACCCTTGGGAGAGGACTGATTATCAAAGTTATAGTAAACGAGCAGAAAGTGGCTGACACTCTTATGTTATCTCTTTAAGATGTTATTTGTACATTCATTGCTTCTTTTACTTTTTAACGACAAAAGAAAAACTTTTTTTTATTATGTATGTGTGTGGTTAAGTCTTCTTCATAGAATCATAGAAACTATGCTGGCCAATTAACGGCCAGCCAGCGTGAAATGTGGGCTGAAACGCTCAGCGCTGCCGGGGTGGGGGCGGGAAGAGGACGGGCGATGACATCACCGCGGGCGCGGGTGAGCGCTGCGAGTGAGCTCCCTGAAAGCAGACAGCTGCCGCAGGGAGCTGCAGACCTGCAAATGATGAAATAAAGCTGCAAAAAAAAATGTCCATGCCATCACAATCAAGCACCTGAAAGCATATCTCATAACAATGCTGTCCCCAGATATTTATTTTTACTTTACTTCTTAACGGAGATTTCATCACGCCCTTGGATGACGTTTGATGAAAAACGCAAAGGCCGCCTGGCCGATTCGCCCGTCCGCCAACCGTAAGGCTGGACCGGCCATGAAAAATCGCAGACGCTTCTTTCAAGACCTTAGGGTGAAGTCCGTCCAGACCTGGGGATTTGTCAGCCCGCAGCCTCAACAATTTGCTCAATACCACTTCCCTGGTGATTATAATTTTCCCGAGTTCCTCCCTCCCTCCCTCCCATTTCCTGATTTGCCTCAGACATGAACGGCAGAATGACCTTCTCCTGCGCTGTGAAATTCTATGACTCCAGTAACTGGACAAAATGTTTCCATTCCCCGCTCTCCCTTACCTGGCTTGTCACACTTGGAATCACTTGTTCTCTCCACTTCTTTCTCCCCACCACACTTAAAGCAGAGGCTGTACTATTTTTTTAAAGGGGTTTATTTGGGCAAAGGATAGGGAAGTGGGATTACAGCAGCCAGCTCCAGCCATCATTTCTATAATCCTATTAAATCCCAAGGGGCTATGACTAGCAATGTCGAATTCCAATCTTTATTCTCACAAAAGGAGCGCATAAGAAATAATTCAATTAAAAACTACATGCTAAACCATTGTTGCTTTGTACAGATACTTGGATTATGATTAAAATTGAAAATATACCGTAACACCTATTTCTCTTCATTTTGCAGGTATTCGCGTTTGCAGCCACTGTGCTCTATGTAGCTCATGCAGTTTTCTCGTTCAAAAGGTGGAAAACCATATAACTGTCTTCAAAGCGTACAAAAAGTAAATGTTGAATTTGTGGAAGACATCTCTCAGAAAGCTGATACGTCTCTTTTCAACTTGTAACACAGTCACGCAGTTCTATATTGCATACGGGGCGGTAATTCTGTTCTGATAAAGCGTAACCTTGTTTTAATTTTCCTTGTATTTTTGTTACTTCCCCACTCTTCTCACCCACTCTTCCTAGGCCATTCCTGTTCATTATTACAGACTATTCAACTCTTGAGAGATTTGGGGCAGTTACAGAAGAGAAAGGCTGTCAGGCCCCAAAATCCAGCTCAGCTCATATCAACACAAGAACATAATAAACATTTCAAAGCATACACTTGATAAATTTAGCTTAGACAATTATTGCAGCTTGCCTGACTCCTTGTGCTGTGTGTCGGAGTGCAATATAAAAGCCTGGTAGTCCATATATCCCTCACTGGAAATGAATATGGAAGCAAGCTGTGGGTGGGTACAGTTACCTTAGCCAGTCGTCCCCTCAAGCCCCCCCACAACCTCCCAAAATTGGAAGAACACAAGGCAAGCAAGCTCCAGTTTTCAAAGTTCTACTGCCAAACCCTGGCAGGTTGCACACTGCGCAAAGCTTGTTTCCATACATTGTTCAGCAAGCAATTGATCCATCCTCTTTGCCTGTCCCAAGCTTTGACCGTGTCAGAAAACCAAAAGCAAAGTCCTGCAGATGCTGGAAATCTGAAATCAAAACAGAAAATGCTGGAAAAGCTCAGCAGGTCTGGCAGCAACCTGTTCCGATCAAAGGTCACGAACTGTTCTGGTTGAAGGTCACGAACTCTGTTTCTCTCTCCACAGATGCTGTCTGACCTGCTGAGTATTTCCAGCATTTTCAGTTTCTCCTTGACCACGTCAGCCCTGTAACTGCATGGGAGTCGTATGAAATATGACCTGTCCCATTCTATACCCAACTGGGAATGTAAACTTTACTGAATTCAGGAAAACGTGAAAACAGAACTGTTAAAGCACACAGGCTGAGTACAATTTTGTTACTGAATTTACAGACTCCTGTTGCAGGAGCCACATCACCACAAAGACTGAGGGGCTTCAAGAAAGCTGCAACAGCCTTCTTAGGGTAGCCAGGAACAGGCAATAGATGTGGCCTTGGGAGTACTGCCTAGATCTTGAGAACAAATAAAAACATGTAGATCAATTTGTAACTGCAAAGTTGAACATTAAAATCCTAATTGTTGTACATCACTTTTTATTGAACAGTAAGTATTAGTCATCTTTTAAGAGAATCAGATTAAAGATAAAAGGCGTAAGAGGACATGACAAAAGAGATGAGGGGCAGAATTGTCCCAGATTTGCATTAAGTGCGGTAGCGGGCGGGAAAAAGAACGTTTTACCTGCCGGCCGCATTGGTGGCTTTTCATGCCATATCGTCCCAATCCCGTCTCATCAATCATGCATTCCCGGGAAACACGCCGTTTCGATGGCGGGCGTGGTCTCATTTGCCCGCCACGCCATGACCTCGCCGCTTCCTCACACTGGGTGCCGTATTTAAAGTGCAGCCATGCGCATACCTCTCAGTGCTTCCAGCCCAGAAGACATGACCTCGAAAGGCAAGAAGACTGCAGCGCCCCAATTCAGTGACATATTCCTGGAACACATTTTGGATGCCGTGGAGGCCCACCACCCCCACTCTGGCTGCAGGAGATCCAGCAATCTCACCACTCTGGCTTGCTAGGCAATGGCAGTGGTGGTCAGTGCCAATGCTACACAGAAGAGGTTGTCCATCCAATGCAGAAAGAGGATGAATGATCTCATCCATGCCACAAGGGTAAGGCAACCATCTCATCACTCTAAACTCACACACTCACAAGGCCATCACACATTCACCTGGCACCTCAGTCACTGCCAACTCAAGGGACATCACCAGTCTCACTCACACACGCCCTCACATCTCCATCTGGCCTCATCTCCTCAGGAGTAGGCCATTTGGCCCTTTGAGCCTGCTCGGCCATTCAATAAGATCATGGTTGATCTGACTGTAACCTCCTGCCTACCCCTGGTAACCCTTCACCCCCTTCTTTATCAAGAATCTATCCACCTCTGCCTTGAAACCATTCAAAGAGTCTGTATCCACTGCCTTTTGAGGATGAGAGTTGCAAAGACTCATTACCTTCTAAGAGAAAACATTCCTTCTCACCTCTGCTTTAAATGGGCAAACCCCTATTTTTAAACAGTGACCCCTAGTTCTAGATTCTCCCACAAGAGGAAAATCCTTTCCACATCGACCTTGTCAAGACCTCTCAGGATCTTATGTGCTTTAATCAAGTCGCCCCTTACTCCTTTAAATTCCAGCAGATACAAGCCTAGCCTGTCCAATCTTTCCTACCCATTCCTGGTATTATTTAGGAAACTTTCTCTGAACTGCATCTAATGCATTTACATCCTTCCTTAAGTAAGGAGACCAATACTGTACACAGTACTCCAAATGTGGTCTCACCAGTGTCCTGTACAACTAAAGCATAACCTCCCACTTTTGTAATCAATTCCCCTCATATTAAATGATAACATTCTGTTAGCTTCCTAATTATTTGAAGTACCTGTATTCTAGTCTTTTGGGATTCATACACGAGGACACCCAGATCCCTCTGAATCTCAGAACTCTGCAATCTCTCACCATTTCGATAATATGCTTCTTTTTTATTCTTCCTGCCAAAATAGACAAATTCACATTTGCCAACTTTATACTCTATTTTCCAGATCTTTGCCCACTCACATAACCTATCTATATCCCTTTTGTAGCCTCCTTATGTCTTCTTCACAACTTACTTTCCTACCTTTCTTTGTACCATCAGCAAATTTAGAACCCATACTTTCGATCCCTTCATTCAAGTCATTTATATAAATTGTAAAGAGTTGAGGGCCCAGCACTGATCTCTGTGGCACACCAAATCCTGCCAACCAGAAAAAGACCCATTTATGGCTACCCTCTGTTTCTTGTTAGCTAGCCAATCTTCTATCCATACTAATATGCTACCACCTACACCATGAGCTTTTATTTTCTGCAATAACCTTTGATGTGGCACCTTATCAAATACCTTCTAGAAACATAAGTACAGCACATTCACCGGTTCCCTTACATCCACAGCAAATGACTCCTTCAAAGTACTCCAATCAATTGGTTAAACATGATTTCCCTTTTGCAAAACCATGTTGACTCTGCTTGATTTCATTGAATTTTTCTAAACATCCTGCTATAACATCTTTAATAATAGCTTCTAACATTTTCCCTATGACAGATAATAAGCTAACTGTAGTTTCCTGCTTTCTGTCTCCCTCCCTTTTTGAATAAAGGACTTACATTTGCTATTTTCCAATCTCATGCACCCTCACCAAATCCAGGGAATTTTGGAAAATTAAAACCACTGCATCAACCATCTCACTAGCCACTTCTTTTATGACCCTAGGATGTAGTCCATTGGGACCTGGGGATTTGTCAGCCCACAGCTCCAACTGTTTACTAAGTACCGCTTCCCTGGTGACTGTAATTTTCCTGAGTTACCTCCTCCCTTCTAGCTCCTGATTTACAGCTTATTCTGAGATATTGTATTATTGTATTCTCAATAATGAAGAGCGTTATAAAATATATGTTCAATTCATCTGCCATCTCATTATTTTCCATTATTAAAAGATCATAAGATGTAGGAGCAGGAGTAGGCCATTCAGCCCATCGAGTCTGCTCCGCCATTCAATAAGATCATGGCTGACCTGATAATCCTCAGCTCCACTTTCCTGCCTTGTCCCCATAACCCTTGATTCCCTTACTGATTAAAAATCTGTCTATCTCAGCCTTGAATATACTTAACGACCCAGCCTCTCCAGCCTTATTGTACTGTGAGTGCCGTGCATGGTTTTGGTCCCCTTACTTGAGGAAGTATGCAGTTGCATTGCAGGCGATTCAGAGGAGGTTCACTAGATTGATTCTAGAGATGCGGGGCTTGTCTTATGAGGAGAGATTGAGCAGTTTAGGCCTATACTCGCTAGAGTTTAGAAGGGTGAGAGGAGATCTAATTGAGGTATATAAGATGCTAAAGGAGATAAAGTAGACGTGGAGCAGGTGTTTCCCCTTGTGGGGCATTCTGGAATGAGAGGCCATAGTTTTAGGCTAAGGGGTGGTAGATTTAAATCAGGAGGAATTACTTTTCTCAAAGGGTCGTGAGTCTGTGGAATTCACTACCTCAAGAGTGCAATGGATGCTGGGATGTTGAATAAATTTAAGGAGGAGATAGACAGATTTTTAATTAGTAACGGGCTGAAAGATTATGGGGAGAGGGCGGGAAATTGGAGTTGAGGCCAAATTGAGATCAGCCATGATTGTAATGAATGGCGGGGCAGGCTCGAGGGCCCAAATTATATACTCCTGCTTCTAGTTCTTATGTTCTTATGTAACCCTCTGCGGTAAAGAATTTCACAGATTGACTACCCTCTGAGAGAAGAAATTCCTTCTCATCTCCATTTTAAATGGGCGCCCCCTTACTCTGTGATTATGCCCTGTGGTCCTAGACTCTCCCACAAGGGGAAACAACCTCTCAGCATCTACCCTGTCAAGCCCTCTAAAAAATCTTATTTGTTTCAATAAGGTCACCACTCATTCTTCTAAACTCAAATAAGTACAGGCCCAACCGACTCAACCTCCCTCATAAGAAAATCCCTCCATCCCTGGGTTCAATCTAGTGAACCTTCTCTGGACTGCCTCCAATGCCAGGATATCTTTCTTTAGATAAGGGGACCAAAACTGTTCACAGTATTCTAAGTGTGGTCTAACTAGTGCCTTGTATAGTTTTAGGAAGACTTCCCTATTTTTATACTCCATTCCCTTTGAAATAAAGGCCAACATTCCATTTGTCTTCCCCATTACCTGCTGAACTTGTATGCTAGATTTTTGGGATTCATGCACAAGGACCCCCAAATCCCTCTGTACTGCAGCTTTCTGCAGTCTCTCTCCATTTAAATAATATCCAGCTCCTCTATTCTTCCTGCCAAAGTGCATAACATCACGCTTTCCCACATTATATTCCATCTGCCAAGTTTTTGCCCACTCACTTAACCTATCTATATCCCTCTGTAGACTCTTTGTCATCCTTACCACTTGCCTTCCCACCTATTTTTGTGTCATCCACAAAACTTGGCAATAGTACTTTCATTCCCCTCATCCAAGCCATTAATATATATTGTAAATAATTGTGGCCCCAGCACTGATCCCTGTGGCATTTTCAGGTTGCCATCCTGAAAATGCCCCCATATCCCAACTCTCTGTCATCTATCAGTTAGCCAGTTTTCTATCCATGCTAATATGCTACCCCCAACACCGTGGGCTCTTATCTTATTAAGTAATCTTATGTGCGGTACCTTATCAAACGCCATTTGGAAATCCAAATATATTACATCTACTGGTTCCCCTTTATCTATCCTGCTTGTACCTCCTCAAAGAATTCTAATAAATTTGTCAGGCATGATTTCCCCTTCATGAAGCCATTGCTGACTCTGCTTGATTATATTATGTATTTCTAAATGCTCTGCTATTACATCCTTTATAATAGACTCCAACCTTTTCCCAATGACAATTTGACGTAATTTTATAAAATATAATTGTTGTAATTTTGCCACTTTGCTAATAGTCACCTGGAAATCTCTTGTGATGTAGAGAATGTGTTCAGTTGATGTTTTTGTAACCATACGCCAGTTAAGCTAACTGGCGTATGGTTACCTGTTTTTTGTCTCCCTCCCTTTTTGAATAAGGGCATTACACTGGCAGTTTTCCAATCCTCTGGGACTTTTCCAGAATCTAAGGATTCTTGGAAGATTACTACCAGTGCATTCACGATCTCTGCAGCTATTTCCTTTAATATCCAACCATGCAACCCATCAGGTCCAGGGGATTTATTGACCTTTAGCCCCATTAGTTTTCCTAGTACTTGTTCTCTAGTGATAGTTATTGTATTTATTTCTTCCCCCCCACCAACTTTTGCCCTGTGATTATTTAGTATTGGAATGCTATTAGCGTCTTCTATCGTGAAAACTGATGCAAAGCATTTATTCAATTCCTCTGCCATTTCCTGGTTCCCCATTATTATTTCCCCAGCCTCATTCTAATGCCCCACACACTTTCTATAGAACAATGCTTACTTTATTAACTCTTTTCTTATTTAAGTATCGACAGAAACTCTTACTATCCATCTTTATATTTCTAGCTAGCTTTCTGTCATATATTTTATATGTATTATAGTTTTGCCTGCATTTAATGGGCTGGCATTCTGCTTTATTGCTCTCTTTCTCTGAATAGATTTACAGAAATGTTTGCTGTTAGTTTTAATATTCCATAAGACCATAAGACCATAAGACATAGGAGCAGAAATTAGGCCATTCGGCCCATCGAGTCTGCTCCGCCATTCAATCATGGCTGATAAGTTTCTCAACTCCATTCTCCCGCCTTCTCCCTGTAACCTTTGATCCCCTTACCAATCAAGAACCTATCTATCTCAGTCTTAAATGCACTCAATGACCTGGCCTCAACAGCCTTCTGTGGCAATGAATTCCATAGATTCATCACTCTCTGGCTAAAGAAGTTTCTCCTCATCTCTGTTCTAAAAGGTCTTCCCTTTACTCTGAGGCTGTGCCCTCGGGTCCTAGTCTCTCCTACTAATGGAAACATCTTCCCCACGTCCACTCTATCCAGGCCTTTCAGTACTCTGTAAGTTTCAATCAGATCCCCCCTCATCCTTCTAAACTCCATCCCAAGTTCCTTTGCACTCCAGATTTCTGAATTCTCTCCCCATTTAGAAAATAGTCTATGCTTCTATTCTTCCTACCAAAGTGCATGACCTCACACTTCCCCACGTTGTATTCCATCTGCCACTTCTTTGCCCATTCTCCTAACCTGTCCAAATCCTTCTGCAGCCTCCCCTCCTCCTCAATACTACCTGTCCCTCCACCTAGCTTTGTATCATCTGCAAACTTAGCCAGGATGCCCTCAGTTCCTTCATCTAGATCATTAATGTATAAAGTGAAAAGTTGTGGTCCCAACACTGACCCCTGTGGAACTCCACTAGTCACCGGCCGCCATCCTGAAAAGGACCCCCTTATCCCCATTCTCTGCCTCCTGCCAGACAGCCAATCTTCTATCCATTCTAGTACCTTGCCTCTAACACCATGGGCTCTTATCTTACTGAGCAGCCTCCTGTGCGGCACCTTGTCAAAGGCCTTCTGGAAGTCCAGGTAGATAACATCCATTGGCTCTCCTTTGTCTAACCTACTCGTTACCTCCTCAAAGAATTCTAACAGATTTGGCAGGCATGACCTCCCCTTGATGAAACCATGCTGACTTTACTCTATTTTACCATACACTTCCAAGTATTCTGAAATCTCATCCTTAATAATGGACTCTAAAATCTTACCAACGACCGACGTCAGGCTAATTGGCGCGTAATTTCCTGTCTTTTGCCTCACTCCCTTCTTAAACAGGGGGGTTACATTAATGATTTTCCAGTCCTCTGGGATCCTCCCTGACTCCAGTGATTCTTGAAAGATCACCACTAACGCCTCCACTATCTCTTCAGCTAATTCCTTCAGAACTCTGGGGTGTAATCCATCTGGTCCAGGTGATTTATCCACCTTCAGACCTTTCAGTTTTCCTAGCACCTTCTCCTTGGTAATGGCCACCATACTCACCTCTGCCCCCTGGCTCTCTTGAACTTTGGGGATGTTACTCGTGTCTTCCACTGTGAAGACTTGCGCAAAGTACCTATTCAGTTCCTCCGCCATTTCTTTGTTTCCCACTACTACTTCTCCAGCGTCATTTTCCAGCGGCTCAATGTCCACTTTTGTCTCTCTCTTACCCTTTATATATCTAAAGAAACTCTTGCAATCTTCTTTTATATTGCTGGCTAGTTTACCCTCATATTTAATCTTCCCCCTCCTTATTTCTTTTTTAGTTGTCCTCTGTTGGTCTTTGTAGGCTTCCCATTCCCCTGGTTTCCCACTGCTCTTCACTGCATTGTATGCTTTCTCTTTAGCTTTTATGCTGTCCCTGACTTCCCTTGTCAGCCATGGTTGCCTCGTCCTCCCTTCAGTATGCTTCTTCTTCCTAGGGATGAATTTTTGCTGTGTCTCCCAAATTACTCCCAGAAACTCCTGCCATTGATTGCTGTCTTTCCTGCTAGGCTCATCTCCCAGTCAATTCTGGCCAGCTCCTCCCTCATGCCTCTGTAGTTGCCTTTATTCAACTGTAATACCGTTACATCTGATTCCAGCTTTTTCCTCTCAAATTGCAGGGTAAATTCTATCATATTATGGTCATTTCCTCCTAAGGGTTCCTTCACCTTAAGCTCCCTTATCAAATCTGCCTCATTACACATCACTAAATCTAGAATTGCCTGTTCCCTAGTGGGCTCCACCACAAGCTGCTCCAAAAAGCCATCTCGTAGACATTCCACAAATTCCTTTTCTTGGGATCCACTACCAACCTGATTTTCCCAGTCTACCTGCATATTGAAATCCCCCATGATCACTGTAACCTTGACTTTCTTACACGCCTTTTCTATCTCCTGGTGTATCTTGTGCCCCACATCCTGACTACTGTTCGGAGGCCTTTACATAACTCCCATTATGGTTTTTTCACCTTTGCGGTTCCTCAACTCTACCCACACAGAGTCTACATCATCTGACCCTACGTCATTTCTTGCTATCGATTTAATTTCATTTCTTACTAACAAAGCAACCCCATCCCCTCTGCCAACCTGCCTATCTTTTCGATAGGATGTATATCCTTGGATATTTAGCTCCCAGTCCTGATCCCCTTGCAGCCATGTCTCCGTGATGCCCACCACATCATACCTGCCAATTTCAATCTGCGCCACAAGCTCATTTACCTTATTTCGTATACTGCGTGCATTCAGATACAACACCTTCAGTCCTGTATTTCCCGTCCCCTTTCTCATTGTCGACCTTTTATCTGATGTGCTTGAAGTTAGATTCCTAGCCCTTTCCAAACACTCTGTCCTATTTTGTGTTCTGGGGACTTTAATAGCCTCTCCTGGGCTCTCCTTTCTTTTCAGTTTATTCATAATTTTCCATGAAGCTGAATCCACCCCCCCAACACGCTAACCTGCTGCTTTGTTTCCCATTAGTCATACTTCTTGGAGTTTTACCCTTCCCCCCACTCCAATTTCTAGTTTAAAGTCCTGTTGACCACCCTATTTACCCTTTTCGCTGGAACATTGGTCCCAGATCGGTTCAGGTGGAGACCGTCTAAATGGTACAGATCCCACCTGTTTCAATACTGATGCCAGTGCCCCACGAAATGGAACCCTTCTTTCCCGCACCACTCCTTTAGCCACGTGTTTACTTCCCTTATTCTCATGTCCCTATGCCAATTTGCACGTGGCTTGGGTAGTAATCCGGAGGTTATAAACCTTGAGGACCTGTTCTTTAATGTAGTTCCTAGTTCCTGATAATCCCCAAACAGGTCCTCTTTCCTAGTCTTACCTATGTTATTTGTCCCGACGTGGACCACAACAACTGGATCCTCCCCCTCCCTCTCCAATATCTTTTCAAGCCGGTCAGAGATGTCCCTCACCCTGGCACCGGGCAGGCAACATACCATGCGGGACTCTCGATCCTGCTTACAAAGGTTGATATCAATTCCCCTAATTATAGAATCCCCTGCAACTACCACGTCTTTTTGCTCCCCCCTCTTGAATGGCTTCCCTGCCAATGTTCTTTCTGTGTCCACACCAAAAACCACCTATCACTCAAACGACATCACTAAAAGAAACAAATATTCTTGTCACTATCACATTGCTGTTTGTGGGAGCTTGCTGTTAGAAAATTGGCTGCCACATTTCCTATATTACAACAGTGACTATACTTCAAAAATTACATTGCTGGCTGTAAAGCACTTTGGGACCTCCTGATATCATGAAAGATGCTATATAAATGCAAGTTTTTTTTCTTTTTCCTATTGTCATTGTGTACCTCTTCTCTCTGTAATGCTAAGTTGCTTTGGATAGTTCTCCCGGCCCACTAGTTTTCCACTTTTTCTTGCATTTGTGTAAGCCTTATCTTTCAGATGGTACTCTCTTTCATCATTTGTTCACTATGCTTTGTAACTACTTAAGGGGATTCTAGGCATTTGAGGATCTGCGTTGGTTTTCTATCATATCAAATACTTAGTGAATACGTTCTACTGTTGGTTCGGTTTACTTTGGTCAATTTATTTCTCAACCCTTTGAAGTCTGCCTTACTTAAATTGAGGACTTTGGTCTATGGCTCTCTATCTCACACCTGATATCAAATTCAATCATATTATGGCCACTTTTTGTAAGGTACTCCTCTACTGTTAGGCTGTTAACTGGTTCTGTTATTCATCATTACATCCAAAATGACCTGTTCCATTGTCAGTTGAGAAAATTGTTCCAATTTCATTGTACAAATTCATTGCCTTTACTATTGGAGCTATTTTGCTTCTCCCAATTTATGTGAAAACAAAAATCTCCCGTTGCAACTACTTGGGTTTGCTACTGTATCCCTGATCTCCATTGTAAAAAATTTATTCATGGGATGTGGGCGTCACTGGATAGACCAGCATTTGTTGCCCACCCCTAATTGCTCTTGAGAAGGTGGTGTTGAGCTGCCTTCTTGAGCCGCTGCAGTCCATGTGGTGTAGGTACATCCTCAGTGCTGTTAGAAAGGGAGTTCCAGGATTTTGACCCAGCGACAGTGAAGGAACGGCGATATATTTCCAAGTCAGGATTGTGGCTGGCTTGGAGGGGAACTTCCAGGTGGTGGTGTTCCCATGCGTCTGCTATCCTTGTCCTTCTAGATGGCAGTGGACGTGGGTTTGGAAGTCTAAGAGTCTTGGTGAGCTCCTGCAGTGCACCTTGTAGATGGTACACACTGCTGCTACTGTGCGTCGGTGGTGGAAAGAGTGAATGTTTGTGGATGGGGTGCCAATCAAGCTGGCTGCTTTGTCCTGGATGGTGTCAAGCTTCTTGAGTGTTGTTGGAACAGCACTCATCCAGGCAAGTGGAGAGTATTCCAACACACTCCTGACTTGTGCCTTGTAGATGGTGGACAGGCTTTGGGGAGTCAGGAGGTGAGTTACTTGTCGCAGGATTCCTAGCCTCTGACCTGCTCTTGTAGCCACAGTACTAATATGTTCAGGTTCTGGTCAATGGTAGCTCCCAGGATGTTGATAGTGGGGGATTCAGTGATGGTAGTGCCATTGAATGTCAAGGGGCGATGGTTAGATCCTCTTTTGTTGGAGATGGTCATTGCCTGGCACTTGTGTGGCGCAAATGTGATTTGCCACTTGTCAGCCCAAACCTGGATATTGTCCAGATCTTCCTGCATTTGGAAATGGGACTGATTCAGTATCTGAAGAGTTGTGAATACACCCCCTTAACTAATATTAGGAAACCTGCAGACAACTACTAACAGAATATTGCATCCTTTGCTATTATCTTTGGTGTTTCCACTGCCCAATGACTCTTATCAAAATCTCCTCCTCCGCTTCTGTAATAGTGTCATTTAGCAGTACCACTCCTCCTCCCAATCACCCTGTCCTCCCTAAAGACCCTATAGTTTGGAATATTTAACATCCACTCATGCTTGGGTTGTGGCCAGGTCTCTGTAATGGCGAGTGCATCGTAACAATACAAAATTAATTTACGAATTTGCAGCAGCAGACGGTGGGAATATGAAGCATTGGATCTGAATAGTGCCAGCGGTTGGTAAGTATCTGTTTGAAATGTGACGCAGTGATAAACGGCAAAGAACATACCGCTGGCTACCACTTTAGCATCAACACAGAATATCTACAAGCGAGAAAGAAAAACACAGCGTGCCAGAAATGCACATCAGGGGTTGGATTTGCAAAAGCCTGTGAGCATTCGAGCATAGTGTCATGTCATTGATGCTGAGACGCAGCGTGAGGTCAGGAGCTGGCAGTGACCCAGTCAACGGGTTCCCAACCCTGGATTGAAAGCCCAGCCCCGGGGCTGAAAAATAAGAGAGTTGTGATCTTCCACGCCTCCAAACTTCGACCTTGTATTTTTGGATACATTTCCAGCACTTCCTGCCCATTTGTTGCAGTTCCAGCATTTTTGTGGTTTTAATTTTTTTATTACACCAATTATGAACTTCCAATGCAGGCAGCTTTCTCATCTGTTCAAGGTGTTGCATAGCCATGAATGCTCTACTGTTTGTATAGGCATTTTCTGTCAAGTGTTCTATTGTGAAAGAGCTATTAGTAATGACATCAGTGCTTAAGAATCTGGTGTTCTTCTAAGTGTTGTGCCCCTAATCACCCACCTTTAATGGAAGTTGTTTTGAAAATTCTAAATGATAGCATTCTTTCCTGGAAGACTCCATTCTTCCCTGGAAACCGGTTTGACCGCTGCATTGTTATTCTTACTTAACTCTTTGTCGAGAATCTGCCCCAACCCTCTGGTATTTGGAGATCACATTGGTATCTTGCTTGGTTTCATTCAAGATTTTTTCCATTCTCTTTGGGAAGTTTGGGGCGGAGATCTGCCTAAAATAAAGTTCTTCTGTTGCTAAGGTTCTTGTTTAATGAGCCCAGCTCATGTGACAGGAGCAGCAGATTGAATTTTAACTTCCCTAATGTTGGCATGTCCAAATCACTCCCATGGCCGATTAACTGCCCAGAGAAAAAATATTTGCATTCACATAACACCTTTCATAACATCCCAAAGCTCTTCACAGAACAGCAATATTCCATAAACTATAATGTGATAATGGGCAGATAATCTGATTTTAGTGATGTTGGCTGAGGGATTAATATTTACTTTAGACCCATTAATACTCATAAGTAGTGCTACATGATTAATAGTAGGAATTTGCCTCAAATATGCCTTTGTTACCTCCAGGCTCAACTATGCCAATGTTCTTTAGCTCTGATGAAGAGTCATACGGACTTGAAACGTTAACTCTGTCTTCGTCTCCACAGATGCTGTCAGACCTGCTGAGTTTTTCCAGCACTTTCTGTTTTTGTTATGCCAATGTTCTCCTGGACAGCCTCCCAACTCTATTTACACAAGTTATCCAAAACTCTGCTGTCTGCATCCTAACTCATATTAAGTCCTGTTCACCAGCAACTCTCTGCTCACTGACCTACATTGGCTCACAGTCCAACCACAGCTAGATTTTAAAATTCTCATTCTTGTGTTCGATCCCCTCCAGGGCCTCACCCTTCCTTATATTTGAAATCTCTCAGCCCTGCAACCCTCTGAGATCTCTGCTCTCCTCTAATTCTGGCCATTTGTAGATCCAGATTTAATTTGCCCCACCAATGTTGGACATACCTTCAGCTCTCTAAGCATTTAATTCCCTCCCATAACATCTCCATTTACATCATTCCTTAAAGCTTTTCTCTTTGACCAAGCTTTTGGGCACCTGACCTAATAGGGGTGAAATTTGGTTCAGGAGCACCCATTTTTTGACCCTGTAATGCCTCTTAAGTGTCTGAAATGGTGTCCTTGGCGTGTGCGCAACTTCCAATGGGAAGTGCACCGAACACCATATTTAGAAACGGGATAGCATGTGGACCTCATATGTTGACAAATTTATTTGAGTGTTTGAGGATATAACTAGTAGGATCGATAAAAGGGAGCCAGGAGTTGTAATATATCTGAATTTCCAAAAGACATTCTATAAGATGCCACACAAAAGGTTAATACACAAGATAAGTGTCCAAGTTGGGGGTACATGTTAGCATGGATGGGGGATTAGTTAGTTAATGGGCAGGAAGCAGGGAGTAGGTATAAATGGGACTTTTTTAAGTTGGCAGGCTGTAATGAATGGAGTGGCACAAGGATCATTGCTGGGACCTCAGCTCTTTGCAATCTGTATGAATGACTTAGATGAAGAGACCGAGCAGTATGTACATGTTTTCTGATTGTACAAAGCTGGGTGGGAATGTAAGTGGTGAGTAGGCCACAAAGAGATTACAAAGTGATGTGCACAGGTTAAGTCAGTGGGCAATAAGTGGAGGTTATTTACTTTGGCAACAGGAATAGAAAGCAGGAATATTTTTTATAAGGCGTGAAACTTTTAATGTTGACGTTCAGAACCACTTGGATATACTCTTACAAGGAACTCAGAATGTGAGTCTGCAGATACAGCAAGCAATGAGGAAGGTAAATGTCATGTTGGAGATCGGAGTACAAATATAATGAAGTCTTGCTACAATTGTATAGGGCTTTGGTAAGACCACACTGCAAAGCTGTCTGTAGTTTCGGCCTTCATATCTAAGGAAGGATATACTTGCCTTGGAGGCGGCACAGTAAAGGTTCATCAGATTGGTCCCGGGTGAGAGAGTTGTCTTACGCTGAGAGGCTGAGTAAATTGGGTCTATATTCTCTGGAGTTTAGAAGAATAAGAGGTGATCTCATTGAAACATACAAGCAATAAATGTTGGCCAAGTGCACAACGTCCACATCCCACGAATGAAAAAAAGATTTTGGAAGGGCTGGACAGGGTAGACACCATGAGGTTGTTTTCCCTGGCTGAGGAATCTAGAACACAAGGGCATAGTCTGAGGATAAAGGGTCAATTAGTTAGGACTGAGATGAGGAGAAATTCCTTTAATCAAAGGGTTGGGTCAATGTGCAATGCTGCTTTGAAGCTGGAGCTGCCATTTTGAAGCTCCGGGCTCCAGTCTATGCCTTCTCTTAACCTCGCACAGCTGAGCACAATGGTTAAGCAGCTCCCCCACCTACATTACTTAAAGGATTATTATCTGCTGGTTTATGTCTTCTGGCTGTTGTCGCAGCTCTGTAAGTTTCATTTTTATAATTGATTGAGCCTTCACTACTCTACAGGGAGTGCATGGCAGACGCTGAAGATCTTTGTGGCTGCCTTAAAGGCTTCTACATAGATCAGTTGCTCCCGAGATCTTTGTCTTGCCATTGTGCATGACTGGAAGAATGGAGAGAGGCTATGCAGAGCAGAACAAGCTGCTGGAAAAGGGAGGAAGAGGGGCCCTAAGACTGTCAACAGCAGGCCAAATCCTAAGAGGGTGTTTCGGGAAAAATGCTCTGACTTGACCCTCCATGATGACCAAAGCTTAAAATTTTTCATTCGTGGGATGTGGGCGTTGTGGGCTAGGTCAGCATTTATTGCTTGTATGTTTCAATGAGATCACCTCTTATTCTTCTAAACTCCAGAGAATATAGACCCAATTTACTCATTGACCAAAGGTGTTGCCAATGAAATCTGCCATTGCAGCTACAATGCCAGCTCCTCAAGGGCACTGACCACATTGCCTGTGGCTGCAAAGGTGCCTATATCTCTCAACTTCTGTGCATCTGGCTCTTTCCAAGCTGCTGCTGGTGAAGCAACATCTCACAGTTTGCAGTGCACTGCTGCATAACGGTATTCATTGAGGCTCTCTATGAAAAGAAAGACAATTTCATCCCCATTCCTTTTGTCAGAGAGAAGCAGGCAGAGTGAGCTGGAGGGTTTGCAAGGACTGCAGGCTTCCCCATGGTACAAGGCAATGCTTTTGAAGTGCAGCCACTGTTGTAATTAGGAAACACAGCAATCACAGAATCATACAGTGCAGAAGAGGCTCTTTGGCCCATCGAGTCTGCACCGACACGTGAGAAACACCTGACCTACCTACCTAATCCCATTTACTAGCACTTGGCCCATAGCCTTGAATGTTATGATGTGCCAATTGCTCATCCAGGTACTTTTTAAAGGATGTGAGGCAACCTGCCTCCACCACCCTCCCAGGCAGCACTTTCCAGACTGTCACCACCCTCTGGGTAAAAATGTTTTTCCTCACATCCCCCCTAAAAATGGATGTTCGGCAGCTGGAAAATGATGCTGGAGAAGTAGTAGTGGGGAACAAAGAAATGGCGGAGGAACTGAATAGGTACTTTGTGCCAGTCTTCACGGTGGAAGACATGAGTAACATCCCCAAAGTTCAAAGGAGTCGGGGGGCAGAGGTAAGTATGGTGGCCATTACCAAGAAGAAGGTGCTAGGAAAGGTCTGAAGGTGGATAAATCACCTGGACCAGATGGATTACACTCCAGAGTTCTGAAGGAGATAGCTGAAGAGATAGTGGAGGCGTTAGTGGTGATCTTTCAGGAATCACTGGAGTCAGGGAGGGTCCCAGAGGACTGGAAAATCGCTAATGTAACCTCCCTGTTTAAGAAGGGAGTGAGGCAAAAGACAGGAAATTACGTGCCGATTAGCCTGACGTCGGTCGTTTGTAAGATTTTAGAGTCCATTATTAAGGATGAGATTTCAGAATACTTGGAAGTGCATGGTAAAATAGGGCAAAGTCAGCATGGTTTCATCAAGGAGAGGGCATGCCTGACAAATCTGTTAGAATTCTTTGAGGAGGTAACAAAGTAGGTTAGACAAAGGAGAGCCAATGGATGTTATCTGCTTGGACTTCCAGAAGGCCTTTGACAAGGTGCCGCACAGGAGGCTGCTCAGTAAGATAAGAGCCCATGGTGTTAGAGGCAAGGTACTAGCATGGATAGAAGATTGGCTGTCTGGCAGGAGGCAGAGAGTGGAGATAAGGAGGTCCTTCTCAGGATGGCGGCTGGTGACTAGTGGAGTTCCGCGGGGAGTTGGGACCACAACTTTTCACTTTATACATTAATGATCTAGATGAAGGAACTGAGGGCATCCTGGCTAAGTTTGCAGATGATACAAAGATAGATGGAGGGACAGGTAGTATTGAGGAGGCGGGGAGGCTGCAGAAGGATTTGGACAGGTTAGGAGAATGGGTAAAGAAGTGGCAGATGGAATACAACATGGGAAAGTGTGACGTCATGCACTTTGGTAGGAAGAATAGAGGCATAGACTATTTTCTAAATGGGGAGAGAATTCAGAAATCTGGAGTGCAAAGGACTTGGGAGTCCTAGTCCAGGATTCTCTTAAGGTTAACTTACAGGTTGAGTCGGTAGCTAGGAAGGCAAATGCAATGTTGGCATTTATTTCGAGAGGACTAGAATATAAAAGCAGGGATGTGCTGCTGAGGCTTTATAAGGCTCTGGTCAGACCACATTTAGACTATTGTGAGCAATTTTGGGCCCCGTATCTCAGGAAGGATGTTCTGGCCCTGGAGAGGGTCCAGAGGAGGTTCACGGGAACGATCCCAGGAATGAAAGGCTTAACAAATGAGGAACGTTTGAGGACTCTGGGTCTATACTCAACGGAGTTTAGAAGGATGAGGGGGGATCTGATTGAAACTCACAGAATACTGAAAGGCCTGGATAGAGTGGACGTGGGGAAGATGTTTCCATTAGTAGGAGAGACTAGGACCCAAGGGCACAGCCTCAGAGTAAAGGGAAGACCTTTTAGAACGGAGATGAGGAGAAACTTCTTTAGCCAGAGAGTGCTGAATCTATGGAATTCATTGCCACAGAAGGCTGTGGAGGCCAGGTCATTGAGTGTATTTAAGACCAAGATAGATAGGTTCTTGATTGGTAAGGGGATCAAAGGTTACGGGGAGAAGGCGGGAGAATGGGGTTGAGAAACTTATCAGCCATGATTGAATGGTGGAGCAGACTTGATGAGCCGAATGGCTTAATTTCTGCTCCTATGTCTTATGGTCTAAACCTCCTGCCCCTCACCTTAAACTTATGTCCCCTTGTGACTGACACTTCAACTAAGGGGAACAGCTGCTCCCTATCCACCCTGTCCATGCCCTTCATCATCTTGTACACCTCGATCAGGTCGCCCCTCAGTCTTCTCTGCTCCAACGAAAATAACCCAAGTCTATCCAACCTCTCTTCATAATTTAAATGTTTCATCCCAGGCAACATCCTGGTGAATCTCCTCTGCACCCCTTCCAGTGCAATCACATTCTTCCTATAATATGGCGATCAGAACTGCACACAGTACTCCAGCTGTGGCCTCACTAAGGTTCTATACAATTCCAACATGATCTCCCTACTTTTGTAATCCATGCCTCGATTGATAAAGGCAAGTGTCCCATATGCCTTTTTCACCACCCCACTAACATGCCCCTCCGCCTTCAGGGATCTATGGACACACACGCCAAGGTCCCTTTGTTCCTCAGAACTTCCTAGTGTCATGCCTTTCATTGAATACTTCCTTGTCAAATTACTCCTTCCAAAGTGTATCACCTCACACTTTTCAGGGTTAAATTCCATCTGCCACTTATCTGCCCATTTGGCCATCCCGTCTATATTTTTTTGTAGCCCAAGACACTCAACCTCACTGTTAACTACCCGGCCAATCTTTATGTCATCCGCACACTTACTAATCCTACACCCCACATAGTCATCTATGTCGTTTATATAAATGACAAATAATAGGGGACCGAACACAGATCCCTGTGGTACGCAACTGGACACTGGCTTCCAGTCACTAAAGCGTCCTTCTGTCATCACCCTCTGTCTCCTACAACTAAGCCAATTTTGAATCCACCTTATCAAATTACCCTGTATCTCATGTGCCTTTGCCTTCTTTATAAGTCTCCCATGTGGGTTCTTGTCAAAGGCTTTGTTGAAAGCCATATAAACTACATCAATTGCACTACCCTCATCTACACACTTGGTTACCTCTTCAAAAAATTCAATCAAATTTGTTAGGCATGACCTCCCTCTGACAATCAATTTGCTCACAGCAAGCTCCCACAAAGAGAAATGTGATAATGACCAGATAATCTGTTTTTGTGATGTTGATTGAGGGGGAAATATCGAACAGGCCACTAGGGATAATTCCCCTGCTCTTTGAAAGAGCATCACAGGGTCTGTTATAACCTCCTGAGAGGACAGGCAGGCCTCAGTTTAACATCTGGTCGGAATGACAGCACAGCACTTCCCCAGTACTGAGTATCAGCCTTAATTTTGGTGCTTAAGTCCTGGGGGGCGGTTTGAACCCACAACCTTTTAGGCTCAAAGGCTCAAGAGTACTATCAACAGAGCGATGGATAGCTGGTACATCATTTTGTGAGCATCAACTCTGTCATGTACCTGACTGAAAAGGACTCTACTCCCTCAATGTGCAACTGGTGTGTGACCACAGACAATGCACGATACAGATCAATGTCGGGATCCTGACATTGGTCGCACTTCATTCAACCAGAGTCCTCTGTGCTAGCTGCATTTCAACTACCGTGACAAATCAAAGAGCGGTTACTGATTGACAGGGGTTATCCATTGATGAAATGGAATGACTATGACTATGGACCACAACCTGTGCACATGTACACTACAGCAGGCATACAAAGGGAGCCACACTACCACAGAAATCTAATAGAACAGGCATTCTCAAGCAACAATTGTGCTGCCTGGACCACTCTGGGGGAGCCTTGCATTACTCGGCTGAGTGGGTCTCAAGATTTGTGGTGATATGTTACATGCTGTACATCCTTGCTATCCTGAGGGAGCAGCCCTTGCTACCATCTATCAGGTGAGAAGCTGAGGAGCGGGAGCATAAGATGGAAGAAGCAGAGAAGGAGGAAGAGGTGGAAGATGATGAGGCGGGAGAAGAGGAAGAGGGAGGAAGGGAGGCTGCAAGCTGGCAGCTTCTTTCAGCCCAGGCTCTACATGAACAAATAATTAATGAGCAATAGCAGTAACCTCAACCCAAATCCCCATTCACCAACAGTCCCACACTGCTTACCTTTCCTCTGTAAGATTGACCTCCTTCCGACAATGCAAAAACAGGCAACGCAAAATACACATTCCAACCTAATTTATAAATTAATCATGCCATAATGAATACAAAAATAAAATATTTAGCCTGTGTCTTCCCTATAGTTCCTTTTCCTTGCACCTCTGCCTATCCTAGTGCTCTTACAAGGCGTTTCCCTGTGGCTGCAGCATTACTGGTGGAAGGCTGCTGGCTTTCTGTGGATGGGACTACAGATAGCATTGCAGGGTGACCTTGAGCAGCTCTGGGTCTAGAAGACCTGGCTGCAGCTTGGGCAGCAGCAATCTGGGCTGGCTGGCTGACAGGCAGCAGTAAAGGCACTGGCGGAGTGGCAGGGGTGAGAACACGAATGCTGTCACCCAGAGAGAGGCACTACCTCTCTCCTGGGCTGGCTCCTCAAGAATTAGAACTCTGTTGGTGAGTAGATTGCTGGAGTGCCGTGATACCCTGGAAGCCATTTTGAACAATGGTTTCTGTGGTGTAATGGGTTCGTAGAATAGATATGCTAATGATGATGTAGACTATGATGTATCTGTGACATCAGCAGTCATGTGCTAGAGGCCCTGTATAGCAGACAGGCAGCACTCAGGGGAGATGTGCCTACTCAGTAACCCACCCTGTATATATTCTACATTGTGTAAACAAACTAGTTTTAAGTAACTACCCGAGTAATACCTCCTCATAAGCTGCACAACCTAGCACATCCATCAAACATGGTAGCAGTCGTGGTGAAACCAATCTAGAGTTGGTGCAATTGAAGGAACGCCCACAGCCCACCATGGGCAATGGTCCTTGGTCAGGCCAACATCCCACAAGTGTGCCGAAGCAACAAGCCAACTGGAAAAAGGTAGCGATGGTGGCACTCAACAAGCAGTCACTGCCTCTACCCCGCCTGTTTCAAAGTCTCAAGGGATCGCTGAGAACCCACTGTTAGAAGATGTGGCGTTTTATAACTTCTCGAAGAATCGAGCAGCCTCGGGCCTCCTTACCAAAGTGCAGCAATTCCAGCTCAGTTTGTTCCTTTACTTCATAAGGCCTGTTGCCGACAACATCCTTAGCAGCCAGAGGCTCGACGAAAGCTCTGCAGACTCTGTGTAAAAAGCCTTCGACGCTTTTTTTTACTTCATCTCGGGACGAACACGCTACAACCACAGGTCCCGCAAATCAAGGGAATCAGTCGAACTGCTTCTTACTGCCTAGTGGGACCGTAGTTAGTCCCTGCGAACAGGAGCCCGCAACAGGCAATCGCGTTCCCGTTCGACCATTTCATGGCGCTAGTCAAGCCGGCCCAAGTATGCAAATTTGGCTTATTGCCCTTTGACACATTGAGGCATTAGCAAGGCCCATTCGTCGGTTAGGCCCAAATGCAGTAGCCCCACCCATGCAGAAGCACGCCGAACTGGCCAAAAAGGCGGGAACCCGTACCGCTGCCATCTTGAAGTGTCAATGCTGCAGCGCAGAGAGACACCGGCAAGACTGCCCAGCATGAGGCGCAGAGTGTTTCCTATGTGGGAGGACAGGCCTCTTCCAGCGGTTCCATTCATTTAAAATCTCTAATAAGTGGAGAAAAGAATGGAATAACTGCAGTTCACGGCTCACCCAGAATATAAACCACCAAGCAGACAAACTCCATCTCAGACTTCCTGGGAGAAGTACGAGACCATTGCCAAGACTTTTGGTCAGTCACTTTAGAAGTCAAAAGGTTTCCAACCTGCTTTAAGCTCGATATGGGTGCTGGAGTCTCCATACTGGCTGATCATTTAGCATGGCTCATCACAGCTCCTGTCCAGCCATCAAACATTAAACTCCAGTGTCCAAGGGAACCAAGGCTCAGATCACAGCCACTCTGTGCCACAAGAGGTGACAGGTCACAGGGACTCTCTATACTCTGAGTATAATCTAAATATCTCTTTATTCAGCAGATATATAACTGGGCATCCTACAGAAAATAGATGAGGTCCTTCCACCGGACAACAGGACTAAATTCCGCCAGGAATTTTCACAACTGTTCCAGGGGCTGGGTAAGCTAAAAAAATGGATATCCCACTTCACTGCTCCCAGATGCTATGCCAGTCTGCCTGTTCACCCCCAGGAGGGTACCACATCAAAGGGCAAAGAGGAACTTGACCGCATGCTGCACAGGGGTGTCATTTCAACGGTCGCACAACCAACCAGGTGTTCCGGTCTGGTTACAGTTCCCAAACCAAGTGGTCAACTCAGGCTGCGCGTGGCCCTCATGCAATTAAACAAAGCAGTCGAGAGGGAAGTCCACCCAATGGTGTCTGTAGACGATGGCCTGGCGAAGCCTACAACAACGTCCTCTTCACCAAACTCAACACTAGTAGTGGGATCTGGCAAATCTTTTTACTCATTGATGGGATGTGGGTGTCACTGGCTAGGCCAGCATTCATTGCCCATCCAATGCCTCTTAACCAGGAGTCCAGACTGCTGGCAACTTTTATCACGCCTTTTGGCCAGTTTTATTTCAATCGTCTTCTTTTCCTCATCTTATCAACCCTGGAGATATTCCAGTGTACCATGTCTACAATCCTAGAATGCAAACAAGGAGATATCTGCCACATGGATCATGCCCTCATCCATGGCTCCACGAGAGAAGAGCATGACCACAGGGTCCGGGGAGTTCTCAAGACTCTCCAGGGAGCAGGTCTCACGCTGAATGACATGTGTGAATTCGCCAAGATCACCATCAAGTTCCTAGGTTATATCATCCAAAGGCAGGGGATCATGGTGGACCCACACAAAACAAAAATCATCATTGACTTTCCCCAACTGATGGTGTATCACAGACATCCAGGAGTTCCTAGGAATGGTAAAGCAGGTGGGCAAGTTTATCCCAAACTCAGCGACCATCACAGAACCTCCACGGGAACTCCTATGAAAAAGCCAACAATGTTTCTGGGGCATCAAACAATGCAATGCCATTCAATGTATTAAATAAAGGCTAGCCTCTTCAGATATGCTGGCACATTATGATCTAACATTGCCCACTGTTGTGGCTGCTGGTGCTACCTCCACTGGCCTTGGTGCTCTTCTTAGCCAACTTCAGAAGAATGACGACGGGAAACCAGCATACTTCGCATCCATAGCATTAACAGAAACCGAATGACGCTAAGCCACCAATGAGAAGGAAGCACTGCCTGTCACATGGGCCGTTGAGAGGTTCTCGGATTACCTGATGGATTTGCCCTTCCACGTAGAGACAGACCACAATCCATTCATTACCCTGTTGAATTCCATGGAGATTGTCAAAATGCCCCTATGCATTCAACGGTTTCACCCTAGCTTGATGCGTTATCAATACATGGCTATCTATGTTCCAGGGAAGTCACAAACCATGGCTGGCTGATACTCCCTCCACAGCAACAGTAGACCAAACTATTATTTTGGGTTCCACACTTGTCGCAGAAGTCAAAGTATTCTCTTCGACTGTAATGAACCTATTTCCCAACTCCGCCAGGAAGCTCCAGGATAGCTGGCGAGCACAAAAAGAGGATGTGGAATGTGCTTAAGTACGAGAGCTCTGCCTTCAAGGGTGGTCTAAATTTAACCCTGCAGACCAGCTCATCTGTAAATACCACAAGCAATGCAGACATTTGACTATAGTGGATGAGCTCTCAGCTTTTGATCACTGCTTGGTCATTCCTAAGTCCATGCGAAAAGACATGTTACACAGACTCCATGGAGGCTCATTGGAGCACGGGCATTGCAATCTGTGTGGCAGCCGAGCATCACACAGGCTGTTCAAGATTTCACCTTATCCTTCACACCTACCACACTCACAGCCAGACACCCACCCTTCCCTTAGTGGCCAGCACAGCCTCCTCTATGAGGGTTAGAGCATGTAGGTGTGCCTCTCCTCAGGCTGCCTTCAGCTTCGCATCACCATCTACTGCAAGTGAGAGGCAACTGTGACAGTGAGTGTCATAGTGATGTGACTTTCATGGTTGAAAAACTGCCAGTGCATGCCAGATGTGAGATGTGGAATTGAAGCTTGCAACAGTGCTCCTTGTGTAAGAGTGAGGTGAAGCATATGAGTTCTGACTGGTAGATTGTTGGTAGGTGAGTATTGGGATGTAGTGAATTGATCAGTGTCTGAGGCTACTGGAGAAGTTAGGAGAAAATGCCGTTTGAAGAAACATTCTCGAACCATCGCCACTCGTGTGAGGTTATTAAACTTCTCCCTGCGCTGCATTCATGTCCTTGGAGCTATTCTCTTGACACTGACCTACATGGCTATCTCTTGCCAATAGCTTTTGAGTATGTGCCTAGAAGCCCCCCTGTACCACCGCCCCTGCCTCTCCCCCGGGAGAATGCCGAACATTTCTTGTCCGTTGCAACCTCTCAACCAAGATCTCCAGTGAGGTGTTTCTTAGAACTTCCTCTCTCACAAGGTCAGCTATACTTACTCTTGCCCAAGTCGGATTCACTTGCAGAATGGCCCCCAGCATCTATTCTAGCCACAAGGCTAGCTTTAAGTGATGCTAGGCTTCCTTGGCAATGATGCCTGCACTGTACTGAACAGGAGCTCTTGTGAAGTTGTTTTACTCCTTAAAGGTGCATTATGAATGAAAGTTATTGTTCTGGCTAAATGTTAAAGTCCTGGCAATTGGGTAATCCATCTGATTAATAACTTGTATATACCCGAATTAAGGTAGTGAAAAACCGACGGTAACTGTTATCTCCGTGTCCATGTCTGTTGTTTCACTGGCTAGGGGGAAGGGAACTGGTCTCAGTTCAGGCTGCTCCTCCAGCCTTCATGCATGTTATTTTGTTACACGGATTATTTACAATGACAGATGATTGTAAACAGATTTCTGCAGATAAAATTCTTCTTTACTTCCCATCCATATTTTGCCTCCACGCCCAAAGTTCTTGGGGTCCTCTATCCTGAAGTCATGTTTAAGGTAGTTTATAAACTTGGGCTCCAGCTTGGGATGTGGGACCGTGCTAGAAATTGTCCATCAGAGAACCCTCGGAGAGTTCATTCACTCACACAAAGACGGCGCTTTGAGTTTCTAAGACCTCCACACCATGTCTAGAGTGTGCTGCAAGCTGCCCAAGGGAAGAATTCAGTCATAAAACTGGCCAAAAATGGGCATTGAAGGGAAGGGGGCGGGGGGGGGGGGGGGGTGTTGCGTGCCATAGAAGGGGTGATTTAACTCCTTGCAACACATTTTGTAGCGATTTGGGGAGTCACTGAGGGATACAGTGGGGAATTACTTAGAACAGTAACAGCCGCTTGCTTAACTGTGCGCTTTCGTAGCAATGAAACGGGATCCTCAAAGCTTTGAATCAGGATTGTCTTCGAGCAGTAATAGTGTGTGTCACTCGAAAGATGCCTTGTTAAAAACACTGTATTTCGGTATGAGCAAACTTAAATTTAGCAGCTTTCATTTTTCGTAGTAAAATAACAGTGAGACGACATCTGAAATTGGGCTACAAGGAGGAACAGGTGAGGGGAGTGCCTTGCCTCTGAAACATTTTGCACAATCTCTCCCCTCCCCTCACTTGAGAGGCGGTGTCGGTGCAATGATGAAAAGTTCGGGGAGGAATGATTAAATCTGAGTGACACACCTTTCAAGCTGGCCCTGATATATCAACGCTGGTCATACACGCCAGACGGCAACAACTTCAGAGGGCCGATCAACTGTGACTGCTTGCACTGACCAAGGCAATCTTTGGCAAAACTCGGTGTGTGCTACAAGTAACACCATGTCAGCAGCTCCAGCTTCTTCAACCAGTCCCATACCATCTGGGACGAAAGTGTGCACGACATTTCCAGAGATCTTGATGTTTGGTGAATTTGTAAGTAATTTTGTACTTTATGTTATAACGTCGCCGTTTAACAATGTATTTTTTTACATTTGTATCGTGCATTGCAGCCTGTAGACGCAGTAGTTCCAGTAGGATTGCGGAGAGCATGTTTTGGGTAACTGGAATACAGGTCAAGAGAGCGAGAGGTGTTAAGATTGAAGAGAAGAAATGAAATAGCCAGACAGAAAGGGATGCGAGAGACATTTGGCGGGGGAGGGGACTCCTCATAACAGACGCATCCACAAAAGGATGGGTAGCGGTGGGGCAAAAAAAGCGGAGGGAAAAGGAGAGAGGAGGGGGGAAAATGGTAAGGGAGAAAATGGCATGTGTGTGGATGGAGGGAGACAAAGAACGGGAGAAATGGAGAGACAAACGTGGCACAGGGATGACATTGACATAGAGACACAGACAGGGAAACGTGGAGATAATCGGAAAATAAAAAGTGAAGGATGGGGACAGAATTAAAAAAACCTGGTTTAAAATGGAAAGGCCAACTTATCCTGAATTAAATCGATGCGACCAAAAACTTGAATGGTTGAATATCAATCAAAGCAAATACTGAGGATGCTGGAGATCTGAAATTTTAAAAAGTATAATCATGCTGGAATGACTCAGCAGGTCTGGCAGCAGCACTTGTGGAGAGAGAAACAGAGTTAACGTTTTGCTAGTCCAACATGACTCCTTCGGAAGAGAAAGGTTTGCAAGTAATTCTTGCGCTCTCGAGTAATTCGGGATTGTTGACCATAAACTGCGAAGGAGGGAAAACCGGTTTTTCTGGCGTTAGTGTCTTTGCAGCAATAAGTGACCTCAGCTGCCTGAGTTTTTCCAAATCGGGAACAGGCGATTCGGATTTGGATAAGCCGTCGCTGTATTATTCTGCTGGGGGCAACGGATTCAGGTGCAGAGTATTTGAAGTGTGTCTTAACTGCTGAAGGTACGCAATAGAATGCAACAAGTAGGTGAGCCAGGCTGAAGGTCGTTTGGCTTATCGGTCCCTACCTGCCCGGAAGCCAGTCCATGTCCCAATAGGAATTTGGCAGAAGTCCAAATTGCAAAGCAGTCCGATTGGTAAAATGCCGAGAGCTTGCCTATAGAGTCACTACTGCACCGGAGAACACAAAAGAGAACTCGCTTGTCGGAAGGGTTACTATGGCTGCAACATGCCAATGTTTAAATGAAGCTATTTTCTATTGCCAGATCTTTTCGTATCTGCGTGGATTCATCCTTTTGTACGAGGCTTTCCGCTATCTTTTTTTTAAAATACATTTCAGCACCGGTCTCTTGATCTCTTAACTACAGTCATATCAATGAGCTGGGGCAAGTTTGGCTGATAAGATTAAAAAGGTCGATACCAGGTCCGTCCTACACCTGTCAACTGGATGGAAATGTAAACTGCGAGAGATGTATACGGGCGGCTGACTGCCTATCGCCCGTTGTTTTTTTTTTATCGCCCAAAGCCCTGAATGCAAACGATACGGACTCTGCATTCAGATGAACAAGTGGCAATTTAACAGCCACCAAAGCCCACAAGCTGCTTAAAGCTCAATCTGCACCCCCGGGTAAAGAATGCAAACAGCTGAATTATTTGAAGCTGGAAGGTCTTAGGTTTTGACCCCTGTTCTGTGCTGATCGAGCTTATTGACCTCGCCCATTTTGATGATGAATACGGCTCGCCCTGATTTAAGGGCACAGAGGCAGGGGGAAATGAACACTGTTCAAATGTACTTGTGCCACTCTCTCCAACCAGTCAGCTCTGGTAGAAACCTGTTATGTGTGAGTGTGTGGCTATTGGGTGAGGACAGTGTGACGCTTGACTTCTCCCTCTTACGACACTCCCTTGCCTGTTCATTGTAGAGAGATACTTGAAGAATCGGTCACTTGGACATAATCCTGGAGGGTGATTGTGGAGCGCTGGACCAACAGGAATTCAGGGCATGAGGAGCAAGGGGAACATTGCTTCTCCTGTACTTTTAGAAAAAACATGTCATAGTACATCTCCCTGAAGGTGTCGATGCATTAAATGAGTGAACTAATTATCTTATATAAAATAAAAACAGAAAGTTGGAAAGCCCTGAAGAGTCATATAAACTCAGCGTTAACTCTGTTCCTCTCTCTACTGATGCTGCCAGTCCTGCTGAGCCTTTCCAGCACTTTGTTTTTATTTCAGATTTCCAGCATCTGCGGTATTTTGCTTTTATTTCACTTACCTTTTTAGCCTCCAATCAAATGAAGTTGTCAACCGTGGTCCAGTTGTTAGCAATCCCTCCCCTGAGTCAGAAAGTTGTGGGTCCCACTCCAGTGACGTGCACAAAAAGGGTGATTTAAAAAGTTAACATTCCAGTACAAAGCTGCACTGTTAGAGGTGCCACTTTTCTCAGAATCATAGTGCAGAAGAGGCCCTTTGGCCCATCGAGTCTGCACCGACACGTGAGAAACATCTGACATACCTACTTAATCCCATTTACCAGCACTTGGCCCATAGCCTTGAATGTTATGACGTGCCAAGTGCTCATCCAGGTACTTTTTAAAGGATGTGAGGCAACCCGCCTCCACCACCCTCCCAGGCAGCGCATTCCAGACCGTCACCACCCTCTGGGTAAAAAGGTTTTTCCTCGCATCCCCCCTAAACCCCCTGCCCCTCACCTTGAACTTATGTCCCCTTGTGACTAACACTTCAACTAAGGGTAACAGCTGCTCCCTATCCACCCTGTCCATGCCCCTCATAATCTTGTACACCTCGATCAGGTCACCCCTCTTAGTCTTCTCTGCTCCAACGAAAACAACCCAAGTCTATCCAACCTCTCTTCATAACTTAAATGTTTCATCCCAAGCAACATCCTGGTGAATCTCCTCCGCACCCCCTCCAGTGCAATCACATCCTTCCTATAATGTGGCGACCAGAACTGCACACAGTACTTCAACTGTGGCCTCACCAAGGTTCTATACAACTCCAACATGACCTCCCTACTTTTGCAATCTATGCCTCGATTGATAAAGGCAAGTGTCCCATATGCCTTTTCACCACCCCACTAACATGCCCCTCTGCCTTCAGAGATCTATGGACACACACGCCAAGGTCCCGTCGTTCCTGAACTTCCTAGTGCCATGCCGTTCATTGAATACTTCCTTGTCAAATTACTCCTTCCAAAGTGTATCACCTCACACTTTTCAGGGTTAAATTCCATCTGCCACTTATCTGCCCATGTGACCATAAGACCATAAGACATAGGAGCAGAAATTAGGCCATTCGGCCCATCGAGTCTGCTCCGCCATTCAATCATGGCTGATAAGTTTCTCAACCCCATTCTCCCGCCTTCTTCCCATAACCTTTGATCCCCTTACTAATCAAGAACCTATCTATCTCAGTCTTAAATACACTCAATGACCTGGCCTCAACAGCCTTCTGTGGCAATGAATTCCATAGATTCACCACTCTCTGGCTAAAGAAGTTTCTCCTCATCTCTGTTCTAAAATGTCTTCCCTTTACTCTGAGGCTGTGCCCTCAGGTCCCAGTCTCTCCTACTAATGGAAACATCTTCCCCATGTCCACTCTATCCAGGCCTTTCAGTATTCTGTAAGTTTCAATCAGATCCCCCCTCATCCTTCTAAACTCCATCGAGTATAGACCCAGAGTCCTCAAACGTTCCTCATATGTTAAGCCTTTCATTCCTGGGATCATTCTGGTGAACCTCCTCTGGACCCTCTCCAGGGTCAGCACATCCTTCCTGAGATACAGGGCACAAAATTGCTCACAATATTCTAAATGTGGTCTGACCAGAGTCTCATAAAGCCTCAGCAGCACATCCCTGCTTTTATATTTTAGTCCTCTCGAAATAAATGCCAACATTACATTTGCCAACCTAGAGAATCCTGGCCTAGGACTCCCAAGTCCCTTTGCACTCCAGATTTCTGAATTCTCTCCCCATTTAGAAAATAGTCCATGCCTCCATTCTTCCTAGCAAAGTGCATGACCTCACACTTCACCACGCTGTATTCCATCTGCCACTTCTTTGCCCATTCTCCTAACCTGTCCAAATCATTCTGCAACCTCCCCACCTCCTCAATACTACCTGTCCCTCCTCCTATCTTTGTATCATCTGCAAACTTAGCCAGAATGCCCTTAGTTCCTTCATCTAGATCACTAATGTATGAAGTGAAAAGTTGTGGTCCCAACACTGACCCTGCGGAACTCCATTAGTCACCGCCCGCCATCCTGAGAAGGACCTCCTTATCCCCACTCTCTGCCTTCTGCCAGACAGCCCATTTGGCCATCCCGTCTATATCTTCTTGTAGCCCAAGACACTCAACCTCACTGTTAACCACCCGGCCAATCTTTGTGTCATCCGCAAACTTACTAATCCTACCACCCCCCATAGTCATTTATGTCGTTTTTATAAATGACTTATAATAGGGGACCCAGCACAGATCCCTGTGGTACGCCACTGGACACTGGCTTCCAATCACTAAAGCAGCCTTCTGTTATCACCCTCTCTCTCCTACAACTAAGCCAAATTTGAATCTACCTTATCAAATTACCCTGTATCCCATGTGCCTTTGCCTTCTTTATAAGTCTGCCATGTGGGACCTTGTCAAAGACTTTGCTGAAATCCTTATAAACTTCATCAACTGCATTACTCTCATCTACACACCTGGTCACCTCCTCAAAAAATTCAATCAAATTTGTTAGGCATGACCTCTCTCTGACAAAGCCATGCTGACTATCCCTGATCAAACCTTGCCTCTCCAAGTGGAGTTAGATACTCTTCTTCAGAAATTTCTCCGATAGTTTCCCTACCACTGATGTGAGACTCACTGGCCTGTAGTTCCCTTGATTAACTCTACAACCCTTCTTAAATAGCGGAACCACATTAGCTGTTCTCCAGTCCTCTGGCACCTCCCGCATGGCCAGAGAGGAATTAAAAATCTGGGTCAGAGCCCTCTCTTGCCTTCTGATCTCCTCCCTTGCCTTCCTAAGCAGTCTGGGACACAAATCATCCGGACCTGGAGATTTATCCACTTTTAAGCCTGCCAACATCTCCAATACCTTGTCACTCCCTCTATTAATTTGCTTTAGAACCTCGCAGTCTCTCTCCCCGAGTTCGATACCTTCATCCTCATTCTCTTGGGTGAAGACGGACGTGAAGTATTCATTCAACACTCTAGCGATGTCCTCTGGCTCCACCCATAGATTGCCCCCTTGGTCCCTTATGGGCCCTACTCTTTCCCTGGTTATCCTCTTCCCATTGGTATACTTATAGAATATCTTGGGATTTTCCCTACTTTTACCAGCCACGGCTTTCTCATATCCCCTCTTTGCTCTCCTAATTGCTTTCTTAAGCTCCACCCTGCACTGTCTGTACTCCACTAATGCCTCTGCTGATTTGCTTCCCTTGTACCTGCTAAAAGCCTCCCTTTTCCTTCTCATTGTAATCTGAATATCTCTGGTTTCATTAAACCAAGGTGCAGTTGCTCCCTCGGGTTTATGTAAAATATTCTCTGCCCAATTTGAAGAGGAGCAGCAGAGTTATCCCTGGTTGTCCTGGCCAATATTTATTCCTCAATCAACATTACTAAAGATTAATTTATCTGGTCATTATCACATTGGGGTCTCCCATTTAAGACGGAGATAAGACATTTTTTCTCTGAAGGTTGTGAATGTTTGGAATTCTTTTCCCCAGAGAGCAGTGGAGGTAGGTTCAATGAATATTTATAAAGCAGAGGTAGATAGATTCTTGACTAATAAGGGAGTGAAAAGATTCTTGACTAATAAGGGAGTGAAAAGTTATCAGGAGTGGGTGATCTTTGAGGCCACAGTCATAATCTTATTGAACAGAGGAGAAGGCTCAAGGGGCCGAATGGCCTACTCCTGCCCCTAATTCATATGTTCGTGCATTGCTGTTTGTGGGAGCTTGCTGTGTGCAAATTGGTTGCTGCATATCCACTGTTTCCTGCCAATGCGTTATAGCCACGCAAGATAGCCACCAATACCAATCTGCACATGCATAGAAAAACCAATGACACTGCACCTCAATGTATGGCTTTGATTTACTGCATATTCTGAGTATCTGCATATTCTGAGTATTCTGTACTGGGGTGATTAAAACTGTACTTTGCCACATATGCTTAGAAACCAATCCAGCTGTCAAACCACCTCGTGTTTTAAGCCTTATTTCCCTTTCAAATACTGAAGAAAAAACTCTCAATGCAACTGCATATGTAGCACAATGAGAGCAGTGTAGTGCACGCAAACGTCAGATCACTGCTTCACAATCTAATTGTGCCAGAGCTTCATCAGTTTCTGGAATAATCCGTTTTTCCGATTGTCACCGGCTTCAGACAACTATCTTGTCAAAGGGTTTGTAGCCTTGACTACAACTCAACCTCAGCCTTAAATTCCACCATTGCTTTCATTCGACCTCAGCTCTCAATTCAACTACAGGTTCAATGTCACAGCTTTAACCTTATATTCAACCTTAGCTTCAAACTTAAAATCACGTCAGCTTCGTTCAAACAGTTCTTCACCTTCAACTTCCACCTCAACCAAAAGTCAGTTTCATCCCAGCCTCAACCTTACTTCAATTCCAATCTGAAATGGAGCCCCAACCCCTACCTTAAATTCAGCCTTCTGCAAGTGAATAACCTTGTGAATAATTGAATAATTGCCATACATTGAGGCGCAGTGTCATTGGTTTTTCTATGCATGTGCAGATGGGTATTGGTGGCTATCTTGCGTGGATATAACGCATTGGCAGGAGACATAGTGGATGTGCAGCAACCAATTTGCACACAGCAAGCTCCCACAAACAGCAATGCACGAATATATGAATTAGGAGCAAGAGTAGGCCATTCGGCCCCTTGAGCCTTCTCCGCTGTTCAATAAGATTATGACTCATCTGACTGTGACCTCAAAGTTCGCCGTCTCCCGAAAAACTTGGTAAGTGAGAAGTTAATCTTCTTATCACGTTTAACAATAAAAAAATGAGGCATTTTGGAGCTTGCGAGGGGAAAATAACCCTGCATTCTGTTTTTGCTTGCTTTTTATTTATCAGCCATAAGGGAGTTGTATGAACTTTTGAACCAATATTAGACAACTTGAGTTTGAATGGCTGCAAGTACAATAAGTCCCTTTACCGAAAAACGGTGAAATCAGGAGTGTGGTGTACACAGACATTGCCAGCAAATGGAACCTGTCGTTTGCAATGACTTCACATCAGCACAGTTGTGCATGCACTGCGTTGGCAGCAAATGCAACAGTGACTACACTTCAATAAGTACTAGGACATTTACACTTGCCACTTTGCCATGCGAGCTGGTCTATTAACCAATTTACATACCAATGAGGTGCAAATGTACAAACAAGAAACATTACAGAGGAATACATAGAAGCTAAAGTAGGGAACAGCATTTGCCCAATCAGCCCATGTTGCTTTTTATGTTTCATACAAGCAAATAATTCTAATTGCAATTGGCATGGGCTCAATGGTCAAATGGTCTCCTTCTGTGCTGTTTATGACTCAATAATTTTAATCATATTTACACACACTATCCCTTTTCCTTTGTCTGTCTAGTCAATCCTTGAATGTTGACATGGGGCTGAACTTTGCCGTCGGCGAGAAGCGGGCAGGGCCCGCTCGCCAACTCACAAAATGACGCAAGATGACGTCGGGCGGAACCCCTAACGTCATCCCGCCCCATTTAAATATTCAGGAAGGTGGGTGGACAGTGAAATCAGCTGTCCGCCCGCCGACCTGCCAATGGCCAATTGAGGCCATTAACAGGATAATTAAAACAATTAAAGGACCTGCCCGCCCAACCTTAAGGTTGGTGGGCAGGCCAGGAGCCCCGGCGGACTTCTGAAAAAACATGAAACCCCATCCACCGGCGGGATGAGGTTTCATGTAGGGTTTAAAAAACTTTAATAAAGTTTTAGTGAAATTTATTAACATGTCCTATCTCGTGTGACATTGTCACATGAGGGGGGCATGTTAAGGATTTTTTTATTTCTCTATTTTTATTGTTTGTGCAACTTTCAGTGATCTCCCTGAGGCAGCACTTAGCCTCAGGGAGATGTGTGCTCTTCCATGCGTATGCGCGAAAGAGCGCACTCTCGCATTTGGGGAATCACCCCCCACCCCCCACCGCCCGCACAGGGAGCACATAATGCTTCCCGCCGGGCGTCACGCTGGGTGGGCCTTAATTGGCCCACCCACTTAAAATGGCGGCGGGGCCCGCTTCTCCAGCGGGGATTGGGTCGGGCCCACCCACCCAGTAGGCAGAAAATTCTGCCCATGGTTTCTGCCTCAAGTGCTAACACTGGAAATAAATTCCACAGCCTTGTAACTCTAGTAAATCAGCTCTTCCTGTTAAACTGCTCAAGGTTATTCACTTGCAGAAGGCTGAACTTAAGGTAGGGGTTGGGGCTCCACTTCAGATTGGAATTGAAGTAAGGTTGAGGCTGGATTGAAACTGAATTTTGGTTGAGGCGGAAGTTGACTGTGAAGAACTGTTTGAAGGAAGTTGACGTGGTTTTAAATTAGAAGCTGAGGGTGAATACAAGATTAAAGCTGTGACATTGGACCTGTAGTTGAATTGAGAACTGAGGTCGAATGAAAGCTATGGTGCAATTTGAGGTTGATTTGTAGTCGAGGCTGAAGGTGTAGTGATATTTGTGGTTAAGACTGGGGCAGAGTTAATTCATATTAACCTGTGAGCTAACCTCAATTTTAAAAGTTTTTTTTTCTTCAATTTTCTCCTCTGCCCTACTCATTGACCCCTTGCTGGAGCACGGTTTCATAGATGGCAGTTGCCTTCCTACTTCTTCACTCAATTATTCCAATGACCCCCTAACAATGAATATTGACAGGCCATTCAGCTTGGAGATATCCTGGCCAAGCGTAATCCTACCCTTGTGCTTCGTCCCCACATATGCTGAACAGTTCCAGCAGTTATCAATAGACAGTGATCATGAGTGAGGAAATTGACAAATGTTCCTTTTGCGACCATGACACAATGATAATGGAGTTGTTGACTAATCACAGAAGACTTAATGGTGTAAAGCCTTGAAAACCATGGGTCCAAAGTCATCTCCTCCTAAGCATGCTATACTTACCACATCATGTCTCAAATTATAAACGTATAGCATTCCAAAATGTTATTTCTGAAAGAATTCTACCTAACTTACTTCTAAAATGAATCAAGACTATTTACTTCCACTGTGTCCCCGAGGAGTCTATTCCAGAGCTTTATCACTTGCTCGCTAAGATTTCCTTTTCTCTCTTTAGTTTTGAACTCACTCCTTTCAATGTAGGACAGGCCCTTTGGTTTTACTGGCCTGAACATGGTGAATGTTGAACCACTGCAACCCTTCTAGTAGTGGATAGTGCTCCATGATGGTGTTAATTTGGCTTCTTAAAGTGGCTTCTGAGGCACTGTCAAGTTATGAGTACATCAGATAGTCTAGAAATGGAAAATTATGTGGGCCAAACTGATCAAACTGATGTTTTTGTGAAAAAGAAGACGCATTCAAGCTTTTTGTCTTGCACTAATCAGGACATTCGCAAGAATACCGAATGTAAAGGTGTTTCTGTGCTACCAAATGACTATGTGATGTTTTTGTTTGAATTTCTCTCCCTAGGTTTTTGGTGGCCTAGTTTGGATCCTTGTGGCTTCGGCTCGAGTTTCATTTGCAGCTGACCAAGGCTGGGTGATGTTTGTTTCGGTCTTCTGCTTTGTTATAACCACATTGCTGCTCATACTGTACCTGGCTGGAGTTCAGAACAGTTCGTCTGCGTGGACTGCAGTGGTATGTCTATGGCCTTCAGTGAGCCCTGTATTACACAGCAGGACCGCTCGCCTTGTAAATCTGCTGTGGTACTCTAACTTCAGCAACAAAGTTAACAAACTGAAATGCTTTATTTTGCCTGATATTTCAGTCCAGGAGGAAGACTGCTCAAAAATCACTCGTATCATAGATTTTACCACATGTCCTTAAAACACAGTTAATGATAACAGGAGATGGAAATAAAATGGTGACCAAACTGGTTTCCAACACGAAAAAAGTAGTCAGACTCAACGCTCAATTTTAATAGTGCCTCCCTGCCTTGTGCCTGCTGGGTGGGTAAGTTGAAATTACCCTTCAACTAATCATTGCCAATATTTGTGATTTTTTTTAATGCTGCCATGCTGGGGCACAGTTCTATGGATTTTGGCAGCACAGGCAGTGGCAGGAACAGATAATAAATGGATCTGTATGGTGCAGATCCACATAAGTAGTGTATAATTTGCAAGGATTGTATTTTTGATACCATTTCGACAAAGTGATGTCAACACTTCTGTCCCAGTGAATAGCACTGAGCATGTGAAAATATAAAAGTTATTTGCATTACAAGACATTACTAAGAAGCAGTTTATTGGGTTGGCCTATATTATTATTTTTTGCTAAAATAAATCTGGAGAAATTATTTCCATTAATGATTTGATAACTAGAAAGGTTTAACATTATTATATATGTGCAGAGGGTTGTTAGGACATGGAATTGTTTTTTATTGGTTCATGGGGTGCGAACATTGGCTAGGCCAGCATTTATTGTTCATCCCTGACTGCCCTTGAGGAGATGGTGGCGAGGTGCTTTCTTAAATCATGACAGTCCATGGTGGGGGGAGCTCCAGGATTTTAATCCAGAGTCAGTGAAGGAAAGGGTAGGGAAATGGGACTGATTGGCCCTTTCATTGAACCATTAGAGAGATGGCACAGGCTGGGCTTTTGTGCTGTTAAATTCTATGAATACCATGTTCGATAGCATCCAATTTAACCCTGGATAACTGCCCAGATTTTGCATAGTTATTTTTATGTGCCTATATGCAAGTGAAAGTAGGAGGGAAAGCAAGTTATTGAATTAAAATCAATACCAGAAATTTAACAATGACGTCTTAAAACTGTTAGAAAAGTTGCCTGGGGCCAATTGTAGGTGAACAATGTTGAAGTAGGAACTCTGCCCTCTATTCTATTCTGTAAATGGGCTCTGATATTATTTTAGTCCCTTTAGTTTTCTCCCACCTCTCCAACTCTTACTGGGTCTCAGTTCTGTGGACTCCTGCTGCCCTCTGGGTACTTCAGCTCAGTTGCCATTATTCATGCGTGGAACGATTCAGTGAGGGTCAGTGGATTTTTTTGACCTTAAGCATGCATTCCCTGGGATTGTTACTGTTTTAGAACCATGGGTAATATTCACATGATTGACTCGAGTTAATCATTGCAATGTTCCTTGGCTTTGGCTTTTCTCAGGGCAGTGCATTTCCCAACTGAACCTTTTTAGGGAGCTGATTGATCGTGTGAACTGGTTTGTCATTCTTTGCTTCGTCTTCTCTTTCAGGATGTCTTCTACCACTTCATTGCAGCTGTGTTTTATTTAAGTATTGCCGTTCTGGAGGCTAGTGACACAAGGTTTTTTTCAGTTGGGCTTGGAAAAGCTCACAGAATCAACATTGCTGCCACAGTAAGTCATTTGTTGAAATACTTCTCTCTGAATTGAACAAAATCTGTGCCGTATACTTGATCAGGACAGTATTTATTAAATGGACAAAGTAACTATTTTGAGTGCAGTGGCATCAAGCAGTGGACTATTAATGAATAATGAGGTTTAATGAAGAATGTAGGGCAGCACCAGGTATACCTGAAAATGGGGTGGGAACTTGATGAAGTAACAACACAAGATTGCAAGCATGCTAAACAGCAGAGGTATACAGTAGACAGAGCTAAGCAACCTCACAGATCAAAGCTCTGCAGTCCTGCCACATGCAGTCATGAATGATGGTGGACAATTAAATACCTGACGAGAAATGGTTGCGGGGGGAGCGCTCCATGAACATCCCCCATCTTGGGGGAGCTCAGTAGTGCAAAAGACCAGATGAAGCATTTGCAAATGTCCTCAGAAAGAAGTGCAGAGTGAATGATCCATTATGGCCTCCTCCTGAGGTTCCCAACATCACAGATGTCAGTCTTCAGCCAATTCAGTTCATTCCATGGGATGTCAAGAAATGGCTGAGTGCACAGGGTACAGCAAAGGCTTTGGGCCGTGATGAAGCATTGGAGACTTGTGCCCCAGAAGTAGCTACACATCTAGCTGCACTGGAACAATGTGGCTACAACCCTGACATCGACATGACAATGCGAGAAATTGAAATGATGGTTAAGTGAACTAATTATTTTTGGTTGTGAAAAAATAATGTGCTCTGTACAATATGTTAATTTTTTTTGACATCTCGCTGGGGGTACAGTTCCAAAGGTGGTGTTCTTCATGTGTGACCCCGGGTCTTCACATACCCAACCGGAGTCTGCAGATTATCATTGGGCCCAAGAAACTGGCTGATTTGATTTTCTCCCTGTTTTCCTAGACCAGCGGTGTGGAGACCGATGTAGCAGCTCAATGGCTGCCACAGCTAAATCAGCAAACTCTGCACAGATCAGTGAACAAACCTGTTACTCTCTGGTTTGTGTGCCTCAGTGCTATGATGAGTGTTACCTTCATTTGAGGACTGAAATGTTTTCAGTACCTTTGTTGGATTGCCAATATTGTTTTTGTCAATGCAGGCTCACTCTGAAGACTTGCTCATCTGGGTTTTTTCTCAGGCAAACATTCCAGCAATTGCCTGGCAGTGTATGATACTGTGGGCAGAATCCTATTGTCTTTTGAAAATATTCTTCCATTGGGGTCAAATGGCTTATGAGTTCTGTCTGCCTGCTCAATCTTAAGAGACTAGCTCTGGGAGGCCTGTCCAATTCATACCTTACAGATAATGCCCCAGACACCACCGTCATCATCCCTGGGTATGCCCTGTCACACCAGCAGGACAGACCCAGCAGAGGTGGCGGCACAGTGGTATACATTCGGGAGGGAGTTGCCCTGGGAGTCCTCAACATCAACTCCAGACCCCATGAAGTCTCATGGATCAGGTCAAACGTGGGCAAGGAAACCTCCAGCTGATTACCACTCTCCACCCTCCTTCAGCTGATGAATCAGTGCTCCTCCATGGTGAATACCACTTGGAGGAAGCACTGAGGGTAGCAAGGACACAGAATGTACTCAATGTTCATCACCAAGAGTGGCTCGGTAGCACCACTACTGACTGAGCTGGCTGAGTCCTAAAGGACATAGCTGCTAGACTGGGTCTGCGGCAGGTTGTGAAGGAACACACTTGACCTCATACAACATACTTGAACTCATCCTCACCAACCTGACGATACCCTCCATCGTGCTGTGTGGCACTACCACCATACTAAATGGGATAGATTTTGAACAGATCTAGCAATTCAAGACTGGGCATCCATGAGGTGCTGCGGCCCATCTGCAGAATTGTCCTTAACTACAATCTGTAACCTCATTGCCTGGCATATGCCCCACTCTACCGTTACCACCAAGCCAGGGAATCAACTCTGGTTCAATGAAGAGTGCAGGAGGGCATGCCAAGAGCAGCACCAGGCACACCTAAAAATGAGATGTCAAGCTGGTGAAGCTACAGCACAGGCCTACAGGCATGTCAAATAGCATAAGCAGCAAGTGATAGACAGAGCCAAGCGATTCCACAACCAACAGATCTGTTCTAAGCTCTGCAGTTCTGCCACATCCAGTTGTGAATGGCGGTGGACAATTAAACAACTCACTGGAGGAGGAGGCTCCACAACTATCCCCATCCTTAATGGTGGAGGAGCCCAGCACATAAGTGCAAAAGATAAGGCTGAAGCATTTGCAACAATCTTCAGCCAGACATGCCGAGTGGATGATCCAACACGGCCTCCTCTGGAGGTCCCCAGCCAGTCTTCAGCCAATCCAATTCACTCCACGTGATATCAAGAAACGGCTGAAGGCACTGGAAACTGCAAAGGCTTTAGGCCCTGACAATATATCAGCAATAGTTCTGAAGACTTGTGCTCCAGAGCTTGCATTGCCCCAAGCCAAGCTGTTCCAGTACAGCTACAACACTGGCATGTAGCCGGCAATGTGGAAAATTGCCCAGGTATGTCTTGTACACAAAAAGCAGGGCAAATCCAACCTGGCCCCATCAGTCTATTCTCAATCGTCAGTAAAGTGATGGAAGGGGCCATCAACTGTGTTATCACTTATTAACAATAACCTGTTCACTGAGGCTCAGTTTGGGTTCTGCCAGGGTCACTCAGCTCCTGATATCATCCCAGCCTTGGCTCAAACATGGGCGAGAGAGCTGAACTCTGGAGGTGAGGTGAGAGTGACTGCCCTTGACATCAAGGCAGTATTTGACCGGGTGTGGCATCAAGGAGCCGTAGCAAAACTGGACTCAATCGGAATCTGGGGAAAACTCTCCACTTGTTGGAGTCATACCAAGCACAAAGGAAGCTCATTGTGGTTGTTGGAGGTCAGTCATCTCAGCTCCAGGACACCACTGCAGGAGTTCCTCAGGGTAGTATCCTAGGCCCAACCATCTTCAGCTACTTCATCAATGACTCTCCTTCCATCATAAGGTCGGAAGTGGGGATGTTTGCTCATGTGTTCAGCACCTTTCGTGACTCCTCAGATATTGAAGCAGTCCATGTCCAAATGCAGCAAGACCTCGACAATATCCAGGCTTGGGCTGACGTTAAATGAGTCTTATTCGGAATGACAGGCGGTGACTAGTGGGGTACTGCAGGGATCAGTTTTTGGGCTCCAGCTATTCATGATATATATCAATGATTTCGGTGAGGGAGCTAAACGTAATATTTCCGTGTTTGCTGATGACACAAGACAAGGTAGGAATGTGAGTGGTGAGGAGGAGGCTTCAAGATAATTTAGATAAGTTAGTAGGAAAAGCTGAATGGCAGAGTATTATTTAAATGGTGATAGATTGGGAAATGTTGATGTACAAAGCGACCTGGGTGTCCTTGAACACCAATCACTGAAAGCAAGCATGCAGGTTTTTCTTATTTATTCTTGGGATGTGGGCATCACTGGCTAGGCCAGTATTTATTGCCCATCCCTAATTGCCCTTGGTGAGGGAGTGTTTTTATCACATGTAGGCCAGACCAGGTGAGGACAGCAGATTTCCTTCCCTGAAGGACATTAGTGAACCAGATGGGTTTTTTTTAATGACAATCAACAATGGTTTCATGGTCATCATTAGATTTTTAATCCCAGGTATTTATTGAACTCAAATTCTACCATCTTCCATGGTGGGATTTGAACCCAGGTGCCCAGTGTATTAACCTGGGTTTCTGGACTATCAGTCCAGTGACAATACCACTATGCCACTGCCAGCAGTTAAGAAGGCAAATAGTACGTTGGCCTTCATTGCGAGAGGACTTGAGTAAGGATGTCTTACTGCAGATGTACCTTGGTTGGACCACATTTGGAGCGTTGTGTGCAGTTTTGGTATCTTTTCTCAGGTAAGGAAATACTTGCCATAGAGGGAGTGTAGCAAATATTCACCAGACCAATTCCTGGGATGGCAGGATTGTCGTATGAGGAGAGGTTGGGCTAACTAGGCCTGTATTCACTGGAGTTTAGAAGATTGAGAGGGAATCTCATTGAAACGTATAAAATTCTGACAGGGATGGACAGACTGGATGCAGGGATGATATTTCCTCTGGCTGGTGGGGGGCCTAGAACCAAGGGTCACAGTCTCCGGATACGGGGTAGGTCATTTAGGACTGAGATGAGGAGAAACGTCTTCACTCAGAGGGTGGTGAACCTGTGGAATTCTCTAACACAGAAGGCTGTGGAGGCTAAGTCACTGAATATATTTAAGAAGGAAATAGATAGACTCCTAGACTCTAAAGGCCTCAAGGGGTATAGGGAGAGTGCGGGAGTACGGCGTTGAGATGGAGGATCAGCTATGATCATATTGAATTGTGGAGCAGGCTCGAAGGGCCGAATGACCCACTCCTGCTTCTCTTTTCTATGTTTCTGCATGGAGGTGTGCATCAAATTTTAAAATGATGGTGGCTAAATCTGGTTAGGCCCCTTAGAGTGGAGAAGGAACCCCTCTGGTGGATTTTTATCCTGCCCACAGCCTGGGCCTCAGCGCATGGCAGGAGGCTGCACCAAATTCAGAAAAATCCCGAGAAGCCTTCCCCTCCCCCTCTGTATCCTAATTATTGGCTAGCAGCTGCTGCTGAGCAGGGAGCTGTTTCTGTTGTTCATCTGCCTTCAGCAGGATCAATCGGTGGTGGGAGCACACCGGTTCACTTCCCCAATGCCCCAATCTCTAGCTCTGCTCTCATTCCCACCTTTAAATGCACCTCTGCGGAACGGGGAAGATTCCACAGTACGTGTCCAAACCTGAAAAGTTTCTCTTACCCAGCATGAATCTTGTTCACTCTGACAACTGCAGAGGTGAATACAAATTTCTATACAATTGAAGGTGAAGATATTTCCTTTCCTTGTCTGTTCTGTGCCATATTAATGACCGAGGTATGAATGTGGCAGTGGCGATGGTGTTGAGGGCATCAGAATTGAGGCCAATTCCCTCCTCCCTCAGATTGTTATTCATGGAGCAGGGACTCACTGGATAGCGTTAGGCGCTGGAACTCTGGATCAGCTTTCTTTCCCCTTTTTGAGGTGCAATTGCAGGACCTCAGCTGCCACCCTAAGTTTGATCAGCTAGCTGAGAATAGGATCAATGCTGACATTGGCCTGATCTGTCAGGCTTCATTGCCCACTGGGTAAACCGCTGTACCACGTTTGCATTCTTGAGTAGCAAGAATATTTCTGGGTGAAGAATGGAATGTAAATCAAAGCTCACTTCTTCTAAAATGCTACAGATCTGTTCCGGGTAAAGCCCTAAGGTACTAGTTTTGTATTAAATATTCTTGTCTTTCGTTGTTTCAGGTGTTTGCATTTTTGGCCACTTTGCTTTACACAATACATGGGACATTGTCAATACTGCGATGGAAGTCCTCCTCATGAACATCAGGACAAGCAGCAAATTGCAACGTTTTACCAGAAGCTATTTCCCCCTTCCCAAACTTGCTCACTACTCTTTCCTTAATATTGTTTGATATCATTCTCACTGCAACTGCAATTACAGCATTTTATATAGAACCAGGAAGGTAAACGGTGGAACTAATAGGGTACAAAAATTTATTTAACGTTTTTAATATTGGGAGTACTAAAAACTGCAAAGGAAAATGGAAATCTGGAACTCTCCCCCCCCACTTAAAAAACTAAGCTAATTTCAAGCCGTGATTGTCAGATTTTTGTTCGGTAAGCGTATCAATAATTATAGAACCAAGTCAGGTGGTTGGATTTAAGATGCAAGTGCAGATCATCCATAATCTAATTGGCGGGCGGAGGAGCTGAATCATCTGCTTTTGTTCCTGCATTCCATATCCCATGGATAGCTTGTATCTGGTTTACACCACATGTCTTACTCAAATAGTTGAAAGATTGAGAATCCTGAAGCAGGTTTCGTGAGGTTTGAAATCCAGTGTAAAGACTTTCTTGTGGACAAGTTTCTCTCCCTCTCTCTCAGGTTGAAAATTCCCAGTGAATGGTTAACCTTGTAGCCCCTGACTATAGGGTGGAAAATTTAGGGTGGATTTTCCTGTGTTTGGGTGCGGCAACCATGGTGGAGAAAAATAGAGCAGCTGAGCTCACACAGCTCAGAAAGGAGCCGGTCTGATCATTTGCTTTTAATTTTAAATAATGGAAAATCAATGATGCTGCCTGAATGCTGTGGAATTCTCCCCACCCAAATTCTCTATATTGTTTACCCAGGAGAGTCTTTACACCTGAAAACTCTGCCTATATACTTTGAACTCTTACTCTTGCATGTATAATAATCCTATTGTACTAACTGATTTTTTAAAGGAATAACTTGATAATCTATTTTTCATTTTGTTTAATTGGTTCAAAACAATTCCTCATTTTGCCACATTGTACCGGATTTGTGCTTTTGCATTTTGGCTGGAGGCTTATTTGACTTTGTATCAAATATTCTTACTTTTAAAGCCTAAGCTGATATATGTATCAAGGAATTTTATTTGTGGTTTTTACTGTTTAATAGGAAAATAATAAAATATACAAAAATGTATTGCCAAACACTGTTGTAGCTGTGCTTCTCCACTGTTTTTAAATATAAATTATTAATGAAAATTGCAAAACCCTGAAAAATCAGGGCAAAAAATAAACACGTTTTGGGTATAAAGCAGCTTTCATGGCCTCAGGATGTTCCGAAGTGTATAGAACCAGTGAAGTACTTTTGATGTATATTTACCGTTTGAATACGGTGACAGCAATTTTCACACAGCAAGATCCCACAATCACTAATACGGAATGTTAGAGGGTAAATTTGAAGACCCCTGAAAATGGGCATGTGGGGTTGTGCTGCTCAATTGTAATGGTGGTAGCATGCCAATTTTATGCTGTCTGCTTACTTCACTAACCACACTGTTGAGTGGCAGGAGGCAACAGTAGGGGACCAATATTATGAATGGCCAGTATCACTCAAAGCTAGCCTGAACCTCAAAAAAAAAATTAAGGTGCATTGTAATTGGATCAGCAGCAGGTGATCATTCAAGAAGTGAGCCTGTGACCTGGGATACGTTGAAGATTGGCACAACATGTGAGAGAATGGGATCCAACAGACACTGCAGTGATGGCATTGCTGGAGGAGAAGTGCCCTATATCCGCTGGGAGCCAGGAGCCACTCCAGATATACTTAAGGCAGTGGAAACAGATAGCAATGGGGGCACCTCCTGGAGTCTAGCCTTGAGCAGTGCTGCAAGAGGCTCAATTATGTCATTGCATCTTCAAATGTCATAGTCTACGAATTGCACTACTAGCCTTAGACGCTACCCAGTTCACCACAGTTTCATCACTCTCAGTGTTGGAATTCAGGAAGTCAATTAACTTATTAGCCCCTTTCAATTTCAAGTTCTGAAATGATTTAAAGTGATGGCCCTTATTGGTGCCTTAGGTATTGACATGGCAAATGTCCAAACAGCTGTATCAAAGCATATCAGCATGACCATTACAATCTGAGTAGAAGCATGATCATTACAATGGGCATGCCCCCAGGCACCATTGTGCCAGTTAAATGCAACAAGTGCACAGGTGGTTCTTCTGCCAGCCCATCCTTTCTGAGGCATGGTCCCAAGCCTGATGAATGCCTCTGTCCTCTCACCTTGGGGAATCCCTTCTTATACTTACACAGCGAAGTCTGTGGAGGCTGATATAACCCAACCTCGTTTTTATTTGAAAGGACCAACAGTTCTGCTGAAGGGTCATGAGGACTCGAAACGTCAACTCTTTTCCACCGATGCTGCCAGACCTGCTGAGTTTTTCCAGGTAATTCTGTTTTTGTTTTCAATTCCCAATCAAGTTGCTTATCAGTGGCTTTTATCTAGGGCGTTTCACAAGCAGTATTAAAAATATAGTTAAATACAAGATTATCCTATCACAACTAGCAAAATCCCGACGGTCAATATTTAAATTAATTTTCATTAATCGGCACGATAGCTGTGATGTCAGGATTTCCCAGGATTTTTACGCGTACCAACAATCTCTGTCAATCAGGGCTCATACCTGACATTCATATGCTCCACTGCACCCTCATCCACTTAACACTGCTGCAAGCCTCACACCCACATCTTACTGGTTGCACAGGAGGTGGCTATTCAAGTATGACACTGATGTCAGGTTGCATGGCATTCTGACACACTTTCTCCCCCTCTTGCAAGGCAAGATGACGCGCAATTAGAGCAGGATTTAAGTGGAGAGGCCTAGGGTATCCGCATAGATAACCCTCATCGAGGAGGCAGTGTTGGCCATTATTAGGCTGCTGGTTGCTGATGCCACAGTCATTGGTGAGATTGACATCATTGTCGATGAGGGTATTCTCATACCTAATCCTCCTCCTCTTCACATCCCACTTCCCCCTCACCCCACACTCTGATTTGCAAGTTGCAAATGGAGTAAGCATGCACCTCTAACTTTCCCCCGCAGCCCCCCACCCTGCCCTGCCCCCAAATGTCACCCCATCCCTGCACCACAACATTATCTTAATGCTTTTCTTCTTTCAGATGCCCCAAGAAGTGCCACCTGGCCAGGCGGTGGAGGAAAGATAAGGCAGTGATGAAGAAAATGCTCTCTCACTTGATCGCACACTCACTGACACCAGCTCAGGTCTATCGTGCATAATTTCGAGGATAGCATTGAGGCAGAATCTACACACGGTGAGATACCATCATGGGTTGCCTGCAGTCAGGGCACTGGCTGGGTGCCTGTTTGCTGGAGGGCGAAGTCGCAGACAAGTTGTGCTGCGGCTGGACTCAGATTAGCACTTTGATGGGGCAACCTACAGAAGAATGCTGATCGGGATACACAAGGAAACATTTGGTGCTTTGGAAAAGCTGTGGTCAATGCACGGAATAATTTTTTTCTCTTTATTCTTCCATGAGATGTGGACATCATTTGCCAGGCCAGCATTTGTTGCCCATCCCTAATTGCCCTTGAAATGAGTGGCCTGCTGGACCATTGCAGAGGGCAGTTAAGAGTCAACCACATTGCAGTGGCTCTTGAGTCATATGTAGGCCAGACCAGGTAACGATGGCAGATTTCCTTCCCTAAAGGACATTTGTGAACCAGATGGGTTTTTACAACAAGCAACAATGGCTCCATGGTCATTTTTGAGACTAGCTTTATATTCCAGATTTATTAATTGATCTTAAATTTCACCAGCTGCCATGGTAAGGTTTGAACCCATGCCCCCAGGGCATCAGCCTGGGCTCCTGGGTTACTAGTTTAGCGACTCTGCCACCATCTCCCCTTTATGAAGGACTCCAGCACTAGCTTTACACAAGGCTTTGTGCAGAGCTTGGAGCCCATCCTTTCCAGGATGGGAGTGTTGACCAATGTATGCAATATTGCATGGTTTCATTTATAAATTTAGCCTGGAATGTTCATTTTGTGGTGGCTTTTATTTTCCCACTGCGACCAAAGTGATGATGTGATGGTCAATGACAGATGGAAGGTGAAGTGTGGGACTGTTGTTGAATGGGGAATTGGGGCTGCGATTACTGACATTGTACTCTCAGACGAGTTTATCATGGACAGTCCAGCTAGAAAAAAGCTGTCCTGATTGCCTCCATTGTTCCTCTCCCTGTTCTTTCTCTACATCCTCTGTTTCCTGTTCCTCAGGTGCTTACCATATAGCAGGTGGCAAGGGCTTTCCCCTCAGATGGTTGTGCAGTGTACAGCAGACCACCACAAGATTTGAAAGTTGTTCTGCTGACTACCTTAAGGCTCCTCTAGAGTGGTCCATGCAGTGGGTGCGTTGTTTCAGCACACCAATGCTATGTTCTATCACATTACGTGTGACAGCATGGCTTTCATTGTATGTATGCTATGCACATGTGCATGGCATGAACACTGGAGTCATCAGTCATGTTGTTAGAAGATGGCCCTTGTTGCGCAGTAACTGCTCTTTGGTTTGGTGCGGTGACTCAAATGCACAGTGGACTATGCAGAATGTAGGCAACATGACTGTTGCCAAGATACCGGGCATTGACCTGCATGATTCACTGCCTATTGCCACCCACCAGCTGGAAGTTGAGGGATTGCAACCCCTTTCAGTTCTGCTATAAAGTACAGTGGTGTGTGCAGTGAGGTGTGCGCAGTCAATGACACCCTGAACTATGGGGAAGCCTGCAATCCTACAAAAGGCACACGCTCATTCTGCCTCTGCCTCTGGCAGGAAAGAGTGAAATGTAAGTTAGCTTTCATTGAGTAGAGAGCCTTAGTGACCTCCCTTACCCAACAATGGATGGAAAACCACGAGATGTTGCATAAATCTCCAGCTCCAGCCCACAAGGAGCCAGATGCACATAAGCTCAATGTAATCACCACACCCTCAATGTCTCTCTCTCTCTACCCCTCCCCCTCCCCCCACCCCCCCCTCCCCCCCACCCCCCCCTCCCCCCCACCCACCTTAAACCAATTTATATTTCTCCCTTCTTCTAACTATGCTTCAGTTCTGCCGAAGGGCCATGAAGGCTCGAAACGTTAACTGATTTCTTCTCCGCCAATGCTGCCAGACCTGCTGAGTTTTTCCAGGTAATTCTGTTTTTGTTTTGGATTTCCAGCATCCGCAGTAGCTTTTAGCTCAATGTTCTGATCACTTTCACAGCCACTGGAAATGTGGGCCTTGGCCTGCAATGAGGCGTTTGATGTGATTGCTGCGAGTGATGGATGGGTGAGTGAGTGAGGTTGTCCTCATTGAAGCTTAGTTTCAGGTTGGGTAATTGTTCCCTGGGCACCCTGGGTGGATATGGTCTCTCGCTGAGAGCCCTTCTTGTCCTTCCCCAATCCTCACCCCTCCAGCAGCTTGTCCTGCTCTGTGTGGCCTCCTCTTCATTCTCCAAGTCTTGCTGCATTCCGAGGGGAATGCCCACTCTTCAATGCATGTCAGGAAGGAACTGATTTGTCTAAGAGCCTTAAAGTCAGCAAAAGGTTCTTCAGCATATGCTCCCCCATTCCTTTTCTTTCTAATCACTCACGGGATGTGGGCTTCGCTGGCTGGGCCATCATTTATTGCCCACCCCTAGTTGCCCTTGATTAAGTGGTGGTGAGCTGCCACCTTGAACTGCTGCAGTCCATGTGGTGTAGGTACACCCACAGTGCTGTTAGGAAGGGAGTTCCAGGATTTTGACCTCTACAACTTTAAACAGCTATAGAGGCATCAAACACTGGTAGAATTGCAGTATCAGCCGGAAGAAACTAGCCATCAACTAACCAGTAAGTACTTAATGATTGCTAATAGCACTGTTTGTATAGGGTGGTGGGAGTTGGGAGGGGTGGAGGTGGGAGAGGTATTCCTAATCATGAAGGGTCTGGACAGAGTAGATATGGGGGCATTGTTCCCATTGGTGGAAGGATCTGGAACCAGAGACACAGATTTAAGGTGATTGGCAAAAGAAACAAAGGTGACACGAGGAAAAACTTTTTCACGCAGTGAAAGGATCGGGAATGCCCTGCCTGAGGGTGTGGTGGAGGCAGGGTCAATTGAGGCTCTCAAAAGGGAACTAGAACACTCTCTGAAAGGAAATATTTGCAGGGCTATGGTGAAAAGGCAGGTGAATTAGATCCTTCAGAGAGCCAGCATGGACTCGACAGGCCAAATGGCCTCCTTTTGTGCTGTAACCATTCTATGAACACGTGGTATATTTTGGAAAAATATACTTTATTCATAAAATATCTGAAAGAACATCACAAAACATTTCAAAATGGCCATCACAAAAAGTGCAATCATATTCAACTTTTCCACATAGATCATGAGGTGCTTCAATACAATCAATGAACATTACAGACATTTCAATATGGTCATTACAGGCAGTCAGACAGTGTAATGGTATTCAAGTTATCTACATAGATCATGTTGCACTCTGAGGTATTTCAGTACAATTATGATACATTTAGTATTCACTGCATACATTCCTTGTGAATCTTACAGCCCGAGGGGTCTATACAATTCCCAGCCCCTCAGTGCACTGTGGCAGAAATGTCTTAGACAGTGACCTTTCCCCATTGTGCCTTTGTGGTGGCTGCCCCAAGCTTTAGTGTATCCTCAGCACATAGTACTGGACTTTGGAATGTGCCAGTCTGCAACACTCGGTCAGAGCCAACTCTTTGCACTGGAAGACCAACAAGTTTCAGGCAGACCAAAGAGCGTCTTTCACCGAGTTGATGATCCTCCAGCTGCAGTTGATGTTTGTCTGGGTCTGTGCCCCTGGGAACAGCTTGTAGAGCACAGAGTCCTGTGTCACAGAACTGCTCGGGATGAACCTCGACAAAAACCACTGCATCTCTCTCCAGACTTTCTTTGCAAAGGCACATTCCACAAAGAGGTGAACAACGGTCTCGTCCCCACCACAGACACCCCGAGGGCAATGTGCAGAGAGGGTGAGACTCCTGGCATGTAGGAAGGATCAAGCTACATCTTGATGCTTGTCTGAAAGTTCCGTGTTCCCATCTCCACTGGAAAACTGTGTCCTTAATATCCAAGCAGCAAGTGATCAAAATCTTCCTGTTAGAAAACACCACCTCCCACTTAACTATTGAAACTCAGTTGTTCTTATCTCTCCCTGATGAAAACCCCGCCTGGTAGCCAAATGACATTTTTCATGCCCTCAGGACATCGCAAGCCAGTATACGGCTAATGAGTTATTTTTGATGTGCAATCACTTTTGTCAGTTGAGAAAATTCAGCAGACAATTTACATACAGCAAAATCCCACAAACAGCAAATGAGATTAACGGCCAGTTAATCTTTTTTGATGGCTTTGGGACTGGAGTAATGCGAGCCCTTAGTGACATCACTTATATCTTTAACTTTTTAAATTCAGCTTGCATCTGATGTAGCATTCATGCCACACAAGTGCCAAGTGATGACCATCTCCAACAAGAGAGAATCTAACCATTCTCCCCTTGACATTCAAAGGCATTATCGTTGCTGAATTCTCCACTATCAACATCCTGGGGTTACTATTGACTAGAAACTGAACTGGAACATCCATATAAATATTGTGGCTACAAGAACTTTTTAGAGACTGGGAATACTGCAATGTGTAACTCACCTCCTGACTCATCAATCTACTAGGCACAAATCAGGACGGTGATGGAATATTCTCTATTTGCCTGGATGAGTATGGCCCCAACAACACTCAAGAAGCTCAACATCATCCAGTACAAAAGCAGCCCACTTGATTAGTCCATCCACCACTTTAAACATTCACTCACTTCACCATCAATGCACAGTGGCAGCAGTGTGTAGCCTGAACAAGATGTAGTGCAATAACTCACCTAGCCTCCTTCGATGGTACCTTCCAAATTCGCGATCTCTACCACCTAGGAGGACAAGGACAGCAGATGCATGGGAACACCAGCACCTGCAAGTTCCCCTCCAAGCCACACACCATCCTGACCTGGAACTATATCGCCATTGCTTCACTGTCTCTGGATCAAAATCCTGGAACTCCATTCCGAACAGCACCATGGATGCACCCTTACCAGGTGGGCTACAGCGGTTTAAGATGTTGGCTCACCACTGCTTTCTCAAGGGCAATTTGGGGATGGGAAACATATACTGGCCTTGTCAGCAATGCCTGCGTCCTGTGAAAGAATTTTAAAAAAATGTATTTTTGTAAGAGAGAGAGTTCCATACTCCTGCCACCCTTTGCATGAAGAAGAGCTTTCTAACATCTCATCTGAATGGCCTGGCTCTGATTTTAAGGTTATGTGTCCTTGCCCTAGACTCTCCGGCCAGTTGCTTTCTACCTACACTAACAATTCCTTTCAAAAATGGAAACATTTCAATCAAACCACCTTTCAAGCACCTATACTCCATGAATGCAAACCTAGCTTAAAAAACCTCTCTTCATAATTTGACCCTTGGAAGCCTGATAACATTTAATTTTTTTTCACAGGGTGTGGGCCTCACTGGCTGGGCCAGCATTTATTGCCCATCCCTAATTGCCCTTGAGAAGGTGGTGGTGAGCTGCCTTCTTGAACCACTGCAGCCCATGTGGTGTAGGTGCACCCACAGTGCTGTTAGGAAGGGAGTTCCAGGATTTTGACCCAGTGACAGTGAAGGAACCAAGTAAGAACTGCTTGAAACTTGGAGGGGAACTGCTGCCACTGTGTGTCAGTGGTGGAGGGAATGAATGTTGAAGATGATGGATGTGGTGCTGATCAAACACGCTGCTTTATCCTGGATGGTGTCAAGCTTCTTGAGTGTTGTGGGAGCTGCACTCACCCAGGCAAGTTGGAAGTATTCCATCACACTCCTGACTTGTGCCTTGTAGATGGCGGACGTGCTTTGGGGAGTCAGGTGTTGAGTTACTTTCTGCAGAATTCCCAGCCTCTGACCTGCCCTTGTAGCCACAGTATTTATATGGCCAGTCCAGATCAGTTTCTGGTCAATGGTAACCCTCAGCCGTATTCCCATTCTTGTGAATCTGTGCTGAATTCCTTCCAAGGCCATTGGGCCATAACTTCTGAGCTCCAGGGCGTGGTATGAGGGGTACCCCAGAGATGCGCTGGGGTGCACGCCCATCCCGGGAGGTTACAGGGAAGGTTTGCACGGTAATTGCCCAGAAGTGCAAACTTTCCTTGGGTAATTGCCCTGTACTGGGAATCATCTGAAAATGGGATTTAAATCACAAACTTTAGATTGTTTGGACTGTGTTACATTAATAGTTACCCAGGAAAACCTCTTCTAACTTCTGAGTAACTATTGCATTAACCCACACTGATCTCCCACGGAATTCCCCCAACACCCCAAATCCTCAGGAGATTCCCCCCATCCCAGACTACTCCCCGCATGGGACTCACCAACCCCCTGACCACCACCCTTCACGGCACCAAACCCAGTCCCAAGGGACTACCCCCCTGATGGGAACTCCCCAACCTACAGGATTCCTCCCACCCCCATAGGAACGGTTACCCCGTGCCCCCAGACCAGGCCCGATTCTCAAATTCTCCCCCTCCAACCACCAGGCCCGACTCTCATCCCCTACACCCAACCAGGCCCAACTGTCACCCACCTCCCACCCCAACCCCCGCCCCCTCCCCGGCCAGGCCCGGCTGTCAACCCCTCAACCCCACCAGGCCCAACCCTCATCCCCTCCCCCACCCCTGCCAGGCCCGACTCTCACCCCCTCCCCTGCCCCCCTCAGGCCAGCCTCAACACCCCTCCTCCCACCAAGGCCTGGGCTGACATCCCCCACCCCCGTGGCCCGACCCGATCCAAACACCCACCCCCACTCCAGCCCCAACCCGACTGCCCCCCACAAGGCCCAAGTGAACCACCCCCTTCTACAAGGCCCAACCCCACCCGACATCCCCCCACCCAGGCCTGACCTGATCCCCAAAGTCCATCTGAACTGACACTCCCCCGACAGGCCCGACCCGACCCGGCCCGACCCAACACCACACCCAGGCCCTGACCTCCTTCAAGGCCTGGCCTGACCCCACCTGACGCCCGAACTGACCCGACCTCCCCCACCTCCACCACTCAAGGCTCCACCCGACCCGACCAACCCCTCGATGCCCAACCCGACCCCCCTCCACCACAAAGCCTGACCCGAATCCCCCCTGAGGACCAAAGCCCACCGAGTTCTGACCCAACCCCCACCTCCCCCGCCCCGAGACCTGACCCGATCCACAACCTATCCTACCCACTCGCCTTATACACTTACCTTGTCAAAGACCTTTAAACTTGGCTGGACCTTTAAACTGACCTGTGTTATGGCAGCTAGTGATGTAAAAAAGGGGGCGGGGTTTACTTGCCTTCAACCCTACAGCCCTTTGGTGATAGGCCCCAGGAACATGCTGCACCGCACTGTTATTGGCCGGCCTGAGTCGGAAGGTTGAGTGAGATAGGATCTCCTGGATTTTAAGGTAAGACTTTTCGATAAGAGTGACAATCTGACTAAATTGCCATTCCATTGGGAGTTACGGCTCAATATATTTTTTTCAAACGTGTGGTGCCTAAAATTATACACAGCACTCCAGATGTGGACTAACCAGGACTTGGTATAACTGTAACAGAACTTTCTCCCCTTTGTATTCTAGCTTTCTAGGTGTTAAAGCTAACAGTGCTTCAGACTTTTTGACTTTTTTTTGCACACGTTCACAGCAAACTGCGCAAATCTGTTAATGAGTAAAATGACATGTTCAACGGGAGGTGTTCAATAAAAAATTTAAGCTGATACAGAAACTGTTCGTACCCCTAAGGGGCAAGAGCTCTACTTGCCAAAAAAAACCGAGCCACGGCCAACCAAAGAGTTTATAGACAACATAAAACAGTAGTAAAAATGTACAAAATTGCAAAAACTGAAGGAGAGTATGAAAAGAGGCCTAACAACATTAAATTCAAAAGATACTGTAGGTGTTGTGGTGAAAATACTGGGAGCTGTCTTGTCTCTGTATCACCCATATCTGCATTATCCATTAAAAAAATGCTCCAGTGCAGGGGTGGTGTTAACATTAACACTATTACTGTTGTTTCTACTGACTCATGAGTTTTAACTGCTTTAGAACATAAGAATATAAAATTTAGGAGCAGGTCCCTTGAGCCTGCTGTGCCATTTAATCCGATCATGGCTGATCTTCTGACTCAACTCCACTTTCCCACCCCCCCCCCCCCCCACCCCCCCCCCATCTCACTTGAGTCCCTAAGAGACAAAAATCTGTCTACCTCAGACTTGAATATACTTAATGATGGAGCACCCACAACCTCTGGGGTGTTATGGCACAGCTGATGGTAAATGCTGAGCTGCTCAAATCTCAAAGGGAAACTTGAAACAACTCCCACAACTGCTTTGCAATTTGTATAAACTTTGAGATGCGTGCCTTGAATTCAATAGTAATAAGACCACCGAGTCTTATAGGTTTTTACAAAACTGGATTAAACCTTTATTAATAGAAGAAATGATTTTAAGCACACACATAGACCTAAGATTACTACTATGATAACTTCTAAACCCCCTAGTTAATCTAACTCCCAGTCACACTCTTGTTAAGGCAACAGTAAGACTCAGCCAAAGAAACACGATACCCTGAACAATCCAATTCAAAGTGAGTTTTCTTAACTTCAGTTCTTTGTAGACAGCAGCTTGAGGCATAGATGCTGGAGGCTTTTCACACTTGTTTTAGATCTTAGAATGCCTACCCTTACACATAGCCTTCCCTCCTTTATACATATTTTCCCTTTTGAATGCAAATTCACATTGTTTCACTTTGTCTTTGGACTTTACCTCTCTAATAATGAAAATCTGTCATAGTACCAATTTTACCTGTAATCTTTGGGAAAAATAATCACACTGTTTCTTAACTTCTCCTGGCTAGGTGCAACATTTCACCCCTGCTTTGAATTCAAACTAGACTGGTTTATTTAAAATGCAAATGTTCCCTTTACACCTCACATTCTAAAACCATTCTAAAACTTCCCCCATGTTTATCTACTTAACATTTCAAACCTAGATTATCTTCTGATACATCAAAGCCTTCAAACCAGCTGCTTTTAATTCAATTAAGTCACACACACACACACACACAGACACACACAGACATAGACACAGAGCCCACGATTATTCTACTTTACAATAAATTCCAATAACATTATGAAAATGATTACATCTTCCTGACAGGGGTAGAGAATTCCAAAGGTTCATAATGCTTTGAGTTGCAAAATTTCTCCTCATCTCAGTCCTAAATGATTGACCCATTATCCTGATGTTGCACCCTTGTGTTCTGGATTCCCCAGCCAGGGGAAACAATCTCTCAGTGAATTTCCAGTCAAGTTTCTTCAGAATCACGTGTGTTTCAATGAGATCAGCTCTCATTCTCCTGTAGGCCCAATTTACTCGGCCTCTCATCATTGGGCAACCTTCTCATCCCAAGAACCAATCTAGTGAACCTTCACTGTACCGCCTCCAATGCAAGGATATCCTTCCTTAAATACGGACACCAAAACGGCACACAACCCTCTAGGTTTGGCCTCCAAAAGCCTGTGTAGTAGTTCCTCATTTAAAGTCCTAGGCTGGGATTTTCCGGTCCCAATTCCTGCCCAAAATCAACAGAGCTTTGGCTGGTCCGTCAAATTTTCCGTCTTGCTCCCGACGATTCTCACTGTGGTCAGGATCAGAAAATCCTGATCCTAGTTGCGTTCTTTAAAACAGCGACTTTAAGTGAAACAAATTTTAAGTGAATAAGAGGTTCCCATAGGAATCAATGTATAAAGTGGAGTTTGATTCTTAAGGACATTTCTCATCTGGAAAACTTATTCACAAGTTGAAATACTGTACAGTCCATGTACAGTGCTGTTCTTCCTAAGTGGAATAACTTCTAAAACAAAATTATTCACTAAATATGAAAGAAATACTGTATGAATTCAAATTAGATAACACTCACCAGCCTCTCTTTCTTAACAAAAACAGAATTACCTGGAAAAACTCAGCAGGTCTGGCAGCATCGGCAGAGAAGAAAAGAGTTGACGTTTCGAGTCCTCATGACCCTTCAACAGAACTGAGTAATATTAGGAGAGGGGTGAAATATAAGCTGGTTTAAGGTGGGGTGGGGGGAGAGAAGTTGGCAAGCGTTTTATTGTTAACATTCGAGGGGATGGTGTCTCAACAGTGGGCTTTCTTCTTCAGTTTGCTGTTTTTCTAATTGCATTAAATGCTCATTTAACAATTCTTCCCTGTGGGATTCAGCCAAATCAACCACGTCCGCCTCCTCCCGCTCTTCAAAGCCAACTTCCTTTGCTAAGGTGATGACCTCCTGCTGAACTTCGGGGATGATGTCGTCCAATCCTCTGAGGTCGTTGACACATTTGGGCCATGCTTTTCACCACACACCATTCATACATGTTGACATAACCTTATCCCATGAAACGGCAATATTGTCGATAGCCTTGAGGATATTATATGCATGCCAAAATCCATGATTATTGGCTTATTCTCACCATCTGTTTCCTTGATGGGACAGGAGAAGGTATGATGTAAATAACAAGACCAGAACGTTGCTATTGCGGCTGTAGCAATGTAGCACGGGTAGCAGGAAAATCACCTTAACATTTCCGATAAGTCATTAAAGTTGACAGGAGGGGAGGGTGTTAGGGATTATCCACTAGAAGCAACATCTTGAGGATGATATTTTCTCTGGAACAACATCCTTTTCAAGCAGGGATGGCATTTAGAGAAAACCATCCTTGAAAGGGTGCCCCTGGCAATCAGGCTTTCTTATTTGACAGCTAAATAACACACAAATGTTCTTTAGAATAGCCCTTCCAAGCCCTTGGTGTCTGATTGGTACACACTAAAGGCTTACACTTCAAATCTCCTGCTGTGATTCCCACCAAACGGAAGAGTTAAGTGATTTTTGGCGGGGACGATCTTTGGCGTTTTAAATCCTAGCACAGTTGTCTCCTCTTTGAAAATGCCCTTTTTTGTGGCAGACGCTTCCAATAAAGCCCCGCCTGATCGACGTTAAACGCTTGTTTCGGCGAGCACCGCTTTCTTCAATAATTTTCCTCAAGTGGACGGGGAATTCATCAGCTGCTTAAGTATTGGTACTAGCTCCTTCACTGGTTACTTTGGTGTTATGCAAATAGCAATGCCTTTTAAAACGCTCGAACCAACCATGACTAGCACTAAAACTTTCTGACTGTGAACTCTTACCCTGCTCATTCTTTAAGGCATCATGCAAGGCTTTACATCTCGCTTAGATGGCCATTATATTATGCATATTATGTGGGTTTTGACCTTTGATCTAGGCGGCCAGCGATCTTTCCAACTTTTTCATGATGCTGCTTCTAGTAGAACTTATCTTGGGAGCACTTAAAGGTGTAGCACTGAGCTTTATGTTTGATTTTATCAGTATTAGCACAAATTGTTCTTACCATTGTGGAGGATAGCCCAAGTGCTCTCCCGATATCAACTGTTCACTCTCTGGCCTCAAAATGCTTTAAAACCTCTAACTTAGTTTGTAAAATGACATTTTTTCTCTTTTTTTACTGCGTAACACCAGATGCACTTCCATCATATATTGGGCATTTTCAATTCCTGTTTAAGAGTGATTCTAAGGGATTGAAGCAGTAAATTATCTGCAAGCTTATTTCACAAGTTTCAAAGGACTTTAGGAGTAGAAAAGCAGGATATTTTTAAAAAAGGTGTGAAACTTGTAAGTGTTGATGTTCAAAGAGACTTGGGTGTGCTTGTACAAGTAATGCAGAAAGTTAGCATGCCCGTGCAGCAAGCAATTAGGAAGGCAAATGGCAATGTTGGCTTTTATTGTAAGGGGATTGGAGAACGGGAATAAAGATGCCTTGCTGCAATTGTACAGGATTTTGGTGAGACAACAGCTGGAATACTGTGTGCAGCTTTGACCTCCACATTTAAGAAAGAATAGATAGAAAGACATAGAATCACTCTTTATTTGTTCCTAATCTCCGTTGAGTCTGATTCTACTTCCTGATTTTCTGAACCAAGATCCTTTCTCACTACTTTCCTTATGACATTCTTCACCATGAGGGCTACTCCATCTTTTTCCATTCTGTCTGTCTTTTTGAAATCTTGTGCACCCCAGAATATTTATTTTCCAATCTTGGTCACATTGTAGCCTTGGTTCTGTATTGGCAATTAGATCTAAACCATTTATTTCTATTTGCACTGTTACTTCATTTACCCTATTGCAAATGCTTTGAGCATTCAAATAAAGAGCCTTTAATTTTTTTTACTATCCTTTGCATGGATATTTTTCATTGATGCACTATTACCGTTAAACTCTCTGTCCTTTCCAGCCCATCTCTGCTTGTCTTTACTCAAACTGTGACACTATTCTATTGCCTTGACTTTTGATTTCTAAATTTCCCTTCACCTGACCCCTCCCCACTTTTAGTTTCGTGTTAATCCATGCCCATATGTAGTGTTGTCCAATTAATAGGACAGATAAATGCTAAAACCTTGGTAATCAGATGATATCCTTTCTGTAAAATATGTTTCATCTGAAAATGGTACACAATCTTCTTAATATTTTACATGTAGCTGTGCTCCCTGAATTAAATATTCAAAAATCAAGATCAACTATTTTCTTTGTGTCCGTGACAGTTATGTTTCACTGATTGATGAGGGGAATCGGCCTCAGTATTCATGCTGTAGTATGTCAGGCCACTTGCTCCATGTCCCTTGAATGTGAAATCATGCTGGGAATTGTGCCTCAGACTAGTTATTTGGTAATAAAAAAATGCAACGCTTTGAGCTTGTGAGTAAAACCTCCACACTGTGGCTAGAATGCACTTCAAGTTGCCCAGCAGGTAAATTGGCACAACAGAAATAAAACTTAGCTGAAAATGGGCATTGTGGTGGGGGCACATGTTAAGGAAAAGGTGATTTAATGGCTTTGCAACATATTTTATAGACATTTGAGTGCTACCGTGAAGGAGTGGTTACTATAGCAATGGTAGTAACTGGTTGCTAATGTGCATTTACGTAATAACGTAGAAAGTGAGCACTGAGGCTTTGAATCACTTATTGATTTAAGGGAGTTGGCTTTCATGCAGTGATATTTGCATTATTCAAAAGGTACCCTGTGAAACAAAACAAACTGTCCACAAGTTTCAGTGTGATAAAAATGAATTCAATTCAACAGCTTTTATCTTTCACAATAAAATAACAGAATGGAGAAATCTTGCACTGAGCCACAGGAAAGTAAAATGAAAAGCAGGTGAGTAAATATCTCAGAAATTCTTAGCACAATCACTCCCCTCCTCTCTGTCCACAGCCTCACTACGCAGGTAGTGTTGGTCCAATGTTGAAATGCTTGGTGAAGAATGATTAAGTTTGAGTGACACACCTTCAAGCTGGCTCCTGTATATCAATCCGTATGGAGAGAGAAAGGAGAGAAATAGAGAAATGGAGGAGAAAGAAGGGGAGCAACAGTGTTAGTGTGGAGACACACATGCAAAGGGTGAGAAAATGGATGAAAATGAAAAAGGAAAAATACACACAGAGAATGAAAACAATAATTGTCTTGAAGTGAGGAAGGTTTAAAAACTGAAAGGCAACGCATTCTGAATTGAGTAAATAAAGCTAAACTTAAATGGTTGAAGATGAATGTTTGGAAGTGATTCTAACACCCTCTGAAATAATTTGTGAATGTTGAGCGAGCGCTGTGAAACAAAGAGAAGCTGTTTTTTCTGGTTTTAGTGTTTGCAACAACAAGTCATGCCAGCTCTATCCCAGTTTTTCAAATTACAATCAGGCTTATCATCAACTTAGATAAGCAGTTGCTGTATTACTATTCAGCTGGGGAAAACAATTCAGGCGTTTTAAGTTTGTCTTAATTACTAAGAGTCAATGGAATGCAAAAGGTACATGAACCTGACTGAAGGTTGTTTAACCCTTTGGCTCCTACAGCTGAAAACAATTTAATCTTACTGTAGGAATAGTTTGGCTTTTCCTTTCTCATACATTCAGTGGTGACTGTGGATCTCTATTCTCTTACTGTAGTAATATAAAGAGCTGGGGTAAATTTGACTTTGGCTGATAGAGTAAAACAGACAATTTTGGACCAGCCCTATATGCACCTGTCGACTGAATGTAAACATAAACTGCAGGAGATGTATATGGGTGGCTGAATGAATATAAACAAAAACAAAAACAGAAATACCTGGAAAAACTCAGCAGGTCTGGCAGCATCGGTGGAGAAGAGCACAGTTGACGTTTCAAGTCCTCATGACCCTTCAACAGAACTAAGTAAAAATAGGAAAGGGGTGAAATATAAGCTGGTTTAAGGGTGGGGGGGAGGGTGTTGGGACAAGAAGAGCTAGGAAAAGAGCCAGTGACAGGTGGAGATAACCAAAAGATGTCACAGACAAAAGGGCAAAGAGGTGTTGAAGATGGTGATATTATCTAAAGGAATGTGCTAATTAAGGGTAGAAAGCAGGACAAACAAGGTAAAGATAGCTCTAGTGGGGGTGGGGTGGGGGGAAGGAATGCTAAAAAGGCTAAAAGGTAGAGATAAAACAATGGGTGGAAGTACATTTAAAAATAATGGAAATAGGTGGGAAAAGAAAAATCTATATAAATTATTGGAAAAAACAAAAAGGAGGGGGAAGAAACGGAAAGGAGGTGGGGATGGAGGAGAGAGTTCATGATCTAAAATCTAAAACTTAATATTCAGTCCGGAAGGCTATAAAGTGCCTAATTGGAAGATGAGGTGCTGTTCCTCCAGTTTGCATTGAGCTTCACTGGAACAATGCAGCAAGCCAAGGACGGACATGTGGGCATGAGAGCAGGGTGGAGTGTTGAAATAGCAAGCGACAGGGAGGTCTGGGTAACGCTTGCGGACAGACCGAAGGTGTTCTGCAAAGCGGATGCGCATCCGCCCTCACACCTTCTCCTCCCTCCCAGAAACATGATAGGGTCCCCCTTGTCCTCACTTTTCACCCCACCAGCCTCCGCATTCAAAGGATCATCCTCCGACATTTCCGCCAACTCCAGCATGATGCCACCACCAAACATATCTTCCCCTCACCCCCCCGGCGGCATTCCGTAGGGATCGTTCCCTCCGTGACACCCTGGTCCACTCCTCCATCACCCTCTACTCCTCAACCCCCTCCCACGGCACCTTCCAATGCAACCGCAGAAGATGCAACACCTGCCCCTTTATTTCCCCTCTCCTCACCGTCCAAGGGCCCAAACACTCCTTTAAAGTGAAGCAGCATTTCACTTGCACTTCCCTCAACTTAGTCTACTGCATTCGTTGCACCCAATGCGGTTTCCTCTACATTGGAGAGACCAAACGCAGACTGGGTGACCGCTTTGCAGAACACCTTCGGTCTGTCCGTAAGCATTACCCAGACCTCTCTGTCGCTTGCTATTTCAACACTCCACCCTGCTCTCATGCCCACATGTCCGTCCTTGGTTTGCTGCATTGTTCCAGTGAAGCTCAACGCAAACTGGAGGAACAGCACCTCATCTTCCGACTCGGCACATTACAGCCTTACCGACTGAATATTGAGTTCAACAATTTTAGATCATGAACTCTCTCCTCCATCCCCACCCCCTTTCCATTTCTTCCCCCTCCTTTTTGTTTTTTCCAATAATTTATATAGATTTTTCTTTTCCCACCTATTTCCATTATTTTTAAATGTATTTCCACCCATTGTTTTATCTCTACCTTTTAGCCTTTTTAGTATTCCTTCACCCCACCCCACCCCCACTAGGGCTATCTGTACCTTGTTTGTCCTGCTTTCTACCCTTAATTAGCACATTCCTTAGATAATATCACCACCTTCAACACCTCTTTGCCCTTTTGTCTGTGACATCTTTTGGTTATCTCCACCTACCACTGGCTCTTTTCCTAGCTCTTCTTGTCCCACCCCCCCCCCCTCCTTAAACCAGCTTATATTTCACCCCTTTCCTATTTTTACTTAGTTCTGTTGAAGGGTCATGAGGACTTGAAACGTCAACTGTGCTCTTCTCCACCGATGCTGCCAGACCTGCTGAGTTTTTCCAGGTATTTCTGTTTTTGTTTTTGTTTGGATTTCCAGCATCCGCAGTTCTTTGCTTTTATAGCTGAATGAATATTGTCCATTTTACATTGTCGCCCAAAGTCAAACACACCCCTGAGTGCAAACAATACTGGCTCTCTGCATTAATTATCAAGTGACAATTTACCTGTAATTTTAACCTACAAAGTGCTTAAAAATCAGAAGTCCCCAGTCAATGATTCAGATTTTTTTATTCTTTCATGGAATGTGGACATCACTGGCCAGGCCAGCATTTGTTGCCCATCCCTATTTGCTGTTGAACTAACTTATCTCAGCTCTCAATTCAACTGCAATTTCAACTTCAAATTTACACACAGCCCTTTTCTTCACCGCAACTTCGGCTTCAGTTTTAACTTCTAATTTAAATCTATCTCTACTTTAATTTCAAGCAGTTCTTCATCTTCAACAAAAGCAATATGCTGCAGGTGCTGGAAATCTGAAATAAAAACAGAGAATGCTGGAAATACTCACGAGGTCAGGCAGCATCTGCGGAGAGAAACAACGTAAACGTTTCAGGTTGAGATGACCTTTCATCAGAATGGGTGATGACTGGTGAAAGTTTATCCCAACCTCAAACGCTGAATATTTCCAGCATTTTCCTGTTTTTATTTCTTCACCTTCGACCTCAGCCTCAACCAAAATTCAGTTTCAACTTTGGTCTCACTTAAATTCTGATCAGGAATTGAGCCTCAGACTCTACCTTAAGTTCAGCTAAACAACCCTGAGCATTTTAACATTGAGTTTCCATTGGGTGGCAAGGGTTAAACTCTCCCAGTAAATGTCAGAGGTATGGGATAAAGGGCAAGAAAAGCTGTGTTGCTCAGACTGTTGCAGGGCTGTGGAATTCATTTCCAATGTTGGTGCTTGAGGTAGAAACTAAGTTAACATTCAAGAATCACTTCAATGGGTGGTTGAAGGAAATAGGTTTTGAAGACAGGTGTGTAGATGTAGTTGGAACTGTATGCCCATGCAGAGCATAAACACCAATACGGATTCATTGGACAAAGGTCCTGTTTCCTTTTATAGCTTGCACGTATTTCTATCTGTATCTATACAATGCATCTTCCTTGCATATTTCTCCTTTATTTGTAGTAATCTGGCATGATGCCAGCTTGCATGACCAAGGATTCTGTAAAAGGCTCAACTTCATTTAAATACAAGTCAGAAAGATAAATTGTGCATGCATTAGATTGCATCAACGCTTTCAGAGAGGAGCATTGTGACATGTTTTTCTAAGAGAATCCTTCAACGTTTCTTTCCCAGTATTCTCCCCTCTTTGGTTTCTGATGACATCAATTCCTATTGGCCCATGGTTCCACAAGCAACCTTCAGCAGCGTCCAAGTGATCTGCTCTTCAAATGTGACTTTAAACAATCAGAGCTGGCAGGTTATTCAAGCTTGGGGGTGGGGGGACAGTAGGCATCACACAGTCATCATCTGTTATCCATACACATTTCCAGCAAAGTTGAGTAACTAGAGATCAGGAGTAGGAATTTGGGTTCATTTTCCCCTCCCTTGCTTAAGGATACGGAGGCAAAATGTAGCCATCAAATTGGGTGAGGTCAGTGAGCCTAGCGCACAGGGGTCAAACCTGAGACCTTCCAACGCAAATAATTCAAGTGTCTGTATCTTTTACCATCCTGGAGAGTGAGTGGTGTAGTAGTAATATCACTGGGATAGTGAACCAGAGGCCCAAGCTCTGGGGATAAGGTTCAAATCCCACTATGGGAGCTGGTGGAATTGAAATTCAATTAATTAATAACTCTGGAATCGAAATCTAATCACCATTAATGGTGACTGTGACAGCTATCATTGATTGTTGTAAAAACCCATCACTAATGTCCTTTAGGGAAGAAAACCTGCCATCCTTACCTGGTCTGGCCTACATGTGACTCCAGACCCACAGCAATGTGGCTGACACTGAACTGCCCTCTGAAATGGCCCAGCCAGTTAAAGTAGAGCTGAAGTTGTGGTGAAGAAAAGGGTTGTGTGTGAAGTTGAGATTGTAGTTGAATTGAAAACTGTGGTAAGCATTTCAAGATTTTGCCCAGTATTTTAGTGCTTAATCCAAGTTAGTGTGTAAAAAAGAGTTGTAAATAATCTAGACTAAGAAATGGCAGAGCAGGTTGCGTATCTGGATTGCAGTTAGTGGACAGTGAGACAGTCCTGAGAGAGCGTATTCACAGTAGACGCCTCTCTCTTGATCTCTGGCTTAATATCATTGGTTGGAATTTTATTAAAACAGATCTGGCTTGTGGCGGGCAGTTGGGGGGGTGCAGGGTGATGAGGAACGGTGGCAGATCAGGAGCTTGTTTAAGGAAGCAGTGGGCTTTTCACTCAGCCATGGTATTAGCATCCCGCTTCTGAGTTTCTCGACCAATCTCAGAATGCAGATGTGATGATGATCTGCACTGTGTCAATGAAAGGCTATCTAAAGGGACTCTGGCTGAGGTCAGAATGGCTCTGAAAGCTGCTGCAAGTGCAGGAACAGGAGGAAGATGTGGGAAGGCCGACCTCCTCCCAGTCCTTATCTCTTCCCTGGCTGTATTGCTGGAGGCGGTGGGGGATGTGCTGTTCCCGTAAGAGGGGAAGAGTGAGGGAGCAGCAACACTGACTGTACAGGTTAAGTTTAGGTCTGTGGTGACCTTGGCGGCCACTGGCAATGTATGTCCTGATCCTCTTGAAAGGAGGTCTTGTTCCAGGAGGTTGCCGATGTCAGCAATGACCTGCTGTGAAAGCTGAACCTCCTCACAGGTGTTGAGAAAGCTGATCCACTGTCTGTATATCCGGTGCTGAGCATATTGCCTCCTTCTGACTGAAGCTCTGTGTCCATCCCCCTTGTCCTTTGGAGCGGCCTGTGGTTCTGGAGAGGGGAGTAGCTGCTGCTGTTGTTGCTGCTCCTGGTGCTGCCGGTGTTGTTGGTATTGGTGCGACTGTTGGTGATGTTGTTGTAAGTTTTGGCATTGCTGGTGCTGCTCCTCTTGTTTCTCATCAGGGATGCAAGTTCGAGCTGCATACCCTACTCCCATGCTGTGGTGAAGCCTGGCAGCAGCAAGATTGGATCAAGGTGTGTGAAGTCCATGGTAGATCAAATGACTTCCAAAAAGTTGGAAACCACCTGTGAAGCAGTGTAACCTGGATCTCGGAACAAGCATTGTGAGCGATAGTCTTCCATATAGGCGGGGCAGCAGCTAGGTAGTTTCATTCCAAGGCATTCCGGCCCATCAGTTTCATTGATTAATGACTCACCAACGTTCTCTCACCTTGTTGACCCTGGGGAGATCCACACAGCCCAGGAAATTCATACACTGGCAGTTAAAGCCACAATCCTGAATGAAAGACTCAACTTATTGTTTAAATATTGAAATGACTGACCCAGCAGCTCCACGGGGGTTTCCTGCTGGCTTCCAAATGCACCCTGGTAAAATCCAGAAGTGGGGAGGATCATATTGGGTTCCCAATCCACTGGCACTTTTTGGGGCTTCAATCCCCATCCAATCCCGAATCCAGTTCATCAATTGGCAGTTATGGTCATGAGGTGAAATGCAAGTTCTAGACAATCCTGACCACATAAGGACGGAGGAGAGGGCGGGCGGGGAGCAGTATTCGGACTGTTTGCTCCGGACGTCAGTGACGTTTCATAGAGAGGTGTGTAGAGTAAGAGGAACCCAGGTAGGATAGAGAATGAGGATCTGCAGAAATTGACCCTATTCAACGGGTACAATGTACTTGCTACCTGTGAGAATAAAGATGTTGTAAGGGCAGCCAGAGTGGTGACCATGGTACCTTGGAGCAGGAGGCTGTCCAAAGGAGGGAGGAGGAGGAAGAAGAAGAGAAGGGGAAGAGTAACGTGATAGTCGTAGGGGATTCAATATTTAGATAGCATCCTTTGTAAGGAGGATGGTGTGGTATGGTATGTCGCCTACCTGATACCACCTCAACTGGCTGGAAAGGACTTTGAAAGAGAGGGGAGGATCCAGTTGTTGAGGTCCATATTGGGATCAACAACATTTGCAAGAGTAGGTAAGAGATCCCATTTAGACAATATCAGGAGCTAGATGCTAAATTAAAGAACAAGACCTCAAGGATTTTAATCTCCAGATTATTAGTCAAGCCAAATTCAACTAGGCAGAAGGATAAGGAGAATACGGAGGTGAACACATAACTGAAGGAGTGGTGTAGGAAAGATGAGTTCCATTTCATGGGATAATAGCACTAGTATTGGGACAGGAAGTAACTTTACTGTTAGGACAGGCGTCACCTGAACTGAGTTGAAGAGTCATACGGACTTGAAACGTTAACTGTGTTCCTTGCCGCAGATGCTGTCAGACCTGCTGAGTTTTTCCAGGTATTTTTGTTTTTGTCTTGTCACCTGAACTGGGCTGGCACCAGGGCCCTGGCGGAAAAGGAAAATAGGACAGCCACCAGGACTTTAAATGAGTAATTCAGGACAGAGCTCAAGCGGAAAAGGTAATGTATATTTAAATAAACAAAAGGGAAGAGAATCGAGTTAGAGTCAGAAACAGTGCTTGAGGCACTACACGTAAAGCAAAACTGAAAGATGCAAAGTGATTAAGCCAGGAGAGGAAAATAAGAAACATGTGAGTAAAGCATTACAGCAGAAAGACAAGTTGGGATGATATGTACCAAATAAGTGTTCTTGAAACAAAACCATGTCTGAGGAACAAATAGAAAGAATTTTATCTGTAAATTTAACTTGGAGGGTATGACACGGTGACCATTACTGACACATGGGTGCAAGATTTGTCAGGACTGGGAACTAAATATACCAGATTGTTAGGTCTATAGGAAAGAGAGGGAAAATGGCAGCTTCACAAATTAAGGATGAAATCACTTCAATTATAAGAGAGGATATAATGAGAGGTAAGCAAGCAGTGGAAGCTTTATGAATAGAATGAAGAAATAGAAAAGGATTTAAGATTGTAATGAGAGTTGTGGCCCCCTGATAGCAGCCGTGAAGCAGTAGATTGTGTAAATGCAGAGATAAGACAATCATTAGGTTAAGGCAGAGGGTGGAATTTATTTTCCGGAGTGGGGGACGGGGGTTTTGGGGGTGGTGTAGGGGGGCATTTAATTGGGTTGGAGGGGTGCCCCATTGCCTCCCCATTTCTGCCCTGATTAAATTCACTCAGTTAATGCCCACTTAAGGGCCTCATTCTGCTGCTGCTGATATTTAACCTGAGGCAGGCAGGGCAGGGAGCCGGAGAAACAAACACTCACCGAGTTTGCTTGTGATGCTGGGGACCTCCAGAGGGGGCTGAGATGGGTCATCCACTTGGCACTTCTGGCTGAAGATTGTTAGAAATGCTTCAGCCTTATCTTTAGCACTGATGTGCTGGTCACCCCCATCATTGAGGATGGGGATATTTATGGAACCTCCTCCTCCATTGAGTTGTTTAATTGTCCACCACCATTCACAACTAGATGTGGCAGACTGCAGAGCTTAGATCTGATCCATTGGTTGTGGGATCAATTAGCTCTGTCTATCACTTGCTGCTTATACTGTTCAGCATGTAAACAGCCCTCTGTTCTAGCTTCACCAGGTTGACACCTCATTTTTAGGTATGCCTGGTGCTGCTCCTGGCATGCCCTCCTGCACTCTTCATTGAACCAAGGTTGATGGTAATGGTAGAGTGGCACGTATGCTAGACCATGAGGTTATAGATTGTGTCCAAGTACAATTCTGCTACTGCTGATGGCCCAAAGCGCCTCATAGGTGCCCAGCCTTGAAATACTATATCTGTTTAAAATCTATCCCATTTAGCATGGTGGTAGTGCCACACAACACGATGGAGGGTATCCTCAATGTGAAGGTGGGACTTCATCTCCACAACTACTGTGCAGTGGTTACTCCTACCGATACCGTCATGGACAGATGCATCTGTGGCAGGCAGGTTGGTGAGGATGAGTTCAAGTATGTTTTTCTCTCTTCTTGGTTCCCTCATTACTTGCCACAGACCCAGTCTAGCAGCTATGCCCTTTAGGACTCAGCCAACTCAATCGGTGGTGGTGCAACCGAGCCACTCATGGTGATGGACATTGAAGTCCCCCACCTAGAGTATATTCTGCATCCTTGCCACCCTAAGTGCTTCCTCCAAGTGGTGTTCAACATGGTGGAGCACTGATCCGTCAGCTGAGGGAGGGCAGTACATGGTAATCAGTAGGAGGTTTCCTTGCCCATGTTTGACCTGATGCCATGAGACTTCATGAGGTCCAGAGTCGATGCTGAGGACTCCCAAGGCAACTCCCTCCTGACTGTATACCACTGTGCCGCCAACTCTGCTGGGCCTGTCCTGCCGGTGGGACAGGACATACCCAGGGATGGTGATGGTGGTGGTGGTGTCTGGAACATTATCTGTAAGGTATGATTCCATGAGGATGACTATTTCGGGCTGTTGCTTGACTAGTCTGTGAGACAGCTCTCCCAATTTTGCAACTAGCCCCCAGATGCTAGTAAGGAGGACTTTGCAGGGTCAACAGGGCTGAAATTGCTGTTGTCGGTGTCCAGGTCGATGCGTCCGGTCTTGTTCCTTTTTTGTGACTTTGTAACAGATTGTTAGAACTGAGTGGCTTGCCAGGCCAGGTTAGAGGGTAGTTAAGAATCAACCACATTACTGTGAGCCTGGAGTCACATGTAGGCCAGACCAGGCGTCCCTCTACGGGATATTACCAGATGGGTTTTTACAACAATGGTTTCATGATCATCATTAGATTTTTAATTCCAGATTTTTATTGAATTCAAATTCGAACCCGGGTCCCCACAGCATTACCCTAGGTCTCTAGAGTACTAGTCTAGCGACAGTACAGTTGGCCATTGCCTCCTTCATTAATAGAAAAGGAGTTCAGTCTCTGAACGTCCAGCTAATTTGTGATCACTGAAAGCATATCATGCATGTTTGTGCTAGGTGCCCACGGAGCTCACACAACTCTTACCTTTTGAGTCACTCCCAGGTGCCATAGATATTTGAGGGAGCTCAGCACTGACAGAGTTGGCTCCCCAGTGTTGGGGGGTACCTCCTGAAGACATAGCTAATGATACCTGTTCGTTGTCCACAGAGTGCATCTGAGGAGAGGTACAATGCTGCACATTCAGCCACAAGGTCCTTAATAGAGCAGACTGTTGGCCTCTTAATGATGCATTTCAACTGTTTGGACTGCTCCAGTGGGGTCCTCCAATACTCACCACAGAGAGTGTCCCGCAGAATCATTATTTGCTGTGCACTATACAACCTAGTGCTGCAAAGGGGGGATGTGTTGCCACAGGGAGACATGGAGGAGCTGGACATCTCCTTGGATGAGGAGGACATTGAAGGGGATGAATTTGAAGATGGCGAGGATTCAGATGAGCCACATGAGGATGCCATTGCATGGGCACGTTTTCAAAATATTAAGGGGAAACGGATGGTGTAGGTAGAGGGAAACTATTTACGCTTGTTGGGGATAGTCTAAAAATGAGTGGGGGCAAAGTCCAAAAATTAGAGGCAGATCTTTCAGGAGATTAATGAGGAAACATTTCCGTTCATAAAGCGAGGAAGGATTTGGGAATTCTTTTCTGCGAATGGAAAATGATGCTGAATCAATTGTTAATTTTAAACCTGAGATTGATTTTTTTTTTGTTAACTGAAGGTATTAAGTGATATGGGGCAAAAGTGGGTATATGGATTTAGGTCACATACAGATCAGCCATGATCTCATGGAATGGCGGTGGAGCAGGCTTGAGGAGCTAAATGGCCTAGTCCTGTTCCTCTGTTCCTAGGAGACTATGGTGGAATTTAAGCATGAGGCTGAATTCTAGTCAAAGCTGAAGGTGGAGTAATGTTTGAAGTCAATACTGAGGCTGAGTTAAGTTCATATTTAAATGTGAGCCTCAATTTTACTTTCTTTTTTCCCTCCAATTTTCTCCTCTCTCCTACTCAAGGCATTTACTTCTTCTTGGGAGACAATTCCATTGATGGCAGTCACTCTCCCATTACCTCACTCAATTATTCAGATGGGAGCCCTAACAGCACATATTGACTGGTCATGCAACTTGGAGACATCCTGACAAAGTACAATCCTACCCTTAAGACAACGTCCACACACAGTGTACAGTTCCAGCGGGGGATCAATAGATAGTAATCGGAAGTAGGAATCCTGGGCAATTTTACCTTGCCAAGCCATCCTCGGGGGCAACATGACACAATGATAATGGAGCTTAGGGTTGGGCAATAAATGCTGGCCTTGCCAGTGACACTCATATCATAAGAATGTATAAAAAAAAGATTAATCATACTGTTGAATTAGTCTACAACGGACTCAATGGTGAAAAGCTTTGAGAACCTTACGTCCAAAGTCATCTGTTCCTCCCAACGATGCTTTACTTATCACATTCTTAACCTCACAAGAATGGTTGCATTTGAGTCATCCTGGGTGAGGGTGTTAAGATGTTAAAAGTCTGAATTCCAAACCCCATCAACCTTCCCATTTCCTGTTTTAAAGGAGGTGGAAAGGATTGGGTGGTGGCAGATCAACCTGTTCCAAGCGTTATGAATGCAGGACTTTGCAAGATGGTTATGCTTAAAAATGCCTCCTTTACCTTAATGTGAAACAGAATGTTCTGGATAAGGGGGGATGGTGGTCATACTAAACCTCTGCCCAGACACAGGCCCATGTGATCTGGTTCTCATGGGGAAAGAAACCCAAGCCAAAACATATTTAGAATCAAGTGACAGTTTTCACACCTTGTCACAAAAAGGGGACAGCTGCTTTTTGGAGACAGACACAGAGACAGGGGAGAGAGAGAGAAAAAAACAATGCAGCTACTGCTGTGAAGAACAGGAAAAGTCTGTTTTTGTGTTAACAACCAAGCAGGATGCAGGTGAGAGCAGGTTCTCTGTTCAAAAAGAAGAAGATGGAACTGATGGGACTTCTGGAGATTTAAGGAACAAGATTTAAGGAATCGCTGAGGTGGGCGTTGCTGGTGCAAGTCAGTTCTTGAATACTCAGACTGAGTGGAACAATTTTCGAAGGATACTGGGAGATCCGACCTGTTGTGGCAGGGAGAAGTGAGCCTGCTGGAAAGCAAGGAGTGACGTGGGGCTTGACTTTATAATGCTACATATCTCCAGAAGTGCAGTGCACAGCAAAAGGAGTTGTAAGATATACCTCGATTGCATTAATCTGTCGATGTGGAAATACCTTTTCTTTAGTTCAGTGTATTAATTGTCTGTTAAGTAATGTTTGATCTATATTGATTTTCCACCATGTCCCGTATGGAATCTATCCAGAGCTTTACCGCTTATTCACCAAAATATTGTTTCTGTCAATTGAGTCCTTTCAAGTGCAGACCACTGTTCTGGACAAAGTGAACATTGAACTGCTGCAATCCTTGTGGCGATGGATGGTGCTCCTTGATAGTATTAATATTACTGAACTTCCTAGCAGCTTCTAAAAATGGCTTGCCATGTCAAATGTCAAATTATGAGTACATTAGATAGTCTGGAGTTGGAATAATGCTTGGGTCATAATAATGTTTGTATTTGTCTTTCTAGGTTTTTGGTGGCCTAGTTTGGATCCTTGTGGCTTCGGCTCGAGTTTCATTTGCAGCTGATCAAGGCTGGGTGATGTTTGTTTCGGTCTTCTGCTTTGTTATAACCACATTGCTGCTCATACTGTAACTGGCTGGAATTCAGAACAGTTCATCTGCGTGGACTGCAGTGGTACGTCTATGGCTTTCAGTGAGCCCTGTATTACACAGCAGGACCGCTCGCATTGCAAAAGACTAATGACCCTCAGAGAGAAGAAAATCCTCCTTATCTCCATCTTAAACGAGAGACCCTATATTCTGAAACTGTGCTCCCTGGTTCTAGATTCCCCAGCAAATGGAAACACCCTCTCATAATCTACCCTGTCCAACCCCCTGAGAACTTTACTTGTTTCAATATGATCATCTCTCATTCTTCTAAACTCCAATGGTTATATGCCTAATCTGCTCAACCTTTCCTGATAAGACAACCCCTTCATCCCAGGAACCAGCCTAATGAGCCTTCCCTGAATCTCTTCCAGTGAACGTATATCCATCCTTAAATAGGGAGACCAAAACTGTACATACTCCAGGTGTGGTCTCACCAATATCCTATACAACTGTAACATGTTTTCCCTATTTCAATACTCTATCCTCCTTGCAATAAAGGTTAACAATTACAGTGCTTACACCTCTGTTTCTGCTAGCACATTTCATGTCCTAATGTGTCCTAACAACTATATGTGTATATGTATATTATATATACATGTATGTATGTATATATATACATATATATGTATATATATATCATAAATCTCCCCCTTCATTCCTAAATGTTTTACCTTCTAGTCATCAAATCGCTAACTAATGGAACAATTCTCTATATTTATTTTATCATAGAAACTCAAAACAGCACACAGTAACAATAATGATGTAGGTCACCGCAACAATGTGTTTCTTCATAGTTTCTATCTTGTGATACAAGTAAAATTGTTTCATAATTTCACACACTGTTGAATTGCTACTTACTGGGATGTAAGTGTTAACATTACTTCTATCTAAACAATATCAAAATTATACATAATCTTACTCAACATAGATCTGTGCCATAACAGACGTATATTACCTCTGCCATTAGCAACCCAGTGGATTGCTATGTACCTTTAAGAGAATGTAATTAGTTGGCCATGTGACTGTATTGACCAATCGCTACACAGTGCAGGCTTCTTGAGTAACTAAGTCTAGAGCTGGAGATGATTGAAGAAGCACAAATGGTGTTAGTTCTCTGTTCTTAGTTCCAATAAACTACCAGTGTTTGTTCAGTGGAGAAAGGAGCCGAGTAGGGCAGAATTTTACAGGTGGCTGAGTTTCTCATCCTGCCAACCGAAGAGTCGGCTGGAAATAGACCCCCACCAATGTCGGATGCCCACAGTCAGAGGGGAGAGATGTGCCTTTGTGGTAATGTCACTGAACTGGGAATCTAGAGGCTCAGGCTAATGCTGTAGGGACATAGGTTCAAATCCCACCATGATAGCTAGTGCAATGTAAAATCAGTTAATAAACCTGGAATATAAAAGCTAGTTTCAGTAATGGTGATTGTTGATGTGCACTAAACTCTGGCCATCCAAGTGGTGGCCAGAACTTCCCGGGATGTGTTAAGGGGCCATCACACTTAACCAGGATAGGCTCTTAGTACACCCACGCTTACCACGTGTCTCTCTCTTTCATCCTGCAGGAGGAGTACATCAGGATCATGGAGCCTGGTGAACTAGCTGTACGCATCGTGGCATATAGAGAGCGAAGACAATGGAGGAGAGAGTGACAGAGGTACCTGGCTGTGCAGAGGGAGGAGCAGCACCTTCAGGGAAAACGGTGGCTGGAGCTCCTGCACATGCCGCTGAAGAACCACAGCGAGCCGACGCTGGTGGGGGCTTAGAGACGCCCAGGGTCTATAGACGCTGCCTTCCATACCTGCAGGTGACTGAGAACCAGTGTCGCCGAAGACTGCACATGTCTAGGGAGCTGGTTGTCACATCTACCACCTGCTGCAGGATTTGGCGCCAAGGGGACATAGAGGGCATCCACTGCCAGTGACTGTGGTGCTCAATTTCTACGCCAGTGGCTCCTTTCAGGGATCCACAGGTGACCTCTGTGTATATCACAAGCCTCCACCCACAAATGCATCCATGAGGTCACAGGTACCATCTTTGCGAGGGCACACAGCTTTGTACATTTCACCCGGGGCAGGGACAGCCAGGTTGCAAGAGCGATTGGATTCGCCCAGATCTCGGGTTTCCCACAGGTGCTGGGTGCCAGCGAGTGCACTGATGTGGCGCTCAGATCTCCATCGCAACACGCAGTGGACTAGATCAACCACGAGGGATTCCAGTAGAGCTGGTGTGCGACCACCACAAACACATCCTGCAGGTCTGCGCACGGTTTCCAGGGAGTGTGCACAACTCCTTCATTCGCAGTTGGTCACAGATCCTCGACGAATTCCAGGATCCACAGAGGCTGCAGGGATGGCTTCTCGGGGGCAAGGGCTACCCGCAGAGACCGTGGCTGATGACACTCCTGCAAGCGGCCCCAGACTGCAGCAGAGCGATGGTATGACAAGGCTGATGCTGCAACTCGCAACTTGGTGGAGCAGACCATCGGGATGCTGAAAATGAGGTTCCGGTGCCCGGACCAGTCTGGTGGAGCCCTGCAATGCAGTCCATAGAGAATGTCACGCATCGTCATCGCCTGCTGTGTTCTTTATAACCTGGCGCTGCAGCAGGGAGAGGAGCTGGCTGAGGAGCAGCTGGAGATCTCCTCGGATGAGGAGGAGGCTGATGGGGTTGAGGGTGAGGAGGTCCTCGAAGGTGGCGAAGGTGGGGATGAGGCTCTCACACTGGCCAGACAAGGCAGGTGTGCTTGGGAGGCCCTCATAACTGCTAGATTTGTGAAGAATGAAGATGACATGCAGTGAGGAGACAACGTAAGATCCTCACATTGCATCTATGATTGTTTGACTCCACGGCCTATGGCAGTGCACATACCCTCTGTGATAACGCTCCTGTCATGGAGACGCAGTGGGGCCCTAATAGTCGCTCGATTGCAGGAGGATGATGATGACATGCAGTGAGGATACTCCATAGATCTTCACATAGCCTCTGAGAATGTCTGACTCCTGTCTGGCCGAGGGCAGCTCACTTGTGCTCTGTGGTCAGGGTCATATCATGGAGACTTAGCTGTGAAACTTTAGAAGCATCTGATCCTTTGTCCGCCTTCAGCACCTGACCCCTTCAGGAGCACAGCATCACTGGTCCCAGATGCTGAAGAGATGGGGGCCAGCCCCACTTTAAAGGTGCTGAGAGCACACAGAGAGAATGGCAGAACTCTGTGACGCCTGCCCACAACATCCTGGCAGCGATGACAAGAACCATCGAGGTGCACGCGTCACTAATGTTTCCAGGGAATGTGAGGCTGGACCATCACTTTGGCCTGAAGGCTGCACAGAGCACAGGGAAGAGGGCCTGGATTGAGATACCAGCCTTTATCTTGTGCAGAGAAGTTTCACATCTGAGTGACACAAACACTGCTCATTAGCACAAGGAGCCATAGTCAGGGAAACATTCTTGGGATAAAAGCAGAAGTTCGATACGGTGCTGAACTCTTCTTCCGCCACCTTCGATTATGTGCTAATTTCTTTTGGCATGAGTTCTCCTCCCCCTGTTCCACAGGTCCCTTCACCCCCCTCCAATATTCTCCTTCCACCTGGACCCCTCCCTCTGACCTCTTACCTGCTCTTGATCTTTTCATTGCGAACTGTCGGCGTGACAACGGCTGTCTCAATTTCTCTGCCCCTCTCACCCACTCTAACCTGTCTCCTTCTGAACTTGCTGCTCACCATTCTCTTAGGTCCAACCTTGACTTTATTATCAAACCTGTCGACAAGGGTGATGCTGTTGTTGTCTGGCCTCTGACCTCTACCTCGCAGAGGCTGAGTGCCAACTCTCAGACACTTCCTCCTACCTCCTCCTGGACCATGACCCCACCACCGAACATCAAGCTATTATTTCCAGGACTGTCACTGATCTCATCTCCTCTGGACATCTTCCCTCCACAGCTTCCAACCTTATAGTCTCCCAACCCCAGACAGCCCACTTCTACTCCCTCCCAAAATCCACAAACAGGACTGTCCCGGTAGACTGATCATGTCAGCCTGTTTCTGCCCCATGGAACTCATTTCTTCCTATCTTGACTCCGTTCTCTCTCCCCTTGTCCAGTCTCTTCCCACCTACATCCGCGATTCCTTTGATGCCCCAAGTCATATCAACAATTTCCAGTTCCCTGGCCGTAATTGTCCCCTCTTCACCATGGATCCAATCCCTCTACACCTCCATCCCCCACCGGGATTGTCTGAGGGCTCTCCGCTTCTTCCTTGAACAGAGGCCCGAACAATCCCCATCCGCCCACACTCTCCTCCATCTGGCTTAAATAGTTCTCTCACTGAACAATTTCTCCTTAAACTTGTCTTACTTCCTCCAAATAAAAGGTGTGGCTATGGGTACCCGCATGGGCCCCAGTTATGCCTGTCTCTTTATGGGGTATGTGGAACATTTCTTGTTCCAGTCCTACTGTGTGGTGTGGCAGTGGCACCCTCATCAGCCTGTGGAGCTGGAGCTGCTGGGGTCACAGGTAGAGGGGATTCGGATGGGCTGGACACACCTGGAGTCACCTGGGTGGATGGTCCCGGTGGGGGAAGTGAGATTAGGGTGCCCTGCATCCCCCCTCGCGTACACACTGTTGGAGGCCAATTATGGCTTCAGTGATGCAGTTGAGCCCGCGCAGCAGTGCAGGAGCGACGTCCTGGACCAAGGTCCCCATGGCGGCTGCCACCCTACCAGTGTTGACCTCGGTGTGGTGGCATACCAATGCTATCACCTCAGACTGAAGGCGGACGGACTCCTCCATTGTGCCTTGCAATCTGAGGAGTGCAGTGGACATCTCTTCCTGATGTTCCAGGGTTTGCCTTTGCAGCTCCAGCAAATGTGACATGACTCGTCATCTGACTCGGACTCAGCAGATTTCTGGCCTCCAGCAGTCCACCGAGCGCCGGACACCTGAGAAGTTCCTGCCTCTGCCTGCTGTGGATCAGACAGTGCGATGTGCTCTCCAGACTGTGACCCCGAGGCTACTCTAAAACTAGGTCCCACCGAGGTGTGTGTCTCTGCAATGGTGGAGGGTGTGGGTGAGCGCTGTGAACGGACTTCAGGGAGGGTGCCTTCAGATTCCTCTTCAGAGAGGTTTCTTCGGAGCTTGATTGGAGGCCCTGAGTCATGGACTCCCCGGCTGTTTCCCAGGTGTGTCTGCGGAAGTAAGGGGAGATAATTTGTGCATGGCAGTGGCCTGTGAAACAGGGCACATCACTCACATAATGTTGCACTGCTGGATCCTCACTTGGTAGAGCACCACCGACCTCACCGTCAGCACAGGAATGGTCCAGATTGTTGCTGGCCAGCTGGATGGCTCTGTTTTCAAAGTCCGTGAGGACCTTGATATCTGGCACCCCTCCAACGGTCTGCAACCTCCCTCTTATTGTGTGCCAGCTTTTCCTGCATGAATAGAGATAGAGAAAGTGTAAGAAGGATGCCTGCCAGGCCAGATGATATGTATGCCTGGCATGTGTGGGTGGTGAGTGGTCCCATGGACAGGATGAGGACAATGAAGGTGTGTGCGAGAGAATGAATGGTGATGTCCCTTGAACTGACAGTGAGTGAGATCCTTGTGAATGTATGATGGGCTTGAGAAGAGTGACTTACACTGGCGGAACGGAGATCATTCATCCTCTTGTGGCACTGGGTGGCTGTCCTCTTTTTAAGGGCATTGGCACTGACCACAGTTGCCACCGCCTCCCAAGCCTGGTTGGTCACGCCGCTGCCCATCCTGCGGCCAGGGCAGGGGTAGAGAACATCGCGGCTGTCCTCCACGGCATCCAAAAGGTGTTCCAGCGACACATAGCTAAACCTGGGGGCTGCAGTCTTTTTGCTTTTCGTGGACAACTTCCCTGCAGCAGTTGTGGGCTGGAAGCACCAAGATGTGCGCGCGTGGCTGGACTTTAAATATGGCGCCCGGCGTAATGAAGCGGTGAGGTGATGGCTCGGCGGGCGAATGAGAGCCTGCCCACCATGGAAACGGCATGTTTCCCGGGTCTGCATAAATAATGAGGCAGGTTTGGGACGATACAGCGTGAAAACCTGCCATCGCGGTTGGCAGGTAAAGTGTCGTTTTACCCGCCCGCTACCGCACTTAGTGCAAATCTGGGACGACTCCTCCCATTGGGCCTGCTCCGCTATTCAGTAAGACCATGGCTGATCTGATTGTGGCCTTAACTCCATTTTCCTGCCTCTCCTCCATAACCCTCGACTCCCTTGTCGATCAAGGAAGGGAGGGGCCACATAAAATACAAGGGGTGGAAGGGCCACCACCTTCCTGCCCATGCCTGAGTGTCCCCCATAATACAGTAGGTGGGTGGGTGCCAAAATCGGCCTGCCCGCCATTTTTAAATAAAGAATTAAGGGTCAATCGAGCTTGTTAACAAGCCAATTGACCCAAATAATACGCTCCCCATTCCACAACGCTGTTGGTGTGGGCAGGCGGGTAGCAGTGGGCCGATCCTTTTATAAGCAAACTGCTTAAAAGGTGGGCAGGAAAGGGGGGTTATGCCCTTTGGGGATGCCCTGTGTGCATCAGCGACTCCACCCCCACCCCAAGATGATAATCCTCCACTTCCAACCTGGCCTCCGAAACCCACCCACCCCCTACCCCACTATCCCCCTCCTGAGGCTCCCCAATCCTTTCCCGTTCAAAACCCCAGAATTACCCCTGGGACCGCTAATCTGATTGGCTGGCAGCTCGCAAGGGTGGGACTTCCTCCCAATGAGGGGCAGAAGTCCCACTCTCGCTTTGTTCATGCCGCCCACAGTGTGTTATTGCTGTGGGACGGCCTTGTTTAATGTGGGGGGGTTGTGAGCAATACGCCACCCATAAAATTCACCCCAAGGAGACCAGAACTGTACACAGTATTCCAGATGTGGTCTCGCCAATGCCCCGTACAGTTGTAGTAAGACTTCCCTACATTTACACTCCATCCCCCCGCTATAATGGCCAACATTCTATTTGCCATGCTGCACCTGCAGGCTAACTTTCTGTGATTCATGTATAAGGTTACCTAGATCCCTCTGTACTGCAGCATTCTGTGGAATCACCCCATTTAAAGAATATTATGCTTTTCTATTCTTCTAACCGAAGTGGACAACATCACGTTTTTCCACATTATGCTTCATCTGCCAAATTTTTGCCCATTCACTTAACCCATCTATATCCCTTTGCCGACTCTTTGTGTCCTTCTCGCAACTTGCTTTCCTAGCAATAGGAACATAAGAGTAGAAGTAGGCCATTCAGCCCATCTTGCCTGCTCTGCCATTCGATACGATCGTGGCTGATAATCCGCTTCAGAGCCTTTTTCTCATACTATCCCCATATCTCTATCTTTGCGTCATCAGCAAATTTTCCATAATACAATCGGTCCCTTTATCCAAGTCATGATATAGATTGTAAACAGCTAAGGCCCCTGTACTGCGACACTCCTCTAATTTCAGTTTACCATTCTGAAAATGACCTGTTTATGCCTACTCTCTGTTTCCTGTTAGTTACCCAATCCTCTTCCATGTTAATATATCATCCCTAACACCAGGAGCTTTTATCGTGTGTAGTAACATTTTGTGTGGCACCTTATCAAATGCCTTTTGGGAAATCCAAATACACTACATCTACTGGTTCCTCTTTAGCCATCCTGCTTGATACATCCTGAAAGAACTCTAATAAATTCAAAATAAAATCAAAATGATTTCCAATGCACAAAACCATGCTGACTCTGCCTGGTGGTATTCAGATTTTCGATGTGCCTGCTACTACCTCTTTAATAATGGATTCTAGAATTTTCCCAATGGCAGATGTCAGCCTATCTGGCCTAAGGCTTCCTGCTTTCTGTTGCCTTCCTTTCTTGAATCGTGGTGTTATATTTGCGGCTTTCCACTCTGCTGGGGCTTTTTCAGAATCGAGGGAATTTTGGAAGATTACAGCCAATGCATTCACTATCACTGCAGCCACTTCCTTCAAGACCCTAGGATGCAGGCCATCAGGTCCAGGAGACTTGTCAACCTTAAGTCCCATTATTTTTCCTGGTCGTTCTCTAATGATTGTGATTTTCTTAAGTTCCTCCCTCTGTTTTGCCTCTTGATTTTCTACTATTCTTGGGATGCTTTTTGTGTCTTCCACTGTGAAGACAGATACAAAATATTTGTACAAAACGCGTAATTTTCCCTGAATTGCACTGTGTGGTGGCGGGGGTGAAAAAAGACGTTTTTCCCCTTGGCCGCAAGGGTGGATTTTTGCGCTGTATCGTCCGCTCCCCATCCCATTAATTACGCAGCCACAGGAAACACGCCATCTTGTTGGCGGGCGGCCTCTGAGTCATCGTTACCACAGCGTTTCCTCACTCTGGTTGCCATTTCTAAACTGCAGCTGTGCGTGCAGTTCTCAAAACTTGCAGCCCAGGGCTGCTCCAGTGAAGACATGGCCTCGAAAGCGAAGAAGAGTTCAGTGACCCATCACTAGTTGGGCCTTTTGGAGGCCCACAATGATGTCCCCTACCCCCGCTCTGGTTGCAGGAGGTCCTCGATTTCACCACTCCGGCTTGGGAGGCAGTGTCAGTGGTGGTCAGTGCCAACGTTGCACAGAAGGTATTGACCATCCAGTGCAGAAAGAGGATGAATGATCTTACCCGTGCCACCAGGATAAGGCAACATCTCATCACTCTAAACTCACACACTCATGAGGACATCACACATTCACTGGCACCACACTCACTGCCAGCTCAAGGGACATCACCACCCACTCTCTCACACACACACCCTCGCATCTCCATCTGGCCTCATCTCCTCTGGAGATTGCCTCCTCAGCCCCCACCATCTTGAGGCCACTTGCACAGATCAACATGTGCCCCCACGCACACCCTGGGATACCCCCCTTCCCCCAGTACAGCCCTAGCCCTGCAGCCATTGAAAAGCCACCCCCGCCTTACGGCTGGTCTGGTAGGTAGAGACCTGCCCATGAGCCCCCCTAAAAGTGATGTGGTGCTGCCTGTGAAGCCTGGCGCTGATGACCACAAGTGCTGCCCGAAGCAAGGTAGGCAAACAAACCTCGAAGTCCCGAGCGAAGTGCAGGTTGCCAGGTGCACGCCGCTTATGTACCCTTGTGAAGCACGATGTGAGCTCATGATTCAGCTTGGGGGGAATGATTACGGTGAGCAGGGCTTATAATGAGATGCTAAAGTATTGAAATTAGGGCCAGGATTTTGCCCTTGTCGGGTGGGCTTGGCGGGGTGGGCGGGAACGGTTGGGAAGCTGACCGCCGCTCGCGATCGGGGCCAGACCGCGATTTCACTCTGGTGGGCCAATTAAGGCCCGCCCGGTGTGTATAGCTCAGTGCTGCCTGTGTTGGGGGGAGGGGAGGGTGAGCGGGGAACTTTGCGCATGCATACAGGCGCGCACAGCAAAAGCTCACTGAGGCACAGAGCTGCCTCAGGGAGATGAAGATTTTAAGAAATAAAAATAAAAGATTTCAGAAATGTTACAAAACATGTCCCCTCATGTGACTTTGTCACGTGAGCAGGGACATGTTATTAATGAAAAGTTAAAATTTTAATTTTATTTTTAATTGCTGCTGGAAACCTCAACCTGCCCGTGGATGAGATTTCCTAAAAAATGCAGAGGCCACTTGGCCTTTTCGCCTGCCCGCCAATGGTAAGGTTGGACGAGCAGCGAAAAGTTACATTTAATTGGGACTTTAATGGTCTTAATAGGCCTGTTAATTGTCAGCGGTCTCACTGCTGACTCCTGCATGTGCCAGCTGACTGAAATGTCGTGCGTTGTTCAGGTCGGACAACCGCCCGCCCGACTAGGTAATAATTCTGACCTAGGTTCCTGAAGTGGGGTGGCAGGCAACGCAGTCTGCCATTGACGGGTGGAGTGGACGATCGCAAACTGGTTTTATGACAACGCAAAACCAATTTTTGCAATCCCGCCATGACACCTGTCACAAAGGGGGGCAGGCAGGAAATCCCAGCCAAAGTCTCTGCCATTTCCTTATTTCCTATTATTAATTCCCAGTCTCACCCTCCAGGGACCAATGTTCACTTTAGCTACTCTATTTCTTTCTATATACTTGTAGAAGCTTTTACTGTCTGTTTTTATTTTTGCTTGCTAGTTTTACTCTCATACTCCAATTTCTCCCTCTTTATCCTTTCACGGGATGTGGGTGTCACTGGCAAGACCAGCAGTTGTTGCCTATCCCTAATTGCCCTTGAACTGAGTGGCTTGCCTCAGGCACTTCAAAGGACAGTTAAGAATCAACCACATGGCTGTGGTTCTGGATTCACACGTAGGCCAGACCAGGTAAGGATGGCAGATTTCCTTCCCTAAAGGGCATTAATGACCCAGATGGGTTTTTAATGACAATCGATGATAGTTTCATGGTCACCGTTACTAAGACAAGCTTTATGATTCCAGATTTATTAACTGAATTCAAATTCCACCAGCTGCCGTGGTGGGATTTGAACCCATCTCCCTAGAGCATTAGCCTGGGTCTCTGGAGATTACCACTACACCACCAACTCCCCTGTTATCCTTTGCTGCTTTCTAAAAATGTTCCCAAACTTCTGCACTGCCATTAATCTTTGCAGCATTGTGCTTCTTTTCTTTCAATTTGATACCAGCCTTACAATCCTTAGTTAGCCACGGATGGTGCATCCTTCCCATAAAGTCTTTCTTTCTCAATGGAATATATCTTTGTTGAGAGCTATGAAATATCTCCTTAAAGGTCTGCCACTGCCTCACCTTTTAATCTATTTTCCTATTCCACTTCAGCCAGTTTTCAGAGCTGAGTGGCCTCCTCTGTGCTGAAAAATTCTATGATCGATGGCTTGCATAGAAAGTCAGACATTATGTCCAGATAACAGCCCAGTTTTTACATTGTTATTTTTATTTGCACATGTACAAAAACCTTGAAGAGAAAGTAAGAGGAAAGGAGAAGTATTGAAAAAAAAATGTGTACAAAATTAATGTTAGAAACTTTTAAAAAATTAATTGTTGAGATTTGGATGTGGCTGGCTAGGCCAACTTTTATAACCCATCCCTAACTGGCCATGAGAAGGTGGTGGTGAGCTGTCTTCTTGAACCATTGCCATCCATGTGGTGTAGCTACACCCACAGTGCACTTATGCAGGGAATTCCAGGTCTGTGACCCAGCGACAGTGAAGCAATGGCGATATGGCTCTTAATAACGTGCCTTGAGACAGCTGAAGGGTGTAAATAATACTGAAAGCGGCTACTTGATCCATTGTCATCTTCTGTAAATGGTTTTCAAGTTGGTGATGTTATTTTGGTCCCTTTGCTTTTCTCCCCTCCTCTCCTAGAGATGCTAACTCTTGGTGGGATACAGTTCCTGCTGCTCTTTGGTACCTCAGCCATGTTGTCAATATTCATGTATGGAATTAGTCAATTAGGGTCAGTGGGTTCTTTGGTTGTTCAGTCCTCAAGGATGCATTTTAGAGCAGATGGCGCTACAAGAGCAGGGAGCATAACTAATATTTACACGCCTATCTCAAGATAACCATTGTAATTCCAAAGTCCTTCACAGAACCTTGTTGGCTTTTCTCAGTGAGCTGTATATTTTCCAACTGAACCTTTGGGGGAGCCGATTGTAAATGATTGTGTGAACTGGTTTGTCATTCTTTGCTTCCTCTTTTCTTTCAGGATGTCTTCTGCCACTTTATTGCAGCTGTGTTTTATTTAAGTATTGTCGTTCTGGAGGCTCGTGACACGAGGTTCACTTTAGCACACATGAATCAAAAAAAAATTACAGAATCAACACTGCTGCCACAGTAAGTCACCATGTATTTCTTGAAGTACTAACTCCCACTTGTGCAGAACCTATGCTTTATAATCGATCATTACTATGTTTAACAAATGGACAAAATAAGCCCAATCATTTTAAATAAGTACCGAAGTGCGGAACAATAACCAACAACTTCCAATTCTTTTTAAACTCAAATTTAAGTGACAAAGCTTTTTTTTAAAAATTATTCATTGGACATGACTGGCTAGGCCAGCATTTATTGCCCATTCCTAATTGCCCTTGTTCAGAGGGCAGCTGGTCAACTGCATTGCTGTCTGGAGTCACATGTAGGTAAGGACAGAGGCTTCCTTAGTGAACCAGATGGGTTTTTACACCAATCAATAATGGTTTCATGGTCATCATTAGACTTTTAATTCCAGTTTATCCAGTAAATTCCAATTTCACCATCTGCCATGGTGGGATTTGAATCCAGATCCTCTGAGAATTACCCTGGGTTGTTGGAATACCAGTCCAGTGACAATACCACTATGTCACCACCTCCCCATACTTATGGCAGAAGTAGATGCACAACAAGCCTGTTCATATCCCAATTCCTTTCTTCATTATTTTAAACATTTGCATTAAAAAGTTTATTTTTATAAGGTTAATCATTTCAGTAAATAAGGGATGTAGAAATGTTATTTGATTACTTTACATGTTTGCTCATTTTAACTTCTAGACTAAGACCTGAAAGGCAACAGAATTAGGAATAATAAAGAATGATGGTGGTTAAGTGACTGAATTAATTTTCAAAAAATTAATTAATTTTACCGAGAGCACGTTGTTTTTTCTAATTTTCTTGCCATCTCTTCTGAAAGTACCTACTCTCACTGGGGTACGGTTCAACAGGTCCCTAGTGTTCTTTTTCATGTGTGAGCCTAGGCTGACGGCTTTCACATTCCCAGCTGGAGTCTTCGGAATACGATTGGGCCCAGGAAACTGGCTGATTTGTTTTTCTCCCCGTTTTCCTTGACCATCAGCAATGTATTGGCTCAATTTGCTGCCCACAGCTGAATCTCAGCACAGACCAGGGATCAAACCATTTATTCTCTGGTCTGTCCACCTCAGTGCTACGTGGGATGGTGACTTTGTCTATGGAATGAACGATTGTAACTTTTTTTTTTGGGTTGCCAAGATCTTTTTGTGAACGCAGACTTACTGAGAAGTTTGGGATAGCAAATGGAATTTCCCTGGAGACCCGTTCGTCTGAATTGGGTCGAGTAGAGGGACCTATACTCTGCATTCCACTGTTCCATACTTGACCTGGAAGTGCATGATGCTGACACTGCACGTTCGAACCACAAACGCTTCCCCTCCCCAGCACGAATGGTGCTTACCTTGATGAGTAAGAAGTGTAATTAAGTTTCTTTCGTTGTAATTGAAGGTGAAATTATTTTCTTTCCATGTCTGTTCTGTGCATATTAATAGCTCCAGGTCATTAACTGGTAGCGGTGATAGTGTTGGGGAGATGACAAATGGCGAAATCTTGTTCTCCCTCTGATATCCACATGTATGCGCCTGGGTCTTGCTGAGCTTTACCTCCTTTGGGATGCAATAGTAGCTGAACTGCCTCCCTAAACCTGACCGGCTAACTGAGAACAGAATTGAAGCTGGTGCCAACCTGATCAATGAGGTTTAGCAGCCCAGTGGGAAAACTTCTGAAACACTTTGGGCAGAATTTTTCGCTCGGCATGAGGGTGCGTGCCTGACACGCTCGAGTGTAAAATAGCGCGTGGTGGCTTCGGGTGAGCATCTCAAGGCCATCGCGCATTCATTTGATATTTCGGTCAGTGGGCGCACGTGGGTGCCGGAGCTGCGCCCGCCATTAATTAGGAGGCCAGTTAAGGCCATTGAAAAGCTAATTGATGGCGATTTTTCATTGACTGTGCGATTTTGCGCTCGTCGCACGGGAATAATGGGCAGGCGGCCAGCCGACAATTTCAAAAACCTCATCCACAGGTGGGATAAAAAGAGCCAGCAGCATTGCCAGTGCGAGTAGTGAAGAGTTTGCTAGATAGTTTGCTGCTGGTGAGTTATTGGTATATGGCAGCTTCATCTCTGTTCAAGGCTTCATTATTAGCATTTCCAGGCTTCATTTCAGGACTCATTGGTGTCTCCAAGGACACCAGAGAATTCAGACCGTGTGGATCCTTCCAGGTATCAGACAGCCTCCTGTCACCCTGGTAATGGGGATTGTGGTCTCTGCTGGTGGCACCTCCTCTGAGGAGGAAGAGAGGGACGGAAGGGAGAGGAGGCCGAGTGTCCCTATGCAGCTTCCAGGGGAGCGACCTGCTGGAGGAGAGGCGCAGGCACAAGGGGCGCAGGGCCAGCAGGTAGTCCAAGGCAAAAGGTGCCACAGAAGATGCCACTATCCTGCTGCCAGGGTTTACAGGTGGCGATGCAGTTACCTCAATATGTCCGAGGTGCAATGTTGAAGGAGGTTCCGTCTCTTAAGGAAGACAGTGACCTCCATCTGTGTGAGGGCTTGCAGGTCCGAGCGCAACCCTAGGAACCCCTGATTCTGTCCCTGGAGCTGCCTCTCCATAAGAGTCACCACTCTCTCTATGGAGGAGGCAGTGCGCTCGGCCATGAGGGTCAACTCATGCTCATGCTCTGCATGGACTCCTCCACAACAGAGACCATGGCATGCATACCCTCATGGATCTCCGCCAGATGCTCCTGGAAATCTCGTTGGACATCCAGCATCTGCCTCCTAATGGATGACTCCAGAGGCTCAACATCTGCCTTCAGCTGAGCATTATCCTGGTCCCCAGCAGTCCTCCGACTGCTGGTGCCCTGGGCACTCTCTGCCTCCGCCTGCACCTCAAGCAAGTGTGAAGTGTCCTCACCGCTGTGCACCAACAATCTAGCCAAAGGTCTAACGCCCACCGAGGTGCTCGTATCTGCGCTGGTGCTTGGTTCAGAGACCGGGTGTGATGCAGGTGCATCTGGAGCCTGGCGGACCTCTGGCGTCAGGGGTGGCTCTTCGGGGTCCTGTGATTGGGTGCGTGGTGGCGAATCTAAAGGAGAACAAGGACATGTCATGGATATATGGGATACTGTCAATACTGAGATGGACGTCCGCCTCATGAACCTGAAGGCAAAGCAGCAAATGTCAACATCTTACCAGAGGATTTTTGCCCCTCCCCAAACTTGCTGATTGCTCTTTCCTTAATATTGTTTTACATCATTTGCGTTTGCAACAGTAATTACAGGATTTATATATAACCAGGAACATACACAAAGGAACTAATGGGATATGTGAAATGTATTTAATATGTAAAGGTTGGGAATACTAAAAGTTCCACAGGATATTGGAAATCTGGAACTCTAGATAGGCCAATTTCAAAATTTCAAAGCTCAGGTGGTTAGTTTTCTTCAGTAAGGGTATTAAAGGCTATGGAACCAAGTCAGGTTAATGGACTTAAGGTACAGGTGCAGATTATCCATGCTCTAATTGACAGGTGGAAGAGTTGGATCATCTACTTATGTTTCATATCTCATGGATAGCTTGTATCTTGTTTATACCACACCTCTTACTGTAATAGTTGAAAGATTGAGAAACTCTGCAAGCAGTTATTAAGCTTTTTACAACCCACTGTAAAGACTTTTTTCTGAATGAGTTTCTCTCGGGTTGAGAATTCTCAATGGTTAAGTCATAGAATCACAGAAAGTTTATGGCACAGAAAGAGGCCACTTGGCCCATCGTATCTGTGCTGGCTGAAAAACGAGTCACCCAGCCTAATCCCACTTTCCAGCATTTGGTCCTTAGTTGTGCAGGTTACAGCACTTGAGGTACAGACCCAGGCACCTTTAATGAGTTAAAAGCAAAATACTGCAGATGTTGGAAATCTGAAACAAGAACAGAAAATGCTGGAAAACCTCAGCAGGTCTAGCAGCATCTGTGGAGAGAGAAACAGAGTTAACGTTTCGAGTCTGTATGACCCTTCCTCAGAGCTCTGAAGAAGGGTCATATGGACTCGAAGCATTAACTCTGTTTCTCTCTCCGCACATGTGCTGCTAGACCTGCTGAGTTTTTCCAGCATTTTCTAACCTTTTATGAGTTGAGGGTTTCTGCCTCTACTACCTTTTCAGGCAGTGAGTTCCAGGCACTCACAACCCTGTGGGTGAAAAAACATTTCCTCATCTCCTCCCCACCAATCCTTCTACCAATCACTTTAAATCTATGTCCCCTAGTCACTGATTTCTCTACTAAAGTCAACAGGCCCTCCCCATCCATTCCATTCAGGCCCCTCACAATGTTACACATCGCTATCAAATCTCTCCTCAGCCTCCTCCCTTCCAAGGAGAACAACCCCAGCCTATTCAATTTTTCCTCATAGATGCAATTTTCTAGTCCTTGCAACATCCTCATAAATCTCCTCTGGATCATCTCTCTAATGCAATTACATCCTTTTTGTAATGAAGTGACCAGAACTGTACAAAGTACACAAGTTGTGGCCTAACTAATGTTTTATACAGTTCCAGCATAACCTCCCTGCTCTTATATTCTATACCTTGGCTAATAAATTAAAGGATTCCATATGTCACTTTAACCACCCTATTGACCTGGCCTGCTACTTTCAGGGATCTGTAGACATTCACTCCAAGGTCTCTCACTTCCTCTACACCTCTCAGTATCCTCCCATTTATTGTGTATTCCTTTGCCTTGTTTGAGCTCCCCAAATGCGTCACCTCACACTTCTCTGCGCTGAATTCCATTTGCCACTTTTCTGCCCACCTGACCAGTCCATTGATACCTTCCTGCAGTCTACAGCTATCCTGCTTGCTATCAACCATGCAGCCAATTTTTGTGTCATCTGCAAACTAAGGTCATTCCCCCTATATTTATATACAAATCATTAATACATGCCACAAAAAAAGGAGACCTAGTACTGAGCTCTGCGGGACCCCACTTGAAACACCTTTTCTAGTCACAAAAACACTCATCAACAATTGCCCTTTGTTTCCGGCTTGCTACATTCCCCAGGATCCCAGGGGCTTTTAATTTTTAACCAGACTGCCATGTGGGACCTTGTCAAAAGCCTCGCTAAAATCCATGTGGACCGCATCGACTGCACTACCCTCATCAATGTTCCTCGTTACTTCCTCAAAAAATTCAAATTAGTCAGTCATGACCTTACCTTAACACATCCACGCTGATTGTCCTTGATTAATCCCTGCCTTTCTAAGTGACAGTTTATACTCTCCCTTATGATTGATTCCAGTAATTTGCTCATGATCGAGGTCAGACTGACTGGCTCGTGATTATTTGGTCTATCCTTCGCTCCCATTTTAAACAAAGGTACAACGTTAGCAGATCTCCAGTCCTCTAGCACCACACCTGTATCCAGTGAGCATTGGAAAATGGTGGTCGGACCCTCCACTACTTGCTCCCTGGCTACTTTAACAGCCTGGGGTATATTTCATCCGGCCCTGGTGATTTATCCACTTTCGAGGATTCTAACTCCCTTAACACTTCCTCTCTCCCTAATGGTTATCACATCCAATATTCCACCCTCCTTCTCCTTAACTACAATGTCTGCATTGTCCCCCTCTTCTGCGAAGACAGATGCAAAGCATCAATCTTGTAGACTCGGAGACCAGAGGGTGATCTAATCAAGAAAATTAAGGCGGATTTTCTGCTTATTGTGTCTGGGTGGGCGTGGTGACCCAGGTGGGGAAAAATAGGGCAGATGAGATCACAAAGCCCAGAAAGGAGCAAGTCTGACTATCTGCTTATTAATTTTAAAGGATGGGAAATCAATGATGCTGCCTGAGTGCTGTGGAATTCTCCCCATCTGAAATTCTTCTAGATGGTTCTTCCAAGCATGAAAAAGAAAAAATCTTCCTATATATTTTGAACCCTTAAACCCTTGCATTTATAATAAGTTTATTGTACTAGTTCTGATTTTTTATAATCTGATAAAGACCATTTCTTTCATTTTGTTTCATTGATTCACAACAACTTCAAATCATTTTGTCCACATATATTGTTACAGATTTGTGCTTTTGCATCTTGGTCGCCAGATTAGTTGGCTTGTATTGAATATTCTTTAGAGCCTTGCTGATGTATGCTTAAAGCAATTTTTGTTTTGGTTTTTATTGCTTGTTTAATAGAAAAATAATAAGATATATAAAAAGGTGCTGCCTAACCCATTGCTGTTAGTTGTGATTCCCGCCATGTGTTTTTTTTTTGCATTCTGAGCTTGTGAGGTGCATCCCTGTGCCCATCCCCTCTATTCAGCCTTGCTGTGTGTGGCTGCTGCTAGAGCTGCTGCCCTGCCACTGTCACTGTTGAGCCAGAGGAAGCTGCACCTCCTCCTCAGATGCCTGACCAATGTTTGAATATGTAGACCCCATGCCGTGGGAAGTCTCACAGGCAACATGGTGAGATGACCCTAGGAAGTATCTAAGGCACGAGGCTGAAGCTACTGCTCATGTCAGCGCAAGCGTTTCACTGTGACTGACCACAGGTTTGCTGGTTTCACCGTTTATGCAGCTCATATCAGGCCAGTTTCACTCTGCAATGACTTCCCACTGTGCAACCTGGCAAATTGCAGACACACCCATGCACTGTTGGCAAAGAGGGATTCTGAGCTTAACAATGCTCTTCAATGCCTTTTAAACCATCACAATTGGCTTCCCGCCACACCCGTGGGGTAATCCTCTGAACAGGTGAACATACACATGAATATATGAATTAGGAGCAGGAATAGGCCACTTGGCCCCTTGAGCCTGCTCCGCCATTTGATAGGATCATGGCTGATCTGATTGTGGCCTCAGCACCACATTCCTGTCTACCCCAAAACCTTTGACACCCTTGTCAATCAAGAATACCTAACTCAGCCTTTAAAATATTCAATGACCCTGCCTGCACTGTTCTCTGCGGAAGAGAGTTCCACAGGCTAACGGCCTTCTGAGAGAAAAAAGTTCCTCCTCATTGCCATTTTAAATGGGATATCCCTTTTTTCAAATTGCATTCTCCAGTTCTAGTCTCTTTCATAAAGGGAAGCACCTCAGTATCCACTCTGCCTGGTCCCCTCACGATCATATAAGTTTCATTAAGATTACCTCAGATTTATCTAAATTCCAATGAATACAGGCCCGACCCATCCAACCTTTCCTCATAAGATAATACCTTCACCCTAGCATTCAGTCGAGTGGAATTTCTCTATTTGCTTCTAATGTAATTGTATCATTTCTTAATTAAGGAGACCAAAACTGTACACAGTTCTTCAGATGTGGTCACACTAACCCTGTACAACTGAAGCAAAATTTCCCAACATTTATTTTTCCAAAATTTATTTGTTCTTGGGCTGTGGGCATTGCTGGCTGGGCCAACATTTATTGCTCATTCCTAATGCCTTTGAGAAGGTGGTGGTGAGCTGCCTTCTTGAACTGCTGCAGTCCATGTGGTGTAGGTACACCCACAGTGCTGTTAGGGAGGGAGTTCCGGGATTTTGATCCAGCGGCAGGGAAGGAACGGCGATATATTTCCAAGTCAGGATGGTGTGTGTCTTGGAGGGAAACTTGCAGATGGTGGTATTCCTATGCATCTGCTGCCCTTGTCCTTCCAAGTGCTAGAGGTCATAGGTTTGGAAGGTGTTGTCAAAGCAGCCTTGGTGACCTGCTGCAGTGCATCTTGTAGATGCTTCACTGCTGCCACTCTGCCTCGGTAGTGGAGGGAATGAATGTTTAAGGTGGTGGATGGGGTGCCGATTGTGTGGCCTTCTCTGTGTTGAGCTTCTGAATGTTGCTGGAGCCTCAGGCAAGTGGAGAGTATTCCATTGCACTCCTAACTTGTGCCTTGTAGATGGTGGACAGGTTTCAGAAAGTCAGGAGGTGAGTTACTTGTTGCAGAATTCCCAGCTTCTGACCAGCTCTTGTAACCACAGTATTTATATGGCTGGTCCAGTTAAGTTTCTAGTCAAGGGTAATCCCCAGAATTTTTATAGCAGTGGATTCACCATTGATTAGCAGACAGGAAACGTAGGAATAAATAGGTCTGTTTTGGTATGGCAGGCGGTGACTAGTGGGGTACCGCAGGGATCAGTGCTTGGCCCCAGCTATTCACAATATATATCAATGATTTGGATTAGGGAACCAAATGTAATATTTCCAACTTTGCTGATGACACAGAACTAGGTGGGAATGTGAATGGTGAGGAGAATGTTAAGAGGCTCCAAGGCGATTTAGACAAGTTGAGTAAGTGGGCGAATACATGACAGATGCAGTATAATGTGGATAAGTGTGAAGTTATCCACTTTGGTAGGAAAAACAGAATGGCAGAGTATTATTTAAATAGTGATAAATTGGGAATTGTTGATGTACAAAGGGACCTGGGTGTCCTTGTGCACCAATCACTGAAAGCAAGTATGCAGATGCAGCAAGCAGTTAAGAAGGCAAATGGTATGCTGACCTTCAATGTGAGAGGACTTGAGTACAGGAGCAAGGATGTCTTACTGCAGCTGTACAGGGCCTTGGTGAGACCACACCTGGAGTATTGTGTGCAGTTTTGGTCTCCCTAGCTAAGAAAGGATATACTTGCCATGAAGGGAGTGCAGCAAAGGTTCACCAGGCTAATTTCTGGGATGGCAGGATTGTCGCATGGCGAGAGATTGGGTCGACTAGGCCTGTATTCACTGGAGTTTAGAAGAATGAGAGGGGCTCGCATTGAAACGTATAAAAGTCTGACAGGGCTGGACAGACTGGATGCAGGGATGATGTTTCCTCTGGCTGGGGGTTTTAGAACAAGGGCTCACAATCTCAATATACAGGGTGGCCATTTAGCACTGAGATGAGGAGAAACTTCTTCACTCAGAGGGTGGTGAACCTGTAGAATTCTCTAACACAGGAGGCTGTGGAGGCCAAGTCAATGAATATATTTAAGAAGGAAATAGATAGATTTCTAGACTCTAAAGGCATCAAGAGGCATGGGGAGAGGGCAGGAGTATGGTGTTGTGATAGAGTATCAGCCATGATCACGTTGAATTGTGGAGCAGGCTCAAAGGGCCGAATGATCTATTCCAGCTCCTATTTTCTACGTTTTTATGTTTCTATTCAGCGATGATAATGCCATTGAACATCGAGGGGCAATGGTTCCATTCACTTTGCAATAAACAACAACACCCCATTTGCCTTCCCAATCATTTGCTGTACCTGCACACTAGCCACAAGCCATCCAGGGAAAGCCAGAAAGGGTGGGAGTTTTTTTAAGAAAATAGTCATTCATGGGGTGTGGGCTTCACTGATAAGACCAACATTTATTGGCCATCCATAATTGCCCTTGAGAAGGTGATTGTGAGTTGTCTTCTTAAATCACTACAGTCTATGTGGTGTAGATACACTTACAGTGCTGGAAGAGAGTTCCAGGATTTTGACCCAGTGACAGTGAAGGAACGGCGATATATTTCCAAGCCAGCTTAGTGTGTGACTTGGGGGAGAACTTGCAGGTTGTGGTGTTCCCATGCGTCTGCTGCCCTTCATCTTCTAGGTGGTAGAGCTCAGGGGTTGGAAGGTGCTATTGAAGGAGTGTTGAAGAGTTGCTGAGGTGCATCTTGTAGATGGTACACACTGCTGCCACTGGCCACCAGTGATGGAGTGAGTAAATGTTTAAGGTGGTGGATGTGGTGCTGATTGTGTGGGCTGCTCTGAACGGTGCAGTTTCAAGCGGGATGCTTTGTCCTGGACGGTGCTGAGCTTCTTGAGTATTGTGGGAGCTGCACTCACCCAGGCAAGTGGAGAGTATTCCATCACACTCCTGATGTGCCTTGTAGATGATGGTGAGGATTTGGGGATTCAGGAAACGAGTTATGCACTGCAGAATTCCCAGTCTCTGACCTGCTCTAATAGCTAAAGTATTTATATTTTTCACTTTCATCCATGGGATGTGAGTGTTACCGGCAAGGCCAGCCCTAATTAGAATCATAGAATCATAGAAAGTTTACAGCACGGCCATCGTGTCTTTAAGAAGGTGCTGATGAGCTTTCTTTTTGAACCGCTGCAGTCCATGTGGTGTAGGTACACCCACAGCGCTGTTAGGAAGGAAGTTCCAGGTTTTAGGCCCAGCGACAGTGAATGATGGCGAGTGGCTTGGAGGAGAACTTGCAGGTGGTGGTGTTCCTGTGCACCTGCTGCCTTTGTCCTTCTGGCTGGTCAGGGTCATGGGTTTGGAATGTGCTGGTTCTGTTAAGTTTCTAGCCAATGGTAAACCCCAGGATGTTGATGGTGGGGAATTCAGCAAAGGCAATGCATTTGAACATCAAAGAGAAGTAGTTAGGTTTTCTCTTGTTGAAGATGGTCATTGCTTGAAACTCGTGTGGGCTGAATGTTACTTAACACTTATGAGCCCAAGCTTGAATGTTGTTCAAGTCTTGCTGTGTATGGACACGAAACTGCTTCAGTATCTGAAGAGTTGTGAATGGTACTGAACATTTAGCAATCATCAGCGAGCATCCCCTCTTCTGACCTGGTGATGGAGGGAAGGTCATCAGTAAATCTAGATATATGATTCTTCATTGTGTTATCTAAGTAATTATTAAAAATAGTGAATGGTGTGATCCCAGCACAGATCCTTGTTGGGGGGACTACTCATCACTTCTTTCCAATTTGAGTATACATACATTATCCCTACCTCTTGTCTTCTCCCACCTAATCAATCTCATTACTAGATCAATAATTTGCCTTCAGCTCCAGGAGCTTTTGTTTTAAGTAACATTAATATCTTGAAGGTAGTGCCACGTGCTAAAGAGATTAGGAATAAGAAGGTAAGAAGGATCAATGTGTGGCTTAAGGCATGGTTCAGGAGGGAGAACATCAGATCCTTGGGACATTGGGACCAGATCTAGGGTAGAAGATACCTATTCAGAGGGATGGGTTGCACCTTGACAGGGCTGGGGCCAATGTCCTTGCAGAGAGGTTCATTAGCGTGGTTGGGGAGGGTTTAAGCCAAATTGGCAGGGGGATGGGTACAAACACCTAGAAGTGGAAAAGAGGAATATGGTGAATAAAGGGGTGAGAGTATTGAATAGTGCTAGCGAAGGAAGTAGCACCATATTAGATAGGAGCAGACTAAGAAGCACTACAAGGAATGGAACAACAGGTTTAGAATGTGTGTAGCTAAATGCACAAAGCGTGGTTAATAAGGCTGATGAACTACAAGCGCACATAGTAATCTGGAAATACGATATAGTGTCAATAACAGAAATGTGGCTAAAAATGGTGAGGAATGAGTGCTTAATGTTCAAGGATTCAAAATATCCAGAAAAGGGAGGGAAGGACAAAAAGTAAGGTGAGGTGATAGCACTGATCAAGTGAAGACATTGTAATGTTGGAAAGAGAGGATGCCCTTGAGGGGGAAGAACAGAATTGATAAAAGCACAGAACTGCAGATGCTGGAAATCCAAAACAAAAACAAAGACAAAAATACCTGGAAAAGCTCAGCAGGTCTGGCAGCATCGGTGGAGAGGAGCACAGTTGACGTTTCGAGTCCTCATGACCCTTCAACAGAACAGATTTGATTTGATTAGAGTTAAGAAGGAAAACAGGGTATGTTCAGGATTGTGGGATATGCAATGGACCTCCAAATAGTGACAGAGAGAGATATATAGGGCAGAATTTCACCCGTCGGGCAGGCTTGGCGGGGGCGGGCAGGGGCGGCCGGGAAGCCGACTGCCGCCCACGATCAGCACCGGAAGCAAATTTCACGTTGGTGGGTCAATTAAGGCCCACCCAGGGTGAAATGTAAGCACCAGCGCTCAGCGCTGTCTGTGCAGGGGGTGAGGGAGGAGGGCAAGTGGCCGAGTGTGAACCTCGCGCATGCGCACAAGTCAGCTCTTCATAGTCTCCCTGAGGCTCAGAGCTGCCTCAGGGAGATGAAGAGATATAAAAAAAATAACAAAAATAAAATTGTAATAAAACATGTCCCCTCATGTTACTCTGTGACATGAGCAGGGACATGTTATTAATTCAATTGTAAAACTTTTATTTTATTTTTATTTGCTTTTGGAAACCTCATCCCACCCGTGGATGAGGTTTCCAAAAAAACTGCAAAGGCCGCTTGGCCTTTTCACTTGCACGCCGACCGTTAGGTTGGACGGGCAGAAAAGAAATGTAGCTTAATTGATTACTTAATGGCCCTAACAGGTCTTTTAATTGTCGGTGGGCGTGCTGCCAACACCGGCGCGCGCCCGCCCGCCAACCGAACTATCATGCAACTGCGTGTTGACGTAGGCATGTTCGCCAACGTCAACACGTGCCATTTCACGCTCGAGCAGGTTAGGCGCGCACCCACCCGCCGAGCGAAAATTTCTGCCCATAGAGGAGCCAATCTGCAGGGGTATCACAGAGAGATACAAGAACTATAGAGTGATGAAACTCACCCCCCATACAATCCACATGTACCATCCATGCCACCCCATGCTACCTCATGCCCCCCACCCATCCCCATGCCCTCTCATACCCTCCATGCCATCTCATGTCCTTCTACCCACCCCCCAATGGCCCCTCATACCCTCCATGTCAAACAATGCCCCTCTGCCCAACCCCATGGCCCTGCTAACCTATGCCCCAGTACTCAACCCCCATAGCTCTTCATAGCATTCATGTCAACTTAGTGCTAACTCATACCTACCCATGACCCCCCTCATTCCTACAACTCTTTATAGCACCTATGCCAATGCAGTGCCAACTCATGTGAATCCATGCTCATCACCCACCACCCTTTGCCCTTATACCCTGTCATGCCAGTATCCACCATGGGCAGACCTCAGGTACCATGTTGAGATAAAATAAAATAAAGTTTTAAGTATTTATTACAGACTTCACTATATTAAAAAAGTCCCTCATTGATAAAAGCTATTCATTACATTCAAACCCCTTCAAGTACTTAACCCCTTATAAAAACAAACATTTGCATTCATAGCCCCACATCAAAGACAGTTAAACCCTCTATAACTACTTGAAGTTGTCAATCAAACAGTGAACTTACAGGCCCGCCACTGTGATAATGATAGGTTGTGGAATTAGTTGAGCAGTGCTAATCCTACAATGATAGACCTCAGGCTAATGTCAACAAATGTCTATGAAAATTGCAACCACTGATGTTTTTTTTCAACTGAGTATCTTAGAAGCCTGTTTTTCTCCAAAATTTAAAGCGCAGGGGATTTAAATTACTTGACAGCTTGACAGTTCCACAGACCTTACTCACCTTTTATGCACATTCATGTCTCCTTTTGACTGCATTGAATCATTAACGGCGTGTGTCCTTTGCTGGGTGGGCCAGCAGATATTGCCCATGCCGTGGTCACCCTGAGAGGGTGGTGAAGAGATGGGTTCTGCCCCCACAGCATGTGGTACACTGAGACCCACATTACTGTTTTGGGGGCAACCTGGAGGAGCTGCATCTAGGCGCAGCACTGGAACTCCAGGACATGTCAAAGTCAGGGTGATGACATGCTGGGAGGGGAGCTTCAAGGTGGTGTGGCAACGAACCATCTGCTGCCCTCTACGCTCCACGTACTTGTGCCTCCTTGCTATTGAAGGTTATACCATGTGTTGCCTAATGTGATGTAGGCAGCATTTGGTGAAGGTGGGGGAACAGGCCTGGCATCTTTGTGTGAGTGTTTAGCAGCAGCTGGGTGAGGAGGTACTGGAGGCCTGCAATGTCCCACTCTGGTTGGGGTGGGCTGTGCGCGAAGAGAGTCCAGGTACAAGTAGTACTAATCAATGCTCTTCTCTCCTTTTCAGGAGAAGAATGTTCAAAATGCAGCCGAGCGGGTGAGGACTGGCGGCGGCCTGGCACAGTTAGCGATTCTCAGCCGCTTTGAGCAGGAGGCCCTGGATTTGGAGAGGCGCCATGCGCCCAGGTCCCCGGTGTCGGTGAGGCTGGGGTGCCATGGGCGGGTATGTCTGCCCAGCACTGAGGTCACCATTGTTCTCCCAGCAGCCATGGCAGTGCTGAATGTTCAGTGATTGAAGTTTGCAACATGGCTTGACCATTGCTTATGGAAGGATGAGTGCATAATTATCCGGGAGACAAGGAAGCACTTTGATATTGTCTCCACGTTAACTGATCCAATGTCCTTGTTCTTCCTTTCAGCATCATCAGAGCAGGGCCAGGGGGAGGAGCAACAGGGGCCCCTTCTCACACCTGAGAGGCCTGAAGTCTCACCAGCTTCACACCATCTCTGCCAGGCAGGCACCAACGTGGATACTAGTGCCTCGGTGGGAATAAGAACATCGGCTAGAGTCCCGGGGCACAGCGGTGAGGGCACTTCACAGTTGCTGGAGGAGCTGGCAGAGACAGACAGTGCCCATGGCGCCAGCAGTCGGAGGACTGCAGGGGACCAGGCACATGCTCAGTCGGTGCCTGATGATGTGCCTCTGGAGTTGTCTGCGTTGCAGCAAGTGCAGAAAATGCAGCCGGGTGTGCGGGAGCATCTGGGGAAGATACCTGAGGCTATGCTTGGCTTGGTCTCTGTGGAGGAGTCTATGTGGACGATCACTGAAGCAATGAGCCACATGTCTGAGCGCCATGCGTCCTCCATAGAGAGAGTGCTGACTCGTGGAGAGGCTCCTCCAGGAGACCCATCAGGGCTCTGACCAGCAAGCCCTCACGTTGGCATTGACCTCAGCTGGCATCAAGTTTCCGAGCTCGGTGCCCATCCATCCGTGGTGAGCAGGGAGGTCCGAAGCGACCTCACGTCGGTGCAGCAGCTGCCTGTCATCTCTGCGGGCTCCTCTCAGGGCACTCTGGATGAGGGTGGCAATGCTCCGCCCCTCTGCTAGTGACCATGGCATCTGATGAGGCTGCGACGACTGGGGAGGTGCCAGCTGTGGACCTGGCAGCTCCCTCCCAGGCGGGGCTAGCACAGGCTCCACAGGCCAGAGGACGATCGCCAAGGTCATTGAGGCCAACAGGACAGCAGAGTCAGCAGGCTGTCTCAGATGCCACTCCCAGCGAGGGGACAGCACCAAGACATAGCACCCGGAAACGTAAACATAAGGCACCTTAGGCACACCACAGGTTTATCACTGGTGCTTTTGTGCTGGCCCGAGATGAGGTCTATAATTTGTTTTGATTTGGAACACCATTGTTATTTTGTTTCATATAGTTTCTTTGCTTGTGATATTAAATTCAGACATGTCACCATGGCTGAGGGTGCCTCTTTTCTTCTGCAGGTGGATGGTTTCCAAAAATGTTGAGTGATTTGTGGGACATTCAGCTTTATTAACAAGGCCCTTAGTTAATGTTCCTAACCTGGCAGATTTTGCACTTAGGTATCGAGAATGGAGCCTACAGCCCAGGCTTGTCCTGGAGGTCCATATGTGCTGTGCTAGCTGAAGGTTCACTAGATTAAAGCCTCCCAGGTGTCCCTGCCTCCCTGGAGTATGCCTGGGTCAGCGTCTATCCCCTCAGCATTTCCCTGTGCGTGCTAATCCTTGGACTCACTGCTGGACTCATCGTGTGCAGCCACAGCCACAGTGTCGACGTCTTCATCGTCCACAGCATCCCCCCTTTCCAGCGCAAGATTGTGGAGAGCGCAGCATGCAACCACTATCACCGACACACGATCTGGGGGGCACTAGAGTGCGTCCCCTGAATGGTCCAGGCATCGGAAGTGCATCTTGAGAAGACCGATGGTTCTCTCTACAAGAGCCCTTGTGGAGGCATGGCTCCTATTGTACTGCTGCTCAGCTTCTGTTCTTGGATGGCGGAGAGGCATCATGAGCCACCTTCTGAGGGGATAGCCCTTGTCACTCAGTAGCCAACTATCCAGCCGGGCTGGAGCACTGAAGAGCCCCAGCACCTGGGAGTGTCTGAGGATGTAGGCGTCGTGGGAGCTGCCTGGGTACCTTGCACAGACTTGTAGAATCAGCATCCTGTGATCATACACTATCTGCACATTCAAGGAGTGGAAGCCCTTCCTGTTGACGAAAGCACTGGGCTCACCTGCTGGCGCCTTGATGGTCACATGTGTACAGTCTATTGCACCCTGGACACGGGGGAAGCCAGCAATCGCCACGAAGCCTCTGGCTCGCTGTGTCTGGCTTGCCTGGTCCCAATGGTAGTGAATGAAGGTCAGTGCCCATCTGAACAGAACATCGATAACCTGCTTGACACAAGTGTGGACAGATGATTGGGAGACACCGTAAAGATCATCCATCGAGCCCTGGAAAGAGCTAGAGGCAGAGAAGTTGAGGAAACTATGATGTTATGAGGCGCGGGTTGGCTATGATGGATTGGGAAATATTACTTAAAGGGATGACGGTGGATAGGCAATGGCAAACGTTCAAAGAGCGCATAGGTGAACTGCAACAATTTTTTATTCCTGTCTGGTGCAAAAGTAAAACAGGAAAGGTGGCCAAACCATGGCTTACCAGGGAAATTAGAGATAGTATTAGATGCAAGGAAGAGGCATACAAATTGGCCAGAAAAAACAACAGACCTGAGGATTGGGAGCAGTTTAGAATTCAGCAAAGGAGGACCAAGGGATTGATTAAGAAGGGGAAAATAGAGAATGAGAGTAAGCTTGCAGGGAACATATAAACTGACTGTAAAAGTTTCTATAGGTATGTGAAGAGAAAAAGATTGGTGAAGACAAATGTAGGTCCCTTACAGTCAGAAACAGAGAAATTTATAATGGCAAATAAAGAAATGGCTGACCAACTAAATACATACTTTGGTTCTGTCTTCACAAGGAGGACACTAATAACATACCAGAAACGTTGGGGAACACAGGGTTTAGTGAGAGGGAGGAGCTGAAAGACATCAGTATTAGTAGGCAAATGGTGTTGGGGAAATTGATGGGATTGAAGGCTGATAAATCCCCAGGGTCTGATAATTTACATCCCAGAATACTTAGGGAAGTGGCCCTAGAAATAGTGGATGCATTGGTGGTCATCTTCCAAGATTCTATAGACTCTGGAACAGTTCCTACAGACTGGAGGGTAGCTAATATTTAAAAATTATTTAACTATTTAAACCTATCTAAAAAGGCAGGCAGAGAGAAAACAGGGAATTATAGACCAGTCAGCCTGACGTCAGTAGTGGGGAAAATTCTAGAGTCTATTATAAAAGATTTTAAGCTGAGCACGTGGAAAACAGTGGCAGAATTGGACAGAGTCAGCATGGATTTATGAAAGGGAAATCGTGCTTGACAAATCTACTGGAATTTTTTGAGGATGTAACTAGTAGAGTTGATGAGGGGGAGCCAGTGGATGAGATTTATTTGGACTTTCAGAAGGCTTTCAACAAAGTTCCACATAAGAGATTGGCATGTAAAATTAAAGCGCGTGGGATTGGGGGTAGTGTATTGCGATGGATAGAAAACTGGTTGGCAGACAGGAAACAAAGAGTAGGAATAAACGGGTCTTTCTCCGAATGGCAGGCAGTGACTAGTGGGGTACCGCAGGGATCGGTGCTGGGACCCCAGTTATTCACAATATATATTAATGATTTAGATGAGGGAAATAAATGTAATATCTCCAAATTTGCAGATGACACAAAGCTCGGTGGGAGGGTGAGCTGTGAGGGGGATGCAGAGATGCTTCAGTGTGATTTGGACAAGCTGAGTGAGTAGGCAAATGCATGGCAAATGCAGTATAATATGGATAAATGTGAGGTTATCCACTCTGGTAGCAAAAACAGGAAGGCAGATTATTATCTGAATGGCTATAAATTGAGAGAGGGGAATGTGCAACGAGACTTGTACACCAGTCGCTGAAGGTAAGCATGCAGGTGCAACAGGAGGTAAAGAAGGCAAATGGTATGTTGGCCTTCACAGCGAGAGGATTCGAGTACAGGAACAGGGATGTCTTGCTGCCATTGTACAGGGCCTTGGTGAGACCACACCTGGAATAGTGTGTGCAGTTTTGGTCTCCTTATCTGAGGAAGGATGTACTTGCTATAGAGGGAGAGCAGCAAAGGTTTACCTGACTGATTCCTGGGATGGTGGGACTGACATATGAGGAGAGATTGAGTCGATTAGGATTATATTCACTGGAGTTCAAAAGAATGAGGGGGGATCTCATAGAAACCTATAAAGTTCTAACAGGACTAGACAGGGTAGATGCAGGAAGGATGTTCCCGATGGTGGGGGAGTCCAGAACCAGAGGTCACAGTCTGAGGATATGGGTAGACCATTTAGGACTGAGATGAGGAGAAATTTCTTCACCCAGAGAGTGGTGAGCCTGTGGAATTCGTTACCACAGAAAGTAGTTGAGACCAAAACATTGTATGCTTTCAAGAAGGAGTTAGATATAGCTCTTGGGGCGAAAGGGATCAAGGGGTATGGGGAGAAAGCGGGAGCAGGCTATTGAGTTGGATGATCAGCCATGATCACAATGAATGGCGGAGCAGGCTCGAAGGGACAAATGGCCTACTCCTGCTCCTAGTTTCTATATTTCTATGTTTCTAAGGAGCCAGAGGCATAGACTTTGAGGACAGCTGTGACCTTTAGAGCCACTGGCATGGGATGTTCACCCACACAGTTCGTGGAGATCTCAGGCCGAATCATCTGACAGATATAGTTGACTGTCTCCCTAGAGAGACAGATCCTCCTTCGGCACTGCACCTCAGACATATTGAGGTAGCTGCTTTGCTGCCTGTATACCCTGGCAGCAGGATAGTGGTGTCTTCTGCGGCCCCTTTCACTTTGGACTACCTCTTGGCCCTGCACCCCTTGTGCCTGCGCCTGTCCTCCCAAAGGTGGCTCCCCTGGAGGCTGAATGTGCACTCAAGGCCTCCTCCCCCTTCTAGCCCCCTCTTCCTCCTCAGATGAGGTGCCTCCAATGGATAGTTCAGCTCCCGTTCCCAGGCTAAGGGAAGGCTTCCTGAAACATGCAGGCCCAAAAAAGGATTCCTCACTGCAGAGTGCTGACCTGAAGGTTGAGTCCAGTCCAAGCAGCTGGTATGCGTTTTGAAGTATTGCAGATCACACAGGCAAGTATCAGTAACTTTGAAAAATCAATATTTGACAGAACACATTCGCAACCCCACTGAGCCCTCTTATCCCGCCCGTGGATAAGGTTTATACAAATATGTCTTACCTGCCTGCCCATTGCTCCCGTGCGCCAACCTGAAGATTGTACGGGTGCCAAAAAGTCGCTGTCAATTGGTGCCTCAAGGGCCTTAAGTGGCCGATTAATTAATGGTGGGCGCGCATCGGATATCATCACGTGCACGCCCAATGAAATATCGTGATGGCGCGTGGTGATGTCGGGACCCTCGCCCGATGTCACCCCGTGTAATTTTACGTGTATTTGTGTGGGGCCCGCCCTCGCACGCCAACGGGAAAATTCTGCCCCATGAGTCGTGTTTCAGGAACCTGGATGACGAAAATTGCTTTTCATTGAAGGCAGCAGTATTTTTAAATGTGCCCCTACCTCCGTGAACCTTGAATGTATGAAAATCGCCCTGTCCCCGTTCTACACCTACCCCCACCGCCCGCCGGCAAAACTGGTGGGTGCTGGATATGGGAGCAGTATTTCCGGATTTGGGGCTTTGGTGCTATTTTGGCTAAATTGGGGAGCCCTTCAATCTTTGTGAAAACTCAGGCCAGGACTCTCTCCTGTGTTGCTATGACTCTAACAGTTGTCGAAGCTATTAGGAAACCTAAAAACTTATTTCAGCTTTAGATCGGCGGTCAGAGGCTTGAAACTCCAATTCCCAGCAGGTCTCGGGCCTTCTGTGCTTGCACTGGCTGGAGGGTGGCCACACACGTGCAGTTGACGTCTCTCATGTCTTTAGGCTGGGAACAGGCACTGCGTATCTGTGCAGAGGCAGAGGCTAGGAATCATGAGTCACCTCCTGACTCGCCAAAGCCTGTCCACCATCCTCAAGGCACAAGTCAGGAATGTGATGGAATACTCCCCACTTGCCTGGTTGAGTGCAGCTCCTACAACACTCCTGAAGCTTGACACTATCCAGGACAAATCAGCCCACTTGATTGACACCACATCCACAAACATTCACTCCCTCCACCACTGACGCACAGTAGCAGCAGTGTGTATCATCTACAAGATGCACTGCAGGAATTCACCAAGGCTCCTTAGACAGCACCTTCCAAACCCACGACCACTACCATCAAGAAGGACAAGGGCGACAGATAGATGGGAACACCAACACCTGAAAGTTCCCCTCCAAGCCACAAACCATCCTGACTTGGAAATATACCGCCGTTCCTTCACTGTCGCTGGGTCAAAATTCTGGAATTCCCTCCCTAACAGCACTGTGGGTGTATCTACACAACATAGATGGCAGTGGTTCAAGAAGGCAGCTCACCACCACCTTCTCAAGGGCAACTAGGGCTGGGCAATAAATGCTGGCCCAGCCAGTGAAACCGACATCCCGAGAATGAATAAAAAAATAGGAAGCAAAGGCGTAAAGTGGTGCGAAACTGCAGGTCAAGTGATCTGGAACCGGAGCACCGTTCGAGAGAAGGTGTCCCAGGGAGCTGGACACGGGGAGGGGGAGAGTGAGAAAGTCCCAACCCAAGAAGAAGGTCTCAAATCAAGGAGAGGTCCCAGAATAAAGTCCAAGGCAGGGACCAAGACAGGGCTTAGGGATAGATCCTGTTGATAAATGACAGGAGCAGGGAAAAAGGCTCTGAGTTAAAGAAAGAGCTGTGGGGAGCGGAGCTGAAGCAAAGTGGGCTTGAGAGAAGCCCTGAAGACCTGGGAGGGCAACCGAAGGTTGGTGACTCTGTGCTTCGAGCCGTAAGGGCAAAGGTATCCTTTTGGAGCAGTGGTGGCTGCTTGGCAAGGCCGAAGATCTGAAATTATGCTTGGAATGTAAAGCATGGGTGCACTCGGCGATCCAAGGGAAAAGAATGGAAGGTGAGATTGAAACCATGGAGATGGATTCTTGTTGAAGCTGTCCGAGTGGGAGCAACTTTTGGAGAAAATTCCAAGGTGAGTTTTCCAAACGTGGAGATTTGAAACCCTCGAGAGAAAGACAGAGTTTCAGTGAGGCCAGTTGGCTCACGATGTGACAAGTGTGAGGTTGAGTTGTTGAGAAATCAATAGAATCTGCTTTGGTTGCATCTGTCATTTACTTTGGACTGTGGTGTGCCTGTCTACAGTTTGCCTGTTAATTCACATGTACCACTCACTTACCCTGAATATTAGAGTATAAGATCAATGTGGTAAATTGTTTTATCTTTCTGAATTTGTATGTGTCTGTAAAGATATAGCTGGGGTGAAAGGAATAATAAATATTTGAATCATTTTCTTTGGTGTTTGTATTGAGTTCTTTCCAACTTTTTTGTCTGGTACAATACAGTTTATTTCTCTTGTTTATTAAATGTTTTATTCTTTGCGTTAAAAGTTCATCAGCAGACTCTTGTGAATGTGTTCAGTAACTTACTTCCACGGTTTCTAAAAAAAATAAAAGTTAGGATCTATCAAGCCAGGTTTCAGTCTGGGATCTGACCTATCCAGTATTAACATAACTGGATCATAATAAAGTTTATCGAATGCCTCTGGAAGTGTATATAAACTATATTTATAGAGATTCCTGTCTACTATTTTGGTTACTTCCACAAAAAATTTGATTAGGTTTGTTAGCCATTTAAGATGGAGGCTAAGTTGGGCTGTGTAAGGTGCTATGAACCCACCTATCACTTGAAAATGGCATCCGTGGTGCCCATGAGCAGAGCGTTATCTTGGTAAATGGGTTTGAGCACATAGCTAATGACCCCCAGCAGCATGCAGAGCAGGAAGATCATTTAAAGAATCAATATGCAATGCTGATTTGACACCAATGCTGCCATTTTCCAACTGCACACTCCAGCCAATGCCCTTTCTTAATCTAGCATAGCTGAACACAGTGCTAAACAGAATGAAGGGCCTGCCCCACTAATGCTATTTCAAAGGACTCTTTACAGGCTAGCTGTTTGATTATTTCTTCTGGATGCTGGTGCAAATGCACATTGTGAAGCCTTCTTCCACTTAAAGTTTGAATAGTCTGGAGCGAATGGTCTGGCTGGTGCTGAAGTACTTGTTTGTTCATTTAAAACCTTGTGCTGAAAAACTTTCCTCCAGACATTGGTGGCCTGGTAAGGCTTCCAATGGGGGACTAATCATCACTAGGAGAATGAAGAGAGGTCACGCAGAGCAGGACAAGCTGCTAGAAGAGGGAGGAGGAGGAGGGATAGAAGGTTTCTTAGCAGGAAGATATATTCACTGATTGCCTTTAGGAAGCAATCCATACTTGCCTCAACTTCAGCAAGGTCTGTTGAATGAGCTATCTTCACTTCACAACGAGGTGCATGAGGGCAGTCTGAGCTTGCGTGACAGGAATCTGACTTTAGCTGCAGTACCCTGATGTTGGGTGGCTTCTGCTTCAGCCCAAGAAGCTGAGACATCGGGCGATGCATCGTGTATATTAATGTGTACTGACTATGCAGGAAAGGACAGAGTCCAAGCTCTGCACCAAGCCCTGTGTGAAGTTGGTGCCAGACCCCTCCACGCTCTTTGCACCCAGACTTTCTGGCTGACCTGCCAATTGACTAAATATTTGATTGTGCGTAGCATCACTTTTCTTCTGTAGGCTGGCCCACTGAAGTGCCTATCAGAATCCTCTGCAGCAGAACTTGTATGCTACCGTGCCCGCTGGCGAGATAACACCAGTACAACCCTTGCTTGCTGCCCTGGCTGCATGCCAATCAATCCTCATGGAGGAGGATGAGCAGCAGCTGCTGGCATCTGGAAGCACCTCTCAGGGCACTTCTGAAAGGGGCAGCCTCTCCTCCGTCCACCCTCAAGGCCTCAGCCGAACAGAGGACGCCCACTAATGTCATCCAGGGCAAGGGGGCAAGCAGATAAGCAGCCTCTTTCTAGGGCAGCAGCAAGTGAGGGGTGAAGCACTGCACTGGAGCACATAGAAAAGAATTTTTAAAAACTCCATACTGGTGACTAATTGGATCACATGCATACGTATTATATATGTTATCAGATGGGCTAGTGCCAATATGTTAGTAAACATTCAATTTACTACCTTCATGCTATCTGTAAGCACTATAAGAAATGCATGGAAAAAGATTCATGAATTGCTAATACTGAACTTTGGTCAAGATGCAACAATGCCAAATGGCATTGAGATGCTGACTGCATTGCCAGGATTCCTCAGTGAGGTCATAGTCGAGATGGATTGATGTTGAGACACAGGCAGTGCACGCACCTGAGGACAACAATGTCTGACCTACTGGAACCTCTGTCTTGTCAAGGCCTGCCTTGTGCCATGGCCATCCATTTACTCCTGTGCCAGCCCTTGCACCTCCCTGTCAGGGTGTTCCACCACCTCTTCTTCGACCTCATCATCAGAGGAATGCCCGCTGTCTTGCTTCTCCTCTAGACCATCAGTGAAACTGTGGATGACACGAACTGCAATGCTCTTCATGATCTATCCAGGCATCAGAACCTCATCTTTAGCAGCCTAATTGTCTGCTCAAAAATGACCCTGGTGGGCTGCAAACTTGCCCTCCCTCTGATATCCACATGCATATAGCAGTTGATTATTGGTTAGTGTTGATTAGGAGCTGAAACCTTGGCTGAGTTATTCCCTTTTTCAAACCACAGCACCACTATGACCAATTGTAGCCTTAAGTTGATTTAGCTAATTGACAACAGATTGGGGATCAAAGCCAGCATCAGCATGGTTTATGCTTACCACTGATTGAACCTCTGAACCACTAGTGTGCTTTGAAACCAAAACAAAAATACCTGGAAGAACTCAGCAGGTCTGACAGCATCTGCGGAGAGGAATACAGTTGACGTTTCGAGTCCGAATGACTCTTCATCAGAACTAGAGAGAAATAGAAAAGAGGTGAAATATAAGCTGGTTGAAGTGGGTGGGACAGGTAGAGCTGGATAGAGGGCCAGTGATAGGTGGAGACAAAGAAGAGATTGCCAAAGATGTCATAGACAAAAGGACAAAGGGGTGTTGACGGTGGTGATATTATCTAAGGAATGTGCTAATGGGGATATTAAGGGTAGCAAGCAGGACAAGCTAGTGGCAGATGGCCATAGTGGGGGTGGGGTGGGGGGGAAGGGATCGAAATGTGCTAAAAGGTGGAGATAAAACAATAGATCAAAATAAATTTTAAAATAGGTCTGAAATGAAAGATTTATAATTTTTTAAATTATAAATTATTGGAAAAGGGGGGATCGGAAAGGGGATGGGGATGGAGGAGAGAGTTCATGATCTGAACTCAATGTTAAGTCTGGAAGGCTGTTAAATACCTAGTCGGAAGATGCGGTGCTGTTCCTCCAGTTTGTGTTGAACTTCACTGGAACATTGCAGCAGGCCAAGGACGGACATGTGGGCATGAGAGCAGGGTGGAGTGTTGAAATGGCAAGCGACAGAGAGGTCTGGGTCATGCTTGCGGAGCGCAAAGCGGTCACCCAGTCTGCGTTTGGTCTCTCCAATGTAGAGGAAACCGCATTGGGAACAGCGAATGCAGTAGACTAAGTTGAGGGAAGTGCAAGTGAAATGCTGCTTCACTTGAAAGGAGTGTTTGGGCCCTTGGACGGTGAGGAGGGGAGAAGTAAAGGAGCAGGTGTTATACCTTCTGTGGTTGCATGGGAAGGTGCTGTGGGAGGGGGTTGAGGTGTAGGGGGTGATGGAGGAGTGGACCAGGGTGTCCCAAGGGAACGATCCCTGCGGAATGCCGCCGGGGGGGTGTGAAGGGAAGATGTGTTTGGCGGTGGCATCAGGCTGGAGTTGGCGGAAAATGGTGGAGGATGATCCTTTGAACGCGGAGGCTGGTGGGGTGATAAGTGAGGACAACGGGAACCCTATCATGGAAGCTCGACTACATTCCTCACACCCCGCTTCCTGTAAGGACTCCATCCCATTCAGTTCCTTCGCCTCCGTCGCATCTGTTCTGATGATGCCACTTTCCAAAACAGTTCCTCTGATATGTCTTCCTTCTTCCTTAACCAAGGTTTTCCACCCATGGTGGTTGACAGGGCCCTCAACCGTGTGCGGCCCATCTCCCGCGCATCCGCCCTCACACCTTCCTTTCCCTCCCAGAACCATGATAGAGTCCCCCTATTTAATGTGTAAAGATCGGAGTGCTAAAATTTCCATAATGTTTGGAAAGCTTGTATCTTGTTCACATCACACATCTTAATGAATCAGGTATAAGGTCAAGACATCCTGCAGTTTATAAATTGTTCGTAGTCCATTCGAAAGAACTTTGAGTGGATTAAGTTCTTGAGAATGTGGAAGAAATCCACAATGAACAACTTATCTTATAGACTCAGAGACTAGCAGTGTGTTCTGCTCAATATATTATGGGGCACATTTTCTCTCAGTGTTAGAGTGTAAAAGGTAACCTAGGTAGAGAAAAATAGAGCTGGGAAAGTCACATTTCTAGAAATGAGCCTGGTTGATCTTCTAATTATAAGTTTAATTGGATGGAAAACCAGGGATATTCCATGAATCCAATCCTATCCACCTGACTTTCCTCTTTATGGCTCACCCTGGAGATTTTTGCTCCCAAGCATTGCAGATGAAAATCTGCCGATATATTTTTAGCCCTTATTTAATTTATTTATCGTAATGTGTTGCCATTTTCTTCACATTATAGATTTACACTTTGCTGTAAGGTTAGTGGACCTGTATCAAATATCCTCATTTTAAACCTTGCTCATATATGTATGGAGCGAGCTTTCTTGGTTGATACTTGACAAAATGTAGAAAAATGCCTTGCCAAACACATTGCCCTGAGGGCTATGCGTTTTACTACGTTTTTGAATGCATAAAATCATGAAACAAAATTATAAAGTAATTAAAAATTTCACAAGAAAAAATTTATATCACGTCTTTCAGCCCCAGGACCTTACTCCCAATTAAATACTTGTGAAGCGTAATTCCTCTTGAATATGAGAAACACGGCAGTGATCTTGCACACATCGAGTGCACAAGTTGAGATAGTGCAAACATGGCCTTTTATTTTGCCCACTGCCAATACCATAACCTTACCCTTGTTCCTTTTTCCCTTTCAAAACCCAAAAGGTACATCCCGGTCAGCAAATGGGGGGGGTCATCAAAAAAGAGAGTGCCAATGAAAACTCAGTACCCTCACTTTCAACCACTAGGTCAGACACAGGCACAGGGTATATCTTATTGAATAGAGTTGGAATCTGCATGTGTTGAGACATATTTTTCTAGGATAGAGAACTCCAAAGACCCACAAATTTCTTCTCATCTCGGGATTAAATGGCTGAGCCTTTATTGTTGGATTGTGAGACCCTAGTTAAATGCCTCAGCCAAGGGAAATAATTTCTATAGGGGTAAAATTTTGACCGAGCCAATTGAGATGTTAGAGCAGATGACTAAATATTTGATCACAAAGGTAGGTTTTCAGAAGCATCTTAAAGTATGAAAGAAAGATAAAGAAACATAGACGTTTAGAGAGGGAATTCCAGAGCTTAGGGCCTTAGCAACTGAAGGCACGACCACCAATGGTGAAGCAATTAAATTTAATGATACGCAGAGTTAGAGGAACGTGGGAATCTCAGAGGGTTTTAGGACTGAAGGAGGTTTGGTTTTTATTCATTTATGGGATGTGGGAATCACTGGCTAGGCCAGCATTTTTTCCCGTCCCTAATTGCCCTTGAGAAGGTGATGGTGAGCTGCCTTCTTGAGCCTCTGCTGTCCATGTGATGTAGGTAGACTCACAGTGCTGTTAGGAAGGGAGTTCCAGGATTTTGACCCAGCAATGGTGAAGGAACAACAATATAGTTCCAAGTAAGGATGGTGAGTGGCTTGGAGGGGAACTTCCAGGTGGTGGTGTTCCCATCTATCTGCTGCCCTTACCCTTCCAGATGGTAGTGGTCATGGGTTTGAAAGGTGCTGTCTAAGGAGGCTTGGTGCGACAGGGAGGGGTGAGGCCATGGGAGAGGGGGTCAGGATTTTAAATTAAGGCGTTGCTGGACTGAGTGCCAATATAGGTCAGTGAGCTCAGGGGTAATAGGGACATAATGTGAGCCAGGATATGGGCAGCAGAGTTTTGGATGAGCTCAAGTTTATGGGATGCAGGCCAGGAGAACATTGTTTAACAGTCAAGTTTAGGGCTAACAAAGCCACACATGAAGGTAAAAGGAAAAACAGGTGAGGAAATCCTCACCTCAGGAATAGTTAGCACAATCACTCTCTCTCCTTCTCACTTGCAGTCTCACATGGGAGATGGTATTGGTGCAATTCAGATAAAATGACAGTGCAAAGATTAAGTCTAACTGATACACCTTCACATGGTGCCTTTAAACCATTGTAGATACACATTGGAATATAGATTCTGAGTGCCACTTAACCGTGCTTACACTAGCCAGGCAATCTTTCTCGCAACTTCTTGCGTGCTGCAAATAACACCATGTCAGATTCAGCGACTTCAACTAGTCCCATACCATCTGGGATGAAACTGCTTACATCATTTCCAGAGTTCCTCATGATAGGTGAATTTGTAAGTAACATCACACTGTTTTATTAAGTTGGTGCCAAAAATGTATTATTGTATATTTATACTTTGAATTTCAGTGTGACTTTGCCAGAATCAATCAGTTCAGGTACACAAGGTTGTAAAGAAGGCATATGGAATGCTCTCCTTCATTGGCAGAGGTATAGAATATAAAAGTAAGGATATAATGTTGGGATTGTATAAAACACTGGTGAGGCCACAACTGGAGTATTGTGTGCAGTTCTGGTCACCACCTTACAGGAAGGACGTAATAGCTCTGGAGTGAGTGCAGAGGAGGTTTACAAGAATGTTGCCAGGGTTAGAAAAGTGTAGCTACGAGGAGAGATTGGATAGGGTGGGGTTATTTTCCTTAGAACAAAGAAGGCTGAGAGGTGACTTGATTGAGGTGTACAAAATGATGAGGGGAATAGATAGAGTGGACAGGATAAAATTGTTTTCCTTGATGAAGAATTCTAGAACCAGGGGACATAGATTCAAGATAAGTGGCAGAAGGTGTAGGTGGGACATGAGGAAGAACTTTTTTACGCAGAGGGTAGTGGGTGTCTGGAATTCGCTGCCCAAGTTGGTGGTAGAGGCAAGAAACTTTAAACTCTTTTAAAAAGTGCCTGGATCTGCACCTTAAGTGTTGTAAGCTGCAGGGCTATGGGCCGGGTGCAGGAAGGTGGGATTAGAAAGGGCACCTGGGTGTCCTTGGGCTGGCATGGACAAGATGGGCCGAATGGCCTCCTTCTGTGCTGTAACTTTTCCATGTTCTATGGTTGTATGGTTCTAATCCTTGATATTCCGATAGGTATATGTGTATTGTGTAACTGGGGTAGTTGAAGAAGAGAATTCAATTAAAGAGAGAGAAAAAGTACAGAGGAATGAAGAGAAAAGAAGAGAGACAGAGAGACATAAGAACGATACAGAAGAATAAAAAGTAAAAAAAATAAAAGAGACAGATACCAAAAACGTGCATGGAAGAGAAGCACCCTGCTCAAAAAGAAAGGGACAGAGAGAGAAAGAGGAAAGAACAGAGCCAAGGAAGGAGAGAAAAGAGATTGAGAAGGGAGACAGGGAGAAACAAGAGGGGCCGAGGGGGAGGGTGGAAAAGAGTGAAAACTTGGCACACATGTAAACAGAGGGTGAAAAATACAAGAGAGAATGGAGGGGCAGAGAAAGAGAGACACTGAGCGAGGAGTGAAGGAAGAGGAATATACAGAATTACAAAGGGGAAAAGATCGCAAAGGGAGAGATTTTCACTTTGTGTGATCATGTAAGGTGGGTGATAGTGAGTTTTCAGCCCTTTCTATATTGCTCCTGATTTTTGCTTCCATCTCAGAAAGAGGGAGGGACACATGGAGAAGGAAAGCAAAATTCTGAAGAAAGGGCTGCTTAAAATTGAAAAGCTAAAGAGGCAACTTAATCCAAATAAATAAAACTGAACATAATTTATTGAACAAGGGGACTCTCACCCTGTCAACTAAGCTGTGTGTTCCCAGCTAGAGGTACGACAGAAAGAAAAGCTGTTTTTTCTGGTGTTAGCAGTCACAGCAACAGGTTTGCAAACTGGCCATTTGTAAAAACACTGATTGATTTAGATAAGTAATGACTATATTATTATTCTGCAAAAATAATCAAGTATTTTAAGTTTGCCTTACTTGTTAAAAGCACACAATAGAATATAAAAAGTGCATGAGCCAGCCTGAAGGACATTTAACCATCTGGCCCCCATTGCTGAAAGAAAATTCATGTCACGATAGGAATCGGCTATCGGAAAGCCCTCGTTGCAAGTCAATCGGATTGAGAACAGGTCACCTGTTCACCTGTACAGCAAATGAAATACAGCACCAGAAAATTAAAAAGAGAAGAACACGAGGGAAGGTGTTACTCAGGGGAGGTGATGGTGTAGTGTATTGTCGCTGGGCTAGTAATCTAGAGACCCAGGGTAACGCTCTGAGGACCTGGTTCAAATTCCATCAAGGCTAGGTGGTGGAATTTCAACCCAAAAAAACAACCTTGAATTGAAAATCTAATGGTGACCATGGAACCATGGTTGGTTGCTGTAAAAGCCCATCTGGTTCACTAATATCCTTGAGGGAAGGAAATTGTCTGGCCTACATGTGACTCCAGTCCCACAGCAATGTGGTTAAACTGAATTTGTCTTTAATAAAAATAATTTGTCTTAAAACTTAAAATGCCCTGTGAACAAGGGCAGTTAGGGCTGGGCAATAAACGCTGGCCTAGCATGAACAAACAAAATAAAAACTATGTCTTCAACATGCCATGTTGGGAACAGAGGAGCACGGTATGCCATTCAATGTGACCACAGCTGATCATCCACTTCAATGCCTTTTTCCCATATCCCCTTATGTCATTGGTATTTAGAAATCTGTCAATCTCTACTTTAAACATACTCAGTGACTGAGCTTTCATGGCCCTCATGGCCCTCTGGGGTAGAGAATTCCAAAGATTCACAACCCTTTGAGTGAAGAAATTTCTCATCATCTCGGTCCTAAGTGGCTTCCCCCTTATTTTGAAATTGTGTCCCCTGGTTCTAGGCTCTCCAACCTGGGGGAACATCTTACCCGCATCTACTCTGTCTATTCCTTTAAGTATTTTGTAGATTTCAATGAGATCACGTCTCATTCTTCGAAACTCTAGAGGAAACAGGCCCAGTTTCCCCAATCTCTCTACATAAGACAGTCCCGTCACCCTGGGAACAAGTCTGGTGAACCTTCGTTGCACTCCCTGAATGGCAATAATACCCTTTCTGAGGTAAGGGGACCAAAACCGCACACAGCGTTCCAGGTGCAGTCTAACCGAGGTTCTATACAATTGAAGCAAGGCTTCACTACTCTTGTACTCAAATCCTCTTGTGATAAAGGCCAACATTCCATTAGCCTTCCTAACTGCCCTGCACCCGCATGTTAGCTTTCAGTGACTTATTGATGAAGGCAACCAGGTCCCTTTGTACATCTACACTTTCTAATCTCTTACTATTTAAGAAATACTCTGCACACCTGTTCCTCCGGCTAAAGTGGATAAACTCATATTTTTCCACATTATATTTCGTCTGTCATGTTCTTGCCCACTCACTGGGCTGAATTTTACGCCCCAGGATCAAGAGTGTTTCCCGCTTTGTGGGGTGTATTATGGGGCATGATGACGCTGGGCGCTGTTTAAGATGTCATTACGCCAGCTTCCAATAATACTGCACATGGGCAGATAAAAAAGTTGGCAACCTGCCCGTGTTACTTAAGCATCAATTTAAAATGCAATTCAACTAATTAACTACCCATCTCAGTGCAATAATACGATCAGAAGGCAATAATACACCTTCAGGGTGAGATTTACCACAGGTGGGGAATCCATTTGTTTAAGGGCAAGTTTGTTTGGGCTGGTTGTAAAACTGCAGCTGAGACCATTGTCAGCTTTGCAGTTCCAACCCTATTGACTGCACGGACTGCTCAATTGAGTGGACAGAGGGGCCTTTTGGATATTTTTCATGAGGAGAACTCTCCTCTGATTCAGAGGGCTCATTTGATGGATTATTGCCCTGTCTATTACCCAGGGGTGAGGGGTGAACGGTATCTGAGACAGATGAGGATTGTTGTCTCACTTGGAGACACAGCATCCAGTGAGGGGGAGAGACGGGTTAGGGGGATGAGGAGGAGAAGGGTGAGCAGATGAAGGGAACACAGGGAGGCTCAGGATGCTGTGGTTCCTCAGGACAGGGACAGATCAGCGTCAGACCCCGAGGAACCCAGAAACCCCCAGCTGAGGTGCCGATGAGCTTATGCCACCCCAATGGTATACAGGCAGAGACCTACCTAACTGCAACTGACCTCATGAGGTCATTGAGCTTTTTGTGGCACTGGGACCAAGTCCTCCTCCCCACCTCAACACTGTTGACCTGGTCGGCCACCTCCTCCCATGCAGCATGGTTCTGCCTGGGCTTCCTCCTCTTCCCACAGCCTGGCATGAGCTGGTGATGTCTACCAGGTACTGCCCGCCGGAGGGCACCAAGGCTGACCTCACTGAATCTGGCGGCAGCTTTGTCCCTTCTAGAACGCTTCTCCCCTCGCTCCGATGGTGCAGACATCTATGTTTGATAAATGTACAACTCCTCAATGCCAAAAGGTAGGAGACTTGCAGAATTTTAAAACGTCTGCCACCTATGAAGTTTGACATGGTTGGCAAAGGTTAGCTAAAATTTAAAACAAAAGAAAGAAAATGTTGGGAAATACTCAGCAGGCCTGGCAGCATCTGTGGAGAGAAAACCACAGTTAACGTTCCGAGTCCGTGTGTCTCTTCTTCAGATCTGAAGGGAGGTAGAAATATAATGGGTTTTGTACTGTTGAAGAGCGGCAGTGGAGCAGGTGGAGCAAGGTAGAAGGTCAGGGATAGGTGGGAACTCAGGAGAGATTTGACAAAGATGTCATGGACACAAGACAAAGGGAGTGGTAATGATAACGTTAAAGACTAAGGCAGGTGTTAAAAGTTGCATAAGGATCAGAAAGCATAATATGTTAATAGCAGTATAAAGGTCAGGTCTCTTTGAGAGCAAAGGATAAGAACAAGTTACAGGCTGGCCCTGTGGAGGGTGTTTCCTGAAAAGGATATCAACATGGAGGGCAGAGTTCATGGTCTGAATTTGTTGAAGTCATTATTAAGCGCAGAAGGCTGTAAAGTCACTAATCGGAAGATGAGGTGTAGTTCCTCTAGTTTGCTTTGGGGAACTGGGGGAACAGCACCTCATCTTTCGATCAGGCACTTCACAGCCTTCTGCACTTTACATTGAGTGCAGCAACTTCAGGCCACGAACTCTGCCCTCCATTTTGATATTCTTTTCCAAAAACAACTCCCCACCACCCTACCCCCAAACCCAACCCCCCCCACAGGGCCAGTCTTCTTATGTTTTGCTTTCAGGGAGCCAAGACCCTTGCTCTGCTACTAACACATTCTGCTGTCTGACCTTTATGTCACCATTGCATCTTCCTTAGTCTTTAAGACTATCATTACCACTCCCTTTGTCTTGTGTCCATGACATCTTTGTCAAATCTCTCCTGAACTTTCACCTATCCCTGACCTTCTATTTTACTCCAACTGTTTCATTCCCTCTTTTCAACATAATAAAATCCAGCACATTTCTACCTCTTTTCAGCTCAGAAGAAGAGTCATACGGACTCGAAACATGAACTTTGTTTGTCTCGCCACCGATCCCACCAGACCTGCTGAGTTTTTTCTGTTTTTCACATTTCAGATGTCCAGCATTTGCAGTATTTTCCTTTTATTTTAGCTAAAATTTAAATTGACTTGCCTGACCAGACTGGAAGATCCACAAATCTTCACTATGTATAGTGGGTGCACTGGATTGATCATCATCTGATGGGTCACCTGACACTGTCAAGTGCCGGTGGGGGGGGGGGCCTTTAAAACACAGGCCCTTACCTTGTTCCAGGTGCCTGCAGCTTCCGAGACTGGGCATCCCACCCTCCATCACCCGTTGGGCGCAATGACGGCCTGTAGCCACTAATTTGCGGCAATTAGCCTACTACCAGGCCTGCACTGATGGCTGGCCCAGAAATTGGAATGCCACCGACTCCCGGGTGTGGAACCTGCTGTCGGTGAGCAACGGCATTATTCAGCTCACTCAGTCTGTCCAAATCTCCGTGAAGCCACTTTGCATCTTCCTCACAACGCACATTCCCACCCAGCTTTGTGTCATCCGCAAACTTGGAAGTGTTACATTTGGTCCCCTTATCCAGATCATTGATATATACTGTGAACAGCTGGGGCCCAAGTATTGATCCTTGCGGTACCCCACTAGTCACAGCCTGCCAACACGGGAATGGCCTCTCAAACTACTCTCTGTTTTCTGCCTGTTAACCAATCCTTAATCTTTGCCAGTATATTGCCTCCTATCCCATGTGCTTTTATTTTGCTAAACAACCTCCTGTGGGGGACTTTATCAAAAGCTTTCTGAAAATCCAAGTATGTTTAAGCATGAAACTCTTTTCTATTAGCAGGTTTCCTTGTTTCTGCGGGAAGAATCATCCGTTGTATCAATTTCAAATTTTTATACTGTACATTCAGCACTAGCTGTTGGTCTCTGCCATAATATAAAGAGTTGGGGCAAATTTGACTTTGGGCGATAGTTTAAAACAGGCAATAACAGGCCAGCTCCATGAGCTAGGTATCTCTTTATTGAATTGAAATGTAACCTGGGACTAATACATAATGGGTGACTGAATGGATATTGCTCATTTCAAACTATTGCCCAAAGTCAAACATCAGCTTCGACCACCAGGCCCACTTTCATATATCCATATCCATAAGTATCAGGGTTGATGTAGCTGTGTTATTGCTGTGGTGGATTACACAGGTTAGCCTCTTTGTATTGTAACTTGATTGGTTCTCTCGTATGAACCTTGTTTAGTTCAGGTGCAACAGCTTGGAGGTCACCAAATCTAATTGTATGCCTAAGATTTCAACCAGTACTATTGAATAAGGATATGAACCTATAGGCTGTGTTTTTCCCTTTGTGCATGTGTGAAATTATACCTGATTGGAACAGGAACAATGGTGCTTGTCACTGTATACAATCATTTTCAGGTTGGCAAGCTGTAAGTGTCACAGGGATCAGTGCTGGGGCCTCAACTATTTACAATCTATATTAATGACTTGGATGAAGGGACTGAATGCATGGTTGCTAAATTTGCTGAAGACACAAAGATAGGTAGGAAAGTAAGTTGTGAGGAGGACATAAAGAGTCTACTATGGGATTTAGATAGATAAAGTGTGCGCGCAAAAATTTGGATGATGGAGTGTGATGTGGGAAAATGTGAGGTTGCCCATTTTGGCAGGAAGAATAAAAAAGCAGTATATTATTTAAATGGAGATAGATTGCTGAACTCTGTGGTCTAGAGGAACCTGGTACACGAATCACAAAAAGTTAGTATGCAGGAAGTGATTAGGAAGGCAAATGGAATGTTGTCAGTTATTGCAAAGGGAATGGAATATAAAAGTAGAGATCTTTTGTTACAGTTGTACAGCGCATTGGTAAGACAACATATGAAGTACTGTGTACAGATTTGGCCTTCTTACTTAAGAAAGGAGATAGTTGCATTTGAAGCAGCTCATAGAAGGTTCACTTGACTGATTGCTGGGATGAAGGAGTGAAGAATAGTGAAGAAAGGTTGGACAGGTTGGGCCTGTATCCATTGGTATTTAGAAGATCTAACTGAAAAGATCCTGAGGGGACTTGACAGAATGGATACTAGGGATGTCTTCCCTTATGAGAGAGAGACTAGAAATAGGGGACACAGTTTAAAAATAAGGGTTTTCTCGTTTATAATGGAGGTGAGGAATTTTTTTTCCCTCAGAGGGTCGTTAGTCTGTGGAATTCTCTTCCCCGGCGGGGGGGCAGTGGAGGCTGGGTCATTGATTACTTTTAAGGCTAAATTAGATAGGTTCTTGATCAACAAGTGAGTCAAAGGGGATAGACAAGAAAGTAGAATTGAGGCCACAATCAGATTAACCATGATCTTAGCAAATAGTGGAGCAGAGTCGAGGGGTCGAATGGCCTACTTGTGCTTCTAATTTGTATGAACATATGCATGTACGTATGCAATAAAACACAATTTTTGAATGGAACTATATCTTTTTTAAAAGAATTCTGCAGCCTTTATTGGCATCTTGGAATCTGCACTTGTTAATAGTGAATTGTTGCTCTATTCATATTCATGCCTTACACATCATAAAAGTAAAAATGTCTATAGTCACTTGTCCATGTGTATTATTAGTGGATCATATGTGGAGTCACATGTGGACTAGACTGGGTAGAGGTTTGAAATTTAACTTTCTTTGTACTGCATTTGTTTTTTTTTAGGGTTTTGGTGGTTTAGTTTGGATCCTTGTGGCTTCTTCTGAAATTCCAAATCCTGACCTTCAAGGTTGGCTGATGTTTGTTTTGATCTCCTGCTTTATCGTAACTGCGCTGCTGTTCACACTGTACTTCGCAGGAGTTCAGAATTATTCACCCTCATGGACTGCACTGGTATGTTTATGCCCTTTCAAAGGCTCTGGATCACAAAGCAGAACATGCAGTTCACTTGTTATTTCCCGAATGTGTACGCATTATGGCCAGCTTTACACTATTGCACAAAGTTAAGATCTACCCCACAAGGTGAAGGGGTTGCATTTTAACTCCCAGCATATTTCAGCTGGGCAGGTTGGCGGTGGGGTGGAGGAAGGGGTGGAGAGGTGGAGGTCGGGCGGGGGGCGGTCAGCCTCCCAGCCCAGCCTGGGATTTTTAATCCTCGGTATGATCTTCATGCTGCCAGTGGGTGGGAGCAGTAGGTCAGTTGGCCACTGGCTGGCAGCAAAGCAAGGCTTGCTGGCAAGGAGGTCAACTGTTTAGATGTTTTAGCAGTGCCTTGCAGGGGGCAAGCAGAAGAATCTGGGGCAGGGAAGGCCATGATTACATTGTGGAGCTTAGAGTCAAATCCAATAATCTGGGTCTCGGTGATGCCCCACTTGATTCCAGTACGTGCCTGGAATGAGCAGTTAAAAGTGAGTTACTGACCTGCTCTATTTTTCTAATTTGTTCACAGGATGTGGGCTTTGCTGGCTGGGCCAGCATTTATTGCCCATCCCTAATTGCCCTAGAGAAAGTGGTGATGAGCTGCCTTCTTGAACCGCTGCTGTCCATGTGGTATAGGTGCACCCACAGTGCTGTTAGGGAGGGAGTTCCAGGAATTTGACCCAGCGATGGTGAAGGAACGGCGATATATTTCCAAGTCCGGATGGTGTGTGGTTTAGAGGGGAAATTCCAGGTGGTGGTGTTCCCATGTGTCTGCTGCTCTTGTCCTTATAGATGGTAGTGGTTGTGGGTTTGGAAGGTGCTGCCTATGGAGCCTGGTGAGTTGCTACAGTGCATTTTGTAGATGGTACACACTGTGCATCAGTGGTGGAGGGAGTGAATGTTGTAGATGTGGTGCCAATCAAACAGGTTGCTTTGTCCTGGATCGTGTCAAGCATATTGAGTGTTGTGGGAGCTGTACTCATCCAGGCAATTGGGGAGTGTTCCATCACACTCCTGACTTGTGCCTTGTAGACGGTGGACAGGCTTTGGGAGTCAGGAAGTGAGTTACTTGCAGCAGGATTCCTAGCTCTGACCTGCTCTTGTAGTCACAGTATTTATATGGCTAGTCCAGTTCAGTTCAATGGTAATGTCCAGGATGTTGATAGTGGGGGGATTCAGTGATGGTAATGCTATTGAACATCAAGGGGCGATGGTTAGATTCCCTTTTGTTGGAGGTGTTCATTGCCTGGCACTTGTGTGGCGCGAATGTTACTTGCAGCTTATCAGCCCAAGCCTGGATATTGTCCAGGTCTTGTTGCATTTGAGCACAGACTGCTTCAGTATCTGAAGAGTTGTGAACATTGTGCAATCATCAGCGAACATCCCCACTTCTTACTTTATGATAGAAGGAAGGTCAATGATGAAGCAGCTGAAAATGTTCGGGCCAAGGAACTCCTGCAGTGATGTCTTGGAGCTGAGATGACTGACCTCCAACAACCACAACCATCTTCCTCTGTGCTAGGTATGACTCCAACCGGTGGAGAGTTTTTCCCCCTTATTCCCATTGCCTCCAGTTTTGCTAGGGCTCCTTGATGCCACATTCTGTCAAATGCAGCTTTGATGTCAAGGGCAGTCACTCTCACCTCACCTCGGGAGTTCAGCTCTTTTGTCCATGTTTGAACTAAGGCTGCAATGAGGAAAGGAGCTGAGTTGCCCTGGTGGAACCCAAACTGGGCATCAGTGAGCAGGTTGTTTCTGAGTAAGTGCAGCTTGATGGTACTGTCGGTGACCACTTCCATCACTTTGCAAATAGGCAGCATAGGTTGAAACTGCTGCCCAACCTATCATTAAGAAAATCAGAATGTTGCCCAGATTTTCCATGCTGAGGCTCAGCTCCATGAGTATCAGCAACCCAATATAGTGGTGTATGGAAATCCTGCGAATCGATGATGACAGCTAGTGGACTAAATGGCTCAAGTGAACACATTAGAAATTATTAAGTGTATATATATTCAAATAATAGATCTAAATTGATCTTACCATGGCACATGAGTAAAGCGGTATTTAACTTGCAAGACTTTTTCATGTCATTTTCTTGGATCTGATATCATTACTTGTTATCCAGTGAGTGCCACCTCAAGAGTGTGTGAAAATACGAAACAATTGTACTCGCATTGTAAGATAGGGGAGAATTTTCAGCATGTTGGGCGGGCTGTGCAGGATTGGGCACGGAGCTGATCATCGCCCGCGATCGGCTCCCGGCTGCCATTTTATGCGGGCGGGCCAGTGTCTGTCAGCAGCTTGACACAACTGTGGACAGCTGATTGGGAGACTCCACAAAGATCACCCACCGACCCCTGGAAAGAGCCGGGGGCATAGAAGTTGAGGGCCACTGTGACCTTCAGAGCCACTGGCATGGGGTGTCCACCCACACAGTCAGAGCTGATCTCAGGGCCAATCCTCTGACAGATGGAGGTCATTGTCTCCCTTCAGAGCCAGAGCCTCCTTTGGCATTGCACCTCAGACATATTGAGGTAGCTGCCTTGCCACCTGTAAACCCTGGCAGCAGGATAGTGGCATCTTCAGCGGCCCCTTCCGCCTTGCACTTCCTGTTGGCCCTGCACCCCTTGTGCATGCGCCTGTCCTCCCAAAGGTGGCTCCCCTGGAGGTTGAATATGGATTCCTGGCCTCCTCCCCCTTCTGGCCTCCTCCCCCTTCTGGCCCTCTCTCCCTCCTCAGAGGAGGTGCCTCCAGTGGAGAGCACAACTCCCATTCTCAGGGTAAGGGAAGGCTGCCTGAAACTTGCAAGGCCCCAAGAATGATGTTTACTCCAGAGTCCTGACCTGAAGCCTATTATTCCTGTACAAGCAGCTGTGAAGAGTTTTGACGTTCTCCTGTTCACAGAAACAAGCAGCAGTGAGTTTAAAAAGTAAATGAATAACAAATAGCATTCGCAAGTGCACTCACCCCTCTTATCCTGCCCGTGGATGAGGTTTTTAAAAATGTGGCCTACCCGCCGGCCCGTTGCACCCATGTGACGCTCTGAAGATCGCACGGACTCTGAAAAATCTCAAGGGCCTTAAGTGGCCCGTTAATTAATGGCGAGCATGCATCAGAGCTCATAGTGTGCCCGCCCAATGAAATATCGCAATGGCACGCGGTGACGTCGGGACGCACACCCAACATCATCGCGATAAATATTAGCCAAAGATTTCGGGAAAGTGCAGGGAAATGTGGCTATCCATTTCCAGAGAGACGCCACGGGCTTGATCATCACCAATATGCTGTAAAATTATATTCCCAGGGCGTTTATAACTTTAAAAACATTTTACCTTTCGTGGGATGTGAGCATCACTGGCAAGGCCAACATTTGTTGCCCATCTTAATTGCCCTTGAACTGAATGGCTTGCAAGACCCATTTCAGAGGGTATCAACCTGGAGTCACATGTCAGCCATACCAGGTGAGGATGGCAGATTTTCTTCCCTAAAGGGCATTAGTGAACCAGATGGGTTTTTGATATTGTTATGGTCACCATTACTGAGACTAGCTTTGTGATTCCAGATTTATTAATTGAATTTAAATTTCACCAGCTGCCATAGTTGGATTTGGACCCATGTCCCCAGAGCATTCAGGTTTCTGGATTACTAGTCCAGAGACAATACCATAATGCCACCATCCCCCATACTGGCAAGGCTTTGTATAGTTATGCATATAAGCAAATTACTTAAAGAAAAAGTGCAAGGAAAAGGAAATAATGTCAACTTTAAGTACCGACAGTCTGTTCAACACTTCCTCCTTACCAATTTTGAACCCTTCTAGTGACAGAGTTTCCTCATCTGTCACCATGGCCTGGGTAGCGTTTACCTCCTAGATAAAGACAAATGCAAAGTATTCATTTAATACATCGGCCATGGCCCCTTCATCCATGTGTAAATTCCCCTTTAGGTCCCTAATTGGCTCTACTCCTTTTATCACCCTTTTACTATTTATATGTTTATAGAAGACTTTGGGATTCCCTTTTATGTTGGCTGCCAGTCTTTTTTCATAACCCCTCTTTGCTTCTCTAATATGTATTTTCACTTCCCCTCTGAACCTTCTGTATTCCTCTTGGTTCTCAATTGTATTTTCTACCTGACATCTGAGATAAGCACACTTTTTCTTCTTTTTCTTAATTTCTATCTCCTTTTTCATTCAAGGAGCTTTGGATTTGTTTGTTCTACCTTTCCCTTTCTATGGAATATACCTGGACTGTGCCTGAACCAGGTAGCCCATTGTTCAGCTACAGTTTCCCCCACCAATCTTTCAATCCAGTCTATCTGGCCCAGCTTCGTTCTTGCCCGATCAAAGTTGGCTCTTGTCCAGTTAATTATTCTCACTCTGGATTGCCTATTGTCCTTTTCTATCATCATCCTAAAATGTGCAATACAATGATCACTGTCTCCTAATTGTTCCCGCACTTACACTTGATCTACTTGGCCCACCTCATTTCCAAGGACCAGGTCCAACAGTGTGTCTTTTCTCGTTGGACTGGACACATACTGCTGTAGAAAATTCTCCTGGGCACAATCTAGGAACTTCTGTCATTATGCAAGTGTGGGGCTAGTCAATGAGAGTCAGAGGATTCGTTGAATGTTCTGTCCTCACACTTGCACTTTCTAGCAACAGGAAGGACCAAGAGTGGAAAGCCTGGCTCTAGAACAACTCTAGCAGTGTCCCTACTGGGACCTCAATAGCTTCTCTCAGTGTATTCGCCAGCTGATTGTAAAATGATTATGTGAATTAGTTTCTCATTCTGTTATTGCTCTTCTCTCCCAGGATGCCACTTACCACATTCTTACAGCTGCATTTTATTTAAGTGTTGCTGTCATGGAGGCTAGAGACACAAGCTCCTGGCGATCTCAATTTTATTTTGGTACATTTTACAATCTCAACGTTGCTGCTTCCGTAAGTCATCATGCATTTCATGATATTCTCTCTTTCACTTTTGCAGAATTTGTGCTATATTTTGGATCAACAAATGGACAAACTAAATCCAATTGTTTTGAGTAAAGAATCAGTGATTTCAAACAGCAGAACATTAATCGATAACTTGCCAGAAAAATAGTTGGGAGGGCAAGTGGTGAGGATGACACAAGGAGTCTACAGAGGGATACAGACAGGTTAACTGAGTGGGCAAAAACTTGGCAGATGGAATATGATGTGAGAAAATGTGAGGTTATGCACTTTGGCAGGAAGAACAGAGGAGCTGCATATTATTTAAATGGAGAAAGACTGCAGAAGGCTGCAGCACAGAAGGATTTGGGAGTCCTTGCGCATGAATCCCAAAAAGCTAACATACAAGTTCAACAGATAATAGAGAAGGCAAATGGAATGTTGGCCTTTATTTCAAAGGGAATGGAGTATAAAAACAGGGAAGTCTTGCTAAAACTATAAAAGGCACTAGTTAGACCACAACTAGAACACTGTGCACAGTTTTGGTCCCTTTATCTAAGGAAAGATATACTGGCATTGGAGGACCTCCAGAGAAGGTTCACTAGATTGATCCCGGGTATGGATGGATTTTCTTATGAGGAGAGGTTGAGTAGGTTCGGCCTGTACTCATTGAAGTTTAGAAGAATGAGAGGTGACCTTATTGAAACAAATAAGATTCTTAGGGGGCTTGACAGGGTAGATGCTGAGAGGTTGTTTCCCCTGGTGGGAGAGTCTAGGACCAGAGGGCGTAACCTCAGAGTAAGGGGTCGCCCATTTAAAACAGAGATGAGGAGGAATTTCTTCTCTCAGAGGGTAGTCAATCTGTGGAATTCTTTACAGCAGAGGGCTGTAGAGGCTGGTTTGTTAAGTATATTCAAGGCTGAGATAGACAGATTTTTAATCAGTAAGGGAAATAGGGGTCCTGGGGAAATGGCAGGAAAGTGAGTTGAGGATTATCAGATCAGCCATGATCTCATTGAATGGTGGAGTAGACTTGATGGGCCGAATGGCCTACTTCTGCTCCTACGTCTTATGGCCTTATGGTAAATATTTTTCAGAATCAAATTTAAGTGACAAAGCCAGTTGGTGATATTAATAGCTGCACCCTTAATCTGTTTTGATTCCATTCCTTTCCCCACCATTTTTAATGTAGGGATAGACCCCCTACTTCCACCTACATAACATTATCCGACTAACCCCTGCCTCAACCTATCCGCTGCTGAAACCCTCATTCGTGCCTTTGTTGCCTCGAGACTTGACCATTCCAACACACTCCTGGCTGAGCTGTCATCTTTCACTCTCCATAAACTTGAGTTTATACAAGGCTCTGCTGCCCATTAACCAACTAGCACTAAATCCCATTCACCCATCATTCCTGTGCTTGCTGAAATACATTGGCTCCTGATTTGGCAATACCTCAATATTAAAATTCTCATCCCTCCATGGACTGGCCCCTTCTATCCTAAAACCCTCCAAGATAACTGTGCCCTTTCAATGCTGGCCTCTTCTGCACCCACTATTTTAACTGTTCCACCATTGGCTTTCAGCTGCCCTAAATTCTGGAATTTCTTCCCTGAACTTTTTTACCTCCCTCTCCTGCTTGAATATGTTCCTTACAATCTACCTTTCATCTGGCCTAATATCTCTATGTGGCTCAGTTGCAAATTTTGTTTGATAACCCTCCTGTGAAATGCCTTGGGACATTTTGACTACGTCAGAGGCACTATATAAATGCAAGATATTCTCATTGCTGTTAAATAGTTTATTGTAAATAGATTAACACTTCCAATAATACATAAGAACATAAGAAATAGGAGCAGGAGTAGGCCACTCAGCCCCTCAAGCCTGCCCCGCCACTCAATAAGATCATGGCTGCTCTGCCCCAGGCCTCATCTCCTCTTTCATGCCGGCTCCTCATAGCCCTCAACTCCCCGATATTTCACTGACCTGTTAGAGGAAGAGGTCAGATAGAGAAATGTTACAGAACAGACAGGGGCATCTTCTTTGAACACCGTAAGTATTTGTATGTTGATATTAATTTCTAGGTTAAAGAGAATTAGGAATGAAAAATTAATGATGATGGTAAAGGGAATGAACAAAAGTTTTGGTGGTTTCACCCTGGGGAATATTCTATTTGCTAATATTTGCCCTTCCTCTCCTAAAAGCACCAACTCTGCCTGAGGGACAGTCCACAGGTGCTCGGCATTGCGAAGCTGTGGTCAGCCTCCATATAGCCAACTGTAGATGCAAGATGACTGATTGGTACCAGGAAACTGCTAGTTTGTTTTTCCCCGTCTCCCTGGACCACCAGCGCTAAGGCCAATTCTAACATCTCAATTGCAGTCGCAGTTTAATCAGCAAACTCAGCATAGACCATGGAACAAGCCATTTAAAATAAACTTCATGGAATAAACAAATGCTTTGCTTGGTGCATCTCAGCACTACACAGCACGGCACCTTCGTCTGTGGACTGAACTATTTTCAGAACTTTTGAAGGTGTTGTTTGTCAATGTAGGCTCACTTTAAGATGTCCAGGATGTGAAATGGGGCTGCTTATCTGGACTGGGGTTTCAGGCTCGCCTTGGGGTAGAGAAGAGGAACTGTACTCTGTTCCATAATTTTTTCTTTATTCATTTGTGGGATGTGGGCATCGCTGGCAAGGCCAGCATTTTTGTCCATCACTAATTGCCCTTGAAAGCAGCTAAAAGTCAACCACATTGCTGTGGGTCTGGAGTCAGAAGTAGGCTAGGTGAGGTAAGGGTTGCAGATTTCCTGGTTCTGGATTTTTACAACAGTTGATGATAGTTTCCTGGTCACCATTGAGACTGGCTTTCAATTCTGATTTTTAAAAAAATGTTGAACATGAACTCTACCAGCTGCCATGGTGGGATTTAAACCAGTGGCCCCAGAGCATTAGCCTGGGCCTCTTAGTTACTTGTGTAGGGACATTACCACTACAACACTGGGGTGTGTGTGCTGACACCGGCCCCTGATATTTACTTAGGAGGGTCCTGTGAGTGTGCAAGAGGACCTTTGTTGTGGTCCCCATATTTGTGGTGTTGTAGCACCTCATCATGCGTCACCTTTTCCCAGTAGGTTACCCACTCTGAAGTCAACCTGATTGACAGGCTTGGCTCCAGGATGGGCAGGGAATGCAATGGAGGAAGCCACAGCCTCAGGAGCAGCTAAGCAGCTTACAACTGAGTTAATGTTAATGTGGAGGAGATGAGGTGCTGGGTCTGGATCCTTGAGGAGATGGTCAGTCAGTCTGATTTTGGTGGTGGGCAAATTATTAGAAACAATTGTGAGAGACAGGATAAACTGTCATTTAGAAAGACACGGATTGATCAGGGATAGTCAGCATGGTTTTGTTAGGGGAAGGTCATGTCTTACTAACTTAATAGAATTTTTTGAGGAAGTAACAAGGAGGATGGATGAGGGTAGTGCAGTGGATGTTGTCTACATGGATTTCAGTAAGGTATTTGACAAATTCCCACACGGCAGACTGGTCGGGAAAGTTAGATCTCATGGGATACAGGGGAAGGTGGAAGGTTGGATCCAAAATTAGCTGAGTGACAGGGAACAAAGGGTAATGGTCGATGGATGTTTTTGCAAATGGAAAGCGGTTTCCAGTGGTGTTCCACAGGGCTCAGTGCTGCGAGGCTTGCTGTTTGTTGTATATATTAATGATTTAGACATAAATGTGGGAGGTATGGCTGGGAAATTTGCAGATGACACAAAAATTGGCCATGCAGTTGACAGTGAAGAGGATAGCTGTCGACTCCAGCATGATACCAATGGTTTGGTTGAGTGGGCAGCGAAGTGGCAAATGGAATTCAATCCGAAAAAGTGTGAGGTAATACATTTGGGGAGGGCAAACAAAGCAAGGGAATACTCAATAAATGGGAAATTATTGAGAGGGTTTGAGGAAGTGAGAGACCTTGGAGTGCATGTCCACAGGTCCTTGAAGGTGGCAGGACAGGTGGACAAGGTGGTCAAGAAAGCATATGGAATGCTTTCCTTTATTGGGCGAGGTATTGAATACAAAAGCAGGGACGTAATTATGGAATTATGTAAAATGCTGGTTAGGCCACAGCTGGAATTTTGTCTACAGTTTTAGTCACCACATTACAGGAAGGACATAATCGCTCTGGAGAGAGTGCAGAGGAGATTTACAAGAATGTTTCCAGGGCTTGAAAATTGCAGCTATGAGGAGAGATTGGATAGTCTAGGGTTATTTCCCTTAGAACAGAGGAAGCTGAGGGGTGACCTAATTGAGGTGTACAAAATTATGAGGGGCCTAGTTAGGGTAGAGAGGAAAGACTTGCTTTCCCAAGCTGAGGGGTCAATTACCAGGGGGCAAAAATTTACGGTGATTGGTTGAAGGATTAGGGGAGACATGAGGAAAAAGGTTTTCACCCAGAGGGTGGTGGGCATCTGGAATTCACTGCCTAAGTTGGTGGTTGAGGCTGAAACGTTCAACTCATTTTAAAAGGTACCTGGATCTGCATTTGAAGTACTGTAACCTGCAAGGCTACAGACTAGGTGCTGGAAAGTGGGATTAAAATGAGCAGCTAGTTTCTTTTCTCTCTTTTTGGCCAGCGCAGACATGATGGGCTGAGTGGCCTCTTTCTGCACCATAACTTTCCTATGGTTCTATGGTTCCAATCCTTGTGGGATGGGGGTTTGAATCCTTGGCCATGATCTGATCCCTGATCCCCAGGGTAGGGATTCTATACCTGGAGTCTTTGGATCAGGGGTTCTGATAATGTGAGAGGACCTGATGGCTGACGAGGAACAAGATAAGCTTAGTAGCTGTGAGGGAGCGTATTGGTTGCCCACCATTCCATCAAATCTCCATTAAAACTGGAGGAGGAAGGCTGGGGTTTGAGATTTAAAAAAAAATTAAATTCCCACCCAATCCCAACCCAGCCATATTCTTTGGTTAAGATCACTCTCATTGTGAATAATGCTCACCTTGGCAAGCATGGAAGTGCGTACAAACATTTTCACCATAATTGAAGGTGCAACTCTTTTCTTCCCTTGTCTGTTCTATGCCATGTTAACAGCTTCAGGTAAGAAAGTGGTAGCAATGATGGAACTGAGGGCATCACAACTGTGAGGCGAATTCTGTTGTCCCTCTGATGGCCACAGGCATACAGTGGGGATCACTGGATAGTGATGATCTTTCCCTTTTGCAGCACAATGGAAGCACATGTGCTGCCACCCTAAGTGCCGTCAGCTAACTGAGAGCAGGATTAAAGCTGGCACCAGCCTGACCTGTGAGGCTTGGGCGCTACTGAGCAAACACCAGAACCACCTGAGTGCACTTGAGTGGGCGAATATTACAAGGATATTCTGGGTGCAGAATGGAATGTAGTTCGAAGTTCATTTCTAAAATGGCACAGATCAGTTCTGAGGAATGCTTTTTCATTAAGATATTATTTCTCTATCAAACATTCTTGTGTCTTGTTATTTCAGGTGTTTGCATTTGTGGCCACCTTGCTTTACGCGATACATGCGGCATTCTCAATATCAAGATGGAAGTCCTCCTCATGAACGTCAAGACAAGCAGCAAACGTCAACATTTTACCAAAAGACTTCTGTCCTGTTCCCAAAATTTGCTGATTGCTCTTTCCATAATATTGTTTTACATCATTCTCATTGCTACTGTAATTACAGCATTTGTTTATAACTAGGGTTACACTCAAGTAAATGCATTTCGTTTACTATTTATTCATTGTTCAGTATTTCTAAAAGTACCATATCGAACAGACCTCTTACTGAAGCATTTGTAAAGTCAAGAAATCCTGTAAACAATTTTTAAAGTTGCTTCCAGTTCGTTCTAAAGACTTTTGTGTGAATGAGCTTCTCTTGAGTTGAGGCTACAGAAGGAATTCCCAATGACTGGTCAGTCTCTTAGTCTCGGAGACTAGAAGGGTGGTCTGATCAATATATTGCAGTGGGTTTTCCTCTCACATTGTTTGTACATAAAGGGTAGCTTGGGTAGAGGAAAATAGGTTAGGAAAGGTCATCTGCCTGAAAAGAAGCCTATCTGATATTCTTCTCATCAATTTAAGTGGATGGAAAACCAGGAATAAAATGGGAATAAGTGCCGTGCAATCCCCCCGCCTGATTTTCTTCCACATAGTTCATCCAGGAGAATCTTTACACCTAGGCACTGTAGTTTTCAACCATTATCCTTGCATTTATAATAACATTATTGTGCTAGTTTTAAAAATATTGGAATCTATCATTTATTTTGTTTAATTGATTTGCAACAATTTGATATTTTGTCAACATATAATTACAGATTTGTGCCTTTGAGTTTTGACTGTGAGATTAGTTGACTTGTATCAAGTATCCTTACTTTATACATGTAGAAAGCAATTTGTTTTGCTTTCCATTATTTATTAATCAAATGTACCCTTTAAAAATGTGTTGCCAAATTCATTGCATTGTTAGCTTTCTTCCTGCCTCCTGTATTTTATCTTATTCTTTGGAAAATGTAAATCATTAGTGAAAGATTACAAAATAGTGAACTATCAGAGTGCAAGGCACAAAAAGCTTACATTTATATTTCAAAATATTTTTCAAAATCTCAGTGTCCCGAAGTACTTTACAACCAATGAAGTACTTTTGAAGGGTGGTCACTGTTGTGATGTGGGAGCCAATTTACACACAGCAAGGTCCCACAAACAGCTGTGTGACAATGACCAGGTAGGTAACCTGTTTCTTTTAATGATTTTCTCAAGGAATAAATATTGGCCAGGTCATCAGGGAGGACTCTTCTGCTTTCCTTCAAAATCTTTTATGTCAGCTTGAGGCCAGATGGACCCTTGGAAAGGCAGGATTTCCAACAGTACAGCAGTCCATCAGCACTAAACTGTCATCTTAGATTTTACACTCAAGTCTCTGGAGAGGGGCTTTAACCCACAACCTTCTGACTCAGAGGTGAGAATGATGACTAATGAACTAGGATTATTAAAAAATATGACTGCAATGGAACATCTATAATACAGTGACCATAAAACGATTGAATTTCATATTATATTTGAGAAGGAGAAGGGAGAGTCATAACCCAAGGTTTTAAATTTAATGAGGCAAGTATTGATGAGATAAACTGGCACACTAAACTGAATGGAACTATTAATGGGTAAACCTACAGAGTAACAGGGGGAATATTCAAAGGTGTATTTGGTATGATACAAAACAAAGCATACGTTAAAAGACAAAAGTTTAATTTATGCAATTAAACATCTATGGGCAGGAATGTTAGGTCCTGTCAGCGATGGGAATGGAGGTGGATGTGGGATGAGGTGCCACATAAAAGATTACTACACAAGATAAGAGCTCACGGTTTTGGGTATAATACATTAGCACGGATAGAGGATTGGCTAACTAACAGGAAACAAACAGTGGGGATAAAAGGATCATTTTCAGGTTGGAAAACTGTAACTGTTAGAGTGCCACATGGATTGGTGCTGTCACAGTCTATATTAATGAATTGGATGAAGGGACCAACTGTATTGCATGCTTGTCATGAAGATGCACTGTTTGAAGATACAATTTCTAATATTTTCTTTTCCTGAGTGGACTTTTAAAAAAGCTGGAACCCCCATACAGACAATGGCAAAATTGCCCAGACTGTTGCAATGCACACAATTTCACATTCGACTAAGTGGGATGAAGAGAGCCACTCAACCCCCTGGGGAGAGTGAAAGACCCTCATCCCATGTCGATCCATACCATCCTGAGAATTTTCAAATGTTTCTGAGATGAGAAATCAAAACACAATTATCTACTCTGAAACAATAACTGCAGCAGACACGAACTAATAGAACTTCTCTGGAATATACACCCAGCGAAGTACATTATGGACCATTTACCAGGCAGGAGAGAGAACAAAAGACAATGCTGTACTGAACACAGGCTGTTTGAAGCTGTGTGCCCTTTCTGTCTCTCCCTCTTTCTCACTTCGAAGTGCTGTGCCCAGTTTGCAAAATAACCAACCTGAGAAGAGGTACCTACTGCAAACTGAGATCTTTTCAGGAAAAAACATGGAAAACTGCTCCATACAACTATACCCAGGAAGACAGCTGAACAAAATGGCTGCAACGTGGAACCACTGCATTGAGACCAGCCAGGGAACAGATAACCATACACTCCTTTGCTTTATCTTTCAAGAACAGTATAAGCCTATCCTCTTACTCTGCCACCAGTACTAGTGTGTGTGTGGGCCCAGGCGAATGTGCATGAGCTGTTGTGATTTACCTAGTTTTTTTTTAACTCAGGGAATAGTTTCAATAAACTTACCTTGTTCTTTGTTTAACATAAGAAAACCTGCCAGAGTAATTCTTTACAAACTCAAAGTGTATTTAGTGGGCCTCCTACAGAAGTACATCCTCTCTAAATTCAGGAAAACCCTGTTACAGTCAAACTTGGAGTGGGAAAATAGGGGAGTCACGCCCCGTTCCTCAAGTGGTCATAAGAGAAATGTGGGGTCTCAGGTCTGGAATTGATTCCAGAGATGTATGAGAGAATCAGAGTGGGGAAAGTAAATTGTTCCTTAGAAGTATTAAAAAAAAACTGCGATACAGGTTTTCCTGGGTTTACCATACTAAAGTGCGAAAATGTCCACATTCGAAGCCAGTGCCTTCCTAGACCAGATTGAGATCACTTTTGATAGTTTAAAAGCTCTGTCCGTTGAGGAGCTAAACAGTGTAACTAAGGGGTTGGAGTTAAAGTTTCACTCGAAAGCCAGGAAACCATGAAATCGTGGCCAGAGAATTAAATTGTGAACCTGAAGAAACTGAAATAGAAAAAAATAGCTTTAGCGAAATTACTGCTGGAACGGAAATGACTAGAGCTAGAATTCCGAAGGGAGACAGAAGAAAGAGAGAGAGAGGAAATGGAGAGAGAGAGCAAGCTTTTCAAAGAGAACAGCAAGCAAGGGAGTTAAGGATACGTGGGAGGTAAAGGATGCCAAAACAGGCTGGAGAGTAATACGCCAGATAAGTCAAGAGCAGTCCAGGGAGGCTGGGAAGACTGGAGAAAGCCAGCAGGGTTCTGCAGAGAGCCAGGGAACTGAGAGAAGTTCGGAGACTCTACAGGGGATGATAGAACCCTAGGAGGGTTGAAGTGGCTAAGGGGAAGCCACTTGAATTTTGAAAGGTCGACCCAGGCCAATAGAAGTTAAAAAGGTCAGGTTAGGACTTGAGGGAGTTAAAAGGACCAGGCAGGCAGTGACCCCACCTGATGATTATGAACTTGTCCACAAGACCTCATCCCAAAGGAAACCCATCCCTAATCACCCCCAACAAACTGGAAAGCATAGAAGGTAGGAGAGTGATAGGAAGCTGAACACCCATGGAGGGGGGAAGGGACAGCTGGGAACACAGGGACCCCTTCTCAGGCCAGAAAGGATAGTGCTGAGAAGAGGATTGAGGCACAGGAGCCTGTGTGTTTCTATTGCCATAAGGCCAGACACCTTCCTGCTGATTGCTGGAGGTTACGGGAAAAGCCCGTAGGATTTATTGAGGCACATAAGCCCTGTGCAGAGGAAGGGAGTTAGACAAAGAGCACAGCAGGCCAGGCTATGGCTCTGACCGCAGCAGCAAGTCCTGTAAACGCACCCCCATGGGTTAGGTGAGTCTAGCAAAGCCCCTGAGAGTTACAAGGGTTTTGTGTCAGAAGGAAAGGTGTCTCCTTTTCCCCAGGGTGAGATGAGTAAGCCTGTAATCACACTGAGGGATAATGGGGCATGACCTATCCCCCAGAGAGTGCAGTACAGGCCAAAGTGCTGGTAAGGATAGCAAGGGAGAGTACATGCCCATACCTTTAGACACGGTGCACCTGGAGTACAATCTTATTTCAGGGCTAGTGACCGTGGGAGTCGTCCCCAGCTTACCTGTGGATGGGGTGAAACTGCTCCCCGGCAATGACCTGCTGGGATCAAAGGTGGTAGTGTCTGCAGTGGTTTTAGAGAAACTGAGTGCGGTCGGGGGCACATAGCAGGTACAGAAGAAAGTCCCTGGCATTTTTCCTGACTGTGTAGTGACCTGGTCTATGGCCAAACAAGCCCCATCAGAGGAGGCCAAACTGGCAGTGTAGATGGATGACTCTGCTATCTGGTTATGTGAAACCTTTTTCAGGAATTTAGGAGACATTAAGGGTGTAGTGACTAGGTCACCCTTGGTTGTGGCTCAGCAAGCCGACCCTATGCTAAAAAAACTTAGCCCAAACTGAAGCTGAAGTAGAGAAAGTTGCGGAGTGCGATCATATTAAACATGAGGTGCTGATGAGGAAGTGGAAACCCCTTCAGAGACCTGCAGGCAAGGAGTAGACAGTGACCCACAGGGTGGTGGTGCCGCTAAGGTATCGAGAGGAAATACTGAGAATAGCCATTAAATCCTGTTGCTGGGCAAGTTGGTCTATGAGAAACCCAAGCCTGCATGATCCAGCATTTTTACTGGCCACATTTCCACAAAGATATGGTGAGGTTCTTCAAAACCTGCCACACCTATCAGATAGATGGGAAGCCACAAACTGTAATTAAACCTGCCCCTGTGATTCCAATACCCACCTTTGGGGAACCTTTCAGCAAGGTGCTAGTGGATTGTGTGGGACCCCTGCCAAAAAGAAAAGGGGGTTACCAGTATATTCTTACTATCATGGATGTAGCTACCTGATTCCCAGAGGCCATTCTACTGAGAACTATCTCTACCAAGGTAGTGGTGGAGGGATTAACACAATTCTTTACCCAATGTGGACTGTTCACCGAGATCCAGTCAGATCAGGGCTCAAATTTCATGTCCAGCGTATTCCAGGAAGTCATAGGTAACCTGGGCATAACCCAACTAAAGTCCTCAGCATGCCACCCACAGTCACAAGGGGCTTTAGAACGTACTACCAGGGTCTAAAAACAATGGTCAGGGAATACTGCTATGAGCATCCCCATTTTGGGATAAAGGACTGGGTTTTCTTCTCTTTGTCACCAAGGACAGACCCAATGAATCCACCGGGTTTACTCCTTTTGAATTAGTTTACGGACACCAAGTGAGAGGTCCCCTGAAATGAATCAAGGAGAAATTTTTGGAATGGTAGAAAGAGGACTCCATATTAGACCATGTACCCATGTTCTGTGAGCGGTCCATGTAATGTGGCTTAAGGTCAACTAAAAACATCTCAAAAGGCCATGAGAAAGCAGGCAGGAAAACGTGCTGAGGCCTGAACCCTTCAGCCAGGAGACTATGTGCTAGTACTCCTACCGGTACAGGCTAAACCCCTGAAGGCCCTGTTCAGTGGCCCATATAGGGCAGCAAACAGAATTGGGGAAGCAAACTATTTAATCGACGCTCGAAACCATAGGGAAAAACAGGGGCTGTGTCATGTCAACATGTTAAAAGAGTATCACAGCTGGGAAGGGGACAAGCAGGTAACGGTCTGTTAGATAGCAAAAGAACTGGAGGACAAAAGGGACAGTGAGGACGAATTAGAGGAAGGCCTGCGTGAGACTCAAATTGAACCCCCTGCCATCTGGTTAACAAACACAGAAAGTTTAGAGAAATTAGACGCCATATTTGCCCACTTAAATGCAGGACATAGAAATGGCCTGGCAAGGCTGCTCACTGGTTTTAGCAGCATCTGTAGAGGTGAGCCAGGCTGCACCACTTTGGAAGCGGGGGGGGGGTGGGGGGACCTCCCATTATGCAGAATCCCTACTGTCCTGGTCCAGAGAAACTGATCAGGTTCTGGAGGAGATCAAATATATGCTGGAGCGCAAACTAATCGAACCCAGTAAGAGCAGCTGGAGTTCCCCAGTTATGTTTGTGCCTATGCCGGATGGCTCCACGGGACTCTGCATTGCTTACCGAAAGAATAATACAGTAATCAGAGTTGACTCCTTCCCAATTCCCTGCCTGGAAGACTGCATAGACAGAGTGGGCAATGCAGCCCACAGCACCAAGATAGACTTATGAAAGGGGTACTGACAAGTACCTTTGGTCACCCTTGTGAAGGAGATCTCTGCCTTTGTAAGGTGAAAGCCATTGCAGCAAACGAACCAGTGCTAGGAGCTCCAGGCATCAACAAAGCCTTTAAAGTGGCCATTGATGCTGGTGACCACGGGGTAGGGGCTGTCCTGCTCCAGGAGGATGAATTGAGCACAGGGATACACATCAGGTGTTGCTCCAAGAAATTGAACACCAGAAGTCCTATTCCACAGTGGAGTAAGAAATCTTAGCATTATTACTAGCTCTCAAACACTTTGAGATATATATATATCCAAAATGGCTACACAGGGACTACAGTCTATATGGATCACAATCCCTTGATCTTTGTAGAAAAATTCATAACCAAAAATGCAAGACTATTTTGTTGGAGTTTGTTCCTCCAAACATATCGCTTAAAAATTACTCTCGCTGCAGGGGCGTTCTGTTCAGAGTTTAAAACCCGCGTGGTAACAAAAACCAGAACCTAAACAGAGTACAACAAAGAGAGAAGGTGTGAGTGTGTGGATGAATGTGTATGAATGGGTTCTGTTTATTTTTATTTGTGTTTATTTCCCAGTCTTGCAATGAAATTAGAGTCAATCTCATTGAACTCTGTGTGGTACAGACGTGTTACAAGGATGTGATTTTTGAAGATACTGGGCAGAAATTTTCGCTCGGGGGGAGGGGGTGGGCGCGCGCCTGACCCGCTCGAGCGTGAAATGATGTGCGCTGATGTTGGCCGAGCGTGCTGACGTCGTGTGATAGTTTGGTTGGCGGGCGTGCGCCGGAGTCGGCAGTGCGCTCACCGACAATTAAGAGGCCTGTTAAGGCCATTAAGTTATCAATTGACAGAAATTTTTCACTGCCCATCCAACCTAACGGGATCATCCTGCCCGCCAAGGGCAAAATTCTACCCACGTTTTCTGTTTTTTACTTCTTCGAGCTGGGCTACAGACAATGGTAAAACCGCCCAGGCTGCTGCACTACACACAATTTCACGTTCCACCAAATGGGATGAAGACAGAGACTCAGCCCCCTGCGAAGTGTGAAAGAGCCCACCCCCTGTCGATTCACTACTACCCGTTGGAGTTTAGATGATTGAGCAGTGATCTTATTGAAACATATAAGATCCTGAGGGGACTTGACCGGGTGGATGCTGAAAGGATGTTTCTCCTTGTGGGAGAGGCTAGAACTGGGGGACACAGTTTAAAAATAAGGGATCTCCCATTTAAAACGGAGATGAGGAGGATTCTTTTCTTTCAGAAGGTGGTGAGTCTTTGGAATTCTGTTCCCCAGAGAACGGCGGATGCTGGGTCATTGAATATTTTTAAGGCAGAGGTAGGCAGGTTCTTGACTAACAAGGGAGTCAAAGGTTATTGGAAGTAGGTGTGGAGTTAAGGCCAGAATCAGATCATCCATGATCGAGGGGCTGAATGGCCTACTCCTGCTCCTAAATCACATGTTTGTATATATGTTTGTAGATCATCTGATTCAGGCACATGTCAGCTGAGCCCCTCTGACCCAGAATGAACGGCCTGGCCTGGAGTTCGCCCTGAGCTGCCTGTCCTAACAATTCCAGTGAAGATGCAGCCTCGAACAGCTCAACTGCCCAGTGAGGGTGCACATCAGCCCAGAAATTCCACTAGCACTGACCTTCCTCCCTTCATGAGTTCATTCCTCTTTTGATGCACTGCCATTAATAAAAGCGGGCTCACATGTCTGGCTTTATGTGCCAATATTTATATGGTGCTCAAAAAGACAAAAAATTCCCACTTAAATGTGATAGGTACTCAAGTGACCCACTAGGTGCTCTGGCCACGCAATGACCTCCGCTCTTGGTCACTTCTACCTTGTGCTCCCTTTGTGGCCTCAGATGAGGTAGAAACAGCCTGCTCACATGAGTCTGCATGGACATGGTGGTCATCCTCATCATGCAGTTGCCAGTGGAGCCACCGCCAGAGACTGCTGCACAGTCATCAACACAGGGGCAGCCTCCGTCACTGAACCCTGCTGCACAGATGATCCCTCAGCCAGAGGTATGATGATGGTGGCGCCCCCATGAGGGGAGGCTTCCTCATCCTCCACGTTGACTGCCTCAGCCCTTGGTTCATGACTCCCATGCTGTGGGTTCAGGCCCTTGCTGCAGCGAAGATGGAACCTGTTTGCACTCAGCACTCAGTTCAAATGGTCCTGCTGTGTTTGGGTTTCCCGCCTGTTTGAGTTGCGCCCGCCCATTTCCCCTGCTGGCAAAAATGGGATCTATTGGAAATGGGACCGGACTTCCAGATTCGGGTTCCATCCGCCATTATTAAAGAACTGCAGAGTATCCAAGACCCTGCGAAAATCCGGTCCTTTGTTTCTGTGCACATGCATTAATTGTCATGAACGCTGCCAAACGACTTAGCTTCTAGGTTAAAGAACATGGTTCTATGTGATACAATACCTGAAAAATCAATGCTTGAATAATGTGCCGAGGAACGCTCCTCTGCTTTTGTATAATTCAGTTATTGACTTGTTATTTATAAGACAATGTGTTTACTTTTGCTGACCAAAGGAGGTCTTTAAAGATTTCTAATGGCTGCTTCTTCTCTGGCACTCCGACGATCGTATCCATCCATTATTTTCACAGAAAAGCAGCATTTCCACATCAGTGTTTGAGGAGTTGGATGCTCAGCTTTTCTCTTCTGTTGTAACCATCATTTCATTCTCTCTTCCCGGACTTGCTTAACCTATTAACTGCATAAAGTCCTTCAAATTAAAAAATTGACCTTTTGCTCTGCTCCTTCTTGAAACAGTTGGAACCATCCGGAGTTTGGGATTTAAATCGGAGTACCGGGCGGTTCCAGTTGCAGGACAGTTGCCTGATCGAAGTTTAAATGCCCGGGCAATTGCCGTCTAATCCTTACCTGGCGATTCATCGTTGGGGTACCCTCCAGTTACAATGCCCCAGAGCTCAGAAGTTATGGGCCATAATCTCAGTCACGTCCTTTCAAAACTGAAGAGGCTCAGTCCCCAGGCATCATTCTTCATAACTTAAATCCTCTGACACTAGCCTTGCTGCTCCATAAAAGGAAGTGAAAATTTGACTACTCTACTACTGCATAACTACCCACCCCCATAAACACTCATCTCAGAAATCTGCAGTGTTTGGGTGTCTCCAAATTGCTAAACCCTTACCATGGAGCAAAGTTTTATTTCACCCCTTCAACCGAAGCTGTTTTGATATTGTTAGTAGGCTTTGGGAGAGACTGTTTAAGTGAGATTGTGGCCTCTGTCCTTTTGACCTTTGCCATCCGTTGCTGTTATCTCTGGACTCCATTGGAGTGAGACGAAACTGGTGGTTTTCAGCATCTCTAATCCCCACGCGTGGGGCTGAGGAAATCTTTGGCCGGAATTTTCCACTCCCGTTAGCGGTGGGCACCATGGTGGGCGTGAGCGGGCGCTGGTCCGATAAGGCAAAAAAATTGGTTTTACGGTCCAATGTTGGGAACTTAATTTTAATGCATTTGCATCTCACCGTTGTGACTGACGCCGGAATCAACCCTCAAGTCCAACTTAACTCCCACATTGTTGTAACTTCAGAATGGTGTGATTTAAGACTGCCTTCAAAAGGCGTGCACCTGAGAAGCTGAACTTCGAGGGGAACTCGGAGGTGAGCGCGCACACCCTTGCGCAGCGCTCGTGAGGACCGCCCGTAGGACATCAAGGAAGAGGCGCCGCGTATTCGGGGTGGGGGTGGGGAGGGCAGGGTCGCTTTTTCCCAGCTGGTTTTCAATGCTGTGTCAGGGCAAGGGCTCCAGTGTGGTTGGGGGAGGGGCAACACAGTCCAGACTAATGGAAGTACACAAGCACATGCTGGGGGTGGTGGGGGGGAACTGGTCAGTCACATATGCCACCTGCTGCAGGATTTGGCGCCACAGGGACATAGTGGGCATCCACTGCCAGTGGTCGTGAAAGTGACCACAGCGCTCAATTTTTACACCAGTGGCTCCCTCCAAAGCTCCACAGGTGTCCTGTGTGGGATCTCAAAAGCCTCCCACACACTAGTGCATCCAGAAGGTCACGGACACCATCTCTGAGAAGGCACAGAGCTTCGTGCATTTCGACTGGAATCAGACAAGCCAGGAAGCAATAGCGCTGGGATCTATGGTGATCTCAGGTTTTTCACAGGTACAGGATGCCATTGACTGCGCTCAGATGGCACTTAGATCTCCATGGCAACAAGCAGTCACCTACCTCAACCACAAGGGCTTCCAATCGCTGAACGTGCAGCTGGTCTGCAACCACCACAAACGTATCCTGCAGGTCTGCACACGATTCCCAGGGAGTGTCCCTGACATCTTCCAGGGTCCAGAGAGGCTGCAGGAATGGCTCCTCGGGGACAAGGGCTACCCACAGAGGACATGACTGATGACGTCCGTGCGGTGGCCTCAGACTGCAGCTGAGAGATGCTATAACAAGGCTTATGCCACCATTTGGACTTTGGTGGTGCAAACGATAGGCATATTGAAAATGAGGCCCAGTGGAGCACTGCAATACAGCCCCCATAGGGTGTTGCGCATTATCGTAGAATGCTGCGCGCTGGTGCTGCAACGGCGGGAGGACCTGGCTGAGGTGGAGATGGAAGAGCTGTATGTCTCCTCCGATGAGCAGGGCCTCGAAGGGGATGGCATTGATGAGGTCCTTGAAGGCAAGGGTGACAGCGGTGAGGCCATCACAGTGGCCAGGCGAAGTAGATGCGCTCAGGAGGCTCTCATAGCTGCCAAGATTCATGGAGGATGAAGACGAGATGCAGTGAGGACAGTCCTGACATCCTCGTCTTGCACCTGTGAACGTTTGACTCCTGTGTGCCTGATGGCAGCGCACATACCCTCACTGCTCAGGCTCATGTCATGGAGACGCAGTGGAGGCACTAATAGTCGCTAGATTTCAGGAGGATGAGGGCAACATGCAGTGGGGATACGCCATAGATCTTCACATGGCCTCTGTGAATATCTGACTCCTGTCTGGCCGAGGGCAGCTCGCTTGCACTCTGTGATCAGGGTCATATCATGGAGACGCAGCCGTGAAACTTTAAATGCACCTGATCCTTTGTCAGCCTTCAGCACCTGAGCCCTTCAGGAGCACAGCATCACGGATGCTGAAGAGTTGGGGGCCAGCCCCACCTCAAAGGTGCTGAGAGCACACAGAGAGAATGAACGAACTCTGTGACACCTGCCCACAACATTCTGGCAGCAATGACAAGCACCATCACTAATGTGTCCAGTGAGTGTGAGTCCAGACCATCACTTTGGTCTGAAGGTTACACACTGCACAGGGAAGAGGCCCTGGACTGAGACACCTGCCTTTATCTTATGCAGGAACCAAGGTTTCTCATCTGAATGAGACGAACACAGCTCATCAGAACAAGGAACCATTGGCAGGGAGACATTCTTGGGAGTTTATTTACAATAGTGAACATTATGTACAAGTGATTAACATCTGTGCTCACGCGGTGCAACTACATCTTCTTAACCTTCTTAATCCTGCTGCTACGTCTTGGTGCTCCCCCCACAAGCCCAGTGGAGGCAGCCTGCTGACCGCTATTCCCTGTTGTCTGTGATGACTTTGGCAGGCGTCCTCTGGAGGGCCGAGAACTGGAGGGCCCCGGCCTGCTTTCAGGGGTCTTGCTGTGGGCCAGGTGCACCCTCCTTGTTCTGTGGAGCTGAAGATGATGGGGTCACAGGAAGAAGGGTTTTGGATCGGCCGGACATTCCCCGAGTCACCTGGGTAGATGGCCCCAGGATGTTGAGCTGTTGGTCCTCATCTCTTATGGGTGCCCGATGGCCCCTGGCTGACTCCTTGAGGAGAAGGGGAAGCTGGGGTGAGATCGTGCTGCCTTGCACCCTTCTCTGTTGGAGGCCAACTGTAGCATCAGTGATGGAGTTCATCAGGGCAGGACTGATGACCTGGACCAAGGTCTCCATGGCAGCTGCCATCCTGCCAGGGCTGCCCTCAGTGTGTTGGCATTCCAGTGCTATCACCTCAGACTAAAGGCTCCTCCATTGTCCTTTGCAATCTGAGGAGTGTACGAGACATCCCTTCCTGATGTTCCTGTGATTGTCTTTGCAGCTCCAACAACTGATTGTGGACCAAGTCCAGAGGCTCATCACCTGACTCGGACTCAGCAGATTCCTTGCCTCCAGCAGTCCTCCGAGTGCCGGCGACCTCTCCGCCTGTTGTGGAACAGATTGTGTGCTGTGCTCACCAGATTGTGATCCCGAGGCGGCTCTACATGTAGGTTGCACCAAGTTGTGTGTCACTGCGCTGGTGGAGGGTGTGGGTGAGCGCAGTGATGGGTCTTCAAAGATGCTGCCCTCAGGAACAACGTCCGAGGTGCTCTCGGCACTGGGGTCGGGGTCAAGGTTGCCTGAGGGCGACATAGGCAAATGTGCCTAGGACGGAAAGTGGAGATTATTAGTGCTTGGCAGCCACGTTACACACAGAACAGTGGACTCAGATTAACGTTGAGAGAGGGATGATGTGGTACAGGATCCTCACGTGGACGTTCACCTCTGACCTCACCGTTGCCGCAGGAATGGTCTACATCCTCTCCGGCCAGCTGTAGCACACGACTCTTGAATAGAGGAAGGATCTTGATGTCCGGCACTCCACCCCCGGTTTTGGGCCTCTCCAGTTTATTGTGTGCGACCTTTTCCTGCACTAAACTAGATGGAGAGGGTGCGAGCAAGGCACATGCCCGGCCAAATAAGAAGGATGTCAGGGCCAGGATTTTCCAGTGGTCAGGAGGACTCGGCGGGCGGGCCTGGGAGCGGTCGGGAAGTTGACTGCTGCCTGCGATCGGGCCCTGATCGCGATTTCACGCTGGCTAGCCAATTAACAGAGTATGAATAATTAACTAGACAAGAGCCGACTATGATGAGGCAAGATTGGAGCTGGGCCAGATAGACTAGAATGACAGATTGGCAGGAAAACTGCAACTTAACAATGTTAACTTTAAGGTTAACTTAACCTTCAAAAAAGAATTGCTTCGGGCACAGTCCAGGCATATTCCATATGAAGGGAAAGCTGGGACAAACAAGGCCAGAGCTCCCTGGATGAAAAAGGTGATTGAAATTAAGATAATGAAGAATAAGTGCGCTTATTGCAGGTGTCAGGTAGAAAATACAATTGAGAACCAAGAGAAATACAGAAGGTTCAGAGAGGAGGTGGAAAAGCATATTAGAGAAGCAAAGAGGGGTTATGAGAAAAGACTGGCAGCCAACATAAAGGGGAATCCTAAAGTCTTCTATAGGCATATAAATAGTGAAATGGTGGTAAAAGGAGGAGTAGGGCCGATTAGGGACAAAAAGGGAATTTACACATGGACGAAGGGGCCATGGCTGAGTTATTAAATTAATACTTTGCATCCATCTTTACCAAGGAGGTAGACGCTACCCAGGCCATGGTGACAGATGAGGAAACTCTGTCACTAGAAGGGTTCAGAATTGATGAGGAGGAAGTGTTGAATAGGCTGTCGGTATTTAAAGTTGACAAGGCACTGGGACCAGATGAGATGCATCCAAGGAAATTGAAGGAAGGAAGTGAGGTTAGAAATTGCAGGGGAACTGACCATAATCTTTCAATCTTCCCTAGACTCAGGGGAGGTGCCAGAGGACTGGAGAATTGCAAGCATTACACTCTTGTTCAAAAAAGGTTGTGAGGATAAGCCCAGCAATTATAGACCAGCCAGTTTAACTTCAATGGTGGGCAAGATTCTAGAAATAAGAATTCGGGATAGAATTAGCAGTCACATGGAAAAATATGGGTTGATAAGGAAGAGCCAGCATAGATTTCTAAAGGGGAAATCATGTTTAACTAACTTGCTGGAGTTTTTTGAAGAGGTAACAGCAAAGGTCGATGAGGGTAATGCTGGTGATGTGGTGTACTTGGACTTTCAAAAGGCATTCGATACAGTGCCACACAACAGACTTGTGAGAAAAGTTATTGCTCATGGAATAAAAGGGATAGTAGCAACCTGGATACAAAATTGGCTGAAAGATAGGAAGCAGAGAGTAATGGTCAATGGATATTTTTCGGGCTGGAGGAAGGTTTGTAGTGGAGTTCCCCAGGGGTTGGTATTGGGACCCTTGCTTTTCCTGATATATATTTCTGATTTAGACCTTGGTGTGCAGGGGACAATTTCAAAGTTTGAGGATGAAACGAAACTTGGGAGTGTTGTGAATTGCGAGGAGGCAGTGTGGAACTTCTAGAGGACATAGACAAGTTGGTTGAGTGGGCAGATAGGTGGCAGATGAAGTTCAGTGTGGAGAAGTGTGAGGTGATGCATTTTGGTAGGAAGAATATGGACAGACAATATAAAATAAGGGGTACAATTTTGAAGGTGGTGCAGGAGCAGAAAGACTTGGGCGTATATGTACATAGATCATTGAAGGTGGCAGGACAGGTGGAGACAGTAGCTAATAAAGCATATAGTATCCTGGGCTTTATTAATAGGGGCATAGAGTACAAGAGCAAGGAGATTATGCTGAATTTATATAAGACACTCGTTAGACCTCAGCTGGAATATTGTGTACAGTTTTGGGGATCATATTATCGAAGGATGTGAACGCATTGGAGAGAGTGCAGAAGAGGTTTACAAGAATGGTTCCAGAGATGAGAATCTTCAGTTAGGAAGAAAGATCGGAGAGGTTGGGACTGTTTTCCTTGGAGAGAAGAAGGCTGATAGAAGATTTGATAGAGACGTTCAAAATCATGAAGGAGCTGGACAGAGTAGAGACGGAGAAGCTGTTTCTACTCGTAAAATGATCAAGAATGAGAGGGCACAGATTTTAAGTGATTTGCAAAAGAAGCAAGTGTGACGTGAGGAAAAGCTTTTACATACAACGAGTGGTTTGGGTCTGGAACGCCCTGACTGCCTGGAAGTGTGGTGGAAGCAGGTTCAATCGAGGCATTCGAGAGGGCGTTCGATGATTATTTGAATAGAAACAATGTGCAAGAATACGGGGAAAAGGCAGGGCAATGGCACTAGGTCGTCATGTTCATTTGGAGAGACATGATGGGCCGAATGGCTTCCTTCTGTGCTGTTAAGAGTCTGTGATTCTGTAATTATGTATTCCTGGGAAACATACTGTTTCAATGGTGCCAGGCCATGCCCGCCATGCCATCACTTCACCGCTTCGTCACACCAGGCACCATATTCATAGTGTAACTGCGTGCACACCTCTCATAGCTTCCAGCACAGGCCTGCTGCATGGAAGACATCGGCCTGAAAGGCAAGAAGACTGCAGCCCCCAGGTTTAATGATGTGTCCCTCGAGTGCCTTTTAGATGCAGCGGAGGCCTGCCGTGATGTCCTGTGCCCCAGCCCTGGGAGGACCAGGAAGCAAGGTCACCAATCCAGCAAGGGAGGTTGTGGCAGTGGTGGTCAGCGCTAACACCCCGCAAAAGAGGACAGCCACCCAGTGCCGCAACAGGATGAATGGTCTCATCCGTTCTGCCAGGGTAATTCACTCTTCTCATCGCCCCCAACTCTCACACTCACAAACCTATTACACATCCACGGGGATCTCACACCTCAAGGGACAACATCACTAACTTTCACACACACCCTCACATCTCCATCAGGCTCATATCTTTTAGAGCTCGCATCCTCATCCCGTCCATCTGTTTCCGTGCAGGAGAAGCTGGCTCACAACAGCAGGGAGAGGTTCCAGACCGGGATTGGAGTGGCCCACATTAGGCTCTTCACTCACTTTGAGGACCGTGCCATCACACTGACTGGTGAGGATGTGGGTCATGCCTGGTGAGATTGGTGAGGTTAACGGTGAACACCCATGTGAGGATCCTGCACCACATCATTCCTCTCTCAACAAAAATCTGAGTGCTCTCTCTCCTGCTTTTGACTCTGCTGCCATGCACTGATTATCTCTGCTTTGGTTCACAGGGAGCTCTGCCAAGCAACTGACACCCACATACAGCCAGTCCCTCAGCTCCATCCAGGTCCTCACCTCCAGCCAAGAGGACTCCTCCTCCATTGAAGAGCTGGAAATAAACAGCCTGGAAGACCCGTCACAGTGCTTACCCACACCCTCCACCAGGGCAGAGACACACACCTCGGTGGGACCTAGATCTAGAGCAGGCTCGGGTTCACAATCTGGTGGTCACCACATGGACACATGTCCACAGCAGGAGGAGCAGGTTCAGCCGAGCTTCCCAGCATTTGGAGGACTGCTGGGGAAGAGGCATCATAAGACGATAAAAAGAAAGGCATAGGAGCAGGAATAGGCCATTCGGCCCCTGAAGACTGCCCCGCCATTCAATAAGATCATGGCTCATCTACCCCAGGCCTCAACTCCTCTTTCATGCCAGCTCCTCATAGCCCTCAACTCCCCGATATTTAAAAAATCTATTCACCTCCTCTTTAAATACACTCAGTGATTTAGCCTCCGCAGTTCTCTGGAGTAGAGAATTCCAGACATTCGCTACCCCCTGAGAGAAAAAATTCCTTCACATCTCTGTTTTAAATGAATGTCCCCTTATTCTGTACCTATGTCCCCTAGTTCGAGATTCCCCCACTAGCGCAAACATCTTCTCAACATCTACCCGATCAAGCCCTCTCACAATCTTGTACGTTTCAATAAAATCACCCCTCATTTTCTAAATTCTAATGAAGAAAGGCCTAACCTGTTTAGCCATTCTAGATAAGTCAACCCCTTCATCCCAGGAATCAGCCTAGTGAATCTCTTTTGAACTGCCTCCAATGCCAGTGTATCCTTTCTTAAATACGGGAACCAAAACTGTACACAGTGCTCCAGGTGTGGCCTCACCAACACCCTGTACAGTTGGAACAAGACTTCCCTATTTTTAAACTCCAACTCCTTAACAATACAGGCCAGAATTCCATTTGCCTTCTTAATTACCAGCTGCACCTGCATGCTAACTTTTTGGTGTTTCATGCACAAGAACTCCCAGATTCCTCTGTGCTGCACTTTTTTGGAGTCTCTCTCCATTTAAATAAGAGTCTGCCTTTTGATTCTTCCTACCAAAGTGCATGGCCTCACACTTCCCTACATAAAACTCCATCTGCCAAGTTTTTTCCCACTCACTCAACCTATCTATATCCCCTTGCAGATTCCTTATGTCCTCAACACAACATGCCCTCCCACCTATTTTTGTATCGTCAGCAAATTTGGATACATTACACTCTGCCCCCTCCTCCAAGTCATTAATATAGTTAGTAAATAATTGAGGCCTTAGGGCTGATCCTTGTGGCAGTCCATTAGTTACGTCTTTCCAATCTGAAAAAAACCCACTAATCCTGACTCTGTCTTCTGTGTGCTGACCAATCCTCAATCCATGTTAATACATTACCCCCAATACCTTGAGCTCCTATCTTGTGCAATAATCTTTTATGTGGTACCTTATTGAATGCCTGCTGGAAATCCAAATACACTACATCTACCAGTTCCCCTTTATCAACTCTGCTTGTTATATCCTCAAAGAGCTCTAGCAAATTTGTCAAACTTGATTTTCCTTTCACAAAACCATGTTGACTCTGTTTGATTGCGTTAAGCTTTTCTAAATGCCCTGCTATTTCTTCCTTAATAATGAACTCTAGCATTTTCCCATCTGTGAGGCCCAAGTCAGATGGCAAGCCTCTGGATTCAGCCTTCCAACTCATCCTGGAGAGTCAGCAGAAAGTGTGGGAACATCACACAGAGCTGCTGGAAGCCCTCAACAGAATCGCACGTGATTTGGAGGAGTGCGTCTGCCTGCTCTCTGATGAAGTGGTGCCCACATGTGCGCATATGGAGGTCTCCATGGGAAGGATGGCAGACACCAGGGAGACCTTGGTTCAGTAGAATGCGAAGATGTGCGCAGGCCTGTCCATCACAGGAGCCATGAGTGAGTTCCAGCAGTGGCGATGCGAGAGAGAAATTGGGCACCTTGACATCCCCCAGGTGCTCCTTCCCCTTAAGGAGTCAGGCTAGGGCCCTCAAGCATCTGAAGGGAAGAAGAGTGGCAGCTGGACATCCCTGGGTCATCCACTCCGAAATCTCCAAGGCTGTCCTCTCTCTCTGAGTCCTCTTTGTCTGTGACCCTGTCCGTCTCGTCCCCTGTCACCGCAGAGGGAACAGCTGGCCCACAGGAGGACAGCCAAAGCAATCTGGGGCCCCCAAGGCCTCGGCTGTCCAGAGGGCCCATGCCGAAGTCATCAGAGGCAACAGGGCCAACCATTGCACAGGCTGTCACCACCCCTGCTGCAGATGTCAGGGTAGCTCCTAGAAGTCTAAAGCATTCAAAAGTTAAGAAATTCTGTTCACAGTTGGTTGCATGGGTGAACACATTTTGTCACTTTACAATCTGAAAATATATTCACTTTCACTGAATAATGTGTAATGGTGTTTTTCAGCTTCATTGACCAGGCTTCGCGAGTCCTCCCACTGCAGCCCAGCCAACTAGTTGTTCTAGCTGCACGCAGCCGGCCCACAAGTGATTCTGGAGGGAGAAGTGTGTGTGTGTGGGGGGCAGAGCCTCTCGGAACCTCGTGCAAACACTCTCCCACGCACGTGGATCCTTCGCGCATCACACTCATCTCAATGTCCTGAGCGTTTTGAATGCTGCCTGCTGGGGTTCTCTGTCAGTTGTCCATCTGAGCTGACCTGCATCTCCGCCCACCCACTGATCACACTCCCATGCAGCACCTGTTCTTGCCCACCACGACTCTCGTTTCACTTTCAATTTAGGAAGCATGGTGCGTATAACATTTTTCTTAGGTCCTCCATCCTTTCCGCTCCCCCAGTCACCCATTTCCTTTCCCCCATCACGCCGACCTCCTTGGCATCACCTTCCACCTCCCCTCCGTCACCTACCAGCCACAACCCTTTTCCTTCGGGGGTGTCCAGGTGAACGTGCACGTTCCCTTCCTTCCCAAAAATCCCACCTTCATCCACATTAACCTCCCGACCTCCTCCTTCCCACCTGCAGGGTCTGTGTCTGTCTCTGAGTCCCCACCAACCACCCTCGCCATCGTTGCTGCCAATACCGTTTTACCCTCACCCTCCCACCCTACCCTTGGTCATTCTCATCATTCTCTCCTACCACACATACCCTCAGTTCACTCTCCAAGAGGCAGCCAGGGGCTCAACAGAGCCCTCCTTTGCATGTTCACCTGGACATCCCCCACTCCGGACTCCTTCCTCTCTTGGGTCCCCTTCCCCCTCTTGGAACTCCTTCCCCACCTCCGGACTTCCCCCCTCCCCCCCACCTTTGGAACTCTGAGGATCACAGAATTTTAACGGCACAGAAGGAGGCCATTCGGCCCATTGTGTCCACATCAGCTCTCCAGATGAGCATTATGATCTAGTGCCATTGCCCTGCCTTTTCCCCATACACTTGCGCATTGTTCCTATTCAAATAATCATTTAATGCCCTCTTGAATGCCTTGATTAAGCCTGCCTCTGCCACACTTCCTGTTGTGGGAGAATCTAAGACCAGATGGCATAATCTCAGAGTAAGGTGTTGCCCATTTAAGACAGAGATGAGGAGGAATTTCTTCTTTCAGAGGGTAGTGAATCTGTGGAATTCTTTACCATAGAGGGCTGTAGAGGTTGGGTCGTTAAGTGTATTCAAGGCTGAGATGGACAGATTTTTAATCAGTAAGGGAATCAAGGGCTATGGGAAATAGGCAGGAAAGTGGAGTTGAGGATTATCAGATAAGCCATGATCTCATTGAATGGTGGAGCATAATCGATGGGCCAAATGGCCTATTTCTGCTCCTACATCTTATCGTCTTACATTTCCTGACAGTACATTCCAAACCCGAACCACTCATTGCGTGAAAAAGTATTTTCTCGCGTCACATTTGCATACTATGCAAATCACTTTAAATCTGTGCCCTCTCGTTCTTGATCCTTTTACGAGTGGGAACAGCTTCTCCCTCTCTACTCTGTCCAGCCCCCTCATGATTTTGAACATCTCTATCAAATCTCCACTTAGCCTTCTTCTCTCCAAGGAGAATAGTCCCAACCTCTCCAATCTACCCTCATAGCTGAAGTTTCTCCATCCATGGAACCACTCTTGTAAATCTCTTTTTTTCCATCAAAAGGGAATGGTAGGGCAAACAAATCCAGAGCTCCCTTGATGAAAAAGGAGGTAGAAATTAAGATAAAGAAGAAAAAAGTGTGCTTATGACAGGTGTATAATTGAGAACCAAGAGGAATACAGAAGGTTCAGAGGGGACGTGAAAAAGCATATTAGAGAAGTGAAGAGGGATTATGAGAAAAGTCTGGCAGCCAACACAAAGGAGAATCCCAGTACAGGCCCAACCTACTCAACCTCTCCTCATAAGAAAACCCGTCCACACCTGCAAATGCAGGGGTGACTAGTTGGTCTTCTTCTTGCTGTCACACAAACAGTACAACAGAACACACTGCACTGCCCTGCAACTAGCTTTTTAACCATTTTTCCCTGTGATTTCCTGTAAGGGGGAAGAAATCATGTCTTGTGCCCAGAGTCTGTTTTCTTTGATCTTCGACCATTTTATATATTCTGGGATATGAATCAACAGGTGATGGGCTTTAGATGACTGCTGAGATGTGGTAATCAGTCTTTTGTCTCAGCAACCACAGGAGATTAAAGTTCAGTCTTTTGCATCTTTCCTACCTCCCCTTTAAGTGTCTCTGCTTGAAGAAGGTCATGATACCTTTTCAGGTGCGATGTTTCATGTTTTCTCAGGACAGGTTTTTCCAGAAAGTAGTCACTTTACATTGTCAGCCATCTTTTGCTCAGTGCCCTTGCTCGTATTTCATTAAAATCACACATGTCTTCCTTAAAAAATTCAATACGTCCAAAAGTAACTTGTGGCTGTGTTCACCTTTTCATGACAGCTGGGAGTTAATATAGGTCAGCAAGCATTTGGTAGTAGGGAAATGGGACTTGCTGTGAGATGGAATAGTCGAGTCTTGAGGTAACGTAGAAATGAACGAGGGTTTCAGCAGCAAATGTCCTAAGACAGGGGTGACGTTGGGCGATGTTACGGAGGTAGAAATAGACAGTATTAGTGATGGCACAAATATGAGATTGGAAGCTCACCTTGGGATCAATCGTGACACCAAGGTTGCAAGCAGACTAATCTCAGACTGTTGCCAGGAAGAGGAGTAGGTAGTTAGGGAATGGAGTTTGGAGCTGGGACCAAAAACAATGGCTTCAGTCTACCCAGTATCTAATCAGAGGAAATTTCTGCTCATCTAGTACTGTATGTTGGATAAGCAGTTTCATAATTTATCAACAACGGAGGAGTTGAGAGAGGTGGTGGTGAGATAGGGCTGGATGTCGTTAAGTGTTGATGCGAAAACTAATATTGTAGACAGATCTCTGGACTCTAAAGGCGTCAAGGGGTATGGGGAGAGAGTGGGAGTATGGCGTTGAGATAGAGGATCAGCCATGATCATATTAAATAGCTGAGCAGGCTGGAAGGGCCGAATGACCTACCGCTGCTCCTAATTTCTTTTCTATTTGCTTTCAGATGAGAAGGAGCGCTGGAAATGTGTCAATAGCAGCAGGAAAATTCACCCTTCGTGTATACAAGTTCTAATATGAGTCTCAAATTCATAGCCTTCCCACCCAGAAGCAAGAGTGCCCAACTGAGCTGAGCTGAGGAAATAGTTGGACACCTTTCCAACACTGCAAATCAAGCTCTTTGGTAAGAGATATTTATTAAAGCTGATGCTAAGACTGCTTCATAAATTCACATTAATCATACTAACATGTTGTTCTGCCCCAAATATAAATTCGCGGTGTTGGAGAATTTACTCTCAAGAGAAAAAACAACAACATGAAATATTCCAAGGAACAGGTCTTGCCACCTCCTAAACGCTCCTTTGAATTAGATAAGAGATTTACAAGCTAGGGCATTTACGGATGCAAACTCTGTGACCCTACTTTATTCGCCTTTTGTGGTGAGCCTCATCGAGTGTTTATATTACAGAAATATTCACAACAACTCAGGTCCCAGTTGCTGCAGAACCTGCCCTATTCTGGACACTAGCAAAGCGAATTCCACAGCAACTGGAGTGAATGTAAACTAAACTGTTTGTGTACGTCCTGCACACGTGGGGATTTTTTTGGGGTCACGTTGTATAACAATGCATCAGGCCACCAGGAAGTGAACTGCGAGTGGGCCAGAAAACATAAACAACTTGCACTTTATATGGTAGATAATGACTTGGTTCAGTTAGTCATGTTCCTACCTCTGAGGCAGAAGGGTAGAGTTTTAAGCCTTACTGCAGGAATTGAGTATATGATTTTGTTTTTATTTGTTCATAGGATATGGGCGTCACTGACTAGGCCAGCATTTATTGCCCATCCCTAATTGCCCTTGTTCAGAGGGCATTTTTAAGAGTCAACCACATTGCTGTGGGTCTGGAGTCACATGTAGGGCCAGACCAGGTAAGGACAACAGATTTCCTTCTCTAAAGGGCATTAGTGAGCCAGATGGGTTTTACAACGATTAGCAATGGTTTCGTGGTCAATTCCAGATTTTTATTGAATTCAAATTGCATCATCTGCCTTGGTGGGATTGGAGCATAACCCTGAATTCCTGGAATACTAGTCCTGTGACAATACCATTGTGCTACTGCTGGAAAGACTGAAGAGCTATTGCAATATGTACTACATTGTCAGAGATGACTTTTAGGTGATCCATTAGACTCAGGTTATGTCTGCCGGTTTAGGTAGACCTATGGCACTCGTGGAAGAGTACAGAATTGTCTCAAGATCTTCTCCTCATCACTACTTAATAGCAAACAAATTATGAGACATTTGCAAGGTCCATCCCAAATTTCTAACGCCAGGTAGGAACACATTTAGGCGATGAACTTACTCACAGACCTGGATTTGCAACTCTGGACCTGAGTCCCATGGCGAGGACGGTGAGTCAGAGGGTCTCCCGCCACAGAGCCTAGTGGGAAAACCTGCTGAATCGCGCAATGCTGGGCTGATTAATTGTGCAGCTGGGGGTTTCCCAGGGAACTTCGCGGCAAAATGGGCAGGAAGTCACAATGCCCTGCTGTCATATTTGGGCGCCTTATTTAAATGGTAGATGGATGTCTCCATGGTGGACACCATGGAGAACCTGGACCCAGCAGGTCATCCAGCTTCAGCTGGAGGTGCACACAGACCTGCGCTCCATCACTGTAGCCACGGGCGAGCTTTTGGAGTGGCAACGTGAGGGGGGGATGGGGCACCTTGAGTCAGGGAGGGGCCCTCGGGCATCCAAAGGGAGGAGGAGCATCAGGCGGACACCCCTGGGGCCTCCGCTCTGCACTTTCCAAGGGTGTCCTGGTGTTCTGAGTCCCCTCCATCTGTGACCCCATCAGCTTCAGCCTGTGGGACTGCTGAGGGTATGCCTGGCCCAGAGCAGGAGACTCAAAGAAGGCCGGGGCCTTCCAGAGTATGGCTGCCAAGGTCATCAAACGCAACAGGGCATAGTTGCCAGCAGGCTTCCTCTACCCCTGCTTTGGATGTTGGGGAAGCACTAGACGCAGTGGTCAGGCAGGTAAAGTTTAAAAGTTCTGAGTTCACTCTGGTAGCACAGGAGTACAATCGTTGTAAATTGTTGTCGCACATCTTAAATAGATGCACTTTACAGAGGTCTGCTGGATTATTTTGCTTCTGTTTGTGTTGATGCTTGTGCACACCCACCCACAACACTCCCCGCCCCGCTGCCAATTCAAGCGGCCAGCCCAGGCTAGGTCTATGTGCCCCTGAATCATGCCAGCTCATGGAGGCATTGATCTTTGCCAGGGCCCTTGTGAGCCATGTGTGAGAAGCCTCTCACGCACGTTGTTCCCTTGCTCTCCTCTGCCTAGTCCATAGAACCACTTTTCCCTTGTCAGGACAGTTCCCCTTCAGTTGTCCAGTTGAGCTGACCTCAAGGGCAGTTAGGGATGGGCAATAAATGCTGGCCTAACCAGCGAGTCCAAATAATGATGAATAAAAAGAAATGACTTGCAGCTCCGCCCACCTGATGGCCCTCCTCCCAACCAGCATCCTTTGAGCTGGACATCAAGGGAGAGTGGACAATACCTCAGCAGCAGGATGATGCGCGTTTCCTTTTAAACTGTTTCTAACACTTTCTACCCTCCACCTGTAAACCATACCCTCCGCCCCATCACTATTGACCCCCGCCTCATGTAACCTCTACCTTCAACTGTCACCCATGAACCCCGCCGCCTGCCGTAACCTTGCAGCCCATTACTGTCGCTATTCACGTGACCTCTCTCCCTGACAGGCCCACCCCAGTCACTGTCCCCATACCCACCCATACCCTGCCCATGCCAAGGATCCACATTTACCTCTGAGTCCCCTCCAACAACCCAAATTGGCCCTTCACTCGCCACCAACAGACATTCACCCTCCCATCCTACCGCATCCCACTGCCCCCTTTAACTGTTAAGGTTCCCGCCTACCACAAGTACCCTTGGTCTGTCCTCCAGGATCACATGATTGACACCACATACCCCTTCCTTTGAAATCTCCACCCCTAACTGCCCCCTGCTGTTCCTCCCAGTTTGCGGTTCTCTGCTGTCCCCCTGCCTCACGATTCCCCACTGTTCCCCCTCCTCACCGTCCCTACTGTGCCCCCCCTCATGGTCCCCTGCTGTGCCCATCCTGAAGGTCCCCTGCAATTCCCCCCCATTCATGGTCCCTTGCTGTCCCCCGCTCCTCAGTGTCCCCTGCTCTCCCACGGCTCTTGCACCGCTCCACGGTCCCTTCCATGCCACCAACCAATCCGCCCACAAGGCTGAATGTTTGCCCCCAACCTTGGAATCTCCACCCACCCCACCTTATGTCTATCCTCTACACCCCTCCATGTGCTCCAACACACACCCCTGTCCACAGTGCCAACCTCAGTCACCGCAAACTTTCCACTTGCCCCACCCTCGCGTCCACCTGCCCCACCCTCCCGTCCACCTGCCCCATCCTCCCGTCCACCTGCTCCGGCCTCCCGTCCACCTGCCCCATCCTCCCGTCCACCTGCCCCACCCTCCCGTCCACTTGCCCCACCCTCCCGCCCACCTGCTCCGGCCTCCCGTCCACCTGCCCCACCCTCCCGTCCACCTGCCCCACCCTCCCGGCCACCTGCCCCACCCTCCCGTCCACCTGCACCACCCTCCTGTCCACCTGCCTCACCCTCCCGTCCACCTGCCCCAACCTCCTGTCCACTTGCCCCACCCTCCTGTCCTGTTAAGTCTCAACAGGTGCACGCCACATTGGTCCAGTCGAGTTTTGGATTGGTGTGAACTGCCGCTGGCAGGGCGATCGGGTGGTGGTTGAGGCAAGGTGGGTGGTTCATTCTGATTGGGTGGTAATTTGAATCCTGCTAAAGAGATGGCAAATGGCTTCCCGGAGACCTTTGGCAGATATGGTAACCCACCAGGACAGTCAGGACCGCAAGTTCCTGCCATCATTTCCTGCTGCTGGGAAACTGATTTTTCCACTTGCACCATATTCTCTGCCCACCACAAACCCTGCCACTGGGCCAAGGGGACAATTCCAGCTGATACATTCCCAGTCTCTCATGGAGGCAAGTCAATTTTTATGAGAGGAAAGTGCTCCTGAAATACACTATGGGTAAATTAGGTTGAAAATTATGAGGCACAAGTGCTGACTGAATTAACTGAGAAAGGGAGAAGATCCCCATCTCTCCCTCCACCACCGACTCACATTAGCAGCAGTGTGTACCATCTACAAGATGCACTGCAGGAATTCACCAAGGCTCCTTAGACAGCACCTTCCAAACCCATGACCACTACCATCTAGAAGGACAAGGGCAGCAGACACATGGGAAGTTCCCCTCCAAGTCACTCACCATCCTGACTTGGAAATATATCACAGTTCCTTCACTGTCGCTGGGTCAAAATCCTGGAACTCCCTTCCTAACAGCACTGTGGGTGTACCTACACCACATGGACTCCAGTGGTTCAAGAAGACAGCTCACCACCACCTTCCCAAGGGCAACTAGGGATGAGGAATAAATGCTGGCCCAGCCAGCAAAGCCCACATCCTGTGAATGAATAAAAAAATTATACACGGCCTCTGCCAGGTCCATGAAAAAGTGATGGACAACGAACTAGGAGCTATTTGCTGATGTTATTTGCTTCCATCAGGAAGGATACTCTGGTGTAGAAATTTGGGAAGACCGTGACCTTGACGAGCACTGGAAGCACAATCCTTGCCCTGCTGTGGAGCAGAGAAGACTGAGGGGCGACCTGATCGAGGTGTACAAGATTATGAGGGGCATGGACAGGGTGGATAGGGAGCAGCTGTTCCCCTTAGTTGAAGGGTCAGTCACGAGGGGACACAAGTTCAAGGTGAGGGGCAGGTGGTTTGGGGGGGGATGTGAGGAAAAGCTTTTTTACCCAGAGGGTGGTGACGGTCTGGGATGCGCTGCCTGGGAGGGTGGTGGAGGCGGGTTGCCTCACATCCTTTAAAAAGTACCTGGATGAGCACTTGGCACATCATAACATTCAAGGCTATGCGCCAAGTGCTGGTAAATGGGATTAGGTGGGTAGGTCAGGTGTTTCTCAAGTGTCGGTGCAGACTCGATGGGCCGAAGGGCCTCTTCTGCACTGTGTGATTCTGTGTGTTTGTAGGTTGGGTGGAGGAGGTGGCACAGTTCAGTGAGGACCGTCTTGTTGGAATGCAGGTGCTTTAGACATTGCTCCTGCTGAGGTGGAAATCAGAGAAATGTCCCCTAAAGATCTTTGCTGAGAGCCTCCTTCTCCTCCTCCCTCTGTCCACGGCTTCCCCTCTCTGTTACTTCCATTCCCAAGTCATGCTGCTGTCTAGGTCGGACTGTAACTATAGCCCCCAGCAGGAAGCAGGCTACCACCTGACAGGGTAGGACCTGTTTCGATTTCCTTGTTGAGATGGAGCACCACTCCATTGAAAATCCAATAAGTTAGCAAAAGTGCAAGAGCAGAACACAGTTTTTTCCCCAAAAACTCTACAGCAGCAAAAGTAAGTCCTGAACAGTCCAAAATGCCCAAATCAGCCTTGGCGTTTGATTGACATCACAATCCGTCAACTCTGTACACTTCCGGCACACGCAGGATGACGTCAGGACGCTCGCCCAACGTCATCGTGCGTCATTTTACGTTTGCGCTAGCATCTCAAGGCTGCGTTCGGGTGGCATACGCTGGAGCTGGCCAGAAGTATTTGGCCGCCATTAATTCACCCTGGGGCTTCTGTAGCACTGGCACAAACATGTCGTTGTCTGTCAGTTTACCCATTGACAGCTCAGCCCAGTTTATTGTGGTAAATCTATTTCTCAACGCTTCCCCTCACAGGAGAGTATGTTTCCACAGTGTCTTTTGCATTTTTTGCACTTTGATCTTTGTAATTCCTTTCTCTTATCTCTAGGTTACTAACATTTTATTAGCATTTCTATCCAAACCCTTCCGCTCCCCTCCTTTCCTTTTAAGTCACTTCAACTTTTCCAAATCCATATCCTGCCCATATCCCCTGATGATCTGTTCCTTACAAGTTTTGACATCACACCTTTGGCGACTGGAATTTAATTTTTAAAATTTTATATCACTCCTGCTTTATTTTTAACATGATTACTTCCTATATTACCCTGCTCTTTCCAGAATATTTTAATCTTGATGTCCTTTTATACTTTGTTTTTAATCTTTAAGTTTTTTTTTCACACAGATCTTCCCTGTCCCTTGATTTGAAGTCCTTTTTACAGCCCTATTTATCCTTTCGACAAGGTCCCTGGTCCTCTCCTACTTCAGTTGCAGCCCATCCCAGCGACACAGTGGAACCTGTCAGTTCAGTCCAGTCTACCTGCTAATGTGGTGATACTGCCCCACCCTCATTTCACTCATGCCTGAAATTCCTTAGTGCATTGTAAAATGAGCTGTACTTGAAATTCCTGTAGGACTGCCGTTGATGTTGTTGCACAGCTCTGATTTTTGCTTGTGGCAGTCATTACCAGTTTCTGCTTACCCTTCACCATGTTGTGTCCCATTCTAAAATACTTGTAAAGGACGCTCTTGGAAAAAACCTCTGACACTGAGCAGGTCAATGACTATGGATTTCTAAGTCCAATTCCATCATCTTTCCCTCAGGAAGCTGATTGGCAGCAATCAAGCCTCGGGCCATAATTTTTAACTCGTCAGGCGGGCGCGCACCCCGACCCGCCCAAACGTAAAATGACACGCCATGATGTTGGGCGAGCGTCCTGACGTCATCACGTACTCATGCGATATTTCGGTCGGCGAGCACACGCCGGAGTCGGCAGCACGCCCGCCGACAATTAAAAGGCCTGTTAAGGCCATTAAAATTATAATTGAAAGAAATTTCTCGCTGTCCATCCAACCTTACGGTTGGCGGGCAGGCGAAAAGGCCAAGTGGCCTTTGCACTTTTTAGCAAACCTCATCACGGGCAGGATGAGGTTTCCAACAGCAAATAAAAATGAAATAAACATTTTAAAATTTCATTTATAACATGTCCCTGCTCATATTGAAACATGAACAAAAGAGCTGAACTCCCGAGGTGAGGTGAGTGTGACTGCCTTTGACATCAAAGCCGCATTTGACTGAGTGTGGCATCAAGGAGCCCTAGCAAAACTGGAGTCAATGGGAATCAGGGGGAAAAAACTCCACTGATTGGAGTCATACCTAGCACAAAGCAAGATGGTTGTGGTTGTTGGAGGTCTGTCATCTCAGATCCAGGGCATCACTGCAGGAGTTCCTCAGGGTAGTGTCCTCGGCCCAACCATCTTCAGCTGCTTCATCAATGACCTTCCTTCCATCATAAGGTCAGAAGTGGGGATGTTCACTGATGATTGTACAATGTTCAGCACCATTTGCCACTCCTCAGAGACTGAAGCAGTCCATGTCCAAATGCAGCAAGACCTGGGCAATATCCAGGCTTGGGCTGAGAAGCAGCAAGTAACATTCACACCACACGTGTCAAGCAATGACTATCACCAACAAGAGAGACTAGCCAGATAAATACTGTGGCTACAAGAGCAGGTCAGAGGCTGGGAATCGTGTAACAAATAACTCCTCTCCTGACTCCCCAAAGCCTGTCCACCACCTATAAGGCACAAGTCAGGGGTGTGATGGAATATTCTCCACTTGCCTGGATGAGTGCAGCTCCAGCAACACTGAAGAAGCTTGACACCATCCAGGACAAAGCAGCCCGCTTGATTGATACCACATCCACAAACATTCACTCCCTCCACCACCGACGCACAGTAGCAGCAGTGTGTACCATCTACAGGGTGCACTGCAGGAATTCAGCAAGGCTCCTTAGACAGCACCTTCCAAACCCACAACCACTACCAACTAGAAGGACAAGGGCAGCAGACACATGGGAACACCACCACCTGGAAGTTCCCCTCCAAGTCACTCACCATCCTGACTAGGAAATATATCGCCGTTCCTTCATTGTCGCTGGGTCAAAATCCTGGAACTCCCTCGCTAACAGCGCTGTGGGTACCTACACCACATGGACTGCAGCAGTTCAAGAAGGCAGCTCACCACCACCTTCTCAAGGGCAACCAGGAATGGGCAATAAATGCTGGCCCAGGCAGCGAAGTCTACATCCTGGGACTGAATAAGAAAAATGTGACAGAGTCACATGAGGGGGCATGTTTTATAACATTTTTAAAATCTTTATTTTTAATGTTTAAAGCTCTTCATCTCCCTAAGGCAGCTCTGTGCCTCGGGGAGCTCTTCCAGCGCGCACCCACACGCACGTGCAAAGTTCGCGCTCATCCTCCTCCCCCCCCACAGGTAGCGCAGAGCCCTGCTGCGTGCGACTCACACTGGGAGGGCCACAATTGGCCTGCCGACGTGAAATTGCCGTCCGGTCCTGATCGCGGGCGGCAGTCGGCTTCCCAGCCGCCCCTGCCCCCACCCCCACCGAGCCCGCCCGACGAGGGGAAAACCCTCCCCCTAGATGTAGTAAGGGCAAAAAATAATGTTTCAGTGGTGGCGGAGGTAGGGAGTGTGGGTGTTTGTGAAGTCGGGCAGAGGTAAACTTTGCTGCCAAAGTGGAACTAGGCAATTTTAGTGGTGGCAAGGGTAAGGCTTGAAAAGGCCATCAAGGCTGCAAACCTTCAAGTTCAGCTGAGTGAGGGAAATAGAGTCATTGGTTAAGAGGAGAAGATTTTGATTTGGAGCTGAACACAATGCATTTGATCTGGAAGTTGTGTTGCAGGTAGTTCCTGTCCATCATGGATTTAGTGTTGAGCAAGTAGTTGGACAGCACTTGAAGGCGATGGTTTCTATAATGGAATATTCTAGAATAAAAATAGATAATAAAAAATAGGTAAGTGTGAATGGCGTTGCAGAAGGGCAGCTCACCACGTAGGAAAATGTTTCAGAATGCCTTACAATAAAGAGGAAAGGGAAACAGTGGCATTTGTTTCAAGGTGGCCCCATGTCACTGTGTGGTTAGGGGTTCGTTCATTTTACTTACAGCTTGTTAGAGCTGCGCCTCGAATTCTTCTTCTCCTTAGCTATGACTGTGGAAGGGGGAGGGGGATGGGTGAGAAGATGAGCACTGAGGTCAGGCGAGTTGCTATGTCCCCTCTTATTTTATGACCGCTGCACATCCTCTGCTTTGGATCCTTGTCTGGTTCGATGTTCCCGTGCAACCACTCGTGGGAATGGCATAGAGGGCACAGGGGAAGGAAAGGGAAACACAGAAGCTTGGATTGGGAACTAAGGGTGCAGTTGAAGAGGATGATTCTGATGAAGCTCTGAAAGTGTAGAGTGAAGTGATGAGGAAAAAGGTCAGGAAAAGAAAGTAGCAGTGACAGAAGCCCTGGTAGATTCAGGTGATGGTGTGGAAGTGGAACCAGAAGTCTTGGGCTTCAGATTAATGGCAGTGCAGCCACTTTGGGGCGGTGTCAAATGCTGTGGAGAGGTCAAAGGTAAAGAGGGAGAAACGAACTGTGGGTACAATCCCAGAGCAGTCTCGTCAGTCATGGAAGAACTGGACTTGGGGCTCAACTGTTTTAATATATGTGCAGAACAGGACCATGAGCAACATTTGTATTTATAGAGCGACTTTAACATAATAAACGATGCCAAATTGCTTCACAGGAGCATTATAAAACAAAATATGACATCAAGTCACATAAAGTGAGAGTAGGTCAGATGACCAAAAGAGGTAGGTTTTAAGGAGTGTCTTAAATGAAGAAAGTGAGGTAGTAGAGGTGTGGGGAGGGCATTCCAGAGCTTGGCAACTGAAAGTGTGGCTACCAGTGGTGGAGGGATTAAAATCGGTAAGGCTCAAAAGGTCAGAATTAGTGGAGCGTAGAAAGAAAATATCTTGTGATGATCTTAACGAATTTTGAAGCTAATTCCTTAAATCAGGTCAGATTGTTTTTCTCTTGTTTTTGGTAATGTTCTGTGCTCACAGCTGCAGGAGCACACATCTTGACCAACATTCCCCTTTTCAGCCCAGAGACGCTGAGTGCAGTTCTGGGGATGCCAGACTGGGGGAATGAATGCTGCTCCTTTCTCTGCTCCTGATACAGGAGTTCATGTGCTGGGAATACGTGCCAGCAATTCTCTGTCACTGAGTATGCATCCCTAATTTGCGGCCCATATGATATTCCAGACATTAAAGTGAAGGGACAGAAAATAGTGCTGATGTGAGTTGAATGTACTGTACTGAACCCCTGATATGTAGTTCTGTTGCTCAAGGGGAGCCAGGGTTGTTAAATATACTGTTTGGTGTCAGCATCATGCATTCCCAGGTCAGTTTCAGAGTAAACCTCCCTCCAGCAGGTCATTTGACCCATTGTGGCTTTGGAGCAGCTATCCAATAAATCTCCCCAACTCTTGCAAAAAGTCCTGCAAAACGCACGCCCTCCCTAAAACCTACTGCACCATGTTTTCATTTCCCACTCTGATGATACTGTGACATTTCTGAGTGAGATTGACAAGTCAGTGGGAATGTGTCAAGGGCAGTCTTATAGAATCACAGAATGGTACATCACACAAGGGGGGCCATTCAGCCCATTGTGCCTGGTCAAGACCTTTGGTAGAGCTCCCCTGTTCTGTGCGCCTTATGTCATGCTTCCTTATGCTGACTGGATCTGATTCATATATAGAATGCTCATGTCCTCCAGAGAAAGCAAAGAAACTTTTATCTCTTTTGTCTGCTCAGGAATCAAACTTGGGTTCAGAGGTGAAAACATGGCTTACTGGCTCATGCCATTGCCCAACTCCTCAGAAACACCACATTATATAGAAAGACTCATCTCCCAGGTGCAACAACAGTGGATAATTTAACAGAGGGTGTTATGTTCTTCCCTTTTTTGATGTAAAGGTACTTATCATACACAATAATGTAAGTGCTACTGCTTACAGACTGCCTACAAGTCATGGGACAAATACATCACATCCTGTTGATGTGATAACGATTGACAGTAGTTCAAGATATAACCCCTTAAAGGTGCACATGATCAGATCACAACATCCCCCTTTTTTCTAAACTAAAGATTTACCTTGAAAGAATCAAACTATTTACATGACAGCCAATGAAAATGACAATGTGGTGAATGTAGTGTAACACAGAGCAAAGATTTTCAAATCTCTGAAATGTCTCGGCAGTTTGCTTATCCATCCGGACGTAGTCATGATGATCTTTGCTGGAAGCTGTTGTACATTTTCAGAATGCTGGTTAGGGATGCTTTTTAGGTGTTGCATCTTAGACCTTGTTCTAGTTGTAATTGGATTACTTGATGTTTCTGGTTGCGGTATTGTCCTGATTTGGCATCTATTTTGTCGCACTTTCCTGCCATTTGGTGTTTGTCCTTGACATGGTCTTGGTTCTGGGAATATGCTGACGATTTCTGCTAGATTCCAGATGCCATCAGCTGGTGTTGGATTCAAACTTTCTGCCTGGTGTTCAGATTGGGTCATTTGTTACCTGCATGCCAGTCACGGGCATCTTTCATCTTCCCCTGTTTTTCAGGTAATGCATCTTGTACTCCTGGGAGTATCGATGAGTGAAGACTGGGGAGGCTTGTCAGCACTTATCTGCCGAATAGCAATTCCACAGTATGTTGGTCCCACAGTATGCAGTTTGCAAGTTTGGAATGGGCACATGCATTCAGTTCAAGCACATGGGGATAAAATCTGGATGGTGGCAAAGGCTTCTGTTGGTACCATTGTTGCCAATGCATTCTTTGATGTCCACCGTGCTGAATTTCACCTTCACTTTGTATGTTGATGATCTGGTCATCCTCATCACCTGACTGTATAGCTTGGCTAGGCATTTCGCGGATTTTATCTTTACTCTATTCGGTACGCACTCTTGGATGATTAGAATTTTGTCCCTGTCTGGCCTCTGGTTGTGGCTTCTTGTGATGTCGAACCACTTGTTTCAGCCTTTGCTTTCTGCATTGGCTCCAGCGGCCTCTCGTGCCACATGCCTTACATACAGTGTTAAAGCCGGGCAATTTCTGAGCGCATGTATGAGGCCGCACCGTCCGTACTGCTTACTAAACTTGCTTGTATTGGCTATTGTGCCAATAGTGGATGAATTATGCATAGACTGTAGACTCTGTTACCCCTTAGTCTGACTTTGTGCTTGCATCCGCTTTGTAATAGTGCTTCCATGGTGTAACCTTTGGGTTGGTCCAAGATGTCTTTCTGGAACACTTCCATTGGGGTAGATGCCATCACGAGCTTGATGGTCGGGTTGGCTAGCTTGGCTGTTGTGAGGCTGCAATCATGTCCCTTGCCTTTGCATCTACTTATGAATTGATCAATGGTCTCTGTCAGTTGTTGCCTGAAAGGCATGAACTCCAGACAGTGTATTCTGAAGTTGAGTTTCACTCGCATTTGATCTTTGAATGTTGACCATATTTTTTCTGGATTTTTAAGATGGCCATCAGACAGGCCTGACATGTTCAGTCTGTGGAGGCCTTCATTGTCTATGGCAATTTCAATTTTAATGGCTTGTTTATCTGGTTTTGGAAATATTGAGGTCCGGAAAGCACAGCTCAACATGTTGTTGGAACAATGTAAATTCAGATTTGAGATCCATTGCTTTCCACTTGAGTGGTGGAAATTTTGTGGTCATCTTTTAGCTTTATGCAGGACTTTTAATGCGGTCTCCTCTACATTGGGGAGACCAAACTCAGACTGGGTGACCGCTTTGCGGAACACCTTCGGTCTGTCCGCAAGCATGACCCAGGCCTTCCTGTTGCTTGCCATTTCAACACACTATCCTGCCCTCATGCCCACATGTCTGTCCTTGGCCTGCTCAATGTTCCAGTGAAGCCCAACATAAACTGGAGGAACAGCACCTCACCTTCCGATTAGGTACAGTAAGGAGTCACCAACCCTTGGCTGCCTCCTCAGAGCTTCTGATTCTCTCAAGGGAGGCGGTGGCATAGTGGTATCGTCACTGGACTGTTAATCCAGAGACCCAGGGTAATGGCTCTGGGGACCTGGGTTTGAATCCCACCACCACAGATGGTGGAATTTGAATTAAAATGTCTGGAATTAAATGTCTGATTGTTGTAAAAGCCCATTTGGTTTACTAATGTCCTTTAGGGAAGGAAATCTGTTGTCCTTACCTGGCCAGGCCTACATGTGACTCACAGCAATGTGGTTGACTCTCAAATGCCCACTGAACAAGGGCAAATAGGGGTGGGCAATAAATGTTGGCCCAGCCAGCAACGCCACATCCTATGAACGAATTAATAAAAAAGCCCACCTTGCTTTAAGTCTGCTTCCGGCAGCTTTCTCTCTTTAACTCAGAGCCAATTGCTAAGCCCTTGCTTTTAACTTTACACAACAGGACCTGTTTCAGATTCCTGTCCTTGTCGTTTAATTTGGGCTTCCCTCTGGGGCCACTGTCCCACTCCCTGGTTTGGGATCTTCGCCTTGATTTGGGATCTGCTTCCTGTCCTCCTCCCATGCCCTGCTCCTTGGGACACTTTCTCCTCTTCAGGTCACCTGAGCCCCTGTTTTGCGCTGTTTCACCTTTTTCTTTCTTTTCTTCTGCTCAAGCACAGGGCTGGTTTCCGATCTAAACGAATAAAAAAAAACCAAACTGCGCACGTGCACACGGTCGATTCCTGGCCTAATGATGAGGAATCAACAAACTGCGCATGTGCAGCCATTCTCCGGCCAGTGCATGTACAGAAAAGCCGAGGTCGCCTGAGAACTGGAGTTCCCAGCCTCTGATTACTGACTCAAGGTAAGTTTTTTTTTCCCTTGGCTGTTTGTCACAATACCACAGGAGAAGAGGTTGCTGATTGGTCGGCAAGTTGAGTCTTGATTCGCCGAGGCTTTGCCATGGAGAAAGCAATGCGGAACTATAGGCTCCTCTGCTTCCGGGTAATTCAAAAAAAGGTGCAAGGCTTGAACACATTCCTTTAGTTTACAGAGAACAGCTCCCTGTGTGTGAATGTATGTTGCTTCTAGGAACCATAAGTGAGCCACTTTATGAGTTTGACTGATTATCTTAAATTGGTTGTTAGTGTAGCTTTTGGCAAACTCAGGATTCTCATAGACTCATAGGCGTTTACAGCATAGAAAGAGGCCATTCAACCCATCATGTCTGTGCTGGTCAACAAGGATCTGAGTACACGATTCCCATTTTCCAGCATTTGGCAACACAAGTGAATATCTAAATACTTCTTAAATATTACGAGGGTTTCTGACTCAACCACCCTTTCAGACAGTGAGTTCCAGGCTCCCACCACCCTCTGGGTGAAAAAAATTCTCCTCAACTTCCTTCTTAGCCTTCTACATCTTACCTTAAATCTATGCCCCCTGGTTATTGACACCTCTACTAATGGAAAAAGTGCTTTCCTATCCACCCTCTCTATGCCCTTCATAATGTTATACACCTCTATCAGGTCCCCTCCCAACCTTCGCTGCTCCAAGGAAAACAACCCCAGCCTATCCAATCTTTCCTCATAGCTCAGATCCTCCACCCAGGCAGCATCCTGGTAAATCTCCTCTGCACCCTCTCTAGTGCAATCACATCCTTCCTACAATGTGGTGACCAGAGCTGCATACAGTACTCCAGTTGTGGCCTAACCAGTATTTTATACAGTTCCAGCATAACCTCCCTGCTCTTGTATTCTATGCCTCGGCTAAGAAAGGCAAGTATCCCATATGCCTTCTTAATCACTTTATCTACCTGCCCTGCTACCTTCAGGGGCCTATGGATATGCACACCAAGGTCCCTCTGATCTTCAGTACTTTCCAGGGTCCTACTATCCGTAGTATAGTCCCTTGCCTTGTTAGCCCGCCCCAAGTGCATTACCTCACACTTTTCCGGTTGAATTCCATTTGCCACTGCTCTGCCCACTTAACCAGTCTGTTGATATCCTCCTGCTGTTTACAGCTATCCTCGCTATTTACCACCCTACCAATTTTCATGGCATCCGTGAACTTCTTGAACATACCCTGTATTGGTCAGGATTGTTCAGCAAGTGTTGCCCAATTGCAGAATCACATCTAACAGTAGACGTTTTGTTTTGGATCCTGCAAGCGTGGGCTGGTTGAATTTAAACTCTACCTATTATGAACAAACAAAAAAAGTGCTGTTTGATTTGATCAGCCAACCACTGGGATGTATGGCCTAAATACCTGGAATTGCACTGGCACTAAAATTCATACACAGTATTGTTCAATTGTGTAGTAGGCAGAACTATTTTTGGGCTGATGGCAACATCCTGTTAGTGGAAGATGCCACTTGTGTAGTCACTGAATAGTAGCAGTGGGAAATGGCTTGCTTAACCTGTTGTTCAAATTTTTGAGATTCTTTACCTTTTCCAGTGTAATTTTTCGATTGCTTTCGAGGTTGACCTGAGTCAACCTGCCAAAACTTGGCATTCTTGTGTTTGTCCTGACGAGTATAAGATGAAGAACTTCAGCAACTTGCCTCTCTTTTCTGCAATATTCAAGTTTTGTACTACCAAGTGGCTGTTTGGTCTAATTTAATTACATTGTTATGCTTCTAAAGCAAACAAGGCATACTACTAATAGAAATTAAGAGACAAGCGCATTATTATAAATAGTAGCCCGAATTTTTGCAGTCAACAGTAAACGAATGGTATTAGCAGGCTTGTGTGGCCATATGACCTACTCCTGCTCCTATCTCTTATGTTGTTAGCCATTCATCACATATACACTTGCCCGCAAACTTTTTGTATTGGGCACTTGTTGTTATTAGAGGGCAAAAACTGCACAACACACTTTACTGGAGATCTAGGACCTATGTGAACAAGGCAAACAATATGTGTCTCCTTAAGCAATCAGATTGATGAATCCTCACTGAAACGCACAGAGGGTAATTTTAACCACCAAAAATTGGTGGATTTGGGACAGGGGATGAGTTAAATTTTAAACGTTTCAAACCTGAATCCAACCTGCCTTGGACCCACCCACCTCCGCCATGGGTAGACACATCCCCATGAGAGGGAAAGGAAGGGCATTTAAAGCTAGGCTCCCTGGATGACTAGGATTTAGAGGTTAAAATGAGACATAAAAAGGAGGTTTATGGTAAATTTAAGGTTCATGCTAGAGAACCAAACTAAATAGAGAAAGTAGAGAGGAGATATAAAAGATGAAACAAGAGAGGCAGAGAGAGAATGAGAATACATTAGCAGCTAACCTAAAAATGAACCCAAAAGCCTTTTATAAATATATAAATAATAAAGTAATGGTTAAAGGCAGGGTAGGGCCACCTAAGGACCAAAAAGATCTCTTTGTGGAAGGGAGAGAGTTGAGCTAAGGTGCTAAATGAGTACTTTGCATCTGTCTTCACTAGAGAAGAGGATGCTACCAATGTAATAGTGAAGCAGGCGGCAATAGCAATATTGAACAGGATAAAAATAGATGGATGTGGTTAAATGGTTCATAGTTTTCAAAGTAGAAAAGTCACCTCATCTGAATGGGATGTATCCTCGGTAACCAAGGTTGGTAAAAGGATAGAAATTGTAGAGGTTCTGGACACAACCCTCCTTGAGGACTGCAAGTTTTACATTCCTATTTAAAAAGAAAGGAACAAACCTGGCAACTACCAGTCAATCAGCCTAACATCAGTGATGGGGGAAACTTTAGAGCCAATAATCCGGTACAAAATAATTACATATGGAAAAATGTGAGCTAATAAATGAAAGTGAGTACAGATTTATTAAAGGCAAATCATGACTTGATTGAATTCCCTGATGAAGTAAATATTGAAGGGAAACAACTTACGGAGTTGTGTGAAAAGAGCAACAGAGTGGGACTAATTGGATTGTTCTACCAAAGAGCCAGCACAGTTAAGATGGGCCAAATGGCCTCCTTCTGTGCTCTATGCTATGATTCTATGTTATACTTTTCCATGTGATTTCTCATATGAAGTTGCTGATGAACGGCTGCACTTTACAGGAAGATATATAGTTGGAGGCCATACCTCCTGATGGTTTGAAGTACATATATTCACAATGTAGACTAGATTGCATTTAGAATATCACATGTGATTGCAATAGTGTAAGAACTAAATTAATCAACAGGAGGTGAGATAAGCTCCTTTAGGGTTAATGGAAAAGCACTGAGAGATGTGAGGCCAGAATTTGCAGCCTCGAAGCTGGGCAAACCTGCATCCGGCAGCCAAAAATGGAGGTAGGGGGAACATTAAATCCGAAGTTTCCACTGATTCCTGCCAGTCACCATTTGATAGGGAGGTGGTGACTTGATGCTCACTCAAAGTGACATCGGGTTCAGTGTTTTAAATGCCTGTTGAATTTCTCAGAAATTGATATCTTCAGCGAGGTGAGGCTCTTGAAGCCTGTGTGACACACACCAGATCAGTCAGTTCGTGAATCTTGAAGAAAGCCTGCCACGAAGTCAGCAATCTTTTGACAATATGCAGGTAGACTGGGAAAATCAGGTTGGTAGTGGATCCCAAGAAAAGGAATTTGTGGAATGTCTACGAGATGGCTTTTTGGAGCAGCTTGTGGTGGAGCCCACTAGGGAACAGGCAATTCTAGATTTAGTGATGTGTAACGAGGCAGATTTGATAAGGGAGCTTAAGGTGAAGGAACCCTTAGGAGGAAGTGACCATAATATGATAGAATTTACCCTGCAATTTGAGAGGAAAAAGCTGGAATCAGATGTAATGGTATTACAGTTGAATAAAAGCAACTACAGAGGCATGAGGGAGGAGCTGGCCAGAATTGACTGGGAGATGAGCCTAGCAGGAAAGACAGTGGAACAGCAATGGCAGGAGTTTCTGGGATTAATTTGAGAGACACAGCAAAAATTCATCTCAAGGAAGAAGAAGCATACTAAAGCAAGGACGAGGCAACCATGGCTGACAAGGGAAGTCAGGGACAGCATAAAAGCTAAAGAGAAAGCATACAATGCGGCGAAGAGCAGTGGATTGAGGAAGACCAGGGGATTGGGAAGCCTACAAAGACCAACAGAGGACAACCAAAAAAGAAATAAGGAGGAAGAAGATTAAATATAAGGGTAAACTAGCCAGTAATATAAAAGAAGATTGCAAGAGTTTTTTTTAGATATATAAAGGGTAAGAGAGAGGCAAAAGTGGACATTGGGAGGCTGGAAAATGACGCTGGAGAAGTAGTAGTGGGGAACAAAGAAATGGCGGAGGAACTGAATAGGTACTTTGCATCAGTCTTCACAGTGGAAGACATGAGTAACATCCCCAAAGTTCAAGAGAGTCGGGGGCAGAGGTGAGTATGGCGGCCATTACCAAGGAGAAGGTGCTAGGAAAACTGAAAGGTCTGAAGGTGGATAAATCACCTGGACCAAATGGATTACAGCCCAGAGTTCTGAAGGAGATAGCTGAAGAGATAGTGGAGGCATTAGTGGTGATCTTTCAGGAATCACTGGAGTCAGGGAGGGTCCCAGAGGACTGGAAAATCGCTAATGTAACCCCCCTGTTTAAGAAGGGAGTGAGGCAAAAGACGGGAAATTACAGGCCGATTAGCCTGACGTCGGTCGTTGGTAAGATTTTAGAGTCCTTTATTAAGGATGAGATTTCAGAATACTTGGAAGTGCATGATGAAATAGGGCAAAGTCAGCATGGTTTCATTAAGGGGAGGTCATGCCTGACAAATCTGTTAGAATTCTTTGAGGAGGTAATGAGTAGGTTAGACAAAGGAGAGCCAATGTATGTTATCTACTTGGACTTCCAGAAGGCCTTTGACAAGGCGCCGCACAGGAGGCTGCTCAGTAAGATAAGAGCCCATGGTGTTAGAGGCAAGATACTAGCATGGATAGAAAATTAGCTGTCTGGCAGGAGGCAGAGAGTGGGGATAAGGGGGTCCTTCTCAGGATGGCGGCCGGTGGCTAGTGGATTTCCGCAGGGGTCAGTGTTGGGACCACAACTTTTCACTTTATACATTAATGATCTAGATGAAGGAACTGAGGGCATTCTGGCTAAGTTTGCAGATGATACAAAGGTAGGTGGAGGGAAAGGTAGTATTGAGGAGGCAGGGAGGCTGCAGAAGGATTTGGACAGGTTAGGAGAATGGGCAAAGAAGTGGCAGATGGAATACAACGTGGGGAAGTGTGAGGTCATGCACTTTGGCAGGAAGAATAGAGGCATAGACTATTTTCTAAATGGGGAGAAAATTCAGAAATCTGGAGTGCAAAGGGACTTGGGAGTCCTAGTCCAGGATTCTCTTAAGGTTAACTTGCAGGTTGAGTCGGTAGTTAGGAAGGCAAATGCAATGTTGGCATTTATTTCGAAAGGACTAGAATATAAAAGCAGGGATGTGTTGCTAATGCTTTATAAGGCTCTGGTCAGACCACATTTAGAATATTGTGAGCAATTTTGGGCCCTGTATCTCAGGAAGGATGTTCTGGCCCTGGAGAGGATCCAGAGGAGGTTCACGAGAATGATCCCAGGCATGAAAGGCTTAACATATGAGGAACATTTGAGGACTCTGGGTCTATACTTGATGGAGTTTAGAAGGATGAGGGGGGATCTGATTGAAACTTACAGAATACTGAAAGGCCTGGATAGAGTGGACGTGGGGAAGATGTTTCCATTAGTAGGAGAGACTAGGACCTGAGGGCACAGCCTCAGAGTAAAGGGAAGACATTTTAGAACAGAGATGAGGAGAAACCTCTTTAGCCAGAGAGTGGTGAATCTATGGAATTCATTGCCACAGAAGGCTGTGGAGGCCAGGTCATTGAGTGTATATAAGACCGAGATAGATACGTTCTTGATTGGTAAGGGGATCAAAGGTTACGGGGAGAAGGCGGGAGAATGGGGTTGAGAAACTTATCAGCCATGATTGAATGGCGGAGCAGACTCGATGGGCTGAATGGCCTAATTTCTGCTCCTATGTCTTATGTCTAAATATAATAACTATCACTAGAGAAAAAGTACTAGAGAAACTAACAGGGCTAAAGGCCGATAAGTCACCTGGACCTGATCGGTTGCATCCTAGGATATTAAAGGAAATAGCTGCAGAGATAGTGGATGCACTGGTAGTAATCTTCCAAGAATCCTTAGATTCTGGAAAAGTCCCAGAGGATTGGAGAACGGGAATTGTAATACCCTTATTCAAAAAGGGAGGGTGACAAAAAACAGGCAACTATAGGCCAGTTAGCTTAACATCTGTCATTGGGAAAATTCTGGAGTCTATTATAAAGGATGTAAGAGCAGAGCATTTAGAAATACATAATCTAATCAAGCAGAGTCAGCAATGGCTTCATGAAGAGGAAATCATGCCTGACAAATTTATTAGAATTCTTTGAGGAGGTAACAAGCAGGATAGATAAAGGGGAACTAGTAGATGTAATACATTTAGATTTCCAAAAAGAGTTCAAAAAGGTACTGCACATAAGGCTACTTAATAAGATAAGAGCCCATGGTGTTGGGCTAGTATATTGGCATGGATACAGGATTGGATAACTAATAGAAGACAGAGAGTTAGGATAAGAGGGGCATTTTTGGGATGGCAACCTTTAACTACTGGAGTGCCACAGGGATCAGTGCTGGGGCCTCAATTATTTACAATATATCTTAATGACTTAGAAGAAGGAAGTGAATGTACTATCGCCAAGTTTGCAGATGACGCAAAGATAAGTGGGAAGGCAAGTGGTGAGGATGACATAGGAGTCTACAGAGAGATATGGACAGGTTAAGTGAGTGGGCAAAAACCTGGCAGATGGAATATAATGTGGGAAAATGTGAGGTTATGCACTTTGGCAGGAAGAATAGAGGAGCTGAATATTATTTAAATGGAGAAAGACTGCAGAAAGTTGCAGCACAGAGGGATTTGGGGGTCCCCGTACTTGAATCACAAAAAGCTAACATACAAGTTCAACAGGTAATAAGGAAGGCAAATGGAATGTTGGCCTTTATTTCAAAGGGAATGGAGTATAAAAATAGGAAAGTCTTGCTAAAACTATACAAGGCACTAGTTAGACCACACCTAAAATACTGTGAACAATTTTGTTCCCCTTTTCTAAGGAAAGATATATTGGCATTGGAAGCAGTCCAAAGGTGGTTCACTAGGTGGATTCCGGATATGGGGGGATTTTCTTATGAGGAGAGGCTGAGTAGGTTGGGCCTGTACTCATTGGAGTTTAGCAGAATGAGAGATGACCTTATTGAATCATATAAGATTCTTCAGGGGCTTGACCGGGTAGATGCTGAGAGGCTGTTTCATCTTGTGGGAGAGTGCAGGACCAGAGGGCATAATCTCAGAGTAAGGGGGCGCCCATTTAAAACAGAGATGAGGAGGAGTTTCTTTTCTCTGCGGGTAGTCAGTCTGTGGAATTCTTTACCGCAGCGAGCTGTGGAGGCTGGGTTATTCAGTATATTCAAGGCTGAGATAGTCAGATTTTTAATCAGTAAGGGAATCAAGGGTTTTGGGGAAAAGGCAGGAAAGTGGAGTTGAGGATTATCAGATCAGCCATGATCTCATGAAATGGTGGAGTAGACTTGATGGGCCGAATGGCCTACTTCTGCTCCTATGTTTTATGGTCTTATGGACGCCACCTTTGTGAAGGCACAGAACTTTGTGCATTTCGCCCGGGATCAGGAAAGCCAGGAAGCAAGAGCACTAGGATATGCGCAGATCTCAGGCTTGCCACAGGTGCAGGGTGCCATCAACTACTCTTATGTGGCGCTTAGACCTCCATGGCAACAAGCAGTCAACTACGCCAACCGCAAGGGCTTCCACTTGCTGAATGTTCAGCTGGTCTGCGGCCACTATGAACACATCCTGCGGGTCTGCGCACGATTCCCGGGGAGCACCCATGACTCCTACATCCTCAGCAGGTCTCAGATCCCCGACATCTTCCACGGTCCAGAGAAGCTGCAGGGTTGCCTCCTCGGGGGACAAGGGATACCTGCAGAGGACGTGGATGATGATGCCCATGCGGCCACCTCAGAGTGCAGCAGAGAGAGATGCTGTAATGAGGCTCGTGCCACAACCCAGACTTTGGTGGAGCAAAGGATAGGCATTTTGAAAATGAGGTTCCGATGCATCGCTGCAATAACATCCCCAGAGGGTGTCGCGTATCATCGGCGCTTGCTGCGCACTACACAACCGGGCGCTGCAATGGGGGAGGACCTGGAAAAGAAGGAGATGAAAAAGCTGCTGAGATGAGGTCCTCAAAGGCGAGAATGCCGGCCATGAGATTATCACACTGGCCTGATGGGGCAGGCTCACTCGTGATAGCCACAAGACTCGTGGAGATTGATGACGACATGCAGTGAGGACACTACATAGATCTTCACATTGCCTCTGTGAATGTCTGACTCCTGTCAGGTTGAGGGTAGCTCGCTTGCGTTCTGTGATCAGGGTCATATCATGAAGATGCAGCCGTGAAAATTTAAATGCACCTGACCCTTTCAGGAGCACAGTGTCACTGGTCACAGATGCTGAAGAGGTGGGGGCCAGCCCCACCTCAAAGGTGCTGAGAGCACACAGAGAGAATGATGGAACTCTATGAACTCAGTTCTGTTGAAGGGTCATGTGGACTCGAAATGTCAACTCTTTTCTTCTCCACCGATGCTGCCAGACCTGCTGAGTTTTTCCAGGTAATTCTGTTTTTGTTTTGGATTTCCAGCATCCGCAGTAGAGTTTTGTTTTTATGTTTTGAACTCTGTGAAGCCTGCCCACTACGCTCTGGCAGCAATGACAAGCACCATCAAGTTGCAGGCATCACTGATGTGTCCAGTGAGTGTGAAGCCAGACCATCACTTTGGTCTGAAGGTTACACGCTGCACAAGGAAGAGGCCCTGGACTGAGACACCAGCCTTTATCTTGTGCAGGAATCAAGGTTTCACATCTGAATGATACGAACACTGCTCATCACCTCAGACTGAAAGCAGACGGACTCCTCCATTGTCCCTTGCAAACTGAGGAGTGCACCAGATATCCCTTCCTGATGTTCCTGTGATTGTCTTTGCAGCTCCAACAACTGATTGAGGACCGAGTCCAGAGGCTCATCGTCTGACTTGGACTCAGCATATTCCTTGCCTCCAGCAGTCCTCCGAGTGCCAGCGACCTCTCCGCCTGTTGTGGAACAGATTGTGTGCTGTGCTCACCAGATTGTGATCCCGAGACATGTAGGTCGCACCGAGGTGTGTGTCACTGCGCTGGTGGAGGGTGTGGGTGTACCTACACCGCATGGATGGCAGCGGTTCAAGAAGGCAGCTCACTATCACCTTCTCAAGGGCATTTAGGGATGGTCAATAAATGCTGGCCTAGCCAGCGACATCCACATCCCATGAATGAATAGAAAAATACCCCGCCCATTCCTGTTGTTAGCCTAGTAAGCCTTCTCTGAACTGCTTCTAATATATTTACCTCCTTCCTTAAATAATGAGACCCATACTGTCCAGAGTACTCAAGATGTGTTTTCACTAGTGCCCTGTACAACTGAAGTGTAACTTCCCTACTTTTGTATTCAATTCCCCTCGCAATGGCTTTCCTAATTACCTGCTGTACCTGCATACTAGCCTTTTGCGATTCATGCACTAGGACACCCAGATCCCTCTGAATCTCAGAGCTCTGCTATCTCTCACCGTTTAGATTATATGCTTTTTTATTCTTTCAGCCAAAATGGACAATTTCACATTTGCGCACTTTATGCTCCATTTGCCAGAACTTTGCCCACTCACTTAACCTATCTATGTTGCTTTATAGCCTCCTTACATCCTCCTCACTACTTACTTTGTGTCTTTGTGTCATCAGCAAATTTAGCAACCATACCATCTGTCCCTTCATCCAAGTCATTTATATAAATTGTAAAATGTTGAGGGCCCAGCACTGATCCCTGTGGCACACCACCCGTCACATCCTGCCAACCAGAAAAAGACCCACGTATGCCTACTCTCTGCTTCCTGTTAGCTAGCCAATCTTCTATCCAAGCCAATATATTGCCCCCTATACCATGAGCTTTGATTTTCCGCAATGACCTTTGAAGTGGCACTTTATCAAATGCCTCCTGGAAATCAAAGTACAGTACATCCACCAGTTCCCCTTTATCCACAGCACATGTTACTTCCTCAAAGAACTCCAATAAATTGGTTAAACATGATTTTCCTTTCACAAAACCATGTTGACTGCCTGATTACATTAAATTTTTCTAAGTTCCCTGCTATAACATGTTACATAATACCTTCTAATATTTTCCCTATGACAGACGTTAAGCTAACTGGCCTGTAGTTTCCTGCTTTCTGAGGCATGGCTGCAGGAGGTCATGAATTGGGACCTGAACATTAAAGGATAATGGGCATTTAGGAAGGACAGGAAGCGAGGCAAAGGTGGAGGGCTGACTCTGTTAGTTAATGATGGTATTAGCACAATAGGGAGGGATGACCCAAGTTCAGGAAACCAGGATGTGGAAACGGTTTGGGTAGAGATGAGAAATAGTAAAGGCAAGAAGTCACTTGTGGGAGTTGTGTACGGGTCCCCTAACAGTAGCCACAGGGTAGGGTGGAGCATAAAGGAAGAAATAATGAGAGCTTGTCCGAAAGACACTGCAATAATCATGGGAGATTTTAATCTACATATAGGGCTGGATTTTCTGCACCCACCCGCTGCCGGGATCTTCCGGTCCCGCCACAAGTCAATGGACTTCTGACTTCTGGACTTCTGACTTCTGGACTTCTGGAAAATTCCGGCCATAGACATAGAAATCAGATGGGCAAAGGTTGCCTAGATAGGGAGTTAATGGGATGTTATTAGGATAGTTTATTAGAACAGCATGTTCTGGTGCCAACCAGAGAGCAGGCTATACTAGAACTGATATTGTGCAATGATATGGGATTAATTAATGATCTCATAATGAAGGTGCCCCTAGGTAGCAGCGACCATAAAATGATTGAATTTTACATTCACTTTAAGGGAGAGAGGAGTGGATCTGAGACTATGTTTTTAAACTTAAATAGGGCAATTATGAGGGCATGAAAGCAGAGCTGGCTAAAGTGAATTGGTAAATTAGGTTAAGGGATAGGCCAATAGAGATACAGGGCGGAATTATCCCAGATTTGCACTAAGCGTGGTAATGGGCAGGTAAAACAACATTGTACCCGCCGGCCGCGATGGCGGGTTTCCACGTCATATCGTCCCAAACCCGCCACACGCCGTTTCCATGGTGGGCAGGCTCTCATTCGCCCGCCCGTCATCACCCTGCTGCTGCATCATGCTGGGCAACATATTTAAAGTCTAGCTGCAAGTACACATCTCGGTGCTTCCAGGCCACGACTACCACATGGAAGACATGGCCCTGAAACTGAAGAAGATTGCAGCCCACAGGTTCAGCGACGCGTCCCTCCAGCGCCTTTTGGATTCCATGGAAGCCCGCTAGGATGTCCTCAATCTCGGCTCTGGCCACAGGATGGGCAGCAACAGCACTAACCCAGCATGGGAGGTGGTGGCAGCGATGGTCAGCGTCAACATCCTTCAGAAGAGGACTGCCACCCAGTGCCACAAGAGGACAAATGATCTCCTCAATTCTGCCAGGGTAAGTCACTCTTCTCGTCGAGGATCTGGACCGGTCCTGTGCTGATGGTGAGGTCGGTGGTGCTCTACCAAGCAGTGCAGCATCCATCAGCCAACCATGCTGTGAGCGGTGTGTCCTGTTTCACAGGTCATTGCCACGCACTAATTATCTCTCCTTGCTTTCGCAGGCACATCTACCAAACAGCCGACAGAGTCCACGACCCAGGGCCTCCAATCAAGCCCCGAAAACTTCTGAAGAGGAATCTGAAGGCACCCTCCCTGAAGTCCCGTCACAGCGCTCACCCACACCCTCCACCAGCGCCGAGACACACACCTCGGTGGGAGCTAGCTTTAGAGTAGCCTCAGGATCACAATCCGGTGAGCACATCGCGCTGTCTGATTCACAGTAGGCGGCGGGCAGGGACTTCCCAGGTCCCCGGCACTCGGAGAATTGCTGGAGGCCAGAAATTTGCTGGATCTGAGTCAGATGTCATGTCACAGTTGCTGGAGCTGCAAAGGCAAGCTCGGGAACATCAGGAAGGGATGTCTGCTGCACTCCTCAGATTGCAAGGCACGATGGAGGAGTCTGTCTGCCTTCAGTCTGAGGTGATAGCACCGGCATGCCAAAGCACCCTGGTCAACACTGGCAGGATGGCGGCCGCCATGGAGACCTTGGTCCAGGATGTCACGCCTGAACTCCTGCACTGGTGCGCGGGCTCAACTCGATCGCTGATGCCATAGTTGGCCTCCAACAGTGTGTATGCGAGAGGGGTGCCAGGCAGCTCGACCTCACTCCAGCTACCCCTTCTCCTCAAGGAGTCAGCCTGCACCCATAGGGAGGAGGATTAGCAGGTGCACACACCGGGCCCATCCATCTAGGTGACTCCAAGAGTGACCGGCCCATCTGACTCCCCTCTTCCGGTGTCTCAGCAGCTCCAGATCCACAGGCCAAGGATGGTGCCACTGCCACGCTGCAGGACTCTGAAAGCAGGCCGGGGCCCACCAAGTCTCAGCCCCCTAGAGCACACCCACCAAGGCCATCACAGACAGGGTGTCACAGTCAGCAGGCTGCCTCCATCTCCACTGTGGATGTCCAGGGAGCGTTAAGACGCAGCGGCAGGGTTAGGAACGTTAAGGAGAATTAGCTGCCCTTCCTGGGAATGGGTGTTAATCACTTGTACATACTGTTCACTATGGTCAATAAACTCTCAAGAATGTCTTCCTGGCTGTGGCTCCTTGTTCTGATGAGCAGTGTTCATGTCACTCAGATGTGAAACCTTTCTACACAAGATAAAGGCTGGTACCTCAATCCAGGCCCTCTTGCCTGTGCTCTGTGCAGCCTTCAGGTCAAAGTGATGGTCCGGCCTCACACTCCCTGGAAACATTAATGATGCCTGTGCCTCGATGTTGTCATCGCTGCCAGAATGTCCTGGGCAGGTGTCACAGAGTTCCATCATTCTCTCTGTGTGCTCTCAGCACCTTTAAGGAGGGGCTGGCCCTCATCTCTTCCAGTGATGCTGTGCTCCTGCAGGGCTCAGGGCTGAAGTCGGACAAAGTTTCTTTCTGCTCCTAAAGTTTCATGGCTGCATCTGTATGATACGACCCTGATCACAGAGCGCAAGCAATCTGCCCTCGGCCAGACAGGAGTCAGACATTCACAGAGGCTATGTGAAGATCTACGGAGTGTCCTCACTGTGTGTCATTATCATCCTCCTGCAATCGAGCGATTAGGGCCCCACTGCGTCTCCATGGCAGGAGCATTGTCACAGAGGGTATGTGTGGTGCCATAAGCCAGACTGGAGTCAAACGTTCACAGATGCAATGTGAGGGTCGATGGGGTCACCTTACTGTATTTTTTTATTCATTTTCTGGCTGGGCCAGCATTTGTTGCCCATCCCTAGTTGCCCTTGAGGAGGTGGTGTTGAGCTGCCTTCTTGAACCACAGTGCTGTTAGGAAGGGAGTTCCAGGATTTTGACCAGGCGACACTGAAGGAAAGGTGAAATATTTCCAAGTCAGGATGGTGAGTGAACTTCCAATTGGTGGTATTCCCATCTATCTGCTGCCCTTGTCCTTCTAGATGGTAGTGGTCGTGGGTTTGGAAGGTGCTGTCGAAGGAGCCTTGGTGAATTCCTGCAGTGCATCTTGTAGATGGTACACACTGCTGCTACTGTGCGTCGGTGGTAGAGGGAGAGAATGTTTGTGGATGTGGTGCCAAAGCGGGCTGCTTTGTCCTGGACAGTGTCAAGCTTCTTGAGTGTTGTGAGAGCTGCACTCATCCAGGCAAATGGAGAGTATTTCATCACACTCCTGACTTGATGTTGCTGCTGATGGCCTACAGTGCCTTATGGATGCCCAGTCTTGAGTTGCTAGATCTGTTTGAAATCTATCCAATTTAGCACGGTGGTAGTGCCACACAACATGATGGAGGGTATCCTCAATGTGAAGGCGGGACTTCGTCTCCTAAATGACTGCGTGGTGGTCACTCCTACTGATACTGTCATGGACGGATGTATCTGTGGCAGGCAGGTTGGTGAGGATGAGGTCAAGTATGTTTTTCCCCTTGTTGGTTCCCCCACCACCTGCTGCAGACCCAGTCTAGCAGCTATGTCCTTTAGGACACGGCCAGCTCGGTCAGTGGTGGTGCTACTGAGCCACTCTTGGTGATGGACACTGATGTCCCCCACCCAGAGTACATTCTGCGCCCTTGCCACCTTTAGTGTTTCCTCCAAGTGATGTTCAACATGGAGGAGCACTGATTCATCAGCTGAGGGAGGGCGGTACGTGGTAATCAGCAGGAGGTTTCCTTGCTCTGAAGAGAAGTCATCTGGACTCGAAACGTTAACTCTGCATTTTTTCTCTCCACAGATGCTGTCAGACCTGCGTCTTACACCGGGCGGGCCTTAATTGGCTTGCCTGCGTAAAATGGTGGCACGGAGCCAATCGCGGGTGGCGATAAGCTCTGGGACCACCTTTGCCCGCTGCCGCCGAGCCCGCCCAGCACCTGAAAAATTCAGGCCAGAGTTTCCATCTCCATAGATGCTGCCAGGCGTGCCGAGTTTTTCCGGCATTTTCTGCTTTTGTTTCAGATTTCCAGCACCTGCAGTATTTTGCTTTTATCTATATGCTTTCAAGTGATCGTTGAGTCTGATTCCATGAGGGAATTATCCACTGAAACTGAGATGGATTTATTTCTTGCCACCATTCTCAGCTCTCTGTTATTTTTCTGTAACACGGAGTCTGTGGAGGTACTTTTATAGTCCCCGCTCTTTTCTTATCATCTTCAGTTTCCTTCCCTGCTCTCCTGAGGATGCTGACACCTTGTTGAGGTCACTGTACCCTAAGTGCTGACAGTCCTTTCATTCATGTTCGAATTTGAACAGCGAGTCCACTTTGATCAAGTGACTGCTGAGTCATGCCCAGGCCTCACCCTGTACCACTGTGGACTCCAGCAGGAATCAATAGGTAGTGATCAGCAGCGGGAATCCTGGACCAACTTATTCTGTATCTACCCAAGGGGTGTTGACATTATTAGTAACAGCCCCAGTAGACACTCTGCTTGGGAATAGCTGATCCAACTCAGATCAGGGATTAACCTTGGAATTTTTCAGCTCTGTGTTCCTCACAACAATACTGGGAGTGCATTTACCATGTGGGCTAGTGGTTTATTTTTACTGGCTTGAAGGATTTTCTATGAAGGTTTTCATATATTAGTTTCACTTTGGTGACTGCACTGTTTTTTCTTATTTTGGCAATAGTTCCATGGTGCACAGGGACAGAGAGTTCCACACAGTTGATAAAGGATCACGCCAACACTGAAGGATTAATGCAAAATGAATAATGAAAAATGATTAATGATAAAGATCCAACCACCGTTGAATGTAAATCTATAATTGATTACCAGGAGATGATAAAACATCTCAATAAGACTCTATCAAATGGCTGTAGGGGTTGACACAAATGGATGATATTTATAATCTACAGCTTTGAGACCACATACTATGAATGACAATATAGCACTGAATTTTTAGTCCCTGATGGTGGTGGGCATGGAGGTGGGCCGGTGATGAATTTCACACCGCCTGCTGGCTCCCCAGCTTTTTTCCACCCCTCGATCATTTTCCCATGGGAAGATGTGGGAGGGGTGGTGGCAGGGGGCTGTTGGGGGTTGTCAGCAGTGGTACCCTTCTGTAAGCAGGGGCAGCCAATTAAGGTAAGACCTATTGTCAGAGGCCAACTGGGGTTTTACAATTGGCCTCCAGATCCCTGAAGTGGCGGAGAACAGTGCAGCTACTTGGGCTGCTTCCCAGCGGCAGACCCGGAGTTGGGGGAGGTGTGATTTGGGTCGGGGGGAGTGGGGATGCAGAGGCAGTGATCCAGGCAGGTGTAGGGGGTTTCAATGCCCTGTCTGGCTTCAGCCTCAACTGCAGGCCACCGTGTGGAGGGGACCCCTCGCACAATGGCTGCAGGCCTTTTTTTATTTTACATTTTAAATGTTGGAAAGAGTGTGCCTCCAATTTTGAGGCACCCGCTCCCTCAATAATCTCTCAGGGCATCTTGCTGCTGCTTCAGTGTTGCAAGGTCTCCCATTTGTCCTCCAGCTTCCAGAGTCCACCCACCATCCTTAATTATAAGTGAGCCTGCCACCTAGCCACTAATGAGTCAATTTGGGGAAAATCACATGTGAGTGACTGTTCCTCACAAAGGGCAGAATTTAATGTTGGCAACGGGCTAACAAGGCTGGAAAACTGGTGGGAACGCCATGTTGTTTTCCTCTGGGAGACCCACCACCATTCCATGGCAATCGGGCATTTACTCCGTCAGGGACAGGCTCCCGTCAAATTGATCACCGAACAGGACAGATATCCCACCTCCACCTCTGGCTAATCAGAGGCCGGCAGCTCTTCAGTACCAGCAGCGCCACTGGGAGCAATGGCCACTGCTGATATTGCACTTTGACGCTGGATCCCTGGAGAAAGGTAAGCATGGGCAGGATGGGGGTCACAGGGAGGAGGGTGGCCAGTGAAGGGGAAGGAGGGTTGAAAGCACGGGCTGGGTAGTGGCTTTCCAGGGGCCCCCTCTCCTGATCCTGAGTCCCTCACAGAATGCCTGAGAATGAAGGAACACCCACGGCCTTGCCCAACTCCCCCACATTACCATACGACAGGCAAATCTGACAGGGTTTCCTAGGTGATCTTCCGAGATGGCCCAACCATCCTGAATAACAGCAGCAGCAGGATAAGGTCCTTATGTGGCTAATTAATGTCCTCAATTGGCCTCTGGGTGGGAAGGCTGCCCTGTGCCCTTCCTGCCTGGAGATTGATTAGAGGAAGGTGTCGCGGTCCACACCTGACACCCTCCTGCCCGCCTGCCTTTAAACTCGCACCAGGGAGATCATGAAATTCCACCCACAGTGTGGGCTTCTGACACGCTTTTGAGGCTGATCGCTGGGACCTGAAACCCATGTGAAAAATCCTTCCCATAGCCTGTACTTTTTAAAGCTGGGGCGTTGGTACTAACATGATTTGCCCACGATGCACATCAGAGTCTCTCTGAAGCTCAGTTTATGAGTTTGTACATCATGAATCATTTCCTCGCTTTTAGTTTTTAGGTCACTTAATGAACTTAAAGAGCTTAATGAAAACTAACCTAAGAAGATTGCATACTACTTATTTGTTACATGTTGACTTTTTATTTTCTGTATCGGTAAATGAGGGTAATTGAAAGATTAACTTGAATTGGCACTTGATACCCATTGATAAACTCTCAACTTTGTTATGACGTGGCAGGTGATGTGTGCCAGGCAGACCAAATCCATGTGGGAAACTTGGTTGTGCTATCATGATTTTGCAATTTGTATTTACTACACTGTGCACTGAATTCAGAAGTAATGTGTGCACTTAGACCTTTGAAGTAAAATATTTATTAACAAAATAAAAGACTTCAAGCACATACATAAGACAATACAATTACTTAATACTATAACAATTCCTAAATTTCCTAATTAATCTGACACCCAGTTACACAACCCCTTTAAGGCAACAGTCCAAAATAGATTTTAGATTAAAAAAAATAGCAAGTTAACATAATACCCACTTGACAGTGGAATTCCAAATGGCTTTCTCCAACTTCTCTTACTGGACACAACAGACTTATGCACAAATGGTTAGAGGCTCCTTTATGGCTGTTTCACCCACTCCTGTTAGATCTTACATGGCCCTCAACATAGTCTTTCATTCTCCTTTATATATGTTTTTCTCTCTTTAATATGTAAATTCCATTGTTTCATATATCTTTGGAACTATACCTTTCCCATAACATAAAAATTTTCATGTTGCCATTATTGTCAATAACCTTTGGGAAAAATAAAAACACTCCTTAGCCTTGCTTAACTGGCAAGTTGTAAACAGACTAACATCCCTTTGAAATCCGGACAATCCCTTTACTTATCTAAAAATGCAAATTCCCTTCATACTTTACATGCTAAGACAGCATCCCTGTTTACTAATTAGCATTTCAAGTACATTTCTACACCTAGCCTCTTTTGATCATTTCAAGCTTGCAGTCTACCTGACTCCAAATGTAATTAAATCATACAGACAGAACCAACTATACTCACACCCATAAACCTACATTACAACAAACCAGAAAAATATAATGAAAATTATTATACTTTCGTAACAACATAGATTTAAATCAGGAATGTGAACATTGTTTTGAGGTGTCACGTCAAATCCTCTATGAGTAACTAATTTAAGATATCTCATTGAGGTTTGAAGTCTGTCCCTCTTTATACAAATGCCAATCATTGGTTTCACAATTTATTCAACACCAAACACCTTTTTTAAACACAAAGGATATATGGCACAGACACAGGCCATTCGGTCCAAACAGTTCATGCCTAAGTCTATCACTCTATTCCCTTCTCCCTCAGATACGTGTCTAGCTTCCCCTTAAATGGATCTATACTAGCCACTTCAACTGTTCCCTGTGGTAACAAGTTCCACATTCTCACCAGTCTTTGGCCAAATAAGTTTCTTCTGACTATCTCCTTCAAGTATCAGCTAGCACCATTTAGAGTATAATAGATAATTGCACTTTAGTGAGGTGCAGACCACTCACTCAACACCAGTTTCTGCCAGAATAGCCAGTGCAGTTAGCGTGCTATAAGCAATGACTTTATAGGGGACAAAAATGGTAATGCCGAATGGGTTTGTGCTATTTGCCCCATTCAAATTTGGGTGGTCTAAATGTTGGGGACTGTACAAGTTAATTACTACATAATGACATCAAAAATTCTGCAGTGTTGCAAATCTGAAATAAAAGAGGAAATAAAGGAACTCATAGCAGGGCAGTCACCATCCAGAGAAAAGGCAGGTTAATGCTCTGACCAACGATGCTTCAACAGAACTCTCTTCCCACGAAAATAAAAGCAAGATACTGTGGATCCTGGAGATCTGAAATTAAAAGCAGTAAGTGCTGGAAAATCTCAGCAGGTCTGGCAGCATCTGAGGAGAGAGAAACAGTTAAAGTTTCGAATCCAATATGACTCTTCTCCAGAACTCCAGCATTTCCACCAAATCCAGAATGATGCCAACACCAAACACATCTTCCCATTCCCCTGCTGTTAGCGTTCTCCCTGCGACACCCTGGTCCACTCCTCCATCACTCCCAACATCTCACCCCCTATCCATGGCACCTTCCCATGCAACTGCAGGAGGTGTAACACCTGCCCTTTTACCTCCTTCCTCCTCATTGTCCAACGCCCCAAGCACTCCTTCCAGGTGAAGCAGCGATCTAATTGTACTTCTTTCAATTTAGTCTACTGCATTCACTGCTCACAATATGGTGTCCTCTACACTGGGGAGATCGAACGCAGACTGGGTGACTGCTTTGCGGACGACCTCCATTCAGTCCGCCAGCATGACCCCGACCTTCCGGTTACAAACTATTTCAATTCGTCACCTTGCTCTCTCACTCATATTTCTGTCCTTGGCCTGCTGCAATGTTCCCCTGAAGCCCAATGCAAGCTGGAGACACAATACCTCAACTTCTGATTAGGCACTTTACACCCTTCTGAACTCAACATTGAGTTCAACAATTTCAGACCATGAACTCTGCCCTCATTTTGTATCTTTTTCCCCCAGTGCCAGTCTGTATCTTGTTCTCATGTTTGCTTTCAGAGAGCACTGACTTTTATTCTGCTGTTAACTCTTACTCTGGACCAATGCTTTGTCCCTTTACTACTACCATTACCACTCTATTTGCCTTTTGTTCCATGACATCTTTGACATTTAATCTCCTCCAGCCCCCAAACTTATCCCGGACCTTCCCTTTTGCTCCACCTGACACTCCCCTCTTTTCCAACAGTATAAAGTCCTTCACATTTCTACCTTTCTTCAGTCCTGAAGAAGGCTATTGGACTCAAAACGTTAACTCTGTTTCTCTCTCCGCAGATGCTGTTAGGCCTGCTGAGTTTTCCAGCATTTTCTGTCTTCTCTCTCAGGTACAACTTAATGCCTCAAGCTCTTTAGTTGACTAATTGCTTGAGAATTACTGCCAGTAATTTCACACGCCAAGCATTTAATACCCTGACAAAGGAAATTCAGAAATGTTTTACCATATTAGTTTTTTTTTCTGTTCCCTCAGGAAAATGACCTTTGAAGACTGCAACCCCTCATTTGTATTTTAATTTGAGGGCACCCTGCAGGGTTTCATGGTGAAATACTGAATGGTTAATAAGCATTAGAGGTGATCAGTCATCAAGAGGTCCAGGCAGCGGGCGATCGAGGGGGTTGTCCTACCTGACAGTTTGCCCCTCTTCCGTGGCTACTTTCGTGGCCGGGTGTCCCTGGAGACGTTTGCGGCCGGGTGGCCCTGGAGAGAGAGCACGCGAAGTCAAGGCCTTCCGTGCCCGGTGGGCACCGCGGGGGCTGGAGTATTTTATCGACCCCTTTAATTATGGTTTGATTTGATGTTTGTAAGTTTTCTTTAAACTTTGTCTTTGGTTTTACAGCTAACCTAACTTAGGGGCTGTGTTTACTTTATCCCTCATTTTGTTAATTTAGTTTAATTGTTTGACTCTGAAAGAGTTACTTTACCCGGTGCAGAGAGGGGCCGGGAGGGAGGAGGAGCTCCTCATGAACCTGCTCCTGGGCTTGGCCAAGTTGGCCATTAACAGGTCCAGGCAGCGGGCGATTGAAGGGGTCGTCCGATCCGACTGTCTGCCCCTCTTCCGCGGCTACGTTCGTGGCCGGGTGTCCCTGGAGAGAGAGCACGCGGTGTCTACCGGCACTGTTGAGGCCTTCCATGCTCGGTGGGCACCAGGGGGGCTGGGGTGTTTTATTGACCCTGTTAATTATATTTTGGTTTAATGTTTGCAAGTTTCCTTTAAACTTTGTCTTTGCTTTTGCAGTTTCCATTTAAGGGGCTGCCTTTTACTTTGTCCCTAATTTTGTTAATTTAGTTTACCTAGTTGACTCAAAAGAGTTACTTTTACCTAGCTTTCTTAGCCCTGTTGCTACGTCTTGGTGCTCCCTGGACATCCACAGCAGAGGTGGAGGCAGCCTGCTGACTGCGATGCCCTGTCTGTGATGACTTTGGTGGGCGCCCTCTGGAGGGCCGAGAGTTGGGGGCCCCAGCCTGCTTTCAGGGTCTTACTGTGTGGCAGTGGCAGTGGCACCCTTCTCGGCCTGTGAAGCTGGAGCTGCGGAGGTCACAGGAGGATGGGATTCAGATGGGCCGGTCACTCCCAGAGTCACCTGGGTGGATAGCCCCGGAGTGTGCACCTGCTGATCCTCCTCCCTATGGGTGCCTGAGGGCCCCTGGCTGACTCTGTGAGTGGAAGGGGTAGCTGGAGTGAGATCAAGCTGCCTAGCACCCCTTTCGTGTACACGCTGTTGGAGGCCAACTATGGCCATCAGCGATGGAGTTGAGCCTGCGCAGCAATGACCAAGGTCTCCATGACGGCCACCACCCTGCCAGCGTTGACCTCGGTGCATTGCAATGCTGATGCTATCACTTCAGCCTGAAGACGGACGGACTCCTCCAACATCCCTTGCAATCTGAGGAGTGCAGCAGACACCCCTTCCTGATGTTCCCGAGCTTGCCTTTGCAGCTCCAGCAACTGTGACATGACCGAGTCCAGAGGCTTGTCATCTGACTCTGACTCAGCAACATTCTGGCCTCCAGCAGCCCTTCGAGTGCCGGGGACCTGGGAAAACCTGCTGCCACCTGCTATGGATCAGAGTGAGATGTGCTCACCAGATTGTGATCCCGAGGCTACTCTAAAGCTACGTCCCACTGAGGTGTTTGTCTCTGCGCTGGTGGAGGGTGTGGGTGAGCGCTGTGACGGGACTTCCGGGAGGGTGCCTTCAGATTCCTTGTCAGAGGTTTCTTCAGAGCTTGATTGGAGGCCCTGGGTCATGGACTCTGTCGGCTGCTTCCCAGATGTGTCTGCGGAAGCAAGGGGAGATAATTAGTGCATGGCAGTGGCCTGTGAAACAGGACACATCACTCACAGCATGGTTGTCTGATGGATGTTGCACTGCTGGATCCTCACTTGGTAAAACAGCGCCGACCTCACCGTCAGCACAAGACCGGTCCCGGTCATAGCTGGCCAGTTGGATGACTCTGATTTTGAATTCTGTGAGAACTTTGATCTTTGGCATCCCTCCACCTGTCTGCGACCTTTCCCTCCTGTTGTGAGTCAGTTTGTCCTGCGTGGATAGAGATGGGGAGAGTGTATCAGGATGCCTTCCAGGCCAGATGATAAACATGCCTGGCCTGTGTGGGTGGTGAGTGGTCCCATGGATGGGATGAGGACAATGATGGTGAGTGTGAAAGAGTGAATGGTGATGTCCCTTGGCACTGGCAGCGAGTGAGGGCTCTGTGGATGTGTTAAACGCAAAATACAGGGGATGTTGGAAATCTGAAACAAAAACAGGAAATGTTGGAAAAGCTCAGCAGGCCTAACAGCATCTGTGGAGAGAAAAACAGAGCTAACGTTTCGAGTCCGTATGACTTAAGGATCGTGCGGACTTGACACGTTAACCCTGTTTCTCTCTCCACAGACCCTGTGGGTGTGTGATGGGTTTGTGAATGTGTGATTTGGGAGTCATGAAAAGAGTGATTTACCCTGGAGGAGATCATTCATCCTTTTGTGGCACTGGGTGGCTGTCCTCCTCTGCAGGGTGTTTGCGCTGACCACCGCTGCCACCACCGACCAAGCCGGGTTGGTCACTTTGCTGCCCATCCTTCAGCTAGAGCGGGGGCATAATGGTAATATCACTGAACTAGTAATCCATGTTGTAATATGCCTTTAAGGGATATCAGCATGACATCACTGGATGATGTCATGCTGTCATATGATCCAGTCTTATTTTCACTTTTACTTTGAGCAGAGCACATGTATAGCTCTGATGCCTTCAAACTTTATACCTATGCAAGGGGCCTAGTCTTAGCAAATGAACCCACAATGTGTTTACCCAATCCCTTAAGAGCGATTAGGGCCCCATGTCTTGCACCGTAAATAAACCCAAGGATTATCTCATTAAAATCCAGGCTAATTCGCTGAAGATATGAGTTTGAATTCCACCACAGCAGCTGGCGGAATAAAATCGGTTCATCAATTTGGAATATAAAGCTGGTCTCTAAGTGATGGCGACCATGACAACTATCATTGATTATCGTAAAAATCCATCTGGTTCACTAATGTCATTTAGGGAAGGAAATCTGCTGCCCTTACCTAGCCTGGCCTCCATGTGACTCCAATCAGTGCGGATGATTCTTAACTACCCTCTGAAGTGCTCCAACAGGCTGCTCAGTTGGTGGGTAATTAGGGATGGGCAACAAATTCTGGCCCTGCTAGCGACGCCCACATCCCATGACAAATAAAAAAATGCCGACAGCTAGTCACACTGCTCCAAAATTTCAGGGATGCTGCAGTTTCCACAGCGAGTGATGACATAATTGTATCAGTGAAATAATTTGACTGCTATTCTCTGTTAACTTTGTTATCCTGATTATGTTCTTAAAGTGGCAGATTATGTGATCTTGTTATCTTACTTTGTCTGTTCTGCTTAAGTTAACAAATATTGGCACCCTGCTTCAACTGGACACTTTGGATTGGAATTGGACTCTTTCTCGCATGTTTCACCATTCATTCCCCAGCATCACAATGGATGGTTAATAATTGGTTGCTGTGGGCAACAAAGGTAAATGTTTTCATCTGTATACCTGACGGTTTAATGGGGGCAGGTACTAAATTATTATTAGCCTAGGAGAGAGCAAGGGGCTGAATAGAAAATACTAATAATTTACATTAATAATTCCTTTATAAATTCATAATATTTCTAATTGAAAAGTCTGGGGATGAGAGGAGCAAAGGCAGTGTTATGAACGGGACAGAGTTCAGAGGAATAGCCAACGTGTGAATTGCTAAATCTCATGAAAAAGGGGTTCAGGGTGAGAACAACTGCAGGCGTGTGGAAGGCCGAGTGGTTACGCTGAGTTTTTCCAGCATTTCCTGTTTTTGCTGCACATTTCCAGCATCCGCAGTATTTTGCTTTTATCTGAGTGGTTACGTTGTTGGGCTGAATCCATTGACAACGCTTGGCAAATTGCATTGTGGGGAAGCAGCTTGTTTCTTGCAGTTGTTGTTGTATTACAGCGGGCAGTTTAGAAACTGGCTGACTAGATTGTTCTGTGGGCAGGGACAGCAAGCTGGGAGGATAACTGATCCCGTTGTGGTCTCTGATAGTTAATTGGTGAGGTTAAGTTTGTAAATGGGATGTGTTATGACTTCAACAGAGACCAGTAACATTTTAAAAAAGAAATTTGAAATCCCTAAGATAAAAACAAAAAGCTAAAAGCTACTGCGGATGCTGGAAATCCAAAACAAAAACAGAATTACCTGGAAAAACTCAGCAGGTCTGGCAGCATCGGCGGAGAAGAAATCAGTTAACGTTTCGAGCCTTCATGGCCCTTCGGCAGAACTGAAGCATAGTTAGCATAACTATGCTTCAGTTCTGCCGAAGGGCCATGAAGGCTCGAAACGTTAACTGATTTCTTCTCCGCCGATGCTGCCGAATCTGAAATCCCTGTTATTTACCAGAAGTATGAAGCCACAAGATTCCACAGTTTAAAACTGATTTTTTTTTTACTTTGTTTACAAGCAAAGAAACACTAAATACTATCTTAGATAATCTGCTATCCTCTAACACCCAGAATCAACATAACTTAATCATGAATTCACAGGCAAATTGCAGTCCATTAAAAACGACCAACTACAAATTAAGTGGCAGATGCAACTAAGACAGACTTTACAAATTGACTCAGCAGTTCACACAGCATGTAGACAATCAAACTCAGTCACGGTGTCCTTCAAAACTCTGACTTCCTCACAAAGAATTTCAGCTCCTCTCCTTCTAGTATGTAGCCTGATCCCCAGCCAACAGCAGCACAGGACGAGTTCCACGACGATGGACTTCACCAAAAATGGCACATGTCTGCAGAACCTCCTCAACTCGGTCTGGATTGTGTAGATCAACCAATGTTATCTTACCGTAACAGAAATAGCTGCAGTAACTTATTCTCAGCTTCTGGATCTGGCCTCTGCCTTCTTCAGCCTGCCTGTACTGCACCATTGGACTCATCAACTGCTACAACTGAGCTTGGATGGCTCAGCATCCCTTTATTTTCAGTTGCGCAGAAGTTTTTGCTTCAGTTTGGGTTTCCTTAGAAACTGGGAGGGTCAATTTCCTTTCTCGGTTTCTGTTTGCAGTTAGGGTTTGCCTCAAAAAACACAAACTTTGAAATCATGAGCTCCATCATGAATGTAAAGTACGCAAAGATGAAGAGTAAATAAAGAGAAGGGAATAGGGATTAAATGGGTCATTTGTAAGGTTAATTTATACATGTAACTAATTAAACAGTGACAGAAATAAACCAAATTATTCCTTGGTGGAAGTATGATGTTACCCATTGAAATCTGGAACAAGAAGTGGCTGGGGTGACAGAAGAAACAAGGTGAAATAAAGAATGCAACCCCCTACTCACACCACCCACTGTTGTCTCAGTGAGTTTATCCAGTAAGTTGCTGTGCTATATAAATCAGCAAACTCCCAGTTCCCATTTAGATTTGTGCTGAATTAACTGATCTCAGCGGCTGCGATGATAGGGCCACCATAAGGGGGCTCAGTGTTCCTTGGTTAAAGAGAGGAAAGTAGGGCAAATTTCTCCTCTTCGTTGCTGTCCAGTGACTCCTGCTGGAAGTCCTTTGCATGGACATCAGGTGAAGAGAATAGGATTGGGGTTGGTTATGATTTCTAACCCCCGGCCCTGCTAAATAGCCTTTTACTTCTTTTGATTTAGTATGCTGCACCGGAGAGACCAAACACAGAATAGGTGGTAACTTTGTAGAGCACCTCCGCTCCGTTCCCAAGCATGACCATGTACTTCCAGTAGCTTGTCATTTTAATTATCTGCCTCTCGCCCACTTCAACCTCGGCTTCCTACACTTTTAAAGAGGATCAGCACCTTACTTTTCATTAGGCACATCACAGCTTTTCGGATTTAACACTGAGCTCTATAATTTCAGGTCATAATCACCACTTCCATTTTTCAAATAGCGGTGATTGGGAATTGTGTTTTCATTTACAGCTCTTCTAGACTCATCTTTTGCACCTTTTTCTTGTCTCATTACTGTGTGTTTTTGTCTTGCACTATCATCCCTTTTGTCTAAGATGATCATATTTTCTGGCCAAATCCAGGGACATGCAAAGTGAGAGCAGGACAGAAATAGCCGGTACAGAAAATGTAGATTGTGCAGCATAGCAAGGCAAACTTTTTAGCGGACTATGTTTTAACAGTTGCACACATACACTGTAAATGCATGTATCTGCATGTAATGGCCACTAATGTGACATCACACAATTGAAGCACATTTAGACACTATTTCTAAATAACACTGTTCAGGAACATTCATTTCTTGTACCCACTAGCTAAACGGTCTAGTCTATGTTGGCTCAACTCTGAGAAAAAGATCAGTAACAGAACTTGAGCTAGCATGTTCTGTAGAGCATTTGTATGTTTAATAGCGCCTTTGTGTTCTTGTATGGATGTCCAAGGCTGGATTTTCTCATTGGAGACAGGAAAACAGGAGTAGTATCTGTTTTTGTGTCAGAAACCCACGTCCGATGAGAACCTGACTGAGTTTCGGATTTTTCTGGGGGATGAGCCCTTAATTGGGATGGGGATGAGTTTCCTGTCCAGTTAAAACAAATGCGGGCAGGAATGGAGACAGGTTCCAGACACCCATGGCAGCCATCATTGGGGCTGCTGCTTGTCCTAAGGGAGACTGTTTGAGCCAAAGACTGTCACTGCACCACAGTGACCCCAGATGGCACAGGGCAGCCAGAGACCTGGCGTCCAAGAGTGGGAAGATGGTGATCCTCCTCCTAGAGTGTGGCAGGAGGAGGTCACCTTGTCATGTAGTAGGAGCACCTCTGTTTTCACACTATCTCCCTCTGCTTGAGTGTTTGGCAGAGCACCACCTGACTGCCCCAGGCACCAGACTCAGGCCCTTTGAGCTTCCATTAATTGTGATTCAAATGTTTTGTCAAGCAATGGTAAAGAGAGCATGTGTCATTTGTTGGTGCACTGGTGTGCAGCTGCCTGTGAGATGCCACTAAGGCTCTTATTGACAAGGTTACAGATGTCTATAACAATTTGCCTGGAGGGTCACAGCCTCCTTCAGCACTGATCCATCTACCGGTGCCTTCACCTCTGACGTAGAACCTGTGCTGAGGATAGTGTGTCTTTCTCCTTCTTGACCCTCGTCAATCTCCTCAGGCCTCCTATGCCCAGTGCTCTGCCCTTCCTGTGCAGATTGCTGCACCTTGCCTTCAATGGCCTTTCATCTCTGCGGGTGCAGCACCCATTTCCATCTACAGTCTTCCTGATGCGCAGGTGCAGTCCAAATATCAGTGCCCACTGCTCCGATGTCTGTGCAATGCCAACTAATGGCAGGCAGATGAGAACCCCGGGACTGGCAAGGTTCTTAATCTTGGCTCCTCCCCTGACCTGTAATGGAACTTTAACTCCAGAGGGGCAAACCTAAAAGACATGTCCTCCCCTCCACACAGCTGGTCTGGCACCAGATAGCTGCCACCTCGCTGAAAATTAAAAAAAAAGTACTGGGGATGAGCCCACAATAATATAAATTATCTCCTTAATAGGAGCAGACCTGTTCCAAGACCCACTCCCTGGCCTGGCCTTGGGAAGATGGGAGAGAACGGAAACAGAGGCGGGACTTCTGGCTACACGGCTCAGCGGCCATTTTCCTCTCAGTCTCATTTCTGTTCCCATCCTATCGGAGCTAGGAAAATTCAGCCCCCTGTCTCCACTCGAAGTGGAAAATGCTGACTGGTACACTGAAAATAACACAGACGTTTAAATTTTGGTCGGCCATAAAAATAGAAAATCCTTTTGAATCTGGCTGATTCTTTAAATCCTTTCATGGGGTGTGGGTGTCACTGCCCCTTGAACTGAGTGGCTTGCTGGGCCATTTCAGAGGGTAGTTAAGAGTTAGCCACATTGCTGTGGATCTGGAGTCACATGTTGGCCAGCAGATTTCTTTCCTTCAAGGATATTGGTGAACCACACGGGTTTTTACAATGATCAGTGATAGTCTCATGAGCTGGGATTTTCTATCTTTATGGCCAACCAAAATTTAAACATCTGTGTTTTACCTCTCCTAACAATAATACTTTCATTCCACCAATTTTATTAGTAATATAAACACATTGCTTGGCGACTCCCAGCTAGGTTCAAGCTTTTACCCATTCTTTTAACTGGTTTATTTAACAAATGCACATTGCACTTTACCTTTTACTCCTTACGTTTATCTAATTAACATCTCAAACGACGACACATCAAAGCACCCAGACCAGCTGGCTTTAACCCAATTAAGCCACACACACAGACACACATATAGACACACACAGACACAGACCCAACTACAATTCCAATTTAAAAATAATTTCCAACAACATCATAGGCATTAATATCTCTTCATGACACTCCTCGTTGAAGCTGGCCATTGAGCAGTCACTGGTGGAGGCAATCACAGCACCTTGCAACATCATCATCCCGGTTTGGACCAGTCTGCCCATGGTTCAAGCTAACAGTGCTGCCTTGCAATGCAGGTTAGGAGGATGTCTGCACCTGAGCCGAGAACACAGCATGCAGTCCAGTCAGTCAAGTGGGGCAGGGGTGGGTGGGGTCTCAGGCAGCCATCCAGCGCACTAAATTCTGGCCATCCAAGTAGTGGCCAGCACTCTCCGGGATGCATTAAGGGGCCTTCAGACTTAACAAAGAGAGGTTCTTAAAACACCCATGCTAACCCATGCATCCCTCTCCTTCATCCTGCAGGAGGAGTACATCAGGAGCATGGAGCCTGGTGACCTAACTGTATATATTGTGGCGTGCAGGGAGCAGAGACAAAGGAGAAGAGACTGACAGAGGCACCTGGCTGGGCAGAGGGAGGAGCAGCATCCTCAGGAAGAGGAGACGGCTGGGTCTCCCGCGCACACTGCTGAAGAGCCATAGTGAGCCGTCGCTGGTCAGCGCCTAGCTAGACCTAGGGTCTATAGACCCCGTCTTTCATCCCTGTAGATGACTGAGAACCAGTGTCGCTGAAGGACTGGCCGGTCACATCTGCCAGCTATTGCAGGATTTGGCGCCACTGGAACTTGAAGGGCATCCGCTGCCAGTGGCTGTGAAAGTGACCGCAGCGGCCAATTTTTAAACCAGTGACTCCTTTCAGGGCTCCACAGGTGACCCCTGTGCAATATCACAAGCCTTCACCCACAAATGGATCCACGAACACCATCTTCGCAAAGGCACAAAGCTTTGTGCATTTTGCCCGGGACCAGCAAAGCCAGGATGCAAGAGCGATTAGATCTGCCCAGATCTCAGATTGCCCATAGGTGCAGGGTACCATCGACTGCACTCATGTGGCACTTAGATCTCCGCGGCAACAAGTGGTCAACTATGTTAACCACAAGGGATTCCATTCGCTGAATGTTCAGCTGGTGTGCGACCATCACAAACACATCCTGCAGGACTGCGCATGGTTCCCAGGGAGTGTGCATGACTCCTACATTCTCAGTCGGTCATAGATCCCTGAAGTCTTCCAAGTTCAGAGGCTGCAGGGATGGCTCCTCAGGGACAAGGGCTGCCCACAGAGCACTTGGCTGATGACAGCCGTGCAGTGGTCTCAGACTGCAGCAGAGCGAAGGTGCAACACTCAGGCTGCAACTTGCAACATGGTGGAGCAGACCATCGGGATGCTGGAAATGAGGTTCCAGTGCATGGACCGATCTGGTGGGGCCCTGCAATATAGTCCACAGAGGGTGTCACGCATCGTCGTCGCCTGCTACTCCCTTTGCAGCGCCAGTTTGTAACAGGGAGAGGAGTTGGCTAAGGAGGTGATAGAGGAGCTGGACGTCTCCTCCGATGAAGAGGGTGGCGAGGAGGATGAGAGCGACAAGGTCCTCAAAGGCGACAATGACTGTGATGAGGCTATCGCACTGGCGAGTGAAGGCAGGGCACTCGGGAGGCCCTCATAGCTGCTAGATTTGTGGAGGATGATGACGCCATGCAGTGAGGTCCTTTCATAGATCTTCACATAGCCTCTGTGAATATCTGACTTCTGTCTTGTCCAGGGCAGCTCCCTTGAGCTCTGTGGTCAGTGTCATGTCATAGAAATTCAGCCGTGAAACTTTAAATCCACCTGATCCTTTGTCAGCCTTCAGCACCTGACACAGATCACAGATGCTGAAGAGATGGGGGCCAGTCCCACCTCAAAGGTGCTGACAGCACACAGAGAGAATGATGGAACTCTGTGACGCCTGCCCACAACATTCTGGCAGCAATGTCAAGCACCATCAAGGTACAGGCATCAGTAATGTGTCCAGTGAGTGTGAAGCCAGGCCATCACTTTGGTCTGAAGGCTGCACAAAGCACAGGGAAGAGGCCCTGGACTGAGACACCTGCCTTTATCTTGTGCAGGAGCCAAGGCTTCAAATCTGAGTGACAAGAACACAGCTCATCATAACAAGGAGCCATAGACAAGGAGGCAATTCTTGGGAGTTTATTTACAATAGTGAACATTTTGTACAAGTGATTAACACCCGTGCCCAGACTATGCAATTGCATCTTCTTAACCTTTCTAACCCTGCCACTACGTCTTGGTACTCCCCTGACATCCACAGCGGAGGTGGAGGCAGCCTGCTGACTGCGATGCCCTGTCTGTGATGATCTTAGCAGGTGTCCTCTGAGGGGGCCGAGACCTGGAGGGCCCTGGCCTGCTTTTGGGCTCCTGCTGTGTGGCAGTGGCACCCTCCTTGGCCTACGTAGCTGGAGCTTCTGGGGTCACAGGAAGAGGAGATTCAGGTGGGCCGGACACGCCCAGAGTCACCTGAGTGGATGACCCTGGGATGTGCACCCGCTGATCCTGCTCCCTATGGGTGCCCGAGGGCCCCTGGCTGATTCCTTGAGAAGAAGGGGTAGCTGGAATGAGATCGAGCTACCCCGCACCCCTCTCGCATTGACACTTTTGGAGGCCAACTATGGCATCGGCGATGAAGTTCAGCCCGCACAGCAGCGCAGGACTGATGTCCTGGACCAAGGTCTCCACGCAGCCGCCATCCTACCAGTGTTGACCTCCGTGTGTTGGCATGCTGGCACTATCACTCCAGCCTGAAGGCAGACAGATTCCTCCATCATGCCTTGCCACCTGAGGAGTGCAGCGGACATCCTTTACTGATGTTCCCGAGCTTGCCTTTGCAGCTCCATCAACTGTGCCATGACCGAGTTCAGAGCTCGTCATCTGACTCGGACTCAGCAATGTTCTGGCCTCCAGCACTCTTCCAAGTGCCGGACACCTGGGAAGTCCCTGCCTCTGCCTGCTGTGGATCAGACAGTGTGATGTTCTCACCAGGTTGTGGTCCCAAGGCTACTCTAAAGCTAGGTCCCACTAAGGTGTGTGTCTCTGCACTGGTGGAGGGTGTGGGTGAGCACTGTGATGGGTCTTCAGGGAGGGTTTCAGCAGATTCCTCTTCAGAGGTTTCTTTGGGGCTTCATTAGAAGCCCTGGGTCGTGGACTCTGTCAGCTGTTTGACAGATTTGTCTGCGAAAGCAAGGGAGATAATTATGCATGGCAGGGGACAGCGGAACAGGACACATCACTTACAGCATGGTTGTCTGATGGATGTTGCACTGCTGGATCCTCACTTGGTAGAGCACCGCCGACCTCACTGTCAGCACAGGAACAGTCCAGGGTCCTTGCCGGCTCCATTTTCAAAGTCCATGAGGGCCTTGATTTCAGGCGTACCTCCACCAGTCTGAGACCTCTCCTGTTGTTGTGTGCCAGCTTGTCCTGTATGAATAGAGATGGAGAGAGTGTAAACAGGATGCCTGCCAGGCCAGATAATAAGTATGAAACAAAAACAGAAAATGCTGGGAAAACTCAGCAGACCTAACAGCATCTGTGGAGAGAAAAAAACAGTTTACGTTTCGAGTCCTTTTGACTCTTTTTCAGAGCTAAAGAGAAGTAAAAATGTGATGAAATTATAGCGCCACAAGCTTTTGTGGTGCAGTGGGTAGTGTCCCAGCCTTTGAACCAGAAATTCTGAGTTCTAATCCTACCCAAGGCACTTGATGACTATGGGCCACATGAGGCTGCATATGGAGAACTAAGTACAGTTTTTACTTTCCTTTATCAGATGATAAGTATGCCTGGCATGTGTGGGTGGTGAGTGGTGCCATGGACAGGATGAGGACAATGAAGGTGTGTGTGAGAGAGTGAATGGTGATGTCCCTTGAACTGGCAGTGAGTGAGATCCCTGTGGATGCGTGATGGGTTTGTGAGTGTGTGAGCTGAGAGTGATGGGAAGAGTGACTTACCCTGGCAGAATGGAGGAGACCATTCATCCTTTTTTGGCACTGGGTGGCTGCCCTCTTTTGTAGGGCATTGGCACTAACCACCACTGCCACCGCCTCCAATGCTGTATTAGGGGTGTTGCTATCTCTCCTGCAGCCAGAACGGGGTAGGAGACATCACGGCGGGCCCCCACTGCGTCCAAAAGGCGCTTGAGGGCCATGTAATTAAACCAGGGGGCTGCAGTCTCTTTGCCTTTCGGGCCCATGTCTGCTGTGCAGCGGTCCTGGGCTGGAAGCACTGAGAGGTGTACACACAGCCCGGTGTGATGAAGCCGTGAGGTAATGGTGTGGTGGGTGAATGAGAGCCTGCCTGCCATTGAAATGGCGTGTTTGCTGGGGATACATGCTTAATGAGGCGGGATTGGGACAATACAGTGTGAAAAGCCGCCATTGTGGCTGGCAGGTAAAACCTTTTCCCCGCCCACTACCACAATTAGTGCAAATCTGGGGCGATTCTCCCCTAGCTTTCAATTCCAGATTCATTAATTGCAATTTAAGTTGCACCAGTTGCCACTGTGGGATTTGAACCCATATCCCCAGAACATTACAAAAACAGAATTACCTGGAAAAACTCAGCAGGTCTGGCAGCATCGGTGGAGAAGAAAAGAGCTGACGTTTCGAGTCCTCATGACCCTTCAACAGAGCGTTAGCCTGGTCTCTGGATTACTTGCCCAGTGACAGCCATTTTCACTTTACATGGCCATTGAGTTGGCATCCAGCTATGGCAACTGTAAAGCTGAAAGCACAGTGGAGTAACTTAAAAGTCACCAGTGAATTGAGGGGCAAAATGTGAGTGTATTAATTAAAGTCAAGAAAACATAATGTGCGAAAGGGGCAAGCTTTGGATCAATAATAAAGACACTCGAAAGGCTTGTGAGTACTGGACTTGTGGGTAAACATGTGAGTGCCACAAGAGAGAGCTTTGCTCAGCTTTTGGGAAGATGTGTAAGAGGTGCAGAAAGGATAACCATTTTGCAGCAACATGCTGTAGTAAAGAATTGCCTGCGCACAAATAGCTTGAGCAGTAGGTGCAAAGCCATGGACAGAAGAAGTCATTGTCATCAGTGAGGGTAGCCCTATTGATTTGGATACCTCAGAGCATGTTGCATTTAAGCTGGAGTCAGACAATGACCTAGGGTTTCAAATAGACATGAGTGCGCAATGCAGTGTAACTGGACCTTTACCTAACCCATAAAAGAAAGAAACAAAAGCTTTTAAGTTAGTAAAGGTGAAATGACTTAAGTCTGTGATTTTAACTTATGTTGGAACAAGATCCCTTTTAAGTGACAAATGCAAGTTCTGGTCCAAAATGGTGACTACAAGCGTAAGCTGGACTGTAAGCCATCAATAGCATGATCAGACGACCTTTGCTGGGTAGAAAGGCCTGCTGTGGCATGAACGTTATGAAGTACAATGAGAATGATGAAATTAATAGAACATCATCTGTTGGAGTAATAGTATAAATGATCAATAACTACAAGCCACTAACTAAAGAGTGTTAAATACTGAAACATCCTCAGGTATTCAGTGCCAGGTTAGGCAAGTCGAGGGAGAACAGCAAGTGAATCAGGCTTGATAAGGCAGTAGATCTGTGTTGGGTAGCAGTGGTTTTAAGGGATAAGCTAAGGGAATCCGTGGATGATCTGGTCAGACAGGATATCATCACTTGTGTAACAATGCCAATCTTGTGGATCAGTTTGATGGCAGTTGTACCAGAGAACAATGGCACATTCCACATCTGCTTAGATCCTAAAGATTTAAACAAAACTAACAAATGAGAGCATTATCCTCCACCAACAATTGAAGATATAGCCACATGCCTGCAATGTGTTAAATTCTTCATGATATCTGGTGTCTGAAATGGGTTTTTCCATGGGAGTTTTGAATTTGCATCTTCCTGCGCTGTTCCCATATCCCTTGTTATCTTTAATATCTGGAAATCTATCAACCTGTCTTGAAAATACTCAATGACTGAATCTCCACAGCCCCCTGGGCTAGAGCATTCCAAAGATTCACCACCAGTGAAGAAATTCCTCTCCATCTCAGTCCTAAATGGCCTCTGTGGCATGGGGACTCAGAGACAGATGGTTCTGGAAAGAGCCTTGTGCTTATCCATCCCTGTATGTAGTTGTATATAGTTAAATATGCAACTAAAAATGTTGTATAAATGTTTGGGAGTTATTGACGCCTTGTTTCAAGTCGTCTCTATTAAACATATCCTGGAACCGTTTATGATGATATTTCATGGTGGCAGCGGTAAACTTATCAAATAATATGGATCCCCGACAAACCCAGTGGCGGTGGGAAAGTGAAAGCCATCAAAAATAAAGCAGTGAGGGAACGATTGTGGCAAAGAATCGGAAGGAAAAGCGCCAATAGAGCCCCAAGTCAGTTGAGTAAAGTAACAGACAATCTACTCGACTTCTTTGACCACATAGAAGGCCCCAGCCAAGCAGTGCACTGACAGACCTGGTGTTGCAGATTCAACAGGTAAAGAACCGCTTCGGGACTGGAATTGAAGCTGGATAAAGGGCAAGTCAGCATATTCCTCTATTCCATTGGCAGCAGTGGAGACAACATTTTAGCATGACAGGGTGTTATTGAGGACCATGAAGAGGTTATTCAGGCCTTCGATTCCTATTTTACTCATAAGAGGAATATTGTTATAGAACACTTTAACAGGTGCACTCAGGAATCTGAAGAAAGTATGGATTCTTTCATTAATGTTCTGTTTTGTTTGGCTGATAGTTGCGAGCATGCAGTTTGTAGTAATCTGATGTGTAATATACCTTTAAGACAAGTGTTGTAATGTAAGATCACATGATCTTAATACACAATAGCAGAGTAGCATGGGCTACCTCTCTGGCAGAGTCTTGAGTTAGACACTGAAGAGTGAGGACAGAGTTTTGAATTGTGAGCACACAAATGTAGCTGCTGAGTTTCATTTGTAAATGAACAGCATGTGTTTATTCTAACAACTGATGTTCTCTGTCTCTGCACCAACTTGGTCACCCCAAAACAAGCATGCAACCCAGATCCTTTTACCCCCTACAAACCAAGGGCACTGGATCCAACAAACTGGCGACGAGAGTAAAAACACGAAAAACCACGGAAAAAAACGAGGTAAAAAGCGAGGAAGAACGAAGGAAACCAGAAGAACCGAAATCGGGCCATACCTCGCACAGTAGTTGTAAATAAAATAAAATTCCCTTCTTGATCGTCGAAGTAATCCCCTCAGAGCATGCCACAATTTGGAAGAGTGGAGCCTTTCAATCCAATCTTGGATGACTGGTCTCATTATGTTGAACGCCTGGTGTTCTTCTTCCAGGCGAACAACATTGCGGGGGAGGAGAAGAGGCGCACGACCCTTTTGCCCACGTGTGGGGATAAAACATACGGATTAATTCGAAACCTGTTGGCGCCCAGTGCCTCAGACTCGAAAAGTTTTGATGACTTAGTGAACCTCGTAAAGAATCATTACCAGCCCAAGCCATCGGGGACGATGCAACGGTTTAAATTTAACTCAAGAAATAGAGCTGCGGGGGAGACCGTTGCTTGTTATGTGGCAAGCCTGAAGCAATTAACTGAATATTGTGAATTTGGTACATCTATCAACAATATGCTTAGAGATCGTATGATTTGCAGTATAAACAAAAATGCGATTCAGAAGAGATTACTGGCTGAAACAAATTTAGATTTCAGGAGGCACGGGAAATCACTCTGGCAAGGGAAGGTGCAGTGCGAGACTCAGAAGCCACACGAGGAGCACAAAACGGTGCCGTCCTCCATGTTGGGCGGGGGGCTTCAACCAAAAACAGTGCAAAAGTGCAGAGTTTTACTCAGAAGTAGGAAGCAGCCACCGCTAGCAGACAAATTAAAAGGGATAACTTAGCAGCAGAAACAGGCACAATGGTAACAGAGGCGGAAACAGACAACCTTGTAATGAATCACAATTTAAAAAGATCGACTGTTTCTTCTGCCATCGAAATGGACACCTCATGAGACATTGTAAAGATAGAATCAGGCAGATTTTCAGGCAAAAGCAAAAATCCAATGAAATTAACAATGTTGAAAAACCTGAAGTAATAGATTCTGATATCGATTCGTTATAAATTAAAGGTAGGAAGAACAGAACCTATGTAACAGAGCCGATAATGAGAAGCCTCTCAGAATGGAGGTGGATACCGGAGCATCCACTATGGTGATTGGTGAGCATACTTTTAAATACCTGAACCATGGAGAACATAAGCTGAACTTAGAGGAAACTGATACCAAATTAAAAACTTACATGGGAGAAGACATACAAGTCAAGGGCATATGTAAAGTCACAGTACACTACAGAGGTCAAACAGTGAGATTACCCTTGATGGTGGTAGCAGGCGAGAGACCTAGACTCCTTGGACGAAACTGCCTGAAAGTAACTAAATTGGAATGGAATGAAATCTTCCAACTGAGAACTAATGGGCCATCAGAGCTACTACAAAAATATGCCTCAAGGAAGAACTTGGAAAGATTGAGGGGCTACAAACAAAAATTCATGTAGATCCAGAGGCAACACCAAGATTTATGAAGGCAAGACCAGTACCTTATGCAATGCGGGATACGGTAGACACCGAACTGGGCAGATTAGAAAAACTGGGAGTGATACGACCAGTACAATTTTCAGAGTGGGTAGAACAGTACCTGTTCTTAAACCTGACCAAAACATTCAAATATGTGGGGACTACAAATTAACAGTTAATAAAGTGGAAAAATTGGATAGACACCCCATATCTAAAATAGAAGATTTATACACTAAACTGGCAGGTGGAAAGGCCTACATGAAGTTAGATATGAGTCATACCTACAAGAAATTGGAATTAGAGAAGGCATCCCAGAATTTATCACCATAATTACACACAAGGGATTGTACCAATACACCCGTTTACCTTTTAGCGTATCTTCTGCTTGTGCCATATACCAAAGAACCATGGACGGTTTACGACAGGGACTGCTCCATGTTGTTGTTTATCTGGATGACGCCCTCATGATTGGACTCACTTAGAAGGATCATTTGATGAACTTGGAAGAAGTTTTGAAACATTTTTCGCAGGTTGGGATTAGATTGAAAAAGGATAAGTGCACATTCCAAGCGAAAGAGGTAACTTACCTAGGTCACAAGGTCAATATCCAATTGAAGAAAAAGTGAAGGCCACTGGAGATGCACCAGTGCCAAAGAATACATCCGAACTGAAATTATTCTTGGGGATATATATATAGCCTCAGCAAGAGTACAAAGATGTGCGTTGATCTTGGCAACATATGAGTATACTTTTATTCATATACCCAGAAGTCAAATTGCAAACGCAGTTACACTCAGTCGTTTACCCTTGCAAGTAAAAGATGAGGATGTTCCAATTCCTCAGGGATTCGTTTTGTTATTGAACTTCCTGGACTCATCACCAATATGTGCCAGACAAATTAAAGATTGGACAAATCGAGACCCAGTCTTATCCAAAGTGAGAAATCAAGTTCTTCATGGTTGGTCACAAAACAAGAACCTGATTAAATGAAACCATATTTCCTGAGAAGATACGAGGTAACCAGCCAGGAAGGTATTTTATTGTGGGGAGCTCGAGTGATTGTTTATCCAAAAGGACGAAAGCCATTGTTATCTGAACTTCACAGTGCACATTCCGGAATTTCCAAAATGAAGGCAATAGCACGTAGGTACATGTGGTGGCCGGGAATGGATAGAGAAATAGAAAACTTAGTGAGAAGTTGTATGCAGTGTCAACAAGTACAAAAATAACCTGCAGCAGCTCTGATACACTCCTGGGAGTGGCCAGGAAGGCCATGGGTCCAAGTACACATCAATTATGTGGGACCTTTTATGGGACCAATGTTTCTACTTATCGTCGACACACATTCAGAATGGATGGACATATACGCAGTGAGGTCGCCGAGATCTTCCACTACAATAGTCAAACTACGACAAAGTTTCGCAACCAATGGACTACCTAAAGTGCTAGTATCAGACAATAGAACGGTATTCACGAGTGCTGAATTTAAATGATTTATCAGCCTCAATGGCATTGTTCATGTCAAAACATCACCTTACCATCCTTCTTCAAAGGGATGGCCGAGAGAGCAGTTCAGACGTTCAAATCTGGTTTGAAGGAATTATCTGGAGATTCTATAGCGACTAAATTAGCGCATTTTCTTTTCCATTATAGAACCACCCCTCATACGACAAGGGGTGTCACACCTGCGGAATTGTTGATGAAGCGCCATCTCCGATCGAGACTGAGCCTAATTATGCAAAACTTGGGGGGGAAGGTGGAAAGAAGGCAGGGAAGTCAGGAAACTGGACATGACTGCCACAGTCGTAGGAGAGAAAGTATTTGTGAGAAACTTTAGAGAAGGACCAGCATGGTTATTCGGTGAAATAACTGCAGCAATGGGACCACTTTCCTACCACATGAAAGTGGAAGATTGAGTGATACAGAGGCATGTGAATCATATAAGAGGAGAAACAAAATACCCAGAAATCATTCCATCAATGTTCGAGACTGAATCAACATCGCCTGTTGAAAGAACTCAACTGAGTGCAAATGTGTTTGAAGGGCCAATTGTACCTGAAAGAGTCGAAGAAACAGGTTTATGGGTACCTACTGAAGAACCAGGTGCTCAGATGACTCCAGTAAAGGAGGTTCCAAATCAAACTCCAGAAGCTGTGGAGCTGAGACGTTCTACACGCATAAGGATAGCCCCAGAGAGACTGACATTGTAAATTATTGATCTGTGTAAATGACTTGATATGTTTAAAAAATTGTAAAATGTATTTTTCAGTAAAGGGGGAGGGATGTAGTAATCTGATGTGTGAAACAGGGAGACAAAACCCCACAGTACCGACAAAAGTAGCATCAACTCCACTTGAAAATAATCTTTATTCTTTTATTTGTTGACCAGATTCATTCTTGAATGTGAAATTGGGATTGCACAACACCTCACTCCAGGTACAGGAATCATTGAATGTACTTTGTCAACGATGCTTCTGCCGGGCAATAAAATTGCTGGATCAGGAGATTGCAGACCCATTACAACTCTGCAAACCTTAACAGAAACTGACAAAGTCTGATTCCCTCCAGAAACAGCAGCCAGCAGTATAACCTCAAGAGGGAGTACATGAAAGAAGAAGCTGGGTAGATTCATCTCAGATTTGTACAAAGTGCGGTAGCAGGCGGGGAAGAAAGTGGTTTTACCCGCCAGCCACAGTGGCGGGTTTTCGTGCCATATTGTCCCATTCCCACCTCATTGGTTATACAGCCACAGGAAACACACCGTTTCATTGGCGAGCGGCTTCTGATCTGCCCGTCACGCCATGACCTCACCGCTTCCTCACTCTGGGCGCCATTTTTAAACGGCAGCGTGCACGTACTTCTCAATGCCTGCAGCCCAGGATTGCCCCGGTGAAGACATGGCCCCAAAATCCAAGAAGAGTGCAGTCCCCCCGATTCAGTGACGCGTCCCTGAAATGCCTTCTGGATGCCATGGAGGCCCGCCGCGATGTCCTCTACCCCCGCTCTGGCCGCAAGAGGCCCCTCAGCCTCACCACTCCGGCTTGGGAGGCAATGGCAGTGGTGGTCAATACCAATGCTGCACACAAGACGTTCGCTATCCAATGCAGAAAGCGGATGAATGATCTCATCTGTGCTGCCAGGGTAAGTCAACCATCTCATCTCTCTCAACTCACACACTCACAAGCCCATCATACATTCACTGGCATCTCACTCACTGCCAGCTCAAAGGGCATCACCTCACTCTTTCAAACACACCCTCATATCGCCATCTGGCCTCATCTCCTCTGGAGACTGCCTCCTCAGCCCTCACCATCTTGAGGTCACTTGTACAGATCAATTTGTGCCCCCAAACACACCCTGGGATACCCACCTTCCCAAGTACAGCTCTCGTCTTGCAGCCTCTTCCCTTGCCTGAGGCCAATTCTCCCCCTTCCCCAAGCAAACCCTTGCCCTGCAGCTGTTGAAAAGCCACCCTTGCCTAACAGCTGGCCTGGTAGGTAAAGACCTGCCTGTAAGACCCCTAAAAGTGATGTGGTGCTGCCTGCGAAGCCTGGCACTGATGACTGCAAGTGCTGCCCGAAGCAAGGTAGGCAAACAAACCTCAAAGTCCCGAGTGAAATGCAGCTTGACAGGTGCATGTCGCTTGTGTACAGTTGTGAAACATGCCAGTGTGCAATCACGCCGATGTGCCCAGGTGATCCAGCGTTGGGGGGACGATTCCGGCGAGCAGGGCTTATAATGAGATGCTAAAGTATTGAAATTAGGTTCCCAACATGTGGCGACGGGAAATGCAGCCCGCCATTGATGGGTGAAGCGGACAATCACAAACTGGTTTCTCGATGGTGTAAAACAGATTTGTGGTTGACTTGCCATATTGTTCTCACCCCCGCCCACCATGATGCCCGACGCCAAGGGGGCCAGAAAATTCCAGCCAATGTCTATTCATCACCTTTATACTGTACACCAGAAACAGAAATCTCTGTCTACTGATTTAGGTGTGTTCCAGGAAGAATGTGGAGAACATACATGCGACATATCCTCCAAGAGACTCAAGAACACAGTTGGAGATTATCAGCACTGGTGCAAGTGACTGGGAAGGGGGGAGGAGAAGGATGTATGAATATTTGATGAGTAGAATGAAGAACTTGGGGGGAGATGTAATATAAAGGGTTAATAGCAATTATGCTAATAGTTAAATACATCATCAGTGATGTCAGATCACGTGTCATGCGAACTCAGAGAGAGATGCTTCTGGAAGGAGCCTCATGCTTATCCATCCCTGTACGTAGTTGTATATTTTTAATAAATGTTTGGAGTGCCGGATGCCTTGTTTTCAGGAGTCTCTGTGAAATGCACTCTGGGAGTGTTTATGATGATACTTAGCACACCAGTCCTTAGGTATTATAATCTGAAGAAGTCACTCTGCATGTGATGCATCTCAATCTGGACTTGGAGTCGCATTGATGCAGAATGGACAACCAGTTGCCTATGTACCAAGGGCATTAACAAGCAGCAGAGACAAGATATGCAAGACCAAAAAAGAGCTAGCAATCATGTTTGTTGTGACAAATTGAAGTTACATTTATGGCTGGAGCTTAAATACTGAAACAAATCACCATCTGTTGGGAACAATAGTTATTAAGCCACTGAACAGTGTGCTTAAGAGACTTCAAAGGACGTTGTTAAGACTTCAAACATTTTCTGAAAGTATCTTATAAGAAAGGGGAGAAGATGGTTCTGGACAATACACTGAGCACAATGTAACTGCTAGATGTTAATGCCTGTGATTTCACTCGTGAACTGGAAAAAGTTAATGATTAATTATTGTGTCTTTTTTGAACTCTGAAAGAAGTAGGTAGCTTTTTTAGCAAAAAGATGTGATGCAAAACGCATGTTGAATTTAAGTATGTAGTGTCTGATTCACCATCATAGAATTCACCATGTGACACATCGGATGATGAGGCAGGTGATCCCTTTGTTTTTCCCTCTTCTGTACAGGATTTGGTTTCGAGACACTTGCAGCTCCTGAAAACTACAGTAGGTTCAATTTTTAAAAATTTTCTATACATAAATAAAACATCGATATACTTTAAAACAACTCACACTCAAAGTCAAATTGAGGCACAGGTCACAAAGCATCTTCATCACAATAATGGGCTAACATTTCAAAACCTCTGGCCTGTTATCTTTAAAAGTAATGATCTAGATTCAACAAAGCAGTAATAGGAAATACTGGCAGTCTATGTTTCTTGTAAAATTAACTAAAGCTATTTGGGCATCTTAATCTAAGTTGAAAGAAAATTGTAAGATACTATCAGTAGTTTCCTCATATCTTACATTAAACACTAGATTTTGACTGCTGGTGGGGGTTGTGCAGACAGAGTGCTTGTGATGTGTGATAAGCCATCAGATCCCCATTGTATGTGAGGCCTGGGAGATTTTAACTACTGGGCTTTATCTGCTGCCTGTCAGTTTCCCATTGCTCCTGGCACGGGTGCCCTAGCCAACTGTTAGGTGGAAGTGGAATTTATGGATAGTAGAAGGTTGCCACCAGGGACCCTGAGGCCCCATGTACTAGCCAACCTTGTAGTCTACAGCTACCAAAGTATATATGCCCATATTCTATGATTCACCATGACAGTATTGGTAGGAGTGGCCACCGCACAGTCCTCATGGAGACAAAGTCATGTCTTCACACTGAGGATACCCTCCATCGTGTTGTGTGGCATTACCACTGTGCTAAATGGGATAGGTTTCGAACAGGTCTAGCAACTCAAGACTGGCCATCCAGAAGGCTGTGGGCCATCAGCAGCAGCACAATTGTACTCGAACACAATCTGTAACCTCATAGCATGTGCCCCATTCAATCATTGTCATCAAGCCAGGGCATCAACCCTGGTTCAATGAAGAGTGCAGAAGGGCATGCCAGGAGCAGCACCAGGAATATCTAAAAATGAGGTGTCAACCTGGTGAAGCTATAACACAGGACTACTTGCATGTCAAATAGCATAAGCAGCAAGTGACAGGCAGAGCTAAGCAATTCCACGACTAACAGATCAGATCTAAGCTCTGCAGTCTTGCCACATCCAGTCGTGAATGGTGGTGGACAATTATACAACTCACTGGAGGGGAAGGTTCCACAAATATCCCCATCCTCAATTATGGAGGAGCCCAGCACATCAGTGCAAAAGACAAGGCTGAAGCATTTGCAACAATCTTCAGCCAGAAGTGCCGAGTGGATGATCCATTTTAGCCTCCTCCGGCGGTCCCCAGCACCTCAAATGCCAGTCTCAGCCAATTTGATTCATTCCATGTGATATCAACAAAGGCTGAAGGCACTGGATGCTGCAAAAGCTATGGGCCCTGACAACATTCCATCAATAGTACTGAAGACTTGTACTCCAGAACTAGCCGCACCCCTAGCCAAGCTGTTCCAGTATAGCTACAACACTGGCATCTAGCCGGCAATGTGGAAAATGGCCCAGGTATGTCCTGTACACAAAAAACAGGACAAATCCAACTCAGCCAATTACTGCCCCAGTAGTCTACTCTCGATCATCAGCAACGTGATGAAGGGATCATCAACAGTGCTATCAAGCGGCACTTGCTTAGCAATAACCTGCTCACTGATGCTCAGTTTGGGTTCCGCCAAGCTTCTGACCTCATTACAGCCTTGGTTCGAACATGGACAAAAGAGCTGAATTCCAGAGGTGAGTTACTGCCCTTGACATCAAGGATGCATTTGACTGAGTGTGGCATCAAGGAGCCCTAGCAAAACTGGAGTCCATTGGAATCAGGGGGAAAACTTTCCGCTGGTTGGAGTCATACCTAGCACAAAGGAAGATGGTTGTGGTTGTTGGAGGCCAATCATCTCAGCCCCAGGACATCACTGCAGGAGTTCCTCAGGGTAGTGGCCTCGGCCCAACCATCTTCAACTGCTTCATCAATGACCTCCCATCCAATCTAAGGTCAGAAGTGGTGATGTTCACTGATAATTGCACAATGTTCAGAACCTTTCATGAGTCCTCAGATACTGAGCAGTCCGTGTCCATGTGCAGCAAGACCTGATCAATATTCAGGGCTGATAAGTGGCAAGTAACATTCACACCACATAAGTGTCATGCAATGATCATCTCCAACAAGAATGAATCTAACCATCACCCCTTGACATTCAATGGGATTACCATCACTGAATTCCCCCCTATCAACATCCTGCAGGTTATCATTGACCAGAAACTAAACTGGACTAGCCATATAAATACTGTGGCTACAAGAGTAGGTCAGAGGCTGGGGGTAACTTACCTCCTGACTTCCCAAGACACAAATCAGGAATGTGATGGAATACTCCCCACTTGCCTGGATGAGTGCCGCTCCCACAACACTCAAGAAGCTCGACACCATCCAGGACAAAACAGCCCGCTTGACTGGCACCCCACCCACAATCTTCAAATTTCACTCCCCCCAACACTGATGCACAGTGACAGCAGTGTGTACCATCTACAAGGTGCACTGTAGGAACTCACCAAGGCTCCTTAGACAGCACCTTCCAAACCCATGACCTCTACCACCAAGAAGCACAAAGACAGCAAGTGCGTGGGAACACTGACATCTGCAAGTTCCCCTCCAAGTCATACACCATCCTGACTTGGAAATCTATCGCAGTTCCTTCACTGTCGCTGGGTCAGAATCCTGGAATCCCCTCCCAAACACCGCTGTCGGTGTACCTACACCACATGGACCGCAGTAGTTTAAGGAGGCAGCTCACCACCACCTTCTCAAGGGCAATTAGGGATGGGCAATAAATGTCCTAGCCAGCAATGGCCACATCCCACGAGAAAGCATAAAAAATTACATTCTGCATGTTAGCATGACAACAGCGAGGTATGCAGCAGCAATTAATTTGATGTTAATTTTATTCTAAACTTACATAACTAATTATCCTAATCATGCCAAGGTTCCCTCTTTTGACCTGTTCTGCCTCTACTGATGATAAAATTCTTTTCTCGGTGTGCAAGTTATGAGATTGATTCACAAGGGGGCAATGGTGAATTTTAGTTCAGAATTTGCATGAAAATTGTTGCATGCATTCTTTTAATCATCTATTACATCAGCTTGACCGGTTTCTGTTCAAATTTAATTTCCTCATTAAGCAGAGGTAAAGGATCATGTTAACATTAATTAATTTTGTGTGATCATTATCTCAAAAAGAAGGAAGCATTTGAACTTATGACCCACTTTTTGAGTTTTAAGTTGGACAACGACCGTGAGTGGCCATACTTTGTTCGCAGTGCAAAATATCATTTAAAAAAACGTATTTTAAAAGACTCTGTGGAGGAACCAGGTATTTCAATGGTAAGGTGTGTGTTATTGCTTCCCAAATCCATGTTTATATTTCCCAAAACACCATCTTTGGAATCTCTCCAATCAACTTTCTATCCCTCCCATGGCGCTGAAATGGCCCTAACCAAAATAACAAATAACATCCTGTGACTGCACCCACGGCTCCCTGTCACTCATCATCCTCCTCAATGTCTCTGCACTCTTTGGCAAGGTCAACCATACCCAGCTTCTTTAAGCTCTCTCCTTCAATCTCCAGTTGAGTGGGACTGTCCTCACTTGGTGCCACTCTTGCCTATCCAATCATGATTAATACACCCGCAGCAATGGTTTCTCTTTCCACCCCCTGGCCTCCTCCTCTACCTCATCTACATGCTGCTCCTTGGTGAGATTGATGTGTTAACACCCGACTGTTATCCATCTCTCTCAACCCCTTCACTGCATCAGTACTTATCTGCCATCCAATCTCGGAGGAGCTGCAATTTCCCACCGTTTAATATTCAGAAAACCAAACCCTTCGACACGGCCACAACGTCTTGTCCTTGCCACTGATTCCATCCCCCACATCAGTCACTGTAGCGGAACCAGACTGTTTGCCATAACCCGAAAGCAAAATGCTGTTGACGCTTAGGTTTCTGAAATAAAAATAGAAAATGCTGGAAATAACTAGCAGGTTTCCTCAGCTTCTGTGGAGAGAGAAATGGTTAACAGGCAGGATTTTCCCCAGGGGCTTCAGGACCCCGCCATCAGGCTTGAATCAGGGTGCACAATGTGGGGGACAGTCACTCAACTGTAATTTTCCCTTAGTTGGTCAATCAGTTGCCAGGGGATGGGCTTTCTGTCCAATTAAGAATGGTGGACAGGCTCTCGAAGCTGGACAATCAATGGGAGGCCCTCCAGCACTGAAGCAGCAGGAAGGCTCCCTCTCTCCAACTTTTTAAACTTTGCAGAGCCGGGCCACTATTGTTGAGGGGTTGGGGGCGGGAGGTTGGGTGGGGAGCTGGGGGGTGCGCATGGTAGTGAACAGGGATCGCTTTCACAGGGTGACCCACGGCTGCAACTGAAAGGAGGAAGGCAGGAGGGACCTGTAAGGCTGCCTGACACTATCCATTCCCCCTCCCTCAGCCTGCCACCAGTAGGCTGCCTCAAGGTAGCTGCACTGCAGGCACCTGGAGGCTGTCTGGAAAATCTCACTTAGCCTCCAATAATGAGCCTTAGTCGGCCTTTCAGTGCCTCAATTGGCCATCAGGTGCTTGCGGTCAGGTAGCCCTGCCAACACCCCCCAGCCTCCATTCCTCCTTTGGGAAAATGGCCCGGAGGGCAGGATGGAGCCAGGGGACTAGCATGCCGGCCGACAGCTTGAAATTCCCCACCCACATGCCTTTGCGCCCGCCCCCATCGGGGCTAAAATTTCAGCCCTACATTTCAGGTCTGTGACTTTTCATCAAAACCAGACTGCTAGCTCAGCACACTATTCAATCCAGAATGATGCTTCCAACGTAATGGTCCCTGCATCGCAAAGGTTGCCTACATTCATATCTTTGGAAATTCCTCTATCTTTCTATGTCTCTTCCTCCTTTAAGATTCTCCTTCAAAGCCACCTTTTAGTCCCCACTCTCAGGAGCTTCATGCATCAGGCCTCAGTGCAAGTTGTTGTTCTAGCCACTTGCCTCTAATCCTCCTTCCCAAACTTGTGATTCTTTACTGTGGAATGCTTTACTTATTCTTTTGTAGAATGTGGCAAGGCCAGCATTTGTTGCCCATTCCTAATTGCTTGCTCAGCCAGTTAAGAGTCAATCACATTGCTGTGGGTCTGGGGTCCCCTGTCGATCACATTAGGGACACTAGTGAACTAGATAAGTTTTTTTTTAAGGACAATTGGCAATAGTTTCATGGCTCTCATGACTGAGAATAGCTTTAATTCCAGCTGCCATGCTGGGATTTGAACCCATGTACCCAGAGCATTATCCTGGGCCTCTGTATTACTAATCCAGTGATATGGCCACTATGCCACCATCACCCCCATGTTAAAGGTGCTGTATAATTACAAGGTTTATTTCATTCAATGAATATTCATTGATATCATTCGTTATTATCCATCCCTAGTTTCCCTAGGATGGTGGTGGTGGGCTGCCTCCTTGAACAGTTACGGTCCATGTGGCAAAGATGCTTCCATAGTATTATAAGATAGTGAGCTACAGGATTGTGACCCAGTGACAATTAAGGAACAACAACCTATGTCCAAGTCAGGATAGTGTATGATGTAGAGGGAACCTGGAGGTGGTGCTGTTAGCTTGCAACTGCTGCCCTTATCCTTCAAGGTACTGGAGATTGTAGGTTTGGAATGTGTTTCTGAAGAAACCTTAGCGAGCTGTTGCAATTCATCATGTGGATAGTACACATGTGGTGAGTTGATGGCAGAAGGAGTGGATGGGCTGTCACTCAAGTATTACACAACTGAACCATTGGAAGCAAGCGAATGTTACTTTTCAAGCCTGGAAGTTGTCCAGATCTTGCTGCATGTAGGCAAGAACTACTTCATTATCTGAGAAATTGCCAATGGAACCGAACATTACAGTCATCAGCAAACATCCCCACCCTGGGCCTTATGATGGAGGGAGGGTCAGTGATGAAGGGAATGAAGATAGCTGGGTTTAGGACACTGACCTAGGGAACTCCTGCAGTTGAGATAATTGGCCTGCAACAATCGTTACTATGAGGTATGGCTGTTTTACAAAGTGTGACTGAACACAAAGAAAAGAAATCAGTTGTTGCATATTCGTTTATGACATTACAACAGCTGCTTATATTTACTTACTCTACTATTACCTTGAGTTTCTAACTACCACTGTATCCAGCAACAGTGGATTGACTGCCCAATCTCCTGAACCACACAGTATGCCTGTTCTTTTTATTTCGTACCAATTTCCAGACTAACTTACAGATTGGTATTCAAACTCTCTCTCCCTATAGCTTTGCAAATTTAACAAGTGAATAGTGGACCAGATAAGGCAGGCTTGTGCACCAGTTAGTTATTTTAGCTGGGCAATTACAATCACCCTCAATGCCCCTAAATTTGGGTGTTGGAATAATGGCTAGAGTACAGGATCTGATCACAATAGTGTGATCCATTTCAGAAGTGTATTTGGAGGGGCCACTGATTCATGATGCTATCAGGCTTGGGCTCTGATGTTCTCTCCTACAAAGCCAAATAGTCAGTGCATAAGTATCATTTACACATGAAAAACCTTGAGTAGTTTTTTTTGGTTTCTACTAAACCCAGAAAACTTATGGCCTGGAACTTGGAGTTCACCCTGAGTGCATGGAAAACGATGACCCTACCTTGGTTATAGGCTGCAGCTGGAACTTGCTCTCTGGACTGCAGCTTGGATCCAATGGTGAGGTGATTGGAAAGGCCTAGTGGCGTGGCATATCTCCCATGAAGCCTTGTCCCCCTCTGACACCAGGAGCTGAGGGGGTGTGCCTTCAGTTTAATGAAAGCCTCTGAATTAATGGCCCATCTGCAGACCTTTAGTAACTGTTTTTTGAAAGTGTTCAATATTTGATTTGATTTATTTTTGATTGCAGGTCACCAAGTGTTGTTATACATTGTATTATACACACATATCTTTGTAACACCACACATGATACAGCTGGATTTCATTTTTCTAATTCATTTAAAGAATCATGGTGAATTCCGGAACACTTTGTGACATCAGGCATTTTTATGGTTAATTTTTGTGTTCATCAAACTTCGGCATTCACCTAAAAGAGTGCTAAGGTCATGGTCCCAGTCTTTGTCACTTACCTGTGAATGAACTGACTGGTCCCCGCATGCCTGAAATGTCTCGTAAGAGTTATTGTTCTGCAATTCTTCCTCACTAGAAAATTCAAAATGAAAAAGAAGTGATGTTGGTTTCATTTATAGGGTTAAAATCAGGCATACAATAATAATGGTGAACATATTAACACGTCCTTCTGAAATCTGCTCTTTTCATGGGTTAATGTCCACATTAGATTCCCCAAAACTTGAGAATGTGAGAAAATTAGGGCTAATTTCAACTTGCAAAAGTACCTAATAATTCCGTGAGTGTATGTAAATCTTACTGAGGTAGCTACTGAGTCTCCACTCTCATGAAGTGTACAGAAATATCAACATCTTTTGAAAAGAGACACTGTCTGTTCATCCTTCTTTAAAGTTATAACCTCTGAGTTCTCGTACTGTCCTTGTAAATCCTTTTTGCAGTGTTCTCCAGTGTTTCTACATTCTTTTTGTGATAAGGAGAACAGGATTCTTCATTCATGCCTTGATCACTTCACAGCTCGATTTCTCCCCTTGTTCTGTATTCCCAGTATACCTTACAGAAAATCTAACTGATCTGCATCTTGTATTCGATAGCAACAAGCTTCACAATATCTGTCCCCTCTGACTTCAGTGACTCATATTCCAGTACACCAACTGCAAAATCCTCATCATCTTCAAATCCTTCCAAGGTCACAGTCCATCCTAGTTCCGCAGTTTTTCCCTGCTTTGTATCCTAGCACTCATCCTCCACTTTTAATAGCCTTGTCTAATCTGCATCTCTCTTTCTTCTCTCCATCATTGGTTGTAAAGCCTTCACCATTCCCACACATTAGAACACTCTCCCTAAATCTTGCTATCTTTCTCTCTCTTCCTTCAAAAATCTCCTAAAAACATAACGTTTTTCATCACCTCTGATAATGTTCTTCTCCATATCCACTAATCCTCCTCCAAAGCACCTTGAAGTCTTTCATGATATGAAAGAAGCTACATAAGTGTAAGTTTTTAACTCTTGTTCCTACAATAATTTCCCTTTGATGAAGGGTAAAGATGGCCTGTGCTTTGGCTACAGCCAAAGCAATTCTTAACTCCTGAATTATTGCTATCATAGAAGCATAGAAGAAGGCTTATGGCACAGAAGGAGGCCCTTTGCCTCACTGTGTCTGTGTCAGCTCTCTGCAAGAGCAACTCTGCTCGTTTCATTCCTCCGCCCTTTCCCCATAGCTCCACAGCATTTTTCTCTTCAGGTGCTTATTCAATTTTGAAAACCACGATTGAATCTGCCCCCACCACACTCTCAGTCAGTGCATTCCAGATCCTAAACACTTGTTGTATAAAAAAGTTCTGCCTCATGTCGCCTTTGGTTCTTTTGCTATTCATCTTAAATCAGTGTCTTCTGGTTCCTGACCCTTCTGCCAACTGAAACAGTTTCTCCCCAGCCTATCTGTCTAAATCCCTCATAATTTGGACACCTCTATCAAATCCCTTCTCACCTTTCTCTTTGCTTCTCCCATCATAGCTATACCAGTAATTGAAATCTCTCGTTCATGGAACCATTCTGGTAAACCTTTTCTGCACCCTCTCTAAAGCCTTCACTTCTTTCCTAAAGTGCCAGAATTGTACACAGTATTCATCTGCATTATTGATTGTAAAGTCAGTAAATAAGGCCCGCATTTTTGCAGAGTTCAATAAGACCCCATTTTGGCTGTTGCAAGGGCCTTAACTCGCAGCACGGGAGTCACAACTTGATGGGGTTGACGCAAACACACCTGAGGGGGAGATAACGTCTGTTTAAGTCTCATGGAAACATAGAAACATAGAAAATAGGAACAGGAGTAGGTCATTCAGCCCTTTGAGCCTGCTCCACCATTCAATATGATCATGGCTGATCCTCTATCTCAACGCCATACTCCCGCTCTCTCCCCATACCCCTTGACAGCTTTAGAGTCCAGAAATCTATTGCCTTCTTAAATATATTGAGTGACTTGTCCTCCACAGTACCCTATGGTAGAGAATTCCACAGATTCACCACCCTTTGAGTGAAGAATTTCTCCTCATCTCAGTCCTAAATTGCCTACCCTGTATCCTGAGACTGTGACCCCCTGTTCTACACCCCCCAGCCAGAGGAAACATCATCCTTGAATCCAGTGTGTTCAGCCCTGTTAGAATGGTATATGTTTCAATGAGATCCCCTCTCATTCTTCTAAACTCCAGTAAAGACAGGCCTAGTCATCCGAATCTCTCCTCATACAACAATCCTACCATCCCAGGAATTAGTCTGGTGAACCTTCACTGCACTTCCTCTATGGCAAGTAAGGAGACCAAAACTGCACACAATACTCCAGGTGTGGTCTCACCAACGGCCTGTACAGTTGCAGTAAGACATCCTTGCTCCTGTACTCAAGTCCTCTCACAATGAGGGCCAACATACCATTTGCCTTCTCAACTGCTTGCTGCATCTGCATACTTGCTTTCAGTGATTGTGTACAAGAACACCCAGGTCCCTTTGTACATCAATATTTCTCAATCTATCAGCATTTAAATAATACTCTGCCATTCTGTTTTTCCTACTGAAGTGGATAACTTCACACTTATCCATGTTATACTGCATCTGCCATGCATTTGCCCACTCACTCAGCCTGTCTAAATCACCTTGAAGCCTCTTAACAACCCCCACCCGCCGCCCCCCCCCCCCCACCCCCCCCACCCCTCAATGCTCACATTCCCACCAAGTTTCATGTCATCAGCAACTTTGGAGATATTACATTTGGTTCCCTCATCCAAATCATTGATATATATTGTGAATAGCTGGGGCCCAAGCACTGATCCATGTGGTACCCCAGTAGTTACCGCCTGCCACTCCGCAAAAGACCCATTTATTCCTACTCTCTGTTTCATGTCTGCTAACCAATTCTCAGTCCATGCCAATACATTACCCCCAATCTCATGTGCTTTAATTTTACACACAAAACTCTTATGTGGGACTTTATCAAAAGCTTTCTGAAAATCCAAATACCCCACATCCACTGGTTCTCCCTTATCTATTCTACTAGTTACATCCTCCAAAAGCTCCAATAGGTTTGTCAAATATGCTTTCACTTTCATAAATTCATGTTGACTTTGTCTAATCCTGTTGTTATTTTCTAAGTGTCCTGTTAACACATCCTTTACAAGAGACTCTAGCATTTTCCCTGCTACTGATGTTAGGCTAACTGGTCTGTAATTCATTATCTGAAGTTTTTGAAATCTCTCGCTCTTTGGGTTGGCATGGAAGTGGCATGGGGAGGGTATGAGGGTCTATGGGGCGGGATGCAGGGCGAGGATTAGAGGGCCTAACAGCTTCTAAAGCAAAAAATAAGAGTCATACGGACTCGAAACGTTAAATCTGTCTTCCTTTCCATAGATGCTGTCAGACCTGTTGAGTTTTTCCATCAATTTTTGTTTTAGTTTCTAAAGCAACTGGGTCAAAGCCCCAGGGAACCAAGGCGGGTCTTTTAACTATCCCGCCTTGGCACTCACCCTGTGGCTGCATAGGATCTGCCTCTGGGATTGGCGGACCTGACTTTATCCCACCCCAGCATCCCTGGAGCACAATTAGGGTTGGCTGGGGCCCTTTAAGCCGAGGCGGATCCGCCGAGTTGGGAAATTTCCTGACTTGAGCTATCCACCTCAGCAACGAAAACCTGGCCCGATGTCCCTTTTTAGAGAAAACCGAATGACAGACTTCATCAGGAAAAATGTCTCCCATTATTCTGTCACATGAGCGCACTGTGTACTGACAGCTCAGTCTGAATCTGCAGTAAGATAAGCTGAGTTAAAGTTAATGAGGATCCCTCATTACCTGGGATCCCGGGAATGCGGAATGAAGAACTGTAGCTATGAGGATCGATTGGAGAGGCTGGGACTGTTTTCCTTGGAGAAAAGAAGGCTGAGAGGAGACTTGAAAGAGGTATTCAAGATCCTGAGGGGTATGGACAGGGTAAATAGTGAGAAACTGTTCCCACTCAAGAGAACATCAAGAACTAGAGGGCACAGATTCAAAATAATTGGCAAAAGGAGTAAATGTGACGTGAGGAAGAATGTTTTCACCTGGAGGATGGCTGGAGTTTGGAACAAATGTCCAAAAAGGTGGTGGAGACAGGTTCAATTGAGGTATTCAAAAGGGAATTAGATTGCTACCTGAAAAGAATGTGTGAGACCATAAGACCATAAGACGTAGGAGCAGAAGTGGGCCATTCGGCCCATTGAGCCTGCTCCACTGCTCAATGAGATCATGGCTGATCTGATAATCCTTAACTCCACTTTCCTGCCTTTTCCCCATAACATTTGATTCCCTTACTGATTAAAAATCTGTCCATCTCAGCCTTGAGTATACTTAATGACCCAGCCTTTGTAACCCTTTGCGGGAAAGAATTCCACTGATTGACTACCCTCTGAGAGAAGAAACTCCTCCTCAGCTCTGTCTTATGTGGGTCACTCCTTACTCTGTTATCATGCCGGCTGGTCCTAGACTCTCCCACAAGGGGAAATGACCTCTCAGCATCTACCCTGTCAAGCCCCCGCAAGAATCTTATATGTTTCAGTAAGGTCATCTCTCATTCTTCTAAACTTCAATGAGTACAGGCCCAACCTACTCAACCTCTCCTCATAAGAAAATCTCTTCATACCCGGGATCAACCTGGTGAACCTTCTCTGGACTGCCTCCAATACGACCAAAACTGTTCAGTATTCTAGGTGTGGTCTAACTAGTGCCTTGTATAGTTTTAGCAAGACTTCCCTATTTTTATACCCCATTCCCTTTGAAACAAAAGCCCACATTCCATTTGCCTTCCTATTACCTGCTGAACTTGTATGCTAGTTTTTTGGGATTCATGCACAAGGACTCCCAAATCCCTCTGTGCTGCAGCTTTCTGCAGTCTTTCTCCATTTAAATAATATTCAGCTCCTCTATTCTTCCTGCCAAAGTGCATAACCTCATATTTTCCCACATTATATTTCATCTGCCAAGTTTTCGTCCACTCACATAACCTGTCTATATCCCTCTGTAGACTCTTTGTGTCTTCCTCACCACTTGCCTTCCCACCTACTTTTGTGTCATCCACAAACTTGGCAATTGTACATTAATTTCCCTCATCCAAGTCATTAATATATAATGTAAATAATTGTGGCCCCAGCACTGATCCCTGTGGCACTCCACTAGTTACAGGTTGCCATCCTGAAAATGCCCCCCTTATCCCAACTCTTTGTCTTGTATTAGTTAGCTAACCCTCTATCCATGCTAATACACTGCTCCCAATACCATGGGCTCTTATCTTATTAAGTAGCCTGGAAAAACTCAGCAGGTCTGGCAGCATCGGCGGAGAAGAGTCCTCATGACCCTTCAACAGAACCAGACCTGCTGAGTTTTTCCAGGTATTTTTTATTTTTTGTTTTGGATTTCCAGCATCCGAAGTTTTTTTGTTTTTATTAAGTAGCCTTATGTGCAGTGCTTTATTGAACGCCTTTTGGAAATCCAAATGTATTACATCTACTGGTTCCCCTTTATCTGTTCTTTATCAAAAAATTCTAATAAACTTGTCAAGCATGATTTCCCCTTCATGAAGCCATGCTGATTATGCTTGATTATATTATGCATTTCTAAATGCTCTGCTATTACACCCTTTATAATAGACTCTAACATTTTCCCAATGACAGATGTTAAGCGAACTGACCATACTTTACCTATTTTTTGTCTCCTTCCCTTTTTGAATAAGGGTGTTAAATTGGCAGTTTTCCAATCCTCTGGGACTTTTCCAGAACTAAGGATTCTTGGAAGATTACTACCAGTGCATCCATTATCTTTGCAGCTATTTCCTTTAATATCCTAGGATGCAACCCATCAGATCCAGGGGACTTATCGGCCTCTAGCCCCATCAATTTCTCTGGTACTTTTTCTCTGGTGATAGTTATTGTAATTATTTCCTCCCCCACCGCTGTTTTTCCCTTTGATTATTTAGTATTTTTGGAATGCTATTAGTGTCTTCTACTGTGAAGACTGATGCAAAGTATTTATTCAACTCCTCTGCCATTTCCTAGTTCCCCATTATTATTTTCCCAGTCTCATTCTCTAAGGGGCTTATATTGACTTTGTCCTTTCTCTTCATTTTTATATATTTAAAGAAGCTCTCACTGTTTTTATATTACTTGCTAGTTTACTCTTAAAGTTTATTTTCTCCCTCTTCATTTTTTTTTTGGTCCTCTTCTGTTGGTTTTTAAAACTTTCCCAATCCTCTGTCTTACCACTAATCTTTGCCGCATTGTATGTTTTTCTTTCAATTTGATACTATTCATAACATCCTTGGTTAACCATGGTTGGTTTACCCCCTTCCTAGAATCCTTCTTCCTCACTGGGACATATCTTTGTTGTGAGTCATGAACTATTTTCTGAAATGTCTGTCATTGTTCATAACTGTCTTTTCTGCTAAACTCCTTTCCAGTCTACTCCAGCCAACTCTGCCCTCATTCCTTTGTAATTACCCTCATTAAAGTTTAGCCAAGTTTCTCATTCTCAAACTGAATGCTAAATTCTACCATGTTATGGTCACTGTTCCCTAGCGAATCTTTTACTCTGAGATCATTTATGAAACCTGCCTCATCACACATTACCAGATCCAAAATCTCCTGATCGCTGGTTGGATCCACAACATATTGTTCTAGGAAACTGTCCCGAACACACTCAATGAATTCTTGCTCATGGCTACCTCTGCCAAATTGATTTTCCTAATCTACTTGAAGATTAAAGTCACCCATGATTAGTATGCTGCTTTTTTTACATGCCCTCATTATCTCCTGAATTATTCTTTGTCCTACAGCAAGGTTACAGTGATAAGGCAGGGGAGCGGGAATAGGTGCATTGCTCTTTCAGAAAGCCATTGCAGATTTGATGGGCTGAATGGCCTCCCTCTGCACTGTAAAGGTACTGTGATACTGTGATTACAACTAGAGGGCATTACAGATAAAGATATTTTAAAAATCTATAAGCAAGAGTAAACACATGCACGGAGTAAATTTGACTTTGAGTGATGGTATAATATGGGTGGAATTGAATCAGCCACCTGTTATATACATCTCCCCAAATGTTGCCTATTTGATATTTTCCATTTTACACTATCATTCAAAGTCAAAATTAACTCCACAAACACAGGCACACAATAATCGCACAAGAGGATAAAATGATCTATAAAACACTTTTACTGTAAACAGGAGACAGTTAAATAGCAGAGTGATATTGGCATAAGAGGCATAATGAGAGAAATCAGATAAATCACAGCACTTCAGAATGTGTTTACAAATGTAACTTGACTTTCACCGACAGCAGCCTGAAGCCTACCACTTCCTCCACTGTGTGAAGTTTTTACTTTGCATTTCATTGGCCTTGACATTAATTGAATGGCCATCTAGCCAGCAATCTTTTGGAGTAAGCTTGCATCCCTCATCAACTTTATGACAACACACAAGGGATTAATTATGTTGGTTTTGGAAGACAGTTGTGCAGGCCCTAACTTCACATGAATTATCTATTATGGTCTTTAACCAATAGATTGCATGTATGAACCCACAGGAATACTGCAGGTGTCTCTCTGAGTGATAATCCTTGCCATTCTTTTACCCATTCACTTAAGCTATCAATATCTCATTGTAATTTTCTGCCTCCATATACACTGCTTACAATACCACCTAACTCTATGTCATCAGAAAATTTCGATATGTAGCTTTCAGTCCTATCATTTAAACTGTTAACAAGTACAGTGAATAGTTGAGGCTACAACTCACATCCTGCTAATTAGAGTATCAATCCATTATCCATACTCACTGTCTCCTGTCACTCAGTCAATTTCCTAATCTGGTCAATAATTTGTCTTCAATTCCATGAGTTTCAATTTCATCTAGTAGGTTTTTTTTTTAGATACTTTCTCAAATGCTTTTGGACGTCCATACAAGTAACATCCATAGACATTTATAATGACTTGATGGAGTGGACAGGTTTCAACAAGAAACAGATGAACTTTATTACAGAGAGCTTTTCAAGTGCTACACACTCAATCAGGACTCTTGTCAGGAAACCCCAGGGCCCGGATTGCCCATTGTTAGGGCTCATTGGTTGGAGCCTCCCAGAACATCATGTGACCCCTGATAGACAGCAGGAGAGGCTATACCTTCAGTTACTGCAACATTCCTCTGTCCACTAGTTACCTCTTCAAAAAAAATCAACCGAGTTTGTTAGGCCTATCTTTACAAATTCATGCCAGTTCTTTCAGATCAGCTGAAAATTTTCAAGGTGCACATCCACCCTACTCTTAAATTATCCTCTTCCTTCAGGCACCATGCCCTAAGAGGGCATTGGCAGCCATGGTCTTCCATTGGATTGGTCCATGGTTATGCTTGGCAAAGTACTGCAGTGGTTTGCTATTGCCTTCTGCAGTATGGTTGACCAGGAAACTCTCCCACCTTCATAACCACTTGCTATCAGTCATATCGAAAGGATTTACAGGCCTCCCCTTGAATTATAGATTCTAATAATTTCTCAGCAATAGATGTTGATCTAACTGGTTTCCCTTTCCCACTTTCCCTACCAGGCGAGTGGCATGCAAACATTTTCCATTGTAAAGGGACATTTCCTGAATTGAGAGAACGTTGGAAGATTATAGTTAAAGCATCTGCAAAGTTCTCACCTATTCCCTTTAAAATCTTGTGATGAAAACCAGCTTGTCCTGGGGATGGTAATTCTTTAGTCTATCCTTTAGTAAATAATGGAAAGTAGGGAGATGGCAGATGAATTAAACAGGCATTTTGCTTCAGTCTTCATTATAGAGGACACAAGTAACATCCCAGAAACAGCTGGAAACCAGGAAATGGAAAGGAGGGAGGAACTCAGGAAAATTACAATCACCAGGCAAGTGGTACTAAGCAAATTGTTGGGGCTGCAGGCTGACAAATCCCTGGGTCCAGATGGACTTCACCCTAAGGTCTTGAAAGAAGTAGCTAGTGAGGTAGTTGACACACTGGTTTTAAGTTTCCAAAATTCCCCAGATTCTGGGAAGGTTCCATTAGATTGGAAAACAGCAAATATAACTCCTTTATTCAAAAAGGGAGGGAGACAGAAAGCAGGAAACTATAGGCCAGTTAGCCTAACATCTGTCATAGGGAAAATGTTAGAAGCTATTATTAAAGACGTTATAGCAGGGCACTTAGAAAAACTAAAGGCAATCAGGCAGAGTTAACATGGTTTTGTGAAAAGGAAATCATGTTTAACCAATTTATTGGATTTCTTTGAAGGAGTTACATGTGCTGTGGATAAAGAGGAACCAGTGGATGTACTATACTTAAATTTCCAGAAGGCATTTGATAAAATGCCACATCAAAGGTTGATGCAGAAAATAAAAGTTCATGGTATAGGGGGTAACATATTGGCATGGATAGAAGGTTGGTTAGCTAACAGGAAGCAGAGAGCTGGCATAAATTGGTCTTTTTCCGGTTGGCAGGATATGACGAGTGGTGTGCCACAGGGATCAGTGCTAGGGCCTCAACTTTTTACAACTTATACAAATAACTTGGGTGAAGGGACCGAAGCAATGGTGGCTCAATTTGCTGATGACACAAAGATAGGTAGGAAAGTAAATTGTGAAGAGGACGTGAGGACGCTACAAAGGTACATAGATAGGTTAAGTGAATGGGCAAAGATCTGGCAAATGCAGTATGAATTGGGCAAAGGTGAAATTGTACATTTTGGCAGGAAGAATGAAAATGAAGCTTATTATCTAAATGATGAGAGATTGCAGAGCTCTGAGATTCAGAGGGATCTGAGTGTCCTAGTGCATGAATCACAAAAGGTTAGTATGCAGGTACAGCAGGTAATTAGGAAAGTTATAATTTATTGTGAGGGGAATTGATTACAAAAGTAAGGAGGTTATGTTTCAGTTTTATAGGGCACTGGTGAGACACATCTGGTCTCCTTATTTAAAGAAAGATGTAAATGCATTTGCAGCAGTTCAGAGAAGGTTTACTAGACTAATACCAGGAATGGGCGGGTTGTCCTATGAGGAAAGGCTGGACAGGTTAGGCTTGTATCCACTGGAATTTAGAAGAGTAAGAGGAGACTTAATTGAAACTTTTAAGATCCTGAGAGGTCTTGACAGAGTGGATGTGGAGAGGATGTTTCCCTTGTGGGAAAATCTAGAACTAAGGGTCACTGTTTAAAAATAAAGGGTCACTCATATGAGGCAGAGATGAGCAGAATTTTTTTCTCTCATGGGGTTGTGTGTCTTTGGAACTCTTTTCCTCGAAAGGCAGTGGAAGCAGAGTCTTTGAATATTTTTAGAGCAGAACTAGATAGATTCTTGATTAACAAGAGGGTGAAAGGTTATTGGGAGTAGGCAGGAATGTGGGATTGAGGTTACATTCCGATCAGCCATGATCTTATTGAATGGCAGAGCAGGTTTGAGGGGCCGAGTGGCCTACTCCTGCTCCTAATTCATATGTTTGTATGTGCTATTATTTTCTTCATTACTGTTATTTTGATTTTGTACGTTTTGGTGACTCTTTGTCTCTGGTTCAATGTTCGTTTCCTTGGTATGTCCGCCATGCTGGTCTCCCCCTTAATTGTAAATACTGACGCAAAGTAATTATTCAACATAAGAACATAAGAAATAGGATCAGGAGTAGGCCATTCAACCCTTCAAGCCTGGTCTTCAACTTCAACACCATTTTCCTACATTATCCCTGTATCCCTTTATCTTTTTAATATGTAGAAATCTGTCAATCTCAGTTTTGAACATTCTCAATAACTGAGCCTCCACAGCCCTCTGGGGCAGAGAATTCGATAAATTCACCATCCCCTGAGTGAAGAAATTCCTCCTCATCTCAGCCCTAAATGGTCTACCCCTTATTCTGAGACTATGTCCCCTGGTCCTGGACCCTCCAACCAGGGGAAACATCCTTCTTGCATCTAGCCTGTGCAGCCCTGTAAGAATTTTGTATGTTTGAATATATCTGCTACGGAAAGCAGACCTGTGTGAGAAGGGCAGCAGTGGCGGGAGATAAAAACCGGCGGCAGAGAGGGAGACCCAGCACATGAACAGCAGACCTGCATGAGAAGGGGAGAGGCGATGGGAGATAAAAACCGGCGGCGGAGAGCCCCTTCACCCTGTTTATACCTGTCAGGGCCAAAGTGTGACGTCAAATGAAAACAGATAGGTGATTGGTGGGTATCTCTTCCATGTCTCTTTTGATTGGGCAAGTGGTTTAAATCAGGAGATGTTATTATAGCTGAAGAGTACAGTCAAGAAATTTACTTTTAAAAAATATTTAGCATCCAAATTAATTAATTAAATAGAATACAGATGGCTGGGCAGGAGATGTGTTGCAGCTGCGGTATGTGGGCTCTGGTGGACGCCGGTGCAATCCAAGATGTCCACATCTGCAGTAAGTGTTGGCTGCTTGAGGAACTTCGGCTCAGAGTTGATGAGATGGAGTCTGAGCTGGGGACACTGCAACACATCAGGGAGGGGGAGAGTTAGCTGGACACTGTGTTTCAGGAGACAGCCCTTAGATCAATTACATCAAATTTGACTGTGGTCAGGAATAGGAGGGTGCAACTGAGAGTGAGGCAGTGATGGGGACCTAGAACTTAGCTTTAGAGGAGCCTCAGCCAGTGCCCTTGTCCAATAGGTAGGAGGTTCTTGCTCCCAGTGTGAATGAGGGCACAGACTGCAGGGCAGATGAACGAACTGACCACAGCACCGTGGTATAGGGTGCCATTCAGGTGGGGGGGAGAAAAGAGAAATGTAGTAGTAATAGGGGTTAGCATAATTAGGGGAATAGATACTGTTCTCTGCAGCAAAGACAGAGAGTCCCAAAGGCTGTGTTGCCTATCTGGTGCCAAGGTTAAGGACATCACTTCTGGGCTGGAGAGGAATTTGGAGTGGGAGGGGAAGTATCCAGTTTTCATGGTCCACGTAGGTATCAACAACATAGGTAGGACTAGGAAAGAGGTTCTGCTGAAGGATTATGAGCAGCTCGGGGCTAAATTAAAAAGCAGAACCACAAAGGTAATAATCTCCGGATTCCTACCTGAGCCATGTGCAAATTGGTGTAGGGTAAATAAGATTAGAGAGGTAAATGCATGGCTCAAAGATTGGTGTGGGAGAAATGGGTTCCAATTCATGGGGCGCTGGCCCCAGTACTGGGGAAGGAGAGAGCTGTTCCGTTGGGATGGGCTTTATTTGAACCATGTTGGGACCAGTGTCCTGGCAAATCGTATAACTAGGGTTATAGATTGTATATAGGTTTTAGATAGGACTTTAAACTAATTAGTGGGGGGGGAGGGTTCAATTAGGGAGAAGTTCAAAATATCAAAAAGAAACGAGAGAGCAGAGGTGCAGGTTAGTGAAGAGACAACCGATGGTCAAAGTGTGATATGAAGGGGCAGAAAATATAAGCAAAAGAGTGCAGCAGAAATTAGAACCAGAATGAGTATTAATGGTAAAAAGTATTGACATTTGAGGCAGTTCAAAACAGATTCACTAGGCTGATTCCTGGGATGAAGGGTTTGACTTATCAAGAACGGCTAAACAGGTTAGGCCGTTATTCATCAGACTTTAGAAGAATGAGGGGTGATCTTAATGAAATGTGCAAGATTCTGAGGGGGCTTGACAGGATAGATATTGAGAAGATGTTTCCACTAGTGGGGGAATCTCAAACTAGGAGACATAGTTATAGAATAATGGGACGCTCATTTAAAACTGAGATGTGAAGGAATTTCTTCTCCCAGAGGAATGTCTGGAATTCTTTACCTCAGAGAACTGTGGAGGCTAGATCACTGAATGTATTTAAAAAGGAGGTAGATACATTTTTGAAATATCGGGGAGTTGAGGGCTATGAGGAGCTGGCACAAAAGAGGAGTTGAGGCCTGGGGCAGATCAGCCATGATCTTATTGAATGGCGGGGCAGGCTTGAGGGGCCGAATGGCCTACTCCTGCTCCTATTTCTTATGTTCTTATGTTCCTTATTTTCACAACAATATCACCAGTTTTTGATCAGTTTTCAAGGGACCCACAATGTTCCTGACCACCATCTTTTCCCTAATCTATTGTTAAAAACATTTTGTATTTATTTTGATATCCCTTGCTAGTTTCTTTGCATACCCCATTTATTTGGCTTTTAGTACCTGTTTTGTCACCCTTTTCTGTTCTCCCTATCTATCCCATTTGCCAGGAATGTTTGGTTTTTGCATTTTTTCCTGCTTTATCATTTACTTTAATTTTGTCTCTTAACTCTTTAATTGTCCATGGCTGTTTTATTTTACAAGTAGATCTCTTGTCCCTTTTAGGTATAAACTGGTTTTGTATAATATATAATTATTTTTGAACATCTCCCACTGATCTTCTGTCCTTTTTCCCATTTACAGATTTGCCCAGTTTACTGTGGACAGTCTCTATCTCATCGCTTGGAAGTCAGCCTTACCTAAATCTAAAACGTTAGTAGCTTCTTTATATTTCTCCCTTTCTAACACTGTTAAACTTGATCATATCATGATTCCAATAGATAAATGTTCTTACCCCATTGGGCTTTTAACTAAATCTGCCTCATAAGTCATTACGAAATCTAATATGACATGCCCTCTTATTGTCTGCATGATATATTGTTGCACAAACTGTCCTGGACACATTCAAGAAATTCACTGCCTTTCTGATGTGTGCCAGTCTGCTTGTCCCAGTCTGTATGAAAATTAAAATCCTGCATTAAAACCTCTCTGACTTTGCTACATGCTTGTCTACACTGCACTTATGCAATATACCACTTCAGAGCTTCTGCAAGGGGGGTAATCCACAATTCTGACTGCAGTCATAATTATTTTCTATTTCTTAATTCTACCCATAAATTCTCCACTGCCTGCGTACCTCTTGTTATATTCTCTTTTATCACTGATATAATTTCATCTTTAATTGTTAAGGCTAAAACTCTCTAACCTTTCTAGCAGTTCACCTATAGACCTTATAACCTGGTTTATTTAGTTCTCAGTCCTGACCATCTTGCTGCCTAGCCTTAACAACTGAAGCTGACAAGGACACATCTGCCATTGAATTCAGTAAATGTCCTCCATTCAAAGTCATGTTCTACATTGATTGGAAGTGTAGCCTGCAGTAAGAGCTGGAAAACAGGCCATTATTCACGATTGTCAGTCTATGGACAGTACCAACCTTGAGCATTATTTGATCAACTCAGTAGTACCTTCTACGCAATGTGTCTCAGTGTGGCCTTGAGCTACTTGGATTAGTGGGTTCTACTGCATTACAGAGGTCATCCATAGTTGTACCATTGATGCACTGGGTATTGAAACATCGACTGATTGTGACCAAGATTGATAAGTGTTCCATTCCCTACCCATCTGAACTCCGCTGCACTGGCAGGAGGCCGCTGCATGTCAATGGAGTGGATGGGCGCGTGGGGGGGGGTATCGAAGCTGGGTGGCAGTAACGGACCCTAGGGTCCTCTTGTAAACATCCTTGCATCCTCTCAGCCACAGGAGGAGTTTATATTCGTTCATGGGATGTGGGTGTCGCGGGCTAGGCCAGCATTTATTGCCCATGCCTATAAAGTGCCTTTGTGGGATTGGGGGTGAATATACTGAATGTACTGGAGAGAAACCAGAAGGAATTCATCCCCTCGAGACACAAAAGATTGGTTACTGCTTGTGTGACTTGCCTCATGCAGAGGACAGGAGGGCCACAGTTTGCAGCATTTTTAGATGCTGACAGAATCTTGCTGTCGCTGGCTGAAACATTTGGAAAACTAGTAGTTCTGTGTGTCAAAACGTGTGCTGGTGTGTTTCTCTCAGTGGGAGTGATTAATGATCTGAAAATATTCTTCTATTTGTTTTTTTTTTCCCCCAAAAAAGTGCTTTTTTTGGTAATGCCCTAACAAGCCTCTTGATATTTTAGCTTTCTCATGAATTTTAACCCAACACTGGCTGGAATCATCATCTAATTTATGTGTTAAGAGTATAATATGGAAACAGGAGTGTTTTTTTCAATAGCCATTTAATGCATTCATCAGAAATTGCTTTCTGATTTTATTTTTAAAGAGTTATTAAGCTGTTCAAGATAAATAGTGAAGAGAAAATTCCATTAATTATCAATATTAGCAACAGTAATTTTCAGGATCTGGAGTTTTCTGTTTGAAAAGAATTCAAACAAAACTATTGGGAAAATGAAATGCAATACGTAAAAGGGAAAGGTTTGTCCGTTCAGCACAAGGATTGATGTTTTATTCAAGTGAATGCATGTTAGCTTGGTTTGATCTAACTCAAAGTGCCAGCTGCCAATCAAGGTCAATATTAAGACGGGTCTGTTCATTGTGGAAGTGCTATCACAATCAATGTCTAGAGGGAGCGACATTTTCAAGATCCCCCAGACAAAAGCCTAACAGACCTAACATACACAGGCTGACATAACACTGAGCCATGAGTATTATCTTCCTTTGCTCCAGCTGTAAGAGTGACTAGGTTTCGATATCCCAGCAAATATATGCAAATATATATGTTTCAGCTGTGACCCGATTTGGTAGCCCTCCTCTCTAAGTCACAAAATTCTGGATGTGTGCACAAAATTCAAGGCTGGCGCTCCAGTGCAGGACTGAGGGAGTGCTGTACTTGTGGTGTTGCTGTCTTTCGGATGAGGCGCTAAACCAAGGCTCCCTGGAAAAAACAGTTAACCAGGTGTCAACCAGGATTCAGGACAACTGGAGACCAGCGAAACCAGTTCATGTTGAGACCAGTCGGATGGTTACGTTCAGCTGGTTCCAGTTGAGACCAGCTACAGACCAGGTCAACTGATAAAAGTTTTGCGGGTTCAAATCCAAAACTTGCAAAAGGGATAATCTAGAAAATTAATTTACCCACTCCAATATGCTCATATAAGTGCCACTAATAAGCAACAGCGTGATATTGTGCTCAAGAGAAAAAAATTGCGCATGTGCAATTTGGGTATTTTTAAAATTCTTTCACAAGATGTGGGCTGTGCTGGCTGGGCCAGCATTTATTGCCAATCCCAAATTGTGCTTGAGAAGGTGGTGGTGAGCTGCCTTCTTGAACTACTGTAGTCCCTGTGGCATAGATACACTCACAGTGCTGTTTTTTTTAATTCATTCATGGGCTATGGGCATCACTGGCTGGCCCAGCATTTATTGCCCATCCCTAGTTGCCCTTGAGAAGGTGGTGGTGAGCTGTCTTCTTGAACCGCTGCAGTCCATGTGGCATAGGTACACCCACAGTGCTGTTAGGAAGGAAGTTCCAAGATTTTGACCCAGCGACAATGAACGAGCGGCAATATATTTCCAAGTCAGGATGGTGAGTGACTTGGAGGGGAACTTCCAGGTGGTGATGTTCCTATGTGTCTGCTGCCCTTGTCCTTCTAGATGGTCGTGGTTGTGGGTTTGGAAGGTGCTGTCTAAGGAGCCTTGGTGAATTCCTGCAGTGTATCTTGTAGATGGTACACACTGCTGCTACTGTGCGTTGGTGGTGGAGGGAGTGAGTGTTTCTGGATATAGTGCCAATCAAGCGGGCTGCTTTGACCTGGACTGTGTCAAGCTTCTTGAGTATTGTGGGAAATGCACTCATCTAGGCAAGTGGGAAGCATTCCATCACATTCCTGACTTGTGCCTTGTAGTTGGCGGACAGGCTTTGGGGAGTCAAGAGATGAGTTACTCATCGCAGGATTCCTAGCCTCTGACCTGCTCTTGTCAGCATAGTATTTATATGGCTGGTCCAGTTCCGTTTCTGGTCAATGGTAAACCCCAGGATGTTGATAATGGGGGATTCAATGATGGTAATGCCTTTGAACGTCAAGGGGCGATGGTTAGATTCTCTCTTTTTGGAGATGGTCTTTGCCTGGCAATTGTGTGGTGCGAATGCTACTTGTCACTTGTCCAGGTGTTGCTGCGTATGGACACAGACTGTTACAGTATCTGAGGAGCGGCGATTGATGGTGAACATTGTGCAATCATCAGCGAACATCCCCGTTTCTGACCTTATGATGGAAGGAAGGTCATTGAGGAAGCAGCTGAAGATGGTTGGGCCGAGGACACTACGCTGAGGAACTCCTGCAGTGATGACCTGGAACTGAGATGATTGACCTCCAACAGCCACAAGCATCTTCCACTGTGCTAGGTATGACTCCAACCAGTGGTTAAGTATTTGAAGCAGCTCCGAGAAGCACTCATGTCTGTGCTTTAAGCTTTCAGGTGTATGTAAAAGTTTCCATGGCACTATTTTTGAAGAAGAGAAGGGGATATGTTCTGGCTCATTTTTATCCCTCAATTAACATCACAAAAATGGACTATCTTGTCCTATCACATTGCTGTTTGTAAGAGTTAGCTGTGCTCAAACTGGCTGTCACTTTTCCCACACTGCAACAGTAACTACACTTCAAAAAGTACTTCCTTTGCTATACAGCGCTTAGTCACGTCCAGTGCTCAAGACGAGTGCCTTATGATTACAAGACTTTCTTCACTTTTAAAGAAGCAGAAAAATCTTTAATTCCCTTCATCTTAACTCCTCATTAAGAAACCATCTGAGATTTGTCACCAAGTTTGGGCTACGGGTGAATGAAATATATCTAAATTTGGCTTTCTGATTGCATTTGAAGTTACCTTGCTGGCCCTCAATTCAGATACCCGCTTGCTACTAAGTGATTGAATTAACTCTGTCTTTCTAAATCTTCAAGGAAGTCGTCTGACAACATGTTACGCACCAACAACTATTTATTGACTACAAGATCAGAATTGAGTTGGAGTCCCTTTGTTGGCTGGTCCACTGGATCCTTTGTTCTGACTAGACACAGCTGATGCACAATCCATGTCTGCCCTTTTTGGTCGCAGACAACTTGAACAGTTAAGTTCCGAAGATAAGTCATTTTGGAGTCAAAATGTTAACCCTGTTCTCTCTACACAGATGCTGCCACATCTGCTGAGTTTTTCCAGAACTTTCTGTTTTTATTTTGCACAGTTAAATGACCCACTTAATTTTGTCTGTAACTGACCATTGTAGCCAAAGAGTCTGACTCATTATAACCTCTTATTTTCTGTTCTAAGGGTGCCTGGCAATTGCAAAGAGGCCTTTCTACATCTGCAAAGTGAAGACGCTGAAAAAAAATAGAGACGACAAGGAGGATAACGAAAAGAGAACGGAAAGAGAAATTACAGCTAACAAAAATAAAAAGAGTTTGAGAGAATCGAAGAGAATCTCCAAGCATCTACTGAGAGGTGTGCAAGGCACCTTCCCCCATACCCCACCCTCCTGCCAGCATCGTAAAAACCTGGACATGAGCTCCACTGGCAAGGCCAACATTTGTTGCTCTCACTAGAAGGCCTGGAGAAGATGGTGGTTGGCTGCCTTCTTAAACTGCTGCAATTCCTTGTAGTGGATTGATACACCTGCTAGGCCACTTCAGAGGACAGGAGAGCCAACCACTTTGGTGTGGGCCTGGAGTCACCTATAGGCCACGCTGGGTTAGGATGGTGAGTTTCTTAGGTGAACCCAGTTGGGTTTTTCACGACATTCCAACAACTCCATGGCCACTTTTACTGGTACCACCTTTCTATTGCCAGATTTTTTCTTTTAGCTGAATTCAAATTCTCAAACTATCATTATGGGGTTATTAATCCAAGCCTCTGGATTGTTCAGCCAATGTCCTGTAAAATGTCGAGTGAGTGCATCTTGGATACCCGGACAGACGAAGCTCTGTTTAATTACTGCTCAGGTTCTTCTTCACGAAGGGATTCCACACAGGACCAGAGTCGACATTTATATCATTGTTCAAAGCTATCTTTGGACTTTTGCATTCCAAATGGATTTTCTATTAATTGTAAGGCATATTTTTTCATATAAGTCTTTTTAGCTTAATTACCTTAGAAACGTTTCTCAGTATACAACTTAGCTACTGACTCCATGTTGTGTGCATACTGTTAAACTGAAACTCCATTTTGAAAATGTTTGCTTAAGGGAACCAATGGGGCATTTTCTGACATCCAACCAAAAACAGTCGGGCTTAAACAGTGGAGCCAGGTACACACAATAACCTGTGTTGCTGAAACCGCTCTATTGTGTGAATGGAATGGATGTGCTGTGGGGGCAGCTGATCCAAGGTGGGAAGGAGCCGGGAGGGAACAAATTGCCCCATTCCAGATCCAACAGCAGAGGTCATCACCAGGTAGGCTTCTTCCAGTTGTTTGTAGAAGTGCTAGGGAGATCAATCCTCAATTCTAGGAGGCTCCCACATAATTTGGGAGGCTTGGAAACCCGAATTCTGATACTAAAGCGTGACAAAGTCTAACTACTGTAAATCTTGAGGTCAGTTAGAGGTTGGTGATTGGTATTGGAAGTTGGTAGATTGATAGGGGCTTGAAAATGTCAGGTTTGAATACATCAGCATGAAGTGACTATCATTCCTTCACTTTTTCTATGCTTTTGATATCTTGAAGTGTTTTATCTGGGACCTGAAAATATGTAGCATATTACAACCAGGTAGACACAAGTGCCAGGTTAAGTCTGCCTTCAGCCTCTGCTGCTGACTCAGTCGTGAAAAGTAGTCCTTTGGTGTCTGGAATGAACATTTGAGGGCCACCCATCAGAAGAAGCTACATAGTGCCTCCAAACCCCTGGCCCAGAGCGGAATTCGACACTCCTCACAACCCCCCTTGGAAAGGGGTCATCCTTAATTTTTGAAAAAAGTATCACTTCACCTTTGGGAGTCCAGATTGAGGCCTGGTCATTGTCTCCTCTAACTGGCACAAGTGGTACCTACTTGTGATGGGGAGAAAATGTGTGCAGCCTCCATCTAAGTATGCCAGCCTCTGACATTATTCCAGGTTCCTTGTCGGCAAAGGACACGGGAATTCCTTGGAATTCCCCTTTTTCGGCCCCACCCCATCTGACATGAGTGCCCAAATGGGGGGTGAACCAAAATCTCAAACCTAGGCCTGCAGGGGCTCATGGAAACACACCGACGTGGCTCAGCTGGTACCTCACTGGGGTTATGATGGGGGGATGGTAGAGTCCTTGAGCAATTTTACCCACTACCCAGCTGCATGAGTGCGAGCTGTTCACAAGATGGGTGATTTCTGTTTTTTTCTACATTGCACAAGCAGGACCCCAAATCGGGTGAGGTAGCCTAGTTTTCATGAACTGTAACCCAGGGGTTATGATGTCAAATTCCACCACGGCAAGTTATGAAACTGAATTCAATAAACTTGGTAATTGTGGACTCAGACCAAAATAGAACCATGAAACTATTGGATTGTTGTAAAAACCCAACTAGTTCACTGATATTGTGCTCTGCTGACTTGTAAAGGCTATATTTGAGATCAGGACAGCAAAGTGGACACGTATATTAATATTTCATCAGGAGCATATCAATAAGTGTCACACTGAGGGATGTTGAGTATATCTGATGTTGCATGTAAAAAAAAGAATTGCATTTATATAGCGTATCTTCATGACCACAGGGGACTCCAAAGCACTTTGCAGCCATTTTTTAATCATGGCTTTCAAAAGGGAATTGGATAAGCACCTGGGAAATACAAAATTGCAGGGCTGGGTGGAAAGGACTGGGGAGTGGGACTAGCTCAGTCTCTTGCAGAGAGCTGGTACACACTTGACAGGCTGCATTGCCCCCTTCTGTGCTGTAAGCATTCGATGATTCGTTGTTTTTCAGGGAAGGAAAACTGACAACTCTGACTGTACGAGACCCCATTTCACATGAGGTGGTTGGCTTTTAATGCTCTCAGGGGCAATAGAGGCTTCTCAGTCCCGGGTAAGTGATTAAAAATGGTTGCAAAATCATAGGCTGGAATTTTCAGTGTCCTGTTGTGATGGAGTGTTCGGTGGCAAGATCGGAGAATCTCGCGAGAAGGCCCTAGGCGTGTTTCCCGGCAACATGAATCCAGGAAGCGATTGTCCCCTCCCCCCATCAATGGCGGACCGTGTTTCCCGCTGTCGAACGTCGGGGCTTAATTTGAATGCATTTGCATCTCATTATTGTGGCCACAAAATCAAATCACCACCCCCCCACCCCCACCACTCCCCATGTCAAATTTAAAGCCCACGTTGGCGCGATTTTACGACAACATGATTTACGACTGCCTTTATAAAGCGTGCACCTGGCGACCTGAACCTCGAGGGGAACTTGGAGGTGAGTGTACGCAACTTTGCACAGCGCCCGCGATGATCCCAGTGCAAGAAAGGCGGGTGTGGGGACGGTCATAGCCAAGTCTCCACAGTGACTTCTTCGTGCCTGGCTGATGCTGCCGGGGTAAGGGCGACAGTTCAAGAAGGGAAGAGGGAGAAGGGAAACTTGGGGCAAGAGCTACAGTGCAAGAGGGGGGTTCATGGCAGCACAGACTGAAGTTTGAACGCAAACACATGCAGTGGTGGGGGGTGTGTTAGAGAGGGGAAATAAAATGGCCGGGCAAATGCCAAAGCACCAAAACATGTCAAAGATGAGCACTCTTCCATAACTGAGAGTGTTGAGCTTGAGCTCAGTTGACATGCTTGGAGTCAGGCTAGTCAAGCAATTGTGCCCACTCAAGCAGCACTAATTCCTGACTGTGCCAATGATTGCTCCTCCATTGTTACCCCTCATGTGCACATTTCAACTTGAATGAGTGCTATGGTGCTGCAGAAACAATGTGCGACTGGGCGAGCTTGAGGATCCTGTTGGGAAAGGCGGCCATCAAACACTGATGGAGGGGTGCGAGCCTAGTCTCTTGCATTATGTTCCAGTTGACATTGAAAAGTCACCCTCATCGTCCGAGCAAACTGCGAAGCCTTGGAGTGTAGGTTAGGACAATGTCTGTGCCTGAGATGAGAGTTCAGGGTGCAGTTGAGTGGCTGAAGCTGTCACCACTCGGTCGTGTGGTGTGGGGCGGTGCTGGCTGTGGGCATGGTGAGCCATCATGCACACTAAACACTGGGCATCCATGTGGTGGTCTGGACTCCCCAGCATGCATTAAGGGGCCTTGAGAGGCAGCTGCAGGCGATGACTTGACCAAGTGACAATTGCTAACCCTTCATCTCTCTCTTTGATACTGCAGTGAGGAGACCATCAGGAACATGGAGTCAGGTGATCTTGCTGTCTGCCTCATTGCTTATAGGCAGGCAAGAATAAGGAGAAGGAGAAGAATGCAACGGAGATGGCTGGCCCGCCAAAGGGAGGAGCAGAGCCCTGAAGACTAAGGAGCGGGATGGCCTCCTCCGCACACAGAGGATGAACCCCACAGAGTCATCGTTCATAGGCACATCATTAGACCCAGGGCCTATAGACAACGCATGTATTACCTGCAGATGAGTGAGAACCAGTGTCGCCGACATCTGTGCATGTCAAGGGAACTGGTCACTCTGTAAGGAACATATTTTTTTATTTCTGTTGAACTGTGGATTAAAATTACAATGGCTGCAGTTTGAAAGACATGTCCACTGTGTTGCAGTCCTGGAACAGAGTGTGCCATGAAAGAAAGAATGGTGCCAGAAAGGAGTCCTGGACTAAGGGAGCTGCCTGACAACAACATTTTAATTGGCTCCTGATCAGGTGACTAGGTTTTGTGTGAGGGCACTGCAGCAGAATAGCTCCTAACCCAAAAGGGAAAAGATCTAAAACCTCTCTCTCTCCTGTGTGTGGAAGATTCCAGTAATTCCACAATAATAGCTTGCTGGCTTTTCCTTCTCATATCTCTATAACATGCTGTCTCTCTCTCTCCCTCTCTCTCTCTCTCTGAAAACCCCTATCCATAGGCAAAAGGGAAAAATCACTGTTAGAGACATTGAAATGCAAGTGCTCAACCAGTGAACTAAATACTGAAAGTTCTGGAAGACCACCTTGTGTCATCAACAAGATCTAAAAGGAATTTGGAAGACATTGATCAAAATCAGCCCATCGAATCCTGTACTCTAGAATTGGTGCTGTTGAACGAATCCATGTTTTATGTGTCTTAAAAACTAAAAACTACTGCGGATGCTGGAAATCCAAAACAAAAACAGAATTACCTGGAAAAACTCAGCAGGTCTGGCAGCATCGGCGGAGAAGAAAAGAGTTGATGTTTCGAGTCCTCATGACCCAAGGGTCATGAGGACTCGAAACGTCAACTCTTTTCTTCTCCGCCGATGCTGCCAGACCTGCTGAGTTTTTCCAGGTTTTATGTGTCTTATGTTGTCTTGTATGTGTGTGTATGTATAGGGATTTAAGAAGAGGTAGAGTTTAGGTTATAGAGTTAGAAATTAGCAGTTCATATTTCTTTCTTTTGCCACTGGTTAACGACAGTTTGTTTAATAAACAGTTATTTACTTATTAAGTTTACAAACCTGGTGCTCGTATTCTGTTAACCTAAATTAAACAGTTAGGTAGAATTGGAGCAATCTGGTGGTTTGATTAAACTTTTCACATTTGTCGGGGCTCGGGGAGCAGTGGGGCTTGACATTACAGCGCACTATCCCCAGTGGGTCGTGACAACTCGCATATGCCACCTTCTGCAGGATTTGGCACCACGGGGACTCGGTGGGCATCCACTGTCATTGGCAGTTAAAGTTACTGCCACACTCAATTTCTACAGCAGGACAATCACTGTGTTCAAAAGGTTACACGCTGCACAGGGGAGAGGCCCTGGACTGCGACACTAGCCTTTGTTTTGTGCAGGAAATAAGGTTTCACATCTGATTGACACGGACACTGCTCATCATAATAAGGAGCCAGAGACAAGGAGGCAAGGAGACATTCTTGGATGTATTTACAATGGTCAACATTAAGCACAAATGATTAACACCCATGCCCACTTTATGAAACTACATCTTCTTAACCTTCCTAACCCCGCCACTACATCTTGGTGCTTCCCTGACATTCACAGTGGAGGTGGAGGCAGCCTGCTGACTGCTACGCCCTGTCTGTGATGAACTTGGCAGGCATCCTCTGAAGGGCCGAGACCTGGAGGGCCCTGGCCCACTTTCGGGATCCTGCTGTGTGGCAGTGGCACCCTCCTCAGCCTGCAGAGCTGGAGCTGCTGGGGTCACAGGTAGAGGGGATTCAGATGGGCCAGACACTCCTGGAGTCAACTGGGTGATGGCCCCGGAGTGCGCTTCTGCTGATTCTCTTCCCTATGTTCGCCCAAGGGCCCCTGGCTGATTCCTTGAGAGGTAGGGTAGCTGGAGTGAGATCAAGATGCTTCACCCCCATCTTGCGTTGACACTGATGAATGCCAGCAAGTGCCTCAGCGATGGAATTCAGCCTGCGCAGCAGTGCAGGACCGATGTCCTGGACCAAGATCCCCATGGTGGCCATAATCCTATCAGTGTTGACCTCGGTGATTTGGCATGCCGGCACTACCACCTCAGACTGAAGGCAGATGGACTCCTCCATTGTGCCTTGTAGTCTGAGGAGTGCAGCAGACATTCCTTCCTGATGTTCCTGAGCTTGCCTTTGCAGCTCCAGCAACTGAGGTATAACTGAGTCCAGAGGCTCCTCATCTGACTTGGACTCTGCAGATTTCTGGCCTGCAGCAGTCCTCCGAGTGCCGGAGACCCGGGAAGTCCCTGTTGCTCCTGCTGTGGATCAGACAGTGCGATGTTCTCACCAGATTGTGACCCTGAGGCTACTCTAGAACTAGGTCCCACTGAGGTGTGTGTCTCTGCGCTGGTGAAGGGTGTGGGTGAGCACTATGATGGGTCTTCAGTTTCGGTGTCTGCGGATTGCTCTTCTGAGGTGTCTTTGGGGATTGAGTTGAGAACCTGGCTCGTGGACCCTCTCAGCTGCTTCCCAGATATGCCTGCGAAAGCAAGGAGAGATAATTAGTGCATGGCAGGGGCCTGGGGAACAGGGGATCTGACTCACAGCATGGTTGTCTGATGGATGTTGCACTGCTGGATCCTCACTTGGTTGAGCACCACCGACCTCACCGTCAGCACAGGAACGGTCCAGATCTTCACCGGCCAACTGGATGACTCTGTTTTCAATGTCCATGAGGACTTTGATGTCGAGCATTCCTCCTCCAGTCTGCGACCTCTTCATTTTGTTGTGTGCCAGCTTGCCCTGCATGAATATAGATGCAGAGAGTGTAAATAGGACGCCTGCCAGGCCAGATGAGAAGGATGCCTGGCATGTGTGGGTGGTGATTGGTGCCATGGACCAGATGAGGACACGATCCACAGGGCAGATGAAGGTGTGTGTGAGAGAGTGAATGGTGATGTCCCTTGAGCTAGCAGTGAATGGATGTGTGATGGGTTTGTGAGTATGTGAGTTGAAAGTGATGAGAAAAGCGACTTACCCTGGAGGAACAGAAGAGATCGGAGGAGATGTGGAAAGGATGTTTCCTATTGTGGGAGAATCTAGAACTGGGGGTCACTGTTTAAACATAAGAGGTCGCCCACTTAAGACAGAGATGAGGAGAAATCTTTCCTCTCAGAGGATCATTCTGTCATGAGTCTTTGGAACTCTTGGTAGAAGAAGAGTCTTTTAATATCTTTAAGGCAGAGCTAGGTAGATTCTTGATAAGCAAGGGGGTGAAAGGTTATCAGGGAGGGGTAGGTGGGAATGTGGAGTTGAGGTTACAATCAGATCAGCTAAGATCATACTGAATGGCGGAGCAGGGTCAAGGGGCCGAATGGCCTACTCCTGCTCCTCATTTGTATGTTCGTATGCAACTTTAAAAAGTACCAAAAGATCCTTTCTCTGTATACACACAATTGTCTTCACTCCATTAGCACAATACTGGTGGTGAGTGTTGGTTCAATAACTGAGGCAGAAGAAAAGCTCGTTACTCAGATAGGGGAATTTGTTTTGATTTGGAAGGAAATATTTGACTCTTTGAGTCTAACCTTTAGTTAGGTGATTGGTTAGTTACGCTTCACTAATTTGTTTCAGAGGTCTTGTGGTGCAGTGGTAGCATCCTTACCCCTTGGCCAGAATCACCAGGTTCAAGTCCCACACTACTGCTGGGATTTTCTGGTGGTTGGGGGGGCCTGGGAGTGGTTGGGAAGCCGCCTGCGATCGGGCCCTGACATGGATTTCACGTTGGCTGGCCAATTAATGGCCGGCCAGCGTGAAACATGTGCTGCAGCACTCAGTGCTGTCAGGGTGGGGGTGGGAGGAGAGTGAGCGTGGAAGTGGGTGTGTGCATGCTCTGTCAGCACAGAGCTGCCTCAGGGAGCTGACGATTTTTAACAATTAAAAACAAAGATTTTAAAAATAGTGGAAACGTGTTCCCTCATGTATCTGTCACATGAGCAGGGGCATGTTAAATATGAGTGTAAAAAGTAAAAAAACTTTTTTTCAAATCACAGGTTGAAACCTCATCTCGCCCGTGGAAATGCAAAGGCTGCTTGGCCATTTCACCCGAACAGTTGGACGGGCAGCGAAAAATTCAACTCAGTTGGGTTCTTAAGGGCCTTAATAGGCTGCTTAATTAATGGCGGGTGTGGCTGTGACTCCCATATACGCCCGCTGATCGAAATATCGCGCGAGTGTGCGATGACATCGGGACGGACGCTCGCTCGATGTCATTGTGCGTCATTTTATGTTTGTTCGGGTCAGGCGCCCGCCTGCCCGCTGAGTGCAATATTCTGCCCTAGGGCTTGTCGAGCACAGGAGGAGTATTTGTGACGCAGTTCAATGGGCTGATAATCAGCCTGACAACACTTCCAGCTCCCTACTATTCCCCACAGGGGAAAACAAGTGTGTGAAGTCATGCTTAACGAAACCTGTGTTTTTTTGGCGCCTATTAGAGTGTTTGACATGTTTTTTTTTAATTTAAAGATTAAATGTGGTTGGCTGTTGATGTAGTTTGCAATTAACCTTTGACATGAAACAAACAGGCTTTTTAAAAATCATGACACTTTGTGATGTAATTTAAAATATTCTCTTTAATGGACACACAAGTAAGTGGGGATTCATTGGTGTGAGTTGCTGACCAATTTAATGCCCGTGCCCCCCCAAGAGCCTGAATACCAGGGTAAATGAGGTGGAAAATCCACTGGCGATTGGATAGCTGTGCAGCCTAAAGCATAGGGTGAACATAGATGGTCCTGATGCTTGTTTCTCCTGTTTCTTTCTCTGCAGCCTGAATTTTTCAGTCAGCGTGTGCTCGCGATCGGCGGGCTGGGAAGTGGACGCAAACTCCGCTCCCGCCCAATATCGGCAGCCCGCAGCAATCACGCGCTAGGTTTCCAGTTAACAGCCGCCCGGCGTGAAACCCGTTGCTTGAGACAGCCGGCAATGCCACGGTGGAGTGGGGTGGCAGGAACAGGGCCGACGCCTCCATGTGGGTGGGGAGGAGGTTTAAAAGGACACAGGGGGATGGAGGCAGTGAAAGTCGTGGAGAGGAGCTTCGGAAGTTTGCGCTGCGGCAGGAGTAATTCAATTCTTTGCGCGCAGGTTGAAAGGCAGGAGCAGCTTGTGCACGGGACCAAGTAATGTTGTCCAGAGGATCCACCCAGGGAAGTGAGCATGGGAATGGCTGCAGCCAAGCAGCCCCTCATTTTTCAGATGACCTGCTTGCGGGCACTCGTGTAGGAAGTAAGTCATCGAGATACTGCTGCCACGTGACAGCAAAAGGAGGCCTCCACATGTCAGCAAGAAAGCCTGGGCAGAGGTGGTGGCACAATGTGGTGGAACACAGCCGCAGTCCCGGATCTGGCTGTGCTGACCCCAATGGAGGGGGACATATTAGATTTGGCCTGTGAGCATGGGGTGAGATCCACCGGTCAAGGAGAGCCTGGGTTTCGGAGGAGGGTAAGAGTGAAGGGGAGACACTTTCGATTGGGGGGAGGGCTCAGAAATGGGGGGGGCTCAGGGGCAAGGAGTGCAAGGTTATATCCACTGTTTCTCTATGTTCTCGCATAAGTGAATGTTTGAATCACACTATGCCCATTCGCAGGATGCACCAGCAGCTACCTACTCTGCCTCTTTACTTACAGCTGTTTCTCGTCCATCAGATGGACCATCATCCAGGCCAGCCGAGGATCTGGATGGTCCTCCATTCACCTTGGAGGAGGAAGGACCCGCAGATGCTGTAGCATCACATCCTCGCTCCGCACCTTGCGCCACCTCAGATACTGGCACCTTGGTGGGTCTGAGCATGTCAGCACAGATGGTTGTGCACACTGGGGAAGCCCTGTCACATTTGCCTGAGGAGCTGGCGGAGACTGAGAGCTCCCAGGCCTCTGTCAGTCAGAGGGGTGTAGGAGATCAGAAAGGTGCTGAGCCCCAGGCGCATGACAAGCCTTTGGAGTCGTCCATTAGATGGCAAATGTTTTGTTGTTCCACATCACTTAATGAAAATCTCACCTCGTGTCACATGTCCATCCTGTGCTATCAGTGCCAGTAAGATAGGAGGCCTACAACTCAAACCAAAAAAGTGATTAAGCATGATAACTTTTCTCAGGAGCAGGTACAAGAGGAAGAGGGTGTCAGGAGCGATAACACTACTGCAGTTTTTCAATCATTTGGACTGTTGACTTTAAATGGCTACTGGGAGTTCCTTTGATTCACAGCTTCCCTGGTCTCCCCAGCTCCCTAAATCTGCCACTTTGCTGGGTCCCCAGCATGACCCTGTGGCTGAGCAAGTCCTTCTTCAGACTCTGTGTTGGAATCGTCCTTTAAGCGTTTGCGGCTACACATCGCAGTCTTCCTCCTCCAACTGATCTTCTCGAAAGAGAGCCAGATTGTGCAGGGGACAGCACACAACCACAATAAGCGACATATGTTCCAGAGGATATTGAAGGGATCTTCCAGACTGGTCCAGGCAACGGATCCCAATCTTCAGGAGGCCTATGGCCCTCTCAATTATGGCCCTTGTGGAGGCATGTCTTCTGTTGTACCTCTCTTCAGCAGGCATTCTTGGGTGTCTTATTGGTGTCATCAGCCATCTTTTCATAGGATATCCTTCATCCCCCACCAGCCTGCCATCCAAGCGGGCAGGGGGAATGAAAAGCCTTGGAACCTATGCGTGCCTGAGAATGTAAGTGTCGTGACAACCCCCAGGATACCTGGGGCTGAATTTTCGTCCTGTGGGCGGGCATGCGCCTGACCCGATCGGGTGTAAAATCGTGCGAGAAGACGTCAGGTGAGCGTCCCGATGTCATCGCGCACTCGCACGATATTTCGCTCGGAGGGTGCGCGCAAAAGTCGGGAGTGCGCTGCCGACAATTAAGAGGGCAATTAAGCCCATTAGCGACACAATTGTCTCTGATTTTTGTGGCTTGGCAGACAGGCGAATCAGCCAGGCGGACTTTACATTTTCATCAAGCCTCATTCAAGGGCGGGGTGAAATTTCTGTTATGAAACAAAACAAAAATAAGTATCTGTGGACAGCACTTTTAGCAGCTAGATTTTCAGGTGATGGATTGTGATGCATGGACATTTTTTTCAGCTTTTTAAGCCTTTATTTCACTATTTGCAGGTCGACAGCTCCCTGAGGCTGCTGTATGCCTTCAGCTCACCCACGCCCGCGGTGAAGTCATTTCCCACCCTCTTCCTGCCCCCACCCCGGCAGTGCTGAGCTTTTCAGCGCGCGTTTCACGCTGTTTGTTGGCCCGTTTCCCGACCGCTCCTGAACAAGCTGATCGGGTGAGCCCGCCAAAGGTAAAATTCAGGCCCAGGAGGATCTGCTGCTGGTGACTGCTCACTAATTGGACGTTGAGTGAGATACGATTCACAAAGGCCCCCGGCTCTCCCGCAGGTGCCTTGATGGCCATGTGGGTGCGATGAATTGCACCCTGAATCTTTGGGCAGCCTGCAATAGCCGCAAATCCTCTTGCACCCTCTGCCCTGGCTGTCCTCATCTGTTCTGAAATGTATGTAGGTATCCACCCTCCTGGAGAGTGCGTCCATGACAAGCTTTATGCAGCTGTGCGCTGCAGATTGTGTTACACTGCAGAGATCTTCTACAGGACCCTGGAAGGAGCCCGAGACATAAGAATTGTGAGCGACAGTCACTTACAGCACTACAGGTATTAGGTGCCCGCCAACACAGTTGGATGCGATCTCAGGCCCTATCATCTCACAGATGGAAGTCACTTGAGAGGCAGATCCTTCCGCACTGCACCTCAGTCATGTCCAGATAGCTTCTCCTTTGCAAGCCATACTGGCCTTCAACCCCTTCAGGGTCTGATGCTTGGTCTTGTGGGCAGACATGCTGATGGTGTCTCAGGGCAGCTGACCTCCTCTCCACCTCACCTCCACCTGACATGACAATCCCCAATTTTCACCCTCGGGGTTGCTGAGGTGCTGACTTAATGATGTTGTGCCCAGCCTGCAAATGCCTCTTTAAGGATAGATGCCTCCTTACTTACAGAGGATGGGAACAATATGGTTCACAGAGTAAACAAGAGAGTCTAGGCCGACACAAGAAATGTATCCTCCTGCCTCCACCCTCTTTGTTTCATCCTCAGCCTTATATCCCATCCTGGATTGAGAAAGTGCAAATTGTGCCTTCCCCACCTGCCCATTCATCCCACGTGCCAGCCGTAAAAATGCACGGGCCTCTCAAAATTGCCTATTTCAATTGGCCCTTTGATTGATGTCAGGTGGGCACGCCCACCCAGCAAAATATCGCAATGTGGTGTGATGATGTCGGGAGCCCCTCCCGATATCACCACGGTCTATTTCATGGAGGAGGGGGTGGGGAGAGCTGTGCGCCTGCTGTGCACAGGACTGTGAAATTCAGGCCCACGTTCATAAGGGTACAGTTACAATCATCACAGGACCTTTGTGAGCTAATGCCCTACATGTTAAACTGGACACCAGCCTAGGTTACGCTGCTGGCTTCTTTTTTTCTTGTCGTAGTTTATAGTTCCATTTGGAGTAAATCAAAAAAATGAGTTGCAGATCATGTGCCAGGGCTATTGATCTTAGGGAAAGATGATATATTCCACCTGAAGACTGGGAATGTTTTTAACACCTACATTCATGTGTAAAATAGAAGGCTGGTGAATGAGGCAAAGGCAACCAGCAACTCCTTTACAAAAAGAAGCGTAGTTAATAATTTTAATGGACATATTGCAGAGATGGGGCAATCTGCACAGTAATGTAAACCTTTAATTATAGACAAACAAAATAGAGCAGGCCTATAAACACTCCCAAATAATCTAGTTGTCATGGCATCAGAGAATCATTATGTAAAGAGGATCTTGTATTTAGTCAGTGTAAGTGGTGAAAGATTGTTCCCCTTGCCATCCTATTTCTTCTATAATGGCTTCTTGATGTAAGAGCAGCTTGGTTAACAACAAGTTTTATCTGTTACTGTGTCCTTGACAATGCTGCTCTTTAACTAAGAAAACGTTGTGGGAGTTGAAATTCAACAGTAATTGTTTTAACCTGAATGACTGACTGGGGAGGGGGACGGAATCAGTAGAAAGGGAGCAGAGTTTATGGAAGGAATAAAGGTGGCTTCAGTCTTTTGGAATGTACATTGGTGGAAGATATGACATCTGTGAGTTAATGTTAGAGAGTTAGCAGAGGTGGTTGTGGGGTCGAGAGAAGAGGTAGAGAGGTAGAATTGGGTGTCATCAGCCTAACCAATCCCGAACCCACATTTGAAGTCACTGAGGGGCGTTGTGGAGGCGAAGTGGCCAAATTGTTCTCACTGAGCGAGCCAACAGAGGAGAGGTGATTGGGAGGAAGTGTGTTCAATCACATCAAACACTGCTGAGAGGTCAAGAGGGCAAAGGGTGGTAATGTACCATTGCTCACAGTCACATATATCTGCGACATTGGTCAGGATTGACTCGGTACTGTGAGAAGCTGGGGAACTGGAGGAAATCAAAGATGGAGATGGATGAGAGAGAGGGACATGAGGCGGGGAGGCAACAGAATGTTTGACCAGTTTAGAGAGGAAAGGGAGATTAGAAACTGAACTGTAGTTGCGACAGTAAAGATGGGTTTGAAGGAAAGGCAAGTTAGGGAAGGAATTGGGACAGTGCCTGAGAAGTTGGCTAGGGAGTGGTCAAGGGAGGAAAAAGTCTATCTCAAGAAAGAAATGAGCGTGGAGTTGGCTTTGGGGAAGATGGAGGAGAGGCTTCAGAATGATGGAGGATCAAATGTGAGGGTGACTGGCTAGACAGGACAGTAAGGATAGAGCAGAGGTAGCTGCAGAGATGTTCTTAACATTAGGAATGAAGAAATTCACATGGGGCTCTTTCCTTCGCCTGGCACCCCTGCCTCTCCACGCCCGGTGGCATGTGGGGCACGCCGGCTCTTGAGCTCTAGGGCACGTTGCTTGTATCTGGAAAGGATTAGGAGGCTAGCGGGGCATCCGCCAGTCCGAGACCTTTCTATATTGTTGTGGGCCATCTTCTCCTGAAACAGCAGAGGAACGTTGATTAGTCCCCTGTCTACCTGCAGCACCATTGCAGCCTGGCCAACCCCAGCTGAGGAGCACCTGGCAGGGCACATCCAAGTCGTGGGCCTCGAGCCACAAGGCAGTCAGTCCAAGCAGCCAGGGCTCACCCCCTTGGCCAGCTCCTGTGTCATTGACAGTTGGCATTCAGACTCTAACACCCCTGAGGTGGGGGGATGGCCAGACCTTAACACTTCTGCACACTGACCCATGCCAACACGGTACTCACCCTTCCGGAGTGCAGCAGGTCATTGAAGTGCTTCTGGCACTGCACCCAGGAGCCTGGCACCACATCATGGCTGCTGACCAGTGCTGCCACCTCCTCCCATGCTCTCTTGGTGAGGTGTGGTGGCCTCCTCCTCCTGTCCCTAGGGACAAGGGCGTCCCTCCTGGCGGCCACCTCCTCCAGGAGAATGGCGAGGCACTCATCAGAGAAGCGGGGAGCCAAGTGCCCACCAGACCTGCCCTCCCGCCTGCCCTGTCCAGCTGCACTCGGGTCCATTGTGTCAGCTCAGGCGATGTCCTTCGGGCAGATTTCCAGGGGCTGCTTGGGCCGGTTTTAAAATGGTGCCCGACAGGCTCCCCGCCCCCGCTTGGCCCTTCCCCGCCAGTGCGGAGCCACATTTCAAGCTGGGCGGACCTTAATTGGCCCTCAGGCGTGAAATCACGGTCGGGGCCCGATGACGGGCGACGGTCAGTTCCGTGGCCGCTCTCGGGCCTGCCCGCCCACTGCACTCGCCCAACGAAGGGAAAATCCTGTCCCATGGGCTTCACGCTTAATATTGGGTCATGAAGGTGGAGGAGTGAGGAAAGGGAGCAGTTAGCTCTTATTATTTTTTTAAAAAACGAAGACAAAATAGCAAACAAGAGGAATAATAACATCATTCACAACCGCTTTCATGGTGGCCCCTTCTGGAATTAAAGTGGAAACTGAACTGCACCGTATCTGTCATATTTTCTGGGCAGGATTTTCCCCTCGTCGGGCCTAGGAGTGGCTGTGAAACAGTCCACGATTGGGCCCTGACCGCGATTTCACCCTGGTTGGCCTATTAACGTCCAGCCAGCTTGAAAGCTGGGCTGAGGGCCTCAGCGCTGCCGGGGTGGGGGCGGGAGGAGCGGGAGCGCTGACGTTTGCGCATGCGCGCGTGGGGGCGCGCTCACTGAAAGCTCCCTGAAGACGCAGAGATGCCTCGGGGAGCTGAAGATTTTTAAAATGAAAAACGAAGAATCTACAATTAATATAAACGTGTCCCCCCCACATGTGACATGTTAAAAATGAGTTTAAAAATTTTATTTTTAAAAATTCTTTGCCCCCTTCCTGCCCGTGGATGAGGTTTCGCCAAGAATGGACAGGCCATCTGGCCTATTCGCCTGCCCGCCAACCATAAGATTGGATGGGCGGTGAAAAATTCTACTTAATTACCTGCTTAAGGGCCGTAATAGGCCTCTTAATTGTCGGCGGGCGCACTGCCTTCTCTTGCGCGCGCCCGCCAACCGAAATATGTATGATTGCACGATGGCATCGGGACACTCTCCTGACATCATCGTGCACTATTTCACACTCGGGCGTGCCTGGCGCGTGGCCGCACACCAAGCTGAAAATCCTGGCCTACATGTTAAATTGGATTAAGGTGTAAAATACATTTGAGAACCCAATCGCTTCTGCTTCTGTTTCGACATTACACAACATAACGTGTTCACCTGCTTACATTTAGGTTGTGGGTAGCTTAGCATTTTTTTTCTCCAGTTTGTTATCCGTGTTGGGACTCAGGTTTGAATGCATCATGAAACAGTTCTTCAGTATGTATAACGATGAAGGTATAGGGTAATACAACAGAGGAAGTCTGTGCAGTCAAATATGCCATTTGAAATATACAGGGTTGTTGACTAAAAGCAAATTGCTAGCTGCTGTTTAAAATCAATGTGGATAGGATAAGACAAATCACCCAAGCTGTCAAGGCTAAATGCTACAGGCATACAGAAAGTAATTATGATGCAAGAAACTTCTCTGCTTGTGCTTCTATGCCACCTACATGTGCACCTGATAAACTGCAAAATATTACACTGTTTTATCATGCTGGTGGTCTAGATTAGGCAGAAGAGAAACAGTTTATGGCCTGAGCCACCTGCAACAACAATCCTTGCCTCAGGAAATTATGCTGATTTTTCAGAGTACAGAAATAGTTTAGAATTGGAATGGCAATGAGATAGTCATAGATTTCCTCACCTTGATGCTTATCCAAAGTTCTAAGTCTCGGAAACTGCAACAATAATTACTGCAGTACAGCCACAGCACCGGCAACTGCCTGATATTGTGGAAAATCTCTCAGGTCTGTCCTGTCCACAAAAAGCAGGACAAATCCAATCTGGCTAATTCCGGCCCCATCAGCCTTCTCTCAATCATAGCAAAGTGATGGAAGGTGTCATCAACAGTGCTATCAAGCAGCACTTACATAGCAATAACCTGCTCAATGATTGTAGTAATTATTAAATTACTACAGCAATTAGTAATTGTTAAATGTTGGACTGTCCCTTTAAGAATAGCCCTGTGATGTAAGATCACATGATCTGTGTAACTGAATGTGTTAGCAGCACGGGCTACAGTCGGTATAGAGATAGGGATGGAGGTGAAAGCACACGTGTAGTTGCTGCTGGCTGTATTGTAAATAAACCTAATATTTCCACTGAGAAAGTTGTCTGCAGATCAACACTATTACAAATAGGTGACTCGGCTACACTACAACAATGATGCTCAGTTTGGGTTCTGTCAGGACCACTCGGCTCCTGACCTCATTACAGCCTTGGTCCAAACATGAACAAAAGAGCTGAACTCAGGAGGTAAGGTGAGAGTGACTGCCCTTGATAAAAACAAAAAGCTAAATGCCCTCCCTGAAGAAGTACTGCTCTGTTCTCCGACAGGATTTCCGCCTGTCTCTTCTGCCCTGTTCACCTTCATTGCTTTCCATTTCTCTCCTGGTGTTTGACAAGGTGTTTACTAAAACCCGCTTTCACAGCCATATTTCCTTTCTCAGTGACTGTCTCCGTCTCCGACTTACCCCACGTGGATTTCAAATGAAATTCCATCCCTCTTGTTTTGAACCCACCCAGGATTACAGGTATCTCCGGGACATAAAACGTTTCTCGGACTGCTGTTCCCATCGCATTCTGAGATCCACACTCAGTGCCATGCGCCGCCATATGAACACACTCGACCTCTCCCTCCAGCAGCACCGCGGCACCCTTTTTCAAAGCTGCGCGTGCCCCCAGTTTCATTTTATTCTTCGCCTCATCCATCGCCTCAACAAGAAACTTTTCTCTTTCTCTCAAGTGCTAAGGAACGCAAGCTCCAACAACTCATCGACACCAACACCCATCTGGAACCCTCCACCCCTGCTTGTCCCTCCGTCCCCACCCCATCTTTCAATCCCAGCCCCAGCCGCGTATTCACTATACCCCCTGACCTTCCCCTCTCCGATGCTGAACGTTCAGTGCTCAGCAAAGGACTTAGTTTCATACCCTTACGCCCTCATCTCAATGAATTTTGGGCTCGGCACGATGCTGAACTCTTCTTCCGCCGTCTTCATCTCCGTGCTCACTTCTTTGGGCAGGAGTCCTCTCCCCGTTCAACGGATCCTTTTACCCACCTCCAATATTCTCCCTCCACTTGGACCCCTCCCTCTGGATTCTTACCTTCTCTTGATCTTTTCATTGAGAACTGTCGGCGTGACATTAGTCGTCTCAATTTCTCTGCTCCTCTCACCCATGCTAATCTGTCTCTCTCTGAACTTACTGCACTCCGTTCTCTCAGGTCCAACCCCAACATTGTCATCAAACCCGCTGACAAGGGTGGTGCTGTTGTTGTCTGGCGCACTGACCTCTACCTCGCGGAGGCTGAGCGTCAACTCGCAGACACTTCCTCCTACCTCTCCCTGGACCATGACCCCACCACAGAACATCAAGCCATTGTTTCCAGGACTGTCACTGACCTCATCTCCTCTGGAGATCTTCCTCTCACAGCTTCCAACCTGATAGTTGCCCAACCTCGGACGGCCCGCTTCTACCTCCTACCCAAAAAAAAACCCCACCTTAGACCAGCTTATATTTCACCTCTCTCCTAACTATACTTCAGTTCTGCCGAAGGGTCATGAGGACTCGAAACGTCAACTGTTTTTCTCCACCGATGCTGCCAGACCTGCTGAGTTTTTCCAGGTAATTCTGTTTTTGTTGTGACTGCCCTTGACATCATTTGACCGGCCATGGCAGCAAGGACCTGCCGTGGGCAAGGCGGCACCCCAGCCAGAAGTCCTTTGACTTGTGGCGGGACTGGAAGATCATGGTGGCGGGCAGGTATGGAAAATCACGCCCTGGGTACCCTGAGACGAGTAACTCACCTCCTGACTCCTTAAAGCCAGTCCGCCATCTACAAGGCACAAATCAGGAGTGCGATGGAAAACTCTCCACTTGCCTGGATGAGTGCGGCACCAAAGAGTATTCAAGCAGATCGAGCCCATCCAGGACAAAGCAGCCTGTCTGACTGGCATCCCATCCACCAACTTAAATATTCGCTCCCTCCACCACTGACGCACAGCGGCAGCAGTATGTGCCATCTAATAGATGCACTGCAGCAACTCACTAAGGCTCCTTTTCCAGCACCTTCCAAACCCATGACCTCTACCACCTAGAAGGTCAAGAGCAGCAGACTCATGGGAACACCACCACCTGCAAATTCGCCTTCAAGCCTCAGACCATCCTGACTTGGAAATATATCGCCATTCCTTCACTGTTGCTGGGTCAAAATCCTGGAACTCCTTTCCTACATCATGTGGACTGCAGCGGTTCAAGAAGGCAGCTCACCACCACCTTCTCAAGGGCAATTAGGGATGGGCAATAAATGCTGGCCCAGCCAGCGACACCCACATCCCATGCAGAAATGAAAAAAAAAAGCCAACCAAAATGCTTAATAATAATGACGTTCCTCTGCCTTTTTCAAGAAGGTTAATTTTAAATGGGTTCATTGGCAGAGAGAGAAAAAATTGATGATAGCCCATTTTCAGGTGCAGAGATTGCGATTCGTGAGCTGCCCAAGTCTATTCCCATTGAGGCAATAACACGCAAACTTGATGGCTGCCTTGCCATTGAAATGATTGTAAGTTTGGGCACGTTACTGGCTGGCTGAGCACTCAGTGGTGGGCCCAGCAGCGTGCAATGATGGCATGTAGCACAGCAGGTACAGCGGTACAGATACTCCTCTTAAAGGCAGCCTGTCCCTCTTGAAAGGGGAGTTGCACTCATTAGAAGGAAACTGCTGCTTGCACTGACAACTAGCTGCAAATAGGGACTGCACAAATAGAGCACCAGGGAATATAGAGGGCTCATATGTTTATTGGTGTGGCACTGGAGGCTTTAGTGGCGGAGGTTAACAGGAGGAGAAAAGTCATTGGGGAAGAGTTTGTTCGCATAGTGCTGCTTCTACTTAGTCTAAATCACTTTGCCTGCAAGTTGGGAGGGGGTCCACTTCTAGCCTTTTTGAAAATTTGTTCATGGGATGTGGGTGTCGTTGGAAAGACCAGCATTCATTGCCCATCTCTAATTTCCCTTGGGAAGGTGGTGAGCCGCCTTCTTAAATTGCTGCAGTCCATGTGGTGTAGGTACACCCACGGTGATGTTAGCAAGGATGTTGCAGGTGGTGGTGTTCCCATTCTTCTGCTGTCCTTGTCCTTCTGGGTGGTGGAGGTTGCAGATTTGGAAAGTGCTGTCAAAGGAGACTTGGCAAGTTGCTGCACTGCATCTTGTAGATGATACAACCTGCTACCACTGTGTGCCATAGGTGGAGACAGTGCATGTTCAAGGTGGTGGATGGGGGTCCTGTTAAGTGGGTTGTTTTTCCTTGGATGGTTTTGAGATTTTTAAATGTTTTTGGAGCTGCACTCATCCAGTTAAGTGAGGAGTATTCCATCACACTCCTGACTTGTGCCTTGTAAATGGTGGATAGGTTTTGGGCAGTCAGGAGGTGAGTTAATAGCCACAGGATTCCCAGCCTCTGATCTACAGTTGTAGCCACTGTATATGTCTGACTGGTCTAGTTAAGTTTTAGATTGATGGTAACCCCTAGGATGTTGATAGTGGGGGATTCAGTGACGGTAATGCCGTCAAATGTCAAGGAGAGATGGGTAAATTCTCTCTTGTTGGAGATGGTCATGTCCTGGCATTTATGTGGTGTTATTATCAGTTGCCACTTATGTATGACTCCAAACAGTGGGGAGCTTTCCCCCTGAACACAAGTTCTTTTGTGAATGAATAGCACATGAGCTCTCAGTGGATCCATGTGGTCCAAGTTTCAAGAACATGCGACAATTCAGCTGGAACTGTTGTTTGACATCACAATATACCCAGCTGAGACATTTCTAGGCATGCACAGCACACTCAAGCCAGTGCACCTTCCAGCATGGGGTACTTGGGAGCACTGCACATGCCATTTTGAGAGACTCCAGCTTCAATAGCACCAGCTCCGGCAGAGCTATGGAACTGAATTTCTAGCCCTGGGTGTTCATATGCTATCATCAGCAACAGTAGTATCTAAACTTACATGCTTTAATCTGAGCATTCAGCCGATAGACATCCAAGTGATGACACTGTCAAGGAGAGAGCTCTAATCAGTAAAGTCACTACCGCCTGTCAGTTAACATCATTTGTGGGAAAGTCATTGGAATTTATCATCAGTGACAGAATGACTGAGCACTTGGGCATTCTCTATCAAAGAGAGTCAGCATAAATTTGTGAGGGATAAGTCATGTCTCAATAATATGCTTGAAGTTTTTGAAGAGGTCATGGCTTGGTGAATAGGGCACAGTCTATGGATGTGCCTATGGCAGAAATGAAAGTGCACAGAATTGGAGATAACCTTATGACACGATTGATAATTGGGCGATGGTTAAAGGAATAATTTCTAAAGCTCTCGTGGTCCCAGCAACGAGTTGTCCTGTGCCTAATTCTCTGCCTTGGTGCCCCTGTCATGAGGATTTTAAACTTTTAAAATGGGGGCAAGGTTTGGTGAAAATAATAGTCTGAAGATAAAAGAAATAGATGAGAGGAAAGGTCTGACCAAGGTGAGGAACAAGGGTAACATAAAAGGTCATGGGAACAAATAAATTTATAAAACTACTATAAAAGGACTATGAACAAGGAAATGGAACAAATATAAAAGGCAAATTAAATTGCCTGTGCAGCAATGTACACAACATCCTAAACAAAACAGCGGAACTGGAGACAATAATACATAATGAGGAACCAGATGTAGTATAAGAACATTAGAACACAGGAAATAGGAGCTGAGGTAGGCCAATTGGCCTGTTGGGCTTGCTCTAACATTCAACAAGGTCATGGATGATCATCTACCTCAACTCCACCTCCCTGCACAATACCCAGATCCTTTAGTTCCATTAGTACCCAAAAAGCTATTGACCTCTCTGCCAAATATGATCAAGGACTGAGCAGCCACAGCTCACTGAGGTAGAGAATTCTAAAGAATCATGACTCTATGAGTGAAGAAATTTCTCTTCATACTCTTGAATGTCCCAACCCTTATTCTGAGACTGTGACCCTATGTTCTAGATTCCCCTGGCAAGGAAAACATTTTCTCAGCATCTACCCTTGACAAGCTGCTTAAGAATTTTATTTGTTTCAATTATATTACCTCACATTCTTCTAAACTCCAGGGAATATAGGCCTATAGTCTACTTAACCTCTCTTTATGGGACAATCCCCTCATCCCAGGAAGCAGTCTGGTGAACCTTCATTGCAGACCCTTCAGAGCATGTATGTCCTTCCTTAGGTAGGGAGACCAAAACTGCATACAATACTCCAAGCGTGGCTTCAACAGTGACATGAAAAATTGTGATTAGACTTTTAAAAATTTTATACTACAATCACTTTGTGACAAAAACTAACAATTTGCCTTCTTAATTGCTTATTGTACCTGCATATTGCCTTTGTGTGATTTGTGCAGAAGGACAGCCTCTGTGTGCTAACATTTTCCAGTCTTGCAACATTCAAAAATTATTCTGCTTTTTTATTTTTCCTACCAAAGTGGATAACCTCACATTTTGCCATACTGTATTCCACCTGCCATATTTTGCCCACTGACCCAATCTGTCCATATCCCCCTGCAGCCTCTTTGTGTCTTCCTCACTGCTAATTTTGTATCGTCAGCAATTTTGGATATGTTACACTTAACCCCCTCATCTAAATCTGTAATATAGATTGCAAATAGCTGAGGCTTGTATTACCCCGCCAGTTACTGCCTGCCCACACAAAAATATCTAGTTTCTTCCTACACTCTGTTTTCTGTTCATTAACAAAGCTTCAATCCATGTTAATATGTTATCCCCAATCCTATGAGTCTTAGCTTCGTGAAAAACTTATTGTGTGCCATCTTCTCAAATACTTTTTGAAAATCTAAAGACACTACATCCACTGGTTTCCCTTTATCCACTCCTAAAAAAAACTCTTAACAGATTTGTCAAACATGATTTCCCTTTCATAAAACTGTGTTTATTCTGCTTAATCATATTATGATTTTCTTAATGCCCTGTTACCCCCTCCTTCAGGTACCATGCCCTAAGAGGGTGTTGACCACCATGGACTAGCATTGGATTGGTCCGTGATTATGCTTGGTAAAGTACTGCCGTGGTTTGTCATTCCCTTCTGCAGTATGGGTGACCAGGAAACTCTCCCACTCTTAGCACCTGCCATCAGGAGTATTGGAAGAATTTACAGGCTGTTAATCAACCTGTTTGGCCATCATATTATGGTGGGTTTGAGGTACAAGAAAATGGGTCGGATCTAACATTTGCATTTTTGGATAAGTTGAAAGGTCGTTTAAATATCAAAGCGAAGTCAGAGGTGGAAAGAAACATTTTTGCATCTTACAGGAGTTCCATGGGTAAACAGAAAAGGGTTATTACATTGTATTAACCAGAAAACAAAGACAAAATAGAAACATGGAAGATATTTGGAAGGATTTGAGTTTCAAAGAGGAGTGAGAACACTGGAACCTGAGATGAAAGAGGGTGGAGGGGGGGGGTGCAAGTATTTCAGAGTTACTGTGGAGGGCTTGGGATTGACTGTTGGCTGTGTGAGGAAGATCACCTGGAAACAGCTCTAGGCTGGGAGAAAGATGCAGTTTGAATCAGTCATCCAGTCAAGCCAGAAAAGGCTTGGGCTGCAAAAAGCAGTCTTATTCTGAAGTCTTGGGGTTGAATTTTACATCCCCCGGGTGGGCGCGTGCCTGACCCAATCGGGCATAAAATAGCGCACAATGATGCCGGGCGAGTGTCCCAACGTCATCGCGCACTTGGGCGATATTTTGCTCGGTAGGCGTTAGCAGGTGCTGGAGCCGTGCCCTCCATTAATTAACAGGCCATTAAAAAGCCAATTGATGGTGATGATTTGTTGCCCGTGCGATTTCTCGTTTGTCGCATGGGCAAAATGGGCAGGGGAAGAGGCCACGATTTCAAAAAGCTCATCCAAGGGCGGGATGTAAGCATCATGGGAGCTGCCAGGGTACATTGCACAGACTTGTAGAATATGTTACCTGTGTTCACACACTATCTGCATCTTTGTGGAGTGGAATCCCTTCCCGTTGACGATGACATCCAGCTGTCCTGCTGGTGCCTTGATGGCCACATGTGTGCAGTCAATGGCACCCTGGAACAGTGGGGGATCTGTGTGGAGTCTCCCAATCAGCTGTCCACAGTTGCGTTAAGCTAGTGACAGAAGCTTTGTACAGGTACTGACATTTATTCTTTACCGTACAGATGAGGCCAGCCAGGCTGAGCGAGCCAGAGGCTTTGCCGATTGCTGGGTTCCCCCACATCCAGGGTGCCATTGACTGCACACATGTGGCCATCAAGGCACCAGCAGGACAGCTGGATGTCATCGTCAACAGGAAGGGATTCCACTCCACAAAGATGCAGATAGTGTGTGAACACAAGTAACATATTCTACAAGTCTATGCAATGTATCCAGGCAGCTCCCATGATGCTTACATCCTGAGACACTCCCAGATGCCGAGGTTCTTCAGTGCTTCAGCCCGACTGGATGGATGGCTGCTGGGTGACAAGGGCTATCCATTGAAGAGGTGGCTCATGACGTCTCTCCGCCATCCAAGAGCAGAGGCAGAGAAGCGTTACAATACGAGCCATGCCTCCATAACGGCAGTGGTAGAGAGATCTTCTCAAAATGTGCTTCCAATAGCTGGACCATTCAGGGGGTGCACTACAATACTCTCAGAGTGGGTGTCACTGATAGTGGTTGCATGCTGCGCTCTCCACAATCTGGCTCTGGCAAAGGGGGACCCACTGGAGGAAGAGGATGTTGATGCATCTGCACAGGCCACAGCTGATGGGCCCAGTAGTGAGTCAGAAGAGGAGCATGGTGAGGAGAAGACTGAGGGCATGGAGCCAGACCTCGGTAACCTGCAGGGAGGCAGGGACACCAGGGACGCCTTGATCCAACGCTCCTTCAGCTCGGCTACCAAAGATCAGCTTCAAACACATGCCAGGGCTGCCACCTCCATCCCGGATGTCTGAAATGACCCTTTCATTTAGACCCAAAGAACACTCAGTACCTGTACAATAAGGTTCAGAGCCTCTTACGTCCGGCATTACATACTGGCATTCCCTGCACGAATGAAATAAAAAGGTGAAGCATACTCAGGCCATGATGACAAAAACAAAATTTAAATCCATTTGACAATTACAGACTGTTTACATCAACTTCTCTGGTCTTAATTGCCAGACCAGTATACATTAATTAAACATAAATGAACATAAAAACACCTATGACCAGTCCCTCTTGTGCTCATGGTGTCTTTAGCTTACATTTGCGAGTGCTACGTCTTGCTGCTTCCCCCTCGCTGGGCCCAGCCCCAGAGACAGCCTGCTGATTCTGCTGTCTTGGTGGCCTTGATAACCTTGGTGGTAGTCCTCTGGCCCATGGAGCCTGTGCTGGCCCCACCTAGGAGGGAGTGACCAGTGCCATGGCTGGCATCTCCCCAGTCATCACAGACTCATCAGATGCCACGGTCACTGGTGGAGGGGCGGAGGAGCTGCTGCCGTCATTGGGAGCACCCTGAGAGGAGCCCGCAGAGACGACAGGCAGCTTGTGCGCCAACATGAGGTCGCTTTGGACCTCCCTGTTCACATTGATGGACGGGCATCTAGCTGGAAAACTGGGTGCCTCATCCATCTCCCACACAGACACTGACCACCTGAGGTCAGTGAGTGTGTGAGGGCTTGCAGGCCCGAATGCAACCCCAGGAATGCCTGATTCTGTTCCTGGAGCTGCATCTCCATGAGAGTTGTCACTGTCTCAATGGAGGAAGCAGTGCATTCGGCCATGACAGTTAACACAGCGCTGATGCTCTGCATGGACACGTCCTTAACGGAGGCCATGGCACGCAGACCCTCATGGATCTCCACCAGATCCTCCCGCACATCCCGCTGGACATCCAGCATCTGCCGCCCAATGGATGACTCCAGAGGCTCATCATCAGCCTTCAACTCAGCATTGTCCTGGTCTCCAGCAGTGCTCCGACTGCCGGCGCCCTGGGCACTCTCTGCCTCCATCTGCACCTCAAGCGAGTGTGAAGTGCCCTCACCAATGTGCACCGAGAGAATAGCCACCGAAATAACGCCCACCAAGATGCTGGTATCTGCGCTGGTGCCAGCTTCAGAGAGCGGGTGTGATGCAGGTGCAACAGAAGCTCGGTGGTCCTCCGGTGTCAGGGGTGGCCTCTCGGGGTCCAGAGAGAGAACACCTGCTGGTGAACCTAAAAGGGAGAAGAAGGACATGTCATTAGTTAAAGTCATCACGCTGTCACTGTGCATGCCAGGCACCCTGGTGAGACTATGGAGATTTGCATCACAGTGCCCTCGTCTTCCAATGATGAATGGGGACTCCAGGTTGGAGGCTCACATCAATGAGGAGACTAAACTAGAGTGGTTGCACAAACTGAAAGTCTCACCTCTGCGCACAGCACTCTTACCTTCATCTGGCACCCCCGCCTCTCCATGGCTAGTTGCACATGGAGCATGCTGGCTCTTGAGCTCCAGGGCGTCTTGCTCATAACTGGAGAGGATTCGGAGGCTAGCAGGGCCTCTGCAGGTCCGCAACCTTTCAATATTGTTGTGGGCCGTCTTCTCTTGAAACAACAGCGGAGCATTGATTAGTCCCCTCTCTACCTGCAGCGCCATTGCAGCCTGGCCAACCCCAGCTGAGGAGCACCTGGCAGGGCACATCCAAGTTGTGGCCCTTGAGCCACAAGGCACTCAGTCCAAGCAGCCAGGCTCACCCCCTTGGCCAGCTCCTGTGCCATTGACAGTTGGCACTCAGACTCTAACACCCCTGAGGTCTATGGTGGGATGGCCAGACCTTAACACTTATGCACACTGACCCATATCAATATGGTACTCACCCTTCCTAAGCGCAGCAGGTCATTGAAGTGCTTCTGGCACTGCACCCAGGTGTGCCGCACCTCGTCATAGCTGCTCACCATTGCTGCCACCTCCTCCCATGCCCTCTTGGTGAGGTGCGGTGGCCTCCTCCTCCCATCCCTCGGGACAAGGGCGTCCCTCCCAGCAGCCACCTCCTCTAAGATGTCGGTGAGGCACTCATTGGAAAAGCGGTGTGCTGAGTGCCCATCCGACCTGCACTCCTGCCACACTCGAGTCCAGCCACACTCGAGTCCATTTCAAAGGTACAGGAGGTGTCCTCCGTGGCAGCCTTCCAGGAGCTGCCTGGGCGGTTTTTAAACCGGCCGCCTGGTCGCCATTGGACCTGGCGGCTGACAGGCCCCCGCCCCCCACTCGGCCCTTCCCAGCCAGTGTGGAGCTGCATTTCACACTAACTGGGCCTTAGTTGGCCAGATGGTGTGAAATCGTGGTCAGGGCCCAATCGTGGGCAGCGATGCATTCCGCAGCCTCTGGGGCCCATCTGCCATGCCCACCCGACAACCTCAAAATTCAGCCTTTAGATTTCCACAGCAGAGTGGAAGAGAGTTTAAGAGATCATATGGTATGCCTTTTTAAAGCTACAGCAGTTTGCCTTGGGTAATATTATTGGGCTTTTGTAGTTAAACATCTATAAGGGAGTCTTGACTGGAAGGTGTTTGCTTGTGGGTCTGACCAAGTAGGGAGTCTTTAGGGGGAACATTTTGTAAGATTAGTTTTAAATGTGTGACTATAATCTTGTGTGTTTAAGTTTTCTTTTCTTGTTAATAAAATTTTTACTTTTAATTTTTAAAATCCCAAACGTGTTACTGGACTTCTTGCTGCTGAGATCAGTATGTGTTCTTCTTGTTTTCAGAATACAAAAAAAGGGTATGCCAAGTTTCCCTCTGGAATCTGGTTTACTCAGCAATTAACATCTGCTGTGTTTGTAACAATATGTGGATATGTACAGGCCAGGTGGAGCATACTACATAATGCTGGGTTCTCCAGGCTTCCCTCCTCTCCTTTTTCTTATCCTCATTTTACATGCCAGAGAGGGATTAATATGAACCATCCTGACTTCTGCTCTCACTATCCATCTGTAAACAGAAAGGAGTTTTTGATTTTTGATTTCCCCCTTTAATAAGTGGCATATTTTCCCAAACCCTTCAGTTTTGGAGTTTTCCAACCCTTTATTAACAACCCCACAGAAAACTTGAGATAAGGTAAAATAAGAGGGTTGGTTTATTTGACACACGCACACACACAAAATGCAGGAAAGGGGTTTCGCAACATCCGCCCTTTTTTGCGCTGATGCAATAAAGGAGGGGTAAGGGAAAGAAAGGGATTCAGGGCAAGACCAATATGAAAATAAGAGTTATTGTTTCATGTGAATCCAGAGTTCAGAATCAAAAGCCCAGTGGCGTCTTCCTTCAGAGGTTACCTGTTGCAGGGTGATCTGACTTTCCAGGAGCGAGGACTTCCACGATGGGAGAAGACACGTAGAGAGGAATTAGTCTGGAAGGCACAGATACAGAAGTTCCAATGTTCCAGTAGTTCACAGTGTAGATGAGGACCAGGCACTTCAACTGGACAGAGCTCTTTCTGCTGCTACCTGTTAGATGACAGAATGCTGGACTGCCTGGGTTCAGTTCCACACAACAATATTACAGGTTCTAGCAGCTTGGGGGTGGGTGGTAATGTGACATACCTCCCACTTATTCTCCTGGGTGTTGGGCAAAGAATGTATTTTCCCAGGCCTGGAATCTTGAGGTGTTTAATGGAGGAGTCGGGGTCCTTTTGGTCCTTTGCAGACATACCATCTCCGTTGGCCAGAGCTCTGCCTTAGAAATGTAAAGGAGGTGGGTGTATTTCTTTGGAATTTGATTGTCGGCCGTCACAGAGGGCGTTAACACCTCTGTAAAGATAACACTGTCCCTGCTAGAAATTGCTCTGGTATGAATCATGGCTAGTCAGGGTAAAGCCTTGTCCAATTTTAAAATAAAATAATAATTTTGTAAAGTAGCCAGGTTGATGTAGATATATATATATATATATTTATATGTACTTTTTCCTTCCTGTCATCTGGCTAGGACACTCATTGTTCTCTTTCTCTTCATGGTGGTAATCAAAAGAAACTATTAAAATCACAGGCGATTTTTGAATTTCCATGGAGCATTCTCCTGATCTCCCACTATAATTTCAGCAGAACATTGGTGGAAACCTTGGAGAAATGGCAGACAATACTATTTCTCTGCTGACGTTACGGTGGGAGATCAGGAGAGCGCTCCACGGTGTCAATGAATTTTCACAACCTTGCCATTCCTTAAATCCATAGCTCAAGCTTGATTTTACCGGGGTTTTGTTGAACGATAGTCAAAAAAAAATTAAATTAAAAACTCATTAACACAGCGATCTATGGGTTTGGGGAAGGTAATGATATGGTGGATAAGGAATTAGGCAAGGGATTAACCTGACGGGACAAATGGCTTTATTTTTTACGCACAAAATAACACAACACTGAATTGCAAAGCCATAATTCTTTTTAAAACTACATGAAGAGATGTGGACAGGAAGTATATATTTCTGAGAAAAGGGGGAGAAAGAGTAAGACTAATGGCTCATTTGTTGAATAAGGATATTAGAAATAGCTGATGGGCTAAGGAAAAAATACAAACAAATAGAAGAGTTTATTCTCCAAGTTGGCATCTTAATTTTCGCTACAGTTTATTGAGCCTCAAAGTAATAAAACAAAATCACTCAAATATATCTGAATAAATTACCCTCAAGGCACAGATTGCTAACAGAGTAGCTAAAACATTACCAGAGTATACCAACATTATGCATGTTTACATTCATTAAACTCAAATTAAACCATGCTAGATTGAGACAGAAACATTCGATTGACAGCAAAATCAGTCATCCTCAACTGTATACATAACCCACAAACTCATAACAAAAAACATTGGGTAGGATTTTTACAGAGTTGCAAGGACTTGAGAGGCATTTTAAAATGGTGGGTGGACCTGATTGCAGGATTCCTGCCTCTATTCCTGGCACCCTCAATTTTTGGTGGCGTGGGATAAGGGTGCAGGTGGTGAGCCCACGCCCTGCACTCCAAACCCTGCTTCACTGCAGGGATAGGTATCTCCTATCCCCCGGCAACTTTCATGGAGTTGGACCATGACTAGTGGTTTACAGCTCCTCCAAGGTATAGGCGTAGTGGTATTGTCGCTAGACTAGTAATCCAGAGACTCAGGGTAATGCTCTGGGGACTCAGGTTTGAATCCCACCATAGCAGATGGTGGGATTTGAATTCAATAAAAACCTGGAATTAAAAGGAGGACCATGAAACCATTATCGATTGTTGTAAAAACCCCATCTGGATCACTAATGTCCTTTAAGGAAGGAAATCTGTTGTCCTTACCTGGTCTGGCATCTACATGTGACTCCAGAGCAATGTGGTTGACTCTTAAATGCCCAGCCACTCAGTTGTATCAAACCGCTACAAAGTCACAAAAAAGGAACGAAACCGGACGGACCTCCCGGCATCGACATAGGCACCGGAAACAACCACGGCAAACTCAGCCCTGTCAACTCTGCAAAGTCCTCCTTACTAATATTGATGAAGCAGCTGAAGATGGTTGGGCCGAGGACACTACCCCGAGGAACTCTTGTAGTGATGAATAAAAAAAAAAACCATGGTCTGGAATCTTTTGAAGGCTAAGTTCAAAAGGCAATACCCATGCCCATCAAGCCCCATCAATGTTAACTCATGCCCTCAAACCACTCCCATGTGTCCTCATATTCTCCATGCCAAAATTTGCCCCACTCACCCGCCATGGCCCCTCAAATCATCCAAGCTAACACATGCCCTCCCACCCACCCCCAGTGGTCCCTCATACTCCCCATGCCATCTCATGCAGAATAAGGTTTGGTTGCGAGCCCAGGCTCCCATAAATTGATCACCTTTGTTGATACAGCTGAGGAGAAGGGAAAACTCTGCCAGATTGACAGCTTTATGATGTTATAATAAACTACTTTTTTCTGTGATCTCTTTTGTCAATGGCTCAATATTTATTTGCACAAGCGGCATAAAGTGATTATAGCTTCTGTTATGGATACATTAAAGGCCTGGTTGAGTGATGCTTTTATAGGGTAGTCACAACCACAGTTCGTTTAAAGAAAATTATGAATGGGTGTTTTTTAAGCAGTTCCACGCATGCCATTGTTACTATAGGGTTCATTTGTTCTTTACAGTGTGCGCACTGAGTGAATGGGTATGAAAATGCCATGAGTTAGCAGGGGCCACTGGGGGGAATGGGGGTATGAGTTACCATGCAGGATATGAGGGGTCATTTGGGTGAGTAGGGGGCATGAGTTAGCATGGAGGTGGCATGGGGAGTGTGTAGGGGTGTGAAGGGATGTGAGAAGTGAGAGCTAGAGGGCCTAAAATATAAGAAAACAACTGGAACAAAGACCCAGAGAACCAAGGTAGGCCTTTTAAATAACCCACCACAGCACTTGGCTGCCCTTGTGGCTACCTCCAATCACCTGCTATGCTGGTCAGGGGCACATCTGCCTTGTTCGACTTCTTGTACTCATAACCTGTTATCCCAGTGGTTCGGAAACTGGGGTCCATAGAGATGTTCCAGGGGATCCATGAGCGAAAGAATGGCAGCTGGAGATGGGCTATTTGCGGGCCGAGAGCTGAAAGCAGAGGGAAGCGTACAGCGCTGAGTTGGCTGGCTGTTTAACTTGGAGTGGAGCATGCATGGAGAAATGCTGATAGTGGCACGAAGATTGCCAGGTAGACCCACAGTTACCAAGGCCGGCGTGGGCCCTGTGAGGAACTAAGACCTCACACTGTATATTTTATAAAATGGATATAGATATACTCACTGACATTTTTAACAATTAAAAATTGAGCAAAGATCCTTAAAATGGCTGAAACCATGTCTGTCTGTGACCCCTGAACAAAATAAACCACTGGATACTTCCAGGAAAACTCACACCTCGTTATCACTGAGGAGCCACTAATGACCCCCGTGTACTCTTCAAAGAGAGCTACAGAAAGGCCATAGACTCATAGACATTTACAGCACAGAAGGAAGCCATTTGGCCCATCGTGTCCATGCCGGTCAACAAAGACTTGACTGCACTAATCCCATTTTCCAGCACTTGGCCCATAGCCCTAGAGGCTATGGCAATGCAAGTAAATACCTAAATACTTCTTAAATATTACGAGGGTTTCTGACTCAGCCACCCTTTCAGGCAGTGAGTTCCAGGCTCCCACCACCCTCTGGGTGAAAAAGATTTCTCCTCAACTCCCCTCTTATCTTTCTACATCTTATCTTAAATCTATGCTCCCTGGTTATTGACCCTTCTACTCATGGAAAAAGTACCTCCCTATACACCCTATCTATGCCCCTCATAATCTTATATACCTCTATCAGGTCCCCTCTCAACCTTTGCTGCTCCAAGGAAAACAACCCCAGCCTATCCAATCTTTCCTCATAGCTCAGACCCTCCAGCCCAGGCAGCATCCTGGTAAATCTCCTCTGCACCCTCTCCAGTGCAATCACATCCTTCCTATAATGTGGTGACCAGAACTGCACGCAGCACTCCAGTTGTAGCCTAACCAGCGTTTTATACAGTTCCAGCATAACCTCCATGTGCTTGCATTCTATGCCTGGGCTAATAAAAGCAAGCATCCCATATGCCTTCTTAATCACCTTATCTACCTGCCCTGCTACCTTCAGGGATCTGAGGATATGCACACCAAGGTCCCTCTGATCTTCAGTACTTTCCAGGGTCCTACCATTCATAGTGTAACCCCTTGCCTTGTTAGCCCGCCCCAAGTGCATTACTTCACACTTTTCTATTTGAATTCCATTTGCCACTGCTCTGCCCACCTGACCAGTCCATTGAAATCCTCCTGCAGTTTAAGGCTATCCTCCTCACTATTTACCACCCTACCAATTTTTGTGTCATCTACGAACTTCTTGATCACACCTCCTACATTTAAGTTCAAATTATTTATGTACACCACAAACAGCAAGGGCCCCAGCACTGAGCCTTGCGGAATCCCACTGGAATCATAATTCCAGTCACAGAAACATCCCTCCACCATCACCCTCTGCTTCCTGCCTCTCAGCCAATTTAGGCTCCAACGTGCCACTTTGCCTTGGATCCCATGGGCTCTTACTTTCTTGACCAGTCTGCCATGAGGGACCTTATCAAAAGCCTTGCTAAAGTCCATGTAGACTACATCAAATGCATTGCCCTCATCAACATTCCTGGTTACCTCCTGAAAAATTTTGATCAAATTTGTCAAACACAATCTTCCCGTAACAAATCCATGCTGACTATGCCTGATTAATCTGTATCTCTCCAAGTGCAGATATATTCTGCCCCTCAGAATTCTTTCTAGTAACTTCCCCACCAGTGAGTTTAGGCTGACTAGCCTTTAATTTCCTGGTCTATCCCTTTCCCCTTTTTTTAAGAATGGGACAACGTTAGCAGTCCTTCAGTCCTCTGGCACCTCACCTGTGGCCAGAAAGGATTTGAAAATTACTGCCAGGGCCCTGATATCTCTCCCCTTGCCTCCCTCAACAGCCTGGGATGCATCTCATCCGGGCCTGCTGATTTATCCACTTTTAAGGCCGCTAAACCTGCTAGTACCTCCTCTCTCTCTCTATGTTAATTTCCTCTAATATTTCACAGTCCTCCACCCGGATGTCTATACCTGCGTCGTCCTTTTCCATTGGGAAGACCAACGCAAAGTATTCATTGAGGACAGTACCTATGTCTTCCGGGTCCACACACAGATTACTTCTATGGTCCCTAATTGGCCCTACTCTTTCCCTAGTTATTCTCTTGCTCTTTATATATTTAAAAAACTCCTTTGGGTTTTCCTTTGTTCTACCCACCAATGCTTTCTCATGCACTCTCTTAGCTTTCCTAATTTCCTTTTTAAGATCCCCCCTGCACTTTTTATGCTCCTCTAGGGACTCTGCCGTATTGAACACTTGGTATCGGCCATAAGCTTCTCTTTTGTTCTTAACCCTAACCTTTATGTCCCTTGACAACCAGGGTTTTCTGGACTTGGTCCCCTGCCTTTGTCTTTACGGAAACATAGTTGCCCCGTACTGTTGCTATTTCCTCCTTGAATGCCTCCCACTGCTCTGACACAGTTTTATCTGCAAGTAGCTGCTCCCAGTCCACTTGGGCCAAATTGTATCGCATCCTAGTAAAATTAGCCTTTCCCCAATTTAGAACTTTTTTTCCCGGCCCAACCTTATTCTTTTCCATAACTATCCTAAATCTAACTGAGTTATGGTCACTATCTCCAAAATGCTCCCCTACTGATGCGCCTTCCACCTGCCCCGGCTCATTTTTGAATATTAGGTCCAGAACTGCCCCGTCCCTTGTTGGGCTTTCTATGTACTGGCTAAAAAATTTCTCCTCCTGCAGCTTAAGAATTTTGCTCCCTCCCTTGCCCACTAAAACTATCCCAGTCAATATTTAGGTAGTTAAAGTCCCCTCCTATTACTGCCTTATTATTCTTACACTTCTCTGAAAATTGATTGCATATTTGATCCTTTATCTCTCCCTGACTGTTTGGGGGCCCATAGTACACACCCAATGGCGTGTTTGCCCCTCTTATGTTCTTTACTTCCACCCATATGGCCTCATTTGATGATCCTTCCAGGATATCATCTCTCCTCACTGCTATAATTGATTCCTTGATCAATATTGCAACCCCCCTCTTTTGTTCCCCTCTTTATCTCACCTGAATACCCTATGACCAGGAGTGTTGAGCTGCCAAACCGGCCCTTCTTTTAGCCAAGTCTTGGTCATAGATATGATATCATACTCCCACTTGCCTATCTGCATCTAATAAACCCAGGCTGGCGAGTGGAGGTGGAATGTCTACTAAGACAATGGCATCTCAAACATTTCTTATAACCCATAATGACTGAGATGGTATCAGCCTGGAATACAATGCCAATCTCCAGGCATTGGATAAACATTCTCTGTTGAAGACGTCATGGAGAGGGAAAATTGTATGAACTAGGTCTCTGGCTTGTTAAACAAGTAATATTGCCTTGCTGGGTTGAATAGCTCAGTCTGCTGTTTAACATCTGACTAGCAGGCCATGCCAAAGGAGCGCTGGCCTAGGATAAACACCTGGTCCCATCTACCTTGCTTCTGGTGGAAGTTCTGTGCCATTGCCTACAAGACTGATTCATCTTTGCGTGCTTATCTCATCTGGTGAAGTCAATGCCACTGGAAAAGGGAATTCTGCAATGTTGGTTTTCAGCCTGCCAACCTTCGTGAAGGAATACCTAATTGGAATTTGATTTTCGACTCTGCAATCAACGTCAAACAATATTTATTTTATCTGTGGTCTCTACACTGTAAATCTTTCTTTCTTCTATCCCTCTCTTTACTATCTGAATACAAGGGGACTGTTGCGAACCCTCTTTCATGTTTTGAGTGTGAAAATAACCAAACCCTCTGAGTTCATTCTATCTCGAGTTTGCTGTGGGATTATTAATAGAAAATTGGATCACACCAAAACCAAGAGGTTGGGAAATATGCCACCACTATAAAGAGAGAAACAAATAAAAACACCTTTCTGTTTATGGATGGGTGGTGAGAGGAGAAATTAGTGCTGTTTAAATTAACCCTCCTCCTCTCCGTAACAGAACCAAGTGTTTTCAGCTTTGTTAAACATAGAAAACATGGAAACTAGAAGCAGGAGTAGGCCATTTGGCCCTTCAAGCCTGCTCCACCATTCAATGTGATCATGGCTGATCCTCTACCTCAACACCATATTCCCACTTTCTCTCCATACCCCTTGATACCCCTAATATCCAAAAAATGATCAATTTCTTTCTTAAATATACTCAGTGACCTGGCCACCACAGCCTTCTATGGTAGAGAATTCCACAGGTTGACCACCCTCTGAGTGAAGAAATCTGTCCTCATCTCAGTCCTAAATGGTCTGCCCCATATGCTGAGACTGTAACTCCTGGTCCTAGACTTCCCAACCAGGGGAAACATCCTCCCTGCATCTAGTCTGTCTAGCCCTGTTAGAATTTTATATATTTCACTTAGTCCCCTCTCATTCATCTAAACTCTAGTGAATAATCTCTCCTCGTACAACAGCCCTGCCATCCCTGGTATCAACCTAGTGAACCTTCGCTGCACTCCATCTATGGCAAGTATATCCTTTCTTGGGTAAGGAGACCAAAACTGCATACAATACTCCAGGTGTGGTCTCACCAAGGCCTTGTGTAACTGCAGTAAGACATCCCTACTTCTGAACTCAAATTCTCTTGCAATGAAGGCCAACATACCATTTGCCTTCCTAATTGTTTGCTGCACCTGCCTGTTTACTTTCATTGATTGGTGTACAAAGACAACCAAGTTCCTTTGTACATCCACATTTCCCAATATATCACCATTTAAATAATACTCTGCCTTTTTGTTTTTCACACAGAAGCGTATACCTTCACATTTATCCACGTTATACTGCATCTGCCATGTATTTTCCCACACACACAACTTGTCTAAATCGCCCTGAAGCTTCCTTGCATCCTCCTCACGACCCTGCCCAGTTTTGTGTCATCAGCAAACTTGCCAATCCCATGTGCTTTAATTTTGCCCATTAGCCTCTTATGTGGGGCCTTATCAAAAGCCTTCCTGAAATCCAAATACACCATATCCCCTGGTTCTCCCTTATTTATTCTACTAGTTACATCCTCAAAAAACTCCAGCAGATTAGTTAAGCATGATTTCCCTTTCATAAACCCATGCTGACTTTGTCATATCCATTAATGCTTTCCAAATGTTCTGTTAGCGCATCTTTTATAATAGACTCTAGCACTTTCCCCACAACTAACGTTAGGCTGAATGTAATTCTCTGTTTTTTCTCTCCCTCCTTTTTTTAATAGTGGGGTTACATTTGCCACCCTCCAATCTGTAGGGACTGCTCCAGAGTTTATAAAATGTTGGAAGATGACCACCAATGCATCCAATATTTCCAGGGCCACTTCCTTTAGTACTCTGGGGTGTAGATTATATGACCCTGAGAATTTTTCAGCCTTTAACTCCATTAATTTCTCTAGTACCATTGTTTTACTAATATTGATTTTCTTCAATAGACTCTTAGTTCCCTAATATTTCTGGGAAATTATTGTGTCCTCTTTTGTGAAGACAGAACCAAAATATGTGTTCAATTCTTCTGCCATTTCTTTGTTCCCCATTATAATATCCCACATTTCTGACTGTAAGGGACCTACATTTGTCTGCGCTAATCTTTGTCCCTTCACATATTTATAGAAGCTTTTACAGACACTTTTTATGTTCCCTGCAAGTTTACTCTCATACTCCATTTTCTCCTTCTTCATCAATCTTTTTGTCCACTTTTGCTGAATTCTAAACTGCTCCCAATCCTCAGGCTTGCTCTTTTTCTGGCAATTTTATATGTCTCCTCTTTGGATCTAATACTATCCCTAATTTCTTTTGTAATCCATGGTTGAGTCACCTTTCCTGTTTTATTTTTGCACCAGACAGGAATTAATAATTATTGTACTTCATGCATACGTTCTTAAATAGTAGCCATTGCCTATCCACCGTCAACCTTTTTAGTAAGGTTCTCCAATCCATCATTGCCAACTCACGCCTCATACCCTCATAGTTCCCTTTAGTTAGATTCAGGATCCTAGTTTCGGATTCAACTTCTTCACTCTCCATCTTATTGAACAATTCTATCATTTTATGGTCACTTTTCCCCAAGGGAAGATTGATAAATAATCCTTTCTCATTGCACAATACCCAGTCTAAGGTAGCCTGCTCTTTAGTTGGTTCCTCAATGTATTGGTCTAAAAAACCATCACGTATACACTCCAGGAAATCCTCCTCCACAATATTATTGCTCCAATCTATATGTAGATTAAAGTCACCAATGATTACAGTAGTACCATTACTGCAAGCGTTTCTAATTTCCTGTTTAATGCCATCCCTTACATCTCCGTTACTGTTTGGGGGCCTATAGATAACCCCCACCAACTTTTTCTGCCCCTTGGTGTTTCTCATCTCCACCCAAACAGATTCCACATCATGATTTTCTGAGCCAATATCTTTCCTCACTTTCCCATTGATTTCCCCCTTTACTAACAATGCTCCCCCACCTCCTTTCCCTATTTGTCTGTCCTTCCTAAATATTGAATACCCCTGGATGCTCAGATCCCATCCTTGGTCACCCTGCAGCCATGTCTCTGTAATTGCAAGTATATTATAACCGTTTATATCTATTTGCACTGTTAATTCATCTAGCTTATTGCGAATGCTCCACGCATTAAGATACAATGCCTTTAGACTTGTCTTTTTAACCTGATTAGTTATCTTAGCTTTATTTTGCACTATGATTCCATTTGTTTTTCACCCTTGTTTTTTGTGCTTCCACTTTTGCTTCTTACTTCTCTGTTTTTCGTTTCTATCCTTGTTTCCCCTTCCGCTGTCTCCCTGCTCAAGTTCCCATCCCAGGTTCACGAGAGGGGTGTTCTAAGAAGGCACTTCCATCTCATTTTTTTTTCATTCTTTCACAGGATGGGGGTGTCACTGGCTAGGTCAGTATTTATTGCCCATCCCTAATTGTTCTTGAATCTAATGCCTGTAAAGTACTGGTTTTCTTAAAAACTCTAAAAAAACTATTAAAAAAATCTAGTTACATGCAGCACTTTCATATTATGTTTATTATGTAGTATGTTAATTTAGACAGGGCGTGTGATCAATACTCCATTTGAAAAGGGGTCTTTCAACTAAAAAAAAGTTTGAGAACCACTGTTCTACAAACACCAGCTGTCTCAGTGGTCATTCGCTATGAATCACAAGCAGGCTAATAGCATTCAACAATTTAGGGTTAGGATTAAGGTGGGTGATTAACATTAGGGGTTAGGATTAAGGTTAGTTGTTTGTGGTTAGGATGAGTGGTTACAATTACCCAGGTCCCCGGAGCATTACTGTGGGTATCTGGGTTACTAGTCCAGTGACAATACCACTATGCCACCATCTGCAAAACCAAATCCAGGGACTGCTTATACTGAGGCTATAAAATGGGAATTGAGTGTCTCAGCATGAGGCATGATTATGATGGTGAATCCAGCTTTAGTGAAGGTGGAAGGTGTGTAATGAATGGCAATGTTATGGTGGAATCATAGTTTTTGGGATTAAGGTTGGCGGTTGATATTCTGGTTAGTGATTAAAATCAGAGTCAGTGGTTGGGATTAGGATCAGTGGTTAAGATTAGAGGTTAGGGTTAGGTTAGCAGTTAAAATTAGGGTTAGTAGTCAGGATTAAGATAAACGAGTAGGATTAAGGTTAATGGTTAGGGATAAGGTTCGTTGTTCGAGGTTAGCGGTTAAAATTAGGATTAGTGGTTAGGGTTACATTAGCATTTAGGATTAGGGTTAGCATTTAGGATTAGGTGGTTAGGATTAGAAACCACTATTGACAGCACCATTGTGACCAGACATGAACTGTTTTTTCTTTAACCTCATGCGGATATCAAAAATCAGGCTCACAAAATTGGTCGTTCAAGGAAATTTCTTTCTGACCCTTTCCTCCCTTTCTTCAAATCTGAACGTTTACCATGGAAACAGACATAAGGGACATTAGATATTGGGACAAGAATCGGGAGATCCAGGTGTTGTTCTGGTTATGTTCGATCATCGGACTGCCTGCAAAGAGCTTCTGACAATAACGTGTCGCCAGATCCCACCGGTCGGCATGAGGTTCCACCATAACATAACCACCTTCCACCTTCACTAAAGCTGGTTTCACCATCATAACCATGCCTCATGCTGAGACACTCTGATTCCCATTTTATAGCCTCAGTATAAGCGGTCCCTTAATTTGGTTTTGCAGATGGTGGCGTAGTGGTATTGTCACTGGACTAGTAATCCAGATACCCACAGTAATGCTCTGGGGACCTGGGTTCAAATCCCACCATGGCAGGCAGTGAGATTTGAATTCAATAAAATAAATCTGAAAATAAAAGGCTAATGATGACTATGAAACCATTGTCAATTGTTGTAAAACCCATCTGGTTCACTAATGCCCTTTTGGGGGAGGAAATCTGCTGTCCTTATGAGGTCTGGCCTCCGTGTGACTCCAGGCCCACAGCAATGTGGTTGACTCTTAAATGGCCTAGCAAGACACTCAGTTCTCAAGGGCAATTAGGGATGGGCAATAATTGCTGGCCCAGCCAGTGATGTCCATATCCCAGAATGAATAAAAAGAAGTATAAATCTTCTGGATTTGGCTTCACAGTGTAAGTGGTCCTTCGATTCACAGTGTAAGTGACCCTGGAATAAAAACAAAAAATGCTGGAAAAACTCAGCGGGTCTGGCTGCATCCACGGAGAGAGAAACAGAGTTAACGTTTCGAGTCCAATATGACTCTTCTTTTGGAACATGTGGTCCTGGATTTGGATTCACATTGCAAATGGTCCCTGGTTTTGGTTTCATGGTGTAAGTGGTCATGGATTTGGCCTGAGAGGTGTGATGATGACACTCCCTCTCACAACCCAGAAGGAAAGAACAGTAAAAACTGGGAAATAAGAATACTGGTCCGAACTGGTCTTGTATACCTTAAAATAGAAGACCAGTAAAAACTGGAAATAAGAGTACTGGTCCAAACTGTTTTTTCGTTCTGGGAAGCTCACCAGAAGGAAAGAACAGCCCTTTTGATATGGGGCATATCTCTCCCCATGGGTTTATTATCTGGTTTTAAATATGGTATTTAATAGCAGAGGAACAATGCTGCTTTGCAGAGGGGAGCGGCTGAACAGGAGCACGAGAGAAGCATTCAAACCCAACAATGAGCGCATGAGCGGCAACTAAAGCTGAAGCTGTGATTGGTGCAGAAAAGAGCACGAGCTGGGGGAGGGACGGAGTTCCACAGTGCATGCGGGAAGAACATGGTGTCTCCAGGCTGGCTGCTGCATCTTGCTGCATGTGGCCCGTGCACCATGTGTTTGGTACCCCTGGCTATGTTGGATGACCTGCAGTATCTGGGCCGGGAATGCTTGACCCGGAAAACTGGCCAATGAGGAGGCAGAAAGGTTCCCAGGTGCTGTCAGCCGTCATTTTGCATCTTTACAATTTCTTTTTATTGCAGTCCATTTATAAATGGAATAAAAACAGAAACAAACGGAGCTGTGTTCTGTAACTAGGCGAAAGTCTGTAATCCTCATCCGTTGACTGTTCCTGTTCCCATTTTTCCAATTGGTGATTAGGGGAAGGATGTGAATAGGAAACATCCTGCCTCCCGTGGTTTACTATTAACTTTTCAGACGTCACTTTGTAAAGGTGGAGATGCCCAAGATACTGTGCATTATTTAGCATCAAAGAGACATCTTCCAAATTCTGATATTCCCAGTATTTATGATATATTGATATTAATAGATTTAAAAAAAACACTGAAATTTACAGGCAAGCATCGTCTCATAGATCCAGGTAACATATAAATTACAGGCTTTCAATGCTTCTGCTTATGTTTACGCCTAATGCACCCTAACTTAGATTCTTTTTAAATTGTTTATGGGACGTGGGCATCACTGGCTTGGCCAGCAATCATTTCCCATGTCTAACTGACCTTGAAAAGGTGGAGGTGAGACTTTGCAGTCCATGTGGTGTAGATACACCCACAGTGCTATTAGAGAGTTGCAGGATTTTGATCCAGTGAGACTGAAGGAGAGGCGATAGCTTTCCAAGTCAGGATAATGTGTGACTTGGAGAGGAAATTGCAGGTGAGTTAGTTATTCACTGCAGGGTTCCCAGCCTCTGACCTGCTTTTGCAGCCACAGTGTTTATATGGCTAGTCCAGTTAAGTTTCTGGTCAATGGTATCCACCAGGATGTTGGGGCATTCAGTGTTGGTACTGTCATTGAATGTCAAGGGGAGATGGTTAAATCTCTCTTGTTGGAGATGGTCATTGCCTGGCGCTTGTGTGGCACGAATGTTACTTGTCACTTATAAGCCCAAGCCTGAATGTTGTCCAGGTCGTGCTACAAATCTGAGGACTTGCTAATGCTACTGACCATTGTGGCCTCCCTTAAGACCTTATGATGGAGGGAAGGTCATTGATGAAACAGCTGAATGGTCGTGTCTAGGACACTACCCTGAGGAACTCCTGCAGTGATGTCCTGGGGCTACGATGATTGACCTCCAATAACCACAGCCATCTTCCTTTGTGCGAGGCCTGACTCCAGCCAGTGGAGAGTTATCCCCTTCATTCCTGTTGACTTCAGTTTTGCTAGGGCTCCTTGATGCCACACTTGGTCAAATGCTACTTGATGTCAAGGGCAGTCACTTTCACCTCACCTTTGGAATTCAGCTCTTCTGTTCATGTTTGGACAGAAGGCTGTAATGAGATCTGGAGCTGAGTGGCCCTGACGGAACCCAAACTGAGCATCGGTGAGAAACTTATTGCTGAGTAAGTGCTGTTTGATAATACTGTCAGTGAGACCTTCCATCATTTTGTTGATGATTGAGAATAGACACATGGGGTGGTAATTGGCCAGATTGGATTTATCCTGCCTTTTGTGGGCTTGGCGTACCTGGACAATTTTCTACATTGTTGGGTAGATGCCAGTGTTGTAGCTGTACTGAAACAGCTTGGCTAAGGACCTGGCTGGTTCTGGAGTACAAGTCTTCAGTATTACTGCCGGGATGTTGTCAGGGCCCATAATCTTTTCTGTATCCTCTCGGTTCAGCCATTTCCAGATAACACATGGAATTAATTGGAAGGCTGGCCTCTGTGATGCTGGGGCCCTCAGGAGGAGGTTAGGATGCATCATCCACTTGGCACTTCTGGCTTAAGATGGTTGTAAATGATTCAGCCTTGACTTTCACACTGATGTGCTGGACTTCACCATCATAAGAAATAGGAACAGGAGTAAATTATTCGACCTCTCGAGCCTTCTCCACCATTCAATAAGGTCATGGCTTGTCATCTTCTTGTGTTTCGATTTCCATTTTCCCATCTAACCCCGATAACCTTTGATTCCCTTGCCTAACAAGAATCTATCTACCTCTGCCTTAAAAATATTCAATGACCCCCACCTCTACCTCCTTCTGAGGCAAAGAGTTCCAAAGTCACACAACCCTCTGAAATTAAAAAATTCTCCTCATCTCTGTCCTAAAGGGTGGCCCCTAATTTTAAAACAGTGCTTCTTAGTTCTGGACTTATCCACGAGAGGAAACATCCTTTCAAAGCCCATCTTGTCAAGGTTGTTCAGGATCTTGTATACTTCAATCAAATCACCCCTCACTCTTCTAAACTCCAGTGGAAACAAGCCCAGTCTGTCGAACCTTTCCTCATAAGGCAACCTGCTCATTCCAGGTATTAATCTAGTAAACCTCCTCTGAACTGCCTCCAATGCATTTTCATTCTTCCTTAAATAAGGAGACCAAAACTGCACACAGTGTTTGAGATGCGGTCTCACCAATGCCCTGTATAACTGAAGCATAACATCCTTACTTTTATGTTCAATCTCTCTTGTAATAAAGGATAGCATTCCATTAGCTTTCTTAATTACTTGCTGTACCTGCATACTAACTTTTTGTGGCTCGTACTAGAACACCTAGATCCCTCTGCACCTCAGAATTATGCAGCCGTTCTCCATTTAAGTAACACTCTGCTTTTTTGTTCTTTCTGCCAAAGTGAACAACTTCACATTTTTCCACATTAAACTCCATTTGTCAGAGTTTTGCCCAGTCACTCAGCCTATGTATATCCATCTGCAACCTCCTCATGTCCTCTTCACAACATACTTTCCTACCTATCTTTGTGTCATCTGCAAATTTAGCTACCATGCCATCTCTCCCCTCATCTAAGTCATTGATGTAAATCGTAAAAAGTTGAGGCCCCAGTACAGACCCCTGTGGGACTCCACTCGTTACATCCTGCCTATCAGAAAAAGACCCATTTATGCATACTTACTGCTTTCTGCCAGCCAGCTAATCTTCTATCCATGCTAATATGTTATCATTGAGGATGGGGATATTTGTGGAGCCTCTTCCATAGATTAGTCCACCGCTGTTCACGACTGGATGTGACAGGGTGCAAAGCTTTTTATCAGTATTTAGCTGTAATCAATCGGTTTAATCCAATTCCTTCTAAATCAGTCAATCAACAACTGCTCAGTACATTTTGAACTTCTCACATTGCCTTCAAGCTGACTGGGTAATCACTGGAAGTGGAAGAGTTTCATCTTGCAAGGAGTGATTTATGTCAATGGTTCTCTACAATCAATGAGCGTGTGTGTGACTGGCCTGAGGATGTCATCACTGGCTCTTAGAATCAATCTGAGATAAGTAATAGATGCCATGGTCACAAGTATATATCAATCAGAGTACATTCTGTTCAGCAGATTTCATTATGAAATTTTGTTGACATTGTGCTTTACAAATAATTCATGGTTTGGGCCGGGAGAGGATCGTTCTGATTACCTTTTGTAGCAACATTATATATGCATGTCTGGCCTATATTTGACTAAAGGCCCACAGTATTGTGGCTGACTCCTAACTGCCTTCTGAAATGGCTCAGCAAACCACTCAGCTGTATCAAACCGCTACAATAAAGTTTAATAAGAATAAAACCCAACAGATCACTGGGTATTGACCTAGGCACTGAAAGTAACAACAGTACACCCAGGCTAGTCAATCCTGTGAAATCTCCCTCAGTAACGTCAGGGGGCTTGTGCCAAAATTGGGAGAGCTGTCCCAAAAGCCAGTCAAGCATCAACCTTACATAGTCATACTCACCAAACCATATCTTGCAGTCAATGTTCCAGGCTCCTCCATCACCATCCCATGGTATGTCCTGTCCCACCGGCAGGACAGACCCACCAGAAATCACAGCAGAGTCATTGGTATACCAGTCGGGAGGGAGTGGACCTGGGAGTCTGCAACATTGACTCTGGGTACCAAGAAGTCTCATGACACTAGGTTAAACACAGGGAAGGAAACCTCCTGAGGATTCTCAGTTACCACCCTGACTCAGCAGGTGAGTCAGTCTCCTCCATCTTGAACACTACTTGGAAGAAGCACTGACGATAACAAGGGCAAAGAATGTACTCAGGGTGGGGGACTTCAATGCTCATCATCAAGAATGGCTTGGGAGCAGCACGACTGACCAAGCTGCCTAAGAACGCAAGGACCTATCTGCCAAAATGGGTCAATGGCAGGTGGTGAGGGAGACAACTAGAGAGAAAAACCAACTTGACTTCACCCTCACCAATCTACCTGTTGCAGATGCATCTGTCCATGACAGGATTGGTAGGAGTGACCACTGCACAGTCCTTGTGGAGATGAATTCTGGCCTTCACACTGAGGACATTCGCCATCATGTTTTTTGGCTGTGCTAAATGGGATAGATTCAGAACAGATCTAGTACCTCAAACTGGGCATCCATGAAGCCTTGTGGGCCATCAGAGCAGAATTATATTCAACCACAATCTTTAACCTCAGGGCCCGACATATCCCTTACTCGACCATTACCAGTAGGATTGCCCTGGAGTCTCCAGGAATCGAAGAATAATCTGCAGGTCACAGTTGTGAGCAAAATGATAAGGGCATTAAAAAATAGTGGGCAGAATTTTACCCGCGGGGCGTAAAAATGCAAAGGCTGCCTGGCCGATTCACCCAACTGGCAACCGTAACATTGGACAGGCAGCGAAAATTCTCTCTTAATTAATACTTTACTGGCCTTAAGCGGCCTCTTAATTGTCAGCAGGCGCACTGCCAATCCTCATGCGTCCGCCGACCGAAACATCGTGTGATGACGTTGGGATGCTTGCGCAACGTCATCGCGCGCTATTTTACTGACATCTGGGGCCTAGCGCCAAAATTGGGAGAGCTGTCTCACAAACTAGTCAAGCAACAGCCTGACATAGTCATCCTCATGGAATCTGTTCTTACAGATAGTGTCCCAGATACCACCATCACCATCCCTGGGTATGTCCTGTCCCACTGGCAGGAAAGACCCAGCAGAGGTGGCTGGCAGCACAGTGGGTATACAGTCGGGAGAGAGTTGCTCTGGGAGTCCTGAACATCGACTCCAGACCCTGTGAAGTCTCATAGCATCAGAGCAAACATGGGCAAGGAAACCTCCTGCTGATTACCAAACAGCGTAGGCAGCACGCAATAGACAGGGCTAAGTGATTCCACAGCCAATGGATCAGATCTAAGCTCTGCAGTCCTGCAACATCCAGTTGTGAATGGTGGTGGACAATTAAAGAACCCACTGGAGGAGCAGGCTCCACAAATATCCCCATCTTCAATTATGGGGGAGCCCAGTGCAGCAGTGCAAAAGATCTTAAATATTTACTCCCTCCACAACACACAGTGGCAGCAGTGTGTACCATGTACAAGATGCACTGCAGGAACTTTCCAAGGTTCCTTTGGCACCTTCCAAACCTACGACTTTTACCACCTAGATGGAGAAGGCAGAAAGGAACAGCACGCCTGCCAGTTCCCCTCCAACTCAAACATCGTCCTGACTTGGAACTATATTGTTGTTCCTTCACTGTCGCTGGGTCAAAATCCTGGAACTCCCTTCCTAACAGCACTGTAGGTGTACCTACACCACATGGACTGCAGCAGTTCAAGAGGGCTGCTCACCACCATCTTCTCAAGGGCAATTAGGGATGGGCAATAGATGCTGGCCTAGCCAGCGACGCCCACATCCCATGAAAGAATAATAAGAAAATCAAATGGGTAATGGAGGCATCAAACAAAATTAGGACCCTCAACTGCATATACAGAGAGATAATCAATGGTTTCAGGTGGACCCTGGAAGCCTCTTTTGGTGCCTGTACCACTATGTTTGGTAATGTACATAGAATTGTGGAATGACACGATACAGTATGTAGCTATTCGGCCCATCATGCTAGCCCTTTTGTAGAGCTCTCCAATTAGTCCCATTCCCCTGCTCCTTCCCCATGACCTTTAACTTATTTTCCTTCAGGTACTTATTAAAATCTCATTTGAATATTATTCGTGAATATGGCCTCCACCACCCTTTCAGGCAAGCGCATCACAACAACTTGCTGTGTTAAAAACAAAGTTTCCTCGTGTCGCTTCTGGTCCTTTATGGTTCAGGATGTGTGGATGTTCAGCACCTGCCATACTGATCTCATTGACAGGGACAAGTCACTTAGAACCAGCTGCACAGAGAGTGCAACTGGTCCTGAGTTTGCCTCCAGGAGACCAGGAGTTCAAAAGCTGCACAAGAGGGCTGAGTTTGAAGAAATCCAAGAGTGACATCGCAGGACAAACATTAAGTCATTGGTTGGTGAGAAACTGCTTAAAGAGTGTATTTAATTAGCTGAAAATTCAAAAAAACGCATTATTTTTAAAAGTACAGTGTAGTCCTGCCGTTTGTGGGGGTTACACAGTGAAATCGTGAATAATGAACGTTTATTTCAATGGGACTCAATTGGATAGGTTCCGGCCTTGCGAGGACAGCCTTGTTTTGGCCATCGCTCTACAGCAAATTGAGGTGCAGTACCTGTATGCAACAGACGGGGGAGCCTCTGAGCAATACTGTACATCAGTGAAGATTTCAAAGTTGTTCAGGCTGCACTTCAGCTCCCAGAATAATAATCACTTGACCAAACAAAAGGCCTCGATTTGCCACTTTCTTTTGAAAAAAAGAGTAGGTGACACATTAAACCTCAGCACCTGCTAAAAGCCATTTGGAGAAGAAAGTGACGTGAGCATCTGTCCATGTCACGTGATCCCAGCATTGAAATGCAACCATTGCAGGGAGAAGAAAGCGCAGTGTACAAAGTGCAAAGTGTGGGTAAGTGAAAACGCTAACAATGAAGTCACGAAAAGTGGGACTTCATTGTAGCTACTTAGATTGAAGTAATAAACACAAGCAATAGGGAAGTAAAGTTAAGTCAAGGCCAGGTAAAATAAAGTAGTATAAATAAACCAAAGTAAAATAAAGTTAACATCAAGGAAATAAATTGAAGCCATGGCAGGACAGCTTGGGCGTGTGGAATGCATATCCTGTAGTATGTGGGAAGTCGTGGGCACTACTGGTGTCCCAGGAAGTGCCGCCAGCTGCAGAAACTTGAGTTCCAGGTTTCGGAGCTTGAGCAGTGTCTGGAGTCACTGTGGTACACCCACGAGGCTGAGAACATGTGGATAGCATGTTTAGGGAGGTTGTCACACCGCAGCTTAGGAACCTGGAGGCAGAGAGGGTGACCATCAGGCAGTCCAAGAGAACTACGTAGGTAGTGCAGGAGTCCCCTGGGATCCCACCCGTCAATCAGCTTTGTGTTTTAGATGCTGTTGAGGGTGTTGGATCCTTGGAGAAGTGCAGTCAGAGCCAGGTTTGTGGCACCTCAGCCCTGCTGTTCAGGAGGGCAGGAATAAGAAAGGAAGAGCAGTAGTGATAGGGGATTCATTAGTTAGGGAAACAGACAGGTGTTTCTGTGGCTGTAGACGTGACTCCAGGATGGTATGTTGCTTCCCTGGTGGCAGGGTCAAGGATGTCCCAGAGCGGCTGCAGGACATTCTTTGGAGGAGAGCGATCAGCCAGAAGTCGTGGTCCATGTTGTTGCCAATGACTTAGGTAGGTAAGGGGATGAGGTCCTGAAAGTAGATTTTAGGGAGCTAGGAAGGAGATTGAGAAGCGGGACCTCCGAAGCAGTAATCTCAGGATTACTCCCAGTCCCATGTGCAAATGAGTGCAGAAATAGGAGAATTGAGCAATTAAACACGTGGCTGGAAAGCTGGTTTAGAAGGGAGGGCATCAGATTTCTGAGGCTTTGGGATTGGTTCCCCAGAGTGAATGACTCTGAAAGACAGAAGAAGCACAGGTTAATAAGTGTACAGCACAGGAATTTGGTAGTGTTTAAAAAGGTATATATGTAAATGCACGGAGTATAGCAAATAAAGCCAATGAGCTGAGGGCACAGATAGATACATGGCAGAACGATATCATCACTATCACAGAAACTTGGCTTAAAGAGGGGCAAAAATGGCAGCTCCATATCCTTCGATATAGAATTTTCAGGCAGGATAGAGAGGGGGATGTAAAAGGTGGGGGTGTAGCTGTATTGGCTAAAGAATGAATTACAGCTGTGAGGAGGGATGATATACTAAATGGAGCACCAAACGAGGCCACATAGATTGAGTTCAGAAATAAAAAAAGAGGCAGCCACACTGCCAGGGGTGTCCTATAGACCCCCAAATAGTGGCAGGGAGTTGGAAGAGCAAATATGTAGACAGGTTTCTGAGTGCAAAACAACAGGACAGTAATTGTTGGGACTTCAACTGCCCTGATATCAATTGGGATACGAACAGTGTGAAATGCACAGTGGGCACAAAATTCTTGAACTGCATTCAAGAGAACTATTTTAGCCAGTATGTAACAAGCCCAGCGAGAGAGGGTGCAATTGCAGGTTTAGTCTTAGGAAATGAAGCTGGGCAAGTGGATGACGTAGCAGTGGGGGACCATTTTGGAGGCAGTGACCATAATACAGTTAGATTAAGCATCATAAAGGACAAAGTTAGAACAGGAGTAAAAATTCTAAATTCAGGGGAGACAAATTTTACAAAGCTGAGAGGTGAATTGGCGAAAGTGGACTGGATACAGCTACTAGCAGGGAAAACTGTGTCAAATCAGTGGGAGGCATTCAAAAGCGAGATTCTACGGGCACAGTGTAGACATGTCCCCATAAATCTAAAGCTCCCTGGTTATCCAGAAGCATACAGGACAAGATAATGTAGAAAATGAAAGCTTATGACAGTCACAAGAAAGCTTAATACTATAGAAAGCTTAGAGGAGTGTAGAAAGTGCAGGGGTGAAGCAAAAAAGGAAATTAGGAAAGCAAATGGAGGAAACAAAAAAATATTGGCAGGTAAAATCAAAGAAAACCCAAAGATGTTTTACCAGTACATTAAGAGCAAGAGGATAACTAAGGAAAGGGTAGAACCTATCAGAGATATACATGGTAACTTGTGCGTTGATGCTGAAGATGTGGGCAGGGTTCTCAATGAGTACTTTGTCTCTGTCTTCACTAAGGAGAGGCACGATACAGACATTTTAATTAAAGAGGAGGAGTGTGAAATGTTAGGTACCATAAGCATAATGAGAGAGGAAGTACTGCAGGGACTGGCATTCTTGAAGGTGGATAAATCACCAGGGCTGGATGGATTGTTAAATCCCATTGCTGTTAAAGGGAGCCAGGAAGGAAATAGCGGATGCTCCGAGGATCATTTTCCAATCTTCAGTTGGTGCAGGTGAAGTACCAGAGGAACAGAGATCTGCGAACGTTGTACCAGTATTTAAAAAGAGTGCAAGGGATAGGCCAAATAATTATAGGCCAGTCAGTCTGACTTCATTGGAAACAATTCTGAGACACAGGATAAACTATCATTTAGAAAGGCCCAGATTGATCAGGGATAGTCAGCATGGTTTTGTTAGGGGAAGGTCATGTCTTACGAACTTAATAGAATTTTTTTGAGGAAGTAACAAGGAGGATTGATGAGGGTAGTGCAGTGGATGTTGTCTACATGGATTTCAGTAAGGTATTTGACAACGTCCCACATGGCAGACTGGTCAGGAAAATGAGATGTCATGGGATACAGGGAAGGTGGTGAGTTGGATCCAAAATCCAAAATCAGCGACAGGAAATAAAGGATTATGGTCGATGGATGTTTTTGTGAATGGAAAGCGGTTTCCAGTGGTGTTCCACAGGGCTCAGTGTTGGGGCCCTTGTTGTTTGTTATATATATTAATGATTTAAATGTGGGAGGCATGATTGGGAAATTTGCAGATGACACAAAAATTGGCCGTGTAGTTGACAGTGAAGAGGATAGCTGTCGACTCCAGCATGATATCAATGGTTTGGTTGAGTGGACAGGAAAGTGGCAAATGGAATTCAATCCGGAAAAGTGTGAGGTAATGCATTTGGGGAGGGCAAACATAGCAAGAGAATACTCAATAAATGGGAAGTTATTGAGAGGGGTTGAGGAAGTCAGAGGCCTTGGAGTGCATGTCCACAGGTCCTTGAAGGTGGCAGGACAGATGGACAAGGTGGTCAAGAAAGCATATGGAATGCTTTCCTTTATTGGGCGAGGTATTGAATACAAAAGCAGGGTTGTAATGATGGAACTGTATAAAACGCTGGTTAGGCCACAGCTGGAATTTTGTGTACAGTTCTGGTCACCACATTACAGGAAGGACATAATCACTCTGGAGAGAGTACAGAGGAGATTTACAAGAATGCTGCCAGGGCTTGAAGATTGCAGCTATGAGAAAAGATTGGAGAGGCTAGGGTTGTTTCCCTTAGAACAGAGGAGGCTGAGGGGTGACCTAATTGAGGTGCACAAAATTATGAGGGGCCTAGATAGGGTAGATAGAAAAGACCTGTTTCCCCTAGCTGAGGGGTCAATTACGAGGGGGCATAGATTTAAGGTGATTGATAGAAGGATTAGAGGGGACATGAGGAAAAACCTTTTCACCCAGAGGGTGGTGGGTGGCTGGAATTCACTGCCTAAATTGGTGGTTGAGACTTGAAATGTTCAACTCATTTAAAAGGTACTTGGATTTGCATCTGAAGTGCTGTAACCTGCAAGGCTACGGATCAGGTGCTGGAAAATGGGATTAAAATGAGTGGCTAGTTTCTTTTTTTTTCTCTTTTTGGCTGGCGCAGACACGATGGGCTGAGTGGACTCTTTCTGCACCATAACTTTTCTATGGTTCTCAGTCTGACTGTACCAATGCACACGCACAGATCAAATCCAGTGTTTTAAATGGGATGTTGAACTTCTGTTTTAATATAGTGCTGATTCAAAACCCGATTAAATTAAAGCATTGGTATTGTAAATGCCCAATTGAAATCTTCATCTTAAAGTTACTACATTTCTCAAGCTCCTCATTCATTGTGAAGAGTGTAAATATTGCAAATAAACACTTCAAGGAGAGAGATATAACTTAATTTATTTTATTGTCAAATTAACATGAAACACATAAGTCTGATAGTGAATGGCAGTATGCTGAACAATTAATTTATTTTATTATCAAATTAACTTGAAACACTTGAGTCTGATACTTCAATGGTGATTGGTGGTACACTGAACAATTCCTCAAGAGCTTTGGAAAATATTGCAGGTTATGTGAGCTGTCCTACTGGGATCTTTCTTTAAATAAAAAAATCAGGGAAGCGTGTTCAAATATACAGAATCTTGCAAGGAAAACTTTTTGTCTCCAAAAATTCCGAAGTGACTTTATTGTATCACCAGTGCTGAGGCTTCGGACCCTGCTGGAATCCTTGAGAGACCCCCCACTCAGTTTTGGAGAGGTTTAAATATTGATACCTCTGAATAACAGGCAGCAAAAACAAAAATAAACCTCTGGACTGAGTTTTTATTTTCGGAAGAAGAACTTGATTAAATATGTATTGCACGATGAGCTGAAAATCGCCCATTTTAATTACGCCAATTAGTAGTCATGCAGAGCAGCTGTTCTGCTTCATTTATGACAAAAAGCATTACAAGTATGTACCAGTCTCTGCTGATCGCCCACTCAACTGGCTTTTGCCGCTTCAGCACTCATTAGCAAAACACATGGGTTTTGATGTAAACAATTAACTTTGTAAAATGGATTTGCAACATTCGGATGCTTTAGGAATCCACAAGCTACAGTTCCAACCAGAAACCTTGCTCTCCTCCTACTGAATGTGCTGAACTCATGCTGGGGTACAGTTCAAGGTCACCAGCAACCATGTAGTGCCTTCCCAAATGCTGGCAGCCTATCGAATCACTGAAAGGGTTAGGATTAAAAGTCAGACTTACTGTGCGCTTATTTCTAATTGATGGATGTTACAGGTGGCCTGCTCTGTTGTCCGCTTGCCTTGGGGTTATTGCGTTGTCAGGGACATAACTGTTACTAATGTCGACGAAAGGCTACTGTAAGGGTTTGCAGGATAGTTTCTCATTGATAATATTTGATGGATTTAAGGGGAAGAGCACGAGGAAGAAACAATAGAAAGTTATGGTCTTTAAATGAAAAAGGGTGGGAGGAGACTAATGTGTACGCTAAACACAAACACTGGCATGGACCAGTTAAGAGGAAAGGTCTGCTTCTATACTATACATTCAATGTAACACTATTTGAGCGATTCAGTGGCTAAGTGCAAACTTGTCAATTTTTTAGAGCACAAACTACAGAATGAGCTAAACAACGTATGTGACACATCGAATTTAATTCAGACAAATGTAAACTACTGCATATAAGAAGAAAAACAGATGATATAATCTATCAATGTCATTGAAATAGCGAAAGCTAACCTCGTAAGACCATGAGGAGTCTTAGCAGAGCTGATGTTCAATGTGTCCTATCAATGCAGAGCAGCAATCAACAAAGCCATCAGGATGTTGAGCTACACAACCAGAACAATGGAATACAAGCCTGAGGAAGATATAATCAAATTTTATAGAACTTTATCAGACTGCACCTTGAGTACTCTGGCAGCTGACACTCAAGGGAGACATTTATCTGTTGGAGGCAGATGCACAAGGAAGGTCCGCAAGGCTGATCCCAAGTGCCAAAGATCTGAATTAAGGAAAGCCTGGAGGAAGTTGGACATTTTTAGCCTGGAAAGGAGACGTCTGAGAGGTGATCTTCTAAAAGGTCCATAATTTTATGGAAAAAGTTAATCCAGAACACCACTTTAAAAAAAGGGAGTAGAACAAGAGGATGTTATACTTCAGTTAGGGACCAGCAACTTTTTGTTTAAAGTAGACAAGTTTGAAATTCTAGGGCTCACGAAGAGATAAAGCCACAGGTTCCACGGTTTTAAACAAACAAAAATGAACTTTACAAATTCAGCAAAGTGAAACAATCTACAATATCCATCTTATACTCTTAACATTCAGAATTAACATGAGGTAAATATGAATTAACAGGCAAACTGTAGTTGAACATTGCACATCAATGGCAGATATGACCAAAACAGATCCCGTAGGTTTCTCAGCAACGTACTCAGGTGTCAATGACCACTGTAAGTCACAAAAATCTCACTAGCTCTGCCTCCCTCATGAGAGATTTTCAACTTTCCACTTTCAAATTCCCTCAAAATCTGCTCTGACTCAGACTGCCTCAACAGCTGTTCAGCTCTCGATGCCTCAATCTCTTCTGAGACTGCATTTCGTGGAATTCCCAAAACTGCACTCCGACCTCTAATTACCGGCACAATTTCAGCTCTTTCACAATTGCTAACTTCACTCAGCTGGCATCGCCCCTGGGTTTCTCCAGATTCCAATCTCCCGGCTGCACTGAGCTATAAATAACTCCCAGGGCTTCTTCTGCGCCTAACCCTCTCCAGCACAGAGCCAGCAGCCTTCCATTATATGATCTGCTCCTACCTCTGTGCCCTAAATGCTTGGAGCCTGCTAACAGTGGCACCTTTTTGGTCTCCAGCCTCTTCCCCTGCTACAGAATGCTCTCTCTTCCAGGAAACACACAGGTAAATTGAAATCAGACCACCTTCTTAAACTCCACCCATCTCCATGACAACGCAGCCCGATCTGGACTATCCTCAAACTGACCTCCAAGCCAATTTTCCCTCCTTCGCAATTTCTCCAGCTAAGTAAGCCCACCTGCTGTTTTAGGATCTTACATTTCTAGCTGTCAAAGCCTGAAGTCAACATGGCCCCAGCCTTTTATAAGTAATAGACTCCAAGCTGCTCTTGTTGCAATTTTCCCATTTTCTATGGTTAAACTTTAATCTTCCCAGAACAAAGAAAAAAATTACCTCTAAAATATTAACACAAACCATAAACTGGATATTCATAACAAGGGCAAGAGGCCCAAGCTGGGACAAGGTTACTTTAGGACCGATATCAGGAGATTCTCCTTCAGGCAGAGAACGATCAATGCTTGGATCGAGCATTCAGGCTGAGTGTATTTGTAAGTATCTCGTGATCTAGAACATTCTCCTGTCAGCACCCTGTGAGGACCCCAGGGTCCCACCTAGTCAATGCCCATTGGTGAGAAGGGGAATGGGTTTTATTTTGACCATCCTCCATCGTGGTAATGGGGCTGGGGTTACCAGGTAAACCTCAGAAATACATTCTAAAAGAGTTTGGTTCGGGATGTTTCCTAATACGTCTTGGGGGATAATTCACTGTTTTTTTTTGACTAAGTCAGAAGTAAAGGGCAATAGTTGTCACCTTTAGGGATCAGGTGGAATTTGCTCTTGGTTTGGGTAAAGTTCTGTACAAGTTGGTTACAGCAGTCCTTGGGTATCGAAGTTCATCACTTTTAGAGCTGCTGTCAGCTCAGTCCGGTAAATCCCTGGTGTTGGCTGAGGTTGCTGAGCCCTCATTCCTGCGCTGACGTGTGTTTAGCAACTGAGCCAATGAGGAGGTTAGTGTTCTCATTCTGCTTTGCTATTTTGTACTGAATAATATGAGAAACAAGGTGCAGCTCCTTTTTCTGGGTGCAATTCATGAGCTGAGAGCAAATTAACAGATTGTGACATCATGCCTGAGCAAAGGGCATGTTGTCCAATGATTGTGAGTGTCACTTAGCCTTGTGACCATATTTGGTGGTGCGTGCTCCGCAAACAATCAAACCAAGGTACATTCCTAGAATTTGCGGATGATACAGTGAGTAACCCTAAAAGGGTTGTTTATGTCATATGAATGACATGTCTCTTTAAAATCTTGCATTGTCCCTCCCTATACCATGACAGACTTGAGCAGAATATTGCTCCGATTGCAGATTTACACATTCCAATCATTTTAAACTACCCCTCACAGGCAAGAACATTTCCTGAGATTGATAATAATCAATTATCTGAGTTTTCTCTCTCCCGCAACCCAGCACCCTATTTATCTGTCTTGGGAACACGTTCCTGATAAATTCATAATAATTTGAATAAAATATGGATTTTCTCAGGACATTTATGAACTCTGAGAAGGACAATGATAGACAGCAAGAGGACAAAGGCAGGTTGGTGGAATGGGTGGACAAGTGTGGATGAAACTTAATGCTGACAAAGGTCAAATGATACATTTTGGTAAAATGAACGAGGAGAGGCAGTACAAACTAAAAACGGTACAATTCGAAAGGGTGTGCTGAAACAGAAAGACCTGGGGATATATGTGCACAAATCATTGAATGTGGCAGCTCAGGCCGGGAAAGTGGTTAATAAGTGCAGTAAGTCCTCACTTAAAGTTGTAGCTGTGTTGCTGAAAATCACAACTTTAAGCGAAATGACTTTAAGCGAAACACATTTTCCCATTAAAGCCAATGCAAAAGCTGTAATTGCGTTCTGTAGGACCTTACTCGACAGAAGAAAATATTAAAACATTATTCCTTTTAAAGTGAAATATTTTACTATGCTAAATTCCTACATAGGTAAATGAAATAACTTTTAAAATAAAATTAACTTAAAGATATAAAATAAACATGGTAACTTGCTGCTCACATACCTCCAGCATGTTGCTGATCCTAGCTCACCAAACATCCTGTTGTCTGACCCTCCTGGTCACTGCAGACCCTTTCTCTTGCCGACCCTCCGGTTCATGGCCTCTTTCCCTCCCCGACTCGCCCTCTCTCTGATCCTCTGACTTGCAGCCTCTCTGGCTCCCTAAACCACACTCTTTGCTGCCAACCCTCAGGGCTCGCGGCCTCCGCTGTTCCCTGGCTCACCCCCTGCCTGATCCGGAGGTTCTTGCTGAGCCTGCACGCCACTTCCTTCTCTCGAAACCCCGGTGTGAGCGATGGGCTCTGAAGGTGAGCGCTGAGAGGCAGGAGGAGCAGCTTAGACTCACGGGAGGTGAGTTCTGCTCAAGTGTGCGTGTGATCAGCTTCACCCCTTTGTGATTAGAGATTTCCCTTTCCGCTCCAGCCTGAGTTTAAAAGCCATTTGGAGCGGCTGCCACGTCCATAGCGCAGGCAGAGGCGGAGTAGAGCGAGGCCGCTACCCTGCTGGTTTTACCACAGCGGAGGGGATTAGTCTCGCAGCCCGGTGTCCTGAATATATTCAACCCATTGTTGAGTAAATTGTCTCATTGTCGGGGTTAAGGATCTGTTACGAGGAGATTTCTGATCAGTGAGGGAACGATGATATAGTTCTAAGTCAGGGTGGTGCGTGATTTGGAGTGCAACTTGGTGGTGGTGTTCCCATACATCTACTGCCCTTGTCCTTCTAGGTGTAGAGGTCAGGGTTTGGAAGGTGTTTGTTGAAGGGTTCTAGGTGCGTTTCTGCAGTACATCTTGTGATGGAACATACAGCTGCTACTGTGCGTTGGTGGTGGAGGGAGTGAATGAATGATTAGCATGATGGATGGGGTGCAAATCAAGCCGGCTGCTTCGTCCTGGATGGTGCTAAGACATTTGAGTGTTGTTGGAGCTGCACTCATCCAGGGAAGTGCAGAATATCTATCACAATCTTGACTTGTGCCTTGTGGACGGTAGACAGGCCTTGTGGAGTCAGGAGGTGAGTTACTGACCACAGTGTTCCTAACCTCTGACCTGCTCTTGTAGTCACAGTATTTATATGGCTAGTCCAGTTCAGTTTCTGGTCAATGGTCACCCCCAGGATGTTGATAGTGGGGGATTCAGTGATGGTAATGCCATTGAACATCAAGGGGCAATGGTTGGATTCTTCCTTGTTGGAGATGGTCATTGTCTGACACTTGTGTGGCACGAATGTTACTTGCCACTTGTCAGCCCAAGCCTGGATATTGTCCAGGTCTTGGTGCATTTGGACATGGACTGCTTCAGTATCTGAAGTGTTGAATGGTGCTGAACATTGTGCAATCATCAGCGAACATCCTCACTTCTGATCTTTATGATGTTGAGAGGTCATTGATGAAGTGGTTGATGATGGTTGGGTGGAGGACACTACCCTGAGGAACTCTTGCAGCGATGTCCCGGGACTAAGGTGATTGACCTCCAAAACCACAACCATCATCCTTTGTGCTAGGTATGACTCTAACAATGGAGAGTTTCCCCTGATTTCCATTGACTCCAGTTTTGCTAGGGCTCCTTAATGCCACACTCAGTCAAATGCGGTGTTGATGTCAAGGGCAGTCACTCTCACCTCACATCAGGAGTTCAGCTCTTTTGTTTGAAACAAGGCTGTAATGAGGTCAGGAGCTGAGTGGCCCTGGCGGAACTCAAAATGGGCATCAGTGAGCAGGTTATTGCTGAGTAAGTGCCGCTTGATAGCACTGTTAATGAACAACACCGTCCATCACTTTGCTGATGATCAACAGTAGACTGATGGGGCTTTAATTGGCTGGGTTGGATTTGTCCTGCTTTTTGTGTACAGGACATACCTTGGCAATTTTCCACATAGCCGGGTAGATGCCAGTGTTGTAGCTGTACTGGAACAGCTTGGCTAGGGGCGCGGCAAGTTCTGGAGCACAAGTCTTCAGTATTATTGCCGGAATATTGTCAGAGCCCATAGCCTTTGCAGTATCCAGTGCCTTCAGCCATTTCTTGATATCTCGTGGAGTGAATTGAATTGGCTGAAGACTAGCAGCTGTGATGCTGGGGACCTCTGGAGGAGACCGAGATGGATCATCCACTCGGCACTTCTGGCTGAAGAGCAAATGCTTCAGCCTTATCTTTTGCACTGATGTGCTGGGCTCCTCCATCATTGAGGATGGGGATATTTGTGGAGCCTCCTCCTTCAGTAAGTTGTTTAATTGTCCACCACCATTCACGACTGGATGTGGCAGGATTGCAGAGCTGAGGTCTGATCCATTGGTTGTGGGATCGCTTATCTCTGTCTATCGCATGCAGCTTCCACTCTTTGGCTTGCAAGTAGTCCTGTGTTATAGCTTCACCAGGTTGACACTTCAGTTATAGGTATGCCTGGTGCTGCTCCTGGTATGTCCTCCTGCTCTCTTCATTGAACCACAGGGTTGCTCCCCTGGCTTGGTAGTAATGGTAGAGTGGGGGATATGCTGGGCCATGAGTTTACAGTTTGTGGTTGAGTACAATTCTGCTGCAGCTGTTGGCCCACAGCACCTCATGGATGCACAGTTATGAGTTGCTCAATCTGTTCTGTTCTGATCTGTTCCAATTCTATCCCATTTAGCATTGTGGCAGTGCCACACATGATGGAGGGTATCCTCAATGAGAAGGCAGAATTTGGTCTTCAGAATGATTGTGCAGAGGTCACTCCTACCAATAGTGCTATGGATAGATGCACCTGTGACAGGTAAATTGGACAGGATGAGGTCAAGTAGATTTTTCCCTCTTGTTGGTTCCCTCACCACCTGTCTGGCAGCTATGTCCTTTAGGAGTCAGCCTGTAGTGGTGCGACCGAGCCAGTCTTTGTGATGGACATTAAAGTCCCCCACCCAGAGTACATTCTGCACCCTTGCCACCCTCAGTGCTTCCTCCAAGTGGTGTTCAACATGGAGGAGCACCAATTCATCAGCTGAGGGGGCGGGGTGGGGAGGGGTGGGTGGTAGTTGGTAATCAGCAGGAGGTTTCCTTGCCCACATTTGACCACATGCTATGAGACTTCGTGGAGTCCGGAGTCAATGTTGAGGACTCACAGGGCAACTCGCTCATGACTGTATACGACTGTGCCAGCACCTCTGGTGGGTCTGTCCTGTCCCACCAGCAGGGATGGTGACGGTGGTGTCCGGGGCATTATCTATAAGGTATGATTCCGTGAGGATGACTGTCAGGCTGTTGCTTGACTAGTCTGTGAATCAGCTCTCCCAATTTTGGCACAAACCCCCAGACGTTAGTAAGGAGGACTTTGCAGGGTTGACAGGGCTGTGTGTACTGTTGTCATTTCCAGTGCCTAGATTGATGCCAGAAGGTCCATCCGGTTTCTTTCCTTGTGACTTTTCTGTAGTGGTTTAATACAACTGAATGGTTTGCCAGGCCGTTTCAGAGGGCATTTAAGAGTCAACCACATTGCTGGAATCCCATGTAGGCCAAACCAGGTAGGGACAACAGCTTTCTGTCCTTCCATAAAGGGCATTAATGTTGAATGGTTGTCCACGGGGGGAGGAGGGGATGATGGGGAGAAGACAGCAACTGGGGAGGCAGGTGTAGGCGAGGAGGAAGATGTAAGGGAAGGAGTTCGGAGCAGGTAAGGGGTCGGGAGAGGGGAAGGAATCCACGTGAGGAAGGAGTCTGGGGGGTGGAAAGAGCCCAGAGAGGGGAAAGGGGTCCAGGGGTAGGAAGGAATCTGGGGGGAGAGGAAGGAATCCATAGAGGGGAAGGAATAAGGGTGGAAGGAGAAGAAAGGGTGGAGGAAGAGTCAGGAAGGGGGAGGGATTAAGGGGGGGTGCAGGGTCTGGGGGGATAGTCTAGGGTGGGGAGGAAGTCTGGGGGCAGGGGAATAGTTCCAAGGGTGGAAGGTGTTCCAAGGGTGGAAGGTGTTCCAAGGGTGGAAGGTGTTCTAAGGGGGAGGGAAGGACTCAGGGGTGGGGTGGGGGTGGAGGCGGATGTGTGGATGAATGTGCAAGGGAGGGTTCTGTTGAGTCCATGACTGCCTCCTGGGAAGCGAACTGAGGGTATGTGGGGTAGGAGGGAAGGATGGGAATGACCAAGGGCAGAGTGAGTGGTAGGATGGGAGGGTGAGGGTTCGACGGGAGTGGTAGAAGGGATGGCGAGGGTGGTTGGTGGGGACTTGGAGGTAGACACAGACCCTGGGGGTGGGAAGGAGGTGATCGGGGAGGTGAATGCGGATGGGGATGGGATTTTTGGGAAGGAAGGGAACGTGCACGTTCACCTGGACATCCCCGAAGGAAAAGGGCTGTGGCTGGTAGGACACAGAGGGGAGGTGAAAGGTGATGCCGGGGGGGGAGGTGGGGGGCGTCAAATGTGATGGGGGAGAGGAAATGGGTGATGTGGGAAGGGGAAAAAAAACAGGGAGTTGTGGGGGCGCTCAAAAAACCGAACACGGCTGTCCTGTTCAAATCGAAAGTGAAATGACAGTCGTGGTGGGCGAGATCGGGAAGCGCATAGCGCTTCCTGTCGGGCAGGCCGCTGGGCGGCCTTAATTGGCCCGCCCACTCAAAATGGCGGCGGGCCCCGTTTCGGTGATGGGGGTCGGCTGTTTACCCGCCAGCGAGCCGGTGGGGTCTGCATGTCCACCACGGGCAAAATTCTGCCCATTGTCACCATTAACTCCGATTCCCAATTAGGTTTTAGGAAATTTCATTACTGAAACCTGAATTCATATGAAAAGCCTTTGCCCAACCTCACCTGTCGCTTATTATTTTGCTCCATATGATCAAAATATATAAAAATCTGCCGATAAATTTCAGAACCGAGTCCGGACAACTATGCAAACCTAACCAGCATCACTAAGCATAAAACAAATTTAAGAAATATTCTGCCTAGGTTAGTGTATATGTATATATAGAATTGGACCGAATGGTAATGATATCTTGGAGGTTAATGCCTGGATAATGGGCTATGCAGTACATAGGTGCCGGAAAGAATAATTTACTTTCTAGGGCTAGTTGTAACATTTCTTCAGCTTTCAATTTTGGTGCATATTTAGCCATTAATACAATGGCGTGAGCCTTGTCCTGGATCAGAGGCAACCCTTGCTGAGTCTGGACAAAAGAGCTGAACTCCGGAGGTGAGGTGAACACAACTGGACTTGACATCAAGACAGCATTTGGCCGAGTGTGGCATCAAGGAGCCCTAGCAAAACTAGAGTCAATGGGAATCAGGGGGAAAACTCTCTGCTGTTTGGAGCCATACCTAGCACAATGGAAGACGGTTGTGGTTGTTGGAGGTCAATCATCTCAGTTCCAGGACATCACTGCAGGAATTCCTCAGGGTAGTGTCCTCGGCCCAACCATCTTCAGCTGCTTCATTAGTGATCTTCCTTTCATCATAATGTCAGAAGTGGGGATGTTTGCTGATGATTGCACAATGTTCAACACAAATTGCGACTCCTCAGATACTGAAGCAGCCCGTGTCCAAATGCAGCGAGACTGGGGACAATATCCAGGCTTGGGCTGACAAGTGGCAAATAACATTCGCGCCACTCAAGTGCCAGGCAATGACCATCTCCAACAACAGGGAACTTAACCATCAACCCTTGATGGTCAAAGGCATTACCATCACTGAATTCCTCACTATCAACATCCTGGGGGTTGCCATTGACCAGAAACTGAACTGGACTAGCCATATAAATATGTGGCTACAAGAGCAGGTCAGAGGCTAGGAATCCTGTGGCGAGTAACTTACCTCCTAACTCCTCAAAGACTGTCCACCATCTACAAGGCATAAATAAGGAGTGTGATGGAATACTCCCCTTGCCTGGATGAGTGCAGATCCAACAACAATCAAGAAGCTCGACACCTTCTATGACAAAGCAGCCCACTTGATTGGCAATTCATCCACAAACATTCACTCCCTCCACTAACGACGCACAGCAGCAGCAGTGTGTACCATCTACAAGATGCACTGCAGGAATTCACCAAGGCTCCATCAGCAGCACTTTCCAAACCCACAACCACTACCATCTAGAAGGACAAGGGTAGCAGGCACATGGGAACACCACCACCTGGAAGTTCCCCTCCAAGCTACTCACCATCCTGACTTGGAAATATATCGCCATTCCTTCACTATCATTGGGTCAAAATCCTGGAACTCCATCCCTATCAGCACTGTGGGTGTACCTACACCACATGGACCACAGTGGTTCGAGAAGGCAGCTCACCACCACCTTCTTAAGGGCAATTAGGGATCGGCAGTAAATGCTGGTTTAGCCAGCGACGCCCACATCCCATGAATGAATAAAAAACAGGTTGGGGATTCAAGTCCCACTCCAATGACTTCAGTGCATAATCTAGTCTGGAATTCCAATATAGTAAATAGTGTGTCACGAACACCATGGGGAAATGGTAAACCAAATGGCCCCCAAATGAAATTATTTCAAAATTTCACTTTTTGTAACTTTTACTTTAAAATGGATCAGGGTCAATGCAAATTAAACATGAATTAACAGGAAAATTACGGTCGATACGAACTACAAATTACACATGGAATAGCAGCTACAACAAAGACTACCTCACGAGATTACAAGCATTCGCGTCACATGTTGGTAATGCTTCCAGGTCAAAGGTCGCCAGGTCACATGGACAGTATTTGTTATTGTAATTTTTTGGATAATTGATCCTCTTACAATTGATGCAAATCTTAAAAGTCTCAAACATTCTTAAAAACAATTACAACTTCCCTAGACATTAAAGAAATTACAAATTTTCCTTTCTATACTGATACCAGGTCAAAGGTCATCACAAGGGAGTGCTGGATGAGACCTCAAACCAAGCTGCCTTCTGCACTCTCAGCAAGATCCTACTAGTCAAAGAGCAGAGGAGATCCCCTGGTATACTGGCCAATATTTATCCCTCAACTAACATCTGAAACAGACGGTCCTGATGAAAGGTCAAACGTTAACTTTGTTCCCGCACCCACAGATAGTGCCTCAGTTGCTGAATATTTCCAGCATTTTCTTTTTATTACCTAAAACAAATGCTCTTTCCTTGCTGCTTTTGAGACCTTGCTGTGCACAATTTAACTGCTGCATTTCCGGCATTACAACAGTGACTACAAAGCACCGATTGTACAGCACTTTGGGACATTGTGAAAGGTGCTTTGTAAATGCAAGTCTCCCTTTTCCATAATTTGACAATATAGTTCAGACACAAACAACTGCACTTATACTGTCCACACATGTGTTATAAGGTGTGTACAGACTCTAAACAAAGTTGATAACTGGTGTTTCCAACCAGCAGAACAAAGCTGCCAGAGGGCTCTTCAGCCATACAGTAACGGCTGGCTGCCTGACACCTTAAATGAGCATCATGATGATGCCTGTCTGTGATGAAGCCCAGCTTCCAAAGAGCTGCAACCGTTTCAGTTAGAAGAGTGTAATACCAAGGAGATCAGATACTCGTTAACTGCAAGGTATTTCAAAGACATTTTCTTTGGATAGAAAGGGATCAAGGAAAGGTCAAAATCAATGTTCTGCTGAACAAAGTAGGTTTGTTGTGAAGTAAACATTTTCTTTTTAGCAAGTGATCTATATAATGTGACGTTTTGTGACTTTTTTTTGTGAATACTGAAACACACCTGGGCAAGAGCCTACAAGTATTATAATAAAAGTGTAATTCTATTACAAAAGTACATCAGGGGTTCTTAATCTTTTTTGCTTCTAAGAGCCCCGTGTTTTTTTTTTAATTCCACAGATCCCCATAACACAAGTGTATTTTCTGTATAAAAATAGTTATAAAATTCCAAAAAAAGGAAAATTGTTTGCCCTTATATTTCATGTTTGATAATTAAAGGTCTTTAATTTAGACTGTTTCAACGATTCATTGGTGTTCTTCAACTCTTCTGCTTGAACTCGATGGAGGACATTTTGTATCATTGCACTGTGCTTTCTGTTTTGAATTAAAAATGTATCCATATCCAATATTTATTGTGTGCATTTACAATTACTTTAACTGTTGATTGTAATTTATCTCTCTCTCCTGTTGAAATACACCTTACATAAAGAGACCATATCGTGTAACCTAAGAATGTGTAAACTTCTGTGCTTGCAATATGTCACAATTGCTCCAAATAGGGATGGGCATAAATGCCAACCTTGCCCACATCCAAGGAATCAAAATATAAAAATACCCCAGCCCTCACCTGAGTGGTGAATATGGTGAAGGGGTGGCATAGTGGTATTGTCGCTGGACTAGCATTCCAGAGAGATGTTCGAATCCCACCATGGCAGATGATGAAATCTGGAATTGCAAGTCTGATGATGGCCATGAAACCACTGCCGATTATCGTAGAAACCCACCTGGTTCACTAATACCCTTTTGGGAAGGAAATCTGTCATCCATACCTGGTCTGGCCTACACTTCATTCCAGACTAGTTGACTCTTAAATGCCCTCTGAACAAGGGCAATTAGGGGTGGGCAATAAATGCTGGCCTAGCCAGTAATGCCCGTATCCCATATACAAATAAAAAAAGTTACCCGACCTCAAATAGGTGAATATGTCACATAAGTCAGATGATCAAAGGATCAACCCCGCCCCCAACTCCTTCTGAAGAATTGTTGCTTCCTGGATATGTTGAGTGACTGGTTTTCCACTATGTACACTGTTACAGTAATTTGCTTTTTACCCTCATGAACCCTCTAAAGTCTAGTCTTTAATTTAGCAATTAACTAAAAGTTGTTATTAGGGTTGGAAGGAGGTGAGTTTTAGTCCAGCCTAAAAACAGGGCCCATACAGGCTCATCATGCAACTGCAACTAGTTAATTAGGTAACTGGCTTAATCAGGTTTTCAGAGGCTAGGTTCAGAGAGTATAAAAATAGGCTATCATATAGTGCTGACTTTGTCTGCACTAGAGTGCAGTTTTGGGCTGCAGTAGAGTGCTTCAGTTGGAGTTTGGTGACTGAGGGAGCTTGATGAGAAGGGAGGAGGTGCTCCTTTCCTTTTCTACCTTTTCTTAGAAAGAAGAGTAGAGTAGATTGATTCCAGAGATGCAGGACTTGTCTTATGAGGAGAGATGGAGCAGTTTAGGCCTACACTGGCTAGAGTTTAGAAGGATGAGAGGAGACCTAATTGAGGTATATAAGATTCCAAAGGGGATAGCCAAAGTAGATGTGGTGCAGATGTTTCCCCTTGTGGGGCATTCTAGAACGAGAGGCCATAGTTTTAGGCTAAGGGGTGGTGGATTTAAATCAGAGATGAGGAGGAATTACTTTTCTCAAAGGGTCGTGAATCTGTGGAATTCACTACCTCAGAGTGCAGTGGATGCCGGGGCGCTGAATAAATTTGAGGAGATAGATAGATTTTTAATTACTAATGGGTTGAAAGGGAGAGGGCAGGAAATTGGTGTTGAGGCCGAAATGAGGTCAGCCATTATTGTAATGAATGGCGGGGCAGGCTCGAGGGGCTGAATTGCCTACTCCTGTTCCGAGTTCTTATGTCTTTAAGAGTGGCGGCCTTGGTAAGTAGGAACTGATGAGTAAATTATAAAAGTGTAATATTTTTAAACAAGTTGTTATACTTGGATTTAATTAAGAAGTGCCAGGAATAAGAGAAATTTAGGGCCAATATAATAAAGTAATATAAATAATCCAAAGTAGAATAAAGTTAACATGAGGGAAGTAGAATTAAAGCATGGCAGGGCAGCTCACTTGAGTGTAATACATGTCCTGTAATATGTGCTAAGTCATGGACGCTACCGTTGTCTAGACGACCACATGTGCAGAAAGTGCTGCCAGCTGCAGAAACTTCGAGTGGAGGCTGGAGTCCCTGTGGTGCATCTGCGAAGCTGAGAGCTACATGGATAGCACCTTCAGAGGGGTGGTCACACCGCAGCTTAAGGGCTGGAGACAGAGAGGAAATGGGTGACCACCAGGCAGTCCAAAAGAACTAGGCAGGTAGTGCAGGAGTCTCCTGGGGTCCGGATCATAAATCGGTTTTCTGTTTTAGAAGCTGGTAAGAGGGCTGGTTCCTCAGAGGAGTGCAGTCAGAGCCAAGTTTGTAGTACCACGAGCGGCTCGGCTGTACAGGAGGGTAGGAAGAAGAAAAGAAGAGCAATAGTGATAGGGGATTCACTGGTTAGGAGAGCAGAAAGGCGTTTCTGTGGCTGTAGATGTGCCTCCAGGATGGTATGTAGCTTGAAACAAAAACAAAAATTGCTGGAAAAGCTCAGCAGGTTTGACAGTATCTGTGGAGAGAAATAGTTAATGTTTTGAGTCCAGATGACTCTTCTTCAGAACTAAAGAGAAGTAGAAATGTGGTGAAATGTATACTGTATAAGGGAGGATGGGACAGATGAAGCTGGATAGAAGGTCAGTAATAAGTGGCACTGAGGAAGGAAATATGGCTGTGAAAGCGAGTTTTAGTAAACAGCTTGTCAAACACCAGGAGAGAAATGGAAAGCAATGAACAGGCCCAAAGAGACATGCATAAATCCTGTCGGAGAGAAGAGCAGAACTTCTTCAAGGTAGGCATTCCTGGAATAGAAGTGGCAGACAATTAAACTCCCTGGTGTCAGGGTCAAGGATGTCACTGGGCTGCTGCAGGGCATTCTTCTGGGGGAGGGTGATCAGCCAGAGATCGTGGTCCACATTAGTACTAATGACTTAGGTAGGAAGGGGGATGTGGTTCTGCAATCAGAATTTAGGGAGCTAGGTAGAAAATTGGCAAGCAGGACCCCTAAAGCAGTAATCTCCAGATTACTCCCAGGGCCACGTGCAAGTGAGTACAGAAATAGGAAGATAAGACAGATGAATGTGTGGCTGGAAAGATGGTGCAGCAGGGAGGGCTTTAGATTCCTGGGACACTGGGACTGGCTCTGGCAGAGATAGCATTTGTACAAGCCGGACGGGTTGCATCTGAACAGAGTCAGGGTTGAGTTTTGCTCATGCTGTTGGGGAGGGTTTAAACTAACTCAGCAGGGGTGTGGGAACCAGGAGAGAATATTAGAAAGTAATACCAGGGTGCACGGAATGCTGGGAGAGGCAGGTAGCACTAAAATAGAGAATAGTGAGTTAATAGATGGAGTCGGAGTGGGGGAGGAAGTAATGAAATCTAAATCAGGATTACACTGCATGTATGTGAATGCATGGAGTATGGTTAATAAAATTGGGGAGTTACAAGCACAGATTGCCTTGTGCGATTATGATGTTGTGGCGATAACCGAGACCTGGCTTAAGGAAGGGCAGATCTGGGTGTTAAATGTTCCTTGTTATAAGGTGTTCAGAACAGAATGGAAAGGGAAAAAAGGAGGAGGGGTGGTGTTTTTGGTTAAGGAGAGTGTTGCAGTATTGGAGTAAGAGGACATGTCAGGGACAAGCATTCCTAGATTGTGTCCGGAGAATTTCCTACAGCAGTATGTGTCCAGTCCAACAAGAAAGGAGGCATCTGCTAGGCCTGGTTCTTGGGAATGAGGTGGGCTAAATAGATCAAGTGACAGTGGGGAACATTTAGGGGATAGTGATCATTGTATCATAAGGTTTAGGATGACAGTGGAAAATGACATTGGTCAATCCAGAGTGAGAATAATCAACTGGCAGAGAGCGGACTTCAATGGGGCAAGAACAGAACTGGGCCGGATAGACTGGAGCCAAAGATTGGCGGGAAAAACAGTAGCTGAACAATGGGCTACCTTCAAAAAGGTGGTTTGGGACAGTCAAGTATGTTCCCTCAAAAGGGAAGGGTAGGACAAACAAATCCAGAGCTTCCTAGATGACAAAGGAGATGCATTCAAGAATATTAAAGAAGTGAGTGGAAATAATCTTTCAACATTCCCTAGATTTGGGGGAGGTGCCAGAGGACTGGAGAATTGTAAACATTACACCCTTGTTCAAAAAAGGTTGTGAAGAGCTGCCCTGCAATTACAGACCAGTCAGTCTGGTGTTGGGGAAACTTCTAGAAATAATTATCCGGGATAGAATTAATAGTCACATAGAAAAGTGTGGATTGATTTGGAAGAATCAGCATGGATTTGTTAAAGGAAAATGTCTAACTAACTTGCTGGAGTAGACACCGAGGTGTACATGTACATTAGTCATTAAAGGTAGCAGGACAGGTAGACAGAGCTTTTTCTAAAGATTACAGTATTCTGTTAATTCTATTCATTAATAGGGGCAGAGAGTACAAGAGCAGGGAGATTATGATGAACTTATATAAGGGCCTGGTTAGACCTCAGCTGGAGTACTGTGTACAGTTCTGAGCGCCACACTATAGGCAGGATGTGACTACATTGGAGTCAGTACAGGAGAGGTTTATGAGAATGGTTCCAGGGATGAGACACTTCAGTTATGAGGAAAGATTGGAGAAGTTGGGACTGTTTTCCTTGGAGAGGAGGAGGCTGAGAGGAGACTTGATAGAAGTTTTCAAAATCATGAGGGGTCTGGACAGAGTAGATAGGGAGAAACTGTTCCTGCTCTTAAACAGATCGAGAACCAGAGGGCACAGTTTTGAAGTATCTTGCAAAAGAAGCAAATGCGAGGTGTGGAAAAACTTTTTCTCACAGCGAGTAGTTAGGGTTTGGAATGCACTGCCTGGAAGTGTGGTGGAGACAGGTTCAATTGAGGCATTCAAGGAGGCATTGTTTCTATTTAAATAATCATCCAACGTGCAAGGTTACGGGGAAAAGGCAGGAGATTGGCACGAAGTTAAATTGCTCAACGAGCCGGTGCGGACACAATGTGCTGAATGGCCTCCTTCTACACCTTAACAATTCTGTGATTGTGTGAACAGGGGACACTTTGTTAAGTTATATTGTGAACCAATACCATGTTTATTCCCACTTCTAGGGAACTGCTGCGTAATGAGTTGCCAAGCCCTGCTTCAGTTTACTGGAGAGGCTGCCTGCAGATGACTAAACAGCTATTTCAGAACAGCTGGACTCTAAAGAAAAAGGAAGGCAGAGGCTGGATCTGTTGGGGGGCAGGGGTGGAAAAAGAGGCAACTTGTCTGGTATACTGTTAACATCACCCCCCCTCACAAAGTGGGGAACTGGGACTTACCTGCAAGTCTCTGCATGTGTCCTTCACTCCTGTGTGCTGCTTTATAACTTCCAAATGTTATGCTGCTGCTCATAGCTTCCAATTGCCAGCCACTTTCCAGTGATCTCATCATACTGCACGCACACTGTAGGGTTGTACTGATTTAAGAATGGGCCCCACCATATTTCATCATGGCAAAAAATAGTATTGCTTTCACCTATACATTGGCAGACAACCCCTTGAAACAGTCTTGCAGACCCTGGGGCGGAATCGTCCCAGATTTGCACTAAGCGCAGGAAAAAATGTTTTGCCCGCCGGCTGCAATGGCGGCTTTTCACGCCATATCGCCCCAATCCCGTCTCATTAATCATGCATTCTCGGGAAACACGCCGTTTCACTGGTGACCAGCCTCCAATTTGCCCACCACTTGCCGTCACCTTGCTGCTTCTTCAGGCCGGGTGCCATATTTAAAGTGCAGCCATGCGCACACCTCAGGGCTTCCAGCCAAGGACTGCTGCACAGAAGACATGGCCCTGAAAGGCAAGAAGATTGCAGCCCCTGAATCAGTGACCCGTCCCTGAAACGCCTTTTGGACGCCATGGAGGCCCACAATGTCCTCTACCCAACTCTGGCCACAGAAGGGGCAGCGACATCATCAATTTGGCTTGGGAGGCGGTGGCAGCGGTGGCCAGTTGCAGGGCATTGGCAAAGAGGGCAGGCAGCCACTAGTGCCGCAACTGGATGAATGATCTCCTCCGTTCCACCATGGAGAGTCACTTCTCATCGCTCTCAGCTCGTACACTCAAACCCATCACACATCCACAGGGGTCTCATTCACTGCCAGTTCAAGGGACCTCAACATTCACACTCACACAACCCTTCATTGTCCTCATCCTGTCCATGGCACCACTCACGAGCCACATACGCCAGGCATACTTATCATCTGGCCTGGCAGACATCCTGCTTACACTCTCTCCATCTCTGTTCATTTAGGACATGCTGGCACACAAGAGGGAGAGGTCACAGACTGGTAGAGGAACGCCTGAAATCAAAGTCCTCAAGGACTTTGAAAACAGAGCCATCCAGCTGGAATGAAGATCTGGACCATTCCTGTGCTGACGGTGAGGTCGGTGATGCTCAACCGAGTAAGGATCCAGCAGCGCAACATCCATCATACAACCATGCTGTGGGTGATGTGTCCTCTTTCACAGGCCTCTGCCATGCACTAATTATCTGTCCTCGTTTCCGCAGGGTCATTTGGGAAACAGCCGAGGGACTCCATGACCCAGGTCCTCGGCTCAAGCTCCAAAGCCACCATCCTGGCTTTCCTGACCCTGGAATGCACAAAGTTGTGTGTCTTCGTGAAGATGAAGTCAGTGGCCTCATAGATGCATTTGTGCGTTCAGGCTTGCGATATCCCACAGAGGTCACCTGTGGAGCCCTGAAAGGAGCCACTGGCGTAAAAATTGAATGGTGTTCTCACTTTCACGGCCACTGGCAGTGGATTCCCTCCATGTCCCCATGGTGCCAAATCTTGCAGCAGCTGGCAGATATGACCGGCCAGTTCCCTAGACACGCGCAGTCTTCCGCGACACTGGTTCTTGGTCATCTGCAGAAATGACAAGCACTGTCTACGGCCCTTGGGTCTAGCTAGGCGCTGACGAGCGACAGTTCGCTGTGGTTCTTCAGCGGTGTGTGCGGAAGCCCCAGCTGCCCCTTCTTTCTGAAGGTGCTGCTCCTCCCTCTGCCCAGCCAGGTGTCTCATTCACTCTCTTCTCCTTCATCACTACTGTGCACTCACCTCCAAGTTCCTCTTGAAGTGCAGCTCACCAGCTGTTGTGCTGTTGTGAAACGCGCTGGCATGCAATCATGCTGACATGCTTGGATGATCCAGCGCGGGGTGGTGGTGTGATTCCGGCGAGCTGGGCTTATAATGATATGCAGATGTATTATAATGAAGTTCCCCACACGTAGCAGCAGGAACCGCGGCCCGCCATTGATGGGCGGAGCAGATGATTGCAAACTGATTTCACAATGTCGTGAAACCCATTTTTGGCCTTCCCGCCATATTGTCCGCTCATGGCCGCCATGATGCCTGACACCAGCAGGCATGGAAAATTCTGCCCGATGTTTTGCGTTATGCAGGCATGGGCTGGTTGGGTCTGGTCAGTACTTTGCCTGCGGCGAACAGTCGAAGGGACGTGCTGTTTGATACGGTGCACCAAGTCATTTGATCGTATGGCCTACATACCTGGCATCACGCCGGCACTGAATGCACTTCAATGAACAATTTATCTTTAGGAGCTAAAACCTATTTTAGGTGGCTATGCTGGATGCCTGAAAAATGGGTTGGCCCAATTTCAGATTTTTCCTTTTGAAATGGTGCAATGAGAACCAATTTCTACCCCTGTTTTTTTTTGAGGTTAGTGGCTTAATCTGCAATGATACAACTTATCATAAGTACTGCAATTCTGCAAACTCTTCAGTGCAAGATAAATTTGAATGAGAACTTTTTAAGAGACTGTTAGTCTGTGCGCTGAACCAAACCCTCTACAAATTGGGAGGTCCGCTGTCTGCAGGTGTGTTCCGCTGCTTGTGATAGTCACCAGATATCTTGGATTATTAATTATGTAGCACATGAAATAGAGCATCAAGATTTATTTAATTCTAATGGAGATTTACTGCAGAGACTATATTTGGTAAAGTGAAAAGCTTTACAGTTTATGGTATTTGGAGGGAAATTATAGCTTTGAACACAAACTGAAGGCATCTAATATTTTCAACAAGCATTTTATACAAATGAAATTCTTCAGTGCTTTAATTAAAACAAGCACAACTTTCCAGTTAACACTGGGTAACCTTCCATTCACCCACTTATAATACACATCATTCATCTCTTAATGTTTACGTACTGCTGAAGTGTTGATTATAGAAGCATTATTAGTCACTTCATATTCTGCTAAAAAGCATACACTGCACAAAATTTAGAGAAAAGAAAATGAATAAAATGCACCAGTAGCTCTTGAACAGGGCAGTTATGCGCTACACATAATGGATTTCCACAGATCAGCAAGTAAGCACTCTTAAAATAGAATCTGGCATTAGTCAGCAAGAAGCAGTTAAAATGTAGACACTGCAGCATTATATCTATTGTGTCTCAAGTCTATCTTTTTGCTACTTTCTTCCATATTATCTAAAGCCAAAACAAAGTTTGCTCATTAAGTGCTATTGGGCTTGAACTAATATTTCTCCCCTAAACTGTTTGCAAACTTTGTTCTTCAAAAGTGAACACGTGAAGGATAATTTTGATGATGTTTGGAATGCTGGTGTAAATGCATAACTCCCCTCTCCCACAGCAGCTGTATCAGATACCAGGAAATTAACTCAACATTAACAAAGTCAGCATTCTATTAAACACAATGAATTTTATTTGTTTTATGGTGAAAGACCACAGTGTGTGTTACATATGTTCACAAACCTCCATTCTTCCAGATAAAGAAACCGTAACACAATGGAAAAATCTTTAATTAGTAAGTATTTTAATCCATAAAATACAATCAAGGCAGATGATGTTAATCATGTCATCCTTCCATGATGTGCCAAGCTCTGCAGAGAGCTTGAGAGTTCTCATCCCTCCAGCTTTCTTTGCAAGTTCAATAAGTAAAACAGCCTCACTGGCATCTCATCAAGTACCAGCTGGTCACCATATTGTGCGCTTGACATTTGCCCAGACTGACCGTTTCATACCCTGTGCTGCTTTCACATCACTCCAATCCAACTTAGTGTCGGGAATTTCATCTTCGGGTTCGGGTACCTTCCTGACGACGCCACTTGGGGAGGCAACAATCAGGGGCAAAGGCCCACACTCATCTCGAAACTCTATGACATGTAACCCCTTCTTGTCAGCTAAGTCATTGTGAGTCTCCTATGGAATTGCAGCAAGACAAAGTAAACAGGATGAATCATTTTGATCACATAACCTACTGTCAGTTTTTCACCAAGTTATAGTAGCTAACAATTTTGTTGCTAATGTCTTTACCTCAAAGATACAGGAGTAACAAACAATATATATACCTTAATAAATATTTATAGCAAACAATTACTAGCAATGGGATGCAGGGTGACCATTGCTCAAGATAATTTAAGCATGTTAAAGGTTTTATATTTAAGTTTGAGATTGAGTCAGTTAGTATTATATTCGCTGGAGTTCAGAAGAATGAGGGGGGATCTCTTAGAAAACTTTAAAATTCTAACAGGACTAGACAGGGTAGATGCAGGAAGGATGTTCCCGATGGTGGGGGAGTCCAGGACCAGGGATCACAGTCTGAGGACATGGGGTAGACCATTTAGGACTGAGATGAGGAGAAGTTTATTCACCCAGAGAGTGGTGAGACTGTAGAATCCGTTACCATAGAAAGTAGTTGAGGTCAAAACAGTGTATGTTTTCAAGAAGGAGTTAGATATAGCTCTTGGGGCGAAAGGGATCAAAGGATATGGAGAGAAAGCGGGAGCAGGCTATTGAGTTGGATGATCAGCCATGATCATAATGAATGGCGGACCAGGCTCGATGGGCCGAATGGCCTACTCCTGCTTCTATTTTCCATGTTTCTATGTTGCAGAAAATAGGAAAAAGTGGATTAAATAGCTGATAAAGAAGCTGATAATAGCTCTCCAAGGATCATCTGTCTACTCAGGTCTGCTAAGTAACTGTCTCTCAAACATCTGAAATAGGTATCCAGGGACACCATGAAAGGAGATCCCTGACAATTTGGTCATAATGAGACATGGAAATGCTCAATTTTGTATCCTGTTTCCTGTGAGGTTTTAGCCTGCATCTGTTTTTTTTTAACCAACATCCCTCCTTCCCCTCACAACATCAAGCTGAAAAGAGGTGTTTGCAGAGATCTGGCAGCAGATCATCCCTCTCTCATATACAGGGATATTGAGATCCATTAAGGGCGGAAAAGAGAAAATACAGGGATCAACAAAAACAAATTCTGCTATATTTTAAAAATGTTTAACATAGAAGGAATGCCTGTTTAATATTAAGTTATTAATTTTTTCTATTCAATTCCCCTTCCATTTTACCTCCACTGCTGAGGATACTGATGCTCAATGGAGCATGGTTTACACGCACCAGTCACCCTCCGGCACACTGTCCTAGTGACCATTCTTCGTGTGTGAACCAGACTGTTTTGATGTCATTCATCAAATCTGATTTGGTCAAGCTGGAAAAAACCCACTAGCATCCATGTGTTTTTAGATGAAAATTTTACCTGTTTTGACAATCCTTGAAAAAGGGCTCTGGTAATATTCAATAGATTTGTTGATCCAGAAACCTTGGCATACATGTCCTTAATTCCAATTAACTTGCATATTGTAATGATAGCTCGATGACAATGTAGTCCATACCCTGAGGCACAAAAATAGTATGTTTAAAAACATCGTAAATTTATGGACTGAAGCTACACACACAGCTGGAATAAGTTAGTGGTTTATTGTATCTGAAGGCTTCAAGAAGCTATTTAGACTTTTCTAAACATTCAGCAGACCCTGCTTAGACTTCTGCCTGTGCATTTTTATCTTCGAATAAAAATATTGAAATAATGATCTGTATTACAACTCATCATGCCACGTTAACAAATAATAAAGATAGCATTCTTTCAATTGTGATCCAATTATTTATCATGCAAGTTAAATTACAGAAACGTACAAAGCTAAGATAGACATTGCCATCATTTGGTTTCAAACGTTTCGGCCAGAATTTTTCTCTCATCGGGTGGGCTCCGTGGGAGCGGGCGGGAAGCCGACTGCTGCCCGCGATCAGCTCCGCACTGCGATTTCACGCGGGCGGGCCAATTAAGGCCTGCCCTGCGTGGATCGTGAGCAGCAGCGCTCGGCGCTACCTGGGCGGAGGGGGGGAGGGGAGAGGAGGGAGAGTGGGCCTGGCATGCAGTTCATGCATGAGTGCGAAAGAGCGCTTCAAATCTCCCTCAGGCACGGAGTTGCCTCAGGGAGTTTGAAACACTTTTTAAAATAGTTAATAAAGACAGTAAAATTTTTAAAAAAATGTCCCCTCGTGTGACTATGTCACATCAGATAGGACATGTTTTTAATTCCAAAATAAAGTTTTTATTTAATGTTTACTTGCTTTAGGAAGCCTCATCCTGCTTGTGGATGAGATTTCCCAAAAAATATAAAGGCCGCTTGGCCTTTTCACCTAGCCCGCCTAAGGTTAGACGGGCAGCGTTAATTTGATTTTAATTAGTTTGCTAATGGCCTTAATAGGCCTTTCAATTATCAGCGGGCGTGCAGTTGACTCTGGCACGCGCCCGCCGAACGAGATATTGCGCGAGTGCGTGATGACGTCGGGATGCACGGGTGTGTCGGGCGTGCACCCGCACGCCAAGCGTAAAATTCTGCCCTACGAAATAGAGCCATGTTAGACAAATGAATTGGTAAGAATTTCTTTGACTAGGATTGTTCAGTGCTGCAGGCAGGGTGGAAACCAGAGTGTGGAGATTTGAACATGAAATAGTTACTGTGGAGCTGTGTATATTCAGAACTTTAGGGACGAATGGGAGGTTAAATGGTAATTTCAAAGGACAGAGGTGCTAAAAGTGGATGCTTTGAGGAGGGGGTTTGATGAGTGGCTTTGAAGGACAGGTACGCAGCTGCTTAAAGGAGCTGTTAATGATGCCAGTTAAACAGTTAAAAAAATTAGATTTACGTTACAAATTTCACATACTCTTTTTTTGTTTTACAGATTGTCTTCAATTTTCATTCGGCATAAGGAATTTACTTGCAGTACCTGAAAGAATGCTTTCAGCTTTTGGATTTTGACCAAAAATCTCATTGCTTAATTTAGTGTGGAGAATCCTCTTTACTGAAGTGCTATAATTGGATTTCCCCCTCCAAGGTGATCCAAGTAGGCAATTTAATTAGCGCTCTGCACCTAATTATGCGCACAACTTTAGTACATTAACCTTACCGTAGTTTTGTTTCTTCATTTTGATTGTTGTTCGTTTGAACTTCGACGTTGTATCCTGATAAACTGAATTAAGACAAAATACGTTTCAGTCAGTGCATATAAATAACAAACATGCTGCTTGTTTTCATCTGTTTTATTTCTTGGCATGCACCACTGAGATACGTAGTGATTAAAATAAAATTACAATTGCCAAGAATCTGAAATCAAAGCACAAAATTGCTGGAAGCGCACAAGCCTTTCAGCATCTGAAAAAGGGAAACGATTGTAGACAGTTTTGAGTTCCAATTGCCCAAAATTTCAACATATTAATTAGCCTGGAAAGAGAAGATAAGTAAATCAATTAATTATCAACAAAAGGAAACTGGAATTGAAAGCTAGCCTCGGTAATGGTGCCATGAAACTATCATCGATTGTCGTAAAACTCGATCTGGTTCACTAATATCCATTCAGGAAGGAAATCTGCTATCCTTACCCGGTCTGGCCTACATGTGGCTCTAGACCCACACCAATGTGGTTGATTCTTAACTGTCCTCTGTAATAGCCTGGCAAGCTGCTCAGTTATAGCAAACTGCTACAGAAAAGTCAAAAACGGATAAAACCAGAAGGCCAACCAGGCATTGACTTAGGCACTGGAAACGACAACGGCACACATCCCTGTTGGCCCCGCAAAGTCTTCCTCACTAACATCTGTGGACTTGTGACAAAATTGGGAGAGCTATCCCACAGACTAGTCAAGCAACAGCCTGGCATAGTCATATTCACCAAATCATAGCTTACAGCCAATGTCCTGGATACCACCATCACCAGCCCTGGGTATGTCCTGTCCCACCAGAGGACAGACCCAGCGGAGGCAACAGCACAGTGGTATACAGTCGGGAGGGAATTGCCCTGGGAGTCCTCAACATTAACACTGGACCCACCCCATGAGGTTTCATGGTATCAAGTCAAATATGGACAAAGAAACCTACTGATTACCACCTACTGCCCTCCCCTCCCCCCACTGGTGAATCAATGCTCCTCCAGATTGAACACCACTTGGAGACAGCACTGAGGGTGACAAAGGCACACAATGTAGTTTGGATGGGGTCTTTAATGTCCATCATCAATAGTGGCTCGGTAGCACCGCTACTGACCAAGCTGGCTGAGCCTGATGGACATATCTGCCGGACTGGGCCTGCAGCAGATCGTGAAGGAACCAAAAGGGGAAAACCTATTAGATCCTGTCCTCACCAATGTCATACTACCATGACAGTATAGGGAGGAGTGACCACCACACAGTCCTTGTGAAGACCAAGTCCCATCTTCACATAAGCATACCCTCCATACAAGATGTATGGCACTACCACTGTGTTAAATTGGATAGTTTCAGAACATATCCAGAAGCTCAGCTGAGGTGCTGTGGGTCATCAGCATCAGAATTATATTCAGCCACAATCTGTAACCTCATTGCCCAGCATAACCTTAATTTACTCCGACAATCAAACCAAGGGATCAACCCTGGTTCAATGAAGAGTGCAGGAGGGCATGCCAGGAGCAGCACCAGGCATACCTAAAATGATGTGTCAACTTGGTGAAGCTACAACACAGGACTACTTGTGTGCCAAACAGCAAAAGCAGAGGCTCCACAAATATCCCCATCCTCAATGAAGGAGCCCAGCACATCCGTGCAAAAGACAAGGCTGAGGCATTTGCAACCATCTTCAGCCAGAAGTGCTGAGTGATAATTCATCTTGGCCACCTCCTAAGGTCCCCAGCATCACAGATGCCAGTCTTTAGCCAACTCTATTCACTCCATATGATATCAAGAAATGGCTGAAGGCATTGGCATTGAACTCTCCACAGCTTGGAGTCACATCTAACACAAAGGAAATTGTTTGTGGTTGCTGGAGATCAATCATCTCAGTACCAGGAATTCTTAGGGTAGTGTCCTAGGCCCAACCATCTTCAGCTGCTTCATCAATTACCTTTCCTCCATCACAAAGACAGAAATGGGAATTTTAATCGACGACCCCATGATGTTCAGCACTATTCATAACAAGGCCTGGACAATATTCAGGTTTGGGCAGAAAAGTGGCAAATAACATTCATGCCACACAAAGCAATGACCATCTCCAACAAGAGAGAATCTAACCATCACCCCATGACATTCAATGGCATTACCATCGCTGAATTCCCTCACTATCAACTGCTGGGGGTTACCACTGACCAGAAACTGAAACTGGGCCAGTCATATAAATAATGTGGTGACAAGAGCAGGTCAGAGGCTGGGAATTCTGTGGCAAGTAACTCAACTCCTGATTCCCCAAAGCCTGTCCACCATCCAAAAGGCACAAGTCAGGAGTGTGATGAAACTCTCCGGCTGCTTGGATGAGTGAGTTCTAACAACACAAGAAGTTTGACACCATCCAGGACATGGCAGGTCGATTGATTGATACCACCTCCACCACCGACGTACAGTGTACACCATCTACAAGATACACTGCAGCAGGTCACCAAAACACATTCGATTGCACCATCACCTTCTCATGTGCAATTAGGGTTGGTCGATAAATGCTGGCTTAGCCAGGAACACCCACATACTATGAACAAATAAATAAAATTTTAAAAAATCTACAAGATGCACTGCAGCAACTCACCAAGGCTCCTTCCAAACCTGCAGCCTCTACCAGCTAGGACAAGGACAGCAGATAGATAGGAACACCACCACCTGCGAGTTCCCCTCCAAGTCACTCACCATCCTGACTTGGAAATATATCGTCATTCCTTCACTGCCGCTGAGTCAAAATTCTGGAACTCCCTTCCTAACAGCACTGTGGGTGTACCTACACCACATGGACTGCTGTGTTTCAAGAAGGCAGCTCACCACCACCTTCTCATGGGCAATTAAGCATGAGCAATAAATGCTGGTCTAGCCAGTGATGTCCACTTGCTGTGAAAGAATTCTAAAAAAATTCTGGGAGACATGTTGACACCTCTGGTGTTTCCTGTTTTCAGACCACACACATTGCTATTGCTTTCCAGTTTTAGTATAGATTAAATTTCTACTTCTGATGCCAAAATCAAGTGCATCGAGGGAAAGCACAGATTGGATACACGGTAAAGATTTCTCCACTCTGCTTTAGCCCCAAACCTCAGGCAGGTCTTTATTTAATCAGAAGGCATTTCCATTACCACATGAACTGTCAATGAGACTACCAATACAGTGGCCTTTTTTTTTTTATTTTGCTGCAGTCAGGCTTCAGTTCTTGAAGTTGCATATACCTCCCAGTTCACCAACTGGAAGTGCAAAAGAGGGAGAAAGGTTGCTTGAATAGATCGTGGCATTCTGGAAATCTATCGTAGCAGTCCATGTCCAAATGCAGCAAGACCTGGACAATATCCAGGCTTGGGCTGACAAGTGGCAAATAATATTCGCACCACACATGTGTCAGACAATGACCACCTCCAACAAGAGAGAGAATCTAACTATCGCCCCTTGATGTTCAATGGCATTACCATCACTGAATCCCCCACTATCAACATCCTGGGGGGGGGTTACCATTGACCAGAAACTGAACTGGGCTAGCCATATAATTACTGTGGCTACAAGAGTATGTCAGAAGTTAGGAATCCTGTGGTGAGTAACTCAGCTCCTGACTCCCCAAAGCCTGCCCACCAGGCACAAGTCAGGAGTGTGTTGGAATACTCTCCACTAGCCTGGATGAGTGCAGCACCCACAACACTCAAGAAGAAGCTTGACACCATCCAGGACAAAGCAGCCTGCTTGATTGGCACCCTATCTACAAACATTCACTCCCTCCACCACCGATGAACAGTAGCAGCAGTGTGTACCATCTACAAGACGTACTGCAGAAATTCACCAAGGCTCCTTCGACAGCACCTTCCAAACCCACGCACACTGTTATCTAGAAGGACAAGGGCGGCAGATAGATGGAAATACCACCATCTGGAGTTTCCACTCCAAGTTACTCACCATCCTGACTTGGAAATATATCGCTGTTCCTTCACTGTCACTGCGTCAAAATCCTGGAACTTCCTTCCTAACAGCACGGTGGGTGTACCTACACCACATGGACTGCAGCGGGTCAAGAAGGCAGCTCACCACCGCCTTCTCAAGGGCAACTAGGGATGGGCAATAAATGCTGGCCCAGCCAGCGAAGCCCACATCCCATGAATTAATAAAAAAAAATATAGAACTTGACCCAGTTTGAGTTTAATGAGAACATTCACAGCAACATTACAACTTCCCAGTTGATGGAAATATAAATGTATTTCTTACTGGGGAAGAAACAGAGGAAGACAGCAGAATGGAAAAAGAAACGGTCACAAGTGAAATTTCCACCAACTGCTAAATCAGCACAAAGGAAAATGAAGCCAGATACATTAATTATGTAAAAGCTTACTGATTTATTGTTTCTTCATTTAAATAAAACCCCCAACTTTATTCCTCATACTCCTAATTTCACCTGTAGGTGGATATTGGTGGTCTTCCTGCATTTTATCCACTTATTAATTTAGATGTAGGGGTTGAGTAAGATATTAAGCTTGTTACCAACAGGCAAATGGGAGCGTTTGACAAGGTCAGTAGACTTTCCCTTTAAAGCTATGCTTGTCTGCTTCATCAATCTGCTGTTAACAGTTTTAAGCATTCAAAAATCAGGGAGTTTTTATTAATGTAAGTGTCATCATCTACATAGCAAACAGAAATGTTACAAGATGGAAATTAATTGTTTCAAGCGGTGACAGACACAGTGATTAAAATCCACAGAATCAATAAAAGCCATTGCTAGGGTCTTTCACATTCTTTGAATGACAGGCATTACATTACATACATTATGGCCAGGATTTTTCGCTCGGCCTGCGGGAATGACGCACGGTGATGTCGGGCGAGCGTCCCAACCACATCGAGCAATATTTCGGTCAGCGGCACGCCCGCCGACAATTAACAGGCCTCTTAAGGCCATTAAAGTAATAATTAAATGCAATTTCTCCTTGCCCGTCCGACCTGATTGTTGGTGGGCGGACGAATCAGCCAGGCGGCCTTTGGATTTTTTAATGAAACCTCATCCGCGGGCGGGATGAGGTTTCCAACAGGAATTAAAAATAAAATAAAAACGTTTTAAATCTCATTCATATCATGTCCTTGCTCATGTGACAAGAGTCACACGAGGGGACATGTTTACCTTATTTTTAAAATCTTTATTTGTAATGTTATAAGTCTTCAGCTCCGAGGCAGCCCTGAGCCTTCAGGGAGGTTTCAGTGCGCGCACCTGCGTAAACTTCCACGCTCGCCTTTCTCCCACCCCCACCCAGCAGCACTGAGTGCTGCAGCATGTGATTCACGCTGGCCGGCCGGCCGTTCATTGGCCAGCCAGTGTGGAGTCGTGGTCGGGGCCCGATCGTGGGCTGCGGTCAGTTTTGCAGCCGTTCCCGAGCCCGCCCGCCGCGTTCGCCGGACGAGCTAAAACTCCAGCCCTCTGAGTGTAATCTGGGTCTATAAGATCACCTTATTACAGACAGGCAGTACCATATGTGGTATTACACCATAATAATAATTATGGAAAAGCAAGGCCATTTGGCCCATCTTAGTTCATCCATTCAAAGGTCACCCATCACAGCGTCCAATATTTTCATGAATGATTTCAGTTTTCACAGTCACTACTCTATCCTGAAGCCTATTCCAAGTAATCATCATTTTTAATGTGTGGACGAATCTCTTAATATTTGTTTTAAAATTTGCCTTATACCCAATTAAGCCTGTTTTTCTTTGTTCCACCCTTGCAATTTAAAGTAATTTTCTGGATTTACTTTTTTCTTACAATGGGTTAATATGACCGCACACATAAAGGTAGGTGTGATCTTGGGTATGTGCCTCATGGTCGCTGTGATCTCCTGCTACTTGTTTTGATGGCCCTCTGGATCAGAGGGTTATTTTACAGATGTTTACCCCCGAAACTGGTCTAGGGCTTTTCCTCCCTAAGTAATTACATGACTACAACTGGGGGAAAGATGTACTTGGGAGTCACGCTGCTTAGTTGTGTTGTGACTGTCTGGAACAGGCTTGATGGACCATTTGGTCATAGTCAGTTTCTATTTTTATCTGTTCACATATTCATTATCTTGCATATTTCTTAATCTTGTATTTTTTAATTGCTTCAGGATCTGCATCATTACAGGTAAACCTGGACAAGGTTTGCTCAGTTGGACCCTGAAGGAGATAAGCCCAAAAAACAGCTGTAGAACTTTTGGAGTGACACAACGTGCTTTGGGTTTAGTCCCAATCCTGTTGTCAATTTTCTACTTTTTCCATTTCACTGCGTTGGGTCTTTATAGGGAAGAATAGCTACTGGATTTCCTAGATTGCTCTTAGTAACTCAGTATGCAAGTATTAAGACTGTGGAAGCAATGTTCCTGTTCTGATTGGCATGCTGGCAGATACAACTTATGATACAGGACTAGCAAAGCACAGGTCTGGGGGGGGAAAATCAAACTGGTGCAATGCTGCAAATCCTGGGGCTTATTTTGACACAGTGACCATGAGGCACAGGGATGGAGACCCCACACACAACTATGCATCTATATTGCCACAACATTCTCATGTGCACTCGGTATGTGGTTTATCAAGACATATTATACTCCATGTTATACTCCTGAGTTGAGAAATGTATAGAATGACAAACAATAGATACTTACTGGTGTGGGTGTCGTACCGCTCGATGTAGTACAAGTAGTGGATAGCTCTGTTCTTTGCCTATAAATTAAACAAAACAAGCAACAAAAATGGAGTACTGAATGGTTTACTGAACTAGATGGTTAAAGACAAATTATATTATTCCATTTATTAATTCGTTATGTAGCTTGGTAGGCAAAGCAGTCGAGCTCAACTCTGGTCTAGTCAGGCAATACTGAGTCTGGGTCCCAAGACTGCCAAGATCTTGGCTAATATTTTTGTCTGTTCTCAACACAGCCACTAGATGGAGAAAATGATGCACAGCAGCGATTCTGCACAGGGAAATGGGGAAAAACAGCATAAACTGAGTCATTCTCCTTCCCTCCATCATAAGATCAGAAGTGGGGATGTTTGCAGATGATTGCACAATGTTCAGCACCATTCGTGACTCCTCGGGTACTGAAACAGTCCATGTGCATATGCAGCAAAACCTGGACAATATTTGGGCTTGATAAGTGGTATTCGCGCCACATAAGTGCCAGGCGATGACCATCTCCAACAAGAGAGAATCCAACCATCTCTTCTTGACATTCAACAGCATTACCATTACTGAATCTCCCTCTATCAACATCCTTGGGGGGGGGGGGGGGGGGGGTGGTGGGAGAAGGACTAGAAACTGAACTGCACCAGCCATATAAATACTGTGGCTACACGGGCAGGTCGGAGGCTGGGGATTCTGCGGCAAGTAACTCACCTCTTGACTCCCCAAAGCCTGTCCATCCACAAGGCACAAGTCAATCCAGGACAAAGCAGTCCGCTTGATTAGCACCACATCCACAAACATTCACTTCCTTCACCACCGATGCACAGTAGCAGCAGTGTGTACCATCTACAAGATGCACTGCAGCAACTCACCAAGGCTCCTTCGACAGCACCTTCCAAAACCTTGACCTCTACCACCTACAAGGTTTATTTTTTTTCTTTATTCTTTCATAGGGTGTGGGCATTGCTGGCAAGGTCAGCATTTGTTGCCCATTCCTAATTGCCTTGAACTGAGTGACTTCCTAGGCCATTTCAGAGGGCAGTTAAGAGTCACACATAGGCCAGACCAGGTTAGGAGGGCAGATTTCCTTCTCAAAAGGCATTGGTGAATCAGATTGGACAACCACTGATAGTTTCACAGTCACCATTACTGAGACTAGCTTTCAGTTCCAAATTTATTAGTTAATTGAATTTAAGTTCCATCAGCTGCTGTGTTGGGATTTGAACCCAGAACATTAGCCTGGGCCTCTGGATTACTAACCCAGTGACATTACCACTATGCCACCATCTCACCCAAAGGGATCACCACCACCTGCAAGTTCCCTTCCATGTTACACACCATCCTGACTTGTAACTATATTGGTGTTCCTTCATTGTCGCTGGGTCAAAATTCTGGATCTCCCTTCCGAACAGCACTGTGGGTGTTCCTACACCACATGGACTGCAGCTTGGTTCAAGGCGGCAGCTCATCACCACCTTCTCAAGGGCAATTAGGGATGGGCAATAAATGCTGGCCTAGCCAGCGATGCCCACATCCCATAAACTAACACATTAAAAAAAAAAAATTCTGCCCAGGTTCTTTACAGGCGAGCTGGCCTCAGGAGTGCACTGATTGATGGCAGTGGAGTGGTTTGTGATAAAGCCAGCTGTGCAAACTTGAGTTAGCGATTGATGTGCACAAAATAGCTACTCCTTGGAAGGACAACTGCTGCACCAGTCGAAGGTGGTGTAGGAAGTTTCAACGCTTTTATCCTGCAGAGGCTGGAGGCTGGAACGCTGCAGAATGCTGAGGTGGGTTCGCAACATGCTCTTGCATTTCTAGCGTAAAAGTGGAGCTGTGGCCTTAAACATCAGTAACAAGCGTGGTGCTACCCTCAGATCATAGCGGATTGACAGCCCTAGGCAAGTCTCCTGGAACACCTTCACAACTGCTCCAGAGTTTATTCTGTTCTACAGTCAAACCTATTACAAAGCAAAAGCAAAAACCTATTACAAAGCAAACTACTTTTGTGCATCTATCTTGGGCTAATAAATAAAACAACAGGAGAAAACAAACAAAAGCAATATAATGTGAATTGAGGTGCTGCAGGTTAAATATGTGGTTCTTTTAATTTGATTAATGTTTTGTAACACAACAAAGATAAATTCAGAAGGAAATTAGAAAACTGTAGTGTGTGAAAAATACTCAAATATTAAATTAATGGAAATTGTACTTCAAAAATGGGGACATTGCTGGCAAGGAACCCTAGAGAGGATACAGAGGGAATGTTTTCTCTTGTGGGGAAGAGCATAACTAGTGGCCATCAATCTAAGATAGTCACCAAGAAATTCAATCGGGAATTTGAATAAAACTCTTCACCGGAGGAGTAGTGAGAACGTTGAACTCACTCCCACAGGGAGTGGTTGAAGCAGCAGTGTAAATGCATTTAAGGGGAAACTGGATAAGCACATGAGGGAGAAGGGAATAGATGGTTACAGTGGTAGATTTACATGAGAAAAGATGGAAGTGGTCTCGAGTGGAGCATAAACACTAGCATGCACTGACTGGGCCGAATGGTCTGGTTCTGGGAAAATATATCCGATGTGTGCAATCCAATATAATTGTCCTGAACCATTGTAATCTGTGTGGGTTTGTAGCAATTTGATTCAACTGAGCAGCTTGCTCGAAAACTTCAGAGGGCAACCACAATAGTGTGGGGCTAGCATTACTTATAGGTCATCGAATATAGGTCATAGTAGGCCTGAATCTTATGGTCTTGTGTGCGGGGTCAGGCCCCGCTCGCTGACACACAAAATGACACGTGGTGACATCGGGCGTGCGTCCCGACATCACTGCACGTCATTCCAATTCTCCGTCTGGTGGGCGCGCACCGGAGTCAACTGCACGCCCATAAAACTGTCAAAGGCCTATTAAGGCCATTAATAATCTAATTAAGCTGGTTGTCTGGGCTGCCCGTCCAGCCTTAAGGTTGGCGGGCAGGCGAAGAACCCAAGCGGCCTTCGCATTTATCACGAAACCTCATCCACGGGCGGGATGAGGTTTCATGAAGGCTTTATAAATTGAATAAAATTTTTTTTATTCATATTCATTGACATGTCCCAGCTCATGTGACACTGTCACATGAGGGGACATGTCTGAATATTTTTTTTTTCTTTATTTCAAGTCTTCATAATCAAATTAATCTCCCTGAGGCACTGAGCGCAGGCCCTGACTCTGCCTCCTCCCCCTGCCTGCACAGGGAGTGCTCAAGGCTTCCGGGTGCGCCTCATGCTGGGCAGGCCTTAATTGGCCCGCCCACGTAAAACGGCAGCGCGCAGCCAATCATGGGCGGCTATTAGCTGCGCGCCCACCCACGCCCAGGCTGCCCAACGGGGAGAAAATTCTCCCCATATAGTCCAGGCTGGGTAAGGACAGTGAGTTTCCTTCCCTAAAAGGACATCAGTGAACTAGTTGGGTTTTTATTCTGCTGATCTGGCAGCAAGTGTGGAGAGAGAGAGAAACAGAGTTAATGCTTCAGGCTGATGACCTCTCATCAGAAGTGACAAAATTCTGGTCTAATGAAAGGTCACAACCTGAAATGCTGACCCTGCTTCTCTCTCCACAGATGCTGCCAGACCTGCCGAGTATTTCTAGAATTTTATGTCTTTACTTCACATTTACAGCATCCGCTGCAAGTTTTCTTTTTGCATTTAGGTTTTTATGATAATCTGACAGGTTTGTGGTCACTTTTATTTCTACCAGCTCTTTACTTCCAGATTTATTTCACACTGAGTTCAAATTCTCAATCTGCCATGGTGGGTTCACATTCTTTGCATTATTAGTCCAAACCTCTGAATAATTAGTCCAGTAACATAAATATTATGCTACCATCTCTGAAAGCATAATATAATCATTTTGCTTTTTCATAGGAAAGTGGCAACCACTTAAAAATTAAAACGTGATTACAAATCATGAAGGTTTTTGGCAGAGTAACTGAGGAGAAACTATTCCCACTGGCAGGAAGGTTGGTAACCAGAGGACACAGGCGATTGGCAGAGAAAACAGGCGACGTGAGGAGACACAGCAAATGCACCACCTGAAAAGGTTGGCGGAGGCAGATTCAATAGCAACTTCCGAAAGGGGGCTGGATAAATGCCTGAAGGGAAAATAATTGCGGGGCTACGGGACAAAGCAGACAGCTCTACCGAAAATTCCGCATAGGCACAATGGGCTGAAGGACTTCTTTCTGTGCTGTACCATTCTATTCTTAAGGCCATATCCAGGATAAGACAACAACTTGCATTTATATTGTGTTATTTACACCTAAAAAGTCCATTATTAGGTGGGGGTGGAAAAGGAACAAAATAAATAGAATAGAAGAGCAAAGGCTGAGTCGTGAGTCAAGACCCAGGGAAGGTGACCCAAAGCTTGCTCAAAGATTTAGGAAGGTCTTTTTCTTAAAAAGGCCTTACAATTAAAAAAAAAAATCTTGCATGGGATGCGTGTCGTTAGCAATGCCAGCATTCGTTGCCCGTCCCTAATTGCCCTTTAAGGGCAGTTAAGAGTCTATGGTCTGGAGTCACATGTAGGCCTGACTAGGTGAGGGCAGCGGTCAGCCAAATGGGTACTTTTTTTTTTACAACAAGCAATATTAGTTTCATGGTTGCTATTTCGGAAACTAGTTCTCATTTCAGATTTTTTTTGGATTAATTAATTGAATTTAAATTCCACCAGCTGCCATGTTGGGATTTGAACCTGTGCCCTCAAAGCATTAGCCTGGGCCTTTGGAGTAATAGTTCAATCACATCATCACTACACCACCATCTACCCATAAATCATGAGTCATCGTGGACCTCATCGCCCTAAATCTGACATTTATCGTGATTTCTTTTCGAAAAACTACTCTTGTGACGGAGGATCTTACGGCTGCCAGCACGCTCCTGCAGTTGTGGAGCTTAGGCTTTCACTTTGCCTCGGCTCTCCACACTCACTCATCGCTCATTGCTCATTGCTTTCACTGGGCCTGCAAGGGGCTGTTGGTAACTGATCCCAAATGGGCCACTGAGGCTGAGCAACAAGGTAATGTCACATTTTCATGTCTACAACTGGGAAGGAGATGCCCAGTTATGTTGCGAGTTTCAAAACTTAACTCGGAAATTGTGTTTTTTCTCCTCCATTGTAGATAAATATAACACTTTTCTCATCTATTCTCAAAACAAAAGCTCTCAGGAGCAACGACCCTCTAATTTTTGTTGTCCTTGTGCTCAGCCAATTGCTTTCTGTAATGGTTCCATTAAACCTATAATGATTAAAAAAAAACCCCCCACAAATTCCTACCTTTCGAAGAGCAGTTGTTCTGTCAGGCGCTTTACCTAGTGCAAAACCTGAATTAAAAAAAAGGAGCTGATCAATTACACCACATTAGTTTAACAAACAGTAGCCATATTAAAGGAGGTCCTACGGCCTAGAGACTAGAAATGGGAGAAAATAGATCACAATCATGAGTGCAAACATCATATGCCTGGATCAATGCATTTAATTGATTCTTGCATTCACTTATAGTAAGGTTGCCAACTGTGCTTGAATGTATTCTTGGAGGTTTCAGCATAGCACCTCCTGCTTCCAGCTACCTCTCTCCGGCCCGCTCGCCTTTGCTAACCCAACACATCCTTCCTTGCAGTGCCTCACCTTCAGACTCCAATGAACACAAAGATTTATTACCCGATTAATGATTGCCCTTTATCCTGTGCCTTCAATTATTTTTATAACAAATAAACAAAAGTGTTTTCAAAGAAAATGGAAAAAGAACAATTTTTAAATGCCACTATGATTTTTCTTCTGGGTCGCTCACAGTTGTGTCCTGGAGATTAACCATGAATTCCTGAAAGCTCCAGAACAATCCTGGAGGGTGGGCAATCTTAATTTATAGTGATTGCTTCAAAAGTCATCTCCCATTAACTTATCATTCATTCTATTACCCTTTGGATGAAAATTTTCTACCCGGCTCCCTTTTTTATTCCTAACTTGTATTTCCTAATGTTTCCCTAGTCAATAGTTTGTCAATAATCAGTTCTGAAAATTCGTTTCACAATCTTCAAACTAGAGAAAAGGGAGAGGAGTTACAAGGAAATTCCATTAATTTTCAAAGCCTAATATGCAATCATTGAATTTTAGAAATTACAAAAAGCCTTCACAAATACAAAAATTAAAATCTTGTGTACACTCTTATTTAAGAAAATAAAACTGTAAAAACTTAAATAATACTGCTCAAAACCCATCTCTTCTCCATACATCCTCTCCTTCCTTCCAGGTTTCTTGTGGCTTTTGTATATAGAGCACCCCTGGCTTGTCACAAGTAGGCCTCTTCTGCCAAGGTGTTTGTCTGCTGCTGGCCACTGGATTTACGCAAGGGAAATGTGCACACCCCCCACCCGCCCCCCCTATCCCCAGCAGGGTGGGAGGAAGGTGTTGTCTGGATGTTTTCGGGGCAGTGACCCCAATGTTGGGTTTGCATCTAAATGAAATGGCGGGGAGGCTGGGGAGGGCAGGAAAAGGGAGGGAGTGGGGATGTGTTGCAAACAGTGGAATATCCAGCCCTAACCGTCTCTGACTCACGACCAGATCAACTGCTTTAATCATTTGTCTGAACACCTTCTTCTACAATTTTGCTTACAAATAATAATGGTGTAAAATTCAAAGCCATCTAAAATATATTAGAGCTGTTATACTAGCTCACACTTCCTATCTGTGCCATTTAAATTGCTCTATTGTGTTTTTGTCATCATTATGCGCCAACTTATTTCATTATAAATTCATGTGTCCATATTTACTATGGGTTTTCCTATGTAAACTGGTCACACTGTATTTATATAAGCTTGTGTCTTGGTGATGTTCAACCCATTCCGTGAACATCTTCACTAACTTTTATTAGAAAATTACATTTTCTTTTACCCTCAGGTATGTTTGTATCTCCAAGCTCTAGGTTATTTTTTAAAAGTAAATTGTATTTATTGTATGTTCCCCAATATGAAACAGTCTGTTAGCTGCTCAGACTCATTCTTTTCACTGAGCACAATAGAGATCTCAACGAAGCATTAATGATCGAAATCCCTGTACAAGTTTAGCAATTGTTAAATCAGTATACAGTCAGAACATAGATAATCAGAATCAGATAACACCCCCACTTCAAAAATAACTCCTTTTAAATTAGTCCAAAAGAACCGCACAGATAATGCAAAAAGAAGACGGGTGGGATTTTCCACTCCGGAGACTAAGTGTGGTGGCAGTTGGGATTAGTGGCGAGTTGGGTCCTCACGCCTGATCTTCTGCTTGAAATTTCATTAATTATGCTTAGGATGGAGAAGTCCAACTTGTAGACCTTGGTCCAGCACCTTCTGCTGGATGTGTGCTTGGACCTTTGCTCCATCGCTGTAGGCATTGGTGGGATCTATCAGTGGCTAGGTGAGAAAGGGGTGGGCACCTGCACCTCCCGCCAGCTGCCCCTTCTCAGGGAGTCAGGCAGGGGCCCTCGGGCACCCATAGGGAGGAGAACCAGCAGCTGAACACCCTGGGGGCATCCACTCAGGTGACTCCACGAGTGTTCAGCCAATCCCCTTTGCCTGTGACCCCATCGCCTCCAGCTGCAGAGGCCAAGGAGGGTGCACAGGCCAAGGAGAGTGTATCTGCCTCACAGCAGGAGACCCAAAGCAGGTCAGGGCCTCCTGGCCTCAGCCCTCCTGAAGACGCCCTCCAAAGTCATCAAAGTCAACAGGGTATAGCAGTGAGCAGGCTGCCTCCTCCACTGCTGCAGTTGCTGGGGATCCACCGAGATGTGCGCTTGGGTTAGAAAGATTAAGAAACCTTGATATCACTTTTGGGTCATGGGTGTTCACTCACTGTATATATCATGCACCTTTGTAAATACATTTGCTGCTCATGACAATGGTCTTGTCATTTGAATGCATTGTGCATATGTGGCCTCCTATTACGAGGGTGACCAAAGCTCTCACTCCATGATCACCTCCCTTTGTGAGCCTCACATTCATGTGATATCTAACTGACTCATATTAGTTACTCACCCCTTGTCCAGTGTCAGCGAGATGTGTCAACTCTTTATTGAAAGTGACTATAAATTGCGATAGGAAGTGATAGCCACTAAAGGTACTATGGAGCTATGTGTGCTTAACTGCTTTGGAGAGTTACCGCTCACGATGTCTCATCATCAAATAGCTGTTTTCATTGTTTGTGGCAAAGCACAAGAGCTGCAGCCATGATGGTCTCTCTAGCCATGCGCGCATCTCTGTGGCAGCAAGAAGTGTCTCATTTAGGAGACCAGGACTGCATCAAGTACACTTGACGCAGGCTTCATGCTGGTTTCACTTCCCAGAGTGGCTGCATACAGCTTTGGCTGCTGACCTTTCCAAAGATTAGGGCCTGGTGAAACATGACGGTTGGAGGTCAAAGGCCCAATTTCTGCTGATGTTAGAGGTTGGAAAGGCCTTTCAGGTCACTGGGATGTGACTAAGGGGCAGGAGAAATGTGCTTGAGTACCCTTCTCTGCATTTCATTCCTCCTGGAATCTTGTGGCTATGAATGTCATGGGCACGTCTTCCGCGTCTTATAGTTTCGATCGCATTCCCACATGGAAGCTCCTCATCATGGTTCCTGCTTCAGGTTCCTGCCCCTTCCAGTTCTTCATCACCCGAGGAGTTCTCAGCCTCCCCCATGTCTCCCTCTGGCAAGTGATCTCCCCTTTGAAGCACCAGGTTGTGCAGGGCGCAAAGACCATGATGATGTGGGACACCCTCTGTAGTGAGTACTGCAGAGCTCCACCTGAGTGGTCCAAGCATTGGAAGTGCATCTTCACGACTTCAATGGTCTGCTCTATGATAGATCTTGTCGAACTATGCACTGCAATGTATCTCTTCTCTGAGGGACTTTGAAGATGATGCAGGGGTGTCATGAGCCATCGTTTCAGCGGGTGCCCCTTATCAGCAAGCAGCCAGCCCTGTAATCGCTGAGGCCCTTTGAATATCTGAGGCACCTGGGAGTGACTCAGGATGTATATGAGTCATGGGAACTCCATGAACTCATGGGATAGGTCTGATCGCCTCATCCTCTGGCTCTTGCTAGGGCTGGCCTGGGCTATGGTCCCCAGGCCAGGCCTCTTCTTGAAGCCGTGTTAGGTGGCGCCAGGCTCTTCTCCTCTTCCATCGGATCACTGCCATCAAGGCAGCAGCATTGCGTGCAGTTTGCATTATTCAATCTTCTTTCTCCCTTTGGACAGAAATCCAACAGATTGAAGATTAATGAACAACTATAGCAGAGCTCCCAATTGCTACCAGAAAGCCACCCGTTGTGCCCTAGAGTTGAGTCTGTGCTACTCACCTTTCCTGATCCAATGTTCCAGCTGAGGTGCTATCTCACAGATCTAGGTGACCTAGAGGCCACCTCAGTTACTTGACATCTTAATCCGAGAGAGGTCGGAAGAGGCTTACCTACTTACCTACTGCACTCCTACTATGTCTGATTGGTGTACTGATTATACCTGACCTGCATTTTGGAATGACTGGATGCCCTTTGGCCCTTTAGCCATGTCAATCGGAGAAAGCACCTTCGAGGCTTTCACTGGTCGTCTCACGGATATCCAGCAGCTGTGCTCCCTTCATGGTTGGCTGCATCTTCCATCCTCACATTCCTCTATGTCAATGCCCAAATTGATCAACTTCATTGCGAACCCAATGACTCCTGCAGTCTCACGTTAAAGCGCTCCAAATGTCAGTGGCCCCTATTCTCTTGTGCCACACGAAATCCCCCTTTCATACTCTAGAGTCTGTGTGCATCCCCTTCCCTTCATGCAAATTGAATCCCATCCACCCCCTTGTGTCCGAGTTCTATTGTTTCATGTCAGGCTCCAGCTTCCCCACCCCCAATCTTTCCTCTGTGATCTGACCAGAACATTAGAGTTCGAGCATGACTTTAGGAAATGCTGGAAAGACTCAGGTCAGAAATGTTCACAGAATTTCTCTCTCCACACATGGGGTGGAATTTTCCATTTATGAGGCTAAGTGCGGTGGCGGGAGGTTTTGGCAGCGCCCACCCCACTGGCTGGAATGGCGGGAACTCATTCCCGATTCCACGCTTGGAGGGTCATTAATTATGCACAGGCGAGTATCGGGCCTGGGTCAGGAGCTGATTTGTCCGTCCGCCGTCAGCTGACGGGGTTGAAGGTCTGAGCGCCATATTTAAACGCCAGCCCAGCACTTAATCTCACTCTCTCCAGCCCACCTGTCTTCCGGACACATGCAGAGATGTCTTGCAGCCAGAAGGCGGCGGCCGAGAGCCTCAAGAAAAAGGCAGCACCCCTATTCACCCACCAGGCCTTGATCAGAGGAGTGCAGGCACCCAGGCAAGTCCTGTCTCCCAGGGATGGCTGCAGGAAGCGCAACAGCCTCACCTCTCCGCCTGGCAGGCGGTCGCAGAGCAGGTCAGCACGACTGGCAACCGCGCCTGAAATGCATCCAGTGCAGGAAGAGGATGAACGATCTCATCAGCTCGGCCAGGGTAAGCCATCCTTCAGCTCCCTCCAATATCAAACTCTCATCATGGCATCAATCACTCAAACAGCCACTCTCTTCAGGGATCTCACACAACCATTAGCAGGGGACACATCAACACTCATTCTCTCACCGAGACTTTCATATCACCACCATCCCATCTATCATGTTGCTCACACTCCATCCTCTAGCCTTTCGGGGGAGGGCTCACCACACACAGGGGACATGCATCTCACCCAATCTCTGCTCCATCTGTTCTCATCACATACCTTTCTTTCTTCTTCATACAGGCCAAGCTGGCACACCTCAGACACGAGAGATCACACACACAGAGGGTGGGATGGCTGACAACATTGCCCTCACTGAGTTTGTGGAGGCTGCAGCCGAGCTGGCCAGGGAAGACAGGGATCGCTCCTGTGGGAACCAACAGCCACCAACCAAGTACAGATCACAGCTCCATCACTTCATCAAATCCTGATAATCACTGAGTCACATGTAGTCTTAATATAGCTCATGATCATTAACTGAAACTCTCTTTTCTATTCTCTAGGCACCAGCAGATCAAAGCTCCCAAGCCAGTTGACACCAGTACGAGCGCCCATACCACGTCCAAAAAGGAAGCTCTGGAAGAACCATCACAGCGCTCACAGACTCTCTACTGGCACACACAGACATACAGAATCACAGAATTTTAATGGTACAGACGGAGACCATTCAACCCATCATGCCTGCACTGGCTCTCCAAATTAGCGTTATCACCTAGTGCCATTGCCCTGCCTTTTTCCCCGTAGCCCTGCACATTGTTTCTATCCAAATAATCATCGAACGCCCTCTTGAATGCCTCGATTGAACCTGCCTCCGCCACCCTTGCAGGCAGTCACGGCCTTCCAGACCTCAACCGCCCGTTGTGTCCACAAGTTTTTTCTCACCTCACATTTGCTTCTTTTGCAAATCACTAAATCTGTGCCCTTTCGTTCTTAATCCTTTTACACGCAGGAACAACTTCTCCCTATCTACTCTGTCCTGGCCCCTCATGATTTTGAACAACTCTATCAAATCTCCTCTCAGCCTTCTCTCCAAGGAGAACAGTCCCAACCTCATAGCTACCCTCATAGCTAAACTTTCTCATCCCTGGAACCATTCTTGTAAACCTCTTCTGCATTCTCTCCAATGTGTTCACATCCTTCCTATAATGTGGTGCCCAGAACTGTACACAATATTCCAGCTGAGGTCTAACGAGTGTCTAATATAAATTCAGCATAACCTCCTTGCTCTTGTACTCTATGCCCCTATTAATAAAGCCCAGGATACTATATGCTTTATTAACTGCTCTCTCCACCTGTCCTGCCACCTTCAATGATCTATGTACATATACACCCAGGTCTTTCTGTTCTTGCAGCTCCTTCAAAATTTCACTCCTTATTTTATATTGTCTGTCCATGTTCTTCCTACCAAAATGCATCACCTCACACTTCTCCACACTGAACTTCATCTGCCACCTATCTGCCCACTCCACCAACTTGTCTATGTCCTCTTGAAATTCAACACCATCCTCCTTGCAGTACACAATGCTCCCACGCTTTGTATCATCCACAAACTATGAAATTGTCCCCTGCACACCCAGATCTAGATCATAAATATATATCAGGAACAGCGAGGGTCCCAATACCGATCCCTGGGGAACTCCACGACTAACCTTCTTCCAGCCCAAAGAATATTCATTGACCATTACTCTCTGCTTCCTATCTTTCAGCCAATTTTGTATCCACGTTGCTACTGCCCCTTTTATTCCATGAGCAATAACGTTTCTCACAAGTCTGTTGTGTGGCACTGTGTCAAATGCCTTTTCAAAGTCCATGTACACCACATCACCAGCATTACTCTCATCGACCTTTTCTGCTACCTCTTCAAAAAAACTCCAGCAAGTTAGTTAAACACGATTTCCCCTTTAGAAATCCATGCTGGCTCTTCCTTATCAACCCATTTTTCCATGTGACTACTAATTCTACCCAGAATAATTGCTTCTAGAATCTTGCCCACCACTGAAGTTAAACTGACTGGTCTGTAATTACTGGGCTTATCCTTACAAGCTTTTTTGAACAAGGGCGTAATGTTTGTAATTCTCCAGTCCTCTGGCACCACCCCGAGTCTAGGGAAGACTGAAATATTATGGCCAGTGTCACTGCAATTTCTATTCTCAATTCTTTCAATATCCTTGAATGCACCTCATCCGGTCCCGGTGCCTTGTCAACTTTAAGTACCGACAGTCAATTCAACACTTGCTCCTTATAAATTTTGAACCCTCCTAGTGACAGAGTTTCCTCGTCTGTCACCATGGCCTGGGTAGCATCTACCTCCTTTGTAAGGACGGATGCAAAGTATTCATTTAATACCTCAGCCATGGCCCCTTCAATCATATGTAAATTCCCTTTTAGGTTACTAATCGGCCTTACTCCTCCTTTTACCACCTTTTTACTATTTATGGGTTGGTGGGACACAGCTGTAGATTAGGCTCAGGCTCATTTTCTGGAGAATACCAGTAAGCGGCTGCACACCCTTGGAGTGGCCTGAGAGGAGGCTCATGAGGTGTTTGGCTAACGCTCATCCTCCCTGTGGGTGCCCAAGGGCCCCACCCTGACTCCTACAGGAGATGGTGCACCTGGAGGGAGGTCAAGGTCCCTCGTTCCCATGTTCCCTATATCTTGATGGTGCCCGCCCGGTTGTTTGGCCATGGATTGCAGGGCTGAGCGCAAATCAGGCAAGACCTGTTGGACCAAGGTCTCCATTGTGGTTGGCAGCCTCCCCATGGTGACCATATGTACCTCGTGGGCCTCCTCTCAGGCCACTCCAAGGGTGTGCAGCCGCTTACAGCCCCCTCTGCCTGTGGCCTCCATCCATTCCAGCTTCTCAGGCTGGCGAGGGTACTTCTGTCCCTGAGCAGGTGACCCTTATCAGGCCAGGGCCCTCCAGGCCTCGGGCCACCAGAGGACGTCCACCAAGGTCATCAAAGACACCAGGACATAGCAGTCAGCAGGCTGCCTCCACCTCTGCTGCAGATGTCGGGGCTACACCCAAGCGTAGCGCTAGAGTTAGGAAAGTTTAAAAAATTGATGTCACTTTTGGGTTACGTGTGCGCTAGACATGTAAACAAATTGCACTTTTGTTAATACATTTGATGGTTACGTGAATGTTTCTGTCAACTGAAGGCGTTATGATTTTGTTCTTTGAAATCCTCTTTTTCAAGGTTTAGCCTTGCTCCCATTCAGTGGTAGCGTCCCACTGTGAGATTCACATTCCTGTAATGTCAACCTCAGTTGAACTAGTCTCCACACCCTTGTGTGATGTCAGGGAGATGTGTCTAAATCTTTATTGGAAGTGTGAGATGTAAGCATTTCTCACCCTCCTTCCTGAAGTAACACTATAGAGTGAGGGCAGCTCATCAGCATTGATATTCTAGTGGCATTTGTGTCTCCTCAGTGGTAGCGACAGAAGAAAGACATACATGGGAGGAGGAGATCCCTAGGCATGTCCATATCTCAGTCGCAGCAGTGTTAGCATCATTAGATGGTGGTGAAGGTATCAAGTCTTCTCTTGCATCGCTCTTGTTCCTAAGTAGACTCTCAGTGCCCAGAGTGAGCCAGACCAAAGCACAGATCATGGTCTGACGATTCACAAAGCCAGATGATGCAAGTATGAATGCAGGACTCGTTCTCATCGCAAGTGGATGGACATCCCCGGAGTTGAAAGAAAATGGCATTGAGAGCTAGGAGAGATGTGGCCATATTCCCTCACTTAACCTTACTCTTCTTGGGACCTGTCAGCAGTAAACATATCAAGGGCACGTTTCCCATGTCTTCCTTCCTCCATGGTGTCATTGTGCCCATACTGACCCTCAGCAGCCTCCTGAGGTTCCTGGGTCTCCAGATCTTCATCCTCCAATGAGCTCTCATCCTCCTCCAATTCATTCTCTGGCAGGGGTTCGCCTCTTTGCATAGCCAGATTGTGAAGGCACAACACACTGCAATGATGCGGGAGTGTATTGTAATGAGCTACCTGAACAGTCCAAGCATCTGAAGCACACCTTCAGAAGCCCTATGGTCTGCTCTATAAGGGAGTGTGTGGAGCTGTGAGCAGCATTGTACCTCTCCTCGGAACGACTCTGAGGGCGATGCGCTGGTGTCATCAGTCAGCATTTCAGTGGGTATTCCTCATCCCCAAGCAGCCATCCCTACAGACGTAATGGCCTCTCAAAAATCTCAGGCACCTGGGAGTGACTCAGGATGTAGGAGTCATGGCAACTCCCAGGGTACCGTGCACAAACGTGCAGTATGTATCTCCGGTGATCATACACCAGCTGTACATTGAGGGAATGATAGCCCTTGTGGTTTATAAACATTAGGGGCTGCTGCCATGGAGCCCGTATAGCCACATGGGTGCAGTCTATTGCACCCTGCACCCTGAGATGGCGACAAGGCTGGTGAATCTTGCAGCCTGGCCATCTTCATCCAGAGCAACTCTCACAAAAATGAAGGGTCTTCCTGTAAGGGGCATTTGTGATCTTCTTTATGCATCGATATGTTGTGGACTGAGAGATGCTGCACAGGTCCCCTGTTAATCCTTGGAAAGAACCAGAGGCAAAGAAAATTAGCACTGTGGTCACATTCAAAACCACTGGCAGAGGATACCCTCCAACTCTATGTGGCGTCAGGTCTTCATGAAGAATGCGGCAAATGTGATGTACCAAAGTGCGGGACAAGTGCAGGTGTGCACGGCATTGCCTCTCACTTATTTGTAAATAGGAGGCTCTTCTACGATAAACCCTAGGTCTGGCGAGTCACCCCCGTTGCCTGGGTTTCTCCTCCTGACCTCCCTGTTCATGCTGTGGCTCTGCTTGACCATGCCACTCCTGCTGGAGTTGCGTGCAGAGCCACCTCTCCCTCCTTTGCCTCCTCCATTGCATTAGGACCCTGACAAAGGCAGCATTGAGCCCTGGCTCCATATCTACTTTTGTCTTCTCTCTGAAAGGAAACATTGAAGAAAGTTCTAGGTCAGAATCTAACTCGTACTCTAAAATTGAACTTGAAAAAGATTTACCAGTTGAATTCCCACCTTCACTGTCAGAGAGGGAAGACTTCAACCTGAGTAAGACAGAGTGTGAGTGAGTGAGTGAGTGAGGACTGACAAGTGGCATGTAACATTCACGCCACACAAGTGCCAGTCAATAACCATCTCTAACAAGGGGGAGTCTAACCATCACCCATTGACATTCAATGGCATTACCATCACTGAATCCCCCACTATCAACTTCCTCGGCAGGGGGGGGGGTTTACCATTGACCAGAAACTGAACTGGACTAGCCATATAAATACTGTGGCTACAAGAGCACATCAGAGGCTAGGAATCCTGTGACAAGTAACTCACTTCCTGACTCCCCAAAGCCTGTCCACCAACTATAAAGCACAAGTCAGGAATGTGATGGAATACTCCCTGCTTGCCTGGATGAGTGCAGCTCCCACAACACTCAAGAAGCTTGACACTATCCAGGACAAAGCAGCCCACTTGATTGGCACCCCTTCCACAAACATTCACTCCCTCCACCACCGACGCACAGTAGCAGCAGTGTGTACCATCTACAAGATGCACTGCAGGAGTTCACCAAGGCTCCTTAGACATCACCTTCCAAACCCATGACCACTACCATCTGGAAGGACAAGGGCAGCAGTTAGATGGGAACACCACTAGCTGGAAGTTCCCCTGCAAGTCACTCACCATCCTGACTTGGAAATATATCACAGTTTCTTCACTGTCGCTGGGTCAAAATGCTGGAGCTCCCTCCTAAACAGCACTGTGGGTGCACCTACACCACATGGACTGCAGCAGTTCAAGAAGGCAGCTCACCACCACCTTCTCAAGGGCAACCAGGGATGGGCAATAAATGCTGGCCCAGCCAGCGAAGCCAACATCCTGTGAATGAATAAAACAAAATATATTTGGGAATTTGGTACAAAGTGGGAATTCGGTGCATAGGGGGAAAGGGGTGCTTTAGGGAAGGTTTACTGTAGGAAATAAAGTGGGCTGAGTGGGGAGTTTGGTGAAAGACAGGGAGGTGCTTTTTTCTTCTACTCTTTTTGAGCCTCTAGTATTTGATTTCCACTTTGGTGTAGCTGAAGGAGCAGGTAAACCAGTAACTGGTATTATTAGTTTTATCAGGATTGTAAGTACTGTATTGTTTTATCAGTATTGTAAAGTTTACTTGCAGTGCTGAAACCTATTAGGAGGGGTAGGCTTTATTGATTATTAATTAATTAGAAATGATTCATTAATTAACGCATATTGGAGGTGGCAGGGCAGGTGATGTGCTGCGAGTGCAGGATGCGGGAGTTTCTGAATTCATACTCTTAAATTGAACTTGAAAAAGATTTACCAGTTGAATTCCCACTTTCACGGTCAGTGAGGTGATCCAGGGCAAACACATCTGCAGCAAGTGTTTACAGCTGCAGGAAATTCAGCTCCATGTTGGAGCTGGAGGCCGCATTGCAGCACATTTGGGAGGGGGAAAGTTACCAGGACACTTCATTCCGGGGGCGGTCACACCCCTTAGGATAGGGTCTTCTGATTTGGTCAGTGGTCAGGGACAGGAGTGTGAGACTGCAAGTAAGGCAGGTAAGGGGACACAGAGGGCAGGAGTGCAGGAGCCTGCGCCCTTGCAATTGTCCAGATTTGAGATTTTTTTTTCATCTTGCTTGGATGAGAGTGGGGGGCTGCAGGGCGCATGACTTGACTGGCCATGGCACCGTGGTACAGGAAGCCATTCAAGTTGGGGGAGTTACAAGGAATGTATTGGTAGTAGCAGAATGCATAGTCAGAAGTATTGACACCGTTCTCTTCAGCAAAGAGCATGAGTCCAGATGGCTGTGTTGTCTGCCTGGTGCCAGGGATTGAGGCAGCTCCTCGGGGCTGGAGAGGAACTTGGAGTGGGAGGAGCATGATCCAGTGGTCGTGGTCCATGTTGGTACCAACGACATAGGCAGGACAAAAAAAGGATGTTCTGTTTAGTCAGTATGAGGAGCTTGGCACCAAATTAAGAAGCAGAACCTCAAAGATCATAATCTCTGGATTATTACCTGAGCCATGTGCAAATTGGCATAGGACAAATCAGATTAGAGAGATGAATGTGTGGCTCAAAGGCTGTTGTGGGAGAAGTGTGCTCCAGCTCGTGGGGTACTGGCACCAGTGTGGGGAAAGTGGATTCTGTACCGTTCGGACGGACACCTGAGTCATATAAGTAGGGAAGTAGAGAGGGTTTTAAACTAAATAGTGAGGGCAAGGGATCAAATTTGAGAAGATGTGGTAAATCAAAGTGTAGGGACAAGACAAAAGAGAAAGGTATTATTGCAGGGAATCAAAAACAGACCGTGACAGGAAGGGATAGAGAGCACAAATCTAACAGTAAATTAACAGATGAGACTAGAGGTTATAAAAAGAATAAATGGGTAAAATTAAAGGCTCTGTATCTGAATGCATGAAGCATTCGAAACAAAACAGATGAGCTGAGAGCGCATATAGAAATAAGTACAATTTGATAGCCATTACAGAGACATGGCTGCAGGAGGACATGGATTGGGACCTGAATATTAGAGGGTATAGGACATTTAGGAAGGATAGGAAGCGAGGAAAAGGTGGCAGGGTGGCTCTGTTAGTTAATGATGTATTAGCACAACAGAGATGGATGACCTAAGTTCAGGAAACCAAGATATGGAGACGGTTTAGATAGAGATGAGAAATGGTAAAGTCACTTGTGGGAGTCGTGTACAGGCCCCTATTAGTAACCACATGGTACGGTGGAGCATAAAGCAAGAAATAAGGGAGTTTGTCAGAAAGGGATGGCAGTAATCATGGGGGATTTTAATTTACATATAGACTGGAAAGGTCAGATGGGCAAAGGTAGCCTAGATGAGGAGTTCATAGAATGCTTCTGGGATAGTTTCTTAGAACAGCATGTTCTGGAGCCAACCAGAGAGCAGGCTATAGTAGGCCTGGTATTGTGCAATGGGATGGGATTAATTAATGATCTCAAAGTAAAGGCACACCTAGGTGGCAGTGACGATAACATGATTGAATTTTACATTCAGTTTGAGGGAGAGAGGAATGGGTCCGAGACTATGTTTATAAACTTAAATAAGGGCAATTATGAGGGTACCATGGGGTGTACCTACACCACATGGACTGCAGCGGTTCAAGAAGGCAGCTCGCCACAACCTTCTCAAGGGCAACTAGGGATGGGCAATAAATGCTGGCTCAGCCAGCGAAGCCAACATCCCATGAATAAATTTTAAAAAATGAAAGCAGTGCTGGTTAAAGTGAATTGGCAAATTAAGTTAAGGTCAATAGAGATGCAGTGGCAAACATTTAAGGGGATATTTCAGAAAACAGAGAAGAGATACATTCCAACAAGTAAGAAAAAGTCCAAGACCATCAGTGGTTAACTAGAAAGGTTAAAAATCGTATCAAACTTAAAGAAAAAGCACATAATTGTGCAAAAATAGCTGGAAGGTCAGAAGATTGGACAGAATATAAGGAACAAGGGCAATTAGGGATGGGCAATAAATGCTGGCCTAGCCAGCGACATTCACATCCCATGAATGACTAAACAAAACAGCAAAGGATGTCTAAAAGATTAATAAGGAGGGAAAAATTAGGGGACAAGAGAAAGCTAGCCAGAAACATAAAAATAGATAGTAAGAGTTTCTATAAATATTTAAAAAAGAAACGAGCTAACAAAGTGAGCATTGGTCCTATATAAAGTGAGTCTGGAGAAGCGATAATGGAAAACAAAGAAATGGCAGATGAATTGAACAGGTATTTTCCATCAGTCATCACTATAGAGGATACAAGTAACATCCCAGAACCAGCTATAAGTCAGGAAATGGAAGGGAGGTAGAAATGCAGGAAAATTATAATCACCAGAGAAGTGGTACTGAGTAAATATTTGGTGCTGCGGGCTGACAAATGTCCAGTTCCTGATGGATTTCATCCTAGGGTCTTAAAAGAAGTGGCTAGTGAGATAGTTGATGCATTGCTTTTAATTTTCCAAAACTCCCTAGATTCAGGGAAGGTTCCATTAGATTAGAAGATAGCAAATGTAACACTACTATTCAAAAAGGTGTGGGAAACAGAAAGCAGGAAACTACAGATAAAAGCAAAAAACTGCGGATGCTGGAAATAACTGTGCTCCTATCCGCAGATGCTGCCAGACCTGCTGAGTTTGTCCAGGTATTTCTGTTTTTGTGCAGGAAACTACAGGCCAGTTAGCTTAACATCTGTCGTAGAGAAAATGTTAGAAGCTATTATTAAAGGAGCTATAGCAGGGCACTTGGATAAATTCAAGGTAATCAGGCAGAATCAGCATGGTTTTGTGAAAGGGAAATCATATTTAAACAACTTATTGAAATTCTTTGAAGAAGTAACATGTGCTGTGGATAAAGGGGAACTGGTGGATGTAATGTACTTCAATTTCCTGAAGGCATTTGATAAAGTGCCACATCAAAGGTTATTGCGGAAAATAAAAGCTCATGGTATAGGAGGTAACATTGGTATGGATACAGGATTAGTTGGCTAACAGGAAACAGAGTAGGCACAAATGGGTCCTTTTCAGGTTGGCAAGACGTAACGACTGGTGTGTCACAGGGATCAGTGCTGGGACCTCAACTGTTTACAATTTACATATAAATGACTTGGATGAAGGGATGGATGGGATGGTTGCCATTTACTGATGATACAAATATAGGTAGGAAAGTAAGTTGTGAAGAGGACAAAAGAAGGCTACAAAAAGATAATGGTAGGTTAAGTGAGTGGGCAAAGATCTGGCAAATGAAGTATATTGTGGGAAAATGTGAAATTGTCCATTTTGGCAGGAAGAATAAAAGAGAAGCATATTATCTAAATGGTGAGAGATTGCAGAGCTCTGAAATGTAGAGGGATCTGGGCGTCTTAGTGCATGAATCGTAAAAGGCTAGTATGCAGGTACAGCAAGTAATTAGGAAAGCTAGTAGAATGTTATCAATTATTGCAAGGGGAATTGAATACAAAAGCAGGGAGGTTAAGCTTCAGTTATACAGAGCATTTGTGAGACCACATCTGGAGTACTGTGTACAGTATTGGTCACCTTATTTAAGGGAGGATGTAAATGCATTAGAAGCAGTTCAGAGAAGGTTTACCAAACTAACACCTGGACGGGTGGGTTAACTTATGAGGAAAGGTTGGACAGGCTAGGCTTGTATCCACTGGAGTTTAGAAGAGTAAAAGGCGACTTGATTGGAACATATAAGATCCTGAGGGGTCTTGATAGGGTGGATGTGGAGAGGATGTCTCCTCTTGGGGGAGAATCTAGAACTAGGGGTCACTGTTTAAAATAAGGGGTTGCCCATTTAAAACTGAGATGAGGCGAGATTTTTTTCTCTCAGAGGGTCGTGAGTCTTTGGAACTCTCTTCCTGAAACGGCGGTGGAAGCAGAGTCTTTAAATATTTTTAAGGCAGAGGTGGATAGATTCTTGGTAAGCAAAGGGGTGATAGGTTATCAGGGGTAGGCGAGATGCAGATTTGAGGTTACTATCAGGTCAGCAATGATCTTAATGAATGGTAGAGCAGGCTTGCTCGAATGGCCTACTGCTGCTCCTTGCTCGTACGTACGGCATTAATGATTCAAGAGGCAAGAAAGTGAAGCTCAGAAGATGAAACGTTTGAAAACTATAAGGATCTATAGATTTTCTAGCCCTAATCGCATGGTGGCTGATGCCGCCTTGTTCCTGAGATACTAACACACACATCGAGGTGACCAAGATGGCATCGCAGATATGTAACATCTTGAGCCCTGTGTGGGATGCTAAAGTTCAGTTGAGATGAATGACCCAACCTAGCTCTATGCTCCAATCTCTGATGTGGCATATTACTGACCAGTTTTTTTTTTCATTTGCGGGATGTGGGCGTCGCTGGCTAGGCCAGTATTTATCCCCCATCCCTACGTGCCCCCGAGAAGGTGGTGGTGAGTTGCCTTCTTGAAATGCTGCAGTGCCTGTGGTGTAGGTACACTATATGGTGCTGTTTGGGAGGGAGTTCCAGGATTTTGACTCAGTGACAGTGAGGGAATGGTGACACATTTCCAAGGCCAGGATTTTACGGCCCTGCTGAATTGAATGGAAATTTAAATATCTCAACGCACCTGCCGGGCTGAGAGACACTGCAGTGGGGCCGTAAGATCCTGACCCAAGTCAGGATGGTCAGTGGCTCGGAGGGGAACTCCCAGGTGGTGGTGTTCCCATGTCTGCTGATACCCTTTGGCTCGTTAGAAGTGTCAATTCTTGTGACCACGTGACAGGCCTTCACTGATGCAATGCCATATATGATACTGGTGTGCCTCCTTCACTACTGCCTGCATTTCCAAATTCTAAATTCCTGTGTGTTACTCCTGAGATTCAGGACTGTGATATAAAGCCACTAAGTTCTGAGAAGCCCTTTAACCATGCTAATGAAGCCATTGGCTTTCATCGCAAGGAGGTCTTCCTCTTTTCTTTCTAAGCAGACTCCTGTTCACTCCTGCGGCAGCACAAATTAGAGGGCAGACCCAGAAAGGCCCCCTCGTGTTGGCCCTTCCCCCTCACTGCCATTCCACAGCCTTCCTTCCCCATTGCCCACCTTGTGTTCACCAACCCTAACCTCGCCTCACAGCCCACGGTTGGAGTGCTAGTTTCTGGAATTGGAGGCCTGCACGAGTACACAGCACAGTGGTGTTCCTCAGGACAATGTAGGTAAAGAGCAGGAGCAGTCCAACCCTGCAGCCCCAGTAGAGTAGCGTTCATCACAACAAGACCGGCGCGGCGCTATGGCAGGTAGGCTATGTATGTTGCATTCACCTCAAAGTTACCAGCGAACTAGCGTCTGACTTGTGCACCCCACCCCTTTTCAAATGGCGTGACAAGACAAGATTCCAGCGAGCAGCTGTTTTAATGAGCATTCATGAGATGTTAATGAACACAAATGGCGTTCACGCCACTAGTCGGCGGGATAAACGACCCACCATAAACCCACCATCTGGAGAATCGCAGGTCGTTCTTACGCTGGCAGATTTCTGACTTTTTGCCTGTCACTGGATTCTCTGTTCCTGCCCGCCGCAAAACCCGCCGTGGGCAGGATGGGAAAATTCCACCCATGATGCCTGGCTTGCTGAGCATTTCCAGCATTTTCTGTTTATAATTCACATTTCCAGGATCCACGTTATTTTGTCCTCATATCTGAGTATGGCTTTCTCTTTCCTGTATTTTACAGTTTTGGCCATGTTCCATTTCGATTTGCTCTGTTGATTGTTGATCTGTCGCAGGTGGCCATATTGACTTTCAAGCTTACTCCCAGCTTCTTCAGCTATTTCAGGGCAGTTCAACAAGTCAGTCCATTTTTTCTTCCTATGTACAGTACTTTATTTCTTTTGCATTACATTTTACCTGCCATTGTTCTGCCCACTCACATCTTGTCTGATTGCCTGCATTTCCCAAGTTGCCTCCACAGAATCAAATTTGCACTGGATTTCTGATTATCTAGCCATCTCCTCAAAATATTAAGCCATTTGACAGAAATAGTGATTTTTTGTATGATTTGAGAATAATTACATTTCTTCAGTCTGGGCCTTCAATCTCTCCTTTAATTCTGGCTTACCATCCTCCAATGGCCATTTCCTAACCTTCTGTCTAGCCTCTTAATCTTTTCATGGTTTATGGTTTCAATCTCTTTCTCCTACCTCCATCAATTTACCGTGTTCACTATCTTCCTCTCAATAGCGGCACGTTACATTTTTCTAGATTGTCTGACAACATAGTACCACATAGTCTGTTGGCTGCTTTATGTTGAGATGTCACTGCTTTGCCATCCGTATCAGAGTGCTCTCACGCTGCAAGATGAAGTCTGCCCCAGTTCTGAATGCATGAATTGAATAATAATTTTGTCAGGTTTAAAAAACACTTTAAAATATTTGGCAGGCCTTTTCTGCAGCCTTGAACATGAGTGTTACAATTGTAAAAATATAAAACTTGACTGAACTTAAAAAGGGTTACAGAAAGGATAATTCAGCATCGAATCAGTTCAGTAGAACTCACTCACTCTTTAATCTTGGGAATTATGAACCAAACGACAGCCTGCACTTGTTCCAATAAACATAGAATCACATCGCATATCGCTTTCACAAACCAAGGTGATAATTTAGGTACCAACATTTCTATGAATGTAACAACAAAATGATGATTTAATTAGTGACTACTGTGTGATGGCATAAGGAACAGGCTACAGTGTAATTTTCTGATGGTTAAAGACAGCAGTGATCCAATTTAATGCCTATCTGCATAATTAAAATCTAAGAGATTACTTTGTATTTCGAGTGGATTATTTCCATCTTCACAGTCGATGAAGTTACAGTGTGTGGGGTCAATGTGACTTACCGATAATCGTCAGCAACAGGACATAATTATTAATTATTATAATAAACAAAATTTTTAATCTTAGGCTGAAGACAATGCTGATTAAAAAAGTACCCACTTGATTTGAGTTCTATTCAGGCACAGAGGTTCAATATGCAAAACTGCTTCCTAGTCACATGTATTGTACAGAATCCCTAATCCAAAAAACCTGTTCCACCAGTAATTAAAATACAATAAACTGGCATTGGAAGAAGATATTTGATAAAGTTTCACAATTGACGCTTTTAAAGAATATTAAGGCTCATGGAGTAAAGGTAAAATTAGGCAGCTAGATTGAAAATTGCCAATGCCTTAGAATGCAAATAAGGCTGAATGATAATTTAAAAAGACTTTTGCCTTGAACTATGATTCACTGAGTGCTAAAGAGGACTCATCAGGGTCAAACTCTGCATAATGAATTTTGTGAAGAATATTCCTGCGATGTTATAAACTGTTCTGAAGATACTAAGCTATGACCCCAGCTGAGAAATACAAATCACAGCATTCAAAGGAAACCCAGTTCAATTAAATTAATCAGATTTTATAACTGTGGATGCTTTTTAATTTGCACAGATACAAGGAAGACCTATTTGGAACAGAAATAAAATTCATACATGATGAAATGTTCCAATATTGATTTTTCTCCCACTAACAGAAGTGGAAAATGTAAAGAATTTGTTTAGTGCTGAGTTCATAGAAAGCTGTTATCGACAAGGATAATTAAGCACAGGGTGCATCCTTTAAATCTAATCTTTTAGAAATCATAGGTGAGACCATATTGGCAATATTTCATGGGTTTTTGAGAACCCACTAAGAAGATAGAAAGATGACCATGGGATTTCAGGTTCTAATTGTTATAATTTGGACAGTATCAAAACAGTGCTACTCAGCTGGCATACCAGAGTTATGCTGCTAGAATTGAACTGAAGATGTGTTTGCTCGCTGGGTGTTTGATTTTTAGCATTATGAAAGACTGGGTGGCCCTCCTAACAATAAAAACAATACTGAGTCATTAAAAAGTTCCCAGGGAGTCCAGTGTAATGTAACTGACACAAGCCTAACTACTAGGGGTGTTCTTACTCTTCTTCAGTGCTTCTCATAGATAGATCATTTCCTGACTTCAAAGTTATATTGCCATGTGAATGTTGATGTGTACTTACACCAACACCCGCTTAGCCCTTGCATTATAACTGTGACAACGAGTGGGAACACCAACGCCTCGCCGTTCCTCTCCATTCTGTACAATACTGTGACATTGATGTTTACCACTATTCCTTGGGTCAAAACTCTGTTATTTCTGAACTAATTCCGTGATGGGAGTACCATCACCACACGGACTCCAGCTGTTCAAGGAGAAGGCTCCAGCACACCATAATCTCAGAGAATCAGGGATGGGCAATAAATGTGGCTTTGTCAGCACTGCACACTACCAAGAACAAGGAAATTAAAAGACCAGCTCAGAACAGAACTGACTTTCATTTGACCTGTCAAGGTCACGCTCACTAAATGTATCACTTCAATTCGTTCACACGTCCACTGATGATGCAGGCTGCAGGCAACCCTGCCTTGGTAATGGCTCTCATCCAGATGATGAGGAGGGTGGCCCAGTGCAGGTTGGCACAGGGCCAGGAGCAGCAAGAGGCAGCGGGGCCTCTAGAAGATCAAGAGAAGATGATCATTCAAACCCTGTCTGGAAACTACATCTGAGGTACCAGTAGCATGATAAAATGCAGCCTACATTATTGAGAAGTGGACGTTTTAAATATCCCAGTGTGTTTGCAGAAGAAATGTTGAAAATAAAAATGGTAAAGGTTAAGAGGCTGGCGAACATGGACCACTGCAACATTGAGCATTGACCTGACCGTGGGTCTAGTGTAAGCGTATGTTCTGGGATGTGCGAACTTCTCTAATACGAGTTATGGCCACAAGGACACTGGAGTAGAGCGGAGCTCCTGGCCTGCAATGAGTGAATGTCTGTCTGGGTGCCCTTTAAAATGGCAGGATCTTTGACTCCATGAGGTGATGGCGGGTGGGTGACTTCCTGCCACGAGATTTGCCGACTTCTTCGCTAATTAATAAGTGCATGTTCACCCACCCGCCCCCCCCCCAGTGGGAATCGTGCTGACTTTCCCGCCCGCCATTGGACTTAATCTCCAGAACGGAAAATTCTGCCCAATAGCTCCAAAGCAGTTGAAACTGTGGAAATATGGCACGGAAAGGAACTCGTTAGAAGATGAATATTCTAGGTTTCTAGGATAAATAGATATGCCAGAGCTGATTGTGATTACCTTTAGGAGGCAGTGGGTAACCTTTCAAAATTATTTCTCTCTATCTTAAATAGGACAGAAAAAAACTCCACGATGCAATGCATTGTAAATGGTCTGTGGAATAAGTGGCCTTGATGCACTGAATGGGCTTTTATGTTCCTAACACTAAACCCATGCAATAGTATTGAGCTTTGCCCAGATCCAGCAGTTAAGTCTAATTATTTCAGTGTGAAATACAAACTTTCAGCTGCCTTTAACTGATTGGCTGTGCAAATGACAGAATAGGCTGTGGAAACAAAGACCATCTGACTGAGTATTTTTCTCTGGAGTTTACAGAAATCGTATTTAAAGTGTAATTTATCCAGATAAACTAGTTATATTTCAATCAAATTCCAACTGTTGAAATAATCCAAATTGGATAATGACCACAGTTACACAAGTAATCAAAATGACTCTGGTACAGCTTATGCTAAATATCAACGATTTAAGGCTTGCTGCACTTGAAGTGGAAACATTTGCAAGACAACGGAGAAAGAGCAGGGATGTGGAACTAACTGGATAGCTCTTTCAAGGAGCTGGCACAGGGATGATAGGCTGAAGGGCCTCTTTCTTTGCTGTGTTATTCTATGATAACTACCAGAACCTTCCAGACAGTGCAGCACAGATGACAACGTGAAGTCAGATCACTGGCATTTACACTGTCTGGAGACAGGGATGTGCAGTGCAGTGAATGTTTCTGTTGTTCTGGACTCCTGTTTACAACGAAATTGCACAAAGTATACCTACATATCTAGAAAGAAAAGGTTTTTTTTAGTTAGAATGATACTACTGTGCAGGGGTTTACAAAACAAGTCACATTGTAATGTGAAAAAAATATAATGGAATACAGTCTAGAGTGATGACTGTGCTATGAGAGGCCGACTCCAGCATTTGAGTACATAATCCAAGCTGACATTTTGATGTAGAACAGAGAGAGTGCTGCATTGAAAGGTGCCACCTTTTGGGTGGCCGAAACGGTAAACCAAGGCTCCGTTTGTGGGTTCATGTGAATATAAAAGATCCCATGGCACTGTTTTGAAGAGGAGCAGAGATTCTTCCTACTGTCCTGACCGAACACCACTGGTCATTCACCTGAATGCGGTTTGTGGAGCTTTACTGTGTGCTAATTAGCTGCTGGGGTTGCCTACATAACAACAGTGCCCACACTTCTTGAAGTAACTAACTGGCTGAAAAACAGACAGCAACAACTTGCATTTATATAGCATGTTGAACATAGCAAAACATCCTGAAGCACCTCTCAGGAGCACCCTAACACACTTGGCAATGCTGCAAGCCTCACACCCACATCTCCCAGATTACATGCACTGCCAGCAATTCAATCTTGACAGCCACATCAGCCAAACACATTGTGCCACACTCACTGATATATTTCCCTCTCTCCTTGCAAGACAAGGTGGCGCACAACGAGAGGTAGCAAGATCGAACCGATAGGGAACAGGCATAGCTGCATATATTTACACCCATGGAGCAGATGGTACTCATCATCATTGCAGTGGCCATGGCCAGCAGTCAGGCTGAAACCATGAAGACGACAGTATCCTCCAGCTTAATCCTCCTTCTAACCTCTCACTTCCCCGTCATTCCACAATCTCTTCTCATTTATAAGCTGCAGATGGTCTAAGCACGCATCTTAGCTCTGCCCCACCAGCCCCCACCTCACCACAACTCTACCCCTTTACCTTTCTCCTTCCATGTACTGAAGAACTCCCACCTGGAAAGGCATTGGCACAAGATAGTGAAGAAAAAGGAACATCATCACTCAATGTCTCACTCGCAGCCACCAGCTAAGATACCAACAAGCGGTTTAGAGGGTAGCATAAAAGGGGATCTGCATTTGCGGAGACAGCAGGCATGAATGGCCTACCAGCAGAGCAGGGAGAGTGGTTAGCACAGATGCCAGCTCCTAGAGGTTAAATACTTATAATACTTCCATACTTATTAATACTTATTCAAAAAACTTCCAAACCCTGTCTTCGGTCACCTTTAACATCATATGATTAGCTCAATTCATCCTACCTCAAGATCATGTAGTCTTGAAATTACTACAAAATAATCTACCATTAACATTATTTTTCTACCATTTAATGAAGGTATTTTCAAATGCAGCAGTCTACCTTTCCTTGCCATTGATAGGATAACGGAACAAAGTTTTATCCAGATGACACAATCATTAGCTTTCTCTTTCGATGACTCCGATTGAAAAGGTAAATTGATGGGTTTCTTCGCCTCAAATCTCACCTGCAGCTCCATTTGCATTTCCAACCACCACCAAAGCACTGACGGATCTTTTCCTGCCTTCTTTTGCTGTCATATTGAAGACACTTTTAACCTGTCAGACAAAGAATAATCTGATTAAATCTTAAGAATTTGAAAACAGAACATTTCTATTCTAAAACTAAACTAGATTCAAATGAGATTCAGCAATATCATAGAATATCAGGCTTTACCTTGCCTCCTGTATACCTTGCATCCTCTAAGAGTGTGGACAAAGTGATGTTAGAATAGTGTTTGTTAGAATAGCTATTACATACATATTACAGCATTATTCTAACCTAAGGATTGCTGAGGAGAAGCATTTGGGACAAAGGAGGAAACCAATCTGTTTGGAGGGAGTTTTAGTAAAACAGGAGATGCACAAGTTCCATTTGAGGAGGCAAGTGTCCAACAACAGATCATGAATGACTAAAGGCAGATTCAGCAGAAGTATTAGCTATTGGTAAAGACTGGGAGATGAAGAAATGGGGCTAATCAAGAACCAAAACAGTTTGCATTTATGTACTGTACTGCTTTTAATATAGTTAAATATCCTAAGGTGCTCCACAGAAGCACAGTTGAACAAAATTTGCCACTGAGCCACATAGGGAATATCGGGACAGTTGACCAAAATCTTGTTCAATTATGTAGGTTTTAAAGAGCATCTTAAAGGAATAAAGAGAGGTAGAGGCAGAGAGCTTAAGGCCTTGGCAGCTTCAGGCATGGCAGAGCGATTAAAATTGGGAATGTAAAGGAATCTTTGAACAGGCAGTTGAGAAGGTATCTCGTCCTAAATACCTGCTCTCCACTTATGCTCTCCTTTAAGATTAACTAACGTATTAGTCTGAAGCTTATATTTACAAAATTATAGTTGAAGTTACGCATACCTGTACAAGCATATGGAAGATAAACTTACACAGTTGCTAAGAAACACCAATGCAGTTGCAATGCGTGGACTAATTCAGAGTTATAAGCTGTATTTTTTTCAACAAAAAAGTTGTTGGGCCAGAACATCTGAGGAATGGGAATCACTCCGCTCCTTTTTACCTAACTTAGTTGGGAGCTGTACATTTCTCACCTGACCTCTCGACTCGGGCGTGGTGAGAAAAGTGCAGTGCAGCGGGTTCCCTTCAGTCTAGTGCAGCAGCTCCAGGGGAAGCAAAGCCACACCCCCTTTTTACGGCACTAGCTGTCATAAAGCAGGTGAGTTTACAATTCCCAGCCGCTTTGAGAAGACGGGGAGAAGGTAAGCATGCAAGGTAAGTGGGTGAGAGGATCAAGGTAGTTGGGGCGGGGGAGCCCTAGCATAATTACCCAGGAGTTAGAAGTGGTTTTAATTCTTCCAACTTTTCCCGGGTAGCTATTCTGCTAAGAGAGTCGGAACCATCTCTGAAGTCTCCGATTTAAATGGTGCCCAGCACAGGGTAATTGCCCTTGTACTTCCCAGGAAATTGCCGTACTGTCCTTGCATGAGGATTTCCAGGGGGTCCCCTTCTGGGGATCCCCCCGGCCCCGGCTACCAGTCCCCTGGAGATCGAAGTTCTGGGCCAATATATCAAAGCGCCCAATTTTACAGAAAACTGCAGTTAAAAAATTTCAAGTTATATCGGAGAGATAAGTTAGTTAAGGAGATTGTGGTCACATGTCAATCCCCAAATGGGCAGAGTGAACCTAGCAAAAGGATGATTAGTCTGCAAAATTAATGTCCCTATACCTGTAACTATTATCAAGCTGTTCTACATTGAAATACACTCAGCCAACTATCAAATTCACATTATAACATTCCTCTGTATGAAGTTATTTTATCAAATTCCAATAGGACCAAATTCCAACAGCTTTACACAAACCAGTTCTGAAAGTACATGTTTCAATTCCTGTGTCTCTATTCAACCTTTAAAGATTATCAGTTTCTGGGAACTTCTAATCTATTCTCAGTATATATGTTAATAGAAATAGAGTTAATATTTCAGGTAAATGGCCTTTCATCTGCAGCAGGATTCTGATGAGAGGTCATTTGAACTGAAATATTAACTATGCTTCTCTCTCCACAGATGCCGCCAAACCTGCAGACCATTTCCAACATTTTCTGTTATTATTTCAGATTTCCAGCATCCGCAGCATATTTTGCTCTTGTTCTTTTTAAGTAGGCTACATTAAGATTCATTAATTTCCATGAACTGTAAAATGAAAGAAAATGCAAATGAACGTATCTTGAATTTGAGCTGGAAGAAATATGAGCCTAGATTTTCTGCAGCAATGAAAATTACAAATCGTAAACGGAAATAGGACGGTACATGATTTGCATCTGCCCGATGTGACCCAGCCTAATTTGAATGATTGGGATAAAATCTGAGCATCAGAACTAGCAGAGAGAGTGGGAGCTCACCCTTTTGGGGGAGGGAGCTGGGGCTAGTACACTGCTGTGGGATTTAAAGACCTGCAACAGCTTTGAGGCTGCAATATACCAAAATAGCTGGGAAGCGGAACACATAGCCGTCTTTGCAAAAAGGAGAGATTTTCAGAAGAGCAGTGAGCCCCCAACTCGTCTGATGGAGTTGCTAAAATCGTGTTGGGTGAAGGGAGGCAGAGGAGGGAGGCTTTGTTCGGCATAGGATAATTTAGCGCCCAGGGGAGTCCGCAACAATTCCAACATCTGCTGCACAGCATCTGTGACAGGGAAAAGCTGAGTGCTCTTACTAGGCTGGGCAAGGCAAGAGCAAAAGCTCCCAAGGAAGTCTTAAGCAAATCTTTCATGGCATACCCTCACACAATATTTTAAGTGCTTATTGCTAAAGTTCAGGAGGCTTGCCTCATTCCCTTCAAAATCCAACCTTCGCCTGCAAGTGTTCTCTTCCTCACAGTCTTGTGTGCAATTAGCCCACTAAAAATCTTATGAGGAATCTAAATGCAGGCAGCTGTCATTATATCCAAAATGACAGTGGGCTGACATATGGCTTTTACTGCTCGTCATAGTAACTAAATAAGTTCTCACTTTTTTTACCTTTCCAGCCATGACATGAGCCCAGGTCCAAGAGGTTGTTATTAGAATGCAGTAGCCATTCATCCCATTCACTCTAAGCCACTCAGGTAGCACCGAGAGAAGGCACAAGGCTGAGCTTAAGGGATGAAAAATCACAAAGGCACCGTGGGGAAAATCACAGTAGTTAAGAAGCAATAGGTAGGTTCAGCACATGCTTTCATTATAAGAAGCTGCAGTGTGTGCAAACCTTGCTCCTGGCAAGGTTTTAATATCACTTTAGTCAAGTGCCAAGAAGGGCAGCTGTGCGAGTTGATGCACATCAAGTAGATTAAACCTTTTTTTAGGGTGGAAGAGGGGAAGATGCATATCGAACCGGTAATACCAATATGGCATTTCGTGTGTTAGTCTGGGGTTTGGCAAAACAGCGAGGAGGTTGTAATTGTTTTTATAAAGACAGGCTGGCTGGTGGAATGGCAGAAGATTTAATTTAATGTGAATAAGTGTGATGTAATACATTCTGTGAGGAAAAACAACGAAGCTGAGAATATACTCAATGCAAAGATGCTGAAGGGCATGAAGGTTGAACAGAGGACCTAGGGGAGTAGAAACTGACTGCCTGACTGTGTGAATAGGACACAGAATGATTTCTGAGCCGAGAAAGGGCAGACCTAATCAAACTAGTGAATGACCATTTCATTTGGTTGGGGGGGGGGGGGGCGGTCAGTGACAAATAGGCATTAGGAGTGAGGTTAGGAGCAATTCGTTTTGCTTGAAAAGGTTGGAGAAGAAAATTCAGCCCTTTGTCACAGGCAGTGGTGAAGGCAAATATTTCGACTTTTAAGGGAAAGTTGAGAAAGTATTTGAAGCAGAGGATTAGGTCTGGATTATGCCAGCAAAGAGCCAACTCAGATATTGTTATGTTTACCCTATCAGCATTGTTAAATATTTTGTCTACTTTGATGAGGTCCCTCCCTAACTGCTTTTGATCTAAAGTATTGCTGAAAAGAGGGACATGTTGAAGCTTTTCGTCTTGTACTTATTAAGACACTTCGCAAGAATACCAATATAAGGAGAAAACAACAATTTATACTGTCTGCGAAGACAGTGCTGATTGGTTGGCAAGTGGAAAGATGAGAAGCTTTGAAATATGTCTTTTTCAAGCAATACTCAAGTTCTGTACTTTCAAACAACTATTTTTATCTAAACTTGAAATCAGTCTTGTTACGGTTTCTGCATCCTTTCCATAAATATATATATTTACAATTAAAATAGAAAATGCTGGAAACACTCAGCAGGACAGGCAGCATCTGTGAAGAGGAAAGTGGGGTTAATGTTTCGGGTCAATGACCTTTTGTTAGAACCAGTTTTGTTAGATGTATCCTGGTTTGTTGTGAGTTACTAGCATTTTCTGTTTTAATTTCAGGTTTCCAGCATCAGCAATATTTTGCTGTGTGTTTTTTTTGGTGAGTTCACTATACTCAAATATAGTATTCCAAATTTGATCTGAACAGTGCACTGTAAAGTTTTACGAAACCTCTGTTCACTGTTCTATTAGTTTTAGTAAATTGCTTCATTGTATTGAGAGTGGCATGTTGAATATAGCAATCAAAATCTGCTAATTAGATACTATTAACATAAATGTACATCCCGCAATTTTTGACTTACATTCAATACTTTAATTTAAACTCCAACTGTTAATTACATAACTGAACTAAATCCTTTTTTTTGGCATTGTCAGTCTCTATTGACTTTTCTTATCAGTATTGCTGCATATCTGACAAAAAACTTATTTCCTCACATCAAGTTAACTTATGTGGACAAAAAAAAAACTTCCGTTGATGTCCGAGCACCAACCCTCGGGGACTCCACTCAGCTCCTCTCGTGTACTTTGTTTTCTGTTTCTTTGACCACTCTCTTATCAATGTTATATTCCAATCTGGGTTAACGTGGCCTTTGTTTAATTAGAAGCTTTATGCGTGTGTATCTGAAAGTCAACCATCATCTCAAAGTCAAGCAAGATTCAATTTCATGCTGGCTGTTTCTTAGCAAGTTATTACTATAAAGGTAGGGCTTGCAATAAATTCCATACTATCCAAAATTGGCTAATCTATCATTCAGCTTTTCGGTGAGATCTTGCCGAGCACAAAATGGCTGCCACACATGCCAACATAATTGCATTTGTGGTACAAGGTGATTTGAAATGCTTCTAAGATATTTTTTCCCCCATTCTTACAAGGGATGTGGGCGTTGCTGGCAAAGTCAGCATTTGTTGCCCACCCCTCATTGCCTCAACTGAGCGGCTTGCTGGGCCAATTCAGAGGGCAGTTAAAAGTCAACCACATTGCTGTGGGTCTGGAGTCACATGTAGGCCAGGCCAGACGAGGTAACAACGGCAGATTTTTCTTCCCTAAAGGACATTAGTGAATCAGATGGGTCTTTATGACAATTGATGATAGTTTCATGGTCACCATTACTGAGACTAGCTTTCAATGCCAGGTTTATTGAAAAAAATAAAGTTGCCATGGTGGAATTTGAACCCGTATCCCCAGAATAATTAGCCTGGCCATCAGGATAACTAGCCCAGTTACATTACCACTATGCCAGCAGCCCCCCGACAACGTACAATGTATCTACAAATCTCTTATCTTGTGGCACTGATGTTGGGGTAATATCAGCATGAAAAACAAGGTTTAAGGTGTGCATGCTTCTACTGATGATATCGACCAGGGAATCCTTCCGCCACTTCCCCACAATTTCCCAAAGGGGAAAAAAAAGTGTCTGATGATATGCCAAAAAAAGTAGACAAATTTAAATACTTGTTCCAATGTGACACCCTCCACATCAATCTTTACTCTAGTTTCTTCTAATCTCTTCCTTCTACCATTGTTTTTTTCTCTTTTTGATGTTCATACTCATTCCATGTTCTAAACTTCTGATTTTATTTGACCTATGATATTTTGTAGGGCCTCTTTTGATTCTGCAAGCAGCATTGTGCTGTCAGCATACCGCAAGCTTATTATGTTCTTGCCTCCAATTTGTATCGCTGGAAGTACATCTAATTCTGAATATTTGATCTGTGTACAGATCAATACAGAATTTTGGCAACAGCATGCAGCCTTGTTGCACTCCTCTCTAACTTGAAACATGTCCGATTGTCCATCTTCTAGTCTGATGCTCACTATTTGGTCCTAAGTAGGCTCTGGATAAATCTCACATCTTTACTGTCAATGTCACATTTCAACAGTATGTCTATTAGCTTTTGGTGATAAACATGATCGAACACTTTTTCATAGTCTATGAAGCATATGTAAGTGCTCTTATTTACCTCCAGATATTTATCAAAAACTATTCTTGGGTTAAATATTCTCTCCTTTGTTCCTACTCCAGGAATAAATCCAGACTGTGCTTCACCATTTTCTGCTTCAAAGGTATTATTTCTTCCCATTGTGCTTTTCAACATCACTTTAACAAGTTGAGTCATTAAGCTTATAGCTCTAAAATTATCATACTCTTATTGCTTAAAGTTTCTTGAGTAACTTAACCAGCAATGAATGGCTCTAGTCACTTGGAATATATCCTTTGTTATATATTTGATCACAAATTTCTGTTATCACTTCTATTTCTGTTTCTCCAGGGGCTTTTAGATGTTCTGTTGTTACTTTATCTATGCCTGGAGCTTTTCTTGTGCTCAAAGTATTCCTTACCTCTGATATCATAACAGTTAGTCCATTGCTTGCCTCTAGATCTTGAGGGACCCTTGATTTGGATCATCTTCCCTACTTGCCCTCTTTATTTTCTTTTCAATTTCATCATACTCAGCCGTGTTTTTTTTCCCTTTCCCTTTTCTATCCTCATTGCTAGTATCTTATCTGTCATCCATTTTTTCTTTCCCATTTTGGTAATATTTCCTTTGCAGATGTTGTATACTCACTTTTGTATTTCTCTATTTGCTTTTTATTTTTTTTCTGAGACCTCTGTTTGTTCTGTTTCCTCATTCATGAGACATTCATGCTTGTTTTTTACTTTAAGAATGATTGCCTCTCCTTCAGCATGTCAAGGTCGAAATGGTCACATATCTTTTCTTTTTTGGTATTTTCAGTTTCATCCTCATTTTTGCCACAAGGAGACAATGATCTGAATTTATATCCACACTGGGATACATCTGGATGTTCATTATACTGTTTCTAAAATGTTGTTTCACCATCACATAATCTATTTGATTTCTATGTCAATGTATTAGTTATTACAATGAACCTTGACAATCATCTTGTTGACTGACAATTACATTGTACAGCAATCACATTGCTAAAGGTGATGAGCATTGGTTCACCCATCAAAATAGTATAAATGGGTACAGCTGTAGCACTCTGGTGCGTAAGGGACTGGAGAAGTCTGCTGCACTGAAGAACTGTCTTGAGAATAAACCAGCTTGAGGTAAAAGATAAGCTTTGGAATCATGCTTCCATGACAAGCACTTATTGAGAGTAACATTCTATACACATTGCCTGGGCTTCTCCAAGTGTACAGCCTTCTTTTTGATTGCTTAAAGAAGGCATCTGCCACCATCAGATCATTTCCTTGACAAAATAATATCAGCATCTCTTTCATTTCTTGATCTAAGGCCATATTGACCGACATGCAGGTGTATAAAGCAATCTAATTTTAATCACAGCCTGAGAGATAGACATAAATGATAATTGCACTCTTCTTACATGCTTTGCAAGCAATTTTATTTTACATCATCATGTATTTGCTTACCAGATATTCTTAAATCTGCAGCCTGGTAAACAGTAAAGATTCAATTTGATTGATTTCCTCAACAGGCACCCACAGAGATTTCCTAACTGCTTTCAGAGATTGGTTTTTAAGACCAAAATACTGGACAATGGAGTACTGCCTGTGTATAACAAATTTTAAAAAAGCCTTCTCAGCTGAAATCTAAGAGCTGACTCCATAGTCGCTATGCAAGGATTTTCGGGAAACACTGATAGGTGTTCAGATTCTGTAATATATCCACTGCCTAGCAATTCTCTCTTTTAGTCCCTTGGCTATAGCAAAAGACCAAGAATGGAAGCAATTCTCAGTTCAACTAAACACGTCAATAACTATTGTAGTGCATGGGTTTCCCCAACTTAAATTGGATCTGTAACTGGATGTTTCACATAGAGGATACACTAGGCATACGCCAGGCATTTCATTTCATGACAAGAATAGGACCTGGCAAGAATGTTAGAACAATTTCCCTAGTAGCTGCTATAAACTGGGTTCATTTGTATTTTGCGAGAGAGAGACAGAGAGAATCAAACCATCGCTGCTTGACATTCGATGACAATACCAATACTGAATTCCCCACCATCAACACCCGGGGCAATACACTGACCAGAAACTGAACTGGACTAGCCATATAAATACTGTGGCTAGAAGAGCAGGTCAGTAGCTGGAAATTCTGCGGCGAGTATCTCACCTCCTGACTCCCCTAAGCCTGTCACCATCTACAAGGCACAAGTCAGGAGCGTGATGGAATACTCTCCACTTGCCTGGACGAGTGCAGCTCCAACAACACTCAAGAAGCTCTACCCCATCCAAGATAAAGCAGCCCACTTAATTGGCAGCCTATCTATCACCTTAAACATTCACTCCCTCCACCACCAGTGCACAGTGGCAACACTGCGTACAATCAACAAGATGAACTGCAGCAATTCACCAAGGCTCCTTAGACAGCACCTTCCAAACCTGTGACCTCTCCCACCTAACGCCCTCAAGCCACAACCATCCTTGACTTGAAACTGAAACAAAAATTGCTGGAAAAACTCAGCAAATCTGGCAGCATCTGGGGAGAGAAAGACAGAGTTAACGTTTCGAGTCCGTATGACTCTTCTTCAGAACCTGGAGCTATATTGCCGTTCCTTCACTGTCGCTGGGTCAAATTCCTGGAACATCCTTGCTTGGAGGTGTACTTACATCAACATGGACTGCAAAGGTTCACAAAGAAGCTCACCACCACCTTCTTGTGGAAAATTAGGGATGGGCAATAAATGCTGGCCTTGCCAGCAAAAACCACATTCCATGAATGAATAATTTTTTAAAAATTGGAGGTAGGATTTCAACAACAGGAGCCAGAGCCATTGCGGAAAATTTTAACCCCTGTGGGATATGGGGGAAAGGGATGGGGGGTTAAAAATCCAATAACGTGAAACCCCATACTTGTTTGAACAGAAGCAGATTGGGGTGACTAATCCCTAATTTAAATGTATAAATGAAGCGTTGTGGCTCAAAATTTAACCGAGCTTTAAAATTAAACACCTTGGGATAGAGTTCCCAGATCTCTGAAAGCCTAGCCGCTGAAGGGAGGCGAGAACTGCTAGTTCAAACAGGTAATACGTATCCAGCACACAACCGATCATGGCCTGCACATCTCCATTACCTTCAGGCTGCAACCTATCCACACTACCTTCTCTCACCCCCAACCCCTGTGACCCGTGATCTATGTGCACCCCTACCTCAATCTCTTTGGCTTGTGATCCATCCACAGTCTATCACTCTGATCTATCCTGCCTGACAGCCAGCCTCTCAATCCGGCAAACTGATAGCCGCAAAACAGACTGAAATATTTTAAATCTAATTTTGCCATTAAATTTAGCAAAATCTCCTGGAAACCTGTACTTCCAGATTTTCTGACCGCTACTACTCCCTCTCCAACTGGTCTCTTCCCTTTTCATTGTCAAAGCCACCATGCACACAGGAGATAGACGTTCTAAGTCAGGAACGGAAACGTGATCAAAAATAAACAATACTATGAATGACAACAGGGAAAGAAAACCTGTACAAGTTGCCAGGTCATAATACCTTATTGTCTTAATCTCTTTCTACCAATCACTGAAATATAAAGGTGTTCCTCATCGCCTAGCACATTGAAGCACTCCTTTGGTCTGGACTTAATTTTTTTCCCCCATGCTTGTTCTTTGTTTTTTTTTTTCACTTTTTGCCATTTTTTTCTATTTTGTGCCAGATGGGCTCAATTGGTAAAACTGAGCTCTGGGTCAGTGGCTATGGGCTCCAATTTTATGTCAGAAGTTCTTCATTAACTAGGTTCCACTGCTAAATGAGTGTTGCATTGCTGGTGCCATGCTTTGGCTGAGGTGTTAAAGTAAAATGTTTTGTCTTCTCAGGTGGAGATTAGAATCACTTCCCGCCTTCTTCTTGCTCTTCCTCTCACCGAGCCAGCAACCTCCCCCTGCCAGCTCTCTCCTAGTTTTCAGCAGTTCCAATTATCTGCACACTCAGATACCACTTGACTTCAAGACTCCTCTTCGTCTTGCTCTCCTTAGGCAACACCACAGCAATTTCCCAGCATTTGATCCACCATCAGCTTGTGGGACCAAATGATCTCATCATTGTAGACAATACACAGAAACAGAAACACAACGCTGGTAAGCCATCAAATGTTGATAAATATGCCAATCTTGGAGGTCTCCTTGTGAACGTAGTTTGAAAACCTATGGCCTAACAACATGTTACTGCTCTTTAGAGTAACTCACCATATAGTACGTGCTTTCAGCTATTTCTGAATGGCGTGATAAAATACGATGTAAACACAAGTGCTTTAATTTTCAGTGACTGGAACTAGTCATCTTATACCAGGAACATCCACTGCTATTAACCTTTCCAAGAAACCTCAGGTATTATCTACCGATATAGAACACAAAATCATAGGCACACTCTGAAGAAAGGGACTGCGAGTTAGCAAAGCAGACTACTTTCATTTTACATACACGTGAAAAGGTACGCATCATAAATAACAACAAATAGCTGGAGGCAACGTTCCACTCTTACGTTTCACACTCATACTTTATGATATTGTCTCGACCCCAGATTGGATTGCTGCCTTGCTGTTACATTCTGGGGATGTATTATTCTCTATGTAATAGACAATAGCCAGTTTCACCGGATCAAGATGGATAAACTGGCAGACGACTGCTTTTATGACCGTTAATCAACATAAAACTGAGCCCTGTGCAGAAATCAAGCTCCGATGGGATGAATGAGTCAAGGGTGTGATTAACCGAACCATTAAATCCACAACAATTTCCTGTAATTGCTAAGTCTTGCTTTACCAACATAAAATGAAGTTAGGTACAGCAAATGGGTAGCTTAACATCTGCACCTATGCTGACATGAGTTACAATTTTTACACCAGGAACTAATAAAAATGAGAAAGTACTAACACACTACACAGAGTGGCATTGGGATTTTCTTTGATTACTCAGGTGTCTGAGATACACAGAAACCTAAAACCATGTTTAAAGAAACTCCAAGTCAAGCTACTGGCAAATTCACACTGATAAGGTTTTCTGTTTTGCCCTATATGGAACGCACAAATTGGGGACTAAATTGAACAGCCTCGGAAGGGATGCAGGGGCTGCGATGAGCGATTAATCCACATTCGTCAATTGAAATCGCAGGCAGCACTCCAACTTGGTACTTTCTGCTCATTTCCAAGGTCCTTATGTCCAGCCAGCACTAACTACACTATTTACTGGGTAGACACACCAGCATGGGGCCAATATCATGAGTGACTGGTAGCACTTAAACCTAGCCTGTACTGCTTAAAGCTAGTCTGCATCTCTTAAAGGGGAGATGCATGTGGTTGGAACAGCTGCTGGGAGCTGTGGTTGAAGAGAATCTGACCACGGATAGAGTGAGGAATGGCCCAACATGGGAGAGAGCAGACTTTAAGGTTTCTAGAAGCTGCACTAGAAGTCTCGGAGGAGGTGGAAGGGAGGAGAGGGAAGGGCAATAAATGCTGGCCCAGCCAGCGAAGCCCACATCCCATGAATGAATAATAAAAAAAAAAGGATATCCTGTACCTGTAGCAGGGGATCAAAAGGCTGTGGAAGCAGACAGCTGTGGAGATCAACAACAAAATGCTAGTCTCTAGGATCTGGATGCGATGCCACGAAAAGCTCAATGACCTCACATGAGTGGCCATGGTCAATGAATGCATCTTCAAATGCCATATCCTACCAACTGCACCAGTAGCTGCAGACACGGCTCAAACCCCATCATTTACCTTCCAACAATCTATCAATTTGGCTTCATATCTAATGTTCATATGATTCACCTCACTCTCAGACACTGAACAGCATGCAAGCCTCACAGCCACATCTGTTTGCACACTCTAACAATTCGACCATGACAGCCACATCAGGCACACTGCACCACACTCAGTGACACACTTCCCTCTCTCTCAGGACAAGGCAGTACATGACAGAGGCAGCAGCTAACTGGAGGGAGACAGCTACGCTTGCATATCCTAACCTGACCCACCCCTGCCCCATCAATGAAAAAGTGCTAGCCATTATTGGGTCTGCCATTGCTGAAGGCTTTGACATTTGCAAGGCTGAAACTATTGAAGATGACGGCATCCTTATACCTAATCCTGTTTCTCACAACTCCCTTCCCCCTCATCACACTCTCTCTTCTGGGTTATAAACTGCAGTTGGTATAAGCATGTAACTCTTGCTTTGCTCCCAACCACACCACAACCTTACCCATGTGCCTTTTGCCATTCAAATGCCCAAGAAATGCTACCTGGCCAGGCTCTGGAGAAATACCAAGAGGGTAACAGAGAAGGCACAGTACCATAACTTAATTTTGCATTCACAACCACCAGCTCAGCGGCTGACACTGCGCATAGCTTAAGAGGGTAGATTAGAGGCAGAATCTGTAGGTGTTGAGACATCAGGTATGAGCGGGCAGGGGGAAAAAGGCTAGTGCAGGGGCAAGTTCGACGGAGGTCACATGTGGTTGTCCCTACAGAGAAATCAGAGGATGACTTTGATGGGGCAGCCTACAGAAGAACACTGATGGGTATGCATACCAAAATGCTTGGTGCTTTGGGAAACCAGCCAGGAACTCTGTGTTTAATGTCAAGGAGTATAGCAGAGTCCAGCACCAACATGACAAGGATTTTGCGCAGAGCTTGGAGCCTTTTCTTTTCAGCGTTAGCACAGTAGTGAACCCAACCGGGCTGTAGCATCCGATGGGTGATGTCTCAGCTTTCATTGTAGCACAGGCAGTGGGTTCACAATGCCTGAGTGTTGCAGTGGAAGCTCAGACTACTGCCATCCTGACTATGGATTACAATGTTCAAAGGAGCTTGAAGGGTATCACAGCAGTCCAGCAATCTGACCTTTAACAGATGCCTAGGTGGCACCTCAGGAAAGTGGCAGTGGCTCCACAGAGCACAAGTGTGCTATCTTCTCTTAGGAAGGAAGGGTTCACACTCCTACCCATGCTACTCCACCAGTGCCGTTGTTGTTGCCTATCAGTCAGCCAGCTCAGATCGCTGCTGCCCATGTATGAAGATGACAGGACATAAAATTCAATGGTCACAACTCAGTAATTTCAGGGGTTGAGTGACCAATTGATGGATCAATTTAGTTAAAATGCCTTCTTGCAAACTGAAGACAACGTGCCATCTGTAATTTGGACTGGCAAGACTAAGGCCTTGCAGTCAACAAGAGGGTATAAAATATTTTTACTTTTACTTATAGATTCTATAATTATTTGCAGTACTGTAATCACAGCTGTAACACTGTCATACAATACCTCTGGTCAAAAGAAAACAGATCCAATTGGGAACCAATCTATAGCCATGTATATGGTGAATGCCACAATAGTTTTTGCTATACTATCTACGGTACAGTTACAATATTATGAATTTTTGATCTAGAATGTAAAACTGAATCAAACTAATTATCGACTCACACAACATAGTTCTACACTATAATGTCTACTGAAAAAAGGGAAATACAACTTAGCAAACTGTATAACTGGTGCACAAATAGCACTGTGATCCTTACATGGTTAGCTACACAAAGTACATCAGAACGGTGGATAAATATTTTACAGGAATCAATAACGCTGCAAAATTTAAGAAAGTGTCATTTATTTATCTGTACGGGTCCCTGTGCTGCTGGGACTGTGTAAATGTCACTTGTGTAATGCAAGTGGTTGGAATTCAATGATGTTGATTGACATGCTGCATCAATATTCCAGAGCTTTACTAGATTACCACTGGGTTTTAAAAACAAGCTTTACCTGGAGATTAAGCAGAATCAAATCAATGACACCGACAGAATCAAATCAATGTCATGTAAACATTACACAGTGGTTTGGTACAAACTGGTTCTATGGACCAAAGGGTCTTTCTTCTTGCAGCACCTTCTTACGTGGCCACTTTAAGTCTTTATCATAAAAGGTGCTCACTTTAGTCAAAGGTCACCCAAGGAATAACTTGCTCCAGGGCCACTGGTGTCATCCAATGATGTGCAACGCCGGGATTCTTTCTATTTATGGATTTTTTTGTGCTTGCTGTCCTTTTCATTTGGCTTTTTTTGCCCCACAGAGTCAAAGAAATTTACAGAAGGGAACGAAGCCATTCAGCTCACTGTGTATGCTCCGGCCGATAAGTATTCAACCAGCCTAATCCACTTTCCGGCTCCTGGTCCTTAGCTTTGTCAGTTAGAGCACTTAAGTGCATATGCAAGCACTTTTTACATGTTATGAGGATTTCTCCCTCTACCACTCTTTCAGGGATCGAGTTCCAGTTCCTCACCACCCTCTGGGTGAAAAGATTTCTCCTCTAATCCCCTCTAAACCTCTTACCCTAAATCTATGTCCCCCAGTTATATAAACGGAGAAAAAGCAGAAAAACTTATATTTATGTAGTGCCTATAATAAATTCAGGATATCCCTAAGCACTTTGCTCGCAATGAAGTATTTTTGAAATGTTGTAACTTGTAAAGTAGGAAACTTGGCATCCAATTTGCATGCAGCAAGTTCTCATAAATAGTAATGTTATAATGCCCAGATAATTGTTTTTTTTTATATAAGTTATACCAACTAAGGGATAAATATCGACCAGAACATCAGGATAACTCCCCTGCTCTTTGAGATAATGTCATGGGATTTTTTACACCTTGGAGAGAAGACAGGAACTTTGTTTAATGTCTCATCAAAAGGAGGCATCTCTGACAGTGCTGCATTCCCTTAATGGGATAAAAGCAACATACTGTGGATACTGGAAATCTGAAACAAAAAAAGAAAATGCTGGAAAAACTCAGCAGCATCTGTGGAGAGAGAAACAGAGTTAACGTTTCGGGTCCGTATGCTCCTTCTTCAGAGCTGAAGATAAGTGAAAATGTGACGAAATTTATACTGTTTAAGGGGGGTGGGGCGGATGGAGCTGGATAGAAGGCCAGCAATAGGTGGGGACAAAAATGCAATGAACTGAAGGTAAAGGGAGTGTTGATGGTAGTGGTTAGTTCTAGAAAAGGTGCTAATAGTGGCATAAAGGTAAGAAAGCAGAATGTGATTATAGCAGAGCAAGGGTAGCATTGTGTGAAAGAACAACATGGAACAAGTAACAGATGGCCCTGTAGGGAATGAGGTGGGGGAGGGGCGGTGGTGGGGAAAAAAGGATAGAAAATGGGATAAAACAACAGATAAATGAATAAGAATAAAAGTGGATAAAAAATAAAAATGAATGTAGAAAACAGGAGATTAAAAAGGGGGTGAGGATGGAGATGAGAGTTCATGGTCTGAAGTTGTTGAACTCAATGTTAAGTACAGAAGGCTATAAGGTGCCTAATCGGAAGATGAGGTGCTGTTTCTCCAGTTTGCGTTGGGCTTCACTGGAACACTGCAGCAGGCCAAGGATGGACATGTGACAATAAGGTCTGCTGCATCCGCTGCTCCCAATATGGATTCCTCTACATCAGGGAGACCAAACGTAGACTGGGTGACCGCTTTGCGGAATACCTCTGGTCTATCCACTAGCATGACCCAGACCTTCCAGTCGCTTGCCACAAGTAATCTAGCAACTTGCATTTATATAGCACCTTTAATGTAGTAAAACTTCCCAAAGCACTTGGCAGGCAAAATTTGACATAGACCCATAGTGGGCTCTCATGCCCACATGTCCGTCCTTGGCCTGCTGCATTGTTCCAGTGAAGCTCAACGCAAACTGGAGGAACAGCACCTCATCTTCCGATTAGGCACCTTAAAGCCTTCTGGACATTTTTATCCATTTATTTTATTTTTATTCATATATCCGTGGTTTTATCTCCTTTTTTTATCCCATTTTCTATCCTTTTTCTCCCCCACCACAGCCCCTCCCTCACATCCCACTCCCTACAGGGCCATCTGTTACTTGTTCCATGTTGTTCTTTCAGACAATGCTTACCCTTGTTCTGCTATGATCACATTCTGCTTTCTTACCTTTATGCCACTATTGGCACCTCTTTTAGCACTAACCACTACCATCAACACTCCCTTTACCTTCAGTTCATGACATCTTTGTCAATCCCTCCTCTGTCCCCATCTATCATTGGTCTTCTATTCAGCTCCACCTGCTCCACCCCTCCTTAGACAGTATAAATTTCATCACATTTCCACTTCTCTTCAGTTCTGAAGAGGGGTCATACGGATTCAAAACGTTAGCTCTGTTTCTCTCTCCACAGATGCTGCTAGACCTGCTGAGTTTCTCCAGCATTTTCTGTTTTTATTGCCTTAATGGGGCCTGGAGCGTCAGATTAGAGTTTTGTGCTCATGTCTTTGAGAGCGGGACCTGAGCCCAGAACCTTTATCTTCTATTTTGTCTTCAAGGTTGCTCTGGGAACATCTTGAACTGCCACTGCCGTGGTTTTCTTTTGTGCTGTTCGACAGTGTTTGATTAAAAAATATAGTGATGACGCAAATCCACTTATTAAATCTACAGTATTTTAATAGGAGTCTTTTATATTGAAAAGAAAGTTTTTAAAAAGGCCCAGCTTTGAGCAAATATTCCATTAAAGGAGAAATATGGGGAAAGGAATGTGGGAAAATCACAAGGAAAGAAATGGGGAAAACAGACAAGTAATCTAACAACTTGCATTTATATAGCACCTTTAATGTAGTAAAACTTCCCAAAGCACTTGGCAGGCAAAATTTGACATAGACCCATATAAAGGGATATTAAGGCAGGTGGAAAAAGGCTTAGAATAGCATCTTAGTAAGAGAGGTAGAGAGGCAAAGCAGTTTAGTGAGGGAATTCCAGAGCTTAGGGCCCAGACAGCTGCAGGCACGACCAATACTGAAACGATTAAAATCAGGCATGTCCAAGAGGCCAGAATTTGAGGAGCACAGCTATCACAAAGGGTTACGGAGCTAGAAGAGATTACAGAGATAGGAAAGGCAAGGCCTTGGAGGGGTTTGAAAACAAGAATGAGAATGTTAAAAATTGAAGTTTACTTAACCAGGAACCAGTGTAGGCCAGCGAGCACAGGTGATATGGTGAATGGGGCTTGGTGCAAGTTAGGACACGGGCAGACTTTTGGGTGACCTCAAAGCTTATGGAGGGTAATATGTGGGAGGCCAGCCAAGAGCTTACTGGAATAGTCAAGTCTAAGTGGTAACAAAGGTATGGATGGACAAAATCTAATTTTGAAATATACTGAAATGACTACATCAGGCTTGCAAAAAACACGTTTAGTGTACAATTCCCTAGGTGCTTGCCAATACTTCAGCTGAGTGGCCACTCTTAACATGTGAGCCTAAGTGATGGATGTTGGGAGGCCTATTCAACTGTGGTGTGTAAAAGTTACACCTTAGATTGTCCTTACTTGGTGCCCATATGTGTAGATTTGCCAAGCAAGCGTCACTAGAAAGTGATCAGAAATGGGAGCATCTAGTTAATGTTCCCTTGCTCAGACCAGTACTTCCCAGAGACCAAACATACCATCTCTGCCCATCGGTAGATTGATTATTAAGTAGCACACAGTTAACTAATATTAAGTAGCAATTAAATTGCTGTAATTCTGCAGCAGACAACAGTTTATTTGGTTAGGAACGATACCCATGTTCTATGCTTCGGGGACAGGTTTCACATATGCCTGAGAACTTCCCAGAAGGTATAGAGTTACAAGTGGGGTTGCGATTTCTCAGAACATGTAGAAGATTTTGGAGAGCCAAATGATCTAATGTATCAAAACTGTGATGTTCCACCATAGTATTTTTTTTTCAAATAAATAAAAGCTATAAACAATAAATGTTTTCAAAATTCCATTGTAATGGCTTTCTGAGAAAGTCAGGATTGGCAAATTATCAAGGAAAGGGAGTTGTTAAAAATTGGTACTACTTGTCTGCTTTTAACGAAATGGGACATTTATTTTCCAATGACTATCCAAATAATTTTACAACATGCCACAACTGTTCTTGCTTATTGCTAAATTTTAACCAAGGTTATTCCTGAAACTGAATACTCAGCCAACCACCACTGGTTTCGTTGACAGACGAGGAGATTCAGAAAAATGTTTTGCAATGGTATAAGTGTCGTTTTCATCAAGAAAGCTGAATCACCACAGTTGCAAACATTTGCTTGTCCCGAGCACAGGATGTGACTTATCAACAACTCAACCCTCCTTCTTCTTTCTCAGCCAGACCTTTAAAAATCTCCTTGTGCACTTCAAGGAGTGACATAAATTCTTAACTCATCATGGCAGGAGCCAATTTTTTGCCGGTTTATATCAGGCAAATATCATCTATAACATGGTTAAACTAAAATTACTGATCTTAAAAAAAAATTGACCAGTCAGCTTTACAGCACGTGCCAATCCTCACAACCTCTCAAAGAGCAATGGCAGCAACGTTGTGGCAATACTATCACCAGGGCTAGGGGGAGAAATCATGGGCCCTGGTGCTTCGCCTGTTTCAGGGCCCCTGATCTCAACCACCCTCCACACCGCCCCTCCCCCATCCCATCATTTAACCCTCCCCCTCACATCCTTCAGGTGCCCAGAATTGGAAATCAAAGTCATAGTGGGGTTGAACTGTTTTATATAGGTTTAGCAAAGCTTCTTGACCTGTGTTCTCTATATCTCCATTTATAAAGCCCATCGAAAGCTAATGTTTTGGTTTGATATACTTTACTACCACGGCTTTGTCAGAAATTACACACAATTTGGTCATTCATATTGTGCAACCAGCTCCGCTTCTTTGAACCTGGCCCTATGCAATATCCAGACAGCAACATCCAAAAGACTTGACCCTTTCAAGCACCGCAACCAACAATCCTATGTACAAATTCGAACATTTTGAACAAACAGTGATATATTCTATTGGTGCGTGACTCCTGGTTTCACTTCCAAGTTTAAAAATGGCAAAAGCTTGCAGTAAATTGGCATCAACCAATTCACCTGCAATAATGTGCTATTTCTATCCACTCAAGTGGGTTTTGTTAACAGAAAATTTAAACTTTGCACTGAGTGGTAAATTTTTTTTCATTTAAATTGAAACTAGCCACACTTACAAATGCCCAGCATGGAGCATACAACAGGTGAGCAAAGTACTGCAGATGCTGGAAATCTGAAATATAAACAGAAAATGCTGGAAATATGCAGCAGGCCAGGGAGTATCTGGGGAGACAAAAACAGACTCAACGCTTCAGGTCCACAATCTGCACTAGTTCTGATGAAAGGTCACAGGTATCTGTTTCTCTCTGCACAGATGCCACCAGACATGCTGAGCATTTCCAACATTTGCCGTTTCAACTAGAGCAAAAAAAACCTGTTGTGCCAGCTTCCTCCACAAAGCAGGCTTCCTGTGAGCCTCTCATTCCCCTTCAGCAAGAAACCCAGCAGCAGCTGCCTGAGATCTGGTTTGGCACAATATTATGCAAGAATTTGAAAAAAAAAGGTGAAGTATGAAGAAAGCATAAACAACTTGCTGAGCAAAAACAAAACTAATTGTCAAAGCAATATATTGATCATTTAAAAAATGAATTAAAAAAAAATTATCATTAAGAAGCGTCAAGCAGCAGAGTGAACTAATAAAATCTTTTTTACCTTTTCGCTTAAGAAGTAGAGGTAGAGAGAGAGAGACTAGGCCACAAGTCCTGGTCACCAGGGAAGGGGAGGGGGTACAGGGACTGAGGTAAGGAATTGGATTTAACTAACACCGATGATGCATTCACCTCTGGTGGCCCACACTCTGAACTGGCCTCAGCAAAATTCATACACACGTGGGGTCAGAACCAGGATGCCTTTAAGTCTGTGTTTTACTTCTCTTGCAGCCTGGTGTGTGAATAGGTTTTTAGGGAGGGCGGTGTGTGTGTGTGACTAGATGTGTGTCCAGCTCACTCTCAGTTTCAGGGTTCTCTCACACTCGCCCCATCCCCATTTTTTAGAGTGAACCCTGGGACCACAGTTCCTGTGGCCCCCAACGGTTTTCAGTAGCTGTAACTTCCCCTTTTTTCTGGTCTGTCAGTTAAATACGATGTTTCCTCGTCTCCTTGACATCATTAAACTGTTCCCTGAATTGAGCATCAAACGGATTTCCTCTTGACCTGTTTACTGGGATGTGATGGGGTAGGAGGGGACTGCATTCTCATGCTGAAGACTACCACCCAGCTCACCAATGATGTCTACATCCTTAAACCTTGCCTTCCTAGTCTTCTGAGAGATAAGTCTGAGGTTTTCCAAGCAGCATGGCTGCATTACTTACTGCCCGCCGGTCTGAAATAGCGTAGCCACATTTTCTAAACTGAATCTGGTGACACACAGCCCGAAACAATCATCCACATCACCTAAGGTCACGGAGGACGCTCTGGGACATCCACATGCTTCAGCTCCAATCCTCCATGTTAGGCTGTTTAGGGTTTACCAGCAGCCTCATTACTCGGACTTTGTGGCTCTGGAGGCAGTTGCTCTTCAAACAAATTTCACAGGAAAACGGTACATGATCCAAGGACTATCCAGGGATTGGGGAGGTTTGGGGTAGGGAAGGGCCCGGGACAGGGCAGGAAGAATGAAAAAGCAGCATATTATCTAAATGGTGAGAGATTGCAGAGCTCTGAGACTCAGAGGGATCTGGGCATCCTAGTGCATGAATCACAAAAGGTTAGTATGCAGGTACAGCAAAATTAGGAAAGCTAATAGAATGTTATCATTTATTGTGAGGGGAATTGATTACAAAAGTAAGGAGGTTATGCTCCAGTTGGACAGCACACTGGTGAGACTACATCTGGAGTATCGTGTACAGTATTGGTCTCCTTAGTTAATGAAAGATGTAAATGCATTGGAAGCAGTTCAGAGAAGGTTTAGTAGGCTAATACCAGAAACAGGCTTGTTGTTTTATGAAGAAAGGTTGGACAGGTTAAGCTTGTATCCACTGGAGTTTAGAAGGCTAAGAGGTGACTTGATCAAAAACTTTAAGATCCTTAAAGGAGTTTGGAGCTTGGTGACTGGGGGGAGTTTAAAGGTTAAATTCTACATAAAGTCTAGTCCCTCTTTAATTTAGCAATTAGCTAAAAGTTGCTGTTAGGGTTGGAAGAAGGTGAGTTTTAGTCCAGCCTTAAAACAGGGCTCATACAGGCTCAGCTTGCAGCTGTAACTAGTTAATTAGATAACTGACTTAACCAGGTTTTCAGAGGCTAGTTTCAGAGAGCATAAAAGTCAGTTATCTTGTAGTGCTGACTTTGTTTACACTGGAGTGCTGTGTTTGGCTGCAGTAGAGAGCTTCAGTTCGAGTTTGGTGATAGGGAGTTCGGTGAGAAGGAGCTCCTTTCTTTTTCTACCTTCGCTCATAAAGAAGAGTGGCGGCCTTGGTAAGTAGGACCTGGTGAGTAAATTAGAAAATTGTAATATTTTTAAAGCACCTATACTTGGATTTAATTGTGAAGTACCAGGAATAAGGGAAATTTAGGGCCAATATAAAAAAGGAAGATAAATAATCCAAAGTAGAATAAAGTTAACAAAAGGGAAGGAGAGTTAAGACATGGCAGCGCAGCTCGGTCAAATGTAATGTGTGTCCTGTAATATGTGACATGGATGCTACTTGTGTCCTAGCTGACCACATGTGCAGGAAGTACTGTCAGCTGCAGAAACATGAACTCCGGGTTTCAGAGCTTGAGCAGTGACTGACTCTGTGGCGCACCTGAGAGCTATGTGGATAGCACGTTCAGAGAGATGGTCACACCGCAGCTTAAAGGCCTGGAGACAGAGGGCATGGGTGACCACAAGGCACTCCAAGAGAAGTAGGTAGGTAGTGCCTGAGTCTCCTGGGGTCCCGCTCACAAGTTGGTTTTGCATTTTGGAAGCTGGTGAGAGTGCTGGTTCCTGAGAAGAGTGCAGTCAGAGCCAAGTTTGTGGCATGAGCGGCTCGGCTGTACGGGGTGGGTGGGGGGGTGGGAGAGGAAGGAGAAAGAAAGAGCAATAATGATAGGGGATTCATTAGTTTTGGGAACAAACAGATGTTTCTGTAGCCATAGATGTGACTCCAGGATGGTATATTACCTCCCTGGTGCCAGGGTCAAGGATGTCACAGAGCGGCTGCAGGGCATTCTTCTGGGGGAGGGTGATCAGCCAGAGGTCGTGGTCCACATTGGTACCAATGACTTAAGTAGGAAGGGGATGTGGTCCTGCAATCAGAATTTAGGGACCTAGGTAGGAAATTAGCAAGCAGGACCTCTAATGTAGTTATCTCCGGATTGCTCCCAGTGCCACATGCCAGTGAGTACAGAAATAGGAGGATAAGGCAGGTGAATGCATGGCTGGAAAAATGCTGCAGGAGGGAGGGCTTTAGATTCCTGGGACACTTGGACTGGCTCTGGGGGAGATGGCACCTGTACAAACCAGACCCGTTGCATCTGTACAGAGCTGGGACTGAGTTCCTTGCGGGGTGTTTTGCTAGTGCTGTTGGGAGGGCTTTAGACTAACTCTGCAGGGGTGTGGGAACCAAGACAAAATATTAGAGGAATACCAGGGCACACAAAATACTGGGAGGAACAGATAGCACTAGTATAGAGAAAAGTGAGTTAATAGGTAAAGTCGGGGTAAGGGAGAAAGTAACAAAATCTAAATCCGTGTTACTGTGCATGTATGTGAATGCATGGAGTATAGTAAATAAGATTGGGGAGTTACAGGTGCAGCTTGTCATGTGGAAATATGTTGTGATAACAGAGACCTGGCTCAAGGAAGGACAGAACTGAGTGTTAAATATTCCCGGGTACAAGGTGTTCAGGAGAGATAGGAAAGGAGGAGGGGTGACTATATTGGTTAAGGGGAGTATTGTAGTGCTGGAGAAAGAGGATTTCCCAGAGGGTTCAAGAACAGAATCAATTTGGCTAGAGCTAAGGAACTAAAAGGGTACAATCACATTGCTCGTGTAGTCTATACACTGCCAAATAGTGAGAAGGACAGAGAAGAACAAATCTGCAGGGAAATTAGTGATGCGGGCATTATAGAGTTGTTATAATGCGGAACTTTAAGTACCTGAATGTAGACTGGGACAGTGGTAGTGTAAAGGGCGGAGAGGGGCAGAAGTTCCTAGATTATGTTCAAGAGGATTTTCTACAGCAGTATGTGTCCAATCCTACAAGAAAAGATGCACTGTTGGATCTGGTTCTTGGAAATGAGGCAGGCCAAGTAAATCAATTGTCAGTGGGGAACATTTGGGAGACTGTGATAATTGTACTGTACGTTTTAGGATGATGATAGAAAAGGGCAATAGGCAATGCAGAATAAAAATAATTAACTGGACAAGAGCCGACTTCGATGGGGCAAGAACGAAGCTGGGCCAGATAGACTGGAATGAAAGATTGGCAGGAAAACTGTAGCTGAACAATGGGCTACCTTCAATAAAGAATTGGTTTGGGCACAGTCCGGGTATATTCCATCAAAAGAAGAAGGTAGGACAAACAAAACCAGAGCTCCCTGGATGAATTTAAGATAAAGAAGAAAGTGCGCTTACGACAGGTGTCAGGTAGAAAATACAATTGAGAACCAAGAGGAATATAGAAGGTTCAGAGGGGAGGTGAAAAAGCACACTAGAGAAGTGAAGAGGGATTATGAGAAAAGACTGGCAGCCAACATAAAGGGAAATCCCAAAGTCCTCTATAGGCATATAAATAGTAGAAGGAGGAGTAGGGCCAATTAGGGACCTAAAATGGAATTTACATATGGACGAAGGGGCCATGGCTGAGGTATTAAATGAATACTTTGCATCCATCTCTAACCTGGAGGTAGATGCTGCCCAGGCCATGGTGACAGATGAGGAAACTCTTGTCACTAGAAGCGTTCAAAATTGATAAGGAGGAAGTGATGGATAGACTGTCGGTACTTGTTGACAAGGCACCGGGACAGGACGAGATACATCAAAGAATATTGAAGGGTGTGGGAGTAGAAATTGCAGGGGCACTGATCATAATCTTTCAGTCTACCCTAGACTCGGGGCAGGGGGGGGGGTTTAACTTCAGCAGTGGGCAAGATGCTAGAAACAATAATTCGGGTTAGAATTAGTAGTCACATGGAAAAATATGGGTTAATAAGGAAGAGCCAGCATGGATTTCTAAAGGGGAAATCGTGTTTAACCAACTTGTTGGAGTTTTTAAACAGAAAAGGTCGATGAGGGTAATGCTTTTGATGTGGTGTACATGGACTTTCAAAAGGCATTTGATACAGTGCCACGCAACAGACTTGAGATAAAAGTTATTGCTCATGGAATAAAAGGGACAGTAACAACGTGGATACAAAATTGGCTGAAAAATAGTAAGCAGAGAGTAATGGTCAATGGATTTTTTTGGGCTGGAGGAAGGTTTTTAGTGGAATTTCCCAGGGGTAGGTATTGGGACCCTTGCTTTTCCTGATATATATTAATGATCTAGATCTTGGTGTGCAGGGGACAATTTCAAAGTTTGAGGATGATACGAAGCTTGGGCATTGTGAACTGTGAGGAGGATGGTGTGGAACTTCAAGAGGACATAGACAAGTTGGTGGAGTGGGCAGATAGATGGCAGATGAAGCGTGAGGTGATGCATTTTGGTAGGAAGAACATGGACAGACAATATAAAATAAGGGGTGAAATTTTGAAGGGGGTGCAGGAGCAGAAAGACCTGGGTGTATATGTGCACAGATCATTGAAAGTGGCAGGACAGGTGGAGAGAGCAGTTAATAAAGCATATAGTATCCTGGGCTTTATTAATAGGGTCAAAGAGTACAAGAGCAAGGAGGTTATTCTGAATTTACATAAAACACTCGTTAGACCTCAGCTGGAGTATTGTGTACAGTTCTGGGAGCCACATTATAGGAAGGATGTGAACACATTGGAGAGAGTGCAGAAGAGGCTTACAAGAATGGTTTCAGGGATGAGAAATTTTGAGGATAGATTGGAGAGGTTGGGACTGTTCTCCTTGGAGAGAAGGCGGCTGAGTGGAGATTTGATAGAGATGTTCTAAATCACGAGGAGGCTAGACAAAGTAGATAGGGAGCTGTTTCCACTCATAAAAGGATCAAGAACGAGAGGGCACAGATTTAAAGTGATGTGCAAAAGAAGCAAATATGACATGAGAAACTTTTTCACACAACGAGTGGTTTGGGTCTGGAATGCACTGCCTGGAAAAGTGGAGGAGGCAGATTTAATCAAGGGATTCAAGAGGACATTGTTTCTATTCAAATAATCATCTAATGTGCAAGGGTGCAGGGAAAAGGCAGGGCAATGGCACTAGGTCATAATGCTCATTTGGAGAGCCAGTGCAGACATGATGGGCCAAATGGCCTCCTATTGTGCCGTTAAGATTCTGTGATCCTCAGGAGTCTTGACAGGGTGGATGTGGAGAGGATGTTTCCTCTTGTGGGAGAATCTAGAAATATGGGTCATGGTTTAAAAATAAGGGGTTGTTCATTATAAAACAGATGAGAAGTTTTTTCTTGAGGGTCGTGAATCTTTGGAATTCTCTTCCTCAAAAAGCAGTGGAAGCAGGGCCTTTGAATATTTTTAAGGCAGAGCTAGACAGATTCCTGATTAGCAAGGGGGTGAAAGGTTATTGGGAGTAGGCGGGAGGTTACAATCAGATCAACTATGATCTTACCGAATGGCAGAGCAGGCTTGCAGGGCCGAGTGAACTATTCCTTCTCTTAATTTGTATGTTTGTATGTATGTTCATATTGAGCGGGAGGAAAGCGCAAAAGGCTTTTTGGGGCTCAAGGTGAAGCATTAGGTGCTTTGCTTTATCTTGTCTTGTGCTCCACCCAGGTCTGAAATGAAGAAAGCTCCAACAGAACAGTCCTCACACAAATCCCGACACGAGGTAAGAAAGGAGGGATTGGGGAATCTAGCGCGTTCTACTTATCCAATAATTGCTGTTGTTCAGACCAATAGCAATCATTGGCCGAGTAGCCTGTCAACCGAGATGGTCTTCACACTGGATTGGCTGCTTTGGACACTGAGCATCTCGATGGCCAAGTAGCCTGTCAAACGAGCCTGGGCCCCACCTAGAAGGGCAGGCCCTGATGATTAGCACTGTTTGCACCTCCCTCTCCCGGGCCCTGCCCTCACCTCCTCGTCAAATGGCATCCTGTCTTGGACAGATCTTGCCATTCCTTTAACATCACTGAGGCAAAATGCTGGAATTCTCCAAATAGCGTCACCACAGAAGACATCATCATCCCTGCCTCAAGACAAGTAGGAATGGACAATAAGTTTTTGAGGACCTATCTGAAGCTCAAACCCTGAATTTGATGTTAGTAACAGCTGAAGTGCTAAATTAAGAGGTCTAGTTCTCTCCTTTACATACATATAAAACGTGTGCATTTGTGTAATGCAGCACCATGTCTGCATAAAGGGTACTGTAAAATTTTAAGCCAGTCTTTTCTCTTTCATTGTCACTACCTTATGTTCAGAATGGGGCAGAAAGTCAGTAGGAATGAGCAAACCAATATCTTACAAAAATGGGGAATTCTAATGAAACTTGGAACTGGTGCACATCAAATTTTGCCAACTCCTTCTAGTATTTTAGAAATTATTCCATGATGTTTAAAAAAAAAAATTCTCGACTTGTTGGCAATAGAATTGTTAATACTGTTATTCTATCACCAGCTGTCCTATTAAATATGTAGTTCACGTAAAAGAAAACAAAAGCAGTCTGATGGCAGGGTCACCATTTTGCATGTGGGTGGTTAAAGAGTCCAAAAAGAACTCATGAAACAACAATGGGGGTGCAGGCTCACTCTCATGTCTGCCAACAGCTGTCAGTTCCACAAATAAAAGCGTAAAACGTACCCTTCCCCCAGGTTTCGGTACAAAATACCATCCCTTCAGGTTACACTGCAATATTCTCTTCCACATTGATGAATCATAGAATGGTTGCAGCACAGAAGGTGGCCACTTGGCCCATCATGCTAGTGCTGGCTCTCTGTAAGAGCAATTCAGCTGGGGCCACTTCCCCACCTTTTCCTTGTAGCTCTGCACATTTTTCCTTTCCTCACAGCAGTCTATTTTCCTTTCGAATGTCACAACAGACTCTGCCTCCACCATACACTCAGGCAGTGCATTCCTGATCCCAACCACTCGCTGCGTGAAAAACATTTTCCTCATGTCGCTATTGCTTCTTTTGCCAATTACCTTAAATCTGTGCCCACTGGTTCTTGATCCACCAAGGGGAACAGTTTCTCCCTATCTGCACTGCCCAGATCCCTCATAATTTTGAATACCTCTATCAAATGAGGGAACAAGATTAGTTCCAGTAGGTGAAGGTATACAGTATGCTTAATCATGTAATTAAAGACATTTCAGTAAAAATACATTGAAAATTAGTGAAAGCTTTTGCTCCTTTATATAATTAAAATAACAATGGTACTAACACAAATTAGTATGGGAGAGTGTTTCACAATTACCTGGAGATGATTATACAATTTCAACTCATAAATCACATGGCAATATAATCTGAAAGGTTTATCAGCACCCCCTTCACTTAGAAATTCTTAAATTGATTTGGGAGTACTGCAGAGGAGAAATTCTAGAAATCTAAGCAGGTAACAGAGCAGGCTATAACAGAAGAGAACTGATAAAGTGCCACATAATTCAATTAAGGTGATATTTGTTTGGCTGCAATATAAAAACATCATTGTGATTGAATCTCAGTTTCAACTAGCATTTGCATGGGTTACCCCTAGGCGGCAATGTTGACCATCATTAGCTCAGTTAAATCAGTTTGGAGAAGGAAGAAAGCTGATCAAGTGGAGATTCTCCTTCCACATAACTCAACCACAACATGGCAAGACAGCTGAGCAGAGACATTGATGTGGTTGTGGTTGAATGAATGAACACTCTCAGATAATACTCTGGAAGGGGGTGGCTGAGAGGCAGAGGAAATCACGCAGGTAAATTGCTGGCCGTGGAAAAGAAACTACTGGAGAGGTTCTGTACATGGTAGTCAGTGCAAAGGGCTGTTCGTGAAACTTTGAGAATGAATATATGGAACAGAGCTTACCTGCATTAGGCTATATTTATTAGAGGGGTTATGTGTACAGCACCACAGACAATTCAGTTGTACATTCCTAAATTGCCTCGTTTTTGTGAAGGCTGCAGCCTCAGTGCTGCTTGCTATTGCTCATCTGCTGATCAGGGGAAGCAACATCGCCTGTGCTTTCAAATTTCCAAGGGTAAGATGGTTAAAGTTAAATAGCACACAGGGTATCACCTTGCATTCTATTAGTTTGCTCTAAATACTGGAGGATTCAAGCACGTTGATCAATTTATGGAATACCCAAATAATATGGAACATGATTTATGAGTGTTTGGGAATAATTTGAGGAATTTGAATGAATTGGGTATACCTATCCAGATAAATGTTAGGCGTCTAAACAGTGCTGCATCAGTGGGTTTCATTAAAAAAAAGACTTATAGAATCACTGAAGCAGTATGTGTAATTATTCATTTTTCCCATTACTGTGAAAAATCTCTCAGCAGTATTTGGTACCACCAGTACACACAGACATTTTTCTATCTCACTGCACTGTCAGTGGAATAAATACCAACTATTGGATTTTGCACAAATAAGTATTGACTGTTGAATCATTGAAGAGCTGGGTCTTATAAAAATGTTCTTTAATCGTGCCTATGCAGCACAAATCCATTGAATACAATCCGTGCATTAATATCATAGAATTTAGTATTAACCTGCATCCAAGTGCCACATGAAGATGTTCAGATGCTGCCACGTTTCCAGTTTAATTTGTGCAGGTGATTATGGGTGTTGACTCTATTAATATGTTCTGGGTTATACTGCCCTAATCATAAAGGTACAAGATAATCCTCTTAGGCTGCTTTAATATAAAGCTGTATTTTTTCTATCAGTTGACCTGTTTCTAGCCAGCTGTTTTGACTCCTCAGCCAACAGCATTTGCAAAGGAATTACAATGGAAGAAATGAATAGGTCCCTCGAACTGGCTCTGCCATTCGATAAATCATGGCTGATCTTCCACATCAACTCCGCTTTCCTGCCCTTTCCCTGCTTCTCCCAATTCCAAGTCCCTGAAAATATCTATTTCAGACATTGTTTTCTGGGGATACTCATAACGTTGCAATACAAGGCATGGAAATTCCAAGACCTGGAATGAAAGTTCTGATGAATGTATTGTTACAGGAACTGAAACTGCACTGTATTGGCACTCTGCTAGGTCCACCAACCACAATTTTATATTTGTATAGCACCTTTAACATAATGAAACATCCCAAGCCACTTCAGGGGGAGCACCGTAAAACAAACTTGAGTGCAGGTTGCAAGCAGAGTTAGGCATTACAAATTTTGAGAGTGGAGAGTTTGGGGTTGGAGGTGCTTTTCTCCCCCTACTTTTTTCTTACTCAGTGCAGTGGAATACCTAATTGGTAAGCCAATTAGGAATTAAGAAACATATATTTTTAGTTGAAGGTGATACTAGCATTTAATAAGTATGGTAAGTAGTATAATTAAGTTAATTAAGAAAGTAATTAAATCAATGAAATAACAGAAGGTACAATGGCAGTACAGCTGTTGTGTTGCAGCTGTGGAGTGTGGGAGCTCCTGGACACCAACGTAACCCAGGACAAACAGGTCTGCAGGAAGTGTAAGCAGCTAGAAGAATTCCAGATCCAGATTATTGATCTGGAAGCTGAACTGCAGACCCTGTGCAACATAAGGGAGGGGGAGAAATACCTGTAACTTTTTTCCAGATGATGGTCACACCCCTTAGAATAGAACTGTCTGCTTTGGTCAGTGGTGTGGGGCAGAAGGGCATGGCCATGAGTGAGGCAGGAAAAGGGACTGAGCAGACAGCAATGGAGGAGCCTCAGTCTTCTGTTATGATCCCAGCTGATGTTACTACTGGACAAGCCAGATCTCGGAGTGGAGCCCGGCTTGATGGATCCTAACTTTTATTTTTTTGTTTAAATACGTGGAGAGTGGCCACAGAACAGAGTCACAGGAGTCAGCTGATGAACTTTTAACAAAGGAATGAAATATTTATTCAACAAGAAAAGATGAATTATATTACAATACTCCTTCACCCACAACTATACCTTTCAGATATTTACAGATTTGTAAGGAAACACAAGTTACAAAAGCTATCTTCTACTCTAATATACACAGTCCATGTAAACCAATAGGTAACACTCTGAAACCAAGTGACAGGTGCCACTCCGAATAGATGCTATGGATCTCTCCTCAACTCTTCCATCACCCCCCCTTTTGTTAAAAAAACAAATAATTCCACAAAGGTGGGTGGCAGGTCATAAGATTGGACAAAATATAAAAAAACAGCAAAAAAATGACAAAGATTCAGGATGGAAAATTAGAGTATGAGAGAAAGCTAGCTAGAAATATAAAGACATAGTAGGAGTTTCTATAGATATTTAAAAAAGAAAAGTTAAAGTGAGCGTTGGTACGATAGAAAGTGAGTACAGGGAATTGATAGTGGAAAATAAAGATATGGCGGGCTAATTTTACAGGTATTTTGCATCGGTCTTCACCTTTAGGGGTTACAAGTAACATCCTAGAAATAGCTGTAAATCAGGAAATGGAAAGAACTTGAGAAAATTACAATCACCAGGGAAATGGTACTAAACAAATTGTTGCAACTGAGGGCTGACAAGTCCCTGGGTCTTGATAGACTTCATCCTATGGTCTTAAAAGCGGTTGCTATGGATATAGTTGATATGTTACTTTTAATTTTCCAAAATTTGCTAGATTTGGGGGAAGATTCCACCGGATTGGAAAATAGCAAATGTAACTCCTTCTTTCAAAAAGAAAACAAGACAAAGCAGGAAACTACAGGCCAGTTAGCTTAACATCTGTCATAGAGAATATGTTAGAAGCTATTATTAAAGACGTTATACAGGATACTCGGAAAAATCCAAGGTAATCAGGCAGAGTCAACATGGTTTTGTGAGAGGGAGATCGTTTAACTAATTTATTGGAGCTCTTTGAAGAAGTAACAGCTACTGTGGATAAAGGGCAACGAGTGGATATACTGTACTTAGATTTCCAGACGGCATTTGATAAGGTGTCATATCAAAGGTCATTGTGGAAAATAAAAGCTCATGGTGTAGGGAGTAACATATTGGCACGGATAGAAGATTGGCTAGCTAACAGGAAACACAGTAGGCATAAAGGGGTCATTTTCTGGTGGGTTCTGGTAACGAGTGGTGTGCCACAGGGGTCAGTGCTGGTCTCAACTTTTTACAATCTATATAAATGAAGGGACTGAAGGTATGGTTGTTAAATTTGCTGATGACACAAAAATAGGTAGGAAAATAAATTGTGAAGAGGACATAAGGAGGTTACAAAGGGAATATAGATAGGTTAAGTGAGTGGGCAAAGGTCTGGCAAATGGAGTACAATGTGGGAAAGTGTAAATTTGTCTATTTTGGCAGGAATAATAAAAAAAGCATATTATCTAAATGGTGAGGGATAACAGAGCTCTGAGATGCAGAGGTATCTGGGTACCCTAGTGCATGAATTGCAAAAGGTTAGTATAGAGGTACAGCAAGTAATTGGGAAAACTAATCGAGGGGAATTGAACACAAAATTAGAGGGGTTATGCTTGTTATACAGGGGGCTGGTGAGACCACATCTGGAGTACTGTGTACAGTATTGGTCTCCTTATTTAAGGAAGAATGTAAATGCGTTGGATGCAGTTCAGGGAAGGTTTACTAGGCTACTATCTGGAGTGGGAGGGTTGTCTTGTGAGGAAAAGTTGGCAGGCTAGACTACATTTTCCCACATTGTACTCCATTTGCCAGATCTTTGCCAACTCACTTAACCTATCTATATCCCCTTTGTATTTGCTGGCATTTATAAGAATGAGAGGCAATCTTATTGAAATATGTAAGAACCTGAGGGGTCTTGACAGGATGGATGTGGAAAGGATGTTTCCTCTTGTGGGAGAATCTAGAACTACAGGTCACTGTTTAAAAATAAAGGTTTGCCTATTTAAAACAGATGAGGAGAAATTCCCTCTGACGGTTATGAGTCTTCGGAACTCTTCCTCGGCAGGGTCTTTGAATATTTTTAAGGCAGATGTAGATAAGTTCTTGATAAGCAAGGGGCAGAGTGAAAGATTATCAGGGGTAGGTGTGAATGTGGAGTTGAAGTTACAATCAGATCAGCGATGATCTTGTTGAATGATGGAGCAGGCTTGAGGGGCCAAGTGGCCTACTCCTGCTCCTCATTTGTATGTTGTATGTAAATTATGACACTTACCCACATAAGGAGGTAGTACTTCAGATGGCCAAAAGCTTGGTCAAAGAGGTCAATTTTAAGTGTCTGAAAGGGGGAAAGTGAGGTAGAGAGATGGAAGGAGGGAATTCCAGAGCTTAGGACCTAGGGAATTGAAGGCACAACCTTTGATGGCGGAGCAATTAAAATTGGGGATGCACAAGAGGCCATAATTTGAAGAGCAGAGACAGATATCTGAGGGTTGTGGGGCTGAAGAAGATACAGAGGGGCGAGGCCATGGAGTGATTTGAAAACAAGGATGATGATTTTAATTCGAGGCATGGCTTTACTGGGAACCAGTGTAGCTCAGTGAGCACAGGGGTAAAAAGGAGAATGGGATTTGCTGAAAGTTAAGAAATGGGCAGCACAATTTTGGATGCCCAAGTTTTGGGTAAAATGTCTGAGACCAGCCAGGAGTACAAATGGAATAGTCAAATCTAGAGGTAATGAGAGTTTCAGCAGCAGATACGCTGAGACAGGGGCGAAGTCAGGCAATGTTAGAGGTGGAAATAGGCAATCTTAGTGATGGCGTGAATATGAGGTCAGACTGCTGCCAGGGAGAGGGATGGAATCTGTATAGGTAGCAGGGTTTGGAGTGGAAACTGAAAACGATGACTTCGGTCTTCCAAATATTTAATGGGAGGACATTTCTGCTTCTCAAAAGGCAGATAGTGGCATAGTGATAATGTCAAAGGACTAATAATCCAGAGGCCCAAGTTAATGCTTTGAGGCATTAGGTTCAAATCCCACCATGGCAGTTGGTGGAAACTGAATGCTAATAAGTTTCAATTGATTAGTTTGAAATATCATTGTCATATAAACCCATCTAGTTAGCTAATGTCCTTTAGGAAAGGAAATCTGCCCTCCTTAGCTGGCCTGGCCTTAGTTACTCCAGACCCACAGCAATTTGGTTGACTCTGAACTGAAAATGGCTGAGCAAGACACTTCATCTCAAGAGCTATTAGGGAGGGGCAACAAATGCTGGTGCTCTCGTGAAAGAATTTTAAAGTACTGGATGCCAGACAAATTATCACTAGTAAAGAGTAGAGAGGGGGTCAGTGTGAGGCAGAACTGGATGTCATCAGTAAAAACTAACCCTGTGTCTTTGCACGATGTTGCCAAGGGATAGCATGTAGATGAGAAACGAGGCCAAGGACACATCCTTCGAAGACACCAGAGGTAACGGTGCAGAAGCAGGTTGAGCAGCCAATGCAAGTGATTTTTAATGTCACTTTCTGTAATAAATCTAGTCTTAAGTAAAGGATTGGCATCTGGTTTCTTATTTCACCAACCAGTATCAGGATGAATTAACAATGCCCGTACTTTTATGAATGAATTAATTAGGAAACTGTAAACTGTGTTTCAATTTCTGTTTGCTACAGTCTATTGTGATCAGAGTTACCAGCAGTTCTCAGGTGTCAGAGGTGCCTTGATCACAAAATGCAAATAGGATAGGATAACATTTGACAGTGCAGTTCTTAGATCTTCAATTCTCATATTTGAACATAATGAGAATATTAAAATGTAGTACAAATGCAACCTTTTGCCAGAATTTTAATTTTATTTACATTTACATTACAGTTAAAATCCAACTACGTTGACAGTAGATATAAAATGGCAAGGTGCCAAAAACTGGTTGGATATGTGAAGTATTTCTTTTATCTCACTGACCTTTTGAAGCCCTTTGCAAAAATCCTCACATCCATCAAATGCTCCCTGCAAGCGGCATGTTATCTGTGCTCCAGACCAACCAACTTACGAAGTCACTTTTACCAACATTCCTTCCACGCCCTGTTTCAACTTTCATGGTAACTTTGAAGTATTTAAGTTATACTCTTTTGCCCAGAGAGGCATCTATGCCAATGAGTATTTTGCATTGTGGAGTTTTTTTTTGTGATCCAATTTATTAATTTTGGAAAAAGCAGCCTTAATCTATTCCACACCCAAGTACCAACAAATATCTAATTTTTTCCCAATTCATTCTTTGCAAGTGGACATTTCTGGAAAGGTCACCTAAGTTGCTTTTGAGATTATGATGGTGGTGGGCCACCTTCTTTGACTATTGCTGTGAGGGAAGCGAAGATGCGCTCACACTGTAGGGGTCGCAGTATTTTGAAGGAATAGCAATATATATGTCCAAGTCAGGATGGCATGTGACTTGGAGGGGAACTGGGAGGTGATAATATTTCAATGCACCTGCTGCCTATTTCCTTCCAGATGATGGAGGCTGTGGGTTTGGGATGTGGTGCCAAGGAAGCCATGGCAAGATGCATCAGTGCATTACATAAAATGCACTGGAAGTTAGGTAGGCAAGGGAAGGCTCGATGTTTTACATTAGACTAAATTAAGTATTGATCAAGCTTTGTCCTGGATGTTGAACTTAAGTTGCAGCTGTATCTATCCAAGCAATTGGAAATATTCCATCACTCTCCTGACTTGTAGGTGATGAAGAAGCTTTCTGGAATCAGGCTATGAACCCCTCACAGCAGAATTCCAAGCCTCTGACTTGGTGTATTGGTCAAAGCTTTTGAGGTTAGTCCAGTTGTGTTTCTGATCAATAGTGACCCCAAGGTGGTGGGTACCCGGTGATTAGAAGATTCACAACCCTTTGAGTGAAGAAATTTCTCACCATCCCAGGCCTAAATGGCCCCTTATCCTGAGATCACTTTTACGATATCCACAGAGACCTATAACTTTAAAGAGATTCGAAGTTCCGGTTGATAGATTTCATGTTTTAAAAAACTTTTACTATAACAAATGACTAAAGGCACTATTGACTAAACACTCCTTTCTTTTTGTAGGCAACTTAACTTTAAACTACAGAGAGGAACATCCCCATTTATACTTATCACACATCATACTCTCCTTGGAATGACTACTGTCTTTACAGCAAACAGTCCACAGTTGCTTCCAGTTTCCAATGGGTTCCCGCATCCCTGCTTTGCCGAGCAGTATCCTGGCACTTTCCTCAGTTTTCAGAAAGTTTCTTAAATCCATCACCTGTAAAGCTTGTACCAATGATTCTTCTCCCCCCTGGCTATGCCAGAACAAATCTCCTGGAATCCACAGGAGACTGCAGGATGAGCCTCTTTGACTAGAGACCGTCTCCCTCCTATATCCAGCTGTGGCTGCTCGGAGAGGCAGCAGCACGTTCTCTCAGCTGACCACACAGAATTGCTGCTGTCTGTGATATTCACGGATTTGTCGGAAAGCTGATTTCAAAAATGGCTTCATCTGCCCTCTTCCCCGAGGCAACGTGAAACACATTAACCTTGTATTCAGGTAGAAATGTTAATTAGCTATCCTTAATCCCAATTCCCTTTCACCTTAGAAATAAACGGACCATTTACAACTGTTTACAAACCGATATCTTCAACACTTCAAAGTTTACTCATTATAAAGTCAGACTGCTGCCAGTGTCTCCAAGCATAAATACCTTGCACCTTCTTCTAGGCCTTCCTTTGATCTCTAACAAAAAACCACCCAGGTTTACTGTCAGGCAGGCTGCAGAACAAGTCACATGACCCTCTTCTTTTACCCTAAAGCTACAGTCCCAAAATATAATAATTTTATAAAACTCATCATTGTAACTGTGCTCCCATGTTCTTGATTTCCCAGCCAAGGAAAACAACCTCAGTGTTCATTCCAAACCCCTTCAGAATCTTTTATGCTTCAACTAGATTACCCCTCATTCCCCTGGACTGCAGCAGGTATAGGCCCAAATTACATAACATCTGATCATAAGGTAATCCTCTCATCCCAGGAACCAATCTGTTGAACGTTTGCTGACTGCCTCCAAGGCAAGTATACCCATCCAAAACTGAATAATACTCTTAAAAGTGTGGTCTCACCAAAGCCCTGTACAATTGTATCAAGATTTCTTTATTCTTGTATTGTAATCCCCTTGCAATAAAGGCCAGCATGCCTTTTTCCTTCCTAATTTTAGCATACTTGCATGCTAACTATGTTACTTGCATGACAAGTTTCACACTGCTTAAAAATATTTTGATTTCGTCATCTTAATACCAAAGTGAATAACCTCACACTTCCCCACTATATATTCCATCTGCCACCTTGTTGCATGCTCACTTAACCTGCAAGTCCTTGCAACCTCTGTGTCCCCCTCACAGCTTGAATTCCCACCTAGCTTTGTATCATCAGCAAAAACTCAGACATATCACTCTGTCTCTTTGCCAAAGTTATTAAGAGAATGAAAATAGCCGAGGCTCTTTTGCCAACCGCCTTAAGTCTGTACTCTTTGGTTATTGATCCTTCAGCCATTGGGAATGATCTCTAAACCATTCATGATTTTAAACATGTCTAGAATGTGACCATATTTTCTGTATCCTACACTTGGGCTACTCGCGTTAGGCATATATTGTATTTCCTTCATCGTCGCTGGGTCAAAATGTTGGAACTGCCTATCTGACATCCCTGTGCAAGTACCTTAAGGATTGCAGCAGTTAAAGAAGCACCAAGTAGTTCAGGTTTGAAATGCATCATCGGATAGGGGTAGAAACAGATTCAATAGCAGCTTTCAAAAGTGAATTGGATAAATAGTTGAAGAAAAATTTAGTGATATGGAGAAAGCTGGGGAGTGGGACGAACTGGATTGAAGAGCCGGTGCAGACTCAGTGGGCTTCATAGCCTCCTTTTGTATTTTATGCTATGCAGAAAGAGACCGTTTCATTAACTTAGGATATTGCTTAAAAGAGAGACATGTAGCTGAAGGATAAACCTTTATCTTAAATAAAAGTTGTGCCTCTTTGGCTCATCAAAGAGCCATGTGACTCCTAATGCGTTATCAAGTGGTTAGCAGAGACTAATCCCAATACTCTGCTCGTTTCCTTCCACTGAGTAGGTTCCACTTTCTGTCAGCTTGTTATTTCTGTGGTGGTCAACCCATTCAAAGAAAATTTGAGAATTGATGCAGTGTGTTTGTACCCAGAGTAACAAGAACATTCTTACAATTATCAGGCAGTCAGACTGCTATGTTTCTTCCTGATGTCTTGGGCAGCAGGAGGGGCTAAGTAAAGGACTGAGAAGCACAAAGAGAGAAATTGTGTAAGAAAGAGAGACAAAAAAAAACCGAGGAAAAGAGCGATACAGAAAGAAAAGTATGAGACAAACAAAGTGAAAATTATAGGGAGAGAAACAGTTGCTTAAATTTTAGTCCATGGGCACATCTGCATGGGGGAAAAAAGACTGCCTTTCATGACCACTGGATATCTCGAAGCACTTTACAGCCAATGAAATGCTTTTAGAAGTGTGGTCACCGTTGCAACGTAAAAAAAACATGGTGGTCACTATGCACACAGCAAACTCCCACAATATGACAATGACCAGATAACCTGTTTTTCATGATACTGATTGATGGATAATTATTGGCCAGCACACTAGCGGTACATCCCCTGCTCTTCTTCAAAACAGCACAACTCAATGCTGATTTACCTGGCCTCTCTTTTCTAAATTTGGCTACATCCACTTAAATGAAATCAAATGCGTTGCCATTTTCCAATTTTTATGGGTTTTCTTAGAAATCAAACTTAAGAGCTACTGTTACTTTTCAACTTGAAAGTAGCTTTAGCCCAGATCTCTCAGAACAGCAGAATTTCTCAGATGCCACTTCAGAACACAGCGACAATGCAGCAGCATCATAGTGCATGCTGTCGATTTCTGCCTCGCTACCTACAACATTGGTTCCTTGGAAGCACAATAGAGTGAAGTATGGGCTATGAAAAATTTTATTATTCAGCTTTCTCCAAATTACTACAATTCTGTAGAATGAATCTCAGGAACATAATATCTTCCCCTTTTGCTTGTGTCCTTTCCAGTTCCTGCTCTAGTTCTTTCAGGGCTATACAAGATTGCAGAAAATGATGAAAATTGCTGATCTAAATGAACTCTCTGGTTCAACTCTTCAAAAGCTACAATATGCAAGAGCTTCTGTATTGTAGAAAAGCCCGAAAAGCTTCATTCTGTAGTCTCAGCTGATGTAAAGTTAATTTTTCAGTGAAGAACCCAAAGAGCAAGTAATTATGACCTTCTCACTTTATCTCCACTGTTAACTGTGGTTGTGTTATTCTCCAAGAAGGACAACAGATAACGGTCTCAATCAGTAATTTGTTTATACTGACTTGTGGGCTCTGGCAACCATTTATATATCAAAAGAAACATTAAGTTAACGCCTGACCTTTTGAGTAGGCCTTAGGATTTTTTCCCCATGCTCAGATCCCAGCACAAACCAAATGCTACCATGCTCACTACTTTTTAAAGGAGGTTACTGAGAGCAATGGGAGATTGTGCAAAAACATGTTCTTTCTGATTACAACGACAAGAGTAAAAATAAGTCTCTGTCATCAAGAAACTTCCTCCAGGACTGCATTATAGAACCTCCAGGGCTGCATTATAGAACCTTCAGCAATGCACAATTGCATCAGATGGGATAGTAACCCATCTGATGCAAAACAATCTAATGGAGAGAGGGCCCTGGTTTTGCTGCGCAGATGCATACAGTTTAGTTGTACATCATCCTGAAACTATTACAACACTAGCAATTATTTCTGCTACGATACACTAATTGCCAGGACAAAGATAGCCTATCTGTCTTGTTTTTTTTCCTAAATGACTAAGTGTCAACAGCAAAGCACAAAAGGACCCGACTTCCCCAATAAAATTATCTTGCTTTTTGGGAAATGGTGATGACCGAATCATCCAGTTCTCGTTACTATCTCTGCATCAAGGAAATATAACTGCCTTATGCTTAAAGCATGTAAGGAGTCAACCACACTGATGTGGGACTGGGGTAAAATACAGGCCAGACCTTGTTAAATCTTGCCGCAACTTGGTTACAATCAGATAAACTACACCTTTGCACAAGCTATCTATATAATCAATGTTTCACAGGCATGTGAATGTTCCAGTTTAAATTGTTTATCCCAGAAGAGGAAATCATTGTTAACATGCTTCTTCTACAATAAAGCAGTATTACTGAGAAGTGATGAGTAGCAAAGGTATGACTGCAGATATCTACACTGTTCCTCTTACCCTTGGAACACTAGTAATATTAATGGTACTTATTTACACACATAGGGCAGCATTTTGCAGATAGTGGGAAATGCACCCCAGCTCCTAACGGCTGCCCTGCATTCCCAGAAATGTTAGGGAACCAAGGGTCTAGTGAGAGGGAGGAGTTGAAGAAAATCAGTATTAGTAAAGAAAAATTGTGCTAGAGAAATTAATTGGGTTAAAGGCTGAAAAATCCCCAGGGTCTGATAATCTACATCCCATAGTACTAAAGGAAGTAGCTCTGGAAATATTGGATGCATTGGTGGTCATCTTCCAAAAGTCCATAGACTCTAGAGCAGTTCCTACAGATGGGAGGGTGGCAAATGTAACCCCACTATTAAAAAAAGGGAGAGAGAAAAAAGAGAATTACAGACCAGTTAGCTTAACATCAGTAGTGGGGAAAATGCTAATCTATTATAAAAGACGTGGTAACAGAACACTTGGAAAGCATTAACGGGGTTAGGCAAAGTCAGCATGGGTTTATGAAAGGGAAATCATGCTTAACTAATCTACTGGAGTTTTTTGAGGATGTAACTAGTAGAATAGATAAGGGAGAACCAGTGGATGTGGTGTTTTTGGATTTCAAGAAGGCTTTTGATGAGGTCCCACATAAGAGGCTAGTGGGCAAAATTAAAGCACGTGGGAGCAGGGGTAATATACTGGCATGGATTGAGAATTGGTTGACAGATCGGAAACAGAGTAGGAATAAATGGGTCTTTTTCCGGATGGCAGGCAGTGACTAATGGTGTACCCCAGGGATCAGTGCTTGGGCCCCAGCTTTTCACGATATATATAAATGACTTGGATGAGGAAACCAAATGCAATGTTTCCAAATTTGTTGATGACTCAAAGCTGGGCAGAGTTGTGAGTAGGATGCAAGGAGGCTTCAGGGTGATTTAGACAAGCTGTGTGTGTGGGCAAACATATGGCAGATGCAGTATAATGTGGATAAATGTGAAGTTATACACTTTGGTGTGAAAAACAGAAAGACAAAATATTATTTAAATGGTGATATATTGGGAAATGTGGATGTACAAAGGGATCTGGGTGCCCTTGTACACCAGTCGATGAAAGTAAACAGGCAGGTGCATCAAGCAATTAGGAAGGCAAATGGTATGTTGGCCTTCATTGCAAGAGGATTTGAGTTCAGAAGTAGGGATGTCTTACTGCAGTTACACAAGGCCTTCGTGAGACCTTGGAGTATTGCATGCAGTTTTGGTCTCCCTACCTAAGGAAGGATATACTTGCCATTGAGGAAATGCAGCAAAGGTTCACTAGGCTAATACCGGGGATGACAGGACTGTCGTATGATGGGAGATTGGTTCGACTGGGCCTGTATTCAATAGAGTTTAGAAGAATGAGAGGGGGTCTGATTAAAACGTATAAAATTCTAACAGGGCTAGACAGACTAGATGCAGGGAGGATGTTCCCCTGGTTGGGGAGTCTAGAACCAAGGGCCACAGTCTCAGGATACGAGGCAGGCCATTTAGGACTGAGATGAGGAAAAATTTCTTCACTCAGAGGGTGGTCAACCTGTGGAACTCTCTACCACAGAAGGCTGTGGGGGGCCGGGTCACTTGCGTATATTCAAGAAAGAAATTGATAATTTTTTGGATGTTAGGGGCATTGAGGGGTATGGAGAGAAAGCGGGAATATGGCGTTGAGATAGAGTATCAGCCATAATCACATTGAATGGCGGAGCAGGCTCGAAGGGCCAAATGGCCTACTCCTGCTCCTAGTTTCTATGTTAGTGCCCTGTGAAGAATTAATTGGCTGGAATTGGACCTTCTGCCCTGATCTGCGGACCATGTTCCACCTCTGCAGCTCTCTAATCCCAGCAGCATAACTGGGAGCAGTGGCCACTGTTGAGACTACATTCAGTCCCAGTGAAGAGGAGCCAGGATCTGGTTGGAAAGCAAAGTACTGGAGTCTCTTGGCAGGTCAGGGCATCAGGCGCCGGGGTGGGGGTGGGGGAAAAAAAAATTGGAAAAGGGGGCTCATTAGGGAGACACCCAACCCCACTCCTTCCTGCTCAAGGCCTGAGCAGGTAAACTACTGGGTTGCACACTGCCAACCCCCATGACATGAGGGGTGGGGGTCGTTTAATTCTGCCCATAAAATTATTTGGTATCAGCAGCTCCTCTTAAAGCAATTTGTAATTCTGGGATTCACTAGGTGATGTGTATCCGACATGAACGTATAAGTTTAGAGGGAGAACCTCTAGAAATCATGCATGCATTGTCTTGTTAAGAAGTTGCCCATACCAAAGCCATCCTTTAATGTTATTTCTATTTAGGACAGTCAGCTGACCGTGGCTTTAAAAGTGTCATGATTATTATTTCATTCATTATTCTTGTAGATGCTGGTTGACAGTAAATGGGCTTGCAAAGAAATGTATTTCCACTCTGATGCATATTGCCCGACTTCCTAATTTGTTGTTTCTAGATTATAATAAAGTAAGGTAGACTCAAGGGATCTTGATAAGGGCAATTGTAGCCAACTAGAATGGGTGCCAACAAATTAATTACTCTTCTGAAACAGGGGGAGAAACTCTAGAAACAACTGCAACAGTTATGCATCCTAGTCGTCCAAATGTACTACAGCAATTATAAAGTATTTTATTCATTTATGTAAAGGGACATGAGTGCCCAGTCCACCTCAGATTACCCTGGAAGGGCAAGGTACATTAAATTTAAGCAACAGGTGAAGCTAGCTGTTTGACACTGCTACCATGCAGTGGCAACATGAGTGGTATTTGCCACTAACAGGATGCTGTCGTCAAGGCAAAAAAGGTGTTCTGCCTATCATACAAATGAGTAATGCGGTGTATGAATTTCAGTGCCAGTGTGATGCTAGGCTTATATGTCCCATAGACTGGAGGATCATATCAAACAGTATGTCCCAGCCGCTGTTTGCAACGGGCAAGGTACAGACCGTACCCAAAGAGACAGTGCTTGCAAAATTCAAAACACAGTGTCCAACATTAGATGTGATTCCACAATTGGACAACATTTACTAAATAATCCTCAGTGTGCTAAGAAATACGCTGACAGCCATTTTAAGATTGCCAGTCGGGCTCGCAGTGTGATGCATGTGTTGTGTACTGGAAGCTACATATTATAATACATAGGGCCCTTTCTTTGCAGATAGAGAGGAACATGTACACACATTGTATCTGTTTCAGCTAAACAAAATAAGTGACAGCCATTCGCTGACTCATTCCTCAGGGCAATGCCTTGACCAACCAGGGTCAAGCTGCCTGGTTTAAATTGCAAACAATGCTTGGCAGTTAATTGTCAGTCACCATCACTGGTGCATTCTCCATGGCAATGCCTCTCCCAATCAGAGTCCATGACAACCAATCAGCACTCTCTTCTCATACAATATAAATTGTTGTTTTCCCCCTTATATTGGTATTCTTTTGAAGTGTCCTGACCAGTGCAAGGTGAAAAGCTTTGACATGTCTCTTTTTGCAGCAATACTCAAGTTCTATACTACTAATAGGTTTAGTACTATTTACTAAATAAGTAAAATTATTTTCAACTGAATTAAGAAATATAAGGGACAATTACTTTCTGGATTGCACCCAGAGTTCACATATATCTCCTGGGTGCAAAGGGAGGAAAAAGATATGATGCCAGGTCCCCATCCCCTTTGCAATATCATCTTTGGGCGTCAAAAATCAAATACCTTAAAAAAAAATAAAGAGGGACACTTAACCACTCACAAATTATGAACTAGAGCCCGTTAAGTTGCTCTTGCAGAGAGCTGGCGCAGACTCGACAGGCCGCATGGGGATGTGGGACTACAGATTGTGATGAGGCCAGAGCGTGATGAGTGCTAACTTGGGAATTTGGTGCAGAGAGGAAAGGAGGTGCTGCTTTTTTATATTTTTTCCAGCCTTCAGAAGTTGGTGAGTGTTCTGTGCAGTGAGCAGGTAGGTGATTTCTGGCGAGTTCTTAAGATTTTATCCCTCTAAAACACGGGCAGGAGTTTGAACTGGTACCGGGGAGATAAGTACTGCATTACAGTTTCTGGTGTGTGGGACAAGCGGCAGCAAAAGCGACTGTATGGAACTTAAAAGTCATGGAATGGGCACAGTAATAATTCCGGCCATATTTTGTGTTTTTTTTTATACATTTTTACTTGCTTAGGCTCTCATGAACCATTGTACCAACCGTTCTAAATTATTTTGAAACTTTCCCAGTCACCATTATTGCTACCAATAGGCTTACGGTCCAATGTTGATCCCATATCTGACATATTTGGAAAAAGGGAAGGATCTGTGGAGGTATACCAGGAAGCATGACATACACACCATTCCCAAACCCCTAAATCTATAAACAAAAACTTTTCTCACTCTGATGGCTCAACTAAGATTCTGAATGCCTAATTTATCCCAATGTTGACTACATCCTTAGAAAATACTACAATCACAGTATGTCGCATTTTCATAAGGAATATGTGCATAAAGGAAAGCATGTCAGGGTGAATAAAGGCATACCTTTCTTGATCATATCTGCGGAGATGCTGCCAGTCATCTCTGTATCTACGTGCAGTGACCCTGGAGGATATATTTCTTCTAAGGGTCTGGATCAACAGAGCGGCAGACGCAGAGCTCTGCCATCTTCTGCAAGGATGCCTGTCACATCCAATGACAGCAACAGTCAGCCCTGGATCTTGGCTCTGCATCCTCACAGGCAGGTTGTAATGCTGACACTTATGGAGGATAGTGTCATGGTGCAGCAGAGAGCTGATAACTATCATTTTGATGAGAAGACAAAGCTCGTATGTTTATTTTTGCCGTCTGTGACTATGGAATGTTGACTTTGAACATTGGGCACATTTAATTTCGATCTGCTCGGGTTTCAAATCTTGTGTTTATTCCGACAAAGTAAATTACATCATAAGTTTTAAACAGTTTAAACTGGGAAGGCCTAAGGGTGTTAATTCTGTGGTCCTACTGCAGTGTTATTAGTTTGGGAAACGTGCCAGTGCCCCAGAAGCTGGATAGCTGAGTCCTGCTATTCATTGTACAAGGACATAAATGCTTGCCACACTCAATGATACACAAGACATACATTTACTATGAGAGAGAAACACATCAGCTGATTTTGGAGAAATTGTCATAAAGAAGCTACAAAGTTCATAATGGGTGAGGTCTGTGGTGTTTTTGCCAACCACCAGTGATGCTGTGCCTATGTTGTCAACTTGTTGCAAGTGTCCTTGCCAGAGATCACAAAGGGCTGAAACTGGTTTCCTGATAGCCCACTGAGGACTTGGTCAATCAGTTGTAAATAGGGTTCATTGTATGCTGACCTCTTTGGTATGCCTCCTTTCTTTCATCTTGCATCACCTCAACCATGAAGGACTGTATCTGAGGCACTTTAAAGATCAACTTATTCTAAGCAGAAAAAAATCCATCTTTTTTTCTCAGCCATTAGTGAAAAATGTCAGAAATTTAGAAATGTTTAATGAGGCATGCACTAAAACGGTGCTTTAAAAGCTGAAATCGTAAAAAGAAATCCCCTTAGACACCATTAACTTTGGAGCTTCTGGGGCCCTTGTTACCATAGACACTGAAGGAAATAAAGAACAAACTCAGCAACTATCTCGCAGAAGCGCACTAGCTATTCATTTACATATTCGACATAAATCTGGGGCTTTCATTCCACAAATACAAAATGGAAACATTTTATCTGGCATGTAAAACAGAGTGCCAAGTTATAGTACTGCAGGAAATATTGGTGTCACTCACAATTTGTGGCATTCCCCCAACCCCACAACCCAGTTGGTACTAGGACAAACTGCTGTCTGGCACACAGCACAAAATTAAGAACAATGCTTTATTTTAAATTTTTAAAAAAAGCAAGGGTATGATAAAGGTTAACAGAACTTCAGTCCTGCGTCGTGTAAAACTGGTCATTAGCATTAAGATGCACATCACACTTCATACAGAATAGTATGCAAAAAAAAAACACTTCTCATATCAGCATATGGCTATATTGAACAACTTGCTACGTGAGTGCTAAGATCACTTCATGCCTGGTTTTTATCTCATATGCCTTGTTCTTTTCAATGTTACTAAAGATGGTCTTGCAGAGAAGTCACTTATGCAACTGATAAGGCTCCTATTAAAATAGACCCCCATTTTGCTACATAGCTTAGAAAAGTGAATACTGTAAATTCTAGTTGAAACTGCGCTTTGACCATTGAGAAGACAACATGCAGAGCATTTCTGAAAGGCAAAGAATTTCCTTCCACATTCTGCCCCTAACCTGGTTCAGTTAATAAAGGAAGTATTTGCAATTTCTAAAGCAGTGACTTCTACATTTTTAATAAACACACCTAGAACTTTTGTGGAGTTCAAATCTGGCCAAGAAGAAAAGAGACAGCATTCCCTCTCAGTCCTATAATATGGTGATCAAAGATGACAATGCCCTTTGTGACAAATCTCCAAAACCACTTTATAAGGAGGCACGTTTTATTTCAATCTTTCCCCTCTACCCCCCTCCCCAACACTATCAGGCTATTTACGTATGGGTACAAATAAAATGGATGTACCTTAAATATTTCAACTCTCGGTGTACCTTTCTTAGCACTACAACAAGTGCAGAGGACACTCAGTAGAGTGCATATATCTGCCACACTGTGTTAATGCAACATTATTACAATGAAGCTTTTCTCTGCCTGATTGATGCGCTGAAACTCTATAGCTGAAAAAAGCAACTTTTTATTCAGAGCTTCCAGCTCACTGAGGAAGCTTCAGGCTAATCCACACCCAACAACCTGCTCTGAAAACTCTGCTCACATTTTGACAACCTTGATAATTCCAAATACAGCAGCTGAGAACATTCTAAATAAAACAACCAACATCATTCTAAAAATTGTCAATTCGCCCTGTCTCCCAGTGTTAACAAATCCTAAATTCCAGGATCTGGATCCCTATCTGCACCTTCGACAAAAACTAATCAGTTTTACCTTGGGCCAAACCTTTCATACCAAGTTTCATTGAAATCTGCCCATTAGTTTGAGATATATTGTTTACAACAAACAGGGGCGGAAACATTACTTGCACCTACCTTCTATGGTGGAGGTGAAAAAATTAAATGAAATAATTCAAAAACCCTTACCTCAATCACCCTGGAGTCAAAGTCTTCATAAGTTTCTGCAAATAAAAAGAAATGGGAACTTTCATTTGCATGAACTTTTTGATAATGCAATAAAATTACAGAACTTGACAATTAATTTCAAATTAAAACACTTGGACTGCTGACAGTTCAGAAGTACCAGTCTCTTTGCACTGACCATTTAAAGCAGTTTCCAGCTTACTCTGTAAATGATGAAGCAAACTTGATTACAAAATTAAAACTTCCTCTTGCTAACACAAGTCATTGCCAAGGCAATGGTCTCACTAGGGAGTTTGGAGGGTGGTGGAGTCAAGTGGAAAAGTGTCCACGTAAGGCTTCTCACACATGGCTCTCAGCACCCTGGTCATAGTCTCCATATGCATTAATGCATGAATGGGAGGAACGCCCATCTCTGGCCCTCCAGGATGTCCTTTACCTGAAGGGGTTGGGTGGGGATGCCATACCTAGACAGAGGCCAGGTGAAGGGCTTAACATTTGCCTGCTGGCTCCGAGATGGAGGGAAACCTGTAAAAGGAATGCACACTAAATGTATCACTTCAATTAGTTCACACATGCACTGATGCGTTGATGTGGAGATGGAGGGCCTGTCGCCGGTTGACACAGGACCATGGGGAGCAAGGACCTGAGCAGCAAGAAGTAGCAGGGCCCCATAAAGGTCACAATACTGGCAAACATGGAACACTGCAACAGCGAGCGTTGTTCTGACCATGGATATATCATTGGATGTGCTCTTATCTAGAGGTGACCGAAAGGCAATGCCAGAGGCACCCTCATATGCCCCAGGAAGTGGTTGCTCACATCTCCAGTAAGAGCTGTGGCCACAAGGGTGATGAGTAATGCAGAGCTTCTGGCCTGCAATGAATCGATGTGTTCTAGGTGTCCTTTAAAAATGGCACCTGCTCTTTCAACCCCATGAGGTAACGGCAGGTAGGTGGCTTCCTGCCTGCCTCTGCATGAAATTTGCTGAGCTCCTCGCGCATGCATAATAAATGAGCTGAAAAGTGGGTAGATCACGTGTGTTCACCCGCTCAACTGGAATCACGGCGACTTTCCTGCCTGCCACCGCACTTAGTCTCCATAACAGAAAATTCCACCCTTAATGTCAACAGGCTTTCCGGATCTATTGTCACACCTTTTTTCAGCAGTTCATATATTACATGTGAAATCCTTTGTTCAAATACTACACTAGGGATTTTCTTTGAAGTATACTGGGACCAGATCATTTCAAGTTGATTAATGTAACACTGTATCAACATAATAGGCAGATTGCTAGGTTATCGATCAGAAGTTCTGTTCCTTTGTGTGCCAGTCTGTAAGTATCCTCCATCATGAAATTTTAATGAAATATTGATCCAGGGATGAAATATCAATGTTGAATTAATATTTACAGCATCGTGAAGAACATAATGTAACAAACTAGATGTACATATTGATGTGCTCTTTGGTTTTATGGTTCTGCAGCAATTTATTAACAAATTTCTCAGAGAATTTAGGCCTAGAACCATTTTCAAAGGCATTTGGCATTTTCCTTACCCACATTTTTTTGAATAAATTTTTACTCTTATTGTTTTTTCTGCCAGTTTGTGGATATCACACTGCAGTTTCAGACATAGAAACATCAACATAAACTGAAACTACACTTTAAACGTGTCAAAGCGTGGATGCAGTCTTGGTGATCAGTGCCTGAGTGAACAGTCACTTCATGGAGTGATGCTGTCAAAGGGAACCAAATTACACACTGGACCAATACCCATAAAGCTGAAGCTATGCATTTAAAATTACTATGCCTCCCTTACCTCAATATCAGAACTGTAAACCAATGTTTGTTCCAGGGATAACCAGTAGTCAGTCTCTTTTAATCTAAACTAAGTAAGTGACATTGTAACAGTACCTTTATAGTGCACATTAAGTCTGCACCAAGTCCGTATCTACAGTAATAATGAAAGTAATTATATTCACTATACACAAGCATAGAAAGAGCCTTGGCACATTCAAATGAACCACAATATACCATGAGGCTGGATTTTGTGCGGATTAACAATGAGAACAACACTCAGCATTATAATGGAGTAAATGAACTCCATTAATTACAAGATTCTTAAACCAGTCAAGATTGACAAATCCTCACTGAGGCATGCAAATTATAAAGCTGGAAATATAAATTAGTTTTAAATCATATGCCAAAAGCAAGATAAAAATTGGGAAAGTTAGAAAGAATTTGAGGAGGGAAGTTAAGGGACATACAATTTAAAAAAAATTTCCAACACTAATTTTCTTGAGGGCATGATTACAAAATTACGTTTTCAGTGTCAGAGAAGTTGTTCAAGGGTAATCATCACTTTTTCAGCTGTTTTGTAGCTGGCTTGTGAGCAGGTAATCGAAGTTAAAGTTGTTACAGTCACTTTAATGTCGTAAAGGGTCTGTTGCTGAGGACAGCAACAGGGGATCCTCTGGCCCACTATTCACTGCCCGTCAACTTGAAAATGCTCCATTTATGCCCACTCTCTGCTTCTTGTCTGTTAACCAATCCTCTATCCATAATATAATTACCCAATATATTACCCCCAACTCCATAGCCCTTATCTTGCCTATTAACCTTTTCTGTGGCGTCGTATCAAATACCTTTTGGAAATCCAGGTATAATACATTGACTGGTCTCCTTTATCTATCCTTCTAGTTGCATCCTCAACAAACTCTTAATAAATTTGTCAAGCAGGATTTCTATTTCGTAAAACCATGCCAACTTGTTTTAAATCATACAATGTTTTTCTCAGTGCATTGTTAAGATTTCCTTAATAATAGATTCCAGCATTTTCCAATGACTCATGCTAGACTAACTGGTCTGTAGCTCACTGCTTTCCTTCTCTCTCCTTTCTTGAAAGGCGGTGTAACATTTGCCAACTTCCAATCTGATGGGACCATTCCCGAATCTAAGGGATTTTGGAAAATCATAGCTAGTTCATCCACTATATCTGCAGCTCTCGCTTTTAGAACACTGGGATGTAGGCCATTAGGTCCTGGTGATTTGTCAGATTTTATCCCTTAAGTTTTTCCAATACTTTTTCTCTGCTGATATTAATTTACTTACTTTCCTCACTCTTTTTAGCCTGTAGGTTATTGTCAATTTCTGGATGAAACTTGTGCCTTCTACTGTGAAGACAGACACAAGATATCTGTTCAATGCCTCTGCCATTTCCTCCCCCATGATAATTTCTCCTGCCTCTGCTTCTAAGGGACCAATACTTACTGTAGCTATTCTTTTCCTTTTTATGTGCTTATAAAAGCTCTTATCATCTGTTTTTATATTTCTGACTAGTTTAGCCTTATTCTATTTTCTTTTTTTAATCAACCTTCTGGTGTCCCTTTGCTGGTTTTTTAAACACTCCCAATCCTCATATTTGCTACTATATTTTGCAAGATTGTCAGGCTCTTTTCTCAACCTTAACTTCTTGAGTGAGTCACGGATGGGTCTTTCTTGCTGACTTTGTTTTTTTCAATGGAATGTATTTTTTTTAAAATTTTTTCTGGAATGTATTTTTGTTGAACATTTTGAGTTGTTTCCTTAAATGTCTCCCATTGTTCATTTACTGCTATACCTTTGAGTCTATTTATCCAATTAACCTTAGCCAATACTCCCCTCATACCCATATAATTAGCTTTAAGTTTAAGATTCTTGTTTGTGGTTAAACTATATCACTTTTAAACTAACAAGGAATTCAATGGTATTATGATCACTATTTCCCAGTGGATCTTTTATTATGACATTACTAATTGACCCTCCTTCATTACACAATTCTAGTTCTAAAATAGCTTTATTCCTGGTCGGTTCCACAACATACTGCTCCAAGAAAATGTCACAAAAATATTCTACAAGCCCATTTCCTAGATTACTCTTTCCAATTTGATTATCCCAGTCTATATGAAAATGAAAGTCCCCTGCAATTATTACATTGCCTTCTTACAAGCTCCAATAATTCCTTGTTTAATGGTCTGTCCAACAGTATAACTACTATTATGCAACCTATGAACTACTCCCACCAGTGTTTTCGAACTCTTGCTATCCTAATTTCCACCCGTACTGATTTTACTTTATAACCTTCTGAGGCCAGATCCTTAGAATAAAGCCCTGTCCACAGCACTAGTTAGACGACTGGCCAGGACATTAGTCCCAGCCCCATTTAAGTGAAACCCATCGCAACAGAATAGCTCACTTGTCCCAGAGTACGGATGCCGGAACCCCATGAATCGAAACCAATTCTTCTCAAACCACTCTTTCAGCCATGCTTTTAATTCTCTAATCTTCTTGACCCTATGCCAATTGGCACGTAGCCCAGGTAACAATCCAGAGATAATTAACACTGACATTGTGTTTTAATTTGGCCCCATAATTCCTCAAATTCTCTTAGCAGAGTGTCATTCCTGGTTCTACCAGTGTCATTGGTTCCCATGTGGACCACAATAACCCCTCACACTCCACGTTCCCCAACAGCTGCAATATGTCCTTAACCCTGGCACTGGGCATATGAACATATGAGTTAGGAGTAGGCTACTCAGCCCTTTGAGCCTGCTCTCCCATTCAATAAGATCATGGCTGAGATGGCTGTAACCTTCCGCCTACCTTCGCTAACCCTTCACTCCCTTGTTTATCAAGAATTCACCATCTCAACATTCAAAGACTCTGCTTCCACTGCCTTTTGAGGAAAGGAGATCCAGAAACCTATGACCCTCAGAAAAAATTGCTTCTCATCTCTGTTTTAAATGGACAACCCCTTGTTTTTAATTAGTGACCCCTAGTTCCAGGTTCTCCCACAAGAGGAAACATCCTGTCCCCATCCACCCTGTCAAGACCCCTCAGGATCTTATATGTTTCTATCAACTTGCCTCTTGCTCTTCTAAACTCCAGTGGATACAAGCCTAATGTGTCCAGTTTTTCCTCATAAGACAACCCGCCCATTCCTGGTATCAGTCTAGTAAACCTTGTGAACTGCTTCTAATACATTTACATCCTTCCTTAAATAAGGAGACCAATACTATACACAGTACTCCAAGTGTGGTCTAACCAACGTCCTGTACAACTGAAGCATAACCTCCCGACTTTTATATTTTGAGGGGAATTAGTAATAACATTCTATTAACTTTCCTAATTATTTACTGCACCTGAATACTAGCCTTTAGCCATTCATGCACTAGGACACCCAGGTCCCTCTGAATTTCAGTGCTCTACAATCTCACACCATTTAGATAATGTGCTTTTTTATTCTTCCTGCCAAAATAGACAAATTTCACATTTTCCCACATTATAGTCCATTTGCCAGACCTTTGCCCACTCAGTTAACTTATGTCCCCTTGTAGCCTTCTTATGTCCTCTTCACAACTTATTTTCCTACCTATCTTTGTGTTGTCAGCAAATTTAGCAACCGTACCTTCAACCAGTCATTTATATAAATTGTAAAAAGTTGAGGCCCCTGCATTGATCTCTGAGGCACACCACTCATTACATCCTGCCAACCAAAAAAAGACCCATTTATGGTACCCTCTGTTTCCCTTTAGCAAGCCAATCTTCTATCCATGTCAATATGTTACCCCCTCTCCCATGAGCTTTTATTTTCCGTAATAACCTTTAATGTGGCATTTTATCAAATGCCTTCTGAAATCTAAGTACAGTACATGCACCGGTTTCCCTTATCCACAGCACATCAAAGGACTCCAATAAATTGGTTAAACATGATTTCCCATGTTGACTCTGCCTGACTGCACTGAATTTTTCCAAGTGCCCTGCCATCACATCTTTAATCATAGCTTCCAAAATTTTCCCTATGACAGATGTTAAGCTAACTGTCCTGTAGTTTCCTGCTTTCTGTCTCCCTCCCTTTTGAATAAAGGAGTTCATTTGCTATTTTCCAATCTGAAGGCACCTTCCCCAAATCCTAGCCACTCCTTTGAAGACCCAAGGATGAAGTCCATCGGGACCTGGGGATTTGTCAACCCACAGCTCCAACAATTTGCTAAGTACCACTTGCCTGATGATTGTAATTTTCCTGAGTTCCTCCTGCCCTTCCATTTCCTGATTTACAGCTATTTCTGGGATGTTACTCGTATCCTCTATAGTGAAAACTGATGCAAAAAACCTGTTCAATTCATCTGCCATCTCTTTATTTTCCATTATTAATTCCCCAGATACACTTTCCTTAGGATCAACACTCACTTTGTTAACTCTTATGATATTTAAGTATCTATAGAAGCACTTACTATGTCTTTATATTTCTAGCTAGATTTATCTCGTACTCTGATCTTTCCCTCCTTAGTAATCTTGTCATTCTTTCAGATTCTTTATATTTTATTCAATCTTCAGACCTGCCACCCATCTTTCCACAATTATATGCTTTTTCTTTCAGTTTGATATTAGCTTTAACTTTTTTAGTTAGCCATGGATGGTGGACCCTCCCCTTGTAATTTTTCACTCTCACTGGAATACATCTATTCTGTGTTTCTGAAATATCCCTTTAAGTGGCTGCCACTGCGTCTCTATTGACCTATCCCAATTCAATTTAGCTAGCTCTGCCTTCATTCCCACATCATTGCCCTTATTTAAGTTTAAAGTATTAGTCCAAGGCCCACTCTTCTCTCCCTCAAACTTAATGTAAAATTCAATTATAATATGATCACTGTTACCCTGGGGCGCCTTCACTTTGATGTTATCAATTAATCCTGCCTCGTTGCACAATATCAGGCCTAGTATAGCCCGCTTTCTGATTGGCTCCAGAACGTGCTGTTCTAAGAAATTATCCCAAAAACATTCTATGAACACATCTAGCTACCTTTGCCCATCTGATTTTTCCAGTCTATATGTAGATTAATATGCCCCATCAGGCGGAATTTTCCGCACCTGCCCGCCACGATCTTCCTGTCCCGCTGCAAGTCAATGGACTTCTGGATATGGCGCCGCCTCACCCGTGGCGGGTCCCGCCCACGACAGGCTGGAGAATCTCAGTCATCATTATCGTCATAGCTTTGACATGCTCCCATTATATCTTCCTTTATACACTGTCCTACCATCTAGTTACAATTAGGGAGCCTGTACACCACTCCCACAAGTGACTTCTTGCCTTTATCATTTCTCATCTTAACCCAAAACACTTCTACATCCTAGTTTGCTGAACTTAGTTCATCCCTCTCTAATGCGCTAACACCATCATTAATTAGCAGAGCTACCCCTGCGCCTTTTCCGAGCCTCCTGTCCTCCCGCGCCTTTTCCTAGCCTCGTATCCTTCCTAAAAGTAGTGCACCCTTTAATATTCAGGTTCCAATCTATGTCATCCTACAGCCAGGCAGGCAACACAACCTTCGGAGCTCCCAGTCTTGGCTGCAGAGAACAGTATCTAACCCCCTGACAATATATTCTCCTATCACATTCCTCTTTACATCCCCCCACAACTTGAATGGCATCCTTCAATATCATGCCTTGGTCAGTCTGCTCATCCATCTTGCAGTCCTTTTCCTCATCCACACAGGTAGCAAGCACTCCGTACCTGTTGGACCAAGTCAGGGGCTGAGGCTCCTCCAGCACTACATGCTGGTTCCCCATACCTGCCTGACTCAAAGTCACATCCTCCTGTCCCTGACCATTGACTAAGTCTATTATAGACTAAGGGACGTGACCACCTGCTAGAATAAAGTTTCCAGGTAACTATCCCCTTCCCTGATGTGTCGCAATGTCTGCAGCTCGGCCTCCAGCTCAATGTCTTTGAGCTTAACTTCCTCAAACCATATCCATCCTCCATTCTGAAGCCCACAAAAAAAGGTAGGCAGCTGTCAGAACGGCGAGAGTTTTTCCTTCACTGTTGTCACCCAAATCTGGGCCTTTGTTTAAAAAATAACGTAGGGTACATAGTACAAATTTAAAATGAATCCAGGAAAAACAAACACTGTGGATATTAAACTTTTCTTTAATCATTCTTTGCATGTGAGCATCACTGGAAATGCCAGCATTTATTGCTCATCCCCAGTGGCTGTCGGGAAGGTGAGCCGCCTCCTTGAACCGCTGCAGTTCATGTGGTGTAGGTACACCCACAGTGCTGTTAGGAAGGGAGATCCAAGATTTTGATCCAGCGACAATGATATAATTCCAAGTCAGGACAGGTGTGTGTCTTGGAGGAGGAATGTGCAGGTGGTGATCATCCACATGTCCTAGGTGACAGAGGTCACAGATTTGGAAGGTGCTGTTGAAGGACGTTTGGTGAGTTGCTGCAATGTATCTTGTAGATGATACACACTGCTGCTGCACCGGCAGTGGAGATGTTAATGTTTAAGGTGGTGGATGAAGTGCTGCTCAAGCTGCTTTGTCTCAGATGGAGTTGAGCTTCTTGTTAGAGCTGCACTCGTCCAGGCAAGTGGACATTCCTTCACACTCCTGACTTGTGCCATGTAGACGATGGATAGGATTTTGGGAGTCAGGAGGTTCCTCCTGAGGACCCAGCATCACAGTTGTCAGTCTTCAGCCAATTTAATTCACTCCTCGTGACATCAAGAAACGGCTGAAGGCACTGGATACTGCAAAGGCTATGGGCCCTGACATAATTTCGGCAATAAAACTAAAGACTTGTGCTCCAGAACTAACTGCGCCCGTAGCCAAGATGTTCCCGTACACCTACAACACTGGCATCTATCTGGCAATGTTGTGAAAAACTGCCCAGGCGTGTCATGTCCACAAAAAGGACAAATCCAACCTGGCCAATTACCGCCCCTTCAGTCTACTCTCGATCATCAGTAAAGTGATGCAAGGGATCATCGAAAGTGCTACCAAGCAGAACTTACTCAGCAATAGCAAGCTTACTGACGCTCAGTTTGGGGTCTGCCAGGACCACTCAGCTTCTGACCTCATTATAGCCTTAGTCCATACATGGACAAACGGACAAAAGAGCTGGTCAAAAGAGCTGAACTTGAGGTGAGGTGACAGTGACTGCCCCTGACATCAAGGCAGCATTTGCATTTGACCAAATGTGGCATCAAGAAACCCTAGGAAAACTGGAGTCAATGGGAATCAGGGGGAAAACTCTCCAATGGTTGGAGTCATACCTAGCACAAAGGGAGGTGGTTGTGGTTATTGGAGGTCAATCATCTAAGTCCCAGGACATCACTGCATGAGTTCCTCAGGGTAGTGTCTTAGGCCCAACAATCTTCAGCTGCTTCATCAATGACCTTCCCCCCATCATAAGGTCAGAAGTGGGGATGCTCGCTGATGATTGCACAATGTTCAGCACCATTTGCAACTCCTCAGGTACTGAAGCAGTTCGTGCCCATATGCAGCAAGACCTGGACACCATTCAGGCTTGGGCTGATACATGGCAAGTCACATTCATGCCACAAAATGACCATCTCCAAAAAGAGAAAATCCAGCCATCTCCCCCTGACATTCAATGGTATTACTATCACTGAATCCCCCACTATCAACATCCTGGGAGTATCTATTGACCAGAAACTGAACTGGACCAGCCTTATAAAAACTAAGGCTACAAGCGCAGTTCAGGAGCTGGGAATTCTGCAGACAGTAACTCATCTCCTGACTCCACAAAGCCTGTCCACCATCTACAAAGCACAAAGTCAGGAGTGTGGTGGAATATTCTTCACTTGCCTGGATAAGTGTAGCTCCAACAACACTCAAGAAGCTCGACACCATCCAGGACAAAGCAGCCTATTTGATTGGCACCCCATCCACAAACATCCACTCCCATCACCGCCGATCCACAGTGGCAGCAGTGTACAGCTACAGTGTACTGCAAGCAGCATGTACAAAATGTACTGCAGCAACTCACCAAGGCTTCTTTGACCCTTCCAAACCCGTGATGTGCACTACCTAGAAGGACAAGGGCAGCAGATGCAGGGGAGCACCACCTGCAGTTTCTCCTCCAAGCCACTCACCATCCCAACTTGGAACTATTTCGCCATTCCTTCGCTGTTGCTGGGTCAAAATCCTGGAACTCCCTCCCTAACAGCACTGTGGGTGTACCTACACCATATGGACTGCAGCAGTTCAAGAAGGCAGCTCACCACTACCTTCTCAAGGGCAATTAGGGATGGGGAAAAAAAAATGCTGGCCTAGCCAGTGATGGCCAAGTCCCGTGAACAAATAAGAAAAAGAGTACTTAAAGCTCAGGTATTATCAAAAGATACCAGTATAATATATATTATAATGTCACTTATTAAAAAGCTACATTATGCTAAGGAAAAGAGTTGGTTCCATCAAAGTCTGAGCCAAGATTATCCTGTAAAAGAGGGCAGAGTGCAAAATATCACAAACATCTGGTTACACGATGCAAGCTATATAGAGAATGTCAGTAGAAAACTCCAACTGACAATCTCAAATGAACAATGCTATAGAACAAGAAACTCAGTCTTGTTTAGCCCAAACTAAAAGGCCCATTTTCTTATTTAAATAATCATCTATATAAAAAAAAATCTGATGCAACTAATGCACTTTGCACACCATCAAACAGCATTTTTGTTCTATTGCGAGTTTAATAAATAAGACCACTCTGGTGTAAATTACACAACCATCTTATGATTGGTAAATGGTAAATTGGTAAACAATTCCAAACTAGTCTCATTATGCATCTAAATATCTTAATTAGCCTGTTGCTATCTTTTATGGCAGAAAAATGACAAGTGTAATTTTAAATCACCAATGTAGATGGTTCAACATATCGATTTGTTAGTTCAATCTTCAAAAGAAATCCTTCACATTTTCACCCCCGTCTTGAGCCATGCACTTTTCTCCAGAGAGGACAGACAGATTACTTGCTCTGAACTATCTGAGTGACTGCTGAGATCAATGGCAGCACTATTGCATATGATTCAAATAGCCTTGGGTTCAAGCCACACAGCAAAGACTTTGAGCATGTAATCCAGGCTGACACTTCAGTGCAGTTCTGATGGAGTGTTGCATTATTTGGAAAGGTTGCCTTTCAAATAACCCATTAAACCCAGGCCTTCTCACGATTGTAAAAAATATCCGATGGTACAATTTGAAGAATAGGAGTTCTCCTAACGTATTGGCCAACATTTATTGATCCTCAAGCAATACCACCAAAAACAGGTTGTTATCTGGTTATTTACTCACTGCTTTTTTGGGGGACCTTGCTGTGCATGAAATAGCTGCCGTATTCACCAGAAAGACAGTGAATAAGCTTTAATAACTTGAATGGCTGCGAAGCTCTTTGGGATGTCCTGAATCATGGAAGATGCTGTACAACTGTAAATACCTAGCATTACATTAGAGGGTTTTTGTCAATATAAAGATTAAATTTGTTTTATTACTGTATCCATACACAGCTGGACTGGGACCCCACATTGCCAACTAAGGAAACTTAATTTTTCCAATAAAAACCATAAACATTGAAGCTCTAGCATCTGAACCTCTTTAGTCTTCATAAAACTTCTCGTGGTAGATCTTAGCCAAATTTGGCTTCCTGATGTGGTGCTTCATAAACCAGTGACCCATACAATAAATCTGTATGCAGAGGACAACAGTGCTCTGCAAGCTATCCACACATTATTGATCTGCAGATCCTGCTCACATCTGCATTCAATTTTCTAATAAATATCTATGTTCCTGATGTTTGGAGCTCTGCATCAGAGGCACTATTTCATAAAATCTACTCCTTAACAGAAAGTAGTTTCTCATTAATTTCTGGTGACAAGAAACATAAGGCCCTGAGGGGATTTGATAGGGGACACAGTTTAAGAGTCAGAGGTCTACCGTTAAGATGGAGACAAGGGGAAATTTTCTCCGAGGGTCGTTAGCCTGTGGAATTCTCTTCCCCAGAAAGCAGTGGAGGCTGGGTCACTGAATTAATTGAAGGCAGAGTTAGACAGAGTTTTGATAGACAAGGGAGTCAAGGGATATTTGGGGTGGGGGGGGGTGGGGGGGTGTAGATGGTCAATCGGAGTTGAGACCACAACCGGATCAGCCATGATCTTATTGAATGGTGGAGCAGGCTCAAAGGATTACTCCTGCTCCTAAGTCCTATGTTCCTGTTTTCCAAAGTTTCACAAGTTCAAAGCAACCTATTAGACTCACCATAGTGATGTCCCCAACCTTCAATATAGCCAGTGTTGACATATATAGCTCGTTCTGTCAATGAGCATCTCTCATTGTTTTGAACAAGGATAAAAGTGTCCAGCCCAGATACTGACCTTGATGATTGAACAATATTAAAAAGTTCAGCACCCGCACTCTGCCTCCCCCATGAATTCAGAGCTTCCTCTGACAGGTTAATTGTGGGGTCTAGCTCAGCCTATATTAAATAGTCAATACCAGGGGTGAGAATGGCAGAGGGCAAAAAGAAGTCTGAAAATTAGTGGCCAAAAACAAAAACATTTGAAACATTTTTGTGACAAGGGTTCTCATAATTGTAGCACTTCTTATGATCTGTAATGAATGCAATGCTTCTAGGCCACTTCAAAATGGGTAAAAACATTAGTTTTTCCCCTTTGTTTACCTTCTATTACTGTCAAGACTGCAGACGAATGCTGTTGTATCAAACCACCAAAGTAACCTCAGCATTTCAGTATTCAATGCAGTTAGTGCATGTCATACAGGATGAAATCCATACTAACAACCAAACATGACCTTGCTGGATTATATACATGAAAAGCGAAGCAAAGGAATACGGCAGTTTCACAATCCATTTTCCAAAGCAACCCCATTGCAACTCACCACCTTCTCAAGGGCAATTAGGGATGTGCAACAAAGGCTGGCCTTGCCAGTGATGCCCACATTCCAGACACAAATATAAGAAACTCAATATGATCCCAGACGCCAACAAAAACAAAACTTCAATACAGCAGCATCTGGTATGTCATTATTAAAGTTCTTGTATTATAAGTTCAACATGTAATACATCATGTGAATATGAAAATCTCTGTTTTTAAGGTACTTCGAAAAATATTATTTTATGTGCTCATGTAGATTTCAACCAAGCTCTCTATATTCCACGATGACAGAAGAGTCAATGAAGCCCCTTTGCCCCACCTCCAACCCACACACTGCAATCAGCTCCTCTCCCCCGACGATACAAACCACTCTTCACAAACTGCCTCACTCACACACACTCAGCAGTCCCTCTTTCCAAACACCTTCCCTCTCACTCACCACCATTTCCCCCACTCAACCCTTCATCCCACCCAGACCCACTCACTCTTCCCCTCCTCAATCTCCAATGCTCTTCCGCATGGGGATTTCTCTACCTTGCCTGGACTCAGCTCCTCATCGCTGCCCCTGCCCCCCTGCTGTTAGCAGGCAGCTGAGCTCCTCCTGAGTCTGCATCACTTGGATCCAGACTGCCAAGAAAGAGTAAGCCACCATCCTAGGGGTACAGGGACTGAGCTCGGAGGATTCAGATCCCGGCGGGCCAGGAAGTGCAGCCTCCTCCATCAGTGGACACTTGGGTAGTATAGGGGATTCTGATAAACCGAGCTAGAGCAAAGTGACAACTGCTACCTCTGCATCTCTCCCCGCTGTGTCAGAGCTGGAGCTGGATTGTAACTGAACCTTTGAATTATTATGACATTCATGGCACATATTGGGTGGCTCTTTCTCTAGGTTTTGGGGGCTTAAAGTTAAGCCTTGTGCATACATATATGTGTGAACTGAGTTAACTGCTGCACTTTTGCCTTCTTGCTGGAAAAACGACGTGACTTGCACCATCAGTCACTTCTTAACCTCTCTGAAATCAAGATGAAAGATCCTCCTGGGTATTAGCAGAGGCTTTGATGTCTAACCACTTGTATTTAAAAAAAAAAAATCCTTTGTTCAACCTTTGAAATTGGAGAGCTTAAAATATGAGTGGTCCACGATCAAATAAGTAACCGAAGAGTAATCCTTTTTGTCCTTTTGCTATTCCAAGCAGCTTTCGCACAGGGTCAGGAGTGATTGCCTCAGGTTTACAAATGGCTGATATGGTGACTCCAACAACCTGCCCCTAACCCAAAGCCTGCCCCTCCCTTGCACCCGTTGGTTCAAATGGGTGAAACATCACAGGAGTACCTTCACCCATTGGTCGGTCAGAAAGTCACACACAGAGCAGCAGCCTTGGTAAGTAGGACTTGGTGAGTATTTCTACTATTCTCTAAAATAGAGGAAGTAAAAGCAAAGGGAGTAAGGGTAAGTCACGGCAGGGCAGCTCGGTCACGTGGAGTGCTCTTCCTGTGCAATGTGGGAAGTCAGGGACACTTCTAGTGTCCATGGCGACCATGTGTGCAAGAAGTGTCTCCAGCTGTAGCTACCTGAAATCCACATTTCGGATCTGGAGCAGCAACTAAAGTCACTGTGGAACATTCGCAAGGCTGAGAGCTTCGTGGATAGCATGTACAGTGAGGTGGTCACACCGCAGGTAATGAGCGCACAGGCAGAAAGAGACGGCCAGACAGAGTAACGGCACTAGGCAGGTAGTGCAGGAGTTGCCCGGGTCCATCTCTCTCTGACAGATTTTTCATTTTGGATACTGCTGCTGGAGATGGTTACTCAGGGGAATGCAGTAAAAGCCAAGTCCTTGGCACCACAAATGGCTCAGCTGCACAGGATGAGGGGGGAGAAACAAAAAGAGTGGGAGAGCAATAATGATAGGGGATTCTATCAGAAGGGGAACAGATAGACATTTTTGCGGCCGCAGTTGTGACACCAGGATAGTGTGTTGCCGCCCTGGTGCCAGGGTCAAGGATGTCACTGAGCGGCTGCAGCAGATTCTGAAGGGGGAGGGTGAGCAGCCAGAGGTCGTGGTCCATATCAGTACCAACAACATAAGTAAAAAGAGGGATGAGGTCCTGCAAGCAGAAAATAGGGATCTAGGAAATAAATCAAAAGCAGGCTCACAAAGGTAATAATCTCAGAATTATTCCCAGTGCCATGAGCTAGCAAGGTCAGGGATAGAAAAATAGACCAGATGAATGCGTGGCTGGAGAGATGGCGTACGAGGGAGGGATTAAGATTTCTGAGGCATTGGGACCGATTCTGGGGAAGATGGGACCTGTACAAGCTGGATAGGTTACATCTCAGCAGGACTGGGACCAATATCCTCGCAGCGGTATTCATTAGTGCTGTGGGGAGGGTTTAAACTAGAGTGGCAGGGGGATGGGAACCTGAGTGGGGAGACACTAGAGAGGGAAACAAAGATAGAAAAGTGAAAAGCAAAAGTGGAAGGCAAAGGAAACAGGGGCTAGCAGCAAACAGGGCCATAGTACAAAAAAGTGTGTGTAAAAAGACAAGTCTAAAGACATTGTATCTGAATGTGGGGCATTCGTAATAAGGTAGACAAATTAACAGCGCAAATAGATGTAAACGGGAATGATATGATTGCGATTACAGAGAGATGGCTGCGGGGTGACCAAGGCTGGGAACTAAATATCCAAGGGTATTCGATATTTAGGAAGGACAAGCAAAAAAGAGGAGATGGGGCGGCATTATTAGTTAAGGATGAAATCAGTGCACTAGTGAAAGAGGATATTAGCTCAGAAAATCTAGATGTAGAATCAGTCTGGGTGGAGCCAAGAAGTAACAAGGGGAAGGAAACATTAGTGGGAGTTGTCTATAGGCCTCAAAACAATAGTGGCAATGTAGGGGATCATATTAAATAGGAAATTAAAGATGCATGTAACAAGAGTGCTACACTAATCATGGGTGACCACGTGTGCATGGAGTGTCCCCAGCTGCAGCTATTTGAAATCCACATTTTGGATCTGGAGCAGTGGCTAGATTAACTGTGGAACATCTGCAAGGCTTAGATCTTTGTGGATAGCACGTACAGTGAGGTGGTCACACTGCAGGGAAAGACATATAGACTGGGAAAACCAAATTAGCAACAATACCGTGGCAGATGAGTTCTTTGAGTATGTACCAGATGGTTTTTTTTAAACCAGTACGTCAAGGAACCAACTAGGGAACAAGCTATCCTAGATTTGGTTTTGTGCAATGAGAAGGGGTTAATCAATAGTCTTGTTGTGTGGGGTGCTTTCGGGAACAGTGACCATAACATGACAGAATTCTTCCTTAGGTTGGAAAGAGAAGTAGTCCAATCTGAAACTAGGGTCCTAAATATAAACAAAGGAAACTACAGAGGTATGAGTCCTTGGCTAAGATAGATTGGGTAACTTCATTAAAAGGCATGACGGTGGATAGACAATGGCTAATATTTAAGGAACAAAAGTATGCATTGCAACAGTTATATATTCCTTTCTGGCACAAAAACACAACAGGAAAAGTGGCACAACCATGGTTAACAAAAGAAATTGAGGATAGTATTAGATCCAAAGAGAAGTCATATAAAGTCGCTAGAAAAAAGCAGCAAGCCTGAGGATTGGGAGCAGTTTAGAATTCAGCAAAGGAGGACCAACGGATTGATTAAAAGGGGAGAAGTAGAGTATGAGAGTAAACTTACAAGGAACATAAAAGAGGACTGTGAAAGTAAGTAAGTAAAAAGAAAAAGAATGAAGACAAATGTAGGTCCCTTATAGATTCTGAAATGGGAGAATTTATAATAGAGAACAAGCAAATGGCAGAACAATTAAACAACTAAGTTAGTTCTGTCTTCATGGAGAAAGACAAACAACTTGCCAGGAATACTAGGGAATCAGGGGTCTAGTTAGAAGGAGGAATTGAAGGAAATTAGAATTACTAAAAAGAAAAAGTGCGAGAGAAATGAATGGGACTGAAAGCCAATAAATCCCAGAGCCTGATAATCTACATCCTTTAGGGTACTCAAGGACGTGGCCATGGAAATAATGGATGTGTTGGTTGTCATCTTCCAAAATTCTGTAGATTCTGGAACAGTCCCAGCAGCTTGGAGGGTGGCAAATGTAACCCCACTATTTAAAAAAAGGAGGGAGAAAACAGCGAATTACAGACCGGTTAGCCGATCCTCAGTAGTGGGGGAAATGCAAGAGTCTACTATAAAGGATGTGATAACGGGACACTTAAGAAAAGATCAACAGGATTAAACAAAGTCAACATGGATTTATGAAAGGGAAATCACGCTTGACAAACCTACTGGAATTTTTCAGAGGACATAACTAGCAGAATAGATAAGGGAGAACCAGTGGATGTGGTGTATTTGGATTTTCAGAAAGCTTTTGATAAAATCCCACGTGAGAGGTTAGTGTGCAAAATTAAAGCACATGGGATTCGGGGTAATATATTGGCATGGATTGAGAATTGGTTAGCAGACAGGAAACACAGAGTAGGAATAAATAGGTCTTTTTCAGAGTGGCAGGCAGTGACTAGTGGGGTACTGCAGGGATCAGTGCTTGGGTCCCAGCTATTCACAATGTATATATAATATATCAATGATTTGGAAAAGGGAACCAAATGTAATATTTCCAAGTTTGCTGATGACACAAAACTAGGCAGAAATGCGAGTGGTGAGGAGGATGTTAAGAGGCTTCAAGGCAATTTAGACGAGTGAGTGGGCAAATACATGGCATATGCAGTATAACGTGGATAAGTGTGAAGTTATCCATTTTGCTAGGCAGAATAGCAGAGTATTATTTAAATTGTGATTGTTTGGGGAATGTACAAAGGGACTTGGGTCTCTTGTACACCAATCACTGAAAGCAAGCATGCAGGTGCAGCAAGCAGTTAAGGCAGCAAATGGTATGTTGGCCTTCATTGCAAGAAGGCTTGAGTACAGGGGCAGGGATATCTTGCTGCAGCCATACAGGGCCTTGGTGAACCCACACCTGGAGTATTGTGTGCAGTTTTGGTCTCCTTACCTAAGAAAGGATATAGTTGCCATAGAGGGAGTGCAGCAAAGGTTCACCAGACTGATTCCTGGGATGGCATGATTGTTGTATGAGGAGAGATTGGGCCGACTAGGCCTGTATTCACTGGAGTTGAGAGGAATGAGAGGAGGTCTCATTGAAAGGTATAAAATTCTGACAGGGCTGGACAGACTGGATGCAGGGATGACGTTTCCTCTGGCTGGCTCGAAGGGCCAAATGACCTACTCCTGCTTCTATTTTCTATGTTTCTAAGACTCAAAGTTAAGATTGAAGCAGGCCCTAGCCCCACAATTTTGAACATCGACAGACACACAAAAACCCTGCAATGAGTATAGCAAGTTTTGCTTTCGGTCAAAGGCAAAGGCAGCTCGAGCTGTCTTCGTTATTTTTCAAAATAGTCCATCCAGGAACTGTTAGATCAGAGCCGCCACCATGGTCAATGTTGGTGGGGGAACATTTCCCTCTGCCATACCTTCAGCTTTAGTTCCAGTCAACCAACAGCACCTTCAAAATAGCAAAACATATCGGGGGTCCTGCTGTAGAACCATAGAAAAGTTATGATGCAGAAAGAGGCCATTCAGCCCATCCTGCCTGTGCCAGCCAAAAAGAGAAAAGAAAAACTAGCCGCTCATTTTAATCCCACTTTCCAGTACCTGGTCCGTGGCCTTGCAAGTTACAGCACTTCAGATGCAGATCCAGGTACCTTTTAAAATGAGTTGAGCATTTCAGCCTCAACCACCAACTTAGGCAGTGAATTTCAGATGCCATCTAATCCTTCTACCAATCCCCTTAAATCTATGCCCCTGGTAATTGACCCCTCAGCTAGGGGAAACAAGTCTTTCCTGCCTACCCTATCTAGGCCCCTCGTAATTTTGCACACCTCAATTAGGTCACCCCTCAGCCTCCTCAGTTCTAAGGGAAACAACCCTAGCCTATCCAATCTCTCCTCATAGCTGCAATTTTCAAGCCCCAGCAACACTCTTGTAAATCTCCTCTGCAGAGCAATTATGTCCTTCCTGTAATGTGGTGACCAGAACTGTACACAAAATTCCAGCTGTGGCCTAACCAGCGTTTTATACAGTTCCAGCATTACATCCTTTGCCTAATAGAGGAAAGCATTCCATACGCTTTCTTGACTACCTTGTCCGCCAGTCCCTGCCACCTTCATGGTGGCAGGGACATGCACACCAAGTTCTCTCATTTCCTCAACCCTCCTCGATAACTTCTCGATTATTGAGTATTCCCTTGCTTTGTTTGCCCTCCCCAAATGCATTACCTCACACTTTTGCTGAGGGGGGATAGCAGGAAGTACTTGTAGACAGGAGCAGGCCGCTGCTTATTGATAATGACGATGACTCAACGGAGAGGGGGAGGCAGACGTCGGAGAAACATTTTAAACGGAGGAATTCCATAAACAAAAAGTCAGAATTCCACCCTAGATACCAGCCTCTCCAACACTGGTGAAAATCCAGTAAAGAAATTTCAAATTCTTGAGATGATGAACAAGTGCTCGAGTACAGAACAATTAACCACAATGGGCCTGAAGCACTGAATTTCTACAGCATTGGTAAATTAGAAAGGAGCCCAGGGGGTAATGAGAGGAAATCAGTTGTCTACTTTAATGAAAATCTTTAAATTATTTTCACGTTAATGAAGGGATACATCACTTAAGGACTTAAAAGGAACTTGGAGAGTGCATATCCACAGGTTCTTGAGGGCAGCAGGGCAGGTAGCAAAGGTGGCGGAGGCGGCATGCAGGATACATCCTTTATTAGCCGAGGCATAGAATATAAGAGCAGGGAGGTTATGTTAGAACTGTATAAAATATTGGTGAGGCCACAGTTATAAAATTGCATACTGTTTTAGTCAGCACATTACAGGAGGGATTTGATCTCACTAGAGAGCATACAGATGAGATTTACAAAGATGTTGCCAAGAATCAAGAATGAAGAATTTTGTTTATGAGTAAACATTGGGTAGGCTGGAGCTGTTTTCTTTGGAACAGAAGAGGCTGAGGGGAGATTTAATTGAAGTGTATAAAATTATGAGGGTCCTAGCTGGAATGGATAAGAAGGACCAACTTATCTTAGCAGAGAGGTCAATATCCGTGGGCATAGAGTAATTGGTGCAAGGATTAGGAGTGGAGTTAAGGAGAAATCTTTTCACCCAGAGGGCAGTGGAGATCTGAAGCTTGCTGCCTGAAAGTCTGGTAGAGGCAAAAACCCTCATTGCATTTAAAAATACATGGATATGCACTTGAAGTACTATAACCTACAGGCTATGGCCCAAGCACTGGAAAATGGGATTAGACTGGATTGCTCTTTTTTAGCTGGCTCATCCCATGATGAGAAAAATGGCCTTGTGTGTGATAATTTTCTATGTTTAACATTAAGAAAAATCAAAGTTTCTTTTATTCTTTCACAAGATGCGGGCATCGCTGGCTAGGCCAGCATTTATTGCCCATCCCTAATTGCCTTTGAAATGGTGGTGGTGAGCTGCCTTCTTGAACTGCTGCAGTCCATGTGGTGTAGTTACACCCACAGTGCCGTTAGGGAGGGAGTTCCAGGATTTAGACCCAGTGACAGTGAAGGAACAGCAATATACTTCCAAGTCAATATGGCGTATGGCTTGGAAAGGAACTTGCAGGTGGTGGTGTTCCCATGCATCTGCAGTCCTTGTACTGGTAGGTGCTGAGATAAAAAAAAAGGTCTTATAGTCCTCTGAAGTTTATCTTCCTGGGACACTATCTCTTTAGCATCGAACTACGTTTTGAACATCCCTAATGTTTTTTTGTTATCATGGCTGTCAGATTCGTTGAAACATTTATCATCACTGGAACTTATTTCTTGACTGTTCTAAATTTACTTTAGTTTAAATGCACATCTTATTTTCTGAATCAATTTGAAGTAATACTTTGAATCTACTTTATCTAAACCAAAATATTCTATATGTAGTCTACTCTAAATTCAGCTGTTTAATGCACCTGGGCTGGATAGTCATCCTCATTGAAAAAGGAGAGTTTCACTGACAGACCTACTGTGCATGCCAACAGGTGGCTATATTTCCACTGCAGAACCTCACCCTTCGAGCCTCAAGTAGCCTGACTTGTGTGATTGTGAAATAGCGAAGGTTGAAGAAATTCACAACAAATTAAAAAACTAAATTTTATGAATTAGTCTCAATGCAAGCACTAGAAATGTGCATTTTAGGAAATTCGATTGGGACTTTAAATTACTAGGAGGTCGTCTACATACTTATGAGGTCAGCTTTAACTGTCTTCTTTCTGCTCAAATTTCTCTAATTATTCCTCATAGCTTGGCCCTTTATACTGCATGTAGCTCTTCTGCATACCGTCTCAAATGTTTTTTTGTGATTGGAATTGACTGTATCCGCGTTTCTATTCAATGTAGATTTATGGTAATGGAATACAATGTAGAATGCCTTACACATGTCAGCATTAGTTTGCATTTGTCATTTATATGGACAGTTGCAAAAAACAAATCAAAAATCCTTCATCAAATCTGTTCCAAACGCTCTCTCCATGTTACTCTCATCAGCATTAGTTTAAATTGAGATCCACTATTAACTATTGATTAGCAAGGCAATTTATGTAGATAAGAAGCAATAGCCATCAACTCATCAATCTCTGGGGAACATCACAGGACATCTCTATCCTTTCACCCCTACAGAAATTTCTCTAAAGCTTTCTGACACTTCAAATAAATGGTACAACAGGCAGTTTGATGAACTTCTTTATCTGTAATGCAAAGTGTCAGGCAGGGCATTCTCCTTCTAAATCCACGCCAACTGTTTCCTATTAAGCTATTCTTTTATTCATTCACAGGATGTGGGTTTCGCTGGCTAGGCCAGCATTTATTGCCCATCCCTAGTTGCACTGAAGATGGTGGTGAGCTGCCTTCTTGAACCGCTGCAGTCCATATGGGTGTGGGTACACCCACAGTGCTGTTAGGGAGGGAGTTCCAGGATTTTGACCCAGCGACAGTGAAGGAACGGCGATACATTTCCAAGTCAGGATGGTGAGTGACTCTATCGCCTGCTATTGCTATGCAGGCAATCCTCCAGCCTACAACTCAGAATAGTTCCCAGTCTTTTATCTGCTGGCAGTGGGCTGATGGGCCTGTAGTTAGTTGGGTCAAATTTATCAACGTTTTTAAATGCTGACATAATGTTAGGTTGGTTTCAATCTGTGACACCTCACTAATGCTTAATAAATCCTTAATGATGATTATCAATGCCTGCCAAAGCTCCTCCCTCAGTCTCCTTCGTTATCCTATCATGTATCTCATCTGGTCCAGGAGATTTATTCCTCTTAAGTCCCTTTAATTCGGAAATACTGCCACGCCGATTTAAAAATGTGAATGCTTTGGGAAAATAGCCTTTAAACATCCAAACCATTTTGCCCCGTTCCATTTTAATGTCAAACATGCTGTGAGATTCTACCTTAATAAATGAACTGAGAGTTGGACATGTAGGACAGTTGAATGTGTTTATTTGTGACAGGGACAAAGTGCTGCACAAAAAAAGGAAAAACTGGTAAAATTTGAACAAAACCCATTGAAACCTTTTAAATAAAAAGGGCAGAGGTCATTCGTATTAAGAATCAGACTTTCAAGGCTTACATTCACCTTCATTCACCCCAAGTTGTTTTGAAAATGCAGAGATTAGAAGAGTTAAGCTAAAAGACCCAGGATTTCTAAGAATAAGTGGATCAGTCATTTAGGATTGAGATGAGGAGAAACAAGGACAATTCTCTTATCCCAGAGAGCTGTGGATGCCCAGTTGTTGAACATACTAACATACTCAAGACAGAGATCATCAATAGATTTTTTGGATACCAAGGGAATTAAAGTAAGGAATATGGAATAGTAAAAAAGGCAAGGTAGTGGATCGGCCACGATCAAATTGACGGGAGAAGTAGGCTCCTATTTCTTCTGCCATTATGAAAAAACAAATTGCAACTGTGTGAACAGTAACCAGTAAATTAAATCCAAAACGTTCAATTTCCCCCACACTGCTCAAATGGAACATCTCAGTTAGGATGCAGATAATGAGATATTTTTGTACAGTCAGATTCTATTTGCAAAGTCAGATGCAGCAACTGAAGGTGTAACAATTAAGACCCTATTTATGCACAATTTTCAGATAGAGCTGTCTTGAACATACCAGACTACTGAAAGTTGTATCAATATTTACCAAATTTGCAAAGCGACGAGTGACAACTCTCTTCCAAATCTGCCGTGTCACTCCTGACCCAAGACAGGTATGTCGATGCCAAAGTTGCTACTGTAGCTTTTTAGCTGAATGCAAAAGTAACTGTCTCCTGCATTGCGATTAATCCATTCATACTATTCAAAGATGTTGGTAAAATTCTAATCCAACAAATAGGAGGAAAAGCTCCAGAGTCACTGAGCTGGGATAAACTGCCTGAAGCTAAACTAACTGCTCAGCAGACAACTCTAGTTACCAAGATAATCACTGTATGCTTATAAACTTCATAAGTGTGCAGCAACTGGCTGTTCATGTCTAAAAAAATTATGTACTATATAATCCACTTGCTGCAAAGGCATCTGAACATAACCAAAGCCAAAAGTGACAACTGAACACAGAACAAGACACCACAGTGGTATTTAAAAGCAAAATACTGCAGATGCTGGAAATCTGAAATAAAAACAGAAAATGCTAGAAAAACTCAGCAGGTCTGACAGCATTTGCGGAGAGAGAAACAGTTAATGTTTCAAATTTGTATGACTCTTCTTCAGTGGTATTTACACATGCATCAACACTATCTGAATCAATTTAATCATGCATAATAGTTCCCCTCTACTGACTTTTTCAAAATTGCACCAAGTCATATTGTCCAGATATAAATGTCAGATGTAGAACAATATGCTGCTTGGAACAAAAATGTAATAAACTGAAAATATGAGTTACAACTATCTGAGCTGATACGTCATTGCAAATGTCTTGCCTACGATCTCAGCCAAGCAGCTGCTGACCTTGCCTGTTCCTTTAAAAATCAGTGCGCTCAGGTATTTCTGTGGGGAAGAAAGCAAAATATTCCTGACAGAGTTCAATGCCATCTGGTAATTTTTTGTTTTATTTATTTGTATGTTGGGGAAGCAGTTATAGTTTGATGCCTATCCATTTATTCCTATCCAGTTATTCCATTCAACAGCTTCAGCTGACGGTGTGAATGGTTGTGATGCCACCAGGAATGGATGTCTCATGTACAAGTTCAGTGTATGGGCTATGGTCTGATTTGGATGGCTGCAGTCACAATGTGAGCTGTTCCTCTTTTCCATTCGTGGAGCAAGTTACCTTTCCCTGGCCTGTCCTCCAAATCCGTTGAGGTTTGTCCTGATTTTCCATGGATGAAACCTGGTACTTCACTACTCAGGTCAGTCATTACCAGGTTGCGGTTGGTGACGCTCCAGAGCGGTGTCGCTTTCATCAGTTTGGGGGACAACTGGTTGTAAACGTTCAGCACAGTATTTAAAATAAAAATAGCCTTGACATTTTTCTCTTTGTACTTTGACTGTGAAGAAGTGTGCCATCTGGAATATGATGAACACTGAAAGCTTTTACATGGCTCTAGTTAAAGGGAGGAGCAGATGCCCCATGCATTCTGAAGGTATCAAAAATTTCACCAATTCAAAATTCAACTTTTACAGGTCGAGGACCAGTAGCCTCGTTGGAAATGATCCATATGCAACTAGATGGTCTTCCAGTACCACAGGTCAATGACTCCTACAGTGCAAGAAGTGTTACCAAGGGGTCGTTGCTGGCCACAAATTCTCTGCAGACATTGAGGCTTTGGCCTTGATGGTTTTCATCGGCTAAAATTGCTTTCCCCTCCATTAACCCTGCTGGGAGCTAGTTATCCCTCAAGTTAAAATGCTTTGACACTTAACTTTTTAATGACAGAGTGAAGCGGCTACCCTGACTTGCTTATAACAATGTGCTGTGCATGCTAGGAAGGAAGCTTGAGCAATGCATGGGACTAGCTCAGTTTATTATAGCATGTCACTTGAAGGGATCGCTGCTCTAATGGCAAATTGGAAGACCCCTAAAAACCTGTATTGTTGTAGTTCATTTATCATTTTCATTGCTATCCATGGCGCGAGTGAAGATAAGAATGCCTTTGGTGTGGTTCCTCAGCCTGCTTTTACTACATTGCTTCCAAAGATGGTCTTCTCCCAGGTCAAATCACAGCAGACGCACCAGAAGAGGACAGAAGAAGTGCTTCAAGGGTGTGCTGAAAGCCAACAAGAAATAATGCAGTATGGACATCAACTCTTGGAAGACCATCATCATGGACCAAACTAGATGGCAGCAGATTCTGAGGGAAAGATTTCAGTATTCTGAGGCCCAAAGACGACAAAATGAAGAGGAAAAGCGAACGTGGTGAAAAGAACATACCATGGCCTGAACCGATGATACACAACAACAAATGCCCAACACACCATAAAATCTGAAGATCCCCAATTGGCCTCAACCGTCATCTTTGGGCTCATCGAAGATAATTCCCCTCGCTAGCGAGGGATGCCTACTTCAGGTGGAATGGGCTAAAGGGGTAGAGCAGATTACATAGAAACATTCAAACAGGAGTAAATTTGTTAAACCATGATTGAAATTTCACTTCTCTTCAGCTTCTTTTGGTGAGGCTTTCTGCACTGTGTCTTTGTGAAACTTTAAATGCAATTGGGATAATCTTTTTGAGCAAAAATTTGCCTAAAGAGGTAATTGTATGGGGGAAGGATATCATAAGGAGAAACTTGGAGTGGGTGGAGGCAGGGGAAGACAAGCAATCCAACAACTACAAATTGCTTTTATAAAGCACCTTTAACACAGTAAAACTTCCCAAAGAACTTTGAAGAAGCATTCTCAAACAATTTTGGTACTGAGTTACATAAGGGAACATTAGGGAAAAATGATTTAGGATTTGAGGAGCATCTTAAGAGAAAGAAAGAGAGGTTGAGAAGCGAAGAGATTTATGCAGCAAATTTATGGGCTTAAGTGCCTCAGCAGCTGAGGGCACAAAGATCTCAAAAGTCTGGAGGAGGTTACATAAATAGGGAGGCTATGAAGCTATGTAAATGTCAAAGCAAATTTTAAAATTGAGGTGTTACTTATCTGAAAGCCAATGGAGGTCAGTGAGCACAGAGGTGATGGGTGAGCAGGTGTTGGTGCAAGTTAGTATTCAGAATAATAAAATTTTGATGCAAAACAAGTACTAAACCCAAATTGCATTTGTTACACAATAGCACTCAACTGTTAGAAGGGAAGCAAATGGCAAGTAATTTTTGTATAAAGTAATTACTAGTGGTATAGCTTAAAAAGAGAGAAGGGGCATATCTTAATTTCAATAACATACTTTCCATCTTATAGAGATCTTATAAAGAAGGAGGAACTTAGAACAATCACCATCACTAGAGAAAAAGTACTGAGCAAACTATTGGGATTAAAAGGGTGACAAGTCCCCAGGACCTGATAGCCTCCATCCCAGGGTATTAAAGGAAGTGGCAGCGGAGATAGTGGATGCATTGGCTATAATATTCCAAAATTCCCTGGATTCTGGAAAGGTTCCAGTGGATTGGAAAAACGTTAATATAACGCCCTTATTCAAAAAGCGGGGGAGGCAGAAAGTAGGAACCTATCGACCAGTTAGTTTAACGTCTGTCGTTGAGAAATTGTTGGAATCCATTATTAAGGAAGTAGTAATGGGGCATTTGGAAAGTCAAAATGCAATCCATCAGAGTCAGCGTGGTTTTATGAAGAGTAAATCACAGAATCACAGTGCAGAAGAGGCCCATCAAGTCTGCATCGACACAAGAGACACACCTGACCTACCCACCTAATCCCATTTACCAGCACTTGGCCCATAGCCTTGAATGTTATGACGTGCCAAGTGCTCATCCAGGTACTTTTTAAAGGATGTGAGGCAACCTGCCTTCACCACCCTCCCAGGCAGCGCATTCCAGACTGTCACCACCCTCTGGGTAAAAAAGTTTTCCCCATCATCCCTCCTAAACCTCCTGCCCCTCAGCTTGAATTTATGTCCCCTTCTGACTGACCCTTCAACTAAGGGGCACAGCTGCTCCCTATCCACCCTGTCCATGCTCCTCATTATCTTGTACACCTCGATCAGATCGCCCCTCAGTCTTCTCTGCTCCAATGAAAACAACCCAGGTCTATCCAACCTCTCTTCATAACTTAAATGTTTCATCCCAGGCAACCTCCTGGTGAATCTCCTCTGCATCCCTTCCAGTGCAATCACATCGTTCCTATAATGTGGCGACCAGAACTGCACACAGTACTCCAACTGTGGCCTCACCAAGGTTCTATACAACTCTAACATGACCTCCATACTTTTGTAATCTATGCCTCAATTGATAAAGGCAAGTGTCCCATATGCCCTTTTCACCACCCCACTAACCCTCCGCTTTCAGAGATCTATGGTCTCTTTGTTCCTCAGAACTTCCTAGTGTCATGCTGCTCATTGAATACTTCCTTGTCAAATTACTCCTTCCAAAGTGTATCATCTCACACTTTTCAGGGTTAAATTCCACTTAGCTGCCCATTTGACCATCCCATCTATATCTTCTTGTAGCCCAAGACACTCAACCTCACTGTTAACCACCCGGCCAATCTTTGTGTCATCTGTAAACTTACTAATCCTACCCTCCACATAGTCATCTATGTCGTTTATATAAATGATGAATAATAGGGGACCCAGCACAGATCCCTTGACTAATTTGCTAGAGTTCTTTGAAGATGTGACAAGCAAAGTGGATAACGGGGATCCTGTAGATGTGGTATATCTGGACTTCCAGAAGGCCTTTGATAAGGTGCCGCACAAAAGATTAATACACAAGATAAGATCACACGGAGTTAGGGGTAATACATTAGCTTGGATAGAGGATTGGCTAACCAACAGAAAGCAGAGAGTCGGGATAAATGGGTCTTTTTCTGGATGGAAGCTGTAACTAGTGGGGTGCCACAGGGTTCGGTCCTTGGACCCCAACTATTTACAATCTATATTAATGACTTGGATTCAGGGATAGAAGGTACTATAGCTAAATTTGCAGATGACACCAAAATAGGTGGGAAAGTAAACTGTAATGAAGAAATAAGAAATTTACAAATGGATGTGGGCAGGTTAGGTGAATGGGCCAAAATTTGGCAGATGGAGTTTAATGTGAATAAGTAAGTGTGAGGTTATCCATTTTGGTTGGAAGAATAAAAAGGCGACTTATTATTTAAATGGAGAGAAACTTCAGAATGCTTCAGTGCAGAAGGATCTGGGTGTCCTCGTGCATGAATCACTGAAAGCTAGTATACAGGTACAACAGGTAATAAGAAAGGCAAATGGAATTTTGGCATTTATTGCTAAAGAAAGAGAGTATAAAAATAGGGAAGTGTTGTTGCAACTGTACAAGGTATTGGCGAGACAGCACCTGGAGTACTGTGCACAGTTTTGGTCCCCTTACTTGAGGAAGGATGTTGTTGCATTGGAGGCGGTTCAGAGGAGGTTCACTAGATTGATTCCAGAGATGCGGGGCTTGTCTTATGAGGAGAGATTGAGCAGTTTAGCCCTATACTCGTTAGAGTTTAGAAGGATGAGAGATCTAATTGAAGTATATAAGATGCTAAAGGGGATAGACAAAGTAGACGTGGAGCGGATGTTTCCCTTGTGGGGCATTCTAGAACGAGAGGCCATATTTTTAGGTTAAGAGGTGGTAGATTTAAATCAGAGATGAGGAGGAATTACTTTTCTCAAAGGGTCGTGAGTCTGTGGAATTCACTACCTCAGTGCAGTGGATGCCGGGGCGCTGAATAAATTTGAGGATATAGACGGATTTTTAATCCGTAACGGGTTGAAAGGTTATGAGGAGAGGGTGGGAAATTGGAGTTGAGGCCAAAATGAGATCAGCCATGATCGTATTGAATGGCGGGGCAGGCTCGAGGGGCTGAATTGCCTACTCCTGCTCCTAGTTCTTATGTTCTTGTGAACCTGCTCCCGCTGCCATTCTGATGCAGATTAAGGGCACAACCAGCGTGGCACCCTGGAACAGTTCCATTTACTATTAAAGAAAGACTTGCATTCATGTAGTACTTCACAACTACAGGATGCCCAAAGCACTTTACAGCCAATGCAGAACCTTTGAAGTGTAGTGACTGTTGGAATTTAGGAAAGACGGCAATCAATTTGTGCACAGCAAACTCTCACAATCAGCAACGTGGCTACATCAGATAATCTGTTTTAGGGTGTTGATTAAGGAATAAATATTGGCCAGGACACCCGAGATAACTCCCCTACTGTTCTAATAGTGCCAAGGGATCTTTTACATTAGCTAAAAGGACATTTGGAGACTTGGTTTATCATCTCATCCAAAAAAAAGTCACTTCTGACAGAATAATGCTCCCTCAGTGCTTCATTGGAGTGTCAGCCCTGATTTTTGTGTTCAAGTCGTGGACTGGGATTTGAACGCACAACCTGCTGGCCCAGAAGCAAAAATACTACAAACTGAGTAATTGCCGACACTTGTGGAGCTCAAGACATCACATTCACCTGGATGATGATCCAGAGCCACATACACCATTTCCTGGCTCTGGTGAATTGTCATGGGTTAGAAACTGTTAATAAATGGAGTTTCTTTTAAAATATATAGAGATGGGGAGCACTTTGTACTGAAATGATTCCCCCTGGGTTTTCCTTCTTGCTTAATCATATAATTAAGCTCAGTTTGTACGAGGCTAAATATCTGGGATTGACATGATGCATGAGATGCCTGAAGCAACATAATGTTAAAATCTGAAAATTAAGGAGAAAGCTCATTCTAGAGTTTTTTAAGCCATTAATCAATTTAGACTCCCATGTTCTATAATTACTAGAAATCCAACATGAGATGCACTGAGCTTAAGTTACTGTAATCATGATGCTGTGGCCACAGATTCTAAATATAATTACTTATTAAAAACTTGCTAGGAACATCAGCAAGAAGGAACTCTTGCAGCAACTTTACTGATATCATACTGACAAGCTGCTCAATTATACAGCTGAATCTGTTCTCTTCTTTCCAACTAGAATGCTGACTATGCAAGAAAATTAGAACATTAATACGTGGTATAGAAACTTTCATGCAACGAACGTCTCAAGGCAAATTAAAGGAACGCCTGTCAGACAAAATTTGACAACAAGCCAAAAAAAACTGGAACAGGTAACTAAAGGATTGGTTAAAGAGGTAGATATTAAGGAGAGAGATTATTACGTTACTATTAAGATTACTACACCTACAGGGCAGTAACCCAGCACACCCTGGGTGCTAAATTTAAGAACACAACCTGCACACTAGCAGAACGTCATAGGGAATCAAAGGTTATCGGGGGTAGATGGGAATGCGGAATTCAAAACAAACAGATCAGCCATGATCTTAATGAATGGCAGAGCAGGCTCAAGGGGCCAAATGGCCTACTTCTGCTCCTATTACGTACGCTCATATTCAACAATTCTCTGGACAATTGTTACAAGCTTAAATAATATTTAAAAACTACAAGTCATTATCTTTTCAATTGTGTGATCAACATACGAAGTTTTGAAATTTCATTTTCAAACACTTGCAAATCATTAAAAAAAAATTATATGTATAATGCTTTCAAAGCTGGGAACCTATATGATGTCAATGTGCCTCTGTGAATAGAAGGGTTAATAGCTTCTCATTTCTCCTTAATAGATTTAAAAAATTTATTTGTTCATAGGATATGAATGTCACTGGGTAGGCCAGCATTTATTGCCCATCCCTAATTGCCCTCGAGAAGGTGGTGGTGAGCTGCCTTCTTGAACCGCTGCAGTCCATCTGGTGTAGGAACACCCACGGTACTGTTAGGGAAGGGGTTCCAGGATTTTGAGAGTGAAGGAACAGCAATAGTAGTTCCAAGTCAGGATGGTGCTTGACTTGGAGGGGAACTTGCAGATGGTGGTGCTCCCATGCGTCTGCTGCCCTTGTCCCTCTTGGTGGTAGAGGTGACTGGTTTGGAGGGTGCTGTCGAAGCAGCATTGCTGAGTTCCTGCAGTGCATCTTGTAGATGGTAAACGTTGCTGCCACTTGTGTGTCGGTGGTAGCAGGAGTGAATATTTATTGTGATGGACAGAGTGCCAATCAAAAGGGCTGCTTTGTCCTGGATGGTGTCAAACTTCTAGGGTTGTTGGAGCTGCACTCATCCAGGCAAGTGGAGAGTATTCCATCACACTCCTGATTTGCGCCTTGTGGATGGGACAGGTTTTGGGGAGTCAGGAGGTGAGTTACTCTCCACGGAATTCTCAGCTTCTAGACTGCTCTTGTAGCCACAGTATTTATATGGCTTATCCAGTTCAGTTTCTGGTCAATGGTAACACCCAGGATGTTGATAGTGGGAAATTCAGTGATGGTAATGCCATTTCAATGTCATGGGGAGATGGTTAGATTCTCTCTTATTGGAGATGGTCATTGCCTGGCACTTGTGCAGCACGAATGTTACTTGCCACTCATTAACCCAAGCCTGAATATTGTCCAAGTCTCGTTCCATGTTGAAAAGGACTGAAGGAAGTTGGCTGTGGTTGTTGGAGGTCTTAGTCCTGGGACGTCACTGCAGGAGTTCCTCAAGGTAATGTTTTTTTCATTGATTCATGGGATGTGGGCTTTGTTGGCTGGGCCAGCATTTATTGCCCATCCCTAGTTGCCCTTGAAGGTGATGGTGAGCTGCCTTCTTGAACTGCTGCAGTCCGTGTGGTGTAGGTAAATCCACAGCGTTGATAGGGAGGGAGTTCCAGGATTTTGACCCAGCGACAGTGAAGGAACGGCGATATATTTCCAAGTCAGGATGGTGTGTGGCTTGGAGGGGAACTTCCAGGTGGTAGTGTTCCCATCTATCTGCTGTCCTTGTCCTTCTAGATGGTAGTGGTCATGGGTTTGGAAGGTGTTTTGGTGAATTTCTATAGTGCATCTTGTAGATGGTACACCCTGCTGCCACTGTCGGTGGTGGAGGGTATGAATATTTGTGGATGTGGTGCCAATCATGTGGGCTGCTTTGTCCGGGACGGTGACAAGCTTCGTGAGTGTTGTGGGAGCTGCACTCATCCAGGTAAGTGGAGAATATTCCATCACACTCCTGATTTGTGCCTTGTAGATGGTGGTCAGGCTTTGGGGAGTCAGGAGGTGGGTTACTTGTCACATGATTCAGAGCTTCTGATCCATATATGGCTAGTCCAGTTCAGTTTCTGGTCAATGGTAACCCCCAAGATGTTGATAGTGGGAGATTCAGCGATGGTAATGCCATTTCAACGTCATGGGGAGATGGTTACATTCTCTTGGAGATAGTTATTGCCTGGCACTTGTGGTGCGAATGTTACCTGCCACTTGTCAGCCCAAGCCTGGATATTGTTCATGTCTTGCTGCATTTGGACATGGACTGCTTCAGTGTCTGAGGAGTCACGAATGGTGCTGAACATTATGCAATCATTAGTGAACATCCCCACTTCTGACCTTATGATGGAAGGAAGGTCATTGATGAAGCAGCTGAAGATGGTTGGATCGAGGACACTACCCTGCGGAACCCCATAAGTCCAGTGCCATTACCACGAAAGCCCCGCTTCTCTCCCGTTAATTAGCAAAGAACTGACCAGTACAATCCCAATAATCAAAAATGAAGTGCAGATCAGAAACTGGGAAGAATCATATTCATTGTGCTGACTAGAACTTCAACCTCTGCCAAACAAGATTAAATGAACTTACAGTATTATATAGTCTTTTTTTTTTGAAAACAGACTACAGGTATTAAATTCAACTTCAGCAGCGGCTCAAGACAGATGGTAATCAATCTGTTTTACAGTCTGCTTGATTTTCTTCTACATTGAAATCAGTCGCTATTGCTTATCTGGAAGTCAAGTCTCACCCCTCTTTTTGAAAAGAATTACACAAAGCTTATTTAGCTATAAAATTGCTCTATTGCTAATGGCAGTCTTACCTGGTTAAATGCTACCAATAGCAGCAATATTACTTGTTGCTAACGATACCTGATAGTGTTGTCTAAGTGCCATGCCGAGTGGCAAAGGCAACCAAGATCTTCCAAACCTTCTGACCATAGCTTTGGTTACGCCAGTCTTTACTGTTGTCTAGCTACTTCCTTCACCTCTTGATCTTCTTCCATTAATCTTTCCTGTGGCGACTGGGTACTCTAGCCCTGCTCCATAGATAACGTGTCTGAAGGACTCCATTTGTCTTTGTATGGTATTATTTCAGAGTTCTCTTACTCTTACGGTCTTATTCAGTACTTTGTTAGTTCTTTTCTCCGCTCAGCTTACCCTTCGGATCCTTCTTTACATCACATTTCGAAGATGCTCTTTCCAAATGTTCCAAGCTTTATATTATTACGGACAGGAGAGACAGGCAACCTGCACCGATTTTCTCTCACCACCTGTCTGCAAGCAGGTGGTGCTTTGAATTTTATTGTAAGTATGCAGTGGAGTGTTTTGCCAAACCCTCAATGTGAGATCCAATTTACTAATGACCCGCAGCAAACTTGTGTTATGATTAACTCAGAAGGTTAGTTTATTTCACATTCAAAACCCAGGAGAGAGAACGGCACAAGCACAGTCCCAATGAGTTCCAGAGACCAGAGTAAAAGTCCAATGAGGAATTCTTTCACTAACAGCTCGAGTTCAGTTAACTGAAGACCGGAGTTGTAGAGTTTGGTCGACTGTTGGTGCTGATACCGCAAGACGAAGTAGGTACACAGAGATTTGGTCAATTCTTCAGGTGAGAAATCTTCCAGCAGAAACAGGCTTTGAAGAGCAGGCTGTAGTTCTGTCTGGTTCTTGGTGGTTCACCAGATGGATGTTAAAAAGCAAAGTGACTGCTAGGCCAAAGCTGTAATGTTAAAACTGTCCAAAAGGCCACAGCCTTCGGTCATGTGACTTAGTCCATTAATGGATTTAATTTTCTTTAACTCTGGCCATTAGGATTCGGAGAATGATGATCTTTACTATATGACTCAATAGGCTGATTGTTCAATGCATCTTGTATTCTATTGCACCAGGTTTCTTTGGCTTAGTTAGATCTTCAGGGATAATGTCAGGGTTGTAGATCTTGTTGGCAACTATAGTCAGTTTTTCAGTTCCTAACTCTCCTGTTGCTTGAATAATCTTTTTGGTTATTTCATCTGGTCCTGGTGCTTTCCCACTCACCTGATAGTGTAAGAGGCAAATTCTGTGCCTTTCACTATATCCAGGGCCTACATTTCCTGTGTGCTAAGCACTCTCATAGGTTGTACGAGATGCATCCCTCCATTTGACCTAATAAGGAACCACAGCACACTGCAAGCATAATTATGGAAAGTGACATTCCTATGTTGTGGGTGTCTGTTTTAGTAACACTCTTCTGACACCCTGAAAATATGATGAGAGCAAAATATGAGCCCATTGTTAACAGAGAGTGAGCTTAACCTTAGTACAAAGAATATAACTTGACGAAGGAGAGACATTGCTTGGTAGAAAGCCATTAGTCATTCAGTTGAAAGTGAGTAATGAGTGGAAGGTAGGACAAAAAACGAACAGGCTAACAAAAACATGCAATCTTAGGTGGTTTGGAGACACTGAGCAGGCCTTTCAGCTTCAAGTGGCTCAATAATTGTTTGGCCAGTGTAAACTACAAGGAAGTGACTGAAGGTTCTAGAAAACCTTACTCTGGTGCTCTATTGCAGATATCAGCATAAACATTTCATTAAATCAGGTTCCAGGTTGCACATGTCTTCAAATATGTATTATTGATTTAGCCAGCACCAGCTTAAACAGTCACTTTAATGCTACAATCACTAATGCATCATCCAGAATTGGCCCCAACTACCTAAACTTACAAATTTATGGCAGGAGCAAAAGTGCCGATCGTTGCAGTCAAAATCAAGTGAAATCTACTTCACAATAATAGAAAAACTTATTCTCTATCGCATTTTACTGGAACTAGCTTGGCAGCTGTAGATTATCATACTCTGAACCAAATCACAAGAAATAAAAATCCAGCCCCACCAATAAGAACCAAGTTTTGGTAGATGCTGAACAGTCAGATAGGATAATTTATTAAACCAAAGCACTCTACCTCTGGGTTGGAAGAACTAGCTCGGTCAGTGGCGCAGATCATCTTTCCTTATTTAGGCAGCATTTAGCCCTGCTATTGTTTTTAAAAAGGTATACATCTTTCTCTTACCTCCATTAGGACCGGGGTCAGGGGGGCCAATGCTGATGCCACCCCAGGAGTTACCAGTCCAGCCTCTTTCTCTTTTCAATTTCATTTTCCTTCTCCTGTCCCATTCCTCTCGTTCTCGAAAGGCTTCAGCCTGCAACACTTCCTGCTGCGTCTGGTCACGTTTTCCGATTGATTGAATGGTTCCACTTTTCACAACAGGAGCATTTAAACCTGGCCAGAGGAACCCCGCTCGTCCTAAAAAAAAAATCACTGCATTCAGCCAAGGCTAATAACATCTATAGATCAACAGGAAAAGAATGAACGGAAGAACTTCAAGACGTGTACTTTCACACTATATTCCCTCTGGAAATTACATTCTTTAGATGGAGTACAAATCATGCAAATTGCAAAACTGTCACTACTACACAACTCCACTTCTCTCGCACCTGCTCTTCCTTCACTTTCACAAATGACCAACTAACTAGTCTTCCATTTCCTCTGTTTTACCTTCTATTCCTCATTTCTAATTTATGTTTCTGGATGGAATTGATTGCTTAATGAAATAAGTTCAACGTAAAGAGATATTGTCTTATTTAATGCTGGCCATTCTGTGACACATTCTATGACCGCCAGATCGTAAAAGCACACAGAATTGTTAATGTTCTTCTAAATTTAGCTGTGCAACAATTATTCATCTGCATTTAATAGGAATGACTTTGCCAAGTTATTTCTTTTAGAAACATTTAAGACAAAGGCTCAATGCCACCTGCTTAAATTGTAAACTGGTGCTTCAATGCTCTGTGCCAATAGTTCCCGAATGTGGATTTGCATTCATGATTATTAACACAAGTTCCAGAGGCTTGCCACTGCACTTTGCTATTGGGGTGAAGTGGTGCAGTTACTTACCTTCACCAATCATCTGTCCTCTGTTCAAATCTTTCTTCATCTTCCTCTTAGTTCGTTTACCTCTGCCCTTTCGTGCTCCTGCACCAAATTCTGCCATTACTCCCCGCCATAATTCATCTGCTGTCACTGTTGGGGATAAAACATTTTCCCTGGTGAAAAAGCCTCAAATATCAGCACACTCAACTGCTATCAGTTCTAGGTTACAATCTTACAATCTGCCATCAGATCTTTGTTGGAAGTCCTAATGTTTTGTTTAATGTAGAAATTGACATGCAAAAATAGCAAGCGTGCAAAACAGTGCTCCAGGCACTGAAGGGCTTAGGACTTAAATAGCTTCAATTCTGCTTTGAAAGGCGAAAGGATAATGACAGGCTATATGACATGAAATGGATGAATTCATCAACCCCTTTTACTCAACAAAGCTTTAGCTGGTTTCGTCGTATTGGGCATCAAGGGAAATAAAATGAGAGGAGGCTTTACGTAGCGTCATACATTTTTTATTGCCAAAGTAAAAATATTCATCATAAAATAGTCAGCATATTTTACAAAACGGCTTTATTCTATAACAGCTCTATTCTTGTTTCTAAAAGTAACCAATTATACTCTCATAGAAGCAACCTGATAGAGGTCTATAAAATCATTAAGGAGCTGGATGGCTTGCCTATCTATAATAACACAAGTTTTTAAATCTGTCCAGGCTGTTTTGATTGGTCAGGTGTTGACCCAATTAAATTTTGCACCCCTGGATTGACAGTTGGCTAAATAAATATTGTAACATCTTACTGCAACACTATGGTACTGTGTGTACTGAGCAAAACAAACTCTTTCATCCGATTTTCCCCTCTCCCTGCCCCTTTCCTCCCCTCTCCACCCCACGGATAGGAGATATTTCATCTTCTTCCAATAAACGTAAGCCGAGAGCTCAGAAAGTGTGGAGGGACAGGGCTTGAAGCTGTGCCTGTTCAAATGCTGATGGACAACCCCTGGCCCCACCCTCTTTTTTTAATCTAAAAAAAAATAGCTTTACCTTTCTGTGAGTTTCAGTTTGTAGTTGCTGCATTGAGACATAGCTCCTCTGATGTTGAATGGCTACCAATGATTGCTAGTGGCAGGTTGGGGCTTTGGTGGAGAAAGGGAAGGGGAGCCCTGGCTGGAGGAATTTTGGCCAGGGGTGGGGGTTGCTGGTGTGGGAGGGAGGCAAAAAAATGGGAGGATAGTTGATGGCAATGGTGGTGTGGCTGGGGTGGGGGGAAAGGCAGGATGGCATTGGAACAGTGAATGGGGGAGCAATAGCATGGGGATGGGGATAAGTATGATATGAGGGATGAAAGGAATAGGATGAAAGGGGTGGCAAGGGAAGGAAGGAATGGGATTTGAAGATGTACTGGCACAATAAAGATATTAATTTCACTGCAAATTTTTTGTCAGTCTCTATTAGTTGTGATATTATTCTAGTTTAACAGATTTGGGAGGACCAAGGGTCATGAGTTTAAACTTGGTTCCTACTCTTGCAATCGGGATGTTTGACAGTTCTTTTTTATCCAGAGAGTGGTGGGTGCTGACTCTCCAAATTGCCTTCATGAGGAAGCTGCACTGATGACACAAGTGTCTTTATAGAAAGCATTTAGTCCACGTGATCTCCTGGACAATTTTTGATCGCTGGAGGGAAACCAGAGAAGAATTGTCCAGAGTAATTTTTTCCCTTATTGGCTGTGTGTTTTTACCTGTCTCAGGAAACAGCATGGCTGCAGGACGGCTGTGGGAGGGGAGCAGCATGTCTAATCAAGAGGCTTATTCCACCGTGGTGTATAGGGCAAACTTGATGGACCAGCTGGTCTTTTCCTTCTTGTCCGTTTAGTATGGTTGTACGTATAACTGAAATCATGATCTCCAAGGCACAAGTATAATGCCGCACAACATAAAATAGGGTACCTAATCCATGGCTTGTGTGCTACTGGTTGACAAACTGCTTTTGGCCCATTAGACAAGTTGCATTAACCATGAAATGATCCCTTCTACTCCCAGCCACCAAGCTTCAACAAAGCAAGGCAACACTGTCAAATTCAGAATGGTTGGGGGGTGGGGGTCAGACTCCCATTCCCAGTAGTACTCCTCTCCACCTCCAACTGGGAGCTGCAGTACTGTGGGTTCTCTAGACAGATCCAACAAGAAAGGGCCACTTGCGGAGGGTAGGAAATCAGCCTGCTCTTAAGCCGCGACAACAGGAAAATTGAATCTGGGTGGGCCGCCTCGGACACGCTGATTAGAAGCATTTCTTTTTATGAGCCCAGGAGAAGCACATCTGTTCCTTTAGCCAATAACTTCTCTCTAACTTCTGGAAGCCCAGCAACCTACTTCAAGGCTGGGTTGGATGAATGGCAGTCGCTTCAAAATGGGGCTCACTGAGATTTCCAACTTCAGACAGCGACTGCCATTCATCCAACCCAGCCTTGAAGTAGGTTGCTGGGCTTCCAGAAGTTAGAGAGAAATTATTGGCTAAAGGAACAGATGTGCTTCTCCTGGGCTCACAAAAAAAAAATCTGTTACCCTATGCCCTCAATAAGAATTAAAAACTCCTTGGCCTTATTTTTATATGAAAGAGCCGCCAGGATTAAGGATTGCTGGTTAGCTTGTTTAACATTAGAACAACTAGGCAGTGAATCTACACAAGAAATAGGCACAGGGGTAGATCACAGTCCATCGAGCATGCTCCGCCATTCAAAACAATCATGGCAGATCCTGTGTTTCAACTCCAATTTTCCACCCTGCTCCTCATATCCCTTAATTCCCTAAAGACCAAAAATCTGCCTATCCCAGAATTAAATGTATTCAACAATGGAGCACCCAAAACCCTCTATGGTAGAGAAATGCCAAAGATTAAACCGTAAACTGCACTAATTTGTACTTGAATTTCATATTCATGACCTCATAACCAATGAGGAACCCCAAGTTCAATACATAAGGAGACTTTATAGTCTGTTTCAGGTAGGTGCCCTGTATGCTAAGAATCATCTGAGCTAATATAGTATCCAGTGCACTTCTGGCACAGTTCAGAAATGGCGGGTTATCATGAAGTTAGGTCTAATGCAATTTTCTGGTGGAAAAGTGGACAGCCACAAGTTGATATCCTGCCTCTTTGTCTCACATTGTTTTATTCTCTGCTGAGAGATCAGCTGTTTTTGCTTGCAGCTTTTTGAGAAGCAAGTACTTTTCCTTAATGTAGTATTGACCCCATGCTGTCTGAAGTTAGAAAGCTCAGTGAGCCCCAATTTGAAGCTACTGCCATTCATCCAACCCAGCCTTGAAGTAGGTTGCTGGGCTTCCAGAAGTTAGAGACAAATTATTGGCTAAAGGAAGTTTTTTTCTGGATTAACTTTCCTCGTTTACTGAACAAGCTCTTCAGATCATAGAAAAATCAGGAAAAGCAGTTGCTTGGTTGAAAAAAAGATATGCTGTTGAAGCTTTTCATCTTGCATTCATCAGGACAGATTCGTAAGAATACCAAATCACAGAATCAGAATCACAGATCGAGTCTGCACTGACAGGTGAGAAACACCTGACCTACCTACCTAATCCCATTTACCAGCACTTGGCCCGTAGCCAAGGGAACAACAACTTGTACTGCATGAGGGGAGGGTGCTGATTCATTGGTAGAGGCACTGCCACAGAGAACACACTAGGGAACAGTTGGCTACCAAACTTGTTTAAATTCAAAGCAAGCAGGTCGACTCTGATTGGTCAAGGCATTGCCATGGGGAATAATGGACAACACTTGTTAAAGAATCCTTATTGTGCTAAGAATCACACTGACAGCCAAATTAAGATTATTAGTCGAGCTCACGGTGTGGCTCACTTACACGTGCTAGAAGCTATATGTATTTACATGCAAACAGAAAGAGCAAGTCCACATTTCGCGTTTGTTTCAACTAAACAAAAGCTTGAGGGACAGCCATTCCCTGGTTCATTCCCCTTGGCACTGCCTCCTCCCATGACCCTGAGCATCACAGATGCCAGTCATCAACCAATTCGATTCGGTTCATGTGATATCAAGAGACAGTTGAGAGCACTGGATTTTCTTTTTTATGCGTTCATGGGACGTGGCATCACTGGCTGGGCCAGCATTTATTGCCCATTCCTAAAATTGCCTTGAGAAGGTGGTGGTGAGCTGCTTCCTTGAACTGCTGCAGTCCATGTGGTGTAGTTCCCCTCCAAGTCACTCACCATCCTGACTTGGAAATATATCGCCGTTCCTTCACTGTCGCTAGGTCAAATTCCTGGAACTCCCTCCCTAACAGCACTGTGGGTGTACATACACCACACGGACTCAAGCAGTTCAACAAGGCGGCTCACCGCCACCTTCTCAAGGGCAATTAGGGATGGGCATTAAATACTGGCCTAGCCAGCGACACCCACACCCCATGAAAGAATAAATAAAAAAAGATAAATTAATAAAAGATAGAGGATCAGGCAGGACACAGAATAGGAGACCTGGTAGCAAGTGCAAATCAAATCCCTCCCAGGACAGCAATATAGCTTTTCCATAAAGCGAATTAACATTTTTTCAGGCCAGAATCCATTTCCTCCAGATAGCAATATCTAATCATTCATATAATCTGTCCTAAAAACTCATATCTTAAGAGTTTAGAAACATAGCTGATTTATATTTTAACACGTCAATGAATACCTTTGGCGAAAAAAATATTTCTGCAGGCTATGGGTTCACATTTCATAATTCAGGGAAAAGCACTAAGAAAGTAGAAGTAAAAAAAAATCAGTTTATACTGAAACTACAAAGGTGTCAAAATATTCTGGGATTGTCAACAAATACTTAAAAAAAATACAATTGGATTTCCATTGGAAGAAACAACTAGGAAAACCACAGTAAATCGGAGTCAGACCAAATGGCACAGTCTTGCACAGATTTCTCCTTCCCTATCAAAGGCCCAATGCACTTAATTTATGATTTGGACAGCAAACATAATGGTCAAAACTCACCGACTGTGTGGATCTCCCTAGTGAAGGAGAGTATACTGCACAATGCGTTAGCCAACCCCCATTTTAAGACTTCTACGAACAGCAACTTTTCAGGACAGAAAGGATCTGCTGAAATGCTGCTTTAACTGGAACGCATGGACCAGTCAACCGTCAGCATCGGCATGAAAAATAACCATCTTCAGCTTATTCAGGATGATGGTTAAGATGATGAAGAATAGGATCTGTTCAATTCCCTGCCCCTTTCCAACTGGCAGGCAAAGGGAAAGGGTTCAAACAATAAGAAACCCACAAACCAAGTATGAAGAAATTTGGGTCAGTTGAGATGATAGACTGGCGAATGGCATTAAAAAAAAATCAACTAATTTGTGGGTATTGCCGAAAAGGCCGGTATTTATTGTCCATGTCTAGTTGCCCATTTCTTTGTCGTGGTTTGATACCAAGTGACTTACTAGGGCAGTTAAAAGTCAACCACATGGGTGTGAGACTGGTGTCATATAAGGCCAGATCAGGAAAGGATGGTGGCTTCCTTCCCTAAAAGGACATTACTAAATCACTTGCCAAAAAGAACAAGGTAGCAGCTTCATAGTCACTTTTACTTTTCTAGCTTTCATTTAAAAAAAAAACCTGAATTCAGGTTTAATTATCATGATGAGACTTGAACTCTAATTCACTGGATTATTGATTTAGGCCTTGGGTGTTATTAGTCCAGTAACATAGTCCAGGCTTTTAGGATGGCAGGGTCGTCGGCAGAGAGTGCATCCCCACCAAAACTGTCTGCCCTGCAGCCGTTTAGTACGCCAACAAGCGTTAATTTGCTGGAGGCAGGACTTCCACCCTCACTTGGGAGGAAGTGCCACCTCAGCAGTGCCAGAAGCTGCTATAGACAGGACTGCGAGTGCAAGCAGCCTCCAGGGCCGGAGTTCCGGGACCAGGTAAGTTTTGGGGGCCTCAGAGCGAGGTGGGGAGGCGAGGCAAGGCCCAGGGGTAATCGGCAGAAGTGGGCAGAGGTGTTGGTGGAGAGGTCAGGGAGGGGGAGGTGGAGGGGGGGTGGGGTGATGTTAAGGAGACTCCTGACGGAGGCATCCCCCTCCCCCCACCACTACCCCATGAAAACTGAAGCCAGTTAATAATTGGCCACTTAAGGGCCTCAATTGGGGCAAGGGCAGGCAGGTTGGCCTAGGTCTCGCCCGTCCCAGCATAAAATTGCGGAGAGGTTGAGGCGGGAGGGAGCCCAGTGGGAAGGGCATCCGACAAATCTTACAGCCACCCCCCCACTAACAAATTTGCCAGTTGGGGAATGCAAAATTCTGCCCAAAAACACTATGGTATAGTACTGATGGCATTTAACAATGGACAAATGAAGTGGAATGAGACGAGGGAAGGAAAATAAAAAGAAAACAAATCAAAAAGTATTTAACTGGCCAGGTTGACTGAACTCGATTTTAACCTTGCACTTTCGCACATTCCCCAGATCTTTCCAGGGAACTCAAAGTTCTCTGGGTGGGGTGAGTAATGGGGGTGGGAGTGGGCATTTTTCTAGCCCAACAGAATTGTTTATATATTGAAGTGAACAGCAGTTTTTGCACCTTGTTATTTAAGACGTTCTGGGAGTGACGAATTAGCAACTGGACTTTTATCTGAAAGATCATTTCTCTTGGCTGATCCCGACATTCTGAGAGGTTACATATTAAAATACGAAAGTGTCTCCCAATGATCGTGATTTTATTCATGCTCGGTCAGGCCAGGAAATGGTCATTATTTAAGAAGTTGCTTGCAAATGTGACGAGAAGAGACAGTTAACTACCAACCACCAAAAGATATAGGAGGGGGAAATACAGGTTTGTTGTGATTGGCATTTTAGTCGGGCGTTAATTCAAACCAAGGTATTTGACAGCTTTTAGTCAACTCAATTCTTCTTGTCCCAGTGTATTTCAGTCCATTACGTGCTGAGCATCTGAAGGCTCCAGGCATGGACTCAACCTCACGTATATTTCTGGTCTTATGGATCTGTTCCAAGTTCAGTATTGTTAGAATGGTTATTACAGCATGTCTCAACATTTTGTAGACAGAGTTGTAAGTTGTAATCTAGCTTAATTTTCAGTGTAGATTTTTTGCTATTATTTATAGAATCATAGTAAGTTTACAGCACAGAAAAAGCCCACTTGTTTGCGCCCAACAAAAAAAAGAGCCACCCAGTCTAATCCCACTTTCCAGCATTTGGTCCGTAGCCCTGCAGTTTATTGCAATTCAGGTGCATATCCAGACACCTTTGAAATGAGTTGAGGGTTTCTGCCTCTATTTCCCTTTCAGGATGTGTAACTTTTAATAAACCTGGTTCATAGATTATATCTTAAGCCATACAGTCTGGTAGAGTAATTATATTTTTGTTATCCAACGATGAGAGAAGAGTGGGTGCCATTTCCAATTCATTCATTGCAATAAGGATATTTTGGTTTGATGTACAACAACTTGTAAAACATTCCAAGGCATTTCACAGAAACATGATCAAACTGATATACATAAATTCACACTTTAGCCCACTGGGCATTGAACTCATTTATGGGAGTAGCTTGTGTTGCTGAGCATGAAAAAAATATTTGGCACAGCCTGAAAATTGTGATAACCCGATTTTCGACACCCCTAGAATGACACTCCAGAGTTCTGAAGGAGATAGCTGAAGAGATAGTGAAGGCGTTAGTGGTGATCTTTCAGGAATCACTGGAGTCAGGGAGGGTCCCAGAGGACTGCAAAATCGCTAATGTAACCCCCCTGTTTAAGAAGGGAGTGAGGCAAAAGACGGGAAATTACAGGCCGATTAGCCTGAGCTCGGTCGTTGGTAAGATTTTAGAGTCCATTATTAAGGATGAGATTTCAGAATACTTGGAAGTGCATGGTAAAATAGGGCAAAGTCAACATGGTTTCATCAAGGGGAGGTCATGCCTGACAAATCTGTTAGAATTGAAAAGGTAACGAGTAGGTTAGACAAAGGAGAGCCAATGGATGTTATCTACTTGGACTTCCAGAAGGCCTTTGACAAGGTGCCGCGCAGAAGGCTGCTCAGTAAGATAAGAGCCCATGGTGTTAGAGGCAAGGTACTAGCATGGATAGAAGATTGGCTGTCTGGCAGGAGGCAGAGAGTGGGGATAAGGGGGTCCTTCTCAGGATGGCATCTGGTGACTAGTGGAGTTCCGCAGGGGTCAGTGTTGGGACCACAACTTTTCACTTTATACCTTAATGATCTAGATGAAGGAACTGAGGGCATCCTGGCTAAGTTTGCAGATGATACAAAGAGAGGTGGAGGGACAGGTAGTATTGAGGAGGCGGGGAGGCTGAAGAAGGATTTGGACAGGTTAGGAGAATGGGCAAAGAAGTGGCAGATGGAATACAACGTGGGGAAGGGTGAGGTCATGCACTTTGGTAGGAAGAATAGAGGCATGGACTATTTTCTAAATGGGGAGAGAATTCAGAAATCTGGAGTGTAAAGGGACTTGGGAGTCCTAGTCCAGGATTCTCTTAAGGTTAACTTGCAGGTTGAGTCGGTAGTTAGGAAGGCAAATGCAATGTTGGCATTTATTTCGAGAGGACTAGAATATAAAAGCAAGGATGTGCTGCTGAGGCTTTATAAGGCTCTGGTCAGACCACATTTAGAATATTGTGAGCAATTTTGGGCCCCGTATCTCAGGAAGGATGTGCTGGCCCTGGAGAGGGTCCAGAGGAGGTTCACGAGAATGATCCCAGGAATGAAAGGCTTAACATATGAGGAACGTTTGAGGACTCTGGGTCTATACTTGATGGAGTTTAGAAGGATGAGGGGGGATCTGATTGAAACTTACAGAATACTGAAAGGCCTGAATAGAGTGGACGTGGGGAAGATGTTTCCATTAGTAGGAGAGACTAGGACCCGAGGGCACAGCCTCAGAGTAAAGGGAAGACCTTTTAGAACAGAGATGAGGAAAAACTTCTTTAGCCAAAGAGTGGTGAATCTATGGAATTCATTGCCACAGAAGGCTGTGGAGGCCAGGTCATTGAGTGTATTTAAAACCAAGATAGGTAGGTTCTTGATTGGTAAGGGGATCAAAGGTTACGGGGAGAAGGCGGGAGAATGGGGTTGAGAAACTTATCAGCCATGATTGAATGGCGGAGTAGACTCGATGGGCCGATTGGCCTCATTTCTGCTCCTATGTCTTATGGTCTTATGGTCTAAAGTAAGCACTCCTCAGAATTGTGTTATTTCTACTGGAGGGGTACAAATCCAAGCTATACCTTTTGACCGACACAACAAGGCTAAGCATACGCTTTAAATATGACTTCTTTTAACTTTGAAAGTGAATATCCCCTCATTCCTATGATCTGTATATCAGTGATTGAAGAGATTGCTAAGGTCATTATGGAGCCCTGAAGACAGTGGATAACCTAACAATATATTTTCCTATCACATGTTGCTCAAAACCATAATGTCAAACAGCACACAATTCAATCATCAAAGCTTAATTATTGGAATTTTTTCATAGAAAGAATCTAGACTAGTTGAATTATTATTAAATTGTGCAAAATTAAAATTTCCTTTCAAGAGCTAAGTTTCTCAGGATAGGTCAGTGGGATGGGAAACAGAAGCCAGACAAAGCATCTGGCTAGATGGCCTCAAAATTATGGTTTTTCAAATTACGTTCTAGTAAGCATTTTTACCATAGAAATTTGAATGCCTAATCCTTTTTTTCAAGCTTTGCAATAAGGTAATTTTAGGGGGTGAATTGATGGGAAGATAACCTGATAGAATTGCTAAGCAGAGCAGCCAGTCAAGCCAACCCCTGAAACAGCCTAACTTCCTCTCCCAGGGAACCCTTGAATTTGTAAGGCTGCAAAAGCTGAGAATCTTTGCTGAAGCAAAATAGTTAGAAATGCTTAATGACAGCCAACCAACTTTTGGTTTAGGCTATGTAGGACGACCTAGCAATGTGGGAAAGCAGCGTGTGCTTTTTATTTTTCTTTCATTACTTTAATATAAGTTTTACTGAGTGAACTAAGTGACTCTGATCACACATGTTGTTCTGGATATCTCACCTCACTGTGAAATGAAACAGCTTAATGATTCAAACCAAGCTTACCCCCACCTAGTTTAACCTGCAGCGATGTTAAAGGAATATGCAGATGAAAATTTCAAATATCTGATCCAGTTCACATTTAAAAGCTAAATATCATGTCTTGGGGTTTTATTGACATGTGGATACAGGGCAGCGCAAGTCAACTTTTGTCCAAATGAATTGCCAAGACCTTTCAAGGCAGCAGATGATGCTACTTAAATCAATATCTATGGCAAACTCAAAGTTTTAACAGACCCCCATTCCACAATTTAAACAAATCCAAAACTGCTAACTTAAAATTATTCTTGGACATGATAAAAATGCTCCCTAAAGGGTTAAAAGAGAATGTGTGTCAGATACATTAAATGTTGTCTCCTCTCTTCTCAAAGACACAGAATGCAGACCTCTTCTGCTGCTGGCATACAGCACAGATGGTATAATCAGATTGAAAAGCCTCCAGTATTAACAATTTATGATTCAACAAGATAATCAAACTATTCTTCATGCTGAGTGGCAGCATGGCATAAATCTGACCAGGCCATGCTGGTCAAAATGAACTGCGGCTGCAATATTTTAACTTTTGCATGCACACCGCCTGTTCTTCATCTCAACTGAAAATGTTAATTTCAAGAGCTCTTAAGTTAACTAATGAAAGTCCATTTTACCTCTCAACACACACTCCTTCAAAAACAGCCTGCAGCTTTCAAACACTGAATATTCTAAGATAAGAAAGAGAAAATGTTGAATGCCATAGATTTTAAAATGCTTTGGGCCACTTATAGCATCAGGAGAACAACAAACTTACATTTATTGAAGAAGCTGCTGTATCTATACTGATGGAACACAAGAGGGAGTGGCATCAACGTGGACAATCCAGTCTGCTTAACCGAGGTGCGATGAAGAAAAGGGCAGACAGTCCACTTCCCAGCAGTGGTCAGACATATACTACCTAAAAGAGGCGGGGGAGGAGAAAATAAACAGGTTTCAAAAAGACAAAAATGTGACAAATGCATTAAAAATGACATGCTGGTAGTGAATATACAGATGATAAATAATGAGAAGCCATGAGACAGAATGTGTGTATCATTTGATTACAGAGCTGATTTAAGCCTATTATTTGAATCTTGAATCTCATGTTTGCTTTTATCTCAGCTTGTTTGTTTTATTCTTTCTCCTTTCTCTCTTTTTTATATATCAATATTCTCAGATTTAAGGCAGAAAAGAGTTTGCATAGGAAGCAAAGTTGGCAACAGATCTGCCTTACTCATAATAACCTCAAATGCACTCAGCGCAATAAATGTCATCAAGAAATTAGCCAATGTCGAACACTGAGGTATACACATTGTGCAGCTTCCCAAATTTATAAAAATTCAGCACTAACTGCAACAGTTTCAGCAAACAGAACTATATTGAGAAGCTGAACAAAACCACAATACTACTGTTTTACATTGCTACTCAGAATGAAGGGAAGAACCAGGAGGCTAAACACTTGGTAAAAAAAAAGATTAGTTTTATTTCAGAATGAGAAATTGGCAATGAACAAACAATCTAAGATATATTTACAAAAGTAACTTGATATTTTCCTTTTATTGCATCACAGAATTGCTACAGTGCAGAACAAGGCCATTTGGCCCATCGTGTCTGCACTGGCTTTCCGAATGAGGTACTCACCTAGTACTATCCCCCCCACCCCGTAACCCTGCACATCCTCCCTTTTCAGATAACAAGATAACAGTCTAATTCCCTATTGAATGCTTTGTTTGAAGCTGCCTCCAGCACACATTCAGGCAGTGCATTCTAGACTCTAACCACTCGCTCTGTGAAAAAGTTTTTCCTTGTATCATTTTGGCTTCTTTTACTAATCACTTTGATTCATGACTGGGAGCAGTTCCTCCCTATTTACTCTGTCCAAATCCCTCATGATTTTGAATACCACTATCAAATCTCCTGTCAGCCTTCTTTTCTCTGAGGCCATCTTCAATAATTTATGCACATGTACCCCCAAGCCCCTCTGCTCCTGCAACCCCTTTAGAATTGAACCCTTTATTTATATCGCCTTTCCTCATTCTTCCTACCAAAATGTATCATTTTACACTTCACTGCAATAAATTTCATCTGCCACTTGCCTGCCCATTCCACCAGCCTATGTTTTATTTAAGTCTATCATTATCACCCTCACAATTCACAATACTTCTAAATTTTGTGTCATCTGCAAATTCCAAAATTGCGCCCTGCACGCCCAAGTCTGGGCCATTAATATAAATCAAGAAAAGCAGTAGCCCTAATACCAACCCAACCCCTGAAGAACCCCACCATAAACCTTCAGCTAGACCAAAAAAAAAGACAACCGTTCATAAGCTATACTGTTTCCTGTCACTCAGTCAGCTTCATGTCCATGCTGTTATTGGGTGTTTTATTCCATGCTGACAAGTCTGTTATGTGGCACTTTATAAAATGTCTTCTGGAAGCGTGGAAGCATAGAATGGTTATGAAGGAGGCCATTGGTGTCTGTGCTAGCTCTCTGCAAGAGCAACTTGGTTAGCCCCAATCTCCTGCTGCCTACAAATATGGTGGAGGCAGGTTCAATCGTGACTTTCGAAAGGGAATTGGATAATTATGTAGAGAGAAAAAAAATTTCAGGGCTAGAAGTCCATGTATGTCACAGCAGCTGCCTTCCCCTCATCAACCACTCTGCTAGTTCATTTCAAATTAGTTAAATGCGTTTGCCCTTGACAAATCCATGCTGGCTTTCCTTAATTAACCCACATTTGTACAAGTAAGCGTTGACATCAAGAACAAATTAGGACAAAATTGTCCATAGCATGTCTCAACAATCGAACTAATTATCTCTTGATTATGTCATAGTGGTTCCTTTGGAATGATCATTATTATATATCAACCACAGAGTGCAATGACACTCAACGTCAGCATTGGCAGCACACCCAGCAATCAAACAGGCCAAAAGGCAAATGAAAACCATCTGTTAAAGGTTATGTTTAACGTTATGAAAATTAAGATACGTTGAAGTAGGAATCTTATGATTAGGATAATTATAAAAGGCTTGAGCTACACATGTTTCATTTCATCAGAAATGCTGTCCAAAATCAAGCATACAGTATCCTAACATGAACAGAAAGCAACGTCCATTTTTAGTGTTTATTGGAAATTACCATGGTTAGGAGATATATACTCTGCTGCATACTAAGCAAATATGTTATTTAAAAAATACTAAAAACATAATCATTTTTATGCAGCTACCTTACAACGTGATGGATGCTGTATTTCAGTAACAGCCTTTTAACAGGTGCTCGGGAAACATGTAAAATCAATACAGATAATGACTGCCTGGACTCCAGACAACAGAAAAATAAATAAAATCTCATTTAATACATCATGGTCTACACTGATTATCATCCACTCAACATGGGAAGTAGCAGCAGTCTTGACGCTGGAGGGCCAGAATGTAATTTTAACCAGGGTTAGATTAAAGCACTTACACAGTGAATAATTACATTATATTATTCCACATCCTTTTTATAGAGCCACATACTTCATTACATTTATTTTTCAGATAAAAATAGGTCACAGCGATGATGCCAAAAGATGACAGGTTTCATTTTTCCAGGAATACAGACAGATAAGGCGGCATATCTGCAAACATGGGCAACTCTTCCTCAACAGGATGCAGTAACTCTTATTATTCTGAAGACCATTCTATCTCTTATGGCATCGGTACGCCTGAAAGATAATTAATGCTGTCCAATTCAATATCAGGATATAAAGTATATGCCACGTGAATAAATTAAAAAGATATACAAGATATATGGAGAATTCTTCTGTCCTTTGTTTCTATTCACTAAGCAGAACAGTGTAGTCCTTATCTTTGATATAATGAGGGAAAAGAGAGGTGGCACATCAAGTTACACATAAACGCAACTAAGTATTTGTTTCACAGCTGTGAAAGTTTCTTGGAATATGCTCACCTGGCCTAGTTTCATTTATTGTTAAGTGTCACCACAAACATCACTGAATGGAAGTTCACAAAAAATATTGTCACTATAGCAAAAATAGAGCTGTCATTTGAAAATCAGCTGGCCATCTTAGTGGGAGACATCTCTAAACAAAATAATCTTCACACTGAAAAAAGGTTTAGCCTAGGCCGCAATGCCCATAAAAAGAATAGCTATGTGACATTAGCTACAGGGCATTTATTAATTTAAGGAAAATTAGATATATTACATTGCCCCATCTTTGGTACTTAAAATTTTTTGAAAAGGAATTCAATCAATCCAATCAATAGTATTCACTAAAATTATGATTTTATTTTTTAAGGCCCATTTTGACTTTTAAAAATCTTTTGAGCAAGTCTAAGCTCGTGGTGTGCCCAGTGGGATAAAGGCTTCACCATGAATTCACATCGAAGGATTCTTTCCGTTTTTGTTCATCAACAACAATGGGAGAGGTGGCATGTGAACTGAGAGATCAGCCAAATCCACGTTTTAAAAAAAACTTCTCAATGCTACAGCTTCCCTCCAAAAAGGAAGAGTGCTGTTGATTGTTAAAGGACCTAAACTCCGGATCCCATTAAGTCTCATGGCATCAAGTCAAACATGGGCATGGAAACCTCCTGATTACCATGTACTGCCCTCCCTCAGCTGATGAATCAGTGCTCCTCCATGTTGAACACCACTTGGAGGGAGCACTGAGGGTGGCAAGGGTGCAGAATGCACTCTGGGTGGGAAACTTCAATGTCCATCACCAAGAGTGGCTCGGTAGCACCACTACTGGCCAAGTCTTAAATGACATAGCTGCTAGACTGGGCCTGCAGCAGGTGGCGAGGGAACCAACAACATGGAAAAAACAGACTCGACCTCATCCTCACCAACCTGCCTGCCGCAGAGCATTTGTTCATAACAGTATCGACAGGAGTGACAACTGCACAGGCCTTGTGGAGACAAAGTCCCACCTTCGCATTGAGGATATCCACTACAGTGTTGTGTGGCACTATTACAATCTAAATGGGGTAGATTTTGAACAGATCTAGCAGCTCAAGACTGGGCATCCATGAGGCGCTGTGGGCCATCAGCAGAATTGTACTCAACCACAATCTGTAACCTCATGGCCCAGCATATCCCCCACTCTACCGTTACCATTAAACCAGGGGATTAACCCTAGTTCAAAAAAAAATGCAGGTGGGCATGCCAGGAGCAGCACCAGGCATACAGAAAAATTAGGTGCCAACCTGGCAAAGCTATAACAGGACTACTTGCATGCTAAACTGCATATGCAGCAAGTGACAGACAGAGCTAAGTGCCCCCACAACCAACAGATCAGATCTAAACTCTGCAGTCCTGTCGCAGTCAGTCTTGAATGGTGGTGAACAATTAGACAACTCAGTGGAGGAGGAAGCGGCTCCACAAATATCCCCATCATCAATGATGGGGGAGCCCAGCACATCAGTGCAAAAGATAAAGATGAAGCATTTGCTGCAATCTTCAGCCAGATGTTCAGAGTGCATGATCCATCTCGGCCTCCTCCGGAGGTCTCTTTCATCACAGATGCCAATCTCCAACCAACTCGATTAACTCCACGTGATATCAAGAAACGGGTGAAGGCACTGAGTAGTGCAAAGGCTATGGGCCCTGACAATATTCCGGCAATAGTACTGAAGACTTGTGCTCCAGAACCTGCCGTGCCCCTAGACAAGCTGTTCCAGCACAGCTACAACACTGGCATCTATCCAGCATCGTGGGAAATTGCCCAGGTATGTCCTGTACACAAAAAGCAGAACAAATCCTTCCCAGCCAATTAGCCCCCCTTTCAGTCTACTCTCTATCATCAGTAATGAAGGGGTCATCAACAGTGCTATCAAACAGCACTTGCTAAGCAATAACCTGCTCACCGACGCCCAATTTGGGTTCCACCAGGGCCACTCAACTGCTGGCCTCATTACAGCCTTAGTTCAAACATGGACAAAAGAGCTGAACTCCCAGAGTGACTGCCCTTGACATCAAGGCAGCATTTGACAGAGTGCGGCATCAAGGAACCCTAGCAAAACTGGAGTCAATAGGAATCGGGGAAACCTCTCCACTGGTTGGAGTCATACCCAGCACAAAAGGAACTTGGTTGTGGTTGTTGGGGGTCAGTCATCTCAGCTCCAGGACATCACTGCAGGAGTTCCTCAGGGTAGTGTCCTTGACCCAACCACCTTCAGCTGCTTCATCAATGACCTTCCTTCCATCACAAGGTCAGAAGCGGGAATGTTCGCTGATGATTGCACAATGTTCAACACCATTCACGACTCCTCAGATACTGAAGCAGTTCATGTCCAAACGCAGCAAGACCTGAACAATATCCAGGCTTGAGCTGACAAGTAACATTCACGCCATGCAAGTGCCAGGCAATGACCATCTCTGACAAAAGAATCTACTCATTGCCCCTGGACGTTCAATGGCTTTACCATCACTGAATCCCCCACTAACAACATCCTGGGGGTTACCATTGACCAGAAACTGAACTGGACTAGCCATATAAATACTGCGGCTACTAGAGCAGGTCAGAGGCTAGGAATCGTGTGACACGTAACTCACCTCCTGGCACCCCAAAACCTGTCCCTCCTGATTCCCCAAAACATGTCCACCATCTACTAGGTACAAGTCAGGAGTGTGATGGAATATTCCCCACTTGCCTGGATGAGTGCAGCTCTCAACACTCAAGAAGCTCAACACCATCGAGGACAAAGCAGCCCGCTTGACTGGCACCATATCTACAAAATTTACTCCCTGCACCACCGATACATAGTAGCAGCAGTGGGTACCATCTATAAGATGCACTGCAGGAACTCACCAAGGCTCCTTCGACAGCACCTTCCAAACTCACAGCCGCTACCATCTAGAAGGACAAGAGCAGCAGATAGATGGGAACACCACCACCTGGAAGTTCCCCTCCAAGTCACTCAGCATCCTGACTTGGAAATATATCACTGGTCCTTCACTGTCACTGGGTCAAAATCCTGGAACTCCCTCTCTAACAGCGCTGTGGGTGTACCTACACCACGGACTGCAGTGGTTCAAGAAGGCAGCTCACCACCACCTTCTCAAGGGCAACTAGAGATGGGCAATAGAACAAGAACAAAGAAAAGTACAGCACAGGAACAGGCCCTTCGGCCCTCCATGCCTGTGCCGATCATATTGCCCGTCAACTAAAACATTTTGCACTTCCAGGGTCCGTATCCCTCTATTTCCATCATATTCATGTATTTGTCAAGCTGCCTCTTAAACACCACTATCGTACCTGCTTCCACCACCTCCTCTGGCAGCGAATTCCAGACACTCACTACCCTCTGCGTAAAAAACTTGCTCTGCACATCTCCTCTATAGTTTTCTCCTCTCACCTTAAATCTATGTCCCCTAGTAATTGACTCTTCCACCCTGGGAAAAAGCTTCTGACTATCTACTCTGTCCATGCCACTCATAATTTGGTAAACTTCTATCAAGTCGCCCCTCAATCTCCATCGCTCTAGTGAGAACAATCCGAGTTTCTCCAACCTCTCCTCATAGCTAATAACCTCCAGACCAGGCAGCATTCTGGTAAACTTCCTCTGCACCCTCTCCAACGCCTCCATATCCTTCTGGTAATGTGGTGACCAGAATTGCACGCAATATTCCAAGTGTGGCCTAATCAAGGTTCTATACAGCTGCAGCATGACTTCCCAGCTTTTATACTCAATACCCCTGCCAATGAAGGCAAGCATGCCATATGCCTTCCTGACTACCTTATCCACCTGCGTTGCCACTTTCAGTGACCTGTGGACCTGTACACCCAGATCCCTCTGCCCGTCGATGCACTTAAGGGTTCTGCCATTTACTGTATGATTCCTGCCTGTATTAGACCTTCCAAAATGCATTACCTCGCATTTGTCCGGATTAAACTCCATCTGCCATTTCTCCGCCCAAGTCTCCAACCGATCTATATCCCGCTGTATCCTTTGACAATCCTCTTCACTATCTGCAACTCCTCCAACCTTGGTGTCGTCTGCAAACTTACTAATTAGCCCAGTTACATTTTCCTCCAAATCATTTATGTATACCACAAACAGCAAAGGTCCCAGCACTGATCCATGCGGAACTCCACTAGTCACAGCTCTCCATTCAGAAAAGCACCCTTCCACTGCTACCCTCTGTCTTCTATGACCAAGCCAATTCTGTATCCATCCTGCCAGCTCACCTCTGATCCCGTGCGACTTTACCTTCTGTACCAGTCTGCCATGAGGGACCTTGTCAAAGGCCTTACTGAAATCCATGTACATAACATTCACTGCCCTTCCATCGTCGATCATCTTTGTCACTTCCTCAAAAAACTCAATCAAGTTAGTGAGACACGACCTCCCCTTCACAAAACCATGCTGCCTCTCACTAATACACCCATTTGCTTCCCAATGGTAGTAAATCCTGTCACGAAGAATCTTCTCCAATAATTTCCCTACCACTGACGTAAGGCTCACCGGCCTGTAATTTCCTGGATTATCCCTGCTACCCTTCTTAAACAATGGAACAATATTGGCCATTCTCCAGTCCTCTGGAACCTCACCCGTAGCCAGTAAGGATACAAAGATTTCTGTCAAGGCCCCAGCAATCTCTTCCCTTGCCTCCCTCAGTACTCTGGGCTAGATCCCATCTGGCCCTGGGGTCCTATGCACCTTAATATTCTTCAAGACGCCTAACACCTGCTCTGTTTTGATCTCTACATGATCCAGGCTATCTACACACTCTTCCCTAGACAAATCGACCGCTAAGTCCTTCTCTTTGGTGAATACTGATGAGAAGTATTCATTTAGTATCGCTCCCATTTCTTCTGGCTCCACACACAGATTCTCACCTCTGTCCCTGAGTGGGCCTACCCTTTCCCTGGCTACCCTCTTGCTTTTTACATATGTATAAAAGGCCTTGGGATTTTCCTTAATCCTGGTTGCCAGTGACTTTTCATGAACCCTTTTAGCCCTCCTGACTCCCTGCTTAAGTTTCTTCCTACTTTCTTTGTATTCTCCACGGGCTTCATCTGTTCCCAGCCTTCTAGCCCTTACGAATGCTTCCCTTTTCTTTTTGACTAATCTCACAATATCCTTCGTTATCCAAGTTCCTGAAACTTGCCATGCTTATCCTTCATCCTAGCAGGAACATGCCGGCCCTGAATTCTTATCAACTGATGTTTGAAAGCCTCCCACATGTCAGTTGTTGATTTGCCCTCAAACATCCGCCTCCAGTCTAGATTCCTCAGTTCCTGCCTGATATTGTTATAATTAGCCTTCCCCCAATTAAGCACCTTAACCCGAGGACTCCTGTTATCCTTATGCACCAGTACCTTGAAACTTACTGAATTATGGTCACTTTTCCCGAAATACTCTCCTACTGAAACTTTGACCACCTGGTCGGGTTCATTCCCTAATACCAGATCCAGTATTGCCCCTTCCCTAGTTGGACTATCTACATTTTGTCTCAGGAAGCCCTCCTGGATGCACCTTACAAATTCTGCACCATCCAAACCCCTAGCACTAAGTGATTCCCAGTCAATATAGGGAAAGTTAAAATCATCCATCACAACAACCCTATTCCACTGGTGAACCTTTTAGCAGCAAACGTGGGAGAGAAACAATCTATAATTGGAGGAGCAGCAAACACCAGTGGCAGCGAGTTCGAGGCACTGGGAGCAGAGTCCAGGGAGCGGAGATGCCGGGGAGCAGAGGTGCCAGGAGCGAGGCCCGGTGACCGGAGGTGCCGGGGTAGGCGGAAGTGTCAGGGCTCCAGGGAGGAGAGGCTGGGGTGCAACCCTGGTCATGGGCTGGGGTGAGAGGCTGACTGCCCTGTGTGGGAGTGAGAGTGAATGTGTGTGTGGTGTATGTGAAACAGAGTGAGCATGAGAGGGTGTGTGTGGTGTGTGAGTGCACATGTGGGAGTGAGAAAGTGAGAGTGTAAGTCTGTGTGTGCGTAGGAGTGAGAGCATGCATGAGAGTGAGAGTGTGTGTTTGTGTGAGAGAGTGAAAGCGCGCGCGTGTGTGTGTGTGTGTGTGGGGGGGATGAGGAGTGAGTGCATGTGCGTGGGATTGAGAGAGTGAATGAGAATGTGGGTGTGGGAGTGAAAGCAAAAGATTGTGGGGGAGAGGGAGAGGAGGGAGAGCGGGAGGGGGAAAGGGAGAGAGCGGGAGAGGGGGAGAGCGGGAGAGCGGGAGAGGGGGAGAGCGGGAGAGGGGGAGAGCGGGAGAGGGGGAGAGGGGGAGAGGGGGAGAGGGGGAGAGGGGGAGAGGGGGAGAGGGGGAGAGGGGGAGAGCGGGAGAGGGGGAGAGGGGGAGCGAGAGCGGGAGAGAGGGAGGGAGAGTGGGAGAGAGGGAGAATGGGGGGGTGAGAGTAAGTGAGAGAGATTGTGATTGTGTGTCTGCCTTACTCCCAGTTTAGGGTTTCTCACTTACTCTCACCACCACACAACAACACATACACACCTTTTTTTGCAAAAATATACTTTATTCATAAAATACCTGAAAGAACATTACAAAACATTTCAAAATGGCCATCACAAAAAGCGCAATCATATTCAAGTTTTCCACATAGATTATGTTTCCACCCTAAGGTGCTTCAATACAATCAATAAACATTACAGACTCAACCTGGTAATTACAGACAGTCAGACAGCGCAATGGTATTTAAGTTACCTACATAGATCATGAGGTGCTTCAATACAATTGTGATACAATAATATTCACTGCATACATTTAATGTGAGTCATACAGCCCGTGGGGTCTATACAATTCCCAGCCCCTCGGTGCACTATGGCTGAAAGGTCTTAGACAGCGACCTTTCCCCATTGGGCCTTTGTGGCGGCTGCCCCAAGCTTCAGCGGATCCGAGCAGAAGACAGCAACATCGTCCATGTACAGGGAGGCTTTGACCCGAGTGCCTCCACTGCCTGGGATCTTCACTCCTCTCATGCCCGGATCCTTCCTGATGGACTCAGCAAAAGGTTCTATGCAACACACAAACAGGACAGGGGAGAGAGGGCAGCCCTGCTTGACTCCAGATTTAATTGGAAAGCTTTCGGATTCCCACTCATTGATTGAAACCGTGCAACCGATGTTAGTGTAGAGCAGTTGGATCCAATTGCAGATTCCCTCCCCAAACCCCATTTTAGAGTGCTCATCCACCATGTAGGTGTGCGCTACTCTGTCAAAGGCCTTCTCCTGATCCAGGCTGATGAGGCAGGTGCCCACACCCCTGTCCTGCACATAGGCAATCGTATCCCTGAGTAGCGCAAGGCTGTCAGAGATCTTCCTGCCCGGCACAGCGCAGGCCTGGTCAGGTCTGGTCAACTCCAGAGCAGACTTGACCCGATTGGCGATGACCTTGGACTGAATCTTATAGTCCACATTCAGCAGTGAAATGGGTCGCCAATTTCTAATTTCCTCCCTTTCCCCCTTCTGCTTGTAGATGAGGGCAATGTTGCCTTTCCTCATGGATTCTGACATGCTGCCGGCCAGAAGCATACTCTCGTACACTCCTAGCAGGTCTGGGCCGATCAAGTCCCACAGAACCGAATAGAACTCAGCCAGTAAGCCGTCGCTTCCGGGAGTCTTACTCTTCATGAAGGACTCAAGGGCCTTAGTCAGTTCGTCAGGAGTTAGCGGTTTGTCCAGGCTCTCCCGTGTACTGTCGTCTAAGACCTCTGCGATAGACAACAGGAAGGACTGGGAGGCCGTGCTTTCTGTGGGCTTCACTTCATACAATCCGGCATAAAAGGATTTGCTGATTCTTAAAACGTCGGACTGCGATGACTTTACTGAGCCGTCTTCTTCCTTCAGGCTGCTGATCACAGAGCTCTCTCTGTGTACCTTTCGGAAGAAGAAATGTGAACACGTCTCATCCTGATTCACAGAGCGGACTCTGGAACGGAAGATGATCTTGGAGGCCTCCGAGGCAAACAGCAAGGCTTGCTGGCTCTTCACCTCTTGGAGTTCCTCCTTGACATCGACCCCATCGACTGCAGCCGGAGCAGGTTCTGCACGTTTTTCTGGAGTTGGGTCATTTCCCTCTGTTCCTTTCTAGCTTTCTGAATGCCTTTGAGGATGAAAAACCTCTTGATGTTCTCCTTGTCCACTTCCCACCAGTGTGTCAGGGACTCAAAGAGGGGTTTCACAGTTCTCCAACCTTTGTAATCCCTCTTGAGTTCTTCAATGTTCTTTGTGGTCAGCAGTTGCACGTTCAGCTTCCACGTCCCCCTGCCAACCCTCTGGTCTTCGTCTAAGTGACAGTCGGCCAGTCGGAGGTAGTGGTCAGAGAAGAACACTGGCTTGACGTCGGTGGATCTGACTGTGAACGCACGGGACACAAACAGGAAGTCTATCCCGAAACGGATAGACCCATCTGGCCGTGACCAGGTGTATCTATGCTGCGCTCCGTCTGCAGGGTTGCTGAAGATGTCATGCAGCTTGACATCTGACATATTGACATCTAAAGGTTGGAGAAACGCGGATTGTTCTCACTAGAGCGACGGAGATTGAGGGGCGACTTGATAGAAGTTTACCAAATTATGAGTGGCATGGACAGAGTAGATAGTCAGAAGCTTTTTCCCAGGGTGGAAGAGTCAATTACTAGGAGACATAGATTTAAGGTGAGAGGAGAAAACTATAAAGGTGATGTGCGAGGCAAGTTTTTTATGCAGAGGGTAGTAAGTGTCTGGAATTCACTGCCAGAGGAGGTGGTGGAAGCAGGTACGATAGTGGTGTTTAAGAGGCAGCTTGACAAATACATGAATAGGATGGGAATAGAGCGATATGGACCCCGGAAGTGCAAAATGTTTTAGTTGACGGGCAATATGATCGGCACAGGCTTGGAGGGCCGAAGGGCCTGTTCCTGTGCTATACTTTTCTTTGTTCTATTGCTTTTACATCTTTCCAAAATGTGCCTACATAACTGTTGCTCAATCTCCCGCTGGCAATTGGGAGGCCTATAGTAAACCCCCAACATTGTGACTGCACCCTTCTTATTCCAGAGCTCTACCCATATTGCCTTGCTGCATGAGCCCAATGAGGTGTCCTCCTGTCATACAGCAGTGCAAGTCCCCCACCTCTTCTGCATCCCTCTCTATCCTTTTAAACGTTTATCTGCCAATCCTGTCCATCCTTCAACCAAGTCTCTGTAATAGCAATAAATGCTGGCCCAGCCAGCAAAGCCCATATCCTGTGAAAGAATATTTTAAAAATCTTCTGGAGGAAAATCCAACAGATTTTTGCAAAGGCAACTTGAATCAGGCCGCTAAGAATTACTCCACTTGCCCAACAGGAACTAATGGTGGAGTGGGGTTGCTGAACTCTGGCAGATTATCAAGTCAAAGTGGATTTTCTAGCAATTGTTGCATTCAAACACAGACTGTATTCTTTACCTTACCTGACAAGTTCTGTTAGGCCATAGCTCAAAGATTCTCACTTGAGTCAGCAGGTTGTGGGTTCAAGTCTCACTCCAGAGCCTTGAGCACATATTGTAGGCTAACACTCCACAGATGGAGGTAGCATATGTCTGATGAGACATTAAAGCAAATCTCTGACCATCCTCTTGAGCGAGCATAAAAGGTGCCATAGCACTATTCCAAGATGAGATGCACCATCCTGGACAATACTTATCATTCAACCAACATCGCCTAAACAGACTAGCTAACCATTACCTCATTGCTGTTTACAAGCGTTATGTGCGGAAAATGGCTATGTTTTTATTACACTAAAGAAAGCGGAGAAGAAATCTTATTGGGGGATTTAAGGCATCAACAAGTTGAACCGAGATACTGATTAGCATGGATACATGAACAAGGGCCATTGGATGAAGCTTGGGAGAGGAAAGTCAATGAATAGCTCAGGTATACATCACAGCTGTAGTGCTGAAGAGACATGCCCCAGAACAGGCTGCACCTCTAGCTAAAGTGTCCCAGTATAAGCTGTGGCTCAGTTCATAGCACCCTCGCCTTTGAATCAGAGGGTTGTGGGTTCATGTCCCACTTCCGGAAACCAAGAACTGTGATTGTACTCGAAAGAGTTGCAATCTGTGACTGTTGATAACTCGAAAGAGTTTCCAACTAATTAGAGGTGTCAGCTGTGGCTCAGTCCATAGCACCCTCGCCTTTGAATCAGAGGGTTGTGGGTTCATGTCCCACTCCTGGAAAACCAAGAACTGTGATTGTACTCAAAAGAAGTTGCAATCTGTGACTGTTGGTAACTCGAAAGAGTTATAACTACAACACTGGCATCTACGCGACAAAGTGGAAAATTACCCAGTTATGTCCTGTCAACAAATTGCAGGTCAAATCCAATTAGGCCAATTACTGCCCCATCAGTCTACTTCCAATCATGTGTAAAGTGACAGATGATGTCATCAACAGTGCTATTAAGCAACACTTATTCACCAATGTTCAGATTGGATTCCACCAGGGCCACTCAGCTCCAGACTTCAGTACAGTCTTTGTCCAAACATGGACAAAAGATCCAAATTCCAGAGGTGAGGTGAAAGTGACTGCCCTTGACATAAAGGCAGTATTTGACCGAATGTGGCATTAAGGAATCCTAGTAAAATTGAAATAAATGAGAATTGTGGTAAAACTGGAGTCATGCCTAGCCTAAAGGAAGATGGTTGTGGTTGTTAGAGGCCAGTCATCTCAGCACCAGAACATCACTGCAGGAGTTCCTCAGGGTAGTGTCCTAGGCCCAACCATCTTCAGCTGCTTCATCAATGACCTTTCCTCCATCATGTGGTCAGAAGTGGGGATGTTCGCTGATGACTGTAACTGAACATCTGCATTCACTTCTTGAGTGTTGTCAAATCGCACTCATAACAGATAAGTAGAGTGAAGTATTCCATCACGCTCCTAAACTTGTGCCTCGTTGATGGTAGATAGGCTTTAGGGAGTGAAGAGGTGAGTTACTCACTGCTGAATTCCTAGCCTCTGACCTGTTCTTGTAGCCACAGTATTTATATGGCTGGTCCAGTTCAGTATCTTGTCAATGGTAACCTCCAGGATGTTGACAGTGGGGAATCTGGTGACTATAATGCCATTGACTATCAAAAAGACGTGGTTAGGTTCTCCCTTGTTGGATATGGTTATCACCTGACACTTAAGCAGCAAGTAACATTCGTGCCACACATGAACCCAAGTCTGAATGTTGCCAGGTTTTGCTGCATGTGGTTAAAGACTGCTTTATGAACACTCCATCCACCATCTTCAACATTCACTCCCTCCATCACTGACACACACTGGCAGCAGGTTGTGCCATCCACAAGATGCACTGCAGCAATTCACCAAGGCTCCTTCGACAGCACCTTCCAAACCCACAACCTCTACCACCTAGGACAAGGGCATCAGATGCATGAGAACACCACGACCTGCAAATTCCCCTCCAAGCCATACAATATCCTAACTTGGAAATATATCACCGTTCCTTCACTGTTGCTGGGTCAAATTCCTGGAACTCCCTCCCTAACAGCACTGTGCATCACATGGACTGCAGCGGTTCACCACCAACTTCACAACAGCGATAGGGATGGGCAATAAATGCTGGCCTAGTCAGCAATGCCTACAGCCCGTGAAAGAATAAATTTTTTAAAATTTGGAATGGACTATCTCGACATGAAATCAAGGTTGACAATTTAAAGAGACAGCTCGACAGACCTTTAGTGAGAAAAACACAAAACAATTTTTGAATTCTAATGCCAGCCAGACAAAAATATTACTTTATGGTCAGTTCATTCCAACATACCAGTTGCTTTTCAGATCAACTCAGTAGCACCTGGAATATTTGATCTAATATCTATGACTTAATATTTATCTAGGCTTTTAATAAAATGATTCAGCATCGCAGCAAAAGCAGTTAATACAGTCTGTTCTCCAAATTCACTAATCCTTAGAGAAATAATTCCAGACACCATTTTCACTCAAAGGTAGTTGATGTTATGGTTGCGTGCATTAATTCTGTACACAACTGAAATCAAACAACTTCATTATTTCGACATCTATTCCACTCAGCATTTTAGAAGATCTAGATCACGTTCTTGCTTTATTTTCCTAATAAAACACAAGGTCAGTTCTATAAGCCTTTCTTCATAGCCTTATGTCCGAAGAAAAATACTTGAATTAACATAGCATCTTTCACAAACTTAGGAAGTCCCAAAGTGCTTTACAAACCAAATCAGTACTTCGGAAATGTTCCTGTTCTAATGTAGAAAATATGGTAGCCAATTTGCACATGGCAAGCTCCCACAAAGAGCAATGTGATAATAAACTGATCATTTGTTTTAGTGATCTTGGTTGAGGGGTAGATATTGACCAGGATACCGGAGTAACTCCCTTGCTCTTAAATATAGTAGCCATGGGATTATTTTTATGTCCGTCTGACACCAGGGGTTTATCATTGCATCTGAAAGACGGCACACCTCCAACAAGGCAGCACTCCTCAGTACTGCACTGCCATACCTGCCTAGATTTTTGTGCTCACTTTTCTCGAATGGGCCTTCATGGTACAACCTATGGATTTAGAGGCGAGAAGACTATCTGCTGAGCGATAGCTGATCCCAAAAGTAATTTTTCCCCTTTTCTTTGAACCCTCTCTACCACACTGTATCCTGCTCATGGCAACGTTCCAAACCTGTAAATATTTAATCTGTTTGTTGCAACAAATGAAAGTCAAAGCAAGCTTTCCTCAATCAAATATGATCAAAATGCACTCCGATTAACCCTGCTGAATTCATTGGAAAAATACAGAGTCAATAGATGCAGCCTTAATCCTTCAAACAACAAAAATAAACACAAAAAGCTGTAGCTGCTAGAAGTCAAAAACAAAAACAGAAAATGCTGTAGACACTCAGGTCAGTCAGCCTAGGTCTACATCTGAAACACCAACTCAACAGTGCTCTCCACAGGTGGGGCAGAAGACCAAGATCACTTAGAGACTACCAAAAGACCTTGATGCCAAAATTACCAGTTTCCATCATCAGACAGCAACAAAAACACAAGTACCCATTATGCCACATTGGCAAATGGATGGCACGCCCATGAATTTCAGCATGCCCAACCACTGAACTGTGCAGTGGAAAGGTTCAAAAACTGTTCTTGACAAAACCACAGGACATGAGAAGATTCACAGGGGTACCAGCCTGAATGGCAGAATGAAATTAAAGCCTATGGTAATTTTCAAATGTAAAACCGTGCCAAAAATCAAAATCCCTGCAGGAGGTTTTGTGCATGTCCATGACAACAGTTAGACGGATGAGGACGGAGTGAAGTTATGGATTGATAATGTGTGGAATGGGCATCCTGGTGGCCTCATAAATAATACAGATTAGTGTGGGGTATATTCATGTCAAGAGGTATCTATGAAGAAACACCCATATTCCATTTATACCAGGGGCCTGACATCCATGATTCAACTTTTGGATGTGTGCCTCAACAGGTCAATCAAGAATCATGTTCACGATGAATGGAATAGCTGGATGGTTGACTGAGAAAAAGCCTTCATGAAAAGTGAAAATATGCGCTTTGAAACGCTTGATGTTTTGTGTGCACTGAGGGCAATGGGTGGTTTAGCCACCCATGTGTGTTCTGCATCTCCCTCCACACAAGGTTCAAGGACAGTGCTCACCACCACCCCCCGGAACCCCCTCTCCCAACCTCCCAGAACCCCTGGTTCCAGCCAGTTTCGAAAGGGTCAGTGTTGTTTAGGGAATGCAGAGTTGAGCGTTTTTATGAGATTGGTTGGGGTGGGGGGGGGTCGTGGAATAAAGAAGTGGATGAACACTGTCAGGGGTGATAGAGGTTGGGTGAACACTGTCAGGGGTAAAAGAGGGGTGAATGCTGCCAAGGGTGAGGGGCATTGGAATACTTTCGAGGGGTCAACGCTGTCAGGGCTGACAGAGAGAGGGATTAGCACCATCTGTGGGGTGGGGGTGAGACTATGCAGTATCAGGTTTTACAGCTCCATTTAAAACACCAAGTCAATGAACTGAAGACAGACCTTAAGGGGTGTGCATTCAGTTCATGATGAGTAAAGGGTGCACGGCTGCGCTGGAATTACGTCTGATAATTTGCCTCCTGACAATTTGCTGCAGCTGGCATCAGAAGATGCAAAGACTCCAGTGTAAAATGATAAGTGGGTAGTTTAAATCAGAGTCAGTGTCAGACACACCCTCTTAGACAGTGACCCAAGATCTGGGCTATAGTTTTGAACACCAATCAAACTGATTGTCGTGTCACTTAACGCATTGCTGTTTGCTTTCAGAAAATTGGCTGCCATGTTTCCTACATTTCAAACAGTGACTACACTTCAAATGTACTTAATTAGCTGTCAGGTGCTTTGAGTTACCGGAGGTCAGAAAAGGCATTTTTCAATGCACCTTCTTTCTTTCCTCATTATTTTTTCCAAAGAGCAGTTAATGAAATTCATTCATAGTCCCGCTAAAGACCAAAGGTAGGTAATTTCAGATATAGGAGGAAAAAGCATCAGAAGTTCAGTAACAGTTTGCTTGACATAAAAACGTTAATGTTTATATCTAGCGTTTTGATAATGAACTGCTGATTCACGCTAAAACTTGCCAAGAGAGATGACTAGGACACAGGGCAGACACATTCCCATAAATTTTTTTTTTTTAAAACGTTCCCATAACAAGTAAAAGCACACAGTAAAATCTGAAGTTATGAGTTGAGAAATTAAAATTAGTCTTAAAAAATGACAGAGCAAATCTATAACTAATAATACTAAAGAAAATAGAGTATAGAAAATAGAGGGGAAGCAAAAGAGGGAGATTAGAAAGACTCTGGGGATATAAAGATAGGCAGGTAATAAATAAAGGGGAAATAATACAGGATTTTATAGGCAAACATTAAAAGAATAATTAAAGAAAGCATAGAACTGATTAGATGATGAAGGAACTGTGAATGCACAATGTGCCTTTGATTTTACTGAAGAATGTGATAGTGTGAATCAAAAGGAACAGAGAAGAAGATGGAGCAGTTGATAGCTATAGACACAGAAATCTCATTAAAAAAATTGGTGGAATTCAATTAGATCTGACTGATCTGAACCTCATACGAACTAGGAGCAGGACTTGGCCCCTCGAGCCTGCTCCGCCATTCAATAATTTCATGGCTCTGATTCCAGCGTCTTTTGAGGAAGAGTTCCAAAGAGTCACTACCCTCAGGAGGAAAAATTTATCCTCATCTCTGTCTTAAATAAGCGACCCTGTATTTTTTAACAGTAACCCCTAGTTCTAGATTCTCGAACAAGAGGAAACATGGTCTCCACATCCACCCTGTCAAGACCCCTCAGGGTCTTAATGGTTTCAATCAAGTCGCCTCTTACTCATCTAAATTCCAGCCTTTCCTCATAGGACAACCCACCCATTCCTGATATTAGTCTAGTAAACCTTCTCTGAACTGCTTCTAATGCATTTACATCTTTCCTTAAATAAGGAGACCAGTGCTGTACACAATACTACAGATGTGGTCTCACCAATACCCTGTACAACTGAAGCATAATCTCCCTGCTTTTGTAATCAATTCCCCTCACACTAAATGATAACATTTTATTAGCTTTCCTAATTACCTGCTGTACCTGAATACTAACCCTTTGCAATTCATATCTTCAACTCCATCTGCCTGCATTTTCTTCATGTCCTTTGATAACCTTACCTCACAAAAATCTATCAAAGCTCCAATTTCATCCCAGAGCCTTTGGTTGGTGGGAGGGGACAGGGAAGAGGCAGTTCAAAATTTCTACTACCCTTTGTGTGAAAAATGCTACCTGTTTCACTTCTGAATGGCTTAGCTCTAATTTTAAGGCAATTCTCCTTGCTCTTACTTACCCCCACCAGAGGAAATAAAGGCCTTTTTAATTGCTTTTCTACCCAAATATTGGCTTTTGATGATTTGCGAAGTTGGACCAAATCTTTTGCTCCTCTACAGCTCCTAGTTTTTCCACTGTTTAGAAAGTGCTTTCGATTTTTCTTCCACGGATCCAGAATGAAAGACCTCACACCTATCCGTTTTAAACTCCATTTGCTCTAGCTTTGCTCATTTAATCTATGTCCCTTCCTACTCCTGTCTATCCTACTTACTATCTCTCCTAACTGCATGCCATCTACAAACTGGGATATACAGCTCTCTATACCTCCATCCAATTCACTAACAAATGTGGTGAAAAGTTGAGGCCCCTGAACAGGTCTCTGGGTAACACCACTTGTCGTATCCCACCAATCAGACTAACTACCCTCTGTCTCCATTCAGTCTCCTACCCCCACAATGAATTTCCAACCCAAGTCAAAAGGCTTCTTCCACTTCACTGAGGTCTCATCCTTTGCAATAATGATGCTAACAATAATTAGCCAAACTGAGAACAGGTAGGCATGCTTAAGTAACATTTCCCAGCAAGGACTGAACAAACTGAGGCTCTTTTCACAATAAATATTGAGGAAATGAGGCGAGGTGAACTGATAAAGGTCTTTAAAATTATGAAGGGGTCAACATAGTAAAGGTGTTTATACTGGTGGAGTGGGAGTGTGGAGGCACATAAAAACAAGTTAATCGCTAATTAATCTAATAAAGGAATTCTGAAGAAACTTCTTTTCTCAGAGTGATGAGTGTGAAATGAGCTACCGCATGACATAGTTGAGGCAATGAGCATAGGTACATTTAAGAGGAACCTAGATAAGTACGTGAGGGCGAAAGGACTGGAAGGATCCAATGATAGGGGGAGAGGAAGTAAGGTCTTGTGGAGCATAAACACTGCCATAAAGTTGGGCCAAAAGGGCTGTTACTGTGCTGCTGTTCCCATCTTTCCTAGAACTCCATGTTTGAATCCTTCCAATCAGGTTTCCGCCATTGCCACAGTTCCAAAATGGCTCTCAAAGTCACAAATGACATCCTATACGACTGTGACAAAGGTAAACTTTCCCTCCTTGTCCTTCTCAGCCTTTCTGCAGCCTTTGACACAGTTGATCATACCATCCTCCTGCATTCCTCTTCACTGTTGTTCAGCTGGGTAGAACTGCTCTCACGTGGTTCCATTCAGATCTACCTAATCATAACCAGAGAATCACTTGCAATGGCTTCTGTTCCCACTCTTACAGTTACCTCAGATGTCCTCCAAGAATCTGTTTCTCATCGACATCATCCAAAAACAGTGTCAGTTTTCACATGTACACTGACAACACCCAGCTCTACTTCCCCACCACATCTCCCAACTGCTTCACTGTTGCTAAATTATCAGATTGTTTGTCATTTATCCAGTACTGGATGAGCAGAAATTTCCTCCAACTAAATACTGGGCAAACAAAAATCGTTGTCAAACTCTGCTCCCTAGCTACCAACTCCATCCCGCTTCCTGGCAACTGTTTGGGGCTGAACCAGTCTGCTTGCAACATTGGTGTCATATTTGACCCAGAGGTGAGCTTCCAACTACATATCCCACGTTATTGTTAAGACTACCTATTCCACCTCCTTATCACCTGACTCCACCTCACTTCAGCTCACCTGCTGCTGAAACCCTTATTCATACCTTGTTACCTCTAGACTTGACTATTCCAATGCACTCCTGGCCAGCCTCCCACGTTCTACCCTCCATAAATTTGAGGTAATCTAAAATTTACATGCCCATGCCTTTACTTGCACCAAGTCCCGTTCATCCATCATCCCTGTGCTCATTAACCTACATTAGCTCCCGCTTAAGCAAAGCCTCAATTTTAAAGCTGTTTTATTTTTAAATCCCTCTCCTCGCCCCTCACTATCTCTGTAATCTCCTCAGCCCTACAACCCACATGTCTGTGATCCTCTAATTCTGGCCACTTGAGCATCCCTGATTTTAATCGCTCCATCACTGGTGGCTGTGTCTTCAACTGCAAAGGACTAAGCTTTGGAATTCCCGCCCCAAACCTTGTCACCTCTCTTCCTTAGAGATCGACCTCTTTGACCAAGCTTTTGGTCATTTGACCTAATACTTTATGTGGCTCGATATCAAATTTTGTTTTATAATGCTCCTGTAAAGCACCTTGGGGCATTTCATTATGTGAAAGGTGACATATTAACACAAGCTGTTGTTGCAGTAAAATGTGGGTTGCTAACCAAAAGTCACAGATTAATAATAATTAATTAGATGCAAAATGAAGAGAATTCTTTTCACACTGGGTTGTTAAGATCTTCATGACCTGAAGGAGTGATGGAATCAGATTCCATTGGGATTTTCAAAAGACAATTGGGCATGTACGTGAAGACTAATTTGTGGGGTTATAGGGGAAAATCTGGGCTGTGGGACTGGTTGAAAGAGCTAACAAAAGAGCCAGCACAGGCATGTTGGGGTGAATGGCCTCATTCTGTGCTATAAGAAATTCTATGTAGACATACATATGTAAAGATATATCAATAATATAGACTCCAGGCAACGTTTCCACATACCACAGAAATAGGATGCCTGGTTACCTGTCAAAAGGACTGGCAGGGACAGATTAGTAAACTGGGCAGGTAAACATCAGAGGAAACTTAATGCAATGGAACATGGAGCAACATGTTCCAAGAGGAAGCAAAATGCTAAAAATGTAAAATAAAAACAAAGACTTAGGGATTCAGACAGACAAATCTTTAAAAAGCAGGAAGACAAGTTGTTAAAAGAAAAAAACATGAACGTCAGGTTTGACAATAAGGGTCACGTGGACTCGAAACGTTAACTGTATTCCTCTCCACAGATGCTGCCAGACCTGCTGAGTTTTTCCAGGTATTTTTGTTATTGTTTTGGATTTCCAGCATCCGCAGTTTTTTGCTTTTGACAATAAGGGTCACTGGGAACATGAAAGCAGAGGGATTTCCTGCTAAACCTGTGCAAGTCCTGAGTTAGGCTCCATATGGGACAGTGTCATCTGCTTCTCATAGAGAGTTATGCAGCACAGAAACAGGCCCTTCAGCCCATCGTGTCTGTGCTGGCCATCAAGCACCTATCCTAATCCCAATCTCCAGCACTTGGCCCGTAGCCCTGTGCTGTGGCGTTTCAAGTGCTGGAGATTGGGATTAGAATAGAAATTCTCAATGGGAGAGGAGATTCAGTCAGAAGATGCTGGAAGTGAGGGAAATCTAACCCTATCCCCTTCACCTGGAGACCAGGAACCACCTACTTCCTTCAATTACCCCAGGTCCCCGGGCTCAATTACTGACCTCTCCCCAGCCCCAGGCCTCAATCCCCGGTCTTAATTACTGACCTCTCCCCAGCCCCAGGCCTCAATCCCCGGTCTTAATTACTGACCTCTCCCCAGCCCCAGGCCTCAATCCCCGGGCTCAATTACTGACCTCTCCCCAGCCCCAGGCCTCAATCCCCGGGCTCAATTACTGACCTCTCCCCAGCGCCAGGCCTCAATCCCCGGGCTCAATTACTGACCTCTCCCCAGCGCCAGGCCTCAATCCCCGGGCTCAATTGCTGACCTCCCCCCAGCCCCAGGCCTCAAATCCCCAGGCTCGGTTACTGACCTCTCCCCAGCCCCAGGCCTCAAATCCCCGGGCTCGGTTACTGACCTCTCCCCCAACCCCAGGCCTCAAATCCCCGGGCTCGGTTACTGACCTCTCCCCAGTCCCAGGCCTCGAATCCCCGGGCTCGATTACTGACCTCTCCCCAGTCCCAGGCCTCAAATCCCCGGGCTCGGTTACTGACCTCTCCTCAGCATCAGCCCCAGGCTCAGGCTCCGCGCCGCCGCCGCCATCCCTCTCTCTCTCTCCTCCCGCGGCCGGACTCCTCTGTGCAGCCGCCGATCCCGGTGTTGGCGGATTGAAGACGGACTCCAGCAGGTTGTGGAGCCGGTTTTCCGGGACGGCCCCTTCTGGAGGGGCCTTAAAGGCGCCCCTGTCAATGAATAAATGTCTGGCAACTTTTATTGATCAAGGAGCTTTCTTATTGGGATGAAATTTAAAAGATTGCGCCGTAGAAAAAGACCAGTTCCTGTTGGTGTTTATCCTCCACACCATCAGTAACTCTCAGCCCACGTGTCCATTAGCTGCCCCCCTCCCCCACTTTCCATTCAATTATTTATTCAACCTGCTTGACTGGCATGGGGCCCAATTATTGTCCCAAATTGGGAATGGGAATTGAGGTAGGCGGGTGCTGTGCCAGCCCATTCCCGAGCCATTCTCCAGAAGGTCAGATCAGGAGTTGAATTCAGCTGCCTGCCCACAAGCGGCGGGGTAGCTGCTGGTCAAAAGGTCAATTAAGACCACGGATCAGGGGCCAACTGGAATCATGCGGGTCGCCCACGGCATTGGTAGCGCAGAAGTTGCCCGGGGATGGCCTCCCAGCCTACTTGGTCACTGCTGTGTCCAAAAGCTGCCCTGTAGAGACATTTTCCCTCCACGAGGGTGTACGGCAGGTGTGGCCATTTTTCATGTTATGGGCAAGATTTGTGTGGTCTCCTCCAGCCCGTAAGGTGTGTGTGCTTCCTTATCCTCAGAGTGATATTTCTTAATTTAAAATGAATTCCAGCAGCAGGCTTTCAGGTGATTTTTAAAAGTAAAGAAGGTTATTTATTATCACACACTTGCCTCGGATGTTTGAACATGCAAAGATCAGATTTGTTTCTAAAAGACCTTCACTCCAACTAAACTACCAACTCAACCAAGACTGAGTTATAAATTCCTTTTTTATAACTACGGCTTTAACTTCATCTGTAACTCAGTCTTGGTTGAGTTGGTACTTTTAGTTGGAGTGAAGGTCTTTTAGAAACAAAGGATTTTCATGAAGTTGTGAAGCTTCTTGTAGACGAATTGGGAGGAGGTTGGCTCTCAGGTAGACTTGGAAGCTGGAACAAGTACAGTACTTTGGCTGCATTAGAAGACTTTCAGCTATGATTTTCTTTTTATTTTGAAAAATATACTTTATTCATAAAATATCTGAAAGAACATTACAAAACATTTCTAAATCGCCATCACAAAAAGCGCAATCATATTCAACTTTTACACATGGATCATGAGGTGCTTCAATACAATCAATGAATATTACAATCGTTTCAATACGGTCATTACAGACAGTCAGATAGTGCAATGAAGTGAAGTGAAGGTCTTTTAGAAACAAATCTGATCTTTGCATGTTCAAACATCCAAGGCAAGTGTGTGATAATAACATACATCTTGTTGCACTCTGAGGTGCTTCAATACAATTATAACAGTTAGTATTCAATGTATACATTTATTGCGAACTGTACAGCCCGAGGGGTCTATACCTTTACCAGTCCCTCGGTGCACTATGGCAGAAAAGTCTTAGACAGCGACCTTTCCCCATTGCGCCTTTGTGGCGTCTGCCCCAAGCTTTAGTTTGTCCCTCAGCACATAGTCCTGGACCTTGGAATGTGCCAGTCTGCAACACTCAGTTGGGGACAACTCTTTGTACTGGAAGACCGACAAGTTTCGGGCAGACCAAAGAGCATCTTTCACTGAGTTGATGATCCTCCAGCTGCAGTTGATGTTTGTCTCGGTGTGTGTCCCTGAGAGAGTCCTGTGTCACAGCACTGGTTGGGATGAACCTCGATAAAAACCACTGCATCTCTCTCCAGACCTTCTTTGCAAAGGCACATTCCACAAGGAGGTGAACAACAGTCTCTACCCCACCACAGCCGCCTCGAGGGCAACGTGCAGAGGGGGTGAGACTCCTGGTGTGTTGGAAGGATCTGACTTTCAGCTATGATGGTTCAGCTGTTTTAAATGTTTTCTGGTGCTTCAGATGTTTCTCACATGCACAGATTTGCTTTTCAAGGTGTATTATACTGCAGCCCCTGACAGTTAATTTCCGTCACATGAATGCAGTGTTAACACTTCTGGGGTCCAAACCACCACGATACAATAGCAGTTGACAATGGTCATTTAATCTTATCTCTGCCCCAGATTGAGCACAAATAGAGTACTTTGTTCGATATGGCTCTTGGAGGCCAACAGTCTAGGCATTTCATACTCCTCAAATACTGGTTCATCCTTACACAATGGGATGTTTAGACTTCACAGTGGCTGTAAGTACCCTTATTCAGGTCCATGTTTAACTAAATATTGGCCACAGAATCAAATACTGTCTACAGTTTAAATGTCCATAGCCACAGTCTATAATATCCAATGTCCTCATGCTGTACTGAGCATGACATTCGGTGCAAAATTTTTTATAAGTTCTGAGAGGACACCTCAAGATGGAAGCGCCTTCCCTCTGTTGTCCTTACCTGCAATGGCAGGCAGCACACCTATGCTAGAGGGTCTCCTATTGGCCCTCAGGCTTCAAGAACTTGCTGAGTCTCCTTGATGAATGAGTGCATAAGACCATAAGACATAGGAGCAGAAATTAGGCCATTCAGCCCATCGAGTATGCTCCGCCATTCAATCATGGCTGATAAGTTCCTCAGCCCCATTCTCCCGCCTTCTCCCCGTAACCTTTGATCCCCATACCAATCAAGAACCTATCTATCTCGGTCTTAAATACACTCAATGACCTGGCCTCCACAGCCTTCTGTGGCAATGAATTCCATAGATTCACCACTCTTTGGCTAAAGAAGTTGCTCCTCATCTCTGTTCTAAAAGGTCTTCCCTTTACTCTGAGGCTGTGCCCTCGGGTCCTAGTCTCTCCTACTAATGGAAACATCTTCCCCACATCCACTCTATCCAGGCCTTTCAGTATTCTGTAAGTTTCAATCAGATCCCCCCTCATCCTTCTAAACTCCATCGATTATAGACCCAGAGTCCTCAAACGTTCCTCATATGTTAAGCCTTTCATTCCTGGGATCGTTCTCGTGAACCTCCTCTGGACCCTCTCCAGGGCCAGCACATCCTTCCTGAGATACGGGGCCCAAAATTGCTCACAATATTCTAAATGTGGTCTGACCAGAGCCTTATAAAGCCAAGGCTGGATTGGTGACTCTGGTGGACCTCCTGCAGCCAGAGCTGGGGGTAGATGACATTGGGGCGGCCTTCCACTGCATCCAGCAGGCGCCCCAGAGAGACCGTCACTAAATTTGGGGGCTGCTGCCTTCTTTGCTTTGCCATCTGTCACCTGGAGCAGTCTTGGTCTGCAGACATGAAGTAGGCTGCGCTCAGGTGGACTTTAAATATGGCACCCAGAGCGATACGGTGTGGCGGGCAAATCCGAGCCCACCAGCTAACGATCTGGTGTGTTCCCTGTGAATGCATAATTAATGAGGTAGGACGTGCCAGGAATGGGTCGCTATGGCATGAAAAGTTGCCATTGTGGCTGACGGGTAAAACATCCTTTTTCTCGTCTGCTACTGCACTTTGTGCAAATCTGAGACAATTCTGCCTGTAGGTCTAGCCACTTGACTACTATCCAGTGATTGCTGTTGGAAATGCAGATGTGAATATCTCTTTGGTTCTCCATTTTTGGTTTTCTCTCATTCAAGTTCTCTTGGACTCCTTTGCTATCTCTCCAAGTCAGTGCAATTCTAAACTGAGACAACTAACTCATCACCTTTTCACAAACATAGTTGGCTTGGAGCACACTTAGCCACACTTATCCCTATAATGCTTGGACCGCTCTTTGCTCACTCTGTTTATCTGTTTGTCCCAGCTTTATTTATTTCTATCTCACTGTGCTTGCCTTTCCTTCACAGTGTATGTCATCTAGGTGAATTGTAATTCCTGACTGTACGCTGTTTAGCAAGTTTTCAAACAGCAATTGCTCTCTGATAGGAATTGTACACATGTCTATTCAGACACTCATAGCAGGAGCGAAAAGAAGAAATGATCGGAGATCAAGGAGTGTAGGATGAGCATTCATATCGCCTGAACAAACAATGATTACCACAAAGAAATACATATTTTATCCTCACTAAAATCTTGGGGAATACCAAGTGAATCTACAAGAATCTTTTGCCAATTTTTCAGCCTGTCAGAATCATATATATTTTCTCAGTAGTCATTTTGAACAAAGAACAAAGAAAAGTACAGCACAGGAACAGGCCCTTCGGCCCTCCAAGCCTGCGCCGATCATATTGCCCGTCAACTAAAACATTTTGCACTTCTGGGGTCCGTATCCCTCTATTCCCATCCTATTCATGTATTTGTCAAGCTGCCTCTTAAACACCACTATCGTACCTGCTTCCACCACCTCCTCTGGCAGCGAATTCCAGACACTCACTACCCTCTGCGTAAAAAACCTGCCCCGCACATCTCCTTTATAGTTTTCTCCTCTCACCTTAAATCTGTGTCCCCTAGTAATTGACTCTTCCACCCTGGGAAAAAGCTTCCGACTATCTACTCTGTCCATGCCACTCATAATTTTGTAAACTTCTATCAAGTTGCCCCTCAATCTCCGTCGTTCTTGTGAGAACAATCCGCGTTTCTCCAACCTCTCCTCATAGCTAATAACCTCCAGACTAGGCAGCATTCTGGTAAACCTCCTCTGCACCCTCTCCAACGCCTCCATATCCTTCTGGTAATGTGGTGACCAGAATTGCACGCAATATTCCAAGTGTGGCCTAACCAAGGTTCTATACAGCTGCAGCATGACTTCCCAGCTTTTATACTCAATACCCCTGCCAATGAAGGCAAGCATGCCATATGCCTTCCTGACTACCTTATCCACCTGCGTTGCCACTTTCAGTGACCTGTGGACCTGTACACCCAGATCCCTCTGCCCGTCGATGCACTTAAGGGTTCTGCCATTTACTGTATAATTCCTGCCTGTATTAGACCTTCCAAAATGCATTACCTCGCATTTGTCCGGATTAAACTCCATCTGCTATTTCTCCACCCAAGTCTCCAACCGATCTATATCCCGCTGTATCCTTTGACTATCCTCTTCACTATATGCAACTCCTCCAACCTTGGTGTCGTCTGCAAACTTACTAATTAGCCCAGTTACATTTTCCTCCAAATCATTTACATATACCACAAACAGCAAAGGTCCCAGCACTGATCCCTACGGAACTCCACTAGTCACAACTCTCCATTCAGAAAAGCATCCCAAGATTGCAACATGCACAATCAGACAAAAAAAGACAGCACGCCTAAAATGGAGACATTAGGAGGAGTGATAAGCTTTGACAAAGATGGTGGTGAGCGGCCTTCTTGAACCACTGCAATCCATGTGGTGTGGGGACACCCACAGTGCTGTTAGGGAAGGAGTTCCACGATTTTTACCCAGCCACAGTGAAAAAACGGTGATTATATTTCCAAATCAGGATGGTGAGTGGTTTGGAGGGGAACTTCCAGATGGTGGTATTCCCATGTGTTTGCTGCCTTTGTCCTTCTAGATGATAGCGGCCGTGAGTTTGGAAGGTACTGCCTAGGGAGACTTGGTGAATTCCTGCTGTGCACCTTGTAGATGGTACACATTGCTACTACTGTTCGTCAGTGGTGGAGGGAGTGAATGTTTGTGGAAGGGGTGCCAATCAAGTGGGTGGCTTTGTCCAAATGATGTCAAGCCTCTTGAGTGTTGTTGGAGCTGCACTCATCCAGGCAAGTGGAGAATATTCCATTGTGCTCCTGACTTGTGCGTTGCAGATGATGGACAGGCTTGGGGGAGTCAAGAGGTGATTTACTCACCGCAGGATTCCTAGCCTCTGACCTGCTCTTGTAGCCACAGTATTTATATGGCTAGTCCAGTTCAGTTTCTGGTCAATGATAACCCCCAGAATATCGATAGTGGGGGATTCAGTGATGGTAATGCCATTGAATGTCAAGGGATGATGATTACATTCACTCTTGTTGGAGATGGTCATTGCCTGACACTTGTGTGGCGCGAATGTTACCTGCCACTTGTCAGCCCAAGCCTGGATATCGTCCAGGCCTTGCCACATTTGGACATGGACTGCTTCAGTACCTGAGGAGTCACAAATGGTGCTGAACATTGTGCAATGATCAGGGAACATCCCCACTTCTGACCTTATGATGGAAGAAAAGTCATTGATGAAGCAGCTGATGATGATCAGGCCTAGGACACTACCCTGAGGAACTCTAGCATTGATGTGCTGGAACTGAGAGAACTGACCTCCAATAATCACAATCACCTTCCTTTGTGCTAGGTATGACTCCAACTAGTGGAGAGTTTTCCCCCTGATTTGCATTGACTCCATTTTTTCAAGGGCTCCTTGATGCCACACTCAGTCAAATGCTGCCTTGATGTCAAAAGCAGTCACTCTCACCTCACCTCAAGAGATCAGGTCTTTTTGTATGTTTTAACCAAGGCTGTAATGAGGTCAGGAGCTGAATGGCCCTGGCAGAACCCAAATTGAGTGTCTGTGAGCAGGTTATTGCTGAGTAAGTGCTTGATTGCACGGTTAATAATCCCTTCCATCACTTTGCTGATGATTGAGAGGTAATTGGGGTGGTTATTGGCAGGGTTGGATTTGTCCCTGGTTTTTGTGTACAGGACATATCTGGGCAAGTTTCCATATTGCCAGGCAGATGCCAGTGTTGTAGCTGCACTGGAACAGCTTGGCACAGGGTGTGGCTCGCTCTGAAGCACGAATCTTCAGTGCTATTACCGGAAGGTTGTCAGGGCCCATAGCCTTTGCTGTATCAAATGCCTCCAACCGTTTCTTGATATCACGCAGAATGAATCGAATTGGCTGAAGACTGGCATCTGTGATGCAGGGGACCTCAGGAGGATCAGACAAGATGTATCATCCTCTCGGCATTTCTGGCTGAAGAAGACTTCAAACTCTTCAGCCTTGTCTTTCATACTGATGTGCTGGGCGCTCCCATTATTGAGGTTGGGGATATTTGTGGATCCTCCTCATCCAGTGAGTTGTTCAATTGTCCACTACCGACTGGATGTGGCAGGACCGCAGAGCTTAGATCTGACCCATTAGTTGTGGGATAGCTTAACTCTGTCCATCTCATGTTGCTTATGCTGTTTGGCATGCAGGTAGTTCTGTCTTGTAGCTTCACCAGGTTGACACCTCATTTTTAGGTATGCCTGGTGCTGCTCCTTGCATGCCCTCCTGCATTGTTCATTGAACCAAGGTTGATCCTCTGGCATGGTTGTAATGGTAGAGTGAGAGATTTGCCCAGCCATGAGGTTACAGATTGTGGTTGAATTCAATTCTGCTGCTGCTGATGGCCCACTGCGCTTCATGGATGCCCAGTTTGAGTTGCTAGATCTGTTCAAAATCTATCCCATTTTGCAAAATGGTAGTGCCACACAACAAGATGGACAATATCCTCAATGTGAAGACAGGACTTCGTCTCCACAATGATTTGTGCGGTGGTCACTCCTATCTATACTGTTATGGACAGATGCATCTGCGACAGGTAGATTGGTGAGGATGAGGTCAAGTAGGTTTTTCCCGCTTGTTGGTTCCCTCGCCATCTGCCGCAGACCCAGTCTAGCAGATATGTCTTTTAGGACTTGGCCAGCTTGGTCAGCAGTGGTGCTACCAATCCATCCTTGGTGGACGTTGAAGTCCCCCATCCAGAGTACATTTTGTAGATTTCTTCTTCCAAGTGATGTTTAACACCAGGGAGCACTGATTCATCAGCTGGGTGGGTGGGGGTGGTAATCTGTAGGAAGCTTCCTTGCCCATGTTTGACCAGATGCCATGAGAATTCATGGGGTCCAGAGTCAGTACTGAGGACTTCCAGAGCAACTTCCTCCCGACTATAAACCACTGCGCTGCTACCTCTGGTGGGACTGTCCTGCAGGTGGGGCAGGACATACCCAGAAATGGTGATGATGCAGTCAAAAGAAATAGGAGCAAGAGTAGGCCATTCAGCCCCTCAAGCCTGCTCCACCATTCACTAAGATCATGGCTCATCTGCCCCAGGCCTCAACTCCTCTTTCATACCAGCTCCCCATTGCCCTCAACTCCCCGATATTTCAAAAATCTATCTACTATACTTTCAGTGATCTAGCCTCCACAGTTCTCTGGGGTAGAGAATTCCAGACATTCACTACCCTCTGAGAGAAGAAATTCCTTCGCATCTCAGTTTTAAATGAGTGTCCTCTTATCCGGTAACTATGTTCCCTAGTTTGAGATTCCCCCACTAGGGCAAACATCTTCTCAACTTTTACCCTGTCAAGCCCTCTCAGAATCTTGTACGTTTCAATAAGATCACCCCTCATTCTTCTAAACTCGAATGAACAAAAGCCTAACCTGTTTAGCCATTCTTGTTAAGTCAACCCCTTCATCCCAGGAATCAGCCTAGTGAATCTCTTTTGAACTACCTCCAATGCCAGTATATCCTTTATTAAATACGGGGACCAAAACTGCACACAGTACTCCAGGTGCGGCCTCACCAACACCCTGTACAGTTGTAACAAGACTTCCCTATTTTTAAACTCCAACCCCTTAGCAATACAGGCCAAAATTCCATTTGCCTTCTTAGTTATTGCTGCACCTATATGCTAAACTTTGTCTTTCATGCACAAGAACACCCAGATCCCTCTGTGCTGTACCTTTTTGGATGCACTCTCCATTTAAATAATAGTCTGCCTTTTGATTCTTCCTACCAAAGTGCATGACCTCAAACTTTCCTACATTAAACTCCATCTGCCAAGTTTTTGCCCACTCACTCAAACCTATCTATATCCCTTTGGAGATTCCTTATGTCCTCATCACAACATGCCCTCCCACCTATTTTTGTATAGTTAGCAAATCTGGATACATTACACTCTGGCCCCTCCACCAAGTCATTAATATAGATGTTTGTCAAACATGATTTCCCTTTCACAAAGCCATGTTGATTCTGTTTGATTGCGTTAAGCTTTTCTAAATGTCCTGCTATTTCTTCCTTAATAATGGACTCTAGCATTTCCCAACGACAGATGTTAGGCTGACTGGCCTATAGTTTCCCAATTTTTGTCTCCCTCCCTTCTTGAACAGGGGCGTCACATTAACAGTTTTCCAATCTGCTGGGACACTCCCAGAATCCAGTGAATTCTGGGATATTTCGACCAATGCTTCCACTATCTCTGCAGCCACTTCCTTTAAAACCCTTGGATGCAGGCCAACAGGTCCTGGCGACTTGTCTGCCTTTAGCCCCATTAGTTTCTCAAATACGTTGTCCCCTCGTGATAGAGACTGTTACAAGATCTTTCCTCCCATTAGCTCCTTGCTTATCTGATATCTTTGGAATGTTTATAGTGTCCTCCACCGTGAAGACTGATGCAAAATATTGGTTTAAATTATCTGCCATTTCCCTGTTCTCCATTATCATTCCTCCAGTCACATCCTCCAAGGGTCCCACGCTCAATTTAGCCACTCTCTTTCTTTTCACATACCCGTAGAAGCTCTTGCTGTTGGGTTTTATATTTCTTACCAATTTACTTTCGTAATTTAGTTACTCCCTCTTTATTAGCTTTTTAGTCATCCGCTGCTGGTTCCTAAAAAATTCCCAATCCTCTGGCCTACCACTAATTTCAGCTATTTTGTATGCCTAAGTTTTTGATTGGATACTCTCCTTGGCTGCCTTTGTTAACCGCAGCCTTATCAGCTCGTTCTTTTTGACCAGGATAAAATTTTGCTGAGCTTAATGAAATATCTGCTTAAATGTCTGCCACTGCTCATCTACTGATCTTCCCCTTAGTCTATTTTCCCAGCCCACTTTAGACAACTCTTTCTTCACACCCCTGTAATTGCCCTTATTTAAGTTGAAGACGCTGGTTTGAGACCCGAGTTGCTTGCCCTCAAACTGAATTTGAAATTCCACCATGTTGTGTTCACCACCCCCGAGAGGATCCTTAACTACGTTATCTCTTATTAATCCTACCTCATTACACATTACTAGATCTAAAAAAGCCTGTTCCCAGCTATGCTCTGCAATGTATTTCTCTAAGAAACAATCCCTGAGGCACTCTACAAATTCGTCTTCCACGTTACCCCTGCTAACCTGATTTGTCCAGTCAATATGCAGATTAAAATCACCCATGACAATTGTAGTGTCCATCTTACACGCCTTCATAATTTCCTGATTTATACTTTGTCCTACAGTGAGGCAACTCTTCGGGGGCCTATAGACGACTCCCACCTGTGACTCTTCCCCTTGCTATTCCTTATTTCCACCCAAACTGATTCACAATCTATTGCACCTGTATCACTACTCACCACCGCACTGATACCTTCCTTTATTAACAAAGCTACCCCACCTCCTTTTCCTTTTTGCCTATTTTTCCAGAATGTCAAATACCCTTGAATATTGAGTTCCCAATCTTGGTCACCTTGCAGCCATGTCTCTGTACTAGCTATCAAGCCATATTCATTTATTTCTTTTTGTACCATCAACTCATCTATCTTGTTGCAAATGCCGCATGCATTCAGATAAAGAGCCTTAAGCTTTGACTATTTACCATTAATACTCATTCTGGTCCTAATTCCTACTGCACTCTTTTGCTTATATTTTCTGCCCCTTCCTGTCACACTTTGATTATCATTCACCTCTTCACTACCCTGCACCTCTGCTCTCTCGTTTCTTTTTGATTTTTTAAACTTCCCTTCAGTGGGACCCTCCCCCCAACTAATTAGTTTGAAGTCCTATCTACAACTCGAGTTATACGATGCGCCAGGACACTGTCCCAGCATGGCTCAAATGAAACCAGTCCCAATGGAACAGCTCTCTCCTTCCCCAGTACTGGTTTCAGTGTCTCATGAATTGGAACCCATTTCTCCCACACCAATCTTTAAGCCACGCATTTACCTCTTTAATCTTATTTACCCTACGTGGCTCAGGTAGTAATCCAGAGATTTTTACCTTTGTGTTCTGCTTCTTAATTTAGACCCTAGCTGCTTGTAGTCCCTCAGCAGAACCTCTTTCCTAGTCCTACCTATGTCCTTGGTACCTACGTGGACTACGACAACTGGATCCTTCTCCTCCCACTCCAAGTTCCTCTCCAGGCCAGAAGAGATGTCCTTAACCTTGGCACCAGGTAGGCAACACAGCCTTCGGGACTCTGTCTTTGCTGCAGAGAACAGTATCTATTCCTCAAACTATGATATGCCCTATTGCTACTCCATTTCTCTTTTCTCCCCCAACTGGAATGGTGCTCTGTACCTCGGTGCTGTGGTCAGTTCACTCATCTTCCCTGCAGCCTGTGTCCTTGTCCACACTGGAAGCAAAAACTTTGTACCTATTGGTCAAGGGCACTGGCTGAGGCCCCTCCAAAGCTAAGTTCTGGATTCCCATACCTGCCTCATTTGCATTCACACCCTCCTGTCCCTGACCATGGTCCAAATTTGATGTAATTAATCTAATGGGTGTGACTGTCTCCTGAAAAACAATGTCCAGGTAACTCTCCCCCTCACTGATGTGTCACAGTGTCCGCACCTTGGACTCCAGCTCATCAACTCTGAGCCGAAGTTCCTTGAGCAGCCAACACCTGCTGCAGATGTGGTCACCATGGATCGCACCGGCATCCACCAGTGCCCACACACTGCAGCTGCAACACATCTCCTGCCCAGCCATCTCTATTCTATTTAATTAATTAATTTGGGTGTTAAATATTTTAAACCCGAACTTCTTAACTGTACCCTTCAGCTGTAATAATGTCTCCTGATTTAAACCACTTGGCCAATCATAAAAGACACGGAAGAGATACCCACCAATCACCTACTTATTTTCGTGTGACGTCTTTGGCTCTGACAGGCAGAAACAGGCTGAAGGGGCCCTCACCGCCAGTTTTTACCTCCCACCGCCGCTGCCCTTCTCACGCAGGTCCACTCTCCTCATTCTCTTTAATCCTGTCTCCGCCGCTCTTCTCATGCTCTTTCATCCTGTGTCTCCTCCACTCTCTTTTATCCTGTGTCTCCTCGTGCTCTTTTATTGTGTCTCTGCTCTCCTCGTGCTTTTTATCTTGTGACTCTGCTCTCCTCACGCTCTTTTATCTTGTGTCTCCACAGCTCTCCACGACCTCTTTGATCCTGTGTCTCCCCCATTCTCCTCGCACTCTTTTATCCTGTGTCACCGCCATTCTCCTCACGCTATTTTACTCTGTGTGTCCACTCTTCTTGTGCTCTTTTATCCTGTGTCTCCGCTTTCTAAATAGCAAAAGCTCCGTCACTGGAGGGCCTTGAACTATCAACCTTCAGGTTAAGAGCCAAACCCCCTGACCAATTGCACCATAGAGACTGAAGCTAAGGTCTGGGACATTAATGTCTGGGATATTATCTGTAAGGTATGATTTAGTGTGTTGACTATGTCAGTCTGCTGCTTGACTAGTCTGTGGGACAGCTCTCCCAATTTTGGTACAAAGCACCAGATGTTAATAGAGTAGATGCTGAGGGGTTTAGAGAGAGAATTGTAGAGCATGGCTAGTAATAAGATAAGAGCCCATGGTGTTGGGGGCAGTATAATTTTGCTGATGATTGCTCAATGTTCAGCACCATTCGCGACTCCTCAGATACTGAAACAGTCCATGTCCAAATGCAGCAAGATCTGGACAATATCCAGGCTTGAGATGACAAGTGGCAAGTAACATTCATACCACAACATGTGTCAAGGCAATGACCATCTCCAACAAGAGAGAATCCAACCATCACCCCTTGACATTCAATGGCATTACCATCACTGAATCCCCTACTATCGATATCCTGGGGGTTACCATTGACCAGAAACTGAACTGGACTAGCCATATAAATACTGTGGCAATAAGGGGAGATCAGAAGTTAGGAATTCTGCGATGAGTAACTCAGCTCCTGACTCCCCAAAGCCTGTCCATCATCTACAAGGTACGAGTCAGGAGTGTGATGGAATACTCCCCTCTTGCCTGGATGAGTGCAGCCCCCACAATACTCAAGAAGCTTGACACCGTCCAGGACAAAGCAGCCCACTTGATTAGCACCACATCCACAAACATTCACTCCCTCCACCACCGACACAGTAGCAGCAGTGTGTACCATCTACAAGATGCACTGCAGGAATTCACTGAGGCTCCTTCGACAGCACCTTCCAAACCCACGATCACTACCATCTAGAAGGACAAGGGCAGCAGATAGGTGGGAACACCACCATCTGGAAGTTACCCTTCAAACCACTCACCATCCTGATTTGGAAATATATCACCGATTTTTCACTGTGGCTGGCTCAAAATCCTAACTCCCTTCCTAACAGCACTGTGGGTGTACCTACACCACAGGGACTGCAGCAGTTCAAGGAGGCAGCTCACCACCACCTTCTCAAGGGCAACTAGGAATGGGCAATAAATGCTGGCTCAGCCAACGAAGCCCACGTTCTGTGAATGAATAAAAAATATGAGCATGGATAGAGGATTGGCTAACTAATAGAAGATAGGGAAGATAAGGGGGGCATTTTCAGGATGGCATCCTGTAACTAGTTGAGTGCCACAGGGATCAGTGCTGGGGGCCACAATTATTTAAATATATATTAATGGCTTGGATGAGGGGAATGAAAGTACTATTGCCAAGTTTGTGGATGACACAGAAATAGGTGGGAAGGCAATGGTGAGGACGACTCAAAGGGCCTACAGAGGGATATAGACAGGTTGAGTGAGTGGGCAAAAACTTGGCAGATGGAATATAATGTGGGAAAATGTGAGGTTATGTACTTTGGCAGGAAGAATAGAGGAGCTGAATATTATTTAAATGGAGAAAGACCGCAGAAAGCTGCAGCACAGAGGGATTTGGGGGCCCTCGTGCACGAATCCCAAAAAGCTAACATACAAGTTCAGCAGGTAATAGGTAAGGCAAATGGAATGTTGGCCTTTATTTCAAAGGGAATGGAGTATAAAAATAGGGAAGTCTTGCTAAAACTATACAAGGCACTAGTTAGACCACACCTAGAATACTGTGAACCGTTTTGGACCCCTTATCTAAGGAAAGATATACTGGCATTGGAGGCAGTCCAGAGAAGGTTCACTCGGTAGATCCCGGGTATGGAGGGATTTTCTTATGAGGAGAGGTTGAGTAGGTTGGACCTGTACTCATTGGAGTTTAGAAGAATGAGAGGCGACCTTATTGAAACACATAAGATTGTTAGGGGGTGTGACAGGGTAGATGCTGAGAGGTTCTTTCCCCTTGTGGGAGAGTCTAGGACCAGAGGGCATAATCTCAGAGTAAGGGGTTGCCCACTTAAAACAGAGATGAGGAGGAATTTCTTCTCTCAGAGGGTAGACAATCTGTGGAATTCTTTACCGCAGAGGGCTGTAGAGGCTGGGTCATTAAGTGTATTCAAGGCTGATATAGACAGATTTTTAGTTAGTAAGAGAATCAAGGGTTATGGGGAAAAGACAGGAAAGTGGAATTCAGGATTATTGGATCAGCCATGATCTCATTGAACAACAGAGCAGACTCGATGGACCGAATGGCCTACATCTGCTCCTACTTGTTATAGTCCTATGGGCCTAGACAATTGAAGGCCTAGCCACCAGTAATAGAGCAAAGAGAGGACAAAAAATTTTTCATAGCCAGAGGAACAAAAAGTTCTGGGGGTTTGTATGGCTGGAGGCGGTTGCAGAGATAGCAGTATAAAAGGCTTTAAAGGGATTTAAACACAAAAATTAGAATTTTAAATAAAAGGCGTAGAGGATTGAGAACAAATTAATTTCTTCGTCACTAAGATTGAGACCATCTGTCTTCTACTTCTCAACCCTTCCTCTTGCCCTTTAAGCCAAACCTCTCACCACCTGCATTCTCCACTACCCCAGAAAAGATTTGGATGAGCTGAAATTTAGAGAGAGTGCAGAATGGGAGATCAGCCAAGTCAGCACTGGAATGTTTGAGTCTGGTGACGAAAACATAAACAAGAGTTTCAGCAGCAGTTAGGCAGAATTGAAGCAGGGGATGTTTAGAGTGTTTGTGTTGAAGAGAATGTGGAGTCCAAATGTCCAATCGTACAAACAAAAGGCAGGAGTGGGCTATTAAGCCTCTTGAGCCTGCTCTGCCATTCAATAAAATCATGGTTGATCAGATAGTAACCTCAAATCTGCATCCTGCCTACCCTTGATAACCTATCACCCCCTTGCTTACCAAGAATCTATCCACCTCTGCCTTAAAAATATTCAAAGACTCTGCTTCCACCTCCTTTTCAGGAACAGAGTTCCAACGCCTCTTGACCCTCTGAGAGAAAAAAATTTCACATCATCTCCATTTTAAATGGGCGACCCCTTATTGTTAAACAGTGACCCCTCATTCTAGATTCTCCCACAGGAGGAAACATCCTTTCCACATCCATCCTGTCAAGACCCCTCAGGATCTTATATGTTTCAATCAAGTCACCTCTTACTCTTCTAGTGGATACAAGCCTAGTCTGTACAAGTTTTCCTCATAAGACAACCCACCCATTTCAGGTATTAGCCTGGTAAACCTTCCCTAAACTGCTTCCAATGAATCTACATCCTTCCTTAAATAAGGTGACCAAACTGTACACAGTATTCAAGATGTGGTCTCACTAGTGCTCTGCATAAGGGAAGATTAACCTCCCTGCTTTTGTATTCAATTCCTCTCGCAATAAATGATAACATTGTATTAGTTTTCCTAATTACCGACTGTACTGGCATACTTGCCTTTTGCGATTCATGCACTAAGACACCCAGATCCCTCTGAATCTCAGAGCTCTGCAATCTTTCACCATTTGGATAATAAGCTTCTCTTTTATTCTTCCTGCCAAAATGGACAATTTCACATTTTCCCACATTATACTCCATTTGTCAGATCTTTGCCCACCCAATTAACCTATAAATATCTTTTTGTAGCCTCCTTATGTCCTATTCACAACTTACTTTCCTACCTATCTTTGTGTCATCAGCAAATTTGTCAAACATCCCATCCATCCCTTCATCCAAGTAATTTATATAAATTGTAAACAGCTGAGGTCCCAGCAGTGATCCCTGTGACACACCATTCATTACATCTTTGCCAACCCTGAAATTTCCGCAATAACCTTTGATGTGGCGCTTTATCAAATGCCTGCAGGAATTCTAAAAGAGCAGTACATTCACTGGTCCCCCTTTATCCACAGCACATGTTACTTTCTCGAAAAACTCCAATAAGTTGGATAAAGGTGATTTCCCTTTCACAAAACTATGTTGATTCCGCCTGATAGAAACATAGAAAATAAGAGCAGGAGTAGGTCATTCAGCCCTTCGAGCCTGCTCTGCCATCCCAATATGGTCATGGCTGATCCCCTGTCTCAACGCCATATTCCTGCACTCTCCCCAAACCCCTTGATGCCTTTAGAGTCTCTCTTTAGAGTAACTCTTTCGAGTTATTTCCTTCTTAAATATATTCAGTGACATGGCCTCCACAGCCTTGTGTCGTAGAGAATTCTGTGGTAGAGAATTCCATAGGTTCACCGCCCTCTGAATGAAGGAGTTTCTCCTCATCTCAGTCCTAAATGGCCTACCCCGTATCCTGATACTGTGACCCATTGTTCTAGACCCTCAGCCAGAGGAAACATCATCCCTGCATCCAGTCTGTCCATCCCTGTCAGATTTTTATACGTTTCAAAGAGATCTCCTTTCATTCTTCTAAGCTCCAGAGAATACAGGCCTAGTCGGCCCAGTCTCTCCTCATACAACAATCCTGCCAGGTAAGGAGACCAAAACTGCACACAATACTCCAGGTGTAGTGTCACCAAGGCCCTGTACGATTGCAGTAAAACATCCTTACTCCTGTACCCAAGTTCTCTCACAATGAAGGCCAACATACCATTTGCCTCCTTAACTGCTTGCTGCACCTGCATGCTTGCTTTCAATGTTTGGTGTATAAGTGATTGGTGTATATACACCCAGGTCCCTTTGTACATTGACATCTTCCAATCTATCACCATTTAAATAATACTCTGCCGTTCTGTTTTTCCTACTGAAGTGGATAACTTCACACTTATCCACGTTATACTGCATCTGCCATGTATTTGCCCACTCACTCAACCTGTTTAAATTGCCTTGAAGCCTCTTAACACCCTCCTCATTGCTCACATTCCCACCAAGTTTCCTGTTATCAGCAAACTTGGAAATATTGCATTTGGTTCCCTTATCCAAATCATTGATACATATGGTGAATAGCTGGGGCCCAAGCTCTGATCCCTGTGGTACCCCATTAGTCACCGCCTGCCACTCTGAAAAAGACCCCATTTATTCCCACTCTCTGCTTCCTGTCTGCTAACCAATTCTTAATCTATGCCAATAAACTACCCCCCAATCTTATGTACTTTAATTTTACACACTAACTTCTTAAGTGGGACTTTATCAAAAGCTTTCTGAACATCCAAATACACCACATACACTGGTTCACCCTTATCTATTCTGCTAGTTACATCCTCAAAAAACTCCAGTAGGTTTGTCAAACATGATTTCCCTTTCATAAATCAAAAATTTTACCACAAGCTCCATTCCTGCTGGTGCCCTTCCATCAATTCCTTTAAGTTTCAGCTTTGCAACCATGATCCCCCTGAAACCCAAAGACTAGTTTCCTGGAAGCTGCTTGGCGGGTCATGGGAATAATGCCTCGAAAGAGTCCCGATTACCTTGAATTTATCCAAGTGCCCTGCTATTGCTTCTTTATTAATAGCTTCTAACATTTTCCCTATGACAGATGTTAAGCTAACTGACATGTAGCTTCCCGCTCTCTGTCTCCCTTATTGAATAATGGAGTTATATTTGCTATCTTCCAATTGAATGGGACCTTTCCCAAATCTAGGGAATTTTGGAAAATTAAAACCAATGCATCGACTATCTCACTAGCCACTTCTTTTAAGACCCTGGGATGAAGCCCATCAGGACCCAGCATTTGTCAGCCCGCAGCTCCAACAATTTACTCAGTACCTCCCTAGTTATGCGGCTTGCAAGAACACCAGTCCCAGCATGGTTCAGGTGTAGACCATCCCTACGGTACAGATCCCACCTTCCCCAGTATTGGTGCCAGTGCCCCACGAACTGAAACCCACTTCTCCTACACTAAGCTTTGAGCCATGCATTCATCTCCCTAATCTGATTTGTCCTATGCCAATTTACATGTGGCTGAGGTAAAAACCAGTGATTATGAAATTTGAGGTTCTGCTTCTTAATTTAGTGCCAAGCTCCTCATACTGATTATGCAGAACACCCTTTGTCCTGCCTATGTCATTGGTACCAACATGGACAATGACGACTGGGTCCTCCTCCTCCTCCTACTACGTTCCTCTCCAGCCCTGGCACTAGGTAGGCAACACAACCATCTGGGCTCACGCTCTTTGCTGTAGAGACTGGTGTCAATCCCTCTGACTATACTGTCCCCTACTACCATTACATTCCTTGTAATACCTTTACTTGAATGCCTTCCTGTACCATGGTGCTATGGCCAGTTAGCTCATCTGCCCTGCAGCCCTAACTCTCATCCAAGCAAGCTGAAAAAACCTCAAACCTGTTGGACAATTGCAAGGGCTGAGGGTCCTGCATTCCTGCCCTCTGGGTCCTCTTACCTGCCTCACTTGCAGTCACATCCTTCTATCCCTGACCACTGACCACATCAGAAGACTCTATCCTAAGGGGTGTGAACGCCTCCTGGAATGAAGTGTTCAGGTAACTTTCCCCCCTCCCTGATGTACCGCAGCGTCTGCAGCTCGGCCCCCAGCTCAATAACTTGGAGCTGAAGCTCCTGCAGCCGCAAACACTTACTGTAGGTGTTTGCCCTGGATCACACCAGAAGCTCCTACATCCTGCAAATGGCCTGCCATCTCCAATTAGTTAATGAATAATCGCTAATTAATTAATTTAAATTAATAAAGCCTATACTTCCCAATAGGTTTCAGCACTGCAAGTAAACTTTACAATACTGATAAAACAATACAGTACTTACAATCCTGATAAAACTAAATGTTTACCTGCTCCTTCTGTTGACCAAAGTGGAAAACAAATATTGGAGGCTGTCAGAGTAGAAGCAACAAAGCACCTCCTGCCCTTCACCGAACTCCCCACTCAGTACACTTTACTTCATGCAGTAAAACTTATCTAAAGTAGCTCTTTCCCCCTGTGCACCAAATTCCCATTTTGTACCAAATTCCTGAATATACTCACTCAGTGTCTCACTCAGGCCGAAGTCTCCCCTCACTGACCGTGTGCCTCTTAGCAAAGGGTCAAATGTGACACCAAGGTTACAAACAGGCCAATTCAACCAGAAGCAGTGGCCAGGAGGAAGCTGGAATCAATGGCGAGTGTACAGAATTTGTGCTGGGGATCAAAGTCGATAGCTTTGTTCCTCCTAATGTTTAACAGGAGGAAATTGAAGGTCATCCAAGAAGCTTATCCATGGATGTGGCAGAGTCTCTGCCTTAACATGCTCCTTAAAAAGTCCAAGTCTCTGATCATCGCTCCTAAACCTCTTTGCTTTGTGTCCTGTCCAGGAGACAGGAAGAAATATCTATATGTATCTATGTCAACCTGGCTACTTCATAACATTTTTTTTTTCTGTTTCTCAAACTGGACAATTGCTGGGCTGATAAATTGCCTGCAGCTGATCACATGCCGGTCTCTGGAAGTTACTGAGCAGTTTGAAATTGAACAAAGGCAAACACATCAAACCCTCTGGAATGAAACACGCCTTGTATTGTATAAACATTCCAGCCAAGCTAACACAAAGGATAGTAGACGATAAGTTTGCACCAACCAGTTATGGACAAAGGTAGAGCTCTTTGTGACTCCTAGTCTCCAATGTTGTGCTAACAGCCCCACTGTTACCTGCTCCAAAACACAATGAGTGTCAACCAAGGGCCTCATTAGCTGAATAGCACGACCTGAAAAACCCTGTGACATGACCGAGGCTTGAGCTGTTTGAAATCCTTTAATTATATTGCTTTTGAATTTTATCTTCAGTGAGGTTTAACCTCCGAAGAGAACTGGACTCCAGGCTGGAAGCCTGCCTTTTACGTCCATCTCTCTTCAAGTCTGATTTTTAAAAATTTAATAATTTACGGAATGTGGGTGTCACTGGCTAGGTCAGCATTTATTGCCCATGCCTAATTGCCCTTGAAAAGGTGGTGGTGAGCTGCCTTCTTGAACCACTGATTTCCCTGTGGTGTAAGTATGCCCACAGTGCAGTGAGGGAGGGAGTTCCAGAATATTGATCCAGTGACAGTGAAGGGAGTGAATGCTTGTGGAAGGGGTGCCAATCGAGTGGGTTTCTTTGTCCTGGTTGGTGTCAAGCTTCTTGAGTGTTGTTTGAGCTGCTACTAATGCAGGCAAGCAAAGCGTATTCCATCACACTCCTGACTTGTGCCTTGTAGATGGTGGACAGGCTTTAGGGAGTCAAGAGGTGAGTTACCCATTGCAAGATTCCGAGCCTCTGTCCTGCTCTTATAGCCACAGTATTTATATGGCTAGTCCAGTTCAGTTTTTGGTCAATGGTAACCCCAGGATGTTGATAGTGGGGGATTCAGCAATGGTAATGCTATTGAATGTCCAGGGGCAATGGTTAGATTCTCTCTTGTTGGAGATAGTCATTGTCTGGCACTTGTGTGGTGCAAATGTTACTTGCCACTTGTCAGCCCAAGCCTGGATATTTTCCAGGTCTTGCTGCATTTGGACATGGACTGCTTCAGTATCTGAGGAGTTGTGAATGGTGCTGAACATTGTACCATGAACATCCATACTTCTGACCTCATGATGGAAGGAAGGTCACTGATAAAGCATCTGAGATGGTTGGGCCAAGGATACTACCCTGAGGAACTCCTGCAGTCATGTACTGGAACTGAGGTGATTGACCTCCAACAAGCACAACCATCTTCCTTTGTGCTATGTATGACTCCAAGTGGCGGAGAGTTTTCCCCCTGATTCCCATTGACTCCATTTTTCCAAGAGCTCTTTGATACCACACTGTCAAATGTGGCCTTGATGTCAAGGGCAGTCACTCTCACCTCACCTCTGAAGTTGAACTCTTTTGTCAATGTTTAAACCAAGGCTGTAATGAGGTCAGGGGCTGAGTGGCCCTGGCGGAACCTAAACTTGGTGTCAGTGAGCAGGTTATTGCTAAGCAAGTACCACTTGATTGCACTGTTGATGACCCCTTCCATCACTTCACTGATGATGGAGAGTAGACTGATGGGGCGGTAATTGGCTGGGTTGGATTTGTGCTGCTTTTTGTGTACAGGAAACCTGGGCAATTTTTCACATAGCTGGGTAGATGCCAGTGTTGTAGCTGTACTGGAACAGCTTGGCTATGGGCATGGCAAGTTCCGGAGCACAAGTCTTCAGAACTGTTGCTGGAATATTGGCAAGGCCCATAGTTTTTGCAGTATCCAGTGCCTTCAGCTGTTTCTTGATATCACGTGAAGAACAGTTCTGTTGAAGGGTCATTTGGACTTGAAACGTTAACTGTGCTCCTCTCCACAGATACTGCCAGACCTGCTGAGTTTTTCCAGGTATTTTTGTTTTTGTTTTGGATTTCCAGCATCCGCAGTTTTTTACTTTTATACTGGTATCTGTGATGCTGGGGACCTCTGGAGTAGGCAGAGATGGATCATCCACTCAGCATCTCTGGTTGAAGATTGTTGCGAATGCTTCAGCCTTATCTTTTGCACCGATGTGCTGGGCTCCTCCCTCCTCCCTCATTGAGGATGAGGATATTTGTGGCGCCTCATCCTCCAGTGAGTTGTTTAATTGTCCACCACCATTCACGACTGGATGTGACAGGACTACAGAGCTTAGATCTGATCCGTTGGTTGTGGAATCACTTAGCTCTGTCTATCACTTGATGCTTATACTGTTTAACATACAAACAATCCTATGTTGTAGCTTCACCAGGTTGGCACCTCATTTTTCAGCATGCCTGGTGCTGCTCCTACCATGCCCTTCTGCACTCTTCATTGAACCAGGGTTGATCCCCTGGCTTGGTGGTAATGGTAGAGTGAGGGATACGTCAGGCCACGAGGCTACAGATTGTAGTTGAGTACAATTCTGCTGCTGTTGATGGCCCACAGCGCCTCATGATTACCCAGCCTTGAGTTGCTAGATCTGTTCGAAATCTATTCCATTTAGCACTGTGGTAATGCCACACAACACGATGGAGGGTATCCTCAATGTGAAGATGGTACTTTGTCTCCACAAGGATGGTGCGGTGGTCACTCCTACCGATCCTGTGATGGACAGATGCATCTGCGGGAGGCAGGTTGGTGAGGATGAGCTCAAGTATGTTTGTCCCTCATCTTGGCTCCCTCACCACCTGCTGCAGAGCCAGTCTAACTGCTACATCTTTTTGGACTTGGCCAGCTCGGCCTGTGATGGTGCTACCGAGACACTCTTGGTGATGGACATTGAAGTCCCTCACTCAGAGTACATTCTGCACCCTTGCCACCCTCAGTGCTTCCTCCAAGTGGTGTTCAACATGGAGGAGCACCGATTCACCAGCTGAGGGAGGGTGGTATGTGGTAATCAGCAGGAGGTTTCCTTGCCCATGTTTGACCTGATGCCATGAGACTTAATGGGGCCAGAGTCAATGTTGAGGACTCCCAGGGAACCTTTCTCCCGACTGTACACCACTGTGCCGCCACCTCAGCTGGTTCTGTCCTGCCGGTAGGACAGGACATACCCGGGGATGGTGATGGTGGTGTCTGGGACATTATCTGTAAGGTATGATTCCGTGAGGTGGACTATGTCAGGCTGTTGTTTGACTAGTCTGTGCCGCAGCTCTCCCAATTTCGGCATGAGCCCCAGATGTTAGTAAGGACGACTTTGCAGGGTCGACAGGGCTGGGTTTGCCGTTGTCGTTTTTGGTGCATAAGTTTCCAGAAAAAACCTTGTATTTCGCCTGCAGAATGAACTGATACCCAGGATACAAGAATACTTTGCTGCATCTTCAATGGACTTGAACTGCAACCGAGTTTCTCAGACCTAGACCAGGAACTGTGCCAGACAAAGCCACCTGAAAGAACCTTCCTTGGACATTGCTTCTGGACTCTAGACTCACGTGAAACCATAATTCTTATTTTTATCGCGGTTGGGGAAAACACACCACAACTTATAAGGGGAGAAATCAAAAATCAAAATTGCCATTCTGTTTATGGACGTCGTGAGGAGAAATCAGAGCTGTTTAAATTAATTCCCCTCTGGTCCGTAGCACTTTTGAACACTTTTTTTCTTATCTAAAATAAAAACAGAAAATGCTGGAAAAATCAACGGGTCTGACAGTATCTGTGGAGAGAGAAACAGAGTTGACGTTTCTTCAGAGCTACAGAGAATTGGAAATATGATGAAATTTATACTATTTAAGTTGGGGTGGAGCAGGTGAAGCTGGATAGGAGGCCAGTGATAGGTGGGGGCAAAGGAGAGACTGACAAAGATGTCATGAACTAAAGGACAAAGCGAGTGTTAATGGTGCTGATAGTGGCATGAAGGTAAGAAAGCAGAATGTGATAATAGCAGGACAAGGGTAAGCACCCTGAAAAGAACAACATGAACAAGTAACAGATGGCCCTTGTGGGGGTGGGTGGGAGGAGGGGGGAGGTGGTGGGGGAAAAAAGGATCGAAATGAGGTAAAAAAAAAAGGGGGATTAAAAAGGGGGATAAAATAATGAATAAATGAATGAAAATAAAAATGAATAAAAATAAAAATAAGTGGACAAAAAATAAAAATGAATTTTGAAAAAAGGGGTGTAGATAGAGGAGAGAGTTCATGGTCTGAAGTTATTGAATTCAATGTTAAGTCCGGAAGGCTGTAAAGTACCTAATAGGAAGATGAGGTGCTGTTCCTCCAGTTTGCGTTGAGCTTCCCTGGAACATTGAGCAGGCCAAGGATGGACATGTGGGCATGAGAGCAGGATGGTGTGTTGAAATGGCAAGCGACAGGAAGGTCAGAGTCATGCTTGTGGATAGACTGAAGGTGTTCCGCAAAGCAGTCACCCAGTCTGCATTTTGCCTCCCCAATGTAGAGGAAGGTGTAAGGGCAGAGGCACGGGAGATGGGTCGGACACGATTGACGGCCCTGTCAACCACATTGGGGGGAAAACCTCGATTAAGGAAGAAGGAAGACATGTCAGATGCGCCATTTTGGAAAGTGGCATCATTGGAACAGATGCGACGGAGGTGAAGGAACTGAGAGAATGAGATGGAGTCCTTACAGGAAGCGGGGTGTGAGGAGCTGTAGTCGAGGTAGCTGTGGGAGTCGGTGGGCTTGTAATGAATATTGGTGGACAGTCTATCATCAGAAATAGAGACAGAGAGGTCAAGGAAAAGGAGGTAAATGTCGGAGATGGACCATATGAAGGTGATAAAGGGGTGGAAAATGGAAGCAAAATTGTTAAATTTTTTTAGGTCCAGACAAGAGAATGAAGCAGCACCAAAACAGTCATCAATGTACCGGAGAAAGAGTTGTGGGAGGGGGCCTGAGTAGGACTGGAACAAAGAATATTCCACATACCCCACTAAGATCTTTTTACAATATAATATCTTTTCACTTATTTGCTCTGAAATGCCGAGGGTATTTTTGTTTGTTCAAGGCAAGATTTTCAATGCAAAATTCTGTCACTTTATTCTTCAATTAGGCAATATCCAATGGGGAAAAACAACATTTACAGTTTAACAAGAAGAAAAAAAATAGATAATTCAGAAAATAACCACTTATCTCAGCATAAATTCCTCCCCATCTCTGTTTTAAATGGTATAAACATAAATATAATATAAGTAATATGTAATATAAATAACTAATAACAATGGGTCTGGGAGGGAAGAACAAAGTTACTTGCATCTTAAGGAAGTTCGAAAAAGTGGAAAATGAGTAATGTTTTCAGTGTTAATAGAATATGTAATGTTTTGATCTCATGCTAGTCATTTAGCAATCTGCCTTTTCAAGGGCAACTAACTTTGGGCAATAAATGTTGGTTTTGCCAGCGATTTCCATTTCCTGAAAATGAGTTTTTAAACAAACGCAATATATTGTTTCAGTAAGTTTGCAGGTCATGTTTTAAGTTGAGGTGGGGCTTTGGGTAGACATGAAAAATCACACTGCAGATAATGGCTGTCACGCCAGTTAAGGCACAGAACCTCTGTAACTGTTTGGAGTCATTGAATAGAAAAGCAGAATATTATTTAAATGGAGAGAGATGGCAGAATGCTGCGGCACAGAGGGTGCCCTTGTCCCTGAATGACAAAGAGGTTAACATGTAGGCGCAGCGAGCAATTAAGAAGGCAAATGGAATATTGGCCTCTAATGAAAGGGGGATGGAGTATAAAAGCAGAGAAGTTTTATTACAGCTGCACAGGACTTTGGTGAGACCGCACCTGGAGTAGTGTGGTCTCCTTATTTAAGGAAAGATATACTTGCATTGGAAGCAGTTCAGAGAAGGTTTACTAGGCTGATTCTTGGGATGAAGGGGTTGTTTTATAAGGGCAGGTCGGGCCTTAATTCATTGGAGTTTGAAGAATGAGAGGTGATCTCATTGAAACATATAGGGCAGGATTTTGAGGTCGTTGGGCGGGCACGGCGGGCCCCTGGAAGGCTGCCCTGAAGGACGTCTCCAGTACTCTCGCTACAGATTCAGGCGCGGCTGGACACAGCAGGCGGGTAGGCAGGTTGGGTGGGCACTTGGCCCCCCCCTGCTTTTCTGATGAGTCCTCGCCGACCTGTTGGAGGAGGTGGCTGCCAGGAGGATCACCTTTGTCCCCAGGGATGGGAGGAGGAGGGCACCACAGCTTACAAAGAGGGCATAGGAGGAGGTGGCAGCAATGGTGAGCAGCCATGACGCGCTAAAATGCACCTGGGCCCAGTGATGGAAGCGCTTCAATGACCTGCTGCGCTCAGGAAGGGTGAGTACCATATTGGCATGGGTCAGTGTGCAGAAGTGTTAAGGTCTGGCCGTCCCCGCCGTGGACCTCAGGGGTGTTAGAGTCTGAGAGCCAACTGTCAATGACACCGGAACTGGCCAAGGGGATGAGCCCTGGCTGCTTGGACTGAGTGCCTTGTGGCTCGAGGGCCACGACTCGGATGTGCCCTGCCAGGTGCTCCTCAGCTGGGGTTGGCCAGGCTGCAATGGTGCTGCAGGTAGAGAATGGACTAATCAATGCTCCTCTGTCCTTTCAGGAGAAGACGGCCCATAACAATATAGAAAGATTGTGGACCTGCGGAGGCCCCACTAGCTTTATAATCCTTTCTAGATATGAGCAAGATGCCCTTGAGCTCGAGAGCCGGTACGTGCCCCGTGCCACCGGGCGTGGAGAGGTGGGGGTGCCAGACAAAGGTAAGATTGCAGTGCACAGAGGTGAGAGTTTCAGTTTGTGCAACCATTCTAGTGTAGTCTCTTCATTAATGTGAGCCTCTAACCTGGAGTCCCCATTCATCATTGGAAGACGAGGGCACTGTGATGCAGATCTCCATGGTCTCACCAGGGTGCCTGGCATCACAGTGACAGTGTGATGACTTTAACTAATGACATGTCCTTCTTCTCCCTTTTAGGTTCACCAGCAGGCGTTCGCTCTGCAGACCCCAAAGGGCCACCCCTGACAATGGAGGACCACTGAACTTCTGTTGCACCTGCGTCATACCCGCTCTCTGAAGCAGGCACAAGCACAGGTACCAGTGCCTCAGTGGGCATCTCGGCACACATTGGTGAGGGCACTTCACACTCATTTGAGGTGCAGGTGGAGGCAGAGAGTGCCCAGGGCGACAGCAGTCGGAGTACTGCTGGGGACTGGGATGATGCTCAGTCGATGGCTGATGATGAGTTTCTGGAGTCGTTCTTCATGCGGCAGATGCTGCTGTCCAGTGGGGTGTGCAGGAGGATCTGGCAGAGATCCATGAGGGTATGTGTGTCATGGTCTCCATGACATGGAGCATCAGCACTGCATTGACCGTCATGGCCGAGTGCACTGCCTCCTCCATTGAGAGAGTGGCGACTCCCATGGAGAGGCAGCTCCAGGGACAGAATCAGGGATTCCTGGAGTTGTTCTCGGACCTACAAGCCCTCACACAGGCACTGACCTCAGGTGGTCAGTGTCTGTGTGGGAGATGAATGAGGCACCCAGTATCCCAGCTAGATGCCCGTCCAAAAATGGTGAGCAGGGAGGTCCAAAGCGACCTCACCTTGGCACATGAGCTGCCTGTCGTCTCTGTGGGCTCCTCTCAGGGTGCTCTGGATGACGGCAACAGCTCCTCCGCCCCTCTGCCAGTGACAGTGGCATCTGATGAGGCTGCGGTGACTGGGGAGATGCCAGCTGTGGCACTGGCCGCTCCCCCCCAGATAGGGCCAGCACAGCCCCCACTGGCCACAGGACGACCGCCAAGATTATCAAGGCCAACAAGACACCAAAGTCAGCAGGCTATCTCCAATGCCAGTGCCAGTGAGGGGAAAACACCAAGACATAGCACTTGCAAACGTAAGTTAAAGGCACCATGAGCACAAGAGTATGTAATGCTGGACGTAAGTGGCTCTGAACTTTATTGCACAGGCACCAAGTGTTCTTTGTGTTCAAATGAAAGGGTCCTTTCAGACATCCAGGTTGGAGGCGGCAGCCCTGGCATGCATTTGAAGCTGATCTTTGGCACACTAGCTGAAGGAGCATTGGATCAAGACATCCCTGGTGTCCCTGCTTCCCTGCAGGTTACCGAGATCTGGCTCAGCATTCTCCTCACCGTGCTCATCTTCAGACTCACTACTGGACTCATCATCTGTGGCCTGTGAAGCTGCATTAAGATCCTCTTCCTCCAGTGGGCCCCCTCCTTGCCAGTGCCAGATTGTGGAGAGCACAGCATGCAACCATTATCAGTGACCTTGGCGGACCTCCTCTGGCCATCACGAGGGTAGAGAAGGTCACAGCGGTCCTCAATGGCATCCAGAAGGTGACCCAGCGACGTGTCACTAAGCTTGGGGGCTGCATGCTTCTTTGGTTTGGGAGCCACCTCTCAGCTGGAGCGGCCCTGGACTGCAGACATTGGGAAAGCTGTGCATGGGTGTGGTTTAAATATGGCACCCGGAGCGAGGTTCCGTTGAGGTCTTGACGGTGTGGGTGAATCAGAGGCCGCCCGCCAGCAATACAACGTGTTTCCAGCTGGTGGTTCCTTCCCTTCCTCCGATTACTCTCAAGTCCTGTCCCTAATTCTGGGTCCCATTGTTATAGTGGTTGATATCCCTGTGTTACCAACTGAGTCATTTGAGGTGGATGTTCCTGTGCCCCATGTAGACCGTACCCCTCCCCATGTTGAGGCCTGGTGTACTGTGACATACAGGGACACCCCCATGAGACCATCGAGTGCTGCCCCTATACAACCTCTTCACAGAATCACAGGATTGTTACAGTGCAGAAGGCCATTCAGCCCACCGGGTTTGCACCAGCTCTCTGAGCATTTTAACTTAGTGCCAATCACCTGCCTTTTCCCTGTAACCCTGCAAATTGTTTCCATTTAAATAATCATCCAATGCCCTCTTGAATGCCTCAATTGAACCTGCCTCCACCACACTTCCAGGCAGTGCATTCCAAACCCTAACTACTCGCTGTGAGAAAAAGTTTTTTCTTACCTCGCATTTGCTTCTTTTGCAAAACACTTTAAAACTGTGCCCTCTGGTTCTCAATCAGTTTATGAGCGGGAACAGTTTTTCCCTGTCTACTCTGTCCAGACACCTCATGATTTTGAAAACTTCTATCAAGTCTCCCCTTAGCCTTCTTCTCTCCAAGGAAAACAGTCCCAACTTCTCCAATCTTTCCTCATAACTGAAGTGTCTCATTCTTGGAACCCATTCTTAGAAACCTCTTCTGCACTTTCTCCAATGTGTTCACATCCTTCCTATAGTGCGACGCCCAGAACTGTACACAATACTCCAGCTGAGGTCTAACCAGTGTCTTATATAAGTTCACCAAAACCTCCCTGCTCTATGCCCCTATTCATGAAGCCTAGAATATTGTATGCTTTATAAACAACTCCATCTCCCTTTCCTTCCACCTTTAATGACTTATGTAGATATACACCCAGGTCTTTCTGCTCCTGCACACCCTTTAGAATAGTATCCTTTATCTTATATTGTCTGTCCATGTTCTTCCTAACAAAATACATCACCTCACACTTCTCCACATTGAACTTCATCTGCCACCTATCTGCCCACTCCACCGATGTGTCAATGTCCTTTTGAAGTTCTACACTGTCCTCCTCAGTTTTGTGTTGTCTGCAAACTTTGAAATTGTCCCCTGCACACAAAGATCTATATCATTTATATATATTAGAAAAAGGAAGGGCCTCAATACCGATGCTTGGGGTACTCCACTACAAACCTTTTTCCAGCCCGAAAAATACCCATTAACCATTACTCTGTTTCCTATCCCTCAGCCAATTTTGTATCCACGTTGCTACTGTCCCTTTTATTCCATGACCTATAACTTTCCTCAAGTCTGTTGTGTGGCACTGTATTGAACACCTTTTGGAAGTCCATATCCACCACATCAATGGCCTTGCCCTTATCAACCTTCTCTGTTACTTCTTCAAAAAACTCCGCAAGTTAGTTAGACATGATTTTCCTTTAACCAATCCATGCTGACTCTTCCGAATCAATCCACATTTTTCCATGTGACTATTAACTCTATACCGAATAATTGTTTCTAGAAGTTTCCCCACCCCTCCCCCCCCTCCCCCCCGCCCCCACCGAAGTTAAACTGACTGGTCTGTAATTGCAGGGCAGATCTTTACAACTTTTTTTGAACAAGGGTGTAATGTTTGCAATTCTCCAGTCCTCCGGCACCTCCCCCGAATCCAGGGAACATTGACAGATTATTGCCAGTGCCTCTGCAATTTCCACTCTCACTTCCTTCAATATCCTCAGATGCATCTCATCTGGTCCTGGTGCCTTATCAACTTTAAGTACCTACAGCTTATCCAATACCTCCTCCTTATCAATTTTAAACCCTTCTAGTGACTGAGTTCCCTCCTCTGTCACCGTGGCCTGGGCAGCATCTGCCTTGTAGATAAAGACAGATGCAAAGTATTCATTTAACACCTCAGCAATCCCTCTTGCCTCTATGTGTAAATCTCCTTTTTGGTCCCTAATCAGCCCGACTCCTCTGTTTACCGCCCTTTTACTATTGGTGTGTTTCTAGAATACTTTGGGATTTCCTTTCATGTTAGCTGTCAGTCTTTTTTCATAATCCCTCTTTGCTTCTCATATTTGCTTTTTCACATCCCTTCTGAACCTTCTGTATTCAGCTTTGTTCTCAATTATATTTGCTACCTGACATCTGTTGTAAGCACACTTTTTCTTCTTTAACTTAATTTCTATCTCCTTTGTCATCCAGGGAGCTGTGGATTTGTTTGTCCTACCCTTCCCTTTTGAGGGAACATACCTTGACTGTGCTCAAGCCATCTCCTCTTTGAAGGTAGCTGATTGCTCAGCTACTGTTTTTCCCACCAGTCTTTGGTTCCAGTCTATCTGGCCCAGCTTATTCTTGCCCCATTGAAGTCCGCTCTCTGCCAGTTGATTATTCTCACTCTGGATTGACCAATGTCATTTTCCACCATCATCCTAAACCTTATGATACAATGATCACTGTCCCCTAAATGTTTCCCCACTGTCACTTTATCTACTTGGCCCACCTCATTCCCAAGAACCAGGTCTAGCAGTGCCTCCTTTCTTGTTGGACTGGACACATACTGCTGTAGGGAATTCTCCTGAACACAATCTAGGAATCCCTGTCCCTCACTGCCACCTACACTACCACTTTCCCAGTCTATATATGGGTAATTAAAGTCCCCCATTATAACTACTCTATGATGTCTACACCTCTCTGGAATTTCCTTGCAGATTTGTTCCTCTACATCCTTCCCACTATCTGATGGTCTATATATTAGTCCAGGCAATGCAATTGCACCCTTCTTACTCCTTAGCTCTAGCCAAATCAATTCTGTCGTTGAATCCCCTGACACATCCTCTTTCTCCAGTACTGCATTACTTTCCTTAACCAAAAATGCCACCCCTCCTCCTTTTTTCCCTTTCATATCTTTTCTGAATGCTTTGTAACCAGGAATATTTAACACCCAGATCCATCCTTCCTTAAGCCAGGTCTCCATTATTGCCACAACATCATAATCCCACAAGGCAATCTGTGCCTTTAACTCCCCAATTTTATTAACTATGCTCCATGCATTCACATACATGCAGTGTAATCCTGATTTAGATTTCATTATTTGCTACCTTACTCTGACTCCCATCTATTAACTCACTATTCTCTATTTTAGTACTATCTGCCTCTCCCAGCATTCCGTGCACCCTGGTATTACTTTCTAATATTCTCTCCTGGTTCCCACACCCCTGCTGAGTTAGGTTAAACCCTCCCCAACAGCACGAGCAAAACTCAGCCCTGGCTCTGTTCAGGTATAACCCGTCTGGCTTGTACAGTTGCCATCTCCCCCAGAGCCAGTCCCAGTGTCCCAGGAATTTAAAGCCCTCCCTCCTGCACCATCTTTCCAGCTGTGCATTCATCTGCCTTATCCTCTGTTGTGATGTCTTTGAGGAACGGACCACAGGAGACTCAGGTACAGGTTACGATCGTTTATTCGAGCAATTGCAAGGAGGGCACCATCTCAATGCAGCTTGAGACAGTACTCTGCTAAGCTACAAGTGTTCACCATATTTATACATTATTGGTCACATACAAGAACTTCCTCCAAATTCCGATCTTGTCAACATATAGGTTTACATTAAACAGACAGGTCTCTGGTACAAAGGTAACCCTACTTTCATCCAGGCAGAGACCTGTCTTCCTATCTAAGCTGGGACTATCCGTCCTTCCCCTATCTGTTGAAGAGCACACTTAATCTAAGTTATTGCCATCCTCTGACTCCAGTCTAACTCCCAGGACCTTGCTGGTGATTGCAAGCCCTGAGAATGTGCAAGGTTCAGCATTCTCTCCATCCCAGACTGAACTTTAAATGTTAACTACTTAGCGATTGTGGTTTTGCATGCTGGGATATTTTAAGTCAAGTCCCTTGACCATTACTGTATTCCTTAATTTCCCCCTAACATCCTCCTATTTCTGTACTCACTTGCACATGGCACTGGGAGTAACCAGAGATTGCTACTTTAGAGGTCCTGCTTGCTAATTTTCTACCTAGTTCCCTAAATTCCGATTGCAGGACCACATTCCCCTTCCTACCTATGTCGTCAGTACCAATGTGGACCACGACCTCTGGCTGTTCGCCCTCCCCCACAAGAATGTCCTGGAGCCGTTCTGTGACATCCTTGACCCTAGCACCAGGGAGGCAACAAACCACCTGTAGTTATGTTGATGGTCGCAGGAACACCTGTTTGCTCCCCTAACTAAAGCATTCCCTATCAGTACTGCCGTTCCGCTCTTCCTCCTCCCCTCCTGTACAGCTGGGCCACCAGTGGTGCCATAGGCTTGACTCTTGCTGCACTCCTCCAAGGATCCATTGCCCTCACCGATATCCAGAATGGAAAACCGGTTAGTGAGCGGGACCTCTGGGGACTCCTGCACTACCTGCCTGTTTCTCTTGGACTACTTGGTGGTCACCCGTTCCCTATCTGCCTGCTTGCCCTAATTTGCGGTGCGACCACCTCTCTGAATGTGCTAACCACGTAGTTCTCTGCCTCACAGATGCACCTCAGTGACTCCAGCTGCTGCTCAAGCTCTGAAACGCGGAGTTTAAGCTTGTGCAGCCGGGAACACTTCCTGCACACTGGCTTGTCTGGGTCATGAGAAGTGTCCACGACTCCCCACATGCCACAGGACGGGCATTCCGCTTGGCTGAGCTGTCCTGCCATGCCTGAACCTTAAACTTTTAAATCACTTTTTTACTTAAACTTTAGTTACTTTAACTTACTTTAACTTTACTCTTGTACTATTAACTATAAACTGGAGATTAGTAGAAAGTGGAAATTCTTCACCCTTACTCACAAATCAGCTCCCTCTCCTGTGCCTATAAATTCTTACTTTCCCTGTGCCTGTTTAGAAATTTATGGTTCTGTACTTGCACTGTTTTGAATTCCCAACTGTCTCTCCACTTGGCTGTTTTATTTCCCAAACTCTCGCTGTTTTATTTCCTAAACTCTCACTGTTTTATCTCCTGAACTCTCGCTGTTTTATCTCCTGAACTCTTGCTGTTTTATCTCCTAAACTCTCGCTGTTTTATCTCCTGAACTCTCGCTGTTTTATCTCCTGAACTCTCGCTGTTTTATCTCCTGAACTCTCGCTGTTTTATCTCCTGAACTCTCGCTGTTTTATCTCCTGAACTCTCGCTGTTTTATCTCCTGAACTCTCGCTGTTTTATCTCCTGAACTCTCGCTGCTTTATCTCCTGAACTCTCACTGTTTTATCTCCTGAACTCTCACTGTTTTATCTCCTGAACTCTCGCTGTTTTATCTCCTAAACTCTCACTGTTTTATCTCCTGAACTCTCGCTGTTTTATCTCCTGAACTCTCGCTGTTTTATCTCCTAAACTCTCGCTGTTTTATCTCCTGAACTCTCGCTGTTTTATCTCCTGAACTCTCGCTGTTTTATCTCCTGAACTCTTGCTGTTTTATCTCCTGAACTCTCGCTATTTTATCCATTGAACTCTCACTGTTTTATTTCCTGACCTCTCACTGTTTGTCACTTGAACTTTCGTCGTTTTATCCAAGTAGAAAATCATTTTAGCTTGCCCTACTTAATAAGCCTTACCAAAAAGTTCCAACTTTATTTTAAACCTTAGGAATAGAATAAACCTTAAAAACTTACTAGATACTCACCAGATACTCACCAAGCAGCCAGCTTCTTCTCCAACCAATCAAATTGCTGCTTTCCTGTGATGTCACAACTTGTTTCTTTTACTCTCCTCTTGAACTCAGCGCGGGCCGGTTCCGAGCTGCTGACAGGTCTGTCTCTCTGCCTCTCCGACTGCTCTTCCCCAAGGGGAGTGATGTGGGCTGCGTTCCCTGGGCTTTATTTATTCTCTCCCCTCTCCATGTATCTCCCACAGGTCCACCTCTCCGACTGCTCTGCCCGAAGGTGAGTCCCAATCTACAGGCTGCAGAAGCCTCCCCTGACTGTGACTGTTCCACCTGTGGCCAAGTACTATGTCAGAAAGCCCTCGGACCGCCGTGTGAGGTGCTAATCACGCCCTCCGCGCCACATGCTGGTACTACTGACAGCGGGCTGACGTGCCCTCCCCCTCCCTGGACTGGGACAAGGACAGCCTTTTCAAGCTCAAATCGCTGCTTAGGCATTGCTTTAGTCAGCTGTCTTGCCATTCTGCCTGGGGCGCGCTTGGGACTGCTGCCTTTGACTCTCTTTACTAACTGGTCACAAGATTTCTTTGCCCAGAGTCTTCCCCCTGTGTCTGCGTTCAACATGCCCCAGTCTTCCGCTGCCAGTCAAGCTGTTGCCCTCCAGCCCCTTCCCTTGCCTCTGTCTTGTCTTCACCACCACCCCCCCACCCCACCCCGTCAGGCTTTTGCCCTCTAGCCCCTTCCCTTGCCTCTATCTTGTCTCCTCCCCCCATCGTAAAACCTTTGCCCTCTAGCCCCATACCCTCCTTCTGCCTTGTCTCTCCCCACCTCCCTGTAATAATTGATAGTTAAATCTTTTTATACGGTTGCAGGATCATGTGACTGTATAGACATAGAAACATAGAAACTAGGAGCAGGAGTAGGCCATTCGGCCCTTTGAGCCTGCTCCGCCATTCATTATGATCATGGCTGATCATCCAACTCAAGAGTCTGCTCCCGCTTTCTCCCCAGATCCTTTGATCCCTTTCGCCCCATATAGATGAATCAGCTGTAAACACAGGGAATCTTAAGGGCGGAGCTGTCTAGACTTGGTCTTGGAACAAGAATGTAGCTTCATCAGGAGCTCTGTAAATAAAGTTTACTGTTTCTTATAAGAAACCTGCTCTGTATTCCAAGTTTATTGGTGACAAGGATAAATAGCGCCGATGCTGCACCTTGCCTCGCAACTGTGAGTATTTTTATCTTTTAGGGGAAAGAAAGAAAAGTATACTCAAAAGCAATGCCCCTCTTCAGCAGAATTGACCCATACGACTCATCTGTTGAGGACTGGCTAACGAAATAAAGGCGGAAGAGAAATAGAAGACAATTTACCTGAGTGTCTGCGGGAGTAAAATGTCTAACCTAATCCGTTTGACGGCTCTGAGTGCACCAAGTTCCAGATCTTTCACCAAGATAGTAGACCTCATGAAGGGATACTTTCAGCCTAAACTCTTGGTGATCATGCAAATATTCAAGTTCAACTCTCGAGTAAGGGCCCCCGGTGAGTCAATCGCAACGTACATTGTGAAGTTAAAACAGTTAGTGGAGCACTGTGATTTCGGTGACACTTTGAATGACATGTTGCGAGATCGTTTGGTTTGCAGCACAGACGACGATGCCGTTCAGCACTGTTTGCTTGCGGAAGTTGTAATAGACCCAAACAGGGTCTATCAGGTCCAAGCGCCCCAAACAGATAACGCTAGCAATGGAGAGTGCTGAGAGGAACTTGCAGGCTTTGTAGAGTGTGTAACATGGCGCCGTTCTGCAATTAGGGTGGGAACCTGCTGCTGGGCATGGCGTGAAGACCAGGGAGGCTACTGCAAAGTGGGACACGGTCCCTACTGCTAGAAAAACAAAAAGAAATGCTGGAAGCAGCTCACCAGTAATCCAGAAGTTAAAGTGTTTCTGGTGTGGGGGAAACCATGTACCCGAAAGCTGCAGACTTAAAGAGGCAGAATGCCAGTACTGTCTTTATAAAGGGCCTGTTGTTAAACAATGCAGAACTAGATCAAGACATCTATTCAGACAGCAGGTCAAGTTAAATGAAGTGCACAATATAGATGAGCCAGAAGCTGCTAAGGCTGACGTTTATTCCCTACACAAGCTGAAGGCTGGGAAAATTGAACCAATCTCTGTTGCCCTTCAAGTAAATGGAAAGCTTCTGGTCATGGATGTTGACACAGGAGCATCGACCACAGTGGTGGGAGAACACATCTTTAAATACCTCAGAGAAGGTGCCCAGCCACTGAGTTTGGAGCAAACCACGGCTCAGCTAAAAATGTATACTGGAGAGGCAATACAGGTGAAAGGCATCGCCTCTGTACCTGTATCCTACAGGCAACAGACAGCCCAGCTGCTAGTAATTGTTGTAGCAGGAGAAGGACCTAGCCTTCTGGGCTGTGATTGGTTGAAAGAAATTAAACTAAATTGGTCAGATATTTTTCAGGTCAGAACAGGAGGAATTCCTGAGTTGTTAAAAAGGTATGGCAGAGTATTCCAAGATGGGCTGGGGAAAATAAAAGGTCTACAAGCTAAAATAGACATGGAATCTGAAGCAACACCCCGGTTTTTTAAGGCAAGACATGCCTTATGCTCTGAAGGAAAAGGTAGATGTGAAATTATGTAGTTTGGAGAAGTTTGGAATAAATAGCCAGTCCAATTCTCAGAATGGGCAGCACCCATAGTCCCTGTGATGAAACCAGACCAAATCATTCACATCTGCGGAGATTATAAATTCACTGTGAACAAGGCTGCGAAATTAGACAAGTACCCAATCCCAAGGATGAAGATATGTATGCTAAACTTGAAGGAGGAAGATCCTACACTAAACTGGACATGAGCCATGCATACCAACAGCTAGAACTGGACAACACATCACAGAATCACAGAATCACAGTGCAGAAGAGGACCTTCGGCCCTTCTGCACGTGAGAAACACCTGACCTACCTACCTAATCCCATTTACCAGCACTTGGCCCATAGCCTTGAATGTTATGATGTGCCAAGTGCTCATCCAGGTACTTTTTAAAGGATGTGAGGCTACCTGCCTCCACCATCCTCCCAGGCAGCGCATTCCAGACCATCACCACCCTCTGGGTAAAAAAGTTTTTCCTCACATCCTCCCTAAACCTCCTGCACCTCACCTTGAACTTGTGTCCCCTGGTGACTGACCCCTCAACTAAGGGGAACAGCTGCTCCCTATCCACCCTGTCCATGCCCCTCATAATCTTGTACACCTCCATCAGGTCACCCCTCAGTCTTCTCTGCTCCAACGAAAACAACCCAAGTCTATTCAACCTCTCTTCATAACTTAAATGTTTCATCCCAGGCAACATACTGGTGAATCTCCTCTGCACCCTATCCAATGCAATCACATCCTTCCTATAATGTGGCGACCAGAACTGCACATGGTACTCCAGCTGTGGCCTCACCAAGGTTCTATACAACTCCAACATGACCTCCCCACTTTAGTAATCTATGCCTCAATTAATAAAGGCAAGTGTCCCAAATGCCTTTTTCATCACCCCACTAACATGCCCCTCTGCCTTCAGAGATCTATGGACACACACGCCAAGGTCCCTTTGTTCCTCAGAACTTCCTAGTGCCATGCTGCTCATTAAATACTTCCTTGTCAAATTACTCCTTCCAAAGTGTATCACCTCACACTTTTCAGGGTTAAATTCCATCTGCCACTTATCTGCCCATTTGACCATCCGGTCTATATCTTCCTGTAGCCCAAGACACTCAGCCTCACTGTTAACCACCCGGCCAATCTTTGTGTCATCCGCAAACTTACTAATCCTACCCCCAACATAGTCATCTATGTCGTTTATATAAATGACAAATAATAGGATACCCAGCACAGACCCCTGTGGTACGCCACTGGACACTGGCTTCCAGTCACTAAAGCAGCCTTATATCATCACCCTCTGTCTCCTACAACTAAGCCAATTTTGAATCCACCTTATCAAATTACCCTGTATCCCATGTGCATTTGCCTTCTTTATAAATCTCCCATGTGGGACCTTGTCAGAGGCTTTGCTGAAATCCATATAAACTACATCAACTACACTACCTCATCTATACACCTGGTCACCTCCTCAAAAAATTCAATCAAATTTGTTAGGCATGACCTCCCTCTGGCAAAGCCATGCTGACTATCCCTGATCAAATCTTGCCTCTCCAAGTGGAGATAGATTCTCTCTTTCAGAATTTTCTCCAATAGTTTCCCTACCACTGACGTGAGACTCACTGGTCTGTAGTTCCCTCACTTCTCTCTACAACCCTTCTTAAATAGTGGAACCACATTAGCTGTTCTCCAGTCCTCTGATGCCTCCCCTTTGGCCAGAAAGGAGTTAAAAATTTGGGTCAGAGCCCCTGCGATCTCCTCCCTTGCCTCCCTCAGCAGTCTGGGACACAAATCATCCAGACCTGGATATTTGTCCACTTTTAAGCCTGCCAACACCTCCAATACCTTGTCACTCCCTATATCAATGAGTGCCACAGTTTGCCTAGGTTAAATCTAGTGTTCAGCTTAAATATGAGATGGTCACCAGACATTACAGTCCTCTCTACTATTGAAACAAAAACAAAAGTAGCTGGAAAAACTCAGCAGGTCTGACAGCATCTGCGGAGAGGAATACAGTTGACGTTTCGAGTCCATGTGATTCTTCATCAGAACTAAGGAAATATAGAAATGAGATGAAATATAAGCTGGTTTAAGGGGGGGGGTGGGACAAGTAGAGCTGGATAGAGGGCCAGTGATAGGTGGAGATTGCCAAAAGATGTCATAGACAAAAGAACAAAGAGGTGTTGACAGTGGTGATATTATCTAAGGAATGTGCTAATGGTGACATTAAGGTAGAAAGCAGGACGAGCAAGTGACAGATAACCCTAGTGGGCGTGGGGTGGGGGGAAGGGATTGAAATAGGCTAAAAGTTGGAGATAAAACAATAGATGGAAATAAATTTAAAAATAATGGAAATAGGTGGGAAAAGAAAAATATGTTTAAAAAATTATAAATTATTGGAAAAAGGGGGATCGGAAAGGGGTGGGGATGGAGGAGAGAGTTCATGATCTGAAGTTGTTGAACTCAATGTTAAGTCCGGAAGGCTGTAAAATGCCTAGTCGGAAGATGAGGTGCTGTTCCTCCAGTTTGCGTTGAGCTTCACTGGAACATTGCAGCAGGCCAAGGACGGACATGTGGTCATGAGAGCAGGGTGGTGTGTTGAAATGGCAAGCGACAGGGAGGTGTGGGTCATGCTTGCGGACAGACCGAAGGTGTTCGACAAAGCAGTCACCCAGTCTGTGTTTGGTCTCTACAATGTAGAGGAAACCGCATTGGGAGCAGTGAATGCAGTAGACTAAATTGAGGGAAGTGCAAGTGAAATGCTGCTTCACTTGAAAGGAGTGTTTGGGCCCCAGGACAGTGAGGAGAGGGGAAGTAAAGGGGCAGGTGTTGCACCTTCTGCGGTTGCACGGGAAGGTGCCGTGGGAGGAGGTTGAGGTGTAGGGGGTGATGGAGGAGTGGACCAGGGTGTCCCGGAGGGAACGATCCCTGTGGAATGCCGCCAGTGGGGGTGAAGGGAAGATGTGTTTGGTGGTGGCATCATGCTGGAGTTGGCGGAAATGGCGGAGGATGATCCTTTGAAAGCGGAGGCTGGTGGGGTGATAAGTGAGGACTACTATTGACTTTATTACTACCAGTAAGGCTGACTGAACAATAGATTAAAATAAAAACAAAATACTGTGGATGCTGGAAATGTGAAATGTGAAAAAAATCAAGTCTTCTTCAGAACTGAAGAAGTCATTTTGGACTCGAAACGTTAACTCCGCTTCTCAGTCCACAGATGCTGCCAGACCTGCTGAGTTTTTCCAGCTTTTTCTGTTTTTAATATAGATTAAAAACTTATACTTTGTTTTCTGATTTCCAAACTTTCATGCCAAATGTACTGAAATGTATACACGCAAACAAAAACCACAAATACAAATTCCACTTATTTTAATAAGCCTAGTAAATTAAAGAAAAAAATTGAGTTAAAAAGGAAAGGCAGTGAACGTATGGCAGGTTAATCATTATCTGAAAAGATATGGGTAGATTCACATTTTGAATATCCTCAGGACTAGCCCAAGTAAAACGTATTTACCAGCAATGAGCCTCATTCAACTTCATCATCTGTTATGATCCCAACTGATGTTATTACTTTACAAGACAGATCCCAGAGTGGAACCTGGCTTGATAGATCATAACTTTTATTTTTTTAAACCGTGGAGGGTACTTACTGAACAAATCCACAGTAGTCTGCTGTTGACTTTTTAACAAAAGGATGAAACATTTATTAAACAAGAAACATTAACTCTACACTAGACAACAAAAAGGTTAGAAAGATTTCAGTACGGCTACCAAGAAAAAAATGATTCAAACTCACTCGATCCCTATTATCCCGGCAACACCCTTACAGACCCAACACTCCTTTGAAGAGGTACCACTATTTCCAAACCAAGGCTGGGGCTGGTTCAGTTTCAAAGAGTTTTCTTTTCCAGTGGACTTCTGAACATTCACTAGAGGTCCTTCCACAATTAGTATCTCCCCTGAGTCATGCAAGAAACTCACTATCACTTTAACTTTAGAGCAAATCATGAGAGTTCTTTAAACTCATTTCCTCAGCAATCGGATAGCCTTTCCAACTAGAGAGTCTTAGACCTCCCTGTCTTCAACCTCGCTGGTATACACATACCAACAACACTAAATTGCCTTTATGTCTCTCCCTGTCTCTCTGTGGGTCTCTCTCAGGACTCCTGTTGCTAGGCAACAGCACAGTTTTTTTCTACAGTTTTTGTTTTAACTTCACTAAACGACATCTCTTCACTTCAAGCATTGTAAAACCTCATTAAACACACATGTATACAAACAGGGCCCCAGACTTGCGGGCACCCATCTCACAAATAAAACTCTAAATGAAACTAGACCCAGGTTTCACCTTTCTTAATACACAAATACAAAACATAGGGTGGAATCATCCCAGATTTGCATTGAGTATCGTCCCAAACCCGCCGCATTAATTATACATTCCTGGGAAATACATCGTTTCCAAGGTGGGCGGGCTCTCATTCACTCACCACGCCATCATCTCGTGGCTTCATCACACAGGGCGCCATATTTAAAATGCAGCCGTGCTCACACCTCCTAATGCTTCTACCCAATCACTGCTGCACAGGAGGCATGGCTCTGAAAGCCAAAAAGACTGCAGCCCTGAGGTTCAATGACACGTCCCTCGGGCGCTTTTTGGACCCAGCGGAGGCTTGCTGTGATATCCTCTACCCCTGCTCTGGCCGCAGGATGGTCAGCAACATCACCAAGCCATCTTGGGAGGTGGTGGCAGTGGTGGTCAGCGCCAACGCCCTGCAAAAGAGGACAGCCACCTAATGCCGCAAAAGGATGAATGATCTCTTCTGTTCTGCAAGCGTAAGTCACACTATTCATCACTCTCAACTCACAAACCCATCACACATTCACAGGGATCTCACTCACTGCCAGTTCAAGAGGGACATCACCATTCATTCTCTCTCACACACACCTTCAATGTTCTCATCCCATCCAGGGGGCCACTCACCACCCACACATGCCAGGCATACTTATCATCTGGCCTGGCAGGCATCCTGATACACTCTCCCCATCTGTATTCATGCAGGACAAGCTGGCACACAACGAGAGTGAGGTTGCAGACTGGTGGCAGAACGCCTGAAATCAAGGTCCTCAGAGTCATCCAGCTGGCCGGTGAGGATCTGAATCATTCCTGTGCTGACGTTGAGGTCAGCAGTGCTCTACCAAGTGAGGTTCCAGCAGTGCAACATCCATCAGACAACCATGCTGTGAGTGATGTGTCCTGTTTCACAGGCCACTGCCATGCACTAATTATCTCCCCTTGCTTTTGTCAAACAGCCACCTCCGCCCCACTCTACCTGACTGATTGGCAGCAGCTTTGCCCACTGGACTGCGTGCTGAGCTCTCAGCTCAGGCGCAGTCATTCTCCTAACCTGCACTGCAAGGCTGCGCTGTTAGCTTGAACCATGGGGGAGACTGGTCCAAACCGGGATGCTGACATTGCAAGGGGCTGTGAGCGCCTCCACCAGTGACTGCGCCATGGCCAGCTTTAGCAAGGAGATTGTACAATGTGCACAGTTGCCAACTGTTCTGCAGTCCACTAAAATGCTCATTAGTTTGCTGGCTGTGCTCGAGGGGTGAAAAGCTCTGGAGCACTGGGTGGCCCTTTGATGCCTCTGCGTTGCTTGAGTGGGCAGATATTCTAGAGGCCCAACTCCAATCATATCAATGTAGCTGTGCCAGAATTCTTTTAGTTGCAGAGGAATGATCACTTTATACAAGGTGTCCCTAATGTGTGGCCGCTTCCCCCGCCTGTGCTCCACTCCGGACGTGCTCGTGCAGTACCTTCAACCACAAGACAGCTCTTCTCCCCGACCCCCCAAGTCGCCTCAATGGCAGGGAAGCCCTTGCCCCCCACCACAAGTCGCCTCAGCCGCGGGGCAGCCTTTGCGCCGCCACCCCCCCCATGCCCCCAACATGCCTCAACCTCGAAGTCCAGCAGGCGTCCTCGCGAGCGCTCTGCAATGTTACTGTGCACTTGCCTCCAACTTCCCCTCAAAGTGCAGCCTGCCAGGTTCATGGTTTTTATATGCCGTTGCGAAACACATTGACGTGCAATTATGCCGACGTGGGCAGACGATCCAGCGGGGGGGATGATCCCACGGGCTAGCCTTATAATGATATGCTGATATATTACAATGAGTTTCCCGCCATCGATGGGCTGAGCAGACGATCACAAACTGGTTTCACGATGTTGTGAAATCGATTTTTGGCCTTCTCACCACATTGTCCGTTCACGCCACCCAACCCCAGCGGGCATGGAAAATTCCGCCGATAAGTTAAACTTAAATCTATGCCTAGCTCCTAACACATCCTTGGGAAGCAAACCTACAATTTTGGGTTCACTGCTGAAGAAGTTTGAATACAGTCTCACTGCTGTGGTAAAACTATCTCCACTGAGGGGTGGGAACGCAGTTTTTGAAGAATGACTTTTATTTTTAAACTCATCTTTTATTTTATTTTTAATGTCACAAATTCATCTTAGTCACACATGTTTTAAGTTTTGTTTTAAATGAAAAATAGTCTGTGGTCACAACTTTATGTCCTGCGGGCAGGCGCACGCCTGACCCGCTCGGACGTAAATTCACGCGAGATGATGTCCGGCGAGCGTCCCGATGTCATTGTTCACTCGCGCGATATTTCGCTTGTCGAGTGCGCACAAAAGTCGGAAGTGCACCCGCCGACTATTAAGAGGGCAATTAGGCCCATGAACGATGCAATTGTCTCTGATTTTATGTGGCCCGTCCAACCTAAAGGTTGGTGGACAGGCGGCCTTTACATTTTTCATCAAACCTCATCCAAGGGCGGGATGAAATCTCCGTTATGAAATAAAATAAAAATAAATATCTGTGGATAGTATTTTAATGATGTGAATTCCTGCAGTGCATCTTGTAGATGGTACACACTGCTGTTACTGTGTATCGGTGGTGGTGGGAGTGAATGTTTGTGGATGGGGTGCCAATCAAGTGGGCTGCATCAAGCTTCTTGAGTGTTGTGGGAGCTGCACTCATCCAGGTAAGTGGGGAGTATTCCATTACACTCCTGACTTGTGCCTTGTAGATGGGGAGTCAGGTTTTGGGGAGCCAGGAGGTGAGTTACACCTCACACAATTCCTATCCTTTGACTTGCTCTTGTAGCCACAGTATTTATATGGCTATTCCAGTTCAGTTTCTGGTCAATGGTAACCCCAAGGATGTTGATAGTGGGGGATTCAGTGATGTTAATGCCATTGGACATCATGGAGTGATGATTGGATTCTCTCTTGTTGAAGATGGTCACTGCCTGACACTTGTGTGGCGTGAATGTTACTTGTCACTTGTCAGCCCAAGTCTGGATCTTGTCCAGGTCTTACTGCATTTGGACATGGACTGCTCCAGTATCTGAGGAGTCACGAATGGTGCTGAACATTGTGCAATCATCGGCGAACATCCCCACTTCTGACCTTATGATGGAAGGAAAGTCATTGACGAAGCAGATAAAGCTGGTTGGGCCAAGGATAAGACCCTGAGGAACTCCCCCAGTGATGTGCTGCAGCTGAAGTGCCTTTGAATGAGGTACACCCAACCCCTGCACCCCCCTCCCCGAGAACTCATCCGGGTTTGCTTGTCATACTCTGTGCATGGTGAGCCCCCACTGCTCACGACTGGGTTAATACCAGCAGCGGCTGGATGAGACTCTGAAGTGGGCATTAATTGCCCTCTTAAGCTCCTCAATTGGCAGCAGGGTGGGAAGGACGGCCATGGGCCTTCTTGCCATGGAGTTAATGGGGGTGAAGGCGGGAAGATGGCGTGGTCCCCAACCCCCCAATCTCTCACCTGATTAAATGCCACACCCCCCCCAACACCTCCCCCCACCCAACCATCACCCGGCCACAAAACTCCCGACAGGGGGAGGGAACAAGACTCAGCTCCATGGATTTGCATACGATTCGACTGTAATGTCTACTAACAGCTAGAAGAGATATAGATCAAATCATTGATGAAGATATTCAAATTTGTTTGTAAAAGTATATTTATGGAAAACATTTTCTGTTTTGTGCGGGCGATGAAATCATGTTTCATTGTGCAGCAAAACCCTCAAGTTATAATTTGTAAGACATTACAGCTTAATTATCTCTCCCATGAATCATGGAAAGATCCTTGCTGGAATTCCTTTGAACAGCAATAATCTTGTTTACTCTTAAAGCACTCCAATTAAAGTCCTGTAGCAATTTCATTAAAAGAAAACTGAATTAGTTTTGAAGCAATTCTTTTTTTTATTGTAAGTGAGAAAAGTTTCAATGTTTGGTAAATTATTCAGGTTTTGAATATTAAACCTCAAAGCTACAGTAGTAAGCACCATACTTTGCACCTTCCAACTCAAAGGCTGTGAATTCTCCATGGCAACACAAGGCCCATTATGTAGTGGAGTGTGTGAGCCTGTGGCTTGAATGTCAAATCAGTCAGCAACACTAAGAGGGCTGCCGGGTGCAATTAAAGCAGAGCTGCACAAACTAGAAAATTTGAAACTGTGCTGTTTGCAATGGTTCTGAAAACTGCCTCAGATGTTAACTCTGACTTCAGCAAATGCTAAAACGGAGGCTTACCCTTTTAGAGGCTGAAGTCTACCCTGTGACCGGGTGCCTTTATTAGAAATATATGGAATTGTTTTTCTTTATTCTTTCATGGGATGTGGGTATCGCTGGCAAGGCCAGCACTTGTTACCTGTCCCTAACCGCCCTTGAACTGAGTGACTTGTTAGGCCATTTCAGAAGGCAGTTAAAAGTCAACCACACTTCTGTGGGTTTAGAGTCACACGTAGGCCAGGCCAGGTAAGGATGGCAGACTTCCTTCCCCTAAACGACATTCATGAACCAGATGGACTTTTTTAACAGAAAATGATAGTTCATGGTTACCTTTACTGAGGCTAGCTTTATAATTTCACAATCTGTCAAGATGGGATTTGACCACCTGTGCATTGGCATGAGCCTCTGGGTTACTAGTCCAGTGACATTACCACTACACCACCATCTCGCCATGTTGATTGTTAAGTGAGTAAGCTGAGATTCTCTCATCCACAGACTGTAGGAGCAGATGTGAATTCAATATATCTGGTCAGCTGAGAGCCAACATCAGAAAGAATAACCTTGCAAAAGAAAGACTTGCATTTCTATAGTGACTTTCAAAACTTCAGGAGGGCACAAAGCACTTCACAGCCGATGAAGTGCTGTTGTGAATTGTGATCACAGTTGTAATGTCAGGAGCATGGCAGCCAATTTGCACATAGCACTGTCCACAAACATGCATGTGATACTGATAAGATCGTCTGTTTTAGTAATGTCAGCTGTGGGATAAGTGTTGACCAGAACACCGGGGATAACTCCCCTGCTGTTCATAGGGTCATAGAATAGCTACAGCACAGGAGGAAGCCATTCAACCTGTTGGGTCCATGCTGGAGAAATTCAGCTGGTGCCACTTCACCGCCTTCTTCCCATAGCCCTGAGAAGTACCTTTTCAGATAATGATCCAATTCCCTTTTGAATCCCTCAACTGAACTTGCCTCCACCACACTCTCAGGAAATGCCTTCCAGAACCTAACCACTCACTGTGTAAAAAGGACTTTTCCTCATGTCACCATTGCTTCTTTTGCCAATTACCTTAAATCTGTTCTCCCTGGTTCTCCGTCCTTCCACCAATGGGAACAGTTTCTCCCTATCTATTCTGTCAAGAGCCCTTCATAATTTTGAATACCTCTATCAAATCTACCCTCAACCTTCTCTTCTCCAAGAACAGTTCCAACTTCTGCAATCTATCTACATAACTGAAGTTCCTCATTCCTTGAACAATTCTAATGAATCTTTTTTGCACCCTCTCTAATGCCCTCATCATTCCTCAAGTGTGTTGTTCAGAACTCGATGTAATATTCCAGTCGAGGTTGAACTAGTCTTCTATACAAGTTTAACATAATTTTGTTGCTCTAGGCCTCTATTTATAAAGCCTAGGATGTTTATATGCTTTATTAACTGCTCTCTCAACCTGTCCTGTCACATTCAATGATTTTTGCATGTATAAACTTGGACCCTCTGCTCCTGCACTCCCTTTAAGAATTTACCATTTACTTTATATTGTCTGTCTGCATTCTTCATACGAAAATGAATCATGTTGCACTGCTCTGAACTAAGTTTCATCTGCCACTTGTCCGCCCATTCCACCAACCTGTCAATGTCCTCTTGAAGTTCTACACAACCCTCCTCGCAGTTCACATGTTTTGAATCATCTGAAATTTTGAAATTGTGTCCTGTTCACCAAGGCCTAGGTTATTAATATATATCAAGAAGAGCAGGCATTCCAATCCCTGGGGAAACCTTCCTCCAGTCCGAGAAACATCCAATAACCACTACTCTCTGTTTCCTTCACACACTTTACAGCTTTCCAGACTTAACATTGAGTTCAACAATTTCAGATCATGAACTCTCTCCTCCATCCTCACCCCTTTTTGATCCCCTTTTTTCAAATATTTATTTTTAAATTTTTATATATACATTTTTCCCCACCTATTTCTATTATTATTTTTAAAGTTTATTTCCATTCATTGTTTTATCCCCACCTTTTAGCCTATTTTGATCTTTTCTCCCACACCATCCCCTCCCCCCCCTCTCCACCCCAACTAGGGCCATCTGTCACTTGCTCATCCTGCTTTCTACTCTTAATGTCACCATTAGCACCTCCTTGAGCCATAATCACCACCATCAACACCCCTTCGACCTTTTGTTTATTACATCTTTTACAATCTCTCCTTTGCCTCCACCTATCACTGGTCTTCTATCCAGCTTCACCTGTCCCACCCCCCCCTTAAACAGTATATACGTCACCACATTTCTACTTCTCTCTAGTTCTGAAGAAGAGTCATACAGACTCGAAACGTTAACTCTGTCTTTCTCTCCACAGATGCCGTCAGACCTGCTGAGTTTTTTCAGCAATTTTTGTTTTTGTTTCCGATTTCCAGCACCCGCAGTATTTTGCTTTTATCTCTGTTTCCTGTCACTCAGCCATTTACTTTATATATCCATGTTGCTACCGTTCCTTTTATTCCAAGAGCTTTGCTCGCGAGTCTGTTGTGCGGCATTTTATCAAATGCCTTTTGGAAGTTCATGTTAAGCACATCAGCAGCATTACCCTCATCGACCCTCTCTGTTACCTCACAAAAAACTCAAGTAAGTTAGTCAAACACAATTTACCCTTAACAAATCCAGGCTGGCTTTCCTTAATTAACCCACATTTGCTCAAGTGACTATTAATTTTGTCCCAGATTATCATTCCTAAAATAATCCCCACCACCAAAGTTGTCGGATTTATTTTTACATCCTTTTTGAACAAGGGCGTAACATTTGCAATTCTCCAGTCCTCTAGCATCACCCCTGAGTCGAAGGAAGATTAGAAAATTATGGCCAGTGCCTCTGCAATTTCCACTCTCACTTCCCTCAGTACCCTGGGATGCATCACATCTGGTCCTGATGCCTTAAAAACCTTAAGATATCCATTACCTCGGCCTAATAAATTTTAAACCCTTCTAGTGTCCGAATTACCTCCACTTACACCATGGCCTGGGTAGCATCTTCGTCCTTGGTAAAGACAGGTGCAAAGTATTTATTTAATACCTCAGCTATGCCCTTTGCCCCCCATGTGTAAATCCCCTTTTTGCTCCCTCATCATCGCTACTCTTCCTTTTACTATTTATATGCCTATAGGAGACTTTGGGATTCCATTTTATGTTAGGTACCGGTCTCTTCATGCTCTTTGCTTATGTAAAAACAAAAAGTGCTGGAAAAACTCAGCAGGTCTGGCAACATCCATGGAGAGAGAAACAGAATTAACATTTCGAGTCTCTGATTGAAGTCTCTGCTTCAAGTTTTATGCTGTTGAAAAACAGGAAGGGTCAGGTGGAACAAAAACGGAAGGTCAGGGATAGGTTAGAGGGCAGGGGAATTAAGATGTCATGGAACAAAAGGTAAAGAGAGTGGGAATGGTAGTAGGAAAGAAATAAAGCATCGGTCCAGAGTAGTGTGAATAGCAGAATAAAGTCCTGTGCTGTCTGAAAGCAAAATAGCAGAATGTGTTAATAGTAGAATAAAGGTCAGTGCTGACTGAAAGCAAAATATGAGAACAAGATACAGACTGGCACTAAGGAACAAATACAAAGTGGAGCACAAAACACGATTTGCTTCTCTTACTTGTTTTTTTTCTAAATTCCCCCCTGAACCTTCTATATTCTGCTTGTTTCTCATTATATTATCTACCTGACATCTGTCATAAGCACACTTTTTCTGCTGCATCTTAATCTCGGTTTCTCTCATAATCTAGTGAATTCTGGATTTGTTTGCCCTACCTTTTCCCTTTGTGGGAATATACCTTTACTGTGCCTGAACTATCGCTTTTTTGAAATAGTGCTATAGGATCTATTACATCCACCTGATGACACAAAGATTGGCCGGGTGGTTAACAGTAAGGTTGAGTGTCTTGGGCTACAGGAAGATATAGATGGGATGGTCAAATGGGCAGATAAGTGGCAGATGGAATTTAAACCTGAAAAGTGTGAGGTGATACATTTTGGAAGGAGTAATTTGACAAGGAAGTATTCAATGAATGGCATGACACTAGGAAGTTCTGAGGAACAAAGGGACCTTGGCGTGTGTGTCCATAGATCTCTGAAGGCGGAGGGGCATGTTAGTGGGGTGGTGAAAAAGGCATATGGGACACTTGCCTTTATCAATCGAGGCATAGATTACAAAAGTGGGGAGATCATGTTGGAGTTGTATAGAACCTTGATGAGGCACAGCTGGAGTACTGTATGCAGTTCTGGTCGCCACATTATAGGAAGGATGTGATTGCCCTGGAGGGGGTGCAGAGGAGATTCACCAGGATGTTGCCTGGGTTGAAATATTTAAGTTATGAAGAGAGGTTGGATAGACTTGATTTGTTTTCGTTGGAGTAGAGAAGACTGAGGGGCGACCTGGTCAAGGTGTACAAGATTGTGAGGGGCATGGACAAGGTGGATAGGGAGCAGCTGTTCCCCTTAGTTGAAGGGTCAGTCACGAGGGGACACAAGTTCAAGGTGAGGGGCAGGAAGTTTAGGGAGGATGTGAGGAAAAACTTTTTTACCCAGAGGGTAAAATACCTGGATGAGCACTTGGCATGTCATAACAGTCAAGGCTATGGATCAAGTGCTGGTAAATGGGATTAGGTAAGTAGGTCAGGTGTTTGTCACGTGTCGGTGCAGACTCGATGGGCCGAAGGGCCTCTTCTGCACTGTGTGATTCTGCGATTCTGAGAGAATAGGCAGGTCTTTGATTTCATATCTCACCCAAAAGACAGCACCTCCAACAACGTAGCATTGCACTGAATTGCCAACCTGGATTTTGGGCTCAAGTTTCCAGATTGGGGCTTTTATCTAACCATCTGTCTCAGAGGCATCAGTGCTACCACAGAGCAAGGATTATTGTAAAAATCCACTGATCTCCTTTCTGGAAGGAAACCTGCCACCTTTATCTTTACTACAATGCAGTAAAGGTTAGACAAGAATAAGGGTAACGAGGTATTTACAGTAGACTGGAAAAACTCAGCAGGTCTAGCAGCATCGGCAGAGAAGAAAAGAGTTGACGTTTCGAGTCCTCATGACCCCTAGACAGAACTGAACACAACTGTTCTGTTGAAGGGTCATGAGGACTCGAAATGTCAACTCTTTTCTTCTCCGCCGATGCTGCCAGACCTGCTGAGTTTTTCCAGGTAATTCTGTTTTTGTTTTGGATTTCCAGCGTCCGCAGTAGTTTTTTGATTTTATATTTACAGTAGACTCATGGTTAAGGCCAGAACATTTGGAGTCAGGGAACAAGTAACAAATTGGCTACAGAACAGAAAACAGTGAGTATCAGTTTTAAAAGTAGTTACCCAGGTTGGAAAAATGTGGGAAGTGGTGCTCCACAAAGATTAATGGTTTGGGCTCAGAAGCATAAGTAGAATTTTAAAAATTTGCAGATGATGCCAAATTGGAGAGTACAGTTGTACAGTGGAGCACTGCAACAAAATAGGAAGACATTAGTAAAATTGCAGAATGAATGTGTAATTGGCAAATGAACTTCATTCTAGTTAAGTGTGAGACAGGACACTTTCATAGGCAGAATAAGGAGGCCTCACACTCCTTGGAAGCTAGCTGTCTAAACAGGACAGAGGAACAGAGAGTTCCAGGGGTTCAGATATGCAAATTGCTATAAGTAGTAGTGCAGATGCATAAGGCCATTAAAAAGCACTGGGGCTCATTTCTAGAGGGATTGGATTGAAAAGCTGAGAAGTTATGTTAAACTTGTGTAGAAGCTTGATTATACCACAGCTGGAGTGCTGTGAACCCTTCTGGTCTTTGTGTTATAAGAAGGGTATAGAGGCACTGGAGAAGATGCAGAAAATATTTACTCAGATGATAACAGAACTGAGAGGTTATAAATAGCAGGAAAGGTTGAACAGTCTCTTCTCTCTAGAGATAAGAAAGCTGAGGGGTGACCTGTTAGAGGTCTTTTAGATCATGAAAGGGTTTGATAGGGTAGATGTAAAGATGTTTCTACTTGCAGGTAGGAGCAGAACTAGGGACTGTAACTATAAGATAACCACTAAAAAATCCAATAGGGAATTCAGGAAAACTTCTTTACCCACAGAGAAAGACAGGAAGCACTGGGAAAACTTAACAGGTCGGGCAACATTTGTGGAAAGGGAAACAGTGGGCGGAATTTTCTGTTCCCGCCAGCAGGTGGGAGTGGAAAATTCAGAGTGAGGCCAAAAGTCGGATTCCCCCTGGCAGGAAAACAAGTCGGAATTTTCCCTTCAGGACTTTCATGATGACCTAATGGCAGGTTGACTTTCCCGCTGATCCATGTCAGAAACCCCATTTGCATGTATTAAAAAATCACGAATGCTCATTAAAAACGCGACTCACTGGAATCACGTTCCCCTCCTAATTACATGCCACACCAGCAGGAAATTAGGCCGATCTGATTCACGGCCGGATATAAGTGGCACCTGCCCACTTTCACTTCGCTTGTGACTTTGAGGTGTGTACAATGTTGAAAACCAGTGCTGCTCCAACTCGTCACCACCATCAAAGCTGCTCTCTCAGGTGAGACGTGGGGTTCACAGTCTGGGCTGTCCACACTGGGTGCTGTGGGGCCGGGTGCTGTGGGTCACAGGCAGGACTGTTCACACTGGGTGCTGCAGGGCACAGGCAGGGCTGTCCATGCTGGGCGCTGCGGGGCACAGGCAGGGCTGTTCACACTGGGTGGTGCAGGGCACAGGCAGGGCTGTTCACACTGGGTGCTGCAGGGCACAGGCAGGACTGTTCACACTGGGTGCTGTGGGGCACAGGCAGGGCTGTTCACACTGGATGCTGCAGGGCACAGGCAGGACTGTTCACACTGGGTGGTGCAGGGCACAGGCAGGACTGGTCACACTGGGTGGTGCAGGGCACAGGCAGGACTGGTCACACTGGGTGCTGCGGGGCACAGGCAGGACTGTTCACACTGGGTGCTGTGGGGCACAGGCAGGGCTGTTCACAATGGGTGCTGTGGGGCACAGGCAGGGCTGTTCACACTGGGTGGTGCAGGGCACAGGCAGGGCTGTCCACACTGGGCGCTGCAGGGCACAGGCAGGGGTGTCCACACTGGGTGCTGTGGGGCACAGGCAGGGCTGTTCACACTGGATGCTGCAGGGCACAGGCAGGACTGTTCACACTGGATGGTGCAGGGCACAGGCAGGACTGTTCACACTGGGTGCTGCAGGGCACAGGCAGGGCTGTCCACACTGGGTGCTGTGGGGCACAGGCAGGGCTGTTCACACTGGGTGCTGTGGGGCACAGTCTGGGCTGTCCACACTGGGTGCTGTGGGGCCGGGTGCTGTGGGTCACAGGCAGGACTGTTCACACTGGGCGCTGCGGGGCACAGGCAGGGCTGTCCACACTGGGTGGTGCAGGGCACAGGCAGGGCTGTCCATGCTGGGCGCTGCGGGGCACAGGCAGGGCTGTTCACACTGGGTGCTGCAGGGCACAGGCAGGACTGTCCACACTGGGTGGTGCAGGGCACAGGCAGGGCTGTTCACACTGGGTGCTGCAGGGCACAGGCAGGACTGTTCACACTGGGTGCTGTGGGGCACAGGCAGGACTGTTCACACTGGGTGGTGCAGGGCACAGGCAGGACTGGTCACACTGGGTGGTGCAGGGCACAGGCAGGGCTGTTCACACTGGGTGGTGCAGGGCACAGGCAGGACTGGTCACACTGGGTGCTGCGGGGCACAGGCAGGACTGTTCACACTGGGTGCTGTGGGGCACAGGCAGGGCTGTTCACACTGGGTGCTGTGGGGCACAGGCAGGACTGGTCACACTGGGTGCTGTGGGGCACAGGCAGGGCTGTTCACACTGGGTGCTGTGGGGCACAGGCAGGACTGTCCACACTGGGTGGTGCAGGGCACAGGCAGGACTGTTCACACTGGGTGGTGCAGGGCACAGGCAGGACTGTCCACACTGGGTGGTGCAGGGCACAGGCAGGGCTGTTCACACTGGGTGCTGCAGGGCACAGGCAGGACTGTCCACACTGGGTGCTGTGGGGCACAGGCAGGGCTGTTCACACTGGGTGCTGCAGGGCACAGGCAGGACTGTTCACACTGGGTGGTGCAGGGCACAGGCAGGACTGTTCACACTGGGTGGTGCAGGGCACAGGCAGGACTGTTCACACTGGGTGGTGCAGGGCACAGGCAGGGCTGTTCACACTGGGTGGTGCAGGGCACAGGCAGGACTGTTCACACTGGGTGGTGCAGGGCACAGGCAGGGTGTTTACACTGGGTGATGAGGGGCACAGGCAGGGCTGTTCACACTGGGTGGTGCAGGGCACAGGCAGGGTGTTTACACTGGGTGATGAGGGGCACAGGCAGGGCTGTTCACACTGGGTGCTGTGGGGCACAGGCAGGACTGTTCACACTGGGTGCTGTGGGGCACAGGCAGGGCTGTTCACACTGGGTGGTGCAGGGCACAGGCAGGACTGTTCACACTGGGTGGTGCAGGGCACAGGCAGGGTGTTTACACTGGGTGATGAGGGGCACAGGCAGGGCTGTTCACACTGGGTGGTGCAGGGCACAGGCAGGACTGTTCACACTGGGTGCTGTGGGGCACAGGCAGGGCTGTTCACACTGGGTGCCGTGGGGCACAGACAGGGCTGTTCACACTGGGTGGTGCAGGGCACAGGCAGGGTGTTTACACTGGGTGATGAGGGGCACAGGCAGGGCTGTTCACTCTGGGTGCTGTGAGGCCAGGTGCTGTGGGGCACAGGCAGGGCTGTCCACATCGGGTGCTGTGGGGCACAGACAGGGCTGTACTCCACCAGCAGAGGCCAGCATGGGGATGGGGGAATAGGCAGGGACATGAGAGTGAAGGGAACAGGGGAGGAAGGGGGCTGGATGGTAGGCAGAGGGATGAGTGGGGGTGGATGTTTGGTATTAGGAACAAGGACGGGAGGGGGGATTGCAGGCAGAGGGATGACTGGGGGTGATGAGCTGGAGCCTGACACAGAAGGGGTGCACGCAGACCCAGGAGGAGGGTGGGTGTGTTGACTGTGGCATGAGAGGGAAAGGGAGCATGCAGACCCGGGAGGAGGGTGGGTGTGTTGACTGTGGCATGAGAGGGAAGGGGAGCACGCAGACCCGGGAGGAGGGTGGGTGTGGTGACTGTGGCATGAGAGGGAAGGGGTGCACGCAGACCCAGGAGGAGGGTGGGTGTGGTGACTGTGGCATGAGAGGGAAGGGGTGCATGCAGACCCAGGAGGAGGGTGAGTGTGGTGACTGTGGTATGAGAGGGAAGGGGAGCACGCCGACTCATGACTGGGGGGAAGGGCATGAGGGTTGCACAAGAGGGAACTACACAGAGACTCATGACTGGGGGCAGGGAGTTGTGATGAGTCCTGAAGGATGCAGGGCGCTGAGTGTCAGATAATCATAGTCCTGGACTGAGGCTGAATGGTCGAGGTGAGAGATTAAAGGCAGCCCTTGAGATTTTGTGGGCCATGCTACAGGGATATGCATGGCGCGCACATCAGGGTCCTGGTCTAGGGAGCAGCAAGGCCTGTCTGCTCAGTGGGGCCCATACACAGCGCCTAGTGCAGGGCGTGGTCAGTGCCTCACACATGGTGCTCCTGTGGGTAGCTGGCCCGGTACTCGTCTGCAGATGGAATAGTCATGATCAGAGTTGGCACCTGCAGCCTGTAAATGGGGAAAAACATTAATAAAAGGGGGTGGGGGTACTCAAAACTCTCGTGGGCAGGGCAGAGGGGGGTTCCTCTGTACATGACCGTGCACAAAGCCTCGAGATGGGGAGGGATGAGTTCCACGGGCATGAGGACATCCACAGTGATAGGTTCGGGGGCGAGGGCAGAATTGCCCACAACAATCAATATGGGCTCCAGGGTTACTGGGATAGGCTGGAGAATGAGTGGAGGGAGGTCTACCTGCACATTGTGGGGTTTCAGGATGATCGGAGGGATGTACACGGCGACAGGGGGAGGGTCAAACCTGGTCTGGAAGTAGAAGTGCAGCACCACCATGTTGAGACCCCAAAGCAATGACGCAGTTTAAAAATGAAACTGGAAAAAAAAATTGCATCAGGAGGGGTGTGAGGCAGTGTGGCTGGAGTCCACGGCTGGACCCGGGAACCCTTTCAGGGGACAACCCCATACTTATTAGAATTTCAACATGGAGATGAAAGCTCAGCTGAGAGAATGCATGAAGATTTTATTGAAAAGTTAGAATTGGAACCAGTAACTCATTGTGTGCTTTTACGTGAGGCTACACTAGGCATTGGGATCTCATTGAGCATTTAACCATCAGAGGAATGTGAGAAGGGAAGAGGCTGCCAGCCATTAAGGGAGCACAGCTGCTGGTTATATGCAAGAAGCAAACTGCATGGTCCAATTAACACGGTGAACAGGGCACAAGGGATCCAATCTTTCCAAAAGCGCAAGGCAGGGATAATCTCAAATCCAAATCAGGCAGCGTATTTGTGTCTTTAGTGAGCCTCAGGATTACGTGGCTGTGCTCAACCCTCTTCCATCCTATATGGGATTGAGATGTCAAGTTATTGGGGTGGGTTCGTAGACACCTATGATTGGTGAGGGAGAGCCTCAGCTACAGGAGAGGAACAGGGAAAGGCAGGTAGCGCAAGTGCAGCCCAAGGGCATGACAGTGGCTCAATGGCTTGGAGTAGGAGGTCTGTAATTGTTGGGTGAGATACATTCATCTCTTGGATCTGTCTGACCACAGAAAGAAGGAGGATTGCGGAATGGAGGCTGCAGTCAGTGTCTCCTTCTTGATGACAGTGTCAGATTGAGGAGGAGAAGATGGGCCCGGCGCCGTCTAGCACAGCTTAGAGAAGAGCCCCGGCCTGAGGCCCATGGTCCAGGAAGGCCCAGAGGCTGAGGAAGTGAGACTCATCCATGGAGGAGACTGGCACAACCCAGGGTCTGCCAAAGACATCTGTCTTATTTGGAGATGAGCGAGAGACAGTGCTCCACACATCTCCCTTTGTCGAGAGATGTGGTGGCTCATATCTGCTACATTTTGCTGCAGGATCTGACGCCACATGGACTGGGAGGCTATCCCCTGCCAATGCCTCTGAAGGTCACTGCCACACTCAATTTTTTTGCAAGCGGCTTATTCCAGGGATCCACAGGAGACCTATGTGGCATTTCTCAGGCATCAACACATAAATGTTTAAAGGAGGAGACAAGTGCCCTCTATATTAAGACTCATCAATATATAAAGGTCACAATGGATGACATTAGCCAGGCTGCTAGATTTCTGAGATTCCCAAGAGTGCAGGGAGCAATCGGTTGTGCACATGTCGCTTTAAGAGCTCCCTGGCAGCAGGCCCTGATCTTCATTGACAGGAAAGCGTTCCTCCACTCCATCAACGTTCAGCTGCTCTGCAATCATCAGAAGCAGATCATGCACATGTTTGCCAGGTACCCTGGGAGTTCTCATGACTCCAACACCCTGGGTCACAGATGCACCCAGGTGCCACAGATATTTGAAGGGCAGCGGCATGTACAGGGTTGGCTACTGGGTGGTCAGGGGTACCTGCTGAAGAGATGGCTCATGACATCTGTGCATCGCCCTCAAAGTGCCTCAGAGGAGAGATACAACACGGCGCACTCTGTGACAAGGTCCACCATTGAGCAAACCATTGGCATCTTGAAGATGCGCCTCTGTTGTTGGGTTGTCCAGGTGGAGCTCCACAGTACATTCCAGAGAGCGTGTCCCGCACCATCGTGGTTTGTTACGCCCTGTGCAACCTGTCACTGCAAAGGGGAGGTCACCAGCCACAGGAAGAAATGGAGGAGGCTAAGATTTCCTCAGATGAGGAGGACCTGGAAGGGCAGGAACCTGAGGAGGGCGATGATGGTCAGCTTCCATGTGAGGATGCCATCTCAGTGGCATGGTGCGGAAGACCCTGCCCGCGACACACCGGCAGCCACAAGGTTCCAGCGGGAGTAAGGTCCAGGAAAGGGGACACATGGCTCCTGTCCCTCAGTGCCATGCCAGTGATTGGAAAGGCCTTTACAAGCAGTGACATGGCGAGCAAGGTCAGCATTCGGCCTTGTACCTGTAACCCTCAAGCATCACAAAGCCCTCATTCTCAGAACGGTCAGTGTGCAAAGCTGCATGTAGCTGGCATGAGAGGCGAAAGGCAGCACACCAGTACACAACCTGTGTCAACTGTACATTGTACAGCCGTTACCACCTGAAGGAGACACTTTCAGCGGCCACAGAGATCTGCAGGTGCTGTAGAGACCATAATGGCTTCAGGTAATGGGCTTTCACACTCACAATGAACATGGCATTTGTTGTTCATGCAACATTACATTTAACCCTCCAAGGCAAATGAGCCCATCTAATTCTAAACAAAAATAAAAATACCTGGAAAAACTCAGCAGTTCTGGCAGCATCTGCGGAGAGGAACACAGTTAACGTTTTGAGTCCGTATGACACTTCAACAGAACTAAGGAAAAATAGAAAAGAAGTGAAATATAAACTGGTTTAAGGGGGGGGTGGGGGGGGGTGGTAGGACCAGTAGAGCTGGATAGAGAGCCAGTGGAGATTGTCAAAAGATGTCAGAGACAAAAGGGCAAAGAGGTGTTGACGGCGGTGATATTATCTAAGGAAAGTGCTAATAGGTGACATTAAGGGTAGAAAGCAGGATGAGCAAGGTACAGATAGCCCTAGTGGGGGTGGGGTGGGGTGAAGGGATCGAAATAGGCTAAAAGGTAGAGATAAAACAATGGATGGAAATATATTTTAAAATAATGGAAATAGGTGGGAAAAGAAAAATCTATATAAATTATTGGGAAAAAAAGGGGGGGGGGGGATCGGAGAGGGGGTGGGGATGGAAGAGAGTTCATGATCTAAAATTGTTGAACTCAGTATTCAGTCCGGAAGGCTGTAAAGTACCTAGTCGGAAGATGAGGTGCTGTTCCTCCAGTTTGCGTTGAGCTTCATTGGAACAATGCAGCAGGCCAAGGATAGACATGTGGGCATGAGAGCAGGGTGGAGTGTTAAAATGGCAAGCGACAGGGAGGTCTGGGTAATGCTTGCGGACAGACCGAAGGTGTTCCACAAAGCGGTCACCCAGTCTGCGTTTGGTCTCTCCAATGTAGAGGAAACCACATTGGGAGCTTAATTCTATGCTTCCAAGGCTTAAAGGATCAAATCTCAATGTGCAGCCACTTTCAGGATTGACACATGACCCTAATATGACACAAGGGGCGAGTGACTAACATGAGTCTGCTAAACATCACATGAATCTGAGGCTCACAAAGGGAGGCAGTCACAGAGTGGGAGCTTGGGCCACCCTCACAATAAGAGGGCACGTAGATTCATTAGCAAGAGGCATTCACGCGATGAGACCATCATCATGGACTCAAAATGTATTTACAACGGTGCATGATATTTACAGTGAGTGAACACCCATGCCACCCTTGTGCTCTCAGTATTTCTTAATTTTTCTTATCCTACCGCTACAGCTTTGGGCATCCCCAACATCCACAGCAGAAGATGCTGACTGCTATACCCTGTTGTCTGTGATGACCTTGGCGGGCATCCTCTGGAGGGCTGCGGCCTGCTTTGGGTCTCCTGCTGTTGGGCAGGGGAACCCTCCTTGGCCTGAGCAGCTGGAGCTGATGGGGTGACAGGCAGGGGGGATCAGGAGCGGCTGGACACTCTCAGAGTCTTCTGGGTAGTTGGCCCCGGGTCTCCAGCTGATGGTCCTCCAGGTACCCGAGGGCCTCTGCCTGACACTTTGAGGAGAAGAGGCACCTGGAGGAAGGTCAAGCTGTCCAGTCCCCCTCTCACCTAGCCACTAATGGAACTTAACTATGCCTAGAGCAATGGAGTACATGTCTGAGCGCTAATCCAGCAGAACCTGCTGGACCAAGGTCTCTAAGGCGACGGCCACCCTTCCCATGGTGACCTCGAGGCACCTGCCACAATATCAGACCTAATGTGGATGGATCCTCCACCAATTGCTCTGGTTTGTTGACTGCCCCTCGCAACTCTACCTGATGCTCTGCCACCTGTCTTTGCAGCTCCAGCATGTGTGACCGGCCATTTTCAGAGGCTCATCATCTGACTTGGACTCAGTCGGTGCCTGTTCTCCAGCAGTCCTCTGAGTGCCAGGGACCTAGGCTGTCACTGCCTCTGACTACTGTGGAGACGTGTGAGGTGCTCTCCAGAAAGTGATCCCGAGCCTAATTTAGACCTAGCACCCACCGAGTTGTGTGTCTCTGCACCGGCGGAGGTGCAGGTGAATGCTGTGACCTGTCTTCATCGATTGGTTCCTTGCCTGAGGTGGACTGGGTCTGGGGCTGATGGTCTGGTTGGACTCCTGTCCAGGCCTGCTGGTGCCTGTAAGAGAGAGAGAGAAGAGAGATTTAGTTCAAGAGCAGGCAGAATGCAATATTGCATGTCACTCACTGTGAATGTCAGGACGTGGTCAACTCATGGACGGCTTATCCGTACTGGGTTGCTGGGGGAGGCCGAACTCGTCTTCGCCACAGGAGTGATCCCTGTCCACTCCTGCCCTCTCAGCTGCCTCCCCTTCGAGGGGCGTGAGCTCCTGGATGTCCACCATCCCTCCCCCAATCTGGGATCTCTCCTGCCTGTTGTGGGTCAGCTTGGCCTTTGGAATTTGATGAGAAGGAATGGAGGAGAGGTTGGGAAGCATGCCTGCTATGTGTGCTGAGCCCTCCCAGTATGGACTGAAGATGCTGTCTGTACAGGATGATGGAGGAGATGGTGGTGATGTTAAGGTGTGCGCAAGACATTCAGTGCTGGTGTCTCCTCCGCAAATAGCATGTGAGATCCCTGAGGAATGCAACCCTTTGAGTGCCTGATGACATGAGAGGGAATGAGCTGTAGCTTGACTTACCCTGACAGAGCAGGTTAGATCATTCATCCTCTTCCTGCACTGCAGGGGTTTTCTTTTTTGGGTGCCAGTGGCACAGACCTCTGCTGCAAGATTGCAAGAGTATTTTTAGATATATAAAGGGCAAGAGAGAGGCAAAAGTGGACATTGGGCTGCTGGAAAATGACGCTGGAGAAGTAGTAGTGGGGAACAAAGAAATGGCGGAGGAACTGAATAGGTACTTTGCATCAGTTTTCACGGTGGAAGACACGAGTAACATCCCCAAAGTTCAAGAGAGTCGGGGGGGAAGAGGTGAGTATGGTGGCCATTACCAAGGAGAAGGTGCTAGGAAAACTGAAAGGTCTGAAGGTGGATAAATCACCTGGACCAGATGGCTTACACCCCAGAGTTCTGAAGGAGATAGCTGAAGAGATAGCGGAGGCGTTAGTGGTGATCTTTCAGGAATCACTGGAGTCAGGGAAGGTCCCAGAGGACTGGAAAATCGCTAATGTAACCCCCCTGTTTAAGAAGGGAGTGAGGCAAAAGATGGGAAATTACAGGCCGATTAGCCTGACGTCGGTCGTTGGTAAGATTTTAGAGTCCATTATTAAGGATGAGATTTCAGAATACTTGGAAGTGCATGGTAAAATAGGGCAAATTCAGCATGGTTTCATCAAGGGGAGGTCATGCCTGACAAATCTGTTAGAGTTCTTTGAGGAGGTAACGAGTAGGTTAGACAAAGGAGAGCCAATGGATGTTATCTACTTGGACTTCCAGAAGGCCTTTGACAAGGTGCCGCACAGGAGGCTGCTCAGTAAGATAAGAGCCCATGGTGTTAGAGGCAAGGTACTAGCATGGATAGAAGATTGGCTGTCTGGCAGGAGGCAGAGAGTGGGGATAAGGGGGTCCTTCTCAGGATGGCGGCCGGTGGCTAGTGGAGTTCCGCAGGGGTCAGTGTTGGGACCACAACTTTTCACTTTATACATTAATGATCTAGATGAAGTTACTGAGGGTATCCTGGCTTAGTTTGCAGATGATACAAAGATAGGTGGAGGGACAGGTAGTATTGAGGAGGCAGGGAGGCTGCAGAAGGATTTGGACAGGTTAGGAGAATGGGCAAAGAAGTGGCAGATGGAATACAACGTGGGAAAGTGTGAGGTCATGCACTTTGGTAGGAAGAATAGAGGCATAGACTATTCTCTAAATGCAGAGAGAATTCAGAAATCTGGAGTGTAAAGGGACTTGGGAGTCCTAGTCCAGGATTCTCTTAAGGTTATCTTGTAGGTTGAGTCGGTAGTTAGGAAGGCAAATGCAATGTTGGCATTTATTTTGAGAAGACTAGAATATAAAAGCAGGGATGTGCTGCTGAGGCTTTATAAGGCTCTGGTCAGACCACATTTAGAATATTGTGAGCAGTTTTGGGCCCCGTATCTCAGGAAGGATGTGCTGGCCCTGGAGAGGGTTCAGAGGAGGTTCACGAGAACGATCCCAGGAATGAAAGGCTTAACATATGAGGAAAGTTTGAGGACTCTGGGTCTATACTCGATGGAGTTTAGAAGGATGAGGGGGGATCTGATTAAAACTTATGGAACACTGAAAGGCCTCGATAGAGTGGAAGTGGGGAAGATGTTTCCATTAGTAGGAGAGACTAGGACCTGAGGGCACAGCCTCAGAGTAAAGGGAAGACCTTTTAGAACAGAGATGAGGAGAAACTTCTTTAGCCAGAGAGTGGTGAATCTATGGAATTCATTGCCACAGAAGGCTGTGGAGGCCAGGTCATTGAGTGTATTTAAGACCGAGATAGATAGGTTCTTGATTGGTAAAGGGATTAAAGGTTACGGGGAGAAGGCGGGAGAATGGGGTTGAGAAACTTATCAGCCATGATTGAATGGCGGAGCAGACTCGATGGGCCGAATGGCCTAATTTCTGCTCCTATGTCTTATGGTCTTATGGTCTAAGCCCCTCCTAGACCAGCGAGGTGAGATTGGTGGACCTCCTGGTTCCACCCCTCGGGAAGAGGGCATCATGGTGTTTGTGGACAGCTTTGAGTAGAGCCACGGGAGTCATGGCTGAATCGCGAGACACATAGCTCCTTTCTCCTAGGGGCCATCTCAGGAAATCCAGACCACACAGCTGGGCTTCAGAGAGTGAACGGGGGCATTTAAATATGGTGCCAGGACCTTCGACCCCATAAGGTGAGGGTGGGCGGACGAATCAGTGCCTGCCCCGCCATACGATTCAGTGAGCAGCTCGCCGATGCATAATTAAGGAGGTTCCAAGCGTACAATCGGGTGAGAGAACCCGCCCCTCTGTCCAGTGGGAAACGCGCCGCTTATCCCGCCCGCCACCCCACTTAGTCTCCAGAATGGGAAATTCCACCCAGAGTTAATGTTTCCAACCCAATATGACTCTTCTTCGAAACTGAAGAGAGTTAGGGATATGATGGATTTTATGCTGTTGAAAAGGGTAGGAAGGTCAGGCGGAGCCAAAGAGAAGGTCAGCGATAGGTTAGAGGGCAGGGAGATTAAATGACGAAGATGTCATGGAACAAAAGGTGAAGGGAGCGGTGATGATAGTATTAAAGAAACAAAGTATTTGACAGAGTAGGTGTGAATAGCAGAGTAAAGGTAAACACTGTCTGAAAGCAAAATAATAGAATGTGTTAATAACAGAATAAAGGTCAGCACAGTCTGAAAGCAAAAAAGCTTGAGAACAAGATACAGACTGTCGCTTTGAGGAAAAAAATCAAAATGGAGGACAGAGTTTATTGTCTGAAGTTGTTGAACTCAATGTTGAGCCCAGAGGGCTGTAACATTCCTAATTGGAAGATGAGGTACTATTCCTCCAGTTTGTGTTGGGCTGAGGGCAGAAATGTGAGCATGAGAGCAGGGTGTTGAACTGAAGCGGAAAGCGGCCAGAAGGTCAGGGTGGTGGAGCCCCCTTATCCTCACTTTCCACTCCACCAGCCTCCGTATTTAAAGGATCATCCTCCACCATTTCTACCAAATCAATCACAATGGCACCACCAAACACATCTTCTCATCCCCTCCAAAGGGACTGTTCCCTCCGCAACACCCTGGTCCATTGCTGTAACACCCCAACACCTCATATCCTTCCCACAGCACCTTCCCATGCAATCATAGGAGGTGTAACATCTGGCCATTTTCCTCCTCCCTCCTCACTGTCCAAGGCCCCAACACTCTTCCAGGCGGAGCAGCAATTAACTTGCACTTGTTTGAATTTAGTTTACTACTGTATTCACTGCTCACAATGCAGTCTCCTCAACATTGGGGAGACTAAACGCAGACTGAGTGACTGCTTTGCAGAACATCTTCGCTCAGTCTGCAAGCATGACCTCGACCTTCTGTTCGCTTGCTGTTTCAACTCATCATCTTGTTCTCATGCGCACATTTTTGTAGTCAGCCTGTTACAATGTTCCAGTGAAGCCCAATGCAAGTTGGAGGAATAGCATCTCATCTTCCGATTAGGCACCTTGCAGCCTTCTGGACTCAACACTGAGTTCAACAACTTCAGACCATGAACTCTGTCCTCCATTTTGAATTTGTCACCCAAGTTACAGTCAGTATCTTGTTCTCATGTTTTTTATTTGTTTTCAGACAGTGCTGACCTTTACTCAGCTATTTACACCTAATCTAGACCAGTGCTTTGTTTCTTCTTTGCTAACATTACCACACCCTTTGCCTTTTGTTCCATGATATTTTTGTCATTTAATCTCCCCTGTCCTCTAACCCATCCCTGACCTCTTTTGCTTCATCTGCCTCTCCCCGCATTTTCAACAGTAAAACAGCATTCCCCCCCCATAAATCACATTCCTACCTCTCCACTTCTGAAGACGAGTTAAATTGGACTCCAACTCTGCTTCTCTCTCCACAGAGGCTGCCACACCTGCTGAGATTTCCCAGCACTTTTTGTCTTTATTTCAGATTTCCACCATCCACAGTATTTTGCTTTTCTTTACCCAGGGTGTGGTTAGAAGGTAGAGTTACCTCAAGGAGTAACTGGGGCAAATAGCACAGATGAATTTAAGGGTAAGCTAGTAAGTACACGAGGAAGAAAGGAGTAGGAGGAAATGTTGATGGCGTTAGATGAAGAAAGGTGGGAGAGGCCTCGTTTGGAGTATAAACACTGACATGGACCTTTTGGGCTGAATAGCCAGTTTCTGTACAGTATAAATATTTGGTAGTGTTTAGTACATGTGGCTCTAGTCCCATACTGTGTGGTTGACTTTTAATGACACTCAGATTAAATAAATAATTTCTATGACAACTAAGTATAAGAAATAATGTGACCTTCCACATGTTTCTCTGTTCCAAGACCAAATAAGAAAGTGCACATCAATATTCTAATAGTATAAAGCATCAAATCTCTGATACGCGTGAGAAAAATTCTAGAAACGCTGAGGATGTCCCAGTATTTTCTTCCAATGCTGGGGGGAGGAGGTAGATAATCCACAACAAAATAAAAATACTGTGTGCACTGGGAGTTCAATTTGGTATGGGCTAACCTGGAGAACTTCCAAAGTGTAAGCTGTCAACCATGTTACTATAAGTAAGTGAAGGAGTTAAATAGAAAGGTTCCCTATTATCCCAAATTATCCTCTCTAGATTTCTTGGACTATGGAAAATCCGGAAAAGGCCTCTCCCTGAGTGCCAGACACAGACGAGCCTGCCATAGGGACCAACCCTTTTTTGCATGACACAAAATCGTAGTTTTAGAGATTTTTTTATGATATATGATTTTTGTCCTATTTTTTAAAATGACAATCCATAACACCGGTAAAAAGAAAAGTGGTTTCATTGAATTAGCTGCTGGCAGTTCAGAAAGATCCAGGGATATTTTGTGGCAACAATGGGCAAGACACGGATGTTACATAGGTTAATGCATGTTCAAGTTAATCATCGACCGTGAAGTGGTGACTAACCCTATGTTTAAATCCTAAATTCAAGGAGCAGAGTTGCAGACAGCTACATTGCCCAAGAGAGAGCTTACTATGCTGGAGAAATGACGTGCTCACATAGGATGCTGGTGTTCTGTCTAATCTTTTTGATTGATACAGGAGATTGATTTACAGTTGCTGTGCTCCGGGTCTCAACATGGAGGTCTGGCCTAGGCAGTGACAGTTGCAGTGCTGTAAGATTGACATTTTGGTCACATTGCCCCAGCATTGCAGTGGAGACATTTATCAGCTGCCCTAATTTGTGTGGCGCTTGGCTGCAGAGAAAGGTTTGGGATTATGAATGTAGAGCAAGATTTGGGATTATGAATGTAGAGCAAGGTTTGGGATTATGAATGTAGAGCAAGGTTTGGGATTATGAATGTAGAGCAAGGTTTGGGATTATGAATGTAGAGCAAGGTTTGGGATTATGAATGTAGAGCAAGGTTTGGGATTATGATTACTATCTGGCGGATGGTGTTGCAATAAGACCATAAAACGTAGGAGCAGAAGTAGACCATTCGGCCCATCAAGTCTGCTCCGCCATTCAATGAGATCATGGCAGATCTGATAATCCTCAACTCCATATACTTAACGACCCAGCCTCTACAACCCTCTGCGGTAAGGATTTCCACAGATTGACTACCCTCTGAGAGAAGAAATTCCTCCTCATCTCTGTTTTAAATGGGTGATCCCTTACTCTGAGATTATGCCCTCCGGTCCTAGACTCTCCCACAAGGGAAAACAACCCTGTCAAACCCCCTAAAAATCTTATATGTTTCAATAAGGTCGCCTCTCATTTTTCTAAACTGCAATGAATACAGGCCCAACCTACTCAACCTCTCCTCATAAGAAAATCCCTCCATACCCAGGATCAACCTAGTGAACCTTCTCTGGACTGCCTCCAATGCCAGTATATCTTTCCTTAGATAAGGGGACCAAAGTTGTTCACAGTATTCTAAGTGTGGTCCAACCAGTGCCTTGTATAGTTTTAGCAAGACTCCTCTATTTTTATACTCCATTCCCTTTGAATTAAAGGCCAACATCCCATTTGCCTTCCCTATTACCTGCTGAACTTGTATGTTAGCTTTTTGGGAATCACGCACGAGGGCCCCCAAATCCCTCTGTGCTGCAGCCTTCTGCAGTCTTTCCCTATTTAAATAATATTCAGCTCCTCTGTTCTTCCTGCCAAAGTGCATAACCTCACACTTCCCCACATTATATTCCATCTGCCACGTTTTTGACCACTCATTTAACCTGTCTATACCCCTCTGTAGACTCTTTGTGTCAGCCTCACCACTTGCCTTCCCACCTATTTTTGTGTCATCCGTAAACTTGGCGATAGTACATTCATTTCCCTCATCCAAGTCATTAATATATATTGTAAATAATTGTGGCCCCAGCACTGATCCCTGTGGCATTCCACTAGCTACAGGTTGCCATCCGAAAAATGCCCCCCCATATCCCAACTCTCTGTCTTCTGTTAGTTAGCCAATCCTCTATCCATGCTAATATACTACCCCCAACACCGTGGGCTCTTATCTTATTAAGTAGCCTTATATGTGGTACCTTATAGAATGCCTTTTGGAAATCCAAATACATTACATCTACTTGTTACCCATTACCTATCCTGCTTGTTACCTCCCCAAAGAATTCTAATAAATTTGTCAGGCATGATTTCCCCTTCATGAAGCCATTGCTGACTCTGCTTGATTAGATTATGCATTTCTAAATGCTCTGCTATTATGTCTTTTATAATTGACTCCAGCATTTTTCCAATGACAGATGTTAAGCTAACTGGCCTATAGTTACCTATTTTTGGTCTCCCTCCCTTTTTGAATAAGGGTGTTAACATTGACAGTTTTCCAATCCTCTGGGACTTTTCCAGAATCTAAGGACTTTTGGAAGATTACTACCAGTGCATCCATATCTCTGCAGCTATTTCCTTTAATATCCTAGTTTGCAACCCATCAGGTCCAGGTGACTTATCGGCCTTTAGCCCCATTAGTTTCCCTAGTCCTAATAATGCCTTGAAGACTTTACAAATTAATGATACTGTTAACATTGACATGTAGGAAAGTTCTGCTTTTCCAAAGATTTAAAGCTTTGTTGCGCTTCATTTGTATGGTTTTCCTCCTTTCCTTTTTTTTATTCTTTCATAGGATGTGGGCATCACTGTCAAAGCCAATATTTGTTGCCCATCCCTAGTTGCCGTTGAGAAGGTGGTGGTGAGCTGCTTCTTGAACCGCTGCAGTCCATCTGGTGTAGGTACATCCACAGTGCTGTTAGGGAGGGAGTTCCAGGATTTTGACCCAGTGACAGTGAAGGAACGGCGATATATTTCCATGTTATGATGGTGAGTGGCTTGGAAGGGAGCTTCCAGGTGTTGGTGTTCCAATGTGTCTGCTGTCCTTGTCCTTCTAGATGGTAGAGATCACAAGTTCGGAAGGTGCTGTCGTAGGAACCTCAGCAAGTTCCTGCAGTGCATTTTGTAGATGGTACACACTGCTGCCACTGTGTGGTGGGGGTGGAGGGAGTGAATGATTAAGGTGGTGGATGGAGTGCTAGTCAAGTGGACTGCTTTCTCCTGGATGGCATTGAACTTCTTGTTGGAACTGCACTCGTCCAAGCAAGTGGGGAGTATTCCATCACACTCCTGACTTGTGCCTTGTAGATGGTGGACAGGATTTGGGGAGTCAGGAGGTGAGTTATTTGGTGCAGAATCCCCAGCTTCTGGCCTGTTCTTGTAGCCACAGGATTTTGATAATTAGTCCAGTTCAGTTGCTGGTCAATAGTAACCGTCCAGGGTGTTGATGGTGGGGGATTCAGTGATAGTAATGCTGTTGAATGTCAAGGGGCAATGGTTGGATTCTCTCTTGTTGGAGATGGTCATGGCCTGGCACAAAGGTTACTTGTCACTGATCAGCTCAAGGCTGAATGTTGTCCCGGTCTTGTTGCATTTGGACACAAACTGTTTCAGTATCTGAGCGGTCGCGAATGGTGCTGAACATTGTGTAATCATCAGTGAACATCCCCACTTCTGCCATTATGATGGAGGGAAGGTCATCGATGAAGCAGCTGAAGCTGTTTGGGCCGAGGGCAATACCCTGAGGAACTCCTGCAGGATGTCCTGGAGCTGAGGTGATTGGTCTCCAACGACCACAACCATTTTCCTTTGTGCTAGGTATGACTTCAACCAGTGGAGGGCTTCCCATCTGATTCCTATTGACTCCAGTTTTGCTAGGGCTCTTTGATGCCACACTCCGTTAAATGCTGCCTTGATGTCAAGGGCAGTCACTCTTCCCTCACCTCGAGAGTTCAGCTCTTATGTCCATGTTTGAACCAAGGCTGTAACCAGGTCAGGAGCTGAGTGACCCTGGCTGGGACCTAAACTAAGCGTCAGTGAGCAGGTTATTGCTGAGTAATTGCTGCTTGATAGCACTGTTGTTGACCCCTTCCATCTCTTTACAGATGGTGTGGAGAAGGCTGATGGGGTGGTAATTGGCCAAGTTGGATTTGTCCTGCTTTTTGTGTACAGGACATACCTGGGCAATTTTTCACATTGCTGGGTAGATGCCAATGTTGTAGCTGTACTGGAACAGCTTAGCTAGGGGCACGGAAAATTGTGGAGCACAAGTCTTAAGTGCTATTGCCAGAATATTGTCAGGACCGATAGGTTTTGCAGTATCAAATGCCTTCAGTTACTTCTTAATATCACATGGAGTGAATTGAATTCACTGAAGATTGGGAACCTCAGGAGGAAGCCAAAATGGATCATCTACTCTGTACTTCTGGCTGAAGACAGTTGAAAATGCTTCAGCCTTGACTTTTGCACTGATGTGCCAGGCTCCCCATCATTGAGTGCTGACTCATCAGCTGAGGGAGGGCAGTAGGTAGAAATCAGCAGGAGGTTTCCTTGCCCAGCTTTGACCTGGTGCCTTGAGATTTGATGGGACCTGGAGGCAATGTTGAGGACTCTGGGGAAATTTTCACCTGACCCGTTACCACTGTGCTGCTGCCCCTGCTGTCTGTTTTTCAATACCGGATCTGTTATGATGTGGCAGGTGGTGTGCACCAGGTGGACCAAATCCACAAAGGAAACGTGGCCACACTATCACAACGGTTTTGCAATTTGTATTTATTATGAGAAGATTTATGCACTGAGTTCAGAAGTAATGAGCCCACTAACACCTTTAGAGATTTTAAAAACTAAATTAAAACATTTATTAACAAAAGAAAAGATTTCAAGCACATACATAAGATTACATTTAATTAATACTTAAAAAATTTCAAAATCCCTAATTAACCTGACTTCCAACTACACACCCCCTTTAAAGAAACAGTCCAAAATAGATTTTGAATTTAAATAGCAAGCCAGCAGGTTTTCCATAGCACCCACTCGACAGTGGAATTCCAAAGGCTTTCCTCCACCCTTGGTTACTAGACGCAGCAAACTTCTGCAAAAGTGGCTGGAGGCTTCCCCAGGGCTGTTTTACAAACTCCTTTTAGATCTTACATGGCCCCCAACATAGCCTTCCATTCCTCCTTATTTATGTTTCTCTCTCTTTAATCTGTTATTTCCGTATTCCATATGTTTTTGGAAATTTACTTCTCCCATAATATAAAAATCCTTCATATTGCCAAAATGGTCAGTACCTTTGAGAAAAATAAACACACTGCTTGGCCTTGCTTATCTTGTTAGTTGTAAACATCCTATCATCCCTTTGAAACCTAAACAACTCCTTCACTTATCTAACAATGCAAATTTCCTTCACACCTTACATGCTAAGACCTCATCCAGGTTCACTTATTAGCATTTCAAATGCCGTTTACCCCTAACTTCTTTTCATAATTTCAAGCTTGCAGTCTATCTGACTCTAATTCAATCAAAGCAGGCAGACAGAACCATCTGCATTCGCACCCATAAACCTGGTTTACAATAAACCACAATAATATAATGAAAAAATATATTAGTTTCATGACAGATCATGGGGAGGTGATGGTACAGTGGTATTGTCACTGGACTAGTATTCTAGAGACTTAGGGTAATGCTCTGGGGACCCAGTTCAAATCCCACCATGGCAGATCTGGAATTAAAAGTTTGATGATGACCATGAAACCATTGCCGATTTTCGCAAAAACCCACAGCTGGTTCGCTAATGTCCTTTCAGGAAGGAAATCTGCTGTTCTTACCTGGTCTGACCTACTTGTAACTCCAAACCCATAGCAATGTGGTTGACTCTTAAAATGGCCTCTGTACAAGGGCAATTAGGGACGGGCAGTAAATGCTAGCCTAGCCAGTGAAGCCCACGTCCCATGAATGAATATTAAAAAAATAGGGTCTTGGGAAGGCAATTTCAATGATGTACAACACAATCTGCTTAAGTGGTCTTAAATCTAAGACATTTGAATGCTTAATAAATTATGCAGACATCTGAACATCAGAACTCTTAAATAGTATATTTAGCATCTTTTATTTTGGGTCCCTGTAGAACTAATGATATTCGTCTGACAATGGCAATAACAAGGCAGTGACAAGCAAATGAAGACATAAATTAGATAATATTTGTCTGTACTGAAGTCTTTCTTCTCTGAATTATTAAGGAGAGCTGATGGCCGCTGAAGAGTCAGTGTTCAATTAAGCAATGTTATTTATTTTCAGGACCATTTGCGTGAGTTATGTGATCCATAATTCCTACTGAACAAACAAAAATACTTAGATAAAAGCAAAATACTGCGGATGCTGGAAATCTGAAACAAAAACAGAAAATGCTGGAAAAACTCAGCAGGTCTAACAGCATCTGTGGAGAGAAAAACAGAGTTAACATTTCAAGTCCGTAAGACTACTCTGAAGAAGTCATACGGACTCGAAACTTTAACTCTGTCTTTCTCTCCACAGATGCTGTTAGACAAACAAAAATCCTTGATGTTTGGGAAATCAAGAAAACTTGGTTTATTATCTCTCTAACAAGATATGTGATTTAATAAAGTATTCTTTCATAGGATGTGGGTGTCACTGGTAAGGCCAGCATTTGTTACCCATCCTTAACTGCCTGCTTGAACTGAGTTCTTTCTAGGCCATTTCAGAGGGCATAAGAACATAAGAACATCAGAAATAGGAGTAGGCCATTCGGCCCCTCAAGCCTGTCCCACCATTCAATAAGATCATGGGCAGACTTTTGCCGTCAGCGAGCAGGGGGTGGGGCCCGCTCGCCGACGCGTAAAATGACGTGGGATGACATTGGGCGGAACCCCCAACGTCATCCCACCCCCACTTAAATTTTCAGAAAGGCGGGGGCGCAAAAAAATCAGCTGCGGGGCCGCCGACCTGTCAATGGGCAATTGAGGCCATTGACAGGATCGTTTAAACAATTAAAGGACCTGCCCGTCCAACCTTAAGGTTGGCGAACAGGCCAGGAGCCCCAGTGGCAAATAAAGAAAACGTGAAACCTCATCCACTGGCGGGATGAGGATACATGCAGGGTTCTAAAAAGTTTAATAAAGTTTTACTGTAATTTATGAACATGTCCCATCTCATGTGACATTGTCACATGAGGGGCACATGTTAGGGAATTTTTTTTTCTGCTTTTAATCTTTTTAAAAGTGTAAGTGATCTCCCTGAGGCAGCACTTAGCCTCAGGGAGATGTGCACTTTTTCCTGCGCATGCACGAAAGAGCGCACTCTCGCTTTTGGGGAAATCCACCCCCCCACCCGCACAGGAAGTGCATAACGCTTCCCGCTGGGCGTCACGCTGGGCGGGTCTTAATTAGCCCGCCCACTTAAAATGGCAGCGGGGCCCGCTTCTCCGGCGGGGATCATCTCCCTGCCCACTGGAGATTGGGTCAGGCCCGCTCGCCCGGCAGGCAGAAAATTCTGCCCCATGGCTGGTCTGCCCCCAGGCCTCAACTGCTCTTTCATGCCGCCTCCTCATAACCCTGAACTCCCCGAGATTTCAAAAACCTATCTGCCTCCTCTTTAAATACTCTCAGTGATCTAGCCTCCACAACTCCCTGGGGTAGAGAATTCCAGACATTCACTACCTTCTGAGAGAAGAAATTACTTCGCATCTCAGTTTTAAATGAGTGTCCCTTATTCTGTAACTATGTCCCCTAGTTGGAGATGCCCCCACTAGTGCAAACATTTTCTCAACATCTACCCTGTCAAGCCCCCTCAGAATCTTGTATATTTCAATAAGATCACCCCTCATTCTTCTAAACTCTAATGAACAAAGGCCTAACCTGTTTAGCCGTTCTTGATAGGTCAACCCCTTCATCCCAGGAATCAACCTAGTGAATCTCTTTTGAACTGCCTCCAATGCCAGCTATCCTTCCTTAAATATGTACACAGTACACAGTGCTCCAGGTGTGGCCTCATCAACACCCTGTACAGTTGTAACAAGACTTCCCGATTTTTAAACTCCAACCCCCTAGCAATACAGGCCAAAATTCCGTTCGCCTTCTTAATTACTTGCTGCACCTGCATGCTAACTTTTTATGTTTCATGCACAAGAACTCCCAGATCCCTCTGTGCTGCACTTTTTTTGGAATCTTTCTCCATTTAAATAATAGTCTGCCTTTTGATTCTTCCTACCAAAGTGCATGACCTCATACTTTTCTACATTAAACTCCATCTGCCAAGTTTTTGCCCACTCACTCAACCTTTCTATACCCCCTTGCACATTCCTTATGTCCTCATCACAACATGCCCTCCCGCCTGGTTCCTCTTTATCAACTCTGCTTGTTATATCCTCAAAGTACTCTAGCAAATTTGTCAAACATGATTGCCCTTTCACAAAGCAATGTTGACTCTGTTTGATTGCGTTAAGCTTTTCCAAATATCCTGCTATTTCTTCCTTAGTAATGGACTCTAGCATTTCCCAACGACAGATGTTAGGCTGGCTGGCCTATAGTTTCCTGCTTTTTGTCTCCCTCCTTTCTTGAACAGGGGCTGGGAACCCCCCGAAATACAGTGAATTCTGGAATATTTTGACCAATACCTCCACTATCTCTGCAGCTACCTCCTTTAAAATCCTTTTGTCAAATATTTGGTCCCTTGTGATAGAGACTGTTACAAGATCTTTCCTCCCATTAGTTCCTTGCTTATCTGATATCTTTGGGATGTTTATAGTGTCCTCCACCGTGAAGGCCAATGCAAAATATTGGTTTAAATTATCTGCCATTTCCCTGTTCCCTGTTATCAGTTCTCCATTTGCATCCTCCAACGGTCCCACGCTCACTTTAGCTACTCTTTTTTTATATACCCGTATAAACTCTTGCTGTTTGTTTTAATATTTCTTGCCAATTTACTTTCATAATCAATTTTCTCCCTCTTTATTAGCTTTTCAGTCATCCACTGCTGGTTCTTAAAAAAATTCCCAATCCTCTGACCCACTGCTAGATTTTGCCACTTTGTGTGCCTTAGTTTTTGATTGGATACTCTCCTTGACCCCCTTTGTTAACCATGGATTGTTCATCCTTTTCATCGAGTCCTTCTTTTTCACTGGGATAAATTTTTGCTGAGCGTTATGAAATATCTGCTTAAATGTCTGCCACAGCTCATCCACTGACCTTCCCCTTAGTCTATTTTCCCAGACCGCTTTAGACAACTCTTTCTTCATATTTCTGTAATTGCCCTTATTTAATTTGAGGACACTGATTTGAGACCAGAGTTGCTTGCCCTCATTTGAATTGAATTTGAAATTCTACCATGTTGTGATCGCTACCCACTAGAGGACCCTTAACGATGAGATCTCTTATTAATCCTACCTCATTACACATTACTAGATCTAAAATAGCCTGTTCCTGGGTACGTTCTGCAATGTATTGCTCTAAGAAACAATCCCTGATGCACTCTACAGATTTGTCTTCCATGTTACCCCTGCCAAGTTGATTTGTCCAGTCAATGTGCAGACTAAAATCATCCATGAAAATTGTAGCGCCCTTCTTACACGCCTCCATAATTTCACGATTTATACTTTTTCCTACAGTGAGGCAACTCTTCAGGGGTCTATAGACTCTTCCCCTTGCTATTCCTTATTTCCACCCAAACTGATTCCACATCACAATCTATTGCACCTATATCACTACTCACCATTGCACCCGAAACCTTCCTTTATTAACAAAGCTGCCCCACCTCCTTTTCCTTTTTGTCTATTTTTCCGGAACGTCAAATACCCTTGAATATTGAGTTCCCAGTCTTGTTCACTCTGCCACCATGTCTCTGTAATAGCTATCAAGTCATATTAATTTATTTCTATTTGTTCCAACTCATCTATCTTGTTACAAATGCTGCATGCAGATAAAGAGCCTTAAGCTTTGACTTTTTAGCATTATTACTCATTTTGGTTCTAATTTACGCTGCACTGTTTTGCTTATATTGTCTGCCCCTTCCTGTTACTTTTATCATCAGTCACCTCTTCACTACACTGAACCTCTGCTCTCTTGTTTCTTTTTAATTTTTAAAATTTCCCTTCAGTTGAACCCTCCCCCCCTCCTCCACTAATTAGTTTAAAGTTGTATCTACAACACTAGTTATACGATTTGCCAGGACACTGTCCCAGCATGGTTCAAATGAAGCCTGTCCCAATGGAACAGCTCTCTCCTTCCCCAGTACTGGTGCCAGTGCCCCATGAATTGGAACCCATTTCTCCCACACCAATCTTTGAACCACGCATTTACCTCTCTAATCTTATTTACCGTACGCCAATTTGCACATGGCTCAGGTAGTAATCAGGAGATTATTACTTTTTTGGACCTCCTTTTTGTTTAGGCCAGAGCTGCTTATAGTTCCTCAACAGAACCTCTTTCCTAGTCCTACTTATGTCATTGGTACCTACGTGGACCACGACAACTGGATCCTTCCCCTCCCACTCCAACTTCCTCTTCAGCCCAGAAGAGATGTCCTTAACCTTGGCACCAGGTAGGCAACACAGCTCTCGGAACTCTGTCTTTGCTGCAGAGAACAGTATCTATTCCCCTAACTATGCTATCCCCTATTACTACTACATTTCTTTTTTCTCCCCCCAATTGAATGGCACCCTATACCATGGTGCTGTGGTCAGTTCGTTCATCCGCCCTGCAGCCTATGCCCTCATTCACACTGGGAGCAAGAACCTGGTACCTATTGGACAAGGCCACTGGTTGAGGCTTTTCCTAGTTAAGTTCTGGGTCCCCATACCTGCCTCACTCGCAGTCACACCCTCCTATTCCTGACCACAGTCCAAATTTGATGTAATTAATCTAATGGGTGTCACTGTCTCCTGAAACACAGTGTCCAGGTAACTCTCCCCCTCCCTGATGTGTTGCAGTGTCCGCACCTCGGACTCCAGCTCATCAACTCTGAGCCGAAGTTCCTCTAGCAGCCAACACCTGCTGCAGATGTGGTCACAATGGATCGCACCAGCAACCACCAGCGCCCACATACTGCAGCTGCAACACCCCTCATGCCCAGCCATCTCTATTCTATTCAATTAATTAATTTGGGTGTTAAATATTTTAAGCCCGAACCTCTTAACTGTACTCTTCAGCTGTGATAATGTCTCCTGATTTAAACCACTTGGCCAATCATAAGAGACACGGAAGAGATACCCACCAATCACCTACTTGTTTTCCTGTGATGTCACACTTTGGCTCTGACAGGCAGTAACAGGTTGAAGGGGGTCTCTGCTGTCGGTTGTTATCTCCCACCACCTCTGCCCTTCTCATGCAGGTCCACTCTCTCGCGCTGTTTTATCCTGTGTCTCCTGGCAGTTAAGTGTCAATTCCTACTGGATTTCCAGCATCCGCAGTAGTTTTTTGTTTTTATAAACAAAAGACTTATTAGTCTTTCTAATAATTTTGGACTTCTGTGCACAAATTTCTGCTCAAAAAAGTTGTTCTTCTGAAATAACTATTACTAATGAGAATGAATGTCAATTCCACAGGGTTTATATCTCAATTTGTCCACTTATTTATCAGTGCTGTTTCTCAAGAATTGCTTTCGAATCATTGCCATTAATCTTTTGAGATAACCTGCCTAAACAGTGGATGTTAAGGTGTAAACAATTGTAATTTAAAATGAGAAGACATAAATTACACAATATTTGTCTGCATCGAGGTCTCAGTTATCTGAATTATTAAGAGCTGATGGTCTCTCCTGGGGATCTGGAGTCACATGTAGGCCAGATTGGGATTGGATGGCAGATTTCTTTCCCCTCAAGGACATTAGTGAACAATCCAGGCCTTTATAACCATTGATGGTAGTTTCATATAGCACCATCACTGAGACGAGCTTTCAGTTCCATATTGATTAATTGAATATAATTCCACCAGCTGCCAAGGTGGGATTTGAACCCTGTCCCCAAGGTATTAGCCTGAGCCTTTGGTATATTATCTCAGTGGAATTAGCAAAATGTCATTATCTCCCCCTAATTACATCAGAACAAACCTATACAGCATTTGGAGAGACAGATATAGACAAATTTCGTTTCATTTTGACCAATTAGGTTCCTTCAAACCTAGGCTGGGGTCTTCCAGAAACCAGTGAATGTTAAAACCCACCTCCCAAATTGCTGTCGGGAGTGTGACAGATGGCTACGAGAATTTGTTGGCAGTTCTGCAGCGATTTAACACGCAGCATAAAATTTTAAGTTCCACTCTTCAATTTTCTGTATCTCTTCCTTAGTTTTTCTCCCTCTATTTCTTTCACTGCGTGCTTTTCTCTCCTGTGTGCCTATCTCACTCGCACGTTGGTCTGCCCCACTCATCTGCCAAATCTTTGCACATCTGCTTGCCCTTCTCTCCCTTGGCCTCTTTCTGAGAAGTAAAAATAGATAATTGAGAAAACAGTTCTCCAATTAAGTCTTCAATCAAAAAAAAAAAGTTTTGAACGTTCACACTAATTCATAATTACAGCTAAAGCCTGAAGAAAGACATGTTTTGAGTTGGTGTGCATAATTACCTGAAAGAATTAAATTGATGCATGTTGGGAGTTAGCCTCACTGTTCCCAAGTTCGGATATTAACATGCTGGGAATGATATTTCAGTGAAATGGCTGGTAACAGTGGGAAGAATATTAATTCAAAATCTGTGCTACTCGGAGAGGCTGTAAAGCCGGTCATGCTTGTGTCATATCCCCAAGAATGTATGAAGAGGATGGATTTTTTTCTTTAAAAATAAAAGTGCAACACGGCATGTGGGCAATTTACCTTGATCCTAGTTGGCCACCGAGGGTCTGCGACCTTGTGTGATTTCTGCACAGACAAAGGATTAACTCATGTCCAAAGATGCTCCTGGAAAATTCTTAAAATGTAAGTTCTTAAAATGCAACAAGTGGCTAAGGTCTGGAATGCACTGCCTCAGGTTGTGGTGGAGGCAGGTTCAATCAAAACATTCAAAAGGGAATTAGACTGCTACCTGAAAAGGAAAGATGTACAGGGTTATGGGGAGAAAGCAGGTGAATGGCACTAAGTGAATTGCTCATTCAGAGAGCCAGTGCAGGCATGATGGGCTGAATGGCCTCCTTCTGCTCTGTAACAACTTCATAATTCTGTAAATGACCGTGGGGGTGGGGGGGCTCTCTTGAATGGACATACCAAGGCAAAAACTATCTGTGGGATTCACACTTTCTATTTGTGGGCTTACCCAAAACTCATGTCTCGAAACTTAACAAAGAGACTCCTGCAGAAACCAGTTCATAATAAGTAAGTGTGAATAGCTCATCCATTTCCCCAGTGTAGCAATGTCTTTGGGCTTTTAAATCATTCTGGGTGGACAATTGACATATTGATCATGGGACCAAGCCTGTCTTCAGGTAATGAATCTTATTCCTCCAAAAACTAGGCAGAGACAAGTCTGGAGACTGATAGGACAAGAGGGACAATTCCTCCAGCCAAAAGAACAGAACCCTGCATATGAGCCAGTCACCTCATGCAGTGTGACAAGGACTAATTTGTTTTCACCTGCAAAGATTTGCTTCTACAGAAACTGGGCCATAACCTCATCTGGAAATTGAGAGACTTCCAGCTTCCATTCTTGTCCAAAGAACCACGAGAGAGAACACATCCAGATGTGCACTGTGTATACCTTAAAGGACTCAATCTGAACCTTTATTGTATTCTATTAATAATCTAGCTGCATGCTTCATTCTCCAGAATCCATCTTTACCAGTGTATGAGTCTGTATGCATGAGGGAGTGAGTGTATTCGCTGTGTTTACATTCCAGGGTGTTGTGTGAATAAATATTATCTTTTCTTCTGATTTAAACTTACCCCAAAGCCTGCTTAATGTTATACCTCATATTTCCGACAGAAATATTTTATTGAGGACAAAATATAGTAGTAGAGAGGATTTTCGTATGGATTCTGAATATTTTGTGGTTCACTTATGGTGTTCTATAGCTGTTAATAACTGTGCATTTTTGATGTGCGGATTTTTGAATTTCATGATTAAAACTTTTCATTTCCATTTGCTCCTTGCTGACAGGTACACAGCCTATCTGTTAAGGTGTGATCTCTTGCTGCTTTATGACTAGGTAAATGTTAACACAGAAATGAGCATTTATATTGCTGAAGCAAAATAGGGTTGCAATTAAGTGCCCACTTTGGGTGAGTTGGTGATGCCTCAAGGATCTTATTGGGTGCAGATGGACCACCTATTGAGACCGGTGCCTCCTGGGAACAGTCTAGGGGGCCAGCGAGGCTTCCTTTAATTCCACCATTCTACGGGTGACAGAGGGCTACAGCTGTGGCAGCAGGCCACCCCATGGAAAGGTTCTCCCTCTACAATGATGACATGGTAGCTGTGGTCATGGTTCATTTTTAAGCATTTAAAAGTCTTCAGAGGGCACCACCATCTTGAGGTGCCTTTGCTGTTACCTACGCACAGCGGGGTTTCTGGCCACCCACATGCTTAGGCTCTCCGATTGGCCCTCCAGCCTTTACAGCCCACCCACAATCCTTAATTAGTCAGAGGTCCCAGAAGTGGCCCTGTTAGGGATGTTCTGGTACCAAGGTAGTTATTAACTCCCTTCACTTGCAGGGTGATAGATCAAATCCAATTCTAAGCTTTTCAGAGTGGCCTTGGTGAAAATATTAATGAATGTACTCAAAGGTAAAGAAAGGCAAATATACGCTCAAGTTTAAATATGTCATTGAGAAATAGTAATTTATCTCTTAATTTACAAATCTTATTTTCAGTCCAATATCTCTGGGCTTTTTGACGAATAGGGGTAGGTCCAAGGATAGTTATTGAGATCAAGGTCTAATTTATTGCCATGATCATTGATACCTGATCAGCATCCATGAACCCTATTTGAAACACGATACATTCACAGGCGCAATAACATTGGTAGTTTAGTCAAAAAACACATTTGCAACTTGAAGGCTGAATTTAAGCATAAGTTATATCAAAAAAATTTGTATATAGACTAACTCATCAGATTAAAAATGTGCAAACATAACAATCACGTAGTAACAAAAATAGACAAACAAATTCGGCAGGGAACAGGAAAATGGTGGACGAGTTGTAAAAAGGGAAAATTGAATTAAAATTTATATTAAAATTGCAAACCAACACATCATTCCCACATTAAGGCACTGAAGTACACATAAATTTCATCACTTAAGTGCTTCATTGATGACCTGAACCATGTATGGGATAGGGTTACATCAGAAGCAATAGGTCAACAATAAAGCAGGCCATTGGTTTGCTGAAACAATGATTCTGGATGGTACTTAGATAAATCTGGGACTTTCCTTCAATACTGACCCGATTGGCACTTCTCCCTGATCCATGTCATCAGCTGTATCCTGTGTAACCCTGCCTTGTAATGAGGCAAAGCATACTTTTTTAATTCTTTCATGGGGTGTTGGCACTGCTAGCAAGGCCAGAATTTGTTGCGCATCCCTAACTGCCCTTGAGAAGGTGGTGGTGAGCTGCCTTCTTGAACCGCTGCAGTCCATATGGCGTAGGAACACCCACAGTGCTGTCAGGATGGGGGTGAGATTTCCAGGATTTTGACCCGGTGACAGTGAAGGAACGGCTTTGAGGGGAACTTGTAGGTGGTTGTGTTCTCCTTCCCTTGTTCTTCTAGGTGTAGAGGTCATGGGTTTGGAAGGTGCTGGCGAAGGAGCCTTGGTGGGTTGTGGCAGTGGACCAGCCGTTGGTGGAATTTAAATTCAATTAATAAAATAAAACCTGGAGGATAAAGCTAGTCTCAGTAATGCTAACTGTAGCTTTCAACGATTGTGGTAAAAATCCATCTGGTTCACTAATGTCCTTTAGGAAAGGAAATCTGCCATCCTTAGCTGGCCTGGCCTACATGTAACTCCAAACTCACAGTAACGTGGTTGACTCTTGACTACGCCCTGAAATGACCTAGCAAGCCACTCATTTCAAGGGCAATTAGAGATGAACAACAAATGCTGGTCTTGCCAGTGACGCCCATATCACATGAAAGAATAAAGCAAAAGATGTACACACTGTTGCCACTGTGCCTCGGTGTTGAAGGGATTAAATGTTTCAGCTGGTGGAAGGGGTCCCGATCAAATGGGCTGCTTTTTCTTGGATGGTTTTGAGCTCCTTGTGTTGCTGGAGCTGCACTCATCTAGGCAAGTGGAGAGTATTCCATCACACTCCTGACTTGTGCCTTGTAGGTGGTGGACAAGGGAGTCAAGAGGTGAGTTACTACCACAGGATTCCTTGTCTCTGACCTGCTATTGTAGACAGTCTTTATATAGCTGGTCCAGTTTAGTTTCTGATCAATAACAATCCCCAGGATGTTGATAATGGAGTACTGAGCAATGGTAACGCCATTGAGTGTCAAGGGCAGCTGGTAAGATTCGCTCTTGTTGGAGAAGGTCATTGCCTACTTGTATGGTGCGAATGTTACTTGGCATTTATCAGCGTAAGCCTGGATATTGTCCAGTTCTTGCCGCATAGGGACATGGACTGCTTCAGTATCTGAGGAATCGCAAATGGTGCTGAGCATTGTACAATCACCAGTGAACATCCCCGCTTCTGACCTTATGATGGAAGGAAGGAGTTGAAGATCGTTCGGCCTAGGACACTACCCAGAAGAACTTCTGCAAAGATGTCCTGTGACTGAGATAATTAGTCTCCAACAACTACAAACATTTTCCTTTGTGGTAGGCATGACTCTAACAGTGGAGAGTTTTTCCTCTGATTCCCACTGACTCCAGTTTTGCTAGGGTTCCTTGACGCCACACTCAGTCAAATGCTGCCTTGATGTCAAGGACAGTCACTCTCACCCCACCTCTGGAGTTCAGCTCTTTTGTCCATGTTTGGACTAAGATTGTAATGAGGTCAAGAGCCTAGTGGCCCTAGCGGAACCCAAACTGGGCATCAGTGAGCAGGTTATTGCTGAGTAAGTGATGCTTGATAGCACTGTCGACAACACCTTCCATCACTTTTCTGATGATCGAGAAGAGGCTGACAGGATGGTAATTGGCCGGGGTTGATTTGTCCTGCTTTTTTATGGACAGGATGTCCCTGGGCAATTTTCCATATTGCCGGGTAGATGCCAGTGTTGTAGCTGTACTGGAGCAGCTTGGCTAGGGGCACAGCTAGTTCTGGAGCATAAGTTTTCAGGATTATTACTGAGATGTTGTCAGGACCTATAACCTTTTAAGTATCCAGTGCCTTCAGCCATTTCTTGATCTCATAAGACAACCCGCCCATTCCTGGTACTAGTCTAGTAAACCTTCTCTGAACTGCTTCTGACGCATTTACATCTTTCTTTAAATAAGGAGACCAGTACTGTACACAATACTCCAGATGTGGCCTCACCAATGCCCTGGTGGTGGTCCATTAATTCATTTGTATATCTGTTGCGCTCAAAAAAAAGTATGTAAAGAGAGTCAGCTGGAGCATTGGTTTAATAGTTAGGAGACAGAGATCTGTAATGCTGCATCCTGTGAATAAACCAACCAACAAGTAAACGATAAAAGCAAAATATTGTGGATGCTGGAAATCTGAAACAAAAACAGAAAATGCTGGAAAAAACTCAGCATGTCTGACAGCATCTGTGGAGAGAGAAAAACAAAGTTAATGTTTTGAGTCCATATGACCCTTCTTCAGAGGTCATACCGCATCAAAACGTTAACTTTGCTTTTCTCTCTCCACAGATACCATTAGACCCCTTGCGTTTTTCCAGCGTTTTCTGTTTTTGTAACAAGGAAATGATCTGTGTCCTCTTTCACATGTCGCCATTTGCCTTGGATCCACTTAACAGACAACAGGCTTAAAGAAGACAATCACCGTCACTTTCCCAAGGGTAACTAGGAATGGATAAATATAAGCTTCCCTTGCCAGTGATACCCACATTTTGAAGAATGCAAAACAAAGCAAGCAGCCAAAACCATTAGGCAGCGGAGATAAAAACCATTAGGCAGCAGAGATAAAAACCATTAGGCAGCAGCTCATTGAACAGCGTTTCAAGTGAAAGGACAATCAGAACCAATCACTTCACATCACAACTGTACTAACTAACAGTCCTTCAACACCAATTCACCTTAATCCTCCATATTGCAAGAAACAAAACCCTAATCAGATCAACACTTGCATTATTGTCATCATGAATTGAAAGCTGAAGGTCGCAGTGTAATACCTGCAACAAACATAACTTCACTGTTCAGCATGTACCATTTTTAAAGGTTCCAGAGATGGAAATTAACAGAATAGCTTCACCTGTTGCTCCATTCTGCTCTTAAGCATTCACTTACTGAATCTACTTTTCCAATGGCTTCAGCAGGGGTGGCGGAATCTGTTAATGCTCAAAGGTTCATTGAGATGTGCGTTTTCAGCAAGCTGCGGACTCGAACATCTTGGTTGATGCCGGGGAAATCTAGTCCAGCTGCCCTTCATGCAGCATTGTGAATACTGGTTGAGGGGTTGGCACAGGAGCTAGGCCTAGCCAGCGACGCCCACATTCCCATGAATGATTTTTAAAAAAAAAGCTGACACCTTCTTACCAGGAGAGAGGACAGAGGGTTCTACTCCTATTGAGCCTCCCATTGAAGGATAGAACTGGAATCTTAACAAACTTTTATTTATAGAGGCACATACTACATATTAAACACCTTCAACCAACAAACACATTTTTAGCCTGCTCCTGTACATATGAGCATAGGTGAGTCTTCAGTTAATGCCCAAGGCCTCAACACAATTAACTCCAATTGATATTGTGATGGACTATAACTTCATACTGTACCTTTTTATAACACCATCTTTAAAACGGTTGAAACTGTCTCTGTGACCCCAGGACAAGAGAAGCCACTTTGCAGTTTTGGGAAAACACACGTCATTATCTCTGAGGAGCCACCAACAATTACTTGGGGACTGCACAGTCCAACTTCAAAGAGAGCTATACAAAGGTCATTTGCATCTGATAACCCAGCAGGAGATAGAGGGTCTGCTAAGATAAAAGCCCTTCAAACATCCTTTTCTACTCACAATGGCTGGGACGTTTAGCATTCTTTGAGCCCCAGCCAAATTCCAAATGATATACACATCCTATGTTGAAGGTCTGGTGGAGAGGTGGGGGTCATTTGACCTAAGCCTCTGGCTTGTTGAACAAGTTAATATTGCCATGCTGAGCTGAATAGCTCAGTCTGCTGCTTTAACATCTGCCTAACAGGCCACACAGAAAGGAGCTTTGCCCAGGTTGAACACCTGGCCCCATCTACACTGCTTCTGTTGGAAGTTCCGTGCCATTGCCTACAAGGCTGATTCATCCCTGCATGCCTTTCTCATCTGGTGAAGTCAACACCACCACAAATGTGAATTCTCCAACATTGGTTTCAGCCCGCTGACCTCTGTGAAGGAATACCTCTTTGGACTTTGATCCTGAACTCAGGAACTCACATGAACCAATATTTATTTTCTCTGTGGTCTCTGTGTTGTAAAACTTCCTTTTCCTTATCCCTCTCCTTATTGACTGAATGTGGATACAACATTGCAAACCCTCCTTCCCGTGTTTTGAGTGTGTGCAAATAAACTAACCCTTTGAGTTCAACCTATCTTGAGTTTGCTGTGGGGTTATTAATAGAAAATTGGATCACACAAAAAACTGAGGGGTTGGAAAATACGCCACCACTTATAAAAGGGAAACAAATCAAAAACACTTTTCTGATTAGCAACGGCATATAGAAGAGGAATTAGTGCTGTTTAAGTTAACCTCCCCCTCCCTCCTTTCTGTTACAATATGGCATGCTTGCCTTGCCTTCATTGGCAGGGGTATTGAGTATAAAAGCTGGGAAGTCATGCTGCAGCTGTATAGAACATTGGTTAGGCCACACTTGGAATATTGCGTGCAATTCTGGTCACCACATTACCAGAAGGATATGGAGGCGTTGGAGAGGGTGCAGAGGAGGTTTACCTGGTCTGGAGGTTATTAACTATGAGGAGAGGTTGGAGAAACTCGGATTGTTCTCACTAGAGCGACGGAGATTGAGGGGTGACTTGATAGAAGTTTGCAAAATTATGAGTGGCATGGACAGAGTAGATAGTCAGAAGCTTTTTCCCAGGGTGGAAGAGTCAATTACTAGGGGACATAGATTTAAGGTGAGAGGAGAAAATTATAAAGGTGATGTGCAGGGCAAGTTTTTTACGCAAGAGGGTAGTAAGTGTCTGGAATTCACTGCCAGAGGAGGTGGTGGAAGCAGGTACGATAGTGGTGTTTGAGAGGCAGCTTGACAAATACATGAATAGGTTGGGAATAGAGGGATACGGATCCCAGAAGTGCAAAATGTTTTAGTTGACGGGCAATATCATCGACCTGGCAATGGCCAATTGAGGCCATTGACAGAGCCATTGAACTAATTAATGGACCTGCCTGTCCAACGTTAAGGTTGGTGGGCAGGCCAGGAGCCCTGGCGGGCTTCAGAAAAAGCATGAAACCTCATCCACGGGCGGGATGAGGTTTCATGTTGGTTTTAAAAAATTTAATTAAAAGTTTTTAAAAAAGTTATGGACATGTCCCAAATCATGTGACAGTGTCACATGAGGGGACATGTCAGGGATATTTTTTTTCTATTTTTAATATTTTTTATTGTAGAGCCGATCTCCCTGAGGCAGCACTTCGCCTCAGGGAGATGAGTGTGCTCTTTCGTGCGCATGCGTTTAGGGTTTAGGGTTTAGGGATTCCCCACCCCGCCCGCACAGGGAGCGCACAGTGCTTCCGTGTGGACGTCACGCTGGGCGGGTCTTAATTGGCCCACCCACGTAAAATGGCAGCGTGCCCCCAATTGGTGGCGCTGATCAGAGGCGCACCTCTTGTGTGCACGCATTTCAACATCCCCCCTGATGGGGGAAAATTCTGCCCTAACGCTAGACTACTCCTACTGACTACTGAGATAGCCCACTTTACTCTGCTGTTGGATACTAAGATCATGTGATCTTCCATAATAACATTCTTCTTAAAGGTATATTACACATCAGATTACCACAAATTGATACTTGATGAATCAGGCTTGTAACAAAATTCTTGCTGTCTTGTACCTATAGTTATAGTTTTTGTGTATACTGTACTCCAGAGTGTGTCCCAAGGCAGTAACAGAGTTCCGGTGCCCTCAATAAACTGCTCCAGCTTCACTCTCTGAAGTTTTGACATCATCTCAATTCTTCAGCACTAAGAGTTAGTGAGATGCACTCTTTCCAGTTTAACCCTGAGGATAGAAGCAAACGTAAAGTGAAAAATAATCTGGGTAGCAGAAATGAGTTGTCACTTTCCAGAGACTCAATGAGTTGCCACTTCCAAGTGACAAAGTACTGAACTGGCAAAGCTTCAGGTTTGAAGAGAATTTTGCTCGCGCCCTGCAACAAAAAGAGCTAATCATTTGTTCTGCTCTCTTTCAGAATCCCTTTCCCTGTAGACATAGCGGCTACTGAAATCCAATTTCATTTTCATACGCTTTTGGCAAATCCCTCTGTACCTCAGAGTTCTGTAATCCCTCTTAATTTAAAATATAAGACCATAATGGACCATAAGACGTAGGAGCAGAAGTAGGCCATTCGGCCCATCGAGCCTGCTTCATTCAATGAGATCATGGCTGATCTGATAATCCTCAGGAAGAAAAGAGAAAAATCACACTAGGTCTCAGGAATCTCTTTGGGACTTGTAAGAGTATTGCTTTTTAATATAATATTTCAAAGATACTTTTTAAAGTTATATCTAAAAACGAATGTAAATCCTTACCTTCAGATGCATTAAAATACTTTCAAAAGGGAAAGAGCTAATCATTTGTTCTGCTCTCTTTCAGAATCTCTTTCCCTGTAGCCATAGCGACTACTGAAATCCAGTTTCATTTTCATACGCCTTTGGCAATTCTTTCAATCCACATGTCTGCAGATGCCATTTTCGAAAATTATTGCTTTTATCTGCATCGTTTTTCTGCTCTTCTCCTAAAGGCATTAGCTTCTTGCTTAATGGGTGCCCTACAAGGGGAGGTGGTGACATAGTGGCAATGTCGCTGGGCTAGTAATCCAGAGGCCCAGGCTAATTGTGCTGGGGGCACAGTTTCAAATCCCATCGTGGCAGCTGGTGGAATTTAAATTCAATTAATGAATAAAATCAGGAATTGAAAGCTAGCCTCAATATTAATGACCATAAACAAAAATCTGTCTGGCTCACAAGGGAAGGAAATCTCCTGTCCAGATCCACAACAATGAATAGACTAGAAAGCCACTCAGTTCAAGGGCAATTAGGGGTGGGCAATAAATGCTAACCTTGAAGTGATGCTCAAATCCTCTGAAAATAATTTTTAAAAACCCTTTAGTCCCTTATCCAAATGGTCACTGTTTAAGTCTAATGTGGTCTCACCAGTGCTCTATACCACTGTAGCAAAACATCCCTACTTTTATACTCCATTCTCCTTGCAATAAGCAACATTCCATTTGCCTTCCTAATCACTTGCCACCCTGGTATAATAACTTTGTATGATTCATGGAGCAGGACACCCAAATCCCTCTGTACCTCAAAGTTCTGTAATCCCTCTCCATTTAAATAATATAAGACCATATTGAACCATAAGACGTAGGAGCAGAAGTAGGCCATTCGGCCCATCGAGCCTGCTCCGCCATTCAATGAGAACATGGCTGATCTGATAATCCTCAACTCCACCCTCCTGCCTTTTCCCCATAACCCTTGATTCCTTTACTTTATGTTGCTTTTTTATTCTTCCTGCCAAAGTGAACAAGTTCACATCTTCCCAGAATCACAGCTGAGCCTGAAATCACTTGCCGTCCATACTTTTACACTTTCAAGCAGCAAAATCAACTGGACAGCAATCAGCAATGGCCCAAGGATAGGGCCCAGCAATGGGCTGCTTCTATGGTCCTCTGAGACTAGGGCTGGGATGATTTAGCCCCATCATGGCGGGACCCACAGCATCCAGCCAAAAGCCCGTTGACTTTTGGCAGGACTGGGCGATCCTGGAGGCAGACAGGGCCGGAAAATCCTGCCTGGCCTCAATGGCCCAGTGACTTACTGGGTGGAGTTGTCCCAGGTTTGCACAAAGTTGCGGTAGTGGGCGGGAAAAAAGCTGTTTTACCCGCGAGATGCAATGGCGGATTTTTGCGCCGTATCGCCCTATTCCCACCTCATTAATAATGCATTCCCAAGGAACACGCCGGATGCTGGAGGGGCAGCCTCTGATTCGCCCGCCCTACCGTCACCTCAGGCCTTCAGTAATCACAGAATCACAGGATCTCACAGTGCAGAAGAGGCCCTTCGGCCCATCGAGTCTGCATTGACATGTGAGAAACACCTGACCTACCTACCTAATCCCATTTACCAGCACTTGGCCCATAGCCTTGAATGTTATGACATGCCAAGTGCTCATCCAGGTACTTTTTAAAGAGTGCTCCCAGGCAGCGCATTCCAGACCATCACCACCCTCTGGGTAAAAAAGTTTTTCCTCACATCCCCCCCTAAACCTCCTGCCCCTCACCTTGAACTTATGTCCACTCATGACTGACCCTTCAACTAAGGGGGGAACAGCAGTTCCCTATCCACCCTGTCCATGCCCCTCATAATCTTGTACACCTCCATCAGGTCGCTCCTCAGTCTTCTCTGCTCCAATGAAAAAAACCCAAGTCTATCCAACCTCTCTTCATAACTTAAATGTTTCATCCCAGGCAACATCCTGGTGAATCTCCTCTGCACCCCCTCCAGTGCAATCACATCCTTCCTATAATGTGGCGACCAGAACTGCACACAGTCCTCCAGCTGTGGCCTCACCAAGGTTCTATACAACTCCAACATGACCTCCCTACTTTTGTAATCTATGCCTCGATTGATAAAGGCAAGTGTCCTATATGCCTTTTTCACCACCCCACTAACATGCCCCTCCGCCTTCAGAGGTCTATGGACACACATGCCAAGGTCTCTTTGTGCCATTCATTGAATACTTCCTTGTCAAACTACTCCTTCCAAAGTGTATCACCTCACACTTTTCATGGTTAAATTCCATCTGCCACTTATCTGCCCATTTGACCATCCCGTTTATATTTTCCTGTAGCCCAAGACACTCAACCTCTCTGTTAACCAACGGACCAATCTTTGTGTCGTTCGCAAATTTACTAATTCTACCCCCCACATAGTCATCTATGTCATTTATATAAATGACAACTAATAGGGGACTGAGCACAGATCCCTGTGGTACGCCACTGGACACTGGCTTCCAGTCACTAAAGCATCCTCTGTCATCACCCTCTGTCTCCTACAACTAAGCCAATTTTGAATCCACCTTATCAAATTACCCTGTATCCCTTGTGCATTTGCCGCCTTTATAAGTCTCCCATGTGGGAACTTGTCAAAGGATTTGCTGAAATCCATATAAACTACATCAACTGCACTACCCTCAACTGCACTACCCTCATCTACACACCTGGTCACCTCCTTAAAATATTCAATCAAATTTGTTAGGCATGACCTCCCTCTGACAAAGCCATGCTGACTATCCCTGATCAAACCTTGCCTCTCCAAGTGGAGATAGATTCTCTCCTTCAGAATTTTCTCCAATAGTTTCCCTACCACTGACATGAGACTCACTGGTCTGTAGTTTCCTGGCTTATCTCTACAGCCCTTCTTAAATAGCGGAACCACATTAGCTGTTCTCCAGTTCTCTGGCACCTCCCCCGTGGCCAGAGAGAAATTAAAATTTGGGTCAAAGCCCCTGCGATCTCCTCCTTTGCCTCCCTCAGCAGTCTGGGACACAAACCATCCGGACCTGGAGATTTGTCCATTTTTAAGCCTGCCAACACCTCCAATACCTTGTCACTCCCTATATCAATTTGCTCAAGAACCTCGCAGTCTCTCTTCCCGAGTTCCATACCTTCATCCTCGTTCTCTTGGGTGAAGACGGATGGGTGAATCTGGGCTCCATATTTAAAGGGCACCCATGCACAGAGCCAGCACTCTCTTAAGTATCGGAAGCTGCTTCAAAGTTATGGCTGCCATAGGGAGGAAACATGCTGCCCCCAAATTTAGCGCCGCCTCCCTTGAGCAGCTATTGGACTCATTGGAGGTCTGTTGTGAAGTCCTCTATCCCTGCTCTGGGCGAAGACCAGCAAACAAGGTCACCAATCCAACATGGGAGGTAGTGGCAGCAGTGGTCAGCGCCAACGCCTTACAAAAAGGGGCAGCTACCCAGTGCTGAAAGAGGATGAATGATCTCATCCATTCCGGCGGGGTAAGTCACCCTTCTCCTCACTCTTAACTCCACTCACAAACCAATCACACATCCACAGGGATCTCACTCACTGCCAGTTCAAGGGACATCACCATTCACTCTCTCATACACACCTTCATCTGCCCTGTGGATCATGTCCTCATCCTGTCCTTGGCACCACTCACCACCCACACATGCCAGGCATCCTTATCATCTGGCCTGGCAGGCAACCTGCTTACACTCTCTCCATCTGTATTCATGCAGGACAAGCTGGCACACAACAAAAGGGAGAGGTCACAGACTGGTGGAGGAATGTCTGAAATCAAGGCTCTTACAGATTTTGAAAATAGAATCATCCAGTTGGCCGGCGATGATCTGGACCATTCCTGTGCTGATGGTGAGGTCGGTGGTGCTCAACCAAGTGAGGATCCAGCAGTGCAACATCCATCAGACAACCATGTTATGAGTGAGTTCCTCTGTTCCCCAGGCCCCTGCCATGCACTGATTATCTCTCCTTGCCCTCGCAGGCACATCTGGGAAGCAGCTGAAGGGGTCCATGAGCCGGGTCCTCAACTCAATCCTCAAAGACACCTCAGAAGAAGAATCTGATGACGCCCTAACTGAAGATCTATCACAGTGCTCACCCACACCCTCCACCAGTGCAGAGACACACACCTAGGTGTGACCTAGTTCTAGAGTAGCCTTGGGGTCACAATCTGGTGAGCGCATTGCACTGTCTGATCCACAGCAGGCAGCAGCAGGGACTTTGGAGCACTGCTGGAGGCCATAAAACTGCTGAATCGGAGTCAGATGATGAGCCTCTGGACTCGGTCATGTCACAGTTGCTGGAGCTGCATAGGCAAGCTTGGGAACATCAGGAAGGAATGTCCGCTGCTCTCCTCAGATTGCAAGGCACGTTGGAGGAGTCCGTCTGTCTTCACACTGAGGTGATAGCGCCAGTATGCGAACGCACTGAGGTGGCAACTACCATGGTGACCTTGGTCGAGGACACCAGTCCTGCACTGCTGATCGGGCTGAACTCCATTACTGACACCATAGTTGGCCTCTAACATTGTCAACATGAGAGGGGTGCCGGGTAGCTTGATCTCACTCCAGTTTCACCTTCTCCTCCAGGAGTCAGCTAGCAGCAGGCATCCATTGGGAGGAGCATCAGCAGTGCACACCCCAGGGCCATCCATCCAAGTGAATCCAAGACTGTCTGGTCCATTCAAATCCCCTCTTCCTGTGATACCCACAGCTCCAGCTCCACAGGCCGAGGAGGGTGTCACTGCCACATAGCAGGACCCTGAAAGCAGCCAAGGCCCTCCGGGTCTCGGCCCTTCAGGGAATGCTCACCAAGGTCACCACAGATCTGGCGTCACAGTGAGCAGGCTGCCTCCACCTCTGCTATGGATGTCATGGGAGCACCAAGCCATAGCAGCAGAGTTAGGAAGGTTAAGAAGATGTAACTCTTTTGAGTTAAAACAATTAAACTAAATTAACAAAATAAGGGATAAATCAAGCACAGCCCCTAAGTCAGGTCAGCTGTAAAACCAAGGACAAAGTTTAAAGGAAACTTACAAACATTAAACCAAAATGTGATTAAAGGGGTCGATAAAACACCCCAGTTCCCGGGGTGCCCACCGGGCACGGAAGGCCTCGAGACTGCCGGCAGACACCGCGTGCTCCCTCTCCAGGGATACCCGGCTGCAAACGTAGCCGCGGAAGAGGGACAAACAATCGGATGGGACTCCCCCCTCGATCGCCCGCTGCCTGGACCTGTTAATGGCCAACTTGGCCAGGCCCAGGAGCAGGTTCACGAGGAGGTCCTCCTCCTTCCTGACCCCCTTCCGCACCAGGTGTCCGTAGATCAGGATCGTGGGACTGAAGTGCAAACAAAACAGTAATAAAAGGTTTTTTAAATAACTGAAAAGGGAGTGCAGCCTAAGACACCCTATATATGCATGGTCCATGGACTCCACAAGATCGCAAAAAGGGCAGGTGTCCTGGGAGTCCGTGAACCTACACATTCTCCGATTGTGGGAGACTGCTGCGTGCAACACCCTCCAACCCAGGTCCCCGATAGAAAGCGGGAGGACACCTCCGTAGAGGGCCTCCCATCGGGGACCTCCGCCACCGGACGGCAACAAGGCACGCCAGGGCGTGTCCAGGCGGCGGACGAGGGCGAGAAAATGGAAGGTGTGCAGCAGCAGTCCGTAAGAAGATGTTGTTGCACAGTCTGGGTACGGGTGTTAATCACTTGTACATAATGTTCACTGTTGCAAATAAACTCCCAAGAATGTTTCCCTGCCTATGGCTCCTTGTTCTGATGAACAGTGTTCGTGTCACTCAGATGTGAAACCTTGGTTCCTGCATAAGATAAAGGCAGGTGTCTCAGTCCAGGGCCTCTTCCCTGTGCAGTGTGTAACCTTCAGACCAAAGTGATGTTCCAGCTTCACACTCCCTGGACACATTACTGATGTCTGCACCTCGATGGTGCTTGTTATTGCTTCCAGAATGTCGTGGGCAGGCGTCACAGAGTTCCATCATTCTCTCTGTGTGCTCTCAGCACCCCATCTCTTCAGCATCTGCGACCGGTGATGCTGTGCTCCTGAAGGGGTCAGGTGCTGAAGGCCGACAAAGGATCAGGTGCATTTAAAGCTTCATGGCTGCATCTCTATGATATGACCCTTATCACAGAGCGCAAGCGAGCTGCCCTCGGCCAGACAGGAGTCAGACATTCACAGAGGCAATGTGAAGATCTATGGAGTGTCCTCACTGCATGTCGTCATCATCCTCCTGCAATCCAGTGACTATTAGAGCCTCCACTGTGTCTCCATGACATGAGCCTGAGCACAGAGGGTATGCACACTGCCATCAGGCACACAGGAGTCAAACATTCACAGATGCAAGGTAAGGATGTCAGGAATGTCCTCACTGCGCCTTGTCATCATCCTCCGTGAATCTTGCAACTATGAGGGCCTCCCGAGTGCGCCTGCCTCATCTGGCCAGTATGAAGACCTCATCGCCGGCATTCTCGCCTTCGAGGACATCATCATTCTCATCCCCTCTGATGTCCTCCTCTTCGGAGGGTACATGCAGTTCCTCGATCTCCTCCTCAGGCAGGTCCTCCTCACTTGGCAGTGCCAGGTTGTGTAGCATGCAGCAAATGCCAATGATGTGTGACAACCTCTGGGGTCTGTATTGCAGTGCTCCACTGGACCTGCCAAGGCACTGGAACTTCATTTTCAAAATGTCTATCATTTGCTCCACCAAAGTCCGGGTTGCAGCATGAGCCTCACTGTACCGTTACTCTGCTGCAGTCTGAGGCCACTGCACGGACGTCATCACCCCTGTCCTCTGTGGGCAGCCCTTGTCCCCGAGGAGCCAACACTGCAGCCTCTCTGGACCCTGGAAGATGTCAGGGATCTGAGACGAGCTAAGGATGTAGGAGTCGTGGACGCTCCCTGGGAATTGTGCACAGTCCTGCAGGATGCAATTGTGGTGGTTGCACATTCAAAGAGTGGAAGACCTTGCGGTTGACATAGTTGACTTGCTTGTTGCCACAGTGATCTAAGCGCCATGTGAGTGCAGTTGATTGCACCCTGCACCTGTGGAAAACCTGAGATCTGTGTATATCCCAGCGCTCTTGCTTCTTGGCTTTCCTGATCCTGGAAAAATGCACAAAGTTCTGTGCCTTTGTGAAGATGATCTCCGTGACCTCCTGGATGCACTTGTATATGGAGGCTTGCGAGATCATGCACAGGCCACCTGTGGAGCCCTGGAAGGAGCCAATGGTGTAAAAATTGAGCATTGCGGTCACTTTCAAGGCCACTGGCAGTGGATGCCTTCCATATCCCCATGGCGCCAAATCCTGCAGCAGGTGCCATATGTGACTGACCAATTCCCTGGACATGCGCAATCTTTGGCAACACTTATTCTCTGTCACCTGGGGGAATGACAAGCGCCATCTATAGACCCTGGGTCTAGCGAGGCACCTACAAGTGATGACTCACTGTGGATCTTCAGTTGCGTGCTCCTCCCTTTGCCGAGCTAGGTGCCTCAGCTGCTCTCTTCTTCTCTGCTCCCTATAAGCCACGAGTCATACCACTAAATTACCAGGCTCCATGATCCTGATGCTCTCCTCCTGCAGGACCAAAGACAGACATTTGGGTTAGCTTGGGTGTACTAAGAACCTCTCTTGGTTAAGTCTCAAGGACCCTTCATGCTTGCTGGAGAGTGCTGGCCACTACTTGGATGGCCAGTGTGTTGTGCACTCATTGGCTGTCTAAAACCCCACCCACCTCCGGCCAACTCCACTTGACCGATTGGCGGCAGCTTCATCCCCTGGACTGCATGCTGTGCTCTCAGCTCAGGCATAGGCATTCTCCTAACCTGCACTGCAAGGCTGAGCTGTTAGCTTGAATCATGAGGGATACTGGTTCAAACCTTAATAAAGACATTGCAAGGGGCTCTGAGCGACTCCACCAGTGACTGCGCCATGGCCGCCTTTCGCATGGGGATTGTACAACTTGTCCAGTCATCCATTGCTCTGCTGCCCCCTAAAACACACATTAATTTGCAGTCTGCACCCGAGGGGTGAGAAATTATGGAGCATTTGGTGGCACTTTCATGCTTCTGTGTTATTTGAAGGGGCAGGAAAGCTTCAGAGGCCTGACTCCAAGCATGTCAATGGAACTGAAGTTGAATGTTCTCAGCTGTGGAAGAATGCTCACTTTTGACAAGCTTTTCCAAGTGCGGGGCCGCTCCCCCCAGCCCCCTCCTTCCACCCACCTGCTGTGTACTGAATTAGTCCCTTCAGTCTGTCTGTGCTGCCTTGCCCTCCCCACCATACATTACTCTCCCACCCCTGTCTTGCCCGCCCTGGAGCCCTTGCCCAGCACCGCACTGAAAGCCAGCCGAGAAAAAGCGACTTGCCTGTGCCCCTCGCTAATGTGTGGCGCCTCTTCCTTGATTTCCTACGGGCGACACCTGTGCGTGCTGCACAAGGTTGTGTGCACTCACCTCCGAGCTCCCCTCGAAGTTCAGGGCCCCAGTTGCCCGCCTTTTAAAGATGGTTGTGAAGCTCGCCGTTCTGAAGTCATGAGGATGTGGGCAGTAAATTTGAGGTGTGTGGTGGGGGGGGATGATTCTGGCGAGCAGGGCTTATAATTAGATGCAAGTGTATTAAAATGATGTTCTTCATGTGCAGCAGGGGGAGAGGTGCCCATCCACCCCCCCCGATCCCATTGGCGGATGAAGTGGACGATCGCAAACTGGCTTCACGATGGCGTAAAACTGATTTTTTGGCCTTTTCGCCATACTGTCCCTCCCCCCGCCCCCACACCGCCCGACGCCAATGGGATTGGAAAATTCCGGCCACTGGCTTAATCAGCTGGACCATTTGGAGGAGCAACAAAACATTTTAAATTTAAGATCAAACGTCTAACAGAAAGCATTAAGTACGAGATGTGCGTGGAATTCATTTCCCCTGACAGCTGAGCTGGTGAAATAGTCCAAAGATGAAGACAATGAGTCGAGAATACTCACAACATTGTCAATTTTACCACGCAAAGTTACCTTAGAAAAGAATCATTTTTCACATTGATAAATCATAACAGATGAGCCACTTGTCAGATTCCGATTGATATATCAGAATTTCCAACTTGGAATTGAACAATAGGAATGTAATAAGTTGGCTGAGCAATGCAAATCTCTAATAAAACAGCTTTGTCACGGCTCCTACAAACAAAAGAAATGACATTTCAGTATATTGCCAGCCAAGGAATTTATTCTGTCAGAAGCTTTTGTGATCGAGCCAGCGTGTTTACATTTATTTTTAACATTCAATGCTCCTGTTGACTATGTATTGTTGCCGCAGATTTGTAACATAAGGAACATAAGAAATAGGAACAGGAGTAGACCATTCGGCCCCTCGAGCCTGCTCCACCATTCACTAAGATCATGGTTGATTTGTGTTTCGAATTCCACATTCCCATCTACTCCCGATTACCTTTGACCCCCTTGCCTAACAAGAATCTATCTTCAGCCTGAAAAATATTCAGTGACTGCGCCTCCACCAGCTTCTGAGGCAGAGAGTTCCAAAGTCGCACAACCCTCTGAGAGAAAAAAATTCTCCTCATCTCTGTCCTAAAAGACGTGACCCCTAATTTTGAAACAGATCTGGACTCACCCACAAGAGGAAACATCCTTTCCACATCCACCTTGTCAATATCATTCAGTGTCTTATATACTTCAATCAGGTTACCCCTCACTCTTCTAAACTCCAGTGAAAACAAGCCCAGTCTGTCCAATCTTTCCTCAAAAGACAACCCGCCCAGTCCAGGTATCAATCTAGTAAACCTTCTCTGAACCACTTCCAATGTATTTACATCCTTCCTTAAACAAGGAGACCAAAACTGCACACAGTATTCGAGATATAGTCTCATCAATGCCATGTATAACTGAAGCGTAACATCCTTACTTTTATGTTCAATCCCTCTTGTAATGAAAAATAGCATTCCATTAGACTTCTTGATTACATGCTGTACCTGAATACTAACTTTTTGTGACTCATGCAAGAGGGCACCTAGATCTGTCTGCAAACACCTTATGTCTTCTTCACAACATACTTTCCTACTTATCATTGTGATCGTGCTTTTGCTCTCCTCCTCTAAGTCTCCTCTAAGTCATTGATGTAAATTGTAAAAAGTTGAGGATCCAGCACAGGCCCCTGCGGGACCCCACTAGTCACATCCTGCCAATCAGACAAAGACCCATTTATGCATAACCCCTGTTTTCTGCCAGCCAGCCAATCCTCTATCCAGGCTAATACCCCCTACACCATGAACTTTTATTTTTCGAATAACCTTTGATGTGGCACCTTATCAAATGCCTTCTGGAAATCCAAGGACAGTATGTCTACAGGCTCCCCTTTATCCACAGCACATGTTACTCCTTCAAAGAGCTCTAATAAATTGGTTAAACATGATTTCCCTTTCAGAAAACTGTGCTGACTCTTTCCGATTACCTTGTGTTTTTGTAAATGCCCAGCTATAGCCTCTTTAACGATCGACTCTAACACATTCCCCACAACAAACATCAAGCTAACTGGCCTATAGTTTCCTGTTTTCTGCCCTCCATCTTTCTTGAATAGAGGGGTTATATTTGCTACTTTATAAGTCTGATGGACTGCAGGTAGTGTGTGCAGATACAACAAGTGATTAGGAAGACAAATGCACTGTTGTGTTTATTGCAGGGGGAATGAAATATAAAGGTAGGGATGTTTTGCTACAGTTGTACATGGCTTTGGTGAGACCACCTCTAGAGTATTGTGGGGACTTGACAGGGTGGATGCTGAAAGGTTGTTTCCCCTTGTGGGAGAGACTGGAACTAGAGACTAGAAAATAAGGTCTACCACTTAAGATGGAGAGGAGGAGAAATTTTTTTCTCCCTGACAGTTGTGAATATTTGAAACTCTCTTTCCCAGACAGTGGTGGAGGCAGGGTCATTGAATATTTTTAAGGCAGAGGTAGTCAGATTCTTGACTAACAAGGGAGTCAAAGGTTATCGGGGGTAGACAGAATGTGGAGTTGAGGCCACAATCAGGTCAGCCATGATCTTACTAAATGGCGGAGCAGGCTCGAGGGGCCAAATGGTCTACTTCTGCTCCTAATTCGTATGTTCGTATATGTGTATGTACATATCAGGTGACACAGGCTCAAAGGCCCGAATGGCCTACGCTTACTCCAAAGTTCTAAAAGCAGAGAAGCCGGAGAAGCAAGGACAAGTTGTCTCATTAAATTTACTTAAGTGCTGCATGGAACACAGAATGATCCTGAGGAATTATGATAGTGCTGCAACAGGCAAATTAAGTTTCAAAACCTACTGGAGTCAATATTTATCTTCAGTGGACAGAGCTTCCAATGGCAGGAGCCAAAGGCGAACATTTATGCCACTGCTGAATACCCCAATAACACATCCTGCAACTATACTTTGTTAAGCGGTTGATAGCTCTTGAATTAAACTGGGTAGAGTTACAACTATTGGGTGGTATATAATGGAGGTGGATGGCAGTCTCACTCAGCGACTGGAGAGCCAGCGAGAGACCACGTCACCACCTTTTGGGAAGACCCCATCACATTTATTGCCAATCAGGCACTTAACTGGGCAGTGGCGGACCGTCTCTAGGATCAAAGAGCCCAGAGATTGGAAATCCCGTCCCCTGGGAGCTGCCGGGGAATCAGAGGCCAGCACCTGTGTATTGGGGTCTTCCCAAAAGGATGCGACATGGGTCTCTGACTGGCTTTCCATCCAGTGGGTGAGACCTCGTTGGCCCCCATTATATACCACCCAATGGCTGTAACTCCACCCATTGTAAACAGCAGTTTGACTGATGAACTAACTATCAAGCGCTTAAGCTGAGCTGCAGGAAGTGTTATTGCGGTATTCATATCAGTGGGAGAAATGGTCATCTTTGGTACTCCTGCCATTGGAAGCTCGGCCCACTAAAGATAAGGATTGATCCCAGCAGATTTCGAAAACTAATTTGCTTACGGCAGCATTAACATGACACAAGTAAGTACTGCCGAGGGACCCAAGCCACAGAGGAGGATGACGGGATGGGGATCGCGGGGTGGGGAGTGTGGAGGAGGGGCTCAGCAGCAAGGGCAGGGGGTGACTGTCAGTGGGACCCCTTCCCGAGGCCGAGTCCCTCAATCAGACACTGAGTGCCTTTGAACGATGAACCCACACCGCGCCCCCCCTCCCCCACCCCACCCACAGCCAGGAACCCCCGCAAGGAGTCCTGACAGGGTTTACATTTGGCCTACATGGCGGGTCCCCCACCCGCATTAATTACTCACTCAAGGGCCCCAATTGGCAGTGGGCTGGGAAGGCTGTCCATGAGACTTCCCTTTCCGAAATTAATCGAGGCAGAGGCTGGAAGGTTAGGGGCCCCACCCACCACCCACCCATCACCCTCCCACATGATTAAATGCTCCCCAGCTCCAATCTTCAGGGGGAGGGCATTACATTCTGCCCATTGTCAGGGTGGGGCTGCCCACATGATAATCGCTATCTCTGTAACCTCCAGCTTTCCAACTTACTGAGAGCTCTGCTTTCCCTCAGTTCCAGCCTCCTGTGCATCTCCAGCTTCCTTCTCGGCATTGGAGGCCGAACCTTCAGCTGCCTAAGCCCTAAGATTTGGAATCCCCCCCCAGCCTCGTGGCCCACACCCTTCTTTCTCTCCAGCTTTCTCCCCTCCTTTGAGATGCCCCTCAAAAGCTCCACTTTTGACCAAGCTTTTGGTCACCTGTCCTAAAGTTTCCTTGTTTGGTTTGGTATCAATATTTTTGGTTTGATTTTACCCCTGTGAAGCATCTTGAGGTGTTTTTGCTACACTACTGTATAGATTTAAGTTTTCCACTACGTGAGTGTCTTTGCAATGTTGAAGTGCATTGAGTAGCTCTTATCTTCTCAGTATGGACATGGTCTAGCTATATTCCAAAGCAACTCAAGGCCACTCCTGAATGTTGCTCTAACTTCACCAGGCAGTGCAGGTATCCCTATTTATTTGTACAAACAGGATTTTTGCAGCATTTCCAGTGCACTTAAGTAGCTCCATCGGGCTCCCAGCAGGTGGCTTGCTTGCCACCTCTCCCCCTGGCACCACTCCCCAATTCCTTCCCATGACTTTATGCCAGCCTTCCCACCTCCCAGCCCATCGCCAATGGCCCCAGAAAGTTCAATCCGCAACTTGCCAATTGGAACAGCTCTAATAACCGCATCCCACCTGGGCCCATCCCCCTAGTCCACTGGCACAGTCTACCACTTTGACCACTTCAAGCTCTTCCCTTCCTCCTGTCTCTCATTGAAAGCCCTTCTTGTGTAACATCCTCCATGCTGATTCCCTCACTAACATTTCATTTCTGAGCTTCTCATTGAAATGGCTCTGTGTCCTGGGTTAGAAAAGAATCCCCAAACATCCACCAACCACCCCATTTCCCTTCTCTTCTTACTTCTCTACCCTCGTAACCTTGTTCAGTCTCACTCTGCACATAAGCCCTTCTGCCCTCAACCAAAATCAAACCCCATAACTTTGTTATCTCTTGCTGCTTCTTCAGGTGTCTTGATCAGCACCAAGGCTTGGTTGGTCTCTCGAGCGCTAATTTTGCTGTGTCTCCTTATTCATCTTTTCCTGTCCTGCTGAATTCCTATAAATGCTTCATTTACAGGCCCACTCCCTTGGGAATTTATTTTGGTAATAATAGATTTTTCTGAGTGGAATGAATAAAATTAAACTTTTAATAATGTATGATTACTAATTATTCCCTCAAAATTGGATCAAGAAATATGTATTAACAGTAAAAATGCCAAAAAACACAATTCAAGTAAAAATAGCACAAAATGGCAGCTTGATGGACAATGATTTCTTAGGATTACATCGTATATATGGCACAGAAACAGACAATTCAACCTGCCCAGTCATGCTGGCGTTTATGCGCCACTCCTGTCTCCTCCCATCTTTTCTCATCTAAATCTACCACTGTAACCATCTATCCCCTTCTCCCTCATATGCTTGTCTAGCTTCTCCTTAAATGCACCTACACTATTTGCTTCCACCACTCCCTGTGGTAGCGAGTTCCACATTCTCACCACCCTTTGAGTAAGGAAGTTTCTTCTAAATTCCCTATTGGATTTCTTAGTGAACATCTTAAGGGCTCTAGTTACACTCTTCTCCACAAAAGGAAACATTCTCTCTGTATCCTCTCTATGAAAAGCTGTCATAATTTTAGAGACCTCTATTAGGTCATAACGAGCATACGAACAAGGGGCAGGAGTAGGCCATTCAGCCCCTCAAGCCTGCTCTGCCATTTAATAAGATCATGGCTGACCTGGTAGTAAGCTCAAATCTGCATCCTGCCTACCCACGATAACCTACCCTTGCTTACCAAGAATTTATCCACATCTGCTGGAGCATAAAATAGCGCGTGATGACGTCGGGTGAGTGTCCCGATGACATTGCGCACTCACGCGATATTTCGGTTGGCAGGCGCTCACGGGAGTCAGAGCTGCGCTTGCCATCAATTACGAAGCCAATTAAGGCCATTAAAAAGGCAACTAAGCTAGATTTTATATTGCCTGTGCGATTTCACGCATGTCGCATGGGCAAAATGGGCAGGCGGGCAGCCAACAATCTGGTAAACCTCACCCAAGGGTGGGATGGAAAGGGTCAGCAGCATTACCAGTGTGAACAGTGAGGAGTTTAGGAGATAGTTTGCAGCTGGTTGCTTATTGGTACTTGCCAGCTTCATCTCTGTTCGGGGCTTCATTCTTGGCATTTCAGGACTTATTGGTGTCTCCAAGGCCCCTGGAGGGTTTAGACCATGTGGACTCTTCTAGATATCAGCCAGCCTGCTGTTACCCTGGTAATGGGGATTGTGGTCTCTGCTGGAGGAGGAAGAGAGGGGCAGAAGGGAGAGGAGGCCAGGTGTCCCAATGCAGCTTCCAGGGGAGTGACCTGTGGGAGGAGAGGCGCAGGCACCAGGGCGCAGGGCCAGCAGGATGTCCAAGGCAGAAGGAGCCACAGAAGACGTCACTATCCTGCTGCCAGGGTTTACAGGAAGCGATGCAGCTACCTCAATATGTCTGAGGTGCAATGCCGAAGGAGGCTCCACCTCTCCAGGGAGACCGTGACCTTCATTGGTCAGATGATTGGGCCTGAGATCAGCTCTGACTGTGTGGGTGGACACCCCATGCCAGTGGTGCTGAAGGTCACAGTGGCCCTCAATTTCTATGCCTCCGGTTCTTTCCAGGGCCAGTAAGGAGTCTGCGTGGAGTCTCCCAATCAGCTGTCCACAGTGGCGTTAAGCTGTGAGAGAAGCTCTGTTCAGGCGGGTACTGACCTTTATTCTTTACCGTATGGACAAGGTCCGCCAAGCTGATCGAGCCAGGGGCTTTGCAGTGATTGCTGGGTTCCCCTGCATCCAGGGTAGCATTGACTGCACACATGTGGCCATCATGCTCACGATGCCTCTCTGCCACCCAAGAACAGAGGCAGAGCAGCATTATAATAGGAGTCATGCCTCCACAAGGGCGGTGATAGAGAGAACCACAGGTCTTCTCCAGGTGTGCTTCCAATGCCTGGACCATTCAGGCGGAGCGCTACAATACCCCCCAGAGTGGGTGTCACTGATAGCGGTCACATGCTGCGCTCTTTACAATCTGGCACTGGCAAGGGGGGGGATGCACTGGAGAAAGAGGATGTTAACGCAGCTCCACAGGCCACAGAGAATGAACCCATTAGTAAGTCAGAAGAGGAGCATGTTGAGTAAAACACTTAAGGGCATGGAAGCAGACCTCTGTAACCTCCAAGGAGGCAGGGACACCTTGATGCAATGCTCCTTCAGCTAGGCTACCAAAGATCTGCTTCCACCTCATGCCAGGGCTGCCACCTCCATCCCGGATGTCTGAAATGAACCTTTCCTTTGACCACAAAGTCCACTCAATGCCTGTGCAATAAAGTACCCAGCCACTCATGCCCAGCATTACATACTGGCGTAACCTGCACCAGAAAGAAATAAAGGTGAAGCATACTCAGGCCATCAGAACCAAAGCAGATTTAATGTTATTGTCACATTGAAAGCATAATGACATTACCATTACTGGTGTTGATGTCCACACCAGCAGACATATAAACCAAACACAAATGAACACAAGATCACTCGTGAACTGTCCCTCTTGTGCTCATGGTGCCTTAAACTTACGTTTGCGAGTGCTACGTCTTGGTGCTCCCTCCTCGCTGGCACTGGTATTGTAGGCAGCCTGCTGACTCTGCTGTCCTGTTGCCCTGATGAACTTGGCGGTCATCCTGGCAGAGGGGCGGAGGAGCTGCTGCCGTCATCCAGAGCGGAGCCCACAGAGATGACAAGCAGCTCGTGCACCAATGTGAGGTCACTCTGGACCTCCCTGCTCTCCACTGATGGATGTGCACCTAGCTGGAATACTGGGTGCCTCATTCGACTCCCACACTGACACTGACCAGCTGAGGTCAGTGCCTGTGTGAGGACTTTCAGGTCTGAGCGCAGCCCCAGGAACCCCTGATTCTGTCCATGGAGCTGCCTCTCCATGAGAGTCGCCACTTTCTCCATGGAGGAGGCAGTGCGCTCAGCCATGAGGGTCAACGTAGTGCTCATGCTCCGCATGGACTCCTCCACAACGGAGAACATGGCACGCAGACCCTCATGGATCTCCACTAGATCCTCCCACACATCCCACTGGACATCCAGCATCTGCCGCTTAATGGAGGGAATCAGCGGCTCATCATCTGCCTTCGACTGAGCATCATCCTGGTCCCCAGCAGTCCTGGGCGCACTCTGCCTCCGCCTGCACCTCAAGTGAATGTGAAGTGCCCTCACCAGTGTGACCCAACATTCTAGCCGCCGATCTAATGCCCACTGTGGTGCTGCTATCTGCGCTGGTGCCTGGTTCAGAGAGCGGGTGTGACGCAGGTGCATCTGGAGCCTGGTGGTCCTCCGGCTTCAGGGGGGGTCTTTCAGAGTCCAGAGAGCAAGCGGGTGATGGCGAACCTAAAAGGGAGAACAACAACATGTCATTAGTTAAAGTCATCACACTGTCACTGTGCATGCCAGGCACCCTGGTGAGACCATGGAGATCTGCATCATGGTGCCATTGTCCTTCAATGATCAATAGGGTCTCCAGTTTTGAGGCTCCCATCAATGAAGAGACTACACAAGAATGTTTGTGCTATCTAAAACTCTCACCTCTGTGCACTGCACTCTTACCTTGGTCTGACACCCCCGCCTCTCCACGCCCAGTTGCACGTGGAGTGTGCTGGCTCTTGAGGTCAAGGGAGTCCTGCTCGAACCTCGTCAGCAGCAGCAGGTTGGGGTGGCCTCTACCTGTACGTGGCCTCTCTGATTGGTTATGTCTCATCTTCTCCTGAAAGGACAGAGGAACATTGATTAGTCCCCTCTCTACCTGCAGCGCCATTGCAGCCTGGCCAACCCCACCTGAGGAACACCTCACAGGGCACATCCAAGTTGTGGCCCTCGAGCCACAAGGCACTCAGTCCAAGCAGCCAGGGCTCACCCCCTTGGCCACTCCAGCATCATTGACAGTTGGCATTCAGACTCTAACACCCCTGAGGTCCACGGCGGGGACGGCCAGACCTTAACACTTCTGCATACTGACCCATGCCAATATGGTACTCACCCTTCCTGAGCGCAGCAGGTCATTGAACCTCTTCCGGCACTGGACCCATGTGCGCCGCACCACGTCATGGCTGCAACCTCCTCCCATGCCCTCTTGGTGAGGTGCAATGGCCTCCTCCTCCCATCCCTGGGGACAAGGGTGTAGCCACCTCCTCTAGGAGGATGGTGAGGCACTCATCCAAAAAGTGGGGGGCCAAATGCCCACCTGATCTGTACTCCCGCCTGCCATGTCCATTGGCACTCGACTCCATAACTTGTATATTGAAAACGCAGAAGAGACGTTCACCTGTGGCAGCCTCCCTTCCCGAGCATTGGGGAGCTGTGTTTCAAGCTGGGCAGGCCTTAATTGGCCTGCCAGTGTGAAATTGTGGTCATAGGCCGATCGTGGGGGGCTACCCGTTTCCTGGTCGATCCCGGCCCTGCCCATCGCGCCCGCTTGTCAACATGAAAATTCTGCCCAAAGACTCTGCTTCCACCGCCTTTTCAGGGAGAGAGTTCCAAAGACTCACGACCCTCTGAGAGAAAAAAATTTCGCCGCATCTCCGTTTTAAACGGGCGGCCCCTTATTTTTAAACAGTGACCCCTGGTTCTAGGTTCTCCCACAAGAAGAAACCCCTCAGCATCCGTTTCTCAAGAGCCAAGAGACCCAGCCTCTCAATCCTTTCCTGATATGTACACCCACACTGTTTCTGGTATCGTCCTTGTAAATCTTCCTGCACCCTCCCCAGTGGCTTGTAATCCTTCTTACATTACGGTGACCCGAAATGCACAGTGCATGTGGTCTAAGCAAGGTTCGATACAAGTTTATCATAACTCCCCTTCTTTTCAACCTCCCTCTAGAAATAAGACCTAGTGCTTGGTTTGCTTTTTCATGGCCTTGCTAACCTGTGGCACAATTGTCAGGGATCCGAGATTCCTTTGTTCCTCTACCCCACCTTGTCTCGCACCTTTCATGTAAGAAGTGACCTCCCTATTATTCCTATTAAGCCTCACATTTAGTTATATTGACCTTCATCTGCCAATTATTTGCCTTCTGCAAGTTTATTACTGTCCCGTAATTTGTTGCAGTCCGCATGATGCTGATTTTTATAAGTGCTCAGGAAAATAGACTCCTAAGGGAGGGACCAGAGAGTGAGGGTGGAAGTTAGTACGAGAGTATTGGTGTCTCATGCTTGTGCTTCTATCAAAGGCAGCAGCTCACTCGCTGCTGGAGGCTGGAGGATTCACCCCTGTTGTCCTCACATTCATTCATGATTTTTACGATACACCCACGGAAGTATGCAAATTAGGACTAATACTAATGGGACACATTTTTTGTTGAAGTAAACTTGTATTGATCCACAGATCATTGTTTTCATCTTGCATCTCTATTACAATTTGATGCATTTTGTGGATGTACATTTCCATGAATAGCTTTTGTCTGCTAAAATGCTTGATATAAAACGTACATATTGCTTGTTCTTCATTGTATAAATCTATGATCTAGCAGCTCACATTAAGGAACCATGCATCAGCATTCCACCACCCCCACTCCCCCTCCCCTCCCCCAACATTACATCTGCTGCTTTTGGCAGTTTTGTTGCTCAGTGTGTCTCTGAACTACCTTTCACAGCTTGTCTGAAGGTGAAAAAACAGCATGCTATTAGGAGGAAGCTTCTGTAAAACAGGTTAAATGTTGAACCAAGCATTTAATGGATGTAATTGTTCCTTTTCTTGCTTTCCGTAAGAGTGTGCCAGTGCTCCGTTTATCATCTTCCCAGGGTGGCAATATTGACAAGGGGTTCACCGTGTGGCTGCCGATCAATGTGGGGTAGATTGTCACGCTGTTCTCCGAGCATTTTCTCAGCAAGCAGTCGATTGAGATGCTGCCCATTTAATACTGACACATGATTTATATCAATTAGCCTTTGCTAGCTTTCCTTTGCTCTGAAAATTGCATTCATAGCTTTCCAGCTTCTTTGATCGAACTAATGCCAGTGCACCGGGCACTATAAATTTATTGAGATGATTTCTATACTAAAAGGGATAGCTGAGGAGAACGTAGAGATAGGGAATAGGAGCAGGTGCCCAGCAGAATGAATGCCAGCATCATGGCGCTGTATCTGGAAGCATGCTGAAAGAACTTTAGTGGTTTAACCAGATCAGCCAGGTCTCGAGAACCCAGTAATGCAATGTAATGAGTAGGCATGGCATCTACCTCTCTTTATACCATCATAAACTAGTTTCAAACTTTACCATAAATGCCCATGAGGCAGCTAGGTGCACTTAGATACCCAAGCCTTTGCTCTTTAACTGTTCCTTCAGTCATAGTCTTACTATATATTCAGCCCCAAGGAAGGTCTTCAGCTATCCATACCTGCAGAGCCTGGCAAGATGGCTTTGCAATACTGCTGGTCAGCATGGAGTGTGTGATAACTCCAGGAATATCTACAGTGCAACCGTTCCCCCCTCACCCCCACTCCCTGCCAGAGGCTCTAATGGCAGCTGCTGTTTCTCCCATGGTTGCTGTAATGGGGGTTTGGGACTTTATCCTGGAAACACTGTGCCTTCTACTTTCAGCAGGCTTCTGGGCCATTGATGCTGTCAGGACTGTGCTGCCACACAGATTAGTAACCATGGTGAAACAGGGCCCGGCCTCAGGGTGGTAGCTGGAATGGGCATCATGGTGCTATAAGGATAACAATGTCGCCACATCCACCTACCAGTGCCCCTGATGCCTGCATATTTGGCATCAATCAAGCAGGACCAAATTGCCCACAGTGGCAGAAATGGCACAGCTTGTAGCTGGCCTGTATCAGGGCATTGGTGCCAGGAGGAAATCCAAAAAAGCTCATCTAGACCCGCACAGCAGGCAGCAACCTTCTACATTCCTGTCACTGGGATAAGACTAGAAGCACAAGGCAGGGGTTGAGAGCATATCGATCACACTCTCACCAAGAAGACAAACCATGGAAGCAAAGGCTCAGATGCACATATAACATGGTTTGACATTGAAAGCCTGTTTGCAGTCATGTATTGAATGTCTTCCTGTGAAGATTTGCGAGCATGCTTATTCAGGTAGTCTGTGTATGATGCATGGCTATCTTTCTTTTTATTCATTCACGGGATATGGCCTTCACTGGCTGGGCCAGCGTTCATTGCCCATCCCTAGTTGCCATTGAGAAGGTGGTGATGAGCTGCCTTCTTGAACCGCTGCAGTCCATGTGGTGTAGGTACACCCACAGTGCTGTTAGGGAAGGAGTTCCAGGATTTTGACCCAGCGACAGTGAAGGAACGGCGATATATTTCCAAGTCAGGATGGTGAGTGACTTGGAGGGGATCTTCCAGGTAGTGGTGTTCCCATTTCTCTGCTGCCCTTGTCCTTCTAGATGGTAGTGGTCGTTGGCTTGGAAGGTGCTGTCCAAGGAGCCTTGGTGAATTCCTGCAGAGCATCTTGTAGATGTAACATAGAAACTAGGAGCAGGAGTAGGCCACTCAGCCCTTTGAGCCTGCTCCGCCATTCATTATGATCATGGCTGATCATCTGACTCAATAGCCTGCTCCCGCTTTCTCCCCATATCCTTTGACCCTTTTCGCCCCAAGAGCTATATCTAACTCCTTCTTGAAAACGTACAATGTTTTGGCCTCAGCGACTTTATGTGGTAGCGAATTCCACAGACTCACCATTCTCTGGGTGAAGAAATTTCTCCTCATCTCAGTCCTAAATGGTTTACCCCGTATCCTCAGACTGTGACCCTTGGTTCTGGACTCCCCCACCGTCGGGAACATCCTTCCTGCATCTACCCTGTCTAGTCCTGTTAGAATTTTATAGGTTTCTGTGAGATTCCCTCTCATTCTTCTGAACTCCAGCGAATATAATCCTAATCGACTCAATCTCTCCTCATATGTCAGTCCCGCCATCCCAGGAATGAGTCTGGTAAACCTTGACTGCACTCCCTCCATAGCAAGAACATCCTTCCTCAGATAAGGAGGCCAAAATGCACACAATATTCCAGGTGTGGTCACACTAAGGCCCTGTATAATTTCAGCAAGACATCCCTGTTCCTGTACTCAAATTCTCTCACTATGAAGGCCAACAATACCATCTGCCTTCTTTACCGCCTGCTGCACCTGCATGCTTACCTTCAGCAACTGGTGTACGAGGACACCCAGGTCTCATTGCACATTCCCCTCTCTCAATTTATAACCATTCAGATAATAATCTGCCTTCCCGTTTTTGCAGCCAAAGTGGATAACCTCACATTTATCCATATTATACTGCATCTGCCATGCATTTGCCCACTCACTCAGCTTGTCCAAATCACACTGAAGCATCTCTGCATCTTCCTCACAGTTCACCCTCCCGTCCAGCTTTGTGTCATCTGCAAATTTGGAGATATTACATTTAGTTCCCTCATCTAAATCATTAATATATATTGTGAATAGCTGGGGTCCCAGCACCGATCCCTGCGGTACCCTACTAGTCACTGCCTGCCATTTGGAAAAAGACCCGTTTATTCCTACTCTTTGTTCCCTGTCTGCCAACCAGTTTTCTATCCATCTCAGTACACTTCCCCCAATCCCATGCACTTTAATTATACATGCTAATCTCTTATGTGGGACTTTGATGGTACTCACTGCTGCTATTGTGTGTCGGTGGTGGAGGGAGTCAATGTTTGTGCATGTGGTGTCAACCAATCAGGTTGCTTTGTCCTGGACGGTGTCAAGCTTCTTGAGTGTTGTGGGAGCTGCACTCATTCAGGCAAGTGGGGAGTATTCCATCACACTCCTGACTTGTGCCTTGTAGATGGTGGACAGGCTTTGCGGCATCAGGAGGCGAGTTACTCGCCAGACGATTCCCAGCCTCTGACCTGCTCTTGTAGCCACAGTATTTATGCGGCTAGTCCAGTTCAGTTTCTGGTCAATGGTAGCCCTGAGGATGTTGATAGTGGGGGTTTCAGTGATGGTAATGCCATTAAATGTCAAAGGACAATGGTTAGATTCTCTCTTGTTGGAATTGGTCATTGCCTGACACTTGTGTGGCACAAATGTTACTTGCCACTTGTTAGCCCAAGCCTGGATATTGTCCAAGTCTTGCTGCATTTGGCCATGGATTGCTTGAGTATCTGAGGAGTCGCGAATAGTGCTGAACATTGTACGATCATCAGCGAACATCCCCACTCCTGACCTTTTGATGGAAGGAAGGTTATTGATGAAGCAGCTGAAGATGGTTGGGCCATGGACACCACCTTGGGGAATTCCTGCAGTGATGTCCTGGAGCTCAGCTGACTAACCTCCAACAACCACAATCATCTTCCTTTGTGCTAGGTATGACTCCAGCCAGTGGAGAGTTTTCCCCCTGATTCCCATTGACTCCAGTTTTGCTAGGGCTCCTTTATGCCACAGTCAGTCAGGTGCTGCCTTAATGTCAAGGGCAGTCACTCTCACCTCACCTCAGGAGTTCAACTCTTTTGTCCATGTTTGAACCAAGGCTGTAATGAGGTATTGTACAATAACAGTCTGACAGGTTTGCAGGCTGGTTCCATTATAAATGAGGATCTAGCAATTTGCAATGGAAAAGATTGACACAAAAGTACGACAGAAAACACTTTGCAAATCACCTACATTGCAAGTGGAGAGATTCTTCAGTAAGCTCCTCCAATTAACAGCATGAATTCTGCAATATCTATGCATTGTGATTTGTAATTTTCTTTCAGCTTCTCCCATTTTACTTGGGGGTGTCTCAATGCTGGTTGGTCACCCTTCTCCATCTCCTCCTGTCAGTTACCCAATCCTTTACAAATCCCGTTGTGGTTAAATCTCTCACCACCGCATCTTTCCATCTGGCCTTAGATCTTCCCCTTCTTCCTGGCAGTCCCATCTCCATTACTCACCTCAGCCACTGGTGCAGACAAGTCAGCATTTATCAATGCTGGTCCCCAACCTGGAGAAAGGAGGAGGGTTAGAAGCAGGAAGGGCATCCAGCTGTAAAACCACTCACCCAATCCAAAAATGATGCTTGATATGAATGGAAATGGCATTGTGATTTATAATATATTCATATTTTTTCATTTGTATGTATTTTGTCCAGGGGAGGTGGAGGTGTAGTGGTATCGTCACTGGGCTGGTAATCCAGCGACCCAGGGTAATGCTCTGGAGACCTGGGTTCGAATCCCACCATGGCAGATGGTGGAATTTGAATTCAATAAAAATCTGGAATTAAAAGTCTGATGATGACCACAAAACCATTGCCGATTGTTGTAAAAGCCCATCTGGTTCACTAATGTCCTTGAGGGAAGGAGATCTGCTTTCCTTACCTAGTCTGGCCTACATGCGACTCTATACCCACAGCAATGCGGTTGACTCTTAAATGCCCTATGAACAGGTTAATTAGGGATGGGCAATAAATGCTGGCCTAGTCAGCGATGCCCACATTCCATCAGTGAGTGTAAAAAAATTCGACTCTACAAAGTCTTACTGCCAGTCATCACATTTGTGTGACACTTTGTGTCAACTTTTCCCATTATACATTTAAGATGAAAACTGCCTATGCAAACTTGTCACGTTGTCATTACATTCCCCTCACTGCTGGCACTGGCACATCTCACATTTGCATCTCTCAGCTTCTCCTATGCTTCCAGCAATTCTAATATTCCTCTACTTCCCAAATACCCATAAGTTTTGCTTATTTAAATACAATTAGTAACATTAACTTGAGCTATCATATATAAGGATAAATGTATGATTTTAAAATGGAGTCTGAATTATGTCTGGACGCCCTGAACCAATTATCCCATTATCACTCTAATCCTGCTTCACCTGAAGGCTGCACAGGCGTCTGACTACTATAAACTGCATTTATATCTGTCTATAAAATGAATTATCATAAGCAGGATCCACACAGCAAAAAGCAAGGAACACCTGGTGAATGTGTAAGAAGCCTTTCCCTTTTTCTGTGGCAGAACATCCTTCATAACCTGTAAATGGTTTCGAGCCCTATTAAGACGACCCCCTGATGAGCAGAGTGGCTTTACTCATGCCTGTGTATTTTCCATGACAAGGTCTGACTGACTACCACTGTTGCACATCAATCGCCTTCCTATTTGCAATGCTTCGTGCCCAGCTGAAAACCTTCTGTGTCCTTACATGTAATCTAACAGGATGGAGCCCTAATTACTTTCCAGCTAGCAGACTGAGAAAGACAGTGCACTCTGGCACAGATGTATGCATATATATATATATATAATATATATATGTGTATATATATTTTTATATATATATAAATATATATATATATAGATTACATTTGTTATTCTCCTATGTTGATTCCAAGCATCTGTATCAAGTAATTGTGCATACTAACTGCAGGGTGCATCTTTCAAGCAGATAATTTTAAACGTCTATCCAGCAAAAAAACACTTTACTGCACCATGTAGGAAGATGTAAGATTCCCTGTCTGTCAGAATATTGTGACATGTCGGAGCAGCAAATGCATCAGCAGCCTACGCTTCGTCTTTGTTTTCTCAGAAAACAATCTCTGCGTTCTACAAATTGGATAAGCTGATTTGCAATCCTCAGTGTTGCTCTGCATCATTTGTCACTTCTCATCAGTTCCTTCTCAGCATTGCAGTAACCTTGAAGATTTTACTGATAATGCTTTCCCTGTGAAGCTGGCTCCCATCTTCATCTACTTATAACCTCTTAAAATGATGCACAATTGGCGGTGCGGGGGGGTGGGGGGGTAGGGGGGCGTTATGAGAGAGGAAAGGTGGTTGGGATCAGGTATGCTGATCCACCCACAATCTCAATACCGCTACATTTCTACCAGTGACAATTGGTGGCTTAGGGAATTGCTGCCACACATAGGTGGAGCCTCATTGTAATATGATAATACTGCAGGAGTCATGTCACTTAGCCATCAATCCTGTATTCTAGTCTTTGCACCTGAAGCATGCCACTTTGTACTTTCGTCCATACAAAATTTGGCGTCCTTTTGCATCTTTATTTTCAATGTTATTTAGAGGGGCAGCTTGCATTGTAAAGTACCTTTTGTTAATTTTGCTTCATAGAAGTTAGAAAGAAGGTTTGAGAGAATTAATCCACCAACAGCTGACTGGATCAATTGTGGTACTAAGGCAGGAAACCCAAAAAAAAGTTATATAGATTAATTGCAGCACGAAAACGGTGAACTAGAAACCCACGCATCCCATTTTCTGGTCATGGGGTGGGGTCCTGATTCATGAGCTGCCTCCATTGGTTCTGATAGAGGTGGGCAGCGTGCAAATTTGGTGCACCCACCTTCCTCTACATGATTGTTGCAACTTAACGAACAGGTCCCACGCTGCTGTCTCCTTCCTAATGCTGTCAGCAGTCTCTGCATCATGCAATAGGGTTGTTCACAAACCACGTGGTGCAACCAGCCTGCTTTTCTTAAAGGTCGTCTGTCCCTCTTAAAGGTAGGCTGCACTGAAGAATTTTGCTGCAAATTATTTATGGCAAACGGAACAACGGGGCAGAAAGAGGGTTCCAGGGGGATGGATGCAGTGTTGAATGTATGAGTGGTGAAGGTGATCAGGAGGAGAAATGCCATGATTTAGTGGGGGCCAGGAGAACCTCAAGGGCCACTCTCAGAAGGGGGTGGGATCCAGTGGGCAGTGTTGAGCTTCTTATAACTAATTGGTGAAAGAGGAGATCAAAGTCAATCTTTTCTCAGTTTTAGATTTACTTACAAAGTGAGACATTACAAATGTATAGCTCCTAACGCTACATCCCACCACCAGTGTCAATAAGTGTCTCTTTACATCTACACATGTCATTATCCAATGAATGCCTCCCACCTGAATACACTTAACCTTAATTTATACAATTAACAGCCAGGGAACTGAACTCTTGATGCCTGGACCCAAGGACCTGGCAGCAGTGCCACAAGAAATCTAATGACCTCACAGGGGTGGTCAAGGTCAGTAAATGCATCAACACATGGCATCTCCTATCTTCCACACCACCTACCTCTTATACTGCTAAATGCATCATATTAGGGGATGCAGGAGCAGAGGGACCTGGGTGTATATGTGCATAAGTCATTGACGGTGGTGGGACAGGTTGAGAGAGCAGTTAATAAAGCATGCCGTCTCCTAGGCTTTATTAATAGGGGCATGGAGTATAAGACCAAGGAGGTTATGTTGAACTTGTATAAAGCACTGGTTTGGTGCCACACTTTAGGAAGGATATGAAGGTGTTGGAGAGGTTGCAGAAAAGATTCGTGAGAATTATTTCAGGGATGAGGAACTTCAGTTATGAAGATCTAATGCAGAAGTTGGGACTGCTATCCTGGAGAAGAGAAGACTGAGAGAAGATATGATAGAGGTATTCAAAATCATGAGGGATCTGTACAGAATGGATAGGCAGAAACTGTTCCCACTCATGAAAGGATTGAAAATGAGAGGGCACAAATTTAAAGTAATTGGCAAAAGAAGCAAAAACAATATGAGAAAAAACTTTTACATGCAGCAAATGGTTAGGGTCTGGAATGTACTGCCTGAGAGTGTGTTGGAGGCAGGTTCAATTAAGGCATTCATAATGTTATTTGGAAAGGAACAATGTGCAGGTATATGGGAAGAAGGCTCCGAAATGGCACTAGGTGAATTGCTCATTCGGAGAGGCGGTGCAGACATGATGGGCTGAATGGCCTTCTGTACTGTAAAAATTCTGTGATTCTGTGTTACCTGTATCACTTACCCAATGTCAATCCCTGGCACTCAGGATTCATGCCTAACATCCAGATACTGCTCCATCACACACCTACAAATGATGCCAGGCTCGCATCCACCTCACGTTGCCTCCACATATCTTCAGCTAGTCAACAGGCACATCACCCAAGCACAGTGCAACACAATCACTGATATTCTGCTTTCTCCCTTAAGGTGCGCACAATAGAAGGGAGGACAGAGCCACTGGGGCCAAGGACATCTGCATCTCCTGAGCCCTATGGAGGAGATGGTTGTCTGCATCTTGGGAGCGGCTGCCTTGGGGCCCGTGGCACCTGGCAAATACTGAGAAAATTGAAGTTGATGGTATGTTCCTGCCCAGTATACTCTCATCCTGCTATCTGGCATTATGAGCAAGCTCCTGGTGGTGTGACCATGAATATTTAGTTTTCCATTCCCATTTCTCCTTCACTCACACCAAACATCTTGTTTTCAGACACCTAAAAACAGCTGTTTGCCAAGCATAGCAGTGCAAGAAGGAAGACTCTGTAAATGAAGACGTACCATCACTTGATCTGACAGAAACTGGCACTGCAGGTACCTTGGAGGCTAGTTTAGAGTTGGAATCTCTGTTATTGTTGGGTTGTCTTGGAAGATGATTCTTTCTTCATAGTACTTTGATGTAATTAACTATATACAAGATTACAGAACATTAGGACAGAGCTACTGCTCCTCTCTTAGGTTCTTCTCACTTTTCTTTCTGAATGACATCATTATGACATAACTCCTTACGCTTAGTAGCTATTATGAGTAGTGTTAAAGTTGATCCTTTATCCTACAAAATCTGCCTCCTGTCATGGTCAGGGAGAATGGAGGAGTCTGGTTGCGAGTTGGCAGAGGGTGTGGCATAAAGCTTTCCCTCTCTGCAACCACTTCTCCATCTTCCTGTTGTGCTACAGACCCAGAGACATTGGCAATTCTGCCCTCATACATAGTGCAGGCTTTACGTGAACGGGTCACCCACTCCTCTGCTATCTCCGTGAGGATGCAGCTACACTCCCTGGCAAATCCATGAACTTAGCACAACACCTCCAAAAATATCCCAGAGTATTTAGACACTTTACAACAGAATTTTCTTTAAAAAATGACCTTATGAAAAATGACCCAATGGGGAGGTGATTTGCAGTGTAGACAGCTAGTAATGCTAATTATATGAACCACTCCTCAGTGTGCAATTTGGGATTATCAGTAAAAAATTGATATTTTCAGAGTTCATAACCATTAAAATCATCAAAAAAAAAGACCCAATGGGAAGGTGGTAACATAGTGGTATTGTCACTGGACTAGTAATCCAGAGACCCAGGGTAATGCTCTGGGGAGCCAGATTCGAATCCTACCACCATAACAGATGGTGGAATTTGTATTTAATAAAAATATGGAATTAAAACTCAAATGCTGACCATGAAACCATTGTTGATTGTTGTAAAAACCCATCTGGTTCAGTAATGCCCTCACCTGGTCTGGCCTGTATGTGACTCCAGGCCCCCAGCAATGTGGTGGCTGATTCATAAATGGCCTAGCAAGAGCCACTCAGGAATGAAACCAGATGGACCTACGCCACATGGACGGTTCAAGAAGACACCTCAACACGCCGAGCCAGTGATGTTCATACCCAATGAATGATAAAGAAAAAAGTTTGGGTGCCTGGCCTTTTAAATAACGCTAGAGCAGGCTGTATCTTGCAATGGAACACTAGTTGCTTGCAGGGTGATTTACAAAGATACTGCCCGCACCTGCGTGGTCCAAATTTGATATCCTGGTGTCACATTTAGCGGGCTGCCGGATGTCAGGATAGCATTGGTTCATGCGTGGCAAGGTGGAACTGCCCTTGTGGGCACCCTTCTTGCCACAGAATGCTGTGCAACCACGCGCCTATGAACAAGCTGTTGGCTGGCACAAGGCAGCTCCCGGAAGAGGTTCTGTTCCAAAGAAGAGTCATATTGGACTCTGTCTCTCTTTCCACGGATGCTGCCAGACCTGCTGAGTTTTTCCAACTCTTTCTGTTTTTATTTCAGATCTCGAACATGTTTTGCTTTTATTTATCCCAAAGAGATTTTCGGCCTCCAACGCTCCACTAGAGGTGGTGTGAGGTGTCTGAATTTTCCCACGAATGCCAGCAATGTGGTTGACTCTTAAATGCCCACTAAACAAGGGCATTTAGGGGTGGGTAATAAATGCTGGCCTAGCGTTCAATCTCTGGAAGTGCATGTGAATGTGTGAAGATTTGCTGCTGGCTCCCATGATCCTGCAAGTTAACTGTGATGTTATCAACCACAACATTCAGCAAAAAACTGCTGCTGTTTTCTCTTTTTGGTTGGGAACTGATATGGAGTTATTCACTAGAGCGTTTGATTAAATTAAGGAACTGGTTTTCTGTGGATTTGCAGTGTAGACAGCTGGTAATGCAAATTATATGAACCGCTCCTCGATGTGCAATTTGGGATTATCAGTAAAAATTTGATATTTTCAGAGTTCATAACCATTAAAATCGTCGCTTTTAAAATGCATGAAAGTCTGAAGAGTTGGGTTGAATGTTTTTTTTTGCAGTTTAAGACTGTACCCCCATTGGAATGGGCAAGGGAAAATTACCTCCGTACATTTTAAATTAAAGACGTGGATTAGTTTTGACTTAACTAGAAGTATTGAATACACAAAAGAGTTCTAAAAAAAAGTTTTTTAAAAGCTGCTGTTGTGTGATTGACTCCACCGCCAAACTCCGCAGTTTCACAAGAGGAGTTAATTACTTGCTGCTCTAGTTTTCTTAAAAGGAAGTTGGTCTCACACCTTCAGAACTTGCAGCATTTCTAAGTGGAAAGGCAGGAGATTTTGTGGGAGGTGGCAGGCAGGCTAGAGGGCTCCTTCCTTTGTATTTAGGACCTAGCCATTAGAAACCTTCCTCCTCAGGGCGATGAAAGCTAAAATGGACAATCTATTGGGCTGCATGGTCACCAGCAACATCACTGGGACTTTCATTGGGTCAAACAAACAAACAGGTTGTATCAGTAACCACACCATCGCCCCTTCCAACCCAGAGAGGGCAGTGCCATACAGATGCAACATGCTGGATCCCACAAGACAATTGGCACGTATGGAGGTTGCTGCTATAGGCACCGCCTTCCGACTCTAGCCAGCAAAGTCACTATCTACTCTGATAGCTCATTTGTCTGCAACTCAATCCCTCATGCAGTAATTGCCTATATGGTAGAAGTAAGGCTTCTGCACAGCAAAAGGTAATCCTCTCAGCCAGCACTGCACTCTCAACGATTCGGGACATCGGTAGAGGGCATTGTCAATTTTGAGATGAAGGCACACTGGCGAGGAGGGACCAGCAAGGAAGAGGGCCACAATAATCTCCCTGACCAATTGCCCAGGGAGGCAACTATTACAAGGGTCTCATGGATTCCCCCAACCAGTGGCCCCAAGGCAACATCCCCCTGTTATAATAAGTATGAAAACCTTTCAGGATGGCCATTTTGATATGGGAATAAGCAGGCCATACACCAGAGAAAAGGCTTTCCCCCCGCCACCCCTTTAATTTGCACCTAGTAAGAACTCACTTGTCCGACATGAAGAGATCGTGTGCCATGAAGGTAGCCCTAACTTGATGTGAGTCACACCATCTGTCAAAGAGTTAATTCTGTACTTGCACCAAATTGGAAGACACGCCTCTATTTCATGGGTTATGGATATTTTACAGTTGTTATTGGTGGCCAGTGATGCGCCAGGATGTCCAACATCAACTGACCCTTTGTCTCATTTGCACCCAAATGAACCAAGAAAAGTGGGCCGTGGCTACCTCTCATCGAAATAATGATCCATGGGAGCTATTGGCAACAGATGATACTTGTCCATTACCCACAACAAAAGGTGGGTATTGGGCCATTGGTGTACCTGATGGTAATAGAGATATTTACCCAATGAGTAGGGGCCTTCCCTACCTGTGAAAGTAATGCAGCCACCAAGGCCAGGATTTTATGGGAACAAAATTTTTGTCTGATGGATCCTTCCAAAAAAGGATAGAGTGTGTTAGTGGATTGCTTTTCACAGAAACTGTGATCCATCATCTGTGCCACTTGCTTGTAGTAGAACAACACTCCCACACTCCAAACCACTCAACATCCGGTGGAATGGTGGAAATATTTAACTATATCTTGAAGGTGAGCCTAAAGGAGGCTGCCATGATGGGAACTAATGATCTGGTCAAAACCAGTGCATTGCCTAACATATTGATGATCATTCGTGCTCGCATGTTATCTTTACAGGTCGCAGCCCTTTCGAACTCATGACAGACCGGCAGATGCAAAATCACATACCCTGGAGGGGTTCCAATCCCCGTCACCACCTGTCAGACCCATGACCAGAACTTCTGACAAGCCCTACAATCCTCCTCCTGCATGCAATAGATTGTGTGCCACCCATCTCGACATCACAAAGGACAATCACCCCACCCCTGGCATTAACTACTCAATTGGTGACCATGTGACGCTGAAAAAACTTTTTAAGTGGGTGGGGCTTCTGGAAAGCTAACCTGGAAATTCCGTATGGATAAATTGAGAGAGGCCAATCTGAAAATGGCCATTCAAAAACTGAGAAAGAAAATCTGAAACATGTGGTATCGTGGGGACCAGGGTAAACAGTATAAAAAGAAAGGTGCAGATGCTGACTAGAAAATGGATGTCACATTTGGTCTTGTGTCCTCAGGTTAATGATGGCCACAGACTCAGAGATGATGTAGTAGGAGAAAGGGAAACGTATGTAGTGACGATAGGCAGGAGCAAGCAGTGCAATCTTTCCTGCAAATGTAAGGATGATATGGAAAAAAAGGAATGACATACCAGAACCAGAAATGAAGAATCCCAACTGACCAGTCCAATTAAATAACTCCAGCATCAACCAACTGCACGTAATAGAATCTGGCACTGTGTTACACGAAGATGTGCATTTTGAAATGCACATTGTGACTGTGTTAAATATGGACTTGAACATGTCAGCAGAATTATAGCAAAAGATTATTCACTATTGACAGTCAGAAAGATAGGAGAATGGTTAAGAAGAATTGTTAGTGAAAATTCAGAAACAGGAGCTAAGAGCCGGGAAAGGTGAATCTGAGGAGCCTAAATCACAAAGGGACAAGGGTTGCAATTGGAGCCACGTCAGCATACGTAGGATAGATATACCAAGCATGTGGGAGAATGATGAGGCAATGGAGACATAATTAAAAGGATTAACGGAAAAACTTAACCAACAGGAAGGTGATAACCTAAAGGAGCATTAGAACACGTTGCTTTACAGTGAGGAGTTGGTAAAGAATCTTGGAAGGACTCAAGGTACAATAAATAAAACAATACAGGAAAATAACGAGGTCAACTGAAGCCAAAATCTTACTGGAGACATCGATTGGATGCAGCTTGTAGACAGCATTTGCGATGAATATATTTCAAAAAGGACTGGACGATATCAAAACTAAACATATCCCATTGTTATCCACGAAGAACAATGAAAGAAGTAATTCAGGGGGAATGTGGACACTGATTATGATATGATTCACCAAATGAGGATGACATTTTTGGCTCCATGGCATGAGGTCAAGGAGAAGACCATCATCCCATTGGCATTGCTAACAAAGTCAGCCTGGGGAATTGTAGAGGTTATCAGAGAGATTGAAAACCCTGGAATGGTTCCAATGCAGAAACAATATAAATAGTACCTGTGCTATTGGATAAGGAATGTCAGAATTTCATGGCTAGCGCTGGAAATGGAGTGCTGCACTTGGATCCTAGATCTGTAAGTGCAATGTAGTTCAGCAACATCCATACATATGTCTCCCTTTCTCCTACCATGCCATCCCTGAATCTGTGGCCATCATTTACCTGTGGACACAAGACCACAGGTAAATGTGACATCCATTCTCTTGTCAGCATCTGCACCTTTCTTTTCGGGCCTGAAGGTTCATGATTGAAGAGGATCTACCTAATTGTAAGACGAGTCTAGGACTCTGGGGGAGGGATGGACTAATATAATCGACAAAGCCAAGGGAAAAGGCTGGGAGACCACCATAGCTGCCTTTGTGACTGTTGGCTTGACAAGATGCCTCATATCAAAATTGTGGGGGGTCCCCAACTGAAATAGATGATTAAGGCAATGGTGCTGGTGCATCATAATAATGTAACAACTCCATGAAGCTGTCTTTGGAGAATGAGAGGATCCAAGTAATCCCGCAATCTGACATTATAAACAATCCCCACCCCTAATCCTCAGTCTGAAATTCATAACCACAGACAAAGAATCTCACAAGAAACATATTGGCCAGAATTTAGCCCTTGTCGGGCGGGCTCAGCGGGGGTGGGCGGGGGTGGTCGGGAAGCCGACTGCTGCCTGCGATCGAGGCCGGAAGGCGATTTCACACTGGTGGGCCAATTAAAACCCGCACAGCATGAAATGCGAGTGGCAGTGCCCAGTGCTACCTGTGCCGGGGGCCGGGGTGGGAGGGTGAGCAGGGCAAGTGCGAACTTCGCACGTACACATGACTTCAGAACCTCTCTGAGGCACAGAGCTGCCTCAGGGAGATGAAGAATTTTTTTTAAAAAATTGAAAAATAAATGAAAACATGTGCCCTCTCATGTGACTCTTTCACATGAGCAGGGACATGTTATTAATTACATTTTAAAAACTTTTATTTTATTTTTATTTGCTTTAGGAAACCTCGACCCGCTCGTGGATGAGGTTTCCTAAAAAGTGCAAAGGCCGCTGGGCCTTTTTGCCTGCCCGCCAACCGTAAGGTTGGATGGGCAGCGAAAAATTTAAGTTAATAACTTTGTTAATGGCCTTAACAGGCCTTCTAATTGTCGGCGGGCATGCTGCTGACTCCAGTGCGCGCCCACCGACTAAAATATCGCACGACCGTGCGTTGACGTCAGGACACTCGCCCTACGCTTGAGCGGGCCGGGTGCGCGCCTGCCTGCCGAGCTAAATATTTTTCCCATTGTGTATATAAAGCAATAAACAGATAAAACAAACAACAAAGGAGTTAGGAAACCATGAATGGTGGGCGATAGCGACAAATGTAGAATTACATCCCTGAGGGAGCCTGGCCCAATAGGAATGAGTAATGGCTCAGTTAGTAGCATTGGCAGTCATACTGGTCATAAAATGCCTGCTGTGCAAGCATGCCCAAAAAGTAAAAGCTTTGGAAGATGAAGATTGGAGAATTAGGGCAACAAAGGTGAAGGGTAGACAAAAGGGAAGCTGATTAATTAGCTATGTTGAACAAAAGTAAGGAATGTTGAAACATGAAAGGCAGGAGGAAGGTTTGTGAGAGTTAGTCTAGCAAAAGCATCAAATGCAGTATAAAGGCAGCAGGTTGTTCACAATGAAAGACAAGCTATTGAAGCGGAAGCAACCATATGAGGTCATGAGACAAAAGGGAACCAATAGGGGAGAAGCAAAGAACTTGGGCTGAGCTCATTAAAGTGTACATAGGCTGGGCTTTAAGCTTTTAGTGGTACAATACAAGTCTGGTGTAAGAACTGAAGGGTATCTGGCTTTTAAAACATGCGACTGTACTTGATATTTCTCTGCTTTGTAACTTCTCTTCGAGCTTAACAAAGGTGAAACGGGAAAAATCTAGTGTATTCAAGCTAAATTCACCTTAGTAATTAACAAATAATTTAATAGTTGTTTTCTTTTCAACTTACCATGTTTTTTTTGACCAATCCTGAGGCTGCAATAGTTTAGCAAGCATTTTGATGATCTACTTCTCAGGACAATGGGGGTAGCTATTGGATTTGCTGTTTTTCCCTATCTGGATGAAGAAGAGGAGGTACCGGGGTTGCCAGGCTGATTAGCTTGCAACATAGAAGAACTAAAGTGTGGGATTTTTCAGACCCCTGGTTGTTAAGGTTTACACATGGTAAAGTGATGGAAGGGGTCATCGACAGTGCTATCAAATGGCGCTTGTTTAGCAATAACCTGCTCACTGACGCTCAGTTTGGGTGCCGCCAGGGCCACTCAGCTCCTTGATTCATTACAGCCTTGATTCAAACATGGATAAAAGAGCTGAACTCCCGAGGTGAGGTGAGAGTGACTGCTCTTGACATCAGGGCCACATTTGACCGAGTGTGGCATCAAGGAGCCCTAGCAAAACTGGCATCAATGGGAATCATGGGGAGAACTCTCTGCTGGTTGGAGTCATACCTAGCACAAAGGAAGATGGTTGTGGTTGTTGGAAGTCAGTCATCTCAGCTCCAGGACATCACTGCAGGAATTCCTCAGGGTAGTGTCCTCTGCCCAACCATCTTCAGCTGCTTCATCAATGACCTTCCTTCCATCATAAGGTCAGAAGTGGGGATGTTCGCTGATGATTGCACAAGGTTCAGCACCATTTGTGACTCCCCAGATACTGAACCAGTCCATGTCCAAATGCAGCAAGACCTGGACAATATCTAGGCTTGGGCTGACAAGTGGCAAGTAACATTCATGCCACACTAGTGTCATGCAATGACCATCTCCAACAAGAGAGAGTCTAACCATCACCCCTTGACATTCAACGATGTTACCATCACTGAATCCTCCACTATCAACATCCTAGGGGTTACCATTGACCAGAAACCGAACTGGACCAGCCATATAAATACTGTGGCTACAAGAGCAGGTCATAGGCTAGGAATCCTGCGGCGAGTAACTCACCTCTTGACTCCCCAAAGCCTGTCCACCATCTACAAGGCACGTCTTGATGGAATACTCTCCACTTGCCTGGATGAGTGCAGCTCCCACAACGCTCAAGAATCTTGACATCGTCTAGGACAAAGCAGCCCGCTTGATTGGCACCACATCCACAAACATTCACTCCCTCCACCACTGAAGCACATTGGCAGCAGTGTGTACCAACCATAAGATGCACTGCAGAAATTCACCAAGGCTGCTTAAACAGCACCTTCTAGACTCACCCTACCATCTAGAAGGACAAATGCAGCAGACACATGGGAACACCACCACCTGGAAGTTCTCCTCCAAGTCATACACCATTCTGGCTTGAAAATATATCGCTGTTCCTTCATTGTGGCTGGGTCAAAATCCTGGAACTTCCTCCCTAACAGCACTGTGGGTGTACCTAGACTACATGGGCTGCAGTGGTTCAAGAAGACAGCTCATCACCACCTTCTCAAGGACAATTAGGGATGAGCAATAAATACTGGCCTAATCAGCGACACCCACATCCCATGAATGAATGAAAAAAACACACGTGTATGTGCTGCTGCAAACAGTAATGAACAGTAATGGCGTATTCAACTACAGGGACCACAATTCCATCATTTTGTAGTTTGAACAGTTTTTGCAATGTAGAAATAGGCAACACCCATTGTCCCAGTGCTCAAGAAAGATGGCTCTGTCTGCATCTGTGTAAATTTCAAGGTTACTATTAACCCCGTGAACAATATCCACTTCCCCATATTGAGGACTTTTTGCTGGCCTGGCTGGTGGGCAGAAATTCAGCAAACTAGATCTACACCAGGCTTACTTACAAATGTACATTGATGAGAAGTCACAAGAACATCTTACCATCACAACACACAAGGGGCTGTACTGATATTGCAGCTTGCCTTTTGGAATAACATCAGCTCCAGCTTCATTTCAGAGGGCCATGGATCACATCCTGAGTGGCTTGCCTGGAGTTCACTGCTATCTTGATGACATCTTGGTAAGGGGCTGGACTGATGAGGATTATCTCAAGAACTTGGATGCCACCCTACAAAGTCTAAAGGAGCAAAAACAATAAGTGCTGGAAAAACTCAACAGGTCTGACAGCATCTGTGGAGAGAAAGGCAGAGTTAACGTTTCGAGTCCGTATGACTCTTCTTCAGAACTACAACTTGCACGTGAGGCATCGCCTTATGGAGTTGGGGCCATTGTTTCACACATAATGCCCTAGGTGTGGAGAGGCCAATAGCATTGGCTTCACAGACTTTAAGCAAAGCAGAGAGCCAATACGCTCAAAGCACTGGGAATCATTTTCGGAATCTGGAAATTTCACCAGTGCCTGTTTGGCTGGAATTCACGCTGCTGACTGATTATCGACTGCTCGCCTTAATATTGGATCCACACACAGGCATCCCTTCTTTAGCTGCAAGCAGGATGTAGTGTTGGGCATTGATGTGGGTGCTCACGCATATGACATCAAATATCAAAAATCTACCTTACATAGCAATGCGGATAGCCTTTCGAGGCTGCCCCTACCAGTCAGCCATGTGGACACTGCTTGGAAAGACATTTTCTACTTTGCACAGGTGGAGAACACACCCATCACTTCAGTCCAAATCAAAAAGGCCACTCGAGGGGACCCAACACTGTTCAAAGTCATGGACCTTGTGATGTATGGCAACCTTTCCCCGAACTTCCGAGTCTCAACTGGCCTTCATCCTTACGTTTCCAGGAGGATGGAGTTATCAGTCACTTCAGGATGTTTGCTTTGGGGCATGCGAGTTATTATTCCACCAACATTGAGGAAACCAGTGTTGGACCAACTGCATCTGGACACTGTGGGATAGTTCACGTCACATGAGATTGCAAGAAGCTACTTTTGGTGGCCAGGACTGGACCAAGACATTGAAGCCAAGGCAAGACCCTGCCCTTCATGTCAGAGTGTGAGAAACATGCCTCAATTGGCCCCCCTCCATCTGTGGGATTGGCTGGAAAACCCATGGCAGTGCACCCACGTCGATTTCGCTGGACCATTTGAAGAAACAATGTTCATCGTGGTTGTGGATGCTCATTCCAAATGGCCAGAAGTTTCCGTCATGTCCTCTACTACAGTTGAGAGTACAATTCAAAGGCTAAGAGAAATGTTCAGTCGCTACGGGTTACCAGAACAACTTGTGACCGACAATGGACTTCAGTTTGTCTTGCAGGAGTTTGAGAATTTTTTGAGAAGCAACTGAATTCATCACATCACCTCAGCACCATATCACCCATCCACCAATGGATTAGCTGAGAGATTTGTTCAAACCATGAAACGTGCTTTAAGCTCAGCAAGAGGAAATTCCTCCATTCAAAAGCATCCGGACACATTTTTGCTGACATACCGAAACACGCCATACACTACGACTAAAGCATCTCCTGCATTTCTACCAATGGGATGGCAACTGGGCACTTGCTTTGATCTGCTGAGACCAATAAAAACACAACAAGCTGTGCAAGATCAACAGCGTGACCAAGTGGAGAGAAGAGCACGCGTTTTCTGTTCTGGACAAGAAGCTCTAGCTAGTAATTATGCTACCGGAGCTAAATGGGTCCCTGCTACGGTGATTGCTCAGACAGGATATGTTTCGTGCGCAGTCCAAACTGCGTACGATCTCACCTGGTGGAGACATGTTGACCAACTGTTGCCAAGTCAAGCACCATCTAAGGATACACCTCTTATGGAAGAGTCATCTCCAAGTCAAGGAATGCCGGCTCTAGTGTCGCCTCCTCAGTCTAGCTCGACTGAATTTGAGGCCGCCTCCCCTTTACCTGCATTAGACACAGCTTTCCACAGGATTCCGCTGCAGGTCCTGGGTTGTCATTGGTCTCTGACGAGCAAGTGCTGGAAGTCTGCCGTAAACCACACTGGGAGAGAAGATATCCTGAGCGCCTGAGCTTATAAAGTCAGAGACCTGAGATGGGTTCAGTGGGCATAGAGGCAGTTTATCCTCTTTCTCTTGTCCAGGGAATGTTTTGTTAAACTGACATGTTCAATAAAGGGAAGGAATATGTTATGCATTGAATGCCTTATTGAGCTTGCCGTACTTGACAGCCAGGCATTGTGAGATCACAGAGTCCATGTTTGTTATGGTTAGTTCAGTTACTGCACTCAATAAACTAAGCACCTTTTTCAACAACCTCTGCGTCTATGTGCGTATTTATCAATCTCTAAAAGGTTTTCGGCAGTACCAATAAACATAACACTAGCAAATTCAATCGTGGCCAATTTGGTTTAATCCCATCATGTCTAATGTACATTCTCGCAGCATATCAGGTAACTATAGGCATAATTTACAACTAAAAATTAATCAATTGCATCATCATTTCAGTCTTTTCAGTCCATATTACAGGCCTCAGGCCTCAACTACTTCTTGATGGTGAATTACCTCTACAGGCAGCTTGACCCATGAGAAAAATGAATGTTCAGCTGTTAGAAGTGGCCCTGAGGTAAAGTTCAGGAGGAGGTATAGATAGGTCAGTGTGTTGGGTGGTGGGGGGGAGGGGGGTGCAGGGTGGGATGTTGGGAGAAAAGCTGACTTCCATAGCTGTAGAATCAATGTGGAGAACACTCATGCTCCCCTCTTTGCTGCATTTAAGGAAACAATATGGTGGAAGGACTTGTTTTTAGTTGGTGAGCGCATAGGTCATTGATGTGGGGATGGCCCAACTTTTCACGACTGACCATTTAGGTTCAGGCCCATACTTTTTCCCTGGCGGCTGATAGTAAGTTTCTTCTGTGGGCCTGACCTTACCATTGTGATGGTGAATGATGCCGGTTCAATGCCACTATCTTGCCATTGAGCTCTCCTGTTGTGACATTGGGCAGGATTGTCCCAGGTTTGCACTACGTCTGGCAATGGGTGTAAAAAATGTTGGTTTACCTGCTGGCTGCAATGGTGGGTTTTTGTGCTGTTTTGGCCCATTCCCGATGCATCCTGCCTCATTAATAATGCATTCACAGGAAACATGCCCGATCACTGGTGGGTGGGCTCGGATTTTCCCACCACACCATGACCTCAGCACTTCCTCGCTCCGGGCGCCATATTTAAAGCGCACCAGAGCGCAGCCTATTTCATATCTACAGACCAGGACTGCTCCAGGTGACAGATGGCCCTGAAAGCAAAGAAGATGTCAGCCCCAAATTTAGTGATGCCTCTCTGGGGCACCTGTTGGACGTAGTGGAAGGCCACCGCGATGTCCTCTACCCCTGCTCTGGCCGCATGAGGTCCACCAGAGTCACCAGTCCAGCCTGGGAGGTGGAGGCAGTGGTGGTCAGTGTCACTGGGGCACAGAGGAGGTCAGCCACCCAGTGCATAAAGAAAATAAATGCTTTCATCCATTCCGGCAGGGTAAGTCAACCAACTCATCACTCTCAACTCACACATTCCCAAACCCTTTCACATCCACAGGGATTTCACACCCCAAGGGATAACACTTCTAGATGGCAGTGGTCGTGGGTTTGGAAGAGGCTGTCAAAGGAGCCTTGGTGAATTCCTGCAGTGCATCTTTGTAGATATACACACTGTTGCTACTGTGCATCGGTGGTGGAGGGAGTGAATGTTTGTGGACGTGGTGCCAATCAAGCGGGCTGCTTTTTCCTGGATGGTGTCAAGCTTCTTGAGTGTTGTGGGAGCTGCACTCATCCAGGGAAATGGAAAGTATTCCATCACACTCCTGACTTGTGCCTTCTAGATGGTGGATAGGCTTTGGGGAGTCAGGAGGTAAGTTACTTGTCACATGATTCCTAGCCTCTGACCTGCTCTTGTAGCCACAGTATTTATATGGTTAGTCCAGTTCAGTTTCTGGTCAATGGTAACCCCCAGGATGTTGATTGTGGGGGATTCAGTGAAGGTAATGCTATTGAACATCAAGGGACGATGATTAGATTCTCTCTTGTTGGGGATGGTCATTGCCTGACACTTTTATGGCGCGAATGTTACTTGCCACTTGTCAGCCCAAGCCTGGATATTGTCCAGATCTTTTTGGACATAGACTGCTTCAGTATCTGAGGAGTTGCGAATGGTGCTGAACACTGTGCAATCATCAGCGAACATCCCCACTTCTGACCTTATGATGAGAAGAAGGTCGTTGATGAAGCAGCTGAAGGTGGTTGCGCCGAGGACACTACCCTGAGGAACTCCTGCAGTGATGTCCTGGAGCTGAGATGACCTGACCTCCAACAACCACAACCATCTTCCTTTGTGCTAGGTATGATTCCAACCAGTGGAGAGCTTTTCCCCTGATGCCCATTGACTCCAGTTTTGCTAGGGCTCCTTGATGTCAAGTACAGTCACCCTCACTTCACCTCAAGAGTTCAGCTCTTTTGTCCATGTTTGAACCAAGGCTGTAATGAGGTCAGGAGCTGAGTGGCCCTGGCGGAACCAAAACTGGGTGTCAGTGAGCAGGTTACTGCTAAGCAAGTGCTGCTTGATAGGACTGTTGATAACCCCTTCCATTACGTTATTGATGATGGAGAGTAGACTGATGGGTCGGTAATTGGCCGGGTTGGATTTGTCCTGCTTTTTGTGTACAGGACATACCTGGGCAATTTCCCACGATGCTGGATAGATGCCAGTGTTGCAGCTGTGCTGGAACAGCTTGTCTAGGGGCGCGGCAAGTTCTGGAGCACAAGTCTTCAGTACTATTGCCGAAATGTTGTCAGGGCCCATAGCCTTTTCAGTATCCAGTGTCTCAGCCATTTCTTGATATCACGTGGAGTGAATCGAATTGGCTGAAGACTGGCTTCCATGATATTGGGGACCTCCGGAGGAGGCCGAGATGGATCACCCACTTGGCACTTCTGGCTGAAGATTGTTGTAAATGCTTCAGCCTTATCTTTTGCACTGATGTGCTGGGCTCCCCTATCATTGAGGATGGGGATATTTGTGGATCCTCCTGCCCTAGGGAGTTGTCTAACTGTCCACCACAATTCACGACTGAGTGTGGCAGGACTGGAGAGTTTAAAGTTGGTTGTAGGATCGCTTAGCCCTGTCTATCACTTGCTGCTTAGCTGTTTGGCATGCAAGTAGTCCTGTGTTATAGCTTCACCAGGTTGACACCTCATTTTTAGGTATGCCTGGTGCAGCTCTGGGCATGCCCTCCTGCGCTCCTCATTGTACTAGGGTTGATCCCCTGGCTGGATGGTAATGGTAGAGTGGGGGATATGCCGGCCATGAGGTTACAGATTGTGTTCGAGTACAATTCTGCTGCTGATGGCCCACAGTGCCTCATGGATACCCAGCCCTGAGTTGCTAGATCTGTTCAAAATCTATCCCATTTAGCCCGGTTGTAGTGCCACACAACACGATGGAGGGTATCCTCAATGTGAAGGTGGGACTTTGTCTCCACAATGACTGTATAGTGGTCACTCCTATCAATACTGTCATGGACAGATGCATCTGTGGCAGGCTGGTTGGTGAGGATGAGGTCAAGTACATTTTTCCCTCTTGTTATTTCCACCTGCCTCAGACCCAGTCTAGCAGCTACGTCCTTCAGGACTTGGCCAGCTCGGTCAGTAGTGATGCTACCGAGCCACTCTTGGTGATGGACATTGAAGTCCCCCACACAGAGTACATCCTGCATCCTTGCCACCCTCAGTGCTTCCCCCAAGTGGTGTTCAATATGGAGAAGCACTGATTCATCAGCTGAGGGAGGGCGGTACATGGCAATCAGCAGGAGGTTTCCTTGTCCATGTTTGACCTGATGCCTTGAGAATTAATGGGGTCCGGAGCCGATGTTGAGGACTCCCAGGGCAACTCCTTCCTGACTGTATACCCACTGTGCCGACACCTCTGCTGGACCTGTCCTGCCGGTGGGACAGAACATACCCAGGGATGGTGATGGTTGTGTCTGGGGCATTATCTGTATGATTCTGTGAGGATGACTATGTCAGGCTATTTGCTTGACTAGTCTGTGAGACAGCTCTCCCAATTTTGGTACTACCCCCTGATGTTAGTAAGGGGGACTCTGCAGGGTTGACAGGGCTAAGATTGCCTTGTCGTTTCCGGTGCCTAGGTTGATCGGGTGGTCCATCCAGTTTCATGTGACTTTAGCAGTTTGTTAAAACTGAGCGGCTTGCTAGGCCATTTCAGAGGGCATTTGAGAGTCAACCACATTGCTGTGGGTCTGGAGTCACATGGCCAGACCAGGTAAAGATGACAGATTTTCTTCCCTAAAGGGGTTAGTTAACCAGATGGGTTTTTACAACAATCCAGATTTTATTGAATTCAAATTCCACCACCTGATGTGGCAGGATTTGAACCCAGAGCATTACCCTGGGTCTCTGGGTTATTACTCCAGCGGCAATACCACTACACCATAGCCTCCCTGGACACCTCCCTCTGCCCCTGTGCCCATCCAACACGAGGCTCTGCCCACTTTCGACTCCGACAATGATGGACAACTCTTGATCAGCTTCCCCATCCTTTCCCGGCCTTGCCCATTGACCTCCCCGACCTCCTCTTTCCCACCCCTAAGGTCTGTGTCTGCCTCCGAGTCCCCACCAGCCACCCTTGCCATCCTTTCTACCTCTGGCAATGCACCTTCACCCTTCTGGCTTCCTCTGCTCCTTCTCACACTCAGCATTCCCTCCTACCATGTCCACCCTCAGTTTGCCCCCCAAGAGGGAATCGTTGACTCCACAGACCCCTCCCTTGCACCTTGACCTGGACATCCCCCACCCCTTACTCCCTCCTCCACGCTTACTCCCTCTTCCACCCGAACTCCTTCCTCCCCCAGGACACCTTCCCCACTCCGAACTCCCTCCCTTACACCTTCCTTCCCAATTGCCGCATTCTCCCCACCATTGCACCCCCCTTCTCCCATTCTCCCTCCTCCCTCCTCCCAACCTCGCCCTCCTGACACCTTCATCCCCCCGTCCCAACCTTACCCCCCTCCCCCCCCAGGACCCCTTCCTCCCCCCACTCACACCTAGGCCGGGATTTTTCGGCCTGGTTGCGGGTGGGACCCGCTGTGGTCGAGGTGGTGCCCCGGCCAGAAACCCATTGGCTTGCGGTGGGACCGGAAGACCCCGGCAGCGGGCGGGTGAGGAAAATCCTGCCCCTAAACCTTCCTCTCCCCACCTCGTCGATCATTCGTCGCAGCACTTGGGCTAAGACTGTAATGTCCTGAAGCATACCCCAGACATCAACGGAGACCTCCCACCTCCCATGGGCTGCTTCGCAGTGGAGCCGTGTCCATGAGTGTCGCCCAGCATGTGAAGCACGTGTTCCTCCAGGATCCAGTACCTGTAGGCCTCAAGCATTTTCTTCTCCTGGCCCATTGTTAGAAAAACTCAACAAGTTCACTCCTGTCCTTCTGGGAAGGGAACCCATAGTCCCTAGTCCGTCCAGCTTCCGCACATCACACTTGTCCAGATGTGTTCTGGGCTGGCATGTTTTCCCACCGGTGTGACGGTAAATCAGGCATGGGGGGGACGATTCTAGCCGGGCTTTACTTTGCATCCCATTCTTGGGATACAAATCGGGTTCACGCCGGCCTCCAGCGGGATTCGGATTCTGCCATGGCACCATCGGATGATGGTGATGTGCTTTCATACCGGCGTGAAACCTATTCTTGGCCTTCTCGCCACCTTGCTCCCCCACTACCGCCCACCCTGACGCCCATCCCAAACAGGGCTGGAACATTCCGGCCTTTGGCTTGTGCTCCAACACCGAGTTTTAAAACTGATTTCGTGTTGTCCACCGTCATGTCTTCAGGCCAATCATCCAAGATCCAGCTCATTTGGGGAGACATAATTTTCTTTCAGTCTCTATTGTTCTGCTGAACAACATACAGCTGCAACATCACCATTTTTATTACTCTCATCAGCAATTCACTGATGTGTAAAGCAGGTGGCAGATGTTTTGTTTTCCTGGACTAAATCCTGCATCACTTACTGCTGTGTTTCAAGTTTCATGGCATGCATGTGGACATCTGGTGTTGTTACCTCCACATTATTTATTCCTTCATAACATAATGCTCCTTCTTAAGGATGCTTCCAATGTTCAGTCAATTATTACACTTTTTAAAAAATTAGGATATTCTTCACTTTGCTATTTAGGTGCCAGCAGAATTTTTGACAGAAATAATTCTTGGGAAATGGTGAGTAGCTCTAAGCTGCTCAGAAGCTGGGCTGACTAGGGACGATGGATTCCCTTCCTAGGAGGACAGTAGGGAATGTGTTGAGTTTTTCTAACAATGCGCCAGCTAATTTTTTTTCCTAGTGTGCAACCGACACGTGGCTTATATCTACTTGGTTGACTCCATTCCCACTAAAGCGAGCCACTCGAGTTCAATTACCACTGTAGGCATCTCCTCAGGTAAATAAGACTGCAAAAAAAAGCTAAAGGAATTCTAGGTTTGACCGTAAGGGGAACAGAATTAAAAAGCCAAGTGATAATGATGAGTCTTTATTTAAAACCCTCATTCTCTGCCCAAGTACCATGCCAAAACCAAGAAAACTTTACTGCTTTCCTCCCTCAGCCACTGATTTCAACCTCCGTCGCAACTCGACATGCTATTGGCTGGATTTTACGTTCGTTGGGCATGCATGATTGGTGGGATCGGGAGCATACGGGAAATGGTTCCCCGACTGCGATCGGCCCCCGACTGCGATTTCATGCCGGCTGCCCAATATAAGGGCCAGCCAGTGCGAAACGTGCCTGGAGAAAGGCTCAGCACTGCCTGTGGGGGCGGGAAGAGGGCGGGTGCCCACGTCACCGCGGGTGCTGGTGAGCGCTTCCACTGAGCTCCCTGAAGGCAGACAGATGCTTCAGGGAGCTGCAGACCTCCAAATAATAAAAGAAAGAGCAAAAATGCTGCAAAGAAATATCCATGCAGCACAATCAAGCAGATCTCATTAAAAAAAAATCTTCAGGTATTTTTATTTTATACCCTAATGGAGATTTCATCCCGCCCTTAGATGAGTTTCATCAAAAATGTAAAGCCCGCTTGGCCGATTGGCCCGTCCGCCAACCGTAAGGTTGGACAAGCCATGAAAAATTGCTTATAATCGGGCCATTAATGAGCTTAATTGCCGCTTAATTGTCAGCGGTCGATCTTCCGACTTTTGTGTGCGCCTGTTGCTTGAGCGAAATTTCGAGCGAGCGCACGATGACATCGGGACGCTTGCCCAACGGCATCTCACATGAATTTGCGCCTGTTCGGGTCAGGTGCGCGCCCGCCCACGGGATGTAAAAATCCTGGCCTATCTGTCCACATAAACTCCCCTACTCACATGCTCAGCCGTCCCCTCAACCTCGCCATCTCATGTGGCCTTCAGGAGACAGCTGGTGTCACTGCAGGGCATACAGGAGGCTGAGAATTCCATGGAGTGCTTGTTCCACCAAGTGGTCACTCCACACCTACAGAGAGTGGAGGAGAATAGTAAGTGAGTGGCCACCCAGCAGGGTAGGAAGAGGTGGGTAATACAACAACCCTCTGGCAGGGTGGCAGTCTCAAACTGGCTTTCGATGCTGAACACCAATGAGGGGAGGCATACCTTGGGTGATCGCAGCCTGGACCACATCCACGGCCATGTGAGGCATATCGTTGCACAGTGGGGTACAGCAAAGTGTGGAAATGTAATGTTCAAGGGGGATTTATTCGGCTGGGAGATTGACAAATATTTCTTCGACTGCCAATTTTTGTCTCACGTGGTATGTTGACAGAGTAAATAACATCACTGAGAGAGTGCAGAACATTTTGAGGGGGAAAGGGAAACAGCAGGAGTCATGGCCTATGTGGGAACCAATGACATATGAAGGAAAAGAATTGGGATCCAAGGTGCCCTCTAATTTTCCTTTGCTGTGCATGGTCTGTCTGTGACCCTTTAAGACCTGAAAGGGAACTTTTTGTATGCGTAAAATAAAATCAAAATACTGAGAATGCTGGAAATCTAAAATAAAAACAGAAAATACTGGAAAAACTCAGCAGGCCTGGCAGCATCTGTGGGGAGCGAAACAGAGTTAACATTTTGAGTCCGTATGGCTCTTGTTCAGAGCTAAAGAGTGGGATGGATTTTATACTGTTTAAGAGGGGGTGGAGCAGGTGGAGCAAGGTAGAAGGTCAGGGATAGGTGGGAGCTCAGGAGAGATTTGACAAAGATGTCATGGACACAAGACAAAGGGAGTGGTAATGATAACGTTAAAGACTGAGGCAGGTGTTAATGGTGGCATAAAGGTCAGACAGCAGAATGTGTTAATAGCAGAATAAGGGTCAGAGCTCTCTGAAAGCAAAACATAAAAACAAATTATCGACTGGCCCTGTGGAGGGAGGGATTTGGGAAAATAATATTACAATGGAGGATAGAGTTCATGGTCTGAAGTTGCTGAACTCAATGTTACATTCAGAAGGCTGTAAAGTGCCTAATCGGAATATGAGGTGCTGTTCCCCCAGTTTGCACTGGGCTTCACTGGAACATTGCAGCAGGGCAAGGACAGGCGTGTGGGCATGAGAGCAGGCTGGTGAATTGAAATAGCAAGTGACAGGAAGGTCGGGGTTATGCTGGCAGACTGAGTGAAGGTGTTCTATAAAGTGGTCGCCCAGTCTGCATTTAGTCTCCCTAACGTAGAAGAGACCATCACTATTAGCACCTGCCTTAGTCTTTATCACTATCATTACCACTCTCTTTGTCTTGTGTCCATGACATCTTTGTCAAATCTCTCCTGAGCTCCCACCTATCCCTGACCTTCTATTTTGTTCCAGCTGCTCCAGCTCCCCCCCTCTTCAATTGTATAAAACCCATTACATTTCTACCCCTCTTCAGCTATGAATAAGAGTCATTCGGACTCGAAATGTTAACTCTGTTTCTCTTTTAGTTTTCCAGCATTTTCTGTTTTGATTTTTGTGTGCGTATCCTGACTGTTGCACTGCGCAGTACATTCTAGCTTGCTGCTTGGCTGCGCACCCTAACCGCTTAGCGGGAATATTGTTGAGGTCCTGCAGTTGGAGTTTCAGAAACTGGGGATAATCGGGGATAACATTGAAAAGCAAGATCCCAACATTGTAATCTCTGGGTTACTCACAGCGCCTCATGTCAGTGAATGTAGAATCAGCAGGGTAATGTGGGTTAGTGCGTGGCTCGGGAAATGGTGCAGGAGGGAGGGATTCAGATTCCTGGGACATTGGGACCAGTTCTGGGCGGGAGGGACATGTTCAAGGTGGATGGGTTACATGACAAAACACCTGGTACCAATGTCCATGTAGGAAGGTTAACTAGTACTGTAAGAGAGTTTTAACCAATTTGGCAAGGCAATGGGAACCAGGAGGCAAAATTAGAGAAGAGAAACAAGGCGTACAAAAGATGGGAAGAGGAAAATGGCATTAGAGTAAAGAATACTTCAGAAATATGAGGCATCAGACAGGGGGCAAATGAAAAGATTTCAAGGTAGGTTTGGAGTGCATGTATGTGAATGCTTGTAAATAAGGTTGATGAGTTGCAGATGTCAGTTAACATGGGACTACGATATTGTAGCTGGGAGGATTAGGAACTTAAGATTCCTGGCTTCAAGGTTTTCAGGAAAGATGCAATGGAATGGATGGTGGTATTGATCAAAGAAACTAATATAGCACTTGAGAGCAATGGTGTAATTGAGGGGCCAAAGACAGAGTCTACTTGGTTAGCATTAAGAAACAAAGAAGAGCGATTATGCTACTGGGTGTATATTATAGGTCACCAAATAGTGGGAAGGAGAAACAGAAGGACATTTGCAGGCAAATTACAAAAAGATGCAAGAACTGCCAAGCAGTGATAATCAGAAACTTCAATTATCCTGATATAGACAAGAACAACAATCGTATTTAAATAGCACTTTTAATATTGTACGCCATCCCAAGGTACTTCACAGGAGCATTATCAAACAAAATTTGACATTGAGCCATTGAGAAACTATTGAGATGACCACAGAAGTTGGTAGCTTCAATGGCGAGGGAAGAGAGGCGAGAAAGAGCGAGAAATTTAGGGATGGAATTCCAAAACATGAGGCTTTGCAAGCAGAAGGCATGGCCACCAGTTGTAGAGCAATTAAAATCAGAGATGCGCAAGGGGCCAGAATTAAAGGAACGCCGAGACTTTGGAGGGTTGTATGGCTGGAATGGGTCACAGAAAAAGGGAGAGAAAAGTGATGGAGGAATTTTCAACAAGAATGAGAATTTTAAAATTAAGGTGTTGCCTAACTGGGAGCTAATGCAGGTCAGTGTGGACATGGATGATGGCGAACTGGACGGAGTTAATAACAATGTTAAAAACAAAGATGGAGAGGAATTCCTGAAATGTGTACAAGAAAACTATGTAGTTATTGGAAAAGGCAGAATCAATTTAGGAATGCTAACTTAGAAGGTTGAAAAGGGCAGATTGGATTCACAAACTGGGAGTAGACAAAACAGTAATTGATCAGTTGGAGGCCTTCAAAGAGAGACGGGTTGTGTACAGAGTAGGAAGGGCAATCAAAGCTAGAACTCCCTGGATAACTAACAAAGTTAAAATGAGACAAAAAGTTAGGCCTTTCCAAGCATCTGCTACCTTTATCCTTCTAAGTGGCTCAAGTCATGTGTTTGGAATGTGCTGTCGAAGGAGCTTTGGAGAGTTGCTGCAGTGCATCTTGTAGATGGTACATGCTGCTGCTACTGTGCGTCGGTGGTGGAAGGAGTGAATGTTTAAGGTGATGGATAGGGTGCTGACCAAGAAAGCTGCTTTGCCTTGGATTGTTTCAAGCTCCTCACTAATATTTGGGGACTTGCGCTAAATCTGGGAGAGGCAATTTGACAATTTGTAAATTTCACAATGCAGTAGAGAACTAAGCTGAACATAGGAAGTGCAGAGAAAATCTACTGTTAGATGTGATTCTGTAATTGGGTAGCACTTGCTGAGCAATCCTGAGTGTGCTAATAGCGACACTAACAACCAATTTAAGATAATCAGTCGAGCTTGCACCGTGGCTCATTTATGCTTGCTAGAAATGGCATACATTCATATGCAAGGACCTGTTCTATGCATACAAAATGAAGCCTTGTTCAAGCTTTTTTTTGAATTACCTGGAGGTTTAGAGAGCCTATAGCTCCCTGTTGCTTTTTCCATGGCAACGCCTTGGCCAATCAGAGTTGACTTGCCAACTAATAAGCACCACTTTTCTCCTTTACTATAATTTGTTGCGATTGTTTGAAATTTGGCACTCTTGCATTTGCCCTGATGAGTGCAAGACAAAAAGCTTCGGCAACATGCCTCTCTTCTCAGCAATATCAAGTTCTATACTGGATTGTTGTAAAAGCCCACCTGGTTCATCGATATCCTTCAGGGAAGGAAATCTGTTCTTACTTGGGCTTTACTAAATGTGAATCTAGACTCAAATATGTAGCTAACTTTTAACTGCCCTCTGAAATGGCCTAGCTATTCTAATGAATAATCAATTGCCCAGTTGCATTTAAGAAGGTGGCTCATCATCACCTTACAAAGGACAATTACGGATGGGCATTAAATGTTAGCCTTGGCGATGTCCACGTCCTGTGAATGAATGAAAATCCCAGCCTGAGTCAGCTTTTGAGAAGGCGAGGGCAGAAAAAGAGAGAGAAAGCATAAAAAAATTTCCGATAGAGGAAGTCAAGATTCCACATATTACCAATTGTGCTGCATGTGCAATAAATTTAAACTTTTCATAAACCTGCATTAGCTCTTTTTAATATAAAAAGTTTAAGTCAAATAAAAATAAACCTGGCACCTTGGGGGAGAATAAACCTTGCCGATGGTGATGGTGGTGTTGTGGTCAAGTTAATAATTTAGCACTAGGCTGAATGTTCAAATCCTATCACAGCTGCTGGTAGAGATCAGTTAATAAATCTGGAACATGAACCTTCTATAACAACCTACATTATTAGTTATAAAAACTCAGCTGGTTTACTGTTGCCCTTTAGGAAAAAATTCTGCCATCCTTATCCAGTGACTCCAGACCCTCAGCAATGTGGTTGACTCTTAACTGCCCACTGAAATGGCCAAGCAAGCCACTCAGTTCATGGGCAGCTAGGGATGGGTAACAAATGCAGACCTTGCCAGTGCTGCCCACATCCCATGAAAGAATAAAAAAAACCCTTGGCACCAGATACAACAAAGGTACATCCCAGCCCAAGCAATATTGAAAAATCCTTTATTTTAAATTTGGTTGTGGGATGTGAGCATCACTGTGGCAGGGCCAGCACGTATTGCTCATCCCTAATTGCCCTCGAGAAGGTGTTGGTGAGCCACCTTCTTGAACTTCTGCAGCCCATGTAGCATAGGTAGACCCATGGTGTTGTTAGGAAGCGAGTTCCAAGATTTTGACCCAGTGACAGTGAAGGGATGGCAATATAGTTCCAAGTCAGGACGGTGAGTGGATTGAAACGGGAACTTGCGAGTGATGGTGTTTCCATGCATCTGCTATCTTTATCCTTCTAGGTGGCAGAGGTCGCGTGATTGGAAGGTGCTGTCGAAGGAATTTAGGAGAGTTGCTGTAGTGCATCTTGTAGATGGTACACACTGCTGACACTGTGCGTCAGTGGTGGAGGGAGTGAATGTTTAAGGTGATGGATGGGGTGCCAACCAAGCAAGTTGCTTTGCCTTGGATTGTTTCAAGCTCCTCACAAATATTTAGGGACTTGCACTAAATTTGGGGTAGGTGATGGCATAGTGGTATTGTTGCTAGCCTAATAACCTAGAGACCCAGAGTAATGTGCTGGGGACCCAGGTTCAAATCCTGCCACAGCAGATGGTGGAATTTAATTTCAATAAAATTCTAATGATGGCCATTGTCAATCATTGTAAAAACTCATCTGGTTCACTACTGTCCTTACCTATGTGTGACTCCAGATCTACAGCAATATGGTTGACTTTTAACTGCCCTCTGAACAAGGGCAATTAGGGATGGGCAATAAATGCTGGCCTAGCCAGTGGCATCCAATGAATTTTTTAAAAAAAAGATTAGTCAAGCAACAGCCTCATATAGTCATACTCACAGAATCATACCTTTTAGCTAATGTCCCAGACTCCTCCAACACTATCCCTGGGCATGTCCTGTCCCACCGACAGTATAGTCCAACCAGTGGTGATGGCGGCACAGTGGATTACAGTTGGGAGGGAGTTGCCCTGTGAGTCCTCCAGATCTCAGTACCCCATGAAGTCTCATGGCATCAGGTTAACCTTGGCAAGGAAACCTCCTGCTGATTACCCGCCTCAGCTGATGAATCAGTACTCCTCCATGGTAAAAATCACTTAGCAGAAGCAGTGAGGGTGGCAAGGGCACAGAATGTACCCTTGGTAAGGGTTTCAATGTCCATCACCAAGTTTGGCCTTAGTAGCATCACTGCTGACTGAGTTAATTGAGTCCTGAAGGACATAAATGCCAGACTGGGCCTGCAGCAAGTGATGAAGGAACCAATTCATGGAAAATAGACTTAACATCCAGACATGCCCACCTGCAGCAAAGGTTGCTGGGTATTGAGCAGGAGTAGGAACACCTGCCAGATACAAAGGAGCAGTTCTGGCATCTGTGAATAGACTGAAGACCAAATGAGGAACCACTCAGGTCTGTGCGGCTCAGCTGTTCACTGTGTAAACCTGCTGAACTGTAGAGGGAGACAGAATCCCAATCTTTTATTCCCCAAGTTCACAGTGTTTTTCTGTCAGTATCCCAATGGTAGTTGTAGATCTACAGCAGTCTGTGAATTGCTGAAACCTGTCAGGTCTTCATGAGTATAAGCATAATTGAACATGACCTTGTTAAAATGTTGATGGATTTGACTTCACACTTACCTTTCTAGCTATCAAAGGATCATCAACTCAGCTCATAGTGTACAAGTACATAGGCTACTGCTTAAATGACTGCATGGCTCTATAAATATTTCCAGATTTGATGCCCACCTTTGTCATTCTATATATCAGCATTGGCGTCCATATTTTGGGGTTGGTTTTACCCCTCTACTCCTCACATGAGTTCTGCCGAGGGGGACTATTTTGTTGTCAGTTGACTGGCCTTTAGCCAGAGTAGGACCTCCAGGTTATTTTGAGGACCAGGCTCTGTTTGTATCTGAATGCCAGCTTACGGCTGAAGGTTGAGCAGTCCAGGATAGCCTGCCGGCCCCCAGCAGCTATCACATTGAGCAAACTGGCCTGGCCCTGAGTTGAAGAAGATGAGCCTGTTGGGGGATTGGAAGGTGGGGTGGGGTCAGCATTTGCAGGGGGAGGAAAGCCGGAGCAGCAGCAGCTGCAGCACAGGGTGGATTTGCGGAGCCTGTAGGAACACTGCTGTCTTGAAGAGCACTGCTGCTCTGCGCTTGGGAGTCCCGATTAACACTGGCCAGTGCATGTGTGGCCCACTCTCCATCCAGCTCAGTCCAAAAAATGTCAAAGCCTGCGCAGGCATGGACCTCACTTGTCATCTGAGTTGGACCTAGCGCCTGACTCTGGGATCTGCACGTGCCACTCAGCAGCCGGCCGTGGCAAGTGTCGCTGGTGGCCACCACGACGTTGAATCGTTCCTCCACCAATTTTCGGGATGCCACCATCCCATTTTCTGTGGGTGGAAGGGCTGCAAATTGACCCACAGCTTTAATGTTCGATTATGAGATTCCATTGCCATGGTTACAATACATCTCTTCATGAATCCTTGTCCCATCAATATTGAATTTTGAAGCAATATCATTAAGCTCCTCTTTGAACTTACTGACATTCATAATGCAACAATTATCTGGAAAGTTGATTAGGAATTTAGAATTTTTACACTTAACAAACAGCTACATGATTGCAACAATCTGCCTTAGACACTTGATTGATCATAATTGCTAACCATAGTGAGGGCAGATGCCCCATTAATACTATTGATATTTCCATTGTTTGTTAAGAAATAATTGCCGGATGAAGTTACCTAGTAGGAAATTGTTGTTTATGACCATGTTATTTTGGATGTTGTTCCTGACAACTTCTGTGAAAGATGATCATGGGATTAAGCTTCAAAATCTTGTAGATATCGGATTAATGCCGGTGGGACAGACGTCAAAGCAATAGGAACGTGATGGCTTTTTGAATATTCAAAGTGTTTTAGGTAATAATTGTATTCAAATTAAAGAACATTTTCACTAAAATATTTGAAAGTTGGAAGTTCGGAGAAAGGTTCACCCTATTTATGTCAACTATGCCAAAGCAAGGGAGCTTGAAGCTGGGCCACGATAGAGAAAGATGGTTATAGATTGTATAATGGTGAAACACTATATTATGGCGAGAAGCTACGCAGACAAAATTGAATAGTCCCCAAAAACGGCCGAAGGGTGGCGATGGATGGTTAACTCAGGTCCGTTCCTTCCATTTCAGACAAGCAGCAGGCAAACTGTGTGTTGCCTGTTCGTTACCATGAGTGATCGGTATCATGGTGGCGGGGGCAAGTCATGGCTGCATGTCCTTATCCTGATGGAGGAGATGGTAGACACCATCTTTAGAACGGTCATGACTTCGCCTGTGGCCAGTGGCGGTGCTGAGCTCATCGAAGATGATGGCATTTTCACACCTAATCCTCCTTCTCACATCCCCCTTTATTCCCAGCCCACAATACCTTCTGATTTACAAGCTATAGATGGCGTAAACATACATCCCTTAAGCTTTACCCCTCTCCCCACATCATAATCTTAACTTTGTGGCATTATTCTTTCAGATACCCAAGGACTGCTAAGATAGACAGACTGTTAATCAGTATAAGGGAATCAAGGGTTATGGGGAAAAGGCAGGAAAGTGGAGTTGAGGATTATCAGATCTGCCATGATCTCAGTGAATGGCGGAGCAGACTTGATGGGCCGAATGGCCTACTTCTGCTCCTACGTCTTATGGCGTTTACTTCCCCTCTCCTCACCGTCCAAGGGCCCAACACTCCTTTCAAGTGAAGCAGCATTTCATTTGCACTTCCCTCATCTTAGTCTACTCCATTCGTTGCTCCCAATGCGGTTTCCTCTACATTGGAGAGACCAAACGCAGACTGGGTGATCGCTTTGCAGAACACCTTCAGTTTGTCCGCAAGCATTACCCAGACCTCCCTGTCGCTTGCCATTTCAACACTCTACCCTGCTCTCATGCCCACATGTCCGTCCTTGGCTTGCTGCATTGTTCCAGTGAAGCTCAACGCAAACTGGAGGAACAGCACCTCATCTTCCGACTTGGCACTTTACAGCCTTCCGGACTGAATATTGAGTTCAACAATTTTAGATCATGAACTCGCTCCTCCATCCCCACCCCCTTTCCGATTTTCCCCCTCCTTTTTGTTTTTTCCAATAATTTATATAGATTTTTCTTTTCCCACCTATTTCCATTATTTTTAAATGTATTTCCATCCATTGTTTTATCTTTGCCTTTTAGCCTTTTTCGATTCCTTCACCCCACCCCATCCCCACTAGGGCTATCTGTATCTTGCTTGTCCTGCTTTCTACCCTTAATTAGCACATTCCTCAGATAATATCATCACCTTCAACATCTCTTTGTCCTTTTGTCTGTGACATCTTTTGGTTATCTCCACCTATCACTGGCCCTCTCTCCAGCTCTACCTTCCCACCCCCCCCCTTAAACCAGCTTATATTTCACCTCTTTTCTATTCTTCCTTAGTTCTGTCGAAGAGTCATACGGACTCAAAACGTTAACTGTGTTCCTCTCCGCAGATGCTGCCAGACCTGCTGAGTTTTTCCAGGTATTTTTGTTTTTGTTTTGGATTTCCAGCATCCGCAATTTTTTGCTTTTACTTTAGAGCCGGCTTGTCCAACCTACGGCCCACAGGTCACAAGAAGCCCCTCCATGTGGCCCCCCCCAGGGCATTTGTTGGAAATGCCATTAGGACGGGTCAGTGAGTTTGAAGATTTCTGCAGAGGACAGCTCCTCCAATCACAGGCTGGTTCTCTCCCACATTTGTTGCTGATAGGCTCACTGTTGAACCTATCAGCAGCAAATGTGGAAGAGAACCAGCCTGTGATTGGAGGAACTGCAGAACACTGGCATCTCTGGAACGCATGTGGTCTCAGCTCACCACGCCTCCATCACCACAACCTCCCCCCCACCGCCCCTCCTGTCGGTTTTGGTCCAGCTGAGGCCGTGTTCCTCTGGTTCCCCCCACGTTCCCCTAGTTCCCCCCAGTTCTTCCCCATGTTCAACCAGCTCTCAGCGCTTCCCTGGGCAGGCAACTGGGTTCGGGCACCGCTGGGCCTCAGGCCTCACCCCAGGCCTCTCTCCTGCTCTCATCGCACCTCCCCCACCCTCGCAGCTGATTTGCTGACTGAGGGTAAGAAAGTGAGTGTGGCAGCATGAGGGTGGATGGGTCAGTGAGTATGGGTGGATGAATGAGTGAGGGAGTGAAGGTGGGTGAGTGGGTGGGTGAGTGAGGGTGAGTGAGTGTGGGTGGGTGGGTCAGTGAGTGTGGGTGGGTGAGGGTGGGTGATTGAGTGAGGGAATGAAGGTGGGTGAGGGCGTGAGTGAGAATGGGTGCGTCAATAAGTATGGGGTAGTTGAAGGAGGGAGTTAGGGTGGGTGGGTGTGTGGTTGTCTGAGAGAGGGTGAGTGTGTGTGTGTCTGTCAGACAGAAAGAGTGAGCACATGTGTCTGACAGAGAGAGCGAGGGTGAGTGTGTGTGTGTCTGACAGGGAGAGGGTGAGCATGTATGTGTGTCTGACAGAGAGAGGGTGAGTGTGTGTATGTGTCTGACAGAGAGAGAGGGTGAGCGTGAGTGTGTCTGACAGAGAGAGAGAGAGAGAGGGTGAGCGTGAGTGTGTCTGACAGAGAGAGAGAGGGTGAGCGTGAGTGTGTCTGACAGAGAGAGAGTGAGTGTGTGTGTGTGAGAGAGTGTGAGTGTGAGTGTGTGTATGTTAGAGAGAGTGGGTGAGTGTGTTTGGGTGTATGTGTCTGAGAGAGAGAGAGGGTGAGTGTGTTTGGGTGTATGTGTTTGAGAGAGAGAGGGTGAGAGGTTGAATGTGTGTGTGTGTAAGAGAGAGGGTGAGCGTGTGTGTCTGAGAGACAAGAGAGAGAGAGAAGGGGATGAGAGGGAGAGGAGAGTGTGTCTTCCAGCCTCAGTGTTCTCATTCACTCTCACCCCCACACACACACACACTAAAAGTCACTCTCACCCACTCTCACAGGGGTGAGGGTGAGTAATTGGGCACTGTGAGGCTGGGACTGAGATGGACACATACACTCTCACCCTTTCACACTTGAATGGTCATCTTACTTAAAAAAAAATAATCAATTTACTGGGTTTTTTGCTCAGCAAGTTGTTTCTTATCATACGTCAGGTCTTTTTTTGAAATTCATGTTTAATCTTGTGCCAAACCTTATCTTTCTGAAATTTGTTGATCAACCCCCCACTCCGAGTGTTATACAAGTTGAAATGTGCCCCACCCCCTCCCCCGCCACGAGAAAAGGTTGGACCAGCCTGCTTTAGAGGGTAGCTTAGAGGCAGGGTCTGCATGTGGTCAGAGACTAGGCACGAATGGCCTGCAGCTAGGGAAGGAGGTAAAGAAGCCGCGGTCTCTCACGAGCTCTGCTGCAGAGGTCACTCAGGTGACGATTGTGATGGGGCAGCATCCAGAAGGGGACTGATGGGTGTGTACGATGAAATACCGCCAGACAGCCTGTGGCCACTGCCAACGAGCGTGGGAGGAGTCTGGCACCAACCTGCGTGGGGATTGGAGCTCATCCTTGGCCAACCCCGTACCTGCAGCTGCAGACCCAATGAGGATGCAGGCTCACAGCCGAGGAGGTCTCAACTTCCATTCGCAGCACAAGCCAGCCAGCGTCGGAATGCTGCCGCGGAAGCTCAGGCTGCTCAGTTTGCCGCGACGCGAGTTCAGGCTGCCGCCATGGTAGCTGCGGGTGCCAGCGTTCAAAGGGGTTTGCAGGGGTGTCACAGCTCTCCAGCAATCTGTCCGGCAACTCAGGAAGGGAGGGAAGGCAGCACTGGAGCCCCCGCCGGGGGGAGTGACGGTGGAGCCCAAATCACTTATTGTCTCTCAGGGTCACAGCATTTACCCTCCAGTCACTGCCCTCTCTGCCAGAAGCCTTACTGTTGCCTATCAGCCAGCTAGCCCAAACTGATGCCACTTGTGCGAAGGTGATACTGTCAGAGGCCAGGTTTTAGGACCAGGTCTGCTCAAGGTCATCCAGCAAGGCCGGTTATAGTCTTCTCCACTGAAGTTCAGCATCCTCCTGACAGCCATGCAGCAGCCACTCGGGTAGCTCTGTGCTGGAGCCCCAGGACAGGCAAATGCCTGCCTCTATGATTTTCAATAATGGTATATCCCAACAATATGCGTAAGAATGAACTGGGGCTTGTCAATTGTCACATGAGGCACAAGATGAGGTGTCAGATGGAAACTGAACTGTACATGTTCGCAAGGGGTGCAGAGCTGAAAAACAAGTGATTCCTGCTTTGGATCCGTGAAATGAATGTCATGGAATGTGATAAGCGTGGTGTTTTCCTTAAAGTATTGAATGAGGTTTTCATGGGTTAATTTGCTAAAAATGATTTCACTGATTCATTTGCTGATTATGTTATAACAGCAGCATCCAACATGCCCAGCATCAAAGGTGCTAATCACTCAAAACTAGCTCCGCTGGGCAGGATGTGTCAAATTATATACCTGACATCAGGCTGCTGAAGAAATGCAGTGGTTTGAAGAATTCTAAAATGTAGGCTGCACATTTAGTGGGATGGTAGCATAGTGGCAATGTTGCTTGGCTGGTGATCCAGAGGGCTGGACTAATGCTCTGGAAACCCCACCACGGTAGCTGGGGAATTTAAATTTAATTGATTAATAAATTGGCAATAAACTGCTAGTCTCATTAATAATGGTCATGGAATTACCGGATTGTCAGGAAAACCCATCTGGTTCACTAATGCCCTTTTGGGAAGGAAATCCGCCGCCCTTACCTAGTCTGGCCTACATGTGATTCCAGGCCCACAGCAATGTGGTTTACTCCTTAAATTAACTGCCCCCTGAAATGGTCTAGTAAACCACTCAGCATATCGAACCACTGCAGGGAAAAAGCACAGTGTGAGTACATCACCACATGGACTGCAGAAGCTCAAGAAGGTGGCCAATTACCACCTTGTCAGTGGCAACTGAGGATGGACAATATTTGCTGACCTGGCCAGTGATGTTCACACCCCAGGAATGAATAAAATATCACTTGAATAGGCCCTCCAGTCAAAACAGGATGGGGTCTTAAAAGATGTGCCTATGACTGATAATTCATCAGCAATTGCTATGGTTTGTGAAAGATTGATAACAAATGTAACAATGGTGATTGTTGGTACAGTTTAGAGATGGGCAGGAAAGAGCAGGGTGGCTTTATAAAATGTTGAACGGAGAAGGAAATACGTATATAAAATTGAGCTCAACATGATGAAACTTGCTGGATACACAGGCAAACCAGAGTTTGAGCTGGTGTGGACAAAAATGATTGGTCTTATTTAGTCAGATGATCAGTACTTTAGGATACAAGAGAGATTTGGACAGTCAAGCACAAGGTTAAGGCACCTTAGCTTGTGTAGATGGACATTAATACTGCCTGAGTCCAGCACCTTCTTGTTCAAGAAGCTGGACAAAATGTAGACAATGCATGTTACTCTGTCCTGTTATTTAGCAGGTGATTGATCTGTTTGGAACTGTAAATTGCTGCCTAGGCTGCAATGTATTAATCTCTGCTGTGTGCCAGTAAAAAGTTTGCTGTAACCAATTGGTGTGAAGTTCAAATTCCTTAAAATACTGGCAACACTAAGACCGTCCAACAAGATGATTAGTTGACATTTATGTGGAATTTTGGATGGTTTGATTTATAACTTTGGCTTGGAATGTTTGTTTTGTGGTGGCCTTTGTACCTTGTGGTTGAGAGGACTCTTCAGTAACAGAGGGAAGATAAGATGTGGGACTGTTGGTGAATTGGGAATTGCGGCTGTGTTCACTGGAACCAAAGTCAGGTGAGCTGATCATGGACAGTTGTTCAAACGGGAATGTGACTCTTCCTTTCCTCCTCCTGCTCTTTGTCTATCTTCTCCTCAGCCTCATCTCATATGCCTGGTGGATAGGGCTGGACCCTCATGTTGGCGAGTTGGGCAGACCATGACGAATCATAGCATGCACCCATGTGAGCACCACATGGCGCCTCCAGTGCAGCCCAGGCAGGAGAAGCATTGCTTAAGCACTCCAATCACAGTTTGTGTGATAGCATGGATTTTTTAATGGGCTCAGTAGGGTCATGAGCTAAGTGGTCAACGGATACCATTTGTCACCCAGCAGCCACCCTCTGGTCTCTCACAGTGGCTCAAATGCAAGGGCTGCAGTGGATTGCCACAAAATAAAGGGCATCATGACTGGTGCCAAGTTACCTGCATTCACCTGCTGGATGTACTGAACACAGTCGCATCAAAACTGGACATTGAGGGAGAGGCACCCAAACCATTTGCGGTATATCTCTGAACAAACCTGTGACTCCCAGAAGGTGATGTGTGTACAATCAATAGTACGCTGCACCATGAAGAAGCCTGCTGTCCTGGAAAAGCCATGTACTCACTTTGACTGCTTCTCTCTGGCAATAGAGAATGAAATGTATTCAGCTCTCTTTGATCTGTGACCTCCCTCACCTATCAGTGGATAGTGAATAGTGAGCACCTCCATAGTGAAGTGGCGACATTGCACACACTGCTCCTCTGCCCTGAAAATATGATAATATTCATAATGTTATTGGGATTTATTGCAAAGTAGGAATAGTGTGTGTGTGTGTGTATGTGGAACTTAATTGAATTAAAGACAGCTGATCTGAAAGCTTTCATGTATCAGAAGAGAAGCTAGGTTTGAAATGCTAAATAAGTAAACATGGCTGAAGTTTTAGAATGTGAGGTGTAGAGGGAAATTTGCATTTTAGATAAGCCAAAGTAGTTTGAATTTCAAAGGAGAGGGTGAAATGTTACATTTAGCCAGAATAAGCCAAACAGTGTTTATTTTTCCAAAGCTTGCTGATAAAATTGGTACTATGAAAGATTTTTATTATTAGAAAGGTAAAGTTCAAAGACATAGTGAAACAATGAAATTTGCGTTCAAAGGGGAAAACATGTAGAAAGGAGAGAAGGGTATGTGTAAGAAGAAGGCATTCACAAGTGGGAAAAGCCTCCAGCCTCTATTTCTTAAGCTGCTGTCTAAAGAAACTGAAGCTGAGGAAACTCACTCTGAATTTTCCTATCAGGATATCGTGTTGCTTTGCCTGAGTCTTTTTAAATCTATTTGCTTTTTTCTGTTGCCTTAATGGGGATATAACTGGGAGTCAGATTAATTAGGGGAGCTAGGAGTTATCATAGTAGTAATTTGTAGACCTATTGATGTGCTTAAAATGATTTCTTTTATTAATAAATGTTTAATTTAGTTTTGTAAAAATTCCTCTAAGACTCGGTGGACTTATTATTACTGAACTCAGGGCACACACCTCGAAATAATATACAAATTGCAAAACAGTCGTGGCAGTTGTTTCAAGTTTCCCTCAGGGATTTGAGCAGCTCAGCATTTACCATCCAGTGTGCCATAACGCATAATATGTCTTATAACGCCCTCGCTGAGGTTGAGGGAGGAGAAATACTCCCTGAAGACCCTGGTTATCCATGGCCTCCTGATGTGAACGCTTCTCCCCATCTTTCCTCTTCAAGCAGCTTGTCCTTCTCCAAGTTGCCTCTGCTCACTCTTTCTGTCAGGCTGTGGGCCAAGGGGCATGCAAACCACCCCACCCATGTCAGGAGCAACTGGTTTGTGCAGAAGTCTTGAAGTCAGCAAAAAGTCCTTCCGTACTGGCCACACCACTCCCTGTAGACTTCAGAAACGTTATATAATTGTACAACCCACCAGGCATTTATTAACAGAGCAAGAGCCAGTAGAAATCAGTCAGCAATTAACCTGAAATTTATTGATGATCTCTTTAAATAGCACTGGCGGGGAGGGGTCCTTCCTGCTGCAAGACATCTTCAGGAATGTGAGATTAACAGAGGGCATTAGCTCGAGTGTTAGTTAAGGTCGAAAATGGCACCACTGGCATCAAATAGTGTTATATTCTGACCGACATGATCATCTGCTTATTCTGCACTCCTCCACCACACACTCCCAGCAGCCGTGATTACAACCTATCCAAAGTGGTGTCCGGTGAGGCCCACACCAGAAATGGTTGCGCGTGGCATATGCTCCATTTTGGTACCAATATGGCACCCATTGCGCAAGAAATATAGTTGCTACACATCTGAAAGACATCCGACATTATGGCAGAAGACTATATTATAGTGAAAGGCTGCATCGTGCAATTCCACTTGTTGCTGACAGAGATCGTCTAGGAGATAACATTGCCATTGCTGCCTTAGATACAGGAGGATCAGGAAGTTAACAAAGTGCTTCTGAAATATCACCATAGGAATCGCTGTAGCCAGAAGGTTAATTGCTCTCTTAACAACTATAGCTGTATAGTCAGTGACAAGTGATACAGTAGAGTTCTTTGTGGCCATCAGGAAGACTATAACAAGTTTCAATAACTTGCAGTTCTTGTTTATTGCAGCCTGTCACAGGTACATCCCAACAGACAGGAACAACAATGATTGAACTGCCTCAAATAATCTGAAGAGATTAGAAAATAAACAAGAAAAATTAAGCTTCATTTGGCACATCAGAAGCATCGGGCTGGGAGTAAGCTGCACGTCCCTGTTCTCACCAGTCACCCAGAGCCTGTAGCTCAATTATATCAGAGCATCTAAATAATAGAGACTGATACCAAAGATAGCATAAAGTCGAGTCAAGGAATATTACCCCTGATGTATAAAAGGAGGCAGTGGGGCAGTGGGGCAGTGGGGGGCAGTTCAGCAACTCTGAAGAATGGGTTTCCCTAGGATCATGCACACTTCATGGCCGCAACTGATGACCTGCCTACCAGATTGAGAAGATGGTTGGCTGTTGGTGGTGGGGGTGGCAGAGCGGTGTGGCAGGAGATGGGGAGGCGGTGGGCGGTAAGGTGATGGTCTCTGGCTGCAGGCTGGGAGTGTTGAGGAGGGAGGGAGAGATCAGGGGTCAGGGGAAATGTGGTTGACTGTATTAGAGAGATTAGGGTGAGGGGAGACACTGAGTTGGAGGCCGGAGGGATCGGAGATGGGAGGGGCACCGATGAGCGTACTGGACAGGTCGTGGCTTGGGGAAAAATTAATGAATAGACCAGAGGGATTGGGGAAAGATTACAGGTGAGCCCCGGAGGAGATCTCTGTGGAGGAGATCACAGGGGATCTGGCGGTCGGCAGGCATGCGCAGGAGTCGGCAGTGTGCCCACCGACAATTAAGCGTTCTATTAAGGCCATTAAAGTCATAATTAAAAGAAATGTTTTACTGTCCGGCCAACCTTACAGTTGGCAGCCAGGTGAACCAACCAGGCGGACCAACCAGGCGGACCAACCAGGCGAACCAGCCAGGCGGACCAGCCAGGCGGACCAGACAGGCGGACCAGACAGGCGGACCAGCCAGGCGGACCAGACAGGCGGACCAGACAGGCGGGCCAGACAGGCGGACCAGCCAGGCGGACCAGCCAGGCGGACCAGACAGGCGGACCAGACAGGCGGACCAGACAGGCGGCCTTTGGATTTTTTGTGAAACCTCATCCACAGGCAGACTTAAAAAAAAATGTTCTTCAAACTAATTTCTAACATGTCCCTGACAGAGTCACGTGAGCAGGGACATGTTTTCAACATTTTTATTTTTAAACTTTTTTTATTCTTTATTTTAAAAATCTTCAGCTCCCTGAGGTAGCTCTGTGCAGCCGCTCCCGCTCGCCCCCGCCGAGTCTGCCCGGCGACCACAAAATCCTGGCCAGTGTGTTTATTTTTCCCAAAGATTACTGGTAAAGCAGGTGCTATGATAAATCTTTATGGGCAGAATTTTACACTCGGCACGCGGGCGCAGGAATGTAAAATGACACATGATGACATTGGGCGGGCGTCCTGATGTCACCAAACACCCTCGTGATATTTTGGTAGGCAGCCGGGCGATGATGATGCAGGCGCGCATGCGCGCCCGCCATTAATTAACGGGCCAGTTAAGGCCCTTGAGGCTCCAATTGCCTTTGATTTTACGCAGCCCGTGCGATTGTCAGGGCGCCAAACGGGCGCAACGGGCAGGCGGGTAGGCCACATTTTCAAAAACCTCATCCACGGGCGGGATAGGAGGGGTGAGTGGGTTCGCTAATGTGAGTTGTTAGTACTTTAGCTTATAACTTGCTGCTGCTTGCTTGTGTGAACAGGACCACTTCATTTCGTTTCAAAGCTGCTTTGACAGAAATAACAGGCTTCAGTTCAGGACTCCAGAGGAGTCCTAACACTTGGGGTCTTCCAGGTATCAGACAGCCTTCCCTTACCCTGGGAATGGGGATTGTGCTCTCTGCTGGAGGCACCTCCTCTGAGGAGGAAGAGAGGGGCAGAAGGGGGAGGGGGCCAGGTGTCTCTATTGAGCCTCCAGGGGAGCGGCCTATGGGAGGAGAGGTGCAGGCACAAGGGATGCAGGGCCAACAGGAAGGCCAAGACGGAAGGGGCTGCAGAAGACGCCACTGTCCTGCTGCCAGGGTATACAGGTGGCGATGCAGATACCTCAATATGCCTGAGGTGCAATGTCGAAGGAGACTCTGCCTCTCAAGGGACAGCGTGACCTCCATCTGTCAGATGATTGGGCCTGAGATCAGCTCCAACTGTATGGGTGGACACCCCATTCCAGTGGTGCTGAAGGTCACAATGGTCCTCAACTTCTATGCCTCTAGCTCTTTCCAGGGGTCAGTGGTGATCTTTGTGGAGTCTCCCAATCAGCTGTCCACACTTGTGTCAAGCTGGTGACAGACGCTCTGTTCAGGTGTGCATTGACTTTCATTCATACCGCATGGACGGGGCCAGCCAGGCAGAGCGAGCAAGAGGCTTTGCCATGATTCCTGGCTTCCCCCATGTCCAGGGTGCAATAGACTGCGCACATGTGGCTATCAAGGTGCCAGCAGGTGAGGCCGGGGCCTTCGGCAACAGGAAGGTCTTCCACTCCATGAACGTGCAGATAGTGTGTGACCATAGGATGCAGATTCTATAAGTCTGTGCCAGGTACCCAGGCAGCTCCCATGAAGCTTACATCCTGCGACACTCCCAGGTGCTGGGGCTCTTCAGTGCTCCAGCCCGGCTGGATGGATGGCTGCTGGGTGACAAGAGCTATCCCCTCAGAAGGTGGCTCATGATACCTCTCCCCATCCAAGGACAGAAGCAGGGCAGCGGTACAATAGGTGCCATGGCACCACAAGGGCTGTGGTAGAGAGAACCATCGGTCTTCTCAAGATGTGCTTCCGATGCCTGGACTGTTCGGGGGGTGCACTCCAGTAACCCCCAGATTGTGTGTTGCTGATAGTGGTTGCATGCTGCCCTCTCCACAATCTGGCGCTGGAAAGGGGGGATGCAGTGGAGGAAGAAGATGTTGACGCAGCTTCTTCGGCAACAAACGATGAGTCCAGTAGTGAGTCCGAGGACAAGCACGGTCAGGAGAACGCTGAGGGGATAGACCCAGGTAATCTACAGGGAGGCAGGGACACCTGGGAGGCTTTGATCCAACGCTCCTTCAGCTAGCTTACCAAAGATGAACAACCAACACATGCCAGGTCTGCAGGCTCCATACTCGATACCTGAGAGCAACATTTGCCTGGTGAACAACATGCACAATGTGCCATTTCAATAAAGTTCAATGACAACCATGTCACTCATAACATCATGGGTTACCCTGCACCTGCAGAGCTAATGAAGCACCCAGAGGCTTGTTAAACACAAACACATTTAATGGTGTGGAGCCTGGTATACATAAAACAAATTAAATGGAAAGGTGTTCTCCATCACACCTACTCATAATTAACGTAAAGGTGGGGGGTGAAAATATCACCAGTGATAAGTCCGTGTTGTGCTTAAGGTGCTTTAAGTATTCGTTTGTGGGTGCTACGTCTAGGTGCTCCCCCCTTGCTGGCACCGGCATTGAAGGCAGCCTGCTGACTCTGCTGTCCTCTTGGCCTTGATGACCTTGGTGGGCATCCTCTGGCCTGTGGAGCCTGTCCTGGCCCCACCTGGGAGGGAGCAGCCAGGGCCATGGCTGGCATCTCCCCAGTCACCGCAGCCTCATCGGATGCCACGGTCACTGGCAGAGGGGCGGAAGAGTTGCTGCCATCATCCGGAGCACCCTGAGAGGAGCCCTCAGAGACAACAAGCAGCTTGTGCGCCAACATGAGGTCACTTTGGACCTCCCTGCTTGCCATTGATGGACGGGCACCTAGCTGGGATACTGGGTGCCCATTCCATCTCCCACACTGACACTGACCAGCTGAGGTCATTGCCGGTGTGAGGGCTTGCAGGTCCGAGCGCAACCCCAGGAAGCCCTGATTCAGATCCTGGAGCAGCCTCTCCATGAGAGTCACCACTCTCTCCATGGAGGAGGCAGTGCACTCGGCCATGAGGGTCACTGCATTGCTCACGCTCCGCATGGACTCCTCCATCACGGACACCATGACACGCATTCCCTCATGTATCTCCGCCAGATCCTCCCGCACACCCTACTAGACTCCCAGCACCTGCTGCCTCAGGGACAACTCCAGAGGCTCATCATCAGCCACATGAGCATGTTCCTGGTCCCCAGCCGTCCTCCAACTGCCGGCGCCCTAGGCACTCTCTGCCTCTGCCTGCACCTCAAGTGAGTGTGAAGTGGCCTCACAGCTCTGCAGCAACATTCTAGCCGACAATCTAATGTCCACCAAGGTGCTGGTATCTGCGCTGGTGCCTGCTTGGCTGAGAGGGTGTGACACTGGTGCGTTTCTATCATCTATGTCCTCTGGGGTGCCTTCAGGCTCCTCACCCCGATGGGCTGCTGGTGAGCCTGAAAGGAAGAACAAGGATATGCCATTAGTTGAAGTAATTACACTGTTACTGTGCGTGCCTGGCACCCGGATCAGGGTACCCTCGTCTTTCCATTATCAATGGGGATTGCATGTTGGAGGCTCATATCAATATAGAGACAACAGTGGAATGGTAGCTATTACAGACACTCTGACCTCAATGCACAGCACTCTTACCTCCCTGTGGCACCCCAACCTCACCACAGCCAATTGACCTAGGCACATGGCGCCTCTCCAGCTCCAGGGCCTCCTGCTCGTATCTGGACAAGATTAGAAAGTAGGGCGGTCCTCTGCCAGTCTGCATTGTTGTGGGATGTCTTCTCCTGAAAGGAGAGAGGAGCATTGATTAGTCCACTCTCTACCTGCAGCACCATTGCAGCCTGATCAACCCCAGCTGAGGAACACCTCACAGGGCTCAGCCGATTCGTGACCATGGAGCCGCAAGGTACTCATTCCAAGCAGCCAGAGCTCAACGCCTTGCCCAGATGCTGCCTCAAAGGCATTTGCCACTTACACTCTAAGAACTTGGAGGTGCGGGCAGGGCGACGCCCCTAACTGCTGTGCTAAGTGACCCATGCCAACATGGTACTCACTCTTCCCGATCGCAGGGGATCATTGAAGCGCTTACGGCACTGCACCCATGTGCACCTCACCACATCATGGGAGCTCGCCCTGGATGCCACCTCCTCCCGGGCATGTTTGGTGAGGTTGGGGGGGGGGCCTCCTCCTCCCACCCCTGGGGACAAGTACACGCCGGCATGCTGCCACCTCCTCCAGGAGGGCAGCAAGACACTTGTCGGAAAAACGTAAGGCCGGCTTGCCCTCCCGCCTGCCATGCTCAGCACTGAGGTTCTCCACAATAAGGGTCCTCCGAGTCGATGCCAGCCTTCGCATGGCTGCCACAGCTGCTTTTGAATCAGCTGCCGGGTCTCCATTGGACCTGGCAGAAACTGAGCTCCCGCTCCCCCCACCACCCGCCCCTTCTCGCTGATGCCGGAGTCGCATATTACACTGGGAAGGCCTTAATTGGCCCGCCTGAGTAAAATGACGGTGCAGAGCTGATCGCTGGCGGCGGTCGGGTTTGCAAACACCCCCGCCTGCTCCTACCGAGCCCGCTCAACCAATGTAAAACCCTGGCCTATGATCACGAAGGTAAAGTCCAAAGACATAGTGAAACAATGGGAATTTGCATTCAAAGGGGAAGATATGTGTAAAGGAGCGAAGGCTGTGTGTAAGAGTAGGCATTTTAAGACCTAACAAGTGTGAAAGGCCTTCAGCATCTATGCCTCAAGCTGCTGTCTACAAAAAACTGAGGTTAAGGAAATTCACTTTGAATTGGATTGTCAGGGTATCATATTTCTTTGCCTGGGTCTTTTAAAATCTATGTGCCTTAACGAAAGTGTAACTGGGAGTCAGATTAAGTAGGGAATTTAGATGTTATTATAGTAGCAATTTGTAGACATATACATGTGCTTAAATTAATTTCTCTTATTCATAAATGTTTATTCTAGTTTTGTAAAAACCTTTAAGACTCGGTGGTCTTATTGCTACTGAATTCAAGGCACACATCTTAAAATTTATACAAGTTGCAAAACAAATTGTGGCAGCTGTTTCAAGTTTCCCTTTGGGATTTGAACAGCTCAGCATTTACCATTGGCTGTGCCATAACACTGGTCACCCTCCAGTACAAGTCTAAGTGGCCATTTCTTGTGTGTGAACCTAGACAGTGAATGTCAACTGGTTATTTGAATGCTAGGGCCAGTCTGTTAATGTCGGGGAGGTCAGTGATAGAGATGAAAATACATGGATAAACCAACTAGTGAAGTGTCTTTTCCCACATGTTCAGGCGAAGGATCTACTGTAAATGCTAACCCGCTCTTTCTCTTTTCATATGTTGTATTTCCAGCATTTCTTATTTTTATTTCAGGTATCTACCATTTGCTGTCTTTATTAATATTCCTGATGTGTTAGTGAAAGAACAGCATTGATTTCATGCATTGAAATGCTTGCTGGCTGGAAATACAGGAATGCACGAGACATAGAGTACCAAGCCTCCAGGATTATCTCATATGCCTCTATAAAGTTACCTCTCTCAGTCAGCTCATTCCCTGCTGACTGCAGAGCCTATCTTCTGGCTTGCCTCATCACTCAATCCCCTAATGCCAGGGATCAACCTTGTCGCTCTCCCCTGCACACCCAGCAGGGTTTGAATATCTCCTATCTAATGTGGTGATCTGAGATGGACATAGTGTTTGAAGTGTAGGCTGACAAGAGCTCTCTACAGCTGAATCATGACTTCATCTGACTTGATTGCATTGATTGGCCTAAACATTTCCTCGTTCTATTTGTTTTGTTGATTGCAGTTCACTCAAACGCTGTGCAGGAACAGTTTAAATAGTTTAAGCTGCAGCAAGGGAGCTCAGAATCAAGGGAGTCCAGAGCTATCAATGCAGCTGATGCCTTGCATAATGAGACAGTATAGGACTAATTTGGGATGCGGCACATGGCAACAGATGCTGGTCTAGCCAGCGACGCTCACATCCTGTGAAAGAATCAAAAAAACGTGTTGCATGTTTGGGAGAAACAGGCGACTTTGGACGGATGGTTCCAAAAACTTGCAACATGTCTGAGTATGTTTTAGACTAATTGATTGTCAGGGTCAGCCTACCACTCTATTATCATTGTATAATGTTCAAAGGTGAACCAGACAGACCTTGGTCTTCATTCGATGATCAGTTCCTACTTTCCTATTTCTCAAACTAATGTTCACCAAGTACTGTGGCGCTGAGCTTGAAACATAGCACATAATTTACCCTTTAATTATAACGTCGAATGAGATTTTGTGATTTATAACAACAGTTTGTTTACTCTAATTCCTCACACACCTGGGACCATTTTATCATTTGTGTCATCTTTCTTCAGTGTGTTTTCATTACATGAAAATACAATCCGCAATAATTTACCGATTCAATACTGCCTCAGCAAAAATAATTGCTCCTCGTTGCAGTGACTTTGCCTCATAATGTGTTTGATTCTTTTGATGAAAACTGGCTACTTGAGTGTAGCTTAAGTGCTATAAGCCCAGTAATGGCATAGCATTCAATATATTTCAGGTCACATTTTCTGAATTTTGTCCTTGTATGCATCAAATAGAATTTGACGCGTCCAAGAGCATAATGCAGAAAAAAGTTAGCAGGCAGCGGCAAATTTAACAAGATTGTGAAGAATCATTGATTTATTTTCTAGCAGCTCCAGAATCACTTGGGCAGGCCTGTTCTTCTTACACCAATATTATCGTGCGTTAGGATCACAGGAACATGTGAACAGGAGGAAGCCACATAACCCCTCCAGCCTGTTCCGCCAGTCAATGAGATCATGGCTGATTTGTGACAGAACTACATATATCCACTTTTGCCTCATATCCCTTAATTAACAAAAATCATTCAATCTCTGATTTCAAATTAACAATAGAGACAGCATCAACTGCCATTTGTGGAGGAGAGTTCCAAATTCCACCCTTTGCATGTAGAAGTGTTTCCGAATTTCACTCAAGTAAATTCTGCCTATGTCCTCCTGTCCTAGATTTCCCAACCAATGGAAGTGATTTCTCTCTATCTATCCTGCCCTTAATAGCTTGAAAATTCCACCTGAATTCCAGGGAATACAACCATGGTTTGTGTGTTCCCTTCATAATTTAATCCTTGAATCCAGGTATTATTCCAGTAAATCTACACTGCACTCCCTTCAAGACTAATATATCCTTCTGAAGGTGCGATGCTCAAACCTGCTCACAACCCTAGGTGTTGTCTAACCAGAGTGTTGTCTAGCTGAAGCATGACTTCTAACTCCTCATATTCTAGACTTCTAGATGAAAAGGCCAGCATTATAGTAGCCTTTTTGATTATTTTCTATACACTTTTTAATGATCTATGTACCTAGTTTCCTCAAAGTCCCTCTTTGGACCTCCACAATTTCTAGCTTTTCACCCCTTAGAAAATGCCTGTTTTATCATCTTTATATCCACAATGGGCATCTCACATTTTCCAATACTGAAATTCATTAGCCACAGTTTTGTTTATTCACTTAATCTATCAATACGGCATCATCTACAAGGCACAGGTCAGGACTGTGATGGAATACTCTCCGTTTGCCTGGATGAGTGCAGCTCCCACAACACTCAAGAAGCTTGACACCATCCAGGACAAAGCAGCCCACTTATGTGGCACCACATCCATAAACATCCACTCCCTGCACCACTGATGCACAGTAACAGCAGTGTGTACCATTTACAAGATGCGCTGCAGGAATTCACCAAGGCTCCTTGGACAGCACCTTCCAAACCCAGGTAGGTGGGAACACCAACACACGGAAGCTCCCCTCCAAGTCACTCACCATCCTGACTTGGAAATATATCGCCGTTCCTTCACTGTCGCTGGGTCAAAATCCTGGAACTCCCTCTCTAACAGCACTGTGGGTGTACCTACACCACATGGACTGCAGCAGTTCAAGAAGGCAGCTCACCACAACCTTCTCGAGGGCAACTAGGGATGGGCAATAAATGCTGGCCCAGCCAGCGATGCTCACCGTCCCGTTAAATGAATTTTTAAAAAATGGTTACACCACATCAGAGGCCATTTGGCCTGTTGTGTCCATACTGGCTCTCTGCAAGAGCAACTCAGCTAGACCCACTACCCTGCCTTTTTCCCTTGGCCCTGCAAATGTTTTCTCTCAGTTGCTTACCTTTTAAAACCCCAATGGTACCTGCCTCTAGCGCTGTCTCAAGTAGTGCATCCCTGATCCTAACCACTTGCTGTGTAAAGAGGCTTTTCCTGGTTCTTTTGCCAATCACATTAAGTTGGTGTCCTCTGGCTCGTGACCCTTCCACCAAAGGAAACAATTTCTCTCTATCTACTCCCTCTCGACCCCTCGTGATTTTGAACACGTTCTATCAAATCTCCTCTCAACCTTCTCTTCTCTAAGGAAAACAACCTCAGCTTCTCCAATCTATCCACATAACTGAAGTCCCTCGTCCTTGGAACCATTCTTGTAAATCTTTTCTGCATCCTCTATAAAGCTTTCACCTTCTTCCTAAAGTGTGTTGTCTAGAATTGGACACAATACTCTAGTTGAGGCCAAACCAGAGTTTCATAAAGGTTCATCATAAATACCTTGCTTTTGTACTCTATAACTCTGTTTATAAAGCCCAGGTTTCTGTTATGTCTTGCACACAAAGCAGGACAAATCCAAACTGGTTAAATTGCTGGCACAAAGGAACAACACCCCTGCCAGTTCCCCTCCAAGTCACTCACCATCCTGACTTGGAAATACATTGCTGTTCCTTCACTGTCGTTGGGTCAAAATCCTGGAACTCCCTCCCTAACAGCACCTTGGGTGTACCTACACCACATGGACTGCAGCGGTTCAAGAAGGCAGCTCACCACCTTCTCAAGGGCAATGAGGGATGACCAACAAATGCTAACCTTGCCAGCAATGCTCACATCACAAGAACATATTTAAGAAAAACACTTTCTCAACCTGCCCTGCCACCTTCAATGATTTGTGAATATACAGCCCTGGGTCTTTCTGTTCCTGTATCCCTTTTTGAATTGTGCCCTATATTTTGTAATTCCTTTCCTCATTCTCCCTGTGATAAATGTATCACTTGATACTTCTCTGCATTATATTTCATCCCCAAAGCGTTTGTCCATTGGCCCAAATCTTCCTGTCTTCAAATTGCCGGAGACCAGTTGTATGACCCAAGATGTGTGCTGGGACTGCATGGAAGACCAAAAGCACTGACCTCCATGGGAATTGCCCTGGAAGTTTGAACTTCTGATGGGCAATTCCCCTGCTCCCTGGGACCCTGTATGAAAGGCCCAGACTCTGAGTTAGGGTCAGAGGCTTCGGACAGTTCTATGGTACTTACCTGGATAGTTACCCAGGAAATGATAAATAGTAACTACAGACCCCCCCAATCACTCACACTAACCCCCCTGACTTCCTCAGAACCCCCAAACTACTCCTGACCCCCAACTAACCCCCTGACCTGACCTGACAACCCATCCTGACCATGCTAACCCCTACCCACCTGACCAATCCCCAACCAGACCTGACTACCCCCACCAACCAACTACAGCCTCGACATGGCCTAAAGAGCTCCCAACCAGACCCTATCCGACACGACTACCTCCCCGACCCAAGCATCCACCTCAACCACCTCATCCACCTACCCACCTCACCCACCATGCTCACCTGTCACCCTACCCACTGACTACCTCACCCACCTGCCACCTTACCTACCTGCAACCCTACCCACTTTCCACCTTACCCACTGTCACCTTACCCACCTGCCACCTGTTGTTGCTTCTTTTGCCAATCACCTTAAATCGATGTCCTCTGATTCTTGATCCTTCCATCAATGGGAACAGTTTTACCCTATCTACTCTGTCCAGACCCCTCATGATAAGCTATCAATATCCTCCTTAAAGTTCACAATGTTAACAAGCTTTGTGTCATCTGAAAATTTTGCAATTGTGCCGCATACATCTAAGTTTAGGTCGTTAATAAAAATCAAGAAAAGCAGTGATCTGGTACTGATCCCTGGGGAACCCCACTCTATGCCAATCTGAAAGACAATCATTAATCACTACTCCCTGTTTCCTGTCACTCAGCCAACTTTTTATCCAGGCTGCCATATTCCATTTAATTTCATGGGCTTCAACCTTGCTGACTAGCTTATTATTTGGCACTTTAGCCTGGAAGCTGTTGGGCACTACCCAATGTACCTGCTTTATAATTTAGACTGTGCTGTGAGGCTCAAAATGGCATTCTGGTTGGAAACATATGCCTTTTGGAAATCCAAAAACTTGGTAAAAAAGAGTTGATTTTTTAGGAAGGTCTTAAAGAGACCCAGGGAGTGGTTAGAAAGTGTAACACATGACCAAATGGAGTTCTTGAGCTGTGTAGCTTAGATACATTTAAGGGGAATCTAGATAAACGCACGAAGGAGAAGTAATTGTAGGATATGCTAATAGGGTTTCCAAAACTCTGCTACCCACATCCTATTCTGCACCAAGTGCTGCTCATCGAGAGCTCTTGTCCTTACTGATCTACACTGGCTTACATTCATCAGAATCTCCAATTTAATATTCTCATCCTCATGTGGCCATGGCTATTATGTCTATCACTGCCTCCAGCCCTACAACCCTCTTTGAACTACTCTGTGTCCCTCCAACTCTGCCTCTTGTGCATTGTCCTTCACCTTTTGCCCCACTATTGGGGGCCGTGCCTTCAGCCATTTACATCCTGCATTCTGGAAGACCATTCCAAAATATCTCCACCACTCCAGCTTCCAATCATCCCTTCATCACGTTGAATTACAACTGAAGTTTACGGAGGCTGGAGGATTAGAGACTGGCCGGGAAGGCATTGAAATAGCTGAACTTGGCCTTATTTCTGCCTGCCAGTCCTGGCAAAATGGACGATTGTTTGTTTAGGTCTGAAAACAGAGTTGGCCAAAGTGGGATTTCTTCACTCAAGCTGAAGGATTTATTTCAATTTTACGTATTAATTTCTTTGGTTGTATAAACTGCAGCCATTGTGGGCAATGTCATAGATGTTACAGTTTCACCCTTCTCTTGCCAAGCAAAGATAAATTGAATCATTTAGAGAAAGCTCCTTCGTTTGTAGTGACACCAGAACCTGTCAACCACACAGATACACTGGTTAGTGCCCAACAGCTTCCAGGCTATCTGCTTTATAATTTAGACTGTGCTGTGAGGCTCAAAATGGCATTCTGGTTGGTGACATGTGCCAGAAACTGAATAATTAAAAACTGAATTAAAGAACACTTCAAACACTGATGCTATTTTGATGTTGGAATCTCGGAAGGAATTGTCAAATGCGCCACCTGTACAGTTATACTTTCAAGGAATAGCTAATGATTCCTCCAGTGCTGAGCTTTAATATAAGTGGACATTTTTAGAAATTAATTTTTAACAATGGGAAAAGAATAAAAGTGTCTGGGGTGGATTTTTCCCATATACTGTAGGCCTGGCCAAGATGGAGTCTTGAGTTGCAATGCCAAAATTAGCCCGCTTTAAGCACAAGGTGTCATCTTGGTGAAGGAGTTGAAGAGTATGCAGGAACCAGCCAGCCCAAAGTCCTTTAAGAAGCTGGTTGACAATTAACTTGTCTACTAGCTCTCATTAAGGAGGCTGCACACCATTTGAGCAGAAGTAAATTAGATGTTGTTGAATATTTCTAATGTTCCTTAAACCACGCTCAGCTTTCGCTGCTTACTTGCTTTTGGACAAGACTGTGTTTGAAGAAGGATTTTGAGACACATCTAGGATAATTTGTCAATAATTCACTGACATCTATTCTGGAAGTTCCCTGAGAACTTCACCTACAGGGGCTGTGTCAGTGCCACTCGATGTTATTGGGCACTTCATAGGAGTCACCAGTAGGAAGACAGTGATTGGTCATGGTGACCTTGCTAGGGGTCTGAAGGAGGAATGGGAGGAGGAAATGAGCCCAGGCCGAACAGCGCCAACTGCTGCAGGAAATTAAGACAGGAGGGACATGAGGATGATGTGAGCTCCTTCTCTCTCCTTTGCAGGTACAGGACATTCCCTCCTCCTCTGGATCTCCTCCACCAGACTTTCAGTGCCATGTCTGTGAACCTGTGCACTGTTTTCCTCAGTCTCTGAGCTACCCTGAAACATGTTGTTGTGTATCAGCCAGTGCATTTCACATCTTCAGTGTAAGTGGGATTGAGGGGGCAACATACGCTGCTCCACGAATATTGCTTCTAACAGTGCTTGAGTGCTAAACCTGCGGGTATCCGTTTCACTGCCTACAGCCACAGTTAAATCATGGCAATCCTCAATTAGCTTCAAAAATCTGGGTTAAAACTAGACTTGAAAGCTGGTGGATCTTGTGAGCGTGACACCCACTTAGTGTCTGTTTTCATATCCTTTCACCTATATAAACCCCTGGGTGTTTTCCAAAATAGGAAGTTCATCAGGTGCTCAGGTTTAGGATCCTGTGGTATAATGGTTATAATTCTGGATTTTTAACCCCGAGGTTGAGTTCATGTGCCCCAGGGAAAGATATAAAATTAAGTGCAATAAATCTAGTAATTAATGGATTGGGACCAAGATAGTGAGAATGGATTATGATGAAAACCAAAATGATTTTCTAATATTGTTCAGAAAAAAGAAGACTTGCACTTACATAACACTTATCACAACCTTAGGATGTTCCAAAGCACTTTACAGCCAATGAAGCACTTTGGAAGTGTAGTCGCTGTTGCAAAGTGGGGAACATAAATCAATTTGTGTGCAAAAAGCTCCCACAAACAGCAGTTTAATAATGAGCAGATAAGCAATTTTAAAGATGCTGTTGAGAGATAAATAGTGGCCAAGAGATTGAGCCTAACTCCCCTGCTCTTCTTTGAAATAGAGCCATTATGTCCATCTGAGAGAGCAAATGGGGCCAGAGTTCAAGATCTCACTTGAATGTCAGAACCTCTGACATTGCAGCAATCACTCAGTACTAACACCGGAGTATCAGTCTGGAATGGGACTTGAAACCATGACCTTTGAATCAGGCAAGAATGCTACCAACTGAGTCATGGATAATACAATGTGACCTATCAGATATAGCACTCTAGTTCCAGACATGCTGGATGACTCTTAATGTGCTTGGCAGTGGTCTAGCAAGCTACTCAGTTGTGAAATCAATTACAATCCATTTAGCAGTCCAGGAAAAATATTCACCATCACCTTCTCAGGGCATAGGGTAGACTATAAAAGTGGCCTTGCCACCATCACACACAAACCAAGAACAAATAAATAAAAGCTGTGCTTCTTCAGAAAATGACAAGTTGTATTTTATTTTTATTATATTTATATTTTATTTTTTGTTGACTTTGCTTCATCCATCTGTCCTCAAGCCTGGAACCAAGAAGACAGGTGTGAAGCCTGTTACGAGTTTAAAGAGTACAGTGTTATGGTTACAGCTGAGGTTATCCTCAGACAAGCCTGAACCCAGAGTGGAACCCAGCTTGATAGATCCTAACTTATACTCTAATGTCCACAGTAAGTACAGTCCATGTAAATCTATGGCACCCTGTGGTCAGAGACAACACACTCTGAAACCAAGTGACAGAGCCACCTCAACCAGATGCTATCTCCTCAGCTCCTCCCAGATGCTTGCCATACCTTAAGCTAGCCAGTCTCACTGAACTAGGTCTTTCACACAAGGGTTTCCAATCTCCACTCTCCAAGAACTCACTTTGGAATCTTCTCCCAAACTGACGCTTTCTCTCAGATGTCTTCCGTAAGGGTTCACCTCCAGGGTTTCGAACTCTCCTTCCGGTGTTCCTCTCCCCTGTTTCACCACATGCATTCAAGCTTTCTTCCATGCACTCTCTCTCACCGACTCAGCTGTCAACAGTACACCACTGTTTCACATGCCAAAGCAAAGAGTTACAGACCTTCAGTTGTCACATTGGACCTTCTTGCCTCTTGCAAGCTGTTCTCGCTTTAAATCTGCTTTCTGCAGCTTTTGTCTCTTTAAATCTGAAGCTTGGAGCCTTTCTCTCTGCCCCTCACTCTTATCTTCATTTAACAGTACCTTTTCCAGGTTCCTGACCTTCTTTTGACTAGAAGGTCTTCTTTTGACTCTTTCCTCTTCCACTCCCCTGGATTTTGGGATCTTTTCCTTAGCTTGGCACTGGCTATCTATCCCCTTCTAGCTTCAGTCTCTCCTAGCAGCTTTTTTCAAAAACCAACTGCACTCAAACAGCTTCCAGAGCAAACTGATGTCTTTCTTCTTCTGTGTTCTGTAGGAGGGGCCTGCCTCTCAGGCCCCCTATTGCTAGGCAACAGTCCAATTCTTCTACCCTTTTTTGATTACATTAGTTTAAGTCATAAAACTCTCATTAGAAATGCAAGCACCTTTTTGAAGTGAAACTAAAACTCCATTTAACCTTTCTTAACACACGGTACAGAATTTTGTTTTAATCATTCATGGGATGTGGGCTTTGCCAGCATTTATTGTCCATCTCTAGTTGCCCTTGAGAAGGTGGTGGTGAGCTGCCTTCTTGAACTGCTGCAGTTTACAAACCAAACTTAAACTTTAAAACTAAAACGCATTCCTAACACTCACAAATACAAGTATAACTTACTTAAACTATCTCTATTTCCTAACAACAGTGGTTATTGTTCTTTATTAGAACTGAATGTAACCTGGCTTCTTCCAGTCAGTGCCTTATGGCAGAGATTACTTAACTACAGCAAGTCAAGTAGGACCTTTAAAACATGATTACAAACATCTCTCTCTTCATAATGAACAAAGATAAATTTATATGCACTATCATGTGTGACTGTGAGTGACCCAAGTTACCCCTTATATACAACTGTTCTCATTCATTAACAAACTCTTATTCTAGTCACTCTCTGCATATGCACTGCATACATAGTTGTTAAATCATGCAGGTCTCTTAATAGTACTTGTGCGTGTCGTCATTGGCTGTTCATCTGGGTGATGTTCCCTCTCTAATGAGTGCCGTTCCCATGGCACTTATTTTGCTGTGGAAACTGTTCTTGTTGTTCCATTTCCATTGTTGTGGACCAATGGACCTCTGGGAGTGATGGTCATTCTGCACTCTGTGCAGTTGGTGAGATCCCATCTTCCTGATCGGCCACCTGCAGTAAAGGAACAGTGTCTCTAGTTGTGTGTATATGCCTGCAGTTTCGCCAGTATATTTAGTTGTTCACATCCACCATGTATGATCGAGGTGATAACTGCTCTACGCACGCATCAAGTTGCCATGTGGGCTGACTCCTACTAAAAGCACTGAAGGTTTATAGCCTGACTGGTTCTCCAATGCTCAACTCTGGCAATGGTTTGGCAGTTTTGTCAAAGTGAAGTTTGGCTTTCTGCCATTTCACCTTGGGTTTTTCACTCACACCTCTTACTACTTCTGGCTTCATTTTTGGATCGCCACTTTGAGCCACTCGCACAATTCTGTGAAGGCCATGATGTACCAGTGTCTATCTAATGCTTCATGTTCACATGATGTTCTCCTTCTGCGGTCATCATTCTAACAGTCACAAACCATTTGTCACCTCTAGACCTGACTGAGCCAGCCTGTTGTATGGTATATAGTGATTTGTCAGAATGTTCGGCTGACATTTCTCTGTATTGGCTTGTTTTGCTTCTTTCTAGCTAAACACTTGTTTGCAAAATGACTCAGCTTCTTGCGGTTAGAACACTGCTTTCCCCATGCTGGACAATCATTCTTTTCCTTTGCGTGATGTCCTCCGCAGTATTTGCACCCGGCTCTTTGTCTGTGATCGTACTGCTCTTTTGGCCTGGAATGTCTATCAGCATAATGCAAAGCCTGGTCTGGTCTGCCATGAATATGTTCCAGCTGATGATTTACAACCTTGGTGCTTCTGCACATGTCGATTGCTCTCTTGAAAGTAAATCTCTCCTCTCTCAGCAGACATGATCTCACTGAAGGATCTCTTATGCCTAAAACAATCCTATCTTTAATGAGAATTATCTTTTAGTTGCCCGAATTTACAGGATTCTGCGAGCTGTTTTACTGCAGTCACATACTGATTGAGAGACTCTTTTTCACCTTGAACCTTAAGGTTGAACACATACCTTTCAGAACTAACGTTCACTAGGGGTTCAGAGCATCTCTTCAAGGCTTTCAAACATCCTGCAGTCTGTTTTTTCTGTCCTTCAGGGAGATTTAGGGCAGAATACAATTTGAGGCATTCTCTCCCCAACAATTCTCCCTTGTTGAAACTATGCTTCAGTTCTGTCGAAGAGCCATGAGGGCTCGAAACGTTGACTGATTTCTTCTCCGCCGATGCTGCCAGACTTGCTGAGTTTTTCCAGGTAATTCTGTTTTTATTTTGTGTTAAAAGTGTTGCTGTTCGTATTGGCGCAGGCTTGTTAACATAGGGTGGAATCATCCGCTCCCATTGGCGTCGGGCGAGCGGTGGGGGGGGTGGGGGTTGGACAATATGGCAGGAAGGCCAAAAATCAGTTTCACACCGCCAGTATATGATCGTCCACTCCGCCCATCAATGGCGGGCTGGGTTTCCCGCCCCCGCATCGTGACGGACACTGATCCAAACCTTAATAAAGACATTGCAAGAGGCTGTGAGCATCCCAACCAGTGAATGCGCCATGGCCACCTTTCGGGAACTTAATTTCAACACTTTAGCATTCATTATAAGCCCTGCTCAGCAGAATCAACGCCTCCGCGTCGAATCTCCCTCCCATGCCAGGGTGACTTCAGAACAGCGTGCTACATGACTACCTTTAAAAGGCAGACACCTGGCAAGTGGGGCTTCGAGGGGAACTCAGAGATGAGTGCACACAACCTTGCGCAGCGCTTGCTGGCATCGCCCAAAGGACATCAAGGAAGAGGCGGCGAGCATTCGCGGAGGGCACAGGCAGGTCACTTTTACCTGGCTGGCTTTCGGTCAAGTGCCGGGGCGAGACCTACATTGCGGGTCAGGCCGGGGGTGGGTGGGGGTCTAGACAGCACAGACTGAAGGAAGTACACAAGGACATGGCGGGGGGTTGGGGGGGAAGGAGCTGTGAGGGAAGCAGCCAGGCACTTGCAAAAGCTTGTCAAAAGTGAGCATTCTTCTGCAGCTGAGAACATTCCGCTGCGGCTCCATTGACCTGCTCAGAGTCGGGCCTCTGAAACTTTTCTGCCCACTCAAGCAATGCAAGGGCATGAAAGTGCCACCAAATGCTCCAGAATTTTTCACCTCTCAGGTGCAGACTGCACATTAATGTGCGTTTTATGGGGCAGCAGAACAACTGGTCGACTGGACAAGTTGTACAATCCCCATGCGAAAGGCGGCCATGGCGCAGTCACTGCTGGAGTCGCTCACAGCCCCTTGCAATGTCCTTATTGAGGTTTGGACCAGTATCCCTCATGGTTCAAGCTAACAGTGCAGCCTTGCAGTGCAAGTTAGGAGAATGCCTGCACCTGAGCTGAGAGCACAGCATGCAGTCCAGTGGGTGAAGCTGCTGCCAATCGGTCAGTTGGGGTGAGGCGGGGGTGGGTGGGGTTTCGGACAGTCAATGAGCACACCATCCAAGTGGTGGCCAGCACTCTCTGGCATGTGTGAAGGGGCCTTCAGACTTAACCAAGAGGGGCCCGTAGGACACATTTGCTAACCAGCATGTCTCTCTCTTTGATCCTGTAGGAGGAGAACATCAGGATCAAGGAGCCTGGTTATTTAGCGGTATGCCTCATGGCTTACTTGGAGCAGAGGAGGAGAGTGGCGGAGGTGCCTGGATCAGCATAGGGAGGAGCATCTCCCTCAAGATGAAGGGGCAGCAGGGCCTGTGCACACAGCTTAAGATCCACAGTAAGCCGTCACTGCAGGTGCTTTGTTAGACCCAGGGTCTTTAGATGCCGCCTGTCATTCCTGCAGATGATTGAGAACCAATGTTGCTGAAGACTGCGCGTGTCTAGGGAACATCTTTGGTCGCATATGGCACCTGCTGCAGGATTTTGCACCACAGGGACATGGAGGGCATCTGCTGCCAGTGGCAGTGAATGTGACTGCGGAGCCAGTGGCTCCTTCCAGGGCTCCACAAGTGACCGGTGTGGGATCTCGTAAGCCTCCACATATAAGTGTATCCAGGAGGTCATGGATGCCATATTCGTGAAGGCACAGAACTTTGTGCATTTCGCCCGGTACCAGGAAAGCCAGGAAGCAAGAGCGCTGGGATTTGCACAGATCTCAGATTTTCCACAGGTGTGATTGACAGCATTCACGTGGCACTTAGATCTCCATGGCAACAAGCAGAAAGCCATATCAACCGCAAGGGCTTCCACTCGCTGAATGTTTAGCTGGTCTGCGACCACCACAAACACATTCTGCGGGTCTGCGCACGATTCCCAGGGGGCGTACACGACTCCTACATCCTCAGCAGGTCTCAGATCCCTGACATCATCCAGGGTCCAGGGAAGCTGCAGGGTTGGCTCCTCAGGGACAAGAGCTACCCGCAGAGGGTGTGGCTGATGACATCTGTGCGGCGGCCTCAGAGTGCAGCAGAGCGACGCTATGATGAAGTTCAAGCCACGACTCAAACTTTGGTGGAGCAAACGATAGACATCTTGAAAATGAGGTTCCAAGGCCTCGACAGGCCAGTGGAGCGCTGCAGTACAGTCCCCAGAGGGTGTTGCGCATCATTGTCGCTTGCTGCGCACTACACTGCCTGGCGCTGCCAAGGGGGGAGGGCCTGGCTAAGGAGGAGATGGAAGAGCTACATGTCTCCTCTGATGAGGTGATGAAGTCCTCGAAGGCGAGAATGCCAGCGATGAGGCCATCGCACTGGCCAGACGAGGCAGGCGCACACGGGAGGCCCTCATAGCCATAAGATTCATAGAGGATAATGACAAGGTGCAGTGAGGACAGTCCTGACATCGTCACCTTGCATCTGTTAATGTTTGACTCCTGCATACCTGATGGCAGCGCACATACCCTCAGTGCTCAGGCTCATGTCATGGAGACACAGTGGAGGCCCTAACAGCTGCTAGATTCCAGGAGGATGAGGGTGACATGCAGTGAGGACACTCCATAGATCTTCACTTTTCTTCTGTGAATGTCTGACTCCTGTCTGGCCGAGGGCAGCTCGTTTGCGCTCTGTGATCAGGGTCATATCATAGAGACTTAGCTGTGAAATTTTAAATGCACATGATCCTTTGTTGGCCTTCAGCACCTGACCCCTTCAGGAGCACAGGGTCACTGGTCACAGATGCTGAAGAGATGGGGGCCAGCCCCAACTCACAGGTGCTGAGAGCCCATGAGAATGAAGGAACTCTGTGACACCTGCCCACGACATTCTGGCAGCAATGACAAGCGCCATTGAGGTGCAGGCATCAGTAATGTGTCCAGTGAGTGTGAAACTGGACCATCACTTTGCTCTGAAGGTTACACACTGCACAGGGAAGAGGCCCTGGACTGAGACACCTGCCTTTATCTTGTGCAGGAACCAAGGTTTCATATCTGAGTGACACGAACACTGCTCATCAGAACAAGGAGCCATAGGCAGGGAAACATTCTTGGGAGTTTATGTACAATAGTGAACATTATGTACAAGTGATTAACACCCATGCCCAGCCTGCACAATTATATCTTTCTAACCTTTCTAACCCTGCCACTATGTCTCGGTGCTTCCCTGACATCTACAGCGGAAGTGGAGGCAGCCTGCTGACTGCTACGCCTTGTGTGTGATGACCTTGGTGGGCATCTTCTGGACAACTGAGACCGGAGGGCCCCAGCCTGCTTTTGGGGTCCTACTGTGCGGCAGTGGCATCCTCCTTGGCCTGCGGAGCTGGAGCTGCTGAGGTTACAGGAAGAAGGGATTCAGATGGGCTGGACACTCCCGGAGTCACATGGATGGATAGCCCCAGGATGTGCACCTGCTGATCCTCCTCCCTATGGGTGCCCGAAGGCCCCTGGCTGACTCCTTGAAGAAAAGGGGAAGCTGGAGTGAGATCGAGCTGCCCCGCGCCCCTTGTGTTGATACTGTTGGATGCCAACTATGGCATCAGTGATGGAGTTCAACTCATGCAGGACTGATGTCCTGGACCAAGGTCTCCATGGCAGCTGCCATCCTACCACTGTTAACCTTGGTTCATTGGCATGCTGGCGCTATCAGCTCAGACTGAAGACGCACGGACTCCTCCATTGTTCCTTACGGTCTGAGGAGTGCATTGGACATCCCTTCCTGATGTTCCCAAGCTTGCCTGTGGAGCTGCAGCAACTGAGGTATGACCAAGTCCAGGGGCTTGTCACCTGACTCGGACTCAGCAGATTTCTGGCCTCCAGCAGTCCTCCGAGTGCTGGACACCTGGGAAGCCCCTGCCTCCTCCTGCTGTGGATCACACAGCGCAAAGTGCTCATCAGACTGTGACCCTGAGGCTACTCTACAACTGGGTGCCACTGAGGTGTGTGTCTCCGCGCTGGTGGAGGGTGTGGGTGAGCGCTGTGATGGGTCTTCAATTAGCACGTCATCAGATTCTTCTTCCGAGGTACCTTCGGGGCTTGAGTCGAGGACCTGGATCCTAGACCCACTAGGCTGCTTCCCAGATGTGTCTGCGAAAGCAAGTAGAGGTAATTGGTGCATGGTAGGGGGCTGCAAAACAGGGGAACTGACTCACAGCATGGTTTTCTGATGGATGGTGCACCGCTGGATCCTCACTTTGTTGAGCACTGCCGACCTCACCGTGAGCACAGGAGCGGTCCAGATCTTCACCAGCCAGCTGGATGGCTCTGTTTTCAAAGTCCGTGAGGACCTTGATGTCAGGTATTCCTCCACCAGTCTGCCATCTCTCCCTTATGTTGCATGTCAGCTTGACTTGCATGAAGACAGATGGAGGGAGTGTAAGCAGGACGCCTGCTAGGCCAGATAATAAGGATGCCTGGTATGTGTGGGTGGTGAGTGGTGCCATGGACAGGATGAGGACAATGAAGGCGTGTGAGAGAGTGAATGGTGATGTCCCTTGAACTGGCAGTGAGTGTGATCCCTGTGGATGTGTGATGGGTTTGTGAGTGTGTGAGTTGGGAGTGATGAGAAGAGTAACTTACCCTGGCGGAACAGAGGAGATCATTTATCCTCTTTCGGCACTGGGTGGCTGTCCCCTTTTGCAGGGCATTGGCGCTGACCACCGCTGCCACCACCTCTCATGCTGAATTGGTGACTTTGCTTGCTGGTCTTTGTCCACAGCAGGGATAGAGGATTTCATGGTGGGCCTCCACTGCATTCAGTAGGCACCTGTGGGAGGTGTGGCTAAATTTGTGGGCAGCATGCTTCCTCCCTTTGGCAGCCATGACTTTCTAGCAGCTATCCATCCTTTAGAGAGCGCCAGCTATGTGCAGTGGTGCCCTTTAAATATGGCATCCACTTTATTGAGGAGATGGTTGGATGGGTGGATCAGTCACCAATCCACCAGTAATCTGGCATGTTTCTGGTGAATGCATTATTAATGAGGCAGAACACACTGGGAATGGAGGTGATATGGCCTGAAAACCCACCATCAAGGCCAAAGGGTAAAACAACTTTTTTCACGCCTGCTGCCACACTTAGTGCAACTCTGGGGTGATTCTGCCCTAAATATGTCGTAATCCCAGAGTTTTGCCATTGTAAGTGGAAAAACTGCCATTTTGGCTACATATCGCCTTTCAGTTCAACAGGAGTCTGGAGGAAAATACATAGCCATAGTGACTCACCCAGTGATTCACCGCAGCCTGTTTCTTTTGTTTGCTTTTCCTTTTCAGTGGCTTTCAGTGGTTTTTTTTTAGCAGCTTACAGTGATTCTGAACATTTTTGTGTTCCTCTTTTAATAGCAATGCTTCTTTACAGCTCTTCAAAACTCAATCTCAGCTCCGCTTCTGACACCATTGTTACTAGCTCAAACAGTACAGTGCTTATTGTACTCAGGCTTTACTGGAGCTGAATGTAACATGGTTGCTTCCAGCCAGTGCCTCATGGCAGAGGTCACATGACTATGGGAGCCAGATAGGACCTTTAGTACATGATTGCTTTTGAATCCAAACAAAGCCTGCTCTCAAGCTATCTCACTATCCCTGGAATCCAGTAGGCAGGGGACACACAAGGTGGTGATCCTCCTTCCAATTACTCCTAACCAGGAGACCCCAAGCTTCAGTTAATGTCTCTGTACTTGGCATGATTCAAATCAGCACTGGATCCAAACCAGTATGTGTCCTTGCTTAAGGGCACTAAGCATTAGTGTGACAATACAAAACACCAGAGGGTCACCATGCTCTTGGATTTGCCAGTCTTTCAATCAGAACTTTGCTAGACCTGATCAAAGGGATTGTACTTTCTTCCTGAAAGACCTTGCTCACCTTTCTAGGTGTAGTGGTTATGTTAGCAGACAGAGGCTTGGGCTAATTGTCTGGAGACATGAGTTCAAGCACGGCAGTTGAGGAATTTATACTTGGTTAAGTAAATCTAGAATAAAAATCTAGCATCAGTAATGGTGACCATGAAACTTCCAGGTTTTATTAAAACATATCCTGTTCACTAATGTCCTTTCAGGGATAAAATTTGGTGTCCTGACCTTGTTTGGCCTATATTTGACCCCATACTCCACCGCGATGTGGTTGCTCCCAGTTCTCTGTAATGGTCTAATAAGCCATTCAGTTGTAATCAGGATGGTGGGCTCACCATCACCTTCTCAAGGGCGATTAGGGATGGACATTAAATGCTGGCCCAGCCAGCGATGTCCGCGTCTTGTGAATGAATTGAAAAAGAGCACAACAGAATGGTGAGAAAGCAGAAGCAGGCAAATCGATCTTGGACGGTAATTAGTCAGCCTTGTGTGAATCTGTTATCTGTGTTTTTGTTCATGTTGACAAAAAAAATCTAGAAATTGCTGTTGGTGTGCTATTAAAAGATTAACTGAGAATTTACTTCAAAGACTACAAAGAAAGTGGCTTAATGCGTGACTGGTTTCAGTGAGTGTGCTAAAATATACTCAGGTTTTAAAGGAGCACAAGTAAGAACCAAATACTGTAGATGCTGGAAATCTGAAATAAAAACAGAAAATGGTGGAAACACTCAACAAATCAGGCGGCAACTGCGGAGAGAGAATCTGAGCTAATGGGCAGGGTTTTACTGCAGGCTTTGGGACTCAGGCATCTGGACTTGCCGGCACCAAGACTGGCTCAGAATTCTTCCAGGAGGTGGCCTCCTAATTGGCTGTCTCTAAACTCACTGTCTAATTAAGGATGGTGGGCGGGATGTAGATGCTGTGGCCCAAAGAGAGGGCTGACAGCTGTGATGCCTTGACAGCCTGATCAGGAAAGGTAGCGCTGCTGAGGTATTTCATCAGAGTCTTGAATATACTCAATTGGGCATCCAGAGCTCTCTGGGGTAGAATCCAATGGCTCACAACACCCTGAGCGAAGAAATCCCTCCCCAACTCAGTCCTAAGTGGCCAACCTCATATCCTGAGACTTTGATTCCTGTCCTGGACTCTCTTGACAGGGAAAACAACCTCTTAGCATCTACCTGGTCAAGTCCTCTAAGACTTTTATATGTTTCAATACTTTCATTCTTCGAAACTCCAGAGGATATAAGCCCATTCTACTCAATCTTTCCTTACAGAACAGTCCTTTCACTCCACAAAACAATTTAAAACAATGTGACTATATGTAGCACATCTAGCATTGTGAAATACAGATTGGATGAAGCTGTGACTATAGTGACCTTAAATCAGAGCTCAAATGAGACAGGATAGTAGTTGGAGTTGCTGATGATGACCTTTTGGGTGTACTACAGGCAAAAGGGGATCTGACTTTAGAAAAGGCAATCTAAATAGTCAGGCAGTCTGAAATTCACCAACAGCACCAGCCCATTTTACATGGTGAGGTTAAGCCCTGGTATAGAGCAACCCCAACTGTCCAGCTCATAAAGCAACAAGAGGGCAGGGAGACTCCAGGCCAAGGAAGACAATACCCAAAGAGACCACCCGATGGTGGGAGACCATTTCAACACTGAAGAGCTAAAAGATCTCACAGGCGAAAGCAATGTCCAGGAATCTCTGTGCAGTCTTTCAGCTACAACTGACTGGGATACCTTGAAAAGCTGTGCAAGTCTGGGGCATTGAGACACGCAGAGGATCCCAAAACAGTCCATGAGATTGAGGAAGAAGTCTAATCGTGCTTCTTGGGTAAGGTCAAGGATCCTGGATTCTCCTTTTGGAATGCTGACAACTTGGTAAACGGTCACCTCAGCAATTTCCACACCCAGCCACTCACCATCCTGACTTGGAAATATTTCACTGTTCCTTCGCTGTCGCTGGGTCAAAATTCTGGAACTCCCTTTCTAACAGCACTGTGGGTGTACCTACAACACATGGGCTGCAGCGGTTCAAGAAGGCAGCTCACCACCACCTTCTCAAGGTCAATTAGGGATGGGCAATAAACGCTGGCCCAGCCAGCGATGCCCACATCCCACGAATGAAGTTTTAAAAATTAGACACGGCAGCCAGTGTTTCCATCCTCTCGGATAAGGGAATCGCGGCTAAGAGACCTCTGGCTATGAATGACAGACACACCACTCTATGGCCCTGGAGGAATCTGATTTCCAGCCATAGGCATGGCCCTAGAGCCACTCCAGTGTGGCAACAAGCAAATATTCAAAATTTTGTACATCATCTGAAACCATACACCCACGTATGTATAGGTTGCTCAAGACAAACAAAAGTGATGCCCCTTTACTCCCCATCTTATCTATGACTGGTTCTGTACAACATGAGTTTGCCAATTGTTTGGGTGAATTATTAGTACCAGTTTGAACCAAGGTTTCCACATAAACAGTGAAGGATTCCTTCACATTTGAGAAGGCCATACAGGGCTTGCATAGTGATAGCAATGTTGTGTTTATGTGCTCATTTTGACATTGCTAGCCTATTCACCAAAATTCCACTTAAAGAAGCCATAAATATTTGCGCTGCAGCATTATATCATGGTTATGTGGAGCTGCCACCACAGTGTGAATCAGTATTCATGAACTTATGAACTTGGCAACTTGTGCAGTTGAGATCAGTTGTAATGATGCCATGTATGCCCAGATGGATGCTGTTGCCATGGAATCCCCTCTAGACCCAGCTCTCGCAAACATCTTTGTTGGATTCAATGAGAAACGTGTCTTCGATGGAATGACACCTAACCTCCTGCCACTTGCATATTTCCGATATGTGGATGATACATTTACTCTATTTAAATGCGCAGCTGCCTGTAATAATTTCCTTACGTGTCTTAACGGGTTCTATCCTGCGCTCAAATTCACCTTTGAAATGGGGCAGTCAAATGACCTCCCCTTCCTTGATGCACTAGTTGAACAATCTGCCAGGGGGTTCTCTACCGCGGTCCACCACAAGCCCACCTTCAATATATGCGTTGAGACTCTTACAGTTCCACACGCTATAAAATTGGTCTTAACTGCAACCTTGTAAATAGGGCCTGAGCCATTTGCTCACATAGAAACATAGAAAATAGGAGCAGGAGTAGGTCATTTGGCTCTTCAAGCCTGCTCCACCATTCAATATGATCATTGCTGCTCCTCTATCTGAACGCCGTACTCCTGCACTCTCTCCATAACCCTTGACGCCTTTAGAGTCCAGAAATCTATCTATTTCCTTCTTAAACGTATTCAGTGATTTGGCCTCCACAGCCTTCTGTGGTAGAGAATTCCACAGGTTCAACACCCCCTGAGTGAAGAAGTTTCTCCTCATCTCAGTCCTAAATGGCCTATCCTGTATCCTGAGACTGTGACCCCTTGTACTAGACCCCCCGCCAACCAGAGGAAACATCATCTCTACATCCAGTCTGTCCACCCCCATCAGAATTTTATATGTTTCAATGAGATCCCCTCTCATTCTTCTAAATTCCAGTGAATACAGGCCTAGTCGACCCAATCTCTCCTCATACAACAATCCTGCCATCCCAGGAATCAGTCTGGTGAACCTTCACTGCACTTCCTCGATGGCAAGGAAATCCCTTCTTAGGGAAGGAGACCAAAATTACGCACAATACTCCAGGTGTGGCCTCACCAAGGCCCTGTACAGCTGCAGTGAGAAACCCATGCTCCTGTACTCAAGTTGTCTCACAATGAAGGCCAACATACCATTTGCCTTCTTAACTGCTTGCTGCACATGCGTGCTTGCTTTCAGTGATTGTGTACAAGAACACCCAAGTCTCTTTGTACATCAATATTTCCCAATCTAGCACCATTTAAATAATACTCTGCCATTCTGTTTTTCCTACCGAAGTGGATAACTTCACACTTATCCATGTTATACTGCATCTGCCATGCATTTTCCCACTCACTCAACCTGTCTAAATTGCCTTGAAGCCTCTTAACACCCTCATTGCTCACATTCTCACCAAGTTTTGTGTAATCAGCAAACTTGGAAATATTACGTTTGGTTCCCTCATCCAAATCATTGATATATATTGTGAATAGCTGGGAACAAGCATTGATCCCTGCGGTACTCCACTAGTCACTGCCTGCCATTCCGAAAAAGACCCATTTATTCCTACTCTCTGTTTCCTGTCTGCTAATCAATTCTCAATCCATGTCAATATATTACCCCCAACCCCATGAGCTTTAATTTTACACACTAAGCTCTTACGTCGGACTTTATCAAAAGCTTTCTGAAAATCCAAATACACCACATCCATTAGTTCTCCCTTATCTATTCCGCCAATTACATCCTCAAAAAACTCCAGTAGGTTTGTCAAACATGATTTCCCTTTTATAAATCCATGTTGACTTTGTCTAATCCCATTGATATTTTCTAAGTGTTCTGTCATCACATCCTTTATAATAGACTCTAGCATTTTCCCTGCTACTGATGTTAGGCTAACCAGTAATTTGCTATTTTCTCCCTCCCTCTTTTTTTAAATAGTGGGGTTACACTTGCCACGCTCCAATCTGCCGGGACTGTTCCAGAATCTGCAGAATTTTGGAAGATGACAGCCAACACTTCCATTATTTCCATGGTTACCTCCTTTAGTACCCTGGGATGTAGATTATCGGGGTCTGGGGATTTATCAGTTTTCAGTCCCATTAATTTCTCTGGCATTTTTGTTTTAGTGATACTAATTTCCTTCAATTCCACCTTCTCACTAGACCCTTGGTTCCCTAGTGTTTCTGGAAAGTTATTTGTAAAATAGTTGTTTAATTGCTCTGCCATTTCCTTGTTCCCTATTATAAATTCTCCCATTTCAGACTGTAAGGGATCTACATTTGTCTTCACTAATCTTTTTATTTTTACATACTTATAGAAGCTTTTACAGTCTGCTTTTATGTTCCTTGCAAGGTTACACTCATACTCTATTTTTCCCCTCTTAATCAATCTCTTGGTCCTCCTTTGCTGAATTCTAAACTGTTCCTTATCCTCAGGCTTGCTACTTTTTCTAGCAACTTTACATGATTCCTAATACTGGGGATTTAATCCAGTATTAGGAATCACACTTATCCATGTTATACTGCATCTGCAATGCATTTTCCCACTCACTCAACCTGTCTAAATTGCCTTGAAGCCTCTTAACACCCTCATCGTGTTGGATCTAATACTGGGGATTTAATCTTAATTTCTTATGTTAACCATGGTTGGGCTGTTGTCCCTGTTTTGTTTTTGCACCAGAAAGGAATGTATAACTATTGCAATGCATCAATTCTTTAAATATTAGCCATTGTTTATCCACTGTCATACCTTTAATGAAGTTCCCCAATCTATTTTAGCTAACTCACATCTCATACCTTCAGAGTTTCCTTTGTTTAGATTTCCTAGTTTCAGATCGGACAACTTCAATTTCCATCCTAATGAAGAATTCTATCGCGTTATGGTCACTGTTCCCTAAAGGACCCTGCTCAACAAGATTATTAATCAAACCCTTCTCATTGCTTAATACCAAATTTAGGATAGTCTGTTTCCTAGTTGGTTCCCTAGTTGATATACTGGTCTAAAAAAAATCTAAAAAACACACTCCAGGAATTCATCTGCCACAGTATTATTGCTAATTTGGTTTGCCCAGTCTATATATGGATTAAAGCCACCCTTGGTTGCTGTAGCACCCTTATTACATGCACCTCTCATTTATTGTTTAATGCCGTCTCCTACCTTATCAATATGGTTTGGAGGCCTATTGACAACTGACACTAATGTTTTCCACTTCTTGTTGCTTCTTAGCTCCACCCAGACTGACATTGCATCTACATTTTTTGAGCCAATATCCTCTCTCACTATCGCACTGATTTCATCCTTAAATAACAACACCACACCACCTCTTCCTTTTTTGCCTGTCCATCCTAAATACCCAGTACCCTTGGATATTCAGTTCCCAGCCTTGGTCACCCTGCAGCCATGTCTCCATAATCGCAATCATATCATTCCCGTTTACATCTATTTGTGCTGTTAATTCACCTACCTTATTGCGAATGCTACATGCATTCAGATACAATGTCTTTAGATTTGTCTTTTTAACCTTTTTACACATCTTTTGTTGTACTGTGGCCCTTTTTGCTGCTAGCCCTTGTTTCCTCTGCCTTCTACTTTTGCTTTCTACTTTTCTGCCTTTCATTCCTACCTTTGTTTCCCTCTCTTGTGTTTCCCTGTTCAGGTTCCCATCCCCCTGCCAATCTAGTTTAAACCCTCCCCCACAGTACTAGTGAATACCCCTGTAAGGATATTGGTTCCGGTCCTGCTGGGGTGCAACCCGTCCGGTTTGTACAGGTCCCATCTTCCCCAGAATTGGTCCCAATGCCTCAGGAATCTAAATCCCTCCATTCTGCACCATCTCTCCAGCCACACGTTCATCTGGTCTATTCTCCTATTCCTGACCTCACTAGCACATGGCACTGGGAGTAACCCTGAGATTACTACCTTTGAAGCCCTGCTTTTTAATTTATTTCCTAGCTCCCTATATTCTGCTTTCAGGACCTCATTCCTCTTTTTACCTATGTCTTTGGTACTGATAATGACCATGACCTCTGGTTGTGCACCCTCCCCCTTCAAAATGTCCTGCAGCCGCTCAGTGACATCCTTGACCCTGGCATCAATGAGACAACAAACTATCCTGGTGGCATATATGCGGCCGCAGAAATGTCCACCTGTTCCCCTTATGATAGAATCTCCTATCACTATTGCTCTCCTACTCTCTATTCTCCCACCTCCGTGCAACTGAGCCACTCATGGTGCCCCCAGACATGGCCTCTCGGAGAATGCAGCAAAAGGCATCTCCCCAGCAGTATCCAAAATGGAAAATCTGCTGGAGAGGGAGATGGATCCAGGGGACTCCTGCATTACCTGCCTGGTGCTTTTACTCTGTCTGGCAGTCACCCATTCCCTTTCTGCCTGTGCACTCTTTATCTGCGGTGTGACCACCTCACTGTACGTACTATCCACGAAGATCTCATCCTTGCAGATGCTGCACAATGACTCCAAACGCAGCCCCAGCTCTGAAACATGGATTCCGAGTAGCTGCAGCTGGAGACACTTACTGCACTCATGGTCACCCTGGACTCTGGAAGTGTCCCTGACTTCTCACATCGCACAGGAGGAGCATTCCACTTGGCAGAACTGCCCAGCCATGTCTTACCCTTAAATTACTCCCTTTACTTTTACTTCTTCTAGCTTAGAGAATATTAAGGTCAGAAGAAATACTTACCAGGTTCTATTTACCAAGGCTGCTGCTCTTCTTACTGAGGAAAGGTAGGAAATGAAAGGAGCACCTCCTTCCCTCTTCAGCAAACTCCCTTGCTCACCAAACTCTAACTGAAGCACTCTATTGGAGCCCAAAGCACTACAGTGCGACCAGAAGCAGCACTGTAGATATTTTGCTCTTATGCCGACTGAATCTAGCTTCTGAAAACTTGCTTAAGCCAGTTAACTAATTTACTAGCCGCAGCTGCAAGTAGAGCCTATATAACCTCTGTTTTAAAGCTGGAATAAAACTCACCTTCTCCCAACACTTTAGTTAGTTTCTAAATTGAAGAAAGATTAGACTTTAGATAGAAATTAACCCTTAAAAGTCTGTCTCTCTCACCAAACTCCAACTGAAGCACTCTAATGCAGTCCAAAGCAGCACTCCAGTGCAAATATTGAAAGCTTGATGTTGAAATCGGGTGCATCAAATGTATCCTGCAGGATAAATGGCTGCCCTGATCAGATCATTTTGCGCTGTATATCACACAAACTCTTGAGCGGGCCTAAGGCTGTCACTTTCAGTCCTGAAAAGTGTCCAGTCTACCTCAGATTACCCTGGAAGGGCAAGGAATCTCAAAACTTTGAGCACAGGTGAACGTAGCTGTTTCACGCTGCTACTGTGCAGGGCAACGTGAGTTCAGGGTGCTGCCATTGTTACGGCTGGGATGGGAGGAGTGTGCGAATTACCAAGCCCCACTACTCTGCAGGCCATACCATTAATTTGAATGTTTAATGTTCTCAACAAAATGGCCAGTTGCGTACATCTAGTACCAAGAAGAAAGGAAATTTTGCCCAGGCTTCTTTCAAAAACTCAGAATGATTAATTTATTTTAAAACAAAACCTCTTTTAACAAGTTAACACACAGTTATATTTCCCAATTACAATTATCTGTCTCTTCCTAAAGAATTCCCCCAGCACACGCACACACAGACACACAGGCAGACAAACAAAGGGCAAACAGACAGAGTCTCTCTGCAGAGATGGGCTTTGGGGGATGGGCGTTATAAAATAAAGGATAAAGTCCACAAGGTCGCATTGCTGTCGACCCGGAGTTCCCTCGTGTGAAGCTGGGCTGCTGGTCCCGCTGGATGTTTGGAAGTTCTCACCAACTGGCCTCAGCTTTGCAGGCCCAAATGCAGACTAGCTACACTCAGGTGAGGGTTCTCTGGCTACAGGTTGATAGCCCCACACAATTTTAGGCAAGGCAGAGAGGGAGAGCCAGTTAGGGTAGCCTTCCTTCCTCAGCTTGTTCCCCAATAAGACTGCCTTCAAAACAAGCAGGTTCACAATGTAAGGTTTTTTTCCCAATTACCCATGTGATTTCCAGCAAGTTGCCAACCTTCCTTTGCAGTTTTTTCTCCCATCAATTAAAATGATTGCAGTCAAAACAAGCAACCAGATCTTCCTCAAGTACCATGAAAGTCAGGTGATTTCTTGGAAGAGGCCTGCTTTCTGACAGTTCCAAAGTGAACTCATGAACTTCCTTAAAAAAAAATCCAATATTAGCATCCAAATGTCCAGATCATGCCATCTCCTTCCATTTTGTAAGAGAAAAAGTCAATCTTGAGAGAGATAATTCTAACACCGTCAAACCAAAAAGACGTTCTGCCTATCATGTAAATGAGTAATGTGGTATATGAATTTCAGTGCCAGTGTGATGTTAGGTATGTAGGCCTTATGTCACAAAGACTGGTGGATCGTATCAAACAGCATGTCCCTTCTGCTATTCGCAACAGGCTAGGTACAGACCGCAGCCAACCAGCCCGTACTTACAAAGCTCAAAACACAATGTCCAACATTCGATGTGATTCTGTGATTGGACAACATTTGCTACATAATCCTCCCTGTGTTAAAAATTGCGCTAACAACCAATTTAAGATTGTCAATCAGGCTTGCAGTGTGGTGCATTTGTGTATACTGGAAGCTACATATATTAATACACAGGGCCCTGTTCTTTGCAGACAGAAAGAACATGTACATACATTGCACCTGTTTCAGCTAAACAAAATAAGTGACAGCCATTCGCTGACTCATTCCTCAGGGCAATGTCTTGACCAATCAAGATCAAGCTGCCTGGTTTAAATTTCAAACAATGCTTGGCAGTTAACTGTCAGTCACTGGTGCATTCTACATGGCAACGCCTTTACCAATAGAGTCCACTTTCCAACCAATCAACACTCTCCTCACATACAATATAAATTGTTGTTTTCCCTTATATTGATATTCTTGCGAAGTGTCCTGATGAGCGCAGGATGAAAAGCTTTGACATGTCTCTTTTTTCAGCAATGCTCAAATATACAATTTGCCCTCTAATTGCTTGTTGCATGTGCATGTTAAATTCCATTTGCTGCTCTTTCAGGCTGGCACAGTTAATTTCCTTAAAGTTAAAGTATCATGAAAACTTGCAGGGAGACAGCTCCATAGCAGATGGATATTAACAGAGGAAAACCACTGACTGTTCACAAAGGATTTCCCAAGGGCCTCAGCAACAATATGGATGCAATAAAAAAAACATTTTCAGTATGTGGAAAATGCAGCCTTTGTTGCCCATGTCTGGGTGCCCTATGGGCATGGGATTGGTGTCTCATGTAGTCCCGGTCAGGAACAAAGCCATAATTAAACAGGCTAATGGATTGTTGTCTTTAATGGCAATATGGCTGGAATACAAAGTGGTAGAATTAATGCAATGACTGAACAGAGCTCAACGTAGACCACATCTGGAGGATTGCATTCAGTTCTGAGCACTGAACCTCAGGAAGCACATATTCGCCTTGGAGGGGATGCAGTGCAGATTCACCAGGGTTATACCAGGGCTAAAAGGGTGAGGCCAAAATGCAAATCCCAGTCTTGTATTTCCTTGAATATAGAAGCTTAAGCAGTGGGGGGGAGGTGGAGGGGGGGTGATTTAATTGAAGTATTTAAGATGGTTAAATGGTTTAAGCAGGTAGACAGAGATAAATTATTTCCTCTGGTGCAAGAATCCAGAACGAGGAGGTATCATGGTAAAATTAGAACTAGGCCACTCAGGGATGGTGTCAGGAAGTATTTCTTCACGCAAAGGGTATGGAAACATAGAACTCTGTCTCCCAAAAGAGCTGTCGAGGATAATTGGGCGGGGGGTGGGGGGTGCGGGTGGGGGGGTGGGGGGTGTTAATGAAAATTTAAAATCTGAGGTTGCTGAATTTTGGGCAAGTGTTACAGAAGGCTTTTAAGTGGAGTTAAAATGCAAATCAGCCGTGGTCTAATTGGAAGAGTAGGCTCAAGGGACTAAATGGTCTACTTTTTTTAATGTATACATTCATGGGATGTGGTGTCACTGGCTGGGCCAGCATTTATTGCCCATCTCTTATTGACCTTGAGAAAGTGGTGATGAGCTGGCTTCTTGAACCGCTGCAGTCCATGTGGTGTAGGTACATCCACAGTGCTGTTCGGAAGGGAGTTCCAGGATTTTGACCCTGTGACAGGGTCAAGTCAGGATGATCAGTGGCTTGGAGTGGAAATTCCAGTTGGTGGTATTCCCATGTGCCTGCTGCGCTTGTCCTTCTAGATGGTAGCAGTCGTGGGTTTGGAAGGTGCTGTCAAAGGAGCCTTGGTGAATTCCTGCAGTACATCTTGTAGATGGTACACACTGCTGGTCCTGTGCATCGGTGGTGGAGGGAGTGAATGTTTGTGGGTGAGGTGCCAATCAAGTGGGCTGCTTTGTCCTGGATGGTGTCAAGCTTCTTCAGTTATTGGAGTTGCGCTCATCCAGGTGAGTGGAGAGTATTCCATCAGACTCCTGACTTGTGCCTTGTAGATGGTGGACAGGATTTGGGGAGTCAGGAGGTGAGTTACTCGCCGCAAGATTCCTAGCCTCTGAAACAAAAACAGAAAATACTGGAAAAACTCAGCAGGTCTATCAGCATCTGTGGAGAGAAAGGCAGAGTTAACATTTCGAGTCCGTATGACTCTTCTTCAGAGCTAAAGAGAAGTAAAAATGTGATGAAATTTATACTGTTTAAGGGGTGTGAAGCAGGTAAAGCTGGATAGAAGACCAGCGATAGGCGTAGGCAAAGGAGAGATTGACAGGGATATCAAGAATGCTTACCCTTGTCTGCTATTACCACATTCTGCTTTCTGACCTTAATGCCACCAGCAGCACCTCCTTTAGCCAGTACCACTGCCATTAACACCCCTTTGTCCTTTTGTTCATGACATCTTTGTCAATCTCTCCTTTGCCTCCGCCTATGGTAAATGCTGAGCTGCTCAAATCCCAAAGGGAAACTTGAACAACTGCCACAACTGTTTTGCAATTTGTACGTATCTTGAGATACATGCCTTGATTTCAGTGTAATAAGACCACTGAATCTTATAGGTTACTTGTAAAACTAAATTAAACATTCATTAAAATTAAAAAAATGATTTTAAGCACATACATAGGTTTACAAATTACTACTATGATAACTCCTAGCTCCCCTGGTTAATCTAACTCCCAGTATCATCTCCGTTAAGGCAATAGTAAAACACATAGACTTTAACAGTCCCAGGTAAAGCAAACACTCTGGACAGTCTAACTCAAAATGAGTTTTTCTCAGTTTTGGTTCCTTGTAGACAGAAGCTTGAGGCTTAGATGCTGGAGGCTTTTCACACTTATGTTAGATCTTAAAATGCCTTCTTTCCTATACATAACCTTATCTCCTTTATACAGATTTCCCCTTTGAATGCAAATTCCCATTGTTTCACTATGTCTTTGGACTTTACCTCTCTAATAATAAAAATCTATCATAGTACCAATTTTAGCAGTAATCTTTGGGAAAAATAAACGCACTGTTTCTTAACTTCTCCTGGCTAGATGAAATACTTCACCACCCCCTGTCCCCCACTTTGAATTCAAGCTACTCTGGTTTATTTAAAAATGCAAATATTCCCTTTACACCTCACATTCTAAAAATTCATCTCTGTTTACCTACTTAACATTTCAAACCAAGCTTATCTTCTGATACATCAATGCCTTCAGACCAGCTACATTTAATTCAATTAAGTCCCCCCCTCCACACACACAGACACACACACAGACACAAGCCCATAAGTACAGACCCCACTCTTACTCTACAATAAATTCCAATAACATTATGAAAATTATTATATCTTCCTGACTCTGGGTAACACATCTGCATTTGCCTTGATTCCAACACCCTGTGGTTTGGGTGGCATTGTAGTCACCTTAATGACATCATTCAGACTTCAGGCAATTTCAACTCCAGGCTACAAGGATGACCTTTCAACTCCAGGCTACAGTGCTGACTACATCGGGGAGCCCCAGTGACCAAATAGATCCAGGACCAGAAGAGGCCAAGCAATTGGGGTTTTGGAAATTTTCTAAGGCTTCCTGGAGCAGGAGTGTTCCTCCAGGCCCTACAAAGAAACCTCGAGCCTCCCCTGCCTCAGCCTTCCCCACCCAACCACGATTGCCTCCTGGCTGCGATCTCCTGCTGCCTGAAATCCCACTCCCTCCTGTCAGCATCCTCTTCAGCCATGTTCAGTAGAGGCAGGTGTCCACTTTGGAATATGGGGAATTACAGGGATTACATAGGCCTCTTGCTGGTGTGGATACTCAAGTACCATTTTCCACCTCCATCCCTCAAGCCCAACCTCCACAAACCAATCCATAGCCCTGAGTTAAAATCAAGTTAATATTTCAGCAAAAGCATCCAGTAACACAACTTTCCCCATCCTGTAAGATAGCTAGCAACGGCATTGCTCATACTTGGCTATGGTGCCTACAACAACAATGTTGACGATCATAATTCATCTCTTCAATGTTACACTCAGAGCCAACCTCCAAGTTCGTAGCAATTTCACAGCATTTGGATAACAGGTAGTAATTGAGAGCTGACTGGTGCCGTGACTGATCACTAATGCTTTATCACTGCAGGGTTTATGGGTGGCATTGACAGTGGTTTCTAGGCTGCAGTAAATACAGATGCCAGCTCTCCACTTCATTAGACTTTGGACATCAGAGTCATGCCATGCCAGAGGGGAGTAGGATCGAAAGGAACTTTATCTAGTGAAACCACGTTAAAGAGTCTGCAAGAAGCCTCAAATACCCTTTCTGGGTTTATCATTCCAGTCACACTTGTGAAGTACAAGGAGAACCAAGGGAGGTGAGTTAGTTATCTTAACTACCTCATTGGCCACATTACCAAGGGATACAAATCAAGAGAATGATGGAAGTGCTTCTAGTTGAAACCAATTATGCGTTAAGAACTTAGTGATTCTTGTAGAAGTCTGTCACAGAGGTACTTACAAAATCACTTATAACGTTCTGCTGCACCAGGGCGTTGAAAGAAAACGGCTGGAGTTTGTGCAGTTGTGCTCGAGGTCAGCGCTTATCCTTTGCTGAACACAGCAGCACAAGTTGTGGCGGGGAGCAGGAGAATGGCAAAGTGCATGCAGGCTGGGGAGCAGCAAGGGTGAGTCAGGGCTGAGTGGGGTGGTGTGTGGAGTGGGGTCCAGGGGCATGGAGGAATGGAGGAGTGATCCAAGGGGGAATGGAAGATTGAAGTGGGAAGAGCCTGGTGTCTGGGATTGAGCGTGTAGTGGGTTGGGTGCGGGAGGTGGTGAATAACAAATAATGAGGTAGAGAGTGATGGGGGGAGAAGTTTGCTGGGGGTGTGGGTGAGCGGTAGTGGTGGTGAGGGTCATGATCTGTTGAACTGAAAGAATTACAAGATTACTGAGGCAATGGAGTTTGGTAGGAAAGTTGTGGCCGTGATACCGAACTTCCCTGTTTGTCCAGGAGGCTGTTCCTTAGCCTGCCCGCACTTGCTGCAGAGTCAGCTGGTGGCAGCGTTCACCACTGAAAATCTTCCCCCGCCGTGTGATGACACGTGCCTCTCAGGCCTGCTGCTAGCACTTTAACGTTTAATTAGAATCCCGTGGGAGCCGGCTCCCGACACACGAGGGGAAAGGCCACCCGCTTCCACTCCGCTGGCATGAACACCGTACCACAGATAAAATACCGCCCGGCGGCTCTGTCACCCGAAATTTCCAAACGCTTTGCTCACCGTTGCCGAGGGTTACGTTAGAATGGGAAATGTAAGGAGCAATGGTTTTCAGGGCCAGTTGAAACAGATTGAAATGATGAGCTTTATGCCTTTGCCACCACCAACCTCGGATGTTGCAAAGCTCTCCTTGTCTGCCTCAAGTCCTCGTAAACTTCAGCTCATCTTAAGCTCTGCTGCCTGTATTCCAGCCCACACCAGGCCCGGTTCATCCTGCTGACCTACATTAGCTCCAGTCCCCCTTTCCTTACTCTTTCAGCTTTTCCCTGTGCTACATGGGGCTGCCATTTTGCAGGTTGATCACTCCTTCATGTCAAACATCAGTTTTGGATTGGGTGGGTGGTTTTACAGCTGGATGGCCCTCCTGCTGCTACCCCTCCCCAGTAATCCAGGCTGGGGACTGGCGCTGGCACACACTCGCTGGCCTCATTGCACCTGTGCTTGGGTCCTTTCATTGCCAACAAGTCCAGGAGCGGGACTTGAACCCAGGGGCTTGTTGTTTGGAGGCAGGAGATTCTCACTGAGCCATTCCAGCTCCTTTGGCTCTGCTCCCTCAACACCCTCAAATTAAAAATGAATGTTGTAGTTTCTAAATCCCCCCCATCGCCCCAACCCTGTAACCTTGAAGCTTCTGCCTCCACTCTCTTATGCATTCTCATCTCCCCTTTGCCCAACAATTGATGGTCATGGGAGGAATCTTCCAGATGCCCTGGAAGTGGGTCTGAAAGTGGGACAGGGACCAGGCTGGTGAGGTCGTGCATCGGGTTGGTGAGTGACACCTTCCCGCCTTCGGGTGATCTTGCCGGGGGCAGGCGAACAACCTGTAACAGGGGCAGGTAGCATATAATTAGCCATTAGGAGGTTAATGAGGGGGATGGTGAGGAGCAGCCTCCCCGCTGAGTGCTGAGCTCAGCAGCTTGTTAGAGACCGCCTCCTGCTGGTAGGCCAGGCGGCCATTAGAGCTGGAGGCTCAATTCCAAAATGGCGGCATCGCGGGCAGGAAAGGCCGCACGCGCGGACCGAAAGATTGCACAGGAGGGATTTCCTCCCACCCTAAGAGGACGACTGGCTTTACCCCTCATCATTTTAAAATTTGATGCTCATCTCCAAGGGGGCTTCCACATGGCACCCTCTCATTCTCCTTTCTGCCTGAGGGTGCCGTGCCCACCTCTCTGAATGGGGCTTCCAGCTTTCCAAAACTGCAGGCCCTCTAATTGAGCTGACCACCTCAGAAAGGGAATGGGTGACCTCCAAGCAGTCCAAGAGAACCAGGCAGGTAGTGCAGGAGTCCCCCTAGGGTCCTGCTCACCAATCGCTTTTCCCTTTTGGATACTGGTGAGGGCATTGGTTCCTCGGAGGAGTGCAGGCAGAGCCATGTTTGTGGCACCACAGACGGCTCAGCTGCACTGGAGGGGAGGGAGAAGAGGCGAAGAGCAGTAGTAATAGGGTATACGTTAGTCAGAAGAATAGACAGGCCTTTCTGTAGCAGTAGATGTGACTCCAAGATGGTATCTTGCCTCCCTTGTGCCAGGGTCAAGGATGTCATAGAGTGGCTGCAGGACATTCTTCTGGGGGAAAGCCAGAGGTCATGGTCCACTTTGGTACCAATGACTTAGATAGGAAAGAGGATGAGGTCCTGAAAGCAGGCTTTAGGGAGCTAGGAAGGAGAGTGAAAAGCAGGACCTCGAAGGCAGTAATCTCAGGATTACTCCCAGTCCCACGTGCAAGCAATTATAGAAATAGGAGAATTGAGCGAATAAACACGTGGCTGGAAAGCTGGTGTAGGAGGGAGGGCATCAGATTTATGAGGCGTTGGGACTGGTTCTGGAGAACGTGGGACCTGTACAAGCTGGATGATCTACACCTGAACAGGACTGGGACGAATATCCTCGCGAGGTGATTTGCTAGTGCTGTTGTGGGGTTTACACTAGATTGGCAGGGGGATGGGAACCTGAGGGAAAATTCAGAGCAGGGAACGGAGATGAGATTTAGTGAGTGACTGAAAGACAGAAGCAGCACAGGTTAAAAGTGTACAGCACAGGAATTTGGCAGTGTTAAAAGGTATATATGTAAATACAAAGAGTATAGCAAATAAAGCTGACAAGCTGAGGGCAGAGATAGATTCATGGCAGCATAATGCCATCGTTATAATGGAAACTTGGCTTAAGGAGAGGCAAAAATGACAGCTCAATATCCCTGGATATGGAGTTTTCAGGGAGGAAAGAGAAGAGGATAAAAAAGTTGGGGGTGTAGTATTATTGGTTAAAGAATCAATTACAGCTGTGAAGAGGGATAATATACTCAATGAAGCACCAAATGAAGCCATATGGTGTGAGCTCAGAAATAAAAAAGGCACAGCCACACTGCCAGGGGTGTCCTATAGACCCCCAAATAGTGGAAGGGAGTTTGAAGAGCAAATATGTCGACAGGTTTCTGAGTGCAAAACAACAGGACAGTTATTGTTGGGGACTTCAACTACCCTAATATCATTTGGGATACGAACAGTATGAAGGGCACAAAGAGCACATTCAAGAGAACTTTTTTTAGCCAACATATAACTAGCTCAATGAGAGGGGACGCAATTCTAGATTTAGTCTTAGGAAATGAAGCTGGGCAAGTGGATGAAGTAGCAGTGAGGGACCATTTTGGAGATAGTGACCATAACACATTTGGATTTAACATCATTATGGAAAAGGACAAAGTTAGAACCAGAGTAAAAGTTCTAATTGGGGCAAGGCAAATTTTACAAAGCTTAGAGGTGAGCTGGCAAGAGTCGACTAGATACAGTATTAGAAGGAAAAACTGGATCAAATCAGTGGGAGGCATTCAAAGGTGAAATTTTAAGGGCACAATGTAGACATGTCCCCACAAAGAGAAAGGGTGATACTGCAAAATCTAAAGCCCTTTGTTACCCAGAAGCCTACAGGCCAAGATAAAGCAGGAAAAGAAAGCTTATGACAGTCACAAAAGTCTTAATACCGTAGAAAGCCAATCTTCACTAGATATAGGATGACTGGAGGTCATTATTCCACCATTATTTAAAAGGGGTACAAGGGATAGGCCAGAAAATTATAGGCTGGACAGTCTGACTTCAGTGGTGAGCAAATTATTGGAAACAATTCTGAGAGAAACTGTCACTTAGAAAGGCACAGATTGATCAGGGGTAGTCAGCATGGTTTTGTTAGGGGAAGATCATATCTTACTAACTTAATAAAATGTTTTGAGGAAGTAACAAGGAGGATTGATGAGGGTAGTGTAGTGGATGTTGTCTACATGGATTTCAGTAAATCATTTGACAAGGTCCCACGTGGAAGACTGGTCAGGAAAATGAGATCTCATGGGATACAGGGGAAGAGGAAGGTGGCAAGTTGGATCCAAAACTGGCTCAGTGACAGGAAACAAAGGATAGTGGTCGATCGATGTTTTTGCGAATGGAAAGCGGTTTCCAGTTGTGTTCCACAGGGCTCAGTGTTGGGGCCCTTGCTGTCTGTTGTAGATATTAATGATTTGAACTTAAATGTGGGAGACATGATAGGGAAATTTGCAGATGACACAAAAATTGGCCATGTAATTGATAATGAAGAAGATAGGCGTCGACTCCAGGATCATATCAATGGTTTGGTTAAGTGGGCAGAGAAGTGGCAAATGGAATTATTCTTTGCTCATGGGGAGATGGTGGCACAGTGGTATTGTCACTGGACTAGTATTCCAGAGACTTAGGGGACCCAGGTTTGAATCCCACTATGGCATATGGTGAAATTTGAATTCAATAAAAATATGCAATTAAAAGTCTAATGATGACCATGAAACCATAGTTGTAAAAACCCATCTGGTTCATTAATGTCCTTACCTGGTCTGGTCTACATATAACTCCAGACCCACAGCAATGTGGTTGACTCTTAACAATGCCCTCTGAATGAGGCAACTAGGGATGGGCAAAAATGCTGGCCCAGACACTGATACCCACACCCCATGAATGAATAAAAAAAAATTCAATCCAGAAAAGTGTGAGATAATGCATTTGGAGAGGACAAACAAAGCAACTGCATACTCAATAAATGGTAAGTTATTGAGAGGGGTAGAGGAAGTACAGGTCCCTAAAGGTGGCAGGACAGGTGAATAATGTTCCCCTTTATTGGGTGAGGTATTGAATGCAAAAGCATTGATGTAATGATGGAACTGTATAAAACACTGGTTAGGCCACAGCTATTTTGCGTCCAGTTCCAGTCACCACATTACAGAAAGGACATTATTGCGCTGGAGAGAGTGCAGAGGAGATTTACAAGAATGTGGCCAGTGCTTGAAAATTACAACTATGAGGAGAGAATAGATAGGCTAGGGTTGTTTTCCTTAGAACAGAGGAGGTTGAGGGGTGACCTAACCGAGGTGTATAAAATTACGAGGGGCCTAGATAGGGTAGACAGGAAAGACCTGTTTCCCCTAGCTGAGGGGTCAATTACCAGGGAGCATAGGTTTAAGGTGATTGGTAGAAGGATTAGAGGGGACATGAGGAAAAACCTTTTTCACCCAGAGGGTGGTGGGCATCTGGAATTCACTGCCTAAGTTGGTGGTTGAGGCTGAAATACTCAACTCATTTAAGAGGTACCTGGATCTGCATTTGAAGTGCTGTAACCTGCAAGGCTACAGGCCAGGTGCTGGAAAATGGGATTAAAATGAGTGGCTGGACACGATGGCCAGCACAGACACAATGGGCTGAATGGCCTCTTTCTGCACCTTAACTTTTCTATGGTCCTATGATAGAGAGCAGAGATCTATTGTTGTAGGGCTGAAGAAGATTACAGAGATAGGGAAGAGCAAGGCCATGGAGGATTTGAAAGTAAGAATGAGAATTTAAAAATCGAGGCATTTCATGACTGGAGCCAATGTAGATCACTGTGAGCACAGCTGGGTAGATGGTTGAGTAGGACCAGTGTGTGTTAGAACAGAGGCAGCAAAGATTTGAATGAACGCAAGGTTGTGGAGGGTAGAACGTGGGGGGTCCAGCCAGGAGTTCATTGGAATAGTCAAGTCTAGAGATAACAAAGGTCTGGGTGAGGATTTCAGCAGCAGCTAAGCTGAGGCACAGTCAAAGCCAACTGATGTTATGGAGATGGAAACGGGTTGTCTTAGTGGTGGTGCGGATATGTGGTAGGAATCTCGTCTCGGGGTCAAATATGACACCAAGACTGTGAACAGTCTGGTTCAGCCTCAGACAGTTGCCAAGAGAGAGATAGAGTTGGTAGCTAGGCAACAGAGTTTGCAGTGGGATTCGAAAACAATGGCTTCAGTCTTCCCAATATTTAATTGGTGGAAATTTCTACTCATCAAAAACTGACAAGCACTCTAACAATTTAGAGACAAGAGGACACATGAGGAGAGTTGGAGCTGCATATCACCAATGCGTGTATGGGAACAGATGCCATGATTTCATATAATGTCACCGAGGGGCAGGATGTACAGGAGAAGAAGGAAGAGACCAAGAAAAGATCCTTAGGAGATGGCAGAGTAACGATACAGGAATGAGAGGAGAAGACATTACCTGTGGTTCTCTGGCTACGACAGGATAGATATGAATGAAAACCGAAAATGCTGGAAATACTCAGCACCATCACTGGGACCATCTATTTCCACGTCCGTAACACCACCTGACTTTGACCTTGACTCAGGTTATCTGGTAGTATCCGTGGAGAGAGAAACAGGATTAACATTTCAGGTTGATGAACTGCCATGTGAACATGCTCTTGTCTTAGACAAGAATGGAACCAGGCGAGTGTAGTCCACCCAGCCGGATGACGGTGGAGAGGTGTTGGAGGATGGTGTGGGCAACCATGTCAAAGGTTGCAGACAGGTCGAGAAGAACTGGGAGGTAAAGTTTCCCTTTGTCACAGTCACATAGGATGCCACTTATGACTTTGCTACAAGCAGCTCCTGTACTGTAACAGGGCGGAAACCTGAATAAAGAGATTCGCTATGGAGCTCTGTGAAAGATGGGCACGTGTTTGGGAGGTGATACATGTTCAAGGGCTTTGGAGAAGAAAGGGAGTTTGGAGATGGGACAGTAGTTTGCAAAAACACAGGGCTCAAGGGCTGATTTTTTTTTTGAGGGGAGAGGTGATGATGACAGGTCTGAAGGAGTGGTGAACAGTACCTGATGGGAGAGAACTATTAATAATGCCAGTTAGCATGGGAGCCAGGAATAGAGGTTGGGTGGTCAGTAGTTTGGAAAGAATAGAATATAGAGAGCAAGAGGTGAGCACCTTCAACAAGATTAGCTTAGGGAGGGTATGAAGGGAGATAGGGAAGAAGCTAAAGAAAGATGCAAGTTCGGGTAGTATAGGTGAAAGCTTTAGAGAAAGTTAGACCCTGTGGGTTAACATAAGGGGCGGAAGCAGCTGATCAATGGTCTCGATCTTAGTAACAAAGTTCCATGAGTACCTCACATAGGGCCAAAAAATCTTCCTGTCTCCGGATCATCGGTCTCCAGACTGTCGGAGGCCGGACATATGACTGAAGGTGACCGTCGGGACCCTGTGACAGTCCTGACGCGCGGAGCTCCGTGGGAATTGCCAAGGAAGTTTAAACTTTTGTTTTATTCATTCATGTGATGTGGGCATCGCTGGCTAGGCCAACATTTATTGCCCATCCCTAATCACCCTTGAGTAGGTGGTGGTGTTAGAGGAGGAGTTCCTGGAATTTGACCCAACGACAGTAAAGGAACTTCTGATGGGCCCAGGGTCAGTTGCATGTTGGACAGAGCCATGTGTACCAGCAAGCATGGAGACAGCACCCAGCTTATATCCTTTATTTTATATTTATAAGTAACTCTAAGAGTCAAAGAAGACTTACAGTTAATCTATGTATGACTATGGAGACTTCTTCAGATCTACCATACTGTATCCAACACCTTACAACAAAGGGGAATATGGATAGAGGACAATAGAAGGAAATAATCAGAGATATTGCCTTATCAATGGTAGCCATGTTTGGAAAGGCAAGGCCATGTGAGAAGAGGTTAAAGAGGTGATCATGTATGTGTGTAGGAGAGTTTATATGAAGGGAGAGATTTAGGGAAGGCAGGAGGGCAGTAAATTCAGAGGGGAGCGAACAAGAGTTAAGATGGACATTGAAATGACGAAATATGAGAAGTTGCTCCATGCAGAAGGCCGAGGGAAGAAAACAGGGAAGATATCTCAGTGAGAAATTTGGAGTGAGAGTTAGGTGGGCAGAAAAGAATGAGGATTTGAAATGAGACATGTGAAGGGTGGAACAAGGTTGGACACTCAAAGGAGGAGAAGTTGTCAGAGGAGTTAGGGAACCTATCGAGGTGTAATTTAGAGATAGAGGCTGCTCGACCACTGTGAGCAGGGCAGGAGGTGGAACGTATAGCCAGGCAGGGAAGCTTGATTAAGGAAAGGGTTCATCGCCCCTTACTCATGTCTCTGTCAAGGCCAAAATATTAATGCAATCGTCCATAATAAGCTGGTAGATGGCAAGGGCTTTATTCAGAAGTGAATATACATGTTGGAGGGAGATGTGGAGGGATGGGAGGCAGTGATAGCAGATTGACAGGCAGAGTTCACAGAATCAGAGCTTAAACCTTGCCCGTCTTTGGCAAAGGTTTTCATCACCCCTCCCAATTTCACCATCTTTGGCATGGCACTTCTCATTTTCCTCCTGAAATTCCTTGGAGCTTTTTTTTTTCAAGATTACGGACACAGTATAAATGCAAGTTGTTTTTATGTTGCTGGGGTAAAATTTGAGCCAGTGTTTTGTTGAGTATTTGTCAGCATCTTCTTCTCCACATTGAAGTTTTCTTTTTCTTTTGCTCCTGAGTCATCTACCACGAGTCAATGAAGCTTGAAATAACTTGTCAAAGGGCTGCTTTGATTCATTTGTCTGTGTATTACTGTGTCTAATACAATGTACCATTGCACTTTGCTCTAGTGAATGTAAGTGGAACCTCTATTCAAGAAATTTGATCAGTTCAGCATTGGAACTGCAAATGGTCAAATCCTGCTTTGCAGAAGTGGCACCAACAGAAATCTAAAGAACCTATCACAGCCTCACAAGGTAATTGTAGATGGCGAGGAGGCCAACGGGACCATTTGATTCATCTATCCACCGTGACACCTATGTTCCACACCTTCCCCCACCCCCGACATTGTAGCATCCAATTGTTTGTTAAATGGCTTCTGTGCTTTTGCCTTCATTATTCCGCCTGAAAAGTTTATTTCCACACATTGATCACTCTTTTGTGTGAAGAACTAGTGCCTGATAGTTAGCCGCGGTGTGACTGGCAGACCTATTCAGGGATGTTTCTGTGACTGTGACAACTCTATTGGGGTTCAATGTGACAGGATCTTTCCAGCCATTTTACGGGACATTATATCAGAGGACCTGCAGTGCAGCGATGTATCAGGGAAGTGCTTCGTAAGAGACGACACCTTCATCAGTTTCTCCCTGAAGGACTTTCAGCAGCTGGAAAGGTTCCCTCAAGCATAAACAGTGATATACGGCACCCAAGCGGGTGTTAAAGTTCTTCCTTTCAACCCACGCCCTTTATTCAGGGAAACGGCTTGCGCTCATGGGGTATCTGAATACAGAAATGTCATGATGCCCATCACTGGGGAAGCAAACTTGATGCCTCATTCTGAGGACCACTAGGCTCCATTGAGATTATTCATTGGGAAGCTTGGTAAGAGGACAGGAAAACCTTGGGACGGAGGCTCGAGTGTCTGTGAGCTGTTTACCAGCTGCCGTGTCCAAGTAAAGAATCTGTATGAAGAGGCGATGGTGCTGGGCACGATTTAAAATGGTCCAGTGTAAGGGGAGTGGGTGTTGTCCATTTCATTTTGAACCATCATTCAGACATGAAATGTGAGCAAATCTGACTTACGTAGGATGAGCTGCTAATACCAAATAACTTCTTTCTTATTTTGTTGCCAGGGGTGTGTGTGACTGTCTGGTATGACTCAGTCGATTATCATCCTCCCTTTAGCTGCCTCTTTTAATTTTCCTCTCATTTCAGCCAGAACCAGCCCCACTCCCCATCTCCTGCACCAGCCCGACTCCCAATCTCTTGCACCAGCCCCACTCCCCACCTCCTGCACCAGACCCACTCCCCATCTCCTGCACCAGCCCCACTCCCCATCTCCTGCACCAGCCCCACACCCCATCTCCTGCACCAGCCCCACACCCCATCTCATGCACCAGCCCCACTCCCCATCTCCTGCACCAGCCCCACGCCATCTCCTGCACCAGCCCCACTCCCCATCTCCTGCACCAGCCCCACTCCCCACCTCCTGCACCTGCACCACTCCCCATCTCCTGCACCAACCCTACTCCCCATCTCCTGCACCCGGCTCACTCCCCATCTCCTGCACCAGCAACACTCCCCATCTCGTGCACCAGGCCCACTCCCCATCTCCTGCACCAGTCCCACTCCCCACCTCCTGCACCAGCCCCACTCCCCATCTGCTGCACCAACCCCACTCCCTACCTCCTGCACCAGCCCCACTCTCCATCTACTGCACCAGCCCCACTCCCCACCTCCTGCACCAGCCCCACTCCCCATCACCTGCACCAACCCCACTCTCCATCTCCTGCACCAGCCCCACTCCCCACCTCCTGCACCAGCCACACTCCCCATCTCCAGCACCAGCCCCACTCCCCATCTACTGCACCAGCCCCACTCCCCACCTCCTGCACTAGCCCAACTCCCCATCTCATGCACCAACTTCACTCCCCATCTCCTGCACCAACCCCACTCTACATCTCCTGCACCAGCCCACTCCCCACCTCCTGCACCAGCCCCACTCCCCATCTCCAGCACCAGCCCCACTCCCCATCTCCTGCACCATCCCCTCTCCCCATCTGCTGCACCAGCCACACTCCCCATCTCCAGCACCAGCCCCACTCCCCATCTCCTGCACCAGCCCCACTCCCCACCTCCTGCACCAACCCCACTCCCCACGTCGTGCGCCCAGCCCACTCCCCACCTCCAGCACCAGCCCCACTCACCATCTCCTGCACCAACCCCACCCCCCATCTCCTGCACCAGGCCCACTCCCCACCTCCAGCACCAGCGCCACTCCCCATCTCCTGCACCAACCCCACTCCCCACCTTCTGCGCCAGGCCCACTCCCCATCTCCAGCACCAGTCCCACTCCCTATCTCCTGCACCAACCCCACTCCCCATCTCCTGCACCAGACCCACTCCCCATGTCCTGCACCAGCCCCACTCCCCATCTCCTGCACCAGCCCCACTCCCCATCTCCTGCACCAGCACCACTCCCCACCTCCTGCACCAGCCCCACTCCACATCTCCTGCAGCAGGCCCACAACCCATCTACTGCACCAACCCCACTCCCCACCTCCTGCACCAGCCCCACTCCCCATCTCCTGCACCAGCCCCACTCCCCACCACCTGCACCAGCCCCACTCCTCATCACCTGCACCAGGCCCACTCCCCATCTCCTGCACCAGCCCCACTCCCCACCTCCTGCACCAGCCCCACTCCCCACCTCCTACTCTAGCCCCACTCCCCATCTCCTGCACCAACCTCAATCCCCATCTCCTGCACCAACCCCACTCTACATCTCCTGCACCAGCCCCACTCCCCACCTCCTGCAGCAGCCCCACTCCCCATCTCCTGCACCAGCCCCACTCCCCACCTCCTGCACCAGCCCCACTCCCCATCTCCAGCACCAGTCCCACTCCCCACCTCCTGCACCAGCCCAACTCCCCATCTCCTGCACCAGCCCCACTCCCCACCACCTGCACCAGCCCCACTCCCCATCTCCTGCACCAAACCCACTCCCCACCCCCTGCACTAGCCCCACTCCCCATCTCATGCGCCAACCTCACTCCCCATCTCTTGCACCAACCCCACTCTCCATCATCTGCACCAGCCCCACTCCCCACCTCTTGCACCAGCCCCACTCCCCATCTCCAGCACCAGCCCCACTCCCCATCTCCTGCACCATCCCCTCTCCCCATCTGCTGCACCAGCCCCACTCCCCATCTCCTGCACCAGCCCCACTCCCCATCTCCTGCACCAGCCCCACTACCCACCTCCTGCACCAACCCCACTCCCCACGTCGTGCGCCCAGCCCACTTCCCACCTCCAGCACCAGCCCCACTCACCATCTCCTGCACTAACCCCACCCCCCATCTCCTGCACCAACCCCACTCCCCACCTCCTGCGCCCGGCCCACTCCCCACCTCCAGCACCAGCCCCACTCCCTATCTCCTGCACCAACCCCACTCCCCACATCCTGCCCCCGGCCCACTCCCCATCTCCTGCACCAGTCCCACTCCCCATCTCCTGCACCAGCCCCACTCCCCATCTCCTGCACCAGCCCCACTCCCCATCTCCTGCACCAACCTCACTCCCCATCTCATGCACCAACCCCACTCTACATCTCCTGCACCAGCCCCACTCCCCACCTCCTGCAGCAGCCCCACTCCCCATCTCCTGCACCAGCCCCACTCCCCACCTCCTGCACCAGCCCCACTCCCCATCTCCAGCACCAGTCCCACTCCCCACCTCCTGCACCAGCCCAACTCCACATCTCCTGCACCAGCCCCACTCCCCACCACCTGCACCAACCCCACTCCACATCTCCTGCTCCAAACCCACTCCCCACCCCCTGCACTAGCCCCACTCCCAATCTCATGCGCCAACCTCACTCCCCATCTCTTGCACCAACCCCACTCTCCATCATCTGCACCAGCCCCACTCCCCACCTCTTGCACCAGCCCCACTCCCCATCTCCAGCACCAGCCCCACTCCCCATCTCCTGCACCATCCCCTCTCCCCATCTCCTGCACCAGCCCCACTCCCCATCTCCTGCACCAGCCCCACTCCCCATCTCCTGCACCAGCCCCACTACCCACCTCCTGCACCAACCCCACTCCCCACGTCGTGCGCCCAGCCCACTTCCCACCTCCAGCACCAGCCCCACTCACCATCTCCTGCACTAACCCCACCCCCCATCTCCTGCACCAACCCCACTCCCCACCTCCTGCGCCCGGCCCACTCCCCACCTCCAGCACCAGCCCCACTCCCTATCTCCTGCACCAACCCCACTCCCCACCTCCTGCGCCCGGCCCACTCCCCATCTCCTGCACCAGTCCCACTCCCCATCTCCTGCACCAGCCCCACTCCCCATCTCCTGCACCAGCCCCACTCCCCATCTCCTGCACCAGCCCCACTCCCCATCTCCAGCACCAGCCCCACTCCCAATCTCCTGCACCAGCCCCACTCCCCACCTCCTTCACCAGCCCCACTTCCCATCTCCTGCACCAGGCCCACTCCCCAACTCCAGCAACAGTCCCACGCCCCATCTCCTGCACCAACCCCACTCCCCACCTCCTGCACCTGCCCCACTCCCCATCTCCTGCACCAACCCAACTCCCCATCTCCTGAACCCGGCTCACTCCCCATCTCCTGCACCAGCCCAACTCCCCATCTCCTGCACCAGGCCCACTCCCCATCTACTGCACCAGCCCCACTCCCCACCTCCTGCACCAGGCCCACTCCCCATCTCCTGCACCAGCCCCACTCCCCACCACCTGCACCAGCCCCACTCCCCATCTCCTGCTCCAAACCCACTCCCCACCTCCTGCACCAGCCCCACTCACCATCTACTGCCCCAGCCCCACTCCCCATTGCCTGCACCAGGCCCACACCCCATCTCCTGCACCAGCCCCACTCCCCACCTCCTGCACCAGTCCCACTCCCCAACTCCTGCTCTAGCCCCACTCCCCATCTCCTGCACCAACCTCACTCCCCATCTCCTGCACCAACCCCACTCTCCATCTCCTGCACCAGCCCCACTCCCCAGCTCCTGCACCAGCCCCACTCCCCATCTCCTACACCAGCCCCACTCCCCACCTCCTGCACCAGCCCCACTCCCCATCTCCTGCTCCAGCCCCACTCCCCACCACCTGCACCAGCCCCACTCCCCATCTCCTGCTCCAAACCCACTCCCTACCTCCTGCACCAGCCCCACTCTCCATCTATTGCACCAGCCCCACTCCCCATCACCTGCACCAGGCCCACTCCCCATCTCCTGCACCAGCCCCACTCCCCACCTCCTGCACCAGCCCCACTCCCCACCTCCTACTCTAGCCCCACTCCCCATCTCCTGCACCAGCCCCACTCCCCACCTCCTGCACCTGCCCCACTCCCCATCTCCTGCACCAACCCCACTCCCCATCTCCTGCACCCGGCTCACTCCCCATCTCCTGCACCAGCAACACTCCCCATCTCGTGCACCAGGCCCACTCCCCATCTCCTGCACCAGGCCCACTCCCCATCTCCTGCACCAGTCCCACTCCCCACCTCCTGCACCAGCCCCACTCCCCATCTGCTGCACCAACACCACTCCCTACCTCCTGCACCAGCCCCACTCTCCAACTACTGCACCAGCCCCACTCCCCACCTCCTGCACCAGCCCCACTCCCCATCACCTGCACCAACCCCACTCTCCATCTCCTGCACCAGCCCCACTCCCCACCTCCTGCACCAGCCCCATCCCCCATCTCCAGCACCAGCCCCACTCCCCATCTCCTGCACCAGCCCCTCTCCCCATCTCCTGCAACAGCCCCACTCCCCATCTCCAGCACCAGCCCCACTCCCCATCTCCTGCACCAGCCCCACTCTCCACCTCCTGCACTAGCCCCACTCCCCATCTCATGCACCAACTTCACTCCCCATCTCCTGCACCAACCCCACTCCCCATCTCCTGCACCATCCCCTCTCCCCATCTGCTGCACCAGCCCCACTCCCCATCTCCAGCATCGGCCCCACTCCCCATCTCCTCCACCAGCCCCACTCCCCACCTCCTGCACCAACCCCACTCCCCACGTCGTGCGCCCAGCCCACTCCCCACCTCCAGCACCAGCCCCACTCACCATCTCCTGCACCAAACCCACTCCCCACCTCCTGCGCCCGGCCCACTCCCCACCTCCTGCACCAGCCCCACTCCCTATCTCCTGCACCAACCCCACTCCCCGCCTCCTGCGCCCGGCCCACTCCCCATCTCCTGCACCAGCCCCACTCCCCATGTCCTGCACCAGCCCCACTCCCCATCGCCTGCATCAGCTCCACTCCCCATCTCCTGCACCAGCCCCACTCCCCACCACCTGCACCAGCCCCACTCCTCTTCTCCTGCACCAGGCCCAATCCCCATCTCCTGCACCAGACCCACTTCCCATCTCCAGCACCAGCCCCACTCCCCATCTCCTGCACCAGCCCCACTCCCCACCTCCTGCACCTGCCCCACTCCCCATCTCCTGCAAGAACCCCACTCCCCATCTCCTGCACCCGGCTCACTCCCCATCTCCTGCACCAGCCCCACTCCCCATCTCCTGCACCAGCCCCACTCCCCATCTCCTGCTCCAGCCCCACTCCCCACCACCTGCACCAGCCCCACTCCCCATCTCCTGCTCCAAACCCACTCCCTACCTGCTGCACCAGCCCCACTCTCCATCTACTGCACCAGCCCCACTCCCCATCACCTGCACCAGGCCCACTCCCCACCTCCTGCACCAGCCCCACTCCCCACCTCCTACTCTAGCCCCACTCCCCATCTCCTGCACCAGCCCCACTCCCCACCTCCTGCACCTGCCCCACTCCCCATCTCCTGCACCAACCCCACTCCCCATCTCCTGCACCCGGCTCACTCCCCATCTCCTGCACCAGCAACACTCCCCATCTCGTGCACCAGCACCACTCCCCATCTCCTGCACCAGGCCCACTCCCCATCTCCTGCACCAGTCCCACTCCCCACCTCCTGCACCACCCCCACTCCCCATCTGCTGCACCAACACCACTCCCTACCTCCTGCACCAGCCCCACTCTCCATCTATTGCACCAGCCCCACTCCCCACCTCCTGCACCAGCCCCACTCCCCATCACCTGCACCAACCCCACTCTCCATCTCCTGCACCAGCCCCACTCCCCACCTCCTGCACCAGCCCCACCCCCCATCTCCAGCACCAGCCCCACTCCCCATCTCCTGCACCAGCCCCTCTCCCCATCTCCTGCACCAGCCCCACTCCCCATCTCCAGCACCAGCCCCACTCCCCATCTCCTGCACCAGCCCCACTCCCCACCTCCTGCACTAGCCCCACTCCCCATCTCATGCACCAACTTCACTCCCCATCTCCTGCACCAACCCCACTCTCCATCTCCTGCACCAGCCCCACTCCCCACCTCCTGCACCAGCCCCACTCCCCATCTCCAGCACCAGCCCCACTCCCCATCTCCTGCACCATCCCCTCTCCCCATCTGCTGGACCAGCCCCACTCCCCATCTCCAGCACCAGCCGCACTCCCCATCTCCTGCACCAGCCCCACTCCCCACCTCCTGCACCAACCCCACTCCCCACGTCGTGCGCCCAGCCCACTCCCCACCTCCAGCACCAGCCCCACTCCCTATCTCCTGCACCAACCCCACTCCCCACCTCCTGCGTCCGGCCCACTCCCCATCTCCTGCACGAGCCCCACTCCCCATCTCCTGCACCAGCCCCACTCCCCATCTCCTGCACCAGGCCCACTCACCATCTCCTGCACCAGCCCCACTCCCCACCTCCTGCACCAGCCCCACTACCCAGCTCCTGCTCTAGCCCCACTCCCCATCTCCTGCACCAACCTCACTCTCCATCTACTGCACCGGCCCCACTCCCCACCTCCTGCACCAGCCCCACTCCCCATCACCTGCACCAACCCCACTCTCCATCTCCTGCACCAGCCCCACTCCCCACCTCCTGCACCAGCCCCACCCCCCATCTCCAGCACCAGCCCCACTCCCCATCTCCTGCACCAGCCCCTTTCCCCATCTCCTGCACCAGCCCCACTCCCCATCTCCAGCACCAGCCACACTCCCCATCTCCTGCACCAGCCCCACTCCCCACCTCCTGCACTAGCCCCACTCCCCATCTCATGCACCAACTTCACTCCCCATCTCCTGCACCAACCCCACTCTCCATCTCCTGCACCAGCCCCACTCCCCACCTCCTGCACCAGCCCCACTCCCCATCTCCAGCACCAGCCCCACTCCCCATCTCCTGCACCATCCCCTCTCCCCATCTGCTACACCAGCCCCACTCCCCATCTCCAGCACCAGCCGCACTCCCCATCTCCTGCACCAGACCCACTCCCCACCTCCTGCACCTGCCCCACTCCCCATCTCCTGCACGAACCCCACTCCCCATCTCCTGCACCCGGCTCACTCCCCATCTCCTGCACCAGCCTCACTCCCCATCTCCTGCACCAGGCCCACTCCCCATCTACTGCACCAGCCCCACTCCCCACCTCCTGCACCAGCCCCACTCCCCATCTCCTGCTCCAGCCCCACTCCCCACCACCTGCACCAGCCCCACTCCCCATCTCCTGCTCCAAACCCACTCCCTACCTGCTGCACCAGCCCCACTCTCCATCTACTGCACCAGCCCCACTCCCCATCACCTGCACCAGGCCCACTCCCCATCTCCTGCACCAGCCCCACTCCCCACCTCCTGCACCAGCCCCACTCCCCACCTCCTACTCTAGCCCCACTCCCCACCTCCTGCACCTGCCCCACTCCCCATCTCCTGCACCAACCCCACTCCCCATCTCCTGCACCCGGCTCACTCCCCATCTCCTGCACCAGCCCCACTCCCCACCTCCTGCACCAGCCCCACTCCCCATCTCCAGCACCAGCCCCACTCCCCATCTCCTGCACCATCCCCTCTCCCCATCTGCTGCACCAGCCCCACTCCCCATCTCCAGCACCAGCCGCACTCCCCATCTCCTGCACCAGACCCACTCCCCACCTCCTGCACCTGCCCCACTCCCCATCTCCTGCACGAACCCCACTCCCCATCTCCTGCACCCGGCTCACTCCCCATCTCCTGCACCAGCCTCACTCCCCATCTCCTGCACCAGGCCCACTCCCCATCTACTGCACCAGCCCCACTCCCCACCTCCTGCACCAGCCCCACTCCCCATCTCCTGCTCCAGCCCCACTCCCCACCACCTGCACCAGCCCCACTCCCCATCTCCTGCTCCAAACCCACTCCCTACCTGCTGCACCAGCCCCACTCTCCATCTACTGCACCAGCCCCACTCCCCATCACCTGCACCAGGCCCACTCCCCATCTCCTGCACCAGCCCCACTCCCCACCTCCTGCACCAGCCCCACTCCCCACCTCCTACTCTAGCCCCACTCCCCATCTCCTGCACCAGCCCCACTCCCCACCTCCTGCACCTGCCCCACTCCCCATCTCCTGCACCAACCCCACTCTCCATCTCCTGCACCCGGCTCACTCCCCATCTCCTGCACCAGCAACACTCCCCATCTCGTGCACCAGCACCACTCCCCATCTCCTGCACCAGGCCCACTCCCCATCTCCTGCACCAGTCCCACTCCCCACCTCCTGCACCACCCCCACTCCCCATCTGCTGCACCAACACCACTCCCTACCTCCTGCACCAGCCCCACTCTCCATCTATTGCACCAGCCCCACTCCCCACCTCCTGCACCAGCCCCACTCCCCATCACCTGCACCAACCCCACTCTCCATCTCCTGCACCAGCCCCACTCCCCACCTCCTGCACCAGCCCCACCCCCCATCTCCAGCACCAGCCCCACTCCCCATCTCCTGCACCAGCCCCTCTCCCCATCTCCTGCACCAGCCCCACTCCCCATCTCCAGCACCAGCCCCACTCCCCATCTTCTGCACCAGCCCCACTCCCCACCTCCTGCACTAGCCCCACTCCCCATCTCATGCACCAACTTCACTCCCCATCTCCTGCACCAACCCCACTCTCCATCTCCTGCACCAGCCCCACTCCCCACCTCCTGCACCAGCCCCACTCCCCATCTCCAGCACCAGCCCCACTCCCCATCTCCTGCACCATCCCCTCTCCCCATCTGCTGGACCAGCCCCACTCCCCATCTCCAGCACCAGCCGCACTCCCCATCTCCTGCACCAGCCCCACTCCCCACCTCCTGCACCAACCCCACTCCCCACGTCGTGCGCCCAGCCCACTCCCCACCTCCAGCACCAGCCCCACTCCCTAACTCCTGCACCAACCCCACTCCCCACCTCCTGTGTCCGGCCCACTCCCCATCTCCTGCACGAGCCCCACTCCCCATCTCCTGCACCAGCCCCACTCCCCATCTCCTGCACCAGGCCCACTCCCCATCTCCTGCACCAGCCCCACTCCCCACCTCCTGCACCAGCCCCACTACCCAGCTCCTGCTCTAGCCCCACTCCCCATCTCCTGCACCAACCTCACTCTCCATCTACTGCACCGGCCCAACTCCCCACCTCCTGCACCAGCCCCACTCCCCATCACCTGCACCAACCCCACTCTCCATCTCCTGCACCAGCCCCACTCCCCACCTCCTGCACCAGCCCCACCCCCCATCTCCAGCACCAGCCCCACTCCCCATCTCCTGCACCAGCCCCTTTCCCCATCTCCTGCACCAGCCCCACTCCCCATCTCCAGCACCAGCCCCACTCCCCATCTCCTGCACCAGCCCCACTCCCCACCTCCTGCACTAGCCCCACTCCCCATCTCATGCACCAACTTCACTCCCCATCTCCTGCACCAACCCCACTCTCCATCTCCTGCACCAGCCCCACTCCCCACCTCCTGCACCAGCCCCACTCCCCATCTCCAGCACCAGCCCCACTCCCCATCTCCTGCACCATCCCCTCTCCCCATCTGCTGCACCAGCCCCACTCCCCATCTCCAGCACCAGCCGCACTCCCCATCTCCTGCACCAGCCCCACTCCCCACCTCCTGCACCAACCCCACTCCCCACGTCGTGCGCCCAGCCCACTCCCCACCTCCAGCACCAGCCCCACTCCCTATCTCCTGCACCAACCCCACTCCCCGCCTCCTGCGTCCGGCCCACTCCCCATCTCCTGCACGAGCCCCACTCCCCATCTCCTGCACCAGCCCCACTCCCCATCTCCTGCACCAGGCCCACTCCCCATCTCCTGCACCAGCCCCACTCCCCACCTCCTGCACCAGCCCCACTACCCAGCTCCTGCTCTAGCCCCACTCCCCATCTCCTGCACCAACCTCACTCCCCATCTCCTGCACCAACCCCACTCTCCATCTCCTGCACCAGCCCCACTCCCCACCTCCTGCACCAGCCCCACTCCCCATCTCCTGCACCAGCCCCACTCCCCACCTCCTGCACCAGGCCCACTACCCACCTCCAGCACCAGCCCCACTCCCCATCTCCTGCACCAACCCCACTCCCCACCTCCTGCGCCCGGCCCACTCCCCACCTCCAGCACCAGCCCCACTCCCTATCTCCTGCAGCAACCCCACTCCCCGCCTCCTGCGTCCGGCCCACTCCCCATCTCCTGCACCAGCCCCACTCCCCATCTCCTGCACCAACCCCACTCCCCATCTCCTGCACCAACCCCACTCCCCATCTCCTGCACCAGCCCCACTCCCCATCTCCAGCACCAGCCCCACTCCCCACCTCCTGCACCAGCCCCACTCCCCATCTCCTGCACTAGGCCCAATCCCCATCTCCTGCACCAGCCCCACTTCCCATCTCCTGCACCAGCCCCACTCCCCATCTCCTGCACCAGCCCCACTCCCAATCTCCTGCACCAGCCCCACTCCCCACCTCCTGCACCAGCCCCACTTCCCATCTCCTGCACCAGGCCCACTCCCCAACTCCAGCAACAGCCCCACTCCCCATCTCCTGCACCAGCCCCACTCCCCACCTCCTGCACCTGCCCCACTCCCCATCTCCTGCACCAACCCCACTCCCCATCTCCTGCACCCGGCTCACTCCCCATCTCCTGCACCAGCCCCACTCCCCATCTCCTGCACCAGGCCCACTCCCCATCTACTGCACCAGCCCCACTCCCCATCACCTGCACCAGGCCCACTCCCCATCTCCTGCACCAGCCCCACTCCCCACCTCCTGCACCAGCCCCACTCCCCACCTCCTACTCTAGCCCCACTCCCCATCTCCTGCACCAACCTCACTCCCCATCTCCTGCACCAACCCCACTCTCCATCTCCTGCACCAGCCCCACTCCCCACCTCCTGCACCAGCCCCACTCCCCATCTCCAGCACCCAGCCCCACTCCCCACCTCCTGCACCAGCCCCACTCCCCATTTCCTGCACCAGCCCCACTCCCCACCACCTGCACCAGCCCCACTCCCCATCTCCTGCTCCAAACCCACTCCCCACCTCCTGCACTAGCCCCACTCCCATCTCATGCGCCAACCTCACTCCCCATCTCCTGCACCAACCCCACTCTCCATCTCCTGCACCAGCCCCACTCCCCACATCTTGCACCAGCCCCACTCCCCATCTCCAGCACCAGCCCCACTCCCCATCTCCTGCACCATCCCCTCTCCCCATCTGCTGCACCAGTCCCACTCCCCATCTCCTGCACCAGCCCCACTCCCCATCTCCTGCACCAGCCCCACTCCCCACCTCCAGCACCAGCCCCACTCACCATCTCCTGCACCAACCCCACCCCCCATCTCCTGCGCCCGTCCACTCCCCACCTCCAGCACCAGCCCCACTCCCTATCTCCTGCACCAACCCCACTCCCCGCCTCCTGCGTCCGGCCCACTCCCCATCTCCTGCACCAGCCCCACTCCCCATCTCCTGCACCAACCCCACTCCCCATCTCCTGCACCAGCCCCACTCCCCATCTCCTGCACCAGCCCCACTCCCCATCTCCTGCACCAGCCCCACTCCCCACCTCCTGCACCAGCCCCACTCCCCATCTCATGCACTAGGCCCAATTCCCATCTCCTGCACCAGCCCCACTTCCCATCTCCTGCACCAGCCCCACTCCCCATCTCCTGCACCAGCCCCACTCCCAATCTCCTGCACCAGCCCCACTCCCCACCTCCTGCACCAGCCCCACTTCCCATCTCCTGCACCAGGCCCACTCCCCAACTCCAGCAACAGCCCCACTCCCCATCTCCTGCACCAGCCCCACTCCCCACCTCCTGCACCTGCCCCACTCCCCATCTCCTGCACCAAGCCCACTCCCCATCTCCTGCACCCGGCTCACTCCCCATCTCCTGCACCAGCCCCACTCCCCATCTCCTGCACCAGGCCCACTCCCCATCTACTGCACCAGCCCCACTCCCCACCACCTGCACCAGGCCCACTCCCCATCTACTGCACCAGCCCCACTCCCCACCACCTGCACCAGCCCCACTCCCCATCTCCTCTTCCAAACCCACTCCCTACCTCCTGCACCAGCCCCACTCCCCATCACCTGCACCAGGCCCACTCCCCATCTCCTGCACCAGCCCCACTCCCCACCTCCTGCACCAGCCCCACTCCCCACCTCCTACTCTAGCCCCACTCCCCATCTCCTGCACCAACCTCACTCCCCATCTCCTGCACGAACCCCACTCTCCATCTCCTGCACCAGCCCCACTCCCCACCTCCTGCACCAGACCCACTCCCCATCTCCTGCACCAGCCCCACTCCCCACCTCCTACACCAGCCCCACTCCCCATCTCCAGCACCAGCCCCACTCCCCACCTCCTGCACCAGCCCCACTCCCCATTTCCTGCACCAGCCCCACTCCCCACCACCTGCACCAGCCCCACTCCCCATCTCCTGCTCCAAACCCACTCCCCACCTCCTGCACTAGCCCCACTCCCCATCTCATGCGCCAACCTCACTCCCCATCTCCTGCACCAACCCCACTCTCCATCTCCTGCACCAGCCCCACTCCCCACCTCTTGCACCAGCCCCACTCCCCATCTCCAGCACCAGCCCCACTCCCCACCTCCTGCACCAACCCCACTCCCCACGTCCTGCGCCCAGCCCACTCCCCACCTCCAGCACCAGCCCCACTCACCATCTCCTGCACCAACCCCACCCCCCATCTCCTGCACCAGGCCCACTCCCCAACTCCAGCAACAGCCCCACTCCCCATCTCCTGCACCAGCCCCACTCCCCACCTCCTGCACCTGCCCCACTCCCCATCTCCTGCACCAACCCCACTCCCCATCTCCTGCACCCGGCTCACTCCCCATCTCCTGCACCAGCCCCACTCCCCATCTCCTGCACCAGCCCCACTACCCACCACCTGCACCAGCCCCACTCCCCATCTCCTGCTCCAAACCCACTCCCTACCTCCTGCACCAGCCCCACTCTCCATCTACTGCAGCAGCCCCACTCCCCATCGCCTGCACCAGGCCCACTCCCTATCTCCTGCACCAGCCCCACTCCCCACCTCCTGCACCAGCCCCACTCCCCACCTCCTGCTCTAGCCCCACTCCCCATCTCCTGCACTAATCTCACTCCCCATCTCCTGCACCAACCCCACTCTCCATCTCCTGCACCAGCCCCACTCCCCACCTCCTGCACCAGCCCCACTCCCCATCTCCTGCTCCAGCCCCACTCCCCACCTCCTGCACCAGCCCCACTCCCCATCTCCAGCACCAGCCCCACTCCCCACCTCCTGCACCAGCCCCACTCCCCATGTCCTGCACCAGCCCCACTCCCCACCTCCTGCACCAGCCCCACTCCCCATCTCCAGCACCAGCCCCACTCCCCACCTCCTGCACCAGCCCCACTCCCCATCTCCTGCACCAGTTCCGCTCCCCATCTCCTGCACCAGCCCCACTCCCCATATCTTGCTCCAGCCCCACTCCCCATCTCCTGCACCAGCCCCACTCCGCACCTCCTGCACCTGGCCCACTCCCCACCTCCAGCACCAGCCCCACTCCCCACCTCCTGCACCAGCCCCACTCCCCACCTCCTGCACCAGCCCCACTCCCCACCTCCTGCACCAGTCCCACTCCCCATCTCCTGCACCAGCCCCACTCCCCATCTCCTGCACCAGCCCCACTCTCCATCTCTTGCACCAGCCCCACTCCCCATCTCTTGCATCAGCCCCACTCCCCATCTCCTGCACCAGCCCCACTCCCCATCTCCCGCACCAGCCCCACTCCCCATCTCCTGCACCATCCCCACTCCCCATCTCCTGCACCAGCCCCACTCCCCATCTCCTGCACCCGGCCCACTCCCCACCTCCTGCACCTGCACCAGCCCCACATCTCCTGCACATGGCCCACTCCCCATCTCCTGCACCAGCCCCACTCCCAATCTGTTATAATGAAACGTGATGTTTCCAAGTTAGACATCAAGGCCTTGTTTTTTGACTCAGGTTTGGGTGCCCAGTGCAGGGATCATTTCTGCGTCTGAACCATGTGAAGCAATTGTCAAATGTAAATCCCCTAATGGCCGGAAGCGAGCGGGCTCCCAATTAGCAGCACAAGCGTCACTAGGAGGTGCTCCAGAATGATCGAGTTTAGCGATTTACAATTAGGAAATTGCCTTCTTGCCCTCCCCAGCCTGTTAACAAGTTCCTCAAAGAGCTGAGCAGACCATGAATCAGAGGCAAGTGGTTTCCCGGCTCACTCCTGCCGCCCGCCCTCACTCGAAAATTCCAGCATGTCCCAGAGGCACCGGGATACTGAGATGCCAGCTGGGAGCATTATATGAGTGCGTGGCACATGGCATGGCACAGTGGAGACAGTGCGAGGTTCTCACCATCCACAGCTGGCACCTTGGAGATGGTGTGAGGCTCTCTACGTACAGGGCACAGCACACTGGAGGCTCCAACAGCTGGAATGAGAACAGAAAACGCTGGAACAACACAGCAGGTCCGGAAGGATCTGCAAAGAGAGAAGGGCTAGTCTTTCGGTGTTTACTATGCTTCAGTACTCTGACAGTACTGAGGAAGGGTATAAACCAGAACTATTAACCCACCTCTGTTGTTTCCTTGTAGATGCTGTCAGACCTGCTGTGCATTTCCACCATCAGAGGCTCCCAACATGTTGCTCACTTATTATGCCCTGGGGCCCTTTGATAAGTTCAAACGTCCTTTAGATACCAGGAACCGAACACAGGGAAAACACATGTTTTTGGTCAGAGAATCTGTGAAGGGGATTCTCCACATGAAAATAATTGATTGCGATGGGCTGAACAAAACAGCCACTGCTGACAGCCTTCTGTGGAGCTCAATATTCTACACACAGCCACGCTTTTTGTGCAATGAGCAGCAATTATTTTTGAACAAAAGAGCGACTATGTTACTTTCACTGCTGGAGGTGTCATTTCGAGATGTAGCGACAGCTCACTGCGAGCAGGAATATCTTAAATGATAAGAACTCCCAAGTGCCATAACCTTTCCACATCATTTCAGCCAAATTAACTGTAAGCTCTCTGCGCTAGAAAAAAATGGAGCTACCGTAATATTCTGAGTGGTCACCGCAGCACTCCAGAGAAGCTGGTTCTTCAGGTGAGAGAAAGCCACGCTATCATTTATGCTATGCCATAACACTTAATGCCTGTGACATTTATCATTTCATCACTGTGTCAGTCAGTCCTTATTGCAAACATTGTATATGCAGTACTCAAGGAGAAAATACATTTATGCAGCATCTTTCACGATCACCAGACTCCCCAAAGCATTTTACAGCCAATGAAATACTTTTTGAAGCATAGTCACTGTAGGAAACACATCAGCCAATTTGTGCAGAGCAAGATTATGCAAAGCAGCAATGCATTAATGACAGGACAACCTGGCTTTGTGGCATTGACTGGAGGATAAATATTGGCCGGGACACTGGAGGCAACTCCCTTGCTCTTCTTCAAAATAGCAGGGTCTTTTCTTCCACCCAGGAGACCAGCCAGGGGCTTGGTTTAATGTCTCATTCAGAAGACAGCACCACCAACAACGCAGCACTCATGGACAGAATGCATCTGCTCTTTTTCTGGTCATAATCAGTATGTTTTGTATGGAAAAAGGTGTGTCTTTTCTTACCATTAGAGTGCGTATTCCAATTCAATGTTTCAGCAGAAAGCATTTGTGAGTTTAAAATAAAGAAGGTTATTTATTCTTACACACATACCTTGAATTAAAGCAACATCACTCATCGGTCTCATGCACGCACCCACACACACACAAAGATTGGATACAGATAAAGATAGTGCACTTTTACAGCTTATAGTTATTTTAGTCTCTGATTTACGATTGCTGGTTTCCCACGAGGCAGGCCTGTGGTTCCTTGATTTAAAGTTGAAGTGAGGGTCTGATAAAATCAAGGGTTCACAGCTGGTTGTGAGATTTCTTGTAGTTGAATATCTAGGAAGTTGGTTCTCAGGTGAACTTTGAAACTGGAACAGGTTAAGTACTTTGGCTGCTTGATGACTTACAGCGAGTTTGAGAATCTGGTTCTCAAAATGGCTGATGACTGATGGCTCTGATGGATCTAATAGGTCCTGGGGTAATAAAGGTGCAATTTCAATCACATGACCACTGGGTTAACATTTCTGAAGCCCACCAAGTCACATTTGGATGGGGGAGGCCATCATGATATAATGGTAAGTTGAAAGTGGCTATTGAGTTTCAATCTTCCTTTTATCTTGAATGAAACAGGGAGACAGGGAGTCTGGAAACTCCATAGTTTTTAGGTGTTGGCCCATCCTTTAACAATGAGATGTGTGAATTCCACAAATGGGTGTGAGGCACCCTCACCTATGTCCATATTTAATTAGGTATTCGCCAGAGACTTGATACTGTCTGTAATCTAAATGCCAAAAGTCACATGATTTGCAGCCAACTTTACAGCTTGTTTGTATCCAACTTTTAAAAGCATTGACTGAAAGTTAATAACATGACATGCCTGTACTGCGCATGACAGCTCCCTTAGCAATGCACCAGAGGATCAAGCTTGATGTTTGTGTTCAAGTACTGGTGTGGGACTTGAACCCAGAACCTTTGGACTCAGCCATATGAGTGCTACAAACAGAGTCACATCTAACATGCAAAAACATAGTCAGTGTTTTCAAGTTCTATTAGATTGAGCAGGAAAAATGAACAATGATGTTTGGACACTTCTTAAGTACTTCCCTCTATTTAAAAAGTGCCATTCAGTGACAGAGACATACAACAACCCCAGCAATGGTGCAGGCACAGCATATAGAAGGTAAATGCCTGTAAATGGCTTCAGGAGATACAGGGCATTTTTTTCCCTTATTGGAACTAAGCTTTCCCTTTGGTCTTTTGCCTAACCCACTGACCAGAAACTGAACTGGACTAGCCATATAAATACTGTGGCTACAAGAGCAGGTCAGAGGCTAGGAGTCCTGTGGCGTGTAACTCACCTCCTGACTCCCAAAGCCTGTCCACCATCAAGGCACGAGGCACAAGTCACGAGTGTGATGGAATACTTCCCACTTGTCTGGATGAGTGCAGCTCCCACAACACTCAAGAAGCTCGACACCATCCAGGGCAAAGCAGCCTGGTTGACTGACACCCCATCCACAAACATTCACTCCCTCCACCACCAACGCAAAGCAGCAGCAGTGTGTACCATCTACAAGATGCACTACAGGAACTAGTAGACAGCACCTTCCAAACCCACTACCATCTAGATGGACAAGGGCAGCAGATAGATGGGAACACCACCACCTGGAAGTCCCTTCCAAGTCACTCACTATCCTGACTTGGAAATATATCGTTGTTCCTTCACTGTCACTGGGTCAAAATCCTGGAACTCCCTTCCTAACAGCATTGTGGGTGTACCTACACCACATGGACTGCAGTGGTTGAAGAAGACAGCTCACCAACACCTTCTCAAGGTTCAGAGCCAGACATCTTAACCTCCAGGAAAATTGCTGGTTCAAAAAAGCTGTAAAATTAAGGCCAGAATTTTAGGTGTGGCAAGAAACAATAGTTTTCCTGGTGTTTTAAAAAATGTATCCTCCCTGAGACCTGGACTGCATTTTTTGTTTCATTGAATGCTGTTTTACGGCTTGGGTAATAGTCACATTAAAAATTGAAGAGCTTCCCTGAGTGCATACTCTTCAACTTGCTGTGCCTGATGTACATCAATGATAATTAGATGGCTGGGAACTTTAAGGAAAATTTGATGTGAGTTCTATGCCTTCTGGCCTTGATTGTTTACACTGAAGTTTTATTTTCTGGCATATGCTGAAGAGTTCAGAAGGTGCACTGCAGCAACTCACTAAGGCTCCTTCGGCAACACGTTCAAACCTGTGATCTCTACCACCTGGAAGCAGAAAAGCAGTAGGCACATGGGAACACCACCAACCTTTCTTGGAACTATATATCGCTTTTCCTCGTCGCTCGGTAAAAATCATGCAACTCCCTTCCTAACAGCACCTACACCACATGGACTGCAGCGGTTCAAGAAGGCGGCTCACCACCACCTTCTCAAGGGCAATTAGGGGTGTGCATTAAATGCTGTCCTGGTGCTCAAGTTTGGCAGGAAATGTAGGAGTAAATTTGTGTTGGCAAAATTGGTGAAGGAATGAGCGTAATTGTGATTTCCAGATCCCAGCTCCACAGAAAATCTCACCCCCCCCCACTCCCCAAGTCGGAATACCAGAGGATCAATTTCTAATATTGTGCTGCCAGGGGAGCCTTGCTTGGCAGTTGTGCTCATTGAAAAGTCACGCAGTCATGCCAGAAGGTTTCTAAGCCCAGTTCCTAACATGCGGGGGGTAAAGCTCTGCTCTGGTAGCACAAAGGAGAAAATGACATTTCTGAGTTAATAGCAGAAACTACACAGCAGGTCAATCAACACCCAGAAGAGAAAGGTTGTCTAACATCCCTGGGGAAAGGGGAGGTTCTGATTCTGAGAGCAGCAGGCTATTCAACCCATTGCTCCTGTGCCAGCACTTGGAAAGAGCTGTCCAATTATTTCCATTGCCCCGCTCTTCCACCACAACCCTGTTCCCTTTTTCAAGTATATAATTGTCTTTGGTATGTTTGCTGACCTAGCTTTTTCTGCATTTAATCACAAAAGCAGCAGCAGGACATTTAGAATTTCATTGCCAATAGAATACTTTTTGCCATTGTTGTATAGTAGCAAGTAAACATGTGGCAATCGCCTCTAAAATCATTAAATCTGTGCGGGTTTTTGAGAATAGAAAACTATAGAAGAACTATAGAAAACCCTCCCTCTTTGACAGTTCACTGAATTAAACCCTGATAAGTTGTCTCAGTGTGGGCACATGTGAGTGAATGAATATTGGGAGGATTGACAAATCCATCAGGCCCACTTGCTAATAACTGATATACTTCATCCATCAATGCACAGGTTCTGAGATCTGGTCTAACATGTGTCAACATGGGGAATTGAAGAATCATTGGATCAATTTAGTCCAAGTTAATGCTGTGAACTTCGCTTGTCAATCCATTTACGCAGCACTGTGTTGGAATGAAAACCTCTGAATTAGTTTATTTTCTTTCTCAATTGCTGAACTTATTGCAATGTACATAATGATTAACCTTCACAATTCCATCTCCTTTCTCATGTATTAAAGATTTGATGTGTTATGTCTCTTAATTCTCTCCTGTTTTCTTCCTTCTCATCTCTTTTGGAGCTGCTTAGTGTCTTACTGGGATACCTTCCAAAAGAGGCAGTATGACTCTTCTCAGTAACTACTATTTATGTGTGAGCCTTAATAATAAGCACTGGCAGGCAATGGAGGACATCACAGTCAAGCCTGACCTAACCCTTACTGAACAACTAGAATGATCAGGAGTTGGAGTCCTAATTAATCTTCTTTTCCCTAACTTGAATCTTATTGCTACTTGAGTCAAAAGCAGCTCACCCAGTGCAGATGACATTGAATCTTCCTGACCTGCTTGATTCAGAGACGGTCAGTTTACTTCTTAGTCATCCAGGGGCCCATTAACACACGAACTCCCTTATTGTGGTTATTACACTATACTTATTCATTATTCATTGTCTGCCATCTATGTTCAACAAACTAGATTTAGTATTTCTGAAAAAAGAGACATGTCAAAGCTTTTCATCTTGCACTCATCAGGAGACTTTGTAAGAATACCAATAAAAGAGGGAAAACAACCATTTATACAGTTTAAGAGAGTGCTGATTGGTTGGCAAGTGGACTCTGATTGGTAAAGGCATTGCCATGGATGATGCACCAGTGATGATGACTGACAAGCATTGTTTGAAATTTAAACCAGGCAGCTTGACCCTGATTGGTCAAGACACTGCCTTGAGGAATGAGTCAGCGAATGGCTGTTACTTATTTTGTTTAGAAGGCACAATGTGTGTACTGTACTTTCTGTCTGCAAAGAACAGGCCCTGTGTATTTATATATGCAACTTCCAGTACACGGCAAATGTGCCATACTGTGAACCTGACTGACAATCTTAAATTGGTTGTCAGCGTAATTCATACAGTATAAATGGTTGCTTTCCCCTTATATTGGTATTCTTGTGAAGTGTCCTGATGAGTGCAAGATGAAAAGCTTCGACATATCTCTTTTTCAGTAATACTCAAGCCCTGTACCACCAAATGACTATAAACTAGATTGAGATGAACATAAGAACATAAGAAATAGGAACAGGAGTAGACCATTCGGCCCCTTGAGCCTGCTCTGCCATTCAATAAGATCATGACTGATCTTTTTGTGTTTCAATTTCCACATTGCCATCTACCCCTGATAACCTTTGATTCCTTTGCCTAACAAGAATCCATCAACCTCTGCCTTAAAAATATTCAGTGACCCCGCCTGCCTCCACCACCTTCTGAGGGAGAGAATTCCAAAGTCGCACAACCCTCTGAGAGAAAAAATTTCTCCTCAACTGTGTCCTAAAAGGGCGACACCTAATTTTAAAACAGTGCCCCCTAGTTCTGGACTCACCCACAAGAGGAAACATCCTTTCGACTTCCACCTTGTCAAGGCCCTTCAGGATCTTGTATACTTCAATCAAATCACCCTTTTAAACTCCAGTGGAAACAAACCCAGTCTGTCCAACCTTTCCTCATAAGACAATCCACTCATTCCAGATATCAATCTAGTAAACCTCCTCTGACCTGCCTCTAATGCATTTACATCCTTCCTTAAACAAGGAGACCAAAACTGCACACAGTATTCGAGGTGTTGTCTCACCAATGCCTTGTATAACTGAAGCATAACACCCTTACTTTTATGTTCAATCCCTCTCATAATAAAGGATAGCATTCCATTATCTTTCTCATTTACTTGCTGTACCTGCATACTAACTTTTTGTGACTCATGTACTAGAACACCTAGATTCTTCTACACCTCAGGATTATGCAGTCGTTCTCCATTTAAGTGATAGTCTGCTTTTTTGTTCTTCCTGCCAAAGTGAACAACCTCACATTTTCACACATTAAACTGCATTTGCCAGATCTTTGCCCACTCGCTCAGCCTATGTATATCCATCTGCAACCTCCTCATGTCCTCTTCACAACATACTTTCCTACCTATGTATGTGTCATCTGCAAATTTAGCTACCATGTCTTCACTCCCCTCATCTAAGCCATTGATGTAAATCCTAAAAAGTTGAGGCCCCAGCCCAGACCCCTGTGGGACGCCACTCGCCGCATCCTGCCAATCATAAAAAGACCCATTTATGCATACTCTCTGCTTTCTGAAAGCCAGCCAATCTTTTATCCATGCTAATATATTACCCACTACACCATGCAGTTTTATTTTCCATAATAACGTTTGATGTGGCACCTCATTAAACACCTTCTGGAAATCCAAGTACAATACGTCTACAGGCTCCCCTTAATCCACCTCATATGTTACTCCTTCAAGAAACTCCAAAAAACTGGTTAAACATGATTTTCCTTTCACAGAACCATGCTGACTCTTCCTGATTGCCTTGAGCTCTTCTAAGTGCCCAGCTATAACCTCCTTAATGATCGATTCTGACAATTTCCCCATGACAGACTTCAAGCCAACTGGCCTATAGTTTCCTATTTTCTGCCTCCCTCCCTTCTTGAATAGAGGGCTGGCATTTGCTACTTTCCAGTCTGATGAAACCTTTCCAGAATCTAGTGAATTTGGTAAAATTAACACCAGCACATCGATTACCTCATTAGCCACCTCTTTTAAGACCCTAGGATGAAGTCCATCGGGACCCAGAGACTTGCCTGCCACAGCTCTCTCAATTTGCTCAGTACTGTTTTCCTAGTGTTTTCAATTTCACCAAGTTCCTCTGTCCCTTTCACTTCCTGATTTGTAGCTTTTACTGGAATGTTTTTTGTATCCTCTATAATAAACACAGAAGCAAAATATTTGTTCATTTTTACTGCCACTTCCTTATTATCTACTATTAACTCCCCACTGTCACTCTCTAAAGGACCAACACTCACTTTACTTTTTTCCTTTTTAAATATGTGTAGAAACTCTCGCTACCTGTTTTTACATTTCTAGCTAGCTTCCTCTCATACTCTAATTTCTTTCTCCTGATTAACCTTTTAGTCATTCTCTGCCATTCTTTATATTCTGTCCAATCATCTGTCCTGCCACTCATCTTTGCGGAGTTGTATGCTTTTTCCCTAAGTTTGATGCTTTCCTTAACTTCTTTAGTTAACCACGGATGGTGGATCCTCCCCTTAGAATTTTTCTTTATAATAGGAATGTAGTTATTCTGAATACTCTGAACTATCCCCTTAAATGTTTGCCACTGCTTCTCTATTGATCTATCCTCTAGCCTAAGTTCACTTCAGCTAGCTCAGCTTTCATCCCCACATAGGTGCCCTTATTTAAGTTTAAGATACTAGCCTTAGAACCACTCTTCCCTTTCAAACTGGATGTAAAATTCAATCATACTGTGATCACTGCTACCTAGGGGTGCCTTTATTCTGAGGCCATTAATGAATCCTGTCACGTTACACAATACCAAGTCTAATATAACCTGCTCTCTGGTTGGTTCCAGAACATGCTATCTCAAAAGCATTCTAAGGACTCCTCATCCAGGCTACTACTGCCAATCTGATTTTTCCAACTAATGTGCAGATTAAAATCACCCATGATTATTGCCGTCCCCTCATCACCACACAATATTTTCTCTTGACTGAGATGACTGATTTGTAACATCTCTTTTTTTGTCTAGAACTACCTTGATTGCCTGATTGCTCAACCACTTTCAACCTCCAAACGGCCTTTCAGCCTTTGACCTGTAACACTGCTGTAACCAAACTCAACTCAAAGGTCATGGACTCTGCAGCCCCTGGGATGAGCATTGACTTTAGTAACTTCAGACTTTATAACATTTCCTCCCACTTTCCTGCCCGTTTCCATTCTGAATTGTTTTAGCCCCGTTTCTGCTGCCTTTTCCTGACCTAACTAGGATAACCTGGGAATATTTTCCAGCACCTCTTATTCGAGCTAAACTGTCCACAGGCTATTCACTGTCACAGCATACCTGGCCAAGGGCATTTACATATTCCCCCGACCTTCTTTCTTTTGGTTAGTCAATTAAAAATAAATCTTTGCATTTACATAGGCTCCTTCCACAACCTCAGGGCATTTCTCAAAGTGCTAAACATCCAATGAAGTACTTTTGAAGTGCATTCTTTGTAGTTCTTCAAGAAACATGACAATTTGAACAAGTGTCCTACAAACAGCTATGTGAGAATGAGCAAATAATCTGTTTCTAGATGTTGATCGAGGGCTATTGAACTATTGAATATTGGCTAGTACAATGGCTAGTGCATTCCTTCCAGATCGTGCCATGAGATCTTATACATCCACCTGAGCGCTCTCCTTGATCAGCCCTGGGACATGACATTGTCCATTCTTCTTTTCAGTTCATGACCTATATGTTTCCAGAATATTTTTGTTTTTATTTTAGTTGTGGGGTTTTCTCTAGCTTCTTGCCAAGTTCGCATTCCACCTTTTCAAACTAGAGCGTGTGGGGGGACTTGAGCTTCTGTCGAAATTAAAGCTTGTTTAAATTAGAGCAGCTTAGGTCATCAAGTACTATGTTGGTGTAACCTTTTTCCACTCTTAATATCCTGAATATTGTTGGACTCATTGGAAGACCAATAGTCAGATACACCACAGGAACATGTGTAAAATGTAAAGTAGAGCAATGGTGCACTGATGCACAGGGCTGGATTTAAAGTAGCCTGTTGCCGTAGGTACCATGGCAGTCAGGCCCACTTAACCATGGGAGAGGCACCCATGTCTTCCAGTGGCAAAGCCTTCCCTGACTAAGCCGCAGTCTGGAAGGGGCTGGTGCGGAATCCTGGACACTGGTGGCCGGATGTCAGTTAGGCTCCTTAATGAGCCAATTGGCTCCCATTATCCCTGAGCCCATTGCAATTTAATGGTGGCTCAGGCATTAAGTGGGAGCTGTGTGGCTTTCCCATGCCTCTCCAAGACCTGTCGGGTTTGCCAGCAGCCTCTAGGGGTGGCGGGAGGTGGGCCCTTGTTATCAGCGTTCTGTGCCCGATTGTGGGATCTGACATCAGGAAGCAGGGGCTGCTGAAAGGTGCCCCCTGCACTAGCCTCCGAAACATCCCTTGACCCCCCCCGTCCAGCGATCCCCATCCTACCCTCACTCACCTGTGGCTTGGGTCTCTTGCTGATCCTGGGACTCAGGTGAGCTCATTGCTGCCAGCTGCCATTGCTTCCACTGGTGCTGGCTCCGGCAACTCAAGGAGACGCCATCTTATGTTTGGCCAGCTGTTCTCGGCCGTTGGGTAGGACTTGTGCCACCGGGGACCTCAATCACGGGGCGGAGGGGCACTGAAGTGCCTGAAAGACACTTGATTCTGTTGGGCCTCCCCCACAAAACTGAAAGGGGTTCCCTGCCGGTTTTCCGACTGACGGGCAAGACCCCCCGTCAGCCAACTGAACCCTAGTCACTGATTTTGATTATAATGGGTTTAAGGGGGTGATTTTAGATATTCTGCATTTGCATCAGAATTAATATTGCTTTCAGCTAAGTAAGGGCAGTCAGATTGCTTTGCTACCAACCATAGCCATTGTCAGATTAACAGCCAAATCCACCTCAGAAACAATTACCTCATAGATTCAATCAGAAAGCTTTCTAAAATCCCAGTTTAAGGTTTGAAAGGTTTACGAGAACTGTCTATTGTAATCAAGCTGGAGCTATAAGCTCCTCATTTTCTGACTTAAACCTATATTGTTTCAAGAGTTGCTGATATGTTTGAAAACTGTGTATTTGACTAATCACCCAGTACCCACATTAGTTCAATAACATCCCTTTTGGCATCAGTGCAGCGACTGTGAAGTTGTAAAATAACAATACGTAAAGCCTCAATTTGCTGCCTTTGCCGTGGTGGAACCTTCAAGATGCAATTTTCCCCCAGCCCACTTACTGCCCTTGGGATTATTCACACATTGTTGGTCGATTCCCAAGCTTATGGAGTCAGCCTGGAAAAGGGCGGGAGGATTGCTGACTGAGCATTTTTTTCATCTTGGATTCAGGGTCTAGATGGGGTTTATTTAAGGTTTGCCTGATAGCCCAAGAATGCTACCATAGACTGTTATCCATACAAACCAGTCTTGTTTATTTGCAGATCTATGTACGCCTTAGTACTCAACACAAGGCTCCCAATAGATCTGTCTCTTAGTCATGTGACATTGCATCATAGATACACCAGTATCAGATGTTCCTGATGTTAATTCTTTACTCTACATCTTCCCCCAAATCTTTATCCCAACTATATATATAGTCCTACATCACCCTGAGTCTCAGGCTTCATAGGGTTAGTCTCTGAGGTGCTTTGACCAATCATCCTGATCTGGTCCGGATTTTGTTTCACGGTTGAGGATGAAGTGCACTCTCGTTGTTCAATGTGAGTGCCTTCCATCTGGTTAGTTGTAGTGTTGTTCTGTTTCTGGTCCCTTATGTTCAAGGTTCCATTAGCTTTCTTCCCAAAGATTAAGGCTCTTCAGTTCCTTCTGATAGTTCACTGGTCCGCTTCGATTCTATAAGATCTCAGTTGTGATCTCTTCTATTACAATGCCTTCTTTCTGTTGATCTCATATTCACAACATGTCGCCGGGCTGTAGCACTTTCAAGTCTCCTGCTCTGTGCTTGAAGTTCTGAGCTGGACTGTTTCTTTGTTGCTCCTCACGATCATCTAAGGTAATGTTAGGTTGTAGTGTTTGTTTTAGAGCTTGAAGTTGTGTTCACAGCCATCTTCCCGTCCATAGTTCTGACAGCGAGAACTCGTTCTTTAGTAGTGAGGCTTTGTAGCCTAGGAGGGCTAAGTTAATATCTTTGCTCTTTTTCATCAATTTTTTGATTGTTTGAACTCTTCCTTCTGCATCTCCATTTGACTGAGGATATCTGGATGAACCAATCACATGCATGAAACCATATTCCTTCACGATGTTATGGAACAGTTCATTAACAAACTGAGGACCGTTGTCTGACACCACAACATCCGGGATGCTGTGTGTTGTGAAGATTCTTCTTAGTGATGTAATGACTGCCTCTACCATGGTGATATGCAGACCAGTCACTTCAAACCAGCTGGAGTAGTAGTCGATGACGATGATGAAAACTTTGCCTTTAAACTCAAATAAATCCATTCCCAGGTTCACCCATGGTCTTGTAGAAAAGTTAGATGGTACCAGTGGGTTCACTCTGCCGCTGGCTGTTCACTGCACATGTAAGGCAATTCGTGATTAACTCTTCAATGGAGTGACTAGTGCTGGGCCACCAGGCTGACTGTTGGGCTCTTGCTCTGTATTTCCCTATTCCCAAGTGATCTTGATGGATTTTCTGGAGAATGTTGAGTCGAAGCATTTTAGGGACGGCTAGTCTATCGTTAAATACTAAGAAATCGATTACGATTGTGAGATGTTTTCTTTGTTCAAAGTATTGGCGAAGTGCTGGGTTAGTGAGAGTATACTATAGTCATCTGTTCTGGCAATACTCTTATTGTGATGTGCTCGTCATCCTGTTGTTGTGCTTGCTTAATTTTTTGTAATCTCAGTGGCTAGCAAGTATTTGGTAATGAGCAAAGTATATGCTTCCACTCCCTCAATAGAATTTAAGTCTTCCAATTTGGCTCCTTCCACTAGTATTCCTGATAATGCATGCGCCGTTGTCTGGTACTCCCCTTGAACATACTCGGTAAATGAACCGTATCTCGTGAATCTCAATCTAAAATGTTGAATTGTAGGTGGCATTTTGCAATTTCCTTTAGGTTAAGGAGAGTAGCCAAAGATTTGTTGTCAGTTTCAATTTTAAACCTTAATCCTATGAGATAATCAGAGAACTTCTCGAGGCCCATGTGGCTGCTAATGCTTCTTTCTCAGTGGTTGCATTACTGTTCTCTGTGCACATGACAGACCTTGAGGCATAATAAACTGGTCTTCTTTGTCCATCTTTTTGTGCTTGAAACAGCATTGCACCCATGCCTGAAGATGATGCATCCATTGCTACAATTGTTGGTAACTCTGGATTGTAGTGCATTAGAATTTCTGGTGAGATTAAGAAATTTAAGATCTTGTCCAAAGCATTTTGCTGATCCACATTCCAGCACCACTGTTGACCTTGTCTGAACAGCTATCGTAGCGACTCATTGAATTCTGCCAAGTTTGGCAAATCTTGGCTACTTGATTTACCATGCTAAGGAATCTTTGTAATTCTGTGATGTTTTTAGGCTACGGGAACTCTCTAATGACCTTGGTTTCTGCAGGTTGGCCATAATTCCTGAAGTTTGCACATGGTCTAAGAAATTTATCATAGGCTTTGCAAATTTGCATTTGTTGTTTAATGTCAAACCTGCTTCTTGTAGGACTTTGAGGACTGCTCTCACTCAACGGTCATGTTCTTCCCTGATGAACCGTGTTGAGAATGTCATCGATGTAACATATTACTCCTTCCGTGCCTTGCAGGGTCTGAGACATTGTTCTTTGGGATATCTCAGGTGTAGAAACAATTCCAAAAGGTAACCTGTTAAAACAATAATGACCAAATGGGGTGATAAAAGTAATTAACAATCTGGATTCTTTGTCCAGAGGCAACTGCCAAAAGCTGCTGTTAACATCCAACTTTATGAAGGGGGAACTTTTTGATAATTTGGCGAGACTTTCATCCACAGATGCCATTGGGTGATCTTGTGCTCTACTGGCTTGTTTAATTGAGTCAAGTCCACACAGATTCTAATTGTCCCATTGGTTTTTGGTACTTTGACCATTCCAGAATGCCACTTCGTCGGTATGGTTACTGCAGAGATGGCCCCTTGTTGTAACATGTGTTCAATCTTAAATTTGACATTGTCTAAGAGTGGGTGAGGAACCTTCCTTGCTGTGGAGGGACATTAACATCTGCTCCTAGGGTTATCTGATATTCTGCTTTCAGTTTTCCTAATCCTGAAAATGGGAAAGTCATTCCTGAATACCTCACTAGACTGCCCATCAGCAATTTTGTCAATTTTGTAAATGAGCCTCAGCTGCAAACACAATTTCTTTATCTTTGCATCTTAATCTTGCCAAGTGTTGGCCTATTACTTTTAGTGTAGCCCCCACTGGACCTTGCAACTGGATGGAGGATGGAATAAGTCCCACTAGCTGTGAAGAAAAGTATGCCAAACAACATCTTAACTATGTAAGCCTAAATAAGAGGTCATCTATGACACTAATGTGGTGACATTGCTTGGAATGTACTGTGGCCATCCATCCAGGCAGTGTATGCAAATCTGGATGCTGTCTTCATCCTGCTTTTAAGCCTCACAAAATTCTTGCAAATTCCGCTCTGTTGCTGGCAAATGTTGAATAGTTAAGGTTGTGAAGGCTTCAACTTCCTCAAAGAGCACTTTTTCCTCTTATTTGTTGACTTCACTAACTCTAATGAGCATGTCCAGACCTATGCTGCTCAACAAAGAGCATTCTTGATTCTGAATAATGTATATTTTTTCAAAAATGTTCCTATTTTTGTACTTTAGCATAGCATTAAGCCGAACTATAACACTTAGCTTGATTCTACTTGGGCCTTGGAGTTGAATGGAGGAAAGTTGCAGAGTTATTTTGTTCAGTCATAAAACTCTGTAAGATAAAACTGAGACTCCAGCTCCCTTGAATTCGGCAGGATTGATTTCAATGCTAGCACTCCAACATTGGATTTTATTTTCCTTTATTTCTTCTAGGAAGGTGATTTCTTGGTTGTTGGGTTATTGAATTTCTCAAACGGAGGTTCCTTTAACAGATTTTTCCTTCTGTCTGGTAAACACAGATTTCTTGGGATGGAAAACCACTTTAAAATGGCTGAACTTACCACACCCATGGCACTGCGCAATTCGGGCGGGGTATTCTTTGTGCCTGAGGACCTTGCCCTGCCACAGTGAGGACATCGGAAAATGGCAATTGGTGCCTTTTCAGGGCGCTTCCCTGGTTGCTGCCTTGCTGTACTTTCAGTTTTACAACCCATAAACTGAACAACTTGAGCAAGCTGTTCCTGCTGGATTTCCCTCACACCTGTACAAAGGCACTATTCTGTCTCTGCTCTTCGACCTGCCTGGCCAGTTTTACAGCTTTACTTAAAGTTAAATCTTTCCAAAATTGTAAAAAGTCGGAGAGGTTTTCATCTAAAACACCCCTGACTATTCTGTATCTGATCAAGTCATCTTTTAAGGTTCCGAACTCACAACTATCAGCCAAATGGTAGAGATCATTGATGGATGAATCGACTCTTTCACTGTTTTTGACTGTGTCGATTAAATTTTGCTCTTTCTACTACAACATTTCAGTCAAATGTGAGTCAAAAGCTCCGATGACATCCTTGTAGGAGGTTGTCTCTTCATTTACCCCCTGACTGGCCAGCACGTCATCAGCGATGTTACCAACAGCATATAACAAAGTGCTAACCTGGTCTTTGTTACTTTTACTTGCAATACTTGAAGCGTTACAGTACCAGGTGAAACACTTTATCCAATTTTGCCATTATTCAGTCTGTATGGGGCCCTCTATGTTTTGGAACTATTCTGGGAGGGTAGAAATCATTGCTTATCTTGGGTTGAGGTTGCCATTTCCTTTGCTGCTTGCCTTGCTAGTCGTTGGGTAGTCCTTGTGTTTTCCTTCTCCGGTGTGGTTGCTGAGTTGGTCTTGAAGTCCTTCACTTGCTGCTCTCTGTTGCTGCTGGTCTTCTCTTCAGGCAGTTTCCTGCTGTTTCTTACTATTCCTCAGTGGGTGGAGTCATTGCTGTCACCATCTGTTGTGGCTTTATCTTGGCAGATATTGGTTTTCTTACTCTAGAAGGGATCATGCTGGAGGCAATGGTCTTTCATTCTTTATTTACAACAATAACTACTTAAAGGTTATAGAACATCAGGACATAGCCATAGCCCCTCAGTAAGATGCTTCTCACTCATCTTCTCTCTTGTGGGTGACATCACTTTGACATAGCTACTTATGCACATGCTGAGTTGCTATTATTAGAGTTAACCCTTTACTCTACAATCAGGGCACTTGTAGTGCTCATAAAAATGAACAGGTAAAGCAGCCAGACAATTATCTAGCAAAGAAATATCTTTTTGCACTATTTTTGATGAGTTGGTTCAAAGGTTCTTTTGTTCACCATTTTAACAACAAGGCAATACAATTTTTAAAAATCCCTTTCTTGTAACTAGCAGATCTGCCACAATGCTGCTTATGATGTGGGAGAGGGGTGGGCATCTCCACTTGAATAATGTGGAAAGGAGTGTTTAAGTATTCTGCTTAGAAACAGTGAAGGAAATGTTTTTTTCATTAGTTTCTGGAAGATAAATAGTCTTTTCATCACCGACGAATAAATTAATTTGTTCCCCTCACATAGCACAGTTACATAATAAATCAGCCCAAGTGTCAGATAAGGGTGGTGCTGGGAATAGACACTCTGTTCCATTGTTCAGTGCAGTGCTTCCCGAACTTTTTCCTGATGTGACCCCATTTTAATGCCTTAGGCTGCGTGTGATCCCAGAGTGAAAACTGGGGGATGAGGGGGAGGGGGAGGGTTGAGAGTTGTTCAGCGGTGAACTGCAGGGGTGGGGGGATATTTGTTGATGGCAGGGCTTTAAAACTGCTGTGTTTTCCCTGAAAAAAGTGAAGACCCACCTTTTTACAGGCTGTGTTTGTAGCAGCAATCGTGCCCCAGAGCACTGATGATTAAGCCACGCCCACCGACAGAGATAGACCCAAACATTCAAAGGGGCCCCGCAGCTGCCAAAACTCAGTCCTAGCTCCACGGGTGCCATTGCTGCCTCAGAGCTCAAGACCCCAAAATCCCTTCCCGTGACCCACACTTTGAGAATCCATAGAACCATAGAACCATAGAACACTACAGCACAGAAAAACAGGCCATTCGGCCCTTCTAGTCTGTGCCGAAATATTATTCCGCTAATCCCATTGACCTGCACCCAGTCCATAACCCTCCAGACCTCTCCCATCCATGTATCTATCCAATTTATTCTTAAAACTTAAGAGTGAGCCCGCATTTACCACATCAGATGGCAGCTCGTTCCACACTCTCACCACTCTCTGAGTGAAGAAGTTCCCCATAATGTTCCCCCTAAACCTTTCCCCTTTCACCCTAAAGCCATGTTCTCTCATGTTTATCTCTCCTAATCTAAGTGGAAAGAGCCTACTCGCATTTACTCTGTCTATACCCCTCATAATTTTGTAAACTTCTATCAAATCTCCCCTCATCCTTCTATGCTCCAAGGAATAAAGTCCTAACCTGTTTAATCTTTCCCTGTAACTCAACCCCTTAAGACCTGGCAACATCCTAGTGAATCTTCTCTGCACTCTTTCAATCTTACTGATATCCTTCCTGTAGTTAGGCAACCAGAACTGCACACAATACTCCAAAGTTGGCCTCACCAATGTCTTATAAAACCTCACCATAACATCCCAACTCCTATACTCAATACTTTGATTTATGAAGGCCAGTATGCCAAAAGCTTTCTTTACAACCCTGTCTACCTGTGAAGCCACTTTCAGGGAATTATGTATCTGAACTCCCAGATCCCTTTGTTCCTCCGCACTCCTCAGTGCTCTACCATTTACTTTGTATGTCCTACCTTGGTTTGTCCTTCCAAAATGCAAGAACCTCACACTTTTCTGCATTAAATTCCATCTGCCATTTTCTGGCCCATTTTTCCAGTTGGTCCAGATCTCTCTGCAAGCTTTGAAAGCCTTCCTCGCTGTCCATAATGCCTCCAATCTTAATGTCATCAGCAAACTTGCTGATCCAATTTACCACATTATCATCCAAATCATTGATATAGACAACAAACAACAATGGTCCCAGCACAGATCCCTGAGGCACACCACTAGTCACAGACCTCCAGTCTGAGAAGCAATCTTCCACTGCCACTCTCTGTCTTCTCCCACACAGCCAATTTCGAATCCAGTTTACAACCTCTCCATGGATACCAAGTGTCTGAACCTTCTGAACTAACCTCCCATGCGGGACCTTGTCAAAGGCCTTACTAAAGTCCATGTAGACAACATCCACAGCCTTTCCTTCATCTACTTTCTTGGTAACCTCCTCGAAAAACTCTACAAGGTTCGTTTTTTAATTCTTTCGTGAGATGTGGGCATCACTGGCAATTTGTTGCCTATCCCTCATTGTCCTTCAACGTAGTGGCTTGCTAGACCATTTCAGAGGGTGGTTTACAGTCAAGCCCATTGCTGTGGGTCTGGAGGCACATGGAGGCCAGGCCAGCAGAATTCCTTCCCTAAAGGACATTAGTGAAGCAAATGGGTTTTTTACAACAATCGATGATAGTTGTCACAGTCACCATTACTGAGACTCCAGATTTATTAATAGAGTTTAAATCCCATCAACTGCCATGATGGGATTTGAACCCTTGTCTCCAAAGCATTAGCCCAGGTCTCTGGATTACTAGTACAATGACATTACCACTATGCCATCATCTCACTGTTTAATATGTGGTTTCATAGTGGGAGCCATGATGATATTAAACTAATTTCCAATGTTCTTTGTTTACAGAATATTTATATGGCAGGGCTTAGCGTTGGCAAAAAGTTTTGTTTAAAGGAACAAGTTTAAGATCAAGACACCCATTCATGGACCCCCTGCAACTTATATACTGATTTCCTACTTTTTCTATATTACTTCAAAAAACATGCTGTATTGGTTATAAAGTGCTATGGGGCACCCTGGGTCATGCAAGGTGCTAGATAAATGCATTTTTTTCTTTCTCTTATCCTTAGAAAACATTAATCTATAACATCTTCCAGTTCTGATGAAAGGACATCGATCTGTTTCTCTCTGGACCGATGCTGGCTGAACCTGCAGAGAGTTTTCCAGCATTTTCTGTTTTTATTTCAGATTTCCAGCATCAGCAGTATGCTGCTTTGGTTTTATAACTCTCCTGTCCTTTGAGAATTTGCCGCCGCCACAATATTTTACTGGTTGTTTTGAGTTCCTGCTCAAACACACATAAATAAAAGAAATGTAGCTGCTATAATCCTTCAGAAAAATAATACATCATGTAAATAAAAAGTGAACAATGGCAAACTGTCCAAGAGCAAATTTTCATTAATCATACATGTAACATGCTGCAATTTATAAAATAAATCTCTTAGCAAAATTTTATAAACAGTAATGAGGTATATTCCCAGTTAATCTGTTGTTGCTGAGGTTGGGTGGGGGGAGGATTGTTGGTCAAAACATGGAAAGGACTCACTGCCCTTCTCTGAATGTTGTCATAGGACTGTTTACATTCACCTGTGCAAGTGGGTTGTGTGCCTCATCCTAAAGACATGGCATCTGGTTAAGGGTTTTAAATTCCCTGTATGTGGAGATCAGGAGCTTTGGTGCTTTGATGAACAGGATACACAGCATCAGGAGATGTATTTCATTGGATTTCTAGTTGGTTACTGATGGCTTCTTTGTGGCCATTTTTTAAAAATTTGTTCTTGGGATGTGGCCATCATTTATTGCCCCATCCCTAGCTGCCCTTGTCCAGAGGGCATTTAGAGTCAACCACATTGCTGTGGATCTGGATTCACATGTAGGCCAGACCAGGTAAGGACAGCAGATTTCCTTTCCTAAAGGGCATTAGTGAATAAGGTGGGTTTTTATGATAATCAACAATGGTTGATTGTCTTTCAATTCCAGTTATTTATTAAATTTCATGGTGGGATTTGAACCTGGGTCCCCAGAGAATTATCCTGGGTCCCTGGATTACCAAGTCTAGTGACAATACCACTATGCCACCACCTCCCCCCATTGGATTCCTCCTCCTCTGATACTATATCGGAATGCAACAAACCTTTAGACTAGATGGGCTTGAACCCATGACATTGTGACTCAGAGCAAGCTTGACAGTGTAGGTTTTGTATTTTTTAATGTCTCAGTGATGTTACAAACCATATCTCTAGTATCAGCTTCTTAGTTCAGAAAGTAAGCTGATGAAGCTAAACTATTTGTCGTGATTTGACTGGTTTTCCTTTTATTTGTGGGTTTTGCTGTCTTCTCATTTATGCTTTCCTATGCCCTGAACAGTATTTTGTTATAAGTTTATGGCCTTTTCTGTTCTTGTTTTTACTTGGTACATTATCTACATGTTCAGTGCTGGCTTACTGCAGTTTTATGAGTTTGAGGCTTGAGCCAAACCGGTGTAAGTGCGATGCATAAATTGCATGTCAAATATGCTGCTTGAAATAAGATGAAAAGAAACGTCACATTTCAGACCTGAAGCAGGACTTTTATATAGATTTTTGATAAATTTACCCGCAAAAGAGGATTTGGAAGATACGACTGAGGTATTCCCAGGTCGGCTGAAGTACTGAATGTACCCTCGATGATCTCAATCTCTGACAAGACAGTTTCATTTAAATTTTGGAAAGGAATTACTGAGAAACACATCACTGAGTCACCTTAATAGTTGTCAGATAGATCAGGGGCAGTTTCTTTTAATAACAAATGAGAAAACAAAACAAGCATGGTTGCACATGTCGGCTTTCATTAAAGCTGTACGCAAACAGCCTGCATTCATGCAGTTGCCTTGAACATAGAAAACGTACAGCAGTGCTTTATAGAAGAAAGAAGCATCGGGTAAAGGAATAATGGAATGGATAGCAAACCAAGGTGAGCAATTAGGCGAGGCGAATGAATGCTTGGTCAAAAATGCTGGGTTTTGGGAAGGTTATTAAAGGAGCGTTGGAGGGTTCAGGTCAAGTGAGCGACTGAAGCTAGAGATGCGGCTGCCACCAGTCATGGGGCGGAGGCAGGGGACATGCAGGCTGTGGTTAGAAGATCAGAAGGCACAGGAGGCAGTGCATAGGCTGAAGAAGGTAAGGTGAGACGAGGTTGTGCAAGGATTTGAAGACAAGGATAAGGGTTTTAAATTCCCTGTGTGTGGAGATCGGGAGCTCTGGTACTTCATTGAGCAGGATGAGGCACTTACACAGCATCAGGAGATATATTTCATTGGATTTCCATATTTCACAAAGAGTTGGGTGGTCGCTGATAGCGTCTATGCGGCCATCTGGGCATTGGGTTCCTCCTCTGATACTGCAGCTTGCTCCTATTCATGAACACACTATAACTAATGATTTCTTAGGACCATTACCGCAATTTACCACAGATTATTTCTACAAATAAATGAATGTTCAGGTGCTGAAATTCAAAGTGAAGCATTTAACAAATGTAGAGCATCTTTAGTGTAGCAGACCCTCAGCCACTGAGTTGCTCCTGACCTTATTTTTTTTTTGATGGAGCAAGGAACATGCTTTGATCATCTGTGACCCCAGGAGCCACCATGGTTAAACGGCACACATCTCTGCCTGCACCCTGCTGTTCTGTCACCTGGAATGAAAGGAGACAGGCTGGATCCATGCCCATATGTCTGAGGTCATCATGCTGGGTTCCTTGCATGCCAAGCAGTACAAGTGCTGACACTTTGGAGAGGGTCTTTACTGGAAATGGCCTGGGCTTTTTCACACGCACATTAGCTTTGCATGCCTGCTGGAAATAACTGAGAACTATACACGCAGAGAGTGCTACTGGGAGGCCACTAGATATGTTAGCTATCTAAAGGGCTGGCCCAACTGAATAATACTTGAGGCATGAGTGATTGATGATGTCAACTCAACCTGATGGCTAAATATCCTATTGTATATTTTCCTTTTACATTCGTACCATGTAAATAAAAATTAAAATCATTAAAAGGAAGGAAGTTTGCCATGAGTTAAGGTAATGTGGCATAAATTGATGTTAGGATCAACACGGTGCTTGAAGTTCCCATTTCTGCTATACTTACCACACTGTTGTCTATTACTTTTTTGTTCGTACACGGGATGTGAGCATCGCTCATGAGGCCAGCATTTATTGCAGCTTTCTTGAATCACTACAGTCCATTGGGTGCAGATACACCCGCAGTGCTGTGGGTTCCAGGAATTTTGACCCAGCAACAGTGAAGGAACCGTGATGTAGTTCCAAAGCATGATGGTGCGTGGCTTGGAAGGGAACTTGCAGGTGATGGTGTTCCCATTTGCCTACTGTCCTCTAGGTGATAGAGATCGCAGGTTTGGGAGATGCTGTTGAAGGAGCCTTGGCGAGTTGCTGCAGTGCACCTTGTATCTAGTATATTAGTAGATGGTACATATTGTAGATGTGATTCTGCTTTTATACTCACTCCTGATATTTCATTTAAATTGACAGAGAGTGGAATTGCTACATTAACATTTTTTTAAAGCCTTGGGAATGGCACAGAAATATAGGTCCAAACAGGAACATAAGAATTTCTAGATGATGAAAGACCCAAGGGCCATTTAGTTTGCCATCCAGTAGTCACATGCCTCGCAATAATAGCATTATTGACCAATCATTATAATCAATTGCTATCAATTAGTCTGTAACAGACCCAGGCATGACATGAGGAAAATCCCAGTGCTGGAAAGCTTTGGGAACCAAAATCACCTTCTTTTCCTCTCAATGATTCTACACCTATGCCAAGCCTCAAATTAGTCATATGTTGTATCCTGAAACATTATTTTCAGGTCAATTGTTCTTTGTTGTGTGGTGAACAATTCTTCCTGGTTTATGCTTTTAAAAAAAGTTTATATACTGAACAGTACCTGTCATGCTCGTATACAGGAAAGGGTAATCGTCATATTACATTAAAGTATCGCTTTATTATGGACTGGACAATAGAGTCCATAGGAGATATTTAGGTTTTACTTTGCAGATATTAGAAACTGAGTTAACAACTGGGACAGGGAAAGGGGCATCAAAACCAAACCTGGTCTTGTCATTACTCAGAGGCCAAGCTTCGTATTTCAATAGCACCTCTACCATCAAAAAGGACGAGAGCAATAACATGGTAAGAATACCGTCAAGTGTTCCTCAAAGACACACACCAGCCTACTTAGATATATATCGCCATTCCTTCACTGTCACTTAGGACAGGATTTTTCAGTTGGCAGGGTTTTCCACAATGCCACTGGAAAGGTCAGCAGGAGACACAACCCCATCGGTCACAGTAGCCGGACAGCCATTTAACACTTCATGAAGTGAAATTGGCTGAAGGCGGGACTTCTGTCCCTCACTCAGGGAGAACTTGTGCCTCAGAGAGCTGATGGCCAATTTGATTGGCCAGCAGCTTTGTAGTCCCACTAGCATCACCAGGAGCGGTGTCTACTGCTGGGTCTACAAGCAGTCTAAGTTCCGAAGCCCACAGGGCAGGTAGGTCTGGGGTCTCGCACTGGAATGGGAGGTGAGGCCCCGGGGGTGTGGATCATGATGGTAAGGCTGTGGGAAGGGAGCACCCGAGGGGTGGGGGGGACAGGTGTCAGACCTTGAGGAGGGATCCCAATCTGGAAAGGTGGACGGTGATGAGGTGCCCCCCACGCAATACCCCCCACCCCAACCCCAATCTTCCACTTGAGGCCTGAGCAGGGTAGCTTGCCTTGATTCCCCATCATCCCTAAACTCCTCCTGCTGACCTCAAAATTGAGGCTAGGCAGGAACCGGCCTTTAGGGCCTCAACTGGGGAGAAGGTAGATGGGCTACTCTAGGTCTCACCTGTACCCTTAAAATTGTGGACAGATTGGGCTTGGGCGAATAGGTGGCAGGAAGGTTGCCTGAGGATTTTTATGGGTCTCCGCTCTGACTGCAAACCTGCTGGTTGAAATTGTGCCCTCAGTTAACATCCTGAAATTTCCACTCAAAAACTATTGTAGGAGCATCATCACACATGGACTGCAGTAGTTAAAGCAGAAAGCCCACTGCCACCTCCTCAAGACAACTAGAGATAAGTAATCAATGTGACCTTGCCAGCACTGCCCACATCTTGAGAACAAATTTCATAAATTCTACAGAATAGGAGCTGAGTTTAAAAAAAAAACAGAACTACAATGAAATAATCCCTGAGCAACGAGCAAATTGGCTTAAGGTAAGTAAGATTAGAGAATTAAACACTTGGCTCAAAGACTGGTGTGGGAGGAATGGGTTTTGATTCACGGGGCCCTGACACCAGTACCGGGGAAAGTCCGCGCTGTACCTATGGGATAGTCTTCACCTGAACTGTGGTGGGATGGGTGTTCTGCGAGTTGTATAACTAGGACAGGAGAGAGGGCTTTAAACTAAATAGTAGTTGGGTGTGGGGGAAGGGTCAAGAGTGGAGAAATGTGGTAAATTAAAGGGAAAGGACAAGGCACTAGTACAGGATTTTGACATGGGTAAAGATAACCAGGGTGTGGCAGGAAGAGACCATGTGCACTAACTAATGAGTATGGCAGGAAATAAGGCCAGAGTTTGCAAAAATAGTAAAAAGACAGAATTAAAGGCTCTGTATCTGAGTGCATGTAGTTTTTGTAGCAAAATGGATGAACTGTCAGCTCAAATGGAAATCGATATGTATGACTTGATTACAGAGACGTGGCTGCAAAATGACCAAGGCTAAGGCCTGAATATTCAAGGGTACGTGACATCTCAGAATGACAGTGGGCTAGGAAAAGGTGGTAAGGTAGCTCTGTTAATTAAGGGTAACATTGGTACAATAAAGAGAGATGACCTTAGTTCTAAAGATCACGATGTAGAATCAGTTTAGATAATAGCAAATGTAAGAAATCATTCATGGGGGTAATTTATAGGCCCAGTAACAGTAACTACACTGTAGGATGGAGTAGACAGGAAGAAATAATGGGGGCTTGTAAGAAAGATTCTGCAATAGTAATGAGTGATTTTAATCTACATATAGATTGGACATAGTAGATAGAGAAAGGTAGCCTGGAACATGAGTTCATGGACTGTATTCAGGAAAATTTCTTAGAGCAGCATGTTCTAGAGCTAGGGAGGGACAGTAGAGATGTAGTGGCTGACATTTAAGGTGTCTTACTGGACAAAAAAGGACATTTACTGAGTGTTTCATAACACTCAGCAAAGATACATTCCAGTGAGAAAAAAATATCCTAAGAGAAGGGTGCACCATCCGTGCCTAACTAAGGAAGTTAAAGATAGTATCAAATTGAAAAAACAGGGCCTAGAATCCTGCAAAGGTTAGTGGTAGATCAGAAGATTGGACAGAATTTAAAAACCAATGAGGAATGACTAAAAAACTAATGAGGGAGAAATTAGAGTTTGAGAGAAAGCTAGATAGAAATATAAAAACAGAGAGTAAGAGTATTGACAAGTACTTCAGATGGAAAAGAGTAACTAAAGTGAGCATTGGTCCACTTGTGAGTGAGTCTGGGGAATTAATAATGGGAAATAAGGAAATGGTGGAAGAGTTAAACAGTATTTTGTGTCTGTCTTCACTGTAGATGACACAGATAATACCCCAGGAATACTTGTAAATCAAGAGGTGAAAGGGAGAGAACTTAAACCAATTATAATCACCAGGGGGAGCTGGTACCGAGTAAACGTTTGGAACTAAAGGCTGACAAGTCCCCAGGACCTGATGGCCTGCTTCCTAGGGCCTTAAAAGAAGTGGCTGCTGAGACACTTGGTTGTAATTTTACAAATTCTCTAGATCCCTAAGTCCCATCAGATTGGAAAACAGCGAATGTAACTCCTCCATTCAAGAAAGGGAGGAAATGGAAAGTGGGAATCCACATCTTAGTCTAACATCTGTCCCAGGGAAAATGCTAGTTTCTAGTATTAAGGAGATTATAGCAGGGCACTTTGAAAACCTTAATGCAATCAGGCAGTCAATATAGTTTTGTGAAAAGGAAATTGTGGTTAACTAACTTATTTATTAGGGTTCTTTTAGGAACTTACAAGCAACGTGGATAAAGGAGATTCTGTGGATGTGGTGTACTTGAATTTCCAAAAGATATTTAATAAGGTGCCACATCATAGATTACTACACAAAATAAGAGCTCAGGGTGTAGGTAGTAACACATTATTATGGTTATGATTGGTTAGCTAACAGGAAGCAGAGAGTAGGGATAAATGGGCCATTTTCAGGTTGGCAAGCTGTAACAAGTGGTGTGTCACAGGGATCAGTGCTGGGACCTCAACTATTTACAATCTATATCAATGACTTGGATGGAGGGACTGAATGTATGGTTGCTAAAATTGCTGATAACACAAAGATAGGAAGGAAAGTAAGTTGTGTTGAGGACGTAAAGAGTTTGCAAAGGGACATAGATAGATTATATGAGTGGACAAAAATTTGGCAGATGGAATATATTGTGGGAAAATGTGAACTTGTCCACTTTGGCAGGAAGAATAGAGAAGCAGCATATTATTTAAGTGGAGAGAGAATGCTGAACTTGCAGTACAGAGGGATCTGATTGTTGTGATACATGAACCACAAAAAGTTAGTATGCAGGTACAGCAAATGATTATAAAGGCAAATGGAAGGTTGTTGTTTATTGCAAGTGGAATGGAATATAAAAGTAGGGGAGTTTTCCTACAGCTACACAGGGCTTTGGTGAGACCACATCTGGAACACTGTACAGTTTTGGCCTCCTTACTTGAGAAAGAATATAAGTGCATTAGAAACAGTTCAGAGAAGGTTCACTAGGCTGATTCCTGGGATGAAAAGGCTATCTTATAAGGAAAGGTTGGAAAGGGTAACTCTCAGTGTAATTCCATTCTCAGTCATGCCACAATATGAGTCCAGAATCTCATTTGTTTCAGAATAGTCCATAGTACTAGGGCAGCACTGGTTAGACAACACATCAAAAGCATTTGGCCCCGCCATGGCGAGGAAAACATTTACTTTATCCTCATCTCCTATTTTATTCACTTTCAGCCAAATATGTAACCTTTGTCCATAATTACACCAGTCCTCTTTGTTAGGGGTGAATTCCTCCATTGTCCTCTTCAGTGCCATTTTTTTTCAATTCCATACCACGTTGACTCACTGAGTACCTGAATGCGATGTGCTGATCAGAAGGTCATGGTGAGAAAGCACTGAGGTGATAGGGAGGATTGTGTAATTGGAGTTGTTGTAAAGATGCTATGTTAGTTCACATTATCTAGTGAAGATTGGAGAAAGACTCCATCAGTATCATGTAGATCAGTTTCTTGAAAGAGGAAAACTGATGAAAGGAGAGCATGAGAAACCTCCTATAGTCCAAATACCTCAAAAAGCCCAAAGTGAAAGTCAAAAAGAAAGTGTAAGTCACAAAGAAACTGAAAGTTTGTCAGCTGCAGAATCTACTGGTAGAGCAAAGTGAGTGATTAGGAGAAATCAGTCAATGTCACAGTCTCAATGATTCGGTGGTGTTGGTGGTCAAAGTCTAAGCTCAGGTTTGACACAGTCAGAGATGCTGAAAGAGCAGAGTCCAGCTAATGGAAACGGAAGCAGATACCCAGACAGAAAGAGGAAGAAGCCGGATAGGTTAATTGAAAGTATGGAGGAAGCAAGAAGAAATAAATTGTTCTTTTACTTCTCGCCAAATGTTTATTATCTCATGCTGGCATTAAGGAAAAACAAATGATTTTATTTACATGTAAATTACTTTTGCAGTATCGCTTATATATGATTTGGTTGTGATTATAGTAAAAACAAATATGCAACCCAACCTGTTCAATTTTAAGTATCGTTGATGTTAGTTTAGACATTGTGTTCTTGGAAATGATGTACATATACCATTTTACATTTTAATGTACTGTTTGTGTTTTTTTTAAAGTGGGGAAGGAGTGTAGTATATTGCTAGAGCTGAGCATTTTGTTATACTGCCCTCTCTGCTGCCCTCTCTCTTGTGGAGGTTTAAATAAAGTTGTTCAATAATGGCTGCCTGCAGTTCAGCATGTGTTAGTCTTAGTGCAGCACCAGGTATACTTAAAAATGGGGTGCCAACCTGGTGAAGCTACAACACAGAATGACATGCATGCTAAACACCGGCAGCAGCGTGTGATAGACAGAGATAGGCAATCCCACAACCAATGGATCAGATCAAAGATCTGCAGTCCTGCCACATCCGATTCGGAATGGTGGTGGACAATTAAACAACTAACTGGAGGAAGAGACTGGATAAACACCCCATCCTCAATGATGGGGGAGAGTACATCAGTGCAAAAGACAAAGCTGAAGCATCGTTAGCCATCTTCAGCCATAAGTGCCGAGTGGATGCTCCATCTTGGACTCCTCATGAGGTCCCCAGCAACACAGGTGCCAGTCTTCAGCCAATTTGATTCAATTCAACATCAAGAAACAGCTGAAGGCACTGGAGACAGCAAAGGCTATGGGTTCTGACAATATTCCAGTAGTGGTGTTGATGATTTGTTCTCCAGAACTTGCTGCGCTCTGAGCCAAGTTATTCCAGTACAACTACAACATTGGCATCTACCTGGAAAGGTGGAAAATTGCCCAGTTATGTCTTATCCACAAAAACGGGACAAACCCAACCTGGGTGATTACTGCTCCATCAGTCTACTCTAGATCATCAGCAAAGTGAGGGAAGGTACCTTTGAAATCAGGTGCTACTTATATAGCAACAACATAATAACCAATGCCCAGTTTGGGTTCCACCAGGGCCACTCAGATCCACACCTCAGTACAGCCCTGGTCCAAGTGAGCAGAAGAGCAGATCTCAAGATGTTTTATTTATGTGTTTTTTTTAATTTATTCATTTACGGGATGTGGTTGGGCCAGCATTTATTGCCCATCTCTAGTTGCCCTTGAGAAGGTGGTGCTGAGCTGTCTTCTTGAGCCGCAACAGTCCATGTGGTGTAGGTACACCCACAGTGCTGTTAGGGAGGGACTTCCAGGATTTTGACCCAGCAACAGTGAAGGAACAGCGATATATTTCCAAATCTGGATGGTGAGTGCCTTGGAGGGGAACTTCCAGGCGGTGGTGTTCCCATCTATCTTTCTGCCCTTGTCCTTCTAGATGGTAGTGGCCATGGGTTTGGAAGGTGCTGCCTAGGGAGTCTTGGTGAACTCCTGCAGTGCATCTTGTAGATGGTACACACTGCTGCTACTGTGCGGCATTAGTGAAGGGAGTGAATGTTGTAATGTGATGCCAATCAAGCGGGCTGCTTTGTCCTGGATGGTGTCAAGCTTCTTGAGTGTTGTGGGAGCTGCACTCATCCAGGCAAGTGGGGAGTATTCCATCACACTCCTGACTTGTGCCTTGTAGATGGTGGACAGGCTTTGGGGAGTCAGGAGGTAAGTTACTCATTGCAGAATTCCTAGCCTCTGACCTGCCCTTGTAGCCACAGTATTTATATGTCTAGTTCAGTTCAGTTTCTGGTTAATGGTAACCCCCAGGATGTTGATAGTGGGAGATTCAGTGATGGTAATGCCATTGAATGTCAAAGGGTAATAGTTAGATTCTCTCTTGTTGGAGATGGTCATTGCCTGGCACTTGTGTGGTGCAAATGTTACCTCTCATTTGTCAGCCCAAGCCTGGATATTGTTCAGGTCTTGCTGCATTTGGACATGGACTGCTTCAGTATCTGAGATGTTGTGAATGGTGCTGAACATTGTGCAATTATCAGCAAACATCAGCACTTCTGACCTTATGATGGAAGGAAGGTCATTGATGAAGCAGTTGAAGACGGTTGGGCCGAGGACACTATCCTGAGGAACTCCTGCAGTGATGTCCTGGAGCTGAGATGACTGACTTCCAACAACCACAACCATCTTCCTTTGTGCTAGGTATGACTCCAACCAGTGGAGAGTTTTTTTCCCTGGTTCCCATTTAGTTCAGTTTTGCTAGGGCTCCTTGATGCCACAGTTGGTCAAATGCTGCCTTGATGTCAAGGGCAGTCACTCTCACCTCACCTTGGGAGTTCAGCTCTTTTGTCCATTTTTGAACCAAGGCTGTAATGAGGTTAGGAGCTGAGTGGCCATGGCAGAACCCAAACTGAGTGTCAGTGAGCAGGTTATTACTAAGCAAGTGCCACTTGATAGCACTGTTGATGACCCCATCTATCAACTGGGTGTCTTAGTGCATGAATGACAAGAGGTTAGTATGCAGGTACAGCAAGTAATTAGGAAAGCTAATAGAATGCTATCATTTATTGCAAGGGGAATTGAATACTAAAGTAGGGAGGTTATGCTTCAATTATACAGAACACTAATGAGACAACACCAGGAGTACTGTGTACAGTATTGGTCACCTTATTTAAGGAAGGATGTAAATGCGTTGGAAGCAGTTCAGAGAAGGCTTACCAGATGAGTATCTGGAATGGGAAAGTTGTCTTATGAGGAAAGGTTGGGCAGGTTAGGCTTGTCTCTGCTGGAGTTTAGAAGAGTAAGAGGCAACTTGATTGAAACATTTAAGATCCTGAGGAGTCTTGACAGGGTGGATGTGGAGAGGATGTTTCCTCTTGTAGGAGAATCTAGAATAGGGGTCACTTTTAAAAAATAAAATGGAGATGAGGTGAAATGTTTTCTCTCAGGGGATTGTGGGTCTTTGGAACTCTCTTCCTGAAAAGGTGCTGGAAGCAGAGGCTTTGAATATTTTTAAGGCCTGAGGTGGATAGATTCTTGATAAGCAAGGGGATGGTAGTTTATCGGGGGCAGGTGCATACAGATTTGAGGTTACTGTCAGATCAGCCATGATCTTATTAAATGGCGGAGCAGGCTCGAGGAGCCAAATGGCCTACTCCTGCTCCTTGTTCGTATATGATGGAGAGTAGACCGATGGATCGGTAATTGGCCAGGTTGGATTTGTCCTGCTTTTTGTGTACAGGACATGCCTGGGCAATTTTCCACATTGCCAGGTAAATGCCAGTGAAGTAGCTACACTGGAACAGCTTGGCTATGGGGCATGGCAAGTTCTGGAGCACAAATCTTCAGTACTATTGCCAGAATATTTTCAGGCCCATAACCTTTGCATATCCAGAATCTCCAGCCATTTATTGATGTCACGTGAGTGAATCGAATTGGCTGAAGACTGGCAGCTGTGATGCTGGGGACCTCCGGAGGAGGCCGAGATGGATCATCCACTCAGCACTTCTGGCTGAAGATTGTTGCAAATGTTTCAGCCTTATCTTTACACTGATGTGCTGGGCTCCTCCATCATTGAGGATGGGACATTTGTGGAGCCTCCTCCTCCAGTGAGTTGTTTAATTGTCCAACACCATTCACGACTGGATGTGGCAGGACTGCAGAGCTTAGATCTGATCCATTGGTTGTGGGATCGCTTAGCTCTGTCTATCACTTGCTGCTTATGCTGTTTGACACACATGTAGTCATGTGTTGTAGCTTCATCATGTTGACACCTCATTTTTAGGTCTGCCTGGTGCTGCTTCTGATATGCCCTCCTGCACTCTTCATTGAAGTGAGCCAAGTGACCGATTGTGACATCAAGGAGCCTTAACAAAATTGAAGCCAATAGGAATCAGGTGGACATTCTGCACTGGTTGGAGTCATACCTAGCACAAAGGAAGCTGATTGTGGTTGTTGAAGATCAATCATGTCAGCCCCCGGACATCACTGCAGGAGTTCCTCAGGCATTATCCTAGGCCCAACTCTCTTAAGCTGCTTCATCAATGACCTTCTCTCAATCCTAAGGTCAGAAGCCAGGATGTTCACTGATGATTGCACAATGTTCAGCACCATTTGCAGCTCCTCAGCTACTGAAGCAGTCCATTCCTGCATGCGGTGAGACCTGGGAAACATTCAGGTTTGGACAACTGAAGAAAAGACTGGAAAAGGGGACAGATAGCCAGTCCCAAGCTAAAGAAAAAAAAAAACAAAATCCAGGGATGTGGAACAGGAGAAAGTGCCAAGCAGACCTTCTAGCCAAAGGAAGGACATGAACCTAGAAAAGGTCCTGTTGTGTGAAATTGAAAGTAAGGAACAGAGAGAAGTCTCCAAGCTTCAAGTTTAAAAGAAGCAGTTTTAAGGTGAAAGACTGAAGGTTTGTAACTCTATATATCTGTAAAGTTATGAGTGAAGGAGTATTATACTATAGTTCATTTCTTTTGTTTAATAAATGTTTTATTCTTTTGTTAAAAGTTCATTAGCTGACCCGGTGACACTGCTCAGTAGCCACTCTCCACATATCTAAACAAATAAATAAAATTTAGGATCTATCAAGCTGGGTCCCACGTCAGTTGGGGTCATAACATAACAACAATAAAAATATCTTAAGCGCACAAGATTAAAATTACATAGTTAAAACAGTCTTACATAACATTCCCCAAAAAACCCAGTTGATCAGAACACACAAGTAAACTACTTGGCACCAGCCCCCTTGTAGATTTTAGTCATAAAAATCCAGTAACATTACCCAAGGCAAAAACTGCTACTACTTTAAAAAAGTACACCACACAACTTCTCACTCTCTTCCACCCTGCTGTGGAAAACCAAAGGAGGTTCAGACTGCTTTCTGGAAGCAAAACCTTTTCTGGCTTGAAACTGGATGGCTGCCTCAAATTCACAACTTTTCCCAGCACAGAGCTGGTGTCAGGACATCTCCCCCACACAGCCAACACAACTCAACTGAACGTCTTCCCTTAAATATCCCTTTCTCCTTTGAACTCAATTTTTTCCAAAATATAAACATCTTTCATGTGTTCCGATTGCCTCCAATTTAAGGAAATTAAAATTTAATAACCCTTCCTTGTTTACTTATGAAATCTTTGTAAGTTGTAAAAGTCCCTTGTCACTTCTAAACCCCCTTTGAAATTTAACATCTGAAAAGTCAAGTCCTTATCTATCATCTAATGCAAATTTTAAAACTCAATCTACTTATTTGTACAAAAACAGAATTACCTGGAAAAACTCAGCAGGTCTGGCAGCATCGGTGGAGAAGAAAAGAGTCGACGTTTCGGGTCCACACGACCCTTCTTCTCCACCGATGCTGCCAGACCTGCTGAGTTTTCCAGGTAATTCTGTTTTTGTTTTGGATTTCCAGCATCCGCAGTAGTTTTTTGTTTTTATCTACTTATTTGTACATTCAACTTCACCATAGCCTCTCATTACAAATGCATACATCTAGCACTTTACCTTTCATCTCTCTGCTCCCATAGACAAGCTATACACACCCTTCTTTACAGAATACCACCATATTCCCAAATATATTAAAAGAAAACCATCCATCTTCACACATATACATCCTCAAAGCACTAGGCTCCCCCGAACATACTCCCTTCTTCCTTGCAGGACAAGCTCACATAAGATAGGAGAGAGTAGGAAGCCACAGGAGGAAGATACGCAACCATACACATCCCAGACTCACTTGCAGATGGTGTGATGGTCATTGTGAGCAGGAGGTGTGTCAGGGCCATGTCACCAGGTGGTGCTAAAGGATACATCCCTGAGCATGTATGATTACCTTTCCCATGTTTTCTTCGCACTGAAATCTCACCCTCAAACCCTAAGCACGACAAGGTGCCACTTCTTTCCGAAGCTATTCACCTGATTCTTCTTCTCTCGATGCTTGCTCATGTTCTTTCAACAAAAGCTCAACAGCATGCAGAGAGGGCAGCACACTAGAAGATGCCTCACCCACCTTAACCCTTTTCAACATCAGCAGAGAGTTTGGGGACCGATACCTCACTTAGCTCAGAGGGTAGGTGAGTGTGGTCTGTGCTGGGAGATGCACCAGCTGCCGTGTGCGGGAGCAAGGCAGTGAATTGAGTGTCCCAGAACACAGCCTGCTGGGGAGAGAGAGAGAGAGAGAGAGTTAGCATCCCAGCCCTGCTGCAGAGGGCACTGGTGAAGACTTTGACAGCCTACCATACATAAAAAGACTGACGGCAACACACAAGTGCACTGACCTGCCTGTTTTCTCAGCAGCCTGTCCCTGTTGATGTAGAATATCTGCCATTCACACCTCAAAATTACTTCTGCATTTCTTCTCACGTTTGTGGCTTGCTTTGAATTCCTCCTCTACCTGGGCCTTATGTATGTTTTTCCTACTAATAGCAAAGGCCACCCTCCTTTACTACATATCTTGAAGGAAGGTATCAACAAGTCTTCCCCAAATGAGGAAGCTCCACATTTCCACTGAAATAAACTGGTGGCTAATGTTACCCCCAACAAACAGCAATAGCTCCCTTTGTCTTCAATACTCTTGGTCAAAGAAAAGGACCTTTCTCTTTTAATGGAAAGCAGGAACTCTTTAAAAACTGGATAATGAGGTCAATTTGAGCCCCTAGGCTGAGATCAGCACTACCTCAGCCCAGACTAGTGTTCAAAGCTGCGACCTGCTTAGTCGGCCTTTTATCATATTTACAGGTACACTTACTGAGTAACTGATGCCAAGCGAGGGGGAAATGGGGCATTTTTATCATTTGTGTTTACAAACTTGAAGAGTATCATTGTTCTGCTAAATTGGGTTATTAATAATCAGATGCGCATTTAAGCATAGAATCTTCACAGTCAAAATCTTCTAGTCCCCGTCATCGGGAAATTTAAGCGGTGATAAAAGATTTCATAGTGCATCACATATAGTAATTAATTAGGAGCTAAATTCAAGTTTGCGAATGCTAATTAGGATAATTAGAACACAGACATTTCTCACTAACTCCAAAACAACTTACTTTGGCTTTCTGAACCCTGGAGATTATAATCATTTTCCCATTACTGATCGCAAATTATGCTCATTAGACCAAATGTGCAAATATAAAACAGATTAATTAGAACAGAAAATTGCTTACACTGTGACCGAAGATTTTCAACTACTATTTTGATGAAAATTTAAACCAACCATGGTATTAAGGATAAGGAATTGACATGATATACAAATGATCACAATTTTCAGATACAAAATATGGTTATTGAAATTTTATCTTAAATCTGTGAACAGCCAATAATATTCAAAGATTTTGATTGTTAGTGCCTGATGCCTAAATAAATATCACCACTTAATGAGCTCTGGGTAGCTCTCATGATATTGAACCCACTGGGATTGCAGCTTTACTGTCACTGCACTGTGCTCATAACTAATTCAGCTTGATAATTGTTGTGCTTTGATGAGAGTCTGACCCCCTTGGTGACACATTAAAAAAAACCCTGCTCCATGGCATGCATTTGTTGTCGGGGGGTAGTGATGGGGCAGACATGCTGCTGGCCTGGGAGAGGGAGACATGTGCCACTCTATTCATCACTCCCACTGATGTGCAGGAGGTCAATGACCCCAAACCATCTTCCTGAGGTCACGCAGCCCAGAGGCTGAAAGGTGGAAGTTTGAGTTTGTGACAAAGCTGAGAGAGGTGGTGAACCGAATCCCCCTCGCTGCACCCATGAAGGTGACCAGGCTCTCCATGGTGCTGCAGAGTACTGGCGCCCTGAGACAGAACACCGCACAAGATTTATCCAGACTTTCAGACATTGTGCTGTAGCTCTGTGGCAAGTTTTCCAGTAATTTGCACAATTGTGCATGTGCAGAAAATAACTTTAGGAAGCAGGTTCCCTGAATTCATCTTTGCTGCGCTCCCCAGCACAGCTTGGGGCCTGGATTGTCCTGAGCCTCCTGGGCTCTTTCCCACAACTCCCTGCTCCTGCACACTGGAGCTGAGTGCTTCACCAAGCGTAGGCCTTCTTGCTCACTACATAATCGCCCAAGGTGCCATATTCTGCACTGGTGCTTGGGAGGGACGGAGCAAGGTTTTTTTTTATTCGTTCACGGGATGTGGGCATCACTGGCTAGGCCAGCATTTCTTGCCCATCCATAATTGCCCTTGAGAAGGTGGTGGTGAGCTGCCTTCTTGAACCACAGTAGCCCATGTGGTACAGGTACAGCCACAGTGCTGTTAGGATGGGAATTCTCAGATTTTGGCCCAGCGATAATGAAGAAGCAGAGAGTAATGGTCAATGGATATTTTTCAGGCGAAAGATGGAGGAAGGTTTGTAGTGGAGTTCCCCAGGGGTCAGTATTGGGACCCTTGCTTTTCCTGATATATATTAATGATCTAGATCTTGGTGTGCAGGGGACAATTTCAAAGTTTGTGGATGATACAAAGCTTGGGAGTGTTGTAAACTGGGAGGAGGGCAGTGTAGAGCTTCAAAAGGACATAGACAAGTTGATGGAGTGGGCAGATAGGTGGCAGATGAAGTTCAATGTGGAGAAGTGTGAGATGATGCATTTTGGTAGGAAGAACATAGAGAGACAATATAAAATAAGGGGTGAAATTTTGAATGGGGTGCAGGAGCAGAAAGATCTGGGTGTATATGTGCATAGATCATTGAAAGTGGCAGGACAGGTGGAGAGAGCAGTTAATAAAGCTTTATTAATAGGGGCATAGAGTACAAGAGCAAGGAGGTTATGCTGAATTTATATAAGACACTGGTTAGACTCAGCTGGAGTATTGGATACAGTTCTGGGTGCCACACTATAGGAAGGATGTGAACACATTGGAGAGAGTGCAGAAGAGGTTTACAAAGGGATGAGAAACTTCAGTTATTAACATGGATTGGAGAGGCTGGGACTGTTCTCCTAAGAGGCCTTGTTGACTGGCAGAGCAGGCTCAATGGGCCAAATATCCTACTCCTGCTCACTGGCACTCAGTTTGGGTTCTGCCAAGGCCACTCAGCTCCTGACCTCATTACAGCCTTGTTCCAAACATGGACAGAAGAGCTGAACTCAGCAGGTGAGGTGAGAGTGTCTGCTCTTGACATCAAGGCAGCATTTGACTAACTGGAGCCCAGGCAAACTTGGAGTCAATAGGAATCAAGGGGGGAAACTCTCCACTGGTTGGAGCCATACCTAGCACAAAGGAAAATGGTTGTGGTTGTTGGAGGTCAATCATCTCGGTCCCGGGGCATTGCTGCAGGAGTTCCTCAGGGTAGTGCCCTAGGCCTGACCAACTTCAGCTGTTTTATCAATGACCTTCCCCCCATCATAAGGTCAGAAGTGGGGATGTTCACTGATGATTGCACAATGTTCAGCACCATTTGCGGCTCCTCAGATACTGAAGCAGTCCATGTCCAAATGCAGTAAGACCTGGACAATATCCAGGCTTGGGCTGACAAGTGGCGAGTAACATTCGTGACACGCAAGTGCCAGGCAATGACCATCTCCAACAAGAGAGAATCTAACCATCTCCCCTTGACATTCAATGGCATTACTATCACTGAATCCCCCACTATCAACATCCTGGAGGTTACCATTGGCCAGAAACTGAACTAAACTAGCCATATAAATACTATGGTTACAAGAGCTGGTCGGAGGCTGGGTATTCTCTGCAGAGTAACTCACCTCCTGACTGCCCAAAGCCTGTCCACCAAATACAAGCCATGAGTCAGGAGTGTGATGGAGTGCTTTCCACCTGTCTGGATGAGTGCAGCTCCAACAACACTCAAGAAGCTAGACCATCCAGGATAAAGCACTCCATCCAAAACCTTAAACATTGACTCTCTCCACAACCAATGCACAGTGGCAGCAGTGTGTACCATCTACATGGTGCACTGCAGCAACTCAACAAGTGTCCTTGAACAGCACCTTCCAAATGCATGACCTCTACCACCTAGAAGGACAAGGCCAGCAGATAGATGGGAACACCATGACCTGCAAGTTCCCCTCCAAACCACACTCCATTCTGACTTGGAAATATATCGCTGTTCCTTCACTGTTACTGGGTCAAAATCCTGGAACTCCCATATGAACAGCACTGTGGGTGTACCTGTACCACAGGGACTGCAGCGGTTCAAGAAGGCAGCTCACCACCACCTTCTCAAGGGCAATTAGGGATGGGCAATTAATGTTGGCCCAGCCAGCGAAGCCCACATCCCTTGAATGAATAAAACAAAAAAATCTGCCTCACTACCTCCCTCCCCACTTCTGAGACATTCCTGAAAGCTTTGATCAAGCTTTTCGTTACCCGTCCTAATGTCACCTCTGTGGTTTGGTGTCATATTTTGCCCCGATAAGCGCTCCTGTGAAGCACCTTTGTGCTTTTTAATTGCAACATTATCGGTGCTATATAAATGCAAGTTGCTGTTGTTTAAACAGACATAAAGCTTCACCGCACACAAAACAAGGTTTGTCTTGTTCTGAGTGCTGCAGCCAGGGGGCGCCAACATGTGCAATATCATCATGCCCAAGATGCTGATTCAACAGTCAGGGAGGATCATCATGTTTTAACTGCTGGTCAGTTCCTTATCTATTTATCACCGTCTGTCAGTGATGTTATTAATTGAAGCAGCAGTCTGCACAATGTATAACCATTGAAGAGTTTGAAATAAAAGCTGAAACTGCAAGTATAACAAGCCTGTCTGCTTAAGAGAAAGACCAGAGTAACCATTGAATAGAAACCTTTTATCAGCTCAAGACAAATTCTTCACATATTGAACAATTCTTGTGCTGCAGGGTATAATCCCATTAGCAGGTAAATTCAGATGTTAATCTGCCTTTTTTCTTTCCCAGATGGGCATGCATGTTTCCAGAAAGTTCTGAAATGAGAACAATTCTGTCGGTCGGGTCTGCAGCTCCTTCTGTATGCCAGACTCGAACACATCCTGTAATCGAGGCTGCCCCTCAGTGCAGTACTGAGGGAGTGCTGTCCTTCAAAGGCAACGTTAAACAGGGCTCCTGTCTGCATTTTGAGGTGAATGTAGAAGTTGCCATTAGTATCAAGCATAGGAGAACAGGGAGCTCTTCTCAAAAGTGCTCTGCCAACAATTATCACTCAAACATCACATCAAAAACAGACCGAAAGAAGAAGCTTGCAATTATATAGCACCTTTCACAACCTCAGGATGCCCCAAAGTACTTTACAGCTAATTTAATGCTTTTGAGTGGCAGCCACTTTTATAATGTAGGAAACGCAACAGTCAATTTGTGCACAGCAAGCTCCCACAAAGCGATGTAATGATGATCAAATCAGCAGCAGTAAGGTGTTGATTCTGAGATAAGAGTTGCCCTGGGCACTGGAGAGAACTCCCCTGCTGCCTTAGAGTCAAATAATTACTTTTGAAGTGTAGACACGGTTATAAGATAGCCTGTCAATTTAAACACAGCAAAGTTTCACACACTGCAAATGAGACCAAGTTCATTTTTCAGTGTCAGATGTGGCTCAGTAAGTTATGGTAAGGGTGTGGATTCAAGTCCAGTGCAGTACTGGGGGAGTGCTGCATTCTTAGAGCTGAGATGTTAAACTGAGACCCCGTCAGTCCTCTCATTTGGACGTGAAAGGTCCCATGGCGCTATTTTCGACAAGAGCTTGGCAGTTCTTCCCGGTGTGCTGAGTAATGATTTATCTTCAATCCATATCATCAGGAAAAAGCTTATCTGGTCATTCCTCATTGCTGTTGCTGGGGATCTTGCTGTGCACAAATTGGCTGCAGCAATTTCCTATATTATGACAGTGTCTGCACTTTAAAAATCCTGAATATGAACATTTGCTTTAAGCTGTGCTTAATCCTGTTCGTTATTAGGAACTGAGGAATGTAGGAACAGGAGCCATTCAATACAATCATGGCTGATAATCCACTTCAATGCCTTTTCCCCACACTATCCCCATATCCCTTTAAGTAATTGGTATTTAGAAATCTGCCAATCCCTGCTTTAAACATACTTAATGACTGAGCTTCCACAGTCCTCTGGGGTAGAGAATTCCAAAGATTCACAAATCCTCTGAGTAAAAACATTTCTCCTAATCTCAGTCCTAAATGGCTCCCCCCTTATTTGGAAATTGTGTCCCCTGGTTCTAGACTCCCCAAACAGGGGAAACATCTCACCTGCATCTAACCTGTCTATCCCTTTAAGTATTTTGTAGGTTTCAATGAGATCACCTCGCATTCTTTGAAACCCTAGAGAATACAGGCCCAGCTTCCTCAATCTCTCTTCATAAGACAGTCTTACCACCCTGGGAACAAGTCTGGTGAACCTTTGTTGCACTCCCTCTATGGCAACAATATCCTTCCTAAAGTAAGGGGACTAAAACTGTACACAGTACTCCAGGTGCGGTCTAACCTATGTTCTATACAATTGAAGCAAGACTTCACTACTCCTGTACTCAAATCCTCTTGTGGTAAAGGCTAACATTCCATTAGCCTACATAATTGCCTGCTGCACCTGCATGTTTGGGGAAGGCAGTGACGTAGCAGTATTTCACTGCACTGGTATTCCAGAGACCCAGGATACTGATCTGGAGACCTGGGTTCAAGTCCCACCACTCACGTAATTTTTTAAAAATCTGGAATTAAAAGTCTGATGATGACTTGTTGCAAAAGCCCATCAGGTTCACTGATATCCTTTCGAGAAGGAAATCTGCTGTCCTCACCTAGCCAGGTCTACATGTCGCACAACAATGTGATTGACTCTTAAATGCCTTCCGAGCTAGGGCAATTAGGGATGGGCAATAAATCCTGACCTAGCCAGTGATGCCCACATTGAATGAATAAATTAAAAAAATGTGACTTATTGCCAAGGACACCCAGGTCCCTTTGTACATCTACGCTTTCTAATCTCTTACTATTTAGAAAATACTCTGCACATCTGTTCCTTCTACCAAAGTGGATAACCTCACATGTTTCCACATTATATTCCATCTGTCATGTTCTTGCCCACTCACTAAGTCTGTCCAAATCCCCTTGAAGCCGCTTTGCATCTTCCTCACAACACACATTCCCACCCAGCTTTGTGTCATCCGTGAACTTGGAAATATTACATTTGGTCCCCACATCCAAATCATTGATCGGTATTGTGAACAGCTGGAGCCCAAGCACTGATCCTTGCAGCACCCCACAGCCTGCCAACGTGAGAATGACCCTTTTATTCCTACTCTCTGTCTGTAAGCCAATCCTGAGTCCTAAAGTGAAATTTGTACTAAACAACACAAATATTTTAACTGATGCAGGAATGTCGATGTTCATTGGGGTCAAATAAGTTTGTGGTCATTAACAGATCTCCTCAAGGAAAGAAATGAGGAAAATAGTTCCTCGTGTTTACCTGCACCTCACTATTGGCATTCCCCGAGGTGTTGCTGCCAGACCTCGACTCCCTTCCCTTCACCTGCTGATGTCTCAGTTGTAAAATCTAACGCAACATCATAAGTAGACCTAAGATAAAAGCAAAAAACTGTAGATGCTGGAAATCTGAAATAAAAACAGAAAACGCTGCAAGTTTGTAGAACACCTTCAGTCTGTCCACAAGCATGACCCAGGCCTCCCTGTCACTTGTCATTTCAACACGCCACCCTGCTCTCATGCCCACATGTCCGTCCTTGGCCTGCTGCGATGTTCCAGTGAAACCCAACACAAACTGGAGGAACAGCACCTCATCTTCTTCCAATTAGACACTTTGCAGCCTTCCGGACTTAACATTGAGACTTCAGACCATAAACCCTGACCTCCATCTTTACCCCTTTTTAACCCAAGTTTTATTTATTTATTCATTTTTAAATTTTATTTTATTCTTTTATTTATTTGGTGATTTTTAAATCATTTTTCTGCAACCCCCACACCCCCTCCCCCCCACAGGGCCAGTCTGTCACTTGTTTCCATGTTGTGCTTTCACAGAGCGCTGACCCTTGTTCTGCTATTAACACATTCTGCATTCTTACCTTTATGCCACTATTGGCACCTTCTTTAGCCTTTACCACTGCCATTAACATTCTCTTTGTCTTGTGTCCATGACGTCTTTGTCAATCTCTCCTTAGCCCCCACATATCACTGACCTTCTATCTCATTCCGCCTGCTCCACCCCCTCTTAATCTGTATAAAACCCATCACATTTCCACTTCTCTTTAGCTCTGAAGAAGAGTCACATGGACTCAAAACGTTAACTCGGTCTCTCTCTCCACAGATGCTGCCAGACCTGCTGGGTTTTTCCAGCACTTTCTGTTTTTATTTCTTAAGTAGACCTCCTGCACCTGTGGTAGCTTAAGGGCTGGGAAATGGTTATGGAATTGTACTGGACCCTGTTCTAAAGCCCCTGGCAGGACGTGTAAAATACCCACTGCTCCCATCCCTCCCCCCCACCCCCTGACGCTCTGCTGCTGCATCATAGAATCTGACAGGATTGGCTTTTCTCTCTGGCAAAATAAACTTGTTTAAAAACTCGGTTCTGTCTGAGCCCCACGTCTAATTGGCAGAAGGAAAGGAGCCAGGGAGGGGATGAGGAGAAATTCTTTTACGCAATGAGTGGAGGCAGATTTCATAGAAAGTTTCAAAAAGAGAATTGATGCATGCTTGAAAAGGGCAAGTAATTGCAGGAAGAGGAGGGGAATGGGATTAATTGGATAGCTCTTTGAAAGAGCCCTACACAGGGCTAAAAATGGCCTCATTCTGTGCTGTAAGATTTGATGCTGCTGTGATATTTTACTTACATAAGAGAGGACAGATGGGACCGCGGTTTAATATCTCATTCAAATGACAACACCTCTGAAAATACAGCACACCGCAACTGCTATAATTCACTGAAGTGCCAGCCTGGATAATATGCTCACCTGCCTGAAGGGGAGAGTTAATGGGATAGAGAAGAACTGTAACAGGCTACCAAAGGCCAGTTACAGGAGGAAAGTGTTGTATGATGGCTCTGTGAAGCAATCTCCTGCAGTAGAAGTTGGGTTCAGCTTCACCTCGGGCCCCTCCAGCATCGGCCAGCTCCACCCATTCCACTGCTACCAGGTCAGAATCGGTCAGTGCTGGTAATTGGTTTCTGATGCCACGGATGAGCCAGTGCTCCTGGGCCCTAGAATCATCCAATTCCAAGAAACCTGTGTTTTTGAAGTGGCGGGAAAGGCATTGAGGTGTTCAGATAAGCCTCCACCACTGATGGTTTGTACTTTCTGTTCTTTAATCTGCATTGGTCAGCTGGGCTCCAAATATCTCTGGACATCAGCAGCCTCCACACTGACACAGTTTAACAATGTGTGTCTCTGGACAAACCATTGCCTTGTTTTTTTAAGGACTTGCTCAGCTCACATAAGCAGACACTCAAATAAAGTGCAGTATTACAGTAATAAGGCTGATCAATGTGCGGAGCGCCTTTATTGGCCTAAAGAATCAGACATCATGTCCCGGGATTTGGCGAAGCAGGACTCTCGACTGCCCATGATGGATGAAGGCAGGCCCTACCCCAAATTTCAGGGACCAAAAGCTTCTCATGTGGAAAACTATGCTCTTGTAGCCCTGGTTCCGACATGAAGAATGAGTGTGATTCAATCACAGATCATTTTTTAAAATGTTGTTCCTGGATGTGGGTGTCGCTGGCTGGGCCAGCATTTGTTGCCCATCCCTACTTGCCCTTGAGAAGCTGGTGGTGAGCTGCCTCCTTGAACCGCTACAGTCCATGTGGTGTAGGTACACCCACAGTGCTGTTAGGGAGGGAGTTCCAGGATTTTGACCCAGCGACAGTGAAGGGACAGCGATATATTTCCAAGTCAGGATGGTGAGTGACTTGGACAGAAACTTGCAGCTGGTGGTTTTCCCATACATCTTCTGCCCTTGTCCACCCAGGTGGTAGAGGTCACGGGTTAGGAAGGTGCTATTGAAGGAGACTTGATGAGCTGCTGCAGTGCATCTTGTATATGGTATACACTGCTGCTACTGTGCGTCGGTGATGCAGGGAGTGAAGGATTAAATTGGTAGATGGGGTTCCAATCAAGTGGGCTGCTTTGTCCTGGATGGTTTCAAGCTTCTTGAGTGTTGTTGGAGCCATATTCATGGAGAGTATTCCATGACTTGTGCCTTGCAAATGGTGGACAGGATTTGGGGAGTCAGGAGGTGAGTTACTCATTGCAGGATTCCTAGGTTCTGACCTGCTCTTGTAGCCACAGTATTTATATGGCTGGTCCAGTTCAGTTTCTGGTCAATGGTAACCCCCAGGATGTTGATAGTGGGGATTCAGCAATGGTAATCCCATTGAATGCCCTGGGGAGATGGTTATTGCCTGGGACTTGTGTGGCATGAATATTACTTGCCATTTATCAGCCAAACTTCAGTGTTATCCAGGTCTTGCTGCATATGGACAGGAACTGCTTCAGTATCTGAGGAGTTGCGAATGGTGCTGAACATTGCGCAATCATCAGCGAACATCCCCACTTCTGACCTTATGATGGAGGAAAGGTCATTGATGAAGCAGCTGAAGATGGTTGGACTGAGGACACTACTCTGAGGAACTCCTGCAGTGATGTCCCAGGACTGAGATGACTGACCTCCAACAACCACACCCATCTTCCTTTGTGCTAGATATGACTCTGACCAGTGGAGAGTTTACCCCCTGATTCCCATTGACTCCAGTTTTGCCAGGGCTCCTTGATGCCACACTCGGTCAAATGCGGCCTTGTTGTCAAAGCCAGTCACCCTCACCTCACTACTTGAATTCAGCTCTTTTTTCTAGGTTCGGACTAAGGCTGTAATGAGGTTAGGAGCTGAGTGGCTCTGGCAGAACCCAAACTGAGTGTCAGTGAGCAAGTTACTGCAATATCTACTTTCTTAGTAGACTGATGCAAAAAACACATTTAAACATTTAGTACCTCAGCAATGCCCTCTACCTCCACGTGGAGGTCTCCTTTTTATCCTTAGTTAGCTCCCTTCCTCCTCTTACTGCCCTTTTATTATTTACACACCTTTAGAAGACTTTTGGATTCCACTTTGATGTTCTGTGCCAATCTCTTCTCATGCTCTATATTTGCTGTTCTTGCTTACTTTTTCATTTTCACTTTGAACTTTCTGCATTCAGCCTGGTTTTCAATTGCATTATCCAGCTGCCATCTGCCATGCACCGTTTATTGCTTTGTGTGTCAGCTCAGTTGGTAGCACGCTTGATTCTGAATCACAAGGTTCCTCCTTCAAGTCCCACTCCTGGGTTTGAGTGCAAAAGTCAAGGCTGACACCCCAGTGCAGTACTGAGAGAGTGCCGCACTATCAGAGTTACTGTCTCTCGGACGAGACATTAAACCGAGGCCTGCTCGGGCGGATGTAAACGATCCCATGGCACTATTTCGAAGAGCAGGGGAGTTATCCTTGGTGTCCTGGCCCATATTTATCCCTCAATCAACATCACAAAAAAAAAACAGCTTACCTGGTCATTATCAGTGCTGCTGTTTGTGGGAGTTTGCTGAGCATAAATTAGCTGCTGTGTTTCCTACATTACAACAGGGACTACACAAAACAAATACCTCATTGGCTGCAAAGTGCTTTGAGATGTCTGGTGGTCATGAAAAGTGCAATATAATGCGAGCCTTTCTTTCATCCATCTATTTCATCATCCAGGGAGCCCTGGCTTTGATTGTCCTATCTTTCCCCCTCCTTGGATCGCACCTCGACTGTACAGGAACCACCTCCTCTTTAAAAGCAGCTTATGGTTCGATTACGGTTCTGTCTGTCAATCTTTGATTCCAGTTTACCTGGGTCAGATCCACTCTCAGCTCAATGAAAGTGACCTTTCTCCAATGAATTATTTTTGCTCTAGATTTCTCTTTGACCTTTTCCATAGCTGACCTAAACCTTATGATCACCGTCCCCTAAATGTTCCCCTCCTGACACTTGATCCACCTCAGTCCCCAGAATCAGATTCAGCAATGGCTCCTTCCTTATTCCAGGAGGTCCCACACCCAGAATAATTTGGAAATCACTCCTTGAAGCCATATGAAACACCTCCTGGCTTTATTTCAGGATATGGTCTAGTTCCAAGCCTTCATGTAGGTCAGTAGCTTTTTCACAGTTTCTCTGGTATCCTCTTTTCAAAAGTCTTTCAGGATTATCCCCAAAATCTTCTTCAGGATGTTATCAATCTTCTAGGGCCTCCTCTCAGTCTCTTCTTTCCCACAGATTGCCTGGGGTTACTGCGTGCTCTGCTTAGGGCTCCAGTTAATGCAACTCATGTCAACTTCTTGCATGCATTGTTTTTTTTGAACTTTATTTTAAAGACAGCACACTGAGAGATTTCAGCCCTCCTGGTCATTGACTTATTTACGGTGATGTCTTTGTTACAGAGGTATCCATTGTTTCCAGTGCTCAACTGTAGCGAAGAACTCAACCATGGATCTTTGCTCACCCCATTCTTCGGTCTGTTCTCAGGCTCGGGAACTTTTTCTCCCTGTAAGTTCAATGTTGCCTTTTTTAATTATACACACCTTCATGTTGATAACCCATCAGCTATTATGTGCAATCATTCTAAATTGATAGTAATTGCTGCATTTCCAGTATTACATTTAATTGAATGATCTGTTAAATGTCCATCTCTCTTATCTCCATCTCCATTTACAAGTACAATCTGATAGCGCCCAAATGCAACCTTTGTAACACTATTTAACACAGAACTGTCCCCAGTGGATTTATTGGAACATGCCTACATTTAACACCCACACTATGTAGTTTCTTCCATCAGCTGCCTAATTTAGAATTGTCCCTATTCCATTTTCTTAACGTTTGATGTTTGAGGGGAAAAAGTGATTGGATTTCCTGCAGGAATTTGATTGGATCACCAGTAGGGGTTTGATCAAATTTCCCATAGGGATTTGAGAGGATTTCCTGCAGGGTTTTGATCAGATTTCCCACAGGGATTTGATCGGACTGTCGGTAGCGTTGGTTAGGATGCCTTGCTCTTCCGCCCAGAGTACCTCTAAAGAAAATCACTGTCATACACTGGAATATACTGAAAAGATCAGATCTGCACAGGAGGAATCCTGCTACCTGTTATATGTCCACTGTGCCCAGCTTAGGACATCACCAACCAGCCAATCACATGCTCGCAAAACCATTTATTCTTGGGGTAAATTTTCATATTCGCTGACGGTTGGTAATCTGGTGGAATGGACTGTCCGTTTGTTAAGGAACTTGCATGATTTTAACTCCACTGAAATTGGATGGACCGAATGGCCTCCCTCAACTACACCCACCTTTACAACCTTCCACAAGCCCTCCGTAACCTTCCACTAAAATCTCCCTCAACCTCCGCAGCCCCCTCTACGAAATGCTTCAGCTCCCACTATGCCACAAAGATTTCTTGGCCCCTAAGACTGAAGGTCTCTTTTGCTTCCTGCCCTATTATTCAAGATGACGTACGGAGATTAAACATGCTCCATATTTTTAAAAGGCAAAAGGTACTTCTAGCACTGAAAGCGTTACCCCGGCAACAGAGAACATTCTGAACGAAATAATGGCCCGACTGTAATTGTTGAAGGTGAACACTTTAAATCGGCTCTCAATCCCCTGCCCTTCACTTCTGTAATGAGCAGAATCTTTCTGAAGGGGGGAATCTTTGACGATGCAGCATTTGTGTTCAGAGAAGGGACAAATCTGGCCTTGTGCAAGGTTTTACCTCCATAAAAATCAAAACATGGAGCAGCGGGGCAAGACAAGAATCTTTAATCTAGTCGCTGTTCCTACACTGACCAATACAAAAGCAAAATACTGCAGCTGCTGGAAATCTGAAATAAAAGCTCCCGGTTCTGGTAAAAGATCACTTGACCTGAAACATTAACTCTGTTTCTCGCCACAGACGCTGCCTGAGGTGTTGGGTTTTTCCAGCATTTTTTTGTTTTTTTCACCCATAAGAGAAACGCCTACTGACCCTTAATAGTAGACAATGTACTTCTGTGAAAGTGTCTGCTGCAGCTGTTGGTGGCCTGCCTGCCAGGGTCTGTTAGAACAAAAACTGCACTTAAAAGGAAAGGATCAACTTTCAAACAATTTATATTCAATGGCTGCTCTTAACTGAGTGGAAAAATACAGTATTCACATAGAAACTTGTTTTTACTGGATAGAACGCACAGCGCTTTGCATGTGGAACTGGATTTAGGGTTCGGAGTTATTAGACAGTCTGCTTCATGGCGATAAAGCATTGCAAAGCATTTACAACATAGGATCAGCCCTTTCAGCCCAATAAATCCAAGCCCATCTTTATGCTCTATATGAGCCTCCTCTTACGCTACTTCTTTGAACTCCAACAACATATTCTTCTATTCCTTTGTTCCTCAGGCACTTATTTAGTTTCCTCATCTATGCCAGTTGCTTCAATTACTCCTTGTTGCTACAGATTCCACTTTATAATCGGGCTCTGGGAAAAGACGTTTCTCCTGAATTCATTGCTGGATTTATTAGTGACTGTGTTATATGTACATATGACTTCTGACTCTCCTCAGTTCTGATGAAGGGTCATCACGACCTGAAATGTTAACTCTGTTTCTCTCCACGGATGCTGCCTGACCTGTTGAGTGTTTCCAGCATTTTCAATCGCTGGAGACTCCCTGGTTACAATTGAATAGTTAAGATTAGCATCAACTGACAATAGTCCCACTCAGCCGGACAATAGAGGAGAGTCAAAAACAAAAAACTACTGGTAATTCTGTTTTTGTAATAGAGGAGAGTCGTTGGAGGAGGGCAGTGTGGTGGCTTGAGTCAAAGGCCATAAAGGGGTCAAGGGAGGGAAAATGCATCATGGTTACAGTGACAGGTGATGTCGCTGAGTCTCTTGACTTTATAAATAGAGGCATTGAGAACAAAACAAAAACATTATGCTAATTCAACTAGTTAGGCCTCAGCTAGGTTGATGGCATCTGACCGTCTTGGGAGATGATGGACAGTGCAAGACTCTTAGCCAGGGGACCTCACGACCCTCTAAGGTCCTCACCCTGTACTTTGGTATCAACAGCACAAAACAAATTATGGAAACAATTTCCACTTTATGTGGGAAACCTTTATTGACCCACTAAACAATAGTATATACTTACAACAGTTGTTTAGTAAGACCCATGTGAAGGAGCTTGTGCCAGGGTGGTCGGATCACTGAACGAATTCTCCACAAGATTTCCCGTGACTGACCAAGTCACGCTCCCTGGCTGCAGCAACAATGTCCTTGAGGGCTGTCGCTTTCTGACCCTGCTCTCTTGGCATATAAGCAAATAAGGTAATGTCTTAATTCGAGTCATCCAATATTGGATTATCAATCCCACCCTGGCCATGCAAAGACCACCTGCAAGTGGTCATTTCCTGCTCTCAGCAGGGAGTGTCCTCAGGTACCTCCAGCAATGGATACAGTGATTTTTGTACCTTAGTAAGGCAGGAAGAAAGCCATTCACGCATACCCGAGAAACCGTTGTCTGGGTCGGTTTCTGTAGACAGTGCGCCTGGTGGTCAGCCACTGCCCCTGTGACATGCCCTGGCATGTCTGTGTCTGTGGTGCGAAGGCCAAAAATGGGTTTTATGCCGTTGTGACACCAGTTTGCGATTGTCCACTCCGCCTGTCAATGGCGGGCTGCGTTTCCTGCCACTGCACATCGGGAACTTAATTTCAATACTTTAGCATTTCATTATCAGCCCTGCTCGCCGGAATCATCCCCCGACACTGAATCATGCAGGCATGTGGGTAGACAACTGTACATAAGCGGCATGCACTTGGTGAGGTGCATTTCACTCGGGACTTCGAGGTTTGTTTGCCTATCTTGCTTTGGGCAGCACTGGCAGTCATCAGCGCCAGGCTTCGCAGGCAGCACCACATCACTTTTAGGGGGGCAGGTCTCGATCTACCAGGCCAGCCATAAGGCAGGGATGGCTTTTCAACGGCTGCAGGGCTAGGGCTGTACTGGGGAAGGAGGGGGTATCCCAGGGTGTGTGTGTGGGGACACATGATGACCTGTGCAAGTGGCCTCAAGATGGTGAGGGCTGAGGAGGCAGTCTCCAGAGGAGATGAAGCCAGATGGAGATGTGAAGGTGTGTGTGAGAGAATGAGCGGTGATGTCCCTTGAGCTGGCAGTGAGTGAGATGCCAGTAAATGTGAGTGTGTGAGTTTAGAGTGATGAGGTGGTTGCCCGACCCTGGTGGCACAGATGAGATCATTCATCCTCTTTTTGCACTGGATGGCCAACCTCTTCTGTGCGGCGTTGGCACTGACCACCACTGCCACCTCCTCCCAAGCCGGAGTGGTGAGATTGCTGGACCTCCTGCAGCCAGAGCAGGGGTGGAGGACATCACGACGGGCCTCCAAAAGGCATTCCAGTGACGGGTCACTGAACTCTTCTTTGCTTTCACCGGAGCAGTCCTGAGCTGCAAGCATTGAGAAGTGTTTGCGTGGCTGCAGTTTAGATATGGCCCCCGGAATGAGGTAATGGCGATGTAACAGTGTGGCTGGGGATTCAGAGGCAGCCCGCCAGTGAGACAGTGTGTTTCCTGTGGCTGCATACTTAATGAGGTGAGAAGAGGACGAGAAGCGCAAAAAACCGCCTTGACTGGTGGGTAAAACGTCATTTTTCACACCTTTTACTGCACTTAGTACAAATCTGGGATGATTCTGCCCTTTGTTTTTAAAAAGTCCCATATAAGCCAAAGTGTTGGTGGGCAGATGGCAGCATAATGGTAATGTCACTGGACTAGTTACCCAGAGTCCCAGGCTAATCCTCTTGGGTTCAAATCCCACCACAGCAGTTGGTGGAATACAAATTCAATTAATAAATCTGATATTGAAAGCTAGTTTCAGTAATGGTGTCCATGAAATTATCATCAATTGTTGTGAAAATCCATCTGGTTCACTAATCCCCTTTAGGGAAGGAAATCTGCCATCCATATCCGACAACTTTATACCATATGAGGAGACAGTGCTGATTGGTTGGCAAGTTGACTCTGATTGGTAGAGGTGTTGCCATGGAGAATGCACCAGTTAATGGGTGACTGACAGTTAACTGCTAAGCATTGTTTGAAATTTTAAACCAGGTTGTTTGACTCTGATTGGCCAAAGCATTGCCCTGAGGAATGAACCAGCAAATGGGTATCATTTATTTTGTTTAGCTGAAACAGGCACAATGTGTGTACAAAAACAGAAAATGCTGGAAAAACTCAGCAGGTCTGACAGCATCTGTGGAGAGAGAAAAACAAAGTTAACATTTCTAGTCTGTAAGACTCTTCTTCAGAGCGTTGCCCTTCTTCAATGTGTGTACACGTTCTTACTGTCTGCAAAGAATAGGGCCCTGTGTATTAATATATGTAGCTTCCAGTACATGCAAATGCACCACACTGCAAGCCCAACTGACAGTCTTAAATTGCCTGTCAGTGTAATTTTTAGCACACTGAGGATTATTTAGCAAATGTTGTCCAATTGTGAAATCACATCTAAGTTGTTGCTTTCCGTGATGTTGGTATTCTTGTGGTTGTCCTGATGAACGCAAGATGAAAAGCTTTGACAAAATGTATTTTTTCAGCGATACTCAAGTTCTGTACTACCAAACGACTATAACAAGAAGTTATTGAACCTCTCCCTGCATTGTGTAGCCTGGTGGAGGGCGCACTGACTGTTTCTGCCACCACTCTCCATATGCCTGAATGGAGTGTTGGGGCTTGGGCCTTCCTGCCTCTTTGTCCAAGGGTTTCTTCCTTCTGGTCATGACTGCTTGAAAAACCATCTAAAATGCAACTGAAATTACAGAAATCCTTTCTTCTGCCGTGCCCTAGACCCCAAACCCCCTCTTCCCATTCATCTGTACTCAGTGTTTATTGTTCATTAAGGCAGACTGTATGCTACAACAGTGACTACACTTGAAAAGTATTTAGTTGGATATGAAGTAATTAGGGATGTGCTTAGGGGGCTGTACAAATGCAAGGCTTTGTTTCATTTAATCTGTTTTTGACAGTGTGGTTCAGTGGTAGCTGTTGGCCAGGATACTTTTAGAAGAGCTCCAGGCCCTCGTTTGAATGGTGTTAATGGGATTGATGCCAAAAGTTATGATCATGACATATCACAGCTAAAATTGCTGTCATCTACCATAGGAGCAATGTGATCATCAATGAGCTGCTTGCCCCCTGCAACAACGGTTTCCAGTGCAGAGACCCTAGATATTGCCATATCTATTGCTTGATTGAAGTGCAACCAACCATTTATCCAAGAGATGCGCACTCTTAGACGCACCTTGCAGAGTTTTGCACGGATTTGAGAGGGACGGATTTCGAGAGACGGATTGGAATCCCTGGCGAACTGCAGTGCGGGCATCAGCCTTACCAGCCTTTGAGTATCACGTGCTGACTCTTTATCTGCCTACACCACTTGTTGCTCCTCACTAATAAAACGTGCTTCACTTAGTGCTCTACTCAATCCTGGGATTTACTACCCAACCCCATAGTTGAGACTATAGCAGGATGATGCAATTGAAGGGCTTATTGGCCATTTCAGAGGGCAGTTAACAGCATCAGTAATATCAACAACTTGTAAAACTGCAAGAGAACAAATGCACATAAAACCACATTTAAAATCAGAATAAAGTGATCAAACATTTGATACAAAAATTATCTAAGAATCAAGAAAGTTTTAGATTTGAAGTAATGGATTATAAGTGGCCACAAGGGAGAAATTCTGCACCACTCTGAGATATTTGACCTTGGACCGAACCATTATCCTCAGGCACTGAAGCAGTCCGTGTCCATGCTCAGCAAGACATGGACAACATGCAGGCTTGGGCTGATAAATGGCAAGTGATAATTCTGTGGAGAGTAACTCACCTCCTGACTCCCCAAAGCTTGTCCACCATCTACAAGGCACAAGTCAGGAAGGTGCTGGAATACTCCCCGCTTGCCTGGATGAGGGCAGCTCCCACAACACTCAGGATGCTCGACACCATCAAGGACAAAGCAGCCCACTTGATTGGCACTTCACCTACCACCTTAAGCATTCACTCTACTGGCATTCACTGGCAGCAGTGTGTACCAGCTGCAAAACGCACTGCAGCAACTCGTCAAGGACAATGGCAGCAGATAGATGGGAACACCACCACCTGCAAATTCCCTTTCAAGCCACTCACCATCCTGACTTGGAAGTATATCGCCATTCCTTCACTGTTGCTGGGCCAAAATCCTGGAACTCCCTCCCTAACTGCACTGTGGGTGTACCTACACCACATGGACTGCAGTAGTTCAAGAAGGTAGCTCACTGTGACCTCCTTGAGAGCAAGTAAGGATGGGCAATAAATGTTGACTTTGCCAGTGATGTCCAGTTACCAAGAATGAATAAATTTTTAAAAATGAATATTGCCTTTCCGTTGCTTAATTCTGATTAAGCCGGTCCATCCCTTGGCCGGTGTGTTTCACTATACATTCAAGCTGTCCACATTTATCAGGAAGGTGGGTTTAAACAAAATCCTTTGTCTGTTCCCTCTACATAATTGCAAATTTTTAAATATCTTCTAAAGCCAATTTACAGCTGCTCTGCATTGCACTCTGTTCTGATGCTCTCCATGCAGTGGACAGGATAATAGAGCAGGTTACATTGTTTACGACCTGTAACAACAATAAAACAGGGATGTCAGGAGCTAACAAGAGTGTAATCATTTTCTCCAAAATTTTTTTAACCTGGAGTAACCCTCTCCTGATGTAGCTTGATTACTCCGCCAATGGTAAATGGTGGAAATAAAGGCAGCTACACCACAAGCTAACTCAGTTCATTGCTGGGGTTTTTGTAAGACAAGGGGCAGAATTTTTCTCCCCCATCACCGGGGCGGTGAAATGCAGCGAGCCGCTCAAAAGCCCATTGACTTCTGCAGGACCATAAATTCCCACCGGTGTAAAATTCCGCCCAAGGAGAAGTTATAACCGGAATAGAAACTGCTGGGCACTCTCAGCAAGACAGGGATAATCTGCAGAGAGAAACAGACAAGTTAACAAATGTCCAGGCTCTTGACGAGATTGTGCTGGGATATCAGTGGAGAGATCACAGATTGCCCATCGGCTAATGCGCGCTCTAGCAGGAGTGGCTCAGCAAGTACTGGTTAACTCTGTGTTTAACCTCCGTACATGAGATAGGTTCTAGACAATGACACTACCTGGCAAGTCCACTGGCAGAAGAAGCAATGTGGCAAACTGTGCCACTAGTGCTCCAGCCAATGCCTTGAGCCTTTGAGTCCTCGGTCTATAATGTCAGATAAATGCAAAAAATGAGGGTTTTGTGAACTGCAAATACTGGCAGAAATCAACTGCACCGAATCTCCACCATAATGTGCAGGATCAGTAGCAATATCACTAGACAAGCAATCTAGAGGTCCAGGCTAATGCTCTGGGGACATGGGTTCAAATGTCACCACAACAGCTATTTGAATTTAAATTCAATTGATAAATCTGGACTATGTAAAAAGGAGCTAGTCTCAGCAAGGGCAACCGTAACAGCTATCACTGGTTGTTGTAAAAACCCATCTGGTTCCCTAACGGCCTGTAGGGAAGGAAATCTGTCGTCTCACCGGGTCTGGCCTGCATGTGACTCCAGACCCACGGCAACGTGGTTGGCTCTTAACCGCCCTCTGAAATGGCCTGAGAAGCCACTCAGTTCAAGGGCAATTAGGGACGGGCAACAAATGCTGGCTTTGCCAGCGACGCCCACATCCCATGAAAGAATAAAGAAAAAAAAAAATCCTGGTCCTGAAAAATCTTCCCCTTTCTTGTTTCCTGGCGCAGACATGGAGATCTTGGGGAATCAAAATAAATGCTGTTGCAATGATAAGCATGCTTAGGACTCAGAGCTTAGCTATATTCCTCTATATGTCGGAGAAAATAGACACAGGAATGGAGTAGATGAAGTGCATCACATCTGCTTGAGTTTTGATTCTGTGCAGAAAGAAAGGACTGACATTATTAAGACATGGAGCTGAATGTTTGTAGCTGAAGAGGTTTTTTTCAACCTGTGTGTAGCAGTGGGCAGCATCACAACCAATCTTCCATGAAAGAATTCTTAATTCAATGGTCCCAGTGTTTATGGGGAGGCTGTAGTGGGCAGGGGAACAGCCAGGAAAGCCAGAAATGTGAATAGCCTGGCAGGACCAAATTGATATTTTTGCCTCTGTTACTTAGCCTGCAGATCGAGAGAGAGGCCAGATACTGGCACTAACCCACCCGCCCCCTCCCCGAGTCAGGGAGCAGAGAGAAGGGAGGAGGGGGAGGGAAGAAAGGTTGGAGGGAGTTAGGGAATGTCAGGATGAGATCGGAATTTGGAGTTGGGGAATTGGAACTCCGGGTGGTCGGGTGCCGGGAGCAATTGCAGCTCTGTGGGGGATCGGAGGTTGCGGGTAGGTCATGGTCAGAGATTGGGGAATAGAGGTCTTGTTGGGGGGGGTTGGTGGGGGCGGTGGTGGAGGTGGGTGTTTGGAGGATGGAGGTAGATCAGAGGTCAGAGGCATTAGTGAGATCGGGGAGTCTGAGGAGATCGGGGAGGATCTGGGCAGTTCAGGGGTGTCTGGGGAGATTGGTGGGTCTGGGGGTATCTGGATGGCCCGGGGAGATCAGGGGCATTTTAACAATATTTATTCATGGAATGTGGGCATCGCTGGCTAGGCCAGCATTTATTGCCCACCCCTAATTGTCCTTGAGGAGGCGGTGGTGAGCTTACTTCATGAACCACTGCAGTCCCTGTGGTGTAGGTACATCCACAGTGCTGCTAGGGAGGGAGTTCCAGGATTCTGACTCAGTGACAATGAAGGAACTGCGATATATTTCCAAGTCAGCATGTTGAGTGGCTGAAGGGGAATTTCCAAGTTGTGATGTTTCCATGTACCTGCCGCCCTTATCCTTCGAATGTAGTGTATGTGGGTTTGGAAGGTGGTGCTTAAGGAGCCTTGGTGAGTCCCCGCAGTACATATTGTAGATGGTACACACTGCTGTCACTGTTCATTGGTGCTAGCGGGAGTGAATTTGTGGAAGGGATGCCAATCAAGTGGGCTCCTTTGTCTTGGATGGTGTTAAGCTTCTTGAGTGTGTTTGGAGCTGCACTCATCTAGGCAAGTGGGGAGTATTCCATCACACTCCTGACTTGTGCCTTGTAGATGGTGGACAGGCTTTGGGGAATCAGGAGGTAAGTGACTCACTGCCTCTGATTCCTACCCTCTGACTTGCTCTTGTAGCCACAGTATTTATATGGCTGGTCCAGTTCAGTTTCTAGTCAATGGTAAGCCCCAGGATGTTGATAGTGGGGGATTGAGCAATGGTAATGCCATTGAATGGCAAGGGGCGATGGTTAGGTTCTCTCTTGTTGGAGATGGACATTGCCTGGCACTTGTGTTACGATAATGTTACTTGCCACTCGTCAGCCCAAGTCTGGATATTGTCCAGGTCTTGCTGCATTTGGACATGGACTGCTTCAGTATCTGAGGTGTTGCGAATGGTGCTGAACACTGTGCAATCATCAGCAAGCATCCCCACTTCTGACCTCATGATGGGAGGAAGATCATTGATGAAGCAGCTGAAGATGGTTGGGCCTAGGACACTAGGAATTCCCACAGTGATGTCCTGGTTCTGAGATTATTGACCTTAAACAGCCACAATAATCTTCCTTTGTGCTAGGTATGACTCCAACCAGTGGAGATTGTTCCCCTGGATTCCCATTGACTCCAGTTTTGCTAGGGCTCCTTGATGCCACACTCAGTCAAATGCGACCTTGACGTCCAGGGCAGTCACTCTCACCTCACCTCTTGAGTTCAGTTCTTCTGTCCATGTTTGGAAAAAGACAGTGCTCTTAGGAAAGGAGTTCCAGGATTTTGATGCAGCGACAGTAAAGAAATGGCAATATATTTCCTATTCAGGATGGTGTGTGACTTGGAGGGGAACTTCCAGGTGGTGGTGTTCCCATCTATCAACACCACATGTACTGCAGCGGTTCAAGAAAGCAGCTCACCACCACCTTCTCAAGGACAACTAGGGATGGGCAATAAATGCTGGCCCCCTAGCCTGCGAAGCCCGCAAGCTGTGAATGAATAAAAAATAAATTACCTGCTCACTGATGCTCAGTTTGAGCCACTCAGCTTCTGACCTCATTACAGTCTTGGTCCAAACATGGACAGAAGAGCTGAACTCAAGAGGTGAGGTGACAGTTACTTCTAGATGGTAGTGGTTGTAGGTTTGGAAGGTGCAATCTAAGGAGCCTAAGGAGCACTTGCTAAGCAAGTGCCACTTGATAGCACTGCTGCTGACCCCTTCCATCGCTTTATGATGCCCAACTGGGGAGATCAGGGGTCTGGGGAAATCAGGGGCTCTGGGGAGTTCAGGGTAGTCTGGGGAGCTCAGGGGTTTGGGAAGATTGGGGGTTTCTGGAGGAGATCATAGGGGTCTAGGGATATCGGGGGGATCTGGGGAATTCATGGGGGTCTCAGGAGATCATGGGGAGATCAGAACCTTTGGGGAAATTGGAAACCTGGAGAGGGCAGAGGTTGGGGGTGGCCTTGGAGTTCAGATGGAGATTGGAGGCAGGTCATGTGTAGATCACGGATTGGGGATGAGATCAGATCATGGTTGTGGGCATGGGGCAGGGGGGTGTAGTGTGTGGGTTCAACAGAGGGAAGCGAGCTCTCTTTTGGGAGCCCATGGAAGCCGTCTTGCTCCTCCCAGTTCACTAACAGTGCTGGAAAGGCACTGACCTGTTGGATGCTGCTCTTGCTTACCTCCAGCTGCCACTCTGGAAAACCCAGTTCACTAACCTTAAAGGGCAAAGCGCTGCTGATGTTTCATGTCCACTGCCTAATTTAAATATTTAAATTAGGGACCCACTTCCTGAGGGAGGTTCATTGCTCGCCTACCCCCAACACACATCTTAAAGCTGGAAGTGGGAGGCGCTGGAGGCGTGTGGGGGTTGGGTTTCTGGTTTTAAAAATTACTCCCAATGTCTCTGCACAGACAGCAAAGCATTTGTGAGTCTCCTGCCTTAACTCTGCCTTTTTTTTTTGCCTATACAGCACTTGTCTTATAGACCGAAACTGCAGAATGGATTCATCAACAAAGAGATCGACAACAACTCTTGAGCACATCCACCTAATCACTGGCAAAACAGTCAGGACTCGTCTGATTCTCTGAGGGACGCCTGTGAAAGATGGTAAAATGGGCAGAGTTTCACATGTCCCAGTTGTTGTGGCCTCTGGGGGAAGTCACATATGGAGTTCAGATGTGCCACACGGAGGTCAGCTTCTCAGTGAAGCAGAAGCCTCCTAGCCAAGCAATAAGAAATGTTGAAGTCTACAGCTCTGAATTTGTGCTGGATATCAAATTATTCCATCTTTGGACCAAGAGATTGGAAACAGCTTACTGATATGCCCTGGAGTTAAGCGGACAACCAGATTGCAGGGTTTTGAGGTGGTGGTATTACAGCAGCTTCTCATTTAGGTATGTTAATACTACAACTGTGCACTACTCAATCTTCACCTAGACAAAGCCCTTGAATCCTGACTAACATTCAGATCAATCAACTTGGCTTGGTCCTTCAGGTAATACAATTCCTGGCCTCCATTTTGAAACTGGATAATGAAACACAGATTCCATTTTAGCACTAGCCAAGCGTAATGGGATATAAATATTGAAACCTCGCAATTGACTTTCCTGATTGGTATCCTCTGGAAATGCTGGAATATTTATTGAGAGCACAGACTTAGTCTCTGATGGCTCCTATGTTCCAACCTTGGCAACCCTAACTGTTCAGCGCCCATACATAAAGAATAGCTGCTTTGAGTCCAATGCCACCTCTGCAACTCCACTCCAACATGACAGCCAGACCGTGAAATGCTGTGGTTCATGATTGCAGTGGTTGAACTGTAATGCCCGAGGCCCAACAGTCTCCTCCATCACTGACCCCACTTGAGCTTGTGGGGTCATTGGGAGGTCACCTCATTTTCACAGGATCACACGTGGCACATGGGGCTCATCTTTTCTGCCAATCAATCACCAAAAAACTGAAATGGTTGTCCACCTATAGGGGGAGGGTTTACCCAAAATCTCCCCAAACCTGTAATGTTCCAACAAGCAATGGGCTGAAGCATGGTAAGATCTTTCAAGATGTACGTTTTTTTTTCCCTCTGGGCTGTAAGCTAGCCTGGATTGCACTGGAAGGGCCTTTATGGAGATGAGGACACATCAGGAAGGAAGGAAGGAAAGAAGAAAGGAAGGAGGGAGGGAGGGAGGGAAGGAGGGAAGGAAGGAGGGAGGGAGGGAGGGAGGAAAGAAGGAAGGAAGGAATATTTGCTCCTCCCTCTTCCTCCTGATACCCCTCCTCTTGCCAGGCTGAAGCTCCCAGGAGAGTGAGGACAGGAAATTTTCCATATTGGAACCTAGTAAGGTAATTCCTGTCTTTGCATCAAAATATTTCTTTTAGTGAGATGTAACATCACATGTTACATTAAACCCGGTTGATGTTGATATTTAAGTACCAGGATGAGATTTTCATGCCTCTGTCTCCCCATTGACATCTCGAAATGGGGTATTGGTACAGCCGGACCAAAATCACAAATTGGATTGGAACGCCATTTAATGCCTGTTGTCCACCCAATCCAAGTTTCGAGTGCGCTTCTGTCTAAATGGCCAGAGCTCCCTTGGGAAACCAGCCATGGGTGTTAATACAGCCAGGAAGCAGCCATTTCCAACAATGCCTGAAAGGATCCTCAGCTGCTCTCAGGTAAAGCACCAGAAAGTTCTGGCAGACGCTTTGCTGGCTTTTGGTACTTGGTTTTTTCACGTGCCTGAGACAATTTCAAAGTGCTTGTTATTGCTGCAGAATGTCCCAAACACAAGGACATCTGGCAATGCACTCATTTCATAAGCAGAGCGCTCCTGGGAGCTTCAGCCTGGCAAGAGGAGGGGTATCAGGAGGAAGAGGGAGGAGCAAATAGCTGAGTTGAAGGAAGAGTCGATATAAGAAGGTTCGTTCAAAGGATGTTGTACTTTTGACAGTGGAGTTAATGGGCTCAGGCCAACACATTGTATCTAGTGTGTTCACTTCCCCAGGGAGACTGCAGCCACAGAGTTGTATCACCACCTTCTGTATCACCTCCTTTAAGAGCTACAAACTACTGTCGCTGCAGGCACTTGCAGTCCAGATAAATCCAGCCCTGAAAGATTGTTTGCTTACCAGCGGTGATAGCAGGTCTTCCACTCAGCCTGCAGTTCATCCTTGCATTAAGCAGGTGATTGAGGCCATTGCTGCTGGAGCAAACACTTTCATCATGTTCCCCACAGATATCCAGAATTAGCAGTGAAAGACACTGGGCGTCCCCAAACCCAAGGCCTCACTGACTGCATCCACATCACCTGCCAGCTCCTTCACATGACCTCACTGCCTCTATTATTGTGTGTGATCACTGACAGCTGTTCTGTACTCACCTTTGTCTCAGATCCAATGATGTTTTGCCATGCGTTACTCCTCCAGCACCCTACAATCCTCTTTGAGAGGCTGGCTGCTTGCACACAAGGGCTATCCTCATTACACTTGGCTCATGACTCTGCTCAGGAAACCATGCTCAACGACCGAACTATACTACCATGAACCATGAACCATGGCTCAACTAGAGTTGCAGAACATTGGGGTGCGCAAGCAATGATTCTGCTCTTTGAACGGGTGTGGTGACTCCCGGCAATGCAAGCTCCCACAAAGAGTTCCTGTGTCAGCGTGGTTTACAGTTTGCTGCATAGCTTTGCCTTTCAACCGAGACAACATGGACCTTCAGCATGTTGAGTGAAAAGGCAATGATGGTGTGGAGGACAGCGAGGAAGTGGGATCCAGCAGCAGGTGCAGACAGAGCTCTTTAATAGCAGCTCTTCAGAAAGAGCTTCGGCTGATTATTTTCTGCTGCTCTGCATTAATATCTCTCCCTGTCCTTCCACCCTAAAACAAATTAAATCTGTTCAGAACTAACACTGATATTTATGTCATCTGACAGAGGTCAACAGCTACTACAGGAACACTGTACACACAAAGATTCCCAAGAAGATGCATCATTTTACTGGATTATATAAATGCCGGCACTTTAATTATCAGCCTGGTAAGAGCCCTTGGCGTCTGTCTTAAGTGTTCTCTTACCCAATCTAATAAACCCGAAAGGGGATTCAGGAGAAAGAACTTTATCCACAGAGTGGTGAGACTGTGAAACTTGCTATCACGAGGAGTAATGGAGGTGAATAGTATAGATCGTTCAAGGGGAAGCTAGATAAACACATGAGGGAGAAAGGAATGGAAGGTTATTTTGATGGGGTTAGATGAAGAAGGGTTGGAGGAGGCTTGTGTGGAGCTAATTGACTGAATAGCTGTGCTATGTAATGTTAATTACCGTCATGTTTCTATGAAGTTCTCCCCCAGTGCTGCAGCATGGTGGGGTGGAAGACTTCTGTGACTCATTGAAGAACACTTGAGATGCTCGTGGTCCATGGCCTCTGGACCTCAGACTTCCCAACTTCTGCCCTGCAGGGGCCCATGTACTAACCAGTTCCTCCTCCTCTTCACCTCCCAACCAGCCTCCAGTGGTCTATGTCCCATTCATTTTCACACTTCACCCAGTGGTCAAATTCCCATCCTCTTCTGCAATCCCATTGCTGTAGACCCAGCTTCTCTTGGGCTGACAGGACCATGAAATTCCCAAATTATCAGTGTGAGAAAATCCAGATCCAACCCAGGTCTAACACTTTGCCTGATCAGCAAGTTCCTCCTACAGCCACACTTCCAGTCTGTGATATCCTTCACAGAGTATTTATTTCCAGTTGCCATTAATGTCTGTCATTTCTTCACAGGGTATGCAATGGCGATTGGGGAATTAAGTATTCGAGATGTGCCTTCTACTTTGGGCATGTTCTGTATGTAGCAGGTAGAATCATTGAATCTTACAGTATAGAAGGAAGCCACTCAGCCCATCATGCCAGCGCCAGCCCTTTGAAAGCGCTTGCCTTTTGCTTGATTTTTTCAGAGTCATTTAACTAAGCAAATATCGATATGGGAAGAACTTGTTCACTCACTGACACGTCGGGCAGAATCCTAAGAGGCCAGCGGAGGTGGTTTTGGAGGTGGGGGAAAGTTGTGTGTTGGGTCAGCTCCCTAACTCACTCTCACCTCCGTGCTATCTTCCTGGAGGCCAGCGGCCACAGGAACTGGCAACTCGCTCCGTGGAGGTGGGCAGCCAAATTGGACAATAAAAGTCCCACTTAGGGGCCATTTCCAGGACTGACTGGCGTCTTCCTGACATTGGACCGGTGATTGGGGAATTGAGCGGAGCCTCTGATGCCTTCACCGAGCCTGGAAACTACATAAAGGCAGCCTCTTGGTGGCGAGGTGTGGGGTCCATGGATGGCTTCTCTCAATCCCCCAATCACAGAGCCACTGGATGAGAAGGCCACAGTCGGGACCACAAGCAACCCTGGAGAAGGAATCCCCCCTCCACAGTGACGGCCCTGACAGGGAATTCTTTATTATTGCATTTGCACCATGCTGCATTGACCGCCTGCATTTCGAGGTGCCCTCGCGGTGTCCTGCCTGCCTCAGCAGCGCCCATCTTTCCTAGTAGGGTTGCAGGCCATCTAGTGCAGTGGGCCCTCAGATTGGACATCCCGCCTCAGAAGGGTGCCTGCCTTCCTTAATTGGGCAACAAATGTGGATGCGGCCTGTTAATTGGAAACCTCTCGGAAGATTCCAACTGCTGAAGCACCTCTGACCCTTTCTGGGGTCGGGACCTGGAAACGGTCCTGGCGCCTGACATTTTCCAAAGGGCATAAGATTCCACCCATCTTGTTTAAACAGTTATTAAAGCTCCCACCACCGATTCCTGTCTTCTGCGGTTTGCCTTTGTCTCATTCCGCCTCCCGACCTCCCCTCCATTACCATTTTGAACCCGAAGCTACACTGACAAATTCCATGTATCCTTCCCATGGAATTCACTCCCGGGAGATGTGGCAGAGCAATGCAATCAGCTCGAGACTGTCACTTCACTCCTGGGAACAGGGTTCAGTCAAATGAAAGAAAATGTTCTCTCATGGATGCCTGTTGCAGCTTCTACGTGCAATGGATATTCTCAGGACTAATTCTAGGGGGAACAGTTCAAAAGTACAAACTGCCTTCATCTGGGTCGTAGCAAAATCATTCAAAGGTCAAGAGAGAGAGTGTGTAGAAGATGGAAATGTCTCTTATTTTAATTATAGAACCATAAGAAAACAGTTAAGGCATAGCAAAAATCCATACAAGAACATTTCTTAAACAATTACTATAGTTTACATGTGTTTATTCACAAAGCTTTGAATCGGTATGAATTTTTTAAAGAGGTAAAACGCAAAGACAATTATTTATAACCATGGGTGATCCAATTTGTCGGGACTCGACACTTAAGCCCCGATTTTAACTCGGAGTGCAAAACGAGCTGTTGGTGAGCCTTCATGATTTTGTGTATCCTAAGTGATACTAACTCTCAGATCTTATACCCCTTTTACAGATGGACTTCTCTGTCCTTCAGGCAGCCCGTCCACTTGCCGCATGCCTGTTTAAAGCAGGGCTACATCTTTCCAAAGGAGGATGAATTTCCTACATGAATTTATCATTGAGCAACTCTACAACGTAAGCTGGCTACTGAAATTAGAATAAAATGGCACCTGACAACATTCTTTTCACCCGTAACTCCACCACTCTCGGCAATCCCTCCTCCCTTTCACAGTCTTCAGCACAAGCTCACAAGGGCACACTGCACTATCTCTCTTTCACATTCCAAGTACAGCTATATTTTCCTTTCCTCTCTTTGCACCTCACACTATGGCTATTCTTGGCTTACATCTTAGCACTTTTTAAAATTCTTTCTCAGGACTGTGGGCTTCACTGGCAAGACCAGCATTTATTGCCCATCTCTGATTGCCCTTGAGAAAGCAGTGGGGAGCAGCCTTGTTAATAAAACTCAGTGCTTTTTTTTTTCAGAGGGCGGTTAAGAGTCAATCACATTGCTGCGCGTCTGGAGTCACATACGCGCCAGACCGAGCAAGGATAGCAGATTTCCTGCTTTAAACAGCACTGATGAGCCACGTGGGTTTTTATGGCAATCTAATAGGTTCCTGGTCACCATTACTGATGACAGGTTTTTTCATTCTAAATTTATTTTAATTAATTGAATTTCAATTCCCCATCTGCCTTGGTGAATTTGAACTCTTGTTTCTGGATCATTAGTTGAGGCCTCAGGATTACTAACATAATTACTAACATGACTAACTTACTAACATAGCCACCACACTACAGCATCCTATGCCATGCTTGCACAAAACCAACTCCCCCACCGCACATCCTCCCTGGAAAAACATTCTGTTCTGCTTCTGTGGATACAATTGACAGATGGCTGCATTATGATTGTTTAACTGAGCTCCAAGAATGACAAATCCACTTAGTTGGCAATGTTGACACAGCTGCATAAAGAAATGCAAGCTTTGTTTGAATGACATCTCTGTAACCTTGTAATAAGTTATTATTTCAGTGATGTAGTTTTTTCAATGCCTGTGTGTTTAAAGGAACGTAGGAACAGGAGAAGGCCATTCAGCCCATTGAGCCTGCTCCGCCATTCAGTACGATTATGGCTGTTTGAACACTTCAATGCCTTTTGCCCACACAACTTCCATAGCCCTTTACCTAATTGTTAATCAGAAATCTATTAATCTCCATCTTAAACATACTCAATGACTGAGCTTCCACAGCTCTCTGGGGTAGAGAATTCCAAAGATTCACAACCCTCTGAGTAAAGAAATTTTTCCTCATTCCGGTCCTAAGTGGCTTCCCCCTTATTTTGAAATCCTGTCCCCTGGCTCTAGACTCCCAGGGGAAACATCTTACCTGCATCTACCCTGTCTATTCCTTTAAGTATTTTGTAGGGTTCAGGGAGATCACCTCTCATTCTTCAAAACTCTAGAGAATACAGGCCCAGTTTCTCTAATCCCTCTTCGTAAGACAGTCCTGCCACCCTCGGAACAAGTTTGGTTGCACTCCCTCTATGGCAATAATATCCTTTCTGAGGTAAGGGGACCAAAACTGTACATGGTACACCAGGTGTGGTATAACCAAGCTTCTATACAATTGAAGCAAGACTTCACTACTCCAGGTACTCAAATCCTCTTGCGCCAAAGGCTAACATTCCATTAGCCTTCCGAATTGCCTGCTGCACCTGCACGTTAGCTTTCAGTGACTTATGGACAAGGACACCCAGATCCCTTCGTACATCTACACTTTCTGATCTCTTACCATTTAGGAAATACTCTGCACATCTGTTCCTTCTACCAAAGTGGATAACCTCACATTTTTCCACATTATATTCCATCTACCATGTTCTTGCCCACTCACTAAGTCTGTCCAAATCCTCCTGTAGTCGCTTTACATCTTCCTCACAACACACATGCCCGCCTAGCTTTGTATCATCCACAAACTTGGAAACATTACAGTTGGTCCCCACATCCAAATCATTGATATATATTGTGTACAGCTGGGCCCAAGTACTGATCCTTGTGATGTTCCACTAGTCACAGCCTGCCAATGTGAGAATGACCTGTTTATCCCTACTCTCTGTTTTCTGCCTGTTAGCCAATCCTTAATCCATGCCAGTATATTACCTCCTATCCCATGTGCTTTTATTTTGCTAATCAGCCTCCTGTGGGGGACTTTATCAAAAGCCTTCTGAAAATCCAAGTATACTACATCCATTGACTCTCCTTTATCAATTTTGTTAGTAACATCCTAAAAATACTCCAACAAGTTCATCAAACATGATTTCCCATTCGCAAATCCATGCTGACTATGCCCAATCAGATCATGATTATCCAAGTATCCATTTATCACATTCTTAATAACAGATTCTAGCATTTTCCCTACCACTGATGTAAGTCTAACAGGTGTGTAGTTCCCTGTTTTCTCTCTCCCTCCCTTCTTAAATAGTGGGGTGATATTTGCTACTTTCCAATCTTCAGGAACCATTCCAGAACCTGTAGAATTTTGGAAAATGATCGGCAATGCATCCACTATCTCTACAGCAACCTCTTTCAACACTCTGGGATGCAGAATATCAGGTCCCGGGGACTTATCAACTTTCAGTCCCATTAATTTCTCCAATACAACCTTCTTGCTTATACTAATTTCCTTCAACTCCTCATTCTCCCTCGTCTCTTGGATCTCTATATCTGGGAGATTTCCTCTATCTCCCTCAGTGAAATGAGACACCAAGAAATAATTTAGCTTCTCTGCCATTTCTCTATTCCTCATTATGAATTCTCCTGACTCTGCCTGTAATGGACCCACATTTGTCTCAGCCAAATGCTTCCTCTTTACATACCTATAGAAGCTTTTACAGTCCGTTTTTATATTTTTTGCTAGATTGCATTCATATTCTATTCTCCTTTTCTTTACCAGTTTCAAGTCTTCCTTTGCTGTATTTTAAAACCTCCCAATCCTCAAGTTTACTACTACTTCTGGCAACTTTATAAGCCTTTTCTTTTAATCTTATACAATCCTTAACTTCCTCTGTCAGACACGGTTGACTGACTTTTTTGGATTTTTGCATCTTGAAGGAATGTATAGGTACTGTAAGCTATGTAATAGTTACCATTGACCAGAAACTGACCATTGACCAGGACTAGCCCTATAAATACTGTGGCTACAAGAGCAGGTCAGAGGCGAGGAATCCTGTGGTGAGTAACTCACCTCCTGACTCCCCAAAGCCTGTCCACCATCTACAAGGCACAAGTCAGGAGTGTGATGGAATACTCCCCACTTGCCTGGATGAGTGCAGCTCCAACAACACTCAAAAAGCTTGACACCGTCCAGGACAAAGCAGCCCACTTGATTGGCACCTCATCTACAAACATTTGCTCCTTCCACCACCGATGCACAGTAGCAGCAGTGTGTACCATCTACAAGACACACTGCAGGAATTCATCAAGGCTCTTTCGACAGCATCTTCCAAATCCACAACCACTACCATCTAAAAGGACAAGGGCAGCAGATAGATGGGAAAATCACCACCTGGAAGTTCCCCTCCAATCACTCACCATCCTGACTTGGAAATATATCGCTATTTCTTCACTGTCGCTGGGTCAAAATCCTGGAACTCCCTTCCTAACAGCACTGTGGGTGTACCTACACTATGTGGACTGCAGCGGTTCAAGAAGGCAGCTCACCACCACCTTCTCAAGGGCAACTGGGGATGGGCAATAAATGCTGGCCCAGCTAGCGAAGCCCACATCCCATGAATGAATTAAAAAAAACATGATCGCGAGTTGGAATCAGTTCCTAGGCTTCGAGACTAGGCTGTCTCGCAAAGATTCATTGCCCCCATGCACATGTGGGTGCAAGCCAAGCACCTTGAGCCCAGTCAATTGATTTAGCATCAATGACCTTGCCATCCACTTCCCTGCCATAAACTGTGAAGCATCTGGGACCTCTCATGCTTCGTGAAAGATGACATTGAATGCTATTAAATTTTCTTCCTTTCAAATACAAGTTATTTCTGCAATTCCCAGCCTTCCACGCAAATGGTTTTATCTGTCTGCCATATTTTACATCGCCCATTTGAATCAGTTGAGTAAATCAGAGGAGCTATTTCAAATAAAGTCCAGTCAACATCGTGTGATGAACCTGATAGAGCCTGCAACAGATCAAAACTCTAGGCAGGTACGAGTGAAACGCTGGGTAAGGTGTGTTATTAGGCTGTCAGGTCTAACACTTTGCTGAAGGGTAAAAGGATGAATTTTACTTTGAATTTCTTTCTCTCCCAGCTTCCTGACAGCAAGCACCTCATTTTCTGTATTGAGTGATTGTGATAACACAGACTACATGAAAAATTGACATTTAACATCATATAATTGAGGTGTGCTACTAAGTAATGCAATGTACAAAAGCATGACTCCTCATTTGCTGCTAGTGCACTGATTGTGTGCTAAATAAGATTTATGGGTTGTTTTACTGGCTGCAGGTTACCGGTCCATTGTCCATGATTTTCTGTCCCATTCATTTAACTTGGCTTCAGCGGTGGATGTACATTAACCCAGCCCCTTTAAATCATGTAATAAAAATGGAATTTGAACAAATGCATAAACACAGAACTCCTGGACATAATCTCCAAGGCCACGGGGAAAATGGCTGAATCCTGTGATAGGAACAGAATTTGACGGATTCAGTCACATAAAAAGCAGTGGCTCTGATTACAATTAAAGCAATTGAACAATTGAGCAACGAGTCAGAAAAATAAACCTGCAGAAATCACGCCTAATCCCCTTAACAGGCAGGTAAGCATTTTAGATAACGCAGAGTGTATCAAATTGGAGGGCTGATTGGGGGAATAAAACATGGAAGATCCTTCATGAAAATGATGGGCAAGAAAAGGCCCAGTTGGTCCATCAAGCCTGTATGGCTAAAGGATCATTGATTAAACCCTTCCTATCACCCAGCAGGCATCCACTCTCCTGAGAGAGGTAAATAACATGCAGACAATATGAAGCAATACGCTCCCTGAGTCAAGAGAGCAGTTCACCAGTGATCAGATAGTTAGCTGAGATGGGAGGCAAGTGTGCAGAAGAGGAAGTCCAACTTGAGGGAAAACAAATAACAAGGATCACATTATTTAGGGAAGGGAAGAGTAATAGACCAGTTCAAGGTGCTGAAGTTGAATGCAGGAAATTGTTTGCCATGATCCTGTGAATGACAAGGAGGAGGCTGAGATGAGGCTCAAGCAAAGGAAGGTGAATGGACAGATCAAATAGAACTATGTCACAGCGAGGGTGAAAGACGTATGAGATGGAGAAGCCAGGGCAAATTTCCCCCGAACATGCCTTTGGTCTGCCCAACCTGTCTGTTGCACTGCATGGCATGTTTTGGAATGTCGCATAGCCATGCAGCTTAAGACGGTGTGGTGTTCAATTGTTCAATTATTCTGTGTTTGATTATGTGAGTCTGTTTACTATTGGTGCTCGCTGTGCTTGAGTAGTGAAGCCTGGGTGTGGACTCAGAGAAAAGTAAACAAACTGTGGAAGTTGCTGGAAGCCAGAACTATAAACATGGGGCACACATTTAAAAAAATACTCTTGTAAATAAAACCTGTTACCCACATAGGCCAGAATTTTCCCGTTGGTGTGTGGGGGTGGGCCCCGCACGTCCACGTGTAAAATGACGCGCGGTGATGTTGGGTGAGCGCCCCGACATCACTGTGCACCATCGCGATATTTTGATATTCTGCTCGCTGTGTCTGGCTTTTGTTGACATGTCCTGGAGTTCCAACACTGCGCCTAGATGCAGCTCCTCCAGGTTGCCCCCAAAACAGTCATCTGGGTCTCAGTGCATCACATGCTGCGAGGGCAGAACCCATCTCTTCACCACCCTCTCAGGGTGACCTCGGCATGGGCAATATCTGCTGGCCCAACCAGCAAAGGACACATGCCGTCAATGATTCAATGCAGTCACTACACTCAGACTTGGGCAGCAGGGGGCTGGGGCAGCAGGGGAGAAAGCCTACCTGTTGGGTTCAGTGGCCAATGCCAACATGGTACTCACCATCCCTGAGTGCAACAAGTCATTGAAGCACTTGCGACACTGGATCCAGGTGCACCGCACCACATCGCGGGAGCTCACCACCTCTGCCGCCTCCCCTCTGGCACGTTTGGTCATGTGGGGGGGGGCCTCCTCCTCCCGTCCTGGAGTACAAGCACCTTCTGCTGTGTTGCCACCTGAAGGAGGGCAGCAAGGCAATCATCAGAAAAATGAGGGGCACAGTGCCCCCCTGCCCTACCCTCCTGCCTGGCCTGCCCACCAGCAGCGCTCTGGGGTGCCCTTCCACTGGCCATCATTCGCGGCGTCTGAAAGGCTGCAGCAGCTTTTTAAAAGAGGCCGCTGGGACGCCATTGGACCCGGTGGTCATTGCAGTCCCACCGCCATCCACCCGTCCACTCCAGCTGTCCTCGGGAGCCGTGATTCACACTGGGCGAGCCTTAATTGGCCCGCCCACGTAAAATGGCGGCGCGGACCCGATGGCAGGCGGCGATTGGGTCCGCACCTCCCTGTGCCCGTTCCCGCTCTGCCACCCCACCAGCCAGAAAATTCTACCCATAGAAACTAGTGTGTCATCTCTGCATGTTCCCGGGTCATAAAACACAGTAGAGGGAACATTGACCAGGAGGCTCATCACGTCAATATTTTGAGGAGGGAGTTGGGCGGGGATTTGGCGAGGAACTATTCAAAGGAAAAGAGCATCCTGTTCTGCTCCAGAATTGCGGTGCAGGCCCAGTGGATGGGAATGAGGCCCAACATTGCACTCTCAACACAAGAGCGGTTTTGGTGCTGCCCCAGTGCACAGTTTCACTGACTGCTTCACGCACCTTCCCTCCAGCTGATTGAAATAATTCTGCCTCCCTGTCCATGGAGTTCTGTCCTTCTGTAGGGAGCCAGCTTAATAAGGCAAGCAGAATTTCCAGCTATCTAGTACAAACGGACTACCGTGGTTTAAAAACGCTCACCATCACCTTTTCAAAGGCAACTTAGAATGGACAATAGGTACTGGCTTTGCTACTGTACCCATGTTACAAAAATGAATTCAAAAAATTTAAAGGGATGTCACACATAAATGATGAGAGTGACATATGGGGACAAATATTTATTTTGCCTTTATTCAGCTTCAAAATGAATTTCACGTATTAGTGAGCCTCTGATAAATCCTCTGGAAACTTGCCTGGTGCCCCTCCACCATCCACAAAAACTTGTATTATTACAGCATCTTTAACATGGTCAAATGCCCCACGGTGCTTCGCAAGAGTGACTGTCATTGAAGATTTGACACTAAGCCACATAAAGAGATATTAATGAGTTGGTCAGAAGCTTGGTCAAAGAGATAGGTTTTAATGAGTGTCTTAAAGGAGGAGTGAGAGTGTGAGAGGCAGAGAACTTTAGGGAGGGAGCTTTAGAATTTAGCACCGAGGCAGCTCCCACAGCCACCAATTCACAAACCCATCACACACCCACAGGGCCCTCACTCACTGCCTGCTCAAGGGACATCACCATTCATGCTCACACACACACCTTCATTGTCCTCATCCTGTCCCTGGGGCCACACATGCCAGGTATACTTATTATCTGGCCTGGCAGGCATCCTGCTTACACTCTCACCATCTCTATTCACACAAGAAGAGGGAAAGGTCGCAGGCCGATGGAGGGATGCCTGAAATTAAGGTCCTCACGGACTTTGAAAATAGAGCCATCCAGCTGGCCGGTGAGGACCTGGACCATTCCTGTGCTGAGGGATGGCGGTGAGGTCGGCGATGCTCTACCAAGTGAGGATCCAGCAGTGCAACAACCATCAGACAACCATGCTGTGGGTGATGTGTCCTGTTTCTCAGGCCACTGCCATGCACTAATTATCTCCCCTCACTTCCTCAGGACATCAGGGAAACAGCCGATGGAGTCCACGACCCAGTGCCTCCAATCAAACCCCGAAGACACCTCTGAAGAGGAATCTGAAGGCACCTTCATTGAAGGCCCTGTACAACTGAAGCATAAACTCCCTACTTTTGTAATCAATTCCCTTCACAATAAATAATAACATTCCATTAGCTTTCCTAATTACTTGCTGTACCTGCTTACTAACCTTCTGTGATTCATTCACTAGGATTCCCAGGTCCCTCTGAATCTCAGAGCTCTGCAATCTTTCCCTATTTAGATAATATGCTTCTTTTATATTCTTCCTGTCAAAATAAATGATTTCACATTTGCCCACATTAACTCTATTTGCCAGATCTTTGCCCACTCACTTAATGTAACTATATCATTTTGTACCCTCCTTACATCCTCTTCACAATTTACTTTCCTACCTATTTTTGTGTCATCAGCAAATTTAGCAACCATTCCTTCGGTCCCTTCATCCAAGTCATTTATATAAATTGTAAAAAGTTGAGACCCCAGTACTGATCCCTGTGGCACACCACTTGTCACAGCCTGCCAATCAGAAAAAGACGCATTTGTGCCAACTCTCTGCTTCCTGTTAGCCAGCCAATCTTCTATCCATGCCATTGTGTTACCCCCTATACCATGAGCATTTATTTTCCGCAATAACCTTTGATGTGGCACTTTATCAAATGCCTTCTGGAAATCTAAGTACATCCACTGGTTCCCCTTTATCCACAGCACATGTGACTCCTTCAAAGGACTCCAATAAATTGGTTAAACATGATTTCCCTTTCACAAAACCATGCTGACTCTGCCTGATTGCCTTGAATTTTTCTAAGTGCCCTGCTATAATATCTTTAGTAATAGCTTCTAACATTTTCCCTATGACAGATGTTAGGTTAACTGGCCTACAGTTTCCTGCTTTCTGTCTCCATCCCTTTTTGAATAAAGGAGTTATATTTTCTATTTTCCAACCTAATGGAAACTTCCCTGAATCTAAGGAATTTTGAAAAATTAAAACCAGTGCATCAACTATCTCACTAGCTGCTTCTTTCAAGACCTTCGGGTGAAGTCCATCTGAACCCAGGGATTTGTCAGCCCGCAGCCCCAACAATTTGCTCAATACCACTTCCCTGGTGATTGTAATTTTCCCGAGTTCCTCCCTCTCTTCTATTTCCTGATTTATAACTATTTTCGGGGCATTATTTGTGCCCTCTATAGTGATGACCGAAGCAAAATACTGGGTTAATTCAGCCGCCCTCTCCTTACTTTCCCCAACGCATTTCCTATAGGACTAACGCTCACTTTGTTAACTCTTTCCTTATTTACATAGTTATAGAAACTCTTACTCCGTCTTTATATTACTAGCTACCTTTCTCTCACACTCTGATTTTTCCCTCCTATTCATCTTTTTGCCATTCATTGCTCTTCTTTATATTCTTTCCAATCTTCTGACCTGCCACCTGTCTTTGTTGTCAGCATTGCTGGGAAGCAGAGTGTAGGCTTCTGGATAACTGGACTGCAAGGACAATGGAGACTTTTCAACAAAAGACTAATGCAAAAGAGAGGACTGAAGAGCATCATCCTCTGGACTCCCTGGGACTAGAAAAGAAGAACTCAGGACACTCTGAGGAACTTGTTACTCCCTTGAACCACTCTGTGAAGAAGTTTCAGAAGAGGAATGATCTTCAACTCCTGGGAAGACTGTCACAGATGCATGATTCACTGCTGCATCAAAGACTGAAAAGGTATTGAAGATCGAAGATTTCAGTTAACTTAGATGACGAAGGGAAAAAGTGACCAAATTCCTGTAAGACTGTCAAGAATAGAAGAGATGGTTTTGCAGTGATATTTCTGGATGACTGTCTACTTTCTGTAGGCAGTGGTAAGAGAGCCACACTTCTCTCTGTATGAGGTTGCTCCATTATGGGCAATGGGAAGAATTGCTGAGAACATGGAGACATGAGAGCCTCATCATCTGTAATGAGACAAATTTCCTGTAGGTAATCAACTCAGTGACACGATTGCTGTACAGGATTCTGCAGCTTCAGAAGTGCTAAAGATTCTGCCACAGCTTCTGTGCTGACCTCCAGCTCTGGAGGGAAGAAGACTTTCAGCTGGGACTGAATTATGGGTGGCAATTGACATTCACCCCTGGATGGTACCAGCTCTTGTGCAGTGTGATCCTCTATGGACTCTGACCTGAACTCAGGCAAAGCATCTCCTGCGGAAGACTCTTCATGGACAACAGGAGATAAGCTCGGAAATACATTGGAAGGTTCAATGGAACTAAGATCTGAATTCTGTTCAGCCACTAAAAACACAGCTGATTCCTCGAAAAAGTCAGCAGAGACTTCATATGGTGCGTACATCAACTGGAAAGACGAATCATCTTCTCGGACCTCAATCTCCATGAGATCACTCCGTAATGCAAGGGATTCTTCCTCATCACTCTCTAGGAAGAGCAAATTCCGGTCCAGCAGGAAATGGTCACCGTCTGCTGCAGTGTCTCTGTATCCGCCACCTCTGGCCTTTCTTCATAAAGAACTGAGAAATTCATAACTTTGATCTCCACCCAGGGTCTAATGGATGGTGTCTCTGTGAAGGGAAGGAACTTACTGCTGAGTGTATAAACTTCCTCAGCTTCTGAAAGCTGAATTTACACTGCTTCTAAATAAAAGGTTAAAGACTGTTGCATGACAGACAGTGAGTGTTCAAATGATGAGCATCATCCAGTTTTTCTAGGATACCTAGAAGTATGTCAACATCGCCACTCAATAAGGATGTTGGTTGTAAAGAACATAAAGAGAATCAACAATCTGTCATCCCTTGTAGCTGAGAGGAGCAATAATCCTGCCTTTGATTGAAAGTCTGTGCTGCCTGGACCTTGCAGTTTGATGTCTGATGGATGAAGGGTCATTGACTGAAGCCAGTCGAGCTCATCTGCTGAGATATTAACAGCAGCTCCAGCATCAATTTTAAAAGCAGCATCAAAGCCTTGAACTTGGACTGTAGCTGACCAGTAGTCCAGTAGTTGGGATTAATATTATCTACTTCCCCTAGGAACTCTTTCTTTTGACGAACCATTTCTTGGAAGGAATGTGTTTCATAAATAATTGCTGGCCTTTGACTTCAATTAAAAAGACTGGATTTGCAGAAACGCTTGAAATGTCCAGTTTTGCCACACTGGAAGCACTATGCGCCGCTTGCTGGGCAGTCTTACCACCAATACTGGGTTTTCAGGCCACAATGCAAACATCTCAAAACGGCTGCCAGTGTGGGATTTCCCACCCTTTCACCTATTGTAAGCCACCTTTCGGTAGCGGTCTTTCTTGTGGGTGGGGCCACTGCCTGTGGGCCTACCAAATCTATGGAGTCATGTGAAGCCTCAGAGTCGCTGCGAATTATACTCTGATTAAGCTCTCTAAACTCGGCCTGCCTCATATACTGGACTGCTTGATCCAAAGTAATGTCATCTAAGACTGAGTGCGTGCAGTTGCAGTAGGGTAAGGAAGTCTAAATTTTTATCCTGTACAGACCAAATTTATTTTGTAGTTTGTATTTGGCATTAAACTGAAATATACAGTTTAAATTGTGTAGTTGCCAGCCTTAAGCAGGGTTTTCTCAAGAGTTCCAGTGAAAGAACAGCTTAATTAAGAAGCAGCTGAAATGGGATCCTCATTAAGTGACTCAGATAGGCCTTTTGTGTTAGGAACATATATAAGTAGCCAACTTAGTGTGACTTAGCACTTGAGTATGGCTTACAATAGAGTTGACTTACAATAGAGCGCCGGAGTTGAGCGCTTCAGGGCGTTGACTTAGAATTGTCAGGAAGATATAATAATATTCATAACGTTATTGGAATTTATTGTAAAATAGAGTAATAGTGGGGTCTCTGCATGTATGTGTGATTTAATTGAATTAAAGGCAGCTGGTCTGAAGGCTTTGATGTATCAGAAGATAAGCTAGGTTTGAAATGTTAAGTAGGTAAACATGGGGGAAGTTTTAGAATGTAAATTGTAAAGGGTACATTTGCATTTTTAAATAAACCAGACCAGCTTGAATTCAAAAGAGGGAGTGAAATGTTATATCTAGCCAGGAGAAGTTAAGAAACAGCGTGTTTATTTTTCCCAAAGATTACTGGTGAAATTGGTACTAGGATAGATTTTATTATTAGAGAGGTGAAGTCCAAAGACATAGTGAAACAATGGGAATTGCATTCAAAGGGGAAAATTTGTATAAAGGAGCAAAAGCTGTGTGTAAGGGCAGGCATTTTAAATCTAACAAGTGTGAAAAGCCTCCAGCATCTAAGTCTCAAGCTGCTGTCTACAAAGAACTGGAGTTAAGAAAATTCACTTTGAATTTAACTGTTCAGTGTGTTGCTTTGCCTGGACCTTTTAAAATCTATGTGTCTCACTGTTGCCTTAATGGAGGTTTAACTGGGGTTTAGGTTAATTAGGAGATTTAGAAGTTAGTAGCAATTTATAGATCTATGTGTGTGCTTAAAATCATTTCTTCTATTTGTTTGTGGGCATTGCCAGCCAGGCCAGCATTTATTACTCATATCCCTAGTTCATAGGGCACTTAAGAGTCAACAACATTGCTATGGGTCAGGAGCCACATGTAGGCCAGAACAGGTAAGGACAGCAGATTTACTTCCCTAAAGGACATTAGTGAACCAGATGGGTTTTTACAACAATCATTTCATGGCTATCATTAGATTTTTAATTCCAGCTTTTTAGTGAATTCAAATTCCACCATCTGCTGTGGTGGGATTTGAACCCAGGTCCCAGATCATTACTCTGGGTCTCTGGATTACCAGTCCACTGACAAGACCACTATTCCATCACTTAAAAGTTTAATTTCAGCTTGAGAGAAACCTTTAAGACTTGGTGGTCTTATTATTACTGAGTTCAAGGCACGTTTCTTGAATTTTATACAAATTGCAAAACAGTTGTGGCAGTTGGTTCAAGTTTCCCTTTGGGACTTGAGCAGCTCAGCGTTTACCATCCGCCTGCCCTAACACAATAAAGTGCTGGAGTTGAGTGCTTCAGGGAGTTAAGCGGAGGAAGGGAAAGAGGTGTTTGTTTGCTTTTGCCTGAACTTTTTCAGCCTCCAGGAATTGATTCTTGCTCTGATAGAGGAGAAGAAGCTGCTTAATTGCTGAGTATCTGGGAAGTGATTAAGGTTTACGCTATTCCGAAGGCTCAAAATAGTATATTTTGAGTGGGAGGTGAGCAGGAGAGGATGAAAGGCGTGGATTGAGAGGCCTAGATGCAGTGAGACCAGTGGCGGAATGATGTCCTGACCCACAGCGTGATGCGAGGGCAGGGAAAGCAGCTGATTGCTGAGTAGGGCTGGTGAGTACTTCAAGTCTTTAAAGTAAAAGTAAGGTCTTTAGTTTGTGTTTAGGTCTCTAGTCTTTTTTTTCTCTCTTTTTCTTAAAAATAGCTCCTAAATATAAGATTGATACTGTAATTAATATTTTTTTAACACCAATAAATTGTAAAAAGTGGGGGATTCTTCAAGCGTAAAGAGCAGGGATACTAGAGTGATTAATTAATTAATTAAATTTAATTTTATAATATTGGCAGGGCGGGCTGTAGCATGTGTGGGAGCTGCTGGACACCAAGGTGATCCAGAGCGAACACATCTGTAGTAAGTTTAAAGCAAAAATACTGCGGATGCTGGAAATCCAAAACAAAAACAAAAATACCTGGAAAAACTCAGCAGGTCTGACAGCATCTGCGGAGAGGAACACAGTTAACGGTTCGAGTCCGTATGATTCTGTTGAAGAGTCATACGGACTCGAAACGTTAACTGTGTTCCTCTCCGCAGATGCTGTCAGACCTGCTGAGTTTTTCCAGGTATTTTTGTTTGCAGCTCGAGGAACCTCCGATCCGAGTTGCGGAGCTGGAGTCCGGGCTGCAGACATTGCACCACCTCAGGGAGGGAGAAAGTTACCTGGGCACTTTGCTCTAGGAGGTGGTCACACCCCTCAGATTAGGTCATTCAAGTTTGGTCTGTGATCAGGGACAGGAGTGTGTGACTGCAGGTGAGGCTGGTATGGGGATCTCTGGGGGTAGCTTTTGAGGAGCCTCGGCCCCTGCAATTGTCCAACAGTTACGAGGTTCTTTCCAGCTGTGTGGACAAGAGCCGGGACTACAGGGAGAATGAGCGAACAGACCACAGCACCGTGGTACAGGGAGCCATTCAAGTGGGGGGAGGAAATAGGAACATAGTAGTAATAGGAGACAATATAATTAGGAGGATAGATACTGTTCTCTGCAGCCATGAGCGTGAGTCCTGAAGGCTCTTGCCTGCTCGTTGCCACTGTTAAGGACATCTCCTCAGGGCTGGAGAGGAACTTGGACTGGGAGGGGTTGAGATCTGGTTGTCATTGTCCACGTTGGTACCAATGACGTTGATAGGACTGGAAAGGAGGTTCTGCTGAAAGAATTTGAACAGTTAGAAGCTAAATTAGAAAGCAGAACCTCCAAGATAATAATACCCCCGCCGTGCCCACCTGACGAGGGCAAAATTCTGCCCATAGAGTGTATTCGGGGCAGTTTCTTAGAAAAGTATGTTGTGGATCCAACCAGGGATCAGGCTATTTTGGATCTGGTAATGTGCAATGAGGCAGATTTAATAAATAATCTGAGTAAAAGTTCCCGTAGGAAACAGTGACTGTAATATGGTAGAATTTAGCATTCAGTTTGAGGGGGAGAAACTTGGGTTGGAAACAACTGTGTTAAACTTAAATAAGGGGAATTACCAGGGAATGAGGGCAGAGTTGGCTGGAGTGGACTGGGAAAGGAGTTTAGCAGAAAAGATGGTTGATGAACAATGGCAGACTTTTAAGAAAATAGTTCATGGCTCACAACAAAGATATATCCCAGTGAGGAAGAAGGACTCTTGGAAGGGGATAAACCAACTACGGTTAACCAAGGGAATTAAGGATAGTATCAAATTGAAAGAAAAAAACATACAGGGCCAGGGTTTTTTCCTCGTCGGGCCGGCTCGGTGGGGACCCACGGGAGCGGGTGGGAAGACACCCACTGCTTGTGATCAGAGACAGACCGTGATTTCATGCTGGTGGGCCAATTAAGGCCCGCCCAGTGTGAAACATGCGCAGCAGCGCTTAGCACTGCCTGTGTGGAGAGGGGGGGTGGAAGAAGGCAAGCACACAACTTCACTTATGCGCGCGGGTACGCAATGGTGGTTTAAGAATTGAAAATAAACAACTTAAAGTTGTTTAAAAAAACATGTCCCCTCCATGTGACTCTGTCACATGAGCAGCAACACGTTCTTAATGAAGTATTAAAATTTATATTTTATTTTAATTTCCTGCTGGAAACCTCATCCCGCCTGTGGATGAGGTTTCCTAAAAAGTGCAAAGGCAGCTTGGTCTTTTCGCCTGCCCGCCAACCGTAAAGTTGGATGGGCAGCGAAAAATAACATTTAATTGGGTCTTTAAAGGCCTTAATAGACCTGTTTAATTGTTGGCAGACGCGCTGCTGACTCCTGCGCCCTCCCGCCGACCGAACTATCGCGTGAGTGCACGATAACGCTGGGACGTTCGCCCGACGTCATCGGGCGTCATTTTACGGTCGAGTGAGTTGGGTGCGCGCCTGCACACTCAGTGAAAAATCCTGCCTAAAATGTGGTAAGGATTAGCGGTAAGCCAGAGGATTGGGAAAGTTTTAAAAACCAACATAAGAGGACCAAAAAAAAAATAGAGGGAGAAAATAAACTTTGGGGTAAACTAGGAAGTGATACAGACAGTAAGAGCTTCTTTAAATATATAAAAAGGAAGAGAGAGGCCAAAGTGAACATAGGCCCCTTAGAGAATGAGGCTGGGGAAACAATAATGGGAAACCAGGAAATGGCATAGGAGTTGAATAAATACTTTGCATCAGTCTTCACGGTAGAAGATACTAATAGCATTCCAAAAGTACTAAATAATCAAGGGGCAAAAGTGGGGGAGGAAATAAATACAATAACTATCACTGGAGAAAAAGTGCTAGGGAAACTAATGGGGCTAAAGGCCAATGAGTCCCTTGGACTGTTGGGTTGCATCCCAGGATATTAAAGGAAGTAGCTACACAGATAGTGGATGGATTGGTAATAATCTTCCAAGAATCCTTAGATTCTAGAGAAGTCCCAGAGGATTGGAGGATGGCCAATATAACACCCTTATTCAAAAAGGGAGGGAGAAAAAAAACAGGTAACTATGGGCCAGTTCGCTTAACATCTGTCATTGGGAAAATATGAGGGTTTATTATAAAGGATGTAATAGCAGAGCATTTAGAAATGACATAATGGCCTGAATATTGCGGGCGGGGGGGGCGAGCCCAACACGCCGATGCGCGAAATGACGCAAGATGACGTCGGGCGTGTGTCCTGACATCATTGCGCGTCATTTAGATCTTTCATTTGGCGGGCCCGCACCGAAGGCAGCTACATGCCCGCTGGACTGTCAACGGCCTATTGAAGCCACTAAAAAACCAATTAAAGTTGTTTGCAATCCTGCCCGTCCAGCCTTAAGGTTGGCGGCAGGCGAAGTACCCAAGCGGCCTTCGCGTTTTTTTGGAAACCTCATCCACGAGCAGGATGAGGTTTCCTAAAGCTTTTATTAATTAAATGATAACATTTTCCTAAATATAAAAACATGTCCTGGCTCATGTGATGCTAATTTTGTACTTTATTCATAATCAAATTTTTTAAGCAACTTAATTTCCCTGAGGCAGCTCCATGCCTCAGGGAGATTCCTGCGCTCTTTCGCGCACCACCACATTACATCGTGCCCCTCCCCCTCCGTTCCCGCCCGACACAGGTAAGTTCCTGGTCAATACAATCAAGCAGAGTCAGCATGGCTTCATGAAGGGGAAATCATGCCTGATAAATTTACTAGAGTCCTTTGAGGAGATAACAAGCAAGATAGATAAAAGGGAACCAGTAGATGTAATATATTTGGATTTCCAAAAGGAGTTCAATAAGATACCACACATACGGCCGCTTAGTAAGATAAGGGCCCATGGTGATGGGGGTAGTATATTAGCATGGATAGAGAACTGGCTAACTAATAGAAGACAGAGTTGGGATAAGGGGCGCATTTTCAGGATGGCAACCTGTAACTAGTGGAATGCCACAGGGATCAGTGCTGGGGCCACAATTATTTACAATATATATTAATGACTTGGATGAGGGAAGTGATTGTACTATCACCAAGTTTGCGGATGACACAAAAATAGATGGGAAGGCAAGTGGTGAGGATGACAAAAAGGGGGATATAGACAGGTTAAGTGAGTGGGCAAAAACGTAACAGATGGAATATAATGTGGGAAAATGTGAGGTTATGCACTTTGGCAGGAAGAACAGAGGAGCTGAATATTATTTAAATTAGGAAAGACTGCAGAAAGCTGCAGCACAGAGGGATTTGGGAGTCCTCGTGCAGGAATCACAAAAAGCTAACATGCAAGTTCAGCAGGTAATAGAGAAGGCAAATGGAATGTTAGCCTTTATTTCAAAGGGAATGGAGTTTAAAAATAGGGAAGTCTTGCTAAAACTATACAAGGCACTAGTTAGACCACACCTAGAATACTGTGAACAGTTTTGGTCCCCTTATCTAAGGAAAGATATACTGGCATTGGAGGCAGTCCAGAGAAAGTTCACTAGGTTGATCCTGGGTATGGAGAGATTTTCTTATGAGGAGAGGTTGAGTAGGTTGGGCCTGTACTCATTGGAGTTTAGAAGAATGAGAGGCGACCTTATTGAAACATATAAGATTCTTAGGGGGCTTGACAGGGTAGATGCTGAGAGTTTGTTTCCCCTTGTGGGAGAACCTAGGACCAGAGGGCATAATCTCCGAATAAGGGGTGCCCATTTAAAACAGAGATGAGGAGGAATTTCTCCTCTCAAAGGGTAGTGAATCTGTGGAATTCTTTACCGCAGAGGTCTGTAGAGTTTGGGTTGTTAAGTATATTCAAGGCTGAGATAGACAGATTTTTAATCAGTAAGGGAATCAAGGATTATGGGAAAAAGGCAGGAAAGTGGAGTTGAAGATTATCAGATCAGCCATGATCTCATTGAATGGTGGAGCAGACTCAATGGGCCGAATAGCCTACTTCTGCTCCTACGTCTTATGATCTATGGTCTTTGGTCTTCAGAAAGTTGCAGTTTTCAACCTGAACACCCATGGCTATGCGATTACAGATTAATTCATCCTTCAGCACCCATATCCGCAAGAACTAGCTAAGCAATATAAATTGGTTAGAAATAATTCAGCCGATTCCCCAGGTCATTACTACCGCTGGTTAAAACGTGCTCATTCAATTACTAAATTTTGCTTTGGGTTAAAATGAGTGCCAAAGGTTTTAAGAGTGGACTCAAAGTCCATGGTGGACTCCTGCATCCCATTCCTTAGGAGAATGTCATCTGCTACTGGGCCAACAGCATAAAGAAAGGAACTAACTAGAAGCTTTCATTCCTTTCTGTGAAGGCCTGATTCTTCTCGGTACTGGAGAAATCGGCTTTTCCATAACTCCCACTGCTGGCCTCTCTGGGCCCTCTAGGCAGTCAAACAGGTGGGGAAAGGGCAGGGGGGCTGCTCACCAGGGACAGTCATTACCTCTCTCCAGTGTGCCTCCTTCTTCTGCTGAATTTTTTGCAAGCTCCTTTGAAAGGCTTCTTCACTCCATGGTCCCTTTTGATGACACCGATGTCTCTTTTACATTGGTGTCTCCACCGCTGCCACCATGTTGTGAGATGTGTTTGTCTACCTTGGACTCTAGGCATGGGACTTGGTTCTTAGACAGACTGTAGACATAGTCTGGTCTCTGCTTAACACTTGCTTGCTCATAATAACAGGTTACAGAGTAGACATGTTGCTCCTAGGCATGATTCCAAACTCCTTCTCAAGAGTCTAGCACATGACCGATTAATGTCAGTAGTACATCACCATCTTACATTAGCATATCCAATCTGTTAACACTTTATACTAAAGGAGAATTTTAAAATTGAGGTTTTGCTGGACCAGGAGCCAATGTAGTTCAGTGAGCACAGGGACTTGGGACTTGGTGCAGGTTAAAATATGGACAGCAGAGATTGGGATGAGCTCATGCCTATGTAGAGTGGAAGAAAGCTGGCCAATCTGGAGAGCATTGGGATAGTCGGGCCTACTTCTGCCCTTATTTCTTACATCACAGAATCACAGAATTGTTACAGCGCAGAAGGAGGCCATTCAGCCCATTGTGTATGCACCGGCTTTCCAAATGAGCAATTTACTGAGTGCCATTCTCCTGCCTTCTCCTCATAACCCTGCACATTCTTCCTTTTCAGGTAACAGTTGTGAGATACGTAGATCTTTTCAGATGCATCAATCTAGCAGTAACAAGAGCTGGATGAGAATATCAGCAGCAAATGAGCTGAGGCAGGGGTGGAGCTTGGCAATGTTACGGAGGCTGCCAGAGGATGTGAGAAATGCCTAAGTAATGCCCACATTGGGCACATGATAGTGTGAAACACTTGTGACAGGTAACTGGTAGAATATAAATCAAATTGGAACCAGAATCAAAGAGGAACAATAGAAACAAACTTCAATATCAATGCAACAGAGAAGTAAGGCTCAAAGTAAATAATTCAAGTAAAATTAGAGGCACTATCTGAGGGAGGCAGTAGAGTAGAGAAGCTGGGCTCCAGTGGGCCTCCTTCCTTTTTAACTGCCTGTCTGGGTGAGTTTGCTGCTATTGAGAAATTACTAGGGTGGTCAGGCTGTGTCCCAAAATGCCTCCATATGTAGATAATAATGAGGCAGCAGAACCCTCCTGTGTCCCCCCTACACCCACTCATGGCCCCCCACCCACACAATCCTCCTCTCCCAGTGCAGAACTAGTGAAAAGATTAAATTCAAGACTTTCCATTCTCTCAGCGTCTCTCTATTGAACTTACAGGCCAAATATCCTTTCCAACGCTATACATTTGCATATGCTTAAAATTAGCTGGATGGGCAGAAAGGCAAATGAGTGGGTCAGATCAAGAGTAGAAGCTCAGGAATCAAAAAGGTTGCTAAGCACAGCTAGAGAGAGGAAGATAGCCAAATACGGACACTGGAAATGAAGACCTGGCAGCCTTGCCCTGGTAAAAACTGAAGGAGAAATTCAGGGTAAATACAGAAGAAGATGAAGAAATATTGGATGGGTGGATAACATTAAGACATGGACCGAGGGAGGCTTGAAGAAAGCCAGAGGAGAAGCAAGATAATGCCAAAGGCCCCAATAAGGCAATGGTGAAAACGAATGAGCATTTGTATACAGGTGCTGTGTGCAGGCAGAATCATTCACTACTTGACACTCCATGTGTGGTCATGTATTTTACATTGGCAGAAATGCCTATCCAAGAAAGTAGCAAATGTCAGCCAATCTTGTATAGTTCCCCACAAAAACGTTGCTAACCTGAATCTGGGCAGAATCGTGCTGTAGGTGAGGCAAAAAAAGATAAATGAGGAAGATTCTGATGTATCAAGATGGAAAAGACATGCCTGCTTGCAAACTGCTCAAAAAGATGAAACAAAAAACTACTGCGGATGCTGGAAATCCAAAACAAAAACAGAATTACCTGGAAAAACTCAGCAGGTCTGGCAGCATCGGCGGAGAAGAAAAGAGTTGACGTTTCGAGTCCTCATGACCCTTCAGCAGAACTGAGTAAAGTTAGGAGAGGGGTGAAATATAAGCTGGTTTAAGGTGGGGGGGTGGGGGGGTAGAAGTTGGTGGGGGGGGTGGTTGTAGGGATAAGCAAGCAGTGATAGGAGCAGATAATCAAAAGATGTCACAGACAAAAGGAACAAAGAGGTGTTGAAGGTGGTGATATTATCTAAGAAAATGTGCTAATTAAGAATGGATGGCAGGACACACAAGGTACAGCTCTAGTGGGGGTGGGGTGGAAAGACTGACAGGGCATTACAGGTATAGATTTAAAAATAATGGAAATAGGTGGGAAAAGAAAAATCTATATAAATTATTGGAAAAAACAAAAGGGAGGGGGAAGAAACGGGAAGGGGGGTTGGGATGGGGGAGGGAGTTTAAGATCTAAAGTTGTTGAATTCAATATTCAGTCCGGAAGGCTGTAAAGTGCCTAATCGGAAGATGAGGTGCTGTTCCTCCAGTTTGCGTTGGGCTTCACTGGAACAATGCAGCAAGCCAAGGACAGACATGTGGGCAAGAGAGCAGGGTGGAGTGTTAAAATGGCAAGCGACAGGGAGGTTTGGGTCTTTCTTGCGGACAGACCACAGGTGTTCTGCAAAGCGGTCGCCCAGTTTGCGTTTGGTCTCTCCAGTGTAGAGGAGACCGAATTGGGAGCAACGAATGCAGTAGACTAAGTTAGGGGAAATGCAAGTGAAATGCTGCTTCACTTGAAAGGAGTGTTTGGGCCCTTGGACGGTGAGGAGCGAGGAAGTGAAGGGGCAGGTGTTGCATCTTCTGCGTGGGCATGGGGAGGTGCCATAGGTGGGGGTTGAGGAGTAGGGGGTGATGGAGGAGTGGACCAGGGTGTCCCGGAGGGAACGATCTCTATGGAATGCCGCCAGGGGGGGTGAAGGGAAGATGTGTTTGGTGGTGGCATCATGCTGGAGTTGGCGGAAATGGCGGAGGATGATCCTTTGAATGCGGAGGCTGGTGGGGTGATAAGTGAGGATGAGGGAGACCCTATCATGTTTCTGGGAGGGAGGAGAAGGCGTGAGGGCGGATGTGCGGGAGATGGGCCGGACACGGACACGGCCCATCTCCCACGCATCCGCCCTCACGCCTTCTCCTCCCTCCCAGAAACATGATAGGGTCCCCCTCGTCCTCACTTATCACCCGATCAGCCTCCGCATTCAAAGGATCATCCTCTGCCATTTCCGCCAACTCCAGCATGATGCCACCACCAAACACATCTTCCCTTCACCCCCCCCGGCGGCATTCCATAGAGATCGTTCCCTCCGGGACACCCTGGTCCACTCCTCCATCACCCCCTACTCCTCAACCCTCACCTATGGCACCTCCCCATGCCCACGCAGAAGATGCAACACCTGCCCCTTCATTTCCTCACTCCTCACCGTCCAAGGGCCGAAACACTCCTTTCAAGTGAAGCAGCATTTCACTTGCATTTCCCCTAACTCAGTCTACTGCATTCGTTGCTCCAAATGCGGTCTCCTCTACATTGGAGAGACCAAACGTAAACTGGGCGACCGCTTTGCAGAACACCTGCGGTCTGTCCGCAAGAAAGACCCAAACCTCCCTGTCGCTTGCCATTTTAACACTCCACCCTGCTCTCTTGCCCACATGTCTGTCCTTGGCTTGCTGCATTGTTCCAGTGAAGCCCAACGCAAACTGGAGGAACAGCACCTCATTTTCCGACTAGGCACTTTACAGCCTTCCGGACTGAATATTGAATTCAACAACTTTAGATCTTAAACTTCCTCCCCCATCCCTACCCCCCTTCCCGTTTCTTCCCCCTCCCTTTTGTTTTTTCCAATAATTTATATAGATTTTTCTTTTCCCACCTATTTCCATTATTTTTAAATCTGTAATGCCCTGTCAGTCTTTCCACTCCACCCCCACTAGAGCTGTACCTTGAGTGTCCTGCCATCCATTCTTAATTAGCACATTCTCTTAGATAATATCAGCACCTTCAACACCTCTTTGATCCTTTTGTCTGTGACATCTTTTGATTATCTGCTTCTATCACTGCTTGCTTGTCCCCACAACCACCCCCCACCCAACTTCTCTCCCCCCACCCCCCACCTTAAACCAGCTTATATTTCACCCCTCTCCTAACTTTACTCCGTTCTGTTGAAGGGTCATGAGGACTCGAAACGTCGACTCTTACCTTCTCCACCAATGCTGCCAGACCTGCTGAGTTTTTCCAGGTAATTCTGTTTTTGCTCAAAAAGATTGTTTTCTGGACTTCAGTTAAGGCCATTTCTGGATCAAGTGCATCATCTAGACTGCCACTCCAGTACAGCATTGAGGGAGCCCTGCACTCTTTAAGGTGCAGCTGTCCTTTTGATATAATGTTAAACTGAGACCCCCATCAGCCCGTTCTTGTGATTCAGGTGGCGCTAAGGATTTTGAGCCATTATTGAAAGAACATCAAGGAAGTTCTTATCTCCACTTACATTTCTTTCTGGATGAAACCCTGTGCAAACAGGTCTTTCATTTCAGTGCTGTTTGTTGAACGTTGCTGTGTACAAAATGGTCACTGTATTTGCCATTGCAGCAACTGAGGAGACTGCGTCTCCAAGCAACTAATTGCATGCAGAGTGTGAGAAGGCACACTCTTTATTTAGTTATGAACAATGAATTTTTTTCAGTAAAGTGATCAGTTTAGCAGAGGTGCTACTGGAAGAATGAGTTTGAGGAGCACATTTTGTTTGCTCTGCGGTTGAAGAAATAGTGGGAAGAATTTTCCCCCTGTTGGGGGTGGGGGGGGGTGGGGGGGGTGGGGGACGTTCAGGAGCGGGCGCATGGAGGCGCGCCGCCAATCGGCGCCCCTGATTGGGGGTGCGCCGCCATTTTAAGTGGGCAGGCCAATTAAGGTCCGCCCAGCGTGACGTCCGCCAGGAAACGCTATGTGCTCCCTGTGCGGTTGGAGGGCGGGTGGGGGGGGGGGGGTGGTGGATTCCCTTAGCTGAGAGTGTGCCCTTTCGCACATGCACGTGAAAGAACGCATTCATCTCTCTGAGGCTAAGTGCTGCCTCAGGGAGATTGGTGCCAAACTCAAAAATGTGAAATATAGAAAAATAAAATTTCCCTGACGTGTCCCCTCACGTGACACTGTCGCATGAGTTAGGACATGTCCATCAATTTTAATTCAACTTTTATTAATTTGTTAAAAACCTACATGAAACCTCATCCCGCCTGTGGATGAGGTTTCATGCTTTTTCTGAGGCCCGCCAGGGCTCCTGGCCTGCCCGCCAACCTTACAGTTGGATGGGCAGGTCCTTTAACTACTTCAATTAGTTCTTAAATGGCCTCAATTGGCCATTGACGGGTTGGCAGGCGCACAGCTGATTCGAGCTGAAAATTAAAATGACGCGGGGTGACGTCGGAAGTTCCGCCCGATGTCATCCCCTGTCATTTTACGCGTCGGCGAGCGGGCCCTGCCCCCCCACTCGCCCAACTCAATATCCAGCCCAGTGAGTTTAGAGTGCGTTTTTTGGAGAGAGATATGAGTTGGATGAGAAGCATCAAGTGAATCCTTTGGAATTCACTGGTTTTTACCGGAATTCACAGTTTGCAACTGTGCCAGTCCCAAATGAGAAGCCTTTGTGTCAAGTTAGTGGTAACTCTTCACTGGTTTAAGTGCCTGTCAAGATATTACTGGGGTAAAGAAATAGTGTGAATTTGTGTCATCTTCTTTGAGATCTTCCCAACCTTTTTGTCTGCTGTTATATAGTTCATTTTTCTTGTTTAACAAATATTTTATTCTTTGTGTGAAAAGTTAATCAGCAGACTCCTGTGAATTTGCTCAGTAACTTTCCTCCATGCTTTGTGAAAGAAAGGAGTTCGGATCTATCAAGCCAGGTTTCACTCTGGGATTTGACTTGTCCGGTATTAGCATGAGCTGGGATCATAGCAATTTTCTTTCCACCTTTATGAACAAGCACAACACAACAAACACATTCTCACAAAACAAAGGAGGAAACAGCACAAAGAAACCATTCATGTTATATTTCAGATCGACAGGCAGTGAAGGATAGAAATTTGAGCCTAATCTTTACACACTTATTCACTTTTATTTACAGAGATATACATTACAAGAATGCACCCACTTCAAAACTAACGCCGAATGTTTCAGTCTTTCCCTATATATTGGAGCACAAGTCACTCCCCAGTTATTGCCCAACATTACAATGAAACACTCAGTTACAATTAACAAGTAGGCCGAGTGCGCCTGTGTCGGCTCTTTGGGCCAGCCCATCCAGCTCCTCCCACTCCCCTGCTCTTTTCCCATAGCCCTGTACTTTTTTCCCATAAGTACTTATCCAATTCTCTTTTGACTACGAACATTGACTCTGCTTCCACCATCCTTTTGGGCAATGCATTCCAGTTTGCAACAACTCGCTGTGTATAAAAAAAATAAAAATAAAGATTTCCTCGCTTTATTTTGCCTAAGGTTCATTTGCAAACCACGTTCATTCTGTCTCCTCTGATTATTGGCCCTCCCCGCCACTGGAAACTCTATCAAAATGGCTCTTGACTTTGAACACCTCTATCAAATCTCCCCTTAACCCCTTCTGCTCTGAGGGGAATACGTCCAACGTCTCTTGTTTCTCCGTGCAGCTGAAGTCCCTCCTCCTCGTGGCACCATTGTCCATTTGGATCTTCAGCTAAAAAGGATTTTCTTGTCTCACCCTGGAAAATCTAATAGAGACGTCAGGTCAAAATGTGAAGGAAGGCAGTATACTCCAGGCAGAGGGTATGTAGCTGTAAATACAGAAAGGTTATACTAGCAGGGGATTTCAACCAACTAAATACAAATTAGGAATGCCCAAGTGGCTCAGAGACCATGTTAGTAAAATATTATGCCTGACTGTACTGGGGAAGTGGCTTGAGAAACAATGATCGGGGATCATAAGTGATCCAAATGGGTCTCAGCCAGGTCACGAAATTGGGACCAAACACAAATGTTTTGTGATTTCTCTGTAGTAACCCTACTCCCCTACCCTGCCCTGGCAGTCTTGTTCGTCATTTAACCTGATCCATTAAAACACAGACAATATGGTAAAATGCATGAAGAGATAGCACCATATTATGCACTGCATTAATAATAAAGCAAGTCTTATCAAAATACATTAATGAAGCTACTTAATTTTCTCTCTTACACGCATGCATCAACAGCGGACAGTAAATTCTGTTGATCTAGTATTCCAGTTGTATAATATTACAGCAAGTATCTGCTACAAAATCAAATTATAATTAACAGTATAAAATACCAATTTCAATTGCTGTACTTTCTCTAAGAATGGTTCGTGATATATCTGCGACATGCACCATCTGCTCAGGATAATTCAATTTGCTTATCATCAGACACTGCTTTCAATTCCTTAATTTAACAGGAAAGCATTTTATGGAGGGAAGAATGGCAGGAAATAAATGTGATGCATTTATTTATCATTAGGCTGGAATTCAACAGCAGCTAGAAATTCATCTGATTACCATGTATATTCAAGATTAATAGATATACAGGGAGCTGGAGTAGCTCAGTGAGTAGCTCTCCTGTCTCTAAGCCAATAGGCCCTGGGTTCAAATTCCAGTGCAGGGCTTGATGTGGTGGTGAAAGAACCCAGTGACTGGGAAACCGGCTTGTGTGGGTGCCTGTCCTCAGTCTGGATAAATGGGAAGAGTTAGCTGCAGGAAGCGCATCTGCTTGTTTAAAAACCACCTGCCAAATCCCCAAAAAAAAAATTATGGCTGATTTATGAAGGTCACCCATCATTGTGGTGACCCCCATATAACCCAGGAAAAAACTGAAAGGAATTGTGTGTGAAAATACTTGCCTTAGCACTTTTAAGCAATGTCACTAGGGCTTATATAAGACAGTTGTTGCTAATCCATACTTCATTTTGTCATACTGACTGTTTATCTGGGAATGATGCCTCCACATTGCCGCTTGTTCAGAGATTTTATGAGTCTGGGAGCTGGAAGAATTTGGTTCTGGGATCTTCGGCGTGAGCAGTTCCAAGAACCACGTTTTCGGAAAGATGTCAAGCACTTAGAGAAGGTGCAGAGGAGGTTTACTGGAATAGTACCATGGATTTCAGGTACACAAGGTACTGAAGAGACTGGGATCATTCTCCTTAGCAGAAGGTTAAGTAGGGTTTAAATAGAGGTGCTTAAACTTTTACGGGGGTTTGGCAGAGTACATTGGGAGAAACCTTTTCCAAGTGCAGAAGGGTCGGAAGGCAGAGGGCACGGAGTTAGAATATTTGGAAAATATGTGGGGGAAGATGATGCACAGAATCACAATAGTTTAATTCTCCTTTGAATGTAGGGGGAGTTTGAGAAGTTCTTCTATGCAGCGATTTGCTTTGACCTGGAATACGTTGCCTAGAAGGCTGATGGAAACAGATTTAATAATAACTTTGAAAAGGGAATTGGACAAATGCTTTAAAAGGAAAAGGTTGCAGTGCTACGGGGAATGGGGCAGTGGGAATAATTGGATAGTACTTTGAAAGAGCTGGTTCAGCCATGATGATCAGAATGTCCTCCTGTGCCGTATGGTTCTATTATTCCACATAACTGTGGGGAGCAGGGAGAAAACTAGGACCATGCAAGCAAGTTCCCTCCCTAACAGCACTGTGGGTGTACCTACACCACATGGACTGCAGCAGTTCAAGAAGGCAGCTCACCACCACCTTCTCAAGGGCAATTAAGGATGGGCAATAAAAATGCTGGCCTAACCAGCGATGTCTATGTCCTGTGAATGAATAAATACAAAAAGAGACGTGGACAGGACATGGGAGGGTGCAAAGCAGCAGTGCCTGGGAGACAAAGCCTAAAATTTCTAAAGGCTCTAGGATGCTCTAGTTATAGCAGGTTTTATCAGGAGTCCCATATTTGCATGGGTAAGGGTTCTAATCCATTCCTGCCCTGGCTGATTGGAATCACAAAAGATCAAGTTCAGCATGACCTGAGATTCATCACTATAAACACCATTAATGCCCATGTATACAACTGAAAATATGCTAACATTAATGACATCAGCAAAAGCTTCAACAAATTGACTTTTTTAAAACGCAGCTCTAGTGGGCATTGCTCACAAAGGGCAGAACTTATTGCTCATCCCTAGACTTTATTGAGGAGCACCGGAATAATGTTAAAGGCACATGTGCAGGATAAATACCCCTACCCAAGAACAGCAAGCACGTAGGGCATGATCCTGGAAAGATCAACAAACAATCTGCAGTTTAATAAGAAAGAAAACCAACTGTATAAAGCCTACAGACGGAACAACGGTGAGGGGAATTTGTGTGAATCAGTAAATAAAGAAAGCTGAAGCTGCTGAGCTAAACAGCAGGAATGTCCTCGAGCAGTCAAAAGAAAAAAAACTTGCATTTATATAGCTAGCACTGCTCATATCCTCAAAATGCCAAGGAATTAACTTCGAACCACAAGCATCAGCCATCTTGTGCACGTACAGCAAGGTCCCATGAATAAGAGAAAAAAAGAAGTCACAAGTTCCTGGCGTAACCTGTTTTGTGGCGATGATTGCGGGATGGTCAGCAAAACTGCCCTGCTTTTTTTCGAGTGATCTTTGACATCCACCTTGGCAATGCAGGAGGGGCTTCGGTTTACTGCTTCTTCCAAGATGCGACACAGCCACGATCCACCTACAGTCACCGAGCAACAATTCATCACTCAAAATCCATCCTCTCTGCTGCATTTGTTGATCACTTTCACTTTGTCCAAGTCATGAATAATTGGGATGACCTCATCCCCAGAAAGCAGCCTTAGTGCAAGCTCAGTGCTGTCTCACTACAAATAAAAATGTGCTCGAGCTGCCAGAAACAATTAGTTATATGCTCAATTTCACAAGTTGAGAACACGTTGATCCTTCCCAGGACAGTTAGACAAAACTGCTGCAACCCAAGAAAAATGTATTTTCCATTTTAGTAAACCTGAGCTCCTTGAATACGCACAAAGGAATTTTTCTTGCCATTAACATCTTTAGCAGAACAGTCCAGATGCTAATAACATGGACGCATGTTGAAATTCACTTAAAGCAAAGCAAACCACCAGCTCCTGGGAACAATGGTAACAAGAACGGAGACGAACCCTGACGGGCGATGCAAAAGAAAGATTTGAAGGCCACCAAAGCATTTGGATCATCACCAGGTAGAACTCACAAATCTAGCACAGGTAGCACCACACCACACTCAGCTCCCCTGATCCCAAAGGTGAGTACCCAGAACAAAAAAAACAGTGAAAACTGGGAAATAAGAGTGCTGGTCACTGACATCCAGTGGGGAATTGGTATCCGGACAGGAGTGATCACTGTCTCAGCGATACTATTCCCACCTCCTAGTCAGAAGGGTTAGGTTTGGGCACCACTTCAGACAGCCCCAGTGAGCAGAAACCAGAGTGTAGGCTGTGAACACTGGGCTCAAGTCCAGCGGGGAGTACTCATGGCTGATGGGTGCAAGTGCTGCCCCACCCCCTCCCAATGTTAAGAGTAGATGAGACTGTTTAGCATTGGATGGAGCCCATGTAGGACAATGTATTTAGAAATTAAAGACTGTAAGGAGGGGAATGAGAAATCCCCTCAGCTACACCACTCAATAAGTTTCTCACGTATGAGATCTGGATGGAATACAATGGACATCTCTTGTGCCTGCTGTTCATGAGATTATTTCTTTAACATCAATTGATGCCAAATTTAACTACTACTACACAACAAATATTTATATAGTATCTTGCACATGATAAAACAACCCAAGGCACTTCATAGGAGCAATACAAAATATGACACTGAGCCACATAAGGAGATATTAAGTCAGATGACCAAATGCTTGGCCAAAAAGATAGGCTCTAGGGAGTGTCTTAAAGGAAGAAAGTGAGGTAGAGAATCGGAGAGGCGTAGGGACGGAATGGAACTTGGGGCCTAGGCAACCAAAGGCACAGCTACCAATGGTGGAGCAGTTATAATAGGGAATGCACAAGAGGCCAGCATTTGAGGAGTACAGATATCTCAGAGGGTTGTGAGGCTGGAGATTACAGATATAGGGAGGGTGGTGGTGGTGGGGGGTGGGGGGGTGCGAGACTTGTAAACAAGGATGAGAATTTTAAAATCAAGATCTTTCTTGACTTGGGAGGTGGGGTGCAATGTAAGTCAGCAAGCGCAGGGGTAAGAGGGGAACAGGACTTGTTGTGAGCTAAGACATAGGCAGCAGAGTTTTGGATGCTTACAGTGCGTAGAATGTGGGAAACCAGCCAGGTAATGAAGGCAGGAATGAGGGTTTCAGCAGCAGATGAGCTGGGGCAGGAACGAAGTTGGGCAAGGTGGAAATAGATGACTTAGTGATGCTGCAAATATGAGGCCGGAATCTCTTCTCGAGGTCAAATGTAGCACCGAGGTTGTGAACAGACAGGATTAATCTCGGTCTGTTGCCAGGGAGAAGGATGGAGTTGGTATCTAGGGAATAAAGTTTGGTGCAACGACTGAAAACAATGGCTTCAGTCTTGCAAATACTTAATTGGAGAAAATTTCTGCTTTTCCAGTACTGGTTGTCAGATAATTTGGTCAACAATGGAGGAGCTGAGAGAGGTGTGGCGAGGTAGAACTGGGTGTTGTCAGCATACACATGAAATGCCATGTCTTCGGATGGTGTTGCTGAGGGGCAGCTTGTAGATGAAAAATAGAAAGAGGCGAAGATAGATCCTTGGGGGACACCAGAGGTTATGGTGTGGAAGAGAAGCCATTGTAAATAATTCTCTGGCATTGATTAGATTCATAAGAATGGAATCAGGCAAGAGCAGCCCCACCCAGCTGGAGAATAGTGGAGAGGCGTTGGAGGCGGATGATGTGGTCAACCGTGTCAAAGGTTGCCAACAGCCGAGAAGGATGAGGAGGAAAAATTTACCTTTGTCACAGTTGCTTAGAATGTCATTTGTGACTCTGATAAGAGCCGTTTCGATACTGTGGTAGAAGGTGGCGGGGGTGGGGGGGGGTGGTGTGGAAACCTGATTGGAGGGATTCAAACGCAGAGTTCTGGGAAAGATGGGAAAGAATGCATTTGGGAGGCAACAATACATCCAAAACCTTGGTGTGGAATGGGAGGTTGGAGATGGGGTGGAATTTTGCAAGGACAGTGGAGTCAAGTGTTTCTTTTTGAGCAGATTGGTGATGATGGCAAGTCTAATGGAGAGAAGGCCAACACTTGAAGAGACAGAACCCTTTACAATATCAGCTCACATGAGGATCAGGAGGGGAAGTTGGGTGGTTCACAGTTTTGTGGAATCAGGATCAAGAAAGTAGGACATTGGCTTCGTCCTGACGAATTCTGGCTAGTCTTGTGCAATGGACTCACAACTGTTTGAAACTAATTTGGGTTAAGACTGTTAGGAATAACACCAATCTGATTTTATTAATCCACATCTGGCATGTGGTGACACCAGGATACCAGGATGGTGGCCAGCAAGGAAAGGCCAGTTAAGTTATCCACCATTTACTTGATACAAATACAGCTGTTGATTGACAAAGCATTTTCAACCCAATTAGGGAATCCACCAATACATCCAAGAAACTGTTTTACTCTGAGTCTTATATGATGAAAATTCTTTTAAAGTGCACGGAAAGAAAATAATCTATTAAATTAAAACATTGTGGACTCCAGACTGCATTAGAGTCTATGCCAAATACTGGTTAAACTGAGTATCATTCAAAATAAATATATTTATCTGCTGATGGAATACAGTTTTAAAAATTGATTCTTTTAGCCAACCTTCTGTCAGCTTTTTCCTCTCCTAAAAGTGTCGGCACTCTCGGTTGGCAGAGGTCACCATCCAGTACTTCACTCAGGTCGCTCTTCTTCATGTGCAAAATATTTGACGGTCCAGGGTACAACAACCAAGGCCAACACCCACACAGGCAGAATTCTCAGCAGAGATCACTGAGCGATGAGCAAGGATGAAAGACGTGGCCCCACGAACCTGCCACTGCTGTGAACCCCCCACCCCCGCCCCAACCCCTCGGCAGTTCAGTCATTGTGGCCAACTGCAGTACTCCTATTGCAACTGCAATGGCTGAATTACTAGCTGCTTCAAAGGCTGGAGTTATGTCTTTTTATTAGATCATGGGACGTGGCCTTGCTGGCCATTTATTGCCCACCCCTAGTTACCCTTGAGAAGGTGGTGGTGAGCTGCCTTCTTGAACCGCTGCAGTCCATGTGGTGTAAGTACACCCACCAGTGCTGTTAGGGAGGGAGATCCAAAATTTTGACCCAGCAACAGTGAAGGAACGGTGATATATTTCCAAAACTGGATGGTGAATGGCTTAGAGGGGAACTTGCAGGTGGTTGTGTTCCCATCTATATGCTGCCCTTGTCCTTGTAGTAGAGGTCACCAATTTGGAAGTTGCTGTCGAAGGAGCCTTGGTGAGTTTCTGCAGTGCATCTTGTAGATGGTACACATTGCTGCTACTGTATATCGATGGTGGAGGGAGTGAATTTTTAAGGTGGGGGAATGGAGTGAATGTTTGTGGAAAAGGTGCCAATCAAGTGGGCTGCTTTTGTCCTGGATGGTGTTGAGCTTCTTCAGTGTTATGGGAGCTGCACTCATCCAGGCAATTGGGGAGTATTCCATCACTTTCCTGACTTGTGCCTTGTGGATGGTGGACAGGCTTTGTGGAGTCAGGAGGTGAGTTACTCACCACAGGATTCCCAGCCTCTGACCTGCCCTTGTAGCTACAGTATTTATATGGCTAGTCCAGTTCAGTTTCTGGTCAATGGTAACCCTCAGGGTGTTGATTGTGGGGGATTCAGTGATGGTAATGCCATTGAACATCAAGGGACGATGGTTAGGTTTTCTCTTGTTGGAGATGGTCATTGCTTGGCACTTGTGTAGCATGAATGTTACTTGCCACATATTAGCCCAAGCCTGAATATTGTCCAGGTTTTGCTGCATATGGACAATGACTGCTTCAGTACAATATGAATAAAATGTGGCCAGAACTGCGCTGATGCTGAGACCATTAATGATCATGAACACCATCTTCTGTATCTCACCAGTAAGTAAGCAAGACCTTACTGGTTAATCTGGTGAAGCTCTACGGTCATACTTTTTCTTCGATAGCATGACACTAATGACCTGTCACATGGAGTTGAGTGCAGCCATTGACATTACTATTGTTGATGAATCTTGTCTTACTGAGATTCACTCAGATACTTACTGAGAATTGAGAGCATATTCCTGGGACAGTCTGTCTATGGAATTGATGATTGCTGAGTAATTGTAGTTCTTTGAATAGGTTTAATGAGGAAATTGTGTTTGACAAATATATTAGAGTTCCTTGAGGAGGTAACAGGCAGGGTCGATAAAGGGGGACCAGTAGATGTAGTGTATTTGGATTTCCAAAAGGCATTCGATAAAATGCCACATAAAAGGTTACTACATAAGTTAAGAGCTCATGGTGTTGGGGGTAATTTATTAACATGGATGGAGGATTGGCTAACTAACAGGAAACAGTGGGATAAATGGGTCATTTTCAGGTTGGCAAACTGTAATTTGTTGAGCGCCGCAGGGATCAGTGCTGGGGTCTCAACTATTTACAGTTTATATCAGTGACTTGGATGAAGGGTCTGAGTGTGTTGTCGCTAAATTTTCTGATGATACAAAGGTAGGTAGGAAAACAAGTTGTGAGGAGAACACAAAGTCTTCAAAGGAATATAGTATAGATTAAGTGAGTGGGCAAAAAATTGGCAGATGGAGTATAATGTAGGGAAATGTGAAGTTGTCCACTTTGGTGGGAAGAATAGAAAAGCTAAATATTATTTAAATAGAGAGAGACTGCAGATTGCTGCAGTAAAGAACATCCTGGGTGTCCTCGTACATGAATCACAAAAAGTTAGCATCCAGGTACAGCTAGTAATTAGGAAGGCAAATGGAATGTTGGCATTTATTACAATGGGGATGGGGTATAAAAGTAGGGAAGTCTTGCAATAACTGTAAAGGGCATTGGTGAAACCACACCTGAAGTACTGTGTACAGTTTTGGTCTTCTTATTTAAGGTGCAATATACTTGTACTGGTGGCAGTTCAGAGAAGGTTCACAAGTTTGGTTCCTGGGATGAAGTGGTTATCTTATGAGGAAAGGTTGAGTAGTTTGGGCTTGTTTTCATTGAAGTTTAGAAGAATGAGAGGTGATCTTATTGAAACATGAAAGATTCTGAGGGGGCTTGGGAGGGTAGATGCTGAGGCGATGTTTCCTCTTGTGGGTGAATCTAGAATTAGGGACCATAGTTTCAGAATAAAGGGTCTCTCATTTATCATGGAGATGAGGTGGAATTTCTTCTCTCAGAGGGCTGTTAACTTTTGGAATTCTCCACCCCAGGTAGCAATGGAAGCTGGGTCATTTTGATGCATTCAAGACTGAGTTAGACAGATTTTTGAACTACAAGGGAGTGAAGGGTTATGGGGTACGACTAGGAAAGTGGAGTTAAGGCCAGAATCAGATCAGCCATGATCTTATTGAATGGGGGAGCAGGCTCGAGGGGCTTAATGGCCTACTCCTGCTCCTATTTCTTACATTCTACCTTTGAGAGCTTTATTCACTTAGAGGTTGGAATCAATTGGTTTACGTACAGTTAGTCGTCTGTCTCAGGAGGCGGAGAGGGCTAGGTAAAGTCCACACTCAGATAAATTGGACAGGATATGTGAATGGAACAAGCTTAAAGTGCCAAATGCCCTTTTCTTGTTCTAAACATTCTTATAGCATCACCATGGAAACTTAACTGCTTATAGAGTGGTTTCAAATTCCAAAGGTTCTGCTTTGGGATTAGCTGGAAAATTCCAACCTCAAAATCAAGCAGGGTTGATGCTTTCTGATTGTTAATCGCAGGCCCCATATTGGAAGTGCAGGTATGTGGCTGTTGAATGGGGACAGTATTGAGCTGAGCTTCATGGGATGCTTCCCATGGCCAAACCCCAACCAGCACTCACTGTTCATGATTACATATCAAAAAATGGCCACTTGGAGGGCATGCCAGAGGAAACATAGGAACACACACACTACACCTGTACGAGAAGTCAATGCTTTGAGGAGAGGAAAAGGGGATGCAAGGAAGTTGGCAGAATAAGCAGATGGGTTTATAAACCACACTTGTTACTATTATCCCTGAATGGCTGCATTAGACTTGTAGCTCATCCATGGTATCCAAAGTGCGTGATACATTATGGCACGAATTGTTGATGTGGACCTTTATCCCTTCCTTAATCAGATGGTTACCAAACTCTTTTAAATTAGGTGGTCCACTGATATACAGTCTTGTGAGAGCGATGACCCTTGACATCAAGGCCACATTTGACCGTGTGTGGCATCAAGGAGCCCTAGCAAAATTGGAGTCAAAGGGAATCAGGGGGAAACTCTCCGCTGGTTGGGGTCATACATAGCACAAAGGAAGATGGTTGTGGTTGTTGGAGGTCAGTCACCTCAGCTCCAGGACATCACTGCAGGAGTTCCTCAGGGGAGAAGGTAGTCAGAAGGGGGAATGTTTGTTGATGATTGCACAATGTTCAGCACCATTCGCGACTCCTCAGATACTGAAGCACTCCACGTGCAAATGCAGCAAGGTCTGGACAATACCCGACTTGAGTTGACAAGTGGCAAGTAACATTTGTGCCACACAAGTGCCAGGTAATGGCCATCTCCAACAAGAGAGAATCTGACCATCATCCTATGACATTCAATGGCATTACCATGACTAAATTCCCCACTATCAACGTCCTGGGGGTTACCATTGACCGGAAACTGAACTGGACTAACCATATAAATACTGTGGGTACAAGAGCAGTTCAGAGGCTAGGAATCCTGTGACGAGCAACTCACCTCCTGACTCCCCAAAGCCTGTCCACCATCTTCAATGCACAAGTCAGGAGTGTAATGGAATACTCTCCACTTACCTGGCTGAGTGCAGCTCCCACAACACTCAAGAAGCTTGACACCATCGAGGACAAAGCAGCCTGCTTGATTGGCACCCACCCACAAACATTCACTCCCTCCACCACCGACGCAAGGTAGCAACAGTGTGTACCATCTACAGGATGCACTGCAAAAACTCATCAAGGCTCCTTAGGCAGCACCTTCCAAACCCACAACCACTATCATCTAGAAGGACAAGGGCAGCAGATAGATGGGGAAATTCCCCTCCAATCACTCACCATCCTGACTTGGAAATATATCGCCGTTCCTTCACTGTCACTGGGTCAAAATCCTGGAACTCCCTTCCTAACAGCACTGTGGGCGTACATACACCACATAGGGGTGGATTTTCTGGTCAGCGAGCGGGGGAGGGGCCCACTCACCGATGCATAAAATGACGCAGGATGATGTCGGGCAGAACTCCCGACGTCACCCCGCGTCATTTCCATTTTCAGGTCGGCGGGGGCGCAGCCGAATAAGCTGTGCACCCGCCGACCTGCCCGTTCAACCTTAGGGTTGGCGGGCAGGCCGGGAGCCCTGGCGGGCTTAGGAAAAAGGATGAAACCTCATCCACGGGCGGGATGAGGTTTCATGAGGGTTTTTAAATATTTAATAAAGGTTTCAGTAAAAGTGATGGACATGTCCCAACTCATGTGACAGTGTCACATGAGGGGACACGTCAGGGAAATCTTGCTATCATTTATGTAACATTTTTTAACTTGGAGCCGATCTCCCTGAGGCAGCACTTAGCGTCAGGGAGATGAGTGTGCTCTTTTGCGCGCATGGGTGAAAGTGCGCACTCTTGGCTGAGGGAATCCCCCATGTAAAATGACCAGCCCACGCCCGCTCCTGCCCTTCCTCCCCATTTTCCCATAGGCTGCAGCAGTTCAAGAAGGCAGCTCACCATCACCTTCTCAAGGGCAATTAGGGATGGGCAATAAATTCTGGCCCAGCCAGTGACACCCAAATCCTGTAAGTGAATGAAATGTTTTAACCACCTCATGTTGCTTTGTTCTTTATATTCCTTATTCAAAAGATTGGATAACTTAATTTTCTTTGGCTCAAGATACAACTTTGACTTACCAGGGAGGGGCTTAAATGCTTTTAATGGAAACCTATTTCAATATCCAACACTTTACGGGGGAAAAATTAGCCCAGCAATGTCTGTTTTTGTTACACGTGTATAACTTGTTGAGTTTGTCTGTCATTGTCCTTACTTGAACAGAGCCATTAAACCATTTCAAATCAATAGGTTAAAGCTTCTATTAAAATTGCAGAGAAAAGAATTTGATATGAATGTGTTCAAGATCATACTGCAGGCAGTCATTTCTAGACTAATTATTTCTTCCAATCTCAGTTCCCACCAAAAGCCTCATTTTGTCCTCACAGCCTCGAGCTGAATGATCACAATTGACTTCGCCTACTTTCTCATTTTACATGCCTCTCATCATTTTGAATCCTGGATCTCTGTCTCCCTTCCATTCCCCAGGGAAACCAGTTGCAGCTCTGGCAATCTTTTTCCTATAATTCTGAGATCTAAGTCGCAGGATCTTTCTGCTATTCTTTTAACATTTATGGAAAGCTAGGGGGTTTTAAATTAGATCATACCGCGCCTGTTTCTCAAGTGAGGAGGGACACTAAAAGGTGTGATGTGGCGATCATTCTATACCACATGCCATATTGGTTAGGACACCGAGCAGAATATAAGCATTAGGGCCATTGGTTTTACAAAATTCAAAATCTGAACAATAATTTTGGGCCTATTTTCAAAATACAGCATGCGTGTTGCCTGTTAGTTCTTGCAGGGTTACATATAGGCCAAACCAGCAACCTTTCAATGGACACCTGGAGGTTGCCACCAAACAGAGGTAAGTAACTCACCTAAATGTGAGGCAAGAGGGAGCAGGAGGCGTGAGTGTAAAATGTAGGTCAATGCAATGCAAGTGCTGCAATGCCAGAGGTGCCACCTTTTGCCCGTTCAAGTGGCTGTAATTTGTTTAATTAGTTAATTAGTTTTGTTGGTACATTCTAAAGTGTAATCTCCTGATTCCCTCTGTTCCTGCCATCTCTTTAGAATTTTACCCGCCATTTTATATTGCCTCCCCCTGTTCTTCCTAGCAGAATGTATCACTTCATACTTCTCTGCACTAAATGTCATCCGCCACATGTCCATCCATTCCACCAGCTTGTCTATGTCCTCTTGAAGTCTATTGCAATCCTCCTCACTTCTCATAATACTTCCAAGTTAGATGACCATGTTTACTAAGTTACTGTCTTATCATCACAACCTATTACCTTACCATGGCCTATCCATTCCCTACGACCCTCGACTTTATAAAACACCAAATGTCCTGAATTAAATTCTGTCTTATCTTATGTGAGGCCTCAGGGATCTCTGAATTTTCTCCAAAACCTTAGCCTTGATGAAAGCCTGGCTGCCTGCATGGAAAAGATGCAAATGTGCAGAAAAAAATGGAGCTAATTGCCGTACTTTCTAGAGCAGGAGGACAGCTCCACAGCACAGAAGGCAATTTGGGATTTTGCCCAGCGACTATCTGATAGGGACTATACCCTCCAACCATCTGGAGTGAATTTTTTTTGCATGACCCACGCATGCCTGGCCCATTGTCAACTTGGAGTTTAGTTTATCAGCTAAAATTTTAGGTAGCATTTTATCGATTCCTGCATGAAAGGACTTTCAGCTGCAGTGTTCATGATCATGATGTGCTTGTTTTCACACGTGTTTGAACGAGGCATTGGCAAAGTCTCCTTCATTAGCAGTCAGAAACACGCTTTAGTGTCCCAAGTTCAGTTCCAATTCATTTCTCCACAATTTTGTCTATAATGACTCCTTTGTCTAAGTATTATTGTAGAAAGTTTAAATTGCCAGGTTTACAATATATGAAATTGAAAATATTTTTATCTTTGTCCCATATATTTAGATCTAAGGCAAGCACTTCATTCAAGTCATGTGCCAATGGAAGGCTTACAATAGGACATAGTGAGGAACTCTGGGACTTTTTACCGATTTCATACTCCTCACTAATCTCTTCTATTAAACTCGTACTCTCCATTAACTATACCTGTGTCCTTCAGCAGGATTATTAATCTTTGACAAGTTGGGTGAGCGAATTGTCTATGTAACTTTCACAGAATCACAGAATTTTAATGGTGCAGAAGGAGGCCATTCAGCCTATCATGTCTGTACCAGCTCTCCAAATGGGCATTATGACTTTAAGAAATATTTTTTCTCCCTGATTCTTATCACCTGATGCCATTACTACTTGTCTAACACCGATGAAGACTGGAATTTTACCTGTTTAAATCAGGTGGCAAGGGCGGAGATATAAAATTGCGTGAGATAGGGGCATGTGGGGCAATGTCATCATGCCAGAATGTGATGCCTGGTGAATGGTGAGTTGTCTGGGGACCCCGCCCACCATTTGGACATGTGCAATTAAGGGCCAGTTAACATCATTGAGCAGGCTATTGACAGCAATTTTATGAGCCCCTCATATCTTTACGAGCAGCACACAGGCCACATGGAGTGGTTGGAGCCTCGACAGCATTTACAGGGCAGCAATGGGGTGGCAGCTATTGGAGTTTGTTGCACTCAGCAGACGTTCACTGAAAACTTTTGCTTTAAGAGCACAGAAGGAGAGGGGCAACCATTTGTCTTGGCTTGACGCCCCTTAAGCAGCTGGTCCTCTTGGCAGGGGGCTCATTGGAGAGGGGCCTAATAGGGGGATAAGACCGGGTTGTCTTTCAGCAACACTGGGAAGGGTAACTTCCATAAAGTAGCATTGCCGAGATGGCATAGGATTGTGCATCCTGGAGGAGGTTCCTCCAGTGAGGGGGAGATCCTGTGAGCGAGGGCAAATGGAAATGGACATCAGTGACCTGCTGGTCACCTGCAGGGGCAGCCTCATTATAGGGAAGCGGCAGAAGGTGGCAGAGGGGACTGGGCACAGAGACCAGCTCGGAGATGGGGATACCCATAGCCAGGGTTTACAGAAAACGGATTAGCTACCTCCAGATGTTGGATCGGCAGTGTCACCCAAGATTGTGCCTGTCTCAAGAGCCTGTGCATGATCTGTGCATCATGCTGGCAGAGAGGGTGAGCTCCAATCACATTGGTGGGCATCTGATGTCAGTGGCTCTCAAGGTCACTGTAGCCCTGAATTTCTATGCCTCAGGCTCATTCCAGGCACCCGCTGGAGAAATGTGCGACATCTCCCAATCAGGTGCCGCTTGGAGGTTTCGCCCATTCCCCCAACCATAAGGTTGGACGGGACACAAAAATTTGGAGACAATTAAACTGTTAATGGGCATAATTGTCCTCTTAATTGTTGGCGTGCGCACTCCCGATGTTTGTGCATGCCCGCTGAGTGAAATATCACACGTGTGCTCGATGATGTTGGGGCATTCACCCAACATCTTCTCATGCAATTTTATGCTCGATTGAGTCGGGCGAGCGCCCACCTGTGGGATGTAAAATTCAGCCCTTATGTTCTCCGGCACTCCCACTGCCGCAGTTTCTTAACCCCCACCCCCCCTCCCCCTGACCTGCACGGAAAATGGATATTTACCAACAAGGGCTACCCACTGAAGAGAGGGCCGACAACACCAGTGAGGAGCCCAAGGACTGAGGCCAGGGAAACTCTGTAACGCCAGCCACACCATGACCAGAGTAACCATCAAGCAGATCATCAGTCAGCTCAAGGAGAGATTCGGTGCCTGGACTGATCGGGTGGCATGTTTCCATAAGCCTCTGTGAGGTTCTCCAGGGTCGTGGTGGTTTGTTGAGCTTTATACAACCTGACGATGCAGAAGGCCAAGGCGAGGAAACCGAAGAGGAGCCGCAGCATCCTGACAGACATGAGGGCCACTTGGAGGGCATTAAAATCTAGGCGCAGGGGAGGCCCGAGGGCCACTTATCCTCAGCAGTCTCTCCAAACCCTTACCACTTCAGTGATCCAGACAAATAAAGATCCACACAAAAGCCATTCACCTCTGTTGAAAGCACAGAGGCTCTCGTCCACTAACACCTGGTGCATCCACAATGTGCAAATGATGAACACATGCACCATGGACAACCCTTTAGGCTGACACTTCCAACTCTTGCACTTCCACATGGCCACCACCACTACATCAAGATGGTCCTAAGCAAAATTTAACATTTATTACATTAACACTTGCACATTGGAAGATAACTTTAACCAGTACCTGTGAAGCCCAGGTATATTTAGAGGGTTTTCTTAAATTTCTTACAGGAATTCCCCCTTGTCCACCAGCTGTGGTTGAGGTAGGCTGCTGAACTTGCTGCCTCATGGCCTGGGGTAAACTTGGCAGCCGTCCTCTGGCTGCCTGAGGCCTGGAGGTCTTAGTGGACCGGTCTTTGTTGCGGCTACCTGAAGCACGGGTGTCACCAGCAGAGGGTTGAGGAGGTGATGTACACATTGTTGTGGTATACCTTTAAAGGGCGAACCTAAAACTGCTGCTCATCACCAGACAGGATGTGATTTATATATGGACTTTTGGCAGGACCAGATGATCCCAGCAGCGGCTGAGGCTGCAAGGTCCCGCCCAATATCTGGGAGGTTAGTTAGTGAATGGGCTTTTGGCTGAGCAGCCGAATTTCCCTCGGCACGTCCCACCACAACGGGGCTGGAAAATCCCAGTATTATTGCAAATGGTTTCATCTCTTCTAATAAAAGAACCCACTTAAATGAGTTCCTCTTCCTCTCCGTGTGATTGGTGTGTTTGTGTAAGGTAGAAAACACAACACTGCTTAAGCAATGCTTTGATTTTAAGATTCTTATTCTGGTTTTCAAATCGCTCAATGGACCCGCCCCTCCCTTTCTCTAATCTCCCCCAGCTCCAACTCTGGCCTCTTGTACACTCCCATTTATAATTGCTCCGCCATTGGTGGTGGTGTCTTCTGTTGCCTAGGCCCCAAGCTCTGGAATTCCCTTCCTACACCTCTCCAACTCTCTGCTTTGCTCTCCTCCTTTAAAACCTACTTCACTGGCCAACCTTTGATCATGTGACCTAATATTGCTTTACGTCACTCGATGCCAAATTATGTGTGAGAACATTCTAGTGAAGTGCCTTGGAGCATTTTATTACATTAAAGATGCTATATAAATGCAATTGTTGTTCTTACAGAGACAGAGACAAACAGTAGCAGGGCCCCTTCTGTCTCTACACTTTAATTCCAAACTCAAGCATGTTATATGTTGAAATTTGCAAAGCTGAGATTGATATATTTTTGTGAGGTAGAGGTATCAAGGCCAGATGGAGCTGTGTTACAGATTAGCCAATAGATCTTTAAACCCAGTAGAATGATGGAACAGGCTGAATGATCAATTCTTATCCTCTCTCCCGCAAAGACAGAAGAAATTTCTCCCATTGAGTGGCCACACAAGCCCTTATCAAATTGTTGCAATGCAATGCATAAAAATCCCTGTTGAACATCTGTATAGACTCCTATGATCTGAAATATGTCAGATCCTCAGCTCCATCACATCTGCATCAGGAGTCGTGTTCCAGGGCAGATATCTTTCTTCAGAGCCAGGATGTTAATGTGCTGTATCTTTCCTAGTCGGACTAGCTGTTGTCCATTTCCTACATTACTTTATTTGCTGCACTTAATCGTTTGACCTAAATTAAAAGGGAAAAAAATAGCATCTAGATCATGTTTTACTCTGGCACTCTGCTCCATTAGAGGAGAGACAGATGAGAAAAGCAAGATGAGCGATGCACAGACAAAGGTAATTAATTGCCACTTTGGAGTGCCAGCACAGACACGACAGGCCGAATGGGCTCCTTCTGTGCTGCAGCCACCCTGTGATGAATGCATGTGTGTCCTTTCTCAATCACAAAAATGCCAAGCATTATGAGCAGAAGCACCACATAAAATTTTAAACACAGTATTTCAATACAACCAACAGCAGCAATCTCAGGGGGAAGGCTCTGCTGATGGGTCAGATCGCTTTACCAATTTGGTGCGTTTAATAATTCTCTCTCATTTTGTTTAATATAAACAAGCAGGAAGGAAGTAATTGTTTCTTCGCCATTCAAGATCTTTCCACGATCAAAGCAATGCAGATTTCAGTTCAGCAAAAGCCACCTGGAATCTTATTCTCGGTGTCTCAAGGGAGGAACATATCACATTTGTTACTGAAATCTGATGCACCTCAGTTCCCGAAATTCATGCCAATCTCTTTAAATTTAACAGCACACTAGGGCAGATGCTGATGCAGGCTACAGTGGAGCATGATGTTATAACTAATCAGTCAGCCAATTCATTACAGCAACTGTCCTGTCTGGATCATATTGCACCAACTAAAGCAAAGGTTGTTACTGCTGGTTTCTTTTCTTTTTACCCTGTATTTTAAATCTCGTGTAAAGGTCCCGGTACAGCACAGTGAGCTGCCTCAACTACCGCTGCATATTCACATTTGGAATATCGGAGGCTCATGGCACAGAAGGAGGACATTTGGCCCATAGTCTTTTTGCCGGGCAAAAAAGAGCTAACCACCTTGGTCCCACTTGCCAGTTCTTGCTCCAGAGCCCTGTAGGCGACCACACTTCAAGTGCATATCCAAATATTGAAGGATTTCTATCTCTTTCAGGTCGTGAGTTCCAGACCCCTAGCACCCTCAGGATGTTTTATTCATTCAGAGGATGTGTGCGTCGCCAGCATTTATTGCCCATCCCTAATTGCCCTTGAGAAGGTGGCGGTGAGCTGCCTCCTTGAACCGCTGCAGTCCATGTGGTGTAGGTACACCCACTGTGCTGTTAGGAAGGGAGTTCCAGGATTTTCACCCAGTGACATTGAAGGAACGGTGATATATTGCCGAGTCAGGATGGTGTGTGGTTTGGGAAACTTGCAGGTGGTGGTGTTCCCAACTATCTGCTGTCCTTGTCCTCCTGGATGGTAGCGGTCATGGGTTTGGAAGGTGCTGTCTAAGGAGCCTTGGCGAGTTTCTGCAGTGCATCTTGTAGATGGTACACACTGCTGCCACTATACATTGGTGGTGGAGGGAGTGAATGTTTGTCGATGTGGTGCCAATCAAGCGGGCTGCTTTGTCCTGGATGGTGTCAAGCTTCTTGAGTATTGAGGGAGCAGCACTCATCCAGGCAAGTGAGGAGTATTCCATCACACTCCTGACTTGTGCCTTGTAGATGGTGGACAGGATTTGGGGAGTCAGGCGGTGAGTTACTTGCCATATGATTCCTAGCCTCTGACCTGCTCTTGTAGCCACAGTATTTATATGGCTAGCCCAGTTCAGTTTCTGGTCAATGGTAACCCCCAGGATGTTGACAGTGGGCGATTCAGTAATGGTAATGCCATTGAACATCAAGGGGCGATGGTTAGGTTCTCTCTTGTTGGAGATGGTCATTGCCTAGCACTTGTGTGGCGTGAATGTTACTTGCCACTTGTCAGCCTAAGCCTGGGTATTGTCCAGGTCTTGCCGAATTTGGACATGGACTGCTTCAGTATCTGCAGAGTTGCGAATGGTGCTGAACGTTGTGCAATCATCAGCGAACATCCCCACTTCTGACCTTATGATGGAAGGAAGGTCATTGATGAAGCAACTGAAGATGGTTGATCCTGGGATACTACCCTGAGGAACTTTACAGTGATGTCCTGGAGCTGAGATGATTGACCTCCAACAACTACCTTTGTGCTAGGTATGACTCCAAACGTTGGAGAGTTTTCCCCCTGATTCCCATTGACTCCAGTTTTGCTAGGGCTCCTTGTTGCTACATTCTGTCAAGATGTCAAGGGCAGTCACTCTCATCTCACCTCACAAACACCTAATCCACAGCCACCATCACTCCCCCCCATCCCACCACCCTCCCCAGCCCTTTCACTCTGAGCATTAACACATGGTGCAATTAGACAGAAAACAGAGTGAAAACACATTTAGGTGTTTGTGATATACATTGAAGTTGGTTATGAGAGTTTCAACTGTCCGTGCCTCTGCGATCACTGCATTCCTCTAATTCTGGCTTATGGCATGTTGGCCTATATTGCAAGGGGATTGGAGTACAAGAATAAAGAAGTCTTGCTATAGTGTATAGTTTTGGTGAGACTACATCTGGAGCAGTGTGTGCAGATTTGGACTCCACATTTAAGAAAAGATACACTTGCATTGGAAGCAGTACAGCGAAGGTTCACTAAATTGGCCCCTGGGGTGAAGCGGGGTTGGGGGGGGGGGGGGGGGGGCGGGGGGGGGGGGTGTCCTATGATGCGAGGCTGAGTAAATAAGGCCTATATTCTCTGGAATTTAGGGGCAGAATTTTATGCTGATCAAGCGGGCACATGCCCAACCCAATCGGGCACGAAAACACGCGAGATGACGTCGGGCGATCGTCCGGAAGTCATCCTGCGCTCACGTGTTATTTCAGTCGGCGGGCACGCACAAAAGTCAGAAGCCCACCTACCGACAATTAAGAGGCCAATTAAGGTAATTAAAGGTGCAATTGTCTCCGATTTTTCGTGGTCCGTCCAGCCTTACGGTTGGTGGATGGGCAAATCGGCCAGGCGGACTTTGCATTTTTCATGAAACCTCATCCAAGGGCGGGATGAAGTTTCCTCCACTAAACGAAAGAAAAAGAAAAATCTATGGACGGCATTTTTATCGCGTATATGTTCAGGTGACTGATTGTGTCGCCTGGACATTTTTTTCCCTGATTTTAAAAACTTTATGTCATTTCAGCTCTTCTGCTCCCTGAGGCAGCTCCCTGCCTTCGGGGAGCTTCCTGTCCGCGCTCACCCACACCCACGCGGACTGCAGCTCCCGCTCCCACCCCGCCAGCGCTGAGCTGCTCATCATGTGCTTCTTGCTGACTGGCCGTTAAATGGCCAGCCAGGGTGAAATCGAGGTCGGCGAGCTGCCCGGCAGATGGCACCTGCCCGCTGACCTAAATATTCTGCCCTAGAAGAATGAGAGGCAATGTCACTGAAACCTTTAAGATTCTGAAGGGGCTTGATAGGGTAGACACTGAAAGATTGTGTCTGCGGGCTGGGCAATCTAAAACACAGTTTTAGGGAGCTGGGGCATCCGGTCGCAAACTATATTCTGAACTGGGTGCTACCTGGAAAGTTGGATGTGGACAGGGAAAGTGGAGACCAGCGGGAATCAAGTAAATCTTCAGAATGTTCCAGCAATAACTGTGCATTTTCTTTTCGTACTTGTGTTCTGACTTAACAAGATTTAACACTGGTGCAACGTTATTAGAGATTAAGTAGGTGTCCAGAGAACTCGATAGTTATTGTTCTTTTGGTTGGCATTATTTGTTTTTTTTTCAATACTAGGTTTTGTGGAAATGATGCCAAAAGGTGCTGAGTAAATACTGATATATTTAATTTAATTTAATGAATGTTTGGCAGCTTGCAGTGAACTCCAGGTGCTTTCCCTGCGTTTCCCTGTGTTCTATAACACAGGTCGGGGGCACAGTTTCAAGGTAAGGGGCCGTTCATTTAGGACTGAGGTGAGGCGAATTTATTTTACTCAAAGGGTTATGAATCTTTGGAATTCTCAATTCCAGAGGGTTGTGGATGCTCCGTCATTGAAAACATTTAAGGCTGGAATTTACAGATTTTTGGTGTCTCAGGGAATTAGGGGATATGGGGAGTGGGCGGGAAAATGGATTTGAAGCCCAAGATCGGCCATGATCGTATTGAGTGGCAGAGCAGGCTCGATGGGCCGTGTGGTCTACTCCTGCTCTTATTTCTTACGCTCTTATGAAAGTCTAAAGAGACGTTTCTCCTAATGAAAGGAAAAGAGGCTTCTGAATGGAGACCCAGAGAAAGTAGCTGGTTAAAACATCACTAATTGATTCAGATGGTAAAACAGGATCGGCAATATAACTTAACACCTTTCAAAACTAAGCAAAAACCATTTCCAGCTCTTTAGAGCAATGTGTTGCAGTTCTCTTTTTGATCAACAAGGGAGCCAAAGGTTATGGGGACAGGCAGGAAAGTGGAGTTAGAGCCGCAGTCAGATCAGCCGTGATTTTATTGAATGGCAGAGCAGGCTCGAGGGTCCAAATGACCTACTCCTGCTCCTAAATCGTATGATCTTATTCTGTTTTTTGGAAAGGCACAAGAACTTGTCAAACTGATAAATAGCTATGTAGGTCTGTGAGCGCCTAAATCGCATCAAACACAGGGAAAGCACCTGGAGTTCACTGCAAGCTGCCAAACATTCATTAAATTAAATTAAATATATCAGTATTTACTCAGCACCTTTTGGCATCATTTCCACAAAACCTAGTATTGAAAAAAAAACAAATAATGCCAACCAAAAGAACAATAACTACCGAGTTCTCTGGACACCTAATTGACCTCTAATAACATTCTTCTAACATGGCACCAGTGCTAAATCTTGTTAAGTCAGAACACAAGTACGAAAAGATAATGCACAGTTATTGCTGGAACATTCTGAAGATTTACTTGATTCCCGCTGGTCTCCGCTTTCCCTGTCCACCTCCATCTTTCCAGGTAGCACCCAGCACCCAGAATACAGCTTGTGACCGGATGCCCCAGCTCCCTAAACATCAATAACATTATATTCTTTCCGTTTGTCAGACTAGAAGCTAGCCTCCAATTTGCGTCCCTTTGCATCAAAAGCCAGAATTGTTTTACGTTGTCAGTAAGATACTCTTATCTGTTTGCCCATCCCTCACCCCCTGTTTAATCATTGCCGAATGTAGTAGTCACTAGGGAAAGAATGACATGCCATTTGGATCTTATTTTGGAGGAAGTTTCCACGCTGTGGCCGACCGACCCCTGGGCTTTCCTTGGCGGCAAACCTTTGGTCAAATTTCCACCAGTTTTGATCAATGGCTGTATTGTTCGGGCTGGGGCTGGGCAGGGTGAAGTGGGCTGGGGGAGTCTTGTTTTGCACAATCGTGAAATTTGGTCTTTAGTGCATCAGATCCAGTCACCTTCAGAGGTGACCTGTAACCATCCTGCATGGGTAGAAATCAATTCGAAAGAATGCCTCTCTTTTTTTTTCTTTCATGGGATGTGTTATTCGCAAGGCCAGTATTTGTTGCCCATCCCTAATTGCCCTTGAACTGATTGGCTTACTAGACCATTTCAGAGGTTGAGAGTCAACCGTATTGCTGTGGATCTGGAGTCATATGTAGGCCAGACCAGGTAACATCAGGACATTAGTGAACCAGATTGGCTTTTGCAACAAATGTGAGTGATAGCTCCATTACTGAGGCTAGCTTAATCACAATTCCAGGGCCAGTATGTTCAGGACGGTGGGCTTTTCCTTCTGGCCATCCGAGGAGTCGGTGGAGAACACATCCCCGCCAATACTGCCTTCCCCGCAGCCATTTAACTCTCCAACAAGCATTAATTGGCTGGAGGCGGGACTCAGGAGGAAGCTCCACCTCAGAAAGCTGCTGGCCAATCTGATTGGCCGGGCAGCTCTCTAGTCCCCGCAGCGCCAGAATCCAAGGTGGACAGGGATGGGACTGCAAGCAGTCCCCAGAGCCTAAATCTCGGGAGTCCAGGAGCAGGCAAGTTTTGGGGATGTGAGGGCGAGGTGGGGGGAGGGGGGGTGGTGAGGCCGTGGGGGTTGGGTAGAATGGGGTGGGGGTGTTGCTGGAGAGGTTGGGGGAGAGGGAGTACCTTCAGGTGCCAGCCCTTTTGGTGGGAGGAGTGCCCGATGTTAAAAGCGGATGAACAGGGTTACTTTTCAAGCATCCCCCCCCGACCCTGGACTCCTCCTGCCAGCCTGAAAATTTAAGCTGGGCAGGAAACGGCCCTTAAGTGGTCAATAATTTGCCACTTTAGGGCCTTAATTGGGGCGAGGGTGGGTGGGCCAGCCCAGGCCCCGCCTTTCCCAGCATAAAATTGTGGAGGGGTCAGAGTGGCTAAACCCCTCCCACAAAGCCGCTGGCAGGGGAAGGTAAAATTTTGCCCAGGTTTTTTTAATGAATTGATTGAATCTAAATTCCACCATAATGGGCTTTGTAACCATGCTCCCAAGATATTAGCCTGGGCCTCTAGATTACTAACCCACTGACATTACCATTATGCCCACACCTCGCCCTGCCAACGTTTCAAACCAATATTTGGTGCTCAGTGGGTTGTAAGATATTCTTTGCTCAGAGGAATGATGTTCCGGACAATGATGGATAGGCTTTCCCATGGCAGCAGGGTGGGAAATCAAACAGTGTTGACTTGTTTCTGGAGTAAAACTTCAGGGAAGCCCAGGAAGTCTGTCACTGGGCTATTTGATCACTGAGGCAATCATTCCATCTGGTCCTGACACACTCTTCCAGCAGGAACTCTGAGTAGCACTAAGGAATGGGAAATCCTTGGTAGTTTATGTCCCCTGACCTGATTCTCAGCTTTCTTGAACCTGCACAGAAGCTAAGAACCTTACTTGTCCTTCAATCCACTCTGTGTGGTGTAACTATTGACTGCATTCACTAGCTGGGCCATTAATAGGCCTGAGGAGGGAATGACCTTTGACAGGCGGAATTAAATGTCGATGGGTCAGAGTTCAAAGTGGAGAGGATAGTGGGGCTTCTAATTTATTTCTCTGTTTTAAATTTAGGGGTCGCCCTAATAAGACAGAGATGAGGAAAAAGTTTTTCTCTCAGACTGTTGGAACTCTCTGCCTCAGAAGGCGGTGGAGGCGAGATCACTGAATATTTTTAAGGGAGAGGTAGATAGATTCTTGTTAGGCAAGGGAATCAAAGGTTATCAGGGGTAGATAGGAATGTAGAATTCAAAACACAAACAGATCAGCCATGATCTTACTGGATGGCGGAGCAGGCTCAATGGGCCAAATGGCCTATTTTGACTTCTATTTCGTATGTTCATGACCAGAATTTTGAGGTCGGTGGGCAGACATGGTTGGCGGGCCCAGGAGTGGGCGGGAAACAGCCCGCCGCCCGTGATTGGCCCCTGACAGCAATTTCACGCTGGTGGGTCAATTAAGGCCTGCTGAGCATGAATGGTGGCTTCCTAATGGTCAGGAAGGGGCGGGTGGGGGCAGGGCCTGTCAGCTACCGGGTCCAATAGCGGCTGGTTTAAAACCGGCACAGCCAGGCCCTGGGAGGCTGCCGGCGATGGAGACATCTTCAGTGTTGTCAGCAGGAGAGTATAAATGATGGATACAAATGCGGCTGCAGACACCAGGCGGGCGGGAGGGCAGGTCGGGTGGGCACTTGGCCCTCCAGTTTTCTGATGAGTGCCTTGCGGCCCCCCCCGGAGGAGGAGGCTGCCAGGAGGGACACCCTCGGCCCCAGGGATGGAAGGAGAAGGGGGAGGAGGCCACCAGACCTAATGAAAAGAGCTTGGGAGGAGCTGGCAGTGCTGGTCAGCAGCCATGTTGTGATGCGGCGCACCCGGGTCCAGTGCCACAAGAGGTTTAATGACCTGCTGCACTCAGGAAGGGTGAGTACCCTGTTAGCATGGATCAGTGTGTTGAAGTGTTAAGGTCTGGCCTTCCCCCCCATGGAACCCAGAGGTGTTAGAGTCTGAATGCCAACTGTTAATGCTGGAGCTGGCCAAGGGGGCGAGCCCTGGCTGCTTGGACTGAGTGCCTTGCGGCTCAAGGGCCACCCACACAGTTGGAGGTGATCTCAGGCCCAATCATCTGACAGATGGAAGTCACTGACTCCCTTGAGAGGTGGAGCCTCCCTTGGCATTGCACCTCAGGCATATTGAGGTAGCTGCATCACTGCCTGTAAACACTGGCAGCAGGATAATGGTGTCTTCTGCGGCCCCTTCCACTCTGGACTACCTGCTGGCCCTGCACCCCTTGTGCCTGCGCCTCTCCTCCCACAGGTCGCCCCCTGGAAGCTGCATTGGGACATCTGGCCTCCTCTCCCTTCTGCCCCTCTCTTCCTCCTCAGAGGAGGTGCCTCCAGCAGAGACCACAATCTCCATTACCAGGGTAATGGAAGGCTGTCTGATACCTGGAAGGGACCACACGGCCTGAATTCTCTGGGGTCCTTGGATACGCCAAGGAGGCCTGAAATGAAGCCTGGAAATGCTAAAAATGAAGCTCCGAACAGAGATGAAGCTGCCATATACCAATAAGTCACCAGCAGCAAACTATCTACCAAACTCCTCACTACTCGCACTGGCAATGCTGCTGGCTCTTTTTATCTTCAGGCTGGGAACCGGCCCAGTGCACCTGTGCAGGAGGAAAGAAGGTCAGGTGACCTGAACAGGGACGCCATTACCAAGAAGGTACCTCAGGGAGCAGGACACGAGAGGGGGGCAGGGAGAAGGTCCCAAACCAGGGAGGGGGACAGGATGAATTCCCAGAAGGGAGTCCCAGGTATGGGAGAAAGACAGGAACCAGGAATAGATCCCGTTAAGCTAAGCTCAAAAAAAAAGGAGCAGAGAAATGAGCTCCGAGTTGAAGAAAGAGCTGCAGTGAACAGACTTGAAGTGAAGTGGGCTTGAGGGAAGCCCTGAAGATCTGACAAGGCAACCAAAGGGCGATGACCCTGTGCTGCTGGCCATTCAGACAAGGTATGTACCCCTTTGGAGCAGTTGGGTTCTGGTTGGTGTGGCCAAAGATCTGAAATTGTGCTTGGAAGGTGACGCTTGAGTGCACTCGGAAATCCAGGGGCAAAGGATCTCGGAAGGCAAGATTGAAACCCTGCGAGGTCTGCCTTGTTGAACCCACCCGAGTGGCAGCCAAAAAATTCCAAGGTGAGATCTTTGAATGTGGAGGCTGGAAACCCTCCTGAGAAAGACAAAGTTTCAGTGAGATTGGTTGGCTCACAATGTGGCAACTGTCTGGGTGGGTTGTTAAGAAATCCATGGAATCTGCTTTGGTTGCACCTGTCATTTATTGTGGAGTGCTCAGTGTGTGTCAGAGAGAGAAGACAGGGATTTTAAGCTCTCTGAGAAGAAAATTGGGACAGTAGTGAACTGAATAATCGGTTCTGGGGCTCAGTAAAGTGACCATACCAAACAGATAAACTTTTCATTTTGCTTCACACTACACGTATCGTATTATACAATTACAAAGGTTTAAGCAAATCGAAAGCCAATATAGATAACAAATAGGATTAGAAGGTTTCAAACATCATAGAATTATCATAACTCAGAATCTGCCATTTTTCCTACACCCCTTCTTTAAACTCTGAATTGAAAATAACAATTATATGGTTTCTGGCCATAATCTTTTCATGCCAAATGTAGCGAAGACACATTAAAGCTTTCTTGAGAAACATGTTGACCAGTTTATATTTCTATTTTGTACCAGGTTTTTCAATCTTACTGATACGACTGCAAACCATACTCTGGTGGTCTTCCCCTCTTCAAATATGGGTGCATGTCAGTCATATTATGTGATACAAATAACTTTTGCCTAGGTTTCTCAACTTTAATATCGAAGAACATCGGATTTTTCTTAATCTTCTCCTCTTAATGGAAACATGCCTTCAATGGGTCCTTTATGTTTGCAATGGACACCGCGTAAGTCTGATTGGCAACCAACTTCAAAATTATCTTCTTCACTCATTTCTTCCACAATAAATTTTTTCTTTTCATCGTTTTGATCAATGCCAGATGAATAAACTTGCATCGAGGGACTTTTCCTCTATTTACTCAAGTTATTTTCCAGTTAATCCAAGATATCAGCTACAGGCTTCTGAAGACGTTCATATTTTCCCTGCTGGCATTTCAGAAATGGAGTCTTCATTTGCACTTTTTTCACAGTTTTATCCAAGAAGCTGTTTATTCTCTTTTCCAAATCGGCCCCATGCTTTTTAATCTCTTCATTCAGCTCAGCAACGACACTGGCGATTCGGTTGTCTTTGTTTCAGAGTCATTTGTGGGATCCTGAAACAAGGTTAACAGCTTCACATGGGCATTCAGTTTATTTCTGAATCATTCTTCCATTTCTTCCTTCTCTTTAGACTCCGCCAATCGCTCGTTAGATCCTCAATCTGCCTCTTAAAATTTTGCCTGTATGCTTTTGAATTCTGGATCTTCTCTTCCATACATGTTGTTCTTTTGCTTCTCCAAATTGTGTCGGAGTTCAAGAATCTCATTGCTCTTTTCATGATGAAGTTCTTTCATAGGACATGGGCATTGCTGGCAAAGCCAGCATTTGTTGTCCATCCCTAATTGCCCTTGAACCAAGTGGCTTGGCACACCATTTCAGAAGGCTGTTAAGAGTCAACCACATTGCTGTGGATCTGCAGACACAGGTAGGCCAGACCAGGTAAGGATGGCAGATTTCCTTGAGGCATTAGTGAACCAGATGAGTTTCTATAACAATTGAGACTAGCTTTCCAATTCCAGGCTATTAATTGAATTTAAATTCCACCAGCTGCTGTAGTGGGATTTGAACCCTTGTGCCCAGAGCATTAGCCTGGATATCTACACATGGTCCATCTCTGACACTTCTCTTCCCTTCCTTGACCTCTCTGTCTCAATTTCTGATGATAGACTGTCCACCAATATCCATTACAAACCTACCGACTCCCACAGCTACCTCGACTACAGCTCCTCACACCCCGCTTCCTGTAAAGACTCCATCCCATTCTCTCAGTTCCTTCGCCTCCGTCGCATCTGTTCTGATGACGCTACCTTCAAAAACAGCTCCTCTGACATGTCCTCCTTCTTCCTTAACCGAGGTTTTCCATCCACGGTCGTTGACAGGGCCCTCAACCGTGTCCAGCCCATATCCCGCGCATCCTCCCTCACGCCTTCTCCTCCTTCCCAGAAACATGATAGGGTCCCCCTTGTCCTTACTTATCACCAGCCTCCGCATTCAAAGGATCATCCTCCGCCATTTCCGCCAACTCCAGCATGATGCCACCACCAAACACATCTTCCCTTCACCCCCCTTGACGGCATTCCGTAGGGATCGTTCCCTCCAGGACACCCTGGTCCACTCCTCCATCACCCCCTACTCCTCAACCCCCACTTATGGCACCTCCCCATGCCCACGCAGAAGATGCAACACCTGCCCCTTCACTTCCTCTCTCCTCACCGTCCAAGGGCCCAAACACTCCTTTCAAGTGAAGCAGCATTTCACTTGCATTTCCCCTAACTTAGTCTACTGCATTCGTTGCTCCCAATGCGGTCTCCTCTACATTGGAGAGACCAAACGCAAACTGGGCGACCGTTTTGCGGAACACCTGCGGTCTGTCTGCAAGAAAGACCCAAACCTCCCTGTCGCTTGCCATTTTAACACTCCACCCTGTTCTCTTGCCAACATGTCTGTCCTTGGCTTGCTGCATTGTTCCAGTGAAGCCCAACGCAAACTGGAGGAACAGCATCTCATCTTCCGACTAGGCACTTTACAGCCCTCCGGGCTGAATATTGAATTCAACAACTTTAGATCTTAAACTCCCCCTCCCCCCATCCCCACCCCGTTTCTTTCCCCCCCCCCCCGGCTTTTTTTTTTCAATAATTTATATAGATTCTTCTTTCCCCACCTATTTCCATTATTTTTAAATCTAAAACTAAAACCTTTAGTCTTTCCACCCCACCCCCACTAGAGCTGTACTTTGAATATCCTGTCTTCCATTCTTAATTAGCACTTTTCTCAGACAAAGATCACCACCTTCAACACCTCTTTGACCCTTTTGTCTGTGACATCTTTTGATTATCTGCTCATCTCCACAATCATCACACCACACCCTCAATGTGTCTCTTCCCCTCCCCAACCCACCTTAAACCAATTTATATTTCTCCCTTCTTCTAACTATGCTCCAGTTCTGCCGAAGGGCCATGAAGGCTCGAAACGTTGACTGATTTCTTCTCCGCCGATGCTGCCAGACTTGCTGAGTTTTTCCAGGTAATTCTGTTTTTGTTTTGGATTTCCAGCATCCGCAGTAGCTTTTAGCTTTTTGTTTTTATCTAGATTACTAGTCCGGTGACATTATCACTACAACACCATCTCCCCCAGAAAATTTTATTTGTATGGTAAGTAATAAGCTATTTGTTAGACGTTTATAGTGTTAAGTTCTTATGAAGTGTAAAACCATTGTAAAGAAACCTTCATTGTAGTGAAGATGTCTTTCTTTCAAGGATAAAGGTGTGATGAAACTCAAATGATTGGGTCACAATGTGACAAATGTATGGGTGAGTTGTTAAGAAATCCATGGATTCTGCTTTGGCCGCACCTGTCATTTATTGTGGGGTGTTCAATGTGTGTCAGAGAGAGGACAGGGATGTTAAGCTCCCAGAGAAGAAAAATTAAAAAGGCCATTGGGACAGTAGTCAACTGAGTAATCAGTTCTAGTGTTAATATTAGAATTGTGCTGCAATACAGTACATGCTTTAAGTTGGCATTTAAAAGTAGCTGTCCCCAATTGGGGATGTATTAAGGATTCATTGCAAGCGTATAAAAAGGTGTTCACACTGGGGGCAGGATTTTCCCTTAGCATCGGGCGGGCGCAGCAGGCGGGTCCAGGAGCATCTGCGAAACGCTCCACCATCAGGCCCCGACAGCGATTTCATGTTGGCTGGCCAATCAACGTCCAGCCAACGTGAAACACGTTCTGAGAGCCTCAGCGCTGCCGTGGTGGGGGCGGTAGGAGCGCAAGCGCTGAAGTCTGTGCACGCGCCGGGGTGCAGACACGAAGCTGCCTCAGGGAGCTGAAGATTTTTAAAAAACAAAATTAAAGATTTTAAAATCCCAGGGAAGGTGCCCGCACAGTGGACTCACGCCCCTTTTCATGGGAGATTATAAAAATCCCGCCCAAACGTTTTTTTAAAATTTAATTTCGGAAACTGCATCGAGCCCACGGACGAGGTTTCCTCACAAATCGAGAGGCCTCCTGGCCGCTTTGCCCACCCGCCAACTGTAACGTTAGACCGTTGATTGATTAATGGCTTTAATAGGCCTCTTAATTGTCAGCGGGCGTGCTGCCGACTCTCAGGCGTGCCCACCAACTGAAATATTACGCGAGTGCGCGATGGCGTTGGGACGCTCCCTCAATGTCATTGCGCGTTATTTCACGCCCGACACGTGCTCCTGCACGCCAAGCTGAAAATCCTGGCCTGGGTGTTTGGCGGGGGGAACTGGAAGACCCTGTGTATTTACTCTGCAGTCATGGGAACACATCTGTCTTAAGGTACAGGCTGGCCTGAGACTCATTGTTTCTTCAGCGTATGAATAATGGAGTTAATATGGCAGCAGAGGATGAACATTGAGCTTTGGGTGATTGGTCGTTGAATAAGCTTTGCCTCAGTCCTCTGAGTGAAAAAGAAACATACTATTCCTGGTAACCTCAGGGACAGGATGGCAGGACGCCGATGGAAAATTGCAAGCTTTGACATATCAACCATTCTTTTTTTTTTCTGAGTCTGAACCATGTCAACAGTGGAAAAATAGGCCAGGATTTTTACCTTGTTGAGCAGGCGCGGGCAGGCAGGCCCGGGAGCAGTCACGAAGCCTGCGATCGGGCCCCGACATCGATTTCACACTGGCTGGCCAGCATGAAATGCGCACTGCAGCACTCAGGGCTGCCAGGGTGGTGGCAGGAGGAGGGCAAGCACGGAATTTCGCGCGAGTGCGCGGAATAGAAAACGTCCTGAGGCACAGAGCTGCCTCAGGGAAGCTGAAGCTTTAAAAACACAAAAAATAAAAAATTTACCACTGTTAAAAACACGTCCCCCTCATGAGACGTGAGCAGGGACATGGTATGAATGAAATTTTAAAATTTTTATTGAATATTTAATATCCCACCCGTGGATGAGGTTTCCGAAAAAATCCAAAGGCCGCTCGGCCTTTTCGCCTGCAAAAAATTTCAGTCAATTATTACTTTAATGGCCTTAATAGGCCTGCCAATTGTCAGCGGGCACACTGCCGCTGACTGAAATATCACGCGAGCGCACAATGACATCGGGACGCTCGCCCGACATCATCGCGTGTCATTTTATGCTCGAGTGGGTTGGGCGCGCGCCCAACCGCCCCACGCAAATTTCTGCCCTAAGGTGTAAATGTAGACACAGGTTACCTTTTTATCCCAGAGGAAGCAAGGTATGGCTACGGCTTTGTCATTACCAGGAAAAAGTACGATTAGCAGTGAAGTATTTTCAGAAATGGACGTGGCTGACTTGGATAGCAAAGAGGGATTACCCCTTCTATTACAATTTTTGGATAAGTTTTACAAAAAAAAATGAGTTCTTGGAAGCATATGAGGCATGGGTGGATTCAAGAAGACAATTATTCCATGGAAGAAAATGTTATGGACTCTGTTATGTGGTATAAGACACTGAAACTGCTTAACCTTGAAATCCCGTAGTATGTATTGGTATTCGATTGCTGGACTCTTCTCATCACTCTCAACTCACACACTCACAAACCCATCACACATCCACAGGGATTTCACTCACTGCCAGATCAAGGGACAACACCATTCACTCTCTCACACACACCTTCATCAGGTAGACAGATTGTGTCCTCATCTCGTCCATGGCACAACTCACCGCCCACACACGTGCCAGGCATCCTTGTTATCTGGCTTGGCAGGTGTCCTGCTCACACTCTTTCCATCATGCAGGGAAAGCTGGCACACAACAAAAGGGAGAGGTCGCAGACTGGTGAAGGAATGCCCGATATCATGGCCCTCACAGAAAAATAGAGCCATCCAGCTGGCCGGTGAGGATCTGGACCGTTCCTGTGCTGACGGTGAGGTCGGCGGTGCTCAACCAAGTGAGGATCCAGCAGTGCAACATCCATCGGACAATCACGCTATGATTGGCTTCTGCTGTTCCGCAGTCCTGGCCATGCACTGATTATCTCTCCTTGCTTTCACGGGCACATCTGGGATGCAGCTGAGGCGGGTCCATGAGCCAGGTCCTCAACTCAAACACCGGAGACACCTCAGAAGAAGAATCTGATGACGCCCTAATTGAAGATCTATCACAGCCTCACCCACACCCTCCACCAGCGCAGAGACACACACGTCGGTGGGACCTAGTTTTAGAGTAGCCTTAGGGTCACAATCTGGTGCACAGCAGACTCTGATCCACAGCAGGCGGCGGCAGGGACTTCCCAGGTTTCTGGCACTCAGAGGACTGCTGGAGGCCAGAAATCTGCTGAACCCGACTCAGATGAGGAGCCTCTGGACTCGATGATACCTTAGTTGCTGGAGTTGCAAAGGCAAGCTGGGGAACATCAGGAAGGGATGTCCGCTCCTCAAATTGCAAGGCGTGATGGAGGAGTCTGTCTGCCTTCAGGCTGAGGTGATAGCGCTGGCATGCAAAGGCACTGAGGTCAACACTGGTAGGATAGCAGCCGCCGCGGAAACCTTGGTCCAGGACATCGGCCCTGTGCTGCTGAACTCCATTACTGATGCCATAGTTGGTCTCCAACAGTGTCAACGTGACAGGGGTGCGGGGCAGCTCAATCTCTCTCCAGCTACCCCTCCTCCTCAAGAAGTCAGCCGGGGCCATTGGGCACCCATAGGAAGGAGGACCAGCTGCTCGACACCCCGGGGCCATCCACACAGGTGACTCCGGGAATGTCCGGCTCATCCAGATCCTATCTTTCTGTGTCTCCAGCAGCTTCAGCTCGACAGGCCCAGGATGGTGCTGCTGGCCCACAGCAGGACACCCAAAGCAGCTCGGGGCTCTCCAGGTCTCAGCCCTCTAGAGGATGCCCACCAAGGTCATCACAGACAGTGCGTAGCAGTCAGCAGGCCACCTCCACCTCCGCTGTGGATGTCAGGGGAGCACCAAGATGTAGTGTCAGGGTTAGGAAGGTTATGAAGATGTAGTTGCACAGCCTGGGCATGGTGTTAATCACTTGTACATAATGTTCACTATTGTCAATAAACTCCCAAGAATGTCTCCCTGCCTATGGCTTCTTGTTCTGATGAGCAGTGTTCATGTCATTCAGATGTGAATCCTTGGTTCCTGCACAAGATAAAGGCAGGTGCCTCAGTCCAGGGCCTCTTCCCTGTGCAGTGTGTAACCTTCAGACCAAAGTGATGCTCCAGCTTCACACTCACTGGACACATTACTGATGTCTGCACCTCGATGGTGCTTGTCATTGCTGCCAGAATGTCGTGGGCAGGTGTCACAGAGTTCCATCATTCTCTCTGTGTGCTCTCAGTACCTTTGAGGTGGGGCTGGCCCCCATCTCTTCAGCATCTGTGTCTGGTGACACTGCTCCTGAAGGGGTCAGATGCTGAAGGCTGACAAAGGATCAGATGCTTTTAAAGTTCCATGACTGCGTGTCCAATATGATCCTGATCACAGGGCGCAAGCGAGCTACCAGACAGGAGTCAGACATTCACAGAGGCAATGTGAAAATCTATGGAGTGTCCTCACTGCATGATGTCATCATCCTCCTGGAATCTATTGCCTGTTAGGGCCTCTGCTGCATCCCTATTACAGGAACCTGAGCACTGCGGGTATGTGCGCTGCCATCAGGCACACAGGAGTCAAACGTTCACAGATGCAAGGTAAGGATGTCAGGACTGTCCTCACTGCATCTCGTCTTCATGCCCCATTAATCTTGCAGCTATGAGGGCCTCCCGAGTGCGCCTGCCTCGTCTGGCCAGTGTGATGGCCTCATTGCCGGCATCCTCACCTTCAAGGGCCTCATCATTGTCATCCCCTGCGATGTCCTTCTTATCGAAGGAGACATGCAGCTCTTCCATCTCCTCAGCCACATCCTCCCCAAGTTGCAGTGCCAAATTGTGTATAACACACAAGCAATGATGATGCGCGACATCCTCAGTGGACTGTATTGTAGTACTCCACTGATCTGTCGAGGCAACAGAAACTGGTTTTGAAAATGCCTATCATTTGCTCCACCAAAATCCTGTGCTCCCAGCTCAGGTGCAGTCCAGTGGCCAAAGCTGCCGCCAATCGGTCAAGTGGAGTGGGGCAGAGGTGGGTGGGTTTCGGACAGCCAATGAGCGCACAACACACTGGCCACCCAAGTGGTGGCCAGCATTTTCCAGCATGCATGAAGGGGCCTTGAGACTTAACCAAGAGAGGTTCTTAGGACACACATGCTAACCCACACATCTCTCTCTTTGATACTGCCGGAGAAGAACATCAGGATCATGGAGCCTGGTGATTTAACAGTATGCCTCAGTGTTTACAGGGAACAGAGAAGAAGAAGAGTGCGGCAGAGGCGCCTGGCTTGGCAAAGGGAGGAGAACCTCCCTCAAGATGAAGGGGCAGCAGGGCCTGCTGTGCACATAGCTGAAGATCCATAGAGGGCCTTTGCTCGTAGGTGCTTCACTAGACCCAGGCTCTGTAGATGGCACCTGTCATTCTGTTTCTCTCTCCACCGATGCTGTCAGACCTGCTGAGTTTTTCCAACATTTTCCGTTTTTCCTTCTTGTTATTGAGGTTGCTGAGCTCTTTATGATTTTGAACACTTATAGAAAATTTCCTCTCAACCTTTGTTTCTCTAAGGAGGACAACCCCAGCTTCTCCAATCTATCTACATAACTGAAGCCCCTCATCCTTGGAACTATTCTCACATAAATGTTTTCTGCAAATCTGCGCCCTCTGAAAAGCCTCCACATCCTTTCTAAAGTGTGGTTCTCAGAGCGGGACACGATACTCCAGTGAGACCAAGCCAGTGTTTCATAAAGTTTCATCTTCACTTCCTTGCTTTTGTACGCTATGGCCCAAATTTACAATCCCAGGTTGGGACAATTCACAACTCCTCAAACTCAGCCCGGCCAAAAGTGCCCCGGAAGTTCCAAGTTCGGTCCGGGTTTGGGGAGGGTGAAGGTGGGAGTCATGGTGGGCAGCCCTGGAAAGAGTTCGGAGGCCGCTGGGTGCGAAGGCGGGCATACGGAAAACCTGTCTCAGTGCCCTGGAACTTTGTGGAAGATGTCAAAAAATGAATAAAGCAAAAAACAGCCCTTAAGCACTCTCTCCTCACAACCCCTTACCCCATCACACACACTCCCCCATTCCCCATCTATGCCAATTCATGCCACCTCATTCCCCTGACTCACGGCACCACCCCCCCCCCCATGGTCCCTCCTACCCTTCATGGTGACTTATGCCCATCCACCCACCCCATGGCCCTTTATAGCCCTATGCCAGCTTAGTATCAATGCATGCCAACCCATGTCCCCTCACCCACTACCTTATGCCCTTACACCTACCATGCCAACTCACCTAATATCCATCATGGAGGACCTCAGGACCCAGGCTGAGATTAAACAAGGCTCTTAACTGTCTATTTATAAAATCACTATTTCAAAAAAAAACAATTCTTATTGATAAAACCCATTCACTACATTTAACTTTCTTTAATCCCTTACGAAAACAAGCATTTGTATTCCTAGCCCCACTTCAAAGAGTTTGTAATCACTTGGAGCTGTCAATCAAACCGTGCATGCACCTCACTATGATAATGATCAGTTGTGAAATCAGTCATGCAGCACTAATCATGTAAAGATATACCTCAGGCTTATGTCAACAGAAAGAGTGAAATAGCTAGCATTGATTTTTTAACAATGCAGACAGATTTTTCTAATAGTTAAAGGAAAGGACCTTAAAATGCTTTGAGCGTTGGACAATTCTTTTGACTGTTCCTTTGACAGTTGTCTTGACAGTTTCAATAAGTTTACGCACATGAATTTTACGCACATGAGTTTTATGCACATTCATGTCTAATTTTAACAATCCTAAAGGGCACCTTTCCTCTCCAAAGGGCACCTGACTTCTCTCAAAGGTGTCCCAGGACCATATCCAAAAAGGTATCTTACTTCTCCAAAGATCTCCTGTAGCTTTAGACTTTCTCCTAACAGGTCTAAAGTTGTGTTTTGGACAACGTAATTGCCATAATCAGATCAGACTGATGCAGTTAAATCTCAACATGTGCAGTTGCCTTCATGAACCACGGATGGGCACTTTAGAACCCGCCCTATTCCACCCCCTGCAAAAATGGCGGAGGCTGGGTTCGGGGGCGGGACTTCTGGATAGGGGCCTCGACCACCATTTTCACTAAGGCGGAGAGTCTCTCCACCTGCACAAAAATTCTGGACTATGCCTTTATTTATAAAACCCAAGATTCCGTATGCCATTTTAACCAATTTCTCAACATGCCTTCCCCCATTCAACGACTTTGTGCACAGATAGCCCAAGGTCTCTCTGTTCCTGCACCCACTTTAGAATTTATTTTATATTGCCTCTCCTTGTTCTTCCTACCAAAATGTATCACTTCACGTTTCGCTGCATTAAATTCCATCTGCCACTCCGCCAGCCTATCTATGTCGTCTTGAAGTCTATCATGATTCACCTCACAGTTCACAATACTTCCAATTTTTATGCTATCTGAAAATTTTCAAATTGTGCCCAATACACTCAAGTCTAGGTCATTAATATATATCAGGGAAAACAGTGACCCTAATACTGACCCCTGAGGAACTCCACTAAAAAACCTTCCTCCATCTGAAAGACAACGATTCACCTCTACTCTCTGTTTCCTATCACTTAAGCCAACTTTGTACATTCCCACTTTCCCTTTTATTCAATGAGCTTCAACTTGGCTGCTAAGGCTGTTATGTGGCTCTATATAAAAAGCCTTTTGAAAATCCATGTACACTACATCAGCTGCATTACTCTCATCAACCCTCTCTGTTACCTCATCAAAAAATTCAATCGGTTGATTAAACATGGTTTGCCTTTAACAAATCCGTACTGGTTTCCCTTAATTAATCCACACATGTTCAAGTGATTGCTAATTTTGTCCTGGAATATTGTTTCTAAAAGTTAAAAACCACTGAGGTTAAACTGACTGGCCGTTAGGTGCTGGGTTTATCCTTATGCCTTTTTTCTCACAAAGGTGCAACATTTGCATTTCTCCAGTCCTCTAGAACCACCCTTCTATTAAAGTGAGTTTGGAAGATTGATGGACAGTGCCTCCATAATTTCCCCCCTTACTTCCCTCAGTACCTTCAGATGTATCCCACACCATCCTGGTAATTTATTGACTTTAAGCACAGCTAGCCTTCCCATTGCTTCCTCTCTATCAATTTTTAGCTTACCCAATGTCTCAGTTACCTCCTCTCTCACCATGACGTGGGCAGCGTCATCTTCCTTGGTAAGGGCAGATACAAAGTATTCATTTAGTCCCTCAGATATGCCCCCTGCCTCAATGTATAGACCCCTTTTTTGGAACATAATCATCCCCAACCTCCTCTCACTATTTAAAAACAAAGGTATTTACCCTGCTTGTGGGGTGGTAAAACAGAATAAGTTACAAAAGACAAAACATGTTCTGATTTTCTTGTTTACTCAAAGTTGTTGTGTGATATATGAGAATCTTGAAGGGCTTTAAGCAAAACCACAGCTGAGTCAGTGAGGTAGTTGATGCATTTGGTTTTAATTTTCCGAAGCTCCCTAGATTTCGGGGATGGTTCCATTAGATTGGAAGATAGCAAATGTAACTCCATTATTCAAAAAGTGGGGGGAGACAGAAAGCAGGAAACTACAGGTCAGTTAGCTTAATATCTGTCACAGGGAAAATGTTAGAAGCTATTATTAAAGAAGCTATAGCAGGGCACTTAGATAAGTTCAAGGTAATCAGGCAGAGTCAACATGGTTTTGTGCAATGGAAATCATATTTAAACAATTTGTTGGAGCTCTTTGAGGAAGTAACATGTGCTGTGGATAAAGGGGAACCAGTAGATGTACTTTGATTTCCAGAAGACATTTGATAAAGTGCCACATCAAAGGTTATTGAGGAAAATAAAAGCTCATGGTATAGGGGGTAACATATTGGCATGGATAGAAGATTGGCTGGCTAACAGGAAGCAGAGGGTAGGCATAAATGGGTCTTCTTTGGGTTGGCAAGATGTAACGAGTGGTGTGCCTCAGGGATCAGTGCTGGGATCTCAGCTGTTTACAATTTATATAAATCTCTTGGATGAAAGGGTGGATGGGATGGTTGCCAAATTTGCTGATGACACAAAGATAGGCAGGAAAGTAAGTTGTGAACAGGACAAAAGGAGGTTACAAATATATATAGATAGGATAGGTGAGTGGGCAAAGATCTAGCAAATGGAGTATCATGTGGGAAAATGTGAAATTGTCAATTTTGACAGGAAGAATAAAAGAGAAGCATATTATCTAAATGGTGAGAGACTGCAGAGCTCTGAAATGCAGAGGGATCTGGGTGTCTTAGTGTATGATTTTCAAAAGGATAGTGTGCAGGTACAGCAAGTAATTAGGAAAGCTAATAGAATGTTATCATTTATTGTGAGGGGAATTGAATACAAAAGTAAGGAGGTTATGCTTCAGTTATACAGAGCACTAGTGAGACCACATCTGGAGTACTGTAGTATGAGTCACCTTTTTTAAGGAAGGATGTAAATGCATTGGAAGCAGTTCAGAGAAGGTTTACTAGATTAATACCTGAAATGGGCAGATTGTCTTATGAAGAAAGATTGGACAGGCTAGCCTTGTATCCACTGGAGTTTAGAAGAGTAAGAGGCAACTTGATTGAAACATGTAAGAAACATAGAAACTAGGAGCAGGTGTAGACCATTCGGCCCTTGGAGCATGCTCCGCCATTCAATACAATCATGGATGATCCTCTATCTCAACGCCATATTCCCGCTTTCTCTCCATACCCTTTGATGCCCCTAACATCCAAAAAATTATCAATTTATTTCTTGAACATAGTGAGTGACCCAGCCTCTGCAGCCTTCTGTGGTAGAGAGTTTCACAGGTTGACCACCCTCTGAATGAAGAAATCTTTTCTCATCTCAGTCCTAAATGGTCTGCCCCATATCCTGAGACTGTAACTCCTGGTCCTAGACTTCCCAGCCAGGGAAACATCCTCCCTGCATCTAGTCTGTCTAGCCCTGTTAGAATTTTATATATTTCAATCGGATCCCCACTTATTCTTCTAAACTCTAGTGAATACAGGCCCAGTCGAACCAATCTCTCTTCATACGACAGTCCTGTCATCACTGGTATCAGCCTAGTGAACCTTCACTCACCCCCCTCAAAGGCAAGTATATCCTTTCTTAGGTAGGGAGACCAAAACTGCACACAATACTCCAGGTGTGGTCTCACCAAGGCCTTGTATAACTGCAGTAAGACATCCCTGCTTCTGAACTCAAATCCTCTTGCAATGAAGGCCAACATACCATTTACCTTCCTAATTGCTTGCTGCACCTGCCTGTTTACTTTCATTGACTGGTGTACAAGGACACCCAGACCCCTTTGTACATTCAAATTTCCCAATATATCACCATTTAAATGATACTCTGCCTTCCTGTTTTTCACACAGGAGCATATAACATCACATTTATCCACGTTATACTGCATCTGCCACGTGTTTGCCCACACACACAACTTGTCTAAATCACCCTGAAGCCTCCTTGCATCCTCCTCACAACTCACAACCCTGCCCAGTTTTGTGTCATCAGCAAACTTGGAAATGTTGGATTTGGTTCCCTCATCCAAGTCATTTATATATATTGTGAATAGCTGGGGCCCAAGTACAGATCCCTGCAGTACACCATTAATCACCGCCTGCCACCCAGAAAAAGACCCATTTATCCCCACTCTCTGTTTCTGGTCTGTCAACTAATTCTCAATCCATGTCAGTATATTGCCCCCAACCCCATGTGCTTTAATTTTGCCCACTAGCCTCTTATGTGGGACTTTATCAAAAGCCTTCTTGCAATCCAAATACACCACATCCACTGGTTCTCCCTTATCTATTCTGCTAGTTACATCCTCAAAAAACTCCAGTAGATTAGTTAAGCATGATTTCCCTTTCATAAACCCATGCTGACTTTGTCTAATCCCGTTAATGCTTTCCAAGCTTTCTGTTTCCACGTCTATTATAATAGACTCTAGCATCTCCCCCACTACTGATGTTAGGCTAACTGGTCTGTAATTCTCTGTTTTTTCTCTCCCTCCTTTTTTTAAATAGTGGGGTTACATTTGCCACCCTCCAATCTGTAGGAACTGCTCAAGAGTCTATTGAATTGTGGAAGATGACCACCAATGCATCCAATATTTCCAGGGCCACTTCCTTTAGTACTCTGGGGTGTAGATTATCAGGACTTGGGGATTTTTCAGCCTTTAACCCCATTTATTTCTCTAGCACCATTTTTCTTTACTAATACTGATTTTCTTCAATTCCTCCCTCTCACTAGACCCTTGGTTCCCTAATATTTCTGGGAAATTGTGTGTGTCCTCTTTTGTGAAGACAGAACCACAATATGTGTTCAATTCTTCTGCCATTTCTTTGTTCCCCATTATAATTTTCCCCATTTCTGACTGTAAGGGACCTACATTTGTCTTTGCCGATCTTTGTCTCTTCACACATTTATAGAAGCTTTTGCAGTCAGTTTTTAATGTTTCCTGCAAGTTTAATCTCATACTCCATTTTCCCCTTCTTGATCAATCTTTTTGTCCACTTTTGCTGAATTCTAAACTGCTCTCAACCCTCAGGCTTGCTGCTTTTTCTGACAATTTTATATGTCTCCTCTTTGGATCTAATACTATTCCTAATTCCTTTTGTAATCCATGGTTGCGTGACCTTTCCTGTTTCATTTTTGCGTCAGACAGGAATGAATAATTGTTGTAATTCATGAATACGTTCCTTAAATACCATCCTGAGGGGTCTTGACAGGGTGGATGTGGAGAGGATATTTCCTCTTATGGGACAATCTAGAACTAGGGGGTCACTGTTTAAAAATAAGGGGTCGCCCGTTTAAAACGGAGATGGGGTGAAACTTTTTCTCTGAGAGTCGTGAATCTTTGGGACTCTTCTTGAAAAGGTAGTGGAAACAGAGTCTTTGAATATTTTTAAGGCAGAGATGGATAGATTCTTGGTAAGCAAGGGGGTGGTAGGTTATCGGGGGGTGTAGGTGGGATGCAGATTTGAGGTTACTATCAGATCAGCCATGATCTTATTAAATGGTGGAGCAGGTTCAAGGGGCCGAATGGCCTACTCCTGCTCCTTGTTCATCTGTTCCTCTGAGCTATACAGATCCTGTATGAACAGCTCATGGTTACTGTGTGTGACTAGCATTTCCCTCCCATGTCAATCTACTGAATACCATGGCAACCAATGTTCCCTACAAAGCTTTATGACACTGATACAACACAACAGACAGTCAAGTCTGCCCATATGGTTCAGCAGAATTATCTTGGGGGTGAATGTGTCAGAGTGCCCTGGCCTGTATCAAGAAAAGGTCACTTGGTACTCCCATTTCACACCAGTTTAATTTCCTAAATTCTGCACAGAGTGGAAATGAGCATTCACTGAGTAGCTGTATTAAATTGTTTTGTGCCCAAGCATATGAAAAGATTATTTGACTGGTGTCAAACAAAATTTCAATGTGTCACTAGCCTTTGCAGGAACCTTGACTTTGGCGGCAGCTGTCAGCTGTGAAACTAGGCCTGAACACCTCCCGGAAGTAAAAGCGGTCAATCACTCTCTCCTTTCTGTTAGCCATGTTGGCAGAGAAGTGGTTTCAAACCCCTTTGGGCCTGTCACCAGAAAGCTATTTAAGAGACCAGATTCATAGAAACATGGAATTCAATATAATTTACAGTGCAGAAAGAAGGCATTCGGTCTATGCTGTTGTTTATATTCCACACGAACCTCCTACATGAGCTGTCTATATTAACGACGAGACACATGCAAGAACTGCCAAAGCAAGTGTAGCCTTCAACAGACTTCGAACATCAGTCTGGGAATGATGAGGAGTAAGTCTGCCTGCCAAATTGAAAGTGTATACAGCAATAGTCTTGCCCACCCTGCTCTACATGTACAAGACTTGGGCTGAGTACCAGCGTCATACCAAGAAGCTCAACCACTTTCACTTGAGCTGTCTTCAGGAGCTTCTGAAGATCAGATGGCAGGACAAAATGCACACTGAGGGGCTTACCTGAGCTGGCATGCCAAGCGTTGTGGGGTCTCTTTAAGAGACTGTAAGTGAAGAGTCACGAAAGGAAAGTGGTGTCACATGTCACATGACCCAAGAATTGGGGTTGTAGGTTGGCAGAGTAAGACATGTGCAGAATGTGCTCCTGTACTTGTGGTGTGTATATATGTTCCAGTTCAAGTTACAATAAATAACCTTCATACTTGTATATTGTTCATATTCCTGTGACCCTTATATCAGCCGCACACACTAAAGGAGAAAATAATATAACATTGTGCTGGTGTTTGAGGATTTTTGAGGAATCCCATACACAACAGTGTGACAGAGCTGGAGAAATTCTGAGCATCAAGTGCAACAAAGTGCCAGCTGACTGCTCACCGGGACTTGGAAGTTGAGCACTACAGAAGACCCCACCACACAAAGGAGCCCGGGAGGTTGAAGAACTGGGGGGATATTGTAGCCACGCGGCAGTCGGATTTTGGTGGTGAAGGGGCAGAATAGCCACTGGATTTGTGTGATGCAACGTTCTGGTAGCAGGTGAGAAATCATGGAAAACAGCACGTCGCCGTGGAAATCAGCACGTCGCTGTGGGCAATGGCATGTCACTATTGCTGCGTGTGGATTGCCATGCTAACTCACTTCGTTGGCAGGGTCTATTCTGAAAGAGCAGGAACGACCCCACAGCAACATCAGAGGAGCTGCAGCTGTGCCACTATTGAGTTGAGTAATGCCTTGATGCTCTCCCCTTTCTGCTTCTCTAGTAAGTCGTTTTGAAAAGTCTGTATTGGGGTAGACGCAATGACTAGTTCCAAAACCTGTCCTGACAATTCAATGCCTAAGAAGTCGCTCTCCTGGCCTTTGCTTCAGCACCTTGAAACAAACTGGCCGATGGAGTCACCTTGTCGTTGCCGGTATGTCATCAGCTGTAACCTATGGAGTCAGAAGTTGACCTTTACTTTGAGTTGATCTTCTAAAAGTGTCAATCTCTTGCAAGGTCCTTCTGATCCTCAGCCGTCAATCCTGACATGTTAGTCTGATGCAGTCCCTCGTGCACAGTGCAATCTTGATTTTTGCAGCCTGTTTCACTGGTTCACTCCGTCCTTGACCTCAGGAACATAGTTCCATTCATTGGCGTAATAATTTAAATGCATGCACTATACCTGATGCTTTCCAATTCATCAGTGGGTATTTAAGTGCCATTTTCTTGATGCGCCGGCTTCTTCAAAAATAGTAGCTTTGTCACAGGTTTCCTTTTTACAGGCACAGGGTTTCTGCAGGTTTGCCCTTTTTGTTAGGCTTTCTTCTTCACAGTAAAAATTTGAAGCCATCGTGAAACTTGTGGGTGCCAACAGTTACAAGCGTTGGGGGTGGCTATGACAGTCGACATAATAACCGAGGCTCAGGAATATGCCAAGCCTTGTGGTAAAATGTGGCTTGGCTCATGCAATTCGTAGTTGTCTGACGTACCAGGCCCTGTGTAAAGAGTGTGGTGTGGGTGGACATTGGGCAAGGCAATGTAGGAGGCCAAGCTCAGAGCATTTCGAACCATGGTGGTATTTTGAATCATTAGTCTTTAGCATAGCTAGAATTTCATTACGCAACAGTTTAGTTATTTAATTCAAGCCTGTTAAAAACATGAATTATGGAAAGCCTTACTTACTTCTGACTGGGGGATGGCATATAGAGGAACCACTGCTTTCCTTGATTTATATTGAAAACTGGGACCTGGGTGTACAGGGCACAATTTCAAAATTTGAAGATAATGCAAGGCTTGGAAGTATTGTGAACTGTGAGGAGGAGAGTGATAGACTTCAAGAGGATATATACAGACATGTGGCAGATGAAATTTAATGTTGGGAGGTATGAAGTGATACATTTTGGTCAGAAGAATGAGGAGAGGTGACATAAAGGGTACAATTCTAAAGGAAATGCTGGAGTAGAGGGACCTGGGTGTATATGTGCATAAATCATTGAAGGTAGCAGGACAGAAAGCAGTTAATAAATTATACCGAATCCTGGATTTTATAAAGAGGGGCACAGAGTACAAAAGCAAGTAAGTTATGAACCTTCATAAAACACTGGCTCAGCCTCAATGGGAAGGATGTGAATGTTTTATTAAGAGTGCAGAAAAGATTTATGAGAATGGTTCTGAGGATGAGAGTCTTCAGTTACGTGGATAGATTGGCAAAGCTGGGACTGTTCTTGGAGAAGAGAAGGTTGAGAAGAGATTTGTTACACATGTTCAAAATCATGAGGGGTCTGGATAGAGTAAATGGGGAAAAACTATTCCCATCGGCAGAATGTCGAGAACCCAATAGAACCAGAGGTGACATGAGGAAAAACTTCTTTATGCAACAAGTGGTTTGGATCTGGAATGCACTACCCGAGCGTGTGGTGGAGACAGATTCAACTGCGGCTTTCAAAAGGGAACTGGATAATTATCTGAAGAGAAAAGATTTTACAGGGAAAAGGTTGAGGAGTGAGACGAGCTGAGTTTCAATTGCAGAGAACTGACACAAAAACAATGGGCAGAATCACCTGGTCCCATTGGCAGTGGGCGTCATGGCAGCCGTGAGCGGACAATATGGTGAGAAGGCCAAAAATTGGTTTCATGCTGTCGTGAAACCAGTTTGCAGTCATCTGTTCTGCCCGTCAATGGCAAACCGTGTTTCCCACTGTCCAACGTTGGGAACTTAATTTTAATGCATTTGCATCTCATTTATTGTGTCCTCATGCCTGGTCCCCACTGCTCTGGCCGCCTCGCCTGGGTCCCTCTGCTGTGGCTGCCTCGCCTGGGCCCCTCTGCTCCGGCTGCCTCGCACAGGCCCCTCTGCTCCGGCTGCCTCGCCTGGGCCCCTCTGCTCCGGCTGCCTCGCCCGGGCCCCTCTGCTCTGGCTGCCTCGCCCAGGCCCCTCTGCTCCGGCTGCCTCCCCTGGGCCCCTCTGCTCCGGCTGCCTCGCCTGAGCCCCTCTGCTCCGGCTGCCTCGCCCGGGCCCCTCTGCACTGGCTGCCTCGCCTGGGCCCCACTGCTCCGGCTGCCTCACCTGGGCCCCTCTGCTCTGGCTGCCTCGCCTGGGCCCCTCTGCTCCGGCTGCCTCACCTGGGCCCCTCTGCTCTGGCTGCCTCGCCTGGGCCCCTCTGCTCCGGCTGTCTTTCCCAGGCCCCTCTGCTCTGACTGTCTCGCCCAGGGCCGCTCTGCTCCGGCTGCCTCGCCCAGGCCCCTCTGCTCCGGCTGCCTCGCCCAGGGCCCCTCTGCTCCGGCAGCCTCACCCAGGGCCCCTCTGCTCCGGCTGCCTCGCCTGGGCCCCTCTACTCCGGCTGCCTCACCTGGGCCCCTCTGCTCCGGCTGCCTCGCCCAGGGCCCCTCTGCTCCGGCTGCCTCGCCTGGGCCCCTCTGCTCCGACTGCCTCACCTGGGCCCCGCTGCTCCGACTGCCTTTCCTGGGCCCCTCTGCTCCGACTGTCTCGCCTGGGCCCCTCTGCTCCGACTGCCTCACCTGGGCCCCACTGCTCCGACTACCTCGCCTGGGCCCCTCTGCTCCGACTGCCTTGCCCAGGCCCCTCTGCTCCGGCTGCCTCGCCTGGGCCCCTCTGCTCCGGCTGCCTCGCCTGGGCCCTGCTGCTCCGGCTGCCTTGTACTCCAGACGCTGGAACTTACCTTCAAATCATACCTTCCCAGTAAAACCAGTAAAAATTGGGAAATAAGAATACAGGTTTGAACTGGTCTTGTCTACCTTAAAATGGAACACCAGTAAAACTGTACCTGTACTGATACTGTACTGTACTGTACTATACCAAGAGTACTGGTCTGAGCTGTCTTTTCCTTCTGGGTCTCTGCATTTGCTGCTGATAGGCTCACTCCGACTATACCGCTGATGCGTGAACAGATCGGAACCACTTCATCAGAGAGCAAGCAGACGGCTCCATTGCCCGTGTGCCACTCTGTTGAGGGTCTCCGCCACCTCTGCCTGATGTTCCACTGCCTCTCACTGCATCTTCAGCATCTTGGGCAGGGCCAATCCCAGAGGCTCATCATCTGACTTGGACGTCGCACATGCCTTTTCCCCAGCCGTCGTCAAAATGCCGGTGAGATTGGCTGAACCTGCCTCCTCCTGCTCAGACATATGTCTGTGCAGTGAGCACCAGAATTTGAGGCCCTTCCTAAACTAGATCTTGTACCCTCTGAGGTGAGTGCCTCTGGGCTGGTGGAGGTGACTGGGTAGGTGACTGCTGTAATGAGTCTACAGGTGCACTTTCTCCCTCCTCCCCAATGCTCTCGGTCCTCTGTGGGCTGGGCTTCTTCTTCTGTCCTTCCCCTCTTCCTGCTGGCACCTGCAAGTGAGACAGGAGAGAGTGAGTGGCTGCAGGAGCTGCCTCCAACTTGGAGGAACACATGGCCCTTATGTTCCTATGTAACTACATTATGCATGGATCCTTACTGGACAGAGGCTGCCCGCTGACCTGTCCATCTGCACAGGCTCGGTCCGGTTCCTCTCCTGCCAGCTTGGCTGCCCGCTCCCCGAACTCTGTAAGGTTCCTCAGGTCAGGCTGCCCCCTCCCATCTTCTCTCTCTCTCTTGTGCATAACTTTTCCGGCACAAAGAGAGAAGATGGGGTTGAAAGCATTTGGGTTTCATATATCTTTCCCGTGCTTCTAGTCTTACAAATAACCCGCTGGATTGTGTGCCATGCGATTGATGCACTGCAGGTTGTCCACAAAGATTCTCGTGCAGCACTGTCCAGAGTGTTGAGCCCATGCAGATAGAAGGATAAGGCTTGCTGGTGCGCTCAGTACCTGACCCCCTTCTCCCCCCACTCCCAGACAGCATGAGGAAGGGTCAGGGACCCACAGTGGCCTCTCCACCTGCAGAGTAGATGGACAGCAGTGGGCCCATGAGGCATCACCTTATCACGTTGAGCAGCTCTTTTATGCATGGGCCGCACGGATGGTGCCCTTGCCACTGAGGCTAATGCCCCCTCTACCATTCAATGATGTGAGTGTGAGCAGTAGAGGGTTCAATTACCCTGGCAGCGCGGATGGGGTCATTCATCTGTTTCTGGCATTGCAGGGCAGTCCTCCGGTGGAGGCCATGGGCACTGACTACCCTGGAGGCTTGCTCCCATGCAGGGTTGGTCACATGTCTCGGCCTCCTCCTTCCATCCTCGGGGTACAGGATGCCCCTCTCGGCCTCCACCGCATTGAGAAGCACATCAAGGGAAGCGTCACTGAATTGGGGGGGCGGGGGGGGGCGTGCAGAGCTCCCTGGGATTATCGGGCCATCTCCTCCTTTACGGTGGGCTCGTGACAAAGAAGTTGATGCCCCGGCACCTTTTAAATATGGCGCCCGGATATGATGGTGGAGCGCACGTCATCCAGCCCGCCCCGCAGCGCAATATGTCAGGAAACTCCTGACTGCATCATTGATGAGTCCAGCATCGCGCAATTCGGCACGAATTCCCACTGGGCTTAACTCCCACTGGGATTAACTCCCCCTCCCAGCCCCCACCACAGGACTTGGGCCAGGAATGGAAAATCCCATCCGATGGCTCACTGATCAAGTGCATTGGAACAATGACCTTGCAGTGTAGTTATGGGAAGTCGGAATGGGTACCACAGTTGTTTCATATTGTAGGCACAGCTGGACCAGCTGTAGCAGGACTTCCAGTATGCCAAATTTTACATATCATCGCAATACATAAAGCCAGCACTGCACTGAAATGCAGGGAAGCCTGCAGCACGGAATGCATTGAGCCAGATAAAGATCCGAAATGAGCTCTATCCGGGTAGGTCTGACGCAATTGAGGACACTGCAGAGATGGTTAGGGAAGATTAGATTGCAAAAAATTTGGTGGCAGCTTCCAGACCTGGATCTTCAAGTTCAATGTGGAGATGTTTGAGGTGATTCATTTTGGTACGAAGGACATGGAGAGACAATATAAAATAAAGGGTACAATCCTAAAGGGAGGGCAGGAGCAGAGAGACCTGGGTGCATAAATCATTGAAGGTGCCAGGACAGGTTGAGAGCGTGGTTAATAAAACATACGTATCCTAGGCTTTATTAATAGTGGCATAGAATACAAGAGCAAGGAGGTTATGTTGAATGTGTATAAGGCACATGTTCAGTCACAACTGGAGGATTGCGTCCAGTTCTGGGGGCTGCACTTTAAGAAGGATGTGAAGGATTGGAGACAGTACAGAAAAGATTCACGAGAAGGATTCCAGTGATGAAGACCTTCAGTTATGAAGATAGATTGGAGAAATTAGGACAGTTTTCCTTGGAGAAGAGAAGACTGAGAGGAGATTTGATAGAGGATTTCAAACTCTTGAAGGGCCTGGACAGAGTAGATCAGGAGGAACGGTTCCCACTCATGAAAGAGAACGAGGAGGCACAGGTTTAAAGTGATTTGCAAAAGAAGCAGAAGTGATATGAGAAAAAACTTTTTCGCGCAGCGAGTGGTTAAGGTCTGGAATGCACTGCCTGAGAGTGTGGTGGGGGCAGGTTCAATCGAAGCGTTCAAGAGGGAATTAGGCTGTTACTTGGAAAGAGGCAATGTGCAGGAAAATGGCACCAAGCGAAATGCTCGTTCAGACACGATGGGCCGAACGGCCTCCTTCCGTCCTGTAACAATTCTGTGATCCTGTGACTTGTAACTTGCTGAATGCTGATTGCAGCCAAATACAGGAATGTCACCACTGTGTGGTTTGTGAGAATAAAAGCTTAGCAAATCACTGCATTGATCCGCAAAGACATTTAAATAGCCTAGCAGCTGTAAATGAGCTGTAACGGCCAAACCAGAAAAAAAGATAGAGGTTGTGCGTTTGGCCGAGATAAAAAAAAAGAAAAAAGTAAATTGGAACAATGAAAAATGAAGGTAGGAGGCAGATAGGAACTACCTGACCCAGTCGTCGGCATCTTTCTATGTTTTCGACAATCAGAGTTGCACTTCTTTCCAATAAAGGGAAGAGGAAGGCATCATACGACATGCAGGAAGGACCAGAATCAGCTCAGTTATGAGTAAGACTGAAGGTTGGAGTTCACAATCATTCATCAGGAACTTGGCATCCTGCAGAGAATGTTAGGATATGCAACCAGCCCAGACCGGATGAGGTCAAGATAATTCTCAGACGAAACCAAAGTCAACTCAGAAAGTTATACAATGTTACCGCACCTGACACTCCTGGGACAAGGATAACATCAGAGACAAGTTTCTATGGCGAGGACATGGATGCCCCATGTGCAGGTGAATAACAGGTTGACAAAAGTTCTGAATTGTCAGTGAATCAGAAGAGTTGTGATGATCACAGTTAGGAGCAGAGGTTTACAATCACAAGGTATGGTCGAATAAATAGACCTCTTCTACGTTTTCCAGATTCTTAGATTTGTGTAGTTGTAAACTAAATTTTATCGTATTCCTGTATAATTAATCTGAACCACAGCCTCATGGTATATTGTACTTATGTTTCCTGACTAATGCGCTGTGGATTTATCTTTGGAAAACAAGGGGGATGTTGTGGGATCACTTTAAGAAACTGTAAGTGAAGACTCATTGAAGGAAATGACGCCACGTCTCACACAATCCAGGAATTAACATCCTGAGGATTGCCATTGACCAGAAACTGAACTGGACTAGCCATATAAATACTGTGGCTACAAGAGCAGGCCTGAGGCTGGGAATTCTGCGGTGAGCAACTCACCTCCTGACTCCCCAAAGCCTGTCCACCATCTACAAGGCACAAGTCAAGATTGTGATGGAATACTCCCCACTTGCCTGGATGAGTGCAGCTCCCATAACACTGAAGAAGCTTGACACCATCCAGGACAAAGCAAACTATTTGATTGGCAGCCCATCCACCACCTTAAACATTCACTTCTTCCAACAACAGCATACAGTGGCAGCAGCGTGTACCGTATACAAGATGCACTGCAGTAACTCACCAAAGCTCCTTTGACAGCATCTTCCAAACCCACAATTTCTACCACCTAGAAGGACAAGGGTAACAGACACATGAGAACATCATCACCTGCAAATTCCCCTCCAAGTCACTCACCATCCTGACTTGGAACTATATTGCTGTCCCTTCCCCACCGCTGGGTCAAAACCCTGGAACTCCCTCTCTAACAGTGCTGTGGATGTACCTACACCACATGGACTGCAGTGATTCAAGAAGGCAGCTCACCACCACCTCCTCAAGGGCAACTAGGGATGGCTAATAAATGCTGGCCCAGCCAGCGATGTCCACATCCTGTGAATGAGTAAACAAACGTCAGAATTTTTCCCGCATTGGGCGGGCTCACCGGGAAAGGGCGGGAGCAGGGGCAGTCATGGAGCCTACCGCCGCCCGCAATCAGCTCCGCGCCGCCATTTTACGCAGGCGGGCCAATTAGGGCCTGCCCAGCGTAATATGGGAGCAGCTTGTGCGGGCAGGGGGAGGAAGGAGAGTCGGGTCCAGGACTCTATCACGCACGCAGGCGAGAGAGCGCTTCTGTCTCCCTGAGGCACGGAGCTGCCTCAGGAAGGTTGAAGCGCTTTTGAAGAAAATAAATGAATGTGATAAAAATTTAATGAAACATGTGTCTGTGTCACATGAGATGGAACATGTTTTTATTTTTCAGGAAAACTTCTCATTTAATTCGTAAAAGCTTTAGGAAGCCTCACCCAGCTCGTGGGTGAGGTTCCCTAAAAAAATGCAAAGGCCGCTTGGCCTTTTCACTTGCCCAGCAACTGTAAAGTTGGACAGGCAGTGTAAACTTGAAATTCATTACTCTGTTAATGGCCTATTAATTATCGGCGGGTGCGCAGCCGACTCTGGCGCGTGCCCACCGAACGAAACATCGCGATGACTTGGAGACGCACGCCCGACGCCATCGCGCGACGTTTTACATGCCGGCATGTTGGGCCAGCCTCCGCACGCCGACTGTAAAATCCTGGCCATTGCGTGTGCAGACTGACAAAGCGAGGTATGTGTCGGACATGCTGCTGTACTTGTGGTGTGTATATATGTTCCAGTTCAAGTTACAATTTTTGGTATATTATTTGTATCCCTGTGCCTCTGTCAGTTACACACGCTCTCACTCTTCAGGCACCATGCCTTAAGAGGACGTTAGCAACCATGGACTTCCATGTATTGGTGCTTGGTTAAGCTTGGCAAGGTACTGCAATGGATTGCCATTGTCTTCTACAGGCTCTGGCTGACCAGGAGAGGCCACACACTAAAGGAGCAAATAATATGACACCAAGCATCCACACCATATTGAGACAGTCACAACTGAGTCTGGCCATGTCGCCAAAATGCCTGACACTCACTTACCAAAGTGAATCTTCTATGGGGAGATTGAGTCCAGGGCACACTCTCATGGTGGTCAAAGGAAGCGCTACGAGGAAACTCTGAAGGCTTCACTTAGTTTTGACACTGACTTTGAGTCCTGGGAGAATCTCGCCCAGGATCGCGCACTCGGTGCAATCAAAGGGTGCAGCCTCCTTCGAAAGCAATCATATATCAGAGTCAGAGGGCGGGATTTTTCTGGCCCTGTCGCGGGCAGGACCCGCTGCGGGCGAGGTGGTGCCCCAGCCAGAAGCCCATTGACTTGCGGCAGGACCGGAAGATCCTGGGGGCGGGCGGGTGCGGAAAATCCCGCCCAGAGGAGAAACACAAGGAAAGGAAACCCCGAGCCAGCAACTCGTCCAAAACTCAATCGTCTGTGGTACCCTACCCTATTTGTAGCGGATTGGACTTAGCTGTCACCTACATACCTACTGGAACCCAACCAAACACCGTAGAGGATGGACATGGTCATCTTCCCCTCGAAGGATGAACAAGAAGAGCATGAGCCTCCTCATCTCCTCATCTAATCCAACGACCATAACCTTCTATGGTTGTTCTACCTCATGTCATTACCTAAATTCCCCTTAAATACATCTGTGGTATTTACCTCAACTTTCAAGCTTAAAAAAAAATGAGCACTGATGGTACCAAACCATTGGCAAGCCTCCTCAGTGCTGCAATTGGTGAAAGGATGTTTTGTAACCACTGATTAATGAAGCAACCTCTGCATGCAAGGACGCTTTGGGGAGCTTTAACAAGCTAGGGAAGGTGGTGGCAAAGTGGTATTGTTGCTGACTAGTATTCTAGAGACCAGGGTAATTCTCTGGGGACCTGAGTTCACATCCCACTCTAGCAGATGGTGAAATTTGAATTCAATATAAAACCTGGAATTAAGTCTGATGATGACTGTGAAACCATTGCTGATTGTTGTACAAACCCATCTGGTTCACTAATGTCCTTTAGGGAAGGAAATCTGCCATCCTTACTTGGTCTGGCCTACATGGACTTCAGACCTATAGCAATGGTTGACCCCTCTGAAGGGAAATAAATGCTGGCCTAGCCAGTGATGCCCACATCCCATAAATGAATTTTTTTTTAAAAAGCAGGAGACAAGAAAAGTCAAGTCAAGCCAACAGGATGGCCCAACAGAAAGGTTTTCATGAGGCTTACGAAAGATGTTAAGAGTAATCAGTGTAATAGGGTTTTGGAAGAGAAATTCAATGTGCTTGGGTGTGAGAGTTGGAAGGTCAATGGTGAAGTAGAAGAGCCAAGGAAGGAATGCAACACAGAGTAGGAGAAATGGAGGACGTGAGGAGGGGGCAGGGAGGACGGGATACGGTGTTTGAGAGGATCAGGCAGTGAAAAAAGTGCAAATGTGAAAGGACTATCTCTAAACTATTATGTTGTGTCAGTGGAACTTGGCACAGATGTTTGATGGATGTGTAGGGCTTTGCCTGAGAGTTGACTTGGGTCGCAGAGCTCAAAATTAATGGGACCTCAAGAGACTCATTTCCAGCCTTAATAGGTCTGGTTTTCTTACCATGGTGTTTTATTTATGAAGGTACAGCTCCTCATTTTATAATTTTTCTCCCTTATTGTTCCACCCATTCACCATCTGCATCAACGCAGGAAGCAGACAACCTGTTTCCAGGCCTCCACCTCCACTCTCTAACTAGCTGCTTGAAAGCACAAAGGAACAGGTGAGATTTCCCTACGCTGCTGCCTGGCCTTCGCTTGACAAAATGAAGATCAGCAACTGAGGAGCTCACAGGGCCAAACTCTCCTTCCAACTTTATTATGCAGTGTGTTGGTGCTACAGCTTGTTGCATGTTGTATGTCTGTTCATTCGGTCTCACAAAGAGGTTTTGAGTCTTGTATGGTTGAACATTAAGTGTTTATTGATAACACATCAATATGTACATATATACAGGGTACAGCCCAAGCTATGAGCTAACTCCATGCTTGCTTCTACTAGGTCTCAGTCCAGTCCACAACTGACCCTAATCTCAGGTCATGTGTCTCTTTACCTCATAGTGTGGGTGGTACTGTTTCCAAGTCCCACATTAACCCTTGCTATGCCAGATACCCTTACAGTACACAACTGCCTCCCAATTGTTTCTCTTTCTTCACATTTAAAACTACAGTCTTGAGTATCCCGTTAAATATTTGAAGCAAAAAAGTATGGCTTAAATTTTTTATCATTGGCAGGGGATTTTTTTCAGAACTATATTGCGTCATCTTGGCTCGGACATGGTGCTCTTACCTCCAGGGAAGATGAATTTGAACCCATCTCCAGAGACTGGAGCACAAAATGGCTGACGCTACAAACCATTCCTGAGGGAGTACTGTGCTGACAGAGGTGCCGTCCTTCAGATGAAACGTTAAACCAACTGATTGTTCCAGTGATTGGGTGAACGTTAAAGATCCCCTAGTTCCCAGTGCTCAACTGACATTTTTCATGGTCCAGAGAGGCTGCAGGGTTGGCTCTTCCGGTCAAAGCCTACTCACAGAGGACACAGAGGTGTCACCCCAGCGGTGGCCTCAGACTGCAGCACAGCGATGGTATAATGAGGCTCATGCTGCGACCCGGACTTTGGTGGAGCAAACAATAGGCATTTTGAAAATGAGGTTCTGGTGTCTCGGCAGGTCTGGTGGAGCACTACAATACAGTCCAACGAGGGCATCATGCATCACCATTGCTGCGCGTAACTCAATCTGGTGCTGCAATGGGAGGATGACTGGTTGAGGAGGAGATGTAGGAGCTGCACATCTTCTCCAATGAGGAGGACGTCGAAGGGGATGATGATGCTTGATGTCCTCGAAGGTGAGGATGCTGGCGATGAGGCCATCACGCTGGCCAGACGAGGCAGGCGCGCTCAGGAGGCCCTCATAGCCACAAGATTCATGGAGGATGATGATGAGATGCAGTGAGGACAGTCCTGGACATCCTCGCCTTGCATCTGTGAATGTTTGACTCCTGTGTGCCTGATGGCAGCGCACATACCTGCAGTGCTCAGGCTCATGTCATGGAGACACAGTGGAGGCCCTAAAAGTCTCTAGATTTCAGGAGATGATGACATCATGCAGTGAGGACACTCCATAGATCTTCACATAGCCTCTGTGAATGTCAGACTCCTGTCAGGCTGAGGACAGCTTACTTGCGCTCTGTGATCAGGGTCATATCATGGACACGCTGTCGTGAAACTTTAGGTACACCTGATCTTTTGTCAGCCTTCAGCACCTGACCCCTTCAGGAGCACAGCATCACTGGCCACAGATGCTGAAGAGATGGGGGCCAGCCCCACCTCAAAGGTGCTGAGAGCACACAGAGAGAATGATGGAACTCTGTGACACCTGCCCAGGACATTCTGGCAGCAATGACAAGCACCATCAAGGTGCAGACATCAGTAATGTGTCCAGGGAGTGTGAAGCCGGAGCATCACTTTGCTTTGAAGGTTGAACACTGCACAGGGAAGAGGCCCTGGACTGAGACACCTGCCTTTATCTTATGCAGGAACCAAGGTTTCACATCTGAGTGACAAGAACACTGCTCATCATAACAAGGAGCCATAGGCAGGGAGACATTCTTGGGAGTTTACTGACAATAGTGAACATTATGTACAAGTGATTAACACCCGTGCCCAGATTGTGCAACTACATCTTCTTAACCCTGGCCAAGTTGGCCATCAACAGGTCCAGGCAGCGGGCGATCGACAGGGGAGTCCCGCCCGATTTTTTGTCCCTCTTCCGCGGCTACGTTCGCGGCCGGATGTCCCTGGAAAGGGAGCACGCGGTGTCTGCCGGCACCATCGAGGCCTACCGTGCCCGGTGGGCACCGCGGGGACTGGGGTGTTTTGTTGACCCCTTTAATCACATCTTAGTTTGATGTTTGTAAGGTTCCTTTAAAGTTTTTCCTTGATTTTACAGCTGACCTGACTTAGGGGCTGTGCTTGATTTCTCCCTTGTTTTTGTTAATTTAGTTTATTGTTTTGACTCGAAAAGAGTTACATCTTCTTAACCTTCCTAACTCTGCCGCTATGTCTTGATGTTCCCCCGACTCCACAGCGGAGGTGGAGGCAGCCTGCTGACTGCTACGCCCTATGAGTGATGACCTTGGTGGGTGCCCTCTGAAGGGCCGAGACCTGGAGGGCCCCGGCCTGCTTTTAGGGTCCTGCTGTGGGCCAGGTGCACGCTTCTCGGCCTGTGGAGCTGGAGCTGCTGGGGTTACAGGAAGAGAGGATTTAGATCGGCCGGGCATTCCCGGAGTCACCTGGGTGGATGGCCCCCAGGGTGCGCACCTGCTGATCCTCCTCCCTATGGGTGCCCCAGGGCCCTTGGCTGATTCCTTAAGGAGAAGGGGAAGCTGGAATGAGATCGAGCTACCCCACACCCCTCTCGTGTTAACACTGTTGGAGGCCCACCATGGCGTCAGCGATGGAGTTCAGTCCATGCGGAAATGCAGGACCAATATCCTGGACCAAGGTCACCATGGCAACTACCATCCTGGCAGCGTTGACCTCGGTGCTTTGGTATGCCTCAGACTGAAGGCAGACAGACCCCTCCATCTACCTTGCAATCTGAGGAGTATAGCGGACATATTCCCAAACTTGCCTCTGCAGCTCCAGCAACTGAGGTTTGACCGAGTCCAGAGGCTCCTCATCTGACTCAGACTCAGCATATTTCTGGCCTCCAACAGTTCTCTGAGTGCCAGAAATGTGGAAGTCCCTGCCTCCACCTGCCGTGAATCAGACAGTGCGGTGCGCTCATCAGATTGTGATCCCGAGGCTATTTTAAAACTAAGTCCCACTGAGGTTTGTGTCTCTGTGTGTGGGTGGGCGCTGTGATGGGCCTTCAATTAGGGTGTCATCAGATTCTTTTTCCGAGGTTTCTCCAGGGCTTGAGTTGAGGACCTGACTCGTGGACCCCCTCAGCTGCTTCCCAGATGTGCCTACGAAAGCAAGGTGAGATAATTGGCGCATGGCAGGGGCCTGGGGAACAGGGGGTCTGACTCACAGCATGGTTGTCTGATGGATGTTGCACTGCTGGATCCTCACTTGGATGAGCACCGCCAACCTCACCGTCAGCACAGGAACTGTCCAGATCATCACCGGCCAACTGGATGATTCTATTTTCAAAGGCTATAAGGACCTTGGTGTGAGGCACTCCTCCACCAGTCTGCAACCTCTTCATTTTGTTGTGTGCCAGTTTGTCTTCCATGAATACAGATGCAGAGAGTGTAAGCAGGACGCTTGCCAGGCCAGGTGAGAAGGATGCCTGGCATGTGTGGGTGGTGAGTGGTGCCATAGACGGGATGAGGACACGATCTGCGGGGCAGGTGAAGGTGTGTGTGAGAGAGTGACTGATGATGGCTCTTGAGCTGACGGTGAGTGAGATCCCTGTTGATGTGTGATGTGACTTACCCTGGCGAAACGGAGGAGGTCGTACTTATTCAGCACTGGGTGGCTGTCCTCTATTGCAGGGCATTGGCACTGACCGCCGTTGCCACTGCCTCCCATGCTGGATTTGTCACCTTGCTTGCTGGTCTTCGCCCAGAGCTGGGGTAGAGGAATTTACGGTGGGCCTCCGCTGCATCAAGTAGGTGCCCAAAGGAGGTATTGCTAAATTTGGGAGCAGTATATTTCCTCCCTTTGGCAGCCATGACTTTCCAGCAGCTTTTGACCCCTTGGAGAGTGCTAACGCTGTGCCTGTTGTGACAGTAGGGCAGGTGAACCAGAGGCTGCCCTGCCAACGAACCTGGCATGTTTCCCGTGAATGCTTTATCAATGAGGCTGGGAAGGGCCAGTGCCAAACCCGCCATTGCGGCCGGCGGGTAAAACAACTATTTTCACGCCCGCTACTGCACTTGGTACAAATCTGAGATGATTCCGCCCCTCATATATATGTTGCCTGCTATGGAACTGACGAACAATTACTCATGGCTCATAAGATTTATTCCTCCTCCTGTGTCTCCTAAATTGGCCTCCAGTTCTTCCCAGGTATTTGCTGTACACAACAGAACAGGCTGAAGGGCTGCGGATTTTCTTGATGCTGAAAAGGTTTACAGGACTAAATGGTGCAAAAGGACTGAGGCACAGGGACTGCTGACAAATGATTACCATATCTGTACCCACCTCAATTTCCATTACTTTAAGATTCAACTCCGAGCTGGGTAATAAATATTTCACTGAGCAATATGTGCGTTCCCTGCACTCGAGCCAGGCTGCTGCTCCCTAGGCAACAACATGTCATTTATAGCAGCTGAACTGTGATGATCAATGTTGTTAGCAATGGAATCTGCCAGGTAAGCAACAAATCGAACTCTATAATTCACGCTATTAACACACTATTATTCCAATCTCCACTTCCCTCCCACTGGAATTTTTTCTGCTGCAATATTCCAAGAGTGAGGTCAGTGGAAATGTGTTGGAGGCTTCCGTAGGTTAGAGGAATGCCAAACGTGGTGGAAATTATAATTTTAAACAAATTGCATGCTGGATTGACAGAGGAAAATCGGGAAGTGGATGAAACGTGCATTGCACCCGATCCGTTAAGTTTCCCAAAGGTTTATCAAACTGTTTGCGAACACGCCCTTGTATTGGGTTTTTATAGAAACCAAGCAAAGATAATGTGGGTTCAGTCGCAATGTGGTTATGTTATTGATTCAAACTAAAAATCCTGAGAATAACCCAGATGCCACCACGGCAAATTGAATTCAGTCATTCTGAAAAATTCTGAAAACCTGCTATCAGTAAAAAGTGACGATGAAAGCTTCTCTTAAAAACCCCAACCGTTTTTACTGGTGTCCTTTAATGGACATCCTTAGCTGTGTCGGACTATATGTGACTCACCAACGTGGTCTTTGCCTCGCTGAGGTGCCCTCACCAACTCACTCAGTTGTAGCAAAGTCAGGGCGATTAGGAATTGTGGTGAGAACCACAACCTGAGAACCTGAAATGATAAACATGTTTTAAAGTACATCCTTAAAGGTGCTACATTGATGTGTGGAGCCTGTCCAAGCCCGAGCTGTTCGGTGTTGTGCAATGTGGTAAATAGCTGCATGTGACAGTAATGTTTCATGACTGCTTGTAGAAGTGCCAGGCGAGGTGTGGAAAAGGCAATTCTGTGTTCCATTGTGAAGCTGGATGTTTTTGCACAGAGATGTGGCTTCATGTTTCTACAGCTGGGTAATCGCTATTCCAGACACACAAGCCGATCTCCCTCGAAGGACAAGCGTGGCAGTCAGTCATCTGGGGTTAAACAACTGCCTATATTCAGCTGCTCAAGTGGTTTTGCTGAGGTCATTTTTTTTTTAGTTTTTATTTATTCCATCCACAGGATGTCAGGCCAGCATTTATTGCCCATCCCTAATTGCCCTTGGGAAGGTGGTGTTGAGCTGCCTTCCTGAGCCGCTGCAGCCCCTGTGGTGTAGGTACACCCACAGTGCTGTTAGGGAGGGAGTTCCAGGATTTTGACCCAGTGACAGTGAAGGAACGGCAATATATTCCCAAGTCAGGATGGTCAGTGGCTTGGAGGGGAACTTCCAGGTGGCGGTGTTCCCATCTATCTGCTGCCCTTGTCCTTCTAGATGGTAGCTATCGCGCGTTTGGAAGGTGCTTTCGAAGGAACCTTGGTGATTTCCTTGCAGTGCAACTTGTAGATGGCACACACTGCTGCGATGATAGAGAAGTGGTGGAGGGAGTGAACGTTTAAGATGGTGGATGGAATGTCATTCAAGCAGTCTGCTTTGTCCTGGATGGTGTCAATCTTCTTAAGTGTTGTTGGAGCTGCACTCACCCAGGCAATTGCAGAGTGTTCCGTCATACTCCTTGTGCCTTGCAGATGGCGGACAGGCTTTGGGGAGTCAGGAGGTGAGCTACTCACCTCAGAAGTCTCAGCTTCTGACCTTCTCTTGTAGCCACAGTATTTACATGGCTAGTCCAGTTCAGTTTCTGGTCAATGGTAACTCCTAGCATATTGATAGCGGGGTATTTAGCGATAGTAATGCCATTGAATGTCAAGGGGCGATGGTTAGGCTCTCTCTTGTTGGGATGGTCATTGCCTGGCACTTGTGTGGCGTGAATGTTACTTTGCCACTTATCAGCTCACCCTAAATGTTGTCCAGGTCTTGCTGCATGCAGATACAGACTGCTTCAGTATCTGAGGAATTGCGAATGGAACTGAATACAGTTCAATGATCAGTGAACAATATTGCTCGCTCCAATATCAAAGAAGCCGACTGTTTACCTCATCTGTATTCACTCAGGACAGATAAAGTCACAGCATCAAAGCGCTATTTATATTCTTTAGTTCCAGACACAGCTTGAAACATTAGTAATTGCTTCTATATTTCTTTCATTGTTGAAGGCATTAAATGCAATGGCACTGAAAACACTCTGGAGATGAACCTCGTGTAGCCAGGGCTGAGAGCCCTGGACTCAGTAGCTAGTCAGTGGATCAAATTTACGTGGGGCAAGGCGGGGGGGTGGGGGGGTACAGCGCCATTCCAGGTATGTTTCCTGGTACCTGTCTGCCCCACACAGCTGGAAAATCTGGCGCCTGCCCGACCACAGAGGGTTTGCCCAGGCTCCATCTGGCCAACCCAACCTTGGCTCCTCTGTTAGTCAGCTGACTGGGACTTGAAAGCCATTTGGAAACTGGGGCATCTCATACCTGGAAATAAGCCTCACTCTGACTGAACCCAGCCAGGCAATCAGGAACTCCATACCTTAGGAGCGCCCATGCCTTGCTCCAGTCACAATTACCACCCTTACCTCATAAAGGTGGGAGCAGGTCATTTGGAAACCACCAGAAATGGCCTAAACCTAGCACAACCAGGTCCGATCCATTTTCCAGAAGGTTCCTCTGGTCTTTCACTGGAATTACGGGTTTTTAGAGCCAATGTCTTGAGCAAAAAGAATACAAATTATAATTCTTTTGAAACATTTAGTCGGAAGCATTGAATGTAATTGACTGCAACAGCTATCACCTATTATTATGGGCTGGTGGGCAGGCTTCTGTAGAGAGGACCAGAAATCATAAAGCTTAATAAAAGATTAAATTAACTTGCGTCTTTCTTTTCCATGTGCTTTATCTCTGCGAAATTAGTATTGATAAAAGAAAGCTCCTGCTTAAATAATACATTTCAATTTGGGACTTTAATTTAGAATTACAGCCCTTCCAGGATTTTCCTTTTTTAAGTTAACCCATTTTCAGCTGGCTTTTTTTTTTTTGCATTCTCTCCCAGATATGCAAAGCTGCGAGGAAATGGGATAGGAACAGCTCAGAACGGTGGACAACATTGTCAAACTGCCTTTCCTTCCAACTATTGGAAAAAAATCCCTTCAGAACTAACGCGACAAGAACGCAAGAATAGGAGCAGGAGTGGGCCAGAGGCCCCTTCACGCCTGATCCCACCATTGGACAGGTTCAAGGCTGATCTTGGATCCCAGCTGTACTTCCCCGTCTGATCCCCCACATCTTACGTAGCGTTCAAAAATCCACCGATCTCAATCTTGGATATGCTCAATGGTCTGGCAGCCACCGTCCTCCGGCATAGAAAATTCCAAAGATTTACAGCCCACTGAGTGAAGAAATCTTTCATCACCTCAGCCCCTAAGTGGCTGACCCATTGGGCAGAATTTTCTGTGCCCGCTGGCGTCGGGTGTGAGCAGACAACGTGGTTTCACAACGTTGTGAAAACAGCTTGCGATCATCCGCTAAGTCCTTTTATGATGGGCAGCGTTTCTCGCCATGGAGTCGGGAGCCTCATTGTAATATACCTGCATATCATTATAAGCTGGAATCATCCCCATCCCACGCTAGAACATCTGAGCACGTCGGTGGGAAAAAATGCCTGTGCAGAACACGTCCTGACAACTATGAGGTGCAGAGGTCAGGATTTACTGTCAGGGCCTTGCTCACATCATGGATACCGAGGAGCAGAAGATGCTGGAGCCCTACAGCTACCGGGCCCTGGTGGATCGTCCATCGCATTCCCGCGGACATGGCTCCACCACAAAGCAGCTCACGGAAGGTGGAAAGTCACCGTTGAGGGTCTGCTCTTGTCGGGAAGGTGGAGAGGAAGGTTCAGTTGTGTTTGTGAGAGGAAGGCCTAGGTTTGACCGGGAGGAGATGTATGTCGAGGGGGGGGTTGAGGTTGGGAGGGAGGAAAGAAGGTGTCGGAGGGGGGGTGGTGAGGTTGCAGGGAGCGAGAACAGGGGAGGAGGGGGTAACAGGAGAGAAGATGGCAATGGGGGAGGTAGGTGTAAGGAGAGAGGAAAGTGTGAGGGAAGGAGTTCAGAGGGGGTAAGGAGTACAGAGAGGGGAAGACGTCCAGGGGGAGGAAGGAATCCGGTAGAGGGAGGAGGAATGGAGTCCAGTGCGGGGAGGGGGAATGGAGTCTGGTGGGGGCAGGGAGAATGGAGTCTGGTGGGGGGAGGGGGAATGGAGGCCAGAGAGGGAAAGAAGTCCAAGGGGAGGAGGGAGTCCAGAGGGGAGGGGAAAAGGAGATCGGGGGGTGTGGGGGGAAGGAGTCCAGAGAGGGAAAGTAACCTAGGGGGTGGCGGGGAGTCCAGAGAGTGAAAGCAGCCTGAGGTGGGGGGGAGGTGGAAGGATCCCTGTGGTGGTGGAGTTGGGGGTGGGGGAAAGGAGTCCAGGGGGTTGTGGGGGAGCCCAGAGACTGAAAGGAGTCCGGGGTGGTTGGGGAAGGAAGCCAGAGGAGGGGAAAGGAGTCCAGGGGTGGGGAAAGGAGTCCAGGGGGGGAGTGGGGAGTTCAGAGAGGGAAAGGGGTCCAGGGGTCGTGGGGGGGTGGGGGGTAGTAGAGGGAAAGGGATCTGGGGGGGTGGGGGGTGGTGGGGGGGAGGAGTCCCAAGGGTTGGGGGGAAGAGTTCCCGGTGGGGGAAGGAGTAAGGCTAGAGGGCCCTGCAGCCTCTCCCCTTGCCTGAGGCCACTTCTCCCCCTTCCCCAAGCAAGCCCTCACCCTGCAGATGTTGAAAAGCCACCCCCGCCTCACGGCTGGCCTGGTTGGTAGAGACCTGCCCATGAGCCCTAAAAGTGATGTGGTGCTGCCTGTGAAGCCTGGCGCTGATGACTGCGAGTGCTGCCCGAAGCAAGGTAGGCAAACAAACCTCGAAGTCCTGAGCAAAGTGCAGCTCACCGGTGCACGTCACTTATGTAGAGTTGTGAAACACGCCAGTGTGCGATTACGCCGAAGTGCCTGGATGATCCAGCGTGGGGACGATTCTGGCGAGCAGGGCTTATAATGAGATGCTAAAGTATTGAAATTAGATTCCCAATGTGCGATGGCAGGAAAGGCAGCCATTGACGAGTGTAGCAAATTATCGCAAACTAGTTTCATGACAGCATAGAACTGATGTTTGGCCCCCTCACCATATTGTCCGCTCACGGCCGCCATGACGCCCGCTGCCATCGGAAGCAGACGATTCCGCCCTATGTCTCAAACCTCACATTCAAATGCTCCACCTCACCATCATACACCTGGCAGCACTCGAACCTGCACAGACGCACCTCACATCTTGAACAGACTGCCAACTATTCAACAGTGGCAGCTTCATCAGAAAGCAGGAATTGCAAACCAATCGCTGGCGCACTTCCCTCTCTTTTGCAGGTCAAGGTAGCTCATAACAGACAGCAAACTGGTGGTAAGCAGGTATGGCTGCTTGTGCTGACCACCATTGGAGAAGATGGTGCTGAGGGTAATTGAAGCAGTCAGCCATCATGAGGCAGTGGTCAGCAGGGTGGCTGGAGCCATTGAGGGTGATGGTATGCACCTGCCTTATTTACCTCCCCAAATCCAATTTCACCCTCAAATGCAAATCTGTTATGATGTACAAGCTGCAGATGGTGTAATCACCCACCATTTGATTCCCTGTCCCCACCCACACCCCACACCCACACTCCCCGCCCACACTCCCCCTAACACCAGCCTTCGCCTTGCATCTTTCTGCTTTTAGATACACAGGAAGTGTCAATGGCCAGCAGGTGCTGCCTGAGGCTGAAGGCCTAGAGGGAGAGCAGACTGAGGAGGACGAATGATCCGACACTTGCAGCCACCAGTTCAGATACTGTCACTGCATGTCCCTTAAAGTCTAGTATGGAAACAGGGTCTGCCAGTGGCGAATCACTGGGGCATGAGTGGGCTGCAACCCAGGGTAGCATGAGCTCACTGGCAGGCGAGATCACAGGTGAGTTCATCTGCAGGGGATTCAGATGAGGACTTTGATTGGACAACGTGCAGTAAAAGGCTGACGGACACACATGCAGATGCTTGGCGGGTGTTACCAAGCCTGCCAGAGTGTCTGTTGTCACTGTCAAGGAGCATGGCCCAGCAGTAACTTGGCACGGGCCATAGGGCAGTGCTGGGGGTCCATCCTTTCCAGTGTGGAAGTGGTGGCCATGAAAACACTTGTGGATGCAACCATGCTGCAGTGTTAGACGGCCAATGTCTCAGCTTCTACTGCAGCACAAACAGCAGCCAGGCAATGATTGAGCACTGCAGTGGGAGCTCAGTCTGAGGACATGAAGTCTCTGATTGATTCCCTGCAGCCCAAGGGCAGTTATAGCCCGATTGACTGGGAGAAGGTGATGTATTCAGAGTCATTTCAGAAGCCTGCAACACCTACCAAATGTATAGCAGCGCTGCAACAATTTCTCCCAACCCCTCCAACAACACAGTACACCCCCTGACTCTGCAACAGCAAGTAGATAGTCAAAAGCACCTCACCGTTGAGTAGGATGATGATGACTTTAAATATCCCAGTTGGGGGAGGTACTTCAGCTGCACGTGTTTAAGAGAGGGCATTGACAGGAGTGATGAAGTCCAAAATGGCAGGTTGGGCATCGAATCAGCATTAGTCATCGACTGAAATCCTGATCTTCCCACTCGGCATTGTGTGGCGGGATTGGTTGGGAGCAGACCCAGCCATCACTGACCTCAACCAGCTCCCATAGCGGTGAACCCACCGACACTTATGAATCAATATTTGCAGCCATGGCCTTTACTGTGCACTTTCTCATAGTGAAATGGATGATCCAAAAACATTAAGTGTATGGCCTTAATAGGCATGAAAACATGGACATGTTCAAGCACACTCTACTCCAATACTAACATGTCCAATTATATTTACCTTTTTTAGGCAAATGGGTATATTTTTAACTAACAGATTATCAGTGCTAGAATAATTACTAACTGTACCAAAACTAACAATGCCAATTAAGATTTTATAAACTTTTCTGCCAAAGGTTTTACAAGCGTGCTCTCATTAGTATTAATAGTTCCGTGCAGTTAATCAAAGGCAACTGTGATATTGTCACCTCCTGCCCCATGTGACTGATCCATGAAATGATCTTCATGTGCAGCGTTGATGAGTTAGATTCTGGTAGTTACTTTTTGAAAAATGTGCACCAATGCAAGCTTTATAAAAACAATAAAAATAATGCTCGAGGGGTGTGCTGATCAGAATCAGCATGTACGAGGACTACAGATTAGTGTAATGATTGATGTGCACCAACTGCAAAAGGCACTGCAGCAATTCACCGAGGCTCTGTCAACAGCACCTTACAAACCTCTGCAACCTCTACCACCTAGCACTGGCAGCCTTCTGTCAGGTAAGGCAATGGTTTGCAATGTGGTGGTCAACCCTGTGTTCAGCATTGCCTGGTGTGGCTCGGGAGCCTCTCTCTGGCTTAGCAGTTCCTTGCTGGAGTGGAAGACAGTGGGCTGGGATGGGTGCACGATTCTCTGGCCTGTTTTCTTCTCGGCCAACTGAGCTTTTAATTTCTGCTCGACTCTTCCAATGCCGTTCTAAACGGTCAGCCTCCAGAGGTCAGGGCTGTCAGTGACTGCCTCCCAGTTGTTAGTGTCAATGTCTGCCGGCTTCATATCTCACTTACAGATGTCATAGTAGTGGGAGGTCGTGAAACAGTGGCCAATTCACCATAAAGAAGGTCTTTGGGAATACAGCTGTCATCCATTCAATAAACGTGGCCAAGGCTGCTCTGAGATCATTGGCCTAGCAGTGAGTGTATGCTGGTGGAATTAGCATGTTCTAGGGTCTCTGAGTTGGTGACCTTGTCCTGCCAAGAGATGCTGAGCATATGTCTGAGACAGCAAAGGTGGAAACTGTTCAGCCTTTTCTCCTGTCTAGCATCATTTGTCCAGGGCTCACCACTGTAGAGGAGTGCGCTGAGGGCACAGGTTGGCAGACTCGTAGTTTGGTGTTCTCAGTCAGGTTGTTGCTGTTCCACACTCTCTTACTCAGCCTAGACATAAACAGTTGCAGCTTTTGTGATGTGAGTCTTCATTTCAGCATCAAGATTGTTGGTGGTTGTAGAACTTAGATATGTGAAGCTATCAACAACCTCCAGAATCACATTGCCAATGCTGATAAATGGTGGTATGGCAATATTCTGCACCATGACATATGTCTTCCTGATGCTGATAGTCGAACCGACTCTTGACAGGCGTGAGAGAGTCTGTCCATTGCCGCTAAAGGTGTTGCTTAGTATGGAACGCTGATGTGGCATGGTCAGTGTTGAGCAACTCTCTGATGTAGACTTGCACGCCTTTATCTTGGATCTCAAGCCAGTGAGGCTGAACAGCTTTTGTCAGTTCTGGTAAATATAAGTATACACTCTCTGAGATGACTGGAAGGCATAAGACAGCAGCAAAGAGAAGAATACACCAAAGAGTGTTACTGCCAGAACACAGCTCTGTTTGACCCCACTGTGGATCTCAAAGGGATTAGGTTTGACCCCACTGTGGATCTCAATGTTGTCCTGTCAAAGCTGACTTTAAACATCATGTTATCATGGGAAGAGGAGATCGCAGTGAGCAGCTTCAGTGGGCAGCCAATTCTCTTCAACAGCTTAAATAGTCCATATGAACATACAAAATAGGAGTAGAAGTAGGGCATTCACCCCCTCGAGCCTGCTCCCCCATTCATTAAGATTATGGCTGATCTGTTTGTGTCTCAAATTCCATATTCCCATCTCCCCCAATAACCTTTCATTCCCTTGCCTAACAAGAATCTATCTCTGCCTTAAAAATATTCAATGACCCCGCCTCCACCACCTTCTGAGGCAGAGAGTTCCAAGCCTCTGGGAGAAAAGATTTCTTCTCATCTCTGTCCTATAAAGGTGACCCCTAATTTTAAAACAGTGTCCCCTAGTTCTGGGCTCGCCCACAAGAGGAAACGTCCTTTCGATGTCCACCTTGTCAAGACCAATCAGGATCTTATATACTTCAATCAAGTCATACTTATAAACTCCAGTGGAAACAAACCCAGTCTGTTCAACCTCTCCTCATAAGACAACCCACTCATTCTGGGTATCAATCTAATAAACCTCCTCTGAACCGCTTCCAACGCATTTCCATCCTTCCTTAAATAAGGAGACCAAAACTGCACACAGTATTCGAGGTGCGGTCTCACCATTGCCCTGTATAACTGAAGCATAACATCCTTACTTTTATGTTCATTCCCTCTCGTAATAAAGGATAGCATTCCATTAGCCTTCTTAATTACTTGCTGTACCTGCATAATAACTTTTTGTGACTCATGTACTAGAAAATCTAGATCCCTCTGAAGCTCAGAATTCTGCAGCAGTTCTTTGGTTAAGTAATACTCTGCATTTTTTATTCTTCCTGCCAAAGTGAACAACTTCACATTTTCCCACATTACCCTCCATCTGCCACATTTTTGCCCACTCACTCAACCTATCAATATCCGTCTGCAACCTCCTTATGTCCTCTTCACAATATACTTTCCTGCCTATATTTGGGTGGAATCGTCCCAGGTTTGCACTAAGTGCGGTAGCAGTCGAGTAAAATAATATTTTACCCGCCGGCCGCAATGGCGGCTTTTCACACCGCATCGTCCCAAATCTTCCGCATTTATCAGACATTCATAGGAAACGTGCCATTCTCATGACGGGTAGATCTCTTTCTCTCACCGGGCACCATAATTAGAGTGCAGCCATGTGCACACCTCTCAGTGCTTCCAGCCCACGATTGCTGCACAGAAGACATGGCCCTGAAATGCAAAAAAAAACTGCAGCCTCCAGGTTCAATGGCACGTCCCTCGAATGCCTTTTGGACATGGTGGAGGCTCTCCGTGATGCCCTCTGCCCCCGCTCTGACCACAGGATGGGCAGTAACATCACCAATCTGGTTTGGGAGGCAGTGGCAGCAGTGGTCAGCGCCAATGCCCTGCAAAAGAGGACTGCCACCCAGTGCCGCCAGAGGATGAATGATCTCATTCGTTCCACCAGGGTGAGTCACTCTTCTCATCGCTTTCAACTCGCACACTCACAAACCCATCGCACATCCACAGGGCCCTCACTCACTGCCAGTTCAAGGGGCACCACCATTCGCCCTTGCACACAATCCTTAATTGTCCTCATCCTACCCATGAGACCACTCAGCATCCACACATGCCAGGCATACTTATCATTTGGCCTGGCAGGTGTCCTGCTTACACTCTCTCCATTGTATTTATTCAGGACAAGCTGGCACCCAACAAGAGGGAGACGTTGCAGACCCGTTGAGGAATGCCTGAAATCAAGGTCCTCACGGACTTTGAAAACAGAGCCATCCAGCTGGCCAGCGAGGATCTGGACTGTTCTTGTGCTGACAGTGAGGTTGGCGGTGCTCAACCAAGTGAGGATCCAGCAGTGCAACATCCATCAGACAACCATGTCGTGAGTGATGTCACTGCCATGCACTAATTATCTCCCCTTGCTTCCGCAGGCACATCTGGGAAACAGCTGACATAGTCGATGACCCAGGGTCTCCAATCAAGTCCCGAAGAAACCTCTGAAGAGGAACCTGAAGGCACCCTCTTGAAGTCCCATCACAGCGCTCACCCACACCCTCCACCAGCACAGGGACACACACCTCAGTGGGATCTCGTTTTAGAGTAGCCTTGGGATCACAATCTGGTGCACATCGCACTGTCTGATTGACAGCAGGCAGAGGCAGGGACTTCCCAAGTGTCCAGCACTCGAAGGGCTGCTGGACGCCAGAAAGTTGCTGAATCTGAGTCAGATGGTGAGCCTCTGGATTCGGTCATGTCACAGTCGCTGGAGCTGCAAAGGCAAGCTTGAGAACATCAGGAAGGGATGTCTGCTGCACTGCTCAGATTGCAAGGCACGATGGAGGAGTCCGTCCGCCATCAGTCTGAGGTGATAGCATCGGTATGCCACCACACCAAGGTCAACACTGGTAGGATGGCGGCTGCCATGGAGACCTTGGTCCAGGATGTCACTCCTGCACTGCTGCGCGGGCTGAACTCCATCGCTGATGCCATTGTTGGCCTCTAACTGTGTGTATGTGAGAGGGGTGCAGGGCAGCTCGATCTCACTCCAGCTACACCTTCTCCTCAAGGAGTCAGCCAGGAGTCCTTGGACACCTGGGAGGAGGATCAGCAGGTACACCCTCCGGGGCTATCCATCCAGGTGAGCTCAGGAGTATACGGCTTTTCCAAATTCCCTCTTCCTGTGACCACAGCAGCTCCAGCTCCACAAGCCAAGGAGGGTGCTACTGCCACACAGCAGGACCCTGAAAGCAGGCCTGGGCCCTCTAGGCCTTGGCCATCCAGAGGACACCTGGCAAGGTCATCACAGAGCGTAGCAGTCAGCAGGCTGCCTCCACCTCCACTGTGGATGTTAGGGAAGCACCAAGACATAGTGGCAGAATTAGGAAGGTTAAGAAGATGTAGTTGCACAGTCTGAGCACCAGGTGTTAATCACTTGTACATAATGTTCACTATTGTCAATAAACTCAAAAGAATGTCTCCTTGCCTGTGGCTCCTTGTTCTGATGAGCAGTGTTTGTGTCACTCAGATGTGAAACCTTGGTCCCTGCACAAGATAAAGGCAGGTGTCTCAGTCCAGGGCCTCCTCCCTGTGCTCTGTGCACCCTTCAGACCAAAGTGATGGTCTGGACTCACATCCCCTGGACACATTACTGATGCCGGCATCACAATGGTGCTTGTCATTACTGCCAGAATGTAGTGGGCAGGCGTCACAGAGTTCCTTCATTCTCTTTGTGTGCTCTCAATACCTTTAAAGTGGTGCTGGCCCCCATCTCTTCAGCATTTGTGACCAGTGATGCTGTGCTCCTGAAGGGGTCAGGTGCTGAAGGCTGACAAAGGATCAGATGCTTTTAAAGTTTCCATGATATGACCCTGATCACAGAGCACAAGCGAGCTGCCCTCAGCCTGACAGGAGTCAGGCATTCACAGAAGCCATGTGAAGATCTATGGAGTATCCTCACTGCATGTCATCATCATCCTCCTGCAATCGAGCGACTATTAGGCCCTCCACTACGTCTCCATGACAGGAGCATTATCACAGAGGGTATGTGCACTGCCATAGGCCAGACTGGAGTCAAACATTCATAGATGCAATGTGTGGATCTTACGTTGTCTCCTCACTGCATGTCGTCTTCATTCTTCACAAATCTAGCAGCTCTGAGGGCCTCCCTCATCTAGCCAGTGCGAGGGCCTCACCACCGTCATTGTCGCTTTGAGGGCCTCCTCACCCTCATCACTGTCGGAGGAGACCTCCTGCTCCTCCATCTCCTCCTCAGCCAGCACCTCAGCCTGTTGCAGCATCACCTTGTAAAGGGTACAGCAGACGGTGACGATGCGTGACACCTTCTGTGGACTGTATTGCAGGGCTCCACCAGACCGGTCCAGGCACCAGAACCGCATCTTCAGCATCCTGATGGTCTGTTCCTGCAAGTTGCAGCATGAGCCCCGTTATACCATCGCTCTGCTGTAGTCTGAGGCTGCCTCACGGGTGTCATCAGCCACGTCCTCTGCGGGTAGCCCTTGTCCCCAAGGAGTCATCCCTGCAGCTAATGTGGACCTTAGAAGACTTCAGAGATCTGTGACCGGCTGAGAATGTAGGAGCCATACACACTCCCTGGAAACCGTGCGCAGACCTGCAGGATTAGCTTGTGGTGGTCGCACACCAGCTACACATTCAGCAAATGGAACCCCTTGTGGTTGATATAGTTCGCCGCGTGTTGCAACAAAGATCAAGCACCAGATGAATGCAAACAATGGCACCCTGCACCTGTGGGGCACACAAGATTTGGGCAAATCCAATGGTTCTTGTACTCTGGCTGTCCTGGTCCCAGGCGAAATGCACAAAGTTGTGTGCCCTCGTGAAGATGGCATCCATGACCTCATGGATGCACTTGTGGGTGGAGGCTTGTGAGATCCCACAGGTGTCACCTGTGGAGCCCTGAAAGGAGCCACTGGCGTAGAAATTGAGCACCATGATAACTTTCACAGCCACTGGCAGTGGATGCCCTCCATGTCCCCATGGTGCAAGATCTTGCAGTAACTGGCAGATGTGACCGACCATTTCCCTAGACATGCGCAGCCTTTGATGACACAGGTTCACGGTCATCTGCAGGAATGAAAGGCGGAATCTACAGAGCCTGGGTCTAGCTAGGCACCAACCAGCGACGGCTCACTGTGACTCTTCAGTGGCATGTGGGGGAGCCCTTCCTGAGCGTACTGCTCCTCCCTCTGTGCAGCCAGATGCCTCCATTGCTCTTTTCTCTGTCATTTTCGTTCTCTGTACACCACAAACCATACAGCTAGTTCACCAAGCTCCATGATCCTGAAGTACTCCTCCTGCAGGATGAAAGAGAGCCCAAGTGGGTTAGCATGGGTGTACTAAGAACCTCTCTTGGTTAATTCTGAAGGCTCCAAAACACATCGCAGAGAGTTCAGGCCACCACTTGGATGGCCAGAGATTAGTGCGCTGCAGGGCTGCCCAAAACTCCACCTCCCTCCACCCCACTCCACCTGACTGATTGGCAGCAGCTTTGCCCACTGGGCTGCATGCTGTGCTCTCAGCTCAGGCGCGGGTATTCTCCTAACCCACACTGCAAGGCTGCGCTGTTAGCTTGAACCATGGGGGAGACTGGTCCAAACCAGGATGCTGACATTGCAAGGGGCTGTGAGCGCCTCCACCAGTGACTGCGCCATGGCCAGCTTTAGCAAGGAGATTGTACAACGTGCCCAGTTGTCCAACTGTTCTGCTAAAAAACACGAAAACTCTTATTAGTTTGCTGTCTGTGCCTGAGGGGTGAAAAGCTCTGGAGAACTTAGTGGCCCTTTGATGCCTTTACGTTGCTTGAGTGGGCAGGTAATCTACAGGCCCAAATCCATTCATACCAATGTGGTTGAGCCAGAACTGCCTCAGCTGCAGAGGAATGGTCACTTTATTCAAAGTGTCCCTAATGCGAGGCTGCTTCCCTCCCCACCACTCCACCCCACAACATCACACATGCTTGTGCGCTACCTTCAACCGCAGGGCAGCCTTTGCCCCCTCCACAAAGTCGCCTCAACTCAAAGTGGTGTTCCATCCATCTTTCCAACTGTTTATTGCAGGCGGTGATGACCTCCCCGTCCTTGTTTTCAATGAAGCCATTGCTGATAGACTTGTTGCCTAATTTGATCCCTTCATACAAGCCCCTGACATTCCGTGAGTCAAAGGTCATCTAAACGTTCTGGCAAAATTTTAACCAGTAGTCATTGACACACCGCCTAGCAGTCTGTTAGACAATCGTGATCGGCCCCCAGTTAACAGCCAGCTAGCGTGAAAGGTGCGCTGAGAAGCTCAGCGCTGCTGGGCTGGGGGCGGGAGGAGTGCGTGCGCAAACGTCTGTGCAGGGGGAGCGCTCACAGAAAGCTCCCTGAAGGCAGAGAGCTGCCTCAGGGAGCTGAAGAATTTTAAACCAACGAATAAAGTTTTTAAAAATCCTGAAGAAATGTACACTCACCTTAACATGTCTATTTCAAAAACTCTGCCCCAAAAGCTTTATTTTTTTTTATTAAAAGTTTTTTAAAGTTTAATTATGGAAACCTCATCCCGCCCGTGGATGAGGTGTCCTGAAAAATCCAAAGGCCGCCTGGCCTGATTCGCCCGCCTGACCACTGAAGCATTGGACGGGCAGCGAAACATACAGGTTGATTAATTGATTAATGGCCTTGATTGGCCTCTTCATTGTCGGCCACCGACTCTTGCGCATGCCCACCAACCGAAATACCACGCGAGTGCACGATGGCGTCGGGACGCTCGCCCGACATCATCGCGCAGTATTTCACACTTGGGCGTATTGGGCGTGTGCCCACATGCTGAGCAGAACTTTACTTTGAGTGACTTTCAGTGTATTCTGAGTCTTCTCACAAGGATCTCTCTTGTAATTAATGGGAACGGGTGGCTTGGCTTCACAAGAACACATGAAATAGGAGCAGGAGTAGACAACGTGTCTCGTCGAGCCTGCTCCGCCATTCAGTACAATCATGGCTGATCTTGGGCTTCAACTCCACTTCCCTACCCATCCCCCATATCCCTTGATTCCCTGAGAGGCCAAAACTTTGTCTATCCCAGCCTTAAATGTATTCAATGATGGAGCATCCTTAACTCTCTGGGGTGGAGAATTCCAAAGATTCATATCCCTTTGAGTGAAGTAATTTATCATCATCTCAGTCCTAAATGATCAGCCCCTTATCCTGAGATGGTGCCCCCATATTTTAGATTCCCCAGCAGGTGGAAACAATCTCTTAGCGTCCACCCTATCAAGCCCCTTCAGAATCTTTTAGGTTTCAATGAGATCGCCTCTCCTTCTTCTAAACTCCAGAGAATAAAGGACCAATTTACTCAGCCTCTCATCATAGGACAACACCCTCACCCTAGTGACCAATTTAGTGAGCCTTCACTGTACTGCTTCCAACACAAGTATATCTTCTCTTGAATGTGAAAACCAAAGCTGCACACAGTACTCCAGATGTAGTCTCACCAAAACCCTATATAACTGTAGCAAGACTTCTTTATTCCTGTACTCCAATCCTCTTGCAATATAGGCCAACATGCTAGTTGCCTTCCTAATCACTTGCTGCACCTGCGTGCTAACTTTCTGCATTCCTTGTACGAGCACACCCAAGTCTCTTTGAACATCAACATTTACAAGTTTCTCACCTTTTAAAAAATATTCAGCTCTTCTATTCTTATGACCAAAGTGAATCATTTCTCTCTTTCTGACATTACACTCCACCTGCCATCTTGTTGCCCACTCTGCCTATATCTCTTTCCAGCCTCTTTGTTTTTGGCATCACCACAGCTTACTTTTCCACCGAGCTTTCAATGACAGGTTCTACCACGGTGATATTAGCCTTGAACAGGTCAGCATTTTTCTGCTCTTGCTTCCCATATGTTAAGAATGCGGTGTTGTAGATGGTGTCTTGAAGTATGTTCCATTTCACTCCTGCACTCTGTGTGACAGCACATGTTCAATCAAGTCAAGGAACTGTTAGTTTTTATCTGGGTGGGAAATATGGCTAATGTTCTTACAAGGACAGCATTTCTGCTTGTTCCATCCTAACCCTGGTACACACCAGGGTGTGATCTGCATCATAGTCAGCTCTGTGGTAGCTGTATGTGCTGAGGATGCTGCTCAGAGGGTTATGCCTGGTGATGTTCAGATCCAGCTCGTGCCAATGCCCTGCTCTTGGATGTCTCCAGGCCACGTTTGTTCTGAAAGAAGGTGTTAGTTTGGACATAACTTGCAGTGGTACAATAGGAGCCATGCCTCCATAAGGGTGGTTATCGAGAGGACCACTGGGCTGCTGAAATTGAAGTTCTGCTGCCTGGACCGATGAGAGGGTGCACTGCAATATCCTCCAGAGTGCGAGAGGCTTATAGTCATTGTATGCTGCGCTCTGCACAACCTGGCACTGGCAAGAGGGGACCCACTGGAGAATGAGAATAGCGAGGCAGCTCCACAGACCTCGGAGGATGACTATACTGAGGAGCCTGGGGAGGCACAGGGTGAGAACGTGGATGCAGACGTGAGGAGCCTTCGGGGAGGCAGGGACACCAGGGAGGCCTTGATCGTGCTCACATTCAACTAGCCTGCCAAAGCATCGCTTCTAGCTCAATCCAAGGGCACCAACCCCTTGCCAGACATTTGTGCCGAGCCAAACCTATGACCCCAAAGTCGATTCACAATCTCGGTAATAAAGTTTCCAGTCCCTGCCGTCTATGATAAGCCAGTGTCGTGTCCTGCACCTATGAAAAACACCAAGCATCTCAGGCCATTGTAACAAAATCAATATTTATCTCTTCTCCAGAGTCACAAAAAAGGAAAATAACATAATGTTATTAACATTAACATCCATACCAGAAAAATACATAACACTGAATGAAATGAAATAATTTCACCCGTGAAAACCCACTTTTGCGCGCTCAGGGTGCCTTAAACTTACGTTTGAGAGTGCTGTGTCTTGGTGCACCCCCACCCCTTCCCTCACCCCCCCACCCCCCACCCCCACCCCCCCACCCCCCTCCCTCCCCCCCGCCACCCCCACCCCCCACCCTCTCTGGCAGCGGCATTGGAGCCAGTCTGCTGTCTCTGCTGTCCTGTTGGCACTGGTGACCTTGGCAGTTGTCCTCTGGCTGGCAGAGCCTGAGCAGCTGTCGCCTGGGAGGATGCATCCAGCACCATAGCTTGCACTCCTCAGCTGTCACAGCCTCATCAGATGTCACTGTCACTGGCAGAGGGGCGGAGGAGCTGCTGCCATCGTCTGGAGCGCCCTGAGAGGAGCCCACAGAGACAACAGGAAGCTCGCCTGACAGCGTGAGATCAGATTAGACCTCCCTGCTTGCCAATGATTGACAGGCACCTAGCAGGAAGACTGGATGCCTCATCCTTCTCTCACACAGGCCTGCCTGAGGACATTGCCAGTGTGAGGGTTTGCAGGTCCGAGCGCAACCCCAGGAACCCCTGATTCTGTTCCTGGAGCTGCCTCTCCATGAGCGCTGGCACTCTCTCAATGGCTGGGGCAGTGCGCTCGGCCATGACAGCCAACGCAGTGCTGATGCTCCGCATGGACTCCTCCATGACAGAGACCATGGCACGCAGACTCTCAGGGGTCTTTGCCAGATCCTCCCGCGCATTCTGCTAGACATCCAGCATCTGCTGCCTAATGGACCACTTCAGAGGCTCATCTCAGTATGGCCCAGGTCGCCAGCAGTCCTCCGACTCCCAGCACCTGGGCACTCTCTGTCTCTGCCAGCTCCTCATGCGGGTGTGCCATGCCCTCCCCACTGTGCACCACCATTGGAGCTGACAAACTAATGCCCACTGACGTCCTTGTGTCTGCACTGGCGCCTGGTTCTGAGAGAGGGTGTGACGAGGGTGCATCTGTCTGCTGCCCCTCCTCAGGTGTCAAGGGAGGAACCTTGGGGTCCTGGAGGCCTCTGAAGGATGTCGCATCTGAGCGAGGAAGACAACGTGTCAGCAGCATCAATCATCACATAGTCAATGTGCATGCTAGGCGGGCTGGTGAGACAATGGGAAGCTGCATCACGGTGCTGTTGTGACTGGAGGACCAATGGGAACTCTTGCCTTGAACTTTTCATTTCAGATGAGGTAACCCTACATTGTTTGCACTCTCCGCCACTCTCACATCTGTTACCCTCCCCCTGCCACTCCATGACCAGTGGACCGAGCTCCACAGTGGCATTGCAGCTCCAGGGCATCCATCTCGTACCTTGTGAGGATGAGTATGTTGGGCATCCCACCGTCCGTTCTTGTCCGCTCGATAGAGTTATGACTTCTCTTCTCTGAAAATGGCAGAAGAGAATTTATGACTGCTGCCTCTCCCTGCAGCACCATTCCAGTCTGGCCCACCCCCCACCCCCACCCCCCAAGAACCAGGTTGCAGGGCGCGTCAGCGCAGCACACCTCACCCAGCCTTGGCCGGCGCAGGCTTCAGCGCCAGTTGGTACACACACCCTTAAACCCCTGAGCGCCACGAGGAACGACCACCCGCCAACACATCTCCACACTGTACTGTGTAAACTTGGTACTCACCCTTGCCGAGCGCAGAAGATCGTTAAACCTTTTGCTGCACTGGGCCCATGTGCAGTGCACCACCTCATGCCCACTCACCTGGGTTGCCACATCTGCCCAGTCATTCTTAGTGAAGTGTGGTACCCTCCCCTTGCCATCCCATGGCATCAAAATGTACCACTTGGCACTTTCTCCAAACCAACATGATGCCCGAACACACATCAGAGAAGCGGGCGGGGGGCAGAGTGCCCTCGTGCCTGGCGAGCACACTGGGAGCTGAGACCATTGCTACAGAACAGTTACAACTGATTACCTTTCTTCTGGGCATCTCCCTGATGCCACCCCCCAACTCCTGGCAGCCTTCAGGGAGCTGCCGACTTTTTAAAATCCCCACCGGCTCCCCATTGGACCCTGCATCTGACCAGGTCCTGCCCCCGCCTGGACAGGTAGCCCTCTCAAAGGACACATTCCATGCTGGGTGCACCAGTCCCCACAGTGAGAAATCACTGTCTTCAGTGAGGGATCACTGCCTCCCCATTCCTCAGTGAAGGATCACTGTCTCTCCATTCCCCAATGAGGGATCACTGCCTCCCCATTCCTCAGTGAGGGATCACTGCCTCCCCATTCCTTAGTGAGGGATCACTGCCTCCCCATTCCTCAGTGAGGGATCACTGTCTCCCCATTCCTCAGTGAGAAATCACTGTCTCCAGTGAGGGATCACTGCCTCCCCATTCCTTAGTGAGGGATCACTGTCTCCCCATTCCTCAGTGAGGGATCACTGTCTCCCCATTCCTCAGTGAGGGATCACTGCCTCCCCATTCCTCAGTGAGGGATCACTGCCTCCCCATTCCTTAGTGAGGGATCACTGCCTCCCCATTCCTCAGTGAGAAATCACTGTCTCCAGTGAGGGATCACTGCCTCCCCATTCCTTAGTGAGGGATCACTGTCTCCCCATTCCTCAGTGAGGGATCACTGTCTCCCCATTCCTCAGTGAGGGATCACTGGCTCCCCACTCCCCTCGGTGAGGGGTCACTGGCTCCCCATTACCCTCAAATAAGGGAACACTGACTCTCCACACCCCTCAGCGATCACTGCTCCCCTCAGTGAGGGAAAAGTTCAAGCCGCTTATCAATCATGTACCTGTGAGACAATAAGAGATTGCAGACTGAGATCTGAAGAATTTGAGCGTTAACATCTGCATACACATCTGCTCAAGCAGGGGACGAGCAGTAGTGAAGTCTCAGAAGAGCGGATGGTGTGGGCTGAGGTAATCGTAGGGCAAATTCACCCGGATTGAGTAGATCAACTTTCTTAGCAACATAGCCAAGTTGTTTTACCTCCAGAATCTCTCCCTACTCTGTATCAAGTAGAAGATGTTTCTTGGGTCCCAAACTACCCACTACCTTAAACGTTTATTCCCTCCACCACCAGTGCACAGCGTGTACTGATTATAAGATGCATTGCAGCCACTCACCAAGGCTCCTTCAACATCTTCTCCCCCCGGTTGCCACCAGCCTATTCCCTATCCATTTGCCACTCCTCCCTCCGATTGCCATCGCTCCCTGATTTCCACAGCACCTCCATGGTTGTCACCATTCTCTCCTGATTGTCTTCACTTCCCCCCCACACCCCACCAATTGTCACTGCTTCCCCCATACCCGCCACCACTTGACTTGCATGACCTTCTCGCCCTGAATACCTTCACAACGCAATCACCTGCTCCCAGCTGAATTGCTCCCTTCCTGATCAACCCCCTCCCATTCCCCTTTAACCACTTATCTGAGGGTCGCTGATGGTAGCTCAAATTTATGGGCCACAGTGTTTCTCAAACTGAAGGTGCCCTTGAGCATAGCAAAAAAAAACCCTGGGCTAATAGGACCTCCCGCCATGGGTGGCAGCCAATCATTTAATGCCAGCTTGGCCAATCCACATCCTGCAACAAGACAAAAGCCCTTTATAGGTTTTTGGGCTATGCTTAATCATAAACTGCTTCAGCATGGTGTAGGCAATGATGGACTACCAGAAACTGGCACACAGAGTAAATCTCCAGGTTCATTCCAGGGATCAAGTGATGCTGAGGAGGAGGCACTTAATTCAGGAAGGTGGAAATCACCAACCTGTTGCCCAGGTGTGTTGAAAACAAATGCATCTCCATCCGAATTCCAAAGTGTTTGAAAAGTCTTCATTTTCAGCTTCTAGTTTTGAGCGTGGGAAGTTATTTTATTGTCGGAGACAGGTATTAGAATGGTCTTTACAGCTGATTGTTCCCAGTGAAATATAGCAACCACCTCTGTGGCTTTGTTACTACAGCCTCCCCTGAATTGGGAATGAGCCAGGAATGCTCCTACAAGCACTGGTAGTAGTTTCATTCACTAACAACACAAGAGAGGTGGACCATCTTAAGGAAATCCTGATGGGTTAGTAAGGTAGGACCAGAGAGCTTTAAAGTCTAAAAATTCTTCTGGAGTGGGTTCTTTTTGTTTGAATGCAAAATCTACGCCTTTGATCAGATAGATCCCTAATCTAATTCTACCTTGTCTGTCAGATTCTCCAGGCAGAATTTTACGCCTTGCAGGTGGGCGCATGCCTGACCCAATTGGGCGTAAAATAGCGCGAGAAGATATCGGGCGAGAGTCCCGACATTATCCCGCACGCGCGCAATCTTCAGGTTGGCGGGTGCGCGCGGGAGCCGGAGCCGAGCCCACCATCAGTTAAGAGGCCACTGAAGGTCAGTAAAAATTCAACTGAACCTGATTTTACGTCGCCCGTGCGATTTCACGCTCATCGCGCAGGCAAAACGGGCAGACGGGCAGCTCACATTTTGCACAACCCCATCCAAGGGCAAGATAAAACGGGTCAGCAGCATTGCCAGTGTGAGCAGTGAGGGGTTTAGGAGATAGTTTGCTGCTGGTTGCTTATTTGAACTTGACAGCTTCATCCCACTCTGAGCTTCAGTCTTAGCATATCTTCATTTCAGGACTCCTTGGTGTCTCAAAGGCCTGCGAAGGATTTTGATCATGTGGACCCTTCCAGGCATCAGACAGCCTTCAGTTACCCTGGTAATGGGGATTGTGGTCTCTTCTGGAGGCACCTCCTCTTCCGAGGAAGAGAGGGGCAGAAGGGAGAGGAGGCCAGGTGTCCCAATGCAGCTTCCAGGGGAGCGACCTGTGGGAGGAGAGGCGTAGGCACAAGGGGCGCAGGGCCAACAGGTTGTCCAAGGCGGAAGGGGCCGCAGAAGATGCCACTATCCTGCTGCCAGTGTTTACAGGCGGCGATGCAGCTACCTCAATATGTCCGAGGTACAGTGCTGAAGGAGACTCCACCTCTCGAGGCAGACCGTGACAGTCATTTGTCAGATGATTGGCCCTGAGATCACCTCCAACTGTGTGGGTGGACACCCCATGCCAGTGGCTCTGAAGGTCACAGTGGCCCTCAATTTCTATGCCTCTGGCTCTTTCCAGGGGTCAGTGGGGGATCTGTGTGGAGTCTCCCAATCAGCTGTCCACAGTTGCGTCAAGCTGGTGACAGAAGCTCTGTTCAGGTGGGTAATGACATTTATTCATTTCTGTACGTTTGAGGCCAGCCAGACTGAGCGAGCCTGAGGCTTTGCGGCGATTGCTGGATTCCCCTCATTCAGGGTGCAATCGACTGCACACATGTGGCCATCAAGGCTCCAGCGGGTCAGCCGGGTGCCTTCGTCAACAGGAGGGGCTTCCACTCCATGAATGTACAGATAGTGTGTGACCACAGGATGCAGATCCTGCAAGTCTGTGCAAGGTACTCAGGCAGCTCCCATGACATTTGTCTCCTCAGACACTCACAGGTGCCAAGGCTCTTCAGTGCTCCAGCTTAACTGGATGGATGGCTGCTGGGTGACAAGGGTTATCCATTGAAAAGGTGGCTTATGATGCCTCTCCACCACCCAAGGACAGAGGCAGAGCAGCATTATTATAGGAGTCGTGCCTCCACAAGGGTGGTGATAGAGAGAACCACAGGTCTTCTGAAGATGCGCTTCTGATGCCTGGACCAGTCAGGGGGAGCACTACAATACCTCCCAGAGCGGTGTCACTAATAGTGGTTGCATGCTGCACTCTCCACAATCTGGCACTGGCAAGGGAGGGACCCACTGGAAGAAGAGGATCTTGACACAGCTGCACAGGCCACAGAGGGTGAATCCAGTAGTGAGTCAGAAGAGGAGCATGGTGAGGAGAACGCTGAGGACATGGAGGCAGACCTCGGTAACCTCCAGGGAGGCAGGGACACCAGGGACGCCTTGATCCAACGCTCCTTCAGCTAGGCTACCAAAGATCAGTTTCAACCTCATGTCAGGGCTGTCGACTCCATCCCGGGATGTCTGAAATGACCCTTTCATTTGAACCCAAAGCCCATTCAGTGCCTGTGCAATAAAGTTTAGAGCCACCCACGTCCAGCATTACACACTGGCGTACCCCGCACCAAAAAATGCAAAGGTGAAGCATACTCAAACCATTAGGACAAAAAAAAGTATCTTATTTTCACAATCCAAAAAAATTAACATCATCTTTTCTGGTCTTAATTCCCAGACCAGTAAACATGAAAAAAAATTACACAACAGGAGATTACCCATGATCAGTCCCTCTTGTGCTCATGGTGCCTTAAACTTATGTTTGCGAGTGCTGGGTCTTGGTGCTCCCCCCTTGCTAGCAGCGGCACTGGAGACAGCCTGCTGACTCTGCTGTCCTGTTGGCCTTGATGACCTTGGCAGTCGTCCCCTGGGCAGTGGAGCTTGTGTTGGTTCTGTCTGGGAGAGAATGGCCAGTGCCACGGCTGGCATCTCCCCAGTCACTGCAGCCTCATCAGATGCCACAGCTACTGGCAGCGGGGCAGAGGAGCTGCTCCCATCATCCAGAGCTCCCTGAGCGGAGCCAGCAGAGATGAGAAGCAGCTCGTGCACCAACGTGTGGTTGCTCTGGGCCTCCTTGCTCACCATTGATGGATGGGCACCTAGCTGGTATACTGGGTGTCTCATCGATCTCCCACATTGGCACTGACCATCTGAGGTCAGTGCCTGTGTGAGGGTTTGCAGGTCCGAGCGCAACCCCAGTAACCCCTGATTCTGTCCCTGGAGCTACATCTCCATGAGGTTCGCCACTCTCTCAATGGAGGAGGCTGTGCGCTCCATTACGATGAGGATCAACGCAGTGCTGATGCTCCAAATGGACTCTTCCACAACAGAGACCATGGCACGCAAACCCCCATGGATCTCTGTCAGACCATCCCACACATGTCACTAAACATTCAATATCTGCCGCCTAATGGACAACTCCAGAGGCTCATCATCTACCTTCGACTGAGCATTATCCTGGTCTCCAGCAGTCCTCCGACTGCCGGTGCCCTGGGCCCTCTCTGCCTCTGCCTGCTCTTCAAATGAGTGTGAAGTGCCCTCACTGCTGTGCACAGACATTCTAGCTGAGGATCTAATGCCCACCGAGGTGCTGGCATCTGTGCTGGTGCCTGGTTCAGAGAGCGGGTGTGATGCAGGTGCATGTGGAGCCTGGCGGTCCTCTGGTGTCAGGGATGGATCTTTGGGGTCCTGCGTTCGAGTGCGTGCTGGTGAATCTAAAGGAGAACAAGGACATGTCATTAGTTTAAGTCATCACACTGTCACTGTATGTGCCAGACACCCTGGTGAGACAATGGAGATCTGCATCATGCTGCCATCGTCTTTCAATGATCAATGGGGAATCCAGGTTTGAGGCTCCCATCAATGATGTTTACACAAGAATGTTTGCACCATCTGAAACTCTCACTTCTGTGCTCTGCACTCTTACCTCCGTCAGAGACCCCAGCCTCTCCGCGGCCGGTTAACCGAGGTGGGTGGTGCCTCTCCAGCTCCAAGGCATCCTGCTCGAATCTGGACAGGATTAGGAGGTTTGGGGGGGCCTCCGCCTCTCTGTGACCTCTCAATGTTGTTATAGGCCATCTTCTCCTGAAAGGACAGAGGAGCATGGATTAGTCCACTCTCTACCTGCAGCACCATTGCAGCCTGGCCAACCCCACCTGAGTGACACCTTGCAGGGCACATCCGAATCGTGGCCCTCGAACCGCAAGGGACTCAGTCCAAGCAGCCAGGGCTCACCCCCTTGGCCAGCTCCTGCATCATGGACAGTTGGCACTCAGACTCTAACACCCCTGAGCTCCATGGGGGGAGACGGCCAGACCTTAACACTACACCACACTGATGCCAACTCGGTGCTCACCCTTGCCGAGCACAGCAGGTCATTAAACCTTTTGTGGCACTGCAACCTCGTGGCTGCTGACCTGCACTGCCACCTCCTCCCAAGCTCTTTTTGTTAGGTGTGGTGGCCTCCTCTTTCCATCTCTAGGGACAAGGGTGACCCTCCTGGCAGCCATCTCCTCCAGGAGGACTGCAAGGCACTCATCAGAGAACTGGGGGGGCCGAGTACCCTCGCGCCTGGCATCTGCAGCCACCATAACTTCAGTGTTCACAACGCAGAAGATACGTTCTTCCCTGCCAGCCTTCAGCTGTCAGTAGCATTTTTAAGCTGGCCGCCGGGTCCAATGGTGACAGGCCCCCCGCCCTGCCCGTCCCTTAATTGGCCAGCCAGTGTGAAATCGCAGTTGGGGGCCGATCGCTGGTGGCAGCCCTTTTGCCAACCAGTTGCGGGCCTGCCGATTGCACCCGCTAAGGGTAAAATTCAGGCCTCTGTTTGAGACCTTAGGATGATGCCCTTTAGAAATTATGGACCAGGAGCAGTAGTGTGCCCATTTTGGGGGATAGAGGATATAATTCCGTGAATGATGAGACCCCAAATCTCATTTAGATTAAGCTGACAAAGCGGGATCAAAGGTCAGGTAAGCATGGAATGCTGGTAGAGGGGCGACTGGTAAGTGGGGTGCCAGGTCATTGTTGACTCCTTCTCCGAAACATGTAAGAAAATAAGCCTTTCATTAAACACCTGCAAAACTAAGGTCTTCTTTCAACCAGTTCCCACAGCACGACATCTCCCCACCCCCGTCAATTCAGATTAACATCGAGATCCTGGAAAATGTGGGCCATTTTCCATATTTTGGGAGCCTTCTCTCGACAAAGACAGGCATAGACGATGAAATCCATCATCGCCTCCAACGTGTCAGCTCAGCCTTCAGCCGACTGAGGAAAAGAGTATTTGGAGACTAGAATCTTAAAGCCGAGAATAAGGCCGGAGTGGATGCAAGCAGCCCTCGATCCCCAGGGACTGCCGAAGAAGTGGGGTCAAGAGATAGCAGTGGTCAAGGGGGAGGGGGGCAATAGCTGTGGCTGGGATGTAGCGGCAGTAATTTGGAGAACAGGGATTGTCAATGCCCGGCTGAAACCACGTTCTTTGAATGTACGGTTAGGCAGAGCACACTTGTTCCTCCTGGCTCCATCTTCTGGAAGTATATTTGAAAATCTTACCTTGTTGGTTGCAAGCTGAGACCACCTGTTAAGCCTTGTGTAGACCTGGATTTCTGGAAGATACCCAGTAATCAAACAAAATTTGACACTGATTAGGCCAGATGGCCAAAGAGTTTGGTTTTAAAGAGTGGAAAGATGGGTAGAGATGGAGTGATTGAGGGAGGGAATTCCAGAGCTTGGGGTGCTTGCTCAATGCAAACAATTCTTATAGTGAGCACATCAAACATGTGTTAGGCCCCGTCAGATGTAATTCATTTATCATCTGTCTCTGGTAAAGCCAAATTATTGGCCTTTACCAATATATTAAAGTGTGTTCAAGATGTCAACTGTTGGTGGCATTCTTGCCACTGAGTCATATGGTTCTTGGTTCAAATCTCACTTCAGGACTTAAGAGCAAAAATCAAGGTTGACACTTCAGGGGAGTGCTGCTCTGTCTTTTGGATGGGATGTTAAATTGAACGCCCAGCATAAAATCGAGGGCAGAGTCTGCCTCAGCAACTCACCCCACAACCATTCAATGGCTGCCAGGCTTCTAATTAGATTGAGGTGGTCCTCCAGAGGATGCCGCAACTCTATCGCATCAAACGACTGACAGCTCTCTTGTGTGAGCAGCACCATGGGAAGTGGTGTTAAGGGGTCTGTCCAATGGAGAACGTGATTTTTAATCTTTATTTCAGCGAACCTGAACAGTCTGGTGGACATTGGTGACCAGTTGTTGAGTTCATTGGGGGGGCGTCAAAAAGCTAATTTGAATTGGTGGAAGACTGAATTTTGATGGTCCAACTGGTGCTGGGTCCAGCACTGTATCTTTTCTGCATTTTCTTGGCCACTTTCCTTCATGCTCCAGCTCCTGACCTCCTGCCTGCTCTAATCAGCAAGGCAGCGGCAGCCCACCAACATGGCTGCCACTGACATTTGCCGCTGGTGCCAGGAAGGCAGCTCCTGCCTCCAGGAGGCACTTGGCACCACTTGGGCATCAAGCTTGCCCCCCTGCCCTGTCACGGCATTTGAATTTAAAAATAGTATCCTGATGGAGAGCGACACAGCCAAGGCCCGGGATCGAGACCCGGGAATTCGTCCAGGTGTTGGGTTCCCGACCCCATTTTGAAAATCCGGCCTAATGTTTCAGGTTGATGACCTTTCATCGGAACTTTAATTCCCAGTTTTCCCTGATAACGCTCTTGGGAAGCACCTGGGGATGTTTTAAAACAAAATCAGAATTACCTGGAAAAACTCAGCAGGTCTGGCAGCATCGGTGGAGAAGAAATCAGTTAACGTTTCGAGTCTTCATGACTCTTCGGCAGAACTGAGTATAGTTAGGAGAAAGGAGAAATATAAACTGGTTTAAGGTGGGGGGGCGGGGGGAGAGAGAGAAGTTGAGGGTGTGGTAATTGTGGAGATAAGCAAGCAGTGATAGGTGCAGATAATCAAAAGATGTCACAGACAAAAGGATCAAAGAGGTGTTGAAGGTGGTGATATTGTCTAAGAAAAGTGCTAGTTAAGAATGGAAGACAGGATACTCAAGGTACAGCTCTAGTGGGGGTGGGGTGGAAAGACTAACAAAGTTTTAGTTTTAGATTTAAAAATAATGGAAATAGGTGGGAAAAGAAGAATCTATATAAATTATTGAAAAAAAAGGGGGAGGGGGAAGAAACGGGGTGGGGATGGGGGGAGGGGGAGTTTAAGATCTAAAGTTGTTGAATTCAATATTCAGTCCGGAAGGCTGTAAAGTGCCTAGTCGGAAGATGAGGTGCTGTTCCTCCAGTTTGCGTTGGGCTTCACTGGAACAATGCAGCAAGCCAAGGACAGACATGTGGGCAAGAGAACAGGGTGGAGTGTTAAAATGGCAAGCGACAGGGAGGTTTGGGTCTTTCTTGCGGACAGACCGCAGGTGTTCTGCAAAGCGGTCGCCCAGTTTGCGTTTGGTCTCTCCAATGTAGAGGAGACCGCATTGGGAGCAACGAATGCAGTAGACTAAGTTAGGGGAAATGCAAGTGAAATGCTGCTTCACTTGAAAGCAGTGTTTGGGCCCTTGGACGGTGAGGAGAGAGGAAGTGAAGGGGCAGGTGTTGCATCTTCTGTGTGGGCATGGGGAGGTGTCATAGGTGGGGGTTGAGGAGTAGGGGGTGATGGAGGAGTGGACCAGGGTGCCCCGGAGGGAACGATCCCTACGGAATGCCGTCAGGGGGGGTGAAGGGAAGATGTGTTTGGTGGTGGCATCATGCTGGAGTTGGCGGAAATGGCAGAGGATGATCCTTTGAATGCGGAGGCTGGTGGGGTGATAAGTGAGGACAAGGGGGACCCTATCATGTTTCTGGGAAGGGGGAGAAGGTGTGATGGAGGATGCGCGGGATATGGGCCGGACACGGTCAACGACCGTGGGTGGAAAACCTCGGTTAAGGAAGGAGGACATCTCCACCCCTTCTTCTTGGGGATGTTTTATTGTGTTCATGGTGCTATATAAATGTAAGTTGTTGCCGCAGTATTTTCTGCACTTCTCTCTTGCTGTTCAAAACTCCTCTCCCTCACCCTCCCGTGTCTCTTTTCCTCTCTATTTCTTTTATCCTCTTTCCTACCCCTCCTAACAGCCAGAGCTCAGACTCAGGAGTCTAAAGGACACTGCCCAAGGGCATATTCTAGAATACAAGTGCACAGCAGGTCAGTCGCCATTTGAATAAGGAACACTGGTCAGCACTTGTGTGGGAATCTTTCATTGTTCCTTCTAAAATCACTCTTATATACTTTAACACTAAATATTCATATTCTTACTATATTAATTGTTTCCCTTGGGCAGCTCCCTTCAATTACCCAGAACAGGATTCCCAGTGCACCCATAGACACAGATGAGAAATTCTTCCAAATGTCCGATCATTGGGATTTCCAGTAACCATGGAAACTAAAGGAGCAGCTGGCAAGGGGTTTGAGAAAGTCTTCAGTGTCCAACATTTTCTGCTACGGTAAGGTTCCCTTTAATCGTTCCTTTATTAGTTTCCCCCTTGGATGGACCCAAGTCAAATATTTCCTGAATTCGGTCTTGAGAAACCCAGGGGAGGATTGTCAGACCTCCTGCCTGGTGGGAACGGGGCAGAACAGGGGCTCCTCATACGTTGCAGTACTCCCCCCACCCCACCCCCCACCCCATCCGCACCAAAATAGGGCACTGACAAAGGGAGGTGGACTGGGGGGAGAACATGGAAACCTATCCCATATCTAGTCATGTTACAGTGCCATTTCAGGTCTAAATTCAGGGCCTGAAGGGTCTGCGAGCTGAAATGTAACATCTTGCCTTTACCTAGTTTCAGGGTTTAAACGCACTCTGGTAATATCATGTATTAGACCATAAGACCATAAGACATAGGAGCAGAAATTAGGCCATTCGGCCCATCGAGTCTGCTCCGCCATTCAATCATGGCTGATAAGTTTCTCAACCCCATTCTCCCGCCTTCTCCCCGTAACCTTTGATCCCCTTACCAATCAAGAACCTATCTATCTCGGTCTTAAATACACTCAATGACTTGGCCTCCACAGCCTTCTGTGGCAATGAATTCCATAGATTCACCACTCTCTGGCTAAAGAAGTTTCTCCTCATCTCTGTTCTAAAAGGTCTTCCCTTTACTCTGAGGCTGTGCCCTCGGGTCCTAGTCTCTCCTACTAATGGAAACATCTTCACCACGTCCGCTCTATCCAGGCCTTTCAGTATTCTGTAAGTTTCATCAGATCCTCCCTCATCCTTCTAAACTCCATCGAGTATAGACCCAGAGTCCTCAAACGTTACTCATATGTTAAGCCTTTCATTCCTGGGATCATTCTCGTGAACCTCCTCTGGACCCTCTCCAGGGCCAGCACATCCTTCCTGAGATACGGGGCCCAAAATTGCTCACAATATTCTAAATGTGGTCTGACCAGAGCCTTATAAAGCCTCAGCAACACATTCCTGCTTTTATATTCTAGTCCTCTTGAAATAAATGCTAACATTGCATTTGCCTTCCTAACTACCGCGTCAACCTGCAAGTTAACCTTAAGAGAATCCTGGACTAGGACTCCCAAGTCCCTTTGCACTCCAGATTTCTGAATTCTCTCCCCATTTAGAAAATAGTCTATGCCTCTATAACCTTTTGTGTGGCACCTTATTAAATACATTCTGGAAATCCAGGTATACTACATCTACAGGTTCTCCTTTATCTACCTTGCTAGTTACATCCTCAAAAACCTCTATTAAATTTGTCAAACAGGCTTTCCTTTTAGTAAACCATGATGACTTGTTCTAATCATACTATGCTTTTCTAAGTGCATTGTTAAGAATTCCTTAATAATAAATACATTCTGGAAATTGTTAATTAAAGAGTGTGTCAAGGAGGCAGTGTTCAGAAATTGACAGTAACCTCGGGGCTAAAAAATTGAGGAAACTAAGGAAATCAATAACAGCGGAGAAAAAGTATTGGAAGAACTTAAAGGGCTAAAACCTGACAAATCCCCAGGACCTGATGGCCTGCCCCCTAGGGTTCTCAAAGAGAGAGCTACAGAGATAGTGGATGCACCAGCTTTGATTTTCCAAAGTTCCTTAGATTCAGGAATGGTCCCATCAGATTGGAAGTTGGAAAATGTTACACTGCTTTTCAAGAAAGGAGGGAGAGAGAAATCAGTGAACTACAGACCAGTTAACCTAACATCAATTATTGGGGAAATGCTGGAATTTATTATTAAGAAAGTCTCAACAATGCACTTAGAAAAGCATAGTATGATTAGAATAAGTCAGCATGGTTTACTAAAAGGAAAGCCTGTTTGACAAATTAAGTAGAGTTTTTTGAGAATGTAACTAGCAAGGTAGATAAAGGAGAACCTGTAGATGTAGTATACCTGGATTTCCAGAATGTATTTAATAAGGTGCCACACAAAAGGTTAATAGGCAAGACGAGGGTGCATGTAGTTCTGGGTAATATATTAGCATGGATAGAGGATTGGTTAATGGACATGAAGTAAAGAGTGGACATAATGGAGCATTTTCAAGCTGGTAGGCAGTGAATAGTGGAGTGCCGCAAGGATCAGTGCCAGGACCTCAGATATTTACAATCTATATTAATGACCTAGATGAAGAGATAGATGTATCTAAGTTTGCTGATGATACCAAGCTAGGTGGAAATGTAAGCTGTGGGGAAGACACAGAGTGGCTGCAAAGAGATATAGACCGGTTAAGTGATTGGCAACAAGTTGGCAGATGGAACATAATGTAGGAAAATGTGAAGTTATTCACTTTGGTCATAGGAATAGAAAAGCAGAATATTGTAAAAGGTGAGAAAAGTGTTGATGTTCAAAGAGACAAGGAGAACAGAAAGTTAGCATGCAAGTACAGCAAGCAATTAAGAAGGCAAATGACATGTTGGCCTTTATTGCAAGGGGATTGGAGTACAGGAATAAAGAAGTCCTGCTACAGTTGTACAGGGTTTTGATGAGACTGTATCGGGAATACTGTGAGCAGTTTTGGTCTCCACATTTAAGAAAGGATATATTTGTATTGGAGGCAGTACAGTTAAAGTTCACTAAGGGTCCAAGGGATGAGTGGGATGTCCTGTTCTGAGAGGCTAAGTAAATTGGGCCTATATTCTCTGAAGTTTAGAAGAAGGAGATGTGATCTCATTGAAACCTACAAGATGCTGAAAGGGCTTGATAGGGTAGATGCTGAGAGATTGTTTCTGCAGGTTGGGAAGTGTAAAACATGGGGGCACAGTCTCAGGATAAGGGGCTGATCATTTAGGACTGAGATGAGGATAACTTACTTCACTCAAAGGGCTGTGAATCTTTGGAATTCTCCACCCCAGAGAGTTGTGGATGCTCCATCACTGAATACACTTAAGGCTGAGATAGACAGAGTTTTGCTCTCTCATGGAGTTAGGGAATATGGGGAGCAGGCAGGAAAGTGGAGTTGAAATCCAAGAACAACCATGATCGTAATGAATTACAAAGCATGCTTGACGACATGGGGTGTACTCCTGCTCCTATGTCTTGTGTTCTTGTGTGTTTCCATCAGACAGTGAGAACAAGGACAAACTTAACCTGCTCACAAAGGGCCATTGTTGCAAATACGAAGTTTATAAGATTGTTATGTTTTGGAACTGTCTCTTTTCTTTAGGGTAAAATGGAGGAATGAAGGAGGTCATGTGATCTGTTCTGAATTCTGCCTGACAACAGCTTGGGTGGCTTGGTTGTTAAAGGTTAAAGAGGGCCCCAGGTTGTCATACTGGGAAGCAGATGAGAGATATTTACACTTGTAAACAATGACCAGCGCAGTTGTGCTGACTGCGAATAGACTTTCTGTCTCCAGACTTTTGGGCAGAAGAGATGTGAGAGAGAGAAAAAGGACTACAGTTAACATGGTCAGCAGACAAAAGAAGCTGCAAAAGGTCCCTGTGAGCTACCAAAGTAAGATGCGGGAGGGAAGACAGTCTCCAGTTGAAGGGGCACATCCCATTGCTGTCTAATGAATCTGGGAGATTTGACCTGCGTGGCCAGGGGTGGTAAAGAATCATCATAGCAAGCTTTTGCTACTGGCAGTGGAGTTGGAAACTCTCAGCAAACTGAGGGAAGCACATTTATACAGTCACTCAAAGTCACTACTCGGCAGAACAAGGAAACATGAACACACTGGAAGCTGGGTCCGACTGTGGACTGTTTCCTATAAGGATTATAGTTCATGGAGAGGGCAGTGTAACGTATAACCAAAGTGTAGGGTTATCGGTTGTGTTAAAGCATTTAAAAGGGTTAACTTTTCTGTAGTCTAGACTATAAGTTGCCAACAAAATAGCACTTAGTCAATGTTACTTTTAGTTTGTTTGTTACAATAAAAGTCTTAAAACTTGAAACCTTATCATGCAATTCCTTTAATGTGGTCACTGGGAATTCAATTTTTTTTTCAAGGTAATCGATTGCTACATAGATGTGTTTTATGATGTTGTGCATCCTGTCAATGGTGCCTAGCTATTGCTGGCTTGATAGAAGGCACATATGTCCTTAGTGCCCGGTACTGGGCGATCCTCTGAGGGATTTAAGACTTAAACAAACAGTTTTGATGAACAGAGAAATTGATTTCTTTGCAGAAACTGGCAGTGTTTCAAAACAGCTCCTCTGACTTACACTGCAACAGGGCTAGATTAAATTACACACCCCCCCGGCTGCCCCTCACCGCCCCCCACCCCCCACCCCCCCCGTCACCTTTCACCTGCGGTGGGTCTGCCCTTGTTGTCACGAATGGTGAAATGGAAGTTTAAAGAGGTCACTTTTGTAAACTTTTAACACAGGACTTGAACTCAGAGGAAGGTGTGCGATTAGCTGAGCTATCATTGACTCCTGAGGGTGTAGGAATCAGTTCAATATACCATAGAGTGAAAACTCACAGAGTTTTTAAAAATGACAGTGTACCAACAGCATTGCGTAACATGCTTTGCAAATTAGTAAACCAGAGGCCAGCTCTTATCTAGCCTCAGGGATTAAATAGACTGTGGCAATATCATGTATTGCTAATTAAAGAGAGTCAAGAAGAGAGTCTTTTGAGGTTCCGGTTCATTTAATTTGTCAGGGCGATTAGCAGAAAGTTAACATTGCCAGTGACCCACTCTATCCCTGATCTAATGGTGCTTTGCACTGTTATTTAACACAAAATGAGAGAATGCTCATCCTTCATCTCCATCATCCATCAATTTAATGAGCACAGCAAAAAGCAGTTGACCTTACTCCTGACAGACAATAAATTAAAACCCAGAGCAAAACTTGGGTTAGAGTTGAATTATTGGAACCAGCTTTCATTTGGTCTTCTAGGTAGAGTGCTCTGCTTGATACAGAAGCTCATTCAGACGTGAACGATACTGACAAAAGATAATTTACAATAACAGAGGGGATGGAAAATTTAAACTGCATGGCTGAGCGAGGCGGAAGTATGAACCTTTATTTGCTGCTACTGTCTCTACCTTCCCTTCCTTCAAGTGTCAGCTCCTTGTGATAGAAGCTCCACAAGCACCAATCTACTTGGAGCACCTCCACTGTGTGGAGGAATAAAATACTTGTATAATTGTGAATGAAATAAAATACACGTATAATTGTGAATGAAATAAACTACACGTATAACTGGGAAAGGAAATTAAAATACATGTATAATGAAATTACTGTAGAATGTCCCCAAGCAGTCACACAGCCAGCACATAAATTATCAAATCAAAGGGCCAGAGCTACCTTCCCAGACTAAGGGGCTCTGGATGTCAGATACGGTGGCAAAATCTAAGGGAGAAAAAAAACTATTGTGTGTGCATTGCCCAGGGTATGTAACCATTAACACTATCTATTTGCTGAACCATGGACATTGTCCTGTCTGTTTGCTAAACCATTGACATTGTCCTGTCTATTTGTTAAATCATTAACACTGATATCTATCCTTTGAAGCCATTTGAAACTATTGTAATTGCCCAAGTTTCTGTCACGAACCTTTTGCTATATCTATGTGTGTAAAGAGGTGATAGTCAGAGACTGGTTCGCTCCGTTGTATGCGACTAGGCCCTCCGTGATATCACGACTTTAATAAAGACTTCCTAGACAAGCCTCCAGGGTCTGAGTGTTCACTCCGTTTTTCCGCGACACACTGGCCTCCCACAACTCACGGGCTTTGAGACTTGCGCGTTCCTCGGCACTCAGGCTGAGTGCAGATTGGCAACCAGAACCAAGGCCTTTAGTATTGCAGGGCTCAGGTGCTAGTGGAGCCACTGTGGAGCCTGCAGGAAGGAGCAGTGAATGGTGTAATTGGGCCAGTTCCACCCATTTCCCTGAGAGTTGCACCAGAGAGATGCTAGAAATGTTGTCAATGGCAACTCAGCCACCACCCCCACCCACCCCCACACCCCATCAGGTTACATGAGGCAATCTTTAAGGAAGGTTGTGGCAGAATTTCAGTTAAAGATTTAGGCCACAAAATCCGGCTCCATGGCGATCCTGGTGTTGGTCCTACGGATGCCTTGGGTCCCAAAAATGTCATTCGATCCACTTCATGCAACTTGCGGCTCAGACCGCGGGGAATACCACGCTTGTAGAGGTGTTATTGTGGGCATGCCATGCAGGCGCTGTGTGAATGTAGAGCGGGCAGATCGTGACTTCATTCGGCACTGATTTGGCACTTGGCCTGCTGTTCTGGATCTTGCAGGTCCTGTTAACATCCCCTTTCAATCACCCTTGGCTCAACATGCATTCGCCTACATAAGGAACCACCTACCCCCCCATCCACTGGCCCCATTTAAGAGCATCAGCATGGGAGCTGAGATGCCTTTTATGTTTATTATACTGCAGCAGGGTGAGTGGAAGGAGCTAAGGTATTTTGTGTTCTTGGAGGGTTCTGTATGGTTCAAAAGGGGATGGTGCTGGACTTCTCCAGTGGAAATTGAAGGCCTGTCAGCAGAAAATCTGGGAACATTAATGGGGGCTACATAGTTACATCACCTCTTAGGTTGAAAAATGACAGGGAGATAGAGTACCGGGAGCTGAGAGGGGAAACTGTGTGTGCAGAGGGACGAGAAGGACAAGGCCTTTCAATAGAAGGCCATACCCATGTTGGGTCTCCAGGAGAGCTTCTCTTGCATTCACCTCACCCAGGAGCAGTGTGCCTGGTGGCTATACTTCACCAAGGAGATGACCACTGAACTGTACCACCTCCTTCCACAGGGCTCACAGCCACAGAGCAGGGTGAGGACATCGCTTCTAGAGATAGTCCAGGTCACCTTCACCCTAACTTTCTATACAAGTGGATCCTTCCAGGCTGCAGCCAGTGACATTGCCAATATATCCCGGTTTGCCAAGCATTGTTCCAACTGGGAGGTCATATGTCCTGTATACTAGGAGAGGGGGTTTTATAGCCTTCTCGCTAACCAGGCAGAAGCAGGAGGAGTGGCACATTGCCTTTGCCAGGATAGGGGAATTCTCACTGGTGCAGGGAGTCATTGACTCTACATTCACATGACCCTGTGAGCACATGTTACCAGGGATCCACCAGGACGTCAAGGAGTAGCGCTCCCTTAATGTGCAGTTGGTGTGAGGCCGTGCACAGAGCATCAAGTCAACTGAATGCCCACTATCCTGGCAGCAGTCATGATGCTTTCATTATGTGCCAGTAAGCTAATCCCAACATATTTGAGCCACCAAAATGAAACAGAGGCTATAAGGCTGGCTGCTTGGTGTCAAAGAAGCTCACTCTGCATGTGGTAACTGATTCCCCTCTACCAGCCAATCACATGCGGACAGTGCATTTACAATGAGAGCCAAGCCATCACCATGAGCATCATGGAGCAAACCAACAACCTTTTATAACAATGGTTCTGTTGTCTGGACTGCTCAGGGGCGGAGAGCTTTCCAGTACTCGCTGGGGCGTGTTTCCAACTTCAGGGTCTGCTGCATACTTCACAACCTTACTGTCACGAAGATGCAACATCTGTCATCAGGCCATTGGGTGGATCCTGCGGAGAGGAGGAGGAGGATGAGAGAGAGGAGGAGGAAGGGGAGGTGGAAGAAAAGGAAGGGGAGAAAGGAGGAGGAGGAAGAGGAGAAGGATGATGAGGAGGAGGATGAGGAGGAAGAGGATGAAGAGGGGAGGAGGGTGAGTAGGAGGAGGATGAGGAGGAGGAGGAAGAGGAGGAGGATGAAGAGGAAGAGGAGAAGGATGATGATGAGGAGTAGGATGAGGAGGAGGATGAGTAGGAGGAGGATGAGGAGGAGGAAGAGGAGGAAGCAGAGGAGGAGGAGGGTGAGTAGGAGGAGGATAAGGAGGAGGATGAGGAGGAAGATGATGAGGAAGAGGCGGATGAGGCAGAGGAGGAAGAAGAGGAGGAGGAGATGTATGGGACCCCATTGCTCTAGCCTGTGTTGCCCATCAGACTCTGTTCTCCTAAAGTCTCATCCAACCTCCCTGCTGGTCCACAATTCCCCAGCTTTCCATTCCTCTGCTACAGACCATCAGTGTCCATATGGCCAAAACCCTGAAATAAAAAACAGCACAGAAAAAATCCATAACAGATTTATCCAAAAAAACATTTTCAGCAATACAGAAAAGGTTGAACGGTACACTATTGCGAATTCCCTCAGTGTCTGTCTTCCCTGCCCTCCTAGTGCTCCTACAGCAGAGCTGGTGAAAGGATGCTGACTTTCACGAGGGGAGGCTGCAGGTAGCCTTGCAGAATGACCTTGAGCAGCTCTGACCTTGAGGCCCTAACCTCAGGCTGAACCATTTCGGAATGGCGGCTGCAGTCTGGGCTTGCTGGCTGAAAGACAACAGCAAGGGCACTGACGGCATGGCAACGGTGAGAGCATAAAGACAACATGGAAGCATGGCCTCACCCCAGAGGCACCTCTGCAAGTCCAGTAATCTGCTGGAGCTAAGCCTGCTGGACTGCTGTGAGAACCTACAAGCCCCTTCACGCTCTGTATTGGCAGCTATGCTGGTAGCAGTCTGAGCTACACGACATGGATCCCATGCTTTCAGTATGAGCATTCAGACATTCGATGTCTTCTGCCTGTGCTGTATGTAGTAGAAGCTGAGACATTGTCTCCAGGTGCTGCCTTGTAGCAGGCTCTGCTAGAGCTGTCATGGGATTGGCCACCACTCCCAACCTGGAAAGGATAGCCTTCAAGCTCTGCGCAAAGGCGTGTGCCAAGTTGGAGCCCAACTTCCCCAAGCGGCACTTACACAGCAATAACCTGCTCACTGACACTCAGTTTGGGTTCCACCACAGTCACTCACCTCTTACCCTCATTACAGCCTTGGTTCAAAGATGGACAAAAGAGCTGAACTCCTGAGGTGAGTTGAGAGTGACTGCCCTCGACATCAAGGCAGCATTTGACTGAGTGTGGCATCAAGGAGCCCTAGCAAAACTGGAGTCAATGGGAATCAGGGGAAAACTCTCCGCTGGTTGGAGTCATACCTAGCACAAAGGAAGATGGTTGTGGTTGTTGGAGGTCAGTCATCTCAGCTCCAGGACATCACTGCAGGAGTTCCTCAGGGTAGTGTCCTCAGCCCAACCATTTTTAGCTGCTTCATCAATGACCTTCCTTCCGTCATAAGGTCAGAAGTGGGGATGTTCGCTGATGATTGCACAATGTTCAGCACCATTCGCAACTCCTCAGATACTAAAGTAGTCCATGTCCAAATGCAGCAAGACCTGGACAATATCCAGACTTGGGCTGAAAAGTGGCAAGTAACGTTTACACCACACAAGTACCAGGCAATGACCATCACCAACAAGAGAGAATCCAACCATCGCCCCTTGACATTCAATGGCATTACCATCACTGAATCCCCCACTATCAACATCCTGGGGGTTGCCATTGACCAGAAACTGAGCTGGATTAGCCATTTAAGTACTATGGCTATGAGAGCAGGTCAGAGGCAAGGAATCCTGCAGCGAGTAACTCACCTCCTGATTCCCCAAAACATGCCCACCATCTACAAGGCAGAAGTCAGATGCATGATGGAATATTCTCCACTTGCCTGGATGAGTCCAGCTCCAACAATACTCAAGAAGCTCGAAACCATCCAGGACAAAACAGCCTGCTTGACTGGCACCCCATCAACAAACGTTCACTCCCTCCACCACCGACGCACAGTAGCAGCAGTGTGTACCATCCACTAAATGCACTGTAGGAACTCACCAAGGCTTTTTAGACAGCACCTTCCAAACCCACGACCGCTGCCATCTAGAAGGACAAGGGCAGCAGATAGATGGGAACATCACCACCTGCAAGTTCCCCTCCAAGGCACTCACCATCCTGACTTGGAAATATATCGCCATTCCTTCACTGTCGCTGGGTCAAAATCCTGGAACTCCCTCCCTAACAGCACTGTGGGTGTACCTACACCACATGGACTGCAGCGGCTCATGAAGGCAGCTCACCACCACCTTCTCAAGAGCAATTAGCAATGGGCAATAAATGCTGGCCCAGCCAGCCACACCCTGACCCCATGAATTAATTAAAAAAAGCTCCTTGGTGGTGCCAAGCAGGCCTGTGGCAGGCCTGCCAGTCCATCAAGCTTCATTGTGTACAAACCCCTTTGTGCGCCTCACCTGAGTCCTCTGCAGCACAACTCATTTGCAACCTTGCCCTTCTGGGAGTTGGCAACCAGTTCCACTCTTTCTCTTTGATCTGGTAGTAGCCTATTTGTACCCAGTGCCTCACCAAGTGCTGATTCTGACTATATACTAAGCCTGTATAGTTCACACAGCACCGATATCTGAGCTGATGGCTGAGTGTTAGATCAAGTAACAGAGCTTCTTCATCCCCAAGATGCTTGTGCTCAGGGCCTTCCTGGTGAGGCACTGCTGGCTGCCTGGTACACAGTTCTTGTGTATCTGAAAACAAAAAAGCAGAAGGGGAGGGTTGGGGCTGAGGGAAGCGAGTCACGTGAAAAGCGAGAGGGGTCTGGTCATGCCATCTGCAGCTTACGCCACATGCCAGACAGCAGGATAAGGGTGAGCTGGAGTTTTAGAAGTTGCATAAGGCAGGATCATGACAACATTCTGGATTACCTCAATGACAATGTTTGCAATGGCCTCAGTCACGGCCAGCCTGATAATTTGGAACACTGTTTCCGCCAAGGAGCTTTGGAGCAGTTCCAGTCCTCTGCTGGTGTTCCTGCCCTCTGCTGGTCTTCTTGCCCTCCCCTGCTGGTATTCCTGCTCTCCTCTGCTGGTATTCCTGCCCTCTTCTGCTGGTGTTCCTGCCCTCCTCTGCTGGTATTCCTGCTCTCCTCTGCTGGTATTCCTGCCCTCTTCTGCTGTTGTTCCTGCTCTCCTCTGCTGGTATTCCTGCTCTCCTCTGCTGGTATTCCTGCTCTCCTCTGCTGGTATTCCTGCTCTCCTCAGCTGGTATTCCTGCTCTCCTCTGCTGGTATTCCTGCTCTCCTCAGCTGGTATTCCTGCTCTCCTCTGCTGGTATTCCTGCTCTCCTCAGCTGGTATTCCTGCTCTCCTCTGCTGGTATTCCTGCTCTCCTCTGCTGGTATTCCTGCTCTCCTCTGCTGGTATTCCTGCTCTCCTCAGCTGGTATTCCTGCTCTCCTCTGCTGGTATTCCTGCTCTCCTCAGCTGGTATTCCTGCTCTCCTCTGCTGGTATTCCTGCCCTCTTCTGCTGGTATTCCTGCTCTCCTCTGCTGGTATTCCTGCCCTTCTCTGCTGGTGTTCCTGTCCTCTTCTGCTGGTATTCCTGCCCTTCTCTGCTGGTATTCCTGTCCTCTTCTGCTGGTATTCCTGCTCTCCTCTGCTGGTATTCCTGCTCTCCTCTGCTGGTATTCCTGCTCTTCTCTGCTGGTATTCCTGCTCTCCTCTGCTGGTATTCCTGCTCTCCTCTGCTGGTATTCCTGCCCTTCTCTGCTGGTGTTCCTGTCCTCTGCTGGTTTTCTGCTGCTCCCCCCTGTTATGTGACACCTTCAGGTGGATTTTATAGGAGGACAAATTACCCACCCTCTACCCACAACACCCACCCCCCCAGCACATCAAAGTGAAATATGGCTATCCCACAGTGATACTGGGGGGTGGCCTTAATTGAGTCAGAGTCGGACTTCCACCCCTCAAGGGTAGGGAGTTCCGGCCTAGAGAGCTGCCAGCCAATCAGTCTGGCCAGCAGCCCTGTAACCCCAGCAGATCCAGAAGAAAGCATGGGCACAGGGGACACCCCCTCCGCAACCCCCCCCCACCACCCCCCCGAAAGAAGGTAACCCCTTTCCTACCCACCAGCAGCCCATGCAGTGAAAACTGCTGGGCTGTTTGGGATGCCCCCACCTTCCTCTGCAGGGCACAGAGGTGGAATGAGACCCATAGGCGGCCGCCAACTTCCCACTCTTAAGGGCCTCAAAAGGCCGGAGGTCAGGCCGGGCTGCCTGAGGCCTTACCTGCCCCCTGTAATATGGGGACATTCGGGGTTGGTGGAAGGGCTGGCCTCAGGCTTTATTTTACGTGTCCCTTCAAATACCTTCAAATACACCGGCAGGATGGGGTGGGGAGGCGGGGGGAGCTACATTTACCTCTTTATCCTCATTGATCTCCATGGTTACCTGTTCCATTCCCTTCTCAGCATGTGCCTGGATAGCCTCCTGACCTCTTACGGAAACAAGACCCCCCTCTCCTCCTTTCTACCCCTGGACTATTGTTCCCTGCACTGTACCAGGGAAACGTGGTTCAATGGTGAGCATGCAGCCAGGCAGCAGCATGTCTTGCTTTGGGCTGCATACTGTAGTCATGGTGATGAACAGGCAGTGCGAAGTTTACATCCTGCCTGCATTGCCTCGATATGGTGTGAGGTTATCATGCATTGAGATTGCCATGCCCAGCAATGGGTCTTATCAAATTTTTAGCTCTCCGTTTGATTTGGTTTGAAATTATCCTTATCTTTAAACGAGGCAACAACTTGCATTTATGTAGCACCTTTGTTGGAGTAAAAATGTCCCACGGTGCTTCACAGGAGCGTCGTCAAATAAAATATTAGACCAAGTCACATCAGGAGATGCTGGAGCAGAGCTTGATCAAGGGGGCAGGTTTCGAAGAGCATCCTGAAGAAGGAAAAAGAGGCCGAGAATTTCGGGGAGGAAATCCCAGAGCTTAGGGCCTAGGCAGTTGAAGACAGGGGTGCCAATGGTGGAGCGATAAAAATTGGGGATGCACAGGGGACCACAATTAGAGGAGTGCTGATATCTCGGAGGGTTGAGGGGCTGAGGGGATTAGCGAGATAGGGACAGGTGAGGCCATGGAGGGATTTGAAAACAAGGATGAGGATTTTAAAATGGAGCCATTGCTCCACTGGGACCCAATGTTCCACTGTGTGCTCTGCCCAGGTGATCCTTCAAATCAAAGACAATGTCCAGAATCGTCCCAGATTTGCACTAAGTGAGGCAGCAGGTGGCTAAAACAACGTTTTACCCGACGGCCGCGATGGTGGGTTTTCACGCTGTATCGTCCCAAACCTGCCACATTATTTATGCGTTCCCGGGATACACGCAGTTTCCATGGCGGGCGGGCTCTGATTCGCCCGCCACGCCATCACCTCCCCGCTTCATCACGCCAGGCACCACATTTAAAGTACAGCCGCGCTCAGTGCCTCCAGCCCAGGACTGCTGCAAAGAAAACATGGCCCCGAAAGGCAAGAAGACTGCAGCCCTCTAGTGCCCTTTGGATGTTGTGGAGGCCCCGCTGTGATGCCCTCTATCCCTGCTCTGGCCACAGGAGGGGCAGCTCCATTACCACTCTGGCTTGGTAGGCGACGGCAGTGGTGATCAGTGCCAATGCTGCACAGAAGAGGTTGGCCATCCAATGCAGATAGAGGATGAATGATCTCATCTGTGCAGCCAGGGTATGGCAACCATCTCAACACTCTAAACTAACACACTCAAGCCCATGAAACATTCACTGGCATCTCACTCACTGCCAGCTCTAGGGGCATCACCACTCATTCTCACACACACAACCTCACATGTCTATTTGGCCAAATCTCCTCTGGAAACTGCCTCCTCAGGCATCACCATCTTGAGGCCACTTGCACAGATCAACTTGTGCCCCCACACACACCCTGGGTTACCCCCCCTTCCTCAGTACAGCTCTCATCCTGCAGCCTCTTCCCTTGCCTGAGGCCACTTCTCCCTCTTCCCCAAGCAAGCCCTAGCCCTGCAGCCATTGAAAAGCCGCCCACATAGGCTGATCTGGTAGGTAGAGACCTACCCGTGAGCCCCTAAAAGTGATGTGGTGCTGTCTGTGAAGCCTGGCGCTGATGACTGTGAGTGCTGCTGAAGCAAGACAGGCAAACAAGTCTCGAGCGGAGAGCAGCCCGCCAAGTGCACGTCGCTTATGTGCTATTGGGAAACACATTGGTGTGTTTACCCGCCAACATGGACAGACAATCCAGCGGTGGGGTGGGGTGGGGAGGAGCGAATCCGGCGAGCTGGCCTAAAAATGATATGCTGATGTATTACACTGAGGTTCCCAATGCCCGATGGCGGGAAATGTGGCCCGCCGACAGCGGGCTGAACGGACGATCGCACACTGGCCTCACGCTGCTGTGAAACCGATCGCACCATATTGTCCGCTCACGGCCCCTGAACACGCCCGATGCTGGCAGGCACAGAGAATCCCGGCCAATAAAGGAATATCTACCCTGGCGCATTCGGACAAACACAACAAAAGCACACACCCATTTAGAGCACTCAAATTAACTCAGGGTGACTTGCACGATATCAATTTTCCAACTGCTTGGACGGGTCGGTGTCTGTGATGCCAGCCAGGGCGATTCAGTCCAAGGTCAAACTTCAAGCCCGCACTATCCTCAGCCCACACTGGGTAGCACATGGAGAAAGACTGATGCTGGGAGCTTTCCTTTGGAACTCTGCCCAGATTCTGCAGCATTCCGTGCTTCACTCCCTGCTTTCTGAGAACGCTGTAGTTTCCTGTCAGGAGGCCAAGGAAAAGCTACTCATGCCAACCTTTCTCTGTGAAGTCGTTCATCTGATCCGAAGTTAATGTCGAGTTGCGTATTTGACCTTTGATTACGCACACTGCAGATCTGTAACAGGTGGCCACCATGCTTTCCCTAATCCCAAGAATTCTATTTTTCTGCCTTTATTTGACGAGGAACATAAATCATTTTGTTCCCGCCTTGCAGCTTTATTAGCTGTGGAGAGCAGGGGGAGGCACTGAGCCAACAACTCACTTGATACGATGAGGCGCCACCTGTCCTGGAGTCACCAGCGGTGGGTCACCAGCGGTGACCGCCAGCGTGGCTAATTAGATCAGCCTTTCAAAGAGCCGGGCACAGGCACGATGGACCAAATGGCCTCCTTCTGCGCTGCATCATTCTATGATTCTTTGAAGAAAGAATTACTCTTCTTCTCTCTGTGGGACCGGACTGACTTTTTAAAATATTGTTAACTTTTTTTTTAAGTTAGAGCAAGTGTTTTTCTCTTTCAAGTTCCACATTCTCACCATTTTCTGGGTAAAGAAACTTCTACTGGACTTATTCGTGACTATCCAATATTTATGGCCCCTAGGTTTAGAACCCCCCAGAAGTGGAAAAATCTTCTTTATGTCTATTCTACTGAACCCCCTCATGTTGCTAAAGATCTCAGTGAGAGAACTGAGTTCCAAAGAAGAGTCAGATTGGAACTCAAAGCGTTAACTCTGTTCTCTCTCCACAGATGCTGCCTCACCTGCTGAGTTTTTTTTCCCCGGCACTTTCTGTTATTATTTCAGATCTCCAGCACCTGTAGTATTTTGCTTTTGTTTTTAGACTTGCAGTTTGGCCTTGGGGTGATCTGCAGCCGACTGGGAGGCGGGAGGCGAAAAGGAGATAGATGTTAGCCAGGTCTGCACCTCAAGCAGAGAAAATGCTAACTCTATCGTTCACCGCGTGGAATGCGGGTGGGAGTTCACACTCAGCTTGAAGACCAGGTCCCTGAGGAGTTAAGACAAGGCTGGAGGATTCACCTAGCTGAAGTTAGAGGGAGAACCCTCAGGAAAGCTCTCAAGGTGGAAGATAGTATTAGGAAAGGGAAAATAAAATAGGAGTAAAGCCTTGGGAGCTGTGAAACGCTCTGAACTGGCTCCAGGAGATTGGATGTCTGCTTAAGAGACCGAGTAATGTAACGAAATTTGGATTTTTGGTCATCATTAAAAGTAGAAAGGGGCAAGCTTTGTTCAGTGGTTTAAGGTATAAGTTGCCTCCTCGAAGGAAATATTGTTTAGTCACCGATACAATAAAAGTTCCTTTAAAATGTGAAATCCTGCTGTGCCATCCTTTCAGCTAATAAATAGAAGCTCGAATTTCTCTTTATAAGCTATCAGTCTCCATGGCGATAGTAGTGCATTTAGGGAGCTACACAGGCTTTAATGGTGTATTTCCTGTTAATTTTAATTTGTTTTGCAATGTAGAGATGGGCATGCTTGCCAAAGTCAGCCCTGTGCTTGCTAATTGGAGCTGCTGCTTTAAAAGGGAGTCCAGACAATGGGCCCCAGGCCTATAGAATCATAGAAAATTTACGGCGCAGAAAGAGGCCATTTGGCCCATCATGCCTGCGTGGGCCGAAAAAAGGGCCACCCAGCCCAATCCCACTTTCCATAATTTGGTCCGTAGCCCTGCAGGTTACGGCACTTGAGGTGCATATCCAGTCATCTTTTTAAATGAGTTGAGGGTTTTTTGCCTCTATTGCCCTTTCAGGCAGTGAGTTTCAGACCCCCATAATCGTCTGGGTTTTTTCCTCATGCCCCCTAGAATCTTTCTACCAATCACTTTAAATCTATGGCGCCTCGTCACTGACGTCTCTGTGAAGGTAAATCGACCCTTCCCATCCACTCTATCCAGGCTGCTCACAATTTGGTACTTCTCAATCAAATCTCCCTCCTCTCTCCCTCTCTCTCTCTCCTCCTCTGTTCCAAGGAGAACAACCCCAGCCTATCTAACCTTTCCTCATAGCTGCAATTTTCCAGCACTGGCAACATCCTTGTAAATCTCCTCTTTACCCTCTCTAGTGCAGTTACATCCTTTCTGCAATGAAGTGACTGGAACTACACACAGCACTCAAGTTGTGGCTTATCTCATAAACACTTTAATCACAGAAAATGGTTCATCTTCAAGGACTAAGAACATTCTGGAAGAGTTTTTTTTTTAAAAAAGGCACTGTCCCTTGAAGGGTTAATTCAAGGGCACAGCTGCTCCCAGAAAAGACAACATTTTACAAGAGAATGTAATTAATCAGTTTTAAAGAAGCTGGACACCTCTAGACCCTGGTGAACTATTTATAAAAGAGTCACGTGGTGCTTTATGGCTTTGAAAAAAATCAATGCCTGGAAAACTGTGTTTTAAAAGCTGGTTTAACGTCCGGGGAGAAAACAAGGGGATCAACTGCTTGGGTAAAGAAGACAACAGCTCCTGAAGCTCCTGAGCCAGTTGAAAGCAGTAAGTGAATGGAAGTTGCTCTGAAGTCGATCCACGTTCTGAAATCGACTGAATGCAAGTTTTCTGACGAGTCCACCTGAAAAGTAATGCAAGAGCCATCGATTGTTTCGCAGGCAGACCAGTGCTGAGAGTTCAACAGTATAACCCAGACACCATTTCAAGGACTCCATCATCTATCCTTCTCTCTTAAACCAGTGACTTTTAACCTTTTGGCATAATTCCTCTATTTAATTTTTTCTAGGGGTGTGTGTGTGTGTGTGTCTGAGTCTGTGTGTATGTCTGTATCTGTGTGTGTGAGTCTGTGTGTGTGTATGTCTGTGTCTGTGTGTGTGTGTGTGTGTCTGTATGTGTTTGTGTGTGTATGAGTATGTGTCTATGTGTGTGTATGTGTGTTTCTGTGTACGTGTGTGTGTATGTCTGTGTCTGTGTGTGTCAGTGTGTGTGTATGTGTGTGAATGTGTCTGTGTGTGTGTGTGTGTGTGTGTATGTCGATGAATGTGTGTGTGCCTGTGTGCATGTGTGTCTGTATGTGTATGTGTGCCTGTGTGTGTGTGTGCCTGTATGTGTGTGAACGTGTCTGTCTGTGTGTGTGTGTATGATGTGTGTATGTCGATGAGTGTGTGTGTGTGTGCCTGTGTCTATGTGTGTGAGTCTGTGTCTCTGTGTGTGTGTGCCTGTGTGTGTGTCAATGAGTGCCTGTGTGTGTGTGTCTGTGCATGCGAGTGTGTATGTGTATGTCTGTCTATATATGTGTGTGTGCCTGTGTGTGTGTGTGTCTGTATGTGTGTGCCTGTGTGTGTGTGTGCCTGTGTGTATGTGTGTGAATGTGTCTGTGTGTGTGTGTGTATGATGTGTGTATGTTGATGAGTGTGTGTGTGTGTGTGGGCCTGTGTGTGTGTCAATGAGTGCCTGTGTTTGTGTCTGTGCATGCGAGTGTGTGTGTGTATGTCTGTCTATATGTGTGTGTGTGTGTGTGTGTGTGTCTGTGTGTGTTTGTCTGTGCATTTGAGTGTGTGTGTGTGCCTGTGTCTGTATGTATCTACGAATCTGTGTGTGTGTCTACGAGTGTGTCGGTGCTTGTGTGTGTGTGTGTGTGTATCTCTGTGTGTGTGAATGTGTGTGTCTGTGTGTGCGTGTGCCTGTGTGTGTGTGTCTGTGTGTGTGTGTATGTCTGTGTGTGTGAGAATGTGTATGTGAGTGTGTGTCTGTGCGTGTGTGTGTCCGTGTGTGTCTGTGTGTGTGTGTGTCTGTATATGTGTGAGTGTGTGTGTGTGTGAGAGAGAGAGAGAGAGATATGAGGTATTTATAAATTAATATACTATCATATTTCATACTGTATGTTAATAAACCTTGCCTTCTACTTAACAAGTCTGGTTTTATAATAAACTAATAATTTTGTTGTTTATTGGGCATTGAGTGGTCATTCTGAGATTAATAGGTACAGCATCTATTTGGCCACATAGCTAGCTGGAGAAATCAATTAAATATATGTTGTGACCTTTGGAGTAGTGGAACTAGACAGACAGTGCACTCCTCCCATCTCAGTCATAACACCTAACTAATATTTTATCTAGTTGCAGCATAACCTGCCTGCTCTTATTTTCTATCTCCCAGCTAATAAACGAAAGGATTCTATATGCCTTCTTGTCATGAAGAGATATTAATGTACATAATGTTATTGGAAATTATTTTTTAAAATAGAGGCTTGATCTGTGTGTGTGTGTTTGTTAGATTAAAGCCAGCTAGTCTGGGTGCTTTGATGTAAAGTAGTTTTGAGGTGTAAACGGTGAAGTAAAGGGTACATTTACATTTTGTTGAATAAACCATTTAAAGACTGGGGGTGAAATCTTTCACCTAGCTAGGAGACACCAAGCAATTTTTATATTACTAATAAAATTGGTACTATGAAAGGGGTTCAAAGGGCCTGGTGATACAATGAAAATTTACATTCAAAGGGAAAAGGAAAGGAATTTTGTGTGTGTGTGTGTGTGTCAGAGGCACATAAGCTCTAAGCCTGTAAACTTACCCCTGAGTCTGCAAAGGAACTAAATTGAAAAGAACCTCATTTTGAATTTGTAAGGTGAAAAATGCTTTGCCTGGTGTCTGTTCCAGCCTATTGGTTATTGTTGCCTTAGTGGAGATTAATTTGGGAATTTGTTAAAAGTTATGATAGTAGTAATTTGTAGCCATATGTACGCATTTAATTTGTTGTAAATTAATAAATGTTTCATTTCGTTTGATATAAAAACCTCTTGGGAACTGGTGGTCTTATTCCTGAATTCAGAGCTGCATCTCAAACATACCAATTGAAAATATAGGTTATGACAGCTGTTTAAAGTTTCCCTCTGGGATTTTAAATAACTCAGCCTTTACCAGCTGCTGTGCCGCAACACACTTCTTAACCACTTTATGGACCTGTATTATTGACTCAGACTGGCAGAGGAGGAAGCAATGCTGATCCCTTGCCTGGTGATGAAGACCCCCGCCCCCAGCAGGATGGGGCAGCTGTAAAATCTGCCCCACTTTGCTGGTTCTTCACACACAAGCAAGTTTGTCACAGACTGTCAGAAAATTTAATATCTAGGCCTACAGAAGGAAAGTGACCTTGTCCCCAGGGTGAGTTATATTCTTGTTTCCACCAGGAATGAAGTAAATGATTCATCTTTCTGTTATAAATAAACAGGTTTTTTTTTAAAAAAGAAAATGACTATCCACTGATTCTGCTGTCTCCTTTGCTCCATATTAAATCAGAGTCTGGCTGAAGCGAGTGCTACCAGTAGGCCTATCCCATGCCTTCCCCTTACAGCCTTCAGTTTCCCAAAGTAAGTATTTACCCTTTTCATCATCAGGATTACTGGATAAATAACTTTCTACAGCTCTTATTGATTGAAATTTGTAAAGCCTCCCCTTCTTTTCCATTGTTTTATGTCCTGATTTCCATGGGCATTACCCTTTGCGTCTTAAGGCATCCGTGGGTGGCACTGGAGGATGCCTGCTGCCTATAGAACTCTGCACCAGCAAGGAGCCATCACGTTCAGGAGAGTAAAAGAAAACTTGGTAGGGAGAAATAAAAGGGAAAAATAACCACCCGCTATTGATGTAACAAGGTCCTTTTCTGCGTATTTCACTTGTTTGAAATATACGCTGGAAAATGTTTCAACTCGGCAAAGGCGTGTCACTTCGGCCAGGCTGAAAGTGTGGGGGCTTGCTCACCTAAATTCTCCTCGGATGGGAATTTGCCACTTGCATTGAGAGGGTTTTTGCTACGCCTGCACCAGCAACAGCCTGCAGCAAGGCCCAACCTGCGGCCAGCATGTGGTCAGAGCAGGCACACAGTTTCTGAGGTCTGGTCTCACCATGCGCTGAACGCCAACACTCTGCGGAAAGCCGTACACCAATGGTTAGAGGGCACCGCAGCGAGAAAGAAATGGCCAGAACACAAAGAACACTTCGGGTTTCTTCTCAGGTTTCGATTGCAGTTTGATTGGGTTCTCGCTCTGCTATCGTCTCCGCATCAATACTTTGTGTATATTACTGGGTGGGCCAGCAACTAACTGGCAGCTGTAACGACACATTGGCTGTGCAACTGCGAAAGAGCAGATATACCAGCTGTAATTATATACACAATTACCCACAGTTCCATAGGCGGTAGGCACCCTCCAGTGCCACCCGCGAATGGCTAATTCTCCAGTTTTAGTCAAGGCAGTGAGCGTCAAAACAGTAAACAATTGTGTGTGGGGCTAGGGGGGGGTGGATGTGACACAATCTAGTTCTCGCCCAACATCTGCAGAATCACATTTCCAGTAGTGGGATTGCAATCAGGAGTAGCAACTATGCCCAATTTTCCCCTCCACAGTACTGCCCCCAATTCTGTGCTAATTTCCTGATTGCACTCAGAAGGTCACGAGGTGCAACGTGGAAAATATTACACTACCATGCAGTCAGGGCCACTCTCCTGAGCTTGGATTAGAGTAGCCCGAGATTGCTGAGTTGAAAAGTAGCCTCGGCAGAATGGAACAGTTGGGGGAGTATTCAGGATGTGTTGATCTCAAAACGCTGTCTGTTAAGAGGGCGTTTTACTGCTTAAAATGCCCATAGCCTTTCCGCAGCAGCAATCGTTCCCTCAGGTGAACTGATTGTGGCAAAATTCAATTGTTTCCAATTTTTTGGATGCCATGTTACCTTATTTTTATTTTTACAGCTTGCTCTGCTCAACAGGCGACAGACGTTGGCGCTGGGGAATCGAACACTCAGCATTTTGCACTCTTGGTGCAGAATCTTCCGGTCGGGAGTCTAAGGCCAGTGGCGGACAGGGAAGTCAGAGTGATTCGCGCTTGGTGATGAAACGGCTGAACTTGTCTGATCTTCTGCTGTCCAGCTCATTAATTATGCACCCTCAAGGAGCACGGCAAATCTCATGGCGGGCGGGCAGGAAGTTACCTGCCCTGCCGTTACCTCATGAGGTCAAAGGTCCCGGCGCCATATCTGAACAGCATCCGGGCTCATATTGACTCAGTGCAGGTCAGGAGCTGCACGTTACTCCTTCAGGGCCCTTGTGGCCGTAACCTATACTGCAGAAGCTTGCGAACGTGAGCAATCACAACCCGGAACATACAGAGGCACCTCCAGCATTGCCTTTCGCTCAGGTGAGGGCGCTGCTTGCAATAAACCCGTGTTCGGGCTAATGCTCGCTGCTGCAGTGTGCTCTGTTCTCCAGCATCTTGACCTTTTTGAAGCCCTGTTGTCTCTTGCTGCTCAGGCCCTTGCTCCTCCTGGCCCTGTGCCAACCGTTGATGAGATGACAGCCAATGCCAACACAGGGTTGCCTGCAGCCTGCAATATCGGCACCTCAGTGCATCCTTGCCCCTGACTGCAGCCAATGGCAAATGGCACAGAATGAACGGCAGCTCCACAGCTTGCTGGGATATCCAAACCTGCTGCAATGCGGGCTTCACCATGGAGGGAAGGACTCAACTGAGCACTGCTGACATCCAGTTATCTCAGTTATTAGGGTGTCCCTTTAGTCAGCCACTTGTGTTGACCTTGAACTCCGCCCGCTCAAAAAAGATCCCCCTCCCACTTCGAGGGATCTCACTGACTGAATAACTGCGTGGACAAGGTCAGATTTTAATAATAGTTCATGCCACCTTCCAGACTTGGTCCACCATTCCTACCCTCCTCCTGTCACCCACCAACATCCCACCCATCACCCTTGACCCCACCAATATCACCATTCCTCCACCTCAGTCACCCTTGAGCTTTCCCCGGTTACCCTGGACACTATCACAATCCACTTTCACATGTCTTTCCTCCCCTCACAGCCAACACCGTTACTGTCCCCACGCCCGCTTTCCCCCTCCTGTTACCTGAGCCACCTGTCTAGTCCCCCTTCATGAGCCCTCCGCCCCCATGAAACCTTCATCTACCAGACTCTCACCTTGGACCTGCCACCCTACCGCATCCCACTCCCCCTCTGATTGCGACTGCCCTATCCTATCATCAGTACCCTCAGTTCACCCCAGGACCCCACCTTCGACATCACCAACCCCACCCTCGAAGACACTCTGTCCCCCATTTCACAGACACTCTCCCCCCACCTTTCCCGCTTAGCCTGCCTCCCCTGTCCAGCCTTCGCTCCATCCTACCTCCCCTTCCAGACTTTGCCTGTCTCCCGTGTCCAGCCTTGGTGCACTCCTGACTCCCCAAAGCCTGTCCACCATCTGCAAGGCTCAAGTCAGGGGTGTGATGGAATACTCCCCACTTGCCTGGATGAGTGCAGCACCCACAGCACTCAAGAAGCTTGACACCCTCCAGGGCAAAGCAGCCCGCTTGACTGGCACCACATCCACAAACATTCACTCACTGCACCACCAACACACAGTTACAGCAGTGTATATCATCTACAGATGCACTGCAGAAATTCACCAAGGCTCCTTAGACAGCACCTTCCAAACCCATGACCACTACCATCTAGAAGGACAAGGGCAGCAGACAGATGGGGACACCACCACTTGGAAGTTCCCCTCCAAGTAACTCACCATCCTGACTTGGAAATATATCGCTGTTTCTTCACTGTCGCTGGGTCAAAATCTTGGAACTCTGTCCCTAACAGCACTGTGGGTGTACTTACAGCACATGGACTGCAGCGGTTCAAGAAGGCAGCTCACCACCACCTTCTCAAAGGCAACTAGGGATGGGCAATAAATGTTGGTCCAGCCAGCGAAGCCCACATCCCATGAACTTAAAAATCCTTTTAACCCTGAAATTCCAAATCTCCCAATGTAATGTCTGTGGGATACCAACATAATGTCCAAAGGAATAGCCCAAGCAGCTTGGAATGTTTGTTGGCATTCCACCACTACACTCCCATCAATTATGGTAGAAGACAGAAGAAGCCTTCTGGAATGCAAGGACCATGATATCTAATCTCTCGAGGAGTTGGATTGAGGCTGCCCCTCTCACTTCCACACAGCTCACTCCGTCAGTAGAGGCTGATTGGAATCCATGCTCCTGAGGTGAAGAAGGCAGTGCTTTATCCCAGGTGCTAGAATTGACAATTACAATACTCTCCTGGCCAACCTCCCATCTTGCATCCAAAACTCTACTACCTTGTTTCCTGGTCCCATCCATTCATTGCTCCTGTGCTCGTTGGCCTAGATTGGTTCCCAGCCCAGCAACGTCTAGCTTTTGATATTCTCATTCTCATTTTCAAATCCTCCATGGCCTCACCCCTCCATATTTCTGTAAATTCCCCAGCCCCACAATCATCTGAGGTCTCTGCGCTCCTTCAATTATGGCCTCTTGAACATCCAGGATTTAAATCGCTCCACCATTGCTGGCCGTTTTATCAGCTGCCTGGGCCCTAGGTTCCTCAGCCTCTCTGCCTTTCTACATTTCTCTTCCGCTTTAAAATACTCCTTCAAATCAGCTCTTTGATCAAGCTTTTGGCCACCTGTCCTGATATCTCTTTAAGCTGCTTGGCGTTGAATGTCACTTGATAAGGCTCCTGTGAAGTGATTTGGGCCGTTTTACCATGTTAAAGACACTTTACAAATGCATGTCGTTATTTAACACACATCCCTCTCCCCTTACTAAACAGGTATTAGGTAAAAGTGTATGCAAGGACCTTATTTTTGCCATTGGGTGCAAAATGGCAGAACTGCAGTGATAGATAAAAATTTGTCAAAGGGTGTCTGATTCCCAAAAAGGTCAGGTCAGCATTCAAGGGCTTTGGCACTGAGTCAGGATGCAAAAGAGGAGAGGCAAGTGACAGCAGCTGGCTAAGAAGTATCTTCCTTTTCTTTACTGCAGTTGCACTGCTGTGTGTTTTCTAGTGGCTGTTTGCCAAGATTGGGTTCACATAGATGTTATTTCCCCGGCCACATGATGATTCAATTAAGTAGGAACGAAGGAAGCGTTGCACTCAATTGATGCAAATATTCTTCTTCTCAGAGGAGCTGCTCCTCTGCTGGGCTATTTCTGTGGTGAAGACACAGTGTCTTCCCTCATTTATTCACAGGGTGAGAGAACAGTTTGAATCGCTTCAGCGAGGCGACAATGTTCAGTGGCAATGACGTTGCTGAACTCTACTGCTGCGCAGGAAAGTTTCAACAACTAACTATCTCTTACCTAATTTGGAGGAAACAAAGACTGAAATATAACAAGAACCAACCTTTGGTATGTTGGGGGAGCAAATACTGTTGAGTGGAGAACAGAAGAAATAAGGAGAGAATAGCAGTGGGGTGGGGGTTGAACTATATTGACCTCGGAGCTACAAAGTTATGTGTTTTTTTCTTTCTATTTCAGTAAATTTAAAATGCTAATGGAAGATCCCTTCACATCAATTTGTTTGTCTGTCCATCTATCCACTTTCTGTCTATCAAACTTATTATCAAATGCTTAAAAAAAAACATTTTTTGTATTAAAGAGCGGTGCAGTTTGATTAATATGGCTGAAAATGGGTTTAATCACGAAAAACAATAACTTTAACCAGTGTCAATCCACTACCCATGAGTAGACTGAAAATCACGATGAAACACTAGACAGAACCATTTTCTGGTTATATTGGCAAATAATAGTCCGTCTTGCCTTTCATTGTCCTCATTCCGAGGGTTGGCTGCACTATGAACAAACTTTCTCCACTGATTTCTATTCTCCACCGTCCTCAGTGCCTGTCCCATAGAGAGGCCAGTACACGTTCTGATATTATCCATCCATGCCATTTTGGGTTTTCCTTGTGCATGTTTTCCAGGTGTTTTGCCTTGCATCACCTCTTTTTCTAAACACTCCCCTCATTTCCGCATAACGTACCCAAAATATGTGAGCTTCCTTGATAGCACTACCTCAAACACATTCTTCCGAACGCCAGCTTTCTCAAGCACCCACTCATTTGTCCGACTGGCCATCTATGACACAGGTAATGTCTATCTGAGTCCTTTCATTTCTATTGCTCTTATTTGAGCCTCCTCACTCTTTCGTGATGGTCCAGCTTTCACAGCCATACATTGTGACCAGCCACACAAGGAGTTTTAGGATATGAATTTTCGTTGTAATTGAGTTGTTGTGCCTCCATACTCTTATAAGTGAGTTCACAATGTCATAGCCCTTGTTAAGTCTAGCTCGAATTTCTTTGGCAGGCTCTGCATCTTCTGTGATGAGTGATCCAAATAGCGAAGGGCATCAACCTGTTCAAGCTGAACTCTGTTAATCAGAATCTTGCAGATCTTTCCATCCATTACCATCACCTTTGTCTTGTCAACATTGAGCAGGAGACTGTGTTTTCGGTTAACTTGATTAAGATGATCCACCAGCTCCTGTAGCTCCTCCACTGAGTTAGCGAGCAGAATAATGTCATCAGGATATCATACATTCGAAACTCACTGCCTGCCAATCAGTATCCTGCCTTTGTATCCATCAAGTATCTCTCTCACGACCATTTCTGCTAAGATATTGAGTAAATATGGTTAGAGGACATACCCCTGTCTAACACCTTTTTTGACTCTGAGCCATTCTCAGAGGGTACTGGCTACTCTGACCCTAGCTCTTTGCTCACAATACAGCTTGGCTAGCAAGTTGATTAAAATGTGTTGCGTACCCAATGTCTAACATCGTTAACCAGAGTTTCTAGCGTGAGACCGAATCGAAAGCCTTCTCAAAATCAATGAAGCACATGTAAATTGGCTGCTGATGTTCTTAGACTTTGTGCATTATGATTCGAGGGTTAGCGATTTGATCTCTGGTTCCTCTTCCATGTTGAAATCAGCAATCTCATTCCATGTCTTTTTCCGGCTCTGTTCCAGAATGATCCTGAGCAAGATTTTACTAGCGGGGGAGATCAAAGCAATAATATAATTCTATGATTCGTGCACTGTTTCAGGTTACCTTTTTTCGGAACAGGAGGTAAAGTCAGTCCGCTCACCTGTCCAATCGTCGGTCTCCCACAGTGCCACACATATTCTATACATACTCTCCACGACCGATTCTTCTTCCATATCCTAGTGTCCAAAAAAGGAACTTAATTTTAGGAGCCCCCCACCCCCCTCCCACCCAGATTGCAAATGAGTGCAATTGGTGGAAACTCACCATGTGATTAATTCGATCTATGGGCGTAGCCTGTTCTGTGGGTGGGTCAAGCTTCTGAAAAAAATTGCAGAAACTTGATTTGTGATGCATTTAATGTGGAATCCTGTGTCTTTTGCATCAGCTTGGTTGGTTTCAGGCAAACTGCGCAGACAAAAAGCAGCCCAACCTGAAGGAAACTCCAGGCCATTATGTTGGTGTGCACTTCCTGTTAACTCTTTTTTTTATTCATTTGCGGGACGTGGGAGTCACTGGCTAAGCCAGCTTTATTGCCCAGCCCTAATTGCCCTTGAGAAGGTGGTGGTGAGCTGCCTTCTTGAACCGGAGCAGTCCATGTGGTGTAGGTACACCCAAAGGGCTGTTAGGGAGGGAGTTCCAAGATTTTGACCCAGCGACAGTGAAGGAACGGCGATATATTTCCAAGCCAGGATGGTGAGTGACTTGGAGGGGAACTTCCAGGTGATGATGTTCCCATGTGTCTGCTGCCCTTGTCCTTCTAGATAGTAGCGGTTGTGGGTTTGGAAGGTGCCTCAGGAACCTTGACATTATAAACTCCTATATCAACATTGACTATGCAAACTGCCAATATAAACTTTTCACACTGGCCTAGATTTTCTTGGAAACTTGCGCCCACAGCATTGGGACTCTTGAATGGTGAAGAAAGAGGAAATTCTGGAGTAAGTGGTTTTAGTGTCGCAGGAATTCACCAAGGCTCCTTATACAGCACTTTGCAAACCCACAATCACTACCATCTAGAAGGACAAGGGCAGCAGACACATGGGAACACCACCACCCCGGAGGATTCCCTCCAAGTCACTCACCATCCTGACTTGGAAATATATTGCCGCTGCTTCACTGTTGCTGGGTCAAAATCCTGGAACTCCCTCCCTAACAGCACTGTGTGTGTACCTACACCACATGGACTGCAGCGGTTCAAGAAGGCAGCTCACCACCACCTTCTCAAGGGCAACTAGGGATGGGCAATAAATGCTGGCCCAGCCAGTGAAATCCACATCCCGTGAATGAATAAAAAAAATTACACCAACTTATATTATCCTGAAATTATTGTGTTGCTCACCTTCACCAGATACAGTTAGAGTATCATTATCATAGCTCCAGTCACAGTAAAATTCCAGCATTCGCAGTTTTTTGCTTTTATCTTAGTGTTTAATTGAATGACACTTCTCTTCAAGAAATGCCTACCTTGAAGAAGTTTTGCTCTTCTCTCCGACAGGATTTTCATATCTCTCTTTTGCCTTGTTCACCTTCATTGCTTTCCATTTCTCTTTTGGTGTTTGACAAGGTGTTTACTATAATATCACCACCTTCAACACCTCTTTATCCTTTTGTCTGTGACATCTTTTGGTTATATCCACCTATCACTGGCCCTCTATCCAGCTCTTCTTGTCCCACCCCCCACCACTCCCACCCCCCCCTTAAACCAGCTTACATTTCACCCCTTTTCTATTTTTCCTTAGTTCTGTTGAAGAGTCATGTGGACTCGAAACGTTAACTGTGCTCCTCTCCACAGATGCTGCCAGACCTGCTGAGTTTTTCCAGGTATTTTTGTTTTTGTTTTGGATTTCCAGCATCTGCAGTTTTTTTGCTTTTATCACAGTAACATCATTGGCTGGTCCATTTTTCTGCATTTAAACCAGTTTTCACACTGCAGCCACTTAGAATTTAAAAATAATCATCTCAGTGGCCTGCCAGCAGTGTGATATTGATTTTATAATGCAGTCACTGAATTAGACTTGTACCTTGAAGTGACATAGATAAGCATTTTGAGCTTTGAAAGAACTTATTCCCACTCAGAGCACAAATAACAATGATCTTTGAGCCCAAGACAGAACAGGGAAAGATATTTTAGCAAAACAGCTGAGGCTTAAACAATGAGATTATGTTGTCCTGGGTGAAAATAAACTGTCAGAAAACACCAAAGAGTCAGAATCATCCAGCGGCGCATGCTTATCAGCCCTTTAACAGTTCAAACTAAAACTACCCTTCAGAGAAATCCATTTGTTGCCTTTCCTTATAAGCATGTAACATTTCATTGCTTTCAAAACAGACCTCATAGACCTTACAGTTCAAATGAAACATGCAATGACTCACTGAAAATAAAATAAAATTGATTAAATGCCATGCTGGAATTCCTTAAGCTGCTGCCCTTTTGTTGTTTACTATTATAAAAATGGAAGTTTCCCGAAAATTACTGTTACATGGTGGCCTCTTTAAGCAAAGGTATCTGCGTACACGTATGAATGACAAATCATCTCCATATGAAGAACAATGAAGATGGCCATGATCTGATCCCTTCCATAAAACAAAATCCTTTTATTGGCCATGTTGTGCTGCCCCTGATTCGCCACAGCCCTCCCTGCGCTGTACTCAGACCAGCTTTGCAGCGTTGTTGGCCATCCACTCATCACCGGAGGCCTGAGGCCTAAACTGTCTAGCGTAATGGCGTTGGTTGGAAAAGCTGGGCTGTTGTGAATGTACACTTGCACGGTAAGGTGCCAGCATTTGCCCCACAGCCTCTCCCTCTTGAACAGCGGTAGCACTTTGGTTGTTAAACAGCAGGTGCCTCGACTGGTGATGGAAGCAGGGGATTCAGATGGTGGGGGTCAGGCGGTGGGTGGGAGTGCGGTGTGGGGCTGATCTGCGCATCACCAAAGTCTATTGCCCATTTTTTACTCTAGCCTGAATGTTCTGGAATGTTGTTGGAACATAAATATTTGTTGACCCAACACAGCCTCAAAGAGCCGATTAGAATGCTCATCCCTGCACCTTTGTTATTTTACCCTGTGATCCCTGAGAAGAATCCAAAAAGAATACGATTTGCCATGTAGTTCAGGCTTAGGAGTATGTTGCTGTTTACTAATGGTTTGCCTTAGTTCCCCTGTGGAATGTCAGAGCTGGATTTCTAAATTGCGCTTGAATGTTGGTTGAACACTTGCCAGTTTGACAAGAATAACTCAGAAGCTGTTTCCCACCATCGCTGAGAGATCACTGAAGAAAATTTTGCCACTCTTTGACTGAGTGCAAAATAAAGTCTAGCCATCGGGGTACAATGACAGGCCGCGTCACTTCTTCCCACACAAAGAGTGATTAGAGAGCCACAAGTGGTTCCTGAAGCTCAGCAAATCCCCCTATTGAAGAGGGAATTAGATAAGCACTTGAAGCCGAAAAATATGAAAAGGAGGCAGGGAAATGGGCCAGATGCTTCCGACTATACTGAAATTTCTAAGGTTAGAATAGATAGCATTGGTTTGGAGCTCATAACAGCACTCGTGGGGCAGACACTTGCTTCTGTACTGAGATTTCTAAGATTCTACCATACAAATCGAGATGTCACGCCTTTCTGCATACAAGGCCAAAGAGTGACACCTAATCCCTCACTGTCACTGAAAACCTCCATTGAAACCATTGCAGTATTGTTAAAGGCAAGTTTTAAAAAAAATTCATTTATGGGATGTGGGCATCACTGGCGAGGCCAGCATTTATTGCCCATCCCTAATTGCCCTTCAGAAGGCGGTGGTGAGTTCAGTTTCTGGTCAGTGGTAACCCCCAGGGTGTTGACAGTGGGGGATTCAGCGATGGTAATGCCATTGATTGTCAAGGAGCGATGGCTAGATTCTCTCTTGTTGGAGATGATCATTGCCTGGCACTTATGTGGCGTGAATGTTACTTGCCACTTGTCAGCCCAAGCCTGGATATTGTCCAGGTCTTGCTGCATTTGGACATGGACTGCTTCAGTATCTGAGGAGTCGCAAATGGTGCTAAACATTGTGCAATCATCAGCGAACATCCCCACTTCGGACCTTATGATGGAAGAAAGGTCATTGATGAAGCAGCCTGAAGATGATTGTTCCTAGGATACTACCCTGAGGAACTCCTGCAGTGATGTCCTGCAACTGAGATGATTGACCTCCACAGCCACAACCATCTTCCTTTGTGCTAGGCATGACTCCAAATAGGGGAGAATTTCTCCCCGATTCCCATTGTGCCCTGTTTTGCTACGGCTCATTGATGCCACACACAGTCAAATGCTGCCTTGATGTCAAGGGCAGTCACTCTCACCTCACCTCGGGAGTTCAGCGCTTCTGTATATATTTCAACCAAGGCTGTATTGAGGTCAGAAGCTGAGTGACCCTGGCAGAACCCAAATTGGGCGTCAGTGAGCAGGTTATTACTAAGTAAGTGTCACTTGATAGCACTGTTGATGTCCCCTTCCATCACTTTGTTGATGATGAAGAGTAGACTGATGGCGTGGTAATTGGCTGGGTTGAATTTGTCCTGCTTTTGGTGTACAGGACATACCTGGGCAATTTTCCACGTTGCTGGGTAGATGCTAGTGTTGTAGCTGTAATGGAACAGATTGGCTAGAGGCGCGGCAAGTTCTGGAGCACAAGTCTTCAGTACAATTGCCAGAATATTGTCAGGGCCCATAGCCTTTGCAGCATCCAGTGCTTTCAGCTGTTTCTTGATATCACGTGGGGTGAATCGAATTGGCTGAAGACTGGCATCTGTGATGCTTGGGACTTTCGGAGGAGGCCAAGGTGGATAATCAACTCAGCACTTCCGGCTGAAGGCTGTTGCAAATACTTCAGCCTTATCTTTGCACTAATGTGCTGGGCTCTCCCGTCATTGAGAATGGGAATATTTGCAGAGCCTCCTCCTCCAGTGAGCTGTTTAATTCTCCACCACCATTCACGATTGGATGTGGCAGGACTACAGATCTTAGATCTGATCCGTTGGTTGTGGAATCGCTTATTTCTGTCTATGACTTGCTGCTTATACATTTTGGCACGCAAGTAGTCCTGTGCTGTATCTTCACCAGGTTGATACCTCATTGTTAGGTGTGCCTGGTGCTGCTGGAAGCATGCCCGCCTGCATGCTAGGAGCAGCACCATGGCAATGGCGTAGTGGTATTGTCGCTGGACTAGCAATCCAGAGATCCAGGGTACTGACCTCGGTTTGAATCCCACCACAGTAGATGGTGGTATTTGAAGTCAGTAAAGAAAAAAAAATCTGGAATTAAAAGTCTAATCATGATCATGAAGCCATTGCCGATTGTTGTAAAAACCCATCTGTTCACTAATGCCCTTTAGGGAAGGAAATCTGCTGTCCTTACTTGGCCTGGTCTACATGTGACTCCAGGCCCACAGCAATGTGGTTGACTCTCAAATGCCCTCTGAACCAGGGCAATTAGGGATAGGCAATAAATGCTGGCCTAGCCAGTGAGGCCCACATCCAATGAATAATTAAAAACTACTCTTCATTGAACCAGGGTTGATCCCCTGGCTGGTGGTAATGGTAGAGTGGGGGATAAGCTGGGCCATGAGTTTACAGATTGTAGTTCAGTACAATTGTGCTGCAGCTGGACTCTTAGCACAGTAGTAGTGCCACACAACACGATGGAGGGCATCCTCAATGTGATGATGCAAGTTAATCTCTACAAGGACTGTGCAGTGGTCACTCCTACCGATACTGTCGTGGACAGATGCATCGGCGGCAGGCAGGTTGGTGAGTGTAATGACTCGATGGAGCAGTCATGTTTCAACAAGAAACAGATAAACTTTATAACAGAGAGCTTTTCAGGTGCTACATGCTCGATCATGACTCTCGTCAGGAAACCCCACCCATCAGATTGCCCACGCTTAGGGCTCATTGGTCGAAGCCTCCCAGAACATCACATGGCCCCTGACAGCAGGAGAGGATATACCTTCAGTTACTACAGTGAGGATGAGGTCAAGTATGTTTTTCCCTATTGTTGGTTCCCTCACCACCTGCCACAGACCCAGTCTAGCAGCTATGTCCTTTAGGACTCGGCCAACTCGGTCAGTAGTGGTACTACCGAGCCACTCTTGGTGATGAACATTGAAGTCCCCCACCCAGAATATATTCTATGCCCTTGCCACCCTCAGTCCTTTCTCCAAGTGATGTTCAACATGGAGAAGCACTGATTCATCAGCTGAATGGGGGGTAGTATGTGGTAATCAGTGGGAGGTTTCCTTGCCCATGTTTGACCTGATGCCATGAAACTTCATGGGGTCCGGAGTCAATGTTAAGAGTACCCAGGGCAACTCCCTCCCAACTGTATACCACTGTGCCACCACCTCTGCTGGGTCTGTCCTGCCGGTGGGACAGGACATACCCAGGGATGGTGATGGTGGAGTCTGAGACCTTATCTGTAAGGTATGATTCCGTAAGGATGACTATGTCAGGCTGTTGCTTGACTAATTTGTGAGACAGCTCTCCCAGATGTTAGCAAGGAGGATGCAGGGCTGCGATTGCCAATATCATTTCCAGTGCCTAGGCCATTGCCAGGTGGTCAGTCCAGTTTGTGAGACCAAAAGACCATAAGTCATAGGAGCAGAAGTAGGCCACTTAGCCCATTGAGTCTGCTCTGCCATTCAATGCGATCATGGCTGATCTGATAATCCTTAATTCCTCTTTCCTACCTTTTTCCTGCAGCCCTTGATTCCCTTACTGATTAAAAATCTGTCTATCTCAGCCTTGAATATACTTAATGACCCAGCCTCTACAGCTCTCTGCGGTAAAGAATTCCATAGATTCACTGCCCTCTGAGAGAAGAAATTCCTCCTCATCTCTGTCTTAAATGGGCGACCCCTTATTCTGAGATTATGCCCTCTGCTCCTAGACTCTCCCACAAGGAGAAACAACCTCTTAGTATCTACCCTGTCACACCCCCTAAAAGTCTTATATGTTTTAATAAGGTCGCTTCTCATTCTTCTAAACTCCAATGAGTACAGGCCCAACCTCCTGAACTTCTCCTCATAAGAAAATCCCTCCATACCTGGGGTCAACCTATTGGATCTTCTCTGGACTGCCTCCAATGCCAGTATATCTTTCCTTAGATAAGGGGACCAAAACTATTCACAGTATTCTAGGTGTGGTCTAACTAGTGCCTTATACAGTTTTAGCAAGACTTCCCTATTTTTATACTCCATTCCCTTTGAAATAATGGCCAACAAATTATTTGCCTTCCTTTTACCCTGTTGAACTTGTATGTTAGCTTTTTGGGATTCAAGCACAAAGACCCCCAAATCCCTCTGTGCTGCAGCTTTCTGCAGTCTCTCCCCATTTAAATAATATCCAGCTCCTCTATTCTTCCTGTCAAAGTGCATAACCTCACATTTTCCCACATTATATTCCATCTGCCAAGTTTTTTGCCCACTCATTTAACCTGTATATATCCTTCTATAGACTCTCTGGGCAGAATTTTGCCGTCGGACAGCAGGGGGCGGGGCCCACTCGCCGACGTGTAAAACGACGTGGGATGAGGTCGGGCGGAACTCCCGATGTTATCCCGGCCCATTTAAATTTTCAGGAAGGCGGGGGCACAGCAAAATCAGCTGCGCGCCCGCCGACCTGTTAATGGCCAATTATAGAATTAAAGGACCTGCCCGTCCAACCTTAAGGTTGGCGGGCAGGCCAGGAGCCCCGGCGGTGAATAGATAAAACATGAAACCTCATCCACTGGCAGGATGAGGTTTCATGTCGGGTTTTAAAAAGTTTAATAAACTTATTATGTAAATTATGAACATGTCCCATCATGTTAGGGGGTTTTTTTTTCTATTTTTCATATTTTTAAAAGTGGAAGCGATCTCCCTGAGGCTGCACTTAGCTTCAGGGAGATGTGCGCTCTTTCGTGTATATGCGCGAAAGAGCGCACTCTCACCTTTGGGGAATCCCCCACCCCCCCGCCTGCACAGGGAGCACATAGCGCTTCCCGCCGGACTGGGTGGGCCTTAATTGGCCCGCCCACTTAAAATGGTGGCGGAGCCCACTTCTCCGGCGGGGATCGGCTCCCTGCCCGCTGGAGATTGGGTTGGGCCCGCCCGCCCGAGAGGCAGAAAATTCTGCCCTTTGTGTCATCCTCATCGCTTGCCTTCTCAGATATTTTTGTGTCATCCACAAACTTGGCGAAAGTACATTTACTTCCCTCATCCAGTCATCAATATGTATTATAAATAATTGTGGCCCCAGCACTGACCTCTGTGGCACTCCAGTAGTTACAGGTTGCCATCCTAAAAATGCCCCCCTTATCCCAACTCTCTGTCTTCTATTGGTTAGCTAATCCTCTATCCATGCTAATATACTACCCCCAACACCATGGGCTCTTATCTTGTTAAATAGCCTTATGTGTGGTACCTTATCGAACGCATTTTGGAAAGCCAAATATATTACATCTACTGGTTCCCTTTATGTAAGCTGCTTGTTACCTCATCAAAGTATTCTAATAAATTTGTCAGGCATGATTTCCCCTTCATGAAGCCATGTTGACCCTGCTTGATTATATTATGCATTTCTAAATGTTCTACTATTACATCTTTTATAATGGACTGTAACATTTTCCCAATGATGGATGTTAAGCTAACTGGCCTATAGTTACCTGTTTTTTGTCTCCCCTTTTTGAATAAGGGTGTTACATTGGCAGTTTTCCAATCTTCTGGGATCATTCCAGAATCTAAGGATTCTTGGAAGATTACTACCAGTGCATCCACTATCTGTGTAGCTACTTCCTTTAATATCCTAGGATGCAACCCATCAGGTCCAGGGGACTTATCGGCCTTTGGCCCCATTAGTTTCCCAAGTGCTTTTTCTCTAGTGGTAGTTATTGTATTTATTTCCTCTCCTCTTTTTTCCCCATGATTATTTAGTATTTTTGGAATAATATTAGTGTTTTCTACTGTGAAGACTGATGCAAAGTATTTATTTAACTCCTCTGCCATTTCCTGGTTCCCCATTATTATTTCCCCAGCCTCATTCTCCAAGGGGCCTATATTGACTTTGGCCTCTCTCCTTTTTTATATATTTAAAGAAGCTTTTACTGTCCGTGTTTATATTACACTCAACGTTTATTTTTTCCCTCTTAATTTTTTTTGGTCATCTTTTGTTGGTTTTTAAAACTTTCCCAACCCTCTGGCTTACCATTAAGTTTTGCCACATTGTGTGTATTTTCTTTCAATTTGATACTATCCTTATCTTCCTTGGTTAACCATAGTTGGTTTATTCCCTTCCTAGAATCCTTCTTCCTCACTGGGATATATCTTTGTTGTGAGTCATGAACTATTTTCTTAAACGTCTGTCATTGTTCATCAAACGTCTTTTCTGCTAAACTCCTTTCCCAGTCCACTGCAGCCAATTCTGCCCTCATTCCTTTGTAATTACCTTTATTTAAGTTTAGCACAGTTGTTCCCAACCCAAGTTTCTTACTCTAAAACTGAATGCTAAATTCTACCATGTTATGGTCACAGTTTACTAGGGGATCTTTTACTCTGAGATCATTAATAACATCTGCCTCATTACACATTACCAGATCCAAAATAGCCTGATCTCTGGTTGGATCCACATCATATTGTTCTAGGAAACTGTCCCGAATACCTGCTCTGATTCTTCCTCATGGCTACCTCTGTCAATTTGATTTTCCCAATCTACATGAAGATTAAAGTCACCCATGATTAATGTATTGCCTTTTTTACATGCCCTCATTCTCTCCCAATTTATTCTCTGTCCTGCAGTATAGCTGTTGTTCGGGGGCCTACAGACTACTGCCACCAGTGTCTTCTTCCCCTTGTTATTTCTTACCTCCATATGGACTCTACATTTTCTGATCCAAGGTCATTTCTTGCTATCGTACTCATTCCATCTTGTACTAACAAAACTACCCCACCACCCTTTCCTTCCGGCCTATCTTTTTGAAAAGTCATACACTCCTGAATATTTAGTTCCCAGCTTTGATCTCCTGGTAAACCATGCTCCGTAATGGCTATAAGATCATTCCCATTAACCTCTATTTGTGCCATTAATTCATTTATTTTGTTCTGAATAAGATGTGCATTTAAGTTAAGAGCCTTTAATTTTGCCTTTTTACCCCTTTGCTGCTGTTTTTTAATGTTTGTACAGTCTGTCCCTTCTTGTCACACTCTGGGGTATCATTACCTAAGTAGCTGCTCTGCAATGCTACCATATCCTTTTGCTTTGTAAAGGGTTAATCCCGCACTCTATTGTAAGTCACACTCATGCTGAATCGCACTAAGTTGGCTACTTATATATACTCACTACTTAATGAGGATCCATTTTCAGCTGCTCCTTAATTAAGCTGCTCTTTCACTGGAACTCTTGAAAAAACCCTGCTTAAGGTTGGCAACTACAGAAATTAAACTGTAGGGTTTCGTTCCTTTTCATCAACTTTGTAGCAGTTTGGTTACTATAGATCTGGAGACACATGGAGGCCAGACTAGGTGAGGACACCAGGACATTAGTGAACCAGATGGGTTTTTATGACAAGGGTTTCATGGTCATCAGATAGTTAATTCCAGATTTTTGTTGAATTCAAATTCCACCATCTACTGCAGTGGGGTTTGAACCCAGGTCCCCAGAGTATTACCCTGGGTCTCTAGGTTACCAGTCCAGGGACAACCCCACTACACCACCAGCAAATTGATGTATAGAGCCGTTTACACTGGCAATTTATCATCAACATGGGGGGAAAAAAGGGGCATTTTATTATAATTTGCAGATTGAAATTTACCCAGCTCAGTCGTGAAGAGCTTTTTTTACAATTGGTACCAGACAGTTCTATTGCTCTATTATTATTGTGAAAAAACAGGATTTGAATTGCCTTCCTGCATTAAACCTGCGCAATTCTGTATCACCTAGGTATTGTCACCGTGGTAACAGTAAACTGACAGCTTTTACTTGTGGTTAGTGCAATTTACACAAGATAATGCCAGAGAATTTGATGGTTCCCTCAAGTCAACAGGAGGGAAAGTCTGAAGGGATGACCAGCAGCCTGGAATCAGAGCTAACAGGCGCCGACCTCCACACCAATGTTGTAATAAAGAACAGGAATTTGGCCCCTTCAGTTGTTTCTTTTTCTTGTTTCTTATAAGAATCTTCCGTTCCACTTATAAAATCTGAACCAGCAAAATATTTGGAGCTGCCTCTCTCTTTCCCTTGTACTGTTGGCTCTCAGCACAAGGATTTGATCTGCCTTTGAGATGTGACAGCCAATTTGCACACAGCAAGACCCCCATGACCAGCAATGAATTAAGTGATCTACTTTTGGCGGTGTTCATTGAGGGGTAAATATTGGTCAGGGCATTGAGGAGAATGCCCCCTGCTCTTCGTCGGATAGCGCCGTGAGATCTTTCAAAGGTGGATGGGATGTCAGTTTGCCCAAAGAAAATATCACCCATAATGCAGCACTGTGAGGCACTACATTGAAGTGCCAGTCATTCTGAGCTCTTTGTGTTGGTATGGCTCTGGGTCCGAATAAGAGTTCAAACTGATCCCAATTTCTGAGCCACATCCAGTTCACTCATCCCACATAGCTTGCTCGAGTTCCACAGTTTGCAGTCATACAAAGGCAACAGCCATTGGTGAGGGTGAGTTGGGTCAATTCTCAGCTTTTCTTCTTCAATAGAGTGCCCGGCAATGCTAGGACACTGCATCTTAGGCCTCTCACTATGCAACATTCAGTTTCCAGTCACTCGGTCATGGTCAGGGAGTAATCGTCTGAGATTTTCCATTCCTGTCAGAAATCAGGGGCAGTCAGAGACTGACCAGCTCTTGTCTGTGAGTGTGGGCAGTGTGCATTTCTACGAGGGTGAGTAATGTGTGTGTGCATGAGTGTGTGTGAACGGGTATGTGAGTAAGGTGTGTGGATGCATGTGAGTGGGTGCCTGAGTGTGCATGTGTACGTTTGTGTGAGTGGCTAGATGTTTGTGTAAGTGCATGTGTGTGTGTGTGTGTGTGTGTGAGAGAGATCGTGTGCATATTGTGTCTGTGTCAGTTGATGTGTGAGTGTGAGCATGTGTATGGGCAGCATTCCCCCCACCCCCCCCACAGTCGGTGGGGGGTGCGGTTGTGCGGGAGTGGGCACAGGCGGGCAGGTTCCTGATCGGCGCCCCCATTCGGGGGTGCACCACCATTTTGCGTGGGCAGGCCAATTAAGGCCCGCCCAGCATGACATCCTCTCGCAAGCGCTGTGCGCTCCCTATGCGAGCGGGAGCGGATTCCCTGAGCCGGGAGTGCGCTCTTTCACAAAGTGCCGCTGGTTGAAGTTCTAAAAAATTTTTAAATGCTGGAAAAAGTTTTCCTGACATGTCCCCTCATGTGACAGTGTCACATGAGCTGGGACATGTCCATTACTTTCATTGAAAAATATTCCAAAAATTTGAAATGCCTCATGAAACCTCATCCCGCCCATGGATGGGGTTTCATGCTTTTTCTGAAGGCCGCCTGGGCTCTTCACTTGCCTGCCATCCTTAAGGTTGGATAAGCAGGTCCATTAATCACTTCAATTACTTTTTCAATGGCCTTAAAATGGGATTAGATAGAATAGATAGGCGCTTGATGGCCAGCACAGACACGATAGGCCCGTTCCTGTGCTGTATAACTCGATGGGCAGAATTTTCCCCTTGGTGTGCAGGAGCGGACCCTCCACGCCGATGCATAAAATGACGCGCGGCCATGTCGGGCGTGCGTCTCAACGTTACCGCGTGACATCGCGATATTTTGGAAGGCGGGAGCGCTGTAAGTTCAGAGGCGCACCCGCCATTAATGAACGGGCCAGTTAAGGCCCTTGAGGCAGCAATTGATCTCGATTTTTCGCAGCCCGTGTGATCTTCAGGGCATCGCACCAGCGCAACGGGCAGGCAGGTAGGAGACGTTTGTATAAATCTCATCCGTGGGCGGGATAAGAGGGGCGAATGTGATCTTTCAGGTATTTAAGTGTGAAAGTTACTTATACTTGCCTGTGTGAGCTGGAATACTTCAAAACTCATACCAGCTACTTGGACAGGGGTAATAGCCTTGGTCAGGAGTCTACAGTAAAGATCATTTTTGGGGCCTACAGCTTTCAGGGCACACTGCCCCACTGTCCTACCCTCCGGCCTGGTCTGCCCCACTGTCCTACCCTCCGGCCTGACCTGCCCCGCTGCACTACCCTCCAGCCTGGTCTGCCCCACTGCCCTACCCTCCGGCCTGGTCTGCCCCACTGTCCTATCCTCCGGCCTGGCCTGCCCCAATGGCCTGCCCTCCGGCCTGGCATGATGCACATTGGCCTTCTGATGAGCTCTTCTCCTGGCCATTGTGAGCAGCCTTGCAAAGGCTGCCAGGCCTTCATTTGAACAGGCTGCCAGGTCGCCATTGGACCCGGCGGCATATACCCGTCCACCACCGCCCGCCCACTCCCGCTATCCTCGGAAGCTGTGAACTGTGCTGAGTGGGCCTTCATTGGCCCACCCGCCTAAAATGGCGGCACGGACCCAATCGCGGGCGGTGATCGGGTCCGCGCCCACCCGTGCCCGCTCCCACACAGCCTACCCAATGTGGGGAAAATTCCTCCTTATGACTCTGACTCATGCTACCTCTTTTCGGGAAGGCCTGCCAAAGCGTCGGCCAATCAAGCAGTGGCCAGGCCAGCAGGGGCCTGCCCCTGATATCAAGACCCCAGGGACGAAGTCTTGCGTGCTGAAAGCTGGGGCCAATTGGAGTCCGGCAGTGCCCCTGGGGAGGCTGTGGAACGACAGGCTCCAGAGTCCCAGGATCACAAAGCAACCCAGGCCACCCAGGTAAGTAATTTGGTGGGGTGGGGGTGGGGGTGTGGGAGGGGGGTGGGGGAGGGGTTCACAGGATGGGGTCATGGGGAGAGGGGTGCAGGGGGTCAGCAGGAAGAGCAGTGGGTGGGTCACAGTGGGCCCCTCCATCCCAATGTCCAGTCCCTTGATCATCAGAGGGTGACAAGCTGGCTGCACGGTTTTACCTGTTGTGCAGGCTGAATGGAGACAGGCCCAGCTATAGCTGGGTTAATACCAGCAGCGGTGGGATGAGAGCCTTAAGTGATCATTAATTGGCTACTCTTGGGTCTCAATTGGTGGTGGTATGGGGAGGTCACCCATGGGCCTTCTGGCCCAGAACATAATACTGGCAGAGGGGGGAAGGCAGCAGGGTTCTGCTCCAGCACCACCCCACCTAATGAAATTCCCTTCCTGCCTTGTCACCAGACAGCGCAGAAGACTCTGCCCTGTGACTGTGTGTATGGTGTGTCTATGTGAGTGTGTGTGTGTGTGCATGTGTGGTGTGTCTATGTGAGTGTGTGTGTGGTGTCCGTGTGAGTGTGTGTGTGTTGTGTGTGTGTGTGTGGTGTGTCTATGTGAGGTGTGTGTGTGATGTCTGTGTGAGTGCGTGGTGTGTTGTATGTCTGTGTGTGTGTGTCTATGTGAATGTGTGTGTGTGTATATGGTGTGTCTATGTGAATGTGTGTGTGGTGCGTCTGTGTGAGTGTGTGTGATGTGTCTGTGTGAGTGTGTGTGTGTCTGTGTGAGTGTGTGTGTATATATGGTATGTCTATATGAATGTGTGTGTGGTGTGTCAGTGTGTGTGTGTGGTGTGTCTATGTGAGGTGTGTGTGTGGTGTCTGTGTGAGTGTGTGTGGTGTGTGTGGTGTGTTGTGTGTCTGTGTGTGGTGTGTGTGGTGTGTTGTGTGTCTGTGTGTGTCTGTGTGTGGTGTGTGTGGTGTGTTGTGTTGTGTGTCTGTGTGTGTGTGTGTGTGTATATGGTGTGTCTATGTGAATGTGTGTGTGGTGTGTCTGTGTGAGTGTGTGTGGTGTGTGTGTATATATGGTATGTCTATGTGAATGTGTGTGTGGTGTGTCAGTGTGTGTGTGTGGTGTGTCTGTGTGAAGGGGCTGTTTTTTAATTCCTTCGCTTTTAATTTCCAGCAATTCTACCTCGTATGTCCAGCTTTATTACAATGATAACAAATTACTTTCTTCACTTCACCTCTGAATTCTACTCTTTCCTCTTTAGTAGACTGGTGTCCTTCAGTCTGCTCTTTACTACCAGCACTTTTCTCATCACTAGGCTTTCTAAATCTCCAATTTCCTTGCTGACTTCCATATGATCCTTTTCCCAAACTCAACTGTCTGTGTGAGATATAAGTATCAGCCAAAACTGCTGCTTCTCCTACCTTTATTGCTTGATGTTCATCTAAGTAAGTTTTAATGGTTACTGGAATACTATTTGTGAATTCTTCAATAACCATAGGTTTTCTCACATTTTCAAAAGCCTTTGATCTTATGGTGTTTCTTTCCCTGTTGCAAGTTCTACAAATGTCTGATTAGGTTTCTTTCTTATGGTCCTAAATTTTAATTGATAAGCTTCAGGGACAAGCTCATAGACATTTAATATTGCCTTTTTAGCCACTTTGTAATCTGCAGGCTGCTCTTCTGACAACCTAGCATACACATTCATGGCTGTACCTGACAGAACACTTTGTAACATTATGGTCCAAGCATCTCTTGGCCAATTCACCTTCCTAGCTATCCTTACAAATGAGGTGAAATATCTTTCAACTCCATCCTCTACATTTAGGCACTAAATGAAAGTTTTTATTAAATCAAATTCCTCAGCAGAATCAGATTCATTTCTTGATTCACCAACCACTTCTTTCATCCTTTAACTGAAGTTTCTCTTTAGCTAAATCGTGCTTTCTCTCTTTCTCTTTCTTCGTTTTTCTCTTTCAAATTCCATTTCTAAGATAGGGAGAGTTTGGAGACTGGAGGGAGGGAGGGAGGTGGAAGAGTTTAGACTCTGAGACTAGAGGTGGGGGATGGTAGGGGGAATGTTTAGTCCCTGAGACCTGGGGAGTGGGTGTGCGAAAGTACAGATCCTGAGACTAAATTTAGTTAAGAACTGATGGGGATCAGGTGGTGCTCTCAAGCATGTACTATATAGTGGAACAATCTTTTTTCCGACTAAGTGAAAAGCTGAATAAATTCGGACATTATTTGAGTAATTAATTGCCTAGTATTTTTCAATGCAGGCTACTGAGCATATTTGATAGCTTTGAGCGTATTGAATAGCTTTGAGTGCACTGGATAGCTTTGAGCACACTGTCAAATATGATATCAAATTCATTCCAAATTAGAACTATTGATGTCAAAATGGAATTGAGAGCATTAATTACACTTCAAAGCAAAAATGATGTTAAAATTTTCTGGTAGGGAGGTCATTGATGAAGCAATGGTTGGGCCTAGGACACTACCCTGAGGAACTCCTGCAGTGATGTTCTGGAGCTGAGATGATTGACCCCCAAAACCACAACCATCTTCCTTTATAGTAGGTATGACTTCAGCCAGGGAAGAGTGTCCCCCCTGATTCCCATTGACTCCAGCTTTGCTAGGGCTCCTTGATGCCACACTCAGTCAAATGCTGCTTTTGTATCAAGAGCAGTCACTCTCACTTCACCTCGGGAGTTTGACTCCTTTGTATATGTTTGAACCAAGGCTGTATTGAGGTCAGAAGCTGAGTGACTCTGGCGGAACCCAAACTGAGCATCAGTGAGCAGGTTATTGCGAAGTAAGTGCCGCTTGATAGAGCTGTTGATGGTCCCTTCCATCACTTTACTGATGATCGAGAGTAGACTGATGGGGCGGTAATTGACCAGGTTGGATTTGTCCCTGGTTTTTGTGTACAGGACATACCTGGGCAATTTTCCACATAGCCGGGTAGATGCCAGTGTTGTAGCTGTGCTGGAACAGCTTGGCTAGGGGCGCGGCAAATTCTGGAGCATAAGTCTTGGTACTCTTGCTGGAATATTGTCAGGACCCATAGCCTTCGCAGTATCCAGTGCCTTCAGCCGTTTCTTGATATCACGTGGAGTGAATCAAATTGGCTGAAGACTGGCATCTGTGATGCTGGGGACCTCCGGAGGAGGCCAAGATGGATCATCCACTCGGCACTTCTGGCTGAAGATTGTAGTAAATACTTCAGAAAATATCTTTTGTACTGATGTGTTGGGCTTCCCCATCATTGAGGATGGGGATATTTGTGGAGCCCCCTCCACCAGTGAGTTGTTTAATTGTCCACCACCATTCACGACTGGATGAGACAGGGCTGCAGATCTTAGATCTGATCTATTGGTTGTAGAGTCTCTTAGCTCTGTCTATCACTTGCTGCTTATGCTCTCTGGCACACAAATAGTCCTGTGTTGTAGCTTCAACAGGTTGACACCTCATTTTTAGGTATGCCCGGTGCTGCTCCTGGCACACCCTCCTGCACTCTTCATTGAGCCAGGGTTGATCCCCTGGCTTGATGGTAATGGTAGAGTTGGGGACAAGCCGGGCCATGAGGTTACAGATTGTGGTTGTTTGAAATTCTGCTCCTGATGGCCCACAGCGCCTCATGGTTGCCCAGTCTTGAGCTGCTAGATCTGTTTGAAATCTATACCAGTTAGCACGGTGGTAGTGCCACACATGATGGAGGGTATCTTCGCCTCCACAAGGACTGTGCGGTGGTCATTCCTACCGATACTGTCATGCACAGATGCATCTGCGACAGGCAGATTGGTGAGGATGAAGTGAAGCATGTTTTTCCCTTTTGTTGGTTCCCTCACCACCTGCCACAACCCAGTCTACAGCTATTTCCTTTAGGACTCAGCCAGCTCGGTCAGTAGTGGTGCTACCGAGCCACTCTTGATCATGGGCGTTGAAGTCTCCCACCCAGGGTACATTCTACACCCTGTCACCCTCAGTGCTTCCTCCTACTGATGTTCAACATGGAGGAGGAATTATTCGTCAGCTGAGGGAGGGTCAGGGGATGGGTAGTAATCAGCAGGAGGTCTCACAGGATCGCATAATTGGTGTGGTGCAGAAGGAGGCCATTCGGCCCATCGTGTCCGTGCCATCTCTCTGAGCAGTTTAACTTAGTGCCAATCTCCTGCCTTTTTCCCCGCACCCCAGCACATTGTTTCTATTCAAATAATCACTTAATGCCCTCTTGAATGCCCCAATTGAACCTACCTCCACTACACTTCCAGGCAGTGCATTCCAAAACATAACTGCTGGCTGTGTGAAAAAGGTTTTTCTCACCTCACATTTGTCTCCTTGCCCATGTTTGACCTGATGCCCTGAACTTCATGGTGTCTGGAGTCTGAGGACAACCAGGGCAACACCCTCCTGACTGTATATCACTGTGTCACCAGTTCTGCTTTGTCTGCCCTGCTGGTGGGATTGGGTGTGTGAGTATGTGTCTGGTTTGTCTGTGTGAGTGAGTGTGTGAGTGTGCGTATGGTGTTTCTGTGTGAGTGAGTTTGTGAGTGTGCGTATGGTGTGTCTGTGTGAGTGAGTGAGCCTATTGCTTGAGAGTGTATATGGTGTGTCTGTGTGAGTGGGTGAGTATGGTGTGTCAGTGTGAGTGGGTGTGTGAGTGTGTGCATGGTGTGTCTGTGAGTGAGTGTGTGTATGGTGTCTGTGTGTGGGTGTGAATGTGTGTATGGTGCAACTGTGTGAGTGGGCGTGTGAGTGTGTATTTGGTGTGTCTGTGTGAGTGACCATGTGAGTGTGTGTTTGGTGTGTCTGTGTTAGTGAGAGTGAGTGTGTGTATGGTGTGTCTGTGTGAGTGAGTATGAGTGCGTGTATGGTGTGCCTGTGTGAGTGAGTGTGAGTGTGTGTATGGTATGTCTGTGTGAGTGAGTGTGAGTGTGTGTTTGGTGTGTCTGTGTGAGTGAGCATGTGAGTGTGTGTTTGGTGTGTCTGTGTTAGTGAGAGTGTGAGTGTGTGTATGGTATGTCTGTGTGAGTGAGTGTGTGTGTATGGTATGTCTGTGTGAGTGAGTGTGAGTGTGTGTTTGGTGTGTCTGTGTGAGTGAGCATGTGAGTGTGTGTTTGGTGTGTCTGTGTTAGTGAGAGTGTGAGTGTGTGTATGGTGTGACTGTGTGAGTGAGTGTGTGTGTGTGTTTGGTGTGTCTGTGTGAGTGAGTGTGTCAGTGTGTATGGTGTGTCTGTGTGAGTGGGTGCGTGAGTGTGTGTATGATGTGCCTGTGAATGGGTGCGTGAGTGTGTATATGATGTGCCTGTGAATGGGTGTGTGAGTGTGTGTATGGTGTGTCTGTGTGAGTGGGTGTGTGTGTGAATGGGGTGTCTGTGTGAATGAGTATGAGTATGTGTGTAGTGTGTGTGTGTGTGAGTGGGTGTGTCTGTGTATGTTGTGTTTGTGAGTGTGTGTTTGGTGTGTCTGTGTGAGTGGGTGTGTGAGTGTGTATTTGGTGTGTCTGTGTGAATGGGCATGTGAGTGTGTGTATGGCGTCTGTGTGAATGAATGTATGTGTGTAGTGTATGTATGTGTGTGTGTGTCTGTGTATGTTGTGTTTGTGACTCTGTGTTTGGTGTGTCTGTGTGAGTGAGTGTGTGTTTGGTGTGTCTGTGTGAGTGAGTGTGTGAATGGTGTGTCTGTGAGTGAGTGTGAGTGTGTGTATGGTGTGTCTGTGTGAGTAATGTGAGTGTGGGTGTGTTGTGCCTGTGTGAGTGTGTGTGTGAGTATGTGTATGGTGTGTCTGTGTGAGTGAGTGTGAGTGTGGGTGTGTTGTGCCTGTGTGACTGTGGGTGTGTTGTGCCTGTGTGAGTGAGCGTATGAGTGTGTGTTTGGTGTGTCTGTGAGTGTGTTTGTGTGTATGTGTATGATGTGTCTGTGTGAGTGAGTGTGAGTGTGTTGTGCCTGTGTGAGTGTGTGTGTGTATATGTGTATGGGTGTGTCTGTGTGAGTGTGAGTGTGGGTGTGTTGTGCCTGTGTGAGTGTGTGTGTGTGTGCATGTGTATGGTGTGTCTGTGTGAGTAGTGTGAGTGTGGGTGTGTTGTGCCTGTGTGAGTGTGTGTGTGAGTATGTGTATGGTGTGATCATGTGATGAGTGTCTCTAAGTGGGAGAGGGGGAAATGGTTGAAGAAGGAAGGTCGGGGACTAAAATAAATGCAGCAGAAACATCTTGGAAATGAGAAAGTAATGCCTTCTTTATACAAAAAGGACTGAATAACAGGAAGTAGACAGAGGCAGGATTTTCCATGCCCGCTGGCATCGGGTGTGTTCGGCGGTGTGAGCGGACCATATGGCGAGAAGACCAAAAATCGGTTTCACGACTTTGTGAAGCTAGTTTGCAATCGTCCACTCTACCCATCAATGGCGGGCTGTGTTTCCCAATGTCCGACGTCAGGAGTTTGATTATCATACATCTGCATATCAATGTAAGACCAGCCCGCTGGAATCATTCCCCCAACGCTGGATCGACCGAGCACAAAGGCCTGATTGCACGCCGACGTGTTTCACAACTGTACATTAGCAATGTGCACCTGGCCAGCTGCACTTGACTCAGGGCGTTGAGGTTTGTTTGCCTACCTTCCTTCGGGGAGCCCTCGTGGTGACCAGGCTTCGCAGGCTGCAGCACATCACTTTAAGGGGGCCCGACGGGCTATTGTCTACCTACCAGGCCAGCCGTAAGGTGGGAGTGACTTTTCAATGACTAGCAGGGCTAGTGCTTGCTTGGGGAAGGGGGAAAAGTGGCCTCAGGCAAAGGAAGAGACTGCAGGGTCAGGGCTGTACTGGGGATGGGGGGTATCCCAGCCTGTGTGTATGGGGCAGGGGGCACAAGTTGATCTGTGCAAATGGCTTCAAGGTGGTGAGAGTTAAGGAGGCAGTGTCCAGAGGAGATGAGGCCAGATGGAGATGTGAGGGTGTGTGTGAGAGAGTGAGTGGTGATGTCCCTTGAGCTGGCAGTGAGTGAGATGTCAGTGAATGTGTGATGAGCTTGTGTGTGTGTGAGTTTAGAGGGATGAGCTGGTTGCCTTACCCCCCCGGCATGCATGAGATCATTCATCGTCTATCTGTATTGGATGGCAGCATTGGCACTGATCACCACTGCCACTGCCTCCCAAGCTGGATTGGTGATGTTGCTGCTCCCACCCCGCTGCGGCCAGAGCAGGGGCTGAGGACATCACGCTGGGCCTCCACAGCATCCAAAAGGCGTTCCAGGGACAAGTCACTGAATCGGAGGGGGGGTGGCAGCCCTCTTGCCTTTCAGGGCCATCTCTTCTGTGCAGCAGTCCTGGGCTGGAAGCACTGAGAGGTGTGCGTGTGACTGCACTTTACATATGGCACCCGGCGTGAGGAAGTGGCTAGGTGATGTCGTGGCGGGCAAATGAAAGCACGCCCGCCATCGAAACAGCGTGTTTCCCGGGAATGCGTGATTATTGAGGTGGAACCGGGATGATACAGCATGAAAAGCTGCCATTGCGGCTGGGAGGGCGGGGGGTAAAATGTTATTTTTGTCTCCCGCTACCGCACACAATGCAAATCTGGGACGATTGCACCCAGAATGTCAAGATGGAAAAATATACGGAAAGCAGAAAATACGCCAAGAAATAATGAAAGATATTTAACAATAACAAATAAACAATTATAAATTGCCAAAATAAGGCAAGATCACCTGGAAACTATACCATGCAGCATGCTTAGCTTATTCTCAGCTTCATTTGGTTAGTAGTACTCTTCCCTTTGAGTCGGAAAGCCAAGGGTTCAAGCCTGACTTCAGAATTTAAGCACATAATCCAGGCTGACACATCAGTAATACTGATGGACGTGTTATACCCCTGGTGGTGCCATCTTTTGGATGAGATATTAAACTGTGATCCCAGCTGCTTGTTCAAGTAGATATCAAAAAAATATAAACATACAAAAAGGCGGAGAGAGAAAGATCACCTGGTCAATTGAGTCAGTCTCATTCAGCCATGCAACTAGGCACCAGGATCCCCAATACTCTCCATACACCAATACTCCCTATACACCAATACTCCCTATACACCAATACTCCCTATACACCAATATTCCCTATACACCAACACTCCCTATACACCAATATTCCCTATACACCAATATTCCCAAAACACCAATATTCCCTATACACCAATATTCTCTATACACCAATATTCCCTATACACCAATATTCTCTATACACCAATACTCCCTATACACCAATATTCCCAAAACACCAATATTCCCTATACACCAATACTCCCCATACACCAATACTCCCTATACACCAATACTCCCTACACACCAATATTCCCAAAACACCAATATTCCCTATACACCAATACTCCCCATACACCAATACTCCCTATACACCAATACTCCCTATACACCAATATTCCCTATACACCAATACTCCCTATACACCAATATTCCCTATACACCAATACTCCCCATACACCAATACTCCCTATACACCAATACTCCCCATATACCAATACTCCCTATACACCAATATTCCCTATACACCAATACTCCCCATACACTAATACTCCCTATACACCAATATTCCCTATACACCAATACTTCCCATACACCAACAGCCGCATAATCTCCTGGAAAAGGAGATTTTTAAAATCAAGGCTAATTCGGAGAAAAGAAGGCGATTTAAAATGTGGGCCCTAAATCTCATTGCTTTGAGCGAATTGGCTGTTGCATTTGATAACGGTGACTAGATTTCAACAAGGGACTTGCAAGAAGGTCTTTTTAATAAAAGTCTTTCTTACTTTCTTCTAATATAAATATTTGACACTCTCACATTGGATTCCTCTGTGCTACTTAAACGGGCAGTATATTTCAATGGATCAAAAACTCCATACGAACACAGGATTTGGAAGAATTCAAGTCTGCTCCACCATTCGATAAGATCATGGCTGATCTGGTTATGGTCTCAACTCCAATTTCTTGTCCGTTGACACCCGTGTCTATCAAAAATCTATCCAACTCAGCCTTGAATAAATTCAATGGTTCAGCCTCCACTGCTTTCTGGGGAAGAGAATTCCACATACTAATGACACTCTGAGAGAAAAAAATATCTCCTCATCTCCATCTTAAAAGGGAGACCTCTTACTCTCAAACTGTGTCCCCAGGTTCCAGTCTCCCCCAAAATTGGAAACATTCTCCTGGTATCCACCCTGTGAAGGCCCCCTCAGGATCTTAAATGTTTCAATAAGATCACCTCTCATTCTTCTAAACTCCAATGGGTATAGGCCCATCATATCCAGCCTTTCCTCATAAGACAACTCCTTCACCCCAGGAATGGAATGAGTTGAGTGAACTCTAGGGGGTAGAAGCATTTGAAACAAATGGGCCCAATGTTCGTGTGATAATTAATTTATGCCTTCGCTAAAATAACCAGCTGTTGCTTTTGATGCCAAAATATTGAGTGTTTGCACCATAATTTCCCACATTGGGGATAACATTGTCTTTGCGCAATAGTGTGAAGCGGGTGGTATCTATTCAGATGCCCCTGTTAGGTATCTGTCCTGGTTTTTTTATTGAGGTGAAGAGAAATGGAAGTGGAGCAAGATGAATAGCAGTGGCTGAATCAATTCCGCCTGCCTGCCACTATCGCCCGAACTCAAAATGCTCCCCCTGTCTTTCCCGGGACGCTGACCCCAGTTCTCTGTTCTGCTCATCCCTGTCTTCGGCTCTGTTTGTATTCTGACATCTGGCAGCTCCTTTGACAGCAGCTCACACCGCCACCTTTGAAACTGAGCCGCATTAACGCACTCTGCTCACGCCCGGCATGAGCGACACACTCCGTTTGCCACCAAATTCATAACGGAGTGGTTTCTGTAAGGACTGCACTCTGGAGAGGCTTTGGCAGCTAAGCCTCCTAATACAGCTGACAAAAATCCACCTCGTGGCTGTAAGCCTTGATACTAGTCTCAGCGTGGTGCACAATGCCAGGGATAATGTTTGGATCAACCCTTGTTTGGTTTACTGTAGCTCCAAACAACAAGGTGCCAGCATGGTGCTGCACTCTACCCATTACCATTGAGTGTAAAGCTTCAAGTCCCGCAGAAGCATTGCTCCAAGGTTCCTGGCAGTGAACTTCTGCTGAATTACTATCTCATGCCGTTCCATAATCAGCCAGTAGGAGGCAGTGACTCGATCGGGGGAATCTGCTTGCTGGCCAACTTTTCTCCCACGAAACAGCTAAAGGGTTCCACCCAACTCAAGGCCAACTGGTTGGAGCAGCAATGACCTATTGGATCAAGCTCACAACCTTCCTATTGGGATCAGACCCTTGAGCTACTGTTGAATGGGCCACCTCTACATTTCAAAGCATTTGCACTTTTACTTGACATTGATGCAAATTAGGGATAGAAATGAAATGTACTGCAACATGAAACAAGGCAAGAAACCAGCATTTGACAGAAAACTAGCTTCGCAGTTAAGCGCAAGAATAATGAATGTTTATGTCCTGAACTTCAACTGATAGCTTTTCCCAACATTACAGTAAAATCACCCATGAATTTATGGAATAATCAACCATTGAACAGATTTATTATCGGCACCATTCAAAACATAGGAGACCACATCATTTACTAACAACAGAGTTAAAATCTCTGTGTTGGACTGGGTTCCTTGTTCAACTCCAGCTAATGGAGAAAAAAAAAAATGATAAGATTACACATTCCTTCAGAACGTATTTTCTCTTGTCGTAGCATATGAATGAATCAAGTTTTTATTGAACCGTAATCTCTCGGCAGTTTTATATGGCACTTCATCTTAATGAGAAGTGTTCTCTGGATGTAACCTGGGAAAGACGGTAATATGCTGTGGCATTGTCATCTCTCACTCTGGAGCCATCTAAACATCCCAACTGTCACTTAAGGGAAGCATTCAATTGTTGACAGACGATACCCCTTGATCATAGTGGCCTCACATTCTGTAGGGCCCAGGAGAGAAGGAGGAAACCCGTGTAGCCTGGAACGCCTTAGCCACTGTGTTGCTGCAGGAACAATCTCTCACTGTCATGAAACTGCTGCGAGAGACGCTTCTCTCTCTCTCTCTCTCTCTCTTTTTCTATCTCCCCCTCAGGAGGTTGGGAAAAGGAATCGCTTGGAAAGGCTATGCAAAAAGAAATGATTGAGGTCACTGCCAGGCCTTCAGCTTTCCAGAAAAGTCCTAAATGGCCCTGTTCTCAATGTGACATTTTTAAAGAGTTCGGTGCAGTATGACAGAAATTGTAATGGAGCCTGCCACTTTGAAATACTATTTCCATCAATCCCTAGTTTATCTGTGCTGTGTCAGCTGATTGCACCGTGGCCTGAAGGCATAATATTAGCCATATGTCTAATGATAGATTCTTGCCTTTCCAGAGGCCATGATTAACTCTCTGTAGAAATGTCTCCAAAACAGCTTTTTGTTAATTTTATGAATTGAGCTGTTAGAAACCACCGTGTCCTGTTTTCATATTGCTGTGAGACCTGGGAATAAAATAATCGAAATAGGAATATAATAGTGCCAGAGAGGAAGCTTAGCCAAAGGCTAGCTGAGATACTCATTTGGAATATGAAAAACAATGAGCCCAGAGTTCAGGCCTTGGCGCAATCAGGGCAGATGTTCAGCCAAGGCGTTGAAAAAATGAGATTGGAGCTGGATTAGGCCCAGGGTTGGGTTCCACCAGGGCCACTCAGCTCCTGACCTCATTACAGCCTTGTCCAAACATGGGCAAAAGAGCTGAACTCAAGAGCTGAGGTGAGAGTGATGGCCTTTGACATCAAGGCCACATTTGACCGAGTGTGGCATCAAGGAGCCCTAGCAAAACTGGAGTCAATGGGAATCAAGGGCAGAAGTCTCCAATGGTTGGAGTCATACCTAGCACAAAGGAAGATGGTTGTGGTTGCTGGAGGTCAATCAGATCAGCCCCAGGTCATCGCTGCAGGTGTTCCTCAGGGTTGTGTCCTCAGCCGAACCATCTTCAGCTGCTTCATCAATGACCTTCCTTCCATCATAAGATCAGAAGTGAGGATATTTGCTGATGATTGCACAATGTTCAGCACCATTTGCAACTCCTCAGATACTGAAGCAGTCCATGTCCAAATGTAGCAAGACCTGGGCAATATCCAGGATTGGGCTGACAGGTGGCAAGTAACATTCGTGCCACACTAAGTGTCAGGCAATAACCATCTCCAGCATAAGGGAATCTAACCGTCTCCCCTTCACATTTAATGGCATTACTGTCGCTGAATCCTCCACTATTAACATCCTGGGGGTTGTGGGGGGAACCAGTGATTAGAAACTGAACAGGACTAGCCATATAAATACCATGGCTACAAGCGCAGGTCAGAAACTGAGAATTCTGAGATGAGTAACTCACCTCCTGACTCCCCAAAGCCTGTCCACCATCTACAGAGGATTGGTGGAATACTGTCCACCTGCCCGGATATTGCAGCTCCAACAACATTCAAGAAGCTCGGCACCATCCAGGACAAAGCAGCCCGCTTGATTGGCTCCCCATCCACCACCTTAAACATTCATTCCCTCCATCCCTGACACACAGTGTCAGCAGTGTGTACCATCTACAAGATGCATTGCAACAACTCTCCAAGGCTCCTTCGACAGCACCTTCTAACCATGCAACAGATACATGGGAACAGCACAACCTGCACGTTCCTCTCCAAGTCCCTCACCATCCTGACTTGGAAATATATCGCCGTTTCTTCACTGTCATTGGGTCAAAACCCTGGAGCTCCCTCCCTAACGGCATTGTGTGTGTCCCTACGCCACATGGACTGCAGCGGTTCAAGAAGCCAGCTCACCGCCACCTCCTCATCGGCAACTAGGAAATGGGCAATAAATGCTGGCCCAGCCAGCGATGCGCACATCCCGGGAACAAATAATATTTCAAAAAATTCAGTCTCATTTGTCAGCTTCAGGTGTATCCTGGGACGTTGACAGTGGAAAATCTGCCCATGTATCAAAGGATGCATTCAGGAGAGGGAAGATCCAGTACTAATCAAGGAGTTCTGTCCTTCCTGCCTTGGATAGGCTTCAGCAGAACCCCAGCATTCTGAGAGCTGGTGGGAGTCCCTGTGAGGGCCCAGTGCTTGCTCATGGCCGAACACGGGTAGGGATCAATTGCTGGACAATAACCCTGGAGCCGCATCAGCTTTGGATCATAGGTAGACTCATAGTGGAGTAGTTGTGTGCCACTCCCCCTTTCCCTTCCCTTTCCACACCACCCCCGCCCAAACGTAACTCATAGAGGTGACACTCCCAGTCCAAATATGCTAAGGAATCCATCCCCGGCATGTGGGATCGGGGTGTGCAGCTCTGACTACAGGGAGCCGGGAATACCAGCTCCATGCAGCAGGTTAGGGAGCCTGGAATTTTAATGCAAATGTTATATCCCCTGTCCCACACTCCTCCCCAGTCCCCACAGTTTTGCTCTGCTCCTCTCCTGGAGATGCTGGCTTAGCTTGCTGGACCCCAGCCCTCTGGAGGTGGGAAAATCCTAGCTCTGGGAACTTCAGCCTGCGTCAAAGGGTTGAGGGGCTGATTCATGCCAAAAGCATGAAGGTGTTCCGCATTCCATCAGCCTGGCTCCGGAGGTAGGGCTCTCACAATGGACCTGAGTTCATTCAAAGGAGTGTACATGCTAGCTAGGCTGGGTGTGCTAAGGGAGTGCAGCACGGTCAAAGGTGCTTGCCTTCAAAATGAAACCGAGGACCCGCCCATCAGTTCAGGTGGCAGCTAAAAATCCAAAGGCACTATTCCAAGAAAAAACCCAGAGTCCTGGCTATATTACTGCCACGGTTCAGGATCCTTTGACTAATTTTCCACAGGGAGGATTCAAAGGAAAAGTGATTTTAAACGCTGTGCTACAAAACCTCGAGTATTCCCGCAAAGCAAACAAAAAACAAAAGTCTGCAAAGGCAGGTAGTTAAGATGCCAATCATTGAATCTTAGTGCACAGGAGGAGGCCATTGTGCCTGTGCTGGTTCTCTGACAGAGCTATCCAATTAGCGATACTCCTCCGCTCTTTCCCCATGGCCCTGCAATTTTTTCCTTTTCATGTATATGTTGATACACAGCTTAAAAAGAATCTTGTTCTTTCCCCCCCACCCAGTTCCTTTGCCAATTACCTTAAATTTGTATTTTTATGGTGACTGACCTTCCTGTTAGTGGAAACAGTTATTTCTATTTATTCTATCAAAATCCTTTATGATTTTGAACACCTCTATTAGACCTTCCCTTCTGCTTCTCTGTTCTAAGGTGAACGACCCCCATCTCCTTCAGTCTCCCCTAAAAATGGAAGTCCCTCATCACCGGCACCATTCTAGTAAGTCTCAACTGCACCTTCACCAAAGCCTTGATATCCATCCTGAATTGCAGTGCCCAGAATGGGACTCAACGGGGGGAAATGTAACATGGAGGAGTCCCTGTGTTTTGGTGCTAGCTAATGTCAGAAAATGTGATGGTGTCCAGATGCTGACTCTAATGCACTAACTTCCAGAGAGAGAGGAGGGACAGGAAAGGAAGCAGCAGAGAAAGAGGAGGTGAAGTGAGGAGGGGCAGGGAGAGGAGGGCCAGAGAGTGGGGAGGAACAGAGAGGGGAGAGCAGAGACTGGAGGAGCAGAGAGAGAAGAGGGATAGAGAGAGAGGAGGGGCAGAGAGAGAAGAGGGGTAGAGAGAGAGGAGGGGCAGAGAGACAAGGGGCAGAGATAGGCTGGGCAAAGAGAGGAGAGGCAGAGAGAGGAAGGCAGAGAGAGGAGGAGAAGAATGAGGAGAGGCAGAGAGGGAGGCCACGGAGCAGAGGGGGGCAGCTGAGAGGGGGCATGTGGTGGCTTGTGACTCACACTTGCAAGCTTGTTGTGGGGTGACCGAGTTGGTACTTTAGATAGAGTCGTTCTGCAGACACTTCTTAGGTGGAACACATTCTGTTTATTTACAAGGTACTCAGCAGTTACACATGTGTCGCTTCACAAAACTCTATCTACATACTTCTGCTGCTCACTTGCAGACTACTGACTTCCAACTAACTACAAACTACATGGTTAGCCCACGCTACTCCTCTATTGGTTATACAAGATCATGTGATCTTCCATTATAACATCCTTCTTAAAGGTATACTACACATTACATAAAATCACAGGCCAGGGTTTTCGGGTGGACGGGCGGGCTCGGCGGGCGGGCCCGGGAGCGGCTGGGAAGCCAACTGCCACCCGTGATCGGGCTCCAAGCGCGATTTCACACTGGCTGGCCAATTAATGGCCAGCCAGAGTGAAACGCTCGCTGCAGCGCATAGCGCTGCAGGAGTGGGGGCGGAAGGAGTGCGAGCGTGGACGTTCACGCATGTGCGCGGGTGTGGGCAGTAAAAGCTCCCTGAGGCACAGAGACATTGAAAATGTTTAAAAAACATGTCCCTTCATGTGACTCTGTCCTATGAACAGGGACATGTTAGAAATTAGTTTGAAAAGTGTTTTTTTTTAATCACTGCCTGTGGATGAGGTTTTGCAAAAAATCCAATGACCATAAGGTTGGATGGGCAGCGAAAAATTTAATTTAATTAAAACTTCAATGGCCTTATTAGGCCTGTTAATTGTCAGTGGGGTCAGTGGGTACACTGCCGACTCCCGCGCGCGCCATCGACCGAAATATCACGCGATGACATCAGAACCCTCACCCGCGTCATCATGCATCATTTTACACTCGTCCCGGTTGGGCACGCGCCCGCCTGACAAGCACAATATTCTGCCCATAGTTACTACATCCCTCCCCCTTCACTCAGAAACCTATTTTTGCATTTCCAATTACAATCTTTACAAAATAGCAAATTATTTACAACGGTAAGTAATTTACAAATTCCGTCTTTCTGGGGGTTTCCTTAGGCGTGTAGAACTTCTCAGCTCTACAGCTTCAGATGCTTTGTTAGAAGCCTCCTCTTCTGGAGTTGTCTGAACATCAGGTTCTTCGCTAGGTACCTGCAAGTCTGTTTGCTCATCTCTTGTAGGTACAACAGGCACTTCAGGCAGATCTGTACCAGGCTGAGTTCTCTCAGCAGGAAACCTTGACTTGGTCGTGAACACTGGTGGAATCATTTCTCGATGATTTGTCTCTCTCTTCCTCAAATGATCCACAGGTCCCTGTATGACTCGGTCTTCCGCCATTATGTGGTAAGATAGAGGTGTAGTCACTGCACTTATTTCACCTGGTAGCCACTTTGGTCCTTCTCCAACGTTCTTCACATCTCTCCCACAGTAAATTTCCCCTCAAGAATATGCCAGTTGTTTCCAGTTTTCTGACTTCCTTCACTCCTTTCCACCTTCCCCCCCTAAGTTTGGCATTATTAAGCTCAATCTTGTCCAGAGACGGCATTTCATTAATAATTCCGCAGGAATGACACCTGTTATTGTACGACGCACAGTAGCAGCAGTGTGTACCATCTACAAGATGCACTGCAGGAATTCACCAAGGCTCCTTCAACAGCACCTTCCAGACTCATGATCACTACCATCTAGAAGGTCAAGGGCAGCAGATAGATGGGAACACCACCACCTGGAAGTTCCCCGCCAAGTCACTCACCATCCTGGCTTGGAAATATATCGTCGTTCCTTCACTGTCGCTGGGTCAAAATCCTGGAACTCCCTTCCTAACAGCACTGTGGGTGTGACTACACCACATAAACTGCAGCGGTTCAAGAAGGCAGCTCACTACCACCTTCTCAAGGGCAACTAGGGATGGGCAATAAATGTTGGCCCAGCCAGTGAAGCCCACATCCCGTGAATGAATTTAAAAAAAGAAAGCGTGCTAGCTTTGTTGCTAGGGAATCTCCAGTTAGCTTTATCATCCCAGACTTGAATGTTTGATCTGCTCTTTCAGCCAGTCCGTTTGAGGAAGGGTGGTATGGCAAAGCTTTCACCTGAGTGATACCGTTGAGGCTCAGCATTCGTAAATGCTGTGCTGTTATCAGATACGACCACATCTGGTAGTCCATTAATTGAAAACTTTGACGTAGCTTCTCTATTGTCGCAGAAGATGTTGGTGACTTCATCTCATATATGCCCATCCATTTTGAGTGTGCATCTACAATGAGAAGAAACATTGTTCCCATGAAAGGTTCCACATAGTCAATGTGTAATCGTACCCATGACATTCCTGGTCACTCCCAAGGGTGTAATGGAGCTGTTGAAGGTAACTTTTTGCAGTTGCTGACATTTAATACAATACTTCACTAAACTCCATTCATTCCATCCATTCCAGGCCACCATAGATAGCTGCATGCCATGGTCTTCATTAGGGAAGGTCCTGGATGTGTTCAATTAACAACGGCTTTCTTCCCTTTGGAGGAACTATCACTCATGCTCTCCACAATAAGTTACCATCCTGGCTAGTTATTTCATGTCTTCTGTTGAAGTATGGTTTCATTTAATCAGATACATGCTCCTGTGACCAACCATAAAGCACTTGTTCTCATACTTGAGAGAGGACTGGGTCCCTCCTTGTCCAGTTTTTGACCTGTCTAGCACATTCTGGTGATGAATCGAAGAAATTTAACAGTAACACGAGTTCTTGTGGAACTGGGACATCTTCATCATTTTCTTGTAAAGGCAAATGACTAAGGGCATCGGCGTTTCCAATTTGATTTCCAGGCCTATGTACATAAGTGTGTTTGTTTGCTCCCAGGATTAAAGCCCATTGTTGTATTCTTGCTGAGGCTATGGATGTCTTGCCCTGTCCTCACTGAACAATCCTAGCAATGGCTTGTGGTCAGAAACTATAGTAAAACGACGGCCGTGTACGTACTGGTGAAATTTCTTGACACCAAAGATGATTAACAGGACTTCTTTTTCTATCTATGAGTATTCCTTTTTTGCTGAGGTGAGCATTCTTGACCGGTTCCTATAGGCCATTCCGTGTCTTTGTCCATCTGATGGGAGAGCACTGCTCCCACTCTGCGTCACATTCAACACCAATTCTTCCCTTTGGTCAAAATGTACTAATAGGTTGGGTGAGTGCAACAATTGTTTCACCTTAGTGAAGGCTTCTTTCTGAGGTGCCTCCCAAGACCAACATTGGTTCTTCTTGGGTAGAGAATGCAGGGTTGCCAGTTCTGTAGGCAAATTGGGTAAGAACCACCCATAATAATTGATCATTCCCACGAATGGTTTGAGCTCAGAGGTGTTCTTTGGCGCAGGTGCCTCATTTATGACTCTCACTTTTTCCTCAACTGGGTGGAGGCACTGTGAATCTACCCGGTGACCCAAATAGATTACCTCCCTCGCTTGGAACGTACACTTTTCTTTTTTTAAACGCACTCCAGCCTGAAACGTTTTAAGACTTCTTCTAAGTTCGTCAACTGTTCCTTTTCATTGAGCCCTGTCAGCGGAACATCATCTAAATATAGTACAATCTGGGGCAGTCCCTGCAGTAAACTTTCCATTGTTCTCTGGAACATGACGCAAGCTGAGGAGACCATAAGACCAAAAGACATAGCAGCAGAAATTAGGCCATTCAGCCCATCGAGTCTGCTCCGCCATTCAATCATGGCTGATAAGATTCTCAACCCCATTCTCCCGCCTTCTCCCCGTAACCTTTGATCCCCTTACCAATCAAGAACCTATCTATCTCGATCTTAAATACACTCAATCACCTGGCCTCCACAGCCTTCTGTGGCAACGAATTCCATAGATTCACCACTCTCTGGCTAAAGAAGTTTCTCCTCATCTCTGTTCTAAAAGGTCTTCCCTTTATTCTGAGGCTGTGCCCTTGGGTCCTAGTCTCTCCTACTAATGGAAACATCTTCCCCACATCCACTCTATCCAGGACTTTCAGTATTCTGTAAGCTTCAATCAGATCCCCCCTCATCCTTTTAAACTCCATCGAGTATAGACCCAGAGTCCTCAAACCTTCCTCATATGTTAAGCCTTTCATTCCTGGGATCATTCTCGTGAACCTTCTCTGGACCCTCTCCAGGGCCAGCACATCCTTCTTAAGATACGGGGCCCAAAATTGCTCACAATATTCTAAATGACCAGAGCCTTAAAAAGCCTCAGCAGCACATCCCTGCTTTTATATTCTAGTCCTCTCAAAATAAATGCCAACATTGCATTTGCCTTCCTAACTACCGACTCAACCTGCAAGTTAACCTTACGAGAATCCTGGACTAGGACTCCCAAGTCCCTTTGCATTCCAGATTTCTGAATTCTCTCCCCATTTAGAAAATAGTCTATGCCTCTATTCTTCCCACCAAAGTGCATGACTTCACATTTCCCCACGTTGTATTCCATCTGCCACTTCTTTGCCCATTCTCCTAACCTGTCCAAATCCTTCTGCAGCCTCCCGCCTCCTCAATACTACCTGTCCCTCCAACTACCTTTGTATCATCTGCAAACTTAGCCAGGATGCCCTCAGTTGCTTCATCTAGATCATTAATGCATAAAGTGAAAAGTTGTGCTCCCAACACTGACCCCTGCGGAACTCCACTAGTCACCGGCCACCATCCTGAGAAGGACCCCTTATCCCCACTCTCTGCCTCCTGCCAGACAGCCAATCTTCTATCCATGCTAGTACCTTGCCTCTAACACCATGGGCTCTTATCTTACTGAGCAGCCTCCTGTGCGGCACCTTGTCAAAGGCCTTCTGGAAGTCCAAGTAGATGACATCCATTGGCTGTCCTTTGTCTAACCTACTCGTTACCTCCTCAAAGAATTCTAACAGATTTGTCAGGCATGACTTCCCCTTGATGAAACCATGCTGACTTTGCCCAATTTTACCATGCACTTCCAAGTATTCTGAAATCTCATCCTTAATAATGGACTCTAAAATCTTACCAACGACCGAGATCAGGCTAATCGGCCTGTAATTTCACGTCTTTTGCCTCACTCCCTTCTTAAACAGGGGAGGTTACGTTAGCAATTTTCCAGTCCTTTGGGACCCTCCCTGACTCCAGTGATTCCTGAAAGATCACCACTAACGCCTCCACTATCTCTTCAGCTATCTCCTTCAGAACTCTGGGGTGTAATCCATCTGGTCCAGGTGATTTATCCACCTTCAGACCTTCCAGTTTTCCTAGCACCTTCTCCTTGGTAATGGCCACCATACTCACCTCTGCCCCCCGACTCTCTTGAACTTTGGGGATGTTACTCGTGTCTTCCACCATGAAGACTGACACAAAGTACCTATTCAGTTCCTCCGCCATTTCTTTGTTCCCCACTACTACTTCTCCAGCGTCATTTTCCAGCGGCCCAATGTCCACTTTTTCCTCTCTCTTACCCTTTATATATCTAAAAAAACTCTTGCAATCTTCTTTTATATTACTGGCTAGTTTCCCCTCATATTTAATTTTCTCCCTCCTTATTTCTTTTTTAGTTGTCCTCTGATGGTCTTTGTAGGCTTCCCAATCCCCTGGTTTCCCACGGCTCTTCACCACATTGTATGCTTTCTCTTTAGCTTTTATGCTGTCACTGACTTCCCTTGTCAGCCATGGTTGCCTCGTCCTCCCTTTAGTAGGCTTCTTCTTCCTAGGGATGAATTTTTGCTGTGTCTCCCAAATTACTCCCAGAAACTCCTGCCATTGCTGTTCCACTGTCTTTCCTGCTAGGCTCATCTCCTAGTCAATTCTGGCCAGCTCCTCCCTCATGCCTCTGTAGTTGGCTTTATTCAACTTTAATACCGTTACATCTGATTCCAGCTTTTTCCTCTCAAATTGCAGGGTAAATTCGATCATATTATGGTCACTTCCTCCTAAGGGTTCCTTCACCTTAAGTTCCCTTATCAAATCTGCCTCATTACACATCACTAAATCTAGAATTGCCTGTTCCCTAGTGGGCTCCACCACAAGCTGCTCCAAAAAGCCATCTCGTAGACATTCCACAAATTCCTTTTCTTGGGATCCACTACCAACCTGATTGTCCCAGTCTACCTGCATATTGAAATCCCCCATGATCACTGTAACATTGCCCTTCTTACACACCTTTTCTATCTCCTGGTGTATCTTGTGCCCCACATCCTGACTACTGTTCGGAGGCCTGTACGTAACTCCCATTATGGTTTTTTTACCTTTGCGGTTCCTCAACTCTATCCACACAGATTCTACATCATCTGACCCTACATCATTTCTTGGTATCGATTTAATTTAATTTCTTACTAACAAAGCAACCCCACCCCCTCTGCCAACCTGCCTATCTTTTCGATAGGATGTATATCCTTGGATATTTAGCTCCCAGTTCTGATCCCCTTGCAGCCATGTCTCCGTGATGCCCACCACATCATACCTTCCAATTTCAATCTGCGCCACAAGCTCATTTACCTTATTTCGTATACTGCGTGCATTCAGGTACAACACATTCAGTCCTGTATTTCCCGCCCCCTTTCTCATTGTCGTCCCTTTACCTGATGTGCTTGAAGTTAGATTCCTAGCCCTTTCCAAACACTCTGTCCTATTTTGTGTTCTGGAGACTTTAATAGCCTCTTCTGGGCTCTCCTTTCTTTTCAATTTGTCCATAATTTTCCATGAAGTTGAATCCAGCCCCCCACATGCTAACCTGCTGCTTTGTTTCCCATTAGTCATACTTCTTGGAGTTTTACCCTTCCCTCCCCCCACCCCCCGCTTCCCCGCCCCCACTTTCTAATTTAAAGTCCTGTTGACCACCTTATTTACCCTTTTCACTAGAACATTGGTCCCAGATCAGTTCAGGTGGAGACCGTCCCAACGGTACAGATCCCTCCTGTTCCAATACTGATGCCAGTGCCCCACGAAATGGAACCCCTCTTTCCCGCACCACTCCTTTAGCCACGTGTTTACTTCCCTTTTTATCGCGTCCCTATGCCAATTTGCACGTGGCTCGGGTAGTAATCCGGAGATTATAACCCTTGAGGACCTGTTCTTTAATTTAGTTCCTAGTTCCTGATAATCCCCAAACAGGTCCTCTTTCCTAGTCTTACCTATGTTATTTGTCTCGACGTGGACCACAACAACTGGATCCTCCCCCTCCCTCTCCAATATCCTTTCAAGCCGGTCAGAGATGTCCCTCACCCTGGCACTGGGCAGGCAACGTACCATGCAGGACTCTCGATCCTGCTTACAAAGGATGCCATCAATTCCCCTAATTATAGAATCCCCTACAACTACCACTTGAGACGCCAAAAGGTAATCAAGTACATTGATACAACCATTTGTGGGTATTAATTGTGACAAATTCCCAGGAGGCATTATCCAACTCTAATTGTTGATAAGCATGACTCATGTCAAGCTTCGTGTAGGAGTTCCACCTGCCAGCTTGGCATACAGGTCTTCGATTTTTGGAATGGGGTGTCTGTCCAGCTTAGCTACTTTATTAACTATCAATTTGTAGCCTCCACAAATTCAGATGCTTTGGTCTGGTTTAAGTATGGGGACTATAGGCGCTGCCCACTCTGAGAACTGCACAGGTTGTATCATGCCCAGTTTCCCTAATCTGTCCATTTCGGTGTCGAGCTTTCCCTGCAATGCATAAGGTGCTGGTTTTGCCTTCATGAATTGGGGGGGTTATCTCTCAATCCACATGAATTTTTGCTTTCAGCCCCTCGATCTTCCCAAGTTCATCCTTGAAGACTGAAGTGTATTTTTGTAGTAGCTCTGGTAGCCCACTTGCTCTTAGCTGGAAAATTTCAGCCCCTGCTAACTTAATCTCCTTTAGCCAGCTTAGTCCCAGGAGACTTGGCCCTTCACCTGCTACCACTATCAAGAGCACCTTTGCTGATTGGATTCCATAATGGACATCTACTCTACTTATGACTTTGACTTGGATGTCGCCACCCGTGTAAATTTTTAATCCAGCATCAGTTTCTTCCAAATTTAATTTATGCCCACCTTAATTCAGGTATTTGAAGGTGTGTTCACCAATTACTGTAGTGGAATCTCCTGTGTCCACTTCCATGTGATTAGGTCTGCCAATCACTTTTACTGTTACATAATCCCAACCATCAAATTAGATAATGAATAAATATCCGAATGTGTTGCTTCAGGCTCTTCTACACTATAAATCTCACGGGGTTTTTCTCTTTTGCTTGAAAGGCTGCCTGATTCTTTCCTTGCACTGTCTCATTATGTGTCCATTTCGATGACAATAAAAATATTTGATTTTTTTAAACTGCCAATTGTTACTGAGTCTGTTTATTTCCACCTCTGTTGCCATTATTCCATGTTTTCTCTGCTGAGTCAATTCTTTTTATTTTTCTGTTAGCGGTGGCTGTTTCCCGCTTCTCTGCAGAGCCTCGCATTTTCTCACCCTTTCCGGCTGGGGCTTCTCTTCCCATGTGGAGGATGGCGCCATTTTGCACTCCTTGTCTGGCTTTTCAATCCCTTATTGCGCTTTTCAAGGCCAGTGCAACCTCTAGTGCCTTCTTAAAATTTGTTCCAGACAGCAATCTCTTCTGAATCGTGTCCTCATTCACACAGCACACTAAAGGATCTCAGAGCATATCGTTGAAGATGTACCAAAGTCGCAATGTTGTGTTAACTGTTTCAAAATTGCCACATAACAAGGAACTGCCTCCCCGTCGGGCCCTATTCCTTGAATTAAACTTGAAATGCTGCATGATTACCGAGGGCTTTGGTTGGTAATGACCCTTCATGAGGTCCACCAATTCATCAAAATTTTTTGAATCTGGGGCACTGGGTGCCATCAAACTTCAAATTAAGCCATAGGCTTTATTCCCACTTGTCGATAAGAGGATCGCCCGCCTCTTCCCCCGTAATCTCAATAGCTTGAAAATAGAACATGAGACGTTCAATATAATGAGACCAATCGTCTGTGGCTGGATTGGATGGATCAATTCTCCCAGACTGTGGCACGCTTTGAGAGTATTGCTTCAACGATTTGAACGGAAACTCCTACTTACTCCAAATGTGCGAGGTACAACCCGATTTCGATTCTTTTAATTTTGTCCATGACTTTACTCTCGACGCTAGCTCATTGTATCTTTCTTCTGTCCTCGCTTTTTCCTTCCTTTTTCATTGTCGCCAGTTTGTTGCATCCTCGTCGCCAGTTTGTTGGGTCTCCACGTTAACCTCATTCTATCCTCGTTTTATCCTCGTCGCCAGTTTGTTGTGACTTGTGAGTCATACTTGCATGCTTGTTCCGGGGTGACCGAGTTGGTACTTCAGGTGGAATAGTTCTGTAGACAATTCTTAGATGGAACACATTCTGTTTATTTACAAGGTACTCAGCAGCTACACGTGTGTGTTTCAACACCAAACTCTATCTACATACTTTGGCTGCTCACTTGCAGACCACTGACTTCCAATTAACTATTAACTAACCTCAGAGCTAGCCCGTGCTACTCCTCTATTGGTTATAGAAGATCATGTGATCTTCCATTCTAACACCCTTCTTGAAGGTATACTACACATTACATGAAACCATACTTACCACAGGGCAGCAGAGAAAGGGACAAAGAGGAGGGACAGCAAGAGGGGAGAGGCAGAAAGGGGGGCAGCAGGGAGAGGAGGGGCAGAGAGATGAGGGGCAGAGAGGGAAGCCACAGAGAGGGGAGGACAGTGGGGAGGGGCAGGGAGAGGGGGAGGGGAAGAGAGGGGAGAGGCAGAGAGGAGAACAGCATGCATACTAACATTCAAATTAGGAGTAAGCCACTTGGGTCCTTGAGTCTGTCCTGCCATTCAGTAAGATCATGGCTGATCTGACTGTAACCTCAACTCCGCCTTCCCACCTACCCCTTCCCGATAACCTTTCGCCCCCTTGTTAATCAAGAATCTATCTAGCTATGCCTTAAAAATATTCAAAGGCTCTCCTTCTACCGCCTGTTGAGGAAGAGAGTTCCAAAGCTCACGACCCGCTGAGAAAAAAAAATTCACCTCATTTCTGTCCTAAATGGGCGACCCCTTATATTCAAACTGTGACCCCCCCAGGCCTGAATTTTGTCTTTGGCAGGCGCGCGCGATTGGCTGGCCTGGGTGCAGTCGGGAAACGGGCCCCTGACCGCGATCAGCCCCTGGCCGCGATTTCATGCTGGCTGGCCAATTAACGGCCAGCCAGCGCGAAACGTGCGCTGAAAAGCTCAGTGCTGCCGGGGTGGGGGCGGGAAGAGGGCGGGCGATGGCATTTCCACGGGCGCGGGACAGCGCTGCGAGAAAGCTCCCTGAAATCTGCCTCAGGGAGCCGCAGACCTGAAAATGATCAAATAAAGGTTAAAAAACTGCAAAAAAAAATGTCCATGCATCATAATCAATCACTTGAAAATATTGCTGATAAAAACGCTGTCCAAAGATATTTATTTTTATTTTATTTCATAACAGAAATTTCATCCCACCCTTGGATGAGGTTTGACGAAAAATGTAAAGGCCGCCTGGCCGATTCGCCCGTCCGCCAACTGTAAGGTTGGACAGGGCACGAAAAATCGGAGACAATTGTGCCATTAATGGGCTTAATTGCCCTCTTAGTTGGCCGTAGGCACACTTCTGACTTTTGCGTGCGCCCACTGAGTGAAATATTGATGATGGTGGGACACTCGCCAACGTCTTCTCGTGCGATTTTGCACCCGATCAGGTCGGGCATGCGCCGGCCCGTGGGATGTAAAATTCATCCGCTATTTCTAGGTTCTCCCACAAGGGCAAACATCCTTTTCACATCCACACTGTCTAGACCCCTCAGGATCTTATATGTTTCAGCCAATTCACCTCTTGCTCTTCTAAACTCCAGTAGATACAAGCCAACCTATCCAACCTTTCCTCATAAGACAACCCACCCATTCCTGGTATTAGTTTAGTAAGCCTTCTCTGAACTGCTCCTAATGCATTTACAGCTTTCCTTAAATAAGGAGACCAGTGCCATACACAATACTCCAGATGTGGTCTCACCAGTGCCCTGTACAACTGAAGCATAACCTCCCTACCTTTGTATTCAATTCCGCTCACAAGGAACAATAACATTCTATTAGCTTTTCTAATTACTTGCTGTACCTGCATACTAGCCTTTTGTGATCCATGCATTAGGACACCCAGATCCCTCTGAATCTCAGAGCTCTGCAATCTCTCACCGCTTAGATAATATGCTTCTTTTTTATTCTTCCTGCCGAAACGGGCAATTTCACAGAGAGAGGGGGCAGGAGAGAGAAGGGGAAGGGCAGAGAGGGGAGCAGCAGAGAGGGGAGGGGCAAAAGGAGGGCAGCAGAGAGAGGGGGAGGTGCAGAGATGAGAGAAAGGAGGGGCCAGAGAGAGGAGAGGCAGAGAAGGGGCAGCAGAGAGAGGAAGGGCACAGAGTGGAGGGGCAGAGAGGGGAGCAGCAGAGAGGGGGAAGCAGAGAAAGGAGGGGCCAGATAGGGGAGGGACAGGGAAGGGACAGCAGAGCGGGGAGGAGCAGAGAGAGGAGGGACAGTGAGGGGAGGGGCAGACAGTGAAGGGGGAGGTTGAGAAGGGAGGGGAGGCAGGGAGCAGCAGAGAGGGGAGGGGAAGAGAGGGGCAATGTAGAGAGGGGGAGCAGAGAAAGTAGGGGACAGCGGAAAAGGGATACTCACAGATTGAAAAAGAAGGCCTGTCCATCATCTTTGGTGTCAAGAAATTTCACCAGTACGTACATGGCCGCCATTTTACAATTGTTTCAGACAATGTTTAGTGAGGACAAAGCTATAACACCCATAGCCTCAGCAAGAATACAACAATGGGCTTTAATTCTGGTAGCAAACAAATACACTTTCATACATAGGCCTGGTATCCAAATTGCAAATGCCGAAGCCCTTAGTCATTTGCTTTACAAGAAAATGATGAGCACATCCCAATTCTACAGTGTAGTAACTATGATTTTATTTAGTGTGTAATGTAGCTTTAAGAATAATACTTGTTAAGGAAGATCACATGATCTGTAGTAACCAATAGGAGAGTAGCACAGGCTACCTCAGCAGTCAGTATAAAAATAGAGTTGGAGTTGGAAGTACACGTGTGGTTGTTGCTGAGTACCTTGTAAATAAACTTAGTGTTTCCACCCAAGAAGTGCCTGGTGATCAACTCTATCACTAATAGTACAACCCGGCCACTCTACAACAAACTGGTGATGAGGATAAAACAGAATTGAACAGAGGAAATCAAATTAGAAAGAAATTGGCACTGTACCTCGCCCAGTGATTGTAAGTAGCAAGCTCAGTCATAATTGAAGAAGTTATCTCCTCTCAAAATGCCACAATTTGGGAGAATTTATCCTTTTGAACAAGCCACAGATGATTAGTCTCAACACATAGAACACCTCACGCTCTTTTTTCAAGAAAACGAGATTATGGGGGAAGACAAGTGATCCCCTTGAGTGCTTGTGGGAGCAAAACCCTGATTCGAAGTTTGACGGCACCCAGTGCCCCAGATTCGAAGAACTTTGACGAATTGGTGGACCTCGTGAAGGGTCACTTTCAACCCAAGCCCTCAGTCACAATGCAGGTTTAATTCATGAAATAGAGCCCCAGCGAGACAATTGCAGGCTATGTGGCAAACTTGAAGCAGCTAACGGAATATTGTGAGTTTGGTACGACTCTGAACAACATACTCAGAGATCGTTTAGTGTGTGGTGTGAAAGAGGACACTATTCAGAAAAGATTATTGTCCAAAGTGAAGTTGGATTTCAAGAAGGTGCTAGAGACAACGCTGGCTAAGGAAAGGGCAGTGAGAGACTCAAAAGCAATACAGGGTGCGCAAAATGGCGCCATCCTCCACATCAGGTGGGAAATCTCAGCTGAAAGAGGTGCGAAAAAGCGAACCTTCGCTAAGAAGCAGGAAACAGCCCCCACTTGCCGAAGAATAAAGAAAATAACTTAGCAGTGAAATCAAAGAATAATTTTAATAGAGGAGGAAACAATGAATCTTTTAGCAATTGGCTGTTTTAAAAAAATCGAACGCTACTATTGTCACAGAAATGGAAATATGCTGAGGCAGCGCAAGGAAAGATTCAAACAGGCTTGTAAACAAAAGAAGAAGCCCAATGAAATCTACAATGTTGAAGACCCTGAAACAACAAATTCAGACATTTACTCATTGTTTAATCTGAAAGTTGGAAAGACAGAACCAATATTTGTCACAGTGAAAGTAAATGGCAAACCTGTTAGAATGGAAGTGGACACGGGAGCTTCCACCACAGTAATTGGGGAACGTACCTACAGATATTTGAATAATGATGAACATCAATTAAATTTAGAAGAAACAGCCAGCAAGCTATAAACATATATGGGTGAAGACATTCAAGTAAAAGGCATAAGCAGAGTAACTGCCCATTATGGAGGCCAATTGGCAAAGCTACCAGTGTTAGTATTGAGAGGCAGAGGACCAACCCTTCCAGGGCAAAACTGGCTAAGGGAAATCAACCCTGATTGGCCACTGAGATTCCAAAAGGAAGCTGGAAGCGTTCCTGTTTTGAGAAGTGAGTGTGTAAGGACTCAACAACCTGAGGAAACGCAGGCTGTCTTAAGCTAAAACCTGGAAGAACAGCAAAAAAAACTCGAAGAGACCCTGCTTGATGACAGAGTTTGGGACGAGGTGAGCAGCCTTAGAAGGGAAAAAGAAACCCTGTTGAAAGACCTTCACACACTACAAGATTTATCAGGTCAAAGTTTATATCTCTGGAAAAGTATGAATAGAAACAGAAAGAATTCAGGACATTACACCCATGGGAGTGGCCAGGTAGACCCTGGGTGCAGTAATACATTAATTACGTTGGACCTTTCCTGGGAACAATGTTTCTGCTCATTGTCGATGCCCAGTCAAAATGGTTGGACGTATATAAAGTGAAGTCACCAACGTCAGCCGCTACAATTGAGAAACTACGTCAGAGTTCTACCATTCACGGACTATCAGGAGTAGTTGTTTCTGATAATGGCACGACATTTACGAATCCTGAGTTTCAACGGTTTATCAGCCTCAATGGTATCACTCACGCGAAAACTGTACCATGCCTCCCTTCCTCAAATGGACTGGCCAAATGGGCAGTTCAAACGTTCAAGGCAGGCATGAAAAGCTAACTGGTGATTCCTTGGCAAACAAGCTAGCAAGCTTTCTTTTTCATTACAGGGCTACTCCTCACACAACAACTGGTGCCACACCTGCGGAGTTATTGTTGAAAAGCTGCCTCAGGATGAGGTTGAGCTTAATAATGCCGAATTTAGAGGGGAAGGTGAAAAGGAGTCAGGGAAGACAGAGAATTAGAGATGACTGGCATAGTCGCGAGTGGGAGAGCCGGTATACATGAAAAGCTTCGGGGAAGGGCCAAGGTGGTTATCGGGTGAAATAAGTGCAGTGACTGGACCTCTATTTTACCATGTGGAGGTAGAAGGCCAGATCATCCGTAAACATGTGGAACATTTAAGGAAGAGAGAGACAAATCACCAAGATTTGGTTCCACCAGTGACCATGACCAAGTCTGTGTTTCCTGTTGAAGATACTCAAACCAGGACTGACATGTCTGATGTTCCTGTAAGAGTTGAGGATACAGAACTGCAAGTGTCCACCGAAGCACTTGATGTTCAGGCAACTCCGGAAAAGGAGGTTCCTGACAAAGAATCTGAAACTGTGGAGTTGTGAAGTTCCACACGTACCAGGAAACCAACTGAAAGATCGGACTTGTAAATTCCTTGCCCAATGTAAATATTATGTCCTCTTGAAAAATATGTATAGCTGAGTTAAAGGGGGAGGAATGTAGTAATTATGGTTTTATTTAGTGTGTCATGTACCCTTAAGAATAATACTTGTTAGGCAAGATCACATGATCTGGAGTAACAAATAGGAGAGTAGCGTAGGCTACATCGGCAGTCAGTGCAGAGATAGAGTTGGAGTTGAAAGCACACGTGTAGTTGCTGCTGAGTATATTTTAAATAAACTTAATGTTTCCACCCAAGGAGTGTCCACAGATCAACTCTATCACCAATGGTACAACTCGGTCACCCTCCAACAGCAGGTCAGAGAGGGGAGGGACAGAGAGGGGTGGGGAGAGAGGAGAGTGGCAGAGAGGGGAGCGGTAGAGAGGGGAGGGGAGAGAGGGAGCCGCGTAGTGGGGAGGAGTAGAGAGGGAGCGGAAGGGAGGAGAGGGGCAGAGGGGGAGGGGCAGAGAGAGGACAACAAAGAGGGGAGGGGAGAGAAAGGAGGGGCAGAGAGAGGAGGGGCAGAGAGGGGAGGGGAAGAGAGAGGAGGAGCAGAGAAAGGAGGGGCAGAGAGGGGAGTGGCAGAGGGGAGGGGCAGAGAGATATCGAGTGGAGGGTCAGAGAGAGGAAGGGCAGATAGAGAAGAGGCACTAAGAGCAGTGGCAGACATAGGAGGGTCAGAGAGGGGTGGGGAGGGGCAGTGAGAGGAGGAGCAGAGGGGAGGAGCAGCGAGGGGGGCATCAGTGAGACGCAGAAGAGAGGATGCTTCTCTCTCTCTGTTGCTCCCCTGGAATTGGAGTTGTTACTGGAACCGTGTCTGCAGCTCAAAGCACTGAGACAAGGCCAAAGTCCCCAGTTTTGGGTAAGCCTTGGGTCCTTCTCACCTCCCTTTCCTGGCTTTGCTAATTCCGTTTCCAAAAGAAATCGTTTGCCCAGTAATTTTATTTAAAAATTGTGTTTTTTTTTAAATTTCTACACTTCCACTCCTTCCTATTTTTGTGGTACTGTGGATTAAACAAGAGAAAAATAACACAGTTCCATCCTCAGAATGTCCTGAAATGCTTTACAACCCCGCGAAGAACTTCTTTAAACTGTCGTAATGTAGGAAACACAATTCACACACAGCAAACACCCACAAACAGTAATGTGGTGATGACCAGATCGTCTGTTTTTGTGATGTTAATTAAGGATTGAGCCGTGGCCAGGACACCAGGGGTAACTCTTGTCGAAACAGTGGCATGGGATCTTCACCTCTGAGGGCAGACAGGGCCTCTGTTTAAAGCCTCATCCATAACAGTGCACCACCTCCCCCAGTACAGCACTGCAGTGTTAGCCTAGATGATTGTCCCTGGAGTGGGACATGAACCCAGAACCTCTGGCTCAGAAGTAAGTGCGCTACACTGAGCCACAGCAAGCAGGCACTCTGACCTGGTCAAACACCAGCAAACTATCAACAGTCACTCCAATCCAACTATCATTCACTGTATAAAGCTCTTGAGTGTATTATCTATGATTGATTTAGACACCTCATCCTCCCCGACATTGTTTGCAAAACTGGAGTACTCACAAGATTTCACTTGACAGATCACTTGCCCTACTTTTGGAAAAAGCAAAATACTGTGGATGCCGGCAACCTAACGGGAAAACAGAAAATGCTGGAAATGCCCAGTGGGTTTGGCAGCATCTGTGGAGAGAGAAAGAGAGTTAACATTTCTGGCTTCCAGAATTTTCCATTTTTATTGCCCTATCTTTGACCTTGGTCTTTCACCTAGGCCTTTCAATCCAAAGACACCCAGCCACAACAGAATTCAATCTTTATGAACTCGTGAAAGGTATGATGGGAAAAGACCAGTGAGCCTGCTGGTGTCACCGGGTACACCACTGACTGACCTTTCAATCACTGAACCTCCTGAGAAAGAGGAAAGAGGACCTGAGGACAACATCCTGTCACCAGGTTAGGAAAGGCCCTGGGGGAAATTCCTGTCTGAGTCCCTCTGCCAATCAAGCAAGGCTCCAGGAGACGGTATTAGATTAGGCTTTGACTCCTAGGTGTCGCAGCAGACTGGCAACTCACCCTGAATAACCGGGAAACATGCTCATCTTTCAGCCATTTGTCAAGTGTCCGTTTAAAGAACTGCAGTGAATCAATAGCCACTGGGAGCTGCGTAGCCTGTTCCAGAGATTGATGGTTTGCTGTGAAAAGAATACGCTGTTTAATCTGCACCTCTGCCTGAGGATTTCATACACAATGCCATCCAGTCCTACAATCCCTATTCATCCCAGTTAACCTATCCAAATGGACTGAATTCAATCTGTTCATCATTTTAAAAACCGCAGTCATGCCCCCTCGAAGCTTGTGTTTCTCTGAGTCACAAGAAGGTTAGTATGCAGGTACAGCAATAGTTAAGAAAGCGAATGGAATGCTATCCTTTATTATGAGCGGGTTTGAACATAAAGGTAAAAACTGGAGGAACAGCACCTCATCTTCCGATTCGGCACTTTACAGCCTTCCGGACTGAATATTGAGTTTAACAATTTCAGATCATGAACTCTCTCCTCCATCCCCCCCACCCCCTTTCCGATCCCCCTTTTTCCAATATTTAAAAAATTTTTTTTACAAATACATTTTTCTTTTCCCTCCTATTTTTAAATTTATTTCGATCCATTGTTTTATCTCCACCTTTTAGCCCATTTCGATCCCTTCCCTCCACCCCACCCCCACTAGGGCTATCTGTCACTTGCTCGTCCTGCTTTCTACCCTTAATGTCCCCATTAGCACATCCTTTAGATAATATCACCACCATCAACACTCCTTTGTCCTTTTGTCTATGACGTCTTTGGCAGTCTCTTCTTGGCCTCCACCTATCACTGGCCCCATATCGAGCTCTACCTGTCCCACCCAGCCCCCCTACCAGCTTATATTTCATCTCATTTCTATATGTCTTAGTTCTGATGAAGGGTCATACGGACTCGAAACGTCAACTGTGTTCCTCTCTGCAGACGCTATCAGATTTGCTGAGTTTTTCTAGATATTTTTGTTTTTGTTCTAGATTTCCAGCATCTGTAGTATTTTGCTTTTATAAAAGTAAGGATGTTATGCTTCAGTTATACAGGGCATTGGTGAGACCGCACCTTGAACACTGTGTGCAGTTTTGGTCTCCTTATTTAACAAAGGATGTAAATGCATTAGAGGCAGTTCAGAGGAGGTTTACTAAATTGATACCTGGAATGAGTGGGCTGTCTTATGAGGAAAAGTTGGACAGACTGGGCTTGTTTCCACTGGAGTTTAGAAGAGTGAGGGGTGATTTGATTGAAGTATACAAGATCCTGAACAGTATTGACAAGGTGGATGTTGAAAGGATTTTTCCTCTTGTGGGTGAGTCCAGAACTCAGGGTCACTGTTTTAAAATTAGGGGTCACCCTTTTAGGACAGAGATGAGGAGAATTTTTTTTTCTCTCAGTGTTGCGCGACTTTGGAACTCTCTGCCTCAGAAGGTGGTGGAGGCGGGGTCATTGAATATTTTTAAGGCAGAGGTAGGTGGATTCTTGTTAGGCAAGGGAATCAAAGTCTATTGGGGTTAGATGGGAATGTGGAAATCAAAACACAAGCCATGATCTTATTGAATGGTGGAGCAGGCCCCAGGGGCCAAATGGCCTACTCCTGTTCCTATTTCTTATGTTCTTATAAAGCAAACAGCCCTAAATCTTGGAGCGCACCCTGAGAACTAAAAATTTTAAGACCAGTTGCATCTGGTTGCATCATCTCCAGAACCTTGATATTCATCCCTACATGCGACGGCCAAGAGTGGAAACAATGCTCCGAATGCAAGAGTTCCAGAGCCTAGCCTAGCATATTTTATGCTCAACAAGAAAGGTTTCCAATTGCTGCTAAGGAAATAAAAATTGGGCTGTTTCTATTGTGGGTGACTGACTTACATTGTCACAATTTAAGGCAACATAGCAAGTTCAAGATCTACCCCAACAATCCTAGTAATTGAACCTAAAATCTTATTGTTTCCCCTCCAGACGCCCGCACACTGCTGTGCACCTTTTAAACATCTTCAGTTCTTACCCATCCCTCTCACCTCCAAAGTCTCTCTCGAGCTGGAACCTTTAACAGGGGAGTTGCTGCAAAGTAGGAGCCTGCCTGGAATTTCCCACATTCAAAATGTAAAAGTAGTCAAGTTTGCAGCTGAGGCCACACCGGGAGGAGCAGTGAAGCAAAGGAGGCAGCTCAGAAGTCGCAGAATGAATTGGAAAAGATAAGTAAGTGGGCAGATCAATAGCCAGATGAAATTTAATGCAGGCAACTGCAACGTGCTGCAGGCCAGGAGGAAAAGTTACTCCACAAATGGTGTTGTAACACCTGAAAGAGAGCTATAAGTCTTCACAGAACTGATGCCTACACACAGCAGCAATCAACAAAGACCAAGAACCAACCAGATCCCTACTAGGAGTCATTGGATTTTTGGCTAGTATGGGAGTTAAGGGATATGGGGATAGTGAGGGATGGTGGGGTTGAAGTTGAAGTTCAGAAATTATTTTGTTGAATTAGGGAGAAGGCTCAGAATGCCAAATGGCCAACTCCTACTCCTATTTCGTATGTTCTTATTGTTATAGAGAGGGTTGGGAGAGAACTGAGACCCTTGTAACCTTCCCCTTACAGTCCATAATCAGTCTGTTTTTGGAAAGGAATGTTTACATGTTTCTCAGCCCCTGAGTGTGTGGTCAATTTTTTTAACAATCAGCAACAAGCTTTTGTGGGTTTAAACAAGGAAGATTATTTATTCACACAATCACCCCAAAAGTCTACATGCTATTTCACTCTCACACACACACACACACACACACACACACACAAATACACACACACTTGAGAAAGAGACAATTCAAGAGCAAAGTACACTTTTACAAGTTGTCAGCAAAAGAATAGTTCATAGTTCACATGTTTGGCTGGTTGTAGGAAAAACAGTTGTTGTAGACCCATTGGAGGAAGCAGTTCCCTTTGAAAAAGTTGTCTAGGTGGTTTCAATAATTGGTGTTGTATATCAGGAATTATTGTAGGATTCCCTTGAAGAGATGGACGTTCAGCAGGTTGCAAAGTAAGTCACTTGTAGTTTTACTTACCAAGAGGTCAACTTTCTTTACAGGTGGACTTGGAATGGCAATCTGGCTGGGAAACCTTTAAGAAATTGCAGTCTCCATGTTTAAAAAAGGCAGAGGCGGTACTGCCTTGTTCTGCAGTTGATGTTCTGCAATAGGTGTTCTTTGCAGACTGCCTAGTTTCTCTCTGGTTCTTGGGATAGTAGATTTATTATCTGCAGCCAGTTTTGGGCACATGATGGCAAGTTTCCGCGCTTTCATTTCCACATAATGGGTTGGAGCCAGAGTGATTGAAACACAACGGGCGTATGATTAATAACCCATCATCGTGCCAGCTACAATTCGCTCACAGGTAGACCTTATTCCATGCTCATGGCTCCGACATGTCTGGCAGTCATTGTTTGTTAGATCTCTTCCATTGAGTTGGTAAGGATGGTCCCTTTGCACCTGAGAAATCCATTTGCATTTGAGAACTTTCCAGAGGCATTTTCAGACACGAGTTAATCCTTTGTCTATGCCGAAATTTCAAAAGTCACCAGACTCTTGGCAGCCATCTTGACAGACGTGTTAGTGCCCACTTTATAAATTAAAGACTGTTCCAGAAAATTCTATATTGAATGTAGTCCGTGTTTAAAGGTACGAATAGGACATGCCTTTGCTGGGCGTGACACGGTTCCATCACCCTGGTAGTGGCATGCCAGACACAGAAATGTACGATGAACAATGTATCCAGAAAAATTGAGTATAATTTGGATGGGGTCGTGATTAAACTGTATGCTTCTCTGCTCAGACTGCACCTTGAATTATGCAACCAATTCTAATTGCTTAGACAGAGGAGGGACTTTCTAATGCTGGAGTCAGTGCAACGAAGACCGGCAGATCCCTCATCATGAAAGGTCTGAATAATGAGGTAAGACAGGAGAAACTTGGGATTTTAACTTGGGAAGGAGATGACTTTACCTATAAGATTCTTAAAGGAATGGAAAAGGTAAAGCTGATTATTTTAAATTAAATTTCAGGAGTTCATCCAAGGGGCACAGGTTCAAACTCGTAGAAGGTCAATTCAGGAACAATACTTGGACATGTTTCTTCATACGAAAAGTGATCAACACATGGAATAAATTTCCAGATAGTGTGGTGAAGGTGAAAAGTCTGCAGCCAGTTAAACAAATGGACGCTGAGACAGGTGCTGTCCGGGTGGATTGATACAGGTCAGCCATAAGGTTAGTGAGCTGCAAACACAAGTCGCCACATGCTTACTGACATTGTGGCAACAACAGAGAGTTGAGTCAAAGGAGGGGAGGATTAGTAACTCAATACTCCTATAGGGAAGCAATGAAAGCTGCGGCGTTGGAGGGGAGGAAGTGCCGAGATGTCGGTGCTAGGATTGATTAAAAAAACTATTGTAACAACAATTATTGCTTAAAAGCTGTTCTATCTTTAAGTGCGTCCGGTTCTGATGAAGGGTCATCAAACAGTAACTCTGTTTCTCTCCCTGCAGATGCTGGCATACCTATTGAGTATTCCAAGCATTTACGGTTTTTATTCAGATTTCCAGCATCTGCAGTATTTTGCTCTTGCAGCAGTGTTGAATGATTGTTTAAACTGGAGGGAAGTAAACAGTGGTGTTTTCATGGGCTCAGTGTTAGAAACACTGCTCCCTTTGATACATATTAATGACCTGGTCTGGGGTATACAGAACACAGCAATCTTCTGTTTTTGGCAGGTTTCTCGTGCACTGCCTGAAAAAGTGGCGAGATACCCACGCTGCCTCTTAGGAGGAAGGCCCACCGTATCTTCTGCCCATCAGGCAGTTAAAAAGACAGCGGCGAGCCTTCCTCCCAAATGAGGACCCCAGGATCCGATGTCCCGCCCTCCTAGAGCTGCCGACCAGTCACGGAGGTGGCCGTGAGTGCTGCTGGAACAACACCCTCAGGAGTCCCAGGATCGCCGAGCAATCGAGGGAAAAGGTAAGTGCTGTTAGGGAGGGTCTCACACAGTGGGGGCTGTGGGGAGAGGGGGGTCCATGGGTGTCGGCAGCAAGGACAGGAAGGTGATTGTAAGTGGCCAACCCCCACTGCCAACCCCCCATGCCCATGCCCTTCATCATGCACAGATTAGTGCAGATGGGGGGAATCCACACACCCATGCCCCCCTCTCCAGCTGACATGCAGCCTGCAAAGTTTAACCAGTCATGCAGGCTGCATGTCAGTAGGTCCGCCCGGAGCTGAGAAAATTGCAGCGGCGGTGGACAGAGACCTTTAAGTGGTAGCTAATTGGCTACTTCAGGATCTCAAATAGAGGCAGGGCGGAAAGTCAACCATGGGCTTTCCTGCTCAGAACTTACTTCTGGCAGAGATGGGAAGGCGTTGGGTATTAGTTCCAACGCCAACCCATCTAATTCTCAGGCCCTCCCCCCTCACTTTCTGTGAGGGCAGAAGATTCCACCCATAATTTCAAAATTTGCACTCGATTCAAAACTCATAAATGTAGCAAATAACAAGTAGGATAATAACAGACCTCAGGGCAATGTAGATAGATGTGTGAGATGGGCAGGCCCATGGATGATGAAATTTTCTAGAGAGAAGTGTGAAGTGATACATTTGATGGGAAAAATGGGAGCAATATAAACTAAATGGTTGAATTTTTAAAGGGGGGGGGACAAAAATCTTTGTAGGTGACATGGTAAGTTAGGCATGCCGTTACAACACATAAAGGATCCTTGGTTTATTAATAGAGGTATATAGTACAAAAGCAAGGACATTATGTTGAACCTCTATAAAGAGTTTATCAGCATCATCTGCCCAATCTGGGCAGGAATTTCAGCCTCGAGGCACGAAGCGGGAGTTGGGAAAATCCCAGGCTTGGTACACCTGCCTTGGGAGAAAGCACCCACAAGGACAGGGTTTTCATTTGCGGAGGAGTGGATGTGAGCTGCAGTCAGGCAGCCAACCCGGGATAAAGTTTGGAGACAGCCACAGGGGCTGCTGGGTGCGGAGACGTGCTGTTTAAAAGGCCTGTCTCGGTGCTGTGGGACTTTGTCCCACATGGAATAAAAACAGAAAGGCCCTCCCACCCTCACCCTTCACATCCCCTCACCCCCCCCACCCCCCCACACATTCCTCAAGCACCATCCATGCCACCTCATGCCCCCCCCATACCAAACTATGCTTCTCAAACAACCCCTATGGCCCCTCATGGCCCCTAATGCCAAGCTATGGCACTTCCATGCTCATTCCCCCACTATACGCTGTATAGAAGCACGGAATAGAAGCAGTGATAGTAGCACGTGTAAAATAAAGCTTGATAAAAAGTCATTCATGGATAACTTTCCACTTTCTTTGAAAAACACTCCTTTTTATATTAGCCCAATAAAAATATCGGTCATCCAGACCCACTAAAGTATCACTAGCAGGAATTGCAAGGACTTGAAACCTCTTTATTTTGTGTAAATAAACATTGTGAAATTGGCAGCATAGATCAGAGAACCAGAGCTGTCAATCAAGCAATATTTTCCCTGGGGGCTCAGATGTTCCTCAAACTATTGGATTTCTAGGCTCTAAGCTCATTATGTATTCTTGACTGAAAGCCAAGGCATCTATAAGAGTACCTAAACACCTAAGTTTCTATACAGTATATGGTCGGTGAAAGAGCATGGAAGTGCCATAGCTTGGCATAGGAGGAATGAGGGGCCGTTGGTCTTGTTTAGGGGGTCTCATAGATTGGCATGGGGGTTATGAGGGCCATGGGGTGAGTAGGGGGGCATACGTTGGCATGGGGGGCATGAGGAGGATCTTTTGAACTTACCTTCTAAAAGGTTCCTTCATGAAACCTCTGAGATGCCGTGAACCACGACTCTTTGTAAAGCTGGTCCAACTCCATGAAAATTGCAGAGGACTAGAACATGCCTATCCCCACAATGGAGCTGGCCAGATTGGGAGTGCATGGTTCAGGCTCGTGACCCGAACCAGCCCACACCTTAAAAAGGCACTCCTGAAAATTGCAAACCCCGGGAATGGGATCGGGAATCTTGGAATCATGTCCCGGCCCACATTTTTAAAGGGCTCCTGAGTCATGCCGACAATGGGTAGATCTAACCCATTGAGTTCAAATCTGGGGACCACAATTTAGGATGGATATCAAAGCCTTAGATAGGATGTAGAAGAGGTTTACTAGATTGGCAGCGCTGATGAAACATTTCAGTTTTGTGGGAGATGGGAAGAACTGGGATTGTTTGCCTTAGAGCAGTGAAGGTTAAGAGATTTGCTAGAGGTGTCCAAAGTCATGAATGGCTTTGATAGATTAAATAAAAGGAAACATTTCTGTGGCTGAGAGGTCAGTAATCAGGGGACACAGATTTAAGGTGATTGGTGAAAGAACCAAAGGTGACATGAGGAAACATTTTTTAGAGAGTGAATTATCATGATCAGTAAGCAATGCACTGAAGGGGTGGTGGAAGTAGATTCAATTGTAACTTCCAAAGCAATTGATAAATACTTGATGGGAAAAAATTGCAGGGCTATTAGTGAGGGAGTGTTATTAGTTGAATTACTCTGCAGATATAGGCACACTAAGCTGAACATCTTCATTCTGTGCTGTGTCTTTCTATGATCCATTGATTCTATGATCAATTTAATGCTGGAATAGGCTCAAAGGGATAAATGGCTTGCTCCCGTTCTTATGTTTAGATGGACTGACTGGTCTTCATCATCATAACTATCTTGTAATCTGATACAAAATAGGGCACTCCTATTACTCACTTTGAAGAATATCTGTCACAGACAGGCCCATTCCTCCAATTTACCTAAATCTAATGCTACTTATTCATTTGATCTGAATTACATTACCGTGTTATCTGCAAATTTGCAAATGGCTTCATTCGTGCATTTGTCCAAATTATTAATGAAACTGGGACATTAACCACAGTATGATATCACCACAGCCCAACTGTTTCACTACCTTGATGTATAAAAACTGACTTCTAACAACACTTGAGACCAGATTGTGCATTTGCATTTTCCCTTGCAGTGTAAACAAAGCAAGAAACAAGAAAGAGCCAAGCCTCCATTCTGACCACTCCTGAGGAAGTTCTTCACACCTTATCATTTATGAGCACTGCTCACTCTGGTATGCTTGGTCTATTCTCCAAGTGCCTGCTAAGTGAATCTCAGACACCCTCCAGGGTATTAATTGCATCAACGTTCAGTGAGCTGCAGGCTTGTGCCAGGTATAGTACACACACATGAAATATGATGCTGGTGTGCATCATATGCGTATCATTTGGGCACATAATGCAATCTGGACAGACACCCACACAGCTGAAATATGCCATTTATGCAGCTCATGTACCTTCCTGTGCGGCTATCCAAAAGAATAAGTCAATTGGCAAAAGAACTTGAGAGGACATGAGGAAAACGTTTTTTTAACTCAGCGAATTGTTATGATCTGGAACGCACTGACTGAACGGGTGGTGAAAGCAGATTCAATATTCACTTTCAAAAGGGAACTGAATCTATACCTGAGAAGGAAAGAAAAATGCCAGGCTTTGGGAAACAGCAGGAGATTGGGACTAAATGGATAATTCGTTCAGGAGAGCCAGAACAGGCAAGGTGGACCGAATGGTCTCTTTGTATGCTTTAAGATTGTAAGGACATGAAATTGGATTTGGCAGCGCAGTTGTTTGGGTGACAGGTGCAGCTAGGGGACCAGAATGACACTCAATGTGTGCACTCACGTGTGCACACTTCTGCCACAAATCACGTTGGATGCTATCTTTGTGAAGGTGCAGTGAACTCTTGCTGGAAGCATGCAGAGCAGGCAGATCATGACATCAACCAGAATGCAATGCTGCATGGATACCATCTGGGCCAACTTGCAGTTCAATGCTCCAGCCAACACCCTATCTCAATCTCGCACAGTTGAACACACGTGAAGTAGCAGGAAGGACCTTCATCAACACTATATGTAGAGACCATCAACCATCACAGAATCACAGAATTGTTACCATACAGAATAAGGCTATTGGACCTGTTATGTCTGTACTGGCTCTCTGAACAAGCAATTCACCTAATGCCATTCCCCCGCCTTCTCCACGTAACCCTGCGCATTCTTCCTTTTCAGATATTAATCCAACTCCCTCTTGAATGCCTCCATTGAACCTGCCTCAACTGCACTCTTAGGCAGAACTTTCCAGATCTTAGCTACTCACTGTGTGAAAAAGTTTCTCCTTATTCCTCCATTGCTTCTTTTGCCGATTACCTTAAATTGTGCCCTCTCATTCTTGATCCTTCCACCAGTGGGAACAATTTTTCCCTGCCTACTCTGCCCAGACCCATCATGACTTTGAATACCTAGCTGAATACCTAACTACTTATAGGTTAGTTACAAGTCAATTTTTTCTGGCTGTTGCTGCAATTTTATAGTAAAGTGTTTTGTGCGCTCTATAGTTCTTTCAAATTGCAAAAGTCCACAGGGGGTGGTGTGGCAATTGCTGAAGGACTTGTCCTGACTTCAAAGCTTCTGTACAAATCAGTTGTTCCAAGATATGGGTGCAGAATTATTCCCTTTGGAATGTAGCATGACTGGGAGAAAGAACAGAGGTCATGCAGAACAGGGCAAATCTTTGGAAGATGGAGTAGGAGGACAGGGAGAAGGGCTCTTAGTAAGAGGCTATATATGCACAAAGTGTACAGGGAGCAGTTCTCCTATCTCAGCGATGGACAATATGTGAGATTTCTGCACTTCAATAAGGATGCCGTCATAGAAAATTTGCCACACACTGCAGCCACAACTGCAATCAAAGGGTGGCATTACCAGTGGCTGGGATAAACTTCTATGTGTCTGGGTCCTTCCAGGTTGAGGCTGAAGTATTTGCAACATGTCGCAGTTTGCTATCCGCTGTTGCATGATGGAAGTCACTGACACTTTCTATTCAAAGAGAGCTGAACACATTTCATTCTCTCTTGCTAGAGAGAAGCAGGCCAAGCGAGTATATGGGTTTGTTAGAGTTAAAGGTTTCCCCATGGCGAAGGGTGCCATGGGCAGCACGTATATTGCTTTGCGGGCGCTGCATGTCAACTCTGCTCTTTATAACAATCGAAAGGGATTCCACTCCCTCAACGTCCCGGCTGGTCTGTGACCATTGGCAACGAATAATGCAGGTCAATGCCTAGTGTCCTGGCAGCATACATTCTGTGGCAACCCACTATGCCAGCTGCATTTGAGCCACCATGGCAAACCAAGTCATGGCTACAGATGACAAGGGCTATCCGCCAACACCTGCCTCACGATTGGGTGTGAAACGCTTGGTTATGGACACATCATGCGTACAATAAAGTCAAGCGACCACAGGAATTGTGATGGAGCCACCACTGCTGAAACATTGCTTCTCCTACCTGGGCTACTCTGGAGCAACTTTGCAGTACCTGGCAGAGCAAGTGGCAAAGATTCATGGTGGTCTGCTACATGGTGCACGACCTCACCATCATGAGGGGGCAGCAGCCACCAGCTACGTAACGAGCAACTGAAGAGCAGAGCATGAGGAGGAACAGAAGGAAGAGAAGGAAGAAAGGAGAAGGAAAGCTATACAGCCCCTTCCTGTCTGAGCAATCCATGAATAGCTCATTTGAATAAGATACCAGCACTTGCAACCCCAAATCCCCATTCACCGACATCTTCAAGCCCTCCTTCCCTCTGTCACAGACAATTACAGTATTTACTTAGCCGCAATTCAACAATAACAGCCACTGCAGAATCAAATTTAAAATGAAATCATCCCATATTTTTCATAAAAATATAAACTAATCACTCGTGTGCATAGCCTTAGTGCTTGTCTTCTGTGTACCTTTGCCTGTCCTAGTGCCACCCCAGTGGCTGTCCCATGGCTGCTGGAAGGTTGCTGACTGTCAGTGGCGGAGACTGCAGCTGGCCTCGGAGAATGAATTCAAACAAACCTGCACCTAGGCATTTGGACCCGACTGTGGAGTGCACCACATTAGTATGGGTGACAGCAGCCTAGACTGGCTGGCTGACAGGCAACAGCGAGGGCACTGTGGCGCAACAGTGGATAACAAACTGCAACATGTTGCAAATACTTCAGACTCAACCTGTGGCAGTGGTGGAAGAGTGAATACTGTCATCCGGAGAGAGGGCAACAGGTGCGTGCTCCACGAAGCCACCGCCGCTCCCTCCACCCCCGGGCAGCACCTCAGCGATCTGAACAATCTGCTGGAGGACAAATTGCTGGACTTCTGTGACACCCTGCAAGCTCCTTTGAGCACCGGTATCCAGATTCATGATGGTAGCAGCTTGAGCTTGGTGTTCAGTTAGATGTTAGTTGCTTACTGCATCTGCTGCAAGAGTTACGTGTTTATGCCTTTGGCCATTGGATGCTGATTCATGGTTGGGTCCATGAGTGTGTGGACTACATCTGTACTGGAAAGGATGGACTCCAAGCTCAGCGCAAAGCCTGTGCCAGGTTGGTCCGAGATCCCTCCATGCTCTTTGGCATTGAATGCAGGCTTTCCGACGGGCTTCCTAATGTACCAAGCATTGTGCTGTTCATGCTCATCAGCCTTCTTCTGTCGGCTACCCCATGGACCCCATAGAAGTCCATATCTGAATCTGCTGCACCGGAACTTGTCTGCGACTTCACCCTTTAGTGGGCTGGCACTTGGGGTATCATTGCCCCAGCCCTGGTTCCAGCAAACCCATGCCCGGTGTCTCAACACATATAGATCTGGCCTCTAATTTTTCTGCTGAATTAGGCGCAGAGTCATTATCCGAGCTGGTGGGTGAGAATGTAAAATTCAGTGATGGTGCCGTGTCTTTATCATCACTGTCTTGTAGGGGAAAGGCACCAGGATAAGGTTGCAGTGAGGGAAGGGGAGAAAGTGAGAGGTGCATGCTTACACCATCTGCTGCTTGTACATCTGGAGAGATTGTGGAATGAGAGGGAAGTGGGATGAGAAGAGGAGGATTGTATATGAGGGTATAGAGTTGGCGTCCTGCATGGATTATTCACACATATCAATCCCTTGCGCCTGTTTTTGGGGCTATGCAATTCTACAATTCTATGAATAGTGACTTTTTTGTCAACAGCTGGTCCTGCTCTTCCAATATTAGGCTTTATCTTGCCAGAACCAGGCATTTTGTGACATACACCACTAATTAGCCATTTTCCTGTATCCTCCAGCTTGAAAAATGTTTGGGCTGCAACTTGCTGCAAGTGCAAACTAGTAATAGAATAACCAGGATAATGGGGCATCTCAGATCTTAGTGAACAACAGGATCAATAGTCAACCACCTTAATTAATGGATTTAAAGTATGAGAAACAGAGGAACAACAGAGTTGGAGAGTGAATTATAATCAAATCAGCAAAGAATGAGAAATAAAGAGAGGGAAAGATTGTATTAAGTGATAGAGAAATACAAAAAGAGACAGTAAGGAAAAGTAAGAAATTTTATTAAAAATTTAAACTTCTAACAACAGCATATAGAAATGAAATTGAACAGCTCCCTTCCTGGACCAGAGAGGTTGATTAGCTTTGCATTAATCCATTATCACATAATTAAAAAGGTATTTACGTTATAAAGTTCCATCCCTAACTTTCTGTGGTGATTTTAATTAGCAATTGATATGCAAATCTGACAAATTCTTAAAAGTAACATGAAGGCTAAGAATGAGAGGCTGTTTGTGCAAAACAAGTAGTGGAGTGGTGCAAATTCTGGGCACTCGCAATTCAAGGCATATCTCCTAATCCTTTGAATTTGCTGCCTGATTTTCACATTGATAATGGGGTACGGTGTTAACACGCCTTTATTTTTCTAGCAAGATCCAGCCCATTGTTTTATCTCTTGTGGTGGGCACACAGCTAACTGGAGGAACAGCACCTCATCTTCCGACTAGGCACTTTACAGCCTTCCGGACTGAATATTGAATTCAACAACTTTAGATCTTGAACTCCCTCCTCCATCCCCACCCCCTTTCCGTTTCTTCCCCCTCCCTTTTGTTTTTCCAATAATTTATACAGATATTTCTTTTCCCACCTATTTCCATTATCTTTAAATTTATACCTTTTATGCCCTGTTAGTCTTATTTCACCCCACCCCCACTAGAGCTGTACCTTGTGTGTCCTGCTATCCATTCTTAATTAGCACATTCTCTTAGATAATATCACCACCTACAACACCTCTTTGTTCTTTTGTCTGTGACATCTTTTGATTATCTGCTCCTATCACTGCTTGCTTGTCCCTACAACCACAACCATCCCCCCGCCCCACCTTAAACCAGCTTATATTTCACCCCTCTCCTAATTTTACTCAGTTCTGTTGAAGGGTCATGAGGACTCGAAACGTCAACTTTATTCTTCTCCGCCGATGCTGCCAGACCTGCTGAGTTTTTCCGGGTAATTCTGGTTTTGACACAGCTAACCCAGTTCACCTTGAACTTAGATGGAGAGAATTCCACTGAGAGGCAAGGGGATTGTCAGCTGCTGCCTGATGTGTGCTGCATTTGAAAATGATCAGGCTCCGTAAGAAATCCTGAATTGTGTGGCCGTGTTGTGCGATAGCCCAGTTTTACAGACGGCTTGCTCTTGAAGTTCTTTGGCCCAATCAACATCAGCTAAGCATGGATTCTGGATTAGCCCAAGAACAAGGTCAGCGTCCAATAACATGGGCTGAGAGACTCCATCCACTTGAAGAAAGCTGCAGTCTCTGATTATCTTGGGTTTGCAAGAGACGAGGGCACAGAAATGCTCCAGGATCAAAGTGAAAGGCAAACCAGCTGTGAACAGATGGTGTCGACAGCAGTGAGATCCCTAAAAATATCTAAGTGATTCTCTGGATAGTGTTACGTACACTGATCCAGCTTTGAAGAAAGCATGTGCATATATAATTTATAAATGGCTGAACACATTAAACTAAAACAGCTCGAGTTAAATATTTGTTTAGCTGCGCTAATAAGCGACTGTATATAAAACAACTGTTTAAAATGTAGATAGGTTTATTTTTTGCAAGTTTATTAAATACAGTAAATGAAGCTATTGTCTTTTCCAGTTCTATACCTTCTTATGTCCCTATTATGGAAGGCGTGGTTACAATCGGGCTAGATTTTCCACTCAATTAAGTTGTTTATTTTAGTACATTGCACCTGAAACTGACTAAACCAATGCAAAAGATCATGGAAATTTAAATGCAAATTACATTCAGTGCAATTCAAGTTTGCAGGATCTTTTGTGTTAATTTGAAAAATATCGCGCTTGAACCTGCCCACAAAACTGCCCAAGCCCCCAATCAAATTAATCATTGTTACAAGTTTCCACTAATTGCCCTTATTTGTGGGCCCTTGAGGAAGCTCTAAAAGTTAACCTGATTCTTTTGGGTGCAAGGATTAGAATAGGCATGTTTCACAAGCTTTTAAATGTATATATATTTAGAAATTTACTAATAAACTGTCCACTGTCCCCAAATGTACCCACTGTACTCAGAAATGGTTCCATATATTTCTTAAAAGTCATTTAAAATGAGGTTTTTCACAAGCAGTTGAGCTAAGGTGCTGTGGTTAAAAATGCTTATTTCTTGCAATAAACCCAGTCTTCATCAAACTGCACCAAGTTATCACTCTTAAGCAAGTAAGGAGTATTTTTTTTCATGGGATAAGGGACCATAGCATGAAGGAAGCCATTTGCTGGACATGTCAGTGCCAGCTCTTTGCAAGAACAATTTAGCCCAGTCATACTCCCTAGCCCTTTCCTCATAAACCTGCAAATTTTTTTTTTTCCCCCTTACAAATGTTTATCCAATCTCTTTTTAAAACCACTATTGATGATGCCTCCCCCAGTCTCTCAGGTAGCACATTCCAGATCGTAAACGATTTGCTGCCTAAAAAAAAAATCTTTCTTCATGTCGCCTTGTAAGGTTTTAACCCTTTACCAACTCAGGGTTGATGTGACTTGCTAATTTAGTCCCTACAACCTTTGGTTCTTTTGCCAGTCACCTTAAATCTGTACCCTCTTGTTCTCGACCCTGCGCAATGGGAACAGTTTCTCCCCCGTCTAGTCTGTTCAGAACCCTCATGATTTTGAGCACCTCTATCAATCTCCTCTCAACCTTCTTTTCTCCAAGGAGAACAGCCCCAGCTTCTTCAGTTTATCCACGTAACTCAAGTCCCTCATACCTGGAACTATTCTTATAAATCTTTTCTGCGTTATTTAAACTTAAAACAATTTTTTTTTGTGTGTGTGTGTGTTATAAAATACTGCCAGACAGTACTGGATCACAGCGGATTTTGAATTCGGCAACATGCAAATGAGCTTGAGCAGAACTCGAGTTTAAGGAAAAGCTTCACAAAACCATATCACCAATCGCGTCCAAAGCAGAAACTCTACCGTTAAATATATACAAGGTTACAAATGAAATGGTTTAACATTGTTTGTTGCCATGACATTTTTTATGGTTTTAGTTGTGGCACGTTGCTTGTTGATGTAAGCATAAATCACAGATCTAAAAGGGTAGAAGATGTTATTTAAAATAATCAGGTTATTATGCTCATTAAGGTTACTCTTTTGTGTGCTGAGCTAGTCTAGGATGTTATGCTCACTGTCAAATCCAAGGGCAATTATAGAGAGGCATTCATGTTGTGCACCAAATTTATTATCCATAGAAGCTACTTAATACATTAATATTGTATATTTAAACATTAGCCCTTTATTGCTAACCTTTAACCATTTACAGATCCCAGGTTACTGTCATGCATAGTACTGTTACCTCCATGCAGGCTCGTTCCAGAGTGTTCTCTATAGACTGCTCTCTTTGTCTATTACCAGGTGACTCTATACATCATACCATGGGCATTGCTATTCTCCAGGCCCTCATTAACCCTTGCTCTGCCAAGCACCTTTACAGTACAGTGGCATGCAGTCACATACAACATCATACAATATCCCCCTTTCTCCTCCAAAGAAAAATTTCCTTTCCAACAGAGTATAGCTATTTGTAATGCAATCTTTACTTGTTATCCCTGCTCCCCATCTCAAGTCCCTGACTTTATAAATTCAGACGGTCTTGAGGCTTGACAGTTCTTCCACATCTCAGTCTGTCACATTTGGAGGAATGGTAGTAGTACTTTATGTTTCTGGTGCTTGGCTATCTCCATTTGATTCACTTTTTGTGCTCTTTGAGTTGCGTTTCTCTTTATTAACAACCTCGTCTGCTTTATTTGGACACTGTGGCTGGAATTATCTGCCCCTGTTGGCATCAGGCGTTATGGCAGGTGTGAGCGGACAATATGGCGATAAGGCTAAAAATTGGTTTTGCACTTGTGATCATCTGCTCTGACCATCAATGGCAGGCTGCTTTTCCTGCCGTCCATCTTCGAAAAGCTAATTTCAATGCATTTGCATCTTATCACCTTGCCTGCCTGCTGGTATCATAAACTCACGCTGGATCATCCAGGCACGTCGGAATGATTGCACGCCTACGTGTTCCACAACAGCATTTAAAAGGCGTGCACCTGGCGAGCTGAACTTCGAGGGGAGCTTGGAGGTGGGTGCACATTGACGTTGTGCAGCGCTTGCGAGGGTCACCTTCAAGGATGAGACTTCAAGGATGAGACGCCGCGCATTCAGGTGAGAGCACAGGCAAGTCACCTTTTCCCAGCTAGATGGCGGGGCAAGGGCTATCCTGTGAATGGGGGCGAGGGGTATGCAATCCAGTGGGCGAAGCTGCCACCAATCGGTCAGGTGGAGTGGGGCGGAGGTGAGTGGGGTTTCGGGCAGCCATGCAGCACACTACACACTGGCCATTCAAGTGGTGGCCAGCACTCTCTGGAATGTGTTAAGCGGCCTTCAGACTTAACCAAGAGTTGTTCGTAGCACATCCACGCTAACCCACGTGTCTCTCTCTTTCATCCTGCAAGAGGAATACATCAGGAGCATGGAGCCTGGTGACCTAGTTGTATGCCCCATGGCTTACAGAGAGCGAAGATGAAGGAGAAGAGAGTGATGGAGGCGCCTGGCTGGGCAAAGGGAGGAGCAGCACCCTCAAAAAGAAGGGGGGGCTGGGGCACCTGTCCACGTTGCTGAAGAGCCACAGTGAGCTGTCCCGGGTCGGCGCCTTGCTAGAGCCAGGGTCTATAGATGGCGCTTGTCATTCCTGCAGATGACCAAGAACCAATGTCGCTGAAAACTGCGCATGTCCAGGGAACTGGTCAATCACATCTGTCACCTGCTGCAAGATTTGGCGCCATAGGGACTTGGAGGGCATCCACTGCCAGTGGCCGTGAAAGTGACCATGGTGCTCAATTTTTATGCTAGTGGCTCCTTCCAGGGCTCCACAGGTGGCCTGTGCGGGGTCTTGCAAGCCTCCACGCACAAGTGTATCCAGGTCACGGATGCCATATTCGTGAAGGCACACAGCTTTGTTCATTTCCCCTGGGATCAGGAAAGCCAGGAAGCAAGAGCGCTGGGATTTGCATAGATCTCAGGTTTCCCACAGGTGCAGCTTGTGATCGACTGCACTCATAGTGCACTTCAATCTCCGTGGCAACAAGCAGTCAACTATGTCGACCGCAAGGACTTCCACTCGCTGTATGTTCAGCTGGTCTGTGACCACCATAAATGCATCCTACAGGTCTGCACACAATTCCCAAGGAGTGTCCACAACTCCTACATTCTCAGCAGGTCTCAGATCCCTGACATCTTCCAGGGTCCACGGAGGCTGCAGGGTTTGCTCCTTGGAGAAAAGGGCTACCGGCAGAGGACGTGGCTGATGACGCCTGTGTGGCAGCCTCAGACTGCAGCAGAGCGAAGGTATAATGAGACTCATGCTGCAACTCACACATTGTGATATTGCAGAAGAGGTTCTAGTGCCTGGACCAGTCTGGTGGAGGCCTGCAATATAGCCCACAGAGGGTGTCACACATCGACATTGCATTCTGTGCCCTTTACAAACTGATGCTGCAACGGGGAGAGGAGCTGGCTGAGGAGGAGGTGGAGGAGCTGCACATCTCCTCTGATGAGGAGGACGTTGACAGGGATGAGGGTTAGGAGGTCCTCAAAGGCAAGGATGACAGCGATGAGGCCCTCGCACTGGCCAGACGAGGCAGGCGCGCTTGGGAGGCCCTCGTAGCTGCTAGATTTGTGGAGGATGATAACAGCATGCAGTGAGTTGACACCATAGATCCTCACATTGCATCTGTGAATGTTTGACTCCTGTCTGGCTGATGGCAGCGCACATACCCTCTGTGATAACGCTCCTGTCAGGGAGATGCAGCGGATGCCCATAGTCCCTACATTCAGGAGGATGTTGACGACATGCAGTGGGGACACTCCATAGATGCTCACAGAGCTTATGGGGAGAATTTTCCCCCCATTGGGGGCGTGGGGGTGGGTGGGAGCCGGCGTGGGTGAGTGCGCAGCTGATCGCTGCCTGTGGTAGGCGGCGCGGCGCCATTTTATGCAGGCGGGCCAATTAAGGCCCGCCCAGTGTGACACTCACTCGGAAGCGCTGAGCGCTCCCTGTGCAGGCGGGGGCAATAGGCTGAGCCGGGGCCTGCACTCTTTCACGCATGGAGACGAAAGAGCGCAGAAATCTCCCTGAGGCACTCTAGATCAGTTTGATTTTTTAAAATTTTAATAAAGACAAAAAAAAGATTTTAAAGACATGTCCCCTCACGTGACAGTGTCACATGAGCTGGGACATGTCAATGAATTTTATTAAAACAATTTATTAAACTTTAAAAACCTTCATGAAACCTCATCCCACCCGTGGATGAGGTTTCATGATAAATGCGAAGGCCGCCTGGACTCTCCGCCTGCCGCCAACATTCAGGTTGGACGGGCAGCTCAGTTAGGTATGCTAATCGATATTTAACTGGCCTTAATAGGCCTTTGACAGTTCAGCGGCCGTGCAGCCGACTCTGGTGTGCGCCTGCTGAACTGAATATTTGAATGACGCGCGGTGACATCGGGACGCATGCCTGACATCACCGCGAATTATTTTACGCGTCGGTGAGTGGGGCCCGCCCCCACTCGCCGACCCAGAGATTCTGCCCTACGTGAATGTCTGACTCCTGTCTGGCCGAGGGCAGCTGGCTGGTGCTCTGTTAACAGGGTCGTATCATGGAGATATAGTGGAGAAACTTCAACTTCTCCTGATCCTATGGCATCCTTCATGAGCTGCACCCTTCAGGGCTACGCTGTCACTGGACACAGATACTGATGAGATGGGGGGGCGCAGCCACACCTTAAAGGTGCTGGGAGCACACCGAGAGAATGACGCAACCCTATGACACTGGCCCAGGACATTCTGGCAGCAACGACAAGCACCATCGAGGTACAGGCATCACTGATGAGTCCAGTGATTGTGGAGGTGCACCATCAGTGTGCTGGGAAGTTTGCACAAAGCACAGGGAAGAGGCCCTGGACTGCAGCACCTGACGCTATCTTGTGCAGGAACCAAGCTTTCACTTCGGACTGACACGAACACTGCTCATCATAAGAAGGAGACATAGTCAGGGTGACATTGTTGGAAGTTTATTGAAAATAGTCAACAGTATGTACAAGTGATTAACGCCCATGCCCACACTGTGAAACTATATGTTCTTAACCTTCCTAACCCTGCCGCTACGTTTTGGTGCTCCCCCAACATCCACAGGGGAGGTAGAGGCAGCCTGCTGACTGCTACACCCTGTTATCTGTGACAAACTTGATGGGAATCCTCTGGAGGGCCGAGACCCAGAGGGCCCCAGCCTGCTTTCAGGGTCCTGCTGTGTGGCAATGGCACCCTCCTCGGCTTGTGGAGCTGGAGCTGCTGGGGTCGTAGGAAGACGGGAATCGGATGGGCCGGACATTCCCGGAGTCATCTGAGTTGATGGCCCCGGGGCGGGCACCTACTCATCCTGTTCTCTATCGGTGCCTGAGGACCCCTGGCTGAGTCCTTGTGGAGAAGCAAAAGCTGGAATGAGATCGAGCTGCCCTGTACACCTCTCGCGTTGACATAGTTGGAAGCCAACTATGGCATCAGCGATGGAGTTCTGCCTGCACAGCAGTGCAGGAGCGATGTTTTGGACAAAAGTCTCCTTAGCAGCTGCCATCGTACCTGTGTGGACCTTGGTGCATTGGCATGCCGGCAACTCAGACTGAAGGCGAACAGACTCCCCCATCATGCCTTGCAATCTGAGGAGTGCAGCAGACATCTCTTCCTGATGTTCTTGAGCTTGCCTTTGCAGCTCCAGCAACTGTGACATGACTTGAGTCCAGAGGCTCCTCATCTAACTCAGACTCAGCAGATTTCTGGCCTCCAGCAGTCCTCCGAGTGCTGGAAACCTGAAAAGCCCCTGCCTCTGCCTACTATGGATCAGACAGTGTGATATGCTCACCAGATTGTGATCACCTGAGGCTACTCTAGAACTAGATCACACTGAGGTGTGTGTCTCTGTGCTGGGGGAGGGCGTGGGTGAGTGGAACGTCAATTAGGGCGCCATCAGATTCTTCTTCTGAGGGTCTTTGGGGATTGAGTTGAGGACCCGGCTCATGGACTCCCTCAGCTGCTTCCCAGATGTGCCTGCGAAAGTAAGGAGAGATAATCAGTGCATGGCAGGGGCCTGGGGAACAGAGGATCTGACTCACGGCATGGTTGTCTGATGGATGTTGCACTGCTGGATCCTCACTTCGTTGAGCACCACCGACCTCAACGTCAGCACAGGAATGGTCCAGATCATCACCGGCCAACTGGATGACTCTATTTTCAAAGTCTGCGAGGACCTTGATGTCAGGCATTCCTCCATCTCCCTCTTGTTGTGTGCCAGCTTGTCCTGTATGAATACAGATGGAGAGAGTGTAAGCAGGACGCCTGCCAGGCCAGATGAGAAGGATGCCTGGCATGTGTGGGTGGTGAGTGGTGCCAAGGACGGGATGAGGACACGATCCACAGGGCAGATGAGGGTGTGTGAGAGAGAGTGAATGGTGATGTCCCTTGAACTGGCAGTGAGTGAGATCCCTGCGGATGTGAGTTTATGAGTGTGTGAGTTGAGAGTGATGAGGAGAGTGTCTTACCCTGGCGTAAATGGTGGAGATCATTCATCCTCTTTCGGCACTGGCTCACTGTCCTCTTTTGCAGGGCTTTGGCGCTGACCACCGCTACCACCGCCTCCAAAGCTGGATTGGTGATCTTGCTCGTTGGCCTTCGATCAGAGCAGGGGTGGAGGACATCACAGCGAGCCTCCACTGCATCCAATAGATGCTCGAGGGAGGTGTCGCTAAATTTGGGGGCAGCATGTTTCCTCTCTTTGGCAGCCATCAGTTCCCAGCAGCTTCCTATCCCTTGAGGAGTGCTAGCTCTGTGCAAGGGCGACCTTTAAATGTGGCTCCCGGCTTACTGAAGGCCTGAGGTGACAGCAAGGCCGGCAAATCAGAGGATGCCCTGCCAGTGAATCAGCGTGTTTCCTGGGAATGCATCATTTATGAGGTGGGACGCGCCGGGAAGGGGACGAAATGGCGTGAAAAACCGTCATTGCGGCTGGCAGGTAAAACATCCTATTTCCTGTCTACTACTACACTTCTTCAAAGCTACCATAAAGCTGGGACAATTCCGTTCTGTGGATCTGTCCCGTTCCTTCCGCAGGGAATGTGCACTCCGTTCATTCCTAGAGTGGACTCGAATTTTCTTTTTCTGTGGTGTCTACTATTTTCTTGCTGGATGTATTTGTTTCACAGATGGAATCTTCATTTCCACTTGTTTCACAATTTCAGCCAAACACTTGTTTGTTGTTTTATTTTCAAATCTTTTTAACAAGCTTATGAATCTTTTCATTCAGCTCAACTTTCTTTCCCTCTAGTTCCTTGAGCTTCAGCGTTGGATTTACACTTTCCGATCTCATTTCGACCTTTTCATTTTCTGTCTGCACCAGAACTTGGTCCTTGTCCTCCAGTCTGGATTCACGGTTAGCCTGGTCTGTCTCCAGCAAAGTCTTAGCTTGTTTCAGTTCTGTAATTGTGCAATTCATGGCTTCTTCATCCGCTCGCAGTTTGGAAAGTTCGATGGCTTTTCTTTTCAACGGCTCGTCTTGCCCATTCAACTGCTTCTTCAGCTTTTCATTCTGTTTCTTGTAGCTTTCAGCTTCCTGCTGGAATATAGAACATTGCTGAGTCTTCCCTGCCAACTGCTTCTTCAGTTTGTTCAGAGTGACATTAGATTCATTTTCCTTCTCTTCGTAATTTTCCAGAGGAATAAACTTTAACCTAAGGGATTCTTGTAATCTTTCAACAGGTTTTTCTTTTCTTTGCAAAGCTTGCTTGCTTCATCTTGAGCTTTCCTGTAACTCAGCATAGTCTCCTCGAGTTTCTTCTGTTGTGCTTCCATCCTGTTGATTAAGATAGTCTTCATTTCTTCATGTTGCTGAATGGTTACGCATCCCTTTTGCATTTGATCTTGCAGAACAATCAATTGTTCTTTCAATGGTTTATTTTCTTGTTGACTCTTGGCAACTCACTCTGGGCTTCAGTGCACTGTTTTGTTGCTACTGATAGTTCCAACACAGCTTCTTCTGAAGTAATATTCAGCATCTAGTGTCCAGAACTAGGGGGCACTGTTAAAAATTAGGGATCGCCCTTTTAGGACAGAGATGAGAATTTTTTTCTCCCAGAGGGTCGTGTGTCTTTGGAACTCTGCCTCAGAAGATGGTAGAGGCGGGGTCACTGAATATTTTTAAGGCGGAGATAGATAGACTCTTAGACAAGGGAATCAACAGTTATCAGGGGTAGATGGGAATGCGGAATTCAAAACACAAACAGATCAGCCATGATCTTATTTAAAAGCAGAGCAGGCTCAAGAGGCCGAATGGCCTCCTTCTGCTCTTATTTTGTATGTTCGTATGCTCATATGTTTGTAACATCCCCTGTAGCTCCTCGTGTCTTTCCATGGCTACATAATGATTCTTCAAGGAGTCTTTCAAGATTGCAACTCCTTTACATGCCTTTTCTGCCTGCTGTTTTGCCTGGCTGTACATCTGGTTGAGTTTTCCCAACTCCTGCTTTGATTTGCCAACTGTGGAATTGAGAGTCATTATTCCCTCCTGATGCCTTTGTGTCATCTCAAAAATTTGTTCAGATCTCAAGCAGCTTGGTTCATTGAAGATTTCAGTTTATTGTACGTTTTCAAAGGTATTCGCTCAGCTTGAATCTTATGCTTCAAATCTTCCAGTTCAGCTCTCATGTGAACGTTTTCCTGTAGAACAGCTTCATTTACTTTTTGCATGCTTTGCTTCTGTTGAGTTACCTCAGATAGCTTTCCTTTATTCACAATCAACTGCTCACTCTACATTGCTATCTATCTCCCTCACTCTGGGGTCGTTTGGCTCCCTCACTCTGGGGTCTTTTGGCTCCCTCTCTCTGGGGTCATCTGGCTCCCTCTCCTTGGGGTTTTTTGTTGCCCTCCCTCTGGAGTCTTTTGTTGTCCTCGGCCCTTTATGGGGAGTTGCCGTCCCTCTGGGGTCTCTTGATGCTCTCTGTGCTTTATTGGGAGTTGCTCTATCCTTGGGGTGTCTTGTTGCTCTTGGCACTTTATTGAGAGTTGCCCTCTCTCTGGGGTCTCTTGTTGCCCTCGTTGCTTTCTTGGGGGTGTGCTAGACTTCCTTCTAAAGCCTGCGTTCTTCAAAGCTTGGAGTTTAAGATACCTATCAAAGCCTTTTAATATTTCATCAAATGTTGTCGAATATTGAGCTACTCAATATTGACTGTGGAATACTTCACCAGCAAATGACCAAAGATGAATAAAAATGTATCAACTTCTACATCTTCAGATTCCTCATTTAATCCTGTAGCTCTTCTGTAAACTAAAAATTGTTTCCTCCAAGACTCCCACTCTTGGGTCTGGTTTAGCCCTTTCCATAGTAAAAATGCGTTTGGTTCTTCTAATTTGCTGCCCATGGCTGGTTTTTCCTTTTGTGGTTATTGCTTTATATGTCGTTACTGCTTTAAGAGCTGTCAGTGCAGTAACCGTTTTGTTTTCCTCTCAGGTTATTTTTGAAGCTGCCGGTTTCTCTCTGTATGTTTCCCATACTTTTCCCGATTTTGGCAGGCTCCCTGGCAATCGTGGGTCTTTTTTTAAAAACTGTTTTAAACTTTTAAGACAGGGTTATTGCTTTTTTCTGCGAATCTTTCATTTTTTCTGCAGTTTTTGGACTTTTGGAGTTTTGATGGGCCCGGGGTCCACTCGGGGCCCTTTTTGTTCACTTAAAGCAACAGCACTTTTCTCCTCTGCACTGCCTGCTCCTTTTTTTTCTTTCAGGTAACTTTCTTTTTTTCCAGCAGCTTCTTCTTTACTCTGCAGTTTTTCTTCTTAAACTTTTGACTCTGTCAGCCAATTTTTATTTAACTTCTTTTGTTTTTAACTTAAGTGTAACATGGCCACCACTGCTGCAAGCTGCTGAGCCCTGGGATCACCACCTATTCTGTAATGTAACTATTATTTCTTTTTTGTAACTTTGCCCACTGTCTTGTGAGCTATCCAGATTCTTTGACTCTACTACTCAGGATTGCGCAATTATTTTTTTTGTATTTTTGCTCACCCATCTTTGTGATCTGACCAAGCTTTTTTCTTCTTTTCACTCTGCGTCACTCAGGGGACTTGCAATAAACTTCCACTCACTTTGGTGGATTCCTCAACTTCTAAATCTGTATCAAAGCTTCTTCAATAATCTCTCGAGTTCGAATTCAGCTGCTTTTAGTGTTTCATACCTTGGAATACTGTTCTGAGTTAATTGGTTAAAATGCCACCCCTCATATCACTGCCACTGCACACCATGTTGGGTTATGATACTCTCTCTAATGTGATATCTTGTAGAAGTGACCACTGTTGCCAACCAAGTTGTAATATTCGTTCTTTAGATGTCGCAATGATGAGATCTTGAGACTTGTATATTTAAACATGAACACTTTATCGTTAAACTTTAACTATCTCCAACAAGAGAGAGTCAAACCATCGCCCCTTGACATTCAATGGCATTACCAACACTGAATCCCTCACTATCAATATCCTGGGGGTTACTATTGACCAGAAACTGAACTGGACGAGCCATGTAAATATTGTGGTTACAAAAGCAGGTCAGAGGCTTGGAATCCTGCAGTGAGTAACTCATCTCCGGACTCCCCAAAGGCTGTCCACCATCTACAAGGCACAAGTCAGGAGTGTGATGGAATACTCTCCACTTGCCTGGATGAGGGCAGCATCAACAACACTCAAGAAACTTGACATCATCCAGGACAAAGCAGCCTGCTTGATTGGCACCCCATCCACAAAATCTATACCCCTACCACAGACACACAGTAGCAGCAGTGTGTACCATCTACAAGATGCACAGCAGAAACTCACCAAAGCTTCGTAGACAGCATCTTCTAAATCCACGACCACTACCATCTAGAAGGACAAGGGCAGCAGACACATGGAAAAATCACCACCTGGAGGTTCAACTCCAAGCCACTCACCATCCATGGTTGTAAAAATCCAACTGATTCACTGATATCCCAAGAGAAGGAAATTTGCCATTTTTACCTGCTCTCGCTGGGTGACTCCAGAGTTCCACACCCAATATCATTGACTCTTAACTGCCTCTAACATGGCCTAACAAGCTGCTCAGTTTAGTCATCTCCAAAAAACACTGGTCTTTGAAATATATTTGGAAATATATTCACCATTCCTTCACTGTCGCTAGGTCAAAATCCTGGAACTCCCTCCCTAACAGCACTGTGGGTGTACCTACACCACATGGACTGCATCAGTTCAAGAAGGCAGCTCACCACCACCTTCTCAAGGGCAATTAAGGATGGGCAATAAATGCTGGCCTAGCCAGTGATGCCCAGGTTATTGTCATGTATGGTACTGTTACCTACGTGCAGGCTGGTTCCAGAATGTTCTCTCTGGTATGTTCTTTCAGTCTATTTCTAGACTGTTCTCTCAGACACTATACATCATACCATGGGCAGTGCTATTCTCCAGTCCCACGTTAACCCTTTCTCTGCTGAGCACCTTTACATTACAGTGGCATGTAGCTGTAATACAACATCATGCAACACTTCTGTTTTTTCTTTTACTATGAGTCTCTGATATTAAGTATTACTAATTAACGAGCATGAAAAATATGTGAGTGTTATACATATGGCACACTCAGTAATAGGTAAGGTTGTTGGACTATTAATCTAATAGAACATTTCAAATCTCACAGGGGCTGTTTGAGAATATGATTTCAGTTTAAAAGTAAAATTCTAACAGCACTAAAAGTAACTATGAAGCTGCCAGATGGTGGTAAAAGTCCGACTGATTCACTAATATCCCAAGAAAAGGAAATTAGTCATTTTTACCTGCTCTGGCTGGGTGACTCCAGTCCCACACTGAAGGGTTCTCAAAATTCCCACATTATTCATACCATCAACAAGGATATGACTTTTGGACTTTTACCTGAAACCAGACAAGAGGAGACAGAATACGCATTCTTCCCTTTAAAACAATCAACATGAAACTAAAGCCCATCAAAATCTTGCATAATCGCTACTAACTATGGGGGCAGGAAGACCACAATCAATGCAATTACGCAAACCCATCAATACTCCACACAAACAATGGCTTTCAGTTCAAGACTAGTTACGGGGACAGGAAGACAATGATAAACATCATGCGAGCTCGTTAAAAACAACGAGACAACAATCACCTGGGAAGCCCACTAAAATCAAACAAAGAACTAACCTTGATTTGGATTGAGGTAAGAAATTCAAAAAAAAACCAGTATAACTGGGCCAGCAGATCTGTGGTGAGCAGATTTTGGGCAGTGAGCAGTTTAAGCAGGGAGCTGAGCCAAGCACAGGAAGGAGATCTGGAGGTTTGCAGGCCCGCAGGCAACATCACAGTGAGGGGCACAGGGTGGCAGGCTCAACCAAAGACAACATGGCCGCAACCGCAGCACTCCACAAAGATCGGCCACCCACAACTGCGCCCTCCACCCAACTGGAGAACCTGCGCAGATTCCACAGACCAGGACCACGTGGGGACGGCAGGCCCCAGAGGACACAAAGAGCGTACCCCAAAACTGCAATCGGCTTACCTGGCTGGATTTTGAACAGTCAAGGAACCCTGGTTGGTGAGCATGATCCCTGACCAATCCTAGTTCAATTTAGTTAGGTTTTGGGGGTGGGACAAGGGTAAGGGGATTGGTAGCGTGATTTTCCCTTGTTATGCCATGTGTTCCCCATTCTTAACTAAGTGTACTTTGTAGGTCTGTATAATATCAGTGTAATCCTAATGTCATAAGTCCATTTGTGACTTCAATAAACTAAGTTTTTTTCTTGCACCAAAACCAGTTGTCTGCTGCATTTTGTCACAACCCCCAAATAAGTCCAAGGTCCAGAACCCAGGGAGTGGGAGTGATTCGAACCGCTCAGAAGTCAGAGGTGAAGCTGACACACACACCACCACCCCCTACAACACCTAATATCGTTGACTCTTAACTGCCTCTGACATGGCCTAACAAGCTGCTCAGTTTAGTCATCTCCAATAAACACTGGTCTTGCCACTGATGCCTACATCCAGAGAATGAATAAGACGAAATGAAGCCTGGGGTTGGTGCACGGTATATGGGGGTCTGAGCATGGGAGTTTCTTGCAGTAATTCCTGTGGAGAAAAACCTGGAGCTCACAATTTTTGCAGCATAGGCTGGAATCGTCCTAGATTTGCATAAAGTGCAGTTGTGGGCGGGAAAAAGAACGTTTTACCCGCTGGCCGCAATAGCGGCTTTTCATACCGTATCATCCCAATCCTGCCTCGTTAATCATGCATTCCTGGGAAACACAACGTTTCGATGACAGACGGTGTATAATTCACCCGGCATGCCATCAACTCGCTGTTTAGTCACGCCGGGCGCCATATATAAAGTGCAGGCACACGCACACCTTTCAGTGCTTTCAGCCCAGAACTGCTGCACAGAAGACACTCTCTCTCACACACCCTCACATCTCCATCTGACCTCATCTCCTCTGGAGACTGCATCCTCAGCCCTCACCATCTTGAGGACACTTGCACAGATCAACTGTGATGTTCTCTACACCCGCTCTGGCCACAGGAGGGGCAGCAACATTACCACTCCAGCTTGGCAGGCGATGCCAGTGGTGATCAGTGTCAGTGCTGCACAGAAAAGGTTGGCCATCGAATGCAGATAGATGGTGAAAGATCTCATCCGTGCCACCAGGCTAAGGCAGCCAACTCACACACTCAAGGGCATCGCACATTCATTGTCATCTCACTCACTGCTAGCTCAAGGGACATCACCTTTCACTCTCTCTCACACACCCTCACATCTCCATCAGACCTCATCATCTCTGGAAACTACCTCCTCAGCCCTCACCATCTTGAGGACACTTACATACTTGCAACTTGCACCACCACACAAACTCCGAGATACCCCCCTTCCCCAGTATAGCCCTTGTCCTGCGGCCTCTTCCCTTACCTGAGCAAGGTAGGCAAACAAATCTCGAAGTGCCTCTTGCCAGGTGCACATCACTTATGTACAGTTGTAAGACCATAAGACGTAGAAGCAGAAGTAGGCCATTCAGCCCATCAAGTCTGCTCCGCCATTCAATGAGATCATGGCTAATCTGATATTCCTCAACTCACTTTCCTGCCTTTTCCCCAGGACCCCTAATTCCCTTACTGATTAAAAATCTGTCTATCTCAGCCTTGAATATACTTAACGACCCAGCCTCTACAACCCTCTGCGGTAAAGAATTACACAGATTCACTACCCTCTGAGATAAGAAATTCCTCCTCATCTCTGTTTTAAATGGGTGACCCTTTACTCTGAGATTATGCCCTCTGGTCCTAGACTCTCCCTCAAGGGCATCTACCCTGTCAAGCCCCCTAAGAATCTTACATGTTTCAATAAGGTTGCCTCTCATTCTTCTAAACTCCAATGAGTACAGGCCCAACCTACTCAACCTCTCCTCATAAGAAAATCCCTCCATTACCAGAATCAACTGAGTGAACCTTCTCTGGACTGCCTCCAATGCCAGCATATCTTTCCTTAGATAAGGGGACCAAAAGTGTTCACAGTATTGTGTGGCCTAACTAGTGCCTTGTATAGTTTTAGCAAGACACCCCTATTTTTATATGCCTTTCCCGTTGATATAAAGGCCAACATTCCATTTGCTTTCCCTATTACCTGTTGAACTTGTATGTTAGCTTTTTTGGATTCATACACAAGGACTCCCAAATCCCTCTGTGCCGTAGCTTTCTGCAGTCTTTCTCCATTTAAATGATATTCATCTATTCTTCCTGCCAAAGTGCATAACATCACATTTTCCCACATTATATTCCATCTGCCACTCTTTTGCCCACTCACTTAACCTGTCTACATCCCTCTGTAGACTCCTTTTGTCATCCTCACCAGCTATTTTTGCATCATCCACAAATTTTTCAATAGTACATTTACTTCTCTCGTCTAAGTTATTAATATATATTGTCAATAATTGAGGTCCAAACACTGATCCCTGTGACACTCCACATGTTGCCATCCTGAAAATGCCCCCCTTATCCTAATGCTCTGTCTTCTATTAGTTAGCCAATCCTCTAACCATGCTAATATACTACTCCCAACACCACAGGCTTTTATCTTATTAAGTAGCCCTACGTGCGGTACCTTATTGAAAGCCTTTTGCAAATCCAAATATATTACATCTACTGGTTCCCCTTTAACTATCCTGCTTGTTACCTCCTCAAAGAATTCTAATAAATTTGTCAGGCATGATTTACCCTTCATGTGCCATGCTGACTCTGCTTGATTAGATTATGTAATTCTAAATGTTTTGCTATTAAATCCTTTATAATAGACTCTGACATTTTCCCAATGACAAATCTTAAGCTAACTGGCCTATAGTTACCTGTTTTTTGTCTCCCTCCCTTTTGAATAAGGGTGTTATATTGACAGTTTTCCAATCCTGTGGATTGGAAAGGCATATAAAAATAGGGGTGTCTTGCTAAAACTATACAAGGCACTAGTTAGGCCACACCTAGAACACTGTGAACAGTTTTGGTCCCCTTATCTAAGGAAAGATATACTGGCATTGGGGGCAGTCCAGAGAAGGTTCACTCAGTTGATTCTGGCAAGGGAGGGATTTTCTTATGAGGAGAGGTTGAGTAGGTTGGGCCTGTATTCATTGGAGTTTAGAAGAATGAGAGGTGACCTTATTGAAATATATAAGATTCTTAGGGAGCTTGACAGGGTAGATGCCCTTGAGGGACAGTCTAGGACCAGAGGGCATAATCTCAGAGTAAAGGGTCACCCATTTAAAACAGAGATGAGGAGGAATTTCTCATCTCAGAGGGTAGTGAATCTGTGTAATTCTTTACCGCACAGGGCTATAGTTCTTGGAAGATTCTGACCAGTGCATCCACTATCTCTGTAGTTGCTTCCTTTAATATCCTAGGATGCAACCCATCAGGTCCAGGGGACTTATTGGCCTTTAGCCCCATTAGTTTCCCTAGTACTTTTTCTCTAGTGATAGTTATTGTATTTATTTCCTCCTCCCCACCCCTTTTGCCCCTGGATTATTTAGTATTGGAATGCTATTAGTGTCTTCTACCATGAAGACTGAAGCAAAAAATTTATTCAACTCCTCTGCCTTTTCCTGGTTCCCCATTATTATTTCCCCAGCTTCATTTTCTAAGGGGCTGATGTTCACTTTGGCCTCTCTCTTCCTTTTTATATATTTAAAGAAGCTCTTACTGTCCGTTTTAATATTTCTTGCTATTTTACCCTCAAAGTTTATTTTCTCTCTCTTTATTATTTTTTGATCATCTTTTGTTGGCTTTTAAAACTTTCCCAATCCTCTGTCTTACCACTAATCTTTGCCGCATTGTATGTTTTTTCTTTCAATTTGATACTGTCCTTAACTTCCTTGGTTAACTATAGTTGGTTTATCTCCTTCCTTGAATCCTTCTTCCTCGCTGGGATATATTTTTGTTGTGAGTCATGTACTATTTTCTTAAATGTCTGTCATTGTTCCTCAACTGTTTTTTCTGCTAAAATCCCATCCCAGGCCACTCCAGCCAACTCTACCCTCATTCCTTTGTAATTACCCTTATTTAAGTTTAGCACAGTTGTTTCTGACCCAAGTTTCTCACTCTCAAACTGAATGCTAAATCCTAACATATTATGGTCACTGTTTCCTAGGGTATCTTTTACTCAGATCATTTATTAAACCTGCCTCATTACACATTACCAGATCCAAAATAGCCTGATCCCTGGTTGGATCCACAACATACTGTTCTAGGAAACTGTCCTGAATTCGCTCAATGAATTCTTGCTTGTGGCTACCTCCGCCAATTTGATTTTCCCAATCTACATGAAGATTGAAGTCATCCATTATTAATGTAGTCATAGAGTCATAGAGGTCTACAGCACAGAAAAAGGCCCTTCGGCCCGTCGAGTCTGCGCTGGTCAAATAAGTACCTAACTGTTCTAATCCTATTTTCCAGCACTAGGCCCATGGCCTTGTATGCCATGGCATCGCAAGTGCACATCCAAATACTTCTTAAATGTTATGTACTGCCTTTTTTACATGCTCTCATTATCTCCCGATTTATCCTCTGTCTTACAGTATAGCTTGTCATTTTTTACCTTCACCAGTATGGATTCTACATCTTCGTTTCCAAGATCCTTTCTTGCTTTTGTGCTTATTCCATCTCGTAGCAACAAAGCTACCCCACCACCATTCCTTCCTGTCTGTCCTTTCAAAAAGTCACATACCCCTGAATATTTAGTTCCCAGCTTTGATCTCCTTATAACCATGTTTCCGTAATGGATGTAAGATCATACCCATTAACCTCTATTTGTGCCATTAGTTCATTTATTTTGTTCCGAATACTACGTGCATTTAAGTAAAGAGCCATTAATTTTGTCTTTTTACCATTTTTCCCCTTTTGACCCTATTTGCTGCTGTTTTTTTATGTTTGTACACTCTATCCCTTCCTGTCACACTCTGGGTATCATTACCTAAATAGCTGCCCTGCAAGGCTGCCATATCCTTTTGCTTTGTAAGCTTTCCTGAACCGTTGGCGTGCAACCACATTGACATACACAGATGATCCAGCGTGGGGGGGATGATTCCAGTGAGTTGGGCTTATACAGATATATTACAATGAAGTTCCCGATGTCGAACAGTGGGAAATGCGGCCCACCATTGACACGCAGAGTGGGCAATTGCAAACTGGTTTCACAACGTTGTGAAACCAATTTTTGGCCTTCTCACCATATTATCCACTCACGCCGCCAACGGGCACGGAAAATTCTGCCAAATTCTCTTTTATTGAAATGAAAAGGAATTGGATTTATATCTTGGAATGATACGCAACTCCAAACCTGAATCCAGTAGCAAACTTTCCCTTCAAAGTGGTAAGGAGATAAGTGACGCACTGATGAATGTTCATACAATGAGCTCAATGGCCATCATCTGTACTGAATGCCCCTACGATCCTCTGGTGTTATTGATTCTGGAATGACATATTGCAGATTATTTTTTAAAAATAAGCATGATTAAAATAATATAATTGTCATGGATAGAATGCATCTGTTCTCTTACTGCCCATAACTGATATGTTTTGTATGGAAAGAGGTGTGTCATTTCTTACCCCTGGGAAGGCGGTAGCCTAGTGGTATTATCACTGGATAGGTAATCCAGAGACTCAGATGGAAGATGGTGGAAGTTGAATTCAGTAAAAACCTGGAATTAAAAGTCTAACGATGACCATGAAGCCATTGTCGATTGTTGTAAAGACCCACCTTTAGGGAAGGAAATCTGCCACCCTTACCTGCATGTGACTGCAGATCTGCAGTCATGTGGTTGACTCTTAAATGCCTTCCGAAATGGCCTAGCAAGCTGCTCAGTTGTATCAAGCCGCTAAAAAGCCAATAAAAAGGGATGAAACCGGACAACCTAGGCACCGGAAAACACAGCGGCAAACCTGTCGACCTTGAAAAATGCTCCTTACTAACACCTGGAGGGCTTGTGCCTAAATTGAGAGAGCTGTCTCATAGACTCATCAAGCAACAGCCTGAAATAGTCATCCTCACGGATTCGCCCAGATTTGCACTGAGTGCGGTAATGGGTGGTAAAAATGACGTTTTACCCGCTGGCAGCTTTTCACACCGTATCGTCCCAAACACGACGTTTCCATGGCGGGAGGACTCTCATTCGCTCACCAGGCCATCACCTCGCTGCTTCATCATGCCAGGTGCCATATTTAAAGTCTAATCGCGCGCACACATCTGCACTACTGCATGGAAGACATGGCGCCAAAAGGCAAGAAGACTACAGCCCCTCGGGTTTGGTGATACATCTCTCAAGCGCCTTTTGAACGCCATGGAGGCCTGCCGTGATGTCCTCTACCCCCACTCTGGCCGGAGGGTGGGCAGCTGCAAAACAAATCCAGCATGGGAGGTGCTGGCAGCGGGTGGTCAGCGCCAATGCCCTGAAAAAGACAACTACCATCCCACCCTACCGCCTCACTCTGCCCTCGGTCATTCTCACCATTCCCTCATACCACACTCATCCTCAGTTCGCTTCCCAGGAGGCAGTCATGGACCCATCAGACCCCTCCCTTGTACGTTCACCAAGACATTCTCCCCACCCACCCTTCCCCCAACACCCCCCAACCCGGACTCCCCACTCCTTTAGACACTCTTACTTCTTCTGCCACCCTTACTCCTTCCCCTTCCCGACTCCCTCAGTCAGCCTTACTTCTTCTTCCAGCTTTACTCCTTTCCCCTTCTCGACTCCTTCTTCCACCCTTACTTCTTCCTTCACCCTACTCCCTCCCCTCTCCGCACTCCTTCCTCCTCCCGGACTCCCTCCCCTCTCCGCACTTTTTCCCTCCCCTGGATTCCCTCCTCTCTCCACACTCTTTCCTACCCCACACTCCTTCCCCTATCTGCACATCTTCCCCCCTCCGAATTCCTTCCCTTACACCTTCCGCCCCCCCTTACATCTTCTCCCCCGTTACCCCCTCCTCCCCGTACTTTAATTCCACCCCCCCCCAACATCACCCCCCAACACCTTCATTCCCCCTCCCAACCACACCCCCTGACACCTTCATTCTCCCCTCCCAACCTCACGCCACAAACACCCTTATTCCCTCCCTCCCAACCTCACCCTCCCATCACCTTCATTCCCCTCCTCCCAATCTCACCCTCCCTGACACCTCTTCCTCACCCAGTTGATCATAGGCCAGTGACTTTCCAACTTCTGTGAGCTGCTTCGCAGCAGAGCCATGCCCACGACAATCCAGCCAGCATGCCATGGACGTTCCTCCAGTGTGCCATTGCCATCGGGTTCCAGCATCTTCTGCTCCTCAGATGTCCTCATTGTGAGCAACGCCCTGGCAGTAAGTCCCGACTTCTGCACTTCACACTTGTCAAGATGTGTTCTGCACTGGTGTGTTTTCCCATCGATGTGGGCGGACGATTCAGCATTGGGGATGAGTCCAGCAGGCTGACCTTATAATGACTGCACCCCACCTCCCGGTCCTCAGCTGATGAATTAGTACACCTTCCATGATGAACACCACTTGAAGGAAGCACTGATGGGCGGCAAGGGTGCAGAATGTAACCTGGGTGGGGACCTTCAATGTCCATCTCCAAGAGTGGCTCGATAGCACCACTACTGACCAATCTGGCTCAGTCCTAAATGACATAGCTGCTAGACTGGGTCTTTGGTAGGTGGTGTGAGAACTAACAAGAGGGAAAAACATACTTGACCTCATGCTCACCAACCTGCCCGCCACAGGTGCATCTGCCTATGGCAGAATCGGCAGGAGTGACCATCGCACTGTCCTTGTGGAGACAAAGTCCCCTCTTCACATTGAGGATACCCTTGATTGTGTTGTGTGGCACTCCCACTGTGCTAAATGGGATAGATTTCGAACAGCTGTAGCAACTCAAGGCTGGGTATCCATGAGGCGCTGTGGGCCATCAGCAGCAGCAGAAATGTAATCGAACACAATCTGTAACCTCATGGCCTGGCATATTCCCCAATCTACCGTTACTACCAAGCCTGGTTCAACCAAGAGTGCAGGAGGGCATGCCTGGAGCATCAGGCATACCTAAAAATGAGATGTCAAACTGGCAAAACAACACTGGACTACTTGCGTGCCAAACAGCATAAGCAGCAAGTGATAGACAAAGCTAAGCGATTCCACAACCAGCAGATCAGATCTAAGCTCTGCAGTCCTGCCACATCCAGCCATAGAAACATAGAAAATAGGAGCAGGAGTGGGTCATTCAGCCCTTTGAGCCTGCTCCGCAATTCAATATTATCGTGGCTGATCCTCTATCTCAACACCATACTCCCATTCTCTCCCCACACCCCTTGATGCCTTTCGAGTCCAGAAATTTATCTATTTCCTTCTTAAATATATTCAGTGACTTGGCCTCCACAGCACTCTGTGGTACAGAATTCCACAGGTTCACCACCCTGAGTGAAGAGGTTTCTCCTCATCTTAGTCCTAAATGACCTACCCCATATCTTGAGACTGTGACCCCTTGTTCTAGACCTGCCAGCCAGCGGAAACATGATCCCTGCATCCTGTCTGTCCAGCCCTGTCAGAATTTTATACGTTTCAGTGAGATCCTCTCTCATTCTTCTAAACTCCAGTGAATACAGGCCTAGTCGGCCCAATCTCGCCTCATACAACAATCCTGCCATCCCAGGAATCAGTCTGGTGGACTCTCGCTGCACTTCCCCTCTGGCAAGTATATCCTTTCTTAGGGAAGGAGACCAAAACTGCACACAATACTTCAGGTGTGGTCTCACCAAGGCCCTGTACAGCTGCAGTAAGGCATTCTTGATCCAGTACTCAAGTCCTCTCGCAACAAAGGCATTTGCTGCCCTAACTGCTCGCTGAACCTGCATGCTTGCTTTCAGTGATTGGTGTACAAGGACATCCAGGTCCCTTTGTACATCAACATTTCCCAAACTATCGGCAGTTAAACAATATTTTGCCATTCTGTTTTTCCTGCTGAAATAGATAACTTCACAATTACCCACATTATACTGCATCTGCCACATATTTGTTTTAATTCTCCTTCCTATTGTCCCTCTGATCTGTCTGTCCTTGGCTTCCTACTCTGTCTCAATAAAGTTCAGCGTAAGTTTAAGGAACAGCAGCTCATCTCTTCTTTAGACGCTTCACAGCCTTTCAGGCTCAACATTGAGCTCAATGCTTTTTGATCATAACCTCTTACCCTATTTTTTTCATATGGCAGTAGATGGTGATGAATCTGTCATTCCCATTTACTCCTCCTCTAGACCCATCTTTTGTTTATTGGTCCCATTACCATCTCCTTTTAATTTGCACCATTATCCCTCCAGTCATTTAACATCTGCCTTCTTCCACCTTGTCACAAACCTTCCCTTTTGTTCTTTCCTCCCCTTCCCCCTTTCCCTGTCATGGAACTTGCTTAAAACATCCCCAATTTATCCCAGCTCTGACTAAAGGTCAACAGCCTGAAACATTGACTCTGGTTCACTCTTCACAGATGCTGCCCAACCTGCTGAGTATTTTCAGCACTTTCTGTTTGAATTTCAGATTTCAATGTCTTTTGCTTTCCAGTATAATGCTTTAGTCTCATTCTAAACACTGGAGGCTGAATTTTATGCTGAACGGGCGGGCGCGTGCCCAACCTGTTTGGGCATGAAGTTGCGCGACATGACGTCAGGCATGCATCCTGATGTCACCCTGCGCTCGTGCGGTATTCCGGTCGGCGGGCGCATGCAAAAGTCAAAAGTGCACACGCCGAAAATTAAGAGGGCAATTAAGGCCATTAAAGTCGCAATTGTCTGTCATTTTATGTAGCCCGTTCAACCTTACGGTTGGCGGAGGGGCAAATCAGCCAGGCAAGCCTTTGCATTTTCCAACAAACCTCCTCCACAGGCGGGATGAGATTTCCACGACGAAATAAAATATAAATAAATTTCCGTAGACAGCATTTCCATAAGCTAAGTTTTCAGGTGACCGATTATGATGCATGGACGCTTTTTTTTCAGCTTTTGAACCCTTTGTTTTTGCTGTTTCAGGTCTTCAGCTCCCTGAGGCACCTCTCTGCTTTCAGGGAGCTTTCTGTCAGCGTTGGCCCACGCCCGTGTTGACGTCATCACCTGCCCTCTTTCCGTCCCCACTCTGGCAGCGCTGAGCTTTTCGGTGCACTTTCCATGCTGGCTGGCCCTTAGTTGGCCAGCCAACTGTGAAATTGTGGTCGGGGGCTGATGGGGGTTGGCGATTCATTTCCCGGGCCCATCGTTGGTGCCCGTCCGCCTGCCGAGCAGAAAATTCAGGCCCAGGTTCCTTGGAGCAGCACTGTGGAGAGCAAAAATTAACAACAAACGCCCATGGTAGTTGATTCTTATTCCATTCAACATAACAAGCTCCAGATTTGGTCCTTCATATATTATTGGTTGAACCCTTAGATCTATAAAATGGTCCATTGTTCTGAGTAAAATTAGGGTCTGTTTTGACATAACAGTAACTTGCAACCACCCAGGGGCACGATCAGGAAGGTCAGCAATAGGAGAACTATTCACACAAGCACCTTACCATATACCCATTACTGTTGAGCAAAGTCACCATGAGATTGCGATAAGGAGTGGTCAGCTCTTAATTTATCTGAAAATGTTTCAACAACAACTTGCTTTCATGTTGCATCTTTAAAGCACTTCACAGGAGCCTTACCAGATAAAATTTTATGAATTTTTATTTGCTGTATTGCACAGCTTGTGACTTAACCCAATTGCAATTTTCACACAGATGTTTTCCTAGTTACTGGGGCGTTTATTTGATTAAGAAGAAAGAATGCACAGCAGATCGATCAACATCTGAAATAGAAGGATCAGAGCTTCTTTGACACCTTCTGTCTTAAAAGTTTCATTCGTTATAGGGCAGCTAGTGTACTCTTCAATTATTTTTGGAATTCAAAATGAATGAACACAATCTGATCAGAACAAATTCGCAAATAACATTTGCGGCATACAAGTGCCAGGCAATGACCATCTCCAACAAGAAAGAATCTAACCATTGCTCCTTGACATTCAATGGCATTACCATTGCTGAATCCTCCACTGTCAACATCCTGGGGGTTACCATTGACCGGAAATTAAACTGGACTAGCCATATAAATACTGTGGCTATAAGAGTAGGTCAGAGGCTAGGAATCCTATGGTGAGTAACTCAACTCCTGACTCCCCAAACCCTGTCCACTATCTACAAGTCACAAGTCAGGAGTGTGATGGAATACTCCCCACTTGCCTGGATGAATGCAGCTCCAACAACACTCAAGAAGCTTGACACCATCCAGGACAAAGCAGCCCGCTTGATTGGCACCACAATCACAAACATTCACTCCCTCCACCATCAACAAACAGTGGCAGCAGTGTGTACCATCTACAAGATGCACTGCAGGAACTCACCAAGCCTCCTTATGCAGCTCCTTCCAAACCCACGACCGCTACCATCTAGAAGGACAAAGGCAACAGATAGATGGGAACACCACCACCTGGAAGTTCTCCTTCAAGCCACTGACCGTCCTGACTTAGAAACATATAGCTGTTCCTTCGCTGTCGCTGATCAAACTCCCTTCTTAGCAGCACTGTGGGTGTACCTACACCACATGGACTGCAGCAGTTCAAGAATGTAGCTCACCATCACCTTTTCAAGGGCAATTAGTAGTTGGCAATAAATGCTGGCCTAGCCTGCGATGCCCACAAGCCATGAATTATTCCCAATAATAGAAAATCTTACCTGAAATCTAAACAAAACTTCCAGAGTCACATTAAAAGCACAAATGCTCTAATTGACCTGAGGATTTGGCTAAATGCAATAAGTTTCTAAGTGATCTACGCATGCACAACAATTACAGATTGTACCCTTAAGAAGACACAGTGAGGAAGCTCTCCAATCAGGAACGTCCCAAAACCCATGGCCACCCATCACAGTGAAGTCAAGGCCAGGTCCCTGCCCTGGTGAAACCAGACCCGGTGCTACCAGACTCTATAGAGCTCCCTCTGAAGTGGTTCAAAAAGAAGACAAGAAGGGATCGCAATAAGGATGCCATATCCATATGCTGAGAAGTTATAAAAATTGAAAGCTTAGTCTGATAAATATTTAAGAACTGCCATTGCTTTAAAAGTGCTATTGTAAGCTGCCATTACTTTGAAGCTCTAAGGCAAAATGGGCAAGCACATGGCAGATTAAATTTAATGCACAGTGCTGTGAAGTGATGCATTTTGGAAGGAAGAATGAGGAGAGGCAATATAAACTAAATGGTACAATTTTAAAGGGGGCGAGAGACCTGGGAGTTTACATACAAAAATCTTTCAGGTGGCAGGACAAGTTGCTAAGGTTGTTTAAAAAAAAGCTTGAGGGAAGCTCGGCTTTACAAGCAGAGATACAGGGTGGGATTTTCCAGCCCTGACACTGGCGAGCCTCGTTGCAGGCAGGGCAGGAAAATTTGGAGAGCCGTTAGAAGTCAAGGGCTCTCCAAATTTTCCCATCCTGCTCGCAACAATGCTTGCCAGTGTCAGTGCCAGAAAATCCCAGCTACACTGTACAAGGAAATTATGCTAAGCCTTTATAGATTACTGGTTAGACCTCAGCGGAAGGATTATGTTTAGTTCTGGGCATCACACTTTTGGAAGGATGTCAAGGCATGAGAATGAGTGAAGAGCAGATTTATTAGACTTATATTAAGGATGAGGGACTTTAGCTATTTGGAGAAACTGCAGTTATTCTCTTTAGAGCAGATATCTTAACAGGAGATTTATTTGAAGTTTTTAAAACTTTGAGGAGCTTTGCGGAGCGCATAACGAGCAACTTGTAGGAGAGTTGGTAACCAGAGGGTATCAATTTAAAGTAATTGGCAAAGGGACCAGAGCAGAGACGAGGAGAAACTTTTCTACGCAGTGATTATAATCTGGAGTGCCTGAAAGGGTGGTGGAAGCAGATTTAGTAATAACTTTCAAAAGGGAATTGGATAATTACTTGAAAAGATTTCTGGGTCGAATGGTCTCTTTCTATGGCTTTACTAAAACTAGACCATAGTGAGGCTGGCTGCATTGAAGTATTTGTTGCCTATCCTTTGGTGACTCAGGGTATTATGTATGAGAATGGTTTGGCAGCTAACATAAAGGGAATCTAAAAGTCTTCTATATGCATATAAATAGTAAAAGGGTGATAAAATGAAGAGTGAGGCCAATGAGGAACCTAAAAGGGGATTTATGCATGGAGGCAGCCAAATGTGGTGTAGGTACACCCACAGCACTGTGGGTGCACCTACACCACACGGACTGCAGCAGTTCAAGAAGCCAGCTCACTGCCATCTTCTCAAGGACAACTAGGGGTGGGCAACAAATGCTGGCCCAGCCAGCGAAGCCCACATCCCATGAATGAATTTTTAAAAAAGGCTGAGGTGTCTTTGCATCTGCCTTTACCAAGGTAGACAATGCATCCAAGACATGGTGAAAGGGAAGGTAGTTAGAACAAAGAACAAGAACAAAGAAAAGTACAGCACAGGAACAGGCCCTTCGGCCCTCCAAGCCTGCACCGATCATATTGCCTGTCAAACTAAAACATTTTGCACTCCCGGGGTCCGTATCCCTCTATTCCCATCCTATTCATGGATTTGTCAAGCTGCCTCTTAAACACCACTATAGTACCTGCTTCCACCACCTCCTCTCGCAGCGAATTCCAGACACTCATTACCCTCTGCGTAAAAAACTTGCCCCGCTCATCTCCTCTAAAGTTTTCTCCTCTCACCTTGAGACACTTAATGGTTTAAAAATTGATAGAGGAGTTATTAGATAGGCTGGTTGTATTTAATGTTGATAAGTCACCAGAACCAGATGTGATGCATCCAAGGGTACTGAGATAGGTAAGGGTGGAAATTGTGGGAGGCACTAGTGTTATGATCCCAGCTGATGTTACTACTGGACAAGTCGGGTCCCAGGTAGAACCTGGCCTGATAGGTCTTAATTTTTATTTTTTTGTTTAGAAATGTGGAGGGCAGCTACTGAACAGAGTCACTGGAGTCTGGTGAACTTATAACAAAAGAATAAAACATTTATTAAACAAGAAAAGGTTAACTATATTACACGACTCCTTCGCCTCCCAACTACACCTTTACAGATATGTGCAAATTTGTAAAGATAACACAAGTTGCAAAGCCTACCTTAAACTCAAATGTTCACAGCTAAGTATACAGTCCATGTAAACTAATAGGCAAACGATGGTCAAACACACCACACTCCAAAACCAAACTTCTTTGGATTTCTCATCAACTTCCAGGCGCTTGTCACTCTGTGAGCCAACCAGTCTCACAGAAACCCTGACTTTCTCACGAGGGCTTCCAATCTGCATGTCTGAAGAACCTGCTTTGGTGTTCTCTCCCAAACGATGCTTCCACTCAGGCATCTTCCTCAACGGTCCACCAAGGTTTCAAACTCTCCTCCTGATGTCCCATTTCCCTAGATCTCTACGTGCATTCAGGCTTCACCCTCCAGCACACTCTCAGGTATTCGGCTGCACCAAGCAGGATACCACTGCTCCAAAGGCCCATAGTAAGGAGTCACAGATCTTCGGCTGACTCCTCAGATCTCCTGGCATCTCGCAAGCCCACTTTGCTCCCAAGTCTGCGTCTGCTCCCGGCAGCTCGGCCTCTTTAATGCAGAGCCTTTTCCTCTCCTCCTCGCTCTTAACTTCACTTAACAGGATCTGTTTCAGTTTCCTGACCTTGTTCCACGACTTAACGGTTTTCCTGAGACCTCCTTCTGTCCCACTCCTTGGTTTTTGGGATTTTCTTCTTCTTTGGGACCTGCTCCTTGCAGTTCCCATCCTGCCTCTTCTGGCACTTTCTGTAGAGCAGCAGGTTCTTCTTCATCACCGGACCCTCCATTTGCGCTGTTTCACTTGTACTGTCGTCTCTTCATCTGCGCCAGCGCAGAGCTGGCTTTCAATCTGAAAGGAGCGGGAAAAAGAGAAAACCGCGCATGTGCGCAGGGCCGTCGTCCGGTCTGAAGGCACGAACGTGCCCCACACTGCGCATGTGTGGCCATCCCCACCCCACCCCCCCCCCCCCCCCGGCCAGCACATGCGCCGAAGCCGAAGCTCGGAAATAGGAGCGATATGCGCAAGTGCGGCTTTTTAAAATAAGAGCAGGCGCACGCGCACGCGCAGAGACCGCTGGGAACTGTAGTTCTCAGCCTTACCGAGGGCCCGATCTCCATTTTCGAAGGTAGATTTAAGTGTTTGTCTTCATCACACTGGTCGTAATTTTCCAATCCTCCTTAGGTACAGGGGTGGCGCCAGAGGACTGGAGACTTGCCCAAAAACAATGGGCTGAATGGCCTCCTTCTGTGCTGCACCAATTCTATGATCATGGGTTTTTTTAATTTGTTGAAAACAGGTGCCAAATGGTTACTGTGCTAATAAGATGCCTCTTTGAAAGTCTGCTTTTAGCATAATTTTCCTGACACTTGGTCATCAATTAAACTTGTGCTAAAACAGACATCTGCAGGTTTAGCAGGCGAGTGGAGGCGTTGGAGAGGGTGCAGAGGAGGTTCACCAGGATGCTGCCTGGTCTGGAGGTTATTAGCTATGAGGAGAGGTTGGAGAAACTCAGATTGTTCTCACTAGAGCGACGGAGATTGAGGGGCGACTTGATAGAAGTTTACAAAATTATGAGCGGCATGGACAGAGTAGATAGTCAGAAGCTTTTTCCCAGGGTGGAAGAGTCAATTACTAGGGGACATAGATTTAAGGTGAGAGGAGAAAACTTTAGAGGAGATGTGCGGGGCAAGTTTTTTACGTAGAGGGTAGTGAGTGTCTGGAATTCGCTGCCAGAGGAGGTGGTGGAAGCAGGTACGATAGTGGTGTTTAAGAGGCAGCTTGACAAATACATGAATAGGATGGGAATAGATGGATACGAACCCCAGAAGTGCAAAATGTTTTAGTTGACGGGCAATATGATCGGCGCAGGCTTGGGGGGCCGAAGGGCCTGTTCCTGTGCTGTACTTTTCTTTGTTCTTTGAGTGCTCATTGGAAGCAATTATGCTGGAATGATATATAATGTAACCTCCATGCAGCCAGTTCCACTGAAGGTGTGGCATGTGCTGGCTCACACACCTTTCAGGATGATTGAGGAACTGAGGGAGAGGTCGCACAGGTTCCTGGTTGTGGCACTGGCGGTCCTGGTGGAGGAGGTCCAGAGGAGGTGAGATGTCCTGTCCCTCTCTCCTCCAGCAGATGGAGCTGCCCTGTGCTTGGCCTCATCTCCTCCTCCCATTCCTCCTGCAGACCAAGAGGGAACCCTGGCGAGATGCTAGTGACCATGCACTCGCTTTCTCCTGGTGACCCCTATAAAGTGTCCAATAAGACAGTGCAGCACAGCACTCTTTTTTAGGTGAAGTCCTCAGAAAATTTCCAGAATAAGTGTTGTTTGAGTGCTGGTGAAGTCTTGACAAAGTCCCAGAAAGTTTTTTGATGTGTTTCAAAAGTCTTCCACACTTCAGCAGTAAAAGGTGATATAACTTGAAGTAGCACTCAACCCTCAACAACAACTTATTTACTCCCAGTCAGCTGGTTGCTTTTAGGAGAAGGTGTTAGGAAATGTTACCCACCCAAATGCCACAAAGTTCCTTTAACGAGTGCTATGGGTACCTTAACTTGTAACCACCCCTTTAACGATCCCCTGGGCGGCGCTACAAATCTTTATCTGAGATGGCATCTTGTGCTGAACACAGGCTAAAACTATCTTTCCGCTTAAGAACACATCTTAGGCACTTTGGAGCCTATTTAGTGCCTAAAATTTCCGGGGGGAAATCACCCATTAGAGATAACTGCACAGTAAAACTGGAATCATTTGGAAGCATACCAGATTGGAGTGATAGCTTCACTTCTCTGAAGGACATGAGGTGAACTAATTGCTGTTTTAAGACCAATTCAGCAGCTTTCATGGTCAAATTTATTGAATTCCAGCCTACCATACACAAATGTTTCTCTCTCTCTCCTCCCACTCTTTTCTCCATTCTGTCTGTTTCATTGCTTCCTACATTATAGGAGTGACACTTCACAAATGCTTTGTTGGCTGTAAAGTATTTTGAGATGCTGTGAGGTCTTGAAAGACTCTATATAAATGCAAGTCTTGCGTTTTTTTAAAATATCTCAGGATCCTACCCTTTTTCACCACAACTGCCTGCCTGCTTGCTTACCCACCTTACCTCTTTGCCTGTCTGCCTGCTGCAAACTTGCTGTCCAGACCCCAACCTCCTCAACTCTACCACCCCACCCTGCCCCCCATCCCCCAGCGCACTACCTTCTCCCTCACCCATTCCTAGCACAGGAGGAGCTTGACAGCACCTTCCATCCATTGGCTTGTTAATGACCTGAGCCTGGAAATTTGGCTCCACTGCTCACTCAGCAAGCACCTGTCAGGCACCCGCTAGGGAGACGGAGAGGAAAATCCTCTGTGTTAACTCATAAGCTATTAAGGAACATGAGCAGTAAGCAGGTGGGAGCTGAAGTGGCGGGGATGGGGTGGAAGAAGGAAAAGGAAGCAAATATCAACCACGGCAGACTGAAAAAACACAGCAGCCAAACCACAGTCCAAAAATAGGGTTACAAAAATGGAATGATCCTGGATGAAGAAAAAAACCTGTGACAAATGTGCAAAATTCCCACTATATCCCAGACATACAGGTGTAGCAGGAGAAGCAAGGTACAATCTTTGTCTCAGAGGGACATTTTCCAATGGCATGTTGGAAAGAGAGAGCAACACCTCAGAGGGGACCCAGCAAGATCCTTATAAGCTTTACTGAGAATGAAAGAAGGATAGGGAGAACATCCATGCAAAGTACAAGTATTCCTTGAAAAATGCCCAGGAAAGATTAACATTAACATTTTTTTAATAGCTGATTTCTGGTATAAAGCAAAGGAAATTGGACCACAATATAACTCGAATAAACATTTCTGTGGTCCATGAGATAAATCCCGGCAGTCCATCTTGCTCACTGTGATTCTGAAAAAATAACTTGTCCAACATTTTCTACTTTTAGAACTGCAGTGTTATCAATTTCTAATTAGGAAACGGTGAGAATGTGGAACTCACTGCCCTGTGGAATGGTTGAGGCGAATAGTACAGGTGCATTTATGGGGAAGCTAGGTAAGTACATGTGGAAGATAGACAAACGTTGATAGGGTGAGATGAAGTAGGTGGGTGGGAGGTTGTTAATGTACAGTATGAACACTGACATGTGCCAGTTGAGCCATATGGCCTGCTTCTGTGATGTGAATTCGATCTAATTCTATGTAATATGCCAACAGCCTGCAAGAGTAAGACCCACAACGAGTGGATAGCCACGTGTGTTTGAAGTGGCCATATACCCATTGTGTTGGGATGAATTCATGATCAATTAAACCTCAGCAGCATTCAACAATTATATCCACAAGATTAGATAAACCTTGACTCAGTGAAACTACTTAACAAAGAACAAAAATAAAGAGCATTTACCAATGTAACTGAGTCATATGTCATTCTTGCTGTACTCGGTTAATATGTTTGAAACCCTGCAAGTTTTATTTTGGGACTTGCGCTATGTTAAGCCTTGCAGGCCACATTCTGACTGTCCTTCATGTTGAGGCATTTAATAATTTCAGGCAGCCACTGCTCCCCAATTTCCTCTCAAATCCGAGTTGTCAGAAGCCCTTTTCCATCCTGCCGCTCGGATGTCTCCATAATCGTTTGCTCACAAGGCTGCAAATACAGCACAAAAGAGCAGTTTATGTTTCCATCAGGAGTTGACAGCTGTAATTCCTTCAGCTGAAAGGGCACAGTGTGTCTCAGCAAAAAATCACTCTCAACTGAAGTCACTTCGTACAGAACGTTCTTTTCTTTACCTGAAAAATGAATTCATGACAGGATCACCAGAGAACAGTATGTGAGGAAGAGTCCACAAGATCAAGTTAAGTTTTGGAGACAGTGGGAAGGCTACCAGGTCATAGTGTGTAAGTTGAGCCGCTTGTTTTAAGTGCCACCACCCCGCCCCCGCCCACTACTGGGGGAGGGGAGAGGGATCGGCTAAAATTGGGGTTAAAGATATAGGCACCATCAAGGCATTCCTATTCCTCAGCACTTACCATATCCCCTATGTATTTGTTGTGCTCTATGTGCTTGCCATGTTTACCATGAGCGGGATTTTTACGCCCCCATTGCAGCAGGGGTGGGGCCATAAAATGCAGGGAGCCCCTAAAACGTCCATTAACTTTGGAGGGACCGTAAGATCCCGCCAGCATAAAATTCCGCCCCATGTTCCTATGTACTTTCCTCTGTCTCCCTCATGGCATGATCCAGTGAAGAAGAAATTGCTTTTCGGTTAACCCAAAGGCATTTCCAGAAGTCAATTTATACTCAATACGATAAATGTTCTGAACCACAGAGCAAAGAGAAATGACTGATGCAGCCATGAAGATAAGTGTAACTGGCTAAATCATATCTCTGTGCACACAGCAACTCATCTGGAAGTTTGTAGCTCTAATCTAGTTTATCAGCAACAAAATAAAGCTACCAGTGCAAAGGATTCAGACACGCACCACCTCCACACCCCCTCCTACTTACTACATCATACAGAGACATTTTGAAACAAATAGATGAAGCTTATTCAAGGATGTGGCCACAGCACAATGTCACTTGGAGTTAACCAGACATCAGTAGAAGAACATTGACTTGATGAGCAAAGAGCTCCCACTTGTGCTCTAAATTAAGCTCTGTTTATTGGCTGATCAACCTTGAGTCAGGGATGCAGTATGTTTAATTGCTGACTGCGCTGTGAAAGAATGTGCGACTCAGAAGGTGCGGCAATTGTTGTGTGAACTGCCCTTTTTTTTAATCCTTTCATGGGATGTTGGCATTGCTGGCAAGGCCAGAATTTGTTACCCATCCCTAATCGCCCTTGAACTGAATGGCTTGCTAGGCCATTTCATGGGGCAGTTGAGTGAACCACTTTGCTGTGGGTCTGGAGTCACATGTAGGCCAGGCCGGGTAAGGATAGCAGATTTCCTTCCTTAAAGGACACTGGTGAACCAGATGGGTTTTTACGACAGTCAATGATAGTTTCATGGTCACCATTACTGAGACTAGCTTTCGATTCCAGATTTTATTAATTGAATTTAAGTTCACCAGCTGCCATGGTGGGATTTGAGCCCGTGCCCCCCAGAGGATTAACCTGGGCCTCTGGATTACTAGTGCAGTTTGATGTGTTGGCAAAGAAGTTGCATCATATTAATCAAGCAGTAAATCCTGTCTTCTCCTTCAGGTGGGCAGGTGGCAAACAGGCAAGAAGGTGGGCAGGTGAACAAGCCAATGGATGGAATGTGCTGTCAAGCTCCTCCTGTGCTAGGAATGGGTGAGGGAGAAGGTAGTGCGCTGGGGGACGGGGGGCAGGGTGGGGTGGTAGAGTTGAGGAGGTTGGGGTCTGGACAGAGGACTGCAGGCTTCAGGAGACCAGCTGCCAGAAGATTTTGAGCCCTAGAAATCACAAAACTAGGTCCTACTCTCACCCGCTCAAACTACTCCCTATTCTAGGATCATTTTGGAATGCAAAGATAAGCCCCAGCTTCTTTTTGCTACTGCTAACCATCTTCTTAAACCCCTCTTCCCTGTTTACTACACCCCGACCTACAACACAAGTGCGAATAGCTCATGGACTTCTTTGTCACCAAGATTCCAATCAGCTTCTTCCGCCAAGTCCTTTCGCTAGCCCACCTGGCCATACTTCCTTTAATGGCCTGCCTTGTCCTGGCCTCGAACTCACATCTTTCCCTTGTTTCTTTCCTATCTCCCCTTATGCCCTCTCTGAGCTATCTTATCCATGATTGTGGCAGAATTGTACTCAACCCCAATCTGTAACCTCGTGGCCTAGCATATCCCCCACGCTACCATTACCACCAAGCCAGGGGACTAACCCTGGTTGAATGGCGAATGCAGGAAGGCATGCCAGGAGCAGCATCAGACATAATAAAAATGAAGCAAAAACAGAAAATGCTCGAAAAACTCAGCGGGTCTAGCAGCATCTGTGGAGAGAGAAACGGAGTTAATGTTTTGAGTCTGTCTGACCCTTCTTCATAGCTGGAGAGAAATGGAAATGTAATGAAATTTATACTGTTTAAGGGGGGTGGGGAAGGTGGGGGGTGGATAGAAGACCACTGAGGGGAGAAAGGAGGGATTGACAAAGATGTCATGAACTAGAGGATAAAGTGAGTGTTAATGATAGTGGTTAGTGCTAAAAAAGGTGATGATATAGTGGCATAAAGGTAAGAAAGCAGAATGTGATAATAGCAGAACAAGGATAGAATTGTGTGAAAGAACAACATGGAACAAGTAACAGATGGCCCTGTAGGGGATGGGGTGGGGGGGAGGGCGAAAAAATAAAGGATGGAAAATGGAATAGAAGGGATTAAAAAGGGGATAAAACCACGGATAAATGAATAAAAATAAATGGATGAAAAATAAATATGAATGTAGAAAAAAGGGGGTTAAAAAAAGGGTGACAATGGAGGAGGGAGTTCTTGGTCTGAAGTTGTTGAACTCCATGTTTAAGTCCGGAAAGCTATGAAGTGCCTAATCGGAAGATGAGGTGCTGTTCCTCCAGTTTGCATTGGGCTTCACTGGAATATTGCAGCAGGCCAAGGATGGACATGTGGGCATGAGAGCAGGGTGGTGTGTTGAAATGGCAAGCGACCGGAAGGTCTGGGTCATGCTTGTGGACAGACAGGATAGCGGTCACCCAGTCAGTGTTTGGTCTCCCTGATGTAGAGGAGACTACATTGGGAGCAGCAGATGCAGTAGACCAAATTGAAGGAGGTGCAAGTGAAGTGCTGCTTCACCTGAAAGGAGTGTTTGGGCCCTTGGATGGTGAGGAAGGAGGAGGTAAAGGGGCAGGTGTTGCATCTTCTGCAACTGCATGGGAAGGTGCCATCGGAAGGGGATGAGGTGTTGGGGGTGATGGAGAAGTGGACCAGGGTGTCCCAGAGGGAACGGTCCCTATGGAATGCCGACGGGTGGGTGAGGGGAAGATGTGTTTGGTGGTGGCATTATGCTGGAGTTGGCGGAAATGGCGGAGGATGATCCTTTGAATGTGGAGGCTGGTGGGGTGAAAAGTGAGGACAAGGGGCCCCTATCATTGTTCTGGGAGGGAGGGGAAGGCGTGCTGGCAGAGACACAGGAGGTGGTTGGACGTGGCTGAGGGCCCTATCAACCACAGCGGGTGGGAAACCTTGGTTAAGGAAGAAGGAAGACATGTCAGAAGGGTCGCTTTGGAAAGTGGCATCATTGGAACAGATGCAACGGAGGTGAAGGAACTGAGAGAATGAGATGGAGTCCTTACAGGAAGCAGGGTGTAAGAGCTGTAGTCAAGGTAGCTGTGGGAGTCGGTGGGCTTGTAATGAACATTGGTGGACAGTCTATCACCAGAAATGGAGACAGAGAGGTCAAGGAAGGGAAGTGTCAGAGATGGACTATATGAATGTGATAGAGTGGTGGAAATTGGAAGCAAAATTGATGAACTTTTCCAGGTCCAGACTAGAGCTTGAAGCGGCACTGAAACAGTCATCGATGTACCGAAAAAAAGAGTTGTAGGAGGGGTCCTGGGTAGGACTGGAACAAGGAATATTCCACATACCCCATAAAGAGACAGGCACAACTGGGACCCATGTGGGTACCCGTAGCCACACCTTTTATTTGGAGGAAGTGAGACAAGTTTAGGGAGAAATTTTTCAGTGTGAGAACAAGTTCAGCCAGACGGAAGAGAGTTGTGGTGGATGGAGATTGCTCGGGCCTCTGTTCAAGGAAGAAGTGGAGAGTCCTCAGACCATCCTGGTGGGGGATGGAGGTGTAGAGGGATTGGATCCATGGTGAAGAAGAGGTAGTTAGGGCCAGGGAACTGGAAATTATTATAATGCAGGGTGTCAGAGGAATCGCGGATGTAAGTGGGAAGAGACTGGACAAGGGGAGAGAAAATGGGGTCAAGATAGGAAGAAAAGAGTTCTGTGGGGTAGGAACAGGCTGACATGATTGGTCTACTGAGACAGTCCTGTTTGTGGATTTTGGGAAGGAGGTAAAGCGGGCTATGCGGGATTGGGAGACCAGGAGGTTGGAGGCTGTGGAGGGAAGATCTCCAGAGGAGATAAGGTCAGTGACAGTCCTAGAAACAATGGCTTGATGTTCGGTGGTGGGGTCATGGTCCAGGGGGAGGTAGGAAGAAGTGCTTGAGAGTTGGTGCTCAGCCTCTGCAAGGTGTCAACCTGGTGAAACTAGAACACAGGACTACTTGTGTGCCAAACAGCATAAGCAGCAAGTGGTAGACAGGGCTAAGCGACCCCACAACCAATGGATCAGATCTCAACTCTGCAGTCCTGCCACATCCAGTCGTGAATACTGGTGGACAACCAAACAACTCACTGGAGGAGGAGGTTCCACAAATATCCCCATCCTCAATGATGGGGGAGCCCAGCACACCAGTGCAAAAGATAAGGCTGAAGTATTTGCAACAATCTTCAGCCAGATGGGCCGAGTGGATAATCCATCTCAGCCTCCTCTGGAGGCCCCCAGCATCACAAAGGCCAGTCTTCAGTCAATTCGATTCACTTCATGTGATATCAAGACATGGCTGAAGGCACTGGATACTGCAAAGTCTATGGACCCTGACAATACTCCAACAATAACACTGAAGACTTGTGCTCTAGAACTTACCGCACCCATAGCCAAGCTGCTCCAGTACAGCTACAACACTGGGGTCTACCCGGCAATGTAGAAAATTGACCTGATATGTCCTGTACACAAAGGGCAGGACAAATCCAACTCAGCCAACTACTGCCCTATCAGTCCACTCTCATCAGTAAAACGATGGAAGGAGTCATCAACAGTAGTATCAGGCAGCACTTGCTGAGCATTAACCTGCTCATTGAAGCCCAGTTTGGGTTCCACCTAGGATCACTCAGCTTCTGATCTCATTGCAGCCTTGGTTAAAACATGGACAAAAGAGAACTCCAGAGATGAGGTGAGAGTGACTGCCCTTGACATCAAGGCTGCATTTGACCAAGTATGGCATCTTAGCACCCTAGCAAAACTGGAGTCAGTGGGCATTGGAGGGAAAACTCTTCGCTGGTTGGAGTCATACCAAGCACCAAAGGAAGATAGTTGTGGTTGTTGCAGGTTGATCACCTCAGTCCCAGGACATCACTGCAGGAGTTCCTCAGGGTAGTGTCCTATACCCAACCATCTTCAGCTGCTTCATCAATGACCTTCCTTCCATCATAAGGTCAGAAGTGGGGATGTTCGCTGATGATTGCACAATATTCAGCACCTTTTGTGACCCCTCAGATACTGAAGTAGTCCATGTCCAAATGCAGCAAGACCTGGACAATATCCAGGTTTGGGCTGACATATAGCAAGTAATATTCATGCTGCACAAGTGCCAGGCAATGATCATTTCCAACAAGAGAGAATCTAACCATCGCCCCTTGATATTCAATGGCATTACCATCACTAAATCCCCCACTATCAACATCCTAGCATCTACCATTGACCAGAAACTGAACTGTACTAACCATATCAATATTGTGACTACGGGAGCCGGTTGGAGGCTAGGAATGGTGCTGCGAGTAACTCACCCCCTGACTCCCCAAACCCTGTCCACCATTTACAAGGCACAAGTCAAGAGTGTGATGGGACTCCACTTGCAGCTCCAACAACACTCAAGAAGCTTGACATTATCCAGGACAAAGTAGCCTGCTTGATTGGCACCCTATCCACAAACATTCACTCCCTCCACCACCGACGCACAGTAGCAGCAGTGTATACTATCTACAAGATGCGCTGCAGGAATTCACCAATGTTCCTTAGACAGCACCTTCCAAACCCACAACCACTACCATCTAGAAGGACAAGGTCAGGAGACATACGGGAACACCACCACCTGGAAGTTCTCCTCCAAGCCACTAACCATCGTGACTTGGAAATATATCGCCATTCCTTCACTGTCACTGGGTCAAAGTTCTGGAACTCCCTTCATAACAGCACTGTGGATGTACCTACACCACGGACTGCAGCGGTTCAAGAAGGCAGCTCATTACCACCTTCTCAAATGCAATTAGGGATGGGCAATATATGCTGACCTAACAAGCGACACCCAGCATCCCATGAATGAATAAGAAAAAAAAACCCACCACCTGTTCCCTCAGCCCTATTCCCACTAAACTGCTGATCACCCAACCTTACACCCTGATCCTCATGTTAGCCGATATTGCAAGTGATTCTCTTTCTTCAGGTGTTTTCCCTCTCTCCTTTAAATCTGCTGTCACCACCCGCTCTTCAAAAAAAACCCTTGACCCCACAACCCTTCAAACTGTCGCCTCTTCGCCAACCTTCCATTCCTCTCCAAAGCCCTTATAGCAAAATCTCCCAAGTCTCTTCACAGGAACTTTATCAGACAAAATTTGTCACTAAGCTACGTAAAGAGAAATTAGGCCAGACAATGAAAAAACTGGTCAAAGAGGTAGGTGTTATATGTTTGTCAGTTCGCAGTATATCTTATATGTCTAATTTATTGCAAAGCAATGCAGTGATTTATACTTGCTCTAAATCTACAACAGGTTTATTTACGCAACTTACAAATATCTCAGGACTTACAGGATTGTATATACACATATGGTCTCAGCTCAGATCTTCTCGAGCAGCCACTCCATATAATTAGCTCTCTAGCTCCACCCACTGGCTTAAACAATCAAGTACCGTTACATAGATCAGAGAATTTACTAACATAATCAAACACAGATCAATGAAACCATTAAACACTATGGTCAGCTTTAAAGAGCAACTTATAGGAAGAGAAAGATGGAAAGGTTTAGGTAGGAAATTCTGGAGTTTAGAACCTGGGCAGGTGAAGGCATGACAGCCGACGGAGGAGTGAAGGAAATCAGGGATGCACAAGAGGCCAGAATTGGAGGAGGACATAGAAATTTTGCAATGTTGTACAGCTTGAATAGGTTACAGAGATGGGGGAGGGTGAGGCCATGGAGAGGTTTGAAATGTCAGGGTCCAGCTGTAATCTCTCAGACCACCCCTCATTGCACGCTTCCACTACCACATGAGCATGAAGTGTCCGATCGTGCAAAGCATGAAAGGTAGTGTTTGACCCAGCACCACAAACCAGTCATGAAATAACGATATACTTATTCAGTTTCTTATTAGACCATAAGACCATAAGACATAGGAGCAGAAATTAGGCCATTCGGCCCATCGAGTCTGCTCTGCCATTCAATCATGGCTGATAAGTTTCTCAACCCCATTCTCCCGCCTTCTGCCCGTAACCTTTGATCCCCTTACCGATCAAGAACCTATCTATCTCGGTCTTAAATACACTCAATGACCTGGCCTCCACAGCCTTCTGTGGCAATGAATTCCATAGATTCACCACTCTCTGGCTAAAGAAGTTTCTCCTCATTTCTGTTCTAAAAGGTCTTCCCTTTATCTTGAGGCTGTACCCTCGGGTCCTAGTCTCTCCTACTAATGAAAACATCTTCCCCACGTCCACTCTATCCAGGCCTTTCAGTATTCTGTAAGTTTCAATCAGATCCCCCCTCATCCTTCTAAACTCCATCGTGTATAGACCCAGAGTCCTCAAATGTTCCTCATATGTTAAGCCTTTCATTCCTTGGAACGTTCTCGTGAACCTCCTCTGGACCCTCTCCAGGGCCAGAAAATCCTTCCTGAGATACGGGGCCCAAAATTGCTCACAATATTCTAAATGTGGTCTGACCAGAGCCTTATAAAGCCTCAGCAGCACATCCCTGCTTTTATATTCTAGTCCTCTCAAAATAAATGCCAACATTGCATTTGCCTTCCTAATGACCGACTCAACCTGCAAGTTAACCTTAGGAGAATTCTGGACTAGGACTCCCAAGTCCCTTTGCACTCCAGATTTCTGAATTCTCTCCCCATTTAGAAAATAGTCTATGCCTCTATTCTTCCTACAAAAGTGCATGACCTCACACTTCCCCACGTTGTATTCCATCTGCCACTTCTTTGCCCATTCTCCTAACCTGTCCAAATCCTTCTGCAGCCTCCCGCCTCCTCAATACTACCTGTCCCTCCACCTATCTTTGTATCATCTGCAAACTTAGCCAGGATGCCCTCAGTTCCTTCATCTAGATCATTAATGTATAAAGTGAAAAGTTGTGGTCCCAACACTGACCCCTGCGGAACTCCACTAGTCACCGGCCGCCATCCTGAGAAGGACCCCCTTATCCCCACTCTCTGCCTCCTGCCAGACAGCCAATCTTCTATCCATGCTAGTACCTTGCCTCTAACACCATGGGCTCTTATCTTACTGAGCAGCCTCCTGTGTAGCACCTTGTCAAAGGCCTTCTGGAAGTCCAAGTAGATGACATCCATTGGCTGTCCTTTGTCTAACCTACTCGTTACCTCCTCAAAGAATTCTAACAGATTTGTCAGGCATGACCTCCCCTTGATGAAACTATGCTGACTTTGCCCTATTTTACCATGCACTTCCAAGTATTCTGAAATCTCATCCTTAATAATGGACTCTAAAATCTTACCAACGACCGAGGTCAGGCTAATCGGCCTGTAATTTCCCGTCTTTTGCCTCACTCCCTTCTTAAATAGGGGGGTTACATTAGCGATTTTCCAGCCCTCTGGGACCCTCCCTGACTCCAGTGATTCCTGAAAGATCACCACTATCTCTTCAGATATCTCCTTCAGAACTCTGGGGTGTAATCCATCTGGTCCAGGTGATTTATCCACCTTCAGACCTTTCAGTTTTCCTAGCACCTTCTCCTTGGTAATGGCCACCATACTCACCTCTGCCCCCCGACTCTCTTGAACTTTGGGGATGTTACTCGTGTCTTCCACCATGAAGACTGACGCAAAGTACCTATTCAGTTCCTCCGCCATTTCTTTGTTCCCCACTACTACTTCTCCAGCATCATTTTCCAGCAGCCCAATGTCCACTTTTGCCTCTCTCTTACCCTTTATATATCTTAAAAAACTCTTGCAATCTTCTTTTATATTACTGGCTAGTTTAACCTCATATTTAATCTTCTCCCTCCTTATTTCTTTTTTAGTTGTCCTCTGTTGGTCTTTGTAGGCTTCCCAATCCCCTGGTTTCCCACTGCTCTTCGCCACATTGTATGCTTTCTCTTTAGCTTTTATGCTGTCCCCTGACTTCCCTTGTCAGCCATGGTTGCCTCGTCCTCCCTTTAGTATGCTTCTTCTTCCTAGGGATGAATTTTTGCTGTGTCTCCCAAATCACTCCCAAAAACTCCTGCCATTGCTGTTCCACTGTCTTTCCTGCTAGGCTCATCTCCCAGTCAATTCTGGCCAGCTCCTCCCTCATGCCTCTGTAGTTGCCTTTATTCAACTGTAATATCGTTACATCTGATTCCAGCTGTTTGCTCTCAAATTGCAGGGTAAATTCTATCCTATAATGGTCACTTCCTCCTAAGGGTTCCTTCACCTTAAGCTCCCTTATCAAATCTGCCTCATTACACATCACTAAATCTAGAATTGCCTGTTCCCTAGTCGCCTTCACCACAAGCTGCTCCAAAAAGCCATCTCGTAGACATTCCACAAATTCCTTTTCTTGGGATCCACTACCAACATGATTTTTCCAGTCTACCTGCATATTGAAATCCCCCATGATCACTGTAACCTTGCCTTTCTTACACACCTTTTCTATCTCCTGGTGTATCTTGTGCCCAACATCCTGACTACTGTTCGGAGGCCTGTACATAACTCCCATTATGGTTTTTTGACCTTTGCGGTTCCTCAACTCTACCCACACAGATTCTACATCATCTGACCCTACGTCATTTCTTGCTATCGATTTAATTTAATTTCTTACTAACAAAGCAACCCCACCCCCTCTGCCAACCTGCGTATCTTTTCGATAGGATGTATATCCTTGGATATTTGAATTTATTATTTGAATGAATTTACCCCTTCCAAAAATTGGGTTCTTGTGCACCAAAAATGATTTTTTAAAATTGATTTTTCATTGTTTCATAAACACTCATAACTTTCTCAGACAGCTGTTCTTACCCATTGGATGTATTGACATTTTAATCTGAATGCATTCATCTTTCCTATCTATGCTTGAAGCAATTTCAAATTACTTTATTTACCTTGGCCACACTGCAGGTTTCCTGAAACTATTCAACACTGGTGGATTCATTTGAAAACAAGTAATTTAATCTCATCCACCTTTAATCTCTTCCACTACCTGTTTCCAGGCCTCATTGTTTTCCAAATCTTTATCTTTTCTGGTCTCTGGCCAATTCATTCTCTGTTTCCAGACAACTGTTTTAACAAAATCTAGATGCTCAGAGGATATTTCCCAAGCTGCAGAGCCTAGAACTAGGGGGTAGAGTCTCAGGAGAAGGGATTGGGCATTTAGGACTGAATCAAGAAGATATTTCCTCATTCAGGGGTTTGGGAATTCTCAACCTCAGAGAGCTGTGGACGCTCAGTCACTTTAGTTCATTCAAAACCGAGATTGGTAGATTTTTGGGCGTTAAGAGAATCAAGGGATTATGGCCATAGAGTAGGAAAGTAAAGTCAGATAGAGGATCAGCCATGATTTTAATGAATGGTGGATCAGACTCGAGATGCTGCATGGCCTACTCCTGTTCCTATTTCTTTTGTTCTTATGTTCGTATTGCCAACTGTTGCCACCATGTCACATGGTGAATCATTCTGGAATTGAACTGAAACAGAAGAGAACACCCAGAACATAACTTTATTTGCATTATTTTCTATGAGCATTTTAGCTTCCAGTTAAGCTATGGAATTCTCCAAGTGCAGTGCACACCACTCCAAACTCTCTGCTGCACTAATCTGACATCATTCTCAGACAATGTTAGATGTAGGTCTCAATTTAAGAGGACAAATGATCCCCAGGCATCAGTTAAAGGGGTGGCAGCTCTGGAGGCATTAAGGGGCAGGCAGGGAGCCAGAGGCAAGGGAGGCTCCTGCTCCTCCTGACCTACGAGGAAGCCTAATTTTCATTGTTTGAAACTTACCTGTTGGGTCTACTGTGGCATACAATTTCCCTCCCTATAGGGCTGGCCTGATCGGGAAGCCACTGCTCAGCCTACACCGCCCTTCCCCTTGTGCACCACTCCCACCCCCTGTCCACCTCACAGCTAAGGCCTCCAATTAAAATTGCAAATTGGGTCTGATCTGTACCAAAAGAGAAGGACCCCACTGCTATCCTGTAGGTATCCCTCACACCTGCTCACAAGAGTAGGTTAAGATCACAACATGGAGAGAGGACAGTGCAATCAGTGGAGGTAGGTGACTGGCCATATTTTAACTGCCAACCCCATCCTGGTCCAATTTCTACCATTTGCGGGGAGTTCAAATATGGGCCTGGACCTCATCATTCCTTGTTAGGAGAAAGTGTGACAGTATCCTGGCGTATGGTTTGTGGCCAGTTTCCACCTTGTGATACCGAATATCAGAGTAAGTGTCTCAAGCTCTATGTTCAAATAATGGGATTGTACTTGTGATAGAAGTGTGATGGAATCAAATACAGTTGGTTTGCCATCATGCAGAATGCACGCTCCTAACCCTTTTTGAGATGCGTCAACCTCTAAGATCGTCTCCTTTCTTGGGTCGTAGTATTGTAGAACACATGTCTCTCCTGAAAATATAAAAGACCCGCTGAGTTTTTCCAGCATTTTCTGTTTTTGTTTCAGTTTTTCTCTCCTGACAATGCCTTGTGGCCAGTGCCATAGACTGGACTAGTATTCCAGAGACCCAGGGTAATGCTCTGGGGATGAGGTTTGAATCCCACTGTGGCAGATGGTGAACATTTGAATTAAAAGTCTAATGATGACCATGAAATCATTGTCGATTGTTGTAAAAACCCATCTGGTTCGCAAAGGCCCTTAAGAAAAGGAAATCTGCTGTCCTTACCTGGTCTGACCTACATGTGACTCCAGACCCACAGCAATGTGGTTGATTCTTAAATGCCCTCTGAAGAAGGGCAATTAGGGGTGAATACATTTTTTTAACAAGTGACTTGAACACATGTTGATATAAACCTACTCCACTCCCTCACCCTTTTCTCGTAACCCTGCAAATTCATTCCCTCATATAATTTCCTCTTGAAAGTCTCAACTAAACCAGCCTCCATCACACTCTGAGGCAGATCCTAACCACTCGCTGCATAAAACAGTTTTTCCTTATCCCACCATTGTTCCTTTTACCAATCACCTTAAATCAGTGTCCTCTAGTTCCTAATCCTCCCGCCAATGGGAACAATTTCTCCCTACCTATTCTATCCAGGCCCCTCATGATTTTGAACACCTCTATCAAATCTCTCATCCCTCTCTTTTAGGAGGTTTTGTGACATAGTGGTGGTGTCCCTACCTCTGCACTGGAAGCCCTGGGTTCAAATCCTGAAGAAGCTTTATAAGTGATGATACAAAGTTGGATATGTATGGTGCTAAGAAGTTGAAAATCTGAGGCACCTCCTCTTTGTCCTGGGGGGTAGGCAAGTCTCATATATCTTCAAGTTGCCTGGGTCAGGATGGATCATGGAACTTGAATATATAGACCTGAAGAAGTTAATCTGACCAATATTCATTGGGTGTTTCTTGCTGCTGAGGATGAGTCCTTCACCTTGAGCTGCTGCCATCAGTAAATGCAGATTTTGGCCATGTTCTTCTTTGGGTTTTGCCCATCACAGCAATATCATCGGCAGTGCATACACATCTAGGGATATTTCCTGTAATTTTGTCCATATGCTACTCAAACAGACCCTGATAAACCAAAGGGTAATCTCTGGAAGCAGCATCATTCCAATGGTATCCTAAAAGCAGAGATTTCTTGAGATCCCTCTGCCAAATGAACCAACCAATAATATCCATGTTTGGCATCCAACTTGGAGAAAAATCTTGCTCTTGTGAATATGGGATTCAATTGTCTAATGCTGGAATCTTGTGTGTGCACCTCTGCAGTGTGAGATTTAGATGTCTTGGAGCTAAGCACACTCAGATTGTGCCATCTTTTTTCAGTACACACATGGTGGAACTGCACCAGTCGGTCTGTTGGTACACATGACGGATAATGCCATTACACTCCATGTCATCCAACTTCCTCTTTAACTTCTCCTGTTTGTGAGCACTGCACTTTCTAGGAGGGTCCATTGGTGGAATTGTATCTTCTCTGAGGTGTAGTACAACATTACCTCTGAAGTTCACTATGGTGTTGAATCTGTCTAGGTATATCTGTTGTCAGTCATGGACTGACTCAATGCAATTATTCTTGGCCGCTTCTGCTGCGATTGGTATCTTGGTGATCTTGTGGATGGTCACAATGTTGAGTTCCAGTATCCTGCTGTTACTGGTCCGCTCATGTCCACCAGATAGCATACTTGTGGTTTCCATGCAGTTTTGCCGTAGCTACATTTCAATGTCAATGTACCTATTTAAAGAAGGGGTGACCCATTGTACACAGTTTGTTTGTTGTAGGTTGTATTATTGACTTCCAATAATCCAGATACCTATCAGGATTCTAACTGGTAAGACATTAGCACTCGTTCCCATGTCGATTTTGGCTGTGCATGTGTTTGCCACTTTTCTTTGAGCATATGCTGTTGATAGTGACGAAAGCCTCTAACCATGTGACTTCATTCACACATTGTGTCACACTGACAATGTCGAAAGCCTGTTCGTTTTCCATTGAAAAACTTTCCACTTTCACCAAGAAGCCTTGGTGAGTTGCTGCAGTGCATCTTGTAAATGCTGCCACTGTTCGTGTGTGGTGGAGGGAGTGCATGTTTGTGGAAGGGGTGCCAATCAAGCAGGCTGCTTTGTCCTGGATGGTGTCAAGCTTGTTGACTGTTTTGGAGCTGCACTCATCCAGGCAAGTGGAGAGTATTCCATCATACTCTCGACTTGTGCCTTGTAGATGTGGACAGGCTCTGGGGAGTCAGGAGGTGAGTTACTCCCCACGGGATTCCCAGCCTCTGACCTGCTTTTGTAGCCACAGTATTTATATGGCTAGTCCAGTTCAGTCTCTGGTCAATGGTAACCTCCAGGGCGTTGATAGTGGGGGATTCACCAATGGTAATGCCATTGAACGTCAAGGCGTGATGGTTAGATTAACTTTTGTTAAAGATGTGGTTTGAATGTTACTTGCCACTTGTCAGCCCAAACCTGGATATTGTCCAGGTCTGCTACATTTGGACATGAACTTCAGCATCTGAGGGGTCGCGAATGGAATTGCACTGTGCAATCATCAGCGAACATCCCCATTTCTGACCTTAGGATGGAAGGAAGGTCATTGGTGAAGCAGCTGAAGATGGTTGGGCCGAGGACACTACCCTGAGGAGCTCCTGCAGTGGTGTCCTACAACTGGGATGATTGACCTCCAACAATCACAACCATCTTCCTTTGTGCCAGGTATGACTCCGACCAGCAGAGAGTTTCCCCCCTGATTCCCACTGACTCCAGTTTTGCTAGGGCTCCTTGAAGTCGCACTTGGTCAAATGCTGCCCTGATGTCAAGGGCAGTCACTCTCACCTCATCTCTGGAGTTCAGCTCTTCTGTCCATGTTTGAACCAAGGCTGTAATGAGATCAGAAGCTGTGTGATCCTGGTGGAACCCAAAATGAGTGTCAGTGAGCAGGTTATTGCTCAGCGAGTGCCACTTGATAGCACTGTTGATGACCCCTTCCATCACTTTACTAATAATCGCGAGTAGACTGATGGGGCGGTAATTGGCCAGGTTGAATTTGTCCTGCTTTTTGTGTACAGGACATACCTGGGCAATTTTCCACATAGCCAGGTAGATGCCAGTGTTGTAGCTGTACTGGAACAGCTTGAGTAGGGACGATTAGTTCTTGTGGCTATTGTCTGTAAGCATTTAAATGTAAACAGTGCATTCTAAAATTTACCTTTACATGAAGCTGATCCTGCAGCATCTTCCACAGCTTGGCAGAATCCTTCTGACCCTCCTCAGATAGGCCCCAAGTGTTGACTCTCGGGTGGAATTTTCCGGTCCTGCCAGCGGCGGGTTTTATGGTGGGCGGGAGCAGAGAATTTGCAGTGAGGCCAAAAGCTGGTGGGAAAACAAGTCAGAATTTTCCCCTCCCAGTTTCATGGCGGAATGATGGCGGGTCAGCTTTCCTGCCGATCCATTTCGGGAATGCCATTTCTGTGCATTAACATGTCATGAGTACTCATCAAAAACGCAACTCAATGGAATCACGTTCCCCCTCCCAATTACGTGCCATGCCAGTGGCAAATTAGACTGGTATAAATCACAACCGGATGTAAGTGACATGCAGCTGCCTATCATGACAAGTAGCTGTTCCAGTTTGTCAGCAATGCCAGTGTTAGCCCACACTTGAGTGGGTGTATGTTGGGGCTACTCACTGTGACTGCCACAGGTATTGAGCTGGGTTGCTCACTGAGGCTGCCGTGCTATTCCAGCAGGACTCTTAGGCAGGTCTGCACTCTGAAACAGACCCAGCATAGTGACCATGGTGGGGGGTGGGTGGTGGGTGGCGTGGGGGGTGGGGGGGGGTGGGGTGGTGCAGGGAGATGGCAAAGGCATGATGGTGAAGGGGAATTGGTAGGGTTGGGAGGCGGAGGATGGCAGAGGCATGAGGGTGAAGAGCATTTGGTAGGATTGGGAGTGCGGGGGAGCGTTGGCAGGCAGAGGGAAGGTTGCAGGTAGGGAAGCTGGAACCCGACATGGGACAGCAGAACGCAGACGGGGGCAGATGGGATTCTATTAGCATGAATGGGAGGGGATGCGTGCAGACTCTAGAGAATGAATGGAGCGTGGTGAGTGTGGCACAAGAGGGTAGGGTTGCACAGAGGGATGGGTTGCACAGAGACTCATGCAGGGTGGGGGTTGGGTCTTGCGGTCATTCAGCGGCAGTGTGGCAGGAGCTGATGGCTGGACTCAGGGGCCCCGACAGGGGGCACCTCCACACTACTTAGGGTAACAACATGGAAATGGAGTCTGAGCTGATAGAACTCAGGAAGAGTCTATTGAGAAGGTGCAATTGGAGCCATTGACATTTGGAGCGCTTTAACGTGAGACTGCAGGAGTCATTGGGTTCACAATGAAGTTGATCAATTTGGGCATTAACAAAGAGGAATGTGAGAATGGAAGATGCAGCCAACAATGAAGGGAGCACAGCTGCTGGATATCCGCGCGATGACCAGTGAAAGCCTCGAAGGTGCTTTCTCCGATTGACATGGCTAAAGGGCCAAAGGGCATCCAGTCATTCCAAAAGTGCAGGTTAGGTATAATCAGTATACCAGATCAGACATAGTAGGAGTGCAGTAGGTAAAGTTGAGTATATCCTGGATGAGCTCAAGCACCTTCCAAGTTCTCAGGGATTAAGATGTCAAGTAGCTGGGGTGGCACCTTGGTTACCTGGATCTGTGAGATAGTGCCTCAGTTGGAACGCTGGATCAGGGAAAGGTGAGTAGCGCAGATGAGCTCTAGGGCATGACATTGGCTTTCTGGTAGTGAATAGGAGCTCTACTATTGTTGTTCATCTGTTGGATTTATCTGTCCACAGGGAGAAGGAAGATTGAATAATGGAGACTGTGCTCAGTGCTGCCTCCTTGATGGCAGTGATCTGATGGAAGTGGAGAAGAACCTGGTGCCACTTAACACAGCTTCAAGAAGAGGCCCGGCCTTGGGACCATGGTCCAGGCAAGCCCAAGCAAAACACGGAGGATTAGGCGGTCAGACCCATCCCACAGAAACGACTTGCACGACCAAGAGACTACCCAAGATGCGTTACTATACGGAGATGAGCGAGACACAATGTCACGCACGTCTAAGCTTGTCAAGAGATGTGGTGGCTTATATGTGCCACACTCTGTGGGAGGAGCTAATACCACATGGACTGGGAGGACATCCCTTGCAGTGCCCCTGAAGGCCACCGCAAGTGGGTCGTTCCAGGGATCCACAGGGAACCTATGTGGCGTCTCTCAGGCCTCAACACATAAACGTATCAAGGAGGTGATGGATGTCCTCTACAGTAAGACTCATCATTATGTGAAGTTCACACTGGATGAAGCTAGCCAGGCTGCTTCCTGGATTTTGAGGCAATCTCTGGCTTCCATAGAGTATGGGGTGCGATCGATTGCACACATGCGACTTTGAGAGCTTCATGGCAGCAGCCCCTAATGTTCATTAACAGGAAAGGGTTCACTCCCTGAACATTCGGCTGGTGTGTGACCATCAGAAGCACATGATGCACATTTGAGCCAGGTACCCTGGAGTTCCCATGACTCATACATCACGAGTCACTCCCAGCTGCCTCAGATATTCGAAGGGCCATGGTGCTTACAGGGCTGGCTACTTGGTCATAAGGGGTACCCGCTGAAATGATGGCTCATGACACCCATGCATTGTCCTTGAAGTGCCTCAAAGGAGAGGTACAGCGCGACGAGATCTGTCATAGAGCAGACCATTGACGTCCTGAAGATGCGCTTCCAATGCTTGGACCACTCAGGTGGGGCTCTGCAGTACTCACTACAGAGGGTATCCCACATCATCATGGTCTTTGTGCCCTGCACAACCTGGTGTTTCAAAGGGGAGATCACTTGCCAGAGGGAGACATGGAGGAGGCTGAGAACTCCTCGGGTGATGAAGAACTGGAAGGGCCTGGAAGGGGCAGGAACCTGAAGCAGGAACCATGATGAGGAGTTTCCACATGAGAATGTGATCGAAGCTATAAGACGCGGAAGACATGCCTGTGACATTCATAGCCACAAGATTCCAGGAGGAATGAAATGCAGAGAAGGGTACTCAAGCACATTTCTCCTGCCCCTTAGTCACATCCCAGTGATCTGAAAGGCCTTTACAATCTCTAACATCAGCAGAAAGGTCAGCATTGGGCCTTTGACCTCCAACCGTCATGTTTCACCAGGCCCTAATCTTTGGAAAGGTCAGCAGCCAAAGCTGTATGCAGCCGCTCTGGGAAGTGAAAGCAGCACGAAGCCTGCGTCAAGTGTACTTGATGCAGTCCTGGTCTCCTAAATGAGACACTTCTTGCTGCCACAGAGATGAGCGCATGGCTGGAGAGACCATCATGGCTGCAGCTCTTGTGCTTTGCCACAAACAATGAAAACAGCTATTTGATGATGAGACATCGTGAGCGGTAACTCTCCAAAGCAGTTAAGCACACATAGCTCCATAGTACCTTTAGTGGCTATCACTTCCTATCGCAATTTGTAGTCACTTTCAATAAAGAGTTGACACATCTCGCTGACATTAGACAAGGGGTGAGTAACTAATATGAGTCAGTTAGATATCACATGAATGTGAGGCTCACAAAGGTAGGTGATCATGGAGTGAGAGCTTTGGTCGCCCTGGCAATAAGAGGCCACATATGCACAATGCATTCAAATGACAAGACCATTGTCATGAGCAGCAAATGTATTTACAAAGGTGCATGATATATACAGTGACTCAAAACTGATATCAAGGTTTCTTAATCTTTCTAACCCTACTGCTACGTATTGGTGGATCCCCGACAACTGCAGCAGAGGTGGAGGTAGCCTGCTTACTGTTATGCTCTTTTGTCCTTGATGACTTTGACGGGCGACCTCTGGAGGGCTGAGGATAGGACGGCCCCAGCCTGCTTTGGGCCTCCTGCCGTGAGGCAATTACACCCTCCTCAGCCTGTACAACTGAAAGCTAGGGGGTCTCAGGCAGAGAGGATTGGTATCGGCTGAATACTCGCAGAGTCACTTGAGTGGATGACCCCAGGGTGTCTAGCTGCTGGTTCTCCTCCCTGTGGGTGCTTGAGGGCCACTGCCTGACTCCCTGAGGAGAAGGGGCACCTAGAGGGAGGTCTAGATGCCCCATGTCCCCATCACCAAGCCACTGATGGATCTCACCAATGCCTGTAGCCTGGGGGTGAAGGTCCAAGCGCAAATCCAGCAGAACATAGTGGACCAAGATCTCCAAGGCAGCTGCCACCCTTCCCATGGATACCTCAAGGCACTTGCTTGTCGGAGACACAACACCAGAATGTAGAAGGACTCCTCCATCCTTTGCCCTAGTCTGTTGACTGCCTCTTGCAACTCTGCCTGATGTTCCGCCACCTGTCTTTGCCTTTCCAGCACGTTTGCAATGGCCGCTTCCAGAGGCTCATCATCTGACTCGGACTCAAAGGGTGGCTGTTCTCCAGCAGTCCTCCGAGTGCCAGAGACCTGGGCTATCATGGCCTCCGCATGAGGTGGAGATGTGTCCAGAGGTGTTCTCCAGAACGTGACCCCCAAGCCTAATCTAGAAGTATGACCCACCGAGGTGTGTGTCTCTGCGCTGGCGAAGAGTGCAGATGCACTCCGTGACAGATCTTCTTCAAATGGTTCCTCGTCATCCTCCTCTGAGGTAGCCTGGGGGTTGGGGCTTATGTTGCCTTTACAGATCTGGCTGGACCTGCTGCTGCCTGCAAGAGAGAGAAAATAGAATTAGTTCATGAGCAAGTTGGATACAATATTACATGTCACTCACTGTGAATGTCAGAATGCAATCGGGCACCCACAGGCAAGGAGAACCAGCAGCTGGACGCCATGGGGCCATCCACTCAGGTGACTTCCGTGAGTCTTCATGGGCGGCTCATCCATACTGACTTGCTGGGAGAGGCCGATCTTGCCTTCCCCACAGGAGCAATCTCTGTCCTCGCCCGCCAACTCGGTGTCATCCTCCTCAAACTTGGAGAGATCCTGGATGTCCGCCATCTCTCCTCCGGTCTGGGATCCCTCCCTCTTGTTGTGGGAAAGGATGGCCTGTGATGGGATGTGATGTGAAGGGATGGAGCAGAGGTTGGGAAGCATGAATGCCTGCTGTGTGTACTTAGTCCTCCCCAGTAAAGGCTGAGGATGGCGTTATACAACATGATAGATGAGACGCTGGTGAATAGGCTTTCAATGCTGATATCTCCCCCACTAATATTTTGGGAGCTCCCTGAGCTGAGTGATGCTCTGAGTGCATAATGCCATTATGAGGTTGTGCGTACAGAGTGAGCTGAATCATGACCTACCCTGGCAGTGTGGATGAGATCATTCATCCTGCACTGGATGGCATTTTTCAGCGGGTGCCCGCGGAGCTGACCTCCCTTGCAACCACCTCCCAGGCCAGCAAGGTGAGGTTAATGGGCCGCCTGGCGCCATCTCTCAGGGAAAGGACATCCCGATGCTGGCGCCCACCACGAATAAGAGCACCAAGTCAGTCAATGCTGAACCTTGGTGCTGCCTTCTTTTTGCTCGGAGCCTTCTCAGGCTTGGTCGTCCACACAGCTGAGCTGCAGAGAGTAATGTGTGTGTTTGGCTAGCATTTATAAATGGCGCCAGGACCTTCGACCCCATTAGGTTACAGCGGAGCGCACCAATCGTTGGCCTCCCTGACGTGATTCAGATAGCTGCTTGCCGATGCATAATTAATGAGCTTCCAAGCGTGAGATCGGGCATGATTTCCCAACCCGCCAATCAGCAGGAAATTCGCCGCTAATCTCACCCGCCACCGCACTTAGTCTCTGGAGTGGAAAATTCTGTCGCTTGTTTCCAATAGCTATCTTTATTTTCACCACTCGTTTATCCAATTCTGTGACAGATAAATCTTAAAAACATAGCTCCACCCTTTGTTTCAAAAGCTTAAATTTGGATAGGAGATCTGTGGCCTTCCAATTCATGCTGGGGAATTTGGTGGTCATCTCCCTGATGTTTCCTGTCTTTTATGAATGTTGTCGACGTGTGAGGGCTTTGTAGTTTCTCTATCCATGGGGGGGATCCAGCGATGCAGCAGCAACATGTTTATCTTTTTCTCTCCCCTTTTTATTTAAAGCTCAGGTTTTATTCTGTTTCGCGCGCTTTCTGTCTTTTGCACAGGAATGGCACCCGAGGATGTCACGGCGACCCTGTAGCTTGTACTGTCCGACTCAAAATGGACTGTCCAAAATGGACTGTCCAATTCAAAATGGACTGCCTGACTCAAAATGTACTGTCCGACTCAAAATGGACTGTCCAATTCACCACTGATCCAGCAACCCCACAAATCAAGTATTCACTGCTCTCTGAAACACTGTCTGTGGAAGGACTCCGCCTCCAATGCCTCTGCAGCCTTCATGCAGCACAACATCTTGTCTTTGGCCGTTCCTGTGATCTTCAAATCTTCATTATTTGGTTTAAGAGGAACTGCTGCTCACCAGACCAGGCTGAAGATGCAGAGCGGAAAGATCTTCAGCTGAAAAACAATCTTTGGGACCTTTTTAACTATATTACAGGCGTTGAGTGAATACCATTTATACGTCTAGCCCAAGAAAACATTCAGCATTGCTGGGCTTAAAGTCCTTCTCTAGTTTCTAAACATTCTTCTGTTTCAAGGAATAAGACTGGGACCTAGTCATCAAAAATGATCAAACTTCCTCATATGCACTTCATTGGAATTTAGTATTGCTGTTTTTAATGTAGTTAAACATTTCTGACATGAAAGACTGGCAGTTAGCCTTGCTCTAGTACAAACTCAGCAGTAATGACAGTTCCTATGTGACAATTACAGTCGTTAGTAAGCGAAAGAGCAGTGATCTCTGAAAAAGGTTCTTTCATATTACTGGGAAGATACATTTTACAGACATTAACACACCAGGAACCTGATATTCAAAACACTTGCAACTGTGCCAGTTAATTTTTGATGTGTACTTTCAATACAGTTATAAAATGCTGATAGATTGACTTTGTAATGTAGGGTAGTATTGCAGGAAGGGTTGGTGCTAAGAAAGGAGGCACAGCTGGTGTTGCTTGTCTCTTAGCAGCTTGTCTATTAGCAGCTAAACAAACCCACAGATAACATGACTTCAAGTATCAACTTGGTTCAGTTGGCAGCACTCTGAATCACAAGGTTTTGGATTTGAGCTCCATCCACCCAGAAACTGAGCATCTATTCTAGGCTGACACTTCTGCATTGAGGCAGGGCAGCTTTGCCAGATGTCCTTTGGATGAGACAATAACATGAAGACCCTTCTGACTCTTCTGGTGGACATTGAAATCCTGAGGCATGTTTGTATTTACAATTAGAAGTTTTCTTGATGCCATCGTCGATGCTCCCCCCTCATACCAGGACCCATTAGGGTTTTGAGACCTTGTTGTAGCTTTGAGTAATCATTTTAAATTAATTAGGGATGTTTTTGAGAGCTGTGATAAGGCACGATATAAAGGCAATACGAGAGCATTGAAACAGGAAATCCCGCCTCAGAGTGCTGCCAGCCAATCAGAGGCCAGCAGCTCTCCAGTACCAGCACCGCCACTGGGAGCAGTGGATACGGCCGGTACTGCGGTGAGGTGGAGAGGCGCCGTATGGCACTGGATGTAACCTAGGGGGTCTGGAATCTCGCTGAGGCCTTGCCATTAGGTACGGGTGAGGGGAGGGTGATGGGGATTGGGGGAAAATCCGGAGTGGGGGGAGGGAGAAGAGGAGAACCTGAGGATGGTTACACCTGGGGGGGGGGTGCGTGGCCCTGTTGGACACCTCCCATCGCCAGCTCCATGCAGGGAAACCTGCTGGGCTGGGTCCTTGGCGTGGGCCTCTCCCACTGCCAGTTAAATCCCGGCGGTGGCAGGATGAGGCCTTTAAGTGGAATTAATTGCCCATTTAAGGGTATCAATTTGCCCACTGGTGGGCGGGCTGCCTGACGCCCCTTCTCCCCGCCGCTGCTTTTGTTGCGATGGGGGCAGGGGTGGAAGGGGAGGCAGCAGGCAGACCACCTGCTGGATTTAACGTGCCTCCCTCCACTTTCAAACCTCCTGGCGGGGGAGCGTTAAATCCAGCCCCATGTCTCTTCTCAACCCAGAGTCTCTGGGTAGATTGGAACTTGTCAGCTGATGTATTCTATCTTTCTGATCTGACCTCAGATGTGCTTCTGTGGGTTCTGAGCATAGTCCTTGATAGATAATATATTTAGGCCTATTTTTCATCTAAATGTTGGCAAAAAGAAGTACAAAGGGCAAGAAAACTTCTCAGTTGGCTGAAGAGCTTATGTATGGATGAATCTCTCTTTACAAGACATAATGCTAACAAGAGCGTTTACAGATCACAGAGTACTTTGCATGGCTTGTACTGACAGGTGTATGAGACCATTGTGAAAAATAAGGGCATTGCTATTGTGCAATTTAAATATTCTATTATTAAAAAATAATTAAGGTGCTTCCTTCTTCATGAAATTTCAAATGAGGGGCTGGAGGCGTTCAGTCTATGGGGCAATACAGAGTATTGATTGATTAATAAATTAGTTCACCGAAGGGTTTTGGCCTTGGTGTAAATTGAATTGTACGCTGGCAGGACCTTGTGGGCTGCTGGAGGCTGAGTCAATGTGTGATTAATTGTCCATTAGTGCACAATGTAATCATCCTAATGACTTCTTGGCAGCTTTGACTTCAGAGACCATTAAACTGCCACACAATGGAGGAATCCTCCACGATGCCTGGGAAGCATTGGACTATTTGAGTCTACAGGTGACAAAAGCATTGGTAAGAGCTTCAGATTATATAGAATACGCAGCTCAGGAACAGGCTATTTGGCCCAACTAGTCTCTGCTGGTATTTTATATTCCACAGGCATCTTCTCATACTTCATTTCTCCCTTTCAGAATATCTATCTCCTTCCTTTTCTCATGTTCTTGCCTAGTTTCTTTTTCAAAGCATCCAAGCTATTTACCTCAACCACTTCCTGTGGTTCCACATTCTAACCACTCTGAGTAAATAAACTTCTCTTTATTTCCCCTAATAGCAGAGATGTGCAAACCATTTGCTTTGAAATCTTTATTGCAATATATGTCCCTGTTCCATGACATTACATCCTTCCCATGTCATCCCTCACATGCCATACCCATCCCACTCTATTCTTCTCTCTCATAGGATCCTTAGCCCTTCACCCATTCAACCCCTTCTTCCCATGCCATCCCATCCCAAATTCCATCCCTCCCATGCCATCCCCATCCCTTCCATACCATCCCATCTCCATCCCCTGTTCCATAGCTCCTCTGCATGCTGTTTCTCCTCCCCCACCACCATCAGTGCCTTTGGCAGCTGCATGGGCCTCACCTCTTCCATTGCCTCAAAGCAACAAACACTAACTAAAGCTCAAAGAAAGCTAAGGCTCATTTTTCCTTGAGAGGGGTGTCAAAGAGCATATGGATCGACACAGCTTCGAGCCTTGCGCCTCACACTTTCCTATCTTTGGCCTACATTCATCGGAGACATTTGAAATGTCTCCCAGCTTCGGGTGGGGTACGTGTTAGATTGGGGGCGGAAAGCGGGTAGGGAGAGGGGAAAATCATATGGGAGAGTCACAATGGGCAGACTCTGGCCTTTCCTGGCAACGGGGGCTTTGGTTGTGGCTGAGGAGCCAGGTTTGAAGCCTGCCGAGCCTGTGAGCTGCAGAGCATTAAGCTAGCTAGCGAAAGAGTCAATACGATTATTCAAAACAAATATAATGATGAAGTTGACTTGCACCACCTGAATTTAGCTGCTGTTTGTGACCCTTGAATTAATACAGTACAGTTTTATGTGTGCTAGGCTCTGCCCACCAAATCAACCCACTGACTAGTCAAAAAAGTACAGACAAAAACTATGAATTGTTATCATATATTGTTATCACCTGTTCCACCCCCCCCTTAAACAGTATATATTTCATCACATTTCTACTTCCCTTTAGCTCTGAAGAAGAGTCATACGGACTCGAAATGTTAATTTTGTCTTTCTCTTCACAGATGCTGTCAGACCTGCTGAGTTTTTCCACCCTTTTTTGTTTTTATTTTTTGTTTTTGTTTCAGATTGCCAGCGTCCGCAGTATTTTGCCTTTATCTGATAATTCTCAACTCCACTTTCCTGCCTTTTCCTCATAACCTTTGATCCTCTTACTGATTAAAAATGCATCTATCTCAGCCTTGAATATACTTAACGACTCAGCCTTTGCAGCCCTCTGCGGTAAAGAATTCCGCAGATAATAGACCAAACATAACTTGTATTTTCATGGGTATTCCAACAGACTGTACATAACTTCTACTGTTCTGGGCCTTCATGAATTTATTAATCTCTGGTGAGTGGTAAAAAGCACAGGTAATAGCCAAGATAAACTCTGAAATTTCTGTCTGGCCATTAATTCAGATATGCAACTGTGGGGAATAGACCTCAGTTCAAAGTTAGTTCATACTCAATTAGTGGAATATTTTAGAAAGGGAGGATTGAAGGCTCTAAGAATAAAATGAGACACAGACAATGAAGTAGTTATACAGGCACACCCTTCAGACATGGCAATATTATCTGGAAAAAGCACACAGTTTTGGCTTTGTTCAATTGCTTTCCTCAGGAAATATTAACTTTTTTGCCAGCTGTGACAATGTGACTTGCCCCGGGGAAGAGTGGGCCCCGGTGGTATTTACCTAATCTGCACTTTAGTCTCAATTTTCATTCAAATTCCACTGAATTTTGGGTAGATCTGGTGTAGGAAGGAGTTAGATAATTTTGGCCGGGGGAGCTAATTCATTGGTTGCCTGCCAATCTCATTTGCCTCTGAGGTTTTCCATTGAAAGGGATGATGACTTTTTAGTATGTTCATTCAAGTATGGATGTATAACAATTGCATGGAGTGATTCAGATGTTGCATCTTCCATTGTTACCACTAGAACAATATTGGATGCACAGATTACCATTATGATCAATTGTCCAGTATTGCTATGGCCTACAGGAAGGACCTATGAAGGAGTCTTTTCAATAGTACTCCCTAACCATATGATTTTGTGGTATATGGAAATCTTTCTCTTCAGAGCTTTGAGTCAGAGGGCGGAATCGTCCGCTCCTGTTGGCGGCAGGCGTGCTTGGTGGCGTGAGTGGACAATATGGCAGGAAGGCCAAAAATCAGTTTCACGCCGTCGTGATACACGGCTGCAACTGTCCGCTTCACCCGTCAATGGTGGGCTGCGCTTCCCACTGCAGGATGTTGGGAACCTCATTGTAATACATCTGCATATCATTTTAAGCCCAGCAGGCCAGAATCATCCCCCCACCCACCTTGGATCATCTGAGCAAGTCGGCGTTTCACAACAGCATTTATAAGACATGCAGCTGGCGAGCTGCACATCGAAGGGAACTCGGAGGTGAGTGCACAGTAACGTTGCACAGCACTCGCGAGGTTGCCTGTTGTACCTCAAGGTTGAGGAGCCGCGTATTCATTGCAGGGCACAGGCAAGTCGCTTTTTCCTGGCTGGCTGACAGTGCAGTGCCAGAGAAAGAGCTGCCCTGCGGTTGAGGCGAGTTGGGTGGGGGAAGGGCTGCCTTGTGCTGAGGCGAGTTGGGGTTGGGGGGGCAAGGGCTCCCCTGTGGTTGATGGTAGTGCACAAGCATGTGCGGAGGTGTGGTGGGGGAGGGAAGCCTTGAATAAAGTGACGATTCCTCCGCAGCTGAGACAGTTCAGGCGCAGCCATATTCACATTCTTGGAGTCGGGCCTCTAGCTTATCTGCCCTCTCAAGCAGTGCAGAGGCCTGAAAGTGCCACCAAATGCTCCCGAACTCTCCACCCCTCGGGCACAGACTGCAAACTAATGAGTGTTTTAGTGAACTGCAGTCTGCGCACGTTGTACAATCTCATTGCTAAAGCTGGCCATGGAGCAGCGACTGGTGGAGGCCCTCACATCCCCTTGCAATGTCATCATTCAGGTTTGGACCAGTCTCCCCCATGGTTCAAGCTAACAGTGCAGCCTTGCAGTGTGGGTTAGGAGAATGACTGCGCCTGAGCTGAGAGCACAGCATGCAGTCCAGTGGGTAAAGCTGCTGCCAATCGGTCAGGTGGAGTGGGGTGGAGGTGGGTGGGGTTTCGGGCAGCTATGCAGTGCACTAAACTCTGGCCATCCAGTGGTAGCCAGCACTCTCTGGGAAGCACTAACAGGCCTTCAGACTTAATCAAGAGAGGTTCTTAGAACACCCATGATAACTGACACGTCCGTCTGTTTCATCCTGCAGAAGGAATACTTCAGGAACATGGAGTCTGGTGCAGCCCTGGAGTACAGTTCACAGGGGGTGTCATGCATTGTTGTCGCCTGCTGTGCCCTTTACAAACTGGTGTTGCAATGGGGAGAGGAGCTGGCTGAGGAGGAGAGGGACGAGCTGCGTGTCTCCTCCAATGAGGAGAATGTTGACAGTGATGAAGGTGAGGAGGCCCTCGAAGGCAAGGATGCTGGAGATGAGGCCATCACACAAGCCAGACAAGGCAGGTGTGCTCGGGAGGCTCTCATAGCTGCTGCGTTCATGGACGATGATGACAACATGCAGTGAGGAGGCACCATAGATCTTCACATAGCCTCTTTGAATGTCTGACTCCTGTCTGGCTGAGGGCTGCTCACTTGAGCTCTGTGATCAGTGTCATGTCATGGAGACATAGCCGTGAAACTTTAAATGCATCTTTCGTCAGCCTTCAGCACCTGACCCCTTCAGGAGCACAGCATCACCGGTTGAAGGTGCTGAAGAGATGGGGCGCTGAAAGCACACAGAGAGAATGATGGAACTCTGTGACGCCTGCCCACAACATTCTGGCAGCAATGACCAGCACCATCGAGGTGCAGGCATCACAAATGTGTCCAGTGAGTGTGAAGCTGGATCATCACTTTAGTCTGAAGGCTGAACACTGCACAGAGAAGAGGCCCTGGACTGAGACACCTACCTTTATCTTTGCAGGATCCAAAGTTTCACATCTGAGTGACACGAACACTGCTCATCATAACAAGGAGCCATAGGCAGGGAGACATTCTTGGGAGTTTATTTACAATAGTGAACATTATGTACGAGTGATTAACACCCGTGCCCAGGCTGTGCAATGATGTCTTCTTAACCTTCCTAACCCTGCCACCACGTCTTGGTGCTCCCCCGGCATCCACAGCAGAGGTGGAGGCAGCCTGCTGACTGCGACACCTTGGATGGGTAGCCTCTGGAGGGCCAAGACCTGGAGGGTCTTGCTTTTGGGGTCCTGCTGTGTGGCAGTGGCACCTTCCTCGGCCTGTGGAGCTGGAACTGTTGGAGTCACAGGAAGAGGGGATTTGTTGGAGGCCAACTATGGCAACAGCAATGGAGTTCAGCCGTGCAGCAGTGCAGGACCAATGTCCCAGACCAAGGTCTCCATGGCGGCTGCCAAACTACCAGTGTTGACCTTGGTGCATTGGTATGCCAGCACCATCACCTCAGACCCATGTCTTGCCATGTGAGGAGTGCAGCAGACATCCCTTACTGATGTTCCCAGGCTTGCCTTTGCAGCTCCAGCAAATGTAACGTGACTGAGTCCAGAGGCTTGTCATTTGACTTGGACTCAGCAGATTTCTGGCCTCCGCAAGTCATCCGAGTGCCAGAAACCTGAGAAGCCCCTGCTGCCACCTGTTGTTAATCAGACAGTGCAATGTGCTCACAAGATTGTGACCCTGAGACTACTCTAGAACTAGCTTACACCGAGGTGTGTGTCTCTGCACTGGTGGAGGCTGCAAGTGAGCATTGTGATGGCTCTTCAATTGGGGTTTCGGCAGATTCCTCTTCCGAGGCGTCTTTGGGACTTGAGTCGAGGGCCTGTGTCGTGGGCTCCATCAGCTGTTTCCCAGATGTGCCTGCGAAAGCAAGGGGAGATAATTAGTGCATGGCTGTGGCCTGTGAAACAGGACACATCACTCACAACATTGTTGTCTGATGGATGTTGCACTGCTGGATCCTCACTCGGTGGAGCATCGCCAACCTCACCGTCTGCACAGGAATGGTCCAGATCTTCGTCATCCAACTGTATGACTATTTTTAAAGTCTGTGAGGACCTTGATTTCAGGCATTCCTCGACCAGTCTGCGACCTGTCCCCTTTGTGTGCCAGCTCGTCCTGCATGAAGACATTTGGAGGATGCCTTCCAGGCCAGATGATAAGTACGCCTGGCATGTGTGGGTGGTGAGTGATGCCATGGATGGGATGAGGTCAATGAAGGTGTGTGAGAGAGAGAGTGAATGGTGATGTCCCTTGAACTGGCAGTGAGTGAGATCCCTGTGGATGTGTGATGGGTTTGTGAGTGTGTGAGTTGAGAGCGAAGTGAAGAGTGACTTGGCAAATTTGCCATGGTTAGCCCAAAGCCTGCCACACTGACTTTCCATCAAACCACTAATCTTTGGCTGGTTATTGAGGTCCATGCCAAAACTGAGAAAACTGAGTTCAAAGGCAGTCAGCATATATAGAAAAGGATCAGGATTGCACTCTATGCCGCTATTAATTAAAGTCTAGGATACTGTATTAACCGCTTTATTAACCGCTCTCTCACCCTATCCTGCAACCTTTAATGATTTTTGCACATATACACCCAGGTCCCTCTGCTCCTGCACTCCCTTCAGAATTGTACCCTCTATTTTAGGTTTCTATTCCGCTTTCTTCCTACCAAAAGGAATCACTTCACACTTCTCTGCATTAAACTCATCTGCCATTTGTATGTCGATTCCACCAACCTGCCTTCGTCCTTTTAAAGTTCTATACTATCCTCTTCACAGTTCACAACACTTCCAAGTTTTGTATTGTCTGCAAATCTTGAAATTGTGTCCTGTACACCAAGGTCTTGGTCATTAATATATATTAGGAAGAGCAGCGGTCCTAACACTGAGCCCTGGGGGACTCCACTTGAGGCACTGGGCCAGGTGGGACCTGTACAAGGTAGACGGGCTACACCTTAGCAGGACCGGGACCAATATCCTTGCAGGGAGATTTTCTAGTGCTATTGGGGAGGGTTTAAACTAGCTTGGAAAAGGTATGGGAACCTGAGAAGGAATTCAGATATGAGAGAAACAAAGCTGGCAATGGTTAGTAGAAAAGCGAAATTGGAAGACAGTGGAAACAAAGGCCAGCATCGAATAGGGTCAAAGTATGGAAAAATGTTAAAAAGGCTGAATTAAAGGTGCTCTCCCTGAATGCATGCATCATTGGCAACAAGGCAGATAAATTGATGGCTCAGATAGAAGTAAACAGGTATGATCTAATGGTCATTATAGAGACATGGCTGCAGGGCGACCAAGGCTTGGAACTGAATATTCAAGGGTATTCAACATTTAGAAAGGATAAGCCAAAAAGGAATAGGAGGTGGGGTAGCACTGTTAATAAAGGTCAGTGCATTAGTGAGAAAGGATCTTAGACTGGAAGATCAACGCATAGAATTAGTTTGGATGGAGCTAAGAAACAGTAAGGGGCAGCAACCATTTGTAGGAGTTGTTTATAGGCCACTAAATGTAGGCCATAGTATAAATCGGAAATTGGAGGTGCATATAACGAGGGTAATACAGTAATCATGGGGGACTTCAATCAACACATAGACTGGGTAAATTTAATTAGCACTAATGCTGAGGAGGACAAATTCCTGGAACGTATACAAGATGGTTTTCTAGAACAGTATGTTGAGGAACTAACTAGGGAACGGGCTATTTTAGATCTAGTATTGTGTAATGGGAAAGGGCTGATCAATAATCTTGTTGCAAAGGAGCCCTTAGGGAAGAGTGACTACAATATGGTAGTATTTTGCATTAAGTTTGAAAGAGACATAATTCAAGCTGAAACTAGAGTCTTAAATCTAAACAAAGGAAACTACAAAGGGACAAGTTGAATGTGGTAGATTGGGAAAATACATTAAAAGGTATTTCTGTAGACAGGCAATGTCTAATAGTTAAGTAATTAATAAAGGATTTACAACAAATATACATTTCTTTAAGGAAGAAAAATCCAACAAGAAGTCATGCAACCGTGGCCAGCAAGAGAAGTTAAAGATTGCATTAAATCAAATAAGAGGCTTATAAAGTGGCCAAGAAAAGTAGTAAGCCTGAGGATTGGGAGCTTTTAAAATTCAGCAAAGGAGGTCAAAAAAACCAATAAAGAAAGAAAAAATAGAATGTGAGTGAATTGGCGAGAAGCATAAAAATGATTTTAAAAAATTCTTTCACGGGACATGGCTAAGCCAGCAATTTATTGCCCATTTCTAATTGCCCTTGAAAAGTTGGTGGTGAGCACCTTCTTGAACCGCTGCAGTCCATGTGTTGTAATTGCACCCACAGTGCTGTTAGGAAGGGAGCTCCAGGATTTTGACAAAGCGACAGTGAAGGAACGGCGATATGGTTCCAAGTCAGAGTGGTGTGTGGCTCAGAGGGGAACTTGCAGGTGATGGTGTTCCCATGCATGTGCTGCCCTTGTTCTTCTAGATGGTAAAGGTTGCGGATTTGGAAGGTGCTGTTGTAGGAGCCCTGATGAGCTGCTACAGTACATATTGTGGATGATACATACTGCTGCCACTGTGTGTTGGGGGTGGTGGGAGTGGATGCTGGAGGTGGTGGATGGGATGCCAGTCAAGCGGGCTGCTTTGTCCTGGATGATGTCGAGCTCCTTGAGTGTTGTTGGAGTTGCACCCATCCAGGCAAGTGGGGAGTATTCCATTATACTCCTCTCTGTCCCTCTTATAGCCACAGCATTTAAATGGCTAGTCCAGTTCAGTTTCTGGTCAATGGTAACACCCAGGATGTTGATAGTGGGGATTCTGCAATGGTAATATTGTTGAATATCAAGGGGAGAAGGTTGGATTCTCTGTTGTTGGAGATGGTCATTGCCTGACGCTTGTGTGGCGTGAATATTCCTTGCCACTTGTCAGCCCTGGATATTGTCCAGGTCTTGCTGTATATGGGCAGGACTGCTTGTGTCTGAGGAGTTGTGAACATTGTGCAATCATCAGCGAACAACCCCACTTCTGACCTTATGATGGAAGGAATGCAATTGATGAAGCAGCTGAAGATGGTTGGGTCTATGGCACTACCCGGAGGAACTCTTGCAGTGACACCCTGGGACTTGAGATGATTGACCTCCAGCAACAACAACCACCTTCCTTTGTGCTAGGTATGACTCCAACCAGCGGAGAGTTTTCCCCTTGATTCCCATTGACTCCAGTTTTGCTATGGTGCATTGACGCTACACTCAGTCAAATGCTGCCTTGATGTCCAGGGCAGCCACTCTCACCTCACCTTGTAAAAGTTTCTATAGGTATGTAAAATGGAAAAGATTAGCAAAGCCAAATGTGGATCCATTACAGGCAGAGACAGGAGAATTTATAATGGGGAATAAGGAACTGACAGTGAAACTAAACAAATACTTTGTGTCTGTCTTCCTGGAGGAAGATACAGAAATCATCCCAAAGGTACTAGAGAACCAAGGGACTAGTGAGCATGAGGAACTGAACGAGATACAAAAAGTAGCACTGGAGAAATTAATGGGATTAAAAGTTGATAAATCCGCTGGACCTGATATCCCAGAATGTTGAAAGAGGTGGCTGTGTAGATGATGGATGTGTTGGTGGTCATCTTCCAAAATTCTATAGATTCTGGAATGGTTCCTGCAGATTGGAAGGTGATAAATGTAATCCCAATATTTGGAAAAGGAGGGAGAGAGAAAGTAGGGAACTGCAGACCTGTAAAACTTGCATTAGTAGTAGGGAAAGTGCTAGAATCTTTTTTTTATTCATTCATGGGATGTGGGCGTCACTGGCTAGGCCTGCATTTTTTTTATTCGTTCACAGGATGTGGGTGTCACTGGCTAGGCCAGAATTTCTTGCCCATCCCTCATTGCCCTTGTTCAGAGGGCATTTAAGAATCAACCACATTGCTTTCGGCCTGGAGTCACATATAGGCTAGACCAGGTAAAAACAGCAGATTTTCTTCCTTAAAGAACATTAGTGAACCAGATGGGTTTTTACAACAATCGATGATGGTTTCATGGTCATCATTTGACTTTTAATTCCAATTTTGAATTTAAATTCCACCAACTGCTGTGGTAGGATTTGAACCCAGGTCTCCAGAACATTACCCTTGGACTTTGGATTATCAGCCCAGTGACAATACCACTACGCCTCTGCCTCCCCATGTTATTGCTCATCCCTAATTGCCCTTGAGAAGGTGGTTGGGAGCTGTCTAATCTATTATGAAGGATGGGATAACTGGACACTCAGAAAATAATGATAGAATTGGAAAGAGTCAACATGGATTTATGAAAGGGAAATCATGTTTGACAAATTTGTTGGAGTTTTTTTGAGGCTGTAACTAGCAGAATAGATAAGGGGGAACCAGTGGATATGATGTATTTGGATATTCAGCAGGCTTTCAATAAGGTCCAACACAAGATGTTAGTAAGCACAATTAAAGCACATGGGATAGGGGGTAATATATGGATTGAGAACTGGTAATAGACAGAAAACAGAGACTAGGGATAAGCGGATCATTCTCAGGTTGGCAGTGGGGTGCCGCAAGGATCAGTGCTGAAGTCCCAGCTGTTCACAATCTATATCAATGATTTGGATGTGGGGACCAAATGTAATATTTCCAAGTTTGCTGATGACACAAAACTAGGTGGGAATGTGAGTTGTGTGGAGGATGCAAAGAGGCTTCAAAGGGGATTTAGACAGGCTTAGTGAGTAGGCAAGAACATGGCAGATGGAATATAATGTGGAAAAATGTAAAGTTATCCACTTTGATAGGAAAAACAGAAATGCAAAGTATTTCTCAAATGGTGAGAGATTGGGAAATGTTGATGTCCAAAGGGTCCTGGGCATCATTGTCACTGAACGTTAACATGCAGGCGCAGCAAGCAATTAGGAAGGCAAATGGTATTTGGAATTTATTGCAAGAGGATTTGAGTACAGGAGTAAAGAGGTCTTGCTGCGATTGTATAGAACCTTGGTGAGAATGCACTTGGAATATTGTGTACAATTTTGGTCTCCTTGCCCAAGGGAAGATATACTTACCAGCGAAGGTTCACCAGACTGATTCCTGGTATAGTGGGGCTGTCCTATGAGGAGAGATTGTGGACACTGGGCCTGTATTCTCTAGAGTTTAGAAGAATGAGAGGTGATCTCTTTCAAACATACAAAATTCTTACAGGGCTCGACAGGGTAGATGCAGGCTCCTGAACGCGGTTTCATGCTGGCTGGCCAAACACATGCTGAAACACTTGGCGCTGCCGGGGTGTGGGCGGGACCAAGGCAGGTGCCAACATAACCGAGGGTGCGGGTGAACGCTTCGAGAGAGCTCCCTCAGGAGCTCCCAGGGAGCTGCAGACCTCCACAGACTAAAGAACACAACAAAAATGCTGCAAAATATGTCCATGCAGCACAATCAAGCACCTGAAAGCATACCTCATAAAAAACAAGCACCCAAATATCTCTCTCTGTTTTATTTCCCCGTGGAGATTTCATCCCGCTCTGGATTGAGGTTTGAGCAAAAATGTGAATGCCATCTGGGAGAATGGTCCGTCTGCCAATCGTAAATATGGACGGGCCACGTAAAATCGCTGTTGATTGCATCGTTAATGGGCTTAATTGCCTGCTTAATTGTTGGCGAGCACACTTCCGACCGCCGCACGCCAAATGAAATATCGCGCAAGTGCGCATTGACATCGGGATGCGAGGCCGACGTCCTCTTGCGCTATTTCACCTCCGTTCGGGTCGGGTGCACGCCCGCCACCAGGACGTAAAATTCTAGCCTCGGACTCGTGCTGGGCTCCGCCATCACTGAGGGTGCCAATGTTTGCGAAGCCCCCCCCCCACCGCCTTCCCGTTAGTTGTTTAAATTGTCCAATACCAACACAACTGGATGTGGCAGTAATGCAGAGCTTTGGTCTGATCCATTAGTGGCGTGATCACTTAGCTCTTTTTATAGCGTGCTGCTTCTACTGTTTAGCATGCATTTAGTCTTGTGTTGTAATTTTAATGTTCAGCATCTCACCTTTTGGTGCGTCTTGTGTTGCACCTGGTGAACTGATAATATATCACAATGGTAAAAATTTGTAAAATTTCGCTAAGAAATTAAGTTAATGCAGTTTGTTTACATGTATGATTAATGAAAACTTGCTATTTGAAAGTTTGCCATTGTTCACTTTTTATTTGCATGGTATAATTTTTTTTGAAGGATTATAGGAGCCGCATTTCTTTTATTTATGCGTTTGAGAAAGACCTCAAAACAACCAGTTAAAATATAGCGTTGGTGGCAAATTCTCAGAGGACGGTAGCATTATAAAAGAGAAGCATGATGTTGGAAATCTGAAATAAAAACAGAAAATGCTGGAAAACACTCAGCAGGTCAGGCAGCATCGGTCCAGAGAGAAACAGGTCAATGTCCTTTCATCACAGCTGGAAGATATTAGAGATTAACAGTTCCTAAGTGTAAAAGAAAGAAAGAGAGAATTGCATTTATCTAAAGCCTTTCTTTTACCCTTAGAGGCTTTACCGTTAATACAGTACTTTTTTGAAGTCCAGTCAGTTTTGCACTGCAGTATATAAGTTTGCAGGGAGTCCATGAATTAAGCATTTTGTGCTTAAACTTGTTCCCTCAAACAAGATATTTTTACTGACACTAAGGTGTCTGCAAAGGTATGTGGACAGATGAAGTGAATGGGCAAAAATTTGGCGGATAGAGTATAATGTGGGAAAATGTGAGCCTGTCCACTTTGGCAGGAAGAATAGAAAAGCAGCACATTATCTAAATGGAGAGAGATTGCAGAACTTTGAGGTACAGAGGGATCAGGGTGTCCTGGTACATGAATCACAAAAGTTATTATGCAGGTACAGCAAATGATTAGGAAGGCAGGAGGTGTAGGGGGGACATGAGGAAAAACTTTTTTAAGCAGAGGGTAGTGGGTGTCTGGAATTCGCTGCCCAAATTGGTGGTAGAGGCAGAAACTTTAAACTCTTTTAAAAAGTGCCTGGATCTGCACCTAAAGTGCTGTAAGCTGCAGGGCTATGGGCCGGGTGCAGGAAGGTGGGATTAGAAAGGGCACCTGGGTGTCCTTGGGCTGGCATACACAAGGTGGGCCGAATGGCCTCTTTCTGTGCTGTAACTTTCCTATGGTTCTATGGCTCTATGGAATGTTTATTGCAAGAGGAATAAAAGTAAGGATGTTTTGCTACAGTTGTGCTTGGAGTAGGTGAGACCACATCTGGAGTACCGTGCACAGTTTTGGTCTCCTCATTTAAGAAAGGATATAAATGTGTTGGGCAGGCTGGGCCTGTATCCATTGGAGTTTAGAAGATTGAGCGTTGATCTTATTGAAATGTATAAAATCCTGAGGGGATTTGACAGGGTGGATGCTGAGAGGATGTTTCCCCTTGTGGGAGAGACTAGGACTAGGGAACACAGTTTAAAAATAAAGGGTCTCCTATTTAAGACAAAGATGAGGAGAATTTATTTTCTTTCAGAGAGTTGTGAATCTTTGGAACTCTTCTTCAGAGAGTGGTGGATCAGGGTCATTGAATATTTTTAAGGCAGAGGTGGATAGATTCTTGACTAACAAAGGAGTTAAGGGTTATCGGCATGAATGTAGAGTCGGCCATGATCATATTGAATGGCGGAGCAGGATTGAGGGGCCGGATGGTCTATGCTTGCTCCTAATTCATACGTTTGTACATAGTATTGCAAAAGTATTTGGTAAACAAGGCAAGTAGTAGTCAGTCAGCCAGATGCATCTACAACAGGTAAATTGTACCAGGCAATGGCCACTCCAACAACAGAGAATCTAACCATCCCCCCTGGACAATCAATGGCATTACCATCACTGAATCCCCCACTATCAACATCCTGGGGGTTACCATTGACCAGAAACTGAGCAGGTCAGAGGCTAGGAATCCTGCAATGAGTAACTCACCTTCTGACTCCCCAAAGCCTGTCCACAATCTCTCACAGACCCAGTCTGGCAGTCATTCAGCCAGCTCAGCCAATAGTGGTGCTACTGAGTCTGATGAGGATGTGGGCATCAATGGCTAGGCCCTATTGCCCATCCCTAATTGCCCTTGTTCAGGGGGCATTAAAGAGCCAACTGCATCCCTATGGGTCTAGGGTCACATGTAGGACAAGGGCAGCAGATTCCCTCTGCCTGAAGGTGAACCAGATGGATTTTTTTAACAACAATCACTTCATTAGACTTTTAATTGCAGTTTTCTTTTTATTGGATTCAAATTCCACCATATGTCATGGCAGGATTCGAACCCTGGTCCCCAGAACATTGCCCTGGGTCTCTGGATTAGTGGTCTAGCGACAATACCACTGCACCATCACCTCCTCCTCCACACCCAGACTACATTCTGTGCCCTTGCTGCTATCACCTATTCTTCTAAGTGGTATTCAACATGGAGGGGTAAAACAGAAAGTGCATGTTTTATACCAGATTTCCATAATCTGCTTTTATTCAACATGTGGGAGTGCTGATTCATTGCTTGTGGGGGTGGGAGTGGTGGTGGATGATGTGGGGGGTATGTTGGTGGTGTTAACCAGCAGGTTTCCTTGTCCGTGTTTGACCTAAGGCCATGATACTTCTTGGGGTTCGGCATCTATGATGAAGGCTCCCAGGGCCACTTCCTCAAGCCTGTATACCATTGTACCGCCACCATTTGTGGGCCTGTCCTATAAGTTGGACAGGGCATCCCCAGGGATGGTTATGGAGGTGTCTGGTATGTTGGTTGAAAGATATGTTTTTTGTGTGTATCGGATGATTGCACCATGTTCAGCACCATTCGCAACTTCTCAGACATTGAAGCATTTGGTATACATATGCAACAAGACCTAGACAATATTCAGGCTTCGGCTGATAAGTGGCAAGTAACATTTGTGCCACACAAGTAGCAGGCAATGGCCGCTCCAACAACAGAGAATCTAACTATATGTTTCTGTGAGTATCATTATGTTGCTTGACTTGTTCTTTGGATAGCACTCCCAATTTTGACATCAGCTCCTAGATGTTAGTGAGGAGCACTTTTCAGGGGGTGCCTTTGTCCTGTCCAGAGTCTAGTTCATTGCTAAGATTAAAGCAAAATACTGCAGATGCTGGAAATCTGAAACAAAAACAAAAATAGCTGGAAAAACTCAGCAGGTCTGACAGCATCTGCGGAGAGGAAGACAGTTAACGTTTCGAGTCCGTATGACTCTTCATCAGAACTAAAGAAAAATAGAAATGAGGTGAAATATAAGCTGTTTGAGGGGAGTGGGACAGGTAGAGCTGGATAGAGGGCCAGTGATAGGTGAAGGCAAAGAAGGGATTGCCAAAGATGTCATAGACAAAAGGACAAAGGGGTGTTGACGGTGGTGATATTAGCTGAAGGATGTGCTAATGGTGACGTAAAGGGTCAAACGCAGGACGAGCAAGTGACAGATGGCCCTAGTGGGGGTGGGGTAGGGGGAGGGATCGAAACAGGCTCAAAGGTGGAGATAAATCAATGGATGGAAATAAATTTAAAAATAATAATAGAAATAGGTGGGAAAAGAAAAATATATTTAAAAAATATATAAATTATTGGAAAAAAGGGGGATCGGAAAGGGGGTGGGGATGGAGGAGAGAGTTCATGATCTGAAGTTGTTGAACTCAATGTTAAGTCCGGAAGGCTGTAAAGTGCCTAATCGGAAGATGAGGTGCTGTTCCTCCAGTTTGCGTTGAGTTTCACTGGAACATTGTAGCAGGCCAAGGATGGACATGTAGGCATGAGAGCAGGGTGGAGTGTTGAAATGGCAAGTGACAGGGAGGTCTGGGTAATGCTTGCAGACAAACCAAAGGCGTTCTGCAAAGCGATTACCCAGTCTGCGTTTGGTCTCTCCAATGTAGAGGAAACTGCATTGGGAGCAGCGGATGCAGTAGACCAAATTGAGGGAAGTGCAAGTGAAGTGCTGCTTCACTTGAAAAGAGTATTTGGGCCCTTGGACGGTGATCTGCCCCTTTACTTCCCCCCTCCTCACCATCCAAGGGCCCAAACACTCCTTTGAAGTGAAGCAGCATTTCACTTGCCTCAATTTAGTGATACAATTTGATTTATTTGATACAGTTGAGTGACTTGAGTCAACCACATTGCTGTGGCTCTGGAATCATATATGGGCCAGTCTGAGTAAAGACAGCAGATTACCTTCCATAAAGAGCAAAAGTGAGTCAGATGAGTTTTTACCATTTCATGACCACCATCATACTCAGGGAATTAGGGAGAAAACTCCCCAATTGTTGGAGCCATACCTAGCACAAAGGAAGATGGTTTGGTTGTTGGAGGCCAATCATCTCAGACCCAGGACATCACTGCAGGAGTTTCTCAGGGTAGTGTCCTAGGCCCAAACATCTTTACCTTCCTTCCATCACAAGGTCGGGAGTGGAGATGTTCTCTGATGATTGCACAATGTTCAGCACTAATAGCAACTTCTCAGATACTGAAGCAGTCAGTGTACATATGCAACAAGACCTGGATAATATTCAGGCTTGGGCTGACAAGTGGCAAGTAACATTTGGTGCCACACAAGTACCAGGCAATGGCCACTCCAAGAACAGAGAATCTAACCATCCTCCCTGGACAATCAATAGCATTACCATCACTGAATCCCCCACTATCAACATCCTGGGGGTACCATTGACCAGAAACTGAACTGGACTAGCCATGTAAGTATTGTGGCTACATGAACGGGTCAGACGCTAGGAATCCTGCGATGAGTAACTCACTTCCTGACTCTCCAAAGTCTATCCACCATCTACAAGGCACAAGTCAGGAGTGTAATGGAATACTCTCCACTTGTCTGGATGAGTGCAGCTCCAACAACACTCAAGAAGCTTGACACCGTCCAGGACAAAGCAGCTACTTGATTGGCTCCCCATCCATAAACATTCACTCCCTCCACCACTGAAGCACAATAGCAGCAGTGTGTACCACCTACAAGATGCACTGCAGGAATTCACCAAGGCTCCTTCAACAGCACCTTCCTAACCCATGACCACTACCATCTAGAAGAACAAGAGCAGCGGATAGATGGGAACACCACCACCTGGAAGTTCCCCTCCAAGCCATTCACCATCCTGACTTGGAAATATATCACCGTTCCTTCACTGTCGCTGGGTCAAAATCCTGGAACTCCCTCCCTAACGGCACTGTGGGTGTATCTGCACCCTGGACTGCAGCGGTTCAAGAAGACAGCTCACCACCACCTATTTCGAGGGCAATTAGGCATGGGCAACAAATACTGGCCTTGCCAGTGATGTACACATTCCATCAATTAATAAAAAAAAGATTAAAAATGCATTTCTTGATGCGATATACAATTATATTTTGGAGGTCCTTATGCCCTAGCTCCATTCTAAACACAGTGGGCGGAATTTTACACTAGCGGGATTTTATGGTCCCGCCGCTGAAGTCAATGGAGTTTAGAATGGCGCGTCGCATTTTACAGCCCTGTCCCCGTCACAATGGGGCTGTAAAATTCTGGTCAGTGTCATTCCTGCAGTCTTCTTTTCCTAACTCAGGGACAATTTAGCTACTAGTTTTATCATTAAGGAGCATTATTTTTTCTGTGTCACCTTGTCGTTTTTATTTAGGCACAATTTTCCCACACACAACTGCTTCACAACCAATCCCTAACCAATTAGCAATTAATTTATGTAGTACCACTCCAATTAAGAGTGCTGGTGCCTACACAATCAGGGCATTGACCAAATAAAATGTTTTTGCTCAGTCGAGCATAACTTAATTAAAAATACTGATTTGTAGTAGTCAGGATCTCTTGGTTCAAAAGTTCAGTGGCCTCCACCTTCAGAAAGAGTGTATAACAGTGCGGTAACTTACAAGTCAGTTAACTATCATTGGTTTACATTTCTGACATATTCGCAGCATATGGGCACTTATTGCCCATCCCTTGCTGCTATAGATCCTCCTTCTTGAACCACTGTGGCCCATTTGGTGAAGGGATTCCCACAGTTTTGTTAGGGAATTGATGCTTAACAACATATTAAATCAGATATATAAACTCCGAATTAAAGTGCCAAACCAACTGAGCCCTGGAACTACAAATAATGCTTACAAGCCATGGTTGAACACACCAAGGCTTCATAAATATCCTTTGCAGGAGCCATTACTTTATTAACTGGCATGAATTCTGCTGGGAGCCTCAAGATCACAACCCTGTATCAGGCAGAGATATCAATCCCACTTTATTTTAAAATAACCCTGGCTCCTGTTCGAACCAAAGTTACTATCGAGGACGTCATTTCTCCAGCCTGGGAAAGGCTGAACAGAGGGGCCGTGAGCCACGCTGCCTCTCAAGGACTGATCGGAGTAGGTACTACTGAGGTGTCCTCACAGGTGTCAGTAGCTTGTTCCAACCATGAGAAATGGCCCTGGCACTGTAATTTGCTTCTGACACCCTGTGCTCAGACAAACAGAGGCTCCTGCTAGTGTTTGATAGAGTTTGCTAGTGGAATTTATATTTTTATTCTTCTTTTGCAATTCAGTGCCATCTATCTCTCTCTCTCTCTCTTCTTGCTCTCTCTCCCTCTCTGTCTGGGTCTTATTTACCTCTTTACGTATGATCTCTGTTTGTTGCTCCATTTCTCTTCGCTGACACCCAGACCCTCTGCATGTCCCTACTTTCTGTCACAGCGTGTCTTATGCACTTCAGCTTCTCCGCAACCATATGAAGTACTGTTTTGAGAAACTGTTTCACCTGCTCTCCCAAAGGTGAAGAATTTTACGTTGATTGGGCGGGCGCAAGCCCGACCCGAACACACGTGAAATTGGGTGAAATGACATCGGGCGTGCATCCCAACATCATCGTGCGCGTGAGCAATATTGAGGTTAGCGGGCGCATGTGGGAGTCGGAGCCGTGCCCACCGACAATTAAAGGGCCAATTAAGCCCATTAAAAGCCCTATTGTCCACGATTTTATGTTACCCGTGCGGTTTTGCGCTCATCGCACGGGCAAAACGAGCATGTGGGCAGCCTGTTTTTTAATGAAGCCTCCTCCAAGGGCAGGATGAAATGTCAGGGGTGAAATAGAATAAAAAAAGATATCTGGGGACTGATTTTTTGAGTCCTGCTATTTGGTGCTTGAATGTGTTGCACAGACACAGTTTGGTGCATGTTTTTCTTGCCATTTAGTCTGACCAGTTCTGCAGCTCCCTGAGGCAGCTCCGCAGAGGCTGTCTGCTTTCAGGGAGCTCGCTAGAAGCTCTCACCCGCACCCTCGTTTTTGTTGGCACCCGCCCCCACCTTGGCAGCGCTGAGGCTTTCTCAGCGCGCATTTCACGCTGACCGTTAATTGGCCAGCTAGTGTGAAATTGCGTTCAGGGGTCAATCGCAGGCAGAAGCGCATTTCACATCCACTTCTGGACCTGCCGACTTGGCGCACACGCTAAGCATGAAATTCAGGCCCTGAAGACAGAAAATAGGGTAAAACATTGTTTGAAAGTTTTCACAGTGAGAGCAGTAACTTTGAGTAAGACCATTTTATGGTTACACCATGTTTAATTTGCTCTGATAAGAGCAGTTGTTACCTTGAAATAGTTCCTTAGGAGAATCTGTAGGCCTTGACGTTTCTATGTAGAATAGGCAGCATGGATTTCAAAAGGGGATGTCATATTTGACCAACTTTACTGAATTCTTTGAAGAAGTTACAGGAAGAATAGACAAGGGTAACATAGTAGATGTAAACTATTTGGATTTTCAAAAGATCTTTGAATAGTGTACTGCATAGTAAACTTGTGATAAAGTCAGAGGATGGGACAAGTGACAGAATGAATAGCAATCTGGCTACAAAGCAGCAATCAGAGACAAAGGCTAGGACAAACATTCACTCCCTCCACCACCGACGCACAGTAGCAGCAGTGTGTACCATCTGAAAAGATGCACAGCAGGAACTCACCAAGGTTCCTTGAACAGCACCTTCCAAACCCATGACCACCAACACCTAGAAGGACAAGGGCAGCAGACACATGGGAACATCACCACCTGGAAGTTCCCCTCCAAGCCACTCATCATCCTGACTTGGAAATATATCACCATTCCTTCACTGTCGCTGGGTCAAAATCCTGGAGCTCCCTCCCTAACAGCACTGTGGGTGTACCTATACCACATGGGCTGCAGCAGCTAAAGAAGGCAGCTCACCACCACCTTCTCAAGGGCAACTAGGGATGGGCAATAAATGCTGGCCCAGCCAGTGAAGCCCACATCCCGTGAATGAATAATTTAAAAAATAAATATCTACATAGTCTGCGTGCCCCTAGTCTCACTTCCATTAAAACCAGAAGTGGGCCAGTTAGTGACGGGTTGGGGTCAGGATTGAGATTTTTTGAAATATTAACCAATGACCCAGTCCCTACCCAGACATTTTTGGGTGTTAAAATCGAGCCTTGCAGGCTAAGGGTTAGAACTCAGCAAAAGGGGAAAAGTGGTTTTCCACAGGGTTCAGTGCTGGGACAACAGTTGTGAACAGTTTGCCGAAATGCTTTGAACTCGGGAATGCAATTTCAAAACTTGCAGAAGGCACCAATTTGGTAGGTAGAGTTAATACTGAGGAAGAAAATTCTGGAATACATGAATAAACCTGCAACATGATATGCAATTAGCAAATTAATTTCAATATACAGAGTGTGAGGTGGTGAATTTTGGTAGGGACAATAAGGAGGCCACACAATGCTTAGAGATAGCAGGAGGTTATATGGAATAGAGGAGCAAAGGAAACTAGCAACATCACTAAAAGTAGTAACACAGGCTAATAAGGTCAATAAAAAGCAAAAAAAAAAAGCACTGGGGTCCTTTTAGAACCATAGAACCATAGAACGCTACACAACAGAAAACAGGCCATTCGGCCCTTCTAGTCTGTGCCGAAATATTATTCCGCTAGTCCCATTGACCTGCAACTAGTCCAAAACCCTCCAGACCTCTCCCATCCATGTATCTATCTAAGTTATTCTTAAAACTTAAGAGTGAGCCCGCATTTACCACGTCAGATGGTAGCTCGTTCCACACTCTCACCACTCTCTGAGTGAAGAAGTTCCCCCTAATGTTCCCCCTAAACCTTTCCCCTTTCACCCTAAAGCCATGTCCTCTCGTGTTTATTTCTCCTAATCTAAGTGGAAAGAGCCTACTCGCATTTACTCTGTCTATACCCCTCACAATTTTGTAAACTTCTATCAAATCTCCCCTCATTCTTCTACGCTCCAAGGAATAAAGTCCTAACCTGTTTAATCTTTCCCTGTAACTCAACTCCTTAAGACCCGGCAGTTTTCTAAAACTGAAAATTTGAGAAGTCATATAAAACTTGTGTAGAATCAGGGTTATACCACATCTGGAAGTTGGTGAATTGTGGGGAGGAGCTGGCATTGTCACATTGTCACCAGACTAGCAATCCTGAGGCTCAGGCTAATGCTCAGGGGACATGGGTTCAAATCCCACCGTGGCAGCTGGTGGAACTTACATTCAATTAATAAATCTGGAATTAAAACCTAGCTTCAGTAATGATGACGATGAAACTATCATCAATTGTCCTAAAAACCCACCTGGTTCACTCTCCTTCAGGGAAGGAAATCTGCCATCCTTACCCAGGCTGGCCCACATGTGACTCCAGATCCACAGCAATGTGGTTGACTCTTAACTGTGCTATGAAATGGCCTGGCAAGCCACTCTTTTTTAATTCATTACTGGGATGTGGGCTTCGCTGGTTGGGCCAGCATTTATTGCCCATCCCTAGTTGCCCTTGAGAAGGTGGTGGTGAGCTGCCTTCTTGAACTGCTGCACTCCGTGCGGTGTACGTACACCCACAGTGCTGTTAAGAAGGGAGTTCCAGGATTTTGACCCAGTGACAGTGAAGGAACGTCAATATATTTCCAAGTCGGGATGGTGAGTGACTTGGAGGGGAACTTGTAAGTGGTGGCGTTCCCATCTATATGCTGCCCTTGTCCTTCCAGACGGTAGTGGCCGTGGGTTTGGAAGGTGCTGTCTAAGGAGGCTTGGTGAATTCCTGCAGTGCATCTTGTAGATTGTACACACCGCTGCTACTGTGCGTCGGTGGTGGAGGGAGTGAATGTTTGTGCATGCAGCACCAATCAAGCGGGCTGCTTTGGCCTGGACGGTGTCAAGCTTCTTGAGTGTTGTTGGAGCTGCACTCATCCAGATAAATGGGGAGTATTCCATCGCACTCCTGACTTGTGCTTTGTAGATGGTTGACAGGCTTCAGGGAGTCAGGAGGTGAGTTACTCATCGCAGGATTCCTAGCCTCTGACCTACACTTATAGTCACAGTATTTATATGGCTAGTCCAGTTCAGTTTCTGGTCAATGGTAACCCCCAGGATGTTGATAGTTGGGGTTTCAGTGATGGTAATGCCATTGAACATCAAGGGGTGATGGTTACATTTTCTGTTGTTGGAGATGGTCATTGCTTGGCACTTGTGTGGCGCAAATATTACTTGCCACATGTCATCCCAAGCCTGGATATCGTCCAGATCTTGCTGCATTTGGACATGGACTGCTTCAGTATCTGAGGAGTCACAAATGGTGCTGAACATTGTGCAATTATCAGCAAAAATCACTACTTCTGACCTTATGATGGAAGGAAGGTCATTGATGAAGCTCCTGAAGATGGTTGGGCTGAGGACACTACTCTGAGGAACTCCTGCACTGATGTCCTGGTGCTGAGGTGACTGACCTCAAACAACCACAACCATCTGCCTTTGTGCTAGGTATGACTCCAACCGGTAGAGATTTTTCCCCCTAATTCCCTTTGATTCCAGTTTTGCTAGGGCTCCTTGATACCACACTTGGTCAAATGCTGCCTTGATGTCAAGGACAGTCACTCTCACCTCACCTTGGGAGTTCTGCTCTTCTGTCCATGTTTGAAACAAGGCTGTAATGAGGTCAGGAGCTGAGTGGCCCTGGTGGAACCCAAACTGGACATCAGTGAGCAGATTATTGCTTTGGAAGTGCTGCTTGATAGCACTGTTGATGACCCCTTCCATTACTTTACTGATTATGGAGAGTAGACTGATGGGGCGGTAATTGGCCGTTTTGTATTTGTTCTGCTTTTTCTGTGCAGACATACCTGGGCAATTTTCCAAATTGCTGGGTAGATGCCATGTTGTAGCTGTACTGGAACAGCTTGACTAGGGGCGCGGCAAGTTCTGGAGCACAGGTCTTCAGCACTATTGCTGGAATATTGTCAGGGCCCATAGCCTTTGCGGTATCCAGTGACTTCAGCCGTTTATTGATATCACATGGAGTGAATTGAATTGGCTGAAGACTGGCATCTGTGTTGCTGGGGACCTCCGGAGGAGGCTGAGATGGATCATCCACTTGGCACTCTGGCTGAAGATTGTTGCAAATGCTTCAGCCTTGCCTTTTGCACTGATATGCTGGGCTCCTCCATCATTGAGGATGGGGATAATTGTGGAGCCTCCTCCTCCAGTCAGTTGTTTACTTGTCCACCACCATTCACGACTGGATGTGGCAGGACCACAGAGCTTAGATCTGATCAATTGGCTGCGGGATTGCTTAGCTCGGTCAATCACTTGCTGCTTATGCTGTTTGGCATGCATGTAGTCCTGTGCTATAGCTTAACCCGGTTGACACCTCATTTTTAGTATGCCTGGTGCTGTCTTGCCATGCCCTCCTGCAATTTTCATTGAACCAGGATTAATCCCCTGGTTTGATGGTAATGATAGAGTGGGGGATATGCCCAGCCATGAGGTTATAGATTGTGTTCAAGTACAATTTTGCTGCTGATGATGGCCCACAGCACCCCATGGATGCCCAGTCTTGAGTTGCCAGATCTGTTCAAAATCTGCCTCAATTAGCACAGTGATGGTGCCACACAACATGATGGAGGGTACCCTCAAAGTGAAGGCAGGACTTAATCTCCACAATAACAGTGCAGTTGTTACTCCTATCAATACGGTCATGGACAGATGCATCTGCGGCAGGCAGATCGGTGAGGATGAGGTCACGTATGTTTTTTCCTCTTGTTGGTTCCCTCATTGAAACAGCAAAGTCAATAAGGAATGAAACCCTACACACCAGCCAGCACTGAAAATGACAAGGGCGCACCCAGCCCTGTCAGACCTGCAAAGTCTTTGTTACAAACATCTGGGGACTTATGCCAAAATTTGGGGAGCTATCCCAAAGACAAGTCAAGCCATTCACACTCACAGAATCATACCTTACAGACAGTGTCCCGGACACTATGATCACCATCCTGGGTATGCCCTGTCCTACTATCAAGACAGACCCACCAGAGGTGGTGGCACAGTGGTATACAGTCGGGAGGGAGTTACCCTGGGAGTCCTCAATATTGACTCTGGACCCCATGAAGTCTCATGGCATCAAGTCAAACAGGGGCAAGGAAACCTCCTACAGATTAACATCTAGCATTCCCCTTCAGCTCATGAATCAATACAACTCCATGTTGAACACATGACCTTCCAAACCCACAACCACTACCATCTAGATGGACAAGGGCAGCAGACACATGGAAACACCACCACCTGGAGGTTTGCCTCCAAGCCACTCACTACCCTGACTTGGAAATATATCATCGTTCCTTCACTGTTGCTGGGTCAAAATCCTGGAACTCCCTCCCTAACAGTACTGTGGGTGTGTCTACACTACATGGACTGCAGCAGTTCACCACCAACTTTTCAAGGGAAATTAGGGATGGGCAATAAATGCTGGCCTAGCCAGCAATGCCCACATCCCATGAATGAACAAAAAAATATTGGAGCAAGCACTGAGGGTGGCAAGGGCACAGAATATGCCCTGGATGGGGGACTTCAATGTCCCTCACCAAGATTGGCTTGGTAGTGCCATTACTGACCAAGCTGGCCAAATCCTAAAAGACATAGCTGCTGGACTAGATCTGTGGCAGGTGGCGAGAGAACCAACAAGAGGGAAAAACCTACTTGACCTTGTCCTCACCAATCTATTTCTTGCAGATGCACCTCTACATGACAGTATTGGTAAGACTGACAACCGCACCATCCTCATGGAGACTAAGTTCCATCTTCTCATTGACGATACCTTCCATTGTGTTGTGTGACACTACCACCATGATAAATGGGATAGGTCTTGAACAGATCTAGCAATTCATAACTGGGTATCCATGAGGCGCAGTGGGCCATCAGCAGCAGCAGAATTGCACTCAGCCACAATCTGCATATTTCCCACTCTACCATTACCACCAAGCCAGGGGATAAAACCTGATTTAATGAGGAGTGCAGGAGAGCATGCCAGGAGCAGCACTGGGCATGCCTAAAAATGAGGTGTCAACCTGGTGAAGCTACAACACAGGACTACTTGCGTGCCAATCAGTGTAAGCAGCATGCGATAGACACAGCTAAGCGATCCCATTACCAACGGATCAGATCCAAGCTCTACAGTTCTGCCACATCCAGTAATGAATGGTGGTGGACAATTAAACAACTATCTGGAGAAGAGGCTCTACAAATAACCCCATCCTCAATGATGGGAGAACCCAGCACATCAGTGAGCAAGACAAGGCTGAAGTATTTGCAACTACCTTCAGCCAGTGTTGAGTGAATGATCCATCTCAGCCTCCTTCTGAGCTTCCCAGCATCACAGATGCCAGTCTTCAGACAAATCGATTCACTTCATGCGATATCAAGAAATGGCTGAAGGCACTGGATAGTGCTAAGGCTATGGGCCTTGACAATATTCTGGCAGTAGTACTGAAGACCTGTGCTCCAGAACTTGCCGCGTCCCTAGCCAAGCTGTTCCAGTACAGCTACAACATTCACATCTACCCGGCTACGTGGAAAATTGCCCAGGTATGTCCTGTTCATCAAAAGCAGGAAAAGTCCAACCCGGCCAATTACCGCCCCATCAATCTACTCTTGAACATGACCAAAGTGATTGAAAGTGTTGTCAACAGTGCTATCAAGGGGAAATTACTCAGCAATAACTTGCTCTCTGAAGCTCAGTTTGGGTTCTGCCAGCGCCACTCAGCTTCTGACCTCATTACAGCCTTGATTCAAACATGGGCAAAAGAGCTGAACTCCCGAGGTGAGGTGAGAGTGACTGCCCTTGACATCAGGGCAGCATTTGACCAAGTGTGGTATCAAGGAGCACTAGCAAAACTGGCATCAATGGGAATCAGGGAGAAATGTCTCCACTGGTTGGAGTCATACCAAACCAGACTGCAGTGGTTCAAGAAGGCAGCTTGCCACCATCGTCTCAAGGGCACTTCGGGCTGGCCTAAACAGCAATGCTCACACCCCATGAATGAATACAAAAAAAAGCACAAAGGAAGATGGTTGTGGTTGTTGGAGGTCAATCATCTCAGTTCCAGGACATCACAGCAGGAGTTCCTCAGAGTAGTGTCCTAGACCCAACCATTTCAGCTGCTTCATCAATGATCTTCCCTCCATCACAAGCTCAGAAGTGGGTTTGCTGATGATTGCACAATGTTCAGCATCATTCATTACTCGGATATACTGAAGTTCATTTGCAGCAAGGCCCAAGTAATATTCAGGCTTGGACTTATAAGTGGCAAGTAATGTTCGCGCTACACAAATGCCAGGCAATGACCATCTCCAACAAGAGAGAATCTAACCATTGCCCCTTGACATTCAATGGCATTACCATCACTGAATTCCTCCCTGTCAACATCCTGGGGCTTACCATTGACCAAAAACTGAACTGGATCAGCTATATGAATATTGTGGCTACAAGAGCAAGTTAGAGGCTGGGAATTCTGCAGTGACTAATCTCCTGACTCCCCAAAGCCTGTCCACCATCTACATTAAGGAACATGTCAGGATGCGTGATAGAATACTCCCCACTTGCCTGGATGAATGCAGATGCAACAACACTCAAGAAGCTCAACACCATCCAGGAAAAGCAGCCCACTTGACTGACACTTCCTCTACCACCAACGCCCAGTGGCAGCAGCGTGTACACCATTTACAAGATGCACTTCAGCAACTCACCAAAGCTCCTTAGACAGTGCCTCCCAAACCGGCAACCTTTACCACCTAGAAGGACAAGAGCATCAGTTGCATGGGAATACCACCAGCTACAAGTTCCCCTCCAAGTCACACACCATAGATAAAAACAAAAAGCTAAAAGCTACTGCAGATGCTGGAAATCCAAAACAAAATAAAAACAGAATTACCTGGAAAAACTCAGCAAGTCTGGCAGCATCGGCGGAGAAGAAATCAGTCAACGTTTCGAGCCCTCATGGCCCTTCAGCAGAACTGAAGCATAGTTTCAACAAGGGAGAAATATAAATTGGTTTAAGGTGGGTGGGGGGGAAGAGACACATTGAGGGTGTGGTGTGAGCAGATAATCAAAAGATGTCAGAGACAAAAGGGTCAAAGAGGTGTTGAAGGTGGTGGTCTTTGTCTGAGAAAAGTGCTAATTAAGAATGCAAGACAGGATATTCAAAGTACAGCTCTAGTGGGGGTGGGGTGGAAAGACTAAAGGTTTTAGTTTTAGATTTAAAAATAATGGAAATAGGTGGGGAAAGAAGAATCTATATAAATTATTGAAAAAAAAGGCGGGTGGGGGGGGGAAAGAAACGGGGTGGGGATGGGGGGAGGGGGAGTTTAAGATCTAAAGTTGTTGAATTCAATATTCAGCCCAGAAGGCTGTAAAGTGCCTAGTCGGAAGATGAGGTGCTGTTCCTCCAGTTTGCGTTGGGCTTCACTGGAACAATGCAGCAAGCCAAGGACAGACATGTGGGCAAGAGAACAGGGTGGAGTGTTAAAATGGCAAGCGACAGGGAGGTTTGGGTCTTTCTTGCGGACAGACCGCAGGTGTTCCGCAAAACGGTCGCCCAGTTTGCGTTTGGTCTCTCCAATGTAGAGGAGACCGCATTGGGAGCAACGAATGCAGTAGACTAAGTTAGGGGAAATGCAAGTGAAATGCTGCTTCACTTGAAAGGAGTGTTTGGGCCCTTGGACGGTGAGGAGAGAGGAAGTGAAGGGGCAGGTGTTGCATCTTCTGCGTGGGCATGGGGAGGTGCCATAAGTGGGGGTTGAGGAGTAGGGGGTGATGGAGGAGTGGACCAGGGTGTCCCGGAGGGAACGATCCCTACGGAATGCTGTCAAGGGGGGTGAAGGGAAGATGTGTTTGGTGGTGGCATCATGCTGGAGTTGGCGGAAATGGCGGAGGATGATCCTTTGAATGCGGAGGCTGGTGGGGTGATAAGTGAGGACAAGGGGGACCCTATCATGTTTCTGGGAAGGAGGAGAAGGCGTGAGGGAGGATGCGCGGGATATGGGCCGGACACGGTTGAGGGCCCTGTCAACGACCGTGGATGGAAAACCTCGGTTAAGGAAGAAGGAGGACATGTCTGAGGAGCTGTTTTTGAAGGTAGCGTCATCAGAACAGATGCGACGGAGGCGAAGGAACTGAGAGAATGGGATGGAGTCTTTACAGGAAGCGGGGTGTGAGGAGCTGTAGTCGAGGTAGCTGTGGGAGTCGGTAGGCTTGTAATGGATATTGGTGGACAGTCTATCATCAGAAATTGAGACAGAGAGGTCAAGGAAGGGAAGAGAAGTGTCAGAGATGGACCATGTGAAGATGATGGAGGGGTGGAGATTGGAAGCAAAATTAATAAATTTTTCCAGGTCCCGACGAGAGCATGAAGCAGCACCGAAGTAATCATCGATGTACCGGAGAAAGAGTTGTGGGAGGGGGCCGGAGTAGGACTGGAACAAGGAATGTTCCACAAACCCCATAAAGAGACAGGCATAGCTGGGGCCCATGCGGGTACCCATAGCCACACCTTTTATTTGGAGGAAGTGAGAGGAGTTAAAGGACACACCATCCTGACTTGGAAATATATTGCCGTTCCTTCATTGTCGCTGGGTCACAATCCTGGAACTCCCTTCCTAACAGTAATTTGGGTGTACCTACACCACATGGACTGCATTGGTTCAAGATGGTGGCTCGTCACCACCTTCACAAGAGCAATTGGGGATGGGAAATAAATGCTGGCCTAGCCAGTAATGCCCCCATCCCATGATAGATTTTAAAAAAGTTTCTGTCCCATGATCACAATAAATCCTATATATGGACTATCACACTTTATCACAGATAGAACAGATGTATTCTATACCTGGACTGTCACACTGTATATACCCTCATTGTTAATCTTGATCCTTGACACCGTAAATAATGGAAGGAGAGTTCAGTAGCATGCATGTACGCAAACATACGCATGCAAGTGGAAGGATGTATACACATGCATACGTATGCACATGCATGCCCATGGACACATACAACATACAAATATGCACAAGCACATACACATAACATATGCACAGATAGATGCACACAGTTACACACACAGGTATACACATAGATACACAGTCATGCATCTGTATATATACACAAACATTTCTGACTGCCAGCAAGCAGTTGTAATATTTGAACATTAACCTAAAACTAAGTGGAAGCCTTTTAAACCATCTGAATTGACATGTATGACTGTTAGGATAAATCTGAAGGACTTTTGTTTCCATGGATTCTTGCTGAGTACAGAAATTAAACAGGGATTCTTACTCTGAAATAAAAATCAATGCTGACAATTAATTACTCCTTTGTTTCCTATTTGTGTTTGTGCCTCTAAAGCCTAGCAAAAAACAATTCAATAATCCACATTTATTTAACAAGTATTTAAGCCAGATCATTCTAATTTGGCTCAGTTCAAAATCGGTTGGAACCGTGTCGAAGAATGTACGTGTTTTTTCTGTGGTACAGTGTAGCAGTCCATGTATAGAATATACCTGTTCTATCTGTGATACAGTGTGACAGTCCATGTGGAGTGTCTACCTACTCTTTCAGTGATACCTATCCCTGAGCGAAATCACCCAATTTACTATGATCTCCAATTTGTTAACTTCCCGAACGGGATCACAGTTTTGTTATGTTCCCTGGTGAGGAGGAATGAGCTGGTTCCTCTTCTTTATTCAACCCCCTTGTTTGTTCGCAACAAGGTTAATTTAAAAAGGATTCCTTCCCTCGTGGATACCTTTTCCCAGTATTTACATTTTATAAGGAGCCAATTTAACCAGGCTTTCTTTAGTCAAAGAATGAGTAAGTTTATCGGTTACTAAAACCCGAGGAACAAATAATAAAAACACAACACACATACAGACAGATTAGAAATGAGAAGTTGAGTCCAAAAAAATAAAAGTTATAAAAGACATACGAATCAGTCTTTGGCTTGTCAATGAGGAGTAGATGGCAAAATGTTGCGGCCGTTAAGTTGGGTGATTCTGGTCAAGCTGACTTTGCCAGTTGAGCAGTTGGTTTGGAGACACTTGATTCTTGCAGGTTAGCTGAAGGAGTTGCCCTGTTTCCTTTTTTGTGTGTGACTTTGCTGACTTTTCTCCAGCAACAGAGAAGAGAGAATATATAGAAACTTTTACCTCCGAGCTGCAGGGACGACTAGTTGCTATTCTTCTGCTGTGCCCTTTACTGCACAGACTCGCACACCAGAACTAGAGCACTAGAACACACAGATCAGGATTGCAGCTGGCTTTTTAACCCCTTATCTTGTGGATCCCTGGAAGGGAAAAAAACAAACCTGATTTTGGCCCAAAATCTGCTTCCTTTCAACTCAGACCATTTCCACATCCTGAAAGATAATCAATCGGAGAAGGTTTCCGTTGAGATGGTAATCAGTCCCCATTGTCTCCACAACCACAGGAGACTGAAGTTCAGTCTTTTGCACTTCAAGTATCTCTGTCTTAAGTGGACCTTGACTCCTTTTTAGGTGCAACATTCCAGGGCCCCTCTGGACTAGTCGGTCAAGTGTAATCCACACAGAAATTTTCCAGAAAGTGGTTACTGTATAGTCTCAGCCAGCTTTTGCTTGTATGGCTGTTTTTTAAAAAAAAAACACGTGCCTTCCTCAAAAAAGTTCAATATGCCTGTAAATAATTCAGACTGTGATCCGCTGTCATGACACAGTCCATGTAGAGTATGTAAAAGAAATAGAAAATGCTGGAAAAACTCAGCATCTGTGGAGAGAGAAACAGAGTTTTGAGTCTGTCTGACCCTTCTTCAGAGCATGTAGAGTGTATACCTGTTCTATCTGTGATACATTGTGGCAGTCCATGTAGAGCGTGGACCTGTTCTATCTGTGATACAGTGTGACAGTCCACGTAGTATATGCACCTGTTCTATCTGTGATACAGTGTGACAGTCCACGTAGTATATGCACCTGTTCTATCTGTGATACAGTTTGACAGCCCAAGTATCAAATATACCTGTTCGACATGTGATAAAGTGTGATAGTCCATGTAGCGTGTCCACTTGTTCTATCTGTGATACAGTGTGATAGCCCATGTATTGAAAATACCTGTCCCATCTGCGATACAGTGTGACAGTCCATATATAAAATATACCTGTTCTATCAGTGATGGTGTGACAGTCCATGTAGCGTGTGTACCTGTTCTATCTGTGATACAGTGTAACAGCCCATGTAGAGCGTGGACCTGTTCAATCTGTGATACAGCATGACAGTCTATATATAGATCATACCTGCTGTATTTTGCGCTAGCGTGACAGTCATTTCTTAGGTTGTCAAGTAAAACAGTTACAATCAATGTATTAATTACACTAAATCTGTTTGTGGTGCTGTGTGACAAGTGAAGCTTAACTAATTCCTCAGCAAAGTGAAAGACTGCAGATGATGGAAATCTTGAAATAAAAACAGAAAATGCTGGAAATACTCAGCAAGCCTGACAGTATTTGTGAAGAGAGAAACAGAGTTAATGCTTCAGGTCTGGGATCTTTCATCAGGATAGCTTCCACATGCTCCCAACTTCAGCACTGTATCTCAAATAGAACAAGTAGGTTCTATCCCACTCTATCCCAAGCAGTGCCAATTCAGAGAAGTTAATATGCATAACTAATGATTGAGAATTTGGATGTAAAAAACTGGAGCTGCTGGTGTTTTGGACTTTGCAGGATTGGAAGCATGTGGTTTCCATGGTAAAGCAAAAATTAGGAAGATTTGCTGTAAAAACATATTGAATCACAACTTAGTGAATAGTGAGGCACCGCAGCCCTGCTGGAAGAACTACCACTTTCATCCCTTTGTCACTGCCATTTCTATGAGAAGCATGTTGATCTTCACATGATATAGCAGTTCCAGGTTCTATCTGAAATAATGTGTAGCTGACACTCTGGTGCCTTCTGTTCACCACCCCTTGATACACATGTTTACTATTATACCACCATTAATGAACACCAGAAACCTTTGGTTAACATCAACAGCAACAACAATTGTATGGTTGTTTGTAACTTATTTATTTAGCGAATGCAAATCCCAAAGCCAAGTGATACCCTCCTCATTTGCTGAGTTTAAGATGATTAGTCCACCACTTAGAGGAGACACTCCTCAGTAATGTGCAGCATTTTTTGTGTCTGTCCACAAGTGCATTAGGGGTTTGTACTGTGGCCCCAGCGGTGGAGGCTGGCTGCACAGGAGCCCTGGCCTTTCCTGAACCTATTTAGCAAGGACCACTATCACCGTGGTAGTTCAAAACATGCTATTCAACAGATGGGGTTTGTCACAAGGAACTTGATAGTGACTTCCCATATTTCCCATTCCTTGATCCAAAGGATGTCTGCTGGTAGATCCTGCTCAGGAAGGGTGATCTATATGGGGCACCAAGATGGAAGGGTGGGCAGTAGGTGGGTTGAACAGGTCATCATGGAGTGGTAAGCGAGGTGCAGCACGTACGGTTTCAACCAGCTTGTGGGTTTTCATCAGTCAGCGGATGTATGGGGAAGTGATGTTTGCAAGGACAGGAAGCCAGGGGAGGGGTGTTGAGAGGAAGGTTCCAGTTATGATGCTCATGTCACTCAAATGAGTGTCAACAAGATGTGTATGTGATGACCTGTACCAAACAAATGCACAATACCCTGTTGCGGAGTATGAGAGGGCAAATGCTGAGGTCCAGATTGTTGTGGCAGCAGCACCCCATGCAGATTCAGAAAGTTTGGTTAGTAGGATGTGTCTGAATTTGATCTTTGCTGCAATTTTCTTCAAATGTTCCCTGAAGGACAAAGTCCTATATAGTCACTCCCATGTATGTTAAGTTGGGATCATGCTTTATCTCTGGCCACCCATGTAGTTATGCAATCCTTTTTTGGCACTGGCACCGTGGAGGTGGAATACACTCGATATGTTTTAGAGAGATTTAACGTGAGAAGCCATGTGCTGCAGCAGTCCATCAACTTTGTAATGTCTTCGTTAAGGATCTGGTCCAGAGTACAGAAGGATGGAGTTGGGTGTCACAACAGATGTCATCAGCATAGATGAACTTGTGGGACTTGGTTGTTGGCAGGTCATTTATATATATGTTGAACAGGGCTGGGGCTTGCACTGAGCCCTGTGGTAGTTCATTGGCCAGTCTTCTCCATGCACTTCTCCCTCACCCAAGGTGGACTCTGAATCGCCTGTTGTGAAGGAGTGTTTCAACAGCTGTCCTGGCCCAGGTTGGAAGCACTCTGGACAGCTTTATGAGTGGGCCATGCACAGTGCCACACCGCATTGTAGGCAGCTATGAGGCACAGCAGCACCATACCTGTCTTCGGGTGCTTTTGGAGGCCATTTCTGCTATAGGTGGTGAGAGTCAGAACTTGATCACATGTGCTGCACTCCTTACACAAACCAAATTAACAGTAAGGATGGTGTCTACTTCGATCCTTAATGTCAACTAAGCTAGTTTCCGTGAGAGGCATAGCACACATGATTACATTCACTCAGCGCTCCTCACAATAAAATTGTGCCCAAATATTGGTGGGGGGAGGGGAGAAATCCTGAGCAGAAAATGAGGAATTTAAGAAAGGAGTTTGGAACAGCCCCACAGTGCCTGAAAAACCAGCCCTGAAGGCAAAGGACATACAGAGGTCACAAGAATTGCAGCAGAAGACTCCTCAAGGGAAGGCTTTGAAATAAGGGTGTACATCTTGAAGTTAATTCCCTCGGGCAAAAGACATCAGGGGAACTGGCTGAAGCCAGGAATGACCTGCAAAAACCTTATAGCCTGGAATATTAAGCTGCCGTTTATGTAGCTCGTAGCCGTTTTTCTGTAAATTTTATACTGGTGCAGTTAGAGGTTAACTTCTGGAGTTGTGTTACAGATCCCTGTTAAGAGTAGAGTACTTAGCTGGAATTTACTTTATTTCGGAGTGTAAGAAAAATTTTTTTTTTTTAAATGAATTCAGGGCAAAAAGATTAGACAACATTAGCCATCACACTTTGCATTGAAATGAGCTAGACTGAGAAAACATCTCTTGAGTAGTCTTTTTGAAGTAAACCTGATGAGCTTGCCAAGCCGAGAGATGAATATAAATGCTATCGAGGGAAACAATAGAGAAAGCACAGGGCAGCGAGAGACACTAGTACTTTAGTTTCAGGAGATGAGGCCTTGAATCGAGATAAGATGAAGGAGAGTGTTCCAGCAAAACACAAACATATTTTTCTGCAAAATTGATTATAAGGGGATCAACATATTGGAAAATTACTAGAGAAAGTGAAAGAAAGGTGGATAACTTTCTGGGCAGATGCAAATCATGGTTTAAAAAAAGGCTGCAGAATATAATTGGATATTGTGTTTTAAAAGAAGCTTCATTGGAAATATATTGCAAATTGACCCCATTCCCTGAAAAAGGGCTTAAAATGTTGGATGCGCTGGAGACCTTCACTGCAGCCGAAGGATGAAGACCCACTGCAGAACTGTTGGAAGGAGATGATCACAAGGAGAGAGCCCAACTGATCATCAGGAGAAGATTCTACAAACACAGGAGACAGCCACTTCGGGTGATTGTATGACCACAGTTTTTTTTTATTCATTCATGCGATGTGGGCATCACTGGCTTGGCCAGCATTCATTGCCCACCCCTAATTGCCCTTGTTCAGAGGGCAGTTAAGAGTGAACCACATTGCTGTGGGTCTGGAATCACATGCAGGCCAGAACAGGTAAGGACGGCAGATTTCCTTCCTTAAAGGGCATTAGTGAACCGGATGGGTTTTTACAACTATCGACAATGGTTTCATGGTCATCATTAGACTTTTATTTCCAGATTTTCATTGAATTCAAATTTCACCATCTGCTGTGGCAGGGTTCAAACCCAGGTCCCCAGAGCATTACCCTGGGTCTATGGGTTACTAGTCTAGCGACAACACCACTGCGCCATCGCCATCCACTAACAACATAAATATTGGCTAAGCATTTACTTGCTGGAAGTAAAATAATATTTGAGCAATCTGGTGCTAGATATCAGTGAAGCATTCATTTCCTGGGAGTAAAGTAACAAAACAGTTCTTCTGTTTCTCTATATTATTTCCTTTTTTTCCCTTCTTTCCCCAACCTGTTAAATCTGTAACCACTTTAATTTTCCTGTAATTCTTTGAAAAGAATTTTAAATCTGTAATCCTGAGTACAAATACATCAACCCCATTAAACATCACGCAATCGTTGGGATTTTCCGGCCCCATCATGGCAGGACCTGTGACGGGAGATTCAGCTGCCCGCCAAAAGTCCATTGACTTTCTGCAGGACTGGACAACCTCGGCAGTGGGCGGGCTGGAAAACCCTGCCCAAAATTTGTTTTCTTGTAATTCATGGGTCAAAATGAGCTCCAGGTATAAACAGAGACATTGTTTTATGAAGACAGAAAGTCTCTCAGGAATGTTTGACTATGATGCTGAGCGCAAAGAACTGGATCAATTATTCCATTTCCCCAGTGAAGAGATCCGGCACTTGATAAGCACAGAAGATTTGCCAGGACATATGTAAGCATTGTTAGCTGGCTAGCCACGGCTCAGTGGAAAGAACTCTTGCCATCTAGGCCAGAGATTATGGGCTCGCCCTACTCCAGTAGTTTGAGTGCTAAGTCTATAGCGACACTTCAATGTAGTAGTGAGGGAGTGCTGCACTACTGGAGGTGCTGACTTTCGGATGAGACATTAAACCAAGGTCATTCTTCCCCTGAGTGAATGTAAAAGTATTCCTAAGTACTATCTGAAGAGGAGCAAGACAGTTCCCCCTGTACCGTGGTCAATATGTATCACTAAAACAGATTATCTGCTCATTATTACACTTGTGCACAAGTTGGCTGCTGTGTTTACTACATTACAATGGTGGTCGCATTTTGGAAATACTTCATTGGATGTAAAGCACTTCATGACGACATGAGGTTGCGAAAGTCTCTATATAAATGCAATTCTTTCTTTCTTTACTGTCCTTGACTTGCATTTATTATATAGCACTTTTCATGACCACCGAATGTCTCAAAGTGCTTTACGGCCAATTAAATACCTTTTGAAGTGCATTCACTGTTCATGAAAACCTTCACAGCCGACACTGTCAGAAACACATGTGGACTTGCTGGTGGTGCACGTGACCTTAGAGAGTCCATTTCTAAATTGGTGTTCAAAGTCAGGAATCTCCAGGCAAGAAAACTCGGAGGAAGAAATAAAAACACCCAAGCTATTTCAAACTTAATCTTGTGAGTCAGATTTACAGCAGGATTGAGCACAATGCTTTTTAAGATGGTCATTAAATCGATCTTTTATTTAACATTACCAAGCATATTAAATAGATGTTCCTCTCTATAAATTTTTCTTTAGGCAAATTTTTGGATGCTTCATTTGTTGTACTGAGTTGTGCAGGCAGATGGAGTGACAATTGCAAGTAATGCAGTCTCAGTTATAAATCTATACTGACGAAATGGGCATAAAAGCTTAGTGTGCATTCATTGATTAACCTAATGTTTCAGTGCTTGTGGAAATTAACCAATTTTAAAATGGGAAACAGTGATTCCCTGTAGGCTGAAGTGAAATGAGCTTGTGGGGCAACTTTAAGACAACTTGATCTGAAGCACTTATCTGATTATCAAAGTTACTTTTGATTAAGGAGTGAATGGTGGCTCAATGGTAAAGCTCTTGTTTCCTAATTAGAACATTGTGAGTTCAAGCCCACACCAGTGATTTGAGGATATAAAGATCGCTTCTTGGCCTTTTGGCTAAGATCAAGTGTAGTTGTGAAGCGATGGCTATAACCAGTCGAGCCCCACACCGTGGGGTATGTAACACCGTCTGGGTGACGGTGAAAGACAGCGAAGGAGGGGCACCCATGGATCGGGCCTTCTTCATCAAGCGGATCCTGTTGAAGGCGTGTGGATTTTAAGCGGAGGAGATCTACTCCCTGCAAGACTTCCCCAGCATTGGATGTTTTGACGTGACTTTCAAGCGAGTGGCAGCTTGCGTCAAGTTCCTGAAGGTGTTCGAGGAGAAGAGAGACCAGCCGGAGATGAAGATCCTGATGGTGGAGCCGCTCTTTGCCCATGCAACGGGACCAGGTGGTGACGGTGCATCTCTACAGCCCCTACGTCCCTGCTGTTGACGTGTTCACCTTCCTCGCCAGGTACGTCGACAAGGTTGGGAGCTGCACCGAGGTTAGAGACGCCTTCAGGATTTGGACATGCAAATGCCAGGTTAAGGTCACGCTCAAGACCGATGGTAAGGGAGGCATCTTCCACCCTCCTTCCAGCTTCGCTATCGGGGGAAGCCGTGGCTACCTTGTCTACACTGGGCAGCCCAAACTTTGTCACTCATGCGGCAAGTCTGGTCATGTGGCGGTCAACTGCAGCGCCGCCCTCTGCAAGAACTGCAAACAGGAAGGGCACCAGACAAAAGACTGCAAACAGGCTAAGTGCTGCAACCTGTGTGGCGAGGCAGGCCACCGCTACAGGACCTGCCCCGAACGCTGCCTCACTTATGCACAGGCAGCCAAAGCCAACGAGGGGGAAGCAGAGGAAATGCTTCGTGTCACTACTACCAAGGACACTTGCAACACTCCAACCACCATGGCCCCCAGTGAGAACAACGGGACAAAGGAGGACACAGAGAGAGACAAGGTGGAGGAAAATATTGAGGCAGCAGACAGCCAATCAACAGCACTGCCCCCTGAACCTCCCACTCCTCAGGAGAGCGAATCAATGGAGGAGGAGGAAGCAGCGGAAAATCATCAGGGGGAGTGGCAGCTGGTGAAGAGAGCCAAAAGGAAGAAGGGGCTAAGAAGGGACCAAGTCACTTCCCAGACAAGTGGCAAGAGGCGTCTCCCATCCGACACGGATGACAAGGGCAGCTGCTCTTCGGAAGAAGGGAAAGGGCGGCATCTACAGAAGAAGCGGCAAAACTCTAGGGAGTTGGAAGACGAGACACCCGAGCTCCAGAACATTGGAGACAATGAGGAGACCAGCGCACCCCAACTTTGCCCACAACCCGAAGAGGCTTTTGGCTAAAATCAAGTGTAGTTGTGAAGCGATGGCTATAACCAGTTGAGCCCCACAGAATGGGGTACGTAACACCATCTGGGTCACGGTGAACGACAGCGAAGGAGAAGCAGAACCCGAAGAGGCCAGCGCACCCCAGCCCCAGGAATCTGGGAGCGGTGAGGCGCTCAGCGCACCCCAGCTCCGGGAAGCCGGGGGCAGCAACGTCCCAGAGGGGGAGAGGATTGGAGAAGCTTCTCCAACAGAGGACATTTCAAATCCTGTTCTCTACACGAACCCCCAGATGCCACCTGAGCAGAACATCTCCAATAGGGAGTTTCAGGACCATTTCCTCAGCCCATCCAAAGTGAGGCAATTTGTGAACACTATGGGTATGAAGGAGCAGACCAAAGGTCTGGGACTCTCAGAGACAACAGGTTTGGTAAGAGACTAAATGCTTTAAAATGGGTGTAAAGATTGTATCCATAAATGTGCGTAGCATTAAATCTACTACGTGATGTGTTGTGACCTTGGATTATCTTGCCAAGGTCAAAGCTGACCTGTTGTTTCTGCAGGAGTGTGCGATACCGCACCACAGCTCCTACAGGCAATGGTCACGATGGTAGTCCCATGGGCCATCGATCTGGTCGGGAGGAAACGACTCTCGTTCCTCCGGCCTGGGTATTCTGCTGCAGGGAGGCAACTTCACTGTCTCCAAGGTTAAGGAGCTGGTGGGTGGGCGCCTCCTCGTAGCAGACGTAATGTACAAGAATGCTCCGCTCCGGTTAATTAACGTGTATGGCCCGTCACAAGGGGCTGAGTGGCTGGCGGTTTTTCAGTAGCTCCCACTGCTGCTGGCGACCTCCAGGCCGGTCATTCTGGATGGTGACTTCAACTGCATCATCAATGCGGCTGGACGATCCGGCAGGGCCGACAGCAGATTGGACGCTACATCCAGTTCCCTGATGGAAACAGTTGAGGATGCCAAACTGTACGACGTCTTCAGCAACCCCACAGATGGAGCGCAGTGTAGATAGACCTGGTCGCAGCCAGACGGGTCCATCCGTTCCAGGATAGACTTCCTGTTTGTGTCCCGTGCGTTCACAGTCAGATCCACCGACGTCAAGCCGGTGTTTTTCTCTGACCACTGCCTCCTACTGGCCGACTGTCACTTAGAGGAAGACCAGAGGGTGGGCAGGGGGGCATGGAAGCTAAACGTGCAACTGCTGACCCCAAAGAACATTGAGGAGCTCAAGAGGGATTACAAAGGTTGGAGAACCGTTTAACCCCTCTTTGAGTCCCTGACACACTGGTGGGAAGCGATCAAGAGAAACATTAAGAGGTTTTTTATCCTCAAAGGCGCCCAGAAAGCTAGAAAGGAACAGAGGGAAATGTCCCGACTCCATAAAAACATGCAGAACCTGCTCCGGCTGCAGTGATGGGGTCGATGTCAAGGAGGAACTCCAAGAGGTGAAGAGCCAGCAAGCCTCGCTGTTTGCCTCGGAGGCCTCCAAGATCATCTTCTGGTCCAGAGTCCGGTCCGTGGAGCAGGATCACATTTCTTCTTCCAAAAGGTACACAGAGAGAGCTCTGTGATCAGCAGCCTGAAGGAAGAAGACGGCTCAGTAAAGTCATCGCAGTCCAACATTTTGAGGATCAGCAAATCCTTTTATGCCGGATTGTATGACGTGAAGCCCTCGGACAGCACGGCCTCCCAGTCCTTCCTGTCCTCTATCATGGAGGTCTTAGACGACAGTACACGGGAGAGCCTGGACAAACTGCTAACTCCTGATGAACTGACTAAGGCCCTTGAGTCCTTCGAGAAGAGTAAAACTCCCGGAAGCGACGGCTTACTGGCTGAGTTCTATTCGGCTCTGTGGGACTGGATCAGCCCAGACCTGCTGGAAGTGTACGAGAGTATGCTTCTGGCCGGCAGCATGTCAGAATCCATGAGGAAAGGCATCATCACCCTCATCTACAAGCACAAGGGGGAAAGGGAGGAAATTAGAAATTGGCGACCCATTTCACTGCTGAATGTGGACTATAAGATTCTGTCCAAGGTCATCGCCAATCGGGTCAAGCCCGCTCTGGAATTGGTGATCCACCCCGACCAGACCTGCTCTGTGCCAGGCAGGAAGATCTCTGACAGCCTCGCGCTGCTCAGGGATACGATTGCCTACGTGCAGGACAGGGGTGTGGACACCTGCCTCATCAGCCTGGATCAGGAGAAGGCCTTTGACAGAGTAGTGCACACCTACATGGTGGATGTGTTCTCCAAAATGGGGTTTGGGGAGGGAATTCGCAATTGGATCCAACTGCTCTACACTAACATCAGTAGCGCAGTCTCAATCAATGGGTGGGAATCAGATAGCTTTCCTATTAAATCTGGAGTCAGGCAGGGCTGCCCTCTCTCCCCTGTCCTGTTTGTGTGTTGCATAGAACCCTTTGCCGAGTCCATCAGGGCGTGAGAGGAGTGACGATCCCAGGCAGTGGAGGCACTCAGGTAAAAGCCTCCCTGTACATGGATGATGTCGCCGTCTTCTGCTCGGATCCGCTGTCGGTGCGCAGACTGATCCACATCTGCGACCAGTTCGAACTGGCCTTGGGAGCCAAGGTAAATCGTGGGAAGAGCGAGGCCATGTTCTTTGGGAACTGGGCTGACCGATCCTTTGTCCCCTTCACCGTCAGGGCTGACGGCCTGAAGGTGCTGGGGATATGGTTCGGAGGGACCGGGGCATGTGTTAGAAACTGGAAGGAGTGAGTGTCTATGGTGCAAAAAAAACTGGGCATGCGAGAGCGACGCTCCCTCTCCATTGCGGGTAAGAACTTGGTCATCAGGTGTGAGGCACTCTCGCTGTTGCGGTACATGGCGCAGGTCTGGCCCATTCCAGACTCCTGCGCGATGGCGATCACCCGAGCCATCTTCCGCTTGATCTGGAGGTCGAAAATGGATCGTGTCCGCAGGGACGCGATGTACAAGCCTCTAGATAATGGGGGAAAAAACGTGCCCAACTTCGCCCTTATACTGATGGCCACCTTTGTGTGCGGCTGCATCAAGCTGTGCGTAGACCCTCGGTACGCAAACACCAAGTGTCACTACGTGCTGAGGTTCTACCTGTCCCCGGTATTGCGAAGGATGGGTCTGGCCACGCTGCCGCGGAACGCTCCAAGTAGTTGGACCGTGCCGTACCACCTGTCCTTCATGGAAAAATTTATGCAGAGAAACACCTTTGACCACAAGTCCATCAGGCAGTGGTCGGCACATAACGTCTTAGAGGCCCTGTGGGAAAAGGAGAGGGTGGGTCCTGTTGGCTGGTTCCCCGAGCAGACTGTCAAAGTCATTTGGCAGAATGCCTCATCGCCAGAACTTTCCAACAAGCACCAAGACGTGGCTTGGCTAGTGGTGAGAAAGGCCCTCCCCGTCAGATCCTTCCAACACGCCAGGAGTCTCACCCTCTCTGCACGTTGCCCTCGAGGTGGCTGTGGTGGGGATGAGACCGTTGTTCACCTCCTTGTGGAATGTGCCTTTGCAAAGAAGGTCTGGAGAGAGATGCAGTGGTTTCTGTCGAGGTTCATCCCGAGCAGTTCTGTGACACAGGACTCTGTGCTCTACGGGCTGTTCCCAGGGACACACACCGAGACAAACATCAACTACAGCTGGAGGATCATCAACTCGGTGAAAGACACTCTTTGGTCTGCCCGAAACTTGTTGGTCTTCCAGCGCAAAGAGTTGTCCCCGACCCAGTGTTGCAGACTGGCACATTCCAAAGTCCAGGACTACGTGCTGAGGGATGCACTAAAGCTTGGGGCAGCCGCCGCAAAGGCGCAATGGGGAAAGGTCGCTGTCTAAGACCTTTCTGCCACAGTGCACCGAGGGACAGTGAACTGTTGATAGCCCCTCGGGCGGTACAGCTCAAAATGAATGTATGCATTGAATACTAATTGTATTATAATTGTATTCAAGCACCTCAGAGTGCAACATGATGTATATTGATAACTCCAATACCATTGTCTGATTGCCTGCATTGACCATATTGAAATGATTGTAATATTCATTGATTGTATTGATGCACCTTGTGATACATGTGTAAAAGTTGAATCTGATTGTACTTATGTGATGGTGATTTTAAAATGTTTTGGAATGTTCTTCCAGATATTTTATGGATAAAGTATATTTTTCAAAAAAAAATAAAATAAAACAGGCTGACACTCCAGAACAGTAATGAGGGAATGCTGGACTGTCAGTGACACCATCTTTCAGATGAGATGTTAAACTGAGGCTGTATCTGCCTTCTCAGTGGGTGTCGAAGTTCTGACAGCATTATTTGAAGAGGAGCAAAGGCTAATATTTATCCCTCAACCAATATCGATAAAGTATTTTACTGGTTCTGCCTCAATTTGAGGATTGCATCCAGTTCTGGCTGCGATACGAGGAAAAATGTGAAAGCATCAGAAAGAGCGCAGAAAAGATTCATGAGTATGGTTCCAGGGATGAGGAACTCCAGTTACGTAGATAGATTGGAGAAGTTGGGACTGTTTTACTTGGAAGAAAGGAGGTTGAGAGGAGATTTTCTAGAGGTATTCAAAATCATGAGGAGAAATAGGATGATCTCGTTGAAATGTATAAAACTCTTAGAGGGCTAGATTGGGTAAATGCTGTTTCTCCTGGCTGGAGTGTAAAGGATCCTCTAGGTAAGAGTGATCATAATATGATAGAACTTCATATCCAGTTTGAGGATGAGAAATCTGGGTCTGAAACTAGTGTCTTAAACGTAAATAAAGGCCATTAAAAGGGTATAAAGACAGAGTAGATAGAGAAAAACCGTTTCTATTAGTGGAAGGATTGAGATTTTTTTCTGTGTTGTAACAATTCTATGAGTCTATGAAGTAAATTATCTGGGAATTATCTCATTGCTGTTTGTGGGAATTTGCTGTGGACAAATTGTCTTCTATATCGCCACAATGACTGTACTTCAATAGCTGTAAAGCACTTTGGGACACTCTGAGGTCGAGAAATGTGTTGTATAAATATCAGTCTTTCTTTTGATGATTAGCTACATTGTTATTAATTCACAAGCTTTGTGAAACTTTTCCATGTTAATCATCAGCCTCGGGTTCTAATCTGCATTGATCTGTGTTGGAAATTAGAAAGTATTCACAATATGAAGCTGCTGCCAATCCTGAGGAGATTGTTGGTTAAACTAATGATCTAAAAGTCAATGACTAATTTGCTCAGACACATTGATACAGATTAGTCATTAAGTCCTTCATATTTAATCACACTTTTTGGTATTTGCAGCATTTCAACATCTAAGCCCGCAAAAGATCACATTTTTCTCACACTGTTTTTTATTTTCCAATAAAAAACATGCCTGATTAATAATATCCACTATATTGCTTTCAGGCTTTTCAATCTAATTGCCAAAAGTCCCCCGAAATCATTATCTTCTTGGCCGCACATTTTTAAATGGACTCCATTTGTGAGCAACTAACTTTAGGCTGATTACAGCTGACACGCAGAATCAAATCAGTTTAATGGAAATCATTAAAGATCAATATATTGAAGGAGAACCATAAAAAATACAACTTTTATTGTGCTAGAACTCTTGGCTCATAGAGTCCCTCCAAATGCCAAGAATACATTTAATATGGCCAAATTTCTTCCTTATCAACATTTATGATTATCTCAGAACGTGAGTATCATCATATTGCAGAAAAGCTGTAACAATTCTTACCCAATCTTCCTTCAAGCTCACCCTCTTGGGAGTTACCTGACTGCTACCATCTTGAGATAGGGCTACCAGAAACTCAGTGGTCAAGGCTGCATCAGGCCTTGAGGGCATGGTCATATCACACAACACTAATGACCTGTGAGGTTTGTGGGAGATCCGAAGGAGATTCAACCAACATGGTGTGCAGTGAATATATTTTATTAATAGGTTTAAAAGAACGTACAGCAGTCACAAAGTTAACAAGCTAGCTTAACAGCAAAGCACAAATATTACACTTAAGTATGGCCTGTTATTTAAACAAATACAGCAGACATGATATTATCCAGTTCAGTCAGGAGGGCCTTTGAAGTCTTGCGGCATATGGACAGACAGTGCTTCAGTATCTGAGGAGTCGCGAAGCTCGTTGATGAAGCAGCTGAATGAAGATGGTTGGGCCTAGGACACTACCCTGAGGAACTGCTTCGGTGATGTCCCGGAACTGAGATGATTGACCTCCAACAACCATAACCATCTTCCTTTGTGCTAGGTATGACTCCAGCCAGCAGAGAGTTTTCCTCCTGGCTCTCATTGGCTCGAGGTTTTCGAGGGCTCCTTGATGCCACACTTGGTCAAATGCTGCCTTGAATCAAAGCAGCCAATCTCACCTTAACTCGGGAGTTCAGCTCTTCTGTCCATGCTTGAACCAAGGTTGTAATGAGGTCAGGAGCTGAGTGCCCCTGCGGAACCCAAACTGAGCGTCGGGGAGCAGGTTATTGCTAAGCAAGTGCTGCTTGATAACACTGTTGATGGCCCCTTCCATCTTCTTACTGATGATCGAGGGTAGACTGATGGAGCAGGAATTGCGCAGGTTGGATTTGTCCTGCTTTTTGTGGACAGGACATATCTGGGCAATTTTCCACATTGCCAGGTAGATGCCAGTGGTGTCGCTGTACTAAAACAGTTTGGCTAGGGGCATGGCTTGTTCTGGATCTTCAGTACTATTGCCGGAATATTGTCAGGGCCCATAGCCTTTGCAGTATCCAGTGCCTTCAGCCATTTCTTGATATCACGCAGAATGAATTGAATTGGCTGAAGACTGGCATTTGTGATGCTGGGGACCTCCTGGAGGAGGCTGAGGTGGATCATCAACTCGGCACTTCTGGCTGAAGATTGTTGCAATGCTTCAGCCTTGTCTTTTGCACTGATGTGTTGGGCTCCTCCATCATTGAGGATGGGGACATTGTAGAGCCTCCTCCTCTGTGTAGTTGTTTAATTGTCCAACACCAGTAATGACTGAATGTGGCAGGGCTGCAGAGCTTTGTGGGATAGCTTAGCTCTATCACATGCTGCTTCCACAAGTATTCCTGTGTTGTAGCTTCACCTCAGTTGATACCTCAGTCTAATAAACCATCCAATTCTGACCTGTTGTTGGAGGAAAGATTGGACTTTGAAACTGAGGTTTGCATCATCTCCCACTCTGGTGAGTTTATGGTAAGTGAACCCTGACATCTCAAGCTTGTGAATATGAATATGACTAGGCATTCCCCTAGCTCTCTTAGATTAGTCATTGGGAATTTGATCCAGGAAAAAGCCCTTTTAAGAATATGGAGTTATTATTGATGCATCACTGACTGTCGTTCTGTATTAACTTGATCCGTGCATTGCTGTTTATCATACTCCAAACAAGCACTCAATATCTAATTCCACAGTAAACGTCTTAGTTACATGATCCTATTCATATCCTGGCAACCATAGCACAATTTGAAACACTTTTCCCGATTTAAGACCCAGTATATTGGCACGCAGGCTCGTGCTACTGATCCATTTGCCGGTGTGAGCCAGGTGATGGACCAACCTCTCCACCAATCAAGCCATAATACATTCCTCTGCCAATTAGGAATTAGGTTGTTGGTTTATTTATTGTGCTGTGTTGTAAATACTTCTGGGAGTTTTACGGTCAACTTGTTTAATTACTGCATATCCCTCAGATGCAATTCAATTTCCAGTCGGCAGTGAGATGACTTTCCGCTGGTTTTATTCCGACAAATAATTGCTTTTCACTAGACTGTGACTTGTGTGTAGCTTAGTTGGGTTGAACCTGATCAGCTTAATAATTAAGCAGCATCAGTCAAACTGCTTCTTCATGTAGTTTGCAGTTAATTGGTTTGTCTGGCAGGTCAGAGTTCATCTTAGTGCTTGCCGAGCACATTGCTTTGTAGTTTCTCCTTTCCTTCTTTTAACTAACTCTGTCTATCTCTCTGCTCTCTAAGGTTAGAGTCACCCTGCCTTTAGCTTTAAGGTTCATTCTGGGCGGGGGCGGTTGGAATTAGGCCTGAAAAGATGATTCAGCTGATACAAGCATCATTATCCTTGATTAAACTGCCTAAGGTTTATGGATTGCATTGGTTGGATCTCCCTTGGTAGAGAATGCTGTTTCACAGCTTGCTGCAGTAAGGACTTCCTTAGACCATTCTGTTCTCTTTATATATTCTTTGGCTAGCAGCTTTATTTTAATTGCCGCTACTTAAGCTTTCTGATTTGAAGCATTCATCTGATAATTTAACCCCATGCCCTCACATCCCCTAGTCCCACTCCCAGAATCAGATTTGGAAATTGTGGTGAAATGCAATAAAAACTGTAAACTGCCATACTGCAATGCTGTTGTTTCAGATGGAGCTATTTTCCCTTTTTGCCACAGCGAGCACTTTCCCTCATAACTGATTCAATGGGGGGATCAACAAAGCATGCACCTTCAGTCACTTACATAGCTCTGCTCACCTCCCCCAGAACGTGCCAAAGCATTTCACACCTAATTAAATATTCTTAAAGTGTGGATCCATGAAAGGTCATGGTCTGGATTTTGGAGTGGCAAGGATGAGGAAACTGTCAGCATTTGCTATTATTATGCTTCTAAAACTGACAGCAATATCTGGAGAATGCACCTGCACAGTTCAACACACAGAGCCGGATTCTTATAGAGTTGGGAAGGCTCCACTGATCTTTAAAAATAATGGACAGGATCTCAGATGTAGAAGTCCAGCCCCCATTTTCAATGTCCAAATTTTGCCATTAGAGGAAAGGGGCCAGGGTGTAAATCACACAGGTGAGAAATCTGAGCTCAGCAGGGGCATCTGAACTTAGTGCTGAGTTTAAGCAGACCCCATTTTGGCTATTGCCAGACTTTAACCTGCAGTGTTGGAGTCATGAATTGATGGAATAGAATTAAATGCTCTTGAATGGTGGATAAGGTCTGAATAACTCCCACGATCTGAATTTTTTTTAAAAATCCCTTGATCTTTAAACTTGAACAAAGAACAGCCAGCAGCTGTCACTAAGAGTTTTAAAAAAACCCTCTGCTGTACTGCTTTGATTGACAGGCATAGGTTAGGGAAAAAAGTAGCATCTGGTCATGTAATTTCAATATAGCTCTTTGTTGACATTTCCCCAAGGGCTATCATTATATCATTATGAATGCTTGGTTGAGTTTCAAATGTGACAGTCATCTCAGCAGGGGACTCTGAGTTCACAGTTTGAATTACAGCTTAAATAGGTTATTAAAGGTATGTGGAGGTATGAAGAAAAGTTTGTTTTTATAAGAAATTAACCATTTGAGATCTAAAATCTTTGAATGGGCTGTATGAATGTCATGATTCATGTGTAGGAGTGAGAGCTGTAGGGGATAGTTAGAAGTGTGTTTTTTTCACTTGGCTCCCAAGGTACACCCATGGTGGGTCTGAAGTGAGTGGCTATGGAGTTGGCACGGAGGGAATGAAGGGCCATGGGGGTATGGGTGAAGATCGGTTGAAGGGGTGTAAGGGGTGCAGACTAGAGGGCCTACCAACTTCTAAAGTAACTGGGAAAAAGCCCCAGAGATTTGAGGTGGGCCTTCTAACCAGGCCACTTGGCACCCACCGTCCCACGCCTGTGGTCACCTACCCTCTGCTTTGGGGATTGGTGGGCCCAAATCTATCCTGCACCCACCACAGAATGAAAACCATGTGTTTCAGGGTACTTTTTATCAAGGTGGATCTGGCAATTCAGGAAATTTCTCAACTCGGTAGCCAAAATCCGGCACGTAAATCCAGAAGTTACTGTCAGTGATTGTCTGCTTTTCCAGAGGGTGCGCTGTCGAAGTATCCAGATTGCAATAATTAGAAATCATTGAACTCGCAAGAAGTCCCACTGCTACCCTCTTTGTCTTTCTGTAATAACCACTCAAAAATTTTTAATCAGATATAACTGGGCTTTTCAACAGTTTATTAAGTTCATAATTACTACGGAACAGTCTTGTGAGCCATAGAAACAGAAAAATAGAAGGAGTAGGTCATTTGGCCCTTCGAGCCTGCTCCACCATTCAATATGATCATGGTTGATTCTCTATCTCAGCGTTATACTCCCGCTCACTCCCCATATCCCTTGACACCTTTAGAGTCCAGAAATCTATCTATTTCCTTCTTAAATATATTCAGTGACTTGGCCTCCACAGCCTCCTGTGGTAGAGAATTCCACAGGTTCTCCATCCTCTGAGTGAAGAGGTTTCTCCTCATCTCAGTCCTAAATGGTCTACTTCGTATCCTGAGACTGTGACCCCTTGTTCTAGAACCCCCCCAGCCAGAGGAAACATCATTCTTGCATCCAGTCTGTCCTGCCCTGTCAGAATTTTATATGTTTCAATGAGATCCCCTCTCATTCCTCTAAACTCCAGTGAATACAGGCCTAGTCGGCCCAATCTCTCCCCATGCGACAATCCTGCCATCTGAGGAATCAATCTGGTGAACCTTTGCTGCACTCCCTTCATGGCAAGTATATCCTTTCTTAAGTAAAGAGATCAAAACTGCACACAACACTCCATGTGTGGTCTCACCAAGGGCCTGTACAGCTGCAGTAAGACATCCTTGCCCCTGTACTCAAGTTCTCTCTCAATGAAGACCAACATACCATTTGCCTTCTTAACTGCTTGCTGCACCTGCATGCTTGCTTTCAGTGATTGGTGTTCAAGGACATCCAGGTCCATTTGTACATCAACATTTCCCAATCTATCACCATTTAAACAATACTCTGCCATTTTGTTTTTGCTACCAAAGTGGATAACTTCACACTTATCCACATTATGCTGCATCTGCCATGTATTTGCCCACTCATTCAACTTGTCTAAATCACCTCGAAGCCTCTTAACATCCTCCTCACCACCCACATTCCCATCTAATTTTGTGTCATCAGCAAACTTGGAAATATTACATTTGGTTCCCTTATCCAAATCATTGATATATATTATGAATTGTGGGGAGGCAATGGCATAGTGGTATTATTGCTGGTTTTGTAATGCTCTGGGGTCCCGGGTTCAAATCCTGCCATGACAAATGGTGGAATTCCTGTCCCACTGGCAGGACAGGCCCAGCAGATGTGGTGGCATAGTGGTATATAGTCGAGCGGCAATTGCCCTGGGAGTCCTCAACATTGACTCCGGACCCCATGAAATTTCATGGCATCAGTTCAAACATGGGCAAGGAAACTTCCTGCTGATTACCACGTACCACCATACCTTAGCTGATGAATCAATGCTCCTCCATGCTAAACACCACTTGCAAGGGTGCAGAATGTACTCTGGGTGGGGATCTTCAATGTCCATCACCAAGAGTGGCTCAGTAGCACCACTACTGGCCAGGTCCTATCACTAGACTGGGTCAATGGCAGGTGGTGAGGGCAAAACATGCTTGACCTCATCCTCACCAACCTGCCTGCTGCAGGTGCATCTGTTGGTGACAGTATCGGTAGGAGTGACCACCGCACAGTCATTGTGGGGGCGAAGTCCTGCCTTCACATTGAGGATACCCTCCATTGTGTGGCACTACCACCGTGTGAAATGGGATAGATTTCAAACAGATCTAGCAACTCAAGTCTGGGCATCCATGGGCCATCAGCAGCAACAGAATTGTACTCGAACACAATCTGTAACCTCTAAGCCTGGCATATCCCCCACTCTACCATTACCATCAAGCCAGGGGATCAACTCTGGTTTAATGAAGAGTGCAGGAGGGCATGCCAGAAGCAGCATCAGGCATACTAAAAATGTGGTGTCTACCTGGTGAAGCTATAACACAGGACTACTTGTGTGCCAAACAGCATAAGCAGCAAGTGATAGACAGAACTAAGTGATCCCACAACCAACGGATCAGATCTAAGGTCTACAGTCCTACCACATCCAGCCGTGAATGGTGGTGGACAATTAAACAACTCATTGGAGAGGGATGCTCCACAAATATCCCCATCCTCAATGATAGGGGAGCCCAGCACATCAGTGCAAAAGATGAGCATTTGCGATAATCTTCAGCCAGAAGTGCCGAGTGGATGATCATTCTCAGCCTCCTCTGGAAGTTCCTAGCATCACAGATGCCAGTCTTCAGCCACTTCAATTCACTCCACATGATACCAAGAAATGGCTGAAGGCAGTAGATAGTGCAAAGGCAATGGGCCCTGACAATATCCCGGCAATAATACTGAAGACTTGCTTCAGAACTTGCTGCGCCCCTAGCCAAGCTGTTCCAGTACAGTTACAACACTGACATCTGCCCGGCTATGTGGAAAATTGCCCAGGTATGTCCTGTACACAAAAAGCAGGACAAATCCAACCCGGCCAATTACCGCCCCATCAGTCTACTCTCGATCATCAGTAAAGTAATGGAAGGGGTCATCAACAGTCCTATCAAGCGGCACTTACTTAACCATAACCTGCTCACTGATGCCCAGTTTGGGTTCTGCTAGGGCCACTCAGCTCCTGACCTCATTACAGCCTTGGCTCAAACATGGACAAAAGAGCTGAACTCCCGAGGTGAGGTGAGAGTGACTGCCCTTGACATCAAGGCAGCATTTGACCAAATGTGGCATCAATGCGATATAGCAAAACTGGAATCAAGGGGAAAACTCTCCACTGATGGCAGTTATACTGAGCACAAAAGAAGATGGTTGTGGTTGTTGGAGGTCAGTCGTCTCAGCTCCAGGACATCACTGCAGGAGTTCCTCAGGGTAGTGTCCTCGGCCCAATCATCTTCAGCTGCTTCATCATTGACCTTCCTTCCATCATATGGTCAGAAGTGGGGATATTCGCTGATAATTGGACAATGTTCAGAACCATTTGCGACTCCTCAGATACTGAAACAGTCCATGTCCAAATGCAGCAAGACCTGGACAATATTCAGGCTTGGGCTGACAAGTGGCACATAACATTCGTGCCACACAAGTGCCAGGCAATGGCCACTCCAACAACAGAGAACCTAACCATCACCCCTTGACATTCAATGGCATTACCATCACTGAATCTCCCACTATCAACATCCAAGGGGTTACCATTGACCAGAAACTGAACTGGACTAGCCATATAAATACTGTGGCTACAAGAGCATGTCAGAGGCCAGGAATCCTGCAGCAAGTAACTCACCTCCTGACTCCCCAAAGCCTGTCCACCATCTACAAGGCACAAGTCAGGAGTGTGATGGAATACTCTCCACTTGCCTGGATGAGTGCAGCTCCCACAGCACTCAAGAAGCTTGACACCATCCAGGACAAAGCAACCCACTTGATTGGCACCACACCCATGAACATCCATTCTCTCTACCACCAATGCACAGTAGCAGCAGTGTGTACCATCTATGGATGCACTGCAGGAATTCACCAAGGCTCCTTAGACAGCACCTTGCAACCCCACAACCATTACCATGTAGAAGGACAAGGGCAGCAGATAGATGGGAACACCACCACCTGGAAGTTCCCCTCTAATTCAGTCACCATCCTAACTTGGAAATATATTGCCATTCCTTCATTGTCGCTGGGTCAAAATCCTGGAACTCTATTCCTAACAGCACTGTGGGTGTACCTACATGACTTGGACTGCAGCGGTTCAAGAAACAGCTCACCACCACCTTCTCGAGGGCAACCAGGGATGGGCAATAAATGCTGGTCTAGCCAGTGAAGCCCACATCCCATAAATAAATAAAAAAAATATTGTGAATAACTGGGGCCCAAGCACTGATCCCTGTGGTACCCCACTAGTCTCACCACGTCCCATTCTGATAAACACCCATTTATACCTACTCTCTGTTTCCTGTCTGCTAACCAATTCTCAATCCATGCCAATATATTACCCCCAATCCCATGTGTTTTTGTTTTGCACACTAACCTCTTAAATCTTGCTATGCCAATATTCAAGTGTAATGTTGTATTCGTTGAATATCAAATTTATCTATTATGTTAAGAAATTTTGCATTTTTAAAATAGTTTGATTATGATTTTTAATTGTATGTGTGTCCCCCTATCATTTATTTCACTATCTGTGAAGGATTCCTGGATTGCTGTCTATGAGAATACGTCAATGTGATTGGCTGCTTATCCTGCTTAATGACATCTCTATTGCTGGACGCCTGGAGATTCCCTTGACTTGACAAACTGAAGTCAGAAAGGAGAAATTTACACCACAGAGATTGCTAAATCTTTGTGGACAGCTTTCTTTGAGTTCTTCGGCGAGACTGTAAAATCCATCTGTTTACCCTCCTTTCTTCCTCCATGACTAGTGGGAACAGGAGGGACTGGAGTGCACAGTAAACATGGGGCACAGCATTTTGATTTGATTTGTTAAATTTCCTATTGCTTTGATTTTAATTTGACATTTGATCACTTTGGTTAATTTTACTTTGAGGACAATGTCAGTCTAAATAATATTTTATAAGAACTAACCCTACCTAGATCTCTCCACAGATGCTGCTTGATATGCTGAGTGCTTCTAGCATTTTTTGCTTTTCAATTTCAGCATCTCTAGCAGTTTGCTTTCTGTGCCAATATTCAAGTTTGGAGGTAGAGCCACGAATATTCGTCTCGAATTCAAGCCTGTTCTATACGTAAAACATTGTTAACAACTGACTACTATTGCAGAAATATATGACAAAGAATGAGAAATGGAAATTTGTTTAATCTTTTCAAAAGTTCTATAACTGTTGGTCTTCACTATATAAACTAGCCCTAACTCAATGCAGCAGTCTTGGATAGGTAAGACAAGCTGTGTTCAATCTTCCTTTCTATTGAACTTAGAAAGGCACTACAATGTGTATTACTTTTTGATCAAAACATTATACTTTATATTGCTAATGATGCAGGAAATATGGAAGGAACTTGAAAGCAGATTGTTAATGCTTAAAGCTGTTTTGATCAAATGCAAAAAATATTTTTTAGGGCTCCATTTTGTTATCTATACCTGGAAGGGTTGCCTATAGGCTGCTTCAATCAAATTAACTGTGTCTTTTCAAAAACAGAATTACCTGGAAAAACTCAGCAGGTCTGGCAGCATCGGCGGAGAAGAAAAGAGTTGACATTTCGAGTCCTCATGACCCTTCAACAGAACTGAGTAAAATTAGGAGAGGGGTGAAATATAAGCTGGTTTAAGGTGGGGGGGGGGTGGGGGGAAGTTGGGGGGGGTGGTGGTTGTAGGGACAAGCAAGCAGTGATAGGAGCAGATAATCAAAAGATGTCACAGACAAAGGAACAAAGAGGTGGTGATATTAGCTAAGAGAATGTGCTAATTAAGAATGGATGGCAGGACACTCAAGGTACAGCTCTAGTGGGGGTGGGGTGGAAAGACTGACAGGGCATTACAGGTATAGATTTAAAAATAATGGAAATAGGTGGGAAAAGAAAAATCTATATAAATTATTGGAAAAAAACAAAAGGGAGGGGGAAGAAACGGAAAGGGGGTGGGGATGGAGGAGGGTGTTCAAGATCTAAAGTTGTTGAATTCAATATTCAGTCCGGAAGGCTGTAAAGTGCCTAGAAGATGAGGTGCTGTTCAACTCTTTTCTTCTCCGCCGATGCTGCCAGACCTGCTGAGTTTTTCCAGGTAATTCTGTTTTTGTTTTGGGTTTCCAGCATCCGCAGTAGTTTTTTGTTTTTATAACTGTGTCTTTTGTTCTGTGTTTGAGAAATGAAGAAACGTTGGCTTCTTGAGAGGAAAAAAAACCCTATCCATTGATACTGGGACTTGGTACATTTGGGAAAATAGACATTTTGCTGTTATTGGCCATTAATAGCCATTTTGGACACTTCCCAATGAGTTGAAAGAAAATAAACCAACAGGCTGCTTGAATCTCAATTTTAGTGAGTATATTGCCCTTTAGGTGGTGAGGCAGCAGCTTCCAAATCCTTGTCCCAGTGAGGAAGAGGAAGAAAAATCTTAAATCTCCAAAACTGATTTTTCATTTATCCAATGGATGAAAATAAATATTCAGCCCTTGAAGAGTTAAGAAGCTAAAATCTGATACTTGATATGGGCAGTTTAGCAACCATCTGCTTTATGTTTGATAATGGTATATAATTGAATAACATGATGCTCATTACAACTGAATGTAAGTTAAAGAAGTTGATGCTGCAAATAATTAACACCTGTCCTCAAGGACCTTACTGGTAGCATTTGTACCATCCTCACCATCTACTGTCAAAGTGGCAACAAAAGCAACAGCATTAACCTTTTCCATATTCATTAGTGCTTCACACAAATTTGAACAGGCATCAAGGAGCAGCTGGTGAAATGGCATCACCGTCTCCTAACAGAAGGCCAGCAGCAAGGTTTTCTCACTATTTGATAACAGCTACCAAGTAAGGTGAAATCCTATGGGTTTTTTTTTTAAGTTTCTATATGTCATTGTGAGGAGTTTTATGATTGGTCAGCTGGCTATTTCGACAAAAGCACCAACCTATCATCTCACAAGTAACAGTCTCAAAATGAAGCTACAGAGACATTTACATAAGCTGATGTCCTGCTTGACCACCATGGGACCATTTTAAACTTACCTGCATGCTCTCTGCTCATAGGGCACACTCCACTTATCTAGTTACAGACAGCATGGGAGCCCCAAATGTGTGTCGGGCCACTGATGGAGTTCAAGCAGTAAAAACGGTGCATCTTACTTCAGACAACTTACAAGTTTCACATTACTTGTCCAGTTAATATTGTCCTAGCCACTAGGGTTATTTGAAGACAAAGGAGAAGAGTCCGCTAGGTAATGACTACCTGTGCTGATTCCATTAGTGAGCCAGGCTGACTGGCTAACCATCAACAGTAACTTGAGGTATTGTGGACCCATCTGTAAAAAAGGTAAGAATTGCATTTATACAGCGCCTTTCATGACCACCAGACATCTCAAAGTGCTTTACAGCTACAGAAGTATTTTGTTTCTACGTTGCAGTCACTGTGGGAATCTGGATAAGCTGTCGGATTCATTCACACCAGTCTAGAAATCGAAAGGAATCTGATCAATATCTTCTAAAGAGATGACAGAGCCCAAAGAAGCTGAAAGCTCAATTGTGATGCTGAATATTAGCTATGACATGTGAAAACAAATAATTACACTGAAAGAACACTGGAACTATAGATTCTTACAGTTTAAACATCTTTCACTCCTACTGAAGTGAAAGAAAACATGAATCTGTTAATTCAAGCATTAAATGAGTTAAAAGCTTCCTATGTCCCTGGATTTCCTGGGCCAGGTTTGGAAGGGGAGAAACGTGCTTGAGATACTGCAGAAGAACTTATTTCCCCCCACCACTGCTCTTTTAAAAGTTTTCCTATATTACAACAATGCTTACAATTCAAAAGTACTTCATGGGTCATAAAAAAAGACCCAGAAAAGGTGGGTGCACAAGATGCGAAATACTGAGGCCTGTGCTCTCGGGGGCCCAGCGTCAACTTGCAGCTTTTCCCTTAGCCTTTACCAGCAGCACTGCCCCTCACTGAAGTGGCTGCCAGATGCCTCAATGTGCTCACACACAAATGCATGGTGGGTGCTCCGCTCCTGCACAAAGTCCCAGCGCTCGAGATCCGATTGTCCTGGAGTGAAATCCTGAGTCCGTGCGGCCAATTGTTTTGACAGGGTGCATTCTGGGTTATGTAGTTCGCCCTTGGCTGCGCTCTTGCCCTCCTGCACAGGTGGTGTGGGCCACGGAGACCAGGAAGAGCAGCAGTAGCAGCAACAGTGAGTCCCAGGGCAGCTAGGGTGTTAGACAGGGCTGATAGGAAGCACGCCATACCGCCTTCAAAGCTGTACTGAACTCTACCTCAGTGATATTAATCTCCAAACCTCCCGGGCCCAGGGGCCAGTGAGTGAGTGTCAGGCAGAGTGAGTGTAAGAGTGAGTGAGTGTGAGTGAATAAGTGTGAGAGTGAGTGTGTGTGAGTGTGAGAGTGAGCCAGACACACGTGCAGATTGAAGGCTGCTTGGTGCGGACACACACGCACATGCACACACAGACACACATGCACACACACACACTTCCTCCCTCCCTCTCCAAAAACATATCCACACACCTAGCTGGGAGAGGCTGAAAGGCAACCTGTTTCCAACCCTTACTTTCATATGAGTTCTGCTGAGGTCAACTCGGAGTGTGTGCCGCCAGAGGCAAACGCAAGGTTGGTGTTAGTTTAACCCAACTCCTTAGCTCAGTCTCATTCCCCTCCCCATTCCTGGTGACTTGGGGCCTAGTCAGTCTCTCTCTTCCTAGCTCTGCTTTTTAAGCAAAAAGTTTAAAAAGATTTTGTTAGTTAACTCTACTGCTTGGCACTTTTTAATGGTTTTTTTTTAAATTACCAATATATCTCTTTGACATTGATTTATTTTGCTGAGCAACTTGTTTATGTTTTCTTCATGCCTTAACTTTTTTTTTTGTAATTCATGTTTAACGTTGTGCCAAACCTGATCTCAGGCAGCTGCACCTGGGTTTCTTGCTGAAGGGGAATGAGAGGCTCTCAAACCTCATTGCTTTTTGGAGGGCTGACGAAAGGTGTTATTTTTGCTCCCGTCGAAGCGGGAAGGGGTTGGAAATGCTCAGCACACCTGGCCACACCTGTGCAGAGAGAAATAGAGTTCAGGGGCCCTTCATCAGAACCAGTGCAGATCGTGAGCCTGAAGCATTGACTCTGTTTTTCTCTCCAAAGATGCTGAGTATTTCCAGCATTTTCAGTTTATATTTCAGATTTCCAGCATTTTCTGTTTATATTTCAGATTTCTAGCATCTGTAGTGCTTTTCTCTCCTATTATATGCTCCATGCTGGGCATTTGTAAGTGTGGTTAGTTTCAATTTAAAAACGAAAGTTTTTATCACTCAATGCAAAGTGTATTTTTTTTCTGTTAACAAACCTACTTTTGTGGATAGGAATAGTACATTATTGCAGGTGAATTGATTGGTGCTAATTTACTGGGAGATTTTGCCATTTTTAAGCTGGTAAGTGAAACCAGGAGTCATGGACCAATAGAATATCTCACTGTTAGTTCAAGATATTCTCATTTGCACATTGGATTGTTGTTTGCAGTGCTTGTGAGGTTCAAGTCTTTTGGATATTGCTGTCTGGATATTGCATAGGGCCAGGTTTAAAGACGCAGAGCTGGTTGCATAGTAGGAATGGCCAAACTGTGTGTAATTGTCTGACAAAGCCATGGTTGTAAACTTTATTATACTGAAACCTGAGCTTCTGATAGGCTTTATAGAGACAGAGTACAAAAGCCAAGAAGTTTTGCTAAACCTATATAAAACAGTTTGACCCCACTATGACAATGGTTCCCAATTCTGGGCACCCAAAGGATATGAGGGGGAAGGAAAAATTGGGGTGGGGAGGATAAGGGGCCCAAAAACAGGAGAAGCACCAGGGCCCATGATTTCTCCCCCTGGCCCTGGTTATCAAGACTTTGAGGTATTCTGAGGTGGTATTTCTTCCCTTAGTGACAGTCCTGTTTTAAAACCCACACCCCCAAAAAATGTCCTATCTATGCCTACCTTTTTTTGTGGAACATGCTTTATTCCAGTCCTACTCAGGCCTCACCTCATTTTCTGGTATATTGATGACTGTATCAGTGCTGTTTCCTGCTCTCACCCTGAACTGGAAAACTTCATCATTTCCACCCTTCTCTCACCTTCACATGGTCCATCTCTGTCTCTTCCCTTCCTTTCCTTGACTTCTCTGCCTCCATCCCTGGGGATTGGCTACCAACTAATATTCACTACAAGCCCACTGACTCCCATAGCTACCTTGACTGCACTTCCTCACGCCCTGCTTCCTGTAAGGACTCTATTCCATTATCCCAGTTTATTTGGCTGTTCTAACACTGCATATATCAGCGCTTCTGATATGTATCTGGATTTTCAGAAGGCTTTCACTAAGGTCCCACAAAAGAGATCAGTAAGCAAAATTAGAGCACATGGGATTGGGTAATATACTGGCATGGATTGAGAATTGGTTAATGGACAAAAAACAGAGAGTAGGAATAAACATGTCATTCTCAGGTTAGCAGGCTGTGAGTAGTGGGGTACTGCAAGGTTCAGTGCTTGGACCTCAGCTATTCACAATCTATATCAATGATTTTGATGTGGGGACCAAATGTAATATTTCAAAGTTTGCTGATGACACAAAATTAGGTTGGAATATGTGCTGTGAGGATACAAAGAGGCTTCAAGGGGATTTTGACAGTGTGCGTGAATGGGCAGGAACATGGCAGATGGAATATAATGTGGAAAAATGTAAAGTTATACACTTTGGTAGGAAAAACAGAAATGCAGAATATTTCTTAAATGCTGAAAGATTGGGAAGCGTTGATGTCCAAAGGGACCTGGGTGTCCTTGTTCACAAGTCACTGAAAGCTAACTTGCAGGTGCAGCAAGCAATTAGGAAGACAAATCCTCAACCAAGGGTTCCTCGCCACTGTGGTTGACATTCCCTCCACCATGTCCAATCCATTTCTCTCACTTCTGTTCTCACCCCTTCTTCTCCCTCCCAGAATCACAATATTGTCTTCACCTTCCATCCAATAAATTCCGTAATCAATGGATTATCCTCTGCCATTCCCGCCACCTCCAGCATAATGCCACCACTAAACATATCTTCCCCTACCCTTCGCTTTCAGCATTCCGACTTGGAACTATATCATCGTTCCTCCACTGTCGCTGGGTCAAAATCTTGGAACTCCTTAACAGCACTTTTGGTGTCCCTACACCACATGGACTGAAGCAGTTCTAGAAGACGGCTCACTAACACCTTCTCAAGGGCAATTAGGGATGGCAACAAATGCTGGCCCTGCCAGCAATGCCCCCATACCACATCCAGCACTGGTATACTGCAAGGAATGGGCCCAGCTCTCACAGCTTCTAGTGGCACCACCATCATTGTATTCTCATCCAGTGCCAGTACTGGAGGGAATCTCTTGGCCTTGGCCCATGGCCGGCAGCCTGGGGCTTTGTACTTGTACATGGCATGGGACAAAAAGCAAATATTGCGAAGATATTTACATCGCAAGATCTCCTTCAGCACAAACCTCGCAATTTGCTAATGCTGAGGTAGTACTACATAAATGTAAGAGGATGCAGTCTGTGCAGTGAAGGTATACCCCAACGTTGTTAGGGAGCTGCAGGATTTTGACCCCGTGGCAATGGAGGAATGGTGATATATTTCCAAGTCAGGATGGGAGTGACTTGGGGGGAAACTTGGATGTGGTGGTGTTCCCATATGCCTGTTACTATTGCCCTTCTAGGCAATGGTGGTGGTCACAGATTTGAGAGGTGCTGCTAAAGGACCTTGGCGCATTGCTGTTGTGCATCCCATAGATAGAGCACATCACAGCCACAGTAGAGTTTCTATCCACATGCCACCCCTGCAAATCACCAAAGATGGTTGATTAAAATCAACCCTGAGGTCTATTACGACCACTAATTACAACAGTGACTACACTTTAAAAATACTTCATTTGCTAGAAAGTGCTTTGAGGATGTTTAGATTGTGAAAGGCACCTTAGAAATGCAAGTCTGCCTTTCAGTATAAACTGAGCAGAACCAGTGGGCCCAGCATATTACAGAATAGCACGGACTTGAAGTGGTTCTGTAAAGTAAATGGGACCAGATCTCAGAGTTAGAGACATGCAACAGCAGAGCAGTTGCTGCTGTTTCAGGGGTGAGGACTGAATCCTGTTATTTGCAAAAAAATAGAGGGTTTGAACTGAGCCACTTTTTTCCCTTGATGCCCAAACACACACAACTCAACTTGGATAAACTAGGCATTGGAAGCCCTACATGTGGGCCTCACAACCCACTAAATTAAACAAATGAATGGGCAAAAGCACTTAACAAGTGAAGGACTGTATACAGCTCTGGGAAATGTTCCAGAACAAGTGAGTATGATGAACAGTGCACCTGCAGTGAAAGACTGCGAGACCCCAGACACAACAAATCCCAGAAGCAAGAGGTAATCTTTAATTATGAGGATACAGACACAGCAATTGAAGCCAAGATAAAAGAAAAATCTACAGAGGCAGGAAAGGAGAGATGGATGCAGCAAGGATGAGAGGGAAACAATTGAGCGCTGACCTCAAAACTAAAGTATGTGGAATGCAAGGAATCCGCACCATTAGCAAACGCACAAACCTTCAAAAAACCCTAAGCAGAAACATTAGCAGACACTTCAGCCCCTTGTCAACCAGACAAAACAATGGATGGAAAAAGTCACATCAAGCCCCAGGAATTCAGCAATGAAATGGAAAAATAGAAGAGTTTGTCCCAAGCTAGTGACTTGAATATTATTAGAGTTGATGATAATCTGGGACAATCAATCAAAATGTCTTTTTATATAAATACTGCTCAGCAAATTAGAAAAATGTCCTTCCACCTCTGAGCCCTGAGCTTGAATCATGTCCAGCCTGATGGGATAAGTGCAATCTCTCCTTTCCAGGAATAAGGAAGCCTCATTGAAATAAGCTCAGTCTCCAGTTTGGTTATTAGTGGGCAGACGTCCATAGTGGAAGCTGCCCGTAGTTGAGCAATCATACGCGGGTAGACCAGATGGATGGCTTACATAACAATTATAAACAACATCAACAAAAATTACAAGCATCTTTGAATGTGCTAAACAAATGATGGGCTGCAGCAGAAGAACTGGGGTAAGAGGAGCAAAAGCATGGTCAAGGAGGGAGATTTCAGAGGAGGCTTTCGAAGATGAGAAGAGGGGTAACAAGATGGAAGAGGCACGGGGGTTCAGGGAGAGAATTTTCGAGTGAAATGCTGAAGGTTCCATTACCAATGGTGGAATGGGGGCATGGTGGTTGGGGTGCATAGAAGGCAAGTCAGTACACCATACCCTGGTACGTAGCACTGGGCAAGGATGCAGAGTTACATTGAGGCAAGGCAATGAAGGATATGTAATTGAACATGAGGACTTTAAATACAATGCATTGGGGAAGGAGGAGCTGATAGAGTCGGCGAGGACACTTACTATGTGGATGATTACTTTGTGCACGATAGAATGCAGGCATTGGAGTTTTGTACAAGTTGAAGTTTACAAAGGGTGCAACATGGGAACTCAGTAATGATAGAATCAGAGAAGTGACAGCCTGGGGATGAAGGAGGCAATTGATGAGGGTTTCAGCAATGGGGATAAGGGAGAGTGGAAATAGACGATTTCCTCTTGCTAATGATTTTGACAAGGGTTTTGAAGAATATTTTGGTGTAAAAGTGGATGCCAAGGATGCACTTAATTGGATTCAAGTCCAACGTGCAGCTCGATAGGGGATGGAGTGAGGGACTAGAATGTGAAAAATATAATGGTAGATGAACAGTATGGCTGATGTTAAGTTGGAAGATGCTCTTTCCAGTTCATCAATAACTTGATGTTGTACTAACGACCAGACATCACAGAAATGGGTTTGGAGTGAGAACAAAGCTGTCTATTATTAACAGGGCAAAAAGAATAGAAGATTATACAGATAGGGTTGTTTAAATAGAATGGGAGAATTTGGAGCATAAGCACTGGAATAGGCCAGTTGGGCTGAATGTGCTGTAAATTTTATGTAATTCCAACTAATGTACATATGGCAGCTGTTCCTAAACTTGTGGAAGAATCACCCACCATGCCATTAACTCACCGTTTCCTCACTCCAGATACCATATCTAAACTGCAGCAGTTCTCAATGCCTGCAGCCCAGCACTGCTCCAGTGAAGACATGGCCCTGAAAGCCAAAAAGAGTTTAGTGACCCATCACTAGAATGCCTTTTTAGGCCTGCCGTGTTGTCCTCTACCCCTGCCCTGCCCTGCCCGCAGGAGGGTCAGAAACCCCACCACTCCAGCTGGGGAAGTGGTGGTTGTGGTGGTCAGTGGCAACGCTGCACAGGAGAGCTGCACGCTGGCCATTCAGTGCAGAAAGAGAATGAATGATCTCACCTGTGCCACCAAGGTAAGGTAACCATCTCATTACTCTAAACTCACACACTCATGAGGCCATCACACATTCACTGGGACCTCACTCGCTGCCAGCTCAAGGGACATCACCACTCACTCTCTCACGCACATCCTCACATCTCCATCTGCCCTCACCTCCTCTGGAGGCTGCATCCTCAGCCCTCACCATTGTGAGACCACTTGCACAGATCACCATGTGTCCCCACACACACCCTGGGATAGCCCACTTCCCCATTACAGCCCTGGCCCTGCAGCCTCTTCCCTTGCCTGGGGACACTTCCCCTCCCTCAAGCAAGCCCTAGCTCTGCAGCCTTTGGAAAAACCACCCCTGCCTTACAGCTGGTCTGGTAAGTAGAGACCTTCCCATGAGACCCACCTAAAAGTGATGTGGTGCTGCCTGTGAAGCCTGGTGCTGATGACTGCCAGTGCTACCCAAAGCAAGGTAGGCAAACAAGCTTCAAGGTCCTGAGGGCAGTGCAGATCGTCCAGTGCACGTCACTCATGTAGAGCTGTGAAACACATCAGCGTGCAATGATACTGACGTGCCCGGGTGATTCAGCATGATGGGATAATTCCAGCGAGCAGGGCTTATGATGAGATGCTAAAGTATTGAAATTAGGTTCCTGACTTGCGGCGGCGGGAAACGTGGCCCGCTATTGACGGGCAGGGTGGATGATCACAAACTGGTTTCATGACAGCGTAAAACCAATTTTTGGCCTTCTCGCCATATTGTCTGCTCATGCTGCCAAACACATCCGCCGCCAATGGGAGCAAAAATTCAAGTCAATGTCTGTGCTTTGAAGGGAGAATCCCGATTGTAATCATAGTATCTTACAGCACAGAAGGTGGCCAAAGATAGACTAAAGAGCTGAACTCAAGAAGTGAGGTGAGAGTGACTGCCCTTGGCATTAAGACAGCATTGGATCAAGTATGGCATCAAGGAGCCTTGGCACCACTGAAGTCAATGGGAATTGGGGGAAAACTCTCCACTGGTTGAAGTCATACCTAACACAAAGGAAGATGGTTGTGGCTGTTGGAAGTCAATCAGCTCAGCCCCAGGACATAAGAACATAAGAAATAGGAGCAGGAGTAGACCATTCGGCCCCTCAAGCCTGCCCCGCCATTCAACAAGATCATGGCTGATCTTCCCCTGGCCTCAGATCCTCTTTCGTGCCAACTTCTCATAGCCCTCAACTCCACGATTTTTGAAAAATATATCTACCTCCTCTTTAAATACTTTCAGTGATCTAGCCTCCACATTTTCTGGGCTAGAGAATTCTAGACATTCACTACCATCTGAGAGAAGAAATTCCTTCGCATCTCAGTTTTAAATGAGTGTCCCCTTATTCTGTAACTATGTCCCCTAGTTCAAGATTCCCCCACTAATAGAAACATCTTCTCAACATCTATCCTATCAAGCCCCCTCAGAACCTTGTATGTTTCAATAAGATCACCCTTCTTCTAAACTCTAATGAATAAAGGCCTAACCTGTTTTGCCGTTCTTGATAAGTCAACCCCTACATCCCAGGAATCAGCCTAGTGAATCTCTTTTGAACTGCCTCCAATGCCAGTATATCCTTTATTAAATACGGGGACCAAAAATGTACACAATGCTCCAGGTACGGCCTCATCAACATCCTGTACAGTTGTAACAAGACTTCCCTATTTTTAAACTCCAACACCCTAGCAATACAGGCCAAAATTCCATTTGCCTTCTTAATTACCAGCTGCACCTGCATGTTAACCTTCTGTGTTTCATGCATAAGAACACCCAGATTCCTCTGTACTGCACTTTTTTTGGAGTCTCTCTCCATTTAAATAATAGTCTGCCTTTTGATTCTTCCTACCAAGGTGCATGACCTCACACTTTCCTACATAAAACTCCATCTGCCAAGTTTTTGCTCACTCACTCAACCTACCTATATCCCCTTGCAGATTCTTTAAGTCCTCATCACAAGATGCCCTTCCACCTATCTTTGTATCGTCAGCAAATTTGGATCCATTACACTCTGTCCCCTCCTCCAGGTCATTAATATAGATAGTAAATAATTGAGGCTCTAAGACTGATCCTTGTGGCACTCCACTAGTTACGTCTTTCCAACCTGAAAAAGACCCATTAATCCCGACTCTGTGTCTTCTGTGTGTTAACCAATCCTCAATCCATGCTAATACATTACCCCAATATCTTGAGCTCCTATCTTGAGCAATAATCTTTTATGTGGCACCTTATCGAATGCCCTCTGGAAATCCAAATACACTACATCTACCAGTTCCCTTTTATCAACTCTGCTTGTTATATCCTCAAAGGACTCTAGCAAATTTGTCAAACATGATTTCCCTTTCACAAAACCATGTTGACTCTGTTTAATTGTGTTAAGCTTTTCTAAATGTCCTGCTATTTCTTCCTTAATAATGGACTCTAGCATTTTCCCAATGACAGAAGTTAGACTGACAGGCCAACAGTTTTCTGCCTTTTGTCTCCCTCCATTTTAGAACAGGGGTGTCACATTAGTGGTTTTCAAATCTGCTGGGACCCTCCCGGAATCCAGTGAGTTCTGGAATATTTTGACCAATGCCTCCACTATCTCTGCAGCCACTTCCTTTGAATCCCTTGGATGCAGGCCATCAGGTCCTGGCAACTTGTCTGCCTTTAGTCCCATTAGTTTGTCAAATACTTTGTCTCACGTGATACATACTGTTACAAGATCTTTCCTCCCATTAGCTCCTTGCTTATCTGATATCTTTGGGATGTTTATAGTGTCCTCCGCCGTGAAGACTGATACAAAATATTGGTTTAAATTATCTGCCATTTCCCTGTTCCCCATTATCAATTCTCCAGTCGCATCCTCCAAGGATCTCACGCTCACTTTAGCCACTCTCTTTTTATATACCCGTAGAAGGTCTTGCTGTTTGTCTTTATATTTCTTGCCAGTTTGCTTTTCTAATAAACTTTCTCCCTCTTTGTTAGCATTTTAGCCATCCACTGGGTTCCTAAAAAATTCCCAATCCCCTGGCCTACCACTAGTTTTTGCCGCTTTGTGTGCCTTGGTTTTTGATTGGATACTCTCCTTGACCATCTTTGTTAAACATGGATGGTTCATCCTTCTCATCAAGTCCTTTTTGACCAGGATAAATTTTTGTTGAGCGTTATGAAATATCTGCTTAAATGTCTGCCACTGCTCATTCACTGACCTTCCCCTTAGTCTATTTTCCCAGTCCACTTTAGACAACTCTTTCTTCATGCCTCTATAATTACCCTTATTTAAGTTGAGGACATTGGTTTGAGACCCAAATTTCTCACCCTCAAACTGAATTTGAAATTCTACCATGTTGTGATCACTACCCCCTAGAGGATCCTTAATTACGATATCTCTTATTGATCCTACCTCATTACTCATTACTAGATCTAAAATAACCTGTTCCTGGGTAGGTTCTGCAATATATTGCTTGAAGAAACAATCCCTGATGCACTCTACAAATTCGTCTTCCATGTTACTCCTGCCAACCTGATTTGTCCAGTCAATGTATTCAGATTAAAATCACCCATGACAATTGTAACACCTTTCTTACACACCTCCATTATTTCCCGATTTATGCTTTTTCCTACAGTGAGGCAACTCTTTGAGGGCCTATAGATGACTCCCACCCGTGACTTCTTCCCTTTGCTATTCCTTATTTCCACCCAAACTGATTCCATGTCACAATCTATTGCATTTATATCACTACTCACCACCGCACTGATACCTTCCTTTATTAACAAAGCTACCCCACCTCCTTTTCCTTTTTGCCTATTTTTCCGGAATGTCGAATACCCTTGAATATTGAGTTCCCAGTCTTGGTCACCCTGCAACCACGTCTCTGTACAAGTCATATTCACTTATTTCTATTTGTGTCGTCAACTCATCTGTCTTGTTACAAATGTTACATGCTTTCAGATAAAGAGCCTTAAGCTTTGACTTTTTACCATTATTGCTCATTCTGGTTCTGATTTTTGCTGCACTCTTTTGCTTATATTTTCTGCCCCTTCCTGTCACACTTTGATTATCATTCACCTCTTCATTACCCTGTACCTCTGCTTTCTCACTTCTTTTTGATTTTTTAAACTTCCCTTCAATTGAACCCTCCCCTCCACTAATTAGTTTAAAGTCCTATCTACAAACCTAGTTATCCAATTTGCCAGGACACTGGTCCCAGCATGGTTCAAATGAGGCCTGTCCCAATGGAACAGCTCTCTCCTTCCCCAGTATTGGTGCCAGTGCCCCAACAATCAGAACCTATTTCTCCCACACCAATCTTTGAGCCACGCATTTACCTTGATTATCTTACCTACACTGTGCCAATTTGCACATGGCTCAGGTAGTAATCCAGAGATCATTACCTTTGTGGTTCTGCTTTTCAATTTAGCCCCAAGCTGTTCATAGTCCCTCAGCAGAACCTCTTTCCTAGTCCTACCTATGTTGTTGGTACCCACGTGGACCATGACAACTGGATTTGTCTCCTCCCACTCCAAGTTCCTCTCCAGGCCAGAAGAGATGCCCTTAACTTTGGCATCAGGTAGGCAACACAGCCTTCAGGGCTCTCTCTCTTTGCTGCAGAGAACAGAACCTGTAACTATGCTATCTCCCTATTACTACTACATTTCTCTTTTCTCCCCTCACTTGAATGGTGCTCTGTACCACAGTGCTGTGGTCAGTTCACTCATCCTCCCTGCAGTCTGTGCCGTCGCCGACAATGGGAGAAAGAACCTTGTACCTATTGGACAAGGGCACTGGCTGAGGCTCCTACAAAGCTAAATTCTGGATCCCCATACCTGCCTCACTCTCAGTTGCACCCTCCTGTCCCTGACCACAGTCAAATTTGACATAATTGATCTAAGGGGTGTGACTGTCTCCTGAAACACAGTGTCCAGGTAACTCTCCCCCTCCCTGATGTGTCACAGTGTCCGCAGCTCGGACTCCAGCTCATCAACTATGAGCCAAATTTCCTTGAGCAGCCAACACTTGCTGGAGATGTGATCACCATGGATCACACCAGCAACCACCAGAACCCACATACCGCAGCTGCAACACATCGCCCATCCAACCATCTGTATTCTATTTAATTAATTAATTTAGATGTTAAATATTTTACAAGTGAATTTCTTAACTGTACTCTTCAGCTGTAATAACGTCTCCTGATTTAAACCACTTGGCCAATCAAAACCTATTTCTCCCACACCAACCTGTGAGTTACACATTTACCTCTCTAATCTGATCTACCTTGCGCCAATTTGCACATGGCTCAGGTTGTAATCCGGAGATTATTACCTTTATGCTTCTGCTTTTAAATTTAGCCCCGAGCTGTTCATAGTCCCTCAGCAGAACTTCTTTCCTACTCCTACCTATGTTGTTGGTACCTACGTGGACCTTGACAACTGGAAACTTACCGATCACCCACCTGTTTTCCTTTGATGTCACACTTCATCTTTGACAGGTAGAAAGAACGGGCTCTCTGCTGCTGGTTTTTATCTCCCACCGCCACTGCCTTTTTCGCACAAGTCCGCTCTCTCTCCAATCTCCACTCTGCTTTATGAGTTCTTTCTCTCTCCAAATTCCCACTGCAGGAGTTTCTCAGGGTAGTGCCCTCAGCTCAATCATCTTCAGTTGTTTCATTAATGACTTTCCCTCCATCATAAGGTCAGAATTGGGGATGTTCACTGATGATTGTGCAATGTTCAGCACCATTCGCAACTCCTGAGATACTGAAACAGTCTGTGTCTATATGCAATGAGACCTGGACAACAATCAGGCTTGGGCTGACAAGTGGCAAGTAACATTCACACCACAAAAGTGCCAGGCAATGACCATCTCCAAGAAGATAGAATTTATCTCCCCTTGATGCCAGAGGACTGGAGAACAGCTAATGTGGTTCTGCTATTTAAGAAGGGTTGTAGAGATAATCCAGGGAACTACAGGCCAGTGAGTCTCATGTCAGTGGTAGGGAAACTATTGGACAAAATTCTGAAGGAGAGAATCTATCTCCACTTGGAGAGGCAAGGTTTGATCAGGGATAGTCAGCATGGCTTTGTCAGAGGGAGGTCATGCCTGACAAATTTGATTTAATTTTTTGAGGAGGTGACCAGGTGTGTAGATGAGGGTAGTGCAGTTGATGTAATTTATATGGATTTCAGCAAAGCCTTTGAAAAGGTCCCACATGGGAGACTTCTAAAGAAGGCAAATGCACATGGGATACAGGGTAATTTGATAAGGTGGATTCAAAATTGGCTTAGTTGTAGGAGACAGAGGGTGATGACAGAAGGATGCTTTAGTGATTGGAAGCCAGTGTCCAGTGGCGTACCACAGGGATCTGTGCTGCGTCCCCTATTATTCGTCATTTATATAAACAACATAGATGACTATGTGGGGGGTAGGATTAGTAAGTTTACAGATGACACAAAGATTGGCTGGGTGGTTAACAGTGAGGTTGAGTGTCTTGGGCTACAGGAAGATATAGACGGGATGATCAAATGGGCAGATAAGCGGCAGATGGAATTTAACCCTGAAAAGTGTGAGGTGAAACACTTTGGAAGGAGTAATTTGACAAGGAAGTATTCAATGAATGGCATGACACTAGGAAGTTCTGAGGAACAAAGGGACCCTGGCGTGTGTGTCCATAGGCCTCTGAAGACGGAGGGGCATGTTAGTGGGGTGGTGAAAAAGGCATCTGGGACACTTGCCCTTATCAATCGAGGCATAGATTACAAAAGTAGGGAGGTCATGTTGGAGTTGTATAGAACCTTGGTGAGGCCACAGCTGGAGTACTGTGCACAGTTCTGGTCGTCACATTATAGAAAGGATGTGATTGCACTGGAGGGGGTGCAGAGGAGATTCATCAGAATGTTGCCTGGGATGAAACATTTAAGTTATGAAGAGAGTTTGGATAGACTTGGGTTGTTTTCGTTGGAGCAGAGAAGGCTGAGGGGCAACCTGATCGAGGTGTACAAGATTATGAGGGGCATGGACAGGGTGGATAGGGAGCAGCTGTTCCCCTTAGTTGAAGGGTCAGTCACGAGGGGACATAAGTTCAAAGTGAGGGGCAGGAGGTTTAAGGGGGATGTGAGGAAAAACTTTTTTACCCAGAGGGTGGTGACGGTCTGGAATGCGCTGCCTCGGAGGGTGGTGGAGGCGGGTTGCCTCACATCCTTTAAAAAGTACCTGCATGAGCACTTGGCACGTCATAACATTCAAGGCTATGGGCCAAGTGCTGGTAAATGGGATTAGGTAGGTAGGTCAGGTGTTTCTCCCATGTCGGTGCAGACTCGATGGGCTGAAGGGCCTCTTCTGCACTGTGTGATGCTGAGATTCTGTGATATTCAAGCGCATTACCAATGTTGAATCCTCCTGGATCAACATTCTGGGGATTACCATTGACCAGAAACTGAACCCAGCCATATAAATACTGTGGTTACAACAGCAGGTCAGAAATCTGGAATTCTGAGGTGAGTAACTCACCTCCTAATCCCCCAAAGCCTGTCCACCATCTAAAAGGCTCATGTCAGGAGTGTGATGGAATACCCTCCATTTGCCTGGATGAGTGCAGCTCCAACAACACTCAAGAAGCTCAACATCATCCAGGACAAAGCAGCTCACTTGATTGGCACCCCATCCACCACCTAAAACATTCATTCCCTCCACCGCTGACACACAGTGGCAGCAGTGCGTACCATATACAAGATGCACTGCAGCAACTGGCTAAGGCTCCTTCGCCACCACCTTCCAAACCCATGACCTCTACCACCCAGAAGGACAAGGGCAGTAGATACATGGGAACTCCACCACCTGCAAGTTCCCCTCCAAGCCTCACACCATCCTGATTTGGAAATATATCGCCGTTCCTTCACTGTCACTGGGTCAAAATCCTGGACCTCCTTCCAATTAGCACTGTGAAGGTGGCTCACCACAACCTTCTCAAGGAAAATTAGGGATGAGAAACAAATGTTGGCCTAGCCAGCAATGCCCACACCCCATGAAAGAATAAATAAAAGGCTTTTTGACCCATCAGGTTTGTGCCAATCTATGAAATAGTTATCCAATTAGCCCCACTGCTCCTGCTCTTTCCCCATAGCCCTGGAAATGGATGCTTTTAAACTACATCTCTAATTCACTGTCAAAATTATTGGTGAAGTTATAAACTGTATGATAAGATAACAAAGTGAGGGAGCTGGATGCACTAATTAGAACGGTGGTATGTGAATGTGATGAATATACAATTCTCTGCTCAGCCAAGGGGAAATGAAATAAAGATCCTGTGACATCATGTATGTGTTCCCCCAGTCATGCAATGCTAGGATCCCCTCGGCATCCATGTTATTCGGGTCACATTCCTTTGCCTAACCACTTATGCTAGTCCTGGTGCCAGGAGGCAAGATTGTTCCAGTCCATTCCCAGAGGACAACCATCTGGCACCATACAGTGACTACTGCATGCATGGACCACTTGCCTCTGCTGCATGTGCCATTGCTACAGTTTCAAACAGGCTCTGGGCACTGCACCTCAGGGAGGAGATATTGGCCTTAGATGGGATGCAATGCAGACACACCAGAGTGATGCTGGAGCTAAAAGGGTTAAATTATGAGGAGACTAGGTTTTCATTACCTTGAATATAGAAGATTAAGGAGTGATCTAATTGAGGCACTTAAAATGACTAAGGGAGTTGATAGGGTAGATGGAGAGAAACAGTTTCCGCTGGTGGGGGAACCCAGAACAAGCATAGCCTTAAAATTAGAGTTAGGCTGTTCAGAGGAGTCAGGGCTAGGGTTCATTTAACATTTCAAAACAGAGATCATTTTGTTAGGTAAGGCTATTAAGGGATTTGGACAAAGGTAGGTAAATGGAATTATGATGCAAGTCAGCCATGATCTAAGTGAATGATGGAACGGGCTTGAGGGGCTGAATGGACTACTCCTGTTTCTATGTTTTAATGTAAAGTTGAGACAAATATGTTTGAAGTCTCTGCTCCGCTTAAAATATAAATCCCCTAGTTTTCTCTCCCTTACTGCACTCTTCTGAAATAAGTCATTCAGGGCTCAATCCTATGGTTCCCTGGGCACTGTGACCTTGTGTGTAGAAGGGTGAACGAGAGGGATCGCAGGAAGTGTGAGGAGCAACAACAACAATTTGCATTTATATGGTACCTTTAATGTTGCAAGACTATGGACATTTCCCATGAGCAGTATCAAAATTCACACCCAGCCAAAGAAGGGTTAGGACAGATGACCAATAGCTTGGCCAAAGAGGTAGATTTTAAGGAGCATCTTAAAGGAGCAGAGTCAGGGACAGAGGTGGAGAGGTTTGAGGAGGTTATTTCAGAGGTTAAGGCCTAGACAGCAGAAGGTATGGCCCCCAATAGTGGAACAATAGAAATTAGGGATGCACAAGAGGCCAGAACTAGAGGATGTAGGGATGGTTACAGGGCTGGAGGAGATTACAGAGAGATTGGGGCGCCAAGACCATGGAGGGGTTCGTAAACAATGACGAGAATTTTAAAATTGAGGTGTGCTTGTACTGGGAGCCACTATAGGTCAGTGAGCAGAGGAGTAGTGGGTGAATGGAACTTGGTGCAAATTAGAATGTGGCAGCAGAGTTTTGGACAAGTTCAAGTTTGTGTAGGATAGAGGACGACAAGAGAATATTGGAATAGTCGATTCAAATGGATGCAAGAAAAGAATGATGGAATTGCAAAGGACAAGAGAAGTTGAGAGATGCCTAGAAATGTGACAGATAAAAAAAAAGTAGCTAAAATTGAAATCTTGTGCAGTCCTTTGGATAAAATGTCAAACGGAGGCCCTACTCTGACCTATATTTTCTCAGGTGGACGACAAAGAGCTGAGTGCTTTCCTGGTCCTGGCCAACAGTTGGCAATGATGAAGATGAGGAAGACAGTGCGAGAGCTGGGAATTCAGAGACACCCAACTTGAGGCCTTCTGAAGATTGCATAAATTGCAGCCAGATTTAATGATTGTATCTACATAAATTGCCACTGCCTACCAATAATCCTGGGGTTAGCTGAACCAGGTTGTGGCTGAGATCTGCACAATTTTAATTTTGCTTTATTCTGTCATGGGATGTGGGCATCACTGGCACAGCCAGCTTGCCAGGCCATTTCAGAGGGCATCTCAGGGTCAACCACAATAGATTCATTCATTGCGAAACAGCCTGATGCAGCAATGGGAAGATGGGAATGTTGACATTCTAGAAGGATCAGATCAGATGGGCAGAAGGGCCTTCTTTATTTGAACATTTCAAATGAGCCGAGAGAGATCCTGCAGCAGATGGTGCCACAGGGGGCTGTGCCTGGGGGTGGTGCTGACGGCACAGCTCACTGTTAGATATGGGATTCCGAAATTAGCAGCCAAATAATCTTCCAGGGGATTGGGTATTGAGGAAGGTAAAATGAAGGTCAGGTTAATGCAGCATTGAAGTTCTCACATTGCCACTGCCTTTCTCCTGCTTTTTAATAATTGATAAAACAATAAATACTAAATAGTCTAGTGGAGGGCAAAAAATATTGCCGAACATTTATTTAAATTGTACGACAGGCTGTCCAATTCAGATATATGCTTAGTCTGAAAAGGTTATTTGGGTTAGAAATGAGGACATGCCAATTTTGGGTACACGGTACAATCCCTGTGCCTAATAGTGAGGCTTGGACAGTAACATAGGCTGGGATTTTCCAGTCCCAGAAATTCCAGCCCAAAGTCACCTGGCCTTTGGCTGGTCCATCAAATTTTACGTTCCGCCCACGATGACTCCTGCCACGGACAGGGCCGGAAAATCCTGGTGATAGGAATAGGAAGAGGCGATTCATCTATTTGAGTCTTTTCATTCTTCATTTAAATCATGGCTGATCTGTATCTTAACACCGTTTACGTGCCTTCAGTATGTATCCCTTGACACTCTTACTTCATGAAAATCTATCGGCCTCATCCTTGAAAGCTTCAAATGACCCAGCATCTATAGACTTTTGGGGGAGAGAGAGAGTTCCTGATTTCCACTACACTTTGAGCGAAGAAGTGCTTCCTGAATTCACTCCTGAACGAATGAGTCGGAAAGGCATGGGATTAGACTTGATGGCTACTTGTCAGCCAACGGAGACACGATGGGCTGAATGACCTCATTCCGGCTATAAATTCCTTTGATTCTATGATCCTATGAAGCTAATTTTAAGTCCGTGTCCTCTTGTTCCCAATTTCTCTGAGAGAGGAAATAGTTTCTCTGTACCCTATATTGACCCCTTATCATTTCAAACAATTTGATTTAATCATTCCCTAAATTCAAGGGAATACAAGTCACTATTAAGCAGTCTGTCCCCATAAATTAATACTTTAAGGCCTGGTATTATTCCTATGAACTTGCACTGTACTCCCTCCAAGGCAAGCATCTTCCTGAGGTGCAGCATCCAAAGCTGGATGCACAACCATAGATGGGATCTGACCAAGCCTCTGTATAACTGAAGTATCATTCCCTGGGGCTGCATTTAATGGAGCTCGCTAGAGTGGGCGTGCTGGTGGGGGTGGGGGTTCGGTTTGCGGGGATGGCAGGAGAATCAGGTGGAAAGACCAACATCGGATTCCACTTAAAGCCAATTATCCCTGAGCCCACTGGAATTTAGGGGTTCTCCAAGCGAGTCTCACAAACTCGCACAGCTTTCCCATGCCTCCCAAAGGCTGCCCCAAAAACCCTGTTGGGCTTGCCAACTGCCTCGTTATTGGGGGGAGGTGCCTCACTGACAGGCATTCTATGCCCAATCGAAGGACCTGGCATTGGGAAAGGGGGTGCCACTGAAAGCTACCCCCTGTTCTTTCTTCTAAACCCCCAACCCCCCAGCTCTTCACCATCATCTCAGCTCCAGGACATCACTGCAGGAGTTCCTCAGGATAGTGTCCGAGGCTGAACCATCTTCAGCCACTTCATCAATGACTTTCCTTCCATCATAAGGTCAGAAGTGAGGATGTTCACTGATGCTTGTGCCGGGTTCAGCGCCATTCTAAACTCATCAAATGCTGCAGCTGCCTATACGTAAGACCTGGACAACATCCAGGCTTGGGCTGGTAAGTGGAAGTAACATTTGTACCACGCGAGTGCCAGGCTATGACCATCTCCAACAAGAGAGAATCTAACTATCGCCCCTTCATATTCAATGGCATTACCATCGCTGAATCCCCCATTATCGACATCCTGGGGTCACCAATAACTAGAAACTGAAATGGACTAGCCATATAAACACTGTGGCTCTAAGAACAGGTCAGAGGCTGTAAATTCTGTTGTGAGTAACTCACCTTCTGACTCCCCAAAGCCTGTCAACCATCTACAAGGCACAAGTAAGGATTGTGATGGAATACTTTCCACTTGCCTGGATGAGTGCAGCTCCAACGATACTCAAGAAGCTCAACATCACCCAGGACAAAGCAGCCCCCTTCACTGGTACCCCATCTACCACCTTAAACATTCACTCCCACCATCACTGTGGCACAGTGGCAGCCGTGTGTACCATCTACATAATGCACTGCAGCAACTCGCCAAGGCTCCATCACCAGCACCTTTCAAACCTGCAAGTTGTACCACCTAGAAAGAGAAGGGCAGCAGACTCATGGGAACACCAGCACCTGCAAGGTACAAGTTCCCTCCGAATCACACATCATCCTGACCTGGAACTAAATCTCCATTCCTTCCTTATTGCTGGGTCAAAATCCTTCCTAACAGTACCTGGACTGCATTTACACCCACATGGACTGCAGCCATGGTGGCTCACCAACACCTTCTCAAAAGCAATTAGGGATGATCAATAAATGCTGGTCTTGCCAGCAACTCCCACATCCTGTGAATGAATAAACAAAAAAGGAAATTTAACTTGGAAAGCAAAACTCAGCTGACGCAGGCTAAACCAAGACATCCTTCTGCTGCCATGGAGTCCTCCAGTACTCTTATATTCTGCGCTAAATTCAACTAAAAACATCCAGTCCCACCTCCTACAGAAATGCAGTATGTTTAGTTAGGTAACTGACCCTTCCACTCGTATGGTTATAAATAACAAATCAGCAGTTCCTATAAATTAAACAGGAATTATATGTTGAATTAAACATCCTGATAGCACCTGGAGGGATGTAGACCATGCCAAAACTGAAAGTAACCATTTGTGGTTGGTCCTGGAGTGACACCAGTACTTGTGGGTTTTAGAATAAAAACAGAAAGTGCTGGAAAAACTCAACAGGTCTGGCAGCATCTGTAGAGAGAGGAACAGAATCAATGTTTCTAGTCCAATATGACTCTTCTTTAGAACTGAAAAGAGGTAGGGATGTGATGGGTTTTACGCTGTTGAAAAGGGTGGGTGGGTCAGGTAGAGCAAAAGAGAAGGTCAGGGATAAGTTAGAGAGTGCGGAGATTGAATGACAAACATGTCATGGAACAAAAGACAAGGAGAGTGGTGGTGTTAGTAGTAAAGGAACAAAGCATTGGTCTAGAGTAGGTGTTAATAGCATAATAAAGGTCAGCGCTGTCTGAAAACAACAACATAAGAACAGGATGCAGATTGGCACTGGGGAAAAAAACAAAACAAAATGGAGGTCAGAGTTCATGCTTTGAAGTCATTGAACTCAATGAGTCCAGAAGGATGCAAAGTGCCTAAATCATAAGATGGGGTACTGTTCCTCCGGCTTGTGTTGGGTTTCACTGGAACATTGCAGCAGGCCAAGGACAGAAATGTGAGCATGAGAGCAAGGTGGTGAGTTGAAATGGTAAGCAACAGGAAGGTCGGGGTCACGCTTGCAGATGGAACAGAATGGATTTTAGTTCTGTCTGTGCCTTTCAGGTGAGGGGGGACCTATGATGGTGCAGCTCTCCCTCAATACTGCACTGGAGCATCAGCCTGGATTTTAGGCTCAAGTCCCTGGAGTGGGATTTAAACCCACAGCTCCTACCTCAAAGGCAAGTGTGAGAAAACAGAGCCACAGCTGACAGGAGGCAGTTAACTTGTTCTATGCCTTATTCTCTCAAGGAGAGGAATGTAATTTGCCTTCTTGAGTGTCATTGGAGCTGCACTCAAGCAGGCAAGTGGAGAGTGTTCCACCATACTCCTGACTTGTGCATTGTAGATGGTTGACAGGCTTTGGGGAGTCACAAGGTGAGTTACACGCAAGAGAATTTACAGCCTCTGACCTGTTCTTAGAGCCATTGTATTTATATGGCAGATCCATTTCAGTTTCTAGTCAATGGTGACCCCAGGATGTTGATAGTGGGGATTCAGCATTGGTAATGCCATTGGATATGAAGGGGCAATTTATATTTATGTTGGGGGTCTTTAATATAAAAAAGAAGCATCTGTATTACTTTACAAATATTGTTAGGGGAAATAAGTCAAGGAAGGAAAGATTTGAAGAGGTAGTCAAATGTTTGATCAAAGAAGAGGTTGTTAAAATTGAAGCATTAGACAGAAATAAGAAGAGAGAGAGAGAGATTAGGACCAAGGCAGCTGAAAACTCAGCAATAGTAATGGAATGAAAGGGGAAAGACAAAACATCAAGGGCTGAATTTTTTGCCTGTTGGGGGGTTGGGCCCCAATAAGGCCCGCCCAGCGTGACGTCCGCCGGGAAGCAGTATGCGCTCCCTGTGCGGGCGAGGGGGATTCCCCAAATGTGAGAGTGCGCTCTTTCGTGCATGTGCACATCCCCCTGAGGCTAAGTGCTGCCTCAGGGAGGTCGCTGAAAGGTTTTCAAACTTTAAAAATAGAAAAATAAAAAAATCATTAACATGTCCCCCTCATGTGACAATGTCACACGAGATGGGGCATGTTAATAAATTGCACAAAAACGTTAATAAACTTCTTAAAAACCGACATGAAACCTCATCCCGCCGGTGGATGGGGTTTCATGTTTTTTTGGAAGCCCGCCGGGACTCCTGGCCTGCCCACCAACCTTATGGTTGGACGGGCAGGGCCTTTAATTGTTTTAATTATCCTGTCAATGGCCTCAATTGGCCATTGACAGGTCGGCGGGCAGACAGCTGATTTTGCAGTGCTCCCGCCTTCCTGAATATTTAAATGGGGCGGGATGACGTTGGGGGTTCCTCCCAACGTCATCCCGCATCATTTTCGCGTCGGCGAGCGGGCCCCGCCCCCTTCTCGCTGATGGAAAAATTCAGCCCCAAGTGTCAAGTCAAAGCAGTGGAATATTTGTGTGGGATGCAGGGCAGATTGCAGAGATATGCTGAGGAAAAGCTGTGGATTGATTTATCACTCCTCTGTTCACTGACCTAGATTGACATCCAGGGGAGGCAATGTAGTGGTATTGTTGCTGGGCTAGTAATCCAGGGACCCAGGGTAATGCTCCGTTAGTGGCAGATGGTGGAATTTGAATTCAATAAAAATCTGGAATTAAAAGTCCAATGATGACCATGAACCCATTGTTGATTTTTGTAAAAACCCATCTGGTTCACTAATGCCCTTTAGGGAAGGAAATCTGTCGTCCTTATATGGTCTGGCCTATATGTGACTCCAGGCCCACAGCAATAAGGCTGGCTCTTAAAAGCCCTCTGAAATGGCCTAACTCAGTAAAAACAAACCGCTACAAAGACACAAAAAAAGAATGAAACTGGACGGACCAACCGGCATCGACTTAGGCACCGGATACAACAATGGCAATCGCAGCCCTGTCGACCCTGCAAAGTCCCCCTTACTAACATCTGGGGGCTATTTCCAAAATTGGGAGAGCTGCCTCACAGACTAGTCAAGCAACAGCCTGACACAGTCATCCTCACAGAATCATACCTTACAGATAATGTCCCAGAATCACCATCCCTGGGTATGTCCTGTCCCACCGGCAGGACAGGCCCAGCAGAGCTGGTGGCACAGTGGTATACAGTCAGGAGGGAGTTGCCCTGGGAGTCCTCAACATCGACTCCGGACCCCATGAAGTCTCATGACATCAGGTCAAATATTGGCAAGGAAACCTCCTGCTGATTACCACGCACTGCCCTCCCTCAGCTAATAAATCAGTGCTCCTCCATGTTGAACATCACTTAGAGGATGTTCTCTGGGTGGGGACTTCAATGTCCATCACCAAGAGTGGCTCGGTAGCACCAATATTGACCGAGCTGGCCGAGTCCTAAACGTACAAGATTATGAGGGGCATAGACAGGGTGGATAGGGAGCAGCTGTTCCCCTTAGTTGAAGGGTCAGTCACAAGGGGGCATAAGTTCAAGGTGAGGGGCAGGAGGTTTAGGGAGGATGTGAGGAAAAACTTTTTTAACCAGAGGGTGGTGACGGTCTGGAATGCGCTGCCTGGGAGGGTGGTGGAGGTGGGTTGCCTCGCATCCTTTAAAAAGTACCTGGATGAGCACTTGGCACATCATAACATTCAAGGCTATGGGCCAAGTGCTGGTAAATGGGATTAGGTAGGTAGGTCAGGTGTTTCTCACGTGTCGATGCAGACTCGATGGGCCAAAGGGCTTCTTCTGCACTCTGTGATTCTGTGACATAGCTGCTAGACTAGGTCTGCGGCAGGTGGTGAGGGAACCAATAAGAGGGAAAAACATACTTGACCTCATCCTCACCAACCTGCTTGCCGCAGATGCATCTGTCCATGACAATATCAGTCGGAGTGTCCACCAAACAGTTGTGGAGTCGAAGTCCCGCCTTCACGTTAAGGATACCCTCCATCATGTTGTGTGGCACTACCACTGTGCTAAATGGGATAGATTTTGAACAGATCTAGCAACTCAAGACTGGGCAACCATGAGTCACTGTGGTCCATCAGCAGCAGCAGAAATGTACTCGAACACAGCCTGTGTTCCACTTCATGGCCCGGCATATCCCTCACTCTACCATTGCCATCAAGCCAGGGGATCAACCCTGGTTCAATGAAGAAGGCAGGAGGGCATGCCAGGAACAGCACGAGGCATACCTAAAAATGAGGTGTCAACCTGGTGAAGCTATAAAACAGGACTACTTGCATGCCAAACAGCATGAGCAGCAAGTGATAGACAGAGCTAAGGAATCTCGCAACCAATGGATCAGATCTAAGCTCTGCATTCCTGTCACATCCAGTCGTGAATGGTGGTGGACAATTAAACAACTCACTGGAGGAGGTGGCTCCACAAATGTCCCCATCCTCAATGATGGAGGAGCCCAGCACAGCAGTGCAAAAGATAAGGCTGAAGCATTAGCAACAATCTTCAGCCTGAATTGCCAAGTGGATGATCCATCTCGGCCTCCTCCGGAGGTTCCTAGCATCACAGATGCCAGTCTTCAGCCAATTCGATTCACTCCACGTGATATCAAGAAACAGCTGAAGGCACTGGATACTGCAAAGGCTTTGGGCCCTGACAATATTCTGGCAATAATACTGAAGACTTGTGCGCCAGAACTTGCCGCGCCCCTAGCCAAGCTGTTCCAGTACAGCTACAACACTGGCATCTCTCCAGCTATGTGGAAAATTACCCAGGTATGTCCTATACACAAAAAGCAGGACAAATCCAACCCGGCCAATTACTGCCCCATCAGCCTACCCTCCATCATCAGTAAAGTAATGGAAGGGGTCATCAACAGTGCTATCAAGCGGCGCTTGCTTAGCAATAACCTGCTCACTGATGCCCAGTTTGGGGTCCACCAGGGCCACTCAGCTCCTGACCTCATTGCAGCCTTGGTTCAAACATGGACAAAAGAGCTGAATTTCCGACGTGAGGTGAGAGTGACTGCCCTTGACATCAAGGCAGCATTTGACCGAGTGTGGCATCAAGGAGCCCTAGCAAAACTGGAGTCACCGGGAATCAGGGGGAAAACTCTCCACTGGCTGGAATCATACCTAGCACAAAGGAAGATGGTTGTGATTGTTGGAGGTCAGTCATCTCAGCTCCAGGACATCACTACAGGAGTTCCTCAGGATAGTGTCCTAGGCCCAACCATCTTCAGCTGCTTCATCAATGACCTTCCTTCCTTCATAAGGTCAGAACTGGGGATATTCGCTGATGATTGCACAATGTTCATCACCATTCACAACTCCTCAGATACTGAAGCAATCCATGTCCAAGTGCAGCAAGACCTGGACAACATCTAGGCTTGGGCTGACGATTGGCAAGTAACATTTGCACCACACAAGTGTCAGGCCATGACCATCTCCAACAAGAGAGAATCTAACCATTGCCCGTTGATGTTCAATGGCATTACCATTACTGAATCCCCCACCATCAACATCCTGGGGATTACTGTTGACCAGAAACTGAACTGGACTAGCCATATAAGTATTGTGGCTACATGAACAGGTCAGAGGCTAGGAATTGTATGATGAGTAATTCGCCTCCTGACTCCCCAAAGCCTGTCCACCACCTACAAGGCACAAGTCAGGAGTGTGATGGAACACTCCCCACTTGCCTGGATGAGTGCAGCTCCTACAATACTGAAGAAGCTTGACACCATCCAGGACAAAGCAATCCACTTGATTGGCACCACATCAACAAACATTCACTTCCTCCACCACCGACGCACAGTGGGAGCAGTGTGTACCATCTACAAGATGCACTGCAGGAATTCACCAAGGCTCCTTAGACAGCATCTTCCAAACCCACGACCTTTACCACCTAGAAGGACAAGAGCAGCAGATCGATGGGAACACCACCACATAGAAGTTCCCCTCCAAATCACTCACCATCTTGACTTGGAAATATATCGCTGTTCCTTCACTGTTGCTGGGTCAAAATCCTGGAACTCCCTTCCTAACAGCACTGTGGGAGTACCTACACCACATGGACTGCAGCGGTTCAAGAAGGCAGCTCACCACCAGCTTCTCAAGGGCGATTAGGGATGGGTACTAAATGCTGGCCCAGCCAGCGAAGCCCACATCCTGTGAATGAATAAAAAAAAACCTCCCAGTCAAGCAATTGACTTTAAAATCCTCATCCTTGTTTTCAAATCCCACCATAGCTTCACCCGTGTCAATCTCTGTATCGTCCTCCAGCCCCACAACCCTCCAAGATCCCTGCACTCCTCTAATTCTGGCCTCTTGTATATTCTCAATTCTAATTGCTCCAGCACTGGCAGCCGTGCCTGCAGTTGCCTCGGTCCCAAGCTCTGTAATTCCCTCCCTACACTGCTCGGCCTCTCTATTTCACTTTCCTCCTTTAAGACACTTCTAAAAACCCACCTCTTTAACACAGCTTTTGGTCATCTGACCTAATATCTCCTTATGTCAGACTTTGTTTTATCATGCTCGTGTGGAACGCTGTGGAATGTTTCATTGCGTTAGGGGTGCTGTCTAAATTTAAGTTGTTGTTGTTGTGAAAGCACAGCCCGAAGTTAAGAAAGGACTCCAGGATGATGGGCGGCCTGGCAGTTGAAGAGTTAAGAGAGCATATGCAGGGAGGGAGATGGAATCATTAGACACAAAACAGAGGGTGGGGTCTTACCGACATAGGCAGCTTCAGAGGCGGGGGGAAGGAAATCTGGAAAGTTGTACATCCGTTCTGTTCCCCAACTTAATTACTCCTTTGTGCGCGAGACATGCTCAAAGCAGCAGAGTCTATCCACTTGGCAATGCCAAGTAGCCATTTAGAGGCAAGTTGCAGACACCAATGGTATTTGGAGATGGTCTCCTGGCGGCAGGTTGGGGGGGGGGCCATCCAGGATGACCAACCATCCCTTATTTGACAGGACTGTCCCATACTTGAGGTCACTGTCCCATGACCCGGGTCAAATGCTGCCAGGACGCTGTTTCTCCTGTAATTTGGGTCCTTTTAATCTGGCGTAGGTGCAGTAGCTGCTGGCCATCTGTTTGCATGTTCTTACAACCCTTGCAGAACGCCCTGCCCCACTCTCACAGCCCTGGCGTCTGCCCTTTGAGGCAGTCTCTAACATTAAATAACTCCACGGCTAAGGTTAGTGGGACTATTCCCCAAATTGTACATTTTTTGTCTGTGTGTTTATTTGGCTACTTTTAGTGCAAATTAAAGACCTGACTGAGGAAATCACTTGGAAAATGGAGTGATTGACTGGACCATTTACATCGTAAGTGCCAAAGTGAAAATCTAGCAGCAGGTTCAACTTAACAGAAGCTTGAACCAAATAAGGTCTTGGCCCAATGGGGTACTTTGTGGGGGCAGATGGACTTAATCCCCTCCGGCTGGTGGAGACAATACAATTGCTGCAATTCCGAAATCTACCCCCCCACCACACCCCCTCCGCCATATTTCCTGGAGTCCTCAGCTGCCGCAGCCCAGGCACCTGCCTGGACAGGGCAGTCGGTTTGTGAATCTGGCTGGCCTCTCTCCCCGCCTGCCAGCTGGTCAGAAGTTACAATCATTTGACAGCTTTGAAAGCGATGGCGTGATGGACTAAATGATAGAGTTTGAAGCGATAATTTCATCAAAAGTCTCCAATCCGCCAATGGTGAGCTGCAAAACTGTCAGCCGCGTATTACTTAGAATCAGTCCTTCTGCCAAATAGCATTGGAACCTCACAAAAAGTAACACATTGGAAATGTCTGTTTCTATAATGCTTGTTCTTGGGATGCGTGCACTGCAGGCAAGGTTGCAGTTATAGCCCCTCGTTAGTTGCCTGCTCCTTGAACCATTGACATTGTTGTGGTGTCAGCTATGGCTCAGTTGGTAGCTCTCTTGCCCTGTGGGTCCAAGTCTCAATCCAGAAACAAAATCAAGGCTGACAGCCTGTGCGCAGTACAGAGGGAGCACCGGCACTGTTAGAGGTGGATGCAAAAGATCCCTCAGCACAATCCTGGAGAAGGAAAAAGGACCTCTCCCCCATGCTCTGGTCAATTCTTAACCCTCAATCAACATCACTAAAACAGATTGAATGGTGATTATCCCATTCCTGTTTGTGGGAGTTTGCTGTTATACACCTGCTGCATTACTTACCTTAAGACAGTGACTATACTTCAAAGATAAATGTAAAGACAAGTCATTCTTTCTTTTCTGTTTGCTATCAGTGCTAGGTAGAGAATTCCTTGATTCCAGGTTTCTGACCCAATGATAATAAAGGAATGGTGATATGTATATATCCAAATTAAACATTCAATTTCGGGGATTGAAAGTGACCACACATGGGGATAGCAGCAGTGAAATCCAGCCAAGGCTAGCAATTACCCATTCTACAACTCATTAGCTGAATCAAGTATGGAGGGCATCCAATATCGGCCTGCATTTGACAAAGCTATTTACAAAATCCCTGGAATAAGCGCTGAGCTGAATGGGTGTGAGGGCTGGATCCTCAGTCAGGCTCATGAGAAGAGGATTACACTTTTGAAATGTGGCCCTGGTGAAGGGTCCTTAGAATCAGCCGGACAGAGCCAAGAACCAATGAATTCGTCCGCAGGAAAATCAGAGTCCAGCATCTTATGGGCTTTTAATTTTTTTTAACTCTTTCATGGTATGTTGGCATTTCTGGCAAGACCAGCATTTGTTGCCCATCCCTAATTGCCCTTGAACTGAGGAGCCTGTTCAGCCGTTTCAGAGGGCAGTTCAGAGTCAACAACATTGCTGTGGGACTGGAGTCACGTGTAAACCAGATTAGGAAAGGATGGCAGATTTCCTTCCCTAAAAAGGGATTAGTGAGCCAGATGGGCTCCTGCAACAATTGATGACAGTCATCATGGTCACCATTGCTGAGACTAGCTTTATATTCCAGATTTATTAATTGAATTTAGATTCCACCACTTGCCATAGTTGGATTTGACCCCATGCCCCCAGAGCATGCCTAACAAATTTGATTGAATTTTTTTGAGGAGGTGACCAGGTGTGTAGATGAGGTTAGTGCAGTTGATGTAGTTTATATGGATTTCAGCAAAGCCTTTGAGAAGGTCCCACATGGGAGATTTATAAAGAAGGCTAAGGCACATGGGATATTGGGTAATTTGATAAGGTGGATTCAAAATTGGCTTAGATGTTGAAGACAGAGGGTGATGGCAGAAAGATGCTTTAGTGACTGGAAACCAGTGTCAAGTGGTGTACCACAGGGATCTGTGCTCGGTCCCCTATTATTCGTCATTTATATAAACAACATAGATGACTACGTGGCGGGGGGGGGAAGGATTAGTAAGTTTAAGGATGACACAACGATTGGCTGGGTGGTTAACAGTGAGGTTGAGTGTCTTGGGCTACAGGAAGATATAGACGCGATGGTCAAATGGTCAGATAAGTGGCAGATGGAATTTAACCCTGAAAAGTGTGAGGTGATACATTTTGGAAGGAGTAATTTGACAAGGAAGTATTCAATGAACGGCATGACACTAGGAAGTTCTGAGGAACAAAGGGACTTTGGCGTGTGTGTCCATAGATCTCTGAAGGCGGAGGGGCATGTTAGTGGAGTGGTGAAAAGGGCATATGGGACACTTGCCTTTATCAATCGAGGCATAGATTACAAAAGTAGAGAGGTCATGTTGGAGTTGTATAGAACCTTGGTGAGGCCACAGCTGGAGCACTATGTGCAGTTCTGGTCGCCACATTATTGGAAGGATGTGATTGCACTGGAGGGGGTATAGAGGAGATTCACCAGGATGTTGCCTGGGATGAAACATTTAAGTTATGAAGAGAGTTTGGATAGACTTGATTTGTTTTCATTGGAGCATAGAAGACTGAGGGGCGATCTGATGGAGGTGTACAAGATTATGAGGGCCATAGACAGGGTGGATGGGGAGCAGCTGTTCCCCTTAGTTGAAGGGTCAGTCACAAGGGGACATAAGTTCAAGGTGAGGGGCAGAAGGTTTAAGGGGGATGTGAGGAAAATTTTTTTTACCCAGAGGGTGGTGACAGTCTGGAATGCACTGCCTGGGAGGGTGGTGGAGGCGGGTTGCCTCACATCCTTTAAAAAGTACCTGGATGAGCACTTGGCACGTCATAACATTCAAGGCTATGGGCCAAGTGCTGGTAAATGGGATTAGGTAGGTAGGTCAGGTGTTTCTCCCGTGTCGGTGCAGACTCGATGGGCTGAATGGCCTCTTCTGCACTGTGTGTTTCTGAGATTCTGTGATTAGCCTGGACCTCAGGATTACTAGTCCTGTGACATTAGAACTACGCCAGCGCCTCCCATAAATTGAGAAAGTATGACCACTGGAAAAGGCGGGAGTGAGGATTGAACAGACAGTTTGGAGAAGGACTGGATGGGTGGACAACATCAGAGGCTGGATGGAGAGAGGAATGACAGCAGCATGCAGAATTACAGTGAATATAGAGAGTTGCCTATGGCTAATAATGGATAGATATTCAAGACAGCCAAACCATGTCTTGATGTCAAGGGCAACTAATATTCAAATCTCCTCTTCCATTCATCTCTGTGCCTAATAATAACTGTAATAAACTCTGGAACCGCATTGTTCTGGGGCAACTCAAACTGAGCATTGGTGAACAGGTTATTGGCCGGTGGGTACATTCAATGGCAGCACAGCAATGTCCTCTTCTATAACTTTACTGATGATTGGGTGGCGGGCGATAGGGCAGTAATTAGCCAGCTTAGATTTGTCTTGTTTTTTGTGGATAGGATATACCTGGGAAATTTCCTACATTTGTCCTCCACATGTTCCAATTATCCGGGCCTTTTATCTTTAGAGATAGTCAACTGATCTTAGATGACATTCTGACAGAGAGGTATCCGTACAATTGAATATGGAGAGAAAGGTCAGAAACAGTAACGTGGTTTTGAAGTGTACGCTTTACAGCAAAAAAAATTGACATTGGTAACTTTTCTACAGAGGCTGTTCAGAGGTTATTAAACTGGGAGTTGGGGGCACCAAAGTAATCAATGGAAGCGCCAAGGACTATCTCCAATGCCATTAAAAAAGAAAGACTGGCATTTCTTCAGCGCTGTTCATAACGGTCCCAAAGCAATTTGCAGCAAATGGAATGTGGGCCAGAATTTTATCCAGAGGAATTGGCCCCGCCCCCCACATTCCCCCCCACCACCCCCCTCCCCCCACCCCACCCCAAGGTGAAAAGTTGCGGGGTGAGCTGCCTCCGCTTGGCCGGGTCACCCCGTAACGATTTCATGGCTTTGGGTCATTAATTGGCTGAGGGTGGGATTCCCGCCCCATCTGGGAGGATTTCCCACCCCTGACAACTGCCAGCCAATCAGATGACCGGCAGCCCTCTCTTCCCAGTAGCGTCGCTGGGGCCAGTGGCCACTGCTGTGACTGCAGGCAGTCCCCAATGCCAAGGAACCATGCTGCCAGACATGCAGATAAGTCCAAGGTTTCACCGGGGCCAGACTGGCAGGGCCCAGCAAAGGGGGAGTGCAAGGCCAGGTTCCGCAGGGCAGTGGGATGACCATATGGGGTAGGTGGTGGGCGTTGGGGGGGAGGGGCTGCCTTGGGAGGGCCCTCTGTTGGGCACAGGGTGCCTGAACAAGAGAGAAATTTCCCACCGCTTGCAAATAAGGCCAGGATTCAGGTAAAATACCAGCAGTGGCGAGAAGAGGTCCTTAAGGGCATTTAATTGGCCCAAGAGGTGATGGGTCAGCTGAAGCCTTCCCCTGCCACTGGTAAAATACCAGCGGAGATCCGAAAGCAATGGACATGGCACCATTGCCATGACACCCGATTTTATGGAGCCCCTCCCACCTACCAGCCCGCTCCCAGGGATTGGGGGTGGGGTAAAATTCCACCTTTAGCCACTGTTTTAAAGTAGAGAGGTGTGACAACTGCTTTGCCCACAGCAAGGTTCCACAAACCGCAATGCTTCCTCAACACTGCCCTGCAACTGCTTTGGCCTGTATGGCCCAGTAAATGGCTCTGTATCGTTATTTTCTAAAGTCTCCTTCAGTTATTTAAAATCAAGTGAGCCACAGGTGGCGGACTAGAAACTGCTTAAAAATGCTTATTTCTTGCGAGTTTTAGCCATATTAATAAAACTGGACCAGGTTGCGGGTGGCACGGTTGTGCAGTGGTTAGCGTTGCTGCCTCACAGCTCCAGGGACCCACGTTCGATCCTGACCTCGGGCGTCTTTTTGTGTGGAGTTTGCATGTTCTCCCTGTGTCTGGGTGGGTCTCCTCCGGGTGCTCCGGTTTCCCCCAACCGTCCAAAGACGTGCTGCTTAGGTGGATTGGCTGCGGTAAATTGTCCCCCAGTGTGTGTGTCTGTATGTGAGTGTGTGCCCTGTGATGGACAGGTGACCTGTCCTGGATGTATCCCGCCTAGTGCCCATTTTCTGTCAGGATGGGCTCCGACTCCCTGCAATCCTGAACTGGATAGAAGCGGTTTTGGATAAGTGAGTGAGGGAGTGTACCAGGTTGCCGCTCATAACGAATAATCATTAATATAAATAATTGCTTTCCAATATGCCAACCAACTGTGCTGATTCATGGGTAATTTTACATCCGATGAATGCAAATGAGTTTGTGACAAAATCTAGTTCACAAACCTATTTAGAGCAACTTTGTGCAAAATTTACGATTGAATTGCCGATTGCACCCAAGCACAAAGCATTTCCCCCAATTCAGCAGGATTAAGACTGTCATAGGTACTTTAATATAAATCGATAGTGTTCATCTCCTTCCATCACTGAACAGCTGCCGCTCACGCGACTTCCTAGTTACACAGTGACTTCCTGCAGTCATGCTCAAGGACAGATGGAGGCAGCTTTGCAGATTGAACGATTTTACGAATGTGCTTTCACATTACTCCTCATTTTTAACAAGTCAAAAGTAATTAACATGACTAGTGAGGAAGTGCGATGCAGTGTGGCTTGAACCAGGCCTTAATTAAGATGTTTCCAAGTACAAAACCTTTCCCTTCACGTTCCCCCCTGGAACTCACTGCCTGCAAGGGTAGTGGAGGAAGAAACCCTCAACTGATTTAAAAGGTGTGTGGATATGCACATCAAGTGCCGTAACTTGCAGGGCTATGGACCAAATGCTGGAAAGTGGGATTGGGCTGGGTGGCTCATTTTTGACTGACACAGACACGATGGGTCAAGTGACCTCTTTCCGTGCATAAACTTTCTATAATTCTAGGATTCTACATCTGTCCAAATGAAGAGCTGCGATCTTTTAATGCTCAAGCTTTGGACCGCCATCCAGAATTCCTCATCTTTCAGACTCCTTTAAATAACTGAAAAGTCTCTTATTTACATCACATTGATACCCAGAAGTCCCACGTCCCAAACAATTCATTGTCTACATTCGAATACCTGACCTTGGCACTGATTTACTTTTGGAACTGTTTCCCTAGGTAGAGCTTCACACATCGAAAGCACGTCAGGATATCAGATATAGAGGATCTGTGCACCGCGCATGATTTCCAACATGCGCTCCTGTCATGTGACATCTTTGAGAGCACCAAATTGTAAAAATTAGCTTAAGGTAAAACATTTTTTAAAGTGGATCATTATCATCTAATTGATAGCAGGCAGCTGGCACTGGCGTGATGGGCCGAATGGCCCCCCACATTGATACAAATTGCGATGAGTCTATGAAGCAGCTTAAATGGCATAGAACACTGAAAAGAGAACTATTTTCCCTTTTTTTTTGACTTCTGCACTGCTGCATTTGCACTTGCTATCGAGTTAACCACTGAATGTTCTAAAGAAAGAATACAGAAGAACTTACATTTTAGGCAGTGCCTTTCAAAACCCCAAAATGCTTTCTAGCAAATGAAGTCATTTTTGGCGTGCAGCTGTTGCTGTAATGTAGAAAAAGCGACAACCAGTTTGTGCACAGCAAGATTCCACACAAAACATTGTGATAATGATAGTGGTGCGCGATAAGTGGACAGCAGGGGGATCTCCCTTGCTCGCCATCTTGCACATCCACCCGAGAGAGGTGTCAGGGCCTCAGTTTAACATCACATCGGAAAAAAAAAAAGTATCAACTTTGTTGGAGTAGCACTGCCTTAATTTCTGTAGTGAAGCGTCGGCCGAGATGACCTCTGGAGCGTTGCTTGAACTCATAACCATCTGAGCAAAAGTTAGTGCCTCTGCATGTCAGAGCCAGTGCATGTGCTTATTGTGCATCATGACTTGAGCATTAGTGTTAATGGATTAAGTGGTTACTCTTACTCTCATTCCTAAAATTGCTGCTCGCCAGTCAGTTACAATGGTTGTAAAAGTCTTGACTCGTAAAAGTTTTTACTTGCTACTTAAGGGGAGTAATTGAAAGACCCCTTGTTGCTAAATTCCTATGGGTTAAGAGAATGTTATTCATGGCTGCGTGAAGCTGGCACTACAAGAGTGAGAGGAATTGGAAGGTACAGCACAGGGTGGCTAGAGGGAGGAGGTTGAACCAGATCCATAGGGTGATCAAGTTAGTATGGAAAGCATCGATTGCCCTAGTGGGAAACTGATGCACACACTACATGAGAATGGCTACACCACATGTTACCAGTCACAATAATCAGCTATGTCACTGACAAACTACTCTTGAAAAGGTTGAGCTGATGAATGATGAATAGCAAAAAATTCTATTAGAGTGTAAATTTTGCATTGTGAATGATTATGTACTCCGGATCAGCACAATTAATCTAATAACAAGGTATAATCGAACTTTTAATTTGGATTTTCCTGACTTTTCAATTGAAGCCAAAGGAGAGGGAATGTCATTCCAGTATGCCAACAGGACTCAGTGCTGGAGTAAAACTATTGCTACTCACAGGAACATTTACATCCAATCACACAGAGCAATCCTGCCTCTCTTCCAAGAAAAAAAGAAGTAAAAGTTTAAGTCTCATCCAAAGCATGCTCAGGAGTAAACCCTTCCCTGGTGGCTACATGTAATGACTTGGGGAATGTGTTCATAGAATTACACAGAATTTACAGTGCAGCAACAGGCCTTTTCACCCATCCGTCCTATGCCAGCGTATCTACATATCCACGGCCACATAAACCTCTTCCCACACGAGTTACGCCATGCCACCCTATCAACATACCTGCTTCTATCCCTTATGTATTTATCTAGATGCCCCTTAAACGCATCAACGCCTTTCGCTTTGTCGTGAGTTCCAGATTCTCACTACTTGTCGAGATCTCCTCCGTTCAGTATTCCCAGCAAATTGAGAAGGACAATATTTTCCAAATTTTGCGATTCACTGAAAATACTGAACAGTGAAAATCTCTGAATGGATCTGTGAGGCTGCAATGTTTAGTGATTAGAGGAACTCTCACCTCCCTCCACCCCACCCCCCCCACCCCACCCCCTTCCCCAGAAGGAAAAAACAGTTAAAATCTGGGAAATAAGAATACTAGTCCGAACTGGTCTTGTCCACCTTAAAATGGAACACCAGTAAAACTGGGAAATAAAAGTACTGGTCCGAACTGCTTATTCCTTCTGGGCCGGCACTAAGAGGGAATAACCCCCCCCGCCCCACCAGGAAAGCCACCCCAGAGCCTGGTGCGGCCACAGAATAAAACAATCAGGCATTGACTGGGAATGCCAACAAAGCTAATTTTTAATCGGAAATTTCACCAAATGATTCTATTTTCCAGGAATTTAGCAGGACGGGTTGCAGAATCCTAGCAACCTCCAGGCACGCTATTGAATATACAAGAAATGAGCATTTCCCCCCCCACACCCCCCCACCAGCACACACACACCCCCCGCCCCCCCCACCACCACCTCCCTGGATGTTTTCATTTTTCATTGCAGCATCTTTCAGTCAGCAGCAAGCCTTTTGACATTCGTGTTGTTTTGGAGCCTTTGGGCTTAGCTTGACATCTAGAAATAAAGAGTTGGATTTGCTCTCGAGTCAGCAAGTCCAGAATGACAGTGTGCTGTTAGTGTGCCAGGCTTGTCATACATTGAGGCCAAGTGGAAGATACATTCACAAGGAATGAATTTGATGAACCACTTGTCCTTCTAAGAGGAGTAATTGATGAATGTTGTTCGGTTTGGCAGCAAGGAAACATTTTCTCTGGCCACATTTAGTTTTGCTCTTCAAGCGATTACGATTTGACATTTAAATGATTTTCTTTGGGCACTTGGACTTGATTGCATCTCCTATTTAATTTTCACTTGCCAAAACAAAACTCTTTCAAGACCAAGTGCAAGTTTTATAAAGCTCATAAATGTAAGATAGCAACTAATAAACCCTTAAGGAATTGAGAAGATGCTTCTTTTGATCAGATAGAGGTGAGAATGTGGAACTCGCTCCCTGCCACAGGAATGGTCAAGGCGAATAGCATTCAATAGCAAAATATTACGGATGCTGGAACTCTGAAATAAAAACAGGAATTACAGCATCTGAAACAGAGTTAATGCTTCAGGTCAAAAACTCGGATACAGGGGTCATCAAGCTGAAACGCTAACCCTGTTTCTCTCTCTATAGGTGATGCCAGACCTGCTGAGTATTTCCAGCATTTCCTGTTTTTATAGGGGAATAGCATAGATGCATTTACGGGGAAGTTAGACAAATGAGGGAGAAAGGAGTAGAAGGATACGCTGATAGAGTTAGATAAAGTGGGATGGGAGGAGGCCCACGTGGAGCATAAGCACCAGCAGAGACCAGCCGGGCTGAACGGCCAGTAGATTTTATGCAAAGCTTTTGCTTTTGTGAGGTTTGGTGGCACTCACCAAGCTGCCATAGTGTGAGGAATGAGCAATGAAGATCCACTCAAAATAAAAAAGGGAACACAGCACTCTCAGCAAGTGCCAACGTTAAAAGAAACCACAAACCACACTCCTTCCCCTCTGACCCGACCAGCACTTAAAACACTTAATAAGCACTCTCACCAACAAGTGACTGGAGTCAAAAGAAAACTGTTCTTGAACAGCACAACACCCCGCCCCACCAACCCCCAAACCCCTGCCCCCATCCCGTGTAAAAGCAAATGTCTTCAATTGCTAAGCAACAGACGATACAGGCAATGATATTGAGAGGTGGAGGCTCTCTGTTGTGGATACAGCTTTACATTCAGATCTTAGCCAGATGGTACATTCTGACCTTAGAAAGCCGGTTTTATTAATTTCTTTGTAAATGGCAGCTCTCTGCTAGCAGGTCTTGAGATAATAATATCTTTTGAAGAGGGAAAATAAACATCTTATTCAAAACCTCTTCTGGTTTCAAAAAAATAACCCTTCAAACCTGTTGCTTGTCTTGCAGGGGGATACAGCTCGAGCAACTAATGCCCGAGCTATTCACCGTCCTATTTATTTTGAGAAGTTACCAAATCGGAGAGACTCAGCAACAAGAGCTGGGAGCAGATTACAGTATTTCCAAGATGCCTTGCTCGTGAAGTCACTTGATTTTCATTTTTGTGGTCCTGAATTTGTGATCCAGCAATGAACTCGATTTCTCCCTACGCACACAAAAGAATGGGCCAGATCTTCTGGCATCAGGTGCAGCGATGCACTGACCTTAGGCAGCATCGGGACATTCAGGAGGCACTGCGAGTGCCTGGGAACTTTGAGCTGCCCAGCACACAATGCCCACTGAGATAAAAACAAAAAATAAAAAATACCTGGAAAAACTCAGCAGGTCTGGCAGCATCGGTGGAGAGGAGCACAGTTGACGTTTTGAGTCCTCATGACCCTTCAACAGAACTAAGTAAAAATAAGAGAGGGGTGAAATATAAGCTGGTTTAAGGGGGTGGGGGGTAGAGAGAGAAGGGGGTGGTGGGTGGTTGTTGGGACAAGCAAGTAGTGATAGGAGGAGATAACCAAAAGATGTCACAGACAAAAGAACAAAGAGGTGTTGAAGGTGGTGTTATTATCTAAAAGAATGTGCTAATTAAGAATGGATAGCAGGACAAGCAAGGTATAGATAGCTCTAGTGGGGGTGGGGTGAAATAAGACTAAAAGGGCATAAAAGGTATAGATAAATGATCGGTGGAATACATTAAAAACAATGGAAATAGGTGGGAAAAGAAAAATTTATATTAATTATTGGAAAAAACAAAAAGGAGGGGGAAGAAACGGAAAGGGGGTGGGGAATGGAGGAGAGAGTTCAAGATCTAAAATTGTTGAACTCAATATTCAGTCTGGAAGGCTGTAAAGTGCCTAGTTGGAAGATGAGGTGCTGTTCCTCCAGTTTGCGTTGAGCTTCACTGGAACAATGCAGCAAGCCAAGGACAGACATGTGGGCAAGAGAGCAGGGTGGAGTGTTAAAATGACAAGCGACAGGGAGGTCTGGGTGATGCTTGCGGACAGATCGAAGGTGTTCTGCAAAGCGATTACCCAGTCTGCGTTTGGTCTCTCCAATGTAGAGGAAACCGCATTGGGAGCAACGAATGCAGTAGACTAAGTTGAAGGAAATGCAAGTGAAATGCTGCTTCACTTGAAAGGAGTGTTTGGGCCCTTGGATGGTGAGGAGAGAGGAAGTGAAGGGGCAGGTGTTGCATATCTTGCGTTCACATGGGATGGTGCCGTGGGAGGGGGTTGAGGAGTAGGGGGTGATGGAGGAGTGGACCAGGGTGTCACGGAGGGAACGATCCCTATTGAATGCCGCCGGCGGGGTGAAGGGAAGATGTGTTTGGTGGTGGCATCATGCTGGAGTTGGCGGAAATGGCGGGGGATGATCCCTTGAATGCGGAGGCTGGTGGGGTGATAAGTGAGGACAAGGGGGACCCTATCATGTTTCTGAGAGGGAGGAGAAGGCGTGAGGGCGGATGCGCGGGAGATGGGCTGGACACTGTTGAGGGCCCTTTCAACTACCATGGGTGGAAAACCTCGGTTAAGGAAGAAGGAGGACATGTCAGAGGAACTGTTTTTGAAGGTAGCATCATCAGAACAGATGCGACGGAGGCGAAGGAACTGAGAGAATGGGATGGAGTCCTTACAGGAAGCGGGGTGTGATGAGCTGTAGTCGAGGTAGCTGTGGGAGTCAGTAGGCTTGTAATGGATATTGGTGGACAGTCTATCACCAGAAATTGAGACAGAGAGGTCAAGGAAGGGAAAGGAAGTGTCAGAGATGGACCATGTGAAAATGATGGAGGGGTGGAGATTGGAAGCAAAATTAATAAATTTTTCCAGCTCCTGACGAGAGCATGAAGCAGCACCGACGTAATCATCGATGTGCCGGAGAAAGAGTTGTGGGAGGGGGCCGGAGTAGGACTGGAACAAGGAATGTTCCACATACCCCATAAAGAGACAGGCATAGCTGGGGCCCATGTGGGTACCCATAGCCACACCTTTTATTTGGAGGAAGTGAGAGGAGTTAAAGGAGAAATTGTTCAGTGTGAGAACAAGTTCAGCCAGACGGAGGAGAGTAGCGGTGGATGGGGATTGTTCGGGCCTCTGTTCAAGGAAGAAGCTGAGAGCCCTCAGACTATCCTGGTGGGGGATGGAGGTGTAGAGGGATTGGATGTCCATGGTGAAGAGGAGGCGGTTGGGGCCAGGGAACTGGAAATTGTTGATGTGACGTAAGGTGTCAGAGGAATCACGGATGTAGGTGGGAAGGGACTGGACAAGGGGAGAGAGAAGGGAATCAAGATAGTGAGAAATGAATTCCGTGGTGCAGGAACAGGCTGACATGATCGGTCTGCCGGGACAGTCCTGTTTGTGGATTTTGGGTAGGAGGTAGAAGCGGGCCGTCCGAGGTTGGGCGACTATCAGGTTGGAAGCTGTGGAAGGAAGATCTCCAGAGGAGATGAGGTCAGTGACAGTCCTGGAAACAATGGCTTGATGTTCAGTGGTGGGGTCATGGTCCAGGGAGAGGTAGGAGTAAGTGTCTGCAAGTTGACGCTTAGCCTCCGCGAGGTAGAGGTCAGTGCGCCAGACAACAACAGCACCACCCTTGTCAGCGGGTTTGATGACAATGTTAGGGTTGGACCTGAGAGAACGGAGTGCAGTAAGTTCAGTGAGAGACAGGTTAGAGTGGGTGAGAGGAGCAGAGAAATTGAGACGACTAATGTCACGCCGACAGTTCTCAATGGAAAGATCAAGAGAAGGTAAGAATCCAGATGGAGGGGTCCAGGTGGAGGGAGAATATTGGAGGTGGGTAAAAGGATCCATTGAACGGGGAGAGGACTCCTGCCCCAAGAAGTGAGCACGGAGACGAAGGCGGCGGAAGAAGAGTTCAGCATCGTGCCGAGCCCGAAATTCATTGAGATGAGGGCGTAAGGGTATGACAATGCCCACTGATCTCAGTGCTGGAGACTAGGGCTAGATACGCACCACTTACCAGGTACAGATCCTAGAAATATTACATTGCTTAATCTCTGGTGTAACTCAGTGAATAGCAGCACAACCTTACCCACTGTCCCCACACATTTACACCCAATCACCACTACCCCGAACCAACTGGACATCCTTCCAGGTGCACCTCTGTTAAAAGCAAGCAGGGTAGTGCCATGTTGCACTAATAAGTCAGGGACTTTCACACTGGAAGGTTTTTTTTCCATTTGCTCATGGGATGTGGACGTCACTGGCTAAGCAGCACTTGCCAAATTGCCCTTGTTCAGAGGGCATTTAAGAGTCAACCACATTGCTGTGGGGTCTGGAGTCATACGTAGGCCAGACCAGGCAAGGAGCACAGATTTCCTTTCCTAAAGGGTATTTGTGAATGGGCTTTTACCAATGCTTTCATGGTCATCATTAGACTTTTTAATTCCATCTGCCTTGGAAGGATTCAAACCCGTGTCCCCAGATCATTCATTACCTTGGGTCACTAGACTAGTCTAGTGACAATACCGCTACCCCATCGCCTCCCTGAAACTTTACTGTTTTGTCATATGAGAGCCTCGCGACATTACCCCTTCAGAAATGCCTGATGTTTACACCACGCCCCAACTCTTCCAGTTTCCGGATCATCAGAGACCAGACATGCCAATATGCGTCGGAACCCTAAGCAAGTCCTGATGCATGGAGATTTGTGGGAATTGCCCGGGAGTTTTAAACTTCCAACGGGTAAGTCCCCTACTCCTCAGGACGCTCTACCAACGTGTCCAACTCTGAGATAGAGTCGGAGACTCCGGACAGTTCCATGGTACTTACCTGGGAGTTACCCAGGAAATGTTAGACAGATTAAATCCTAGTCTAACGTCTGGGTAACTCCACAACTGGCCCTTCAATCACTCCCCCACCACCCAACTTTCCCCCAACCTCTTGACTACCCTCCCACCCACCCGACTACCCCAAACCTGACTAACCACCCACCCTGACTATTCCCCACCCACCCAACTACCCCCCACCCCCCTGATTATCCACTCGATCTGACCCAACTACGTAACTGACTACCCCTCTGACTACCTGACCACATCTCAACTACCATACTACGCTCCGACCCACCCGACTACACCCCCGACCCGACCCGACTAACCCCAACCACCTGATCACCGCCCCCTCGCCAATCATCTCCCCGACCACACGCCTAACCTCCCGACCTGAGTCGACTAACCAAACCACCTGACCGCCCGACCTTCCCCTGACCGCACAACTACACCCCCGACCTCACCCGATTACCCTCCGATCTGACCCCGCTACCCTTTCACCCGCCCACTGTCTTAGCCACTTACCCACCTACCATCCTACCCACCTATCCACCCTAACTACCCACCTATCCACCCACCTCACCAACTCACCCACCCACCGCACCATGTATCTACCTATCTCACCCACATACCCACCTCACCCACTCACCCATCCATCCATTCTTTCACTAACATTCAAACTAGACCTTTAAAATGACCATATGGCATCTGGTGCCATAAAAAGGGGGTGTGTCCTGTCTTCCCCTGACGCTACTCAGCTCTGGCATTCCCCGATGGACACTGCCCTGTGCATTTCTTTGATTGCCAGGATCGGAATATCCCAGAAGAAATGCACAGCAGCTTTGGGTTAGGAGAACCTTGGAGCACAGCGGCAGAAAAAAACACGGTACAGATGTAACATGCATACGTGGAACAGGTTGGAAAATGCTGCATAATAAGCAGAAACAAATAGAAAACAGCAGACTGGAAAATCAATGCAAAGAAAAAGAAACAGTAAAAAGAAAAGATGTCAAAAGGCTAACCATTGTTGGAAGGATAAGTGTGACGTTTCAGCTGTGACTCTTAGTAGGAATAAAGAGAGATACAGGCAGGTAGGATGACACACACACACGCACACACACACACGCACACAGATACGTGCACATGCACACACACAAACAGAGATACACATTCACACGCACACGCACACAGAAATGGGTGCGCACACACACCACACACACATACACACATGCACAGATATGCACCCACACACGCGCGCACACACATGCTCACACACATGCACAGATATGCACCCATGCATGTGTGCACAGATACACACACACACAGTTACGTACATACACATGCACACACACACAGTTACGTACATACACACACACACACACACACATACAGTTATGTACATACACACACACACACACACACACACAGATGTTGTCACGAGCATGGACACGATGACGGAATAAGAGCCACCTCCAAATTCACCAACTAATTCCGGGCCTTTGAACTATATAAAGACCTGTGTTTTAAACAATAACAAGAAAAGACTCTGATCAAAAGATAGTTGATACTGTAAAGGGACCCCTTCTGGAAAATTCCTATGTGGATTATACTGACAGACATGTCCTGAGTGAACATGGAATGTCACACCTGAAGAGGTGTCAGGGCCCACTTCAAACAGAGATACTTGAAAAGAAGGCATGGAAAATGCAAAAGGCTAGACTAATCTCCCATGTTTGTGATGACAATGGAAAATGTTTCCCTAGCCAGCTACATCTCATCAGACATCCAAAAACCCATCTCCTGTTGATTTATACCTCAGAATGTGTCAAAAAAGCTTCTGGGATGAAAGCAAAATGGACTTTGGATGCATTCCTCTCCCGGGAATGCACAGAGAAATGAATTTAAAACTGGCTCTGACGAGTATTTGGCAGTGACAGAAGCAAGAAGCAGCACCAGTCTTCAGAAGTCACCCCTGCAGAGACAAGCAGGCCATCTCTCTCTTTCTCTCTCTCTCTCTCTCTCTCCAGTTGGAGGCAAGTGTGTTTTAACAGAAACCGATGACAGCAGGAAGAAACATGACAATCTCCTAAGAACACTGCTGGAAAAAAAGCCGGACCTCTGTGTGTGTCTGTGTGTGTGTGTCTCCTTGCTGAAAACAAGTGCCTTCAAGGAAAACAGAGAGAAGCAGGAAAGTCTTCTAAGAACACTGCTGGAAAAGCAGGATTTCTCGCTCCCTCCCTCTCTCATTGGAGACAAGTGTTGTAACAGGGCGTAATGAAGACAGAAAATGCTGGAGAAACTCAGCAGGTCTGGCAGCACCTGTGGAGAGAGAAACAGAGTTAACATTTCGACTCCATATGTCTCATCTTCAGAAGAGTTTCCCTCTCCACAGACGCTTCCAGACCTGCTGAGTTTTTCCAGCTTTTTCTGTTTTTATTTTGCTTTTACATTATTGTAACAGGGTGTCTTCCTCAGCAGCGTGCAAAACTGAACCAAGCTAACAAATGCCCTCAACAGACTATGAAACTGCCAAAGAAGTCAGCTCCAGAACTCTACCGAAATCACCTAACTGGCGGCCGGAATGTAGCACCACTACGCCTCACAGATAGGCCAAGAACTGACTTGTATATTCTTTGTAACGTGTATTTGAACTCATAAATTTCTTACTTCAGATCTGTGTGTGGGTGTATCGCATCTTTTATTTCTCTGGGGGTTTTTTAGTAACTAAACCTATTCTTTCCTTGACTCAAGAAAACCTGGTTCAATTGGATCCTTATAAAAAAGTTAAATATATTTGAATGGGCAAAGAAATCCACGGGGAAAGAATTTTAAACAAACCTTTGTTGCAACCAACCGAGAGGGTTGAATAAAGAGGGGAGCCAGCTCATTCCTCCTCACCCGGCCATAACAATGCACACACACACAAATGTGCACGTGCACACACACTGATGCACACACACACGGATGTGGACAAGCACACACACACATGCACGCACGCATACACACACGCAAAGATGCACACACAAACACACACAGAAGCGCACACACAGATGCACACACGCACACATACTGATGCGCGCACACACACACTGATGCGTGCACCCACACACATACACATAAATTGATTTTCTCTGGCTGTTTTAATCATAGTCTCCACTGGTCGTCCCAACTCTCAGCCAGCAAAGCCTCAGTGTAAATCTAGTGGACTTTACCAAGGCCTGTTTCCAGAAAGGCCCTTGGAGACAAAGAGAGAGATTGAGATCCAGACACACAGGGATACACCAATCCTGTCAAAGAGCAGTATTGTTCCCATTGCAATGCCATCATGTCTGCCAAAAACAAAAGGTGAACACTCTGCAGTTCAGTGACATGCCCTCCAGCCCTTTGCAGGAGCACACCACTCAAATTGTAAACCGCATTTACACACTGCACATGGCAATGAGGCTTGCTGTCTGTGTGCACATGTTCTGCAGCAGCCCTGCACACTCCCGAAGTCAAACACGGCACCAGGCAAAGCGAGTGTTGATGCTCGGGCGTCCAGGGCAGCTGTTGGCTGGGAACGAGCTCAGTTTGATGGATGTCGTATAGTCGAGCTACTTCACCCCACTTCCACCACCCCTTGAAGAAATCATATAGCAGTCTTTGGAGAGTGACGTAGGGTCTACCCACAGTCTTCACTTTATATGGAATGATGGATGTGTGGGGATCTATTAGAAGATGGATGCTGCAATCCCACGCTGCTTTTTGGGCTACTTCATCTTTATCTGTGCCAACTCTGCACCAGCAAGAGAACAGAAGAGAACATAACAAGAATACACACCCCAGCCATCTGCTGCGCTGTACATGCCTGCGATATTTACTCAGACTTTTTGGGAGCATTTAGTGCTCCTGCTGAGATTTGCTGCAGCAATTGATTGAGGTAACAAAGCAGGCCACGACTGTAATTAAATAAAACGGTGTTGAGGAGGATAAAAGCTGCTAGACAATGGAAGTTACAGGGTTTCTTTCTACTACAATCCAATCTGAAAAACAAAACAAGCAATGTTTCAGAAATAATGTTAGTCAGCAGCTCAGCAATTTCAATGTTAATTGAAGGGTACATAAGAATAATCCTGTTTAGTTCAACCAAATTAATAAAAAAATTGGAAATTCTGAAAAAGGTGTGCCTAATGCAATAAAAACAGTAAATGCTGGAAAAGCATAGCAGGTCTGGCAGCACCTGTAGAGAGAGAAACAGAGTAAAAGATAATACAATTTCTCTGTCCACTGATTCTGCAGGACCTTCTTGAGTTTTCCAGCACTTTGTGTTTCTATTTCAGATCTCCAGCATCCAAAATATTTTGCTTTTATTTTAGTGTGACTAATGAAAGCTACAGTGAAAACAGGCTTTATCAAATAATCCACTCTATGATCCATACTCCACATCTTGTCCTATACTCCACACCCTGTCCTATACACACATCCTGTCCTATACTCCAAACCCTGTCCTATATTCCACACTCTGTCCTATACACACATCCTGTCCTATACTCCAAACCCTGTCCTATATTCCACACTCTGTCCTATACACACACACTGTCCGATACTCCACACTCTGTCCTATACAAACACCCTGTCCAATATTCCACACCCTGTCCTATACTCCACACCCTGTTCTATACTCCACACCCTGTCCTATACTCCACACTCTGTCTTACACTCCACACTCTGTCCGAAACTCCACATCCTGTACTATACTCCACACCCTGTCCTATACTTCACACCCTGTCCTTTCCTCCACACACTGTCCTATACTCCACACCCTGTCCTATATTCCACACTCTGTCCTATACTCCACACCCTGTACAACACTCCAGACCCTGTCCTATATGACACACCCTGTCCTATACTCCACACCCGGTCCTATACTCCACACTCTGTCCTATACTCCACACTCTGTCCCATACTCCACACCCTATCCAATACTACACACACTGTCCTATGCTCCACACCCTGTCCTATACTTCACACTCTGTCCTATGCTCCACACCCTGTCCTATACACACACCCCGTCCTATGCACCACACCCTGTCCTATAGACCACACACTGTCCTATAGTCCACACTCTGTCACATACACACACGCTGTCCTATACTCCAAACCCTGTCCTATACTGCATACCCTGTCCTATACTCCACACACTGTCCTAAACTCCACACCCTGTCCTATACTCCACAACCTATCCTATACTCCACACCCTGTCCTCTACACCACACTCTGTCCTATACTCCACATCCTGTCCAATACTCCACATCCTGTCTTATACTACATACCCTGTCCTATACTCCACACCCTGTCCTATACTCCACACTCTGTCCTATACTCCACACCCTGTCCTATACTCCACAACCTATCCTATACTCCACACCCTGTCCTATACTCCACATCCTGTCTTATACTACACACCCTGTCCTATACTCCACACCCTGTCCTATACTCCACACTCGTTCCTATACTCCACACCCTGTCCAATACACCACACTCTGTCCTATACTCCACACTCTGTCCTATACTCCACACCCTGTCCTATACTCCACACCCTGTCCTATATTCCACACTCTGTCCTATACTCCACACCCTGTACAACACTCCAGACCCTGTCCTATATGACACACCCTGTCCTATACTCCACACCCGGTCCTATACTCCACACTCTGTCCTATACTCCACACTCTGTCCCATACTCCACACCCTATCCAATACTACACACACTGTCCTATGCTCCACACCCTGTCCTATACTTCACACTCTGTCCTATACTCCACACACTGTCCTAAACCCCACACCCTGTCCTAAACCACACACCCTGTCCAAAACTTGACTCCCTGACCTATACTCCGCACTCCATCCTATACTCCAAACCCTGTCCTATACACCACACCCTGTCCTATAATCCACACTCTGTCCAATACGCCACACCCTGTCCTATACCCCACACCCTGTCCTATACTCCACTCCCTGCCCTATACTCCACACCCTGACCTATACCAGAGACCCTGTCCTAAACTCCACAACCTGTCCCATACTCCACACCCTGCCCTATAATCCACACCCTGTCCTATATCCGACACCCTGTCCTAAACACCACAACCTGTCCTATACTCCACACCCTGTCCTATACTCCACACCCTGTCCTATAATCCACACTCTATCCTATACTCCACACCCTGTCCTATACTCCACACCCTGTCCTATACTCCACACCCTGTCCTATACTCTACACCCTGTCCTAGGCTCCACACCCTGTCCTATACTCCACATCCAGTCCTATACTCCACACCCTGTCCTATACTCCACACCCTGTCCTATACTTCAGACTCTGTCCTATGCTACACACCCTGTCCAATACACACACCCTGTCCTATGCACCACACCCTGTCCTATACTCCACACCCTGACCTATACTCCGCACCGTGTCCTATACACCACACGCTGTCCTATACTCCAAACCCTGTCCTATACTCCACACCCTGTCCTATACTCCACACTCTGTACTATACTCCACACCCTATCCTATACTCCACACCCTGTCCTATACTCCACACCAAGACCGATACTCCACTCGCTGTCCTATAGTCCCCACCCTGTCCTATAGTCCACACTCTGTCATATACACTACACACTGTCCCAAACTCCACACCCTGTCCTATACTCCACACTTTGTCCTATACTCCACACCCTGTACTATATTCCACACCCTGTCCTATACACACACCCTGTCCTATACTCCACACCCTGTACTATATTCCACACCCTGTCCTATACACACACCCTGTCCTATACTCCACACCCTATCCTATACTCCACACCCTGTCCTATACTCCACACCAAGACCGATACTCCACTCGCAGTCCTATAGTCCCCACCCTGTCCTATAGTCCACACTCTGTCATATACACTACACACTGTCCCAAACTCCACACCCTGTCCTATACTCCACACCTTGTCCTATACTCCACACCCTGTACTATATTCCACACCCTGCCCTATACACACACCCTGTCCTATACTCCACACCCTGTCCTATTCTCCACACCCAGTCCTATACTACACACCCTGTCCTATACTCCACACCCTGTCCTATACTCCACACCCTGTCCTAAACTCCACACCCTGTCCTAAACTCCACACCCTCTCCTATACTCCAGACCCTGTGCTAAATTCCACACCCTGTCCTATACTCCACACCAAGACCGATACTCCACTCGCTGTCCTATAGTCCCCACCCTGTCCTATAGTCCACACTCTGTCATATACACTACACACTGTCCCAAACTCCACACCCTGTCCTATACTCCACACCTTGTCCTATACTCCACACCCTGTCCTATACTCCATACTCTGACCTATACTCCACACCCTGTCCTATACTCCACACCCTGTCTTATACTCCACACTCTGACCTATACTACACACCCTGTCCTATACTCCACACCCTGTCCTATACTCCACACCCTGTCCTAAACTCCACACCCTGTCCTAAACTCCACACCCTCTCCTATACTCCAGACCCTGTGCTAAATTCCACACTCTGTCCTATACTCCACAACTTGTCCTACACTCCACACCCTGTCCTATACTCCACACCGTGACCTATACTCCACACTCTGTCCTATACAAAAAACCCTGTCCTATGCACACACCCTGTCTTATAATATACAACCTGTCCTATACTCCACGCCCTGTCCTATAGTCCACACCCTATCCTATACTCCACACCCTGTCCTATACACACACACTGTCCTATGCTCCACACTCTGTCCTATACTCCACACTCTGAGCTATACTCCACTCCCTGTCCTATACTGCACACCCTGTCCTATACTCCACACCATGTCCTATACTCCACACCCTGTTCTATACTCCACACCCTGTACTATACTCCACACTCTGACCTATACGCCACACCCTGTCCTGTACTCCACAAACTGTCCTATACTCCACAATCTGAACTTTACCCCACACACTGTCCTATACACCACACCCTGTCCTATACTCCACACCCTGTCCAATACTCCACACTCTGTCCTATACTCCACACTCTGTGCTATACTCCACACGCTGTCCTATACTCCACACCCTGTCCTATACTCCACACTCTGTTCTATACACCACACAGTCTCCTATACTGCACACCCTGTTCTATAAACACACGCTATCCAATACTCCACACCCTGTCCTATACTCCACACCCTGTCCTATACACCACAACCTGCCCTAATCTCCAGACCCTGTCCTAAACTCCACACCCTGTCCTATACACATACCCTGTCCTACACTCCACACCCTGTCCTATATTCCACACTCTGTCCTATACTCCACACCCTGTACTATACTCCACACTCTGTCCTATTCTCCACACTCTGTCCTATACTCCACACCCTGTCCTATTCTCCACACTCTGTCCTATACTTCACACCCTGTCCTAAACTCCACACTCTGTCCTATACCCCACACCGTGTCCTATACCCAACACCCTGTCCTAAATTCTGCAACCTCTCCTATACTCCACACCCTGTACGATACTCAACACCCTGCCCTATACTCCACACTCTGTCCTATACACCACACCCTGCCCAATACTCCGCACCCTGTCCTATACTCCACACCCTGTCCTATACTCCACACCCTGTCCTATACTCCACACTCTGTCCTATACACTACACCCTGTCCTATACTCCACACCCTGTCCTTTACTCCACACCCTGTCCTATACTCCACACCCTGCCCTGTACTCCACACTCTGTCCTTTTCTCCACATCCTGTCCTATACTCCACTCCTTGTCCTATACTCCACACCCTGTCCTATACTCCACACTCTGTCCTATACTCCACACCCTGTCCTATACTCCACACCCAGTCCTATACTCCACACCCTGTACTATACTCGACACCCAGTCCTATACTCCACACTCTGTCCTATACTGCACACCCTTTCCTATACTCCACACCCTGTCCTATACTCCACACCCTGTCCTATACTCCACACTCTGTCCTATACTACACACGCTGTCCTATGCTCCACACTCTGTCCTATACTCCACATCCTGTCCTATACACTGCACCCTATCCTGTACTCCACCCCCTGTCCTATACACACACATTGTCCTACACACACAACCTTTCCTACACTCCACACCCTGTCCTATAAACACACCCTGTCCAATAATCCACACCCTGTCCTATACACCGCACCCTGCCTTATACTCCACACCCTGTCCTATACTCCACACTCTGTTCTATACTCCACACCCTGTCCTATTATCCACACCCTATCCTATATGGCACCCCCTGTCCTATACACACACCCTGTCCTATACTCCAAACACTGTCCTATACTCCACACCCTGTCCTATACACCAGAATCTGTCCTATTCTCCGCACCCTGTCCTTTACTCCACACCCTGTCCTAAACACCAGACTCTGTCCTATACTCTACACACTGTCCTATACTCCACACCCTGTCCTATACTCCTCACCTTGTCCTATACTCCCCACTCTGTCCTATGCTCCACACCCTGTCCTATACAAAAACCCTCTCCTATTCATCACACGCTGTCCTGTAAACCACAACCTGTCCTATACTCCACACACTGTCTTATACTCCAAACCATTTCCTATACACACATCCTTTCCTATACACCAACCCTTGTCATATACACACACCCTGTCCTATACACCACACCCTGTCCTATACACACACCCTGTCCAATAGTGCACACCCTGTCATATACACACACCCTGTCGTATAAACACACCCTGTCCTACAATCCACACGCTGTCCTATACTCCAAACCCTTTCCTATACTCCACACTCTTTCCTTTACTCCACACTCTGTCCTATACTCCACACCATGTCCTATACTCCACACCCAGTCCTACACTCCACACTCTGTCCTATACTCCACACCCTGTCCTACACAGACGCTGTCCTATACCCCACACCCTGTCCAAAACTCCACCCCCTGTCCTATACTCCACACACTGTCCTATACTCCACACCCTGTCCTATACACCACACAGTGTCCTATACTCCACACCCTGTCCTAAACCCCAGACCTTGTCCTATACTCCACACCCTGTCCTATAAACACAACCTGTCCAATACTCCACACCCTGTCCTATACACCACACCCTGCCCTACTCTCCACACCCTGTCCTATACTCCACACCCTGTCCTTGTATCCACAACCTATCCTATACTCCACCCCCTGTCCTATACACACACCCTGTCCTACACACACAACCTTTCCTACACTCCACACACTGTCCTATACACACACCCTGTCCTATACTCCGCACCCTGTCCTTTACTCCACACCCTGTCCTATACACCAGACTCTGTCCTATACTCTACACCCTATCCTATACTCCACACACTGTCTTATACTCCAAACCCTGTCCTATACACACTCCCTTTCCTATACACCACCCCTTGTCCTATACACACACACTGTCCTATACACCACACCCTGTCCTATACACACACCCTGTCCTATACTCCAAACCCTGTCCTATACTCCACACTCTTTCCATTACTCCACACTCTGTCCTATACTCCTCACCCAGTCCTACACTCCACACTCTGTCCTATACTCCACACTCTGTCCTATACTCCACAACCTGTCCTACACAGAAGCTGTCCTATACCCCACACGCTGTCCTAAACTCCACACCCTGTCCTATACTCCACACAATGTCCTAGACTCCACACCCTGTCCTATACTCCACACTCTGACCTATACTGCACTCCCTTTCCTATACTCCACACCCTGTCCTAAACTCCAAACCCTGTCAAATACTCCACACTCTGTCCTATACTCCACGCCCTGTGCTATACTCCACACCCTGTCCTAAACTCCACAGCCTGTTCAGTAGTCCACACCCTGTCCTATACACACACCCTGTCCTATAGCCCAGAGCCTGTCCTATACTCCACACACTCTCCTATACTCCACACTCTGTCCTAAACTCGACAACGTGTCCTACACACCACAACCTATCCTGTACTCCACACTCTGTTTTATACTCCACACTCTGTCCTATACTCCACACTCTGTCCGATATTCCACTCCCTGTCCTATACTCCACACCCTGTCCTATACTCCACACTCTGTCCTATACACTACACCCTGTCCTATACTCCACACCCTGTCCTATACTCCACACTCTGTCCTATACACTACACCCTGTCCTATACTCCACACCCTGTCCTATACTCCACACCATGTCCTATTCTTCACACTCTGTCCTATACTCCACACCCTGTCCTAAACTCCACACTCTGTCCTATACCCCACACCCTGTCCTATACCCGACATCCTGTCCTAAATTCCGCAACCTCTCCTATACTCCACACCCTGTACAATACTCCACAACCTGTCCTATACTCCACACTCTGTCCTATACACTACACCCTGTCCTATACTCCACACCCTGTCCTATACTCCACACCCTGTCCTATTCTTCACACTCTGTCCTATACTCCACACCCTGTCCTAAACTCCACACTCTGTCCTATACCCCACACCCTGTCCTATACCTGACATCCTGTCCTAAATTCCGCAACCTCTCCTATACTCCACACCCTGTACAATACTCCACAACCTGTCCTATACTCCACACTCTGTCCTATACACCACACCCTGTCCTATAATCCACACCCTGTCCTTTACTCCGCACCCTGTTCTATACTCCACACCCTGTCCTTTACTCCACACTCTGTCCTATAGACTACACCCTGACCTATACTCCGCACCCTGTCCTATACTCCACACTCTGACCTAAGCTCCACACTCTGTCCTATACACTACACCCTGTCCTATACTCCACACCCTGTCATATAATCCACACCCTGTCCTATACTCCACAACCTCTCCGATACTCCACACCCTGTCCTATAGTCCACACCCTGTCCAATACTCCACACCCTGTCCAGTACTTCACACCCTGCCCTATACTCCACTCCCTGTCCTATACTCCACACCCTGTCCTATACTCCACAATCTGTACTATACACTACACCCTGTCCTATACTCCACACCCTGTCCTTTACTCCACACCCTGTCCTATACTCCACACCATGTCCTGTACTCCACACTCTGTCCTATACTCCACACCCTGTCCTACACTCCACACTCTGTCCAAAACTCCACACCCTGTCCTATACTCCGCACCGTGTCCTATACACTACACCCTGTCCTATAGTCCACACCCTGTCCTATACTCCATACCCTGTCCTATACTCCACACTCTGTACTATACTCCACACCCTATCCTATACTCCACACCCTGTCCTATACTCCACAGCAAGACCGATACTCCACTCCCTGTCCTATACTCCCCACCCTGTCCTATAGTCCACACTCTGTCCTATACACTACACCCTGTCCTATACTCCACACCCAGTCCTATACTCGACACTCTGTCCTATACACTACACCCTGTCCTATACTCCACACCCTGTCCTATACTCCACACCCTGTCCTATTCTTCACACTCTGTCCTATACTCCACACCCTGTCCTAAACTCCACACTCTGTCCTATACCCCACACCCTGTCCTATACCCGACATCCTGTCCTAAATTCCGCAACCTCTCCTATACTCCACACCCTGTACAATACTCCACAACCTGTCCTATACTCCACACTCTGTCCTATACACCACACCCTGTCCTATACTCCGCACCCTGTCCTATACTCCACACCCTGCCCTATACTCCACACTCTGTCCTATAAACTACACCCTGTCCTATAATCCACACCCTGTCCTTTACTCCGCACCCTGTACTATACTCCACACCCTGTCCTTTACTCCACACTCTGTCCTATAGACCACACCCTGACCTATACTCCGCACCCTGTCCTATACTCCACACCCTGACCTAAGATCCACACTCTGTCTTATACACTACACCCTGTCCTATAATCCACACCCTGTCATATAATCCACACCCTGTCCTATACTCCACAACTTCTCCGATACTCCACACCCTGTCCTATACTCCACACCCTGTCCAATACTCCACACCCTGTCCAGTACTTCACACCCTGCCCTATACTCCACTCCCTGTCCTATGCTCCACACCCTGTCCTATACTCCACAATCTGTACTATACACTACACCCTGTCCTATACTCCACACCCTGTCCTTTACTCCACACCCTGTCCTATACTCCACACCATGTCCTGTACTCCACACTCTGTCCTATACTCCACATCCTGTCCTATACAACACACCCTGTCCTATACTCCACTCCCTGTCCTATATTCCACACCCTGTAATACACTCCACACTCTGTCCAAAACTCCACACTCTGTCCTATACTCCGCACCCTGTCCTATACTCCACACCCTGTCCTATACTCCGCACCGTGTCCTATACACTACACCCTGTCCTATAGTCCACACCCTGTCCTATACTCCATACCCTGTCCTATACTCCACACTCTGTACTATACTCCACACCCTATCCTATACTCCACACCCTGTCCTATACTCCACACCAAGACCGATACTCCACTCGCTGTCCTATAGTCCCCACCCTGTCCTATAGTCCACACTCTGTCATATACACTACACACTGTCCTATACTCCACACCCTGTCCTATACTCCACACTCTGTCCTATACACTACACCCTGTCCTATACTCCACACCCTGTCCTTTACTCCACACCCTGTCCTATTCTCCACACTCTGTCCTATACTCCACACCCTGTCCTAAACTCCACACTCTGTCCTATACCCCACACCCTGTCCTATTCCCGACACCCTGTCCTAAATTCCGCAACCTCTCCTATACTCCACACCCTGTACGATACTCTACACCCCGTCCTATACTCCACACTCTGTCCTATACACCACACGCTGCCCTATACTCCGCACCCTGTCCTATACTCCACACCCTGTCCTATACTCCACACTCTGTCCTATACACTACACCCTGTCCTATAATCCACACCCTGTCCTTTACTCCGCACTCTGTCCTATACTCCGCACCCTGTCCTATACCCCACACCCTGACCTATACTCCACACTCTGTTCTATACACTACACCCTGTCCTATACTCCACACCCTGTCCAATACACCACACCCTGTCCTATACTCCGCACCCTGTCATATACACCACACCCTGTCCCATACTCCACAACCTGCCCTATACTCCTCACCCTGTCCTATACTCCACACACGGTCCAATACTCCACACCCTGTCCTAAACTCCACACCCTGTCCTATAATCCACACCCTGTCCTATACTCCACACTTTGTCCTAGACACACACCCTGTTCTATACTCCACACTCTGTCCTATACTCCGTACCCTTCCTATATTCCACACTCTGTCCTATACTCAACACCCTGTCCTATACTCCACACCCAGTGCTATACACACACATTGTCCTATACTCCGCACCCTGTCCTATACACACACCCTGTCCTATACACACAACCTGTCTCAACACTCTGTTCTATACTCCACACACTGTCCTAAACCCCACAAATTGGCCTATAATCCACACACTGTCCTATGCTCCACACTCGGTCCTATACTCCACACCCTGTCCTTTACTCCACAACCTGTGCTATACTCCCCACTCAGTCTAATAGTCCACACCCTGTCCTATACCCCACACTCTGTCCTTTTCCACACCCTGCCCTATACACCACACCCTGTCCTATACACCAAACCCTGTCCTATACCCCACAAACTGTCCTATACACCAAACCCTGTCCTATACCCCACACACTGTCCTATACACAACACCCTGTCTTATGCGCCACACCCTGTCCTATACTCCACACTCTGACCTGTACTCCACACCCTGTCCTATACTCCACACCCTGTCCGATACCCCACACCCTGTCCTGTACTCCACACGCTGTCCTATACTCCACACCCTGTCCTAAATTTCACACTCTGTCCTATACTCCAAACCCTGTCCTATACCCGACACCCTGTCCTAAATTCCGCAACCTCTCCTATACTCCACACGCTGTATTATACTCCACACCCTGTCCTATACTCCACACTCTGTCCTATACACCACACCCTGCCCTATACTCCGCAACCTGAAATATAATGCACACCCTGTCCTATACTGCACACCCTTTACCTATGCTCCACACTCTGTCCTATACACCACACCCTGTCCTATACTCCACACCCTGTCATACAATCCACACCCTGTCCTATAAGCCACAACCTGTCCGATACTCCACACCCTGTCCTATACTCCACACACTGTCCAATAGTCCACACCCTGTCCTATACACCACACCCTGACCTATACTCCACACCTTGTCCTATACTCCACTCCCTGTCCTATACTCCACAGCGTGTCCTATACTCCACGCCCTGTCCTATACTCAACACCCTGTCCTATACTCCACACACTGTCCTATACTCCACACACTGTCCTATACTCCACACCCTGTCCTATACTCAACACCCTGTCCTATACTCCACATGCTGTATTATACTGCACACCCTGTCCTATACTCCACACTCTGTCCTATACACAACACCCTGCCCTATACTCCGCACCCTGAAATATATTCCACACCCTGTCCTATACTGCACACCCTTTGCCTATGCTCCACACTCAGTCCAAAACTCGACACGCTGTCCTATACTCCGCACCCTGTCCTGTACTCCACACTCTGTCCTATACTCCAAAACCTGTACTTTACACCGCACTCTGTCCTATACTCCACACTCTGTCCTATACTCCACACCCTGTCCTAATCTCTGCACCGTGTCCTATACACTACAACCTGTCCTATACTCCACAACCTGTCCTATACTCCATACCCTGTCCTATACTCCACACTCTGTCCTATACTCCACACTCTGTCCTATACACTTCACCCTGTCCTATACTCCACACCCTGTCCTATACTCCACACTCTGTCCTATACACTACACCCTGTCTTATACTCCACACCCTGTCCTATACTCCACACCCTGTCCTATTCTTCACACTCTGTCCTATACTCCACACCCTGTCCTAAACTCCACACCCTGTTCTATACCCGACACCCTGTCCTAAATTCCGCAACCTCTCCTATACTCCACACCCTGTACAATACTCCACAACCTGTCCTATACTCCACACTCTGTCCTATACACCACACCCTGTCCTATAATCCACACCCTGTCCTTTACTCCGCACCCTATACTATACTCCACACCCTGTCCTTTACTCCACACTCTGTCCTATAGACCACACCCTGCCCTATACTCCGCACCCTGTCCTATACTCCACACCCTGACCTAAACTCCACACTCTGTCCTATACACTACACGCTGTCCTATAATCCCCACCCTGTCATATAATCCACAGCCAGTCCTATACTCCACAACCTCTCCGATACTCCACACCCTGTCCTATACTCCACACCCTGTCCAATACTCCACACCCTGTCTAGTACTCCACACCCTGTCCTATACTCCATTCCCTGTCCTATACTCCACACCCTGTCCTATACTCCACAATCTGTACTATACACTACACCCTGTTCTATACTCCACACCCTGTCCTTTACTCCACACCCTGTCCTATACTCCACACCATGTCCTGTACTCCACACTCTGTCCTATACTCCACATCCTGTCCTATACAACACACCCTGTCCTATACTCCACTCCCTGTCCTATACTCCACACCCTGTAATACACTCCACACTCTGTCCAAAACTCCACACTCTGTCCTATACTCCGCACCCTGTCCTATACTCCACACTCTGTCCTATACTCCAAAACCTGTCCTTTACACCACACTCTGTCCTATACTCCACTCCCTGTCCTATACTCCACACCCCGTCCTATACTGCGCACCGTGTCCTATACACTACACCCTGTCCTATAGTCCACACCCTGTCCTATACTCCATACCCTGTCCTATACTCCACACTCTGTACTATACTCCACACCCTATCCTATACTCCACACCCTGTCCTATACTCCACACCAAGACCGATAATCCACTCCCTGTCCTATACTCTCCACCCTGTCCTATAGTTCACCCTCTGTCATATACACTACACACTGTCCTATACTCCACACCCTGTCCTATACTCCACACTCTGTCCTATAAACTACACCCTGTCTTATACTCCACACCCTGTCCTTTACTCCACACCCTGTCCTATTCTCCACACTCTGTCCTATACTCCACTCCCTGTCCTAAACTCCACACTCTGTCCTATACCCCACACCCTGTCCTATACACTACACCCTTTCCTATGCTCCACACCCTGTCCTATACTCCACACGCTGTCCTATACACTACACCTGGTCCTATACTTCATACTCTGTCCTATACTCCACACCCTGTCCTATACTCCACACCCTGTCCTATACTCCACACCCTGTCCTATACACTACACCCTGTCCTATACTCCATACTCTGTCCTATACTCCACACCCTGTCCTATACTCCACACCCTGTCCTATACACCACACACAGTCCTATACTCCACATTCTTTCCCATAATTCACAGCCTGTCCCATACTTCACACTCTGTCCTATACTCCACACCCTGTCCTATACTCCACACCCTTTCCTATACACACACCCTGTCCTACACTCCACACCCTGTCCTATACACACAACCTGTCCAATACTCCACACTCTGTCCTATACTCCAAACCCTGTCCTATACTCCACACCCTGTCCTCTACTCCACACCCTGTACTACAGTCCACACCCTGTCGTATACTCCACACCCTGTCCTATACTCATCTCCCTGTACTATACTCCACACCCTGTCCTATACTACACATTATGTCCAATACTCCAAACCCTGTCCTATACTACACACCCTTTCCTATACTCCACACACTGTCCTACACTCCACATCCTGTCCTACACACACACCCTGTCCTATACTCCACACCCTGTCCTACACTCCACACTCTGTCCAATACTCCGCATCCTGTCCTATACTCCACACCCTGTACGATACTCCACACCCGGTCCTAGATTCCACACCCTATCCTATACTCCATACCCTGTACTAATTCCACACTCTGTCCCATACTCCACACCCTGTCCAATACTCCACACCCTTCCTATACTCCGCACTCTGTCCTATACTCCACACCCTGTCCTATACACACACCCTGTCCAATACTCCACACCCTGTCCTATACCCCACACCCTGTCCTATATACACCCCCTGTCCTATACTCCATACCCTGTCCTATACTCCACACCCTGTCCTATACTCCACACTCTGTCCTACGCTCCATACCGTGTCCTATACCCCACACCCTGTCCCATACCCAAACCCCTGTCTTATACACACACCCCTTCCTATACTCCACACCCTGTCCTATACTCCACACCCTCTCCTATACACTACACCCTGTCCTATACTCCACACTCAGTCTTATATTCCACACCCTGTCCTATAATCCACACTCTGTCCTATACTCCACACTCAGTCTTATATTTCACACCCTGTCCTATATACACACCCTGCTCTATACACCACACCCTGTCCTATACACACACGCTGTCCTATACTTCACACCCTGTCCTATACTCCACACTCTGTTCTATACACCACACTGTGTCCTATACTCCACACCATGTCCTAAAACCCTTATCCTGTCCTATACACACACCCTCTCCTATACACACATCCTGTAATATACACCACCCCCATTCCTATACACACACCCTGTCCAATACTCCACACCCTGTCCTATACTCCACACCCTGTCCTATACACCACACCCTGCCCTATACTACACACCCTGTCCTATACTCCACACCCTGTCCTATACTCCACACTGTGTCCTATTCTCCACACTCTGTCCTATACTCCACACCCTGTCCTATTCTCCACACTCTGTCCTATACTCCACACCCTGTCCTAAATTCCACACTCTGTCCTATACTCCACACCCTGTACTATACCCCACATTCTGTCCTATACTCCAAACCCTGTCCTATACCCGACACCCTGTCCTAAATTCCGCAACCTCTCCTATACTCCACACGCTGTATTATACTCCACACCCTGTCCTATACTCCACACTCTGTCCTATACACCACAGCCTGCCCTATTCTCCGCACCCTGAACTATACTCCACACCCTGTCCTATACTGCACACCCTTTTCCTATGCTCCACACTCTGTCCTATACACCACAACCTGTCCTATACTCCACACCCTGTCATATAATCCACACCCTGTCCTAAACTACACAACCTGTCCGATACTCCACACCCTGTCCTATACTCCACACCCTGTCCTATACTCCACATCCTGTCCAGTACTCCACACCCTGTCCTACACTCCACACTCTGTCCAAAACTCCACACTCTGTCCTATACTCCGCACCCTGTCCTATACTCCACACTCTGTCCTATACTCCAAAACCTGTCCTTTACACCACACTCTGTCCTATACTCCACACCCTGTCCTATACACTACACCCTGTCCTATAGTCCACACCCTGCCCTATACTCCACACCCTGTCCTACACTCCACACTCTGTCCAAAACTCCACACTCTGTCCTATACTCCACACCATGTCCTATTCTCCACACTCTGTACTATACTCCACACCCTATCCTATACTCCACACCCTGTCCTATACTCCACACCAAGACCGATACTCCACTCCCTGGCCTTTACTCCCCACACTGTCCTATAGTCCACACTCTGTCCTATACACTACACAATGTCCTATACTCCACACCATGTCCTATACTCCACACTCTGTCATATACACTACACCCTGTCGTATACTCCAGACCCTGTCCTTTACTCCACACCCTGTCCTATTCTCCACACTCTGTCCTATACTCCACTCCCTGTCCTAAACTCCACACTCTGTCCTTTACCCCACACCCTGTCCTATTCCCGACACCCTGTCCTAAATTCCGCAAACTCTCCAATACTCCACACCCTGTACGATACTCCACACCCCGTCCTATACTCCACAATCTGTCCTATACACCACACCCTGCCCTATACTCCGCACCCTGTCCTATACTCCACACCCTGTCCTATACTCCACACTCTGTCCTATACTCCACACCCTGTCCTATTCTCCACACTCTGTCCTATACTCCACACCCTGTCCTAAATTCGACACTCTGTCCTATACTCCACACCCTGTCCTAAACTCCACACCCTGTCCTAAACTCCACACCTGTCGTACACTCCACACACTGTCCTAAATTCCACACCCTGTTCAATATTCCACACCCTGTCCTCTACTCCACACACTGTCCTATACTCCACACCCTGTCCTATACTCCACACCCTGTCCTATACTCCACACCCAGTCGTATTCTCCACACCCTGTCCTATACTCCACAGCCTGTCCTATACTCCACACACTGTCCTAAACTCCACACCCTGTTCTAAATTCCACACCCTGTTCAATATTCCACACCCTGTCCTCTACTCCACACACTGTCCTATATTCCACACCCTGTCCTATACTCCACACTCTGTCCTCTACTCCACACCCTGTCCTATACTCCACACCCTGTCCTATAATCCACACCCTGTCCTATACTCCACACACTGTCCTATACTCCACACCCTGTCCTATAATCCACACCCTGTCCTATACTCCACATTCTGTACTATCCTCCACACCCTAACCTGTACTCCACACTCTGTCCTATACTACACACCCTGTCCTATACTCCACACTCTGTCCTATATTCCACACCCTGTCCTATAATCCACACCCTGTCCTCTACTCCACACTCTGTCCTATACTCCACACCCTGTCCTATACTCCACACTCTGTCCTATACTCCACACACTGTCGTATACACCACACTCTATCCTGTACTCCACACACTGTCCAATAGTCCACACCCTGTCCTATACTCCACACCCTGTCCTATACTCCACACCCTGTTATATACTTCACGCCCTGTAGTATACTCCACACCCTGTCCTATAGTCCACACCCTGTCTTATACTCCATGCCCTGTCCTGTACTCCAAACCATGTCCTATACTCCACACTCTGTCCTATATTCCACACCCAGTCCTATATTCCACACCCAGTCCTATACTCCACACCCTGTACGATACTCCACACCCTGACCTATACTCCACACCCTTTCCTATACTCCGCACCATGTCCTATACACTACACCCTGTCCTATAATCCACACCCAGTCCTATACTCCACACCCTCTCCTATACTCCACACTCTGTCCTATACTCCACACCCTGTCCTATACTCCACACACTGTCCTATAGTCCACACCCTGTCCTATACTCCACACTCTGTCCCATACTCCACACACTGTCCTATACTCCACACTCTGTCCTATACTCCACAGTCTGTCCTATTCACTACACCCTGTCCTATACTCGCACTCTGTCCAATACTCCACACTTTGTCCTATACTCCACACCCAGTCCTATACTGCACACCCTGTCCTATACTCCGCACCCTGTCCTATACACTACACCCTGTCCTATACTCCACACTCTGTCCAATACTGCACACTCTGTCCTATACTCCACACCCTGTCCTATACTCCACACCCTGTCCTATACTCCGCACCGTGTCCTATACACTACACCCTGTCCTATACTCCACACCCTGTCCTATACTCCAGACCCTGTCCTATACTCCCCATACTCTCCTATGCTCCACACTCTGTCCTATACTCCACACCCTGTCCTATACACCACACCCTATCCTGTACTCCACACTCTGTCCTATACTCCACACCCTGTCCTATACTCCACACACTGTCCTATACTCCACACCCTGTCTTATTCTCCAAGCCATCTCCTATACTCCAAACCATGTCCTTAACTTCACACTCTGTCCAAAACTCCACACTCTTTCCTATATTCCACACCCCGTCTTATACTCCACACCCTGTACGATACTCCACACCCGGTCCTATACACTACACCCTGTCCTATACTCCACACTCTGTCCAATACTCCACACCCTATCCTATACTCCATACCCTGTCCTATACTCCACACCCTGTCCTATACTCCACACCCTGTCCTATACTCCACACACTGTCCTATAGTCCACACACTGTCCTATACTCCACACTCTGTCCCATACTCCACACACTGTCCTATACTCCACACTCTGTCCTATTCACTACACCCTGTCCTATACTCGCACTCTGTCCAATACTCCACACTCTGACCTATACTCCAAACCCTGTCCTATACTCCACACCCTGTCCTATACTCCACACTCTGTCCTATACTCCAAACCCTGTCCTATACTCCACACCCTGTCCTATACTCCACACCCTGTCCTATACTCCACACTCTGTCCTATACTCCACACTCTGTCCTACGCTCCACAACGTGTCCTATACTCCACACTCTGTCCTACGCTCCACACCGTGTCCTATACTCCACACCCTGTCCTATACCCCAACCCCTGTCTTATGCACACACCCCTTCCTATACTCCACACTCTGTCCTATACTCCACACCCTCTCCTATACACTGCACCCTGTCCTATACTCCACACTCAGTCTTATATTCCACACCCTGTCCTATAATCCACACTCTGTCCTATACTCCACACTCAGTCTTATATTCCACACCCTGTCCTATACCCCACACCCTGTCCTATATACACCCCCTGTCCTATACTCCATACCCTGTCCTATACTCCACACCCTGTCCTATACTCCACACTCTGTCCTACGCTCCATACCGTGTCCTATACCCCACACCCTGTCCCATACCCAAACCCCTGTCTTATACACACACCCCTTCCTATACTCCACACCCTGTCCTATACTCCACACCCTCTCCTATACACTACACCCTGTCCTATACTCCACACTCAGTCTTATATTCCACACCCTGTCCTATAATCCACACTCTGTCCTATACTCCACACTCAGTCTTATATTTCACACCCTGTCCTATATACACACCCTGCTCTATACACCACACCCTGTCCTATACACACACGCTGTCCTATACTTCACACCCTGTCCTATACTCCACACTCTGTTCTATACACCACACTGTGTCCTATACTCCACACCATGTCCTAAAACCCATATCCTGTCCTATACACACACCCTCTCCTATACACACATCCTGTAATATACACCACCCCCATTCCTATACACACACCCTGTCCAATACTCCACACCCTGTCCTATACTCCACACCCTGTCCTATACACCACACCCTGCCCTATACTACACACCCTGTCCTATACTCCACACCCTGTCCTATACACCACACCCTGCCCAATCCTCCACACCCTGTCCTATACTCCACACACTGTCCTATACTCCACACTCTGTCCTATACTCCACACCCTGTCCTATACTCCACACACTCTCCTATACTCCACACCCAGTCCTATAAACACACCCTGTCCTGTACGCCACACCCTGTCCTATACTCCACACCCTCTCCTATACTCCACACTCAGTCTTATATTCCACACCCTGTCCTATACCCCACACCCTGTTCTATATACACACCCTGTCCTATACACCACACCCTGTCCTATACACACACGCTGTCCTATACTCCACACCGTGTCCTATACTCCACACACTGTTCTATACTCCACAAACTGTCCTATACTCCACACCCTGTCCTATACACACACCCTGTCCTATACACCACCCCTTGTCCTATACACACAACCTGTCCTATACACCACTCCCTGTCCTATACACACACCCTGTCCTATACTCCACACCCTGTCCTATACACACACACTGTCCTACACTCCACACCCTGTCCTATACTACATACCCTGTCCTATACTCCAAACCCTGTCCTACACTCCACACTCTGTCCTTTACTCCACACCCTGTCCTAAACTCCACACCCTGTCCTATACTCCTCACCCTGTCCGATACTCCACACCCTGTCCTATACTCCACACTCTGTCCTATACTCCACACTCTGTCCTATACACCACACCGTGTCCTATACTCCACACCCTGACCTATACTCCACACCCTGACATATACTCCACACTCTGTCCTATACTCCACACCCTGTCCTATACTCCACACACTCTCCTATTCTCCACATCCAGTCCTATAAACACACCCTGTCCTGTACGCCACCCCCTGTCCTATACTCCACACCCTCTCCTATACTCCACACTCAGTCTTATATTCCACACCCTGTCCTATACTCCACACCCTGTCCTATTCTCCACACCCTGTCCAATACTCCACACTCTGTCCTATACTCCACACCCTGTCCTATACTCCACACCCTGTCCTATACTCCACACCCTTTCCTATACTCCACTCTCTGTCCTATACTCCGCACCCTTTCCTATACTCCACACCCTGTCCTATACTCCACACCCTGTCCTATACTCCGCACCCTATCCTATACTCCACACCCTGTCCTATAATCCACACCCTTTCCCATACTCCACACCCTGTCCTAAACTCCACACTCTTTCCTATGAACTACACCCTGTCCTATACTCCACACCTTGTCCTATACTCCACAACCAGTCCTATACTCCACAACCTGTCCTATACTCCACACCCTGTCCTGTACTCCACACCCCGTCCTATACTCCACTCCCTGTCCTATACTCCACACGCTGTGCTACTCTTCACACACTGTCCTATACTCCACACCCTGTCCCATACACCACGTTCTGTCCTATGCTCCACATTCTGTCCTGTACTCCAAACCCTGTCCTATACTCCACACCCTGTCCAATACTCCACACTCTGTCCTATACTCCACACCCTGTCCTATACTCCACACTCTGTCCTATACTCCACACCCTGTCCAATACTCCACACCCTGTCCTATACTCCACACCCTGTCCTATACTCCACACTCTATTCCATACTCCACACCCTGTCTTATACTCTACACTCTGTCCTATGCACTACACCCTGTCCTATACTCCACAATCTGTCCAATACTCCACACCTTGTCCTATACTCCACACCCCGTCCTATACTCCACACCCTGTCCTATACTCCACACCCTGTCCTGTACTCCACACCCTGTCCTATACTCCACTCTTTATCCTAGACACAAATCCTGTCCTATACTCCACACACTGTCCTATACTCCACACTCTGTCCTATACTCCAAACCCTTTCCTATACTCCACACCCTGCCCTATACTCCACACCCTGTCCAATATTCCACACCCTGTCCTATACTCCACACTCTGTCCTATACTCCACACCCTGTCCTATACACACACCCTGTCCAATACTCCACACTCTGTCCTATACTCCACACCCTGTCCTATACTCCACACTGTGTCCCATACTCCACACCCTGTCCTATACTCCACACCCTGTCCTATACTACACATTTTGTCCAATACTCCAAACCCTGTCCTATACTACACACCCTTTCCTATACTCCACACACTGTCCTACACTCCACATCCTGTCCTACACACACACCCTGTCCAATACTCCACACTCTGTCCTATACTTCATACCCTGTCCTACACTCCACACTCTGTCCAATACTCCACACTCTGTCCTATACTCCGCATCCTGTCCTATACTCCACACTCAGTCCTATGCTCCAAACCGTGTCCTATACACCACACTCTGTCCTATACTCCACACCCTGTCCTATACTCCACACCCTGTCCTATACTCCACGCACTGTCCTATAGTCCACACACTGTCCTATACTCCACACTCTGTCCCATACTCCACACACTGTCCTATACTCCACACTCTGTCCTATTCACTACACCCTGTCCTATACTCGCACTCTGTCCAATACTCCACACTTTGTCCTATACTCCAAACCCTGTCCTATACTCCACACCCTGCCCTATACTCCACACCCTGTCCTATACTCCACACTCTGTCCTATACTCCACACTCTGTCCTATACTCCACACTCTGTCCTATACTCCAAACCCTGTCCTATACTCCACACCCTGTCCTATACTCCACACTCTGTCCTATACTCCAAACCCTGTCCTATACTCCACACCCAATCCTATACTCCACACCGTGTCCTATACTCCACACCCTGTCCTATACTCCACACTCTGTCCTACGCTCCATACCGTGTCCTATACCCCACACCCTGTCCCATACCCAAACCCCTGTCTTATACACACACCCCTTCCTATACTCCACACCCTGTCCTATACTCCACACCCTCTCCTATACACTACACCCTGTCCTATACTCCACACTCAGTCTTATATTCCACACTCTGTCCTATAATCCACACTCTGTCGTATACTCCACACTCAGTCTTATATTTCACACCCTGTCCTATATACACACCCTGCTCTATACACCACACCCTGTCCTATACACACACGCTGTCCTATACTTCACACCCTGTCCTATACTCCACACTCTGTTCTATACACCACACTGTGTCCTATACTCCACACCATGTCCTAAAACCCATATCCTGTCCTATACACACACCCTCTCCTATACACACATCCTGTAATATACACCACCCCCATTCCTATACACACACCCTGTCCAATACTCCACACCCTGTCCTATACTCCACACCCTGTCCTATACACCACACCCTGCCCTATACTACACACCCTGTCCTATACTCCACACCCTGTCCTATACACCACACCCTGCCCAATCCTCCACACCCTGTCCTATACTCCACACACTGTCCTATACTCCACACTCTGTCCTATACTCCACACCCTGTCCTATACTCCACACACTCTCCTATACTCCACACCCAGTCCTATAAACACACCCTGTCCTGTACGCCACACCCTGTCCTATACTCCACACCCTCTCCTATACTCCACACTCAGTCTTATATTCCACACCCTGTCCTATACCCCACACCCTGTTCTATATACACACCCTGTCCTATACACCACACCCTGTCCTATACACACACGCTGTCCTATACTCCACACCGTGTCCTATACTCCACACACTGTTCTATACTCCACAAACTGTCCTATACTCCACACCCTGTCCTATACACACACCCTGTCCTATACACCACCCCTTGTCCTATACACACAACCTGTCCTATACACCACTCCCTGTCCTATACACACACCCTGTCCTATACTCCACACCCTGTCCTATACACACACACTGTCCTACACTCCACACCCTGTCCTATACTACATACCCTGTCCTATACTCCAAACCCTGTCCTACACTCCACACTCTGTCCTTTACTCCACACCCTGTCCTAAACTCCACACCCTGTCCTATACTCCTCACCCTGTCCGATACTCCACACCCTGTCCTATACTCCACACTCTGTCCTATACTCCACACTCTGTCCTATACACCACACCGTGTCCTATACTCCACACCCTGACCTATACTCCACACCCTGACATATACTCCACACTCTGTCCTATACTCCACACCCTGTCCTATACTCCACACACTCTCCTATTCTCCACATCCAGTCCTATAAACACACCCTGTCCTGTACGCCACCCCCTGTCCTATACTCCACACCCTCTCCTATACTCCACACTCAGTCTTATATTCCACACCCTGTCCTATACTCCACACCCTGTCCTATTCTCCACACCCTGTCCAATACTCCACACTCTGTCCTATACTCCACACCCTGTCCTATACTCCACACCCTGTCCTATACTCCACACCCTTTCCTATACTCCACTCTCTGTCCTATACTCCGCATCCTTTCCTATACTCCACACCCTGTCCTATACTCCACACCCTGTCCTATACTCCGCACCCTATCCTATACTCCACACCCTGTCCTATAATCCACACCCTTTCCCATACTCCACACCCTGTCCTAAACTCCACACTCTTTCCTATGAACTACACCCTGTCCTATACTCCACACCTTGTCCTATACTCCACAACCAGTCCTATACTCCACAACCTGTCCTATACTCCACACCCTGTCCTGTACTCCACACCCCGTCCTATACTCCACTCCCTGTCCTATACTCCACACGCTGTGCTACTCTTCACACACTGTCCTATACTCCACACCCTGTCCCATACACCACGTTCTGTCCTATGCTCCACATTCTGTCCTGTACTCCAAACCCTGTCCTATACTCCACACCCTGTCCAATACTCCACACTCTGTCCTATACTCCACACCCTGTCCTATACTCCACACTCTGTCCTATACTCCACACCCTGTCCAATACTCCACACCCTGTCCTATACTCCACACCCTGTCCTATACTCCACACTCTATTCCATACTCCACACCCTGTCTTATACTCTACACTCTGTCCTATGCACTACACCCTGTCCTATACTCCACAATCTGTCCAATACTCCACACCTTGTCCTATACTCCACACCCCGTCCTATACTCCACACCCTGTCCTATACTCCACACCCTGTCCTGTACTCCACACCCTGTCCTATACTCCACTCTTTATCCTAGACACAAATCCTGTCCTATACTCCACACACTGTCCTATACTCCACACTCTGTCCTATACTCCAAACCCTTTCCTATACTCCACACCCTGCCCTATACTCCACACCCTGTCCAATATTCCACACCCTGTCCTATACTCCACACTCTGTCCTATACTCCACACCCTGTCCTATACACACACCCTGTCCAATACTCCACACTCTGTCCTATACTCCACACCCTGTCCTATACTCCACACTGTGTCCCATACTCCACACCCTGTCCTATACTCCACACCCTGTCCTATACTACACATTTTGTCCAATACTCCAAACCCTGTCCTATACTACACACCCTTTCCTATACTCCACACACTGTCCTACACTCCACATCCTGTCCTACACACACACCCTGTCCAATACTCCACACTCTGTCCTATACTTCATACCCTGTCCTACACTCCACACTCTGTCCAATACTCCACACTCTGTCCTATACTCCGCATCCTGTCCTATACTCCACACTCAGTCCTATGCTCCAAACCGTGTCCTATACACCACACTCTGTCCTATACTCCACACCCTGTCCTATACTCCACACCCTGTCCTATACTCCACACACTGTCCTATAGTCCACACACTGTCCTATACTCCACACTCTGTCCCATACTCCACACACTGTCCTATACTCCACACTCTGTCCTATTCACTACACCCTGTCCTATACTCGCACTCTGTCCAATACTCCACACTTTGTCCTATACTCCAAACCCTGTCCTATACTCCACACCCTGCCCTATACTCCACACCCTGTCCTATACTCCACACTCTGTCCTATACTCCACACTCTGTCCTATACTCCACACTCTGTCCTATACTCCAAACCCTGTCCTATACTCCACACCCTGTCCTATACTCCACACTCTGTCCTATACTCCAAACCCTGTCCTATACTCCACACCCAATCCTATACTCCACACCGTGTCCTATACTCCACACCCTGTCCTATACTCCACACTCTGTCCTACGCTCCATACCGTGTCCTATACCCCACACCCTGTCCCATACCCAAACCCCTGTCTTATACACACACCCCTTCCTATACTCCACACCCTGTCCTATACTCCACACCCTCTCCTATACACTACACCCTGTCCTATACTCCACACTCAGTCTTATATTCCACACTCTGTCCTATAATCCACACTCTGTCGTATACTCCACACTCAGTCTTATATTTCACACCCTGTCCTATATACACACCCTGCTCTATACACCACACCCTGTCCTATACACACACGCTGTCCTATACTTCACACCCTGTCCTATACTCCACACTCTGTTCTATACACCACACTGTGTCCTATACTCCACACCATGTCCTAAAACCCATATCCTGTCCTATACACACACCCTCTCCTATACACACATCCTGTAATATACACCACCCCCATTCCTATACACACACCCTGTCCAATACTCCACACCCTGTCCTATACTCCACACCCTGTCCTATACACCACACCCTGCCCTATACTACACACCCTGTCCTATACTCCACACCCTGTCCTATACACCACACCCTGCCCAATCCTCCACACCCTGTCCTATACTCCACACACTGTCCTATACTCCACACTCTGTCCTATACTCCACACCCTGTCCTATACTCCACACACTCTCCTATACTCCACACCCAGTCCTATAAACACACCCTGTCCTGTACGCCACACCCTGTCCTATACTCCACACCCTCTCCTATACTCCACACTCAGTCTTATATTCCACACCCTGTCCTATACCCCACACCCTGTTCTATATACACACCCTGTCCTATACACCACACCCTGTCCTATACACACACGCTGTCCTATACTCCACACCGTGTCCTATACTCCACACACTGTTCTATACTCCACAAACTGTCCTATACTCCACACCCTGTCCTATACACACACCCTGTCCTATACACCACCCCTTGTCCTATACACACAACCTGTCCTATACACCACTCCCTGTCCTATACACACACCCTGTCCTATACACACAACCTGTCCTATACACCACACCCTGTCCTATACACACACCCTGTCCTATACTCCACACCCTGTCCTATACACACACACTGTCCTACACTCCACACCCTGTCCTATACTACATACCCTGTCCTATACTCCAAACCCTGTCCTACACTCCACACTCTGTCCTTTACTCCACACCCTGTCCTAAACTCCACACCCTGTCCTATACTCCTCACCCTGTCCGATACTCCACACCCTGTCCTACACTCCACACTCTGTCCAATACTCCGCATCCTGTCCTATACTCCACACCCTGTACGATACTCCACACCCGGTCCTAGATTCCACACCCTATCCTATACTCCATACCCTGTACTAATTCCACACTCTGTCCCATACTCCACACCCTGTCCAATACTCCACACCCTTCCTATACTCCGCACTCTGTCCTATACTCCACACCCTGTCCTATACACACACCCTGTCCAATACTCCACACCCTGTCCTATACCCCACACCCTGTCCTATATACACCCCCTGTCCTATACTCCATACCCTGTCCTATACTCCACACCCTGTCCTATACTCCACACTCTGTCCTACGCTCCATACCGTGTCCTATACCCCACACCCTGTCCCATACCCAAACCCCTGTCTTATACACACACCCCTTCCTATACTCCACACCCTGTCCTATACTCCACACCCTCTCCTATACACTACACCCTGTCCTATACTCCACACTCAGTCTTATATTCCACACCCTGTCCTATAATCCACACTCTGTCCTATACTCCACACTCAGTCTTATATTTCACACCCTGTCCTATATACACACCCTGCTCTATACACCACACCCTGTCCTATACACACACGCTGTCCTATACTTCACACCCTGTCCTATACTCCACACTCTGTTCTATACACCACACTGTGTCCTATACTCCACACCATGTCCTAAAACCCTTATCCTGTCCTATACACACACCCTCTCCTATACACACATCCTGTAATATACACCACCCCCATTCCTATACACACACCCTGTCCAATACTCCACACCCTGTCCTATACTCCACACCCTGTCCTATACACCACACCCTGCCCTATACTACACACCCTGTCCTATACTCCACACCCTGTCCTATACACCACACCCTGCCCAATCCTCCACACCCTGTCCTATACTCCACACACTGTCCTATACTCCACACTCTGCCCAATCCTCCACACCCTGTCCTATACTCCACACACTGTCCTATACTCCACACTCTGTCCTATACTCCACACCCTCTCCTATACACTGCACCCTGTCCTATACTCCACACTCAGTCTTATATTCCACACCCTGTCCTATAATCCACACTCTGTCCTATACTCCACACTCAGTCTTATATTCCACACCCTGTCCTATACCCCACACCCTGTCCTATATACACCCCCTGTCCTATACTCCATACCCTGTCCTATACTCCACACCCTGTCCTATACTCCACACTCTGTCCTACGCTCGATACCGTGTCCTATACCCCACACCCTGTCCCATACCCAAACCCCTGTCTTATACACACACCCCTTCCTATACTCCACACCCTGTCCTATACTCCACACCCTCTCCTATACACTACACCCTGTCCTATACTCCACACTCAGTCTTATATTCCACACCCTGTCCTATAATCCACACTCTGTCCTATACTCCACACTCAGTCTTATATTTCACACCCTGTCCTATATACACACCCTGCTCTATACACCACACCCTGTCCTATACACACACGCTGTCCTATACTTCACACCCTGTCCTATACTCCACACTCTGTTCTATACACCACACTGTGTCCTATACTCCACACCATGTCCTAAAACCCATATCTTGTCCTATACACACACCCTCTCCTATACACACATCCTGTAATATACACCACCCCCATTCCTATACACACACCCTGTCCAATACTCCACACCCTGTCCTATACTCCACACCCTCTCCTATACTCCACACTCAGTCTTATATTCCACACCCTGTCCTATACTCCACACCCTGTCCTATTCTCCATACCCTGTCCAATACTCCACACTCTGTCCTATACTCCACACCCTGTCCTATACTCCACACCCTGTCCTATACTCCACACCCTTTCCTATACTCCACTCTCTGTCCTATACTCCGCACCCTTTCCTATACTCCACACCCTGTCCTATACTCCACAGCTTGTCCTAAACTTCACCCCCTGTCCTATACTCCATGGTCACACCATCAGTATAGCTTGCCCGTCATACCGAATAACAGGGTGAGGATGTGTTGAAATTTTAAAAGTTGTATCATTCTGGAACATATCCTCAGTTTTCTCAGTCACCCTGGTTGCTCTTGGCTCTGTCACATCTAGTTCCCTGATCATTAAAGACTTTTACATCTAGCAAAGTACAGCAAACAAACTGGTGCTGTGAACAAAATGGCCTCATCTGAGCAGGATCTTCCTTAGGTATAGCTGACTGATGCTTACATTGCCACATATACAGTGGCAGTAATTGCTTGGGGCAGGTGTGGTCAAAGTTGCTATAAATGGAGAGTCAGAAGAGGGGCTAGTCACTCCCGCATGACTCCATTTAAATGTGGCAATGCAGGCCTTAGAGATGGCTTAGGAACACAATACCTGTAAAAGAGTCCGCCAATGGGCACTTTAAGTCTACTTCACCATACAATAAGATCATGGTTGATCTGGTTGTAGTCTCAGTTCCACTTTCTAGTCTTCCCCCCCATAACCCTTGATTCCCTTACTGATTAAAAATCTGTCTATCTCAGCCTCGAATATACTTAACAAACTAACATCCACAGCCCTCTGCAGTAAAGAATTCCTACAGGTTCACTACCCTCTGAGAGAAAAATTCCTCCTCATCTCTGATTTAAATTGGTGACCCCTTACTCTGAGATTATGCCCTCTGGTCCTAGACTCTCCCACAAGGGGAAACAACCTCTCAGCATCTACCCTGTCAAACCCCCTAAGAATCTTATATGCTTCAATAAGGTCGCCTCTCATTCTTCTAAACTCCGATGAGTACAGGCCCAACCTACTCAACCTCTCCCCATAAGAAAATCCCTCCATCCCCGGGATCAACCTAGTGAAACTTCTCTGGACTGCCTCCAATGCCAGTATATCTTTCCTCAGATAAGAGGATCAAAACTGTTCACAGTATTCTAGATGTGGTCTAACTAGCACCTTGTATAGTTTTAGCAAGACTTCCCTATTTTTATACTCCATTCCCTTTGAAATAAAGGCCAACATTCCATTTGTCTTCCCTATTACCTGCTGAACTTGTATGCTAGCTTTTTGGGATTCATGCACGAGGACCCCCAAATCCCTCTGTGCTGCAGCTTTCTGCAGTCTCTCTCCATTTAAATAATATTCAGCTCCTCTGTTCTTCCTGCCAAAGTGCATAACCTCACATTTTCACACATTATATTCCATCTGCCAAGTTTTTGCCCACTCACTCAACCTGTCCATATCTCTCTGTAGACTTTGTGTCATCCTCACCACTTGCCTTCCTACCTATTTTTGTGTCATCCGCGAACTTGGCGATAGTACATTCATTTCCCTCATCCAAGTCATTAATATATATTGTAAATAATTGAGGCCCCAGCACTGATCCCTGTGGCACTCCACTAGTTACAGGTTGCCATCCTGAAAATGCCCCCCTTATCCCAACTCTCTGTCTTCTTTTAGTTTGCTAATCCTCTATCCACACTAATGCACTACCCCCAACACCATGAGCTCTTATCTTATTAAGTAGACTTATGTGCGGTAGCTTATCGAATGACTTTTGGAAATCCAAATGTATTACTTCTACTTGTCCCCCTTTATCTATCCTGCTTGTTACCTCCTCAAAGAATTCTAATAAATTTGTCAGGCATGATTTCCCCTTCATGAAGCCATGCTGATTCTGCTTGATTATATTATGTATTTCTAAATGCTCTGCTATTACATCCTTTATAATGGACTCTAACATTTCCCCAATGACAGATGTTAAGCTAACTGGCCTATAGTTACCTGTTTTTTGTCTCCCTCGCTTTTTGAATAAGAGTGTTACATTGGCCATTCTCCAATCCTCTGGGACTTTTCCACAATCTAAGGATTCTTGGAAGGTTCTGACCAGTGCATCCACTACCTCTGTAGCTACTTCCTTTAATATCCTAGGATGCAACCCATCAGGTCCAGGGGACTTATCGGCCTTTAGCCCCATTAGTTTCCCTAATACTTTTTCTGTCATGATAGTTTGTATTTATTTCCTCCCTTTCCATCTCCACTTTTGCCTCTTGATTATTTAGTATTGGAATGCTATTAATTTCTTCTACTGTGAAGACTGAAGCAAAGTATTTATTCATCTCCTCTGCCATTTCCTGGTTCCCATTATTATTTCCCCAGTCTCATTCTCTAAGAAACCTATGTTCACTTTGGTCTCTCCTTTTTTACACATTTAAAGAAGCTCTTACTGCCGTTTTTATATTACTTGCTAGTTTACACTGAAAGTTTATTTTCTCCCTCTTTATTTTTTTTTTGGTCATCTCATGTTGGTATTTAAAACTTTCCCAATCCTCTGGCTTACCATTAATCTTTGCCACATTGTATGTTTTTACTTTCAATTTGATACTGTCCTTAACTTCCTTGGTTAACCACGGTTGGTTTATCCCCTCCCTTGAACCTTTCCTCCTCACTGGGATATATCTTTGTTGAGAATTATGAACTATTTTCTTAAACGTCTGCCATTGTTCATCAACCATCTTTTCTGCTAACCTCCTTTCCCAGTCCACTGCAGCCAACTCTGCCCTCATTCCATTGTAATGCTTATTTAAGTTTAGCACAGTTGTTTCCAACCCAAGTTTCTCACTCTCAAATTGAATGCTAAATTTTACCATATTATGGTCACTGTTTACTAGGGGATCCTTTACTCTGAGATTATTTATTAAACCTGCCTCATTACATATTACCAAATCCAAAATAGTCTGATCCCTGGTTGGATTCACAACATATTGTTCTAAGGAACTGTCCCAAATACATCATGAATTCTTGCTCATGTCTACCTCTGCCAATTTGATTTTCCCAATCTACATTAAGATTAAAGTCACTGTGATTAACGTACTGCCTTTACTACATGAGCTAATTATCTCCTGATTTATTCTCTGTCCTACAGTATAGCTACCGTTAGGGGGCCTATAGACTACTCCCACCAGTGTTTTCTTCCTCTTGTTATTTCTTACCTCCACCCATATGGATTCTACATCTTCCGATCCAAGATCATTTCTTGCTATCATACTTATTCCATCTCATACTAACAAAGCTACCCCAACACGCTTTCCTTCCTGCCTGTCCTTTCAAAAAGTCACATCCCCCTGATTATTTAGTTCAAGGTTTTGATCTCCTTGTAACCATGTGTCCGTAATGGCTGTAACATCATACCCATTAACCTGTATTTGTGCCGTTAATTCATTTATCTTGTTACGGATACTATTTGCATTGAGTAAAGGACCATTAATTTTGCTTTTTTTACTATTTTTTCCCCTGTTGACCCTATTTTCTGCTTTTTAAAAATGTTTGTACACTCTGTCCCTTCCTGTCACACTCTGGGTATCATTACCTAAATAGCTGCCCTGTAAGAATGCCATGTCCTTTTGCTTTGTAAGCCTGCGTACCCTCTTTCCAGAACCCTCCCCCTACTCTGTTTAGTTTAAAGCCCTCTTTACAGCCCTAGTTATTCGATTTGTCAGGACACTGGTCCCAGCATGGTTCAAGTGAAGCCCGTCCCATTGGAACTGCTCCCTTCTACCCCAGTACTGGTGCCAGTGCCCCATGAACTGAAACCCATCACCCCCACACCAATCTCTGAGCCATGCATTTAATTTCTTGACTTTATTTACCCTGTGCCAGTTTGACGGTGGATCAGGTAGTAATCCCGAGATTATTACCTGGAGGTTCTGCTTTTTAATTTATCTCCTAACTGTTCAAATTCTTTCAGCAGAACCTCCTTTCCAGTCCTATCAATATTGTGTCCCCTAGTTCTAGTCTCCCCCACAAGAGGAAACACCCTCCAGACATCTACCGTACCATGTCCCCTCAAGATGTTATCAGTTTCAATAAGATCACTTCTGAATGTTCTAAACTCCAGTGGGTATAGGCCAAACTTGTTCAACCTTTCCTCATAAGATAAACCCTTCTTCCCAGGAATGAAATGAGTGAACTTTCTCTGAACTGCTTCTCATGCAATTATATCTTTCTTTTTAAAAAAGGAGACCAAAACTGTACGCAGTACTCCAGATCTGGTCTCACCAATGCCCTGTACAACCTTCCCTACTTTTTATTCAATTCCCCTTGCAATAAACGGCAACATTCCACGTGCCTTTCTAGTCACTTGCTGTATCTGCACATTAATTTTTTTCACCCCAACATAAACCCTTGACCATTTTTTCTATTATTTATTTGCATTAATAAGTTAAAAGCGTATGAAAATTCGGAACAATCAGTAAAGAGACTGGAGCTACTGATGCAGCTCACACAGCCACTATAAATGTTGTCAATGTCAGTCAGCCATTTTGGAAGTCAAAAAGGAAGAATAGGGATTCCTCTAACCCTGCTAATTTTTTCTTTTTGCCATTTTCCTTCATGCTAAGGACATGTTTCATTCTGTGAGATACAAGAAACCCTGTTGCTATGGCAGCATAGCCACTTACAAACTTTGTCACTGAAAGCTTTTATTTGGGCATTGTTAAATACACAGTGCTTCCACAAATGTACAAGTGTTGATAGAGTTGATGTAAAAGTCATAAATCATTGCCCCAGGGTTACAGGGAAAAAAATGACAGCTTGTTATGTGGCTCAAAGGTCATGCCTGCAATCGTCAGGGCAACAGTTTAGCATTGCAGCCCTCAGTTCCTGTTAATATTTTTCTGTATTAAAAACCTTGACGTTAAATTTATTTGATAAGCTAGAAACATTCCACCTGTTTTTTTTTCAAGCATTGCGGAGATATCCTCCAGTGCTTCACAATATCATTCACTCAATAATTGTCGCTGACATCTATCAGCAGGCAACGGTGAAATCTTTTTTTTTTGAGGCAGCCACTGTTTACAGGCTCCATCAGTTCGAGGGATCCGTAAGTAAATATATTACATAAAGGAATCTCATCCATAATACAAAATTAAAATTTACACAGATGGAAAAGTATTTCTCTAGATATTTAAACCTGCAGAGGATGGGCACAACTAATTCATTGCAGTAAAATGTAGATCGACTGGGGCAAGCTGCATGTTTTCAGTGGTTTACTGATGCACAGAAACCTATCCTTGATATAAAGCGCTGGTCTCCTGGGCTGCACTCTGGGGCCTCCACCTGCTCTCCTGACCCAACTTCCTGAGACAACCATGACAGCATCTCTCTCTCCCCAATGGCTCCTCTCCAGTTACACTGGCTCCTCACCCCCCCACCCTCACCATTAGCTCCTCTCTTCCCCCCATTGGTTCTTCTGCCCCATCACTGGTTCCTCTGTCCCTGCCACTGGCTCCTCTCTCTCGGATTAGCTTCTCTCCCCTCATCACTGGCTCCCATGAGAAGAATGCATGATCCATGGCTATCTAAGGAAGTTATGGGCAGTATAAAACTGAAAGAAAAGGCATGCAATGCCGTGAAGGTTAGTGGTAGGTCAGAAGATTGGGAAAAATTTTAGGAAAGAACAAAAGTTGACTCAAAAAAAAATAAAGAGGAAAGAATCAGTTTCTGAGAGTAAACTAGCGAGAAATATATTTAAAAAAAAGACAAAAGTATTTGATAGCTCAGTCTAGAAGGGCTGTAGTAAATCAGAGAAAACAATGTCGACAGCATATCTTGGCAGGCATCACTTGTGGGTAATTGATAGAATTCAGAGGCCTAAGTCTCAAAACTAAAGTCCACAACTTTTTCTTGTTCGACATGCACCACGGGTTCCTCAGTGCCAAGACTTCAAATCTGTTTTCAGGATAATTGGACTGGGTTTCTATGGTTTTTTAGTGCACGGCCCCACTTACTGAAAGCGGCGTGAAGTTTGGCTTCTTTTCTTCAATGGAAAACTTTCCTCCCTTTGGCTGGTTTGTTGCCTTAGGGAAGGGATAGCAAGGCAGCAACAGGAAACTTCGACTGAAATCTGTTGAGTGCCGGAACATTGCCTGGCTTAGTGAGAGAATTAATCTTTTATTAGTTTTGTGGCATCTAAAATAGCTTCTTCTCCATATTCACATACAAGACCAAAATGTTAAATCCCCAGAAAAAGTAAAAAAGGGTAGTAACACCTTCTCTCCCACAGTGGCAGCCATGGCTCAGTTGGTAGCACTTTTGCTGCTGAGCCCAGAAGGTTGCATGTTCAAGTCCCTCTCTAGGAGTCTAATCTAGTTTGAGACTCCTGTGGCAGTCATGCACTGTTGGAGGTCCTGTCTTTCAGATCAGACCTTAAATCAAGGTCTTGTCAGGTGGGTGAGAAGGATCCACTAGCACTATTTCAAAGAAGGACAGGGGAACTATCCCTGGTGTCCTGCCAACGTTTACCACTTAATCAACATGACAAAAACAGATTATCTGCTCATTATCACATTGCTGTTTGTGGGAGTTTGCTGTGTGTGGTTCCTATATGACAGTAGTGACTAATCTTTGAAAGTACTTCATTGGTTGTAAAAAGCTTTGCGATGATTTATGATCTTACGGGTATTTACTGTTCTGCCTTATCCCCCTTGGACACTGAGCAATATTTTCCACCTAGACTTCTCCTTGGGTTCCCAGTGAAACCAGAAAGGACCCAACACATTGGATAGGTCCAGAGAAAGAGATAGAGAGAGGAAATTTGGGAATCAGCAAGAGGAGCCCTAGGGATTGAGGGTGGGAGGAAGAGTCGCTGTGTAAATATCATAGTGCTGCTGGAGTGGAACAACAGCCTGTAGCAATATACTAGCTGAAATATGAAGGAACAAAGAGAGAGATAAATGTATTTGCGGATTCTAGCCGAGACGGTGAGAGTTCTGGTGGTGAGAAGTTTGTAATGTTGCCTTTTCATCTTCTGGGAGGTGTGATAGGAATTTTAAAGGTGGATTGTGTCATATGTGTAACACTTTGTACATGAGCATATACAGTGAATGATAGAATCATAAAAACATTCAACATGGAAGGCAACCATTCTCCCCCTCCCCCAGTGTCTGTGCCAGTTGTTTGATAGAGCCACCCAGTTAGTCCCAGAATCCTGCTTTTTCTCCATGACCACATAAATAGAGTCAAAGTCATTATGGCACACAGGGAGACCATTCAGCCCATCAAGTCCATATCAGCTCCCTGTAGAGCAATCCAATCGGTACCTTTCACCTGTTCTATCCCCATAGTTCTGCAATGTTTTCTTTTCAAGTATAGATCCAATTTCCTTTTGAAAGTTATTATTAAATCTGCTTTTAGGCAGCGTATTCCAAATCAAAGCAACTCATTGCGTAAAAAAATCCTCCTCACCTCCCCTCTTGTCCTTTTGCCAATTAACTGAGTTTCCTATCCTCCGGATATTGACCCTCCATATTTAATTTATCAAAACATCCCATAATTTTGAACACCTGTAACAAAAATTTGCTTAATCTTCTCAAAGCATCCAAAGGAGCAGATCGTTATCGGATAATGATTACTCATTTTGCCTTATCCCTCCCCAGCTCACTCAATCACCATAACTCTCTATTTCCTGCTCCTTCATGTAGTTATTAAGCTAAATAACTTTATGCTGTTCGTCCCAACTAATCCTTGTGGTAGCAAGTTCTATATTTTAACCACTCTCCTGAATTCACTGATTTATTAGTGACTGCCTTATGTTTATGTCCCCTAGTTCGGGACTTCCCTACAAGTGGAAACCTACATTATCAAGGACTTTCGCATTCTTAATGGCCTCTATCAGGTCACCTTCTGCTTCCTTCAAGCCTCAGCCTGTTCAGTCTTTCCTGATGGGTATAACATCGCAGTTCCGGTATCATCCTTGTCCAGTGTTTCTATATTCTTATTGTAACATGGAGACCAAAACTGTTCCAACTATAGGTGGTTTAACAGAACTTCTCAGCGTTTCAATTCTATGCCTCTAGAAAGGAACCCCAGTGCTTGGCATGCTTTTCTGCATGGGCCTTATTAACCTGCACCAGGCCACATTTAGTGCTTTGGGTATCTGTTGCCCTAATTTGTGTATCTGTGCCCCCAATTTTGTTGCATAGAATATATGGTTTGATAGTTTAAGATTCTATAAAGCATGCAGAACATTTATGGCCAACAGCACAGCTGGACAAGTGAATGCAGCCAGTCATTCTTGAGGAAATGTGCAATATAACAAACAGTGCGATGAATTAGCGCTGGTAGAAAGTCCGTCCAACCGCAGCTATTAGCTGTGCAAATAGATATTCAATTTGCATTTTGATTGTCGTTGTGATTTGGAAACCCTTTGGAAATGGCCACACTTTTGTAAACTGTTCCCAGAATAAATGTGAAAGCCTGCCATGTAATTACTCTTTCAGACTTGCTAGACATGGGTCACTGAATCATTTCAAGCATTCCCCGGCAAAACAAAGGTCTTTCAGAATGACATCAGTTATTGAACTAGACTCCCTTTGTTGGGTCTTTAATTTAAATATACATCTTGCCTTCTTTATTTCGACACGCCTAAAAGATTTTGCGCACCAAACGTACCCCTGACTACAAAGAGCATTGACCAAAGTCTCAGCCTAGAATAAAGCAAATATATTGGTTAGTTAATGCTTGTGAAGGTTTAGACTGAGCCTACCAATTGCAGTCTGAGCCTGGAGGCCTCACATTCAATGCCTTTTGTCCAGACTTTATTTTGTATCTATATGTATACAACATTTTTCCTTGGGATGTGGCTGACTTTGGTCAGGCAGTATTTATTTCCCATCCCTGGTTGCCCTGGGAGCATTAAGGTTCAGTTGTAGGCCAGACCAGGTCCCTTTGCCGAAAGACATTAGCGAGTCAGTTGGGTTTTCAAAACTATCCCAGAGTTTGTCTTTTCAATGCCAATCCACAACCACCATTACGGAACACAATCTCATAATTGCAGCCCAGGTTCACTGGGCTACTGCTCCCTGGCTGCCCTGGGTCAGCACATTACAGTTCAGAGCGCCATATAGGTTCTATATTCAGCATCTGCAAGTTGAATTAGGAAGAGCAATGGCCTGAATGTTATACTATGTTCCAGGAGATGGCCACTTCACAGGCAGTGAGAGTCCAGGGTCAAAGCTGAGTGGTCATTTGGAAGAATGGGAAGAGCAGGAGTTGCAGGCGCCTTCAAGGTGTGCGTTACTCTCAAATGGGTTACTCAGTGTGGCCAGGAGTAACAATAACCCAAAGGAATGCAGTTCAGACCATGGCACCATGGGCTAGGGACAGCACAGGAAGGAACGGCGGGAGATTCTGTAGTCAGGGGGACAGACACCATTTCTGTAACTGCCATTGTGAGTCCCACATGGTGTGTTGCCTCACTGGTGCCAGGGTAAAGGAAATCACAGGGAGGGTGCAGAATTTTCAGCGGGGGGAAAGGAGTGAGCCAGGAGTTGTTCTTTTTTATTCGTTCATGGGATGTGGGCTTCGCTGGCTAGGCCAGCATTTATTGCCCATCCCTGATTGCCCTCGAGAAGGTGGTGGTGAGCTGCCATCTTGAACCACTGCAGTCCATGTGGGGTGTAGGTACACCCACAGTGCTGTTAGGGAGGGAGTTCCAGGATTTTGACCCAGTGACATTGAAGGAGCGGCGATATATTTCCAAGTCAGGATACTGAGTGGCTACACATCAGTGCCACAAAGGTCCTGCAGTCAGTTTTTCAGGGCTAGAAGGAAGGTAAATATTAGGAGCTCAAAGATGGTCATCTCTGGATTACTCCCAGTGTCACACACTAGTGAGAGTAGAAATGGGATGATAGGGAGCATCATTGCTTAGCTTGAGGAATGGTGCAGGAAGGAGGGCTTCACATTCCTGCAGCCAGTTCTGGAGAAGAAGGCACCTATTCAGGTTGTCCCTCAACAGGACTGGGATTAATGTCCTCTTGGGGAGATTCACCAATATGGCTGGGGAGAATTTAAATGAAATTGCCAGAGGTGTGGGAACCAACATGGAGAAGTAGAAAGGAGGTATAAGGTGTAAAAAGGACTGAGCGCTTTGGCTAATACTAGAGAAGGAAGTTGTAACATATTTGATAGGAGTGGACTAGGGAGGGCTACGAGAAATGAAAAGACAGGTACACAGTGCATGTATGTGAATGCACAAATTGTGGTTAATAAAGGTTAATGAGTTACAAGCACAATTAGCCATGTAGGAATTTGATAGTGACAATGATAGAAATGTTGCTTAAAAATGGTGAGGAATGGTGTTTAATATTCAAGGATGCAAAGTGTTGAGAATAGATAGGGACAGAACAGCTGGAAGTGGGTTGGCAGTACTGATTACGGAAGACATTGCAGCATTGGAAAGAGATTTGGGGTCAAAGACAGAACCTATTTGATTGGCGTTGAGTAGCAAAAATTGGTATGATCACTCGACTGTATTTTATAAGCCTCCAAATAGTGAAAGAGATGGAGGAGCATAAGAACATAGGACAAAAGGACTTATGAGCAGGAGTAGGCCATTCAGCCCTTCAAACCAGCTCCTCCATTCAATAAGATCATGGTTGAACTGGCTGTGGTCTCAACTCGCTGGATCCAGAGCCACGGGGAGAACACACCGCAGTTATTTCTGAATTGCCCCAGCAGAAAGCCGGCAGAGCTACAATAGCTGAACGGCCTTCTTCTGTCTGCTATGGAACATGTATCCAGTATGGCTCCTGATCTGCAGTACGACACGTTCAAATGGATGACAGACCTCAAAAGTGAAATGCAATTATATATTTTCTCTGAAGAAATTGACTAACTTTCTCATTTGGAGCATTCTGTCAGTCTCAGGAGTCTCTGGTTCATCACAAGGAGAGGAGAGAGCGACTCAGAGGGTGGTATGAAAATCAGAGAACGAATGAATGAAAAACAGGAGAGAAGCAAAACTAACCTTGGGTGAAGATGTTCTCATTTTAAGATGAGTAGAAAAAAAATCAATGATGCATGGAAATTGTTTGTTGTTCATATGTCTGATTGGAAAATCGACAAGGAAACTGCGTGAAAATTAAGCAAAGCTTTTTTGTAACCTCACATGTCTGTGTTTAACTTTGACAGCACCATGACAAAGCCTTTGGAATGATGAAGCAATTATTGTAACAATACGGATCTATGCAAATGGGTTCATGTAAAGCTGACAAGGTGTTTATGCCAGTAAACATTTGATAAGGTTCCACGGAAGAGATTATTGGCAAAAATGAAAGAGCATGGGATTGGAGGTAACCCCATGACATGGATTGAAAATTGAGTTGGGAGGTACAAGACAGAGAGAAGGGAATTGGCAGGATGTGACAAGTGGTGCTCCCCAGAGATCGGTACTGGAGCCTCAGCTTTTTTAACCACATATTAATGACTTGGAGGAAGCAACGGAGAATTGTATTTCCAAGTTTGAAGATGAGACTAACTCACAAGACATGATAAGTTGTGCTGATGGAAAAAGGAAGCTACAAAGGGACATAGACAGTCTAAGTGAATAGGCAAAATGGTGGCACACTTTTATTTTATTCATTCATGGGATCTGGGCTTCGCTGGCTGGGCCAGCATTTATTGCCCATCCCTAGTTGCTCTTGAGAAGGTGGTGGTGAGCTGCCTTCTTGAACCGCTGCAGTCCATGTGGTGTAGGTACACCCACAGTGCTATTAGGAAGGGAATTCCAGTATTTTGACCCAGCGACAATGAAGGAACAATATATTTCCAAGCCAGGATGGTGAGTGAAATGGAAGGGAACTTCCAGGTGGTGGTGTTCCCATCTATCTGCTGCCTTTGTTCTTCTAGATGGTAGTGGTCGTGGGTTTGGAAGGTGCTATTGAAGGAGCCTTGGTGAATTCATGGAGCTCATTATGCGTGGTTGTCCATTTTGTATCTGAGAAAGACAAAGCAGAATATTTCTTAATGGCAGGAGACTACATGAAGACATGAAAGAGGCTTTAAATTTCATATGATGCTCTTCTGTCTGCCGTGTTAAAGGAGACATTAACACATTTATTTTCAATGTCATAGAGAGGAATGTTATACATTAAGCCATTGTTTCCTAACAACAATTCTAGCATTTATTCTTATGCAATATGAAACATCTTTGGCTTAAATTATTTGTTATTTCCTGCTCAGTAGCTTGCATTTTGCCAAACTGGGCCTTCATTGCTCCACAGTGAAACTGGGATGGCAATTGGTTGCTTGTGGCACCTAAGATAGGTTTTGAAAGTTGTAAATAGCCACAAAGTGATTACATAGTGACGATATTGTTACATCAAATGTGCTTTTATTGCCTTGTGAACTCCAGGGCCTGAATTTTCACTCCTGTATCGAGAGCGCAGAGTTAGGACAATTCCGACTTCCGCAAACTCAACCTGGGAAAAGTGCCCTGGATGGCCACATTTTCATTACAGGGGTGGTGGGGTGGTTGGGGGTGGGGGGGAGGGTTCGGGGGGGAGGGGTGCAGTTGTTGCAAGGTGAAATGGGGATCAGTCTGCCGCCCCTGGAGACAGTTTGGAGGCAGCTCAGAGGCTACCAGGTGCAGAGGTGGACCAGGCATAAAGGCCAGCCTCAGAGCTCCAGCACTGTGTAAAAAAGAATAAAACAAAAAACAGCCCTCCAGCCCTCACCCCTCACACCAGCTCCCCCATATCGTCCCCATGCCTCAACCACACCAACCCATGCAACCTCATGCCCCCCATCCCCATGGCCCTTCATACCCTCCATCCCAAGCTATGCCCCTTTATCTACACTCATGGCTTTTTATGGCCGCTATGCCAAACAATGCCACTCTACTCAGCCCCATGGTCCTTTATAGCCCTGTACTAACTTAATGCCAACTCATGCCAAACCTTTGCCCCATACTTTCCATGCCAACTTACTCAGTATGCACCATGGATCGATCTCAGGACCTATGCTGAGGTTAAATAAAGTTCTTAAATCTCTATTCATGAATTTGCTTTTTTAAAAAATCACTCTCATTGTTAAAAAGAATCCATTCACTACATTTAATGTCCTTTAATCCCTTATAAAAACAAACATTTGTATTCATTGTCTAATTTTAAAGGCTTTATAGGTGCCTGGAGCTGTCAATCAAACTATGATAATGTTGGGAAATCAGTCAAGCAGCACTAGTCCTGTAATGGTAACCCTCAGGCTTATGTCAATTATGTGAAATAGCAAGCACTGATTTTTTCAACAGTGCCGACAGTTTTTCTTCAAATAGTTAAAGAGTAGGAGATCTAAATGCCTTGACAGCTTGAAATTTCCCTTTGCAGCTCCCTTGACAGTTCTCTTTGACAGTTCTAATTAGCTAAACAGTTCCAATGGGTTCATCCATTTTTTTACGCACATTCATGTCTAATTTTAAGAATCCCAAAGGGCACTTGACCTTACCAAAGGTGGCCCAGGACCATATCCAAAAGGTACCTTACCCCTTCAAAAGGGTACCCTAACTCTCCAAAGAACTCCAGTAAGTTTAGGCCTTCTCCTAGCAGGTTTAATTTTTTTTTATTAATTCATGGAACGTGGGCATTGTGGGCTAGGCCAGCATTTATTGCCTAACTCTAATTGCCCTTGATAAGGTAGTGGTGAGCTGCCTTCTTGAACTGCTGCAGTCCATGTGGTGTAGGAACACCTACAGTGCTGATAGGGAGGGAGATCCAGGATTTTGACCTAGTGACAGCGAAGGAACAGCGATATATTTCCAAATCAGGATGGTGAGTGGATTGGAGGGGAACTTCCATGTGGTGGTGTTCCCAAGTGTCTGCTGCCCTTGTCCTTCTAGATGGTAGCGGTTATGGGTTTGGAAGGTGTTGTCTAAGGAGGCTTGGTGCACACATTGTATTTCTCACTTGCTCCTTGCAAAAGTCAGATCAGGCTAAAGGCAGCTGCACCATAACATGTGCACCTGCCTCCGTGAATCACAGATGTGCAAATTCCGACATGCCACCATTACTAGCCTCCCCCACTGCAAAAAAGATGGGGCTCAGATCCGGGACTTCCTGATTCGGGCCTCCAGTGCCATTTTCGTAACGACAGAGAGCCTCTCAGTCTGGGCGAAAATCCAGGCCCAGACCTTTTCATTCTAAATGTTCGCCTAGCTTCCTCTCTTAACATTGCTGTTTATTCGAGCTTGGTGCTGTTGCATTACTTACATTATAATAGCGACAAGGCTTGAAAAGTTTTTAATTGGCTATAAAGTACTTTGGCAATCCTGAGGTCATGAAAGGTGCTATAGAATTGCAAGCTTTTCTTTCTTCTGCTGCACTGATAGCAATTTTACAGCCACTGTCGCTGTTGTAATTGGCCTGTGACAATGCATATTTATTGGTAAATAGTCAGGAACACATGGACCAATTAAATACTATCACAGCATCATTAAAGGAGCATTTTAAAGATATCCAATGTTGCTCTGAATAAGTCAATAAACACGCTGATCCATGAAATCTTTGCTTGTTCAGTGTAATTTGTGCTCTTTTGCCTTATTGCTTCCATGCTTTTCATCACTGGCACCATACTGCACTTCCATTTTATCAATAAGAAAATGTACCTAGGAATGAATAATTGTTAAGCAGAATTCCATGTGCACTCCACCTGCTTCGACTTAATGATAGGAGAGCTGAAAACTCATCTCATTGCCTTTGGCAATGACCCAAAGTACCATAGGTGGAGAAAGATCTCCTTCAAGTGATATGGATTCCCATGTTGGTAAATTGTCATAAGTCAACATCATGCACTGATTAACCTGATTAGTCATGCTGAATCTTTGGAAATGTTGATACCTGACATGCTCACCAGGTGTTCCTTATTGGACTGTATTAATGGTTATGATTAATTAACCCTTGTTCAGTGTATTGCCTGACCTCTTCCTATTACTGTATTTTTATATCCTGTGGTTTCCGTGTACCAGGTTTTGCAGCTGGAATGAATCTCACTATATAGGCTCCTTGCATATAGAGATTTTTAGTTTTCTGAAATCATGAGCTGATTATGTCTCACTGAGGAAAACAGGACATCTATGGCCTGAGTGGACAGGGCAACAAACAGCCTTAACCAATCAGATTGAAGGATTGCAAAATTAGCAGCACAAGGGCTGAGAAGGGAATGTAAATTATAATGGGTGAATTCAATTTCAAATTAGGCACAGAAAGAGAAGTGAGAGGGCTATTTTAGCTTGAAAATGTGCTGGGAGCAGGGGATAGGATGGAGTTGAGAGAGAAGCATGCCAATGAATGCAAGAAGACATAGCTGGAGATTGCTCAGGAGGTAAGTTGCAGGAGTGTGGTGCCATGCTCCTGGATACAATGCCAAAGTAGTTTAATGACTTCATCAGGACAGGAAATTCAACTACATCCAGATGTGTGTTCAACAGCAACCCTCTCACTCTTCTTTCCCAACTGCAGCACATCACTCCTCATACTAACTTAGCTTGCAGGTACAGAGCAACTGGAGGAGCCTGTCTCAAATATGAGTGGCACAAAATTGCAGGATTTATGACCATGTCTTCAGTCATGGAAATAGTGACCATTTTCTTGCAGCATCAAACAAGGCAGTCCTAGGAGTACATGCAGACCCTCAGCAATGGCTTGCACCCTATGAATGCCAGCTTAAATAGGATTGATGAAACACTGGCCTTGGTAGTTCATTGCTCCTCTGATCTTCAGAAACATGTTGTCCAACTCATTGCTAGCAGGGAATTGGGGGGTGGGGTGTGGGTGTTGGGAGTTGCCATGAGTGGGATGATGGCGAAAAGGGACATAAAATTGGGGAGCCAGCGCAAAGCACGTCCACATCCAACCCACTGCACCACCCCCTCCACCCCACCAACCCCCTCGATACCCCTCGTGCTGCCTCCTGTCCCAATGCTGAGTACTGATGGAGCAGTCTTCAATGGGGCCCTCACAGGTTCCAAAACCCACAGGACATTGGTCAAGAGCCTCTGAGCAGTCAGGGAAGGGATCTGAGCAGCCTGCCTCTAGCTCTGCTGAAGTCTCAGGAGTTGCACGATGTAGAGGTGCTAGGAAGAGAAAGAGCAAAGACTTGTGGTTGCCCGACAGTAAGTGGACATGGGTGTGTTACATAATGTTAGATTATTCAGTTTCTGGTTTTTTTTAGCCACATAAATATGATTTGTTTACTTTGCTTTCCCATCTTGCCCTGCTGCAGGTAAGTGGCCTTCTCACTTTTGATGAAGGGTTAAGACAGGGTTGAACAATGAGCATTGGGTAGCTGTGAAGGATGATCTCAGGCCTGCTTTGTGTTAGCTCAATGGGATGCGGTAAGTGGGTTCAGCATTTGGCTGCCAGTTAGCTGCACTGGTGGAACCTAACTGAATGTCACCATTATGAGGGAATCCCAAGTAACAGTGTACACCACTGCTGGTGCATTGGTTGCATCATGTCCCCCCCTCCTCCACTTCCTGCTCCTCCTCCAAAGCATTCTGCACTTTGCTCTACCAGAAGGTCTGTACCTCACTGCTGTGCAATGTTGTCCAGAATGGAACACAGCATAGCCATTCTGGAGATCCCGGCTGGAGACGACTGAAGGGAGCGTCCAGACCTCTTGCTCAATGGAACACCTTGCAGTCATGTGGTTTTCATCGTATGTTATGACCAGTACCTGGGGGAGGTCCCTTCAATTTGTTAACTTCCCAAACAGGACCCCAATTTTGTCATGCTCCCAGGTGAGGAGGAATGACCTTCTTTATTCAACTTCCTCGGCTGGTCGCAGCAAGGTTAATTTAAAAGGGATTCCCTTCCTCCTGTGGATACCTTTTCCCAATTCTAATGTATTCATTTTTAGAAGGAGTCAATTTAACCAGACTTTCTTGAGTCAAGGAAAGAGTAAGTTTATCAGTTATTAAAACCTGAGAAAAAATAGTAAAACATAACACACATGCACGCAGAACAGAAATGAAAAGTTAAGAATCCAAATAAAAGTTTTTTAAAAATACAAATCAGTCTTTGGCTTGTCCATGAGGTGTAGATGGCAGAATGTTGTGGCTATTAAGTTGGGTGATTCTGGTAGAGCTGACTTTGGCAGTTTCTCAGTTGGTTTGGAGACACGTGGTTCTGCAGGGTAGCTGAAGAAGCTGTCCTATTTCCTTTTTGATTGTGGCTTCTGCTGAGCCTTGCCTCCAGCAACAGAGAGGGAGATTTCCTGCAACTGCAGGAGTGACTAGTTGGTCTTCTTGTGCTGTCACTCTCACAGCACACCAGAACACATTGCACTGCCCTGCAGCTAGCTTTTTAACCTATCTTTGTTCCTGTGTTCCAGGAGAGGAAATAGTCATCTTGTATCCATCTCAGAACTAGTTACACGTGCTGAGATATAAATCAGCAGGCGATGGATTTTTGGGTGACTGCTGAGATGTGCATTTGTCTTAAATCTCCTGTGGTTGTGAAGAGAAAAGTTCAGTCTTTTGCATCTTTCCTACCTCTCTTTCCAGTGTCCCTGCTTGAACAAGATCATGACACCTTTTCAGGTGCACATTCCATGTTCTCTCTGGACAGGTCCGTCAGTATAATCCGCATTGGGGTTTTCTGGAAAGTGGTCACTTTACATTATCAGCCACCTTTTGGTCAATGTCCTTACTTGTATTTTTCAAAAATACACAAGTCTTCCTTAAAAAGTTTGATATGCCCGTAAGTAATTTGTGGCTGTAATCGGCTTTTGTTCTACCAGAAGATCCATACCTCCCTGTTGTGCAATGTTGTGCAGAGTGGAACACAGCATGGCCATTTTGGAGAGCCTGGATAGAATGTACAGAAGGGAACTTCCAGATCTGTTGCTCAATTAAACATCTTGTGGTCATGTGGTTTTCATTGTATCTCTCCTGGATCTCTTTACTTTGGTGTCTCACGCATGTCATCAGCCGTATTTTAGTAACCATGGTCTCCAAGCAAATTGCCGAAAAGCCTGCCTGGAGGTACAAAGAGATCAGGGAGGATGAACTAGCACAGGATGAAAGCACTGTGACACCTGACTACAAATCTTACACACACTTCTATAATTATCTTAATGTGTTTGTAGTCAAGATGTACGTTGCTGGAGTGAAAGCCATTTTCTAGTTCACAAATACTCTGGGTGATCTAAAGATGTATTGATTCCACATGTGTGCATTCAATGGTGCGTTGCATCTGTGGGAAGATAGCCAGAGCCACAAGCCAGCATGCTACTCATTCAGGCTGGCATCATAATTGCCAGCCCTGGCAAATGAGGCAGCAGTCATCTATGCATGGCGTTTGTGAGCAACAGATTGCTGGACCCCACAAATATTTCTGGCAAAGTCCTGGAAAGAGCTAGAAGCAATGGAGTTGACAGAGGCTTATAGCCACAGGGAAATCATTGCCCTCAGGCCCACTTGGCAGCTGGTCATCTTCCAGGAAGCTGCAAATGGCTGACTCCACACTGGAAACCCCCTGAGACTCTGGTATTCTAACATATTAAAGAAAATGAACATATGCTTGGAAACCTTGGGCTGTGGGTATAGCCTTGGCCTGGCTGCACCTCTCTGAGCACCACCTGTCACCTATGGAGCAGCGGGTCTGTGAGGAGAAGGCTGCTGCTACTGGTGTTCCTGCCGTTGCCAGTACTGGTAGGGCACTGACACTCTTGATGCTGTTTATAATATTGATGATGTTGATGATTTGGATAATTTTGATGATGTTGATGCTACAGATGCTGTTGTTGATGTTGATGATGATGATGTTAGTGATGCTGATCTTGTTGCTGATGTTGATACTGTTGATAATGTAGAGGACGTTAATGATGTTGAGGGCATTGAAGATGTTGATGCTCTTGATGTTGATACTGTTGCTGATGTTGACGATGTTGATGCTGTTGATGATGTTGATGATGTTAAGAACATTGATGATGATGATGTTGAGGACGTTGATGATGTTGATGCTGTTGATGATCTTGGTGCTGCTGAGGATGTTTGATGATGTTGATGCTGTCGATGCCTTTGATGTGATTAAAGATGTTGATGTTGTCCATGCTATTGATGCTGTTGATGATGTTGATGCTATTGATGATGTTGATGCTGTTGATGCCGTTGAAGATGTTGATGCTCTAGATGATGTTGATGCTATTGATAATGATAATGATGTTGATGCTGATGATGATGTTGATACTGCTGATGATGTTGATGTTGTTCTTGTTGATGACCTCGATGATGTTGAAGCTATGGACAATGATGATGCTGTTGATAACTGATGCTGTGGATGATGTTTATTCTGTTAATGATGTTCATGCCATTGATGATGTTGATACTGTCGATGATGTTGAGGACATTGGTGATGTTGATGCTGTTGATGATGTTCTTGCTGTGGTTAATGGTGATGATGTTGATGCTGTTCATGACGTTGGTGCTGTTGATGATGTTGATGCTGTTCATGCCGTTAGTTATGTTGATGCTGTTGATGATGTAGATGATGTTGACACTTTGATGACATTGATGATGCTAAGGCTGTTGATGATGTTGATAAAAGCAAAATGCTGCGGATGCTGGAAACCCGAAATAAAAACAAAAATAACTGGAAAAACTCAGCAGGTCTGACAGCATCTGCAGAGAGGAACACAGTTGACGTTTTGAATCCATATGACTCTTCATCAGAACTAAGGAAATATAGAAATGAGGTGAAATATAAGCTGGTTGAGGGGGGTGGGACAGGTAGAGCTGGATAGAGGGCCAATGATAGGTGGAGGCAAAGAAGAGATTGCCAAAGATGTCATAGACAAAAGGACAAAGGGGTGTTGATGGTGGTGATATTATCTAAGGAATGTGCTAATGGTACATTAAGGGTAGCAAGCAGGACAAGCAAGTGGCAGAAGGCCTTAGTGGGGGCAGGGTGGGGGGAAGGGATTGAAATGGGCTAAAAGGTGGAGATAAAACAATAGATCGAAATAAATGTAAAAATAGGTGGGAAAAGAAAAATATATTGTTTAAAAATGATAAATTATTGGAAAAAGGGGGATTGGAAAGGTGGTGGGGATGGAGGAGAGAGTTCGTGATCTGAAGTTGTTGAACTCAATATTAAGTCCGGAAGGCTGTAAAATGCCTAGTTGGAAGATGAGGTGCAGTTCCTCGAGTTTGCGTTGAGCTTCACAGTAACAGCAGGCCAAGGACGGATATGTGGGTATGAGACCAGGATGTTGTGTTGAAATGGCAAGCGACGGGGAGGTCTGGGTCATGCTTGCAGACAGACCGAAGGTGTTCCGCAAAGCGGTCACCCAGCCTGTGTTTGGTCTCTCCAATGTAGAGGAGACTGCATTGGGAGCAGCAAATCGAGTAGATTAATTTGAGGGAAGTGCAAGTGAAGTGCTGCTTCACTTTAAAGGAGTGTTTGTGCCCTTGGACGGTGAGGAGGGGGGAAGTGAAGGGGCAGGTGTTGCACCTTCTGCGGTTGCATGGGAAGGTACCGTGGGAGGGAGTTGAGGTATAGGGGGTGATGGAGGAGTGGACCAGGGTGTCCTGGAGGGAATGATCCTTTCTGTTGATGCTGTTGCTGATGTTGACACTGTTGATGATGTTGATGCTATTGATGAAGCTGATGCCTTTGATGATGTTGAGGCTGTTTAAGATGTTGATGATGTTGATGCTGTAGATGCAGTTAATGATGATGATGTTGATGCCGTGGATGTTGAGGCTGTTGATGTTGATGCTGTTGAGGACATTGATGATGTTGATGCTGTTGATGATGTTAATGCTGTTGATGTTGATTATACTGATGCTGTTGATGATGTTTAGGCTGTTGCTGATGTTGATAATGTTGATACTGTTGATGCTGTTGAAGATGTTGATTATGTTGATGCTGTGGAGGTTGAGGCTGCTGATGATGTTGGTGCTGTTGACATTGATGATGTTGATGCTGATGATGTTGACGATGTTGATGCTGTTCATGGTGTTGAGCTTGTTGGCAATGTTGATGACGTTGATGCTGTTGATGATGTTGGTGCTGTTGATGATATTCATTATGTTAATGATGTTGATAATGTTAATGAAGTTGATTATGTTGATGGTGTTGATGTTAGTTATGCTGCCGCGGTTGATGATGTTGAAGCTGTTGTTGATGTTGATGTTGTTGAAGATGTTGATGCTGTTGTTGATGTTGATGTTGTTGCTGCTGTTGATGTTCATGATGTTGATGCTGTTGGTGCTGTTGATGATGTTGATGATGTTGATGCTGTGGATGTTGAGACTGGTAATGATGTTGATGCTGTTGAGGACATTGAGGATGTTGATCCTGTTGATGCTGTGGGTGTTGAGACTGTTGATGATTTTGATGCTGTTGATGATGTTAATGCTGTTGATGTTGATTCTGTTGATGCTGTTGGTGATGTTGATGCTGTTGTTGATGTTGATGTTGATGCTGTTGATGTTGATGATGTTTATGCTGTTGATGATGTTTATGCTGTTGATGCTGTTGACGATGTTGATGCTGTTGATATTGATGATGTTGATGCTGAAGATGATGTTGATGCTGCTGATGTTTTTGATGCTGTTGAAGATGTTGATGCTATTGATGAAGTTGATGCCTTTGATGATGTTGAGGCTGTTTAAGATGTTGTTGCTGTAGATGCAGTTGATGATGATGATGTTGATGCTGTGGACGTTGAGGCTTTAATGTTGATGCTGTTGAGGACATTGATTATGTTGATGCTGTTGATGATGTTAATGCTGTTGATGTTGATGCTATTAATGCTGTTCATGATGTTGATGCTGTTGTTGATGTTGATGTTAATGATGCTGATGTTGATTATGCTGATGCCGTTGATGATGTTGATGCTGTCGATGATGTTGATGAAGTGGATGCTGTTGATGATGTTGAGGCTGGTGATGTTGTTGATGTTGATGTTGATAATGTTGGTGTTATTGATGAAGTTGATGCCTTTGATGATGTTGAGGCTGTTTAAGATGTTGATGATGTTGATGCAGTTGATGATGATGATGATGGTGTTGATGCTGGGGATGTTGAGGCTGTTGATGTTGATGCTGTTGTTGATGTTGATGCTGTTGCTGTTGTTGATGACGTTGATGATGTTGGTGCTATTGATGAAGTTGATGCCTTTTATGGTGTTGAGGCTGTTTAAGATGTTGATGAAGTTGATGATATTGATGCAGTTGATGATGATGATGTTGATGCTGTGGATGTTGAACCAGTTGATGTTGATACTGTTGAGGACTTTGATGATGTTGATGCTGTCGATGATGTTGATGAAGTGGATGCTGTTGATGATGTTGAGGCTGGCGATGTTGTTGATGTTGATGTTGATAATGTTGGTGTTATTGATGAAGTTGATGCCTTTGATGATGTTGAGGCTGTTTAAGATGTTGATGATGTTGATGCTGATGATGATGATGTTGACGATGTTGATGCTGTTCATGATGTTGAGCTTGTTGGCAATGTTGATGATGTTAATGCTGTTGATGTTGATTATACTGATGCTGTTGATGATGTTGACGAGGTTGATGCTGTGGATGTTGAGGCTGCTGATGATGTTGATGCTGTTGATGATGTTGATGCTGCTGATGTTTTTGATGCTGTTGATGACGTTGATGCTATTGATGAAGTTGATGCCTTTGATGATGTTCAGGCTGTTTAAGATGTTGATGATGTTGATGATGTTGATGCAGTCGATGATGATGATGTTGATGCTGTGGATGTTGAGGCTGTTGATGTTGAGGCTGTTGATGTTGAGGCTGTTGATGTTGAGGCTGTTGATGTTGATGCTGTTGAGAACTTTGATGATGTTGATACTGTTGATGATGTTGATGCTGTTGATGAAGTTGATGCCTTTGATGATGTTGACACTGTTAAGATGTTGATGATGTTGATGCTGTAGATGCAGTTGATACTGATGATGTTGTTGCTGTGGATGTTGAGGCTGTTGATGTTGATGCTGTTGAGGACATTGATGATGTTGATGCTGTTGATGATGTCGATGCTGTTGGTGATGTTGATGCTGCTGATGTTTTTGATGCTGTTGATGCTGTTGATGATGTTGATGCTATTGATGAAGTTGATGCCTTTGATGATGTTGAGGCTGTTGATGTTGATGCTGTAGATGATGTTGATGCTGCTGATGTTTTTGATGCTGTTGATGTTGTTGATGATGTTGATGCTATTGATGAAGTTGATGCCTTTGATGATGTTGAGGCTGCTTAAGACGTTGATGATGTTGATGCAGTTGATGATGATGATGATGTTGATGCTGTGGATGTTGAGGCTGTTGATGTTGATGCTGTTGAGGACTTTGATGACGTTGATGCTGTTGATGATGTTAATGCTGATGATATTGATGCTGTTGTTGATGTTGATGCTGTTGATGACATTGATGATGTTTATGCTGTTGCGGCTGCTGATGATGTTGATGCTGCTGATGTTTTTGATGCTGTTGATGATGTTTATGCTGTTGATGATGTTGATGCTGTTGATGAAGTTGATGTCTTTGATGATGTTGAGGCTGTTTAAGATGTTGATGATGTTGATGCTGTAGATGCAGTTGATGATGATGATGTTGATGTTGATTTATATGAAGCTGATGCCGTTAATAATGTTGAAGCTATTGATGATGTTGATACTGTTGATGATGTTAATGAAGCCGATGCTACTGAAGATGGTGATGCTGTTGATACTGATAATGATATTCATGCTAATGATGTTAATGCAGTTGATGCTGTTGATGGTTATTGATGATATTGATGATGTAGCTGATTTTGATGCCATTGGTACTGATGTTGATGTTGATGATGTAGATGATGCTAATGCTAATAATGTTGATGCTGATGATGATGTTGATGTTGATGATGTTGTTGATGATCTTGCGGCAGTTGCTGCTGTTGATGATGTTGATAACATTTATGCTGTTGATGTTGATGATTATGTTGATGCTGAGGATGTTGAGGATGTTGATGATGTTGATGCTGTAGATGCTTTTTAAGATGTTGATGATGTTGATGCTGTAGATGCAGTTGATGATGATGATGTTGATGTTGATTTAGATGAAGCTGATGCTGTTGATAATGTTGAAGCTATTGATGATGTTGATACTGTTGATGATGTTAATGAAGTTGATGCTACTGAAGATGGTGATGCTATTGATACTGATAATGATATTTGTGCTAATGATGTTAATGCTGTTGATGCTGTTGTTGGCTATTGATGATATTGATGATGTAGCTGATTTTGATGCCATTGGTGCTGTTGTTGATGTTGATGATGTAGATGATGCTAATGCTAATAATGTTGATGCTGATGATGATGTTGATGATGTTGATATTGTTGATGATCTTGAGGCAGTTGCTGCTTTTGATGATGTTGATGATATTCATGCTGTTGATGTAGATTATGTTAATGCTGTTGATGATGTTGATGCTGTTGATGTAGATGTTGATGATGATGTTCATGTAGTTAATGCTGTTGATGATGTTAATTATCTTGATGCTATTCATGATGTTGATGCTGTGGTGATGCTCATGCCCTTGATGATGATGATGATCATCATGTTGATGACGTTTGGTACTGCTGATGATATTGATAATGTCGATGATGTTGATGGCATTGATGCTATTGATGACTTTTTTCACTTGTTCATGGGACGTGGGTGTCACTAGCATTTATAACCCATCCATAATTGGCCTTGTTCAGAGGGCATTTAAGAGTCAGCTACATTACTGTGGGTCTGGACTCACTTGGATAGTGGATTTCCTTCCCTAAAGGATATTAGTGAACCAGATGAGTTTTTACAAAAATCAGCAATGATTTTGTGGCTATCATCAGTGCTTTAATTCCAGATCTTTAATTAATTCAAATGCCACCATCTGCTGTGGTGAGACACAACCCCAGGTTCCCAGTGTGTCACTGTGAGTCTTGGGGATACTAACCCAGTTGATGCTCTTGATGACGATGATGCTCATCATGCTGATGGTGTTGATGTTGGTGCTGCTGATGATGTTGATAATGTCGATGATGTCGATGATGTTGATGATGTTGATGATGTTGATGCTTTTGATTACTTTTTTTTCACTTGTTCATAAGATGTGGGTGTCGCTGGCAAGGCCAGCATTTATAACCCATACATAATTGGCCTTGTTCAGAGGACATTTAAGAGTCAACCACATTGCTGTGGGCCTGAACTCATGTGTCGACCAGATAAGGTAGGGATGAAGGATTTCCTTCCCTAAAAGATATTAGTGCACCAGATGGGTTTTTACGACAATCAGCAATGGTTTTCTGGTTATCATCAGTCTTTTAATTACAGATTTTTAATTAATTCAAATTTCACCATCTGCTGTGGTGAGACTCAAACCCAGGTTCCCCAGAATGTTCCTGTGGGTCTTGGGGATACCAACCCAGTTGATGCTATTGATGATGGTCATGCTGTTGATGCTGTTGATGATGTTCATTCTGTTGACGATGTTGCTGATGTTGATGTTGATGCTGATGATGTTCACGCTCTTAATGATGTTGATGCTCTTGAGGATGATGGTGGTGGCCATGCTGATGATGTCGATGATGTTGATGCTGTTGATGATTTTTGTTCATTCATTCATGGGATATGGATGTCGCTGGCAAGGCCAGCATTTATTCCCCAGCCCTATTTGCCATTGTTCAGAGGGCATTTAAAAGCCAACCAAGTTGCTGTGGATCTGGAATTTAATTCCAAATTTTTAATTCATTCAAATGTCACCATCTGCTGTGGTATGGCTCGAACCCAGGTTCCCAGATTGTTACCTTGGGTCTCGGGATTACGAATCCAGTTGATGCTGTTGATGATCTTGATGCTGTTGATGATGTTCATTATGTTCATAATCCTGATGTTGATAATTTTGGTGATGTTTATATTGTTGATAATGTTGATGCTGTTAATGATGTTAATGCTGTTGATGTGGTTGATGCTGCTGATGTTCATGCTGTTAATGATGTTAATGCCTTTGATGATGCAGATGATGTTGATGCTATTGATTATGTTGACGATGTTGATGCCGTTGATGGTGTTGATGATGTTGAGGCTGTTGGTGAGGTTGATGATGTTGATGCTTTTGATACCAATAATAACATTGATGCTGATGATGTTGATGCTGTTGATGATGTTGATGCTGTTGGTGAAATTCTTGATGTTGATCATATTGATATTGTTGATGGTGTTGATGATGTTGGTGATGTTGGTGCTGTTGTTGATCATGATGATGTAGATGATTTTAGCACTGTTGATGATGTTGATGCTCTTGATGTTGATGGTAATGATGATGTTCATGAAGTTCATGTTGTTGATGATTTTGATGCTGTTAATGATGTTAATGCCTTTGATGATGCAGATGATGTTGATGATGTTGATGCTATTGATTATGTTGACGATGTTGATGCCGTTGATGGTGTTGATGATGTTGAGGCTGCTGGTGAGGTTGATGATGTTGATGCTATTGATACCAATAATAACATTGATGCTGATGATGTTGATGCTGTTGATAATGTTGATGCTGTTGGTGAAATTCTTGATGTTGATCATATTGATATTGTTGATGGTGTTGATGATGTTGGTGATGTTGGTGCTGTTGTTGATCATGATGATGTGGATGATTTTAAAACTGTTGATGATGTTGATGCTCTTGGTGTTGATGGTAATGATGATGTTCATGAAGTTCATGATGTTGATGATTTTGATGCTGTTAATGATGTTGATGTTGCTGATGATGTTGATGCTGATGATAATTTGATGATGTTAATGATATTGATGATGTTGATGTTGTTTATGGTGTTGAGGCTGTTGATGATGTAGACGTTGGTGAAGTTATTGATACTGGGAATGTTATTGATGATGATGTTAATGCTGTTGGTGATGTTGATGCCTTTGATGATGCTGATAATGTAGATGATGTTAATGCTGTTGATGATGTCGATGCTGTTGATGATGTATGTACTATTGATGACGTTGATGATGTTGAGGCTGTTTAAGATGTTAATGATCTTATTGCTGATGATGATGTTGTTGCTGTTGATGCTGTTGATAATGTAGATACTGTTGATGATTTTGATGCCGTTGATGCTATTGATGATGTTGCTTTTGATGATGTTGGTGTTGTTGTTGATGTTGATGATGGTGATGAAGATGATGTTAACGCTGTTCATGGTTTTGATGGTGTTGATGTTGATGATGATGTTGATACTGTTGATGTCATTGATGATGTTGATGATGTTGATGCTGTTGATGCTGCTGATGATATTGATTATGTTGATGCTGTTGATGCTGCTGATGATATTGATTATGTTGATGCTGTTGGTGATATTGAGACTCTTTAAGATGTTGATGATGCTGATGCTGCTGGTGATGTTGATGATAATTTGGTGATGTTAATGATGTTGATGATGCTGATGCTTTTTCTGATGTTGAGGCTGTTGATAATGTTGATGTCGGTGAAGCTATTGATACTGAGAATGTTATAAATGCTGATGATGATGTTAAAGCTGTTGATGATGTTGATGATGTAGATGATGTTAAGGCTGTTGATGATATTGATGCTGCTGATGTTGATGTTGATGACGATGATGATGTTGGTGATGTTTATGCTGTTGATGATTTTGATGCTCATGCTGTTGTTGGTCATGTTTATGCTGTTGATGATGTTGATGATATTGGTCATGTTGATGCTATTGATGATGTTGATGATATTAATATTGTTTATGCTGTTGATGCTGTTGATGATGTTGATGCTGTTGGTGATGTTGATGATATTGATAATGTTGATGCTGTTGTTGATGTTGCTGCTGTTGATGATGTTGATGCTGTTGGTGATGTTCATGCTGTTGATGATGTTCATGCCCTTGATGATGATAATGCTCATCAAGCTGATGGTGTTGATGTTGGTGCTGCTGATGATATTGATAATGTCAATGATGTTGATGACGTTGATGCTATTGATTACTTTTTTTGATGATGTTGATCATGTAGATGAATGTTGATGATGTAGATGATGTTAAGGCTATTGCTGATGCTGTTGATGTTGAAGCTGATGATGATGTTGATGATGTTTATGCTGCTGATGTTGTTGATCCTGTTGATGCTGTTGATGCTGTTGATGATGTTGATGTTGTTGATGTTGATACTATTGATGATGTTAGTGCTTTTGATGATGTTGAGGCTGTTTAAATGGTGATGCTGTTGATGATGTTGATGCTGTTGTTGCTGTTGCTGATGTGTAGCTGTTGATGATCTTCATGCTGCTGCTGATGTTCATGCCCTTGACGATGATGATCCAGCTGCTGATGATATTGATAATGTTAATGATGTTGATGATGTTGACGCTGTTGATGATTTTTTTTCATTTGTTCATGAGTGCGGGTGTCGCTGGTAAGGCCAGCATTTATAACCCATCCATAATTGCCCTTGTTCATATGATATTTAAGAGTCAACCACATTGCTGGATCCATACTTGGAGCAGACTAGGTAAGAACAGCAGCTTTCCTTTACTAAAGGATATTAGTGAACCAGGTGGGTTTTTATTACAATCAGCAATGGTTTCAATGTTATCATCAGTCTTTTAATTCCAGATTTTTAATCAATTCAAATGTTGCCATCTGCTGTGGTAAGACTCAAACCTGGTTTCCCAGAACATTGCCCTGGGTCTTGGGAATACTAATCCAGTTGATGCTGTTGATGATGTTGATGCTGTTGATGATGTTGATGCTATGAAAGATGTTGATGATGTTAATGCAGTTGATGATGTTGATGCTGTTGATTCTGTTGATCCGGTTGATGAAGTTAATGCTGTTGATGACATTGATGAAGTTGGTGATGTTGATGTTGTTGATAATGTTGATGCTATTGATGATGTTGATGCTATTGATGATGTTGATGCTTTTGAAGTTGGTGCTGTTGATGTTGTTGATGATTTTAATGTAGTTATTTGAGTTGATGCTGTTGATGAAGCCGACGCTATTGATGATGTTAATGCTGTTGATGATGTTGACCCTATGTTGATGATGCTGATGATATTGATAAAGTTGAGGATGTTGAGGTTGATGATATTGGTGTTGATGATGACATTGGTGCTGTTGATGATGTTGATGCTGTTGATGATGTTGGTGATGTTGTTGATGTTGATGCTTCTGATGTTGTTGATGCTGATGGTGATGTATCCTGATGATGCCCTGGGTCTCAGGAATACTAATCTAGTTGATGCTGTTGATGATGTTGATGCTGTTGATGATGTTGATGATGATGATGATGTTGATGCTGTTGATGATGTTGATGCTGTTGATTCTGTTGATCAGGTTGATGAAGTTAATGCTGTTGATGACATTGATGAAGTTGATGATGTTGATGATGTTGATGTTGTTGATGCTGTTGAAGTTGGTGCTGTTGATGATGTTGATGCTGTTGATGATGTTGATGATGTTGTTGATGTTGATGCTTCTGATGTTGTTGATGCTGATGGTGATGTATCCTGATGATGCCCTGGGTCTCAGGAATACTAATCTAGTTGATGCTGTTGATGATGTTGATGCTGTTGATGATGCTGATGATGTTGATGCTGTTGATGATGTTGATGCTGTTGATTCTGTTGATCAGGTTGATGAAGTTAATGCTGTTGATGACATTGATGAAGTTGATGATATTGATGATGTTGATGTTGTTGATGCTGTTGAAGTTGATGCTGTTGATGTTGTTGATGCTATTGATGATGTTGATGCTTTTGATGATTTTGATGCTGTTGATGATGTTGAGCCTGTTTAAAATGTTGATGATGTTGGTGATGTTGTTGATGTTGATGCTTCCGATGTTGTTGATGCTGTTGGTGATGTAGATGATGTTGGCACTCTTGATGATGTTGATTCTGTTGATGATGTTGAGGCTGTTTAAGATGTTAATGATGTTGATGCTGTTGATGATGTTTGTGCTGTTTATGATGTTGAGGCTGTTGATGATGTTTCTATTGTTGTTGATGTTGTTGATGTTGATGCTGTTAATGGTTTTGATGATGTAGATGATGTTGACACTGTTAATGATGTTGATGCAGATGATGTTGTTGATGATGTTAATGATGTTGATGCTGTTGATGATGTCGATGATGTTAATGATGTTGATGCTGTTGATGATGTTGACACTCTTGATGATGTTGATGCTGTTGATGATGCTGATGATATTGATAATGTTGAGGCTGTTGGTGAGGCTGATGATATTGGTGATAATGGTGTGGGTGTTGCTGGCAAGGCCAACATTTATAACCCATCCATAATTGCCCTTGTTCAGATGATATTTAAGAGTCAACCACATTGCTGGACTCACTCTTAGAGCAGACTAGGTAAGAACAGCAGCTTTCCTTCATTAAAGGATATTAGTGAACCAGGTGGGTTTTTATTACAATCAGCAATGGTTTCGATGTTATCATTAGTCTTTTAAATCCAGATTTTTAATCAATTCAAATGTCACCATCTGCTGTGGCGAGACTCAAACCTGGTTTCCCAGAACATTGCCCTGGGTCTCAGGAATACTAATCCAGTTAATGCTGTTGATGATGTTGATGCTGTTGATGATGCTGATGATGTTGATGCTGTTGATGTTGTTGATGCTATGAATGATATTGATGATGTTCATGCAGTTGATTATGTTGATGCTCTTGATCATGTTGATGAAGTTAATGCTGTTGATGACATTGGTGAAGTTGATGATGTTGATGTTGTTGATTATGTTGAGCCTGTTTAAGATGTTGATGATGTTGATGATGCTGATGATGTTGATAATGTTGAGACCGTTGGTGAGGTTGATGATGTTGATGTTGATGATGATGTTGGTGCTGTTGATGATGTTCATTATGGTCATGACGATGCTAATGTTGATGATGTTCATGACATTGATGAAGTTGATGCTGCTGCTTATGCTGTTGATGATGTTGAGGCTGCTGAGGATGTTGATGATATTGTTGATGTTGATGCTTCCAATGTTATTGATGCTTTTGGTAAGGTAGATGACGTTGACACTCTTGATCGTGTTGTTGATGATGATGCTGTTTATTATGTTGATGATGATGCTGTTGATGATGTTCATGATGTTGATTATGTTAATGATGTTGATGCTGGTGATGATGTAGATGTTCTTGACACTCCTGATGATGTTAATGATGTTGATGATGATGCGCTTGATGATGTTCATGATGTTGATGATGTTAATAATGTTGATTCTCTAGATGATGTTGATGCTGTTGAAGTTCTTGATGATCCTGATGTTGTTGATGCTCTTCATGACATTGTTGATGTTGATGCTGTTGATGATGTTGGTGCTGTTGATGCTGCTGATAATGTTAATGATGTTGATCATGTTAATGCTGTCATTGATGTTGATGATGTTGATTCTGCTGATGGTGTTGATGCTGTTGATGATGTTGATTCTGTTGTTGCTGTTGATGGTGCTGCTGCTGTTGATGACATTGATGCTGTTGATCATGGTGGTAATATTGATGATGTTGATGACTTTGTTGATGGTGATGACATTAAAGATGTTGGTAACATCAGTGCTGTTGGTGATGTTGATGCTGTTGGTCATACTAGCCATTATCAAAGGTGCAAGCTAAAAGAACATAAAGAGCATGAATGCTGACCTATTGACCGAAAATACAAAGTGGAGATCCAATGCACAAACCTGCAAAATAGGGAATGCAGCTCCACAGTAGTTAAATTAACCTGTGAAGGAGTAAAAGTAATCGCTATGAACAACTATTGAGAAAACAAAAACTTTTCTCACATTGAGGCAAGAAATCAACAGTCATGGAAGTATTTGCCTATATTTGCTGCAGTATTCTGGCATTGCATTCACTGTCAAGTTCCAGAGAGTCCAGCAACTCATACAATTATGGTTAAATCCCCAAATCCATGTATAGAACATTATTATTGAGCTGTTAACATACTGAAATTAACAACCCACCACTCTCAAGGGGCTTCCTTGCCTGTAACATAACATGCTGCAGTTAACAATGGATGTCAGTGAGTTTGAGCAAGCTTCATGGGGTGGTTTCAATTTCAGTGCTTTTCACTATTTTGCTTGCTCCCAAAACACTGTGATTAAATCCTTCCCTCCAAAGGGAGAGGAAGAGAAGATCGCGGACTTGTGTAGCTTGTCAGAATGTAAATTCTAGTTACTGCACTCTGTTAAATTAAGGTGCCATTTATTTTATTGCATCCCCATACCTTTGAGCTGCCCTTCATGACCCTGATACATAATTTATTTTCTGTCATATAAATTCTGAGGCAGTTTTCATTAATGAAATGGAAGCTGCTATTGCAAGATTTGTTGTAAATGCTTTTGTTTTGAAAATCCGCCTGGCTGTAGCTTGGACCTGTGTTCCCGTTTAGATCAACACTCACCGCCTGACTTCTCTTTTATATTTAGTCTTTAATGGGATGTGGGTGTTGCTGGCTAGACCAACATTTATTACCCATCCCTAATTGCCCTTGACAAGGTGGTGGTGAGCTGCCTTCTTCAACCACTGCCGTCCATATGGTGTAACTACACCCACAGTGCTGTTAGGGAGAGAGTTCCAGGGTTTTGATCCAGCGACAGTAAAGGAACGGCGATATATTTCCAGGTCAGGGTGGTGTGTGGCTTGGAGGGGAACTTGCAGGTGGCAATGTTCCCATGCTTCCGCTGCCCTTGTCCTTCTAGCTGGTAGAGGTCATGGGTGTGGAAGGTGTTGTCTAAGGAGCCTTGGTAAGGAGCTGCAGGAGTGAATGTTTGTGGATGGGGTGTCAATAAAGTGGGCTGCTTTGTCCTGGATGGTATCAATCTTCTTGAGTGTTGTTGGAGCTGCACTCATCCAGACAAGTGGAAAGTATTCCATCACATTCCTGACTTGTGCATTACAGATGGTGGACAGGCTTTGGGGAGTCAGGAGGTGAGTTACTCTCTGTAGAATTTCCAGCCTTTGACCTGATCTTGTAGTATTTATATGGCTGGTCCAGTTCAGCTTCTGGTCAACGGTAATCCCTAGGATACTGGTGGGGTGTTGGATTCAGCATTCGTAATGCCATTGAATGTCAAGGGGTGATGGTTAGATTCTCTCTTGTTGGAGATGGTGTTATGATCTCAGCTGATGTTAATACTGGACAAATCAGATCCCAGGGTGGAAGCTGGCTTGATAGATCCTAACTTTCATTTTTTGTTTAGAAACGTGGAGGGCAGCTACTGAACAGAGTCACAGGAGTCAGCTGATTAACTTTTAGCAAAAGAATAAAACATTTATTAACCAAGAAAAGATGAACTGTATGACAATACTCCTTTACCCAAAACTATACCTTTACAGATATAAACAGATTTGTAAGGATAACACAAGTTGCAGAAGCTATCTTGTACTCTCATGTTCACAGTAAGTACACAGTCCAAGGAAACCAATAGGTGACCTGTGATCAGGCACACCACACTCTGAAACCAAGTGACAATTGCCACCCCAAATGGATCTCTCATTAACTATCCCCAGATGCTTGTCACATCATGAGCCAATCAACCTCACTGAACTCTGTCTTTCACATGAGCATTTCCAATCTCCACTCTCAAAGAACCCGCTTTGGAATCTTTCTCCCTTTAAGCTTGAAGCCTTCCTCTCTGTTCTTTACTTTTAACTTAACAGGACTTTTTCCAGATTCCTGTCCTTGTCCTTTCACTTAGCTGTCCTTTTGGGACCTTTCCTGTTCCACTCCCTGGTTTTGGGAACTTCCTTCTTTAGTTTTTGAAACCTGCTTCCTGCAGTTCCCTCTCCTGTGCCCTGTTTCACCTGGTGGCTGGCTTCCAACTTCAGTTAGAGAGTTGCAATCTGCCCCTCTCCTATGCTGCTTCTGCTGTCAACAGCTTCCAGCTATAATCCAACTGAACTCAAACTGCTTTTGGTTCCTCTGTGTCCTGGTGTGGGCCTCTCGTTGCTGGGCCACAGCCCAGTTTTTTCGACCTTTTGTTTGTTTTAACTCAAAACCTCATTTAAATTCAGGCATCTTTTGAAGTACCCGAGGAGTTGTGAATGGTGCTGAACATTGTGCAATCATCAGCGAATACGCCCATTTCTGACCTAATGATGGAAGGAAGGTCATTGATGAAGCAGTTGAAGATGGTTGGGCCGAGGACACTACCCTGAGGAACTCCTGCAATGACGTCCTGGAGCTGAGATGATTGACCTCCAACAACCACAACCATCTTCCTTTGTGCTGGGTCTGACTCCAACCAGCGGAGAGCCTTCCCCCGATTCCCCCTGTTTTGCTAGGGCCCCTTGATGCCACACTTCATCAAATGCTGCCTTGATGTCAAGGGTTGTCACTCTTACCTCACAAAATAATCCTCACCTGTGTGTATGTGTGTGTCTTTGCTAAATAACCCTCAATGTGCTAAGAATTATGCTGACAACCAATTTAAGATTTTCAGTCGGTCTCACAATGTGGCGCATTTGCATGTACTGGAAGCTACATATATTAATACACAGGGCCCTGTTCTTTGCAGACAGAAAGAACATTACACACATTGCACCTCTTTCAGCTAAACAAAATAACTGACAGCCATTTGCTGACTCATTCCTCAGGACAATGCCTTGACCAATCAGGGTCTAGCTGCCTAGTTTAAATTTCAAAAAATGCTTGGCAGCTAACTGTCAGTCACCACCAGTGGTGCATTCTCCATGGCAACAACACTTGCCAACTCACTTTACATTGTTACGATCCCAGCTCATGTTAATACTGGACAAGCCTAATCTCAGGGTGGAACCTGGCTTGATAGATTTTACCTTATATTTTCTTTTAGATACATGGAGTGTGGCTGAACAGAGTCACAGGAGTCAGCTGATTGATTTTTGATGAAAGAATAAAATATTTAATTAACAAGAAAAGATGAACTATTTTGGATTACTCCTTCACCCACAACTATACCTTTCCAGAAAAATACAGCTTTGTAAGGATAACACAAGTTACAAAAGCTATCTTATCCTCTAATGTTGATAATGAGTACATAGTCCATGTAAACCAATAGGTGACCTGTGGTCAGACACACCACACTCTGAAACCAAGTGACAGATGCCACCCCAAATAGGTGCCATGGATCTCTCCTCAACTTCCCTCAACCACTTGTCACACGGTGAGCCGACCAGTCTCACTAAATTCTGTCTTTCACATGAGGGTTTCCAACCTCTACTCTCCAAGAACTCACTTTGGAATCTTCTCCCAAACCGATGATTTCTCTCAGACACTTCCCACAAGAGTCCACCTCCAGGGTCTCAAACTCTCCTTCCAATGTTCCTCTTCCCTGGGTCACCACATGCATTTAAGCTTTCTTCCATGCACTCTCTTTCACTGCCTCACCTGTCAATAGTACACCACTGTTTCACATGCCCATAGCAAAATGTTAGAGACCTTCAGCTGTCTCCTTGGACCTTCGGGCTTCTTGCATGCCTATATCGCTTTAAATCTGCTTGCTGCAGCTTTTGGCTCTTTAAGCTTGAAACTTGGAGCCTTCCCCTCTGCTCCTTCCTGTCACTTCCACAGAACAGGACCTTTTCCAGATTCCTGTCCTACTCCTTTGACTAGATTGTCTTCTTGTGACCTATCCTGTTCCACTCCCCTGGATTTGGGGACTTTATTGTTCAGTTTCTGGAACCTGTTTCTGCTGGCAACTGCTTCTGTCTGAACTCAAATTGCTTGTGTGTGTGTGTGTGTGACCCCTGTTGCAACAACACGGTTTTTTCTACCCTATTTGTTTTAACTCTCCTTCAAGAGTCATAAAACTCATTTGAAATGCAGGTATACAAACAGGTCTTTGGATCTGCTGCCTCCACTCCAAAATTAAACTAGATCCCAGGTTTCACCTTTTAACCCACAAATAGTGAAAAAAATAAACTGAACTTAAACTTAAAGATATACCCCCCAAATACACATATAACTTACTTAAACTATCTCTATTTCCTAACAACATACAGTATAAATTGTTTTCCCCCTTATATAGGTATTCTTGCATGTGTCCTGATGAATGCAAGACGAAGAGCTTAGACATGTCCCTTTTTTCAGCAATATTCATGTTCTGTACTACCAAATGACTATATGTATTGATATTTATTTATTTATTTATGTACATTCATATATATTTGTATATAAGTACTGATGGCAGATTGACGCCTCTGACTAGTATCTGAAGAATATATTCCAGCTTTCATTCGCACATAGAAACAGGAGTAAGCCATTCGTCCTTTGAGTCTGTTCCACCATTCAATTAGATCAGGGAAGGTGCTGGACATTTCAAGGAACCCATATTGAATCAACAGTAATTATAGGCCAGTTAGCCAAAAACCTGATGTTGGGAAATTGCTAGAGCCTACGGCCCAGATTTCACTCCCGAGTTGGGTAGCAGAGTCGGGAAACCTCTCGCTTCACTGTGCCCACTTCAGGAGAAACTCCCCCAATGGTGGGAACTTCACCCAAGGGGGTGGGTGCGGCATGGGGGGTCATCCACTGCCTCTGGATGCAGATCAGATGCCACAGGACAGCCGAGATGAGCTGTTTAAAAGATCCACCTCGGTTCTCTGGGACTTTGTTCCAGTTGTTTTATTAAATATTCAACCCTTTTGTCCTCACCCCTCACACCCTCTCATGTAGTTCATGTCAACCCATGCCCCCCACCCCCCTCCATGGCTCCTTGTAGCCCCCATGCCAACCTAATGACAACTCATGCCCCTCACACACACCTTGGCCCCTTATAACTCCTTGCCAGCTTAATATCAACTAATTCCAACTCAGGCCAACCCATTGTTATGATCCTAGACCAGCCCCCCCAAATTGGTACAATCCAGCTAGGGACCAGTAACTTTTTGTTCAAAGTAGACAAAGTTTGTGATTGCAAGACACTTGCTAAGAGAACAAAGCCACAAGATTCCATGGTTTTTGAACAAACAAAATAAACTTTACTATACAAGGTCAGAAACACAAAACAGTTTACAATATCTATCTCACACTCTAACATTCAGGGTTAATATGAGGTAAATGTGAATTAATGGGCAAACTGTGGTCTAACACCCACACTACGCATTAAATAGCAAATGCAAACAATACAGATCCCATGAATTTCTCAGTAACCCACTTAGACTCAGTAAACACTGTGAGTTGACCAATTTCATTGAGACCCTGTCTCTCTCATGAGGGAATCCAGCCTTCATCTTTGAAGTTCTAGCCTCAGAATTCTCTCCAAATGTTGCTCCGACCTGGACTGCCTCAATGGCAGCTCACCTCACAGGGTTTCAATCTTGTCTCCCGAGACTCTGTTCCACTGGATTCTCGGGTCTGCACTCCAGCACCATTTCACAAGCACAATTTCAGCTCTTTGGCTGCACAAAGCAGAACACTACTGCTCCAAAGGCGTACCAATGCCCTAACGGCCCACAGCATAGAATCACCAATCTTCTGCTGCTTTCTTCAATCTCCAGGGCTTCTCCTGGGCCCTCACTATTTAGAGTCTGCCAACCACAGCCTGTTTTCAGCTGGGAGCCTCTTTCTCTGCTCCTCTTTCTTTCCTTTTAACTGGGTTGGCTCCCTGTTGCCTCTTCCTGTCCCTTGTCTGGGACTCAAATTGGGACCTCTCTCTGTCCCATGTCCCTGTCCCCTGATTTGGACTCTTCTCCAATTATGGTGCCCCGCTCTTGGGTCACATGATCAGAATTTTTTCGTTGTTTTGTTTTTACGCAGCCGCACTGGGTCTGTGTCTTCGGCCTGAAGAACGACAAACCCTGGGCTGCCCGTGCGTAGCCTGATCCCGGTCCGTGCATGTGCAGGACCTTCAAGGCATGCTGGGATTTGGAGTTCCCAGCTCCCAATCGATGACAAGGTAAGTTGGATCTTGTGACATCATCTACCATCCTTTGCCCTTGCCTCTCCCATGCCAACTCACCCAGTATCCACCGTGGGCAGTCTTCACAAGCCATGTTGAGATGAAATAAAATTAAGGGCTAAATATCTACTCCAGCCTCTACTATGGTTTTTGAAAAAAACATAGTCATGAAAGCCCATGCAAAATACTTAAATCCCCTGAAATACTTAATCCCTTATAGAAATAGACTTGCATTCATGACCCCACATCAAAGACAGCTAATCCTTTGAGCTTGACAATCAAACTGTGAAGTTAGTATCTTCTACTGAGATGATGATATATTATGCCAAGCATTAATAATGACATAATGATAGCCCTTGAGGAAATGTCAACAAACTGCTATTGTAACTGCTAGAACAGATGATTTTCAACTCTCATTGACACAAGCAACATATTTTTTAATTCTTTTAAGGCTCTGGGAATTTAAATAATTTCACAGCTTAACAGTGTTACAGAACTTATTCACCCTCTAAAAGTTTGGAACTCCCACACTGTGGGTTAAGGCCCTTTTTACAGTGCAAATCAAGCCTTTTTAAACTCAGCACTGAGTTCAAATGGCCCTGCTGCTTTTGGGTTTCCATCATGTATGCGAGTCACGTTTTGCCTCTTTCTCCTACCAGCAGAAAATGGGATTTGTCGGAAATGAGGGCGGGATTTCCAAATCTGGGCACCGCCCCCATTTATAAAAGTATGTGGAGTTTCTACAGCTCTGCAAAAATCCAGGTGATAATTAAGGATAGAGCGACTGAACATCTTGAAGATTTTCAGCTGAACAGAGAGAGCCGTCATGGATTTATAAAGGGTAGGTCACGCTCAATGAACCTGATTGACACTTGTGAAGAGCTGACTAAAGTGGTGGACAGGCAACTGTTCGTGGATGTTACCCATATGGGCTTGCAAAGGCATTTTCATAAGGTTGCTCATAAGAGACTCTTAACTAAAGTTGCTAGTCATAGGCCTGAATTTTACCTTTGGTGGGAGCGCACTATCAGCAGGGCCAGGAGCGGCTGGGAAACGAACCGCTGACCACGATAGTCCCCCCAACCGCGATTTCATGTTGGCTGGCCAATTAACGGCCAGCCAGCATGAAACGTGTGCTGAAAAGCTCAGCGCTGCCAGGGTGGGGCAGGAAGAGGGCAAGCAATGATGTCACCACGGGCACGGGTGAGCACTACGAGACAGCCCCCTAAGGCAGACAGCTGCCTCAGGGAGCTGGAGACCTTCAAATGATGAAATAAAGGTTTGAAAAGCTGCAAAAAAATGTCCATGCATCACAATCAATCACCTGAAAATATATCTATAAAAGGGCTGAGCACAGATATTTACTTTTATTTCATAACGGAGATTTCATCCCGCCCTTGGATGAAGTTTGATTAAAAATGTAAAGGTCGCCTGGCTGATTCGCCCATCCACCAAAATCCACCATCCATCCCTTAGGCCACAAAAAATCAGAGACAATTGTGCCGTTGATGGGCTTAATTGCCCGATTAATGATCAGCGGGTGCACTTCCAACATTTGCGCGCGCCCGCTGAGCGAAATATCGCACGAGTGCACAATGATGTCAGGACGCTTGCCTGATGTCATCTCGCACAATTTTACGCCCGATCGGGTTGGGCGTGTGCCCACCCGCGGGACATATAATTCAGCCCACAGAAATTCAAGGCAAGTACTTGACCCGGTTAGGAAGCTGGCTGTGTATCAAAAAGTAGAAATAATTGTCAAGAAGTGTGCTTGGCAGGATTTGACAAATGGCGTTTTACAGGAATCCATATTGGTGCCTCAGATATTCACCATGTTTATTAATGGCTTTGATAATGGGTTAGACAGCCACATATCCTAGCATCCAAAGACACCACTAGTCATATCCTGCCAGTTAGAGTTAGATCACAGATCAGCAAAGATCTTACTGAATGGCGGAACCAGTTTGAGGGGCTAAAAGGCCTTCTCTTGTTTGTATGGCAGATCTGAATGTCTCTGTCTTTTCATAGTAATGTTTAACATCTTCATCTTCACTTTTCTTCTTTTGCCCCTTGTGGGGATTATTGTTCTGCAAAACCTCAATTTAAAATTCTTGCCCCGTTTTCAAATCCCTCTATGACCTCTCCCCTCTCTATCTCTGTAACCTTCTCCAGCTCTATTACACTCGTAGATCTCTTTCCTCGTCCAGTTCTGCCCTGTTGTGTATTCCCACTCCACCATTGGAGTCCACGCCTTCAGCTGCCAAGGCACTAAGCTCTGGAATTTACTCCCTAAACATCTCTGCCTCTCCCTCTCTCCTTTAAAATGCTCCTTAAAACCCACTTCACCGACGTTAATCTGCTTATGTGTTTCGATGTCAAATTTTGATTTATAATACTTCTAGAAAGCAACTCTGGATGTTTTGCTATGTTAATAATGCTGTCTGGGTTGTGAAGTAAAAACAGAAAAAGCTAGAAGTACACCACAAATCTGGCAGCATCTGTGGGGAGTGTTATGAGAATGTGCTTTACTTTTAAAAGGATGAAATTTCTAATCCTCCTTTTTCTGGCTGGATTTTTAAAAACAATAAACTATAAACCTGTTGAGGCAATGGAGGACTGCCAGCCAGCTATAATATACAAACTTGCATTCCACCCAAGTGGGATGAAAGGAACGGACACTCAAACGCCCTTGGGAATATGAAAAACCCCATCTCCTGTTGGCTTTTATACTATCCTGAAACTTTTCAAAGGTTTCTGAGTTGAGGCCTCAAGGCGCAATTACCTGCTCGAGAAAACAATGACTAAAGCAGATACGGATTAATCAAATTCCTCTGGAATATACAGCCTGCAGGACTCTAAGAACTTTTTATCAAGCCAGAGAGATCAGAGACCAGAATGCTGTACTGAAAGGCTGCCAAGGAGCTATTTCTTCTCTCGCTCTCATAAGTATTGCACTCAGATTTGCAAAGTAACAAACCTGAGAAGAGAAAAATATTACAAATTGAGATCTGTTGGGAATGAAATGTGGAAATCTGCTCCATACAACTACATCCAGTATAACAACTGAACAAAATGACTGCAACTTGGAATCACCACACTGAGACCAACCAAAGGACAGATAACCACAAAAGTCCTTTGTTTATCTTCTTCTATCCTTTTATTCTACCATCTGTACCATTGAGTATATCTGTGTGAGCCCAGGAAATGTGTGTGATGTATGAATGGCGGTTGTAGTTTACCTTGGGCAGAATCGTCCCAGGTTTGCACTAAGTGTGGTTACCAGCAGGCAGGTAGGACGACGTTTTACCCGCTGGCCACAATGGCGGCTTCTCACGCCGTATCATCCTAAACCCACTGCATTAATTATGCATTCCCAGGAAACACGCCATTTCAATGGCGGGCAGGCTCTCATTCGCCTGCCACGCCGTCACCTCGCTGCTTCATCACACCAAGCGCCATACTTAAAGTCCAGCCACGTGCACATCTCTCAGTGCTCCCAGCCCGCGACTGCTGCATGGAAGACATGACCCCAGCAGGCAAGAAGATTGCAGCCCCCAGGTTTAGCGATGCGTCCCTTGAGTGCCTTTTGGATGCCATGGAGGCCCGCCGTGATGTCCTCTACCCTGCTCTGGCAGCAGGAGGGGCAGCAGCATCACCGGTCCAGCATGGGAGGTGGTGGCAGCGGTGAAAGGAGCCGGGAGAGCAGAGGTGACTGAAGGAGTTCGGTGAGGAGGGAATGAGGTGATCCTTTGAGTACTGTGAGTACAGTCGGGTAAGTATTTACTACTTTTATCACTTATAGTTTTTAAGGTCTTATTTTGTGGTTCATCATTTGTAAGGGCTATATTCTGTAACAGCGAGGAGCAGGGAAGAAGGGCCCGAGAGTAATTGATATTAGTTGATATTAAGTACCTTCCAAAAAGTTTAATTTAGTTTAAAGGGGTAAGTCATGGCAAGAAAGCTCAAAGCCATGGTATGCTGCTCCTGTTCTATGTGGGAAGCCGGGTACATTTCCAGTGCCCGGGGCCAGCATGGGTGAGGAAAGAAATTAGCTCCGACGATGTGAAATCTATATGGGTAGAGCTGAGAAACACTAAGGGGCAAAAAACATTAGTGGGTATTGTATATAGACCCCCAAACTGTAGTGGTGATGTTGGGAATGACATTCAACAGGAAATTAGAGCCACATGCAATAAAGGAACATCTGTAATTATGGGTGACTTTAATCTGCATATAAATTGGGCAAATCAAATTAGTAACAATACCATAGAGGAGAAATTCCTGAAGTGTATATGGGGTAGTTTTCTGGACCAATACGTTGAGGAACCAACGAGAGAACAGGCCATCCTAGACTTGGTATTGTGTAACGAGAAAGGAATTATTGGCAATCTAGTTGTGCAAAGCCCCTTGGGGATGAATGACAATAATATGATAGAATTCTTCATCAAGATGCAGAGTGATGTGGTTGATTCTGAGACTCGGGCCCTGAATCTTAATAAAGGAAACTACGATGGTATGAGACGCGAGTTGGCTATGATGGATTGGGAAATGTTACTTAAAGGGATGACGGTGGATAGGCAATGGCAAACGTTTAAAGAGCACATGGGTGAACAGCAACAATTTTTTATTCCTGTCTGGTGCAAAAGTAAAACAGGAAAGGTGGCCAAACCATGGCTTACCAGGGAAATTAGAGATAGCATTAGATCCAAGGAAGAGGCATACAAATTGTCCAGAAAAAACAACAGACCTGATGATTGGGAGCACTTAAGAATTCAGCAAAGGAGGACCACGGGATTGATTAAGGAGGGGAAAATAGAGTACGAGAGTAAGCTTGCAGGGAACATAAAAACTGACTGTAAAAGTTTCTATAGGTATGTGAAGAGAAAAAGATTGGTGAAGACAAATATGGGTCCCTTCCAGTCTGAAACAGGGGAATTTATAATGGGGAACAAAGAAATGGTTGACCAACTAAATACATACTTTGGTTCTGTCTTCACAAAGGAGGACACAAATAACATACCAGAAATGTTGGGGAACACAGGGTTTAGTGAGATGGAGGAACTGAAAGACATCAGTATTAGTAGGGAAATGGTGTTGGGGAAATTGATGGGATTGAAGGCCAATAAATCCCCAAGGCCTGATAATCTACATCCCAGAGTACTTAAGGAAGTGGCCCTAGAAATAGTGGATGCATTGGTGGTCATCTTCTGAGATTCTATAGACTCTGGAACAGTTCCTACAGATTGGAGGGTAGCTAATGTAACCCCACTATTTAAAAAGGGAGGTAGAGAGAAAGCAGGGAATTATAGACCAGTCAGCCTGACTTCGGTAGTGGGAAAAATTCTAGAGTCCATTAGAAAAGATTTAATAGCTGAGCACTTGGAAAACAGTGGCAGAATCGGACAGAGTCAGCATGGATTTACGAAAGGGAAATCATGCTTGACAAATCTACTGGAATTTTTCGAGAATATAACTGGTAGAGTTGATGAGGGGGAGCCAGTGGATGTGGTTTATTTGGACTTTCAGAAGGTTTTCGACAAAATCCCGATAAGAGATTAGACCGTAAAATTAAAGCGTTTGGGATTGGGGGTAGTGTATTGAGATGGATAGAAAACTGGTTGGCAGACAGGAAACAAAGAGTAGGAATAAATGGGTCTTTTTCCGAATGGCAGGCAGTGACTAGTGGGGTACCGCAGGGATCGGTGCTGGGACCCCAGTTATTCACAATATATATTAATGATTTAGATGAGGGAGCTAAATGTAATATCTCCAAATTTGCAAATGACACAAAGCTGAGTGAGAGGGTGAGCTGTGAGTAGGATGCAGAGATGCTTCAGGGTGATTTGGACAAGCTGAGTGAGTGGGCAAATGCATGGCAGGTGCAATATAATGTGGATAAATGTGAGGTTATCCACTTTGGTAGCAAAAACAGGAAGGCAGATTATTATCTGAATGGCTATAAATTGAGAGAGGGGAATGTGCAACGAGACCTGGGTGTCCTCGTACACCAGTCATTGAAGGTAAGCATGCAGGTGCAGCAGGCAGTAAAGAAGGCAAATGGTATGTTGGCCATCATAGCGAGAGGATTCGAGTACAGGAGCAGGGATGTCTTGCTGCAATTATACAGGGCCTTGGTGAGACCACACTTGGAATATTGTGTGCAGTTTTGGTCTCCTTATCTGAGGAAGGATGTTCTTGCTACAGAGGGAGTGCAGTGAAGGTTTACCAGACCGATTCCTGGGATGGCGAGACTGACATATGAGGAGAGATTGAGTCGGTTAGGATTATATTCGCTGGAGTTCAGAAGAATGAGGGGGAATCTCATAGAAACCTATAAAATTCTAACAGGACTAGACAGGGTAGATGCAGGAAGGATGTTCCCAATGGTGGGAGAATCCAGAACCAGGGGTCACAGTCTGAGGATATGGGGTAGACCATTTAGGACTGAGATGAGGAGAAATTTCTTCACCCAGAGAGTGGTGAGTCTGTGGAATTTGCTACCACAGAAAATAGTTGAGGCCAAAACATTATATGTTTTCAAGAAGGAGTTAGATATAGCTCTTGGGGCGAAAGGGGTCAAAGGATATGCAAAGAAAGCAGGAGCAGGCTATTGAGTTGGATGATCAGCCATGATCATAGTGAATGGCAGAGCAGGCTCAAAGGGCCGAATGGCCTACTCCTGCTCCTAGTTTCTATGTTTCTATGTTTCTATGATCAATGTCAATGTCCTGCAAAACAGGACAGCCACCCAATGCTACTACAGGGTGAATGGTCTCATCCATTCCGCCAGGGTAACTCACTCTTCTCATCACTCACAACCCACACACTCACAAACCCATCACACATTCACAGGGTTCTCACACCTCAAGGGACAACATCACTAACTCTCACACACACCCTCACATCTCCATCAGGCTCATATCCTCTGGAGCTCCTGTCCTCGTCCTGTCCGTGGCTCCGCTCACTACACAACCATTCCATACAATGCCATGTGACCTGCTCACACTCTCTACGTCTGTTTCCATGCAGGAGAAGCCTGCTCACATCAGGAGGCAGAGGTCCCAGACTGGAGGTAGAGAGGCCACATTAAGCCCCTCACTCACTTTGAGGACTGTGCCATTGCGCTGACTGGTAAGGACGTGGACCCTGCCTGCGGCGATGATGAGGTCAGTGGCGAACACCCGCCTGAGGACCCTGCACATCGTCCTCTCTCAAAGCAACTTTGAGCGCTCTCTCTCCTGCTTTTGACTCTGTTGCCATGCACTAATAATCTCCACTTTGGTGCACAGGGAGCTCTGCCAAGCAACCGACACCCTCAGCTCCATCCAGGTCCTCACCTCCAGCCAAGAGGACACCTCCTCCAGTGAAGAGCTGGAAATAAGCAGCCTGGAAGACCCGTCACAGCGCTTACCCACACCCTCCACCAGTGCAGAGACACACACCTCGGTGGGACCTAGATCGAGAGCAATTCACAATCCAGTGCTCACCGCACGGACACGTGTCCACAGCAGGAGGACGTAGGTTCAGCCGAGCTCCATAGCTCTTGGAGAACTGCTGGGGACGAGGCATCTGTGAGGTCCGAGTCAGATGACGAGCCTCTGGATTCACCCTTCCAACTCATCCTGGAGAGTCAGCAGAAGGCAAGGGAACATCACACAGAGCCGTTGGAAGCCCTCAAAGTGGCTGGCGAGTCAAAGGAGTGCGTCTGCCTGTTCTCTGATGAAGTGGCGCCCACATGTGTGCGTATGGAGGTCTCATGGGGAGATGGCGGATGCCATGGAGACTCTGGTCCAGCAGAACGCGGAGATGAGCGCAGACGTGCAATTCCATCGGCGGACCCATGGGTGAGTTCCTGCAGTGGCAATGTGAGAGGAAAATGGGGAACCTTGACATGCCTCCAGGTGCCCCTTCTCCTCAACGAGCCAAGGTGGGGCACTCGGGCATCTGAAGGGAGGAGGTTTGGCAGCTGGACATCCCTGGGTCATCCACTCAGGAATCTCAGTGTCTGCCCACTTCCTCCGAGGCGCTGTGCCTTTGAACCCCTCCACCTCGTCTTCTGTCACCACAGAGGGAGCAGCTGGCCCTATGAGTGACTCTGAGGGAGAAGTAAGTGTGTGTGTGTGTGTGTGTGTGTGGCAGGGCCTTTCAGAGCCTTGTGCAAGCACTCTCCCACACACACAGATCCTTCCCATATCACGCTCATCTCAATGTGCTGAGCATTTTGAATGCTGCCTGCTGGGGTTCGCTTTCAGTTGTCCACCTGAGCTGACCTGCATCTCCGCCCACCCACTGATCACACTCCCATGCAGCACCTGTTCTCGCCCACCACAACTCTCGTTTCACTTTCGATTTGGACAGCAATGCGCTAATTCGGTTTTACTTTCCCTCCCCCATCCTTTACCCTCCCCAGTCACCCATTTCCTCTCCCCCATCACAGTTGACCCCCCTGGCATCACCTTTCACCTCCCCTCCATAACCTACCAGCCACAACCCTTATCCTTTGGGGATGTCCAGGTGAAGGTGCATATTCCCTCCCTTTCCGAAAATCTACCCCCCCCCACCCACCCAATCCACACTAACCTCCCCGATCTCCTCCTTCCCACCCCCAAGACCCGTGTCTGCCTCCGAGTCCTCACCGACCACGTTCACCGCCTGTTCTACCACAATGATTGGAACCTCACCCTTCCTCCCTCCTGCCTAGGCCATTCTCACCATTCCCTCATACCATGCCCACCCTCAGTTCACTCCCCAGGAGGCAGTCATGGACCCATCTGACCCCTCCCTTGCACATTTACCTGGACATCCCTCCTCTGGACCCCTTCCCCCCAGAACTCCCTCCCCTGTCTGGACCCCTTCCTCCCTCTGGACCTCTTCCCCTTCTTAGTCCTCCCACCCCACCGTCCCTGCAGCCCCCTCTCCGAACTCCCCACCCCGCTTAGTCCCTCCTCTTTTCTGACTCCCTCAGACACCCTTACTTCTTCCGCCACACTTAGCCCTTCCCCCCTCCTGACTCCTTCCTCCTGCCTCACTTCTTCCTTCGGCCTCACTCCTTCCCCCTTCCTGACTCCTTCAGACACCCTTACTTTGTCCTCCACCCTGGACTCCTGCCCCCTCTCCACACTGCTTCCTCCCCCTGGACTCCCACCCCTCTCCGCACTCCTTCCTCCTCCCCGGACTCCCTCCCCCTCTCCACACTGCATCCTCCCACTGGACTCCCACCCCTCTCCACACTCCTTCCTGCTCCAGGCTCCCTCCCCTCTCCACACTGCTTCCTCCCACTGGACTCCCACCCCTCTCCGCACTCCTTCTTGCTCCAGGCTCCCTCCCCTCTCCGCACTCCTTCCTCCCCCAGACTCCCTCCTCTCTCCGTACTCCTTCATTCCCTGGGCGCACTGGAGGGAAGGGCAGAGGAGCAGGGCAGGCTGCAGGGTCTGCCACAGGAGCAGGGCAGGCTGCAGGGTCTGCCCCAGGAGCAGGGCAGGCTGCAGGGTCTGCCCCAGGAGCAGGGCAGGCTGCAGGATCTGCCACAGGAGCAGGGCAGGCTGCAGGGTCTGCCACAGGAGCAGGGCAGGCTGCAGGGTCTGCCCCAGGAGCAGGGCAGGCTGCAGGGTAGGCCAGCGGGGGGCCAATGCGCCCCTCGCTTTTCTGATGACTGCCTTGCTGCCCTCCTTAAGGAGGTGGCAGCACGGAGGGAGGTGTTGGTCCCCCTGGGTGGGAGGAGGAGGCCCCCCCCACATGACGAAAGGTGCCTGAGAGAAGGTGGCGGGGGTAGTGAGCTCCCGTGACATGGTGCGGCGCACCTGGATTCAGCGTCGCAAACGCTTCAATGATTTGCTGCACTCTGGAAGGGTGAGTACCAGGTTGGCATTGGGCATTTAACCCAGCAGGTAGCCTTAGCCTTTGAGGGTCCCCCCCACCCCCACCCCGCCCTGAAGTCTTACTGTCGTGACTGCATTGAATCAAGTTGGGCATTTCTCGTACGCAGGGTGGGCAAGCAGATAGTGCCCATGCTTAGATCAGCCTGAGTGGCTCATGAGGAGATGAGTTCTCCCCCGCACCATGGGCAGAATTTTACGACAGCAGGATTTTATGTTCCCGCTGTCATCATTGGAATTTATAATGGCCCGCCACATTTTACGGCCCCGTCCCCGCCAAAACAGGGCCGTAAAATTCTGCCCCATGTGTTGCTCTTAGTCGCACATGACTAGTCTGGGGGCAACCTGCAGGAGATGCAGCTCGGCGCATACCCAGAACTCCAACACATATCCTATTGACGGTGATGAGATTGTGGAAGGGGAGCCTCAAGGCCTTGTGGCCAAGAGCCATCTGCTGCCCTCGACGCTGTACCTAGTTGTGACTCCTTGCTATGGGAGCTAAGACCGTGTGTTTCCTAAAGTGATGGATGCAGAATGTGCCCAAGGTGGCCATTGGAGGGGGGGTTGGGAGCGGGCGTACTATCTTTGTGTGAGTGATCAGCAGTAGTGGGGAGAGGAGGCACTGGAGGCCTGAGATGGGCCACTGTGGTTGGGTGCGGCCTGCGCGGGCAGAGTCCATGTGCGATTAGCAGCAATGAATGGTGGTCTCTGTTTTTCAGGAGAAGGATGCTCACAATGCCTGTGAGCATTCACAGACTGGAGGCTGCCAGGCCCAGCTCATGATTTTGAGCCATTTTGAGCAGGAGGCCCTGGAGCTTGAGAGGCGCCATGTGCCCAGATCCACCGGTGTCGGTGAGGCCAGGTATTTGAGGTCCACAGTGAGATCCGCTCTGTCTTCCCATCATCCAAAGTGCTGATGATTGTTTGATTTGTTATTGTAGCAACATTGCTCATTCACAGACTGATAGAGTCAGACATGTGGGTCATAGACAAAGGTCCCTCAGCCCTTCGAAGATGCGTGTGTCCAGCACCTTCCAAAGTCGCCTTATCCCATTTCCCAGCACTAGGTCCATAGCCTTGTAGGCCATGGCATCGCAACTGCGCATCCAAATACTTATTACATGTTAGGAGGGTTTCTGCATCCACCACCCTTTCAGGCAGCGCGTTCCACATTCCCAACACACTCTGCGTGCAAAAGCTGTCCATCACATCACCTGTCAACCTCATGCCCCTTACCTTAAATCAATGCCACTAGGTTTCTCATCCCTCCGCCAAGGGGAAAAGTTCCTTTCTGTCGACCCTATCTATGCCCCTCATAATATTATAAACCTCAATAATGTCACCCCTCAATCTCCTCTGCTCCAGGGGAAATAACCCTTGTCTATGCTACCTCTCCTCACAAGTCAAACTCTCCAGCCCAGCCAGCATCCTGGTCAATGACCTCTGCACTCCCCCCAATCCAATCACATCCCTCCCGTGAAGCGCATTTCACAACTGCTCGCAGAACTATAGCTGTGGCCTAGGCAGCGTTTTCTGCACTTGCAACATGACCTCCCTGTTCCTATATTCTATTCCTCGGCTAATAAAGACAAGTGTGGCACTTACCTTTTTAAATGCCTTATGTACCTATCCCGCTACCTTAAGGGACCTGTCAACATGCCCAGCAAGGTCCCTCTGATCCTCCTTACTTTCCACGGTCCTACCATTCCTCGTGTATTCCCGTGCCTTGTTTCTCCTGCCCAATTGCATCACCTCACACTTATCCACATAACATTCCATTTGGTAATCCTTAGGCCATCTGATCAGCCCATCTGTATCCGCCTGTAATGTTAGGGTTTCCTCCTGACTATTTACTATCCCACCAATATTCATCTCCTTAGATTCTGGAAGGTTGAGCGCAAATGAGCCAGGGGGAAAGGGATGAAGTGTGTCACTGTGAGGACGCTAACTGATCCACTGTCCTTGTTGTTAATTTCAGCATCATCAGAGCCTGGCCACCAGGAGGAACTGCAGATGCCCCCTCTCACACCTGAGGGCCCTCAACTGTCACCTGCGTCACACCATTTCTGCGAGGCAGGCATCAGCGCAGATACTAGCACCTCGGTGGGCATTGTAACATCAGCTCGTGACCCGGGGCACAGTGGAGAGGGCACTTCACAGTTGCTGGAGAAGCTGGCAGAGACAGAGAGTGCCCATGGTGCCAGCAGTCGGAGGGCTGCAGGGGACCGGGCATATGCTCAGTCGGTGCCTGATGATGTACCTCTGGAGTCGTCCGCAACACAGCAGCTGCAGGAAATGCGGCCGGGTGTGCGGGAGCATCTGGGAGTGTTGCATGAGACTATGCGTTGCTTGGTGTCCGTGGTGGAGGAGTCCACGCGGAGCATCACTGATACAAGGAGCCTCATGGCAGAGCATCATGCTTCCTCCATGGAGAGAGTGGTGACTCTCGTGGAGAGGGGCCTCCATGGGAACAAGCAGGTTCTCCTGGGGTTATGCTTGGACCTGCAAAGCCCTCACAGCGCCAGTGGCCACAGCTGGTCAGTGCCAATGTGGGAGATGGTGTGGGCTTCAAGCTTCCCAGCTCATTGCATATCCATCGACGATGAGCAGGGTGGTCTGGGGCGACCTCACATCGGTGGAGCAGCTGCCTGTCGTATCTGTGGGCTCCTCTGGTTTCTCACTGGTGCTTTTGTGTTGGCTCGAGATTAGGGAATTATTATTTGTTTATGCATGAAAAACGTTTTGTTTTGACTTTGTGTGACCTTATGATGGTGAAAATTAAAACCAGATGTGTTACCATGACTGAGCGTGGCTCCTTTATTATGCATTTGTATGTTTTACATACATGTCATGAGTATTTGAGTGGACATTGAAGTTTATGTCCAAAGCCCTTAGTTGCAGCTGGTGACCTGGCAGATTTAGCACTTAAATGCTGAGTATGGAAGCACCAGGCAAGGCTGGTCCTCCTGATCCATTTGCGTGGAGCTAGCTGAAGGTTCGTTGGATTAAAGTTTCCCAGGTGTCCCTGCCTCCTTGGTATAGTCCCGGGTCAGCAGTTAGCCCCTCATCATTCCCCTGTGCTTCCTCATCCTCAGAATCAGTGCTGGACTCATCATGTGCAGCCTCATCCACTGCGTCTATGTCTTCATCGTCCACTGCATCTCCCCTTTCCAGCGCTAGATTGTGGAGAGCACAGCATGCAGCCACTATCTCCGACATATAATCTGGGGGATACCGAAATGCGCCCCCTGAGCAGTCCAGGCATCAGAAATGCATTTTGAGAAGACCAATGGCTCTCTCCACCACAGCACTTGTGGAGGCATGGCTCCTATTGTACCGCTGCTCAACTTCTGTTCTTGGATGGCGGAGAGGTGTCATGAGCCACCTTCTGAGGGGATAGCCCTTGTCACCCAGCAGCCAACCATCCAGCCGGGCTGGAGCACTGAAGAGCCCCAGCACCTGGGAGTGTCTGAGGATGTAGGTGTCGTGGGAGCTGCCTGGGTACCTTGCACAGACTTGTAGAATCAGCATCCTGTGATCACACACTATCTGCACGTTCATGGAGTGGAAGCCCTTCCTGTTGACGAAGGCACCGGGCTCACCTGCTGGCGCCTTGATGGCCACATGTGTACAGTCTATTGGACCCTGGACACGGGGGAAGCCAGCAATGGCTGCGAAGTCTCTGCTCACTGTGTCTGGCTTGCCTGGTCCCAGCGGAAGTGGATGAAGGTCAATGCCCGTCTGAACAGAGCATCTGTAACCTGCTTGACACAAGTGTGCACAGCTGATTGGGAGACACCGCAAAGATCACCCACTGAGCCCTGGAAGGAGCCAGAGGCGTAGACATTGAGGGCAACTGTGACCTTCAGAGCCACTGGCATGGGGTGTCCACCCACACAGTTAGGAGAGATCTTAGGGCCAATCATCTGACAGATGTAGCTGACTGTCTTCCTTGACAGTCGGAGCCTCCTTCGGCACTGCACCTCAGACATATTGAGGTAGCTGCTTCACCGCCTGTATACCCTGGCAGCAGGATAGTGGCGTCTTCTGTGGCCCCTTCCACCTTGGACTACCTCTTGGCCCTGCACCTGTACTCCAAAAGGTGGCTCCCCTGGAGGCTGATTGTGCACTCCTGGCTTCCTCCTTATTCTAGCCCTCCCTTCCTCCTCAGAGGAGCTGCCTCCAGTGGATATGTCAGAACCCATACCCAGGCCAAAGGGAGGCCTCCAGAAAGCTGCAGGCCCGATAAAGATTACTGTCTGCAGAGTACTGAGCTGAAGGTTCAAAATACACAGAGAGCTGCTGGAATTCGTTCTGAACTGCTACAGATCACACAGGCTAGTTTAAAAAACAAATACTCACAGACCAGATTGACAACCCCACTGAGCCTTCTTATCCCGCCCGTGGATGAGTTTATTAAAAAGTCTCTTACCCGCCTGCCCATTGCGCCCGTGTGCCGACCCGAAGATCACACGGGCAAATGAAAATCGGCATCGATTGACGATTTAAGGGCCTTAACTGGCCCGTTAATTAATGGCGGGTGTGCGTCACACTTCATCGCACCCCCGCCCAGCGAAATATCGCGATGGCGCACGGTGACACCGGGACACTCGCCCGACGTCACCGCGCATCATTTTACGCACTGAAGTGCAGGACCCGCCCCCAGCACGTCAAGCAGAAAATTCTGCCCTATGATTCATTTTTTTTATCTTCACTGAATGTTACTAGTTCTTCCCTTTAACTGGAATCACTGATTCATACCAATGCTTCCAATTAAAATTTGACTTTGAGCTATATATATTTATTCAATTTGTCATGAAAAATGAGTGCTTGTGTTGTCCAACCATCGCTGCTTTACAAGGTAGAAAGCTGCCTTCAATTTCAAACCCTCTCCTTGGCTGAACTCAACTTGTCTCGTTCCTTAACTTTAATGTTCTATAAAGCTCCACTAAGTAATGGAATATTGCAGTCATGCTTAGCGGGGCACAAAAAAAAAACCCAACCCTTCACCTTGGATTCAATATTTCTCAACAACTCGCCAAGCCGGTCAACATGATAAGGATTGTATTGCCTGTTTGTATGCCGGCTGTGGCATGGCTGGTAGCACACACATTTCTGAATGATGTGGTTCTGGGTTCAAGTCACCCTCCAGGGCTTAATGACAAAAATCAAGGCTGCCACTCCAGTGCAGTACTGAGGGAGCACTGCACTGTCAGAGGCACTGCCTTTCAAATGAGACGTTACACCAAGACCCAATTCTGCCTGTTCGACTGAATGTACATGATCCTATGGCGCTACTTCATAGAAGAGCCGGGGAGTTGTCTCCTGGCCAGTGTTTATATTTAATCAACATGGTCATTTGTGGGAATTTGCTGAGTGCCAAGTAACGGCCATGCTGCCTACATTACAACAGGGTCCACACTTCAAACAAGTGCTTCATTGGCTGTAAAGTGCTTGGAGACAGCCGGTGGTTGTGAAAAGCAGTTTATATAAATGCAAGTCTTTCCTTTTAACGTCAGGAACCAATAAAAGCTGAATATTCATCAGAAGTGCAGAAGCGTCACATGGTGCAGCTTAACTCTAATTGGCTCTGTGTCGGAAAATCGCGAGTTCAAGCCCTTCCAACAGGAAGGTGCACGTCACCTAGGCTGGCATTTATCTGCTGTACTGAGGGAGTGTTATGTTATTGGAAGTATGGCCTTTGGAGGTGATTGGAGGCAGACGTCAGAGTTGGCAATAATATCTTAAGAAAGGATGAAACTGCGGTAACCAGAGCAAAAAGCGCCCAATATTGTTTTCTACCATTAGTTGAATGAATTGCATAGATTAGAAATATTTCTCATTAACCCCTACCTCTACTTCACAATTTCATTCTGTATTCATTTTAAGAAATCAGGGAACATATATATATATTGTATGATTGTGGACTCGACTCAATTCGTTCCATTTCCTAAGCGAAGGGAGCAACTTTGGGTTAAAGTTCAATATATAAACCGGTGGGGAGTTTCTCCCTCACCCCTAAGATAATTAACAAAATGCCAGGATTGCAATCTCACTTCAAACCACACGACTGATTAAAGTTCACAGATGGCATTTCACGGCTCCTTGTTTCAGTGCTCAATTCTTCTCATTTTTAAGGAATATAACCTTACATTGCTAATATGCTTCAGCATGTTAAAGACGTGCATCATCTCTTTTTAACATGAATAATAGAATCATGTCATATATAACACAGAAGGAGACTACATTGCCTGTTCCTGTGCTGGTTTCCCAGCTGGAAACTGTCTATTCCATTTGTCTTTTCCCGCTTTTTCCTCATACCCTTTTACATTTATCCATTTCAACTGCTTATCCAGTTACCTAATCAATTATATTATGCTCTTTTTCTCAAAAGCCAACATCAAAAGAGCATCCGTGGTCTCTGAATAGCCATGGAACTCGTGCATCTACCTCTGACAGCAGATGGGGACATGGTGGATAATGCAGCACTCCACACACGCTGTACCGAAATATCTATATCATTGCATGTTCTGGTTGTTACAATAATCTTTGATCCCATGACCTTAACAGAGAAGCATGACAGCTCCCAGTGAGCTAAAGCTGATATGGAAGCAAATTTGGAGCCTATTTTGTGTGTCTCAGGAATAAAGTGACCAGTTATCTGTGTGTTCTGCTGCTGTTGATTGAGGGTCCACTGCTCTTTGAATAGTGCCATTGGCTCTTTAACATCCAGTTGGGTCATGATCAACTGGTAGACCGGGTCTTAATTTAATATCTCACCTGAAGCACAGTGTCCCTGACAATGCAGCACTCCCTCAGTCCTCTACTGAGGTGTCTACCTAGATTAAGGACCTGAATTTCTGATGGCCCCAGGAATACATGCCTGGGAGTGCAGTGCAAAGGGGTGGGAGATCACCTAAGACCAGGATATGCCGGTTACCCTACCATCAAGCTTCTCAATCACCCAAAGCATGGTTCATGTCTTTGGAAGGAATACGAACAGTGGAGGGAAGTCCCACGACTGAACTTTGTATGACCTTGGTCTCCTTACCACTGAACATGCTGTACACCAGGATGAACCGGTGTATTGGCGCACCGATTGACCAACTAACCAGTTATTGCCATAGCTGTGGAATAAAATATCTAGGCCGGAACACTCCCCACGACCAAATAAGTTGCTGACACGTCAGCCAAAGTGGACAGATAGGCTGATGTACAAACACTTTTGCTGTAGCTGCCTCGCTGAGCAGACACTCAACACTGGTATGACAATGAGGTGGCCTCCCTTTGGCCCCAGGTCAGTGACTCTCCTAAGGTCAGTGGCAAAGATCACAAGTTCTCAATTCACTGTATAAATGCTTCCTGAATCTTTCCAGACACCAACTGCTCAGTTGCAGAATGGGGCTTGAATCTGACTCAGAGTCACTAAGAGTTACTAAGGAAAAAAAACTTGCATTTCTATAGCACCTGTCCCAGTCCAGTCAGTGTTGCAGTGTAGGAAGGATAGCAGCCAATTTGCACATAGTACGCTCCCAGAATCAGCAATGAGATAGTGTCAAAAAAAACAGCAGAACAGGGGAGGGCTCACAGGCTCTTCCTGAATGGCAAGACAGGGCCTCAGTTTCTGAAAGATGCCACCTTTGACAGCACAGTAGTCCCTCAGTACTGCACTGGAGTAACAACATAGCTTAAGTTTCTGGAGTGGGACTTGAGCCCACAATTTTCTGACCAAGATTGTTATCAACTGAGCCACAGCAGAGCGAGCAGCCGGATGGTGACCAAGTTGTGGGGTAAAATCTTCAAACCCGAGACTGCTCCACTCGCTCAAGCTTGTCTCTATCGGTGCTGCTCTCCCCGCTCCCCAAGTTCCACCTGAGGCTTTCAGGCTTGACTTCAATGCACACTTGTAATCTAGAAGGTTGCATTCACTCATTTGCTGTGGTATCATGCAGCAGAAATGTCTCTATGACAGCTTGTGTTGCTGTGTGACATTATAAATTCATTGATATTCTCAGCAGTTGTCACCGAGGGCATTGTATTTGCTATTATCAACTTGGTGGGATGAAAACACCTTGAGAAATTAGCGTGTAAATATTACAAATTGGTTTCACTCAAGGCTACTTGCCTGCTTCAGGGTGATAATAAAATATTGGTATCATTCCTGTTCGATGCTTTACACTCTCAGAAGAAGGCAAAAGAAAGGCATTTGCTAGAGTATGTCATAAGAAAACCCATTAGATTATGATAGAGAGGAAGCTAAATCCAATTTGTAATGACTAATACGTTATATAGCAGTTTTGTAGGTATAACATAATAAGCATAAATTAGATTGGAAGATCAACGGCAGAAAACATCAAGGAGATTGGAAAGCAAAGTTGGCAAGGAAGCAAGCAATGGCCTCCGGAGAATAAAGGGCAGTAAACCGAGGTGAAACAAGTAGTCCCAGTATGCCACGGACTATATGGAGGAAGGCAGAGCTGGGTGATCAATAGCCAGCCAAGCCTAACTGGCTGCACCCACCAAGATACCAATAACCATATTTACAAACATTGTCACACGGGCATGGCAATGAGGGAAGTGTCTTCACATGGGGTGAGTGTGCAGAACTGTGCCATCTGCTGTAAGGACATGTGCCATCAAGCTGGCACAGTGAGTGATAGAGACTTACACATGGAGCTTTCTTTGCCTATGTTTCCACCTGTCACTTTTTCATCATCACACAGTGAAGTCTAATTAACTTCACCCAACAAGAGGCCGTCAACCATGCTTTGGAAAGGCTGCTAAGTGGATTGAGATGCCTTCTGAGCATCCCTAAAGGCCTCATATTGTGACCTCCTCCTCCTCCAGGTATCCCGCTGGCAACCATGGACTTCCATTGCATTGGTCCATGATTATGCTTGGAAAAGTACTGCAATGGTTTGCCATTGCCTTCTGCAGTATGGCTGACCAGGAAACTCTCCCAGTCTTACCACCCGCCATCAGACATATTGGAAGGGTTTACAGGATCGATAATCAACCATTTTGGCCACGTGATGAGCACATGTTCCCTGGCCATCAAGTCCTAAAGTGGGGCTTGAACCTAGTGCTTCTGGCCCAGAGATACTATCACTGCAGCACAAGATCTCCTCCATATTGTGAATGCGCGCTTTTAATTGTCCTAATCCCTTTCTGTTCCAATTGCACTGCAATTTTCTGCTTCTGTCACTAATGTGCTTCTTCCGCTTGACCTGGCCTGCGTCTGCATGTGTAATTAGCAATGCAAATGAGCGGACCCCAGAAATTCGAGCACTATTAGCACTCTGATGTAACTTGCATTATTTATTAATCTTTTTGACATGACTTGCACCTGATGTGGAAAATTAGCCTTATTCTCTCTCTGTTCCTCATCCTAAAAGCTACTCTTCCCGCAGAAAACATTTTGAAGAGAAGCAAGGTGAAGTGAACTCAATCCTTATTGCACGAAATGTGTGTTCATAGAATTGTTTCAATGGAAAGACACCTCCTATTCTTTTGTTTTAAATCCTGAGCAGCTGAGTGGGCTACTTATAGCTTCACATGAAGATGAGAGTCCAGGACGTTCCTCTGAAGGTACTCCTGCTGTGCCGGTACAAATTTTCCGCCAGATTTTTTGTTATTCATTTACGGGATGTGGGCGTCGCTGGCTAGGCCAGTATTTAATGCCCATCCCTAATTGCCCTTGAGAAGGTGGTGGTGAGCTGCCTTCTTGAACCGCTGCAGTCCATGTGGTGTAGGTACACCCACAGTGCTGTTAGCAAGGGAGTTCCAGGATTTTGACCCAGCGACAGTGAAGGAATGGTGATATATTTCCAAGCCGTGATGGTGAGTGGCTTGGAGGGAAACTTCCAGGTGGTGGTGTTCCCATCTATCTGCTGCCCTTGTCCTTCTAGATGGTGGTGGCCGTGTGTCTGGAAGGTGTTGCCTAAGAAGCCTTGGTGAATTCCTGCACTGCATCTTGTAGATGGTACACACTGCTGTCACTGTTCGTCGGTAGTGGAGGGCGTGAATGTTTGTGGAAGGGGTGCCAATCATGCAGGCTGCTTTGTCCTGGATGGTGTCAAGCTTGTTGAGTGTTATTAGAGCTGCACTCATCCAGGCAAGTGGAGAGTATTCTATTACGCTCCTGACTTTGCCTTGTAGGTGGTGGACACACTCTGGGCAGTCAGGGTTACTCACCGCAGGATTCCTAGCCTCTGATCTGTTCTTATAGCCACAGTATTTATATGGCTAGTCCAGTTCAGTTTCTGGTCAATGGTAACCCCCCAGGATTCAGCGGTGGTAATGCCACTGAATGTCAAGGGATGGTGTTTAGATTATCTCTGTTGGAGATGGTCATTGCCTGGCACTTGTGTGGTGCGAATGTTACTTGCCACTTGTCAGCCCTAGCCTGGATATTGCCCAGGTTTTGCTGCATTTGTATGTTAGAAATTCCTTTTCCCTGTAAACAGGGCTTTCTCTATGTCCCGGTCAAGTTAGGACATGGATCAAGAGAGGCTCCGTGGACATTCCCATCACTGAGTGAAGTGTAACACGAAATGTACTTATGCTCCATAAAGCTCATTGAACCTCATTGGAACCAGAGACCACCTTGCTGGTCACTCTACACTTTGCAGATGGTTGATCTTCCCCCAATCTCCCAATTGCTGAAGCCCATCCCAAAAGCTGAGGCCTCCTTCCGTTGCATTCCCCCCCTTCCCCCCCACTTCCCACCCCCCAACATCCCCACTTCCTGGGGTCCAGGCTTCCTGTTTGGCTAACTGCCTGGCAGGTAATAGATCCAAACAATGACGATGTGGTCCTGCCATTAAGTTGTAATTCTTTACGCAGTGAGTGGTAATGACCTGGAACTCGCTGCCTGAGAGGTTGGGGGAGGCAAAAAAAATCAATGATTTCAAAAGGAAATTGGATGGGCATTTGAAGTAAATGAACTTGCAGGGCTGCAGGAATCAAGTGGGGGAGTGAGACTGACTGGATTACTCCACAGGGAGCAGGCATGGACTCAATGGGACAAATGGCTTCCTCCTGTAATTGACTCTGACTCTCAAGGGCAACAAGGGATGGGCAATAAATGCTGGCCCAGCCAGCGCCCACATCCTGTGAATGAAAATAAAATCCAAATGATCCACTATTTGCTATTTGACAGAATTGTTTTTTATTTGCTACAAATGAGGCAATTGATTAATGTCACTTATGGACACTTATGTAGGGTATAAATATTAGCACAGATTAGTTGGACCAAGTGACCTGTTTCTGTGCTGTATTTTCTATGTAATTCTGTGTAATCTTCTATCCTCTTGGGCCCCATATTTTAACTGCAATGGCATATCTTAAACTTTATAACAGATGCACTAACAATGCACGCCCTTACTGACTGGTTGCCTCCGGGTACTCCAGTCAGCAGCAAGGACTTCCCAGGCATCGACTCTGATCCTGGTTAACTTGAGGTCTCACTTGCAGACATCCTTGTATTGCAGACGTGGGTGACCTGATGGTCTCGTGCCGATAACACTGTCACCATTGAGCATGTCTTTGGAGATGCAGCCATCATCCATTTGGCTCACATGACCTGGCCAATGGACTCAAGAGGACAAATAGGGATCACTGTAGGCTGATGTACTTCTGCATTCCACACTCAGGAGATGCCTAATATTTGCCTGAGGCAGGGGAGGTGGAAGCTGCTCGGTCGTTTTTCTTGGTTTGCATAAGTTGTCCGTACTTCACTACTGTAAAGGAGGGTGCTGAGAAAACAAACCTGGTACACACGGAGCTTTGTATTTTCAGTTAGTTTGCTGTTGGTCTATACCTAGCTTCTCAACTTTGACATGATAGATGCTGTCTTGGCAAACTGGTGTTGATTTCGGCACCAAGGGACCAGTTGCTGGTAATTGTTGATCCAAGGTATATGAAACTGTCAGAAAGGGCATAGAAAAAGCAGAGAGCAAAAGAAACAACCAGATGGCAGAAAAGAGAGTCCGGCGGCAGGAAGAAAGCAACAGTTGACCTCAAGCCAATGCTATTCGTCCGTGCCAGCTGCAGAAGGGACTGCCGCTCACATATCAGCCTCTACAGCCACAATGGACAATGCTCAATCCAGAAGTGATATACGCCCTAGACGCAGTCCATCGTCTCCTGAGGCTGACTAAAAAACAATGTGCATGACTGAATATTACCATTGAAGTGTGAAGTCTGAAAGTTACAGCATTACGAGTCTTTGACCGAATGGAGTGAGATTGTTTATGCAAGGTTGGATCTCATAGCATTGTACAGAGGATAAAGTCAATTAAAAAAAACAGCTCACTTTTGACATTTTAACTCTATATTACAGCACAAATGTAAAATCTAAAAGGTTCGCTGGCCTCTTTGTCAACTGGGGGTGCACCATTGGTGGACACCATCCTAAATTGGACCTGCAGAACATTCAGTTCCCATGGCAATGCCGTTTTAGTTTTAGCAATCGAGACATGTTTCATTTTTTCCCCTCCTGTTGTGCAGTTAAGCGTTTTGCTTGCGTGGGAAGAGGGGTGTTGATTTTTCCAAAATCATTTTTTAAGAACCTGTGAGGGCTGTATATGGAGACATGATTGATAACAAATTTTATAGGGTAGGGGCTGCAGGTGTATTCCCTTCTTTGACATTTAATTTGCGCTTTGGTTCCAGTATACTTCTCAAAAATCAGAAACGAAAAGTTCAAGAAGAAATTTTTAACCTGGCAGCGACTTCCATTTCTGCTTCACAGCTACTTGGCTCACGACTCACTGTTCCAATATACAAGAAGTTGGCCTGAGAGAGCTCACACAATGTGGAGGTTAAGTGCCTCCAAATGTCACTATAAAATTGAACAATTATTAAAACCAAAATTCTGGGATGTTCTGAGCAAAATAAAAGCAATTATTGCATCCATGGCAATAAAGTGCTCTGATATTATCTGATTTATTTTGAACTTTAATTACATAATGAAGAAATGCTAACGAGGAGACTGAAGTGCCTGGTTATGTTTCCTACAATTCCATCTACTGATTTAAGACAGGTTTAAATTCAAGGTGAGGCCTAAAATGTTCCCCATGAGTGTCAGCCCAGTCAAGATCAAGCATAGAAAAACCTAACATCTTTCAAACCAAATTTACCTCAGTTCCTGCTTCTAACTAAAAAGTGATTATAAGTCCTTGAATTGGCCTTTAAGAATTTCAGCACCTGGGGCTAGGAGCTTTCATAGAATTAAGAATTTCTGGTGTCGCAAAGATTGAGAAAGTGTAAGGTCATGTGGAGATATATCGAAAAGGAATGGGCTTCTTGAGCTGAATGGCTCGTTCACATTCCTACAAATTCTAAGTTCTCGTCTTCTTCAACTGTCACTCAGAATTGGTCATGCCCAATCTCGGCAAAGCAATAAATATTGCACAATCCACAGGAACGATTTGATCACAACATGATAACTATGAAACAGCACAGTACACTGGTACTAATTGTGTCAAGACTTGTGGAAACCATAATGAATGATAGGGTGGCACAATATCTCAAACAACCGTTAATCTGGTTGCCAATTTCGAATCAGAACAAATGGGTAGACCAGTGATCCTTTAATTCACACTCCAGATTCAGGAACAAAATGATTCTCTAGATGATCAGTAAGCACCTGGAATTTCCATGGCATTTTCCCAATGTCAGCTAGTGTCAGCTGTGGCTCAGTTGGGATCTCTCTCTCACTTCTGAGGCAGAAGGTTGGGAAGTTTCAAGCCCCACTCCAGGACTTGACAGCAAAATTCTAGACTGGCACTCTTGTGCAGGACTGAGGGAATGCTATACTATCAGACGATGTGTTAAACCAAGGCCCGTTTTGCCCTCTCAGGTGGACGTAAAAGATCCCATGGCACGACTCTGAAGAAAAACAAGGGAGTTGTCCCCGATGTCCTGGCCAATATTTATCCCTCAGTCAACATCACAAAAAAACAGATTATCTGGTCATTATCACATTGCTGGTTGTGAGAGCTTGCTGTGCTTAGAAATGTCTGCCACGTTTCCTACTTTACAACAGTGACCACACTACTTCATTGGCTATAACATGCTTTGGGATGTCCTGGGGCCTTGAAAGGTACGACACAAATGCAAGTCTTTCTTTCTGATTTCCTGCCATAACTTGGAGTGAGTGCAGAAGAGGTGTATGAGAATGGTTCCAGGGATGAGGCACTTCAGTTATGAGGAAAGATTGGAGAAGCTGGGACTGATTTCCTTGGAGAGGAGAAGGCTCAGAGGAGACTTGATAGAAGTTTTCAAAATCATGAGAGGTCTGGGCAGAATAGATAGGGCGAAACTGTTCCCACTCGTAAACAGATCGAGAACCAGAAGACACAGTTTTAAAGTGTTTTACAAAAGAAGCAAATGTGAAGTGAGAAAAAACCTTTCCATGCAGTGAGTAGTTTTGGCTCGAGTGCACTGCCTGGAAGTGGTGGAGGCAGGCTCAACTGAGGCATTCAAGAGGGCATTGGATGGTTATTTATATAGAAACGATGTGCAGGGTTACGGGGAAAAGGCAAGGGATTGGCACTAAGTTAAAATGCTCAGAGAGCCAGTACAGACATGATGGGCCAAATGGCCTCCTTCTGCTCTGTAAAATTCTGTGATTCTGTGATCTTTGATGGAACCGCTAGAAAAATAGCACCAATGGTTAAAGCCAGTCACTTGGCTTTCTGACTTAGTTAGTGCAAGAGATGGGGAGAGCCCTGCAGGATTTCAGAGTGGTATTGTTTTAGCAGCTTTACTCAGTAAGGGTCCTTTCGATAGATTGTCACCCCTGGTGGAAGTGGTGAAGGCAAGTGACAGGCAATGAACATCTCCAACAACAGAGAATCTAACCATCACCACTTGCCATTCAATTAAATTACCATCGCTGAATCCCCCACTGTCACCACTATGGGGTTACCATTGACCAGAAACTGAACTGGACCAGTCATATAAATACTCTGGCTATAAGAGCAGGTCAGAGGCTAGGAATCCTGCAGTGAGTAAATCACCTCTTGACTCCCCAAAGACTGTCTACCATCTACAAGGCACAAGTCAGTAGTGTGATGTAACACTCCCCACTTGCCTGGATGAGTGCAGCTCCCAGAACACTGAAGAAGCTTCACACCATCCAGGACAAAGCAGCCCGCATGATTGACACCCCATCCACAAACATTCACTCCCTTCACCAACAACGCACAGCAGCAGCAGTGTGTACCATCTATAAGATGCACTGCAGGAACTCAACAAAGCTCCTTAGACAGCACCTTCCAAACCCACGACTGCTACCATCTAGGAGGACACATGGGAACACCACTACCTGGAAGTTCGTCTCTAAGCCACTCTCCATCCTGACTTGGAAATATATCGCCGTTCCTTCACTGTCGCTGGGTCAAAATCCTGGAACTCCCTCCCTAACAGCACTGTGGGTGTACCTACACCACATGGACTGCAGTGGTTTAAGAAGGCGGCTCACAATCACCTTCTCAAGAGCAATTAGGGGTGGGCAATAAATGCTGGCGTAGCCAGCAATGCCCACACCCATGAATGAATGAAAGAAACAGTGTTGTTAGGGACTTTCGGCCATGTTTCTGTCAAAATGGAAGGATCCTGCCTCAGAAGTCTATCTACAAGCACTGCTGCCCTGTCTGCATACGTTGCTTCCAAACAGTGTCACAATATTTCAATCACAAACTGTTATCTGGTTGCCAACCAGGTGTCACAGTCACCTGCTCAAGGCACAGTTAACTATCAACCGAGAAGTTAGGTTTGCTGTTGCAAGTTATCAAAAGTATCTCACTTGCTCATTCATAACCCAGTTCAATTTTTCCAACTTTCTCCACCAGTAATATATAAGCTAGAGGGAATGTTTCTGTCAGCCCGATCCTACACTACAACATGGACTACACTTCAAAAATACTTATTTTCCCGTAGAACAGTTTCACAGCAACAGCAGCTTATATTTATCATAAATACTCGTGTAGAAGTCGCATGTAAAAGTTGACCCCATGACTTTTGGCCTAAAAAAGAGTAATTTTTTCTTACACCTCGTGTAAAGGTCGACCCTAGTTTATCAGGAGTTAAACCAGGTTGTGAGTATTAATTATTAATTGTAAGGGTGCATTTGAAAGCGGGAAGGGGGTCCGTGTGATAAAGTGGGAGGATGCAGTGTGGAGATCCTGCTGCCCTCCCAGCTCCACTGATCAAGTCGAGGGCTGAAGGTCTGCAGGCAGCCTTCCTGCTTTTTTATTATATTTTTTAAGGCCACTAAGGCTTTGTTCTCATGCTGCTGGTAGTCAACTAGCAGTGGGTGGGGAACTCGCCATCCAGGGAGGCAGCACGGCAATCACCCCACTGCCCTTGCTTCCAATCCTCTCTTTCCACCTCATCATCGACCCCCATCCCACCCACAGCCCCCTCTTTCTGGGGATCGATCAGCGATCCTCATGGTAGGACCCACTAATAATACAGCTGCTTCTGCTGGCACGTGGGTGGGATTTATGCCCTACCGGGGCCTTGATTGCATGGGAGGCCTGAAACCGTCCAAGTAAGTGCCTGATTACCTCCGAATAGCATTGGGACTCCTGGACTCCCAATGGCCCCCGGACCAGGGAGTGAGACCCCAATCGTCCACATTAAATCTCGGCTTCTATTTCAGAATCCAAGGCCAGTGCCATGTGGTGCACAAGATTAATGAAAAGGTGCAATTTAATACTCAAACAGAAAAGCTTCACTGTGCCTGCCACTGAACTCCATGACAAAATTAGCAAGTTCCACCATTTTATCATTCAATATCAAGAGAAGAATGTGTATCAATTGGCCTAAATTTGAAATATGGATGAAACCCTGATGAACTTCAATATACCAGTAAAAAAAGACCATTCTAAAAATTGGTGGAAAAGCCATCCTTGTAAAGATGACTGGCCACAAGAAGACAAGGTTCACAGTGGTTCCATTTTGTATGGTGGACGGCACAAACTTAAAGCCAACGGTGATACTCAAGTGCAAAGCTCTCCACAAAGAGAAATTTCAGAAAGGCGTGTTGTCCATGTTCATGAGGAAGACCGGATGGATGAAGGCAGATGCAAGAAATGAATCAAAGATGTGTGAAATTTGAGACCAAGAGAGGACTGCACAAAGAAAAAGGTTTGCTCATCTGGGACATGTTCAAATCGCTCCTTGCCGACGATGTAGTCCATGATGTCAGAGCAACTAAAACTAACGTGGCATTTATTCCTGGTGGTCTCACGAATGTTGTTCAGCCTTTGGATGTGTATAAATAAACCTCTTAAGGACAATATCCAAAACATCTGGAACAATTGGATGTTGGAAGTTGAGAAACATTCACTAAATGTGGAGGTATGTGAGCACCCTCACTAGCAGCATTGCACCAATGAGTAGAGACATGTGGAATGAATTTGATTCCGATATTGTCAAAATAATTTCTGAAATGTGGAATATTGAATGCACTCGACGGTACCGAGGATGACTACTTAAGGAATGATACTGGAGTTACTGATACCACCATGCTGATGATGATGATGAAGACAAGGAAGATGATACGATTATGTTATTTATTGGGACGAATTGTTTGGTGATTCAGTTAGCGATCAGAGTGATTTTGAAGGATTTCAATGTGAAGTGCTGCAGCAATTCATTGGGGTATAAATTTATATTGTGCTGGATGGAATGTCCAAAGAGACTTGGGTGCGATTGTACAAGGAACTCAGAAAGTTAACATGCAGATGCAGCAAGTAATTAGGAAGGTAAATGGTATGTTGGCTTTTATTACAAGGGGATTTGAGTACAAGAATAGAGAAGTCTTGCTACAGTTGTACAGGGTTTTGGTGAGAACACAACTGGAACACTGTGCAGTTTTGGTCTCCATGTTTAAGAAAGGATATACTTGCATTGGAGGCGGCACCGAATTGTTCATTAGATTGGTCCCTGGGATGAGGGGGTTGTGCAATGATGAAAGGCCAAGTAAATTGGGCTTATATTCTCTGGAGTTTTGAAGGATGAGAGGCAATCTTATTGAAACCTATGAAATTCCGAGGGGGTTTGACAGGGTAAACTTTGAAAGATTGCTTCCACTGTTCAGGGAATCTAAGACACAGGGACACGGTCTCAGGATAAGGGACCAATCATTTAGGACTGAGATGAGGAGAAATTACTTCACTCAAAGGGTTGTGAACCCTTGGAATTCTCCATCCCAGAACGTTGTGGATGCTCCATTGTTGCATACATTTAAGGCTGGGATAGACAGATTTTTGGTCTCACAGGGAGTTAAGGGATATGGGGAGCAGGTGGGAAAATGGAGCTGAAGCCCAAGATCAGCCATGATCGTATTGAAAGATGGAGCAGGCTCGACAGGCCATGTGGTCTACTCCTGCTGCTTGTGTTCTTGTGTATATAGTTTGTAATGTCACAAAATAAATAAATGTTAAAGAATTAGTATGAATTCTTTAGTGTCGCTTGTTTTTACTTTATTCCATTGCAACAGTCTTTTTGGGCACAAATCAAGCATAGTTGTCAATCCCTCAAAAACATTACCCATGTAAAAGTGACTCCTGGCCTAAAAAAATTGGCCTCAAAAGTTCGACCTTTACATGAGTATAACAGTATATAGCACCTTTAATGTAATGAAACATCCCAAGGTACTTCCCAGGGGCATTATAAAACAAAGTATGCCACTGAGCCACATAAGGAGAAATTAAGATGGATGACCAAAAGCTTGGTAAAAGAGGTAGGTTTTAAGGAGTGTCTTAAAGGAGGGAAGCGAGGTAGAGAGGTGGAGTGATATAGGGAGGATATTCAAGATCTTAAATTAAATTTAATTAAATTTGGGATGCACAAAAGCCCAGAATGAGATGGGCGCAGATATCTGGGGCTGGGGACGATTACAGAGATAGGGAGGGGTGAAGCCCTGATGGGATTTGAAAACATGGATGAGAGCTGTAAAAGCAAGGCATTGTTTGCCTGGGAGACATTGTAGTTCAACAAGCACAGAATGATAGAATTACAAAGTTGTTACAGCACAGAAGGAGAGCATTCGGCCCATTGTGTCTGTGCTGGCTTTCTGCAAGAGCAATTCACCGAGTGCTACTCCCCTGCCTTTTCCCTGTTGCCCTGCAAATTGTTCCACTTCAGGTAATGTTCCAAGTCTCTTTTGAAAGCCATCTTTGAATCTGCTGTGACCACACTCTCGGGCAGTGCATTCCAGAATGTAATGACTCGCTGCATGAAAAAGCTTTTCCTCATGTCGCTGTTGCTCCTTTTGTCAATCAGCTTAAATCACTGTCCTGTCGTTCTTCGTCCTCCTGAATTGAGAACAGTTTCTCCTGATTTACTCTGGATTTTGAAGAGTCTGTTTAGCCTCCAAGATCAGACGAGGTCAGGTGTCTTCAGATGAGTATGGCCGTAGGTAAGGGTGATAGGAGAATGGGACTTACTGCAAGTTAAGACATGGGCAGCAGAGTTTTGGATGAACTCAAACTTATGGAGGGTAGAATGCAAGAGATAAGCCAGGAGTGCATTGGAAAAGTCAAATCTAAAGGTAACAGAAGCATAAATGAGGGTTTCAGCAGCAGATGAGCTGAGACAGGAGTGAAGTCAGGTGATGTTACAGAGTTGGAAATAGACAGTCTTAATGATGGCATGAATACGTGGTGGGTAGCTCATATCAGGGTCAAATGTGACACCAAGGTTGAGAACAGACTGGTTTAATCGCAGACATTTGCGAGGGAGAGGACTGGAGTCAGTAGCTGGGGAGCGGAGTTTGGAGCTGGTACCAAAAACAATGGCTTCAGCCTTCGCAATATTTAGTTGAAGGAAATTTCTATTCATCCATTATTGAATGTCAGATAAGCATTCTGATGATTTAGCAACAGTGGAAGAGTTGAGAGAGGTGGTGGTGAGGTAGAGCTGGGTGTTGTCAGTATGCATGTGAAAACTAGCATTGTGCCTTTGGATGATGTCACCAAAGGGCAGCATGTAGATGAGAAGTAGGTCGAAGGCCAAGGATCGATCCTTGGGGGGCAGCAAAGGTATCAATGTGAGAGAAGGAAGAGAAGTCATTGCAAGTGATTCCGTGGCTATGAATGGAACCATGTCAGAGCACCTCACCCAGCTGGACAAGAGTGGAGAAGTGTTGGAGGAGGGTGGTGTGATCAACCATGTCAAAGGCTGAAGACAGATCAAGGTGGATGAGGAGGGAAAGTTTATCTTTGTCACAATCACAAAGAATATAATTTGTGACTTTGATAAGAGCCATTTCGATACCATGAAAGGGCGGAAATCTGATTGGAGGGATTCAAGCATGGAGTTCCAGGAAGAATGGGAACAGATTTGGGAGGTGACAACATATTCAAGGAGTTTGGAGAGGAATGGGGGGTTGGAGATGGGGTGGTAGTTTGCAAGGATAATGGGGTCAGTTGCTTTTTGAGGAGGGGGTGATGATGGCAGATTTAAAGGAGAGAGGGACAACACCTGAAGAGAGAGGACTATTTACAATATTGGCTAACATGGGGACTAGGAGAACCTGCCATCATCACCCCCTCCTCAAAAAACAACTGACCCCATTATCCATGCAAATTACCACCCCATCTCCAACCCCCATTCCTCTCCAAAGTCCTTGAACATGTTGCCACCTCCCAAATCCGTTCCCATTCTTCCTGGAACTCCATGCTTGAATCCCTCCAATCAGATTTCCGCCCTTTCATGGTATCGAAATGGCTCTTATCAAAATCACAAATGACATTCTTTGTGATTGTGACAAAGATAAACTTTCCCTCCTCATCCTCCTTGATCTGTCTGCAGCCTTTGACATGAGTTGATCACACCAAGTTGAGTGATCAGCAGTTTAGTGAGAATATGATCGAGGGAGGTGGGTCTCGTGGACAAGATGAGCTCCAAGAGGGCATGTCTGGAGTCACATAGGCTAGACTGGGTTAGAACAGCAAGTTTCTTTTATCTAAAGGACATTAGTGAGCAAGTTGGCTAACAACACTCCAACAGCATTTTAATTTGCAGATTTTTTTTTAACTAAAGTCAAATTCCTAAACTGCCATATGGGGTATGAATTGATGTTCTCTGGGTTATTAATTTATTCGTAGTCCGGTAATAAAAACCTTATACTACCATAAAATTTTATCATAGAGTTGATGTTGCACATATCATAATATTACCCATTTATAAAGAGTACAGATCAAAAGAAATGTGTATAAACCAATGGAGATAGATTGGGATATACCTGGTGGCACATGGGTTATTGGATGTACAAAACAAGAAGTAGGGTTAGTGAGAAGTGCCACTCAAAGTGGAAACTGAACATCACTTTCTTGTTTTGCCTTCCACACATTAGGACTATCCTTCATTATAACCACCAACATAACCATTTTCTGAATGTGATTTGCATTGTGCACAATGGGATCAGATGTTAAATAACTTTGATGCACCATCCAGTTGTCTAAATCACATTTATTTCCTTAATCAGAGCAGGCACAAAGAACGGTGTTTTAGATTTTACAATTAAATTTTGTCACTTGACTTGCAAATTATGAGATCAGGCATCGGAATTTGCCATTGAGAATGTGCTTCTGCAGACAGATAAGCACTTTGAGGAAGAGCAGCATTAATTGCTCTATAGCTTCCTGCTTTTTCAAGGTGCTTTTTCTGAGCAAAATTATTTCTGAATGTCATTATTTAGCCTGTCAAGTACATTCTGTCCTTTCTTTTTGAGGGGAATGATGTTAAATTGAATCATTGCTTCTCGCCATTGCACAGCAAGCCCTAATGATCTCAGACAAAGTAAAAAAAGTTTTTTGGAAGAAATGATGGGAGGTTTGATAAATAGAAAACCCTCTTCATCATTTCAAACCTCCAGTTGTTCCATGATCTGTGTTTGCAAGCGCAAGTAAAATGTAAAAGCTAACTCCCGAACAGGAACTTTACAGGTCATTTAACTTGTCTCGCTGGATCATAAATGGTTGGCAGCTGCATGTCCTACATTCACCAAAGAATTGAGCAAGATGCAAACCAGGCAGTTGATTTGCAATCATCCATTTCATTATGATGAAAATTAAAATTACCTCAACAAGCCAATTCTCTCAATTTCACCTATCCGCTTTCTTATCTCTTAACTATTTCCCACTCCAGCAGTGCACCTAGTTGTCTCTTGAGCTCACAACAGCATATAAAAAGCGTGCACTTGGCGTGCACAGTAACATTGCAGAGCACTCGTGAGGGACACCTGTTGGTATTCTAGGTTGAGGTGACTTTGAGCGGTGGGTGGGGTCAAAGGCTACCCTACAGTTGAGGCAACTTTAGGGGGTGGGGGCAAAGGCTGCCCTGCAGTTGAAGGTATCGCACAAGCAGGTGCGGCGTGGGGTGTTGGGGGGTAGGGTTGGCGAGGGAAGCGGCCACGTAAGAGGGGTACCATGTATAAAGTGACCATTCCTCATCAGCTGAGACAGTTCAGGCGCAGCCACATTGATATGACTGGAGTCGGACCTCTAGCTTCTCCGCCCACTCAAGCAACACAGAGGCATCAAAGTGCCATCAAGTGCTCCAGAGCTTTTCACCCCTCGGACACAGACTACAAACTAATGAGCAAGTGCAAAAGGAGGACCCTGGGACAGGCAGTCAGTAGCACTGAGAGCAGATTGCAAGAGGAGGACCCAGGGACAGGCAGTCAGCAGCACCTAGAGGAGAGTGCCAGAGGAGGACCCTGGGACAGGCAGCCAGCAGCATCGAGAGGAAAGTGCCAGAGGAGGACCCAGGGACAGGCAGTCAGCAGCACCTAGAGGAGAGTGCGAGAGGAGGACCAGGGACAGGCAGTCAGCAGCGCCTAGCGGAGAGTGCAAGAGGAGGACCCTGGGACAGGCAGTCAGCAGCACCTAGCAGAGAGTGCCAGAGGATGATCCTGGGATGGGCATTCAGCAGCACCTAGAGAGTGTGAGAGGAGGACCCCGACCCAGGCAGTCAGTAGCTGCTAAAGGAGGGCAGAGGAACTATAAAAACAGTGCGAGAAGTGGTGAGAGTTTGAGAGCAGAGGTGATTGAGGGAGTTCGATGAAGAGGGAGGAGGTGTTCCTTTCCTTTCCTACCTTTCCTCAGAAAGAAGAGCGGTGGCCTTGGTAAGTAGGACCTGGTGAGTAAATTAGAAAAGTGTAATAATTTTAAACAAGTAGTGTAAAGAACATATCTTTTTATTTTTCTGTTGGACTATGGATTAAAATTACAATGGCTGCAGTTTGAAAGACATGTCCACTGGAGCAGGATAAGAGATATATACATGTTGCAGTCCTGGAACATAGTGTGCCACGAAAGACAGGATGGTTCCGGAAAGGAGACCTGGACCAAGGGAGCTGCCTGACAACAGCATTTTAATTGGCACCTGACCAGGTTTTCATGTGAAAGCAGTGGACCAGAATGCTCCTGGCCTGCAAAGAGAAAACATCTAAAATCTTTTTTTTCTCATATCTCTAAAATCTGCTCTCTCTCTGAAAACCTCTGTCAAGAGGCAAAGAGAAAAATCACTGTTAGAGACATTGAAAGGCAAGTGCTCAACCAGTGAACTAAATACTGAAAGTTCTGGAAGACCACCTCGTGTCATCAACAAGAACTGAAAGGAATTTGGAAGACATTGATCAAAATCAGCCCATCGAATCCTGTACTCCTGAATTGGTGCTGTTGAACTGTTTTATCCCACCCTTAAAATCCATGTTTTTGTGTGTCTTATGTGTCTTGTATGTGTGTGTATAGGGATTTAAGAAAGGGTTGAATTTAAGTTATAGAGTTAAAATTAGCAGTTCAAGTTTCTTTCTTATGCTACTGGTTAATGACAATTTGTTCAATAGGCAGTTATTTACTTATTAAGTTTACAAACCTGGTGCTCGTATCCTGTTAACCTAAATTAAACAGTTAGGTAGAATTGGGGCAATCAGGTGGTTTGATAAAACTTTTCACATTTGTCGAGGCTGGGGGAACAGTAGGGCTTGACATTACAGTGCACTATCCCCAGTGATTCGTGACAAGATTTGGGGGCTCGGGTCTGGGATATTTTGGAACGAAAGATAATGACAATTTGGGTGTAGACTCAGTAACTCATAAAAGCTAAAAGGAAACACCAGGTTTGTACTGCCAAAAATAAGATGGCACTGGAAACTGCTAAAGCTTTCCTGCAAGTGGAAGAGATGTCCCTGACGATTTTACAAGGGATTCCAAAAGCCAGGTTAATCAAATTGGCAAATAAATTAAGAGTAGGATTGCCTGCCAAAGCTAGGAAAGCAAAGATAATCGAAGAGATGGCACAGCATTTGAAACTGGAAGGAATATCCGAGACACCGAATTCTCCAAGGGGTGGTTCATTGGAATGGGCTGAAATTCAGTTGCAAATAAAAAAAAAATGGCACTAGAGGCAGCAGAAAAAGGAAAGGTAGAAAAAGAAAAAGAAAAGGAAAGAGAAAGGGCATTCCAAAGGGAACAGCTAGAAAGGGCAGAGAAAGAAAAAGAATAGAAAAGAGAGAGAGCATTTCAACGGGAGTTAGAAATGGCAAAGTTAGAAAAGGAGGAAAGACAAAAAGTGAAAGAATTCTAGCTTAAAATGCTGACAGTTTAAAAAGAGACACCAGTAGGTGAGGCAGGACTTATTTCCAGATCAGATCCCAATGGGGAGATGTTTAAATTTTTGCAAGCGCTTCCAAAATTTGAGGAAAGAGATGTTGAAGCATTCTTTATTTCATTTCAGAAGATAGCTAAACAGATGAACTGGCCAAAGGAAAACTGGACATTGCCCATGCAGAGCAAATTGACAGGTAGAGCGCAGGAAATTTATGCTTCACTGTCAGAGGAGGTTTCTAGGGATAATGATGTGGTGAGAAAGGCCATTTTGAGTGCATATGAGTTCGTCCCTCAAACACATGGATAAAAGTTTCAAAACTTAAGGAAACAGCCTGGTCAAACTTACATTGAATTTAAAAAAATTAAGCAAAATAGTTTTGACAAGTGGATACAGGCATTAGGAGTTGAAACTATCTATGAAGTTCTCAGAGAGACCATTACCTTGGAAGAATTTAAGGCTCCCTACCCTCTATAATAAGAACCCATATTGAAGACCAACTGCTAGACAGGCAGAAGTAATGGCTGATGATTATGAGCTGATCCATAAAACTAAACTTTTCTTCTATAACCCCCATAAATTTGAAAAGGATAGAAAGTGGGAGAGTGAAAGGAAGGCAAGTAACCAGGGTAAAGAATGGATAGCTGGGAATACCTTGAGATCTCCTCCCCAGGTCAGGAAGGAAGGTGCTGAGGGTGGAGATGAAACTCGGAGGCCTAAGTGTTTCCATTGTAATAAAGTGGGACACATTTGTTCAGAATGCTGGAAGTTGCAGGGAAAGCCCATGGGACTTATTGGAGTTCATAAGGGTGAGTCTGAAAAGGGAACTCAGGAAGAAAATGCTACGTATCAAATTGTAGCTTTAACTACAAATAAGTGCCTGGGGTAAACACTGCTGTGAATGCAGGTGAAGTGAATCAGGTAGATGAGAGATATAAAGGGTTTTTGTCTAAAGGAAAGATAACCCCTTTTTCATTAAATGATGCAGCTAAACTCATAACTATATTAAGGGACACAGGAGCTACTCAAACTCTATTGCTGAAGAAGGACCTAATTTTCCCTCCAGAGAGTTCAATGAAAGCAAAAGTATTGGCAAATGGGATAAATGGAGAATATATTCCGGTTCCATTGTACAAAGTGCAATTGGAATGTGGTTTGTTGTCTTGATCGGTGGTTGTAGGAGTGGTTAAGAAATTACCCGTGGATGGAGTTGATTTGCCCCTGGGGAATGATTTGGAAGGAGTGAAAGTTATAGATTTGCCCATAAAAAGGGAAAGTCCGAGAGAAGTTAAAGAGACAGTGCAGTTACAAGAACAAGTTCCTGGTATTTTTCCATTGTGTGCTGATTAGAGCATTGGCTAAACAAAGGCCATCACCAGAGGTCAAAGTAATATCACGAGCCCACGAGCAGATGTTAGAGTAGCCGAAACTTTCTTTCAGGATGAGGATAATTCAAAGGAAGTGTTTGGCAGGTCTTCATTAATTGAGGCTCAGAAAGCAGATCCAGAGTTAAACAAATTAGCACAGTCAGCTCACACTGAAGCTGAGGCTGAAGGAGTTCCTGAGTGCTATTGCCTTAAAAACGGAGCTCTGATGAGGAAATGGCAACACCTCACCCAGGGTGAACTCCTGAAAGTGAAATTCAGTGGCCCCTACAAGATAGTTAGGAGAGTTAGTAAAGTGACTTATCTGATAGATACTCCTGAGCGTAGAAAGAAGAAACGGTTATGTCACATAAACAGGTTGAACCAATATCATTGTAGAGCAAGTGTGCCAGGTGGTAGGAGTGGTAGAGGGTGACAGAGACAGTAAGGACAAGGTAAAAGGAGAAGTAGTCAGTGCCCAAAATTAACCTCCTAAAATTCGACCAGCCAATACAATACTGGGATAGTTAGATACTGTGTTCTCATGTTTAGAGGAAGGACCAAGGGAAGATCTAATAAGGTTACTTAGAAAGTATAAGAGAACTTGTAGGGATACACCTAGATGTACTATGTTAGCTAAACATGATGTGGATGTAGGAGACTCAGTGCCAATAAAACAACATCATTATCGGTTGAGCCCAGAAAAACAAGCCCAGCTAGAAACAGAGATCCACTATCTGCTGGACAATCAATTGATTGAGCCTAGCCAAAGTGGCTGGAGCTCACCGGTAGTGTTGGTTCCTAAGCCGAATGGATCCACTAGATTTTGTATAGACTACAGGAAAGTGAATGTAGCAACGAGGACAGATTCGTACCCGATTCCTCAGTTAGAAAATTGCATCAGTAGGGTTGGCAGTGCCTCATTTCTTTCTCAAATTGACCTATTGAAGGGATACTGGCAAGTGCCATTAACATCAAGGGCTAAAGAAATATCCACCTTTGTTACACCAAGTGGGCTGTATCAATGATAAAAACAAAAAGCTAAAAGCTACTGCGGATGCTGGAAATCCAAAACAAAAACAGAATTACCTGGAAAAACTCAGCAGGTCTGGCAGCATCGGCGGAGAAGAAATCAGTCAACGTTTCGAGCCTTCATGGCCCTTCGGCAGAACTGAAGCATAGTTAGAAGAAGGGAGAAATATAAATTGGTTTAAGGTGGGTTGGGGTGGTGGAGGGGGGGGTGGGGGAGGAGAGAGACACATTGAGGGTGTGGTGATTGTGGAGATGAGCAGATAATCAAAAGATGTCACAGACAAAAGGGTCAAAGAGGTGTCGAAGGTGGTGACATTTGTCTGAGAAAAGTGCTAATTAAGAATGGAAGACAGGATATTCAAAGTACAGCTCTAGTGGGGGTGGGGTGGAAAGACTAACAAGGTTTTAGTTTAGATTTAAAAATAATGGAAATAGGTGGGGAAAGAAGAATCTATATAAACTATTGAAAAAAAAAGGGGGGGGTGGGGAGAAACGGGGTGGGGATTGGGGGAGGGGGAGTTTAAGATCTAAAGTTGTTGAATTCAATATTCAGCCCAGAAGGCTGTAAAGTGCCTAGTCGGAAGATGAGGTGCTGTTCCTCCAGTTTGCGTTGGGCTTCACTGGAACAATACAGCAAGCCAAGGACAGACATGTGGGCAAGAGAACAGGGTGGAGTGTTAAAATGGCAAGCGACAGGGAGGTTTGGGTCTTTCTTGCGGACAGACCGCAGGTGTTCCGCAAAACGGTCGCCCAGTTTGCGTTTGGTCTCTCCAATGTAGAGGAGACCGCATTGGGAGCAACGAATGCAGTAGACTAAGTTAGGGGAAATGCAAGTGAAATGCTGCTTCACTTGAAAGGAGTGTTTGGGCCCTTGGACGGTGAGGAGAGAGGAAGTGAAGGGGCAGGTGTTGCATCTTCTGCGTGGGCATGGGGAGGTGCCATAAGTGGGGGTTGAGGAGTAGGGGGTGATGGAGGAGTGGACCAGGGTGTCCCAGAGGGAACGATCCCTACGGAATGCCGTCAGGGGGGGTGAAGGGAAGATGTGTTTGGTGGTGGCATCATGCTGGAGTTGGCGGAAATGGCGGAGGATGATCCTTTGAATGCGAAGGCTGGTGGGGTGATAAGTGAGGACAAGGGGGACCTTATCATGTTTCTGGGAAGGAGGAGAAGACCTGCTGAGTTTTTCCAGGTAATTCTGTTTTTGTTTTGGGCTGTATCAATGTCTAGTCATGTCATTTGGGTTTGCAAATGCCCCAGCTACATTCCAGAGACTTATGAATCAAGTCATAGCTGAAGTACATAACTGTGTGGTTTATCTAGACGATGCCGTAATATATCATAACACGTGGGAAGAATATGTAAAGCAATTAGAGGACCTGTTTAAGCAATTGCAGTTGGCTGGCTTAGTCATAAATCTGGCCAAAAGCAAATTTGCAAAAGCAAGGGTAACTTACCTAGGTCACATCATAGGACACAGGCAAGTGTTGCCAAGAACAGCAAAAGTGAATGCTCTAATAGAATTCCACATTCCTAAAACTAAATGAGAAATCCTGAGATTTTTGAGAATATGTGGGTTTTATAGGAAGTTTGTGCCTAACTTCAGTGCAATGGCTGTACATCTCACCAATTTGTTAAGAAAACAGTCAAAAGTGATATGGTCAACAGAATGCCAAGCAGCCTTTCAACAGCTAAAGGCAATCTTAATAAATGAACCAGTGTTGGCCGCCGTTGACTTTACCAAACCTTTTAAAATGACAATTGATGCTAGCAACTTGTGGGTAGGTGCAGTCCTATTACAAGATGATCAATTAGGGATAGAGAAGCTGGCGGGGTACTTTTCCAAGGAACTAAATCAATATCAGAGGAAGTACTCTACAATAGAAAAAGAAACTCTAGCATTGTTGTTGTCTCTTCAACACTTTGAAGCTTATGTCCGACACGATAACAAAGAAACACTAATCTACACTGACCACAATCCACTGGCATTCATTGAAAAGTTTATAACTCGAAATGCAAGTCTTTTTACATGGAGTCTATTGTTTCAACCATTCAATGTAAACATTGTTCACATTGCCAGTAACAATAAAGTGATCGCAGATGCATTGTCCGGGTATAAAATACTAAAATAAGTTAAAGGGGTAAGAAATGCTGAAGATTGTATAAGGGGAGGAAGGATGAATGTATGTAAGTTTCATGTTTTGTTGTCCATGCATCACATACTTTGTGATGAAATGCATTTTTAAAGAGTGAAAGCATGTAAGGAACATGTCTTTTTATTTCTGGACTGTTGTGAAGAACATGTCTTTTTATTTTTCTGTTGGGCTATGCCTTAAAATCACAATGGCTGCAGTTTGAGAGATATATGTTGCACTCATGGAACAGAGTGTGTCATGAAAGGCAGGATGGTGCCGGAAAGGAGCCCCAGACCAAGGGAGCTGCCTGACAACAACATTTTAATTGGCTCCTGACCAGATCACCAAGTTTTTCTGTGAAAGCAGTGGAGCAGAAAGCTCCTGGCCTGCAAAAAGAAAATGTCTAAAATCTTTTTTTCCTTATATCTCTATAACCTGCTCTCTCTCTCTCTGAAAACCCCTGTCAAGAGGCAAAGGGGAAAATCACTCTTAGAGACATTGAAAGGCAAGTGCTCAACCAATGAACTAAATACTGAAAGTTCTGGAAAACCACCTCGTGTCATCAACAAGAACTGAAAAGAATTTGGAAGACATCATTCAAAATCAACCATCCAATCCTGTACTCCAGAAGTGGTGCTATTGAATTGTTTTACCCACCCTAAAATCCATGTTTTTGTTTGTTTTTATGTGTCTTGTATGAGCGTGCAGAGGGATTTAAGAAGTGATAGGGTTTAAGTTATAGAGTTAAAATGGGCAATTCATATTTCTTTCTTTTGCCACTGGTTATTGACAGTTTGCTCAATAAACAGTTATTTACTTATTAAGTTTACAAACCTGGTGCCCGTATTCTGTTAACCTAAATTAAACAGTTAGGTAGAATTGGGACAATCTGGTGATTTGATTAAACTTTTCACATTTGTTGGGTTCAGGGAAGAGTGATATTACAGTGCACTCTGCCCATTGAGTCGTGACAATGTTCCCCCACTGACACTTGATCTACTTGGCCTACCTCATTTCCAAGAACCAGGTCCAACAGTGCAACGTTTCTTGTTGGATTGGACACATACAGCTGTAGAATCTAGGAACTTTTGCCCCTCTCCCTCTTTACACTATCACTGTCTACACTATCACATTTGGATAAGCAAAGTCTCCCCATTATAACTACTCTATAATGCTTGTGTCTCTCTGCAATTTCCCTGCAGATTTGTTCTTCTACATCCTTCTCACTAGTTGGCGATCTATAGACTACACCAACACCGAGCAATGTAATTGCACCCTTTTTGAGCCTTAGCTCTAGCCAAATTGATTCTGTCCTTGGACTTATTGCACATCCTCTTTCTCCAACACCGCAATGCTCTCTTTAACCAGTACTGCCACCCCTCCTTCTTTCCTTCCTTTCCTATCTTTTCTGAACACCTTGTACCCAAGAATATTTAACACCCAGTTCTGCCCTTCCTTGAGCCAGGTCTCTGTTATTGCCACAACATCATATTTCCACATGGCAATCTGTGCCTGTAACTCCCCAATCTTATTTACTATACTCCGTGCATTCACATACATGCATAATAACCACAATTTAGACTTTTAACAAATTGATTCACGGGATGTGGACTTCACTGGCTGGGTCAGCATTTGTTGCCCATTCCTCTATGCCCTTGAGAAGGTGGTGGTGAGCTGCCTTCTTGAACCACTGCAGCCCATGTGGTGTAGGGACACCCACAGTGCAGTTAGGAAGGGAGTTCCAGGATTTTGACCCAGTGACAGTGAAGGAACGACAATATATTTCCAAGTCAGGATGGTAAGTGACTTGGAGGGGAATTCCAGTTGGTGGCATTTCCATCTATCTGCTGCCCTTGTCCTTCTGAATGGATCGTGGGTTTGGGAGGTGCTGTCGAAGGAGCCTTGGTGAATTTCTGCAGCACATCTTATAAATGGTACACACTGCTGCTATGCGTTGGTGGTGGAGAAGGTGAATGTTTGTGGCTGCAGTGCTGATCAAGTGGGCTGCTTTGTCCTGGACAGTGTCAAACTTCTTGAGTGTTGTGGGAGTTGCACTCATCCAGGCAAGTGGGGAGTGTTCCATCACACTGCTGACTTGTGCCTTGTAGATGGTGGACAGGCTTTTGGGGAGTCAGGAGGTGAATTACTCACCTCTAACCTGCTCTTGTAGCCACTGTATTTATATGGCTAGTCCAGTTCAGTTTCTGGTCAATAGTAATGCCATTGAACATCAAGGAATGATGGTTGGATTATTTCTTGTTGGAGATGGTCAGTGCCTGGCACTTGTGTGGCGTGGATGTTACTTGCCACTTGTCAGCCCAAGCCTGGATATTGTTCAGATCTTTCTGCATTTGGACATGGACTGCTTCAGTATCTGAGGAGTTGTGAATGATGCTGAACATTGTGCGATCATCAGCGAACATCCCCACTTCTGGCCTCAAGATGGAAGGAAGGTCATTGATGAAGCAGCTGAAGATGTTTGGGGCTTTCTCCCTCACCCCAATTTCACTTACTAACTTACTATTCTATACCATTGCTATCTGTCCCTCCCAGTATTTTGTGCACCCTGGTATTCCTCTCTAATGTTTTCTCTTGGTTCCCACACCCCTGCGAGTTAGTTTAAAGTCCTCCCAACAGCACAAGCAAAACAGCACCCGCAAGGAACTCAGTCCCAGCTCTGTTCAGATGCAACGTGTCCGGCTTGTACAGGTGCCATCTCCCCCAGAGCCAGTCCCAGTGTCCCAGGAATCTAAAGGCCTCCCTCCTGCACCATCTTTCCAGCCACGCATTCATCTGTCTTATCCTCCTATTTCTGTACTCACTGGCACATGGCACTGGGTGTAATCAGGAGATTACTACGTTTGAGGTCCTGCTTGCTAATTTTCTACCTAGCTCCCTAAATTCTGATTGCAAGACTACATCCCCTTTCCTACCTAAGTCATTGGTACCAATGTGGACCATGACCTCTGGTTCTTCGCCCTCCCTCAGAAGAATGTCCTCTGACACAGAGGAGCTACTCTGTGACATCCTTGACCCTGGCACCAGGGAGGCAACATACCATCCTGGAGTCATGTCTACGGCCACAGAAGCACCTGTCTGTTCTCCTAACTAATGAATCCCCATCACTATTGGTCTTTCTTTCTCCTTCCTCCCCTCCTGTACAGCCGAACTGCTTGTGGTGCCACAAACGTCGCTCTGACTGCACTCCTCTGAAGAACCAGCGGCCTCACCAGCTTCCAAAATGGAAAAACGATTTGTGAGCGGGACCCCATGGGACTCCTGAACTATCTGCCTACTTTTCTTGGACTGCCTGGTGGTCACCCATTCCCTCGCTGTCTTTGGCCCTTAAGCTGCAGTGTGACCACCTCTCTGAAGGTGCTACCTCAGCCTTGCGGGTGCGCCACAGTGACTCCAGCCTCCACTCGAGCTCTGAAACCCGGAGCTCAAGTTTCTGCAGCTGACAGCACTTCCTGCACATGTGGTCACCTAGGACACCGGTAGTGCCCATGACTTTGCACATATTACAGGGCACACATTCCACGAAGCCTGGGAGTGTTGTAAACTGCCAGGAGGACAGTGTAGAACTTCAAAAGGACATAGACAAGTTGGTGGAGTGGGCAGATAGGTGGCAGATGAAGTTCAATGTGGAGAAGTGTGAGGTGATGCATTTTGGTAGGAAGAACATGGACAGACAATACAAAATAAGGGGTGAAATTTTGAAGGAGCTGCAAGAACAGAAAGACCTGGGTGTATATGTGCATAGATTATTGAAGGTGGCAGGACAGGTGGAGAGAGCAGTTAATAAAGCATATAGTATCCTGGGCTTTATTAATAGGGGCATAGAGTACAAGAGCAAGGAGGTTATGCTGAATTTGTACAAGATACTTGTTAGACCTCAGCTGGAGTATTGTGTACAGTTCTGGGCACCATATTATAGGAAGGATGTGAACACATTGGAGAGAGCGCAGAAGAGGTTTACAAGAATGATCCCAGGGATGAGAAACTTCAGTTATGAAGATAGATTGGAGAGGTTGGGGTTGTTTTCCTTGGAGAGAAGGCTAAGAGGAGATTTGATAGAGATGTTCAAAATCATGAGGGGGCAGGACAGAGTAGAGAGGGAGAAGCTGTGCCCACTGGTAAAAGGATCAAGAACGAGAGGGCCCCACAGATTTAAAGTGAGTTGCAAAAGAAGCAAATGTGAGGTGAGAAAAAACTTGTGGACACAACGGGCGGTTGAGGTCTGGAAGGCCGTGACTGCCTGCAAGCGTGGCGGAGGCAGGTAGAATCGAGGCATTCGAGAGGGCGTTGGATGATTATTTGGATAGAAACAACGTGCAGGGGTACGGGGACAAAGGCAGGGCAATGGCACTAGGTCATAATGCTCATCTGGGGAGCCAGTGCAGAGATGATGGACCAAATGGCTTCCTTCTGTGCTGTTAAAATTCTGTGATTCTGTGATTTTTTTAGTGGACTGCAAAACTGACTCTGGACGATGTACAATCTCCTTGCTATAGCTGGCCATGGAGCAGTCACTGGTGGAGACGCCCACAGCCCCTTGCAATGTCATCATCCCGGTTTGGACCAGTCTCCCCCTTGGTTCAAGCTAAAATTGCCGCCTTGCAGTGCGAGTTAGGAGAATGCCTGCGCCTGAGCTGAGAGCACAGCATGCAGCCCAGTGGGCAAAGCTGCCGTCAATCAGTCAGGTGGAGTGGGGTGGAGGTGGATGGGGTTTTGGGCAGCCATGCAGTGCACTAAACTCTGGCCATCCAAGTGGTGGCCAGCACTCCCCGGGCGTGTGTTAAGGGGCCTTCAGACTTAACCAAGAAAGGTTCTTAGTACACCCACGCTAAACATGTGTCTCTCTCTTTCATCAGGCAGGAGGAGTACATCAGGATCATGGAGCCTGGTGAACTAGCTGTATGCCTTGTGGCATACAGAGAGCAAAAACAGCGGAGGAGAGAGTGACAGAGGCGCATGGCTGTGCAGAGGGAGGAGCAGCACCCTCTGGAAGAAGGGGCAGCTGGGGCTCCCGCATACACCGCCAAAAAGCCACAGTGAGCTTTCCCAGGTCGGTACCTAGCTAGACCCAGGGTCTTTAGACGCCGCCTTTCACTTCTGCAGATAACCGAGATCCAGTGTCACTGAAGACTGTGCATGTTGAGGGAACTGGTCAGTCACATCTGCCAGCTACTGCAGGATTTGGTGCCACATGGACATGGAGGGCACCCACTGGCAGTGGCCATGAAATTGAGAGTGGTGCTCAATTTCTACACCAGAGGCTCCTTTCAGGGCTCCACAGGTGACCCCTGGGATATCACAAGCCTTCACTCACAAACGTACCCTTGAGGTCATGGATGCCACCTTCACAAGGATACACAACTGGGACTAGGACAGCCAGGATGCAAGAGTGATTAAATTTGCCCAGATCTCAGGTTTCCCACAGGTGCAGGGTGCCATCGACTGCACTCATGTGGTGCTCAGATCTCCGTCGCAACACACGGTCAGCTATGTTAACCACAAGGGATTCCATTCACTGAATGTTCAGCTGGTACGTGGCCACCACAAACACATCCTGCAGGTCTGCGCACGGTTCCGAGGGACCGTCCGCAACTCCTACATCCTCAGTCGGTCACAGATCCCTGATGTATTCCAGGGTCCGCAGAAGCTGCAGGGTTGGCTCCTCAGGACAAGGGCTACCCGCAGGGGACGTGGCTGATGATACCCATGTGGAGGCCTCAGACTGCAGCAGAGAAAAGGTACAATGAGGCTCATGCTGCAGCTCACATTTTGGTGAAGCAAGCCATTGGGATATTGAAAATGAGGTTCTGGTGCCTGGTCCAGCCTGGTGGAGCCCTGCAATATACTCCACAGAGGGTGTAATGCATCATTGTTCCCTGCTGTGCCCTTCACATCCTGGTGCTGCAAAGGGGAGAGGAGCTGGCTGAGGAGGAGATGGAGGAGCTGGAGATCTCCTCCAATGATGGGATGAGGGTGAGCAGGTCCTCGAAGACAAGGATGACAGCATTGAGGCTATCACACTGGGCAGACGAGGCAGGCAAGCTCGGGAGGCCCTCATAGCCACAAGATTCGTGGAGGATGATGACGGCATGCAGTGAGGAGACACCATAGATCCTCACATTGCATCTACAAACGTTTGACTCCTGTGTGGCTGATGGTAGCGCGCATACTCTCAGTGATAAGGTTCTTGTCATGGAGATGCAGCGGAGGCCCTAATAGTTGTTAGATTCCAGGAGGATGATGATGACATGCAGTGAGGATACTCCATAGATCTTCACATAGTCCCTGTAAATGTCTGACTCCTGTCTGGCCGAGGGCAGCTTGCTGGCGCTCTGTGATCAGGGTCATAACATGGAGACGCAGTCGTGAAACATTAAATGCACCTGATCCTTTGTCAGCCTTCAGCACCTGACCCCTTCAGGGGCACAGTGTCACCGGTCACAGATGCTGAAGAGATGGGGGGGCCTGCCCCATCTCAAAGGTGCTGAGAGCACACAGAGAGAATGACAGAACTGTATGACATCTGCCCACAACATTCTGGCAGCAATGACAAGCACAGTCGAGGTGCAGAAATCACTAATGTGTCCAGTGAGTAGGGGCCATCATAATATAAAAGCAAAATACTGTGAATGCTGGAAATCTGAAACAAAACAGAAGATGCTGGAAAAACTCAGCAGGTCCAACAGCATCTGTGGAGAGAAAAAAAAACAGAGTTAACGTTTCGAGTCCATATGACTCTTCTTCAGAGCTAAAGAGAAGTAAAGATGTGATGAAATTTATACTGTTTAAGGGGGGGTGGAGCAGGTGAAGCTGGATAGAAGGTCAGTGATGGGTGGAGGAAAAGGAGAGATTGCCAGAGATGTCATGGACAAAAGGACAAAGGGGTGTTAATGGTAGTGGTACTGGCTAAAGGAGGTGCAGTTGGTGGCATTAAGGTCAGAAAGCAGAATGTGGTAATAACAGGACAAGGGTAAGCACCATGGAAAGAACAACATTATCACGTCCACATGTCCATCCTTGGCCTGCCGCAATGTTCCAGTGAAGCCCAACGCAAACTGCAGGAACAACACCTCATCTTCCGATTAGGCTTCCGGACTTAACATTGAGTTCAACAACTTCAGACCATGAACTCTCTCCTCCATCCTACAGATGGCCCTAGTGGGGGTGGGGTGGGGGGAGGGGACAGTGGTGGGAAAAAAGATTGAAAATAGGATAAAAAGGTGAGAATAAAACAATAAATAAAAATGAAAATAAATAAAAACAAAAATAAGTGGATAAAAAATAAAAATGAAAATGAATATTGAAAAAAGGGGATAGAAAATGGGGTGAGGATGGAGGAGAGGGTATGGGAAACCTTGGTTAAGGAAGAAGGAAGACATGTCAGAAGCACTGTTTTGGAAAGTGGCATCATCGGAACAGGTGCGACAGAGGCAATGGATCTGAGAGAATGGGATGGAGTCCTTACAGGAAACAGGGTGTGAGGAGCTGTAGTTGAGGTAGCTGTGGGAGTCAGTGGGCTTCTAGTGAATATTGGTAGGCAGTCTATCACCAGAAATTGAGACAGAGAGGTCAAGATAGGGAAGGGAAGTGTCAGAGATGGACCATGTGAAGGTGAAGGAGGGGTGGAAATTGGATGCAAAATTGATAAATTTTTCCAGGTCCAGACCGAGAGCATGAAGCGGCATCAAAACAGTCTTCGATGTACTGGATAAAGAGTCATGGGAGGGGGCCTGAGTAGGGCTGGAACAAGGAATGTTCTACATACCCCATAAAGACCATCAGTCTTATCTTTCAGACCATCACTTTACTCTGAAAGTTAAGCACTGCACAGAGAAGAGGCCCTGGACTGAGACACCTGCCTTTATCTTGTGCAGGAACCAAGGTTTCACATCTGAATGACATGAACACTGCTCATCAGAACAAGGAGCCATAGGCAAGGGAATTTTCTTGGGAGTTTATTTACAATAGTGAACATCCTGTACATGTGATTAACACCCATGCCCAGGCTGTGCAACTACATCTTCTTAACCTTCCTAATCCTGCCACTACGTCTTGGTGCTCCCCTGACATCCACAGCAGAGGTGGACGCAGCCTGTTGACTGCTACTTCCCATCTGTAATGACCTTGACAGCCTCTGGAGGGCCGAGAGCTGGATGTCCCCAGCCTGCTTTCAAGGTCCTGCTGTGTGGCACCCTCCTCAGCCTGTGGAGCTGGAGCTGCTGAGGTCACAGGGAGAGGGGATTCAGGTGGTCTGAACACTCCTGGAGTGACCTGAGTGGATGCCCCAGGTTGTGCACCTGCTGATCTTGTGTTGACACTGTTGGAGGCCAACTATGGAGTCAGCGATGGAGTTCAGCCTGTGCAACAGTGCAGGGCCAATGTCCTGATCCACAATCACCATTGCAGCCACCATCCTACCAGTGTTGACCTTGATGCATTGATATGCTGGCACTATCACCTCAGACAGAAGGCAGATAGACTCCTCCATCGTGCCTTGCAATCTGAGGAGTGTAGCAGACATCCCTTCCTGACGTTCCCAGGCTTGCCTAAGCAGCTCCAGCAACTGAGGTATGACCGAGTCCAGGAGTTCGTTATCTGACTCAGATTCAGCAGATTTCTGATCTCCAGCAGTACTCCGAGTACCAGAAACGTGAGAAGTCCCTACTGCAGCCTGCTACGGATCAGACAGTGCAATGTGCTCACCAGATTGTGACCCTGAGGCTACTCTAGAATTAGGTCCCACCAACGTGTGTGCCTCTGTGCTGGTGGAGAGTCTGGGTGAGCGCTGTGATGGGTCTTCAATTAGGGTGTCATCAGCTTCTTCTTCCTAGGTGTCTTCAGGACTTGAGTCAAGGACCTGGGCTGTGGACTCCCTTAGCTGTTTCCCAGATGTGCCTGCGGAAGCAAGGGAGATAATTAGTGCATGGCCACAGCCTGTGAAACAGGACACATCACTCACAGCATGGTTGTCTGATGGATGCTGCACTGCTGGATCCTCACTTGGTAGAGCACCGGCGATCTCACCGTCAGCACAGGAACAGTCCAGATCTTCGCCAGCCAGCTGGATGATTCTGTTTTCAAAATCTGTTAGAGCCTTGATTTCAGGCACTCCTCCACCGGTCTGCGACATCTCCCTCTTGTTGTGTGCCAGCTTGTCCTGCATGAATACAGATAGAGAGAGTGTAAGCAGGATGCCAGCCAGGCCAGATGATAAGTATGCCTGGCATGTGTGTGTGGTGTGTGGTGCCATGGACAGGATGAGGACAATGAAGGTGTGTGTGACAGAGTGAATGGTAATGTCCCTTGAACTGGCAGTGAGTGAGATCCTTGTGGATGTGTGATGGGTTTGTGAGTGTGTGAGTTGAGAGTGATGAGAAGATTGACTTACCCTGGTGGAACAGAGGAGATCATTCATCCCCTCTCAGCAGTGGGTGGCTGCCCTCTTTTGCAGGACACTGGCACTGACCACCGCTGTCACCGCCTCCCAAGCCGGATTGGTGATGTTGCTGCCCCTCTTACAGCCAAACCAGGCGAGAGGACATCACACTGGGCCTCCATAGCATCCAAAAGGTGTTCCAGGGACGCATGACTGAATCAGCGGAGCTGCAGTCTTCATGCCTTTCGGGGCCATGCCTTCTGTGCAGCGGTCCTAGGCTGGAAGCACTGAGAGGTGGGCACGCAGCTGCACTTTGAATATGGTGCCCAGTGTGAAGAAGTGGCGAGGTGATGGCATGGCAGTCGAATGAGAGACTGCCTGCCATTGAAATGGCGTGTTTCCCGGGAATGCACAATTAAGGCAGGATTGGGACGATACGGCATGAAAAGCCACCACTGCGGCTGATGGGCAAAACATTCTTTTTCCCTCCCATTACTGCACTTGGTGAAAATCTGAGACGGTTCTGCCCTCCAAATGGATTAAAAAAAAGTTAATTGTGAATTACTGTGATATAACTGAAGTGTGTTGTAACTTCTGCTCTGTATTTTGTTAATTAACCCTAGCATTTGTTAATTAAGCCTAAGTACCAATAGTTTGCATGCTCAACCATTACGTTCAATTGCTGCTAACTATGATTCGATGGTTAATAAACAATTGTTTCTTCTTGCAGGAGAATCTAGAACTAGGGGTCGCCCATTTAAGACAGAGATGAGGAACATTTCTTTCTTTTAGAGGGTCGTGTGTCTTTGCAACTCTTCCTCAGAAGCTGGTGGAAGAAGAGTCTTTGAACGTTTTTAAGAAAGAGGTAGATAGATTCTTGATAAACAAGGAGGGGTTAGGCGGATGTTTACAGTCAGATCAGCCACGATCTTATTGATTGATGGAGCAGGCCCAAGGGGCTGAGTGGCCTACTCCTGTTCCTAATTCGTATGTTCGTATGTTTGCAATTTTGTTTTTGATCATTTTTCTTTGACACTTGACAAGAAAAGGTTGATTCAGTCACTCATTCATTTCTGCAGATCTGATGGGATTTTGGTGTTGGTTGGACAGAGTTGTCAAAAACAGAGTGCATTGCAAACAGAATACAAAGCCTCAATTGAACCATACTCTCAGGCAGCACATTCCAGATCCTAACCACTGGCTGCATGAAAAAAGTTTCTCCTCGTGTCTTCATCGTTTCTTTTGCCAATCACCTTACATAGAAACATAGAAAATATAAGCAGGAGTAGGTCATTCGGCCCTTCAAGCCTGCTCCGCCATTCAATATGATCTTGATTGATCCTCTATCTCAACGCCATACTCCAGCTCTCTCCCCATACCGCTTGATGCCTTTAGATTCCAAATCTAAATCTAAGCCCTCGAGTTCTCAATCCTTCCATCAATAGAAAGAGTTTTTCCCTATCTGCTCTGTCCAGGCCCCTAATGATTTTGAAAACCTCTATCAAATCTCTTCTCAACTTTCTCTTCTCCAAGGAAAACAGTCCCAACTTCTCCAATCTATCAATGTAACTGAAGTTCCTCATCCCTGGAAGCATTCTCATGATTTTTTTCTGCACCCTCTCTAATGCTTTCACATCCTTCCTAAAGTGTGGCACCCAGAACTGGATGCAATACTCCAGCTAAGGCCAAAGCAGTGTTTTACCAAAGTTTAACATAACCACCTTGATTTTGTACCAATATTAATATAGTTCCAGGATACTGTATGCTTTATTATCCACACTCTCAACCTGTCCTGTGCCTTCAATAACTTTTGTGCAAGAACACATAGGCCTCGCCACTCCAGCACTTCCTTTATTTTATATTGTTTCTGAATCTGCTGGGCCATTTGAAATTAGTGCCTATTTTAACTTTTCCAACAGCCTTAGCCCAAAATGTGGGAACCACAATTTTATGAGAGAGGCATAAACACTTGCGAAGGGTGGATTTAAGGTCTGTTTAAGTGTAATGACATCAAGTATTTAAATCCCCAGCCCTTTAAAATTGGAAAAAAAACAATCTGCGCTTTCAGACACCCGCTGCTAGAGTGCATTGATTAACAGACCATCCAGTATAGCTTAGAAAAACCCATTAACAATTTGTTATTCGATTTCAATAGACTGCATTGTTTACATTTCCCAAGGTTTGTTGTTATATCTGAGCCCCATTATGAATGCATGGCTGAGTTTCAAAAGCTCCAGAATTACTTATCTCAGCCAGAGCCTGTATAGACATTTTGATTGACAGGTTTAAGAGATTATTAAGAGATTAGCTGTGGTTAGTGAAATAGATGTTTTTACATTGCTTGATCGCTGGAGGAGATTTATATTTTTTGAATGGTTTTCATGAAAGAGATACTTTTCTAGTATCAAATGTGTTTGAGTGAGACTTCTATCAGATTTAGAAGTTTTTTTTCATCTCCACATGGTTCCTATGTTCTCTTCATAGTGGATATTGGGAGAGTGGCTATAAAGGATACAAAGGGGGTATGGAGGGGGCATGGAGGATATGAGGGGGGGCATAGGGGTATGGGGAGCATGGGGGTGTGTGGGGGGATGAGGAGAATGAGGGGTAGGGGCTAGAAGATCTAACAGCCTTTAATACAACTGGAAAAATGTCCCAGACACCCATGGCAGGCCTAAATTGCCTGCCTTGGCACTCATCCACCTCCATGGCCACCTCCAAGCTGCCTATGGAGGGAGTGGGGCTGAGTCCAACACCCCCACCTCTTGCCTTGCTGGAATGAAAATAAAGCGGGCAGAGACCCTTTTAAAGGAGATGGGTCTGCCGGGTTAGGAAGTTTCTTGACTCAACCTTCCAACCTCCTCCATGAAAATCTGGCCCCATGTGTCAGAAATGTGGTGAGTTTATCTTGTGTCTGAGATAGTTTTCTATAATAATGTGTCCTAGAGTCAACAAAGGACATATGCCATATTAGATTTAAGAATGAGTGATGCACCAGACTTAGTTAACAGTCTAATATTGCATGAATATTTATCTAATAGCAATCATAACATGATCATGTTCAATGCAATGTTTGAAAGGGAGAAGCGCAAAACAGCTACTAAGATTCTAGGATTTAGGTAAGGTGGATTCAACATAGGCGGTTAGAGACTGTCCACAGTAAACGGGGAAAATCTGTTATGGGTAAAAGGACAGAAGATATGTGGGAGGAGTTTGAATAATTGGCCTGAACTCCTGAGAGGCCACGGAATAGCTAGGTGTATAAGATAAGTGGGTAGGATTTGGGGATGGGGGGATTTTGTGTGGGAAGATTTTGGGGGCCTCGGGTCAAGTTGTGCCTCGGGAGGGGGGAGGGGGGGGTGTTGGGGTGGGGTGGGGGGGGGTCAGGGCGGGCCTCAGCGGTGGGAGGTTGGGTTGTGCCTGGGGGGGGATGGGTTCGGTTGGGTTAGGCATTGGTGGGGGGAGGTGAAAGTCAGGAGTCGGGCATGGGAGGGGGGCCTCAATGGGAAGGGAGAATCCAGTGGCAGGGGTGGAGTTCTGTGTGGGGGAGTGCCATGAGCAGGGTGGGAGTCTTCATGGGGGCGGGGAGTCCCTGTGGGGTGGGGGGGCAGTAATTGGAGGCGAGGGAGGAGCTCCCTTGGGGGGGTCAGTGTGGATCTGTACAATAGTTACCCAGAAGTTAGAAGTGGTTTTAATCCTTCCAACCTCTTCTGCGTAACTATTGTTGTAACACAGTTGGAACTATCCGAATTTCCCAAGCAATTGCTGTGCATACCTTACCTGGGAACTTCCGGGGGTGTTCCCCAGCGCATCATTGGGGTACACCCCTAGTTACACTGCCCTGGAGCTCGGGAGTTATAGAATTCGACACAAGTATTTTATTTGACAAAGGTAACTGCCATGGATAGCTAAACAGGTAAGAGACAATAGAAGAGCAAAAGCGAAAACATACAAAATGCAAAACATAGCACAGATGGTGACTGAGAGAGATACAAGGAACAACAAAGGATGATAAACAGATAATAGGAGCTGCAAAAGGGAGTCTGCAAAGAAACCTGCAAGGGATATCAAAATTAACAAAAACCATTTTCCCATTATATTAGTAAAAAGAGGACAGTCAGGAGCAATATAGGCCCCTTGAAAATGGATAATAGTGAAATTATTAATGAAGGTAAGGGAATGCTGGATATGTTGAATAATTACTTTACATTAGTATTTATAATAGAGGAAGAGTGTAATCTGCTGGACATCACAAAGAAACTGACTTTGCAGGATTTTGATTTCTGGGTCAGGACTCCAACGTTGGAATCAAATGCGGATCCCATCCCTGCACTATATCAGGAACAATGTCCCAACAGTGATTTTTGCCTTGATTTGCCAGTTAGTGACAAGCAGGCACACTCGCCATCCAATTAATGAAGGTGGTCTAGCTCTAAAAGCTGGAGGGCCAATAGAAGATCAAGGAGTTAAGGGTTAAGGACTGATACCTTTGATAAATATTCCTCTCAAGTTATTGATCCCTGTGTTCTAACACATGTCTTCATGGTCATGTAGGTGTGTACCGTGGGACTTTATATGCATGATAAAATGCATGTTCCATCATTCTACACATATCACCAAGGCTCCTTAGACAGCACCTACCAAACCCACAGCCACTACCACCTAGAAGGACATGGGCAGCAGATAGATGGGAACACCACCACCTGGAAGTTGCCCTCCAAGTCATTCACCACCCTGACTTGGAAATATATCACTGTTCCTTCACTGTAGCTGCATCAAAATCCTGGAACTCCCTTCCTAACAGCACCGTGGACTGCAGTGGTTCAAGAAGGCAGCCATCCACCACCTTCTCAAGGGCAAATAGGGATGAGGAATAAATGCTGGCCCAGCCAGTGACGCCCACATCCCGTGAATGAATAAAAAAAAGTCTCAAGTTGCTGACGCTAACAAGTCTTGTTGTTCTGATTAAAGATTTATTCAGCAATGAGACAACAGTGCTAAAAGTAGCACTCTCCAAACTTCAAGGCCGACAGAATTCAAACAGGATAAACCAGTAAATAAGAAAAACATACACTCGCAAAGGACTGTGGCGTCTACAATTTGAGAGCCACATGTAATCCTTGCAACCCAGACCATGCAGTCCTGTTCTACAGAACACAATGGCTCTGGTTTGGCAATGGGATACGTGCAATGCTATTTGAGGGCGCTTGCAGCCCAGAGCTCAACAGTGCAGATGTGATAATAGATAAATGTTCCAGAGTTTCGCTTGACTGCCTTCCAGGGGTCATCAGGGATATTTGTGCTGCAGCATTTTCACAAGGAATTGAATGGGTGAGATAAGCTATGGACCATTGAAAGTACAGGCTTGATCTTAGTGGCCTTTCGTCTTCCAATCTCTCTCCGGTCCTTGTTATCTTAAGGAACTGTGCCTTTGGGAGAAACATGTTTCTGTCAGTCACAAACCTGAATAGCACAAGAGAGGAGCAGAGGATAAGGATTCTGTCAAGATTTATTTCCTTTAACTCAGTTACCATTGTGCTTTGGATAGCAATAAGTGTAACTTATTGATGTCCAATATATTTAATCAAAACTAGAATAATGAAAGGTGTATGAACAGTCTGCTTTGTATGAAATTAGACTTAGGCCTGAATCTTCTGGTCAGTGTGCAGGCCCCGCTCGCCGATGCATAAAATGACACCTGGTGACATCGGGCATGCATACCAACGTCACCGCGCATCACTTAGATTTTTACCTGAGTCGGCTGCGCGCCCGCCGAACTGTCAAAGGCCTATTAAGGCCATTTAAATATCAATTAAAATAATTAACAGAGCTGCCCGTCCAACCTTAAGGTTGGCGGGCAGGTGAAGAGCCCAGGCAGCCTTCGCATTTATCATGAAAGCTCATCCACGGGCGGGATGAGGTTTCATGAAGGTTTTTAAACTTTAATAAAAAATTTTAATAACATTCATTGATACGTCCCAGCTTATGTGACACTGTCACATGAGAGGACATGTCTTAAAACATTTTTTTTTCATAATTTAGATTTTTCAAAATCCAACTGATCTCCCTGAGGCAGCTCTGTGCCGCAAGGAGATTTCTGCGCTCTTCCGCGTGCACGCAGGCCCCGACTCAGCCTCCTCCCCCCGCCGGCACAGGGAGCGCTCAGCGCTTCCAGGTGCACGTCACGCGTAAAATGGCGGCGCACAGCCGATCGCAGGAGGCAATCGGCTGTGTGCCTGCTCCCTCTCAGCACCCCCCTCCAACGGGGAGAAAATTCTCCGTTTAGTAAAACATACATGAAATTAGACTGAATAAAACATGCAATTTAAATTCTGAAAATATATTGAAAATAGAATTTTTCTCTGAGGTGTAATTGGAATGTTTATACCCAAAATTAAGCCCATGTGTGCCGCCATTTTGTAGATATTTATTTGCCCTCAAATTTCCCTTAAATCTCATTAACATAATGACAAAGGGTCTGAAGAAGGGTCATACAGACTTGAAACGTTAACTCTGTTTCTCTCTCCACAGATACTGTCAGACCTGCTGAGTTTTTCCAGAATTTTCTGTTTTTACCTCATTAACATACACTGGAACATATAACTTGTATGAATAAGTGAAAATCAGTGTAACTTATCGGGAACAGAGTATTTGATCAAGGGTAGCATCAAGGAGCCCTGGCAAAACTAAAGTCAATCGAAATTAGGTGGAAAACTCTCCACTGGTTGGAGTTGTGCCTTGTACAAAGGAAGATGGAGGAAGATGGTTGTTGTTGTTGGAGACCAATTATCTCATCCTAACAGCACTGTGGGTGTACCTACACCACATGGACTGCAGGGGTTCAAGAAGGCAGCTCAACACCACCTTCTCAAGGGCAACTAGGGATGGCAATAAATGCTGGCCCAGCCAGCGAAGCTCACATCCCGTTAATTAATTTTTAAAAGCCCCAGGACATCACTGCAGGAGTTCTTCAGGTTAGTGTCCTAGACCCAACCATCTTCAGCTGCTTCATCAATGTCCTTCCGTCCATCTTGTGGTCAGAACTGGTGATATTCACTGATGATTGCATGATGTTCAGCACCATTCACGACTCCTCAGATACTGAAGCAGTTCATGGCCATATGCAGCGAGACCTGGACAATATTCAGGCTTGGGCTGATAAATTGGAAGTAACCTTTATGCCACACAAGTGCCAGGCAATGACCTTCTCCAACAAGAAAGAATCTAACCATCTCCCCTTGACATTCAATGGCATCACCATTGTTGAATCCTCCACATCAACATCCTGGGGGTCACCATTGACCAGAAACTGAACTAGGCTAGCCATATAAATACTGTGGCTACAAGAGCAGGTCAGGGGCTGGGAATTCTGGGGTGAGTAACTCACTTCCAGACTCCACAAATCCTGCCTATCATCTACAAGGCACAAGTCAGGAGTGTGATTGAATACTCTCCACTTGCTTGGATGAGTGCAGCTCCAACAACATTCAAGAAGCTTGACATCATACAGGACAAAGCAGCCCACCACCTTCATTCATTCCCTCTGCCACTGATGTACAGTACAGGGCCTCTAACAGATGCATGGGAACACCACCGCCTGGAAGTTCCCCTCCAAGTCACTCACCATCCTGACTTGGAAATATATCGCCGTTCCTTCATTGTCACTGGGCCATAATCCTGGAACTCCCATCCTAACAGCACTGTGGGTGTACCTACATCATATGACTATAGTAGTTCAAGAAGGCAGCTCACCACCACCTTCTCAAGGGCAATTAGGGATGGGCAATAAATGCTGGTCCAGCCAGCGAAGCCCACATCCTGTGAAAGAATAAATATAAAGAATACACCATATGTTCCTTCTTTAAGTATGAAAAATTAAAGTTTCCAGCTGCCTATATATGAACTATACACATTATACACAGCATGTAATTGGGGAAAATTCTCAATTTTAATGTGACTCATAGTGATGTTATAAAAATGCAGTCAAAGAAACAGAAAATACAGAGCAAGCCTCAAGAGAAATATCCCAAATTCCACTACATAATCTTCACTTTTAATTTAATTGCACATACTGAGGTCAGCCTTCTTTATCATTTCTTGGTTATTTGTGACAGTTTAATTTTCTGCTCGGTTTAAGTCAGAATTATCTTAGTGACACAATAATTTCACATCTTTCCTGTTGTTTCATTGCTGCCATTTGGTGTGATGGAGTAAAGTGATCGTTGTTGACTCAGCAGCCCACTTTACATCTCTCCCAACTTGTATTTCGCCTGGTGTTAGTTAAATGTCTTGATCCAGGAAAGACAGAGTCGTAGCCCTTTCACCCTGCAGATATATTTCTGCCCTTTCCCAACATCCACACAAAATGCCTTTCCAGCAGTCATTGATTAATGACAGGGAAAAGCAATCCCAGCTGACATTCCCTCTCCCTGCCTTCGGGATGCTGAAACCAATGCTGAATCCCAAGCACCATTCTAGCTGAGATCAGCTAACTTGGAACAGACTGATAATCAACTCTAGGTCCTTCCTGATTGGGACATGATTGTAACTCACCATGTAGTGCATTTACACACAGAGTCTCCAAAGGAATCAAAATAATATCCTTGTGATATTTTTTCTTCTTCCATTGACCCTGGAGTTTGAATGATTATTCTCATTAACTTTGCTTTGGGTGGCTAATATATTCTCTGCTGTAAGTTTCCACACAGACTGATATTTCATTTTTTGCCTATTTCCTCTTTAGCAGTTGGCTGTCTACTTCTCCACACCCTTCCCTCTGCTCCTCCTACCTTGTCGTTCTGCCCACTTCTCTTTGCACTCCGTTCTCTTTTGGCTCCTTCTTCTCTACTTCTTCCTGCCTTCTTGCTCACTCCCTCTCTCTCTCTCTCTCTCTCTTGACAAATATGTGCCTTATCTCCAACCTGAGAACAAGCCCCAATACAATTATGTGATATTGTACTTCTAAAACCTTTTCACTGTCACAGTGTGATAAAACGTGCCCAAAGACTCTCCACTGTCTGCAAGGCACAAGTCAGGAACGTGATGGAATACTCTCCACTTACCTGGATGAGTGCAGCTCCAACAACACTCAAGAAGCTCGACACCATCCAGAACAAAGCAGACTGCTTGATTGGCACCCGATCCGTTAGCTTAAGTATTCACTCTCTCGCCATCACTGGTGCACAGTAGCTGTAGTTTGTACCATCTATACATTGCACTGCAGCAAACCTCCTTCAAGGGCACCTTCCAAACCTGAAGCTTTACCACTTTGAAGTACAAGGGCAGCAGATAGATGGGAACACCACCACCTGAAAGTTCCCCTCCAAACCACACACCATCCTGACTTGGAAATGTATCGCTGTTCCTTCACTGTCACTGGGTCAAAATCCTGGAACTCTCTCCCTAACAGCACTGTGGGTGTACCTACACCACGTGGACTGCAGCAGTTCAAGAAGGCAGCTCACCACCACCTTCTCAAGGGCAACTAGGGATGGGCAATAGATGTTGGCCTAACCAGCGATGCCCACACGCTGTGAAAAAAATATTAGCGATGGGCAATAAATACTGGGTTTGCCAGTGCCACCCACATCCCAGGATTGACTATTTTAAAACATTTAGAACACTTTAGTATATCAACATGATGTGATTATTGGTACAGGAAGGAATTTTCCAGATTCTTAATGTCTTTCTGAGTAAGATTACCAGCTCACAGATGGGTGGATTATATAGAGCTTTCTTTTCTATCCTGATGTGTATTTTAATTGGCCCAGGAATGTTTCATTCTAAATTGGAGAAATACAATTTCCACTCTCATAATTTTATTGATGGGAACAAAAATGCACCCTAACCCCTATTTAAAAGAGTCAAGGGACAAATTCAGTTGTGTGTCCTACAGGGAACCAAATTAAACTTCTCTCTGAAATGAATGCAGCATAATTTGTTCCTGTAAACATCTACAAGATGCACTACAGCAACTCACCAAGGCTGATTCGACAGCATCTTCCAAACCCGCAACCTCTACTACCTAGAAGGACAAGGGCAGCAGACACATGGGAACATCACCACCTGCAAGTTTCCCTCCAAGTCACTCACCATCCTGACTTGGAAATATATTGCCGTTCCTTCGCTGGGTCAAAATCCTGGAACTCGCTTCCTAACAGCACTGTTGGTGTACATAAACCATATGGACTGCAGCGGTTCAAGAAGGTGGCTCACCACCACCTTCTCAAGAGCAAATAAGCAATAAATGCTGGCCTAGCCAGCAATGCCCACATCCCATAAACAAATTAATTTAAAAAAAACATTATTTTAAAGATGCAGGATCATCACATATTGGAGCTTAAGATGCAGCTTCATTTATCATGTGAATGAAATTGAAATGTACTGATTGTAGATAAGACAAATATTTTCAGAAAGGGAGTTGAGCATCTCAGGGATAAATATAAATATCCTAACACTGGAAGAAGTTCTCTGTTGTATTTTTTTTTTGCCTTGTTTGAGACCAAAGATTCTTCGCGAGGTTGTTTGTGTGGGTTTTGGGTTCCTAATATATACCATCATTGTACCGGGTTACGTTTAGAAACATTTCAGTTTTTCATGTGCATGTAGTTTTGGTTTTTCCTCTCCATACATTGACAGATTCCTTCACAGTGCAAAATAGGAGCTGCCATCTTCAAAATATCATCTGAAGGAGATTCCTATTTGAATCAAAATGTTAACTCTGTTTCTCTCTCTCTCCATAGATGCTGCCAGACCCATTGAGCATTTGCAGAACTTTCTGTTTTTACTTCAGGTTTCCGGCACCTGCATTACTTCGCTTTTATTCAAAATATCCTCCTGCACAATAATCAGGAACAGAACCTGCCTCTAAGGATCTGTGGTGGCCAGTGAACTGCAGCTTCAATTGCCCTTGCTTGCCCATGTGGCACATGCTAGGAATTTGCCAGCTGCCGCACGGTGCGCCCGAGAATAATGACAGAGCCAATTCTCAAACTGCTGGATTCTGACATATGCATCATGACCCTCCCCCTTGCATTTAACTGCTTTAGACCACCCCTTCATGCCTGAGTGAGCTTTGATCTGCGCCAAAATTATTCCATTCATGAAAAAAAATGACATCGAAAAAATATTTAGAGAGCAGCAATCTGAATTTTGAGAGAAGGAGAAACATGTCAACTTGTATTCTGTGCATTTCTGAAATGATTAGCAGAACACAATGCTGCCCATTCAAATTTGAACATACACGTTATTGTTACTTCTTGTTCTGTTATGACATTGCTTGGGGCGGCTCTGTCCTTCAGTGGCTCTTTGACAAATGGAACTTTCATCATGAGAAAAAGACTCGGCATTTACCAGAAAATTATTACAATTAGCAGACATTTCGATTTGGAATGATGCCTGACATAGTGAATAATCTCTGACAGAAGGCACCATGCAATCATGTCCTGTTTTATTAGAATACTCGCTGTATTTTGAATTAAATTGTCATTGTGTTTGCAGTTCTAATTTGAAATGTCTTTCATCGTCGTTAGATGGCAGAGAACCTAATTTCTGCATATTTTTTTCACCATTTGCCAAAGAACCACCCTTGAACTTTCACTTCTGCTTTGCTCTCTCTCCATTGGCACCTCCAATGAAAGATCATGTAGTACATGAACCATTAGAGGCAAGAGAAAAGAAAGACTTACATTTGTACAGTGCTTTTCATGACTGCTGGACATCTCAAAGTGCTTTCCAACCCAATGAAATAATGTCGTTGTTGTAATGCATACACGCTTCCACAAACAGCAAGACGGTGATGACCAAATAATCTGTTTTCGTGATGTTGATTGAGAGATAAATATTGACCAGGTCCCCGGGGATAGTCTCCTGCTCTTCTTCAAAATAGTGCCATGGAACCTTTCGCCTGATCTGTTCACCTGACAGAGCAGACCAAAAGATGGTACCTCCAACAGCGCAGCACTCCCTCAGTTAGTGCACTGGGTTGTCAGCCTAGATTTTGATTCTCAAGTCCTGGAGTGAGACTTGAAAGCAGAGGTGAAAGTGTCACCGACTGAACCCTGGCTGGCACAGAAGATTTCAGAGGTGACACTCTCAGTAAAGTTGTATGGAGGTAGGATTCAGATTAAAGTTCCACCTCCATTGTTCCACAGTGGGGTCACAGTTCCTTTGGCTGCAATGTGTAGGATAGGACATCACAAATGCCTTTGGGAGAATTTTTAACAATATATTTGTTCATGATGCTGACAAATTGGCTTTCATTGTCCAACACTAGCAACCTTGAGAAGGTAATGCTAAAGCCTCCTCCTTGAACTGCTTCATTCCTCGTGGTAAAGATACTTCTAATATAGCGTTTCATCAAAATAAAATCCAGGATTTTGACACACTGGAGATTTAGAGAATTTATCCCGCCCAGGCAGTTGGACAACTGAATATCTATTTTTTTTAAAATCCGAAAATAAAAAAAACGTGGGCGTTGGTTGAAATGAGCACGAAGCTGTCTGCTTGTCACAAAAGGCCAACTGGTTGAATAATGTCCTTAAGGGAAGGGAATCATCCTTACCCAGTCTGGCTTACATGTAACTGACTCCGCATTAATGTGATTGGCTCTTAAGTTCCCTCTGATGTGGCCAAGCAAATCATTCAGTTGTATCTTGTCCACTCCTGGTGCACCATTCCCCTGCTCCTCTCCTCTACGACCCTTGGATCCAGGAAGACTGGGTGGATGAGTCCCATCTTTGCCTGACACTGGCTGCTGCCCTTGGATGCAATATCCAGCTGTTGCTCCTCAGCTTCTACGAGCTGGACCTCTCCACGTGTTTGTTGGCCTCTTTTCCCCTTTAGATGAAAGTGTGCACTCCAGTGGAAGTCAGCTGCAGAATGGTTCAGCTTCTCCTTCGGGTCTGAGGTCTCACCTGGAAGCCACCACCTTTTAATGGTCAGGGGTCTGACGCTCTGTCACCCCGGTCCACAGCTCATCCGATCTGGAGAGCAGCATTTAATTCTATTTAGAAAGACGTTAATGGTCTTTTCAACGATCTCAATTCCCTTCCCGCTCCTTGCATGCCACTTCACTGCCGCCTCACACCGCCTGTGTGATTCGGCTGAGTTCCCAAGGTCGGGCCTCTGACAGGCAGCCTCCCGTGTGATTCTACAGCACTGCCCCCCCCAACCCACCCTCCCCCCACACGTTATGGTTCCCTCTCCAGCGGCCTGCATTAAATTCCATCCATTAACTTTGTTTCTCTCTCCGCACGTGCTGAGTATTTCCAACATTTTCTGTTTATGTTCCTAATTGCTCAAGTCTCCCCAGCACGATAATCCATCAGCTCGAGTAATACCCGAGTGAATCTAGGTCACACCTTTCCATCTGTCCTCATATCCTTCCAATGATGAGGTGACTAACATGATCTTGCTTAAAAAAATAGGTTTCGCTTGAGAAATTCCACTATTTAAAAAAAAAACCTACCTGAGCTTGACCTGGCCTTAATGAGGCTGTATCAGGAGCTTTTGGAATCACTGTGACTCTTGTGTATACTAGGGCAAATGGACAGATTACTGTTTTGAATTTCATCCCTATCCGAATTATAATAATCCATTTGACTGCATTGAAACATCTCCTCCTTATCCATTAGTCTATAAGCTCCAGATTCCTTTGAAGTTATTTTAATTTTCCAGTAGCAGTCCTCAGTCAGGCAGCTCATGCTAAAGCAAGTACACAAAGCAATCACTGGCTGTTTAATTCCCAATTTATGAAACTGACCTGAAATTGAGCTGCGGATCACTGGAAAAAGAACACCACCGCTCTCAAATCGACAGGGTTCCTGTTTCTCCCCTATTGAGGTCAAGGTTGATTCTGAACTGTTTCAGCAATATACACATCCTACCTCCTCTCAGCCGTCAATTTGTTATGTTTGATTTCATTTGAAGAGCTTATTATTTGAACAAGCCCCACTACTCCACATGACACTAAATGAGATGTAGATAGCAAGCCTCATCCGCTCCATTGCCTGATGCAGCATCTGAATTCAGCATTCTTCAGTGGCTGAAGAACAAACAGCCCCTTGACAAAAGGGTACATCATTTTTTTTAAAAAAAACCTGTATTCATAGAGCACCTCTCACAACCTCAGGGCTTGACAGCCAATGAACTCCTTCTGAAGTGTAACCACTGTAGTAATTCAGGAAATTTGGCATCCAGCCTGCGCACAGCAAGCTCCCCACATTTGCAATGCGGCAACAACAAGACAACGGCCTGAATTTTTCCTGCGTCGGGCGGGCTCGGTGGGAGTGGGCGGGAACCCGGCTGCCGCCCGCGATCGGTTCCGCGCCGCCATTTTACGTGGGAGGGCCAATTAAGCGTGATGCGCGTCTCTGGGATCAGCAGGAAGGAGCGAGCAGGGGGAAGGAGCTCAACGTCCGCCAGTTCCAGTGGCAGCCCGGCGGCCTATTCAAAAACAGCCCAGGCAGCCGTGCGAAAGCTGCCATTGGCTTTACAGAGCGGTGCGGACGCAGAACGCATTGGAGAACAGGCCAGGCGGGAGGGCAGGTCGGCAGGGCAGTCGGCCCCGAGGTTTTCAGACCAGCGCCTCACTGCCCTCCTGGAGGAGGTGGCAGCACGGAGAGAGATCCTTGTCCCAAGGGACGGGTGGAGGAGGCTTCCCCCACCCCCCCACCTCACCAAAAATGCCCGGGAGGAGGTGGCATCACGGGTCAGCTCCCAATGATGTGGTGAAGCGCACATGGGTGCAGTGCCGTAAGCAGTTCAATGATCTCCTGTGATTGGGAAGAGTGAGTACCGTGTTGGCATGGGTCACTTAGCACAGCAGTTAGCTACGCCATCCGCCCCCGGCCCCCGCCACCCCAGACCCCCTGGACCTCAGAGTGTAAGTGGCAAATGTCTATGAGGCAGCATCTGGGCAAGACGCTGAGCCCTGGCTGCTTGGAATGAGTGCCTTGCGGCTCCAGGGTCACGAGTCAGTTGAGCCCTGTGAGGTGTTCCTCAGGTAGGGTTGGCCAGGCTGCAATGGCGCTGCAGGTACAGGGTGGGCTAATCAATGCTCCTCTATCTTTTCAGGAGAAGACATCCCACAACAATGCAGAGAGGTTGTGGACTGGCAGGGGACCACCCCGCCTTCTAATCCTGTCCAGATACGAGCAGGAGGCCCTGGAGCTGGAGAGGCTCCATGTGCCTAGGTCAATTGTTTGCGGTGAGGTTGGGGTGCCACAGGGAGGTAAGAAAGCAGAGCATTGAGGTCAGAGTGTCTGTCATAGCAACCATTTCACTGGTCTATTGGTTTCAGCCTCCAACATGGAATTCCCACTGATAATGGAAAGACGAGGGCCCCCTGATCCAGGTGCCAGGCATGCACAGTAACAGTGTATCTACTTCAACTAATGACATGTCCTTGTTCTTCCTTTCAGGCTCACCAGAAGACCCTCGGGCTCAGGAGCCTGAACGACCACCGCTCACCCCTAAGGAGACGGAGGATCTAAACGCACCAGCGTCACACCCTCTCGGCCAGGCAGACACCAGCGCAGATACCAGCACCTCGGTGGGAATGAGATCATCAGCTACTATCTCGGTGCACAGCGGTGTGGCCACTTCACTTGAGGTGCAGGCGGAGGCAGAGAGTGCCCAGGGCGCCAGCAGTCGGAGGACGGCTGGGGACCAGGAACATGCCCATGTGGCTGATGATGAGTCTCTGGAGTCGTCCCTGAGGCAGCAGATGCTGGAAGTCCAGCAGGGTGTGCGGGAGGATCTGGCGGAGATACATGAGGGAATGCATGCCATGGTGTCTGTGATGGAGGAGTCCATGCGGAGCGTGAGCAATGCAGTAACCCTCATGGCCGAGTGCACTGCCTCCTCTATGGAGAGAGTGGAGACTCTCATGGAGAGGCTGCTCCAGGAGCTGAATCAGGGCTTCCTGGGGATGGGCTCGGACCTGCAAGCCCTCACACCGGCAATGACCTCAGGTGGCCAGTGTCAGTGTGGGAGATGGATTGGGCACCCAGTATCCCAGCCAGGTGCCCATCCATCAATGGCAGGCAGGGAGGTCCAAAGTGACCTGACATTGGCGCATGAGCTGCTTGTCGTCTCTGTGGGCTCCTCTCAGGGCGCTCTGGGGGGGCAGCAGCTCCTCCGCCTCTCTGCCAATGACCATGGCATCCGATGAGGCTGTGGCAACTGGGGAGATGCCAGCCATGCCATTGGCTGCTCCCTTCCAGGCGGGGCCAGAACAGGCTCCACAGGCCAGAGGAGGCCTGCCAAGGTCATCAAGGCCAATAGGACAGCAGAGTGGGCAGGCTGTCTCCAATGCCAGTGCCAGCGAGGAGGGTGCACCTAGACGTAGCACCCGCAAGCACAAACATATATCACCTTAGGCACAACATGGGCTTATACTGCTGTTCTTTTTTTGCCCTACTTTTAAGTTCTTTTTAAGTAGATGTGATGTTGAACACCTTGATATTTAATTTGATTTATGTATGCCAGGCTCCACACCATTAAATGTGTTTGTATTTAATAAGCTCTGGGTGCTTCATTAGCTCTGCAGGTGCAGGGTAACCCATGATGTTATGAGTGACATGTTTGTCATTGAACTTTATTGAAATGGCACATAGCACATGTTGTTCACCAGGCAAATGTTGCACTCAGGTATCGAGTATGGAGCCTGCAGACCTGGCATGTGCTGGTGGTTCTTATTTGGTAGGCTAGCTGAAGGAGCGTTGGATCAAAGCGTCCGGGTTTCCCTGCCTCCCTGGAGGTTGCCCAGGTCAGCGTCTATGCCCTCAGCGTTCTCCTGACCATGCTCATCCTCGAACTCACTACTGGACTCACCATCTGCTGCCAGAGCAGCTGCGTGAACATCTTCTTCCTCCACTGCGTCCCCCCTTTCCAGCGCCAGATTGTGGAGAGCGCAGCATGCAACCACTATCAGTGACACACAATCTGGGGGGTATTGGAGTGCACCCCCTGAACAGTCCAGGCATCGGAAGCGCACCTTGAGAAGGCCAATGGTTCTCTCCACCACAGCCCTTGTGGAGGCGTGGCTCCTATTGTACCGTTGCTTGGCTTCTGTTCTTGGATGGCGGAGAGGCTTCATGAGCCACCTTCTGAGGGAATAGCCCTTGTCACTCAGCAGCCATCCATCAAGCCGGGCTGGAGCACTGAAGAGCCCCAGCACCTGGGAGTGTCGCAGGATGTAAGAGTCATGGGAGCTGCCTGGGTACCTTGCACAGACTTGTAGAATCAGCATCCTGTGATCACACACTATCTGCACGTTCATGGAGTGGAAGCCCTTCCTGTTGATGAAGGCACCGGGCTCACCTGCTGGCGCCTTATGTCTATTGCAGTCTATTACACCCTGGACACGGGGGAAGCCAGGAATGGCTGCAAAGCCTCTGGCTCACTGTGTCTGGCTGGCCTCGTCCGTACAGTAATGGATGAAAGTCAATGTGTGCCTGAACAGAGCTTCTGTCACCTGTTTGATGCAGCTGTGGACAGCTGATTGGGAGACTCCACACTGTCCCCTGGAAGGAGCCAGAGGCATAAAAGTTTAGGGCCATTGTGACCTTCAGAGCCACTGGCATGGGATGTCCACCCACACAGTCAGAGCTGATCTCAGGGCCAATCCTCTGAAAGATGGAGGTCTTTGTCTCCCTGGAGAGTCAGAGCCTCCTTCGGCATTGCAAACCCTGGCAGCAGGATAGTGGCATCTTCTGTGGCCCCTTCCACCCTGGACTCCCTGCTGGCCCTGCACCCCTTGTGCCTGCACCACTCCTCGCACAGGTCCCTCCCCTGGAAGCTGCATTGGGGCACCTAGCCTCCTCTCCCTTCTGCCCCTCTCTTCCTCCTCAGAGGAGGTGCCTCCAGCAGAGACCACAATCCCCATTACCAGGGTAAGGGAAGGCTGTCTGATACACACGGTGTGAATCCTCCGGGGACCTGGAAAACAACATTGAGTCCTGAACTGAAGCCTCTAAGTGCTCTGACTGCAGCTCTGAAGCGAGATGAAGCTGTCCTGTTCACAGAAGCAACCAGCAGCAAGTGATATCCTAAACTCCTCACTAATCGCTTTGACAAGGCCACTGACCGCTCTTATCCTGCCCATGGATGAGGTTTTGCAAATTGAGGCCTGCCCGCCTGCCCGTTTTGCCTGTGCGACGGCCTAAAAATTGCACAGGCTACGTAAAGTTAGAGACAATTGGTGTCTCGGGGCCTTAACTGGCCACTTAATTAACGGCAGCCGCGCCTCCGTCTCCATTGCGCACCCGCCTAGCGAAGTATGGCGAGAGTGCGCATCGATGTTGGCAGGCTCAGCCGATGTCAGCGCGCTTTATTTCACGCTCGGGCGTGTCAGGCGCGCGCCTGCACGCCAAGGGTAAAATTCTGCCCAATGAGAAACTGGGGCACAGCCAGAATGTCCAGGTGTATGCCTGGACTCCAGCATCTTCATGAATTGGAACTTTATTAACCAAGGTCACTTTTAGATATAACATTTCTTTTTCACCAACTTAAATACGATGAACAATAAAAGCTTGTTTTGGTAGGATAGATTTAAAACAGACACATAGTGAGGTGACATTTCAGTCAGCCATTTTTGTACCATTGTTGTTTGAGCATCTTTCAATAAGCTTTGCTGACAAGGTGGAATCAAAACTGCATGAATCTTTACTACCTATAATCTCATGTGCAAACTGTAATCTATAATTAGCTTCAATAAAAGACATGTATCTTTGAAGCATACAAGATGTGTAGTCTAAAGTATTTTATCTCAGGAATCCACACACAACCACATTACTCTAGAAGCCTTGGTAAACTTTCAAAGAAGTTGGCCTACTAAGACCTGCCTCAATGTATGTCCCGTCCAAGATAACTTTGTGGGAAGAGAGGGGACTCCTATTTGAGGACTCAGTCTAAGACTATGTTCCTTTAATACTTAGAAATCTCTTTTAGTTGAGACTCTAAGCTAGCAATAAATTCAAGAGAATTGTCTTACCTTGGCAGGTGAGGGGGAGGGGGGTGTAAAGATAGTGGAACCATTAACAGCTCCTGTTCGTGAAGTAAAGATCTTTCACTTACATAACAGTTTAACACACACTCAGGAGATCCTGAAGCTGCAAGCAGCAATGGATTACTTCTGAAGTGCTGTTATTAATGCTATGCACTGAGTCAGTCAGTCCTAGGTTCAAGCCTTGTTGCAGGACTTGAGCACATAACCGAGTATGATGCTTCAGTTTGGCACTGAGGAAGTGTTGCATTGTCAGGTGCCACCTTCCATTTGAGATGCTAAACCCTCCTGTTCAGGTAAACATGAAAGATCCCACAACATTTCCCGAAACGGTGCCAAGGTCATCATTTATCTCTCAACTGGTTCCAAAATTCCTTAGATTCTGGAGAGGTCCCAGCGGGTTAGAAAATGGCAAATGTAACACCTTTATTTAAAAAAGAAGGAAGACAGGAAGCAGGAAACTATAGACCAGTTAGCCTAACATTTATCCTGGGGAAAGTGCTAGAATCCATTATTAAGGTGGTTATAGCAGGATACTTAGAAAATCATAATGTGATCAGGCAGAGTCAACACGGCTTTATGAAAGGAAATGATGTTTAACTAATTTATTAGAGGTTATTTTGAGGAAGTAACAAGCAAGGTGGATTAAGGGGCACCTGTAGATGTGGTGTAATCGGATTTTCAAAAAGTGCCAACATCAAAGATAAGAACTCATGGTGTACTGGGGTAACAAATTAGCATGGGTAAAGGATTGGGTAGCTAACAGGAAGCTAAGAGTGGGGACAAATGGGACTGTTTCATGTTGGCAAGCTGTAACTAGTGGAGTGCTACAGGGATCAGTGCTGGGACCTCAACTATTTACAATCTATATCAATGACTTAGATGGAGGGACTGAATATATGGTAGCTAAATTTGCCAATGAAACCAAGATAGGTAGGAAAGTAACTTGTCAAGAGGAGGTACAGAGTCTGCAAAGGAATATAGACAGGTTTAGCGAGTGAGAAAAAATTTGTCAGATGTAATATAATGTGAGAAAATGTGAACTTGTCCACTTTGGCAGGAAGAATAGAAAAGCAGTATACTATTTAAATGCAGAGAGATTGCAGAACTCAATGGCACAGAGGGATCTAGGTGTCCTGGTACATGAAAAAAATGAGCATACAGGCACAGCAAGTGATTAGGGATTCAGATAGAATGTTGGCATTTATTGCAAGGGGAATGGAATGTGAAAGTAAATAATAAATGTTTTACAGCAGCTGTGCAGGGCCTTGGTGAGACCACATCTGGAATACTGTGTACAGTTTCGGTCTCCTTATTTGAAAAAGATATAATTGTATTAGAGAAGGTTCACTCGACTCATTCCTGGGATGAAGGGCTTATCTTATGAAAAAGTTGGGCCTATATCATTTGCAGAAGAAAGAGAGGTGATTTTACTGAAACATATAAGATCTTGAGGGGACTTGACAGTAGATACCAGAAGGATGTTTCCACTTGTGGCGGAGACCAGAACTAGGGGACACAGTTTAAGAATAAGAGGTCTCCTTTTTAAGATGGGGATGAGGGGAATTTTTTTCATTCAGAGAGTCATTAGTACGTGGAATTCTCTTCGCCAGAGAGCAATGGAAGCTGCATCATTGTATTTATTCAAAGCTGCGTTAGATAGATTAGATAGATTTTGGATAGACAACGGAGTCAAGAGTTATGGACAGGAAAGTGGAGTTAAGACCACAACCAGATCCGCCATGAACTTATTGAAGGGCAGAACAGGCTTGAAGTGCTGAATAGCCTACTCCTGGGTTCTATATTCAATGTAACTTTTTATTTGTGGGCATCACTGGCAAGGCGAACATTTGTTGCCCATCCCTAATTGCCCTTGAAATGAGTGGCTTGCTTGCTAGGCCATTTCAGAGAGCAGTTAAGAGGCAACCACATTGCTGTGGGGCTGGAATCACATGTAGGCCGCACTGGGTAAGGATGGTAGATTTCCTGAGTGAACCAAATGGGTTGATGATAGTTTCATGGTCACAATTACTGAGACTAGCTTTATATTCCAGATTTTATTAATTGAATTTAAACTCCATCAGCTGTCGTGGTAGGGTTTGAACTCATGCCCCCAGAGGATGGGCCAGTACCTCTGGATTGCTAGTTCTAGTGACATTACCACTACACCACCGTCTCCCCTGTAACTAGTTAGATATCTCACATTGTGACTGTCACATTGGGCAGTCAACAGTTTGGAACATTCTGAGATGTGAAAGGTGCTGTGCAAATATCAGTTCTTTCATTCCACTTTCTAAGCCTTGTCAATATTCCCTGAAGGCTTTCAATTTGTTTCTTGTTTTTCTACATGGTTTCTTCCAACACAGCTTGTAAAGGTTCAAGAGTGGAATACAAATATTAATTGAATAGAACAGGTAAGCAAAGATTTTTTAGTGAAAGTTTGGAGAGTTCTTGATGCTTTATTGTTGATCAATACTGCTCAGTTTTTCTATCATGGAAGCAATGGAGCGTTTCATCCAATCTGAGGTTTACTGCGCATCCCACATATTCTAGTTTATTATAAATAATTCAAAACACTCTTTAATTACGAAACATGGGGTCCAAGCTGATGCATTTGCTATGCCTTGCTTGACTGGTATTCCTTTATCAATTTTAATCCCATTTTTAACTAATTGAAGTGCAGAAAATAAATCATTCGCACAGATGTAAATGCATGAAAGCAAGTATCTATCACCACTGCACCAGCTCAAGTAACTGTGTTGAACATGATGTTAGTTGTCTTATCAGGGAAGTACTGAATGCTACAGCTCATTTTGGCTGCAGATATCAGGGACAAGGGACTCCAATTATGTGGAGGGACTATAGAAAGTGGCACTGTTCTCCTGAGATTAGAGAAAGTTAAGGGGAGATTTAATAGGGGTGTTCAAAATCATGAAGGGGTTTGATGGAATAAATAAGGGGAAATTTATTCCACAGGCAGGAGAGTTGGTAACCAGAAGACCCAGATTTAAGATAATTGGTAATTAGAACCAAAGGGCAGATGAGGATTTTTTTTTTAAGCAGCAAGCTGTTATATGGAATGTTCTGCCTGAAAGGCTGGTGGAAGTACTTTAATAGTAACCTTCGAAAAGGAATTGTTATATATTGGGAAAAATAAGAAATTGCAGCATCATGGAAAAAGAATAACAGAGTGGGACTAGTGAGACAATTCTTTCAAAGGGTTAGCACAAGCATGATGGGCCAAATAGCCTCCTTCTATATTGTCTGGTTCTATGATTCACTGTTGCTTTTTTAACATTTTCAGCTTAATTATGTTAAGTGCAGTGGTCCCTGACCAGGGCTGGCATATGCAGACAATGTTTTGGCAGCATATCCCTGCATCAAATTGTGTTTGAAATGGTCAATTTTCAAAACCACCAAGCTTTGCTCATTTTTATTTAATTTCATTTCCATTGCAAATGTGCGACCTAATTTTGTCACCCGGTCTAAAAAATGTTGCTTTAAGGATTTTGGAATACGCAATGCAAAACCAGAAGGGGAAAGATCAATGTAGACTGTACAGAGTATAGTTCACTGCATGAAATTTGAAGAAAATAGGCAAAGCATTCTACACCATCAGATATTCATTACCAGTCAAAAGCTTACATTGTATTAATAATGAATAGTCTTGGGATGTTGCCAGGCCCCTGGAGTTTAAAGGCACTTTAGCTATTTATGCGGCATTAATTCTGATTTATTTTTAAGGCAGCAAACCCCATTTCATACTTTACTGAATTTTGCAAGCTCTCAGTGAGAATTAAAGCCATCCAATCAGGTGTTAGTTTTACACAAATTTAACTATGCTAATAAAACACATGGGCCAATGCAAATCAACCACTTGATCTGTGCAGGTGACATGACTGCAAAATGAAGGCAATAAACAACACACGAGCAAAATTTCAACAGAATGAGGTTTTAAGCCATAGAATTTTTTAAAAATAATTTGTCACCTCCCCTCTGGTTCTTTCACCAGTTATCTTAAATCCATGCCCTCTGGTTACTGACCGCCCCCCCGCCAGTGGGAACAATTTCTGATACGCTAAGACTTTAAACCGTGGTGTATGGTATTAAAAATGAATGTGTTAACACATTGGCACACAATTCCTCTGTCACTGTCTTAACAAAGTTATTAATGCAACTAAAATTGATCCACTGTGCCCTTGCTAAGATGGCCGATGATGGAATTTCATAGAAACTTATCGACATGTCTAGTACTAATGTAAAGTAGGGTCATTTCAAGCTCGTTATTCAATGATGCACAGAAAGGCTTTCAGCTCTTCAAAGGGGTTCAGTGACCTAGAGCATTCTGTGAGGTGTAAATTGGAAGACACCAAAAAGATCAGAGCAGCATCATTCACCTATGATAAGCCACTGAGAAATCGAATAACATAAATCTCTGTCAAGGCCTCAACAGGTGACCCCACAGATAATCCAGCGGGAGTGTGACAATAACACTAACTTCTCCTCCTTGATCCTGTCTCCAGAATGAGAAATAGAGATTGATTAAGATGGTCAGGCAAGTGTGCATAAGACCATAAGACCATAAGACATAGGAGCAGAAATTAGGCCAATCGGCCCATCGAGTCTGCTCCGCCATTCAATCATGGCTGATAAGTTTCTCAACCCCATTCTCCCGCCTTCTCCCCGTAACCTTTGATCCCCTTACCAATCAAGAACCTATCTATCTCGATCTTAAATACACTCAATGACCTGGCCTCCATGGCCTTCTGTGGCAATGAATTCCATAGATTCACCACTCTCTGGCTAAAGAAGTTTCTCCTTCCCTTTACTCTGAGGCTGTGCCCTCGGGTCCTAGTCTCTCCTACTAATGGAAACATCTTACCCACGTCCACTCTATCCAGGCCTTTCAGTATTCTGTAAGTTTCAATCAGATCCCCCCTCATCTTTCTAAACTCCATTGAGTATAGACCCAGAGTCCTCAAACGTTCCACATATGTTAAGCCTTTCATTCCTGGGATCATTCTTGTGAATCTCCTCTGGACCCTCTCCAGGGCCAGCACATCCTTCCTGAGATACGGGGCCCAAAATTGCTCACAATATTCTAAATGTAGTCTGACCAGAGCCTTATAAAGCCTCAGCAGCACATCCCTGCTTTTATATTCTAGTCCTCTCGAAATAAATGCTAACATTGCATTTGCCTTCCTAACTACCGACTCAACCTGCAAGTTAACCTTAAGACAATCCTGGACTAGGACTCCCAAGTCCCTTTGCACTCCAGATTTCTGAATTCTCTCCCCATTTAGAAAATAGTCCATGCCTCTATTCTTCCTACAAAAGTGCATGACCTCACACTTCCCCACGTTGTATTCCATCTGCCACTTCTTTGCCCATTCTCCTAACCTGTCCAAATCCTTCTGCAGCCTCCCCACCTCCTCAATACTACCTGTCCCTCCACCTAGCTTTGTATCATCTGCAAACTTAGCCAGGGTGCCCTCAGTTCCTTCATCTAAATCATTAATGTATAAAGTAAAAAGTTGTCCCAACACTGATCTCTGCGGAACTCCACTAGTCACCGACCGCCATCCTGAGAAGGACCCCCTTATCCCCACTCTCTGCCTCCTACCAGACAGCCAATCTTCTATCCATGTTAATACCTTGCCCCTAACGCCATAGGCTCTTATCTTATCGAGCAGCCTCCTGTGCGGCACCTTGTCAAAGGCCTTCTGGAAGTCCAAGTAGATAACATCCATTGGCTCTCCTTTGTCTAACCTACTCGTTACCTCCTCAAAGAATTCTAACACATTTGTCAGGCATAACCTCCCTTTGATGAAACCATGCTGACTTTGCCCGATTTTACCAGCCAAAAGCTTTGTCTATCTGAGTGCTGGAACTTAATTACTGCATCTGAGGGGAGCCCAAGGATGACTTCTTAGGATGACAGGACTATTAAAGCACAGAAGGAGGCCACTCGGCCCATCAAGTCAGGATTGGCTTTATTCATAAGGGAGGTCAGGCTGAAGCACATCCTCTGTTGAGCACCTTACCAGGTAGACAAGGGGAGGTGAAGAAACTCACAATCATTGCACACAAGCATTTATATTTATATTGCAGAAATAGCTGCAACAGTTTAAAATGGTGATACTTTTGCTATTAAACATAAATTAAGAATTGACAATCCTGTGGTTTATTGGTTTGCTAGTTAGTGGATCCATCTTAAGTTCCTGTGTCTGCCTTTTTAAGCAGCTCATCAATCCAAGGCCAGATTGAAACTAGCAGTCGGGGGTATTTTAATCGCTATATGTTTATATATATATATATATATATATATCTCTATATATATATTTTGGATTCAGTTATGTTCCTTGTTTTGCTTCAAATCTATTAAAAGACAACAGATCTTCAGGAAAAAAGTGTTAGATAAAACAATGGCTGTGAATTTCCTCAGAGCTACTCCCACCCTGTAACTTTACTGGGGTTCCCTTCACACTACTGACAAAACGATGGCTCCGAGTGGGAACAGCATCCAGGAAATCTCCGGCCTCCTCTTTTCCTGTAATGACAGCCTCCCAAGTTACCCAATAATATGTTCCAGCTTGATTTGGCTGATGGTGTTGCATGTTTGCGAACAGTTAAGAGAAGGTTTGTCAAAGAAAGTTTTATCACTTTTCACGGTTCTCAAGGGAGTTGCTGTGGTAATGTGGAGTACATGTACCTTTAAGAAAATGGACTAACCATGTGACAGTACTGACCAATCACTGTACAGCTTGGGCTACTGGTTAACTGGAAGTCTTGAGCTGGAGGTGGTTGTGGGAGTATGCAGGGATTTAGTGCTCTGTCTTCTGTTGCAATAAACAATCACAGTTTGTTCTTATGTCAGTCTCTCTCTGTTATTGATAGCGAGCATCAACTAACAAGTGTATATGAAAACATGCAATTCGAGTTTACTTGACTAGTGAACCCATAGACTCAAGGCATAAAAGTTGCCACGGACAATCCAGCCAAACAGAGCAAATTGTAGGGACACAAGTTTAAAAAGATTCGACTGGAAAACACTCAGCAGCTCAGCTCGCATCCTTGGAGACATGAAAAAAGAGTCAATGGCATGAATTTTACCATGGACATCGAGAGCCCAACACCACAGTAAAAAACGAGTTTTGAGCCCGCACTTGCCACCAGCGGGACCTGATTATACCCCTGACATCCAGTTAAGGATAGCGGGCAAGCTCCTGATGCTGCCGGCCCAATCAGAGGACCAGAAGCCCTGAGCTTCGGCAATGCTACCCAGAGAGGTAGTGGCTGCTGGAGTATGGAGGAGACCTCGGGAGCTGGGCCAGGTAGTCCACTTTAAAGGGGGAAAGAGTGGAGGAGCATCATCTTGAATTGGCAGAAAAATGACAGGCCGAAGCGAGAGAACATGCTATCAGCATAAATTGGAGGAGAAAGCATCTCTGTAAAGTTAAGAGCAGGGTCTCTGTGAACTGACTCTGGAAGGAGCGAAATATTCCACTATCAATAGCAACTTGACCTGTTCGTTTTTGAGAAGAGCTTGGCATTTGGGTACTGATTATGACAGACCAAGCTCAGTCTTGCTGCAAATTTGTTGCAGGATAATTAAGGAAAGCCAGAATGGGTTCATCAAGGGACAATAATGTTTAACTAACTTGCTGGAGTTTTTTGAGGAGGTAACAGAGAAGGTTGATAAGGGAAACACTATTGATGTGGTGTATGTGGATTTTCAAAAGGCATTTGATACAGTGCCACACAACAGACTTGTGAGCAAAATTCTAGCTCATGAAATAAAAGAGAAAGTAGGCACTTGGTAAGAAATTGGCTGAGTGACATGAAACAGAGAGTAGTTGGTTGTTTTTCAGATTGGAGGAAGGTTTGTAGTGGAGTTCCCCAGGAATCAGTTGTGGGACCCTTGCACTTCGTGATATATATTAATGACCTAGGCTGTGGTGTGCAGGACATGATTTCAAAATTTGCAGATGATACAAAGATTGGAAACGTTGTCAACTGTGATGAGGATAGTTTTGAACTTCAACAGGACTTAGACATGTTGGTGGATTGGGCAGACAAGTGGCAAATGAAGTTCAATGCAGATAAGTGTGAGGTGATTTGTTTTGGCAGGCAGAATATGAAGAGACAGTATTAAATAAAGGAAGGAACTCTAAAGGAGGTGCAGGAACAAAGGGACATTGTTGTATATGTGCATAAGTCATTGAAGATGGCAGGGCATGTTGAGAGAGCAGTTAATAAAGCATATAGTATCTTAGGCTTTATTAATAGGGGCATTGAGTAGAAGAGTAAGGAGATCATGTTGAACTTGTATAAGACACTAGTTCTGGAGTACTGCACACAGTTCTGGGTGCCATACTTGAGGAAGGATGTGAAGGCATTGCAAAGAGTACAGAGTAGATTTACAAGAATGATTCCAGGGATAAAGTACTGTAGTTATAAGGACAGATTGGAGAGGTTGGGACTGTTTCCCTTGGAGAAAAGAAGGCTGAGAGGAGACTTGATAGAGGTATTCCTGGATCCTGAGTGGTATGGACTGGGTAAATAGTGAGAAACTGTTCCCACTCAAGGGAGCATCAAGATTCAAAATAATTGGCAAAAGGAGTAAAAGCGAGGTGAGGAAAAGATTTTTCATCAGGAGGGTGGTTGGAGTCTGGAACGAACTTCCTGAAAGTGTGCTGGACGCAGGTTCAATTGAGGTATTCAAAAGGGAGTTGGATTTCCACCTGAAAAGAAATAATATGCAAAGTTATGGGGATAAGGCAGGGGAGTGGGACTAGGTGGAACATTCTTTCAGAGAGCCAGTGTAGACTCGATGGGCCAAATGGCCTCCTTCTGCGCTGCAAAGATTCTGTGATTCTGTGAGTTGAAAAAAAAGAAAAATCGTGGAGTCACCCCTCCGAGAGAGTTCATTGGAGCTGGGAGACAAATCTGCTGCCTTCCTTGATTTTTGCATTTAGAGAGTTATTCTGTCCCTGTTATATCTTGTGTAGTCATGCGAAGCACAAGAGAGCCAAAGAAGCCAGCAAGCAGGTTAGCTACTAACAGCTCTCATCTGTGAAAGTGTAGATTTACAGTGATCCTGAATTATTGGCTCCTGTACATTCAACACTCCCCCCCCCACCAACATGCCTCAGCCTGGAGGATTGGATTCAACTGAGTAGAGAGGATCTTACACCACAGAATGTCTTTCACCATAGCCTGATGGTTTTGGTTGGTAAGCCACCATTGGAGCCATTTATTGGAAAAATACAAAATTAAAATGGCTTTCGGATTAAGAAGAAGGGTGAATGAATTGAACATGAAATTATGTAACTCCAACAATGTCGGGAGTGACCATCAAGGCATTGCAGGCTGTCAGACAATTTTAGACACTGCAGATTGATTTTATTTCTCTGTTATAAACATATATGGACGGGGGGGAAAAGACCCTACGAAATGGAAGGTGGGTTCCATACAGAATGCAGAGAAGGTGGTAAACATGCAAATCCTGGAATGGAAGTATTGTCACGGTTACTGCAAAGAGTCCTAAGGGTTCCTTTGATCGTCTTCTGTTATAGTAATTGTTTGTAGTTCTTGGTTATTATTTCCAGTATTGGCATCACAAGGGCGAGGTGGTGGTAAATTCACGGGATTAGTTATGTAGCAAAGCCTAGGCTAATGCTCTGGGCACATGCGTTCAAATCCCACCAGGGCAACTGGGGGAATTTAAGTTCAATTATTAAAATCTGGACCATGAAACTAACATTGATTGTTGTAAAAAATTTGCTAATGTCCTTTAGGGAAGGAAATCTGGCTCTAGGTCTAGAGGACTCTTAACGGTCCTCTCAGCACTCGGTTCAGGGGCAATTAGGGATGGGTAACACATGCTGGCCTTGCCAGTGATGCCCACATCCTGTGAAAAAAGTGTTATTTTTCCTCCTTGTCCATAAATAGCATAAAGCAAAGCAGCAGGAAGGACAGACAGGCCTGCGGCTAATTATGCAACTTGTAGACGCGAAAAGCGAGGTTGGCACAGGTCAAGAGGAGAACATTTTATGGTCGTATTGTTGCTGAAAGCAGCATATCATGCCATTTGCTCTGCAATTTAACATGTATTGATTGTGAATAAATTACTTTCAAAAGCAAGAAAAATAGTTGTTTCAGGGTTTCAGTGAAATTTTGGACCAGTGAATAAGCAGAGATAGAGCAGAGCTTAAATTGCTAATCTGGACTGACACTCACATGGGTATCCACAGAGTGCTACGTTGTCTTTTTAAATAACATGGTACAATTTGGGCTTTCTTTATTGGTCTTCGATTTCCATAAGTAGATCCATGCCTCCTCTAATTCAACATGTGTGCTTTGATTGGATTGGCGATCCACAGAATTAACTACTCCCTCTTTAATCACAGGACTTAATATTGAGGATTGTATGGAATTTCCACCATGATGTTGAATCAATTTACATTTAGGTGATTTCATGAAGAAATAGACATCAGTGATAAAAGGGTTGTAATACCAGAGCCCCAAGCTCACTAAGATGAGGTCCTTATTAAAACAAAGTGCTCAAAGATTAAAAATCATCCACTGACACTCAGATTTTCCATTCAAACTGGACTAGAATCGTACAACACAGGAGGCCATTCAGCCAATTATGCCTATAGCAGCGTTTGAAAGAGGTATACAATTTGTTTTTTATTCCTTCAAGGGGTATGAGGTTCCTGGCTGGGCCAGCATTTATTGCCCATCCCTAGTTGCCCTTGAGAAGGTGGTGGTGAGCTGCCTTCTTGAACTGCTGCAGTCCAAGTGGTGTAGGTACACCCACAGTGCTGTTAGGGAGGGAGTTCCAGGATTTTGACCCAGCGACAGTGAAGGAACGGCGATATATTTCCAAATCAGGATGGTAAGTGATTTGGGGGAGAACTTCCAGGTGGCGGTGTTCCCATGTATCTGCTGCCCTTGTCCTTCCAGATGGTAGTGGTCATGGGTTTGGAAGGTGCTGTCTAAGGAGCCTTGGTGAATTCCTGCAGTGCAAGTTGTAGATGGTACACACTGCTGCCAATGTGCATCGGTGATGGAGGGAGTGAATGTTTGTGGATGTGGTGCCAACCAAGCAGGCTGCTTTTTTCTGGACAGTGTCAAGCTTCTTGAATGTTGTGGGAGTTGCACTCATCCAGGTAAGTGGGGAATATTCCATCACACTCCTGACTTGTGCCTTGTAGATGGTGGACAGGCTTTGGGGAGTCAGGAGGTGAGTTACCTGCCACATGAGTCTGACCTGCTCTTGTAGCCACAGTATTTATATGGCTAGTCCTGTTCAACTTATGGTCAATGGTAACCCCCAGGATGTTGATAGTGGGGGATTCAGTGATGGTAATGCCTTTGACCATCAAGGGGCGATAGTTGGATTCTCTCTTGTTGGAGATAGTCATTGCCTGATACTTGTGTGGCGCGAATGTTACTTGCCACTTGTCAGCCCAAGACTGGATATTGTCCAGGTCTTGCTGCATTTGGACATGGATTGGTTCAGTATCTGAGGAGTCACGAAGGGTGGTGAACATTGTGCAGTCATCAGCGAACATCCCCACTTCTGACCTTATGATGAAGCAGCTGAAGATGGTTAGGCTGAGGACACTTCCCTGAGGAACTCCTGCAGTGATGTCCTAGAACTGAGATGACTGACCTCCAACAACCACAACCATCTTCCTTTGTGCTAGGTATGACTTCAAACAGTGGAGAGTGTCCCCCCTGATTCCCATTGACTTCAGTTTTGCTCGGGCTCCTTGATGCCACACTCGGTCAAATGCTGCCTTGATGTCAAGGGCAATCACTCTCACCTCACCTCAGGAGTTCAGCTCTTTTGTCCATGTTTGAACCAAAGCTGTAATGAGGTCAGGAGCTAAGTGGCCCTGGCAGAACCCAAACTGAGCATCAGTGAGCAGATTAATGCTAAACAAGTATTGCTTGACAGCACTGTTGACGATCCCTTCCATCACTTTGTTGATGATGGAGAGTAGGTTGATGGGATGGTAATTGGTCAGGTTGGACTTGTCCTGCTTTTGGTGTACAGAACATACCTGGGTTATCTTCTGCATAGCCGGGTAGATGCCAGTGTTGCAACTGTACAGTGTTGTAGCTGTTCTGGTGCAATTAACCCCACTTCCCCGTCCTTCCCATAGGCTTGCATTTTTTTCCCTTTTCACTACACATTCAATTTCCTTTTGAAAGTTACTTCAGATCCGCTTCCACCATCCTTTCAAGCAATGCATTCTCGATCACAACAACTCTCTGTATCATCCCCCCTCTGGGTCTTTTGCCAATTATTTTCAATCTTTTGGTTATTGATATTCCTGCCACTGAAACTTTCTCCTCATTTACTCTATCAAAATCCTTAATAATTTTAAACAGCTCTATTACATCTCCCTTAACCTTCTCTGTTCTGCTCTAAGGAGAACAACCTCAGCTTCTCCAGTCATTCCATATTCATGTTTGAATATTTTTGCAAGGGGTGGCTTGTCACAATTGAGAGAAGTTGGTGCTGGTGACCCCCGTGAGCAGTAAGCAGTCAGTTAGCGACTATACATTAAATGCAAAATATAAATCCCGGTACTGGGCTCCAGCCATGTTCTGTCCACTATAAATAAGCACCGAAAAGGGTGGGGAGGGTGAGGTGAAGAATGTTGGCTAATCCACAGTGTCAGCAGGCTGCGGCAGGTTCAAATTGCAATGAGCAGAATTGATTGTCTGAGACCACTCTTAATTGTTTTTCTCCCTGTTCACTCAATGCAACAAAAGCCTGGCATCTGCTGTCAATACAGTGAAAGAAGCAGCAGTGAAGAAATATTCAGCAGGTCAGGCAGCATCTGTGGAGAGAGAAACAGGGAGGAGTCATTAAGGTGCTGAGGGCATGTACAGTATTGGCAACTTGGTCCTGACTATCCCAAGTCATTTCCTGTACAGCTTAGGGCAGACAAAGATGACTTTCATGGCATCATGAATGAGTTGGCTTCAAAGTCAGATATACACACTTAACCTTTCATAGCCCACCCGCTGATGTTTGTGTGAATGTGAGGACAGCAGCTGAAGTTCAAATCCAGTGACGTAGGTAAATCAAATCCATTGGACTGTGTGGGGACAAACAACAGCTTGATAATAATGTTATGAAACTTTTGAATTTATATAAGGAATCTATTATTTCGCCAAAGTTGAAGTGAATTAACAATCTCGGGATAAGGGTTAAAGGCAAAAAATGGAGTGAACCCACGATATTGAAGTGCTCTGCAATTCATGACATGTAGCAACTGTCTGCTGAGCTTGACATGAAAGGAGAAGACAGAACTAATTGCAGCACGATGGATGACTAAGTTTCAGTTTACATGCAGAGTAATCTGTGCCTTTTAGTTTTCATACATTATAGTGCACCAATTCAGATTTTTTTTTGAAATGTTCCTTTGCGGCGAGAGATTTTAAAAATAAAACAGACACATGTAAGAATTCATTAACATGAAGTTCGTCATTCTTTCTTCACTGCTGCTTCTTTCACTGTATTGACAGGAGGTGCCAGGCTTTTGTTGCATTGAGTGAACAGGGAGAAAAACAATTAAGAGTGGTCTCAGACGATCAATTCTGCTCATTGCAATTTGGAACCTGCCGCAGCCTGCTGACACTGCAGATTAGTCAACATTCTTCACCTCACCCTCCCCACCCAGTTCCAGCTCTAAAGAGCACCTCAAACATTCTGAGCACTTAGAGAGAGATAAGGACTTTGTGTGCAGGAGTGTAAAATGGGTGGCAGCAAATCAGCAGCCCATTTTAGATGCAGTTCCCATTTTAAACCCCATCAAAGCCGAGATGTAAAATGGGCTGTCAACTTGCTATCACCCTGTTATACTGTCGCACAGAGTCAACGGGCAGAATTTAATGCTCTTCCTTGAGGCGAGTTTGGAGACGGGGGTGTGGGTACATTTAATCAGGCAGGAGGGGTGGTATGTGAGGTCCCCATCACATTCCTGCCTCCATCTCATTTAAGTTTGTGATTGGCAAGGCCGTGGATAGCCTTCCCGCCCCACTGTCAATTGAGGCTCTTAAGTAAGTAAGTGCCCTCTCACGGTTCGTATTCACCTGGCAACGGTAGGGGGACTCACCACGTGGGAAGCCCAAAAAGCAAACCCTTTTGGGATAGTTTCTGGGGGTCCCTCATTCAAAGGCACTCAGTGCCTGATTGTGGGACCCTGCATTGGGAAGGAGAGGACAGCCCATTGAAAGACCTTCCCTCCATCGTAAGGTCAGAACTGGTGCTTTTCACTGATGATTGCACAATTTCCAGCACCATTCGTGATTCCTCAGATACTGATGTAGTCTGTGTCCATATGCAGCAAGATCTGGAAAACATTCAGGCTTGAGCTGATAAGTGGCAAGTTGCATTCGTGCCACACGAGTGCCAGACAATGATCATCTCCAACAAGAGAGAATCCAAACATCTCCCATTGACATTGAATTATGTTACCATTGCTGAATCCCCGACTATCAATTTTCTGGGAGTTACCATTGACCAGAAACTGAATTTGACCAGCCATATAGATACTGTGGCTACAAGAGCAGGTCAGAGATGGGAAATTCTGCAGCGAGTGCTCACCTCCTGACTCTCCAAAGCCTGTCCACCATCTACAAGGCACAAGTCAGGACCGTGATGGAATACTCTCCACTTGCCTGAATGAGTGCATCTCCAGCAACACTCAAGAAGCTCGACACCATTCAGGACAAAGCAGCCCACTTGATTGGTGCCCCATCCACCACCTTCAACATTCACTCCTTCCACCACTGATGCACATGGCAGCAGTGTGTACCATCTACAGATGCATTGCAGCAACTCACCAAGGCTCCTTCAACAGCACCTTCCAAACCCGCAATTGCTACCATCTAGAAGTACAAGGGCAGCAGATGCATGGGAACACCATCACCTGGAAGTTCACCTCTAAGTCACTCACCATCCTGACTTGGAAATATATCGCCGTTCCTTCACTGTCACTGGGTCAAAATCCTGGAGCTCCCTCCCTAACAGCACTTTGGGTGTACCTACACCACATGGACGGCGGCGGTTGATGGAGGCAGCTCACCACCACCTTCGCAAGGGCAATTAAGGATTGGCAATAATTGCTGGCCCAGCCAGCGAAGCCCACATCCCACAAAATAATTTTTAAAAATGTAAATGGTGTTTAATCAATGTTGATTTTCAGTTTGTTTGTTATAGTAAATGCCTTAAAACTTGAAATCTGTCATGCAGTTCCTTTAAGTTGGTCACTAGGAATTTAAATCTCTTTTTTAAAGTTATCATTCCCTATGGGGATCATAACAGTATGATTCATGCTGGCATTGCTCCAAGCACTATTGGGCCTCTGACTCACATTGCTGGATATTCCTGAGATTAAGGGTTCAAATCTAACAGTCAGGCCTCACTAACTCTCCAAACTTGACAAAAGGACCAGGAACACATGAACAGCCCATTGAGCCCCTTGAGCCTCCTCCAACCATTCACTGAGGTCATGGCTGATCAGTGATCTAGCTCCATATACCCAGCTTTGTCCCATACCCCTTAATGCCTTTCGTTGACAAAAATTATCACGCAAGCCTGTGGGAAGCAGTTGCCTGGCTATTAATGTCGGTAAGTGGGCGGGTTGTGTGCACCATCGAGAGAGCAGGTGGAGCAGTCCCTGACGCAGGGTGGGGTATCATGTTAAGTGAAAGAGAGCAGGAAAAGCCAGGCCACAGGAGGTCCGAAGTTTCCTTGTGAGATCAGGGGAACTGTGCCTACTCATCCTGACCGCTAAGGAAACTATGGAAGCAATTAAAGTTTACCACACTGGACTTAGCTCTGGCTCCTGTCTCAGGTGGTTTGGCCAAGTGAGGAAGTCGTCACTGCTGTCCCGCTTATTCTTAAAGTGGCAGATCAAGGTCCCAATGATGTCATCGCAACTTGATCTGCATACTTAAAGAACACCCAGCGGCTTTGGGCTGCCATCCTCATTGCCAACAATTTGAAAATGCAGCCAGTCAGGTTGAGGCAGGGAAGGTGTGTAAGCCCCCGACTCAATTTTAACTGCCCTGTTGCTGCCAGGCGAGGGAAGTTAAAATCAATCTCTGAGAGTGGGACTCTTCTAGAGTCTAAGTCTGGAAGGTAGAGTCCAACTCTAAGAACTTCCAGACCCTGATATTTCCGGGGAAGCTAGGCGGGTGCGGGGGAAAGCCAAACACAGTTGAAGAGCTCGGCAAGACTAGGGGCGCAAACGTCCTGTCGCACTTAGCAGCTTGGTCAGGAGGAAAGAACAGGGTCAGGAGGTCACTATGGGGAACCTTGAGGACTGACCTCAAGGCAAGGAGGAGGCGGGGGGGAAGGTCAGCAATCACTGAACAGGGGGAGATAGAGGTCATCAGGCTGAAGGAAGGCAGGGATGAGAGAGAGCCCATGATGAGGAAGCAGGAGGCTGACAGCTTCCCTGAGGGGCCAGGGATAACACTCCTGCTCCTCCTGGCCTGAACAAGCCACTCACCTTGTAGAGCCAGAAGCTCACACCTCCCTTTCACTGGCAAGTTTGCTGAGCACAGGAAAACCAGCCCAGCAACTGTAAAATTTAGTTGGGTTGCCAAATCTACTGTTGGAGGCTGATTCAGATACCTTAATAAAAGACACTCAGATGCCTTGATATCCACCACCTTACAAAGATGGCAACAGGCATCTGTGCAGCAAGTTAGGGATCCATTCCACTATTTAAGTCTTCGGCCCTCGTCAACTCCCTCCCACCTATCATGGGGGTGCTTGGTCTCAAGGTCCCTTTAAACACATGATACGATGTAAGTGGCTTTCCAATTAAGAAGCCAAATTTGTTGTTTTATTCTTTTATGGGACATAGACGTTGCTGGCAAGGCCAGCATAGTTGCCCACCCCCAATGGTCCTTGAGATGGTGGTGGTGAGCTGCCTTCTTAAACCGCTGCAATCCATGCAGTGTAGGTGCACCCACAGTGCTGTTAGGGAGGGAATTCCACAACATTCCCCCTTTTTTCTAAATGAAAGTCTTATCTTAACAAATCAGAAACTATTTATATCACATCAAAAGGAAGTTACGTTGTGTTTGAATATACCATTTTACAAAGCAATAAATTCACAAGTCTCTGACTGGCACTGGCAGTCACCTATACCTGTTGAGAAACCTATACTTACCTTGCTGAGTTCGGACATCGGGAACTCCAAGTCTTGACAGTCTCCAGACCTCCCACTTATGCACAGGCCGGGAGCAGGCTGCACATGCACAGATTGGCACTTTTATGTTCTTTGGGCTGAGAGCTGGCCTAGTGTACTTGTGCCAAACAAAGAGGGCATGAAAACCCGGGGCAGGCGGAGTGCCATAGCCAGTAAGTGTCCCAGAGAGAGGGACAAGGAAAGGGGACAGGGAGAGTTCCCAAAATTAAGTCCCAGGTAAGGGGCAAAGACAGGAGACTGAAACAGCTCCCAGTTAAGATAAGAAAAAGAAAGGGTCAGAGAAACAGGTTCCAATTAGAGAAAAAGGCTGCAGGGAGCAGACTTTAAGTGAAGTAGACTTGGGAGAAGCCCTGAAAATCGTATAGGGCTCAAGAGAAGCCCTGAAGATCCAAGAAGGCAGCTCAAGTTTGGTGATTCCATGCTGCAGTCCGTTGGGGTAAAGATACCCCTTTGGAGCAGTAGTGTTCTGCTCGGCATGGACGAAGAGCTGAAATTGTGCTTGTGAGTCGATGCTTGGGTGTACTTGGGAATCCAGGGGAACAGAATCCCAAAAGACAAGACTTAAATCCTGCAAAATGGGCCGTCATTGAAGCCATCCAAGTTGGAGTGACTTTTGGAGAGAATTCCAAGGTGAGATCTTTGAAGGTGAAGATTAGAAACCCTCGTGAGAAAGATGAAGTATAAGGGAGATTGGCTGACTCACAGTGTGACATTTCGGTGGGTTGTTGAAAAATCCATGGGATCTGTTTTGGTCGCATCTGTCATTTATTGTGTAGTGTGGTGTGTCTGACAGTTTGCCTGTTAATTCACATGTACCTCATACTTACCCTGAATGTTAGAGTATAAGATAGGTATTGTAAATTGTTTTATCTTTCTGACCTTGTATGATAAAGTTTACTTTTGTTTGTTCAAAACTCGTGGAACCTTTTGGCTTTATTCACTGGGCAGGTGTCTTGAATCACAAACTTTGTCTACTGTCAGGACTCACTGGGGATAGTGTGCTGTAATATTAAGCCCCACTGTTCCCCGAGCTGTGACAAATGTGAAAAATTTGACCAAATCACCAAATCGCCCCAATCCTACCTAACTGTTTAATTTAGGTTAACAGAATACGAGCACCAGGTTTGTAAATTTAAGAAATAAATGTTTATTGAACAAACTGTTAACCAGTGGCGAAAGAAAGAAATATGAACTGCTAACTTCTAACACTGTAACTTAAACTCTACCCCCTTCTTAAACCCCTACACACACACGCACACACACACACACACATCAGGATTCAATGGGTTGATTTTGATCAATGTCTTCCAAATTCCTTTCAGTTCTTGTTGATGACACGTTCCAGCACTTTCAGTGATTAGTTCACTGGTTGGGAACTTGCTTTTCAACGTCTCTAACAGCGGTTTTCCCCTTTTCCTTTTTACAGGGATTTCCTCAGAGAGAAAGCAGGTACGAGGAATGAGGAAAAGAGATTTCAGATGTTTTCTCTTTGTAGGCCAGGAGCTTTCTTATGCACTGCTACCACACAAACCCTGGGCACCTGGTCAGGAGCCAATTAAAATGTTGTTGTCAAGCAGTTCCCTTGGTCCTGACAGACACCATCCTGTCTTTCATGGCACACTCTGTTCCAGGGCTGCGACATTGTATATATCTCCCATCCTGCTCCAGTGAACATGTCTTTTAAGCTGCATCTATTGTAATTCCAATTCACAGTGCAACAGAAAATAAAAAAGATATGTTTTTTACAACTGTCCAACAGAAATAAAAAGATATTTTCCTTACACTACTTTAAACAAAACATTATTGATCCCTAACCGGGTCTCACCAACAACTTGGGGATCTGGCCAAGGATCATAACATACCTTAGAGTTAGAAATGGTAACCTTATACCATATACTTATTCCTTAGGTTACTTGTACTTAGTTAATTTTAATCTAATTTGAGATTGTTGTATGCCTTCAGAATACTGGTTGTTGGTAAGGTGTTTATGTTAGGATTGTGCCTCAGACTATGATCTACTAGCAATAACACTACTGTGTTTGTGGTCATTGTATTGGTTTGATTTGACATCTGCTCCGTCGCACTGTCGTGCCATTTGGTGTTGCATTCAAACTTTTAGTTATGCACATAATTTATGCTGTCCCTGCATTTGTAGACATATAATCTGGATGGCAGCAAAGGTTTCTAATGGTATCACTGCTTCAATACATTCTTTGACGTTCACCGTATTGAATGTCTGTTCACCTTGTGTTCTGATCAGCCTCATCATCTGACTGTATAGTTTGGCTGGTCATTTTGTGGATCTTGTTTACAATGTTTGGTACACACTCTTGGTTGATTGGAATATTGTACCTGTCTGGCCTCTCGTTTTGGCTGCTCATGACATCGAACCACTTGTTCTGGCCTTTGCTTTCTGCATTGGTGCTTACAGTATCCTCTGGTGCCACATGCCTTGAATACATCATGAAAAGCACAGAAATTTCCAGATGCATGTGTGAGGCCGCAACACTTTCAGTGCTTAATAGGCTTGCCTGCATTGGCTACTGTGTCATTGGTGGACAAATTATGCATAGCCTATATGTAGTATGGCTTTGTACTTGTGTTCACTTTGTAGTAGCGTTTCTTTGCTGTAACTTTTCAGTTGGTCCTAGAGGTCTTTTTGGAAGGCTTCTATGGGGGTAGAAGCTATCACGAGCACAATTCGAGATTGTGTATCCGGAGGTTGAGCTTCACTAGTAATTGATCATTGAGTGTTGACCATATTTTGTTTGGATATTTGAGGCCACTGTCTGACAGACCTGAAGTGTTCAATCTGTGGAGCCATGCGTTGCCTATAGCAATTTTAACCTTTATATTAGAAACACACAAGTCCAGAAAACAGAGCTCTATGTGTTGTCTGAACAAAGTAAACTCAGAGAGGAGGCCTGCTGCCTTCCAATTGAGTGTTGGAAATTTTGTAGTCATCCTGTGGCTATTTACAGAAATAACTGTAACGGGAACAAATGTTTAGCTTCTTACAGGACTTTCTGTCTATGGTTCCCTATGTTAACTGGCCATGGTTTGACTGCAATGGTGGTGCTGTTGCTGCTGTCCCAGGCTTTCTAGAAGCTCCAGCCACAAAGCTGTGATTTAACATGGAAATGGGCTGCAGGAATTGAAAAATTTAACAGTGAAAAATACTTTTAACAGCCTCCCTCAAGCTGTTGGGAGCTGTTGGGAACTGTCTCTGCATACACTCTTCCTTCTTGTCCCAGTCTGGACAGTTCAATCACACCCCTACCCTCCATCCAACCTCCTGAAGAGATGACCTGCTGCAGCAATGGGTTCTCCTGTCTGCGGAATTGCGCCTAGTGTTAGACTGCCTCACATCCTCCCCCGACCCCAGTGTTAGCTGTTTAGTGTCTATTCCTGCACACACCTTTCCAATGGTAGACTCAGACTACTCATGCTCTCCAAGGTCAGTGATCTCCTTGGGACCTGATGCTTGCTGGTTGGAGCAAGGTACGACAGTGGTGCAGTATCACTTAAACACTCTGAGTACTTGACAGAGTTTACTTCCACACCAGTTCTTCTGCCGTGTGTGAAAGGGTTGAGGCTTGTATATTTCTCAGTCAAATCTTCAAAAACCACTGGCTTCCAGGCCTGCCAACATGTTGCATTCTTCTGTTTATCGCAAACATACCACTCAGATGACGATTGATAAAACAATAATGTGGGTTATTTATTTGAAGATAAGACTATATACAAATCAATGATAACTGGAAAGCAATGTAGACATGTCTAAACTATAGAACTACTGTTCTGTTCTGTCTACAAAGTCACAGGTTTATAATCACATTCTGCCTTGTGGTGGGTAGTGATGGACAGCAGTTTACAATACATACCTTAAAAGTACACGCACATCACGTCACATCAAATAACAAAGAGACATGGTTAGATTCCCTCTTGTTGGGGATGGCCATTGCTTGACACTTGAGTTGCACGAATGTTACTTGCCACTTGCCAAGCGTGAATGTTGTCCAGGTCTTTCTGCTTACGGACATGGACTACTTTAATATCTGAGGAGTCTTGAATAGTACTGAAAACTCTGCAATTATCAGCAAACATCCCAATGTCTGACTTTCTGATAGAGGAAAGATCATTGATGAAGCAGCTGAAGATGGTTGGGCCTAGGACACTGCCCTGAGGAATTCCTGCAGTGATGTCCTGGGACTGAGATGATTGGCCTCCAACAACCACAACCACCTTCCTTTGTGGTAGGTATGAATCCAGCCCGTGGAGAGCGTTCCCCCAATTCCCACTGACTTCAGTTTTGCTAGGGCCCCTTGATGCCACAGTTGGTCAAATGCTGCCTTGATGTCAAACGCAGTCACTCTCACCTCAGCTCTGGAGTTCAGCTCTTTTGACCATGTTTGGATCAAGGCTGTAATGAGCTCAGGAGCTGAATGGCCCTGGCAGAACCCAAACTGAGCATCAGTGAGCAGGTTATTACTGCATCACTGTCAACAACCCCTTCCATCACTTTGCTGGTGATCAAGAGTAGACTAATGGGACGGAAATTGTCTGGCTTGGATTTGTCTTGCTTTTTGTGGAGAGGACATACCTTAACAATATTCCATTTTGTCAAGGTAGATGTCAGTGTTGTAGGTGTTCTGGAGCACAAGCCTTCACTGCTACGGTTGGGATTTTGTCAGGTCCCATAGCCTTTGCTGTATCCACTGCTTTCAGCCATTTCATGATATCACATGGAGTGAATTGAATTGGCTGAAGACTGACACCTGTGATGTTGGGAACCTCAGCAGGAGGCCGAGTTGGATCATCCACTCAGCACTTCTGGCTGACGATGGTTGAAAATGCTTCAGCCTTGTCTTTTGCTAGGGATGCAGCATAATTTCAAAATTGTGAGGGCCATTTGAGCCACGGAGCCTTCCCTATTTGGTAGAACGCAGTCCCACCTAACCATCTCCTCACAATATCCTTCAATCCCCTGATGAAAGGTCATGAAGCCGAAACATTAACTCTATTTTTCCCTTTTCAAATGCTGCCAAATCTGCTAAGCATTTCCAGATTTGTCTGTTTTAATTATAGTCGAGAAACAAGGATTGTTTTCCTCAGAGCAGAGAAGATTAAGAGATGTCATAGTGGTGTTCAGAATGATGAGGTGTTGTGTGGGAGTAAATAAGGAGAGACTGTTTCCACTGACAAAGGGGTCAGTAAAGAGAGAGCATAAATTTGAAATGACAAGCACTAGAATCAGACAGATGATGTTTTTTACACACGAGTTGTTATGGTCTGGAATGGACTGCCTGAATGGGTGACGGAAGCAGATTCAACAGTAACTTTCACGAATGAATTGGATAAATACCAATTGGATAAATACCTGAAATGGAAAACTGTTCAGGACCACGGGGAAAGACCAATGGGAGTGGGATTAAAATTTGATTACTCTAGCAAAGAGCAGTACAGGTACGATGGACCAAATGGCCTCCTTTTCTACTGCATGATGCTATGATGTTAATGATCCCAGTGGCACTCTTTGAAGAATGGCAGGGAATTCTCTTGAAGTATTGAACAACATTCCTTCCTCATCCAAAAACAGATTGGCTGCTTGTTCATCTTTCTTGCTTTTACTAAGCAGTCCCTTTTACTGTTCTTAGACAGGTGCGGTGGTACTTTTAGGCTTTTAATATATCTGCTAGTAGATGTTGATAAAATGTTTCCCCTACAATTATGTTTTGAATTGGCTGCTGTACCAGCCTAAGGCAGTGATCTCACTTTGAAAGTAATCCATTGTGAGACACGTTGGCATGATCTGATACAAATGCAGCTTCTTTCTTTATGGTGATTGAAGAAGTCAAATTCCATTTTTATTACATGTAATTCCTAGTTTCCTAGGGACTTCTACCAATGTTTTGCATTGCTTCCATTAGTAAGCCTAGAGAGAGGAAATGAGTGGCCTTGATTTATTGGGTTTTGACTCAGTGATGCTTCCTTAATGGGAATGTGTTCTGAGTGAGTTTCCCATTCTGCAGGGCCCCAGCACCACACCGGATGATTCATTCGCAAGCAAAGGGAGCAGGATGAGTTTCGAATCCATTGAGTATATACTTTAGATTCTAATTATCGTGGTGAAAGTTTTATTTACACCCCCATGTCTCTCGCTAACATGAAGCGACCTACGCTCACAATACTACTGGGGTTTTTTTAAACGGAAATTCTATTTTTGTGATACTGCTTTCATTCACTAATCTATAGAGGAGCTGAGATGCAATGGGTTTGAAATTCACATTCAGTTCCAAAGTGGCTGTTTTCCTCCACTGATGGCATCCAGCTGTTTCTGTACATTTTGGTGTTTAGAAGTAATGGGCGCTGATTACCCTTGAATGTTGAAACAGAGATGCTTTAGATGCAAAGCCTGATCATTAAATTAAACCTGTGATAAAAGGGCTTTAGCATAAGCACAAATATAACAAGCCTTGTGCAAAATTAGAAATTAGTCATTTTTCATCAACAGGAATGTGAATCTACAGCACAGATTCCATACAAAGAGCAGCAAATACTATCGGTTAACTCTCTTTAAGCCTTTGGGGTTTTTTTTTAGTGGGTTCTAACTGGAATTGCCTCCTTTCTTCATTCTATATAATAGTGCATGTTCCGCACTATGTGACAATATCATCTCTCTCAATACTGTTCATTTTTTTTTAAAAAGCCTATTTCATTGAATTTAAACCAGTGCGACAAGATCGCTAAGCAAGTTTAGGTGAACTTTAGACAGGTTTGCAGTTTGAGCAGATCAACGTCAATGTTTGAATATTTTAACACAAATTTCAAACATAAACATTCGTCAATTGACCCAGTCCTCTGACATATAGAAATCCTAAAGTCATAATGCCCAGACACCTTAATAGAGCTGAACTTTGTCTCCAGCCGCCAGAGAAAATATGACATTTCATTTCTGAAAAGCATAACTCTCCTTTTCTTCCTGCCTTGTCTTCTCTTGCTACCTGTTCGATGAGCATTATTTGCATTTATTTCAAAGCACCATAATAAATCACCCTCAGAAAGCCATTGAGGCAAAGACACGCTTTCGCTGCTTCCATAGAAACGTTTTGCTTTCTTGTACTTCTAACTGATTAGAACTGCCATCTCAGGATGCCTGTCTGGGCAATTTGCCTCCTTCTGTATCCAGTTCCTTTCTGCTTCTTTATCACAGTACCACAGAACCCTTACAGTGCAGAAGGAGGCCACTCAGCCCTTTGAGTTTGCACTGGCTCTCTGAAAGAGCATTCCACCTAGTCCCACTCCCCTGCCTTATCCCTGTACCCTTGCACATTCTCTCTTCTCAGGTAGCAATCCAATTCCTTTTTGAATACCTCGATCCAACCTGCCTCCACCACCCTTTCAGGAAATTTGTTCCAACCACCGCCTTGGTGAAAAATCTTTTCTTCACATCACATTTACTCCTTTTGCCAATTATTTTGAACCTGTGCCCTCTGGTTCTTGATGTTCCCTTGAGTGGGGACATTTTTTCACCATCTAACCTGTCCATACCCCTCAAGATCTTGGATGCCTCTATCAAGTCTCCTCTCAGCCTTCTTTTCTCCAAGGAAAACAGTCCCAACATCTCCAATCTATCCTCATAGTTACAGTTCCTCATCCCGGGAATCATTCTTGTGAATCTCGTCTGTACTCTCTCTAATGCCTTCACATTCTTCCTCAAGTATGGCACCCAGAACTGGATGTAGTACTCCAGGTGAGGCCTAACTAGTGTCTTTTCCAAGCTCAACATAACCTCCTTACTCTTCAACTCAATGACCCTATTAATAAAGCCCAAGATACTATATGCTTTATTGGCTGCTCTCTCAACATGTCCTGCCACCTTCAATGACCTATGTACGTATAAACCGAGGTCCTTCTGTTCCTGTACCTTCTTTAGAGGCTCTCCCTTTATTTTATACTGTTTCACTATATCTTTCCTGCCAAATGAATCATCTCACACTTCTCTGCATTGAACTTCATTTGCCACTCGTCTGCCTAATCCACCAACATGTCTATGTCTTTTTGAAGTTCAGGACTATTCCCATCACAATTGACAACATTTCCAATCTTCATATCATCTGCAAATTTTGAAATTATGCCCTACACACCACAGTCTAGGTCATTAATATATATCAAGAAGAGCAAGGGTCCCAACTCTGACCCCTGAGGAACTCCACTACCTTCCTCCAATCTGAAAAGCAACCATTTATCACTAGTCTCGGTTTATCACTAGTTTCCTCACTGATCATCCACACATGTTCTCAATAACTACTTTTTTTTATAGCATCTTAAGTGCCCTTTGACATTTTTTCTTGCGCTATCCCTCAGTTTGCTTCTTATGGATGAAAACACAGAGTGCAGAGATTGTCAGTTCACTCACCATTGTGGACAGGAGGCAGTGTTTCACATTGATATAAGCATTTGTCAGTGTTGTGATCCAGTGGGAGGACAAATTGCAATGGCCAGAGCAGGATTAAGAAACTGATGTCTGTGTGATGTTCACATTGAGAACTAGTAAGGGTGTTGATCCCCGCAATCAAGTTTCCAGATGCCATTTTGGCTTGAGGCAATAGAACATTTTTAATTCATATCATTTTTGAGACAAATAGGCTTGAAGCCCCAGCTCTTTGTGATTGAGTGGCCTCTTAAATGACCACCATTTTAATTGCTCCACCAATGGTGGCCTTGCCTTCAGAAGCTGAAGCCCTGAACTCTGGAATACCCTCCCTAAACTTCTTTGCATCCACCACTCTTTCCTCCTTTAAGATGCTCCTTAAAACATACCTCTTTGGCCAAGCTTTTGGTCATCTGTCCTAATATCTCCTTATGTGGCTTGGTGTCAGTTTTTTTCATAATACTCTTATGAAGCACCCTGGGATGCTTTCCAATGTTGCTTTATAAATTCAAGTTACCATTGTTGTTGACTAAAGCCAACTCCATTATCTGTGCACAATGTACATGTCAGTGGTATCTGGGACCACCTTGGGTGCCTGAAGGTTGCATTGAAGGTAGTTTTCACCTCCAGCCTCTGGACTATAACCTGCCAGAGCAGATCATTACTCTATACTAGCAGTTTCCAAATTATGGGCCGTGACCCCAATGTTTTAATTATTTTTCTTTCATGGGATGTGGGCATCGCTGGCAAGGCCAGCATTTGTTGTCCATCACTAATTGCCCTTGAATTGAGTGGTTTGCTGGGCCATTTCAGAGGGCAGTTAAAAGTCAACCACATTACTGTGGATCTGGAGTCACGTGTAAACCAGACCAGGACATTAGTGAACCAGATGGCTTTTTACGACAATTGATGATAGTTTCATGGTAACTGTTGCTGATGGTAAACTTTCAATTCACTTACCGCATTGCTGTTTGTCGGTATAACTGTGCACAAACCGTCTGCCATGTAATCCTACATTATAACAGTAACTACACTTTAAAAGGTACTAGTTTTGAGGTAAGTAAATACACTATATAAATGCAAGTTTTTTTTTGTGCAAAGCAGTTGCTATCCCTGGTGCAAGATGTCATTATCAAGCTCAGAAAGGAATTAGCTTTCCCCAATTACTTTTCCATAAATGTCAGGACTGGGTTTCAAGAGATAGCTTTATTGAGTTTTATGTTCTCAATTTATATATCATACGGTTTGGCAAACTGTTTCTGCTGATATTGATACTCTCCCTAAAGCTCAAGTCATCACAGACTTTCCCAGCCTGTCTCCATGGTCTTCATAAAACCAAAGTCAGACAAACAATCAATGGCAACAATGAAGAAGGAGCCAAGTTATCACTCACTTTTATTGCTTCAAATCCTTAAGTGGCAGGACTAGTTATGAAACCAGTACAGTCTCTGTTGTCAGTGCGCTGACTGATTATATAAAAAAACTGTTTTTGGATGATAAAGTAGGTTATCATAAAGATATCAGATTGAATTTCTGAGGCTCCTGACTGGCAGAAATGGGATAACATAGCTCTGAACTCAGCCGAGAGCTTGTTGCCCCATTCCCTCCATCGCTGTGGCCATCTCCATTTCTCCGGAGGCCTCTGAATAGGCGTCCGCCTGGAAAGATCGCACGGCTAATTTGGATATTGAAATCCGGGTCCCCTCACCTCAATGGGACCCTGACGGGGTATATTTTGGTCTGAACTGGGTTTGTGCTGTGCTATGTGCATTCTGCACAGCATCGGCTAGCAGCTGGGCTGAAGACAGCTACACTTACAAAGACAAGATGCTCATCCATCTTCTCATCCTTTCAATTAAAAGTTTTCTCCCTCTTCTCTTGATTTGCTGCCAAAACTGTACTCCAGTAATCAGCTGCAAACTACTTTACTGTCAACCCATTTCTCTTCCTGCTGAAAAAGAGGTGCCTCCAGTGTAGGGCTGCCAACTCTGGTTGCACATAGTCCTGAAGGGTCCATCACATGACCCCCCCCAGCCCGATACTCATGTCTCACAGTTTTCCCACACTAATTGGGAAGTGAATTTTGCCATCCCTCTGTCGAGGGAGACGATGGACAGTGCCCAGGGTTATGTCACTTCTGGATTAGACATCATCTGCTGTGGTTGGAGAGGCTGATTCATGAGTGACAGTCCCTTCTGCAGCTGCCACTGATAAATACCGTCGGCCCAAGGTCAACCAATGCTTTTTCCTTCCGGTGGATCCCTTTGTCCACCATCTGGTCATTTCTTTTGTCCTCTGCTTTTTCCACGCTCTTCCTGACTGCTTGTCTCCAGGCTCCCCATGCATTGACTCCAATACCAGTCAACGTGAAGTCTCGTTTGGAGACACCCTTGTATTGCAGACGTGGATGGCCTGTTGGTCTCATGCTGATAGCCAGCTCACTGTAGAGCATGATTTTGGGGATGGGGTCGTCCATCCATTTGGCTCACATGACCCAGCCAATAGAGTTGCCACTGACTCAAGAGGGCAAACATGCTGGAGATCCCTGGACACTAGCGTACTTCCAAATTTGGCACTCTGTCTTGCCAGGAGGTGCCCAATATTTGCCTGAGGCAGCAGAGGGGGAAGCTGTTCAGCTGCTTTTCTTGGCTTGTATAAGTTGTCCGTGCCTCACTAGTGTAAAGGAGGATGCTGAGAACACAGATCTGGTAGACTGAGCTTTGTATTTTCAGTTAGTTTGCTTTTGGTCCACACTCGACTTCTCAGTTTTGACATGACAACTGTGGCCTTGGCAATCCTGGTGCTGATTTCGGCATCAAAGGACAGGTTTCTGGTAATTGTTGATCTGTGGTAAGTGAAGCTGTTGACAACCTCCAGAGTGAGGCTGTCGATGCTGTTGGAATGTGAATTATCTACGTCCTTGTCCATAACTTTGGTCTTGTGTGCAGTTTTGGTCTCCTTACCAAATAAAGGATATACCTGCCATAGAGGGAGTGCAGTGAATGTTCCCAAACTGATTCCTGTGATGACAGGATTGTCGTATGAGGAGAGATTGGGTTGACTAGGTCTGTATTCACTGGAGTTTAGAAGAATGAGAGGGGATCTCATTGAAACATATAAAATTCTGACAGGGTTGGACAGACAGGATGCAGGGATAATATTTTCTCTGGCTGGTGGGTCTAGAACAAGGGGTCACAGTCTCAGGATATGGGGCAGGCCATTAAGGACTGAGAAGAGGAGAAACTTCTTCACTCAGAGGGTGGTGAACCTATGGAATTCTCTACCACAGAAGGCTGTGGAGGCCAAGTCACTGAATATATTTAAGAAGGAAATAGATAGATTTCTGGACTCTTAGGGACAGAGTGGGAATATGGTGTTGAGATACAGGATCAGTGATGATCATATTGAATGGCGGATCAGGCTCAAAGGGCCAAATGACCTACCCTGCTTCTATTTTCTATGTTTCTATGTCTCCTGACACTGATTGTCAGTCCAAACTCTTTGCAGGCCCTGAAGAGCCAATCTACAAACTGTTGCAAGTGAACTTCAGTATGGGATGCCAGCGCGCCATCATCAGCAAACAGCAACTCATGAATTAGGACATTACGCAACTTGGCGTGCAGTCTTGCCAAGTTGAACAGTTTGCCATCAGCTCTGGTGTGCAGGTAGACACCGTCATTTTGAGTCGCTGAAAGCATGGAGAGAAATGTAGCAAAGAGATTTGGCGCCAGGATGTAGAAACATAGAAACATAGAAATTAGGAGCAAGAGGCCCTTCGAGCCTGCTCCACCTTTCAATGTGATCATGGCTGATCCTTTATCTCAACACCATATCCCTGCTCTCTCCCCATACCCCTTGACACCTTTAGAGTCTAGAAATCTATTTCTTTCTTAAATATATTCAATGATTTGGCCTCCACAGCCTCTGTGGTAGAGATTTCCACAGGTTCACCACCCTGAGTGAAGAAGTTTCTCCTCATCTCAGTCATAAACGACGTCCTGAGACTGTGACCCATTGTTCTGGACTCCCCCAGCCAGAGGAAACATCATCCCTGCATCCAGTCTGTCTAGCCCTGCCAGAATTTGATACATTTCAATGAGATCCCCTCTCATTCTTCTAAACTCCAATGAATACAGGCCTAGTCAGCCCAATCTCTCCTCATGTGACAATCCTGCCATCCCAGGAATCAGTCTGGTGAACCTTCGCTGCACTCCCTCTATGGCTTTATCCGCTGCTGATCTTGAAAGCCTCCAATGATGCTCCTTTGTAACTATGAAACTGCATGTTCTTGGGGAAAGAAGAAATGGCACCCAGGAGTCCAGGTGGGCAGGCTATTTTCCGTAGCAGTCTAAAGCGTCTGCCTCTGCTGACAAGGTCAAAGGCCTTGATGAGGTCTATGAAGGTAATGTAGTGCCGTCTGCACTGTTCACAGCACTTCTCCTTTAACTGTTGTGTCAGCTGTCGATCTGCCAGCACTGAAGCCGCACTGAGACTCAGACTAGATACATGATGCCAGTGCCTGTAATCTGGTCAGGGCAACATGAGCAAGGAGCTTCCCTGCAATACTGAACAAGGAGACGCCTCGGTAATTGTTACAGTCACTGTCATCCCCTATGTTTTTGTACAAGGTAACTACTTTTGCATCACACATATCTTGAGGCACAAATCTTTCCTCCCAGCAGAGACACAAAACTTCATGGAGATGCTGCAGCAGTGCTGGCTTTCCACTTCTGATGATTTCAGGTGACCGTTTCCTGGGGCTTTACCACTGACAAGACAGTCAATGGACTTGTTGAGCTCTGCTGTGATCCAGCTCCCAAGTTTGGAATGACACTGAGAGCTTCTTCCATGGCAACATTCTCCGAGATAGTGCTCCACCCACCTTTCCATCTGCTTGCTAGGATCAGTGATGATCATCCCTGCCTTTGTCTTCAAGGGTTTGGTTGCTACTACTGGGCCTGTTGCTTTCTTGATTCCTTCGTACATCCCTCTAGCATCCTCGGATTCAGCAGCAGCTTAATGCTATTGCAGAGTTTCAACCAGTGTTGATTGACACAGTGCCAAGCAGTCTGCCGAGACTTGATTCTGGCAGCTTTGAGAGCATCTAGATTTTGTTTGCTGGGGTCTTGTTTGTAGCTTATGAGGGCTCTCCTCTTGGTTGCAGTAAATGGCTCCATTTCAGACCAATAAGCCACAAATCAGTCAACATTCCTCTGATCTCTTTTCCTGTGTGCAGGATCCCATTTTGACACCACACTCTGGCCTTCGGCATTCTTCTCCAAAAGAGCCTAATTCAAGGATGGTGAGGAACTCCTGGGTTCTTTCTGGGTCAGTGATATGTCAGGCATTGATTCTAGGATGACCTTCCTTCTTGGAGTGTTATCAGTTCCTTGGCTAAAGCCTGACCTCACTCCACACCAGGGAATGGTCGGTGTCACTGTCAGCACTGTGATAGCTATGAGTGCTGAGGACACTGTTGAGGGTGGTATGTCTGGTGATGATGAGATCTAGCCAGTGGCGTGATCTTGGATGTCTCCAGGACACCTTGCGGCATGGCTTAGTTTGGAAGTAGCTGCTCGTCACACACAGTCCATGGTAACAGCATAGCGCCCTGTGCACATTGACCAAGCATTGACCATGCTGAGTGGTTGGTACCCAACCTTGCATTGAAGTCCCCCCGGCTCTCGGTGCTTGAAATCCTGCTGATGGCAGCATCAAGTGCCCCAGAGAATTGATCCTTGACACCTGGAGTGGGGGTGAGTTTTGAGATGCCCATGAGGTTAACTGGGCCCACGCTTGTCAACAAACGAAGAGTAGAAATCTCTTTGAGCCTCCTGTGCGGGGTTCAGTCATCGCGATTAGAGTATTTCTTACTGTAAAGTCCACTCCATGCTCATGTGTTGCCTCTAGTGTTTTCCCTGCCAGAAGAACATGTAGTGTTTCTCTTTAAGGGATCCACTTTGAGCGAGTCTAGTTTCTTGTAGCGCACCAATGTCCACATTGAGCCTTGTAAGTTCTTTGTTGATCATAACTGTCTTGCACGCGTCATTAACCTGCAGAAGGTTGTCGGTGAGGCCAGGATGCATGGTCATTATATTCCAGCTTGCGATGTGAAAGATTGGTGTCTTCTTTGTTGAATTTGTCTTGCTTGCTGCATAGATTAGTAACCCATCTGTCGAGAGATAATTCCCTAAGCTCCAAGAACCCATTGAAACAAGCAGGCTTTGGCGGGACAGCACCTAACAGACTAGGGGCTGCTCAGCTTGAGGTAGCTATCCAATGATACGTGATAATCTTGCCTGCTACTGGAAGTAAGCCCCAACACTCGTGCCCTAGGCCAATCGAGTGAAAGCTTACAACCGATAACCGTTTCTTACTGTGTTGTGCCAACATAAACTACAAAACTGGAGTGTCTTCTTCTGGGCACATATCTGGGTAAATAGTACGGAGCCACTGAGTTTCCCAAGCATCAGGACCCCTCTCTCGACATTGTTAGAATTGTCCAAATGCAAGAATAAAACCAGTCCTGTTGGGTACCAGCTCTGCTGCAGGAATTACCAGAAGGCTGCCTGATGGCTGACAGATTACCACCTATGGGGCTCAACTCCGGGTTTTCTGCAAGGATTTACTCCCTTGGCTGCCTTCTCTCCTGGAACACACACAAGGCAGTGGGGCTATTTACCCAGAGCTGCGGATCTGGTTGATGGGCACCAGGACATAACCACATGCCAGTGAGCCTGCATGCTATGCATCTGGAGGCCAGGCCATGTCCAGGTCCCTTGTAGTTTAGGCTGGGTCTGCATGGTACCCAGTTTATGTATGTCATCATGTGGAGGGACTATATAGGGCTTGCTGACAAAGAGGCTATGTCAGTCAGGAGAGGCTTATGCACTCAGCTCTCTTTACACAGTAGTTATACTGCTAGCCAGCGGTGATAGCTAAAAGCAAGAGGTGACAAACAGATTGGCCACTATGCTAACCGACTTGATGTATCGCATCAACCAGAGACACATCGGAAGTGAACAGACTTTTGTTATTCAACTGGATCATTCTGGACTGTCAATCAAACAGGTGGGCCTTGATGGTGGAGGGAAAGGAAAAGCTGGGAGCGACACTTTGGGAGAGGGGAGGGTCAGCATTGATGGGGAAGGGTGGGGCAGGAGACTGTCAGCATTAATAAGGAATTGTATAATGGAGTGTCGGCATTAATTAGAGGGGTAGGGAAGAAGGCCAAAAAGTATGAGCATTGTTTGATGGCGGGCAAGAACATTGGCGGCTGGGACTTAAGAACAAGAAGAGTGACAATTTGAACTGAGGAACACCAGATTGTGTTGCACATGAACAGGGATTGTTGGACAGGGAAACATATCTCAGTAAATTGAGTAGTTGAATATTCAAAGAGATTTGGTAGCTTCTGATTATTATCACTCAGTTGTAGCAGTTCATTTCATATCTTCACACACACTATTGTCCCTCTGGGGAAATAGTGGAATGATTAGCAGACTGATTATCAACTGTTGAACCACGTCACAAATGCTCCTCTCATCACAACAAGTCCTGGAGTGAGACATGAACCTGGACTTTCTGGTTCAGAGGCAGGGGCACTACCGACTGAGCCACAAGACCTGGTACCAGTGAGAACAGGGAATTAAAATGGCATCAGGCACTGCGTGCAACTGGTATCGCAATGAGAAGGGGCACAAATAAGCTCAATTCTTTTCTTTTGAATAAAAATTTCTCATTGACTAGGAGATCATGAGTGCTGCTCCTAGCCTGCAATTAAACGTCATGTCCTCTTCTCCTCTCACCAATCGTAACCATTCCTCAGCCTCTTCAATTGCTCCTGGAAGAAAGGCATTTGGTGAAATTAAGTTTTCAGGACCAGAGAGGTTGTTCAAAGTCATTATGACTTAGTATGTACTTAAAAACCCTGTTACTCCTGATCATTCCAAGCTTAATAATGTTATTCATTTTTACAGTGTGTAAAAAGTTGAAGTTCCTGACCGATCACTGATTCTTTGTTGACTTCATCCACGAAGGTTATATTGGTTCACCCTGTTGGAGGAATTTTGTTTCACTGACAGCAACTTCCGCATGTCTGGACTTTATCAAGTTTGTGCGGGCGCCAGAAATTTCTACACAGCAATGACAGCAAACTTTGAATAGTTTTACCGTCTTTACAGTTACAAATTTCAGGCCTTCCTAAATTCATGGTCACCAGATTCCAAAATATTTGTTAAAAATCGATGTTTTCTATGGATGAGGTCGGAGTCGACAGTGAGGTGGAGCATGCATCCCTCAAGGAATGAGTCTTTTGCTTTCGATGTTTGTACCCTTTAATCATGCTTCCAAAACTTTATAGAGTCAAATGTCAACGAAGAATCTCCCGATCGGCAGCCAGGAGCTTGGCAGGAAACCCAGTGCTATCGGCCATTTGCACCATTTCTCTTGGGTACCCACAAGCTTCGCCCAAGGTTAGAGCAGACATTTGGAAAAAGCCCTTAATAGATTACTGGAGGTGAACATGCCAGAATCAATTAATCAACAATTGATGCTGAAATGGTTGGGGGGCAGGGGCTAGGGAGGGGTTGGTGGAGTGGGAGAAACTGTAAGGATGGACGAATTAAGATGAGTTAAACCGCTTTCTTCATCTGTAATTGTCTGATAATCTCGTAAAGCAATTTTGGGAATCATTTGCTAGACAGTTGGATGGCGTGATGGGGGCTAAAGGCCTCGTCTTTTCCGGATGAGCTCAATCGGGTTAACTGGCCTTACTCATTTCTCCATAGAATCAAACAGCTATTCAGCCTATCTTGCCTTTGCCAACTGCTTCAAAGATCCAATTAGTCCCAGTCCTCTACTCTTTCCCCATAGCCCAGCAATTTTTTTTTTCTGTTTGCAAATTTCTATTCAATTCCCTTCTGAAAAGAACAAAAGCGAATGGCTTTGGACAGTGAACAGAAAGACATTGAGTGAATTTACATAACTTTGTAATATATAATAAGTGTGGAACTTCCAGTGTATCATTCATCATGTTGACACTAACAATTTTACTGACTAAGTGCAATTTTTGCAAAGGAGAATCAACCCATCCAACCAGCTCCTTGAACTGACACTTCCCATGATTGTACAGTCGTCTCATTAACAGGTGGTGGGGTTTACTGGGAGGAAGTGTGTAAGCTTTTTCAGGAGGACTTGGACAGGACAGAGCAGTATCAGGTGAAATTCAATACAGATTAATACGAGGTGATGCATTTTTGCAAGGATGAGGAATTAAATCGAATTATAAGATATGAACACCACAGAAACGTGCCACTTGGCCCAACTCGTCCAAGCCAGTGGATGTAGAAGCATAATGTTTAGTTAAAAAAACAGAAACCCAGGGACTCAAATATATAATTCCTTGAAAGTGGGCTCTCTCTCTCTCTCTTTTCTTCAGGTTTCATGCCCTAAGTGGGTACTGGCAATGGTGGACCTTCTATTTGTTGGCCCATGGCTATGTTTAGCAAGGTGCTGCAGTGGTTTGCCTTCTGCAGATTTTGGCTGACCAGGAGACTCTTCCACTCTTACCACCTGCAATAGGAGCACTGAAAGGATTTACAGGCTGATAATCGACCTCTTTGGTCACAAACACAGCTTCCATGCCCATCAAATTCCAGATTAGGATTTGAACCCAGGTCATCTGGCTCAGAGGTAGGGATGCTACCACTACATAACAGGACACCAAACAAAAGTGAACTACTGAAGTGAGATCTGAAGAAGAGTCATACGGACTCAAAACGTTAACTCTGTTTTCCTCTACACCGGTGCTGTTCGGCCTGAGTTTTTCCATTATTTTCTGTTTTTGTAGTGTTTGAAAGTGAACTACAGGTAGAAAAAGCTACAAAAGGAAATCCAATTTTATTTTTAATTTTCTAAAGGCGGACACCAAGTGTAAAGACAAAAAGGTGATGATAAATGTGTACAAGGCAGTGGTAAGGCCACAGTTAGGGAACTTTGTGCAGTTTGGGGTGTAGAAGAGAAATTTAAGTCATAGCTTACAACGCCGATTCACCAGGATGATGCCAGGGATTGGAAAGTACAGTTGTGAGGAGAGATTTAAAGATTATTTCCATTGGAACAGAGAAAGTTAACTGGAAATTTAGCAGAGATTTATGAAATTATGAAGAATTTTGATAAAGGGAGTGGGGAAAGTCCATTTCCTGTGTTGCGGAATCAGTGAGAAGGGCTGGGATTTTACGGTTGCAAATCGGGTCTGCAGCCATCCCGCACATGTAAAATGCAGTGTGATGACATTGGGTCGCAAACCCAACGCCAGCACACCAGGTTCCCATAATACAGTAGGCAGGCAGGCACCAAAATCGGCATTAATGGACAGCTGAGCTCGTCAATGAGTTGATTGACCAGAATATTGTGCCAGCCAAGCCATAATGCGGTTGGCGTGGGCAGGCAGGTAAGAGTGGCGAGAGTGGGGAGTCTGCTTTTTCACCATCTGGAGGTGAAAAAGCAGGAAGCAGGGAAGCAGGTTTCCTGTGCGCATATGGGGCATTCCCACATGAGGATGCCTCTCTCCCACTTTGTGCCTCCCTGCCTGGCCGACCAACTCCAGCCCCTCCCTAGGGTACCCACCCAAAAATGCAGGACTTAACCAAGATCCATGGCTCTCTTCAGTGTGGGACTTCCTCTACCGAGGAGTGGAAGTCCCATTTTCTGCTTGTTTAGGCTGCTGCCAGCTTGTTATTGCTGCCAGGCGGCCTTTTTTTAACGTCAGTCAGTCCCCGTAAAATCCAGCCCAAGGGGGTCACCCACTTAAAATTGTCATAATGAAAGTGAAGAGAGGTTGGGAGAAATGCATTTATGTAGAAGGCGACTGGATCATGGAATGGTTTACCATAGGAAACGATTGAGACAGAGGCTGTTTGTTCTCTTAAGGGAGTGTGGATAAATATTTGAAGCAACAAATACAGGGCAGCAGGATTGCTTTTGGATTGTTCTTGCATAAGGTCAGCAGAGTGACAATAATGGGTTACAATGGTTCTCCTGGTGTCCTGACCAAGACTCGATCTGCACTCTACCAAAGCCACCACAAGCAGAGTAACTGTTATTCATCTCATTGCTGTTTGTGCAGTCTTGCTGAGCCCAGAATGGCTGATGTAATCGTCATTTGATGTCAATGTATCTCATTGGCCGTGAAAGATTTTGGGGCATTTCTGAGACACAGCGACGTGCAATAATATAATTGTATCCTGTTTTAAACTATTCCTGATGTCTAGGTAGAATTTTTAAGTGATAAGCGATTTTTTTTTTAAATCTGTGCCGCTCATGCAGCAACACATTGACCAGGATGGCAGGGAAACCTGGGGCTCCCTGATCCAGGAGCACTTTCCCTGAGCATAGCAGCTCCTATAATGGATGCGTGTCAGCTGGACATCTATTTCAGAATTTGCGGCTCCCTATCATGTATACTTCCAGTGGTGTTCAGCATTCCTGATGCGTCAAGTCTCTAGCAAGCACATGTTGGCACATGCCACCTGCAGAGCTGTGACATAGACATGACCTTTCGACCAGCTGGCGATTTCCCAATAAGAATGACATGACATGTGTTAAGGATCAGGGGTCAAGCACAACCCATTACATCACATTAAAGCGCATGCAGTGAACGGAAGCTTTATGATCTGCAACCTGGTGAAACACCCCTTTGGCCTTTGATGAGAATTCATCCATGGTACTCCCTCTGTGGCTGGAGAAGATGCCAAGGCAGTCTGCTCGAGAGGGTGTAATGACAGCCGACTTACCCATGGTGCCAGTCCTTGGTGTCATGCTGCGTATGAGTACACCGCCACAGGTTGCGCTGGCTGCATTGGTGTAGAGGTAACCCCAGTCATGGGGGCACGAGGCTTTGCGTGCCTCAGTCAGAGGGGCTGAGGGGGTGGCATCAGAAGGTGGCCCTTTTGGGTGATAACACCATCAAGATCATCCCATCCTGCCTCAACCCTTTCATAGCTCCCTTCACGACCACATTTACCATGAGTGCGACAGCACCTGATTGGCCGTGCATGCATCATCGCTGCAGTGGACCGGTCATTGCTACAGAATTCATCATACAATCTGTTCATGCCAGTATGTTGCTCCTGCATCCATCCTGGGATGATGCAAATGACCGTCCATCAGGGTGGTCATTCTTCTGATGGAGGAGTTCATGTCCACATATGCCTGGGACATAGAGGCACTCATGTTTCCATCGCAAGGCTCTGCATTACCCCAGGGAACTCAGATGGCCACACATTCCTGCTACTACTTCACAAGCACCCACTTTGTGTATGGCGCCCAGCTGAGTAACCATGGGTGAAGCTGACCTCCCTCCTGCATTGGGACTGCCCACAGCTGCCTCTGCCTCTATCACCTTCTCCTGCTCACGTGTGACATGATGCTCACCTGGCCCTTCCCATTCTAATTGCACCTGTGTTCCCACCAAGGTGTGCGTATCTGTACTGGTGAAGTGTCTTGACTCCTGTGATGGTGGGTCTTCAGAGTGCATCTCTTCCGCTGAAGTCGCTGTGTTGACCACAGTCACCTGCTGCTACTCCTTGGGCATTGGCCCTGCATCAGTTACTCACCCTCCCAGCTCCCAAAGTTGGCGCATTCACATTGCTTCAGCACATCAAGTGGCGGCATCTACAGGATACGACTTCACAAAGTTGGAAGCTGCATCTTGCTCTTAGTGACAGCCTGCACTGCAGTCACCCTGCCAAGGTCAAGGGCCTCCTCCTCCAATGCTAGATGGGCCACTTCACTGGAACAACTCCTCCAGTGGACATGTTTATGCTCTTTTCTCTTGCAAAGGGATGATGAAGAGCTATTGACAATGGGGGAGGTGATGGTGTAGTAGTATTGTCCCTGGACCAGTAATCCAGAGACCCAGGATAATGCTCTGGGGACCTGGGTTTGAACCCTGCCACGGCAGATGGTGGAATTTGAATTCATTAAAAATCTGGAATTAAAAGTCTAATGATGACCATGAAACCATTGACGGTTGTTATAAATACCCATCTGGTTCACAAGGGAAGGAAATCTGCCATTCTTACCTGGTCTTGCCTACATGTGACTCCAGACCCACAGCAATGTGGTTGACTCTTAAATGCCCTCTTTGCAAGTGCAGTTAGGGATGGGCAATAAATGCTGGCCTAGCCAGCGCTGCCCACATCCCATGAATGAATAATAAAGAATTTCCCACCTAACCATCATGTTGCGCAGTCACGATCCTGACACTGTACTGGCCCTTGGCTTACCCGACAATCTTCCAAATGTTACATGGTGAGGAGTGGCACAGGGCACATATCTCATTTCCTCAGTCTTCCTGGATATTGGCTGCCTTGAAGCCCTCCTGGCCAGAGGTGTGTAACCTCTTTCAAACGCTCATGGCTGACAGGTTGGCTTTGCCTGTTATTCACAGAAGGTCATTGAAGCACCCTGCACTGGACCCACATCCTGCTAACCACACTGTGGCTGCTGAGTGACTTCCAGCCATGCCTATTAAGTTTGGCTCACCGGCCTCCTCCTGCCCCTTTGCACGAATAAGGCATTGCTCCTGACTCCTCCAGCATGACCTCCAGAGAAGCATCACTCAACCATGGTTCACTAGGCCATTTTAGAGGGCTGTCAAGAGTCAGTCACATTGCTGTGAGTCTGGAGTCACATGTAGGCCAGACCAGGTGAAGGTGACAGATTTCCTTCCCTAAAAGATATTAGTGAACCAGATGGGTTTTTACAAACAATGGCCTAGCAAACCACTCAGTTCAAGGACAATTAGGGATGGGTAACAATTGCTAGCCTTGACAGTGACACCCACATCCAATGAATGACTAAAGAAAGAAAAATGATTGGTGCTGGGGGAGACTGAAGGCTGCCTTCTGAGGCTGGGGGATGAACTTCTAGTGTGATGGCCCTTATGCTTCTGGGGGAAAAAGATCAATGGTTTATGTTGCGGTGGGGGGGGGGGGGGGGGTGGTGAATCACAGAATTTTAACAGCACAGAGGGAGGCCATTCGGCCCATCGTATCTGCACCGGCTCTCCAAATGAGCATTATAACCTAGTGCTATTGCACTGCCTTTCCCCCATACCCCTGCACATTGTTTGAATAGAAACATCCATCTAATGCCCTCTTGAATGCCTCAAATGAACCTGCCTCTGCCACACTTCCAAGCAGTCAGTGCATTCCAGACCTCCTTCAGTTGTCTGAAAAAGTTTTTTCTCACGTCATCTTTGCTTCTTTTGCAAATCACTTTTAAATCTGTGTCCTCTCGTTCTTGACCCTTTTACGAGTGGGAACAGCTTCTCCCCCTCATGATTTTGAGCATCTCTATCAAATCTCCTCTTAGCCTTCTTCTCTTCAAGAAGAACAGTCCCAACCTCTCCAATCTATCCTCATAGCTGAGGTTTCTCATTCCTGGAACCAGTCTTGAAAACCTCTTCTGCACTCTCTCCAATGTGTTCACATCCTTCCTATAATGTGGTTCCCAGAACTGTGCACAATATTCCAGCTGAGGTCTAATGAGTGTCTAATATAAATTCAGCATAACCTCCTTGCTCTTGTACTCTATTAATAAAGCCCAGGATACTATATGCTTTATTAGCTGCTCTCTCCACCTGTCCTGTCACCTTCAATGATCTATGCACATATACACCCAGGTCTTTCTGCTCCTGCAGCCACTTAAAAATTTCACCCCTTATTTTATATTGTTTGTCCATGTTCTTCCTACCAAAGTCCATCAGCTCACACTTCTCTGCATTGAACTTCATCTGCCACCTATTTGGTCCCTTTAAGAACTATGTTTCTCTGAAAGAAGATTTCATGTAAAAAGCGCTTGCTTCCAGTAACTGATCATGTGACCAAACTGCCTGGGAGATAAACAATAGAAAAATTGCTCAACTAGAAGTGAATAATGGGGATGATTAGGTCCAGGGTGTGGTTCTGTGTTCAAGCAATTTGGGTTTAGTTTAGCAAAAGCTGGCTAGGGGGAACATTCCATTCATGCAGGATTCAGTTGAAATTATGTGTGTTAGCAAACAGGGTATTAAAAAACTGGTTAACTGAAGAGCTGTACTAACAGTGAGTTGAATTTCTGGTAGAGCCAAGCTAAGAAGAGAGTGGGAGAGTTCATAGATACAAGACTCCAGGGTTAAAGAACTTTAGAACCAGCAGAGTTCTGACCTGAGCTGGCTATGCTTAAGACGCTAGAGACACTTATGTTGAACTGGGAGTCTATAACTGTCAGACGGTTAGAGGACATTTGAAGGGTCAACCTTACCAGATATAAGTGGAAGGCCCAAGAAATGTCAACCCTTACATGGATCTTTGAAACAGTTCTCAGTCCGAGTGGTTAATCTTCTAATTTCTGACAGTATCAGACTTGAGGTTTGCATGTGTAAGTCAAATGGGTGTAGAAGGAAATTTGAATTAGGAAGTTCATTCTAGAATAAAAAAGTAACTGTGTTCAATGCACTTTTAATATCTTTAACATAGCTGACTATTTAAGATAGGGTGTAGTTATTAGCATTTGTGTTCTTTCATTTTTGTGTAGTAAAATCTTTTGTTTTAAACCGTGAATCTAGTGGCTTCATTCTTTTAGTAAATACCTGGGTTTTTAGTTTCTAAAAGAAACATTACTGGTCTCTATTGAGATCATAGGTACTGCCCACAAGTATGAGAAAGCTGACCTTTAACAGCCATCTTAGTCAGCTGCACCTGTTGCTTTAGATTTTCTGGCAAGCAGCCGACGGTTCAAGTCTCCCCTGACTCGCGGTGAAATTTAAGTCACGGTATTGATGATGTCATCAGGCTGTGACTTTAGAATGTTAATTAGACTGCCGTCTGCCGTTAGGGGGAGCACCGGTGATGGCCGGATTTCTGTTCCTTAAAACTTAAATGTTTGGGAACGAAGTCAGGTTGGGGCCGAGTTGCTCGATCCTGGCATTTAACCCTTTCCTCCATGCCAGCCCTCTCTCACCCATCAGAGTGGGAGGGGGTGAATTCCAGGCCACTCGTGTCTCCTCAAGTGAACAAAACTGTGGAGATTCTCTCGTTGCATTTTGTAAAGGCTTCTTTACTACCCTGAAGGGACCAAGGGAATCATCTGGTATGATAGATACAGGCTGGCAGAAACTCAGACAAAATATCGCTAGCCAAAATCCTACATCCTTTTCCCTTGACAGAAAATGTCCCAACAGCTGAAAAAGAGACTCTATTTGGCTTTAGAGATTGAGATAGAATTGCTCCATAAAATTAATAATGGTAACAAATAGTGACAGCTATTGATTGGTTAGTCACCTGAGGATATGCCTATCTCTTTAGCTTCTCTCTTTGCTGACATCCACAGTCTTATTCAGGCCCTGGGAAATTATATTCAAAATTCTTTGTTTTGTGCAGTAATGAACACAATTCTGGCTCCTTGGTAATTTATCATTAATTTTTTCTAGTAGCACTATAGTAACTGTGTCACTATAGTAATGTTAACAGTATTATAACAGGAGTAACAGTAACAACATAGGAACAGTCACACTATGGTATAGTACAGTTATAGAATTGGTAGCACTTATCAGTAGACCTATAGTAATGGTGAATGGTGGTGGACAATAACTAACAGGAGGAGGTGGCACCACCAACACCCCTGTCCTCAATGATGACAATGCCCAGCACATCAGTGCAAACGTACAAGACTGAGGTGTTCACCACCATCTTCAGCCAGAAGTACCGGGTAGATGATCCATCTCAGCCTCCTCCTGTGGTCATCACAGAATCCAATCTTCAGCCAATTCAATTCACTCCATGTTACCAAGAAGGGGCTGAGCGTGCTAGATACTGCAAAGGCTATGGGCGCCAATAACACCCACTGTAGTGCCGCTCCCCTAGCCAGGCTGTTCCAATACAGCTACAAGACTGACATCTACCTGACAATGTGGAAGGTTGTTCCACTATGTTCTGTTCAGAAAATGCAAGACAAATCCATTCCAAACAACGACAGCCTCATCAGCCTACCTTCAATCATCAGTAAAGTGATGGATGGTGTCATCAACAGAGCTATCATGCAGGACTTACTCACCAATAACCTGTTTACCATTGCTCAGTTTGGGTTCCTCCAGTACCACTGGGTTCCAGAACTCATTACAGCCTTGGTTCAAAACAGCAACAACTTATATTAACATAGCACCTTTAACATAATGAAACATCGCAAGGTGCTTCACAGGAACATTATAAGGTATGACACCAAGCTACATAGGGAGATATTATGTTAGATGACCAAATGTTTGGTCAAAGAGGTAGATTTTAAGGAGTGAATTCAAGGAGGAATGTAGGTTAGAGAGATGTAAGGAGGGTATTCAAGGGCTTGGAGCTGAGACAATTGAAGGTTCGACCATTAATTGAAATTTGACATGCTCATGAGGCCAGAATTAGTGGAATACAGATATCTTGGCAAGTTGTGAGGGTGGGGGAAATTACAGAGATAGGGAGAAGCAAGCCCATAGAGGGGTTTGAAAACAAGGATGAGAATTTTAAAATCAAGGTGGTGTTTGACCGCAAGCTAATGTAGGTCATCGAGCACAGGAGTGATAGGGGAAAGGGGCTGGCTGAAAGTTAAGACACAAGCAGCAGAGTTTTGGAGGACCTCAAGTTTACAGAGGGCAAAAAGTTCCCATATACAGCAAGGCCTGAACAACATTTAGGCATGGGCTGATAGGTGGCAAGTAACCTTCACGCCACACAAGTGCCAGGCAATGACCATCTCCAACCAGAGAGAATCTAACCATCTGCTCCTGACACTCAATGGCATTACAACCATTGAACACAACCTTCCCCACCACTCCACCCCCACCCCACAACATTCTGGGGGTTACCATTGACCAGAAACTTAATTACAACATCTACATAAATACTGAGCCAAATTTTTCTTCTGAGTCAGGAGCGCAGACTGACTCAGAAGAAAAATGCCCTGGTCAGTTGAGTTTTCATTCCAGGGGGTGCGGATGGTAACTGGAGTTGGGCCTGCCACCCCTACAAATAGAGTGGAGGCAGCTACAATGGCTGCCAGGTGCCAAGGTGGGCTATGTGAAAGGCCAGCCTCAGTGTTCTGGGACCTCATCCCAGCTGTAGAAAAACACAATAAAACCAAAAACAGGCCTCTGGCCTTCACCCCTCACCAGCCGCCCAACACAGTCCCCATGCCCCAGCAATGCCACTTCATGCCCCCCACCCACAATGGCCACTCATACTCTCCATGCCAATTGATGTCCCTCTATTCACCCCCACAGGCCCTTTATAGCCTCTATGCCAACTTTGTGTCAGGTAAGTGGAAAGTATTATATCACACTCCTGACTTGTGCTTTGTAGACTATGGACAGGCTTTGGGGATTCAGGAGGTGACTTACTCACTGCATAATTCCCAGCCTCTGACTTGCTCTTGTAGCCATAGTATTTACATGGATGTTCCAGTTCAGTTTCTGGTCAATGGTAACCCACAGGATATTGAAAGTGCAGGATTCAGCGATGGTAATGCAATTGGATGTCAAGGGAGTTGGTTGGATTCTATCTTGTTGGGGCTGGTCATTGCCTGGCACTTGTGTGGCATGAAAGTTACTTGCCACTTGCCCATACCTGAATGTTGTCTAGTTCTTGCTGCATATGGACCTGGGCCGCTTCGGTATCTGAGGAGTTGCGAATGGTATTGAATATTTTGTGATCCCCACTTCTGATCATATGTTGGAGGGAAAGTCATTGATGAAGCAGCTGAAGATAGTTGGGCCTAGGACACTACCTCGAGGAACTCCTGCAGTGATGTCCTGGAACTGAGATGATTAACCTCCAATAACCACAACCATCTTCCTTTGTGCTCGGTATGACTCCAGCCAATGAAAAGTTTTCCGCCGATTCCCATTTACTTCAATTTTGCTAGGACACTCGGTCAAATGCTGCCTTGATGTCTACAATCTATAAGAACAAGTCAGGAGCTTGATGCAATACCCTCCACTTGCCTGGATGAGTGCGGCTCCAACAACACTCAAGAAGCTCAATACCATCCAGGACAAAGCAGCCCATTTGATTGGCACCCTATCCAGCACCTGAAGCAATTACTCCCTCCACAACCAGTGCACAATAGCAGCAGTGCATACCATATACAAGGTGCACTGCAGCAACTCTTCAAAGCTTCTTTGATAGCACCTTCCAAACTCAACTTCCACCACTTGGAAGAACAAGGGTACCACTGGGTCACCACCACCTGCAAGTTCCCCTCCAAGCCACGCACAATCCTGACTTGGAGCTGTATTGCTGTTCCTTCACTGTCACTGGATCAAAACTCCCTTCCTAACAGCACTGAGAGTGTACCTACACCACATGGAGTGCAGCAGCTTAAGAGGCATCTCACCACCACCTTTTCAAGGCCAATTGGGATGGGCAACAAATGCTGATCAAACCAGCAACACCACATCCTGTGAATAAATAAAACAGTCACTGAATCACTGTAGTAAGAGTTGCATCATCAACAACAACTGTTTGTATAGCACCTTTAATGTAACAAAACATCCCAAGATGCTTCACAGGAGCATTTTTAAACAAAATTTGACACCAACCCACAAATGGAGACACCAGGTCAGATGACCAAAAGCTTGGTCAAAGGGGTAGGTTTTAGGCAGTGTCTGAAAAGAGGAAAGCAAGGTAGAGAAGCGGAGAGGTGTAGGGAGGGAATTCCAGAGTTTGGGGCCCAGGCAATGAAGGCACAACCACCAATGGTGGAGCAATTAAAATCTGCTGAAGAGAACAGAATCAGATGACTGCAGATATCGGGGAGGGTTGAGAGGCTGGGGGAGATTATAGGGAGCAGGGTGGGCAAGGTCATGGAGGGATTTGATAACAGATGAGAGTTTTAAAACTGAGGCATTGCTTAACCATAAGCCAGTATAGGTCTGTGGACACAGTGGGGATTGGTGAATGGGGCACGCTGAAAGTTGAGACGTGGGTAGTAGAGTTTTGTATGACCTCAACTTTACACAGTCAGGCGTGTGTTGGAATTGTTGAGTCTGGAGATTATGAAGGCATGAATGAGGCTTTCAGCAGCAGGTGAGCTGAGGCAGGAGTGGAGTCAGGCGATGTTATGGAGATGGAAATATTGTAGTCTTATATTTATTGGTTGTCCCTCGCAAGCGAGGGTGATTGTCTTCCACGAGTCTGAAGATGGCTAATGAGGCCAATTCTGGATCTGCAAGTCTCCAATCCTGCTTCCATCACCATTTGCTGGTTACCAAAGTGCTCAGGAGATGTGCTCAGAAAGAAAGACGCCTGTGCCTGGCATCTGTTAGTGTGGAGAATACCTTGCTCACCAGCTTCCACACGTGTCTTGACAGAACAAAACCTTCATCCAATGGCAAGGAAACCAAGATAATTGGAGGTTTCGTTCCGCTGGTGCCCTCGTCCAGCAGAACTGCCATTGAGATATTCCAGGTGGCACATCTTCCTCCCCTGTTCTGCTGTTGAGGGTTTGTTTGCCAGAGCCCTGCGTGCTGAGTATTTGCAGGGTTGCTAACAGACCTTCACAGTAACCAAAGCAGCCCAAGACATAAGGAGTTCCACTGTACTTCCTCCAGTTTTGATCAACCCTTTCTTACTCATTGTCCAGGTTCCACGGTGGGGACTTTGGAACCCTGTAATCTTAATGATAACGTGGATATCTGCTCTGTATTTTATCTCGGAGCCAAGTATGACAACAAGATTGTGATCAGTCTGGTTCATTCTCAGACAGTTGCCAGGGAGAGGCTTGGGGCTAGTAGTGCGGAACGGACTAAGCAATGACCTTGGTTTCCCAATATTTAATTGAAAGAAATTCCTACTCATCCAGTACCGAATGTCCGATAGGCAGTCTGATAATTTGGCAACAGTGGAGGAGTCAAGAGAGATGGTGGTGAGGGATAGCTGGGAGTCATCAGCATACATATACGCAGTGTAGTAACAGAAGCAGTACAGTAGGAGTAGCACTATAGTAACATTAGCATCAAGCATTTTGCTAAGCAGTATAGTAACAGGATCACTACAGTAACAGTGGCAGCAAGCAAAGTAACAGAAGTGCTATAGCAACTGAAGCACTATAGTAACTGTAGCAGCATAGTAATAGGAGCACTATAGTAATAGTGGCAGCAAGCATAGTAACAGAATCACTATAGCAACATAGGGGAAGGCAATAGCGTAGAGGTATTGTCACTAGACTAGTAATCCAGAGGCTTAGGGGAATGCTTTGGGGACCCAGGTTCAAATCCCACGATGGCAGATGGTAGAATCTGAACTCAACAAAAATCTGATGACAATTGTGAAAAAGCCATCTGGTTCACTAATGCTGTTTAGGAAAGGAAATCTGCTGTCCTTATCTCCCTCCACAGCAATGGACCCTTAAGTGCCACCTGAACCTAGCAAACTCACAAAAAAGGAATGAAACCGGATGGACCACCTGGCAATGTTGACCCTGACAAAGTCATCCCAGACACTACCATCACCATCCCCTGGTATGTCCTGTCCCAACAGAGACAGCGGTATACAGTTGGGAGGGAGTTGCTGCCCTGGGGATCCTAAACAAATGACTCCGGACCCCATGAAGTCTCACGGCATCAGGCCAAACATGGCAAGGAAACCTCCTGCTGATTATCATGTATCGGTACAGCCAACCCTCAACTGATGAATCAGCTCCTCCATGTTGAATGCCACTTGGAAGAAGCACTAGGGGTGCAGAATGTACTCTGGGTGGGGGACTTAAGTGTCCATCACCAAGAGTGGCTTGGTAGCACCACTACTGACTGAGCTGGCTGAGACCTAAAGGACATAGCTGTTAGACTGGGTCTGTGGCAGGTGGTGAAGGAACCAACAAGGGGGAAAAGCATACTTGAGCTCATCATCACCAACCTGCCAGTTTGGGTAGGAGTGACCACTGCACAGTTGTTGTGGAGACAAAGTCCCGCCTTCACACTGAGGATACCCTCCATTGTGTTGTGTGGCACTACCACTGTGCTAAATGGGATAGATCTCAAACAGATCTAGCAACTCAAGAACTGGGCCTCCATGAGGTGCTGTGGGCCATCAGCAGCAGCAGAATTGTACTCGAACACACTCTGCAACCTCATGGCCTGGCATATCCCCCACTCTACCATTACCATCAAGCCAGAGGATCAACCCTGGCTCAATGAAGAGTGCAGGAGGGCATGCCAGGAGCAGCAACAAGCATCCCTAAAAATACTTCAACTTGGTGAAGCTATAACACAGGACTATTTGTGTGCCAAACAGCATAAGCAGAAAACGATAGACAGGGCTAAACGATCCCACAAACCAACTGATCAGATCTAAGCTCCGCAGTCCTACCACATCCAGTGAATGGTGGTGGACAATTAAACAACTCACTGGAGGAGGAGGCTCCACAAATACCCCCATCTCCAATGATGGGGGAGCCCAGCACATCAGTGCGAAAGATAAAGCTGAAGCATTTGCTACAATCTTCAGCCAGAAGAGCCAAGTGGATGATCCTTCTCGACCTCCTCCGGAGGTCTCACAATTCTCAGCCAATTTGATTCACTCCATGTGATATCAAGAAATGGCTGAAGTCACTGGATACTGCAAAGGCTATGAGCCCTGATAATATTCTGGAAATACTGCTGAAGACTTGTGCTCCGGAACCTGCCGCACTCCGCTCTGTTCCACTACAGTGACAACACTGGCATCTACCCAGCTATGTGGAAAATTATCCAGGTATGTCCTGTATACAAAAAGCAGGACAAATCCAACCCAACCAATTACTGCCCCAAGAGCCTGCTCTCCATCTTCAGTAAAGCAATGGATGGGGTCATAAACAGTGCTGTCAAACAGCACTTGCTTAGCAATAACCTGCTCACTGATGCCCAGTTTGGGTTCCGTCAGGGCCACTCAGTTCCTGATCTCATTACAGCCTTGGTTCAAACATGGACAAAAGAGTCCCGAGGTGAGGTGAGAGTGACTGCCCTTGACATCAAGACCGCATTTGACCGAGTGTGGCATCAAGGAGCCCTAGCAAAACTGGAGTCAATGGGAATCAGGGGGCTGGTTGAAGTCATACCTAGCACAAAGGAAGATGGCTGTGGTTGTTGGAAGTCAGTCATCTCAGCCCCAGGACATCACTGCAGGAGTTCCTCAGGGTAGTGCCCTCTGCCCAACCATCTTCAGCTGCTTCATCAATGACCTTCCTTCCATCATAAGGTCAGAACTGGGGATGTTCGCTGATAATTGCACAATGTTCAGCACCATTCACAACTCCTCAGATACTGAAGCAGTCCATGTCCAAATGCAGCAAGACCTGGGCAATATCCAGGCTTGGGCTGACAAGTGGCAAGTAACATTCACGCCACGCAAGTGGAAGGCTATGACCATCTCCAATAAGAGAGAATCTAACCATTACCCCATGATGTTCAATGGCATTACCTACACTGAATACCTCACTATCAACATCGTGGATGTTACCATTGACTGGAAAATGAACTGGACTAGCCATATAAATACTGTGGCTACAAGAGTAGGTCAGAGGGCAGGAATCCTGCGACGCATAACTCACCTCCTGACTCCCCAAAACCTGTCCACCATCAACAGGACATAAGTCAGGAGTGTGATGGAATACTCCCCATTTGCCTGCATGAGTGCAGCTTTCACAATACTGAAGAAGCTTGACACTGTCCAGGACAAAGCAGCCCGCTTGATTGGCACCACATCCACAAACATTCACTCACTCCGCCACTGATGCACAGTAGCAGCAGTGTGTACCATCTACAAGATGCACTGCAGGAATTCACCAAGGCTCCTTCAACAGCACCTTTCAAACTCATGACCACTACCATCTAGAAGGACAAGAGCAGCAGATAGATGGGAACTCCACCACCTGGAATTTCCCCTCCAGGTCACTAACCATCCTGACTTGGAACTATATCAGTGTTCCTTCACTTTCGCTGGGTCAAAATCCTGGAACTCCCTTTCTAACACCACATGGACTGCAGTAGTTCAAGAAGGCAGCTCACCACCACCTTTTCAAGGGCAACTAGGGATGGGCAATAAATGCTGGCCCAGCCAGCAAAGCCCACATCCCGTGAATGAATTAAAAAAAACAGTTGCAGCATAGTAACAGTGGCAGCAAGCATAGTAACAGCAGTACTATGGCAACAGGGGCACTATAGTAACTGTAGCAACATAGTAAAGGAACACTGTAGCAACAGAAGCACTATAGTAACTAGCAGCATAGTAACAGGAACGCTTTAGTCATAGTAGCAACATAGAAACTAGAACACTATAGTAACAAAAGTAGCATAGTAACAGGAATACTTCAGTAGTGATTGCAACATAGTGACAGAAATACCTTAGTAACGATTGCAGCATAGTAACAGAAGCACTATAGTAATGGTAGAAACACAGTAACAGGTGCACTGATGTAACAGTAGCAGCATAGTAACAAGAATAATAGGGTGACAATATTAAATGTTTTCTTTTTAATCCTAGCCTCTTTCAGAACTTCAATTTATGCCACATTTTATGTGTTTAATTCTATGAGTGACAGGTTTTGGGGGGATTGGCTTCCATTTTTTTTACTGGTTCAGGGAAGTATCATGAGTCTCAGTTTTGAAGTCGTCTTTTAATTCCCCTCCAAAATGGCCTAACAAGACATTCAGATTAAGAGCAATAGGGCAACAAATGCTGGCCTTGCCAGCAACATCTACATCTTGTGAAATCAAGAAAAAAAAAATTTTACAAAACATTTGTCACTGGATGCAGTTTGCAAAAGTGATGCCTCTGATTATGAAATGTGTCTAGTATTATTAAATTCATTGGAATGTTCTTGGAATCTCAGATATTAGCGGCTCCAGCTGAATTCAGACAATTAATACTCTCTCACCTTCACATGGTCCATCTGACACTTCCCTTCCCTTCCCTTCCTTCACCTCTCTGTCTCCACTTCTGGTGATAGACAGTTGACTCCCACAGTTACCTTGACCACAGCTCCTCATACCCCGCTTCCTGTAAGGACTCCATCCCATACTCTCAGTTCCTTCGCCTCCGTCACATCTGTTCTGATGATGCTACCTTCCAAAACAGCGCTTCTGATGTGTCTTCCTTCTGCCTTAATTGAGGGTTCCCCCAACTGTGGTTGACAGGGCCCTCAACTGTATCCAACCCATCTCCCGCACCTCTGCCCTCACCCCTTCCCCTCCCTCCCAGAATCATGATAGAGGCCCCTTGACATCACTTTTCACCCCACCAACCTCCACATTCAAAGGATCATCCCCTACACTGGGGAGACTAAACGCAGACTGGGTGACCACTTTGTGGAACACCTTGGGTCTGTTCACAATCATGACCCAGAACTTCCTGTTGCTTGCCATTTCAACACACCACCCTGCTGTCATACCCACGTGTCTGTTGTTGGCCTGCTGCAACGTTCTAGTGAAGCCCTACGCAAACTGGAAGAACAGTACTTGGACACATTCTGCTATTTTACCTTTATGCCACAATCAGAACCTCCTTTAGTCTTTAGCACTACCATTAACACTCCCTTTGCCCTGCGTCCATGACGCCTTTGTCAAATTTCTCCTGAGCTCCCACCAATCCCTGACCTTCTATTTTGCTTCACCTGCTTCACCCCCCTCTTAAACAATATAAAACCCATCAGATTTCTACTTCTCTTCAGCTCTGAAGAAGAGTCATACGGACTCAAAACATTAACTCTGTTACTCTCTCCAAGGGTGCTGCCAGACATGCTGAGTTTTTCCAGCATTTTCTGTTTTCTCTTTCCGATTTACAGTATCTGGAGCATTTTGCTTTTAACGCTTCATATTTTCAAACACCGGAGACTGCACTTTAAGCAGAGCCTTCACTAAACTTATAGCATCGACTCAAGTGGTTTCTCACATTTCTGCACTCGTTTTTTAAAAATTCTTTCATGGGATGTGAGTGTCACTGTTGCCTATCCCTAATTGCTCTTGAACTGAGTGGCTTACTGGGCCATTTCAGAGGGCAATTAAGAGTCAACCACGTTACTGTGGACCTGGAGTCACAAATAGGCCAGACCAGGTAAAGCTGGCACATAACCTTCCCTAAAGGGCATTAGTGAACCAGATAGGTTTTATGACAATCGATGATAGGTTTATGATCAATTTCAGATTTTTAGTTAATCGTATTTAAATTCCACCAGCTGCCATGGTAGGATTTGAATCCATGTCCCCAGAGCATTAGCCTGGGCCTCTGAATTACCAGTCCAGCGGCATTACCACTGCACCAGCATCTCACCTTAATCATTTTAATTGCTTCCTTCCCATTGCTGCATTCACTCTGTGTCTTTTAGTTTGATATTTGGTAATTGCTGTTTGCAGTCCATCTTGTTGATTTATAAGGTTTCTTTTTTTTTATTGGCTTCACTGGTAAGTACAGAACAGTCTAGCCCAAGTCATTCCAGTACTTCTTGGATTCTTTACCTCAATATTATTTAATTAGTCGATGGGCCTTGTTTAATCTCACATGTCAAGCTTCAGTTTCACTGCATACCCAAACGTACAGAGCAAAATTCTACTCCAGAGCTGAGAGGTTATAACGATCGGAAGATTGATCGGGCTGGGATTTTTTGCTCTTGAAAGAAGCAAGACCTAATGGAGGTCTTTAAAATTACGGAGCATTTTGATAGCGAGACATAGAAAAGACGTTTCTACTTGTGACGGAGTCTAAGATTAGGGATCATGAATATAAGATAATCACTAATAAATCCAATGAAGGAATTCAGGAAAAATTTCTTTACCCAGAGAGTTTAGAATATGGCAATTAATGCAGCGTATTTGAGGGAAAGTTATATAAACAAGTGAGGAACAAAGGAATAGAAAGATGTGTTGATGGAATTAAATGGAGAAGAGTGATCCAGTTGTCATTGTCCATTGTTGGTACCAATGACATTGACGGGACTAGAAAAGAGGTTCTGCTGAAAGCATTTGAAGAGCAAGGAGCTAAATTAAAAAGCAGAACCTCCAAGGTAATAATCTCGGGATTGCTACCTAAGCCATGGGCAACCTGGCATATGGTAAATAAAGTCAAGGAGTTAAATGCGTGACTCAGAGATTGGTGTGGGAGGAATAGGTTTCAGTTCATGAGGCACTGGCACCAGCATTGGGGTAAAAAGGAGCTGTTTCAGTGGGACGGGCTTCACTTGAACCGTGCTGGGACCAGTGTCCTGGCAAACCGAATAACTAGTGCTGTAGAAAGGGCTTTAAACTAAATAGGGGCGATGGGGGGGAAAAGAGGGTTCAAGAAAGGGGATACGTAGGCTTACAAAGCAAAATGACAAGGCAGCCTTACAGGGCATCTATTTAGGTAATTATACCCAGAGTGTGACAGGAAGGGACAGAATGTACAAACATTAAAAAACAGCAGCAAAAAGGGCCAAAAAGGGGAAAAAATGGTAAAAAGGCAAAAATAATGTCTCTTTACTTAAATGCACATAGTATTCGGAACAAAATAAATGAATTAACGGCACAAATAGAGGTTAGTGGGTATGATCTTATAGCCATTACAGAGACGTGGTTACAAAGAGATCAAAGCTGGGAACTAAATATTCAGGGGTATGTGACTTTTTGAAAGGACAGGCAGGAAGGAAAGGGTGGTGGGGTAGCTTTGTTAGTACAAGATGGAATAAGTATGATAGCAAGAAATGATCTTGGGTCGGAAGATGTAGAATCCATATGGGTGGAGGTAAGAAATAGCAAGGGGAAGAAGACACTGGTGGGAGTAGCCTATTGGCCCCCGAACAGTAGCTATACTGTAGGACAGAGAATAAACCAGGAGATAATGATGGCATGTAAAAAGGCAGTACATTAATCATGGGTGACTTTAATCTCCATGTAGATTGGGAAAATCAAATTGGCAGAGTTAGACACGAGTAAGAATTCATAGAGTGTATTCAGGACAGTTTCTTAGAACAATATGTTGTGGATCCAACCAGGGATCAGGCTATTTTGGATCTGGTAATGTTAATAAATGTCTCAGAGTAAAGGATCTCCTAGGAAACAGTGACCATAATATGGTAGAAATTAGCATTCAGTTTGAGGGAGAGAAACATGGGTCAGAAACAACTGTGCTAAACTTAAATAAGGGTAATTACAATGGAATGAGAGCAGAGTTGGCTGGAGTGGACCGGGAAAGGAGTTTAGCAGAAAAAATGGTTGACGAACAATGGCAGATGTTTAAGAAAATAGTTCATGACTCTCAACAAAGATATATCTCAGTAAGGAAGAAGGATTCAAGGAAGGGGATAAACCAACTATGGTTAACCAAGAAAGTTAAGAACAGTATCAAATTGAAAGAAAAAAACATACAACATGGAAAAGATTAGTAGTAAGCCAGATGATTGGGAAAGTTTTAAAAACTAACAAAAAATGACCAAAACAAAATACAGACGGAGAAAATAAACTTTGAGGGTAAACTAGCAAGTAATATAAAAAAAGGCAGTGAGAGCTTCTTTAAATATATAAAAAGGAAGAGAGAGGCCAAAGTGAACATAGGCCCCTAAAAGAATGAGGCTGGGGAAATAATAATGGGGATCCAGGAAATGGAAGAGGAGTTGAATAAATACTTTGCTTCAGTCTTCATGGTAGAAGATACGAATATCTTTCCAAAAATACTAAATAATCATGGGGCAAAAGGAAGGGAGGAAATAAATACAATAACTATCACTAGAGAAAAAGTACTTGGGAAACTAATGGAGCTAAAGGCCGATAAGTCCCCTGGACCTGATGGGTTACATCCTAGGATATTAAAGGAAGTAGCTACAGAGATAGTGGATGCACTGGTAGTAATCTTCCAAGAATCCTAAGATCCTGGAAAAGTCCCAGAGGATTGGAGAACGGCCAATGTAACGCCCTTATTCAAAAACAGGTAACTATAGGCCTGTTAGCTTAACATCCGTCATTGGGAAAATGCTGGAGTCTATTATAAGGAATGTAATAGCGGAGCATTTAGAAATGCATAATCTAATCAAGCAGAGTCAGCATGGCTTCATGAAGGGGAAATCATGCCTGACAAATTTATTAGAATTCTTTGAGGAGGTAACAAGCAGGATAGATCAAGGGGACCAGTAGACATAATATGTTTGGATTTCCAAAAGACTTTCGATAAGGTACCACACATAAGGCTACTTAATATGATAAGAGCCCATGATGTTGAGGGTAGTATATTAGCATGGATAGAGGATTGGCTAACTAATAAAAGACAGAGAGTTGGGATAAGGGGGGCATTTTTGGGATGGCAACCTGTAACTAGTGGAGTGCTACAGGGATCAGTGCTGGGGCCTCAGTTATTTACAATATATCTTAATGTCTTATATGAGGAAAGTGAGTGTACCATCACCAAGTTTGCAAATGACGCAAATATAGATGGGAAGGCAAGTGGTGAAGATGACACAAAGAGTCTACAGAGGGATATAGACAGGTTAACTGAGTGGGTAAAAACTTGACAGATAGAATATAATGTGGGAAAATGCGAGGTTATGCACTTTGGCAGTAAGAATAGAGGAGCATAATACTATTTAAATGGAGAAAGACTGAAGAAAGCTGCAACACAGGGATTTGAGTGTCCTTGTGCATGAATCCCAAAAAGCTAGCATACAAGTTCAACAGGTAATCGGGAAGGCAAATGGAATGTTGGCCTTTATTTCAAAGAGAATGGAGTATAAAAATAAGGGAGCCTTGCTAAAACTATACAAGGCACTAGTTAGATCACACCTAGAATACTGTGAACAACTTTGGTTCCCTTATCTAAAGAAAGAAATACTGGTATTGGAGGCAGTCCAGAGAGGTTGATCCTGGGTATGGAGGGATTTTCTTATGAGGAAAGGTTGAGTAGGTTGGGCCTGTACTCGTTGGAGCTTAGACGAATGAGAGGTGACCTTATTGAAACATATAAATTCTTAGGGGGCTTATAAAATTAGATGCTGAGAGGTTGTGTCCTCTTGTGGGAGGGTCTAGGACCAGAGGGCATAATCTCAGAGTAAGGAGGTGCCCATTTAAAACAGATGTGAGGAGGAATTTCTTCTCTCAGAGGGTAGTCAATGTGTGGAATTCTTTACCGCAGAGGGGTGTAGAGGTTGAGTCATTAAGAATATTCAAGGCTGAGATAGACAGATTTTTAATCAGTAAGGGAATCAAGGGTTATGGGGAAAAGGCCTGAAGGTGCAATGGAGGGTTATCAGATCAGCCATGATCTCATTGAATGGCGGAGCAGACTCAATGGGCCGAATGGCCTACTTCTGCTCTTACGTGTTATGTCTAAGAGGCTTGTGTGGAGCTTAAAAGATGTCATGACCTCTTTCTGTGCTATACAATCGATGTTCTTCTGTGTAATTCTGTACAGAATAAGTTGTCCTACAAATTCCCTCATCCAACACCTTCCTCGTACAATTACAGGTAGGTACACACATGCTTACACTCACAGGTACGCGTGTGCATATGCAGTATCATTGGCAGTCTCTGTACCTTTGCAACCAGAGAAAATCAGTATATCCCTCCCACTACATGTGCAAGCACACCAATAAACCTTAGTGCAAAAATGTCCCCAGTCAGTGAATGATGAAGAACCCATGTGAAAGGAAACCAACAAACCATCTTGAGATGGGTGAAATGGAGTAATAATGGGATCTGATTGCTCATTGTAACTAGATTTCATCATCTGAACACATTTCTTTTGCCTGCTTGGGCTCGATATCAATGAGCATCTTATTGTGTTCCATCACCAGGACACTCACTGGGCTGAAAGTGACCTATAACTGCAGCCTAAGCAATTGAAACTAACTCAGAAGAAAAGTACTAGGGAAAATGAAGATGATGCTTCATTTTATAATGCCATTTGCTCAGTATTGCTGTGCACTTTGGAAAAGAGCAGGCTCATGAAAATCAGAATACATTGGCTCCTCGCTATTGCCTTTGGAACACTGATCAACAGCACAGCAGCTGAGGATTTGTACCAGGACACAGCAAATAAACTGATAAATAATAAGCAAATAAACCGACAAATAATAAACAAATAACTCACAAACAAATTGTAAAATAAAGCTGAAAAGCCATCATTTCTCCTCTCTTATTTTAACTTACATTGACAGTAATGGGATGGAGATTGGGCTCAGCCTGATTTTGACTGAAAACGGTCGACGAACAGAAACATAGAAAATAGGAGCAGGAGTAGGTCATTTGGCCCTTCAAGCCTGCTCCGCCATTCAGTATGATCATGACCAATCCTCTGTTTCAACTGTAAAGAACATATCTTTTTATTTCTGTTGGACTGTGGATTAAAATTTCAATGGTTGGAGCTTGAAGGACATGTCCACTGAAACAGTGAGACGGATATATACAATGCTGCTGTCCTGGAACAGAGTGTGCCACGAAAGACAGGGTGGTGCTGAGGAGGAGTCTGGTCTAATGGGGAACTGCCTGGCAACAATGTTTGAATTGGCTCCTGATCAGGTGGTGTGAAAGCAAAATAGCTCCTAGCCTGAAAGGAACAAGACCTGAAACCTCTCTCTCCTGTATGTGTAAGATTCCACTAGTCCTACAATAATAGCTAGCTGGCTTTGTCTCTTGATCTCTATAACCTGGTCTCTCTCTGAAAACCCCTGTCAAGAGTAAAAAGGGAAAATGACCATTAGAGATATTGAAAGGCAAGTGCTCAACCAGTGAACTAAAGACTGAAAGTGCTGGAAGACCACCTCGTGTCAACAAAGAACGAAAGGAATTTGGGAAACATTAATCAAAATCAACCCATCGAATCCTGTACTCTGGAATTGGTGCTATTGAACTGTTTTATCCCACCCTTAAAATCCATGTTTTTGTGTGTCTTATGTGTCTTGTGTGTGTATATATATAGGGATTTAAGAAGGGTTTAGGTTATAGAGTTAGAAATTAGCAGTTCATATTTCTTTCTTTTGCCACTGATTAATGACAGTTTGTTTAATAAACAGTTATTTACTTATTAACTTTACAAACCTGGTGCTTGTATTCTGTTAACCTAAATTAAACAGTTAGGTGGGTTGATCAAACTTTTCCACATTTGTTGCATCTCAGGGAGCACTGGGGCTTGATATTGCAGCGCACTATCCCCAGTGAGTCGTGACACAACACCATACTCCCCATACCCCCAGATGCCTTTTGAGTGCAAAAATCTATCTATTTCCTTCTTAAATATATTCAGTGACTTGGCCTCCACAGCCTCCTGTGGTAGAGAATTCCACAGGTTCACCACACTCTGAGTGAAGAGGTTTCTCCTCATCTAAATCCTAAATGGCCTACCCCGTGTCCTGAGACTGTGGCTCCTTGCTCTAGAACCCCCAGCCACAGGAAACATCATCCATGCATCAGTCTGTCCAGTCCTGTCAGGATTTTAAGTTTCGGTGAGACCTCTTCTCATTCCCCTAAACTCCAGTGAATACAGGCCTAGTCGGCCCAATCTCCCTTAATACGACAATCCTGTCATCCCAGGAATCAGTCTGGTGAACCTTCACTGCACTCCCTCTATGGCAACTATATCATTTCTTAGGTAAGGAGACCAAAACTGCACACAATACTCCAGGTGTCATCTCACCAAGGCCCTGTACAGCTCGGGTAAGACATCCTTGATCCTGTACTCAAGTCCTCTCGCAATGAAGGCCAACATACCATTTGCTTTTTTAACTGATTGCTGCACCTGCATGCTTATTTTCAATGATTGGTGTACAAGGATACCCAGATCCCTTTGTACATCAACATTTCCCAATCTATCACCATTTAAATAATACTGTGTCATTCTGTTTTTCCTAATGAAGTGGTAACTTCACACTTATCCACATTATAATGCATCTGCCATGTATTTGCCCACTCACTCAACCTGTCTTAATCGCCTTGAAGCCTCTTAACACACTCCTCATTGCTCACATTCCCACCAAGTTTCGTGTCATTGGCAAACTTGGAAATATTACATTTGGTTCCCTAATCCAAATCATTGATATATATTGTGAATAACTGGGGCCCAAACTGATCCCTGCAGTATGCCACTAGTCACCATCTGCCACTCTGAAAAAGACCTATTTATTCCTACTCTGTTTCCCATCTGCTAACCAGTTCTCAATCCATGTCAATATATTACTCACAATCCCGTGTGCTTTAATTTTACACACTAACCTCTCGTGGGACTTTATCAAAAGCTTTCTGAAAATGCAAATACACCATATCCACTGGTTCTCCCTTATCGATTCTGCTAGTTAACTCAAAAAAAACTCCAGTAGGTTTGTCAAACGTGATTTCCCTTTCATAAATCCATGTTGACTTTGTCTAATCCCTTTGATATTTTCTAAGTGTTCTGTTATCACATCTTTTATAAGCGACTCTACCATTTTCCCCACTGCTGATGTTAGGCTAACTGGTCTGTAATTCACTGTTTTCTCCCTTTCTCCTTTTTTAAGTAGTGGGGTTACATTTGCCACCCTCCAATCTGCTGGGACTGCTCCAGAATTTTGGAAGATGATAACCAATGAATCCACTATTTCCTTGGCCACCTCCTTTAGTACCCTGGGATGTAGATTATCGGGCCCTGGGGATTTATCAGCTTTCAGCCCCATTGATTTCTCCAGCACTTTTTTTTAGTAATACTAATTTCCTTCAATTTCTACTTCTCACTAGACGCTTGGTTCCCTAGCATTCCTGGGAAGACATTTGTGTCTTCTTCCGTGAAGACAGAACTAAAGTAGTCGTTTAATTCACAGAATCACGCAGTGTAGAAGAAGCCCTTCAGCCCATCGAGTCCGCACCGACACGTGAGAAACACCTGACCTACCTACCTAATTCCATTTACCAGCACTTGGCCCATAGCCTTGAATGTTATGACGTGCCAAGTGCCCATCCAGGTACTTTTTAAAGGATGTGAGGCAACCCGCCTCCACCACCCTCCTAGGCAGTGCATTCCAGACTGTCACCACCCTCTGGGTAAAAAGGTTTTTCCTCACATGCCCCACCTAAACCTCCTGCCCCTCACCTTGAACTTGTGTCCCCTCGTGACTGACCCTTCAACTAAGGGGAACAGCTGCTCCTTATCCACCCTGTCCATGCCCCTCTTAATCTTGTACACCTCGATCTGATCGCCCCTCAGCCTTCTCTGCTCCAATGAAAACAACCCAAGCCTATCCAACCTCTCTTCATAACTTAAATGTTTCATTCCAGGCAACATCCTGGTGAATCTCCTCTGCACCCCCTCCAGTGCAATCACATCCTTCTTATAATGTGGCGACCAGAACTGCACACAGTACTCCAGCTGTGGCCTCAGCAAGATGCTATACCACTCCAACATGACCTCCCTACTTTTGTAATCTATGCCTCGATTGATAAAGGCAAGTGTCCCATATGCCTTTTTCACCACCCCACTAACTTGCCTCTCCACCTTCAGAGATTTATGGATACACACACCAAGGTCCCTTTGTTCCTCAGAACTTCCTAGTGTCATTGAATACTTCCTTGTCAAATTACTCCTTCCAAAGTGTATCACCTCACACTTTTCAGGGTTAAATTCCATCTGCCACTTATCTGCCCATTTGACCATCCCGTCTATATCTTCCTCTAGCCCACGACACTCAAACACACTGTTAACCACCCGGCAATCGTTGTGTCATCCTCAAACTTACTAATCCTACCCCCCACGTAGTCATTTATATAAATAATGAATAATAGGGGACCCAGCACAGATCCCTGTGGTACGTCACTGGACACTGGCTTCCAGTCACTAAAGCATCCTTCTGTCATCACCCTCTGTCTCCTACAACTAAGCCAATTTTGAATCCACCTCATCAAATTACCCTGTATCCAATGTGCATTTGCCTTCTTTATAAGTCTCCCATGTGGGACCTTTTCAAAGGCTTTGCTGAAATCCATATAAACTACATCATCTACACACCTTTTCACCTCCTCAAAAAATTGGATATTGCATCTGGATATTGCATAGGGTCAGGTTCAAAGACGCAGAGCTGGTTGCAAAGTAGGGATCGCCAAGCGGTGTGTAATTGTCTGACAAAGCCATGGTTGTAATAGGGGACCCAGCACAGATCCCTGCTATTGCTCTGCCATTGCTCTGCCATTCCTTTGTTCTCTGTTATAAATTCTCCTGTTTCGAACTGTAAGGGACCTACATTTGTCTTCACTAGTCTTTTTTCTTTCTTTTTAAACACACTTATAGAAGCTTTTACAGTCTGCTTTTATGTTCTTTGCACGTTTACTCCCATTCTCTATTTTTCCTTTCTTAATCAATCTCTTGGTCCTCCTTTGCTGAATTCTAAACTGCTCCCAATCCTCAGGCTTGCTGCTTTTTTTCTAGTAACTTTATATGACTCCTCTTTCGATCTAATACTATCCTTAATTTCTTTTGTTAGCCATGGTTGGGCCACTTTTCCTGTTGTGTTTTTGTGCCAGAAAGGAATGTATAACTGTTGCAATGCATACATTCTTTCCTTAAATATTATCCATTGCCTATCAACCATCATGGCTTTAATGATGTTCCCCAATCTATCTTAGCCAACTTACACTTCATACCTTCGTAGTTTTCTTTATTTAGATTTAGGACCCTCGTTTCAGATCAGACCACTTTGCTTACCATCCTAAAGAAGAATTCTATCATGTTATGGTCACTGTTCCCTAAAGGATCCCATATAACAAGATTATTAATTAACCCCTTCTCATTGCACAATACCAAATCTAGGATAGCCTGTTCCCTGGTCGGTTCCTCGACATACTAGTCTAAAAAAACCATCTCGTACACACTCCAGGAATACATCCGCCACAGTATTATTACTAATTTGGTTTGCCCAGTCTATATGTAGATTAAAGTCACCCGTGATTCCTGTAGCACCTTTGATACATGCACCTCTCATTTCCTATGCTGCCCCCTACCTTATCACCACTGTTTGGATGCCTATAGACAACTCTCACCAATGTTTTCTGCCCCTTGTTGCTTCTTACTTCCACCCAGATTGATCCTACATCTAGATTTTCTAGCCAATATCCTCTCTCACTATCACACTGATTTCATCCTTAACTAACAATGCCACACCACCTCCCTTTCCTTTTTGCCTTTCCTTCCTAAATATCAAGTACCCTTGGATATTCAGTTCCCAGCCTTGGTCACCCTGCAGCCATGTCTCCGTAATCACAATCAGGTCGTACTCATTTACATGTATTTGCACTGTTAATTCATCTACCTTATTATGAATGCTGTACTGTGGCCTTTCTTGCAGCTAACCCTTGTTTCCTTTGCCTTCCACTTTTGCTTTCTACTTTTCTGTCTTTCATTCCTATCTTTGTTTCCCTCTCTTGTGCCTCCCCACTCAGGTTCCTATTCCCCTGCCAGTCTAGTTTATACCCTCCCCACACTACTAGCAAAAACCTCTGCAAGGATAATGGTCCTGACTCTGCTGGGGTGCAGCTTGTACAGGTCCCATTTTCCCCAGAATCGATCCCAGTGCCTCAGGAACCTAAATCCCTCCCTCTAACACCATCTCTCCAGCCACTTATTTATTTGGTCTATTCTCCTATTCCTGATCTCGCTCGTAAGTGGCACTAGGAGTAATCCTGAGATTACTATCTTTGAGGTCCTGCTTTTTAAATTTATTTCCTAGCTCCCTATATTCTGCTTTCAAGACCTCATTCCTCTTTTTACCTATATCGTCGGTACCGATATGGACCACGACCTCTGGCTGTTCACCTTCCCCCTTCAGACTGTCCTGCAGCTACTCGGTGACATAGTTGACCCTGGCACAAGGGAGGCAACATACCATCCTGGCACGTCTGCAGCTGCAGAAATGTCTATCTGCTCTCCTTACAATAAAATCCCCTATCACTATCGCTCTCCCACTCTTCTCCACCACCCCCCCCACCCCCCCACCAATGTATTTGAGCCACTCGTGGTGCCACGGATTTGGCTCTTGCTGCATTCCCCTGAGAAACCATCTCCCCCAGCAGTGTCTGAAACAGAAAATCCGTTAGAGAGGGAGATGGACCCAGGGGACTCCTGCATTACCTGCTTAGTGCTTTTACTCTGTCTGGCGGTCACCCATTCCCTTTCTGCCTGTGCACTCTTTACCTGCGGTGTGACCGCCTCTCTGTACATGCTATCCACGAAGATCTCATCCTTGCAGATGCTCCGCATTGACTCCAGACTCCAGCTGCAACTGCAGCTCCAGCTCCAAAACACGGATTTCAAGCAGCTGCAGCTGGAGACGTTTCCTGCATGCATGGTCGCCCTGGACACTGGAAGTGTCCCTGACTTCCCACATCACACAGGAGGAGCACTCCGCTTGGCCGAGCTGGCCTGTCATGACTTACCCTTAAATTACTCTCTTTACTTTTACTTCCTGTAGTTTAGAGAATATTAAGGACAGAAGAAATACTCACCAGGACCTACTTACCAAGGCTGCTGCTCTTCTTACTGAGGAAAGGTAGAAAATGAGAGGATCCCCCTTTCCCTCTTCACTGAGCTCCCTCTCTCATCAAACTCCAACTGAAGCACTCTAATGCAGCTCAAAATAGCACACCAGGGCAGACAAAAGCAGCACTGTAGATGGCTTGCTTTTGTGCCGTCTGAATCTAGCTTCTGAAAACATGTTTAAGCCAATTAACTAATTAACTAGCTGCAGCTTCAAGTAGAGCCTGTATAACCCCTGTTTTAAAGCTGGACTAAAACTCACCTTCTCATATCCCAAAGAGCAACACTTAGTCAGTTGCCAAATTAAAGATAGATTAGACTTTTGATAGAAATTAACCTTTAAAAGTCCCCCCTCACCAAACTCCAACTGAAGCACTCTAATGCAGCCCAAAGCAGTGCTCCAGTGCAGAAACATCAGTCACAAGCTGATGTCCCTAGGCCAGTCTGAAATTGGGGCCCTGGGTGTAATTTTCATAAATGTGGAGAGCCTGCCAACCCCTTTTGTTACCCCAGAGACGGTGCCCTGCTGTACTACATATCAGTTTGGTTCACCTGCCTTGCAGGCTTCAGCCATCAGTTAAATCCTGGGGCAGAGGACCAGTGGAAGAAGGATGAGAGAGCAGTGGCCCTGACTAGTCCTGTGGAGCCAGGAGAAGCAGCGTTGTTTCCTCACCAGCTCCAGAGGAACTCAAGTTCAAAAGTTTAATGGGCCTTTTTGGTGGTTGCTACCAGAGGTTCCTTTGATGATTCATTGATTCACTGCATTAGGATTCAAATGACTGCTCCACTCAACAGCAATAATTTTCCAGGAATTCGCTTAAATCTAGAATCAAAAGCTAGTATCAGTAATGGTGGCCAAGGAACTACCAGATAGTTGCTAAAAGAAAAATTGGCTCACTAACGTCCTTAAGGGAAGGAAATCTGTCGTACTTACCTGGTCTGGCCTAAACGTGACTCCAAACCCACAGCAGTGTGGCTGACTGTTAACCGCTCTCTGAAATGGCCTCACCAGTCATTCAATTATATCTAAACCACTTTGACAGACTGCAGCGGTTCAAGAATGGAGAGTCACCACCACATGCTCAAGGGAAAAAAATGCTGCCATTAAACAGCAACACCCATATCCTGTAAATGAATAATGATTCTATGATCACAAAAAATTATTGTAATCCTTCATTAAGTGAAGTGGGTTATAACCCTAGCCCATTTTTGGGGCTATTCCGGATCACTCTCATTTCAAGTTGAGAAAGATGGACCTCACAGACACTTAAATAGGTCTGAAGAACTGATCTAACTCTCCCTGAAGGAAAAGAACCATAAGAGAATATTACCATCCTCCAGGTAGCCTTTTTAACAAGCTTTAGCAAGATGATGACAACCTGGATATTATAAGGGTCCGAGCATCTCTCCTCAATAATGTACCTCTGCACTGAAGAGTGTACAGAGATGGCTTCTTGAGTTTGGATACAGAAGACCATGTGAGACAATATATTTTCTAAATTATATAAAAGCTTATTAAAGAACCAAACATGAAATTCACATTTGATGGTAAATCAATCGCAACATTGATATTTCTAGGAAAATAAAGTGTAATCTTGTTTCTATTAGAGGATACAGTTTTTAAATAATGTTACAGAGAGATATTTAAGATATCAATATTTAAAGTATTATTTACCTTAAATTCCTGAGTAGGGAGCTACAGAGTCCATCAAGATACCTTTATCCCAATTAAGGGGAGAACTATTGTCATTACACTACAATACCTTTACTGTGAGAAACCATGCAGTGAATCCAATGGATCTAAAAATCCTACTGTGAGATTCCAATATAAAAGAGCTGAACAGCAGGAAGCTTGTTCGGCACACTTACTGAACAACATGCTTCATTCTAGTCAATGTCCTTCAAGCAAACAGGATATGAGAGATGCAGATTGTGGTAACTTCCCTGTTACACAATTGTCTCTTGAGATTAGAACTCATTTTCCCAGATTTAGTTGATAGTTGATTTAGGGGCATCTTTAAAATTTAAAGTTTAAAGTTATCCATTGTTAGATTGTGGTATCTTACAATTTACCGATGCCTGGCTGAGGTGATGTATCCTTATTTGTCAGGAATTGCCTTGTGTTAGAGCATTTTCCATATCCTATGCTACAGGATATTAGTGTCCCTGAGCACACGATTATGCCCAGGATTGTTTACGAACTTTCAAACCTATGTCGAGCAGATGAATTCTGCTTTTAGATTGTAATCACTACTTCGCAGGATCACTCTTTTTAATTTTATAACTCCTCGTTGCGACTAGATGTTTTCACATAAAGGTGGACAAATATGGCAGCATCCACAAAGTAGCTGCTGACTGGATGCAGGGTATTAAAAACCGGCTGCTACCAGGACCAATTTCCTCTCCTGTGTTTTTGTAACTCATCCTGATTGAATGGATCTTCCTTGCTTACATTTACATAGAAAAAACATAAGAAAACATTGGATTAGGAATAGCTTCAGCAAACCCATTCTTCCCACATTCTGTCATGGGCTCTGCTCAACTCACTTAATCTGCTGAGGAAACTCTCTGCCTCCATTCTCATATGGGTGAGGCAAAGCTGGCAGCAGGGCTCAGGACGCCTACATTGTGTGCTGGAACACTTGCTTGGATTCCCTGTTTCCAGGCAACAGTTGTCCCGGTGTCCGCTGACAGTCTCCCAGCCCTGTCTTCACGGATACTTACCCAGCAACATTTAAAAGGTGTTAATTGGCAGAGCATCGATTACTCTAACTCGCAGGTTCATTTACACCAATCCATAGCGGAAAAAGGGATTTCCTTCCTATCTCACCTGAGGGTCTGCACAATAATCACACGTGTGTGCAGTTACAGAGATACAGCAAGTCATGCATGTAATGCACTTCTGAAGTCAAATAATGGAGAGCCTCAGGCAAACTGTTAATAAACTGCCGGACAGGACCAAAGATAAGAAGAAATTGCAGTTCATTAACCTGCTCGTGGATTATTACTTTGAAATACACCTGATATTATGTCATGGGTAGATGGTCATCTTTCACCCCCTCTCCCTCTCCCCCCTCCCTTTGCTCGATGCCTGTTTTAAATTGCCTGGCTGAAAGCAGGCAGGAGAGTGAAACCTGTTCAATGTCAAATTCACTTTCAGAGGCGACAGTGCCTGAAGTTTATCCTCCGGGCTTTCCATGTTGCTGTGATGGATCCGGCTGTAAGGGTTTTAATGAAATTACTTGCACCGCTAGTGTGAGGACCCATGTGGCCAAAAAAAAAGAATGTTTTACCTCTTTCTCCTCCCCCCCACCACCCAGTTACCAAGAACTTCCAATTACCTTGAACAGAATTTCCATTCCCCACGATTTCTGCAACTTTATTAGTTTCTGGACCCATTTTGATGTGGTGTCATTGAGTGATTGCTGCTCCTATTATCGGGAGGGAGGGAGGGCGGGGGTAGGGGGGATAGAAGGACGAGCGAAGCAGCTGAAGTAATGCACAGGTTCCATATGGGCCGCTGTAAAATAAGGGAGTCCTGAGCGCTGGTGCTAGTCCAGCTCCACCTTCCACATGACACACTGTCAAAGTGTAAGCCAAGTTCCATGTGTCCAGTGCTTCCGCAGTATCACCATCAAGCAAGCCTCTGTAAAAGTCTGTTTCCCTCCCCAGCTCCCACCCCTCTGTGGGTCAGCTGTGCAGAACACTGTTCCCACCCTCCAGTAACCCGGGGTGGGGGGAGGTCTGACAAACATTGCAGCTATTCCCATAAAACACTTATTTACTTCCCGAATGTGTATCTCCACATCACCCTGGACGAGGGGCAGCAAGCTTACTGAAGAGGTTCAACCTCATTTCAAATACCTTTGGGATTGGGCTCTGTTACTTTGTGGGGAGGGGAGGGGGGAGGTGAAATGCCCCCTGTGTTTTTTTTTATTGTTTCCCCATCTCCCTTGCCGGCGAGGGACTGAACACCCTCTGGTAACCCCTTTTATTTTCATGCACGAGTGTGGGGACCAGTATCAGAGCCAATGCTGATACTGTTCAGAGACATTCACACTTCTAACGGGGCTTCCAGGATAATGATTACAAGAAGGAACCTTAGCCAATTCTGCCCTACAAGCAGTGAGCTTCAAATGCCATGGCCTGAGTTCAGATCAGTTAACTCAGCCCCGACTAGGGTATGTAATATGGTGAGTGGAAGATCAGGCCCCAGTCCTGACTCACTGGCTGGGGTGGGGGGGGACCCTCACATCTACACTTTTCTCATCAGCAAAGCCTGATTTGTTGATGAGGAAAGGTGCGAATGTGAGAGTTTTATTAAGTATTTCTTCTGGTTCATTTTCCCCAGCAATTTCCTCACTTGCTTTCCTGAAGGCGTTGGATGAAAGTTCCGTTGAGACACACTGAAAACCCCCTCCTCAAGTGATCATTCTTCAGGTGTGAGCTAAACAGTCTGAAGGCCACTTGGCTGTCGGAGAGCATGGCACAATGTCCACACACACACACCAGTCTTTCTATCAATGGATAGTGATCAAGAGCAGGAACCCCGGCTGCTCTCTTGCCTCGCCATGCCAAACGTACTGATGCCAGTGCCCCGTACACAGCCTAGCCAAGTTCAGCTAACTCAGCTCAGTGGCCCGTCCCACGACTGCTCATCACTGAGCAGTTTATTCACCCGCTCAGTTATTGGAAAGTGGTTTTAAGAGAGGGCGACCATGGGGTTTGCTGCGACATTAAGGCACGCACAAAGGCACTTGCATATTTCTCCATTTAGTTCTGCAACTTTTGTGACTTGTGGCCAGAGTCACTGGTACTGAGGGCAAGGCCACTAAAAGAAAAAAAGTGCTGACCGTGTGCAAATTGGCAGCCATGTTTCCCACAGTGCAACAGTGATTACACTTCAAAAGTGCCTGCAGAATGCTCTGGGACATCCTGTGAAAGACATAATTTAAGTCCAGTTTTTTTTTTCTTTCCTTAAAGGGATGGTGCCTGGGGTAGTAAAGCGCCAAGAGCTGAAGTGTCATTTTTGGTGTGACATCGTCCATCATCGAGCATTTTGATTTATAATGCAGCAATGCACTCCAACATGAAAGGCGAAACCAGGTTCCAGTGACGCACCAAAAATGTTCATTCATTTCTACACAAAGAAACGTTTGTCAGCAGCTCTTTATTGAACGCTGCTCACCTTTAATGGTGAGCCGACAACCAATGCAAAAAGTCCACGAGAATCACTCAAGAGAAACGTTTTTTCATTTTTAACATCTCAAACAGGGCTATTTCTCCACCATTTTGTTTTGTTTCCCTCTCCTTAGCAACTGGTAGCATGAGCTTAATTAAACTGAGAGGAAGTAAAGTTGTGTGTGAGGCCAGCCAGTTGACTTGCTCCATCCATCACTCAGCCAGTTGCACATGTCACCGTTATATCTGGTGACTTCTCCATTGTTTCCTTGGCCCATTCAAAGTTTGTCTTTGTTCCCTTAGCTTTCCCAGCAGTCGAGTGTCTGCTGGAATTACGTCAGACTTGTTTCTTAAGCTATTGGAAGAATTTGCTGGATGTATTTTGTTTGTCTGGCTGTGGCCTAGCAGTGGTTGCCTTGTGGGGACACAGAACATGGTTTTGGTTTCCTTGTCTCTTTCACCCTTGCATCTTATGAGATAAATGTCACTGGATAACATTGGAGTCCCTGGTTCTGGGTTGCCAACACTCCAGGATTGCCCAGGAATCTCCAGGAATTAAAAGTTAATCCCCAGGACATTGCTGCAAGCATAGGACATTTAAAAAAAGTCTTTTTGACTTCCTTTGAACATTGTAAAATTATTGGAGATGGCAAAGAAAAGCTGTTTGACCGACAGTCAAGAAGCATCCAATCTCTCTCCAGTTGGCATCAGATGGACATGGGTGGCCAATGGCAGGAGTGTGGGTAGACAGCATTGGTGTTGTATATTTTATACATCATAGAGCAATGCAGAGGTGACACTAGTTTATAAATGTGCAACAGGTTTTATTTCCAAGTATTTTAAAATATCTTTGCAATTGCAATATGTCTGCACTCCTGCTTATTCCAGCTCTAACTTCTTCTAGCAACTTCTGTGGTGTCAGTTTACTTTAGCTCTGAGTCAACACCCAGGCTTAACCAATCAAGCACAGTGAGCATAGTTCAAGTTGCCAGACTCTCATAACCAAACACAGATCAACTGAAACAATGAACACTACAGTTGGCAGCAGGCAGTCACACGTTGAAACCGTCAAGAACACATTCAACCAGAGTTGGCAAACCTACTCTGATTGGCTCAAGGGCCCCTGGCTGCACCTGCAAAAGAAATTCTTCCCTGCGCCATTGCTAACAAATTGTTTACCACATTGGACCGACCTTCCTTTCCCTTAACAGGCTAACATTTTAATTTTTATCACTAGAGTGAATGAAGGACTTTGCTTGAGCAGGTTAACCAATTCATTAAAAATACAAAGGGAACATTGGAGTTGTATATCTGCAGAGGGATTCTTCTGAATGCTCAGTGTGATTTTCAATGGAATCTCTGGGGAACCAGCATAAACCACATTCGTGCCATGGGTACCGGGGCTCCGTGGATCTGCTGCCAGAGTTTTCGTGGAAAATCAGGGCAATCATTCTGGGAGAACTAACGGCTTTTGTCCCTCGACCACCTACATAAGCCAGGGTAAAACCTCCCATGTGGACATGTAGTGGTTCAGTGGGAGACACTCTTGCCTCTTCAGTCAAAAGGTTGTAGGTTGAAATCCCACTTCAGAAATATGAGTGCAAAAAGTAAGGCTGACACTCCAGTGCAGTACTAATAAAATGTAACTGTCAGAGATCAGATGAGACACAAACCAAGGCCGTGTCTGCTCTCTCGCAGTTCATGTAAATGATCCCGCAGCACTATTTTGAGGAAGAGCAGGGGCAGTTCTCCCTGGTGCCCTGGCCAATATTTATCCCTCAAGCAGCTCCTAACGCAGATAATCTGGTCATTGTCACATTGCTGTTTTGGGAGCTTGCTTTACATAAACCAGTCCCCACATTTATTACATTGATTACACTTCAAAAAATATTTCATTGCTTGTGCTGTGCTTTGGGTTGTCCTGAGGTCATGAAATGGGGGAAAGCGGAGTGGAGGCAGATCAGTCATGATTGTACTGAATGATGGAGCAGGCTCAGTGGACCGTATGCTCCACTGCTCCTCCTTCTGATGTTCTTCAACTATATAAATATAAGCTTTTTTTCTAAATATGCCCCTGTGTGGTATATAACTTTGCGTATGTTGACAATCTCTGACTTTTGAGCCTAGAAATGATTGTATGTGCTAGTGTGTGAGCTCTCAACACTTCTAATATGACATTCCGCAGTCTGCTAGCTTAAAAGGGACATTAAGACACTAGATAGGAGAATGTCACACAAACCTATTTAAGTTCTCCTACTCTCATCTTACACACAACAGTTTTGAGGCTTTGATTTCCAATCGTTACGTTTGTTGTGCTAATCAATCATTCATTAGATGTTTCCAGTTTGAACTACAGGCAGTGGTTAGTGTTTCACAGCTGGCTGTCTCCAATTGCAGTTCGTCCAAATGCATCCCCATTATGCTCAGCCCTTTCAATGCACACATTAAAAATTGTCCACCTTATAGTGTACATGTTGTACCAGGTCCCAGCAGGAAACCTCCAGGGGAAGAGGAGGGACTGCTGGGGCTCCAGAAACTATAGTTCAGAGTTCTAATGACGAACTTTCAATTTGGAATTGAAGAGAAACAGGAGACAGGGGAGTCGGCTTGGGACATATTTCAATTGCCTTGAAATCGAATATTAAACGCAGTTGAATTTCAGTGTCTGGGATATTTTACCATATTAAAGATGCTATAGAAATGCAAGTTGTGGAACAGTTATGCGCTTTATTGAAATCTTGGAAAGTACAAATGTGAGCCACCAGCAGTCCTGAGAGTTGGGTTATCAGCTTCTCAGCTACCATGGCATCCTGAAAGCAAGATTTGTGACATTTAACAGCCTCACACGCACTCATTAAGTTTCTGACTCACTGAATTGAATGCCGTGCCATACCAGTGAGGCAGTTCCAAATAGTTCGACGAACTCTGGCCAGAAATGAGATCAGTTATGAATAAATTAATGCCATTTCTTCTTCTTCTCCAGGTCGCATCCTCGATTATTCAATGGTCACCGAAACACGGCTCATGCCATGATTTTTACTAAGGGGCAAGGCGAGGAGGTAAGCCCTAAGTCTAGCTCAGCCAGAACAGGGATCAAACCCCACTCTATTGGCATTATTCGGAACCACACACTAACCATCTAGTCAAGTGGCTTACCAGTCCCCTAATGACAGTTACATCACCAATTAAAATTTACACAGTACTTCCGAGTCAAACACCCTCATCAAAACCCTCATTAATGTCTATGGGCTGTGGAAGAAATCTCTCTTTAGTGTTCTTCATTGGTGCATACGGCAAGAATTTGTGATGCATTGGACATCTATTTGATTCGTGGTTTGTTCCAAAGCATTGGTTAAAACTGATGCTTGGGCTAGGGCCACGAGTTATTTGAGCTCCTAGGGCATTTGTTGTAGTGTGTTTCTGTGGTAACTGAATTATTTTATTTAGGAACTATTAAAAAGGAAGATATGCATTTATATAGCACCTTTCAGGACCAACAGGCTTCCCAAAACATTGAATAGCCAGTGAAACACTTTTGAAGTGTTGTCGTTGTTCTAATGTAGGAAACATGAGGCGGAATCATCCCAGATTTGCACAAAGGGCAGTAGCGGGTGGGGAAAAAGTTGTTTTACCTGCTGGCCGCCATGGCGGGTTTTCATGCCGTATCATTCCATTCCTGCCTCAGTAATTCTGCACTCACAGGAAGCACCTGGCCTCGCTGGTGGGCAGCCTCTAATCTTCCTGCCACGCCATTATCTCAACGCTTCCAACCGTGGTTTCCAATTTGCAGACAGAAATCTCCCACAAACAGCAAGATGATAATGGCCAGATAATCTGTTTATTGACTGAGGAACAAATATTGGCCAGGATAGCAGAGAGAACTCCCCTATTCCACTTCGAAATGGCACCATGGGTTTTTTTTTTACATCCGCGTTGAGAGGCAGGGAGGCCTTTGGTTTAACATCTCATCCAAACAACAACCCCTCAACCAGTACAGCACTCCCTCAGTAATGCAGGGGAGTGTCACCCTTGCATTTTGTGCTTAAGCCTTGGAGTTGGATTTGAACCCTCAACCTTATTGAATCAAAGGCAAGAGTGCTATCAATTAGGCCACAGCTGACACAAATTTAATATGGTTTTATTGCTGAGATATAATAGATTTTCTTTCAAGTAAATAAACCGTTTTATTTTTCCAGGTCATCACCGGGTAAATTCCAAGTCCTCGACTCTGGCCACCATTGTTTACGTCTCACGTCGACAATTCAAAACTCTGTACGAACCAAATCAGCTAGTCCCACTCAGTGTTAACTTGCTCAACTTTAAAGTCTATTGGCATTGGTGAATGGGCTAAAGGAAATATTTCATGAAAACAAAGCCTTACCTCCATTCTTCTGAGTCTCATTAGAATGCACCCACCCCCACTGGCTGCCCTTTATTATACCTGTTGACGTTGCCATTTTGGGTATTGGAATATATTGTTGAAAAGAGAGACAAGTTGCTGAAGCGTTTTATCAAAATTTTGAACAGGCTAAGCAAGCCATTTCATCCTGTACCTGTGCAGTGGCAACACAAGTGGTATTTTGCAATAACAGAATTCTGCCGTCAGTCCAAAAAGACGTTCTGCCTACCACACAATTGAGCAACGCTATGTATGAATTTCTGTGCCGGTGCGATGCCAGGTGTTTAGGCTGTATGTCCTAGCAATTGGCTGATTGAATGAAATAGCAAATTCCTTCAGTTGTTCATAATAGGCAGAGCACAGACCACAATCAACCAGCCCACGCTTGCTAAACCCAAAACAAGGAGTCTGTTGTTAGATATGATTCTGCAATTGGGCAGTACTTGCTGAACAATCCTTAGAGTGCTAATGGCTGCAACAACAGTTAATTTATGTTAATTAATCAAGCTCGTAATGTGACTCATTTACGCTTGCTAGAAGTGACATGTCCATATGCAGGGGCCCATTCTCTGCAAACAAAAAGAATATGTTCAAGCCTTCCATCTTTTTTAAATTACCCAGGGGCTTGAGGAGCCAATAGTACCCCGTTTCTTTTTCCATGGCAACGCCAATCAGAGTTGACTTGCCAACCAGTCAACAACCTTTTCTCCTGTAATATAAATTGATGGGATTGTTTGAAATTTAGTATTCTTGCGTTTGTACTGATAAATGCAAGGCAGAAAGCTTCAGCAACATGTCTCTCTTTTCAGCAAAGTCCACATTCTGTACCAAATAAATAAATATACTTATTTATTTTTAACTACAGTTTCTTCTAGTCTCTCCCCCCAATTTTTTAATGGTATTCTCATTGATCCATCTTTCAACATTGATAGCTTCGTTGCTTCCCTGTTTACCACTATATCCATTCTTACTGAATATTTCTCAACAGAAATAAAAAAAATGTAGCCCTCTCATTATAATTAAGTTTTGTGTTTTAGCATTTGTCCACCACATATCAAAATGCCATATGTACAAAGTACTTGTCATACTTCGCAGTATTACACATGCAAAGTAAGTGTTACATTGCTTATCGTACTTGTTTGATTCAGTAAAAATCAATATTCACAATAATGCAACAAATTACAAAAATTGGTGTTAATTCAACAATGCTGTTTGCCTTAACTATATTTAAATAGATATGGAAGCATGGTGAGAGCTTGCTAATGGATAAGCAGCAAGTGAGTAAACTGACAACAAACAAACAGCAACCAATAAACACCCAGAAAGGAGGAGTAGGTAAACCAATTAAATCTTTGGAAAGCATTTTCTGAAAATGTTTTTTTTGGTCGTTATGATTTTGCAGTAATCTCAGTTCCTTCGCCTCCGTCGCATCTGTTCTGATGACACTACCTTCAAAAACAGCTCCTCTGACATGTCCTCCTTCTTCCTTAACCGAGATTTTCCACCCACGGTGGTTGACAGGGCCCTCAACCGTGTCCGGCCCATCTCCCGCGCATCCGCCCTCACGCCTTCTCCTCCCTCCCAGAAACATGATAGGGTCCCCCTTGTCCTCACTTATCACCCCACCAGCCTCCGCATTCAAAGGATCATCCTCCGCCATTTCCGCCAACTCCAGCATGATGCCACCACCAAACACATCTTCCCTTCACCCCCCCGGCGGCATTCCGTAGGGATCGTTCCCTCCGGGACACCCTGGTCCACTCCTCCATCACCCCCTACTCCTCAACCCCCACCTATGGCACCTCCCCATGCCCACGCAGAAGATGCAACACCTGCCCCTTCACTTCCTCTCTCCTCACCGTCCAAGGGCCCAAACACTGCTTTCAAGTGAAGCAGCATTTCACTTGCATTTCCCCTAACTTAGTCTACTGCATTCGTTGCTCCCAATGCGGTCTCCTCTACATTGGAGAGACCAAACGCAAACTGGGCGACCGCTTTGCAGAACACCTGCGGTCTGTCCGCAAGAAAGACCCAAACCTCCCTGTCGCTTGCCATTTTAACACTCCACCCTGTTCTCTTGCCCACATGTCTGTCCTTGGCTTGCTGCATTGTTCCAGTGAAGCCCAACGCAAACTGGAGGAACAGCACCTCATCTTCCGACTAGGCACTTTACAGCCTTCCGGGCTGAATATTGAATTCAACAACTTTAGATCTTCAGTTCTGCCGAAGGGTCATGAGGACTCGAAACGTCAACTGTTTTCTTCTCCATTGATGCTGCCAGACCTGCTGAGTTTTTCCAGGTAATTCTGTTTTTGTTTCAGTAAAACAGATTACCTGGTCATTATCACTTTGCTTATTGTGGGAGCTTACTATGATCAAATTGTTTATTGTGTTTTCCATACGACAACAGTAACTACACTTCAAAAGAACCTGATTGGCATTAAAGTGCTTTGGGATGTCCTGAGGTCATGAAAGATGTTAAATAAATGCAAGTTCTTTCTTTCTTCTAATTTCAACTTTGGATAGAAGAGATGCTCTGACACGTCAATCCCAATTTCCATTCCCATTGACCAAGAGAACCAGGAACTGGAAGAGTCATACAATTGGAGGGGAGGTCATGTGGGTCAGTGGGTAGTGTCCCAGCATCTGAGCCAGAAGCTCTGGGTTCAAATCCAACCCTAGGACTTGATGGTCAAGGAAGATGCGTTTATAACACAGCCAAACAGGTTGAGGATCAATCTGCAAATCCTCTCAATACACGCAGGTGGTAAGAGTGGGAGAGATTCCTGGTCAGCCACATGATGGAAAGAAAACTGGAGTCTCTGCCATCACTATTCATAGCTCTGAACCACAACATGCATGCAGAAGTGTGTGTTGCCACAGCAACGTGAACGCTTGGGTCAGGGCGGGGGGCAGTTGGCTGGATGGTTGGTGTGTGTCAGATTGGTGCCAACAACATGGTGTTATGATCCCAGCTGAGGTTACTCCTGGACAAGCCTGACCCCAACTTTTATTTGTTTGTTTAGATACGTGGAGAATGACTATTGAACAGAGTCACAGGAGTCAGCTGATGAACTTCTAACAAAAGAATAAAACATTTATTCAACAAGAGAAAATGAACTATATTACAATACTCCTTCACTCACAACTATACCTTTACAGATATATACAGATTTGTAAGGATAACACAAGTTACAAAAGCGACCTTGTACTTTAATGTTCACAGTAAGTACACAGTCTAAGTACTAATAGGCACCCTTTGGTCAGGTACACCACACTCTGAAACCAAGTGACAGCCACCTCAACCAGGATCTCTCCTCAACTCCCCCCCCCCAGGTGCTTGCCACACCATGAACCAACTGGTCTCACCGCACTCCGTCTTTCACCCGAGGTTTTCTAAACTCCACTCTCCGAAACCTTGCCTTGGAATCTTCTCCCAAACTGATGCTTTCTCTCAGACACCTTCCACCAGGGTTCATCTCCGGGGTTTTGAACTCTCCTTCCGATGTTCCTCTTCCCCGGGTCACCACATGCATTCAAGTTGTCTTCCATGCACTCTCTCTCACTGACTCAGCATTAACAGTATACCACAGTTTCACATGTCCATAGCAAAGAGTTACAGACCTTCAGCTGTCTCTTTGGACCTTCTTGCTTCTTGCAAGCTGCTCTCACTTTAAATCTGCTTTCTGCAGCTTTGGTCTCTTTAAATCTGAAGCTTGGAGCCTTTCTCTGCCTCTTACTCTTAATTTAACTTAACAGGACTGTTTCCAGTTTCCTGTCCTTTCTTTGACTAGAGGTCTTCTTGAGACTTTCCCCTGTTTCTGTCTCACTTCTTTGGCCTTGGGACCTTTTGGTTCTTTTGGGAAATCTGCAGTTCTCTCTCCCAGTGTCCAGTCTCTCTGGAGTCCTGGCTTCAAACTGAACCTAAAACTGCTGTTTCTTTAGTTTTTCTGTGTGCGTCTGTGGGAGGGACCTGCCTCTCTCGACCCCTGTTGCTAGGCAACAGCTCAATTCTTCTACTCTTGTGTTTGCCTTAGCTTCCCTTTAGGAGTCATAAAACTTATTAGAAATGCAGGCACCTTTTTAACATGAAATTAAAAATCAATTTGACCTTTCTTAACACACAGATATGGAAATACAAATCAAACTTAAACATTAAAGCTAAACCTCATGCTTAACACTCAAAAAATACAAATATAACTGACTTAAGCTATCTCTATTTCCTAACAATGGGATTTGGTTCCCATTCTGGCTGGGGACCTGTGTCCTTACCCTACCCATGGTGGAGATTGGGGCACTATGGGTTGGACCCAAGCACTTTAATGGGGGCTGATGGGGTGGGGTCTACCCATACCCTTCAAAGACAGTCACCTTTATTCGGCCATACCTCCTGCGTCAAAACATCAAGTGGAAGTTCTTCCCATATGTTGCCTTGGCTCCATTGCCAGCAATGTGATTTTGATATCACTTTTACCTAATGGCAAGCAGCTAACCAGCAAGGAAGCATTTTCAGAAATATGGGGTGATCTGAAAGCAAATATTTGATAATATTCGGCTTCGTCTGAACAAAAAGTGCCAGAGGGATAGACACCCTACGGTAGAATTAGCAAAGTTCTGCAGAATTCAGCTCATTAAGAACATGGAACATGGCCAGAAGCTTAAAATCTGGCTTAGCATCATCATGACACTTTGATTGCTTCTTCAGTTGTTCACCCGTTAAGACTTATTAAACATTGAAAGATTCCTGTTCAGGAAAATGGCAAATTCCAGCATGAAAATTATAGCTGAACTGTTCTTCATACTGCACAGTTACCTCCTTTCTTGACTGTACATTATCATCTTTTATGTCCTGTTTATCAACTAGGCTCCGAGCCAACCTAATATTTTACTATTGACAAGGTAGAAAAAAGCTTATGCAGTAGCCTTTTGTGCAGTAGACTGGCAAGTGCCTTTGAAAAGATAGACATTAGCACGTCCGGCTGTTCTTTGCTGTAGTGTTTGGTGCCATATGAATGGTCTAAACAGGAACAGTGCTGAAAATGTCCATATTTATCAAGGTGATCTATCACAACATAAAGTATATGCTGCTACACTTAGCAAATGCCAGGTATTAAAATGACTGCTCTCTAATTTGATGACAGTGGCTTGTCATCTTTCTTAAAAACTGCTGTAGTGTTCACTATTTTCCAATTTGATTCTATCTCTCCCATCTCTAGGGATTATGAGGTGAACTGCAGAATAGGTCCAACATAATCAGCTGCCTCCATGAGGAATTAGTGTAAAATCTAATCTTTGTTCTGTGGTCTGCATTGCATCAATTCTTCCAGTCCCTTGTCTGTTATCAGAATTTCCCCTAATTACCCCAAAAGTCTTTTTACCTATTACATTTTGATGTGATTGAATCTGGCGGATAATTTAGCTTTCGATTTTTACAGGTCTCTGAATTCTGATCATTTTAAAATGCCTAAATAATTTTCTCTTCCTCTGATCACGGTGAGGCTGCAGTAATCTCTGCTAATCCAGGAATTTGTCATGTGCATTTGAGAACTGGATTATGAATTTCAACAAAGGTTCTTTGAAATACTTGGAGCCCTCCACCAGTGTTGCTCATGTGTGCAAGTGTGGAGTTGGACCTGTTGGAGGTGGGTTGGGGGAGGTGTGGCGACGGCAGCTGGTGGTCCCAGCGAGCAAACTGAACATTTTCTAATCTCTGTGGGTTGGAAGGGACATATCTGAGGCACTGAACTCACACATAACACAGAGACCTGAAAGGCCACACTTGTGTCACAGGATAAGGCAATACAGCCTTCCTGCTGTTAGACCAGGTGCTATGCCTTGGCACTTACTTCTTTGGGTTTGGATCATAGGGACAGGTGTAGGCAATTCAGCCCCTCAAACTTGTTCAACCGCTCAATTATAATCTTGGATTTAAACTAGCAAGAGGGAAGTAGGGTTCTATAAGAAATGAAACAAGCCAAATTTTAAATGGAAAAGGAGAGGGAAAGCTGATGATAGACTAAGCTAGAGAAGGATGTAGATGGCCAGGGATTGATGGTCAGAGTTACAGAACAGGAGTATAAAAATATGGTTAAAATTCAAGAGAGGGGAAATTCTATTAGAAATGAGTTAAACTGTCTGTACGGCAATGCACACAGTGCCCGTAATAAAATAGGAACTAGAGACAATAATACATTGCGACAAACCAATTATAATGGGGATTACTGAGATATGACTGCAGAAAAATCAGAACTGAGAACTAAAGCTCTTAGGGCATAACAAGTTTAGAAATGATAAAGAGGGCAAAAGCTGAGGTGAAGTAGCAGTATTCATTACAGATAACATAATAGCAATAGAAAAAAGTGACACAGCCATCAATACAATGGAAGTACAACCCATGTGGATAGACATAAAAGATAATAAAGGATCACTCACAGTAATAAGACTCGTCTACAGATCACCTAAGAGTGAAAAGGAGCTGGAGGAAGAAATATGCAAACAGATTAGGGAACTGAGTATAAACATAGAATAATGATAATGGAGGATTTCAACTACCCCAAAATTAATTGACCAGATAAAGGAATAGATTTCCTAGGATGTGTATAGGACTCCTTTCTAACCCAATGTGTAAAAGGTCTGACAAAGGATGATTCCCTAGTGGATCTGATAATGAGGAATGAACCAGAGCAGATAAGTGAAGTAAAAGTAGGTGAGCATCTAAGCAATAGTGACCATAATATAGTATGCTTTATGATAATAACTCAGAAGGGTATAAGTATGATGACGACCAGGGTAATAGCTTAGAGAAAAGTTGATATTGAGGGGCTGAGAATAGAACTTTGGAAAATAAAATGCACAACAATATTGGCAAACAATGATGTAGAACAAGCAATGAGAAACATTTCAAATGACGTTTAACAGAATCCGGGAAATATATATTCTGCTAAAATACAAAAATAAGCTAAATACTAATGAGAAACCATGGATGAATAAAGGCATAAGGGAAAAATTGTAGATGAGGATAGAGGCATGCATTAAGGACATGGACAGCAGAGGAATCAAGGGAGAATATAAAAAGATTAGGAGAGAAGTCCAAAAACACAGGCAGACAAAAAGAAACTATGAAGGACTATAAAATAAACTGTAAAATATTCTACAAGCACAAAATAGGAAAAAGGAATTTCAGGATGAGAGTAAGGCCACTAAGGGATGGATAGGATAAAATTGCAGAGAGTGATAGCAAGTTTGAAGAAATATTAAGTAATTACTTTGCATCAATCTTATAGCCTTGGTTCCAACATTGACACAAGAGCTGAACTCCAGAGGTGAGGTGAGAGTGACTGCCTTGGTATCAAGCCAGCGAGTGTGGCATTGAGGAGCCATTGCAAAACTGGAGTCAATAGGAATCGGCAAAAGCTCTCCCCTGGTTGGAGTCATACCTAACACAAAGGAAGATGGCTGTGGTTGTTGGGGTGGAGTGTCTGGCTGTTTCAAATCCCCTCTTCCTGTTACCCCAGCAGCTCCAGCTCCACAGGCCAAGGAGGGTGCAGCTGGCCTACAGCAGGATACCTGAAGCAGGCCAGGGCCTTCCAGGTTTCAGCCCTCCAGAGGATGCCCACTAAGGTCATCACAGACAGAGCGTAGCATTCAGCAGGCTGCCCCCACCTCTGCTGCCATTGTCGGGGGAGCACCAAGACATTGCGGCAGGATTAGGAAGGTTAAGAAGATGCAGTTGCAATGCGTGGGCACAGTTGTTAAGCTCTTGTACATAATGTTAACTAAGCTCCCAAGAATGTCTCCTTGCCAGTCCGGGTCGTGGCATGAGCCCTGTTATAGCATAGCTCTGCTGCAGTCTGAGGCTGCCACACGGGCATCATCATCCTCACCCTCTGTGGGTAGCCCTTGTCCCCGAGGAGTCAACCCTGCAGCCTTTCTGGACCCTGGAAGATGTCAGGGATCTGAGACCTGTTAAGGATGTAGGAGCCGCGGACACTCCCTGGAAATTGTGTGCAGACCGGTAGGAATGTGTTTGTGGCAGTCGTACAGCAGGTGAACAGTCAGCGAGTGGAAACCCTTGCAGTTGACGTAGTCGACTGCTTTTTTCCATGGGGGTCTAAGCGCTGTTTCACCCTGCACCTGTGGAAAACCAGAAATCTGCGTGAATCCCAGCGCTCTTGCTTCCGGGTTTGCCTGATCCTGGTCAAAATGCACAAAGTTCTGTGCATTCGCAAAATGGCATCCATGACCTCCTGGATACACTTGTGTGTGGAGGCTTGTGAGATCCCGCACCGGTCATCTGTGGAGCCCTGGAAGGAGTCACTGACGTAAAAATTAAGCACCACGGTCACTTTCACGACCACTGGCAGTGGATGCCCTTTATGTCGCCGTGGTGCCTGCAGCAGGTGGCTTAGGTGACTGACCAGTTCCCTAAACATACACCATCTTTGGCAACACTGGTTCTCAGTCACCTACAGGAATGACAGGTGCTGGCTATAGACCCTGGGTCTAGCGAAGCACCTACGAGTGACAGCTCGCTGTGGATCTTCAGCTGCGTGCACAGCAGACCCTGCCTTCACCTTGAGGGAGGTGCTCCTCCCTTTACCGAGCCAGGAACCTCCGCCTCACTCTTCTTCTTCTTCTCTGCTCCCTATAAGCCGTGATGCATACTGTTAAATCACCAGACTCCCTGATTCTGATGTTCTCCTCCTGCAAGATCGAAGAGAGACACGTGGTTTAACATATGTGCCCTAAGGACCTCTCTTGGTTAAGTATCAAAGCCCCTTCACACATACCAGAGAGTGCTGGCCACCACTTGGATGGTGTGCTCATTGACTGTCTGAAACCCCACCCACCCCCGCCCCACTCCACTTGACCGATTGGCAGCAGCTTCATCCACTGGACTGCATGCTATGCTCTCAGCTCAGGCGCAGGCATTCTCCTAACCCACACTGCAAAGCTGCGCTGTTAGCTTGAACCATGAGGGATACTGGTTCAAATCTCAATAAGGACATTGCAAGGGGCTGTGAGCGACTCCAGCAGTGACTGCGCCATGGCTGCCTTTCGCACGGGGATTCTACAACTTGCCCAATCGGCCAATTGTTCTGCTACCCCTGAAATGCACATTAATTCGGTGGCCGTGCCCAAGGGGTGAAAAGTTCTGGAGCATTTGGTGGCACTTTCATGCTTTTGTGTTGACTGAGTGGGCAGAAAAGCTCCAGAGGCCCCACTCCGAGAATGTCAATGGAGCCGCTGCTAAGCGGACTCATCTGCGGAAGAATGCCCACTTTTGACAATCTTTTCCAATGTGTGGCCGCTTCCCTCATCCCCACCCCACAACCACCACCCCTCCGGCCTCACCAGCACCGGACCCCTTGCCCCGGCACAGCACTGAAAACCAGCCGGACAAAAGCGACTTGCCTGTGCCTCCCCCCTCCCCCCCACAACCACCACCCCCAACCCCACCCCAGCCCCCCGCCCTGCCGAATGAGAGGCGACTCTTCCTTCATGTCCTACAGGCGGTGTTGTGTGCACTCACCTCCGAGCTCCCCTCGAAGTTCAGGTTGCCAGGTACACACCTCTTTAAAGGCAGTCATGAAGCACGTCATTCCGAAGTCACATAAACGTGGGCAGTCAATTTGACGTGGTGGGGGGGGGGATGATTCCGGCTTGAGGGCACAATAATGAGATGCAAATGTATTAAAATGAAGTTGCTGATGTGCGTCGGTGGGAAACGCAGCCCTCCACTGACGGGCGGAGCGGACGATCACAAATTGGTTTCACGGCAGCATGAAACTAATTTTTAGCCTTCTCGCCATATTGTCCACTCACGCCCACCCCGACGCCCACCGCCAATGGGACCTGATGATTCCACCCTTAGAATCAATCCTGTGCCCGTTTTTCTGACTCCGAGAGTGAGTTGAGGTTGTGCAGAGCATGGAGCAGCTTGTGTGGGCATCCAGGGCTAACGCAGTTTGTGCCAAGCACATGGAGATTTTGGCAAGGGCTGAGAAAGATGATTTTGATCTTTCCCGTATTCAGCTGGAGGAGCTTGTAACTTATCTACGTCTTAATGTCGGAGAGGCATTCTGCCATCCCAGAGATAGTCATGGGTCGAGGGAAGCAGGAGGGAAGCAAAGCACCTCAGAATCTACGTGGGTACTGTTTATAAGTAAAGGCATATTTTGCATTACTTATCTCATTTTACTTAAGTGGTGCAGATGCAGTTTTCAAACCGAAATCAGTAAGATTCAATAATAATGGAAAAGAATCTGCCAGGTCTCCATATGGTGTAATCCCTGTTTCATTGCATAGACAAAATATCCAATCTCCTGCACAGAAAGATTGCAGTTAGAGTAGGTTCAGTTTGTGCACGTGACCTCCCAGCTGGTTGTCTGATGAGCTATCAGCATTTTCCAAACATTTCCACACCCTGCGAGATAATCACAATTGCACACAACATTCAGTGACCATTTTGGCTGCGATTCTTTAAGCAAAGCGGATTTAGTGCGAGCATCAGAGGAATGCCCAGGATTTATTGGTGCTGCTAAATGGCACCAATTCTCCTTGCGCTGGCATAACAAAAAAAGTGCTGCCATGGAATTGCCAGGCAAAAATTAAAGCCATTATTACAGTGTAAGGGATGCCATCGAAGGCAAGTAAATGAAAAACCCAGCTGAATAAAGAAGATGTTGTTGCAATTTGAGAGAGGGTAGAGCAAGTATAAAAATCGACCAAAAAGTCTGGAGCGAGAAAAAACCATTTAACCCATAAACCCCTCTCCATCCAAAGCAGTGGTGGTAAGGGGGTGGATTTTAACTACCCAGCGATAACCCCCATGATGGGTAAGAAAGGATTTGTTAAGAGGTCTTGTTTGACAAATTTGATCGAATTTTTTGAGGAGGTAACCAGGAGTGTTCTTGAGGGTACATGCATTTGATGTGGTCTACATGGACTTTAGCAAGGGTTTTGATAAGGACCCTCATGGCAGACTGGTCAAGAAAGTAAGAGCCCATCGGATCCAAGGCAAAGTGGCACGTTGGATCCAAAATTGGCCGAAAAGCAGGAAGCAGAGGGTGATGGTGTGGGGTATTTCTGTGACTGGAAGTCTGTTTCCAGTGGGGTTCCACAGGGCTCGGTGCTGGGGCCCTTGCTGTTTGTGGTGTACATAAATGATTTGGACTTAAATGTAGGTGGTATGATCAAGAAGTTCATGGATTACACGAAAATTGGTAGGGTGGGAAATAGTGAGGGGGATAGCTGTAATCTGCAGGAGGATATCAATGGACTGGTCAGGGGGACCGAGCAGTGGCAAATGGAATTCAACCTGAAAAAGTGTGAGGTAATGCACTTGGGGAGGGCTAACAAAGCAAGGGATTACACTAGGAATGGTAGGACCCTGGAAATTACTGAAGATCAGAGGGACCTTGGTGTGCATATCCACAGATCCCTGAAGGTAGCAGGGCAGGTAGATAAGGTGATTAAGAAGGCATATGGGATGCTTGCCTTTATTAGCCGAGGCATAGAATACAAGAACAGGGAGGTTATGTTGGAACTGTATAAAATGTTGGTTAGGCCACAACTGGTGCACTGCATGCAGTTCTGGTCACCACATTATAGGAAGGCTGTGCTTGCACTGGAGAGGGTGCAGAGGAGATTTACCAGAGTGCTGCCTGGGCTGGAGGGCCTGTGCTAGGAGGAAAGATTGGATAGGCTGGGGTTGTTTTCGTTCGAGCAGGTTAAGAGGGGACCTGATAGAGATGTATAAGGTCATGTTAGGCATAGATAGGGTGGATAGGAAGGCACTTTTTCCATTAGTAGAGGGGTCAATAACCAGGGGGCATAGATTTAAGGTAAGAGGTAGTAAGCTAAGAAGGGAGTTGAGGAGAAATTTTTCACCCAGAGGGTGGTGGGAGTCTGAAACTCACTGCCTGAAAGGGTGGTTGAGTCAGAAACTCTTGTAATATTTAAGAAGTATTTGCATATTCACTTGCATTGATATAACCTCCAGGACTGTGGGCCAAGCGCTGGAAAATGGGATTTGTGCAGTCAGATCTTTGTTCACCAGTGCAGGCACGATGGGCCGAATGGCCTCTCTGCACTGTAAACATCCATGAGTCTATGAGACATCAAGGCAGCATTTGACCGAGTGTGGCATCAAGGAGCCCGAACAAAACTGGAGTCCATTGGAATCAGGGGGAAAACTATCGCTGGTCAGAGTCATACCTAGCACAAAGGAACATAGTTGTGGTTGTTGGAGGTCAATCATCTCAATTCCAGGACATCACTGCAGGAGTTCCTCAGGGTAGTGTCCTCGGCCCAACCATCTTCAGCAGCTTCATCAATGACCTTCCTTCCATCATAAGGTCAGAAGTGGGGATGTTCGCTGATGATTGCACAATGTTCAGCACCATTCACGACTCCTCAGACACTGAAGCAGTCCATGTCCAAATGCAGCAAGACCTGGATAATATCCTGCCTTGGGCTGACAAGTGGCAAGTAAAATTTGCGCCACACATGTGTCAGGCAATGACCATCTCCAATAACCATCGCCCCTTGACATTTAATGGCATTACCATCACTGAATCTCCTACCATCAACATCCTAGGGGTTACCATTGACCAGAAACTGAACTGGACTAGCCATATAAATACTGTGGCTACAAGAGCAGGTCAGAGGCTAGGGATCGAGCGATGAGTAACTCACCTCCTGACTCCCCAAAGCCTGTCCACCATCTACAGGGCCTAAGTCAGGAGTGTGATGGAATACTCCCCACTTGCCTGGATGAGTGCAGCTCCAACAACACTCAAGAAGCTTGACACTATCCAGGACAAAGCAGCCCGCTTGATTGACACCCCATCCACATACATTCACTCCCTCCACCACACAGTAGCAGCAGTGTGTACCATCCACAAGATGCACTGCAGGAATTCACCAAGGCTCCTTTGGCAGCACCTTCCAAACCCATGACCAATACCATCAAGAAGGACAAGGACAGCAGATAGGTGGGAACACCACCACGTGGAAGTTCCCCTCCAAGTCACTCACCATCCTGACTTGGAAATATATCACTGTTCCTTCACTGTCACTGGATCAAAATCCTAGAACTCCCTCCCTAATAGCACTGTGGATGTAGTTACACCAAATGGACTCCAGCGGTTGAAAAAGATGGCGCACTACCACTTTTCCAAGGGCAATTAGGGATGGGAAATAAATGCTGGCCTAGGCTGCGACACCAGGTTTCCCGTGAATGAATAAAAAAAACTTGAATTTAATAGTTGCAGGCAGAGTTTCCCAGGGCTCATGAAACGTGACACTTGGAGCTACTGGATGCAGGAGTTCAGTGTTTTTTCCAGCACTACTTGTGGGCCTGGAGGAACAGGACTGGTTCCTCCCGTCCAGTCCCTGAAACCGATGTCCTGGCTCCATTTTCCTCCCTCCCTGTGAAAGGCCGATCTCCACCACACCTGTAATCTTCAGAGCAACCTCGTGATCTCGCCCTTTCCTGTTGTTAGCTGCATCCCCCACCGACAAAATCTGCCTCTTTCCCCACCTCCCCACTCCTTGCCACTGTGGTTGGAGCCTCACCCCTCCCTGACCTTGACCGATTGCTGGGGAGTGCCCTCACCCAGCAGCCAGCTACGGAGCGGGAAAAAGTAAAAAAAAGCAGTCTGTATCGGTTCAGATATCTGGTGACACTGCAACTTCCCACACATGTAGTTGTGATATCAAAGCCAGCGGCGTTCCAGGCACCTATCCGCATCAAAGATGGTGCAGGTCTCGGAATGGGAGGAGAAAGAGCACCCACATCTGCGTTGATACATTGGGAATACTTAGGGCAGGGCTTTGATCCGTCACTGTAACTAGGAAAAAGCAAGAGTGAAGGAGGGAGAGAGTGGGTCTGCCAGATTCGGGAACAAGCTGTCCGATTCTGACGGATGCAAAATGGAATCCGATAAACCGCGGCTGGAGCACCGTGTGACACTGAGTGCAGGAGGGGAGTGGCGAGGTGGGAGAGGGGGCAAGTGAGACGTGGCGGAGGGAGCAGCGGAGTGAGCATGGCAGTGGCAGACAAGACCAGACTCCCCGAGTTGTAGGTGGCAATCGGCATGCTGTTACCCGCAGAGAGAGTGGCTGAGCGGGCGGTGTGATGACATCACCTTGTGCAGGTGTAAACCAGCACTGGCACTGCTGACGGGCACATACCAACGACATCAGCGGTGGAAGAAGCTGGGCAGGCTCTGGCAAACGCAATGTGAGCCAAGTGCACGTGCACAACTGTGCTAACGCTGGGCCTATCGGAGTCAGGAGTTAGAGTGAAAAAGAAAACGCTAAAGGAGTCCTGCCGGTAAATTCGGCAGAATGTCCAGGTTCTTGAACGCAAACACTTACCTCCACATTCTTCCTACCACCTCTGTGGTTATCGGGATCCAAATGTGAATCATAACAGATGGATTTAGCAGAGCAAATTTGATAGATAAATGGGCTTTCTATGAGTGTTTGAACTTTAACAATAACTTGCACTTAGGTAATGCTTTTCACAGAATCACAGATGAAAAGCTCCCCAAGGTGCTTCACAGAAAAGCAATTGGAAAAAATAGTCACTCCAGCAAAAGAAGGAGCTGTTAGGAGCAGTGATGAAAAATCTAGTCAAAGATGCTGGACGGAATCAGCCCAGGTTTGTACTAAGTGTGGTAGTGGGTGTGAAAAAGGACGTTTTACCCGCTGGCTGCAATGGCAGGTTTTTGCGCCGTATTGTCCCATTCCCACCTCATTAATTATGCATTCCCGGAAAACACGCCGGATCGCTGGCGGGACATCCTCTGATTCGCCCGTCCCAACGTTACCCCAGTCCTTGAGTAAGCCAGGTGCCATATTTAAAGGCTGCAAAGAGCTAGCACTCTTCAAGGGATAAGAAGCTGCTCCAAACTGATGGCTGCCAAAGGGAGGAAACACACTACCCCCAGGTTTAACGACGCCTCCCTGAAGCGCCTACTGGATGCAGTGGAGGCCCGATACTATGTCCTCTCAGCCCACTCTGGGTGAAGAGCAGTAAGCAAGGTCACTAATCCAGCGTGGGATGGGCTGGCAGCAATGGTCAGTGCCAACGCCCTGCTAAAGAGGACAGTGCAGGAAGAGGATGAATAATCTCATTCATTCCGCCTGGGTAACTCACTCTCCTCATCACTCTCAACCCACACACTCACAAACCCATCACACATCCACGGGGATCACACACCTCAAGGGACAACACCACTAACTCTCACACACACACCCTCACATCTCCATCAGGCTCATATCCTCTGGAGCTTGTATCCTCATCCTGTCCTTGGCTCCGCTCACCACACTAACATTCCACGCAGTGCCATGTGTCCCACTCACACTCTCTCCATCTGTTTTCATGCAGGAGAAGCTGGCTCACAACAGCAGGGAGAGGTCCCAGACCGGGGGGTGGAGGGCCCATGTTTGGCCCCTTGCTCACTTTGAGGCGTTTGCCATCATGCTGACTGGTGAGGATGTGGACTGTGCCTGCGGTGACAGTGAGGTCGGTGGCGAATGCCCACATCTTCCCTCTCTCAACGCAAATCTGAGTGCTCTCTCCTGTTTTCAACTGTGCTGCCATGCATTAATTAGCTCTACTTTGGTTCACAGGGAGCACTGACAAGCTACCAACACCCTCAGCCAGCCAGTCCCTCAGCTCCATCCAGGTCCTCACCTCCAGCCAAGAGGCCACCTCCTCCATTGAAGAGCTGGAAAAATGCAGCCTGGAAGACCCATCACAGTGCTTACCCACACCCTCCACCATCGCAGAGACACACACCTCAGTGCGACCTAGATCTAGAGCAGGCTCAAGTTCACAATCTGGTGGTCACCGCACAGATACGTGTCCACAGCAGGAGGAGGCAGGTTCAGCCGAGCTCACTGGCATTCGGAAGACTGCTAGGGAAGAGGCATCTGTGACGTCCGAGTCAGCTGAGAAGCTTCTGGATTCGGCCTTCCAGCTCATCCTGGAGAGTCAGCAAAAGGCGTTTGAAGCCCTCAGCAGAGTGGTACACAAGTCGGAGGAGTGCCTCCTTCTGCTCCCTGATGAAGTGGTGCCCACATGGTGCATATGGAGGTCTCCATGGGAATGTTAGGGGGAAATTAAAAATGCTAAATGAATACAGTAAGAATTTAGTGAAAAACCCCTAAAATCTTCAAGCAGACATGGCTGCTAAACATATTAAGAATTGAAGGTTACCAAATGAACATTGCACAGCCTTGAGAGTCAGACTGGAGACAAAAATATGACAGAAATTAGATTAAGTGTACTCTTCTCTCAGATAGGGAAGGGGCTGATGGTTTTAGCTTAGATCTGGGAAGGTGAACAATGGACAAAGAGGGGGCTTTGATGAACACAAACAGTCTTGAGTTGTAAAAACCAAGGTCTTTGTGTACGTGTTTTAATTCTGATTGGATAATATAATTATGTATACATCCTATGGAGTAATTGGTTAGCAAAATCACATGTTTATGTACTGAATATGATAGAGTTATGGAACTGGTGCGTCGGTTACTGATTGGATGTATTCAAATGTACTCAAATGTGTTATGATAAGAAAAAGTACAAAAGTAATGAAATGTAATCAATCAGGGATCTGGGTCTTCATTCTTAGGAATGATTGCGGCTCCCTTGCATATGCTTGAATAAAACCAGTTAAAAGGAAGCCTGAGCCTCTGTGGTCATTGCGGGATCAGAGAGTGTAACTTCTCCTCTTCAACTGGCCTCTGTGGTCATTGCGGGATCGGAGAGTGTACCTTCTTCAGGAAGGATGGCAGATACCATGGAAACCCCGGTCCAGCAGGACACAGAGATGCATGCAAACCTGCACCATCTCTGGAGCCATGGGTGAGTTCCTGCAGCAGTAACGGGGCACCTTGACGTCCACCTAGCTGCTCCTTCCCCTCAAGGAGTCAGGCCAGGGCCCTCAGGCACCCAAAGGTGGAGAAGCAGCTGCTGGACATTCCTGGTTCATCCACTCAGGAACCCCTGAGGCTGTCCTCTCTTTCTGAGTCCCTTTTGCCTGTGACCCCCTCAGCCTCACCCTCTGTTGCTGCAGAGGGAGCAGGTGGCCCACAGGAGGACAGCCAAAGCAAGCCAGGGCCCTCAAGGTCTCAGCTTTCCAACAGACACACGTCGAAGTCATCAGAGGCAACAGGGCCAACCATTGCACAGGCTGTCTCCACCACTGCTGTGGATGTCAGGGCAGCACCTAGAAGAAGTGGTAGGCCTGGAAAAGTTAAGGTTTTCAGAGGGCAGTTAACAGTCAACCACATTGCTGTGGATCTGGAGTCACATGCAGGCCAGAAGATTTCCTTCCCTAAAGGGCATTAATGAACCAGATGGGTTTTTACAACAATCAACAATGGTCATCATCAGACATTTAAGTCCAGATTTTTATTGAATTCAAATTTCACTATCTGTGGTGGCAGGATTCAAACCCAGGTCCCCAGAGTATCACCCTGGGTCTCTGGAATACCAATCCAGTGATAATACCACTATTCCACCACCTCCCCTGGGTGCCAGATATGCAGAATGATAACACAGAGGCAGAGAAAGGGCGCAGGACAATGATGGCGAGGTCAAGCTAGGAATGACAAGCGTAAATGTGGAATATTGAAGGGCAGTGGCTGGATGGCTAAGAGGAGGCAGACAAGGATAGACACTTGAAGGATTCTGCAGGGATCAGTGCGGAGCTGAGGAGAGAAGCCATTGCTGGAGATGTGCTATCTACAAGCGGGTAGATATGAAGACAGACTCGCTGAGCTGGACAGCAAGTGAAAGCATCGGAGAAGGCTGGTGTGAGTGACCGCATCAAAGCCTGAAGAAAGGATTAGAAAGATAGTACCCATGTTCCATTAAGGATGTCATTTGTAATTTTGATTAGGGCTGCTCTTTATTTTAAACATCAGTAATGCTCCCTGTGTATCATATATTGTCAAAATATTCTCCAGTGAAGTGACAGAGAAACTGCTTTCACTAAGGCTCTCCGACATGACAACTTGGACAGTTTGAGTGATAGTGTTCCAAATTCTTTGTTAGAATAGTATTAATGTGGGGATGTAGCCATTGTCTGATCCTACAAACAGCAATAAGATAATGACCAGATAATCTGTTTCTTAAACGATGTCGGTTAAGAAATAAATATTGAGAGTGAAAATGTGTTGTGTGGAGAAGAGGGCATGACAATAGTTGTGATGAGTGAGTGTGTGGAATGAAGATGAGGGTGAGTATGAGTATTGGCTGTTCAGATGGGGATGTGAGGAGGTGCCTGTAGAGACAGGAATGAGTGTAGCCGTGAGATATGTTGGTCTGAGGAATGCTGTGCAGGAGAATGCTTGGAAAGTCAGAGTGTGGGGCTTAGCACCTGAAATTGTTTTGCGATTCACCTTGTCTGCTTCCCTGAGGTCCTGGAGTCTTCTTGGGGCACCATCTCCAGGTGGAGGGAGCACCCTCCTGCTGCTCATTCCCACAGCTACTTCCATCAATGCCTGCTAGGTTTAAGTGGCTGGTCTCTTCCTCCTGTCCCTGGCAAACATCACCCCACTTCAGTCCCTCAGATCCTGCAGCAGGTCCTCCAAGTCCTGGAGTACTGCTTACCCAGACCTCCTCTCCATTCCTGAAGTTGCTGAAGCCACAGGAATCAAAGTCCAATTCAGCCATTCTGACCCCTGCCACGTCCTTTCAACTAGAAATCCTTCCTTTGACAGATTCGACACGTCATCCCGCCCACATTCTCTGATTGGTCGGGACCGGGAGCAGAATGCTAATAACATGGCTGAGTTAAAGGGCCACAGTAAAGCCTGTTAGCAGAGCCAGTGGTTCCTATTCAGGTAAAATTGTGCCCAATAAGAATAAAGCCAAACCAACCACTGGGCACCAACTGGACTCAACAAAGTCCTGTCTTCACAGCGAGGATATCCTCCCACTTCGAACAAGAGAGATTCTAATCATGTCCCCTTGACATTCAATGGCATTATTATCGTTGAATTCCCTACCATAAACATTGTCTGGCACTACCACTGTGCTAAATGGGATTGATTCAAAATAGATCTAGCTCAAAACCGACCATCCATGAGGTGCTTTGGGCCATCAGCAGCGGCAGAATCATATTCAACCACAATCTGTAACCTCATGGCATTTTTTAAATATTCATTCATGGGATGTGGGCGTCACTCGCTAGGCCAGCATTTATTGCCCATCCCTAACTGCCCTTGAGGAGGTGAAGGTGAGCTGCCTTCTTGAACTGCTGCAGTCCCTATGCAGGCTATTCATATCCCCCACTCTACCATTACCATCAAGCCAAGGGATCAACCCTGGTTCAATGAGGGACAGTGAAAATGCCAGGAGCAGCAATAAAGGTTCCTCAAAATGTGATGTCAGCCTGGTGAAGTTACAACACAGGAATACATGTATACTAAACAGCGAAAACAGCCATACAATAGACAGAGCTAAGCGACAGTTAACTGTCAATCACCTGAAGCCTGATTAGGGCCTGAATAGGGGTTAATTACTATTTGAAGCTTAACTAGCGGTGAGTCAAGTCAGCTCTATTTAAAAGAGGGACTATCTGGAAGCACACTACAGTGTGCTTGCACACGAACAGGAGAGCGAGCACATCCTGAGTGGGGCACAGCCAGAGTAGGTATTCGGAATTTAGTGCAAAGCGGGAATTCGGTGCATAGGGGATGAGGTGCTCTTTGCATCTTTTCCTTGCTATCCAAATTCTTAAATCCTCAGAGCGTTCTGCAGCAGGAGAGGCTACAAGGGAAAGGTATCACTGGTAAGTAGTGGGTAAGGTATTTACTGCTTTAATCGCTTATAGTTTAAGGTCTTTTTGTGGTTTACAGTTTGTATACTCTGCAGTAACGAGGATCAGGAAAGAAGGGCCCTAGAGTAATTGACTTAAAAGGTTTAATTTAAAGGGATAAGTCATGGCAGGAGCGCTCAAAGCCGTGGTGTGCTCCTCATGCTCCATGTGGGAAGCCGGGGACATTTCCAGTGCCCGGGATCAGCATGTGTGCAGGAAGTGTGCCCAGCTGCAGCTCCTGGAAGCTCGGGTTTCAGAGCTGGAACAGCGGCTGGGGACACTGTGGAGCATCCGCGAGTCTGAGAGCATCATGGATAGCACGTTTAGAGAGGCGGTCACACCGCAGAGGAAGGGACTTGAGGAAGGAAGGGAATGGGTGACCACCAGGCAGTCCAAGAGGAATAGACACGTAGTTCAGGAGTCCCTTGGGGTCCCGCTCGTAAATCGGTATTCCATTTTGGAGGCTGATGAGGGTGCTGGTTCCTCCAGGGAGTGCAGACAGAGCCAAGCTTCTGGCACCACAAGCAGCCTATCTGTACAGGAGGGGAGGAAGAGCAATAGTAATAGGGGATTCTATAGTCAGGAGAACAGATAGGCGCTACTGTGGCCGTCAACATGACTCCAGGATGGTATGTTGCCTATATATATAGAAACAAAAAACTGCGGATGCTGGAAATCCAAAACAAAAACAGAATTACCTGGAAAAACTCAGCAGGTCTGGCAGCATCGGCGGAGAAGAAAAGAGTTGACGTTTCGAGTCCTCATGACCCTTCAACAGAATGTTGCCTCCCTGGTGCCAGAGAACGGGATGTCACTGAACGGCTGCAGGGCATCCTGAAGGGGAGGGTGATAAGGCAGAGGTCATGGTACATGTTGGTACCAATGACATAGGTAGAAAGAGGGATGAGGTCTTGCATCAAGAATTCAGGGAGTTAGGCAGTAGACTAAAAAGCAGGACCTCTCGGGTTGTAATCTCTGGATTACTCCTAGTGCCATGTGCTAGCGAGCTCAGAAATAGGAGAATAGCGCAGATGAATATGTGGCTTAAGAGTTGGTTCAGGAGGGAGGGTTTCAGAATCCTGGATCACTGGGACTGTTTCTGGGGAAGGTGGGCCCTGTACAAGCAGGACGGTCTACATCTGAACCAGAGCTGGACTAACATCCTTGTGGGCATGTTTGCTAGTGCTGTTGGAAGGAGTTTAAACTAATTCGGCAGGGGGAGGGGACACAGAATGTTAGCAGAATCATAATACATCATCATAATACAGTAAAAGAATCAAGTCAGAGGGAGTTCAGCTACAATAAGCTTCAAGGGAGTAAGGCAAGGCTGGATGGCCTCTACTTTAATTCCAGGAGTATTACAGGTAAAACGGATGAGTTAAGGGTGAGGATTGACATGTGGAATTGTGATATAGCAGCCATCACTGAGACATGGTTGAGGGAAGGGCAGGATTGGCAGCTCAACATTCCAGGATATAAAATCTTCAGGCGAGACAAGGGAGGGGGTAAAAGAGGAGGAGGCGTTGCATTATTAGTTAAGGAGTCAGTTACTGCAGTAAGGAGAGATGATATTTTGGCGGGGGCATCAAATGAAGCTTTGTGGGTAGAGTTTAGGAATAAAAAAGGGGCAACCACATTATTAGGAGTTTATTATAGACCCCCAGATAGTCAGCGGGAAATTGAGGAGCAAATATGTGCACAACTTGTGGAGGTGTGTAAAAACATAACCAGAGGGTAATTATATTAGGTGATTTCAACTTTCCAACATTAATTGGGATAGACATCGGTTAAGGGCTTGGATGGAGTGGATTTCTTGAAATGTGCACAGGAGAACTTTTTAGGTCATTATGTGGAGGGTCCAACAAGGGACGGTGCATTGCTGGACCTAATTCTGGGGAATGAAGCCGGACAGGTGGCTGAGGTGGTGGTGGGCGAGCATTTTAGCGATAGCGACCACAACATGGTACAGTTTAAGTTTGTTATGGACAAAGAAATCGACAAGTTGCAAAAAAATGCTTTGGATTGGGGGAGAGTGGATTTTAGTAAAGTAAGGCAGGATCTGGCCAAGGTAGACTGGGAACAGTTACATGTGGGGAAATCTACAGAGGAACAGTGGGGGGTGTTCAAAAAGGAAATGAGGAGGGTACAGGCTCAACATGTTCCCTCTAGGGTGATAGGAAGGAGTAACAAGCCCAGAGAACCATGGATGACCAGAGATATTCAGGTTACAATGAGAAACATAAGAGAAGCTTTTAGCAGGTACAAGGGAAGCAAATCAGCAGAGGCATTAGTGGAGTACAGAAAGTGCAGGGTGGAGCTTAAGAAAGCAATCAGGAGAGCAAAGAGGGGATATAAGAAAGCTCTAGCTGCTATAAGTAGGAAAAATCCCAAGATATTCTATAAGTATATCAATGGGAAGAGGATAACCAGGGAAAGAGTAGGGCCCATAAGGGACCAAGGGGGCAATCTATGGGTGGAGCCAGAGGACATCGCCAGAGTGTTGAATGAATACTTCACGTCCGTCTTCACCCAAGAGAATGAGGATGAAGGTATCGAACTCGGGGAGAGAGCCTGCGAGGTTCTTAAGCAAATTGATAAAGGGAGTGACAAGGTATTGGAGATGTTGGCAGGCTTAAAAGTGGATAAATCTCCAGGTCTGGATGATTTGTGTCCCAGACTGCTGAGGGAGGTAAGGGAGCAGACCGCAGGGGCTCTGACCCAGATTTTTAATTCCTCTCTGGCCACGGGAGAGGTGCCAGAGGACTGGAGAACAGCTAATGTCGTTCCACTATTTAAGAAGAGTTGTAGAGAAAAGCTAGGGAACTACAGGCCAGTGAGTCTCATGTCAGTGGTAGGGAAACTATTGGAGAAATTTCTGAAGGAGAGTATCTATCTCCACTTGGAGATGCAAGGTTTGATCAGGGATAGTCAGCATGGCTTTGTCAGAGGGAGGTCATGCCTAACAAATTTGATTGAATTTTTTGAGGAGGTGACCAGGTGTGTAGATGAGGGTAGTGCAGTTGATGTAGTCTATAAGGATTTCAGCAAATCCTTTGACAAGGTCCCACATGGGAGACTTCTAAAGAAGGCAAAGGCACATGGGATACAGGGTAATTTGATAAGGTGGATTCAAAATTGACTTAGTTGTAGGAAGTAGAGGGTGATGACAGATGGATGCTTTAGTGACTGGAAGCCAGTGTCCAGTGGCGTAGCGCAGGGATCTGTGCTCGGTCCCTTATTATTTGTAATTTATATAAACGACATAGATGACTATGTGGGCGGTAGGATTAGTAAGTTTGCGGATGACACAACGATTGGCCGGGTGGTTAACAGTGATGTTGAGTGTCTTGGGCTACAGGAAGATATAGACAGAATGGTCAAATGGGCAGATAAGTGGCAGATGGAATTTAACCCTGAAAAGTGTGAGGTGATACACTTTGGAAGGAGTAATTTGACAAGGAAGTATTCAATGAACGGCATGGCACTAGGAAGTTCTGAGGAACAAAGGGACCTTGGCATGTGTGTCCACAGATCTCCGAAGGCGGAGGGGCATGTTAGTGGGGTGGTGAAAAAGGCATATGGGACACTTGCCTTTATCAATCGAGGCATAGATTACAAAAGTAGGGAGGTCATGTTGGAGTTGTATAGAACCTTGGTGAGGCCACAGCTGAAGTACTGTGTGTAGTTCTGGTCACCACATTATAGGAAGGATGTGATTGCACTGGAGGGAGTGCAGAGGAGATTCACCAGGATGTTGCCTGGGATGAAACATTTAAGTTATGAAGAGAGGTTGGATAGACTTGGGTTGTTTTCGTTGGAGCAGAGAAGACTGAGAGGCGATCTGATGGAGGTGTACAAGATTATGAGGGGCATGGACAGGATGGATCGGGAGCAGCTGTTCCCCTTAGTTGAAGGATCAGTCACAAGGGGGCATAAGTTCAAGGTAAGGGGCAGGAGGTTTAGGGGGGATGTGAGGAAAAACGTTTTTATCCAGAGGGTGGTGATGGTCTGGAATGCACTGCCTGGGAGGGTGGTGGAGGCAGGTTGCCTCACAACCTTTAAAAAGTACCTGGATGAGCACTTGGCATGTCATAACATTCAAGGCTATGGGCCAAGTGCTGATAAATGGGATTAGGTCGGTAGGTCAGGTGTTTCTCACATATCGGTACAGACTCAATGGGCCGAAGGGCCTCTTCTGCACTGTGATTCTGTGATTCTGTGATCCCACACCCAAAGCCCTGCAGTCCTGCCACATCCAGTCATGAATGGTGGTAGACAATTAAACAACTAGCTGGCACATCTGCGCACATCAGTGCAAAAGACAAGGCTGAAGCATTTGCAACCATCTTCAGCTATTAAACACGATAAGATCATGGATAATCTGATTTTGGCCTCAACCCCACTTTCCTGTCTGCCCTTCATAACCCGTGACTCCCTTATTGATCAAAAATCTATCTAACGCTGCCTTGAATATATTCAATAACCCAACCTCCACGCTCCCTGGGAAAGAGGATTCCACACAAATAAATGACCCTCTGAGAGAAAAAAATTCTCTTCACTTCTGTCTTAAATGGGAGACTCCTAATTTTTAAGCTGTGTCCCCTAGTTCTGGACTTTCAACATCCTTTCAGTATCCACCCTGTCAAGTCCCCTCATCTTATTTGTTTCAAAAAGATCACCCCTCATCCTTCTAAATTCTAATGGGTATAGGCCCAATCTGCTCAACCTTTCCTCATAAAACAACCCCTTCATCCCAGGGAGTAGTCAAGTGAACCTTCTCTGAACTGCTTCTAATGCAATTATATCCTTTCTTAAGTAAGGAGACAGAAACTGTACACAGAACTCCAGATGCAGCCTCATAGCTGTAGCAACACTTCCCTACTTTTATACGCGATTCCTCTTGCAATAAATGCCAACTTTCCATTTGCCTTCCTATAATCACTTGCTGTACCTGCATGCTAACTTTATGTGATTCACCCAGATTCCTCTGTACTGCAAAGTTCTGCAGTCTTTACTCTTTTCTATTCTTCCTGCCAAAGTGAACAAGTTCAAATTTTCCCACATTATACTCCATCTGCCAAATTTTTGCCCACTCACTTAATCTATCTAAATCCATTTGTAGACTCTTTATGCCCTTTTGACAACTTACTTTCCTACTGATCTTTGTGTCATCAGCAAATTTAGCAACCATACATTCTGTCCCTTCGTGCAACTCATTGATCTAGATTGTAAATAGTTGAGTCATCAGCGCTGATCCCTGTCGCACTCCACTAGTTACACCACAATAATCGATGCTCAGTTTGAATTCCACTAGGATCACTCAGTTCCAGACCCCATTACAGCTTTGGTTCAAACATAGACAAAGAACTGAATTGCAGAGGTGAAGTGAAGATGACCATCCACAATTTCAAGGCAGCATTTGACCAAGTATAGCACCAAGCAGCTCGAGTGAAACTGAAGTCAATGGAAATCAGGGAAAAAAATTCTCTACTGGTTGGAGTCATAACAAGCAGAAAGGAAGATGGTTGGGTTGTTGAAGGCCAATCATCTCAGCCTAAGGTCATTGTGCAGGAGTTCCTCAGAGCAGTGTCCTAGACCCAACCCTCTTCAGCTACTTCAATGATGCTCCCTCCAACATAGGATCAGAAATAGGGAGGTTCACTGATAATTGCACAATGTTCAGTTCTAGTCACAACTCCAAGCCCACATGCAGCAAGACCTGGACAACGTTTAGGCTTGGACTGATAAGTGGCGAGTAGCATTTACACCACACAAGTGCCAAGGAATGATCATTTTGAACAAGATAGATTCTAAACATCTGCCGTTGATGTTCAATGGCATTCCAATTGTTGAACTCCCTACCATAAATATCCTGAGGATCATCATTGATCAGAAACTGAACTGGACCAACCACATTAATAATTTGGCCACACGTCAGAGGCTGGGGACTGCGAGTGATTCACCTCCTGATTCCCCAAAGACTTTCCACCATATACAAGGCAGAAATCAGGAGTGTGGTGGAATGCTATCCACTTGCCTGGATGAGCGCAGCGATAACAACAGTCAAAATCTCAACACCATCCAGCCTTATCCACCATCTTAAACATTTCCTCCCTCCACCAGTGGTACACCATGGCTGCAGTATGTACCACCTGCAAGATACAGTGCAACCACATCACTAAGGCTTCTTCAACAGCAACTCTAATTTTTCACTCATTGGGAAGTGCAGGAGAACATAGCCATGTTCCCTTTTTAGTTACAACCTAAAAGCTCACTCAAAGACACATTTGGAATGGTTATGTAACTAAATGACCATTCTACTCTCAAGGGTAATATTTATACAGCTTTCAACTTTGTAAAGCTTTGCAATATCTTATTCCAAACAATTGAAGAACTCTGAGCTCCCCTCCCAACCTTTGAAGTAATCAATACTTGAAGTGCCTAACTTAGCTTAATAAAGTGCTTACATCAAGGATTCTCAAACAGCAAAATCATACTCTAAAGGCACTGAAGCAGCGAGTGCCCTTCATAAATAATCACACAATTTAATCTTATTAAAAATTCTCCATCCACTAACAGTATTCAAACCGATCGACTAAAATTAGCTCATTACACTTGCTCCTCTTTAGGCAGGACAACAAATTAAAAAGTCTAGACAAGAACAAAAGAATTGAGTCAACAAACTGAAATGTCTTGTTTACAAAGCTGCAGCAGCAAAGCACTGAGGCGCAGCCAAAGCATAACTGCACCTTATACTGCTGCATTTACTGGTGACTTTTAATTGAATGCCCTTGCTGATGATTTGAAGTTAACAGTGAATGATGTGCTTATTATGTATTCGTCTATCTGAGCCTAAGAAACAAGACATTTGTTTGGAAAATACAGCATGCATGGTTGCAGGATGCATACTTACAGTCAGAAGTTTAGATCTATCATTTATCTTGATTCATGAGACTTGTTACATTAAGGATAAATTTCAGACCATCAGGCATTAAGGCCCTGTAGACTCTTTAAACTGTGGTAATTCATCTTGGTTACCCGCTATGTCTTGGCATTCCGGTTCCCAACTGCGCTGAGCTAAGGCATCTAATCATAGCATCACCATAACAATCATAACATTGCAACTTAAGAAGCAGAAAATGAGACACCTAACCCCTTACACCAGAGTTCTCAGGTAGTTGTGGCAGAAGATGAGGTAATGACCAGGAAGTCCTGAAAGGAGGACATCTTGTGTTTGAATGCGACGTCTACTGTCGGAATGACTTGGCAAGAGATGCACCAAGAATTAATTAATTTAAGAAGATTCCAAAGAACAGTTAGTTACTTTACTGCCAAAAATAAGGGCACTGCAGAACAGCCACAACCACTGAAATCTTTATCATATTCTGGAATTAAAGTTGACAATTACTTTACTGAGATGGTTAAAAGAGTTGTATGAATGAATAGTTAGATTCTCATCCACTGTAAGTATCTTCTCCGCTTGGTGTAGCCTTAAAAAACATCTAACACTATTAGGCAAATAACATGTACTTACTGAACAATATTGTAGTTATAATGTAAGGTTGTGAACCTGAAATGTTAACTTTGTTTCTCTCTCCAAAGATGCTGTTGGACCAGTTCAGTATTTCTAGCGTTTTCAGTTTTTATTTCAGATTTCCTCTTTCAAACTAGAAATCTATATCTAATATGTGAACAATAATATCTACAATCTTGTATGGCCACATTCAAAGACGCTAAATCCTTGTTAATTCATCAACATTGTGGACCGATATTGCTCCTACCAGCACCACTCATCCCAAAGTATAATTTCTTAATTCCACATAGCACAGTTATTTAGTAGTCAGCTTGACTTGTGCTTTTGTTTGAGTCACGAAGTTTTGGATTACTGGAAGCTAGCATCACAGGAATTAAACACAAATAAAAACAGTTTATCAAAGAGAGTCAACATTGACTTGAGAAGCTTCTCGACCATGAAACAGCACCTTCGAGAGAGCAGCACTCCCTCAGTGCTCCACTAGACTGTCTGACTAATGAACTTTGAGGCAGCCACGAGCAGGGAGGATAAGGGAGTGCCTATGAAAGTTGTCTAAATGTACTCCAAGAAGACATTTGATAAAGGTCGGCATAAGAGATTACTAACAAAAATGAAAGTACATGGAGTTGGAGAAAACTTTGTGACATGGGTTGGGAGGTAGGAGGCAGGGAGTAGAGATACAGGAATTGTTCCCTGTTTGGTGGGATATGACAAGCAGTGTTCCCCAAGGCACTGTACTGCCTCTCAGTTTTTACTCATGCATATTATTGGCTTGGCTGATGGAGTACGGCTGTATGTCCAACTTTTCATTTGACACAAAGTTGGGAGGCATAGTAACTTGTGTGGATGGGAACAGTAGCTTTCAAAGCTACAGAGAAGAACTAAGTGAATGGGTAAGACTATGGCAGACTGAGTTCAAAATTCATTGTTTTATTCCCACCTTGAAACCTATTTTCGACCTTTTTTCCCCACCACCATCCCCTCCACCCACCCCACCCCCACACGGGCCATCTGTCACTTGTTCACATTGTTCTTTCCAGAGTGCTTACCCTTGTCCTGCCCTTATCACATTCTGCTTTCTTACCTTTATGCTACTATCAGCACCTCCTTTAGCCCTTACCACTACCATTAACACCTCCTTTGTCCTTTTGTTCATGGCATCTTTGTCAATCTCTGCTTAGCCTCTACCTATTGCTGGCCTTCTATCCAGCTTCACCTGCAACCGCCCCTCCCCCTTAAACAGTATAAATTTCATCACATTTTTACTTCTCTTTAGCCCTGAAGAAGAGTCATACGGACTTAAAACATTAACTCTGTTTTTCTTTCCACAGATGTTGTTAGACCTGCTGAGATTTTCCAGTATTTTCTGCTTTTGTTTGAGATAGATATTGGTTATGTAAACATATCACAAGATATGGAGCAAAGGTTGGCAAATTGAACAATGGTGAAGATCAGCTATGATCTAATTGAATGGCAGAACAAGTTTGTGCAGCTACTCTCATTTCAGGAGGTGTCAGCTGTGGCTCAGTTCATAGCACCCTCGCCTTTGAATCAGAAAGTTGTGGGTTCATGTCCCACTCCCGGAAACCAAGAACTGTGAATGTACTCGAAAGAGTTTCGTGCGATCTGTTGATAACTCGAAAGAGTTACTCTCATTTCAGCACTTCTAGATTGATAGTCCAGTGGAGTACTGAGGGAGTGCTGCTCTCTCTAAGGTGCTGTTTCATGGTCAAGAAGCTGAACCAAAGCCTCACCTGTCTGCACCAGTGGACATAAACAATCACATTGCAGTATCTGAATAAGAACAGAAGAGTTTTTCTGGTGTCCTCTCAATCTCTCAACCAACACCACCAAAATACATTATCTGATCATTTTTCTTATTCTTATTTTTTTATTAGGTCTTATCTGCAAATTGACCACTATATTTGTTACCTCGGTAACCTCATTTCATCATGACTTCATAGGCCTCAAAAGGGATGGGCAATAAATGCTGGCCTAGCCAGCAATGCTCACACCCTGTAAATGAATTAGAAAAAAGTAACTTGAGATATCCTGAGGAAGGCACTATCTAAATGCAAGTTCTTGCTTTCTTGTCCTACTGTAATGAGAACAGTACCAGGACAGTACCGGTCAGCAGCGGGATGGTTGGTAGAATGCCAAAAGTTTCATGGGGAGAAAGAAGTGCACAAGCATGCTATTAAATTTTACTTGACCATTTTTTATGGTAAGCAGATTTATTGCTCCAAAAATGTGTTCAAGAACCTCATCCCTTTATGTCCCCTTTACCACCCTGTTATCACAATCCTTATCCAAATGAACAGCAGCTGTTTGGTGTCAGAAAAAGAGACGTTAGAAGCCACCTAACTATACAATGATTTTATAATAACATTAAATGGGTTAAGCCTGGTCTGAGGCTGATCTGGGTTTGTACACCACAGCGATATTGTCAAAGTGTAGTGCCCAAATTTTTGAACTTCCTCACAATCATTGACTTTTTTTCCACCCAAAATGCAACATTTTTATGGCCTGTTAAACAAGTCAAAAGAAACATAAATTCTGCCAATGTCAACATGACCCAGTGGTGGCATTCTTGGCTAGGTCATCAGAACAAGCCCTACTCCAGTACGCAGTCTAGGCTGGACAGTTCAGCACAGTATCTCACTGAGTGAACTATTAGCTCCTGGCTGAGGGCCTGTCTGATCATGTGGATCACAAAGACACCATAGCGTCAACTGTGGCTTAGTTGGTAGCACTATCACTTCTGAGTCATAAGTTTGTGGGTTCAGACTTCACCCAGGCCTTGAACACAGAAATCAAGGCTGACTCCCTAGTACTGAGGAAGCACTGCATCGGCAGAGATGGTAAACCCAGGCCCTTTTGGCCCTCTCAGATGGGAACATGGAAGATCCCATGGCACTATTTTTTAATGAAGAGTAAGGAAGTTGTGTGCAGTGTCCTGGCCAATCATTATCCCTCAGTCAATATCACAAAAACAGATATTCTGATCATTAGCACATTACTGATTGTGGGAGTTTGCTGAGCTCAAATTGGCTGCCACAGTTCCTACATTACAACTGTAACTACACTTCAAAACTACTCAATCAGCTGAAAGCACTTTGAAATGTCTGGTGGTGTGAAAGGCACTATACAAATGCAAGCCTTTCTTTTTAATGGTAATAATTAAAGACATGATATCTTGGTCGATATTAATCCGTTAACCAATGCCATCAAAATAGTTGCCATCTCATTGTGGAACTTTGCTGAATCACTGTTCCTTCACTGTCACTGGGTCAAAATCCTGGAACTCTCTTCCTAACAACACTGTGGGTGTACCTAGACCACATGGACTGCAGTGGTTCAAGAAGGCAGCTCACCGCCACCTTCTCAAGGGCTACTAGGGGTGGGCAATAAACGCTGGCCCAGCCAGCGAAGACCACATCCTGTCAATGAATAAAAAAATATATAATTTCTTAATTCGACATAGCACAGTTATTTAGTAGTCAGCTTGTCTTGTGCTTTTGTTTGAGTCGCGATGTTTTGGATTACTGGAAGCTAGCATCACAGGAATTAAACTCAAACAAATTTCAGCTTATCAAAGAGAGTCAACATTGACTTGAGAACGATAAGTCATGTCTGACTGATGAATTTTGAGGCAGCCACTAGCAGGGAGGATAAGGGAGTGCCTATGAAAGTTGTCTAAATGTACTCCAAGAAGGCATTTGATAAAGGTCGGCATAAGAGATTACTAACAAAAATGAAAGTACATGGAGTTGGAGAAAGCTTTGTGACATGGGTTGGAAGGTAGGAGGCAGGGAGTAGAGATATAGGAATTGTTTCCTGTTTGGTGGGATATGACAAGCAGTGTTCCCCAAGGAACTGTACTGCTTCTCAGTTTTTACTCATGCATATTATTGGCTTGGCTGATGGAGTAGGGCTGTATGTCCAACTTTTCATTTGACACAAAGTTGGGAGGCATAGTAACTTGTGTGGATGGGAACAGTAGCTTTCAAAGCTACAGAGAAGAACTAAGTGAATGGGTAAGACTATGGCAGATGGAGTTCAAACTGGGGAAGTATGATATCTAAGAAAGACAGATTGAAATATATTTTTTGATGGTGAGAAGCTAGGAGCTGTGGAACAAAGAGATTTAGGCGTCTATGTATATGAGTTACCACAGGCTAGTGCACAGATACAAAAAGTTCACAAAAAAGCTAACGGAATGTTGGCTTTTATCTTCAAAGGCTTGGAGTAGAAAGGGGAGGAGATCATGCTCTGGCTGTACAGAGCCTTGGTTAGAGTCCACCTCAAGGACTGTGTTCATTGTTTGTCACTGAATCTCAGTAAAGGTATATTGGCCTTGGAATGGGTACAGCACAGATTTGCCACAATGGCACAGGGTTTTGAACAGTTCAATTATGAGGGCAAGTTTCATAAACTTAGTTTGCACACCATTATTTTAAAAAGTTAAGCGTTGATCTCATCAAAGTATTTAAGTTGATAAAGGCACTCATGAGGATAGATGTAGAGAAACCATTTCCCCTGTTGGGGGTTCCCAGAACAGGAGGACATAATCTTAAAATTAGATGTGAGGGCATTTTGGAGTGAAATCAGGAAGCAACTTTCAACAGAAAGAGGGAAACAGGAATCTCTCCCCTAAAAGGCTGTGAATGCTGAGTGAATTATAACTTTCATGGCAAAACCGATAGATATTGGTTATGTAAACATATCACAAGATATGAAGCAAAAGTTGGCAAATTAAGCAATGGTGAAGATCAGCTATGATCTAATTGAATGGCAGAACAAGTTTGTGCAGCTACTCTCATTTCAGCACTTCTAGGTTGACAGTCCAGTGGAGTACTGAGGGAGCGCTGCTCTCTCTAAGGTGCTGTTTCATGGTCGAGAAGCTGAACCAAAGCCTCACCTGTCTGCACTAGTGGACATAAACAATCATATTGCAGTATCTGAATAAGAACAGAAGAATTTTTCTGGTGTCCTCGCAATCTCTCAACCAACACCACCAAAATGCATTATCTGGTCATTTTTCTTATTCTGGGTCTCTGGAATAGCAGTCCAGTGATAAAACCACAATGCCACTGCTTCTGCAAGTTGGTAGGCTTTGAATCTGCATGGGGAAACCCCAAGGGATTTCAAATCCATCGCTTTAACCACTCGCCCACAACTACCCACTTGCAGTTGATTCAAAGATGGTTTGCAGAAATGATAATACTGTCACAGTGGAACTTAGTTTGGCTTGGAGTAACACGAATGATGGGGTCAAAATCAAAACTCAACATCTGTCTGAAATCAAGATAAGTCCAACGAGAAAAAAATGTAATCTTCTGCCTATTCCTGGGTACTGAACCATGTCAAGTAAGTGAGCTGAAGTCGGAGAATTTTAACATCACTAAGGGATAAAGAATGCTGCCTCTTATTGGAAAATAAAGAAATGGCAGAGAACAGGTAAGGAGTGTAAGAGCATCAGAGGAGGATGTGGGGGAGCCACATGTAGAAATATGGAAAAAATTGCAGTTGATGGGGCTAGAAGTTACTCACCAGGTCCAGGAAATTTACAATCCAAAGTACTTCAATGTTGCTGATGAAATTGCAGAGTTCTTCCAAATTCAAAATTCTTTGGAAATCAGAATTATACAAAGGATGGAATGAGATAAGCAAGATAATTGTAGATCAGTTCGCGTGTCAATTATTGAATGAGGTTTGTTAATAGTGTTTAATTGTGTACAGGTGGTGCGTATTACTGGAATTCACTTGTGTCCTAACAAATAGAAACAGACTGAAATTGTGGTGGCCGGGTTAGGAGGTGCATGTTTGTAATAGGTATCTCTGTAAATAAATGCTTATCAAAGTGCGTAAAGATTGGCTACCGTTCTATCCTTCACCATCAGACTTTCTGGAATTGAACGCAACAGTTCAGTTTCAAAAAGCGTCCGGTAAGGTGCCAAACGTAAAACCTGGTTGTGAAGAATAAGGGCCAAGTGATTAAAGACAAGAAGGCAGCACAGATGGAGGTGGATGAAGAATAAAGGCATTACATACGGGTTAGGACACGTTCATCGTGACCATTCCATGGGCATTAAATGGGTGCAAAAAGGCCCAATTTGCTGAATCAAAGACACCTAATGTAACATGGAAATTGACAGTGGGTCAGCCAATTTCTCAAACACCCCTCATAGCCACCTAAAATATGTGTTAGGTCCCTTGCATATGTAAATTAGCATTGTAATATCTCCTCTCAGAAACTGGGTGTCATGAGCAGGCTAGACTTCCAACCTACTGATTCAGAAGTTTCAGAAGTAGCTCAAACTACAGCTGCCAATTTTTTTTTTATTCATTCATGGGATGTGGGCATCACTGGCTAGATCAGCAGTTAGTGCCCATCCTTATTTTCCCTGGAGAGCAGGTAAGAGTGAACCACATTCTATGTGGGTCTGGAGTCACAAGTAGATCAGATCAGATAATAGCAACAGATTTCCTTCCTAAAGAGCACTAGTGAAGCAGATGGGTTTTTATACCAATTGACGGTCATTTCATGGTCACCATTACAATTTCAGATTTTTTTTTTAAATTGAATTTAAATTCCACCAGCTGCCATGGTGGGATTTGAACCCATGTACCCCAGAGCATTAGCCTGGGCTGCTGGATTACTAATACCAGTGACATTATCACTACACCACCATCTCCCAATAAAGTTAAGTATTGTTTTTAAAAATCTGCTTGTAGAGCTAGTTGGACCAGAAGTTCTCCTCCTCTTCCTCCTACCCACCCTGAGACCTGCACAGGTCACGATTTACCCTCATCCTGTTGTCCACTCCCCTGTGCCTCTGGGACTTAGCAGAAGGTAATTTCTGGTCAGGCATTGACCCAAAGCCATTCTCCTGAAAGAGATGAGCTGCCCACCATCCTGACCAAAAGTATTGTTCACCCCCTTGCCCATGAATCCCTCCCCATGAACTTGCCAGGCTTGTGTTTCACTGTTTCAAAGTGTGAAATCTATGGAAGATGCATGACAAGGCTTTCAACTGTATGTTGCATCTTGGCTGCATAAGATGCCTTGACATGTCTTTCAGGCATGGGTTACATTAGCCTCTGTTCCATAAAGAGAATCAAAAAACTAATGAGGACAATTAATGAGGGTATGATTTAGGCCCTCTTTGAGTGTTGCTCCTTTGATCCACTCCTTTAGATGGGCAGATGCCACTGTTGTGCCCTTATAAGTGGGGGTGGAGGGTGATCACCCCTATGATTCAAAGATCTCCTCGCCAGGATTCAGGATAAGGTCAGTGGCATGTTGTAATAAGGGTTCATCTTGCAGCCCTTCTACCCTTCTGAATTGCCATCCAAGCTTTTGTACCAATTTTCATTTTGACAAAGCAAAACACAATCCATTTTAAATTTAGCAATTTCAGAGTCGCGTGAGAAGAAATACAGAAATGTACAGTTTCTGTGACAGTCCCAGCACCGATGCTGGGGGCTCTCTATAGCTACATCTTACCAATGGCCATTGATGCTACGTAGACAATGCACGTTCCAAACTAGGAAGCCTGAATCTGGTATGAAATTGTATTTGTCCCCCAGAACAATACTTTCGAGAGCAATGGGTTGAATGCATGGTGATACATCAGCCCCTACACTTCTGGAGAATGCAGCAGTGTGATGACATTGGGAAGCTGTGTAAAGAGGCTGAAAGGGAACTGCCCAACAATGAGTTGCATTTGAGGTGGGAACCTTGGTGGTTGGGGCCACATAATCATAGGGGAGGCCCCACACCACTCTCCCGGTGGCAGCAAAACCTCTCTTGATTAAGTGGGAGGGCAGAAGGGGCTGATGCAAGATTCCCAGCCACCGGTAGCGGGATATCAAACAGGCTCATTAATGAGCTAATTGACACCCATTGTCCCTGAGCACAAGCAATTTAGTGGTGGCTCAGGGATTAAATGGGAGCCATGCATCATTCCCATGTCTCCTGATGGCCACCCAACAAAACCTGTCAGGTTTGCCAGCAGCCTACCAGGGGAGAGTCCCACATTATCAGGCACTCTAGGACTGATCGATGGACCCAGCATCAAGAAGTTGAGGATGCTGAAAACAGGTCGTCCCTGGGGAATGTGTTGAGAGCACAATAGTGTGGAATTTGCAGTCAGTGGCAAAGTGACGGCAATCACCATTGGCCACAAGGAAAGCTCCCCATAAAGAACTAGCAGTCTCTGTGGTTTCTCCTTTTGCTGAAGTTAGTTTGATTTTCCCAACTCATGGATCTCTGACATCCATCAATAGTGATGTCATCAAGCAGGTTAAACAGCTAGCCAATCACATTGAAACTTTCTCACGGACAGCAAGCCAGGAAGTTAATTGCACTGTCTATCCTTCATTTTTATCAATTTTACAGATAGCATTCACCTGCCGAACCCGCGACCTCTACCACTTCAAAGGGAAAGGGCAGTAGATACATGGGAACACCACCATCTGCAAGTTCCCCTTCAAGCCATGCATCATCCTAAATTGGAAATATATCGCCATTCCTTCACTGTCACTGGATCAAAATCCTGGAACTCCCTTCCTAACAGCACTGTGGGTGTACCTACACCACATGGACTGCAGCGGTTCAAGAAGGCAGCTCACCACCACCTTCTCAAGGGCAATTCGGAATGGGCAACAAATTCAGGCCCAGCCAATGACACCCAAACCCCATGAAAGAATAATTTTTAAAAAGAAAACACATCAGAAATATCACAAACAAACTTTTTAAAAATATTTCTTCATTATTCTAAAAAACCAACGATTTTTGGCAGTAGTTGTGACTCAGTATATCATTAAAAAAAATACCTCATTAATAAGGCATAACTTTCTCGGGGCGGGGGGGGGGTGGTGTTAACAGTGATATTACAAAGTGAAAGAGGAAATTCTCATTAGTTCAGTGATTTCTACAGGTATTTAAACAGGAAAAGAGTAGGTAAAGTGAGTGTTGGTCCTCTAGAGAGTGACAATGGGGAGTTAATAGTAGGTAATAAGGGAATGGTGGATGAAATGAACAAATATTTTGCTTCTGTCTTCATTAAACATTCCAGTAATAGCTATAAATCAGGGGGAGGAAGGGAGAGGGGAACTTGGTGAAATTACAATCACTAAGGAAGTGGTACTGAGCAAACTGATGGAGCTGCGGATTGGCAAGTCTCTGGGTCCAGATGGACTTCACCCTAAGGTCTCAAAAGAGGCGCCTAATGAGGTGGTAGATGCATTGGTGTTAATTTTCCAAAATTCCCTAGACTGAAAAGTAGCAAATATAACCTCTCTATTCAAGAAGGGAGGGAGCCAGAAAACAGGTAACTATAGGCAGTTAGCTTGACAGCTATTGTGGGAAAGGTGAGTCGATTATTAAAAAGGCTATAGCTGGGCACTCAGAAAAACACAAGGTAATTGGGAAGGGCCAACATGATTATTTGGAAGGGAAATGATGTTTAATCAATTTATTGGAGTTCTTTGAAGGAGTAACATGTGCCGTGAATAAAAGGGAGCCTGTAGACGTACTGTACTTGGATTTGCAGAATCCACATCAAAATAAAAGCTCATGGTGTAGGGAGTAACATATTAGCATAGATAGAGAATAGGCTGACTGGCAGAAAACAGAGAGTATACATAAATGGGTCTTTGTCTGATTGGCAGAATGTAACTGGCGGGGTCCCACAAGGATCTGTGCTGGGGCCTCAACTTTTTACAATTTACAACAATGACTTAGATGAGAGGAGTGAAAGCATGGTAGCTAAATTTGCTGATGACACAAAAATAGGTAGGAAAGTGTGTTGTGAAGAAGACATAAGGAGTTTGCAGATGGATATAAGTAAGTTGAGTGAGTGGGCAAGATGGAGTATAATGTAGGAAAATGTGAAGTTGTTCACTTTGGCAGGAAGAATAAAAAAGCAGAGTATTACTTAAACGGAGAATGACTGCAAAGTTCAGAGATGCAGAAATATCTAGGTATTCACGTGCATGGGTCACAAAAAGTTAGTATGCAGGTACAGCAAGTAATCAAGGAGGCTAATAGAAATCTATCCTTTATTATGAGGGGAATTGAACATAAAAGTAAGAGCATTGATTAGACTGCATCTCGAATACTGTGTGCAGTTTTGGTCTCCTTATTTAAGGAAGGATGGAAATGCTTTGGAAGCAGTTAAAAGGAGGTTTACTAGATTGATACCTGGAATGAGTGAATTACCTTATGATGATAGGTTGGACAGGCTGGACTTGTTTCCACCAGAGTTTAGAAGAGTGAGGGGTGACTTGATTGAAGTGTATAAAATTCTGGAAGGTCTTGACAAGGTGGACATGAAAGGATGTTTCCTATTGTGGGTGAGTCCAAAACTAGGGGCACTGTTTTAAAATTAGGACTCACCTTTTTAGGACAGAGATGAGGAGAATTTTTTAATCTCAGAGGGCTGTGTGACTTTGGAACTCTCTGCCTCAGAAGGTGGTGGAGGTGGGGTCACTGAATATTTTTAAGACAGAGGTAGATAGATTCCTGCTAAGCAAGGGATGTTATCGGGGTAGATGGGAACGTAGAACTCAAAACACAAGCAGATCACCCATGATATTATTGAATGGCAGAGTAGGTTTGAGGGGCCGAATGGCCTATTTCTGCTCCTATTTTGTATGTTCGCATGTTTATATTTCTAAAGATTGTCATCTGCAGGAACTTCAAGACTGCACCCCAGGAAGGAACTGGGAATCACTGACAGCAACTTCTGGATTTTCACCTGTAAGTGCTCATATCGAAGGAATTTAATGCCCTCCCCCCCTGCCAAGGCAAGTTTGAAGGTGAGGGCATTTAATCGGTTGCTGGTGGGGAGAGTGCCATGGCCACCCCCGCCTGAAGACACCGCCTGGCCTCCACAACAACCCCCTCTCTCTCATCGCCGCCTGCCTGACTGCCCCCAGAGAGCTCATCCCACTCTCCTTCTCGGGCCTCCATCACTGGCTGCTGCTCCAAGCCTCCTGCAGTCCTCGCACTGGCCACCACTCCCGGTGGCACTGCTGCCACTGAGGAGCTGTCGGCACTCCGATTGGCCAGCAGCTCTTGGAGGCGGGATCGGCTTGAACAAAGACCCGGGAACCTCAATGGCAGGCAGCAGGGCAGCCTGAGAGCCATTTAACCCCAACATGGTTCCCAGAAATGGCTGCATCAGGGGCTGCAGGCATTAACACACTGCCGTCACAGGTTGCTCCCAGTTTGACAGGGTATCGAAGGCGAATGCTGACAACTTCGCTGACATTAACAACCGCAACATCTGAGTAATGTCTCATATTGCAGTTCTAGCCAGAATGAGATAACAGCTGAGGGAAGTGCTCACATTTTCAATCACCGGCAGTGCCATCCTTATGTTTCAAGTTAGGCGGAGATGTCTTCAGTGCAGATGGCATCGCCCAGAGCAGGCAGTGACAGCTGTCTTCAGTCTTTGGCAGCCAATTGTCTCAATGTTGTTTCAGGGGCTGGTTGAACTCTTTGGCATGTTGTCTTTCATCTTGTACTAACTCATACATGAAGTACAATACTTGAGATTCTTTAAAACAGGCTTAGCTTAATAGATTGGGCCTGAATTACCTCGGAGTGGCAAGCCGACGCAATCAGCCTCGGATTGCCACTCCGTGCCCAATTTCTTATCTTAATTGTTTTTCTATCCTATCTTGCCCGGCCTTCCGACTCAGGCCTGTCGAGATCCGGGCAGTGCAGCATGTCCCCAGGACCAGCGTCGAAGTGCAGCTGAGTCAAAGGGAAGGAGGCCATGTGCCCCTTTTTACAGCGCTAGCTGCCGTAAAGCAAGTAAATTTAACGGTCCATTGAGATTTAAAGGTCCTTGACAGGCCAGGGAGAAGGTACGTGGATAGAATTTGGGGTGTGAAGAGAATAGGAGGACGGGGGGGGAGGGGTGGGGGAGGGATATTGGAGATCAGGAAGGGTCGGATGTGGAGCGGGGGTCGGAGATCAGTTGGGGGTGGTCAGAAATCAGATGGGTCTTTGGAGGTGGAGGAGGGGTCGGGGCAGGAGGTCAGAGGAGGGGGTGGTTGGAGGCCAGGGGGAGTCAGAGGTGGCGGGGTGGTCGGAGATCGGGCTGGGGAGATTGGGGGGGGGTGGTCGGAGGTCGGGGCATTCAGAGGTGGGGGGTCAGGGGTCAGGGTGTCGGAGGTGGGGGGCAGTCAGGAATTGGAAGTTGAGGGGTGCTCGGGGGAGGTCGGGGTGGGGAGATCGGAGGGTCGGAGGTCAGGTGTTGAAGAGGGATTGGAAACCGGGGTGTCAGATGGAGAGATTTGAGGGGAACACCACCACCTGGAAGTCCCCCTCCAAGTCACTCACCATCCTGACTTGGAAATATATCGCCGTTCCTTCACTGTCGCTGGGTAAAAATCCTGGAACATCCTTCCTAACTGTAGTGTGGGTGGTGGTGTTCCCATCTATCTGATGCCCTTGTCCTTCTAGATGGTAGTGGTCGTGGGTTTGGGAGGTGCTGTGAGGGAGCCGTGAGGATGACTATGTCAGGCTGTTGCTTCATTAGTCTGAGAGACAGCTCTCCCAATTTTGGCACAAGGCCCCAGGTGTTAGTAAGGAGGGCTTTGCAGGGTTGACAGAGCTGAGATTGTCGTTATCATTTCCAGTGCCTAGGTCGTTGCCGTGTGATATGCCCGGTTTCATTCCTTTTTGGACTTTGTAGCCGTTTGATACAACTAAATGGCTTGCTAGGCCATTTCAAGAGTCAACCACATTGCTGTGGGTCTGGAGTCACACGTAGGCCAGACCAGATAAGGACGACAGATTTCCTTCCATTGCAGGGAGAGGACCAAGAGAATTGTTTTTTGTTCAAATTGATGTTAGGATGTGAAATGGCCATCCAGAAACAAGATGGAGGGAGAATCCTTAATGTCTTTTAAAAAAAGGCACTGAATCTTTGGAAAATGAAAGCCCGAGGAAGAGATTACGTACAGGCCATTTAGCCCATCTGGACCACGCAGTGTTCATGCTTCACATGAGTCTTCTCTCGTCCTTTTCATCTAACTCTATCAGTACATCCGTCTATCCCTTTCTCCCTATGTGCCTCCCTATCTTCTCCTTAATGATATCTATTCACATCAGCTACTCCACATGCTAAGAGGTTCCACATTTTAAACATTCTCTGGGAAAAGAAGTTCCTCCTAATTTTCTTACCAGATTTATTACTGATTCTCATATATTTATGTCTTTGAGTTTTAGACTACCCCATAGTAGAAACATTTTCTCTACTTCTCTACCCTATCAAACCCTTCCATAATCTACAGAAAAGAGCCTCGGCCTGTTTAACTTTTTCTGACAAGTAGTCTCTAAAGTTCTGGTATCATCCTTTTCAGCATTTTCTCCCGTGCCTGAAAACCCTTTCTTCAATATGGAAATCGGAATTATGCACAGTACACCCCCAGGCCGGAAATCTGTGGAAGCAATGGGGCTTTCCCTGTCGGGCCTTCACCAGGGTCAAGGGCCGTGGGGTCGAAAGTCCTGGAAGCTGGCTCTTCCATACTCAGCAGTGCCACTTGGGAGGAGGTGGTGCTACACCCACCTGAAGCCTCAAATCGAGGAGGAACCCAGGACACAGGTGAGTGATGGCAAGAAGGGGTTTGCGGGGTGGGCTGACGGGGGAGGGACGTGGAGAGGGGTTTGGCAGCGACGGCAAGGGAGTGACTCACAGCAGGCCCCGCCCTTCCCGATGCCAGGTCCTTCGTTCAGGCACTGAGCGCCTTTGAACGAGGGACCCACACCCCCGCCCGCCCCACACCCCTCCACCCCGGCCAGGAGCCCACAAGCAAATTAGGGTTTGTTGTCGTGTTGCCTACGTGGCAAACCCCCCACCCGCTGTTAGGTTAATACCAGTGGCAGTGGGACGAGGCCCTCAATTGGCGGTGGGGCAGGAAGGTCATCCATTGGCAGTAGCAGGGAGGTGGCAGAGACCCTCCCACCTGATTAAATACCCTCTGCCACCAAACCCACCATGGTGATGGGCAAAAAACTCCCCCAAACGTGGTCTAACCAAGGTCTGTACAAGTTTAATATAACATCTCCATGGCAAGCTTAACACGGTTAAGCAGATGGCTCTGTCAGAGAACCTGCATGGGCACAATGGGATGAATGGCCAACATGAGTGTTGAAAAATTTTATGATTCTTTCTCTTTCTCACTGCCAGAATTTTGGCCCAAAAAATGCATTTTTGAATTAAACTTGGAGCAGAACAACCCATTGCCGAAATGAGCACCTTGCTGCATACCATTATTACCGTCAGATTCGAAGCACATCCCTGGACCATCTTTTTTTTCATGCTGAAACTGTCTGAGATAATATAACTGTCCTGTTCAGACAGCCGGAAATTAAATTGTCATCTTGTTTCCTGCACTTTTCTTTTTTGAAGGAGCAAATAATGTTCCATTAGAATACACGGATTTCGAGGAGTAGCCCATCATTCAGTCACTTCGCTTTCAATCAAAGGGAAATTTCATTGACTGTGCTGCAAAACAATATTGAATTTAATCTGCATTTTTATCTGGATTGTGCAACATATTTACACTGCAGCAATCTGTGTGAGGCAGATAACTCCAACAGACATTCTGGCCACGTGACCTGTTCGACAGTGTCAGTAGCTCCCGATGTGATAGCTAGGACTCAGTGACGCTTTGACTTTGAAAGAGGGGGAAGACGCGATGGGGCATGCCATACTTCAAAGACCTCACCAACTTCGAGCAGCGGGCAGCCCAGCTGGCAGAGGTGGAGGGGGGTAGAGCCTACAGAGATGGAGAGATTGGCTTGCAAACCCCCATCCAGTAAGGATCCAAGCATGTCATACGGTCACGCATTCCTCCATGTTGGAGGCAGCTCATACAGTCACTCGCGCTCTCCTCTCTCACTTACAGGTGCCGGCAGGAAGAGGGTGAGGATCGAAAGAGACAAAGCCCTGTCCAGCACTCAGGCAAGCCTAGAGAGGACCGAGGACATTACAGAGAAAGAAAGTGCACTTGTAGAGGAATGACAGCAGTCACCTGCACCCTCCACCAGCCCAGAGACACACACACCTCGGTGGGTACAAGATCTAGTTCAGGAAGGGTCTCACATTCTGGTGGTCACTACACGGACACGTGTCCGCAGCAGGAGGAGGCAGGGTCAGCCAAGCTCACCGGCATTTGGAAGATTGCTGGGGAAGAAGCATCTGCAAGGTTCGAGTCCGAAGACGAGCCTCTGGAATCAGCCTTCCAAGAGATGCTGGAGAGGCAACAAGAAACGAGGGAGCATCAGGCAGAGATGTCGGAGGCCCTCAACGGAGTGGCATGTGAGGTGGAGGTATCCATCTGCCTGCTGGCTGATGAAGTGGTGCCAAGGTCACCCAAGGCAATAGGGCCAACAGGTCAGCAGGCATACCCTGCTGTGGGTATCAGGGGAGCACTTAGAAGAAGTGGAAGGGAAAGAAAAATTTTAAAGTTCTGATTTCATAAGTGGTTGCATGGGTGCCCTATGATTGTTACACTTATCACACTTTTGTAAATATAGCTCATTTGCACTTTTTGATGTAGTTTGATGTTTGATGCAGTTAATTTGCAACAGTCCCTAAGCCTCTGTGCACTCCCCGCCCCCCGCCATATTCTGAGGGGCATCCCATGTCCTCCAGAATCAGGCATGTGCAGTGAGGCAAAGGTCTTTGCCAGGACTCTGGGGAGCCATGTGCAGGAATTCTCCCACACACGCTGAGCCTTTGCCCCTCACATGCTCATCTTCATGACCCTAAGATTCTCAGTACTACATATGGGGTTTCCGTACAGCTGTCCAGTTAAGCTGACCTGCATCTCCACCCACTCCCAATGGCCCCGCTCCCGTGCAGCATCTCGAGATCTTCACCACAAGGCTCTGCATAGCTGCGAGCAGCCATGGTGCGAGTAACATTCAAAGTTGATGCGAATACCTTTTCCCCTCCCCCGTCACCCACACCCTCGCCCCATAATGATCGACCCCCAGGTGTTACATTTAACCTCCCTACCATCAACCCTCCTTGCAGAAGCCCACTACCTTCCTAAACAGTCCACCCCCATTACAATAGACATGTCCACCCTCACCCTGCTGACCCCCAGAACCCGCATCACCATCTGCATCCCCTCCAACAACCCTTAGTGCCTCTTCACTAAACATCGCCATACCCTCACCCTCCCACCCTACCAGCTCCCACTTTCCCCTTTAACCCTCACCATCCTATTCTTTCACCAATACCCCGAGTACGCACCCAAGCACCCCTCCATCAACTCTATTGACCTGTGCCTCTGAACCCCATTCCCCTTTTCCCCCCCATGCCTGTCCACACCTCAACAACACCCCCATGCTCATTATCACCTGCAAACCCCCGCCATGCCCCTTCACATCTGCACAACCTAGCCCCCTCCCCACCCCCCACTGCCCGCACTCCAGCACAGCCCTCCCCACCCTCCTGCTCCATACCAGCTCACCCATTCCTCGACCCCCGCAGAATCTCTCTCTTTCCCCTGCTGCCCCCAACCTACCCCCACCCCCTCTAGGCCTCCAAACCTGCACCCCCCCTTCATTCCTCTCCTCCCCGTCTAATGCCGCCCCCCGCCCCCACCCCCCAACCACCCCACCCCCATCACCACCGACCATTGCCATCCAGCAGTACGTCATACAGCCATCCACCTGCTGCTTGAAGGTCCAAATCCTGGAAGAAGCTGCTTATTAACTCTGCCGGAGGCAAAATGGCCTCTAAAGGTTAAATATGTAATGGATTCATTTGATACTGAGAGAGCCTCCTTCTTTTTCATCGCCCAAAGACTTCCTCATGCTCAACAGAAGAGTGGTTTATGAGGTAGTGGAAAAGAAGACCAAACAAAGAGGCAAGAATTGAGATATTTCATCAACAAATGTTGCAAATCAAAAATTGCCAAAGCTCCATCATTTCTTTTCCTGACATCTCCAGTTTAAAAAATAAAACCAGTGTAACCATTCTCAGTCTGAAGATGCAGAATGCCAAGCAACAGAATGCACGTTAATCATTTTCAAAAGCAATATCCTTGCAGTTGGCAGCAAGCCCTATGGCATATGCCATCATGAAGGATGAGAACAGCAACAATATGGTAACACCATCACTTCCAAGTGCTTCTGAAGTCACAACCATCCTGCCTTGGACAGATCACTATTCACAACACTATACAAACAGAGTGGGATATTTAATAGTCACTTACGTGTTCAATGACCAATCAAATGTCCACCTGACTAAGCACCTTGGGCTAGATTTTCCTAATTCTATCCTCAGAAGGTGGCGCCCACCAACCAACTTTGGGCTGGCCTGATCCAATTTTCCTCCAGGTGCAGGGTGGACTCCGGGTGGGAATTTCACCAGCAGGAGGCAGTCTCCCATTCTGGAGAGAGGAATATGGTGTTGCTTCACAGGGAGGTTGACAGCCGCACCAGAGCAGGAGGAACGACTGACCTGAAAAAAGCGTCACATCTGAAAAAAGCAGCACCTCCGACAGTACAGCACTCCTTCAGCACTTCACTAAAGTGCCAGCTTAGATTATGCGGCCAAGTCCTGAAATCTCAGGACAGTTTCTGACCCCGAGATAAGAATGTTAGTGACTGGTCTGATGTCTGAGTCATGCCAACAGCTTTCTAATTGATTGGATAATTTTCTCTTTTTGCTCTCAGGTTTTTTGCCCTATTTTAAGGAACAAGGATGACATCTCTAAGCACTGTTTTATGGTGTCTTAATAACACAGCAGTACCAGTTCATATCATCGTGATTGAATGGCTCTGGATTGATTCAGGAAAAATAGGGAAAAAAATCAAATCTTTTAACAAAGCATAATCCCTAACCTAAAAGCGACATAGGAGGGCTGGGAGCAGCATACTGGCTGGCAAGGCCAGCATTCATCAGCTCTGAAGAAGGGCCAAACGGACTCGAAATGTCAACTCTGTTTTTCTCACTCCACAGATGCTGTCAGACCCTGCTGGGTTTTTCCAGCATTTTCTGTTTTTCATCCCTGGTTGTCCCAGAGAAGATGGTGGTGGGTTGCCTTCTTGAACCATTACACTAAAGGGGCTCCCTCAATTGTGTTAGAGATAGGCAGTTCCAGAATTTTGACTAAGTGACGAGGAAAGAATGACAATATATGTCAAAGTCAGGATGGTCTGTGTCGTGGAGAGAAGCTTGGAGCTGATGGTGTCCCTATAAGTTGCTGGTGGAGCTTGTAGGTGTCAGAGATTCAGCCAAAGATTTCTTGTGAGTTGCTAATGTGCATCTTGTAGATAGTAAACACTGCTACCCTGAGGCACCAGCAGTGGGGGAAGTGAATGTTCAAGGTGGTGGATGGGGTGCCGATCAAGCGGGCTGCTTTGTCCTGAACGGTGTCAAGCTTCTTGAGTGATGTGGGAACTGCACTCATCCAGGCAAGTGGAGAGCATTCCACCACACTCGTGACTCGTACCTTGTAGATGGTACGCAGGCCATGGAGAGTCAGGAGCTGAGTTACTCGCTGCAGAATTCACAGTTTCTGATCTGTTCTTGCAGTCCCAGTATTTATATGGCTAGTCCAGTTCACTTTCTGGTCAATGGTAACCCCCAGGATATTGATGATGGGGTGTTCCATTCCGTTGAACGTCAAGACATAGTTCGATCTCCTCTTGTTGGAGGTGATTATTGTCTGATATTTGTGTGGTGCAAATGTTATTTGCCATTTATCAGTTTGAGCTTGAATGGTATCCATGCCTTGCTGCATACGGACATGGACTGCTTCAGTATCTGAGGAACTGGGAATGGAACTAAAAGCTGTCCAATTGTCTACGAGTAACACCAGGAGGAAATTATTCTACTGAAAAGATAAGAACAGACTTTCCAAGAATGAGATGGTTATAGACAATTGAAGAGATGAAGATAAAATTGAACTCAAAGGTAAACGCATATGAAAAGTATATAAGGGGAGATGGTGAGTTTAGGAAAGAGGTTAGAAAGATAAGAAAGCAAAGAAGAAATATGGAATGAAATATCAAAAAAAACATAAATATTAAGTTAACCACAGGCGCAATAGTGACAAAAGGGGAATTAAAAAAGGGATAATCCACTAATGGTGAGTATGATAACTTTACAGGCCATGTTAATGAAATGGCAGGAACACATTATTGACACTTTACCTCAGTTTTTGCTGAAGTTATAAGAACTATTACGCTAATTAATATAGAAGTTAAGGAAATACCAGACAAACTAGTTAAACTGAAGGAGACCAATACCTTGTGTCCAGATGGATTGCATCTGTGGATACTCGAAGAATCTAGGGAGTAGATAGTATCCATATATAACAATTCAATTTAAAAAGGAATAGTGTCAGAAGATTAAGGAGCAGTAAATGTAATCCCTATCTTCAAAAAGTGATAGATCTAATCCAGGAAACTATATGAATAAATTGTCAGTGGTAAGAAGGATAGCAGAAACTTTGATAAAAGATCAAATCAGTCATCTTGAGGCAGGGAATATAATAAAAATTGTCAGCATGTATTCTAAATGGAGGGTCATCTTAACTAATTGTTTGAAGAATTAACAGTGAGAATAGCAAGGGCAATGCAGTGGATATGACATACGTAAATATTCAGAAAGCCATCGATATGAGACTCATGACAAATGTCAACGTGTGGCAGGTAGCAGAATGGATTGGAAAAAAATCAGACTGTAGAAGTGAAGTGAAATCTCTCGAACTGACAGAAAGTAATATACAACAAGTATCAGTGCTGAGACAAATATTGTTCACCACTTGTATAAAAATTGTTTGGACTCCAAAATTGGAGGTATGGTGTCATTTATTTTTAATTCTTACATGGGCCGTGAGCATTGCTGGCAAGGTCAGCATTCATTGTTCACCCCTAATTGCCCTGGAAAGGTGATGCTTCTTGAACTATTGAGGTCCATCTGGTGTGGGTACACCAACAATGCTATTAAAAAGGGAGTTCTAAGTTTTTGACCCAGTGACAGTGAAGGAACGATAATATAGTTACAAATCAGGATGGTGTTTGACTTGGAGGGGACTTGCTGGTGGTGATGTTCCCATGTGTCTGCTGCCTTTGTCCTTCTAGGTGGTGGAGACTGTGGGTTTGGAAGTTACTGTTAAAGGAGGCTTGGCACACTTCTGCCATCTTGCACTGATGGTGGAGGGAGTAAATTTATAAGGTGCTGGATGGGGTGTCAATTAAGCGGACTGCTTTGTCCTGGATGGTGTTGAGTTTCCTGAGTATTGTTGGATCCACACTCATCCAGGCAAGTGGAGAGCATTTCATCACACTTCCTTGTGGACAGGTTGTGGGGAGTCAGGAGGTGAGTTACTTGCTGCAGACTTCCCAGTCTCTGATCTGCTCCTGTAGCTATAGTATTTATGTGGTCCAGTTAAGTTTTTGATCAATGGTAAACCCCAGAATGTTGATGTTGGGGTTTCAACAATGGTAGTACCATACTTGTTGGGGATGATCATTGCCTGGCACTTTTGTGCCACAAATGTTACTTGCCACTTAACAGACAAGAATGAATGTCGTCCAGGCCTTGCTGCATTTGGACATGGACTGCTTCAGTACCTGAGGAATTGCAAATGGTGCTGAACATTGTGCAATCATCAGTGAACATCCCCACTTCGGACCTTATGATGGAAGGAAGATCATTGGTGAAGCAGCTGGAGATGGTTGGTCCTAGGACACTACCCTGAGGAACTCCTGCAGTGATGTCCTGGAACTGAGGTGAATGACCTCCAACATCCACAACCACATTACTTTGTGCTAGATATGACTCCAACCTGATTCCTTTTGACTCCAGTTTTGCTAGGGCCCCTTGATGCCACCCACGGCCAAATGCTGTCTCAATGTGAGATGATTTGCAGATGATACCAAATTGAGGAGGGTGTAGAGCTCATAACGTGGAGGGCTGCATCAAAATACAGGAGACCATAAAGTGTGTTGCAGAGAGATGTTATGACGTGGTAGGTGATGTGTGCCAGGCAGACCAAATCCACAAGAGAAACTTGGCCACGCTACCACAACGGTTTTGCAATTTGTATTTATTACAAAAAGATTTGTGCACTGAACAACCCCTTCACTTATCTAAAAATGCAAATTTCCTTCACACCTTACATGCTGCCCTCATCCATGTTTACTCATTCATATTTCAAAAATCTTTTTACACCTAACTTCTTTTGATAATTTCAACCTTGCAATCTATCTGACTCCAATTCAGTTAAATCACAGACAGAACCATACACGCTCACAGATCTACTTTACAATAAATCACAACAATATTATGAAAAATATGATAGTTTCATAACAGAGGACGGATAAGTAGCTCCTGAAATTCAAAACAGTGAAGCACGATGTGATTCATTTCAGGAGGGTGAATAGGATGCCAGTTATTCCTTTGAAGGTAAAAAGGTTAATGAGGTCAAGGAGCAAAGGTGAACTGGGAATATAGATTCATAATCATTAAAAATAACAATGCAAATTAGTAAGGTCATAAAGAATGCAAAGAAATCATTGAGGTTCATTATAGAATATAAAAGCAGGGAGGCCATTTTAAGTGTATTTAGGCCTTGTTTTGACTTTGTTCCAAATGCTGTTTGCAGTTCTGGTCATCACAGATGGATCCCGATTGAATTCTGGGAATGAGAAGGGTGTCCCATGAGGGAGAGATTGAGTAGAATAAGCCTGTAGACTCTGGAGTTTAGAGGAATGGCGGGTGATCTCATTGAATCATTTGAGATTCTGAGGGGGTTTGACAGGGATAGATGCTGAGAGGCTTTTTCCCTGTAGGAGAGCCTAGAACTAGGGGGAAAATGACCCAAGATAAGGGGGTCAGCCATTTCGAACTGAGATGATGAGAAATTTCTTCACTCAGCTGATTGTGGATCATTGGAATTCTCTACCCCAGAGAGCTGTGGATGCTCAGACACTGAGTATATTCAGGGCTGAGATTGATCAATTTTTGGGCTCTAAGAGAATCAAGAGATTTGAGGATGGGGCCGGGGAAGTTGTGTTCAGGTAGAAGATCGGCCATGTTATTGAATAGTGGTGCAGGCTGGAAGGGCCAAATGGACTACTCCAGCTCCTATTTCTTATGATATTTATGGCCATAATTTTTCGGTCACCGAGCGGGTGCAGACATGAACGTCCACGAAAGGGCCGCGATGACGTCAGGAGGGTGTCCCGACATCATCGTGCCACCTCGCGATATTTTGGTCAGCAGGCACGTGCGCAATTTGGAAGCAAGCCCGGCGATGGTTAGAGGGCCAATTAAGGCCATTAAATCCCCAGTTGACTGTAATTTTGAGTGGCCTGTGTGCTTTTACTCTCAGCGCACGGGCCAATCGGCCAGGTGGCCTTCATGTTTTTCATTCATTCGACATCCAGGGTGGTTTAAAAGGCCGAGAAGATGTTGTTAAGGTGAAGAGTTAGGAGTTTTGCTGTGAGTCGTCTGGCGTTGGCTTGGAGATAGTTTCTGGCATTTTTTTGGTGTTTGGAGGGCTCTGTGATTTTTAAGCATTTGCAGAGGCTTTCTGTAGAAAGACCCCTTCAGTGCAGAAACTTGTGCAACCATCTGGACAAACATGGGAATTGTGCTCTCAGCTGGAGGTGCCTCCTCAGTAGAGGAGGAGAGGGCCAGAAGGGAGAGGAGGCCAGTTGCCCACAGGCACTGCCCTAGAGTCTGCCCTAAGGACCGAGAGGCTCAGCCAGAAGGGATGGAGGAACGGCAAGATTTGCAAGGGAGGAGGGTCCAGAGAAGGCACCATTACCCAGCAGGTAGAGTGTACAGGCAGCGATCATGCTACCTGGACATGACAGAAGGACACTGCCACCTCTATCTGTGATAAGATCAGGCCTTAAATAGCCTCGAACTGTGTAGGTGGCCACCTTATGCCAGTCAGTCTGAAGGTGACAGTTGCCCTGAACTTTTATGCCTCAAATCCTTTCCAGGGGTCAGTGGGAGATCTATGTGGTGTCTCACAATCTGCTGCCCACAGTTGAATCAAGTTGGTTACAGATGCACTGTTCCGAAAGGTCAGCAACTCACTTCAGGACAGACAATGCCAGCCAGGCAGAACGAGCCGGAGGATTCACTGCAATTGCAGCATATCCCTGAATTTAGGGAGTCATTGTCTACACGTGTGGGCCCATCAAGGAACCAGCAGGGGACCCGGATGCCTTTGCCAATAGAAAGGGCTTCCACTCTCTAAACGTCCAGATTGTGTGTGACCACAAGAGTGAGATCCTGCAGGTTTGTGCCAGGTATCCAGGAAGCTGCCATGATGCCCGCATCCTGTGTCACTCCCAGGTGCCAAGGCTGTTCATTGCGCCAGCACAGTTGGATGGCTGGGTACCAGGGGACAAAGGCTATCTGCTGAAAAAGTGGCTACAATCGCAGTCATCAAATATCAAATATCAAATATCAAAACGACTCAACTGTTCACCGCAAAGCTGATTTATTCCAATTTTATACAGAATCTGTAACTGAGCTGGAGTTTATTAACGTCAAAAAGGAACTAACGTGTTAAAAATAGTAAAAAGGTTCAACACATTGTGTTTTACACAATGCTGATTTATTTGACTTTTATCGAAGTGGGCTGCAGTTTATTAGTGTCTACAGAAACACACTATAATGAACACAAGGGCAATAATTAAGAGGACCACAGGCCTACTCAAGCTGAGGTTTCACTGCCTGGACCGCTTGGGGGATCACTGCAACATCCTCCTGAACGCATCTCCCTTACTGTTATTGTCTGCTGCACCCTGCACAATCTGGCTCTCTCAAGGGGGGACCCACTGGAGGATGAAGACAGCGATCTTATTCCAGAGGCCGCAGAGAATGATTCACATGTTGAGTCTGAGGAGGATCCTGAACAGCCCAGGGTAAGGAGCAAGATCCCGAATTGGGGATGCTTAGGGGAGGCAGGGGGACCAGGGACTCAGAGGATTTTCAATTAGGGCTTCAAAGCAAGGAGTCAAAGTGATGGCAAGGGGAACACCACCTTACTGACGGGTGTTGATGAGGCATTCCTGTCACCCTCCACTCATGTCCCAACCTCTGAAATAAACTTTGCAGCCCAGTAAATGTGTGACACATGACTCCCAGGCCTCTTCCCGAACAATTGCATGAAGCACATTGAGACCGTTGCAGATGATGTAACATTTTAATCTTGAAGGGAGAGATATACATTCACCATTACACACATGTCAAGGAAAAAATAAATCACCTGTGAAGCTCCTTATGTGATCATAGTGACTTAAAGTTTCACTTCCAAGTGCTACATCTTGGTGCTTCCCCATAACCGGCAGCTGCATTGGAGGCAGATTGCTGACACTGATGCTCTGTCGACCTTGATGACTTTGGCAGCCGTCCTCTGGTTGCCGGGGCCTGTGTAGGCCCCATCTGGGCGGGAGAATCCTGCGCGTTGGCTGGACACTCCTCAGTCATCAGTCTCCTCAGATGCAACAGTCACTGACAGAGGGGTGGAGGAGCTGCTGCCATCATCAGGAGCATCCCGAGCTCCCAGATGCATGGAGCTGCAGGTTGTCCGCAGACAAATCAGGTTTATTTGAACCTCCCTACTCACCATAAATGGATGAGCAGGTAGCAGAGTCACTAAGTGCCTCACTCTGACAGTGACCTGCTGAGCTCACTGCCAGTGTCTGGGCTTGCAGGTCTGAACGCAACCCCAGGAGCCTCTGATTGAGTCCCTAGAGCTACCTTTCCATGAGAGTCACCACTATCTCTATGGAGGAGGGTGTACGTTCAGAGCTATGGGCCTCACACAGAATCCTCCAAAACAGAGACCATGGCACACAGATCCTCAGGGATCTCTGCCCATATCTTCACGTGCATCCCACAGGATGTCCTGCATCTGCCACCTGATAGATAACTTCAGAGGCTCATCACCTGCCTCGGGCTCAGCATCCTGGTCTCCAGCAATCCTCTGATTGCCGGTGCCCTGGGGAGAGTACCCTCACTCCTGTGCATGGTGACTCCTCTTCTCCTGTAATGAGAGAAGTGCTTTCATTAGTCTCCCCTATACCTGCCAGAACAAACCAGCCTCCCCCGCAAAGACACCGTTAATTGGCCAGCCAGGATGAAATTGATGTCGGGAGCCGATCGGGGGCAGGAGCAGATTTCACATCTGCTCCCGTCCCCGCCGACCGCACTCCCCTGCCAGGCCTCAAATTCAGGCCCATGGTTTTCCTATGCACTACAAAAAGGATGTTCAGGCACTGGAGAAAGTTCAGCAAATATTTACAGGGATGCTACCAGAGTTGAGAGGGTGTGACTAATGGAAAAGAGAAGGCCTCATAAAATCGTGAAGGAGTTTGATAGGGTGGGTGTGTAGAAACTGCTTCCACGTGAGTCCAGAGCCAGGGAGCAGGAGTATCAGGTAGCCACTAACGGATGAAATCAAAGATTTAGGAGGACTTTCTTTACCCAGAGTGTGGAACCTTGCGGAACCATATGGATGGTTAAAGCAGATAGTAAAGCAGACAGTATCCACGAATTCAGGTGAATGCTTGATGCATATATGAGTGCAAAGAGGTTATAGAGATGCCAGGGCAGACGGAAGATGAGGTTAGAGTGGGAGGAGGCTCGTGTGAAGTAGCAACACTGATAATTAACCAGTTAAGACAAATGGCTTGCTTCTGTGCTGTCAACTCTACGGGAGGAATTTACTGACCTGTCGCAGCGGGGGCCAGACCATAAAACGCGGCAAGCCATTCAAAATTCCAGTAAACCTCGGCGCGACCGGAAAATCCTGCCGGTATAAAATTCCGCCCTTTATGAAGCTATATTGTTAGAGCGAGGGATAAAAAATAAATTGGAAGAAGAAAATGAGCATGAAATTCACATTAATGAGAGGTCTATCCTGTAAATGACTGTTTCTGGGTTTGACCCATTTGCTCTGCTGCCAAATAGACATTAGAAATGTTATTTCATTAATATTTTACAGTCCATGGCTCAAAAAGCTGAATGACTCAATGTTGAAAATTATATTCAGCTAACAGAGTCCATTCATTTGGATTATTTATCATTCAAGCTCCTTATACTCTTGTGCTACTTTGCTTAGAGTTTCCACTCGGCGGGCGGGCGACACCCGACATGCCAGGGTGTGAAATAGCGCGCAATGACAGCAGGCGAGCGTCCCAACGTCATCACGCACTCGCGCAATAATTAAATTGGCGGGCACGCACGAGAGTCAGCAGCACGCCCGCCGACAATTAAGAGGCCTATTAAGACCACTGATCCATTAATTGACCTGTATTTTTGCTGCCTGTCCAACGTTACAGTTGGCGGGTGGGCGAATCGGCCAGGAGGCCTTTGCATTTTTGAGGGAACCTTATCCAGGGGTGGGATGGTATTTCCGACATTAATTTTCAAAAGTATAATTTGACATGATTTTTATTCTGTCTACGTTCATGTGAGTGAGTCCTATGTGGGGACATTTTTTTCAGAACTTCCAAATGTTTAGTTCTGATTTTAAAATTGAGGGAGCTTCCATTGCGCGCTCCCCTCGCCCCCGCACAGACTTCAGCGCTCGCCCTCCTCCCTCCCCGGCAGCGCTGAGTGTTTCAGCCGGCCTCTCGCGCTGGCTGGCCGTTAGCTGGCGTGAAATCGCGGTCGGCGGCCATTCCCGGGCCCGCCCAGTGCGTCGGCCCGACGACCCAAAAATCCTGCCCTTAATTTTTTTTCTCTCTTCATATCAGCATGAATCATAACTCCAGGCAAAATCCCACAGATGGTCAGGCAGGACATCCTTTGCTGCTGTCCCTGACAGAAAACAAAACTCGGTGTCAACTTCCCCTTCACTCTAATCAGATCTAACAGCCAGATGAAGAATAATAGATGAAAATTGCTCTCAACAATCACAGACAGATGTAAATGACAGGTAGCCCTTGGACTTGAACCAATCAGCGTCAAAATGGAAGACAGGCATCTGCTGCCTGTAATTCTAGATTATTCACAGTAACCCATCCTTACTCATGAACTCATAAATCAGAGACACAACTAATGTAGGCATGGAGATTGAAACTAATTCATAAATACATGACTAAAAGTTAGTTCCCCAGTGTTTGCAGCACTGCTGCTGTTGCCTAGGACGTTCTAATGTGTTCTCAGCATCAGTTTAGGAAAGCATCCATTAAAGGCTTTGTGATAAATTTGCATTAGACGGAATCTGCTGACTGAATTTTTAAATAAACATGCCAGTTTTACTTATCAACAAACTATAAAGTGAAGAAATGCTATGTTGTTTTATTCCATTTTTCTCTTTTGTAATGTTTATTTGGCAGCAGAACAATAGGGTCGAAGCCAAAAATAGTCATTTTCAGGAGAGACTTCTCATTGACGTGCTCACTCTGGTCACAGAAAAGAATGGGCTAATTGTACTGGGGTACTGGGGTACTAAGGTGCAAGTCAAATATTTCCTACGATCCAGCAACACTGTCCAATAACCTGGACGTTGTTAGCTCCCGGTTTGAACTTCCCCAAATGGACTCCTTCCGTGCATTATGACTCTATGAAATAAGGGATAAAGTTCCAGTTGGTGATGTTGTCTGGGAGTGGGATTGATTAGTGAAGCAATGTGCTAAGGTTTGCTGCTAGAATTAAAGGATTTTTTTTCTTCAAAATTATGCTCCTGGTTACAAAGCTTGTCTGCCAGGAAAACATATTGGGGGTTCAGGTAACTCTACCCTGTGTGCTCCCTCCCCCCCACTCAATAAATTTCTATCCATTAGAATTAATACATGGAAAATCATAGAATGCATGTGCCCAAATTCATAACAAGTATTCTCAGGGAGCAAGGCTCCGTGCCAGAAACACAACATGATTCAAAGTTATGCATAATGCATAGTTTATATTCAATGTTAAGGTGCAGCTACAATAGGTCTGGTGCTAATGGCGCTGGCATAGAGGTTTGGTTTGAATATTAATTAGCCTTGTCATAACTTTGTAAAACGGTTACAGTACAGTATCAGAGGGTGGATGCTAGCCTGCAGTACAACATCCTCATCAATCCTACTGGTCCACTTGGATTAGGTCCCTACTGAGCTCATAGCGTAGGGCGCTGCATATAACAAGCAGCTCAAACCATTTTGCACCACCATCCAAGATTAATGACTATCCCTTGGTGTTTACTCCACCAAGCATTAGGAAATTTGGTGATGTGCATTAACCATTTGAATTGGAATTCATCTTGGCTTCAAAACATTTTACAACATTACTTCAGCACTGCAGACCATCAACATAGAGAAGCAACATTTCAGGACACCAAATTATTCCGATGCAGGATTAGTGATGCTGCTACTAGTGGTGCAAATGCTTTGTTTGTCAGTCTCAGGCACCCATTTCCTAGTGGAGGCGGCATTCTATATCAGTGCTGTGTTGACTAACCAAAGGATAAGAGCTTCAAGTGTAAGACAAGTTTGCAGACCTGATAAGATCAGCCAAGTGTAGGCTACCTGCATTTGTAACAAGTTGAAGCAGGCCCAGGGCCAGTGTTGCACCAGTCAATTGCTATGGAGGAGACACTATATGCATGTGTGCAGTCATTCATAGCTACTGCTCACAGATCTGGGTTTCACTGTGTAGATGCTGAGAAAATGGCTTTCCTGGCTGGGGATCTAGAACTAGCGATCATTGTTGTATTTTATGTCTTGGAGATATGTAGAGATGATAAATCAGCTCCTACGTCTAAACAGGAGCTTTAATTACAGTGCATTTAAAATGTCTGCTTTCATGCTTACAGGTTCTTGCTTCAGTTTAGTTTCTGTTTCTCTCTGTAACCACACACAGTGAACTGTTAACGACACTCATATTCAAACAGTGAACAACTGAACAATTGAATACAACATCTATTCCCCTTTATAAAACTATAAGACCTTATCTTAAATTAAACCATCATAAACAACAAATATATGGTACATCGAGTTGTTTCTTTGAGTTCAGCTTGCCCATTTTCTCTAAGTAAGGAAATAGTTTTTGAGATATGAAGGTCTCCGATGAGGGTGCTGAGATCTATGAACTTGAGGTCGTGGTTCTGTGTGATCAGCTCGATGAGCTGGATGATCAACATCATGGTCGTTCATTAGAAAATTATGAGGAAATGTATCCTCATAATCTCTGTCCTCGAAATATCCTGGTTTACTCACCGTCATCTCACCTTTCACTTTGTATTGTTATCCAACAGAGTTGGCACTGAGTAACCACTTGATCAGCTTTAGCCCAGATAGAGATGAGGCGAGTTTTTTTTATTATTCATTCGTGGGATGTGGGCTTCACTGGCTGCGTTAGCATTTATTTCCCAAGCCTAGATGCCCTTGAGAAGGTAGTGGTGAGCTGCCTTCTTGAACCGCTTCAGTCCATGTGGTGTAGGTATATCCACAGTGTTGGTAGAAAGGGAGTTCCAGGATTTTGACCCAGCATTAGTGAAGGAACAGTGATACATTTCCAAGTCAAGAAGGTGAGTGGCTTGGAGGGGAACTTCCAGGTGGTGGTGTTCCCATCTATCTGTTGCTCTTGTCCTTCTAGGTGGTGGTGACCATGGGTTTGGAAGGTGCTGTTGAAGGAGTCTTGGTGAATTCCTGCAGTGCATCTTGTAGATGGTACACACTGCTGCTACTGTGCATCAGTGGTGGAGAGAGTGAATGTTTGTGGATGGGGTGCCAATCAATCAAGCTACTTTGTCCTGGATGGTGTCAAGCTTCTTGAGTGTTGTTGGAGCTGCAATCATGCAGGCAGGTGGGGATATTCCATCACACTCCTGACTTGTGCCTTGTAGATAGTAGACAGGCTTTGGGGAGTCAGGAGGTGAGTTACTCATTGCATGATTCCTAGCCTCTGACCTGCCCTTGTAGCCACAGTATTTATATGGCTAGTTCATTTCAGTTTCTGGTCAATGGTAACCCCCCAGGATGTTAATAGTGGGGGATTCAGAGATGGTAATGCCATTGAATGTCAAGGGGTGATGGTTGGATTCTTGGTCACAATTTGACCATTTGATGCAAACCCAATCTCCAACTTCAAATCATGGTTTCCTTAAGCATCTTTGTTTGTCGAGGTAAATTTTGCTTAACCTTGTTGCTTTGCGAGTTCTCCTGCTTTCGCTCTGATATTCTTGTTGGATAGCGGTGATGGATTAAGAATGATCAGCAGCATGCAAACATTATGACAAAATTAAAGTTTGGTTGCTGTCTTTCTATTCAGAGAGTGTGGAATGGATCAATATGAGAATATGAATGAATTGTTCAACTCTTTACTCCTCTGACTTACTAGCTCTCAGACTGTCCCTTATCACCCTGTTGAATTGTTCGATGCCACCATTCGATTACAGGTTGTATTGCAATGTCCGTTGGTACTGAATCCCATTGTTTGGTAAGAACTCAATGAACTGACTGGAAACAAACTACAGTGCATTTTCTGTAGTAATAGTCTCTGGTCATTTCCTATGTAGATCATGAACAGCAAGCAAAAAAATGTTGATGATAGGAGCTGCTTGCATGTCTCGAAAAATATCTAGCTGGAGTTGTTGCCAGGGTTGTGTTGGCCATGGGGTCGATTGTAGAGGTATGGGACACAGTTTAACAGATTTTTCACTGAGTGTACAAGCTATGCAGCTTCTAGTGAACTTTTTCATACAGCGATCAATTGCTGGCCACCAGACTATTTCACGGGATAGTTGTTTCATCTTAACCACACCTGGATATCCTTCATGGGCAAGATGCAATACACATTGGGAGGCGATACAAAGCGCTGTGGGGAGGTGATGGTGTAGTGGTATTGTTACTGGACGAGTCAACCAGAAACCCAGAGTAATACTCTGAGGGCTGGGGTTTGAATCCCACCAAGGCAGATGGTGGAACAGAGCATTTTTTTTTTGTAAAAACCCACCTGGTTCACTAATGTCCTTTAGGGAAGGAAATCTGCTGGCCTACATGTGACTCCAGACCCATAGCAATGTGGTTGACTCTTAAATGCCCTAGCAAATCACTCAGCTGTACACAAACTCAAAAAAGGAATGAAACCGGATGGACCACCCAGCATCGACTAGGCACCGGAAATGACAACAGCAAACTCCTTCTTGATTAGGAGAGCTGTCTCAAAGACTAGTCACAAGCAACAGCCTGACATAGTCACCCTCATGGAATCATACCTTACAGATAATGTCCCACCAACAGGACAGACCCAGCAGAGGTGGTGGCACTGTGGTATACAGTCGGGAGGGAGTTGTCCTTGGAGTGGTCAACATCAACTCTGGAACCCATCAGGTCAAACATGGGGAAGGAAATCTCCTGCTGATTGCCACATACCACCCTCCCTCAGCTGGTGAATCAGTACTCCATGTTGAGCATCACTGAGGGTGGCAAGGGCGTAGAATGTACTCTGGTTGTGGACTTCAATGTCCATTACCAAGAGTGGCTGGTAGCACCGCTATTGACCGAGCTGGCCGAGTCCTAAAGGACATGGATGCTAGACTGGGTCTGCGACAGGTGGTGAGGGAACCAACAAGAGGGGAAAACAAATTTGACCTCACCCTCACCAACCAGCCTGCTGCAGATGCATCTGTCAATGACAATATCAGTAGGAGTGACCACCGCACAGTCATTGTGGAGACAAAGTTCCACCTTCACAATGAAGATACCCAAATCGTGTTGTGTGGTGCTACTACCGTGTTAAATTGGATAGATTTCGAACAGATCTAGCAACTCAAGGCTGGGCATCCATTAGGGGCTGTGGACAGCAGCAGAATTGTACTCAAACACAATCTGTAACCTCATGGCCCAGCATATCCCCCACTCTACCATTACCATCAAGCCAGGGGATCAACCCTGGTTCAATGAAGAGTGCAGGAGGGCATGCCAGGAGCAGCACCAGGCATACCTAAAAATGAGATGTCAACATGGTGAAGATATAACACAGGAGGCGGCCGAGGTAGATCATCCACCTTTTGGCTGAAGATTGTTGCAAATGCTTCAGCCTTACCTTTTGCACTGATGTGCTAGGTTCCCCCACATCCCGTGAATGAATAAAAAAAACATTGCTGTGGAACATTCAGGGTTACTGCTTGAGTTCCGCGGCGTTACAGTTGTCATCAAGCAATGTGAGTTCATTGTCTACTTTGTGGTACGCGACCAGTTCTTTCTCTATTTCATAAAGCCATTTCGTTTTTAGCTACCGGATTACTTTCTCCAATATGCTGTCTGTCGCGGATTCTGCCTTCAACTCTTCTCGCATAGCAAGATTTGCGGTCGAGTGTAAGATCATATCATCTTTAATGTTGCAAGTCACTTTGCTATCACTAACACTGTCTATGATAGTAGTACAGCTAAGCATGTGAGCTACTCAGTTGCACGAACCTGCGAGATACTCAACCTTGAAGTTGTAATTATGAAGATGATCTGATCGTACGTAGACGCATCGAGGTCGATGACCAGATCCTGACATGACTCACAATGTAGTCAGAATTTGATGATCGATGGGAAGAGTGAACTTTCTATGATAGACTTTTATGTGCCAATGCTCACAAGTATAGATGCAGCTAGTGCTTTCTGTTCTCCAGTTGAGTATTTGGGTGCAGTTTCTGACAAAAGGTGAGATGCAGAAGCGACTGGTCATTTGCTTCCTTCAATGCACTGTTTGAGTAGAGCTCAATCGCATTTCCTGAAACATCTGTTGTGATATACGTTTCCACATGTGGGTTGAAATGCGTGAGGACTGGCAGAGATGCTATCTCTGTCTTTAACGTATTCAACGCTCTTTGATGTGTGATTCTCATTGTGCATCTTTGCACAGTAGCTTTCAAAGGGGCTCCACAATCTCAGCAAAGAATGACTAAAAGGTTAATAAGGAGGGAGAAATTGGAGTATGAGAGAAAGCTAAGTAGAAATACAGAAGCAGATAGTAAGAGTTTCTACAGGTATTTAAAAAAGGAAAAGAGTTTCTAAAGTGAATATTGGTCCTATAGAGAGTGAGAATGGGGAACTAATAGTGGAAAATAAGGAAATGGCGGATGAATTGAACGCATATTTTGCATCTGTCTTCAATGTAGAGGATACAAATAACATCGTGGGAGAAATTGTGAATCTGGAAGTGAAAGGGAGGGAGGAATTTAAACCAGTTACAGTTGCCAGGGGAAGGGTGCTGAGAAAATTATTAGAACTAAAAGGTCCTGATGGACTTCGCCCTCGGGTCTTAAAAGAAGTGGCTGCTGAGGTAGTAGATGCATTGGCTTGAATTTTCCAAAATTCCCTAGGTTCAGGAAAGGTCCCATCAGATTGGAAAATGGCAAATGTGACTCCTCTATTCAAGAAAGGAAGGAGAGAGAAAGCAGGAAACTATAGGCTAGTTAGCTTAACAACGCCGAAAGGAAAATTGCTGGAATTTATTATTAAGGAGGTTATAGCACGGCACTTATAAAATCTCAATGCAATCAGGCAGAGTCAACATGGTTTTGTGAAAGGGAAATCATGTTTGACTAATTTATTGGAGTACCTTGAGGAAGCAACAAGCAACGTGGATAAAAGGGAACCTGTGGATGTGCTGTACTTAGATTTCCAGAAAGCGTTAGACAAGGTCCCAGATCAAGGGTTACTATGCAAAATAAGAGCTTGTGGTGTAGGGCATAATATATTAGCATAGAGAAGGGATCTTTCTTTGTGTTGGCAAGATGTGACGAGTGGTGTGCTACAGGGATCAGTGCTGGGGCCTCAACTTATTACAATTTATATAAATGACATGGACGAAGAGACCAAATGTATTGTTAAATTTGCTGAAGACACAAAGTTAGGTAGGAAAGTAAGCTGTGAAGAGGAGACAAGGGGCAGAATTGTCCTAGATTTGCATTAAGTGCGGTAGAGGGTGGGTAAAACGATGCTTTACCTGCTGGCCGTGATGGCGGGTTTTCACACCATATCGTCCTAATCCCGCCACATTATTCTTGCATTCCCAGGAAATGCAGGCGGGCTCTCATTCACCCATCTCCTGCACTTCCCTGGCCTCCTCCTTCCCACCCCCGGGGTCCGTGTCTGCCTCCGGGTCCCTGCTAACCCACCCTTGCCGTCCCTTCTATCGCTACTGTTGAACCCTCACCCTCCCACCCTACTGCCTCACTCTGCGCTCGGTCATTCTCACCCTTCCTCCATACCACCCTCACTTCACTTCCCAGGAGGCAGACATGACACTATTGGACCCCTCCCATGCATGTTCACCTGCACATCCGCCCCCAGGCACCCCTTTTCCCCTCCGCACCCCTTCAGCCCGAGTTCTCCCACCCCACCCACCAACCCCCAGACTCCGGCCCACCTAGTTCCTCTCCCTTCCTGACCCCTTCCTCCACCCTTAACCCCTCTGCCACCCTTAATCCCTCCCCACTCCTGACTTTTTCCTCCAGCCTTACCTCTTCCTTCAGCCTCACTTCTTCCTCCAGCCTTATTCCTACCCCCTTCCTGACTCCTTCCTCCATTCTTACTTCTTCCTCAACCTTTACTCCCTCCCCCCTCTGCACCCTTTCCTCCCCCCTCCACACCTCTTCCTCCCCCTGACACCTTCCCCTCTCTGAACTCATTCCCTTGCACATTCCACCCCCCCCCCTCCAATTACACCTATCTCCCCAGTTACAGCCTTCTCCCCTGTTACCCACTCCTCCCCCCCATTCTCCCTACCCCCCAACCTTCCACTACAACACATTCATTCCCCGTTCCCAACATCACCCCATCCTGACAACTTAATTCACCCTCTCTCAACCTCAGCCCATCCTGACACCTTCATCCCCCCACTCCCAGCTTCACCTCTCCCCCACCCGACACCTCTTCATCTCCCAGCCGATCCCAGCCCTTCCTCTCTCACCAGCTCAACCATCACCCCCTGCGGTGAGCACCAACACTGCTTCGCAGCAGAGCCATGTCCATGAGAATCCACCCAGCATGCCATGGACGTTCCTCCAGTGTGCCGATGGTGCCAGCCTCGGATGTCCGCAATGAGAGCAAAGCCCTGGCGGGTATGTCCCAACTTCTGCACATCACAGTTGTCAAGACGCATTCTACGCCAGCGTGCTTTCCTGCCGACATGGGTGGACGATCCAGCGGGGTGGGGGGGGTTGATTCCGGTAGGCAGGCCTAATAATGATATGCTGATGTATTACAAAGAGGTTCCCATCGTCCAATGGTGGAGATTCACGGCCCGTTATTGGCAGGCTGAGCAGACAATCGCAAACTGGCTCCACTCTGTCATGAAACCGATCGCACCATATTGTCCGTTCACGCCACCAAACACGCCCAACGCCAGTGGGCACGGAAAATCCTGGCCAAGGAGTCTGTAAAGGGACATGGATAGGTTAGGTGAGCGGGCAAAAAAATTGGCAGATGGATTATAATATAGGAAAATGTGAACTTGCTCACCTTGGCAGGAAGAATGGAAAAGCAGCATATTATTTAAATAGAGAGAGATTGCAGAACTCTGAGGTGCAGAGGGATCTGGGTGTCCTGGTACATGAATCAGGAAAAGTTAGTGTGCAGGTACAGCAAGTGATTAAGAAAGCAAATGGAATGTTGTCATTCATTACAAGGGGAATGGAATATAAAAGTGGGGATGTTTTGCTACAGTTGTACAGGTCATTGGTGAGGCCACATCTAGAGTACTGTGTACAGTTTTGGTCTGCTTATTTAAGAAAGGGTATAAATGTGCTAGAAGCAGTTCAGAGTATGTTCACTTAACTGATACCTGGGGCAGAATTTTCCAGTCCCCTCCCGCGGTGGGCTTAATGACGGGCGGTGGGAGGGAGGAGGGACAATGTGGCGGGAGCTGAAAAATCGGTTTCCCGCTGGCACAATATGATGGCAGGAACTTGCAGTCCTGTCCAACGTGGCGGGTCACCATTCCCGCCAGACACTAGCGTGAAACTGATTTTCATCCCGTTAATGGATGCAGATGAAGGCCTGACCAGAATCGCCACCGCCCACACCCACCCCACCCCACCCCGCCCCACCCCAGCCCCCCGGCTCAATCGTCTGCACCGCCGGTGGAAAATCACGCCGGCCAGAACATGTCTGGACCCAAGTGGCGTGCACATGTCAGCACTTACCTGAAGAAGGCCTGGGGCAGCTCACAGAGAATCTGAGGGGAAAATGGAGGCCTCTGGAGACCCAACCCGGGAACACCAAGTGCAGCAGTGGGTGGATGGGGCATCAGCCATGTGGATCTTCTCTGCACGGCAGCTTCCAGGTGGTGAGTGTTCGTGGCGCGGCAGCTTCTCCCAGGGTTTGGATCTTCGAGCAGCAGGTGGACGGCTGCATGAGGTACTGTTGGGTGGTGATGGTCTGTGCTGGGGGATGGGCTGTGGGGAGGTGATAGTCTGCATTGGGTGGGAGGGCTGTGGGGAGGTGATGGTCTGCGCTGGGTGGGAGGGCTGTGGGGAGGTGATAGTCTGCGCTGGGTCGGAGGGCGATGGACTCTGCTTGGTGGGTTGGGGTGATGGCCTGAGATTGGGGGGTGTGGGGATTAGACGGGGAGGAGAGGAATGAAGAGGTGACCCAGGCCTAGAGAGGGTTGGGGGAGGCAGCGGAAAGAGAGAGATTCTGCGGGGGCCGTGGAATGGATGAGCTGGTATGGAGTGGGAGGTTGGCAAGGGCCATGGTGAAGTGCGGGCAGGGCGGGAGGGGATTATGCATGTGTGAAAGGGCCTGGGGAGTGTGCAGGTGTGAGGGGGCAATAGGAGTGTTCAGGTGATAACGGTCATGGGGGCGGGTGTTGAGGTGTGGACAGGAATGGTGGGGAAGAAGGGAAAGTGGTTCAGAAGGAGGGATCTGTAGACTCAATGGAGGAGTCCTGGGGGGCATCGTCAGGGTACTGATGAGAGTTAAAGAGCACAGAGGGAGCTGGTAGGGTGGGAGGGTGAGGATCCTGTAATGTTAGGTAAAGGGGCTCTGAGGGTTGCTGGAGGGGAGACGGAATGAGAAATGAATTCCAGGGGTCAGAAGAATGGGACAGGGGCGGTGCATAGCAGCTGTGATGGAGGTGGGTGCTTCGGGTAGGTAGGGGACTTCAACATTGACCTGCAAGGGAATGTAGGGTGATGGGGGAGGATTGAAGTTTAACTTTGGGGAGGTCAAAAGTGATTCCTGCGGGGGGGGGGGTCAATAGTTTTGTGGGGGTGGAGGATGTGGGTGATGGAGGGCGGGGAAAAGGTATTCGACTCAACTTGGAACGTTACACAAATCATGACTGCTTGCAACTATGTAGAGCCTCGTGGTAGAGATCCCAAGGTGTTGCCTGGGAGTTGGGTCATCGTGGTGGGAGGAGGTGCAAGTCAGGTCAACTGGACAACTGAATGGGAACCCCAGCATATAGTACTGACAACGCTAGGGCCTTGTGCCAAATGAGAGTGTGAGGGCAAAGGCTCAGCGTGCGTGGGAGGCTTCCTGCACATGGCTCACAAGGGCCCTGGCGAAGACCTTTGCCTCACTGCACATGCCTGATTCCAGGGGACATGGTATGCCCCTCAGAAGATGGTGGGAGGTGGGGTGCACACAGGCTTAGGGACTATCACAAATAAACCACGTCAGGCACGATTGAAGTGCAAGTGGACTATATATACAAAAGTATGATAAATGCAACAATCATAGTGCAACCAATCAGCAACTTGTGAAATCAAAACTTCTTAATTTTTCTTTCCCAACAACTTCTTCCAAGGGCTCCTCCTACATCCCCAGCAGGGTGGAGCAGCCTGATGATTAGTTGGCCCTGTTGTCTTGGGTGAACTTGGCGGTCATTCTCTGGAAGCCCGAGGCCTGGAAGGCCCTGGCTTACTTTGACTGTCCAGCAGTGGGGCAGCTGCTCCCTCTGCGGTCACAGGAGACAAGGCTGAAGGGGTCACAGGCAAGGGGGATCCCGAAGGACCGGACATCAGAGAGCCCTGAGTGGAGGTCCCAGGGACCCAGAGGCTGCTCCTCCCCCCTTTGGGTGCCTAAGTGCCCCTGCCTGACTCCTTGAGTGGAAGGGGCACCTGGATGGATGTCGAGGTGCCCCTCTCACATACCCATTGCGAAAGCTAACCCATGCCTCCAGCGATGGACTGCAGGTCTGCGCGCATCTCCAGCAGAATCTGCTGGATCAGGTTCTCCGTGGAGTCCATCACCCTCCCCATGGAGACCTCCGTGCATGCATAATTCGGCACCACTTCAATCAGCCAGCAAGCGGACAGACTCCTCCACCTCACATGCCACTCTGTTGAGAGCCTCCAACATCTCTGCCTGATGCTCCCTCGTCTCTTGTTGCCTCTCCAGCATCTCTTGGAAGGCTGACTCCAGAGGCTCGTCATCGGACTCGAACCTTGCAGATGCTTCTTCCCCAGCACTCTTCCAAATGCTGGTGAGCTTGGCTGACCCTGCCTCCTCCTGCTGCGGACACGTGTCCGTGTAGTGACCACCAGAATGTGAGACCCTTCCTAAACTAGATCTTGTACCCACCGAGGTGTGTGTGTCTCTGGGCTGGTGGAGGGTGCAGGTGACTGCTGTCATTCCTCTACAAGTGCACTTTCTTACTCTGTAATGTCCTCGGTCCTCTCCAGGCTTGCCTGAGTGCTGGACACAGCTGCATCTCTTTCGGTCCTCACCCTCTTCCTGCCGGCACCTGTAAATGAGAGAGGAGAGCGCGAGTGACTGTATGAGCTCCCTCCAACATGGAGGAACATGTGAGCCTTAGGCTTCTAAGACATATATGAGTCCACTGGATGGGGGTTGCAAGCCAATATCTCCAACTCCGCAGGCTCTGTCCCCCTCCACCTCTGCCAGCTGGGCTGCCCGTTCCTCAAAGTTGGTGAGGTCCTTGAAGTGGCCAGCAGCCTCCCGTCCTCTCCGCCTTGCTCTCCTTTTATGGCTTAACTTCTCCTGTACAAAGATGGGTTGCAGGTATCTTTCTCATGCTTTCATTCTTGCAAATAACCCATTGGATTGTGTGCCATGTGATAGATGCAGGTTGTCCACAAGTTTTTTTTTATTCATTTGTGGGGTGTGGGCTTCGCTGGCTGGGCCAGCACTTATTGCCCATCCCTAGTTTCCCGTGAGAAGGTGGTGGTGAGCTGCCTTCTTGAACCGCTGCAGTAGGTACACCCACAGTACTGTTAGGAAGGGAGTTTCAGGATTTTTGACCCAGTGTCAGTAAAGGAACGGCGATATATTTCCAAGTCAGGATGCTGAGTGACTTGGAGGGGAACTTCCAGGTGGTGGTGTTGCCATCTATCTGCTGCCCTTGTCCTTCTAGATGGTAGTGGTCGTGGGTTTGGAAGGTGCTGTTGAAGGAGCCTTGCTGAATTCCTGCAGTGCATCTTGTAGATGGTACACACTGTTGCTACTGTATCTCGATGGTGGAGGGAGTGAGTGTTTGTGGATGTGGTGCCAATCATGTGGGCTGCTTTGCCCTGGACAGTGTCAAGCTTCTTGAGTGTTGTGGGAGCTGCACTCATCCAGGCAAGTGAGGAACATTCCATCACACTCCTGACTTGTGCCTTGCAGATGGTGCACAGGCCTTGGGGAGTCAGGAGGTGAGTTACTCGTCGCACGATTCCTGGCCTCAGACCTGTTCTTGTAGCTACAGTATTTATATGGCTCGTCCAGTTCAGTTTCTGGTCAGTGGTAACCCCCAGGATGTTGACAGTGGGGGATCCAGTGATGGTAATGCCATTGAATGTCAAGGGACGATGGTTGGATTCTCTGATGTTAGAGATGGTCATTGCCTGACATTTGTGCAGCATGAATGTTACTTGCCGCTTGTCAGCCCAAGCCTGGATATTGTCCAGGTCTTGCTACATTTGCACATGGACTGCTTCAGTATCTGAGGAGTCACGAATGGTGCTGAATATCGTGCAATCATCAGTGAACATCCCCACTTCCGACCTTATGATGGAAGGAAGGTCATTGATGAAGCAGCTGAAGATGGTTGGGCCCAGGACACTACCCTGAGGAACTCCTGCAGTGATGTCCTGGAACTGAGATGATTCTGCTTTGTCTCTTCCATGGACAATGGAATCATCAAGTATGTTGAGCGTCTCCTTGAGCTGGACATTGCTTGGGAATCATTTTGTACCTCCACAGTTTGAGCATATTTTTGTGAGTATCTGACCGTGTTGGGTTCTCTGGCATCTCTGTCTGCTGTGAGTTGCTCGAATATTTGCTCGCCTTCTGTTCCAAGATAATGTATGAGTATCACCTTCTTTCAGGCCGCTGCTACATCCAGGCTGTCCATCCCCTTGGTGAGCAAGTAGGTCCTCAATCCCAAAATCTATTGATCCCATGGCACGGGTAGATCTCCCAGTGAAGAAGGGAAAGGTGTTGGAGCTAGTAGATTTAAACTACTCTCCATCTCTTTGCCAATTATTGTGTTTTCTGACTTAGAGATATGCAGAGATGGCACACCAGTTTCTATGTCCAAACAGGAGATTTATTTACAGTGCTTTTAAAATGTCTGCTGTCATCCTTATAGTCTCTTGCCTCAGTTTAACTCCTCTCTGTAACCACACCCAGACTTAACTAATAGCGCACAGTGGACAGTTAACAGATGTACGTAATCTAACACTGAACAATTGAACACTGCAATCACCATCTCAGAATAAGGGGTTGGCTGGTTCGTACTGAGATGAGGGGAAATTGCATCACTTAAAGGGTTGTGAATCTTTGGAATTCTCTATCCCAGAGAGCTGTTGATGCTCAGTGTAGGCTATTCCTACTACCTGGGCTCAGAGGTTTACTCTGGATATCAATGACACAAAACTCGAAACTTCACCCAAAACAACTGCAATTTGTTATTTGATTTCTGTTACAGATAATTCAATAATACTTATTATACCAGTGACTACTCACCCCGTGCTTTAGTTGCTTGGTTTCCCCAAGAAACAGACAGGCTCAGGTGGTCGATCTGTCCTTGTCCATTCTTTATTCAGAAACCAGGCTATTTCCCTTTCTTGTCCGGCTGCAGTGATGGCCTCGAGCTTAATGAACACCATGTCTAAATAGGCCTCTGCCTCCTGCCCTGCCATATACACACTTTCTGATTGGCTCCTTTCTCCGATAACGACGGTCCACGATTGGCTCATTTTCACCCCCGGTAACCCTCCCTGAAGCAGGAAGGTCCAGACAGCAAATTTGGCTAATCTCCTCCTAGATCTGCTTGGTTCAACACCTCCCCCATCTGTCCCCAGTTCCACCAAGCAATCATTGCGTAAGGGTGATTACAAACTGCTGAATTTCAATATATTCAATGATATTCTCAGCAAACAGCAATCATCAGTTGCATTACATTAAGACATTGCCTTTTGGCCTTATTTGAGTTTTAAGCAAACAACTTTACATGATATTTGTAATCAAAAAGGTCACAAACTGGGGGAAAAAAAATCGTTGCCTGGCTTTTAACCATTTGTTGCCTGGCCTTCAACAAGTCACCTTCCTAACATTAACACAAAACCATGAACACAGCATAAACTGTTAACTCATTTGCAGAAGTTAGCCTTATAAATAATGTTAAATAGTAATTGTAAGCTTAGCTCTTCCCTGTATCCATAAAAAGCTTCCACAATGTAATGACCCATTTATTATATTCCAAATGAAGCAGCTGCCCATATCAATTGTTGAGTCAAGACAGAGGTTGATAGATTTTGGGTACAAAGGGGATTATGGGATATGGGAATAGTGTGAGGAGGTGAAGTTGAGTTACAAGATCAGCCATGATGTATTGAAGGGAAGAGAAGACTAGAAGGGCCAAGTGAGCTACTTCTGCTCCTATTTATGATGTTCTTGTGTTCTTAAATGCAACCCAACCCAAAATGCATAGTGATTCCAGGGGTTTATGTAACAGAGTTCATAGTTACAGGGATCCAATTGTAGTATCTTTCGTGTTCAGACTATATACAAAGAAGCCTTGGGCCAAAATCTAGGATCCTTGTCTCTTGTTTGAACATACTGACGTACAGAAAGCTATTACATAAGCTTTGTTGTTGGCAGATATAAGCAAAACTAAGTTCAAGCACATAATATGGACTACTGCCCAAATATCGCACAGACATTGAGAGAAAGCAAGTTATCCACAATGATGACCCTTTTCATTAGTCAGATACTCTCCAGACTATTACTGGCACGCTTCTTAAGCACAATGAATATCGGAACATATGAAAAGATATGAATGCAGAAAGGCTTTCCAGCCCATTGATGCCTATTTCCTTAGTATTTCTCAGCTCTTAGCAACGAGCTTCATTCATAATATCCCTAAATTTTCTCTGCTACTCTGCTGAGTAAACTACTTGAGGCATTTAATGCTCTTTGAGTAAAGAAATAAGGGCTGATTTTAATTTTCAACTGTAGATGAAAATGATCAGTAGTGAATCTGACACCCATTATATAACAGGACCAAGTTTTCTCACCAATGAGGTCAATTGGAATTGGGCAGGGTGTATGACAAGCACCCAATCTACTCCTGACCACTTTCCGCCATTGCCCAAAGTCAAGCTGATTAAAATAATTTTACTGTGCTAGCATATTTTATAGAAGAAAGGTTCAGAATTTCAAATTACCAGCTACCTGGGAAGATGTTTCATGCTCTGGAAGATCTTTGTGATCTTTTGCTTTAGCCAAGCTCATCTTTTCTGAAGCAATTCAGTCCTATCCTTTCACCTATTAGATATTGTGTTTCCTAAGGTTTTGGGTGAGCCTTTCAGGTTGCTCAAGGTTTAGTTCAATCCTGTGGTGTTCACTGAAGTTTGACAACTATTTAGCTAACACAGTCGATGTCTATAACCATTTTACTGTTTTTTTTATTTGTTCAACGGGTGTGGGCATTGTTGGCTAGGCCAGCATTTATTGCCCACCCCTAATTGCCCTTGAGAAGGTGGTGGTGAGCTGCCTTCCTGAACCGCTGCAGTCCATGTGGTGTAGGTACACCCACAGTGCTCTTAGGGAGGGAGTTCCAGGATTTTGACCCAGCGACAGTGAAGGAACTGCAATATATTTCCAAGCTAGTACGATGAGTGACTTGGAGGGGAAATTCCATTTGGTGATGTTCCCATGTGTCTGCTGCCCCTGTCCCTCCTAATGGTAGTGGTCGTGGGTTCAGATGGTGCTGTCTTGGTGAGTTCCTGCAATGCATCTTGTCGATGGTACACACTGCTACCACTGTGCGTCGGTGGTGGAGTGAGGGAATGTTTGTGGATGGGGTGCCAATCAAGCGGGCTGCTTTGTCCTGGATGGTGTCAAGCTTCTTCAGTGTTATGGGTTCTGCACTCATCCAGGCAAGTGGAGAATATTCCATCACACTCCTGGCTTGTGCCTTGTAGATGGTGGACAGGGTTTGGGGAGACACAAGGTGAATTACTTGCCACAGGATACCTAGCCTCTGACCTGCTCTTGTAGCCACAGTATTTATATATCTGGTCCAGTTCAGTTTCTGGTCAGTGGTAACCCCCAGGATGTTGATAGTGGAGGGATTTAGTGATGGTAATGCCATTGAATGTCAAGGGGCAATGGTCAGATTCTCTCTTGTTGGAGATAGTCATTGCCTGGTACTTGTGTGGCACGAATGTTATTTGCCACTTGTCAGTCAAAGCCTGGATAATGTCCAGGTCTTGCTGCATTTGAACATGGACTGCTTCACTATCTGAGGAGTCGCAAGTGGTGCTGAACATCATGTAATCATCAGCGAACATCCCCACTTCTGACCTTATGATGGAAGGAAGGTCATTGATGAAGCAGCTGAAGATGGTTGGGCCCTGGACACTACCCTGAGGAACTCCTGCAGTGATGTCCTGGAACTGAGATGACTGACCTCCGACAACCACAACCATCTTCCTTTTTGCTCGGTATGACTCCAACCAGTGGAGAGTTTTCTCCCGATTCCCATTGAATCCAGTTTTGCTAGGGCTTCTTGATGCCACACTCTGTCAAATGCTGCCTTGATGTCAAGGGCATTCACTCTCACCTCACCTCAGGAGTTCAGCTCTTTTGTCCATGTTTGAACCACGGCTGTGATGAGGTCAGGAGCTGAGTGGCCCTGGCAGGACTCCCAAACTGAGCATTAATGAGGATGCTATTGCTAAGCAAGTGGCACTTGATAGCCCTGCTGATGACCCCTTCCATCAGTTTACTGATGATCGAGTGTAGACTGATGGGGCGGTAATTGGCCGGGTTGGATTTGTCCTGCTTTTTGTGAACAGGACATACCTAGACAATTTTCCACATTGCCAGATATATGCCTGTGTTGTAGCTGCACTGGAACAGCTTGGCTAGGCACGTGACAAGTTCTGGAGCTACCACAGTGCTATTGCTGGAATATTGTCAGGGCCCATAGCCTTTGCAGTATCCAGTACCTTCAGCTGTTTCTTGATATCACGTGGAGTGAACCGAATTGGCTGAAGACTGGCATCTGTGATGCTGGAGACCACCAGAGGAGGTGGATAATCCACTTGGCACTTCTGGCTGATGATTGTTGCAAATGCTTCAGCCTTATCTTTTGCACGGATGTGCTGGGCTCCTCTACCATTGAGGATGGGGATATTTATGGAACCACCTCCTCCAGTGAGTTGTTTAATTATCCACCACCATTTACGACTGGATGTGGCAGGACTGCAGAGCTCAGATCTGATCCATTGGTTGTGGAATCGCTTAGCTCTGTCTATCATTTGCTATTTATGCTGTTTGGCACGCAAGTAGTCCTGTGTTATAGCTTCACCAGGTTGACACCTCGTTTGCTTGCTGCTGCCCCTGGCATGCCCTGCTGCACTGTTCATTGAACCAGCGCTGACCCCCTGGCTTGGTGGTAATGGTGGAGTAGGGGATATGCCTGGCCATGAGGTTAGAGATTGTGTTGGAGTACAATTCTGCTGCTGCTGATGGCCCACAGCGCCTCATGGATGCCCAGTCTTGAGTTGCTAGATCTGTTTAAAATCTATCCCATTTAGCATGGTGGTAGTGCCACATAACAGATGGAGGGTATCATCAGTGTGAAGGCGGGACTTCGTCTCCACAAGGACTGTGCGGTGGTCACTCCTACCAATACTGTCATGGACAGATGCGGCTGCAGCAGACAGGTTGGTGAGGATGAGGTCAAGTATGTTTTTCCCTTTTGTTGGTTCCCTCACCACCTGCCACAGACTCAATCTAGCAGATTTGTCTTTTAGAATTTGTCCAGCTCAGTCAGTAGTGATGCTACCAAGCCACTCTTGGTGATAGACATTGAAGTCCCCCACCCAGAGTATATTCTGCACCCTTGCCACACTCAGTGCTTCCCCCAAGTGGTGTTCAACATGAAGGAGCACTGATTCATCAGCTGAGGTTGGAAGGTGGAGGTTGCGGTACGTGATAATCGGCATTAGGTTTCCTTGCCCATGTTTGACCTGATGCCATGAGACTTCATGGCACCCTTGTATCATGCAGGAAACTATATATTTGCCAAGGCTACATTAATCAGGCTGTAAAAAGATGGCTGCTTGTGATACCACCAGGATTCTATTCTGCAGCTTTACTATTGCCATATTTGTTGTCCCTGATATAGTATAATGGTCTGGTATATACAGGGTTAATATGGGACTGAGTACAGCAACATCCACACAGTGAAGTTATAAGGCACATGACCTAGGCCTAAGGTCCGTGTGGTGTTGAGCAGAGACGTATTAAGATCTAGAGAAGGTGATAGCTCCATGCCTGCACCCTTTATTGTACGTATGTTTGCAGTTACAAGTAGTTCATAAAGACTTACTGTTGACATACAGAATATGATTAAAACTTCTTTAACAGAGACATTTTGTTCGCAACACAATTTCAACACCTTATGTTATTATATGTGAAGGGGCTCTCTGAGGTACTAGATTTGAACAACCCCAGTTAGCTTCTGATTGGATTACTTAGTTCACTGCTGGTAGAGATTAAGAAACTGAATAAGAGATTAAATTGCTGATTCACATCAAAATGACAAGAGTGAGTTTATTTTTATTCATTCACGGGATGTGGGCTTCGCTGGCTGGGCCAGCATTTATTTCCCAATCCTAGTTGCCCTTGAGAAGGTGGTGGTGAGCTGCCTTCTTGAATCACTGCAGTCCATGTGCACAGTGCTCTTAGGGAGGGAGTTCCAGGATTTTGACCCAGTGATAGTGAAGGAACTGCAATATATTTCCAAGTCAGGATGGAGGGAAACTTCCAGGTGGTGGTGTTCCCATGTGTCTGCTGCCCTTGTCCTTCTAGATGGTAGTGATCGTGGGTTTGGAAGCTGTTGCCTAAGGAGCCTTAGTTAAACCCTCCAGTGCATCTTGAGTCAGGAAAGAACTGAGAGCTTAAAAAGTTAATAGGGCATTCAAAACTAACGTGGCATCGGGAAAAAATGGAGAAAAGTTAAAGCCAAAGACATTACATCTGAATGTGCAAAGCATTTGCAGCAAAATAAATAAATTCATAACAAAGACAGAACTTAATGGGGTTGATCTGATAGCCATTACTGAGATGTAACTGCAGAGTGATTAAGGTTGAGAACAAAATATTCCTGGACAGTTGGCTTTTAGAAGAAATAGGAAAATGCAAAAGGAAGAGGGATTGCCCTGATTTTAAAGGAAAGGCTGTCACGAGAAAGGATCTTAGCTCAGAAAATCAACCAATCGTATAACTTTGGGTGGAGCTAAGAAACAGCAAGGGGCAGCAAACAGATGCAAAAATCAAAGGGCATGAGTAGTCTATAGATCCCAAACAGTGGTTGAATTGTCAGACAGAATGTAAATAAGGAAATTGGAGGTGTACAAGGGTAATACAATAATCATGAGGAACTTTAATCTTCATATGGCCAGGGCAATCTAAATTTGCAATAATAGTGTGGAGAATGAGTTCATGGAATGCATTCAAGATAGTTGTCTGGATCAGTACATTGAGGAACAAATTAGGGAACAAGTCTAGTATTGTGCGATGAAAAAATGTTAATTAATAATTTTCTAGTAAAGGAGCCACTGGGAAAAAATGATCATGACATATTATATTTTATATTGCATTTGACAGTGATTGAGTTAAGACCAATTGTCAGGTCTTAAATCTGAAAAAAGCAAACTAGGTGGTGTTGAGAAATAAATTGAGTAGATTAAAAGATATGACTGTAGATAAGGAATGGCAAACATTTACAGAATTAATTTTTAATTCACAATGAATATAACTTTGTTTAAAGGATAAAACCTCATGGGAAAAGTGGTTCAAGCATAGCTAACAAGAAAAGTTAAAGACTCTATTAGATTAAAGGAAGAGACTTGTAATGTTGCCAAAAAGAGTATCAGCCTGAGGATTGGGAATAAAATTCAACATAGGATGGCCAAGAACTTGATAGAGAGAGAAAAGATAATATGAGAGTAAACAAACAAGAGACTTAAAAGCAGGTTGTAAAAACTTCTATGGGTATATAAAAGGTAGAGATTAGCAAAAATAAATGTGTATTCCTTAGAGACAGAAGAAATTATAATGGGGAATAAGGAAATGGTAGAGACATTAAACAAGCGGGCTGAAGGACCTGTTTATATGCTGTATAACTCTGCGACTCCATGACTAAGTACTTTATACCTACCTTCACAATAGAAGATTCTAAAATCATTCTGGAAATAATGGGAACTAGGGCCTAGTAAGATGGAGGAACTTATGGAAATTAGTATTTGTAAAGAAATAGTAGTGGAGAAATTAATGCAACTAGACGACAAATCCTCTGGACCTGATGGACTACATCCTAGAGTTTGAAGGTGGCTACAGAACTAGTGGATGAACTGATTTTGATATTCTGGAATTTCCTATATTCTGGAACAGTCCCAGTGGACTGGAAGGTAACACACCCTGCTATTCAAGAAAGCAAAGAGAGAGAAAATAGACCAGTTAGCCTGCCATCAAAAGTAAGGAGAATGCTGGAATATTATCAGAACATGATAACAGCCTCCAGGCGAGGTCCGCTAATTTGTTAACTTTCTGAACGGGACCCCAATTTTACTACGCTCCCTGGTGAGGAGGAATGAGCTGGCTCCCCTTCTTTATTCAACCCCCTCGGTTGTCGCAACAAGGTTAATTTAAAAGGGATCCCTTCCCCCATGGATGCCTTTTCCCAGTCCAAATGTATTTATTTTTACAGAAGGAACCAATTTAACCAGGCTTTCTTGAGTCAAAGAACGATTAAGTTTATCAGGTACTAAAAACCTGAGAAAAATAATAAGAACGCAACACACTTATACAGAGATCAGAAATGAGAAGTTAAGAGTCCAAATAAAAGTTAAAAAAAATATATATGAATCAGTATTTGGCTTGTCTGCGAGGTGTAGATGGCGATTTGTTGCGGCCTTTAAGTTGAGTGATTTTGGTAGACCTGGCTGTGGTAGTTTTGCAGTGGGTTTGGAGACACATGGTTCTGCAGGTTAGCTGAAGAAGCTCCCCTATTTCCTTTTAGATTGTTTCTTCTGCTTTAAGCACCCACACCTCCAGCAAAAGAGACACAGAGAGAGAGAGGCTTCACCTGCAACTGCAGGGGTGACTAGTTGATCTTCTTCTCGTTGTCAGACACACAGCACACCAGCACGCTAGAACACACTGCATTGCTCTGCAGATAGCTTCTAACCAATTTTTCCCTGTGTATTCCTATAAGGGAAATAAAACATGTCTTACGCCCAGAGTCTGTTTTCATTGATTTCCAACCATCTTAAACATTCTGAGATATGAATCAACAGGAGATGGATTTTAGATGCCTGCTGAGATGTGGTAATCAGTCTTTTGTCTCCACAACTACAGGAGATTAAAGTTCAGTCTTTTGCATCTTTCCTATCTCCCTTTCAAGTGTCTCTGCTTGAAGAAGGCCATGACACCTTTTTAGATGCGACATTCCATGTTCTCTCAGGACAAGTCTCGCAGAGGCATTTTTCCAGCAAGTGGTCACTTTACATTATCAGCCATCTTTTGTTCAGTGTCCTTGCTTATATTTCTTTAAAATCACACTCGTCTTCCTTAAAAGGTTCAACATGATCGTAAGTGATTTGTGGCTGTGATTGGCTTTTTCTGACAACAGTTATCATGTGATGACATAATGAACCATAATATGATTGAGCAGAGCCAGCACAGGTTTATGAAAGGGAAATCAAGCTTGACAAATGTGTTAGAATTTTTTTGAGGTTGTACATAACGATAGATTAGGGGGAACCAGTAGATGCAGTGCATTTGGATTTTCAAAAAAGCATTTGTTAAGGTGCTATGAAAGAGTTGATTACATAAAATTAGGGCTCAGAGTATTGGGGCACATTTGATTAGCAGAAAAAAACAGAAAGTGGAAATGAATGGATCACTTCTGTGTTAACAGGATGTATGTAGCAGGGTGTCACAAGGATCGGTGTTTGGACCTCAGCCAATTCCAGTCTATATCAATGACTTAGATGAGGGGGTTAAATGTAATGTATCTAAGTTTGCTAATAGTATAAAGTTAGGTGGGAAAGTAAGCGGTGAGGAGGACGCCTCACCCCCTCCACACCCAGCGAGCTGAAGATTCTCAATGGTTGGGTTTATTTATTTGCAGGAATGTGGAGTTGAGGTAGAAGATCAGCCATGGTCCTGTTGAATGGAGAAACAAGCCCAAAGGTCCAAATGACCTATTCCAGCTCCCATTCCTTCTGTTCTTATGATTTATGGAAATGCAGCTCTAAAGCTTACCCAATAACTGCCAAGTTCCCTGGAAAAATAACCTAAAAGAGTCTGATGCATCATAATATTATCCCCTATATGATGCTTCTCATTCATAAGAAGTAACAGTTCACATAGGGCTGAATTTTACACTCGTCCTGGCGCACGCCATCGGCAGGCCCAGGAGTGACAGGAAACCATCCCCTGACCACGATCGACCTCCGACTGCAGCTTCATGCTGACTGGCCAATTAGCGGCCAGCCAGCGTGAAACACGGCCGGGGAAAGGCTCAGCATTGCCGGCGGGACAGGCAGGGGTTGGGTGCTGACGTCACCGCGGGTGCTGGTGAGCGCTTCCACTGAGCTCCCTCAGGGAGCTGCAGACCTCCAAACAATAAAAGAGTGTCCGTGCAGCACAATCAAGCACCTGAAAGCGTGCCTCATAAAAAAAAAGTCCCCAGGTGTTTATTTTTATTTTAAATCCGAACGGAGATTTCATCCCGCCCTCGGCCGAGGTTTCATCAAAAATGTAAAGTTCACCCGGCCGATTGGCCCGTCCGCCAACTGTAAGGAGGGATGGGCCACGAAAAATTGCTTACAAGTGAGCAGTTATTGAGCTTAATTGTCTACTTAACTGTCAGTGGGCGCTCTTCCGACTTTTGCGTGTGCCCGCTGAGCGAAATATCACGCGAGTGCGCGACGACGTCCGGACACTCACCCGACATCATCTCACGTGATTTTACGGCCATTCGGGTCAGGCCATGCCCGCCCGCAGGACGTGGAATTCTGGCCATAATCTGTTTAATATGCCTTTAAGGGATAGGAGCATGATACCACTAGAAAGGAAGTGTATCATGTGATCCAGGCTTAGTTTCATGCTTGCTTTTTCAGCAGATCACATGTGCACATCTTTCTGTCCTTGTGTAAACGTTCCCGTGTGCCTCGTCTCAACAAATGAACCCACAACGCGTTTACCCAATCCCTTATGAGTGACTGGTGCCTTTATGTCATTATAATAACACGACGTAGTCATTGCTTAGTTTACGATACAGTGAGGAGAGAATATAGAAATAGACTAAAGGTAATTAATAATGGGCCAAGGGCTAGAAAGGCAATTACCAAATGGTTAACTACATTAAACAAAACTTGTGTGAAATAATGTTAAAGTAAACCGTGAGAAGATTGTTTTTAGAAGATTGGCATAAAAAATATCTTTGAAAACCTTTTGCCCTGTTTTAGAACTTTGACAGACAATATGTCTGTTGAGACTGACTGGTTGTTTAACTGCACAATATATTTGACAGGTGTGAGTTGCTTTGCTACTTTGAGGCTGTCTGTTTGGAGGTCTCTGCGGAGCTGTAGCATCATTCTGACTTTTTGATGCTTTCTGTTCGGAAACTCTGACAGTGCTTTTTGTCTGATGTTCATTGTGTCCTCAACATTACTGTTTTTAAAAACAAGTAGAACACACAGGAAAGATACTCACTGATATCAACCACAGGGAGGGCTAAATTGGATAGTTCATCATGCTCCCCCTTCTGCTCCTGCCCCTGTCCCTGCTCCATAGCTACTTGTCAAATAGCCAGTGGCAAGGGCTGCACCCTCATGATGGTGAGGTTGTGCCACATGCAGCACCCACAGAGCTATGTTTATGCAGTCAATAGCACCCAGCACCATCAGGAAACCTACAGTCCCAGCAAAGATGTATGCTTCCTTCACCTACTTTTCCCTGGTAAAATAGAATGAAGTGTGGTTAAATCTCATTGAGTAGAGAGCCTCAGGGACTTCACTTAAGCAACCCTGAATGGCAAACTGAGAGGTGTTGCAAATATGTCCAGATTCAGCTTGGAAGAAGCCAGACACATAAAAGTGCATTTTCACACTTACATTCACAGCCTTTGGTAATGCTGGCCTCACCCTACTCTGAGGTTGCAACAGGTGACAGATTTTCTTACATGTGAGGAAGTCCTTACAGAAGTGCAGGCGTTCAACTGTACTCAAGTTCAGGTAGGAGAATTGCTCCATCAACATCCTGGGCGGTTATGACCTCCTGCTGGGAGCCCTTCTCCCCTCTTGCTCCTCCCTCTTCAAGAAGCTTGCCCTGTTCCGCGTAGCCTCTGTTCATTCTCCAAACCATGCTGTATTCCTAGGGGAATGCAAACAGTCCTTCAGCACCTGCCACATACTCCCTGTAGACGTTTACAATTTGCACCAGGTATAGAAAACACCAAACCCTTGTGGAATTGTAGCACAGCCAGAAGAAATTAATCAGCAAACAGCCTGTAAGTAGTTGATGATCCTTTAAAATAGTGTTGGTGTGCGGGGGCGGGGGATGTCGTACTTACTGCTGTTCAATGCATGTTCAGTTGTGCAAGATTAAGAGAGGGTGTTAGCTGGAGTGTTGAGCTCTAAAATGGGTATTGTTGGCATCAAAACAGTGTTGTCCATTGACTGAGGTCATGATTTGCCTGCTTTCCATTCATCCAGCTGACACTCACTGCGTGTGCACTAACACCCTCATCACAATGGCATCTACCACGTTTTATCCCATAGGTGTGAATGTGGACACCACAAACATCATTTTGTACCTCTGAGGGAAGTATTCATGCCCATAAATGGGTGCAAATGATCCCAATTTCCCACCCTAACCAACGAGCCAAGGATTGCACTGCAATTTGTAAAGGTACCATAAGTCATGTTGACGCAACTCTACACATTCCAATATATTACAACCAGTGAATTAAAACACAAATTTAGCCTATTATTAGGGGGTTAGGTCCAATTAACTAAGCCACATTGCATATTCTGGTGTTTCAAAACCCTAATGTCACCAGTTATATAAATCACGCCATGATTATCATAGCCATGAAATTCGGCTCCTTATTGCCGTTGATGCCAGCGTTATGACAACCCAAAACTCATAAAATGTCAGCCAGGATGCTTCCAGCCATGTCAGGGGCAAAGCCCCATTGTTGTAAGGGGGCAAATATGGCATTGCCGCGTATGCACCAGAAACATGCAGAGTGGGCAGATCATGAAGTCAGAACTGCCTCGAAGGCCATTTTTGACTTTGCAGGTTCAGTTCCTGTTAATTGTTTCTTAATAACTCAGAGCAGAACTTGCAATCAGCTGCACGAGCGACTACAAACTAACGTCATTTAAAGGTCATCCAGCCTTCAGATGAAGTGCTTTTGACTTCCTTTTTCTGATGTGGAGTTAGTGGACACACTGTATTGATTGTCATTGGATTTACAAGGGAGTGGTGCTGGATTTTGACAAAGAGGTCAGAGGGGGTCTGTCTGGTGGTGGCCTGCACAGTGATGGGGTCTATAGTTACAGTCCTTCTTGGGCTGCAGCGTGACTTCAAATTGGAGCAAAGGCAGCAGAGAGGGGAAGCTGTACACAGAGGGAGGAGCAGGCCCTCAGAATAAGGCCCTGCCCACCAAATATCTTTAGGGAATATTTCTCCTATCCCCACATTAGCTAGGACCAGTGTCTGAGGCACCTGCATTTCAACAAGGAGATGGTCACTGAACTATGTCACCTCTTTAATTTTTAGGTCAGATGCAGACCGTCCCGCTTTTACAAGGGGAGGTGAGACAGGGGAGGGAGTAAAAGAGGAGGAGGCGTTGCATTATTACTTAAGGAGTCCGTTACTGCAGTTACTGGCCAAGGTAGACTGGGAACAGTTACTTGTGGGGAAATCTACAGAGGAACAGTGGGGGGTGTTCAAAAAGGAAATGGGGAGGGTACAGGCTCAACGTGTTCCCTCTAGGGTGATAGGAAGGAATAACAAGCCCAGATAACCATGAATGACCAGAGATATTCAGGTTACGATGAGAAGGAAAAGAGAGGCTTTTAGCAGGTACAAGGGAAGCAAATCAGCAGAGGCATTAGTGGAGTACAGACAGTGCAGGATGGAGCTTAAGAAAGCAATTAGGGGAGCAAAGAGGGGATATGAGAAAGCTCTGGCTGGTAAAAGTAGGGAAAATCCCAAGATATTCTATAAGTATATCAATGGAAAGAGGATAACAGGGAAAGAATAGGGCCCATTAGAGACCAAGGGGGCAATCTATGGGTGGAGCCAGAGGACATCACTAGAGTGTTGAATGAATACTTCACGTCCGTCTTTACCCAAGAGAATGAGGATGAAGGTATCAAACTCGGGGAGAGAGACTGCGAGGTTCTTAAGCAAATCGATATAGGGAGTGACAAGGTATTGGAGGTGTTAGCAGGCTTAAAAATGGACAAATCTCCAGGTCTGGATGATTTGTGTCCCAGACTGCTGAGGGAGGCAAGGGAGGAGATCGCAGAGGCTCTGACCCAAATTTTTAATTCCTCTCAGGCCACGGGGGAGGTGCCAGAGAACTGGAGAACAGCTAATGTGGTTCCGTTATTTAAGAAGGGTTGTAGAGATAAGCCAGGGAACTACAGGCCAGTGAGTCTCACGTCAGTGGTAGGGAAACTATTGGAGAAATTTCTGAAGGAGAGTATCTATCTCCACTTGGAGAGGCAAGGTTTGATCAGGGATAGTCAGCTTGGCTTTGTCAGAGGGAGGTCATGCCTAACAAATTTGATTGAATTTTTCGAGGAGGTGACCAGGCGTCTAGATGAGGGTAGTGCAGTTGATGTAGTTTATATGGATTTCAGCAAATCCTTTGACAAGATCCCACATGGGAGACTTATAAAGAAGGCAAAGGCACATGGGATACAGGGTAATTTGATAAGGTGGATTCAAAATTGGCTTAGTTGTAGGAGACAGAGGGTGATGACAGAAGGATGCTTTAGTGACTGGAAGCCAGTGTCCAGTGGCGTACCACAGGGATCTGTGCTGGGTCCCCTATTATTTGTCATTTATATAAACGACATAGAGGACTATGTTGGGGGTAGGATTAGTAAGTTCGCGGATGACACAAAGATTGGCCAGGTGATTAAAAATGAGGTTGGGTGTCTTGGGCTACAGAAAGATATAGACGGGATGGTCAAATGGGCAGATAAGTGGCAGATGGAATTTAACCCTGAAAAGTGTGAGGTGATACACTTTGGAAGGAGTAATTTGACAAGGGAGTATTCAATGAACGGCATGGAACTAGGAAGTTCTGAGGAACAAATGGACCTTGGCATGTGTGTCCACAGATCTCTGAAGGCAGGGGGGCATGTTAGTGGGGTGGTGAAAAAGGCATATGGGACACTGGCCTTTATCAATCGAGGCATAGATTACAAAAGTAGGGAGGTCATGTTGGAGTTGTATAGAACCTTGGTGAGGCCACAGCTGAAGTACTGTGTGCAGTTCAGGTCACCACATTATAGGAAGGATGTGATTGCACTGGAGGGGGTGCAGAGGAGATTCACCAGGATGTTGCCTGCGATGAAACATTTAAGTTATGAAGAGAGGTTGGATAGACTTGGGTTGTTTTTGTTGGAGCAGAGAAGACTGAGGGGCGACCTGATGGAGGTGTACAAGATTATGAGGGGCATGGACAGGGTGGATAGGGAACAGCTGTTCCCCTTAGTTGAAGGGTCAGTCACAAGGGGGCATAAGTTCAAGGTGAGGGGCAGGAGGTTTAGGGGGGATGTGGGGAAAAACTTTTTTACCCAGAAGGTGGTGACGGTCTGGAATGCGCTGCCTGGGAGGGTAGTGGAGGTGGGTCGCCTCACATCCTTTAAGAAGTACCTGGATGAGCACTTGGCATGTCATAACATTCAAGGTTATGGGCCAAGTGCTGGTAAATGGAATTAGGTAGGTAGGTCAGATGTTTCTCATGTGTCGTTGCAGACTCAGTGGGCCGAAGGGCCTCTTCTGCACTGTGATTCTGCAATCCAATCTGCAACAGCAGGACAAGGGTGGCTCTGCAGATAACTATTACTCTAAATCTTTTCACCAAGTGGATCCTTCCAAGTGTGAACTAATGACATTAGTAACATCTAACAGTGTACCGCCCATCACTACGTCAGGCAGATGACAGAGGCCCAGTATAGAATGAAAGGGGACATCATAGTCTTTTCTCTTAACAAATGTGGCTTTGCCAGACTAGCAGGATTTCCAATGTGCGGGGTTCTATCAACTACATGCAGATTGCTCTGCAGCTCCACATATTAATGGGGAGGTATTCCACAACTGCAAGGGCTATCATTCCAAGCCCAGAAGATCCTCTTACTGAATGTCCTGGCAGCAGCCAAGCACATTCATGCAGTCAGCTGTACCCACTATCTTAGAGCCACCATGAAGAACCAGAGTCAGGCTGTTGAGTGACAGCATTTCCACCCACTCTACAGCTGGATCTGGCTCTGCTTCACCACCTGAGCAGGTGAGGACAGTGCACCTACAAGGGCCACACAAGCACCAGGAAGATCGTGGAGCAAATTATCAGAGTCCTGAAGCAATAGTTCCACTGCCTGGACCACCTGCGGGGGGGGTGCAGGGTAGGGGAAGCCATCCAGTACTCACTGGAGTGGTGGTCTGCTACATCCTATACAATCTTGACCATCACCAGGCCTTCAGAGACCACCTTGGGAGGAAGCAGAGACAAGATATCCAGACTCTGTGGCTCCAAACAGGCTGTTCATGAGCAGATGCTAAGCTTCATGTCATCTCCTCATCAGTTATTCCATAATTCCCCATCTTTCCATTTGTCTGCAATGTGCCAGCACACTTTCTTCTTAGAAGACAATTTTTTTTTTTATTCATAGGATGTGGGCATCACTGACTAGGCCAGCATTTATTTCCCAAACCTAATTGCCCTTGTTCAGAGGGCACTTTTAAGAGTCAACCATATTGCTGTGGATCTGGAGTCACATGTAGGCCAGACCAGGTAAGGACAGCAGATTTCCTTCCCTAAAGGGCATTAGCAAACCAGATGGCTTTTACAACAATCATTTCATGGTCACAATTAGACTTTTGATTCCAACATTTATTTTTATTGAATTCAAATTCCACCATCTGCCATGGCGGGATTCGAACCCTGGTCCCCAGAGCATTACCCTGGGTCCCTGGATTACTAGTCTAGCAACAATACCACTATGCCATTGCCTCCCTAAAACTCTGAAACAAAAGCTAAAAACAAAATAACAAAACCAACATTCATAATAACTTTATCCAACAGCCCTTCCAATAAGATAAAAGCAAAATTGTGCGGATGCTGGAAATCTAGAACAAAAACAAAAATACCTGGAAAAACTCAGCAGGTCTGACAGCATCTGCGGAGAGGGGTACAGTTGACGTTTCGAGTCCGTATGACCCTTCATCGAAACGTTAACTGTATCCCTCTCTGCAGATGCTGTCAGACCTGCTGAGTTTTTCCAGGTATTTTTGTCTTTGTGTTAGCCCTTCCAATAATACATGCAAGACTGAATTATTCACCGTATCCCTCAGTGCCTGTCTCGTGGGTGCCTTTGCCTACCCTGGTGCCCCTACGCAGTGCTACCCCACTGGCTGCAGCATGGCAGGTGGAAGGCTGCTGATTTTCAGTGGTGGAGAGTGCAGATGAACTTGCACGATGACCTTCATCAGCTCTGGGCCCTCAAGGCCCAACTTCAGACTGCTCTACCTCGGCATGGGCGCCATTGGTCCGGGCTGGTTGACAGACAATAGCGAAGGCACTGGCAGACTGTAGCCCGAATGCACCATGGAGGCACTGCCAGCCCCCTGGCGTGGTGCCCCTGGTCATCTGTTCAAGGGCTGATTGATGAACTGCCACAAAATCTTGCATGCCCCTTTGAAAACGGAGATCTGCAACCATGATGCCAACAGCCTGAGCCTGCATGGCAACAGGCATGGATCTCATGAGCACACGCTGAGCTTCCACTGCAACACTGAGATGTTAGGTGGCTTCCACCTGTGCTGTAATGGAAGCTGAGACATCAGTCACCAGACATTGTATCACCATTGGGTCTGCAAGTGCTGTCATGAAGTCTTTATATTCTTTTATGGGACGTGAGAGTTGCTGGCAAGGCCTGCATTTGCCGCTCATCGCTGCTTGTCCTTGAGAAGATGGTTGGTGGTGCATTGGGTAAGAGATGTCCTTTGAAGATGCGCTCACTGACCGAGACCACCCATGTGAGGTCATTGAATCCCAGGAATTGACCTCCCTGGTCACCTGCTGCCATTCCCGTCTCAGGGATTGCCTTGGGGGCCGCCTGGCCCCTCTGGAAATATGGGGCAGATTCTTACATCTCTCTGGCGAGCGTCCCGATGTCATCCTGCACATGTGCAATCCTCAGGTCGGCGGACGTGAGCGGGTGTCGGAGCCGTGCCTGCCAACAATTAAAAGGCCGCTTAAGGCCATTAAAAAGCCAATTGTACTCGATTTTATGTTGCCCACGTGATTTTGCACTCTTTGCATGGGCAAAGTGGGCAGGCGGGCAGCCCACTTTTAACAAAACCTCATCCAAGGGCAGGATAAAAAGGGTCAGCAGCATTGCCAGCGTGAGTAGTGAGGAGTTTAGGAGATAGTTTGCTGCTGGTTGCTTATTCAAACTTGACAGCTTCATCTCTGATCTGAGCTTCATTCTTAACATTTCTAGGCTTCATTTCAGGACTCATTGGTGTCTCCAAGGCCCCTGGAGGATTCAGACCGTGTGGACCCTTCCAGGTATCAGACAGCCTCCTGTTACCCTGGTAATGGGGATTGTGGTCTCCACTGGAGGCACCTCCTCTGAGGAGGAAGAGAGGGGTAGAAGGGAGAGGAGGCCAGGCGTCCCAATGTAGTTTCTAGGGGAGTGACCTGTGGGAGGAGAGGCACAGGCACAAGGGGCGCAGGGCCAGCAGGTAGTCCAAGGCAGAAGGGGCCGCAGAAGATGCCACTATCCTGCTGCCAGGGTTTACAGGCGGCAATGCAGCCTGTGCCTGAGGTACAATGCTGAAGGAGACTCCACCTCTCCAGGGAGACTGTAACCTCCGTTTGTCAGATGATTGCGCCTGAGAACACCTCCAACTGTGTGGGTGGAGACCCCATGCCAGTGGCTCTGAAGGTCACAGTGGCCCTCAACTTCTATGCCTCAGGCTCTTTCCAGGGGTCGGTGAGGGATCTTTGTAGAGTGTCCCAATCAGCTGTCCATAGGTGCATCAAGCTGGTGACAGAAGCTCTGTTCAGGTGGGTAATGATATTTATTCATTTCCGTATGGTCAAAGCCTGCCAGGCTGAACGAGCCAGAGGCTTTGCAGCAATTGCTGTGTTCCCCAGCGTCCAGGGTGCAATCGACTGCACAAAAGTTTTTTTTATTCATTCACGGGATGTGGGCTTCACTGGCATTGCCAGCATATGGCCATCAAGGTGCCAGAGGGCCAGCTGGGCTCCTTTGTCAACTGGAAGGGCTTCCACTCGATGACAGTTCAGATAGGAGAACGCTGAGGGCATGGAGGCAGACCTCAGTAACCTCCAGGGAGGCAGGGACACCAGGGACGCCTTGATCCAACGTTCCTTCAGCTAGGCTTCCAAAGATCAGCTTCAACCGCATGCCAGGGCTGCCACCTCCATCCCAGATGTGTGAAATGACCCTTTCATTTGAACCCAAAGCCCACTCAGTACCTGTACAATAAAGCTTAGACCCACTCATGTTCAGCATTAGATACTGGTGTGCCCTGCACCTAACAAGTGAAACATACTCAGGCCATTAAGACAAAAGCAACATTTATATCACTTTGACACTCACATCAAATGAACAGAACCATATGTGATGTTCAAGGCTACACCGGTAAACATATTAACAAAACATGGCAGAACAGAAGATCACCCATGGCCAGTCTCCCTTGTGCTTATGGTGCCTTAAACATAGGTTTGCGAGTGCTGCATGTTATTGCCCCCTCTCCTCGCTGGCACTAGCAATGGAAACAGCTTGCTGACTCTGGTGCCTTGTTGGCCTTGATGACCTTGGTGGTCATCCTCTGGCCAGTGGAGCATGTGCTGACCCCACCTGGGAGGGAGTGGCCAGTGCCACAGTTGGCATCTCCCCAGTCATCACACCTCATCAGATGCCATGGTCACTTGCAGAGGGGCGGAGGAGCTGCTGTCATCATTCAGGGCTCTCTGAGAGGAGCCCGCAGAGATGACAAGCAGCTCTTGCACCAACGTGAGGTCGCTCTGGACCTCCTGCTCGCCATTGATGGACATGCACCTAGCTGGTATACTGGGTGCCTCATCCATCTCCCACACTAGCACTGACCACCTGATGTCAGTGCCTATGTGATTGCTTGTGGGTCCGAGCGCAACCCCAGTAACATCTGATTCTGTCCCTCTCCATGAGAGTCACCACTTTCTCAATAGAGGACGCAGTGCACTTGGCGATGAGGGTCAACGCAGTGCTCATGCTCCGCATAGACTCCTCCACATCAGAGACTATGGCACACAGATCCTCATGGATCTCCGCCAGATCCATCCGCACATCCAGCTGGACATCCAGCATCTGCTGCCTAATGGACAACTCCAGAGGCTCATCATCTGCCTTCAGTTCAGCATCGTCCTGGTCTCCAGCAGCCCTCCGACTGCCAGCGACCTGGGCACTCTCTATCACCCCCGGAACCTCAGCCAAGTGTGAAGTGCCCTCATCAATGTGCACCGACACTCTAGCTGATGATCTAATGCCCTCTGAGGTGCTGGTACCTGTGCTGGTGCCTGGTTCAGAGAGCGGTGTGTCATAGATGCATCTAAAGCCCCGTGGTCCTCTGGCATCAAGGGCGCTTCTTCGGGGTCCTGCATTCAAGTGCGTGCTGGTGAATCTAAGGAAGAATAATGACATGTCATTAGTTTAAGTCATCACACTGTCACTGTATGTGCCAGGCACCCTGGTGAGACAATGGAGATCTGCATCATGGTGCCATAGTCTTTCAATGATCAATAGGGACTCCAGGTTTGAGGCTCCCATCAATGATGAAACTACACTAGAAAACTTTGCACCATCCCACACTCTCACCTCTGTGCACTGCACTCTTACCTTCGTCAGAGACCCCTACCTCTCCACGTCCGAACGAGGTGGGTGGTGCCGCTCCAGCTCCAATGCATCCATTTCGTACCTCATTGAGATGAGGAGGTTTGAGGGGCCTCCGCCTGTCCCCGACCTTTTCAATGTGGTTATGGCTCATCTTCGCCTGAAAGGACAGAGGAGTATTGATTAGTCCCCTCTCTACCTGCAGCGCCATTGCAGCCAGGCCAACCCCACGTGAGGAATACCTTGCAAGGTATTCAATCCAAGCAGCCAGGACTCACCCCCTTGGCCTGCTCCGGCATCTTTGACAATTGGCACTCAGACTCTAACACCCCTGAGTTCCACACGGGGTGGGCGGCCAGACCTTAACACCTCCCCAAATTGATCCATGCCAACTCGGTGCTCACCCTTGCTGAGTGCAGCAGGCCATTTAACCTTTTTCGTCACTGCACCCATGTGTTCCTCACAATGTCGTGGCTGCTGACCTCAGCTGCCACCTCCTCCCAGGCTTTTTTGGTCTGGTGCAGTGGCCTCCACCTGACATCCCTGGGTACTGAGAGTGTCCCGCCTGACTCCGCCCTCCTCCACAGGGGCCGCGAGGCACTCGTCTGAGAAACAGGGGGCCAAGTGCCTACCTGACCTGCCCTCCCGTCTGACATTTCCTGCCGCTGGTGAGGCGATTGTTCCAGTCTCCGGACTGATTCTCCCTTGGCAACCTTCAGGAAGCTGCCTTTGTCGGTCTTAAAGCGCCCGCTGGGTCGTCATTGGACCCGGTACCCGACAGACCCCCGCCCCCACCCGGCCCTTCCCGACTATTGAGAAGATGTGTTTCCCGCTGGGCAGACTTTAATTGGCCATCCAGCGTGAAATCGCGTTTGCAACGCAACCATGGCTGGGAGCGGATTCCACATCCGCTTCCTCTCCTGCTAACTTGACGTGCACGCCAAGCGTGAAATTCAAGCTGTCCTTCTTTCCACCTCCATCCCTGAGGCCTCCAGTGCTGCAAAAGCTTGGAACTCTCTCTTTGCTCTGTTGCTCCATTTGTTCACCCTGGCGTCTTCCGTCCAAGCCTTCCTGAGACTGTTGCAGCAGCTGCTTTACCCTAAGTTTCCCTGCACTTTAAGAAGGGCATGCTACCTTTAAGAGATCCAAGCTTGCTATGTATCACAGAATCACAGAATCTTTACAGTGCAGAAGGAGGCCATTTGGCCCATCGAATCTGCACTTGCTCTCTGAAAGAGCTTACCACCTAATCCCACTCACCTGCCTTAACCCCGTAACCTTGCACATTATTTCTTTTCAGGTAGTAATTCAATTCCCTTTTGAATACCTCGATCGAACCTGCCTCCAGCACACTTTCAGGAAGTTTGTTCAAGGCTCCAGCCACCCTCTGGGTGAAAAAAAATTCCCTCACATCAGTTTTACTCTTTTTGCCAATTATTTCAAATCTGTGTCCTCTAGTTCTCGGTCATGCTAACTACACGTGCTTCAGGGCCCAATGTTGAGTGTACAACCAATCAGCATTGTGTTTTGCACTGGGCTGCATACTACAATCCTGTTGGTGAGCGGACAGCACGAAGTTTGAATGCTGCCCGCCTCAATGGAACCAGCACGGTAATAATGCATCACGATCCCTGTGCCCGAAAACAGATCAAATTCCACCCACCCCCATATATTTGACGATGAGCTCGGAATTAATGGTGGAAAGGTAGATTGCAGTGGCTCACCAGTTGCTCTGAATGATTTTTCCACGTGCCTAATGCGAGCTTATCCTCAATGTGTTTTGTTTTCTGCCTAACTCTAGGGGGAAAAGGAAACTGCAGCTGGCTTTAGAATTCATTGCTATTACTGGAGAAGATGGGCTTCCCAGGCGAAAATGTTTGATGGAAACCCTCGAGAAATCATAATCAGAGGACATCAAAGCTCAGCACCGGATCACAGGGGCCAGAGATTTAATCCATGTAGGCACTGGGTTAAACCGGGATGTTCTTTTAATTACTCCTATCAGTGCTCAGGCAATTATTATGTCTGATATCTTCCCTCTGACACTGACAAATATCATTGAGCACTCACATCTTATTTACACAGCTGTCTGATGGCTGAAGCGCTGATAACAGCAGGCTCAGTAGAGGAGAGACAACCAGTGTTCTACATGGTAAACTGCTTGCTTTTAGCTGGTTAAACTCTGGCAGAACCCACTGCACACTCCTGCAAGTTACAAAGCCTTGGCTCTGCCAACTAATCTCTACTTTTAGTGATTTGTATAGCTGTACCCCTAGGTCCCTTTGTTCCTTATTTAGATACTACTTTTCCAACAAAAGTATGTGATCTCCTTCCTGCAAAAGTACATTCATCTATTTTGAAGTTTGTCTTCAATTATACCCACATTCTGCAAGTTTATTACTGTCTTCCTGTACTTTGTCGCAATCTTCCTCAGTATGAACTCGACCCCAAATTTGATGTCACCTGCAAATTTTGAAATTATACTTCCAATTCCAGAGTCCAATTGCTCACGTGAATGATGAACAACAGTGGTCTCATCACCAATCCTCGTGAAATATCACCTACCACCTACAGGGAGAGATAATGCACTCCATTTCAGGCAAAAAGAGGCCACCCCCTCAGCTGAAACATTAACTTCATTGCTCTCTTCAAAGATCTTAACTGACCTGCTGTGTGTTTTGAGCTTTCTCCCTATGGATTTATCTATAGCTTAGAGACTCTTATGGATTACAATGGCTTTCTATGTGCATAAGACCTAGTTAACCAAAATAAAACAATTAGTAAATGTCAGTTAATGGATAGTTTGCTATACATTATGACTATTTCCTTGTCTTGTTTATTGTGGCGTGTAATAGCAGATGGTAAGAAATGAGTGGCACGCCTCATTGCCTCGGGAGCCTGACTACAGTGCTCTTCCTATCATGGTAATGCAATGACCAAAACGGCAACAGAAGTGTTGGGACCTAGAATTAATTTCATTTTCCTGCTAACAGTTTGTAACTCAAAAAAATTGGGCTCATAGCGCTTGTTTTTTGGGCATTACAAGTGCCCTTGGTGTTCCAAATTGGCATCCGCAGCATGCATACACACCAGTGTGGTGAATTGAGGAGGATGTCGTATTGTTGAGGCTGTTAGTGCACACACAGAAAACATCCTCCATTTTAGTGCTCAATGCTCCAGCTAATGCCCTGTCTTAAGCTCGAGCGGCTGAATACGTGTTCAGAAACTTAACTGGACTAGCCATATAAATACTATGGCTACAGGAACAGGTCAGAGGCTGGGAATCCTGCGGTGAGTAACTCATCTCCTGATTCCCCAGAGCCTGCCCACCATCTATAAGGAATAAGTCAGGAGTGTGATGGAATACTTTCCACTTGCCTGCATAAGTGCAGCTCCCACAACACTCAAGAAGCTCAACACCATCCAGGAAAAAGCATCCTGCTTGATTGGCATCCCATCTACCACCTTAAACATTCACTCGCCCCACCACCAATGTACAGCGGCAGCAGTGTGTGCCATCTACAAGATGCACTGCAGAAACATACCAAGGCTCCTTAGGCAGCACCTTCCAAACCCACAACCACTACCATCTAGAAGGACAAGAGCAACAGACACATGGGAACACCGCCACCTGGAAGTTCCCCTCCAAGCCACTCTTCACCATGACTTGGAAATATATGGGTTCCTTTCACGGTCGCTGGGTAAAAATCCTGGAACTCCCTCCCTAACAGCACTGTGGGTGTACCTACACCACATGGACTGCAGCAATTCAAGAAGGCAGCTCACCACCACCTTCTCAATGGCAATTAGGGATGGGCAATAAATGCTGGCCCAGCCAGCGGAGCTCACATCCCATGAATGAAAAAAAAAGCCTCTGAAGTACTCCACCACCCACTACCAGGGCTGATCAACTACTTACAGATTAGTTGCTGCTTGATTTCTTCTGGCCATTGCTATGACTCTCCAAGTGTTTGGTGCATTCTATAGATATTTCAAGTTGAAAAAGCCAACAGGGAGTGATGTGGCAGACTGAAGAACTTTTGGTGTCTTCACGTCTTCTGCACAGACTAGTCTCCCAGACATGGGTGCACCAGCAGCTATTCCTCTTGCTGGTTTTCTTTTAAATCTAAAATCTATTCTGGACTGTTTCCTTAAAGTGGGTATGTAACTGGGAGTCAGGTTAATTAGGAATTTTAGGGGTTGTTATAGTAATCAGTAATTGTAGTCTTATGCATGTGCTTGAAATCTTTTATTTTGTTAATAGATATTTTAACTTAATTTTTAAAATCTCTAAAGGTCCTGGTGAGCTCATTACTTCTGAATTCAGTGCACACACCTTCTCATAAAAAATACAAATTGCAAAACTGTTGTGATAGCAGGACCAAGTTTCCCTTGTGGATTTGCTCCACCTGGCTTACATCATCTGCCACATCATAACAACTACATTTATAAATGAAATCATGCCACGTTGCATACAAAAGTCAACTAATCACCCTTGCGCTTTCCATTAGTGTCTGTCTACTGTGTGCCTTTGCCTGTCCTATTGTCCCTGTGTTACCCCAGTGGCTGCAGTATGGCTGGTATTAGGCTGCTGAATTTCATTGAAGGAGACTGCATGTGACCTTGGAGGCTGATTTCAAGCAACTCCGGGCCTAAATTCAGGGCCTGGCTGAGCATTACACTTTCAGCAGCACCAGTCTGAGCTGGTTGGCAGACAGGCAACAGCAAGGTCGCTGGTGGAATGGCACACCCAGAACCGTAAACTGGGAAATAAGAATATTGGTCCAAACTGTTTTTTTTCGTTCTGGGTGGGTGGGAGTACAAATGCTGTCTTTTTGAGAGATGGGAGGTTCATGTTACAAGAAGCCACTTTCACTCTTGTGGCACCTTGAGAGGGAAGTACGTGTGTCAGTGAGTGTGATGCAATCTGTTTGGCTGATATGGCTGTCATGGTAGTGGTAGTGTGTGCAATCTGCAAGATATGAGGATGAGGCTTGCAGCAATGCTAAATGTGTGAGGGTGAAGTGAAGCATATGAATTTTAGTTATGAGTCCTGATTGATAGAGATTGCTGATAGATGGGTGAGCCAGAGTGTGGTGGTTTGAGTCGTGTCTAAGGTGCATCTTGTATAGTGCACTGAGAAAAGACTGACACAAGCTCAACTGCAACTCAGCGGCCATGTTGAAGAATTTTATTTACACCTCCCCAACAGAGAGGGCAGCAGAGAGGGCTCTACAATATGCCATGGTGCAGTTGAGGAGATATGGTATTTGAAGGTGCATCCACTGATCTTGACGACTCAAGTCATTGAGCTTCTTGCAGCACTGCATCCAGGTATTCAGGGCAAGACTCCTGGTACTAACCTCCCCAGCTATCTGCTACCACTGTATTTTCAGTGTGCACCTAGACAGCTAGCTCCTCGCAGGTGCAGGATATCTCTCCTCCTTTCCACCTCCTCCACCGACCTCCAGCGCAACATCTGAAAACCTCAGAGCTCACTCTCTTCCATGTTGTGTTATTCATCACTGTTTCCAGGTCTGATTCACTTCCTGCTCCCCTTTAAAAGATGCAGCCTGGGTTTGAGCGGTGCTCATGACTCACAATATTGGCCCCCTGCAGATGCATCCTGCCAATGAAGAGCATGGTTAGGGCACTGGCAGGACGCTGAACGCCAGAAGGAAAAAACAGTGAAAACTGGGAAATAAGAATACTGGCCTGAACTGGTCTTATATACCTTAAAATGGAACACCAGTAAATCTGGGAAATAAGAGTACAGGTCCGAACTGTTTCTTACTTCTGGGATTAAAATGAGCAGAGCTGCATTACATTAAATGGGTACGGGTTAATCATGCATCGCGATCTCTGCGCCCCTTTTCGGCGGCTATCCAATTTAGGCCCGCCCCCTCCTCTTCGCACCCACCCCACCACCCAGACTCACCCCTGCCCACTGAAACATCTGCTTGGTAGCTTGATGGGAAGGGGTGGTGAACTCAAGTTCTATAAAAAGGAACTTCCTTTCTCAGTCTCTGGAAAACTAACTACATAAGTCACGTAACAGAGCATAATGCAATACTTGACCTCAAGTTCACTGAGGCAAGAGTTGAGAATAAGGAAGTAAAACCATTTGTTTGTGTGGCAAAGAGTGGATAATTTTGCCTGACATTCTACTGACAGATATCACTTTAAATCTCAGTTGTTGTAGAGAAAGGACCAAAACCTCTGGGGCTGAAACTCTGCAGTACACTCAGCACTTTCCTGCGGCCTCTTTGGCAGAAGAGCGCCAGTGCCAGAAAGGCTGAAAATGAATTAGGCTGACCACTGGATACACATGTTGGGACTTTGTAAGACGTAGAGCCTGCACCCATCTCTATAGCAGGTTAGGCGGGGTGGGGTGTGGACTCCCTATGGCAGGGGCTTCTACATTCCCAACTCTCAGGGTCACAACTGATTACTGCAGGCAAGACAACCAGTGGGACCAGATGTAATAGCTCCTTCACTAGCACATGTGGGGACCACCTTAGGGATCCTTCCTTTGCCTCACCTTCCCCTCAGCAAAACTGTAAGAATGAAACAAAAAACGTTCAGCCCCCTTGTGAAGGGGACTGATGGGGTCATTCTAAATATGTTTCCAAGCTACATGCACCCACTCAATGCTGCAGTTTGCAGGCACCTGGGAAGGGTGAGGGAAAGGGAAAGGCCCAAGGTGTACCATTAGTGATCCAGGTACCAGCTGGTGCAATCCAAGTGAAGAACTCTTCCTCAAACGTTGCCAGGGCCTGATCGGGCACATCTCAGCACTTCCACCAGGGTGTGCCCCTTTGGATTTTTGGTCCCTCAGACTTACGATGCTGAATGTTGCTGAATTTCTGTCAGGGTATTTTCAATCATCCTTGTGTGGAAGATTAGCCAAATCCCTGAGGCAGTGTAAATGGCCGTTTAAATAGGTACTTCATGATTTACACCAGTCTTTTTTCATCAACATTTTGAGAGACCTTGCAAACGCTCCCACAGAAATTCTCAGTGGGTGTTGCAAACATGTTTTAGGCAGAATCTCGTGGTTTTCAAATGCAGATAGACTGCTGCTCGGTTCAGTTTGCATTTTACTCACTGCTTTTGCTCAGTTTACACACTGAAACTGTGAGATTGATTAAACAAACACATGGGAAGTCTCTGGCCCACTCACTTCCTGGTTTAAAAGAATAGAGAGAATTCTACAGACGCAGCAGGTTGTTGTGGGTTACTCTCCATAAAACACAACTGAAGATGTGAGCTGTAGCGGTTATGTTACTGAACTAGTGGCCCAGAGGTCTGGGTTAGGACTCTAGCGGGCCCATGAGTTTAAGTTCAAATCCTATGGTGGCAGTTTTGAAAATTTGAATTTGATTTATAAAACTAAAAAGCAGGTATCAGTGAAAATGGGCTTGGAGCTGTTGGTTTTCACAAAAATCCAACAAGCTGACTCATGTCCTTTGAGGAAGGAACCCTGCTGCTTGACCTGGTGTGGCCCATATGTGACTCCAGTTCCTATTCAGTGGCCAGGATTTTACAGCCCCTCCCTCCCGGCGGGATGTTATGATCCCACCGAACGGAATGGAGATTTAAATGGCTCCCCGCACTGGCCAGGATGGGGGTGGGGAGACATGCCACAGTGGGGCCGCAAAATCCTGGCTGAATCTTAATAAGCCATTCAGTTGTAGCACCAACTAGGGATGGCCATAAACCTTGCTAGCAAAGCCATATCCTGAGATGAATTAACAAAACATTGTCACATTGCTTCAATGCACAATTATAATACTGTGGACTAGATTTATGTCTAGGGTAGGGTAACCACTAGAGGGGCACTAAGATTGGGCTTCCACCTACATGCACAGCTATGGGGCTGGTGGGGGGTGGGGGGGTAGTTCCCAGTCCTATTTGAATCCTCTATTAAGAGTGAGTGGGATGGAGGTGTTAATACATGTTTTAACTGGCTACAGCTACTGAAAGGTCTGGGGCAGCCATTGATAAATGAAACAGAAGGGGATGATAGTTCTGAAGGCCATGCAACCCCCAAGTTCAGTAACTTGATGCTAGGCAAGTTGGATCAGGTGGAAAGAGGCTCAAAACAGTCCATGTGCATTGAAGTAGAAGGTATTGATAGCCTGTGACACCCCCAGCAACCCTCAGGTGGCCACTTAAAACGAGAAGGAGTCTAATGATCTCGCCAGGTTAGACAAGGTGTAAAAAAGAGACAACCAGGCAGTTTCCAAGTTATGAGGGAAGGAAATGCAAATTGGCACACGGCACAGTCATTTTGAACATTGTTCCATGTTAGGGAGAATGGAGTGGGTTCAGAGCCAGCACTATGGGATGCCAAAAATGGCAGAGGGGCATCAAAATTCCAGTGGATTTCAAGACCGGGAGAAAATCGGCACGAGGCCTCACTGCCCCATTCCATCTAGTGATGGATTTCTAATTGATCCATAGGAAATAAAAGGACTGTAAAATGTACAAAAGAAACTTTCTGTATTGCAGTTGGTTCATCGCACAAGTTATGTTGACCCGATAAATTCTGAGCAACTTTACGAGGACTGAATCAGACAATTTCCATTTTTATTGTTTGGCATTCTGGGATATTTACTGTTAGTTTGGCGGCTGCATTCTCAGATTTCATCCTTTTAAATAAAGGTCTACAGCTTTATGGTGACTAAATAATTAAAATTCCATTTTTATTACACTTATGACAGTAATTTTCAGGCAGTTGTATTCTATCCAATTTTCCCATGGAATCTGAAAATCAGTGGCCTTGTTCTTGGGCACTGGAGTTCAAGACTTAGTAGGATATTGGCCCCGGTTGTGTATTTTGTTTGTACATCGCAGCTGGTAATTCATTAGAATTTGAACATTATAAGCATTGATTGATTTTAGTATATATTGGTTTCAAATGCAAATTATGCTAATGTACAGATTATGACTGTTTCCAATGGCATCACACTAAGTAGTTGATCATCTCTTACTCTTGTTTTTCTTCATTATAAAGCTATGTCCATGAAATGAAAAGTAATTTTTGCTTTGAAATGTAGCGTTATAAATTGTTTCTGCACAGCACACGAATTTGCATTTACAATGTGATGATGTAACTGTTCTATTTAACATTAATTTATGCAGTAAATTTTATTTGGTCTCCCAGCAGTATAAAAACGTGCAAGTGAAAAGAAGCCATAGCAACTGAAGCCTGCTGTAAAGGCATAACCTGTCTGCAATTTTCTCCCTGTGATTTACTTTTGATTTCCTACTAAAAAAAATTGTTTGCATCAATTTTCCATGGTTTCAGTTTCTATTGTTTTTCTGTATATATTAGGGAAGGAGGAATTAGAGAGAGGCTTCAGATGGAATGAAGCTTCTAATGAAACGTGTTAAGCAATATTTAATCCTGATTCCATTGCATGCCTGGAACATGAATCTGTCCTAATGCCATGGAAAATGAAATGAGACTCTTCAGGTCTTCTGCAGTTATGTTTTTTTCTTCAAAGGCTGGTTATAAAACCAGTCTTCACCAAACAAATGAAGTAAAAAAGAAAGCCTTGCATTTTTTATAAAAAGCCTTTCATGACCCCAGTTTGCCCCAAAACTCTTCAATGCTCTAAATGAAAAGGAAAGGCCACTATCATGAAAGTAAGATGAAAAACATTTATTTGCTAAATCACTTTTGTGATTGGATTTGGCTTTTTTTAAATATCACATTAGTCCCATCATTAACAGCAACAGCTAGAGACTTGGAATGAATGAGCATGTGCATTGTCATATTCAAAAACATAAACCAGTTAGCACCTTGACTGAGTCAATCATTGCTGCCACTAGCTTTTGTTCCATTATACATGACTTCCAGCACACTGTATTACAGCTTTATTCAATCGTCCCAGAATATTCTATTTGATAATTGGCCACATTTAGGACATATTAGAATGGATGAAAAATGTCACCTATTTTTCCTTTATTAGCCATATATTCCAATAACTCCAGTGAAAGATACATCAACAAAGATATATGCATTGCTATAATTTTTCACAATTTCACTGCCTAAGTCTTCTTCAAGCCATTGAAGGGTTTTCCGCACAAAGTTGTGGGACTACATTCTTCACATGTACTGCAACGGTTCAAGAACGTGGCCCACCATCACCTTCTTGAGGGCAACTCAAGGGTGAACGATAATTTCTGCCTCATCAGCGATGCCCTCATCCTGAGATGCCTGTAAAAAGGGTGGGAGGCCAGCAGAAACTGTTCAACTTCATTTATTCATATGTTGTGCTGCTGCTCTGAGTGTTGCTCCCAACCTAAATGAAATGAAACCATTGCCCCTGCCATCTGTAACCTCTGTATAGACTGTGTTCTGGAATGATCAGTGCAACTATATGAAATATAGATTAAAATATTTGTGCTTTCACAAGTGGTAAATTTATGTAGTTGAAACAATACAACCGATGAAATGTTTATGATGATTCTCTGTAAACCGCTCAGATTAGAAAAGGGTCGCTGACCTTTATGTGCTCATGATTAAAAAAGGAAATGATCTAGAAATATAAGAACATAAGAAATAGGAACAGGAGTAGACCATTCGGCCCCTCAAGCCTGCTCCGCCATTCAATAAGATCATAGCTGATCTGTTTGTGTTTCAACTTCCACATTCCCATCTAACCCCGATAACCTTTGATTCCCTTGCCTAACAAGAATCTATCTACCTCTGCCTTAAAAATATTCAGTGACTGTGCCTCCACCGTCTTCTGAGGCAGAGAGTTCCAAAGTCGCACAATCCTCTGAGAGAAAAAGATTTCTCCTCATCTCTGTCCTAAAAGGGTGGCCCCTAATTTTAAAACAGTGCCCCCTAGTTCTGGACTCACCCACAAGAGGAAACATCCTTTTGACATCAAGCTGTCAAGGCTGTTCAGAATCTTGTATACTTCAATCAAATTACCCCTCACTCTTCTAAACTCCAGTGGAAACAAGCCCAGTCTGTCCAACCTTTCCTCATAAGACAGCTCACTGATTCCAGGGATCAATCTAGTAAACATCCTTTGAAACGCCTTGAACACATTTCCATCCTTCCTTACACAAGGTGACCAAAACTGCACACAGTGTTTGAGATGCGGTCTCACCAATGCCCTGTATAACTGAAGCATAACGACCTTACTTTTATGTTCAATCCCTCTTATAACAAAGGATAGCATTCCATTAGCCTTCTTAATTACTTACTGTGCCTGCATACTAACTTCTTGTGACTCGTACTAGAACACCTAGATCTCTCAATATGATCGTGCTGTGCCTGTTTTACAGTCACAAAATGGCGTCTAAACATCCAATTGAGAAGGCAGATCACAGAGCTCATGATGATGTGGAATATTTGGAAAAGGCAGAGGAAGGAGTATCGGGTGTTTGCACATAGAAACACAGCACCTAACAACTGTTTGGTGCCATTATTGTAAAATTCGGCTGCTCTGATGTCAGCAAGCATCTAGCCTACTGACAGGAAAATGTGATCTACATGCAGTCTAATGAGCACCCCTTAAAGACCAGACTGTAGATTACCACCAAAAAGGCAGGTGTCATACTCCCTTGGTTCCCTGCTGATCGCCACTCTCACTCGTCCCATCACTGCCCCCTCCCTCTTTATCACGATCTCTGATCCAACCATCTCCACATCATCACTCCCACACTTTACCCATCACTGCTCGCACACTCTCCCCATCATTGCCCCACCTCCCTCCCTCTCCCCATCACTGATCCGACACTCTCCCCATCACTACCCCTACCCTTTTCCCATCACTGCTTCCAGATTTTCCCCATCATTGGCCCCTCCCTCCCTCTCCTGATCACTGCTCTGGCTCCTTGCTTCCTCTCCCGATCACTGTCCCCACCCTCTACCCACACTGCCCCCTCCTTCACCCCATCACTGCCCCCATTCCCCTCCACATCAGTGTGCTCTCCCATCCTCTCCCCATCACTGATCCCTCCCCATCCTCATTAGTTCCCACTCTCCCCATCACTGTCCCCTTCCCCTATCAATCTCTGTCTCCCTCCCTCCCCCAACCACCCCCTCCATCTTTCAATCACTGGTTGCTGCCTATCATCCCTACCAATGATCAGGTCCCATTACAGAATTTGAAGCTGAACAGGGGACTTCTCTCAATCACTTTCCTAAATTTGTTTATTAACCAACATTACCAAAACAGGTTAACTGATTACTTGTCTAGCGGATGAATTACAAAAGGTTAGTATGCAGGTACAGCAGGTAATTAAGAAAGCTAATAGAATGTTATCCTTTATTGTGAGGGGAATTGAATACAAATGTAGGGAGGTTATGCTTCAGTAATGCAGGGCATTTGTGAAACCACATCTGGAGTACTGTGTACAGTATTGGTCTCCTTATTTCAGGAAGAATGTAAATATATTGGAAGCAGTTCAGGGAAGGTTTACTAGATTAATACCTGGAATGGGAGAGTTATCTTATGAGGAATGGTTGGACAGGCTAGGTTTGTATCCACTGGAGTTTGGAAGAGTAAGATGTGACTTGATTGAAACAAATAAGATCCTGAGGGGTCTTGACAGAATGGGTTTGGAAAGGACGTTTCCTCTTGTGGGAGAATCTAGAACTCAGGTTTTAAAACACAGTTTAAAAATAAGGGCTCACCCATTTAAGACAGAGATGAGGAGAATTTTTTTCTCTTAAAGGTTTGTGAATCTTTGGAACTCCCTTTCTCAAAAGGCAGTGGAAGCAGTGTATTTGAATATTTTTAAGGCAGAACTAGGTAGATTCTTGATAAGCAAGGGGGTGAAAGGTTATTGGGGGCAGGGGGAATGTGGAGTTGAGGTTACAATCAGATCAGCCATGATCTTAATGAATGGCGGAGCAGGCTCACTCCTGCTCCTAATTTGCATGTTCTTGTGTCTCGTTGTTTGTGGGAAATTGACTGTCTCATTTGCCTACATTCAGAAAGTGATTACACTTCGGAAAGTATTTTGTTGCCAGTGAAGGCATTTGTGATGTTCTGAGGTGCTAGATCAATGCAAGTCTTAAATATAATGTAATTTATCAGTACACGGACAGGTCTTCTCACCTGTAACTGCTGCTATACAATACAAACTATCGTGGAGCCAGATACATCAATGTGATTTTTTACATGCTTTGATATCGCTTTACTTTAAAGCATTGCTTTTTCTCCTTGTCTACCCCCTCATTATTCATCTCTCTGGCCAGGATTTTTAATTGCCCATGGGGGACAGGACAGGGGCAGGCGTGCTTTGAAAATATCACTCCCTGATGGCGTGTCAGAGTTCTGATGCCTGCAGACGTGCTGGAATTTTCAAAGTGAGAGTTGGTGTCGGGGATTTGGGAATGTGCTCGCCTCCAACTAGCGGCCTGAAGAACTTGTTAACAGGGCAGGGAGGATGAAAGGGTAATTTTCAGTTTGTAAATCACTCTACCCAAACAGCCTTAGTGCACAGCTGGCAGGTTCACTGTGGGCAGAGGTCAAAGTCTTTTTCATATGGTGAATGATTCTGGGAACAGGGGGGATCTTGCACCAGATTGTGTGCAGTACCTTTCATTGGGCGGTTTGACCATGTTTGTGCGTGTTGAGCTTGCTGGCCCTGGGAGGTACTGCCTCCTCTCTTCCACTAGGCCGCAGCAGGGTCCATCATGGCTGCCTCTCAGCACGCAGGACTCACCACCCGGCCCAATTTGGGCATGTGTTTTTGCAGATTGTGTCACGTGAGCAACATAGTTGCAAGGTGCAGTCGGGATGCGGAGATTATCCGAGCGCTGGATCCCTAACACCAAAATAAAAACCAAGCCCTCTATCTCTGCCTGCCATTCATCTTCTCTTTCAGCCACGCTGTTGCATCCCTTTCCCCTTCTTCACTCTCAGTTTTTCTCTCCTAATCTCCCTTACATTCCTCCTCTGCTTCTCATTCGCTTCTTCCTCCAATCTCTTTCCTTGTCACTCTCATCACCTCTCCTCCTTCGACCTTTTTCCCCATTCTCCCCCTTTTGATTTCATTTTTTAAAATTCTTTCGCAAGATGCAGAAGTCGCTGGCTGGGCCAGCATTTATTGCCCATCCCCGAGTTGTTCTTGAGAAGGTGGTGGTGAGCTGCCTTCTTGAAATGGTGCAGTCCATGTGGTGTAGGTACACCCACAGTGCCGTTCGGAAGGGAGTTCCAGGGATTTTGACCCAGAGATAGTGAAGGAAGGCACTAACTACATTTAAAGGCTTTCTATATAGCATACTGAGAAAACTTCTAACCTGCTGAGACAGCATATACTGTCTTAACTTTCACTAAATGACTATTCCAGATTTGTATACTGGAATATGTAAATGTGAGATATTGACTTCCTCTACTGTTGAATCTGAATTTAATTCGAATAATTGGTGCTAACTGACTTGAGTTTATCCATCAATGCCTGAACAAATGATTAGATTATAAATATTGGTTTTCTATGGCTGGCCACCACAGACAGTTAGTTGAGTGAATTACATGGACATGCCCTGGCCATATGACTTGGGGTTGTTACATAACAATTGGCACTTCAGAGTTTATAACCTAAAACAGGAAATCGATGTTTTAAGGTCTGAGTAAATAAACAATAGGTATTCAGCATATGTGGGATAGTTAGCATTAAGTGTTAGAAAATGTGATTACTAGTGATAGCTAAGAAAATCTCATTAAAATAGTAGATAATAATACAATTTTAGTGTGGACAGTGTCGTTATAAAACCACAAAGAGAATGTGGGGCAGAATGTAACGCTCCTGGCGGGAGGGCCTGTAAAATTCCCAATGGCCTTCTTCCCTCCCACATTTAACCATCCACAATTTTAGCAGGTGGATGGGTGAGGCCTAGGGTGACCAATTATTGGCCATTTCCTGCCTGGCCAAAGGGAGGAATTCAGGGATGCAGGTCACCTTTCTCAGGCCTCAGGGGGGAAAGGGTTGTTTCCATCACTCGCCCCCTTTCCAGTTCAGGGCACTGGGGGTGGGGTCCCCTCCACCCCCATGGTCTGCAACCCCCCACCCCGCCCCCTGGTTGCTCCATCCCCATCTGACCTCTCCGTCAAGACCCCTACCACACCCACCACCACCGCCCCCTCTCCCCACCACCCCCGGGACATCCTACCTGGCCCTGCTGCACGTCTCCACGCCTATCTGTTCCTGTGGTCTCTGGCACTCAGACTGCTGTTGTCCCAGCAGTGACCAGTGCTCCTGGTGGTGCTATTGGGACTACAGGGCTCTCTAGGTGGGTCTTCCTCCAGAGCGAGGGAGCAGAAATCTCCCCTCTAGCCAATTAACAGCCCCCCCCGAGCGTTAAATAGCTGTGGGGCTGCGGCATTGGCGGGGATGCATTTTCTGCCAGCTCCACGGCGGGCAGTGCAGGAAGCCCTGCTGCACGTAAAATTCTGCCCTCGGAGTCTGAAGCTCAGCTCGGGGTAAAATAGGAAACCCAGCTCCCCGCCTCCAAGCTGTGAACAGTTGAGACAGTCTGCCTTTCCACCCTGCATGTTGCCTCCATCCCCTAGAGACACTCGGTGCCACTAATTGGGCACCAAACTTACCACTGGCCCAGTCGAAGCAACTAAATTTTGAAGAATATGTCGCATGAGTGATGGAGATGTAGCGCAAGGTCGGGATCTGGAAATCGTCTGGGTGACAGGTTCCCGACCCTGAATTGAAAAATGAGGGAAATGGAACTGGTGGAAGATAGGGAGAAAGGGGGAAGGTTGAGTGTGGGATGGATTCTGAGAGAGCGTTCAAGTGAGGCCCCAGGAATTAATATCCAAGGGGTCAGGTGGTTTGTGGTCCACACCAATCTCCGCACAACTTCATTCTTCCGTCATGAGTTCAGAAGTGGGGATGTTCACTAATGATTGCTTTCGGTTCCACTCGCAACTCCTCAGGTACTAAAGCAGTCCATGCCCGCATGCAGCAAGTCCTGGATAATATTCAGGCTTGGTAAGTGGCAAATAGTAACCATCTTCAAAAAGAGAGAATATAACCATCACCCCTTGACATTCAACGCCATTACTATGACTAAATCCCCCATTATCAACATCCCAGCAGTCACCATTGACCAGAAACTGAACTGGACCAGCCAAATAAATACTGTGGCTATAGGGCGGGTCAGAGGCTGGAAATTGTTTGGTCAGTAACTCACTTCTTGAGTCTCCAAAAGCTTATCTATCATCTAACAGGCACAAGTCAGGACTGTGATGGAACACCCTTCACTGGCCTGACTGCAGCTCCAATAACACTCAAGAACCTTGACACCATCCAAGACTAAGCAGCCCGCTTGATCGACACCCCATCCACCACCTTTAACATTCACTCCCTCCACCACTGATGCACAGTGACAGCAGTGTGTACCATATACAAGATACACTGCTGCAATTCACCAAGACCTCTTTGACAGCACCTCCCAAACCTGCAACCTCTACCACCTAGAAGGACAAGGGCAGCAGACACATGAGAACACCACCTCCAAGCCATACACATCTCTGTCTTGGAACTATAGCGTTCTTTCGCTATCACAGGGTCAAAACCCCGGAACTCCCTCCCTAACAGTGGGTGTATCTAAACCACTTGGACTGCAGTGGTACAAGAAGGCTGCTTATTATGATGTATGAAGGGCAAATAGGGGTGAGCAATAAATATTGGCCTTACCAGTGATACCCACATGCCATGAATAAAAGAAAAGCAGAACAATGTGCCAAGGTTTTTCAACAGTTTCAAAAGCATTAGTGAGCACTACTTAGCTCATTAAAGTATAATAAGGATTATCATTTGAAAGTTCAATGATAGTTTGGGAGGTGGGTGCTGCATTTCCAGTGGAGGCCCTGTCTTCAGACAAACATCAAAGACAATACTCAGCCAGTTAATATAGAAACTGTAACAAAATCCACGTTGATAAGCAACACTCCCAAAGGGCTCCATCAGTGAATTAATTCCAACCAAGCAGATGAACAAATTATTACTTGGTCACTTTAATTTCTCCCCAGCAGAAACCAGCCAACTCTTTATGCCAAAATTGATTAACAAGGCTTTAGCAGACTTGAAGGACAAGAAATAAATGGTCATTTGTTCCATTGAGCTGTTCTCCAGGATTTCACTTCCAACTTAATGTCCAACTTCCATTTCACCACCTTATTTGGAAAATCATTTAAAGAAAGCTTCATTCCCCCTTAGAGTAACAAAAGTTTTCAAAGATCGGTTGTAGATTTACATGCCAATAGTATGGTGTTGTGGTGGTTATGTTAGAGCCAGTTAGCTCAGTTAGCTTGAATGTACATGACAACATAAATTTAATCCCCATACCAGCTGAGAAAGTTCTTGGGGTCTGCCTCTTCTACTTGCCCCATTGTGATATCATGGAAAGATTGCTAGAGATAGAGATGGGTGGAGAGCCATGATTAGCAACCCTCAGACTAAATAAAAATGCTACATGGAGAGAGTGGTTATGTTACTAGACTAATAATCCCAAAGCAAAAACAGAAACAGAAATACCTGGAAAAACTCAGCAGGTCTGGCAGCATCGGCGGAGGAGAGCACAGTTGACGTGCTCTCCTCCGCCGATGCTGCCAGACCTGCTGAGTTTTGCCAGGTATTTCTGTTTCTGTTTTTGTTTTGGATTTCCAGCATCCGCAGTTTTTTGCTTTTATCTAATAATCCCAAAGTCTGGGTTAATAAACTAGAGAACCGGAGTGCAAATCCCAGCACAGTAGTTTAAGAACTTGAATTCAGATTGTCAAATTGGGAAGTGAACATTGATCCTGAAGCTTTCAGATTGCTGTAAAAACCCGATTAGTTCCTTCATGTTCTTTATGGAAGGAAACCTGTAGTTGTTATCTGGATTGACCTACATGTGACTCCAATCCGACACCAATCTGGTTGACTCTTGACTGCCCTCTAAAGAGGCCTGGCAAGCTGCTCAGTTGTTTCAAACCATTCCTTTATGGGTAATAAATGTCAGTTTTACTAGTGAGTGATCAACGCTTCCCAAAAATTAATAAAGTGAATCTCACCTTAATATTCTCTCTGGATTGCAAAGGTTAAACTTCCCTAATCTTGCTTCACTAGTTTATCTTCTTTACAGTCAGGACCATTCCTGGTGATGTTCTCCAGTGATCTTCTCTGTGTCCCTTCTAAAGTGTGCAGTTTAGCGTTGTACGTAGCAGTTCTAGTGTTCTTCCACGAGAGCAGTATAAAACCTCATCATAAATAACCTACTGTGCTGGCTATATATGGCAGCATGGTGTTTTCTTCCTAAATTGTTTCTATTCGTTATACTGACAGCAGTAATAATGGCCTACATTCTTATAGCATCTTTAACATATTAAAATATTGCAAGGCACTTCAAGGAGAAGACTTAACACCAAGTAGCAACATGACATGATCAGAAAGGCAGCTTTGGTGAGTTTAGGAGAAGAAAAAGTGTTTATGGAGCAAATTCTATGGAGTAGGGATAAGGTATCTATCTATAAGCTCTACCACCAATGGTGCTGCATCAGGCTGAGGGGATGCACAGGAAGCTAGAGTCAACAGGCTGAAAGACACAGGCTGGGATATAAGGTAGGAAAGGCTGTAAAAGCAGAGCAGGATAGGACCACAAAGGGATTTAGAAGTAAGGTCAAAGGTTTTGAATTCAGTGTGTTAGAAGTCAAGGAACCTGTAAGTTTAAAACATTCTCCCTTATGGAATATGGAGCCAACAACGCCTCTGGTTAGAACACTTCTGACTTTACATTATTAACACATATCAAACTCATGTTCCATAATTTAAAATACAACATACTTAGCAATTAGCATTGCACACTGTGTTAATTATTCCTTTTTTTTCTGTTAGATGATAATTAACTTGAAGTTTTCTGTTGCATTTTACCTGTCCAGAATATGTAGTTCTTTTTCAAACCGGGGAGGAACTGTAATTCAGTGATTAATGGCCGTGGTCAGATATAAGCAGTGAGAGCCAAGCCATGCAACCATGCAGTACTCCAGGACACTGTTGGTGTTGACCAAAAGCCCAGTTCAGTAATGGAATCAAATGGAATAAGCCTGTCACTAGAAGGTAGGATTCTTCCCACTGGGCATCCGGTAGTTTTTTAAGCAAATGTGTGTGGCCATAGCTGGAAATGTAGCAAAAGCTTACCAGTGCTATATATGGTTTTGGCTAATTAAATTCAGGAGTACCCTGACAAACATTCGGAGGTCCCTAAGCATTGAGCTGCATCTAAGCTCTTCAGACTTAAGTGGGTTGGGTTCAAATGTGGAAGATTTATTCTCCATATTGGGCAAATATAAAGCTGAACTGTTTTGTTTTGGAGTCTTAGGCATAGTCATATGTCTGTGGTGCTTGTCAGACACTTGAATAACTGCAAATAAACATGCCCAATCTTTGCGGTTTTTGTTTTTATTTCCACAATTGATTTACTGCCGCTTCTTTACCAACCCAAAAGAAGCTCTGTTCCTTCCTTCAGAGTGCTTTTCATTTGTCTCTTTTGCCCTATTCACCCTCAATGTTATCCCTGTGGCTCCTTCCTTGTGCTTGTGTATCTGCCAAGATCTATTTGTCCAGCCATATTTCAATCTGAAGCATCTGCCAAAATTGTCAACCTTCATCTTTTTGGTCTACTCATGACCACCAAAGTATTCTTAATATTAAGAACTCTTCTCTCCACAATTTCATGCAATTGATCCTCTTCATGGCCCACCATCCAGTTCTGATGAAGGGTCCCACACTAAACCTTCCCTACATTACAACAGTGATTACATCTCAAAAGTACTTTATTGGCTGCAAAGTGCTTTGGGACGTCCTGAGGTGGTCAAAGGCGTTATATAAATGCAAGTCTCTTTTTTCCTTAACCAATTTCTCTCTTTCAATTTTGACTGGCCTTTTTACTGCCAGCATTCCTTATTTTTATTACAAGCAGTGATAGAAACAACAGCAGCACCGGAAATCCTATAAATAAATGTAATGGGAATGATGTTAGTTTCTGTGATACAGATTAAGGGGCATAACTGAGCAGAAAGTTTGCCAGAGATCTGTTCCACCAGGTCTGTACCAAATTTGTGCTCTGTGTGCATTTCCATATTCTAAAACTATTAAGGCAGCGAGCTCCTGCCTGGATGGCCAGCAGCCTTGTAATAATATTTAAATTAAGGGTGGTTGTCATAATTACAATGTGTACCTACCTGACATTTCAATGTACATTAGTGCTTCATGCCCATATATGGCAGGCAATAAGGACTCTCGGACACTGTACAGAAATAAACGTAAAGGGGTCCATGGGAAAATTCAGTGAACAAATGTTCAGGTAATTTCTGCAACGTTTATCTCCTTGCTTTGTGTTTTTTTTATGCTATTACTTAAGTTTTCAGAAGCCTTTTTGACAATTGCTTGGATTTTGTTTCAGAATGCTGCATTTGTGGAATCAATAGGTTTCTGATTGGGAATCTCATATATCCACAATTTTAGGAGGATCTATTGAGAGGTGCCAGGCAGGTCAGCTTGCAGAGAAGTGGTGTATTCCCATCTGTTGTTATCCCACGACATATATCTGCAGGTAATATATGCTTCGGAGACTTGGACAACCTCCACTAGGCATCTTAAAGCACGGGAGGATTACTACCCGCGGTGCCTTCATAAGACCCTCCAAATCCAGTGGCAAGAAAGGCAGTCCAACAGCAGCGTCCTCTCCCAAGCTAGCATGCCCAGCATCGAGGTGCTAGTTACTCAAAACCAGCTCTGCGGGGTGGGATATGTCATTCGTGTGCCTGACACCAGACTCCTGAAGCAACTGCTCTACTTGGAATTTGGAGACTCCCAGGAGGAGAGTGGAAGCACTTTAGGGAGTCAGTAAAGCAACCCTGAAGAGGTCAAATATCCCCACCGACTCATGGAAGACCCTGGCTTGTGACCAACCAAAATGGAGAAGGATCATTTGGAAAAGCACCAAACACATCAAGAAACTTCATCAGGAATATGCAGAGGCAAAGCTGAGGCGCCAGAGAGAGCACAAACCTCCAAGCACCTCATCTACCCAACCTGCACCATATGGACTGCAGCGGTTCCAGAAGGCATCTCACCATCACCTTCTCAAGGGCAATTAGGGATGGGCAATAAGTGCTGGACTAGCTAGCGACGCGCACATCCCATGAATGAATTTTTTTTAAAAACCCTTCACGAACCATCTGCTGCATGTGGCAGAGTCTGCAGATCACATATTGGACTGATCAGCTTTCTCAGAACCCATAGAACCTGAGAACCTATAGACTGAGTAGCAAGGCATCCTCGATCCCAAGGGACTGCCTAAGAAGAGGAAGAGATATCTGCAGGTAGAGGTGCATGGGCGCTGCTTTCACACTGGCTCCAATTCCCAAATGGACAGCATATTTACTGATACACATATGTGAAGGCCTTATGGACTGTAATGTGAATAATTCTTTGGAAGCACACCAATCACAGGATTTCATAATTTTAATGGTATTACTTGAAAGAAGGCACATCAAGATGATTGAGGAGCAATCAGAGCCTGTTTGGGCACACCCGCTAAGATGTGACCAATCATCTCTGCAGGAACTGATGGACTCATCCAGCAGTGGTCATGGGCAATTGACTTCACAGGGTCCAGGACTTCAGGGAGACAGATGCAGAGCCGTACCGCCTGTTGTCTAGAAAGCTGTAGCTGACATGCAGCATAGCACTGCCTAGCTGGGACAAAGTTGCTCATGCTGACACCTCATATTTGCTTCTACCTCTGTCTAGCCTTGCTGACCTATGGGGACAATGGCATGGAATGGAAAACAAGTACAGCCATGTAAGTTGACTACCTCCACTTCATCAGTCACCAGATAGTGGGTTGAGCACTGTATTGCAGATCCATGTCAGCACATTAAGTTTTCTCTTTATTTTTGTTTGTCACTTTTTTATTAGTAGTAACTGTACTGGGAGAAATTGTAAGATGTAATTTCACACTCATGGATGATATGTGAACAATGTTTTCTTAAAAATAATCGTTGAAAGTTATTACACTTGTATAGCTTACATTTACTAGGATCAACTCCAAAGTCCTTCAAAATTCTGTGTTTGGACACTGATTTACAACCCATGATAGATTGCACAATGCAATTTTTTTAATGTTGCCATTAGGGAAAACTACTTGATTAAGTCTCTCTGTAGCACAAACCACAAGATGTTTCCAATTAATTAATGCAACCAAAATAAACCTTTGTTTAAAGATTTACTCAATAAATAAATGTTACCTATCAAAAACTAATAATTTGGGAGTACTGATTCTTAAAATCTATGCCACTTAATTGAATTCATGTGCTTGTCAATTCTGTATTATCTAATTGGTTCGTTAGATGAAATTTTCTGTGATCTGATTGGTTGGTCTAAATATCACTTTGGATGATACTGTACCAGTCTCAATGTTTACAAAGGTGGATAAGGTGCCTATCAGGCTGCCTGCTTTGGCCTGGATAATGTCAACTTTCTTGGGTGTTGCTGAAGCTGCACTCATCCAGATGTGATGAGTATCTCAACACATTCCTGGCCTGTACCTTGTAGATGGTGGATAGGCTTTGGAGAGTATGGAGATGAGTCACTTGCCACAGAATCCCCAGCTTCTGGTCTGCTCTTGTAGCCACAGGGTATTTAAATGTCTGGTCTGGTTTAAGTTTCTAGTCAATGGTAACTCCCATGATGTTGTTGGTGTTCATAATGCCATTGAGCCTTGTGGTATGGCAGCTAGGTTCTCTCTCTTGTTGGAGATAGTCATTGCCAGGTCTTTCTGTGGAGTGAATGTTAGTTGACAATTATCAGCCCAAGCCTAGATGTTGTCTAGGTCTTGATGCATTTGATTGCTTCATTATCTAAAGAACTCAAAATGGAGCTGAACATTGCGCAATCATCAGTGAACATCCCCACTTCTGATCTTGTGATGGACAGAAGGTCATTGATGAAGCAGCTGAAGATAGCTGGGCCTAGGATGATTCCTTGAGGAACTCCTGGAGTGATGTCCCTAGGCTTCAACAGTCATAATCATCTAATTTTGTACTAGGAATGACTCCAGCCACAGGAGTTTGTCCCCAAAACACATTACCTTCAGTTTGTTAGAGCTCCTGGAGCCACAATCAGTCCAATGAGGCCCTGATGTCTAAGTAAGTCACTTTGAAACAAAAACAGGAAATGCTGGAAAAACTCAGCAGGTCTAGCAGCATTTGCGGAGAGAAAGACAGAGTTAACATTTCAAGTCTGTATGACTCTTCTTCAGAACTAAGGAGAAGTAAAAATATGATGAAACGTATACTGTTTAAGGGGGGTGGAGCAGGTGAAGCTGGATAGAAGGCCAGTGACAGGCGGAGGCAAAGGAGAGATTGACAAAAATGTCATAGACAAAAGGACAAAGGGGTGTTAATGGCAGTGGTACTGACTAAAGGAGGTGCTGATGGTGGCATTAAGGTCAGAAAGCAGAATGTGGTAATAGCAGGACAAGTGTAAGCACTCTGGAAAGAACAACATGAACAAGTGACAGATGGCCCTTGTGGGGGTGGGATGAGGGTAGGGGATGGTGGTGGGAAAAAAGATTGAAAATAGGATAAAAGGTGGGGCTAAAACAATGAATAAAAATGAAAATAAATAAAAATAAAAATAGGTGGATAAAAAATAAAAATTAAAAAACAAAAATGAATATTGAAATAAAAGGGGATCAAAAAGGAGTGGGGATGGAGGAGAGAGTTCATGGTCTGAAGTTGTTGAACTGAATGTTAAGTCCAGAAGGTTGTAAAGTGCCTAGTCGGAAGATGAGGTGCTGTTCCTCCAGTTTGCGTTGAGCTTCACTGGAACAATGCAGCAGGCCAAGGACGGACATGTAGGCATGAGAGCAGGGTGGTGTGTTGAAATGGCAAGCGACAGGGAGGTCTGGGTCATGCTTGCAGACAGACCGAAGGTGTTTTACAAAGCGGTCACCCAGTCTGCATTTGGTCTCTCCAATGTAGAGGAAACCGCATTGGGAGCAGCAAATACATTAGACTAAATTGAAGGGGGTGCAAGTGAAGCGCTGCTTCACCTGAAATCTTCCGATTAGGCACTTAATAGCCTTCCGGACTTAACATTGAGTTCAACAATTTCAGACCATGAACTCTCTCCTCCATCCTCACGGGGAGAATTTTCTCCCCGTCAGGGGGGTTCTGCAGGAAAGGGCGCGGGCAGGCGCACAGCCAATCGGTGCCCCGATCCGCTGGGCGCTGCCATTTTACATGGACGGGCCAATCAAGGCCAGCCCAGCTTGATGCGCATCCAGAAGCGCTGAGCGCTCCCTGTGCAGGCAGAGGGTTTGCCTGAGTCAGGGAATGCGCTCTTTCGCACGCAGGAATCTCCCTGAGGCACAGAGGTGCCTCGGGGAGATTACTTTCACTTATAAAACATTGAATAAAGGTAAAACAAAAAATTTAAGGACATGTCCCCTCATGTGAAACTGTCACATGAGCTTGGACATGTCCATTAATTTTATTGAAAAATTTTCAAACGTTTTAAAAACATTCATGAAACCTCATCCCACCTGTGGATGAGTTTCCATGAAAAATGTGAAGGCCGCCTGGGCTCTTCGCCTGCCCACCAACCTTAAGGTTGGACACAGAGATAAAAACAAAAAACCACTGCGGATGCTGGAAATCCAGAACAAAAACAAAATTACCTGGAAAAACTCAGCAGGTCTGGCAGCAGCATCGGCGGAGAAGAAAAGAGTTGTTAGATAATATCACCACCTTTAACACCTCCCTGTTCCTTTGTCTGTAACATCTTTTGATCATCTGTATCACTGCTTGCTTGTCCCTACAACCACCCCCCCACAACTTCTCTCCCCCCGCCCCCCCCGACCTTAAACCAGCTTATATTTCACCCCTCTCCTAACTTCACTCAGTTCTGCTGAAGGGTCATGAGGACTCAAAACGTCAACTCTTTTCTTCTCCGCCGATGCTGCCAGACCTGCTGAGTTTTTCCAGGTAATTTTGTTTTTGTTAAGGTTGGACAGGCAGCTTTGCTAATTGCTTTATTGGCTATTTAAATGGCTTTAATAGGCCTTTGTGTGCAGCCAGCTCGGCTGCGCACCTACCGAACTGAAAATCTGAATGACACGCGGTGACATCGGGGTGCCTGACGTCACCATGCATCATTTTACCCCTCGGCAAGTGGGCCCCGCCCCCGCTCGCTAAGCCGAAGATTCTGTCCCACCCCTTTTTTATCCCCTTTTCTCAATACTCATTTTTATTTTTTTATTTTTATTTTTTATCCAACTATTTTTATTTTTATTTTTATTTATTTTCATTTTTATTCATTGTTTTACCCCCACCTTTTATCCTATTTTCAATCTTTTTTCCCACCACGGTCCCCTCCCCCCACCTCCCACCCTCCACCCCATCCCCACTAGGGCCATCTGTCACTTGTTCATATTGTACTTTCCAGAGTGCTTACCCTTGTCCTGCTATAACCACATTCTGCTTTCTGACCTTAATGCCACCATCAGCACCTCCTTTAGCCAGTACCACTGCCATTAACACCCCTTTGTCCTTTTGTCCATGACATCCCTGTCAATCTCTCCTTTGCCTCCACCTATCGCTGGCCTCCTATCCAGTTTCACCTGCGCCACCCCCTTTAAACAGTGTAAATTTCATCACATTTTTACTTCTCTTTAGCTCTGAAGAAGAGTCATACGGACTCGAAACGTTAACTCTGTGTCTTTCACTCCACAGATGCTGTTCGACCTGCTGAGTTTTTCCAGCATCTTCTGTTTTTGTTTCAGATTTCCAGCATCTGCAGTAATTTACTTTTATCTAAGTCACTCTGAAGTTACTCTGACCTCTCCTTTGGAATTCAGCTCCTTTTTGTCCACGTTCTAGGTTTAGATATATATATATATATACACAGTACATATAGAGTTATATTTATATATATATATATATTTACTCCATGTTTATTATACATACATATATATAATATATATACAATAGATAGATAGACCATTTGATAATTGGAGGATGAACAGAGAAACCTTATTGAGATGGGGAGAGAGACTCTCTTCATTTAAAGTGGTGTAAGCAGAAACACTGAACTAATAAAAATTTTAGTGGTAATTTAGCTCTGCTCAGTTAGCCAAGTGTTGATTGATAGATTAAGGTATTCCTTCCCATGCTTGCGATCTCGATAAGTAAGAAAATCTGGTCTATTATTGCTTGCTAGGTGTCAAGGTCATGGGTCTGGGCAACATTACCACCTCAATGTTAAATAGGAGAGGGGCTGGGTGACATGCACTAGTTTTATCAATAAGTTAGGCAGTATTTTGTAAGAAACATCCCTTAGTTTTATCACTGGTTGTAGCATTTCCTACTTTTATTTAGTAGCTCAACCGAGGGCTGTCCAATTCTGTGATTCATTTTAAAGCAGTGAATCTTACTATGTTAGCAGATCGCCCATGGTATTGCTCATGCCAAGTCAAATGCTGTCCTATTGAAAGCACATGAGCATTATACCATGATACACAATATAATATGCTGTTGCATATGGGTGCAATGTGCAAAACTGTTCTATCCATTTGAGGCCACAGAGTGTTATTGCTATAAATAAATACATCATAAGGTCAATTGTCAGCTAATTGCTGTTGGGTATATCCTGAAGTCAATTGGAGGGCATTTCTTGTTGAAGTTAGGCTTTTCTGAAACCAGCAGGAAATGATTGGATTTCTTTGTTTCAATGCTTAGTACCATATTTTTCTAGGCAGTTTGCAGATTGTTCAGCCCATTAATTTTCTCCTTGTGATTGCTATACCTGTTGTTTTCCGAGGGTTTTTTTTTTGCATTCAACACTATTTAAGGGATTTCTTATTTTTCACTTCTAACAAAGGATTTGCATCCCTGTCCTGCTTTTTTTTTTACAGATGTTGGTAGACATGCTGCATCTTTCCAGCAATTTTTTTGTTGTTTTTATTTCGGGTTTCCAGTATTTGAATGTATTTATTTATGTTTTTGTTCGTGTTATTTGCAACCTGCCTGGCAATTTACCTGGTTTGCATAGTCTGACAAGCATAAAATAAGCCTACTATTGCTGGTCTATATAGGTCCATCAAGTACATCATAAAGTGACCAGAGTTAAACTGCACAGCACTTTGAAATATTCTGCACTGGTGACATAGTCCAGGAGCCATAATCTTTGCAGTAATAACAATCTCACAGCCAGATCAGATCAGACATTTTAAATGCTGTTTAACACTATTGTTTGGTTCATTGACGCTTGCTGCCTTTATTTTACAAGCTGTGGAACAAAAGCCAGACATTAGTTTATTTCCAAGTATGTAGCACTAAATTTATTGCAAAGAAATGCTTGCATGTATATACAGGAAGGTTGGTCAGCCTGAAAATGGCTGTGCTACCTAGAGTGATTTACACAGGCACAATCGGATAAATAAATAGTGCATGGAAAAGATTATTTTTATGGAAGGCTTACCTATCAATTTATTTAGTTAAAAACACATTATAAATATCTTCAAGGAAATATATAATCATAATTTAAAACAAAAAGCAATGTGTGTAGTTGTTATTGCTGGAATCCGTGTTAGCCATAAAGACGTTATCATTCACATGTTGGATCCAGCTAAAGACTGCCAGACAATGCTGTTCAACGGCTCTAAGTTACAGTTGGGAACAGATCCATGTATGGAAGCAAAAGCACAAAACTACAGATAAGCTCAGACAGAGCTATGCAAACCATGTTTAGAGACACTTAAAGGACAAGAATCTTCCCTGATGTCTTTCTGTTAAATTTAGAGAAGCTATCACATGCTGTCTTTTCCCATAAAGCTCCAAACAGGCTGCAGGGACTCTCCCAAGGTAAGCTTTATAAATGTATTTCTTTAACTATGACTTTAATACATCTGGTATTTATTCTATTAACGGCCGTTGAGTCAAGCAATTGCAAGATGCTGTGTAGCTTCAACAGACATAATTACAACAGAAATACTAAATAGTGTTAAGTTAATCAGAAATATAGTTAGAGCGAAGTTAGTGTAAAATGGTGACTGCCATCTTTAAAATGTATTGTGTGCATAGTTAATTAGTAAATATTTGGATCATCCTATTAAGCATCGGTGCCATTGCCCAGACAAAGGTCACAACCAAAAGTAAAATTAAACATAGTGAGGCACTGATCTAAAGAGAGCTGCATTAATGAAATGGGTGTTGTATACTGAACATCTTAACTTTTCCACGGTCAGTCTCAATTCCAGAATTTCTAAATGTCATTTTCATCATTGAAGTTAATTTCCTTCTGAATCTATTCCACTATTCTCCTGTGCAGTACTGAGGGTGTGCTGTATGGTCTGACAAGATGTTAAGCTGAGGCCCTGCCTGCCTGTCCCAGTCATTTGGATGGATAGGGATATTCAAAGGAGGCAGGCAATACTCATTATTCTGGTCGACACATCTTTTTAAGCTAACAGCACCATTAGTAGTTTAGCTAGTCACTTGTCTCCCTTGGTAGTGGAATCTTGCAATGAGCAAAATGATTGTTCCATTTGTCTGCAAATTGCAGTCACTGAACTTCAAGGTCATTAATTCTGCAACAAATGCTTTATAGTATTTTTGAGAAATGTGATAAGAGGCTATGCAAAAGCAAGCTTCTCTCATTGTTCTTGAAGGTATTGACTGAGGTACAGCACAACTAACTCTTGCACAAGTGACCGTTATTCATCTGTGAGCCTAAATATTGATTGTCAGCATTCAAATTAGAGGAGTATTGATTTTGCATTGGTGAAGTTGCCCAGATGAGGTAATTACAAAAAAGTGAGACGAAACATAACAAAGGTGATTACGTAATTCAGGCTAAAATTACATCCAGGTCCAATTCTGCCCTGACCCAAAGTGCACTTCTACATACTTTCAGGAGGAAAAACTGCATAATGATCAAGAAGCCTGAAGGTTGAGCAATCTTCCTTTCCCTAATCCAGGACTGCTGAGAGATTGTAGCACCTCCAGATAATACCGTTGACAATGTTATTGCTCGATCGATTGGTGTTTCACATTTATGAAAACCAGCAAGTTGAAATTAAATACTGGGAAAATATATAATGGCTATCTCACTGTGAGACCCCGCTTATTGTGATAACGGAATTGAGGATAACTATTTCCATTCAGGTCTCACAATTCATATGCCTTGGGCTGCGTTGTTGTACTGTGATGGACTGTACAGTAGGTCACTTAAATGAAAGGAAGGCAAAATCCTATTACTGCACACAATTTGTTCACAAGCATAAGAATTTGAAAAAAAACATACCGCCTGAAGAGAAAAAAACGGCATTATTTAAAACGAGTGAGAAAGCAAAATCACAGCAACAGGACCTTCGAAAGGGAAGCGAAAAGACTGGGGTGAGACTTTTGGACAGTTTGCAAAATAATGAATTGTGCAATAATCGAACCACAATTACAGTAACTTGAGTTCCCATAAAGCCATGTGAGCTGGCTAATTAAACGTCACTCAGATGATGATTGCGGTAAGGCTGGAGCTTCCAGTCCCTGTGCCTTTAACCTGGAGCAATTAATGCCTTCTCGGGTTTCGGCAAGAAAGATTCCCGTTTTAGTGAAACAAAGTGCACCAGATCCTGCACAAGCAAGCCGGATCACGTGCATGTTTTAAACAGCTAGTTCAGGAAGGGTGGGTTTTCTAACTGCACATATCATACACCTTTTAATTGTTTAGCAGTCCGCAGTTCACCGCCTATATAGGTATTGATAGAACGTGCAGTCTATCCCTGAGTTCAAAGTTGTAGTAATTCGCAGGTCTGCCAGGGGGCATAGCATTAAGCTTTTGTGTTCAATGTCATCGCCCCGCCGTTGCATCAATCCAGGAGCAGGATTTTAAATGTCATCAGGTGTTGCAATTGTTTGATGCTTTGGAGAAATGAAATTTATGCCTGTTAAACAAGCAGCCGTAAACAGGTTAAAAAAAAAAACTACCGCCTCGATGTGGGATGACGTTAAGTCATCCTGGGATTTGTCAGTTTCGTAGGAATTTAGGACGAGTTGATTACGGCGAAGTCCGGTTTGTATGGTCTATTTTTGACTGTGCGGGAAGTTCAGAAGTATTAGGCTTGCGCACGAACCACTCGACGAGTAATTAAAAGGACATTTCAATAAATAAATAAATATTTTGCAAGGCAATTAAAATCCGCTTCGGGTACCCTATACAGTGGCAGGCGATTGGGTAGGTCACCACATGCTTATTGCGTTGAAATGATTTCCCTGTCATACCTAAATCCTTTCAAAGGTTGACTTGCGAATTCATAAATATATGGCAAAAGTTAATGTACAGTCAATCGACCAAAAAAGATACTTCATAAGGTTGACAGTTTGAATGCACAATGCGACATTTATGTAATAAATATCGGGAACGATCTTTTAATGCATTTTTTTGACGAGAAAGAACAGCCTTTCGTATAGCGCCTTTCACGACCCGTCAGAAAGGATTTCACAGCCAATAAAAGTGTATTATTTGCTATAATACAGGAAACCAGTATACTACAGTTAAACCAATTACAATAAAAACAGCTTGGGCTCAAAAATTAAGGCTGACACTCAATGCAGTCCTGAGGGAGTGCTGCATTGGCGGGGGGTGCCATCTTTCGGGTGAGGGGTTAAATCGAAGCTCCATTTGTCCTCTCAGATGAAAATAAAGAATCTCATGACACTATTTGGAAGAAGAGCAGGGGAGTTAGCCCCAGTCTCCTGGCCAATATTTATGCCTCAACTAACATCACAATAACAGATTATCTGATTATTGTCACATTGCTGTTTGTGGGAGTTTGCTGTGTACAAATTGGCTGCCTCGTTTCCTACATTATACAGTGACTAGACTTCAAAAGTTCTTCACTGGCTACAAAGCACTTTGGGAAGTTTTGTGGTTACAAAAGGCGCTATATAAATGCAAGCATCCCCTCTCTCTCCTCCCCCCTCAACCCCCACACACAAACAGCAAGTATAAAATTTATCAGATTTAACATTGCAGGTATTGGTTAGGTAGGACAACTCCCCTGTTCTTCAAATAGTGCCAAGGGATAGTTCACTTCCACCTCAAAGAGCAGACAGGGCCTTGGTCTTAGTAAAAACGCAACACATCCCACAGCGCAGCATCCTCTCAGTACTGCACTGGATGTCCCGAGAGTGGAGCTTGAAACTGCAGCCTTTAGGCATGAGAGGAGGGAGTGTCATAGCAAACAATTTGAACAAAAACACACTTCCATAGACTTTAGAGCCATTTGTATAGTGTCCAGGAAACAGTATTTTGCTCAAAACACCATCCATTTTAAGAAATTAATGCAAGCAAGAGCATTTTGTCTTGACATTTTTGACCGTTGTTTGAAGGGAGTGCAGTTTACTGGAGTCAGAGGCTTTGGGTGGACACTTAGTCCGGCCTGAATCGGTTTCCCCTTCGCTCTTGTCTTCCGAAAGGGGGGTGGTGGGTTGGAGGCTATTGGGAATACTTCTATAATTTCATTTAGCAATCTGGAATTGTACAGTGCTTCTTGGCGATGTCCTGAGAGGAGGCTAGCAGGGAGCGAGACCCGACTTAATGGTCTCGATGCAGGTAAAGATATCCAAATAATCAATTTTAGACAAAAAGGGTCAAAGGATATACTTGGCAGTCTATTATTTCATATATTTGAGTCGAGTACTTTAAACCTTCTCTTATAGTCTCTCCTTCAGTTAACTCCCCTCCCCTTCACTGACTGGCAACATTGAGAGAAATAGTGCAAACATCTTCCCTCTAATATTACAACGCTACAAAGCACAGCAGTTACTGTACAACCCCAGTAAATTATACAAGGTATTGTAGATATAATCAGCTCAGAAAATATTGGAACATTTAATGTTTCATTGTATTTTGGGTAGATACATTTGACATACTCTACATATTCTCAAATATTCCTGTTTGGCGCTGGTACAGAAGTCACATCAGCTTTGCAACTTTTTTACGGTAAGCTTGTTTGCGTTTGAAAGGTGCGGTCACTGATATATCTCAATGTGGCCAAAATTGGATGATGATTTGGCCCCAAGTAGACTGAACGAGAAAGCCACAGCCAGTCCACCAGACCGGCAAGAAACTTGGGGCTACACTTCAAAAGCAACCAAACGCAAAGAAGGATAACGCCTTGTTGAAACCCCAAAAGTCTTCAAAGAGCATGGCTGGTTTAAAGAAGGGAGGCTAACCTGCCCCTAACCACCGTAAATAAAATATTCTTAGAGATTCGTCGCTTCTCGGATGACAGGAAAATCGGAAGTGTTCCAAATGCTGCTGTTACATCATTATTTGATTAAATTTTCAAGAGGTTGCTTAAAATGCAGCCGCTTGACTTGCTTCTCACTATTGTCTACTGACTCAATAGAAAGACATATCTTAAGCAAAGTGATACCAGATAGAAATAGAACAGACAACTGCTTTGTCGCAATGGAAACTAGCATTTGTATTCTGAGGTACATTACCCGTGAACCATTAAGTGTTGGTTAGTGACTTAGAACAAATTAACTACAACTACCAAGCAATGGTGCTATCTTGGATCAAGAGGTGGTTTTAAGGCATTAAAACATACTCGATAACTGTTTACATTTTCAGCACGCTGGAGCCTGAAAATTTGTTACAGCGGTGGCCCATTGTTCACGTGAACACATATACAGTGCAACCTTATAGGAAATTGAAATGCGGATGCAAATGATTTGATCCATATAGAGGCTGGTTTTCACTCCAATTTTATCCTGATATACTGCACATGGCACCAGAAGCCTCAGAATAGTGTGAGGTAATGAAGTAACGGAGAGGGTTCATGAACGTTGATGCTGTGTATCTGGACTTTCAAGGGTGTTTGATGAGATACCTTTGACTAGGTTTATTAGCAAAATTGGAATTAAAGGAATGGAAGCCGCGTGAATATAAAATTTGCTAAGAGACAGAACGTAGAGAGCTGTAGTGAATACTTGTTTCTTAGGCTTAGGGAAGTATGCAGCGGTGTCCTCCACACGTTCGTATTAGAACGACTAATCGATTTTTTGATATGCATTAACGAACTAGACTTGGGTATACAGGCAATATTTCAACTTTTGGTGGTGACACAAAACCTGTAGATGCACTGAACATTAAGGGGGCTTAGTAGCAAATTTCAGGGGGGGGACATAGTGAGAAAATAGGGAGATGAAATGTAACACAGAGAAATGAGAAGTGGTATATTTTGATAGGAAGAATGAGGAGGTGTAATATAAACTAAGTTATACAGTTTTAAAGGGAGTGCAAGATCAGAGATATCTGCATTTATATACACAAACCTTTGAAGGTGGCAGGACAAGTTGAGAAGGATATTTCAAAAAAACATATGGGGTCCTTGGATTTATAATAGAGTAGAAAAGCAAGGAAGTTATGATAAACCTTCATATATCACTGGCTGGCCCAGCTGTATTATTGCACCCAATCCTAGGTATACTTTAGGAAGGAGGTCAAGGCCTTAGAGGAAAATAATTAAAATCACACCACGGATACAGATTTTTTTCATTTGCTCATGAGACGTGGGGCCACTATCAAGGCCCAGCATTAATTGCCCATCTTTAACTGCCTTTCTGATGGTGGTGAGCCACCTTCTTGAACCACTGGAGGCTGAATGATGTAGGTATATCCAAGCGATGTCAAGGAGGAGTTCCAAGATTGACGGTGAAGGGATGCTGATATATTTCCAAGTCAGGAGGCTGAGTACAAATTAGAACACATGGATAGGGGGGTGGGGGGTTAATACTGGCATGGATTGATGATTGGTTAATGGATAGAAAACAGAGTAGGAATAAATTGGTCGTACAAGCATTCAAAATAGGAGCAGAAGTAGGCCATTCAGCTCCTTGAGCCTGCTCCGCCATTCAATAAGATCATGGCTGATCTGCTTGCATTTCAAATTCCACATTCCCTTCTACCCGATAACCTTTGATTCCCTTGCCTAACAAGAATCTATCTACCTCCGCCTTAGGCAGGGAGTTCCAAAGTTGCACAACCCTCTGAGAGATAAAATGTTTTCCTCATCTCTTCCTAAAAGGGAAGCCTCTCTTTTTAAAGTAGTGCCCTCTTGTTCTGGACTAACTCACAAAAAGAAACATCCTTTCCATGTTCACCTTGTCAATACCGTTCAGGATCTTCTATACTTCAATCAAGTCACCCCTCACTCTTCTAAACTCCAGTGGAAACAAGCCCAGTCTGTTTAACCTTTCCTTCTCAGGTCATTCTCAGGATAGCAGGCTGTGACTGGTGGGGTACTGCAAGGATCAGTTCTTGGGCCCCAGCTGTTCACAACCTATATCAATGATTTGGATGTGAGGACCAAATATAATATTTCCAAGTTTGTGGATGACACAACACTAGCTGTGAATGTGAGTTGTGAGGAGGATGCAGAGGCTTCAAGGGGATTTGGGCAGTCTCAGTGAGTGGGCAAGAATATGGCAGATGGCATTTACTGTGGATAAATGTGAGGTTATCCACTTTGGTAGGAGGAACAGAGGTGCAGAGTATTTCTTAAGTGGTGAGAGATTGGAAACTGTTGATGTCCAAAGCGACCTGGGTGTCATTGTTCATAAGTCACTAAAATCAAACATGCAGGTGTAGCAAGCAATTAGGAAGGCAAATGGTATGCTGGCCTTTATCACAAGCGGATTTGAGTACAGGAGTAAAGATTTCTTGTTTCAATTGTATAGAACCTTGGTGAGACTGCACCTGGAGTATTGTGTACAGTTTTGGTCCCCTTAACCAAGGAAGAATATACTTGCCATAGGGGGAATGCAGCCGAGGGTTCACCAGACTATTTCCCGGGATGGCTGAACTGTCCAATGAGGAGGGATTGAGGAGACTGGACCCATATTCTCTAGAGTTTAGAAGAATGAGAGGTAATCTCATTGAAAGTTGCAACATTCTTAAGGAGCCAGACTGGGTAGATAGAGAAAGGATGTTTCCCCTGGCTGGAGGGTCTAGAACCAGGGGACACAGTCTTAGAATAAGAGGTAGGCCATTTAGCACTGATATGAGGAGGAATTTATTCACTGAGTAGTAGTAGTAGTAGTTTCAATAGCGTGGGAAAATGGCATTGTGGTAGACGATCAGCCATGTTCTATTCTAGTTGAATAGCGGAGCAAGTTCAAGGGGTTGAATGGCCTAGTGCAATGTTCCTATGTATGTGACTTGGAGGAGAACTTGCAGGTGATGTTCTCGTATGCCTGCTGCACTTGCTTTTCTGGATGGTAAATGTTGCAGGTTTGGAAGATGCTGACAAAAGAAACCAGGACAAGTTGCTACAGTGCATCTTGTAGATGGTACACACAACTGCGGCAATGTGCTGATAGTGGAGCGAATTAATATTTAAGGTGATAGATGGGAAGCCATTCAAGTGGGCTGCTTTGTCTTTGTTGGTGTCAAACTTGTATGTTTTTTTTAGCTGGACTCATCTAAGCAGGTGTGAAGTGTTCCGTTAGACTCCTGACTTGTTTGTAGGTGGTGGAAAGGATTTGGGAAGTCAGTAGATGAGTTACTCAATGCAGAATTCCTAATCTGTGACATATTCCTGTAGCCACAGCATTAATGTGGCTCTTGCAGTTAAGTTTCTGGTCAATGGTGACCCCCAAGATATTGATGTTGGGTCTTCCAGTGACAGTAATGGTGTTGAATGTCAAAGGAGGTGGTTAGCTTCTCTCTTGCTGGTGACTGTCATTGCTTGACACTTGTGTGGTGTGAATGTAGCTTGTCACACATTAGTCCAAGCCTGAATGCTGTGCAGGTCTTGCTGCATTTGGGCACAAGCTGCTTTATTAACTGTCAGTTGCAAATGGAACTGAATGCAATTTTCCGCAAACATCCCCACTTCTGACCTTAGATGGAGGGCAGGCCATTAATAAAGTTGGTTTGACCCAGGGTACTGCCCTGAGGAGCTCCTGAAACCATGTATTGGGACTGAGATGATTTCCCCCAACAACCATAACCACATTCCACATACTAGGTATAACTCTAGCCAGTGGAGAGCTTTCCCAAATTCCCATTAACTTTAGTTACATGGAGAGACAAGAGAAGCTGGGGCTGTTCTCCTTTAAATAAAGAAATTTAAGAAACTTCTAAGTCCTGAAGAGTTTTGAAATGAGGAAAAATTGTTTCAGTGGTCGAATTGTCGGTAACTGCAGAACACAGTGAACCAGAAGTGAGATGCCATGCTTTTTATGCAGCTACCCGCTATGATTTAGAATGTGAGGCCTGCAAGGGCAATGGAAACAAATTAAAAAATAACTTTATAAAGGAAATTGGATAAATTCTTGAACAATTTGCAAAGCTGAAGGGCAGGTGAAAGGGACTAATTGGAGGCTTTTGAACAGCCAGCATTGACACAATGGGTCGAATGGAATGTCAGCCTTGATTATGCGCTCAAGTCTTTGAAGTGGCACTTGAGCCCAGTCATCTATCTTGAAGGAGAGAAGCTACCACTGAGCCATGGTAACACTTAACTGTAGTTATATATGTGTATACGTAAACAATAAGATATTGGACACATATTGCGGGACAATAGTTTTCATGTAGCAATGACATGCCTACCAACCATTGTGATTTTCCTAAAATGCATATTTGAATTGTGCATAGGTTAACTACCCGTACGAAATTAAATAACTTCAATAAATCAATGCTATCATGGAACACTCTGGGTTTTGACTTTGCCTGAATGGTTTTGATAAAAGAAAGAGCATGGAGCTTGAAGTTTGCTTTTATCAGGAGCAATTTGCTGGTCCTGAACTGTTATTCCCTGGGTACTAAACTTGAAGGACAGGAAACCACTGACTGCATCTATTCAGTAAAAGTTCCTATAGTACATAAATCAAGTCTCCCTTGATGTACTGATGCTCCTTTCATCATCAAATAGGCCTTCCTTTTTATTGTATTCCTTCAATTTCTAATAACACAAGAACTCTGCGAGGCACAAGGTATTAATGAAATAGTGTCCCTTGCAGTATTTGGAAACATGCTTCAAGGGCAAATAAAAATGAGATGCCGTCGTGGTCTAATATGACAGCTACTGGAAGTACAATTTAGTTTCTAGAGTTACTGGTCCGTGGAGAGAAATTAAAGTAATGCAGACCACGGTACAATAATAGCAACAATTTATTGATTGGTACTACATTTATTGTAAATGTACATTACTGGATCCAAGACTCCCAGTAATAAAGTCCTTAGCAAATATGTCCAAGGTTACAAACGTGCATGCATGTTTGATGCACAAGAATATTTCCTAACGTACACAGGTATAAAGGTAATTAAGTCAAAATGGAATTAAATAGCAGAAATGAATTTTCAGTCTGATTTCTTAATCCATACATCACAACTGTAGAGACACCAATTTGAGACAGTTTACTTTCCAAATTTGTAAGATTTTATTCCTGCCTGTAAATGGAAGCGCATGGGAGACGATACTTTATTGTTTTAGAGGTAGGCGTATCATAGTAATATCAGAAAGAGACAATAAAAACGACAGACCTCCAACATTACTCCAGGTGTCTGAAATCATTCCGTAGCTCACCATTAATTATACAAGAAAGCACGATATGCGTATTCATTGCGCTAAATATGGGCTTGCCCGTTTTCTGAAGAACGCAGAAGGTTCTCTTGTTCTTTAAAAAAAAAACCCCGCTTTATTGCTGAAGCATTTCCTTTTCTCGATTTCTCTTCCCTAAGCTGAGTAGAAACCGTTCCTCTTTAAGGCGGCCAGCAGATGATCAATGAAGTAGGTGGGTCGCACGGAGATAAGACTACTGGCAAGAAGCCCATGATGCACTGCAAGCCTGGGCTTTCTCACGATCAGAAATCGGAAAATAGTAATTGCCTTAGACATCCGTAGTGCTTGGGTTCCACAGTACTCAGACGCTTGGTGACCATACTGGTTATATTACGCGAAAATGCTCTACGCATAATAATGAAAACATAATGCGGAGAAACTTTGACCATTCCACATCTGCTAGGCTTCATCTCGGCTTCCTACTTTCTTCAATAACCATCAATATTTTGTCTGGTTATGAAGCTGCACGGTAGACTCTACGGCTGGGAGTAAGAGCGAAATCTAGCAGATTTAACTGTAGCTCGCTTCCCTAAATACTATCATGGTAAAGACGTTCCGCTTCTGATTTGCAAGAAAGGCGAAGGGAAGGGTTGACGGACGTCAGATCCAGGAATCACCACCGACTGAACGCTGTGGTATGTTCAATTTGGCTTGTATAAAATGTAGCTGGTGTTTTTTTAAAAAAAAATGTAAAGTGGTTCTTTTCTCATTCATTTCAAATAATTAAACGTTTTCTGTACAGCAAATACAAAATCGACAGATGTCCGAGACTAGAGTTACAGCACTCACTTTCTGTTAATTCTTTTAAAATAGAAAACGGATGCATGCATGGAAAATATATTGCCACGCTGAAGTGTGTTTAAAATATAGTAAAGGGGAAAAGACACGGCTGTGTAGAGTGCAACAAAAGTGGCATGGAAAATTAAAATGAACTAATTGATTAGCGTGGAAAGGAAAGCCCGGCACATTTATACTCCTTGTTGCAACATATTGAAACTGACGTTTGTGACTTTGGTCATATTTTAGCAATTAATGTCACTTATGTCTTACGAATATCTTGATTCCTCTCTCGGTATCTGAGGCTTAAGTGACGCAGGGACTTGCATTCTTAAACAAGATTCCTGAAGGCACTCAGAAAATGTAAGGGAAATTTTATATCCTAATGTAACTGATGCTGCCATAAGAGCACCACCAGGTAAGCTTAAGTGGTTGTCTGTCTGTACCACCATGTTTTTTTTAAAAAATCAGTAGCATCCCCTTCAATGGGATAATGAACGGAAGGTCTTACTAGCATTGCTCTTGCTGTATGAATAGCAGAAATTCACTATGTTTTTTTCTACATTTTTAGACTAAGAGCCTGGAAACCTGTCAATGATCATCATGACGAGGTGGTGGAAAGCGGCGCCCTGTTCCTATGTGGTGAACGCTGGGTTTATGCTGGTGGTGGTTCTCCTGACTTGCATTCAACAAGTCCAAGCGAGCGAGCAAGTGCCCAACGTGGAGGCCAACGCCTCGGCCAAGTCGTGCGGGGGCTCCTACAAGTGCAACGAGGGGGTGATCCTGCCCATCTGGTACCCCCAGGACCCCTCGGTGGGCGACAAGGTGGCCAGGGCCATCGTCTACTTCGTGGCCATGATCTACATGTTCCTGGGCGTCTCCATCATCGCCGACCGCTTCATGTCGTCCATCGAGGTGATCACCTCGCAGGAGCGGGAGATCACGGTGAAGAAGCCCAACGGCGAGACCACCACCACCACGGTGCGGCTGTGGAACGAGACCGTGTCCAACCTGACGCTGATGGCGCTGGGCTCGTCGGCGCCGGAGATCCTGCTGTCGGTCATCGAGGTGTGCGGCCACGGCTTCCGGGCCGGCGAGCTGGGCCCCAGCACCATCGTGGGCAGCGCCGCCTTCAACACCTTCGTGATCATCGCCATCTGCGTGCACGTGGTGCCGGACGGCGAGATCCGCCGCATCAAGCACCTGCGGGTCTTCTTCGTCACGGCCGCCTGGAGCATCTTCGCCTACGCCTGGCTCTACCTGATCCTGGCCGTCATCTCGCCCGGCGTGGTGGAGCTGTGGGAGAGCCTGCTCACCTTCTTCTTCTTCCCGGTCTGCGTGGTCTTCGCCTGGGTGGCCGACCGCCGCCTCCTCTTCTACAAGTACATGTACAAGAAGTACCGCGCCGGCCGCCACCGCGCCATCATCGTCGAGACCGAGGCCGAGCGGCCCAGGCCCGCCCCCGGCTCCGGCTCCCGCGCCGCCTCGTCCTCGTCCAAGGTGGACATCGAGATGGACGGTAAGATGCTCAACTCGCTGCAGGAGGCCGCCGGCGGCGCCTCGTCCTCCCCCGCTGCTGCTGCTGCTGCTGGGCCCGAGGCCACCCTGGACGGGGCCGGAGCCGCCGCCGCCTCCGCCAGGGACCAGGAGGAGGAGTCGAGGCGGGAGATGGCCCGCATCCTGAAGGAGCTGAAGCAGAAGCACCCGGACAAGGAGATGGAGCAGCTGATCGAGCTGGCCAACTACCAGGTGCTGAGCCAGCAGGCCAAGAGCCGGGCCTTCTACCGCATCCAGGCCACCCGCCTCATGATCGGCGCCGGCAACATCCTCAAGCGGCACGCCGCCGACCAGGCCCGCAAGGCCGTCTCCATGCAGGAGGTGCGGCCCGAGGCGGACGAGGGGGGCCCCGTCAGCCGCGTCTACTTCGAGCCGGGCAGCTACCAGTGCCTGGAGAACTGCGGCTCGGTGGCCCTGACCGTGGTGAGGCGGGGCGGCGACCTGACCAACACCGTCACCGTGGACTACCGCACCGAGGACGGCACCGCCAACGCCGGCTCCGACTACGAGTTCACCGAGGGCAGCCTGGTCTTCAAGCCGGGCGAGACGCACAAGGAGATCCTGGTGGGGATTATCGACGACGACATCTTCGAGGAGGACGAGAACTTCTGCGTCCACCTCAGCAACCTGCGCGTGGGCCTGGGCGGCGGCGCGAGCGGGAGCGGGAACCAGCAGCCGGCCGTTGCGTCTGCGCCTGCGTCCGGGCCGGGCACGGCTACCGCGCAGGCGCCGTCGCCCAAACCCGTCGGCGGCGTCGACGCCAATGACGCAGCCTCAGTCTCGAGCGCGGCGGCCGGCGCCACCACCAACCCAAGCGCCGCCGCCGCCGCCGCTGCCGCCAATCACGTGGCCGCCTCCGCCGCCGAGATCGCGTGCCTGTGCGCGCCCTCCACCGCCAACGTCACCATCTTCGACGACGACCACGCGGGCATCTTCACCTTCGAGGAGAAGGTGACGCACGTGAGCGAGAGCGTGGGCGTGATGGAGGTGAAGGTCCTGAGGGCGTCGGGAGCCCGCGGCGCCGTCGTGGTGCCCTACCGGACCATCGAGGGCAGCGCCCGGGGAGGCGGCGAGGACTTTGAGGACACGGCCGGGGAGCTGGAGTTCGACAACGACGAGATTGTGTAAGTGACACCCGGGGAGGAGGTACAGGGTGGAGCGGGGCCTTTACCCTCCTTCTCTCACCTTGTCTTCCTTCCCTTCTCTGCTATCCCACTCCCCTCTCTCTCTCTCTCTCTCTGTTTGCCGTCAGTGATGCCATATTATACTGGGCTGAGGAAGTTGGGTTATATTATGTTGGAACCAGTGCATTTATGCTGGCGATGAATCAAATTCACACATTGAATTAATTGTCTTTTCCACCCAAAAGGCAGCAGGGGTGCATTTGCTGTCTCCCCCCCTCCCCCTTTTCAAAGAACACAAAAAATTGTCAGTTGGTGCTGGGCATTATTAAAATGAACTAGAAACATGGCTCAGAACAAAAAAGGGGCATAACCTTTAAAACTGGAGCTAGAACATACAGAGGGGGGTGATGCCAGGGGACACTTCTTCAAACAAAGAGTAGTGAAGATCTGGAACTCTTCCCCCCCCCCCCCCCACACAAAAAGCTGTTGAAGCTGGCTGTCAGTTTAAGACTTCAAAACTGAGATTGCTGGATTTTTTTTGTTAGATAACAGTATTAAAGTATTTGCCAAAACAAACTGGGTACATGGAGTTAAGATAGAGATCAGCCGTGATATAATTGAATGGCGGAGGGGTTGTAGGGCTGAACGGCCCACATGTTTCCCTATGTTTCTTCTGTTCACATATTGCCGAACATTCTACAAAGGAGGGAGAATACTACTAAGTTATTGAAGTTTCACCGTGTCCCTGAATTGTATTTTGTGCAAAGATTTTGCTTTTCTGTTGATGTTTATTGATTGACACTATCACACCATATTACTATTGCAGCCTAAATTAGCTGCATTTGCGAGCTTGACCCAATGTTCATTTGTATCTCTGGGGCAGGGTGGGGGGGAGATTCTGGTGGCAGGGTCAGTTACAGTATCAAAATCTGAATGTAGAGCTTGCCTTTCTTGTCTTGCTGCCCATTCACCAGTCATTATTTCCATTGTGGCTTGGACTCAAACGTTGAAACATCTGATGCCATTTGCATGCACTTTGATGTGATGAGCAACCAATGTTGAACTCAACCAGTAATGGTTAGAATAGGCATTACCGATCATATTTAAAGGGGCAGCCTCCTAAAAAAATTATTGGTTTCTATTTGGAGAGTTGAAGGAGGTTTAATGAGAGTGTTTTCTGTTTTATTTTGTATTTTTTTGCCATCTTATTCCTAGCACAGAGAGGTGCTTGTATTGTTGTAAAATGGATATGGTATTGACCAACTCTTACAAGTTTCAGGAAAAGGAGGAACAGGAATGGCAGCAACAGATTGGCCAGCTTATGTGAGTGGTCCTCGACCCTGCACGGAGTCCAGGAAGGAGGATGGTTGCTTGTAGGAAGCCTTAGCCTACCCATGTGGTCTGCAGCCTAGACTGAGATATTTGTGGCTTAGTGAGGTGCAGCCTAGGAGGGTAACCACTTCTCAATACAGGCCAATCTTCAGAATACAATTCACCTGTAATCCATATAATTTACACTGCATTTTCTGCTGAAGTGATGATCTTGCAGCCATGGATTCCTATGCATCATGGTCATTTGAGGCTGGAAACATTTGTAATGGCAGGCTGCAGTGCATTTCTCTATAAAGCAGTTACTGTTTGTCTAGGCTAATGATTTCATCACATTCCTCATGAACCTCAGGAACTATAGGAACAGGAACATGAATTAGCCATTCAGACAATGAGCCTGTTCCACCATTCAGTTAGATCATGGGTGATCTGTGTCTCAACAACTCTATTCCTCCACCTTTGCTTCATGTTTCTTGATATCCTTCTAATAAGAATCTGTTGATTTTGAAAATGTCAAGTGACCAGGGATTCAAAGCCCTGAGGGTTGCTGATATCACCAACCTTCATGTGGATAATTCATTTCTTGATTTCATTCCTAAATGACCAGCGGAAAGTGATGTGGGTTTTGCAGCCACTGAAGGACTCCTATAAGTATATGGAGTCATCTATTACACATTTGGTCATCAGGACTCCTGCCAATGAATGTAGCATATTCATGAACTGCAGAGGACTTCTCTTCCGTAATATCCAGCTGGTTTTTAGCCGTTGAAAATTGTTCACGCAGTTGTGCACCCACTTTCCAGACAGTTCTTGTGATGCCTACATCCTGCAACAGTCTAGCATTCCACTCGCCTTGAAGAGCAGCACATCCCAGGCTAGTTGACAGGAGATAGTGGATATGCTCTGCAGATCATGACACCAGCGAGGCTCAGAAATAACAGCAGCCACATCTTGAGCACACCAGTTATCAAACAGTGCTGAAACAACAGATCTGCTGCTTGGACCGATTTTGGGCTTTCCGACACCGCAGCCTTGGGAGAATGCCAAGATAATAGTGGTGTGCTCTCTCCTGCGTATCTTTGCTTCTGTTGGCTACAAAAAGAGAACGCTGATGACCTGGAGGATGCAGCAGTGGTGGGAGATCTGCCTATAGCTTGACTTGTATCCACCAACTCAATGACCATCACTTTTCTTCACTTACTCTTTTCCACCTCACCTTTATTCCCCAAGCACAACATCATTTCAGCCAGTCCTTCTACCCTTTAATGCCCTCAGTGATCATCATTCATATACATGCCATCATTCTTTATCAAGGACATAACTACGGCAGAAATCTGCAGACAACACATTAAATAATAGTGTCACAGTTTAATCAAGTTAGCAAATGGCTAAGGAAGTAATAAACATCCAGGTGTCAGTCCAAAATGACATTTTACGATGTTTATCTCCCAGGCTTCCCTTGTGGCTTCAGTGTAGGGAGGGTCGTGGGCAGACAGGGAGACTTTTGTTGCTCAGATGAGGACTTCAAATATGCTCATGCTTGATGACCCACAAAGCTTGGGCTTGAGATAGCCTGTCCACTGACTGCAGCACCTTGGCTGCTGGTGAGACATTCTGGCCCAGCTGGCTTTCTGGCACTATGACAGACTGATGGAGTGCCAGGAGAACAAGTGTGGCGTCATTGTTGGAGAGGGCAACTTGTGCTACGCCATTTGCACCTTGAACCTCTCATGGAATTGCAGCTAAGCACTGTCACCAGCCTACAGGAGAGTTGTTATGCATTTAAAACCCATATTGGTATGTTCCCCCAACCTTTTGAAGGCAATGGAGATGGTGGAGCCCAGAGTCTGAATTGCATCAGTTTGAGCTGTGACCAAAGTTGCTAGTGCTGGTGCCATAGACTCCTGGACAGAGAATGCAGCTGCAGTGTCCATTGGGGTGACCAGATGCTGTTTGATAGACTACTAAATGTTGATGCCTTTTGCCAGAATGCTACAGAAGTTGGAAGTGGACTGCTTGATACTTTCTGACATTGTGTGGCAGCACTTTCTGGCTCTTCAGAGGACCTGTGTCTAGAGTTTGCCCTCCCCTTGTTTGCACTTTCCAATATCACTTGTTCGTACGTAGTAGTGCCAAGTGATTCACAAGAAATAGGAGAAAGAGTGGATCATACGGCCCCTCGAGTCTACTCTGCCATTTAATACGATCATTACTGATCTGCCTCAATTCCATTTTCCTGCCCTCTCCACGTATCCCTAGATTGCCTGAGACACCCAAAACCTGTCAATCTAAGCCTTAAGTGTACTCAACGATGAAGCATCCATAACCCTCAGGGGTAGACAATTCCAAAGGTTCACAACCTCTTAGTGAAGGAATTTCTCCTCTTCTCAGTCCTAATTGACCCCTTATCCTGAGACTGTGAACCCCATTCCAGATTCCCCAGGCAGAGGAATCAGCCTCTCACTGTTTTCCCTGTCAAGTCCCTTCAGAATTTTGCATGTTTCAAGGAGATCACCTCTCATTCTTCAAAATTGCAGAACGTACAGGCCCAATTTACTCTCATCTTAGGATCCAATCTAGTTAGCCTCGTTGTACCACCTACAATGCAAGTATATCCTTCCTTAAATATAGAGACCAAAACTGCAAACCATATTCCAGTAGTGGTCTTGCCAAAGCCTTATCCAATTGTAACAAAACTTCCTTATTGTTATATTCCAGTTCCCTTACAATAAAGGCTAACATCCCATATGCCTCTCTAATTGCTTGCTGTACCTGCATGCCAATTTTTGTGTTCCTTGTATTAATGTACTCAAGTATTCCCGAACATCAACATTTAAAAGTTCTACACCTTTTTAAAAAAAACCTATCTTCTGTTTTTCAATTCTCACTACCAAAGTGAATAACTCCCCACTTCCCCACATTATACTCCATCTCCCACCATGTTATCCACTCACTTAACCTTTCTATATCTCTTGGTTTCCTCTTCACAGCTTACCCTTCACCCTGTGAAGATCCCTTAAATGTACTCTCTCTTCTACTCTGGGTGCCAGTTTCTACGCTGGTGCATCGAAATGACTGAGGAAGTGATGGCACATCATTATGAGGGTGATCCCCCTTCATTTCTTGCAACAAGACCTAAGTCACGGGGTGAACTTGAGAAAAGTGGAAAGGGTTTAGGGCCAGGAACTAATGGGAAAGTGGCACAAAAACTAATACAATTGTGGAAACCTGCTACTGTATGTGTGATTTCTTAACAAAGAGAAAGGGCAAGAGAATTAGGCAGACAGCATGCCGTGCCTGCCGCCCCAGCCTTATTGCTAACCATAATGGTTTGCTTGCTGCCTGCAGCAATTATGTCCAAGGCTTCCTCTTCCAGCTGACTGAGGGCTTGTTAGGAAACCACCTCTCTCCCCACTGCCCGCCGTCCGAGTCTAGTCATTTTCGGGGAAGATAAATGTTGGTAATGTCTCATCTGAGAAAAAGAGATAGCAAGAAATCCCTTTCTTGTTTGGGTAAGATCATTGAACTTTGTATAGCACTGCATCTATGCTCTGGTGTTGTTATTCTCAAACATAACCTTACAGACCTGCTGCATGCAGCACCTTACAGGATGCCAACATCCTGAAGGGGTTACCATTGGCTAGAAACTGAACTGGACTAGCCATATAAAAACTTTGGCTACAATAGCAGGCCAGAGCTAGGAATCCTGTAGCAAGCAACTCACCTCCTGACTCTCCAGAGCCTGTCCACCATCTACAAGGCGCAAGTTATGAGTGTGATGGAATACTCTCCACTTGCCTGGATGAGTATAGCTCCAGTAAGACTTGAGGTTTGACACCATCCAGGACAAAGCAGCCCGCTTGATTGGCACCCAACCCACAAGATTTGCTCCCTCCACCACTGATGCACAGTGGCAGCAGTGTGTACCATCTACAGGATGCACTGCAGGAACTCACCAAGGCTCCTTAGCACCTTCCAAATCTACTACCATCTAGAAGGATAAGGGCAGCAGATAGAAGGGAACACCACCACATGGAAGTTCCCCTCCGAGCCACTCACCATCCTGACTTGGAAATATATTGGCGTTCCTTTACTGTCGCTGGGTCAAAATCCTGGAATTCCCTTCCTAACAGCACTGTGGGTGTACCTACACCACATGGACTGCAGCGGTTCAAGGAGGCAGCTCACCACCACCTTCTCAAGGGCAACTACGGATGGGTAATAATTGCTGGCCCAGCCAGCGAAGCCCACATCCCATGAATGAATAAAAAAAAATCCTTTTGTCAGGAAGAGGTCCTTTCTTCAGATCCTTACCTATCCCATTGGAATCTCCACTGCTGCCTTACTGAACCTGGCAGTCTTAGCAGGAGACATCTATCACAGAAAGTTCCAAATACACTAACATTTTTTTCCAAATTTAAGAGGTCAAAGTTGGCATCAAGGCTGCCAGAAATCTCACTATCCAAAACTGCAAGCTACCTGTCAAAGCTACTAATTTACAGGCAGCTCACTTAGTGGATTTAGATGAGGCCTGACTATCAGAATGATTTGGGCCTCTTGCTACTGACATCAAGCAGGCATCCTGCTCATTACTTACTGGATCTGCAGTACACATGGAAATTCATGTTTGAAAGTGGTGTATTTATAGATTCCTTTTCTCATAGACTCCTTTAAAATGAGTTTGTGTGTGTATACACATAGATTCTATCTGTAATTTATTTACAGACAAATTTATTTAATATAAAATAAATTTATTAACATTTACAGTGGGGCTTGTTGACACTCAGTACGGGCAATAATAAAATATGTTTTATATTATGTACTGGTTTGAAACCATGATAAAAGAAAATGGAATTATTTAATTTCCATTTGACAGGCTGTTTAAAAACATAGTTTCATTATTGAAACACTGTTTTGTGGAAGAATAAATAACACACACACACACAATGTATCAAATACAGAGTTAGCTATTAAGAGCTTGCTCTCGCGGTAGTTCAGCCACACACAAACATAACGTGCAGCACTTTGCTGGCATGTGCAGGCATCACAAACAACTATGTTTGTGTATTTTAACTTTAGAAGTAAGTATTTTCCAGTTCAAAAATGTATGTGTATTAATTGTAAAATGCATTTTCCTTGTTTTTATTGAATAAAAATGGTGCATTTTTGGTAACACATGCTCAATTTATCGCATCATTAAGCTTTTGATTTAAGGTATGCAAATGCAGGAAGCCCGAGTAATTTCTCGTTGTGTGGGGAGAAATGATTGAAGTATGAACTGCGGCTGTCATACCCTTCCTTGTAGCTGTTTCACAGTCAGCATTAGTGGAGAGCAGGTTTGTGCACTGCTTGAAGAATTTCATAACTTCAATACAAAAGTAGCTTCCTTCGACTGCAACTGTTGCTGAAATGTCACCGAGGTCATGAATGATGTTAAATTTGTTGTCCGTTGTGTTGAACAGAAAACACCAACACCTGAAGAAACATTGGCAGGTTGGTGCAGTTCTGTGCAGGCCCTGTTCTGTCATGGAGAAGTCAAGGAGCAGGTGACGATGCTAGCCAGATCAAAGAGAGGAGAAAAGCCAGGAATTACTGATTAGCTGATACTAATCTTCAGTCTTAAATTCCTGAGGATTTAGGAAGGAAGAAATACTAAGGAAAGCTGTATAGTCTTATAGATTGAGGTCCTGGGGAAGATGTTAGGTTGAGTTTTGATTTCGGCATAATGGGGTTATAGGAAAGAGGAAGGACATATTGAATGGTGGACACGAAGGAATAATCATAGGATAACATCATTGAATGGGGTTTCAGCACAGATGGAAAGCCATTAGGCCTGTTGAGTCCGTGTTGGCTTTCTGCAAAAGCAATTTAACTAGTCCTGCTCCCTGGCCCTTTTCCTATAGCCAGCAATTTATTTTTCCCTTCAGGTGTTTATCTCTTGAAAGTTGCAGTTGAATCTGCCACTACAACCCCTACAGGCAATGCATCCCAGATTGTAATGTCTCACTGTGAAAAAGGTGTTTCCTCATCTCACCTTTGGTTCTTTTGCCAATCACTTTAAATCTGTGGCCTCTGGTTCTGAACCCTTCTGCCAATGGAAACAGTTTTCCCCTATCTACTTTGTCTAGACCCCCATGATTTTGAACACCTGTATCAAATCTCTTTTCAACCTTTCTTCTCCAAGGAGAACAGCCCCAGATTCTCCAGTCTATCCACGTACCTGAAGTCCCTCATTCTTGGAACCATTCTGGTAAATCTTTTTTGCACACACTCTAAAACCTTCATATCCTTCCTAAAATGCAGTGACCAGAATTGGATACAATACTCCAGTTCAGGCTGAAGCAATGTTTTATGAAGGTTCACCATAGCTTCAGGGCCACGAGAATTTGCTGAAGGAGGTGATTGAAGGAAGTTTAGAGGGATGTAGACCAAGAGGGAGAAAGAGAATGATCATGTTAGAGCATTTGAAATTGGAACTTGGAGGATTCTACCAGCAACTGAAGAGGAAAGTGCAAGATGCAAGGTATGGAGAAATGAGCAGGTCACTACTATCATCATCAACTTTCTTGCTTTTGTACTCTGTGCTTCTATTCATAAAGCTCAGGATCCCATATGTCTTTTTAGCCACTTTCTTAATCTGCCCTGGCCCTTCATTGTTTTCTGCTCATATACTCCCAGATTTCTCTATTCGTGCACCCCTTTTACAAGTGCACCTTTTAGTTTATATTGTCTTTCCTGGTTCTTCCTACCAAAATGTATCACTTTGCCTTTCTTTGCATTAAATTGCATCTGCAGTTGTCCACCCATTAAAGTGTTCACCATTCCACCAGCTTGTGAAAGTCCTTTTGAACTCTTATCACTATGCTCCTCACAGTTCACCATACTTACAAAATGTGTGTCTGCTGCAAATTCTGAAATTGTGCCCTGCAATCTCAAGTCTAGTTCATTAATATAGATGAGAAAAAGCAGTGGTCCTGATACCGACTCCTGGAGAAAACCACTGTGTGTACCAGGGGTTCCCAAACCGTGGGTCATGCCCCCCCCCCCCAGTAGATTCGTGGGATGCGATTTTAAGCGTTGTGAGCTTTGAGGCTGTAATCGTGGAGCGGAGACTCTATTGGGAAAGCCCTGGGACTGGCTCCAGGGGCCCATGATATGCACATATGATTTTTTTTCCCCCAGCTCGTAGTTCACAGGGAGAGGAGGGGAGTGAACAAGTTTCACACAGGCAGCCTCATAGATGTCACATCAGAGATTAGATTTGCACTATCAACCACACTGCCAGATTTTGAGAAACTGCGCAGTGACGTGTATGCTCATGTGTCTCGCTAGGTCCAGTGAATAAGCTACTATTTTCACAAAACGGTTTAAATTTAAAAATACATGATTTTTGTTTGTGTAAAGTTAGTATGCACTTTGATAATAAAATACTGAAAGTTACTATTCTGGCATTTTCTTTTACTTGGGTGCCAATCACCCAACTCAACAACTGAATGCCAACCTGCCCCCGCTTAACAGCTGAAAACCACCCTCTCCCCTGCTCAACAACTGAAGACCACCTCCACTCAACAGCCCTTGTACACTCCAAATATTTTATTCCATTGGCTTCAACTTTGCTGACAAGTTGATTATGTGGCACTTCATCAAATGTCTTTAGGAAATCATCGACTGCATTACCTGCATCAACTCATCAAAAACTCAACTAAATTAGGTAAACAGATTTGTCTTTAACAAATCTGTTCTGATTTTCCTTTATTAATCCATACTTTATCAGATGACTATTAATTTGGTCCTTGATTATAGTTTTCTAAAAGCTTTCCGAACAGCCAGTAGTTGCTGGGCTTATCCTTACGCTCTTTTTGATCAAGGGTGTAACATTTGCAGTTCTCCAGTCCACTGACATCATCCCCATATCCAAAGAGGATTGGAAGACTATGGGCAATACTTCCACAATTTCCAACATTACTGGAGTCAGTATCCTCGGGTGCATCCCATCTGCTTGTTGTGCTGTATTCATGTTAAGAACAGCCAGCTTTTCTGGTACTCTTCTTCATCAATCTTTAGACCATCAAGTTTTTCAGCTGGGGGATCTGCTTAGTTCAGTTGGTTAGATGGCTGGTGTGTGGATCAAATTAATGCTAACAACATGGGATTCAGTCCCCATTCTGGCTGAGGTAGACTTGTGGCCTGCCTCCTCACCCTACCCGTAGTAAAAAATCATGGCAGTTTGCCATGGTTTGCCAAATAATTGGCAAGGACCTATCTTTGGGCAGAGAACTCAAGAAGACGTGGCAGAGAACTCAAGAAGAAATATTTCAACTACCTCCTCCTTCACTGAGACAATTCAGAAGGGTACTGACTGTATTGATAACTTTTCTAGGCTTTCTCCATTATTATGATAGGAAAAATGTTTTTTTGGTTACAGTTCTTATCAGTGGAAGATTGACAGAAACCTCATTCATGCAGTGTATTGGTGGCTTCGCTGAAATTACATCAGTTGATTGGCCAAAATCCCTGAAGAAATTTCTGCCAATTATGTAGGTATTTGGGGAGAAGACTGAAAACAAGGAAAGCAATTTAGCACTAGTGGACAATGTTCCCTCTCAAGCACCTTCACTGTGCACAGTCGTTTGTTGCACTCTTGTGTTCCATTTAAGACCGCTGAGCAGCCATCTACTAGGGAGTGTACTTGCAGCCATGCTCCCACGCAGCTTAGAGGTAACATTTCTGGTGAATGACAAAATAAAGTATCCACTCAGAAAGGAGGAAAAACAGGTACTTAAACACTTAATTGGCGGTCAAAGCAGACATCAGTTTTTAAATGGAGATATGCATTCTGATTTATGAGGCTCTTCTTTATAGGCGCAGTTCAGAAAATTGGGTGCAAAATTGAGTGAACCTGAAATGCAATATGCCAAACAGAAACACCAGCAGCTTAGATTCTGACTGATCACTCTGCAATGGTAATTATATACCTACTACAGAAGCATGCAGAAGGAATGGGCTGGCCTCTACAAATCAGCTCTTTTAAAGATAATTATTGGATTTTAGTGTCTAAAAGGTTAATTTTGTTGCTTTTATTACATCGATTAAACTGTGCTTTCTCTAGTGCGTTAACTCTTCTTGTTACTGTTTTCACTGCAAGACTTACTACCAACTCTGTTTCTTACAACAACTGACCGTCCAGCTGCTGTTTTGCTTGTATCAAACAGAAAGGGCAGGACGGGAATTCCTTTGGGGTTCCGATAGAGTGCTCCAGTTTTTAAAATTTGATCATGGATGTGGGTGTCTCTGGCAAGACCAGTATTTACTGTCCATCCCTAAATGCCCTTGAGAAGTTGATGATGAGTTGCCTTCTTAAATCACTGCTGTCCATGTGATGCTATGGAAGGAATTCCAGGATGTTCTCCCAGCGACAGTGCATGATCAGTGATAGAGTTCCAAGTAAGGATCTTGTGTAACTTGGAGTGGAACTTGGTGTGATGGTGTTCCCATGTGCCTACTGCCCTTGTTCTTCTAGGTAGAGGTCATGGGTTTGGAAAGTGCTGTTGAAGGGGTCTTGGTGAGTTGCTGTAGTGCATCCTGCAGATGGTACATACAGCTGCCACTGTGTGCCGATGGGTGGAGGGAGTGAATGTTTAAGGTGGTGGATGGAGTGCCAATCAAGCAGGCAGAACTGGGTGGGCGGACAAATTCAAGAAAGGTCTTTGTTTTCGAGGGTTACCGGTGGTGTTTCCATGCTCGATTCGCCCACAGCCTCTGTTTATTAATATTATAGTCGAGTGAAGGATATGCCAGGTCATGAGTTTACAGATTGAATACAGTTCTTCTGCAGATGGCCTACAGTGCCTCATAGATGTCCATTTTTGAGCTGCTGGATCTGTTCTGAATCTGTCCTATTTAGCACAGTGGTATTGCCACACAACATAATGGAACATGTTCTCAGTGTGAAGATGGGACTGTGCGGTGGTCACTCCTGCCAGTAATGCATTGACAGATGCATTTGCGCCAGGTAGATTGGTGAGGTCGAGGATCAAGTAGGATTTTCCCTCTTTTTTCCCTCACCATCTGCCATAGGCAGACATACTCTCCAGAACTTGGCCAGCTCAGTCAGTAATGGTGCAATTTTCATGATGAAAATTGAATTCCCTGACCCAGAGTACGTTCTGTGCCCTTGCTACCTTCAGTGCTTCTTCTGAGTGGTGTTCAACATGGAGGAGTACTGATGCATCAGTTGTGGGAGGGTTGTAAGTGGCAATCAGCAGGTTTCTTTGCCCATGTTTGACTTGATGCCATGTGATTTCATGGGGTCCTGAGTCAATGTTGAGGACTACCAGGGCCACACTACTGTGCCCCCATCTTTGTTGGGTCTGTCCTGCCAGTGGGACAGGACATACCCAGGGATAGTGATGGAGGAGTCTGGGAAATTGGTTGTAAGATATGATTCTGTGAGTATAACCATTAATTGTCGCTTACAAGTCTGTGGAACAACACTTCTAATTTTGGAAAAGCATAGCAGACATGAAGGGCAGATGTCACTGTGATATAAACATAATCCTCCCTTATCCCAGAGCTCCATTTACTAGACAGTCCTTACGGGGATATTGGAGACTTGCCTTTGACACCTCCACTCCACAGAGTAGGCTGTTACTTAACTTTACTGCATAGTGGAGGCTGGCTTGCAGACTGCATGTCACTTATTTAGTGGCTTTGAAGATGACTACTACAGTAATCCTTCATGACCACAATCAGTGATACATGCTATGCCAGTCAGCCAACTGTCCTCAGATGCATCAAGCAAGTGATTGAGGCTATGGAAAGAAGCATCTGCTCATGAAAGCACAGAACATTTCCTCATTGGCATGGTTTCCAAGAGCGAAGAACACCATTGATAAGGCATTCATGTACTGTACAGATAATTGAGCCTGGGTGTCATCTGTTAACAGGCAAAGTGCTCCTTTAACCAGGGATGTCAGAAGTCCCTTGCATCCACTTTGTGCAGCAACACACCCAGAAGAGGTGTTATTTTCTACAACACTATCAATTATCCACAAATTCTGTTTCTTGTTTCCACACCTGGGTTTCCTTTCACATCACCAAACCTCTACATCTTCCTCTCTCCCTGTAAAAGCTGATACACATGTAACAGGAACCTTTATGTAGGCAGTTTCTCTGAGGCTTCCATCAAAGTAATGGTGAGAGATTGAGGAAAACCCTGCATAAAAAATTATTCCTGAATCTTTAATGCAGTCTTGGAAACCAGTGCTTGAAACACAGGCATTTGTTACAAGAATTCTTATGCGTCGAACAAAAGGAATTGTAGCAGCATGGGTAGGAAGTTGGTTGAAGGACAGAAACAAAGGATTAATGTTCACAGATGTATCTCAGATTTGATTTGGACTGGTGCGAAGAGAGCAGGAGACTGAAATTTATTATTAACACAATAGGTCTTTTTATAAATAGCAGGAAGGACTATGAAAGACTTCAGCAGGACTTAGACAGTTAGGGCAATAGCCAAATAGGCAGATGCATGTGGAGAAATGTGTGTTAATGCATTTTGAGAGGGAAAAATGAAAATGGAGTACAAATTCAGTACAAATACACTGAAGGATTTGGATGAACAAAAAGACCTAGCGTTCCAAGTATTCCTCATGAGTGGAATGCAGGCACATAAATCCATACAGATGCTATCCTTATCTGGCTTTGGTGTCTTTCGTCTTTACAGGTCAGCCTGCAGATCAGGCAAAAAGATTTGGAATTCAATCTTTGGAAAAGGATCAGTTTCTGCATCAAATTAATTTGACGATGTTTCCATTTAATGTAACACCCTACTTAGTATTGAAATTGATTATGTTTATACAGCAACAGTCAGTACAGAAATACTTCCACACAAGGCAAGGAACTCAGCAAACCTTTACATGTTATGAAAATCTCATATCCGGTCAGATCAATCCATTCACCCAAGTATACTTTGTTCATTGTTACTTTTTCATTCATTCAGACCTCTATTAAAGGTAATATTTATCCTGCAAGACTGTACCTACTAATGTCCCAATGAAACTAAATTCAGTGATTTTAACAACAGCTACCTTATGATGATGCTACAATCCATCATTTACTTTGAGGTAGAATTTCCACCGGGCTCACCTAATCTCCCGCCATAACTTTGGCAGAAGATCACCAGAAACCCTGGAGAAATGGATGCGACCATATTCAGAAGCTTGCCAGCACTGACCCCTAGTCAAATTGCATTACATATCTCCCAACTAGACTATAATTCGCAGGAATCATGATGCAGTCAGAGTACACACACAAAGGATCATGCTTCATTTTGTGGCTTGTTCTCAACACTCTGGTGGTAGGAGGGGAGCATTAGCTTTTTCCCCAAATTGTTGTTAAAGTGTTAAATGTCTGAATCCTGATCCCAACCTGCCTCCAATCTGCCCATGGGTGGGGGATCGCAGACGACCAATCCACTCCAAGGAGAATTAGTAATTAGTTTAAATATTATAATTAATGCTCCGTGCTTCATGCTTATGTGCCATTTGAAGTTTCACTGTAACTACTGATGCTGACCAGAAAGGCAACAGGAACAGTTGTGCATGCACACTTGGCATGCACTGCAGCCACCAGTGCAAACTGTTACAAAGCTATGCTTTATAAAAAAATGACTAATAAGAAGACATATGGGATACTTGTCTTTATTAGCCGAGGCATAGAATATAAGAGCAGGGAGGTTATGCTGGAACTGTATAAAACGCTGGTTAGGCCATACCTGGAGTATTGCGTGCAGTTCTGGAATCCTCATTATGGGAAGGATGTGATTACACTAGAGAGAATGCAGAGGAGATTTACCAGGATGTTGCCTGGGCTGGAGAGTTTTAGTTATGAGGAGAGTTTGGATAGACTGGGGTTATTTTCCCTGGAGCAGAGGAGATTGAGGGAGGACATGATTGGGGTGTATAAAATTCTGAGGGGCATAGTTAGGGTAGACAGGAAGGACCTTTTCCTTTTGGTGAAGGGATCAATAACCAGGGGGCATAGATTTAAGGTAATGGGCAGGAGGTTTAGAGAGGATGTGAAGAATAATTTTTTCACCCAGATAGTGGTGGGAACCTGAAACTCTCTGCCTGAAAGGGTGGTAGAAGCAGAAACCCTCATAACACTTAAGTAGTATTTGGATGTGCACTTGCGATGCCATGGCATACAAGGCTATGGGCCTAGTGCTGGAAAATGGGATTGGAATAGTTAAGTACTTGTTTCACCGGCGCAGACTCTGGCCTTTTTCTGTGCTGTAGACCTCTATGACTTCATCAATTTACTGGTTGGAAACTATTGATTGGATTTTAAAAAGACCGAAGCCACATTCCAGTGACTTGAAACTGCAGCTTCTAAGATGGCTGGAAATTTGCATCGCTATATACAATAAATTCCAAAGGCATTTAAATGGAGCCAAACTGCCTGGAAGGCTCAGCAGAGGCAATTACCTTGAAGGAGTGTGAATGGGATCATCTCTGAACCCATTGGCAGAACATCCCAACAATCATCTGGGTGGGAACTATTCATTAGATGTAGTCAACTCAGACAATGAACTCTGGCTGAGAAAGGAATCCACCCCAGGCATAATCTAATCAAGTCAAAACCATCCATCTAGAATATATTAGCCATGAGCATATTTGGGTCACTGTTCAGTTGGAGAGGATCGTGTGACAAGCCAGCTAACTGTTTCCTTCAGACCAGAGACAGAAGCAGAAAAGACACTGAAGTGGCAAGACACCCTGTGTAATAAATCATGCATCTACATCTTTAAACTGCCTCGATGCTGAAACCAGCAGGAGCACCGAGCCCAGCCTGGATCGACCCAAGTCATCAACCTATGAGAACAGTGTCACTTTAATCTTTATTGGAATTTAAAGTAACACTTAACCTATCCTCTCATTCTGTAACTTATTGATATGTGTTTGTAAACTTTGAGTGTGCGTATGTTTGAAAGTTGCAGCATTTTTATTATTTTTCTTAGACCAGGTTAAGTACAATTAATACAGTCCAGTTCTACGTGCCATATTTGAGGAAGGATGTGAAGGCATTGGAGAAAGTACGGAGGAGATTCACAAGAATGATTCCAGGGATGAAAAACTGTAGCTGTGAGGATAGATTGGAGAGGTTGGGTCTGTTTTCCTTGGAGAAAAGGCGGCTGAGAGGAGACTTGATAGAGGTATTCAAGATCCTGAGGGGTATGGACAGGGTAAATAGTGAGAAACTGTTCCCACTCAAGAGAGCATCAAGAACTAGAGGACACAGATTCAAAATAATTGACAGAAGGTGTGATGTGAGGAAAACTTTTTTCACCCAGAGGGTGTCGGTGCAGACTCGATGGGCTGAAGAGCCTCTTCTGCACTGTGTGTTTCTGAGGGTCTGGGATGAACTTCCTGAGAGGGTGGTGGAGGCAGATTCAATCAAGGTATTCAAAAAGGATTTGGATCATTTCTTTTCAGGTAGCAATGTGCAAGGCTATGGGGATAAGGCAGGGGGTGGGACTTGGTAGAATGCTTTTTCAGCAAGCCAGTGCGGATTCGATGGGCTGAGTAGCCTCCCTCTGCATTGTAAAGATTCTATTTTATTATTGCTGAAAAAAAGTACTTCTTTTGTCGAAACTTTTCGCCTTGCACCCATCAGGACAATTCACGAGAAAATACCAATGTCGGGAAAGAACATATTTATACTGTATGAGAAGAGAGTGCTGATTGGTTGGCAAGTGAACTGATTAACCAAGGCGTTGCTATGGAGAATGCACCATTGGTTGCTGGGAGTAAAATAACTACCTGTCACTCCCAGGCATCTTGTATTCACTACTTGAATAACTATTTGAAACGACAATAAAATGGTTGCTCTCTGAGTAGTTGCAGTTTTTTTCCATTAACTGATTTTGTTGTAAAGGAGATGGTTATAAGACACCAGCTTGCAAAAAAAAATGCGTAATTCAGTGACATAAAGCAGAGCTGCACTTAAAAACATCTCTCACTTTAAACAATCACAGGCTCTGACACGTGACACTGACACTGCACATGTGCAGGAAGTGCTTCCCCCTAGTGTTGCAGCACAAATAAATGCAGTCTTGAAGTTTAATCCTGCATGGCTGTTACCTGGAAACCCAGCAGCTTAAAGCCAGACTGGGGACTGCTGGATCAGGAGTTCAGTGCCTTTCCAATTTCCTGTCTGGTCCCTGCGATTGAGAACTCTGCAGTTATGTCTCAGGGCTGATGATTGACCTCCAAACCCTTTGTGCTAGGCATGACTCTAGCCAGTGGAGAGTTTAGCCCCTGTTCTCCACTTCAATTTTACCAAAGCTCCTTGATGCCAAACTTGGTCAAATTCTGCCTTGATGTTAAGAAAAGTCATTCTCATCTCACCTCACCTCACCTCTGGAATTCAGCTCTGTCATCCATGATGGGATCAAGGCTGCTATGAGAGCTGGAACCAAGCAGTCCTGGCTGAATCCAAACTGAGCATTTGTAAGCAGGTTCTTGGTGAATAAGTGCTGCTTAATAACACTGTCAATGCCACCTTTCATCAATTTACTGATGATTAATGATAGGGCAGTAATTGGCTAGATTGTGTTTTTCCTGCTTTTGTGTGCATGACATACCTGGGTTGTTGCCTACTCTATAGGGAAGATTCCTGTAAAGTATCAGCAGCTATCCTTGGTTGAGTCTGGTGTTCAGATTGGGTGGTCCATTTATTTTTATTCTTATTGTACTGGTAGTGGCTAGATGCAACTGGTGACTTGCTAGGTCATTTCAGAATAAAGAGTCAATCACATTGCTATGGGTCAGGAATTACATTTAGGCAAGTCCAGGTAAGGACAGCAGATTTCCTTCCCTGATGGACAGTAGTGAACCAGTGGGCTTTTATGACAATCCAATAGCTTTATGGTCACCATTACTTTTATTTATTTGTTCATGGGATATGGGCATCGCTGGCTAGGCCAGCATTTATTGCCCATTCCTTAATTGCCCTTGAGAAGGTCATGGTGAGATGCCTTCTTGAACTGTTGCAGTCCATGTGGTGTAGGTACATCCACAGTGCTGTTAGGGAGGGAGTTCCAGGATTTTGACCCAGCTACAGTGAAGGAATGGCAATATATTTCCAAGTCAGGATGGTGAGTGACTTGGAGGGGAACTTCCAGGTGGTGGTGTGCTGCCCTTGTACTTTTAGATGGTAGTGCTTGTTGGTTTGGAAGGTGCTTTCTAAGGAGGCTTGGTGAGTTCCTGCAGTGGATTTTGTAGATGGTACACACTGCTGCCACTATGCGTAAGTGGTAGAGGGAGTGAATGTTTGTAGATTGGGTGCCAATCAAGCAGGCTGCTTTGTCCTGGATGTTGTCAAGCTTCTTCAGTGTTGTGAGAGCTGCACTTATCCATGCAAGTGGAGAGTATTCGATCACACTCCTGACTTCTGTCTTTGGAGGGTCAGGAGGTGAGTTACTCGCTGCAGGATTCCTAGCCTCTGACTTGCTATTATAGGCACAGTATTTATGTGGCTAGTCCAGTTCAGTTTCTGGTCAATGGTAACCCCCTAGGATGTTGATAGTGGAGGATTCAGTGATGGTAATGCCATTGAATGCCAAGGGGCGAGGGTTAGATTCTCTCTTGTTGGAGATGGACATTGCCTGGCACTTGTGTGCCGCGAATGTTACTTGCCATTTGTCAGCCCAAGCCTGGATATTGTCCAGGTCTTGCTGCATTTGGACATGGACTGCTTCAGTATCTGAGGAGTTGCAAATGGTGCTGAACATTATGTAATCATCAGCGAATATCCCCACTTCTGACCTTATGATGGAAGGAAGGTCATTGATGAAGCAGCTGAAGATAGTTGGGTCTAGGGCACTTAGGGATTCCTGAAGTGATATCCTGGAATTGAGATGATTGACTTCCAACAACCACAATTATCTTCCTTTGTGCTAAACATGACTCCAACCAGTGGAGAGTTTTCCTCCTAATTCCCATTAACTCCAATTTTCCGAGGTCTCCTTGATGCCAAACTCAGTCAAATGCTGTCTTGGTGTCAAGGGCAGTGACCTCACCTCACTCCTGGAGTTCAGAGCTATTACTGGTAATAGCTTCTTATCCCACATTCCAATTCAAATTCACACTTAAACATGCACTATTTTCTATCGCCAGTTTAAATTCATAGTTTTGCTACTCCATAATGTCTGAGTATAGAAGGAATATAGGAAAATGCAGCTAAATGGAGGTTGCAGATCAGACTTGGCCACATTGAATGATGAAGCATCCCTGAGGCGCTAGATGTTTTTAGCAACTCCTATGTTTCCTCAGTTCCACCTCAAGAATTGAGCACATTATTTAGTCTGTTAGTTTAGTGCAATATTGAGAGGGCGTATATTGTCAGAGGTACTGTCCTTCAGGTGAGATGCCAAATCAAAGTTTTATTTGTCTGTTCAGACAGATTGATACATAAGCTCCAATGGCACTAACTGAAAAAGGAGGGGGAGTTCTACTGCTGCCCTGGTTAAAATTCCTACCTTTACCAATATCACTAAAAGCAGATGCAATGGCTTTTCACCTAAATGCTGTTTGTTGGATCGTGATGGGTGAAATATAACTGCCATGTTTGCCTACGTAACATTGTGGAACATGATGAGGTTTTATTTCCAGTTTGCTCATGATAATTCAGTCAATTATTGTGCTTAAAAGACTTGAATTGTCAGAAAGGCTAATAGAATGTTGTCCTTTATCTCAAGAGGGTTCGATTTCAGAGGGGAGGAACTTAAACTTCAGTTGCACAGAGCCTTGGTCAGACTGCATCTGTAGAGTTTTTCTTTTATTCGTTCGTGGGATGTGGGAGTCGCTGGCTGGGCCAGTATTTATTTCCCATCTCTCATTGCCCTTGAGAAGGTGGTGGTGAGCAGCCTTCTTGAACTGCTGCAGTCTGTGCGGTATAGGTACACCCACTGCACTGTTAGGAAGGGAGTTCCAGGATTTTGACCCAGCAACAGTAAAGGAAAGGTGATATAGTTCCAAGTCAGGATGGTGTGTTCTCCTTGGAGGGGAAGTTGCAGGTGGTGGCGATCCCATGCAGCTGTGCTCTAGGTGGTGGAGGTCGCAGGTTTGGAAGGTGCTGTCGAAGGAACCTTGGTGAGCTGCTGCATTGCATCTTGTAGATGGTATGCACTGCTGCCTTGTGTATTGCTGGTGGAGGGTATGAATGTTGAAATTGATGGGTGGGGTGCCACTCAAGTGAGCTGCTTTGTTCTGGATGGTGTCAAGCTTCTTAAGTATTGTTGGAGCTGCACTGTCCAGGAAAGTGGAGAGTATTCCATCACACTCCTGACTTGCGCCTTGTAGCTGGTGGAGAGGCTAAAAAAAAATGTCAACCTTATCTTTTGCACTGATGTTCTGGGCTCCCCTATCATTGAGGATGGGGATATTTGTGGAGCCTCCACCTCCAGTAAGTTGTTTAATTGCCCACCACCATTCACGACTGGATGTAGCAGGACTGGAGAGTTTAGATTTATTCTGTTGGTTGTTGGATCGCGTAGCTATGTCTTTTGCATGTTGCTTGCACTGTTGACATGCAAATAGTACTGTGTAGCTTCACCAGGTTGACACCTCATTTTTAGGTATGCCTGGTGCTGCTCCTGGCATGTCCTCCTGCACTCGTCATTGAACCAGGGTTGATTCCCTGTCTTGATGGTAATGGTAGAGTGGGGGATATGTTGGACCATGAGGTTGCTGATTGTGGATGAGTACAATTCTGCTGCTGCTCACGGCCCACAGTGCCTCATGGATGCCCAGTTCTGAGTTGCTTGATCTGTTTGAAATCTATCCCACTTAGCACGGTGGTAGTGCCGCACAACACGATGAAGGATATCCTCAATGTGAAGACAGGACTTCATCTGCAGAAGAACTATGCAGTGGTCACTCCTACCAGCAGTGTCATGGGCAGAAGCATCTGTGACAGCTAGATTGGTGAGGACGAGGTCAAGTAGGTTTTTCCCTCTTGTTGGTTACCTCACCACCTGCCGAGGACCCAGTCCAGCAGCTATGTCCTTTAGGACTCGGCCAGCTCGGTCATTAGTAGTGCTACCGAGCCAATCTTGGTGATGGACATTGAAGTCACCCTTGCCACCCTCAGTACTTCCTCCAAGTTGTGTTCAACATGGTGGAGCACTGATTCATCATCTGAGGGGGTGGGCTGGTAGTTGGCAACCAGCAGGAGGTTTTCTAGCCTATGTTTGACCTGATGCCATGGGTCTTCATGGGGTCTGGAGTCGATGTTGAGGACTTCTAGGGCAACTTCCCCCCAACCACGTACTACTGTGCTGTCAGCACTGGTGGATTGTCCAGGTTGCTTTAGCCTGGAGTTATGTTATCTCTTCAGAGGTTAAACAGAAACTGAAGATGGAATCAGAAAGCTGTATAATTAAAACAATTCCAACAGCTCAAGTGTCGGTCATGTGACAGAGTGGTTTCAGGTCGAGCCCTTCAGCTAATGATGTACTTTAAGGCCTGCTCATTAAAAACCATTGTATTTTGAGCAGGTAGCTGTAGAACCAATAGCTACCCTGGCTATCCAAATGCATCCATCAAGTTTAGACCTCCTCTTAGCTGTTATAATCTGCACATTTCAGGTACCATACTCTTGTTCTTCCAAAATCCCACTTCAGTGGAGGTAGCTGGTGAGTTAAATGGCCAGCTGCCTCTGTGAATTGCACATGCGTGAACCCCAGCCCAATTCCAGTCCCTCCTCCGTGAAGGTGGGACTTAGAATTTTCGGCCATGTCTGGGATTTTCGCCAAGACAACGAGCCCCTTCATCATGGCAAAAATCCAGGCCTCTCTTCCCTTTTCTGTCTCTGACTGCTTTTTCTTTGTGTCTACATTTGGACATTCACCCTCCAGCTTGTATCTGTCTTTTGTGTCTGCAGCCCTGTCTTTGTGTCTGCCAGCGACATGGCTTCTTTGTATCTATCTTCCAGTAGGCACTGCTTCCAGGTCAACAGCTGCCAGAAAATTACAATTGATTCTTTTAAAACTGATGCAAACTCTTAAAAGTCCATTTCAAATATTCTTAAAAACAATTACAGATTCCACAGACCTTGAAAAGAAATCAGGTTTTTTTTACTGTGCTGCTTGGGGTCAAAGCTTGTCATAAAATGGATTTCTGTGAGTGAAGCCCTATTTTTTTAACTCTATAAGCATTGTAACAAAATTAAAGAAGCCAAACCAAGCTAAATATTGCTTTCCTATCACATTTATTTTTACACAGTATTGAAATTGTTTTGGTTAAACGATGGCTTGTCAAATTTTTGCACTTAGTGATAAATTTTTTCTTGATGGGCACCTGTACACGAGGGGTAAAATTTTTAGCTCGGTGGGCAGGCGCACACTCGACCCGACAAAGCGTAAAATGACGCGCGATGACATCGGGTGTGCATCCCAACGTCATCGTGCACTCACGCGATATTTTGGTTGGCATGCACCCACCGACAATTAAAATGCCTTTTAAGGCCATTAAAAAGTTAATTAAAATAAATTTTCCGCTGTCCAACAAATGGCTGGCGGGCAGGCAAATAGGCCATTTATACTTTTTTGGAAACCACATCCATGGGTGGGATGAGGTTTCCAAAAGCAAATTAAATCGAATAAAAACTTTATTTTTTCATTAATAACATGTCCCATGAGGGGACATGTTTCATAACATTTATAAAACCTTTAAATTTTTTTTTTGAAATCAGTTCATCTCCCAGAGGCAGCTCTGTGCCTCAGGGAGATTATGAAGTGCGCGTGCGCGAAGTTTGCGCTCACCCTCCTCCCCCCACCTGCACAGGCAGTGCTGAGCGCTGCCACCCATGTTTCACGCTGGGCGGGCCTTAATTGTCCTGCCAGCGTGAAATTGCTTTCCGGGCCGGATCACGGTCAGCTTTCCGACCACCCCCGCAGAGCTCTCACGCCAAGGGCAAAATCCTGCCCAGGAAGTTTATCTCCTTCAAACTCATTTTACTTACCATTGGAGAAATTAAATATTCTTCTTCTCTGCATTTGGAATTTCATTATCATTAGATTCTGGGCTGGGTCTTGGAAATCTCATATTGAGATTTGGATGCTTTATGTTAATTTTTAAAATTCATTCATGGGATGTGGGCGTCACTGGCTAGGCCAGCACTTATTGCCCATCCCTAGTCGCCCTTGAGAAGGTGGTGGTGAGCTGCCTTCTTGAGCCGCTGCAGTCCATGTGGTGTAGGTACACCCACAGTGCTGTTAGGGAGGGAGTTCCAGGATTTTGACCCAGCGACAGTGAAGGAATGACGATATATTTCCAAGTCAGGATGGTGTGTGGTTTGGAGGGGAAATTCCAGGTGGTGGTGTTCCCATGTGTCTGCTGCCCTTGTTCTTCTAGATGGTAGCAGTCAGGGGTTTGGAAGGGTGCTGTCTAAGGAGCCTTAGTGAGTTCCTGCAGTGCACCTTGTAGGGTACACACTGCTGCCACTGTTCACCGGTGTTGGAGGGAGTGAATATTTGTGGATGGGGCACCAATCAAGTGGGCTGCTTTATCCTGGATGGTGTCAAGCTTCTTGAGTGTTGTTGGAGCAAGTGGAGAGTATTCCATCACACTCCTGACTTGTGCTTTGTAGATGGTGGATTGGCTTTGGAGGAGTCGGGATGTGAATTACGAGCTGCAAGATTCCTAGCCTCTGACCTGCTATTGTAGCCATAGTATTTATATGGCTAGTCCAGTTCAGTTTCTGGTCAATGGTAACCCCCAGGATGTTGATAATGGGGGATTCAGCGATGGTAATGCCAATGAACGTCAAGGGGTGATGGTTAGATTCTCTCGTTGAGATGGTCATTGCCTGACACTTGTGTGGCATGACAATTTACCTGCCACTTGTCGGCCCAAGCCTGGATATTGTCCAGGTCTTGCTGCGTTTGGACCTGGATTGTTTCAGTTTCTGAGGAGTCCTGTGCAAAACGTTGTGCAATCATCAGCAAATGTCCCATTTCTGACCCTCTGTTGGTAGGAAAGTCATTAATGAAGCAGCTGAAGATGGTTGGGCCTAGGACACTACTCTGAGGAACTCCTGCAGTGATGATCTGGAACTGAGATGATTGACCTTCAACAACCAAAACCATCTTCCTTTGTTTAGGTATAACTCCAATCAGCAGAGAGATTTCCTCCTGATTCCGATTGACTTCAGTTAGCTATCACTCCTTGACGTCACACTCGGTCAAATGCATGGTTTGGTGTCAAGGGCAACACGCTCACTGATACTGTATTGAATATACCCCCTTAATTACTGACCCAGAATTGCCTGCTTGTGCTGTGATTTCATCTTTCTCATCCATTATAGCATGGAGTCCTGCTCAACTAAAAATAATTATCCATTTATTTTGTATAATGACTTGATACTTTGTGTCTACATTCAGTGGTAATGTTAATAATAAGTATAATCAATCAGACAATGCCTCCACCAATCAGCTATAGCTTAAAATACAACTGACATTGATCGGAAATGTTGGCAATTTCAAATCTCTATTTGTTTCTGTTCATTGACATTTTAAGATAGCGATCAAAAATGAAGATGAGGGATAAGCAGCTAGAAAAAGTGGCAAAACAGTGATATTGTAAAGCTTTTTATTGTGTGCTTTTTAAAATTCATTCATGGGTGTGGATGTCGTTGGTAAGGCTAACATTCATTGCCCTTCCCTAATTGCCCCTGATCTGTATGGATAAATTTATCAACCATTTTAGGACTGATTAGCATTGTAACTAAAGATATGAGCTGTGATGGTAAAACTTCAAAAAGGAAAGATTTATGTTTTTTGCAAGACATTATCTATCATAAAATTATATTTGGAACTATGATCAAAGCTGTAACATATTCTGGGAGTTTGGAAAATTGTGTAAACCTCTTGAGATTTTCAACTGAGATTAATGACATCTTGCAAGTCTATTAAAACTAGTGCAACTCTCCCACCCATTCCTATTTCCTGTGTTATAGGCTCTTAGAGAAGTATGAAATACCCGGTTTCAATTTTAATGGGGGAAACTGTCCTGCATAATTGTATAATTTGTAATTAGGTGTAGGTTAACTTTCATGTGAAACCACTCACAGTTTAAATGTTGACAGCTTTTGGTAAAATTCAGATGGTATGAAATGTTATGTTAGGGAACTTGTTAAAGAAGCATCAGAGAAATTTCCGGCAATTTGTTTTGGATATCAACTAGTGCTGTTCTCAGTAGCTAATTGAAATGAAATATTTGACAAATTGAAATGCAAAAGAAATCAGTACATTTAAAAAAAATCATGATTTAAATGAGGCAGTACCAAAAAAGTTAACTTTCTTTTACATACTGTAGTAGCCTGCAAAAAAATCAACTGTTTCAAAGCTGCAGATTTTATATCAATCAAGGTTGATGTGAAATTTTAAAAGGTAAAGAAAGCATTTCTAATGTAAACTGTACAACAGAAATACAAACTGTCAAACCAAACTAATATATGATCAGATTTGCTGACTGACTGGTCCCTTGCTGAACATAATTTAAAAAAAAATAAATTGCACATTCTTTTCGGGGCTTAAATTGTACACACTGATCAAATGTTCTTTCTTTCGAGAGAACAAAACTCAAAAACAATTGGTGAGCTTGGTATGACAATATTGCAGCAACCTTTTAGCTGTTTTTTAAAATAAATATATTTTAAAAGTCTGTTAAGTGATGTGGCACAATGCCATAAATCAGTGACTTATTAATATGCCGTTCTACAGAATGGTGCTATATATGTTTATACCGGAAATTCTCTACACACAGAATTTCAGACCAGGTAAGGCATTAAGAGTAGCTAGACACTTTGTGGTAGGAAGAAAATCAGTAGGCGATTCAACTCAAGTTACTTTTCTGAATGGCAAGGACTCCAGAGCTAAGATAACGTATTATAACCTGGCTTTTTGCTAACAGTTAAATAAAAATTGTGTGGGTTTTACAATCAAGTGGTTAATTTGTCAGGTAGGTATCAGTCGCGGCTCAGTTGGTAGCACTCTTGCCTCTGCATTACAAGGTTGTTGGTTCAAGTGTCACTCCAGGATCTGCGTACAATCTAGGATGACAATCCAGTGTAGTACTGAGGGAGTCCTGCTCTGTCAGAGGTGGCATCTTTTGGATCCCATGGGACTGCTTTGAAGAAGATAGGGGCAGCTTTGCCTGGTATTCTGGCAAATATTTATCCCTCAATCAACATCACAAGAAAGACAGATTATCTGCTCATTATCACATTGCTGCCTGTGGGAGTTTGCTGTGTGTGAATTGGCTGCTGTGTTTTCTACATTACAACAGTGACTACACTTCATTGGCTGTAAAGCACTTAGAGACATCTGGCGGTCCTGAAAGCTGCTGTATAAATGCAAATCTTTATTAATATTCTATAATTATACAAGTCTAATATATTCTTTTTAAGACTGTATTGCTATTTCGAAGTTTCCAGGTAGTACAATTTTCATATAAAAGCTTATACTTCAAAAATAGCATTATTGTAGATATTACAGCAAACTTGGAAGAGAGAACACATTGTTCATTTTGCCAGAAGAGGATAACTGATAATTTATTTCACTGCTGTTTATGACACCTTGGTGTATGAAAAATGGTTGCTCTGTTTACTGACACAAATCACAAAGGCCAAAACACTCAAAAATTAACTTAGTTCATGCAATCAAGCAGGAACTAGATAGGTTCTTCTCAAGAAATGTGCTTCAAGGTTATTAGAAATATTCCAAGGGGATAGGTTGGTTAGATGGACTGAAGGTCTTTTTCCTGAAACTTCCTGTGTTACTAAGTACTTGAAGATGCATCTGAGATATTGGACTGAATTTTAGCTGAAAAAATAGATGGGTTGAGGTCAGGTGGGGGTGCTTAGGGGGTTGAATTTTCTTTGCTCCATGGAGATGGAAATTGGGGGAGGTGGACCAGGAAAATAGGGCAAGTGCTGTGCTGGAATGGCTCCTGATTGCATTCCCACCACCCGGGAGCCTTCCCAGGTGTGGGCTGGGATTAGCATTGGCTACCTGTCCATGGAGACGGGTGGTCAATTAACATAGTAAAGACTCCAATGAGGGGCAATTTGCAGCCTTTTCTGGCAGTGGAGCAGCCCTCTACTGCATGCGGAGCCCGCCTGCTGTCCTTAATAGAATGGCGAACGCGGAGACGGCTAATTAAGATGCTGACTCTGGGAAGATTGTGCAAAGCATCAAGTAACTGTGCAGCCTCCGAAAGAAGAACACTTGGTGGATTCAGAAGCTGCGTGCCTTCTCACCTACTCCTGGACAGGTGCCTGCCTGAGGAGTTTCAATGATCGGTCCCCCCCTCACCCTCCGGCCACCCCCACCCACGTGCCGGCCATGGAGTCCATCCCCCCATCCACTGCTCCTGGTGTGGGCATATCTGCTGCTATGACCATCAGTCACTGGATTGGCAGTTGGGTTTTTAGTCAGGTGAAGAACTGTTCACCGGAATTAAACTTTCACAGCTTGTGGGAAAATTCTGAATTGTTCACCCCAACTTTCTGGCAGACCACTCCTTGTAGGTCAGGTCAGTAAAAATTGTGCCCAATAAGTCTTTTCTTTCCAGTTATGTTGAAAGTCAGATGACCAAAAGCTTGGTTTAAGGAGGTAAAAGAGCTAAGGAGGCGAATAGTTATAGGTAGGGAATTTCAGAGCCTAGGGCCTTGGCAGTTGAAGGCATGGCTGCCAAGGTGGTGTGATATGAACATACAAACGTACAAATCTGGAGCAGGAGTAGGTTATTTGGCCCCACTGAGCCTGCTCCACCATTCAGTAAGATCACTGCTGATCTGATTGTTGCCTCAACTCCACATTTCGCCTACCCCTGATAACCTTTGTTTCCTTTGTTAGCCAAGAATCTATCAATGACCCTGCCTCCACCGCACTCCAGGAAAGAGAGTTTTAAATATTTATGACCCTCTGAGAGAAGATTCTTCTCATCTCCACCTTAAATGGGAGACCCCTTATTTTTAATCTGTGTCCCCTAGATCTTGGCGAGAAGGTGAGGGAATGGCAATAGGTGAATTGCTCATTCGGAGAGCAGGTGCAGACATAATGGGCTGAATGGCCTCCTTCTGTGCTATAAAAATTCTGTGATTCAGTTTCCATGTGAACCAAATATCCCACTACTGAGGTGCTTTTGATCAGGAGATGATCAATTGGTTATTTTAATGACGACATTCAACTGAATTGCTTCAAAATTCTTGAGACTACTGTTACTAGCTTCACAAAATGAATGAATATCATTTTCTTGATTACTTATATATCGTGGAAAAGTTTTTATAGTAGATAAATTAACTCAAGGTTCTGTCTGTTTAAAAAAAAAATTAGGTCAGGAACCAGTCGTCTAGTAACGTAGTCATTTATACATTCAGGCAATGTACTGAAAACTCATGATAGATTGTGGAAGAGATTTGAACTGTTTGCTCAACCTGTTTATCCTTGATACCTCGCTGCAATAAAGATGGTAGTTCTTGGATGTGGTTTTGAAAGCATACAAGCTTTACTACTACAGGTTGGGCTGTACAAAGTGAAGAACACTGACAGTAGTAAAGATTACAACCCACTGTACAGATTGGTAAAAATAACATTTAAAAACAGTTAAATGGTTAAACCCAGTCAAGAAATGTGTTTATGATGAGAGGGAAGAGGCATTTTGTGAGTATTGCATTAGAGCAGGAGGACATTCAGTAGATCTTTTCATAGGAGTCTGACAGAACAAAGCTATGGGCACAGTCCCAGCCAAAGCAGTTAACTGGTATCAGTTAACACCTTAAAGAACTGGATGAAGATCTGGTTGGTGGGTCCTCTGTATAGTCTTTTCTTTAGGTCAGCCTGTGAAGCATGTTGGGATTTTTTTAAAGGCATTATAGAAATGCAACAGAAGCAAAATAATATGGATGCTGGAAATACGAAATTAAACCAGAACATGGCAGCATCTGTGGGCAGAGAAACAGAGTTAATGGGCGGGATTTTCAGGACTGGAAGTTCTCGCCCGAAGCCAATGGACCTTTTGCTGATCCGTCAAATTTTCCGTCCTGCCCAAGACATTTCCCGAGGTGGTTAGGACCAGAAAATCCCGGCCAATGTTTCAGGTCAGTCATCTTTCGTCAGAACTGGAAAAAGTTAGAGATGTAACAGGTTTGAAAGGGTACAGAGGCAGTGAGGGCTCCTGCGGGGAGAAGGAATAAACAATAGGGAAGTCGGTGATAGGATAGAAAGCAAGAGAGATTAAATCACAAAAGGGGTGATGATGCAAGGCAAGAGGGGTGGTAATAGAGCAAATAAAAAAAAACAAAAGATGGCTCTTACAGGAACTGTAAGTGACAACAGCAGAGGCATTACCAGGACCTGCTGTCCACAGAAATAGGAATGGTGGATCTGATTTGAAGTTGTTGAAATAAGTGTTGAGTCTGGAAGGTTGCAAAGTACCTAATGAAAGGATGAGGTGCTTTTTTTAATTTGTTCATGGGATGTTGGTGTCTCTGGCTAAGCCAGCATTTATTGCCCATCCCTTATTGCTGTTGTTCAGAGGGCAATTAAGAGTCAACCACATTGTTGTGGGTTTGGAGTCACATATAGGCCAGACCAGGTGAGGATGGCAAATTTCCTTCCCTAAAGAACATTAGTGAGTCAGATGGGTTTTTACGACAATCGGCAATGGTTTCATGGCGATCACCAGACTTTTAATTCCAGATTTTCATTGAATTCAAATTTCACCATCTGCTGTGGTGGGATCTGAACCCAGGTCCCCAGAGCATTACCCTGGGTCTCTGGAATATTAGTCTGCTCCTTGAACTTCTGTTAAGCTTCATTGGAACAGTGTAGGAGGCTGAGAACAGAGGAGTCAAATTGGAAATGAATTGGAAAAAAAGGAGCCAATGACTGGAAGCTCACAGTCATGTTTGCGAACTGAATGGAGGCGTTCAACAAACAGATCATCCAATTTGAATGGTTCTTTCGGAATACTGAATGAAGAGGGGAAGGGACCATGTGTTTGATTGTGATATCACACTGGAGATGGCAGAAATGGCAGAGCATGATCTGTTGAATGTGAACGCTGGTTAGGCTACTTAGGTAGACCAAATACAGTCTGAGTGATCATTCAGCCTGCATGCATGACCCAGAGCTTTTGGTTGTTTGCCATTTTAGTTCTTTATCTGACTCTGACCTCATTGTCCTCAGCCTCCTACACTGTTCCAATAAAACTGAACAGGAGCTTGAGGAGTAGCATCATTTTTCGATTAGGCACTTTATAATTTTCCGGGTTCAACATTGAGGTTATGAGGGAAAGGTTTGAGAAAAAGCTTATCTTGGGTTGAAATAGGTTATTGACACCAGCAAAACAATCACCCAGTTTGAACAGTGAAGGGATGAAATTATTGGAAATGATGCAGCATTTGTGGCAGTTGCTGAATATGATGGCTTTAAAAGAATTGTGCACAACCATTCTCCTTTTGTGTCCGTGTTTTCATTGTGCTTAAGCTACAATACACAATTTTCTTGAAGAAGTTGTCAGTTGAGTAGCAGTGATGATACTGAGGCACCTAGGTCATGATACTTCTCTGCTGTTAGGGTATTTGCTGTGGGGCATCATGGATGTAATGTTGGCTGAAGAGCCATCCATCAGTTTTCTTCTGTTTCAAGCAATATGGACACCATTGAATGTTGCTCACTGAAAGCATTTTAGCTGCTTCTTAGATTAATGGCCACTGAGGTACATACTGATATTTCTGTGCAAGGCAAACAGTTTCTTGTTTGCTCTGAGAGGGGGAAAAAAAATCAGTCTCAAAGTTGAATCCTGTCCCTGCCAAGCAAAACTCCAGTGGGTACATACAAATTCCAGCAGCTGTACTCCCTTGATCCTTCCAACACAGTCACACTGCAACTCTGGTCAGAGTGCACTGCAATGGCTAAAGATTAAGCTGAGACCTAGATACCCTAGAAATGTTCTGATGAAAGGTCCCAGACCTAAAATGTTAACTCTGGGCGGAATTTCCCTGGTTTGCACTAAGTGCGGTAACGGGTGGGTAAAACAATGTTTCGTTCGCTGGCTGCAAAGGCAGCTTTTCTCGCCGTATCATCCCAAACGCGCTGCATTAATTATGCATTCCCAGGAAGGATGCCGTTTCCGTGGCGGGCAGGCTCTCATTCACCTGCCACACCATCACCTCGCCACTTCAGCACACCGGGCGCCATATTTAAAGTCCAACCATGTGCGTACACCTCAGTGCTTCCAGCCCATGACTGCTGCAGAAAAGACTTTTGCAACTTTTGGATGCAGTGGAAGCTCGCCGTGATGTCCTCTACCCATGCTCTGTCCTCAGGAGAAGCAGCAACCTCACTAATCCGGCTTGGGAGGCAGTGGCAGCTGTGGTCAACGCCAATGCCCTTCAAATGAGGACAGCCACCCAGTGCCACAAGAGGATGAATAATCTCCTCCATTCTGCCAGGGTAAGTTATTCTTCTCATCACTCTCAACTCACACTCACAAACACATCACAACCACAAGGCCCTCACTCACTGCCGGTTCAAGGGGCATCACCAGTCACTCTCTCCCACACACTTGTATTGTGCTCATCCTGTCCCTGGGACCACTCACCACCCACACATGCCAGGCGTACTTATCATCTGACCTGGCAGGCATCCTGCTTACACTCTCTCCATCTCTGTTCATGTAGGACAAGCTGGCACACAAGAGAGTGAGGTTGCAGACTGTTGGAATAATGCCTGAAATCAAGGTCCTCACGGACTTTGAAAACAGAGCCATCCAGCTGGCCAGTGAGGACCTGGACCGTTCCTATGCTGACAGTGAGGTCGCCAGTGCTCGACCAAGTGAGGATCCAGCAGTACAACATCCATTGGACAATCATGCTGTGATTGATGTGTCCTGTTTCACAGCCCACTGCCATGCACTAATTATCTCCCCTTGCTTCCGCAGGGACATCTGGGAAACAGCTGATGGAGTCCACGACCCAGGGCCTCCAATCAAGCCCCGAAGAAACCTCTGAAGAGGAATCTGGAGGCACCCTCCTTGAAGTCCCATCACAGCACTCACCCACACCCTCCACCAGAGCAGAGACACACCTCGGTCGGACCTAGCATGACAGTAGCCTCAGGATCACAATCTGGTGAGCACATTGCACTGTCTGGTCTGCAGCAGGCGGTGGCAGGGACTTCCCAAGTGTCTGGCACTCAGAGGACCGCTGGAGGCCAGAAATTTGTTGAGCCTGAGTCAGATGACGAGCCTCTGGACTCGGTCATGTCACAGTTGCTGGAGCTGCAAAGGCAAGCTGGGGAACATCAGGAAGGGATGTCTGCTGCACTCCTCAGATACCAAGGCACGATGGAGGAGTCCGTCCGTCTTCAGGTTGAGGTGATAGCATCAGCATACCAACACACCTGAAGTCAACACTGATAGGATGGCAATCGCCATGGAGACCTTGGTCCAGGGTGTCGCTCCTGCACTGCTGCGCGTGCTCAACTCCATTGCTGACGCCATAGTTGGCCTTCAACAGTGTGTATGTGAGAAGAGTATGGGGTAGCTCGATCTCACTCCAGCTTCCCCTTCTCCTCAAGAAGTCAGCCCTTGGGCACCCATAGGGAGCAGGATCAGTAGGTGTACCCACCCCTGCTCCCCCGAGGCCATTCATCCAGGTGACTCCAGGAGTTATCGGCCCATCCGGATCCCCTCTTCCTGTGACCCCAGCAGCTCCAGCTCCTCAGGCCATGGAGGGTGTCACTGCCACACAGCAGGGCCCTGAAAGCAGGCTGGTGCCCCCTAAGCCTTGGATCTCCAGAGGATGTCCGCGAAGGTCATCACAGACAGAGTGTAGCAGTCAGCAGGCTGCCTGCACCTCTGCTGTGGATGTGCGAGGAGCACCAAGGCAGGGTTAGGAAAGTTGAGAAGATGTAATTCTTTCAGAGTCAACCAAATAAAATAAATATTTTGCCAGAATACCAGGCAAAGCTGCCCCTATCTTCTTCAAAGCAGCCCCATGGGATCCAAAAGATGCCACCTCTGACAGAGCAGGACTCCCTCAGTACTACACTGGAGTGTTATCCTAGATTATACGCAGATTCTGGATTACAACAACCTTGTAATGCAGAGGCGAGAGTGCTACCAACTGAGCCGCGACTGACACCTAAATTAAGAAGATGTAACTCTTGTAGAGTTAAAACAATTAACTAAATTAACAATAACAAGGGAGAAATCAAGCACAGCCCCTGAGTCAGGTCAGCTGTAAAATCAAGGAAAAACTTTAAAGGAACCTTATAAACATTAAACCAAAATGTGATTAAAGGGGTCAACAAAACACCCCAGTCCCCGCGGTGCCCACCGGGCATGGAAGGCCTCGATGGTGCCGGCAGACACCGCGTGCTCCCTTTCCAGGGACACCCGGCCGCGAACGTAGCCGTGGAAGAAGGACAAACAATCGGGCGGGACTCCCCCCTCGATCGCCCGCTGCCTGGACCTGTTGATGGCCAACTTGGCCAGGCCCAGGAGCAGGTTCACGAGGAGGTCCTCCTCCTTCCCGACCCCCTTCCGCACCAGGTGGTTAAGAAGATGTAACTCTTTCGAGTACATTCACAGTTCTTGACTTTTTTTTCCGGGAGTGGGACATGAACCCACAACCTTCTGACTCAAAGGTGAGGGTGGGCACGGGTGTTAATCATTTGTACATACTGTTCACTATTGTCAATAAACTCCCAAGAATGTCTCCCTGTCTATGGCTCCTTGTTCTAATGAGCAATGTTTGTGTCACTCAGCTGTGAAATCTTTCTGCACAAGAGAAAAGGCAGGTGTCTCAGTCCAGGGCCTCTTCCCTGTGCTCTGTGCTTTGACCAAAGTGATGGCCCGGCCTCATACTCCCTGGATACATTACTGATACCTGTACCTCGACGGTGCTCGTTACTGCTGCCAGAATGTCGTGGGCGGGCATCACAGAGGACCATCATTCTTTCTGTGGGCTCTCATCACCTTTAAAGTGAGGCTGGCTCCCACCCCTTTAGCATCTGTGACCAGTGACACTGTGCTCCTGAAGGGGTCAGGTGCTGAAGGCGGACAAAGGATTAGATGCTTTGAAAGTTTCAAAGCTGTGTCTCTATGATATGACCCTGATCACAGTGGATGCGAGCTGCCCTTGGCCAGACTGGAGTCAGACATTCTCAGAGGCAAAGTGAAGATCCATAAGATCCATCCTTACTGCATGTTGTCATCATCCTCCTGCAATCAAGCTACTATAAGCAAATGGAATCCCTTGTGGTTGACATAGTTGACAGTGTGTTGCGATGACACCCTGCACCTGTGGGAAACCCGAGATCTGGGCATATCCAATTGCTCTTGCGACCTGGTCCTGGACGAATTGCACAAAGTTGTGCGCCCTCGTGAACATGGCATCTGTGACCACCTGGATGCATATTTTTTTAATTCATTCACAGGATGTGGGTTTCGCTGGCTGGGCCAGCATTTGTAGAGGCTTGTGATATCCCACATAGGTCACCTGTGGAGCCCTGAAATGAGTCACTGGTGTAGAAATTGAGTGCCGCTGTCACTTTCACACCCATTGGCAGTGGATACCCTCCATGTCCCTGTGGTGCCAAATCCTGCAGTGGCTGGCACCTGTGACCCGCCATTTCCCTAGACATGTGCAGTCTTCGGTGACACTGGTTCTTGGTCATCTGCAGGAATGAAAGGCGGCGTCTATAGACCCAGGGTGTCACTAAACGGGGAGATGATAGCGTGGTGGTATTGTTGCTGGACTAGTAATCCAGACACCCAGGCTAATTCTCTGGGGACCCTGGTTTGAATCCCGCCACGGCAGATGGAATTTGAATTCAATTAAAAAACCTGGAATTAAAAGTCCGATGATGACCAGTGTCGATTGTCATAAAACCCATCTGGTTGTCTAATGCCCTTTAGGGAAGGAAATCTGCCTTCCTTACCTGGTCTGGCCTGCATGTGACTCCAGACCCACAGCAATGTGGTTGACTCTTAAATGCCCTCTGAACAAGAGCAATTAGGGATGGGCAATAAATGCTGCTCTATCCAGCGACATCCACATCCCATGAACAAAATTTGAAAAAAGGCGCTGACCAGCGACTCTTCGGTGGCGTGTGCGGCTGTGGCTCTTCAGCGGCGTGTGTGGGAGCCCCAGCCACCCCTTTTTCCTGAGGTTTCTGCTCCTGCCTCAGTGCAACCAGGAGCCTCAGTTGCTTTCTCCTCTGTCATCTTCGCTCTCTGTAAGCCATGAGGCATACAACGAGGTCACCAGGCTCATGATCCTGAAGTTGTACTCATGCAGGATGAAAGAGAGAGACACATGAGTTCACATGGGTGCACTAAGAACCTGTCTTGGTTAAGTCTTAAGGTCCCTTAACACATCCTGGAGAGTGCTGGCCACCACTTGGATGGCCGGAGATTAGTGCACTGCATGGCTACCCGAAACTCCACCCCACTCCACCTGATCGGAAGCGTTGCCCATTGGTCTGCATGCTGTGCTCTCAGCTCAGGTGCATTGCATGGCTGCACTGTTAATTTGAACCATGGGGGAGACTGGTCCAAAGCGGGATGATGACGTTGCAAGGGGCTGAGAGCACCTCCACCAGTGACTGCTCCATGGCCAGCTTTAGCAAGGAGATTGAACGTGAGCAGTCATCCAGCTGTTCTGCAGTCCACTAAAACACTCATTATTTTGCAGCCTGTGCCCGAGGGGTGAAAGCTCTGGAGCACTTAGTGGCACTTTGATGCCTCTGTCAGTGGGCATAGAGGCTAGCGACCCAACTCCAATCATATCAATGTGGCTGCACCTGAACTGTCTCAGCTGCAGAGGGATGGTCACTTTACACAAGGTGTCCCTAATACGTGGCCGTGCGGAGCGGACAATCGCAAACTGGTTTCACAATGTCATGAAACCAACTTTTGACCTCCTTGCCATATTATCCGCCCATACCACCGAACTCGTCCAACGCCAGCGGGCACGGAAAATCCCGGCCTCTGTTTCTCTCTCCACAGATGCTGCCAGACTTGCTGAGTATCGCCAGCTGTTTCTATTTCTGATTTCCAGCATCCAAAAGATTTTGCTTTTGTTATCCTAGATATTTGGGTCCTGGTCTAAGATGGCAAAAGCAGGGTCTACAATGTAATAAGACGCTTGAGATGGGGACTCCCAGCCTTGGAAATTCCTTTGTCTCCCTTGTATTTTGATGTATGATTGGTGAGATCAGATGTACCAGAGTGTCAAATTGTAGATGGGGACCCAGCTTGGGATCAAGGTCTGGATTGAGTCTTGAACCCTCAAAATTAATTTCTTGGAAAAAAAATGAAGGGCTTCCCTGTCACAGGGCCACTGTCCCAACAGCCTGCTAGGTTGGCAAGCTTCTCATGAGTTTCATTTTTGGGGAAAGGAATTTGAAAGGCCTCTTCTCTGACATTTAACCTTTCCAGGGTTAACAGCAAAATTAGCAGAGGGTGCAATTCTGGCATAACTGCTGGGATCACATTCTCACTGATTTTATGGACCTGATTCTTTCGTGTCATAATAAGTTATGTATCATAAAAATTTGTAAACAAAAGGGCAAAAGAAGTCCATCGATTTGAAATTACCCATGTGTAAACTGGGAAGTTGTATTTGGCATCGAAGTCGTGAGTACAGATTTAATAGAGAAAGTTGATTTGCCAAATATGCTACCGATGGCCTGCAAATCTTTTAGGTTTTTTTTCACATGCATGGTTTGTTAAATTGCTTCTGCCAGTTATTAATTATCTGAGTATATTACAGTTTAATTTATCTGCAAGAATTGTATCATAACCTACACAAAATAATATTTCCTTTAAAAGTTAAAAAAGTATGTCTCAACTCTCTCAGGGGAATTCATGGCCTCTTAAAAAAATGAAAGCCATTATAGTCAGTAGTTTGCACTGATTAATGGGATAGAGTTGCAAATTACATAGAAGTTTAACAATTCCCTTTGGTACTTTAAACTAAAGGCATTCTAAACAGACATGCCATTCTTTACTAGAAACAGTTTTATTACCATATACAGCCAAAATAGTACTGGGTATTCCACCGCAAGCGGATAAAAAATATTCCAGCAGTTCTGTCCAGCTCATTGCACCGTATTATCTCTTTTATGGGGAATAATATATCAGTTATTTTCAGTTCTTAACAGATGCTTTTCCAACATTGAACATAAAAGTCTCCTCATAGAGACAAATTCCCTCCACAACAAAGTGTGAATTAATGTGCATCGTAATTGTACACAGGCAAACATTAGACCTGCTTATTACCTCTGCATTTATAGATAGGATTTCCACATCGCTTCTGAGACTGATTAATAGTCACAAAGATACTTTGGGATCAGACTGAATTATCAAATAAGTTTACTTAAGATAGAATTCTACAGCTACAGTTAGCAAAGTTATCTTGAATAATTTAGTTTTACGCTCATTTATGAAAAATTTAAGTGGAAACACATCAAGTCAGTTCCTTTTTGAAGTCGTCCTTTGCAGACTTTTCAGCCAATTTGATTCACTCCATGTAATGTCAATAAACGGCTAAGCGCACTGGATGGTGATGGCAGTGTTTTGTTTTGTGAGATGATAGTTTGTGAGGTGGTGGTCAGCTCGATGTTAAGCATCGCCTAATGTGGCTCAGGGGTCCCACTCTGGCAGGGCAGCCTCTGCCGCATTTACTGCAGAGGAAAAGATGGCTGAGAAGATGCATAATTCACTGTCTTCTGTTTTCTCAGGGCCCTGTTCTCAACCAGCTGAGCTTTTAATTTCTGCTCGCCTCTTCCAATGCCCTGGCAAACAGTTAACCTCTAGAGGTCACGGCCGTCAGCTACTACCTCCCAAGTTGTCACTGTCATCTTCGTATCTGACTTGCAATTATTCCTGTAGTGGAGGTATGGCCACTTAGGAGGTAATGATCTAGTATCCAGTCCACCATACAGATGGCCTTTGGGTATGCGATGGGCATGGCTGAGCCAGTGCAGGTGTTGCTGGCTTAACAATGAGTGTATGCTGATGGAATGAGCATGCTTCAGGACCTCTGAGTTGGTGATCTTGTCCTGCCAAGAGATGCCGAAGATACATCTGAGACAGTAAAGGTGGAAACTTGTGTAGCTTTTCTACTGCCTAGCACAAGTTGTCCAGGTCTCACCACTGTAGAGGAGTGCGCTGAGGATGCAGGCTTGGTGCACTTGCAGTTTAGTGTTCTCAGTCAGGTTGCTGTTGTTCCACGCGCTCTCACTCAGTTTTTGTGATGTGTGAATAAAAGGAAACTTTTGTGGATGCTGGAAATCTGAAACAAAAACAGAAAATGCTGGAAAAAACTCAGCAGGTCTAACAGCATCTGTGGAGAGAAAGGCAGAGATAACGTTTTAAGTCCGCATGACTTGGATGTATGACGCCAGCTCTGAAGAAGAGTTACATGGACTCGAAACGTTAACTCTGTCTTTCTCTCCACAGGTGCTGTTAGACCTGATGAGTTTTTCCAGCATTTTCTGTTTCTGTTTATGATACGTATGTTGATTTCAGCATCAAGTGACAGATAGCTGATGATTGTAGATTCTAGATATGTGAAGCTATCAACAACTCTCAGGGTCACATTGCCAGTGCTGGTAGATGGCAACATTCTGGACCATAACAATGCCACATCAAGAAATATTTAGATGAGCACTTGAAACGCCACAGGGCTGCGGGCCAAGAGCTGGAAAATGGGATTAGAATAGATTGGCGTTTGATGGCTGGCACAGGCACAATGGGCTAACGGGCCTGTTTCTGTGCTGTATAACTCTCTGACTCAATGACATTCGCCTTCCTGATGCTGATGTTCAAACCAAACTCTTCACAGGCGAGGGAGAGTCTGTTGTTTCAGTTTCTGCTGAAGGTGTTCCTGAGTACGGAATGCTGATGTGGCATTGTCAGTCAGGTGCAACTCTCTGATGAGGATTTGCGCACCTTTGCCTTGGATCTCAGGTCAGCGAGGCTGAACAGCATTTCATCAGTTAAGACAACAGCAAAGAGAAGAATATTGTTGCCAGAACACAACTATGTGAAAGACATAACTAGCTAAAATTTGGGTTTGGTCAGAGGCAAGAATGTTTTCTGTAAGGGACTACCTCTTTTAAAAAAAACTAGATGTTAAAACATTTTTGACCCCACTGTGGATTTCAAAGTCTTCTGATGTTGCCTGATCATAGATGATCTTGTCATGGAAAGAGGAGATCACAAGTGCTGTTGCAGTCTGCACTGTGAGTTGGTGAGTGAGAGAGTTTAAAGCATTAATTTCTATCTAAAGTTGAGTTTTTCTTCTTTAATTTAGCAATTAAGTAAAAATTACTCCTTAAGTTATAAGTTAGGTTTTATTCCAGCCTTAAAACAAGCTCTCTAAGAGCAGGATCAGCTACTTAATAGGTAGTTAGCTTAAACTGGTTTTTCAGAAGATAGAATTAGTTGTTTTTCATAGGGCTGACACGCCCTGTTTTTATGCTCCGATTGCTGTGTTGGGTGCACAGAGTGTAAAGTGGGAGTTTGGTGAGCGAGGGAGTTTGGTGAAGAGCAGGGTGTGCTCCTTTCTTTTTCTACCTTTTTTCAGCCTCCAGTAGCTGACTCTTGCTTTGGTACAGGGGAAGAAGCTGATCAGTGAGTAACTGGTAGTTTTTTTTTAAATTCATTTATGGGATGCGAACGTTGCTGACTAAGCCAGCATTTATTGCCCTTCAGAAGGTGGTGGAGAGCTGCCTTCTTGAACCACTGCAGTCCATGTGGTGTAGGTACACCCACAGCGCTGTTAGGGAGGGAGTTACAGGGCCCATAGTCCAGGATTTTGACCCACCGACAGTGAAGGAATGACGATATATTTTCAAGTCAGGATAGTACATGGTTTGGAGGGGAACTTCCAGGTGGTTCCTATGTATCTGTTGCCCTTGTCTTTCTAGATGGTAGTGGTCGTGTGTTTGGAAGGTGCTGCCTAAGGAATCTTAGTGAGTTCCTGCAGTGCACCTTGTAGATGGCACACACTGTTGCCACTGTTCATTGGTGGTGGAGGGAGTGAATATTTGTGAATAAGGTGCCAAGGCTGCTTTGTCCTGTATGGTGTCGAGCTTCTTGAATGTTGTTGGAGCTGCGCTCATCCAGGCAAGTGGGGAGTATTCCATCACGCTCCTGACTTGTGCCTTGTAGATGGTGGACTGGCTTTGGAGAGTCAGGAGGTGAGTAATTCGCCACAGGATTCCTAGCCTCTGACCTGTTCTTGTCGCCACAGTATTTATATGGCTAGTCCAGTTCAGTTTCTGGTCAATGGTAACCCCCCCAGGCTGTTGTTAATGGGGGATTCAGGGATGGTCATGGCATTGAATGTCAAGGGGCAATGGTTAGATTCTCTCTTTTTGGAGATTGTCATTGCCTAGCACTTGTGTGGCATGAATGTTAGTTGTGACATGTCAGCCCAAGCCTGGATATCATCCAGGTCTTGCTGCATTTGGACATGGACTGCTTCAGTATCTGAGGAGTTGCAAATGGTGCTGAACATTGTGCAATCATCACCGAACATCCCCGCTTCTGACCTCATGATGGAAGGAAGGTAATTGATGAAGCAGCTTAAGATGGTTGGGCCGAGGACACTATTCTGAGGAACTCCTGCAGTGATGACCTGGAACTGAGGTGAATTACCTCCAGTAACCACAATCATCTTCCTTTGGGCTAGGTATGACTCCAACCAGTGGAGAGTTCTCCCCCTAATTCCCATTGACTCCGGTTTTGCTAGGGCTCCTTGATGCGAAATTCGGTCAAACGCTGCGTTGACGTCAACGGCAGTCACACTCACCTGACCTCTGGAGTTCAGCTGTTTTGTCTATGTTTGAGGTCAGATGCTGAGTGATCCTAGTGGAACCCAAACTGAGTGTCAGTGAGCAAGTTATTTCTAAGCAAGTGCTGCTAGATAGCACTGTTGTTGACCCATTGCATCACTTTACTGATGATCGAGAGTAGACTGGTGGGTCGGTAAATGATTTGTCTTGTTATTTGTGTACAGGACATAACTGGGCAATTTTCCACATTGCCAGATAGATGCCAGTGTTGTAGCTCCACTGGAACAGTTTGTCTAGGTGCACGGCAAGTTCTGATGCACAAGTCTTCAGTACTATTGCCAGAATATTGTCAGGGCCCGTAGCCTTTGCAGTATCCTTCTTGATATCATGTGAAGTGAACTGAATTGGTTGAAGACTGGCATCTGTGAGGAGGCAAGTTGGATCATCCACCCGGTACCTCTGGCTGAAGATTGTTGTAAATGCTTCAGCCTTATCCTTTGCCCTGATGTGCTGAGCTTCCCCGATCATTGAGGATGGGGATATTTGTGGAGCCTCCTCCTCCAATGAGTTGTTTAACTGTCCAATACCATTCATGACTGGATGTGGCAGGACTGCAGAGCTTCGATCTGACCTATTGGCTGTGGGATCACATAGCTCTGTCTATCGCTTGCTGCTTACTCTGTTTGGCAAGCAAGTAGTCCTGAGTTGTAACTTCACTAGGTTGACACCTCATTTTTAGGTATTTCTGGTGCTGCTCCTGGCATGCCCTTCTGCACTCTTCATTGAACCAAGGTTAATCTGATGGCTTGGTGGTAATGGTAGAGTGGGAGCTATGCTGGCCAATGAGGTTACAGATTATGGTTGAGTACAGTTGTGCTGCTGCTGTTGATCGTCCACAGTGCCTCATGGATACTCAGTCTTTAGTTGCTAGATCTGTTCGGAATTTATCCCGTTTAGCATGGTGGTAGTGCCACACAACACGATAGAGGATATCCTCAACGTGGAAACCGGACTTCGATTCCACAAGGACTGACATGGTCACTCCAACTGATACTGTCATGGACAGATGCATCTGCGACAGGCAGATTGGTGAGGTTGAGGTCAAGTATGTTTTTCCCTCTGCCACAGAGCCAATCTAGCAGCTATGCCCTTTAGGACTCTGCCAGCTCGGTCAGTAGTGGTGCAACCGAGCCACTCTTGGCGATGCACACTGATGTCCCCCACCCAGAGTACATTCTGTGCCCTTGCCACCCTCAGTACTTCCTCCAAGTGGTGTTCAGCATGGAGTAGCACTGATTCATTAGCTGGGTGGGGGGGGTGGTACGTGGGAATCAGCAAGAGGCTTCCTTGCCATGAGACATCATGGGGTCTGGATTTGATGTTGAGGACTCCCAGAACAACTCACTACTGACTTTGTACAACTGTGCCGCCACCTCTGCTGTGTCTGGCCTGCTGGTGTAATAAGTAGTTTTTAAAGCTACCATAAGTGGTTAAGGTGTATTCTATTCCTAAGGTTTAAAATTAATACAAATTGGTGGTAAATTTAATAAAATAGATAAAAGGAAAATAAATGGGAATAATATAATTAAATAATTAATTCAAACATATGAAGGGTGGCAGAACAGGTGACATGTCAAGGCTGCATCATGTGGGAGTTTCTGGAAAACATTATGATTCAGGGCAAACACATCAGCAGTAAGTTTTTGCACTCGAGGAGCTTCAGCTCAGAGTCATTGAGCTGGAAGCTGAGCTGCAGACACTGACACATCAGGGAGGGGGAAAGTTATTTGTACCCCGAGGCAGTCACAGGATAGCATCTTCTGCTTTGGTCAGTTGTCAGGGACAGGAAGGTGTAACTGCAAGTCAGGCAGATAAAGGGACTCCAAGGGATGGAGTGCAGGAGTCTCAACCTTTGCAATTGGTCCAAGAGATTTGAGATTCCCTCAGCTGTTTGGATGAGAGTGTGAGCTGCAGGATGAATGAGCAAACTGACTGGCACCGTGGTATAGGAAGCCATTCAAATGGGGAGAGCAAAAAGGAATGCAGTGGTAGTCAGGGACAGTATAATGAGGGGAAATCAACACTGGTCTCTGCAGCAAAGAGTGAGAGTTCAGAAAGCTTTGTTATCCACCCAGTGCCACGTTTCAGGACACCTGCTCATTGCTGGAGAGGAACTTACAGTGGGAAGGGTTGGATCCAGTTGTCGTGGTCCATGTAGGTACCAATGACATAGGTAGAACTAGGAAAGAGGTTCCGCATAGACAATATGAGGAGCTAGGCGCTAAATTGAAAATCAGAACCGCAAAGGTAATATAATCTCCTGGGTTTTTACCTGAGCTACATGCAAATTGGCAGAGGGCAAATAAGATTAGAGAAATGAGTGAATGGCTTAAAAACTCATGTGAGAGAAATGGGTTCTGGTTCATGGGGCACTAGTGCCAGTATTGGGGAAAGTAGGATCTGTACCGTTGGGATGGTCCGCACAACCATGCTGGGACTGGTGTTCGAGCGAGCTGCATGACTAGGGAAGTAAAGAGGGTGTTAAACTAACTAATGGTGGCAAGGGATTAAATTTGGGAAGATGTAAACCAAAGATTAGAGGTATTAATATGGGAAATGATAAACAGAATGTGACAGGAAAGGGTAGTGAGTACAAATCTAAGAGTAAAACAGCAGTCAGGCTATAGGTTACAAAAGTAATAAAAGGATAATACTAAAGGCTCCGTATCTGAATGCAGCATTCAAAACAAAACACATGACTGATAACACAAATAGAAATAAGCATGATTTGATACCCCATTACAGAGATATGGCTGCAGGATGACATGGATTGGGACCTGAATATTAAATGGTACATGACTTTTAGGAGGGAGAGGAAGATAGGAAAAGGTGGAGGGGTGGCTCTGTTAATTATTGATGGTATTAGCGCATTAGAGAGGGATGACCTAAATTCAGGAAACCTGGGTGTAGAAGTGATTTGGGTTGAGATGAGAAGTGATAAAGGCTAGAAGCCACTTGTGGGAGTCGTATACAGGCCCCCTAACTATAACTACATGGTAGGACAGAGTATAAAGGAAGAGATAATGGGAACAGGTCAGAAAGGTATGGTGATAATCATGGGGGATTTTAATAGATAGACTGGAAAAATCAGATGGGCAAAGGTAGCCTAGATGAGGAGTTCATAGAATATTTTCGCGAGAGTTTCTTAGAACAGCACATTCTGGAGCCAATCAGAGAGCTGGCTATACTAGATCTGGTATTGTGCAGCAAGATAGGATTAATTGATAACCTCATAGGTAGCTGCAATCATATTTTGATTGAATTTTACATTTAGTTTGAGGGAGAGAAGATTGGGTCCAAGACTGGTATTTTGACCTTATAAAAGGGCAATTATGTGGGAATGAAAGCAGAGCTAGCTAAAGTGAACTGGCAATTGAGATTAAGGGATAGGTCAATAGAAATGTGGTGGCAGACATTTAAATAAATATTCAGAATATACAGAATAGATACATTCCAACGAGAGAGAAAAATTCAAGGGGAGGGCCCACCATCTGTGGTTAACTAAAACATTAAAGACAATATCAAACTTAAAGAAAAAGCATATAATTGCACAAAGACAGATGGCAGGTCAGAAGATTGGACAGAATATAAGAAACAGCAAAGAATGACAATACAGTTAATGAGGGTAAAAAAGAGAGTATGAGAGAAAGCTAGCTAGAAATATAAAGAGTTTCTATAGATACTTAAATAAGAAAAGAGTTAACAAACTGAGCGTTGGTCCTATAAAAAGTGCGTCTGGGGAATTAATAATAGAAAATAGATTGCAGATTGTTTGAACAGTTATTTTGCATCGGTCTTCACAAGTCGTCTTCTTATCGTGTCCACGGACAGTCTATACATGGCCCAGCCAGAACTGGACACATTTTTGCGCCTTGTTGTTGAATTTGGCAAGATCTGCAATAGTGCAGGGTTCCTCTAGCGATAGACATTGCAGGAGATGTTGCATAGTCTGTGGCTCAGTTCCACATTCACAAGTTGTCGGGCAGGTTGTATATCCCCATTTGCTTAGTGACACCTTTGAACGACCTACACCAGTCCTAAGTCTGTTAAGGCACTTCCAGGTTGCCCAGTTGCAATTAGCTCCTGGGGGAAGGCTTTCATCTGGTAGAATTTCCATCGCTGGGGGTTGTTCGAGACTGGTGAGTCGGTCTTTTCACAAGGCGATGCGGGCTTCAGCTGGGGCTGATTGTAATGGAACAACACTGTTCATGAAGCTCTTCCTTGACTTTAGGTGGCTAGGTGTAGGTGTATGACCATGTAGAGGGTGCCTCTCATCTGATGTTTGACGGAGTCGCTCTTTCTTGCTGGCTACCGTTCTTCTTATATCAGGGGGAGCGATACCTGCCAGGCTGTTGGTGTTTGTTGGTTTTAAACAACCTGTGATAAGTCAGCAGCTTGCATTCAGAACGGCATCCATCTTCTTAGCATGAGTAGATCTTTCCCATGCAGGCAGGCGTATTCGGCAGTGGAATAGCAAAGAGTAAGTGCACTGGTTCGCAATGTTTTCGAGTTTGCTCCCCATTTTGTGTTAGTGAGCTTATTCAGGATGTTGTTTCGTGCGCTCACTTTTGCCTTTGTCTTTTCGATGTGGTTGTTGAAGGTGAGGCATCTGTCAAGGGTGACTCCTAAGTAGATAGGGTGCTCGCAATGCGTCAGTAATGCTCCACACCAGGTTACTTTAAGCTGGCGTTTGGCTTCACGGTTTCTGAGGTGGAATGCAAAAACTTGTGTCTTTGATGGGTTTGCGCAAAGGTGGTTTTCTTTATAGTAGGATGTTAGTCCCTCCAAGGCCTCAGAAAGCGTTTTCTCCACGGTGTTAAAATCAGTGCTTTGGGCAGTGACACATAAGTCATCAGCATATATAAAAGGATACAAGTAACATCCCAGAAATAGCTGTAAATCGGGAATTGAAAGGATGGAAGAAATTCATGAAAATTACAATTACCAGGGAAGTGGTATTGAGTAAATTGTTGGAGCTGCGGGCTGACACGTCCTGATGGATTTCATCCTAGGGTCTTAAAAGAAATGGCTAGTGAGATAGTTGATGCATTGGTTTTAATTTTAGAAAATTATCCAGATTCGGGGAAGGTGCCATTAGATTGGAAAATGGCAAAATGTAACTTATCTATTCAAAAAGGGATGGGGACAGAAAGCAGGAAACTTCCAGCTAGCTTAACATTTTCCATTGGGAAAATGTTGGAAGCTATTATTAAAGATGTTATGGCAGAGCACTTACAAAAAATCAAGGCAATCAGTCAGAGTCAACATGGTTTTGTGAAAGGGAAATCATATTTAATTAATTTATTGGAGTTCTGTGAAGGCATCACATATGTTGTGGATAAAGGGAAACCAGCATATGTACTGTTACATGGAGATCAAAGCTGGGAACTAAATATTCAGGGTATGTGGCTTTTCAAAAGGACAGGCAGGAAGGAAAGGGTGTTGGGGTAGCTTTGTTAGTACAAGATGGAATAAGTATGATAGCAAGAAATAATCTTGGATCGGAAGATGTAGAATCCATATGGGTGGAGGTAAGAAATAACAAGGGGAAGAAGACACTGGTGGAAGTAGCCTATTGGCCCCCGAACAGTAGCTGTACTGTAGGACAGAGAATAAGTGAGAAGGTGATGAGGGTATGTAATGAAGGCAGTACATTAATCATTAGTGACTTTAATCTTCATGTAGATTGAGAAAATCAAATTGGCAGAGGTAGCCACGAGCAAGAATTCATAGAGTGTATTTGGGGCAGTTTCCTAGAACAATATGTTGTGGATCCAACCAGGGATCAGGCTATTTTGGATCTGGTAATGTGTTATGAGGCAGGTTTAATAAATGACCTCAGAGTAAAATATACCCACCCTAGGAAACAGTGACCATAATATGGTAGAATTTAACATTCAGTTTGAGAGTGAGAAACGTAGTTTGGAAACAACTGTGCTAAACTTAAATAAGGGTAATTATAAAGGAATGAGGACAGAGTTGGCTGGCGTGGACTGGGATAAGATTTTTGCAGAAAAATTTGTTAAAGAATAATGGCAGACGTTTAAGAAAATAGTTCATGACTCACAACAAAGATATGTCCCAGTGAGGAAGAAGGATTCTAGGAAGGGGATAAACCAACCATAGTTAACCAAGGAAGTTAAGGATAGTATCAAATTGAAAGAAAAAACATACAATGTGGCAAAGATTAGCGGTAAGCCAGAAGATTGGGAACTTTTAAAAACCAACAAAAGATGAGCAAAAAAATAATAAAGAGGGCAAAAATAAACGTTGAGGGTAATATAAAAATGGACAGTAAGAGCTTCTTTAAATATATAAAAATGAAGAGAGGCCAAAGTGAACATCAGCCCCTTAGAGAATGAGGCTGGAGAACTAATAATGGAGAACAAGGAAATGGCAGAGGAGTTGAATAAATACTTTGCTTCTGTCTTCATGGTAGAAGACACTAATAGCATTCCGATACTAAATAATCAAGGGGCAAAAGATGGGGAGGAAATAAATACAATAACTATCACTAGAGAAAAAGTGCTAGGGAAACTAATGGGGCTAAACGCCGATAGGTCCCCTGGACCTGGTGGGTTGCATTCCGTGATATTAAAGGAAGTAGGTACAGAGATAGTGGATGCACTAGTAGTAATCTTCCAAGTATCCTTAGATTCTGGAATGATCCCAGAAGATTGGAAAACTGCCAATGTAACACCCTTATTCAAAAAGGGAGGGGGATAAGTTAGCTTAACACCAACCATGATCTCATTGAATGGCGGAGCAGACTCAATGAGCCAAACAGCTTACTTCTGCTCCTATGTCTTATGGCCTTATAGGCAAGGTGCAAATTACATCAAGGCAGCATTTGACCAAGTGTAGCATTAAGAAAGCCTAGTAAAGCAGAACCCAATGAAAATCTGATGGAAAACTCTACAGTAGTTTGTGGTAGGTATGACTATACCTACCCCACAAGGAAAGATGGTTGTGCTTGTTGGGGGCCAATCATCTCAAGACCAGTACATCGCACTTTAGAGGATTAACTTTTTTTAAGTGAGTTTGAATGGCTTTGTGTGTTTGATAAACTGTTTAATGAGCTTCTAAGAGGATTAAAGTCTTTTGAAGAAGTTTTTGAATGGATGTTGTTTATTTTGACAGTTTCCTGATTATCCCAAAGATTTTCCAGTTAGGCTCATGAGTTCTGTCCACAGTGGCTGCTGGGTAAGTGGGAGGGTATGGAGGGGTCACAGGGAGTATGGAGGGGGCATGGCATATGGAGAGGGAATAGGGGATGTGAAGGGGAATGGGTGGTTATGGAGGGGATATGGGACATGAGGGGTGTGGGCTAGGGTACCTAACAATCATTTTCAGAACTGCGCCAATGTCCCAGTGAACCGAGGCGGGCCTTCTACCCCGTCCGCCTTGGCGTCTGCCCACTTCCACTTTCAGCTCAGACCTGCTTTCGGAGGTGGTACCTCCGACTCCAACCCCAGGACAGAACCCCCCAAATGTAAATAGCATGGGCGATTATGGCTACTTGGGGGGTTGGATTGTGATGTCAAGAAATGGCCCAACTTGTGATCTCGCCTCAAAGGGGTAAATCCGGCGAGTGACTCAAGATCTGACCAAAACCTATCCGCTAACTACAGGTCAGGAATATGATGAAGTACTTCCCACTTGCCTGGATAAGTGCAGTTCCAACAACACTCAAGAAAATTGCCACTTCCAATTTTGGAATTGGCACCCCATTCACCGGCTTAAAATTTGCTCCCAACACTACTGGCGCACCGTGGCTGCAGTGTGTACCATCTATAAGGTGCACTGCAGCAACTTGCCAAGGCTTCTTCAGCAGCACCTTCCAAACCTGGGAACTGCACCATCTAGAAGAACAAGGACAGTAGGCACATGTGAACACTACCACCTGTAAGCTGCCACCCTGACTTGGACATATATTTTTGGCTCTTCTTCCTTTCTGGGTCAATATCCTGGAACTCCCTAACTAACATCATAGTGGGTGTACATACACTGTACAGACTGTAGTGGTAAAGAAGGCTACTCACCACCATCCTCTCAAGGGCACTTACAGTGGGCAATAATTGCTGGCCTTACCTGTGATGCCACCATCCCAGGAACAAGTTTTTTTTTAAATATTCTTGGGGGGCTTAGAGGGTAGTCTACTAACTACTAGTCTGATTGTCAAAATCGGAACTGAACAGAATATCATATCTGCCAAAACGTATCCTCTCTCAGTTTTCCCCACAACCTTACATTAAGAAGGCACTCTATGGGAGTAATACTAGTATATAGTGTACAGCCAGCTACATCAAAACATGTGCAACATCATGTCAAGGACCAGCTAGTGGCTGAACGAGGACTGTTTTAATCCAAGGTTGTTCCTGATGGATTATAACTTAAATTATTGTTCGGTAGTATAATGTGTTTCTAGCAGCGGTTTTATGTTTAATTCTCAGCACCACTATAGGAACATACAAATTAGGAGCAGGAGTAGACCACTCGGCCCCTTGGCCTGCTCTGCCATTCAATAAGATCCTGCTGATCTGAATGTAACCTCAACCCCACATTCTTGTCTACCCCCTTGTTAATCAAGAATCTCTCTTGCTCTGCCTTAAAAACATTCAAGGACTCTGCTTCCACCGCCTTTTGAGGAAGAGAGCTCCAAAGACTATTTTGTTAGTGATCAAAATTTCACTGGTTCCTTTCCATTGTGCTTCAGGCAGGGCCAGAAAAATATAGACCTTTCTCACTAGGTAGTGGAAGGATATATTTTAAGGATGGTGCATTAAAACAATGCACTGCCATGATTTTGAAACAACTCTTATCGCATGCACAAATAGCATTCTTTGTGACTCTGACAAAGGTAAATGTCCCTCCTTAACCTCCTCAATCAGTCTGCAACCATTGATAAAGTTGATCGCACCGTCCTCCTCCACGGTCATCCAGCTGGGTCGGACTGGACTCGGCTGGTTCAATGCTTATTCTCCTAATCTTAGCCAGAGAGTCACTTACAATTGCTTCTCCTCCCACTCCTGTACAATTACTTCTGGTTTCTCCAAGGACCAATCCTTGGCATCCTCCTATTTCTCATTTACGTGCTGGCCCTTGGCTATTTCATCTGAAAACACAACATCAGTTTCCACATAGACACTCAGCTCTACCCCAGAACCACCTCTCTCCACTCTTATACTGTAAGAATTTGTCCAACATTCAGTAGTGGATGAATAGAAACTTCAGTTAGATATTGGGAGGCTGAAGCCATTGTCTTTGGTCCCTGTCACAAACTCTGCTCCCTAGCCATTCCTTTCTCTGGCAGCTGTCTGAGGCTGAACCAGACTTTTTGCAATCTTGGTGTCAAATTTGACCTTGAGATGAGCTTCCAACTACATCGGTGTCATCACAAAATCCACCCATTTCCACCTCCATAACATTGCCTGACTTGGCCCCTACCACAGCTCATCTGTTGCTGAATCCCTCACCTATGCCTGTCCCCTCTAGATTTGACTATTCAATGTACCCCTATTCAATGCCAGCCTCCCGCATTCTACCATGTACACTTGAGATCATCTAAAACTCTGCTGTCCATGCCCTAATTCACATCAGGTCCTGCTCACCCATAACCAATGTGCTTGCTGACCTACATTGGCTCTCAATTATGCAATGCCCCTATTTTAAAATTCTCATCCTTGTTTTCAAATCCTTCCATGCCTCACCCTTCTCTATCTCTGTAATCTCCTCCAGCTCCACACTCCTCCAAGATATTTTCACTCCTCTAATTCTGGCCTTTTGAGCTTTCCCGAGTTTAATTGTTCCACCATTGGTGGCCGTGCTTTCATCTGCCTGAGCCCTAAGCTCTGGAATTCCCTCCTGAAACCTCTCTGCGTCTCTTCTGTCTCATTTTCCTCCTTTAAGACACTTCTTTAAATCTGTCTCATTGACCAAGCTTTTGATCGTTCACCTTAATATCTCCTTATGTATGTTGGTTTCATATTTTGTTTTATGATGCTTTTGTGAAGCGGCTTGGGATATTTTAAGGTGCTATATAAATACAAGTTTTTGTTTATACCTCAGAGAAGAACCTGCTTTTATGCTGCATATTAAAGCAGAGAGAGAAAATATATAAACTATTGTTATGACCATAGCTGGTGTTAATTGCTATGCAAACCAAATCCCAGAGGGAAACTTGATTTACGGGCCATAACCTTTTTTTTGGTATTCTGAAACCGAGAAGACGATGTACCGTTCTGAGCAGTAAGAGGTCCATTAACACTTTTGGGATTTTAAAGGGTAAAAGTAAAAGTTTTATTAACAAAAATGAAAGAAAACTTAAGCACACAAGATTAAAGTTATACAGTTAAGGTTAGTCATACAAAACATTCCCCCAAACACACTCTACTTGGTCAAACTCACAAGTAAACACCTTAGAACAACACTACCTTATAAATGTCTACTATGAAATCCAGTAATATTACACAAGGCAAATTGCTGTAGCTTTAATAAAGGCATATCACATAACCTTTAGCCTTGCCACTCTGCAGTGGAATCTGCTTCAGAATAAAACTGCATGCTGCAGCCCAAGACTTTTCAACTGGATGGGTGATTCAAACTACATCCTCTCTCAGCCCAGAGCTCCAGCTATAGCTCAACAGCTCAAACAGCTCCAGCTATCTCCACCTATCTCTCGCTCAACAGCTATATTCAGCTATCCCCAGTAACTCTAATATACCTTTTTTTCCCTTCTCCATTCCATTGTTCTCACACCTCTTTGAAACTCAAACCCTTCCAAATATAAGATCTTTCATGTTCCCATCTTGTCCTTGCTTTTGGGTCAATAAAATATAATATTCCCACTACTATTTACCTATGGAACTCCTGCAAGATGTAAACATGTTTCTTTTTACCTATGACTCCCCTTTGATATTCAGACAAACTCTCAACTTACCTAAAAATGCAAATATTGGATCTAACCAATTTACTTATACCTCAAACTTAACATCTTTATCCCTTTTTCATGTTTCCAACCCCTCAGACTACCTGACTTCTATCAATCTCTTACCCAGCTTAATTAAATCTCACAAACACCCCCCGCCCAGCCTTATTTACAGAATAACACCCAAAATATTATAACAAAACATACATTCTCACGCTATACATAAAACAATTCCAATAGAATGTAACAACCTTTTGCGGCCTTTTATTAGATGCAGTGCAATATTTTGTACAGAGAATGATACATCATTTGGTTGGAACATTGGGCAGGACTTTGCCCTTGGCGGGGGTGCTCAGTGGGGGTGGGTGGGGGCGGTCGGGATGACAAGCGCCGCCTGCGATCGACTCCGCACTGCGATTTCACGCAGGTGGACCAATTAAGGCCCGCTCAGTGTGGAATGCGAGCGGCAGCGCTGAGTACTGCCTGTGTGGGCAAGGGGAGGAGGGAGAGTGGGCCTAGCGCGCAGTTCGCGCTTGCACGTGAAAGAGCGCTTCAGTCTCCCTGAGGCAGAAGCGCTGTTTTTTAAAAAAAAATTAAAGAAAATAAAAATGTCATAAAACATGTCCTCTCATGTGACTCTGTCACATGAGCTGGGACATGTTTTTAATTCAAAAATAACATTTTTATTTGATGTTTATTTGCTTTAAGAAACCTCATCCCGCCCGCGGATGAGGTTTCCTAAAAAATGTAAAGGCTGCTTGGCCTTTTTGCCTGCCCACCAACCATTAGGTTGGACGGGCAGCGTAAATTTGACTTTAGTTAGCTTCCTAATGGCCTCAATAGGCCTTTTAATTGTTGGCGAGTGCGCAGCTGACTCCGGTGCACGCCCTCTGAACGAAATGTCGCGAGACTGCGCATTGACGTCGGGACGCTTGCCTAACTTCATCACATGTCATTTTACGCTCAAGCATGTCAGGTGCATGCCCGCATGCCGAGTGTAATATTCTGCCCATTGTTTTCTTCTTTTGCCAACAATATGTGCCAGGTAATATTAGATTAGCTGCCCTTCATTTCCAAATGGAGAGGTAATTAACTCAAGTTAACTCAGTTAGTCACAATGTACTAACCTCTGCACCTTATTTACTTCTGCTACTAGAGGTGGGCGGAGATAATGTTTTCGTCCCTCTTTGATAGTATGTTTGTCTGTAAATCATATGGGTGGGATTTTCTGGCCCTGCTGGCCTTCTGGATTGTGTGGTCCTGCCGAATGTCAATGGACTTTTGGCTAGGCAGCCCCATCCTCTCATTGCACGACGGGATTGGAAAAACTTGGCTTCTATCTCAAAAACTAATGGATGGATTTCAACGAGACAGGGTATGACCCAAGAAAGAACTGATTAGTTTTTGGCAAAGTTGCAGATCTGGATCCTGGAATATTTTAAATGATTTGTTTACATTGGGAGATTGGACGAATTGACTTTTTTTAAAGAATGTTGTGGGTTGTTTAATTTAGAGTGGTGTTGATAATTTTAGAATGTGTCAGCTGTTGTGATGGAATTTGTCATAATTGTCAAAATGTGAGCAGAGTTTTCAAAGCAGGTTGTTGGATGTGGATTTGCTTGAAGATACCTCTGTGTGATGGAAGCTCTTCATAAAAACATTTCTTTTTCAGCTTTGTAGTTTAAAGCCACAGCCAGGCAGGGAAAAGCCTCAAGGAGGAGCTGCGTAATTATAATCCATAAGACCATAAGACAGAAGAGCAGAAATTAGGCCATTCGGCCCATCAAGTCTGCTCCGCCATTCAGTCATGGCTGATAAGTTTCTCAACCCCATTCTCCCGCCTTCTCCTCGTAACCTTTGATCCCCTTACCAATCAAGAACCTATCTATCTCGGTCTTAAGTACACTCAATGACCTGGCCTCCACAGCCTTCTGTGGCAATGAATTCCATAGATTCACCACTCTCTAGCTAAAGAAGTTTCTCCTCATCTCTGTTCTAAAAGGTCTTCCCTTTACTCTAAGGCTGTGCCCTCGGGTCCTAGTCTCTCCTACTAATGGAAACATCTTCCCCACGTCCACTCTATCCAGGCCTTTCAGTATTCTGTAAGTTTCAATCAGATCCCCCCTCATCCTTCTAAACTCCATCGAGTATAGACCCAGAGTCCTCAAACGTTCCTCATATGTTAAGCCTTTCATTCCTGGGATCATTCTCGTGAACCTCCTCTGGACCCTCTCCAGGGCCAGCACATCCTTCCTGAGATACGGGGCCCAAAATTGCTCACAATATTCTAAATGTGGTCTGACCAGGGCCTTATAAAGCCTCAGCAGCACATCCCTGCTTTTATATTCTAGTCCTCTCGAAATAAATGCCAACATTGCATTTGCCTTCCTAACTACCGCGTCAACCTGCAAGTTAACCTTAAGAGAATCCTGGAGTAGGACTCCCAAGTCCCTTTGCACTCCAGATTTCTGAATTCTCTCCCCATTTAGAAAATAGTCTATGCCTCTATTCTTCCTACCAAAGTGCATGACCTCACACTTGGGCGCATAATCACATTGGGTTAACACAACATAATGGAGTTATGTACTCCGCTGAGTGTCCTATTCACTTATTGCAATTGTCTTTAACTTATAATATCATGACATGCCTGCTAAGCCATTTCAGAGGGCATTGAGACAACCCCATGTTGAGGGATAGGAGTCTCATCTGGGCAAGACTTGGCAGCAGTAGTTGGTCCTTTTCCTGAAAGTTGGATGACAACTTATCAGCTTTCATTGTCATTGTTTTCAGGAGCTAACGTATGAATGACTGAATTTATTGAATTCATAGTTTTATAGTGTATCATGATGGGATTTGAACTGGACCTTGTGACAGTTAATCTAGCAGTGTAACTACGACACGAACATATTAGTCTGTATGTATGGTGATGCGGAAAAGTAAGTGAGAAATCTAAATCTAGGGAGGTTTCCTTTGTTGAGGATTCACTACATTCTTCTTTGTTGTGCTTCCCTGGTGTCACAAATATCGAAATTAAATTGTTGGCACTATAGTAAGCAGAAGATGTTTTTGTGCAAAAGCTGATTTCTTTTACGCTGTCATAAAAGCTTCATTCAGTGATTTATTTTGCTAACCTATTTTCTTTGGCTAAAAGCTAAGAAGGTTTTTACACCAAAAAGAGTTCTTTCTATGTCTGTAAATTGTTTACCAGAATCAATTGTGAAAGCATGCAAGGTCCAATTTTATTTTATGTATCTGACAAAGCACTGATCAAAGTAATAAATATTCAGTAGTTTGTACCTTCTTTGGCTTCTCTGCAGCTAACCCTGAACCAAGTGTGGTGGCATCTTCTTCAGTTGTGTTTATGTGCGCCAAAAGAAATTGGTTACATGTACTTAATGTGTTTCATTACCTTGAATATCTGTAATGCATTTATTTGTTTAAATAGAAACCATGAAATAAATCAAATAGTAGGATAAAGCTGCCTTCAAATGAAGACCTTACATTGCAGCAATAAATAATAAAAGAATGTTACTTGCTTAAGGCTGTCTTATTTGAATAAATAGTCACATTGGGACTATAAAAGTACACAACACTATACCATTACTGTATATTACAGTTGGCTGTCTGTGGTAATTCTGTCATCATGCAAAGTGTACAATTTTTCTAGGAAAACAATCATACGGGAAGCTCAGAGCTCCAAAATTCCTATAGCATGTGTTCTACTGAGGTCTATGAAGGACATAATCGGTGTAATTCCTAGGGAGACCTGGGGACTTTCCAGGATATTGATGGGTGTGGGTAAAGGATCCAACCCACCCTGCCCTGAGCCAGAGCAAATGGGGCAGGGTGCTGGTTTGACCAGATCGCATCCCAAATTTCTGATCCTGGGGTGGCAATCAGGCTTTCTGCATTCTCCTGGGAATTGGGAACTCAGGCCTAGAAATTTGAGCATGCCCACACATATTCTGTGGCACACTTAAATAATAGTAGCCTCATGTAATCTCATTTTGATAGTTGCTGTGGAAATCGCCAATGTCCTCAAGCTCCCCAATGGCAAGTAACATTCAACTTCATACTTTCTGCTTTAAGTTTTAAACTGCCACATGCCTGTCCATTCTACCAGTTTGTCTGTTCTTCTGAAGTCTATTACTATCTTGCTCACTGTTTACTGCATTACTGAGTTTTGTGACTGAATGTGCAGCATAGAAAGAGACCATATGGCCCAACAACTTAAGCTGATGATTGTGTTCCACTCGAGCCTCCTCATGACTTTCTAACTCTATCACTATAACCTTCTATTCTCTTCTGCCTCATTTTATCAAGTCTTTCCTTAAATGCATCTATACTATTTGCCTCAGCCACTTCCTCAGGTAGCAAGTTCCTTGTTCTCGCAACATCAACTGTGCTTCCATTATCAACCTCTATGTTATTTCATTGCACTTTCATTGTCATTTGAAATATCAAGGGATCCAATCTGGCCAATTAACATCCCATCAGCCTACTGTCAATCTTCAGTGAAGCAATGGAAGCTGTTAATGAATGTGCTGTCAAGTGACAATTACTTAACAATGACCTTCTCACCAATGCTCAGTTTGGGCTCTACCAGGACCACTGGGTTCCAGCCCTCATTACAGCCTTGGTCCAAATATGGACAAAAGAATTAATTTTCGGAGGTAAGGTAATTGTTATTGCCTTCAAGGCAGCAGTTGACTATAGGGTGGCATCAAGGAGCCGTAGCAAAATTGAAGTCAGTGGAAAACAAGGGGGAACGCTCCATTGGCTGGAGTGCTACCTAGCACAAAGGAAGATGGTTATTGGAGGCCATCTTAGTCCCAGGACATCACTGCAGGAGTTCCTCAGGGTAGTGTCCTCGGTTCAACCATCTTCAGCTGCGCCATTAATGACCTTCCTTCCATCATAAGGTCAGAAGCGGAGATGTTCGCTGATGATTGCACAATGTTCAGTACCATTCACGATGCCTCAGTTACTGAAGCAGTCCATGTTCATATGCAGCAAGACCTGGACAATGTTCAGGCTGGGTTGATCAGTGACAAATAATATTCATGTCACAAAAGTGCCAGGCAGTGAGCATCTCCAACAAGAGAGAACTAACCATCCCCCCTTGGTGTTCAATGGCATTGCCGTTGCTGAATCCCCCACTTTCCACATCCTGAGGGTAGGGCGTCACCAACAACTGAACTCAGCCCTTTACAAATTATTCCCCTATATCTATCCTAATCCTTCTTGATCTGAAAACTACGTTTCATCTCCTTGCATGGGATGCTATTATCCTCTGCAGTATTTTCATAAAGTATACTACAAACACTGATTTTGGGATAGTGAGGTTTATCCTGATTTCAAGGTCAAACATTGTGTATTTCACTGTGTCTGTTTAGTGAACTCAATGGAGATGATGAAATTAACATCTAATGGATGTAGCAATTTCAAAACGGCACTGTAGATTCTGAATTTAAATTCTTTAACATAAAAGAACAGAAGTGGGGCTTTCTGTCCTATGAGACTGCTGGAAACGTGGCAGAAATATAATGCTCACTTAGAAAACATCTGGAAGTTCAATAGGTTTGTGCTAGTATAGTACATGAGCCTTATTAGAGGTCTGAAAATCTGAAAACTATAGAACACAGACAGTTCCTTGTCTTTGAAACACGAGCATTTAAAGTTGTGCATCCCCTTTTGTATTGGTTCATAGGTTGTGGATGTTGCTGGCAAGGCCAGCATTTATTGCCCATTCCTAATTGGCCATGAGAAGGTGATGGTAAGCTACCTTCTTGAACTGCTGTAGTCCAGTTGTGTGGATATATCCACTATGACATCTAGAGCTGAGGGAGACCTATAATGCTGATGGGAAGAAGAGGATAAGGGTAGTAGATAGACTATATGGTGGGTGGGGGAAGGTTGACTGGGTTTCAAAGTCAAAGGAGACTGTTGAGTAGCCAACCCCATTGTGTTGACTTCAAAAACAGGAATCAGGAGGACAGAACTTAGTTTTCACAGCACCGTTGACGAGTTTGGGATATGTGGCAGTAGGTACAGGCTTTTTTTTTGTCATTAGAGCTGTGCAGATTCAAGAGTGGGTTAAACACCAAATCAGGCATTTAACAGCTGTAAATGGAGCATTAAGTGTATTTTTAGATTACAATTAAAATATTTTTTGTTAATTTTCAAAGTTTAAAATATATTAACAAAAAAAGGAGGAAAAAATGAACCTGGGTGACTCGCATGAAAGCATCACCAGTATTGACAAGCCTGTGACTGTAGGCTGAAGATTCAAAGGATTTCAATGTACAGATACAATATGATGAGGCAAGAGTGACCACCCATTATTAATACCTATACAGGTAGTTGCAAAGACGTAATCAGTTTTGTTATACTAATTGCATAAAAACAGGTTTGCACAAGCTTTTCAGTGGAACAAGTACCCTGTATACGATACATATTAGCAGCGGATAACGGTAATCACAATAGTGAATAATGTATTTTTTTATTTTAAATTAAAAGATGTTTAAACTCTTAACTTGGACACATATTACTGAGCAAAGAATTACAAATTAAGATCTTTTAATAAAGCATTTTGAGTGATTTCTTGGAACCCAGTGGTTAGATTGTGCAATGAGCTTGACAAGTTTAAATAGGCTAAAACCCATTATCAATACAAAATAGGTAAATTCAAACAAAATATGTGACAAAAATGTGACAAAATGAAGTCAAGTTGTGCAGACAGGAAATGTGAATAGATCTAAGATTTTTTCATCTAGATTTAATAAACAATTATATAGTATAAGCATTCCATTTTATTTTTTACCTTTTTTTTCTCCCCGTCGGGCGGGCTGATTGGGAGTGGGCACGGGCGGGTGTGGAGCCGATCGCTGCCCGCGATAGGTTGCGTGCTGCCATTTTACGTGGGCGGGTCAGTTAAGGCCCGCCCAGCATGACGCGCTACCGTTTGCGGGCAAGGGGAGGAGGGAGAGTCGGGGCCTGCTCTCTTTTGCGCATGTGCACGAAAGAGCGCAGAAATCTCCCTGAGGCATGGAGCTACCTCAGGGAGATAAAGTTGAATTTTAATGTTCAGAATAAAAAAAGTATTTTAAAAAATCAGTTACACATGTCCCTTTATGTGACAACGTCACATGAGCTGGACATGTTTATCAAATGTTCAATAAATATTTATTAATTTAATAAACCCTTTATGAAACTTCATCCTGGCCGTGGATGAGGTTTTATGAAAAATGCAAAGGCCGCCTGGGCTCTTCGCCTGCCTGCCAACCTTAAGGTTGTACGGGCAGCCCTGTCAATTTGGTTAATTGATTTATTAATGGCCTTAACAGGCCTTTGACAGTTCGGTGGGCGCGCAACCGACTCCGGTGCACGCCCGCCGACTGAAAGATTGGAATGACCGCAGTGACGTCAGGACGCACGCCTGATGTCACCACGCATCATTTTACGCATCGGCGTGCATGGCTCGCCCCCACACGCTGAACAGAAAATGCTGACCCACGTTAATAATTGCCTTTTGCAACGCACAACCAACTAAAGCCATTCAGTATTGAGTAGATTGGGCCTATGTTCCCTGGAGTTTAGAAGATGAGAGATGATCTAATTGAATCACATAAAATTCTTAAGGGACTTGACAGGGCAGATGATGAGCAAATGTTTACCCCTAGCTGTGGAATCTAAAACTCGGGATCATAGGCTGGGATTTTTTGGCCTTCCATGGTGGGCCCCACCGCGGGGGATTCGGCGGGCCAGCCAGAAGTCCATTGACTTTCGGCAGGAATGGAAGGTCCTGGCGGTGGGCAGGGTTGGAAAATCCCAGCCATAGTCTCAAACCAAGGAGCTGGCCATTTAGTCCTGAGATGAGGAGAAATTTCTTCGCTCAAAAGGTGGTGAATCTTTGGAATCTTCTACTCTAGAGAGCTGTGGATGCTCAATTGTTTAGTATATGCAAGACCGAGGCTGATAGATTTCTGGGTGCTAAGGGAATAAAGAGATAGTGAGATATTGTAGAAAGGTAGAGTTCAGGTAAAAGATCAGACATGATCTTGTTCAATGTCAGAGCAGGCCTGGATGACTGAACGGTCTACTCTTGCTTCTATTTCTTATGTTCTTAATGTATCGGTTCACTGTAATTTTTTTTCTGTTCTGTGTTTTGTTGTGTCTTACTACTTATCCTGGGGTGCTCTAATAATGTACATAATCTAAATATTACTTTTTAAAGGCTTCCTATTTGGCTTTTGTTTCTTTATTTTTACTTCAGTGGCTTTGATGTTCAGCACATGTGGTGTTAAAGCATTTTTATTACAATAATGGATACTTATTCAGGAGCGTAGATAGCTTCCAGTGCAGCAAATGTGTGAATAAATGAGACTTCAGCAGCCAAACAAATTACCCCAGCTAAAGTTGGAACTTTTGTAGTAAATGTTAATCAACAATCTTTCTTGCTTATTATGAACTCTGAGCAAGAATCATACGACTCGAAACGTTAACTCTGTTCCTCTCTCCGCAGATGCTGCCAAACCTGCTGAGTTTTTCCAGCATTTTCTGTTTTTATTTAATGTTTCCTGCATCCACAGTATTTTGCTTTTATTTTTGCTTTTCTAAAATACTTGTTAGGCCTCAGCTGTGTATTTTAGTTTTGGGAAGAAGGTCTGATATATAAATAAAACACTAATAATAGACCACTGATAGGGACATTCTTCACACATTTTTGAAACTAAAAGGATTTTAGAAAAAGGCTATTTCATGAATTTTGAAATATATTTTTATTACATTTTGAGGTGCAGGTTAGTCCAGTAAAATTGTACACCTTCTTTACAATGGTGTCTGAAGGAGTAAATGAGGTGGTGAGTTTTTTATTCTTGAAAGACTATTGCGCATATTCATAGTGCCTCTTTGCCCTTGTGATTATATCTTTATTGGCTCTGAAAATATTTGTTGAGATTATGGGATAATTTTCGTGTTCCAGTGGGAAGTTTCATCCATTGGAACCACTTACCAGAAATTTGGGAACACACTCCATATGATTTTTCTAGTCATTAAATTGGTTGGAAAATTGTGCATAGGCCACGTGTGAATTTTTACGTGGGTTCTCAGCAGATGAGGTGAGGGTATACAGAGTAAGAAGACTCTTATATGACAACAACAACTTGCATTTGTATCAGACATTTAACATAGAAAAGTGCCAAAGTGCTTTAGAGAAGTATAATCAGGCAAAAATGGATAAATTATTAGGAGGGATGAATGAAAGCTTGGTCGAGAAGGAGTGTTGTTAAGAAAGCAGCTTTACAGAAATGCCTGTATTATTTTAATATAATTTTGACCAAAATGGCCATCCCTCTCCATGAAGCATAAAAATGGTGCTCCATATTTTTGGACCCCTTCTGGGTGGATACTCAGGCAACGCCAAGAATAGTGTTAGAAGCACTCGCAGTTACTATATGCTACTCAGTGTGAAATCCCAGAAGCGGTCCACTGGTACAGATGGAATGCTTTCTTCCAAGTGGTGACGTAAATTGGCAATTTCAATAATAAAGAACTGAAAAGAAACTCATACACTGTAGCTATCGGGTGAAATTTACAGTACAAGAAATGAGTTCATTTGGGAAATATCGAGGATCAACTGCTCAACGAGTTCAAAGTACAAAAGTTCAATTTGTCCACAAATGAGTCGTCAAACTTTATTGATTTTTGTCCACATAATTCTGTGGTAAGTTAGAATTAGAATTCTGAAGCACTATCCCTGAAAGAGGAAACTCTTTGTGTTCTTGCACTATGTGGCCAGACAAGAGAAAAGGATGCACACAACATGATTTAGTCTGTTATTGAAAAGCATCAGTTTTTGTGGTTCAACCTTATCAGCATTGTAGCAGCTGGCAGTTCTTTCATTATTCAGCATAGTAAACAATGTGCTTTATTTTTGAAGTAAAGAATGGCTCTTCCTCTATTTTGAATTACTATTGAACTGTACAGCAGGAAACAATTTGTACTAAATTGTAAGGTGCATAATCTACCATAGTTCAGAAACTGAGTAAAAATCTGTGCTGATGCACTCAGTCAATGAGTTTTTGAGTCTTGACACAAAATTTGAATGCATAGCTCCTGTTATTTGATTGGTACGAGTGACCATAGATGTCCAAATGGTTTTAGTGGTGTGCATACCCACACACTTCTGCTGCAAGATGTGCCATATGGGTGATGTTAGTGCATCTACAGTGAGCATCCACTGGAAGTATGCAGAATTGATGGATCATAATCATAGGGATTCAGATTCTTGAGGCACTGGGACCGGTTCTGGGGAAGGTGGGACCTGTACAAACCGGACGGGCTGCACCCAGGCAGAGCTGGGACCAGTGTCCTTGTGGGGGCTTTTGCTAGTTCTGTTGGGGAGTATTTAAACTAGTGTGGCAGGGGGATGGGATCCCAGGAGTAGGATCAGATAGGTCAGATTCAGATCAGAAAAATTGAGGTAGAACATTAGCTAGGGACGTTGTGATAGACATGGAGTTACAGGAGAAGCAAAGTTTAAAAAGTGTCCAGCAAGGGAAATTGACGGGGTTAAACTGTTTATACTTCAATGCAAGGAGTATTACAAACAAGCTAGATGAGTTAAGGGCACAGGTAGACACATGGCAGCAGGATGTCATTGCTATAACGGATTCCTGGCTATAGGAGGGACAAAACTGGCGGCTAAATATCCCTGGTCATAGAGTCTTCAGACACGATAGAATAGGAGATAAAAAAGGACGGGGGCGGGGGGTGGTAGCACTAATGGTTAGAGAATCAATTCCAGTTGTGAGAAAGGATGATATACTAAATGGGTCAACAAACGAGGCTTTATGGATTGAGTTTAGAAATAAAAAAGGGGCAGTCACACTACTGGGAGTATACTACAGACCCCCAAATAGTGAAAGGGAGAAAGAAGAACAAAATATGTAGGCAAATTTCTGCTTGTAAGAACAAGGGGCAATAATAGTAGGAGTCTTCAACTATCCTGATATCAACTGGGATTCAAACAATATAAGGGGCACTGAGGGAGAAAAATTCATGCAGTATGTCCAGGAAAATTTTCTCAACCAATTAGTGACAAACCCAACGAGAGGAGATGCAATTCTAGACCTAGTCTTGGGGAACGAAGAAGGGCAAGTGGGTGAAGTGACAGTTGGCGACCATATCGGGGACAGTGATCACAATTCAGCTAGATTTAGCATTACCATGGAAAAGGACAGAGATAAGGCAGGAGTAAAAGTCTTGAACTGGGGGAAGGGAAATTTTGCAGAAATGAGAAGGGACTTGGCTGAGATGGACTGGACAGCACTGCTGGAGGATAAAACAGTGGAAAAGCAGTCGGAAGCACTAAAAAGCAAGATCCTAATTGTACAAAGTAGATATGTCCCCTACAAAAATAAGAGTGGTACTGCCAAATATAGACCTCCCTGGTTGTCTAGAGGAATACAGGGGAAGTTCAAACAGAAAAAGAAAGCGCACAATTGGCACAAAGAACTGAGCACTGCAGATAGCCTAGACAAATATAGGAAGTGCAGGGACGAAGTAAATAAGGAAATAAGGAAATCAAAGAGTGGACATGAAAAAATATTAGCAAGTAAAGTTAAAGATAACCCAAAGATGTTTTACCAATACATTAATGCTAAAAGGTTCATTAAGGAAAAAGTGGGACCTATCAGAGATGAAGATGGAAACTTGTGTGTAGGTGCAGAGGCTATGGGAAGGGTTTTGAATGAATATTTTGTCTCCGTGTTTACAAAGGAAAGGAAGGATGTAGATATAGTAGTCCAGGAGGAACACTGCGAGATATTAGACGGGATAGTCATAAAGAGAGAGGAAGTACTCGAAGTGCTGAAATCCTTGAAAGTGGATAAGTCACCAGGGCCGGATGGATTGTTTCCGAGGCTGCTGAAGGAAGTCAGGGAGGAGATAGTAGATGCTCTGAGGATGTTTTTCCAATCTTCACTAGATATAGGGGAGGTACCGGAGGACTGGAGAAATGCAAATGTAGTTCCATTGTTTAAAAAGGGATCAAAGGAAATGTCAAACAATTATAGGCCAGTTAGTCTTACATCAGTGGTGAGCAAATTAGTAGAATCAATCCTGAGATTGATTAACTGTCATGCGGAAAGGCATGGACTAGTCAGGGATGGTCAGCATGGATTTGTGAAAGGAAGGTCTTGTCTCTCAAATTTGATTGAATTCTTTGAGGAAGTGACAAGAAGGGTTGATGAAGGTAGTGCAGTGGATGTTGTGTATATGGATTTTAGCAAGACATTTGACAAGGTCCCACATGGCAAGTTGGTCAGGAAAGTAAAAGCCCATGGGATTCAGGGTAATGTGGCAAACTGGATAAAAGGTTGGCTTTGTAACAGGAAATAAAGAGTAATGGTCGATGGATGCCCTTGCGAATGGAAATTTGTCTCAAGTGGTGTTCCACAGGGCTCGGTGTTGGGACCCTTGCTGTGTGTGTTATATATTAACGATTTGGACATGAATGTGGGGGCACCATTGGGAAATTTGCAAATGACACGAAGATTGGCCGAGTAGTGGATAGTGTAGAGGATAGCCATAATCTCCAAAACGATATAGATGAGTTGGTGGAGTGGGTGGTAAAGTGGCAGATGGATTTTAACATAGAGAAGTGTGAGGTCATACATTTAGGGAGGTCAAACAGTTACAGGGATTACAAAATAAATGGGAATATATTTAGAGGGGTAGATGAAGTGAGAGATCTTGGAGTACAAGGACACAGGTCCCTGAAGGCAGCAGTTCAAGTAGACAAGGTTGTAAAGAAGGCATATGGAATGCTCTCCTTCATTGGCAGAGGTATAGAATATAAAAGTAAGGATATAATGTTGGAATTGTATAAAACACTGGTGAGGCCACAACTGGAGTATTGTGTGCAGTTCTGGTCACCACATTACAGGAAGGACGTAATAGCTCTGGAGAGAGTGCAGAGGAGGTTTACAAGAATGTTGCCAGGGTTAGAAAAGTGTGGCTACAAGGAGAGATTGGATAGGTTGGGGTTATTTTCCTTTGAACAAAGAAGGCTGAGAGGTGACTTGACTGAGGTGTACAAAATTATGAGGGGAGTAGATAGAGTGGACAGGATAAAATTGTTTCCCTTGATGGAGAATTCTAGAACCAGGGGACATAGATTCAAGATAAGTGGCAGAAGGTGTAGGGGGGACATGAGGAAGAACTTTTTTACGCAGAGGGTAGTGGGTGTCTGGAATTCACTGTCCAAGTTGGTGGTAGAGGCAGAAACTTTAAACTCTTTTAAAAAGTACCTGGACCTGCACCTAAAGTGCTGTCAGCTGCAGGGTTATGGGCTGGGTGCAGGAAGGTGGGATTAGAAAGGGCACCTGTGTGTCCTTGGGCTGGCATGGACAAGATGGGCTGAATGGCCTCCTGTGCTGTAAATTTTCTATGGTTCTTTAATGCCATTTAGTGTGTCATGCTGATATGACGCTAGTACTGCCATTTTTGAACTCAATGTTCCAGCCAACAGTAACTAAATAAGTAATTGACCAACTTAACTATTAACTAGGCAGCAGAAAGGACCCTCCCCACCTCTGCCCCCCAAGGCCTAAGGATGTCACCTTCTGCCCTGAAAAGTGCCACTCTGCCTCAGAATACCCTGGAAGGGCAAGGTATCTCAAAGCTGTTTCACGCTGCTACGATGCAGTAGCAACACGAGTTGTAGTCACCACTAACAAGATGCTGCCGTCAAGCCAAAAAGACTATCATACAAATGAGTAATGTGGTATACGAGCTTAAGCACCAGTGAGATGCTAGGTCTGTAGGCCATACGTCCCAAAGGCTGGTGGATCGTATCAAACAGCATGTCCCAGCCGCAGTTCGCAACATGCCACGGTACAGACTGTACCCAGCCAGCCCGTGCTTGCAAAACTCAAAACACAGTGTCCAGCATTAAATGTGATTCCGCGATTAGAAAACATTTGCTAAATAATCCTCAGTGTGCTAAAAATTATGCTGACAACCAATTTAAGATTGTCAGTGGGGCTCGTAGTGTGGCACACTTGCGTGTACTGGAAGCTACATATATTAATACACAGAGCGCTATTCTTTGCAGACAGAAAGAACATTACATTGCGCCTGTTTCAGCAAAACAAAATAAGTGATAGCCATTCGCTGGTTTATTCTTCCGGGCAATGTCTTGACCAATCAGAGTCAAGCTGCCTGGTTTAAATTTCAAATAATGCTTGGCAATTAACTGTTAGTCACTATTACCTCGTGCATTCTCCATGGCAACACCTCTACCAATCAGAGTCAACTTGTCAACCAATCAGCTCTCTCTTCTCATACAGTATAAAGTTGTTTTCCCTGACATTGGTATTCTTGCGATTGTCCTGATGAGTGCAAGATGAAAAGCTTTGACAAAATGTAATTTTTACTGTAATTGTAGATGTCTCTGGTGCTTTATAGAGTTCTTTAAAGTCGCTACAGCCTACAGTTAGTGTTATGGGAGGTGCTGAAGAACTTAGTCCTGACTTCAAAGCATTTGCACAAACCAGTTACTTGTAGACGTGGGTGCAGTAGTAGACATTTCCCTTGGAGTACAGCATAGCTGGGAGAATGAGAAGAGGGTACACAGAGCAGGGCAACCTGCTAGAAGAAGGAGGAGGAGGAAGAGGAAGGGGAGAAGGGCTTGCAACAGGAGACTATGTATGTCCAGGGTTTTTATCAAGTAACTCTCCAACCTGAACCTCAGTGTCACATGTCTACACTTCATTGAGGATGTTTTCACTGAAATCTGCCATCTGATGCAGCCACAGCCGCAACCTCAGTGCAGGACAAGGAACACATGACCAGTGGCTGTGAAGATGACTTTGGTCATGACATTGTGTTTCTGGCTCCTTCCAGGGCTGGAGCTGGAGATATTTGCAATATCTCTAAGTTTGCCATCAACTGTTACATAAGGGAGGTCACGATGTTCTCTATTAAACGAGAGCTGACTACATTTCATTTTCTCTTGCCAGAGATCAGCATATGGAATGAGCATGTAACTTCGTGAGAATTGTAAGCTTCCCTGTGGTACAGGGTGACATTGACTACATTCACATCACTTCGTCAACACTGAGATGCACTGTAACTGAAAGGGATTCCACTCTCAAAAGTCCAGCTAGTGTATGACCATTGACAGCAAATTATGCAGGTCAGTGCCTGATGTCCTGGCAGCATTCATTCTGTGGCAGTCCACTGCACCTTCTGCACTTGAGTGACAATGATAAACCGAAGTAAGGCTACTGGACAACAATGGCTATCTGCTGATGACATGGCTAATGACTCTGATGTGCAATATATACACACATGGGTAGCATGCATACGATATAAGTCATTCTGCTACATGAAATGGATTAGAACAGGCCATTAGTGTGCTGAAACAACGCCTCCTTGTCTGGAATATTCTAGAGGAGCCCTGCTGTACCCAGGAGAGCAGATTCTCTCATGTTGGAGATAGTCATTGCCTGACATTTGTGCAGCATGAATGTTACTTGCCGGTTGTCAGCCCAAGCCTGGATATTGTCCAGGTCTTGCCACATTTGGACATGGACTGCTTCAGTATCTGAGGAGTCGCGAATGGTGCTGAACATTGTGCAGTCATCAGTGAACATCCCCACTTCTGACCTTATGATGGAAGGAAGTTCATTGATGAAGCAGCTTAAGATGGTTGGGCCGAGGACACTACCCCATGGAGCTCCTGCTGTGATGTCCTGGAGCTGAGGTGACTGACTTCCAACAACCACACCCATCTTCCTTTGTGCTAGGTATGACTCCAACCAGCAGAGAGTTTTCTCCCTGATTCCCATTGACTCCAGTTTTGCTATGGCTCCTTGATGCCACACTCAGTCAAATGCTGCTTTGATGTCAAGGGCATTCACTCTCACCTTACCTCGGGAGCTCAGCTCTTTTGTCCATGTTTGAATCAAGGCTATAATGAGGTCAGGAGCTGAGTGGCCCTGGCAGAACCCAAACTGGGCGTCAGTGAGCAGGTTATTGCTAAGCAAGTGCTGCTCGATAGCACTGTCGATGACCCCTTCCATTATTATACTGATGATGGAGAGTAGACTGATAGGGTGGTAATTGGCTGTGTTGGATTTGTCCTGCTTTTTGTGTACAGGACATAGCTGGGAAATTTTCCACTTGGAGGAAAATGGAGGAAGAAGGCACCTTGTCAGCTAGAGAGTTGTATATTAGTCATGGCTAAATATGATTGAAATGGAGATGGTGGTGTAGTGGTAATGTCAATGGAGTAATCCAGAAGCCCAGATAAATCCTTTGGGGGAGATGGCTTCAAATCCCATCACAGCAGCTGGTGGAATTTAAAATCAAATTTAATAAATCTGGAATATAAATGATGATGGTGATCAAATCATCAATTGTTGTATAAATCCATCTGGTTTGCTGATGTCCTTTAGGGACGGAAATCTGTGATCCTTAACTGATCTGGCCTACATGTGACTCCAGACCCACCACAATATGGCTGACTCTTAGCTACTCTTTGAAATGGTCTAGCAAGCCACTCAGTTCATGGGTAACAAATGCTGACCATGCCAGCGACGCCCACATCCCATGAAAGAATGAAAAAAAAATTATGTTCTTTCCAGGGTCTGCAGTTGGGACGTAGGATTGAGAAAACCAGGTTAGTTAGTGTGCAAGGCTGTAAAGTAATGTGTCTGATTTTCCTTTCTTTAATTCCAATGCAAGAAAATTTGGTCAGGGTTCTGTATTGCCTTATGCTTTTGACCTGCTGAATTCTTCACCTTTGCTTCTCCCAGTTGAGCTAGTGTACTTGAGCACTGACCTTTCCATGATGATTTGACCTATAACCCGGAGGTTTTGTTCAATTCTATTCTGGGGGGAGGGGGGGTTGGGGAGGATAAGTGGGTTAGAAAATGTTTTCAGCAGGTTTATCTTGCTAGAATTCTAGTTATGACTATTCATTTTTCCCTGAAGATTACTAAATTAGGAAGCGTCGGACATAGTCAAAGTACTGCTTTGTCACTTTTGAATAGATCGCATAATATACTTTAAATTGAATAGAGAGGCCTGGTTTTCCTTTAAATAACCTGTGCATGAAATTTGGACCTGCAGCACCACTGAAGCCAAATGCGTTTCTTGTGTGGTGTGTAGTGTCTCCAGCTGCTTCCACCATTTCCTGTGCAGCACAGAAAATAGTGCAGATCAATTTTTCGCCCACTATCTGCTCAGCAGTAACTGACAAGTTTTCACAACATTGTATCCAGTTAGACTGGGGCATGCTGTCCTTGAATTCAGCTGTTTTCCAACCCTTTATGTATGAGAACTGAATTAAAGAAGTCTTTGCCATGAGAAAATATGCAACAGAGCTTAATTTGCATTGCAGTGAGTACCGAGCGTATAGAGTGAATAGATAATATTTTAAGAATGTGAAATTTGAGGAATAGATGTACAATGCGATATTGAACTGTGGCGAAAATATTTGGACACACAGTGCTGGCTTTTTATGAAGCCGTGGTGACTCTGCGGCCTATCCAAAATGGTGGACAGACCCCAGTTCCAGAAATTCCACTCGCATATCGAGCAGAAACCACTTTTGTCAGTGGGGTAGGGGTTAATGTGAAACTCACATGTGGGAACCCAAATTTAGCTGAACTCAGTGTTAATTCAAACATCCCATTTTTGCTGGAATAAGAGCCTTATCCTACAGCGTGTAACTTACAAAGTTTTTTAGAGTAGATACAAATGCTCATGAATGGTGGATAAGGTCAGTATAACTGTCAAGCTGTCAAGTTATTTAAATCCCATACCCGTTAAAAATTGAAAAGAAGCTGCCTGCCTGAGCGTGAGTTGAAAAAAAATCTGTTCTAGCAGTTTCATTAGCTGTTTGTTGACATAACTCTCAGTGCTACAATTATATCATTATTAATGCTTCACTGCTTTCCACAACTTATGTTATCACAGTGGGTACTGTAAGTTCACAGTTTTATTGACAGTTCCAAGAGGTTGTTAAAGAATTAGATGTCTTTGATGTGGGGTTATGAATTCAAATGTATGTTTTTGTAAGGGATTAAGTACTTGAGGGAATTTAAATGTATTAAATGGGGGGAGGCGGTGGCATAGTGGTACTGTCACTGGACTTGTATTCCAGAGACCCAGGGTAATGCTCCGGGGACCCAGGTTCAAACCCCACCACAGCAGATGGTGAAATTTGAATTTAGTAAAAATGTGGAATTAAAAATCCAATCGGGACCATTGCCGATTGTCTCACTAATGTCCTTTAGGGAAGGAAATCTGCCATCCTTACCTGGTCTGGCCTACATGTGACTTATGTGGTTGACTCTTAAATGCCCTCTGAACAAGGACAATTAGGGATGGGCAATAAAGGCAGTGATACCCACATCCCATGAATGAATAAAGGAAAAAAATGGGCTTTCATGATTGAGAGTATAGTGAAATCTGTAACAGATATTTAGAACTTTATTTAATCTCAGCATGGCCTCTGAGTGGATACTGGGTGAATGGGCATGGAGGGTATAAGGCAAAAGGAAACATGGCACTGAGTTGGCATAGGGGCTATAAAGGGCCATGGGGCAGCGTGGTGGGGGCATGGTTTGGCATGAATTGGCATGTATGGTCATGGTAAGTGGGCGGAAGGGTGAAGAGATGTGAGGGTTGTGGGCTAGAGGGCTTAATGTTTCAGAAAACAACCATGATGAAGTCCCAGAGAATTAAACAGTCCACCTTGACACCTGGCAGCCCCTTTGGCCATCTGCGATTGATGTACAGGGCAGGTGGGCCCAACTCCACTCCGTACCCATCCCTGAAACAAAGATCCCACCATTCAGGCCACTTAATTCCCTGAGCTGTGTCTGGAGGGAGTTTTCCAAGCTTTGCACACCTGCCTCGGAAACAAAAATCCAAGCCAGTGCACCATTTTCAGCAGATATCCTGTAGGATTGTTCCGAGTCAGAGGATTCAGTGGCAAAGGGTGTTGGGCGTGGGCATATGGGAAGAGCGCACATCTTTAGTGAAAGTATTTGGAAAGAAAATGTCAGACTTCTTCCCAGTAACAGTAGGATAGGTGGAGTTAAATTGGTTTCTGAAAAATAGACATCCTTATCCACTTGGTTGGATAACTACATAGCTGGAATAGCTGCATTAATTAAAACCTTCTAAACAAATGATTTTTTCAATTTGCAGTGTAACTAACATGAAGCCTCTCAGTTAGTTAACGGAAGTGTTTGCATATGCATAAGTTGTTGCATCCTGGATATTGCAATGTACAAAATATCCCAGAATGTCTCTATACATACCAGTATAATGTAAATGCCCCTGCTTATATACTTGAATGAAATTTGTTTAGAATGGAGAATACAGAGAGTAGGGGTTAGTGACAGGATTTGAAATTGGTGGAGGTGGGTAGTGGTATTCCTCAGGGTTCAGTTCTGGAGACACATCTGTTCACTGTATATATTAATGATTTGAATATAGATCTAGGAGGATTTGTATTGAAATTTTCAGATGGTACCAAATGTGGAGGTATAGTTAATGTAGAAGATCAAAGGAAACTGCAAAGCAATACAGATTAAATAGAGGTATAGGCTAAGAAGCGGCGGGTAAGGTGACTAAGAGTGAGGTAATACTAAAAACACGCAGCAGTTACTATACAACAGCAATACCTTATATTTATATAGCACATAATAAGATGACCCAAGGCGCTTCACAGCAGCATTATAAAATGAAGTATAACACTGAGCCACATAAGGCAATGTTAGGTCAGGTGACCAAAAGCTTGGTCAAAGAGAGAGGTTTTGAAAAGTGTCTTTGAGGAAAGAGAGGTAGATAGGTGAAGGAAGGGAATTCCAGAAAGTGGGGCCTAGGCAACTGAAGGCATGGCCACCAATTGGAGTGGTCAAGTCTAGAGATAACAACAGCATGGATGAGGGATTGATCAGCAGCTGAGCTGAGATAGGGGTGATGTTACAGAGATAGAAATAGACAGTCTTAGTGATGGTGTGAATGTACGGCCAGAAAATCAAGGCTGCAAACAGATTGGTTTGGCCTCAGATATTGCTAGGGTGGAGTTGGACTGTAGGGAACGGAGTTTGGAATGGGGACTGAAAACGATGGTTTCAGTCTTCCCACTTGAGATTTCTGTTCATTCAGTGTTATGCTGTGTCTGACAGAGCACATGATCCACCCTGTGATGGAGAAATTGTTGCTGGTTCCAGCTGTGGAATTTTTGCAACAACAGTAACAGTTAATAAAAGTATACATGCACATACAGGTGTTTTCTTGCTCTATTTGCCAGATAAAGCATACCTCTGCTACCGGAATGGGACACAACATGCACATTCCCGCATCACTCCCAGTTGGGCTTGAAATGGCAGAAATGGCTCCGGAACACTGCTCGACAAATATGGGTGGGACATAGTAACCCCACAAACTGTCAAAGAAGGATGCGCATTGACCAACCCCAATGGACGAGCTGTTGAATATCCTTTCGACACTGGGAACAGAACATGAGGAACTGCTGAGCCTGAACACCAGCATAAAAAATGGGCCTACCAGGCCCTCACACATTAGACATGAGTTGCCAAATTGATCAGAGTCTTGGGCACTCACTGTCGGAAGAACAATCCACTATGTGTAGCCACCAAATCAACCAGAGCTTTGGGTATGCAATGTAATAGGAAACAGCCGGCCTACAAAGTCAAATATATCGAGATTCTGGGCACGCACTGTTACTAAGAGAACCAGGCACCCACGATATATCAGTTACTGTGCCTAGTAGACAAAACTTTCCTCAAATTTTATGTGTTTTTAAGAGCTGACTCAGCCAAGGTTCTGTATGATTCCAGACTGACTAAGGAGTTTGAAAAGTCCACACCCTGAATGATTGTAGGCTCAGTGCTGTGGAAGAGCACAGGGACTGGGGCGTAAAGGTTTAAATGGAATTAAAGACAATTCAGGGTGATGAGGTTGTAAAACAAAAAGCTAAGAGAATTCTAAGTTTTACCTCGAGGTATAGCTAAGAGATAACAATGAGGCTATATCATAGAATCATGCAGGACAGAATCAGAATCACAGAATTTTAAGGGCACAGAAGGAGGTCATTTGGTCCGTTGTGTCTGCACCGGCTCTCCAAATGAGCATTATGACCTAGTGCTGTTGCCCTGCCTTTTCCCCATACTCCTGCACATTGTTTCTATTCAAATTATCATGTAATACCTTCTTGAATGCTTCGATTGAGCCTGCCTCCACCACACTTTAAGGCAGTGCATTCCAGACCTGAACCACCTGTTGTGTAAAACAGTTTTTTCTCACATCACATTTGCTTTTTTTGCAAATCACTTTAAATCTGTGTCCTCTCGTTTTTGATCCTCTTATGAACGGGAACAGCTTCTCCCTTCCTACTCTGTCCAGCCTCCTCATGATTTTGAACATCTCTATAAAATCTCCTCTTAGTCTTCTCTCCCAGGACAACGGTCCCAACCTCTCCAATCTATCTTCATAGCTGAAGTTTCTCATCCCTGGAACCATTTTTGTAAACTTCTTCTGCGCTTTTTCCAATGTGTTCACATCCTTCCTGTAATGTGGCACCATTCAGCCCTCATTGAAAGGGTTGTCCAGTTAGTTTCACATCTCTGCTGTTTTCCCATTGCCTTGCAAATCTTTCCTTTTCAAGTTTATATCAAATTCCTTTTTGAAAGATATTAAATTTATTTCCACCATCCTTCCAGACAGTACATTCCAGACCTAAGTAGAACAATCTCAGCTTCATTTATGTGGAGAAACTATAGAACAGTTTCTCATCCCAGCTATCATTCTAGTAAATCTTCTGTTCACCCTCGGGCTTCGCTATCCTTTGTAAAATGTGGTGCTCAGAATTGGATACAAGTGTAAGCCCAACCAGTGAAGGTTTAACATAACCTTTTTGTTTTTTTACCCTATGGGCCTAATTTTCACGTGGGAGTCGGGACTGAACTTGAGTCACGTTCTTGCTTCCGTTTCCATGCTGCGGGGGATTCTGTTTATAAAACCAGGGACCTCTTATGCTATTTTAGCAGCCTAATCAACTTGTTCTGTCACCTTCAAGAATTTTTGGGAACCTCCATCTTTGTTCATGAACCCCTTTAACGTTGTACCACTTAGTTTTTATTGCCTCTTGTTATTTTTTTCTTCCAAAATGCATGACTTCACACTTTGCATTAAATTTCATCTCTCATCTGCCTGCCAGTTTTAGCAGTCTGTCTCCTGCATGCACTCCTGCAGAGTGATTCAATTCTTCTCTCAGTTCATTACAGTTACAAGAATTATGGACGGAATTTTATGGCCCCTCCTGCCGGCGGGATTTTCCAGTCGCGGCGAAGTCAGTGGACTTTTGAACGGCTCGCTGCATTTTATGGTCCCCCTCCCGCCACAACGCGGCCGTAAAATTTAACCCTATATCTCTAAACCTGAGTTAGAGTACTGTGTCCAGTTTAGGGCCAAAATTTTACATCCTGCAGGCAGGCGCGCACCTGACCTGAACGGGCATAGAATTGTGGAAGATGGCGTCAGGCGAATGTCCTGACGTTCGCTCGGCGGGCGCACGCAAAAGTTGGAAGAGTGCCGCCATTAATTAAGCGGGCAATTAAGCTCATTAATGGCCCAATTATAAGCAATTTTTCGTGGCTTGTCCAACCTTACGATTGGTGGACGGGCCAATCGGCCAGGCGGGCTTTACATTTTTGATGAAACCTCATCCAGGGGCGGGATGAAATATTTGTTAGCATTTAAAATAATAAATATCTGGGCACTTTTTTTTTCTATGAGGGCTGCTTTCAGGCGCTTGCTTGTGCTGCATGGACATTTCTTTGCAGCATTTTTGCTCTTTTATTATTTGAAGGTCCGCAGCTCCCTGAGGCATCTGTCTGTCTTCAGGGAGCTCAGTGGAAGCGCTCACCAGCACCCGCGGTGACGTTGGCGCCTGCCCTCTTCCCGCCCCCACAGGCAGTGCTGAGCCTTTCTCCGGGTGCTTTAATCGGCCGGCTAGCGTGAAATCGTGGTCGGAAGCCATTCGTGGACGGGGGACGGTTTCCTGTCTGCTCCCAGGCCTAGGTCTCTGCACTACAGGAAGAGTATGGTGGCTGTGGAGAAGGAGCAGTACAGTTTCACTGGGATATTTACTAGTAATGGGAGTTAAAATTATGAAAAAGGACATGAAACAATTGGGCCATTTTTCATTAGAACAGCATGGATTATGGGATGATGCGATTAAAGTGTTAAAAATGGTGAATGGCTGGGATAGAGTAGATAAAAGCACACTGCAAACAATATCACTGGCTCCTAAATGATTCTAAATTATTTGCAAACAAGCTGGGACTTCAATATTAGAAACTTTTTTGGTGGTAAAGCTACATTAAAGCTAATAGTAAAGGCAGAATTTACTTTTGCTGGCAAATGAACATCACTCACTGCTTGTTTGATGTGTCTGTGCCCATTTAATTTCTCCGGCCTTCTACACAGCGGTTTGCTGTATGTTGCAAATCCAGTTGGATTCTACAGGAATCTGGCAATTTTGTTATCTTAACCAGTCATATTGAAGCATTGTTTATGAACAGCACAGAGTATGAATCAGGAAGTATAAGCTAGAATATTGAATTCGGTTTCAAATAAGGTACAAAAAATGAAATAATATGCTTGTTTGTACAGAACTTCTTGGAGGAAACAATTGGGAACTATAGGCTTCTCAAGCTCATGGCTAAGTTTCTGCTGTAGTATAAATTGTTGCGATTGTTTGAAATTTGGCATCCTTGCATTTCTCCTGATGAGGGCAAGATGAAAAGCTTCAGCAAAGAGAGGAAAAGTGAGATTGGATTAAAGAAGAGAGATAGAAATAAGAGGTTTTTTTAACACTCTTAAAAACAATTAAAATCTGAAGGAATGAAACTTCAACTCTTCAAAGTTAATTTTCAGTACCAGAAAAGTTCTTTAGCAGTAATTAAGACTTAACATTTCATTAAAAAGGATACTTCCATGTATTGGCTTTGGTAGTACAGTGGCTATGTTACTGGACTAATAATCTAGAGGTAAGGACTAATGATCTAGAAACATGTTGCTGATTTTCATCTTCAAATGGAGGCGGGAATCAGCTTATAAAATGCTGTGCTTAAGGTTTTCTTCAGAGGAAAAACATGTCCCCCTGCCTTCCCGACCCTGCGCCATTTTTGTGGACCTCCTTGCAAGTTGGGAAGACTTGTGTAAAACGCACACACACCTCTTCCGAAGTTGGGGTCCCCATTGTGAAGACCACAGGAAAATTGTAGTCCCTCTCGCATGCCATTTTTGTATGGTGGTGTGGGGTTTTGGAAGTCCTAAAAAAAATCTTCTTGGAGAGGTCGTGAACCACCTGCTGAGGAATCGAGAACATTCTGACAGATAGTATAAAATGTCTTGACACGTTTAAATGTCATTTTTAGATGCTATATTGTAATGTAGATGTGTTTTAATGCAGTGATTCATCATAGGGATCTGTTCTGCAAAGGTAAGTTGACCTTATGTTGACCAGCATTTTGTAATTGTTGTCATGCATTACAGTACTTTCAAATTGTCAAACATGCCATAATGCATTAAAAAATGTAAAAAGAACTGTCATGTCAGTCTTTGTTTTCATGTTTTCTACTGTGTTTTAAATTGACTGGCCATTATAAAAACCCTGCTTTTGAAAGTTTAAAAAAAACTCAGCAGCTGTACCCCTCCATTGATTGACAGGCACTCTGCTTTGAAATGGAAATGCGCCACTACCTGCTCAGTTAGTTTCAGACAATGTAGCTTGAAGCAATTTTTTATGGCAGTTATGGCCATTAAGAATGTTTGCCTGTGTTTCAGAAGCTAATAACGGCATCAACCCAGCAGATGATCTATTGAACCAAGATAATTGACAGTTTTAAGAGGTTTTAATAATGGAATATGCCTTTGATGTGGTTTATTGTTCGTTTACAAACCTAATAGGCACTTAAAGGATCACAGTTTTTTTTACATTGGAGTAGTTTTATTCACCCAGCATCAATGCTAGTGTGTTTGAATTCAGGGTATTATTAGATTGTTACAGGATTATTTTTTTATTTTAAAATAATTCCCATTGCTATTGCATGATTCCTGCAAAGGACTATAGACGAACGTACATAGTGGATACTGGCTGAGTGGCTAAGGAGGATACATGGGGGCCATGAAGTTGCATGGGATGGCATGGGGAATCTAAGTGGGCATAGGGGATCCGTGAGTGCATGGGGGACCTAAGAGGGCATGGAGGTGGCTTTGGGGATCTGAGGGGACATGGGGTGTGTGGGGGCATGGCATGACTTGGGGTGTGAGTGGGGAGAAGTGAGATTTAGGGGGCCTTTAAATGATGTTGGGAGCTGGGCTACTGTATTGGAGAGCAGAGGTGGGCCTTCTAACTGTCTTGTCTCTGCACCGACAATCCTCACAAACTCATCACAGTTACAAGATGCCCTGTGAACCTAACCCCTGTATGAAAAGACAAAAATCCCAGGCAAAGTCACCTTTGGGTCTGATGTGCATTTCAGAAGGCACAAAAGTGCGCAGGCTTTCCTGGGTCCACACGAAAATCTGGGCCATGGGTTTAAATCTCAACATTAGCAGCAGGGAAATTTAAGAGAACAGCTAGTATCAATAATAGTGACTGTGAAACTCGTGGATTGTTGTAAAAACCCATCTGGTTCACTAATGCTCTCTAAGGAAGGAAATCTACCATGTTTACCTGATCTGGCCTACAGATGGGCCAGATTTACAGCAATGTGGTTAAATATTAATGCCCAGCAAGTCACTCAGGTATATTCAAGAAGCAGGTCACCACCACCTTCTCATGAGCAATTAGGGATGGGCAATAAATACTGTCCTCGCTTGCATTGCCCACACTCTGTGAATAATTTATAAACGTCCTAGATTGAAATTGATTAGCCCTAACTTGTGTTGAGTTTAGCCTGTACTACAATGTAAGTGCAGGAACTTGACACTGTTCAATACACTTGAATGGGGAGTCAGTCAGTGAGATGCTGCTAATGGAGGAACAGTGTATCTCAAACAGCAACTTCCATATTTTCACTTTAACTGCACACCTACAGCTGTCTGAGGTTGCAATTTAATTTTCATATATATAACAGAGTGTTGTTACAATAAACTCTGACCCATTGTGTTTTTTCCCCATTTCAGAAAGAAAGTCCAACTGAGAGAAAGAGAGAGAGAGAGAGTCAGATAGTGGTAAAGAAGTTTGTTAGAGAACTTTTGCTCTATTTTATTAATATTACGTATTCAAAACAGTGGCTGTTTCCAGGAATGTTTATTTTGTTCAGTGGAAAAGTCAAAGTATGTCTTTGCTGAGGATGTGGTTGCACACTTTAAATTTTCATAATTTGAAAATAGGATGAAGAACAAATTTCCAATATTTTCGAGGTAATAGCTAGGATTATCCAGTCCTGCCTGTGGCGGGAATTCTCGGGGACGGGGTGGAAAATTTGACCGACCAACCAAAGGTCCGTTGACTTCAGGCAGGAATTTCAGGACCAGAAAATCCCGTCCAATGTCTCAATAAAATTTTCAAACTATTTTTACTTTATAGACAGGGGGACGATTATAACATCTATGTTATTTTTGTTTATACTAAGGATTCAAGTAGAACCAACCTTTCCATAAAGGTTTGTTTATACAGCTGCGCTAATTATGTATTCATCCCAGTAGCTTCTCCTTCAAGTAGCATAATCTCTGCTCCAGTGAATAGTGCAATGCAAGAGCTTCCAGTTTATCATTTTAGATAAAAATCGGCAGCATATACTTCCTATCCATCATGCTTCAGTCATGAACATTGTTGCTTGGCTCAAAGTAAGACAGCAGAAAATCAGAATTGAGAAATGTAGAAATCAAAAAATGAGGAAATTGGCTCAAAGACAACTAACTAAATTGACAAAGCAGTCAGAAGCATCTAGCAAAAAAAAACAAGGTGAGGAAATCAGATTGTTCAGTATAGTTTCTGCAGCTATTTTGCCTGCCTTTTTCCCTGCATAATTTGTTGACTACATTAGGAATTTGCTTTCACGAGATAAATAGACAAAAATCTATTTCCGGTGTCTGACTTGGTAAGTGGGCATAAACTTAACAAATGAATTCTAACATTTTGCTCTGTAAGTAGAGAGGTGAAACAGTACTGGAGAAGACTCAATAATAGCTTTTAACAGAGAAAAGTAAAATAAAACTTAAAAATAGAAACAAGAGAAATGTGGGGCATGGGATTAAGTTGAGCTGGCACGTTGTGATCAAAGAATGATAGAGCGGCCTATGAGCGACTGCAGTCTGAGCTTTGCCACTTTGCACAGTGTCTTCCACATGCTTCAAATCTCAGTGCAAGTGCATTTCTTTTTAATGGTGTAAAAGGAATATTTTTGTGTTTTTAATTCTCCGCCCCTCTTTAGATTATTTGAAAACAAGCTGTAGAGCACATGTTTTTAGGTAGTTTTTAATTTATAAATTTACATTGTTATTCTAGAAAACATCATAAGCAAGAGAGAACCAAAGAACCGACATGAGAAAAGAAGAAAAAGGCTTTTCCCGTCAAGTATACTTTATTTTGTTAAGGTTCTTTCATAATTATTTAGATACTTAGAATTTGAAAACAATGATTAATATAAGATTCAGTTAAATAACATTTCCCCAGTAGCTTTTCTCATTTTATAAACTGATTTCTAAGATGTTCGTCAGGTTTATACTTTCAGATCAAAAAGACTTGATAATGCAGTTGTGTAGTAAGGGGGAAAAAGGGTTGAGAATCTTGAAACTACAGCTTTTGAATAGAAATATTTCAGATTTAAACTATTATCAACTCTTCCTGCACTGCATTCAAACTCCAGAACCCCATCCTATTGCAGCAAAATCCCATGACTCCCTCTTCCTTAAGGCTACTAAAAACCCGGCACATGTATCTAGGCTGGTATACAGTGGGGTGGAAATTGGATTGGACCATCTTACAAGCATCCCTAGCAGAAGCCTAAATACAAATGAGATTCCTAAAGTCTGTTTTAGGCCCCTTTGCTGAAATTGGCCTATGATATGCAGGGAAAAAGTTTCATCTGCCTTACTCTGGATCTGTCAGAGACCACTAACTTTTTTTTTTAAAGAAATGTAATTAATGATCCTGCCCCTCTCTATCTCTGTAATCTCCTCCAGCTCCATAATCCTCCAAGATATCTGCGCTCCTTTAATGCTGGCCTCTAGTGCATCACAATTTTAATTGCTCCACCATTGGTAACCGTGCCTTCAGTTGCCTATGCCTCAAGCTATGGAATTCCCTTCCTTCACTGGACTAGTAATCCAGAGGCCCAGGCTAATTCCTTGGGGGCACGGATTCAGATCCCACCACTGTAATTGATGGAATTTAAATTCAATTAATTAATTTTTAAAAATCTGGAATTGAAAACTAGTTACTGTAATGGCAACCATGAAACTATCATTGATTGTTTTAAAACCCATCTGGTTCACTAATGTCCTTGAGGGAAGAAAACCTGTGTCCTTACCTAGTCTAGCCTGCATGTGACTCCAGACCCACTACAATGTGGGGGAGATTGAAAACAGCACAAGAGGAGAGGCAGTCGGTAGATTGAAAACAGCGCGAGAGGAGAAGCAGTGGGGAGATTGAAAACAGCGTGAGTGGAGAGTCAGTCAGGAGTTGCAAACACCGTGAGTGGAGAATCAGTCTTACCTTCCGGGGGCAAGAGGAGTCAAACCTGCGTGGGAACATCCTTCCTGAGGTGCTCGGTGGATTTGAAAAATGTGTGGGAATGACATCACAGGAAAATCGTGAGTTGATTGGTTCTTGAGCAGCTGCTATTAGGGACTGTGTTTCAACCCCAGTAATTTTGAAAAATGTAAATGTCTAAACAGGCACAGGGAAAGTAAAAATTGATAGGCATAGGAGAGGGGGCTGATTTGTGAGTAAGGGCGAAGAATTTTTATTTTCTACTAATCTCCAGTTTATAGCTAATAATACAATAGTAAGGTTAAAGTAAGTTAAAGTAAAAATAACTAAAGTTAAAGTAAATGAAGTGATTTAAAAGTTTAAGGTTAAGGCATGGCAGGACAGCTCAGCCATGCGAAATGCCTGTCCTGTGGCAAGTGGGGAGTCGTGGACACTTCTCATGACAGAGACAAGCCTATGTGCAGGAAGTGTCAACAGCTGCACAAACTTGAGCTCTGCGTTTCAGAGCTTGAGCAGAGACTGGAGTCACTGAGGTGCATCCATGAGGCAGAGAACTACGTAGATGACACGTTCAGAGAGGTGGTCACACTGCAAGTTAGGGGCAAGCAGGCATATAGGGAATAGGTGACTGCCAGGCAGTCCAAGAGAAACAGGCAGGTAGTGCAGGAGTCCCAGGAGGTCCCGCTCACTAACTGGTTTTCCATTCTGGATATCGGTGAGGGCAATGGATCCTTGGAGGAGTGCAGCAAGAGCCAAGCCTGTGGCACCACTGGTGGCCCACCTGTTCAGGAGGGGTGGAGGAAGAGGGGAAGGGCAGTACTGATAGGGGATTCTTTAGTTAGGGGAACAGACAGGCATTTCTGCGGCTGTCAACGTGACTCCAGGATGGCTTGTTGCCTCCCTGGTGTTAGGGTCAAGGATGTCACAGAATAGTTGGAGGACATTCTTGTTGGGGAGGATAAACAGCCAGAGGTCTTGGTCCACATTGGTACTAACGACATAGGTAGGAAGGGGGATGTGGTCCTGCAATCGGAATTTAGGGAGCTAGGTAGAAAATTAGCAAGCAGGACCTCTAAAGTAGTAATCTCCGGATTACTTCCAGTGCCACGTGCAAGTGAGTACAGAAATAGGAAGATAAGACAGATGAATGCGTACTTGGAAAAATTGTGCAGGAGGGAGGGCTTTAGACTCTTGGGACATTGGGACTGGTTCTGGGGAGATGACACCTGTACAAGCCGAACAGGTTGCATCGGAATAGAGTTCCTTGCGGGGCATCTTGCTAGTGCTATTGGAGAGGGTGTAAACCAACTTGACAGGGGTGTGGGATCCAGGAGAGAATATTAGAAAGTAATATCAGGGTGCACCAAATGCTGGGAGGGGCAGATAGCACTAAAATAGAGAATAGTAAGCTAATAGATGGAGTAGGAGTAAGGGAGCAAGTAATGAAATCTAAATCAGGATTACACTGCATGTATGTGAATGCACGAAGTATAGTTAATAAAAGTCGGGAGTTACAGAAACATATTGCCTTGTGGGATTATGATGTGGCAATAACGGAGACCTAGCTTAAGGAAAGGCAGATCTGGGTGTTAAATATTCCTGGTTACAGGTGTTCAGAAAAGATAGGAAAGGGAAGAAAGGAGGAGGGGTGTAGTTTTTGGTTAAGGAGAGTATTGCAGTACTGGAGAAGGAGGCTATGTCAGAGGATTCAAGGACAGAATTGATTTGACTAGAGCTAAGGAATAAGAAGGGCGCAATTACATTGCTGGGTGTAATATATAGACCACCAGTTAGTGGGAAGCATATAATCTGCGAGCAAATTACAGAGAGGTGTAAACATCATAGAGTAATTATAATCAAGGACTTTAATTACCCGTATATAGACTGGGAAAGTGGTAGTGTAAGGGGCAGTGAGGGACAAGCATTCCTAGATTGTGCTCATGAGAATTTCCTACAGCATTATGTGTCCAGTCCAACAAGAAAGGAAGCATTGCTAGACCTGATTCTTTGGGAATGAGGTGGGCCAAGTAGATACATTGACAGTGGGGGAACATTTAGGGAACAGTGATCATTGTATCATGAGGTTTAGGATGATGGTGGAAAATGACATTGGTCAATCCAGAGTAATCAACTGGCAGAGAGCGGACTTCAATGGGGCAAGAATGGAGCTGGGCTGGAAAGACAGGAACCAAAGTTTGGCGAGAAAGACAGTAGCTGAACAATGGGCTACATTCAAAGAGGAGATGGTTTGGGCACAGTCAAGGTATGTTCAAACAAATCCAGAGTTCCCTGGATGACAAAGGAGATAGAAATTAAGTGAAAGAAGAAAAAGTGTGCTTACGACAGGTGTCCAGATAACAAATACAATTGAGAACCAAGCTGAATACAGAAGGTTCAGAAGGGATGTGAAAAAACAACTACAAGATGCAAAGAGGGATTATGAAAAAAAGCTGTGAGCTAACATAAAAGGAAATCCCAAAGTATTCTATAAGCATACCAATAGTAAAAGGGTGGTAAAAGGAGGAGTAGGGCCAATTAGGGACCAAAAAGGGGATTTGTTATTAGAGGCAGGAGGCATGGCTGAGCTGTTAATCGGATGCTTTGCACCTGTCTTTACCTACAAGGCAGATGCTGCCCAGGCCATGGTGACAGAAGAGGAAACTCAGTCACTAGATGGGCTTAAAATTGATAAGGAGGAGGTATTGGATAAGCTGTCGGTACTTAAAGTTGATAAGGCACCAGGACCGGATAAGATGCATCCAAGAATATTAAATGAAGTGAGAGTAGAAATTGCAGAGGCACTGGCAATAATCTGTCAGTGTTCCCTGGATTTGGGGGAGGTGCCGGAGGACTGGAGAATTGCAAACATTACGCCCTTGTTCAAAAAAGGTTGTAAAGCTCTGCCCTGCAATTACAGACCAGCCAACCAATCAGATTAACTTCAGTGGTGGGGAAACTTCTAGAAATAATTATTCGAGATAGAATTAATAGTCACATGGAAAAATGTGGATTGATTCGGAAGAGTCAGCATGAATTTGTTACAGGAAAACCATCTCTAACTAACTTGCTGGAATCTTTTGAAGAGGTAACAGAAACGGTTGATGAGGGAAAGGCCATTGATGTGGTGTATATGGACTCCCAAAAGGCGTTCGATACAGTGCCACACAACAGACTTGTGCGGAAAGTTATAGGTTATGGAATAAAAGGGACAGTTGCAACGTGGATACAAAATTGGCTGAGGGATAGGAAACAGAGAGTAATGGTTAATGGGTATTTTTCGGGTTGGAAGAAGGTTTGTAGTGAAGTTCCCCAGGGGTCGGTATTGAGACCCTTGCTTTTCCTAAATGATCTAGATCTTGGTGCGCAGGGCACAATTTCCAAGTTTGCGGATGACTCAAAATTTGGGAGAATTGTAAACTCTGAGGAGGACAGCATAGAACTTCAAAAGGACATTGACATAGTGGTGGAATGGGCAGTGTGGAGAAGTGTAAGGTGATACACTTTGGTACTGTTATGGCACAGCTGATGGTAAATGCTGAGCTGTTCAAGGGAAACTTGAAACAACTGCCACAACTGTTTGGAATTTGTATAAATTTCGAGATGCATGCCTTGAATTCAGTGTTAATAAGACCACTGAGTCTTATTGGTTTCTTACAAAACTAAAGTAAACCATTATTAATAGAAGAAATGATTTTAAATACACACATAGATCAACAAATTACTACTATGATAACTTCTGAATCCCCTAGTTAATCTAACTCCTAGTTAAACTTCTGTTAAGGCAACAGTAAGACACAGATTTTAAAAGACCCAGGCAAAGAAACACGATACCTTGAACAGTCCAATTCAAAGTGAGTTTTCTTGATTTCAGTCCATTGTAGACAGCAGCTTAAGGCTTTTCACACTTATTTTTGATCTTAGAATGCCTCCCTTACACACAGCCTTCCCTCCTTTATACATAATTTCTCCTTTGAATGCAAATTCCCATTGCTTCACTGGCCAGAATTTTCTCGTTGGCGTGCGGGGGCCACGCTGACGAGTAAAATGATGCGCGGTGATGTCGGGCAAGCGTTCCGACGTCACCGTGTGCCATCGCAATATTTAGGTGGGTGGGCACGTGATGTTCTCCGATGCGGGCAAGCCATTAATTAATCACCCAGTTAAGGCCCTTGAGGCAGCAATTGTCTACTATTATAAAAGCAAAATACTGCGGATGCTGGAAATCTGAAACAAAAACAAAAGTTGCTGGAAAAACTCAGCAGGTCTGACAGCATCTGTGGAGAGAAAGACCAGAGTTAACGTTTCGAGTCCGTATGACTCCCTTCTGAAGAATTGTCTGCTATTTTTTGGGGCCCGGGCGATCTTAAGGACGTCGCACGGACGCAATACGCAGGCGGGTAGACACATTTGTATAAATCTCGTCCATGGGCGGGATAAGAGGGGTGAGTGGGGTCACGAGTGGTTTCTGTTAGATATTTAATTGTGAAAGTTACTGACAATTGCCTGTGTGAGCAGGAATACTTCAAAACTCTTCACAGCTGCTTGGACAGGAGTAACAGCCTTCAGGTCAGGACTCTACAGTAAAGATCGTTTTTGGGGCCTGCAGGTTTCAGGAAGCCTTTCCTAAGCCTGGGAATTGGTGTTGTGCTATCCACTGGAGGCACCTTCTCTGAGGAGGAAGGGAGGGCTAGAAGGGTGAGGAGGCCAGGAGTCCACATTCAGCCTCCAAGGGAGCCACCTTTGGGAGGAGAGGTGCAGGCACAAGGGGTGCAGGGCCAACAGGAAGTCCAGGGCGGAAGGGGCTGCAGAAGACGCCGCTATCCTGCTGCCAGAGTATACAGGCGGCGAAGCAGCTACCTCAATACGTCTGAGATGCAGTGCCGAAGGAGGCTCTGTCTCTCAAGGGAGACAGTCACCTCTGTCTGTCAGATGATAGGCCCTGAGATCTGCGTCAAATGTGTTGGTGGACACCCCATGCCAGTGGCGCCGAAGGTCTCGGCTGCCCTCAACTCCTATGCCTCCAGCTCTTTTCAGGGGTCAGTGGGTGATCTTTGCAGAGCCTCCCAGTCAGAAGCCGGCTTCCACCATGTCCAGGGTGTAATCAACTGCACACATGTGGCCATCAAGGCGCCAGCGGGTGAGCCCGGTGTCTTCGTCAACAGGAAGGGATTCCATTCCTTGAATGTGCAGATAGTGTGTGACCATAAGATGCTGATCCTACAAGTCTGTGCAAGGTACCCAGGCAGCTCCCACAACGCATACATCTTCAGACACTCCCAGGTGCCGAGGCTTTTCACTGCTCCAGCATGGCTGGATGGATGGCTGCTGGGTGACAAGGGTTATCCCCTCAAAAGGTGGCTCGTGACGCCTCTCTGCCATCCAAGAACAGAGGCTGAGCAGAGGTACACTAGGAGCCACGCCTCCACAAGGGCTGTAGTAGAGAGAACCATCGGTCTTCTCGAGATGCGCTTACGATGCCTGGACCATTCAGGGGGGTGCACTCCAATACCCCCCAGATTGTGTGTCGCTGATATTGGTTGCATGCTGTGCCCTCCATAATCTTGTGCTGGAAAGGGACGACGCAGTGGACGATGAAGATGTAGACACAGTTGGTCCTGCTGCACACGATGGGCCCAGCAGTGAGTCCGAGGATGAGCACGCACAGGAGAATGCTGATGGGTAGATGCTGACCCGGGCATACTCCAGGGAGGCAGGGACACCCGGGAGGCTTTAATCCAATGAACCTTCAGCTAGCCCACCACAGATGGACCTCCAACAAACGCCAGGGCTCCATGCTCCATACTCGATATCTGAGTGCAAAATCTGCCTGGATAGGAACATTAACTAAGGGCCTTGTCAAAAAACTCAATGTCAAACAACTCACTCATAACATCATGGGTTCCCGTCCACCTGCAGAAGTAAGGAATCACCCTGAGCCATGCTTACATATAAAAATTTAATGATATAACAAAATGTAGTTCAGAAAAAAAAATACAAAGTTCTTGCACATCACACCAAGTGGTCATGAACTGATAGTGGGGCAACATAAAAGCACCAGTGAGAAACCTGTGGTGCGCCTAAGCTGCCTTAAATTTACGCTTACGAGTGCTACGTCTAGGTGCATCCCCCTTGCTGGCACTGGCATCTGAGACAGACTGCTCACTGTGCTGTCCTGTTGGCCTCGATGACCTTGGCAGCCGTCCTCTGGCCCGTGGAGCCTTTGGCCCTGCCTGGGAGGGAGCGGCCAGTTCCACAGTCGCTGCAGCCTCATTGGATGTCACAGTCACTGGCAGAGGGACAGAGGAGCTGCTGCCCTCATCCGGAGCGCCCTGAGATGAGCCCGCAGAGACAACAGGCAACTGCTGCGCCGACGTGAGGTCGCTTCAGACCTCCCTGCTCATCGTGGAATGGATGGGCACTGAGCTGGGATACTTGGTGCCTAAACCATCTCCCACACTGGCACTGACCAGCTGAGGTCAATGCCGCTGTGAGGGCTTACAGGTCCGAGCGCAACCCCAGGAAGCCCTGATTGGTCTGGAGGAGCCTCTCCATGAAGGTCGCCACTCTCTCCTTGGAGGAAGCAAGGTGCTCGACCATGAGGCTCATTGCATCGGTGATGCTCCACGTGGACTCCTCCAGCGTGGGCACTATGCCATGCATTGCCTCATGTATCTCCGCCAGATCCTCCCGCATACCCTGCTGCACTTCCATCGTTTGCTGCCTCACGGACGATTCCAGAGGCCCATCGCCAGCCATCCTCCGACTGCAGGCGCCATCGGCAAACATACCTCCGCATGGCGCCCCAGCCTCACTGCCACTGTGGACCTGGGCGCATGGCACCTCTCCAGATCCATGGTCTCCTGCTTGAATGGAGTCACGATGGCCAACTGGGCCTGGTCTCCACCAGTTTGCACCCGCTTAGCAGAATTGTGTGCAGTTTTCTCCTGAAAAGGAGAGAAGAGCATTGATTAGTCCAGCCTGTTCCTGGATTCCCATTGCATCCCTGCCACCCCAACCAGAGTGGGACATTGCAGGGCTCCAGTAAATCGTCACACCGCAGCTGCCGCACACTCATGCAAAGAAGCCAGGGCTGACCCCCCCCTTACCCAAATGCTGCCTCCATCACATTGGCACCACACATCTAACCTTGCAAAGCAAGGAGGCACAAGCACGTGGAACGCAAAGGGCAGCAGATGGATTGGTGCCCCGCCACCTGGAAGCTCCCCTCCCAGCATGTTAACACCTGACTTTGACATGCTTCGTAGTTCCAGCATGATGCCTAGGTGCAAATCCTTGAGTTTGCCCCCGAATCTATACTCTGGGTGTCACTGTCACAAATGCTCCGGGTCAGAACCCATCTCAGCACTACCCTCTCGGGGTGAACTAGGCATGGGCAACATGTGGGGGCAGGGGGGTGCCTTGGGCGGGGTAAAGGCTGACAGCTGCATTAAGTGACCTCTGCCAACATGGTACTCACCTGTCCCGAGCACAAGAGGTCATTGAATCTCTTGCGGCACTGGACCCACATGCGTTGCACCACATCATGGGAGCTCTCAGTCTTGGCCACCTCCTCCCAGGCATGTTTGGTCAGGTGGGGGTCCTCTGCCTCCCATCCCTCGGAAGCAGGACCTCCCGCTGTGCTGCCACATCCTCCAGGAGGGCAGCTAGGCACTCATCTGAAAAATGACGGGCACACTGCCCTGCTGCCCTACCCTCCGGCCTGGCCTGCCCCACTGCCCTACCCTCCGGCCTGGCCTGCTCACCAGAAGCCCTCTGGTGAGCCCTTCTACTTGCCATTGTGAGCAGCCTTGCAAAGGCTGCCAATGCTTAATTTAAACAGGCCGCCGGGTCGCCATTGGACCCGGCGGTCAGTGCACTCCCGGCGCCACCCGCCTGCTCCCGCTATCCTCGGGAGTCGTACATTACGCTAGGCTGGCCTTAATTGGCCCGTCCGCGTAAAATGACGGTGTGGACCCGATTGCGGGCAGCGGCCAGGTCCACGCCCGCCCCCACTCGGCCCGCCCGATGTGGGGAAAATTCTCCCCACTTTGTCTTTGGACTTTACCTCTCTAATAATAAAAATCTCTCATAGTACCAATTTTACCAGTAATCTTTTGGAAAAATAAACATACTGGATGGAATTTTATGGCAGTGGGATTTTACGTTCCCGCTGAAGCCACTAGAGTTTGGAATGGTATGCTGCGTTTTATGGCCCCATCCCCACCGCGAAGGTGCCGTAAACTGGCCACCATTTCTTAACTTCTCCTGACTAGGTGAAACATTTCACCCCTCCTTTGAATTCAAGCTAGCTTGGCTTATTTAAAATGCAAATGTTCATTTTACCTCTTACATTCTAAAACTTCCCCCATGTTTACCTACTTAACATTTCAAACCTAACTTATCTTCTGATACATCAAAGCCTTCAGACCAACTGCCTTTAATTCAATTAAGTCACTTGCGCACACGCGCACGTGCGCACACATCCACCTCACTATTACCCTACAATAAATTCCAATAACATTACCAAATTAGTATATCTTCCTGACAGGTACAAAGAACATGGAAAGACAGTGTAAAATAAAGGAAACTATTCGAAAGGGTGTGCAGGAACAGAGAGGCCTGGATGTATATGTACATAAGTCATTAAAGGTGGTAGGACAGGTGGAGAGAGCTGTTTCTAAAGTATACAGTTTTCTAGGCTTCATTAATTGGGGCACAGAGTACAAGAGCAGAGAGGTTATGATGAACTTATATAAGACACCGGTTAGACCTCAGCTGGAGTATTGTGTACAGTTCTGGGTGCCACACTATAGGAAGGATGTGAACGCATTGGAGAGAGTGCAGAAGAGGTTTACGAGAATGGTTCCAGGGATGAGACACTTCAGTTATGAGAAAAGATTGGAGAAATTCGGACTGTTTTCCTTGGAGAGGAGAAGGCTAAGGGGAGACTTCATAGAAGTTTTCAAAATCATGAGGGGTCTTGACAAAGTAGACAGGGAAAAACTGCTCGTAAACAGATTGAGAACCAGAGGGCACAGTTTTAAAGTGTTTTATAAAAGAAGCAAATGCGAGGTGAGAAAAATCTTTTTCACGCGGCAAGTAGTTAGGGTTTGGAATGCACTGCCTGGAAGTGTGATGGAGGCAGGTTCTGTTGAGGCATTCAAGAGGGCATTGGATGATTATTTAAATAGAAACAATGTGCAGGGTTACAGGGAAAAGACAGAAGACTGGCATTAAGTTAAAATTTTCAGAGAGCGGGTGCAGACATGATGGACTGAATGGCCTCCTTCTACACCGTAATAATTCTGTGATTCTGTGACTCTGAAATAGCCTATTAAGCCACTCAGTTCAAAGGCAATTAGTGATGGGCAACAAATGCTGGCCTCGCCAGCAACACACATCTCATGAAAGAATGAAAAAAAAAAATAGTATTTACAAGAGAGCTTGCTAGAAATTCCAAGAAAGAAATATTAAATCAGGAACAAGGAGTTACCAAAAGTAACGTAAGCAAAACCATAGTAATGAAGAAAACAAATGCTGGCCATGCCACCGATGCCCACAACCCATGAAGAAATACAAAAAACACCTTCAAAACACTCCTTAAAACCTACTTCTTTGACTAAGCTTTTGGTCATCTTAATACCTCCTTATATGGCTTGGTGTCATACTTTGTTTCATAAAGCTCCTGTGAAGTGCGTTGGGATGTTTCATTATGCTAAGTGTGCCATATAAAATAAGTTGTTGTTGAAGTAAATAAAATTGTTCTTGCGCAGCCAGGAGGAACTTAGTTAACTCTTTAGTTCTCCTAACTCTTGCATTGCAGCTTGGGTTCGCTTTACAACCACATTGCTGCCTTTGTCCTGAAGCAGGGCACTAATGAATGTTCACCCAAATGCCTCTCCTTTCGCTTTGTATCTTGAACTAAAACTGGTAAAAAAATATATATATACAGGTTATGGCAGATACACAATTTAAAGATGAAGATTAAGGCCACTGATTTACATTTTTCAGGAAAAAATGGACAGAGTTATGGAATTGAAACCTGAAAATGTAGGGAAAATTCTCAAATATCATGTAATAAAACATGCAATTTGACAGTCGCTGTAATCAGTAACTATAATATATTATATATTTCATGGCATAACTATAAAATAGAATATTGTCCAGCCCTGTCTCCCATGGCACTGCTCATAACAAGTTGCATTGAATTTAAAATTGTGATGAATTCTACATGCAGTGTTATTGTGAAGGAATTCATTGGATGTGGAAATGCTATGAGGAAATATTGGGAAGGGAATTGTGGTATGTATGCTGCGGGGGTGTAAGTAATAGGAGAAAGATTAGAGGAGAACTATAGAAAGTTTAATATGTGACATAAAATGCTATGAAATAAATTTTTGGATGGATGTTTATTAATATTCAGAATAAAATGTATTAATTATTTCTGTGGCTTGTAGATGTGGAAAATTTTGTTTGAGTGTAGAAGGCAAATCAAATTGTGTTCTACCAGGTATGATTTATTAGAATAAAAGAAAGGAAAATGTACTAAAAAAATGAAGTATTGTCTGGAAGGTGTAAAATGAGAAAGGATGGTGGGTGAGGTTGGGGGGTGGTTGCTGCTATGCCTATTACCTACCCGCCTCCCTTGGTATCTTTGTAGTGGCGGGGTAGGGCTCACCCTTGGGCCAACTGAGGTCCTTAAGTGGCTAGTTAATGGTCGCTTAAGGGACTCTTCCCACCATTGCCCCACCTGTTCGGCAACCCTGTGCCCAACGGAGAACCATGCCTCAAATAGGTCACCCCGCTTGAACCCACCTTGCTGGGACCTGCTTGACTGGCCCTGGTGAGGCTGCATCCTCGCAAGGGCCTGTCTTACAGTCCAACCTCCTCCATGGCTCGTGACCGGGAACTGACTGCAGTTCCAGTGGTGGCCACCACTTCTGGTGGCACTGCTGGAACTGGAGAGCTGCTGGCCATCTGATTGGCTGGTAGCTCTTGGAGGCCATACATACTCTCTTAGGGAGGCGGATGCCACTTCCTCAGGCAATTAACTGCCTGACGGCCACAAAATCTTGTCTGGCTTCCTGCATCAGCGAAGATGGGCTTGCCACCAACTTTTTGGGCCACGGCCACCGTGTAACTTTTTGGCCATTGTATTAAATAGAATTAGGATTAGAGCTAGGTGTGAACCACTGCTTGGCTATTTCTGTGCTGCAAATTCAAAGTAAATTATGAATCAGAACTATGGGTAGAATGAAACCAACATTAGAACCAGGACTGGGGTTAGAAGTTAACCAAATATTAGAAAGAGGACTTGGGCGAGAAGTGAAAAGCACATTGGAAACAGGCTAGAGATAGCAATGAACTGCATGTTTCCATTAGCCCACTGGTGGCGGTGGCCATCTCCAACAAGAGAGAATCTAACCATCACCTATTGACATTCAATAGCATTACCATTGCTGAATCCCCCACTTTCAACATCCTAGGTTTTACCATTGACCAGAAACTGAACTAGACTAGCCATATAAATACTGTGACTACAAGAGCAGGTCAGAGGCTAGGAATCTTGTGGCGAGTAACTCACCTCCTGACTCCCCAAAGCCTGTCCAGCATCTACAAGGCATGGAATACTCCCCACTTGCCTGGATGAGTGCAGCTCCAACAACACTCAAGAAGCTTGACACCTTCCAGGACAAAACAGCCCTCTTGATTGGCACCCCTTCCACAAACATCACGCCCTCCATCACCAACGAACAGTGGCAGCAGTGTGAACCATCTACAAGGTGCACTGCAGAAACTCACCAAGGCTCCTTAGGCAGCACCATATAAACCTATGACCGCTACCACCTAGAAGGACAAGGGAAGCAGATAGATGGGAACACCACCACCTGGAAGTTCCCCACCAAGCCACTCACCATCCTGACTTGGAAATATATTGCTGTTCCTTCACTGCTGCTGGGTCAAAATCCTGGAACTCCCTCCCTAATAGTGCTGTGGGTGTACCTACACCACAGGGACTGCAGCAGTTCAAGAAGGCAGCTCACCACCACCGTTTCAAGGGCAATTAAAGATAGGCAATAAATGCTGGCCTTGCCAGAGAGGCCCACATCCTGTAAATGAATTTAAAAAAAGTCAATAAAAAATTTATGTGTAGTGGAATTAATTTCAGATTATTCTAATAAATGTGATTACTGTTTAACCTGCTTAGGAGCGTGTTTTACAAGAAGTGTTCTGGTTATACCAAACACACACATACGCACTTAAGGAATGCACCTGGGAGATGGGAGAATTGATGAAGCCTGTAGATGGGTAGAAGTGAAGGGGCTGGATCTTTGAATGGATTAAGAAGTAATGGATTAGTCATCTTGTGAGGCTGGTGTTATGAAAAAAAAATTGCAGGTAAGAGTGGGGTTAAGTTGGGAAACAGGAGCAGGAAACATTTGAAGGAAAACAGATTATTAAACTTAGAGTATAAAGTAAATAAACTATGACATTTTGGAAACTGCTAGAACAAAATGGCAGATAGACAGGGGGAGGCGGTGGCATAGTGGTGTTGTCACTGGACTAGTATTCTTGAGGCCCAGGGTAATGCTCCGAGAACCCGGGCTCAAATCCCACCATGTCAGATGGTGAAATTTGAATCCAATAAAAATCTGGAATTAAAAGTCTGATGATGACGACCATGAAACCAGTTTGAGGTTAAAAACCCACCTGGCTTACTAATGAAGGAAATCTGCCACCCTTACCTGGTCTGACCTACATGTGACTCCAGACCCACAACAATGTGGTTGACTCTTAAATTTCCTCTGGCCTAGCATGCCACTCAGTTGTATCAAACCGCTACAAAGTCTAAATGAAACAACCCGGTACTGTGTCACATGTTTACATAATTTCCTATATAATTGTGGAGTCGGAATTTATAATGGAAGTGCTTGCAGACAGAAGCTTTTAAAATATATGTACATGTCTGTTTATGTTTATATAAATTCTGACTTTTCCCGAGAGAACTTGCTTGCAACCCTTCCCAATATAAACATTAGCTTTCACAAAGGGCTATCTATAGATTTCTGTCTTCTGGTTATTCAAACACCTGCAATATAATTTAGTTTACAATTATAGTTATAGATTTCTTCTCCAAGAAAATTTCATGTCATGTGCAACTTGGTCAGTAATAAAAGCAAGTGATTGAGATACCAGCTTTCATAAATAGACTTGAATGATATTGTACTAAAACAATAGTTAATGTTCCTAGGAAAATAAATTGAATTATTCATAACTTCTGGCTTTCTTTTTGCTCTCTTTTTGATCCATGGAAATACCAATTTAGTCAAATGTTCTAGCACAAGTGCTGTTGGCTTCTTTTCTCCATACTTTGGCACAGTTCCTTGTTTTGAAAAGCTGCATAAACTACAGCTGATTTTCCATTACCCATGGTTTAAAAAAGTAAAAGAAACATACTTGAGAAAGGAAAGAAAACACTTGTTCAACAGCAAGGAAAAAATATTCAGCACGATGTACAAGAAAAGAAATATGCACAGCAGTCTCCTTTTTGAACATAAATTTTGAGATTAAATCATGCTACAAGTACCCTAGTGGTTATGTTACTGAAATAGCAACCCATAAGTTACAAGTTGAAATCCGACCATGCTGTGAAATCATATTTGATGGCCATGTAATTCAGCCATCTGAGCGCCAATTTGCCTCCAAAATGATTTCTGTGATGCACATTAACACTTACGGTGCAAGCTGTGTTGGAGGTCATTTTGCTGAGGCCGTTAGGGAACAACAGAGAAAGTATTCAGAGTAGATAGATTGTGACATCAGGCAATGTGTAAAGCTGATTGGGTGCCAGCGCTGCCATTTTGGAGCTCAGTATTCCACCTAACTCCACTCTTATTCTCACACAGCTGAACGTGTTCAGCAACAGGAAGGCCACCCCACCTCCCCAAAACACCCCTCCCTATTTAAAGGGGTTCATCAACTACTTTCAGGTTAGCTGCTGATTAACTTCTACTGGTTGCTGCTATGATTGTAGAAGTGTTAGATGGTTTCTAGAGTTGTTTAAAGTTGCTGAAGCCTACAAAGAATAGTATGGTACCTGCTGAAGGACTTGGTCCTATTTTAGGATTCTGCACATACCACTTGCTCACAGACATAGGTCCAGTATTTAGCATATCTCTTAGATTAAAGCATGACAGGGAAAATGAGCAGAGGTGACACAGATCAAGAAAAGCTGTTGGAAGAGGGAGGAGGAGGAGTTGGAGAAAGGTTTACAGCAGGAGGCAATATTTGTCCAGTGAGCAATTCTAACTTGAACATCAGCAAGCAACAGTGTTACAGACATCCTTACTGAAATCTGCCACCTGGTACAGCCAAAACTGCAACCACAAACAGGATAAGGACAGCATTGCCAGTGGCTGTGAAGGTGACTATAGCATGAATGTTTATGCGTCCGGCTCCATCCAGGCCAGAATAGATGATATTTCAACATCTCACTGATTGCCTTCCAGTGGTGCATAAGGAAGGTCAATGAGTCTCTATATTCTAGAGAGAGAGAGCTGAATATATTTCATGCTCCCTTGCAAGAGCAGCACACATATTGAGTACACTGCTTCACAAAGATTGCAGACTTCCCTGGAGGGTGCCATTGGCTGCATGCACATCGCTTTGCAAGTACCATATATTAACTCTTGAGGTGTACCAGAACTGAAAGGTATTCCACTCTCTCAACATCCGTGTGAGGCCATACCCAGAAAATCATGCAGGTCAGTGCTCTGCATCCTGGCAGCAGTCATAATGCCTTCATTCTCTGGTGGTCTGCTGTGCCATCTGCATTTGAGCCAGCAAAACAAACCAAGGGTGGTTACTGGATGACCAAGAGCTATCAGCTGATCACATGGCTGACGATTCTGATGTGCAGCCCTATGCAAGCGTGGGCTATGTGCATATAACAAAAGCCACGCTGTCTCACTAAATATTATAGAGCAGGTGATTGGGGTGCATAAAACAACACTTCCGTTGTCTGGATTGCCCTGGAGATGCCCTGCAATACTCGGCAAAACGCCTGTCAAGATTTCTGCTGCATGTTACACAACCTCACCATTATGAGGGCACACCACCTGCTATACAATGATCAGCTGAGGAGGAGCAAGAGAGGAGGCAACCCTTTTCTGGTCGGGCTGTCTGTGAAGGACGTATCCAACTGAGAAACCAGCAAACTCAACCCAAATTCCCCATTCATAACAATTTTCATAACATTCATAACAATTCAACACTTTACATTCCCTCTGTTACTGACTGTACCAGCGTCCACTTTGACACAATTCTAAAAATAAAGCCACCATAAAATAAACATTCCAAACCAAACTTATAAATGAAAGCATGCCATATTGCATACAAATGTCAAGTAATCACCCTTGTGCATTCCCCTAATGCTTCTCTTAGTGCTATACAATGCTAATCTAGTGTCTACAGCATAGCTGATGGAAGGTGCCGACTTGCAATGGAGCAGACAGCAGGTGCCCTTGCAGGACAACCTCGAACACCTCTGGCCTTAGAAGGCCTGACTGTGGACTGCACCACCTTGGCATGAGTGTCAGCAGTCTGGGCTGGGTAGCTGAGAAGCCAACAGCAAGGGCACTGGCGGAGTGGCAGGTTCATATTCCATTGTAGTACTGTCACTGCCCCAGGGAGACACCACATTAATCCTAATAATCTGTTGGAGGAGTACAGATTACTGGACTGCTGTGTCAGCCTTCAGGCCCCTTTGAACACTGGGGTCAGGAGCTGGAAATAGGGGCGAATTCTGATTTCTGACCCTGCACAGCATGCTTTAGGCAAGTTCACTGCAATCTTCAATGCTCCAGCCGATTTAAGGCCATGGAGTGGGCTCGCTATTCAGCCAGGGATGGCAGGCGACCTCCTAATTCTGTGTTCAGGGGCAGAGGTGGTCCGTTGCATGATCCATTGGTTCTTTGCCCTGAGCCCACCACATTGGCATGGACCATGGGCTGTTCCCATTGCCAGCAGGAAATCCCAGTTGGCCTGGGAATGGGGCCTTAATAAATCCCTTAATTAAAAATAATGGGCCTCAATTGGCTGCTCGCTGCTGGCCAAATCGTGCGCCTGCTTGCCTCCGATCTGGACCCCAACCCTTCTAAGTATCTGGCCCCTGCAACATTGATGGCAGCGGTCTGACTTTGAATGAGTTAAGTCTGTGTTTCCAATGCAGCACTGAGATGTTGGGTGTGCTGCAGTGGAAGCTAAGACATTTGCCATTAGTAGCTGTGTCTTGGTTGGGCCATAAGTGTGCTAATGGGTTTGGCTATCTCTTTCATGCTGTAAAGATTGGGCTCCATGCTCTGTGCAAAGTTCTGTGGTAAGCCTATGACCTCCAAGCTTCTTGACATTGATAGTCGGTTTTCTGCAGGCCTGCCAATGCAGCAGCATCTTTATTTTGCATATTCATCAGCCTTTTCCATAGGTCACCCTATGGAGTTCCTCAGCAGAGCCTTTTTCAGTTGAATTTGTGTGCGTCCCCTTTCTTGGCTGCAGGCCACTTGCCACGTGCAGATCCTGCCGCTAACTTATTTTCTAAAATATATGCAGTGTCAGCATCTGAGCTAGTTGCTGCGAGTGTGAGAACAATTGGCAGTGTTTCTTCTTCATCGTTATCTTCCTGTTCCTTCTTCATTGCCTAAGCAGGTTGCAGTTCATGGCTATCTAATAGGAGAAAGGCACATGGGTAGAGTTGTGAGAGCCAGAGAGTGGGCAGGATGGTGGAGCATGCTTATACTGTCTGCAGCTTGTAAATCAGGATTGTGGGATGAGGGGGGGAAATGTGATGTGAGAAGGAGGATTCAAATTTTAATTCAGAAGAGCAGAAACTCCATTTACCAGTGATTTAAATGGAACTGCAGCAAAGAGCAGCAGCTGATTAAAAAGAGCAGGAAGCCTGAGTACTAGAGATTTAAAAGAAGAGGCAGCAGAGAGGTAAATATTTGATTCAGTCCACCTATAACTTGAACTAGCTCCAAGTCATTTGTTAAAAATGTAAAAAAAAAAGCTAAGTTGATTAATTGCATTAATTTTAATTAATTACTTAAGTAAAATTAGGCTACATTGGGATGCCAGTATAGGTGGTGTGCTGCAACTCCAGAGTGTGGGGGTTTGTGGAGCATCACGATCCTGGACAATTGCAGTAAGTACTCACTAAATTGGCATATATATACTTTTCAAAAAATAACTTGTTACGGTCAAACAATGAGAGGGGATAGAGAGGAGCCATTTGAACCCTCCTCACCTGATCGTAACACTTGGCTTAAATGGTAGCATTCTGAGCCAGAAAGTTATGAGTTGCAAACCAGGGCACATAATTTAGGTTGACTTTTCAGTGCAGTACTGAAGGAATGCTGCGCCATCAGAGGGTTTGGCTTGGTTCATGCTAAATCAATGCCCCTCTGCCCTCTGAGGCAAATGTAGAAGACCCCACAGCACTGTTAGAGAAAAGCAGGAGAGTTCCCTCAGCTTATCCTTGCCAACATTTATCCTTCAACCAATATCATTTAAACATATTATACGATCTTTTATCTCATTATTGCTTGTGGGACCTCCAGTGCAATTTGGCTGTGTGTTTCTCTACATTACAATAGTGACTGCTTTTCAAAAGTATTTCATTGGCTATGAAAGTTATAATATTGCATAGAATGTACAGCACAGAAAGACGCCATTCAGCCCAACTGATCTGTGCCAGTGTTGATGTTTCGCAGTAGCCCCCTCCCATCCTACTTTCATCTAATCAGCATAACCTTCCATTCCTTTCTTCCTCATGTGTTTATCTACCTTACCCTTAAATACATCTACGCTATTCACCTTAAGCACTCCAAGTGGTAGCAAGCATCACATTCTTACGACCCTTTAGGTAAAGCAGATTCTTCTAAATTCCTTATTGGACTTATTTAAGACTATCATATTTATAGCCTTTAGTTTTGATCAGCCTTACGTTTGGAAACACATTGGGCTGAATTTTATGTCCCGCGGGCGGGTGTGCGCCCAACCCAATTGGGAATAAAATCGCATGAGAAGATGTTGGTCGAGCCTCCCGACGTCATCGCACACTTGCACGTGCCCACCAACAATTAAGAGGGCAGTTAAGCCCATCAGTGGCACAACTGTCTCCAATTTTTCCTGGCCTGTTCAACCTTACGGTTGGCGGATGGACAAATTGGCCAGGCAGCCTTTACATTTTTCATCAAGCCTCATCCAAGGGTGGGATGAAATTTCCTTTATGAAATAAAATTAAAATAAATATGTGGACAGCATTTTTATCAGCTATATTTTCAGGTGCTTGATTGTGATGCATGGGCATTTTGTAGCTTTTTAAACCATTATTTGATCATTTTCAGGTCTGCGGCTCCCTGAGGCAGCTGTCTGCCTTCAGGGAGCTTTCTCACAGCACTGTCCCGCGCCCGGGGAAATGTCACCGCCCGACATCTTCCTGCCCCCCACCTGGCAGTGCTGAGCTTTTCAGAGCGTATTTCATGCTGGCTGGCTGTTAATTGGCCAGCCAGCGTGAAATTGCATTCAGGGGCCCGTTTCCCGACTGCTCCCGGGCCCACCAATTGCATGCGCTCACCAAAGGCAAAATTCAGGTCATTCTCTACATCCACCCTATCAAGCCCCTTCATAATTTTATGATTAGGTTTACAGAAATGAGCCCTGTTTGTTCAGACTCTCATGATAAGTATGTTCCCTCAGTACTAGTATCATCCCTTTCTCGCACCATCGCAGTGCCTCCATATCCTTTCAGTAATATAGAAACTGGAACTGTGGATAGTTCTAAGTGCGATCTAACCAGAGTTCGACACAAGATTACTTTTCAATTCGATCTCAGATGAACCTCTGTGCTTGTTTTTTTTTAATAGCCTCAGTAACCTGTGTCATTGCTTTTAATGAATTGTGTACCTGTAGCCCTAGATTCCTTTGCTCCTCTGTCGCATAAATGCAAGTTCTTCCTATCTTATAGCTGTCTGCATTATATTTTGTCTAACATTTTTCCACTTTAAATAGATATGAATGATAGATAAAGGATATATAATGTAAAATAATTGGTCATTTCTGGATTAGAACTAGAAAGTGGGTATGCAAGCTGCTGGTCTAAAAATCAAACTTGCCCACTCATGTTCTTCAGGAACCTGTCACCCCTACCTGGTAACAGAAGCTCTGTTTCGGGGGTATTGACTTTCATTCATTTCCTAACGTTCGAGGCCAGCCAGGCTGAGTGAGCCTGAGGTTTGCTGCAATTGCTGGGCTTCCCCGCATCCAAGGTGCAATCGACTGCACAAATGTGGCCATCAAGGCGCCAGCGGGTCAGCCGGGTGCCTTTGTCAACAGGAAGGGATTCCACTCAATGAATATGCAGATAGTGTGTGACCATAGGGTGCATATTCTGCAAGACTGTGCAAGATACCCTAGTAGCTCCCATGATGCTTACATCCCAGGTGCTGAGGCTCTTCAGTGCTCCAGTCCAACTGGATGGGTGGCTGCTGGGTGACAAGGGCTATCCATTGAAAAGGTGGCTTATGACACCACTGCGCCATCCAAGAACAGAGGCAGAGCAGAATTATAATAGGAGCCATGCCTCCACAAGGATAGAGAGAACCATAGGTCTTCTGAAGGTACGCTGCCAATGCCTGGACCATTCGGGGGAGCACTACAATACCCCTCAGAGCAGGCATCACTGATTGTGGTTGCATGCTGTGCTCTCCGCAATCTGGCACTGGCAAGGGGGTCCCACTGGAGGAAGAGGATCTTGATGCATTTCCACAGGTGACAGAGGATGAATCCAGTAGTGAGTCTGAAGAGGAGCATGGTGAGGAGAATACTGAGGGCATGGAGACAGACCTCTGTAACCTGCAGGGAGGCAGGGACACCAGGGACGCCTTGATCCAACGCTCCTTCAGCTAGGTTGCTAAATAACCGCTCCCACTTCATTCCAGGGCTGCCACCTCCATCCTGGATGTCTGAAATGGCCCTTTCCTTTGACCCCAAAGTCCACTCAGTGCCTGTGCAATAAAGTTTGGGGCCACGCACGTCCTGCATTATGTACTGACGTAACCTGCACCACATTAAATAAAAAAGGTGAAGCATACTCAGCCCATTACCCTCCATGAGAGCTGCCACTCTCTCAATGGAGGAGGCAGTGAGTTTGGCCATGAGGGTCAACACAGTGCTCATGCATCATTTGGACTCCTCCACAACAGAGACCATGGTACGCATACTCTCATGGATCTCCGCCAGATCCTCCACATCTCGCTGGACATTCTGCATCTGCCACCTAATGGAGGACTCCAGAGGCTCATCAACTGCCTTCGATCCAGCATCGTCCTGGTTTCTAGCAGCCCTCCAACTGCCAACGCCTTGAGCACTCTCTGCCTCCGCCTGCACCACAAGCGAGTGTAAAGTGCCCTCACTGCTGTGTACTGACATTCTAGCCCACGATCTACTGCCCACCGAGGTGATGGTATCTGTGCTGGTGCCTGGTTTAGAGAGTAGGTGTGACACAGGTGCATGTGGAGCTTGGCGGTCCTCTGGCATCAGGGGTGGCTCTTTGGGCTTCTGCGATTGGGTGCGTGGTGGCAAATCTAAGGGAGAACAATGACATGTCATTGCACTGTCACTGTGCATGCCAGACACTCTGGTACCTTGATGAGACGATGGAGATCTGCATCGTGGTGCCATCGCCTTTCAGTGGGGAATCCAATTTTGATGCTCCCATCAGTGATGAGACTACACAAGAACATTTGCACATTCTGAAACTCTCACCTCTGTGCACTTCACTCATACATTCATCTGACATCCCAGCCTCTGCACAGCCGGTTGACCGAGGTGCGTGCTGGCTCTCGATCTCCAGGGCGTCTTGCTCATACCTCATTAGGATTAGGAGGTTTTGGGGGCCTCCACTGGTCCGCGACCTTTCAATATTGTTATAGGCCGTCTTCTCCTGAAAGGACAGAGGAGCATGGGTTAGTCCACTCTCTACCTGCAGCACCATTGCAGCCTAGCCAACCCCACTCGAGGAACAGCTTGCAGGGCACATCCGAATTGTGGCCCTCGGGCCACAATGCACTCAGTCCAAGCAGCCAGCGCTCACCCCCTTGGCCAGCTCCAGCGTCATTGACAGTTGGCACTCAGACTCTAACGCCCCTGAGTTCCACGGGGGATGGCCAGCACGTCAGCATACTGATCCATGCCAACAAGATACACATCCATCCTGAGTGCAGCAGGTTGTTAAACCTCTTGTGGCACTGGACCCAGGTGTGCCGCACAGCACCATGGCTGCTGACCACACTCCTCCCAAGCTCTTTTGGTAAGGTGCGGTGGCCTCCTCCTGACATCTATGGGGACAATAGTGTACGTCCTGGCAGGCACCTCCTCCAAAAGGACCACGAGGCACTCATCCGAAAACCTAGGGGCCTAGTGCACACCCAACCTGCCCTCCCGTGTGGCATCTGCAGCCGCACTTGATACCATAGCTTCATGGTCACAGCGCTGAAGATGTGTTTGTCTCTGGCAGCCTTCCAGCAGCTGCCTGTGCCATTTTTCAACCGGCCACCGTGTTGCCATTGGACCCTCCGGCCGACAGGCCCTCTGCTGCTGCCCGGCCTTTCCCAACCATTGGGGAGCCGCGTTTAACACTGGGTGGGCCTTAATTGGCCCGTTGGCGTGAAATCGCAGTCGTGGGCTGATCACAGCCAGTGGTGCGTTCCCGGGCCGCTTCCAGGCCCCCCGATCATGCCTGCCGCCCAACCTGAAAATTCAGGCCCTTAAGACCTAGGAGCAGAAGCAGCCCTTTCAGCCTATCGAGTCTGCACTGCCATTCTGAGAGATCATGGCTGATCTGATAATCGTCAACTCCACTTTTCTGCCTTTCTCCCATAACCCTTGATTTGTACTAATTAAAAATCTGCCTAACTCAGCTTTGAATATACTTAACAACCCAGCCTCTACAGCCCTCTGCGGTAAAGAATTCCACAGATTAACTACCCTCTGAGAGAAGAAATCCCTCATCTCTTTCTTAAATGGGTGACCCCTTACTCTGAGATTATGCCCTCTGGTCCTAGACTCTCCCACAGGGGGAAACAACCTCTCAGCATCTACCCTGTCAAGCCCCCTAAGAATCTTATGTTTCAATAAGGTCGCCCCTCATTCTTCTAAACTGCAATGAATACAGGCTCAATCTACTTAACCTCTCCTCATCAGAAAATCCCTCCATATCCAGAATCAACCTAGTGAACCTTCTCTGGACTGCCTCCAATGCCAGTATATCTTTCCTTAGATAAGGGGTCCAAAATTGTTCACAGTATTCTAGGTGTGGTCTAGCGAGTGCCTTTTATAGTTTTAGCAAGACTTCCCTATTTTTATACTCCATTCCCTTTGAAACAAAGGCCAACATTCCATTCGTCTTCCCTATTACCTGCTGAACTTGTATGCTAGCTTTTTGTGATTCATGCACGAGGGCCCCCAAATCCCTCTGCGCTACAGCTTTCTGCAGTGTTTCTCCATTTAAGTGAGCGTGAGTCCTGAAGGCTGTGTTGCCTGCCCGGTGCCAGGGTTAAGGACATCTCCTCAGGGCTGGAGAGGAACTTGGAATGGGAGGGGAGGGATCCATTTGTCATCGTCCACGTTGGTACCAACGACATTGATAGAATGAGAAATGAGGTTCTGCTGAACAGTTAGGAGCTAAATTAAAAAGCAGAACCTCCAAGGTAATAATCTCGGGATTACTACCTGAGCCACTGGCATAGGGTAAATAAAATCAAAGAGTTAAATGCGTGATTCAAAGATTGGTGTGGGGGGAATGGGTTTCAGTTCATGGGGCACTGGCATCAGTACTGAAGTAGAAGTGAGCTGTTCTGGTGGGATGGGCTTCAGTTGAATTGTGCTGGGACCAGTGTCTTGGTGAACTGAATAACTAGGGCTGTAGCGAGGGCTTTAAACTAAATAGAAGGGAGGAGCATTCTGGAAAGGGGATATGTAGGCTTACAAAGCAAAAGGATATGGCAGCCTTGCAGGGCAGCTATTTAGGTAGTTATACCCAGAGTGTGACAGAAAGGTGTACAAACATTTTTTAAAAAGCAAAATGGTAAAAAGGCAAAATTAATAACTCTTTACTTAAATGCACGTAGTATTTGGAACAAAATAAATGAATTAATGGCACTAATAGAGGCAAATGGGTATGATCCTGTGGCCATTAGGGAGACATAGTTAAATGGAGATCAAAGCTGGGAACTAATTATTCTGGGACATGTGACTTTTCGAAAGGACAAGCAGGAAGGAAAGGGTGGTGGGGGTAGCTTTGTTAGTAATAGATGGAATAAGTACGATGGCAAGAAAGGATCTTGGATTGGGAGATGCAGAATCCAAATGGGTGGAAATAGCAAGAAATAACAAGGGGAAGAAGACATCGGTGGGAATAGTCTATAGACCCCCAAACAGTAGCTATACTGTAGGACAGAGCATATCAGGAAATAATGAGGGCATGTAAAAAAGGCAGTACACCAATCATGGGTGACTTTAATCTTCATGTAGGTTGGGAAAATCAAATTGGCAGAGATAGCCATGAGCAAGAATTCATAGAGTGTATTCAGAACAGTTTCCTGGAACATTATGTTTTGGATCCAACAAGGGATAGGGCTATTTTGGATCTGGTAATGTGTAATGGGGCAGGTTTACTAAATGACCTCAGAATAAAAGATACCCAAGGAAACAGTGACCATAATATGGTAGAATTTAGCATTCGGTTTGAGAGTGAGAAACCTGGGTCAGAAACAACTGTGCTAAACTTAAATAGGGGTAATTACAAAGGAATGAGGGCAGAGTTGGCTGGAGTGGACTGGGATAGGATTTTAGCAGAAAAAAGCGGTTGATGAACAAAGGCAGATGTTTAAGAAAATAGTTCATGACTCTCAACAAAGATATATCCCAGTGAGGAAGAAGGATTCATGGAAGGGGATAAAGCAATCATGGTTAACCAAGGAAGTTAAGGATAGCATCAACTTAAAAAATACATGCAATGTGGCAAAGAGGATTGGGAAAGTTTTAAATACCAACAAAAGATGACCAAAAAAATAATGAAGGAGAAAATAAACTTTGAGGGTAAACTAGCAAGAAATATGAAAACAGACAGTAATAATTATTATATATATATATATATATATATATGTATAAAAAAAGGAACTGAGAGACCAAAGTGAACATAGGCCCCTCAGAGAAAGAGGCTGGGGAAATAATAATGGGGAACCAGGAAATGGCAGAGGAATTGAATAAATACTTTGCTTCAGTCTTCACGATAGAAGACGCTAATAGCATTCCAATACTAAATAATCAAGGGGCAAAAGGAAGGGAGGAAATAAATACAATAACTATCACTAGAGAAAAAGTACTAGGGAAACTAATGGGGCTAAAGGCTGATAAGTCCCCTAGGCCTGATGGGTAGCATCCTAGGATATTAAAGGAAGTAGCTACAGAGATAGTGGATGCACTGGTAGTAATCTTCCAAGAATCCTTAGATTCTGGAAAAGCCCTAGAGGATTAGAAAACTGCCAATGTGACACCCTTATTCAGAAAGGGAGAAAGACAAAAAGCAGGTAATTATAGGCCAGTTAGCTTAACATCCGTCATTGGGAAAATGCTAGACTTTTATAAAGGATGTAATAGCGGAGCATTTAGAATTACATAATCTAATCAAGCAGAGTCAGCATGGCTTCATGAAGGGGAAATCATCCCTGACAAATTTATTAGAATTCTTTGAGGAGGTAAGTAGCAGGAGAGATAAAGGGGAACCAGTAGATATATTTGGATTTTCAAAAGATGTTCGATAAGGTACTGCACATAAGTCTACTTAATAAGATAAGAGCCCATCTTGTTGGGGGTAGTATATTAGCATGGATAGAGGATTAGCTAACTAATAGAAGTCAGAGAGTTGGGATAAGGTGGTCATTTTAAGGATGGCAACCTGTAACTAGTGGAGTGCCACAGGGATCAGTGCTGAGGCCTCATTTATATAAAATATATATGAATGACTTAGATGAGGGAAGTGAATGTACTATCACCAAATTTGCAGATGATTCAAAAATAGGTGGGAAGGCAAATGGTAAGGATGGTAAGTCTACAGAGGGATATAGACAGGTTAAGTGAGTGGGTTAAGAAGTGACAGATGGAATATGATGTGGGAAAATGTGAGGATATGCACTTTGGCAGAGCATTTAGATGACCTACGCATGAACAGGACTGGGACAAATATCCTCACAGGGAAATTTGCTAATGCTGTTGGCAGGGTTTAAGATTGGCAGGGGGCTGGGAGCCTGAGGGCAAATTCAGAGCAGGGAATGGGAGATGGCGAATTAATGAGTGACTCTGAAAGACATAAAAAGCACAGATTAAAAAGTGTACAGCACAGGAATTTGGCAGTGTTTAAAAAGGTATTTATGTAAATGCAAGGAATATAGCAAATAAAGCTGATGAGCTGAGGGCACAGATAGATACATGGCAGAATGATATCATCACTATCACAAAACCTTGGCTTAAAGAGGGGCAAAAATGGCAGCTCCAAATCCTTCGATATAGAATTTTCAGGCAGGATAGAGAAGGGGTTAAAAAAGGTGGGGGCGTAGCATTATTGGTTAAATAAACAATTACAGCTGTGAGGAGGGATGATATACTAAATGAAGCGTCAAATGAGGCCATACGGGTTGAGCTCAGAAATAAAAAGGCACAGCCACACTGCTAGGAGTCTACTATAGACTCTGCAAAAGCGGAAGGGAGTTAGAAGAGCAAATATGTAAGCAGAGTTTTAAGTGTAAAAACAATAGGGCAGTAATCGTTGGGACTTCAACTACCCAAATATCAACTGGGATACAAACAGTGTAAAGTGCACAGAGGGCACAAAATTCTTGAACTGCATTCAAGAGAACTATTTCAGCCAGCATGTAACAAGCCCAATGAGAGGGTGCTCAATTCTAGATTTAGCCTCAGGAAATGAAGCTGGGCAAGTGGATGAAGTAGCAGTGGGGGACCATTTTGGAGATAATGATCATAATACAGTTAGATTTAGCATCATTATGGAAAGGACAAAAGTAGAGCAGGAGTAAAAGTCCTAAATTGGGGGAAGGTAAATTTTACAAAGCTGAGAGGTGAACTGGCGAAAATGGACTGGATACAGCTACTAGATGGGAAAACTGTGTCAAATCAGTGGGAGGCATTCAAAAGCGAGATTCTACAGGCACAGTGTTGACATGTCCCCACAAAGAAAAAGGGTGGTACTGCCAAATCTAGAGCCCTCTGGTTATCCAGGAGCATACAGGGTAAGATAAAGCAGAAAAAGAGAGCTATGACAGTCACAAAAAGCTTATTACTGTAGAAAGCCTAGAGGAGTATAGAAAGTACAGGGGTGAAGTAAAAAATAGGAAATTAGGAAAGCAAAGAGAGACTATGAAAAAATATTGGCAGGTAAAATCAAAGAAAACCCAAAGATGTTTTACCAGTACATTAAGAGCAAGAGGATAACTAAGGAAAGGGTAGGGTCTATTAGAGATGTACATGGTAACTTGTGCATTGATGCTGAAGATGTGGACAGGGTTCTCAATGAGTACTTTGTCTCTATTTTTACTAAGGAGAGGCTTGATGCAGACATTCTGGTTAAAGAGGAGGAGTGTGAAATATTAGATACAATAAGTATAATGAGAGAGGAAGTACTGGAAGGACTGAAGGTGGATAAATCAGCAGGGCCAGATGGATTGTATCCCAGGTTGTTAAAGGAAGCCAGGGACGAAATAGTGGATGCCCTGAGGATCATTTTCCAATCCTCACTAGATACAGGTGAAGTACCAGAGGATTAAAGGACTGTGAACGTTGTACCAATATTTAAAAAAGGTGCGAGGCATAGGCCAGAAAATTATAGGCCGGTCAGTCTGACTTTGGTGGTGGGCACATTATTGGAATCAATTCTGAGAGACAGGATAAACTGTCACTTGGAAAGGCACAGATTGATTAGCTATAGTCAGCATGGTTTTGTTAGCGGAAGATAGTGTCTTACTAACTTAATAGAATTTTTTGAGGAAGTAATAAGGAGGATTGATGAGGGTAGTGCTGCGGATATTGTCTACATGGATTTTAGTAAGACATTTGACAAGGTTCCACATGGCAGAAAAGTGAGATCCCATGGCATACAGGGGAAGGTGGCGAGTTGGATCCAAAGTTGGCTCAGTGACAGGAAGCAAAGGGTAATGGTTGTTGGATGTTTTTGCAAGTCAAAAGTGGTTTCCAGTGGTGTTCCAAAGGCTAAGTGTTTGGTCCCTTGCTGTTTGTCGTATATATTAATGATTTGGACTTAAATATGGGAGGTATGGTTTGGAAATTTGCAGATGACACAAAAATTGTCCGTCTAGTTGATAGTGAAGAGGATAGCTGTCGACTCAAGAATTATATCAATGGTTTGGTTGAGTGGGCGGAGAAGTGGCAAATGGAATTCAATCTGGAAAAGTGTGTGGTAATGCATTTGGGGAGGACAAATAAAGCAAGGGAATGCGTAATAAATGGGAGAATATTGAGATGGGTTGGGGAAGTGAGAGACCTTGAAGTTCATGTCCACAGGTCCCTGAAGGTGGCAGGGCAGGTGGATAAGGTAGTAAAGGAAGCATAAGGAATGCTTTCCTTTATTGGATGAGGTATTGAATGCAAAAGCAGGGATGTAATGCTGTATAAAACTCTGGTTGACCCTTGTTCAAAAAATGTTGTAAGGATAAGCCCAGCAAATACAGACCAGTCAGTTTAACTTCAGTGGTGGGCAAGGTTCTAGAAACAATGATCTGGGATAGAATTAGTAGTAACATAGAAAAAGATGGTTTGATAAGGAAGAGCCAGCATGGATTTCTAAAGGGGAAATCGTGTTTAACTAACTTGCTGGAGTTTTTTGAAGAGGTAACAAAAAAGGTCGATGCGGGTAATGCTGTTGATGTGGTGTACATGGACTTTCAAAAGGCATTTGATATGGTGCCACACAACAGATTTGTGAGAAAAGTTATTGCTCATGGAATAAAAGGGACAGTAGCAATGTGGATACAAAATTGTCTGAAAAATAAGAAGCAGGGAGTAATGGTCAATGGATATTTTTCGGGCTAGAGGAAGGTTTGTAGTGGAGTTCCCCAGGGGTCGGTATTGGGACCCTTGCTTCTCCTGATATATATTAATGATCTGTATCTTGGTGTGCAGGGGACAGTTTTGAAGTTTGCAGATGATACGAAGCTTGGGAGTGTTGTAAACTGTGAGGAAGACGGCGTAGAACTTCAAAAGGACATAGACAAGTTGGTGGAGTGGGCAGATAGGTGGCAGATGAAGTTCAATGCGGAGAAGTGTGAGGTAATGCATTTTTGTAGGAAGAACATAGACAGACAATACAAAATAAGGGGTGAAATTTTGAAGGGAGTGCAGGAGCAGAAAGATCTGGGTGGAAATAGATCATTGAAGGTGGCAGGACAGGTGGAGATGTAGTTAATAAAGCATATAGTATCCTGGGCTTTATTAACAGGGACACTGAGTACCAAAGCAAGGAGGTTATGCTGAATTTATATAAGACACTCGTTAGACCTCAGCTGGAGTATTGTGTACTGTCCTAGGTGCCACATTATAGGAAGGATGTGAACACATTGGAGAGAGTGCAGAAGAGTTTTACAAGAATGTTCCTGGGACGAGAAACTTCAATTACAAAGATAGATTGGAGAGGTTGGGACTATTCTCCTTGGAGAGAAGAAAGCTAACAGATTTGATAGAGATGTTCAAAATCATGAGGGGACTGGACAGAGTAGATAGGGAGAAGTTGTTCCTGCTCGTAAAAGGATTAAGAATGAGAGGGCACAGATTTTCAAAGTGATTTGCAAAAGAAGCAAATGTGATTTGAGAAAAGTGGTTCAGGTCTGGAATGCACTGCCTGGAAGTATGGTGGAGGCAGGTTCAATCAAGGCATTCAAGAGGACATTAGATGATTATTTGAATGTAAATGATGTGCAAGGGTATGGGGAAAAGGAAGGCAATGGCACAAGGTCATAATGCTCATTTGGAGAGCCGGTGCAGACACAATGGGCCTAATGGCCTTCTTCTCTGCTGTTAAAATACTGTGATTCTGTGATAGGCCACAGCTGGAATTTTGTGTACAGTTCTGGTCACCACATTACAGGAAGGACATAATTGCTTTTGAGAGAGTACTGAGGAGATTTACAAGAATGTTTCCAGGGATTGAAAATTGCAGCCATGAAAGAAGATTGGATAGGCTAGGGTTGTTTTCCTTAGAACAGAGGAGGCTGAGAGGTGATCTAATTGAGGTGTACAAAATTGAGGGGCTTTGGTAGGGTAGTCAGGAAAAACCTGTTCCCTAGCTGAGGGGTCAATTACCAGGGGGCATAGATTTAAGGTGAGTGATAGAAGGATTAGAGGGGACATGAGGAAAAACCTTTTCACTCAGAGGGTATTGGGTGTCTGGAATTCACTGCCTAAATTTGTAGTTGAGTTTGAAAACCTCAACTCATTTGAAAGGTACCTGGATCTGCATCTGAAGTGCTGTAACCTGCAAGGCTATGGACCAGGTTCTAGATAGTGGGATTAAAAATGAGCAGCCAGTGTCTTTTTGCTCTTCTTATGGCCGCGCAGACATGTTGGGCTGAATGGCTTTCTGCGCCGTAACCTCTCTATGGTTCTATGGGTGATCAGCACCTCGATGCTGGGCCGGGTCGACTTGGGAGAGGACACTGCTGTTAGACTGCCTTTCTTGCCACCAAATTTGCCTTATCAATGACTATGGAAGTCCATTTAGGCAACATCCATCAACATTTCCCTGTTCACCTTTTTAGTGATCTCCATCTGAATTTTTCAGACAAGATCTACCCTTCATAAATCCATGCTGACTTCTCACTAATCACAGATACTTGTCCAAGGGCCCAGAGATTTTGTTCCTTATGATGAATTCCAGTACTGTCCCCACTATTTTAGCTTGACATTGTCTCTTACCTTGTTTATTGACCTTGCTTGCTCCAATTCACAAGTGGAGCCTGATCTGATGAAGCAAGCAGCTGCCAACCATATAGCAAATCCCTCTGGAGGTCAGGGACACGGGAAATCATGACACAAGGAGCCCATGTCCTTAACTGTGCCCCTTTTGCCAGTTACCTTAAGGGCAGAAATTCTGACAACCAAATATGCTTTGAGAGACTTCAGTGCAAGGCTGGAACCCCTGACATATCCAAGTCCTAACGTAATCTCTGCACCTCCTCGCACCCTCCTGCAGAGGTTATAATTAGCATGTGTTGAAAAGGTCAAGGAATTTCACCCTGTAAGAATTTGACACACAAAAAAGAAAATATCATATTTTTAAAACAGCAGTGTGTATTCCTTTGGAATTCCCCCCTTCAGTTTCACCCTTCTGAAAACGCTAGTGCTGAGGGATGATTTTATTAGTTTCCCTCTGGTCTCGTGATCAAGTGACCTTTCATGTATAAAACTTTGTAGTGATTATATAGTGCAAAACAGCTAAGCCTGACCCCATCAACACTCTGTTTGTGCATTCGCATTGGACAGTAATTAGGAGCAGTTATTTTGGTTGATATTTGTCCCCCTTAACATTATCGCTGCCATTCCTGACCAGCTGCTAGGAAAATAAGTAAATTTGTAGGTTGATTGGATTTCATGACCTCTTGCAGATCAGGGTCCAAACTCACTGTGAGACATCATGATGCCAGACTATTGTGCCAGAAAATGAGTGCACAGTAATAGAGGAAAACTTGGACAGTGTGTGAAACAAATTGCCATTGTATGTTGTAAGCTTCATCGTGATTTAAAGTGACATCTTGATAGCGTTCTCCGAGGGTAATAGCAGATATGACAAGCTATTGTCAGGGTGATACCAGGGTGAGAAATTATCATTATGAGGAAAGGTAAAATAAAAAGGGAAGAAAAAGAAAATGTTGGATCTATCGAGTAGTAAAGAGAAAAGATTACGAACTGTTGGTAAGTTTTGGGTGTGATCCCTTTATCAGACTTCCCTCTTTGTGGTTCTCTGGCATTTTCTGTTATGGGGAGAAACATGATATGCTGGGCCTATTTTCATAGACACAGAGAAAACTTAGAGGAGATATAGTAGAATTTTTTAGAATTTAAAAAAAATGAAGCCCTTTAATAGAGTGGATGTTATTTATCCCAGAGCGCTAGGAGGGAATAGTGAGGAGATTTGCAAGGCACTCATAATCATTTTGAATAGGTTGTTGGATGACACTACCAGAATATAGGAAACAACCCAATGTTATTTTTATTCATAAAGGGTGACAGAAACACCACAGGCAACTACGAGCTCATTAGTCTTACTTCAGTTCTGTGTAAAATAATGGTATCATTAGCAGGAATAATTATCTATACAATGCCAATCTAGTAAGTAGCAGTCAGCATGGCTTTAGGCAAGGAAGGTCCTACCTAACTGTATGTCCATTATGTTCTGTCCTGGGTTGGTGGGGTTGCATGGGGGGGAAGGTGCCTGTGCACGCGCATTCACATCTTGAATTGCCCTGTTACCTTGATATCGGCATCAAAAGAGGCTTCCAGGGACCCATACGCGAAACAGTTTTTAGGTGCTTTGCTGCCTAATGCCTTTTTGACACCACCTTTCAAACTGGTTTTCCCCAAATCTAGGCTGGCATAAACCAACTTTTAGGTCCATATTCTAGCCACCACTTGCCAGGGCTGTTTGAAATGGGGCTCGCATCCTGCACCTTCGCATTTAGAGGCAGAAATACTACCACTAAGCTGTAGGCTCACTCCTCCTACCTGACCAACATCCCTGATTTATTGTAGAAAGTGAAAACCCAAGTTAGCTGTGGTAAAACCTATGATGTATGTACTTAAACTTTGTTCTGCTCGATAGCTTACTAATTAAAGCCAAGGCTGATGGAATCCAGAGTGAAAGTTGGGTATAAATAAGGAATTAGTTTAAGGGTAGAAAACAAGTGGTATTGGTTAGAGAAGTAATATCAGGAGGGATGGGTGGGGGGCACCAGGCTCAGTATTGAGACCATTGTCACTTCCACACAATTCAGTGAGGATTTAAAATTGATAATGTTTTGTTGCCGACTTCCCGTCCAGAAGAAAAAATTATTCTCTACGCACTCTCAATGTTCTCCATAATTTTAAAAACCTCAGTTATCTATCCTTTTGGGCATCTCTGTACAGGTTGAAATGGTCCCAGTATCAAATCTCTTCTCATAGCTTAAGTTTTTCCTCTCTGCTGTTGTGCCTCACTTGCATCTGCTATACCTTATATTGTCTGTTCCTACCTTAGTCTTCCTTATAACACAAGTGGTACTGTTTCACATTCACCCTTTACTTTACCTGTGCCATCTCATTTCTGTTAAGTCAATGATTTGGATGTAGGGCTCAAAGGAGTCGTGTCCAAATTTGCAGAAGATACTAAACTTTGATAAAGGGACTAACTGATTTGTAGCCACATTTGCTGATAAAACAAAATTGGCAGTAAAGCAAGTTGTGAGGAGCACGCAAAGAGTCAGCAAAGGAATATAGGTAGGTTGAGCGAGTAGGCAAAAGTTTGGCAGATGGAGTATAATGTGGGAAAATGTGAGGTTGTCCACTTTGGCAGGAAAAACAGAACAGCAGAATATTATTTAAATGGAGAGAAATTACAGAATGTTGCATTCGAGAGTGATCTGGGTGTCCTTGTGCAAAAGGATTAGCATGCAGGTACAGTAAGTAATTAGGAAGGTAAAAGGAATGTTTTGCCTTTATTGCAAGGAAGATGAAATATAGAAATAGGGAAGTCTCACTACAATTGTACATTGGTACTCGCTACATTGGTGAGACCACACCTAGAATATTGAATACAGCCTTACATAAGGAGGGATATAATTGCATTGGAAGCAGTTCAGAGATGGTTCCCTAGGCTGATTCCTGGAATGAAGGGATTGTCTTCGGAGGAAAGGTTAAGCAGGTTGGGCCTATACTCATTGGAGTAGAATATTGAAGAATATTGAAATATATAAGATGAAGATGAAATATATAAAAAGACAGAGTAGATGCTGAGAGGATGCGTTGCTCCTCGTGGAGAATTTAGAACTACAGGCCAGTTTCAAAATAAGGGGTGTCTCATTTAAGATTGGGATGAGGAGAAATTTATTCTGTCAGAGGTCATTGGTGTTTGGCATTCTCCTCCCCAGGCAGTGGTTGAGGCTGGATCAATGAATATATTCAAAGCGGAGTTAGATTTTTGATCAATAAGGGAGTCAAGAGCTATGGAGGGCAGGCAGGAATGTGGGGTTGAGGTCATAATCTGATCAGCCAAGATTTTACTAAATGGTGGAGCAGGCTTGAGGGACTGAATGGCTTACCCCTGCTCCTATTTCTCATGATCTTATGAACTTATGAGGCATATTAATAGTTCTAGAGGACTAAAGGGGGCTTCAACCGGAAATTGATAAGGTAGTAGGATGGGCAGAATAATGATCGATTAACTCGGTGGCCTAGAAATGGGATGGCACCACACCATATTTCAGGTGTTAAGTCTCAAATCTAGCAAACAGGAACTCCATGCTCATTATGAGCCAGAAGTGCTCCGCACACAATATTGATATAGGCAAAAGCAAAAAGTATTCAGGGCACACACCTGAAACATCATAAGTTCACATATCAACTCTAAACTTTCTGGGCAGAATTTTGCTGTCGGTGAGCAGAGGGCGAGGCCGGCTCGCCGACGCGTAAAATTACGCAGGATGACGTTGGGTAGAACCCCCGATGTCACCCCGCCCCATTTAAATTTTCAGGAAGGCGGGGACGCAACAAAATCAGCTGCGGGCCCGCCGACCTGTCAATGGCCATTTGAGGCCATAGACAGGATCAATTAACCAATTAAAGGACCTGCCCGTCCAACCTTAAGGGCCATGAGCCCCGGCAGCAACTAGAAAAAACATGAAACCTCATCCACCTGTGGTATGAGGTTTCATGTAGGGTTTTAAAAATTGTAATAAAGTTGTTCTGTAAATTATGAACATGTCGCAACTCATGTGACATTGTCACATGAGGGGACATGTAATGGATTTTTCTTTTCTCTATTTTCAATAGTTTTAAAAGTCGAGGCGATCTCCCTGAGGCTGCACTTAGCCTCAGGGAGATGAGCGCTCTTTCGTGCGCACTCTCGATTTTAGCTATTCCCCCTGCCCGCACAGGGAGCACATAGCACTTCCCGGCGGATGTCACGCTGGGCAGGCCTTAATTGGCGTAACATGGCGGTGCGGCCCTGATCGCTGGCGGCAATCGGCTCCGTGCCCGCATGCGATTGGGTCAGGCCTGCCCACCCAACAGGCAGAAAATTCTGCCCTCTGTCTTTTTATCATTTTCATGTTTGTTATAGATCATCAATCTATTGTTTAAATAAATTCAGCAGCAGAATTCTAACTATGCTATTTAGTTGCTGTAGGAGCTACAGTTATCATTAGGGAGGGGAAAGTCAGTCAATGTTCCATCTCTTGATGACTACCTAGTCACTCAAGCTAGAGGTTCTTGTATGTCAGGCACCAATCTAGCAACAATTGTGGGAAGCTGCAGTTGCTGGTCAGCCAACATAAAGCCAAAGCCACTTGCTGACAACAACCAGTTCTATTTCACCATCACCTCTCTTGAACCCTCCACTCCCTCTGAGTCATTACAATGTTAGTCTGACATCCAAATTGGATGGGCAGAAATTTCCTCTAACTAAATATTGGGCAGATCGAAGCTATTATCTTCAGGCCCTGCCAAAAACTCCATACCCTAACCACTGACTCTGAGACAATGAAGTAGCCTGTGCCCACATGCAGCAAGACTTGTACAACATCCGGGCTTGAGCTGTTAAGTGGCAAGTAATATTCGCGTCACACAAGTGCCAGGCAGTAACCACCTCTGACAAGAGAGTCTAAATACCTCCTTTTGACATTCAGCCATTGTTAAATTTCCCACCATCAGCATTCTTGGGGTCACCATTGACTAGAAACTTAACTGGACTAGCCACATAAATACCGTAGCTTCAATGCAGTCTGAAGCTGGATATTCTGTGGTGAGAGACTCCCCTCCCAGCTCCACCAAAAGCAAGGAAGTTTTATCAGACCTTTATAAAACACGGATTAGACCTCAGATGGAATATTGTGTTCAATTCTGAGCTCCAGGAAGAATATCAAGATCATAGAGCAGGTGTGGAAGAGAATGGTTAGAATGGTACGAGTGATGAGGGACTTGAGTTTGTTGGAGAGACTGAAGCTGGGTTTTGTTAGAGAAGGTGAAGAGGAGATTTGTTCAAAATAATGGTTTTGATAGTGTCAGTAAGGAGAAACTGTTTCCAATGGCAGAAGGGTTAATAAACAGAGGGCAGATAATGAAGGTAATAGAAACAGAAAATGCTAGAAATCCTCAGCAGATCTGGCAGCATCTATGGAGAGAGAAACTGAATTAACGTTTCAGGTCGATAACCTTTCATCTGTTTTTATTTCCGGTTTTCAGCATTCACTGTATTTTGCTTTTGTACAGAATTAAGGTAGTTGACCAAAGACTCAGAGATGAGGAAACATTTTTTGAGCTGTTGTCATCTGGAATGCACATCCTGAAAGGGTGGTGGAAGCAAATTCAGTTGTAACTTTCAAAAAGGAATTGGATAAATAGTTGAAGTAAAAACATTTCAAGGGATACAGGGGAAGAGCAGGAGAGTGGGACTAACTGGATCGCTGCACTAAAGGACTAGCACAGGCATGATGGACTGAATGACCTCCTTCTATACTGAATCAAACTATGCTTTAATGGGGCTAAAATTGATTATGACCTGAAGATGGCCATGAAGGTCGCAGTCCATGGTTAACCCGCACTTGTTCATTGCATTGCAGACACAAGTGGTAATTTGTACTTTTTGCTGCTTTACATGACTGTTGCATGCAGCAAGCACTACCCATTGACTACACGTATTAGCAGAGGGCTTGATATTGCAAGTGCTTAACGCGACTTAAAGGTAGCCTACATCTCTTAATGGAGTGGTGTAAATAAGGTAGAGCCTCCCATGACCCTGGCTGAAAAGTGGTTTGGGCCATGTTTATTTTTTTTATCAAGGTGAATTGGGGCTGGAGCTTGTTCTGTCAGCCAAACTCACAGGTGACCCCAGCCCACTTTCCAGGGTCGCGATCAAAGATAGTGAGGCAGGCTTCCTGGAAAGATCCCAGTCTTAGAGAGAGAAAGAGAGATAGCTCACCACTGCCAACAAGGGACTGACAAGTTGTGTGTGATTTGTACACAAATATTTGAAAGTAGCAGAATGGGTTGAGAAGACTATTAAAAAAGCATATGGATTCATTGGCATCTACAGGACACAAGCTGGGAATATGCTAGAATTCCCTTCACTTGCCTAGATGGATTCACTTCTAACAACACTCGAGAAGCTCAATACCATCCAGGACAAAGCAACCATTCACCCACTTCATCACTAGTTCAAGGTGATTGCTGTGCATACCATCTAAAAAATGCACTGCAGCAGCTTGCCAAGGCTTCTTCAATGCACCTCTGAAACCTGCAACCTCTATTTCCTAGAAGGACAAAGCTCACAGGAATGCCACTACAAGGTGCACACTGATTTGGAACTATATCACCATTCTTTAATTGTCACTGGGTCAAAATCCTGTACCTTCCTCCCTAACAGCACTGTGGGAGTATTTTCACCACACAAAGTGCAGTAGGTCAACAAAATGGCTTACCACCACCTTCTCAATGGCAATTATGAATAGGCAATAAACCCTGACATTGCCGATGACATCCCTTAAATAAAAAAACTCCATCCCACTCCTTGGTCAGAATCCAATGCTGAACCAGACCATTCACAATCATGGAATTCTATTTGACACTGAGGTGAGATTCCAGTCTGATGTCCGTTCTTTCACCAAGACCGCCTGTTTTTACTTCTGTAACATCACTCGTCTCTGGTCCCTCCTAACTCATCAATTGCTGAAAACCTCGTCTATAACTTTGTCACCTCCAGGTTTGAATATTCCAATGCACTCATGGTCTGTCCACTGCCTTGCACGCTGGCTAAACTTGAGCTCATTCAAAATTCTGCTGTTATCTGAAACTCGCACTCTCCTGTTCAACCATCATCCCTGTGCTTGCTAATCCATATTGGCTCCCAATCCAGCAATATCTCAGTTTTAAAAATCTTGTCCATTTTTTTGAAATTCTTCATGGTCTTACCTGCGCTGTAACTGCCTCCAGCTCTTGAACCCTCAGACCTTTGCACTCCTCCAATTCTGGCCTTTTATGCATCAACCATTTTCATCATTCCATGATTGATGGCCATGCTAAGGCCCTAAGGTCTGGAATTTCCAGTGTAAACCTCTTCACCTCTCTCCTCTTTCAAGATAGTCTTTAAAAACTAACTTTTTGAGAAAGGAGGGAGGTCTTGTAGCGTAGTGGGTAGCATCCCTGCCTCTGAACCAGAAGCTCTGAGTTTGAGTCGTCTTGCAGGACCTGATGGCCATGGAAGGTGCATTCATTACATGGTCAAACAGGTTGATTATCAACCTGCAAATTCTTCCAACACACACCAGTGACAAGTGGTAAGAGTAGGAGAGTCTCCTAGTCAGCCCTGCTTGATGTGGAGTGATGCCCCTCGAGCTATAACCTTTAGCAACAGATTGACTTCCTGTTCCAGGAAAAACCAGCTATGAAAACAGACATAAGCACGCACTTTGTCTGCATCATAAGTCATTAGACACAGGAAGCTTCAAAGGCTGGGATTTTCCGTGCCCACTGGTGCGGTGTTCAGGGGCGTGAGCGGACAATATGGCAAGAAGGCCAAAAAGCAGTTTCATGATGTCATGATACCAGTTTGCGATCATCCACTCAGCCCATTGATGGCGGGCCGCGTTCCCTGCCATTGAACGTCGGGATCCTCACTGCAATACATGTGCATATCATTATAAGGCCAGCCTGCCGGACTCATCACCCCAGCTGGATCGTCCGCCTTGCCCGCCGACATGTTTCACAACAGCATATACAAGGCATGCATTTGGCGGGCTGCACTTCATTTGGTACTTCAAGGTTTGTTTGCCTACCTTGCTTCAGTCAGCACTAACAACAGTCATCAGTGTCAGGCTTCACAGACAGCACCACATCACTTTTAGGGAGGCTCACGGATAGGTCTCTACCTACCAGATCAGCCAAATGTGGATGGTTTTTCAATGGCTTCAGGGTTAGGGCTGCACTGTGGGACGGGGTATCCCAGGGTGTGTGTAGACGGCACATGTTGATCTGTGCAAGTGGCCTCAAGATGGTGAGGGCTGAGGAGGCAGTCTCCAGAGGAGATGAGGCCAGATGGACATGTGAGTGTATGTGTGTGAGAATGGGTGGTGATGTCACATGAGCTGGCAGTGAGTGAGATGCCAGTGAATGTGTGATGGGCTTGAGTGTGTGAGGTTAGAGTGATGAGATGGTTACCAAACCCTGGCTGCACGGATGAGATCATTCATCCTCTATCTGCATTGGATGGCCAACCTCTTTAACGCAGCATTGGCACTGATCACCGCTGCCACCGCCTACCGAGCTGGAGTGGTGATGTTGCCTTTCTGGCCTTTTCCTCCAGCCAGAGCGAGGGTAGAGGACGTCATAGCAGGCCTCTACAGTGTCCAAAAGGCACTCGAGGGCTGCAGTATTCTTGCCTTTTGGGGCAATGTCTTCTTTGCAGCAGTCCTGGGCTGGAAGCACTGAGCGTGGCTGTACTTTAAATATGGTGTCTGGCGTGATGAAGGGGCAAGGTGACAGCGTGGCAGGTGAATCCGAACCTGCCTGCCATGGAAACAGCATGTATCCTGGGAATGCATAGTTAATGTGGCAGGTTTGGGACGATATGGCGTGAAAAGCCGCCATTGCAGCCGGTGGGTAAAGCGTTGATTTCCCGCCCTATCGCACTTAATGCAAATCTGGGACGATTCTGCCCTAAGTCTTTGACAAAAGTTTTGGTCATCTGTCCTAATATCTTCTTATATGGCTCATGAGAACTTTTGTTTGCGAACACTCACGTGAAACACCTTGGGATCTATGTTTTAATATGCTAAAACTACTTATAAATGCCAGTTACTCTTGCTGCTACGATGATCTTTTTTGTTATTCATGGCATGTGGCAAGTCCAGTATTTATTGCTCTTCCCTAATTGCCTTCAAAAAGGTGATGGTGAGTTAATCTCCTGAATACAACTGAGTGGCTTGCTAGGCCTATTCAGAGGGTAGTTAAGAGTGGCGTAGTTAAGAGTCAACCACATTATTGTGGGTCTGGAATCACATATAGGCCAAGCTAGGCAAGGGCAGCAGATTTCCTTACCCAAAGGATGTTAGTGAACCAAATAGGTTTTTATAATAATCTGATAGATTCATGGTCAACGTACCAGCTTTTAATTCCAGATTCATTGAATTAACTGAATTTAAAATCCCTAGCTGCAGTGATGGGATTCGAACTCACATTTGTTTGCAATTGAGGAACTTGTTTGCAATGAAGGGATTTGCAGCTACCTTATTTGACATCACCTTGACTTCAGCCATGAAACAGAGGGTCAAATGCTGAGCTACTCTCTTATTTGCCTCCATACACATACTTCTGACTGATATTTCCTTTCCCTACCCTACAGCCTTGGGCTAAGACACCTTTGCATCTTGCTAAAGGCTTTCAGAATATTTGTTACCCTAATGTGACACTTACTTTCCATTAATTGTGTCATTCTACTTGTGGTAGAAATTAGTTCTGATCTGTCTTCTGTCAAAATTGGTCTTTGGGCTTCATTAACATTTTTTTCTGCGAGCTGCCAGTGCCTGCCTTTCTTCCCCAGGAAACTTGTGCATTTCATTAAACTTGATATCCAGCTGCTTCCCTCATCAACTGAGAACCAAAAGTTGTGGGATGGGGGCAGGTGATCGCCAGTACTGAGATTGTGGACACTTCTGTTTACCTGGCTGCCCTGAAACTTAAAAAAAAATCCTTCCTTAATAACAGCCCCTTGGTGGGGGTCGATACTTACGCTATAGTGACTACTTACGAATCATGGGGCAGGATTTTTCCTATGGCGGGCGGGCTGGACGGGAGCGGGCGAGGGCAGACATGGAGCTGATCGCTGCCCGTGGCTCTGCGCCATTTTACACAGGTAGGCCAATTAAGGCCCGCCCAGCATAATTTGCGGCCGGTAGCGCTCAGCGCTACCTGTGCGGGTGAGGGGAGGAGGGAGAGTCGGGGCCAGCGCTTTTTTGCGCATGCGCAGGAAAGAGCGCAGCCATCTCCCTGAGGAAAGGAGCTGCCTCAGGGAGATTGAATGGATATTGAAACAATTAATTAAATGATTAAAAAATTTATTTAAACATGTCCCCACTCGTGTGACTGTGTCACATGAGTGGGGACATGTTTTTACATTTGTGGAAATTTATTTATTTAATAAAAGCCTCAGGAAACCTCATCCCAGTCGTGGATGAGGTTTCCTGAAAAACGCGAAGGCCGCTTGGGCTTTTCGCCTGCCCGCCAACCTTAAGTTGGACGGGCAGCGTTCACAAGTAGCTCAGTTGATTTCTTAATGGCCTTAGTAGGCTGTTTACATTGTGGCGGGCACGCAGCTGACTCCGGCGTGAACGAAATATCGCGATGGTGCGCGATGATGTCAGGACGCATGTCTGACGTCATCACACATCATTTTACACGTCGGCATGCTGGGCCCGCCCCTGCACGCCAACCGGAAAATTCTGACCATGATGTGTGCATACCCAGCTCTTGCTGCACTCATGTAAGGGGCCGAATGCCTGTATTAGGTGGCCATAACAGACACTCATAAAGCCAACTTATCAACATGGCAGCACCTGTAATCCAGTAAGTTTGTGTTTGGAATGCTGCATCCTGAATTTGGTTATTTTATGCTGCCCCTGCCCTCTTGCCCCTCTCCCCTAAAGCATGAGGGCCAATTTCTATCCATTCAAATATTACCTACACATAATTTTCTGCTCCTATCACTGTTGTACTCCCTACACCTGCCCAAATCAGCACCTGGATGTGATTAATTATTAGTTCATCAAGCTTACTACAAAACCTTCCGTCTCTCTATTACCTAGAAAGATAAAGGGAGCATTGGAACCTCCAAGTTACTCACCATCCTGACTTGGGTGTATATTTCACTTTGTCAAACCTTACTTAATGCTGTTGTGGGAGTACCGTCAAAGCAAGGACTGCAATAGTTCAAGTAAAAGGCCATCACACTTTTTAGTCAAACTATGTATGACCTACAAATATGGTCTTACATAAATTGCAATAAATTGGACTGATCGAGGAACTGTAAATGTTAATAGCAGTTTCCAATTTTGGCAAAGTTAGCACCTGTTCTTGACAATTTAGACCTGATTTGCAGCAGTAGACAAAAAAAGGAAAGAAAGAACTTGCATTTATGTAACTTCCAAAACTAACTGCAGAAGGATGGCAGCCCACCCACACCTCTTATCAATTACTTACCGCCCCTTCCTGGATGTTTTGGAGTTGGCTGCAGTTTGTTAGGCTCAGACAGGAGAGCTGTATCTAGGTGCCTGAATTAGGATGATGAGGGCGGAGGGCGAAGTTAGTTCAGTCCTTGGCTCTGTCCATTGTGACAAATGTCGCTGTATGCTGCCAGAATCCATATATAACATATAATTCTGGGCTACATACATTGTGTAAATTAGGTTAGTATTTCGTAGTAGAATTACAGGGATTTCACCAATTCTTATCACCTATTAGCTGATAAAGTATTAGAATGTATCATGTTTAATAATCTCATCAGTATAAACATTGTCATGCTGATTTTGTAGCAGCAAAAGGAAGATATTGTACTAATTACTATGATTACTTGGCTAATGAATAATATACTATAATGTTTATAAATTTTAATGAATCATTGATTAATTATTTACAGGCAGGAATACCCATTAGCACAGTGTGTATTTTTGTTTTTTAGTACTTTAGATATCAATGTTAAAACTGTAAAGCTGTTTTGAGTACCATTTTTAATTTTGTGCAGCTGACTTTATTGAATTTAGAATGTACAATATCAATCTGTCCCAGATTTATGATCTTATAATACCTTATTTATTGGGTCTCTGGTTTTTCTATATTTGTTTTTTTGTCAATGCAGAATGCTCATCACATAAGTATATTATAACGCTTTCCATTTATGTAAACTGAAGTTGGATAGTAAGCAGCTTTGAGTGTCTTATTGATTGAACAGTGATAAAGCAGTTAAGTTGATGTAAATTTTAGAAGCTTCTCTCACGGTGTAAGGTGCATTGGAACCAGAGATTGTATTGCAGCCTCATAAAATACTCCCGACCATCCATTATTCAAGATAATACTGTGTCTGCTTATTCATGCATTGTAACTTTAAGTGTTTCAAGGTACCGTTTATCCTGTTTAGTTTGGTAGCATGTTACAGTGACCCCAAAAATATTTTTGAGGCAGTTGCAAAGCATATCTGACACACTTATGCGTTAAAGCACTGATACTTTGTCATTTCATCAGGGCGGAATTACCTTTGCAGAGTGCATGCAATATCTGCTGTACAGCAGTAAGGTAAAATAATCCATTCTGCTATCACACCTGATATAATGGATAGGTGTTTTGTAAATAAAAATATGCTCCTCCGCTAATCTGTTGTATTGTATTTTTCAGCATAGTGATTTCAGCAGGACTACAATTTAAGCATCATTGAAGGGAGCAGTAGCTTCTAGCTCCTCCTTTAGTGGCACACCATTAAAGGAAAAGGGGTGTCTGGGGTAGAGAAGGGGGTCAGGAGTGGTGTCTTGGGGGAAGACCAGAAATGGTGAGTTGCTATGATATGGGAAAGCAAAACAAAATGTATTGTGTTTGAACAGATATAATATATTTCTAAAGTAAAAACAGGAAATGCCGGAAATACTCAGCAGGTCAGGCAGCATCGGTGGGGAGAGAAACAGGTTTTTGGCTGATGATCTTTCATCAGAACTGGCAACGGTTAACTGATATAACCTGTTTTTAAGCAGATACACAGGCAGGGAAAGTGGGAGGGGGGGCGGGTGCAAAGAAAGAGAAGATCCATAATAGGAAAGATGAAATGACAAAAGAGGTGATGGTGCACAGCAAAAGGGGATGGTAACAGGTCAAGTAAAGAATAAAAGATGGGTCTAGAGGATGTGCAAGTGGGAACAGCTGAACCGTTACCTTCTGAAAAAATATGAATAGTGCTTCTCATCTGAAATTGTTGAATTTAGTGTTGAATCCGGAAGGTTGTAAAGTGCTTAATCGAAAGATATGGGCTTGTTCCTTGAGCTTCATTGGAAAATAGTAGGGCACTGAGGATAGAGAGGTAGGAATGGGGTGGAGAATTAAAATTATAAGTGATTGAATTGCCAGCATCAGCAGTACTTATGCAGCTCATTTAGATGACAGAAGTAGAATATTAGAAATTATAGCACAAGGGGAGCTATTGACCTCATCAAGCCATTGCTGTGCAAGCTCTACAACTAAAACTGCCTACTCAAATCTCATTTTCATGTCCTTTCCCTGTATGCTTTTATATACTTTTAACATCCCCTCTTCTAATGCACAGCACAAAACAGCATTTACTAAGGCAGCCCACTGGCATGTGTGGTGCCACACAATGGTAGGAGACAGGTTGGATACCTTGTAATTCTGATCACTGCTATCTCATCAGTGCATGGGGGAGAGCAAATAAGTGCTTCCTCACAAGGAGTTCTGGATAAAATGGAAACTAGATTGTTTTACACTTCATAATCACTAATTAGACTTGGCAGCCTGTTCTTTTGATGTGGTATAGGAATGAAGATGGGAATTACAAATAAAAATGCAGAGTACATAACTTGGCGTTTAAAAGTGTTGTTTTATTGATGGTTGTCACAGGGTAAAAACAAACTAATTCTTTATATTCAGATGTTGGACACAAGAAACATGGGCCTGAATTATACCCTTGGCCAATTAAGGCTCGCCCAGTGTGAAACGCACCCTCCCAATGGTAGAGAAGGCAGGGGTGGGGACCTGTCAGTACAGGCAGCTTCTTGAAGGCTGCCAGGGAAGAACATATCTTCTGAGTTGTGAACACTGAAGTTATGGCATCAAGTGCGGCTGGAGACACGAGGCAGGAGGGCAGGAGGGTAGGTTGGGTGGGCACTCGGCCCCCCGGTTTTTGGATGAGTGCCTTGCAGTCCTCCTGGAGGAGGTGGCTGCCAGGAGAGGCACCCTTGTCTCCAGAGGTGGAAGGAGGAGACCACCACACCTAACAAAAAGCTTGGGAGGAGGTGGCAGCGCAGGTCGGCAGCGCAAGTCAGCAGCCATGATGTTGTGTGGTGCACATGGGTGCAGTGCCGCAAGAGGTTTAACGACCTGCTGCGCTCAGCAAGTGTGAGTACCACGTTGGCATGGATCAGTGTGGTGAAGTGTTAAGGGCTGGCCGTCCTCCTCCGTGGAGCTCAAGGGTGTTAGAGTCTGAGTGTCAACCGTCAATGATGCCAGAACTGGCCAAGGGGGTGAGCCATGGCTGCTTGGACTAAGTGCCTTGGAGCTCGAGGGCCACGACTCGGATTTGCCCTGCAAGGTGTTCCTCAGGTGGGGTTGGCCAGGTTGCAATGGTGCTGCAGGTAGAGAGTGGACTAATCCATGCTCCTCTGTCCTTTCAGGAGAAGACGAGCCATAACCACACTAAAAGGTTGCGGACAGGCGGAGGCCCCCCCAAACCTTCTAATCCTATCCAGAATTGAGCAGGATGCTTTGGAGCTGGAGTGGCACCACGCACCTCGGTCAACCGGCCGTGGAGAGGCTGGGGTGTCAGACAAAGCTAAGAGTGCAGCGCACAGAGTTGAGAGTTTTGGATGGTGCAAACACTCTTGTGTAGTCTCATCATTGATGGGAGCCTCAAAACTGGATTCCCTATTGGTCATTGAAAGACGATGACACCATAATGCAGATCTCCATGGTCTCAGCAGGGTGCCTGGCATGCACAGTGACAGTGTAATGACTTAAAACTAATGGCACCTTGTTATTCTCCCTTAGATTCGCCAGCACGCACCCAACTGCAGGACCCCGAAGAGCCACCCTGACGCCAGAGGACTGTCAGGCTTCACATGCACCTGTGTCACACCTGCTTTCTGAACCAGGCACCAATGCAGATACCAGCACCTTGGTGGGCAATAGATCCTTGGCTAGAATGTCGGAGCACTGCGTTGAGGGCATTTCACTCATTTGAGGAACAGGCAGTTGATGAGCCTCTGGAGTCATCCATTAGGCGGCAGATGCTGAACATCCGGCGGGATGTGCGGTAGGATCTAGCGGAGATCCATGAGGCTGTGCATGCCATGGCCTCTGTTGTGGAGGAGTCCATGCGGAGCATCAGCACTGCGTTGAACCTCATGGCCGAGTGCACTGCATCCTCCATTGAGAGAGTGGCCACTCTCATGGAGAGGCAGCTGTCCTGAAATGAATCCTAGAAATGCTAAGAATGAAGCTCAGAACTGAGATGAAGCTGTCAAGTTCAAATAAGCAACCAACAGCAAACTATCTCTTAAACTCCTCACTACTCACACTGGCAATGCTGCTGGCCCTTTTTATACTGCCCTTGGATGAGGTTACCCATTTTGCCCGTGCAATGACCACTAAATCGCACAGGCAACGTAAAATTGGCTTCATTTGGGTTTTTACTGGCCTTAAGTGGCCTCTTGATTGACGGCGGGCACAGCTCCGAGTCCCGCGCGCACTCGCCGACCTGAAGATTGTTGTCGTGAGGGATGATGTTGGGACGCTCGCCCGACGTCGTCTTGTGCCATTTTGCGCCCAATCACAAGGTGTAAAATTCTGCTCATGATGTTTGCAGTTTATATTGTGAATTTAGTTACTTAATTGGATACCTGACCTGTAATTATTGCTGGATACTTATTCCTCTTGATACAAAGTAAGACTACCTCAGATTCATTAAAAGCAAGAAATGGCATGTGCTGGAAATCTGAAAGTAAAACAGAAAATGCTGGAAACACTTAGCAGTTCAGTCAGCATCAACCGATGAAGTGCCTGCACCTGAAAGGTAGCTTTTCTCTCCATAGCTGCTGCCTGACCTGATAAGTATTTTCATCATTTTCTGTTTCTATCTTATATCCATGCTATTTTCATATAATTGAACCCAGTAATTGAGAGAATGTCATGGACAGTTTTAGGCCCACCTGGGGCTGGCACGGAGGCAGGTGGGCACTAAAAATAAGATCACTGGCTCTATATCACTGGCCATTTTCCTGGAGGCAGGAGGGGAAAGAATGAAGGTGGACTACACGCCTGCAAGTAACAGGGAGACAATTGAACGAGTTAAATACTTATTGAGGCCTATTGTCGTAGGCTGACTGGGATTTTTCCTGTCTGTCTCCAGGACCCTGCAGGTGGCAGAGAACAAGGCAGCTGCCTGGAGGCAGACACCCAGCCACAGGCAAGGGTGGGACAGCACTCCAGCCAGCCTTAGGGGCAGCCTCCCCAACCCTCCTGCTCGCCTGGATTCAGCAGCAGCTATAGAACTGTCTGTGGAGAGGTTCTTCCTCCCACCCCTCCCCGCCTGCCCCCTCTCCTCCCCTCCTGTCCCCCCTCCTTCAAACAGTTCCAACATGGTGGACTGGCTGATAAAGCCATTTTATATATTAAATTTGAAAAAGTTGGAAAGAGGACACCTCCATTTTGGGACACTCGGTCCCTCACTTACTGACCATTGCATTCTGCTTTCAAGCTGGAGGGCCTCTTATTTTCCCTACAGCTTCAAGAGCTCACCTGCCATCCTCAATTGGCCAATTCAAAGAAAATCACAGATGAATGATTGTTTCCTGTACAGTGCGGGTTTCTGACTCCTAATTGAACCTGATGGCAGGGTCCTGAGGCCCACAGGAACCTCCTGCCCCATATTTATGTGTTTCTTCCTCCCGGTATGTTTTTAAAAATATTAGTTTGTTGATTGTTGTAACTGTCTCCAAATCATTGAGAAAATATTTTGCTTTCAGCTACCACGGAGCTGTTTTTGACTGGACATTAGCAAAAATTTTCCTTTCAAGATCTTTTGTCATAAATATTCGAAGGTGAAACTGAGTACACGTATTCTTTTCCACGGTTCACCCATCCAGCAAACAATTTCAGAGATCTCAACGGATCAAATAGCATGGGATTGAAGTTCAAAATTGTGGAAAAATGATTGTGCCTAGAGCACCATACCATGAATATTTCATGTCGTTGGTTAGTCAGGGCTTCCCTGTTGCAGGAAAAATACCACATCTGCTACACTGAGATTTTGAAGTAAAGCTAAGACATTTGCTATAATTTTGAGAACTTTTCATAACAGTTTTGAAGAAAGGAATTCTAACCATTTGTTATGGTATTTTTTTCTTGCGCACAGTTTCTATGTTAGCTTTTTTTGTGAAAATACACCATACTTATTTCTACTTGTGGCTGTATACCTTTCGTTTAGACCCTGTAGCTCATATCTTAATGTTTGATTCATGGAAACATAAGATTCATTTGTTTGTATTTTAAAAAGAAATGATTACTTCCTGGTGCAAATATGTTGTCATCAAAATTGAACCAAGGAATTGTTGTTATCCAACTGGTACTGATCTCAGGTATACTGCTTTAAATATTCTATTGAACACTGAAAATATAGGAACTGCAGCAAATAGAAACTAAAATGGGAAAACTGTAATTAAGGAAAAAAACGTTTGCATCTGTTTTTATACCCTTTTCAAATCTGGCTTACCATCCTCAAGGGAACAGGAGGATCTGGGTCAAAGACCTTTCCAAATTCAGTGGAAACTTTCCTCCTTACTGTTTGAGACAAATCAGATTCTTGTACAGCTGTAGTGATGTCCCTATGGGATTTTTACTTCACCTGATGTGGAGTACTCTGCAATGACAAAGCATGCCACAATTGGCAAGATGTTCAATTGGCCTATTAGTCAAGGACCAGAGCAGCATGTCTGATAGAGCGCCTAAGACAAATAGCAGCTGACAGAGGATTTTGAATGTACTCCAACACTCTTCCAGGGTGCAGAATTTGCTTAGAAGGCATACTGTATGAAGAGTGATTCTGCATGTGTTTCTGGGCTCTGTTACAGGGTTTACGATACATTTCTGTGGTAACAGTATTTTATTCCATAGTGTAATAATTCAAGCAATTGTAATATTGTCAAATGCAAATTGGCAGGATATTACCTCATTCATTTTTCCATTCAAGAACACAAGGCACACACTTGTGTGTTTCCTTATGGCTGTTCATAAAATGAAAAAAATTAAGCTGCTGTGCACCTTGACTTTCTTTCTTTACATGCTTCTTGAACACCTATTTTTGGTAAATTCATGCTTACAATGTTAGGTATTGCTAAAACCAGAGCTGTTAACATTCAGAACACATTAAGGTTGACCTTTATGATAGTAAAATCACATTGCTTCCAAACCTATGCTATGATACCATGTTTATTTTTAATAATGAACCACATAAGTTTACAGTTTTAGACCAAGATCAATGACCTACACTAAAAGTGTAATGCATGCTAGGGCTATGTGACATGATGTACTGTACACGTTTCGCTGGGCGCGCAGCCGCCTCCGTTGAGCGCCCGCAGAACAAAATATCAGGATGACACGCGATGACGTCGGGACGCACGCCCGATGTTATCACGCGTCATTTTACGTGTCGGCATGTCAGGCCTGCCCCCACACGCCGACTGGAAGATTCAGCCCATAGAATCATACACTGTAGAAAGCAACCATTCAGGCCGTCTTGCCTGTGCCAGCTCTCTAAAAGAGCTTTCCAATTCCCTGCTCTTTCCGAATTGCACTGCATTTTTTTCCATTTCAACTACATATACAATTCCCTTTTGAAAGTTATTATTGAATCTACCCTTTCAGGCCTTCCAGATCATCATAACTCCCTGCCTAAAAATATTTCTCATCTCCCCCCCGTCCCCCCAACCAACTGTTTTTCGTTCATTTTCAGTTTTGCATTCTGAAGACACCTTCATTTTCTATCAATAGTTCTCTTGCAGCAATATCTCACTGCTGCTTTCATTGTTTTTCTCATTCCTTTGCTCCTCTTCTTGCCTTTATTTGTGATTTTTTTATTCTTCCCAGTCGAAGCCTATCATTCCCCCCTCGGGTTCTCTAGAATTTCTGTTTAAGCTTATTTCTTATAAAGATGCCTATAATAACAGTTATAGTTTCCAAAGACAAAATTTATGCCTATTCTTAGAAACTCTGTTTGGGATGGCTTCTGCTGCAGATTGTGCTTGAGCTGCCATTCACACCAGAGTTGACTGCTGGCTGTGCACCACAGTGCCTCATGTGCAGGTAATGTAATCCTTCAACTGGTCCACCATTTACAACTCTCAGTGGAGAACACAGATAGTGCTGGAGGTCCAGTGTCAACATTAAAACGAAACTGATCCAGGAAAATAGGATGTGGTCACAGGGTCATCCTGGTGGGAAACATTCTGTTCCAGTGCACTTCTGCTGATAATACAAAACCAAATAGGAAAGATTAATCAGAACACTATTTCAAGCTCAATGATGAGCATAGGACGAGAAAAATGGTAAGAGGAAAGTGCCTGACTGATGTCTGGAAGCACAGTGTATTTAAACCTGGAATTGTCTTCCATGGGAATAGTTAAAACAAATAGTTTAGGTCATATGTACCAATTAAGTGCAATGAAGGAAATGTGGGATGCTGTCGAAAGATTAGCTAGACAAGCCAATAAAGTTTTCCTTATCTATATTTATCTTTGTAAACCAGCACCACAATTTTTTTTATTCATTCATGCGATGTGGGTGTCGTTGGCTAGGCCAGCATTTATTGCCCATTCCTAATTTCCCTTGAGAAGGTGGTTGTGAGCTGCCTTCTTGAATCGTTGCAGCCCATGTGGTGTAGGTACACCCACAGTGCTGTTAGGGAGGGAGTTCCAGGATTTTGTCCCAGTGACAGTAGAGAAATGGCGATATATTTCCAAGTCAGGATGGTGCGTGGCTTGGAGGGGAACTTCCAGATGGTGGTTTTCTCATATATCTGCTGCCCTTGTCCTTCCAGATGGTAGTGGTTGTGGATTTGGAAGGTGCTGTCGAAGGAAGCTTGGTGAGCCTCTACAGTGCATCTTGTAGATGGTACACACTGCTGCCACTGTGCATCGGTGGTGGAGGGAGTGAATGTTTGTGGATGGGGTGTCAATCAAGCAGGTTGCTTTGACCTGGATGGTGTCAAGTTTCTTGAGTGTTGTTGGAGCTGCACTCATCCAGGCAAGCGGGGAGTATTCCATCACACTCCTGATTTTTCCCTTGTAGATGGTGGACAGTCTTTTGTGAGTCAGGAGGTGAGCTACTTGCCAGGATTTCTAGCCTCTGACCTGCTCTTGTAGCCACAGTTTTTACATGACTAGTCCTGATAACTTTCTGGTCATTGGTAACCAGCAGGATATTGATAGTGGAGAATTCAGTGATTGTAATACTATTGAATGTCAAGGGGCAATGTTTACATTCTCTCTTTTTGGAGATTGTCATTGCCTGGCACTTGTGTGGCACAAATGTTACTTGTCACTTGTCAGCCCAAACCTGGATATTGCCCAGGTCTTGCTGCATTTTGACATGGACTGCTTCAGTATCTGAGGAGTTACGAATGGTGCTGAAGAGTATGGAATTATCAGCAGACATCTCCACTTCTGACCTTATGATGGAAGGAAGGTCATTGATGAAGCAGCTGAAAATGGTTGGGCCTAGGACACTACCCTGAAGAACTCCTGCAGTGATTTCCTGGAGCTGAGGTGATTGACCATCAACAATCATAACCATCTTCCTTTGTGCTAGGTATGATTCCAACCAGTGGAGAGTTTTCCCCTGATTCCCATTGACCACAGTTTGCTTGGGCTCCTTGTTGCCACACTATGTCAAATGCTGCCTTGATGTCAAGGACAGTCACTCTCACCTCACCTCTGGAGTTCAGCTCTTTTTAATCCATGTTTTAACCAAATAAACTGGAATTATGTTTACCTTTATAAAGTGGCACTACAGTTACACTGGAACTGCTTTACTTCACTCCTTTTTTACCTGTTGATTTTCTAAGCCTCTCTCCTTAAGGTGCTGAATCCTTCTTTGAAGTATTATTCCAAGGTCATGATTATATTTCAGGCGTGGAATTAGCCATATAGTGTTGGTGGCCTGTTTAACAACAGGAGGCTTTGCATTTGAACACAATTCTTTCCAGTCCAAGTGTGCATTTTTAGCAGGGTTTGCTGGATAGTAACCAGGAGCAAGCTCACTGTTTCTTACCAACAGTACTGCAACTTTTTTGAGTGCTCCCACCACTGTGTTGGCTAAGAATGAATCAGCATATCTAAATCATTGGATTGAAGTGGAATTATCTTGTTCTGTATGGTTGAACTACTCACCAGTTAAAATTTTGTTAATTTATTTGTTTTGTAACCCAAAAGAGTTACTCACCAGCTAACCATTGGAGCCACTCAGGGGAGGCTAAATCAAGATGTTCACCTGTTAAGGACACAGCTTACACTAATTGGCTCAGGCCTTTAGCAATCAGAGTCACATTTTGCAATATGAACAGTATTTTAACACCCCAGCCAGAAATTGAGCAGAAGCAAAGAGGAGCAGGAGAGATATTTGAACAAAGTATTGAAAAATCAGTAGGTTGGGGGAAGGGGAAGAAAAAGAGAAGTAAAATTGAAGAGAATAATTGTTACAGTGAGACAGAAGTGAAGAAGCAGTGAAAAAAAGCAAGCCTGGCAATTGTCCCAGAATACTGGAACTTCCTTGTGGGACTTGGTGTCTATGAGAGATTGGAGTGAAAGTATTGATGGTGTTCCCAGATGATCTGTCATGAATTAAGTGGCTATAGATGTCACTGTGACATCAAATGTTTATAACATTATGTGACTTGTTTTCATGGCTTGGGTGCTGCTGAAGTCATGTTTCATTTACATATTTAGTAATTGAAATTTTCCAAGAGCTGTGTTAATCAATGAGCTGGCTTTAAATACCAATGGTCCTAAAAGAATGAAAATCCCACTTGGTTAACAACACCACAATGATGAAAAATTAAACATCTTTACCTTCAGATGTATAGCACCAAAGCCTTTTGCACGGTAAAGTTCTGTTTTATGTAGCAAATATTAGGATGTTTGATAAAAATTTGTCTTAATCACTGTCGTAACAGACAAATAATGAGCTTGAATTTTAATCAAAGAGAAAGCTTGAATTGTGATAACAGAGGATGAGAACAAGATATTACATATTCTGAATGATTACTTCTACCAATTGTTCATAGGGGAAAATGTGAACTATGTGCCCATCTCTAACCAGAGACCTGGAGCTGGACACAATTAATGATTTTGATATGAACAAGATGATGTCCTGGACAATCCATAAGGTTTAAAAACATACAGATCTCCAGGGACAAATGATACCTTTCCCATATTACTAAAAGAGGGCAGGGAAGAGATGTGTGAAGCATTGACAGTCATTCTAAAGGAGTTACTGATACTGTTTGATACATATAGCAAACTGCCCAACTTTGTGTGCATAATTAAAATATATACAAATGTAACCCATTCCATTCCATGGTAGGGGGTAGTGTAGCTCAATGGCGAACTGCCAGCTTCAAGATGTCAGGCATGTGCATATTAGTACAGAAAGCCTGAACTTGTGGCCTGGCCTCTGCCACAGACTGTGCTGTGACCCCGCTACCCCTATGGCGAACTGTCAGCTTTAGGATGTCAGGCATCCGCATATTAGTGCGGAAAGCCTGAACTTGTGGTCTGTCGCTCAGGCCTCTACCACAGACTGTGCTGTGACCCTGCTACCCCCACAGAGCCAGCAAAGAGTGAAATTAGCAAAAGCTTCAACTTTCTTGTTCCCACATCACTGTTAGAAACACCATAAAAAAATATACTTTGTTTAATCAGATGTAACTCATTGGCAATGTGATTAATAAAATTTGATGAGCAACAGAATTGGCCCTGAAATAATTTTGTATTTGTGTAGTGCTTATATTGATTACTAATATATTTTTTAAACCAACATTTTCTATTCTTTTAGTCTTTTTCAAAATACTTCAGCTTCTACCTTCACTTCGTGTGTATGACCCAATTTTTAATTTGCTCTATGTAAAAGTGTTTAACACTGATTTTGGGCTGGATTTTCATCTCAGAGGTGGGTAGCTGGAGTTGGATAATTTCACTCCCACCCCCTAGGTGGGGAAGGTGCAGGTTAGAGTTGAAGGTGGCTACAGGGGCTGCTGAGTGCCAAGCCAAGTTGGTTAAAAGGCCCACCTTAGTTGGCTGGGACTTTGTCTTAGTTATGTTGTTAAATATTAGGCCCTCTAGCCCTCATCCCTCACAGCCACCACCTACTCTCTATGCTAACCCATGCCCCTCCACCCACCACCAGTGGCTCTTCATACCCTCCATGCCAACTCATCACCCTCTACTCATCCTCATGCCCCCTATAGCCCCTATGCCAATTTAGTGCCAACTCATAACCCACTAGCCTTTGTACTTACAGCCTCCAAGCCAACTCATCTAGTATCCACCATGGGCAGACCTCAGGAGCCAAGCTGAGATGAATTAAAGTTCTAAGTATCTATTACAGACTTCACTATATAAAAGAAACACTAATTATGAAAGCCTATTCAATACATTTAAATCCCCTCAGGTACTTAATCCCTTATAAAAACAAACATTTATCTTCATAATTTTACATCAAAGGCAGCTAATCCTTTAATAACCTCTTGGCGCTGTCAATCAAATTGTGAACTTACAGACCACCACAGTCATAATGACACATTGTGGAAGCAATAACAATGATATAATGATGGCCTTTAGGGTTATGTAAACAAAAATCTATTGAAACTGCTAGAACATTTTTTCAAAATGTAAAGGGCAGGGGATTTAAATAACTTCACAGCTTGACAGTTCTACATATTTTATCTGCCATTTATGAGCGTTTACATCTCCACCTTAAAGTTGTGGAACGTGGATTTCGGGCTGAGGCCATCCCTGGAGTGAAAATCACATCTGTTTGCCCTGTGCACTGAGTTTAAATGGCCCAGCCGATTTGTAATTTGTGGCTGTGCTCTTCATGCCCCGCCCCCTCTCCCTTACCGGTGAAAATGGGATCTGCCAGAAATGGGGCAGGACTTCTGGATCTGGGTCCTGCCTGCCATTTCTAAAGGCCCCCAGAGTGTCCCTGCCTCTGCGAAAATCCAGCCCTTTATATTACTGCTTTGTGTTTCCTGTTTCTTCAGTGTGATTGGCTGCTTAGACAGCATGATGACATGACCCCAGCTCCATGCTGGGAAATGCCCAGTAAGGAACGCTGCAATCATTTTAACAGTACCACTCCATGTCGATCGAGGTGAATCTCTCACTGCAGAGATTGCTTGATCTCAAGTGACTTAATTCAAGGTCAGTGGCGAGTGCCCTTGCTTTGCCGCTGACCACCAGCTTGGCCATTAAGTTAGTCTATTTTCAAGTCAAAATGAAATAGCATAATGGGTGCAGATTTTGGATGTTTATGTGGTATTGAAACAGGAGAAAATGTGGCACAAACTTACTTCAGAAAAGTAGATGGTTTTGAAGAATTTATTCTCTTAATTTTGGGAAATGTATATCTGATGAAGGTGATTGTGTATGGCAGGTAATCTGTTTGAGGAATGTAGGAGTGTACAAAACCTGAAAAGACCATTTTAGCCCATCGGCCTGGCCACAAAGTGCAGAAGCAGAATATGTAGTTTATTAGCCATATTTTCAATTATAAAAATAAGGTTGATTTGGAACATTTTTAGTAAAAGTTTTGGGTGAAACCACAATTATTTTTAGTGATGACTAGTTAGTTAGCTGTAATTTTAATACCCACGTTGTTAGAACAACAGAACAACAAGGCCAATATGATGCAAATGTTTTAACTATGAAGGGATGGGACAGAGTAGCTAAGCAGACTCTCCAATAGTTGATGAGGCCAAGAATGAGAAGTCATAGGTACTAGATTAAATGTTAGAGATTTAGAACAGAGAGCAGAAAAACCTTCTTGACACAGAGTTACAAAACTGTGGAATTCACTTTCAGAATTAGCGGCTGAGGCAAAAACAATGTCAACACTCAAGATTAGATTGTACAGGTGGATGATAGAAAAAGAGTAGAAGGGATCTGGGGACAAGGTGGGTAGGTGCAATTACAACTATTAATTTGCGTGGAGAGCAAAGAGCTATACAGACAGATTGGGCCAAATGGCATCCTTCCATGTTGTAATTTCTATGTATTTTATGGAATCGTAGAATAGTACAATACAGAAAGAAGATCGCTTGGCCCATCAAGTCTGTACCAATCTTTCAAAGAGCAACCCAGTTAGTCCCATTCCCCTCCCTTTTCCCCATATTCCTGCATTTTTTTCCTTTAAGTATTTATCCAATACTCTTTTGAAGGCTACTGTTGAATCTGTATCCACCACCCTATGAGACAGTACATTCAAAAACCTAACCACTTGTTGCGTAAAAAATAATTTTCCTCTGATTCTTTTTTAGGTCAGTCATCTTAAGGCCAGGATTTCCTGTTCAGCGAGCGGGGGGTAGGGCCCACTCGCTGACGCATAAAATGATGCAGGATGACGTTGGGCGGAACTCCTGACATCACCCGCCTCATTTCAATTTTCAGGTTGGTGGGGGCTCAGCCTAATCAGCTGTGCGCCCGCCGACCTGTCAATGACCTTAAGGTTGGCGAGCAGGCCGGGAGCCCTAGCGGGCATTGGAACAAGCATGAAACCTCATCCACGGGCAGGATGAAGTTTCATGTATGTTTATAAATTTTTAATAAAAGTAAACTGAAAGTGATGGACATGTCCCAACTCATGTGACAGTGTCACATGAGGGGACATGTCAGGGATTTTTTTTTTTCTCTGTTTCTGACATGTTTTAATATGTAGCCGATCTTCCTGAGGCAGCACTTAGCGCATGCGCGAAAGAGCACACTCTCGGCTCAGAGAATCCACCCCCCCCCCCGCCCGCACAGGGAGTTCATAGTGCTTCTTTGCGGACGTCATGCTGGGTGGACCTTAATTGGCCCGCCCACGTAAACTGGCGGCGTGCCCCCATTTGGGGCGCTGATCGGAGGCCCGCTCCTGAACTTCTCTCCCCTCCGATGGGGGGGAAAATTCTGGCCTAAATGTGCCCTCTGGCAATTGGCATTCAGCCAGTGGAATCAGTTTCTCTTTATTTGCTCTGTCTAAACCCTTCTTGATTTTAAGCAGCTCTATCAAATCTATTATCCTTCTCTGCTCTAAGGAGAACAACCCCAGCTTCTCCAGTCTATGTAACTGTACTCCTCGCTCCTGGAACCATTCTAGTAAATTTCTTCTTTACTTTCTCAAAGCTTTCACACCCTAAAAAGTGTGGTGCCCATAACTGAACACAGTGCCCCAGCTGGGGCCGAATTGATGTTTTGTGTAGGTTTAACCTCCTGGCTTTTATGCATTTTGTTTCTGCTTACAAAGCTTAGGATCCCATATACTTTACGAGCTGCTTTGCTAACCTGCCCAGCTACCTTGAAAGATTTGTGCACAAACATCCCCAGATCTCTCTAGTGCATCCCCTTTAATATTGTCCCCTTTAGCTTGTATTGTCTGTCCTAATTCTTCCTATCAAAATGTAGCAAACCTTTCTTTACTAAATTTAATCTGCCATATTTCCATCCATTCCAACCACCTGCCATGAGTTCTGGAAGTTTCTATTGCTATAATAGTTATTGATATAAAATGATGGGGGAAAATCAAGGTGATACAAGTCAATTTTTACAATTGGGCAAATTGTGCCAATAAAAATGAGTGAAGATTCTTTATTAATGTCGCCAGAAATTAAAGATATATTATTTTTTTATCAATATAAGTTAAGAAAAAGTGGAATGGGTGGTAAACTTTGAGACTAACGGTGATGATAACTATGTAAACAGCAGCCAATATGGATTTAGAAGGGGAAGGTCCTGCCTGAACAGCTCCCTTCGCTCATTTAGGGAACAGATGACTCAGTTGGATAGTAGAGTTCCCCTGATGTATCTTGACTTACAAAAAAGCATTTAACAAAAGTCCACACAGCTACCATTCAGGGGGAAAACTTTCCACTCTTGGAATCATACCTAACACAAAGGAAGGTGGTTGTGGTTTTTGGAGGTCAATCATCTCAGTTCCAGGACATCACTGCAGGAGTTCCATAGAACCATAGAACACTACAGCACAGAAAACAGGCCATTCGGCCCTTCTAGTCTGTGCCGAAATATTATTCCGCTAGTCCCATTGACCTGCAGCTAGTCCATAACCCTCCAGACCTCTCCCATCCATGTATCTATCTAATTTATTCTTAAAACTTAAGAGTGAGCCCGCATTTACTACGTCAGATGGTAGCTCGTTCCACACTCTCACCACTCTCTGGGTGAAGAAGTTCCCCCTAATGATTGCACAGCTAGTGTTAATGCATTTTGCAATTCCTCAGATACTGAAGCAGTTCATGTCAGCAAGACCTGGTAACATTCAGGCTTTGTCTGATAAATGTCAAGCAACATTCATGCCACACAAGTGTCAGGCAATGACACACGAGAAAATCTAACCAACTTCTCTTGACTTTCAATGGCATTATCACTGAATCCTCCCACCTAAAACATCCTGGGAGTTGCCTTTAACCAGAAACTGAACCGGACCAGCCATGTAAATACTGTGGCTACAACAGCAGGTCAGCAGCTGGGAATTCTGTAGCAAGTAACCCACCTCCTGACTCCCCAAAGCCAGTCCACTATCTGCAAGGCACTAGATATTTGGATGGCCTGGAATGATGGAATACTCTCCACTTGCCTAGATAAATGCAGCCCCAATAACACTCAAGAAGTTAGCACCATTCAAGAAAAAGCAGCCCGCTTAATCGGCACCCCATTCACCACCCTGAACATACAATTCCTCCACTACTGTTGCACAGGACAAACTGTGTGCACCATCTACAAGATGCACTGCAGCAGTTCAGCGAGGTTTCTTCGACAGCACCTTCCAAACCCCCGATTTCTATCATCTAGCAGGACAGGGGCAGCAAATGCACGGGAACACCACCACCTGCAAGTTTCCCTCCAAGCCGCACATCACCCTGACTTGAGTCCATTCTTTCACTGTCGGTGGGTCAAAAATCACTGAATTTCCTCCCTAACAGCACTGTGAATGTACCTACACCCCATGAACTGCAAGTGGTTGAAGATGGGGGCTCAACATCACCATCTCAAGGGCAGTTAGGATGGCAATTAAATTCTGACTTTGCCAGTGATGCCCACATCTCAAGAACACTTTTTTAAAAAAAAATCAGCATATCAGTGTGGATTTAAGGTACAAGCTAGAAACTGATTAAAATTGGTTGAAGGGCAGGAAACAGCTGGCACCTCTTAGCAGAGTTCTGTCAGGATGAGAACTGTGCTCCAGGGCTCAGTGTTGGAATTCCTAGGGAAGAATTTTCAGGTCGGCAAGCGGGGGCGGGGCCTGCTAGCCGATGTGTAAAATGACGCGCAGTGATGTCGAGCGGGCTCAGCTGCACACCTGCTGAACTGTCAAAGGCCTAGTAAGGCCTGTTAAAAACTAATCGAATTAATAAAATGAGCTGCCCGTCTAACCTTAAGGTTGGCGGGCAGGCGAAGAACCCAGGTGGCCTTCGCATTTTTCATGGAACCTCATCCACGGGCGGGATGAGGTTTCATGAAGTGTTTAAAAATTGCAATAAATTTTTTTTTAAAAATTCATTGACATGCCCCAGCTCATGTGACACTGTCACATGAGGGGACATGTTTTAAAAGTTTTTTATTTCTTTATTTAAATGTTTAAACCATAAACTAATCATCCTGAGGCACCTCTGTGCCTCAGGGAGATTTCTGCGTGAAAGAGCGCAGGCCATGACTCAGGGAATCCCCGCCCGCCCGCACAGGGAGCGCTCAGCGTTAATTGGCCCACACGTGTAAAATGGTGGCGCGGACCCGATCGAGTTTATGCCCGCTCCCGCCCGCCCCTGCACAGCCCCCCTGATTTGGGAGGGGGGGGGGGAATTCTGCCCCTACTGTTTCTGATTTTTGTGGACAATTTGGAATCTGAGGCTCCAAACAAGTAGCTATTTGTACAAATGACATCAATCTCGGAAGGTCGGTTTAACCTGAAGATTGGTAGCTCAGGAACTACAAAATGGTCAAAATGGAAACAGGGTAAAAAAAGGTAAAGTACTATGCACGCTGAAATCTGAAACAAAAACAGAAAATGCTGAAAGCAGTTCAGGCAGCACCTGTAGAGAGAGAAACAGGGTTAACAAGTGGAATTTGTTGGGGATCCACAGGATCCCCGATGCAAATTACGTGCAATCAGTCACTTACCTGGCCAGCATCAGACCTCCCACTTGATTAAGTCCTCAGTTGGGAAGACATACTGTCCCCGAGAGCTGCCAACCAATCAAAGGCTGACAGTGCTACTGGCAATGGTGGCTGTTGTCAGCAGTGCACTGAATCTTTCACCAGGGATCATCGCTGGATCCCTGGAGGCAGGTGAGAGGACGGGATAAGCATTATGGGGAGGGGGGTCGAATGCAAGGGCGAGAGGATGGCTTACAACAACTCCCTCCCTCCCTATGCTGGATCTCTCAATCGGACACTGCCTGTGAATTAGGGATCCTCCCCCCCCCACAAGGCTGCAGGCAAACTTGACAAGGTTTGCTGTGTGGCTTTTGAGAGAAGCAGGAGGCCAATGTGAGTCCCATTAAATCCCTGAGCCACCATTAAATTCTGGTAGGCTCAGGAATAATTGCTTCAAATGGTTTGTTAATGAGCCTAATTGACATCCAGCCAGTGGGTGGAATTGCTCCATCGATCCCTTCCCTCCACCCCCCTCCCCCCGTTAAATATAGGACAGTTTGTCTTTCAGGAATCGGACATGCAGCCGATTCCCCCCCCCCCCCCCTCCCTGCTCAGGCCACTCCAGTGGGCTCCATTAAATTATGCACCACATTTCAGCCTGATGACCTTTCATCAGAAAGTGAATACAGACGGATTTAAAATACTCCATATAGGAAACAGAAAGTAACATAAGTACTTCATGAATGCTTATTATACTGAGTTCATGCCTGGCCCAACAGGCTGTAATAAGGAATAAAAGTAGAAAATGAAAGAAATACTTAGCAGGCCAGGCTGCATCGGTGGTAACAGAAATAAAGTTAACATTTCAGGTCGTTGATGATTTCTTGCTTTAATAAGTTGCTATCTGCACAGAGGGCAGATATTCAATGGAATGTTGTGTGCAGATGGAGGTCTTAATTAACCAGTTCACTGAGGTCCATTGTATGTACTAAGTATGCCATAGCTAGGTCCATTTAGCCTAGCCTCATATCCTCAAGGCGATGCCTTAAGATATTTCCAATAAACCCTTCAACAACATCATCCTAGAACATGTTGGAGGCCGGTTGCTGCTTTTGCACCAGCCCGGTGAATAGTTTGAAAAGGAAGACCACCACTTTTACTCAAAACGTCATAAAATTGTTGTTTGAACTTCCTACTGCTGACACAAAGTTAAGACACACTAGGAGCAAATTGCTGCCTTCCTGTTTGGACAGTATCTGCAAATATGTGCTTTTGTACAGTCTAAAGGACCTTTAATGTGCAAATTAGATTATCACCCATTTTTATGTTCAAAATGGTTACAGTGCCAACAACTACATGATCTTGACATTTCTCACAACTTTTCAAAAGCTCTTTAAGGTAAAAAAATAAACAACTTTGTGTAAAGCTGCATGGCAGGCATCTGTTTTTAGTTTTTTTTATTCTACTGTTTTTAGCTTTTACTAAAGCCGCAGGAACAGTCACTTAGTTAATATTATCACTACACAAGCTCTCAACTAATAAGGTCAACACTAGAGCTCGCCATGTAGAATTTAATTTTATAAATAAATGGTCATTTAATGTAGCTGCCCAGTTTCTGAACCTGAGATCACGACGTCTCCATCCAAAAAAAAACTGCTGCTAATTAGCTGGCGGGATGTATACAGATTACTGAATGTTAATCACTGGCCTGCCATTTAAGTTTGAATGCACGTGTGTTTGAAGGCGCAGTCAGCATTTATTTGTGGGACATAATCCATGAGAATTTTTTCAGTGTTTTGAAGTGCCTGCCTGCTTGCCAGCCTTTGAATTAAAAGATGATAGTGGTTCATACCAATTTATTTTGATTACTTTGCTCCTTTTCCCTGTTAAAAAGACACATGGATGAATGATAGTTTTGTTTCTCTTTGCATACGTGTATTTGCTGAATGCTACTGCTGGTGAAGTTGTTTTAGAGCATCAGATGAAATATTGTCACACCGTTTTGCCCACATAGATGCTATATGGCTATATCATGCTTGTATAGTTTGAATACATAGGCTCAACCCAGATACCAGGAATAGATTTGATTTGCTTATCACCATCCTACAAGCCAAATGTACCACCAGCTAAGGTGCATATAAGGAAAGTTACACCAGTGTAGTTAAAATTAACAAGAAGATGGTGATTAAATGTAAGTCGATCTAAAGTGAAGCAATAGGGGCAGCAGAAAAGACAAGTTACTCTACTAAAACTCAAGTGGACAGGATCAGAAGATAGATGATCACATGTAACCAGACCTATCCAAGGCCAGCAATCTTCCAATACCAACCAAGGCAAAAGCCAAAACACAGGAAAGACCAAAGCTACTTTTCAAAATTGTTCTGAGTTAACTCTAACAAGATTGTAAATATAAATTGTAATGGTATTTGAGGGAAAGTAGCTCAATTGCAGTTACTCATCAGCCTAGAAAAACTTGATGTTATTAAGTAAGTTTGCACCAGTGTTACAATATCTCTTTCAACAATCCATAAACACAGGTGAACTACCTGTCAACTGGCTAAAATCTCTCCAATTTACAAGAAAGGGCCCCCTACTGATCCAGCAAGCTACCAACCTATTTCACTTACTAGTATTTGCCATAAATTACTAGAACACATCATTGATAGTCAGCTAATGAGACATCTTCAAGGGTAGAATATCCTTATTGACGAACAGCATGCCTTTCATAAAGCCAGATCAACATAATCGCAATTCACCCTTACCACCCACGACCTGACCTATAACCTTGACAATCATATCACCACAGATCTAGCTATTTTAGATTTTTCCAAGGCTTTTGGCCATGTACCATATGCAAAGCTACTGGACAAACTAGATCATTAGGGAGTCCGAGGAAATACTAAACCATGGACTTGAACATTTCTTACCAAACGGCAACAAAGTGACAGTGAATGGGGAAGCCTCAAACTGGCAATCAGTCTTAAGCGGCATGCCCCAAGATACCATCCTGGGCCCACATTTGTTTCTCCTTTTTATAAATGACATCCAGGATGGAATATCAAGCCAGATCAGATACTTTGCAGATGACTGCCTAGTCTATAGAGCCATTACTGAAAAGCAGATGAGGTTAGCCTTCAGGAAGATGCAATTAATCTCATCAAATGGGCCAATATATGGGGAATGAAATTCAACAGAGTAATGTAACATCAAGCGAACCAGTAATACTCGATGTCCATTAGTACCAACTACACAATGCGTGATTCCACCCCCTGCACTTGAATTTACTAAAGAATGCTGTTCCTTAGGAATCCGCATCCAAAATAAATAATTTGAAGTAGAATATACAAAGTCAATGCACATCCTCCATGCTGTGACATGGCAGATGATGTGTGCCAGGCGGATCAAATCCACGAGGAAAACTTTTTTCACGCTATCACAATGGTTTTACAATTTGTATTTATTTTGAGATGTGTGCCCAGAATTCAGAAGTAATAAGTCCACCAAGACTTCAGAGATTTTTTAAAAAATCTAAATTAAACATTTATTAACAAAAGAAAAGATTTCAAGCACATACATAGGTCTAAACTACTACTATAATAACTCCTAAAACCCCTAATTAATCTGGCTTCCAGTTACACCCCTGTTGAGGCAACAGTAAAAAAATAGATTTTAAATAGATCCAGGCAAGTCAACACAATACCCTGGACAGTAGAATTCAAAGTGACTTTTCCCAGCTTCGGTTCATGTAGACAGCAGGCTTAATGCACTTGATCAAGTGCCACATCAAAGACTGTTGCGGAAAATAAAGGCTCATGGTATAGGGGATAACATGTTGGCCTGGTTAGAAGATTGGCAGGAAGCAGAGAGTAGGCATAAATGGGTCTTTTTCAGGTTGGCAAGATGTAACGAGTGGGCGTACCACAGGGATCAGTGCTGGGACCTCAACTGTTTACAATTTAGGTAAATGACTTGGATGAATGGAATGGTTGCAAAATTTGCTGATGAATCAAATATAGGTCGGAAAGTAATTTGTGAAGAGGACATAAGGAGGCTACAAAAAGATATAGATAGGTTAAGTGAGTGGATAATAAAGTATAATGTGGGAAAATGTGAAATTGTCCATTTTGGCAGGAAGAATAAAAGAGAAGCATATTATCCAAATGGTGAGAGATTGCAGAGCTCTGAGATGCAGAGGAATCTGGATGTCCTAGTGCATGAATCGTAAAAGTATGAAGGTACAGTAAGTAATCAGGAAAGCTAATAGAATGTTATCATTTATTGTGAGGGGAATTGTATACAAAAGTAGGGAGGTTATGCTTCAGTTATACAGAGCACCAGTGAGACCACGTCTGGAGTACTGTGTACAGTATTGGTCACCTTATTTTGGAAGGATGTAAATGCATTGGAAGCAGTTCAGAGAAGGTTTACCAGACTAATATCTGGAATGGGCAGGTTGTCTTATGAGGAAAACTTGTACAGGCTAGTCCTGTACCCGCTGGAGTTTAGAAGAGTGAAAGGCAACTTGATTGAAACATATAAGACCCTGAGGGATCTTGACAGAGCGGATGTGGAGAGGATGTTTACTCTTGTGGGAGAATCTAGAACTGAGGGTCCTTTTTTAAAAATAAGGCGTCGCCCATTTAAAACAGAGATGAGGTGAAATTTTTTTCTCTCAGAGGATCGTGAGCCTTTGGAACTCTCTTCCTGAAAAGGCAGTGGAAGCAGAGTCTTTGAATATTTTTAAGGCAGAAGTGGATAGATTCTTGGTAAGCAAGGGGGTGATAGGTTATCGCGGGTAGGCAGGATGCAGATTTGAGGTTACTATCAGATCTGGCATGATCGTATTAAATGGTGGAGCAGGGTCAGGGGCTGAATGGCCTACTCCTCATATTCATATTGGTATGTTCATATGTTTAAGGACATTGGAGAGGAAAGGGATGTTGGAGATGGGGGTGCTAGCTTGCAAGGACATTGGAGTTGGTTTTCTGATGAAAAGGGGGATGACGGCAGATTTAAAGGAGAGAGGGATAACATCTGAAGCGAGAGAACCATTTATAATATCAGCTAACATGGGGACCAGAAGGGAATATCAGCTGGCAACAATTTAGTGAAAATGTGGTCAAGGGAGCAGGAGGTGGGTCTCATGGACAAGTTGAGCTTGGGGAGGGCATGAGTGGAGAGGAACTGGAGAAAGACTTGAGTTTATGGATAGGGAAGTGGGAACTTTACTGGAAGCTTTGCCAGATGGGCTAGTGGAAGGGAGGGATGTGTTAGGTCGATGGTTTGGATCTTAGATACCAAGAAGCCTATGAACTCCTCTCACTTATTATACAAGGGTGAAGGAGACAGGGGAGAAGAAAATAGTTTGCAGTAGAGAAGAGGGCAGGGGTTATCTTTGCATTCTAGGATGATCCTGTAATAGTGAGCAGTTTTAGCAGAGGAGGACCCTATAAGCGCTTTATGTGGTCCAGCCATATCAGGCGATGGATGACCGAACCAAATGTCTGGCATATCTTTTCAAGTCTCCGTCCCTCAGGGTGACCAACTCTTGCAGAGAAAATTAAGAGACACTTTGACTAGGGGATCCATTACAAGGGGTTGGGGGAGGTGATTGCTGCCAGAGCTGTGGGGGGTGGAGGGGATGGGCGGTGGCTGCCAGAGCTGAGAGAGAGGGCAAAAGGGAACAGATCGGGTACGATGCATGCGCAAAATTTAAAGATCCGGATTACGTGAAAGACAGAATCGTGGATGCATGCAACCTGGGACAGTGGGCTTAATTGTGGCACAATCCCATAAAATGAGGAAATGAGGGATGGTTGGTCACTCTGTTGTCCCTTGAAGCGGTGATGAGCTCGATACCAGGGGAATGGCCAAGATGAGAGAGAACAAATTAGGCTGGTGTTAAAATACTACGGGCCTGGGTGACCTCATCCTAAATTATCCTTAATCCTGAAATGCAGTGCTAGCAAACAGCATCAGATTTAGGATGTAGCATGAGAATGGTATGAGGCAGTTGTCAATCAGAAAATGATGAGAGGCAAAGGAAGATGTTGCAGCTTGAAGCAGCCGCAATGGTTGTTTTTTCCTAGTGCAGAAAATAATAGAATATTTGAAGACATTCAGTCATGAAAAGGTACAAGTTGTTAAACGTCTGGTTGGGCATTTTCATAGTGACATACTGGTGCTGCACTGAATAATTCCCAGCTCATTAAGATAAGAATTTTGTTTCAGTGTATCTCAGTTCCTCAGCTAATCACAGGAGAATAAACATTTAGTTATTCGAATCTTACTACATTGATAACAATTTTTTGATGAACTGGATCTTTAAATGGTTCCATCACATACAAGTATGGTATTGTATCTTGCGTGTATCTGCTAACTGAATGACTAATAGTGGTTTTAAAAAATTTACTCTGGAAACATGATGTTAACAAGTTTGGATCACAATGAAATTTATCATTTTCACGACTTATCCTGTTTTCTGAATTATAATCTATATGACTTCTGCAAGCACAATATTTAGTTCAAGTTATCTAAAATTTTTAAAATGACCTTTTCCAGTTGTGTGTGAAAATTTACCGTAACCCATCAAACAATTATGTGATCTTATTTTTATGGAGAGGACAATCTGATACCTTAAAATTGTCCTGGTTATTCAGAAGATTGATTTTGATGATACATGTGATACATTAAAATGATGTTTAAAGCCTGAGCATGGAGTGTAGAAAATTCAGATGCAATCAGTTCGATGTTGGTTGACATTTATGTTGAATTAATTTAATGAAAGACAGCCATGCACATGTGCAATATATAAGAATTTTAATATGATTCAGATTCAGTCATGAAAACATTAAGTAACTGCTGCACATAATAAAGATTAAGGTTTTGCATATAGCATATACATCACAAGCTGTCACGTTCTTCTGTCAGATTTTTCAGTTACACTTGATCTAACCCACTGATTTTCTTCACTGCTGCTTGAGTCTTCCAGCTTCCTTTGTTCTTTCATGGGATGTGGATGTTGCTGGCAAGGCCAGCATTTGTTGCCCATCCCTAGTTATCCTTGGACTGAGTGGCTTGCACAGTCATTTAAGAGTCAATCACATTGCTGTGAGTCTGGAGTCACATGTAGGCCAGACCTGGTAAGGGCTACAGATTTCCTTCCCACTTTACTAGAGGATATTACTAAACCACATTGTTTTTTTATAACAATCAAGGATAGCTGTCATGGTCACCATTACTGAGATTCCAGATTTTTATTAACTGAGTTTATATTCCACCAGCTGCTGTGGTGGCATTTGAACCCATGTCCCCACAGCATTAGCCTGGGCCTCTGGATTACTAATCGTTACCAGTGATGAGTGAACAGTACGTGGTACAAGTTAAAACCACTTTCTGATGTAAGCTGGATGACTTTGTTTCTTACAAATAGTGTTTAACTTAAAGGTGTGAAGCTCACAGTGGGGAACTAAGTTACAGTATAACCTGAGTGGATTGAGTTCTATAAAAGTTGTTAGTTGTTTAAATAAACAAGGGCTTGCATAGTCATAAAGATTCGTATATCTCCTGGGGAAGGATTCCCCTACATTTCTCTACAGTGCCCTCATTGTCATTCCATCCTTTTGAACTCCAATATCTTTACCTTTCCCATCTTTTTTTTATTCGTTCATGGGATGTAAGCATCCCATCCCCATGCCCCCTCCAAGCCCACCATGCCACCTCTGTAGCCACTCACTATGGGCAGAGCTCAGGAGCTATGTGGAGATGAAAAGAAATAAATTAACAATCTAATAGAGCTCTCGCTTGTACACACTTGATATAGCAGAAACTCCCATTCATGAAACCCATTCAAAGATCTTAAATCCCCTCAAGTGTTCAATCTGTTATAAAGACAAAGCTGTATTCAGTTACTACATCAAAGACAGCTAATCTTTTAACAGCCTCTTTAAACTGTGGATTAAAATATGAACTCAGCCCCACCCCCTTGCTGGGATAAGTGCATTTGTAGCTTTTGAAACTCATCATAGCATTCATAATGACCTCAGCTGTAATAACAGCTCTTGGGAAATATCAACAAAGAGCTCTATTGAAACTGCAGGAACAGATTGCAATGTTTTTATCTAATCTAAACCAGATGGCCTGTCAATCAAAGCAGTCCACCAGAGCGTTTTGTTTTGTTTTAACTCTACCTGACAGCTACTGTCTTTTTTTACATGTTTAAATGGCTGGGGATTTTAACAAAACTTTAGATCATAACACTTAAATAGACCTTAACCACCCTTCACAAGCATTTAGGTCTACTCCATATATTTGTGACTCTCACACTGTGGGTTAAGGCCCTTGGAACAGTGAAAAAAGGGGTCTGTTTGAACTCAGCACTAATTTCAAATGGCCCTGCTGAGCTCGGGCTTCCCACCCATGTGATTCATGCCCTGCATCCTTCCCCTTGTGAGGAAAAATAGAAATGGGGACAGAAGTTCCACATATGGGCCCCACCTGCCATTCTTAAAGACCTCCAGAGTCGGCCTGACTCTGCGAAAATTCGGCCGTAAGTGTCATGAGCAGTGACCAACCAAAGTGCCCACAGTGACCTCCTGCCACTGTCACATCCAGTATCCTCCTCCACACCCTGGGGCCCATTTCACTGCTACCATACATTAAAACTTCACTCAATGCTGCTACAGCTCAAGACCTGACAGGGTTTAGCTTGCATCCAAGGATCTTTATGTTTTACGTCTGATTCCCTTGCAGGTTAAGTTCAGGATAATTTTGATTCTGTTTAACTGGCTTGCCAGCCTTTTTTCCCAGAGCTCTTTTTCCCTACTTGGTGAGATCTCTTTTTTTATTGATAGTTTTGATTATTGAGCTGAAGAAATAAATGACCTTGTGAAAGGATGAAGTGGAGGGTAATTATTGAATAGTTCTTCTTTGTTCAGAAGAAGAATTTACTATTGACTTTTCAGAGACCTGTGTAATTACCTGGAGGAATAGCACCTACAGAACCATTTCTTTTCCCTTGGTCAGTTAACACCAAATAAGATCAGAAAAGTATTCAGTAGTTTGCTTATGACTGCTACCCACCAGAATGTAGGCTAAACTGACATTCCAGTGCAGTTTTGTAATGACTTTGCTATTTTAAGCAGATTTTTGCAAGAGAAAAGCAGCTTTATGCAAAAGGCTAGACTGTACTAAGATATGTAATTTGTTGAGCCACTGATTTGCTTGAAGCGGCTCCTTTTACCTGCGAGATGCACTATTATGGAAGTGATCATTGTGTAATATGAAAGGAATTAATGAAAAGAAAGAACTTGCATCTATATTGCAATTTTCACAGCCTCAGGATAATTCAGTACTTTTCAAGTGTACTTTTGCAGTCACTGTTGCAATGTAAGAAATGCAGCACTAAACTTTCTCACGGCAATGTTGCACAAACAGCATGTGATAATGATTGTATAGTCTGTTAGTGTAGTTGAGGGATAAATATTGGCCAGGACACAGAGTTCTTCAAAATAGTGCAGGACCTTGGTTTAATATTAAGATATTAATCTTATTGAAAAATGGCATATTCAACTGTTTGGCTTATTGTGCTCAGAGAGTCCTGGGGTATGTGCACAAATTGTTGAAGATAGCAGACAGGCTGAGAAACTGATTCAAAAGGTTATAGGATCCTGTTTTTTATAAGTAAAGGCAGAGTATAAAAGCAAGGAAGTTATGGTGAATCTTTGTAAAACGGTGGAGTATTGTGTCCAGTACTGGATTCCACACTTTAGGAAGGGTGTGAAAGGTTTAGAGAGGGTACAGAAAAGATTTACAAGAATGGTTCCTGGGATGAGGGAGTTCAGTCAAGTGGATCGATTGAAGAAGCTGGGGAGTAGCTCTGGAGAAGAGAAGGCTAAGAAGAGACTTGAAAGAGGTGTTCGAAATCATGATAAGTTTACAGAGCGGATAGAGAGAAATTATTTCCATTGGTGGAAGAGTCGAAAATCAGAGGACACCGACATAATATGAATGGCAGAAGAACCAATGGCAGCAAGAAGAAAGACATTTTTAAGCAGCAAGTGATTAGGATCTGGAATGCACTGCCTGAGAGTATGGTGGAGGCAAATTCAATCGTGGTTTTCAAAAGAGAATTGGATAAGTATCTTAAGAGAAAAAAAATTGCAGGGCAAAGGGAAAGGGCAGGGGAGTGGAACTAGCTGAGTTGCTCTTGCCGACAGCCGCACAGACTTGACGGGCTGAATGGCCTCCTGTGCTGTTCTATAATTCTATTGCTGGAATTTTCCAACTGGTTGGTGTCAGGCATCATGGTGGGCATGAGCAGTCAATAGGGAGGGAAGGCCAAAAATCGGTTTCATGCCGTCGTGAAACCAGTTTGCGATTATCTGCTCCACCTCCCAGAAGGAAAAAACAGTAAAAACTGGGAAATAAGAATACTGGTCAAAACTGGTCTTGTATACTTTAAAATGGAACACCAGTAAAATTGGGAAATAAGAGTACTGGTTCGAACTGTTCTTTCCGTCTGAGCTATCAATGCCTTTCCTGCCGCCACACATCGGGAACATCATTTTAATACATCTACATCTCATTATAAGCCCTGCTCACCAGAATCATCCCCCACATCAAATTTACCACCCACGTCGGTGGACATGTGCCCATGCGGTGACCATAAGACTGTGAACCTGAGCCTGCTTTAGATCTAGGTCCCACCGAGATGTGTGTCCCTGTGTTGGTGAAGGGTGTGGGTAAGCACTGTGTTGGGTCTTCCAGCTCTTCAATGGAGGAAGTGTCCTCTTGGCTGGAGGCGAGGACATAGATAGAACTGAGGGACTAGCTGGCTAAGGGTGTTGGTCGCTTGGCAGAGTTCCCTGTGAACCAAAGTAGAGGTAATTAATGCATGGAAACGGAGTCAAAATCAGGAGAGAGAGCACTCACAGTTGTGTTGAGAGAGAGATAATATAGTGCAAGATCCTCTTGTGGGTGTTCACCCTCAACCTCTGTAGCCACAGGCATGGTCCATGTCCTCGCCAGTTAGCGCGATGGCAGGCTTCTCAAAGTGAGAGGCCTAATGTGGGCCACTCCACCCCTAGTCTGGGACCACTCCCTGCTGTTGTGAGCAGAATGCATGGCACCGCGTGAAATGTTTGTGTGGTGAGTGGAGCATGAACAGGATGAGGACGCAAGCTTGAGAGTATAGGAGCTTGATGGAGATGAGGGTGTGTGAGAGAGTTAGTGGTGTTGTCCCTTCTGGTGTGAAACCCCTGTGGATGCGTGATGGGTTTGTGAGTGTGAGAGTTGAGATTGATGAGAAGAGTTACATACCCTGGTGGAACGGAGGCGATTATTCATCCTCTTTTGGCACTGTGAGACTCTCTTTTACAGGGCGTTGGCGCTGACCACCGCTGCCACAGCCTCCCATGCTGGATTGATGACCTTGCTTGCTGGTCTTCGGCCAGAGCGGAGGTAGAGGACTTCGCAGCCGGTCTCCACTGCGCCCAGTGGGCGTTTGAGGGAGGTTTCACTAAATCTGGGGACAGCATGTTTCCTCCCTTTGGCAGCCATCAGTTGGCAGCAGCTTCCTATCCCTTGAAGAGTGCTAGCTTTATGCAGGGGCCGCATTTACACACGGCGTTTGCTTTACTGAAGGCCTGAAATGACAGCGGGGCAGGCGAATTAGAGGCTGCCCCACGGGTGACCTGGCATGTTTCCCAGGAATGCATAATGACTGAGGCAGGAATGGGACGATACAGCGTGAAAACCCTCTGTTATGGCCAGCTGGTAAAACATCCTTTTGCCGCCCACTACTGCACTTAGGGTACAATTGGCCCAGGTTTGCACTATGGGGGCAGAATTTTTCCCTAATCAGGTGGGCGTGCGCCCGACCCAAATGGGAGAAAAATAGTGCGCGATGACGTCGAGCGAGCGTTCCAATGTCATTGTGCGATATTTCGGTCGGCAGGTGCGCGCTGGAGTCAGCAACGTGCCTGCCGACAATTAAGAGGATGTCAAGGCCATTAATTAATTAATTAATCAGAATTTTCCCTGTCCGTCCAACCTCACAGCTGGTGGATGAGCAAATAGGCCAAGAGCCTTTGGATTTTTGAGGAAACCTCATCCACGGGTGGGTGTTAATTAAAAAGAAAATTAAAATTTTTAGAACTCATTTTCAGCATGTCCCTGCTCATGTCAGAGTCACACGGGGGGACATGTTTTCCTTTTGTTGGAAAACTTTATTTTTAATGTGAAAAATCTTAGCTCCCTGAGGCAGCTCTGTGCCTTCAGGGAGCTTTCACTGAGCGCACCCCCACGCATGAGTTGACTTCCACATTCGCCCTACCCCCTCCCCCCACAACCCCACCACAGCAGTGCATGATTGAAGCTGGCTTCCCGTTAATTGGCCAGCCAGCATGAAATTGCGGTCGGGGCCCGATTGCGGGGGAGGGCGGTCTGCTGTGCGGCTGGTCTTGGGCCTGCCTGCCCGACAAGGTAAAAATTCTGCCCTATGTCTCCGGAATGGAACTTGAAAGCAAAACCATCTGCCTCAGAGGAAAGTGCTACCCGCAGAGCCATGTCTATCATCAAAGAATAAAAGTAGTTTTTTCGTCAATGTCATCTTTCTTCATGCTGTACTCTCTTATTCCATCCTCTTTCGCTGTGGGACCCCTTTAGTAGGTGCTGATCAGGGCCAGTTGTCGAGATAAGTAGGTCAAAGAATAAGCAAGTATATTATGGCTACTGCTATGCATTTTAAACAGTTTCACAAAGTTTAGTATATTTATATAAACGACATAGATGACTATGTGGGGGATAGGATTAGTAAGTTTGCTGATGATACAAAGATTGGCCAGGTGGTTAACAGTGAGGTTGTGTCTTGGGCTATAGGAAGATATAGACAGGATGGTCAAATGGACAGATAAGTGGCAGATGGAATTTAACCCTGAAAAGTGTGAGGTGATACACTTTGGAAGGAATAATTTGACAAGGAAGTATTCAGTGAACGGCATGACACTAGGAAGTTCTGAGGAACAAAGGGACCTTGGCGTGTGTGTCCATAGACCTCTGAAGGCGGAGGGGCAAGTTAGTGAGGTGGTGAAAAAGGCATATGGGACACTTGCCTTTATCAGTCGAGGCATAGATTAGAAAAGTAGAGAGGTCATGTTGGAGTTGTATAGAACCTTGGTGAGGCCACAGCTGGAATACTGTGTGCAGTTCTGGTCGCCACATTATAGGAAGGATGTGATTGCACTGGAGGGGGTGCAGAGGAGATTCACCAGGATGTTGCCTGGGATGAAACATTTAAGTTACGAAGAGAGGTTGGATAGACTTGGGTTGTTTTTGTTGGAGCAGAGAAGACTGAGGGGTGACCTGATCAAGGTGTACAAGATTATGAGGGGCATGGATGGGGTGGATAGGGAGCAGCTGTTCCCCTTAGTTGAAGGGTCAGTCACGAGGGGACACAAGTTTAAGGTGAGGGGCAGCAGGTTTAAGGGGGATGTGAGGAAAAACTTTTTTACCCAGAGGGTTGTGACGGTCTGGAATGCACTGCCTGGGAGGGTGGTGGGGGCGGGTTGCCTCACATCCTTTAAAAAGTACCTGGATGAGCACTTGGCACGTCATAACATTCAAGGCTATGGGCCAAGTGCTGGTAAATGGGATTTGGTAGGTAGGTCAGGTGTTTCTCACATGTCGGTGCAGACTCGATGGGCCGAAGGGCCTCTTCTGCCCTGTGAGATTCTGTGATTCTGTGATATTTAGTGATCTACTTTTGATTGTGACAGCAGATTGGTTCAAAAATTGATAATAAGGATGCTCCACAAAATATTTAAACAAACACAAAAACCTATTTGTCGAGAAATCACAAGCTCTTCCTTTAAAGACCACTGGTTAGGCCTCCCAGAGGAGAAAGTAGAACCGGAAAACATTAAGCGTTCACTTAAAGTTGTGGTTGCGTTCCTGAAAATTGCGACTTTAAGTGAAACACGTTTAGGTGAACCATGGGTTCCCATAGGGATCAATGTTAAAGCTGGAGTTAGGTTCATTTGGACATTTCTTGCCTGGAAAAAACAATGCGCAAGTTGAAATATTGTACCGTATATGTGCAACACTGTACATTCCTGGGTGGAATAACTTGTAAAGTAAAATAAGTCACTGAGTATAACAGAAATACTGTATAAATTCAAATTAGGTAAAACTAAATCACTCAAACAAGCCAAGTAGCACAGCTCCTGTATTACACCCACAGCACTCCTGAAACTCAGCTCAACTTTTTGCTTGCTTTCCTTTCCCACTCAGTGCCTCTCGCTCCCCCACATTTCCCACTCTCTCTCTCTCCTTCGCTACTCCCTCTCTTTCTCCTTTCCCACTCTGTCTTTCTCTCACTCTCCTTTCCTACTCTGTCTCTCTCCCTCTCCCTTCCCCCTTTGTCTTTCTCTCTCTCTCTCTCTCTTCCCTACTCTGTCTTACCCTCAACCCTTCCCCCTATGTTCTCACCCCCAGCCCAGGGCAAATGACTCAACAACCCAATGGTCTGAGCAGTTCCCAGTCCAAGGCTGCACCTCGGCCTGGATCCTTTCCTGTCACCCTGCGGCAAGCCTGATCCCTGTCCTGAGCTATTGATTGAACCCCGGGTGGTGATGGGGGGACACACATTGAGCTGGGAGTCCACAGATAGAGCTAGGGAACCCCACTCCCTTCCCAGCCCACCCCCCCCAACCCCCACGGTTACTTACGTTTTACCACCGTTCGGCAGCTTTCTGTCTTGAGGCAAGTGGCGGTGACTGTCCCAGCTGAGCCTTTGGCTCAGGCTTATTGCCCGATGCTCCTGCTCCCAGATCTCAGACCGCATTCCCTCCCCGCAGTCTCAGCCTCTTATGGTGGGGCCCATGGCTCCGGCATCGGAACATGGTGGTGGCTGGGGCCCAGAGTGCAGCGCAAGGAGGGGGCAGGGCCAGAATGCAAATGACGTAAAAGGAAAAATGGCAATGCAAGTCAGAAAAACAGGCCCTAAAGAACATATTACGCTAAAGCAAAATACAGTTAAGCGGGGCAACTTAAAGCGAGGACTTATTGTACTCTTTGCAAACCCGATCCATTTCTGCATTAAAATTGTAATTGTTGTCCCCCACACTTCTAAAAGTTATTTTACAGGGCCAGAGAGGTTGTTCAGTAGTAGTTATGACTTAGTGTACCGCTAAAAACTCGTTTACTGCTGATGGAACAAGGCTTAAATTCTTCATTGGTCTTCATGGTGAGAATAATGGATAATTAGTTCAAATTCACAACAAATCAGTGATTTCTATTTTGATTGCAACTATGGAGAATTAAGGTGTCTCTAACAGCAGCTTCCGGATTCCTGTGTTTTATTGTGCACGTGTAGATGGCAGAAGTTTCTATCAGTTTTACCCAGTAATGATGGCTAGCGCTGACGGTTTCGCCATTATTTGTACTGCAACCTCCGGGTCATTGGCTCCAGTAATTCATGTTTTCAGTCTTCTCTTTAAGCACAGTCAAAACATTGATTTTTGTTACAGCCTTGCTGTAGTTTTGCATCCCTCTAGTAATTGTAATTTTAAGTGTAGGAATACAGTTGTTTTCGGTTTCTGTAGCTGGAATGCCCATATCACAGCAAAAATGTTGTTAACATATTCAGTCATTATATCTGTACCAAAAAAGAGTTTTCTAAAGTAAAACATTTCAGACTTGTTAGATGTGTTAAACGTTAAAGAGGTTATTGACACTTAGATTAAATATATTCTGTCCCTGGAAAACTGTCAGTTTCAAAATTCATATATTTTAATTTAAGCTTTTGATTAGTGCATTAATTGATCTCATGTTATAAAATCCTTTGTGACTGCTTGCAAATTTTTTCACCTTTCAGTCTTTACCTGCAGCAGTGGGATCATTTGGCAGATGATTATGTCTGATGTAATGTGATTTTACACATGTTTTATGCTCATGTTAACTTGAAAAGTTAACTCACTTATTACTTTAAATTGGTTTGACTAGTTAAGCTCTTTTCAAAAATAAATGCAATTACTCTTAAATTTTGAGATTGGAGCATAAAACTGATTTTGATATAACATATTTTCTGTTATATATTAGTTTGCATCATATGTTTAGTGCACACTAGCAAGTAGATTTTGGAAACAAGCTAATTTTTATTTGAAGGCCATGCAACAGAATGAACAGGCATTGATTGACCTGTTTAATTTCTTGTAATTATAACATAAGTCTGTTATTAAAGAGATTATGACATCCATTATTACACATACAAGAGTATTGATATATGCTAATAATCCGGATGCATGGGCAGTCTGTTCCTTTCGATTGCCATCCTTGTATTAGCATAAAATCTGATGACATAACATATACAGAGCCTACAGCAATGATAATTCTGCTAAAATTGGTAATCTCAGTATTTTATGAAAACGCATGGGAGTAATTTTTCGTCTTGATCAGCGAGGCATGAAACATACGAACAAGGAGCAGGAGTAGGCATTCGGCCCCTCAAGCCTGCTCCGCCATTTAATAAGATCATGATAATCTGATAGTAACCTCAAATCTGCCTCCCACCTACCGCCGATAACCTATCACCCCATTGCTTACCAAGAATCTATCTAGCTCTGCCTTAAAAATATTCAAAGACTCTGCTTCCACTGCCTTTTCAAGAAGAGCGCTCCAAAGACTCATGACCCTCTAAGAGAAATGTTTTTTTGCCTGATCTCCATTTTAAATGGGTGACCTTTTTTAAAATTCATTCACGGGATGTGGGCTTCGCTGGCTGGGCCAGCATTTATTGCCTATCCCTAGTTGCTCTTGAGAAGGTGGTGGTGAGCTGCCTTCTTGAATCGCTGCAGTCCATGTGATGTAGGTACATCCACAGTGCTGTTAGGGAGGGAGTTCCAGGATTTTGACCCAGCGACAGTGAATGAACGGCGATATATTTCCAAGTCAGGATGGTGAGTGACTTGTAGGGGAACTTCTAGGTGGTGGTGTTCCCATCTATCTGCTGGCCTTGACTTTCTAGATGGCAGTGGTCATGGGTTTGGTGCTGTCTAAGGAGCCTTGGTGAATTCCTGCAGTGCATCTTGTAGATGGTACGCACTGCTGCTACTGTGCGTCAGTGGTGGAGGGAGTGAATGTTTGTGGATGTGGTGCCAGTCAAGCGGGCTGCTTTGTCCTGGACAGGGTCAAGCTTCTTGAGTGTTGTTGGAGCTGCACTCATCCAGGCAAGTGGGGAGTACTCAATCACATTCCTCTCTTATGCCTTGTAGATGGTGGACAGTCTTTGGTGAGTCAGGAGGTGAGTTACTTGCTGCAGGATTCCTAGCCTCTGACCTGCTCTTGCAGCCACAATATTTATATGGCTAGTCCAGTTCAGTTTCTGGTCAACGGTAACCCCCAGGATGTCGATAGTGGGGGATTCAGTGATGGTAATGCAATTGAACGTGAAGGGGTGATGGTTAGATTCTCTCTTGTTGGAGATGGCCATTGCCTGGCACTTGTGTGGCATGAATGTTACTTGCCACTTGTCAACCCAAGCCTGGATGTTATCCAGGTCTTGCTGCATTTGGACATGGACTGCTTCAGTATCTGAGGTGTTGCGAATGGTGCTGAACATTGTGCAATCATCAGCGAACATCCCCACATCTGACCTCATGATGGGAGGAAGGTCATTGATGAAGCAGCTGAAGATGGTTGGGTCGAGGACATTACCCTTAGGAACTCCTGCAGTGATGTCCTGGAGCTGAGAAGACTGATCTCCAACAACCATAACCATCTTCCTTTGTGCTAGGTATGACCGCAACCAGTGGAGAGTTTTCCCCCCGATTCCCATTGACTCCAGTTTTGCTACGGCTCCTTAATGCCACACTCAGTCAAATGCGCCCTTTTAAACAGTGAGCGCTAGTTCTCGATTCTCCCATAAAGAGGAAACATCCTCTCCACATCCACCCTCTCAAGATCCCTCAGGATCTTATGTGTTTCAATTAAGTCGCCTCTTACTCTTCTAAACTCCAGCAGATATAAGCCTAGCCTGTCCAACTTTTCTAAATAAGCAACCTGCCCATTCCCAGGTATTCGTCTGGTAAACCTTCATGGCGTAATGGTATCAGAACCTGTTTCATTTTTCTTCCATTCATAAGGAGGCTTACAATTCTGCCAGATTTTCCTTACTCCACTCTAGTAATATATAGTAAAGTAAAATGTAGTGAAGATGAAAAGCGACCTCACTAGATTCATGGCTGTCTGTGGGTAATTGTAATCTCTAGTGTTATTCAGAACTATATAGAGGAAGAAGGTACCAAATTAGGTGCCTACTCTTTGCTGATTAAATGGCCTCAAAGGAAAAGCTAAGGATTAGGAAGGACATTTAATCAATCTTGGTGTCCCTTGGCTAGCATTTTTTTTTAAAGTCAAGAGGTTCCTGCTCTTGATCACTATTCAGCTGTGGTGTAGAGTGTAGGTGTGGATGTTAGCATATACAAAGGCATAATCAATATAAAATTGAAAAATTTGTTTTAATTATGCTTTTTGCTGTAAATGTCAGATAGAGTTAAGAGCCAATCCAATGTAAAGTGGCATGTTTAGAGTTCATTGACATGTTTTTTAATGAAATGTTTTATGATGTAGATATGTGAGATGTTTGTTCCTGTTTTATTGGCTTCAGTTTCTGAGGTCTCAAATACAAAATATAAAATATGCACTATAATTTGAGATCTCCACAATATTGAAGGTCTTGCCTAAACTACTTTGAATTTGTGCAATTATTCAAAATGAGTTTAGAACGATAAATCAGAGAATGATGCATATTAGGCAGTTAGGGATGGGCAATAAATACTCGTCTAGCCAGCGACATCCACATTCCATGTTCAAATCAAACAAAAATGTGCTGGTGTGTTATCCTATCCTGGGAGGTGGAGGGCACCACTTAGAATGTGCCAGAAAGAATGCCAGTTTCCTAAATTTACACTAGTAAAATACAGATCACTACATGGAGGGAGTCAGCTCAGGATGGATCAGGCCAGGTCTGACAATAGAAACTTTTTTTTCCAGCAGAGATTGTGCTTAGGTTGGTTCAGCAGTTGCCACACCCCCTGCATTTCCACACGCTCACTTTTCCTCCTGAAGCATAAAAAAAGAGTGTGTTCATATAATTAATGACATGTGAATGTAGTTCAGAAGTCACTTTTTACACTTAACCCCTTACCTCACTCCCTGTGTATAATTTTGCTGGAATTTCTCTCCAGTGGACTTTTACAAGACAATTACTATCACATACAGGTCCTTAACAGGTAATGTTTTCCTTCTGCTATTTTTCTTATCATTGCAGCAAGGCGCAAAAGAGCTGCAGATTTTTGAACCAAACTTATTGCTACGCTTGAATGGCATGGAAGAATATTCCTTCTAGTTAAAAAAATTCAATAGCTGAAAGTAACTACCTCACAGCAACATCTATTTAAAAGCACCTTTTAATATAGAAAACATTCCAAAGTGCTTCACGGAGCTGTGATTAAAACAAGCTCGGAGCCACCTAGGGAGCGGTTCTGTGGCTGACCAAAAACTGAGGCAGAAGTGGATTTTTAAAAAGACCTTAAAAGAGGTGCTGAGATTGGGCAGCCAGGAGGGCAATATAGAGAGTGGGAAATAGATGGATGAAGGCATGATTCCCAGGATGCATGAACAGCTTCAGTCTTCAGAAAGACAGCTTCTCTTCAGAAAGAGTTGAGGAAGGATTCTGTTGGACTTGTTGTATGACGTGGCAGGTGATGTGTGCCAGGAGGACCAAATCCACAAGGGAAACTTGGCCACACTATCACAATGGTTTTGCAATTTGTATTTATTACGAGGAGATGCGTGCACTGAATTCAGAAGTAATCAGTCCACTAAGACGTTTAGAAATTTTAAAAATTAAATTAAAATGTTTATTAACTAAAGAAAAGATTTCAAGCACATGCATACGAATACAGCTACTTAATACTATAACAATTCCTAAAATTCTTAATTAACCTAACTCCCAACTACACACCCCTTTAAGGCAACAGTCCAAAATAGATTTTAAATTTAAAGAGCAAGCCATCAAGTTACCATAGCCCCCACTCAACGGTGGAATTCCAAAGGCTTTTCTCTAACTTTAGTTACTGGACACAGCAGACTTTTGCAAAAACTGCTGGAGGCTTCTTCAAGGCTGTTTCACACAGTCCTGTTAGATCTTACATGCCACCACCCCCCCCACCCCTAACACTTCCTCCCTTCCTTCTTTACATATGTTTCTCTCTCTTTAATCTGTAAATTCCATTGTTCCATATGTCTTTGGAAATGCACTTTTCCCATACTATAAAAATCTTTCATGTTGCCAATATGGTCAGTAACTTTTGGGAAAAATAAATATAATAACTTTATCCTATTTATTTTGTTAGTTGTAAACATCCTATCATCCCTTTGAAACCCAAACAGCTCCTTCAATTAGCTAAAAATGCAAATTTCCTTCACACCCTACATGCTAAGACCTCGTTTACTCGTTAGTAATTCAAATGCCTTTTACCCCTAACTACTTTTGATAATTTTAAGCTTGCAGTTTACCTGACTCTAAATCACACAGAACCATCTACACTCACCCCCATAAACCTACTTTACAATACGCCACAATAATATTGTGAAACTTATTATAGTTTCCTGACAGACTGGAGGAGGTTACAGAGATAAGGAGGGGGAAGTCATGGATGACAATTTTAAAGTTGAGGCGCCAGGGAACTGGAAGAAATATAGGTCAGTAAATGGCAGTTATGATGAATGAGCAGGACTTGAACTGCGATAGTATATGATCATCAGAATTTTGGATGCACTGATGTTTATGGAGAATGGCGGATGAGAGGCCAGTCTGAAAATGACAAAGACATAAATGAGTGTTTAAGTGACAACTGGGCTGAAAGATAGTCAGAGCTGGGAGATGTTACAGTGGTGGAAGTAAGGTGGTGTGTGTTATGGAAAGGATATAGCAGATATTATCTAGGTACTGAGCCAGTTAAAGCCTCTTGAATTTCCTCATCTGTATGGTCAACTTCTTGCTTGTGCTCAAAACCCACTTAATCCTTGATACCTCACTCAAATGAGCAGTATCCATATGTGAATCTTAATAATTAAAGACCAACAGTTTAACCACAGAAGCTTCACAGACAAACCTGATCCCTTTTCCCCACATGTACTGCCAGTAGCGACTATTGGACAGTGATTACAAACCTGATTTCCCCTTCTCTAATGCAGGGACACAGTGCCCAATTCAAGTACTACCACAACCTACCATCCTAACAGCAGGGGTCAAACATGGATACTTCCTGGTCTTCAGGACTCAGCCACTGATTAGATAAATCTAAGGCAGAATTGTTCAACAGTCTTTAATAACATACATTCAGACCAATGGAAAATACCATCTGAAGATTTGATGCTGTAATTTAATGTCAACCACTAGAGGTTTTTTTTTTAAATCTCTATCGTCTACTTCCTACCTGTAGGAAACTCGTTCGAGTTACCGACAGTCACAGATTGCAACTCTTTTCGAGTACAATCACAGTTCTTGGTTTCCGGGAGTGGGACATGAACCCACAACCCTCTGATTCAAAGGCGAGGGTGCTATGAACTGAGCCACAGCTGACACCTCCCTTCAACCACTAGAGGTACCCATTATGTTTCCAGCCCATTTTTAAAAGCTTTTGTGGATTCCATTGCCACTACTCTCTATGGTAGCATTTTCCAGTATCACAGTAAAGACACTGTCACATGAGGGGACATGTTTTAAAAGTTTTTAATTTCTTTATTTAGATGTTTAAAACTTAAAATAATCTGGGTGCCTCAGGGAGATTTCTGCGCTCTTTTGCACGCATGCTTGAAAGAGCAGAGGCTCTGACTCAGAGAATCCCCGCCCCCCTGCCCGCACAGGGAGCACTCAGTGCTTCTGGGTGCGCGTCATGCTGGGCGGACCTTAAATGGCCCGCCCGCATAAAATGGCGCTGTGGCCCCGGTCAGAGGCGCCAAACAGGTTCGCGCCCGCCCTTGCACAACCCACCCCCCGGACGGGGGTTAGTTCTGCCCCACACTTTTGAATAATTAGATCTCCTGTAAATCTGTCTTGTTCTTGTGAACAGAGCCCCGATTATCTAAGGCCTCTCATTCCTGCTGTGATCTTAATGGATCTCTTCTGTACCTTCTCCATGACCTTTTCTTTTCTTATTCATTCACGGGATGAGGGCTTCGCTGGCTGGGCCAGCATTTATTGCCCATCCCTATTTGCCCTTGAGAATATGCTGGTGAGCTGCCTTCTTGAACCGTTGCAGTCCATGTGGCTTAGGTACACCCAGAGTGCTGTTAGGAATGGAGTTCCAGGATTTTGACCCAGTGACAGTGAAGAAACAGCAATACATTTCCAGGTCAGGATGGTGAGTGACTTGGAGAGGAACTTCCAGGTGGTGGTGTTCCCATCTATTTACTGCCCTTGTCCTTCTAGATGGCAGTGGTCATGGGTTTGGAAGGTGCTGTCTAAGGAGCCTTGGTGAATTCCTGCAGTGCACCTTGTAGATGGTAAACACTGCTGCTACTGTGCATCGGTGGTGGAGGGAGTGAATGTTTGTGGATGTGGTGCCAATCAAGCAGGCTGCTTTGACCTGGACAGTGTCAAGCTTCTTGAGTGTTGTTGGAGCTACACTCATCCAGGCAATTGGGGAGTATTTGATCACGCTCCTGGCTTGTGCCTTGTAGATGATGGACAGGCTTTGGGGAGTCAGGAGGTGAGTTCTTCGTCGCAGGATTCCTAGTCTCTGACCTGCTCTTGTAGCCACAGCCAGTTCAGTTTCTGATCAATGGTAACCCCTAGGATGTTGATAGTGAGGGATTCAGTGATGGTAATGCCATTGAATGTCAAGGGGTGACGCTTAGATTCTCTCTAGTTGGAGATGGTCATTGCCTGGCACTTGTGTGGCACGAATGTTACTTGCCACTTGCCAGCCCAAGCCTGGATATTGTCCAGACTTTGCTGCATTTGGACATGGACTGCTTCCGTATCCGAGGAGTCGCAAATGGTGCTAAACATTGTGCAATCATCAGAAGGTCATTGATGAAGCAGCTGAAGATGGTTTGACACTGAGGATACTACCCTGAGGAACTCTTGCTGTGATGTCCTGGAGCTGAGATGACTGATCTCCAAAAAGCACAACCATCTTCCTTTGTGTTAGGTATGACTAAAACCAGTGGAGAGTTTTCCCCCTGATTCCCATTGACTCTAGTTTTGCTAGGGTTTCTTGATGCCACACTCGGTCAAATGCTGCCTTGATGTCAAGGGCAGTCACTCATACCTCACCTCAGGAGTTCAGCTCGTTTGTCCATGTTTGAGCCAAGGCTGTAATGAAGTCAGGAGCTGAGTGGCCCTGGCGGAACCCAAACTGGATGTCAGTGAGCAGTTTATTGCTAAGCAAATGCTGCTTGATAGCACTGTTGATGACGACCCCTTTCATTACTTTACTTATGATCGAGAGTAGACTGATGGGGCGGTAATTGGCCAGGTTGGATTTGTCTTGCTCTTTGTGTACAGGACATACCTGGGCAATTTTCCACATAGCTGGGTAGGTGCCAGTGTTGTAGCTATACTGGAACAACTTGGCTAGGGGTGTGGCAAGTTCTGGAGCACAGGTTTTCAGTACTATTGCCGGAATATTGTCAGGGCCCATAGCCTTTGCAGTATCCAATGCCTTCGGCTAATTCTTGCTATCACGTGGAATGACTTGAGTTGGCTGAAGACTGGCATCTATGATGTTGAGGACCTCCAGAGGAGACCGAGATGGATCATCCACTCGGCACTTCTGGCTGAAGATTGTAGCAAATGTTTCAGCTTTATCTTTTGCACTGATGTGCTGGGCTCCCCCATCATTGAGGACGGGGATATTTGTGTAGCCTCCTCCTCCACTGAGTTGTTTAATTGTCCTCCTCCATTCACGAATGGATGTGGCAGGACTGCGGAGCTTCGATTTGATCCATTGGTTGTGGGATCGTTTAGCCTTGTCTATCGCTTGCTGCTTATGCTGTGCTGCTTATGCTGTTTGGCACACAAGCAGTCCTGTGTTGTAGCTTCACCAGGTTGACACCTCATTTTCAGGTATGCCTGGCGCTGCTTCTGGCATGCCCTCCTGCACCCTTCATCGAACCAGGGTTGATCCCCTGGCTTGATGGTAATGGGTAGAGGCGGGGATATGCCGGGTCATGAAATTTCTGTCTTTCCTAAAGGAGCAACTCACCTCACTTACTGTTTGAGAGATCCTACTTTTCATAAATTGGTTGCTTTGCTTGCCTCCAAAATAACTGTGTATGCTTCAAGAGTAATTCATTGGCTGTGAAGTGCTTTGGGCCGAGACGTGCTGTACATCTTTTTCTGTATGTAAAGCCGGGTCGTTTATTTACCCTATAAGCCATCAAGGAAGCCTTGTTTTGAATATTTTGAAATATTATATGAAAATTTGTATTAGGGAATAAGAATATTTTAATATATTTTTGAGTAAGTGTTTCTGCAGTTTGCTTAATGTACGTCATGATAAAAGTGTTTGAGCTGGAACACAAAGCAAAATAGAGTGATTTGGCATATCCATTGGGGAGCCATACTTGAATGTAGCATTGGTTACAGAATCAACGCAACCATTTTGCAATCTTATCCCTAACTCACACTTCATTCTGACCACCTGCTGTGAGCATGAGATCACATAATTAACCCTGCAGCTTCAATTCATTTTTAACTGTTGCAAAACAACCCTAATAATGTGAAGCATGTGATTATTTAAGTTACCATAGTGACATCGCAGTAGTTGAAAACGAATGAAAATATAATTTTTAATCTCAGGATTAAATGATATGCACGATTTGATCTTCACTGTTGTTGTTTATACATTAATACAATTTTTTAAGACCTCAGTTATAGTAATGTGTGCAATATTGGGTTGCACATTAGAGGCTTTATAGAAGGCTCAACATATATTCACTGGATGCTGCCTGGTATAAGGAAATATATATATGAAGAAATAGGCAAGCTTCCCTCCAAAACGCGCATCATTTTGACTTGGAAATATATTGCCATTCCTTCATTGGTGCTGGGTCAAAATCCTGGATTCCCTCCCTGAAGCACTGTGAATGTACCTATAACAAAGGGATGGGAAATAAATGCTGGACTTCCGGCGAAAGCAATATCCCATGAACAATTAAAAAAAAACACGAAAATTAAGGGGTTTTGTTAACAGAATTTAATGTCTGGATCGCTTTGGATCGAACCAGGTGGCAGTAGAATCTGTAGGAATGATCTAAGCATTTGAGACCCAACGATGACAAAATGAAGAGGAAAAGCGGCGAAAAAGAACATGCCCCAACCTGAACTGACAATACACAACCAGATATCCCATACAACAACAAATACCCAATGTGCCATAAAGTCTGCAGATCCTGATGTGTCCTGACGAGCCATCTTTTGGACTCCTGGAAGACAATCATTCAATTAGTGAGGGGTAGCTAATAATATGGAGCAACATGATGGACGCATTTAAAATTATGAAAGGATGAGACAGGATGGATAGATGAGACGTTTTCCAGTTGGTTGAGGCAGAAACTACATCAATATTAGGATTAGATTAGATAAGGGGATGCCAGAAAAGTCTATGGCGAGAGTGCAGATCAATGCAATTAGAACTATTTGCTCATGTGGAGAGTAAACGCCAACATGGACTGATCAGGTCAAATGGCATGTTTCCATGTAACTTCTATGATTTAATTAGCACATCTCAGTTAAATTGGAGACTTACTCACATTAACATCTTCATATTTAACTAGGTTGAAAAACATATAAACTGTAGTAAGGTCACTGTGCCTGAAGGACATTTTTCATGTTATGTATCAAACTTAATGACACTGATTGTTGCTATAAAATGAGAATATGTGCATTCCATAAAGTCAATAAGGCACAAATAGAAATTAACAACAATATGAATGCTTAACAAACATTGACTCATTTGATCAGATTGATGTGAGTGTGCAAGACAGTGACTAAGCAACTAATATCTAGTATGTTGCCTATATTTGAGTCCCAACATTTTTCGGTTGTTATGACCAGATGAGAAGGGGTGAACTGGCTCCCCTCTATTCAACTTCCTCTGTTGGTCACAACAAAGATTTAAGTTTCTTTTCCCTGTGGATATGCCTTTTCCAAATTAGGATATATTTAAATAATTAAGATGTGAGCAGTAAGGAGCCAATCAAACAAGGTTTTCTTGAGTTAAAGAAAGAATAAATTTATTTACTGGGTCAAAATTCTGGAACTCCCTTCCTAACAGCACTGTGGGTATGGTTGTGCCCTTCGGTTGTACTTGAGGTGTAGACTTTAAATACTGCGGCCTGTTTAGATTAGCTGGTTTCTTGGACACAGCCAGATATCGAAGATGTTGCAATTATTATGAGATCTCAGTTTGCTGGTTGGTTTCTGGTAGAGTTGGCTTCTTGAACCAGGTGACACACTTGTTCCAAAAGAGAGAAAGGGAGAGAGAGCAGTCTTCAGCTTGTTTCCTCTGTTGAAGACTTTCTTGACACCGCCTATGTCACTTGTAATCTCTCTCTAGTAGCTGGGCAGCCTTGCCTTGAAACACTTCACCCATTGTGTATTTCCCAGAGGTTTTTGGTGTGTATGCCTTTGGCAGCCATTGTTTCAGTCTCCAGTACTTTGCATTTTTAATGTCTCTTCCTTAGACAGTTATGAGTTTCGATGGGTGTGTGGATTATAGGAAATGTCTCTCTCTTCACACTTCCCTGAGGATGATTTGTTTGTTTCTCACCTTCACCTTGGAATGTGGCTTTGCATTTTTAAGCAGTTTGCTCTGTCCCGGTTCAAATTTCCAGTCAGTTGTAAGTTTTAAAAAAAATCATATTTTCAAAAATAAAGAGGCATGGCCTTGTGACACAGTGCAGTAGCAGAGGTTGGACACTTCACTAATTCTGAGCATTTCATACTAACTGGTGCTTCCAAACCATTAGGAAGGAGGCTTTGCTGCCATAAAATGCATGTGCCTACATGCACAGAATCACACGTGAAGGAACTAGGGGAGGTGGTGGCATCATGGTATTGTCACTGGACCAGAAACTCAGGGTAATGCTCTGGGGAACCGGGTTTAAATCCCACCACAGCAGATGGTGGAATTTGAATGCAATAAAAATCTGGAATTAAAAGTTTGATGATGGCCATGAAGCCATTGCCGATTGTTGTAAAAACCCACCTGATTCACTAGTGGATTTCATTTAGGAAATCTGCTTAAAAAAATCTTATAAAAAATGCCCTCTGAACAAGGGCAATTAGGAATGTGCAATAAATGCTGGCCTAGCCAGCGATGCCCATATCCCATGAACAAATAAACCTAAAATGTAAGTTGCTGGAGAGGGGTGCATTAAATTCAAATTAAATGTTGACCAGCAAAATATATCCTTAGTTCCTATTTGGCCAACAGATCAGGAGTTTAAATTAAACCACATTTGGATGCTCCAATTAAAATGTAAAGGGTCATTTTTATAATGAGGCTTGTATTTATATAGTGCCTTAATACAACTAAATTTCTCAAAGTGCTTCATGAAGTGCATTCCTTTTGAAATCCAGTGAAGCTGTTACATGTACAAAAAGAGTGGTCATTCTGTTAAAATTGGTTTGTCAGTGACCTTGATGCGAGTGACTGCATGGATCCGCTGACAACTCCTTCAGTGCAACCCAAGGCCCTGAGGACCATAAGTGATAGTTAGATTACTGCTCAGTGTAAAAGCAGAATCAGCACTAATTGGCCAGTTTGTTGTCTTAACCACTAGTGAATTCATGTTTTACAAAATGGTGACTTTGAAGATAGTGACCAGATACTTTTTTGATTGACAGCCATTAAAATTTATGACTAAAAGAGGAAAGGTAGCTTTTTGACTCCAATTCTGGCCTCTTGAGCACCCCATTTTAAAAAATTATTCTTTCACAGGGTTTGGGCATCACTGCCTTTGCCATTATTTATTGCCCATCCCTAATTTCAGTTGAAGGTGGTGGTGCAGTCAATGTAGTGTAGGCACATGCACAGTGCTGTTAGGTAGGGAGCTCCAGGATTTTGACCCAGCGACAGTGAAGGAACGGTGATATATTTCCAAGTCAGGATGGTGTGTGGCTTGGAAGGGAACTTCCAGGTGGTGGTGTTTCCATGTATCTGCTGCCCTTATCCTTCTAGGTGATAGAGGTTGCAAATTTGAAAGATGCTGTAGAAGGAGCCATGGTGAATTGCTGCAGTGCATCTCGAAGATGGTACACACTGTTGCAACTGTGCATTGGTAGTGGAGGGAGTGAATGTTAAGGTGGTGGATTGGGTGCAAATCAAGCAGACTTCGTTATCCTAGATTGTGTCAGCTTGAGTATTACTGGAGCTGTACTCATCCAGGCAACTGGAGTGTATTCAGTCAAACTTCTGACTTGAGTCTTCTAGATGGTGGACAGGCTTTGTGGAGTCAGGAAATGAGTATTTCTAGCCTCTAACCTGCTCTTGTAGCCACAGTATTTATATGACTGGTTCAGTTCAGTTTCTGGTGAATGGTAACCCCCCCAGGATGTTGATAGCAGGGGATTCAACGATGGTAATACCATTGAATGTCAAGGGGAGATGGTTAGATTCTCTCTTGTTGGGAAAAAAAAATCAGTGGTTGCAATTTTGATAGACATTTGTTGACATTAGCCTGAGGTCTATCATTGTAGGATTAGCACTGCTCAACTAATTCCACAACCTATCATTATCACAGTGGTGGGCCTGTAAGTTCACTGTTTGATTGACAACTTCAAGTGGTTATAGAGGGTTTAACTGTCTTTGATGTGGGGCTATGAATGCAAATGTTTGTTTTTATAAGCAGTTAAGTACTTGAAGGGGTTTGAATGTAATGAATAGCTTTTATCAATGAGGGACTTTTTTAATATAGTGAAGTCTGTAATAAATACTTAAAACTGTATTTTATTTTATCTCAACATGGCACCTGAGGTCTCATTGCCTGGCACTTGCAGGCACGAATGTTACTTGCCACTTAGCAGCCCAAACCTGAATGTTGTCCAGGTTATGCTGCATATGGACATGGACTGCTTCAGTATGTGAGGAGCCGTGAATGGTGCTGAACATTGCGCAATCATCAGCGAACATCCCCACTTCTGACCTTATTATGGAGGGAAGGTCAATAATGAAGCAGTTGAAGATGATTGGACCTAGGACACTACCCTGAGGAACTCCTGCAGTGCTGTTTCAGGACTTCCAACAGCCACAGCCATCTTCATTTGTGCTAGGTATGACTCTAACCAGTGGGGAGTTTTCCCCCTGATTCCCATTGACTCCAGTTTTGCTAGTACTCCTTGATGCCACACTCAGTCAAATGCTGCCTTGGTGTCGAGGGCAGTCACTCTCACCTCACCTCTTGTGTTTAGTTCTTTGGTCCATGTTTGGACCATGTTTCTAATGAAATCAGGAGCTGAATGGCCGTGTCAGAACCCAAACTGAGTATCAGTGAGCAAGTTATAGCTGAGTAAGTGCAGCTTCATAGCACTGTTGATAACTCCTTCCAACAAGATCGAGAGTTGACTGATGGGGCGGTAATTGGCCGGGTTGGAATTGCAGGAGTTCCTCAGGGTAGTGTCCTAGGTCCAATCATCTTCAACTGCTTCATTATTGACCTTCTCTCCATCATAAGGTCAGAAGTGGGGATGTTCGCTGATGATTGCGCAATGTTCAGCACCATTCACAACTCCTCAGATACTGAAGCAGTCCATGTCCATATGCAGCATAACCTGGACAACATTCAGGTTTGGGCTGCTAAGTGGCTTTTTGTGGACAGGACATATCTGGCAATTTTCCACATTGCCAGCGTTGTAGTTGCACTAGGACAGCTTGGCAATAGAAGCACGGGTAGTTCTGGAGCACAAGTCTTCAGTAGTATTGCTGGAATGTTGTCAGGGCCCATATCCTTTGCAATATTCAGTGTCTTTGACCATTTCTTGATATTGCATGGATTGAATTGAATTGGCTGAAGACAGGCATCTATGATGCTGGGGACGTCAGGAGGAGGCCGGGATGGATCATCCACTCAGCACGCCTGGCTGAAGATGGTTGCAAATGGTTCAGCCATGCCTTTTGCACTGATGTGCTGGGTCCCCCCCATCATAGAGGATGAGGATATTTGTAGAGCCTCTTCTTCCAGTGAGTTGTTTAATTGTCCCCTGCCATTCACAACTGGATGTGGCAGAACTGCTGAGTTCTTAGATCTGATCCGTTGGTTGTGGGATCACTTAGCTCTGACTATCACTGGCTGCTTCCATTGTTTGGCATGCAAGTTGTCCTGTGTTGTAGCTTCACCAGGTTGACACCTCATTTTTAGGTATGCTTAGTGCTGCTTCTGGCATGCCCTCCTGCACTCTTCATTAAACCAGTCTTGATGCCCCGGTTTGATGGTTATGGTGGTATTGGGGATATCCTGGGACATGAGGTTACAGATTGTGGTTGAATACAATTCAGTTGTTGTCGATGGCCCGCAGCACCTCAAGGATACCCAATTTTGAGTTGCTAGATCTGTTAAAAATCTATCCCATTTAGCACGGTGGTAGTGCCACACGACAGAATGGAGGGTACCCTCAGTGTGAAGATGGGACTTCGTCTCCACAAGGACTGTTTTTGGTAGTCACTCCTACTGATACTGTCATGGACAGATGCATCTGTGACAGGAAGGTTGGTGAGGACAAGGTCAAGTAAGTTTTTCCCTCTTGTTGTTCCCCTTACCACCTGCCGCAGACTCAATCTAGCAGCTATGTGCTTTGGGACTTGGCCAGCCTGGTCATTAGTGGCGCTGGTGAGCCACTCTTGGTAATGGGTATTGGAAGTCCCCTGTCCAGTCTGCATTCTGCGCCCTTACCACCCTAAGTGCTTCCTCCAAGTAGTGTTCAACATGGTGGAGTACTGATTCATCAGCTGAGGGAGTGCGGTATGTGGTAATCAACGGGAGGTTTCCTTGCCCACACTTGACCTGATGCCATGAGACTTCATGGGGTCCAGAGTCAATGTTGAGGACTCGCAGGGTAACTCCCTCCCGACTGTATACCACTGTGTCACCACCTCTGCTGGGTCTGTCCTGCTGATGGGATAGGACATATCCACGGATGGTGATGGTGGTTACTGGGACATTGTGTGTAAAGTATGACTCTGAGTGTGACTATGTCAGTCTGTTGCTTGACTAGTCTGCGAGACAGCTCTCCCAATTTTGGCACAAGCCCCCAGATGTTCGTAAGGAGGAATTTGCAGAGCCGACAGGGCTGAGTGTGCCATTGTCATTTCCTGTGCCTAAGTCAATGCCAGGTGGTCCATGCAGTTTCACTCCTTTTAGACTTTTCTGTGGTGGTTTGATACAACTGAGTAGCTTGTTTGGCCATTTTAAAGGGCATTTAAGAGTCAACCACATTGCTGTGGGTCTCAAGTCACATGAAGGGCAGACTAGGTAAGGATAACTTTACTTCCCTAAAGGCACCAGTGAACCAGATGTGTTTTTACAACAATCAAAAATGGTTTCATGGTCATCATTAGACTAGGTTTCAATTCCAGATTCATTAATTGAATTTAAATTCTACCAGCTGCCAAGGTGGGATTTGAACCCATGTCCCCAGAGCATTAGCCTGGGCTTTTTGTATCTTGAGTATCCAGTCACATTACCATTACACCACAACGTCCCCTAATAGCCAACCGCACCTGGTATTCACAGGCGACCTTGCATCCAAGTATTACCTAGGCCTGAGTTTGCTTCCGAGATCAGATGAGAACTGGCGTTTTCAGGCTAGTATGGCCATCAGCAATTGTAATTGCTCCTCTGCTCCACTACTAGCTGCTTAAGCCCTAAACTCTGAAATTACCTTCTAAGCTTCTTTGTCTCACTAATTTTCTCTCCTTGTTTAAGATGTTCCTTAAAGCTACCTTTTAGTCATCTGCTATACTATCTCCTCAAGTGACTTGTATTTAATTTTGTTTGCTTCCTGTGACGCATATTGGGATGTTATACTAAGTTGAAGGTGCTATATAAATGCAAATTTTTTTTTGTAGTGGACTAATAACATTTATTCCCTTTTTACTTCACTGCCTAGTCTATGTTACATCCAAACCATTAGCTTTCAGATAGAATTACTATTGGTCCTGGACTAATACATTGTAAAGTAATTTTGCATCTCTACTGGGCTCTTTTTCAGAACATAAATTAATATCAATTTGTTACTAATGCAGTTTACTCCCTTCCGATCCAGTTTATTTATAAGCTCTAATTATGCAGTAGATTTATGTTCCAGTGGTAAATTTCGCCAGTAAGCTAATATTGTGTTTGCCTTTGTCCTTCAGGAATTTGTAGATTTGTTGCTTTAAAACTCAGTGCGTTATGAATAATTGCTTCCTCACTGAATTGTACCATCATGTCAAACCTAATGAGAGAAATAAGAATACTATTTATGTAAGATTAAAATTCACAGGCAAGCTGTAGCTATCGATTTTGTCTCTGTCAGTAAAGTGTGACAGACAAGTTACAAATATTTCTAATTTATTTTTGTGGTCAAATTACAATGGGTTGAATTTCACAGCAAGGTAGGCAGATTGTTCGCCTCCCTCCCCCTGCAGTTGCAAGAGTCGACCGGCAGCCGAAGGGCTAAAAAAAAGCCCACCCCACGGCATTAATGCGCTGCTGGTGAGCAAAACAAGTTGAGAATGGGACTTCGGCCCTTCAGTTGGAGGATATCCCGACCTTGAGAGCTGCTGACCAATCTGATTGGCTGACAGCTTTAGCAGTCCCAGCAGTGCCAGATCTCAGTAGTGGGTGCCGCTGGGACTGCAAACATCTCCACGAAGATGGACCCTGGGCTTTTGGGGCAAAGAAGGACGGGCAGCCTAGGGAGGGTGTGGTGAGGGGTGTGGGGGTGCTCAGGGGTGGGTTTAGGAAGCCAGACAGGCAGGAACAAAGTGGGGGTGGATGTCCCCTGGGAGGGCAGTGCCCCTAATATGTAAAGCGCAGCCCCCTAATGCTGTGCCCCCTACTCCACCTTCTTTCCCACCTTCTCAAAAGTTTCTTTCAAATGGGCTCCCCATTCCCACCCACCTGTCCATGCCTACCGTTTTCTGGTGTGGACAGCATGACAAACAGGTCACTTGGCTTGGTAACAAGCTCAATTGCTGGTTAACTAGCTTTTTAAACATTAATTACTCACCCTACTATGGGGACTAGGGGAGGGGTGGATGGGAAGGCGGTGGGCTTGCCATCCCTTGTATTTTACGTGCCAATCTGCCAAAAACACACCTGGGGTTGGGGACTGTAAAATCTAGCCCTATATTTTTGATAGCACTCTTCATAGTTTTAAAACACTCTGCCTAGCCTTATGGATTAAATCATCACAAAGATAAAATCAATCTTTTTTTATAGTCCTTACATATAATGGATGGAGTGATTTATTTTTGCGTATGATTCCTAGCTTCAAAACTTTGCACTTTTTTTGATGCCAATTATTCATGATGCTGCAGATTGAGTAGGGTGGAAAGATTAATAAATATTGCTCTCATTGTTTTAGAATAAGAGCAAGGAAAGAAGCTGCTGTCTCTCTACTGCAAACAGTTTGATAAATGGGTGGTGGGAGTGTTACAGGTTGCCCAGGGTATCTGAGTTGCTGTGGCAACATGCTATGGCTGGCATTGGCAGAGGCTCCAACTTTCTTTCCATCTCATGGATGACCAGGATCTCTCCCATTCTTACCAATTTTTAGATTGATCACCTGTTTGAGCATGTTATGAATGCACCTTCCTCAGCTGACAGGTCGTGGGGTAGGACTCGAACCCAGAGCTTCTAGCTTAGAGGAAGGGATGCTTTCCACTGCACCGTAAGACTTTAATAAATGGACAAAATATTAACAAAGGTAGTTTAGATGCTTAGCATTTAACATAGGCCCGTAACCTCTGAGCCCCAGGGTGTCGTAACTAGGGGAAACCCCAAAGATACGCTGGGGAATCCCGCCCCCCGCACCCCTGACAGTCCCCATGTAAGGATTGCACGACCATTGGCCGAGAAGTTCAAACTTTGGTTGGGCTATTGCCTTCCACTGGGAATCATCCAATAATGCGATTTAATTCGCAAACGTCAGGTGGTTCCGACTGTGTTACAGTAATAGTTACCCAGAAAAAGTTAAAAGAATTGAAACCACTTCTAACTTCTGGGTAATGAATGATAGTACTGACCTAACCACCCCCACAGGACACATCCAACCCACCAGCCCCCACCTAGCCTTTAGCCACCCCCTACTACCCTCCGGCCCGCCATGGAACCCCCCCAATACCACCCCAACCCCTTCCACCCAACTGCCTCCCCACTCCCTACTACCCCTGACCCCCTCAAGGGATCGCCTGACTAACCACACACACACACCCCCCCCCCCGCACTTACCTCCCTGTCTATACCACCTTGACTACTCTATCACCTCCACCCCCCGACTATCCCCATGACTACCCTTCCAACAGCCCCAACTACCACGCCCACTGACCAAACTCCCCCACTGACCACCCCTCCAAATTGACCAAACCCCCTCACTAACAACCATGCCACCGACAAACCCCTGGACCATCTTCCCCCCCTCCCCAACCCCTCACTGACCACTCCCTGCCTGACCACCCCCACTGATCACTCGACCCCCCACACTGACCACCTCCTCTGACCACTTAACCCCCACCCCCCTGCTGACCACCTGACACCTCCACCCCTCACCACCCAACTCCTCCCACCTTACCCACTTACACCCTTAACTTCTCCCTGCCTTCTCAAAACCACTGTACCTTTAAACCCACCTGCTTACAGCAGCTAGTGCCGTAAAAAAGGGGCATGTCTTCCTTATCTTTGACTCAGCTGCCCTTGACACAAGCCTTCGTGAAACCGCTGCTCTGCACTGATCTCTCCCGGCCTGAGTCGGAAGATCGGGCAAGAAAGGAGTGGCTGCATAAGTTAAAAAATTGGGAGCAGAGTGGCAACCTGAATCCAATTGCCGCCCCACGGAAGTTACAACCCACATTGATCTAGCAGTTTTGTGTGGTTTGGACCAGAGCGCTGACAATACCATTTGGAGTTTGTCATGTAAATCAAGAGGCTGCAACATCAACTCAATCGCCCAAGCAGTAATACAGAATAATTTAAAAACAAATCTTAATATTGGTTAAGAAGGGAGTTGGTTAGTTAAGTTGGTTAGATAGCTAGTGTATACTTCAGAATAATGCCAACAGCGTGGGTTTGATTCCTGTTTCAGCTGAGGTGGACTTGCGACCTGCCTCGTTGCCTTGCTCCTGAGAATGGAAGGCAATAACAAACCACTGCTGACAAAATCTGGCAAAGAAATGGCTCACAAAGCATCAGCAGGCAGAAGGTCAGGGAGCTGCCTCTGGGCAGAGCACACATGAATTAATGTATTGGTTGAACAATATTGCCATAGTTTACTCATCTGAAGTTCCCAGCTTTGTAATTTATGAAAAAATGATAAATATGTGTGAAAGCTCTTTACTAAAGCTCAGTTGAGTGGAACGTGTCCTGTAATATGTGGGAAGTCATGAACACTATCAGTGTCCTAGACAACCACATGTGCAGGAAGGACTGCCAGCTACAGAACCTTGAGCTCCAGGTTTCAGAGCTCGAGCAACGGCTGGAGTCACTGTGGCACATCCATGAGACTGAGAGCTACGTGGAAAGCACATTCAGAGAAGTGGTCACACCACAGCTTAGAAGCCTGAAGGCAGGAAGGGGATGGGTGACCACCAGGCTGTCCAAAAGAATTAGGCAGGTAGTGCAGGAGTCCCCTCGGGTCTCGCTCACAAATTGGTTTTCCATTTTGGAGGCTAATGAGGGCATTGGTTCCTCAGAGGAGTGCAGTCAGGGCCAAGTTTGTGGCACCACGAGTGGCTCAGCTGTACAGGAGGGGAGGAAGAAGAAAGGAAGAGCAATAGTGATAGGGGATTCACTGGTTAGGAGAGCAGAAAGGCGTTTCTGTGGCCGTAGACGTGACTCCAGGATGGTATGTTGCCTCCCTGGTGCCAGGGTCAAGGATGTCACCAAGCGGCTGCAGGACATTCTTCCGGGGATGGGTGATCAGCTAGAGGTCGTGGTCCACATTGGTACCAATGACTTAGGTAGGAAAGGGAATGTTGTCCTGCGATCAGAATTTAGGGAGCTAGGTCGAAAATTAGCAAGCAGGACCTCAAATATAGTAATCTCCTGATTACTCCCAGTGCCATGTGCCAGTGAGTATAGAAATAGGAGGATAAGGCAGATGAATGCGTGGCCAGAAAGATGGTGCAGGAGGGAGGGCTTCAGATTCCTGGGACACTGGGATTGGATCTGGTGAAGATGGCACCTGTACAAGCCAGACGGGTTACACCTGAACAGAGCCAGGACTGGCATTTTGCTAGTGCTGTTGGAAGGGCTTTAAACTAACTCGGCAGGGGTGTGGGAACCAGGAAAGAATATTAGAGAGGAATACCAGGGTGCACAAAATACTGGGAGAGACAGATTGCACTAGTATAGAGAATAGTAAGTTAATAGGTGGAGTCGGAGTAAGGGAGAAAGTCGCGAAGTCGAAATCAGGGTTACTGTGCATGTATGTGAATGCACAAAGTATAGTAAACAAGATTAGGGTGATACAAGTGCAGATAGCTATGTGGAAATATGATGTTGTGGCGATAACAGAGACCTGGTTCAAGGAAGGGCAGGACTGGGTGTTAAATATTCCTGGGTACAGAGTGTTCAGAAAAGATAGGAAAGGAAGAAAAGGAGGAGGGGTGGCAGTATTGGTTAAGGAGAGCATTGCAGTGCTGGAGAAAGAGGATGTCTTCTATCAGCACACAGATAGTTAGAGGCAGATAAAAGGAGGAGTAGGACCGATTAGGGTCCAAAACGGGATTTACACATGGAGGCAGGGGGGCATGGCTGAGGTATTAAATGAATACTCTGCATCTGTCTTTAGCGAGGAAGCAGATGCTACCGAGGCCACGGTGACAGATGGGGGAACCCTGTCACCAGAAGGGTTCAAAATTGATAAGGAGGACGTGTTAGATAAATTGTCGGTAGTTAAAGTTGACAAGGCACTGGGACCGGATGAGATGCATCCAAGGATATTGAAGGAAGTAAGAATGGAAATTGCAGGGGCACTGGTTTTAAACTTTCAGTCTTCCCTCAGGAGAGATGCCAGAGGACTGGAGAATTGCAAACATTACATCCTTGTTCAAAAAAGGTTGTAAGGATAAGCCCAACAATCACAGACCAGTCAGTTTAACTTCAGTGGTGGGGAAGCTTCTAGAAGCAATGAATCGGGATAGAATTAGTAGTCACATGGAAAAATGTGGGTTGATTAGGAAGAGCCAGCATGGATTTCTAAGAGGGAAATCATGTTTAACTAACTTGCTGGAGTTTTTTGAAGAAGTAGCAGAGAGGGTTGATGAGGATAATGCTGTTGATGTGATGTACATGTACTTTCAAAAGGCATTCAAAACAGTGCCACACAACAGACTTGTGAGAAAAGTTATAGCTCATGGAACAAAAGGGACAGGAGTAATGTGGATACAAAATTGGTTGAGTAATAGGAAACAGAGGGTAATGGTCATTTTTTGGGCTGGAGGAATGTTTGTGGTGGAGTTCCCCAGAGGTCGGTATTGGGACCCTTGCTTTTCCTGATATATATTAATGGTCTAGATCTTGGTGTGCAGGGGACAATTTCTAAGTTTGTGGATAATACAAAACTTGGAAGCATTGTAAGCTGTGAGGAGTGCAGCATAGAACTTCAAAAAGACATAGGCAAGTTGATGGAGTGGGCAGATAGGTGGCAGATGAAGTTCAATGCGGAGAAGTGTGAGGTGAAACATTTTGGTAGGAAGAACACGGAGAGACAATATAAGATAAGGGGTACAATTTCTTAAAGGAGTGCAGGAGCAAAGGGATCTGGGTGTATATGTGCATAGATCATTGAAGGTGGAAGGACAGGTGTAGAGAGCAGTCAATAAAGCATACATATCCTGGGCTTTGTTAATAGGGGCATAGAGTACAAGAGCAGGGAGGTTATGCTGAGCTTATACAAGACACAGACTTCAGCTGGAGCATTGTGTACAGCTCTGGGTGCCTCACTATAGGAAGGATTTGAATGCATTGGAGAGAGTGCAGAAGAGGTTTACAAGAATGGTCCAGAGATGAGAAACTTGAGTTATGAAGATAGATTGGAGAGGTTGTAACTGTTCTCCTTGGAGAGGAGAAGGCTAAGAGTAGATTTGATAGAGGCATTCAAAATCTTTAGGAGGCTGGATAGAGTAGATAGGGAGAAACTGTTCCCACTCGTAAAAAGATCAGGAACGAGAGGGCACAGGTTTAAAGTGATTCGCAATAGAAGCAAATGTGATGTGAGAAAAAACTTTTTCACACAGTGAATGATTCAAGTCTGGAATGCGCTGCCTAGAATTGTGGTGGAAGCAGGTTCAATTGAGGCATTGAAGAGGGCATTGGATGATTATATGACTAGAAACAATGTGCAGGGGTACAGGGAAGTGCAGGAGAATGGCACTTATTTGGAGAGCTGGTGCAGACATGATGGGTTGAATGGCCTCCTCCTGCACTGTAACAACTCTGTGATTCTGTAAATAAGCTCATAAATAAATTAGTATGAAGAAAAAAACTTTAATTTATATAACACCTCATCAGATCTCAATGTGCATCACAACTGAAAAGCTATATAGCCAAACAACATCCAGTTGATAAGTAAGATGAGTGATGAGACAGTCTGCCACTTTGGTTGAATGCAGAGTAGTTAGCCAGGACATCCTTTTCTAATCTTTGAGTAGTCTTCAAACAGTTCAACACTCACTCTGCCTTACACCAGAATATCAAATCTTCTCATGGGAACTTGAACTCTAAGATAACCTAACACCTAGCTTGTGTCATTTAAGTTGTGGTAGTATATCCACCTGTTCCAACAAGGTTTCCATTGAAAACAAAAATAAAAATACCTGGAAAAACTCAGCTGGTCTGGCAGCATCTGCGGAGAGGAACACAGTTGACGTTTCGAGTCCATATGACTTTTCAACAGAACTAAGTAAAAATAGAAAAGAGGTGAAATATAAGCTGGTTTAAGGGGGGGTGGGACAGGTAGAGCTGGTTAGAGGGCCAGTGATAGGTGGAGATAACCAAAAGATGTCACAGGCAAAAGGACAAAGAGGTGTTGAAGGTGGTGATATTATCTAAGGAATGTGCTAATTAAGGGTAGAAAGCAGGACAAGCAAGGTACAGATAGCCCTAGTGGGGATGGGGTGGGGTGAAGGAATCGAAATAGGCTAAAAGGTAGAGATAAAACAATGGATACATTTAAAAATAATGGAAATAGATGGGAAAAGAAAAATCTATATAAATTATTGGGGGGGAAAAAGGCGGGGATCGGAAAGGGGTGGGGATGGCGGAGAGAGTTCATGATCTAAAATTGTTGAACTCAATATTCAGTCCGGAAGGCCGTAAAGTGCCTAGTCGGAAGGTGAGGTGCTGTTCCTCCAGTTTGCGTTGAGCTTCACTGGAACAATGCAGCAGGCCAAGGACGGACATGTGGGCATGAGGGCAGGGTGGAGTGTTGAAATGGCAAGTGACAGGGAGGTCTGGGTCATGCTTGCGGACAGACCGAAGGTGTTCTGCAAAGCGGTCACCCAGTCTGCGTTTGGTCTCTCCAATGTAGAGGAAACCGCATTGGGAGCAACGAATGCAGTAGACTAAATTGAGGGAAGTGCAAGTGAAATGCTGCTTCACTTGAAAGGAGTGTTTGGGCCCTTGGACGGTGAGGAGAGGGGAAGTAAAGGGGCAAGTGTTGCACCTTCTGCGGTTGCATGAAAGGGTGCTGTGGGAGGGGGTTGAGGTGTAGGGGATGATCGAGGAGTGGACCAGGGTGTCCCGTAGGGAATGATCCCTGCGGAATGCCGCCGGGGGTGGGGGTGAAGGGAAGATGTGTTTGGTGGTGACATCATGCTGGAGTTGGCGGAAATGGTAGAGGATGATCCTTTGAATGCGGAGGCTGGTGGGGTGATAAGTGAGGACAAGGGGGACTCTTATCATGTTTCTGGGAGGGAGAGGAAGGTGTGAGGGCGGATGTGCGGGAGATGGGCCGGAGACGGTTGAGGGCCCTGTCAACCACCATGGGTGGAAAACCTTGGTTAAGGAAGAAGGAAGACATGTCAGAGGAACTGTTTTTGAAAGTGGCATCATCAGAACCAACCACTAGGGCTACCTGTACCTTGCTTGTCCTGCTTTCTACCCTTAATTAGCACATTCCTCAGATAATATCACCACCTTCAACACCTCTTTTTCCTTTTGCCTGTGACATCTTTTGGTTATCTCCACCTATCACTGGCCCTCAATCCAGCTCTACCTTCCCACTCCCCCTTAAACCAGCTTATATTTCACCTCTTCTATTTTTACTTAGTTCTGTTGAAGAGTCATACAGACTCAAAACGTTAACTGTGTTCCTCTCCACAGATGCTGCCAGATCTGCTGAGTTTTTCCAGGTATTTTTATTTTTGTTTTGGATTTCCAGCATCTGCAGTTTTTTGCTTTTATCTTAAGGTTTCCTTTGAACTTGCTGTGCTAAAGCTCCAAATTAGGTAATGTAAAACAGAGTTATTCTCCCTGTTTGGAGATCAGTGTTGCTCGTTATCGGTCTTAGGTCTGTTTTTCTTCTGAAAATGTTACTAGGAAGTCGTTCTCTGAGTCAGTGTTTTTACTTCAGTGTTTTCATTTTAGCACTGACTCGGGTATGAAATCGCTCCGAAAACGATTTGTTCATGTAAAATGATTTACGGTGCTAGAATCTCTCAGCCTTTTGCTAGTTCGACTACACCAAATCTCATTGACTTTACAATTGCATTGTTTAAATTTATTTTCTAGAACCTTTTGCTTTCCCCCTTTGGTTTAATATTTTCACAATCATTTTGCCGTCTATTATTTTTACCCTTATCCACCATTCAGTATTATGGCCACAAACCACTCAAGGTTAGAAATTACTGTGGACTGACTATATTGGTGAACAAATTTTAACGGGTAGGACAACATTGTCAATCGTCATTCCTAACCCCTTAAGACTTTTCAATCTTGATGTATCCACAATGAACCTTGTTGCTTAATCTTGATTTTTTTTTCAATTGAACAAAAGTATTACTCTGCCATTGCTCATATGTTGTATTTGTAAATCATCCTGATATTTTCTGAGTGCCTTTGTAGAATATACCTCCCTTAAAACTGAATCTCAGAATATACTAATTTACATTAAGTTATTAAAGAAACGCCTAAGTTTGGTGCAACGCAAAAGGGGTAATATTGTTAAAAATTCACATTCCTGATTGGGAGCCTTGTACGCCAGCAGATTATCATTGGAATACAAATCCTTGCAATCATTATTTTCAATAGAAGGTCATGGGAGGGGAACGCACATCTGAGATGTGGATGCCTTCGTTGATTAGGCTGCACATCAAAAACACCAGTTCATAACATTATTCCAAGAAATCTACTAGAAAGGCATGAAATACCAAGGCGTTAGTAATGCAGTAGCAGGGTATCCTTCCCTCATGTGAAGGCCTGCCTGTGTGCCATTAAACTGAGTGCTGCACAGTACACTGTGGCTCACCAGCTGGAAGGACACTAGGAGTGACACACAAACTATTGAAACCGTGGATTAGGACTGTGAAAATATTCAAATTGTGGGGTCTTATCTATTATATGACTAGGGTATGTACGTAGTCCATTCTGAAGAGTCGAGCCCCAATAAAGTTTTTTCTCTACCCGACCTTTCCCTCTCCTCTTACTCCCTCCTTGCCTCGTGTAATTTTTTATTCACCCCCCTGCCCCTCCACCACCGTCATCCACCAACTCGCAAACAATAGACCATTAATACTACCTGAAATTCTGGCATTCCCACGATGTCAAGAGTGCCAGAAAAATGTATAAATGACCTGACCTCCCAAGTTCATTTGTGATCATCATATTTACAAATGCTTACTCAGAGAGACAGGGTTCAGGAAAGAGGAATGAAAATGGTTGCAGATTTTAGACGAGGAGTTTGAGCTATGAAAGGGCAAAGGAAACTAAATCTATTTTCATTGGACAAAATAATATTAACAGAAAATAAAGTCCACATTTATAAAACAGTATTTTTCACATTCCTGTAATATCTCATAGGAACTTTTTGAACATGGCAGCATAGCACATTTTATAGACTAGTTAATTTTAATCAAGTTATATTAATCTAATGACTATCCCACTGGACGTGAACCTGAATTGAAAGATTAGCTTTCCATAAAGTCCCAGCAATTTAAACTGGAAAGTTAGTCACAAGTTCCACAGGGCAGCTTCATTGTAGTGTACTGGTGAATATTCTGGTATGTAGCTGAAACTTTGTTTTGTAATTCATCTCCACTCTAATATTAATACTTTAATTACGTACCATTCCACTGTTTCACTTTCAAAAATGCAAAGAACAGATGAAACCTTTCTCACCTCACTTGAACAGTTAATTCTCAGGGAATTTGTTTACCTTGATCAGTCACATCTGCAGCTCTGGTGCTCATTCTATCCTTTCAGTAGCACACCACAGAGGAGCTTAATTCAAATGATAAGCTTCGTGCACAGAGTTGAGAATCAGTGTGACAGTTTAGAAGGATGATGTTTCCATTTAATTTAAATCTTAGTAAGGTTAATTTAAAACACATGCTTTTTGATGTCTCCAAATTACGTTTCACTCGTAGGATGAAAATGAGCATGAGCAGTTGACTAGAAATATGGGGGTTGCCATTGCATTGTGAGATATTAGGAATATAAATATGTTAACTCACTTATTTTAGTAATTCATGAACAGCTTAAAGGAATTTCTTACAGATAACAAACTCAGTACTATTAGCACACTGCACAACTTTAATCCAGCAGAAAAATGTCAGAAATAACGGGGGAATTTTCCCAGGCAAGGGGAGGTCGGTTTTGGGATGTGAGGGGAGCTGAGCCCCCAAAAACGACGTTGGGTTTGGATCCTGACATTACCCACCCTCTTCCGGGTTTTATCCGGACAGGATTGAAGGTGAACGGTGTATAGTTATGCAGCTGTTGGGTGAGGCACTTAAAATAAGTAATTAAGTCCTCTTTTAATCTTCAATTCTGGCTTTCAAACAACCAGGGAACCTGTTTCCTGACCTGTCAGCAACTCACCAGAGTGAAAGGGGCAAGTACACAACAGCCAGAGCTTCTTTGTGAAACTCTCAAACTGGGAAGCCTTTGATTAGTGAAGCTGAAGAGCTCCTGCCATGGCTAATTGAGACGCTGTTGATCTTTGCACGTTTTCTCTCAGAGAGTGCTTTCATTGCCTGATAAGTGATTGCCAGTTTCTTGGAAGGCACTTCACCTGTCTAGCACTTCATTCACCTTCAGCTACAATTCCCTGATGCCAGCCTTCACCACGCCATGGGCAGCTTATGCAGCTCCGCTTTGTACCTCTGATGAGGGGAAAGACAAAAAAAAACGGCAACACCATCACCACCAACAGCAGCTGTCTTATCAACCACATACTGCTGCACGTGACAGAAGAGACAGACACATATCTAGCTGGAAGGAAGTGTGGACCCTAACACATGGCCTACAGGCAGAGGTCTAGCTATCTCATCATGTGTGAACACCAGTGCCTCAGGAAGCTGAGGCTTTCATGGAAGGCCATTGCTGACAAGTGCAGACCCCTGGAATAAGACCTCCTTCCCAGTTGGCCATCAAAATGCCTGTCACTGGAAGGCCACATGCTCCTCAACCTCTCCCACACACCCCCGCCGCCATCCCCATTGCCAGGTCTCTGCCTCTCCTCAAGGTGGCAGATGTCCGTATGCATCTCTTTTCCTGTCTTCTCCTGCAAGGTACCCGACTTACAGATGGTCCCGCCATATCAACAGGGACTAATTTCAGAAAATTTCACCCATAGTACGAGTAATATGCACACTGAAACACATCATAGACGTTGTGATTTTTTCTAGATAAATCCTCATAGAATCACTGGAGTGGCAGTCAGTTTCAAAGAATATATAAATATTCAGGGAGTATTGAAAGAAATTAAGAAAGAAGCTTAATATCAAGCTATATAGAGCATTGCAATATTTATATAATTCATTTTGAGTTAGTAATTGGAAAAACTGGACTACATTTGATTGTAGTATACAGTTATTCACCTCTGACTGGTGTGTAGAGATACTAGCTGCAAAATTAGGCTCCATGGTACTTGTAGTTTTGGTGCAACTGATACCGTTTTGGTAGCAAAATGGCACTTGTTCCTCATGTGTATACTTCCACTGCAGCTCATGTAGAACACTCTCTCAATGAGGGCATTAGTGTTATGTTAAGAATGTGCATTCGAAGAACATATAAAATAGGCAGATCTTGATATCATTCATCATATAATGCTGATTTGACCCTAGCATTGCCATTTTTTACCTTGCCACTCCAGCTAATGCCTTCCCTTAAACGCACACAGCTGAACATGTGTTCAGTAGGAAGAAGAACTCTCCCACTAGTGCTATTCAAGGGAATCATGAACAACTTTAAGGCTAGTTGCTGATTAATCTCTATTGGTCCTTTGGGATTGTGGAAGTGCTTGGTGGTTTGAAGAGTTGAAGTTGGTGAAGTCTAGAAGAAGGGGTACTGAGAAGGTTTTGGTTATGACAGCAAGAGTCTTGGTCGGACCACTCGCTCCCAGTCATAAGTGGTTTAGTTAAATTCCTATGGAGGTGCAACACGAGAGGGAAATTGAGTAGAGAAGGTAAAGAAGAGGGAGGTCAAGCTTCTTACAGAAGGATGAGGAATAAGGGAGAATGGCTTTTAGCACACGATGTTATACACCTTGGGTCTTCCTGTAGCACTTCTTTTACCTCTTCTAAGCCAGGATCAACGTGTGCAATATCTGTGCTTTATCAAGGAGATGCGTATGGACATCTGTCACCTCTTGCAACCAGACCTGCAGCCTCAGGAAGGGCAAGGACTCCACTGCCATTGGCTCTGAAATTTCCTTGCTTTGGATTTCTTCCAGGCAATCTGCAGGCAGCATAGGTAACACCTCAGTTTGGCATCCACTGCTGCATCAGATGAGTTGTCCAGGAGAGGCGAGTTCATTGTGTTCTCTTTGAACAGAGGGAAGCAGGCACAATGTGCACACAGCTTTGCCAGAAAGCCAGGTGGAGCAAGGTGTAGTTGACTGCACCTGCATAGCTTTGTGAATGCTAAAATAATCAATGCTGAAATGTACTGCAATCACAAAGGCTACCGCTTACTGAATGTGCAAGCACACAAATTACATCATGCTGGTGAATGCCCACTATCCTGGCAGCAGTAACAATGCTTTTGTTCTGTGGCAGCCTGCTGTCTTTTGGCCACCACGTCAAACCGGTGGGCGACTGCTGGGTGACAAAGGAGATCCATTTGTGATTTGAATAACCCTTCTTCGAAACTCAACTTGAGTTCCAAAGAAGAGTCATTTGACTCAAAATGTTAACTCTGTTTCTCTCTCCACAGATGCTGCCAGACCTGCTGAATTTTTCCAGCACTTTCTGTTTTTATTACTGCTGAAATGTGGGTAGGTTGCCCACCAGAGTCATGAGCCATATCACCCAAAGATAGCCCTTGACACCCAGTAGCCACCCTTTGGCTTGTGGCTCAAATGTAGATGGCTCAGCAGACTACTGCAGATTGAAGACATCATGAAGGCTGCCAGAATAATGGGCAATGACCTGCATGATATGCTGCCAATAGTCTCACACCAGTTAAATGCTGAAGGAGTGGAATCTCTTTTGGTTGCAGTATATCTCAGAGTTGAAATGCAGTGCCCACATGGCGACATGTGTGCAGTTAACGGCTCCCTGCACGATAGCCTGAGTCGGCTAAACTCACCTATGATAGAGATAGAATTCAACAAGGTTCATGGTTCCTGGTTCTGATTGTAATTCTGTAACCCCTGGTGGAAGTGCGCTTATTCAAAATCAGGTTTACCTGTGCTGGTCCTTTTGGGGTGAATAGCCTGTCAATGTTCAGGCTCACTTGGGGCAAACTATAGGAAAACAATCAATGGCCATGAATCCATGTGCTAGAAACAAGTCAAGACTATTGAGAGGAGGGGTGGAGAAAACATTGTCAAGCAAATGGAAATGTTAAATAATCTGTCACAGACAAGTATTCCCTCTGTTATTCTTCTGCATTATATATGTTAGATTAGCTAATCTTTAACTTTTGAGACAGTGACCAACAGCCCAATAGTTCAAACTTTGAAGTCTATGTGCATACACCCTCCAGCAGCCTTCTTGCCAAGGGGTTTCTCTGTCATTTCCTTGATGTCAATCTGTGTGTAATAACATCAGCAATCCTGACATGCAGCAAGATACTATGCAGTCCATTGTGAATCTTGGAGAGATGTTTTATGTGGGGTATGAGAGGCAGGCCCTTCTTTTGAATTGGTCCAAAAGGGGTGGCACTGAGTTGCCTCAATGTCTGACAGAGAAAAAAAATGTACTTTTGCTTTAAGGAGACTCAGCTGAATTGAGACATAATGTCCAATCTCCACAAGACCAGAAGGAAATTTATAAAACTAAATTATCATGTTGTTGTATTTATTTGTTTGATACTCTCCTCCTTGTGGTGTCCTCTGATCACAAACGTAAGGTGGGCATTGCATGATCCCTTTCCACGGCCACAAGAGCACAAACAAGACCCCACAAGGGAGGCAGGCAGCCAAAGCGACCCTCCCTGTTGGCCATATTCATGTTGGATCTGTGAAGTGCCATGGTGAGTTCCTGGAAAAGACCCACAAGCAGGCCCTTTAAATTGCTGTGACAAAATATCAGCAACTTTACTGGTGTCTGTGTCCCAGGCAGGTTCTAGTTTGAGGAAGGAGTCTAAAGGTGCTCGGAGTGGTAAATTTGTCATATTCCTGCTGTAGGTCTTGCTTGTGTAAAAAAAAACATGGCTAATCTGCCAGCTGCTCTTGGCAAAGAGAGCATTTCCTGTTTGTAGCAGCCAGCTGCTGTGCCTTTGTAATTCATGTTAAGGAGTACTGTACACACGGATTGAACGCAGAAGTCGAGTGGATCTAAGTTAGAACTTCACTGAAAATAATTCACTTCAAATGTAAATCTTGAGTCACAGTTAGTGCATTCTTTGTTATATATCAGGAAGAGATCGATTTGAGTCCCAGAAGAAAAAAATAGTTTGGACCAGTACTCTTACTTCCCAATTTTTACTGGTGTTTCATTTATACAAGACCAGTTTGGACCAGTATTCTTATTTCCAAGTTTTTACTGTTTTTTCGTTCTGGGGTGTCCTCAGCTGGTGTTATTGGGGCAGTGATGACCTCAAAAAATGGCTGATGGCCATTTGCCCAGTTAACATCAGCTCCATTTTAAAAAGGACCTATTGCCAAGCACCCGCCTGATTCAGGTAGTAGGCTCCTTCAAATATGGAAACCAGGTTCCTATGTTGTAAATAGGACACAGATTGTTGTGTTTGTGCAATATTTGATAAAAATAATTTGACACACTGCTGCCTTGAGACCCCAGCCTTTGTGATCACAATCATGACCCCGACCACAATTTACCTTGCTGGAAGAATCTCAAAGCCAATTTCCAGTGTTCAATCTGGCAAACTACATTGAGTTCTTTTTCAGAAAGCCAGGTGGTGAAGGATAGAACTTGAGCTGATCTTTACACTTTTATAAACATTTGTTTGCAGAGATATACATATGAACTTGCATCTCCTAACTCAACCACCACGGTTTCAGTCTTTTCCTATTCATAGGAATATAAGTGAATCCCCAGTTAATGTCCACAACCAGCATGCAATAACTACACAATCAGCACATTAGTTGGCCCAGGATTTATTGCCAGTAATTTGGATTTTGATCAATAGCATCAATTTGCTGATATATACATCCCTCCCCATTTTATTTTCATTGACTGAAGTCCAAACAGAACTGTATTTCTGCCTATCCTGAGAGTGGGGACCAAAGCAACCAGGAAAGCAGGGAGTCTCTTGTGTAGGCGGTCTAGATGGTGCCCTTTTCTGTAGATGCTTTAAACCTACATGTTCCAGTCCTACTCAGGCCCCTCAATCCTCAACTCTTTTTCCATAATGATGGCTGTATTGGTGCCATTTCCTGCTCTCCCCAGATCTGGAACACTTCATCAATTTTGATTCCAACTGCCACCCTTTCCTCACCTTCACATGATCCAAAATCCACACTTCCCTTTCCTTTCTCAGTTTCTCTGCCTCCATTTCTGGAGATAGGTTGCCTACTAATATTCAGTATAAGTCCACCGGCTCCCACAGCTCCTTCAACTACACTTCCTCACAGGGATGGTGAAGAGCTTGTTGCGTAGTGGTAACGCCACAGACCAGTAATCCAGAGGCCCAGACTAATGCTCTGGGGACATGGGTTCAAATGACAGCTGGTGGAATTTAAATTTAATTAAAAAATACAATGAAATCATAAAAACCATTTGGTGCTTACCAGGTCTGGCCTACAGATGACCCCAGACCAACAGCAATGTGGTCGACCCTTAACTGCCCTCTGAATACACTCAGCTGTATCAAGATGCTACGAAGCCAGAAAAATGAAATGAAACTGGACAGACAGCCTATCATCGACCAAAGCACCAGAAATTACAATGGCAAACCCAGCCCTGTTGACCCTGCCAAGTCTCTCTTACTAACATCTGGGGGCTTGTGCCAAAATTAGGAGAGCTGTCACATAGACTAGTCAAGCAACAGCCTGACAGTCATTCTCACGGATAATACCTTGCAGACAATGTCCCAGATACCACCATCAACACCCCTGGACAGACCCACCAAAGGTGGCGGCACAGTGGTATACAGTTGGGAGTGAGTTGCCCTGGGAGTCCGCAGCAGTGACTCAGGACTCCAAGGAATCTCATGGCATCAGGTCAAACATGAGCAAGGAAACTTCTGGTTACTACCTTCTGTCCCGTCTTCGCATTGAGGATACCCTCCATCGTGTTGTGTGGCACTACCACTGCGCTAAATGGGATAGATTTCGAACAGATCTAGCAGCTCAAGACTGGGCATCCATGAGGCGCTGTGGGTTATCAGCAGTAAATTAATTGTACACAACCAAAATTTGTAACCTCATGGCCCAGCATATCCTGCACTCTATCATTACCATCAAGCCAGGGATCAATCCTAATTCAATGAAAAATCCAGGAGGAGCAGCACCAGGCATACCTAAAAATGAGGTGTCAACCTATTGAAGCTACAACCCATGACTACTTCCATGCCAAACAGCATAAGCAGCATGCAATAGAAAGAGCTAAGCGATCCCACAACCAATGGATCCAATCTGAGCTCTGCGGTCCTGCCACATCCAGTCGTGAATGGTGGTGGACAATTAAACAACTAACAGGAGGAAGAGGCTCTACAAATATCCCCATCCTCAGTGGTGGGGAACCCAGCACATCAGTGCAAAAGATAAGACTGAAGCATTTGCAATCATTTTCAGCCAGAAGTGTCGAGTGGATGATCCATCTAGGTCTCCTCCTGAGGTCCCCACCATCACAGATGCCAGTCTTCAGCCAATTCAATTCACTCCACGTGAAATCAAGAAACGGCTAAAGGTACTGAAAAGACTATGGGCCCTGACAACATTCCGGCAATAGTACTGAAGACATGTGCTTCAGAACCATCTGCTTCCCAGGCCAAGCTGTTCCAGTACAGCTACAACACTGGCATCTACCAGGCAATGTGAAAAATTGCCCAGCTTTGTCCAGTCCACAAAAAACAGGACAAATCCAACCCAGCCAATGACCGCCCCATCAGCCTACTCTCCATCATTAGCAAAGTGACGGGAAGAGTCATCAACAGTGCTATCAGGTGTCACTTGCTTAGCAATAACTTGCTCACTAATGCTCAGTTTGTGTTCCGACAGGGCCAATCAACATCTGACCTCATTACAGCATCGGTCCAAACATGGACAAAAGAGCTGAACTCCCGAGGTGTGCTGAGAGTAATTGGCCTTCACATCAAGGCAGCATTTGACTGAATGTGGCATCAAGGAGTCTTAGCAAAACTGGAGTCAATGGGAATCAGGGGGAAAATTCTCCACTGGTTGGAATCATACCTCGTACAAAGGAAGATGGTTATGGTTGTTGGAGGTCAATAATCTCAGTCCCACCCCATCAAGGCAGGAGTACCTCAGGGCAGTGTCCTAGGCCCAACCGTCTAGAGCTTTTTTTATTCATTCATGGGATGTAGGCATCGCTGGCTAGGCCAGCATTTATTGCCCATCCCTAATTGACCTTGAGAAGGTGGTGCTGGTATTTATTTGGCTAGTCCTGTTCAGTTCTGGTCAATGGTAACCTCCAGGATGTCGATAACTGTTTCTTCAATGACCTTCCCACCATCATAAGGTCAGAGTGGAGATGTTCGGGGATGATTGCACAATGTTCAGCACCGTTCATGACTCCTCAAATACCGAAGCAGTCCAAGTCGATATGCAGTAAGATCTGGGCAATATTCAGGCTTGGGTTAATAAGTGGCAAATAATATTCAAGCTGCATGAATACCAGGCAATGACCATCTCCAACAAAAGAGAATCTAGCCACCTCCCCTTGACATTCAGTGGCATTACCATCACTGAATCCCGTACTATCAACATCTGGGGGGCTACCATTGACCAGAAACTGAACTGGACTAACCATATAAATACTGTGGCTGCAAGAGTAGGGCAGAGGCTGGGGAACCACTCACCACCTGACCTCCCAAAGCCTGTCCTCCATCTACAAGGCACAAGTCAGGAGTGTGATGGAATACTCTCCACTTGCCTGAATGAGTGCAGCTCCCACAACACTCAAGAAGCTTAACACCATCCAGGACAAAGCAGCTGCTTGATTGGCACCACATCCACAAACATTCACTCCCTCCACCACTGACGCACAGTAGCAGCAGTGTGTACCATCTGCAAGATGCACTGCAGCAACTCACCAAAGCTCCTTAGGCAGCACCTTCCAAACCCATGACCTCTACCACCTAGAAGGACAAGGGCAGCAGACACATGGGAACATCACCACCTGCAAATTCCTCTCCAAGCCACATATCATCCTGATTTGGAAATATATCGCCGTTCCTTCACTGTTGCTGGGTCAAAATCCTGCACTCCCTTCTTAACAGCACTGCAGGTGTACTTACACTACATGGACTGCAGCGATTCAAGAAAGCAACTCACCACCACTTTCTCAAGGACAACTAGGGATGGACAACAAATGCTGCCCTACCTAGCTATGAATACAATGAACCCACGAACAAATTTTAAAAAAACTTTCCACTGCACCAGCCAGCCTATTCAAAGGATTATCCTCCACATGGAGTATAATGTGGGAAAATGTGGAACTTGCCCACTTTGGCAGAAAGAATAGAAAAGCAGCATATAATTTAAATGGAGAGAGATTGATGAACTCTGCTGCACAGAGGGACCTGGGTGTCCTTGTATATGAATCACAAAAAGTTAGAATGCAGTTACAGAAAATGATAGGAAGGAAAATGGAATGTTAACATTGATTGCAAGGGGAATTGAATGTAAAAGCTGGGAAGTTTTGCTACAGCAATACTGGGTGTAGGTGAGACCATATGACATCTGGAGTACTGTGCACAGTGTTAATCGTCTTACTTAAGAAAGGATATAGTGCATTAGAAGCAGATCAGAGAAAGTTCGCTCTACTGATTCCTGTAATGAAGGGGTTAACTTATGAGGAAAGGTTGGACAGGTTGGACTTGTGTCCATTGGAGTTCAGAAGAATGAAAGGTGATCTTATTGAAACCTATAAGATTCTGAGGCAGCTTGACAGAGTGGATACTGAAAGGTTGTTTCCCCTTATGGAAAAGACTAGAGCTCACGGTCACGGTTTAAAAGTAACAGATTTCCCATTTAAAATGGTGATGAGTAGAAGTTATTTTCTCTGAGGGTCATTAGTCTGTGGAATTCTCTTCCTCAGAGAGCAGTGGAGGCAGGGTCATTGAATATTTTAAAGACTGAGTTAGATAGATTCTTGATTAACAAGGGAGTCAAAGGTTATAAGGGATAGACAGGAAAGTATAGTGGAAGCCAAAATCAGATCAGCCATGGTGCATCAGGCCTGAGGGGCCGAATGCCTGCAATAGACCAATACAAGCTTAGTGGGCACATCAGCAGTGCCACTCTTTGAACAGTGAGATTCTCTTTCAAGTTGCCATGCAGTATCAACCAAACTGTATAACAAACACCTGCATTTAGGTCCATTTTTTCACCAGGGGTGGAAGGAGCTCTCACTTTGTAGTAATGTTATTGGTGTTAGGCACACTCAATTTCCCTGTCATCACAAAAACTTGGCCAAGATGAAAGGCACCATAGCTAACCTTCTCTATCATTCAATCATATGCACTTATGAATGGAAGTTTGAATCAGAGCTATTTAGGATAGCTACAATGCATCTTCCTCTGTCTTATGGTTTTATTAAAATAATGAGGGCTTTAAACCCACCAGCTCCACGTGTTAGATGTCTGATATGTACCACATTACACTTTTCAATTCCCTAATCAAACATGTATATAATACCTTTATTTCAGTTAGGTGTGGATTTTGTTGTACAGTGGTCTAAAGAAGTCTAAAATTGCCACAATACATTTATACTAAGAGGTAATTTTATAACCATCTGCAGAAACTCATGGGCATTATGCCCCAATTTCAGTTTATGCTCTGTCGGCAGACGATGCTCCCTGTTGGCAGTGCAGACTTGTAAAACTGTATGTTCTCATTGACTATGATGCATGAGTTACTTGCAAGGACTTATTTCCCACGTATCAAATACAGTATGTATGTTACTGTGCTACATGAGCAGTTCAAATTCTTTACTCGCCGCCCTACAGTATGCAAAGAAAACACTGTAGGGGAATTTTGTAAGGCTGCAGTCTCAGGAAAACCTTCACTAGTGACAATTGCTGGTCAGAAAGTTGGGGCTACAATGTTCCACTCCATCACTGCTACTTTGTTTACTGCTAGTGATGCATCGCAGTAGGAAAGGAGACCTGCCATTAATCCCTTTAGTATGCAGTCAATTTATCACCGTGGAAAATCCACTAGCATTTTAAATAAACGGATTTTAAAGTACAAGGTGCATAAAAGCAAAAGATGGAACATAGCCAGCTCTGCTATTTTCTAACTCTACCTTGGGACCAAATTGACTCATTATTTATGCCAGTTAAATTTGACTTTTCCAGATAAGGACTTGGAGGAATAAAATATTTATTATATACAAAATAATGTAATTTCGCACAATTTAACAGTGCCCTATTTTCCACAAAGAAACTTATTCATTATTAACCATCTAATTATTCAGTCTGCACTGTATTAATATAATCAAAACACTTTAAATAAAACATTACATTAAAATATGTAGGCATAACAATCCAACTTTTTTCAAACAAGGATTAAAGTTGAGTTAATTAACAGTCAAGTGCTGGACTAGATTTTCCACTCATTGAACTGCAATTTCTTGAATTTACCCCAGGAGGAATGAGAGCAGGACTTCTCCTTGTCATTTCAATTCCACAGTGATCAGAGCGTATTTTCTTCCTGGGGGTCTCATTAAATAAGCAGCCAGGCTCCCAGCAGACAAAAGAGTTTAATCACCGCTATCTGGGGAGGTAGATGCTGTGGTGATGTCGTGGGCCTATCAGTGGAACATGCGAAGCACAGAGCTCTGAAGATGCAGGGACAACTTTTAGACTAAGCATTGACACTCCATCCACAAATATTCACTCCTTCCACCACCAACATGCAGTGGCAGCAGTGTGTACTATCTACAAGATGCACTGCAGAAACTCACCAAGCCTCCTTGGACAGCATCTTCCAAACCCACGATCACTACCACCCAGAAACACAAGGGCAGCAGATAGATGGGAATACCACCACCTGGAAGTTCCCCTCCAAGCCACTTACCATCCTGACTTGGAAATATATCACCGTTCCTTCACTGTTGCACGGTCAAAATCCTGGAACTCCCACTCTAACAGCACTGTGGGTGCACCTACACCACATGGACTGCAGCGATTAAAGAAGGCAGCTCACCACCACCTCCTCAAGGGCAGTTAGGGATGGACAGTTAGAGTTAGGCTGGTCCAGCCAGTGATGCCCACATCCCATGTACGAATAAAAAAAAAAGACTGAGCCTAGGCAGTAGGAGCATGTGTCATTGGCCCTGTACGACTATAGCAATACATCCCTACTTTTATATTCCATTCCTCTTGCAATAAACATCATTCCATTTGCCTCCCTAATCACTTGCTGTACCAGTATACCAACGTTTTGTGATTCATGTACCAGGACACCTAGATTCCTCTGCATCACAGAGGTCTGCAATCTCTCTCCATTTAAATAATATACTGCTTTTCTGTTCTTCCGCCAAAGTGGTTAAGTTCATATTTTCACATATACTCCACCTGCTAATTTTTTGTCCACTCTCTTTATCCCTTTGCAGATTCCATATGTCCTCTTCACAAGTTACTTTCCTGCCTACCTTTGTGTCATCAGCAAATTTCGAATTTAGATGGATGAAATGTTGGCCTAAAGCAGGCAGGAACCTGATAAATTTATATAGGGCCAGAGCCAGAAAGTTACGACAACTTTCCCGTAGACCCCCCAAGAAGTCACAGTCTAGACTGCCCTGACACTCTTGTTCCTTCTGTGCCACTTACCTGGAAACTAGCCAATCACCAAGGGCTACCTGATATTCCCCAGCAAGCAACTGCCTTGTGTCCTCGTCATTCCCTTTTCTGGGTGAGAAGCATTTAAATAACGCTCGGTGGACCAGATTAAAGAAGCTCTCAGCTGCCTCTTGGGCATCACTACTGTAGGAGAAGTTCAGAATGATTCTGTTTGGAAAGATTCTTAAAGTGTCGTTTGAAAGTTCAATTCAGAAGAAAACCATTAGTTATTAATTTTAGGCTCAGGATCGTAAAATACAGTAAGTGCCATTTGTTCCAAACCCCTCTGTTACCTGTAATAAGGGGTTTGACATCCTGGAAACAATTAGGACATGAAGCAATTATAAAAGAAAATGCTGCAGATACTAAAATATAGCAGAAAATGCTGACAGCACTCATCAAATCCATCAGTATCTGTAGTTTGAACAGAAAATTACAAAATTTTAGCTGCAAAACTTCAAAACTGCATTTATTTCAATGTAGCCAACAAAAAAGATAAAAACTACTTTTTTAATTTTAGTGAAATAATGGTGTCTTGGGTTTCTGTTTTATGGACTTGTGCGCAATGCATACCCCTGTGTTTGTTAGTGCTTTGATGAAAGGGGTGTCTGGTTGAACGGAAAAGTGTAGTAGGTTGATTTTTTTCCCCCTTTTACTTCAATTACCTGGGTGCAAATGCAGTCTAAACTTGTTTACTCTGTGTTTAGTTTGCATAGGGCCTATATACCAACCTCAAAGTTCTTGTCATGAATATTAAGTTCCATTCCCCATCACCACCATAAAAAATCAATGCTATTGTGTTGACAAAAACATGATAGCTGTGCACGATCAAGATTAAAAATAAAGCAAGGTCAAGGCAATGACTTTAAATCTAATTCTAATACTGGCAATGGTTGTTGTAAAATAGATGCAGCCACATGCAATCTCAGCAATAATGGCAAATAAATCATTCAGACAGATTAGAGCTAGATATTGTTGTTCTAATTTATTTATTGGAACGGGAAAATATTCCTCAACCTTTTTAATCTTTTGTTTGAAAGATAGATCATGAACAGAACTTTCAACTCTGGTAGGGTGTGTAATACCCGTACCTGGGTCTAAACTGTGATTATAATACTTCATTGAGATTATAGTTATTCCACAATAAATGCTATTTTTGCTCCCTGTGCAGTGTATTTGTGAAGAAAAAGAAATGCCCCAAAGAGAAGTTAATGCTACAAAATAAATATGTGCGTTCCAAAATTCAAGGCAAGAAGTGCCCACTTAAAGCAGAAAATGAGATTTTTGGGGGAATTTCTTTTGGTACAACGGATGTAGCTCTCTACCTCTGAATAATCTGCAATATATTAATATGTTATTGACTTTGCATGTTACACTCTTTATTTGGGTAACACTATTCCATGGCATCAAGTCACGCCTGCAGCTGCCATACTTCTGCTTCTAGATGGAGTTTCACAAGTTCCACTAAACTCCAAATCCCCATGCCTACACCTACGGCTTCACGAATGAAGGAAATTTACCTTGTCCTGACTTTTTGCATATTTCTTCAGCTGATTTTTCCTCCCAAAATTTATCATCTAACATTTCTCCATTTTAAATTTTACATGGCATCTTTGCGTCTAATCTACTAACCTGTCTGCTCCAGAAGTTGCATACAGTCCTCTTCTTGGTAAACCATAGTCTCCATTTTTTGGCAGTACAGATCATTTTGTATATAGGAAGGAAGATCATGATCCCAAAACTGTCCCCAGGGGGACACAAATTTTTACTTCAGCCCAGAGAACTACGATTTCTTCTTTCTGCCTTGCAGTCTATTTCCTATCCACTTTGCTACGTTCTCCTAGATACTATACACTTAATTTTATCAACAAGCTTTCTGTGAGACTCCTTATGAAACACTTTTTTGAAAGTCCATATACAAAACATCCACTATGTTTTGGTAGTGCGGGAGCGTTGCCACGGTGTCATAGCAATAGGTCAACACTGTAGCATGCCTGCTGTTGGTTATCTCAGTTGACTGAACAGCTGGTCTCTGATACAGAGTGACGCCAACAGCGTGGGTTCAATTCCCATACCATCCATGAAGGCCCCACCTTCTCAACCTCGCCTTTGATTGAGGTGTGGTGACCATCAGGTTAAACTCACAACCAGTTGTCTCTCTCTAATGAGAGAGCAGTCTATGATCCTCTAGGACTACAGTGGCTTTCACTTTCCACTTTCCTGCCTGCAAGGAGATTGAGGTCACAGATGAGCTCAAAGGCATTAAAATCAAAAAGGTTCTGCAATCTCCCTTGTCAAATTACTGCACAAAGTGATGTACCCTGTTGTGTCACCAAGAACTAGTCATTTATAGGTGAGGTTCAAAATCAAGAGGGACTAAGACTCAGCAGATAAGAGAGCAACTGTTCCTATTGATGGAAGGGTCGGTAACCACAGGGCAGATTTAAAGTGACTCGCAAAAGAACCAAAGGCAACATGAGGAAAAGCTTTTTCACATGAGTTGTTATGATCTGGAATGTACTGCCTGAAAGGGTGGTGGATGCTATTCAGAAAATCAGCTCCAAATGTCAGAAAATCTATAAAAGTATATTAGCCATTAGCAGCCATGCAAAGATCAAAAACAAAGTATTTGCTCATTTATGTACAAGATTTTCTCTATGAGCAATGAGTAACAAAATGGTAAACCTATTGTTTATCTAAGTGTTAATAAATTTACAATATACAGAACACTGCTGTCCCCATTTTAATTCAGTTATCACCACTGAGCCTGTACTGTGTATAAAATCAATATTTAATCACCTGCTGAAATTAAAACCACTGCTCATTTTTCTTTTGATAACTATTAAACTGAGCCACTTCCCTGGATACAGCTGCGGAAAGCTGTCAAGGCACCACTTGACAAATTAGGGAACACTGTACACAAAGTGCTCAATTCCATGATGGAGTGTGTGACTCCACCGTGAACAGACAGTCCATGGAATCTCCTTGAACTTTTTGATTGCTTTTAGAGGTGTGCCACTGGGAAAAACAAAGTTGTAGTACTAATAATGTTGATGAACCTTTAGAGTATTTCTGTTCTAGACATTATTGCATCTGTTTCTCACATTTGACCACTTTGGCCATCTACATATCTGTTCACTGTGATACTAACCTAATGGGCTGCTGTTGAATTGACTACTGCTTCTACCGATTTAATCATGTACATTCGATGCATTCAGATCCTTTACAAAATATCAATTTTTTAAAATCTGTACCCAGATATCTCTCTTTATTTTATTTCCCCATGGAGATTTCATCCCGCCCGGAATCGAGGTTTGAGCAAAAATGTGAATGCCGCCTGGGAGAATGGTGCGTTCGCCAACCGTAAATGTGGATGGGCCACTTAAAATTGCTGTTGGTTGCCTCGTTAATGGGCTTAATTGCCCCACTTAATTGGCAGTGGGCGCACTTCCGACTGCCGCGGGCGCCCACCAAATGAAATATTGCACGAGTGCGCGATGACGTCAGGACGCTCACCCAAGTCATCTTGTGCTATTTCATGTCTGTTCAAGTCAGGCGCACACCCGCCCATGGGACGTAAAATTCTGGCCTTTATAGAGACAAATAAACAAAGAACAAAGAAAAGTACAGCACAGGAACAGGCCCTTCGTCCCTCCAAGCCTGCGCCGATCATATTGCCTGTCAAACTGAAACATTTTGCACTTCTGGGGTCCGTATCCCTCTATTCCCATCCTATTCATGTATTTGTCAAGCTGCCTCTTAAACGCCACTATCGTACCTGCTTCCACCACCTCCTCTGGCAGCGAATTCCAGACACTCACTACCCTCTGCCCCTCTGCTTAAAAAACTTGCCCCGCACATCTCCTTTATAGTTTTCTCCTCTCACCTTAATTCTATATCCCCTAGTAATTGACTCTTCCATCCTGGGAAAAAGCTTCTGACTATCTACTCTGTCCATGCCACTCATAATTTTGTAAACTTCTATCAAGTCGCCCCTCAATCTCTGTTGCTCTAGTGAGAACAATCCGAGTTTCTCCAACCTCTCCTCATAGCTAATAACCTCCAGACCAGGCAGCATCCTGGTAAACCTCCTCTGCACCCTCTCCAACGCCTCCATATCCTTCTGGTAATGTGGCGACCAGAAACAAAATAATAAACAAAATATGTTGGTGCTCAAAAATGAAAAGGAACAGTGATCTGTCTATTACCTTGCCTACCCTTGTCATATTGTTAAATACTTTCTTGCACTGATCTTCAGCCATTTGTAGGGGGGAGCAGAGAGATTGTATTCAATGCCACTGCCATATCCCTTGTTATGGATCCCAGCACATTCTTCAGAGATTTTCAACCCTGAGCACCCAGCATCTAATTGTGTCTAATGGTCAAACTCAGTAAAGTTTTAAGACTGTTCTTCGCTATATTCCTCTCTCTCCTTCACATAGCTTGCTCTGTTGGGTCTGTCTGCCTGTTTGTCCAGTAGAAGACATCCTTGAGAACAGTCATGAAATCTCAGATGAAACATGAAGTAACATTACATTTAATCTTGGAGAAGCTTGCCCTCCATCTGCTGCTGACAGTTTAAAGAGGATGCTGATTTTTAAAGAATGCACCTGACATTTCCTTCTGCCCCAGGCACACCACTTCCATTTTAAACAGCAGTTGTGCTGCACCAAGACCATTGCGTATGCAAATGATCTGATCTCTAAATTATAAGTGGGTCGTTGCTGGACTGAATTGCCAGGTACATTTCATCAAGGCAGCTGGCTGCATGCAATTTCAGAGCCAATTGTCGAGCTTTAGTTTAGGTTCATGTTAGAAAGGACTGTGTGTTCAAATATAAAGAAGGGAAGCATATATTTTAGAGAATCCTGACAGGTCAGTGGCACCTTAATCTAGGCATGCCTTGGATTATTAAAGATTTACTAATCTTGAATACTAACATTTGTGATCTGCCTTTACCATATGATGCAGTTCTTGGATTTTGATCTATTTTTGTTTGAAGGATCTAGGAAAAAGTAATCACTGAAAAGAAGAAAGGAGAAGATCCAGCTACCTAATCCTTATCAAATGACAGTAATTGCAATCATTTGGAATTTACCTCAGATTGAATGCAAACTATTTATTGACACCCTTTCAATGATTTGTTTGTATTAATTACAAGGTGTGCCATAGTGTTGAATGATTCATCAATTGATGATTTCCGCCAATCTTAGCTGAATGTTAAATAACTTTCTGTGTAGTGTCCTTAATCTTGGTTTCTAGAATGTTGCTATGATTAAAGGCTGAAGCTATTGAATGGTGTGGAATGAGTTTTAACTCTTATCCAGAATAGTAAAAGCCCTGACAAAAAGCTATTCTTTTATTTTTATAGTAGTTGTAGCCTATACTGCTTTTGCTTCTTTTTAAGCCAATACCTTTGCATTTTGAAGTGGCAACCATAAGAGAAAGAAATTACTGGCAGATATGAAACAAAATAGAAATAAATGAAGATTTAAGAAAAATTCTAGTAATTTAAAATTATACTTGGAATATTTAAAAGCAACTATAACTTAAAGCACACTCATATCAGTTGAAACAATTCAGTTGAAATTAAAAGAATGCTTCTTCCAATCAAAACCACAGGGTTGAATTTTACAGGCCACCTGAGAGTGGGAAAGTAGGCGATTGGACCCCTAAACTAGTGCTTAGTGCGATCGGCAGTGGGCACACCGCCTGTCCCCACTCATCCATAATTTTACAGGCAGTGGGTGGGCCACCCGCCTGTGGCCTTTAAGTGGACAATTAAGGGCCTCATCCCACCACTGTTCTGATTTAATGGGCGATAGGAGAGGCCTGTGCCCAACGTGTAGCCAAGCAGGTTTAATATTGCTGATCTAGTTGTGGTCTTAATTCCATTTTCTTGTCTGTCCCCCATAACCCTTGACCTCCTTGTCTATCAAAATCTGTCTAAATCTGCTTTGGATAAATTCAGTGCACCGGCCTCCACTGCTTTCTGGGGAAGAGAATTCCACAGACTAACGACCCTCTGAGAGAAAAAAAGAATTTTCTTCATCTCCATCTTAAAAGGGATACCTCTTATTTTTAAACTGTGTCCCCCTAGTTCGAGTCACCCCCACAAGAGGAAACGTCCTCCTGATATCCACCCCATCAAGTCCGTTCGTCTGCCCCCCCCAAGGATCTTATATGTTTCATTAAGATCATCTCTCATTCCCTTTAAACTGCAGCTACAAGCAACAAAACCCCAAGATTTCCTGCCTCTAAATCAGCAAATTGCCTTTTGAGAGTGCATTTTATGCTGGCAGGTCACCCGTGATAATGAGGGCCGACCAAGAAAATCACATGTGTCCCATACAATTGCTGTTAAGATAACTAACAGCTAGCTGTGAGTTCTAAGGCAGTAATTCAGTTGGGTAGCTCTAGTGATGTCATTATCCTCAAGAGTGAAGCTTAAGCGGTTTATAAATGCCAATAGAATTGTTAGATTGAATTACTTCGCTAAGCCCATTGCCAGATATTTGTTATTCTTTATAAAATATAGTTGACAGTTCTGTTTGTAAAATAATTTATATTTTATAAAACTTTCACCAAATTCACATATTAAGGAAGTATCCCTTGGAGAAAGAGGAGAAACATGAAAAAGTCAAAAATTTTGTATTGGCCAAACAGAAATATATGAAAATGATTGATACAGAAGCATTGAGCACGGAATTAGATCTCACTTTGGCTCAGTGAGTAGCACTTTTCCCTGAATTACAAAGCTGCAGGTCCAACCTCACCCGAGGATGTGAGGGGATAATCTAACGTGACATTCCATTGCATGTGTGTTGCTAAATTGGCAACAAAGTCATTGCGTTTCAGAGTAGTCATTGTATGTGAAGTGCTTCACATGCAGTGTTTCTCAGAGATGTGATAAGGTACTAAATAAATAAGTCTTTCTCCTTTACTTGGATACTAGTACCATTTTATGACCAGAAGATCACAAAAAGACAAAACAAGTGAAACAAACGACAAAGGATCATAGAATTTTTTGCACAGTAGATACAAGATGGAAATATTATTGAGAAAGTGGAAGGGATCTTCAATAAATTCTCCACATTGGTCTTTGTAAATTAAAATTATTAATAGGATTACATAGGATATAAAGCACAGAAACAGGCCATTCAGCCCAACCAGTTCATGCCAGTGTTTACGTTCCACTCAAGCCTCCTCCTGTCTTTTCTCATCTAAATTTACCATTATAATTATCTATTCCCTTCTCCCTCAAATGCTTGTCTAGTTTCCCCTTAAAAGCATCTATACTATTCATTTCCCAACCACTCACTATGGTAGCGAGTTCCACGTTCTGACCACAGAAGTTTCTTGAATTCCCTACTGGTGATTATTTTATATTGATGGTCTCTAGTTATGCTCTTTCCACAAGAGGAAACATTCTCCCTGTGTACACTTTATCCAAACCTTTTGCGAGATCCTTGAACTTCTTGGGGCACTACAACCAGGCCTTCATGGCTGGACTCCTGGCATTGACCTCCATGGCTATCTGCTCTCACCTGTGAGCGTGTGTCTGGAATGCCTCCTGGCTCCCTGCAGGTACAGGACACCTCTCCTCCCTTCCACCTCTTCTACCAAGGCCTCCAGTGCAACATCTGAAAACACGAGCTTGGGTACTCCCATGTTGTACCATTATTCAAAGTTACCCAAGTCAGAGTCACTGCCTGCGCTGCCAGCACCTGCTGCAGTCACAATACATCAAGACCAGCTGCAGGCTAGATTTATGTAGTGACAGCCACTCCTGACATTGGCCTCCTGCTCATGCATCCAGCTAATCAACATTGCAGTTAGTGCTGGCTGGATGCTCAAATATTTGAAATCAGCAGGCAGCATGAAGTTGGCGTGCTACCTGTGCTGCATTCAACAGGCAGTGGTTCATCACATATTGTGATCCCCACGACCGACTTTCGAACACTGTCAAATTTAGCCCCCAAAAGGTTTAATCAAGACTCGAGATTAGAAAGAATTTTTGCTCGAGTGTGGTGGATTAGATTATCCACCAAGCAGTTAATGCTTATATCAGTTAATATATTCTGGAAGACCTGAACGACCATCTGGTCAGCAACTGGATTGAGAGATACAGATGAAAACATTAGAAAAAGCCATGGAGGATAAAAATCCATCCTATTCCTTTGCTCTGAGAGGCTGACTTGCCTCCCAGAGAGTATCCGGAACTCAAGCTAGTATCCAACTACTTTTAAACTCCTCCTATACACACTACCTGACTCCTCCAATTGGCCTGATAGATTACACCAAATGTTCACCACCCTTTAAGAGTATTTTCCTAATTTCTTTTAAATTTAAATTTATTTTGACTCATTTGGCTGGACTGACTTGCCTTGAATTAATATTTTGCATTCATCTTATCCACATCCTGTCTAATCCGTTTTATATGTCAGTGAAACACCCACCTCAATTTTGTTCTTGCCTGTTCCAATGAATGTTGAAGGTGGTGATGATTGAATGTTGTCTAGATTATCAGTTCGCTGAGGTACCAGAATACGGAACTGGCATACTAATGGAACCAACAATGAATTAATAATATTAGAATTACGTTTATGTACTAGTCTGGCATTTTGTGTAATTTAACTTTGTAGAGGGAGTGGGCAAGGAAAGCTTTTGAAGAACTTTTATGAAATAAATTTAATGATTACTAAACTCCACAATAGATCAGATTGAAGGTTGGTGGAATGCAGAGAGGTAATATAGATTACATGGTACAATTTTAAAGGTGATACACGAACAGAGAAACGTGGAAGTTCATATACCCAAATCTTTGAATATGGCAGAACAAGCTGAGAAGGCTGTTAAAAAAGCTTACTGGATCCTTGGTTTTATAAATGCGGGGATAGAGTACAAAAGCACTGATCACTATTTTGGCCTCAGCTAGAGTATTGTGTTCAATTCTGAGCACCACATTTTGGGAAGGATATTAAGGCTTTAGAAAGGGTGCAGAGGAGAATGGTACAAGAAATCAGAAATGTCACATCTCAGGCTGAAAGAATAACACTCAAAGCCACAGATTTAACAGCAAGAACAACATCATTTAATCTGGCATGCTGGCTAGCTCCCTAACTTGTGCTATCTGACCTTCAGCCCCTAGGTCAGGTGACCCCATCGGTGGAATCGTCCGGTCCCATTTGCGGCAGATGTCATGGCGGTTGGGGGGTGTTGGGGAACAATTCGGTGTGAGGGGCAGAAACCCCTTTTTATGCTGGCGTGAAATCACATCGGGATCATCTGATGGTGAATGTGAATCCCGCTGGAGGCTGGCATGAAGACAGTTTGCGCCCCAGTAATTGGGTGCAAAGTAAGGCCCGATCAGAATCATACCCCCACGCCTGATTCACTGTTATGCTGGTGCAAAAAATGCTGGCCCAGAACTCGCCTGGACAAGTATCACTCTGCACAGTCAGTCACTTGGCAGAGCTCCCTGTGAACCATAAGATGTAGGAGCACAAGTAGGCTCGGCCCATCGAGTCTGCTCCACTATTCAATGAGATCATGGCTGATCTGATAATCTTCAACTCCACTTTTCTGCCTTTTCCCCATAACCCTGATTCCCTTACTGATTAAAAATCTGTCTATCTCAGCCTTGAATATACTTAACGACCCAGCATCTACAGCCCTCTACGGTAAAGAATTCCACAGATTCACTACCCTCTGAGAGAAAAAATTCTTACTCATCTCTGTCTTAAATGGGCAACACCTTACTCCGAGATTATTCCCTCTGGTCCTAGACTCTCCCACAAGGGGAAAAAAACCCTCAGCATCTACCCTGTCAATTCCCCTAAGAATCTTATATGTTTCAATAAGGTCACCTCTCATTTTTCTAAATTCCAATGTGTACAGGTCCGACCTACTAAACCTTTCCTCATAAGAAAATCCCTCCATACCTAGGATCAACCTAGTAAACCTTCTCTGGAATGCCTCCAATGCCAATATATCTTTCCTTAACTAAGGGGACCAAAACTGTTCACAATGTTCTAGATGTGGTCTAACTAGTGCCTTGTATAGTTTTAGCAAGACTTCCCTATTTTTATATTCCATCCCCTTTGAAATAAAGGCCAACATTCCATTTGCCTTACCTATCACCTGCTGAACTTGTATGTCAGCTTTTTGTGATTCATGCACGAGTGCCCCCAAATTCCTCTGTGCTGCAGCTTTCTGCAGTCTTTCTCCATTTAAATAATATTCAGCTCCTCTATTCTTCCTGCTAAAGTGCATAACCTCACATTTTCCCACATTATTCCATCTGCCAAGTTTTTGCCCACTCATTTAACCTGTCTATATCCCTGTGTAGACTCTTTGTGTCATCCTCACCGCTTGCCCTCAACCTATTTTTGTGTCATCAACAAACTTAGTGATAATACATTCACTTCCCTCATCCAAGTCATTCATATATATTGTAAATAATTGAGGCCCCAGCACTGATCCCTGTGGCACTCCACAAGTCACAGGTTGCCATCCTGAAAATCCCCCCCTTATCCCAACTCTCAGTCTTCTGTTAGTTAGCCAATCCTCTAACCAAAGTAGAGATAATTAGCTCATGTCAGCAAAATCAAAAACAGGAGAGAGAGCATTCATGGTTGTATTGAGAGAGAGATGGTGTGGTGCAGGATCCCCACGTGGGTGTTCGCTGCCAACCTCACTGTCACTGCAGGCACAGTCTACATCCTCAACAGTCAGTGCGATGGCACGCTCCTCAAAGTGAGTGAGGGGCCTAATGTTAGCCACCCCACTCCTGGTCTTGGACCTCTCCCTGTTGTTATGAGCCAGTTTCACCTGCATGAAAACAGACGGAGAGAGTGTGAGCGGGACGCAGGGCACCGCATGGAATATTTGCGTGGTGAGGGGAGCCATGCGCAGGATGAGGACGCGAGCTCCAGAGGATATGAACCTGATGGAAATGTGTGGGTGTGTGTGTGAGAGTTAGTGGTGTTGTCCCTTGAGGTGTGAGATCCCTGTGGTTGTGTGATGGAGTTGAGAGTGATGAGGTGGTTGACTTACCCTGGCTGAACGGATGAGATCATTCATCCTCTTCCTGCGCTGGATGGCTGACCACCTCTGTGCCACAGTGGCACTGACCGTCGCTGCCACAGCCTCCCAGGCTGGATTGGTGACTCAGGTGGACCTCCTCCAGCCAGAGTAGGGGTTGAGGATATCGTGACGGCCTTCTACTTAAGAAATCCATGCTGGCTTTCCTTAATGAACCTGCATTTGTCCATGTAACTAGTAATTCTGACCCTAATTATTGTTTCTAGAAGTTTCTCCACCACCGAAGTTAAATTAACTGGCCTGTAGTTGCTGGGCTTATCTTTACCCCCTTTTTTGACTAAGTATTCTTGATCTTCAGTATCCTTGGACCCATTTCATCCGGTGCTGGTGCCTTACCAATTTTTAGTACAGATAGCCTATTCAATACCATCTCCTTATCAATTTTATACCCTTCTAGTGCCTGAATTATCTCCTCTTTCACCATGGCCTGGTAGCATCTTCTTCCTTGGTAAAGGCGGGTGCAAAATATTCATTTCGTACCTCAGCTATGTTCTCTGCCTCCATGAGCAAATCCCCTTTTTGGTCCCTAATCGGCCCTGCTCCTCCTTTTATGACCTTTTTTCTATTTATATGCCTGTAGAAGACTTTGGGATTCATTTTTATGTTGGTTGCCAGTCTCTTTTCATACTCCCTCTTTGCTTCTCTTTGCTTTTTTACTTCTCCTCTGACCTTCTATATATTTAGCTTGGTTCTCAATTGTTTTTTCTACCGGACATCTATCATAAGCACACTTTTTCTTCCTTACCTTAATCTCTATCCCTTTTGTCATCCAGGGAGCTCTGGATTTGTTTGCCTTACATTCCCTTGAAAGGGAAAGGTATCTCTAATGTGCCTGAACTATCTCTTCTTTGAAGGTAGCCCACTGTTCAGCTACTGATTTTCCTGCAGTCTTTGACTCCAGTTTATTTGGCCCAGGTCAGTTCTTACCCCATTGAGGTTGGCTTTTCCCAGTTAATTACTCTTACTCTGGATTGTTCTTTGTCCTTTTCCATAGTCAGCCTAAACGTTATGATACAATGATCACTGTCCCCTAAATGTTCTCCTACTGACATTTGATCCACTTGGCCCATCTCTTATCCAAGAACCAGTTCTAACAGTGCCTTCTTTCTTGTTGGACTGAAAACATACTGCTGTAGAAAATTTTCCTGTGCACATTCTAGGAACTATTGCTGCTCTCTGTCTTTTACACTGCCACTATCCTGGTCTATATTTGGGTAATTAAAGTCCGCCATTGTAACTACTCCACAATCTTTGCACCTCTTTGTAATTTCCTTGCAAATATGTTCCTCTACATCCTTCTCACTAATTTGCAGTCTATAGACTACACCAAGCAATATAATTGCACCTTTTTAGTTCCTTAGCTCTAGCCAAATATATTCTGTCCTTGACCCCTCTGGGACATCCTCTTTCTCCAGCACTGCAATGCTGTCCTTAATCAGTACTGTCATCCCTACCTCTTTTCTTTCGTTCCTGTCTTTCCTGAACACCTTGTATCCAGGAATATTTAATGCCCAGTCCTTCTTTGAGCCAGGTCTCTGTTATCAGTATAACATTGTATTTCCAAAACTCACCAATCTTATTTACCACACTCCATGCATTCACACATGTACTGTAACCCTGATTTAGACTTTATTACCTTCTCCTTTACTCTGACTCCACCTATTGGCTTAATATTCCTTACACTAGTGCTTTCGGTCTCTCTCAGTATTCAAAGCACCTTGGTATTCCTCTCTGATATTATTTCCTGGTTCCCACACCCCTGTTTAAACCCTCCCCAATAGCACTAGCTTCGCAAGGAACTCAGCTCCGGCTCAAATTAGGTGGATCCCATCCGGCTTGTACAGCTTCCATCTCCCCCAGAGTCAGTCCCAGTGTCCCAAGGCTCTAAAGCCTCCCTCCTGCACCCTCTTTCCAGCTGTGCATTCATCTGCTTTATCCTCCTATTTCTATACTCACTTGTGCGTAGTACTGGGAGTAGTCCAGAGATTACTACTTTTGAGATATTGCTTGCTATTTTCTACCTAGCTCCCTAAATTCTGACTGCAGGACCACATCCTTCATTTTATCTATGTCGTTGGTACCGATGTGGACCATGACTGCTGGCTGTTCACCCTTCCCCCTCAGAGTGCTCTGCAGCCACTTATTGGCATCCTTGACCCTGGCAACAGACCGTCCTGGATTCGTGGCTGCAGCCGCAGAAACACCTATCTATTCTCCTAACTATCGAATCACCTATCACGAATGCAATCACTATTTCTGGCATAGAGAACACCTTCTGGTGACTGCACATTCACACTATTTCCCTTCTTGGCAATGACAGTGTACTACTTGGGGTAAAGTGGCGTATCCATCTTACTCAGACTCTCCTGTCTCATCACCTGGCATCACATCAGACTGTCTCGCTCCCCTCCTGTGATCTGCATAAAACTTTGCAGCACCCTTTTTTCTCTGCATCGTGATCTCGAGCCTCCTGATTGACACTGATGTCCTTCAGTTCTGGCATCTTAGTGCATGATTTGCATCCAAATAGCAGCTCAGCTGGGCTCTTTCCTATTGTAGTGTGTGGAGTTGCTCCATACATGGCCACATGGCTTCCCTGTCGCTGGGTAAAACTCCTGGAACTCTCTCCCTAACAGCATTGCGCGTGTGTCTACACCACATGGACTGCTGTGGTTCAAGAAGACAGCTTACCACCACCTTCTCAAGAGCACTTAGGGATAGGCAATAAATGCTGGCCCAGCCAGCGAGGCTCACATCCCATGAATGAATTTTTAAAAAATGCCAGCAAAGCCTCCTTCCAATCTGCGCCCTCAGCCTGAGCAATCCTCATCCGTTTCTCTAAGGATTGGTTTTGTCGTTCCAGTTCCCCATTTGCCTGTGGCTATTTGGGGATTTCTTTGTGATGGTGACTGCTTGTGATTTGCAAGTAATCTGCAAAGGTCTGTGAAATGAATTGTGGCCCGTTGTCTGAGTACAGAGTGACTGGTAGACTGTGCCTTGTAAATATTTCAGTCACTGCACACACTTGTCTTGTTGTTGTAGAATTCATCACAATATACTCATAGTAGTGACTGTAGACCACTAGTATGGACTCTCCTGATGGATTGGGCTTAAGAAGTCAACTGCTACATCCTCCCATCGTCCAGCCGGTAACAGTGTGAGCGTGCTGGTTCTGATGGATTAGATCTGCTAACAAATTGACATCTGTGACATGTTTTGACAAGCCGCTCCACATCTTCTTCCATCCCTGACCACCATACTTTGTTTTTTTACCTCAGATACTGCAGCAGTCCATGTCCAAATGCACAAGACCTGGACAATATCCAGGCTTGGGTTGACAAGTGGCAAGTAACGTTCACATCACACAAGTGCCAGGCAATGACCATCTCCAACAAGAGGGAATCTACCCTGTCTATTCATTTGAGTATTTTGTAGGTTTCAACGAGATCACCTCATATAGTTCTGTATCTCTAGTTAGGACATACCAATAGGAACATGCCAATAAATCGTAAGTGAAAAAGCCTATGGCAAACATATTGGTTCGACTGCTAACAGTATGATTTCTTTGTTTTTGTTCTAAAACATAACAAAGTGACAGCTTTAAATGAGTCCTGCCAATTCAAGATAAGATAGGTCTTGGATTTTCCGTATTTTACCTTGTGTTGCGTATGGTAAAGCAAATGAAATAGTATGCCTCCATAAAATGGATCAGTATAATGAAACCCAAATTTTATATATTTTTTATTTTAGTTAATTATATGATCTGATTGCACCAATTCCTTAATCATCTGAAATATCCACAAATCTCCCTTCCCCCTTTTTAAATACCTTTGCCATTAGCAGGAGGAAAAACCAGTACTACTGGTACCAGTACTACTGGAGTCCCATTCTCAGGTGTACAAAGCCAGAGCAGAAAGCTTTACTGGTGCCAGTCATTTACCAGTTTTACTCATTTTTTTTTTCTTCCGCCAGCTCTCTGTAGAGCAGACACTTATTGTCTCTGCTTCCACCACCTTCGTAGGCAGCGAATTCCAAGCCATTACCACTCGCTATGTAAAAAAAGTTCTTCCTCACATTCACATGGCATCTCTTGCCCAAAACCTTAAATCTGTGTCCCCCAGTACTCGTACAATCAGCTAATGGGGGCCAATTTTCTTTGTCTATCTTATCTAAGCCTATCATAATCTGTACATCTCTCTCTTAAGGGGATGATACCACTCTTACTAGAATATTCCCTCCATCAGCCTTCTCTGTTACTTCATCAAAGTAATTACATTAATGCAATTACATTAGTCAATCAAATTGTAAGACTATGGATGTATGTAAATGCTGCTTCTGCATTACCACTGGACTATGCTATCTATTTGATACGTTGGTAGTGTAAGATGAAGTAACCTTGGAGGAGGCTTGTGTGGAGCATAAACACCAGCATAGACCTGTTTGGCTGAATAGCCTCTCTTCTGCAAATTCTGTGTAACCTATGTAATTATACAGCATGGAATCCGGATAAAGGCATAATTTATTACCAAGAAATGTTGGACCAGGATTGTGCTGTCAGTGACAGTTGTTGCAGCTGCAGTGCGTTGTTTTGATTTTGGGGCTCTCTGTTTTCCATTCCAATCTTGGAGCAATAGGTCATGCTGCTACAAGGTGACAAAGACCTTTATATTTAAGTCTAAGTGGCTGCGACGTGAAAATTGGTTTAAATACATACTGTGTGCAGTTTTGGTCCCCTTACCTCAGAAAGGATATTATTACCATAGAGGGAGTGCAACAAAGGTTCACCAGACTTGTTCCAGGGATGGCGGGACTGTCTTATAAAGAGAGATTGGAGAAACTGGGCCTGTATTCTCTAGAGTTTCGAAGATTGAGAAGTGATCTCATTGAAACCTACAAAATATTTAAAGGAATAGACAGCGTAGATGTGGGTAAGATGTTTACCCTGGTTGGGGAGTCTAGAACCAGGGGACACAATTTCAAAATAAGGGAGAAGCCACTTAGGACCGCGATGAGGAGAAATTTGTTTATACAGAGGGTCATGAATCTTTGGAATTCTCTACCCCAGAGAGCTGTAGAAGCTCAGTCATTGAGTATGTTTAAGGTAGAGATTAATAGATTTATGATTAATAATAATGTAAAGGGTTATGGGGATAGTGTGGATAAAAGGCATTGAAGTGTTCGATCAGCCATGATCGTGTTGTCTGGCAGAGCAGACTTGATGAGCTGAATGACCTTCTCCTGTTCCTAAGTTCCTATATTCGCCATTGATTTCAATGGAGGAGGAAAACCTATAATAATTACCTTCTAACTTCTTTTGGCCAGGTTAGTGGCAACCAGCTCAAATCCCAGAAATCCCATGGTATGGAATAATTTATGACATAAGTCTTCTGTTCCATAATTCCCTCCTTTTGCATTGTTCAAAGCTCTTGGTGACAGAGATTGGCATAGATCCCCAGGAAAATTTGGAACGTTGTTCTAAATTGTCCCTCAATGTGCTAGTAGGTAAAGTTCAGTTCAACAAGATATGAAATGCCACTGTTCTCATTTTAATAAACTGCATTAAGTAATTTAGATTTAATGCCGCCCTTTAACCTTTTATCAGCTACTACTGATTACCAGTATGCCTCTTGATTATAATTATTGTATGAAAACATCTAGTGTTAGAACAGCAGGAAGAACTTAGGAAATTATATGGAGGATGTTTGTGAATAGTGTTGATCATTACATTTTTCAGTTATTTAAGAGTACATGCCACCTACACATTTTCATTATCATGACCAGGCATACTCTGAAAAAGTGGACTGTCACCAATGTTTCTCATAAAAATTATAAAGAACCAATTTAATATGCTCTTTATTAATGAGAACGCGATATGCATTGAGTGCTGTGTCAGAAGCTGTAATGTATCAATGTTGCAAAGGTTACTGTGAGTTCTTATATTTATTTTAGCTTCTGACCCTGGCAGGATACCCATCTGTCTCCCCAGCTTTGTCCTGTCCTCTCCTGAAGGCACTAATCTAGAAATTGTTTGACAGGGGTTCCTGGCACAAACTGCGCGAAGGAAACAATCCCTGCACCAAAGCAGGTGGACCCGATACTCACCCAGTATTTAGCATCACACCCCATTCACTTGAGACCAGGGAGTTGCAGACATCTGCTGAGCATTCCCAGGCAGTGCACCATGGAAGAGGATTTCAATTTTTAGGCAGCTAGATCACCACTAGCAGTCCTCAGGCGGGTACTGAGATTTGGGGGGGCGGGGGGGAGGTGACGTTATCAGGGAGGTGGGAGTGTCAGGGGCTGCTGGCAATATGTAAAACTGGTTTCCGTGAATGGAGTCAGTCTAGTTAGTACAGTTAAAAGTGATCAGGGTAAAACAATTTGGGAAAGGGGAAGTAAAAAAAGAAGTTAGACCCTTTGCATTTGTAAAGTGTTTAACACCTGTTTCAGATACAGGCCTAGGACGCCTCTTTTGCTGTGCTACTTATGGGCACATGCACCCCAAGAGCCATTTTGGACACTGAGGCACCTGTAAAACTGGCCCTGCGTCAACCGATTTGTAGGCCTCTTCAATACTGGAAGGTTATTTGACTTTGGCAGTAGCACATCCAAGCCCGTTTCTGTCATCGCCCAGGCGTGCACAATTCTAAGCAAGTGTGATCGGATAGCAGTCACGAGGGGAATTATGGCTGATTTTTTTCACTTCTGGCATTCTTTTGAAGCATCCCAACAGCTGCTCTTGCTGAGAAGTATGTTAATTTGAATTTGCACCAGTGCCACCCACGGAATATGTAGTCGCTGGCAGAAAAATATTCTTGTCTAGAGGGCAAATGTGCATCATTCAAATTCAGAAGCACCATTGTAGCCTGTACTGTTCCCTCAATGAGCATAAATAATGGCCCAGCTGTCATCTCTATTGACAGGAATGAATGACGTGGTAGCTTGATCACAATTGAAGTATAGAACTTACCACCCCAGATCCATCATCTTTCCTTCTGCACAATTTTATTAAGGTCCTCAGAATGGAATTTGTGGCTTCCACAGGGAAACAGGTGAAAGTCATACTATACTATGCAAATCAGGGCCTTACTGCACAATAAGAACCCATTGCAATTTTCAAGACCCAATGGGTGGAGCACATGGTGTTATGGACATAGAGTGCCCTTTGATGGAACCGCTCCAAGAATGGGGCAAGTAGGTTTTCTTCCTCGACTATTGCACTTCCTAGCCCCATAAAAATCGCACCCCTGTCTCCCATCTAAATGTCTGACCCCCATCCCTGTGCTATCACTGAGATTACGTAAACCCGCATCCCCATTAGAAAATACTGGCTCCGTACCATGGAGGAACCACCGGTTGCCCACCTCCCCTCTATCCCATCAGCGAATTGCCTGTCAGCACCCAAGACACATAGGCAGCTCCCCACGAATATTAAAATGACAAACATAGGAGAGAATATTAGGACCCTAAATAACTGCAAAAGGCTGCTCCCTGGTTATCCTTTCTAGCTCACCGGGTCCAGAACTTCAGTTTGAGGATATTGAAGTTGGCTTTTCCCAGGTGCGAAGAAAAGAAACATCAGCAGGAATTTTACAGGTCAGACCACATTTAGTCATGCTGAACAGGAGTGGTCTAAATAATGTGCAAAAGTCATGCTGTGGACCTCAACTTGAAATCTCTCATGTTCATGATCCAGTAGTCATTCTGAGCTAACAATGAACTTTTAATAACAAGGCAACTACTAAAGAATCATTGTAACTCCTGACGCTGAACAGGCACTGCTCTCCCATTATCCACCTGGATGCAAAGTGGGGTTATGACTGCCCCCGCATGGTAACGAGAGGAGCAGCCAGGGGTGAGCCTGTTGGTTATGAGAGGAGGACCATCCCAGTTGGGACAGGGAGTTGGCAGTCGCCCTTACTGCCCATGTTTTTATCGTTCTCCATCGCAGTCAGCCCTGATTTCAGGCAGGATTACAGATTGAAATCCCAATCATGAATGTGTAAATATCTCAAAGCTTGAAAGTCTCTGAAGTTGATGTTTCTACAGATATAGCCAAGAGAGTGGCATTCGTGGCTAACATTATTCTGATTTAAGCAGAGTTCCAAAGTACCAGATTGATCTTTGTTTACATCTTGATTCAAAGTTAAAGTTTAAATATAAAACTCCCAAGTGTAAAATATTCACCAATTATTCGGTATATGATACATGCTGTGTTAAAAATTTGTCCATTACCAGTATTTAACAATATGCATGTTTAAACTGTGAAAAAAGCATTTTTTTTCCTTTACTCTTTCATGAGACGTGGGTGTTGCTGGCAAGGCCAGCATTTGTTTCCTATCCCTAATTGCCATTGAACTGAACATTTAAGAGGGCAGTTAAGAGACAACCATATGGCTGTGGGTCTGGAGCCTCATGTAGGCCAGACCAGATAAGGATGGCAGACTTCCTTCCCTAAAGGGGCATTAGCGAACCAGATGGGCTTTTAAAGCAATCAGTAATAGGTCACCATTACTGAGACTATCTTTATATTCCAAACTTAATTATTGAATTTAAATTCCACTAACTGCTATGGTGGGATGTGAATCCATCTCCTCAGAGCATTAGCCTGGGTCTTTGGATTACTAGTCCAATGACATTACCACTAGGCCACAATCTCACCCCAAATGCACATGTATATAGATTTGTGAAGCTTTTCATTATTGCATAACAGATGAAGTGGATTGGTGAAAAATGTAATTTTTTAAATACCATCCCAAGCCTAACATTTCTTGGTTAATAAATTATGTAGGTATCAAACATCATTATTATAGTATTATACAGTAACAAAATCTAAAATTGAAAAACTTGTAGGCTTGTTAAAACTTTTTAATTAATGAAGTAGGCAGAAATTTGAAGAGAGCATTATTAGTAGTTGTCAGAACAACAGTGTTCAATTGAGATGTAATAATGATATATCTGTGATAGCTTGTTATAACTTGTCATTCCATGATTGACCCTGTTTGAGTCATGTCATGTTTTTTTCTTGCTCTTTTTATTTGTTGAGGTATAAGTTTGTTCAAGATCTTTTGACAGTTCTAACTTGGCTGTTCGTGTTTTGTAAGATTTTCCCCCATTTCACATGCAGTGTGAAGAATGATAACAGTGTTGTACACAGGGTGCAGATCATCCATATAATTTGGCCCTCTGTGCATTCATTATGCATCGAATGATATATGACATGGACAAGTGCCTACTCATCACATATACACTCCAAATAAAATGTCAGAGGTTTTTGCTTCATCTTTGCACCTAAACAACAACTAGAGATCAATATCCATATAGGTTGTATGTTCCTAAAAGGGAGTAAGGCCAGATAGTCTCATTATGAATGCTTGGCTGAGCACCAAGATTTGATATTGCACTTAACTTAGCAGAGGGGCACGCAACCTTTGTTTGATTGCGATCTTTATTACCTAGTAATAAGTTATCCTTTCTTTGAAGAGTTTTTTTTTTCAATGCCTGTGTGTTTAGTTACACAACATTAAGAGGTGTGAAGTAGATGAAAGCATTTTTGTCATCAATACTATGAATTACTTTGGTTGATTGGTTTGGTTGGTTTATGAGAAGGTAAGAGGGGGCAATGTATTTCAAAGGAACTGTTGAATGGCTGTTTTTATTGGCTCCTGACTCGAGATTAGGGCTCCCCCATGGTTCACACTCCTCTAAGAAGCTGTGAACTGACTCCATCAAAATTGCGGGGGGATTGCAGACAAAGGACACGAATGCCACACAGGTGAAAATTGCTGGAAGCGGGAATTGGGGTGAGAATCCTAGAATCATGTCCGACTAGCCATTTTTAAAGGCCTCCCAACTTGGCCTGACTCCACGGAAATCCAGGCCTTTGTATCATATCTGTGGGTCTAAGCTAAAGGAATTTTAATTGAGCTCTACCTTAATGGAACCCATGGGTGTCCTAGTAGTCAACCCACTGGTTCAGGAGGACTAAGGGCATAACCGGAGTGCAAAACCAGTGTTCATAATGATTATTGTTTGCTGTGTCTTCACCCTGCAAAGAAACCTTGCTATTAAGCAGGCAGAAGAGAGGCAGCAGCATATGCTGATAAGGTTAAGGTGAAGAGGGGTAGCAGGAAGCTCATGTAGAGCATAAACACTGGCATAGACCTGTTGGGTGAAATGGCTTGTTTCTGTGCTGTAAAATTCTATGTGATAAATATGTAATCCAGTGGCAGAGGTGCCTGAAACATCATAAGGATAACAATCATTAACACATCTGCAAGACCTTGTAAGATAAAGTACCTCTTGCTCCACTTCTCTTTGTAGTCCATTATATCCAGTGAAACAGCAACATTTCTCCCCAATTACCTAAATCTGCATCATTCCAAAAGAATGCAGGTCGAGTTACAATATAGTCATCCCAACTTTTACCAGCCTAGAATATGGTTACTCTCATGCAGGCCTCCCTTACAGTGAAAGTGCACATGTGCAGTTTTCTGTTTCTTAGTAATGTGTTTCCTTTTCACTCTTTCTCCAGTGGGAAGAGAAAGTGTTAGATTAATGTCAGTGCTTGGTCTTTAGGGATGTTGGTGGACCAATGCCTCGTTATCAGCAAGTGACCCCAAAGATACAGTTGCATGGCTGCATGGGCCTGCGCTATTTGAAATAGTTCTGTGGTCATATGGACAAGATACAGCTTTGCCCTAAGAGACAGCAGCCAGCTCAATTTTTTTCCCTGCTGCTTCCTCCCTCAGTATGTAAAGGAAAAGCATGCTGGATGTAGAACAAGCTGCTGATTCTTTACCAACTACTTTGTGCTACAGCAGAAAACCAGTTTCACCCACAAAGATTTTTAGTATGCGTCTATGTTCTCCTGGAGCAGAATTTTCCCGTTGGCGTGCAGGGGCGGGACCCGCACGCTGACGCGTAAAATGACACGCGGTGACGTTGGGCGAGTGTCCCGACATCACCACGCACCATTGCGATATTTCGTTGGGCGTGCACACGATATCTGATGCGCGCCTGCCATTACTCAATGGGCCACTTAAGGCCCTTGAGGCGCCAATTGACGATGATTTTTCGGTGCCCGTGTGATCTTTGGGTCATCACGTGGGTGCAACAGGCAGGCAGGTAGGACACATTTGTGTAAATCCTTTCCATGGGCAGAATAAGTGGGCTCATTGGGGTCGCGAGTGTGCTCTGTCAAAAATTTAATTTGCAAAGTTATTGATACTTGCCTGTGTGAGCTGCAATTCAAAACGCATACCAGCTGCTTGGACTGGACTCACAACCTTCAGGTCAGCACTCTGCAGTGAAAAATCGTTTCTGGGCCTGCAGATTTCAGGAAGCCTTCCCTTAGCCTGGGAATGGGAGTTGAACTCTCCAGTGAAGGCACCTCCTCTGAGGAGGAAGGGAGGGCTAGAAGGTGGAGGAGGCCAGGACTGTACATTCAGCCTCCAGGGGAGTCACCTTTGGGAGGAGAGGCACAGGCACTAGGGGTGGAGGGCCAACAGGTAGTCCAAAGTGAAAGGGGCCGTGGAGGATGCCACAATCCTGCTGCCAGGGTATACAGGCGGTGAAGCAGCTACCTCAATATGTTTGAGGTGCAGTACCAAAGGAGGCTCTGTCTCTCAAGGGAGACAGTCAACTCTATCTGTCAGATGATTGGGCCTGAGATCTCCCATAACTGTGTGGGTGGACACCCCATGCTAGTGGCTCTAAAGGTCACAGCTGCCCTCAACTGCTATGCCTGTGGCTCTTTCCAGGGGTCAGTGGGTGATCTTTGCGGTGCCTCTCAATCAGCTGTCCACACTTGTGTCAAGCAGGTTATGGATGCTCTGCTCAGGCGTGCATTGACCTTCATCCACTACCGTTGAGACCAGGCAAGCCAGAGGCTTTGCGGCCATTGCTGGCTTCCCCCGTGTCCAGGGTACAATAGACTGTACACATGTGGCCATCAAAGCACCAACAGGTGAGCCCAGTGCCTTCGTCAACAGGAAGGGCTTCCACTCCATGGACGTGCAGATAGTGTGTGATCACAGGATGCTGATTCTACAAGTCTGTGCAAGGTACCCAGGCAGCTCCCATGACACCTACATCCTCAGACACTCCCAGGTGCTGGGGCTCTTCAGTGCTCCGGCTCGGCTGGATGGATGGCTGCTGGGTGACAAGGGCTATCCCCTCAGAAGGTGGCTCATGACGCCTCTCCGCCATCCAAGAACAGAAGCGAGCAGCGGTACAATAGGAGCCACGCCTCCACAAGGGCTGTGGTGGAGAGAGCCACCGACCTTCTCAAAATGCGCTTCCGGTGCCTGGACGCACTCCAGTACCCCCCAGATTGTGTGTTGCTGATGGTGGTTGCATGCTGCATTCTCCACAATCTTGTGCTGGAAAGGAGGGACGCTGTGGACAAAGAAGATGTTGGCGCTGCGGCTGCACACGATGAGTCCAGCAGCGAGTCCGAGGATGAGCATGCACAGGGAAATGCTGAGGGGGTAGACGCTGACCTGGGCATACTCCAGGGAGGCAGGGACAACCGGGAGGCTTTAATCCAACGAACCTTCAGCTAGCACACCACATTTGGACCTCCAGGACAAGCCTGGGCTGTAGGCTCCATACGCGATACCTAAGTGCAAAATCTGCCTGGTTAGGAACATTAACTAAGGGCCTTGTCAATAAAGCTGAATGTTCCACAAATCACTCATAACATTATTGGTAACCACCCACCTGCAGAAGAAAATAGGCACCCTCAGCCATGGTGACATGTCTGAATTTAATGATATAACAAAAGGAACTTAAGAGAACAAAATGACAAAGGTGTTCAACATCACACCAACTCATAAAGACCTCACTGTGGGCCAATGCAAAAGCACCAGTGATAAACCCATGGTGTGCCTAAGGTGCCTTATGTTTACGCTTTTGGGTGCTACGTCTTGGTGCTGCCCCCTCGCTGGGACTGGCATCTGAGACAGTCTGCTCATTCTGCTGTCCTGTTGGCCTTGATGACCTTGGCGGTTGTCCTCTGGCCCACGGGGCCTGTGCTGGCCCCGCCTGGGAGGGTGCTGCCAGTTCCACAGCTGGCATCTCACCAGCCTCATCGGATGCAACGGTCACTGGCAGAGGGGCGGAGGAGCTGACGCCCTCATCCGGAGCGCCCTGAGAGGACCCCGTAGAGATGACAGGCAGCTGCTGCGCTGATGTGAGGTCGGGTCGGACCTCCCTGCTCACCGTGGATGGATGGGCACCGAGCTGGGAAACTTGGTGCCCAGACCAACTCCCACAATGGCACTGACCAACTGAGGTCAGTGCCAATGTGAGGGCTTGCTGGTCTGAGCGCATCCCCAGGAAGCCCTGATTGGTCTCCTGGAGGAGCCTCTCCACGAGAGTTGCCACTCTCTCCATGGAGGATGCATGGCGTGAGGCCATGAGGCTCATTGCATCAGCGATGGTCTGCGTAGACTCCTCCACCATGGACACCATGCCAAGCATAGCCACATGTATCTCCACCAGATGCTCCCGCACACCTGGCCACATTTCCTGCTTTTGCTGCATCCCGGACGACTCCAGAGGCACATCACCAGCCACCAACTGAGCATGTGCCTGGTCCCCTGCATGGGCACTCCATGTCTCTGCCAGCTCCTCCAGCAACTGTGAAGTGCCCTCACCGCTGTGCCCCGGGACACTAGCCAATGATCTAATTCCCATCGAGGTGCTAGTATCTGCGCTGGTGCCTGCCTGGCAGAGATGGTGTCACACTGGTGAGTCCGAGACTTCAGGACCCTCAGGCGTGTGAGAGGGCCCCTGCTGCTCCTCCTCCCGACCCTGCTGATGCTGAAAGGAAGAACAAAGACATTGGATCAGTTAACGTGGAGACAATGTCAATGTGCTTCCTTGTCTCCCGGATAATTATGCACTCATCTTTCCATAAGCAATGGTCAAGCCATGTTGCAAACTTCAATCACTGAACATTCAGCACTGCCATGGCTGCTGGGAGAACAATGGTGACCTCAGTGCTGGGCAGACATACCTGTCCGTGGCACCCCAGCCTCACCGACACCGGTGACCTGGGCGCATGGCGCCTCTCCAGATCTAGGGCCTCCTGCTCGAACTGGGTAAGCATCGCCACCTGGGCCGGCCCTGCGCCAGTCCTCACCTGTTCGGCAGCATTATGTGCATTCTTCTCCTGAGAAGGAGAGAAGAGCATTGATTAGTGCTACTTGTACCTGGACTCTCTTCGCACACAGCCCACTCCAACCAAAGTGGGACATTGCAGGGCTCCAGTGCCTCCTCACCCCATTGCTGCCGAACACACACACACAAGGATGCCAGGCCAGTCTCTCTCTCCCCCCCCCCCCTGCCAAATGCTGCCTACATCACAGTTGGCACCACACGGTCTAACCTTTCATAGCAAGGTGGCACAAGTACGTGGAGCGCAGAGGGCAGCAGATCGATCGGTGCCACACCACCTTGAAGCTCCCCTCCCAGCATGTCATCACCCTGACTTTGAAATGTCCTGGAGTTCCAGCACTGAGCCTAGGTGCAGCTCCTCCAGGTTGCCCCCAAAACAGTAATGTGGGCCTCAGTGTACCACATGCTGAGGGGGCAGAACCCATCTCTTCACCACCCTCTCAGGGTGACCTAGGCATGGGCAATATCTGCTGGCCCACCCAGCGAAGGACACATGACATCAATGATTCAATGCAGTCATTACACTCAGACTTGGGAGGGGTGTGGTGGTGGTGCTAGTGGGGAAAGCCTACCTGCTGGGTTAAGCAACCAATGCCAATACGGTACTCACCCTTCCCAAGCACAAGAGGTCGTTGAAGCACTTGCGGCACTGGATCCACATGCACCACGTCGTGGGAGCTCAATATCTCCGCCACCTCCCCCTGGCAGGTTTGGTCACGTGGGGGGGCCTCCTCCTGTCCTGGGGTACGAGGACCTCCCGCCGTGCTGCCATCTCCTCAAGGAGGGCAGCAAGGCAATCATCAGAAAAATGAGGGACACAGTTCCCCCTGCCCTACCCTCCTGCCTGTCCTGCTCACCAGGCGTGCTCTGGGGAGCCCTCACTGGCCATGATTCACAGCCTTTGAAAGGCTACAGCAGCTTTTTTAAAGAGGCCGCCGCGTCGCCATTGGATCCAGCGGTCAGTGCAGTCCCACCGCCGTCCACCCACCCACTCCGCTGTGCTCGGGAGCCGCGATTCACGCTGGGTGGGCCTTAATTGGCGCGCCCAGGTAAAATGGTGGCGCAGAACTGATCGCGGCCCGCCCGTCAGCCAGAAAATTCCGCCCCTGATTTCTATCCCCTTAGGTGATCTTTCATCCATTCTGTTCCACCCCAACACCCTTGTCCTTTGGTTCTTTACTAAGCCTCGTGGTACTCACATGCTACATTGTTTGAAATTGGCCCTCAGTTTCCATCACTTTTCACCATGTTGTTCCTGGCAACAGCGCGTTTGGCACAGTCCGTCTCACTTGGATAGAAATCATATACTTAATCATTTACTAAGTAGACATATTTCACATAATGGAGCTATCTCCTTAATGCCCTGATAATATTTAATTTCTTTTGAGATTTTCCAGGTGGGACATGCAGTTCAATCGCAACATTCTCCATAGTTTCATAATGTGGGCCTTCTGTGCTTACTACCAGAAAGTCACTAAAGTTTCTCATCTTAAATTATGAGTTTAATATATTAGGTGTGCAATTATATAGTTTTAACTCATTCTCAGGATATGTGCATTGCTGCAGGTCCAGCATTTTATTGCCCATCCCTAGTTGCCCTTGAGAAGGTGGTAGTGGGCTTTCTTCTTGAATGCCTGCGATGAAGTTGGGATGAAGTTAGTCTCGCAATGATGTTAGGTAGAGAATTAATGATTTTGACCCACCAACGATGAAGGAACAGTGGTATACATCCAAGTCAAAATGGTGTGCGACTTGGAGGAGAACCTGGAGGTGAGGGTGTTTGCTCGCATTTTATGCCCTTGTCCTTCTAAGTGTTGGAAGTCACAGGTTTAGGCGGTACTGTCAAAGAAGTGTTGGTGAATTGCTGCAGTATATCCTATAGTTAGCAGACACCAGGGATGTTTAAGATATCATTCTGTGAACATGATGTATCGTTTGACTAGTCTGTGGGATTTCTCACCCAACTTCAGCACCAGTCCCCAGATGTTAGTGAAGAAGACTTTGCAGGGTTGCCTCAGATAGAGTAATTTACAGCACAGAATAAGGCCATTTGACCCATGGAGCGCATGGCTCCCCACGGAGCAATCCACTCAGCCCCTCTCCCCGCTTGATCCCCGTAGCCCTGCAAGTTTATTTCCTTCAAGTATCCATCCAATTTCCTTTTGAAATCATTGATTGTTTCCATTTCCACCACTCGTGGGCAATGAATTCCAGGTCACTACCACTCACTGCGCAAAAAAGATCTTCCTCATATTCTGTCTGCATCTCTTGCCCAAAATTTTAAATCTGTGTCCCTGAGTCCTTCTGTCATCAGATAATAGGAAGAGTTTTTCCTTGTCTGCTTTATCTAATTTTGTTAAAATCTTGTACATCTCCATTAAATCTTCCCTTAATATCATTTTCTCCAAGGCAAACAACCCTAACTAAAATCCCTAGAACCATCCTGGTAAATCCCCTCTGCACCTTCTCAAGGACCTTCACATCTTTTCTAAAGTGTGGTAACCAGAACTGGAAGCCCATTTCTAGTTGGGGCCTGACAAGAGCTGTATAAAGGTTCAGCATAGCGTCTCTGCTTTTGTACTTAATGCCTCCATTTATGAAGCCTAAGATTCCATATGCTTTGCTAACTACCCTCTCAAGATGTCCTGCCATCTTCAAAGATCAGGCCCTTATGTTCCTGCACACTCTTTAGAACTGTGTCTATATTGCCTCTCCCTATTCCTTCTGCCAAACGTCATCACCTCACATTTCTCCGTATAGAATTCCACCTGCCACTTGTCTGCGTGTTCTGCTAGCTGATCTATGCCCTGTTGCAGACGAGTCACATCATCACTGTTTGCCACACCTCTGAGTTGGGTAACATTGGTAAATTTTGAATTTTTTCTCCATATTCCAAGATCCAAGTTTTTTATATATAGCAAAAAACGCAGTGGTCCCAGCACTGACCCTTGGGGAACACCACTGATTATCACCCTCCAATACCGTCACTCACTGCTTTCTGTCATTAAACCATTTTTTTATCCGTTTGTCACTGATCCTCCTATTCCATAAGCCTCAATTTTGTTAACCAACCTGTTACATGGTACTTTGTCAAATGCTTTCTTAAAATCCATATAGACAATATTCACTGCACTCCCTTCATCAACTTTCTCTGTTACTTTATAGATGAGACAAACACAATTTGCCTTTTACAAATTCATGTAAACACTCCCTAATTAACTCAAATGTCTCCAAGTGCCTGTTATTTTTTTCCCTGATCTCGCATTCCAAAACCTCATCACCACTGATGTTAAATTAACCGACCTGTCATTGCGAGAACTGTCCTTACATCCTTTCTTGAATAAGGGTATCACATTTGGGCGTGCCTTTGTTGCTGCGAATGCCTAAGTCGCAGCCAAGTGGCCATCCGTCCATTTTTATTATTCTTATTCCTTTCAGTGCTAGTTTGACACAATTGAGTAGTTTTCTGGACCATTTCAGAGGGCTGTTTATTATCAACCACATTGATGTGCACTCGAGTCACATATAAGACAGATGTATAGGAGTTTTCTTCACTCCAGGACATGAGCGAACCAGATCAGTTTTATAACAACCTGACAGCTTCACGGTCACTGTTACTGGTAAAAAGCTTTTCTTACTGTAGTTTCACCAAAACTCTTCACACAAAATATCAGGCATGGTATTAGGGATAAGATCTTTAGGAGCATTTGGCACGAGTTTGGATGTTAGTCTGGTAGAGTTACTGAACGTGTTTTAATGAGCCACGTTGTCTTTTCTCATTCTTGGCGACTCTCATAAGCAAACCTTGAGGTTTTAAATACTTGTTAAAAATGTTTTGCCTTATTCTCAGGACACAGTGCATCTTCAGCTGACTTCTTGTAGACTGTTCCTATTTTTATTTGGGAATTGCACTGAGGGCGGTAAATACATGGCGACATAAGTTGGAAATGTAAGACCTAAAGTATATGGCATCACATGACTGGAACTATAGAATTATGAGTGTTTCCTTATGGCAGCAGATTACTGTTAACTTCTATATTAAAATATGTTTTCACAATTAACTATCATTTATAGACAAGTTTGCATTTCATGTCTATATATTGCAAATTATTAGCAATTATTTAATTACTGGATCTGCAAATTTGCCAAACCTGCAAAGTAGACATATTTATGTTAATATTTTAGGTAGCTGATGTTGTTAAAATATTTTTATTGCATTATGCGATAAATATTGAATTTGTATTTTAGCTATTTCTGAGTTAACAAAAATATTTACTCATTGCAAGTTGGAATATTCAATATTTAATGAAAAGGTGAAATAAGTACAATGTAGTACAAAAAATAAAATCCATTAACACACAAAGGCATTACACTTTATACTGTGGTTTGGAAATGAATGCCAAGATCATCAGTTTTGAGGGCTGGAGATTACTCGCTTCATGTTACTCCCCATGATCATTACACACTTATCTGGCTTGTAAGGAAATGTAATGTTCTGTTTCACATACATTTTTATGTATTAAAATAACTGCTTGTTATTTAACAAATGAATTGTTTATCAACCACATTATCCAAATCAAATAATCATGTACATGTGTATCTAGAATGAGAATGCTGCTAAAACTGGAAACATTTTTAATACTTGGCTTGTTTACTTCAGAAAAAAATGGCATAAAGTACAGTTGGTTGAGGACATAACATAACCCAAGTTTTGAAAGTCACCCTGTTTCATGGCATTTTCATTAACAATTTTACCTAAGACTGGAACAAAACTTTGGTTTATATGGCTTCAATGATCATTGTGTCCCAGCTGGAACTTTTCACTTAGCCAGGCCCTTTTGTCCTGGTGCAACACTCTTTCCTAGTCCATGGCCTCTATTCTGTAGCTCTAATTGCTGTTTTCAAACCAATTTGACAACTTTTGACCCAGTTTCTCCAAGCACCAATTGTTATTTGTTAACCCGATTACTTTGTTCTGGGTCTGAATTACCATTACCAAATCTAGTTCCTGTTTATGTTGTCCTGATTCTCTTTTTCTAATTCTCATTTTATGTCACCTCCCAATGCATCAACTCTCCAAAGTGCCAAAAGTCCAGTTTTGTTACAGCCCAAGTTTTATTTAATGTGCACTTTGCATGTAGGATTTTGGGGTAATTTGTACCACTATTCATGAGTTGAAATCTACTGTTGTTCCCTTAACTTTGCAGTTTAGAAAATAGGAGTAGTTCTATTCTCCAGATGTATATTTGAAAAATTATCCTAAAAGCATGAGAAACTAAAAAAAACTAACTTTTGAGATAAGATACAACAGTCAATTGTCTCCTGTTCTCTCTTTGTTCTTAATTCTTGCTTTTTTTCCCAATTCTTTTCTTCTCTATTTCAGCAAGACAATAGAAATCAGAGTAATTGATGATGAGGAGTATGAAAAAAACAAGAACTTCTTCATTGAGATTGGGGAGCCACGCTTGGTGGAGATGAGTGAGAAGAAAGGTGGGGTACCTGCTCAGAGCTAAGGCCTTAATGCCATGCCTGAATGTCACTCAGGGATGCTCAGCACTATCAGATGCCCAGGACATAATGCACACATTTAGATATGTGTAATAGGGTAAAAATTTGTTAAAAAGCCAATTTATGAACAAGCAATTGGATACAGCTTGCAAGCTTCTTGTAGACCTTTTGATGACAGCTTCATGCACATACAACCTTTCAAGTGGCATACTGTGTGTTTTGCCACTCAAAGGTTAAAAATAGTCACCAGAAAATACTTTAAAAATCAGTGCAAGTTCAAAACATTATGTTATGAACTAATAAAGCATATAAAAATTCAAAAAAGAGAAACCCTCTAAATGACAGATTAACCTACATTGAGCTTTATAGCAGCAGTAATAAGTTTATACCCTATTACATATTAATGTTATCTGAATGTGATGCAGGCTCCCTCCCTTCATAACATCTCACTAACCATCACTTAGTTTACTTAAGCATGTGTGACTGTGATGGACAACTCCAATCCATTGTTTGCCTTTGTCTTATGTTCTTACAGGAAAACCATTACCATTAATATAGTTGACCGTGGGGAATATGAAAAACAAGGCAGTTTCTTCATTGCACTTGGTGAACCTGTATGGATCAGAAGAGGAATGAAAGGTGTGAGAGTAACAAAAGACATTTTGAGAATTGTTTTCTCCTCTGTTTGTGTCCTACTCTCACACTGACTTTCTCCTCTTACTTTACTATCTAAAACCTTTACCATCCCAGACTGTTGGGTGTTATTTTCTGTGTTGTTTTTTCCCATGATGAATGTTGAACTGTCTTTGTGCTGTACAGATTCTGAGAGTCAAGTTTTCTATTTTTATGCACAGTACAACTATCTCCTATTGAGGATAGTTTTTCTCTCTGGAGTACAAATAAAGATTTTTTTTTAAATTAATATAATCACAGGAAATATTCTTTAAAAAAAAAGTTCAATTTTTTGCCAGAGTAATCAAAACGTTGATCGTTTTTTAAAAGGGGGGTTTTATAGATGTGTCATGCTTAGTCAAATCTAGTACATAGGTACTTTTACTTTGACAATATTTTTAGAAGTCACCGAAGTTGGGCCATGGGTAGAGTGATCCATTGCTTGGTATCTACACATCTGTTCCCTGTACTAAATTAGTAAAAATTTACAACACTGCCCTGCACATTGTTGAAATAGCCATTTCACATGTCACACCAATGCTATAGGGTGATCGAAGTTGTAGTTAAACATCAGTTTTTCTTTTTGTAATCCTTCCATTGTTCCAACTTTAAGTTCTTTATTTGTCTTACTTTTCTTTCATTAATTTGTTCTCTTTACAGCCTTGTTGTTGAATGAGCTAGGTAAGCTTCCTTAACTTCTTTGTTTCTGTTTACTATGTACATTAGCTGTTACATGCTAGCGATCGATGCGATATAGAATTGTAGAAATTTGTAGGAAGTTGCTTGGCTTCCATTTACAGACTAAACCTTACTAGTATTCCTTTAAGTAGTTAATCTCTGATAGAAACTATTGATTATTAAAACAAAGTTTTCCATAACGTCTCAGTGAATAAATACACTATGTAATCTGGTACTAGGACATATAAAACAAAAAGGGGCTTAGATTTGAATATTGGCTGTTAGTTTGCCAATTGCCACCACAGAAGAGCACAACTGGTGGCCATCGGCACTCCTGGATTAGTCAGGGGCAGATTGGTCAGGCTGACCCGTCCAATGCTGAAGCTGTGCAAGAGTGTATTTCATATGAGGGAAGGACTTGGCCAATGTGTGCCCATGATTAAAAAGCCTGACCAACAACTGACTGTCTCGATTCACATGTTATTAGCATGCATGTGGAAATTGACCCCATGCCCTGTGGTCACAAATCTTTTGGGTCTTCAGACAAGATAGTAGAGGACTGTAATTCAACTGTAACTTGTGCCATGTCACCACCTCGAGGTTTTGGGAGAAATTCAGAGGGAAAAGAAATTAATTGCTTAGCTTTAACTTTTGTTTGATTTTTTTTCCCAACACACCATCAAAAGGATGAGTTTAGCACCATGATTCTGTGGTTCTGACCTTGTCTTTCAACCGAATATCTGGGATTAACTTCTATTTCTGATGATGCCTATTCAGCTCCCTTAAGCCTCGACTAATTTCTTCTGGCAGATTTTTCCCAATGAATGCTAATCAGTTTTTATGTGAGCGATCATAACACTCAGCTTTACCTTTCCACCAGCTCCCTCAATCTAATGGCCATCTAGAGCGTCTGTTGGGTATCAAGCTACGGATGAGTCAGAACCTCTTCTAGATCAATGCAAAAAAGACCAAAAACATTATTTCTAGCTTCTGCCACAAATTCCACTGTCTTGCCTAGACTCCATCGTCCTCCTTGACCACTTACTGATACTAAATTGGACTGTGTAAAACCCTGACTTCTCCTGTTTTACTCAAAGCTTAATATCAAACCCTCCCATACTGTCCAGTGCCCAGAACTCCTTATTTAAACCCCCACAGTAGTCCCCACCTCTGCCCTTAACTCAGACTCTTTGCCACTGAAACTTTTACCCTGATTTAGTCAACCCTGGACTCAATTTCCCTTTATGGTTTTGTCCCACCATGTCTGTACAATTTCCTCCAGTCTTATATCTCCTTCCGTGACTTTTGGTCCTCTGAATTTTTGTGTAAGTTACCCCCCTGCACCTCACCATCTCCTTGGCCCTTCATTGGTATCAGAGCCTTCGACTGCCTTGGCCCTACCCTCTGGAACCCCTCCCTACACCCCTTTGCCTTTCCTTCTCTTTCTGCATCTTTAAAACATTCCATCTATTCAACCAAGCTTTCAGTCACTCCTCTTAACCAGGGAATTCATTCCTGAATCCCTTATTTTCCTCCTTGCCCTCTACCTTCCCCGGCCCTGCAGTAAATCGTTTTGAGATGTTAACGTTGAAGACGCGACATAAAGTTATTTGCTGCTGGACGGATAACTGAAAGGCTATTAAACATTAATTATAATTTTTTGAAAAGGCGTTGATGGTTATATAGATTCCTGTGCTAGCACTATGGATAGAATAATGGGATAGCTTGGTGGAACTGCCAATCCGGCACATTAATTTCCACCGTAATTTGGTGGCAGAAGTAAATCCAATTATAAATTGACCTTGTCTTGGCTCCTTTCTCCTTCCTGCATCTGGAACAGTGGGAATACTCCTCTTAGTTTTGTTTAAAGAGCTTGAAACTGTCCCTCGCTGAACAAGGAGGGAAACCATGATTATATAATGCAAGTAAAAATTGTCAGCTGTTACCTAGACTCTATTTAGCAGTCGTTTGAGTGTTTATATATGATGGTAACCACAAGGAGTGGAAAGAAATTAAAAAAAATCATCACAAGCCCTATCAAATTTAGCTTGATCGCACAGCTGGAGGGAAAGAGGAAAGGACTCACTGAGGAGTACGCCAGCCACTCCAGATGTAGAAAGGAAAAAGGTGCTAAGATAAGGTCAGTTTATAATTGGATTTATTTCTGGCACCAAATTATAGTGGAAATTAATAGTGTTGCCCATCAACTAGAAAATCCATATAGGATTGTCTTTTAAAACTGTGCCAAGAAAATTCAATGAAAATTGTCTGCCATATTACACATATTATATTTTGAACAATAACAATATTTTTGCTGTTATCACTATTAGGACCCTTCACAAAGACAGGTATGACACTTTACTGGACTCCTATTTCTTTAAATTCCAACTGCTAATTTTTAGTTTACAATTATTTTAAAGTTGTTCAATTACACTTTTTTTGTTTCCCTTTTTACCCTCCTTTCTTGAATTTTGAAGCAAAATACTTCAGTGGTAAGATTTTGTAAAATGAATTTCCAATGCACTGTGTAATATTACTTATTAGATAAACACCATTGCACTTGATAGCATTGCACTAGAAGTCTCAGGATATAAGATTTTAATAATACCTTGAAACCTTGTGCACTTCAGCATCTAACATGCTGATAATAAAGGCCAAACACTTAAAAGATCAACCTATACTAATTAACCCAATTTTTTTTTACTAATAAGATGAAAATATTTGTGTTTTTTATTGTGAAGGAGTGTTGAACAGGAAAATTATTTTATGATGTGGATCATTCCCATGTTTTTAGGCCATGCTCTCTACAGGAAGGTTCATTTTAGGGACAATCCGATTCCATCTACTGTCATCTGCTTTGCAGGTATAATGAGTACTTCTGTGCTGTAAATCACTGGCTGCACTTCAGCTAACACAGAGAAACTGCACTTTTTAAAACTTAAAGAAGTGTTTTTGACATATTCAGTCATCTACGTTTTGCATTTCACTCATTAAAAGTAATAACCTGTCAAAAGCAAATGAAACACCAGAATTATATGGCTACATCAATGTTCTAAAAGTTTTGCTGTGAATATAAACTGCTCCTTTACACTTTGTAATGTCACCTTGTTACTTTGGTAGTTATTAGTAGTTGTTACTAAAACCACTGGAGTAATCTTTTAATTAACATTAGGATTTGCATGTACTTGCCTATTGAGCATTAACTATATATTGTACCATCCCACTCACTGGTATCCCAACAGAGTGCTGTTCTGCAGGATTTATGTAATTATTTTATTCTCATATTTAGAAAGAAATAGCATACTTGAATGTCAAGTTCCAAAATAAAAGTGTAGAGTAAATGCATTTACAGTATATAGTCATAGAATATATGATCAAATATATTATTTCTTCTGTTATGGCATCACAGTCTGCTAATTTCGGCTATCACTTTCTCCCTCCAATCATTTCTTGTTTGTAGTTCAACTTTGCAGGCAACACTATAAATTTAATAAATACTTTTAAAATATGGCTTTTAATAAGCCTTGTAAAAGTTATTATAGCATAAATGCATTTAAGGGGAAGCTAGATAAACACGGAAATATGCAAATAGGATTAGATGAAGAGGGCAGGTATAAAGAAGGGTATAAACCACCTAGTTGGACAAACCTGTGTCTGCATTGTAAATTCTATAGAACTCTATTATTAGCCACTAAAACTTCATGATTCTATGGCCACATGTCATTGTAGGATTTCATAGTTATACAGAGCTTTCTTTGTGTCATTTTTCCTATTATACCTTGATTCCAATTCTAATGGAACTAATTCCTAATGTACCTGGCATTCTGATTACAAATGCTGTCACTGGCACAAACCTTCTATTCTTCAATGATTTGCAACTCTCCCATTTGAAATATGCAAAATGTAAAATATATACAGGAACTGAATAACTTCCCAAGCAAATGAGAAACTTAATCTAATCTAATGCATACAGCAAGGCCTGGACAACATACAGGCTTGTGCTGATGAGTGGCAAGTAAACATTCATAACACAGGCAATGGCCATTTCCAACAAGGGAGAATCTAACTACATCCACTTGACATTCAACGGCATTGCCATCACTGAATCTCCCACCATCAACATCCTAGGGATTGCCATTGATCAAAACCTTAACTGTACCAGTAGAGAAAATACTGTGGTCACAAGAGCAGGTCAGAGTCTGCATATTCTACGGACTCGAAACGTTAACTGTGTTCCTCTCCGCAGACGCTGTCAGACCTGCTGAGTTTTTCCAGGTTTTTTTTTCTGCATATTCTATGGTGTGTAACCCACTTCCTGACTCCCCAGATTATATCCACCATTTACAAGGCACAAGTTAGGAGTGCGTTGGAACACTCTCCACTTGCCTGGATGAGTGCAGCTCCAACAGCACCCAAGACTAATTTTTTTTTATTCATTGCATGTGGGTATAGCTGGCTAGGCAAGCATTTATTGCCCATCCCTAATTGCCCTTGTTCAGAGGGCATTTTAAGAGTCAGCGACATTGCTGTGGGTCTGAAGTTACATGTAGGTAGATTCCTCTCCTAAAGGACATTAGTGAACCAGATGGGTTTTTACAATAATTGACAATGGTTTCATGGTTGTCATCATCAGACTTTTAATTCCAGATTTTTATTGAATTCAAATTTCACCATCTGCCATGATGGGATTTGAAGGGTCTCTGGAATGCCAGTTCAGTGACATTGCCACCATGCCACCACTTCCCTCCCCTTAACACCATCCAGGAAAAAACAGCCCACTTGATTGGCACCTAATCCACCACCTTAAATACTCACTCGCTCCACCACTGGCGCACAGTAGCAGCAGTGTGTACCATCTACAAGATGCACTGCAGCAACTTGCCAAGGTACCTTCGACAGCACATTCCAAACCCAGGACTTCTACCACATAGAACATGGGCAGCAGATGCATGGGAACTCCACCACCTGCAAGTTCCCCTTCAAGCCACACATCATCTTGACTTGGAAATATATCACTGTTCCTTCACTGTCGCTGGCTCAAAATCCTGGAGCTCTCTCTCTAACAGCACTGTGAATGTACCTACACCACACGGACTGCAGCAGTTCAAGGCGGTGGCTCACTGCCACTTTCTCAAGGTGGTGATGGGCAACAAGTGCTGGCTTTGTCAGCAACACCCAAGAATGAATAAAATACAATGTGATTTTTCTAATTCAATAATGGAAATTAACAAACTACAAATGAATCAGGATTGGAAGAGTGATGTCAAGTGACATTATTCTGAATGATACAAGACAGCAAGTGTTTGTACGTCAGGTATAAGTTACGTCAGTCTTCATACATTGGTTAGATGACATTTCATGTGAGATAATAAGGTTATAAAGCACCAGCCAAGCTAAAATGTGAACAGCTAAGAGGTAGGTGAGGACTCAGAGGCTATGAACATACGAACAAAGAGCAGGAGTAGGCCATTCGGCCTCTTGAGCATGTTCCGCCATTTAATAAGATCATGGCTGATCTGATAGTAACCTCAAACATGCATCCCGACCACCCCCGATAACCTATCACCTCCTTGCTTACCGGGAATCTATCCACCTCTGCCTTAAAAATATTCAAAGACTCCGCTTCCACCGCCTTTTCAGGAAGAAAGTTCCAAAGACTCTCAACACCTTTTAAAGAAAAAATTTCGCCTCATCTTGGGTTTAAAAGGGCGACCCCTTATTTTTAAACAGTGCATTGTACAACAGTATAAAATGCATATTTTTTCTGGTTTGGTTTGGTGCTCCTTCTCTATGGAATTTTAAAAATATTATTTTAAGATGCCCCAACTCTGGACAAAATCAACAGTCTCAGAAAAATCTAAGGGCTCTGATTATATACTGAATTAAAAACACTGAAGTGAATTCCAAAGCTGTGACACCTTCAGTATAAGTTTATGCAGCAGCATTCAAATGATGTGGAGTACCTGACTATGATTTTTATAAAGTTAATGCCATAATCTGAACTATTATATTACATTTTGGGTATCTAATATCTTATATGTAATGCCTCTTATTACTGCATTTATGTAGCAGCTTATAGTATATTCCTCTGGAAATAGAGACTTGGAGGAGAATTTTCTGTTTGGCATACGGGGGCGGGCCCCACACGCCGATGCGTAAAATGATGCGCGGTGATGTCAGGCGTGCGTCCCAACGTCACCGCATGTCATTCCGATCTTCCGTTCGGCGGACGCGCACCGGAGTCGGCTGCATGCCCATCGAACTGTCAAAGGCCTGTTGAGGCCATTAGTCAACCAATTAAAGATATTGACAGAGCTGCCCATCCAACCTTAAGGTTGGCGGGCAGGCGAAGAGCCCAAACTGCCTTCGCATTTTTCATGAAACCTCATCCACGGGCGGGATGAGGTTTCATGAAGGGTTTATAACATTAATAAATATTTTTCAAACATTTCAAAAACATGTCCCAGTTCATGTGACGCTGTCACATGAGGGGACATGTGTAAATAATTTTTTAGCTTCTTTATTTAAAATTCACATTTTGAAATTAATCTCCCTGATGCAGCTCAGTGCAGGCCCCGACTCTCCTTCCTCCCCCCGCCCGCACAAGTGGCACTGAGTGCTTCCGGACGCGCGTCACGCTGGGCAGGCCTTAATTGGCCCGCCCACGTAAAATGGTAGCACGCAGCTGATCGTGGGCGGCGATCGTCCCTGGACCCGCTCACGACCAGCCCGCCCGACGGGGACAAAACATCTCCCCTTGGTCTAAGTTGATTCTCTGGAACTTACACTATGTGTGACATGTTTCCAGTTCCAATCACCAAACTGCAATTCTAGTGATTATGCCAGATTCACACCTACCAATGCCCTTCAACATGATTGACACTGGGCTTTGGGAGAATCAGTGGAAGGTTACCTAATTTATATGGGATTGATGGGGAGGCCTCTTATCACTGGCATCCGCCTGCCCCATGAACATCTGGGGATAGATTTTACGGCGCCCCACGCCAGGCATGTTTTCAGTGGGGAGGCACGTAAAATATGTCAGGTGGCTAGCCCACCCACCTCCCCAACCCAATCCCCATTTTATTGGGGAAGGTGTGTAAAGTACCAGTTATTGCCACTTAAGGCCCTCCATCCGCCACCACTGCCATAATACACTAGGGCAGTGACAGCAGGCGAGAGTGAGTAGGCCATTTTTTTAACAACCTAGTTGAAAGGTGGGAATGGAGGTGGGGCGTGGTGGTGTTGGTGCATCAATTGTGGGATGCCCTGTGCTCATCGGGGGCACACCCTCACCCAAGATGTTACCCCCACACTGTGTGCCTCCCCCCCGGCCTCTAAAACCCCCGTTCCCACCCTTTTTCCTCCCCTGCTTAGGGTACCTGTTCCCTTCCTGCCCTAAAACCCATGACTTACCTCAGTCCATTTGCCATCGCTTTTTTTCATGGAGATGTTTTCAGTCCCAACAGTGCTCACTACTGAGTTCACAGCTCTCGAGGGCCGGATTGCCTTGCCACGAAGGGGCGGAAGACCAACCCTCAGCTTCCTAAGGCTGTTCCGGCATGTTATGGCTGCAGGGCAGCCTTATGTAGAGTTGAAAACAAAAACAGAATTACCTGGAAAAACTCAGCAGGTCTGGCAGCATCGGTGGAGAAGAAAAGAGTTGACGTTTCGAGTCCTCACGACCCTTCAACAGAACTGAGTTCTGTTGAAAGGTCATGAGGACTCGAAACGTCAACTCTTTTCTTCTCCGCCGATGCTGCCAGACCTGCTGAGTTTTTCCAGGTAATTCTGTTTTTGTTTTGGATTTCCAGCATCCGCAGTAGTTTTTTGTTTTTATCTTATTTAGAGTTGGTTGGTTTAGAACCGACTTTTCTTCTAGGGAGGCGAGCATCGACCCATCCCGCTCCCCATAAAATTCAGCCCCTGGTACTTGCCCATCATGAGAGAGGAATTGGCCAATCCCCCTCCATCCTGAGCCCTTAATGAGCCTTCCCAACCCAAGGGCAAGGAGGCTGATACATTATTTATTCAAAACAATTTCCTTTCCATTTGGATCTCTTTGATGCCATTTTTGAGTTGACTAGGACGCATTTGGAGGGTAGTGTGTTTCATTTCTCCCAGAGTACTGATTTCCGTTAATATACTAGTCTAAACTGAGGTGCAAATCTCTGAGCGTAGAGAATCTCCATCCTCTTGACACCACACATCTTACATGGGGCAACTGGAAATTCCTCCCCTTTAAAAGACCAATCGCAAAATTCCAGAATTTGAGGAGACCCAACATATCCGGGCCCCCTCATTTTTGGGTGGGTCCTGGAAGAAACCTTCTAGATTAACAGTGAGTTCCGCAAAACTCTTAGGGAAATCGAGCCCATTATGTTTCATTACTGCCGTGCAAATAAAAATAATTCTCACAACATTCAATCAAGGTACAAGCACACTAATGACCTACTAATAACTAAAATTGTGGAATAAAACGTTTAGCGGAAGATAAACAGTCAAGTTTACTTACTTTGATTATGGTTTGAGAAATGTGGCTGTTACAATGACCCAACATTTTTATGGTTTTGCTGTTCTGTTAACTAATTTTTAATGAAATGTACAATGTGTAAATATTTCAGAAATATACAGCTGGACCTATTTATGTACTGAAAATTTTAAAAGTTTGGAACATTGAAATATTACACTTGCTGTTCATTAAGTTTTGATGACTGTTTTCTACTTTAGATAAACAAAGTGATGTAAAGATCTTAATGTACTGCCACAAAAATCATTTTTTTGAGTCATCTGTAGTTATCTTTTGAACCTTAAGAATTCAATTGAAATTTAACATATCAGGTTTCTTATATGAACCACCAATATTAATTACAAAATGTTGAAATTTGAAGATTTTTTTTTTGCAGTTGGGTTTTGCCCAGTTCCTTTTCTTCAAGGCTGGTAGCCACCACATGTTCTCCCTCTCCTAGTGCAGGACACTGGGCCAAAGATCTCTTCATGACTCTCATCACTGCTGCACTTTGAGCAAGTATCAGGAGAGATAATTATCGTGAAGCAAGCTGTAAAAAGTCAATTTTTCCTCCCACTGCTCACCAAGTGGTCCAGATGAGGATAGCTAATACTCAAGCTACACAGAGCAGGAAAGTTTGAGTGCCAGAGAATTATCCCGAGGCTCAATCCATGGCCTTCCCCTTTGGTAATCCAGTGCTCTCCTTTTAAACTGGCCTCCTTAGGGATTGTATCCAACAAGGCGGGTTTGGAAATTCCTTTCTGGAGATGGCCTGCAGTTGACACTAAAATAAAAATAAACATCATGCGTTATTGTCACACATTGCGTATCAATAATTCAAGTCCATCTGTATTTGAAACTAAACATGCCACACTTTAAATTTGTGATTCAGCTTATTGTTTTTATTATTTTCAAAACAATATTTTGACTTACGTGTTCTAGGTATGTAGTTTAGTTGTTCATGTCACACCTGACTTCATCGCCGAAATCCGGAGGTCCTGCCTCTGAACACGGCACCTTTCCTGGGGGAGGGAATGGGCCCAGGTCAGGATTTGCGTTTGTGCATTTCCCAGAGATAGCTGCCTATTTAAATCAGCAGCTGCCTCTAGTCAAGCCTGATAGTAGCAAACCCTTTGGATATGGTCATGGGACACCTATGGGTGAGGTCAGGTGCCCTTTGGGAGAGGTAATGTGCTCTGTGGGATTGTTAAAATTAGACATGAATGTGTGTAAAAAGTGCATAAACTCATTAACTGTCTAACTCATTGGAACTGTCAAAAGTGTTAAAATGAACTGTCAGGCAACACTCGAGCATTTTAAATTTCTGCCCTTTAAATCCTTGAAAAAGATGTCTGGAGTTATTTTTAAAAATCATTGTTTGCTATGTCACTCTGTGTGTTGAAATATGCCTGAGGGCTCCCATTATTGGACTAGTGCTGCATGACTGATTTCAAAAGCTCCCCGTTATCACAATTTGATTGACAGCCCTAAGTATTTATAGATGATTTGAAGTGAGAGTATGAATTCCAGTGTTTGTTTTTATAAGGATGTAGTTGAAGGAATGTAAATGTAGAATAGATGTTTATGAATATGAGTGTTTTTTAATAAGGTCAGCAATAGATGCTTAGAACTTTATTCAATCTCAGCATAAGTCCTTAGGTCTGCCCATGGCAGACACTGGATGAGTAGGCATGGTAGGTGTAAGGGCAAAGGGTGGAGGGCATGGATTGGCATGAGTTGGCATTGTTGACCTAGGGGCTGAAAAGGGCCATGGGGGTAGGTAGAGGGGCACAGGTTGGCATGGAGGGTATATGGGGCCATGGTTTGTGAATAGATGGGTATAGGTTAGCATGAAGGGTATGGGGGTTGGTTAGTGGGCATGAGGTGGCATTGATTGGCATGGAGAACAAGGAGGGGTGAGGGCTGGAGGGCTTTCTTTTATTTTATTGCTTTTTTTTTCAACAAAAAAAAATCGACAGAGTGCTGGGGCACAGAGGCAGGCCCTCGCCCAGACTGTCTCCATACCTGACAGCCTCCGCACTGGTTCAGGGGCCAGTAGACCTGACTCGCAGAGAACCCTGCCATCCCAGAACCAAAATGCCAACTTCCGGGGCACTTTCTCCCGGGTTGGGTTTATGGAGCCAGGAATTATCCCACCTCTGCGCTCCTGACCTGGAAGTGAAAATCCAGGCTTATGTCACAACAGAGAAAAGAAGGAACTGCAAGAAAAATAACATTTCCCAGGGAAATCACGTGAAGCTGTCCACAATTCATGAAACAAGTTTCCTCACGTTTACAATTCAAAACATATTCTTTCTATTGATTTTATTTGACTATGTTTCAGGTCAACAGAACACATAGGGCAGAGTTTTTCCCTGGTTGGGCGGCCGCATGCCCGACCCGAACGGGAGTAAAATAGTGTGAAAATAGTGTGCGCTGACGTCGGGCAAGTGTCCCAATGTCATCGCGCACTCTCGCGATATTTCACTCGGACGGGCACGAGAGCCGGCAGCATGCCCGCCGACAATTAAGAGTCCTGAATCAATTAATTAAATTGAATTTTTCGTTACCCGTCCAACCGTTCGGTTGGCAGGCGGGCGAATAGGCCAGGCGGCCTTTGCATTTTTAATGAAACCTTATCATGGGTGGGATGCAGTTTCAGACAGTAAATAAAAAAACAATAAAAATTTTTAAAACTCATTTTTAACATGTCCCTGCTTGTGAGGGGACATGGGCCAGGATTTTACAGTCGGCATGCAGGGGCGGGCCCGACAGGTCGGTGCATAAAATGATGCACGATGACATCGGGTGTGTGTCCCGACGTCATTGCGCTGTCTCGTGATGTTTCGTTCGGTGGGCGCGCGCTGGAGTCGGCTGCGTGCCCACCGATAATTGATAGGCCTATTAAGGCCATTAACAATCTAATTAATTTCAAGTTTATGGTTGGCGGGCAGGCCTTTACGTTTTTTAGGAAACCTCACCCGCGAGCGGGATGAGGTTTCCTAAAGCTTTTACAAATGAAACGAAAAATTTTTTTGAAAAATAAAAACATGTCCCACCTCATGTGACACAGTCACATGAGGGGACATGTTTCATTCATTTTTTAATGTTGTCATTTTTTTCAAAAGCGCTTCAATCTCCCGTGCCTTAGAGCGCTGGACCCGACTCTCCCCCCTCCCCCCGCCTGCACAGGTAGCGCTCAGCACTACTGCTCGCGTATTACGCTGGGTGGGTTTTAATTGGCCCGCTCGCGTAAAATGGCGGTGCCGAGCCGATCACGGGTGGCAGGCGGCTCTGCCACTGCCCGCTTCCACCAAGCCCGCCCAACATGGGAAAAATTCAGGCCTTGCTTTCCTTATTTTTGAAATCTTTATTTTTAATGTTAAAAATCTTCAGCTCCCTGAGGTAGCTTTGTGCCCTCAGGGGGCTTTCACTGAGCACACCCCCATGCATAGATTGACATCCACACTTGCCCCCCACCCACCCAACCAGGCAGCGCTGAGCGTTTCAGCACGCGATTCATGCTGGCTGGCCCTTAATTGGCCAGCCAGCGTGAATTCGCGGTTGGAGCCCGTTCGTGGGTGGCGGACCGTTGCACAGCCGCTCCCAGGCCTGCCTGCCGCGCCCACCCGACGAGCAGAAAAACCCCCCTCCTAATGAAGAATTGTGACATATGATCCATTTTTCATTTTTGGCACTGACCCGTAACTTACTTATGACTTTATTGTTCGTAAGTTACTAGGTCACCCTTCTCTGTGTTATAACTTACAACCTTTAAGTCCTAATATTGCATCCACTATCTTTCAAGTGATCAGGCTAATTTGTCTTACAGATGTTACTAAATATTTGCCATTAGTGGGATAGGTTCTCTACATATTATGCTTGGGTATAAAAGATCACTTAGGTTTAGCATGTAGAAATAGCCAAGCAGGATTGCACAAGTATATCGGAGCCTGCCTAATTTTCCATCTATTAGTTTAAAAATGAATGGAAAAATAGACATGTTCTATTGTGCATACCAAATTCTCCTCTATACGCTTTAAGAGGAAAATCTGCATGATCGAGTATTTATAAAATAATTATGTATAATAGTAAGCTGCTATGCATCTTTGTTTTATCTGTTTCTACCTTTGAGGGAACATAACACCCTACAAAAGTATCCTGTACTGATATTAGCAAGCATAAGCTAAGGAGATGGGAAAATGGCTTTGAAAAAGATATAATTTCAGAGTTTTGCACTGGCAGGTTCAGACAGACATGTAAGGACCAGAAGATCAAAGACCAAAGAAGCTTTATAACCAATGCATGTGCTCGTCCTATAAGCAAATGAGAAAATTAAGTGCATTGATATTTAGAGACTTTTAGTTAAGAGTTTATCAGTCATCTTTTTTGTCATCCACATGCATCTTCCATAATGTCCCAACCTATCCATTTCAGAACTTTTGATTCATTCTTCTCTGATCTTTTGTGCAAGACATTTCAATTCTAATCTGTCCTTTATGAACAATGTAGTGTCTTGTGTCTTTCTTGATCTGGATCTTCCTGTTATCTATGTGGTTTGTTATTAGATGTGTAATTGAGAAAAATTATAGTATGACCTTTTATTGAGGAAAAAAAAGCATGATCTCTTTGCGCTAGCCAGATTATTTGTAACATATGTTTTGGTATGCCAATAAAAAGAATCATTATTTGTAAGAATGTTGTAATTTAAAAGTTAGGTGATTATGCTTGTGTCATATAGAATAAGACTAAAGTTAGGGAACTGTGGGAGAACAAGTTCAGACATGGTAAGTGTAGTAAAATGTATGTGGCATTACATAGAACTTGGTAAACTTGTAGCATGTAGAAATAAACATTTTAAAGTTTTATGAGGAAGCATTTAGTTTTAAAGTCCTCTCCACAGTTTATTTGTTTCTATTGATATCTAGTTATATGATTGTGTTGCAGGTGATACCGAAGATAATCAGGCCATAGCAAATAAAAATGAGGAAGAACGGCGGATAGCTGAAATGGGCCGTCCTGTCCTCGGAGAAAATACAAAGTTAGAAATCATAATTGAAGAATCCTATGAATTTAAGGTACCAAATGCCAGTGTTATACTTGTGGTTCTCTGATAAAACTGATCATCTAACTTATTGCTGTTATATTCAAAAATGCACATCAGCAAGACCAATGAAAACAAAGAGATCATTATTAAAAGCAAAAGCCCGTTCTGAAGAAGAGTCATACGGACTCAAAACGTTAACTCTGTCTTTCTCTCCACAGATGCTATCAGACCTGCTGAGTTTTTCCAGCAATTTTTGTTTTTGTTCGAGATCATGATTAAGTTTTCCAAGCAGCCTTATGCTTCCTATAGATGGGTTCACACATGCAGAAATAATGCTATTTATGTATTTCCCACATGTAGAACATCTTTACTTCAAAAATACAACTTTGCATGAAGATGTATTTGTATTCATTTCAATTGAACATTCATTGCAGAAATATTTAGAAAGTGTATTGATCTGTACATTATATAGATATTGGGGTAGATCTTGAGGCCAGCCACCTGATGGAAACAGGGAGATAGCACCCCAACAGTAGTGGAGAATGACTAAACAGCTCATGCCCACCATTTCTCTGGTTGACGTTATAGTTGCCCAGGCCTAATGTCCCTTGGGAGATTCCAGAGATAACAGTATGGGAGTGAGAGGAGAAGTCCTTTTGGGTCATTCACTGGCTAGATGGATACAGTGAAACCAGATGAGGGCAGCCCCCAAATACCTGGATGACGGCGGAGAGTGTGTTGGAGACGGATGGTCTGGTCAGCCCTGACAATGGCTGCAGACAGTTTGAGAAGAATGAGTAGGTATAGTTTGCCATGGTCACTGTACACAGGATGTAATTTATGTCTTTGATGAGGGTCGTTTCAGCACTATGGCAAGGCCAGAATTTGAAGGGATTCCAATCTGAAACTGTGGGAAAGATGGACATGGATTTGGGAGGCAAAACACATTTAAGCACTTTGGAGAGGAGAGGGAGGTTGGAGATGTGGCGGTAGTTTTCAAGGACAGAGGAGCCAAGAGTTAGTTTTAGGAGTGGGCGATGCTATCAGACTTCAAGGTGAGGATGGACAGTACCTGAGGAGAAGAAATGATTGACAACAGTTAACATAGTGCCAGGGAGGGAAGTTGGGTGGTCAGCAGATTACTCATGGGCTTTTGATATTTTAGCAAGGTTCTTGTTAAGGTTCCACATGGCAGACTGGTCACGAAAGTAAAAATCCACAGGATCCAAGGAATTGTGGCAAGTTCAATCCAAAATTGGCTCAGAGACATGAAGCTTAGGAACATAGGACTCAGGAACAGGAGTAGGCCATTCAGCCCTTCGAGCCTGCTGCACCATTCAATAAGATAATTGCTGATCTGGCTGTGGTCTCAACTCCACTTTGCCATCTGCCTCCCGTAACCGTTGACTCCCTTGTCTATCAAAAATCTGTCTAACTCTGCCTTGAACAAATTCAATGCACCGGCCCCCACTGCTCTCTGGGGAAGAGAATTCCACAGACTAACGACCCTCTGAGAGAAAAAAAATCTCCTCATCTCAGTCTTGAAATGGAGACTTCTTATTCTGAAACTGAGTCCTCTAGTTCTAGTCTCCCGCACAAGTGGAAACATCCTCCTGGTATCTACCCTATCAAGTCCTCTCAGAATCTTATGTTTCAATAAGATCACCTCTAATTCTCCTAAACACCAATGGATATAGGTTCAGAAGCAAAGGATAATGGTTGATGGTTGTTTTTGTGAATGAAAGGCTGTTTCCAATGGGATTCCACAGGGTGCAATACTAGGCCCCTTGCTCTTTGTGGTATATATAATCAATGACTTGGACTTAATTGTAGCAGGCATGATTAAGAAGTTTGCAGACGAGTCCAAAATGGACTATATGGTTGATAATGAAGAAGAAAGCAATAGACTGCAGGAAGATATTAGTGGACTAGTCAGGGAGGCAGATCATGTGGCAAATGGAGTTCAATCTGAATAAGTGTGAGGCAGTGCATTTGAGGAATAAATGGTGGATACTGAGAAATGTAGAGGAACAGAGGGACCTTGGAGTGCATGTACAACTCCCTGAAGCTGGCTGAACAGTTAGATAAGGTGGTCAAGAAAACATACAGGATACTTGTATTTATTAGCTGAAGCATAGAATACGAGAGCTAGAGTTTGTGCTGGAACTGTGTAAAACACTAGTTAGGCCACAGTTGGAGTACTGAGTGCAGTTCTGGTCACCACACCAATAGGAAAGATGTGATTGTACTAGAGAGGATATGAAGGAGATTTACAAGGACGTTGCCTAGACTAGCGAATTTTAGTTATGAAGAAAGCTTGGAAAGGATGGTGTTGTTTTCTTTAGAACAGAAAAGCTTAATGGAGACTTAATTGAAGTGTATAAAATTATGGGGGATCTAAATAGACTGCATGGGAAGGCCCAATTCCCTTTGGTTGAGGGATCCATAATCAGGAGGCATAGATTTAGCGTAAGAGGTTTGGAAGGGATTTGAGAGGAAGCTTTCTCACCCAAAGGGTGGTGGGGATCTGGAATTCAATGCCTGAAAGGGTGGTAGAAACAGAAACCCTCAGAGCATTTAAAAAGTACTTGGTTATGCACTTGAAGGTACGTAACCTGCAGAGCTACTGACCAAGAGCTGGAAAGTGGGATTCGGCTGGATGGCTATTTGTCGGCTGTGCAGTAAGTTTCTATGAACAGGGTCGAGGGAGCGGAAGGTGGATCCCTTGGACAAGACGAGCCTTAATAATCTTCCTTAGTCTTTAAGTACAGTTTATCTACTGAAAAAAAACCTCCATTTGACCTATCTCTTTCCTTCTCAAATCTGAAGTGGTTGAAGCTTTGCCATTATTTTTTGTTTATATTTGCCCATTGTGAGTGCTCCATTTATTATGCTGTCTTATCCATAAAAAACATATTTGGTTCCTGGGACTTGTGTTTACACATAGTGGAGGCTGGAGAAGATCAAAAAGACTCAAGTGGCTGTTGCAAGGATGTGAGAGTTTTAATCCTATAAAGACCTTGTGGCTTTTTGTGTTTGGATTATAGCATATTTATTTGTACATGCAGAATAAACTCCATTAAAGGAATAACAGTGTTATCAAGATAGCCGGGCTGACCATAGGTTTTACAAAACCTCGCTATTTCACTCGTCATTCTCCACTTCCTTCAGTTCTCTATGTTGCCCCCTTCTTCAGGTCTTATATACAATACAATCAGATCAGAATTGTTATTCCATAGCATCTGCCTCTGCATAGCCCATCCATGGCATATTTTCCCAGGTGGACCATCCCTCGTCCCATCATCTTCTGTAGTTACTAGTCTACAGCAATAATGGCAAGCCAATTGCAGTTTGCTTGCTGTAATACACAATTACAAGGCATCCAGGCTACTGTTTCAAATTGCTTCGGCTCTTTTCACACTGTTCTTCCAAATAATACCCAATAGCTGCTTTGTACAGTGCCTTCCAACATCATCCACGTTCTACTGTCTTTGTCAGGGTCCATCACAATGCACCATAAAAGAATGGCAATAGGGCATTAATTTTATAAGCTTTTCTTTTCACATTCTATGGTATGTTGCTGCTTCTCCTGGAATGTTTTTGTTTGTCTAAAATATTTCCAGACATTGCTCCAAATTCTTCCTCACATCCTCCTGCACTTACCATCCTGGCTTGGAACTAACTCACCATTCCTTCACTGTCGTTGGATCAAAATCCTGGAACTCCCTAAAAGCACTGTGGGTATACCTACACCGCGTGGACTGCAGCGGTTCAAGAAGACAGCTCACCACCACCTTCTCAAGGGAAATTATGGATTGGCAATATATGCTGGTCTAGCCAGCGAAGCCCACATCCCGTAAATGAATTTAAAAAGATCATAAAACTTCCCAAATTTTGCCCCTGCCTCCATACCTTCACTTATTCTTCAGTCTTCCTTCCAACCTTCATCCCTTCACCCATCTCCTTTATCACTCTGATAACTTTTCAGCTACTTCATTGATCCCCAACAAGTCTTCGATTCTGTCTTTCCACGCTCGTTTAAGGAATGTTCTATAAGTGTTTGAGACAGCTTGGTGTCAGCTTCACACAGTTGGTTGTATTCTTTCCAGAGTCAGAAGGTTGTGGATTCAAACTTCATTATAGACTTCAACACAAGATCATGGCTGACAGTTCAGTGTAATACTGAGGAATCCCTGCATTTGCAGAGGTGCTACCTCTCAGAGAAAATATATTTTTCATTCTTTCAAGGGATGTGAGGATCATTAGCAAGGCTAGGCCATTGCAGAGGGCAGTTAGGATGATAGTTTATATTCCAGATATATTAATTAAATTTAAAATCCACCAGTTGCTGTAGTGGGATTTGAATCCATTACCCCAGAGAAGTAGTCTGGATTTCTGGAGTACTAGTGTAGGGACATTACCACTACGCCGCCACCTTCCCCTATTGATGGCAATTCTGCCTGTTAAGGTGGATATAAAAGATTCTATGTCACTGAAGAAAAACAAGCTGTTCTCTCTGTTTTTTTTTATTCATTCATGGGATGTGGGTTCGCTGGCTGGGCCAGCATTTATTGCCCATTCTTGGTTGCCCTTGAGAAGGGGGTGGTGAGCTACCTTCTTGAAACCTTGCAGTCCATGTGGTGTAGGTACACCCACAGCACTGTTAGGGAGGGAGCTCCAGGATTTTGACCCAACGACGGTGAAGGAATGGCGATATATTTCCAAGTCAGGATGGTGAGTGACTTAGAAGGGAACTTGCAGGTAGTGGTGTTTCCATCTATCTGCTGCCCTTGTCCTTCTAGATGGTAGTGGTCGTGGGCTTGGAAGGTGCTGTCTAACGAGCCTTGGTGAATTCCTGCAGTGCATTTTGTAGATGGTACACACTGCTGCTACTGTGCGTTGGTGGTGGAGGGAGTGAATGTTTGTGGATGGGGTGCCAATCAAGCAAGCAGCTTTGACCTGGGCGGTGACAAGCTTCTTGAGTATTGTGGGAACTGCACTCATCCAAGCAAGTAGGGAGCATTCCATCATACACCTGACTTGTGTCTTGTAGATGGTGGACAGGCTTTAGGGAGTCAGGAAGTGAGTTACTTATCGCAGGATTCATAGCCTCTGACCTGCTCTTGTAGCCACAGTATTTATATGACTAGTTCAATACAGTTTAAACTAAAATGGCAGGGGGATGGGAACCTATGCAAGGAGTCAGAGGAAGGGGATTCAAAGACAAGAACAAAAGACAGAAAGCGGAATAAGAAAAGTGATAGGCAGAGAAATCAAGGGCAAGAATCAAACAGGGCCTCAGTGAAAAGTAGTGGGAATGGGACAAGTAATGTTAAAAAGACAAGCCTTAAGGCTTTGTGCCTTAATGCGAGGAGCATTCACAATAAAGTAGATGAATTAACTGCGCAAATAAATGTAAACAGGTATGATACAGTCAAGATTACGGAGACATGGCTGCAGGGTGACCAAGAATGGAAATTGAACATCCAGAGGTATTCAGTATTTAGGAAGGACAGACAACAAGGAAAAGGCGGTGGAGTTGCATTGCTGGTTAAAGAGGAAATTAATGCAATAGTGAGGAAAGATATTAGTTCCAACGATGTGGATTCTGTATGGGTAGAGCTGAGAAACACTAAGGGGCAAAAAGCGTTAGTGGGGGTTGTATATAGATCCCCAAACTGTAGTGGTGATGTTGGGAATGGCATTAAACAGGAAATGAGATACGCATGTAATAAATGAACATCTGTAATTATGGGTGACTTTAATATGCATGTAGATTGGGCAAATCAAATTAGTAACAGTACCGTAGAGGATGAATTCCTGGAGTGTATACGGGATGTTTTTCTGGACCAATACGTTGAGGAACCAACGAGAGAACAGGCCAACCTAGACTGGGTATTGTGTAATGAGAAAGGAATAATTGGCAATCTAGTTGTGCTAGGCCCCTTGGGGATGAGCGACCATAATATGATAGAATTCTTCATCAAGATGGAGAGTGATGTAGTTGATTCTGAGACTTGGGTCCTAAATTAATAAAGGAAACTACAATGGTATGAGGGGCGAGTTGGCTATGATGGATTGGGAAATGTTATTTAAAGGGATGACGGTGGATAGGCAATGGCAAACATTCAAAGAGTGCATGGGTGAACTGCAACAATTGTTTATTCCTGTCTGGCGCAAAAGTAAAACAGGAAAGGTGGCCAAACCATGGCTTACAAGGGAAATTAGAGATAGTATTAGATGCAAGGAAGAGGCATACAAATTGGCCAGAAAAAAAACAACAGACCTGAGGATTGGGAGCAGTTTAGAATTCAGCAAAGAAGGACCAAGGAATTGATTAAGATGGGGAAAATAGAGTACGAGAGTAAGTTTGCAGGGAACATAAAAACTGACTGTATAAGTTTCTACAGGTATGTGAAGAGCAAAAGATTGATGAAGACAAATGTAGGTCTTTTACAGTCAGAAACAGGGGAATTTATAATGGGAAATAAAGAAATGGCTGACCAACTAAATACATACTTTGGTTCTGTCTTCACAAAGGAGGACACAAATAACATACCAAAAATGTTGGGGAACACGGTTTAGTGAGAGGGAGGAACTGAAAGAAATCAGTATTAGTAGGGAAATGGTGTTGGGGAAATTGATGGGATTGAAGGCCGATAAATCCCTGGGGCCTGATGATCTATATCCCAGAGTACTTAAGGAAGTGGCCCTAGAAATAGTGGATGCATTGGTGGTCATCTTCCGAGATTCTATAGACTCTGGAACAGTTCCTACAGATTGGAAGGTAGCTAATGTAACCCACTATTTAAAAAGGGAGGCAGAGAGACCAGTCAGCCTGACGTCGGTAGTGGGGAAAATTCTAGAGTCCGTTATAAAAGATTTAATAGCTGAGCACGTGGAAAACAGTGGCAGAATTGGACAGTCAGCGTAGATTTATGAAAGGGAAATCATGCTTGACAAATCTACTGGAATTTTTCGAGGATGTAATTAGTAGAGTGAGGGGGAGCCAGTGGATGTGGTTTATTTGGACTTTTAGAAAGCTTTCGACAAAGTCTCACATAAGAGATTGGCATGTAAAATTAAAGCGTATGAGATTGGGGGTAGTGTATTGAGATGGATAGAAAACTGGATGGCAGACAGGAAACAAAGAGTAGGAATAAACGGGTCTTTTTCCGAATGGCAGGCAATGACTAGTGGGGTACCGCAGGGATTGGTGCTGGGACCCCAGTTATTCACAATATATATTAATGATTTAGATGAGGGAATTAAATGTAATATCTCCAAATTTGCAGATGACACAAGGCTGGGTGGGAGGGTGAGCTGTGAGGAGGATGCAGAGATGCTTCAGTGTGATTTGGACAAGTTGAGTGAGTGGACAAATGCATGGCAGATGCAGTATAATGTGGATAAATCTGAAGTTATCCATTTTGGTAGCAAAAACAGGAAGGCAGATTATTATCTGAATGACTATAAATTGAGAGAGGGGAATGTGCCACGAGATCTGGGTGTCCTTGTACACCAGTCGCTGAAGGTAAGCATGCAGGTGTAGCAGGCGGTAAAGAAGGCAAATGGTATGTTGGCCTTCATAGCCAGAGGATTCGAGCACAGGAACAGGGATGCCTTGCTGCAATTATACAGGGCCTTGGTGAGACCACACCTGGAATATTGTGTCCAGTTTTGATCTCCTTATCTGAGGAAGGATGTACTTGCTATAGAGCGAGTGCAGCGAAGGTTTACCCGACTGATTCCTGGGATAGCGGGACTGACATATGAGGAGTGATTGAGTCTATTAGGAGTTCAGAAGAATGAGGGGGGATCTCATAGAAACCTATAAAATTCTAACAGGATTAGACAGGTAGATGCAGGAAGGATGTTCCCGATGGTGGGGGAGTCCAGAACCAGGGGTCACAGTCTGAGGATATGGGATAGACCATTTAGCACTGAGATGAGGAGAAATTTCTTCACCCAGAGAGTGGTGAGCCTGTGGAATTCGCTACCATGGAAAGTAGTTGAGACCAAAACATTGTATGTTTTCAAGAAGATATAGCTCTTGGGGCGAAAGGGATCAAAGGGTATGGGGAGAAAGCGGGAGCAGGTTATTGAATTGGATGATCAGCCATGATCATCATGAATGGCGGAGCAGGCTCGAAGGGCCGAATGGCCTACTCCTGCTCCTAGTTTCTATGTTTCTGGTCAATGGTATCCCCCAGGATGTTGATAGTGGGGGATTCAGCGACGGTAATGCCATTGAACGTTAAGGGGCGATAGTTAGATTCTCTCTTGTTGGAGATGGTCATTGCCGGGCACTTGTGTGGTGCAAATGTTACTTGCCACTTATCAGCCCAAGCCTGGATGTTGTTTAGATTTTGCTGCATTTGGACATGGACTGTTTCAGTATCTGAGCAGTCACGAATGGTGCTGAACATTGTGCAATCATCAGTGAACATCCTCACTTCTGACCCTATGATGGAAGGAAGGTCATTGATGAAGCAGCTAAAAATGGTTGGGCCGAGGACACAACCCTGAGGAACTCCTGCAGTGATGCCCTGGAGCTGAGATGATTGACCACCAACAACCACAACCATCTTCCTTTGTGCTAGGTATGACGCCAACCAACGGAGAGTTTCCCCCCGATTCTCATTGAGTCCAGTTTTGCTAGGGCTCCTTGATGCGACACTCTGTCAAATGCAGCCTTGATGTCAAGGGCAGTCACTTTTGCCTCACCTCGGGAGTTCAGCTCTTTTGTTCATTTTTGAACCAAGTCTGTAGTGAGGTCAGGAGCTTAGTGGCCATGGCGGAACCCAAACTGGGCGACAGTGACCAAGTTATTGCTCAGCAAGTGCCGTTTAATAGCACTGTTGATGACCCCTTCCATTACTTTACTGTTGATCGAGAGTAGAATAATGGGCCAGTAAATGGCCAGGTTGGATTTGTCCTACTTTTCGTGTACAGGACATACCTGGGAAATTATCTACATAGCTGGGTAGATGCCAGTGTTGTAGCTGTACTGGAACAAGTTGACTAGGGGTACGGCAAGTTCTGGAGCACAAGTCTTCAGTACTATTGCCGGCATATTGTCAGGGCCCATAGCCTTTGTACTATCCACTGCCTTTAGCCGTTTCTTGATATCACATGGAGTGAATCAAATTGGCTGAAGACTGGCATCTATGATGCTGGGGACCTCCTGTGGAGACCAAGATGGATCATCCACTCGGCATTTCTGGCTGAAGATTGTAGCAAATACTTCAGCCTTATCTTTTGCACTGCTGTGCTGGGCTCCCCCATCATTGAGGTTGGGGATATTTGTGGAGCCGCCTCCTCCAGTGAGTTGTTTAATTGCCTACCACCATTCACGACTGGATGTGGCAGGACTGCAGAGCTTAGATCTGATCTGTTGGTTGTGGAATCGCTTAGCTCTGTCTGTCACTTGCTGCTTATGTTGTTTGGCACACAAGTAGTCCTATGTTATAGCTTCACCAGGTTGACACTTCATTTTTAGGTATGACTGGTGCTGCTCCTAGCATGCCCTCCTGCACTCTTCATTGAACCAGGGTTGATCCCCTGGCCTGTTGGTAATGGTAGAGTGGGGGATATGCCAGCCCATGAGGTCATAGATTGCGTTTGAGTACAATTCTGCTGCTGCTGATGGTCCACAGCGCCTCATGGATGCCCAGTCTTGAGTTGCTAGATGTATTCGAAATCTATCCCATTCAGCAAGGTGGTAGTGCCACACAACACGATGGAGGATATCCTCAGTGTGAAGGTGGGACTTCGCCTCCACAACGACTGTGTAGTGGTCACTCCAACTGATACTGTCATGGACGGATGCATCTGTGGCTCGTCAGTGTACTAACTTATATAACGTCCTCAATCAAAACTGCCATTTATTCACAAACCGCTGTATGCAAATTGGCCAACGTGACTGACTGTGCTTCAAACACATCCATTATTATAAGGAGCTTTCAGATACCCTGATAGATCAGTAAGGTCAGTGCTACATAAATGCAAATTGATACTAACCCCAGATCTTATGCAGCAGTGGTATAGGAACTTGCCTGACCCCACATACTTCATTCACACCCCTGGACCCCATTGGGGATAGGCATCAAATGCTGGCTTTGCTAGCAAAGCTCTCATGCCATCAAAGAATTTAAAAAGTTCAGATCAGGGCTTTTAAGTCCAGGGCCTTATTGTCATGTTTTAAGACTGACTCTTATCAGAATCCAATGGGAATCGCCATCTGGTGGGTGGGCGGGAGCAGGATTCCAGGAGGGAGGAGGAAGGACTCTGCCTGGGTCCCAAGGCACCCAGCACTGAAGAAATTGGGACAGAATTCTGGAGGGCATTGTGGCCAGAAGAGAGAAGCCCAGTGCAAGGGAGGCCTGAGTTCATGGTGGAGTCTGAGGGAGCACCCTCGCGCTCGCTGGACACAAGATTTTAAGTGATGTAACTTCCTGGCTCTCTTCTGGGCATGCTCGTGCAGCTACGAGGTTTTAGTGGCAAATCCAACAGCATAGGCAACTTGTGAGATCACCAATTAAAACTATTTCAGCGTTCTAAACGTGCCAGAGAAATCTCAACTTTTACGTATTATTGAGGCCCCACCCTTTCTGCGACAGAGGCCTTTATCAAAACTGTAAACATACAAATTAGGAGCAGGAGTAGGCCATTTGGTCCCTCAAGTCTGCTCCGCCATTCAATAAGATCAAGGCTAATCTGATTGTAACCTCAACATTCCCACCTACCTCCTATAACCTTTCACCCTCTTGCTTATCAGCAATCTATCTAGCTGCCTTAAAAATATTCAAAGATTCTGCTTCCACCATCTTTTGATGATGAGAGTTCCAAAGACTCACAACCCTCAGAGGAAAAAATTCTCCTCACCTCTGTCTTAAATGAGCGATCCCTTATTTTTAAACAGTGACCCCTAGCTCTAGATTCTCCCACAAGCGGAAACATCCTTTCCACATCCACCCTGTCATGACCCCTCAGGATCATATATGTTTCAGTCAAGTCGCCTCTTACTCTTCTAAATTCCAGTGGATACAAGCCTGGCCTGTTCAACCTTTCCTCATAAGACAACCTGCCTATTCCTGGTATTAGTCTAGTAAGCCTTCTCTGAACTGCTTCCAATATATTTATATCCTTCCTTAAATAGGGTGACCAATACTGTACACAGTACTCCAGACGTGGTCTCACCAATGCCCTGTACAACTGAAGCATAACCTCCTACTTTTGTATTCAATTCCCCTTGCAATAAACAATAACATTCTGTTAGCTTTCCTAATTACTTGCAGTTAAGATGGCAGCTGGCAGGAACGCCCCAGAATGAAATCAGAAGGTGGCAAACTGCCATTTTAACTGCCCACCTACCCTGACCCGTAAGGCAAGCAGGGTTAAAATCGGGCCTTAATAGACAACTATGTAGTGCAAACCTAGAGTCATGAGCAGGGAAAATCAGTTTGTGTGGTAGATTCCCTTTCCTGAAATATATTCATGAATCATTTGGGTTTTTTTTATGACAATCCAGCAGCTTTTTTGGTCGATCTTTTTAGTGCCAATCCATAAATTATGAGCTTTATTAAAATTAGTATGAATTCACAACTCTGGATTGCTAATCCTGTAACATAACCCATACACTACCCTGTCTCTTCAAAGTCAGCTTTATACAGGCTTTTTAAAGAGATGTTAAACTGGATCATGTGCTATGATATCTAACCCATAAGTAGCGAAATACACTTAACTCTTAAAAAGTGTTTCCTTTATTGCTGCAGAATACTGTGGACAAACTGATCAAGAAGACAAATTTAGCCTTGGTTGTGGGGACTAACAGTTGGAGGGATCAGTTTATTGAAGCTGTCACTGTGAGTGCTGGTAAGTAAAATACATTCCTTATTCCAGTATGCAATGAAGCAATGTTATAAGGTGACTTGTTTGGAGGCACTGCTAATGCTTTTTGAGTGATATTAAGTAAAACAGGTGGATATTTTAATCCCTCTAAAATAGGTAGGTATGAGTTGGGTGAAATCTAAAAAAAAATGTTAATCTGAAACCTGTCCTCACCCCCACCCAATTCCAGTTTTAAGGGCACCAGGACGGGGAACAGGCAACCAACTTGCTCGCAGGAGGTGAGTTGGTTAATCATATGTTATAATGAGGGTGCTGCATGCCTCAGAGTTAGCCACCATTTTAAATTTAATCCTGACCAGCCGGGTTTCCCGAGACTCGGGAAGCTCATGCAGCAAAAGAGAGGCAAAACGTATGTATGTTTTGACTTATTGACTGGTCCAGTTTAACTGCTTCACGCACCCCCTGCAATTGGACATGCCATCCACAACGCTTCAAACACCCCAACACCAATTCCTCCAATTCCCCCCACTTCCTGATTTTTCCAATCTCCCATTTCCCTCTCGGATTCATCAGGTCTCCACGCCTGTCTGACCAATCCGATTTCCCCGCTGGCCTCCAGTCTCTTCCCATCCCACCCTCAACCTCAGCCTTTTCCATTTCTACCTCTGCCCCCTCCTCTCCGTTCCCTGATTGCAATCTGCTGCTGAAGGCCTACCTGCTCAACAGCCAATCAGCCTCTCAATCTGGCTGGCTGTGGCCAGGAAATAGAGGCAGAAGTTGGTCAACCCAGCAGGACCTGAGGGAAACCCATCCTTCCGTATTTCCTTACGACAGTGTTGGCCCCCTGCTCCCTCCCCATCTCCAAGATAAGACTTGCAGCATTGTGACAGATCCGGTACTTCAGTAAATGTATTTTTACTGTCAATCTTCAATGTTTCTCCTTCATTTTTTTCTCTGATCCAAGTGTGCATATATACACTATGGGAACACATAGTAAGGGAGAAAATGAATCTCCCTTTTTCTAGTTCTTACCCCTGAAAATTAGTTTTCCCATTTATAATACAGATTTTCCCATAGAATCATATAACCATCAAATAATTGCTGCACAGAAGGAGGTCATTCGGAACTTCGGTCTGTGCCAGCTCGCTGCAGGATCAACTCACCAAGTCTCTTCCCCGTAGACCTGCGAATATTTTCTCGCCAGATAATTACCCAATTCTCTTTTGAAGGCTTCGATTGAATCTTTCCCCACCACTCTCTCAAGCAGTGTATTCCACATCCTAACCACTCACCGGGTAAAAAGCTTTACTGCATGTCACCATCGCTCCTATTGCCATTCAACTTAACTAGGTGACCCCTAGTATCTCGATCCTTCTCGACTTGAAAAAATATTAAGAGACTGTGAATACGATTTTTCTTTTATGAAACTCTTACCTTTCCTGTCCTTACTGAAGAACAGTAAGAATAAAATGTGAATAAATTAGCAGCAAGCAAATGTGTGAGAGTGACTTTCATTTGTGTGCTGGACCACATAATCTGCATTCATAAACACCTTTATGTATTCTAAAGGTTAGAAATAACTGATTAGAAGTGATATTAGAAGTCAAAGGCTTAATGTAATTGAGGGGCATTAATCTTTTTGAATTATTTTATTGGAAACATTAGCTTCTATCTTTTGAATATTAACACTTCTGTTAAAATAGCAGATAGAGGAATGCTATTCAAATGCATTAAACATTTAACAGTAACTATCATTGGCAGTAATTTTTAATCTAAAACGTACTTGTTTGCTGAGTCAAGATCATATGCTTTAATGGTCCAACATTCTCTAATTAAAAAAAATACAGTTTTAGGACCCTTTTTTAATTCACAGTATACACTACAGTCTTTCAGCCCATGTCTGTGTCCTGTTGACTGTCTTGATTGGATTAATGGTTGACCTTCTGTGATTGACAGCACCTGAGGGAAATTAGAGGGATTTGTATTTAAATCTGTAAGCTGATGATAGTTCAAAATTATCTTCACAATTCAGTTGTGGACCATTTGTTTTTTGCTCCATCTGCTGTAAAGTGTGTGTTTTGTTTCCCTTATCAAAAACTTTCCCCGAAAGCCCATTTAAACTTTTAGTTCTCTGGGAGGGTTCCATTCATAGTTCAGTCAGAATATGCTGAATTATAAAGCAGCTAATTACCTCTGTAGATAAGTCAAATCATTTGAATTCAAATTTATATTATGAAAGTTGTTCATATAATTGTTTTTTTGCCATCCATTATGCTTCAGTTTTGTGATTGTTTAATGCTTTCACTATAACATTTTTGGTGTGAAAATATTTGCCTTAAACTATTGATTAATTCTCATCCTTGTTATCAAATTCCTCTGCGACATCGCCCACGCCTATGTCTGTAACCTCCTCCGTCCCTACAACCCTCCGAGGCATCTGGCCTCTTGCGTATCACCAGTTTTCATGGTTCCAACTTTCAGCTGCTTGAGCCCTACTTATGGAATTCCTTCTGTAAATCTGTTCACTTTTGTACCTCTTTCTGACCTTATAAGATGCTCCTACTCCCACCTGTCCCGTATCACCTTAGTAAGAAATAGGAGCAGAATTAGACCAATACGGTCCGCCAAGCCTGTGCTGCCATTCAGTACAATCATGGCTGATCTTCAGCTTCAACTCCACTTTCCTGCCTACTCCCCATATCCCTTAATTCCCTGAGAAACCAAAATTCTGTCTATCCCAGACTTAAATATACTCAACAATAGAGCATCCACAAACCTATGGGGTAGGGAATTCCAAAGATTCACAACGTTTTGAGTGAAGCAATTTCTCCTCATCTCAGTCCTAAATGATTGACCCCTTATCCTGAGACTGTGTCCCTGTGTTCTGGATTCCCCTACCAGCGAAAACAACCTCTCAGTGTCTACCCATCAAGCCCCTTCAGAATCATGTATGTTTCAATGTGATCACCTCTCATTCTTCTAAACTCCAGAGAATATAGACCCAATTTACTTAACCCCTCATCATAGGACAACCCTCTCATCCCAGGAACCAATCCAGTGAACCTTCGCTGTACCACCTCCATTACAAGCATATCCTTCCTTAAAAATGAGACCACACCTGTGTACAGTTCTAGTCTCCACAAAATCCCTGTATAATTGTAGCAAAATTTTCTTATTCTAATCCCATTGCAACAAAGGCCTTCCTAATTTCTTGCTGGGCCTGCATGATAACTTTCTATGTTCCTTGTATGAATATACACAAGTCCCTCTGAACATCAATATTTACGAAGTTTCATGCCTTTTAAAAAATATTCTGCTTTTCTATTCTTACCACCAAAGTGAATAACCTCACAGTTCCCCACATTATATTTCATCTGCCATCTTGTTGCTGACTCACTTAACCTTGTATATATATCTCTTTGCAGCCTCTTTGTGTCCACTCCACAGCTTACATTCCCACCAAGCTTTGTATCTTCAACAAACCTAGACACATTATTCTCAGTCTCTTTGTCTAAGTAATGAATATAGATTGTAAAGAGCTGAGGCCTCAGCACTGATCCTTGTGGCACTTCACTAGTCACAGCCTGCCAACTTGAAAATGCCCAGTTTATCCCAACTCTCCTTACTGTTTGGAAACCAACCCTTTATGTGGGCTAATATATTACACCAATTCCACTAGCCTTTATCTTGCATTTGCCCCTATCTTTCCTTTTGTGTGGCACCTTATTTAAGGCCTTTGGAAAAGTAAGTTAAATTACATCTACTGGTTTCCTTTATCTACCCTGTTTGTAACATCTGTGCCACATAAGTGCCAGGCAATGACCATCTCCAAAACGAGAGAATCTGACCACCCCCCTTGACATTCAATGTCATTACCATTACCATCGCTGAATCCCCCACTATCAACATCTGGGGGTTACCATTGACCAGAAATTGAACTGGACTAGCCAAATAAACTCTGTGGCTACAAGAGCAAGTCAGAGGCTAGGAATTCTGCGGCGAGTAGCTCACCTCCTGCCTCCTGAGAGCCTACCCACCATCTACAGGGCACAAGTCAGGAGTGTGATGGAATACTCTCCACTTGCCTGGATGAGTGCAGCTCCATCAACACACAAGAAGCTCAACACCATCCAGGACAAAGCAGCCCACTTAATTGGCACGAAACCCATCACCTCCAACATTCACTCCCTCCACCACCGACGCACAGTAGCAGCAGTGTGTACCATCTACAAGATGCACTGCAGCAATTCACCAAGGCTCCTTCGAAAGCACCTTCCAAACCCGTGACCTCTACCACCAAGAAGGACAAGGGCAGCAGAAGAATGCAGCACCTGCAAGTTTCCCTCCATGCCACTCATCATCCTGACTTGGGAATATATCGCCGTTCCTTCACCGTCGCTGGGTCAAAATCCCGGAACTCCCTCCCTAACAGCACTGTGGGTGTACCTAGAGCACACGGACTGCAGCAGGTCAAGAAGACGCCTCACCGCCACCTTTTCAAGGTTAATTAGGGATGGGCAATAAAAATGCTGGCCTATATATGCTTCAGCAATGTCATATTGGGGAGACCATGAAGTCTTTAATAGAATCAGAAAATGTTCGGAGTGTTGACCGGCACCTGCAAAAACAAACTGGATTAATATTTTGGGTGTGATATTGAAGCAGGAGATTGAGCTTCACCAATGTAGCATAAAGGGTTAACAAGTGGGATATGCTAATATATGATGTAGATGATGATTTGCCACTGAAATCAGTCAGTCATGTGTTCGGCTCTAGGAATCATGTCTAGGAGCAAATAAAAACAGAAAATGCTGGATAAGCTCAGCAGGTCTAGCAGCATCTGTGGAGAGAGGAATAGAGTTAACGTTTCAAGTCTGTATGACTCATCTCCAGAGCTGAAGTGAGGTAGAAATGTGATGGATTTTATACTGTTTAAGGAGGGGTGGAGCAGGTTGAGCAAGATAGAAGGTCAGGGATAGGTGGAAAGATTGACAAAGATGTCATGAACACAAGACAAAGGGAGTGTTAATGGTAGTGTTAAAGACCAAAGAAGGTCTAATAGGTCGGATAGAAGAATTTATAGCAGAACTAGGGTAAGCGCCCTCTGAAAGCAAAACATAAAAACAAGCTACAAGGGGCTCTGTGGGGGGAGGAATTTTTTTTTAACAAAATGATCAAAATGGAGGACACAATTCATGGTCTGAAGTTATTGAACTCAATGTTAAGTCTAGAAGGCTGGTGCCTAATTGGTGGCTGAGCAACATTCAGATCTTAGTTCCATTGGATTTACCAATGCTTATTTCCTGTTGTCCATGAAGAGTCTTCCACAGAGGATGCCTTGCCTGAGTCCAGGTCAGAGTCCAAAGAGGATCACACTGCGCAAGAGCTGGTATCATCCAGGGGCAAATGTCAATTGCCACCCATAATTCAATCCCAGCTGAAAGTCGTCTTCCCTCCAGAGCTGGAGGTCAGCACAGAAGCTGTAGCAGAGTCTTTAGCACTTCTGAAGCCGCAGAATTCTGTACAGCAATCGTGTCACTGAGTTGATTACCTACAGGAAATTTGTCTCATTACAGATGATGAGGCTGTCATGTCTCCATGCTCTCAGCAATTCTTCCCATTGCCCATAATGGAGCAACCTCATAAAGAGAGAAGTGTGGCTCTCTTACCAAGGCATACAGAAAGGAGACAGTCGTCCCAACATATCATCTCCTCTTCTTTTCCTGACAGTCCAACAGGAATGTTGTCGTTTTTTTCTTCATCATTTAAGTTAATTGAAATCTCAGATCTTCAATGCCTTTTCGTCTTTGATGCAGCGGAGAATGATGTGGCTGTGACAGTCTTCCCTGGAGTTCCCTTCCTCTTCTGAAGGTGTTTCCCTGTGTGCTTTGAGGGAGCAACAAGTTCCTCAGACAGTCCAGAGTTCTTCTCTTGTAGTCCTAGAGAGTCCAGAGGGTGATGCTCTTCAGTCTTCTCTCTTGGATCAGTCTTCTGTTGAAAAGTCTTCGTTGTCCTTCCAGTTCAACCATCCTGCAATCGACACTCTGCTTCCCAGCAATGCTGCTAAATTGCCACCCTATTTTGCAGATGATGATGTCCTACCAGATGCAGAAGAAACCCTCATGTCTCCAAGACAACTTCCCTAAAAACTGAGAATACTGTGGGAGATTGAATCCCTCAGGACTCTGACGAGGGGAGGGGAAGAGTAGAAGCTGGCATTGGCTAGAATCTGTAGTTGTAAAAAGGGAGTTACAGAAATGTAATATAAATAAAGATATGATTTCATGTTGTTGTTGAAAATAGAATAGTATACTTGGGGTAGGTGTAGTGTAAAGGGTTAAGAGATAGGATATGCTACTATGTGACACAGATGGTGATGTACCACTGACATCAGTCAGTCATGTGTTAGACTCTCCCTCTCTCTCTCTCTCTCTCTCTCTCTAGAGAGAGAGAGAAAGAGTTTGGAATCATGCCCAGGAGCAACATGCCTAGTCTGTAACCTGATTAGATGTAGTACTAATAAACAAGTGTTAAGCAGATCCCAAAGTATGTCTACAGTCTGTCTGCTAACCAAGTCCCATGCCTAGGTAGAAGGACATATCTCAGAACAACAGAGCCTCTCCAGAACCCAAAATAGGACATTCAGTATCACCAAGCCTATACAGGACCAGGAGTAGGACATTCAGCATCCATAGCTTTTTAGTGGAGAGGGTTACTGGTTTCCACTAACCTTTGCACGAAGTTCTTTCTGATATCACCTTTGAACAATCTGGCCCTAATTTTAAGATTATGTCCCCTTTTGATTCCCCACCAGAGAAAATAGTTTCTCTCTGTTGAACCTATCAGATCTTTTAATCATAGTTAGATAGTTAGATTCCCTCTTATTGGAGATGGTCATTGCCTGATACTTGTGTGATGTGAATGTTACTTGCTCCTTATCAGCCCGAGCTTGAATGCTGTCTAGGTTTTGCTGCATGCAGGCAAGGGCTGCTTTAGTATCTGAGTGGTTGCGAAAGGTATTCAGCACTGTGCAGTCATCAAACCCTCTGCCTGCACAGGGAGCGCTCAGCACTTCTGGACGCGCATCAAGCTGGGCTGGCCTTGATTGGCCCGTCCATGTAAAATGGCAGCGCCCAGCGGATCGGGGCACCGATCGGCTGTGCGCCTGCCCGCGCCCTTTCCTGCAGAACCCCCCTGACGGGGAGAAAATTCTCCCTGTGAGGATGGAGGAGAGAGTTCATGGTCTGAAATTGTTGAACTCAATGTTAAGTCTGGAAGGCTATTAAGTGCCTAATCGGAAGATTTCAGGTGAAGCAGCGCTTCACTTGCACCCCCTTCAATTTAGTCTAATGCATTTGCTGCTTCCAATGCGGTCTCCTTGATATTGGAGAGACCAAATGCAGACTGGGTGACCGCTTTGCGGAACACCTTCGGTCTGTCTGCAAGCATGACCCAGACCTCCCTGTCGCTTGCCATTTCAACACACCACCCTATTCTCATGCCCACATGTCTGTCCTTGGCCTGCTGCAATGTTCCAGTGAAGCTCAACTCAAACTGGAGGAACAGCACCTCATCTTCCAATTAGGCACTTTACAGCCTTCCAGACTTAACATTGAGTTCAACAACTTCGGGTCATGAACTCTCTCCTCCATCCCCACCCCCTTTCCGATCCCCCTTTTTTCTGATAATGCATAATTATTTTTTTTCTTTTCCCACCTATTTGTATTATTTTTAAATTTATTTCCATCCATTGTTTTATCTCCACCTTTTAGCCCACTTCGATCCCTTCCCCCTACCCCACCCCCTCTAGGGCAATCTGTCACTTGCTCATCCTGCTTTCTACCCTTAATGTCACCATTAGCACGTCCCTTAGCTAATATCACCACTGCCAACACCCCTTGGTCCTTTTGTCTATGACATCTTTGGCAATCTCTTCTTTGCCTCCACCTATCACTGGCCCTCTATCCAGCTCTATCTGTCCCACCCCCCCTCAACCAGCTTATATTTCACCTCATTTCTATTTTTCCTCAGTCCTGATGAAGAGTCATCCGGACTCGAAACATTAACTGTGTTCCTCTCCGCAGATGCTGTCAGACCTCCTGAGTTTTTCCAGCTATTTTTGTTTTTGTTGAGGAATTCATTATTGTGAATAATCATTGCAGGTTACTGGATTGTAACTCAGTACTTCATTACCAGAATATAATTTTGCCTGTACATGCGATACATGTAGTAATGATAATGATAATGTGATTATAAATTATTACAAAATGTCCTAATGTAGCAAGACCTGGACAATACCCAGGCTTGGGTTGACCAGTGGCAAGCAACATTCATGCCACACAAGTGCTAGGCAATGACCTTCTCCAACAAGAGAGAATCTAACCATCGCCCCTTGACATTCAATGGCATTATCAGTGCTGAATCCCCCACTGTCAACATCCTGGGGGTTACCATTGACCAAAAACTGAACTGAACTAGCCATATAAATACTGTGGGTACCAGAGCAGGTCAGTGGCTAGGAATCCTGCTATAAGTAACTCACCTCCTGACTTCTCAAAGCCTGTTCACCATCTACAAGGCGCATGTCAGGAGTCCCACTATTTTGGTCCAGTGAAGGAATGGCGATGTATTTCCAAGTCAGGATGGTGAGTGACTTGGAGCAGAACTTCCAGGTGGTGGTGTTCCCATCTATCTGCTGCCCTTGTCCTTCTAGGTAGTAATGGTCGAGGGTTTGGAAGGTGCTGTCGAAAGAACTTTGGTGAATTCCTGCAGTGCATCTTGTAGAGGTTAACACACTGCTGCTACTGTGCGTCGTTGGTGGAAGGAATGAATGTTTGTGGATGTGGTGCCAATCAAGCAGGCTGCTTTGTCCTGGATGGTGTCAAGCTTCGTGAGTGTTGTAGGAGCTGCACTCAGGCAGGCAAGTGGGGAGTATTCCATCACACTCCTGACTTGTGCCTTGTAGATGGTGGACAGGCTTTGGGGAGTCAGGAGGTGAGTCACTCATCACAGAATTCCTAGCCTCTGACCCACTCTTGTAGCCACAGTATTTATATGACGAGTCCAGTTCAGTTTCTGGTCAGTGGCAACCACCAGGATGTTGATAGTGGGAGATTCAGTGATGGTAATGCCATTGAACATCAAGGGGCAATGGTTAGATTCTCTCTTGTTGGAGATGGTCATTGCCTGACACTTGTGTGGCACAAGGGTTACTTGCCACTTGTCAGACCAAGCCTGGATATTGTCCATGTCTTGCTGCATTTGGACATGGAGATGATTGACCTCCAACAACTACAACCATCTTCCTTTGTATGACTCCAACCAGCGGAGAGTTTCTCCCCCCCTTCCCCCCCCCCCGCAGATTCCCATTGACTCCAGTTTTGCTCGAGTTCCTTGATGCCACACTCAGTCAAATGCGGCCTTTGTGCTAGGTATGACTCCAACCAGCAGAGAGTTTTCCACCTGGTTCCCTTTGGCTCCAGTTTTGTTAGGGCTCCTTGATGCCACGCTCGGACAAATATGGCCTTGATATCAAGGGCAGCCACTCTCACCTCACCTCGAGGGTTCAGCCCTTTTGTCCATTTTGAAGCAAGGCTGTAATGAAGTCAGGAGCTGAGTGGCCCTGGCGGAACCCAAACTGGGCGTCAATGAGCAGGTTATTGCTAAGTAAGTGCCGCTTGATAGCACTGTTGATGACCCCTTCCATTACTTTACTGATGATCAAGACTAGACGATGCGGCAGTAATTGGCCAGGTTGGATTTGTCCTGCTTTTTATGTGCAGTACATACCCGGTAATCTTCCACATAGCCGGGTAGATGCCAGTGTTGCAGCTGTACTGGAACAGCTTGGCGAGGGGTGCGGCAAGTTCTGAAGCACAAGTCTTCAGTACTATTGCCGGAATATTGTCAGGGCCCATAACCTTTGCAGTATCCAGTGCCTTCAGCATATTTCTTGATACCACGTGGAGTGAATCGAATTGGCTGAAGACTGGCATCTGTGATGCTGGGGACCTCCGGAGGAGGCCGAGATGGATCATCCACTTGACACTCCTGGCTGAAAATTATTACGAATGCTTCAGCCTTGTCTTTTGCACTGATGTGCTGGGCTCCCCCATCATTGAGGATGGGGATAATTTTCACTTACTAGGTTTACCCCCTGCTCTTGAACTCCTCCCACCAGCCTGAAAATTGTGGCTGGGTGGGAAAAAGCCCTTAAGTGGTCAGTCATTGGCCACTTAAGTGCCTTAATTCGAACAAGGACAGGTAGGCCAGCCTAGGCCTTGCCTGTCCCACCGTAAAATTACGGAGAGAGCAGGGCAGACGGGAGGCCGGGGGGAAGGCTTTCACAGGAACTTTACATTTCCCACCCCCCCGACACCCCTCCATCAATGTGGCTTGTAAAATTCTGCCCATTATCTTCAATAAACCAGCATAATCAGGTAGTAAATCAGATCACAATTGTTTCTTCCCTTCATTCCACCAAAGAGTATTCCTTGATGTATTTAAGAGTAGTAACCTGGCGCCGTTTTATTAATACAGCTGAAAATGTTTTATCAGCAAAAATAAAAGAGGTTAAATTGGAGAACTCCAGCAGCACGAAATGGGCTCGTAGCAAATCAGCAGCCAACTTTTCACTATGTCCAATCTTCTTTCCACTGAAGTTCACAGAACAATAGTTCAAAGTCTTTTAGGAGACTCACCATTGCTTTGAACTTAAAAATCTTGGCAACATTCTTCATGTCATGGAAAACGAACTGATCCTGTGAAAAAAATTGACTATCAGTCTACGACTCTTTTTGTCTGAGTGACATAGCTGAATTTCGCCACCAAAATGTTTTGATAAGGGCATTCAATCATTATGTCATGCCCAGTAAAAGCATGGCCTACCCGTAACTTTTAAACATGAACTGTAATCAGTGTGGACTTTTCTGGAACTAACTTTTCTTTTAAAAATGGACATTAAAATGCTGCAAAAGATGGTCGCTGAGAATCACCTGCTTGATCTAGGATTTAAACTGCCACACTGTCTCAAAAGGCCAAAAGGGTACATTCCAAGCTAAGGTGGTGTCATTACCCGTCTCCTGAGACCACCAAGAAGAGATTTCCTGACTTCAATTGCTGATACTGAAACCAAGACGATAATAGTCTCAAGCCCCCAAGGTGAATGTCTGCAAACAATAACCCAGGTTGTGGCTAATCCTCTGAAGCCCAACACCATATTTGGATAGGGGAACTGTGAGAAACCACATGATAAGGTAGCCATGTTGGTCCCCTTTTGTAATCTTCAACTGATGTCTGCAAAATGCACAACAGCAGCAGCAGAAAGGACAACAACACCTATACCTTGAGTCCTGGAAACTGCAATATCGCAAGGCCTCCAAGTCTGTTCCTTTTCCAGGCCACCAATACAGCAAACCGACCTCCTGGTAACAAGACTACAAATAACTAACTTTGTGACCTGCAGAAAGTCCACCTCTTTGAAAGCATCCTGCAACGACTTTGGCTTATGACTTCGGCTACTGAATTCACCTAACGACACTTCAGGAGTGAAAAAACTCTTCTTCACCAGGCCTCCACCATGTGTTTTTTTTTCCAGGACGAGCCAATCACCGGAATTACAAATTATTCTTTTGTTTATAACTTGTCGAATGACATTTTCCATATGTGTGATTTCTTTATTCATTCACGGGATGTGGGCTTCGCAGGCTTGGGGCGGCATTTATTGTCCATCCCTAGTTGCCCTTTAGAAGGTGGTGGTGAGCTGCCTTCTTGAACCGCTGCAGTCCATGTGGTGCTGTTAGGAAGGGATTTCCAGGATTTTGACCCAGCGACAGTGAAGGAATGGCGATATATTTCCAAGTCAGATGGTGAGAGACTTTGAGGAGAACTTCTAGGTGGTGAGTGTTCCCATCTATCTGCTGACCTTGTCCTTCCAGATGGTAGTGGTCGTAGGTTTGCAGTGTGCTGTTTAAGGAGCCTTGGTGAATTCCTGCAGTGCATCTTGTAGATGGTACACACGGCTGCTACTGTACATTGGTGGTGGAGGGATTGAATGTTTGTAAATGTGGTGCCAATCAAGTAAGCTGCTTTGTCCTGGATGGTGTTAAGCTCCTTGAGTGTTGTGGGAGCTGCACTCATCCAGGCAAGGGGAGTATTCCATCACACTCCCGACTTGTACCTTGTAGATGATGGACAGGGGAGTCAGGAGGTGAGTTACTCGTAGCACGATTCCTAGCCTCTGACCTGCTATTGTAGCCACAGTATTTATATGGCTAGCCCAGTTCCATTTCTGGTCAGTGGTCACCCCCAGGATGTTAATTGTAGGGGATTCAGTGATGGTAATGCCACTGAACATCAAGGGGCGATGGCTGGATTCTCTCTTGTTGGAGATGGTCATGGCCTGGCATTTGTGTGGTGTGAATGTTACTTGCCACTTGTCAGCCCAAGCCTGGATATTGTCCAGGTCTTGCCACATTTGGACATGGACTGCTTCAGTATCTGAGGAGTCGCAAGTGGCGCTGAACATTGTGCAATCATCAGCGAACATCCCCACTTCTGACCTTATGATGGAAGGAAGGCCATTGATGAAGCAGCTGAAGATGGTTGGGCAGAGGACACTACCCTGAGGAACTCCTGCAGTGATGCCTTGGAACTGAGATGACTGACCTCCAACCACCACAACCATCTTCCTTTGTGCTAGGTATGACTCCAACTAGCAGAGAGTTTTCCACCTGGATCCCTTTGGCTCCAGTTTTGCTAGGGCTCCTTGATGCCACACTCAGTCAAATGTGGCCTTGATATCAAGGGCAGCCACTCTCACCTCACCTCGAGGGTTCAGCTCTTTTGTGCATGTTTGAACCTAGGCTGTAATGAGGTCAGGAGCTGAGTGGCCCTGGCGGAATCCAAACTGGGCATCAGTGGGCAGGTTATTGCTAAGCAAGTGCCGCATGATAGCATTGTTGATGACCCCTTCCATTGCTTCACTAATGATCGAGAGTCGACTGATGGGGTGGTAATTGATCGGGTTGGATTTGTCCTGCTTTTTATGTACAGGACATACCTGGGCAATTTTCCACATAGCCGGGTAGATGTCAGTGTTGTAGCTGTACTGGAACAACTTGGCTAGGGGCACGGCAAGTCCTGAAGCACAAGTCTTCAGTACTATTGCCAGAATATTGTCCAAGGCTCATAGCCTTTGTGCTATCCAGTGCCTTCAGCCATTTCTTGATATCATGTGGAGGGAATTGAATTGGCTGAAGATTGACATCTGTGATGCTGGGGACCTCCAGAGGAGGCTGAGATGGATCATCCATTCGGAACTCCTGGCTGAAGATTGTTGCAAATGCTTCAGCCTTATCTTTTGCACTGATGTGCTGGGCTCCCCCATCATTGAGGATGGGGATATTTGTGGAGCCGCCGCCTCCAGTGAGTTGTTTAATTGTCCACCGCTATTCATGACCGGATGTGGCAGGACTACAGAGCTTAGATCTGATCCGTTGGTTGTGGGATTGCTTAGCTCTGTTTATCACTTGCTGCTTATGCTGTTTGGCAAGCAATTCGTCCTGTGTTATAGCTTCACCAGGTTGACACCTCATTCTTAGGTATGCCTGGTGCTGATCCTGGCACGCCCTCCTGCACTCTTCATTAAACCAGTGTTGATTCCCTGACTTGATGGTAATGGTAGAGTGGGGGATATGCCGGGCCATGAGGTTACAGATTGTGTTTGAGGATAATTCTGCTACTGCTGATGTCTCACAGCGCCTCATCGATACCCAGCCCTGAGTAGCTACATCTGTTTGAAATCCATCCCATTTAGCAGAGTGGTAGTGCCGCACAACACGATGGAGGGTATCACCAATGCGAAGGTGGGACTTTGTCTCCACAAGGACTGTGTGGTGGTCACTGCTACCGATACTGTCATGCACAGATGCTTCTGCAGCAGGCAGATTGGTGAGGATGAAGTCAAGTGTGTTTTTCGCTCTTGTTGGTTCCCTCACCACCTGCCGCAGACCGAGTCTAGCAGCTATGTCCTTTAGGACTCAGCCAGTTCGTGTAGTGGTGCTACCAAGCCACTCTTGGTGATGGACATTGAAGTCCCCCACCCAGAGTACATTCTGCACCCTTGTGACCCTCCCTGCTCCCTCCAAGTGGTGTTCAACATGGAGGAGCACTGATGTGAGTGCGGCTGAGTGAGTGACGTAGTGTTCGATTTTCGGGTGAACCGTGAATAAATAATCCTCTTTATTTAAACCCACAAAATGCTTGCTGCTGGTTATTCAAATTGGCCACACATTCAGGGGTTAAAAATTATGCACATCTTCCTTTTCAAAAGCATACTGATTATGGACAGCAATAGAAGGGAACAGGTGTTTCAGTCCTTTCTCATCCCTGTTTGTAACAGTGAGCAGAATTCTCAGGTCGGCCAGCAGGCGACGCCCAACTCCCTCGAGCGTAAAGTAGCCTATGATGATGTCAGGCGAGAATCCCGACACCATCCTGCACTTGCGCGATATTTCAGTCGGCAGGTGCACGCAAAAGTCGGAAGTGCGCCCGCCGACAATTAAGAGGCCAATTAAGCCCATCAAAGTTTTAATTGTCCCCAATTTCCGTGGTCCATCCAACCTCATGGTTGGCGGACAGGCGAATCGTCCCGGCGGCCTTTGCTTTTTCATGATAACTCATCCAAGGACGGGATTTAATTTAATTTAAAAAAATAAAAATCTATGGACAGGATTTTTATAATGTATATGCTCAGGTGACTGTGGTGCTTGGACATTTTTGTTCTGATTTTAAAATTTTTATTTAATACTTTCGAAGTCTTCAGCTCCCTGAGGCAGCTCTCTGCCTTCAGGGAGCTTTCACTCCATGCTCACCCGCGCTTTCGTCAGCACCCATCCTCATCCCGTCCCCACCCAGGCAGCGCTGAGCATTTCAGCGTGCGCTTCATGCTGGTTGGCCGTTAATTGGCCAGCCAGCATGAAATCGCGGTTGGGGGGGGGGATCGCGGTCAGTCCGTTCCCCAGCCACTCCCGTACCCAACAATCGCGCCCCACCCGCCAACCTGAAAATTCTGCCCTGTAGTCTGATTTAAAATCAGTGAAAATGATGTTAACAGACTATACTTGACCATTTATCAGTTTTATGCACCAGTTTCTTAGTAAATTAAATATATTTTTTCATATGAAGAAACTTTTAAAATGCACCTCCTAGTGCCTGTACACCAAAAAAAGCACAATTTCAAGAGCCTTCCCGAACCAGTGAAACTCGCCATGTTGACCTGGGGTCAAGACCAGTTTTGTCAGCTGGCCTTGATCCAGGTGAATTGAATCTTAACCTGGCACAGAAGTTCACAGCAATATGAATGTGAGTGGTTTTGGGTTTAACTAACTTAACATTTAAAATTCCCTGATACTTTGCACATTTTCCAGCTGAAGTTGCCTATATTGCGCTGATGTTTCTAACAGAAACAAGCAGAAACTCTACTCCCCTTGTATGTAGATGTCAGGTGAGGATAGAAATAGCCTCAACTTTGGAATAAACAGAGAAAGTGCAGGAAATGCTCAGCAGGTCTGACAGCATCTGTGGAGAGAGAAACAGAGCTAATGTTTCTTGTTGAATATGTCTCTTCTACAGAATCTTCTTCAGAGCCATTCTGAAGATGTCGTATTTGACTCAAAACATTAACTCTGTTTCTCCCTCCACAGATGCTGCACGACCTGTTGACTTTTCCATCACTTTCTGTTTTTATTTTAGATTTCCAGAAATGCAGTATTTTGCTTTTATCTTAGTCTCAGCTTTGTTGAAATACATGCTCAAATTCACTGCTGAGAGGGTGGGGTCATAGGAAAAGAAAACCATTTGGCCTCTCGTTTGGATACCATGTAATAACAATCTAAAGTCTGCCAATATCAAGAGTTCATGTTACTGTTACCAACTTTATTATGCTGGCCCTGAGGCAATTAGAAATTCTGTGATCATGATCATAGTAGTGGATTTTCCAGCGTTGTTTGTGTGATTGATTTGTTGGTAGCATGCATGTCTCTAAGTCAGAAAGTTGTGGGTTCAGGTCCCACTCCAGAGACCTGAGCACAAAAATGTAAACTGACACTCCAGTATAGTACTGAAGGAGTGCTGCACTGTTAAAGGGTGCCATTCTTCAAATGAGACGTTAAACTGAGGCTCTATTTGCTCCCTCAGGTTGACACTATTTCAAAGAAGAGCAAGGAAGCTATCCCCAATGTCATCACCATTATTTACCCCTCGGCCAAGATCACTAAAAAAAAAACAGATTATCTGGTCATTATCACACTGTTGGAGTTTGCTGTGTGCAGATTGGTTATTGTGTTTCCTACATTACAACATAAACAAACTTAAAAACTCTTATTTGGCTGTTAAACACTTGGGAGATCCTGAGGCCATAAAAAGTATAAATACAAATATTTCTTTCTTCTGAGCATATGCAACTAACAAGTTTAAAAGGACATCTGTCTGCTGCGTTGACAACTACAACAATAATCATTTTGTATGAGCTCGCTAATAGTTAAAATAACATTCAAAAGTGTTTCTTGTTTGAGGTTTTGCTATGTCACAAAGCTTTTTAAATAGCCATAGCTTATCTTCCCTGATGTCTGCATAGACAGACTTAACCATCACGATTGCTGGATCGTGACAAATCACTCAAGGGTGATTTGTACCAACCTCAGACAAGGGGTATCCTGGTCAATTATAGTGTACCTACTAGCTTCCCAAATGTGATCAGCTAACTTGGTCCCCTTTCATTTTATTCACATACCTGCTAAATGCTGGAGTAAGTCAATCTGGTACGGAAGTAATTCATTATATGGAAGACAGTTGGTAGAGATTTATAAACCCAGCAGATTTCAATTTATATCAGTTGCTTCAGGTAAACTTCATTTATCCTGGATGCCATTAGATTTATTTGTACCTTTGGCATATGATGAACTACATCCATATAGAGTTCCTCTGAAGCATAATGTCAGCACTATTTAAAAACACCATCAAATGCATCTATGTCACCCTGTAAATAAACATTGATTTTTAACCGATGCCTCCCTTGGTAATACAGAATATAGAACTTAGTTAATGCACCACAACATCTCTGTACGTTATGTACATGTAGGGCCGAATCTTTCTCTGGGCTCAGAAAAACCTAACCCATGCACTTCTGCAGCTCGCAAACTACATACCCATCCCATGTGTGACTTCACACACCATTTTCGTCTGAACCGGGGTCAGGTCCACAGTGCAGTTTATGAACCGTGCTGGAGTGTGTCAAGATGTGGGTGCAAAGGCAGGCTGGTTAGAAGGTCTGCCTCGGCTCTTCAACACAGTTTCCCAGCTCCAAATAGTGTTTAAAGGCCCTCTAAACCTCACCCCTCATCTCTCCCACCCACCCGTGTGCTAGCCCATACTCCCTCAGATTGCCCATGCCATCCCATGACACCTCTATCTCCCCCAGATATCCTCCATGTCGTCTCAGTTCACCCATACCACCTCCATATCCCTATTTATCCTCCATAACTATTCATTCAGCGTGCACTATGTATATAACTCAGAACTTCCATGCAATTCAATGGAAAATATTTTACATTCCTTGGGAGAAAAATAAACCTCTTACCATCTAATAAAAGCTTCCATATCATTGAAATTGAAAAAAAATGCATCCTACCATACAAATAAACCTTGCAATACTTGTAATCCTGTTAGCTTGCGTCAGCAAACCAGAAACAACACCAAAGGGACAATCTGTTATTACAACATTTTAAAACTGCTGAGGATAAATTAGCACTTGAAACTCATCCCAGCATTGATAATTGCTATAGCTGTCCAAACAACAGACCATAAGACATAGGAGCAGAAATTAGGCCACTCGGCCCTTCGAGTCTGCTCCGCCATTCAATCGTGGCTGATAAGTTTCTCAACCCCATTCTCCCGCCTTCTCCCCGTAACCTTTGATCCCCTTACCAATCAAGAACCTATCTATCTCGATCTTAAATACAATCAATGACCTGGCCTCCACAGCCTTCTGTGGCAACGAATTTCATAGATTCACCACTCTCTGGCTAAAGAAGTTTCTCCTCATCTCTGTTCTAAAAGGTCTTCCCTTTACTCTGAGTCTGTGCCCTCAGGTCCTAGTCTCTCCTACTAATGGAAACATCTTGCCCATGTCCATTCTATCCAGGCCTTTCAGTATTCTGTAAGTTTCAATCAGATCCCCCCTCATCCTTCTAAACTCCATCGAGTATAGACCCAGAGTCCTCAAACGTTCCTCATATGTTAAGCCTTTCATTCCTGGAATCATTCTTGTAAACCTCCTCTGGACCCTCTCCAGGGCCAGCACATCCTTCCTGAGATACAGGGCCCAAAATTGCTCACAATATTCTAAATATGGTCTGTCCAGAGCCTTATAAAGCCTCAGCAGCACATCCCTGCTTTTATATTCTAGTCCTCTCGAAATAAATGCCAACATTGCATTTGCCTTCCTAACTACCGATTCAACCTGCAAGTTAACCTTAAGAGAATCCTGGACTAGGACTCCCAAGTCCCTTTGCATTCCAGATTTCTGAATTCTCTCCCCATTTAGAAAATAGTCTATGCCTCTATTCTTCCTACCAAAGTGCATGACCTCACACTTCCCCACATTATATTCCATCTGCCACTTCTTTGCCCATTCTCCTAACCTGTCTAAATCCTTCTGCAGCCTCCCCGCCTCCTCAATACTACCTGTCCCTCTCTTTGTATCATCTGCAAACTTAGCCAGAATGCCCTCAGTTCCTTCATCTAGATCATTAATGTATAAAGTGAAAAGTTGTGGCCCCAACACTGACCCCTGCGGAACTCCACTAGTCACCGGCCGCCATCCTGAAAAGGACCCCCTTATCCCCACACTCTGCCTCCTGTCAGACAGCCAATCTTCTATCCATGCTAGTACCTTGCCTCTAACACCATGGGCTCTTATCTTACTGAGCAGCCTCCTGTGCAGCACCTTGTCAAAGGCCTTCTGGAAGTCCAAGTAGATAACATCCATTGGCTCTCCTTTGTCTAACCTACTCGTTACCTCCTCAAAGAATTCTAACAGATTTGTCAGGCATGACCTCCCCTTGGGAGACCCTTCTCTGGGAAGGAAAGAACAAAAGGTGCTCATTTCAATTTCAAAGCAGAGTGCCTGTCAATCAGTGTAAGGGAGCATATAGATGTTTTTCAAGCGTAGATTTTTTTCAAGTATGAAAACCAGAATGTAAGGGTGGTTACGTTTTTTCAAGTGTCAAAACCAGGTTTCTTGAATCACCCACAGCTATTTAAATCACAGTGGAAAGGTGACAGCACAGACTGACAGGACATTTTGTAACACTTTGCATTCCTCCATTGGAAAAGCACAGAAAGCATGCAAACAAAGCTGGTCAATGTGAGGGTCAGCTTACCTGTAAAGGACAGGTCCCTATGATGAATCACTGCATTAAAACACATCCAAATTACAATGCAACATCTAATAGTGACATTTGAAGGTGTGAAAACACTTTGCGCTTAGTTTTCAGAATGTTCCCGACTCCTCAGCCAGCTTTCCATTTTCTTCTTTTTTCGCAAACTCTCAAACCTGGCGTGCTTTCAATGGGCTTCCAAACCCGACACCACCAGACCATAATTGTGTACAGGAGGAAATCCGATTTCCATCCCCCATTTAAAATGACCTCAGTGGGATAAGGGTGCATTTTTTACACCAGGCATTCCCACCCCTCAAAACAGCCAGAGGAAAATGGTGCAGGGTCAGGAATGCGGAGGAAAGTCCGATTTCTTCCCAAAAAAAGCTAAGCACGGCCATTCATGCACTGAAATGCGCCTCTGCAGCCAGACAGAAATTCAGCCCAATGTGCTTTCACAGTGTTCTAACATGACAAATATTCCAATCTAGTGCTAAATTATTCTTCTTCATTATGTTTTACAACATATGATTCTACTGCCAGATGAGTCATATAGTAAATAGCAGTGACATCTTGTAATAGATTCAATTACTATGAACCTAATGATTAACTCGATTTAGATTATCATGTTTTCCTCATGCAGCAATCAGCAAAGTCAAAATGTTACATTTCAAAACATGGCGGGGAGGGTGCTTTAATTTCAAAGAGCAAGTGGGTGGTTAAAAGCACTGACAGTATGTCGTGTAGCTGACTCCAACCCGCCAACTTCTGCATTTAGCTCACAGGAGGCAATGCCTGCAACACAGGACACATAGGTAGAGGAACAACTTCCTCGTGATGTCTGAACACACATGCCTCAGGAGAGACAGGGCAGACTGTCAGGTCATCACAGGCATTTGTAGCCTCCTGGAGGAAGACCTGCTGCCTTCTGTACCTGTGCTGTCAAAATGACCATAAACCTCAGCAACAGGCTCATTCCAGGAGATATTTTCAGAATATCACAGTCTGCCATCCACAAATGCATCACACTAGTGACTGACTGATGATATGTTTGCCAGTGGGAGGATATTGTGAGTACTTTGCCACCAACGAGAATGAAGGAGATATATGACAACGAGATCAAGCAATTGGCATTCTGACGATGAACTTCAGGTGCCTGACAGATCTGAAAGTGCCTTTCAGCATACACCAATCACAGATTAATTTTTATGTGATTCAAAAAACAAACAGAAATGTAACAACCTAACATTGTGATGCATGTGCCCTCATACAGTTACCAATCTTTACTCTTTTTTCTGCTGTTTCCATGTGGTGCAACCCCTGTGAGTTCAGCATAGAGGCAGGCGTCTCCTGCGAGCTACACCACTGTGCTCATTCCTTCTCCCCTCCCCTCTGGGCAGGGTGCAGGTCTGTGAGAAAATGGCTGCTGCTGCTCCTGCTGATGGATTTCCCTGCTGCTGCTGTTGCTGCTCACCTTGGTCCTCATCGGAGGTCCTGTCATAAGTGACACCCTTGCTGGGCTGATATAAGACAGTTGGAAAATGGAGATTGGCCATGCAAACCTCCAAAATAGTGAAAGTAATCACCGATGCAGTGAAAGTTATCAGAAATGACCTCCAAAGCAGTGAAAGCATACTCTCAGGGCGGAATTTTCCGTGCCCGCTGGTGGCGGGCAGGATAGGTGGCGTGAGCAGACAATATGGCGCGATCAGTTTCACGACGGTGGGAAGGCAAATCGCGATTGTGTGCTCAGCCCACCAGTGGCGGGCCACATTTCTCGCCATCGGTCATCGGGAACCTCATTGTAATACAACATCATATCATTATCAGGCCATCCCGCCAGGGTCTTGCACCCCTGCTGGATCACCCCTCCACATTGGCAGGAAAGCACACCGACGTGTTTCACAACAGCACAGAGGTGATGTGCACGTTGGGTGAATTGGAGGTGAGTGCACAGCAACATTCTGCAGAACTCACCAGCGTCGCCTGTTGCTTTGTAGGCTTCAGGGGCGCTGGGTTAAGTGCCGCCCTGCCCGACTGGTAGTGCGGGGAGGGGAACCGGGGGCAAGCGCAGCCCTGCCTTTGAGGTGACTTTTGAGGGTGTGGGTGAGTGCAGTGACGGGGCTTCGAGGAGGGTGCCTCCAGATTCCTCTTCGGAGGTTTCTTCAGGGCTTAATTGGAGGCCCTGGGTCATGGACTCTGCCGGCTGTTTAGCAGATGTGCTTGCGAAAGCAAGGGGAGATAATTAGTGCATGGCAGTGGCCTGTGAAAAAGGACACATCACTCACAGCATGGTTGTCTGATGGATGTTGCACTGCTGGATCCTCACTCGGTGGAGCAGCGCCAACCTCACCATCAGCACAGGACCGGTCCCGGTCTTCAGCCAGCTGGATGGTTCTGTTTCCAAAGTCCATGAGGACCTTGATTTCAGACATTCCTCCACCGGTCTGCGACCTCTCTCGTTGTCCCTATCCAGCTTGTCCTGCATGGATAGAGATGGTGAAAGTGTAAGCAGGACGCCTGCAGGCCAGATGGTAAGTATGCCTGGCATGTGTGGGTATTGAGTGGTCCCATGGACAGGATGAGGACAATGACGACGAGTGTGAGAGAGTGAATGGTGATGTCCCTTGGACCGGCAGTGAGTGTGGGTCCTGTGATTGTGATAGGTTTGTGAGTGTGTGAGTTGAATGATGAGATGAGTGACTTACCCTGGCGGGGTAGTAGGAGATCATTCAATCCTCTTGCGGCATTGGGTGGCTGTCCTCTTTTGCAGGGCATTGGCACTGACCACTGCTGCCACCACCTCCCAAGCCAGGTTAGTGCTGTTGCTGCCCATCCTGCAGCCAGAACGGGGGTAGAGGACATCCCAGCGGACATCCAAAGGTTGCTTGAGAGACACGTCGCTGAACCTGAGGGCTGCAGTCTTCTTCAGTTTCAGGGCCATGTCTTCCGTGCAGCAGTGGTGAGTTGGAAGCATTGAGATGTGTGCTTGCAGCCGGACTTTAAACATGGCACCCGGCGTGATGCAGCAGCAGGATGATGACAGGCGGGCTCTGGAACGGCATGTTTCCCAGGAGTGCATAAATAATGAGGGGGTTCGGGACAATACAGCGTGAAAACCTGCCATTGCGGCCAGCGGGTAAAATGGCATTTTACGCGCCCGCTACCGCATTTCGTGCAAATTTGGGAACGTTCCGCCCTCAGCATAAATACTGTTTTTTTAAGCATGCCTTCACACACTTTTTTCCCTTTGGGGAATATTGGGGAGGTGGTGGAAGGTTTCCTGGCCTGATCATCACTTGTTCTGATCATCACTTGGTCTGATGCACTTCCACTTCTTGTATCAAATAAAGTTAAATATATACAGGTAGAGGGCATTAATTCATTGGTTACTTGAGCACATATAAAGAGACACTTAGTGACACAGGGCATGGGTTGTGTGAGGAGGTATACAGCTGTAATGTTTCATTCTGTCAATAGGTCTATTTCAAGTAAAGATTGGCTCTGGTTTCTTCCTTCACCAACTGGCTATCAGGATTAAAATATTGCTGACCTGTTATTCCTTCTTCACGTTATCTCTCCAATGATCAAGTGTGCACCTGAATGGGCTCCAAATCCAAAATGTTGGCCAAGAGCATCTCATCAGCCAGAGAAGGGATCTAAACACCTAATCATTTTTGAGAAAAGTCCACACTTCTCCATGACCACTTTCTCCATCTTCCCTTTCGTGGCCCACCCACACTTCCCAGTTGGCAATGGACTGGAGAGCACTTGCTGCATATCAGTGGGAACTAAAGGGCCCAGGCAATATTTTGATCAGTTTTATTTGCGGTGGTATTCAGAACGTGCAAGCTATTGGTGATGGCCAGCATGTACTTGTTTGACTGCCACATTTGATGTTTCATGCAGGTGGCAATCTTTACATGGACAAAAGCATCATCGCAAAGGCCTACAACCTCATGGCACACACATTTGAGAGGGACTCCTCTAATCTTTCTCCATGCACAGTGCTGGTGGAAAGCCTACCTAGTACCTCATTTTTTTTGCTGCTGCTCCAGAATTATAACTCCATTCTCATCGACATAATTCCAGTGAGCTGTGGATACCACTCAGGTGTCATGATGAAGCTCAATGGTTTTATAGACACCAGCTTAGGCCAACTGTGATACTGGCAGCAGCCTTTAGGCAGGTTCTACTGCTCCTGGCTCCAGATCAAGGAAAGTTAAAATTCAGAAAATTACCTTTGCAATGGCAGCATCCAGCTGTCTCTTTAAAGACTGCTGCTTAGGCCAGAGAAAACCCCAGAAACTGTGAGGAGCATATGTTAATGAAGAGCTTAACGCCTGTTTCAGACAGCTGTCAGTGATGCCTGTATATGGCACAGTTGTGCTTCAGGGGACTAATTGGCCCATCATGCCTGTGCCAGTTCTTTGAATGAGTTATCAGCAGGATCCATTCCCTTGACCTTTCCCTGTACCCTCTTAAAACTGATTTATCCACTTCCATTTTGAAAGTTGTTATGGGGCAGAATTTTGATGTCGGCGGGCAGGCACAGTCAGCGGGAAACTGCCGTTGCCCGCGATTGGCCAATTAAGGCCCGCCCAGCATGAAACGCAGCCCTTCACTGGTCAGGAAGGGCCGAGCGGGGGTGGGTGATGGGAGGATCTGGCGGAGATCCATGAGGGTATGCGTGCCATGTTCTCCGTTGTGGAGGAGTCCATGCAGAGCGCGAGCACTGCATTGACCCTCATGGCCGAGCGCACAGCCTCCCCCATTCAGAGAGTGGCAACTCTCATGGAGAGGCAGCTCCAGGGACAGAATTAGGGGTTCCTGGGGTTGCACTGGAACCTGCAAACCCTCACACAAGCACTGACCTCAGTGGTCAGTGCCAGTATGGGAGATGTATGAGGCATCCAGTATCCCAGCTAGGTGCACATCCATCAGTGGTGAGCAGGGAGGTCCAGAGTGACCTCACGTTGGCACACGAGCTGCCTGTCATCTCTGCGGGCTCCTCTCAGGGCGCTCTGGATGACGGCAACAGCTCCTCCGCCCCTCTGCCAGTGACCATGGCATCTGGTGAGGCTGCGGTGACTGGGGAGAAGCCAGCCATGGCACTGGCCACTCATCCCAGGCAGGGCCAGCACAGGCTCCACTGGCCAGAGAAAGACTGCCAAGGTCATCAAGGCCAATAAGACAGCAGAGTCAGCAGGCTGTCTCCAATGCCGGTGCCAGCGAGTGGGGGGGTGGCACCAAGACCTAAGGCACCACGAGCATGAGAAGGACAGTTCACAGGTGGTTTTCTGTTCATTTATGTTTAATTTATATGTCTGCTGGTGTGGACATCAACACCAGTAATTGTAATGTCAAAATGATTTCAATGTGACGATAACATTAAATTTGCTTCGGTTCTGATGGCCTGAGTGTGCTTCACGTTTTTCCCTCCTTGTGCTGGGTATGCCAGTATGTAATACTGGACGTGAGTGGCTGGATACTTTATTGCACAGGCATTGAGTGGACTTTGGATGCAAATGAAAGAGTCATTTCAGATATCCAGGATGGAGGCAGCAGCCCTGGCGTGAGGTTGAAGCTGATCTTTGGCAGCCTAGCTGAAGGAGCGTTGGATCAAGGCGTCTCTGGTGTCCCTGCCTCCCTGAAGGATAGAGAGGTCTGCCTCCATACCCTCAGCATTCTCCTCACCATGCTTCTCTTCTGATTCACTGCTGAATTCATCATCTGTGGCCTGTGGAGCTGCGTCAAGATCCTCTTCTTCCAGTGGGTCCCCCCCTTGCCAGTACCAGATTGTGGAGAGTGCAGCATGAGCCACTATCAGTGACACCCGCTCTGGGAGGTATTGTAGTGCTCCCCCAAACGGTCCAGGTATAAGAAGCGCATCTTCAGAAGACCTGTGGTCCTCTCTATCACCGCCCTTGTGGAGGCATGACTTATATTGTAACGCTGCTCTGCCTCTGCTCTTGGGTGGCAGAAAGGCGTCAGGAACCACCTTTTCAACGGAAAGCCCATGTCACCCAGCAGCCATCCATCCAGTTGGGCTGGAGCACTGAAGAGCCTTGGTACCTGGGAGTGTCTCAGGATGTAAGCATCATGGGAGCTGCCAAGGTACCTTGCACAGACTTGCATAATCTGCATCTTGTGGTCACACACTATCTGCATGTTCATGGAGTGGAATCCCTTCCTGTTGACAAAGGCACCCAGCTGACCCGCTGGAGCCTTGATGGCCACATGTGTGCAGTCGATTGCACCCTGAATGTGGGGGAACCCAGCAATCGCGGCAAAGCCTCTGGCTCGCTCTGCCTGGCTGGCCTCATCTGTGCGGTAAAGAATAAAGGTCAGTACCCACCTGAACAGAGCTTCTGTCACCAGTTTGACGCAACTGTGGACAGTTGTTTGGGAGACTCCACACAGATCCCCCACTGACCCCTGGAAAGAGCCAGAGGCATAGAAGTTGACGGCCACTGTGACCTTTGGAGCCACTGGCATGGGGTGTCCACCCACACAGTCAGAGCTGATCTCAGGCCCAATCATCTGACAAATGGAGGTCATTGTCTCCCTTGAGAGGCGGAGCCTCCTTCGGCACTGCACCTCAGACATATTGAGGTAGCTGCTTCACCGCCTGTAAACACTGGCAGCAGGATAGCGCCATCTTCTGCGGCCCCTTCCACCTTGGACATCCTGCTGGCCCTGCGCCCCATGTGCCTACGCCTCTCTTCCCACAACTCGCTTCCTTGGGTGCTGCATTGGGACATCTGGCCCCCTCCCCCATTCTGCCCCTCTCTTTCTCCTCAGAGGAGGTGCCTCCAGCAGAGACCACAATCCCCATTACCAGGGTCACAGAAGGCTGTCTGATACCTGGAAGGGTCCACACGGTCTGAATCCTCGGGAGGCCTTGGAAACACCAATGAGTCCTGAAATGAAGCCTGGAAATGCTAACAATGAAGCCCTGAACAGAGATGAAGCTGTCAAGTACCAATAAGTCACCAGCAGCAAACTATGTACAAACTCCTCACTACTGACGTTGGCAATGCTGCTCACCCCTTTTATCCCACCCGTGGATGAGATTTTTGAAATTGTCGGCTGGCCGCCTGCCCATTTTGCCATGTGGTAAGAGTGAAATCACATGGGCAATGAAAGATCAGTGTCAATTGGCTTTTAACGGCCTTAAGTGGCCTGTTAATTAATGACTGGCGCGGCTCCGGCACCCGCTTGCGACCACCGACTGAAATATCGCGCAAGTGTGTAATGACGTTGGGACACTCGCCCGACGACATCACACGTTATTTTATACTCAAGCATGTCGGGCGCGCGCCCGGATGCCAAGCAAAAAATTCTGCCCATGGATTGTGATTCTGGTTGGTCCATCTGCGTAACAAAATGAAGCCTTTCCTTTCATCCTATTGGTTATGATGTAAAATTTCTGCCCTTTACTTATCTATTTGTCAATCAATTGTAAGGAGCATGTTCTCTTCAACCTTGGCTGTGAGCACAGAATTAGAAGACATGAGTATCACATTAAAAAGCTTTAGGGAAAACTTGAAATAGGAGTGAGGACTACAACAAATTCATGGGGAACATGCAGTCACATTCACATGCATTCATAGTGAGTGAAATTTTGCAGAATTATTTCTTAGGGGACTCAGCCAACCAAAATTTTTATTGCTACAATTTCTTGCCTTCTTTAAATAGACACTGAGTTACTTTGATTCCTCTTAAGTTATAGTTTATATGCTACTGTTTCTCTATTTTGAACATGTAGGAATTTGAAAGTAATTATACAAGCGCCATTTTGTGCCTGTACTAATGCTGTTAAACCACCAACAATGGTTTTAATGACCTGAAATCTACAAAGTTCTGTTCATACAGTTATGTGGTGCCCATGCCTCTCATGCTCTTTGGTTTGATTGGCTAAGAAAACCCAGTGGAATATCTACCTAGAAGGAGATCCTGGACTCAGTTAACCCCATTAAGATAACTTTTCTATTTCATATAAATAAAACATTACACCCAGGTTGAAAGAATTGAATGTGAGAGAATTATTTCCTGCCCATTTAATAAACCTTATCACCAGCCCCAATGTACACAATCTGTGACTCTTAGAAAAGGCTAATATTTTTTTAAAAACTTAACGATTATTTGTCAAGAAGCATCACATGTTAATGATGAATACTTGTGCTGTGAGCCAAATAAATTCTAAATCAGTTGTGATAATGTGTTCGATTGAAAGGTACATATTGTCACGAGGGTGTGATTTTTGTAAATATTATTTCTGATTTTTTCACTGGCTGGATTTGAAACTGAAACCCTATATAGATGATTGTGTGGTTTTTTTTAAAAGAAACAGCCCAGACAGGCTGAGCTGCTACGAAGCACAATTTCACATTCCACAAAGTTGGAATGAAGGCAGACAACTAATCCCCTGGCGAGCGTGAAAGATCCCCTTCTCCCAACCGTTCACACCACACTGAGGCTTTGATGCTTCTGAGATGAAACATGAAAATTCAATTACTTGTTCTGAAACAATAACTGCAGCAGACCTGAACTAATCAAGACTCCCTGGAATATACAACCAGCAATGTGTTTCAAGGGAACCCCTCCCCCACCCGTCAAGCAGGAGAGAGGAAGGTCTGAAAAAGACAGTGCTGTACTGAAACAAGCTGTTGGAACCTTATGCCTTCTCTCTCTTTGTGGAAATAATGTGCCCAGTTTGTAAAGTGACCAACCTTAGAAGAATACAACTATGAACCGAGATGTTTCAAAATGTGGAAATCTGCCCCATCCAATTGCATCCAGGAGAACAGCTAAACTAACTGGCCACAACGTTGAATCACTGCATTGAGGCTGATCAAGGAACAGCTAACTGTATCAAAAACAAAAAATGCTGGAAAAACTCAGCAGGTCTGACAGCATCTGTGGAGAAAAAGACAGAGTTAACATTTCGAGTCCGTATGACTCTCCTTCAGAGTATACAGCTAGCTGTATACTCTGTTATTTTTTATGGACTGTACATTCCTGTAAAACCCTATCCTGTTATTCTGCCATCTGTACTTGAGTGTGCGTGGGCCTAGATGAATGTGTGTGACTATATGAATAGTATCATGTTTTTCTTATTTTTTTTAGTTCGGCAATAGTTTATAAACTTACTTCATTCTTTGTTTAACCTAAGAAAACCTGTCTGAGTAATTCTCTACAACCTCAATACGTAAATAGTGGGGAACTTACAGAATTGGAAAAAGACTTCCTCTCTAAAGTCTGAAAAAAAAACCCTGTTGCAGTCAAACGAAGATAACAGGGGAGTCATTTTGCCCCTTCTCACATGGTTGTAACAATATTTAAAATGTTTTAGGATGTCCTATATGACGCATGCACTTGTACTATACTTGTAAAGGCTATGTGTCACAAAAGACAAGGGATAATCAGTGTCTTGCTTTGCACCTTTTCAAAACCCATCATATTTAAGAAAAACATTCTTGAAACGATGCTGTAAGTCTATTGATGTACTGATGCGTAGAATGTTCATATGATGTTCTTACATTAATTACTTCAGAGACATTAAACAACTTATTTTACTAAAAAATCTTCTGACATTTTATTTCAGGGGAAGATGATGACGATGATGAATGTGCTGAGGAGAAACTGCCTTCCTGTTTTGATTACGTGATGCATTTTCTGACTGTCTTCTGGAAAGTTCTTTTTGCTATTGTACCGCCTACGGAGTACTGGAATGGCTGGGCCTGCTTTGTAGTATCCATTTTAGTGATTGGCATCCTAACTGCTGTTATTGGTGACTTGGCTTCCCATTTTGGCTGTACCATTGGACTGAAGGACTCTGTTACTGCAGTAGTGTTTGTTGCATTGGGAACCTCTGTTCCAGGTAAAAAGTTTTCATTGTTCTTTGAATATTTTTAATTCTTTGAATATTGTTGGATGCCAATTAGCTTTTACAAGGCAAGTATTTAGTCTTCACTTTTAGCCAAGAAGGTTGTTTTTTGCAATTCTTCACATTTCTGGTAATTAAGGTTACAGTAGTTCCATTCACTCTTCAAATGTTCTCTGAATTTGGCTTCTGTATTATGAGTATCTCCTCAACATTTTTCCATAAATATTTAAGTTAAAAGAACACTATTCGTTATCCCGAACTGTTAATCCAGCGTTTTCTGTTTCTTTTTCAGATTTCTAGGATCCGCCTATAGTATTTTACTTTTGTATTATTTAATTGTAAGCAGAAATAGCACCCTACGGCGGTAGAGTCGCTAGAAAGTCAATGCCTTAAACAAAATCAAAGAAAAAACTACAAATGCTAGAAATCTGAAATAAAATCAGAAATTGATTGAAATGAATAATAGATGGGATCTTCCCACCTAATCCCACACCCAAACCCTTGATTGGAGCATATCTCGAGGGGTGAGAGTTCATACATACACTGATAGACCATAGATTTTATAAAAAATGTCTTCACCTTAATCTAAACTTCAGTACTTTATCCACCTGCTGTGTCAGTCAAATCAGTGTTTCTCATTCTATAATTGTGTCTAATTATATGACTGTCTGTATATAATTGATGTTGAAACCCTATTATCTTGGTCACAGTAAGTCGGAGGGTTCTCTTTCTTACCTGTCTTTGAGGTGCTACCCTTCCTGTCATCTTCTGTTGCTACTCTCTCTCCCGCTCGCTCTCTGTACTGTTTCTCCCTTCTCTTTGACTTTTCTCTTTTTCTCTCTGTTGTTCTGCCTGTCATCTTAGCATATCTCTCTTGCCTGCCCTTTTTGGTGAGAGGTGCTGGAGTTGTAATTTGGAAGGTGACATTTATGGTGGTGGTTTTGGGCAACAGACATCAGTCATATTTTGAACCACAGATTATGGGCATGGAATGTAGGAACAGGCTTTGTTCCCATATCTCTTGATACCCTCATCTGACAAAAATCTATCAACCTCAGTCCTCCAAACTTCAGTGGACCTGACATTCACAGCATTTTGGAGGAGTGAGTTCGAGATTTTCATTGATCCTTGTGTAAAAGAAATGCTTCCGGATTTCAATCCTAAATGACCTAGCTCTAATTTAAACATTAATTCCTCTTGTTCTCGAATTCCCTTTCTGGGAAGGGGAACACATGTCACAGCCCAGGTCACTGATGTAATTTAAGTTGCGGATCATTTACAACTATATTTACTGATCGTGAACGTGGGACACTGGTCAGGGAGGGATCTAGCTGAAGCAGGAGGAAATTTTAAGCCTTTCCAACTTAAGTAGTAGGGGTTTCCCCACAGTGATATGTAAGCCCTTAATGGAATTCCTATCCTGTCATGCAAAAGCCCATTCTTAGCCCAATAGTGGGGGCAAGGGGTCAAATTTGGGAAGATATGGTAAACCAAAGAGTAGAGACAAGGCAAGAAAGAAGGTACTAATATGGGAAATAATAAACAGGCCGTGACAGGAAGGGACAGAGAGTACAAAGTCTAAATGTAAAGTCAGCAGGTAAGGCTAAATGTTACAAAAATAATCAAAGTACAAAACTAAAGGCTCTGTATCTGAATGCACATAGCATTTGAAACAAAACAGATGAACTGATAGTGCAAATAGAAATAAATAAGTACGATCTGATAGCCATTACAGAGACATGGCTACAGGATGATATACATTGGGACCTGAATATTAAAGGGTACATGACAGGAAGTTAGGAAAAGGTGAAGGGGTGGCTCTGTTAATTATTGATGGTATTATCACATTAACGAGGGATGACCTAAATTCAGGAAACCAGGATATAGAAGTGCATTAGGCTGAGATGAGAAATGATAAAGGCAAGAAGTCACTTGTGGGAGTGGTGTACAAGTCCCCTAATTGTAGCTACACAGTAGGACAGAATATAAAGGAAGAGATAATGGGTGGTTGTCAGAAAGGTACAGCGATAATCATGGGAGGGCTTTAATCTACATATAGACTGGAAAAATCAGATAGGCAAAGGTAGTGTAGATGAGTTCATAGAATGTTTTCAGGATAGCTTCTTAGAACAGCACATTCTAGAGCCAACCAAAGAGCAGGCTATTACTAGACTTGGTATTGTGCAACAAGGTATGATTAATTGATGACCTCATAGTGAAGGCATCCCGAGGTAGCAGCGATCATAATATGATTGAATTTTACATTCAGTTTGAGGGAGAGGTGAGTGGGTCCAAGATTAGTATTTTAAACTTAAATAAGGGCAATTATGAGGCCATGAAAGCAGGGCTAGCCAAAGTGAACTAGCAAATGAGATTAAGGGATAGGTCAATAGAGGTGCAGTGGCAGACATTGAAAGGGATATTTCAGAATAGATAGGCCAGGATTTTGCCCTCATTGGGCAGGCTTGGTGGGGGAAAGCAGGAGCGGTCGGGAAGCCAACCGCTGCCCGTGGTCGGGCTGCGACCACGATTTCATGCTGGCGGGCCAATTAAGACCCACCCAGTATGAAATGCGTGCTGCATTGCTCGGCACTACCTGTGTTGGGGTGGGGAGAAGTGTGAGCAGGGAACTTCACGCATACGCGCAGGTGCATGCAGGAAAAGCTCCCTGAGGCACAAAGCTGCCTCAAGGAGACGAAGATATAAAAAATTAAAAATAAAGAATTTTAAGATGTTAAAAAACATGTCCCCTCATGTGACTCTGTCACATGAGCAGAGACATGTTAGAAATTAGTATGAAATTTTTTTTTTTAATGGTGGATCGAAGCCTCATCCTGCCCGTGGATGAGGTTTCGTAGAAAATGCAAAGGCCTTGGCCTTTTCACCTGCCCACCAACCACAAGGTTGGATGGGCAGCAAAAAATTTAACTCAGCTAGATTTTTAATGGCCTTAATGGGCCTATTAATTGTCGGCGGGCACACTGCCAACTCCCATGCGTACCCGCCATCCAAAATATCGCACAATGACGTCAGGACACTTGCCTGACGTCATTGCATGTCATTTTATTCTCACTTGGGTCAGGCACGCGCCCACCTGACGAGCAGAAAATTCTGGCTGTAGAATAGATATATTCCAGTGAGAAAGAAAAATTCCAAGGGGAGGACCCACCATCCGTGGTTAACTAAAAAAGTTAAAGACAGTATCAAACTTAAAGAAAAAGCATTGAACAGGTGGCAGGCCAGAAGATTGGACAGGATATAAACAGCAAAGAATGACAAAAAGATCAATAAGGAGAAAAAAATTAGACTATGAGAGAAAGCTAGCTAGAAATCTAAAGACAGATAGTAAGACTTTCTATTGTTATTTAAATAAGAAGTGAGCGCTGGTCTTATAGAAAGCGAGCCTTGGGGAAATTAATATTGGAAAGTAAGGAGATGGCAGATGAATTGAACAGGTATTTTACATTGGTGTTCACTATAGAGGATACGAGTAACATCCCAGAAAAAGCTGTAAACCAGGAAATGGAAAGGAGGGAGGAACTCAGGAAAATTACAATCACCAGGGAAGTGGTATTGAGCAAATTGTTGGAGCTACGGGCTGACAAATCCCTGGGTCCTGATCGACTTCATCTTAAAAGACATGGCTAGTGAGATAGTTGATGGGCTGGTTTTAATTTTCTAAAATTCCCTGGATTCGGGTAAAGATTCCATTGGGTTGAAAAATAGCAAATATAACTCCTTTGTTCAAAAAGGGAGGAGACAGAAAGCAGGAAACTCCAGGTCAGTTAACTTAATAGCTGTCATAGCAAAAATGTTAGAAGCTATTATTAAATATGTTATAGTAGGGCACTTCGAAAAATTCAGGGCAATCAGGCAGAGTCAGCATGGTTTTGTGAAAGGGAAATCATGTTTAACCAAATTATTGGAGTTCTGTGACGGAGTCACCTGTGCTGTGGATAAAGGGGAGCCAGATGATATACTGTACTTAGATTTCCAGAAGACATTTGATAAGGTGCCACATTTAAGGTTATTGCGGAAAATAGAAGTCCATGGTGTAGTCGGTAGCATATTGGCATGGATAGAAGATTGGCTAGCTAATAGGAAACAAAGCTGGCATAAATGGGTGTTTTTCTGGTTAGCAGGATGTAGCGAATGGTGTACCACAGGGATCAGTGCTGGAGCCTCAACTTTGTACAACTTATATAAATGATTTGGATGAATGAATGCAAGGTTTGGTTGCTAAATTTATTGATGGCACAAAGGTAGGATAGTAAGTTTGGAAGAGGACATAAGGAGGTTACAATGGGACGTAGATAGGTTAAGTGAGTGGGCAAAGATCTGGCAAATGGAGTATGTTGTGGGCAAATGTGAAATTGTCCATTTTGGCAGGAAGAATAAAAGAGAAGCATATTATCTGAATGGTGAGAGATTGCAGAGCTCTGAGATTCAGAGGGATGTGAGTGTCCTAGTGCATGAATCACAAAAGGCTGGTATGCAGGTACAGTAGGTAATTAGGAAAGCTGATAGAATGTTATTGTTTACTGCGAGGGGACTTGAATTCAAAAGTAGGGAGGTTATGCTTCAGTTGTATGGGGCACTGGTGAGACCACATCTGGAATACTGTGTACAGTATTGGTCTCCTTATTTGAGGAAGGATGTAAATGCATTAGGAGCAGTTCAGAGAAGGTTTACTAGATGAATACCAGGAATGGGCAGGCTGTCTTATGAGGAAAGGTTGCACAGGCCAGGCTTATATCCACTGGAGTTTAGAAGAGTGAGAGGCGACTTGATTAACACCTTTAAGATCCTGAGGGGTCTTGACAGAGTGGATGTGGAAAGGATGTTGCCACTTGTGGGAGAATCTAGAACTGGGGGTCATTGTTTAAAAATAAAGGGTTGCTCATTCAAGACAGGTGAGGAGAAAATTTTTCTCTCAGAGCATGGTGAGTCTTTGGAACTCTCTTCCTCAAAAGGCAGTGGAAGCATAGACTCTGAATATTTTTAAGGTGGAGCTAGATAGGTTCTTGTTAAGCCAGGGGGTGGTAGGCAGGAATGTGGAGTTGAGCTTACAAACAGATCAGACATGGGGTGGAATCATTCCAGAATTGCACTAAGTACGGTAGCGGGTGTGTCATCCCCTTCCCACCTCTTAAATTATGCAGTCACGGAAAGCACACCGTCTCGCTTGCGGGCAGCCTCAGATTTGCCCACCACGCCATTAGCTAGTTGCTTCTTCACTCCGGGCGTCATATTTAAATGGCAGCTGCACGCTCAGTTAACAATGCTTGCAGCCCAGGACCAGTGAACACATGGCCTCAAAAGCCAAGAAGAGTGCAGCCCCCCCCCCCCCCCCGATTCAGTGACGCATCCCTGGGATGCCTTCTGGTCAGTGTGGAGGCCCGCCGCAATGTCCTCTACCCCCACTCTGGCTGCAGGAGGACCATCAGTCTTACCACTCCGGCTTGGGAGGCGGTGACAGCGGTGGTCAGTGCCAGTGCTGCACACAAGAGGTCAACCAGCCAGTGCACAAAAAGGATAAGGGTAATTGAAGCATCTCATCACTCTCAACTCACCCACCCCCAAGCCCATCACACATTCACTTGCATCTCACTCACTGCCAGTTCAAGGGACATCACCACTCGTTCTCTCACACGCACCCTCACATTTCCATCTGGCCTCATCTCTCCTGGAAATTGTCTCCTTATCTCGTCCATGGCTCCGCTCAGCACACACACACGTTTGCCATCCTTCTCATTTGGCCTGGCATGCGCCTTGCTCACATTCTGTCCATCTATCTTTATGCAGGACAAGATCGCACACAATCAACGGGAGAGGTCCCAGACAGGGGGTGGAATACCGGACATCAAGGTCCTCACTCCGTTTGAGAATCGCACATTGGAGCTGGCGAGAGAGGACACAGACCATTCCTGCAGCAACTGTGAGGATGATGGCCAGCACCTACATGAGGAATGTGCACCAGATCGTCCTTCTGTCAATGCTACCCTGAGTCCACTGTTCTAAGTGTAGCACAGCTGCCACACACTAATGATCTCCACTTTCTCTCCTGGACACATCTGCCACATCGGCCTCAAGCAACCTTGAGCCCGATTCCAGCACCAAAAGCACCTCGGATGAGTACCCTGAGGGCAGCACCGTAGAAGACCCATCACTGCACTCACCCACACTCTCTGCCAGCGCAGTGACACACACCTAGATGTATAGCAGCCTCGGGATCACAATCTGGTGAGCACAGCACACAATCTGTTCCACAGCCGGCGGAGGCAGGGATATCCAAGGTCGCCGGCACTCAATGCACTGAGGGAGGCAAGGATCTGCTGAGTCCCAGTCAGACCAGATCCAGCAGAGATAGCAGCACAGTGGTATACAGTCGGGAGGGAGTTGCCCTGGGAGTCCTCAACATCGACTCTGGACCCCATGAAGTCTCATGGAATCAGGTTAAACATGGGCAAGGAAACCTCCTGCTGATTACCACATACCGCCCTCCCTCAGCTGATGAATTGGTGCTCCTCCATGGTGAACACCACTTGGAGGAAGCACTGAGGGTGGCAAGGGCATGGAATGTACTTTGGGTGGGGGACTTCAATGCCCATCACCAAGAGTGGCTCGCTAACACCACTACTGGCCGAGTCCAAAATGACATAGCTGCTAGACTGAGTCTACGGCAGGTGGTGAGGGAACCAACAAGAGGGAAAAACATACTTGACCTCATCCTCACCAACCTGCCTGTCACAGATGTAGCTGTCCATGACAGTTTCAGTAGGAGTGACCACTGCACAGTAGTTGTGGAGACTTCACATTGAAGATATCCTGCATCGTGTTGTGTGGCACTACCTCCGTGCTAACTGGGATAGATTGCGAACAGATCTAGCAACTCAGACTGGGCATCCATGAGGTGCTGTGGGCCATCAGCAGCAGCAGAATTGTACTCGACCACAATCTGTAACCTCATAACTTGGCATATCCCCCACTCTACCATTACCACCAAGCCAGGGGATCAACCCTAGTTCAATGAAGAGTGCAGAAGGGCATGCCAGGAGCAGCATCAGGCATACCTAAAAATGAGACGTCAACCTGGTGAAGCTATAACACAGGACTGCTTGTGTGCCAAAGAGCATAAGCAGCAAGTGATAGACAGGGCTAAGTGACCCCACAATCAACGGATCAGATCTAAACTCTGCAGTCCTGCCACATCCAGTCGTGAATGGTGGTGGACATTTAAATAACTCACTGGAGGTGGAGACTCCACAAATATCCTCATCCTCAATGATGGGGGAGCCTAGCACACCAGTGCAAAATATAAGGCTGAAGCATTTGCTACAATCTTCAGCCAGAAGTGCCGAGTGGATGATCCATCTCTGCCTCCTCCGGAGGGCCCCAGCATCACAGATGCCAGTCTTCAGCCAATTCGATTCAATCCATGTGATATCAAGAAAGGGCTTAAAGCACTGGATATTGCAAAGGCTATGGGCCCTGACAACATTCCGGCAATAGTCCTTAAGACTTGTGCTCCAGAACATGCCGCGCTCCTAGCCAAGCTGTTCCAGTACAGCTATAACACTAGCATCTACCCAGCTATGTGGAAAATTGCCCAGGTATGTCCTGTGCACAAAAAGCAGGACAAATCCAACCCAGCCAATTACTGCCCCATCAGTCTACTCGATCATCAGTTATGGAAGGGGTCATCAACAGTGCTATCAAGCGGCATTTGCTTAGCGATAACCTGCTCACTGATGGTCAGTTTGTGTTCCACCAGGGCCACTCAGCTCCTGACCTCATTACAACCTTGGTTCAAACATGGACAGAAGAGTTGAACTCCCGAGGTGAGGTGGGAGTGACTGCCCTTGGCATCAAGGCTGCATTTGACCGAGTGTGACATCAAGCAGCCCTAGCAAAACTGCAGTCAAAGGGAAGCAGGGGGAAAACTCTCCACTGGATGGAGTCACACCTATTAAAAAGGAAGATGGTTGTAGTTGTTGGAGGTCAGTCATCTCAGCTTCAGGACATCACTGCAGGAGTTCCTCAGAGTTGTGTCCTCAGCCCAACCATCTTCAGCTGCTTCATCAATGACCTTCCATCATAAAGTCAGAAGTGGGGATGTTCGCTGATGATTGCACAATGTACAGCACCATTCGCGACTCCTCAGATGCTGAAGCAGTCCATGTCCAAATGCAGCAAGACCTGGATAATATCCAGGCTTGGGCTGACAAGTGGCAAGTAACATTCACGCCACACAAGTGTCAGGCAATGACCATCTCCAACAAGAGAGAATCCAACCATCTCCCCTTGATATTCAATGGTATTATCATCACTGAATCCCCCACTATTAACATTCTGAGGGTTACCATTGCCCGGAAACTGAACTAGACTAGCCATATAAATACTGTGGCTACAAGAGGCTAGGAATCATGCAACGAGTACCTCACCAGCTGACTCCCCAAAGCCTGTCCACCATCTAGAAGGCACAAGTCAGGAGTGTGATGGGATACTCCCAACTTGCCTGGATGGGTGCAGCTCCACAACACTCAAGAAGCTTCACACCATCCAGGACAAAGCAGCCTGCTTGATTGGCACCCCATGCACAAACATTCACTCCCTTCATCACCGACACCCAGTAGCAGCAGTGTGTACCATCTACAAGATGCGCTGCAGGAATTCACCAAAGCTCCTTCGACAACACCTTCCAAACTCATGACCACAACCATCTGGAAGGACAAGGGCAGCAGATAGATGGGAACACCACTACTTGGATGTTCGCCTCCAAGTCACTCACCATCCTGACTTGGAAATATATCACCGTTCCTTCACTGTCACTGGATCAAAATCCTGGAACTCGCTCCCTAACAGCACTGTGGGTGTACCTACACCACATGGACTGCAGTGGTTCAAGAAGACAGCTCAGCACCTTCTCAAGGGCAACTACAGGTGGGCAATAAATGCTGGCCCAGCCAGCGAACCCACATCCCATGAATGAACAGAAAGAAAGATGATGAGCCTCTGGACTCGGTCCTCAATCAGTTGTTGGAGCTGCAAAGACAATCACGGGAACATCAGGAAGCGATGTCTGGTGCACTCCTCAGATTTCAATGGACAATGGAGGAGTCCGTCCGCCTTAAGTCCAAGGTGTTCATAGTGTCATGCTGATGCACCGAGCTCAACACTGGCAGGATGGCAGCAGCATTGTAGATGTTGTTCCTGGACATCGGTCTTGCAGTGCTGAACTCCATCGCTGATGCCATAGTTGGCCTCCAACAGTATCAACGCGAGGGGGTGTGGGGAAGCTCAATCTCACTCCAGCTTCCCCTTCTCCTAAAGGAGTCAGCCAGGGGCCCTCGGGCACCCATAGAGAGCAGGATCAGCAGGTGCACAACCCCGGCCCATTCAACCAGGTGACTCTGGGATTGTCTGGCCCATCCAAGTCCCCTCTTCCTGTGACCCCAGCAGCTCCCGCTCCACAGACCGAGGAAGGTGCACCTAGCCCACAGCAGGACCCTAAAAGCAGGCCAGGGCCCTCCAGGTCTCGGCCCTCCAGAGGACATCTGCCAATTTCATCACAGAGAAGGCATAGCATCCAGCAGGCTGCCTCCGCCTCCACTTTGGATGTTGGGTGAGCACCAAGACGCAGCAGCAGGGTTAGGAAGGTTAAGAAGATGTAACTCTTTTGAGTTAAACCAAATAAACTAAATTAACAAAACAGTTAAGAAGGTGTAGTTGCACCACATGGGCACAGGTGTTAATCACTTGTACATAATGTTCACTATTGTGAATAAACTCCTAAGAATGTCTCCTTGCCTTTGGCTCCTTGTTATGATGAGCAGTGCTTGTGTCACTCAGATGTGAAACATTGGTTCCTGCACAAGATAAAGGCAGGTTTCTCAGTCCAGGGCCTCTTCCCTGTGCAGTGTGTAACCTTCAGAGCAAAGTGATGCTCCAGATTCACACTCACTGGACACATTACTGATGCCTGTACCTTGATGGTGCTTGTCATTGCTGCCAGAATGTCGTGGGCAGGTGTCACAGAGTTCCATCATTCTCTCTGTGTGCTCTCAGTACCTTTGAGGTGGGGCTGGCCCCCATCTCTTCAGCATCTGTGTCTGGTGACAGTGTGGTCCTGAAGGGGACAGGTGATGAGGGCTGCCAAAGGATCAGGTGCATTTAAAGTTTCACAGCTATGTCTCCATGATATGAAACAGAAACAAAAATTGCTGGAAAAATTTTTCCAGCAATTTTTGTTTTTGTTTCAGATTTCCTGCATCCGCAGTATTTTGCTTTTATCTCCATGATATGACCCTGATCACAGAGCGCAAGCGAGCTGCCCTTGGCCAGTCAGGAGTCAGATGCTCACAGAGGCAAAGTGAAGATCTATGCAGTGCCCTCAGTGTATCTCGTCATCATCCTCCTGGAATCTTGCGAGAATTAGGGCCTCCACTGCGTCTCCATGACAGGAGCCTGAGCACTGCGGATATGAGCGCTGCCATCAGGCACACAGGAGTCAAACGTTTAGAGATGCAAGGCAAGGATGTCAGAACTGTCCTCACTGCATCTCATCATCACCCTCCATGAATCTTGTGGCTGTGAGGGCCTCACGAGCACGCCTGCCTCATCAGGCCAGTGCGATGGCCTCATCACCGGCATTCTCGCCTTCGAGGACCTCATCACCCTCACCCACTTCGACATACTCCTCATCGAAGGAGACATGCTGTTCTTCCATCTCCTCCTCAGCCAGATCCTCCCCCCGTTGCAACACCAGGTTGTGTAGCGCACAGCAAGCGACAGTGATGCACGACACCCTCTGGGGACTGTATTGCAGTGCCCCACTGACCTGTCGGGGCACTGGAACCTCATTTTCAATATGCCTATCATTTGCTCCACAAACTCCAGGTTGCAGCATGAGCCTCATTATAGCGTCTCTCTGCTGCAGTCTGAGGCCGCTGCACGGGCATCATCAGCCACGTTCTCTGTGGGTAGCCCTTACCTTGGAGGAGCCAACCCTGCAGCCTCTGTGGACCCTGGAAGAGGTCAGGGATCTGAAACCAGATGAGGATGTAGGCATTCTGGATGCTCCCCGGGAATCGTTTGCAGACCTGTAGGATGTGTTTGTAGTGGTCGCAGACGGCTGAACGTTCATTGAATGGATATCCTTGTGGTTCACATAACAGACTGCTTGTTGCCACAGGGATCTATGCGCCACGTGAGTGCTGTTGGTGGCGGCCTGTACTTGTGGGAAAACCTGAGATCACCACAAATCTCAGAGCTCTTGCTTCCTGGCTTTCCTGATCCCAAGTGAGATGTATAAAGTTCTGTGCCTTCGCAAAGATGGCTTCTATGACCTCCTGGATACACTTGTGCATGGAGGCTTGCGAGATCCCGCACAGGCCACCTGTGGAGCTCTGGAAGGAGCCACAGGCTCAAAAATTGAGCATTGCGGTGACTTTCACGGCCACTGGCAGTGGATGCCCTCCAAGTCCCTGTGGCACAAAATCCTGCAGCAGGTGGCATATGTGACCGACCAGTGCCTTAGACATGCGCAATCTTCAGCAACACTGGTTCTTGGTCACCTGAGGGAATGACAAGTGGCATCTATAGACCCTGGGTCTAGTGAGGCACCTACGAGTGACGGCTCGCTGTGGATCTTCAGCTGCGTGCGCAGCAGACCCTGCCATCCCTTCATCTTGAGGGAGGTGCTCCTCCCTTTGCTGAGTCAGGAGCCTCTGTTGCTCTCTTCTCCTTCTTCTCTGCTCCCTGTAATCCATGAGACATACCACTAAATCACCAGGCTGCATGATCCTGATGTTCTCCTCCTGCAAGATCAAAGAGAGAGACGTGGGTTAGCATATTTCTCATAAGGAACTCTCTTGGTTAAGTCCTCAGCTCCAGCTGCATCTCAAGGATCCTTCACACATGCTGGGAAATGCTGGCCACCACTTGCTTGACCAGTGTGTAGTGCGCTTCATGGCTATCCAAAACCCCACCCACTTCCGTCCCACTCCACTTGACCAATTGGCGACAGCTTTGCCCACTGGACTGCATGCTGTGCTCTCAGCTCAGGCGAAGGCATTCTCCTAACCCACACTGCAAAGCTGCGCTGTTAGCTTGAACCATGAGGGATACTGGTTCAAACCTTAATAAAGACATTGCAAGGGACTGTGAGCGCCTCCAGCAGTGACTGTGCCTTTCGCAAGGGGATTCTACAACTTGCACAGTTGGCCAATTGTTTTTCAGCCTCCCTAAAACGTACATTAATTTACAGTCTGCGCCCGAGGAGTGAAAAGTTTTGGTTGCGTTTAGTGGCAATTTCATGCTTTTGTGTTGCTTGAGTGGGCAGAAATGCTTCAGAGGCCCGACTCCGAGCCTGTCAATGGAGCTCCAGCTGAACGGTCTCAGCTGCGGAAGAATGTTCATTTTTGACAAGCTTTTCCAAGTGTGTGGCCGCTTCTCTCACCCTCCACCCCCACAGCTCCTCCTACCCCCGGCATGTGCTTGTGTACTTCCTTAGTCCGTGTTGCCTTGCAGTCCTTCTGCACCCCCCCCCCCCCCCCCCCCCCGAGCCTGACACGTAATGGAGCCCTTGCCCTGGCACCACACTGAAAGCCATCCGAAAGAAACTACTTGCCTGGCCCCCCCAACCAAATGCACAGTGCGTCTTCCTTGATGTTCTAAGGGCCATCCTTGTGAGCATTGTGCAAGGTTGTGTGCCCCGAATTCCCCCTGAAGTTCAGATCGCCAGACACATGCCTTTTAAAGGCATTCATGAAGCACACCGTTCTGAAGTCACGCCAGCATGGGAGACAAAGTTGAGGTGCAGGGATGATTCTGGTGTATATGCACAATGATGAGATGCAAATGCATTAAAATTAAGTTCCCAACATTGGACAGTGGGAAACATGGCCCACCATTGACGGGCGGAGCAAATGATTGTAAACTGGTTTCACGACGGCGTAAAACCCAAATTTTGGCCTTCTCACCATTTTGTCTGCTCACGCCCGCCAAACACACCTGCTGCCAACTGGGAGTGGAAAATTCTGACTATGATCTCATTGAATGGTGGAGCAGGCTCGATGGCCGAGTGGCCTGCTGCTGCTCCTAATTCGTATGTTCATAGTGAATTTGCACTTCTGTTTGTTTGCCTCTTCTCAAATAGGCTGCTTGTGTCCGTTGCTGGCTCTCTTCAAGACATTATAGAGAAAATGTATCTATTACGTTTTTGTACTGATTTACTAATTCAAAATTCCATAATAATTCAAAGATTCCGTGGGAGAGACAAAGCAACTTGTTAACCAATAAAACCAGAAAATTCTGGCAACGCTCATGCAGAGAGCCGGCATGGACATGACAGGCTGAATGGCCTCCTGTGCCATATTCGTTCTATGATTCTCCTCAGCAGGTCAGGCAGAAACTCTCTCCACAGATGCTTCCTGACCTGCTGAGTATTTCCAGCCTTTTCTATTTCATTTCAGATTTCCAGCATCCACAGTAATTTGCTTTTATTAACAAGTAGTTTGCCTTTTGTAATATGGGAAAGGATTTCGCTTTTTTTTCAAAAATGCTTCAGAGCAATAATTTTTTTAATGCTTACAGATTTTAAAACTCAAATATGCTTCCGTACGACAAAAAGCAGATTAATACTTCGGATGTTTGGAAGCTCTTCGCACTTGGTGGTCTTAATGTACTTTCTATTGGCAAGCTCTTATTTGCATTCCAAATATAATTTTTTTCTGCCATGGCTTTTATCAGTTTACAGTGGACTCGCTGCTTTGAAGTATCTTCCTTTGGGAAACAGTTGCCACAGTTTCTGACTGCATTTAACTCTGTGCTGCCAAATACTGTGTCACAGAGGTAACTGTCCAAATAGGAATCTGAGCTCCTTGTACAGCCCCCTCCTCTCGCCTCCTAACTTCCCAGTAAAAGCAATATTTCTCTGCAACTACAGATGAGAATTGTGTTTGTGAGTTGATCTGCTTTACAATTTTATTTTTGAAGTAAGAATTCACAAGATCATAAGAAATAGGAGCAGGAGTGGGCCATTCGGCCCCTCGAGCCTGCTCCACCATTCAATAGGATCACAGCTGATCTGATTATGGCTTCAACTCCACTTTGCTGTCTGCCCCTCACAACCCTTGACTCTCTGTTGATCAAAAATTTATTTAATTCAGCCTTTAATATCTTCAATGACCCAGCCTCCACTGCTCGCTGCGGGAGAGAGAGTTTCAAACATTAACGACCGTCTAAGAGGAGAAATTTCTCCTCATCTCCATTTTAAATTGGAGACCCCTTATTTTGAAACAGTGCCCCCTAATTCTAAATTCCCCCACAAGGGGAAACATCCTCTCAGCATCTAAATTCAGTTCCGTTTCACTATTATTTATTTATGCTTTGGTCAACTACCAGGAGATAAAGCAGTGAAAGTTCAGGAGATGAAGCAGCGAGAATTCAGGAGATAAAGCAGCAAGAGTTCAGGAGATAAAGCAGCGAGAATTCAGGAGATAAAGCAGCGAGAGTTCAGGAGATAAAGCAGTGAGAGTTCAGGAGATAAAGCAGCGAGAGTTCAGGAGATAAAGCAGCGAGAATTCAGGAGATAAAGCAGCGAGAATTCAGGAGATAAAGCAGCGAGAGTTCAGAGATAAAACAGTGAGAGTTCAGGAGATAAAGCAGCGAGAGTTCAGAGATAAAACAGCGAGAGTTCAGGAGATAAAGCAGCGAGAGTTCAGAGATAAAACAGCGAGAGTTCAGGAGATTAAACAGCGAGAGTTCAGGAGATAAAACAGCAAGAGTTCGGAGGATAAAACAGTGAGAGTTCGGGAAATAAAACAGCGTGAGTGAAGAGACAGTCGGGTGATTGAAAATAGCGCATGGACAGAAATGTAACTTTCTAAACAAGCACAGGGAAAGTAAGAATTTATAGGCACAGGAGAGGGAGCTGATTTGTGAGTAAGGGCGAAGAATTTCCACTTTCTACTAATCTCCAGTTTATAGTTAATTATACAAGAGTAAAGTTAAAGTAAGTAAAAGTAACAAGTTTAAGTAAAAAAGTGATTTAAAAGTTTAAGGTTCAGGCATGGCAGGACAGTTTAGCTAAGCAGAATGCCCTTCCTGTGCCATGTGGGGAGTCATGGACACTTCTCGTAACCCAGACAAAGCCCATGTGCAGGAAGTGTTACCGGCTGCACAAGCTTAAACTCCGCGCTTCAGAGTTTGGGTAGTGACTGGAGTCACTGAGGTGCATCCGTGAGGCGGTGAATTATGTGGATAACACCAGTTTTTTGAAGAGATATCAGAGATGGTTGATGAGAGCGAGGTTGATGTGGTGTATATGGACTTCCAACAGGCGTTCCATACAGTGCCACACAACAGACTTGTGAGGAAAGTTATAAGTCATGGAATAGAAGGGACAGTAGAAGCGTGGATACAAAATTGGCTGAGGGATAGGAAACAGAGAGTAATGGTTAATGAATATTTTTCGATCTAGAGGCAGGTTTGTAGTGCAGTTCCTATGGGGTCAGTATTGGGACCCTTGCTTTTCCTGATATGTATATAAATGATCTAGATCTTGGTGTGCAGGGGACAATTACAAAGTTTGCAGACAACACAAAACTTGGAAGCATTGTAAACAGAGGAGGACAGTGTAGAACTTCAAAAGGACATTGACACATTGGTGGAGTAGGCAGACAGGTGGCAAATGAAGTTCAATACAGAGAAGTGTGAGGTGATACACTTCGGTACAAAGAACATGGTACAAATAAAGGATACTATTTGAAAGGGTGTGCAGGAGCAGAGAGACCTGGGTGTATATGTACATAAGTCATTAAAGGTGGCAGGAGAGGTAGAGAGAGCTGTTTCTAAAGCATACAGTATTCTGGGCTTCATTAATAGGGGCATAGAGTACAAGAGCAGGGAAGTTATGATGAACTTATAAAAGACACTGGTTAGACCTCAGCTAGAGTATTGTGTACAGTCCTGGGTGCCACATTATAGGAAGGATGTGAACACATTGGAGAGAGTGCAGAAGAGGTTTACAAGAATGGTTCCAGGATGCGATACTTCAGCTATGAGGAAAGATTGGAGAAGTTGGGACTGTTTTCCTTGGAGAGGAGAAGACTGAGAGGAGACTTGATAGAAGTTTTCACAATCATGAGGGAGAGACTGTTCCCGCTCGTAAATGGATCAAGAACCAGAGGGCAGAGTTTTAAAATGTTTTGCCAAAGAAGCAAATGTGAGGTGAGAAAAAACTTTTTCACACAATGAGTAGTTAGGATTTGGTCCGGACCGAATGCACTGCCTGGAAGTGCAGTGGAGGCAGGTTCAATTGAGGCATTCAAGAGGGCATTGGATGATTATTTAAATAGAAACAATGTGCAGGGTTACAGGGAAAAGGCAGGAGTTAAAATGCTCAGAGAGCCAGTGAGACACAATGGGCCGAATGGCCTCCTTCTACATAACAATTCTGCCATTCTGTGAACTAGTTGTTCTGCACATACATTTTTAAAATGCATTCATGGGATGTGGGCTAGGTACCCCATCCACAAACATTTACTCCCTCCACCGACAGTGTCAGCAGTGTGTACCATCTACATGATGCACTGCAGGAACTCAGCAAGCCTCCTTAGACATCACCTTCCAAACCTAGGGCTGCTATCATCTAGAAGGACAAGGGCAGCAGGTACATGGGAACACCGCCACCTGCAAGTTCCCCTCCAAGCCACACGTCATCCTGGCTTGGAACCAAATCACCATTCCTTCACTGGCCACTGATTTGTGGAAATTATTTTTTTTGCTTGCATCAAAATCTGCCATTATTTTGAACACTGCTTTACAGATCTCTTAATCTCTCTAATGAAAAGAACTCCCATTTTCTTAATCTCTCTAATGAAAAGAATTCCTATCTTCCTCATCTCTCCTTATAACTAAAGTCTTTCATCCCTCATATCTTCTCAATGAAACTCATATATATCTTCTAGATAGGATCAGGGATAGGCCATGGTGAATCTATTCCACCATTAAATTAGATCAAAGCTGATCTTTATCTAAATTCCATATACCCACCTTGGTTATTTCCTGGAGCTTAATATTCATGCCGATCAAAACTCTTATCAATCTCAGTTTTGAAATTTTCAATTGACCTACCTTCAAGGGTTTTTTGGGGAGAAGGAGTTCCATGACCTTACCATTCTTTGTTAAAGTAGGGCACCCAAAATAAATATAAGGTGGGATTTTCCCGTCTTGCCCACCACAGGAACCATCGGACCGAAAAATCCCTCCAGTTGTGTGGCATAAATTCCTTAGCGCCCCAAAACGAGTGTGATTCCTACACCATACTGGAACAGAGAGGCCAGAGAAAATTAGTCATTTTTCCCTTGGGCCTCATCAGAATAAATAGTCGCTTGGCAGTACTGAATTTGAATATTGCTGAAAGGAGAGACAAGAGAGACAAGCTTCAGCAACACACCTCTCTTTTCAGCAATCATCAGAATAAACCAACCAAACTACAGTTGCCGATCAGACACTCCGCCGCAGCCTGCTTTACCAATTTCACCCCACGCTGAAACCAAAATGCAAGTCCAGGCGTGGGGGTAACGCAAATGTGGATGGGTGGGGACCTTGAGGCAGTTGTTTTATGGAGCCAGGAAGAGCATTTCTTACAACTTCACACAATATTAAAACACTTTAGGGCTCATGTGACAACCTTCAGCAGTTTCTTCAGGGACAATTGGTGGAGCAGCTCGAGATCAGAGCTTGCACATTGTAAGCTCTGATTATGTTTAAACGGATTTAAAAACATTAATATTTAGTATAAAAATTATTCAATGTAAAAGAAGCTCTTGACCAATAGGCATTGCCTTCAATACCTGGTTACTCTTACTCCCATTTTAGACTCAAAACAGACACAATTATGTTAAATTTAGCTTCTTGCAATGTTCTAACTGCAGCCTAACTAATGGTTTGTGTAAGTTTAGCCTTATTTTGTTGCTCTTATTTATAAAAACATGGGATTCGTATTTTAGTCAGTTTTGTCAACTTGTACTCCCAAAACCTGTCAACCTCTAAGCCTCTCTAACTCTTCTACTTTTAAAATTTTCCCTTTAAGTGTATATTTTCTCTCCTTTCCCTTCCTTCCAAAATGTGTCATCTATCATTTCTCTGCAATAAATTTCATGTGCGTTTGTCTGCCTAATCTGTTAACCTGTCGAATTCCTCTTGGAGCCTCATACAGTCGTCTTCACAGTTAACTACACTCCTTAGTGTTATTTTTAAATACTCCTTATCTTTGTGTCTTCCACAAATGTTGATGCTATGTTCTTTATACCTGAGTACAGATTAATGCACCTGTGTAATGGCTTGCGATCTGTTACGATATTGAAGGTACTATCTAAATGTAAGTTAGTGTTATAAAGGAAGTGTAACAGAAATTGGATAGGCTAAAAATAGAGAAAGACAAGGTACTAAAAAGGCTGGCAGATCCTCAAATTCGAAAATTCACCTGGTAACTTTGATATGTGTTGCAGGTAGCTGAGGAAAGTACAGGTAGACATAGCGAGGCTCTGGCTACAATCTTCCAATTCTCCTTAGATATGGCATTGGAGTGGAGGATTTCTACAAATATATTTTATCAGGATTGGAGGGTTGCAAATGTTACATTCCATATTCAAGAAAGGACATCTTGATAAAGCTGACAAATATGGGATAGTCAGCCTAATGTCAGTCATTAGAGAATAATTTGAAAAAAAAATTAATTGTCAGTTGGGAAACTTATGCCAATAAATGACAGCCAGCGTTTCTAACTTGATTGAGTTCTCATGTGAAGTAAGGATTGGGTCAGTGAAGGTAGCGTTGTTGATGTTGTGTCGTGGACTTTCAAAAGTTGTTTGACAATGTACCACATAATAGATTTGTTGGCACATTTGAAGCCCATGAGATTAAAGGAGTAGTAACAGTGTAGATACAAAATTGGCTAACAGACAGAAAACAGAGCAGTGTTAAATGGTTGCTTTTTAGGCTGAAGGGAGGTATTCAGTGGTCTCCCACAGGAGTTGATATAGGATCACTGCTTCTTTTGATATATATTAATGACCTGGACTTGGGTATACAGGGCAAAACTTCAACGTTTGCAGGTGACACTGAACCTTGAAATGTAGAAAACAATGGTGAGGATAGTTACAGACTTGGAAGGACATAGACTAGTGAAATATGTAGACACATGACAGATGCAATTTAACGCATTTTGAGAGGAAGAATGAGTAGAGGCAATTTAACTAAGTGGTACAATTTTAAAGAGGATGCAGGAACAGAAAGACCTGGGAGCTTCCATGCATAAATCTTCAAAGGTAGCAGTCGAGAAGGTTGTTAAAAAGCATTAGAATCCATGTATTTCTAAGCAGAGGTATAGGGCAGGATTTTCCCACCCTGCCTGCCGCCAGGATCATCCGGTCCCGCTGAAAGTCAATGGACTTTGGCTGGGCCGCCAAGTCTCCCACCGTGGGTCCCACCACAATAGGGCCAGAAAATCCCGGCCGCAGAGTACAAAAGCGAAGAAGTTATGTTAAATCTTCATAAATTACTGATTTGGCCCCAGCATACCCCAGCTGTGTGTCCAACAGCTCATGTGAGGCATCTAATGGGTGAGTGAAGCGTGTTAGCTGCTTTCTGCTATTGTGTGCTAGACAGCTTCTCATTTGCAACTACATTGTTGGCTGGCAGCAATGTGTAAGTCTCTCCCTGTCAGTACACAGCCTCTCCATCGGCAAGTCCTCAGCTGTCCCACCTCATGGCAACACACGGAAACTGGGTCCCTTGCGGCTCTAGGCTAAAGCTTCAGGGAAGCTCAGGAGAGGTTTGGCCCCCAGACACAGAGTGTGCAGGCCCACCAGCATAGTCGACACTCCCTGGCACTCCTGACTCATACTCCCATCTGTAGGTGAATAGCTCCACTGCCTGTGGTTACCCCAGGACAGTTGAAGACTAAACCCTGGCAAAAAATGTTGTGGAACCCAAAATTATAGTGGAATACCTAAACATGACATCTTTCTGGCAACTCCTGCAACCAAGCCAGTGCCAAACATAGTGCTTTGTATTCCTTTGGACACGACTGGGGAGGTCAAGAAGGGGGGCGGGGGGCATGACATTTTGGCATCCCAGGGTCTCATTAAATTTTGCCCAGGCTTGTGCCTTGGAGAGGACATTCCAGTTTCACTACAGGTGTTAACACAGCACAGGGAACAGCAGTTATAAGTGATAAGCCTAATGGATTGGCGTAGAAAATGGGTGCTACAGACTGTCTCCCACAGTGAGAGGGACCTTCGTGGTCCACTGGTCAACTACCACCTACACCAAGCCAAGCAGCCCACAACTGGTAAGGTGCTGACCTGCCACCATCCATCTGCTTCAATGGGTGCTCGGAGCTTAGAGTCTCTGCTCAACAAGTTGATGGAATTTACTGCATCAGGCAAACAAAGCAAATAAAAGAAAGAATATGCCAACTCTTTGATTGGCAAGCTGGAACATCAGGACCATGTGCACGAGATTGACAGATGACTTGCAGCTAGTCGATAACTCACTCAAGAGAGCCATGATCAACAGGGAATTTGATATGCTGAACATTGACATAACATCCCTACAAAGGGGAGACAGTGGTGTTGTGGTAATGGTAATAGTAATCCAGAGACCCGGGTTAATGCTCTAGGGACATGGTGTGATTTGAGCCCAATTAATAAACCTATAATATAAAATTAGTCTCAGTAATGGTGACCATGACAACGATCATCGATTGTTGTTGATAACCTTTCTGGTTCAATAACTTTCTTTAGGGAAGGAAATATGCCATTCTTATCCAGTCCAGCCTAAACGGACTCCTGACCCACAGTAATGTAGTTGACTTTTAACCGCTCTCTGAAATGGCCTAGCAAGCCACTCAGTTCAAGGGCAATTAGTGATGGGCAACAGATGCTGTACTTGTCAGTGACACCCAGATCCCATGAAAGAATAAGAGACCAGGCTTGCTGAGAGTGGATCACTGAAAGAAAAACATAGCACATTCATCTGGCATGGATACGGTTCAGGGAGACGCATGAGAAAGTGTAGATTTTACTGTATGGAACTTGCTATTCACGATGATAAACACCCCCACAAATTGTTCAGAACGTGTTCTCTCCATTTGCCTCTCAGTTCAAACAGAGTCAGTTGACCTCATGATTATCTTTGCTCCAATGTGTGCTCCATTACAAAGGTGAAATACTGGTTCTCTGAGGAGCTTGACACCGCTATCAGCAGAATCCCAAGTCAGAGCATCTTAATCTACTGGAGGATTTCAACACAAGATTTGGGCACGGACCATAAGGCATGGCCCTCCTGTCTCAGATATCATGGCCTAGGAAAATTAAATGAGAGCAAAGACTACTTGGGCTTTGCTAGAATGAACCGGGCCACAAGGTGCCCTGGAGACATTCAAGATAAAGGCATTGGCACCAGTTGGATCTGATCATCACCAGGTGTGACTCTCTGAACAGCATTCTCAGCACACACAGCTACCACAGAGCTGACGGTGACACAGATCACACTCTGGTGTGTACCAGGGTTAGGATGGAACACTAAATTTTTCATTCAAAGCAGAAATGCTGACCTCATATCAACATCAGCCAAATCCCTACCAAGATAAAAACCAACAGTTCCTCGACTCAGTTGAACAGGTGCTCTCCGGCATTCCCATACAGAGTGCAGAAGGAAAATGGAACATACCTCGAGACACTCTCTACAATGCTGCACTCTTAACATACGGAAAGCAAGAGCAGAAAAATGCTGACTGGTTTGAGGCTAACATCATTGTGATGGAAGCTGAAGCTAAGTAGTCCGGTCTCATTAATTATAAGTGAAATCTGAGTGAGAAAACTCAATGCACTAAGAGTCGCTGGAAGTGAAGTCCAACAGACTGCTAGGCACTGCACCAATGACAGCTGGTCACAACCTTGCCAGAATATCCAGATATCCTTGAACACAGAGAATGTGACAGGCATGTATGGAGGGATCAAAAAGGCAACAGGTCCATCAGCAAAGAAAATGGCTGCATTGAAATCAAAGAGAAGGGAGGTCATCACCAAAAGCAATAAAAAGTCAGAGTGATGGGTGGAACATACCTTAAGTTGTACTCTAGGGAGAACACTGTCACCAAGGAAACTCTAGACACCATAGAAAGCCTGCCTGTCATGGCAGAGCTGGATGTCGAAGCCACAATGAAGGAGCTTAGCAAAGCTATTGATTCGCTTGTCATGGCGTAGCTTGTGACGCTGATGCTAAACCACCTGAATTCATCAAGCATGGGAAACATCCACAGCATCTGCATGAACTCCTCTATCTCTACTGGAGGGAGAGGGCAGTGCCTCAGGATATGAGTGAAGCAAAAATTGTGACCCTGAACAAGGGCGACCACAGTGATTGCAACAACTATTGAGGCATCTCCCTGCTGAACATTGTGCTAAAAGTATTTGCCTGTGCTGTCCTTGTCAGACGGCAGATCCTGGCTGAACACATCCATCCCGAATCCCAGTGCGGTTTCAAAACTGGAAGATTGACAATTGACATGATCTTCTCAGTCTGGCAGCTGCAGGAGAAATGCTGTGAACAAAGGATTCCACTGCATGTTGCTTTCATCGATCTCACCAAAGCATTCGACCATTTGAGCAGAGGCTGTCTCTTTAAGCTGCTGGAGGGAATTGGCTGCCCACCGAAGCTGCTCACTGCGATCTCCTCTTCCCATGACAACATGATGTTTAAGGTCAGCTTTGACAGGACAACATTGGAATCCTTTGAGATCCACAAACAGAGCTGTGTTCTGGCAGTAACACTCTTTGGTGTATTCTTCTCTTTGCTGCTGTCTTATGCCTTCCGGTCATCTCAGAGGGTGTATACTTACGTAGCAGAACTGACATGCTGTTCAACCTCACTCGCCTGAGATCTAAGATAAAGGTGCACAAGTCTTCATTAGAGAGTTGCTCAGTACTAGAGGCGTTCAAGAGGGTATTGCATTATTATTTAAATAAAAACAATGTGCAGGGTCACGGGGAAAAGGCAGGAGATTGGCTCTAAGTTAAAATGCTCAGAGAGTTGGTGCAGACACGATGGGCTGAATGGCCTCCTTCTACACTGTAACAATTCTGTGATTCTGAACATTGACGATGCCACATTAATATTCCATACCGAGTGTTGTAAGGTTGTATGTTGTCTCATGGTCCAGAGGCTTGTATGGTTGAACAATACCTGTTTACTAATAACATCTAACTATAAACATACATACATCTCTTCATCATAATGTGGGCAGTACTGTTTCACAAGTCCCATAGCCCCTTACTGTAACCCTTATAGTCCCGAACACCCTAAGATTACATAGGAATAGAGGAGCAGGCGTAGGCTATTTGGCCCTTCAAGCCTGCTCCACCATTCAGTAAGATCATAGCTCCACTTTTAAAAGCTCAGCTGGCCAAGAAGATGGCCCAGAGGAAACAGAGGCCAGCAAATCGTGCACCATCTCAGCCTACTCTGCAGTAAATGTGGCAGAGACTGCCATGCCAGAGTGGGGTTCCTGAACCACACCAGGCGAAGCTTAACACAAAGCTGACCGCCACAGCGCAAACCATCATTTTACAAGACAGAAGGCTGCCAATAAATAAATCAGTCTGCCCCCACCCCCCCTCCCATAACTCTTGACTTCCTTGCCTAACAAAAACCTAACTCCAATGGGCATAGGCCTGACCTTTAGACAACCCTCCATCCCAGGAATGAATCCAGTGAACCTTCTCTGAACTGCTTCTAAAGCAAATTTTTTTTAAAATAAGAAGACCAAAATTGCACACGGTATTCCAGATGTGGTCTCAACAAGGCCTTGTACAGCTGTAGTAAAATTTCCCTACTTTTATATTTTATTCCTCTTGCAATAAACGCCAACATTCCATTTGCCTTCCTAATCACTTGCTGTACCTGCATACTCACTTTATATTATTCAAGTACCAGGAAACTAGATCCCTTTGTACCGCCAAATTCTGCAATCTCTCTCCATTTAAATAGTATGCTGCTTTTCTATTCTTCCTGCCAAAGTGAACATTTTCCCACATTATACTCCATCTGCCAAATTTTTGTTCACTCACTTAACCTGTCTGTATCCCTTTGCAGACTCTCTACCTCCCCTTGAGAACTTACTTTCCTACCTATCTTGGTGTTATCGGCAAATTTAGCTACCATATATTCAGTCCCTTCATCTAAGTCATTGATATAGGTTGTAAATAGTTGAGGACCCAGCACTGATCCCTGTGGCACTCCACTAGTCAAAGCTTGCCAATCCAAAAAAGACCCATTTGTCCCTACTCGCTGCTTCCTGTTAGCCGACCAATCCTTTATCCATGCTAATATGTTACTCCCTACACCATGAGCTCTTATCCTTTGCAGTAACCTTATCAAATGCCTTTTGGAAATCCAAGTACACTACACCTACTGATTCCCCTTTATCCACCTTGAATGTTACTTTGTCAAAAAACCAACAGATTAGTCAAACACGATTTCCCTTTCACAAAACCATGTTGGCTCTGAGGAACATCTTCACCAGCAAATGGACAGGCTCTCTCATGCCTGTAAAGAGTTTGATTTGACCATCAGCATCAGGAAGACAAATGTCATGGTCCAGGGTGCTGCCATCTATCAGCATTGACAATGTGATGCTGGAGGTTGTTGATAGTCTCACATATCTAGGTTCTACAATCTCCAGCAATGTGTCACTTGATGCTGAAATCAACACAAGCATTGCAAAACCTGCAGCTGTTTATGTTCATTCTGAGTAAGAGAGTGTAGAACGTCAGCTATGTCACTGAGAACACGAAACTGTGAGTCTACCAAGCCTGTGTCCTCAGCGCACTCCTCTCCAGTGGTGAGACCTGGACAACATATGCCAGGCAGGAGAAAAGACTGAACGGTTTCCACCTTCGCTGTCTCAGTTGTATTTTCAGCATTCTTGAAGGGACAAAGCCACCAGAGGTTATTTCAGAGGTCCTGGAGAGTGTTAATTCCATCAGCGTACACTCATTGCTAAGCCAACAATGGCTGCGCTGGCTTAGGCACATTCATCGGTTGGATGATGGCCATATACCCTAAGACCTTCTATATGGTGAACTGCGGCCACTGGGTCACCAGGTCTTGGGCGTCCATTCCTCTGCTACAAGGACACCTGCAAGCAAGATGTGACGATGGCAGACATTGACATCTACAGTGTCACAGTTTGTGACCTCTGGAGGCTGACTGTTTAGAGGGCCATTGAAGAGGTGAGCAGAGATGGCCCAGAGAAAACAGATGCCAGCAAATCATGGACCTTCTCAGCCCACTGTCTCCCTCTGCAGCGAATGTGGCAGAGACTGCCATGCCAGAGTGGGGTTTCTGAACCACAGCAGGTGAAGCTTAACACAGAGCTGACCACCATTTTGACCACTATTGGCAAACCATAATTTTACAAGACAGAAGGCTGCCAATAAATAAATCAGGTCCCAGCTGGGGTATTGTGCCCAATTCTTGGCTTCACACTTTAGGAATGACGTCAGGCCTTAGAGTGGTTGTAGAGCATATTTACTAGAATGATACCAGCAACATGGATTTTCAATTACAGGCAGAGCCTAGATAGGCTGGGATTACCCTCCTTAGAGCATAGAAAGTTAGGGAGAGATTTAAATCAAGGTGATCAAAATCATGAAGCATTTTGATTGGGTAAATAAAGAGAAACTTCCCAGTGGCAGGAGGGTCAGTAACCAACAGACACAGATTTAAGTTACAAGCAAAAGACTAAAAGCAAAATGAGTAGAATATATTTTATGCAGCAAGTGGCTATGATCTGAAATGCACAAAAGTTGGCGGATGCAGATAGCTTGCAAAAGGGGGTTAGATGACTACATAAAGGGGGAGGGGAATGTGACTCTTTCAAAGAGCCTGCGCAAGCACAATTGGCCCAGTCGCCACCACCTGCGCTGTATCATTCCATGATTTTATATCTAATCCCTTAGCTATAATTACTGTGTCCAATAGCTCATCCTCTTGTACCTTTTGATTCCCACTACCATACTTCACTGTGAAATCTGACATGCTTGTTTATGATCAGGGAATCATAGAATGGTTATAGCACAGAAGGAGGCCATTTAGCCCATCATGCCTGTGCCAACTCTCTGCAAGAGTAACTCACCTAGTCCCACTCTCCCTATTCCCTGTAGCCCTGCATTTTTTTCTTCAGATAATTACACAATTATCAATTGTAAATTATCAAATGGGCCTTAATTGTATGCTAATTAATTGGTTATATATTAAAGTCAATTGATTTAAATTATGTTAAAATAAAAATTATAAGCTTACCTGTGCACTCACCATACATGATTCCTTATCCTGTGACGTCACTTGGCAATATATCTTCACTTCTTGCCAGTGCTCCTCTCTCCCACCGTGCTTTGCTGCTCCACACCCTCTCTCTTCTATTCTCCACCACCGCTGATGGTGTGTCCGATCAGGTCCGCGCTGTTTCTCTGCTCTCTTTCTCTGTTATCCTCTCCTGCCGCTGCTGGTGTCTCTGTTTAGGACCATGCTGTTCCCCAACACTCCCTGTCTGTCATCCTCTGCCGCTGCTGCTGATGTCTCTGATTAGCTTTGTGCTGTTCCCTAACAGTCTCTCTCTCTCTGTTATCCTCTGCCACCTCTGCTGGTGTCTCTGATCAGGACCGTGCTGTTTCTCTGCTCTCTCTCTCCATCTTTCTCTGTTATTCTCTGCCACCTTTGCTAGTGTCTCTGATCACGAACATGCTGTTCCTCCTCTCTCTTTTATCCTCTGCTGTTGCTGGTGTCTCCGATCAGGTCTGCGCTGTTTCTATCTTCACCATTCCTTCATTCTCCACAAGATTTGCTTTTTCACCTCTAATAGCCCTACTCATTCTTCAATAATTTTCTTTCTCCTTTTGTGTTATATGTCTGTCTTTTTTCATACCCCTTTCAATCATTTTGCTTCTTCTTTCAGAATGTTCTTTGTATTATTTGAGTCTCATTTTAATTTGAATTTTTCTGCTCATTCAATCGTTTACTCTCTGTCAGTACAACTTTTACTTTGTGTACCTACAGAGATATTAATTATTTAAGTTACTTTGAGGAAAAGAAGTTTACCTGAGCTATATTTTTTTCCTCAAATTGATCTATATTTTATCTGTTTTTAGCCTCCTTCAGGAGATAAATAGTTTTGAGTGGGGTGAGGAGTGTGTATGTATATTATGTATATGAGAATGACATGGCATTACAATTGTGTGGGCTGAATGGGCCAGGGGATTTTTTCCTGTCCATTTTTGTTAGTATACATCCTAATCATTCTCCATGGTAATAAGTGTAGCTAAGGTTGTACCCTTTTTAGAATCTATTTCACTTTTTTGGAAATTTAATAGATATACAGAGATATAAATGACAAATTTGCTGTAAATAATAAACCCAGATTGTAGATTAATCATATGATTAATGTAACTTCTTTGACCATGCACAGGAAAAAGAGCCATTAAGTGAGTATAATCAGATGTATTTGTCTGAAGTGCAAAGTGAAAGGTAGAATATAGGCAGGTTATTTTTTTTTTCTCATTGGATGTAAACGTCAGAATTGGCTAAGTAATGTGCTTCAGGTGTAGTATGAGCAATAGGTATTTGTCATTTTTGTCAGTACTACTTGGGAGTTATTTTTTCTCTCATTTTCCAAGAAGTGAATTATAAACTCTGCAGCCAAAATTTGACAGCATACCCCTTTTGGCATCTGCTGCGCATTCTTAGATTCATCCTCGTGGCTGCACACACATTTAATCCTCTAAAGCATCCTTCTTTCAAAAGCACGGCTCCTGAGATCTGGCTTTCAAAGCTATTCATCTGAGAGAAGATATCTCCTGACCCAGCAGTTAAGCAACATCTTACTCCTCATCTTTGTCCCCAGATTCTCATATCCGTTCGCGCTTAGTGCATCACTCCCCTCTGCCTCACTCTCTAATTCCACACCCCACCCTGCCCCACACTCTCCAAGATGGCTAACCCTTGACTAATGCTCAAGAAGAGATGAGTAATGAAAGTGAGTAACTGATGTGCTGGCAAGGCTGATAGTTCAGCAGCCTGCTGTAGTCCTAGCAACGCCTGGCAGGAGCGGTGGCCACTGCTAGGACTACAGGCAGTCCCCAGTGGAGATCATCACTACAGCCGGACACCAAGGTAAGTGGGGGGAGGATTTTGCCATGGTCAGACTGATAGATCTTAGCAAGGAGAGTGGGGGGGGGGGGGAGGAGTATGTTTGAGAGGCCAGGGTGAAGGTAATGGGGGAAGTGTAATCTTGGGGGTGGGTGCCTCCGTTGGGCCCGGGGTCTCGCAAATGGGAGATCATTTCCGTCCCTTCCCTAACACCAGCCCACGCAGCTAAAGCTACAGGGCTTCCCACTTTGTGTGGGCCTCCCCCTGTCATGGGTAAAATAGCAGCAGGGGCAGGACAAGGCCTCATGTGGCATTAATTGGCCACTTCAGTGCTTCAATAGACCTCAGGGCAGGCAAGTCACCCCATGCTTCCACCGCGCTCTGTAAAATTTCATGCAGACCAGGGCCAGGTGGGTAGGCAGCGGGTAGGCTGTATTTTAGAAGCTCCCCACCCCAACCCACCCATTGCCATCAAACCTGCCGGCAGGGTGAATACCATTAGTCACTTTCAGTAAAAGGAGTAAGTATTGGGCTTCATGAGCCAGTCTGCTGGTTAAGTCCTGATGAAGCGCAGCCAAGATCGAAGATGTATTAGAGAATCAATGTTAAAGTGTAGTAGCCCAATCTTCATTTGTGTTCTCTTCAAGTAGAGTTCCCAGCAGGGAGAATGGGGACAATGATTTGCCTTTATGAGAAATCCTGACTACACATCAATCTCAGTCTTTTCCACAAATATCTCTGAAAGGAAATTCTATCAGCAATATCACAAGATCAATTGTATATAATGACATATTGATAGTACATGTTATAACCCTCCTGACTTTATAAGCCAACTCTTCATAAGTAACACCACAGGAGATCTGCTAGTGAGCAAAAGATTTTTGGCTATTGAGCACGCTGTTTGGGTTTTGGTTTGGGGAGGTTTAAAATTCAAAACCACTAAGTCTGAATTTGAAGTACAAAGCTAATGCACAGCCAGTGAGAGTGTGATTCAATTCCAAAGCTCTCATATGGATACTTAACTCAAAACTGCAGGGGAAACGGACGTATTAATTGGCAAAATGCCTCTCTGCTCACGCATGCCACACATCCAAATGAGCTGGAACTCAGCCCATTTTGAAGCTGCTTGGATCCCCTTTTCAGATTCAATTCTAACAACTCTCTGTATAATCAATGCTGAAAACATCTCACTGGTCAATACATACATACGAATTAGGAGCAGGAATAGGCCACTTGGCTCCTTGAGCCTGCTTCGCCATTCAATAAGATCACGGCTGACCTGATTGTAACCTCAACTCCACATTCCCGCCTACCCCCGATAACCTTTCACCCCCTAGTTTATCCAGGATCTATCTACCTCTGCCTTAAAAATATTCAAAGACTCTGCTTCCATCACCTTTTGAGGAAAATAGTTCCAAAGACTCACGACCCTCTGAAAGAAAACAATTTCTCCACATCTCTGTCTTAAATAAATGACCTCTTATTTTTAAACAGTGGCCCTATCAATGTGTGACTCCTGCGATGTGATAAAACATTAGCCCAGCTATGCCATATAGTATTCATTATCCTGTTTAATGTTTGAGTTTTTATAGGTCTAAAACAAGCTTCTTGGTGTGCTGTTAAAAAGCTGTCAAGAAAAAAGCTAATAGTCTCTTTTTGAAACAGAGGCCTGGACTAATGAACTCAGAACAATGATACCCCCATAATGTCTTATACCACCAACATCCTTGTGGCTGTGGAATAGAGGATTCCATTATGGACTTTCTTTCCTCCTCCCCCATTTTTCTCCATTAACTTTCTGATAGCGTAGGTTATTATAAATCCCATAAATTATGCATACCTTATAGATGTGGACGTACTTCATGTGTGATATGGATAGTTTAATCCTGATACAGAATCACAGTATTATTACAGCATAGAAGGAGGCCATTCAGCCCATTGTGACTGCAGCAGTTCTCCATAGGAGCAATTTACCTCGTGACTCTCCCTCACCTTTTCCCCGTAGCCCTGCACATTCTCCATTTTCAGATAACAATCCAATGCCCTCTTGAAAGCTTCGATTGACCCTGCCTCCAGCACACTCTCAGGGAATGTATTCTAGATCCTGACCACTTGCTGCATGAAAAAATGTTTCCTCATGTCACCATTGCTTCTTTTGCCAATTACCTTAAATCTTTGGCCTCTCGATCTCAATCCTTCCATCAATGTGTATAGTTTTTCCCTACCTACTCTGTCCAGACCTCTCATGATTTTGAATACCTCCATTAGATCTCCACTCAACCTATTCTCCAAGGAAAACAACTTCTCCAAACTATCGACGTAACTGAAGTTTTTTTAAAATTCATTCATGGGATGTCGGCTTTGCTGGTTGGCCCATTTATTGCCCAACCCTAATTGCCCTTGCGAAGGTAATGGTGAACTGCCTTCTTGAACCATTGCAGTCCATGTGGTAGGTACACCCACAGTGCTGTTATGGAGGGAGTTCCAGGATTTTGACCCAGCGACAATGAAGGAACGGCGATATATTTCCAAGTCGGGATGGTGAGTGACTTGGAGGGGAATTTCCATGTGGTGGTATTCCCATCTATCTGCTGCCCTTGTCCTTCTAGATGGTATTGGTCATGGGTTTGGAAGGTGCTGTCTAAGGAGCCTTGGTGAATTCCTGCAGTGCATTTTGTAGATGGTACACACTGCTACTACTGTGCATCAGTGGTGGAGGGAGTGAATGTTTGTGGATGTGGTGCCAATCAAGCGGGCTGCTTTGTCCTGGATGGTGTCAAGCTTCTTGAGTGTTGTGGGAGCTGCACTCATCCAGGCAAATGGGGAGTATTCCATCACACGCCTGACTTGTGCCTTGTAGATGGTGGACAGGCTCTAGGGAGTCAGGAGGTGGGTAACTCGTCACAGGGTTCCAAGCCTCTGACCTGCTCTTGTAGCCACAGTATTTATATGGCTAGTCCAGTTCAGATTCTGGTAAATGGTAACCCAAGGATGTAGTTAGTGGGCTATTCAGTGATGGTGATGCCATTGAACATCAGGGGCCGATGGTTGGATCCTCTTTTGCTGGAGATGGTCATTGCCTGAAGCTTGTGGTGCGAATGTTTCTTGCGACTTGCCAGCCCAAGCCTGGATATTGTCCAGGTCTTGCTGCATTTGGACATGGACTGCTTCAGTATCTGAGGAGTCGCGAATGATGCTGAACGTTGTGCAATCATCAGTGAACATCCCCATTTCTGACCTTATGATGGAAGGAAGGTCATTGATGAAGCAGCTGCCGATGGTTGGGCCGAGGACATTACCCTGAGGAGCTCCTGCGGTGATACCCTGGAGCTGAGATGAGTGACTTCCAACAACTACAACCATCTTCCTTTGTGCTAGGTATGACTCCAGTCAGTGGAGAGTTTTCCCCCTGATTCCCATTGACTCCAGTTTTGCTAGGGCTCCTTGATGCCACACTGTCAAATGCGGCCTTGATATCAAGGGCAGTCACTCTCACCTCACCTCGGGAGTTCAGCTCTTTTGTCCATGTTTGAACCAAGGTTGTAATGAGGTCAGGAGCTGAGTGGCCCTGGTGGAACCCAAACTGGGCATCAGTGAGCAGGTTATTGCTAAGCAAAAGCTGCTTGAAAGCACTGTTGATTGACCCCTTCCATTACTTTACTGATGATGGAGAGTAGACTGATGGGGCACTAATTGGCCGGATTGGATTTGTCCTGTTTTTTGTGTATAGGACATACCTGGGCAATTTTCCACATAGCCAGGTGGATGACAGTGTTGTCGCTGTACTGGAATAGCTTGGCTAGGGGCGTGGCAAGTTCTGGAGCACAAGTCTTCAGTACTGTTGCCGGAATATTGTCAGGGCCCATATCCTTTGCACTATCCAGTTTCTTGATATCATGTGGAGTGAATTGAATTGGCTGAAGACTGGCACCTGTGATCCTGGGGACCTCCGGATGAGGCCGAGATGGATCATCCATTCGGCACTTCTGGCTGAAGGCTGTAGTAAATGCTTTAGCCTTATCTTTTGCACTGATGTGCTGGGTTCCTCCATCATTGAGGATGGGAATATTTGTGGAGCTTCCTCCTCCAGTGAGTTAATTGTCCACCACCATTCACGACTGGATGTGGCAGGACTGTAGAGCTTAGATCTGATCCGTTGGTTGTAGGATTGCTTAGCCCTGTCTATTATTTGCTTCTTATGCTATTTGGCATGCAAATAGTCACCAGGTTGACACCTCATTTTTTGGTATGCCTGGTGCTGTTCCTGGCATGCCCTCCTGCCCTCTTCATTGAACCAGGGTTGATCCCCTGGTTTGATGGTAATGGTAGAATGGGGAATATGCCGGGCCATGATGTTACAGAGTGTGTTGGAGTACAATTCTGCTGCTGCTGATGGCCCACAGCACCTCATGGATGCCCAGTCTTGAGTTGCTAAATCTGTTCGAAATCTACCCCATTTAGCACAGTGGTCGTGCCACACATGAAGGGTATCCCCAGTGTGAAGGCGGGACTTCATCTCCATAATGACTGTGCAGTGGCCACTCCTACCGATACTGTCATGGACAGATGCATTTTCAACAGGCGGGTTGCTGAGGATGAGCTCAAGTATGTTTTTCCCTCTTGTTGGTTCCCTCACCACCTGCCGCAGACCCAGTCTAGCAGCTATGTCATTTAGGACTCAGCTAGCCCGGTCAGTAGTGGTGCTACCGAGCCACTCTTGGTGATGGACATATAAGTCCCCCACCCAGAGTACATTCTGCGCCCTTGCCACCCTCAGTGCTTCCTCCAAGTGATGTTCAACATGGAGGAGCACTGATTCATCAGCTGAGGGAGGTTGGTATGTGGTAATCAGCAGGAGATTTCCTTGCCTGTATTTGACCTGATGCCATGAGACTTCATGGGGTCTGGAGTCGATATTGAGGACTCCCAGGGCAACTCCCTCCCGAATGTATTCCACTGTACCGCCACCTCTGCTGGACCTGTCCTGTCGGTGGGACAGGACATACCCAGGGATGGTGATCGTGGTGTCTGGGACATTATCTGTAAGGTATGATTCCATGAGGATGACTATGTCAGGCTGTTGCTTGACTAGTCTGTGAGACAGCTCTCCCAATTTCGGCACTAGCCCCCAGATGTTAATAAGGGGGACTTTGCAGGGTCAACAGGGCTACGATTGCCATTGTCGTTTCTGTGCCTAGGTCGATGCCAGGTGGTCCATCCGGTTTCATTCTTTTTTTGTGGCTTTGTAGTTGTTTGTTACAACTGAGTGGCTTGCTAGGCCATTTCAGAGGGCATTTTAGAGTCAACCATATTGTTGCGGGTCTGGTGTCACGTGTATGCCAGACCGGGTAAGGGCAACAGATTTCCTTCCCTAAAGGGGCATTAATGAACCAGATGGGTTTTTACAACAATAGACGATGGTTTCATGGTCATCATCAGGCTTTTAATTCCAGATTTTTATTGAATGCAATTCCACCATCAGCTGTGGCGGGATTCAAACCCATATTTCCTCATCCATTAAATGACCCTGAGGAAAAGTCTGTATTTTACTAATGCAATAGTCATTCCTTGGATTAATATGTAAAATTTATTTCTCCATATATTAAAGACCATCTGTAAGACAGTTTCATTGCTTTAGCAAAGCTCAATGTAATAAGCCATTGACAAATTACAATAATGCTGCAAGTTTTTTAATTTTCTTATTTCTATTTTAATACATTTTTATTTATTCATTCACGGATGTTGGCATTGCTGGCAAGGTCAGTGTTTAATGCACATCCTGAAAAGCTGGTGATGGTGATGTTAGGCTCTCTTCAGCCGCTGCAGTTTATGTGGCTCCCAATAATGCTGTTTGTGAATGTTATTATCCACTCAACCAGTCCTGATGATGTCTATGTCTTGCTGCATGCAGGCATGGATTGCTTCATTATCTGAGGAATTAGTAATGGAATTGAACACAGTACAATCATCAGCAAAAAATCCCCACTTCTGGCCTTATGATGGAGGGAAGCTCATAAATGATGCAGCTGAAGATGGTTGGGCCTAGGGCACTGTCCTGAGGAACTCCTGCTGTAATGTCCTGGGGCTAAGATGATGGCCTCCAACAACTGCAACTGTCATTTTAGGTATGACTCCAGCCAGTGGAGAATATTTCCCGAAATAGGCTTCATGATATGTGCCCTTACAGCAATACAACTACTTTTTACACAGTAGATTTATTCCAGTTCAGATAAAGAGGTCAAATTGCATTCAGAGAATGGAAAGGCTACTTATGGAAGAAATGTTAAAGTCTAACTGATGAATGAAAAATAACTTCATCAAAGCAAAATAAACCTCACAATCAGGGACTGTGGTATGAGTGATAAATATTTCACATGAAATTCTTTGTCCATTATTTTGAAGACATTTGCCCAGATCTCCTGGTCGCCGGATGGTCAGAGACAGGACGTACCCCGGAGGATGTGCTACAGGACTCCTCAGAGGTCCAAATGCAACGACTCCATAGGAATTGCCTGGAAAATTTCAATTTCCAATGGGCAATTCCCCAGCTCCGTGGGACCCTCTGAAAAAGTCTCCAACTTTTGAGTTAGCGTCAAAGACTTGAGGGTTCCAACTCACTGACCTGGATTGTTACCCAGGAAATATTAGACAGGAAAAAAATATGTCTAACTCCCGGGTAACTATACAACTGACCCCTCTCTCAACTCTTCACTGACCCCTCCCCGACTCTCCTGTCCCCCCCACCCCGACCCTCTGACCAACTCTGACCTCCCCTGACCTTCCGATTACCCCCCAACCCTCCAACTCCCCCAACCCTCCGACTCCCCTCCTCAATCCTTCAACTTCCCCCCAACCCCCCCTCCACATCAACCCTCTGACACCCCTTCCTGACCCTCCGACACCCCCCTGACCCATCGCCACCACCCAACCCTCCGACACCTCTCAACCCTCCAACACCTCCCCACCCTCCAACTCCCCATTCCAACCCTCCTACTCACCCTGACCCTCTGAATCCCCCAACCCTCCGATTCCCTCCTGACCCACCATCTCCCCATGACCCTCCGACTCTCCCGCCTGACCCTCCGACTCCCTGCCTCGATCCTCCACTTCCCCGACCCTCTGACACCCCCGCCTGACCCTCTGAGCCCCCTCCCGGCCCTCCAACTCCCATCTTGATTCTCTGACTCCGCTGAAACCTCCAAATCCCTGACCCTCCAACTCCTCTTCGGTTCTCTGACTCCGCCCAACCCTCCAACTTCCCCCGACCTTCCAACTCTTCCTTGACTCTCTGACTCCCCCTCCTGACCCTCAAACTCCCCCTCCCAACCCTCCGACTCCCTCGACCCTCCGCCTCCCCCCAACGCTCCGACTCGCCTGACCGTCTGTCTCACCCTCCTAACCCTTACTCCCCCTTGACCCACCAAACCTCCTTCCTGACCCTACGACTCCCCCCCACCCCGGACCCGACCTTTCTCAATCTCACCAGCCTACCACCCTGCCACCTTACCACCCTATCCACTCTTTCCCCTGCCACCCTACCCAGCTGGCACCCTACCCACTTACCTCACACTCATTCACCAACACACTGAAAAGCTATTTAAATGTCCCAAAGCTTTTCATTGTGTTAGCGAATGAAGACTTAATAAAATATGACAGGTGGTGCTGTAAAAAGGAGGCATAGCTTGGCTTCCCCCAACCTATCCTGAACTACGAAGAAGGACTTTGAGAACAGGTAGGCCCCATATTTCTGAAGAGGCCCAGTTCAAAAGCCTGGGCCGGAAATGTGGAGATCCATCTTAGCGCAAAAAAAATAGGAGCAGAGTGTCAATCCAATGGTGATTGCCACTCCTTGGAAGATTCGGCCTAATTCTCCCTGAGCTAGCAGACAGACAAATTCCACATTTTAATACATTTATTCACAAATATATACAGCATGATTTCAGTCCCCATGCTTATCAATATGCAGTAAGAATCAGGATTCAGAATTATTTTGTAGACCTAACCCACATTCAGTGCTCTCACTAGAGCATGTGTGTAGCTCCATGGTAGCATCCAGCACCTCAGAGTGAGGAGACTGACCTAGATCTCTTTTCTTGCAAAAGAAAAGTCAATGAATTAAATAACAAAGTTCAACCAAAGTGTTAAAAGCATTAAAAAGGGGAAGTATATCTATTTGAACAATATCTGAGTGGCTACAAATCTGATGTACACAACTATTGCAGTAGGTCCTTCTCAGACTGTATTTTCATTTAAAACCAGCAGATTCCTCTACAATGCTTAGGAAACCTCATTCCAACCAACTGTAAATAAACAACCCTGTCCCCTTCAGGAAAAATAGGTAAATGAGATTGCCAGGATTAATCATCAACAAGATGAGTTTGAACTAAGGCAATCATCCTCTGTAGCAGAGTCAGTAATCTAATATATGAAGCATAGCATTACAGGGCACAATTTATGATTAACCAGACATTAATTCAGTAATGCTACCTAGGAACCTGTGATTCTTTTTATGCTTTCACGGGTCGTGGGCTTCGCTGGCTAGGCCAGCATTTATTGCCCATCCCTAATTGCCCTTGAGAAGATGGTGGTGAGCTGCCACCTTGAACCGCTGCAGTCCAAGTGGTGCACAAACACCCACAGTGCTGTTTGGGAGGGAGTTCCAGGATTTTGACCCAGCAACAGTGAAGGAACAGCGACATATTTCCAAATCAGGATGGTGAGTGACTTGGAGGGAAACTTGCAGGTGGTGGTATTCTAAATAAGTTTTGTGTTATTGTGTCTAATTAAAGGCAATAGTGATACCCTTGATTATTTTGTTACACCTGACTCATCACACTGAGTCTTTTTTGGCAGTGATAAAGTATAAGTAGTAGGAAGGAACAGATTTAGATTTTGAAATAGATTGGAGTCTGGGAGGAGAGCCAAGAATGGAACTGCGAAATAAATTACAATGAGAAAGTTATAAGTGGAGCATTCATTGAAGCGGGAGACCAAAGTGCCAAATGAGATTCAAGAAAACAGGGGAAAACTGTAAAGGTTGCTTGAAGTTAGAGGCAAATTCTGATGCAAGCTATTAAATACAAAGCTTGTTCACAACATGCTTGGTTAACACAGTAGTGAGGAAAGTAACACCACTGAGATCGCCACTCTGCCAATTTTATTACCATTTGACTCAGCTGATAACACAGAGATCGATTAGGAATTAAGTAGCATCTAAAACGATATATTTTTATTCAGCTACTATTTAACCAATGGTGATTATATCTTGAGGTAAATACAGATAGTACTTTTTACATACGAATATACGTAAGTGCAAAATAAGAATTAGGAGCAGGTGTAGGCCATTTGGCCCCTCGACCCTGCTCCACCATTCAGTAAGATCATGGCTGATCTGACTGTGGCCTCAACCCCACATTCCACCTACCCCCAATAACTTTTGACTCCCTTGTCAGTCAAGAACCTATCCACCTCTGCCCTAAAAATATTCAATGACCCTGCTTCCACCGCCCTTCGGGGAAGAGAGTTCCAAAGACTCGCAACCCTCTGGGAGAAAAAAATGATTGCTGAAAAAAGAGACGTGTCTAAGCTTTTCGTCTTGCACTCATCAGGAAATTATTCTCCTCTGTCTTAAATGAGAGACCCTTTATTTTTAAACCATTTCCGGTAAATATAAATTGCAGCCCAATCTCTGGCAGTAGATACAAAGAATGGTCAGCTGCAAGTTGATGTTTTTCATGTTAGATTCCTTCATATTGAGCCCAAGACTACTTTGAAGTGCTGACTCCTATTATTTACCATTGGAGCATAGAATGGAAATGTGAAATTACAGTGAGAAATTTATGAGTGGAGTGAGTGCCACTGAACTGGTATGGCAGCGAATGTGATCGAGCAGTGATTACGTTGCTGGGCTAGTAATCTAAAGGCTTAAACGCACAATTCTGAGGGTGAGTTCAATTCACAGTGTGGCTAGTTGGAAAATTTGAATTTGTCTTGGTATATCTGGAAAGAAAAAATTGCTGTTGATAAAAATCAGATTGAAACACGATGGTCCTGAAACCCTGAATGGTTCACTACTGTGAAGGAAACCTGCTGTCCTTATACAATCTGGTACATTTAGTGAAAGGGATGTCCATATCCTGACAATGATTTTTTTTTAATAATGATTTGAGTCACCCTCGGCTTGAAATGTAACTTATCACAGCATAGGAGGATGAAGGCTTGAAATTATCAGGGTGGAATTTTACGTTGCACCAAGATCGGATCCCAGCAGCGCCACCAGGGGCTCATAAAGGAGGCACTCTTCCCTTGTCCGCCACAAGCCCAGGTAGTGAAAGCTGCCAGGCTTCACATCTGGCGCCATCCTCTGCCCGCCACAAAAAAAATTGCACCAGGGGAGGGAAGAGGCCCATAAATGACCATTAATTATGTAATATTGCAGTGGGGATGGGTGGTTTGGCACCAGGAATGGCACCTATGACATTGTGCCCAATTTTAACCACCAATCCCTCGCCCCCCCAACCCTTCCCGATCGCCTGCCTGAAAAAAGTGGGGGAGAAATGTTTGCATACTGAAGGAGTCTTGCGCTGTTGGAGGAACCATTCTTCACGTGAGAATTAAAACTGAGAATCCATCTGCCTGTTCCCCAAGTTCAAGTGGATAGTCAAGATCCCATGGCATTTTTTTTGCAGAACAGTGTACTGGCCAATGTTTTTCTTTCAAACAACACCACTAAAGACAGGTTAACTGGTCATTTATCTCTGATCTATTTGTTGGATCTTGCTATGTATTAAATGGCTTTCTTGCTTGCCTACGTAACCACAGTGACTGAAAGTGCAAATTAATATGGTGTACTTAAAGCACATTGAGGCTTGTCTGACAGTCATAATCAGGCACATAACTGTAAATCTCTTTTTATTGGAGCTGATGAGGTAATGTTAATGAAATGATCAAGTAAACCAAGGGACAAAAATTCTGCTCCTGTATTTCAATGCCTATATTGGAAAATTATGCACCTCCAATGTGATTTTCATTCTTCAAAATAGTGTCTTTGTCTTTCTCTCTATCTGTCTTTAGCTCTCACTCTTTCTTTCAGTGTGTTTTCTGTATTTGTATTTCTCCCCTGCTCTTCTCACTTTCTCTCATTTAGAGTAAATCTCTGCTTCTTGCTGTCTCCTGTCCTCTGTCTGTTTCTCATCTTCTTTGACTTACGCCTACTCTGAGATAGAAATTGCTTAGTGTTCCCCCTGTCTTTGCAGATGTGAAATGGCTGCAGCATTGACCATAATGAACAATGCTATTTTCAGGAGCCCTTGCTGCTGCCTGAAATCAGAGCTGGCCCAAATTAAATCTGCAAGTCAGAGCCCTGCATCTGGTTTGTACATCAAAAATTCAAAGCAATTTAATCCCCTGGGCCCTTTTACAAATGTGCAACAGAAAACAGTATCTATAAACTCAAGAGATATTGCGGCTATTATAGCCTTGTGAAAATTAATCATTATTCCTTCCTCAGGCGAGAGAACTTATTTCACAGCAACACGGGAATTGTGACACTACCGACACATGAATTGAAATAATGGGTAGAATTTTTTGCTTGGCGTGCGGGTGCGCGCCTGACCCGCTCAAGCGTGAAATAGCGTGTGATGACGTCGGGCAAGCGTCCCAATGTCATCACGCACTTGCGCAATATTTCGGTTGGCGGACGCGCATAAGAGTCGGAAGCGCGCCCGCTGACAATTGAGGCCATTCAAGCAGTAATTAACTGAGATTTTTTTGTTGCCCGTCCAATGTTACGGTTGGCGAGCGGGCGAATCGGCCAGGAGGCCTTCACATTTTTCAGGAAACCGCATCCATGGGCGGGATAAGGTCGCCGATAATAATTTTTTTTTAAATAAAAATGTTTGGACAGAATTTTCATCATCCATATGTCCCTGTGACTGGTTCTGATTCTGATACATGGGCATTTTTTCCTGGTTTTTAAGATCTTTATTTTTTGCATTTAAATTCTTCAGCTCCCTGAAGCAGCTCTCTGCCTTCAGGGAGCTTTCTGCGAGTGCTTCCCCCACGCGCCCGTGCTGATTTCAGCGCTCGCCCTCCTCCCGCCCCCATCCCAGCGGCGCTGAGCCTTTCAGCGCGCACTTCACACTGGCTGGTGTTAATTGGCCAGCCAGCGTGAAATCGCGGTCAGGGGTCCGTTCCCCGGCTGCTCCCCAGGCCCGCTGATTGCGGACGCCCGCCAAACTAGAAATCCTGCCCAATATTTCAGTCTATATAAAGCAATGAAAATGGATACTGTGACTTGACCCATGGATAACCTTACAATTTAGAGGGCTTTTTTTTTTGTCTCTTTTACAGATACCTTTGCCAGCAAAGTAGCTGCAATTCAAGACCAGTATGCTGATGCTTCTATCGGTAATGTGACCGGGAGCAACGCTGTGAATATTTTCTTAGGAATTGGTGTAGCCTGGACAGTTGCAGCAATCTATTGGAATGCTCAGGGAAAGGATTTTGTGGTGCTGCCTGGAAATCTGGCCTTTTCAGTCACTCTCTATACCATATTTGCTTTTGTAAACTTTGGTGTGTTACTGTACCGAAGGAAGCCAGAAATTGGTGGTGAGTTGGGTGGACCACGGACTGCCAAGATTTTAACCTCAGCAACATTCACTCTGCTTTGGTTAATGTACATTCTTCTCTCATCTCTGGAGGCCTATTGCTACATAAAGGGCTTCTAATAGTCAACAGAACATGAACAAAATGGACGTTTAGTATTTCACTCACCTGCTGATGGAATGCTAACTTCTGAGAGAATTCCTTTTACTAGGTAGAAGTGGATCTCACAGTGTTCCATCTGCAGGGGCATCATAAACAACAAAGGCTATGAATGTGGGGCTCAATCTGCTGCTGTACAGATAAATATGCCAAATGGGAAATATTTTTTATTGAGAATAAAGAGCCTAAAACAATATTTACCCACAGTAGCATGCCCTCACCCATTCATGGAATGATGCCTCTGTATTAATGTGACTGTTTGAGATCAAGTTGCTTAACACACAAGAAAAATGGCTCGTCCCGTTATGTCGTTTTGTTTTGGATCTGCGTGCCCTACACTTCATTTAAGACGATGTGTGCTGACAGCTCCTGATTAAAATCCAGTGTTGTCAATATTTTGGAGTTTTTGGTTTAATTTAATTTGGGTTCCTTAGTAAAAATGCACAGAATATGCGTAACTGCTAGACATTTACCCATACACTGTGTCATTTGTTATTTTTGTACAATAGTGTTAAATGTGATACTGTAATGCTGTGCATGGTTAAGACATGTGTCCTGTATGTAATATAAATATGTCACCAATCTCAAGACCTACAGTGTATTGTTTATTATTAGGAATTGCTTGTTGCATTTAGTGAGGGGAAAGAGCTGTAGCTTTCACCTAAAATTTACCACATTCGCTTAGAAATATTTCTAAGTGGCACTGTTGGAACTAGCACCTTCACAAAAACATACTTGATCTATAAATATGACTTTTTTAACTTAGAAATTGAATGACGTGTTTTAAAATTGTTCAGGGTCATTTGTTAGAGTTTTATTTAAAATGTCAGTATTGTTATTTCTGATGTCTAGTTGATTTAGTTGCTGTCAGTGTTGTGGCACAATAAATCAGGAAGACAGTGTAATTGGGATGGTGCATTTAAATTAACCCGAGCAGAAAGACAATTACTGCGCATGTTAACATCATTAAGTAGGCGTCAAGAATACTGCTGTAGTAATCAAAAAACTCATTACCGTTGCTGTTTTTAGGGTCATTCTTGTAAGTACTGTCCGAACCGTCAAATGCCAATTCACAAGCTTCTGGTAGAGTTTCTGGTACAAGAAATGCACATTCCAAAATGCTGGCCGTACTACATGGCATTAGATTTTGCAAATAAACCCTTCAGTTGAGCTCTTGATTGAAAAACTGCAGACAAGTTACATGTGGAATCAATGATATATGCAAGATAAGAACTCAATAAGAATCTATTGAAGCAAAAAAGATTATGCAAACAATTTCTTGTGAGCCACAACTTCAGGTTTAGAAGGCTCAACGAATAAAGAGTTAAGTGGAATGTTACCTGTAAGCTGCACATCTGCGCAGCAACCCAAAAGTTCCCAAGCAGGTCACAGACAAGTTAGCCCCTTTAAGTTACACATGTGCAGGGGCCGCGCTAAAAAATTTAAAGGGACTGCACACTTAAATAATTCACCCACGAACTCCAAAATCAAATTAGAGGGTACGTTGGTTAAATATAGTAAATGTTTTCCTTCTATTTTTAGTTTGTTCTGTACTTAAATGACGTAAAGGTAAACATTCAAATTTGGTACCAGTTTGAGCCAATTTATCATTTGAAAGCAGGCTACACTTCATGACTGGACTTTGGATATTTAATACATAATCGTCACAGAAACATAGACAGACCCATCCTGAAGTGTCATGCATTATTTGTACACAAGCAAAACACACACGTCGTAGAGGACTCTAGTGTGTGCCAACTTGTTGCTTTTTCAGTGACCACACCTTGTGATACTTAACCCTTATCTCTCAGACCAACTATTTCTCCCTTCAAACTGATAAAAGATTTTGCTCCATAATTAAAGAACATAAGAAAAAAATCTGCCATTCTGTAACAGGTCTGCTGCCTTTCCTGTATAGTTTTTAAATCGATGGATTTTTTCCTCAGTACTATCTATGTGTTTATCTTAAATAACTGGGAAAACCAGTTATGATGCAATTGATTTCCTGTCTGAGATAGCAGGAGTTCTTCAGGCAATGTCATATCCATCCTTGGTGAAGAAAGGGAAAGATCATTTTATTTTATTCTTTCATGTGAGCATTGCTGGCAAGGTCAGCATTTGTTGCCCATCCCTAATTGCCCTTGAACTGAGTGGCTTGCTAGGTGGTTTCAGAGAGCAGTTAAGAGTCATTGCCACATTGCTGTGATTCTGGAGTCACATGTAGGCCAGACTGGGTAAGGATGACAGAATCACATGTAGGCCAGACTGGGTAAGGATGACAGAGTCACATGTAGGCCAGACTGGGTAAGGATGACAGAATCACATGTAGGCCAGACTGGGTAAGGATGACAGAGTCACATGTAGGCCAGACTGGGTAAGGATGACAGAATCACATGTAGGCCAGACTGGGTAAGGATGACAGATTTCCTCACTGAACCAGACAGGTTTTTACAACAATCAAAATAGTTATCATGGTGACTATTGCTGAGACTAGTTTTATATTCCAAATTTATTAATTGAATTTAAATTCTACCCACTGCTATGGTGGGATTTGAACCCATATCCCCAGAGCATTAACATCGGCCTCTAGATTACTAGTCTAGTGGACATTAACACTACCACCATCTCTCTGATAGAATAGGTTTTGTTGTATCTATGCTTGCATTAGGCTAAAGTCATTCCAGCCAGCCTGTAATTCTAGATTCATTTGGCAGGGCCATTGACCTATGGGAGCTGAATAATTCTTGGGATCACATTCCGTGGCTCCATTCATTTTTCAGTGAAACTGTAAACCAGTGGCGTTGATCATCAGTATTACTACACAAAGCACTGTCACTCAAGGTATGTTTGTTCTGATCCTACAATCACAAATGTGCTCAGTACACTTGAAGATTACAAGCAATATAAATCCACTTTAAACATTTTGCAGCGGATTGGTTTTATGAAAAGTATAAGCCATTGTTATTTATCACGTTTAGTACAAAAAATGATTGGCCCTGTCTTGAGAAAGAAGTCTTAGGGACAACATTATTTATTTCAATGACAGAGTATGCTATTGTTCTTTACATTCTGTCCTGCAGTTCTTGATATTTAAATACATTATTGCTGACAGAAGTGTAATTTTATTCTGTTAATGAATATTTACATAGTTCTTGCTGCCTTTGCTGATTTGTTGCCTGAAATACATCATTAAGACACATTAAAAAAGGAACTTGTGGGGATCATTAAAGGATCCTCTGGAAACAAACATCTTATTTTGACTGTGAGGGAGTGAGTGACGATCTTAGCGGTGCAAATAAATTTGTCTAATTAAGGACAAATGTAAACTGATTTCAGCAATGCGTTTTGGATGGTTGTTGTGCCTTGCAGCTAAATTTGATAGTACTTGGCATCAGGTTTTTATTCATTCAAGCTTATAACATGAAGAATGACCATTTGAATGGTGCATTAGAGGACTGGCAGCACCTTCAGGAGAGCCTTTTGCCTTTTTTTGGGGGACACTGTGCACTGAATTCAAACCAACTTGAAAACCGGTCCTTTTTCAATAGTGCTGCATAACCAGAGCCCAAGAAAATGCAGCCTGTGGAGGAAGCATTTTATTTTTCCCATCTTATTCCTGCCTCTTAGGGGACAGTGATTTACTGATGCTTGGCGCCCCTCCTGGCTGTGCACTTAGACTTGGGACTGACCACGTAGATGATTCCCAGACAATCGCCAGCCTGCATCCTACCTGTCCGTGGGGGACCATGTCAGTGCACCATTGTGCTGTGCTACTATATAGGTGTAATTTGGAAGCTTATTCATGGAGAACAATATTGTGTCCTATTGATTAGTAGAAGTACATCTCCGGCATGCTGTTAGTAAAATAATGGCATAGACACATAAAATTATTTAAATGAATATTTAGCTTAATTTATTTTTGTTTGCTTTTCAGGAATGTTCTTTTATTTAACTTTCACCCAATTGAAAATTAAGCATCCAATCGTATATTTTGTTATTGTGGGGATATTAAGCAACCCTAACCCATCCTAACCCATTGGTGAAGCTGAGTCATGGACCAGTGGACTGCCTGCATATAATGCACTCATATCCTACACGTTGACAAGCAATATAGATCTCATAGGAAAGGCCATTTCATATCATCATCTTTTAAAATAAGGCTTGAGCATGACAGGTAAACATAAAAATGAATGGGATTGGCTTGTAAAAGACTAGTGGGTTAGATACAGTATGTAGGCAGTCTGACCAGAAGTTTCTCAAGGCGCTTGTGCCTGACCAAAGTCCAATAAAATAGCTGCTTTTATTTATGTGGGTCTCATTATTTATTGCCCTTTCATCAGCGTGAGATGTTTTATTGAACCACGCTGAGAATGAACAGAGGGCTGTAATAGCACATTCAAATATATTCCCTTTGAACTAAGTAATTAAAATGAATTGTGTTTCAGCAAAATTTCCTTCTGTTTACCAACATCATAACTTTCTATTAGTTTTACCCATGAGGAGACCTTTAAAACTGAAAAGATCATATACATGACTTACCCCATCTGGCATATGTGCAAAAGATCAGCAAGTAGAACAGTAAGTTAAATCAGCTACTAAGCAGAGAATATTAGCTTCGTTATATGAAAACCAATTAAATGTTAATTCTACTTTTTTAGATAAAAGTACAAAAAGCAGGCAATATAAGGAATATTAAACACTCACGAGTTTAACATAACTGCATATTTGTAATTTTTACAACATAAATCAGGATAGTAAATATACCTTTTAAATAACACCTTGCACTATTGCGCATTTCACTACTGTTTTTGACAGTTGCAGTATCATTTTATGTGGGTTATTTAAGATATTGTTCTGTGGTTTAAGTAATCTTTTTGGTATTGCGTAACCTGAAAGCCCCAAAGGCACTTGACTTCTGACCATGTGCATCTGATACCTGTTACCAAATTACAGATTATCTGTTTGCATCTGTTGTAATTCTATGGCTGTGCTGACTCAGTCTTGGCTTTTGGGGTGATTGGTGACCTGCTGTATTGTACCACGTGAATGGAGGGGACTTGCAGCAGTTGGTTTTGAAATTGAATGGATGTGTCCTGCTAGGTGTAATGTTAGTTTTCTATTGATAGATCTTGAACTAAAGAGAAACTGACCTGTTGGTAACATCAAAAGGCTACAGCATTCTTGCACCACAACAAATGCAATATTCTAATTCTACTTTGACATATTAATTTACAGAACCACATAAAACCCATATTCTAAAATGTGCACACTTTGATAACTGTGAATGAATATTCTTAAGAGCTGATACAGGATCAAAGGGGAACTGCCTCTGTGCAAAGTAAAGCTTTGGATATGCTTGGTTTACTTCAGTTAATACAGTTTTCTTAAGCTTGTCACAATATAACAAGTGAAGTTGTTTAAAAAACACTAGCAGTTGAGAAACTTCTATTAGTGATATTAACGATTGAACTCAATGCATTTTTTCCCTGTCTGCTATTTGAACATGGGAGTTATCCCCTATAATACAAAACATTCAAGAGGTACCTTGTACACGCCTGTTATCACCAGCAGCCAGAAAACAACAGCTTGTTTCTAACTCCTGTGCAGTACAATGACAAAGGAAGCAGCCAACGGAACTGTTAGCAGGAAATCAAGGCTGGCACTGGCAGCAAGCAGACTAGGCTGGGACTAGTAGCAGGAAGTCAAGGCTGGCACTGGCAGCAAGAACACTAAGCTGAAACTGGTAGCAGGAAGATTAGGCTGGGACTGATAGCAGGCAGACTAAGCTGGGACTGGAAGCAGGAAGGCTAGACTGGGACTGGTAGCAGGAGCACTAGGCTGGGACTGGAAGCAGGAACATTAGGCTGGGACTGGTAGCAGGAAGGCTAGGCTGGGACTGGTAGCAGGAGCACTAGGCTGGGACTGGTAGCAGGAAGGCTAGGCTGGGACTGGTAGCAGGAGCACTAGGCTGGGACTGGAAGCAGGAACACTAGGCTGGGACTGGTAGCAGGAAGGCTAGGCTGGGACTGGTAGCAGGAGCACTAGGCTGGGACTGGAAGCAGGAACACTAGACTGGACTGGTAGCAGGAAGCCTAGGCTGGGACTGGTAGCAGGCAGACTAAGCTGGGACTGGTAGCAGGAGCACTAGGCTGGGACTGGTAGCAGACAGATTAGGCTGGGATTGGTGGCAGGCAGACTAGTGGAGGGACCAATATTTGGGAGACTAGGTCTGGACTTGTTACGGGGAGGGTCAGCCATGTTTGCCGTCTTGCCAAGCAAAACAGTTGACGATCTATTAAAATCAGGCAGCAGGAGGTTGCTGCCAGGCACCATGGGGAACAGACCCCAGCAAAAGCAAGTGCTCTGAGTGGGGGAATAAGGGAGTCCTCCATTTTTACTGTGCCCCCCCTCTCAATTTCCACCAAGTCGAGCAGTTAAAATAGACCCTTGTATATTTATTACAAAATGACATCAGATCCCGCCCACATAAATCTGGGGTCCAACACTTTAGCCAACTAAAATGTTAAATGACTAAATTTCACTGCCAACAAATAACTGCTCCATCCCTCACATACTGATAAGTGTGCCCGGTCACATTTCTAACAACATATCGATTGCTATTTGCTTTAGGAACACACCCACCACTGAGAGCTAAAGGGCAGAATATGATTACATATAATTACGATGACTTAGGCTACAGCATCTTGAGTAGGCTATCAGATGGGCTGTGTAGGTAGTCTGTGTGGCTACCAGTAAAATAAACATTTCTACCTCTGATATGAATCTTTAAATGCCTCGGAGTTGAAATTCTTAAGTTCTTTTGAGAGCACTATTGAAATACTGACATTTTATTCTCATCTTCATAATGGCAATGCCACGACAATTTGAGGAAAAAATTATTGTGGCTTGGAAAATAAAGGAAAAAGCATGTTCACAGGATTAAAGGAGTCAGTATATTGAGCAATGTTTATGCTTACCCAGTGTCTGTCCACTTTTGGATTGATGTTTAGTGGTGCATGAAGTAACATGGTGATCATTTTTGTACAGCCATGGTGTCATTGGTATGTAAACAGAAGTGAATTTATATTTCTATTGGCATGAATTGGATATGCAATACAATATTACCTTGGTGAAGCAACATTAGAAGCTAGTACGAATTAACTCTGCTGCGACAGTGATTTGACCAATATATTAATTTGCTAGTATATCTATGAGAATTCCATTCTACAATATTACAAAAATCAAAGATGCCAAAACAGTGTTTATGGCTCTTAAACGAATCGCAAGATGTACAGACTCAATTTAACTCCGCTGTCAAAAGTTGCTACAGTAGTTCTTGAGTTCACTCTGTGTTGTGTCTGTCCAAAGGTTTTAGTTAAAATAATTCAAAGAAGGCTTCTTAATTTTGTATACAGAAGAGTAAAATAAACAAATATGGCTAAAATATTTTTTAATTTTCCAACATGTTGCAAAATGAGGCTTTTCTGCAAAAATTAGAAATTTCACTGAAGAATCAATTCTTGCATGTTGCATATGTTGTGATTTGAGAAGTTATCAATGACTAAAATGCCTTATACAAACAAATTCTATAGTACATAACCCAGAGATGGTCTGAAAATAGTTCATCACAAATATGTGTGGACTTTATGCTGTTTTATGTCATACTACTCAGCTTGATTTGTCTATCATTTCTGTATTTCTTAAGGAACCTTTAATCTTGTAAAATTGTGGCGTGTATCTCTCATTGCTTGAATTGAATGGCTTTGTATAAATCAATGTCATAAGCTGTTTCCTCTCTTGCCATATTTCCTAATACATTAAATATAGATGTTTGTAAATTCTCCATAATTTCTCGTTCATTCTGCGTGTCTTGATATAATCAAGTCCAACAGGCATTTCATACAGTATTACTGTGTTTGAAAAGTTCACTTCAAGTTATTGCAAGCTTGTCATTGGTAATGAAATCATAGCTGTTTTACAGAAATTAAATAAATTTTCAAATTTATTAATAGATTGCAATGCAAATAAAACGACAAACTGATGATTTTAGTCTTGAATTTGCTCCTAAAATTCACTAAGTTTTTAAACTTGCAATTGATCCAAAAAATAGTGGGGCAAATAAAATTAATGAGAAAAGTTACAACATTTTGTTGCAATTTTTAATAAATAATTAATTGTTAGGTGTATTATGCTTACCATAATTTGAAATACAGACTACGAAGTATGAATCCTATTCATGTAAAATGTGACTTGTGGACTCCCATCCTTATGTGTGTTCTTGCTCAGAGCATTCTGCTAAATGTTGTCATTACAGAACACTCAGATTACGCTGGGAAAGGAAATTTTAAAAAATTGCATAAAATAAACTTGTTACCGTTTCACTCTTTTAGAAGAATTATATATTATTTGGCTGTTTTTCTTTACTGTGTTGACTTGTAATTCCCTTCACCTCATTGTTCTGACTTGTGAAAACCGGTCACTACACATGTGTGTGTGCCACATCAGTAGCATTCCTGGCTCATTTTTTACACATCCCTCTGTTCGTGCAATTGAAAATCCAAAAGTATATTCTATTCCATATCATTGCATAAATTTATTAATATTTAAACATTGTGCTTATGCATAGTAGGTAAGATTTGGGACTGTATGATGGTAAATAAATTTGGAATACTTTACGATTGTACTTTAGACCTGGGGCTCCTTTCCTGAAAGTAAGTAAAGCCTGGAGCTCCCTTGCAAAGGTAGGTCAAGACTGTGGCACCCATTTTTTTCGGCACTATGGGTGCCATTTTGCCTCTCAATACTTCTGGTACTAGCTGCACTAGACACCATTTTGGTGAGGGTGTACCACGCATGCAGGTACCAAAAGTGTGCAGGGTGTGATGTCAGTCAGTGTGTAAAATTGATTTGATGCCAGTTCAACATTCCAGCAAATGCCCTCTGTTAACCTCGCACAGCTGAGCACAAGTTAAACAGGAGGAAGTCTGTCCCTTCCCTCATCCCCTCCCCCGACGTGCACTTTCCGGTTAGTTACTGATTGATTCCTACTGGATGTTGCGATTGTAGAAGTGTTTGGTGATTTCCAGAGTTGGTAAAGTTGGTGAGACCTACAGAAAGTGGTACGTTCTGAAGGACTTTGTCCTGACTTAAAGAATTCTGTAGAAACCACTTGCTACCAGACATAGGTGCAATGGTTTGCATCCTCCTTAGAGTACAGTATGACAAGGAGAATGGTCAGAGGAAACACGCAGTGGGACAAGCTGCTGGAAGAGGGAGGAAGAGGAGGGAGAGAAATGCTCTCAGAAGGAGGCCATATCCACCAAGAGGGTTCAGGGTGCAATTCTGCTACCTGAACCTCAATGAGATAAAGTGTATGAGATGTCTCCACTTAACTAAGGATGTTCTCATTGAAATTTGCCACCTGCTGCTGCAGGGCAAGGATGGCATTGCCAGTGGCTGTGAAGGTATATGGCCATGAACCTTTATGCTCTTGCAACATCTCCCACTTCACCTTCCGCTATTGTATAAGGGAGGTCACTGAGATTCTGTATTCAAAGAGATTGACTTCTGTCTTGTCGGAACGTAGCAGGTGGAGCAAGCTCCTGACTTTATGACAATTACAAGCTATCCCATGGTGCAGGACTCCATTGAATGCATACACGTAGCTTTACAGGCACGCACGTTAATTATGAGATGTCCTGCAACAACATCCCTCAACATCAAGCTGGTGACCATATGTACCCAATCATGCAGTTCGATGGCATGGCACGCCTTAGTTCTGTGGCAGTCTGCTGTACAATCTGAATTTAAGGCACCGTGACAAACCAAGCATTGCTCTTGGGGGCTATCTGCTGAGCACATGGCTGATGCCTCTGGGGTGCAATGGGCAGAATGCATACAATGAAAACCACACAAAATGTGATGGATCAGATCACTGGGGAGCTTAAACAACACCTCTGCTGTTTGGACCACTCTAGAGGAGCCCTGCAGCACTTTGCTGAGTGCGTGTCAAGACTCATGGCAACCTGCTGTATGCTGCACAACCCCACCGTCATGAAGGCACAGCTGGTGACCAGCTGAGGAGAAAGGAGGAGGCAACCAAAACAGCCACTCTCTAGCTGGGCTGTCTGTTAATGACTCGGCCCGCTGTGGGGGCAGTGAACGCGACCTCAATTTCCCATTCACTACTATGTATTCCCTCTGTCATGGACCATCGCAGCATTCTGTTAGCTACAATGCTAAAATAAAAGCCACCACAAAACAAACATTTCAAACCAAATGTATAAATCAATTCATTCAATATTCCATACAAAAGACAAATAATCACCTTTGAACACTCCCTTAGTGCCTGTCTTCTGTGCACTGGTCTAGTGCTTCTGTACAGTCTGGAAGACAGAGGCTGCAGCATAACTGGTGGAATGCTGCTGACTTCTCATGGGAAGATTGCAGATGGTCTTCCAGCTCTGGTCCTAGAAAGCACGGCTTCAGACTGCACCATCTCGGCATGTGCGTCAGCAGTCTGGGCAGGAAGGATGAATGCTGCTCCACAGTGCATTGTCGCTCACCCCACCCCCTGCCAACGTAGTGCAGTTGGTGGGGTGTGACAATTTAAGATGAATAGACTGACCTTGACCACTCATGGGAGGTCACCCCTGCAGCAATCTGAAACCAAATCCTCAGGGCTAGACTCCTGGCATTGACAGACAAAGCTATCTGCTCCCAATGCCTTTCCGGAGTTTCTCTTTAAGGCTTCCTGCCCCTTGTGAATATAGGTTCTTTCTCCTTCTGTCCACAGCTCAACTGGTGTGTGACTACAGGTAGCGAAGCATGCAGGTCAATGCCAAGCATCCTGGCAACAGTCATGATGACTTCATTCTGCGGCAGTCAGGTGTGCCAACTGCATTTGAGCCCCACACCAAAGTGGCTACTGGGCAAGAAGAGCTATCAGCTGATGACATGTCTCATGAGTCTGGTTGGCAATACACATACATGTGGACAGCATGCATGCATAAGAACCTTGTTGCCATGAGAAATCTCATAGAGCATACCAATTATTACACTGAAAAAACCAATTCTGCTACCTAGCAGTACTAAGCTAAGTGGACATCAAGATTTGTCGTGGTTGGCTGCATGCGGCATAACCTTTTCCTCAGAGGGACTGGACTTTATCACAACCTCCCACAGAGAAACTGAGAAGCACACATTCAAGGAGGCGGAGGTGGGAGAAGATGAAGATGTACACAGACAGCCTCTTTCTGCCCAGGGTGTACGACAAGAACTAATTCGACTATAGCTCTAGAAACCTCAACCCCAGTCCCCCATTCACCAGCAGTCACATACCCCTGACCCTCCCTCTGTCACTGACCATCACAACATTCTCTTCAGTACAATGCAAAAAGTAAAAGCCAACGCAAGAGATACATTCCAAACCCAATTTATAAAGTAAGCCGTGCCAAATCGCATCCTTAACTTAAACTAATCACCGTTATGTCTTCCCATAGTGGCTGCCTTCTGTGTGACTTTGCCTGTCCTAGTGCTCTGATGCTGTGCAACTCCATGGCTGCAGCATGACTGGTGGAGAGTCACTGACTCAATGGATGAGACTGCAGACAGCCTTGCAGAACAACCTCAAGAGGCTCAGGGTGTTTAAGGCCTGTCTTCGGAATGCACCACTTGGCATGGGCGGCAGCAGTTTGAGATGGCTGGCTGATAGACAACAGCAAGGGCATTGACTAAGTGACCATGGTGGAAGGATGAATACTGTTTTCCTGAGAGACGGTGGAAGGGTCGGACTCCTTGAAGCCGCTGCTACTCCCCAGGCAATACCTCAGCGATACTACTAAACTGTTGGAGGATAGATTTTTTATCCTGGGTGACCTTGACAGCCTGCAAGCCCCTTTGAATTCTGTTATCTCCGGCCACAATGGCAGCAATCTGAACTTGCATTGCCAGCCACTTGAGCTTCCACTGCAGCGCCCAGACATTGGATGTAAAACTGTTCATGCTGGAATGGAAGCTGAGACATCGGCCATCAAACTATCAGTGATTTGATGGCGTTGGTCATGACTTCCCTGCTGGAGCTGATGGGCTTCAAGTTCACATAAACCCTGTGTAAGTTGGACTTCTCCATGCTCCTTGGCGTTGTCCTCATGCTTTCTGACAGGCTTCACAACGCATTATTGTGTACAGCCTATGGAGACTGTCCCATGGAAATCTGCATCCACAGCAGAACCCATGTGCAATCTCTCCCTCCAGCAAGCTAACATACTTGCCCCTTGCCCTGGCTCCAGCACACTCGTGCCTGGTGTCTCATCATGGGCATATTTTGCCTCCATGGTATCGTCCAAGATATGCGCAGTGCAAGCTGATTTTTTTTAATTCATTCACAGGATGTCGGGTTCTCTGGCTGGGCCAGCATTTATTGCCCATCCCTAATTGCCCTTGAGAAGGTGGTGCTGAGCTGCCTTCTTAACCGCTGCAGTCCATGTGCTGTAGGTACACCCACAGTGCTGTGAGGAAGGGAGTTCCAGGATTTTGACCCAGCGACGGTGAAGGAACGGCGATATACTTCCAAGTCAGGATGGTGAGTGACTTGGAGGGGAACATCCAGATGGTGGTGTTCCCATCTATCTGCTGCCCTTGTCCTTCTAGTAGTAGCCATGGGTTTGGAAGGTGCTGTCCAAGGAGCCTCAGTGAACTCCTGCACTGCATCCTGTAGATGGTACACACTGCTGCTACTGTGTGTCGGTGGTGGGGGGAGTGAATGTTTGTGGATGTGGTGCCAATCAAGCGGGCTGCTTTGTCCTGGATGGTGTCGTGCTTCTTCAGTGTTGTGGGAGCTGTACTGATCCAGGCAAGTGGGGAGTATTCCATTATGCTCCTGACTTGTACCTTGTAGAGGATGGACAGGCTCTAGGGAGTCAGGAGGTGAGTTACCCGTTGCAGGATTCCTAGCCTCTGACCTGCTCTTGTAGCTACAGTATTTATATGGCTAGTCCAGTTCAGCTTCTGGTCAATGATAAACCCCAGGATGTTGATAGTCGGGGATTCAGTGATGGTAATGCCATTGAACATCAAGGGGCGATGGTTTGATTCTCTCTTGGTTGGAGATGGTCATTGCCTGGCACTTGTGTGGCATAAATGTTATTTGTCACTTGTCAGCCCAAGCCTGGATATTGTCCAGGTCTTGCTGCATTTGGACATGGACTGCATCAGTATCTGAGGAGTCGCGAATGGTACTGAACATTGTGCAATCATCAGCTAACACCCCCAATTCTGAACTTATGATGGAAGGAAGGTCATTGATGAAGCAGTTGAAGATGGTTGGGCCTAGGACAATACCCTGAGGAACTCCTGCAGTGATGTCCTAGAGCTGAGATGACTGACCTCCAACAACCATAACCATCTTCCTTTGTGCTAGGTATGACTCCAACCAGGAGAAAATTTTCCCCTTGGTTCCCATTGACTCCAGTTTTACTAGGGCTCCTTGATGCCACACTCAGTCAAATGCTGCCTTGATGTCAAGGGCAGTCACTCTCACCTCACCTCCGGAGTTCAGCTCTTTTGTCCATGTTTGAACCAAGGCTGAAATGAGGTCAGGTGCTGAGTGGCCCTGGCGGAATCCAAGCTGGGCATCAGTGAGCAGGTTATTGCTAAGCAAGTACCGCTTGATAGCACTGTTGATGACCCCTTCCATTACTTTACTGATGATCGAGAGAAGACTGATGGGGCTGTAATTAGTCGGGTTGGATTTGTCCTGCTTTTTGTGTACAGGACATACCTGGGAAATTTTCCACATAGCCGGGTAGATGCCAGTGTTGTAGCTGTACTGGAATAGCTTGGCTAGGGGCGCGGCAAGTTCTGGAGCACAAGTCTTCAGTACTATTGCCGGAATATTGTCAGGGCCCATAGCCTTTGCAGTATCCAGTGCTTTCAACCGTTTCTTGATATCACGTGGAGTGAATCAAATTGGCTGAAGACTGGCTTCTGTGATGCTGGGGGCCTCCGGAGGAGGCTGAGATGGATCAACATCTTGACACTTCTGGCTGAAGATTGAGAGAGAGAGAGGGTTAGTGTGTGTGTGTGTTTGTGTGTGAGAGAGAGAGGGTTAGTGCGCGTGTGTGAGAGAGAGAGGGTTAGTGCGTGTGTGTGAGAGAGAGAGGGTTAGTGTATGTGTGTGAGAGAGAGGGTTAGTGTGTGTGTGTGTGTGTGTGCGTGTGAGAGAGGGTTTGTGTTTGTGTGTGAGAGAGAGAGAGGGTTAGTGTGTGTTGTGTGTGTGATAGAGAGAGGGTTTGTGTGTGTGAGAGAAAGAAGGTTAGTGTGTGTTTGTGTGTGAGAGAGAGAGGGTTAGTGTGGGCGTGAGAGAGAGGGTTAGTGTGTGTGTTTGTGTGTGACAGAGAGGGTTAGTGTGTTTGTTTGTGTGTGTGAGAGAGAGAGGGTTAGTGTGTGTGTTTGTGTGTGAGAGAGAGAGGGTTAGTGTGTGTGTGAGAGAGAGGGTTAGTGTGTGTGTGAGAGAGAGGGTTAGTGTGTGTGAGAGAAAGAGGGTTAGTGTGTGTGTGTGCGTGTGAGAGAGGGTTTGTGTGTGTGTGTTTGTGAGAGAGAGGGTTAGTGTGTGTGTGTGAGAGAGAGGGTTAGTGTGTGTGTGTTTGTGTGTGAGAGAGGGTTAGTGTATGTGTGTATGTGAGAGAGAGAGAGGATTAGTGTGTGTGTGAGAGAGACAGAGAGAGGGTTAGTGTGTGTGTGTTTCTGTGTCTGTGTGTTTCTGTGTGTGTGTGTCTGTCTGTGTGTTTCTGTGTCTGTGTGTGTGTGTTTTTGTGTGTGTGTGTGTCTGTGTGTTTCTGTGTCTGTGTTTCTGTGTCAGTGTGTGTGTGTGTTTCTGTGTCTGTGTCTGTGTTTCTGTGTCAGTGTGTGTGTTTCTATGTCAGTGTGTGTGTGTGTTTCTGTGTCTGTGTCTGTGTTTCTGTGTCAGTGTGTGTGTGTGTTTCTGTGTCTGTGTTTCTGTGTCAGTGTGTGTGTGTGTTTCTGTGTCTGTGTGTTTCTGTGTCAGTGTGTGTGTGTGTTTCTATGTCAGTGTGTGTGTGTTTCTGTGTCAGTGTGTGTGTGTGTTTCTGTGTCAGTGTGTGTGTGTGTTTCTGTGTCAGTGTGTGTGTGTGTTTCTGTGTCTGTGTCTGTGTTTCTGTGTCAGTGTGTGTGTGTGTTTCTATGTCAGTGTGTGTGTGTTTCTGTGTCAGTGTGTCTGTGTTTCTGTGTCAGTGTGTGTGTGTGTTTCTATGTCAGTGTGTGTGTGTTTCTGTGTCAGTGTGTGTGTGTGTTTCTGTGTCAGTGTGTGTGTGTGTTTCTGTGTCTGTGTCTGTGTTTCTGTGTCAGTGTGTGTGTGTGTTTCTATGTCAGTGTGTGTGTGTTTCTGTGTCAGTGTGTCTGTGTTTCTGTGTCAGTGTGTGTGTGTGTTTCTATGTCAGTGTGTGTGTGTTTCTGTGTCAGTGTGTGTGTGTGTTTCTGTGTCTGTGTCTGTGTTTCTGTGTCAGTGTGTGTGTGTGTTTCTATGTCAGTGTGTGTGTGTTTCTGTGTCAGTGTGTCTGTGTTTCTGTGTCAGTGTGTGTGTGTGTTTCTATGTCAGTGTGTGTGTGTTTCTGTGTCAGTGTGTCTGTGTTTCTGTGTCAGTGTGTGTGTGTGTTTCTATGTCAGTGTGTGTGTGTTTCTGTGTGTGTGTGTGTTTCTGTGTGTGTGTGTGTTTCTCTGTGTGTGTGTGTGTGTTTCTGTGTCAGTGTGTGTGTGTCTGTGTGTGTCTGTGGGCAGGGTTTTGTGTTCGGTGTGCAGATGCGGTCAGCAGGCCCGGGAGCAGCTGGCCGCAATTGGCCCCCATCATGGTTTCACACTGGTGGACCAATTAAGGCCCCCCAATTGTCGGGAAGGGGCAGGGGCCTGTCGGCCGCTGGGTCCAATGGTGACCTGGTGGCTGGTTTAAAACCGGCGCAGCCAGGCCCTGGGAGGCTGCCGGCGATGGAGACATCTTCAGTGTTGTCAGCAGGAGAGTATAAATGATGGATACAAATGCGGCTGCAGACACCAGGCGGGCGGGAGGGCAGGTCGGGTGGGCACTTGGCCCTCCAGTTTTCTGATGAGTGCCTTGCGGCCCCCCCCGGAGGAGGAGGCTGCCAGGAGGGACACCCTCGGCCCCAGGGATGGAAGGAGGAGGAGGAGGAGGCCACCAGACCTAATGAAAAGAGCTTGGGAGGAGCTGGTAGTGCTGGTCAGCAGCCATGTTGTGATGCGGCGCACCCGGGTCCAGTGCCACAAGAGGTTTAATGACCTGCTGCACTCAGGAAGGGTGAGTACCCTGTTAGCATGGATCAGTGTGTTGAAGTGTTAAGGTCTGGCCTTCCCCCCCATGGAACCCAGAGGTGTTAGAGTCTGAAGGTCTGAGTAAGATACTTTTTTTTGTCCTAATGGTTTGAGTATGCTTCACCTTTGCATTTTTTGGTGCGGGGTACGCCAGTGTGTAATGCTGGACGTGGGTAGCTCTAAACTTCATTGCACAGGCACTGAATGGGCTTTGGGGTCAAAGGAAAGGGTCATTTCACACATCCGGGATGGAGGCTGCAGCCCTGGCATGAGGTGGGAGCAGTTATTTGGCAGCCTAGCTGAAGGAGCGTTGGATCAAGGCGTCCCTGGTGTCCCTGCCTCCCTGAAGGATACCAAGGTCTGCCTCCATGTCCTCAGCGTTCTCCTCACCATGCTCCTCTTCTGACTCACTACTGGATTCATCACCTGTGGCCTGTGGAGCTGCGTCAAGATCCTCTTCTTCCAGTGGGTCCCCCCTTGCCAGTGCCAGATTGTGGAGAGTGCAGCATGCAACCACTATTAGTGACACCGCTCTGGGGGGTATTGCCGTGCTCCCCCTGTCGGTCCAGACATTGGAGGTGCATATTGAGGAGACCTGTGGTCCTCTCTATCACCGCCCTTGTGGAGGCATGACTCATATTGTAACGCTGCTCTGCCTCTGCTCTTGGGTGGCAGAAAGGCGTCAGGAACCACCTTTTCAACTGAAAGCCCATGTCACCCAGCAGCCATCCATCCAGTTGGGCTGGAGCACTGAAGAGCCTTGGTACCTGGGAGTGTCTCAGGATGTAAGCATCATGGGAGCTGCCAAGGTACCTTGCACAGATTTGTAGAATCTGCATTCTGTGGTCACACACTATCTGCATGTTCATGGAGTGGAATCCCTTCCTGTTGACGAAGGCACCGGGCTGACCCGCTGGAGCCTTGATGGCCACGTGTGCAGTCGATTGCACCCTGGATGCGGGGGAACCCAGCAATCGCGGCAAAGCCTCTGGCTCGCTCTGCCTGGCTGGCCTCATCTGTGCGGTAAAGAATAAAGGTCAGTACCCACCTGAACAGAGCTTCTGTCACCAGTTTTGACGCAACTGTGGACAGTTGTTTGGGAGACTCCACACAGATCCCCCACTGACCCCTGGAAAGAGCCAGAGGCATAGAAGTTGACGGCCACTGTGACCTTTGGAGCCACTGGCATGGGGTGTCCACCCACACAGTCAGAGCTAATCTCAGGCCCAATCATCTGACAAATGGAGGTCATTGTCTCCCTTGAGAGGCGGAGCCTCCTTCGGCACTGCACCTCAGACATATTGAGGTAGCTGCTTCACCGCCTGTAAACACTGGCAGCAGGATAGCGCCATCTTCTGCGGCCCCTTCCGCCTTGGACATCCTGTTGGCCCTGCGCCCCATGTGCCTACGCCTCTCTTCCCACAACTCGCTTCCTTGGGTGCTGCATTGGGACATCTGGCCCCCTCCCCCACTCGCCCGACATCGTCACGCGCAATTTTACACTCGAGCATGTTGGGCACATGCCCGCACAGCAAGTGAAAAATTCTACCCTGTGTGTGTGAGAGACAGGTGAGCGGGTGTGTGAGGGAGAGGGTGAGCGGGTGTGTGAGGGAGAGGGTGAGCGTGTGTGTGAGGGAGAGGGTGAGCGGGTGTGTGAGGGAGAGGGTGTGTGTGTGTGTGAGGGAGAGGGTGAGCGTGTGTGTGAGGGAGAGGGTGAGCGGGTGTGTGAGGGAGAGGGTGAGCGTGTGTGTGAGGGAGAGGGTGAGCGGGTGTGTGAGGGAGAGGGTGAGCGTGTGTGTGAGGGAGAGGGTGAGCGTGTGTGTGAGGGAGAGGGCGAGTGTGTGTGAGGGAGAGGGTGAGCGTGTGTGTGAGGGAGAGGGCGAGTGTGTGTGAGGGAGAGGGCGAGTGTGTGTGAGGGAGAGGGTGAGTGTGTGTGAGGGAGAGGGTGAGCGTATGTGCGAGGGAGAGGGTGAGCGGGTATACGAGGGAGAGGGTGAGCGTGCGTGTGAGGGAGAGGGTGAGCGGGTGTGTGAGGGAGAGGGTGAGCGTATGTGCGAGGGAGAGGGTGAGCGGGTATACGAGGGAGAGGGTGAGCGTGCGTGTGAGGGAGAGGGTGAGCGGGTGTGTGAGGGAGAGGGTGAGCGGGTGTGTGAGGGAGAGGGTGAGCGTGTGTGTGAGGGAGAGGGTGAGTGTGTGTGAGGGAGAGGGTGAGCGTATGTGCGAGGGAGAGGGTGAGCGGGTATACGAGGGAGAGGGTGAGCGTGCGTGTGAGGGAGAGGGTGAGCGGGTGTGTGAGGGAGAGGGTGAGCGGGTGTGTGAGGGAGAGGGTGAGCGTGTGTGTGAGGGAGAGGGTGAGCGTGTGTGTGAGGGAGAGGGTGAGCGTGTGTGTGAGGGAGCGGGTGAGCGTGTGTGTGAGGGAGAGGGTGAGCGGGTGTGTGAGGGAGAGGGCGAGTGTGTGTGAGGGAGAGGGTGAGCGGGTGTGTGAGGGAGAGGGTGAGCGGGTGTGTGAGGGAGAGGGTGAGCGTGTGTGAGGGAGAGGGTGAGCGTGTGTGTGAGGGAGAGGGTGAGCGTGTGTGTGAGGGAGAGGGCGAGTGTGTGTGAGGGAGAGGGTGAGTGTGTGTGAGGGAGAGGGTGAGCGTATGTGCGAGGGAGAGGGTGAGCGGGTATACGAGGGAGAGGGTGAGCGTGCGTGTGAGGGAGAGGGTGAGCATGTGTGTGAGGGAGAGGGTGAGCGGGTGTGTGAGGGAGAGGGTGAGCGGGTGTGTGAGGGAGAGGGTGAGCGGGTGTGTGAGGGAGAGGGTGAGCGTGTGTGTGAGGGAGAGGGTGAGCGTGTGTGTGAGGGAGAGGGTGAGCGTGTGTGTGAGGGAGAGGGTGAGCGGGTGTGTGAGGGAGAGGGTGAGCGGGTGTGTGAGGGAGAGGGTGAGCGTGTGTGTGAGGGAGAGGGTGAGCGGGTGTGTGAGGGAGAGGGTGAGCGTGTGTGTGAGGGAGAGGGCGAGTGTGTGTGAGGGAGAGGGCGAGTGTGTGTGAGGGAGAGGGTGAGCGGGTGTGTGAGGGGGAGGGTGAGCGTGTGTGTGAGGGAGAGGGTGAGCGTGTGTGTGAGGGAGAGGGCGAGTGTGTGTGAGGGAGAGGGTGAGTGTGTGTGAGGGAGAGGGTGAGCGGGTGTGTGAGGGGGAGGGTGAGCGGGTATGTGAGGGAGAAGGTGAGAGTGTGTGTGAGGGAGAGGGTGAGCGTGTGTGTGAGGGAGAGGGCGAGTGTGTGTGAGGGAGAGGGTGAGTGTGTGTGAGGGAGAGGGTGAGCGGGTGTGTGAGGGGAGGGGGAGCGGGGTGTGTGAGGGAGAAGGTGAGAGTGTGTGTGAGGGAGAGGCTGAGCGGGTGTGTGAGGGAGAGGGTGAGTGTGTGTGTGTGTGTGTGAGGGAGAGGGTGAGAGTGTGTGTGAGGGAGAGGGTGAGAGTGTGTGTGAGGGAGAGGGTGAGAGTGTGTGTGAGGGAGAGGGTGAGTGTGTGTGTGTGAGGGAGAGGGTGAGCAGGTGTGTGAGGGAGAGGGTGAGAGTGTGTGTGAGGGAGAGGGTGAGCGGGTGTGTGAGGGAGAGGGTGGGTGGGTGTGTGAGGGAGAGGGCGAGTGTGTGTGAGGGAGAGGGTGAGCGTGTGTGTGAGGGAGAGGGTGAGAGTGTGTGTGAGGGAGAGGATGAACGTGTGTGTGAGGGAGAGGCTGAGCGGGTGTGTGAGGGAGAGGGTGAGCGTGTGTGTGAGGGAGAGGGTGAGCGTGTGTGTGAGGGAGAGGGTGAGCGGGTGTGTGAGGGAGAGGGTGAGCGTGTGTGTGAGGGAGAGGGTGAGCGTGTGTGTGAGGGAGAGGGTGAGCGGGTGTGTGAGGGAGAGGGTGAGCGGGTGTGAGGGAGAGGGTGAGCGTGTGTATGAGGAGAGGGTGAGCGTGTGTGTGAGGGAGAGGGTGTGTGAGTGTGAGGGAGAGGGTGAGCGTGTGTGTGAGGGAGAGGGTGAGCGTGTGTGTGAGGGAGAGGGTGTGTGAGGGAGAGGGTGTGTGTGTGTGAGGGAGAGGTTGTGTGAGTGTGTGTGAGGGAGAGGGTGTGTGAGTGTGTGTGAGGGAGAGGGTGAGCGTGTGTGTGAGGGAGAGGGTGAGCGGGTGTGTGAGGGAGAGGGTGAGCGTGTGTGTGAGGAAGAGGGTGAGTGTGAGAATCTGCGGGAGAGGGTGAGTGTGTGTGTGAGGGAGAAGGTGTGTGAGTGTGTGTGAGGGAGAGGGTGAGTGTGTGTGAGGGAGAGGGTGAGTGTGTGAGGGAGAGGGTGTGTGTGAGTATGAGGGTGTGTATGAGTGTGTGTGTGTGAGGGACAGGGTGAGTGTGTGTGTGTGAGGGAGAGGGTGTGTGTGTGTGAGGGAGAGGGTGAGTGTGTGTGTGTGAGGGAGAGGGTGAGTGTGTGTGTGTGAGGGAGAGGGTGAGTGTGTGTTAGTGTGAGGGGGGGGTGTGTGTGTGTGTGTGTGTGTGTGAGGGAGAGGGTGAGTGTGTGTTAGTGTGAGGGAGAGGGTGTGTGTGTGTGTGTGTGTGAGGGAGAGGGTGAGTGTATGGGTGTGAGGGAGAGGGTGAGTGTGTGTGTGTGAGGGAGAGGGTGAGTGTGTGTGTGTGAGGGAGAGGGTGAGTGTGTGTGTGTGAGGGAGAGGGTGAGTGTGTGTTAGTGTGAGGGAGAGGGTGTGTGTGTGTGTGTGTGTGTGAAGGAGAGGGTGAGTGTGTGTGTGTGTGTGTGAGGGAGAGGGTGAGTGTGTGTTAGTGTGAGGGAGAGGGTGAGTGTGTGTTAGTGTGAGGGAGAGGGTGAGTGTGTGTTACTGAGAGGGAGAAGGTGAGTGCGTGTGTGTGAGGGAGAGGGTGAGTGTGTGTGTGTGAGGGAGAGGGTGAGTGTGTGTGTGAGGGAGAGGGTGAGTGTGTGTGTGAGGGAGAGGGTGAGTGTGTGTGTGAGGGAGAGGGTGAGTGTGTGTGTGTGAGGGAGAGGGTGTGTGTGAGTGTGAGGGAGAGGGTGAGTGTGTGTGTGTGAGGGAGAGGGTGAGTGTGTATGTGTGAGGGAGAGGGTGAGTGTGTGTTAGTGTGAGGGAGAGGGTGTGTGTGAGTGTGAGGGAGAGCGTGAGTGTGTGTGTGTGTGAGGGAGAGGGTGAGTGTGTGTGTGTGAGGGTGAGGGTGAGTGTGTGTGTGTGAGGGAGAGAGTGAGTGTGTGTGTGTGAGGGAGAGGGTGAGTGTGTGTGTGTGTGAGGGAGAGGGTGAGTGTGTGTGTGTGTGTGAGGGAGAGGGTGAGTGTGTGTGTGTGAGGGAGAGGGTGAGTGTGTGTGTGTGAGGGAGAGGGTGAGTGTGTGTGTGAGGGAGAGGGTGAGTGTGTGTGAGGGAGAGGGTGAGTGTGTGTGTGAGGGAGAGGGTGAGTGTGTGTGTGTGAGGGAGAGGGTGAGCAGGTGTGTGAGGGAGAGGGTGAGAGTGTGTGTGAGGGAGAGGTGAGCGGGTGTGTGAGGGAGAGGGTGGGTGGGTGTGTGAGGGACAGGGCGAGTGTGTGTGAGGGAGAGGGTGAGCGTGTGTGTGAGGGAGAGGGTGAGAGTGTGTGTGAGGGAGAGGATGAACGTGTGTGTGAGGGAGAGGCTGAGCGGGTGTGTGAGGGAGAGGGTGAGCGTGTGTGTGAGGAGAGGGTGAGCGTGTGTGTGAGGGAGAGGGTGAGCGGGTGTGTGAGGGAGAGGGTGAGCGTGTGTGTGAGGGAGAGGGTGAGCGTGTGTGTGAGGGAGAGGGTGAGCGGGTGTGTGAGGGAGAGGGTGAGCGGGTGTGAGGGAGAGGGTGAGCGTGTGTATGAGGGAGAGGGTGAGCGTGTGTGTGAGGGAGAGGGTGTGTGAGTGTGAGGGAGAGGGTGAGCATGTGTGTGAGGGAGAGGGTGAGCGTGTGTGTGAGGGAGAGGGTGTGTGAGGGAGAGGGTGTGTGAGTGTGTGTGAGGGAGAGGTTGTGTGAGTGTGTGTGAGGGAGAGGGTGTGTGAGTGTGTGTGAGGGAGAGGGTGAGCGTGTGTGTGAGGGAGAGGGTGAGCGGGTGTGTGAGGGAGAGGGTGAGCGTGTGTGTGAGGAAGAGGGTGAGTGTGAGAATCTGCGGGAGAGGGTGAGTGTGTGTGTGAGGGAGAAGGTGTGTGAGTGTGTGTGAGGGAGAGGGTGAGTGTGTGTGAGGGAGAGGGTGAGTGTGTGAGGGAGAGGGTGTGTGTGAGTATGAGGGTGTGTATGAGTGTGTGTGTGTGAGGGACAGGGTGAGTGTGTGTGTGTGAGGGAGAGGGTGTGTGTGTGTGAGGGAGAGGGTGAGTGTGTGTGTGTGAGGGAGAGGGTGAGTGTGTGTGTGTGAGGGAGAGGGTGAGTGTGTGTTAGTGTGAGGGAGAGGGTGTGTGTGTGTGTGTGTGTGAGGGAGAGGGTGAGTGTGTGTTAGTGTGAGGGAGAGGGTGTGTGTGTGTGTGTGTGTGTGTGAGGGAGAGGGTGAGTGTATGGGTGTGAGGGAGAGGGTGAGTGTGTGTGTGTGAGGGAGAGGGTGAGTGTGTGTGTGTGAGGGAGAGGGTGAGTGTGTGTGTGTGAGGGAGAGGGTGAGTGTGTGTTAGTGTGAGGGAGAGGGTGTGTGTGTGTGTGTGTGTGAAGGAGAGGGTGAGTGTGTGTGTGTGTGTGTGAGGAGAGGGTGAGTGTGTGTTAGTGTGAGGGAGAGGGTGAGTGTGTGTTAGTGTGAGGGAGAGGGTGAGTGTGTGTTACTGAGAGGGAGAAGGTGAGTGTGTGTGAGGGAGAGGGTGAGTGTGTGTGTGTGAGGGAGAGGGTGAGTGTGTGTGTGTGAGGGAGAGAGTGAGTGTGTGTGTGTGAGGGAGAGAGTGAGTGTGTGTGTGTGAGGGAGAGGGTGAGTGTGTGTGTGTGTGAGGGAGAGGGTGAGTGTGTGTGTGTGTGTGAGGGAGAGGGTGAGTGTGTGTGTGTGAGGGAGAGGGTGAGTGTGTGTGTGTGAGGGAGAGGGTGAGTGTATGTGTGTGTGTGTGTGTGTGTGAGTGTGTGTGTGTGAGGGAGAGGGTGAGTGTGTGTGTGTGAGGGAGAGAGTGAGTGTGTGTGTGTGATGGAGAGGGTGAGTGTGTGTGTGTGAGGGAGAGGGTGAGTGTGTGTGTGTGTGTGTGAGGGAGAGGGTGAGTGTGTGTGTGTGAGGGAGAGGGTGAGTGTGTGTGTGTGAGGGAGAGGGTGAGTGTGTGTGTGTGTGTGTGAGGGAGAGGGTGAGTGTGTGTGTGTGAGGGAGAGGGTGAGTGTGTGTGTGTGAGGGAGAGGGTGAGTGTGTGTGTGTGTGTGTCTGGCTCATTCCAGTCTCAGAGTTCTCATTCACCCTCCCCCCCCCCACGCACCAACAGCCCCTCTCACCCATTCTCAGATGTGGTGAGGGTGTGTGACTGAGCACTGAGACTGGGAGGCTGCTGGATACACACACTCTCACCCTTTCACTCTAATGGCTGTCTTATTACTCAGTTTTGGATTATCAATATATTGTTGTGGCTTTAATACTTATCATACCTCCGCTTAGTTTTTGAAATTCATGTTTAATGTTGTGCCAAACCTTAACTTTCTGAAATTTGATCATTGGCTCCCCAAGAATGAGAAAAATTGAAACGATCCCCCCAACCCCCCCAAAGCAAAAGGGTTGGACAAGCCTGGTCCAGGGTATTTGAAGTGTGTGCAGGAGACTTATCTTGCCTGGTACATTTCCAGTCCAATGGAGGAGGAGGCAATGCTGAACCTGGTTCTGGGGGATGAGGTGGGTTAAGTGGTTCAGATGTCAGGACAGGAATATTTAGGGGGCAGTGATCATAGTATTTAGGTTTTGGTTAGCTAGGGGAAAGGGCAAGGAGCAATCTAGAGTGAAATTGGCGGATGGGCAATTTCAGTGGGGTGAGAACGCATCTGTCCCTGGAAATTAATCAAAGACTGGCGGGCAAAACTGTAACAGAACAATGGGCTGCATTTAAACAGGAGATGGTTTGGGTACAGTCAAGGTATCTACGCAGCAGGGGGAGAGCAAGCAAAACCCCCATCATGACGAAAGAGATAGAAAGGAAGATAAAGAAAAGGCGGCATAATCTACAGGTCGGTCAGTTTAACCTTGGTGGTGGGAACGCTCTTAGAAATGATAATTCCCGACAAAATTAACAGTCACTTGGACAAGCATGGATTAATTAAGGAAAGCCAACATGGATTTGTTAAGGACAAATTATATTTGCTGGAAATGTTTTGTAACATACATGCCACACAAGTGCCAGGCAATGCCCATCTCTACCAAGAGAGAATCTAACCATCGCCCCTTGACATTCAATGGCATCACCACTGCTGAATTCCCCCACTATCAACATCCTGGGGTTTACCATTGGTCAGAAACTGAACCGGACCCGCCATAT